>NC_069382.1:46636285-56133785 GCF_027475565.1 Acinonyx jubatus
TCTACCAGAACCCAGCATGCTCTCCTCCAGGGTGCAAGGAATCAGGCACCCAGGCTCTCCAACACGCACAGGTGTTGAAATCTGAATGCACGTTGTGCCTACTGCTAACGCAGTGAATTTAGCCTCCACACTTCTTGCCTCCTACACAGAGTATCTATCCAAATGAACACAGGGTAGCAGTGTGGTGGTAATAATGAGAAATCAGGGTCTTTGGAAAGAAATCAAAGGAAATTTTAACATAGTAAGAGGTCGAAATAGCAGTGAAATCAAGGAATTTCCTGTTAACACAACATTTCAGAGCCTGCACACAGTTGAAAAAAATACCTAATAATTTCAAAGAGAAAGTGTCGTTGCAGCTAAAATTGCTAATCAGATACTGTGAAAGAGCTGACAAAATTAGAATATGATCTTTTTATAATTCCATTTAATTATTTTCATTAGTTGCCACGTGGAAGTTTCCCCTTAGTTATCTACGTTTTCCACTTCGGGTATTAGGTTTGTGGGGGGGGCGCTATGGACCCCAATATTTGATATTAATATATAAATGGAATGTTACAACTTCATTTGATGTCAAGGTCCTGAAAAATCCTATTACAGAATTCCATGAAGTTTTAGCTTTATATAAAAATTAAACAGTTAAGGATTTCATTCCAGACTGGACAAGCACACAGGTGCTAATGTTTCCTTCTCCAGAGAGCAATGAAAATTTATATTTAAGAAATAAAATGCTGGACTCTGGATATTGCACCCTCCTGTTTTTTCACAACATTCATTTATAAATAGGTCTCAATACCCACCCCCCCACACACACACCCCAACCCTCACCACTATCACCAGTCTTTCCTTCTGGAGAACCCACCATAATCAAAAGAATCAAAGAAACAGCTTCATAAACCATGGTGGGTATTGCAAGACAGGAGTGAGTTATAAAAATTTCAAAACAGGGCCAAAGCACTGCAACAAGAGAGGACTGTAAGCAAATAATGCCTTCCTTCCACACCCATAGTGGCTTCTCCAGAACTGAAGTAGGTGCTCAGAGAAAGGGAGAAAACAAAACAAGCCACGAAAATAAATCCTGATGTTTTAAGTCCCCTTGACAATTTTTTCTGTTTGTCAAAACAGGCCAGTAATGAATCCTTCTAAAACTTCATGAATAATAAAGTACTCCAAAAAAGTTGAGGAAATGAAAGGTGTTACGATGGCATGCTCTGGAATGAACAACATTCTTTGGTGCATGGAGATTGGGTGGCAATACTTCATCTGGACCTTTCCAGAAAGGGGAACCCATGGGGCTCTGGAACTCTAAGGTCCTGACACTGACCCTCGAGCTCCAGGAAATGAAGCCAAATAGGACAGAAGAGGCACTGTCCTAGCAAGCTCTTAAAGAGCTCAAGAAAGCAACAATCAGAGAGCTTTGGTAGGGTGGCCAGCCTTCCCCACTTGCTTGAGTCTGTCTCAGCTTTGACACTCCAAGTTCAGCAAGGAATGCTGGTATTCAGAGATAGGTGTAGAAGTTTGGGGAAAAAATGGAAAAATTCATTGGACACTCCAAAACGTAGGGGCTGAAAGCAACACTGTTTTTAGGGTCAAATGAATAGGGTACAGATTACTCACCTTCTGTATCATCGTCACCAGTTTTTTTCTGACCCCTAACGCTGGCAATCATGATTTGTACATCGCCATAACGTATCACCCATTGTTAGTGTCACTTGAATGCAGTGACTGAAGTGTGCAGCCTAAGGAGGCTATAATCATGGAAATTAACTACCCATCTAGGATTCTGCAGACAACCTGAAGACAAATTGTTCTGCTTTTTCTCCAGATGGTGCTAGATTTTTAACATTATAAATATTGTGACCATACTTTCCAAGAGGTCAGATGATGAAAAAGAGCATGATGACAGGATCAACACTAACATGACCCCAACTTCACCAAAAAAGAGGGCTAGAGAACTGTGTGAATTTAAAGATGGGTAAAGGGATTCAGAGGAGAAATAAAAACCAGAATATCCTGCCAATACACCAATTCTAAAGAATTTTAGATTGGGCATAATGGAGAAAGGCAGGTCTCGATGAAACAGTATACTTCCAATTCCCGATTCAGATGCTACACCTAAAACATGGAAAAACAACAGAGGAAATTTGGGGAACAGTTGTGTTAGCCCCTTACAGGGTGGAGAGGATTCTGTCAGAACTCACCCATGGTCACATTTCATATAGCATGATCACAAGCATTCTAGCTCTTGAATAATTTGGTTTGGAAATTGGAATGGAATCACAGTGAAAAATGGAATCACAGCATGATCACAAGCATTCTAGCTCTTGAATAATTTGGTTTGGAAAATGGGGTTTCAAATACACCTTGGTTTCTGTGAAGCTTTTAATAAAGCCTCATTAAACAAAGTCAGATTGCTGAGATCTTGTCCACTACAACTAGACTGTGTTCACCGATCTGCACATTGGGCAGGTGTATGTCATTTTGCCAGACTTGGCAAATATAAATTTTTGACCTATTCTATTCAGTTTAGGAGGTCTTAGCTGAGAAAAGATCTTAACTGCCAAATAGCCTGCCCTTGACACTGCTACGTTGGGGGGGGGGGGGTGAGTGTTTTATGTCTGATAGGGTACCTCTGTCCTAAAGTTTTTGGTCACTTTTCAGGTTTCCCAAAATATGCACAAATTTCATAGAGAAGGACCAAATGTGTCTAAAAACAGAACCTTTGACATGTGCCTACAAGATGGTGGTCATTGTTGCCAGTCACAGAAAAGATGCTAACATGTCAGCCCTTGAGAACATCATAGCCTTATAATGTGGGACAAGACGAAGGACCTTCTCTAATTGAAGAGTGTATGGAGCTTAAAAACTGAGAACAAACTGAGGGTTGATGGGGGGTGGGAGGGAGGGGAGAGTGGGTGATGGACATTGGGTGATGGATATTGAAGAGGGCACCTGTTGGGATGAGCACCGGGTGTTGTATGGAAACCAATTTGACAATAAATTTCATATTTGGGAAAAAAAAGTGCATGGAGGGAGGAAATGAAGTGAATTACAGCAGGACAGAAGTTTCATAGTTTTTCGTTTATTTGTTTTTAATCCTTGAAGAGGCACAAGGAGCCTAGAAAAAGACAGGCTGATTGTATATGAGTTCTTCAATGTTAAGTGTAGATGGAGACCAAAACATACTACAATAAATTGACTTGTTGTTGTTGGAAATCATATTGCTTCAGAGCTCAAAAAATGTCATCAGAAAAGGGCAGTGCAATTAAACAGGACTGTCTCACTCTCTTTACTAAAACTCTAACAGTTCTGGAACCCAGCTTTAATTTCACAAGTTCAGTTTACCTCTGTGCTTTAAAACCATTTTCCTGAGAAAGAAGTTTAATTCAAGGGGACATCCAGTGTTTAACAATGATGGCATATTAGACATGGTATAAATTTAGTAAATTTATAGGTGCAAAGGACTTGATTGATAAGCAGCTAATATGCCAAAACAAGCCTGTAGACAGAAGGAAGTGCATGTTTTTGGAGAGGTGGAAACTAATTTCTACAAGTTGAAAACCTGTTGTTGCCAATAAGTAAAATCCCAAATATTCTATGCTTAGACATTTTTTTCGAGAAGCTATTTGGTTTTATGTCCTCAGTTTGGATGGGCACCAGATTTCTGTGTAAACTGGACTTAAGAAAACCAGAGGTGTAAGTCAGAGTGAACTGTACCGTTGACTGTGCTAAGCTTTATCACTGCATAAAAGAAAAATGTTGTAAGATCTGCAGGGAAGTCAGAAGTATTGGGAAAAGACATAAGAAAATAAAAATATTCTGGAACATGGCAAAGAAAGGTGTAGCTTTGTAAAATTAAATACAGGTAACATCTGTGTGATTAGTCCTATTGAATTTATGTTCATTGAAAATATGTTACATACATGTATCTTAAATAAAATACAGGCTACAAATTCATATACCCAATAAGAGTTTTTTAAAACATGAAAAATAAATCACAAAGGATAAAAAGAAAACTATTTTTATTAATTAATCCTACTACTACTACTAATTCTCACTGTTAACTAGTCCTAATTTTTTGCTTTAATGAAATTATGTAATAAAATAGGCATTTATATGAAATTATACTATTTATAGAAGTTTAAGTCCTAACATAGGTGTATAATTATTATATACTAGGTCCTGAATCAGCTTTCTACAAAGTTGGTCACTCTAGTTGGTAGAGAACTAAAATCCAGGCTTGAAGGAAAACCTGTCTATCAGCTTTCACAATGTTCACAAACAACTCCCCAATATCACTGGCTGAGAACAAAGGTTCACCTTGTAGATGCCTTTATTCATTATTCTTTGACTGCATCTGTTTTTTGTCTTTAGTTCTAGAAACAAGGCTGAAACAGTCCCTATCTGGGGCATACTGCCCTGGTTGTGGCAGAGACAAGACCAAGCTTTCTCCAATGTACCATACACCCCTGTTTTCTGACCTCTTACTGACCAAGTGAGTCACGATGCACTAGCAAGCAACGGGATAAAGCTAGAATCAATGGTTCGAGGGTATAGAATCTTCCCCGGAGAAAAATAGGATTACCTAACTCTTCTGAGTGGGTCACTTCCTTCCACTCCCATAATACACTTAGCCCCCTCTCCAAGGTAAACCTCATCTACCACCCACTGGAGACAGCTGTGCTCTTTGACTTCTTCATCCTGAGACTGAAGCTGAAAGAGAAGGCCCTATATGGGGCATGGTGCCTTTGTGATAAAGCAAAGAATAATGGTAGAACCGAGGTAGGACTCTGCTCACACAGCACATGTGTTATTCTGGTCACATTTTATGGATCAGTTTTTAGTCCCATCAGGGCACCTGCCATCCATGGTGGCAGGATATCCTTTCCTTGGTTACCAAGGAGGGCAACAGATACTTGGAAATCATAGTCAACCTTCTCAGAAGGGGAAGGAGAAATGCCAAAATAGAAGTTTGCAATAGGGGCACCTGGGTGGCTCAGTCGGTTAAGCCTCTAACTCTTGATTTCGGCTCAGGTCATGATCTTACAGTTTGTAGGTTTGAGTCCCACGTCAGGCTCTACACTGACAGCATGGAGCCTGCTTGAGATTCTCTCCCTTGCCCTCCCCTACTTGCTCTCTCTCAAAGTAAATCAACTTCAAAAAAAAAGAAAAGAAAAGAGAAGAAAAAAAGCTTGCAATAGAGAGTGGAAGACAGAACATAGTGGAACATAGTGTGATCCTTTGAGCCACGGGAACAACAGTCATTTTTATCAGGTGCCCGAAGCTTTAGTTTCAGGTGGAGGGAAGATGGATACAGGCAGCAAGCTGCCTCCCACATAGCACGTGAGCTTAGAATAGAGCTTCCGTCAAAGCATCCTTGACATTATAGGAAAAGGCACACCTTAAATCAATAAAGTGTACGGTACCTACAATTCACAAACTACTTTTCTTCATAATATTGAACAGGGATTTTCAACTATTATCTCGTTTATTCTTCCGATGTTATCTAAAACAGTATGTGGAGATAACGATAAATTCCAGTATTCTTGGTTAAAAAAAAAAATACCCCACAAAGGTAAGAATCAGAGGATACTTTTAAAAACTGTAGAGGGCATATGTTTTAAGTGCACAATGAGCAATAAAGAATCACCATTAAGGGGCACCTGGGTGGCTCAGTTGGTTGTGTGTCCAATTTTGGCTCCGGTCAGGTCATCAGGGTTCATGAGTTTGAGCCCCACATTGGACTCTCTGCTGTCAGTGCAGAGCCCACTTCTGATCCTCTGCCCTCTTTTCCTCCCCCCTGCTCTGCTCTCTGAAAAAATATACATATAAATATTAAAAAACAAAACAAGAATGACCATTAAAAGCATTTCCAGGGGTGCCTGGGTGGCTTCAGTCGGATGAACGTCCAACTTCAGCTCAGGTCACGATCTTGTGGATCATGGGTTCGAGACCCACATCGGGCTGTGCTGACAGCTCAAAGCCCGGAGCCTGCTTCAGATTCTGTCTCCTCTCTCTGCCTCCCTCCCACTCACATTCTCTCAAAAATAAACATTAAAAAAAAATTTGTTAAAGCTTTCCCATAAATGGTGTAAACTACATGTTTTGCTATCTCTAATAGCAAATATTTTTTTTGCAATTTCCCCTCCATATAATAAGATCTGACAGAATATTTGAAATATTTGAAACAAGATTTGAAATAAATATTAGGACAAAGCTTATGTGGTAGGCTACACAGTGTTTGAAAATCAATAGTTTTTAAAAATGGAGAAAATATAATTGGAAAACACTATTCCATTTGTAAAAGCTTCAGAGACTATAAGGAGATTGAACAGTAAATGTGTTGTCAAATGGAACTGAATCTGTATCCCACTTCTGCCACTTACTGTGTGCCTCGTGTCAAGTGGTTTAGCTTTCTCAGTTTCAATTTCTCTCATTGTAAACTGTAGATAATAATTCTTGTCTGATAAATAAACTTAAAAAAAGTCTTATTTATTCCCTGAAACAATTAGTTGTTTTGAGAGCGAGACAGAGAGAAGCAAGTGAGCACAAGTGGGGTAGGGACAAAGAGAGAGGGAGAGCTCAGATCCCAAGCAGGCTACACACTGTCAGCATGGATCCAGCTGGTCACAGGGCTCGAACCCACAAACCACGAGATCATGACCCGAGCTGAAATCAAGAGTCAGACGCTTAACTGACTGAGCCACCCAGGCTCCCCGGTAACAACTAAAACTTTGAGAACTTGCTGTACTACACTACAATTCTAAGGAATTTGCATATGTTATCTCAATTCTAACAATGACCCTATGAGGCAGATATCATTAACAACCATCCCTCCATCCCAGGTAATAGGGGACCACAAAATGCCAAGTAGCTTACACAGCATCACTCAGCTACAAAAAGCAGTGGTGGGGGGCGCCTGGGTGGCTCAGTAGGTTAAGCGTCCGACTTCAGCTCAGGTCACGATCTCTCAGTCCGCGAGTTCGAGCCCCGCGTCCGGCTCTGGGCTGATGGCTCAGAGCCTGAAGCCTGCTTCTGATTCTGTGTCTCCCTCTCTCTCTGCCCCTCCCCCGTTCATGCTGTGTCTCTCTCTGTCTCAAAAATAAATAAACGTTAAGAAAAAATTAAAAAAAAAAAACAAAAAGCAGTGGTGGGATTTGAACGCAGGTTGCTGACTCCAGAACCCAGACAAATAACAACTGCATACCACCCATTGATATTTACTGAGGGTTACTAAGTTCTTGAGATCTATCCAAGAACAAAAGAGATTTAGGACCTCGAGGTTATATTCTAGGTAACGGAAAGAGATAGAAAATACCAACAATAAATAGGTTATATAGTATGCAAAAAGTCATTACGTGCTGTGGAAAAAGATAAAGAATCAGCATAAGGAGGAAATGTCAAGAGGTGTGGAATAAGCCTGATTGGGAAGGTGACATGAGCAAAGACTTGAAAGATAGGAGGAAATTAGAGGGGTGCCTGGGTGGCTCAGTCCGTTAAGCATGGGACTTCAGCTCAGGTCATGATCTCACAGTTTGGGAGTTTGAGCCCCACACTGATGGTGTGAAGCTTACTTGGGATTCTCCCTCTCTCCTCTGTTCCTTCCATGCATGGTCACACTCTTGCTCTCTCTCAAAATAAACTGAAAAAAAAATACATGAAGAAGTTAGCAAAGCAGGCATCGAGTGTCGGTGTTCCAGGAAAGAACTAGAGCAGAGGGCCTACAGCAGGGTCACTCCTAAGGCAGAAGTCAAGGATGCTTGCGGCGAGCGTGAACCGAGCAAGCAGGACAGCAGTAGGAGATGGAACCAGAAGTAATGAGGAACCAGTTCTTTATTTAGGAGATTTTACATGTATTTTGACTTCAACTCCAAAATGGAGAGCCACTGCAGGATTTTGACCAGGAAAGACAACAATCTAACTTGTGTTTCAGATTTTCACTCCAGTTGCTGTGTTGAGAATGGACTGCAGGGGGAGCAAGAGCAGAGTCGGGGAGACCTGCCTGGAGCTCATGCTGTCATCCAGAAGAGACTGTGTGGGGCTACCAAGGTAGTAGTAAGGGAGGTGGGGGAAACAGTCCTATCCTATACATAGAAAATAGGGCCAACAGTAAGATGGATTAAATGTAAGATGTGGGAGAAATCAAGTAGCCAACGATGTCAAATTTTCTACCTGATTCGACTTCAGGAACTCAAAAGTGTGGAGTGGTCATCAATGGAGGTGGAAAAGCTCCAAGAGAAACAAGTTTGGTAAGAAAGGCCAGGGGGTCATTTTGGACATGTAGAATGTGAGCTGTCTTTCAATCATCCAAGTGGAGAGGTAAAATCGGCAGTTGGATACATGATTGAAGAGTTTAGCAGAAAAGTCTGTGCTAGAAATAGAAAGCAATGAGACTTGATGAGATCCAGAAGGATGCTAGTATGAACAAAGAGGAGCACCAAGGACTGAGCTTGGGAATCCTCCAACACTGGAACATTTAGAAAGAGAGAGACCCCACAAAGACTGAGAAGAAGCAACCAGTCAAGTCATAAAAACCCAGAGACTATGTATGTCCTAGAAGCCAAGTGAGGAAAGTTCATCAAAAAGAAGGAAATGCTAAATGCTAGTGGGTTAAAGTCTTCTGATAAGGAAAATTAGAGGAAAAGGGACCTTGACTATTAGATGTGTAACATGTGGATCACTGAGCTGGCATGGGAATGGCAAAATCCTAATTCACATGGGGTCTAAGAGAGAATAGGGGTAAATTTTATGGTTTGTGAATAATTATCCAAGGAGAGAATGAGAGAATGGGAGGTAAGAAATTGGAGATAGTAGCTCATCCAAGGAGTTTTACTACAGAGGTGTTCAAATGAATAGTATGAAAATTGGCAAAAGAAAGAAAAAAAAAGATTAAAGTTTTTTTTTCCTTCCTTCCCTTTCTCTCCTTCCTTCAAAAAAAATGCAAGTTTATTTTTGTGTGATGGGTAGGATAGAGAGTAAAATTTTATACTATACTGCAAAGTAGGGAAAATCGTTATAGTGATATCCTCAAGTTGGTGAAAGATACAGGAAATAATATTCAAGTGTTCATGTTGACTTAAAAGCAGATATAGGTCATCACTGGTAAAGATGGGAGGCAGAGCGTAAGAGCATAGGTGCTTTTAGATAGGTGGATGTGGTGGTAAAAGTCTATGGGGCATCTCTTCTGTTTATTTCAGTTTTCCAATGAGGTAAGAAACAAGGTAATTATTGACAAAGAGGGACGCAGAGGAGGTGGTGGGAGTTTTGCCAAGAGTAGAGAAGGGGTAAAATGGTCTGAAAAAGCAGAGATGTAAACGGGCTAGGGTGTGTATCCATTTGCCTGGCATCACTGAGCCCACGTAAGTTCTGTGTATCACACTACAGGACAAATATGTAAAGCTCTAAAGCCCATGTTACCAATCATTTGTTCTTGATTCATTTACCCATTCAGCATGTATCCCTGCATGCCATCCATCCACTAGTGCAGTGCAGACCTTAAGCACTGGTAATGCAGCATGGGTTAAAAAAAGAAAAAAAAAATAACTGTGCCTTTATATACTTTACATTCTGGAGGGAGGAGTAAAACTGACAACGTGCAAACAGCCAAGGACCTATTGGTTTGGATGGTAAGAAGGGCTATAAAAGGAAAGTATTAGAGCAGCAATGTGTGGTGTTTAAGTGGTCTTCTAGCAAGTGACATGTACATTGGAACATATAGAAGCAGGCAGGTTCTGAGAAAATAGCAGCCAAACATCCTGGGGAAATAGCATTCAAAACAAAGAGGAAAACAAGTCAAGTGCTCTGAGTCAGAAATAAGTGGATTGTGTTGGGGGCAAGAAAAAGGTTCGAGTGGCTGAGTTCAGTGAGTGAAGCCTGAGAAACCTTGGTCTGCTCTGGTCAGAGAGTTTGGATGTTTCCTCATTGCAAAGGGAAGCTCTTGAAAGGAATGGTTGTAAGCACTGATCACTTTCATTGCTGTTTAGGTGAACAGTGGGATGAAAAACGGGTTGCAAGAAGGGTAGCTGGGAAGCTACTGAGTAAAAACTGAAGTTGGTTAGGATCAGGGTTACACAGCAATGGTAATGACAAGGGGTAGGATCTCGGGCAAACTTTAGAGGACATGCTAATGCAGCAGGTGGGCATATGAAGAGAATGTATAGGAGACAAGTAGAACACGTAGAATATTTGACCTTGAAACATGAGGATACAGTTAACCAAGATGGGAAAAGACTTGGGGAAGGTCAGAGGGCAATGAAATCATCATGGACATGCCAATTTGTAGATACTTAGTAGACTTCCGTGCAGAAATGTTGAGGAGGCAACAGGATGTTTAATCTGGAAGCCAAGGGTAGTATTAGGGCTAAAGATAAAGATTGAGGAGTAGAGTTTCCAGACTTAGTGAATTAAAAACAAAAACTGGGTGTCCAGTTAACTAAGAATCACCTATTAGAAGTACCTCATGAAATATTTAAGACACACTTATACTAAGAGAGTATTTGTTGTTTATCTGAAATTTAAATTTAACTGATGTCCTATATTTAATCTGGTGATCTGTGACATCTGTATATATCTGCTTAATATTATTTCACTTGTCTTAGAACACCTTCAGAAGAAACGCATACAACTGATATATACAGAAAGTTGAGGGGGTTGAGCTAATTTAAAATTTTAAGATTCAAACTGCAATTTTCAAAAAGGTGTGTTTTTGCCCAATAAAATGTCCTCCATAAATGGGCAGAGGAGACGGAAATCTATGCATTTGTTTACTATAGCCAAATTAAATATTCCTAAGAGCAATTTGGCAATATGTATCAACAATCAGTTGGGAGAGGTCAGGAATTCCAGAATGGTCTACCTCAAACCAAGATATACTCTGGCCCCAAAGGATCTGACTTGCCACCATTATTCCATGTTCAGGTACAAACATCACTGGAAAGGGCAATCCATCTGTTATCAGTCATAACGGGCTTTGTCATATTCGAACCATTTCACAGGGCAACCAGTTGGTAACAACATCCCATAGATAAAACACATGATACCTAAGTTTTAATAGAAGAATCAACCCTGAGAACGGTTTGGAGAGAGAATCCCACCCAGGGTCAAGAGGGTGCTTTGGAACTAGCAAAGTATAATGAGAGCCAGCACACCTAGATGTGGGAGTTAGCAACTGGAATAGAACCACTGAGGGGGACAAATGCTCAGGACACTTCTAAATGTAGACAGCACCACAGCCTGAACTGTTGATTAGCCCACTTGGTAGAAAAACCATGAAGAAAATCCACTGCGAAGGAAGATGGCACGCCTGAGAAGAAGCATTCAGTTCGATCAAGACAGATCACCACGGTGGTGTGGCCAAGGACTCCCCTCTCGACCCCTTCTGGATTTGGGTCTCAGCACTAACCATGCAACAAAAGCACAGGTGGTGTGGATGTTCAGCAGAATGCACTAGCAGATGCCATCCAGAAAGGGACCCAGGGGAGAACTCACCTAGGGCCTCGTGTTCTCACATTTGTTAATTTGATAAATGAGTTTTGGGCACTAGTTCCTTCTTTTTCCCCTTTGCACTCCACACACTTCCAGAAGCACTTCCTAATTGCCTCTGTACATTAAATCTTTCTAATGATAACAGCATTAACACAGGCTCACTTTTATTTTGGGCCAAATTATCATCGTTGTACCATACGGAATTAATTAAAATGTAGCCAGGCAAGGCGGCTTTGAACGACGGAGGCAGGGTTTGATTCTCAAAACCTGTGGGAATCGTCAAGGCGACGTGAAGAACAGCCAGCAGTCCCTGGCCAGAGCCCTGGCTGGGATCTCAAATGCTGTTGGTAAGGGAGGGCATGGTGGGCTAGGGGAAGGGGACGGGAAGACAGAGGAAACATGGGCAAGAAATTGAGTTAACAGTTTTAAAAACGAGCTTGGGCTGTTCAAGTCGGGAGCATCATTTGGCGTAATTGCATACGTTCAACATTTAATATCTCTCGAGATTTAGCTTGAGTTGCGACTTCTCACATTTAATGAAGCGAAACTCTCTCAGGCCACCGCAAGACATATCTAAAGGATGAAAACCAGTAATTTACAGCTTTAGTGACCTTATTACATTGTACTTTGTGCTTGGCTGCTCCTCACTCTTATCTGGACCATTATCAAAGGCTCCGTGGAATATTGGCCATTAGCTACATGCAGACCAAGAGGCTTTGTCTTCAAGGCAGTGACAGGAGGGTGGAAAAGATATTCAATATTTTACCTTAACTCCTAAGGGGGGGGGGTGGGAAAGAAATCAAAATAGCAACATGCTCTTTGAAACAGTAATATGCATGTGAATGGTGGTGATGAGGCAAAGTCTACAACAACAAACAAGCTTTGGTGCAAAGCCTTCTAAAAGATGAGCTAATTACACTGCCAGCCCAAATAACAATGAATATTCTCCACTAGCTGATGAATAGCTCCTGATTTTGAGATGCCTAACCTACATCTGCGCTATGGAGATGGAAATAACAACGGACCGAAAACACCATCCTATTTGCCAGATGCCAGCAACTCACAGGAGGGGGGGGCGGGCGGGGAGGGGGGACCAGGAGTTCAGGTTTTCTCATTTGGATGGGTCTTGCTGCCAGAAATTAGCCCATGGAAGAAGAGCCACTTAAGACACACTTCAACACACGTGCACACATTCATTCAATAAATATATGGAGCGCTTACCGAGTGCTGAAAAAATTTCTAGGCTGGGAGGCAAACTTTCCCTATAAGAAGGCAGATAGAAAATACTTTAGGCTTTGTGAGCCACATGTGGGGTTTTTCACATATTCTTTAATTTTTTTTAAACAACTGTTTAAAAATGTAAAAACAATTCTTCCTTTGGGAGATCATGCAAAAACCGACCGCAAGTGATTTGCTGACCCTTGTTGTAGGCACTTAATCCATACTCCCATGACCAAAGTAAAACCACACCCCCCCCCCAAAAAAAAATCACCCTGCCCTTGAGGAGGGTATGCAACAGAAAACACATGATTAGGATCATAAAAAAGATATTCACAGGTTGTTAGTGCAAGGGCAAAAAGAACAAAGTAGATCTGGGGATACTAGAAGGGGAACATCAAAGAAAAGCAGCATTTAGAAGAAAAAGACTCTGATTTGAGATTTCGTGATTTGAAAGCATGATGAGAACATCTTTTAGATGTGAGGTTTCAGGCTTCAGAAGAAGCAATACAGTTGCTGGAAAAGCACAGATATTTTAGAGTCCACATCCTTGAACTTGCCAGCTCTGCCCCTTCAGCTTTGTATGGCCACAAAAAAGTGTTGGATTTTTTTTTTTTTTTCATATGACAAATGGGAATCTTGATGCATATGACCTGTCATCCTACAAGTCTGCTGTGAGTCTCAATGCGCTAATCCAGGTAACAGTGTTTTGTGGTTAGTAAAGCTAAAAACAGACTTTTGTAACATCCTCATCAGAATTGTAGCTACTAGAAACATGTGTTTTGTCGTTTTATCAATTTCATGAACATGGATTGTCTGCTTGAAACACGGGATGAGATCATTGTTTTAAGTTTCCAGGATAAAGACAAAGGGCATAAAGACAGAGTGGCCTGTGAATCCAGAGAGAAGGTCCTCTCCTATGTGAGGCAGTTAAAGGAACACCATCCAGAAGTCCCACTTGACATAAAATATTCTTTTATAGGGTTCTTAAAATAACTGCAATTCCAAGTGGTTGTCTTATTCTTTTGACGGAGTCATGTGCCATAATAAAGGCTCCCATAAATATGAAGAAATTGGCTTGTGATGGTAATGCTGTAGATTACGATAATCTTCTGTTAAAGAACACTTAAATAAAGCAGGAATGGCCTCCTGAATAAAGATTTATCCAAAGCACGAAACACTGGGTTGGAAGTCAGATATTCACAGATAGCATGTTTGTACAATTAGGTCTAAGAAGAACCAGTGTGGCCAAGGCAGAAGTTCACTGGGTACCCTTGGCTAGTGATTGAAGCTGTAAGGTGAAGGTAGACACCAAAAGGAAAGCACGTGGATCCCAAAGAAATAATGAAGGCTCATGTTTGAAGTCCAATTTTGGAACTTAGCAAAAACATAATGTGTAAGTCGGAGAAAAACCTGCCTTAAGGCTTCATGGAATTTCTGTTAACTCTTAAGTCATCCACATACCCTTTGAAAATGAAAAAACATGTTATGCCCTAGACTTTCCACTTAACAGATACTACAGTTTCCTAATATTGAATCTGGTAGTTTTATTCTAAAATATTAATAGAGCTAGACTTTATTATAAAAAATTAAATGGTTTGCAATCTGTTTCCTTGGGGTAGTCACTATGATCATCTCAACAGTCCATCTGAAGGGAAGAAAATGGTACCACAAAATTCATAAATAGTCAGTATACCTTATAAATGCCAGCACCTCCAGTGGCATTAACATGTGAAGGCATGTTAAAAGAAACGGCTTCATAAAATGGCACTAAAGAACATACCTGAGCCTGAGCCTATAATTAATCCATTAAATAAAAAGCTTTTCTTTGTAGTTAATCAAAAAGGACCTCTCTGCTCTAGACTCACAAGTGAAAAAATACATACGTACTTAAAAGCTATCTTTTTCAGAAGCAATGAAAGAGAAGGTTTACTTTCAGGGACTTCCTGACAACCTGTTACAAAATTATTCCCTTTAACTCAGCCTGAGGCCATTTCATTTCTAAAGATTTCTTCCTATATAATTAAAGAACCACTGCCACACTCTGGCAAGCTCTACCAAATGTACTTTAAAAAAAAATCTTCTCACTCCATTTTAACTGGGCATTTGTCTAGATTTCCTCTCTTGTCATCCCTGATTAGCAGGATATTTCTATGTAAACAGAAGCAGAGGTTCTAATCAGCTCGCCCCACTCCCTCTGGTGAGGCTCTAAGATGTACCAGCACCTCATTTTTTTTCTGCAGTGTCTCAGGCTCTGCCTTGGCGTGGTGAAGCCAAGCCGTCCGGAGAGGGGTCTCATTCAAGGGCACGTGTGAAGTCTCCTCTCCTTAACCAACAAGCTATGGCATAGGGTCACAGACTATGCACATTTTTAAAATCACAACATCCATATGAAAAAGCTATTCTTATTCATTTGTTTGTGCTTGTCCAGTCTCTGACACATAGAGGGAATCCAATACGTATCACTGAATAAATACTAAAATGATTTTTTTTCTCCCTGATATGGAAACTCAAATTCAGCAAGGTTAGCCAACTCGGTATCCGATGAAAATGTAGATCTGAGCATTTATATCCCACCCGACCTGTACCATAGACTCTAAACTGTGAAAGATTTCAGTCTGCAAAGCCAAACGGGGTTTGCGAGATACGTTGACTGGGGACAGCTTAGATATTAGAGAAACAAAACTGCCCAATCTGAATAAAATAATCAGCCTTACCACTTGGCATTGATATACTTCCAACCAAAATGAGAAATCCTATTTAGTTGGCCTGTGCAATTGATCATGATACTAGAATATTTAAGATAATTAAAAGAGCTCACAAGCCCAGCTTGCTGTAAGTGCAGAGACCTTGGATGGGGACTCAATAGCTAAATAAAATTCTTATACGTGGGTCAGTTGTTGCTATGAATGCAGACCTCTAATGAGTGGCCAGCTTCATGAGAAGGCTATGGCATCATTTGTGGACGGAAGGGGAAACAGTAAAAAGTCAGAATAAGTCAGAAGATCTGGATTTCTAATTTTAACGTGACTTGTAACTAGCCATTAAAATTAGGCAGGTCACCTAGTGGCTGTGATCACTTACCTTCAGCTTTCCCCACGTAGATAGGTATGCATGTCCTGGGTACTAGATAAAATTAAATCTATGAAGTTATTTTTAAGCTATAAAATACTAGCTCATACATTATTTTAAAAAGTAGGATTAGAAAAGGTAGGAGGAAAAGGGCTGGATTTGGCTACAAACTGCATCTATCCTACTTGTCAATTTGGCCAGCTAGAAGAACAAGCACCCAAGAGGAGGCCAATGGCATTGAGATGTTCCTTGCTGCAATTAAGTTATATGCATAAACATTTGATGAACCATGGATAAATAACAATGGGGAAAATGGGTAATATTGATTGATTCGCCATTTTAAGAAGAACAAAATTATTTGATTGCCATTACATTTGATAGCCTCTGAGGAGAGGTACTATACAACATTGATCATTCTTTCCATAATGAGGCTTAATTTCAGCACTGGCAGCTGAAGGATGAAGGGAAAAACTTGATTAAAAGGTTGAGTGACCATTGTGTGGAGGAGGGAAAAGAAACGCCCACACAAGAGAAAAGGCACATGTTCCCCAATTTTTCCCCCCTAAATCTGGACATTTTTTTCTGATTCAAAATAACGCATCACCTTTGGCTTTTTACTGGTTTCTTAGTTACCCAAACATGTGAAATACATTCTCCTTCCTCCTGGATTCATCTTCTCATTTAAATACGAATACTCCAAGGGACTCCTGGGTGGCTCAGTCAATTAAGCTTCCAATTGGGCTCAGGTCATGATCTTTGCAGTTTGGGAGTTCCAGCCCCGTGTTGGGCTCTGTGCTGACAGCTCAGAGCCTGGAGCCTCCTTCAGATTCTGTGTCTCCCTCTCTTGCTGATCTTCCTCTGCTCACCCTCGCCCATAGTCTCTTGCACATGTGCTCTCTCTCAAAGATAAAAATAAAACATTAGAAGAGTTTTAGGTACTAGTACCCCATCCAGATATCCAGGTTGGAATTTGCCACAACCTCTCCTTCTCCTTTAGCCTTTCCTTCTATTGTACCAAACAATCTACGAGCTAGTGGATTACACCTCCAAAGGAGGTTTTTTTAATGTTTTATTTATTTTTGGGACAGAGTATGAGCAGGTGAGAGGCAGACACAGAATCTGAGGCATGATCCAGTCTGAGCGGTCAGCACAGAGCCCGACGCAGGGCTCAAACTCACAAAGCGTGACGTCATGACCTGAGCCGAAGTTGGACGCTTAACCCACTGAGCCACCCAGGTGCCCCCTCCAAATGAGGTTTTGAATCTAGATCCTCATTTGCCTACAAAGCCTTAGGTGAGGTCTTCATTATGTATAATTGCCTCCAGGTTGTTCTTCCTTTTGTTCATCTTTCATGTAGATTTTTTTCCTCCAATGACTGGTCCTAAAGCTAATTCTCAAATACATACTTTTTAATCAGATTAATTCCCTGCTTGTAAATGGCTCCTTACCACCTGAAGGATAAGATAAAAATGCTTCATATATAGAGCTTTGCCTGATACAGTTTTCTGCTGCTACTCCACTGAGGGTCTTCTCCCTGCCTTGTTTCTGATAACTAGAAGGGTATGTGTGTTAACAGGCCAGGATTTGATAGGTGTTCCCCAAGTAGATTTCTTTCTAAATCCAAACTGAAATTCTACAAGTTAGATACATCTCCAACATCAAAATATGTTAAATGCGGAATTAAGATTTTGACAGGTATAGAACACCTTACGTATAAGTTATAATATCCAATGTTATAGATATTTGTGTATACGGTGGATTTTTAAAAAATATCCTTATCTGTGTGCATCTTAATGCTTTTTCTTACTATGCTTTTAGACATTGTCACTGCTTTTGTCCTTATCTGATATAATGGGGTTAATAATGCTCATAAATAATTTGTTTTTTAAAAGCCTGATGTCCCCTACTTAAAATTCAGAAACTGAAATAAGACTTCAACAGAAGCCAGATAAACTATGAAACTCCCACTTTTCTCGATGGAATCAGAAAGCTTCATAAAGGGCAACCAAGTAGCCAAAATTCTATGAACAGTATGCCTACTGAAAAACATGTCGTGTTTCATTGGATGCTGGTTGATCATCCTTTAAAAATGTGGATTGTGCCCACTTTGCCAGTGAAGGTTCCACTTTACATATTTGTTAGTTCACAGCTAACACTTCCATTTTTGGTTAACTAACGTGTCCTTGTGTTAAAACTCAATGCATTCAAGGACAAAGCAAGTGAAACAGAAGAAGGAAGCAATGGGGAACAGTGAATCCTGTGGAGCACTGGCAAATTCCAGTCCTTTTTGTTAAATGTTTTTATTCAATTTTTTAAAATTTAATCTTTAAGGTTTATTTTTTGAGAGAGCGCACGAGAGTGAGAGAGAACACACAGGCATATGTTGGAGAGGGCCAGATAAAGGGGGAAAAGACAATCAATCCCAAGCTGACTCAGCACTGACAGCACTGAGCCCAACACAGGGCTCAAACCACACACAGTGACATCATGGCCTGAGCGGAAACCAAGAGTCATACGCTCAATCGACTAAGCCACCCAGGTGCCCCTCCAATCCTTTCTAACAGCTTGTGTTGCTCTGTGCCATAGGAGAATGTGAGCCAGGTTTGGTCCATTTCTAGGATTTCTCAAGAGGAACTAGAAATTCCCAATTTTGTAGGAAATCTGTTTGAAAATAGGACAGCTACTTCCCTTTTTCTGTAACCCTGATGAAAACAAAACCCTGATCTCTGTTCCAAAGTTTACTTCTCTTATTGAAAAGAAGTCATCCCTGTGTTAGTCCCAAGTATGGTTGCACATTACACAGTGTAGGTTTCCCTGCAAAGGGGCATGTAGATCAAACAGATAATTAAAATCAAGTTCTCAGTGCATCAGGGATGCCTGTGATTTAAAAGGAAGCCCATAGTAAGTTCTTTTGTCTTAGAATTATTCCCAAATTTGGTTTAATAAGTTATTGCACAAGGAGTAGAAAGGAATTGCAGACAGAGTAAAGAGCAAAGACAATGCAATCAAACAAGTATGTATCCATACACTAGTTCTGTCACATACGAGGCATGAGGAGAAGACCAACTATAGTTCTGTTTCCACCCTAGGCAATTTGTGAAAATTAAAGCAGATCTATGGTTTTATTGCAAATAAAATGAGGATAGAGCTAAATATTAGCAAAATGACTAATGGTAGATATTACTCTTCTAAGTACGGCAAACGTGTCGTTTGTAGAAGGAATATTTTCTTGAGACATTTATCAATTCCAAATTTAGGGAAATTTGAGAAGAGAAAGGATAACTTGGGTGCGTCATTACTGCTTTTTAGGTACCAAAGTATATATGAAATGGACCATGTATATCAGCTTAAATCAGTTCTCTATGCTTGGTCTTGAGGCCATAGGAAGACTGTCAGCATTTAGTGAAACATAACTAATGTCTTTGATCTAAAGGTTATTAAATACCATAGCAGGTCCTCACTGTCTCAAGAGACCTTTAAGAAATTGGAGAGACCATTCAGTCTTGTAGGAATTAGGTGTTGACCGACCAGGACAGGACAAGGACAAGCTAGTTGCCCTCTAAGGATTTCTTCCTTCTGCTGAGTTTGATTCACTACTATGTAATCTTGGACAAAAACATCTGGCACTGCTGTGACTTATTTCTCAGCAGCACAGAATGATAATGTCCCCGTACTTCTAACCCTGTTATTCCTAGGAATTAGGAGATACAAAGACAAGACTGGAAATTACTTCATGAGAAGCCCCAAAGCAGTCTGGAGACAGACACCTTGACAACATGGTGTCATGCCACCCAAGTTTAAGGTTGACATGGAGTCACAGAATTTTAACCTGTTAAATTTTTAACAGGTTAAATTTTAACCTGGGACACTAAAACAGGCACCTAGTCCACAAACATGCAAAACCTCTTAATTGTTAAAGATATTCACAAAGACTTTTTATTGACACATTTATACATTGTCTTGACTGCTAAGAAATATGTATACAACTCGGGTCATAAAATACATTCACATTTTTGTAAAACATCCTTATGAGACAGACCTGCTTATTCCTTTAAGTAAAAATAACTAAGTTCAGTTGATAAGTGAGGAACAATTTGCTTAGGATATCCTAAGTAAGAACTACACATCAGACTTCTGCTTCCCCATAGGCTACAACAAAAATCCTAAGAATGCACTACAAGCTAGATAAGCACAAAATGCACAGATTTTTTTAACCCATTAGGAAAATGAGGATGTGAAGACACATAAATGAACTAAATTCCAGAAAGTGACGAGTCTTTCCTAGGAAAATAGGCCACCCATAGCTTTTATACCTGGGAGGAGTAACAGAGAAAGATGAAACCATACTAAGGGAAGCAATGTAAAAACAGCTGTGATTGGCTAGTGTGGTTCATTAGAACCCTAAAGTGTCCCAGCCACAGAATAAGTCTGGGGCACCTGGCTGGCTCAGTTGGTTGAGCCTCAGACTTTGGCTCAGGTTGGGATCGCGGATGGAGCCCTGTATTGGACTGCTGTCAGTGCAGAGCCTGCTTTTAGATCTTCTGCCCCACTCTCTCAGCAACCTCCCTCCCCAACACACACACTCATATTCACATGTACACACTCTCAAAACTAAACATTAAGAAGACTAAGTTCGTATCCATCAATTTGATTGGTGCTTTCAGTGAGTGCTCAGGGGTCACATGTCAGTGGGCAGAGACGGCGGAAAGAAACCCTTCCATGGTACTCTAGGTCTTCACTCACAACATTGCAACAATCTGGCAAACGCTGGGCGCAGAGTAACAAGGTAGGCTCTCTGCTGGGTGCAAAAGCCAAGTGCAGGACTTGAGAGCAATCAATTCCTCAGAAACTGAAAACCTCCCCAAAACACTATGACAGGGGATCTCCCTTCTTCATGCTTATATCCACAGCCTTCCTAAATGGAAAGTCCTAGTCCCACCCTTACCATATTTGAAGCACTGACAGAATCTAACTAAAGCTGCCACAAGACCAAACCCAGCTCAGCTGGTAGTTTTATTAACACTGGTGGTCTCACAGAAGAAAAGCTTTCAGCTTTTTCTGGATATATTATTTACTTCAGTCCCAGCTCTAGTTTACTCAATATAAATAACAAAACCAGGTAAAAAATTTTCTCAGAAAATTAAAAATAGATCATATAATCCACTTCTGGGTGTATATACACAGAGGAAGTGAAATCAGGATCTTGAAAATCTGCACATTCATGTTCGTTGCAGCATTATTACAAATAGTCAAAACACGAAAGTCACCTAAGTGTCCATTAAAGGATGAATAAATGGTAGATGTAGACAATAGAAAATTTACTATGCAGCCATGGGAAAGAAGAAAATCCTGACATTTGTGACAAGTGGATGGACCTTGAGGGCATTCTGCTAAGTAAGTCACACAGAGAAAGACAAATACTGTGGGATCTTTTACGCAGAATCTCAAAACAGAACGACAACAACGACCTATAGAAACCCAAAGCAGAGTGGTAGTATTCAAGGGCTGGGAGGGGTGGGGAAGTGGGGGGGGGGGGGGGTAGATATTAGAGAATATAAACTTCCAATTTTATAATGATTAAATTCTATAGCTCTAACATAAGGCATGGTGACTATAGTTAACCATACTGTATTATATACTTTATAGTTGCTAAGAGCATAGATATTAAAATGTTCAACACACATACACTGCTATAATTATGTGATGGATGTGTTAACCTATTGTAGTAATCCATTCACAATATGTATGCATATCAAAGCATTATGCTCTACACCTTAAACTTACACAATGTTATATGCCAATTATATCTCCGGTAAGCTGGTGGGAAAATAAAAATGCTATAAAAAGAGAACACATCAGAAATTCAAAGTTCCTTCACTGTGTGTGTGTACCTTTTTTTTTTTAACCTTTAACTTGAAGGAAGCTCTACACCCAATGTAAGCCTTGAACTCACCAGCCTGAGATCAAGAGTCCCATCTCTACAGACTAAGCCAGCCAGCCACCTCTCCTTCAATGTGTTTAAAGCACACCAGACACAGAATTAATGAATTCAAGGAAACGTCAATAGAGATTAGCATAGTAACAAAAAGAAACAAGGAGAGCATATGAGAAATCAGTAGGACGATACCAACGTGCTTAATATATGTGTATTTGGTGTGTCAGAAAAAAAGAGAATGGGGCACTAGCAATATTTGAAGAGATAATGGCTGAGAATTTCCCAAAATTGTTGGAAGGCATCAGTCCACAAAATAAGTGAACGAAGCAAGACAAATAAGAAAGCAACACTTAGGGGGAGCCTGGGTGGCTCAGTCCATTAAGCGTCTGACTGCAGCTCAGGTCACGATCTTGCCTTCCCGAATTCGAGCCCTGTGTCGGGGCTCTGTGCTGACAGTCCAGAGCCTGGAGCCTGTTTCAGATTCTGTGTCTCCCTCGCTCTCTGCCCCTCCCCCACTAGTGCTCCATGGAGCTCTCTCTCAAAAATAAACATTAAATACAAAATTTGAGTGACACCTCTAGGGCACTGGAGGACTTTTCTAAACCAAAATTCTAGATCCACTAAAAACATTTCAAAAATGAAAGCTAAATGAAAACATGATAGCTGACAGATTGGTCTCCAGTGGACCTATATTGCAAGAAACTGAAGATCTGCAGGCCCAAGGGAAATACTAGCAGATGGAAGTCTGAATCTGCAGGAAGTAATAAAGAGAACTAGGGGTAAATATAAAACACATCTCTCGTTCTTCCTAGAAAGCTAAGCATACTGGTAGATACGCAGACACTTTAATGCATTGATAGTTACATAGATGCAGACTCTACACTCTACTTTAAAAGCCATTGACCATTTAAGCAAAACCATACATTATTTGTAGGTATACCACAGAGGGCAACAAAAGTATAAATGGCTAAGAAGTTTACACTATAGGTAAGGTAAGTCAAATAAGAAAATATACTTCACAAAAAGAAAAAAAAGGTGAATGGAAAGGGGTCACAGGGAAACAAAGAACAGATCAGACAAATAGACACGTATCAAGATGGTAGACTTAAATTTCAGTGTCAAAAACTGTATTAAAATATTAAGGCACTAACCACTACTATTAAAAGTCAGATTGACAGACTGAAATAGCAATAAGGAATTTTATGAGGTTTATAGTAAACATAGTTGAAATATGAAAACAGATTGAAAATAGGGTGAAAAAAATATATGCAATGCTAATACTAAGCCCAACAAATCATCAAGATAAAAAAAAATACTACCAGACATAAAAAAAGAACATTCTATAAGGATAAAGGAGAATATTCATCAAGAAGATATAAAAATCGTAATTGTGTATGCACCAAATAGAGCTTTAAAAAAAATCAATAAAGCAACACTGACAAAGCTAACAAAAGATAGATGAATTCACAATTTTACTTAGAAATTGTAACACTACTTTGTGTAATTGATCAAGTAGACACACACACACACACACACACACACACAAAATAGTCTCAATATTTTTTGAAGAATCATGTTCTTATAGAGAATATTCTCAGGTGACAGTAAAATTAAATTTGAAATCAATAATACAATTACCTAGAAAATTCCCAAGCATTTGGCTATTGGCCAAAAACATGTCTAAATAATCCTTAAATCACAAATCCCCACGGAAGTTAAAATATATTATGAATTGTATGAAAATATCAAAGTTTGTATACAGTAGCTAAAGCAGCTCCTAGGATATTTTTACCTTTATGAGCATGTATTAGGAAAGAAAAAAGGTAGAAAAAAATGGAAATAGACAGCAAACCACAGTAAAAAGTGGAAATACAAGCAAAAATAAGTGAAATAGAGAATATACAAGCAGTAGAGAATCAAAAAAGTAAAAACTGGCTTTTTGAACAGATTAACATTGAAAAACCCCTAACAAGACTGATCAATAAAAACAAAGTTTACCAAGAATGAAAGAAAATCCATCACACAAAATACCACAGATACTAAACATATATGTGGATAAACAGCATCTTGCCACTATATTTGACCAGTTAAATACAATGAATACCTCAGAAAATGTTACTACCCAAAATTAAAACAAAAATCTTATCACTTCATGTATCAAAGAAATTAAATTTGTAATAAGGAAAACTTCAGAGGTCTTCACTGGTTAAAGCCTAGAAAATATTTTAGTGAGAAATAATGCTAATATTAAACTCAAAGAGATTGAGGATATAGTTCTCAACTCATTAATAAGCTAAGCATAACTCTAATACGTTTAGAAGAAAATTACAGATAAATATCCCTCATTAAATAATAGGAAATACAATCCAGCAATTATTGAAAAGCTAATATATCATGATCAGGAGGTTAAATCACAGGAATGCTTATTTGGATTAGCATTTGAAAGTTAATCAATGTAGGGGCACCAGCCTGGCTCAGTCTGCAGCGCATGTGACTCTTGGTCTCCAGGTTGTAGGTTACAGCCCCGTGTTGGATGCTGAGGTTACTTAAAAATAAAATCTTTTTTTTAAAAAACAAAGAAAATTTGTCACTGTAAAATCACACTAAAAGAATAAAAGAGAATGTGATCTTCAGCAGTGATGGAGAGAAAACACATTTGGCCAAATTTAATTACCATTCATGATAAATACTTTCAGCCATCTAAAGTTAGAGGAAAATTTCTCTAACCTTATAAGGTGTGAACTTACGAGAAACATACAGGTAATACCATAGTTAATGGTGAAACAACCAACAACTTTTCTTTACAACTGACAACAAGACGAGAATGTTGTATTTCTTGTTAGCCTTGTTCTGCGGGTCCTAGCCACTGAAGAAATAAACTTCACAAAGACTGAAAAAAAGTGAAATTGTCTTTATGCGCAGATGAGATTATTGCATACCTGAAAAATATGATGACATTTAAATATAAAAACATCTCCTGGCACTAATATAGAAATTTAGCAAGTAAAGAGGAAACAAAAGTAATATTTAGTAAAATTATATTTCTATATGTTGGCTACATACTACTGGAAATAAAAGTTTGAAATATAATCAAACACCCTTAAACCCTTTGGAATAAAAATGCTCATGACCTCCACAATGAAAACTGAAGTATTACTACGACAAAACAAGTCTTATATAGATATATCGCTTCCTATATTAGAAGATTCAGTGTCATCAGAATGTTCATTCTCCTCAAAATAATATTTAGATTCAACACAATTCCAATCGAAATTCTGTATTAGCCAACACAGTGGTATAAAAACACAGATTTGGAGGACTTTCAATACCCACTTCATGACTTACCATAAAGCTACAGTACCAAACTGGTGTTGTATCATCAGCAAAAAGTAGACTAAATCAAAGACAGACAATAAAAAGTTCAGATAGGCCCACTAATATTAATTAATTCCAACCAAAGTACTAAGTCAGTTCAGTGGGGACAGGATAGTGTTTTCAACAATTCTAGAACAATGAATTATTCATATGGATAAATGGACCAAAAATGTAATTTCAACTCCTAAAATACATTTAATTTTTGATAGATCATAGACCTAAACATAAAAGCCAGAACCACAAACCTTCCAGAAGACAACCAAGAACCATTTGTGATGTTAGGCTAGGAAAATAGTCTGTAGGTAAGTCACAAAATACTACCCACAAAAGAAAAAAAAAAAAGAAAGAAAGAAAAGAAAACGCTAGCTTGGACTTTTCCAAAATTAGAAGTCGCTGTTCATCAAAAGGCTTTGTTGAGAAAATGAATAAGCAATCTATAGAATGGGAGAAAACATGGACAATGCATGCATCTGACAATGTATCCAGAATACATAAAAAAAAACTCTACAAACCAGCAACAGAAAAACATAACCCAATTAATAAATGGGCAGTTTTTTAAAGTTTATTTATTTATTTATTTATTTTCAGCAAGTAAGCGAGTGAGAGAGAGCGAGAGGGTGCCCACACGCCTGGGGGAGGGGGAGGTAGAGAGAGAGAGCGCGAATCCCAAGCAGGCTCCACATTGCCAGCACGGAGTCCGACAAGGGGCTCAACCCCACAAACTGTGAAATCGTGACTTTAGCCAAAATCAAGAGTCAGACGCTTAACCAACAGACCCACCCAGGTGCCCCAAAACTGGGCAACAATCTTAAACAGATACTTCACAAACAAAGCCGTGGGAATGAATTAAACACACGAAACCATAAAAAGTTGCTGAACATCACTAGTTCTGAAGGAAAGGCAAATTAAAACCAGAACAAAACACAATCTCAAACAGAATGGCTGGAATCAAAAAAGAATGACTATACCAGTCTTTGGCTAAAATGTGAATGTTGGTTCACAAACCCCAGGCCCCCAGCTGCACATAGAGTTCACGAGAGACAGCACAAGGAGAGACCTAAAAGGCAGGCCACTCCAGGTGAGTAGGTGCCCAGTATGGTAACTGAGAGAACTTACCCAGGAGGCTCGTCCCGAGAGGCCGCAAGCTGAGCAGAAATCCCTACACCAACCAACCAGCCAGCTACCACTTTAAGGATTTATATAAAGGCCTTAACTGGGTTCAGGCAAGCATAGCGCCCAGGTGATCTCAATAACACGTTACTCTCTCGAGGCTGTCTTTGAAATTGGCTCCAGCTGTAGGCACGGTGGGTGGAAGGTACATTTCAAGGGCAGGGGAGGGGTGAGGGGCCTGAGTGCTCCTGCTTGCAGGTCAACCAGAGGTCATGTCCTCTGAATGACCTCTTCCAGTCATTAAACAGGAAATCTCAACTCTCTCGTGACTAGTGGAGTGCAGAATCATTCAATCGCTTGAAAACTGTTCAGCAGTTTCTCATAAGCAGCTACCCTGTGAGCCAACAGCTCACCTTTTAGAAAGATAATCAGAGAAATGAAAACATGTGTTCAGTATGTGAACATTTTGTATATGAACTATTCATAACAGTCCCCAAGTATAAACAACCCAACTATCCCCTGACAAAGGCATGAACTGGCAAATTGCTATATATCCAAGAAAGAGATACTGTTAAGCAATAAAATGGTACGCAGCGGGTTATATACACGTAACATACATGAATCTGAGTGCGTTATGTGGAGCAACAAACCCAAACTCAAAAGAGGAATCTGTTTATATAAGAGCCAAGAACAGGCAAAACTAATCCATGGTAAAATCAGAAAGTAGTTGCCTCTGGGTTGGGAGGGGGGATGGGGGAGGGCCAAAACGTTAGGCAAATTAACTGAAAAAGGACACAAAGGGTCTTTTCTTTTTCCATCCGAGTACTGATGGGAGTATTCTATATTTCGGTTGGTATAGTCAGTTTATGGGTGTATACTTTACAGTGTATATAGTTGTCAAAATCATCAAACTGAATATTTACTATCTCAATACATAAGAATAAACAAACATGAAGGAAAAAAAAGAATAGTGATCAAATTGAAGAGATCCAAGAGTAGTGATACCCTCAGATAATGTTATTCATACCACCCTGTAGAAAAGTGAACTCTCACATATAAACATTCAGCTGCTCTGTGGGAGGCTTGCAGTGGGAGAGCATATTGTATAGACAGCCTTGCAAGCGGCTGTGTTTATTTTCGGTTTAAGACAATGAGACAATAACAGGCTGTGAATTTGAGAGGAGAAGAATCACTGTGGGATCTGTTAGGTATATGAGAAATGACAAGTAGAATGGGCTCAGAAAAGAGCAGTCTGAGTGTCTCCTTAGGTAACCAAGCTCAGGAGGGAACAGGAGTCAGATGGTCTTTGGTGAACGTTATCAGTTTGCACAATCCTCAGATTCAAGCACGATCTGCTCAATAAGCTGAAACACCACTTGGGCCAAACTCAATCTGTAAGGTAAAGAAAACCCTCCCTGAAACATAACACCCAACTCTTTCTATGGCGTTCCAAGCTCCTGATGGCCAGTCATCACACAAAGAAAAATGGCCTTTACCGTCGTCACTGTATATACATCCATATTAGTGTAAGTAGTACATTCCTGCACTTACTTTCTAGACCAACTAAGATTCAAGCATTTTTAAAATCTAAACAGATCAAGAAATTAGTGACCTCCGCCAACTTGCTGTGATGATGCCCTGTGCCAAAGAAAAAAATTGGTCAACCATATAGAAAGCAGCACTGAATCCTTCCTCCACCTTTCACAGAAAGAGAGGAAATCATATACATGGGCCAGTAATCAATTACACACACTGCTTTAAAAATTCAAAAGTACTCATATTTTATTACCTCAGTTTTTTTCTTATTCCAAATCTCTGAGGAATACAGAAAGTGTTTTAACCGGCCTGAGTTTTGGTTTTCTCACTTATGGCTGGTGGTAAATGGCTTGCCCAGCTCACATGGTGACCCATGCAGCCTGAACGGAAGGAAGCCCATGGAAAGCAGTGGGCTAGGTAGCTCAGGAAAATAATTTCAGCTGAATAACAAATGTTTAACATATAAATTCTTTTTAAAAAATTTTTTTTCAACGTTTATTTATTTTTGGGACAGAGAGAGACAGAGCATGAACGGGGGAGGGGCAGAGAGAGAGGGAGACACAGAATCGGAAACAGGCTCCAGGCTCCGAGCCATCAGCCCAGAGCCTGACGCGGGGCTTGAACTCACGGACCGCGAGATCGTGACCTGGCTGAAGTCGGACGCTTAACCGACTGCGCCCCCCAGGCGCCCTTATAAATTCTAAATATTTGTTGAGAATATACCATTTGCCAGACAGAGTGCTCGGTGCTAGGGAAGCAATTGTAACGACCATCGTGAGGTGTAAATGATCACATGCGACTGCGTAATCTGAGAGATACATGGACATGTCAACAGGGTGGAGAAAATGTAGAAACATGGAGACAGGAGCTGGTACATATCTTTCCTTTTATTTTCTTTTCTCTATTCTGAGTTTTTTGGTTGTTGTTTTCTTTTGCTCTCATTTTAGGAGCTCTAAATGACTCTCTTGAAAATCTATTTTGAAAATCCGTATCACCTGTCAGAGCACCATCAGTCTGTTTCTTTAAGAATTGCACACACAAAAAATTAGTTTAATTATACGGTGTTTTCTTCGGCAATTTTCTTTAGCAGTACATGGGATTAGAACTATGTTTTCCCTGCTGCTCTGCTCCATTCTTCATACTCTTGTACCCGCCTCACGTCTGGAGGTCCCATCTCATTAGATGCTACAGCTCTGTGTGCAGAGAGTTGGCATTATTATGATTGGAACATTATTTATTCCTATTAAACAAAAGGTGGTTTTATGTAAGTGTTAAAACGTTATTGCTTTTTGACTCCCTCGATCCATCAAACACCAGCTTGTGCTGTATGGCCTGGCAGGGAGTAATCATATGTTAACATTCAGCCCTGGTGTACACAGAAAATGAAACCAGTATTGGTTGTCTTTAAATGTTAGAAACGTGTTCCCTTCTGACGGCTGTTTCTTCCCAGGACACCAGCTAGGAGGAAGTAAACAGATAGCTTTCCTAAATCCTGTGCGTGGGAGGAAAATGGACCAAAAGCCGTCAGAAGCCTAAGCTTCACTCTCCAGCAGGTCAGGAGACAGAAACTTGGGGGCTTTGGCAAAGCTTTGTGAGAATCTAAGGGAAAAGATGCTGAATTAATATCAGCAGGACGTGGCCAGAGAGAAGTGGACGAGGTCTGTCTATAATCCCCAGACAAGCAAACTGGGCTGCCTCCCCTGATCCAAAAGATATCCTTGAAAGACAGGAGGACACCTTTCACCTTCATTTTTGCCTTAGAATTTTCGTTTCTTGAACATAATGCTAAAGACCAGCAATTCATTTTCATAATATTTTTAATATTTGTATATGTTCAGGTCATTGTCATGAAGAACTAATACTGACATGGATAATTATGGAAATCGACCTCAGTGTGCACCATCAGGAGACTGGAATCCTAGTCTTGCTGTGCCATTGAATGAATACCAGGGTGACATGAGACATGAGGCTGGTGTTTCCCACTGTGTGGTCCCCAGTCAGCAGCATCAACTCACCTGTGAATGCATTACAAATGCAAATTCTCAGGCCCTTGACCTACTGCAGCAGAAAGGGGCGGGGCCTAGGACTTTGTGTTCTAGTAAGGTATGAGAACCACTGCTTTAAGAAATAAAGTTTTCTGTGACTCAGTTTTACAAAAGATGGGTATTTATCTAGATAATATTTCAGATGTATCTTATTCTAATACATAACTGATTTTGTAACATTTTAAACCGAATCAGGTATGTTGAGCATAGTGCCTGGTGCATAGCAGGTGCTCATGGAAAAAGATGGTTATAAGATGATCTCTTTTCAGACCTGAAAAAACTCACAGCTTAATAGTGAAATGCTTCGACACTATGACCATTTGCTTATACCCAGGAGGGCCAGGAAAATGTTCCAAAGGAAACGTGCATTTCACATGGCTCTTAAGAGTGAGTTCATCAGAGAGTGAGAGAAAAGCCAAAAAATACAACAAATACAAAGAAATTAGGTATGGAAAAGCATTTTGTTTGGGGGATGGAAAATAGAATGCAGTAAGGCAAAAACAAAACAAACAAACAAAAAAGACTAACAATACTCTCCACTCAAAATTTTGATACAGAGGATTATGTATATTACCCAGCCTTACATAGCCAGTATAAATTTGCAACACAAATTTGGATATATGAGAAATATCACTTTTTTTCCCCTTAAGGCAAATCATATTTGACTCCAAGCTTACATTCTGTGCGGCTGGTTAGAGATTCAGTCATCTCACTCCTATGCACACCTTTCCCCCTCCCCCAAAGATGGGCAGATATTCAAGAGATACTGCGCCATACTGGGTATTCTAAAAAGCTTTAAGCCCATATTACTTCTCTCACGTCTGATGACTCTGTAGTTTCTGTGCCTCCTAGAGTAGAAAAATCTTTGCCAGGATTGGAAACCCAAGTGCCTAAAATGTCGGTCTCAGAAGCCAGGGAATTGCCAGAAGGTAGGTATATATTTCTTCTAATCTAGGGATATGGAATCCTCTACCCCACGATATCTCTCCTCTTTCTTGCTGCCTTTTAAGATACTCACCTGAAGGGGCACTTGGGTGACTCAGTCAGTCTGTTGTGTATCCAACTCTTGATTTCAGCTCAGGTCATGATCCCTGAGTTGTGAGATCAAGCCCTGTGTTGGGCTCTGCACTGAGTGTGGAGCCTGCTTGAGACTCTCTTTCTCTCTCTGCCTCTGTCTCTGTCTCTCTCTCTCTCTCCCTCTGCCCTGCTCATGCTCTCTCTCCCTCTCTCTCTGTAGAAGAAAAAGTAATAATAATAACAACAAGATACTCACTCATTTCTGGAGCACCCTATATAATTTCAAATATAGATCGGAGGTTAACTGTGAGCACCTTCTGTGAGGGCTTGTTGTGAGAAAATGACAGAAGGAAAAAAAATAGAGAAAAATATATGTGAATGCAGTTATATTTTTTAAAACAAAATTAGTGGCACTGAGTTCTTTCTGACACCTGGAGTACGTAATGGCATTCCACAAAATAAAACTAAGATACAACTACATATCCCAAGGGACTGTTGTTTTGATAATCTGAAGAGGAATCTATGAGCTAGAATGGTTCCCCTATTAGTTCATGGCTTTGAAATAGATGAAAATGTTGTATTGATAAGAGCCCCACAATTGACTTTATGTAACCAAACTCACATGTCCTTTAAAGCACTACAAGGAATCTCAAGGAATGAGTAGCTAGGTTTTCTCCTGACAATGATAGAACAGAAACCATACCTCTGGGATGCAGGCTTGTTTTCTGATAGTTTCAAGAAAGTCTTGGCAAGGTACAGAAGGATTATTTTCGGAAGAAAGGTCTGCTCTGTGTGATGTTTATGCAGCTGTATGAAAGGGAGATTCATGCCATTAGACATAAGTCACTTGATTTGCCAAACACTAAATCCTGCACATTCAGGCCACTCCATGGTCCCTAGTCCTTCCTCTTCAGAAAATTTTAAAGGGATAACCATTTTTCTTAAGCCTAGCTTACAACAACCAGTTCAGACCTTCCTTTGTGATTTCTTATGACCATTTGGAAAAATTTCTCCTGCCTGTTCTTTCTAAAGAAAATTAAACAGTGGTGTTTTCTTCAGTTTTCAATGAAGCAATGCTTATTGATTATCAAGTATTGAGGAAATTCAGAAAATCAAGCCTGGGCACTAAATACAAAAATCATCCATAATTATAACTTCATCTCTCAGAATTAGCCACTGCTAACATTTTGGTGTTTAATGTGCCAGACTTTTTCCCCTGAGTATGCACAAATGCACACACAATCACCCATTATACCACCATGTCATTACTTAGACTTAACCACCGTGGAAACTACAAATAGATGTTTGATACAACTCTACATGCATACACACCCACTTTAGAAAATTGGAAATATACTCAAGATATGCAGCTGCTACTTTTTTCCACTTACACTTTATCATGAATATGTTCTAAAGCCCTTACCAGTTTCTTTGAGCTAGATGATGTAAATAGAATGTAATTTACTTAATCCCCTGTTTTCTTCAGATTTTCTACTATTATTAATATCGCTGTGATTAACATTCTTAAAGATAAGTCATTTGCACACATCTAGTTTATTCCTTAGGAAGAAATCCAGAAATTGCATTGCTGTTTGAAGCTATGCACATTTTAAATGTATTTGAACAAAAATGCATTTGGAACAGGATCTATCAACATACATTCTGAAGAAAAATTTGAATACCATTTTTCTCATTCCCGCAAACACCAGGTATTATCTTCCTTTACTCTGAATAATTGATAGTTGAAAATGGATATAATTGTTGCTTGTGTTGCATTTAAAGAATTACTAGGAACATTGAACTTTTAGTCAAAAGTTTTCATTGTTGATTTGTGCTTTTTCTTTGATGAATTGCCTCTTCATGTTTTCAGTTTGACCCACTTTAACTTTACCTTTTTTTTTAGCTGACTGTATTTAAGTAAACTAACAAAATATTGGCAGCGATAAATATAGTTCTGTAAACCATGCTGGTTAATGGACCACCTAGGAATTTACTTTCTACCAGGAAGTGAGGATCCTCTGGCTACTTAGTATCACGTAGAGGTGAAAAGGAACATATTTTGCTGTTTCAAGGAGAGAAAATACCCTGTAGGGCTTTCTATTCTAATACCTTAAATTGAATAAATTTTCTATTCTAATACCTTAAATTTTCTTATGTTTCTATTGGAGTGTAGCCCTCTAATCTCACCTTCAGAAAACAAGCAAACATGACCTAGAGACTCTTGGAAAATACGACCAGAGGTCTCAGTTTCTGAGTTCTGTTACCTTCAAGTTGTTTCTTTCACATTTTCAGATTGCCTCTGTAACTTTTTTTCCTTTTGAGAATATGTGTTCCAGGGTATATTTTACCAAAAGGGGGAGATGAGCAGAAGTGAAGATGATTTTTCCTCCCCATACTAAGCTTCTGCTATTTCCCCTTCTTGAATTATGGTGCAATTTTGCCATGAGAAGTGATTCTTGGTTCCATTTTTTTTTTCTCGGATTTCTGTGTCACAAGACTATGGTATCAAATATTTAAGGTCCTGTATATCCATGAATAATAGCACAGTCAATGAGATACAATGACCTTTTCAGTATTCTGTATTGTGACTAGCTATAGTCAATCCATTCATTTCACTCTTTTATGGCCTCCCTGAGCTTGAGAGCAAAGAGTGAAATGGCCATCCGAATCAAAATATGATGTGCCAAAAGGTCAAAATAGTAAAGTACACTAGTATATTTCATAGAATATATTAAGGCATTAAAATCCTAATATCCTGCCTTGGTGCCAGACTCTATAATGGGAAAAGAAAATGACAGTTTAGGAATTTGCCCTTGTGAAAACTGGAATGAATCCAAATGGGTAATGACTATTTCTCATCTTAATTACAGTGAAATTTTATTTCCTATATTCTAAAGTCTATATATGGTGTTACATTTTTCAAAAGCATATGTGTTGGGGGTTTGTTGACACATATAATCTCACCATTGAAGGTGAGAGAACTTGTCTCCTCTTTAGCTCCTGCCATATGGTACATTATTTCTTATAGTTTCCCACATCTTTCTAATTTCATCTCACTCTTAGAAAAAAAAAAGTGTGTTTACTCTTGTATCTGAAGACAGATACAGAGGCAGTCAGATAGATAGAAAGACAGATAACACCATTGGCTTGGCTTTCTTATTTATTTCTTTTGCTTTTTATATGTCGTAAAAAATTTTTTTTAACTTAATTTCATTAATGATACTCCAATACAGTGCTGTAAGTTCAGAATACTAGCTCAAGAATGTCGTTTTCATTTATTTCTTCTCATCTTGTGAGAACTGAAATCTTAGCATGTTTTTATCTATGAGTATCTCAACCAAAAAATTATGTCAAGTGTTGAGCCAATTCTATAATGGCTTAAAGGAAAAAATTATCATTCAGCTAGATGTTATAAAATTAATTCAGAAAAAAAAATGCTATCAGACCCATGCTGAAATTTATACTGAATCAGAAAAGTGTGTTAGCCAGATTTTTTTGTGTTTTCTTCTCAACACTACACACACACACACACACACGAGAGGAAATAAACTTATTTTGTTTATTTTTTATAGAGTCAAATATTTGTAAATTAATTTTCATTTGAAACGGCAAGGGAGGACTGGAGAAAGAGATTCAAAATTATAATTAACAAAGGAAAAGTACTTACTAAGCTTTTCTTACCAAGACTCAAGTTCAATAGTCTCTTTTAAATAATCTATAATTAAAGATTATGCCTAGTTTCAATTTTTAATTTTTTAAATTCTACCAACTTTGAGCTTCTCATGGAAATATTAGTCTGAACAAATATTATGGCAAAGAATAGATAAGTAATATTTTTTCTAACACATTTAATATAGCACATGCTTATTACCAATAAATTTCAAAACCTGGGATAGTTTTGCTGCGTACCTGCATAATAGAAGAAAAATAAGCACCTTTAGGTTTATAGTCAAGATCATGAACTTTCTCCTTGATCCCATTTAAGGAGATAAATAGCAAATGTTTATGGTCACTAATGATAGTATCAAATTACCCAGCTGGCAGGAGGGGTCTGACTTCTCTTTGCATAATCTTCTCACTCTTACTTTATAGTTAATGAGCTCATTTTCTATTGCCACCCTTGTTGCTGACCACTGGCTACCTGGCAGATTGTCCAAAGGGAAACGTAGAGGAATAAGTATCTTTCAGCTGTATTACTTTCCCTAGCACATTCAGAGAGAAATCTGCACAGACCCACCATATAGTTCCACAATTAGCTTGTTTTTGGAAGGTGTACATTAATTTACCTACTAGTGAAAGGCCAGTGGCCATAGGAAAAAAAAAAGGAAAAAGAAAAAACAGAAGAAAAATAATATAATATCTTCAGGGATAGGCCCGCACTCCGTATCACTAAAAGGGAAGATAGAAGTTTTAAAAAGCTGGCCAGCTCCCCCACAATGCCCTGAAAATAGGGTCCTCTCGATCTGTGATATCACTTTATGTAATTTACTTGGCACTCTGATGAAATAGGATAATAGACGTTTTTCAGATAACTGATGAATACTCCTTGATTACCGCACTTTAAGAAAAATCAATCACCTGGCATGAAATCCTTAGAAAAATGCATTCCAGTTTCCTATCCTTTAAACAAATTATTCTGTGAATAATGACTTTTCTTTTGAAACGTTAAGTGGTCACTGTGAACACGGCAGTGAGGTAAGAACACCTTTTGAAACTACGCAGACCGCTATATTTTGATGTTCTCACACTTGAGATGTATAGAAGTACGATCTTCTATCTACCTTCACAGTAGGGAAAGTTCTCTTTCGCCAAACGAGAGATATTAGATATTGGTCCTCTGCCAGTGGTTGAAGTCTCCAACATACAGATAATGTGAAGAATTACTGTATAGTCCAAACTCCTAGGTAGGTACATATTTTGATATCTCTAAAATATGTTCCTCAAATATTTATTCAACATTTATTTATAAATCAGGCTGAATGATACCTTAAGGAAGGACAGAGAAAGGGGCTGACCTTTTCTTCTGTTGCCCTGACCTACTCACTTAAGCCCCAATTTTTGTACCTTATTAAGCAGCTTTTGTTTTTTATTATAGAAAAGCAGGGTGAAAGAAATGTCCAGATGCCCATTATTTACTTTTAACAATTGTTAACATGTTTCCATATTTGCATAATCTATTTTATTTTGCTGCTGTATTTTAAATTAAATTACAGACAGGAAGCCACTCAGACCTCCACATTTCAACCTACGTCTTCATAAAATAAGGAAATTTTCCTGTGTAAACACAAAATTGTTCATACACCTCAGATGATTAAAAATATTTTAAACTGTCATCTAACAGGCTGCAATTACCCAGCTGCAGCTTCCCTTGATGGTGGTTTAGAGATGGATCATCTGTTATTACTCAAACCTGCATTTTGGATTTCCACTCTAACTCTGAGGTCAACTCCAGCCTCTCAAAGTTGTGCTCCCAGTTACCAGGATGATTCTGGTGAGTGAGATGGTCTCCATTCCATTACAAACTCAACAATATTCTAGTGTAGTGTAGCCGTGACCCCTGGGCACCTACCTCCTTTCTCTTTGTCATCCTACTGCAGTGTACGTTTTAAAGGAGAGCCCCTCAGTTTATTTGGGGGAAAGGAATCACCAGAAACCAGGACCATAACGGGAGTTTAGGAGACTGGGAGATGAAACAGGGACAAAGACATGTGTTGTGATCAAGCTCATAAAGTGGAATGAAAGCTAAAACATTTAACATCTGGGGGCCCCTGGGTGGCTCAGTCAGTTAAGGGTCCAACTTCAGCTCAGGTCATGATCTCCAGGTTTGTGAGTTCAAGCCCTGCCTCAGTCTCTATGCTGACAGCTCAGAGCCTGGAGCCTGCTTCAGATTCTGTGTCTCCCTCTCTGCCCCTCCCCTGCTCGCTCACTCTCTCTCAAAAATAAATAAACGTTAAAAAAATTTTTTTAAACATTTAACATCTGTGAAATGGACTCCTGCACAGGGAATTCTAAGCTTTATAATTCAGCTGCTTAAATAAACCACAATATGAATCTTAGATTTTTGCTCAAAATGAGTTTCACAGCCTCTGGTGCCTGAGCAGTTTGCTCTGCCGTTCTACCTCTCTGGCAGCAGTTTCAGTGTTTTCACTGGGTCTGAAACCTTGTGCCCCAAATGCTAACTGTAAGCGTTAAAGGTGGTCATGAATCAAGGCTAAGACAGAACATATCTTCAGGGTTCTGTGCCCTACGGTGTGCGGTGGGAATGGACATTACAGTTATTACACACATTTATTCCTGAAGGGAACGTGAATTTGGAAAAGCAGAAACTGCCATCAAGACCCCGCGGAAAAGATAAAATGTCCTTTTTCATCTATACGACAAAATCACACCAAAGATTTCCAGGAAGTATGCTAATCAAAATAATTACAGAACTTAAGCATTTGTGATGGTGATATTAAAGTCTATGTCTTACTGATGGAAAATAGGAGATATTTTTCCTGTGAAAATGAAATATTCCACAGTGGTGATTCTCATCCACAGAGTTACCTTATCTACTGAAGGGTCAGTGGAAAGGAAACTGGGAGAAGGGTGAACCATCCAGCTGGCAGAATAGTGAACATAATTTGCAGCCTGTCTTAGTACAGAAGTCAAAATGAATGAATATTACAACGAAGATGCAAGTCCTTACAAACATTGTCCCATCAGGAAAGTCAGGATGAAAAGAATGTCATATGTCATTCTATAGAAATTCAAACAGGATCAGCATTGCATAATTACATTTAAAATCTAGTCTTGCAGCTTACTGGTTGTGTAATGTTGAATAAGTTACTAAAGCTTTTTAAACTCTTAGCTTCTTGATCTATAAAATGGAGTATCTACCAAAGAAGTGGTTGTGAAGATTCATTAAGTTAATATAAGAAAGGATCTTTTAGGGGCGGCTGGGTGGCTCAGTTGGTTTAGCATCTGACTTGATTTCAGCTCAGTTCATGATCCCAGGATCATGGGATTGGGCCCAGAGTTGGGCTCTGCACTGAGTGTGGAGTCTGCTTAAGATTTTCTCTCTCTCTCCCTTTGCTCCTTTCCCCCACACATGTACTGTCTCTCTCTCAGTAACTACATACATACATACATGCATACATACATACTTACATAAACGAAAGGATCTTTTACAACACATATTAGCTGATATCCATATGGTTTCTTTTGGGGGGGAAGGTGGGTAGGTATCAGTTTGATATTTTATCACTGTTTTAAACATATCTGAATGGCTTACTGGGACAGCCAGGCTCCAAGATTACCCCGATAATCTTTACCCCCTGGTATTCACGGCCTTATATAGTCACTTCCATAATGCATGAGGCCAACCTATTTAACACGAAGATACTATAATAGTGATAATGCATGACTTCCAAGGCTAGATATTGAAAGGCATCATGAACTTCTGCCTTGTTCTCCCTTGGATCACTCTGGAGAAAGCCAACTACCATATTGTGAGGACCCTCAAGACATTCTATGGAGAGACCCATAGGGCAAGTTTTTGAGGCCTCTTGTCAACAACCATGCAAGTAAGTCACCTTGGAAATTAATCCTTCAATTCCAGTCAAACCTTCACATGACTGCACCATAGGACAAATTCTCAAGTAAAATTTCATGAAAGACTCTTGGTCAGAAACACATAGCTAAGCCACTCCTGACTTCAGGACCCACAGAAATTGCAAGATAATAAGTACTTGTTATTTTAAATCACTGTGTATACAGTAATTTGTTAGGCAGGAATAAATACTAATATACCCCTCATTTTATGCTACACTGGAAATGAATAAGATCCATGTGATCTTATTATAATGCAATCAAAACTATGTATCACGATGTTTTCAAGTTGACTGAGTCCCAATTTCATTAAAGGGGTTTGGTATTAATACATGGAAATACCCTTTCAGGAATAAACTACCTAATTTAAAAGATGATGGGAACTAGGAAGATTGAGAACTAGGAAAACAGTTGGGTTGAAAGAAACTGAAGTTGTGAGAGTAATGTAGCAAAGAATCCAGAAAACCATTGATAAGTAGGAATTCTAATGGTAAGATTTCTTCCTGTTAGAGCCTGTGATATCATATGTCAGCCAGCCAGCCAAAATCATCTATTTAAGATGGGCTTTGCAGAGATTTGGTGGGGTATCTGGGTGGCTCAGTCAGTTGAATGTCCAACTTCAGCTCAGGTCGTGACCTCGCAGTTCTTGAGTTCGAGCCCCGCATCGGGCTCTGTACTGACAGCTCAGAGCCTGGAGCCTGCTTTGGATTCTGTGTCTCCCTCTCTCTCTGCCCCTCCCAAGTTCACACTCTGTCTCCCTCTCAAAAATAAATAAACATTAAACATTAAAAAAAAAGAATTGGTGTGATAGTTTTTGACAAAGAATAATCCAAGGTTTACGGGTGCCTTGGTGATGTGACAAGTCCTCATTGCCTGTTGCTTCCTTTGGGATATGTACAGTGGTTCTGAAACTCTGCCTGGGTTCCAGACACACTAGTTACTGATGACTGAATGAAGGTAGCCTGTGCCTCCTTTACAGAGCCCCTTCCATATCTCATGACTCTTCCAGGTGAAAGACCAGAATTGATACTCATTCTTTACCCACAAACCAAGAAATCTGAAAAGTTACATGAGTTTAAGTGCATCAGGTAACAGTCTGTTGTATAGTATCATCCTGAAGAGATTTTGTTAAGACTTCATTTTTGAGGGCAGTTTTAGGTTCACAACAAAACTGAAAAGAAGGTTCAGAGATTTCCTATATATCTCCTGCCCCCCCCCCAACATGCATAACGTCTCCCATTACTAACATCCTGCACGAGAGTGGTGCATTTGATGTTCCTTCCTTACTTTGGCCATTCTAATAGGTGTATGGTGATATCACACTGTTGTTTTAATTTGCATTTCCCTGATGATAGACGTGGATCATCTTTTCGTATGTTTATTTCCCATCTGTATATCTTCTCTGGTGAGGTGTCTGGTAAGGTCTTTGTCCCATTTCTTAATTGGATTGTTTGATTTCTTATTGAATTCTAAGAGTTCTTTGTATATTTCTAATAACAGTCCTGTATCAGGTGTGGTTTTTTGCAGACATTTTTTCCCAGTATGTGACTTGCATTTCATTCTCTTGACATTATCTACTGCAGAGCAGAAAATTTCCCATCTTCGTGAAATCCAGTTCATCGATTATTTCTTTCATAGATCATGTCTTTGGTATTGTATCGAAAAGTCATTGCCGTACCCGGGATCATCCACGTTTTCTTACATGTTATCTTCTAGGAGATTTATAGTTTTACATCTTATGTTAAGGTCTGTGATATGGTTTGAGTTAATTTTTGTGAAGGATGTAAGGACTGTGTCTAGATTTATTTATTTATTTTTTTGCCATGTGGGTGTCCAGTTCCAACACCATTTATTGATGACATTGTCTTCACTGTACTGTATTGCCTTTGCTCCTTTGCCAACTGTCAGTTGACTATATTTATGTGGGTCTATTTCTGGGCTCTCTATTCTATCCCATTTATCTATTTGTCTCTTCTTTTGCCAATACCACATTATTTTGATTAATGTAGTAATCTTACAGTAAGTCTTAAAGTCAGGTAGTGTTAGTCCTCCAACTTGTTCTTCTCCTTCAGTGTTGTGTTAGCTATTCTGGTTCTTTTGCCTCTTCATATCAGATTTATAATCAGGTTGTCAATATCCACAAAATAACCTGCTGGAATTTTGATTGGGATTGAACGGAATCTATTGATCAAGTTACAAAGAAATGACATCTTGACAATACTGAGTCTTCTGATCCATGAACATGCAATATTTCTTTCTTTTCCTAAATCTTTGCTTTCCTTCACCAGTTTTATAGTTTTGCTCAAATGGATTTCATACATATTCTGTCAGATTTTTTACCTAAGTGTTTCTGTCTCAGAAGGGCAGTCTGCTAATATTTTTAATTTCGAATTCCATTTGTCATCACTGGTATAGAAGAGAGCAACTGACTTGTATATTAACCTTGTATCCTGCAACCTTAATCACTTAGTTTCAGGAGGGGTTTTTTTTTGTTGTTTTTTTGTCAGTTCTGTCAGATTTTCTACATAGATGATCATGTCATCTGTGAACAAAGACAGATTTACTTACTCATTCCTCATATGTATACTTTTTATTTCCTTTCCTTGTGTGGGTTCATTAGCTACAACTTCCAGTGCAATGTTGAAAAGAAGTGGTGAGAAGGAAAATCTTTGCCTTGTTCCTGATTGTAGTGGGACACCTATGAGTTTCTTTCAATTACGTATGATGTTAGCTGCACTTTTTGTACATATCCTTTATCAGGTTGAGGAAGTTTCCCTCTCTTCCTAGTTTACTGGCAGTTTTTATTATGAATGAATTTTGGATTTTGTCAAACGCTTTCTCTGTATCTAGGATATAATCATATTTTTGTTCTTTAGCCTGTTGATGTGATGGATTACATTAATTGGTTTTTGAGTGTTGAATCAGACTTGCATACCTGAAATAAATCCCACTTGATTATGGTAGATAATCATTTTTATACACTTTAAATTCAATTTGTTAAAATTATGCTTAGGAATTTTGTGTCTATATTCATGAGAGATATTAGTTCATAGTTTTCTTTTCTTATGATGTATTTGTCAAGATTTAATATTAGGGTAGTTCTGGCTACCTGGCTAATATTAGTCCATTTCATCAAGGTTATCAAATGTGTGAGCATAGTGTTGTTCATAATATTTTTTTAATTATCCTTTTAATGGCCATGGAATCAGTAATGACTATTTCTTTTACATTTTTTTATTAAAAAAATTTTTTTAATCTTTATTTATTTTTGAGAGAGAGACAGCGTGTGAACAGGGGAGGAGCAGAGGGAGAGGGAGACACAGAATCTGAAGCAGGCTCCAGGCTCTGAGCTGTCAGTCCAGAGCCTGATGTGGGGCTCGAACTCACAAACTGTGAGATCATGACCTGAGGTGAAGTCGGACACTCAACCAATTGAGCCACCCTGGTGCCCCTACATTTTTGATATTAGTAATTTGTGTCCTCTTTAATTGTCTCTTATTTAATTTGGTGAGAGTTTTATCCATTTTACTGATTTTTTTTTCAAAAGAACAGATTGATTATATTCATTTTCTTTATTGATTTCCTGTTTCCAGTTTCACTGATGACTGCTCAAATTTTATTATATCTTTTCTTCCGCTTACTTTAGATTTAAAGTCTCTTTTTCTACTTTCTTAAGATGAGTGCTAATATAATTAGTTTCAAATACATCTTCTTTTCTAATATAGGTATTTGACGCTATAAATTTCCCTCAAAAAACTGCTTTTTTTCCTGCAGTCCACAAAGTTTGGTAACTTGTGCTTTAAAGTTTAGTTCAAAATACTTTGAAATTTCCCTTAGGATTTTGTCATTGACCCATGTGTCAGTTAGAAGGGTGTTACTTAATCTCGTATTTTGAGGTTCACCAGCTCTCTTTTTGCTACTGATGTTTAGTTTAATATCATGTGGCCTATGAGTGAACCTTGCTTACTTTCTATTATTTGAAATTTGTCAAGATGTATTTTATGGCCTATCCTGGTAAATGTTCCATGTGAACTTAAGAATGTAATATTCTGCTGTTGTTAGAGGAAGTAGTAGTCACCTGATTGGTGGTGCTGTGCAGTTCAACTCCATCCTTATTGATTTTCTGCTTGCTGGATCAGTCAATAGACACAACAGAAGTTTGTTGAAGTCTCCAACCATAACAATTCATCCATCTATTTCTCCTTGCTATTCTAGCAGTTTCTGCCTAATGTATAATAATGCTGTATCATTCGGTGGATACATATTAAGGATTGCTGTCTTCTTGAAGAATTTACCCCTTTTGTCATTACTAATGGCCCTCTTCATTTCTTATTTTCTTTTCTTTGAAGTTAGCCTATTCTGAAATTAATATAGCTATTCTGGTTTCCTTTTAATTAATGTTTGCATGGTCTATCTTTCTTCATCTTTTTACTTCTAATCTCCTTGTGTCTTCATATTTAAAGGGGATTTCTTGTAGACAACATATTTGGGTCTTTTTTTAAAATCAGCACTGACAATCTCTTTAATTGGTGTTTTTACCTTAAAATCATTAATGATATGCTTAGATTAATATCTATCATATTTATTATTTTTCCTATTGTCAATGTTCTTTTGTTTTGTTTTGTTTTGTTTTTGTCTTCACTCTTTCTGCCTTTCTCTTGTTTAAATGGAGCATTTTGTAAGATTCCATTTTCTCGGGGCACCTGGGTGGCTCAGTCAGTTAAGCATCCAACTTCGGCTCAGGTCACGATCTGGTGGTCTGTGAGTTTGAGTCCCACGTCGGGGCTCATGGAGTCTGCTTCAGATTCTGTGCCTCCCTCTCTGCCCCTCCCCAACTCACACTCTGTCTCTGCCTCTCAAGAATGAATAAATGTTAAATTTTTTTTTAAAAAGATTCAATTTCTCTTTCATCATAATGATTTTTACTTCATTTTTACAATTTTTAGTTGCCCTATAGTTGCAATGTGCACTTACAACTAATCCAAGTTCACTTCAAATAGCACTGTGCCACTTTACTGGTAGCAAAAGGTCCTCATAACAGATTCTGTGTAATTCCTCCCTTACATCTCTTACGACATGTGACATTACTACATTTATTTCACTTATTTATAAGGTATGATCACTGACTATACTGTCACTATTGTTAATTTCAAGAAACGTATCTCTTAGACCAATTAAGAATAAGAAAAATAAACTTTATTTTACTTTTATTTATTCCCCTCGAATGCTCTTTCTTTATGTAGATCCAAGTACCTGACCTATATAATTTTCCTTATTTCTGTAGAACTGCTTTTATCATTTCTTGCAAGGGGGATTTCCTTCTGAAAAAATTTCCTCAATTTTTACCTAATCGAGAAAGTTTTCTTTTTTTTTTGCACTTTTTTCAAGTATAATTAACATACCATGTTATATTAGTTTCAGTTGCACAATATAATGATTCAACAATTCTGTGCAATTTCTCAGCCCTCAAGATAAGTGTGCTCTTAATCCCCCTCACCATTTCACACCTCTCCCTTACCTCCCTTCTTGCAACCACCAATTTGTTCTCTGTGTTTAAGAGTCTGTTATTTTGGGTTACCTGGGTGGCCCAATCAGTTAAGCACCTGACTTTTGATATCAGCTCAGATTGTAATCTTGCAGTCATGGGATCAATCCCTGTGTCAGGCTCTGCGCTGAGCCTGGAGCTTGCTTAGGATTCTCTACCTCACTCTCTCTGCCCCTCTCCTGCTTGTGCTCTCTCTCTCTCTCTCTCAAAATAAATAAATAAACTTTAAAAACTATTTTTAAAAGGCTGTTTTTCTATTTGCTTGTTCGTTTGTTTTGTTTCTTGAATTTCACAAGAGTGAAATCATATGGTATTTATCTTTCTCTGACTGACTTATTTCACTTACCATTATACCCTCTAGGTCCATCCATGTTGTTGCAAATGGCAAGAATTCATTCTCTTTTATGGCTAATATTCTATTGCATGTATATACCACCTCTTCTTTATCCATTCATCAACTGATGGGCATTTGATCTTTTCATTTGTTATATCATCTTCAATTTCTTCTGTCAGTGTTTTATAGTTTTCAGAGTATAGGCATTTCACCTTCTTGGTTAAGTTTATTTCTAGGTATTTTAATAATTTTCATGAAATCATAAATAGGATTGTTTCCTTAATTTCTCTTTCTGCTACTTCATTATTAGTGCATAGAAATTCAACAAATTTCTGTATATTAATTTTGTATCTTGCAAATTTAATGAATTTATCAGCTCTAGTAGTTTTTGGGTGGAGTCTTTAGATGTTTCTATATATAGTATCTTATATGCAAATATCATATGCAAATAGTGAACGTTTTACTTCTTCCTTACTAATTTGAAGACTCATTTCTTTTTTTGTCTGACTGCTATGGCTAGAACTTCCAGTATTATGTTGAATAGAAGTAGTGAGAGTGGACATCTTTGTCTTTTTTCCTGATCTTAATGGAAAATCTCTCAGTTTCTCACCACTGAGTATGATGTCAACTGTGGGTTTTTCACTTATGCCTTTATTATGTTGAAGTATGTTCCCTCTAAACCTACCTTTTGGAGAGTTTTTACCATGAATGAATTTTGCCTTTTTCAAATGTTTTTACTGCATTTATTGAGATAATAGTGTGGTTTTTATCCTTTCTCTTGTTAATGTGATGTATCACGTTGATTCACTTGTGAATATTGAAACACACTTGCAACTCAGGAATAAATCCCACTTGATTGTAGTAAATGGGTCTTTTAATGTATTGTTGAATTTATTTTTCTAGTATTTCATTGAGGACTTTTGCATCTATGTTTATCAGAAAATTGGCCTGTGGTTTTCTTTTTATAAAGTGTCTTTATCTGGTTTTGGTATCAGGGTAATGCTAGCCTCATAGAATGAATTTAGAAGCATTTCTTCCTCTTTTGTTTTTTGGAATAGTTTGAGAAGCGTATTAACTCTTCTTTAAGTATTTGAAAGAATTCACCTCTGAAACCACCTGGTCCTGGACTTTTGTTGGTTGGGAGTTTTTTTGATTATTGGTTCAATTGCATTGATCATAATGTTCAAATTTTCTATTTCTTCCCGATTCAGTTTGGAAGATTCTATGTTTTTAGAAATTTATCCATTTCTTCTAGGTTGTTCAATTTGTTGGCATATAATTTTTCATATTATTCTCTTACAAACCTTTATATTTCTATGGTGTCATTTGTTATTTCTCCCTCTTCATTTCCAGTTTTATTTATTTGAGTTTTCTTTCTTTTTGTTCTTGATGAATCTGGCTAGAGGCTTATTAATTTTGTTTAACTTTCTCAAGACACAGCTCCTGGTTTCATTGATCTGTTCTGTTTTTTTTCTAGTCTCTACTTCATCTATTTCTGCTCTAAACTTTATTTTCTTCCTTCTGCTGGCTTTAGGATATTCTTCTTTTTCTAGCTTTTCTAGGTACAAGTTTAAGTCATTTATTTGAAATTTAACTTGCTTCTTGAGGTAGGCCTGAATTGTTGTAATCTTCCTTCCTAGAACCACTTTTGCTGCATCTCAAAAATATTGGACAGTTGTGTTTTCATTTTCATTTATCTCAAGGTATTTTTGACTTCTTTGATTTCATGGTTGACCTCTTCATGGGCTAGTAGTTTATTATTTAAGTCCATATATTTATGTTCTTTCCAGATGTTTTCTTGTGATTGATTTCTAGTTTCATACAGTTGTGATCAGAAAAGATGCATAATATGATGTCAATTTTAGTGAATTTACTCAGACTTGTTTTGTGGCCTAACATGTAATCTATTCTGGAGAATATTCCACATGCCATTGAAGATAATGTACATTCTGCTGTTTTTGAATAGAATGTTCTTAATATATCTATTCGGTCCATCTGGTCCAATGTATCATTCAAAGCCGCCGTTTTCTTATTGATTTTCTGTCTGGATGATCTATCCAATGATATAAGTGGGGTGTTAAGGTCCCCTATTATTCTATCGCTGTCAATTTCTCCCTTCATGTTTGTTAAGAGTTGGTTTATGTATTTAGGTGTTTCACATTGGGTGCATAAATATGTATAACTGTTATATCCTCTTGTTGGATTGTTCTCTTTATCATTATGTAGTTTTTTTGTCTCTTGTGGATGGGGTGTATCTGCAGGAAAATGTAGGGGAGAGGTTTGCAGTATTAGCAAGGCAGGTGGAAAGTGTTCCTGCTGTTTCTCACAGGTGGTCATCTATCTAGGATTGGGGGGGGCAGAGAAATGGTGACTGCATGCCGTTTTGTTCTTGGGGAAGTTTCCTAAAGATCCCTTCCCCTCTAGCACATGTTCTGAGATTAATAAATAAGTCTCCTTCACATATATTCCAGACACTCTTCAAACTACAGATTCTTATTTTTTTGTTTATTTATTTTTGAGAGAGAGAGAGAGAGAGAGAGAGAGAGCGCGCACGCACATAGAAGAAGGAGAGGGGCAGAGAGAGAGAGGGAGACACAGAATCCAAAGCAGCCTCTTGATTTCACCTCAGGTCATGATTTCATAGTTTGTGAGATCGAGCCCCACATGAGGCTCTGCAACAGCGCAGAGCCTGCTTGGGATTCTCCCTCTCTCTCTTCCCCTACCCTTATGCTCTCTCTCTGTTAAAATAAATAAACTTTTCTTTAAAAAGAAAACAAAAGGAAACAGGATGTTTAGGGCATATTTCAAAATGGTGACTTTTTCCTTCCACGTGCCAGAAGCACAAGAGGGATTTCTCTCCAATCCTCCCTGTGAGAACCTGGAAAAGCTCCTGGAAGTCAAACTCATGTAAGTCTAGGAGTCCTGTTAAGACAGGGCCTCTGCAGGGGTGCCTGGGTGGCTCGGTTGGTTAAGCAGCTGACTTTGGTTCAGGCCATGATCTCATGGTTCATGGGTTCGAGCCCCATGTTGGACTGATAGTTCAGAGCCTGGATCCTGCTTTGGATTCTGTGCCTCCCTCTCTCTCTGCCCCCTCCCCTGCTCTCATTCTTCCCTCTCTCTCAAAAATAAACATTAAAAACAAAGACCTCTGTGGAGTTTTTTAACCCTTGAGTCTATCCACAGTGAACCTCAAACAACTCATCAATTACAGCTAAAATTTTCTACCCCAGTACTGTTGTTTCAGTGGGGTTTTTTTGCTCCAATAAACTATGACTCTCTGTTTCCATCTATTTGTCTTTTCAATTTGGAGAGCAGCGGTGTACCCTGTAATCTCAATTATCTGATGGCTCTAAGAAGAGTTGATTATATTCAGTTCGTTCAAGCCTTTTTTGTTGTTACAGGAGGAGAGTGATACCTTCTAAGTTCCTTACAGGGTGGATGGGAAGCCTGAGGTCCTGAAGCGTTTTGAATCTAACAAAGAGGGAGGTAGCACCTCCAGCAGATACTTCAGGAGCAGAACCGCTATTTCCCACCACATTCTACCCTGGGCCCATCATCAGTATTCTCCACCTCTGACACTTTCAAAACTCTTAAAACATTATTTGCTAAGAAAGATAGACTTCAGGGGGCATCACAACCGAATGCCAAACAACTGAGGCTTGTAAATGTCTTATGAAATCTTTATTAAGAAACCAGGTGAAGGAAAGGAGATGGACCAAGGGCTAGACTTTGCCAAGATATAAAAATCTAAGAGTGAGCACTAAATTTGGAGTTATACTGGGGCCATGCCAAAGGGAGATCATTAATATGAAGTCACCACTGGGTAGAGAAAATGTGTAGAGACCATGCCAAGAAATGAAAACACAAGCGCCAAGTGCCCCATAGAGTTGTCAAAGAGTATATTGACCTAGCAGGTGAGAATCAACTGAGGGTTACAAAAGGAGTGGTCAAAATCAATTCAAATAGAGAAGGGCACCAGGGCAGTTCCACGAATAACGCTATAAACATAGCCTGCTTGCTTCAATATCCCTGTTGTGTCTTGTTCAGTCTGTTTCAAAGGAACATGGTTGTATCCACTAAGGGACCATTGTCAATGTCCTCTGTCATGTTTCAAGAGATGCCAGAAAAGCTGCTCAGCCTCCCACTTCAAAATATTCTCAACCCTGATGCAATGGAGTCTGAAATTCTTCCTCTGTTAAGGAATTCTTAAAGTTTCTTCTTTCTGTGATACTTTTGAAAAACATAAATACTTCTGAAAGGACAAAGATATTTATTTTACCAGTATTTTTATCATGTGCTTATTAATGCCACACTCTTCATAACAGGGACTAGATTCTGAAAACTGGGTACTCAGAGATAGAGAGAGAGGAAGAGAAGGAGGAGAAAGAGTTTTGAAACTTGCCAATCAATGCCTTACAAATAGGGAAGATTGGAAGAAAATTTGATTTTTTTTGTTGTTGTTGCAAACTTGCACACATACGTATAAACGTATGTGACTATATACACACACCCAGAAGTGGTCTCACTAGCCTCAAAATCCCATGACATTTCATTTACCCCTTATATATTACTTATTACTTATAAATACCTACTGCATATAGTGTCTGTGTTTTATCATCCCTAATAGACTTTAAACTCCTTGAGATGAAAATCTGGGTCTTATTGAATTATGGCTGAATGAAACAATCCATTAGTTGCGTATGTGTTTATTTAGGCATTTTTATATGCAAGGCGTGCAAAGTACTAGACCTAATATATTAAGGTGACTATTAATATTTCATGGTAACAATTCATTCACAGATGATTGCTATAGGAACTAAACCCATTCATACACCAAAGATTTAGAACTAAGTTCAGAAATGCAAACAAAGGAGGTAGACTTGAGGACCATATATGTATCATAACATTGGAAAATGCCCTTGAAAATTCTTTTTAGTCCTTTTCACATACTTACTCAAAGGCAAGTTCAGTGCAAGAAGAAAATAGTAAAAGATTCTCAATACTTCAGGGCAGCTTGCTAAATTTTACCAGGTCTCTTGCTGGTAATGAATGATATATGCATTACTTTATAACTGGAGTCAGCTGATATTAGACAATAGATGGCTCTTGGAGCTTTAGAGATTCAAAGCAATTTATCTGTTAACTATTTTCTAATTTGTAAGGAGAATAGCATCTCAATTTTATCAATTAAGTTTCAACTAAAACACAAGCCAACAAGCTAATAGCTCCAAAGTTTTAGGTAGGTGCTTTATATGCCAATATTAATCGGTATCTTTGCAGTTTAATGTTTGTAAACACAGTTATACTGTGAGTATACTGCCTTTAAGTTAAATAATTATGATGTTAATGCAGCTGCCATTGTAACATCATAATACTATAATATACTTGCTCCTTGTCTCGTCTCTCTCTCTCTCTCTCTCCCTTTGTTTCTCTTTCTTTACTATGTTGATGTTTATTACATTTAAGTATTATAATAATAGACCAATCTATGATTAGGAGAATTATCAATCTAAACCAAGTTTGCATTAGCTACCAAAATACAGTAAATAAATAGATGATATGTAGGGAGGTATGTAGACAGAAAAAAACAAAAACAAAAACATAAACAAAAACAAAACCAAGTCTCTTCATCTCTACTTGGCAAATGCAGTACCTTTGGACAAGACACTACTATCTCCCTTACACAGATGAGAACCAAAGGGAAAGAGAAACCATTTTGCAGCCTCTTTCCCTGGACTGGCTTGTTTCAGCCAGGACTCCGTGGGCCTCACAATATGGACTAGTTTAATATTACCATTACATAGCACCTTTATTTCAGTATCTTCCAAATATGCCTGAATTAAAAACAGATTCTGGTCACTAAAAACATAGATTCTCTGGGGCACCTGAGTGGCTCAGTCAGTTAAGCAACTGACTTTGGCTCAGGTTATGACCTCATGGTCTGTGAGTTTGAGCCCCGCATCGGGCTCTGTGTTGACAGCTCAGAGCCTGGAGCCTGCTTCACATTCTGTGTCTCCCTCTCTCTGCCCGTCCCTTGCTTGTACTCTGTCTCTTTCTCTCTCTCTCTCTCTTTCTCTCTCAAAAAATTAAAAAAAAAACATAGATTCTGGTCACCAAACAGAACCTACCGAATCAGACTTTCTCAGGATGAATCTTCATAACCCGCATGTGTGACAGAAACCCCAGGTAATAATTCTTATTATCAGGAAATATTGGGAAATGTTGATTGTTTCATTTTATTTAAAATTCATCTGAACAACTGTCTGAGGTTAAGAGTTAGCAGCTAGAAGACATCTGAATTATAACAAATGAGAAAACTGACATGTAGAGACAGTAAAGGCTTGGTGAAGTTCACACAGCTAAAAAGGGATTAGGGCCAGGTCTTAACCACATATAATCTGGCTCCTCACTCCACCCCATGCCCCACCATTTTTTTAAACTGTTACTCCATCAGATTCTAGTTGTTTTCTTATAGTGCTGGCCACATGGCTGACAGTCAAGATAAAGGTTCTGGATAACACTGAAACGGAGTGTCTCTGCTACCTACTAGTATCTCCACTGCTTACACAGACTTCTTGATCCCTCTGACTCTCTGAAGCATTCCTTTACAATCTCCTGCTTTAACTACCCTGCCTTCTTCTTCAATATTGTTCTTTCTTGCCCAACCTCGTCTTTCCCTAATATCAATCCATCTGGCAACTATGATCAGTGTCTTTGGATGGACAGAGAGGCAGTAATCAAAGTCTGAGATACAGGATGTAAAAATCCCTGAGTGTTTAATGGAACTAGAACTAGAAAACAGGACTTTGGCCCGAGGCAAAACGTTTCGCTTCTTTGGGTCTTCCAAATGAATTACTTTAATTTGATCAGAGATTCTAGAGCTAGGAGAATTTAGACCATCTGATCAAGTCTCATATTAGAAGAAGGGAAATCAAGATGCTAAAAGTTAATTTAAGTAATTCACATGAAATTATAAAACTAAAACGTATAAAGTAATAAGTTTGAGGATATAATGCCTTTTTTTGTTTCTTGCCTAAATTGGATTCCTCTTTTTCTAAGCTCATGCAAACCAAGAAGTAACTCATTCTCTTTCTTGTGTAACTTCACCAAACCAAACTTTGCATCAAGTGTTTTATATAAATTATATCTTGTTAAACCTCAAAACGGCCTTTCAAACTATTTCAATCCTCAACTAACTTATGAAGAAACTGAGTCACACATTAAAAACCTGTTACTTTTTGCAAAAACAAGAATAGAGTTCACATTTAGTTGGGATTTTTTTTTTATTCTTAAATATACCTCTTAGCCCTTTCTCAAGTGGTTGCCACCTTATAGTTCTAATTTTTGAAATGTATAAATGCTTCTAGAAAAACTATTTGAAACAAATAAATACTGGAAAAGTATGAAGCTAAAAAGTAGAGCTAATACGGAAGGTAATAGATAATGGACAAGAAAATCGTAAACAAAGAGAGCTCAAGGGGCCAGAGCAATGACCAGAATCAACAGGGTGAAATGCTGACCCATAGGAAGAAGGCTGCATTTAGGTGGTTGCACAGCAGATGAACAAATGCTAGATAAGAAATGCTAGCATGACTGTTTGTCAGCCAAAAAGTAGTGAGGGTTTATTATTTGCCGGGTGCATTTATAGGCTCCGGAAAAACAGCACCTAATATTTACCGGAATTTATGCTTCAGTGGAGAGTGTAGGGGTGAAAAATGTGGTAACACATAGAACAAGAATCACAGAAGCCAATTTCAGCAACTGATAAAAATGAGAAAATAGGGTCATGTGGTAACAAGTGACTAAGAGGGCCCCTGTAGCAAGAGCAATCGGGGAAGCCCTTTGATGAGGAGGTAGTGTTTGCCTTGAGTCCTGAAGAAGCAGCAGGAAGGTGTGCAAAAATATGGAAGGAAGAGTATGGTCCAAGCAAAAGAAACAGGAGGGACAGAGGCTCAAAGATGGAGAAAACTTTGGTATGTTCAAGGGACAGAAAGTATGCCAGTGTGGATGTCATATCATAAATAACTGAGAGAATAACTACAGATGAGTTTGGAGACACACAGAGGCTGGGTCATGTAGGGCCTTACAGACTATAGTGAGATTTTATTCCAGGCATAATGAAAAGCCATTGCAGGGTTTTAGACTACGAACATGCATGGGTTTACTTTTGAAAAGATCACTGTGGCTGCTTTGTGGAGAATGGTCTATAGGGAGATGAGAAAAGAAGCAGGGGGATATGTAAGCAGGCTCCTGCTTGAGTTTCATCAGGTGATGGTCTCTGGGACTGTACATAGCAGTAGAGATAGAAGTGGTTGAAATTTAGTAATGGTTTGGCAGAAGACCGAGTAGAACTTAACTAATATACTGGGTCTAGAACATGAAAGAAGAAAAGAATCAAGCATTACTAACTCCTAGATTTATAGCCTGAGCATCTAGGTGGTGATGGTAGTACCATTCCTTGAGGCTATGGGATAGTATGGACTGAGGTGCAAGATGGCAACTGATAGTTCGGCTTTAGTCATATTCAACTTGAGATGCCTATTAAATAGCCTAGTGGCAAGTATTCAGCTACATTAGTTGGCCACATTGGACGTGAGCCCTTGAGAAATGTTTGAATGGAAATGTGGAAAGTTCCAAAGAATACATCTAGTACTGGAAACAATGAGATTGGCTGCAATCATCTAGTGAGAGAGTGTAGATAAAGAGGGTCAGAAGGCTGAGAGCCGAGGCCAGAGTCCTATGGCAATTCTAACAATTAGAGATTTCATAGATAACATGGAGCTCTGAAGACTGAAAAGTGCGGTTGGTGAAGAAAGAGGAAAACCAGGAGAGCACTGTGTCCTGGAGGCAAAAAAAAAAAAAAAAAAAAAAAAAATTCATTTCAGAATGGATGGAATCATCAATCACATGAAATACTGTAGAGGACAATAGCACTATGATGGAAAACTAACCATTATTCATGGGAAAATGTATATTAATTGTGTTTAGAACTGTGCACAAGGAATGACAAAGCCTAAATTCCAATTGGAAGGAGTATGGATAAGAAACAAAATGTGAGCTGAGTATGTGGAGAACACAAATTTAAGGGACTCATGATTGAAGCAGAGCAATTCAAGGTTATATGAGGGTAAGGGACAATATTTTAAAAGATATTTTAAAAAGATATTTTGAAGGAATCGGTAAAGAATGGAAATTTGATGATTTGGGAGAGAAAGACTTTAATTTCAGAAGTTGAATCCTTAAGATGGTAATAGTGGATGGAATTTCTGGCACAATTTAACTTGGTCTTATGCAAGGGCATGGTTTATCTAAAATAAGGGAAACTACAAAGATACTATAATAAGGGAAACACCACAGTAGGGTGGTGGAATTTGCAGTCAAGATGAATAATTTTCATCAAATTCCATTTATTGCAAGGTTATCAGGTAAGACAGTATGCAAGGAGTGGGCATTGAACATTTGAGAAGTCATGGAACTGTCACTTTGGAAAGTAGGTAAATTTAATAGGGAAATTTAGCAGAGTTGTCTGTCACTATTGAGATTCCTTTTGATAGAGCGGACATAAATTTAAAGTAAGTCCAATCAGTGAATTTTCTCTGATCATTGAGCTTCTCATTCATAGGTGCAAAATAAAAGGATGGTTGACCTAATCAGGGTTGGGATATTCCAGATGAGTAGATAGAGGACAGAGAATTTAGAAGGTGTGAAAGAGAACCCAGGGCCAAAATAGAGAATCTAGGTTTCCAGGGAAAATGAGGACTGGTGTGACTGATGGATAGTGCAAAAGTGTTAGAATAAAAATTGCAGGTTTTCATGAGTTTGGAGAATTGTTGGAATAAAAATATTACAGCAAGCTGGAAGAAGAGAAGTTGATAATCAGAGATTATTGAAAGGTTTGAAACTAACATTCTGGAAGTAATATAGTGTAGGCAATGGTCATGAGTCCGAGAGGAATTCAAAGAAATGTGGGAAGCAAGTAGATGAAGGTTCTAGGAATTTTGGGGTTGGATGTATTATTTATTTGCATGAGGAAATCTCAAAATGTCATAGTTACAGAGAGGGAAACAAGAGCTGGATACTCTTATGAATAATGGGAGAAACAAGGTATCAGTAGTTGACAATATGGAAGTGAAAGCTAAAAAAAATCTAGTGAGTTGAACCTGAAAAAAGCTAGTATTTAAAAAAAATTTTTTTAATGTTTATTTATTTTTGAGACAGAGAGAGACAGAGCATGAACAGGGGAGGGGCAGAGAGAGAGGGAGACACAGAATTGGAAGCAGGCTCCAGGCTCCGAGCTGTCAGCCCAGAGCCTGACGTGGGGCTCGAACAGAGGGACCGTGAGATCATGACCTGAGCCGAAGTCGGACGCTTAACCAACTGAGCCACCCAGGCGCCCCAAAGCTAGTATTTTTAAGGAGGAAGAAGAAGGAATGATTTTCAGGTAGTGATAGGGAATAGGGAGACACTTGAATTATGTGGAGTGTAGAATTGAAAACAGTCTTCATTCAAGAAGTTACAGAGATATTGTATCTTTCGTGTGGCTACACTTCAGCAAAGCAAGAGGATAAAGGGACCATTCAAAGAAGGGGGAGAGAACAGAATGAAGTACGTTTGTGATAGTGATTCCAACGATACTGAAAGATTAGAGCAGGTGCGGGATTGGGAGTTAGTATCAGATCAGTGAATGTAAACAATTACAAGGGGATAATCGTTTGTACTATGACACATAGTACTGAAACTTGGATTTCTGCATCTGCTGTAGGTACAGTGCTTTAATTCTGGAAACCAGAAATGGGATTGAAGACTTTGAAGCAGTGCTGATGGCCCCTGGTTGGGGGCAGGGGGGATTCAATTCAGAAAAATGTGGAATAACTAGAGATTGAAAATTCAAGTCCCTGGAGTGAAGGAGCTGACTTACCCCATGCACAGAGGTGATTGGTTGATACAATTTTGTTTGAGAAATAGGTCAAAAATATGGAAGTTATAACTGACTACCAGATCAATACAAGCTAAAAACATGACTTCACTAAACAGAAAAAAAAAAAAAAAGATGTATTCTTTGACTGCATCAATACAAATTCATTGTCCAGAAAAAGTGAACATACCCACTGGAAACAGAATGTATCTAGAGCATCATGGCTAATTCTGGGTTTCATCCTTAAAGAATAATGTTGGCAAGTAAACTTCTATCCCTAGATCTCTAAGGTGTGATTGAAAACACAAAGTGATTGTGACCATGTTGAATACTAAAGAGGCTGTCAGGGCATTGAATAAGCCATATATTAATAAACACAAAGTACTGTTTCAGCACATAAAGGTATACAGGCTCCTCTGAATATAACAGGACCATTAAGAGTATAAAGGGTAGATGTCTTGGGAAATTCAATCTCTCCTCCTAAAGTGATCTTTCTAGAAATATAATCTATGGGGACTTGTGTTTCAGAATAATCTAACAAGGTTATTAAAAGGATATGTTCTTGGGTCTCATACCAGACCCGTTTAATCAAATCACTGAGAATGGATGCAGAAACCTATATGTGTTAATATACTGTATATCATAACCTCTCCTCCAATTTAATCATACGAAGACTTAATTAGATCACTGATGTGCTAATAGATGCTTGACAGGTGGTCGTTTGGGTATACTATGCTATATTGGTTAAAAATGAGGCTTATCTTGGTTTATCCCAGTGCCTAATATAGTACCTGGCACAGAGAGGGTACTTAAAAAACATTTGGTAAATTAATGGCTGAAGAAATAAATGTTCTGTCTAATCTATATTTAACCCTTGTATTCTCAACTCCAACTTGGGATATTACTACCGATTAAACACCTCCATTTCTCAGTCTCTACAGAGACTTCTCCTTAGCCAAATCTACCCATTCTAGAAAGAAGTCTCTATGAATGAGCTTCTGCCCACTTTTCCTTTCCTTAACCCACTCTTGTCTTTCTTTCTGACCCTCTTAGCCTAACTGAGTAAGAAAGGGTCAGCACTTTCATTTGATTATCCAAACTCGATGCCAATGCATGACTGCCCTAATCATCAGGCTGGATTTTATTTGTTCGGTCACGTATTGCTCAGAAGAGTCTCATCTGGTCTGAGAAATCGTCAGGGCTTCAATCAAACCTACCACAGTTAAACAAGGCCATGTCATAACCACTTCTGGCAAAAGTATAAATAAAATTTGCCCAAGCTTAATGTGGTTATTCCTTTCAAATAGTTGAAGAACTAGCTCATGGGGGAAAAAAGTTATTCTGAGCTTTTCTAAGGACAGGTTTAAGACTAGTAGAAATAAGCCACAGAAAGAAGATTTGATTCAAAATAAAGGAGAGCAATCTAAAATTAATCTCCCTACTCTAGCATCAAATGTCTTAAAGTAGCCAGCTCCCTTTTACTGAGAGAATTCAAATAGAAGCAAAACAATAATTTATCAAGAATAGAATCATAAAGCTTGAAAGAACTTCAGGGATCAATTTAATGTACTATTTCAACCTCGTCTTTTTATAAGTGTGGAATCTAAGGTCTAGAAAAAGTGAGATCTATCTAGTTCTCTATAGCTTATTAAAGCCAGCAGTGGGAATGCAAGCTGTCTTAGGGCATTGTCCACATATCTTTTCTTTTTATTTTTTTAAATTTTTTTTATTAAAAAAATTTTTTTTTAATGTTTATTTATTTTTGAGACAGAGACAGACAGAGCATGAACAGGGGAGGGTCAGAGAGAGAAGGAGGCACACAATCCGAAACAGGATCCAGGCTCTGAGCTGTCAGCACAGAGCCCGACACGGGGCTCAAACTCACCGAGTGTGTGAGATCGTGACCTGAGCCAAAGTCGGCCGCTCAACCAACTGAGCCACCCAGGCGCCCCTCCACATATCTTTTCTAATTGTAGAAGTGGTACCTGCTTGGGTTTATAGGACTCTGTCTTGTTTACATTCTAAAACTAACAACTCCATACTTTGAACTCATTCTTTTTCTTTTTTTTTTTTGTTTATATCCAGAATTTTATAGTTAATTAATTTTACATGGAAGTGAAGTGAATCATGACTCTAGATTTGCATATTTACAAATTGAAAAAAAATGCAAAAACAAATCTGCCTGAAAACAGCTTATGACAACCTGTTATTTACTGACAAAGAAGTAACTCTCTTTTTTTTGGCAGGTGAAACAAATTAAATGGCATCCACCTTCTTGTTGTGTATAACAGGATCCTCCCCCTGGGCTTGAGAATACAATTTTGCCAATGGTAGAGAAAGGAAATAACATTTGCAGAATGTCTACTTGGTAAGTGTTTCATATATGTAATCACATCTACTGTCATTTAATCTGCACAATATCTCTGTGAAATGGGATAGTATAGCCATTTTACAGATGAGGAAATTGTATCTCACAATGGTTTAGTGCTGTGTTTAAAGCCCTATAGTTAATATATGGTAAAACAAGATTTGAAATTAGGTCTGAGTTAGGGTACCAACTGTTCCAATTTGCTCAGGACTCAGGATCTTCCCAGAACATGGGACTTACAGTGTTAAAGTCCCAGGCAAACAGAGATGATTGCTCACCTTAGTCTAATATCCAGGGAAAGGAGAAGAAAGTTCTTTCCCAAGCTCATCAAACACCAGTGACTCAACTGGGGGTGAAACTGGAGTGGGAGGCGGACATGGGTTGTGATATAGCATGTTAAGACATGGATTTCTGGATCCGTTCTGTGTGATTTTGATTGAATGGGTCTGGAATCTTAAATTGTCTGATATATGTGGTCCATAAATTATGTTTTTAGAAACAGTATTTTAGAATAAAAGATTAGGCCTTCCAAGCAATCTATCCTTTATACTCTTGAAGCATCCTACTGTCTAGAGGAGCCTGGACACCTGTATTTGCTGGCATCATTAGTAATGATTTAAAGATCATCAACATCATGGAAGCCTCTGTTCGAGCTGTGTTTGGCAGTTAAGTGGATAAATGTAGCCTTCTCCTTAAGAAAAGATGGGAGTCATTCTATGGTCTTTGTATTCTGTGGTCTTTATCCCATCTGAGGGATATTGGATATTCACAAAATCCATTAATCAGGTATCTGAATGATCCCTTTGGGCCAGTAGTTCTTAAACCTCATGTGTAGAAGAAGCACATTGGGGATCAAATACAGCATGCACAGTCCTGTGTTGTCATTCTGAGTCTGATTTAATTGGTCCAAGGTAAGACCTCGTGTGATGGTTCATTTATGTGCCAGTTTGACTCGGCCCAGGGTGCTGTGTGTATCTGTGAGAGTGTTTCTGAATGAGATGAGTATTTGAATTGGTAGCCTAATTAAAGTAGGTTGCCCTCTCCAATGGAGGTTGGCATCATCCAGTCCACTGAGGGCTTGAATAGAACAAGAATGCAGAGGAAGGGCAAATGGAATGAACTCTTTACTGGTTGCATGGGCTGAGACATCAATCTTCTGCCCTTGAACTGGGCTTACATCACCAGCATTCCCAGGTCTCAGTCCTTTAGACTCAAACTGAAATTTACACCATTGGCTTTCCTGGGTCTCCAGCTTGCAGATGGCAGATTATGGGACTTCTCAGCCACATTAAATCCACAATAAATAACATGAGGAAATTTATTATAATAAATCCTATGTGTATATATATACATATATATGTGTGTGTGTGTGTGTGTGTGTGTGTGTGTGTGTATCTCTATCCATCAATCATTTATCTATATCGTATTTGTTCTGTTCCTCTAGAGGACCTTCATTAATACATCCAAGAACATATATTTTACATGCCCCTTTCCCCCAACTCATTAACTCTGACACTTTCTTGATTGTCTGATGTAAACTATAATCTTATGTTCATTCTCCTCTTATTCTGTACTTAATGTGATACTAGACACTGATTGGTGGAGGGGGGTTGGATAATACCTAATTTTATAACAGTAGACTATAAACTAAAGACATTTTTAAATTAGATGACAATAGATTTAATCATATACTTTTTCTTGGATATATCCAAACATATATTTTTGTTGGATATATATATATATATTTTTCTGGTGGCAAAATCCATTTTTAAACTGTCCTCAGAGAAAAGCATCTGGATGGGAAAAGATTTTAGATTAGGCATTTTACGGATTTCTTCTCCTTGTCATTCATATTTCAGTGCTAATTTTCTAAAGTCTTTTACACAAAACAGTTTCAAATTCCGTACAAGGCAAATTGGGCAAATTCCCTTTCAGAATTGCAGTTGTGTTGACACACGGTAATCTTATTAGCAATAAAAGGATATTACCTATAATTGAATAGCTCTGCAATTAGCAAATTTCAGAGCCAGAGAACACCATCATTCTTCAGTTTTACATTTGTTTTTACCCACAGCAGGAAATGTTTGAATTACCAACAAAACTATTAGCATGTTCTTGCTCTACGAAATGAAAAAAATGACTTAATAAAAAACTGCTTCAACCAGAATAAATATTAACTACAGTTCATGCAGATAAGCTTAACTTTAACAATTAGGGTTGTGCTGCACTCATGCCTTGGTAAATAATGTGCATACTCCTTTCAAGCAACATAACATCTATGTCACCCCCAAATCTGATTGGGTAAAATTCTGTGCTGATAATAAAGTCCAGGTCTCCATTTATTTAAACAAATATATATGTGGGGAAAATAATTAAAGTATTCATTGGGGGAAGTTATATTTGGTATCTTCACGACAGCTGTATAATTGGGTCATTCTAATATTATAATGCAAACACATACACATACAAATACACACACACACACACACACATTCCTTTTAAAATGGATTTAGTTATGTTCCAGGGCTCAACATCACCCATGGAACAAATTACATTAAAATTACAATTAACTTCCGCTCAACTGTCAGCAGAAATCGATGTTGCTGTGTACATACTGCCTCTTCCCCACTTTTATTAAGCCCCTTTCAATTATGAGGGAACATAAATTGGAAGGATGTCGCTATGTCATCTACAGTATTAAAATGTACGAGGAACATTGACCCTGGCCTCTAGAGATTATGTGAAAAGCCATTTATATGCACAGCTGTACAAATTGCCTGAGTTTAATGCTAAATTCCGTGGAAAATCATCTTTGCTATTCTGCATCTGAGGAAGGACAAGGTTTAAATATTTAATGTGTTCCCTTACCAGACAAGCCCAGTCAGCAGTGAAGTAGTGAGCCGGCCAGTACAGAGAGCTCCTTTTGGGAATGACAGGTTTTGCCTTTAAATGCAAGGGGTGACCTGAGTTCACACTTTGCTGGAAATAGCAGCCAAGGGAAGAGCCAGCAGAGTTAGTATGCCTTGCCCTCACCGATGTCATCTTCCCGAAAACTACTCTCAGATTGATTCCTGGATTCTGTCTCCAGTCCGTTCTTGAACATTGGTTGTAACAGCATCCCTTCACCTCTATCAGACCTTTCTTCATAGACACTGACTGGTCTTGAAAACATATTTTGGACACATTATTGAAAGAGCTGCTCTTCAAATTAAAAAGACAAACAAACAAACAAAAAAAACCCAAATGAACCTGGCCATAGATGGAAATCTTATGTCAGAATGTAGCTATCAGAGTGACTGCTGTGGTTCAAACCCCACTTGACCATTTACTGGCTCTGTGAATTTACTTATCTTCCATGTTCCTTTGCTTTCCCATAGGCAAAAATTAAGAAAATAGCTTTTATATTTAGAAAGTAAAGATAATCGTAACATCTCCATAGGATTGTCGTGAAGTAAAAGGCTTAATAAAAAGGTTTTCTTATTAAAAGAAAAAGTCAGCTATTTTCAAGAGACATTGTAACTTAAGTCGTGACTTGCTTTTAAATTACCACACACAATCTTCTTTATATTGAGCTGAAATCTCTCTCCTTATCATCTTTAAATCTTGCCTTGTTGAGGACTCTCCAAAGATAAAATTACATTGCCTCAGGAGCTAGTGAGGCTCCTGTCATAGAAGGTGTTCAAACAGAAGCTGGCAGTCATGTTGCAGAGAGTACTTAGGCTTTGAAGGTATAGTTGCACCAGGTCAACTCCCAACTGGAAGGGTAGAAGGAGATAAGAAATACGAAGTGGGGTGGATAGTGCAAAATAACATGGTAACAGAATCACTATGGAATATTTTCAAAATATACATATGAAGGCCTCATCTTGATGGATAGGGAGAAGCTTGCAGGACTTAGAAGACAAACTAGCCCTCTTTTCCAACCCTGTTTTGGAAATTACTAGACCAATGGTAATTTGGAATTATTCAGGCTGAGTGACATTTTGAGTCAGGACTGGAGATGTTTATCTAGATTGGTGAGTCTCAACCCTGTACACATTAGAGTCACCTGGGGAGCTTTTCAAAAGTACTAATGATCAAGCCTCCCCCCCCCAGATCAGTTAAATCAAAATCTCTGGGAGATGGGCCAGGGCATTGAAGCTTTTAAAAAGCTCCCTGGGTAATTCTAATGTGCAGCCAAAGTTGAGAACCAATGATCTATAGATACTTACCTAGATAACCTTAAATGTTATTTTTTAATCTGCAAATCTATGACTTGTAGCATCTCAAACTAAGCAAACACAAATCTCCAAAATAATAATTATTGTGTAGATTAGGATATGTATCAAGAGGCATCCTAATGATAATAATAGCAAATAATATCAGTTTTCATTTATATAGTGAATAAGCTCAGTCAACTCTCTAAATACCCACAGTGGCTGTAGTTTAGAAAATTTAACCGTCTTGAGCAAGATTCCATAGTTGATTAGAGGTCAAACTGGGACTCAAGTCTGGTTCTTCACATTCTCCCATTAGTTCTGTTTCTGCTCTATCACTATCAGCTAGTTTCTCAGGTCCTCTAGTGCCTAATTCTGTTTGCATTAACAGACCATGCTCTGTCTTCTTTAAAGTATTCCCCAGAAGTTCAGCTATCAGTTATGACTCTAAGCCAATCTCTAGCTTCTAATTGGTACTTCCAGACCGAAGACCCTTTGTGTTTGCTTTTGATGACAGATCGTGGTCTCAGAGGACTGGTGACTACTTAGAATTCCATGAATCAAGGATGTGATTACCCTCATGGCAATTACATATGAAATAACTCTTGATGTATTAAAATAATCAACTTACCTTTAAAAAACAAAATCAAGAGGCAACATTACCTCTTACTCCGACATACACAGATAAGATTTTTTTGTTAAACGTAAAGGGTGATGAGTATTTTACTAGCCAAGCCATGGTGCCAAAGTTGAGTTGGGCATTTTAGTTACTTGCATCAGTGATTAAAGTAGTTAGAACCCTTAAAAACTTATCTAACTTCCACTTCCAGGAAGATGAAGTAGATGTACTTTTCCTTATTTCTCCAAGTAAGTACAGCTAAAAAAAACCCTTGCTCATATGTAGAACAAATAGAGAAGGGGAGGGATACCAGCAAGGGGAATCAGGACCTGAAGAAAGATAAATGGTGAATTTCTGGGCTTTCGTTTTGCCTCATATATCCCAGCTAGAGAAGCCAGCAACTGGAAATGTCAACAGACACAGACCAAAACAGACAAAACAAGGCCTAATCTGTCTAGTCAAAGGACCATGAATTGGGCAGCCAAGCAAGACAAGAAACTTTGATATAATAACTGCTCTGCTCTAGCCAAATACCACAGGAAACAAAGCTGTGACCCTAATCCCACCCACACCAGAAATGTCACATGGAGAGTCTAAACTTCTACCCTCACTGAACTGTAATGAGGCATCCCAAATACTTTCCTAAATGATGTCAGAAAAGCAAAACATGGAGATGGAACTTTGATCCCCACTAGATGGTAACAAGGGCCCCACTGCTGCAGTGTCAGTGGATACCACATGGGGAGCCTGGACATCTGCCCTCACAGAACAGTGACAAGATGACCTTCACCTTTTTTCTCAGATATTGTTAGAGGAGGTAGGACCTCCCTACCATACAGCAGTAACAAGGCTACACCTTCCAATGATCTCAGTGGAGGCCATGTTAGGGAGCTGTAAGGAGGCAATCCTACCCTCAAACAAATACCAATGGAGGGCTAATGGAGAGCTAGCACCCCAACCCTAACTAACAATAATGAAAAGTATCCCCTCAGGTATCAGTAAAAGCCAATAGGGAAACACTGACTTCTGCTTCTACCTGGCAATGAATATGCATCCTCCCCTGCCCCCATGAGAGCAGTGCCAGTGGAAGCTAACTAAAACAGAAGCTTTAAATAAGATCCAGAGTCTTAGAACATAATAAGAATTTTAAAAATGTCCAAGTTTCAATTGAAAATAACTCATCATATCAAGACCCAAGAAAATCTCAAACTTAAATTAAAAAGAAAATCAGTAGAGCTGTATTAGTTTGCTAGGGCTGCCATAATAAATACCACAGACTGGGTGGCTAAACAGAGATTTATTTCCTCAGTTCTAGAGGCTGAAAGTCCAAAAATAAAGGTGTCAGTAGGGTTATCTTCATTCTGAGGCACTGGGAATTATGGCTTCCACCTATGAAGTCTGAGGAAAGGGGAGAACACAATTCAGCCCATAATAGATGCCCATTCTGACATGACAAAAACGTTAGAATTATTTGACAAAGATGTAAAGGAGCCACCATAAAAGTGCTTTAGTGAGCAATTATAAACACACTTGGAACAGAAAAATCAGAAAACATCAGCCAAGATATGGAAGATAATGAGGAAAAACAAATTTTAGAACTGAAAAAACATAAAAACTGAAATTAAAAATTCAGTGAATGGTATGAAAAGATGCTCAACGTTGCTCCTTATCAGGGAAATACAAATCAAAACCACACTCAGATATCACCTCACGCCAGTCAGAGTGGCCAAAATGAACAAATCAGGAGACTATAGATGCTGGAGAGGATGTGGAGAAACGGGAACCCTCTTGCACTGTTGGTGGGAATGCAAACTGGTGCAGCCACTCTGGAAAACAGTGTGGAGGTTCCTCAGAAAATTAAAAATAGACCTACCCTATGACCCAGCAATAGCACTGCTAGGAATTGACCCAAGGGATACAGGAATACTGATGCATAGGGGCACTTGTACCCCAATGTTTATAGCAGCACTCTCAACAATAGCCAAATTATGGAAAGAGCCTAAATGTCCATCAACTGATGAATGGATAAAGACATTGTGGTTTATATACACAATGGGGTACTACATGGCAATGAGAAAGAACGAAATATGGCCCTTTGTAGCAACGTGGATGGAACTGGAGAGTGTGATGCTAAGTGAAATAAGCCATACAGAGAAAGACAGATACCATATGGTTTCACTCTTATGTGGATCTTGAGAAACTTAACAGAAACCCATGGGGGAGGGGAAGGAAAAAAAAAAGAGGTTAGATTGGGGAGAGCCAAAGCATAAGAGACTCTTAAAAACTGAGAACAAACTGAGGGTTGATGGGGGGTGGGAGGGAGGGGAGGGTGGGTGATGGGTATTGAGGAGGGCACCTTTTGGGATGAGCACTGGGTGTTGTATGGAAACCAATTTGACAATAAATTTCATATATTGAAAAAAAAAATGCAGTGAATGGGATCCACAGCAGAATAGAGAAAGCAGTAGAAAGAATCACTGAACCAAAAGATGGAACAATAGAAACTGCACGATTTGAACAACAATGAGTATTTAAAACAAAAACAATAACAAAACAACAGAGCCTCAGGGACCTGTGAAACTATGACAAAGATTATAACTCATGTCATCAAAGTCCAAGAAGGAGAGACAAAAAAAGAGTGTGGTTCAAAAGAAAGCCTCAAAGACAACAGCTAAAAGCATTCCAAATATGGCAAAAGATTAGAGCTACAGATTAGAGAAGGTGAGCACAGCCCAAACAGGAATAGCATAAAGAAATCCACACCAAGACACATTAGAGTCCAATCTCCAAGGCCTAAAAATAAATTTAAAATCTCAAAAGCAATATAGGAGAAAAAAAATAATACATATAATACATGATAGTGAATTTCTTAGGTAAATCCATGGTGGGCAAAAGGAAGTGGCAAGACATGATTTAACTACCGAAAGGAAAGAACTGTCAACTTTGAACCCTATATCCAGTGAAAATACCCTTCAGAAATGAAAGAAAAATCAAGGCATTTTCAGATGAAGGGAAATGTTAAGAATTTGTCACCAGCAGATCTGTTTCAAAAGAATAGCTAAAAAAACTGGGAAGGACGAAAAAGAAAAGAATTTTGGAATATCAAGAAGGAAGGAAAAACATGGTAAGCAAAACTATTTCTTCTCTGGGGTTTTCTCAATTATGTTTGACAACTGAAGCAAAAATTTGCAGTAATGTTTAATGTGGTTCTAAATGTATGTAGAGGAAATATTTAAGACAATGATATTACGAACGAGGAAGGGTAAAAGTTTTCTATGCTCCATTTAAACTCGTAAAATGGTGATACCAGTAAACTCTGATGTTATGTGTATATAATGTCTACAGAAAGCATTAAAAAAGATACGCAAAGAGATACAATCAACACCTCTTTTTCAATAAATTATAGAATGACTAGACTGGAAGTCAGCAAGGATGTGGAAAAACTCAACAATACCATCCACCTACAGAATGTAATCAACATTTATCCCACTCCCTCAACAGTAGCAAAATACACATTCTTTCAAATGGTCACAGAATATATGCAAAAATAGAGCATATCTTAGGCATAAAACAAACCTCAACAATTTTTAAAGAATTTGTACCACAGAGATGTTTTCTCTGAAAACAATGGCAACAAACTGCGTGTCAAGAATTAAAATATAACAGGAAAATCTCCAATCACTTGGAAACTAAATAATATACTTCCAAATAATACATGTGTCAAAGAGAAGCCCTCAAAAGTAATAAAAAAAATGCATTGAATTGAGTGAAAATGAAAATAGAATATATCAAAATTTATAGAACATAGTTAAAACATAGAAGAGGGAAATTTGTAGCAGGTTAGGCACACATTAGAAAAGAGGAAGACTCAAATCAAAAATCTAAGTTCTTATGTAAAGAACTTAGAAAAATAAAAGCAAAATAAACTAAAAGAAGCTGAAGGAAGGAAATAATATAGATAAGAGCAGAATTCAATGTAATTGAAGAGGAAAACAATGAAGAAAATCAATGAAGAGGAGAACTGATTTTTTTGAAAAGATAGATAACAACTGGCAAACTGCCAGCAAGACGGATTTTTTTTTTTTAAAAAGATACCAGCATCAGGAATGATACAGAACATATTACTGCAGACATTGCAGATATCAGGGGATATCACTACAGGCATTGCAGGTGTCCAAAAGATAATACGGAATAACTTCACACATTTGAATTTGACAACAAAGATGAAGTAGATCAATTCCTCAAAATCTACTACAACTCCTATAACTAGGAAGGAAATTGAATTCATAATTTCGAGATATTCTCCAAATGTAATCTCCAGGCCCAGATGGTTTCACTGAGAATTGTGCCAAATGTTTAAAGGAGAACTATACCAATTCTAAACAATCTCTTCCCAAAAAAATGGAAGGGAAAATTCCCTAATTCATTTTATAAAGCTAGTATAGGACACTATTTTTTAAAGTTTATTTATTTATTTTGAGAGAGAGAGATAGAGAACATGAGCAGGGAAGGAGCAGAGAGAGAGGGAAAGAGAAAATCCCAAGCAGATTCTGCACAGCATGGCGTCAGACATGGGGCTTAATCCCACGAAAGTGAGATCATGACCTGACCTCATATCGAGAGTTAGATGCTCAACAGACTGAGCCACCTAGGCATCAATAGGACACTATTAAGCTATTGTAGGACACAAGATAAACTTGCAAAAATCAATTGTATTTTTTACACTACCATGTGTACTTGTACACTGAAATTAAAAATATAACATCATTATAATCACTCAAAAAAACCGTAAATCTAGAAAAATATATATACCACTTCTATACTAAAACTATGAAATGCTGATAAGAGAAATCAAACAATATCTAAATATATAATGTATTCATGGATTAGGAGACTCAATATAATAAAGATGTCAACTTTCCCCAAATTGATATAGAAGTTTAATAAAATTCCTATCAAAATCTCAGATTTTTTTGTAAATATGGAGATTATTTTAAAATTTATATGAAAAAGCAAAAGAACTAGAATAGCTTTGAAAAAGAAGAATCAAGCTGGAAGAATCAGTCAATCCAGCTTCAAGACTTTTTTATATATATCTAATAATCAAGACTATGTGTTATTAGTGAACACACAGACACAAAGATTAGAAGAGAATAGAACAGACCAAAGAAATAGACTCACACAAATATATCCCATTGATCATCAGCAATGATGCAAGGAATTTCAATGGAGGAAAAGTAGCCTTTTCAAAAAGTGGTGTTGGAGTATTTGGACATCTGTAGACAAAAATATTAACCTCAACCCAAGTCTCATATCTTATTCAAAGATTAAACTAAAAGTGGATCATGGATTCAAATATAAAATGTTATCCTATAAAACTATATGAAACTATCAAAACATAAGGGAACAAAACATAAGAGAAAGTATTTGGATCAGTGGCAAGGCAAAGAGTTCTTAGAGTAGACATCAAAAGCACAATTCACAAACAAAAAAAAATGATGTTGGATTTCGTAAAAATTAAACAACTTTTGCTTGGCAAAAAACACTGTTAAAAGAATGAAAAGCCAAGGTGCACTCTGGAAGAAAATATCTGCCAACTACATTTCCAATGAAGACCAACATCTAGTATATATAAAGAGCTGTCAAAACTCAACAGTAAAAAGCAAACAATCCAATTAGACTATGTGGGAAAGATATGAACAGACATTTCACTAAAGAGAATATACAGAAATTAATGGCTAATAAGCACATGAAAAGATGCTCCTTGTTAGTATCCATGAGATAAATACAAATTAAGACCATAAAAAGCTATCATTACACACTTATCAAAATAGGTAAAATAAAAAATGGTGAAGACAGCAAATTCTGGTGAACATCGGAGAAACTAGATCACAATCTCTGATACATTGCTAGTAGGAATGTAATATGGCACAGCCAGTCTAGAAAACTGTTTGGCTTTTTCTTAAACAATTAAATATGCAGTTATAACTTGATCTAGAAATTACACCCCTAGGTATTTTTCCCAGATAAAAGCTAGCGTTTACACAAAAATCTGTACATGAACCTTCATAGCAGCTTTATTTGTAATCACCCTAACCTGGAAATGACCCAGCTATCTTTTAAAGGTTGAATGTTTAGGGCACTGGAGTGGCTCAGTCGGTTGAGCATCGGACTCTTTATTTTGGCTCAGGTCATGATCCCAGGGTCACAGGATCTCTGTGCTGAGTGTGGACCTGCTTAAGATTCTCTCTCTCTCTCTCTCTCTCTCTCTCTCTCTCTCTCTCTCTCTGTCCCTCTCTCTCTCTCTCTGCTCCCTCCCCTGCTTGCATGTGCTCTCTCGCCAAAAAAAAAAGGGTGAATGGTTAATGAGACTGTAATACATTAATACATTAATGCCACAGAATACTACTCAGAAGTGAAAAGGAACAAACTATTGGTACACACACCTGGATGAAACGCCAGAGATTTATGCTGAATAAAAAAAAGCAATCCCCAAAGTTTCCATACTATAGGACTGCATTATGTAACATTCCCCAATGTATATAATTTTAAGTAATGGAGAACAGATCAGTGGTTGCTATGGGTTATGAAGGTGGTGAGATGGGAAGAAAGTGGTTATGGCTTTAAAATGCAATAGGAAAGGGGTGCCTGGGTAGCTCAGTTGGTTAAACATCTGACTTCAGCTGAGGTCATGATCTGGCAGTCCATGAGTTCAAGCCCCACATCGGGCTCTGTGCTGACAGCTCAGAGCCTGGAGGCTCCTTCAGATTCTGTGTCTCCTTCTTTCTCTGCCCGCATCTCTCTCTCTCTCTCTCAAAAACAAATAAACATTAAAAAAAAAAAGGCAACAGGAAGGATCTTTGTGATGATAGAAATGTTCTGAATCTCGACTATATCAATATTGATATCCTGGTTGTGTGATTTTATTACAGTTTTGTGATGTTACTTATCATTGGGGAAACTTCTTAAAGGGTACATAATGTCTCTTTGTATGATCTCTGACAACGGCATATAAACCTACAACAATCTCAAAATAAATAGCTTAATTGAATAATATACCTCTTTCTTCAATTTGAGCTTCATAATGAATTAGTCAACTTTTACTTTATAATTTATTTACTGTTTAATGTTTTAGAACCAATTAAGATATGAAAACTTCTGTAGTAATTACTGTATCTTTCCCAGTATTTGGCAGCCTGGGATGAAATGCCTTCATGTTTAATGGGTCTTGGGGAATTACAAGAACTATTTAACACCACTCAATAAACAAACAAACAAACAAACAAACACACTGCTCAGGTTACAGCCATATCTTTTTCTAGTGGGAATTCTCACTCTTTCCCTCCAGTACGAAGTCTTATAATCCTACTAACAGATTGCAAAAGTGTCAAGTGTTCACACTGATATTCACTGAGCTCATATTATAATTAAAGAACTGAAGTTGGTTCTGTGACCTTCGAAAGAAGGACCATATTGAGATCCATTCAGAACCTACACAAAATCAATAAAATTTTCTAGGCTACCATAATGTTCAGGGTCCTATTTTTATGCGTTCTGTTTCTGTAAAAACATAATGGTATTAAGAGCTAATATTTATTGCAATATTTCTGTATGTCAAGGACTATTTTAATTGCTTTACAAGTATTAATCATTCAACCCCACAGCAACTCTAAGTATGGAACTATTTTTATAAACATTTTACAGTTAATGAAACTGAGTCATAAGAGGGGTTACTTAACTTGCCTAAGATCATATAATTAATGTATAAAGCTTAATTATAATCCAGGGCTGTTTGGTTCCAAAGAGTACATTATTAACCATTAATATTATATAATATTTAACAAATATAGGCTTTTTGCCATAGGAATCAAAAGGCAATCTTGGAAGGTCATTATAAGCTGTTATAGTGATATTACTAATCAGTCTGTTGCATACGTGCTATCTGAAATCAGTCACACTAGTAAGGAGTATGAAAACCTTAGAATAAAAGAAGCAAAAAGAACCTTGGTTTTCTCATTGGTAATATGAATGAATAACAATATATAACCAAGCTCCAAGCGGTTAATAACTTGGGAAATTGGTGGTCAAACTGGAACTCAACATGGGTCTCCTCTGGTCCTAACACGTTTCTGTTACCCCAATATTCCTCCCTTAGGAAAGGAAATTTGATCTAGTGAAACGATGTTATGACCTCTGCCACTGGACATTCCAGCTTGTCCCTTAAAGCTTCAAGGTTATCAGAGCTGAAAGGTGATCTATACATACGCTAGGAAAAAAGAGTATCCCCTTTTATGATACCATGTTAGAGGGGTTTCAGGATAGCACAATTTTGCCCCAGTGTGATACAAAGATTAGGAAAAAAAGGCCATTTAATTTGTCCTTAACCTGTGTCTATCTCCAATACCATGATATATTTAGGGGACAGGGCAAGCAATGGATGATTTCTCTCTTCCCTCAGATAAATGTGTCCAAGAGGCTTTGAGGGCCTCATGGGAAGGAGCTTCTCTGGTTTGCTCCTTCAGTGTTCCCAGCATGCCCAGACATGCTGATTATCAGAGTTGATATTGCTACTGTCATCTTGAAGTCTAAAAGATGAACATGTGCAGGGCGCCATGCAAAGGCTACTTATCTGTCTGTTTTGCCAATTATTTACAAAACTAAAAGTTCTAACATTTGACTTACACCCTTCTAAGTTTTTATGACCCTTATAAAAATCTAAGGAAGAAGCACAAGACAAACTTATGTTCAATTATATATGTATATATACATATATACATATAGATATCATGGAGTCATATATATGTGTGTGTGTGTGTGTGTGTATATATATATATATATATATAAAATTTCCTCTCAGGTACATTTTATTTATTGTGTAAAATATTAATATGTTGAACTGAATTTTGTTTTGTTAAGCAACAAAAAAGGTCAAGAACTCAGTGATCCAAGCAAAATTTATAATGAAATTTTTACATAATGAAATCTGTGACTCTGGGAGACAGTGATTTGCAGAGATAGGGTGTGATACATCTTGTGCTGTGGGTTTTTTCCTTTTATGCATGGGTCTATGTACAAGCAGATACAAGTCCATTGTTCTGCATATCAGATAGGAGTTTCTTGCAGAATGCATTCTGATTAAAATGAAATGTTGAACTGACAGTGAATGAGCTACCCAAATAATCTTCTCTGGTTTCTCTTAGAACTTAAGAGTTCTGTTTACTCAGTGCCTAAGCTTATTGACATCATAATAAAGATCCATTTCAATTTTTCAAAGCCTCTCTGAGAAGGCCCACCCACCACCTTCAGCTCTGTAATGACATGTTGCTCAGTGCAACTAGTGAACCGTGGAAGAATGGACCCTGATGAAGATCCATCCTGAACCAGCGTTATTGTGCAGGTCAGTATCAAGCTTTGATGACAGGTGCAAAGATCAGATTGGCCACGCAATAGGCCTGGTCACTGGTCAAACATGAACAGAGCACCACAACTCAACCCGAACCATAAAACTGTTAAAACTTTGCCAAGCTTCTCTCTGACCCTGGCTCTCTACAAAAGATAGAGCAGCCTGTAGGGTTTGGAAGGAACAGCTGGAAAGGCTTGTGATCATCAGATGATGAGCCTTCACTGTCTAGGGCAAGATTAGACTGGTGGGATGTCAGAATGACTAGGTGGTCTCCCTTGAGAATGCCTGCCTTATCATGAAATTCTGGAGTAGTTATTTAATTAAATGCAATTATAGCAAAGAACCAGGGAACCCATAGAGAGAAATGTGTCTGAGTTATAATATCATCACGCACCTCCCTATAACTGTAATTTAATCACATTCCAAAGCAGTTCTTTCTAATTTGTATACACAGAGATACGATATATGAAACAAATAACTCAGGGCTGGGTACAATATTCCAAGACCCAGTGTAATTTACACAGAAAGCTGGATATTTATTACTGATGCTAGAGGTTATTAAGTTATCTGAAAGGTATAGACTTCATTTTTCTTTTCAAGAAATAGAAATTTATATTGCTTATTTATTCCCAGCTGTTGAATATCTGAGTTGTGCTCAGAAAAGAGATTAAAAATATTTGATGATACCAGTGGCTGACAAAGCAGCAACTTGGGGAATTTCACCCAATTTTTATCTGGAATGGGTTTCTGAGTGTGTGTATGTCTGTGTTTATATGTCTGATTGTGTCAGACCCAATAAAAGACATATGTTTTGACAGTCTATCATGAAATATTCTATTGTTTCTCTTTTTTATGTGAAAAACTCAGTTATTCAAGATATTTTCCTGACTTAGGGTTTTGTTTTTGTTTTTTCCACTTGAATAGTATGAATCCTCATAGGAGCCCTGACCACGGGACTAAGTCCCTGGGCCTGAAATTCATTGTAGTTTTGCTACAAACTCTGTGTGGCCTCAAGTGAGCCATTTAACATTTAGTATCATCTATATTTTTTAATATATAAAAAGAGTTAGGTTTGTAGAATCTCATTATTCTGTCTGTGAATTGAGCTATGATTAATTGGGAGTAATTCTTGGACAGCTATTTTTTAGACACGGAGAAGACGACCCTGACTCATTGGTACCTCACGCCATGTCTCGGGTTTCTTAATAACGCATGCAATTACTCATTCCACAGAATTTTGAATGCAAGACCTACTAAGGGTGCTTATTGATGTGTCTACACAATCTCGGGCATAACACTTTGGCAATGACTAAAACCAGAAGACAGTTTTGCAACATGTATTTCTTCTTGAAATGGAAAGCACTCCGGGTTATACATCAATCTTTTTAACCTCTTGGGTAGTAACAATGCCAGCACAGGATTACAGAAAACAATGATATATGCTATAAGGATAGATCACTGTCTGTGGATAGAAACACACATCTATATTTCTGTCCAAAACTTTACTAGAGCATGCTTAAAGAGGTCTGGAGCCACCTGAGAGTAGGAACATACGTTCAGAAATCATGGCAGAGATTTAATCACGCCTCTGGTTTGTGCTATGACTGCAGGCAGGTTATGTCCTCACTTACAGTTCCCATAATGGGAAACATAAGAGGTGTCCTGGAGGGGTGGAAAGGACCAAGGACCGAGAGCCACAGGCCTTCAGCTCAGTCCGAAATCTAATACCGACAAACTCTGTGTTAAGAGCAAGTCATTTTACATGATCTTCAAACTAAAATTAGATTATCGCTAATATTCTCTAAAGCTTCCCTTTTGTGCAATTGCTGCCTCTTACAGGTAGGGTATTGCGAAAATTAGTGTGTTGAGTGCTATAAAAATTTTGGGCTAAGGTGGGGCTTAAATTAGAGTGCAGAGATCAGCTCCTATTTCAAGATCCCTTTCTCTGTCAGCACCCCATTTTGCTATAATCTATTCCCTACTTCTCAGGCGACTTCACTGTTCTAGGCCTGCTCATGCCAGTGGTATACCACACAAGTTTTAAAAACTTCCCAACCCTGTCTTCTAAAAAAGTTTACTTTTCTACTTTCCATTCTCAGTTCAGTGTTCAATGAACAAAACCAGTACATAAACTAATTCCTCCTACATTTCAGCTGGGGCCCTTCTGAAGTCAATGTGTTAAACAAAGAGCAAGAGTCAAATGATGGGGTTTTTAGGCATTAATGGCTAATGAAGGATATGTGTTGATGTTTTTCGATGTCCCTTAAAACATACCACAAAACACCCCATGTAACTGCAACTTTACATTATGTATAGCATTTTACTATTTAAAAGTGCTTTCACATATATGTGTGTTAGGTAAACAAATGAGTTATTTCCTAATATGGACTTATCGCTAAGAGAATAAAAAGGAGGCTTCAGAAGATTATGACTTCCCCATGTTCTTACAAGTACTTAGAATAAAAAGACTTATATTCTGGTTCTGTTTCATCCTGGTCCCATGTGATTAACACCAATATTCCTGCTTCTCTGCCAAGAAGGTACTAGGTATATCCAGGTTATGGTAATAAGATAATTTTTAAAAACACCAGTCAATTGGGGCGCCTGGGTGGCTGAGTAGGTTGGGCGTCTGACTTCGGCTCAGGTCATGATCTCACAGTCCATGAGTTCGAACCCCGCGTCGGGCTCTGTGCTGACAGCTCAGAGCCTGGAGCCTGCTTCAGATTCTGTGTCTCCCTCTCTCTCTTCCCCTTCCCTGTTCATGCTCTGTCTCTCTCTGTCTCAAAAATAAATAAAAACATTAGAAATTTTAAAAAAAAAGCACGAGTCAATTCATTCTTAGGGGCCAATTACAGACAAGGTGTAAAGTTAAAGCATCATATTCATCTATCCTGTAAAGCTCATGTTTTGGAGGTCTGATATCATCACATAAAAATCTGAAATTCAAACAAAACTGTAGTGAATTGTGCCTCAAAATAGGAGGGTTCTAATTTCTTGTCTGATTCTTCCTCTCTGCCTTATTTAGGATCAGACATTGTCCCTCAAAAAGCTGAGTATCTTTGAATGGCTCTACATTTACATATAACATTTCTCTGTTGCCTGATAAGGCTTTTATGACATAGAATAACCTGTAGTATTTTCTTTTTTTAAAAAAACCTGTACTATTTTTAATGTCACTCATTTAAAATATCCCGATAGTGCTCTGGGTTCCCCACATTTTGTAATACAGAGTCTGCATAACCTTATATATCTACTGGTAGATGCTGTGCATTGGAAATAAAGACAAAGATTTAGAGTAATATCTTAGGAAACAGTAGCTCTGGAATACTTAGAAACACTGGCCAAATTGGTAGAATGACTAAATAAATTTCAAAACAAGTCTTCCAGTTTAAGTAATTAGGAAATAACCAATATCATACTTCTTACTTCACCACAAGGAACAATACATTTGGAGGCCATATATAAGGCAATTCCTTTCAGACAATGGAAAACAGACAGTGCAGGAATGTAATACTTGAGATAAGGAAAATATATAAAATGAGCTCTAAACTCACCAGACTTTCTGCCTGGAGCCAACATCCAAATCATAATACAAGGAAGTGGAATACAAGAGAGAGCAGCAGTCTTGACAGTCAGGAGAAAGACGTGAAAGTCCAGAATTTCTGAGAAAATTGTTATCTGGGTCTCAGGGCACCAGAGACGAAGGAGCTGCATAGATAAGGAGCCCTATAAATCTAGAAAGAACTTCCCTTATGCTTTTGGCCAAGTACAAAGTTGTACATATGCAATAAATGTTCTGCAAGATCTCTGGGGAACAGCAAGTGGGGACCTGTGAACCAAACAGAGATCCTAGGAGTTTAACAATACTGGCAGACATTGGAGTTGTGACTAGCCACAGTGGAAAGGCCTCAGTGAACACACTCACCCATTGGTTGAGATCCTGGTCTCTAGAAAAGCCATTGGAGGAGGTAGGCTACTCCAGACCTACTCCAGCAAAACCTAAAACCAAACTCCGACCAGAAGGGGCTGAGGTTGACAATCAGATTCTCAACAATGTAACATTCTCAATGTCTACCCCCAGGTAAAAATCTATTAGATATAAGAAGGAACAAAATGATATGACTCTGAATCAGGGGAAAGAAAGTTAACATAGACAATTACATAGATATTACACAAATGTTGATATGGTCATATCAAGACTTTAAAAGAGCCATCACAAAATATCCCAAATGACTTAAAGGAAAAGGTGGACATAATGAGTTAACAAATAAGGAATTATAAGAGAGAAATGGAAACTATATTAAAAAAAGGAAATTCTAAAGGTGAAAGCTGAATACCTGTAGTGAAATGAGTGTAACAGCAAATTAGACATTAGATATAGAAAATATCACTAAGTTTAAATATAGGTCAGATAAAACTATTTAAATTAAAATACATAGGGATAAAACAAACATACAAACACATACAATAAAAACAAAATGTCACTTGCCAGTGCAACAGTAATGAGTGGTCCAGTGATATTTGTAATCCCAGAAGGAGAAAAGAAAGAAAATAAGGGCTTTTTTATTTTTATTTTTTTAAAAATATAAGTTATTGTCAAATCGGTTTCCATACAACACCCTGTGCTCAAGCCTACAAGTGCCCGTCTCCATGAATAAGGGCTTTTTAAAAAAGCATTTGAAGAAATAATAGCCAAAAAATTTCTCAAATCTGATGATGATTATCAACGGATAATCCAATAAACTCAAGAAAAACAGTCTAGATAAAGACAAAGAAAGCCTAAGAGCATCATAGTCAAATTGCTAAAATCCAAATTTAAAGAGAAAATCTTGAAAGCAGTCACTACCTACAATGGAATAATAATAACTACTAACTTCTCATCAGAAATAAAGTAAGCCAGAATAAAATGGAAGGAACTATTAAGAATTTGATGGCAAATAAATATTTGTCTACCTAGAATACTATATTCATCAGAAAGACATCCTTCAAAAATGAAGGCAAAACAAAGACATTTATCAATTAACAAAAACTGAGACAATTTGTCACCAGTAGAGTTGTGATACAAGAACTGTGGAATGTAAAGAAACTTTTTTCAAACTGAAAGAATTGCAAATAATTTATATAGATACTCTAATATCCAGGACGTGGAGCTTTACTATTCTTTCCCAAGTTTGAGCTATGCCAAGTGACTTTCCTTCAAAGAGTAAAGGGGGGAAAGTATCTTTACAGGGAGAAAATGGGCAAACACTCTCTGGGCCAGGTGAAAGTTCATATCATCAGTGAGGAGTCACCCTCACTGTAGACCTAATACGATGTAGGTCTAAACATGTAGACCTAATACGATGTGATGGCTGTGGCACTTCACCTCTGTAGTCTTCCTTCCCAAACCCCATAACCCCAATATAAATATAAGGAAACATCCACTAAATCCAAATTAACAAACATTCCATAAAACAGCCCATCATTACTCCTCAAAAATGTCATAGACCAGGCAAAATTAAGAAGACATGATGGCTAAGTGCAAAGTCATAACCTGGATGGGATCTTAGGGCAGAAAAATGACATTAGGGAAAAACTAGTGGAACCAGAATGCAGTGTAAAATTCAGTTAATAGTAGCATACCAGTGTTGATTGCTTTTTCGTGACAAATTTATCATAGTAAGTTAGCAATAGGGGAAACTAGGTGGCAAGTATACTAAACTTCGCAGCACTATGTTTGCAACGTTTCTGTAGATATAAACTTATTCTATATTAAAATTTCTTGTTTATTTATTTTGAGGGAGAGACAAAGACAGAGAATCCCAAGCAGACTCTGCACTGATAGATGCAGGACTCGACCCCATAAACCATGAGATCATGACCTAAGCCAAAACCAAGAACCAGATGCTCAGTTGACTGGGCCACCCCAGAACCCCTAAAATTAAAAACATTTTAAACAGACACAGAGAGAGAGAGAGATAGAGAGAGTAGAGACCTGCTTCTTGCCCTGATACTAATTATAGGAGATGTGGGTAAGAGAAGAACTCCTTGGCCGTGATTAAGAGATAATGGATAAAATGGGACTTAATGGGCACGTAGATTTGGAATTTGGTTTGCTTTCTATCAATTAGCAGGATCATCTCCTTTTTGCTTTAATAAGTTTCCACTTTCAGCCACTTCCTGGACTCCTCTCTGCCTAACCAAGGATCATGAGCCAAATTTGCCTCATACACGGAAGCAGTACTGAGTTTTCAAATCAAGTTCCTGGAAGGAGTGTGGAAGGGAGTGTAGAGGAACTCTATCCTACCATGATATGCCTGTGTATGTATGTGCACATACACACAAACCTGTACAGGATAGGTACTGATGGAAGAACATTCTATAGCACTGATATATCAAGGTTACAAATATTCTCCCAGGTGCCAAGATTCCCGCCCCACCGCTACCAGCATACCCTAATAGGAAAATGTACCTGGGAACACGGCAATTTTCCCACCTCTTAGCGGTCACGGGTGCTTTATGGAGTGACAGAAACTTATGAGGGTATGGAACTAGTAGAATGTGATCATATAATGAGCATCCAAACTTTTTTCAATGGACTATTACTTGGTTTTACCCTTTTGTCATTCATAACCTCTTAGCTCCTCCCATAACTTACCTTTTCCCTTAAAATAATCAAAATTCTCTATTTCCAGAATATTCTTAATGATTGAGGTGTTATCTTCTGTAGCACTCAGGATCCTAGATGAAGGCCAGAACGGCTCATTCAGATGCCCTGCATGAGAGACAGCATTTTCAAGTAACATCTGACTCTAACCAGGTCCATACCATGCACTGTCTTTGGAGGCAGTGTCAGAGAGTAGTGACAAGTTTGGGCTCTAGGAAAAATGAGGGTTCAAATCTCTTCTCCACCACTTACAAACTATGTGACCATGGACAAATAACATGATATTTCTGTGTCCTGATATTTGTATGTGTAAGATACAGAAAATAACTTCTATCTACCTGACATAGATGTTTTGAGATTCTGAATTTATACATAAAAAAGTATTTATAATCTACAAAAATGTAAAGTTTTGGTAGTCCAGGGGGCACAAATATTATGATGATAATAATAAATACCATCTGATTGGGCAGAGCATTACCATTGTCATTTGACAGATAATATAATGATTCTTATCCCAGCTTACTATTTAGAATGCATATGACCCTGCCCCATTTAGACAGCATATTTGCTCTGAAAGGGCATTTCATACTATATAGTTCCTTCTCCTATTGAAATAAATACAAATGAAGTAGGAAACATGTAGCTATAGAAGGGATATTTCCCACCCACATTTCTTCCAAATTGCTTCTCACTTATGCTAAGACCTAATTTCCCTATCGGTGTTGCTACTTAAGTACATGTTTTTTAAATGTTTATTCATTTTGAGAGAGAGAGAGCATGAGCATGTGAGCAGGGGAGGGGCAGAAAGAACGAGAGACAGAATCCCAAGCAGGCTCCGTGCAGTCAGTGCAGAGCCGGACGTGAGGCTTGAACTCAGGAACAGTGAGATATGACCTGAGCTGAAATTAAGAGTCTGACACTTAACCAACTGAGCCTCCCAGGTGCCCCAATGCTTAAGTATATAGATTCTGACTCCCTTCTGGTGTCTACCGAGATACAGCTCAAACAGATCAAGAGAAATGCAAAACTGATTCCCAAAAGTGAAATCAGCGTGACATTCATAGCAGTGAAAAGAAAGCTGGTGGGAGAAAAGAAGAGAAAATAAACATGGCTGAGGCAAAGATACAATGAATCCTCCCCAATCAGCCCTGCCTTGGTGAATTCTGTTTGGTGCGTGGATAGATGCATGGGAATAGAAGTATGGAGAGGGTGTTTAATAAACATACATAAACTCATATACAAATAAACTTCAAACTTACATTATGCAAAATGGCTGTTTGTATATTTAATCTTCTGCAACGGGGAACTGGAGAAGTAAAGGGCTATATTTTGCAGTATGACTCAAAACAAAAAGAAACGATGGCTGGATAGTTAGCCCAGGGATTTGCGGAAATTCTGTTTTCTGTGATTATTAATGCTGTGGTTGGTTTCTCCCATACAATGGTTTACGATTATTTTAATTATCTATGCAGTTCCCCAGATATTTTGGAAAGGCTTCACACATAAATGGATATATCTGCCATTTTAGCCTTTATTACTGTCCCTGGAAACAATGACAGACTTGATTCACAAGGTCACCCAATATTCTCCTACCATTCTTTTTGTAACTTAAGATATCCCATAAGTTTAATGTCTTTTATTCCATCTCATCGAAGGTATGAATGATATTTGCTGGGTCACAGAGATGATGTCCCTATTATATGCTCTCATCAGATCATTGACACCATAAACTGTAATGGCTTCTTCAGAGCTAATAACGTATCTGGCATCAGCCTGTATTGGGGAAGTCCTTAGAGCATTTTCATCTCCATCTTAAAGTGATTAATGCACAGAAAGTGTGAGTCCACCCATTGCTGCATTGACAGGCATCTCTGAAACGGAATGCTGCATAGCTACTGGTCTGTCAAAGGGCCAGAGATGAACATCGTATTTAATATGAGCTGAGTTGGAAATCTGGCCTCACTTTTAAGTGAGGATTAAAACAGCTCACTGCAACCAATAGTTCTCTATTTGTATAAGGTAAAAAGTTACTGAGTTTGGCATAGGTCAAGGCAAACAGTTTAGAATGCCAGCAATGAAGCACAAGTGTGCAGAATTTTGTCGGGGGCTTGTACCATTGGTGTTTGAACACAATAATGCCCATTCTGTGAGCTGCAGTCATGAAACATGGAGACATTCACTTGGATGAATAAATAAGAAAGGACAATGATTATTATTTTTTTTAACCTTAGCATGGAGTCTTCTGTGTTATGTGGTTGAAAGTATATTGATTTCAATGTATCCTAGCAATCACTCCACATGAACTATGCATAGCTAAAATGTGCAGTTTTAAATTAAGTTGTGGTAGTGATTCTTCTCTGTGAACACAGAAAAAACGATCAGGCCTCTAGTTAAAGTCAAACAAACATAAATACACACTGAGTTTTCTAAACACATATTACAACTAAACACGGAACAGTGATCTTCTGACCCAAACCCTGGACTTGGAAGCAGAAGACTTCATTTTGAGACTGAGCCTTGTGTGATTTGGACACAATTTTGGGCCTAGATATTCTCGTATTAAAAGTGGAGACAGGGCACCTGGGTGGTTCAGTTGGTAAGCGTCTGATGTCAGCTCAGGTCATGGTCTCACAGTTGGTGAGTTCAAGCCCTATAATGGATGAGCTCGTGCCCCACTTTGGGTAAAAACATGAGCCCCAGGTGAGCCCTGCTTCTCTTCCCACCCCCCCCCCCCGCCCCCTCACTCACTTGCACCCTCTCTGTCTCTTAAAAAAATGAAGACAGCAAATACCTAACTCAGATTATTATATGAAGGATCAAACAAACTAATGTACATAAAATATCTTTGGAAAAATGAAGACACCATACAAACAGGAGGGATTACCAATGGCTTCTTTCTTGACCTACCCTCAGATCACTAATCTATATGACCTTTAAATACTGGAAATAAACTGACATAGAATTATAAATATGCCTAGGTGAATTATTTCTGAATTATCAGAAAAAAATTTTCCTTGAAGATGCTATTTAATGGTGGGGTCCTTTAATATTTATGCCTTCATTCTTGAAAAATTAAATGACTGACATATATCATATAACATTTTAGAGCTAAAATACATGAGACCTCTTGACCTTTAAAAGATTTATAATAATGCTAATGAGACGGTATCAAATATATAATGGTCTATTATAAAACTATTTGGTCTATCTTCATGTCTGATTCATCAAGCAGATTTTGATGGAAAAGGGATCAGGATCAAGGGTATTATTCTGATTAACAATTTAAGAAGGTACTTAAAGATTTATTATTTAGAAAGTTCTAGGACAAAATTGTATAAACAATGGAAATTTCCAACATTAAGAACTTCCAGTATATTGAGCTTCCACCCACCTACTTAATTGCATTTCTTTTCATAACCCTTTTATGCTGAAGACTCTCCCTCCATCTAACATAACTTAATGGGGTTATATCCCGAGGAGCAAAAGCAGCTGAAGCACTAACTTCATTAGTTGCTTGACTCCACCTGTCAGAAATTCTGGCTCCAGACCAATTCAAGGTAAATTTATACTAGGAAAGAAGGTTACAAATAAGGTTGTAAATGTATATGCTTAGAGAACAGGCTGGTGGCTAAAACTCTTTTATATGAAAATGTGATAATGCATGATTGTTTTGAGGGCTTAAGTGGTCTTAAATTCTTAATCAACTATATATCCGATATCTGTATCTATGCATATCAACAAGGAGATTCAAAGATTTTTCAAAGTGTAATCGAAAGACTCGGTATCTTACAAAGTGAAATCAAATTTTCACTGCATACTGACTATAATAGACAATATGAAGTGTTCCAGAGTTTCTCATTTTTCTGTTCTGATGGCCTCTTAATGAGTACATTTTTTAAAATAAATTCTCAGATTCCTTTACTTTCTTGGAATTCTTTTTTAGTAAATTACTTATTTGGGGAACAATGCTGACTTATTCCCAAAGATCCTAAATCCTTTTCTCCTGAAAGCGTAATGCAGAATTTTAAAATTCTGCAACCAAAAAATCTCACAGGGTTATACAAATAAAAAGAATAATGTGTCTTTCACTTTTGATAGTATCCCCTCTTATTTAATAAAATAGGTAATCATAAAGATAAAAGAAATGAAATAAATTTATTGGACAAGGTAATTAACTTCTCTGTATTTCCATTTCCTCCTCTGTAAGGATTGTTAATATTAAGAATATCGGTAAGGGCTGTATGGGTATGGGAGGAATAAAACTTCCTTCATAACATAGTTGTGAAGATTAAGTAAGATACTATACATAAAGCCCTTAGAATAGTGCCTGGCAAAGCAAATGTTGCTTAGGAAACATTGCATTTGATGTGTCCCAATTCAACCCTCTTCTCTTATACCTGAATTTTGAAACAATGGAGAATAAGACAAAGAATTCATGGATTAGGGCCAAATCATCTGTATTGCTTATAAAGGCAAAGTTGGAAGATTTAACTTACATCTGTAGGCAGTGAGCTTTTTTTTTAAAAAAAAAAAATAATGTTTATTTATTTTTGAGAGACAGAGAGAGATCTAGAGCAGGAGAAGGGCAGGGAGAGAGGGAGACACAGAATCCAAAGCAGGCTCCAGGCTCTGAGCTGTCAGCACAGAGCCCAAAACGGGGCTAGAACACAAGAACTGTCAGATCATGACCTGAGCCAAAGTAGGACACTCAGCATACTGAGCCACCCAGGAGCTCCAGCAGTGAGCTTTCGAATACATGAGTTCCAGGCATCACTGAATCTGTAAGACGTGTGGTAATCAGGAGCACAACGTGTACCCTCTGTGGGCAGGTTTGCTCCCAAAAAGAAGGGGAGAGAAATGGCCAGGGATATTGTATCAGCAGGCTAGGCCAAGTTTATTTCCAGCCCACACACATTTCTAGTTTAGGCAGCCTTAGGGGTATGCTACAGGTGCAACTCACTCCCAGACCCAAGCTGATGGAGTAGCCAATATCTGGACCACTGGTAATATCTGTGGCAATGGTGAGGAGGGCTTGGTGAAGCCCACTGCTTGTTAAACTTGTTAGTGGAAGTGACTAACTTCCCACATTAGATTCAGAAAAACAAGCCATATGGTCAAATGAAACCTATGTAAGTAGGGAAATTCAGTCCTGCTACATTCAGGGAATGAAGAGAGCAGTAGCATATTTGTGAACAGCCCCCAAAAACTTGTAGTTTGCTCCTGCCACCAAATATTTGGTTCACTATCCTTTATACACAAAAGTAGACTCACTTCTTTCCCTAGGGAGGCAACCCAAAGTCCCTATTAGTCAAAGAATCAGTCAAGTCTAGGATCTGTGGGTGGAATGGAAGTTTCTGCATCAAAGGATGAGGTGAGAAACATATGTATTGGTCCAGATAGGACTCTTCTTGCTCCAGACACCTATGAAGTACAAAGATAAGTTATTTCCCCACAGCCTCACGTCCTCCACCTGTATATACACCATACAACCATGAAACATAACAGGACAGCCTAGCATTGCCATTCAGAAAAGGGTAAACTCAAGGATAGAAGACATTCTGTATCACTGGTTCAGAGTGATTCTAAGCAGATGCTAGATGGGCCCATTTTCCTGATGAAGGTAATGTTCCTTGATTATACTTTAACTCTGATTCCTGGAAAAGACCTCATGATCCAGAAATCTCTATGGCAATTGGCTCTACCTTTTGGAAAGATCTTCTTTATTATTCTCCTTAACCACATCTGAAGAGAACATTGGAGAACATTCCCTCTTGAGATGCAAAGCTTCTTTTTCAGCTTAATTCCTGCTCACGGGAGGCTAGGGTTTCAAGGATATTTTTTTATAAGTCTCAAAGAGTCAGAAATTATTTTAGTATTGTTCCATAGTTTACCAGACTGTACAATTCTCAAAACAAAGATATTTTTTTCTATTTGATTCTAGGCAGATCCACACACCAATAGTCAAGATTGCAGTTTTGTTTTGTTTTGTTTTGTTTTCCCAAAGGCATGCCTCTCTGTCTGGACTTACCAATAAGTACTTGGAGCTTATCAAGTTCTATGGTCAGAACCACATCTTCAGCCTCAATTCCCTGAACCACATTGTCTAGCTGAAAGGATTTACTGGATGCTACATTAATCTATTTATTTTCAAGTTTTAACAAGTTGTGATGACTAAAATCCTTGATTTTTTCCTAACGGGGCTGAGTTTTCTCAGTCTTTCAGCTTTGCTACTCAAGGAGTTCCTATGACTTATAGTTTGCCTTTTGAAGAAAGAAGTAATGGCCCTTTCTAATCCTACATGGCTCTTCTGTATTTTCAGGGTTTCTTGCAAACTAGCCCCTCTGTTCTGAGATTGTAGTACCTTTTCAAATGCAATAAACAGTAAGCAGCATGTGGTACTAATGTTATTTTTTTCTAACCTCCTCCCTATGACCTATAAGCTCGTTGGATACATTATCTGAGTTATTGTAGGCAATGCTTTTTACCCAATACTCTGCCACTGAATAAAATGGTTCACAATATTTCCAAACTTCAATATTAGGTGCCCCACTCTTCATTACCTGGGCTTTAATAAGGTAATGCTACGTAGTTTAGTTTTTGATGGGAGCATTTCTAGGACCCAATTTCCACTTCAATTAAAATAGGCTGCGTGGTAGCCTAACAGCAAACCTTTCCAAGTTACAGAGGCTCTGGCAACATGACCATCAAGGGTTATTTGGGAGCTCTACCCAACATCATCCTCCTGGCTGCTGGAATAGGCTCTATCTAGTCCTTGTGGAAGAAGAAAGGAGTCAATAATAGCCGAAGCTCATTTGTGAAGAGAGATGCAGCTCTATCATGTATCTGATAGGTAAGAATGGCCTTAATGACTTCATAGCTACTCTTGTCCAGGTTCTTCTTCTAACCTGTTGAAGGGATTATCTCTCTCCTCCATGTGAAGGAAGGAATGATGAACAAAGAGATGGGTAGAGGTGTCCTAGTGGATAGGGCTGTCCTAATGGAGCACTTTCCATATGAAAGCAGGCCCCAAACCCGGGAAAGAAGTAGCATTCCCCCACTCCCTCTAAATAATTCACTATTTGTTCTTTTAACCCATTCATTTTAACCAAGAAGTTCATGATCAACTAAGATGTGGCTCTTCCTCTTTGGGAAGAGAGGGGGTCTGTCTATGAGAACGGGCCTGCTCCTGGTTTTATGAAGGTGTCCCCTATGCCCCTCTGCCCCCCGCCCAGTCCCACCACAAAGCAAGTACAAATCCTTTGGGTACTTTCTTGATGCCACTGGTGTGCAGGGTCATTTTTTTCCCCCAAAGACTCAAAAATAGGCCACAAAAATATATTTGTTAGATTAACACCAGATTCAAACCTAAAAACTTAATTCATATCTTAATATTCCCAATTATGTCCAGTTGCATTGACCAATGAAGCCCATCCAAGATGAGACAATTATTTCAGGTGTCTTTCTTTTTCCATTCAGCATATTCACAAACTTTAATTTCTTCTCTGAGCACCATGGTTTTGTCAACCGAGTGACATATTGAGGGTGGACTCTGCCTAGTGACAGATTTATATATTATTAGTAAATAGCCATTTCCTCACTGTAAGTCTCAGGAACTTAACCTACAGGCATCAAACTTGAGACTCTGTAGACAAACCATTCGAATTCAAGTGGACTGTCCACAATATTCTCTTTGGCCCTTTAGACACAAGACCTAGTACCGCCTACTTAGGCCTGACTTTAAAATGCACAAAAGTTGAGAGAGTCTTGCAGTTACCTCCCATCCATCCAATTCCTTGCTTCAACAACTATCAACATTTTTTTTCACCAATTCCCCACCACCCACTTCTGCTGCTACCGCTCACTACTCTTGTTGCTTACTTGAAAATGCAAAACACCAAAGCATCTTGTCATTTCACTCATTGACACTTTATTTGGCATTAGCAATTTACAGCTAGAGCCTCACTAGAGTTCTGTAGAAATCACCTGCTTTACTGTTTAAAAGCAGCAAAAATTGCCCATCCGCCACAGTGAAAAGAAACCAGCAAAACTCTTTTCTGTGTGATTGAAAACTTGTGTGTCTGAGCCTGCCTACAGAGACCTCTGTGAATGGTGGACAAGAAAGTGGGGATCCCATTTCCTGCAAAACCTTGTGAGGCCAGGCTGCCCCACCCACAGCAGCCAGACTGCCTCAGCACACGGCTGAGTCTTTGCTGCTACAGTCAGGGGCCAGCTGGTTTGGGTAAGTCTCCCAAGGCCTGTTGCCTGGATTTGGGCTGAGATAACCACTCTTCAATCTTTGCTGATGCTCAGTCCTTTGCTGAGGCTGGCTCACTGTTCAGTAGGACCTAAACCTTTGCTAACACTGTCGCTCTTACTGAGGCCTGTACTTTCCCTGATGTCTGTGTGTCTTTATACACAAAGGGAAAGTCCTGCACATCACCTACTGAATATCCAATGTATTGTATTTTTAAAAATTATTTATTTATTTATTTATTTATTTATTTATTTATTTATTTATTTATTTATTTTTGAGAGAGAGAGAGAAACAGACCGTGAGTGGGGGAGGTGCAGAGAGAGAGAGGGAGACAGAGGATCCGAAGCAGGTTCTGCACTGACAGTAGGTTCTGCACTGACTCAAACTCATAAGTCATGAGATCATGACCTGAGCCAACATTGGACGCTCAACTGACTGAGCCACACAGGTGCCCCCCAATACATTTTAATAAAGCATTTCCAATCCTCAACCTACCTACTCTGGGTCTGCAAAAAAAACCTCAATTACTCCTCACATATTATAGTCTTCCACCTTTTTCTCATTCCCTCTTTTTCAAACTCAGCAATCTATGCAGCAAATGTCGGGATTTTTCAGTGAGTTCATGAAAGCATCCTGCTTGTCTACCTACGTTTGAAACTAGCTGGGAAAATGAAACAAATAGAGTGAGGAAAGGGGGTTAGGGCGAGGACAAAATCTTGCCCTTATTTACTGAAAAAGCTGAAATGGGAGAATGTTGGTCATACATACCATGCTGCCTAATGTTAAACCTGAAACTAGACACATTCACTCAATCTCAGGCATCTCCCCGCATTGAGGCAGATCCCTAGAGAATGTACAATAAGGAGGAACAGAAGACAGTGCACAATCTGTGTGAGCAAGGCTACTTCTCAGAGGAAGGAAGTAGGAAGAGGCTGGCTATGCATTCCTCACTACTTTCCAAACACAATAAACTGAGTAAGTTACTTCTCTTGGAGAGGAGTGAGGAGACAATGAGGAACCTTGAGCATTATAATATGAAGCTCCCTTCACATAGAAGAAAATTCCAGGAAGGAGAAGAAACTAATTCTGCTGTGGTTGTTTTATTTTACTGTAGATATAACCAGGCCTGACTATGGACAAACTTACATTTAAAAAAATAAAAATAAAAAAGGAAAATTCCTAGGTCGTGCAACACAGACACAGCACAATGAGGTTTCTGAATGTGCAGCAAAGATCTGGAAAAAAGATTTTGCACAACACTGGCAGAGCAAGACACTTCAGGCCTTGCTACCAGGACACTAGGCCTGGGGGACATGCCTGACTTGGTGGCATATTTATTGTTGTACCTGATAGAAGTGTTGTCTGGGCATTGAGAGGTCTCTTCTGCAGAGGGGAGGATAAAAATAAAGATGATTTTTTGGAAGGTTTTTCAGGTATGGCAGATTCCTCCTGCCAAACAGGGCATGATAGTGGGTACACCCTGAGTAAATTCTTGTAAAGAATAGAAATTCCCATAATGCCTGAGAGTCCTATTTAGGTGTGTTCTTTGCTTATGCGGTTCTCATGTCTTCTGTATTGTATTGTGGTAGAATACACTTAAGATTTAGCATTTTAACCATTTTTTAATTTAAAATTTTTTAAGATTTACTTATTTTTGAGAGAAAGAGAGAGAGAAAGAGAGAGTTGGAGTATGAGCAAGGGAGAGGCAGAGAGAGAAGGAGACACAGAATCTGAAGTAGGCTCCAGCCTCCGAGCTGTCAGCACAGAGCTTGACACGGGGCTCGAACTCATGGATAGTGAGATCATGACCTGAGCTGAAGTCAGATGCTTAACTGAAAGAGCCACCCAGGCGCCCCTCATTTTATTTTTTTTAATTTACAAATAATGAAATTCACCCTGTCTTGGCATATAATTCCATGAGTTTTTAGACACGTGTAGATTTTGGTAATCATTACAACAGTGTACAGAGCATTTTCAATACCCCTAAGACCTCCTCATGCTGCCCTTGGTATTTAGAGCCTTCCCCCAAGACTTAACCTTTGGCAATCACTCATAAGTTCTCTTTTCTCTGAGGAAAAGAGAATAATCAGTGGACTTTCCCAATTATCAGTGGACTTACTTTTAATAAAAATACTTTTGTTTTACTAAAAGGGTGATACAGTTTATAAACTTTCACCAAAGAATCTACTATGCATATGGTTCAATAATGAATAGAATACATTGGTCAGATAAAAATCTAGTTTGTTTACTCCTATTTAAAAACCTATAATTATAGGATATTGGAATGGAAACCAGCTTGGGTAACTCTGATGGATAATTCTGAATATTTGGTTTTTAAATGGACTTTGAATTTCAAAGCAATTTCTCCCCAAAGTCTATTTTCAGTGCCCTTATTAGAGGGCAAAACCACAAGCATTTACATTCAAAAGAAAGAATTTTGAATGTTTCAGGTTAGAAGGAAACTGTAAGGTTATATCTCTACTTTATTACTGATATATATATTTTTTCTCTAATGCCTACATAAAATCATCAATTCGGGGATAAGTCTCAACTCTCAGTTATTTTTAAAATGATTCAAATTAAGTCTTCTTAAATCCATGCACATTGCCTTAAAATTAAACATTTTGCTCATGAATGAAAGAAGCAGAAGATGACACAAACAAATGGAAAGATACTCCATGTTCATAGACTGGAAGAGATAATATTATTAAATTGTCCATACTAACCAATGTAACGTATAGATTGAATGCAATCCCTATCAAAATACCAACAGCATTTTCCACAAAACTAGAACAAATAATACTCAAATTTATACAGTATCATAAAAGACCCCATATGGCCAAAGCAATCTTGTAAAAGAAAAACAAAGCTGGAAATATCAAAATTCCAAATTTCAGGGTATACCACAAAGCTGTAGTCATCAGAACATTGCGGTAATGGCACAAAAATTGACACACAGATCAACAGAACAGAGGCCTGAAATAAACTCATGCTTATATGGTCAATTAACCCACAACAGAGAAGGTAAAAATATACAAGGGGAAAAGACAGTCTCTTCAATAAATGGTGATAAGAAGACTGGACGGCTACATGCGAGAGAAAGGAACTCGACCACTTTCTTACACCGTTCACCAAAATAAGTTCAAAACCAACTAAAGACCTAAATGGGATACCTGGAACCTTAAATATCCTAGAAGAGAGTACAGGCAGTAATTTCTCTGACATGGGCCATAGCAACATTTTTCTAGATAAGTCTCCTGAGGCAAGAGAAAAAAGGAAAAACCAACTACTGTGACTACATCAAAATGAAAAGCTTTTGCACAACAAAGGAAACAATGAACAAAACAAAGAAGCAACCTACTGAATGGGAGAAGATATTTGCAAATGATATATCTGATAAAGGGTTAAAATACAAAATATATTAAAAAAAAAAACTTATACAACTCAATGCCAAAACAAAACAAAACAAAACAAAAACAAAAACAAAAAACCAAACTAATCCAATTAAAAAGTAAACAGAGGACCCGGCTAGATATTCTTCCAAAGAAGACATACTTACAGATGGCCAAAAGACACATGAATAGATTGTCAACATCACTCATCATCAGGAAAATGCAAATCAAAACCACAATGAGATACCATCTCACACATGTCAGAATGGCTAAAATCAAAAAGATAAGAAATAACAAGTGTTGGAGAGGATATGGAGAAAAAGGAACACTCATGCACTGTTGGTGGGAATGCAAATTGGTACAGCCATTGTGAAAGACAGTATGGAGGTTCCTCAAAAAAATTAAAAACAGATATATTATGATCCAATAATTCCACTACTGGGTATTTACCCAAGGAAATGAAAACACTAATTTGAAAAGATATATGCACCCCTATGTTGATTGCAGTATTTATTATTAGAGCAAAATATGGAAGTAACCTAAGTATCCATTGATAGATGAATGGATAAATAAGAATATTATACACACACACACACACACACACACACACACACACACAATGGAATATAACTTAACCATAAAAAAGGATGAGATTGTGCCATTTGAGACAATATAGATGGACCTAAAGGGTATTATGCTAAGTGAAATGACTCAGGCTGAGAAAGACAAATACCATATAATTTCACTTATATGTGGAATCTAAAAAAACAAACGAATAAGTAAACAAACAAAAAGCAGAATCAGACCTACAAATACGGAGTACAAACAAATAGTTGCCAGAGGGGAGGCAGAGTAACATGTATGTCAACTATTCTCAAAAAAATGTTTTTTAAACAACTGAAAAAATGTGTTTTGTGGTGCTTGTGAAGTGATACATTCAGATAAGTCAAGATGTGAATGTATCGCCCCTTGACCAAGCCACTTGGAATAATAAAAACAGTCTTGGAATTTCAGAACTAATGATCAATATTTTGAATCTCCTCTTAGATTTTAAACTCATGTGTGATTGCCATTCTCTAGATGGTCAGCGTGGCAAAATTGATATGCTGCTTCAAGCAACATGGTGAAAGCATTAACTCCCAACAGTTAAGAACTGACGCTCTTCCCAATGTTCAGGGTTCGTCTGCACGCTGAATAAAGCAAATCGCTGGCCACCGCATTTCCTGAGGTTTACTCTTGTAGGAGTACCCTTCTCCCTACACACAGAGTGGGTACACAACCCACATGATCCGTGCCAAGCCTGATGGACTGGTAGTAGTAGTCTACATCATGGCTTATCAGATAATTATAAAGCAAACCAAAAGTATTTTCCTCCATTGGTTGTGCTTTCAGTGATAAAAAGAACAGAAAGCTGTGGAGCATATCTCTTATGTGTGAACCTCTCATGACACACTAACTGATTCACCTTCTGACTTTATCCAAACTTCACGACAAATCTCTATTGGCAGAAATGCACACATTAGTAACTGGATTTCTTCTCCATATGACATGCAATATTCATTAGTGTCACTTGCAAAGGAATTTTAGGGATAAGTGTCAGAGCATAATATTTGTTAGTTTTGTCAGCTGATTTTACAAGCTTCTTTTAATGTGAGTTATACCTCATTTTTGCTAGGAAAGAACAGCTTTGAATGGTGCCTTGTTGACATCAAGTTTTACTTGAAAACTATTTTGTACTTGTTAGAAAAAAGTCATTTGGAGGGGCACCTGGGTGGCTCAGTCGGTTGAGTGTCTGACTTTGGCTCAGGTCAAGATCTCGTGGTCTGTGAGCTCGAGCCCCATGTCGGGCTCTGTGCTGACAGCTCAGAGCCTGGATCCTGCTTCTGATTCTGTGTCTCCATCTCTCTCTGCCCCTCCCCTGCTTGTGCTCTGTCTCTCTCTCAAAAATAAATAAACGTTAAAAAAAATTTTTTAAAGTAATTTGGATTCCTAGAGGTTACTTTCCTTTGCGTGAAAATGACACGAAGGACTCTCTAAATCTTATGCTAACTTTTCACCGAATTTCTTAACAGCAGATAAACTTGTCTGAAGTTTTCAATATTTATGTGTATATTTTTTCAATTGTACTTTTTTTTTTTCAGTTAAAAGTCACACAGCCTCGGGGCACCTGGGTGGCTCAGGCAGTGAAGCATCCAACTCTTCACCTCAGCCCAGGTCTTGACCTCAGGGCTGTGAGTTCAAGCCCCATGCTGGACTCCATGCTGGGCATGAAAGCCTACTTAATAAAAAGTAATAATAAAATAAAAAATAAAGCCCACCGCCTCATTTGATCCCATACATTAAAAAAAAATGTATCCCATGCCGGTACTGAAATTTTCATCAATATTCACATTGCTATTTTTGAAGTTATAAGATTTCCATTAAAAGAACTATTTTACTGCTTTCATTTTTCAGGGAGCCATTATTTTGTATGTGTGAATTGAGGATTTAAGAAACATGAAACAGAAAACTTCAGCAACTATACAGAACACACAAATTATGTGGAGCTATTATGGCTGAGGTGAAAGAAAGTGTTCTGGTTATCTATTACGGTAAAGCAGACTACACCCAGTACTTCATAAAACCACCTCTCAATTATATTTCACAGTTTGATGGGTCAGGAATCAAGAAGGGCTGGACACCTCTCAGTTCCCTGTGTTGTTGAAGAACGTCCTCAATATTCGGCTGGCAGATAGCGCAGTCTGGAAAGGCCAAGACAATTTCCTCCTTGCATCTGAGGCTTTGTCAGGGATTCTGGGCCCAACTCAACTCCGTACCAGAAGGTTTACAAGTGGTCTCTCTAGAATGACAGTCTCAAGGGAATCAGAGCTCTGACCTGGTGGTTCGGGGCTCCCAGAGAAAGTGTGCTCTTGGGAACAGGCTGTAGAAACAGGTCCCCTAAGGCCTGAACCCAGAAACTGGCTAAGTGTCACCTCCTTCCTATTCTGTTGGTCAGAAGTATTCACTATCTCCCTTTCTGTTTCAAGGGAAGATGAATTAGAATCCATTTTTTTTTTTACTCTTTATTGATTTATTTGAGAAAGAGAGTGTGTGAGCAGGGGAGAGGCAGAAAGAGAGAGAGAGAGAGAGAGAGAGAGAGAGAGACAGAATCCCAAGCAGGCTCAGTACTGTCAGTGCAGGGTCTGATGCGGGGCTCAGTCTTATGAACCGTGAGATCATGACCTGAGCCAGTCAAGAGTCAGAGGCTTAACCAACTGAGCCACTCGGGCACCCTAGAATCTACTTCTTGCTGGGAAGAATGGCAAAATATATTAGTGGCCATTTTTCATGTATTGCACTAAGGCCAACTGTTCAAGACAATCCTGGTGGTATATGGGCAGATTTTCATGATGACAATTATTAAGAGCCCTGAAAGACTTCTAATGTTCAAAGCTAAATCATGTATTTCATATCTGTACATACACATATGCATACGTGTACATAAAGTTATTTACGTTTTCTTTCCTCTAAAACTGTCCAACTATTTATGGGTTTGGTAAAACACCAAGAACAAGCACTGGTCACCAGACCAGGGTATGAGAAGCACAACTGTATCACATATTTCTATTGCTTGCAGCACTTGGAAGAAAATGTTCAATATGCCCTAAGAGCACTAAACTCTTTCATGATACATGCATGGTTCTAACACTAAGGAAAATGGTAATTCATTCACCTATGTTACCAATCTATGACACGAGGATTAGGAACTTAATGTAAAATTACCTTGAATTTGTGTGATATTCAGCAGTTTACAAAGCCCATATGTTTGTATCATTGTATTTACATTTTACAATAGCCTTGTGGGATTGGAGGATGATAACTATTATCATTTTCTTTTTATTAGATGAGTACTTGGCGGTTCAGAAGGAATAATTTCCCCAAACTCACAGTATAGGTAAATATAGCTTTTAAAATTTCATATTAGGGGGCATCGAGGTGGCTGAGTCGCTTAAGCATTGGACTGTTGATTCCGTCTCAGGTCATGATTCACAGTTTGTGGCTTTGAGCCCCACGTCAGGTTCTGCACTGACAGCACACAGAGGCTACTTGGCATTCTCTCTCTGCCTCTCTCTCCATCCCTCCCCTGCACACTCACACGTATGTGCACGCTCTCTCTCTCAAAGTAAATAAACTTAATTTTTAAAATAAATTTCATTTATTATTGATTTATTCCATATTTAGTGAACACCTACTATGTGCTACACTTTTCACAAGGGACTGAAGATATGAACAAGACCAAGGTCCCTAAGTTTGCTGACTTGGTCTCCTATAGTTTATTGCCTGGTGGGCGTGTGCAAATGTGTGTGTTTTCCAAATTTCATTAATGTATCACTATCATAATTTTTGTTACATCTGGATACTACCCACATGAGTATTAACCTAATATTTTTTTCTAGCTTAATATATTTTAATCAGCTCACACATTCAATACATAAATGAACTTGGCCTCACCTTATCTAATATTCCTTTCAAATCAAAGGCATGTTGTATTATTTATTAAAATAATAAACTTCTTCATTAGTATATATTTTGTATATTAAAATATATATTATTATATGTATATAACTACCAAAGCCAAATCATCTTCAATACCACCAGACGCACTCAACACTCTGGGAAAAGCCAGTTTAAGTGGTTACAATGATATTGATGTAGTCTTTCCACTACACGACCATGAGTGGTAAAACAATGTTTATAAACATATTCCCCAAAGTTTACCTTTAAGAGCTATTTTTCAACAGTTTCATTTCCAAGCAGTGTATACCAAGTGTAGATGCATGCTAAACATGAGCCACGCCCACCTGTAGCTCCTCTCAGTAACAGAATCCAACCAATGCTCACATCTTCACCGTCCCTGAAGCGCTAACCTATGAGTGTTCCTTTTCCTTCATACACCGGAGAGGAGAGACCAATATGGTAAGGTCAAATGAGTTGTGTAGTTGCTGTTTGTTACCTGCTACTCTGTTTGGTTTTGCCTTTGCTACTCAAGTTTATCCCCTCATAGAGATGCAATACAGATGTATGGATCACATCATTTATTATCAATACAGAGATCGTCCCTGTTGTTCATCGGTACAACTGTGCAGAAATATCATTTCAACCAGGTCATTTTGTCCAATAAGACCTCTCTTAACAACAGGGTGCTTTGCACATATACAGAATATGCAGAAAAATCTGGCAACACCAATCACTGCTCCTTCTTCTTCCTCTTCTCCTTGCCTTTTTCTTCCTCCTCCACTTTTCTCTCCTCCAAATGTGTTTAATTTGTATTCACACAGAACTGGATATATACTACTTTTTCTAGTTGGGCTAACCTGAGATAGTAATTTAGCCTGTTTGAATTCCAGAGTCCTTGTCAGTAATCATGTGTCTTTCACTAAGTTATTAGATTACTCGAAATAACGTACTTACTTGCCTAAACCTAACAAATGTTATTTCTTGCTCCTTTTCCTTCTCATTAAATATTACTTTGAGTAAAATATGCAATTAAACTAATTTACATTGAGGTGTAAATGACTAATAAGACTTAATAGAGCATGTGTTTTAAGACATATGTACATCGAACAGTAATGAATTTCTCTAAGTTAAAGGGTTATTTCTTTTGGTGTCTAATTTCAGGCATAAGCGAGATGGTTAGAAAAGGACAATTTGGAATATACAGTTTCTCACGTTCCATAAATCACATCTTACAGGGGAAAAATGTATTAGACCTACATTTACAAGAGAATCAAAGCTGTCTTGGAATATTTATGCTAGGGTTGCAGCAAAATCTGGGAACATTCTGGAAGGTATAAGCATCATTTCAGTTTGTGGATCAGCAAGGGTGAAAAGGCAGATGTGGGTCTGTCCTGCCCCACAGTGTCTTCTCAGAATTGAGCCTTGAGGTGAACAGGTGAAGGCATAGCCAAGGTCATCTTGCTCATTCGGAGTTATGTTGTGTAGTAGCCTGGTTCCATTCTACAGGGTTTTTTACTTGCTTATTTCTTCAGACTTGATTGTTGCCTGACTTAAGGTTATTAAAGCTCAAAAGGAAAAAAAAAATAGGATGCTCTGTGTAGAAAGACTTTGTTGTAGTCTCTCATGACTTCAGGGAAGGAAATTTATATATGGGAACTCCATAATCTCCCCCAAGAAACAAGCCCTTCACAGTTACACCATTTCCAGAAATATCTTGCCCATTGCATCTCCGTTGAGAATTGCCATGAGATGATGTCTAGTTGAAGTGTTAATTCTTAATTCGTTTGATTACATTGGTTTCCTTTTGAATCCTTGTGCCATTTTGTTTATGGCAATCTTACAGATCTTCTTGCAGATGATGTTGTTAAAATGATTCATTAGATTGTTGCCTGGTAGTATGTAAACGCACGGAGGTCAGGGCGTGTCTTTCTCATTATTATGTCTCCAAATTGTAAAAGTGGATAAATTACTAGTGAAAGAACACCCAAACTCCATTAACTCCATGCTGTCACAGACTACTGTGGTTGATGGAGTCACCAAAATTATATGTAGAGCATTTGAGGCCAACAGGAGACAAGAATGATCCAAGAACCCATAGCAATGCCTTCAGATTGGGGGGAAGAAGGGAGACAAAGGTCTAATTTGTTTTAGAAAAGCTCACTGCAATCCAGGTTGGGTAAAATACAAATACATTCCTGGATTCCACAGACTGAATGTGAACTTGGATCAATTGAGATTTGAAGAAAAAAAGATGTGTTGTTCCCTTAGATTCTCGTTCAAGAACAAGAGAACAAAGCAAAGCGGCAAGTCTTTTTCTTGGGGGAGAACCTAAAATGCATGTGCTCGCTCCTTGAAGGATGTCTTCTCCAACTCTATGAAAATATTAAAGTTCACCAAAATGTTTCAAAACCTTTTTCAACTTAGAAATTTTGTGAGTAGTCAGTTTTATAGAAATTGTTTCCTTTTCTGTGATAATATAAATACGTGCTTTTTAAGGCTCTGTTTCTCTCCCTTTGTATAAAGAAATTCAAAATAGAGGCACTATTATACGGTAGCTCACTATTCCAATGCCACATATTCAACTTAAAACCTGGGAAATTGCCTAATAGATATGTTGAAGGGATACATATGTCACTGTCCTAAATTCAAATAGTTTCCAACATCACTGAAGAATTGGCAATGTTCACTGTCCCTTTCTCTCTTTCTCTGGGGACCATTTCTATCCATAGCCTACAGAATGTTTGAGAGTCAAGGAGGAAAGAAGTGAAATATACTTGCAATATTATTTCAGAGAAAATGGGCTGATAAAACTAGCATTGAAGCATTCAATATTCATCTTATAACAAATGTATAAGTCAAACAGAGTTGATTTTTTTTTTAACTCCTGCCTACTCCAATGCTGAAAAATCCACTTGGGATTAAGAACTCCCTGAGGAGGGCACCTGTTGGGATGAGCACTGGGTATTGTATAGAAACCATTTGACAATACATTTCATATTAAAAAAAAAAGAAAAGAAAAATTAAAAAAAAGAAAAGAATTCCATCTATGGGGCAATTGGGTGGCTTAGTAGGTTAAGCACCCGACTTTGGCTCAGGTCATGATCTCACGGTTCATGGGTTCGAGCCCCACATCAGGCTCTGTGCTGACAGCTCAGAGTATGGAGCCTGATTGAGATTCTATGTTTCCCTCTCTCTCTGCTCCTCCCCCACTTGCTTTCTCTCTCAGAAAATAAACATTAAAATTTTTTTCTAAGAACTCCATCTATATTCTTCTAGTTTCCTTCATTGTCATTTGAAATGAAAAGTCTGCAACCACTTTTCAGGAGGACCACCTTGGGTATGGATTTGCAAAACAGAATAGAATCCAGATCAGTTTATGCCCAGATACCTAGGTCTTCAGAGGCTACAACAAATGTATTAAAACCTGCTCATGCTGGTTAGAAACAAACAAACAAACAAAACAACCAGAAAACAATGATAATGCAGATAGAAACTACTTTGGAGCAAGATGAAATCATTTTGATTAACTCCCTCCTCCTTGACAATGGAAGGGGAAAATTTTCCTGGGAATTAATTCATACTAATAGAAAAATGCTCATTCTCATAGCTGTAATTCTGAAATATGTCCATGTGAGCCATGAACTGCCCATAAAACTGATGACACTCTGTTTTGTTCTTGCCTTGGTTTGCCTTTCAAAATGAAAGACCAGTCTTATTACAAGGAATGAAAAGAGATCCTCTCTTTAAACACGATTAAAAAATAAGACCTGAACTCAATACCTTAACCAGGGCCAGGCAAGCCCTCAGAACTTTATTTCTGAGCAATGTTTTCTTAGCAGGACACGCTGGGGTTTGCAGCAGAGATCTAAGCAGGTAAGCCTTTGAATTCCAAATGAGCTCTCTCTTTGGCTTCAGAGGTGAGGCTGCTCACAGGGGTTCAGGGACCCTGGAAACTAATTCCTCAGCAGCAAACCTTTCCAAAGGAAGCCCGTGATTAAACTGATGACATGGCAATTGGTGGTTTGATTAAAGGGGGAGGATGGGTTTGCAGGGCAAGTGGAGAGAGGGGGAACTCTACCTTTGGAAACAGAGCAAAACTCTCCAATGCTAATTGACCTGGCCTTTGCTCTTTGCTCACAACCAGGGCCTTTTCACTCTTTTTTTCTCTATGTGAAGAGACAGCAATTCAGTGATGGAGAACCAATCACCTATCTCTCCTGCCCATAAAGGAAGCGTACAGGGAGCAGAGAATGTTTAAAGGTTTCTCAATGGCTTTCACAGAAATTATAAAATGAGATGTCAATACAAAAAGAAAAAAAGGACTACCTCTCCTCCTGTCTTCAGATTCCACCAAAGTTATCTATAACCTCAGTTTAGTAACTCTCAATTCTAGCTCTACCTTTTTGGGGATAGATTTTTTTGTGGTTGTTGTTAGCTTATTTTTTAAAATTTTTTCAATGTTTATATTTATTTTTGAGATGGAGAGAGAAAGACAGAGTGTGAGCATGGGAGGGGCAGAGAGAATGGGAGACACAGAATCTGAAGCAGGCTCCAGGCTCTGAGCTGTCAGCGCAGAGCCTGACGGGGCTTGAACCCATGAACTGTGAGATCATGAGTGGAGCTGAAGTCAGACGCTTAACTAACTGAACCACCCAGGCACCCCTATCTACACTTTTTTTTAAGTTTATTTATTTTGGGGGCACTTGGGTGGCTCAGTCGGTTAAGCATCCAACTTTGGCTCAGGTCATGATCTCACGGTTCGTGGGTTCAAGCCCCACATCAGGCTCTGTGCTGACTGCTCAGAGCCTGAAGCCTGCTTCAGATTCTGTGTCTCCCTTTCTCCCTGCTCCTCCCATGCTCATGCTCTGCCTCTCTCTTCTCTCAATAATAAAGAAACGTTGAAAAAAAATTTAAAGTTTATTTTTTGAGAGAGCATGTGTACGTATAAGTGGGGGAGGGGCAGAGAGAGAGGGAACAAGAGGATCCCAAGCAGGCTCCATGCTGTCAGCACAGAGCCCAATGCAGGGTTCATTCTCATGACTTTGAGATCCTGACCTGAGCCAAAATCAAGAGTCCAACGCTTAACCAACTAGGCACCCAGGTGCCCCTAGCTACACATTAGAATTATCTAAGAAGTATTTGCAAATTCTAGAGCCCCAGTTCCATCCCCAGAAGTCCTGGTTCCATTACCCTGGGGCGAGGCACCAGTGTGTGGGTTTGCACATGTGCACACACACGTGTATATACAGAATCTTCATGGTTTTTTTTTTAATATGAACCCGAATTTAAGGTCCAATGAGCTTAGTTCCAGCCCTTTACTACTGTTTTATCCACCTCTCCACTAAAACTAACAGACAATGTATGTCTTGGTTAGTATTACCACCCATGAGTTCCTTGAAGTCTCCTGTGTCTTCTTCATCCAAATGTCCTCTACGATGCCTTAGTCAGAAGTTACACGATCTCTTCAAGAGATACAAATATTTCATCATTCTTTCAACAGGCCGAATGAGCTCTCTAATAATAGATTTATATTAGACAAAAAAGACTAGTCCAGATGGGATTTTTTAATGGGAATTCTTCCTCAAATATTACTCTGTCATTCATGTTTTCCATTGTGTTTACTACTTGCATCTAAAAAAAAGAAAAATTAAAAAAAAAAGGTGGCTTGAAGCACACCAAGGTCACCAGTAGATCCGTTGCTGACATGAATTATCCGGAGAGAAGAGATCTCATCTTCACTCTCTCAACTGCAAGGGACTTGACCGACTTAATAAGGAGATTTTCTTCAGTGCACAGGGCAAGTAGACGATTACACCAACACAGGTAATTCATGCACATTGTCAGTTTCACTTGTCCTGGTCACACTGTTATCTCTTTTATCCCTTCACAGACAAGCTGAAACCTTCTTTGTGTAAAAAGAACCCAAACTCCCCAAGCAGATACCATGACCTGTAAACTTTATTACACAATAATGACAGTAATCATCATCATCAGAACATTGCCCTTTGGTTTTCAAAGCAGAATAAAAACAGGTGTGTCCCTTTTCCCTTGAGAATCACTCACCCTCAAACAACAATCAGAATGCACACGGAAACAAAAACTTTCATCTTCAGTGAATATATCCAGTGCACAAGGAGATCTCTAGAACTCCAAAGCACGATGGTGGGAATGGAAAGCTGTTAGTCAGCAACAGCAAATGAGTCATCAGGGCAGATAATTGCCAAACATATAAATGTGAAGATGAACAAGTAGGTTTTCCTCACAAAATCCTCCCCCAAAACCGAGAAGCTAGAGACACTGAGAGCATTACAGGTGGCAGGCATGGTGGGGCGTTAACAAGATGGGATTGGTTTAAAGACTACAGGAGAGCAGTTGAAAGTTCAGCTTCCCAACACTGCTGGAGCAGACAGGCAACCACTCCTGCATGCCCTTCATAGGAGACCAGAAAAAATTAAACCAAAGAAACCCCAGACTGGGAATTACAGGCAGGAGACAGTATAGGTAAGAGGTAAGATGCTGGCCTGAAGACAGAATGATTAAGTGAAAGTCTATATATGTGATGGTAAGGTCATCAAACTTCTTTCTCCAACAAGCTCCAGGGTAACCATAGCCTAGTTGAAACTTCCCCCCTCCCTTCCCCCCAGGCAGGAGATTAGAGAATTCATAACGAGAAACTAAATCACTGAATCTTATGAGACCCAAGACAGCTGAACCTAAAGCCAATAGTTGGGAAAGCCTATCAACAGGTCATTTTTTTTTTACAAAAGAATCCTGATAAGGTTGCAAAATTGAGGCATGGGTGTCTCAGATAGTGAGGGTATAGTAATGAAGAAAAGAGCAAAGTTAGTTGAGGGTACTTGAAGCAGTTAAATACCCCAAAATCCTCCTTCGCCATTGTGGTAGATAGAATTCTATAGGGTTCCCCCAGATTCTCATTCCCTCAGGGATACATCCTGCATAAACCCCTCCTCTTGAGTTTGGAAGTACTTGTGGATATAATGGGATATCTCTCCCTTGGCTAGGTCACTTTATTTGGCAAGGGTAATGGGATAGCTACTCATATAATTATGTTACATTATTTTAGACTCTGTGATAGCTCACTCTAGAGAGATCCTCTGTTGGTTTTGAAGAAGCAGCCGTCATGTTATGAGGGCCATGTGTCTGGTATCTGAGGACAGCTTCTAGGAGCTGAGAGTGACCACTACCCAACAGACAGCCAGTAAGAGAAGACCTCAGGTCTATAACCACATGGAGTTAAATTCTGCCAACAACCTTGGGAGAGAATTCCAACTTTCAGATGAACACAGTCAGCTTGGGGCACCTGGGTGGCTTGGTCGGTTAAGCATCTGACTTTGGCTCAGGTCACAAACTCACAGTTTGTGGGTTTGGGACCCGTATCGGGCTCTGCGCTTAGAGCCTTGGAGCCTGGAGCTTGGAGCCTGGAGCCTGTTTTGGATTCTGTGTCTTCCTCTTTCTCTGCCCCTCCCCTGCTTGCCCTGCTTGTCTCTTTCTCTCCCTCAAAATAAATAAATAAACTTAAAACACACACACACACACACAGAGTCAGCTGGCACCTTGATTTCAACCTTATGAGCACCTGAGCAGAGGACGCAATTCTGCTGAGCCCATATTTCTGACTTACAGAAACAGAAGATAATAAATGGGTGACTTTTAAACTCCTGCGATTGTGTTAATCTGTTACACGGCATGTGAATTTATGAAAAAGCAAGACTCTCAGGAGAAGATGAGATACTCACAGGGACACTATTTGGAGACACCAGAGTCAGCTGAGGTTGAGTGTTGTAGATGGCAAATTTAGTGCATTGTCAGGAAACTGGTGATTAAAAAAGTAGCATACTCAGCAAGCTGGGCAATGACGGAGATCTTAATAAAATGTGTGGACATGAGAGAAATGGACAAAAGATGGGGCTTATAACAGCAGGGGGCCATGACCACTCTTAGCAGTGAAGGGAGGGAGTAGATACTAGAACTCTGAGAGTAGCTGTACAGAAAGGGCTGTCTGCCAGAGTTGGGGTCTTCAGTGGAGCCACTGAAGCAGCCAGCGTGAGATAAGCCAGCACAGAAAGAACATAAGATCAGAATTCATTCTCCCTCATCTCCCACTAGTGTCTGCCACAGAGTGAACCAAACAAGAAGCTGGAAGTGAAGATGCTTATTGATGTATCACACACATGTCAGTTGTTGGGGGAGGGGAGGAAAGGTGAAATGGAATACAGAGGGCTAGACAGAACATACACGGGAAAGTCCAAAACATGGCTTCTTAGCCTCTTTGCCCCTTGCCCAGGTGACTAATTTGTGTCCCTTATATAGGGCTAGACAAAGTCCTAATAGTTTCTCTGTCACCACAGGGTGATAATACATTTGGATACAATCCTACTGCTGTGTTCTTAAATAAATTAGTAGAAGAAAGGGGGAAAAAGAAACAATTAATGAACAATAAAACATAACCATAAAGGTCCCTATTTCTTGAGCCAGTCTCAAGGTCTAAGTTGATTATCACAGCTACTTTTTTCCACCACACATTTTAGTCTGTCCAGGCAAGATGCTAGCAGAAGGTAATGGGAATATTACCAGAACTTAAGTACATAGCTCACACATTTGCAAAGTTTATTAAATACAGGCTTTATTCCAGGTACCCATACACCCAGCTAAAATTTGAAGGTCGTGTTGCTAAAAAAGAGGGAGAAAATAAATATCTTTCCTAAAATAAATATGTTAATTTAACATAGTTACATTTAACACAATTACATTTAATATAATTACATTTAATACAAATACAACTACTTTGGACTCCCAACAGGATGTTGGTGTATTATTCATTTACTTTTGTTCTTATTTGTTTTGAAGTAGATTTAAAAATGATCTTAAAGATTTTATGGAAAGATGCATGCCCGAGATTAGCAAGGAGAACAAGGAGGACGTTATCAGAAATCAGAACATAGCATAAAGCCATTAAAACAATAGGACTACAGTTTTAATAGAACCATAGACAAGCATATCAGTAGAAGAGAATAGAAAACCCAAGAGTAGATCCTGCTATATTTTTAAATTTAATATATGACAAATGTTGTAGCTTAATTTAGAGGTTTAAGGATATATTATTTAAGAATTGGTGCTGCCCTTAGTTGTACACAATCAAAGAAAATATATTAAGAATTTTATTTTGCATCACATATAAAAATAAATTTCAGAAAAGATTATGAAATAACAAACTAAAATTTGATGAGCATTAGAAAGCTATACGAGCCACTTAAGTGCATATGAGATCTCCTTTATGAAGACTAGAAACTCAGGAGCTCTGCAAGAATAGGCATCCTCAACTGCATAAAAGTGAAAAAAAAAAAAAAACCACCTCAGGACACATCAGAAACTAGATCAATAAAAAATTGATAGGTTGGGAAAATATGTCTGTAACACAGATGACACAGGATTAGTCTCTATAATAAAGAACACTTACACATTGATAATGAAAAGATAACCAATCCAATAGAAGCAATATGAATAATTTATGAAAAAGCAAATTTAAATGACCAATAATCATAAGGAAAGTTGTTTAATATCTCTGATGAGCAAGGAAGCATAAGTTAAAGTGACACTGAAATATATTAGACTCTATACCCGTAAACCTGGCAGCAGACTGGAGGTGGGATCTATTACCAGTATGAATACCAGAAAGCTACCCTGATTGTTGGGGGGTGGCTATGGGCAGAAGAGAGAGAGGATGGGGCACAGATGATTTAATTGTACTTACGCATATATGGGAGACATATGCATGTCTATTTAAAGAATTTAAGTAATGTTTTAAAACTACAACATCAGTTTGTCCTCTAAGAAATCCCTTCCACAGATACATTTGCAAGGGTGCACGAAGATGCTCACTGTAGCATTGTTTGTAAAAACAGAAGTCATATCAACCTTAAAATTCACGGTGCAGGAGTTGGGCTTATATATTATAGTAATTCCCACTATGAAACAGCACAGAATAAGGAGTAAGGTAGAGATACACTTACTGAGGGAGAATAACTATTTGAAATGTCCGAATTATAAAGTGATGTGAATAGTATAATTCCATTTTATGTTCAATACATATATGTATATGTATACACATATGAATGCATATTTATAGATTTGGAAATGAATTTCAAAAATGCTACTAGGATTCATGCTAAACTCTTAACAGTAGTTACTACTGGCAGGGAGTGGGATTTAGGAACACACACACACACATACACACACAGGTAAATAAATGAATGTAGGTGTATGTATCTCTGAGTTGTTTTTCGTAAGGAAAACAGATTCATATATTATCTGCATATTAAAATAATCCTAATAATAGCATCAGAAATTATATAGTAAGTTCTTTAAAAGCACAAGATATTTTATATTTGTGATAGGCAAAATAATGCCCCTCTCCCAAGATGTCCCCACCCTAATGACTGGAATCTGTGAATATGTTATGTTACCTGGCAAAGGAGAATTAGATTGCTAAGCAGCTGACTATGAACAGTAGATATGAGGGGGCACCTGGGTGGCTCAGGTGGTTGAGTGTCCCACTGTTGGTTTTGCCTCAGGTCATCATCTCATGGTTTATGGGACTGAACCCTGCATGGGGCTCCATGCTGGGGCAGAACCTGCTTAAGATTCTCTGCCCTTACCCTGCTCATGCAGTCTCTCTCAAAAGAAATAACAAATTTAAAAAAATAAAATCAGTAGATTTGAAAACTTAAAATAAATAAAAAGTAAAATAAAATCTGAAGATTTGTACAATTATCTGGGTGGGTCCAATGTAATCATGAGAGTCCTTGAAAGCAGACACAGGAAGCAGAAGGGTCAACACTAAACTCATTCAACATGAAAAAAGACTCACCAGCCATTGCTGGGATTGAAAATGGTGGAATAGGCCATGAGCTAGGGAACATGGATGTTCTCTAGAAGCTGGAAAAGGGAAGGAAACAGATTCTCTGATAGGGGTTCTAGAAGTAACATAGCCTGGTTGATACCTTGATTTTAGCCAGCAGGACCCACTTCAGACTTCAGCACTGCAGAAATGTTAAGATGATCAGTTTGTCTTATTTTAAGCCACTAAGTTTGTGGTGATTTGTTACAGAACCAATAAGGCACTTATGCAACAGGCCCTACCTCATCTAAACTTGACAAGAAACCTAGAAGATGCCTACAATTGTGGGCCCCAGTTTACAAATGAGGAAACCACAGCTCAGAGGTCTGTGAAAGGTAACATGGCTGGTACGTGCTATGGCTGAGACTGGAATTAAGTCCACACGAATCTAGACCTTGTCCTTCCTTCTATCATTTTGTGTTCTCTGTCCTCTAACCTATAAGGGCTCAGCCACCAGCAGAAATTTAACATTAGGTGAGTCAGTAAGAATGCAGGTTTGGGGTCAGACAAGTCTTCATTTGAATCCAATTACCAGTGGTGTGGCTAAAAACAAATGACCCAATTTGAGCCTGTTTCCTTATCTACAAAACAGGAGAAATAATTTCTGCCTTGTAGGGTGAGAGAAAGCATTCAGTGAAATCATGTATGAAAAATGTTCAACAAAGAGTCTTATATAGATTTTGTTTTTAATAAATGTTATTTATTGTTGGTGGAGACTATTACTTTGTTATAATGACTCTGGGAAGCCTGTTTTTCCTCTAGATGAGGTTTTAGGTTTTGTTCAAACCTTTTTCATATCTGTCAGCTCCTGATTCAGAGATGGTGGTTAGAGCCTGTGGCATAGAATTACAACTACAAACTAGGGAACTATTAACGGAGTACAAATGTAGAGGAAGTGGCTTTTAGTGGTATGGGCACCAGTGATCCATAATATGAATCCAGTCAGTAGCAAAGACGGACCATTAATAATGTACATTTGTCACATGGGATCACATAGCAGAGGAACAAGGTGAGGGGGAACCTCTGAAAATTTCATTCTAAAGTTAAACATGGTCAGTATGCTATGGGAACCTAGAAACTGGGCATCTCTATCAGAGTCCGGATTGTGTTGGCCTTCTATTTTCAGATCATAGAGTCCCAGACTGCATTTTCTCAGAATATCATTTGTCCTTCATTCAATAAAAATATTCTGCTGGTCTACATATTTCACAAAATTTCTTTCAAAAGATTCCATTCAGTTCTTTAACACTAGGACATTTTTTTTTTTTTAAAGAAAGTTGTAAAAAGGTGTCTCATAGGTTTTTAGCTTTGAATGGTTATTTTCAAAGATCGTTCTTGATGCTTATCTGCAAAAGGTCATCCACACTTCTTTTACAGGGTTTCTGTAGTTCTGTGTTGCCCAATGCCTGGGGTGCTGGGTGGCTCAGTCGGTTAAGCGTCTGACTCTTGACTTTGGCTTAGGTCATGATCTGGAGGTTCGTGAGTTCAAGCCCCGCATCAAGTTCAAGGTCTGCGTCAAGTTCAAGCCCCGCATCATGTTCCATACTGGCAATGCGAAGCCTGCTTGGGATTCTTTTGCTCTGCTCACCACGCCCCCTCCCCCCCCCCCCCCCGCCCACCACTCTCTTTCTCAAAAATAAATAAAATTTAAAAATTTTTTAAAAAGGATCCACAGAATGAGTGAACCACCAAATGGACAACAAGGGGAAGATACAGTTGTGGTCATCAACAACTCATTCATGGAGAGATTCCCTCCCCGCAGATAAAAGGGAAGTGAGTCAGAAAGAGTAAACATCCCCAAGGGACCTCAACTTAGCAGTCCAAAAGTCATCAGACTATCTTGACCATTTGTATATGTTCCCCTTGAGCTTTGTAACAGAAAACCCAGGAAGAGAATAAAAACCTCCTTGAGAACTTTGTTGCATTCCCCTCAAAATCAGAAGAAATAAAGTCCACAGCTAATGGTTTTTTCAAAGTGTGTGGACACCTGAGTAGGTTTGGGAGAACAGTTTTTACCCATGGGAAATACCTTTACGAATTAGGCAATGTGATTCTAGGTTTATCTTTACAAAGTGTTTGTACTTGTAGCACCCTTCATTCAAATAACCTTTGTCCTTCTTGTTTTAGATTATCTGAACCAGCTGCAGAGGCAATGAAAACAGTAGGATAACTGAGCAGAAAAGAACATTTATAGCAATAACAATTTATTAAGATCATCATTATGAACCATGACATGGGGCTTTCTTAATCACACCTATGATTACTACAACTCCTAATAATACTGTATCATTTGTACTGAAATACCCCAGAGTGTTTACTACAGGTTACAAAGCTATTAAAACACAAACCTACAGAGCCATTGATAAAGTATTTCTGATCTTTTTATTGTTCAAGCTGCACTTACCCATTTTAAAATCTGCTATGCAACCTTCATAAATGAACACAAAATCATACCTTTGAAGATATGCAAAAAGTAATTTATCCAGTCCACTGACTTAAACAGTTAAATACCCAAACCACCAAAGGCATATGGTTGTAATTCCCATTTAAAGTCACAAGGCATGTAGTCTTCATACCTTAAATTGACTGGTTCAGTACTTGATCACCATTCGGTCATTAAATATTGCTATAAGTTGGGCAAGCTAGAGAAAATACACATATCTATGTGTAGGAATATGCCCATTCCTTTGTGAGGATTGGGAAAATATTTCATACCTTCTTCATCCTACTGAAGCCACATAACAGAATTTGTTTTTTTGAGAAACAACACAGAACTTTCTCAACTGCCTTAACTCTTTCTTACCGTTAATATTATGACTGAGTTTATTCTCTTTGGACATTCTTTGGTCCCTAAAGACAGATTCTGTTACTTGTACTTAAGAGAAATGGCAAAAAATGAGACACAGAAAGAGGAGAAATTGAATAGGGAGCTCTATGTACACCTTCAGTTGAGTTGTACTGATTTATAAACACCAACCGAACATACGTATATTGACTGCTTAAAATCGAAATTGGTCTATATGCAAAATCTTGAACCAGAAGGCCCTAATTGACCCAAATGTTATTAACCTTTAATCTTTTATTTAACACAAAGCGTTGACAGAAGAATGTTTCACAAAGAAACCTGAAAGAGCCTGAGGCATTAGGTAACCTCATGAACTACAAAAATGGGGGGTGGGGGGGAGTGAAATTGAATTGCTCATGGGAGCTGGATTACTCTCCAGGTGCCACAGTACCACTAATGGCCTAGAGTAGCTCTGCTTGACTACTTTGTCCATTCAAATACTGGCTTCCATTTTTCTTACCGAAGGGGCCTCTGGTTCAGTGTCTCCTCATCTCTTCCTCTCTTTGATCTAATTTTCTCTCCACCTCTCCAGTGGTATTATGACCTCTTTCAATACTTTCTACTGCTTCTCTCTGTCTCTTATACCCAAAGTTCCATAAAAATGAATATTCTTTTGGGGTGCGTGGGCGGCTCAGTCGGTTAAGTGTCCGGTTGAGTGAGATCAACTCAGACCATGATCTCACGGTCCGTGAGTTGGAGCCCCATGTCTGGCTCTGTGCTGACAGCTCACAGCCTGGAACCTGCTTCAGATTCTATGTCTTTCTCTCTCTTTCTGCCCCTCCCCCACTCACGCTTTGTCTGTCTCTGAAAAACGAGTAAACCTTAAAATTTTTTAAAAAAAGGGAATATTGTATTGAAGTCACTGTTCCATCCAGTAAGGAAGGAATACTATTGCCCAAGATTCTCGTGCCACGTCCACTCATGGATAACTGATGCAGGCTTCCGGTTAGAGTGACAGGCACGTGACACATGAGACCTGAGGTGCAGGGACCATGATGGACCATGATGACTTATCTCAAATGAGATCACGTGGAGCACTTCATACAATCAAGTGCCTGGTAAAGAAGAAAAAAAACTTCTTGCTAACTGAAATATAAACTTCTTAAGAATGGTGGCTGAAACTACTGCTTACACAGCAGTGACGTGTGTGATGTACCATGAAGAATGCAATACACCAGCATGACTGCAATGCACTGGCATGCTATACTGCATTTTGTATAGAGATTGACCAGAGACAGCCATTTTATTTCATAACTTGGGAATGACCTATAAAGAACACTGCCGAGTCCTGCATGAAGACTGTGGTGAAGAAGGGTGATATAAAAAAATAAGGAATAAGTCACGATATTTGTCCTCATCCCAAAAGAAGCATCAGAAACCAGAAATCACGCAAATAAAATATAAACAGTGCAGGGGACTGAATAGCATTAGGGAAGGAAAGAATACAGAATCTCTCTAGTAACTTCTGAAACTTCCATTGTCCTCATTTCTAATTGGAGCTGTTGTGGGGAGAGGTGATATCAAATGTCACTCCACAACTAAAAGCCATTCCCAGCTTTGAGGAGTAAAAGTAAAATCTTCCTAAGGTTGCGTTCTGAAGGCTGGAGAGATGAACGTGCCTCAGAAAGGACCAGAAAAGAGCATTAGAGCTGGTCTTCAATCATCTCCTTTACTTGTTGGTAAAGTGTCCTCTGGGGTCTGGGAGCAGAAGAATAGGCGAGGTGGAGAGACTGGAAACCACATTAAACAGTTCACACTTTCAAGACGTGGGGAGTTTCAGTGGTTGTCATTAATTCTTATATTTACTCATTCAACTAACTTTTATTGCAGATCTAATACATTTTGGAGTAATAAAGGTAAATCATAGAATCCTTGTCCTACAAGACATATAAAGAGATGATTGCAACACATTTATGTTTTTATATGTAACCACATAATGAAATTTTTTATTCAAAATGCTCCAGAAACTCAGAGGAGGAAATTGGTTAAAACTGGGCAAGGAAATCAGGGAGGAGAAGAAAATTAGACCCTCAAAAATGGGTAAAAATTCTACATATGAGAGGCAATGGAGAGATAATGATAAAAAGAGGGAATAGACTCAATGCACACTGTGAAAGAAATGATTATTTCACAATTATTGAGTTTTCTCTGGGATCAGAGGATCAGGTTTAGAAGCTATGCAGCCAAAGACATAGCCAGACAAATGATGTAAATCAATAGTCACCACATAATACTCTAAATACAGCTCCTTCTAGGAAAATTAATTGGGATTGTATTTATCTCAAACTGTATCTTAATAATTTCATTTTTAATATGAATTTTATTTTTCCAAAAAATAGACATTTTGTTTGCATTGTTTTTATTGTAGTCGAGCTAACACCGTGTTTAGGATTACTTGATAGCACATTATCAAGGAAGGAAGTTATAGCTTGCTGAAATTTCAGCCTTGCCATTTACTAGCTAGGTGAAATTAACAATTTACTAGATATTAATTAACAAGTTATAAGATACTAACCTTTCTGTTTCACAAATGGATGATAATAAGACCACAGAAGGCTTTCATGAAGATTAAATCGGTAATACCTGTGACTATCTGCTATGTGGTGACTACTCAAAGAGTAGAGCTATAGTGAAGTTTCTAGGGTAGTTGTTTTCACATATATTTTAGCCATGAGAGTTTCTTCAAATGTTATAAGTCCCTTATGTAAAATGGATTAACTCTCAGCTGCTCTCTGTTTGAAGCAGGAGTGGGCATCGGAAGCCCGACTGGTTCTTTCTCCCAGCCTTGCTTCTACTCACATAAGCCCTAAAGAGCTCTGCAGATCACAACTTGAAAAGTACTACACTGACATACAGCTGCTTTTCTTCAAAATGAATTATTGAATAAACAGATGAATTGATCTTTATCCAGAGTTCTCTTCTCTAGAATTCATTTCACTTTTTATCAGTGCTTTGGGCATCAGCATTCAAACTGTCTTCTTGCTTTAAAACGTGCACAAATCCAATGGTGAGTACTTTCAGCCCCTCCTACTTGAAGTTCTTTATGTCGGCAATTAAGTGTCATTCAAAAAAATTTTGCTACATATCTACGCATGATATTATCAAGCAAATCAGAAAAGTTTTTCCCTCTGTGTGGCATTTTCCACATGGAAAACCTCCCATGAGAATACGGCTTGGCAAGCCAATGGCATCCTCACGTAGATTAGAAAAAGCCAGCCCTTACTCCAAGTAACCCACACCTGAGTTCTGCATGACTTTGTGGGCTGAGCAATGGCTAGGTTTCAGCCCTCACCTGGCCTTGGTGTAGCAAACTCTATACGTGATTCCTGAAAGCCCTAATTATAGGCTATTTATAGATTATTTTTAGCCCCAGCTTTAATTGACCAAGAGATATTTTGGAAACAAAAATGAGTTCAAGTGTAGTCTAGGTCCTGTTTAAAACCTCACCTTTTAGAGAATTCCAGGCGTAGGCATTATTTTAAAGCCATTTTCATGCCATACGATGATTACAATAAGGGCTTTCTTGTATATCAATTTTTCCCCTGAAATATCCTCAGTAGGATTGTTTCAAACAGCCTAAACAATGGCTTGGTCCAGATGCTGAAGCAATGGGGCACCATTGGCAAGCAGAACAAGAGAAGTACCTTTCTGTGTATTTCTAACTATGCGTTATAGGAATGAGCTTTCCAACTGTTGAGCACTGTGCTATCTTCAGGCAAGCCTTTAGGCAAGATGTCCCATTACTGTCGGTACAAACATATGAGAAAATAGTCAGATAATAGTTATTCTCTGCATAACAATGAATAAGAAACCTTTGATAGAGCAGAGCTTTAATATTACTTTTTCCAGCGGGGTGTGAACCTGAAGCCTTAGAATAGGAAAGGCAGCTTAGAATACTAAAGAGCGCTCACCAGCATGGTCAAGGTCTGGGTTTGAAAGCACAGATTATGCTAAAGTTTGTCATCTGAACTCAAACTGCCTGGGCTTTGGTATCTTCATCTGTAAAATGAAGATAATAACCCCCCTCACGCAATTGTTACAGGGAATAAATAAGATAACCTATATGACAGTGCCTATAGGTGAAGAAATATTACTTTGCTATAAATAATTTATTATTTAGAATTATTTAATCTAAATTGTATCTTTATTCACTTTGAAGCCTGGAGCACCTGATCTGGAGCAGTACTGCCCAATAGAGCTTTCTACAGAGATGGAAATATTCTTTATTTGTGCTCTGTGATATTGTAGGCACTAGCTGCACATGGCAATGGAGCGTGTGAAATGTGGTCAGTGTGACTTAAGAACTAAATTTTTAGCTGCTTAGTTTTAATCAATTCAAATTCAAACAGACACACATAGTTAATAGCTACTATATAGCACGGCACAGCTCCAGAATAGAATGTGACACCAACATGGCAGTCTCATTATAGAGAAGTATTTTTTCAGTCATAAGTTTCTAAGAAAGACAATATTTTTTCTGCAAACATTTAAAAAAAATTTTTTTAATGTTTATTTATTTTTGAAGGACAGAGAGAGACAGAGCATGGGCAAAGGAGGGGCAGATAGAGAGGGAAACACAGAATCTGATTCAGGGTCCAGGCTCTGAGCTGTCAGTACAGAGGCCAATGCGGGGCTTGAACTCACAAGCAGTGAGATCATGACCTGAGCTGAAGTTGGATGCTTAACCAACTAAGCCATCCAGGCCCCCTTTTTTTCTATAAACATTTTAAGGGTGGAAGATTCTTAAACTGGAATCAATAGGCTCCTAAACACATAAAATTATATAAAAATTATGTTAACATTGAAGTATATTTTTCTGGGGAGAGCATTCACATGTAACATTGGATTTAGAAAGAGGACTATGTCTCAATGAAATAACAAATAATAAACAAACAAACAAACAAACAGACAAGAATAGATCTTTAAGTTTCTAAAGTTTTCTCTGTTTAAAATGCCCAAACTGGGGCACCTGGGTGCGCAGTCGATTAAGTGTCTGACTTTGGCTCAGCTCATGATCTCGTGGTCTGTTGAGTTCAAGCCCTGCATCAGGCTCTGTGCTGACAGCTCAGAGCCTGGAGCCTGCTTCAGATTCTCTGTCTCCCTCTCTCTCTCTGACCCTTCCCTCCCTTCTCTCTCTCTCTCTCTAAAAATAAATAAACATTATCCATTCATCAGTTGATGGACATTTAGGTTCTTTCCACAATTTGGCTATTGTTGAAAGTGCTGCTATAAACATTGGGGTACAAGTGCCCCTATGCGTCAGCACTCCTGTATCCCTTGACTAATTCCTAGAAGTGCTATTGCTGGGTCATAGGATAGATATATTTTTAATTTTCTGAGGAACCTCCACCCTGTTTTCCAGAGTGGCTGCAACAGAAGACCATGAGGGAGGGGAAGAAAAAAAAAAAGTTAGACAGGGTGAGGTCCAAACCATAAGAGACTCTTAAAAACTGAGAATAAACTGAGGGTTGATGGGGGGTGGGAGAGAAGGGAGGGTGGGTGATGGGCATTGAGGAGGGCACCTGTTGGGATGAGCACTGGGTGTTGTATGGAAACCAATTTGATAATACGTTTCATATTAAAACATAAATAAATAAAAATTAAAAAAATTTTAATAAATAAAATTAAATAAAAATAAAAATAAAATAAAATGCCCCAAACTATTGTTCAGAAGACAGAGGTGCCTGGACTATTGTATTAGGTCATATAACTAAGCAATTATGTCTAACACTAAATATATGTGGGTTTTCAATAAAAATATGTAAAATGGAATTCATAGAAGTGTTCAATTGCTCTACTGAGATCAGATTTAGTAACCATATTTTAACATATTTAATTACATGTTAACTACATGTGTAATTTCATTAATTTTCTGTAAGATATTTCATAATACAAAATAGCACAGAAATGTAAAAACTAAAAAGTACAATTCTCTCCCTCTCCTTCCCTGCCTTCTACCCCCATTCCCCAGGGATAATTATGTCAGTAATTTGTTACATTTTCATCCAGACCTTTTTTTAAAAATAGATTTAATTTTTAGGTAATCTCTATACCCAACACGGGCTCGAACTTACTTATAACCCCAAGATCAAGAGTCACACGGTCCACCAAGTGTGTCAGCCAGCAAATGGACTATAAATGGACTCTTCAGAAGCTAGGATGTATATGTTCTCCTTCATCCTTCCATAAGATGACCCCTACAAATGGTGTTTCATCAGCCTGAATGCCAGCCAACCCACAATGGATATGTGGAGAAACAAAAGCAGTAAGCCTTCGTGGTTATAAATGACCATAGTTTGGGGGTTCGTGGACATGAGAGTGTAATTTAGACTAAACTGGGGAGCCTGGGTGGCTCACTTCAGCTCAGGTCATGATCTCTCAGTTCATGAGTTTAAGCCCTGCATTGGGCTGGCTGCTGTCAGCACAGAGCCAGCTTCAGATCCTCTGTCCCCCTCTCTCTGCCCCTTCTCTGCTTGTGCTCTCTCTCTCTCAAAAAAATTAATTAAAAAAAATAACCTAGACTAAACTGCCTAATGCAGTATGTGTATTTAAAATGTTCATATTTGCCACCAAATCACCTTCTAAAGAACTACACAGGTACACCAACACTGGCTAAACTACCTTTTTTCCCACTCTCTTGCCCACACTACATACAGCAATCACTTCCAACTTATGTCTTTCTCACAGGGGAAAAAAAATGGTATATCACTATGTTAAGCTGTGTTTTTCTGATTCCACACATGTTTCTTTCATATATTCATTATTTCATTGTATTTCTTCTTTTACAAAATGTATGCATGGCCATTGTCCATTTTAATCTAGAATTATTAATCATTTTCATACAAATTTTCTAGAGTGCTTATATATTATAGATATTACTGTTTGATTTGTCTGTCTACATTTTTGATGATTCATTTGATTCTTTACTTTATGATAGTCCTCACCACACAGAAGTAGAGAATATATGTAAGCTAGTTTCCTTTGAATTGAAATATAATTCAAGTCTAGTCACTACAGAGATCATGGACTATCCAGAACGGCTCACTTATAAGTCTAGGTGAGAACTGTCAACTCAATATCTGATTCTGAGGCCAGCTGCCACCAAGAATGTTCAGAACAAACATATGATAGATCAGAAAAATGGAAAAGAAGACCAAGGACAAAAAAGACCAAATGCCAAAAATGTTAAAATGTGGCAGACTATGAGTCTAGAGTTCTCTCTTGTCCAGCAAGAGAGTGGGCACAGAATTGAATACACGAGAGAGTAATGTCTGGGAGGAGACAAGAGCACCAAAGAGGGGGTTTCACCTCCTTATTTGTTGAGCTCACAAGATATTACCCACATGGCAAATGTGAAGAAAACAAGACCTTAGACATGTGAACGTGGAGAAAACAATCAGACAGTAATCATTAACTTGTGTGTGTAAAAAGCAAAGGGCCTGGGTGGGCAAGTGGAATTTGTGATCAATGCACAACAATACATTGGCATCAGATGGAAAGTAATTTCCTGCAGGTGATATAACAAGTTACTCGTGATCCCATTACAATATCTGGCTAGCTAACCTCCAGTGCTTCCACCCTGGGGTGGTGGCTTTTGCCCTAAGCTTTTTTCTACTTCATTTATGGGAGTAGAACCTATTTCCCCACATTAAAAGATGAAGCAAAGATCAAAATGAAATTAGAAATCACAAATGTATAAAATAATAATTAAGTTAATCATAATAACAATAATTTGGTAACATACATCAACAGGCATGAAAATGTTTATAACCATGTATATATTAAAGGTTTTTTCTCATATAAACAATTTCTTTTAGCTGAATTCCTAGGGGTAGGATTCTTGAATTAAAGTTGATCATAGTAGCACTTCCAAAGGCAGTGAGAGCATGAAAGTAACTAAGACATAGACATTGTTATAATTAGACAATTAGGTTAAGTAAAATCTGACATATCAATTGATTAGAATATAATGAAGCTGTTAAAAATTAATCAGTGTAATGATGTAGACTCCTGAGCCAACCTGACTGTCATTCTTTTTATAAAGCCTTTTCTGTTCTGTTCAGTTTTGTTCTACTTTTTTTTTTTATAGAACTTTGTCCCTCTATTCCAACATCAAGATGCAGCCTGTTTATTGTTTTCTTCTCTAAACTTCAAGGTGTCCAGAGCTAGATCTATGTCTCTTCTTTCTTGACATACAATTCATGTTTTCTTATCTAAAATGTATTTATGTTTCTTCAAGAAAAATAGAAACCAAAATTGCATGCAGATAGAATTATACACAAATATAATTATTTAAAATTAGTTATGTTGATATAGGTTAAAAGAGAACAAAGAATTCTTGTAATACAACCAGAGCATTACAGATACTGTTTCAAAAGATTTTTTTATAAGAAAAGTGGTTTTATTTAAATGCAAAATGGTACAAGAAAGAAAACGTACCTAATCCATATTTCTTCCACCCAGAGATAACTGTGGTTACTGTTGTGGTTTATTCTTTTCAAACTTTCTATGCCCGCCCCCCCCCCCCCCCGCCACTTTTCTTTTTTTTAACATTATTGAGATCATTACACCTATACTTTTTTTTACCCTACTTTTCCCCACATTTTCACTTTAAAGTTTTTTTTGTTTTTGTTTTTTTTTTTTACCATTTATGACTAATGCACATAGTCTAAACCTAAGTGATTGGTTGCACCCAAAGGAAGAAAGCAAGACAAATCAAAGCTCTCAGAAGAAATGAAGGATTGGGAACAAAGATCTTGTTCATGGGAATAGAGATAGCCTCTTTAAAGAGGTTTGTTTTGTTTCGTCCTTTGTTTTCTGTCAGAATGGCCAATTTCTAGCCCTGCCACACATGTAGGTAAAACAATCAGGAACAAATAGCCAGGGAGAAAATAAACAATTTTAGAAAGCGTCCCTGAAAACAACTCTTAGAAAGAGAGGCGGTGGAATAAACCCTAGTGTTTATGGTGCTGTCTAGGCTCATCTGACCCTGTTAAGAAATAAGGTGACGAGAAGGAACATGATCTTATTTCTGTCTGTAAATCCAAGTGCCAAATACACTACGGCGGGGAGGAGTGTCTCACTAAACGAGAGAGTTGAGATGATCTCTTATAAACAGGTAATAGGCCATCAGTATGTACTGGTTTTAGCCTTCCCATGATAAAAAATATAGCCTTCGACAATGAGGAGATCTATTCTTACACTAGAAAATTCCTTTGTGACCTTGTCCTTCCATATTTAGGAATAAAGTTTTGCCACCCCACTTCCACCCACAAAAAACTCAATTCTGTGTAAAGACAAGGTGCTTCTTCAGATGGTAAAAAGGGAAGTTCCCATCTAGATACATCAGTTATTTCTTTTAATATGGCTGCTTCAAGGACATAAAGACTGGAATATTCTATCTGGGAGCAGAGCTACCTTGACTGTTCTGAATGTCCATAAAAGAGTAACACTTCATCAGTGCTGAGTAATAAATTTTCTGTAAGGAAGGGATTAGTCTAAACCTGTATTGTCCACTAGAATAGCCACTAGCCACTTTAAATGAGGCAATTGTGATTCAGGAACTGAATTTTTAATTTACTTAATGATCTGAAAATTAAATTTAAGTAACCATGGGTTTGGACAACACAACTATAAGCAGTGCCTTTGTGTTTATCACTTAAGCTGTGGCTTTCCTTGATCTAAATAAAAGTCATCCCAGATATACTGCTCCAATCAAATCAAATTCCATCATAATGGCCTCGATCTAATCTGACCCACTTCTGCCCCTGATGAGTGAGGCTTGCATGTGCAAAGAGCATAATGGCTGTGCTGGACATAGATAGGCATCATCATGCCAAAATTCAGGCATGCATCGACTCTGTGCATAGAGCTTTTATGTTTGAAAATAAAATTCTCAAGACTATATTCCATTTCCTAGGTTGGACATATGTTCACTAGTTCTGCAGATACTGACAAACTATTTGGTCTCTAACCTTTATTATTCAATATAGCTAATGATATATATATATCATCTGACAAGGGAATTTTACATCTGACAAGGGAAATTGAAGCCTTAAATCAGATCTGAATTGTTACCTGCAAACAAATAGTCTGGTGACCAGGAAACATATATTCTAAGTACACTCATACTCCCAAGACCATAGTTTTCCTCATCTCTCAGCTGTAGCTGATGAGACTTTTCAACCGTCTCTCATGATGAGTCGCAGTATCTGCTTTCCACTTGTCTTTCTTCCTTTGCTTAACCATCAGAACAAGTGGAATAAAAGATTTGGGGTGCTGAAATCAGTGAGATGAAACTAAAATGTACTACTAAGTGGCTAAGTAGAAGGGATGAACTTCGGGAAAACCCTTGAATGGATAAGAAATTAAGAAGGTCAAATTCAGCTTATTGAAAGATGCATCTGTAGAGACAGTGCTTCCTTGTTTCTTAGTGACTTGCTGCAAGAGAAATTCAGCTCAGGGATCTTTTTCTTCCTTTGGTTTCTTGCTGTCTGTCTTCCAGCAGGACTAGCTCAGTTCTGAGTGCGGCGAGGCCTTTTGTGGATGAAGGTGAGGTTTGGGAAGGCTAGATTTTTTTAAATGTGGTTTTCTTAGAACCTGAGCCGATTAGGGGAGTAAATGAGAGACAAACCTGCTGCCAGGCTCTGAATAGGAAATGATCTGTGAGTAAATTGAACAGGCAGGGAGACAGTAAATAGGCAATTAACATTCGTTTTGGCAAATTTGCATCTGTTGGAGCTGAAAATACAAAGGGAAACGTGAAGGAGAATGACAGAGAAGACCTGTCAAACATCTAGTATGGAAAGATGTTAAATCCTGAGCTTCGTGAAATCGTGTGTAAATTACATGAAGCCGCAAAATTGGCCAGGCATCAAGAAAGATACAATCCACGATGCAAATTTTATTTTAGCCACCTTTTCTCCACCTGAGCGTGGCTGGTGAGTTGTAGCAGAGTCATTGCAGCAATGGTACTGTTTTAGAGGATTATAATCCTCAGGGAGGCAAAAAGTCTTGATAGAGTTTGTTAAGGGCAGGATTGCTCACAGAGAAAGGGGCTCCCTTCATTCTCTTCTCCATCTGCTGTCACTTTGTCATTTTGGAGGACCCCCCCACACACACCCTCCCACAAAGACCAACTGCCTGAAAGAAGCCTTCCGGAAATGTTAGAAACATGGTTAGGAACTTCACTAACTCAGCTCTCCTGGGAATTGTGCCATGTTCCATGTCTTTGTCATTTTTCTTAGGATTCCTTCTCTACCATCTAAGTTCTAAGCATCTCTGATATATCCAATCCCTGGGATTTATGACTGTTCTTTGCAAGTTTGGGCTCCATTTTAACTGAGCCTTCTAGAAATGATCCCCCAAAACAAACACAAAACAAATATTTGGAAGTTCAGGCCCCATGGTTGGCCTTTGAGAAAGAGATTCTAATACAGGGTGGGCATTTGGTTTTTGTTAATTACACGGATTAAGAAAACAACTGCCTTCGCATGAGGGAGTTCACATGACATAAGGCATTCTAACTGTACAGAACCCCAAATAATAAGGTTGATAAGGAATTGTCTCCTCTGAAAACAATTTAGACAAGGGCACCTGGGTGGCTCAGCAAGTTAACGTCTGACTCTTGGTTTCAGTTTAGGTCATGATTTCATGGTTTGTGGGATTGCTCTCTTGGTTTTGGCTCAGGTCATAATCTCACGGTTTGTGGGATCAATCCCCACATCGGGCTCTGCACTGACAGCATGGAGCCTGCTTGATTTTCTTTCTCTGCCCTTTTCCTGTTCATGTGCATGCACGCCTCTCTCTCTCTCTCTCTCTCTCTCTCTCTCTTAAAATAAAAAAACTTGGGGCCCTGGGTAGCTCAGTCAGTTAAGCCGCCTACTTCAGGTCAGGTCATGATCTCGTGGTCCGGTCGGTGAGTTCCAGCCCTGGGTCAGGCTCTGTGCTGACAGCTCAAAGCCTGGAGCCTATTTCAGATTCTTTGTCTCCCTTTCTCTCTCTGCCCCTCCCCCACTCATGCTCTATCTCTCTGTCTCTCAAAAATAAATACATGTTAAAAAAAAGAAAAAAAGAAAAGAAAAAAACTTAAAAAAATAAAGACAATTTAGACAATTGAACATCCCCATAATTCTGAAATTATTTATATATACTCATTCAAGAGGAATGAGCTTGAGTTAACCTTCTAAGACTATGATTTAATACCATGTATTCCAAGCTATATTCAATAGAATATTGGTATACTGGGGGATGCTGATAGATATTCTCCATAATTGATTACCTTTTAGGAAATTGTATCTATTTTTGCTACTCTTTAAAATTAATAGTGTAGAATCCAGTGAAATTTACAAGAAAACCCACACCCCATCCCAACACCATTAACTTTACAAAGGACTCCATTGTTATACGAAGCACAGTTTGGATAGTTCTGCTTTAATTTGTAGTTTGGGGTACAATTTTATCCACTTTCTTGCTGGGGAATCATATTGATTATCTATATGGAAAAAAAAGGCAACCTTGGGACTCTTAGGTGGCTCAATTGGTTGAGTATCTCACTCTTGATCTCAGCTCAGGTCATGATCTCTGGATAGTGGAACTGAGCCCCGCCTTGGGCTCCTCACTGAGTTTTGGAGCCTGCTTGGGTCTCGGTCTCTCTCTCTCTCTCTCTCTCTCTCTCTCTCTCTCTCCCCTCAGCCCCACTCCCCTGCTCACCCTCATGCTCTCTCTCTGAAATAAAATTACAAATTAAAAAATAAAAGTCAACCAAACAGTCCAAATCTTTATTATTCTAAAGACTAGCTGCCTGCCTCTTTTAACCAAATCTATATAACTCCATTCCTAGCCTGAGTTTAGTGACGGCATGCCCCAGCTGCCTGGTTCCCTGCAGAATGAGCCTCCTTCAGCATCTTTTCTTGCCCAGTGATGCCACCTCCATTAAGCATAAGTCAGTTCTTACAGATATTTGCCCAGCAATTTTTCACCTGATCACACAGGCATACACTATAGGTATACAGCAATAAGAAAAACATTAGGTAAAACAAGGCTAGACTGTTATTTATCAGTGCTTGCTTCTGCAGTTCCTGGAAAACAGCTCTGCAGAGAAACAATTCTTTCTTCTACCTTAATTTTTAAAATTCACGTCAATTATCTACTTAGAGCAGCTAGAGCTATTTGCTTTTTAAAGTCTAATAGATCCTAAAACATTGGAGTTCTTCTTACGTATATTTTTTATTTTTAAATCCTTTTCCTAGTCATGAGGTTCAAGTTTTTTAATAATTTTCCTATACTGAGGAAGTACTGGGTTCCAGAGAATTCAATCCAGCAGCATGCTGTGGCTAAACATGGCAGCATGACCTGTGGGAACAGGAGAGGCAGTGAAGAAGCTCCCTCGGGAGAGCCATACTTGACACACTGATGAATCCCCTGGGAAACAGGAAGCTAGAGCTGAGGTCCATTGAGAGAAACCCCTAGAAGCAAAGGCAGGAGAAAGACAACAGAAGAAGCTCTAATTTGCTCTCTACTTTCAATCTTGTTTCTCTTTACTCCATTTCCCCACGTGAAAACCAGAGTGTGCTTGCTTGCTTGTTCGTACTATACTTTCTCTTTATTTATAAATTTAAAATTCTTTGTCTAGAAAATTTCCAGATACATAAAGATTACTCTGTAGTTACCTCAGTTGATAATTTTATTTTTTTAAAGCTAAAGCTGGAGCCCCCTTACCCCCAGATGAGCTTCCCAGGGCGGCCATAACAAACTGAGTGGCTTAAAACAACAGAATTGTATTCTCTCATCTTTTTGGGGACTAGAAGTCTGGAATCAAGATGTCAGTGGGGTTGGTTACTTCTGAGGGCTCAGAGGGAGAGTCTGTTCCATATCTCTCTCCCAGCTTCAGGTCACTGCCCTCAATCCTTGGCATTCCCTGTTTGTAGACACATCACTTTAATTCCCACCTCTGTCTTCACCCAATATTCTCCCTCTGTCTCTTCATGGCTGTCTTCTCCTAAAGACACTCAGTCGTACTGGACTAGAGACCGAACCTCCAGCATGACCTCATCATAAAGAATTATATCTGTAATGACCATGACCATATTTCTTTTTTTTAAATTTATTTTAACATTTATTCATTTTTGAGAGACAGAGAAAGACAAAACATGAGCAGGGGAGGGACAGAGAGAGAGGGAGACACAGAATCCAAAGCAGGCTCCAGACTCTGAGCTGTCAGCACAGGGCCCAACCCTGGGCTTGAACTCATGAACCATGAAATCATGATGGAAGCCAAAGTCAGGCACTTCATTGACTGAGCCACCCATGCTCCCCTGCAATGACCATATTTCTAAATAACGTCACATTCTGAGTTACTGGGAGTTAGAACTTCAGCATGTCTTTTTAGTTTTTGCCAGACACAATTCAATACCTCCCCTCCCCTCCCCTAGTCAAACCTTTTCAATGGCTCCATTTGCACTTGGGATAAAAGCCAAACTCCTTAGCCTGAATACCAGGCATCTCACAGTATATCTTTTCCTGTCTTCTCCCAACCACACTCCAAATTCCAGTTATACAAAACTTCCTACCCTTTCCTTGCATATATTACATTCTCTTGTTTTGCCATATGCTGTAATAATAACTGACATTTATATTACATTGCTGTGTGCCAGGCACCTGTTAATACATTCATTTTTAAATGACACAACGCTATAACATAGGTAATTCCATTTACTCCTATTTTACAGAGAAGGAAATTAAGCCCAGACAAATTAAGCAAATTACCAAAGGCTATATGACTAGCAGGTAGTAGATCCCGGATGAGAACCAGGTGACTGGGACCAGAGACCTTGCTCTTAAATCTGTGTTACATGGGCTTTCAGGTAGGAGGTTAGGGGAGAGACCATCAGAGAAAATATCCTGCTCATTTTTCAGGATTCAGCTCCGTAGTTCCTTCTTTTAAATGTTTTCTCTTGCCCCAGAATTTGTCTCCCCTCCCCCCACGTTCAGTATGACCTTGGTGCCTCTAATGAACATCCGTCTACTACTCTATGTATCTGTAACCTGAACACTTCCCAGGGCTCCACATTATTCAGTCTTGCCATGGAGGATTATTTGGGGGGAAAAAAAGGCAGGGCAGCAGCAATTAAAAGTAATTAAAAACAAATTCCGTTTTTTGGGTTTTTTTTTTTTTAATTTGCCTTGTGAAGAACAGGAAAGCAGATCCAATTAACAATCCACAATTCTCCAAAGACTCCATCATAAGCCACCTTAGTCTCTCACTCCCTAGAGCTTCAGCAGGACCACTCATTCAAGTCTAAAAAAAAAAAAAAAAAAAAAAATCCTAGTTCCCAGACCACACCATGTGACTCCTTCTCTCTCTTTGGCTACCACATTTTATCTTTCCTTATACATTACCTTGCAGATTTTCTGGTGCTTGTTTTTGTTTCTACTGCAGACAGGAATTCTTTAAGGGATCCCTGTCATGCTAATAAATCTTGTCCCCATCATGCTTCTCCTAAAGCATTTATCATATTATATATCATCACTTGCTACCCAGGCATACTTTCTTCCACTTCTTCCCCTCATGTGGGAAAACTTAAATGACCATTAACTCCCTTCATAATTAATTTTAAAGCTGCAGTGTTTCAATCAATGCGAATCTCAGCCCAAGCATCAAGCTGGCAATATTGATAGTGGGCACTTATAATTACATATTTCAGTTAACTATAAAATCTATTATTACATTAATAAAATGTATGAACCTCCTTAACCATTCAGGAACCGGGAGCAACTGTAACATTAGCTCTTGCCAGATAACAGTTGCTCAAAGATTATAGAAATTAATGTGTAAAAGGAGTTACACAAAGTGCTGAGAAGCTATTTTTGCATAAAATCTCAGTACATCGTTATATGAAACACTAAATTTCCATGCAAGATCTTGGGGTCTAAAACCACAACAAATAGAGATTGACACACCAAACAAATATTTAGAACAAAAGCATAGCAGAAGAGCTGAAGGCATTGTCTGACAGCAGCCCGCTCATAAGCTCTTAATAAGTGCCACTCCCCACCCCCCAAAATATGTTCACGTAGCAAAGCTAGGTATCTTTGCTCTATGCTCTAAAAAAGGAAAACTTAGGGGTGCCTGGGGGGGCTCAGTCAGTTAAGCGTCTGACTCTTGATTTCAGCTCAGGTAGTGATCTCAGGGTTCTTGAGATCAAGCCCCTACCTCCAGGGTGGAGTCTGCTTGGAATTCTCTCCCTCCCTCTCTGCCCCTCCTCTGATCTCTCTCTCTCTCTCTCTCTCTCTCTCTCTCTCTCTCTCAAAATATATGAATAAACATAAAAAAAAAATCCAGCTATAGGGACTGTACTCCTTTCAGGGAGGAGATAGGTTTTTTGTATTGTTGAATACAGTACATGAGGCAAAGACTGGTATAAAGTACTCACTAAACAGTAGCTACCATCACTCTGTAGAATGAATAAACCCACAGGTCTATCCAAGAAGGAATGAAAGAGATCCAGGGCACAACAAGGGAGGAATAGAAGCCAAGATCAGAGCCAAGGAAGAGTCTCAGTTAAGACAGGAGGAAGACTACAGTGTGGACAGGAGCTGGTTGAATATCCTGGGCTGATGCGTGGAGAGGGGGCAGCAGCTGAGCTGAAGCTCAGAGCAGAGTCTCTGTTCCTGCCCTTTCTGGTCTTCTGTGGCTTCACTGGGAAGCCAAATGGACCAAATGGAAATGGTTTGGGGGCCAGTATTGCCCTGAATCTTAGTCCCTCTTGGGACCCCCAGAGCTTCCACTCCCCTACCCCCTGTGCTCCCACGTCCCTCCCACTGTCCTCATCGGTGTTGTGCTTGCCATGATCTATCCCCTGCTCATTCTGTTCCAAATGCCTCATTCCAGCTTCTCTCATCACTCCCCCCACCATCTATTCCTGGAGTCTGACTTTTCTTCTGCCCTTTCTTCTTATCCATCCATATAAATTTCTTGCTTATTACAGATTAGCAATTATGCAGAATTTCTGTGTAGCAATTTTTTATCATTTGCATGCAAAATGGTTGCATTGTATTTGAGAGATGGAATCCTAAAGACCGCACTTAGTTTGAAATATGCATTTGTAAAACTAATCCTGTCAAATGATGGCAGATATCTCTGTTTACCAGTTAAAGTGGCACTGCCATGTGGCAGTCACAATGTCAACACAGCTCATTCAGCCTGCCAACTCCGGAATTCTGTGATTCTTGAAAAAAAAAATAATAAATTCAGGGCATCTGCATAATTTCATATTATGTTCATGAAAGTAAGACCTCATTCATATTATAATTGCACAACTTTGGATTTGCATCTTTCACAATTATATCCATATGGCTATATATTACATGGTGGTAGGGCTATTCATTTTAGAGGTAAATTCAAAGGGTAAAATGGAGCCATGAAGGACCTTAGGAAGACCTATATAAGGCAAGAGCTCCAGCTATCTGTCCAATTATCTGAGCTGTGCAAGCTATTGTTTTATGCAGATAACCGTTAAGGAGGCAAATGACAGAATTCTGGGAGTGAATCAGCGGATGATTGAGATATGAGGACTTGCCATCCTGCAGGATAATATCCAGGAGGCAACAGTCATGTGATCCTGAGAAAACCAGTCTCTACTTTTATGTAAATCAATAGAAATTCTCTCCAGTTCCAAATTTTCCAGGAGCTCAAATATATATATATTTCTAACACAAACAACACTTAAGACTAAAGTTTTTTTTTTAATTTCTTTTTAACGTTTATTCATTATTGAGAGATAGAGACAGAGCATGAGCAGGGGAGGGGCAGAGAGAGAGGGAGACACAGAATCCAAAACAGGCTCCAGGCTCCGAGCTGTCAGCACAGACCCTGATGCCAGACTAGAACTCACAAACCGTTGAGATCATGACCTGAGCCGAAGTCGGACGCCCAATGGACTGAGCCACCCAGGTGCCCCTTAAGACTAAAGTTCTTAACATAAGTAAGCCACTCCTATCCTGGCTTGAAAAAAAAAACAAAAAAAAAAACAAAGACAGAATCAAAACAGTGGTTTGAAAGCTCATCAGAATTATCATTCAGCTTTTCCATGAGAAGCAAAAGACTGTCCTGTTGCTTTTGAAATTCTTCCTCCAAAATAATTTACACTTATCACAATTAAACTTATGAGGCTTATAAGAACAAAGGAGCCTATTTTCATTCTTTTCCGCTACAGAAGGAATATAGTCAAAACAGTCATAATAGCCTTTTAGGACAATGAAGACATGGGGCCAGGAAGCAGAAGGGAATTAGGTCATCTCTGATGAAAGAAACTGAATTATCAAAGGCATGGCAATTTCTAACACATAGGGTATTTGGAGGGTTGGAGAGCTAATCGTGAGGCTAGAAAGACAGGTCATGACTATTTAATTCCGTTTAGTGAGCAAAGGAGGGCTATTCCATCCACAAACATACAGTGCCAATCTTTATTGGGTAACCCACTATATTTCAGAAATTATTGTAGGCATTAATGACACAAAAACAAAGAAAAGGAAAAACTGGATCCTTGCCATCAAGATGTTAGTAAAATGGTACACAGATATATATATAAATATTTATAATTCACCTATATATAAATATTTACAATTGTAAATCACAATTTACAATATAAATTACAATTTATATTTACAATATAAATATTCACTGGATATTGTTGAGCTTGAGGAAGGAATTTCTCGCAGGGATTTCCCTTGGACATTTGGAAATGATAATGCCAAATTTATTTATTATTTATTTATTTATTTTTGTTTGTTTGTTTGTTTTTGAGAGACAGAGTACAAGCAGGGGAGGGGCAGAGAATCCAAAGGCAGTTCTGCTCTGACAGCAGAGAACCCCATGTGGGGCTCTAACTCACAACCCGAGATCCTGTCCTCAGTTGAAGTCGGCTGCTTAAAGCAACTGAGCCACCCAGGCATCCCTAGATGATGCCAAGATTAGGAGGGAAGTTAAAAGTGGAGAAAGCTATTTGAGTATCACAGTTAAAGCGATAAAGGGAGAATGGTATTCATCAAGGGAGATCTTGCAGAGAATAAGCTAAGGACAAAAACCAAAGAAAGAATAGATACAAGTGATAGAAATGAGGGCCATAGGAGTTCAGCATTTTCTAAGAAAAAGCAGGTGAGTTTCAAGCAAGGGATGACCAACTTTTTGAAAATGTTATGGAGAAATCAGAAATACAAGACTTGAGTAAAGAGGTAATTCAATTCACCAGAACCACAGGAGCCAGATTGCAAGGGGTTAAAGAGGAAGCAGTAGGTAAAAAAACAACTTTTATTTCTTTAGTGAAATAAAAGTTTGACAGAAAAATAGCCCCAAACTCTGCATACTGAGTAGCTCTCTCAAGAGATTCAGGACAAGAGGAAAAACAAACAAACAAAAACAAAACAAAAAGACTTCCTGTCATACTACTGGCTATTCGCGGAGGAAAAGTACCTATCTGTGACCTGGCCTTTATTCCACCTAAGTCCCCTGACTAGGGTCTGAACCTAGAGTCATATGGAAGCCAGAAATGGCAAGAGAAGTAGTTGGGGAGTTTTGCTAGAGAAGAGATACTGTGTATTTCCATTATCTTTTGAAATCTCTTCCTAAATTTTTGTGTCCTCCAAATTTTGGTTCCCTGGTGAATAACTCTGGTGGACTAACCCTAGATTTTTCTCTGGGTAGTTCAAATGGGTTGCAAAGTAAAGAATAGTGTCTTGGTCTGGTGTTGTTTGCTTTCTCATTTGTTTTGTTGTTTGAAGGGGAATTATTTCTTTGTGTTTGAATGCTAGGAGGAAGTGATATTTGTTGGAGGGATGGGAAAGTCGTTGAAGACTGGACTGCTAGTTATCAAAGAGAGTGGATAATTGGTGTATTGAGGCCAGCAGGACAGCAAGCTGGAGGGAATGAGATTAGAGGCACAGGGGAAAGGTGTAGAATGCTTAAAGAGAGAAGACAGGAGAAAAACAAGAAAGATTATGTGAAGATAGTGAAAGATTTTGATGTGGAGAAGAGGGTTATAAAGGAATGCACATTCAGAATCCTTGATTTGTGGTCACATAAGAGTCAAGAGGGACTGCCAGGGAATCAAATAAAATGCAGAGTCAGAGCTTGAGGTCCTCAAAAAAAGTTTAAAACAGCCATTGAACTGAAAGCCATACAGCACTGAGGACCCTTAGAGGAGGGTTCCGTTGAGGCTGACTGCACCCTCCAGGTGAAGGGAAGAGATAGAGAATCAATACACCATGTCCTGAAGCACAGTAGTCTTGTGATTTGTTTTTTTTTGTTGTTGGGTTTTTTTCTTCACCCCGGAATCCTCAGGGACCTATTCTTGTAAACCCCTCACCAGACTTGTATGTCAAAGTAATCCAACAACACACTCGTTCATCTGTGTCGCAGATTTGTGTTTCCCTGCAAGATTTAGTCGGAGAGGCAATGGTATTAGCTTTTTTGTCAGACTTCCTGGAGTTTCTATTGCTGCATAACAAATTACCACAAACTGAACAGCTTAAAACAAGACATATTTCTTATTTCTATGGGTTAGGAATCCATGAATAGTTTAGCTGGGTCATCTGCAGTGAAGGGATCCATCATGGCTAGGACTCTATCTGGAGTTCAGCTAACAGAGTATCTGTTTCCTAGATCATACAGGTTTGGAGAAGGATGCAGTTCCTTTCAGTTTTTGGACTGGGGACTCAGTTCCTTGGTGGCTATGAGCCACAGTTTGCCCTCAGTCCCTTGCAGAATAGGCCCCTCCATATACTGACTTACTTCACCAAAGCCAGCAAGGAAGGAGTCAGTAGAAAGTCTGGTAACAAGACAGGAAGTTACACTATAATGTAACATGATCACAGAAGTGATATCCCATTATCTCTGCTGTATTCTATTAATAGAAGCAAGCCATGGTTATACAAAGGCACAAGAAAACTGGATTATACAAAGGCACGGCTACCAGGAGGTGGGATCAATTAATGTCTACGTTAGTTTATCATCATAAAGAAGTGGCATTCTCTTAGTAGCAGCAAAGTGACCTAAAGAACCACTAAGAAAGAGAAATGAGAGTGGCATTAGCATGACATAACACATTTCACATTCATGGAAAACAAAATGAGTGAAAAATGCAAGAAGGCATTTGATATTATCTCAAGCATCTGGATATTGACAGAAATCGAAATAATATTTATTCTGAAACTGGACATGGGTTATAACAGTTGTTTAAATTTAGGAAATTGTAGGTTTCACCATTGATACCTATCTGTTATTGATAAGGAAGAGAGCTCTGTCCTTCAAGTAAGAGAAACATGGTGATGAGTAACGATGCTAAGAGCTAAACTTTAAAATGTAATACTAGAAGTTGTCTAGTACAAAAGATATCCACTGGATTCAGTTGGAAACCTGATTTAGATGCTGGACGAAAATATAAACTAAAACATAGAAGTGAGTCGAGCACCTGCCAGATGTCAGCCATTTTACGTACATACCAATTTCATCTTTAAAAGTTATATTTCATAATGTTTCTCCAATCTTACAAAATGCTATCTATTTTTCTAAAGTGTATGGCAGGCTCTCTCTATAGGCCAACGCTAGTAATAAGAGAACAATATAAAATGCACTTTTCTCCTCAACCCCCATATCTACCACATTCTTCCTAGTATATAACCATCAACAAAATATCTTTTACTTTCCTTAAAAGTAAAATAATCAAAAAGTAAAAGTAAAAACTTTTGGCCAAAGAGAAAAAAACTTTATACACACACACATATCAGTAAAAAATACAAAAAATCAAGTTAAAAAAAATAGGAAAGGATATGGATAGAAAATTCATGGTAAAAGAAATATAATTTGGACAAGAAACACTCAACAAATATATTCAATCTCAGTAGTAATTAGGGATTAACAAAAATGATAAGAGGCAACATTTTTCAGTTTTAATTTGGCAAATACATTTATATTATCCAGTATTACCAAGTGTTGGGGGGTGACAGTATTCTTTTATACTGTGAAAAACGGTTTGTCAAGGTTTATCAAAGGTTTAAATCTCTGAGTCTTAACCAACATAGCTATTTTATTTCTTGAAGTCTATCCTGATGCATTTACAAATACACACACACATACATTTTACTGCAGCAGTGCATCTCAAAGTTAAAATCTGGAAACCATTTAAGTGTTCTTCAATAATAACAAAGTATGAAGTAAATGACTATATTTATGCCATTGCTGCAAGTTGAATGCATTTAAATAGAATGAGGTAGCCATATATATATATATATATATATATATATATATATATATATGTATACACACACACACACACACACACACACATACATACATATACAGAGAAATATCCTAAAACATATTACTAAAATAAATTATAAAACAATGTGTATAATACAATATTATTTTTAAAAATCCTAAACTATATATGAATGTGTTTGTATATAGCACAATACATACAAATATAAAAAGAATGTAAATATATAGGAGAAGCATGCAGAGAGAGATATTGGCTGCTTATATGGTTAATTATGTTGATGAAGTTAATTCTAGGGCATTTGGGATGACTGAAGAGGGGGGATGAGCCAAAACTAGAATTTATTGTTCTCTATGTATCAGAGTGCTTGAGTTTTTAACAGACCAATGCCTATGTATTATACGTAATAGTTAATAAAAAATTACATTAAAAAAATAACTTGATAGCGACATGCAGAGAAAACTGAAACCTGGGTATTTCTCAGATGAGTCGCCAATTCTGCTCTCGCTGGCTAGAGCAAGCACATCTTCTCTGCCTTTACTGAGCTGTTTAATTAGGACGGAAGGTGCCAGCAAGAAGATGGGAGGTTTGCTCTCTCCATGTATCACATAGTAGGAATTATTGTTTGTAGGCACCAACAAAGAGAACGGAACTGAATCCTAAGAGGTCCATGATGCTGGATCTGTATGATTTATTATTCAGTTAAAATCTCTAAAGAGGGAAATAAGACCTCGTCGTCAACTCTGATTTATATTCTCTCATTTTGCAATTCAATGAGCAAGTCAGGTGGGTATTGCCGAAAACTGGTTATGGATTTCACCCAAAGACATAGAATTGTATTTGTATTCAAAGTTGCAGCTTCGTTCACTTCATATGATTTTATTTTTAGCTCTTTTCTTTCATTTAATTTATAAATTTATTTCACCCACTCAGACCAGAGTGACAGGTGGTAGCTGCTCGATATTTAAGCCATTTTTCCTGCATCCCTTTGGTTCATTTCAGGGCCTTCTCCATGCTGTTCTAGAAATAGGTGAGCTGCTTACAATTCCCACCCTCCTCACAACACCAAATCCATGCTGAGCTACTAAGCCACTGCTAGTCTCATCCAGCAGGTAAATGTTTCACTCTCTATGTCTGGAAACAAGGGAAATTAAGTTCAGGACATATTTGGCTTTTGATGTAATTTAGGCTTTGCCTCTTTAAGACGTGAAATGATTCAGAACCTCTGTTGGAATTATACTAGCTATAGGGATGACAGCAATTATGCTGGCTATGGGATCTGTCAACTTATACATCAGCAGCAATGGTCTGTATCTTTTGGAAAGATGACTGGTGATAGGGCCTGGGGACTGGAAAGGGGGAATTTAGAAGGATGATTGGTAAAACGTAAATATCTATGTCTTCTCAAGAAATAGGTCCCCATAAAATGTATTTAACCATGTAAATATTCAAATCCTTTTAACCAGTAATTCTATTCAATAAATTCCCTTCAAAGAGAAGAAAACCAAGATGTAGGAAAGGTATTAAGCATTAAGATGACCATCAGTCTTTATAACAACAAAAAAAACCCTGCAAACCATGAGACTTTTCAATGATAAAATGATAATTTCATAAAATGTTTATATTCAGTCTTCCAGTGCTATATAGAGATTAAAATGAGTGGTAATGAAAAAGATTTAGCAACATGAAAAATATTTACATCATTACTGAGAGAGGAATATACAACTTAGTATATACACCATGGTTAAAGCACTGCAGAAAGAAAGAAAGAAAGAAAGAAAGAAAGAAAGAAAGAAAGAAAGAAAGAAAGAAAGAAGAAATAGTGCTTGGGAAATAATACTTGGGAAATAGACCAAGAGGAATTAAATAATAATAAATAATAAATGATAATAAAATACTGAAAATAATTTTAAGTAATAAAATAAATAATATGCTAAGTACTTTTTTACTAAAAGTATTTATAACTAATAAGGCATATTCTTTAACATGTTAAGTTGGTTTTAACTCAGCAGGAGGCTGGAATGAGGGTCATAGATCCTCATAACAAATCCATAAAATTCTGTCTATATCATCCTCAAATCGCATGCACACACATATAGGCACCACACACATTTCATCCAAAGTTTTCTGACCAACTTGATGAATTGAATGACTAAGTCTGTAGAGGCTCTCTCAAGCTTCTAATTACAACAACAAAAAAGTAATAGCTAAAAACTAAACTTTACTACTGTGACCCATAGTATATTACTCTAATCTTCATCAAATCTCACATCAAGTATATGAGTGATAAATTTTATAAATCTGATTTTACTGGCGAAACATGAAGATTTAGAGAAGTTAATTAATTTTCACAAGGTCCCCTAGCTTCTAAATGTCATAAATGTGATTCATATGAACCCAGAGCTTAGCCTCTTTACCACTGCCCTAATTGCCTCCCACGCCCATCAAGTTATGCTCTTTATCAGAGCCACAATGTAGAGTTGGTTAGGTTGTACACTGCCCAACTCTAGGGAGCACTCTTTGCTTTGCCGTCTATGTGTATGATACTCCCCAAAGCTGGGCACACACAGCCTGCTCAAAATTAGGTGTACCTATAGGATTCCTCTGGATGTTTCTTTCCATTATCCTTTAGCCACTTAGCCCATCACTTTCACAGAGTTTTCTCCAACTACTCCAATGCATATTACTCTTTTCTTCCAAGAGATCAATTGATACAGATACAATAAGATGCACTCGGGTTGGGACAGCAAAACTAGCCTGCATGAATTTTGAGCACTTGGTCGGCAGAAATTCTCCTATGTTTCTTTAGCAGTGTCTCAAGCACCAAACCCCGTACAGAGTAAAGAACCAGAATGTAATAAATGCACACTAACTTACTATATGATCTTCTAGGCAAATTACTGTAAATCAGAAATAGGGATCTTTAGGAGAACATTAGGAGATAGTTTCTAATAGGTGTTAAAAATGTTTCAGACTATAAATCGCAACGCAGTGTAGTAGGTGGCTTTTCTGCAAATGAGCAAGGGCAGCTACCTAGTATCTGTGATGATGAAAATTTAAGCTAAAATTCATTTGCTCCAGGTCTAGAGAGAAGCAGAAATGAAATGATTTGCACTTGTATGAATATTCAGTTTTGCGCTCTCCTGGCCCAACCATGATGCAAATTACTGAAAGTTTTAAGAAATGGTTTAAGAGTGTGATTATCAAAATTCCTAGAATAAATCAAATACAGCGATAAGAATAAAAATAAGGTTGCAGATTCTGCCTGATGTTTTCATATAGTTGCCTTCCCTTTGCAGACCTCTACCTAATCCTATACATCTGTAAATGTGATCCCCCATATACAGGTGGCAAGATTAAGGTCCAGAAACAGGTGATTTGTTCAAGATGAGTAATGAAGCAGGGGAAAACACTGCCATTCTGCCTTTTGTAAACGTGAAGCAGATTTTTTTAAAGAGAAATGGCAGATGGGACGCCTGGGTGACTCAGTCAGTTGAGCTTACAACTTCAGCTCAGGTCATGATCTCAGGGTTTATGAGTTCAAGCGCCAAATTGGGCTCTCTGCTGTCAGCATGGAGCCCACTTTGGATGCTCTGTCCCCCTCTCTCTCGGCACCTCCCCTGCTTATGCGCTCTCTCTCAAAAATAAATAAACGTTAAAAAAAAAAGAAAAATGATGGTTACACATCTGGGTTCTGCAGTTTTCTCTTAACCGAGTGGCCTATACCGAGCCAGTTTCAGAAGGAACAGAATACGCTGAGTGAGTAGTCACTACTTCAGAGAAGTGAAAAACAAATTATTTGTCACATTATAACTTACATGCATGCGCGCACGCATACACACACACACACACACACACACACACACACACACACACACAAATACAAGCACACACTCATACCCAAACTCATTAAAACAAAAACAGGGTAGTTAAGATTTATCAGCCAATAAATACAGCCTTCCAACTAGCTACTGATTTCATTTAAGAAAATAAATGGATGTAAAGCCATGCATTTATCTCTAGGACACGAATGCTACGTTCCAGACACAGATGCCATGCTAGACGCCAAGGAGAGGAGGGAGAAGACAGAAGACCTGGTCCTGGGCCTGCAGAATTCATTTCCCTGTGGCAAAGTAAAGCTTTTAGAGAGCTGTGCAACAGGCTTGCCCTTCCCAGGAGTAGGTGATGAACAGAGCCTGCTTCTTTAGCTTCTGTGACTTTCCTGCACTCAGAGCAGTAAGGCTGTTAACAGGGGATAGAAACATTTCCTTGAATTAGCATGACTCATTTCATTGGAGATAGTGTAACTACCAGCAATTTTCAGATCAATTTACATGATATTCCACTTATTTTATGCAGCCCCTCACTGTTCCTCCACTTGACTGCGCTAATAACATGAGCCCTTACAATTAAAACTTTTCATCTTCTCAGAGCTCCTGTTTCCAATGGATCTATATGGAGACATCCCGGGGAGTTAAATCCTTAATCATTCTCTTGCCACAGTTAAGTCTCTCACTGAGGGTCTTCACCTCAGAGTGGACATAAGACATGGGTAGAAACAGACCCAGGCTTTTTCTTGCCCCTTCATTTTTACTTCCGGATTCTCCATATGACCAACATTTCTTCCATAAACCTCTGCCCCAGGCCTGTGCAATAGACAAGAAACATGACTAAGACCACTGAATCCTAAATAAGAAAGCGTTTTTCAGACTTTCCTTTTCAAAACAGCAATGGAAACCCGGACGCCAACACATCAATGGCAAACACCTGTTTTACTGTTTCTAATTGAGATTTGGTTCATTCATTCATTTATTCATTTAGTAGACATTAAGATTATCTTACTAGATTTTATGCTAAATCCTGGAGACGGGGACATAAAATACACTGAGTTCTTTCTCATAAAGGGATCTTGGAAAGAAGACATGATCTGTGATCAAGGTTAAGACAAGAAGTGTGCAAGAGCAAGCAATGCAGTGTGGCCATGGAGCAAAGGCAGTCGTCATTCCACTATTCCATTCCAATTGTTCTTCCTATACTTTTCTTTTTCTTCAAATATATGTATGTATGTACATATATATGTATATGTATGTACATATGTGTATATATGTGTATACACATACATATATATGTATGTATACACATACGCACACACATTGCATGAGAACAAAAGTAAATTTTCTAACACTGCACATCTAATAATGCCAGAAATGGGATCCAAATGTGAAGATATGGGACTCTTAACACCATTGCTATCTCCATGATTTTGTGCTGTTGCCCAGTTTAAATGGCATATGATTACTTTTCTCCATTCTTTCTTCCCTGACATATCATCATATGCCTTCTGGTTATTTGCTGAAGCTTTTCCAGTTAAGTTGATTCTGATTAGGGCTAGGTGGTGGGATCAGAACGAGGAGAGGAGAATAAAGCTTGGGGAATGAGGTATAAACTTGAAACTAAACCTGGCTTCTAGTGTTTATTTTTAATTAGTTCCAGATCATTAGTTTCACAAGGAAAAAATACTTACCTTTCCATTTTTTTCCCTTTAGCTCTGTACTCATTCATCTCATACTTTTGCTCTTGTGGAAATGTATGGCTTATCTATTGCACAAACCTCTCCAAAAATTTAGAGACTTAACATGATCAAAAGTTACTTACATCAAACCTCTGCATGCCAGCAATTTAGGCTGGGCTTGACTGGGCTCCCCACATGTTTGGAAGTTTGCTGAGAGTCAGCTAGCCCAAGATGACCTTTGTCAGGATGTTGGGGTTGACTTGGCTCTGTTCCTTGTGACTCATCTTCTAACAAGCTGACCTACTATGTTCTCCTGCCTAAGGCAGGGGAACAAGAGCAGAAGGAGAAACAGCAAGACCTTTTTCAAGCCTCTATTTGCACTGCAACTGTACACATCCTATTGGTCAAAGCAAGTCACATGACCAAACTCGGGCTCAAGAGGTAAGGAAAAGCTCCTTCCTCTCGATAGAAGTCACATAGCAAGGGCATGGGTGCAACAAGGAATGAAGACTTGGAGACATTAAAACAATCCATCTAATGTTGGGGCCGCACACATGAACTTCTGATTAAAAGGGCACACATTTCCTAGATTTCATGTCCTGGTTTAACTGAGCAATCTTTTTTTGTGCTCAAAAGGAGCAGATTGAAAAGAAGCTTAAAGGAATACAGTGTACTCTGTCATTCTGCTGTTCAACTTCTTGAGATTCCTACAAACTTGATTTATTATCATAGAGCCATCATTCTCTCTCTTATCCAAGAAGGATTATTTTATACTTCTTTTAAGTGTATTTGTTTGTTTTGAATGGGGACTGAGAGTGAGAGGGGGAGGGGCAGAGAGCAAGGGGGAGAGAGAATCCCAAGCAGGCTCCATGCTGTCAGTGCAGAACCCCACGTGTAGCTCAATCCCATTAACCACGAGATCATGACCTGAGCTGAAACCAAGAGTCGGATGCTTAACTGACTGAGCCACACAGGTGCCCCTCTTACCCAAAAAGTTAAAGCAAAGGTTCAGCAACCAAACTTTTGAGATTCTTTAAATACCATGTATCTCACTGAATAATGTACTTATAAATAAATAATATAAACACAGACAAACCTAATATATAATATAAATAGCAATAATACAATTATCTACTAAACAATTTATTCCAATTTATTAAATCATTACTATATGCCAACCTCTGCATTAAGTTCTCATTTGGTGAGATATACATCATTACCCCAATTTTACAGATAAAGAAACTGAGGTCCAGAGCTAAGCGTGAACCTATGTCTAATTCCAAAGTACCCTCTCTAGTCAATGTCCTTTGTTTCTACTCTTGACTCCCTCAAAGTTAAAGTGTACATTACATTAAAGTGTAGACAATGCCATCCTGTTTCTCTTCATTTTTGCCTTACCTTTTCCTCTTCTAAGCCAACCCAGGTAATGACTCCCACCTGACACAAGAGTTATTTCCGATTAGTCTCCGCATTTGTCCAAGATGCTTCCCTATCTGCCATGCTCAGTTCTAAATTTAACAACCACTCTTACTGACCTCAGGAATTTCCAGGGTGGAATCTGAAACTGACCCCCTACATGTAGGGCAAGGAGAGATCAAAAGAAGAGGCAGATTCCTCCAGGTTGGTTGGTGACAGTTTTAATAAGGGAAGGAACTCACATACAAGGCTTGTCTTGGGCATCCACAAGATGAATAGATCTCCACACCCGCCCACTGGAATCTTAAAATTTATATAGAGGATTTAACTAGGTTCAGTAATGTATTCAGTCCAGATGGTCTCAACAACACCTTCCTCTCTCAAGCCTACATCCTTGAAACAGCTGCTAGTATGGGAATAGTAGGCAGAACGTACGTTCCAAGGACTGAGAGAGGGGAAGGAGCCTCCGGCTACCCAGATCTACTGCTCAGGTCAACACCTAGCAGGACAACTAGCAGTCAGGTCCCCTTGATTTTCTCCAACAAGATGTTTTGATTCCCTCGCAAAATAAAGTATCTTATGTACCAATGTCTCCTATCCCTATGTTCCAAACTAAACAATACCCATTCAAATTTTATTTGACTCCATACCACCTACCATCCTATCAGGATTTTTCTTCAGTTTCTCTTTGCCCATAATCTTTCTCCTGTAAGGATATTGTCCTCTAGCAAATTCCTACCCATCTTTCAAGGCATATTTTATGAGGGAATATTCTGATCTATTTTTATGGTATATATTAGCCTTTTCTCATAGAAGATCAGTTTGAACCTAGTCTGGAAGCACTCACTGATTATTGATGAATAGCCCAGGTCAAGAACATTTCGGTCCACGTGTGGAACACCACTGTTACTCTACAAAGTAAAGAAATAAGTGGACAAGAAAAGGACAAAAGTTCCATGCACCATCTTTGCATATGTAGTTGGACTTAACAAAATAGAGTTTTATTTTTCCTTGTAAATGTCTCTCTATTCAAACATATAGCAGTCTGTCACCCTTTTCCAAAATGCGTCGACAGGAAAGAGAAGAGTCAAAGGAAGTCTCTAATGGGGTACCAAATTAGCACATGGAAGAAACAAACTTGTCCTGCTCATTATGAATTGTTAATGGCCTGTTTACTGCTGAAGCTGTCACAGAAAATAGGCAAGTCTGGTAAGTCAATAATTTATTTCAGACCGTGGAATTAATTAGGAAGACAATTAAATAATTGTGGGAAAGCAAAAAAATATGTTTAGACGTTTTGTTTTGAGAACTCAGTGATGGCTTACACGGTGTTCGGATACTGCATGAGAGGGAAAAAAGTTAGAGGCAGAAGGAGAGTTAACTGGCTAGGTGTGCCTTCATTATAAGATGTTGATAAAGTCCACTTTCTATCACTTTCTTCAAAGAAATCTCAAACAGCAGGCAGCAGTAAGCTGCATTAATCCATAAGAATGTTTGAATGATTTTACATTTCATGTAAGATCAGGCTGGCAAATACGCTGTGGCCTTGATTTCTTTTTGCTCCATTTTGAGGTTATACAATGAATAAGTGAACTTCCACTTGCACATCCACCATCTGGATATCAACAGTGGAGCCAGATGAAAAGTAATACTATTATATGTATATTTTAAAGCAACTGTCTTATATATGTCAAGCCGCTTCTTAGACTTATTTTAAAACATCATACTAATAAGGATTTAAATAGAAATAAAAAACCATAAAATAACCTTATCCGTGCCGGAATTATAACTGTCACATATGTTTCAATGAAGCTATTTCCATGTCTTATGACTCACCTACATTAGTAAAGAAAATGTTTGGTGATGTAGTTACGGGAAATAATTCTTTATAACAAGCAATGTCTCCAAGACTGAATGTGGTTATGTTCTGTATTGACAATAGAAGTCTTCTAGGGGCACCTGGGTGGCTCAGTCAGTTAAGCGTCCAACTTCGGCTCAGGTCATGATCTCGCAGTTCATGGGTTCGAGCCCCGCATTCGGCTCTGTGCTGACAGCTCAGAGCCTGGAGCCTGCCTTAGATTCTGTGTCTCCCTCTCTCTGCTCCTCCCCCACTCATGCTCTCTCTCTCTCTCTTTCTCTCAGAAATAAAGAAACATTAAAAAAATTTTAAAAAAAAGAAGTCTTCTAGGAAAAGCTGAGGGTTCTTCCCACATGTGTCTACCAGTAAACTTGCCTCTTTGTTCTTTATATTCTGTATTAGGAAAAAAAAAATCATCATTTTGAAAACACTCACCAAAAAACTTTTTTTAAAAAAACAACCTCATACTTGGGAGGAGAAATAACAAGATGGATTACACAAAGGACACGGCTTTTTTTTTTCTTTGTATAAAGTCACTACAGAGAAATCCACAGACCCAAGAAACAAAATCTTTAAAAATTACATTCTTATTCTAGAAAGTTTAACAACCTACCACTTACGATATTCCTTGCCCATGCTAAAAAAGATTCTTCAGGCTAGCTTCTCACTGTTCTGTCACTGTCTGCTCTTACTTATGCAGGAGAATCCAGAAAAAGAAGTCAGCCCTAAAAAGTGCCTTATGCCGAGACATAATTTGAACACTGTTATGGAAAAAAATGCAAAATCATCATCATTATCATCAAGTTGAAAGGAAATCTTAGACTTTCCTGTCACTGCCTTCACAGCCACCAACCAGGCACAAGATCAGAAGAGGCCTCATATCCATGGTGTGAACACTCCCCAGAGGAACTTGAAGAACTGGGGACAGGGGTATCTGGGTGGCTCAGTTGGTTAAGCGTCCGACTCTTGGTTTTGGCTCAGGTCATGATCTCACAGTTCATGAGTTTGAGCCCTGCATTGGACTCCATGCTGACAGTGTGGAGCCTGCTTGGGTCTCTCTTTCTCTCTCTCTCTCTCTTTCTCTCTCTCCCTCTCTCTCTCCCCTTCTCTCTGTCCTTCTCTCACTCTCTTTCTCACTCTCTGGAAGAAAAAAAATACTAGGGAAACAGTCAAATTATACCAGAAGAGAAACTCAATTCTTTCAAACTGGTCTGGTGCTGGTTACCTATTTCTTGAAGCACTTGGTGGAGATGAAGCCAGCAAGGAAGGAAATGAGCTCAACAGCAAGGCAGGAGCCATGATTTCTGAACCAGCTCAGGTTTGGATGCTCTCATGAGCAGGATGGTCTTGGCAAGTGGAGAATTGAGGACTATGCATACCTCTGGTAGGTGGAGGAAGCGTGCAGAAGCTAGGAACCCTCAAGGTTAGAGAAGGTCCCTAGCCCATCCTGAAATTTTAGCATATACATAGATAGATGGATTGATGGGTGGATGGATGGATGGATGGATGGATGGACAATTTACAGATGCAGATGCAAATCCTCCTCATTTGGCTCATAAATTACCACTGGATTATATCCATTTTTATGTACACAAGTTGAAGTTGTTGAAAAGAAGTCAACAGTGAGAAAGAGACAATCAGGAGCTGTCTTCTGACTTTTGTTCTTTCCTGTTCAGGCTTCTGTGGGGAAATGGGATGGAGATGGGAAGTTTCCACCAGGCCAGCTGGCTGGTGAGTGCTTCCTCTAAGGCTGAAAACATCAGGGCACTCAAGAGGGACTGAATCAACTGGAAGCCACCCAACAAAACTGCATGATTCAGAATTTCACTTGCCTGCAGTTCCTGGACCAGATGATCTCTCAAATTCCCTGTAAGGCTCTGCTCCTCTAGTCACTGACCTTGTCTAGTCTGGAATCCAGCATGTCTTTAGGCCTGGCCCATCTTTGAAGAAACTGATGTAAACTCAGCAGAGCTTACAGCTCTAATTCTCTAAGCTCAGAGTTCTCAGAAGTTTGCCAGTGGATGGGTACTGGTCTGTGACTTAAGTTAGCATCAGTCTGTTTTGAGAAGGCTAATAAATTATTTTAGATTATTTCCTTATTTCTTATTTTTGCATTTATAAGCCCATCCTTTTATCTAAAATATTTTTGATAGAGTACGAGGGTATTCATTATTTTTCACAAGTCCGCATTGAATCATTCCAAAATGCAGCACTAATTCTCACCCCCCCCCCTTTTTTTCTTTCAATGCATTTGGTCTGTGAAATTTCAATGACTAGAAGCCACTTTGCAGGAAGATTTCTCTGGTGACAGACTCACAAAGGGGGGCAGAGATTTTCATTTATGCATTCATTCAACAAGTGTTTATGAGTATCTACTGTGTGCCAGGCACTGTTCTAGACATTGGCGATCCCAGTTATCAAAATGTCAGATAAGGGGTACGTGGGTGTCTCAGTCAGTTAAGTGCCTGACTTCGGCTCAGGTCATGATCTCACGGTTTGTGGGTTTGAGCTCCACATCTGGATCTGTGCTGACAGCTTAGAGCCTGGAACCTGCTTCAGACTCTGTGCCTCCCTCTCTCTCTGCCCCTCCCCTGCTTGCACTCTGTCTCTCTCTCTTAAAAAAAAAAAGTCAGATAAAAATACCTGTTGTCATGGAGCTTATCTTCTTTATTGGGAAGAGATAGATAATGAACAACAAATATAATAAATAAATGGGTTTTATATCGTAGGTACATAGGTCTTAAAGAAGAGGTTATTATACTTGATTTCAGTTCATATTGTTGCTATGCCAGATTCTGTTTTCTAGGCTTTATTCATGTTTTGGGGGGCGGATAAGGTAAAGCTCAATTCTTCAAATGTTTATTTTATAATGCAGAAGATAAAATAGGATACTATTTGCCTTCCTAGATTGTGAGTTCTTAGATAATAAGAACTAATGAACAGTTTTGGGGGTTTTGTGTTGTGTGTGTATGTGTGTGTGTGTGTGTGTGTGTGTGTGTGTGTGCATGCGTTGTTGTTATTGTTGTTTTTAATAGCAGAGATTCATCCTAGTGAAGACTGTTGAAATACGCTTGTTTTGGAGTCTCTGTACTTATGACATCCATTTTCCTTTCTCCTCTTTCCTGACTATGATAAGCCCAACACTTAGAGCTCTGTCTCCTCTCCTCACTATTCAAGCAACGGACTTACCACAGATAGCAGAGTGGCTTGGGCACTGACACAGTGTGGACCCAGCAATGTGGGTGCCATAAAGCCACTCAGCCTAGGCCAGGAGGGTGAGCATTTTAAAGCCTCACAATAAATCGAGTATTAAGAACCAAATTCAAAGCCTAAGTAAAGAATGTTCAGAAAAAAAAAATGAGCTGTCCTCAGATCAGGTTTTGATGGTGAGTCAAGTTCTAGTAGGTAAATACATGGTTAGGCTTCCCCCCCACATTGCTGCACAGGTGGGAGAGCACAGAGAGATGATGCAAATAAACTGGCCGTTTAGAACAAATTAAAAACCAGTGTCAGATATTAACATGCAAAATGCCACTACTGCATCTGTACAACCATGAATGAAATATTGAATAGGATTTTTAATTTTGACTGTCACCTTATGTCAGCGGGCGTTTCATGAACTGAGACAGGGATGTAACAATGAAGAAAAGCTATTCCAGTTGTTGAACCCATGAGACCGGTCAGGTTCCTACTTCGGGTGAAGTCAGATTATAGGTTAGACACTGAGGAAGCCCTGAACAAATGGAGCTGGGAAGGAGCCAGATTTTTCATGCAAAGGCTGCTCTGGGAATAAAGCCTTCTGGCAGTTTGGTTGTGTTTATCCCAAAATGTTTGTTGGGGGGGGAAGATGGAGTGTATTTGCATTTTGTAAGCGAATGATGATAATAATAGGGTTCTGAGAGATACAAATCAGGGAAGATTCAATAAAAACGGAAATTTGTGAATATGCATGTTTTGACCCTCCCCCCACCCACAGAGGCAGAGGCTTCCAGATGATCAGGCGAGTAGGGTAGGGAGAGAGTGTGGATTTGCAAATTCTAGGTAGGGAATGACAAGGTTGGGATTCTAGTCGGGGAACACAGCAGGGCTCTCTGCTGCTGTTCGTGAACACTCTGTGCCCTCACTGACCTCTCCATCATTCTGCCCCTGACCACAGCTTGGACACATGGTAGGTGTGCTGTTATACCCTCTTTTTCCAGTTCTCACCACCTAGTCAAAGAATAGGGTTTTACTAGTCAATAAACTTCAGGTAGCCTTCAAAATGAGGTAGATATAGTAATTACTCTACATTGATTTGAGAAAATAAACCTCCCATTATACCAGTCAATCTGTTGATCCAGTTTGGTCAAAAAGACATATAGTCACTTCTAGAAAATTCTTTGACATACATAAAGTGAGATTTTTCTGACTTAACAAAAGGAAAATGTTTATAAAAGTTAGTTTGGTTCATTGATTCCTTAATTTTACATATATTTATTAAATGTGCAGGCACTACCCAGGTGAACGATCATTCTTCCCCCTCCTTAGTTGTAATTATTCACAGCTGCTTGAACATAGTCTATTTCCCAAAACATAGCAACCAGATCTATACATAGCTCTTTGATCTTCTGCAGTTTTATTCACAGGTAATCTCCTCTCTGCTCCTACATTGATGGTCACCAGACATATTGAGATCTATTAGATAATCATTATCTACGAGGCTCAGGACTTGCCACCGAGGTCAGTATATATAACAAGTTTCCCTCGGTAAAAATGGAAGGAGCTCATAGATGTGTCACCACTCAAACTTCCTGAAATTTCTTTCGAATCATTTTTGTGCTTTTGTTCAAAGCAACATATAAACACTGTTTGAAAAAATAAAATCAGGGTTAACATAATGAAAATCAATAATCCATTGTCACTACTTTTCCCCGTTCTGTGTCCCACTCCCTAGAGAACGATTTTTATGTTTATGCTTTTTTTTTTATTTCCTGGTCCTTACCTACATGTATCTAAATAATAGATCAAGATTGCTCTTTTCATTCACTCAATCATTAATTGTAGGAATATGTGCTTATTGTGTGCCAATATTTCTCTTGAAACATACATTAAGAAATGCTTAAAAACTCACATCCATTTGACCTATAACCTCTTATCGATTGATGAACTTTGGCTCATCTTTGCAGCTATCACTGGTTTCACAGGCCAATATGATTTCAAGGGATTCTGAGCAAGGGGAGGAGATCAGCACTGTGGTCAGTCCACTACCTCCCACAGAAATGTGCTGGCTTTCTCTTTATGGAAATCCTTTCTGTGCATAAGAACCTGGGAAGAGATGAGCTCACTTTCACACTCAAGGAACCAGGACAAGGTTGCCTCAGCTCTGTCGGAGTAGACGTGGAGTGGTAGAAAAAGCAATGAACTAGGACTTGTGGAGCTGGGGCCAGACCCATTACCACACGGATAACCACAGCATTCACAGTGCTTGGCAAGCAGAGTGAGCCAACATGTTTACTACTGTCTTTAATGTAGTTAACATTTATTTAGCTCATACTATTTGCCGTCCATGTCCGCTGTGAATGCTACACTGGTTTTCTCATGCAAAGTAATTACTATTATTACCCCCATTTTTCAGAGAACAGAACAAAGGCCTAGAGACATATACAACTTTTTCAATGTTTGGGATCAGAACTGGGATTTAAACCAAGCCTCTGTCTACAACCCACATTGATCTCATGCTCCTCTTTCAGTTAAGTCAATTCCATAGCTATTAATTGAAGTTCTACTGCTTGTCTAGGTTCTAGACAAGAAGATGATTATGGCACGACAGATCAAACATCTGTGGAGCCCCTGTCTACATGCACATGGCCTCACCTTTGATGCAGCCATGTCTGGTAGAGAGTTCCAGGTGGTCTCCAACTCCTGATTCGCTATGTACGGACAGCTCCTCCCCTCAAGCCTGTGCCCTGTCTGAAACTGGGTGCCATCAGGAGCTGGCACTTCCTTGTTTAGGTGACATTGAAAAGTGTGGCGGTTACCAACCAGGAAGACACCCCTCAATAGCTAGAAGACAGAACCTAGTGGACAAATAGACAATTTTGAGAGACATTCTGTAGGCCCCTCAAGAGGTCCCTGAGTAACCAGGCCCCCCAGTGTCCACAAAAGCAACCTTCAAATCACATACTTATGTTGGCATTTCTTTCTTTGCTCTTCTGCCATCCTCCAGCCCCTCATTCCTGATCCCTGGGAACACCTTTGTGTCACGGATTGCTATCAAGGAAACCCAAGTCAACATGTAGGCTAGGGGTAACACAATAGATTTTTCTAAGTGCTAAGAAAGGGGGTGATGTGGAAACACGGAGTCAGAGATACTCAGCAAATCAAGATAGGTGGGAGTTAAGGAAGACTTCTGGGCGAGGTGATCCCCAGAGGATAAATACAGTTCTTGATATTTCCTTCAAGTACAACAAAATGAGCAAAACAGAGCAAAATGTGAAATACAGGCATTCACTTGTTCAATATTCTTTCATGATTATTCCCTGGATAACACAGTTGCTGGGGATATGGCATTATAACAAACAATGGCCCTGGAAAAGATGTACAGAGGGTCAAAAATCTGCATAAAGTGAGAAGTGGAACAAGAAAGAAAATGAAAGCATGGTAAAGAGACTACAGTTTTGACCCCATTCCAACCTGAAGGAGGTTTCCCCACACAGCAGACAGTTCTCAGACACCATGTGTCCTACCATCCCACTCAGTTCTACCCAGAGGGGTATCAGATTCCACAGAGTAAGGCCTCAGTCCCGTGAGACTATCCTCCACTCTAGATGCCACTTGTAAGTCCAGGATGTCACCTGTGCTCCTGATCCCCTAGCTATAAATCAGAGGTTCCCACAACCCCCTCCTGGGGTTTGATTAATTTCTTAAAGCAGCTCACAGAACTCAAAAAAAAAATGAATTTACTCCCCAAATTATAGGTGTATTACACAGGATATTAAAGGATACAAATCAACAGCCAGATGAAGAGATACCTGGGGTGAGGTCTCAAAGGACCTTCTCTCCCTGTGGAGTTTGGGGCCCAGCTTGATGGCACATAGATGTATTCTGGTTTACAAGCATGGAAGCTCTCTGAACCCTGTACTGTTGGGTTTTTATGGAAGCTTCATTACATAGGAATGACGGATTAAATCATTGGCCACTGGTGATTGATTCAACCTCCAGCCCTCTCTTTTCCCTTGGAATCAGGTTGGGACTGAAAGTTACCAACCCTCTTTTTGTAATTGGTTCCCCTGGCAACCAGCCTCACTCTTCTTTAACGGATTTCCAAAAGTCAGCTTGTTATAACAAGACACCCATTTCACCCTTATGGCTCTGAAATTACTTCAGGAACTGAGGACGGAGATTAAATATCATAACAAAAGATGCTTCTGTTGCTCTTACTGCTCAGGACATGTCAAAGGTTTAGGAGATAGGAGTCGAGAGCCATGGATGAAGACCAAATATATACTCGTTATAAATCACAATATCACAGGGATAGAGAAAGATGAAAATGGAGTCTCCAAAGAAGAGTGTTTAAGAACTGGATGAACTGGGGCCAGCAAGTCCCTGGGTGTGGGGGGAGGTGTTATGGGCAGCCAGGAATATGTGAGTGTGTTCAGGAAATACAGTGAATGTGAAGCAGAGTCAGTGAGGGAGAGTAGGAGCAAGGTTGGCCCAGACTCAACAGGGCCTGGAAGACCAGTCAAGGACTTTAACCCAACGTTTTGTCAGTTTTTCTGGGACTCAGTTCCCTCATCAGATGAGCAAGTGCTAAATCCACAGGGTCCCCTTATAGTTCTAACAACCCACATGCCCTACATGTAAGCTCTGTGGCAATCCTAGCCTTACCCCATGATAGCCCTGTTTTATAATCCTTCTTGGAAAGCTTGGATGTTTCACGGGGAGGAAGGTCTCCCAGTCAAGCAAAGAATATGAGAGTGCTGTATTTCCCTTCAAACTCTAATATCTTATATCCTAAATATAAGGTTAAATGTAACTTCTTCTAGCATGGCCCCGCCTAGATGGGACTCAGGCAGTGACCTCCAATCCACGGTGTCCTTCAAGGGCCTGCCCACTGTGGCTGGAAGTGGAGGCTTGGACTCTGTCCCCTCCTTTTATGTATTTATCTAGTCATAGGTGAGTGAGGACAGAAAGAGAAGCTTATGGGCTCATCCCAAGCCTTGGGTTTGAAGAAGAAAATTTCACCTGCCACACAGAGCTCAGAACACCTTCAATGACATTCTTAGAGAAAAAGTCAGAACACAGACTATAGACACATATGGCAGCTAACTTTGTGAGAAATCCCCTTGTCAACCATGACCTTTGGCAGAACCTTTCTGGAATGTTCTTGATTGACACTGCAATTTCAACCGACTCCTTTTAATAATGAGAGCAAACTAGGATAATCATTCCTTCCAAGTTAGATGGGATAAATGGGATGAAGGTCAGCATGGCAAGATGGAAATAAGGCAGACTTTCAATAACAGCTAGGCCTGACTCTGGCTCTTCCACTCCCTGGCTGTATCGTGAGGGTGTTACAACATCTTGGACATCAGGTCTGTCATCTCTTACTCCTTAGACAATAATATTCACCTTAATATAACTATTTTAAGTATCACAATAAATGCATATAAATTATCTGACCCTAAAAATACAGCAGATTCTGCTATGATCATCAGTAATGAAAATTATTAGTGTTCTATCTTCCCGCAGGTAAAATAGAAACTCTCAACCCTTAGTAGAACCTCGTCTTTGAGCTCTGCCTGCATATGACGACGTAGCACATGAGAATCTAGGGTCTCTACCACGGATATATATATATATATATATATATATATTTTTTTTTTTTCCTTTGGCTTGAAGTTTTAAGCTACTTACAACATGTGGAATTCAAAGCTGCAGGCACACGACTGTCAGAACTGTCGGGAAGATGAACTATAGGTATTTGAAAAGAAAACAGTAAGCAGTTAAGGAGCTGTTCTTGGAGTGTGATTTATGAAGGTTTTCATGACAAGACCATGGTTTTGATGAAAAAACAGTACACATTTCATGAAACCCAACTACATGGGTGTTTTGATAAACAAGTTGCTTTCGACCAGTAGATGCTATTCATACCTAAAGCATCTGTGAGAATAAATAGTCAAAGGGAATCACCAGAGTGATATAGAGGTAGCCCTGAGGTCCACTCTCATAGACTAAACTTTGTGTGTCCCCCATTTTATATGTCATCTGAACCACAGGTGACCCTTCATTTATATTTTACAGAGGTATCAATTTATCAGCCTCCAGCCATGCCTTGTAGAAAGTACCCAGTTTTTTATTAAGTGTGCCTGTAAAATAATTGATATATTAAAGATAAAAAAGTCTCATAAAACTGTATTTAATATATGAAGGCACAAGAAAAAGAAAGGGTTTAGAGTTATAGTTCCCTACAATGATCATAAGAATTATTCAGTCATTTAAAAAAGCTTAGTCCTACAGGATTCTTGCTAGAATATATTTCACATGACAATGAACCAGTGCCACGATGGAGGAAATATGTACACAAATATATAATTTGCACAGCATTTGATTCTGGTGGTAATTGTTGACAACTACTTCATGCTTTCATTTTCAAATATATTTGACTTGAGCTCTGTTTTGTTTTGTTTCTGAGAGCCTTTTGGGTAATCAGCCACCTTGAACCAATTTGAGGATGGGGTGTTGTGGCAAGGGGCTTACTCATCACTCTTCCCCATCAACATGGCACTTCATAGCCATTGGGAAATACCCTACCCCAGCCCATGGCTTCTTCAACCATTCCCCGGTTCTCCCACATTATTTGCTGCTACCTTCCACTCCAGAGAAACAGTTACAGCATAAACCAGGTGCACCCGCTGGAATAACTTGATTGAGAAGATTATATCTAAACAAGGATCAGCTATTAAGTTTCATCAAGCTGCATTTTTGCTCTATTTCATAGAAACAGCAGGTGAGTTAGACTGGTTGCTTGCTAAAGAAAAACACATTAAGAAGGCTTAAACCTCAAGCAAGCATGGATATAGAAGTGTCGTTGGTGATAAAAATCTAACCCATAGGACATTTCTACAGCTATAATCTAGATGATTGAAATGAACATTACTATTTTAGGTTTAACACAGAGGATTTTGTGCCTCAAGGGGTACTTTTGAATCCCCGAGACAGTACCCAGCACCACTGAAAAATGTCTCTACACGTTATGTAGCTACATGGAATCCGATGAAAATATTTAGAACATACGTCTTCAGCAATGGGTTCCTGGCTGCCGCAAATATATCAAAATGACTATACTTGGGCAAAATGGGAGAAAGGAAGGGAAGTGACAGTTTAAAGAAGATTAAAAAACCAGCCAACTTTTAGGAAGATTAAAAAAGAGAGAGCTGAGAGAATCATTTATAAAAGGAAGGATGTAAATTCTTTACAACCCGATTGGCTTTCCCTGGAATTTTCTTGCTTTAATGAAACCGTTATTCCCAAAGGACTGAAAGCTCTTTTTTTAATGTGAATAAAGCAGCACTGGGGTTTGGCATATTGTTAGTCTTTGGCCTCAGGAGACTATCTCTGAAGACCTAATTAGGTTACAAACATGAAAACGAGTTTAGTAATCCCTTGTGCGGGAGGGCTCAGGGTGGCTGATGTCTGCATGTTGGGATGGTTAACGCTTCCCAGAGCATTCTTTGTGAACTCTATAAATCACTACTTTTCTGCCTTCCATACCACAGCTAAGTTATCATCAAAGGCTCATTTTAATCAGGTGACCTTTTCTACAGTGAAAAAATTAAAGATGTCTTGGGGTTTCCATTGACTTTCTGTATGATAGTTACTGACAAAGTTCACACATTTCCTAAGTTGTTTTTTTTTTTTAACCTTTCTGCCAAATAGAGTAATAGGTCTGATTTATGGTTTTTAAATCAATCATTCCAAGGAATTAAAGAGCAAACTCTTTCATTTAATAAAATGGTATTTGAGCTTTATGAACCAAAGTTTTGCTTGCTAGCAGCCTCTAATGGTGAGCTCAGGACAACCCATTTAGCTCAGTAAAGTCAGAAGCATCTTGTGGAACTGAAAGAGAATGGCCTTGAGAGTCACAGGAGAGCAAGGCACTCACAGTTGCTGAGCATTTTCTCAACTGTGCAATGGAAATAATAGTATGCACCCCATATTGCAGTTCTAATAAAATGAGATGAACATAAAAGAAAGCGCTATGTCAAAGACAAAGTATTGCACAAACAAGATATTTTCATGTACACAGAGCCATACACATTCCCCCATGGCCAGTACATGTACTTCTAGCAGTTAAATAATGCATTGAAGTACTGAGTAATGAGATCATATATTTTATTACAATCGGGTCAATTATAGACCGAAAGAGAACATTTAATATGGGCCACCCAGGTTAAAATGCATGTCGTTACCCACCAAAAAGTATGTCATTACTCACTGGAAAATGAGACTACTAGAAATCCCTCTAGTAAAAGGTATGTGATCTACTCATAACAGGTATAGCATAGTGGTCCAACTGGTCAGATGATTCAGTATTACAAATCAAAGAAATGCTTATGGAGTTGATATTTACATGGATACACAGATAAACTGGACTGTAAGTTTCATAAGGGTAAGACTCAGTCTATTTTGTTCACCATCTCTCCCAATATCTTGAAGAAATTCTTACCTGTAGTATGGTTTGAATAGATGTGTGTTAATTGCCAGAGTAAAACAAAGTGGATTGAAATCATCCCATAAGTCAGATTGAATCTCCATTTTCTAAATCTTTGAAGTGAACCCAGACTTCAATAAGTCAGCTCAACGGTGCTCCAGATGGAAACCAGAGCTGGGCAACCCACATTGTGTTCATCCTTCCTTTGTTTGGATTAGCTTGGGACCACCTTGAGCAGAGTTCCTGTTCTGTGCAAGGTTCTAGCCAGTTCACAGAGGTGGCTCTGTCCTCTCTGCCAGAACATATATGTTTACATTTCTGCTCAAGAAATCCTGCATCTCTTCTGTTATACAGCACAGTTGTTCATGGATTCTATTTCTTCAGCCAAGCTCATTTCTGAATACGAACAGAACTGGGTCTATTGGGCACAAAGTCTTGGGTGGATGACCTTTCTTTAAAAGGCAGCTGGTATCTGATATGCACTGAAGTTTTAAATCTATTCAATGGATTTTGTCAATACGAAAATGAAATTTAAAAAAACTTATGAGGTACAATTTGTGTACAAGACACTTAACTGAACGCTGTGTATTCAAATAGAAGATGCAACCTCTGTATTTGAAGGAGCGTCAAGTTCTCGCTAGACAGGTTTCATCTGTCCAGATGGCATTTCCTGGCACAAGTCCAAGAAAAAAAAAAGGCAGTAGAGATTATGTTGAGCTCAGTTTGTCAGATAGGACTTCAGGACAGAAATGGGATTTCAGCTGCCCCCTGAAGATATGGAAGAGGAAGGAAAAGTGTATTCTAGAATGGGAGAAATAATAAACAAAGACAAAAAAGGGGAAAAATATAAGATGCATTTGGTAAAGTAAAAGAACAGCCAGTGGACTAAGGGAGTAGAAGAAAGCATAGCAGGAGATAAGGCTGAAAACACAGTAGCATTTAAATTAATGTCCTTCTGACTTGAATCACTGTAGCAGAAGGCATTCAGGGACCAGGTAGGGACACAAATCTGAATAAAGCAAAAGTAAAACAAAATAGCCTGTAAGGAATTGGACAGGGCATTTTCAAATTATACTGTTGAATCTATTCATTTTGTTGTTAAAAATTTTTTTTAAGTGTTTTTGTTCTGTTTTGTTTTGTTTTGTTTTTTGAGAGAGAGATGCGGGGGCGTCGGGGGAGCTCGGGAGCTTGAGCAGGGGAGGAGCAGAGAGAGAAGGAGAGAGAGAATCCCAAGCAGACTCTGCACTGACAGTCCAGAGACTGAGGTGGGGCTGGGGCTATATCCCACCACCACAGGATCATGACCTGAGCCTAAACCAAGCGTCAGATGCTTAACCAACTGAGCCACCCAGGCACCCCGAAATCTATTTTTTAAAATGCTAACCTGACCCCGCAAAATATAGGTCTTCCTGATAGTCACCCTTCTGCAACTTTCAAAAGACAATAAAATAGATAAAAATGAGCACAATTTGAAACAAAGGAAATAAGAACATTCAGTATAATTAGAATTAATACATGTATATTTCTGTTACCAGGAAGAGAAACAACAAACTAATTTTCCAAAACTAAAGTTATTATTTTCCATACATTTTCCCAGTTCCCAAATTTTTAGTATGCTGGAGAGCAGTGGTATCCAAACCTTATCATGCACCAGAATCACCCAGAGAGCCTATTAAAACACAGACTGTTCAACCCCACCCCCATAACTTCTGATTCATTAGATCTAGGACGGGGCTCCAGAATTTGTATTTGTAACAAGTTCCCAATGGATACTGATGCTTTTTACCTGGAGATTATGCTTTCACAAGCAATACTCTAGAGGAAGCCACATCGGGCAGGACTGGGACTATAATTTGCCTTGTAAGGGACCGTAGTGAACAACATTTCTCAAATCTAAGTGTTCTTTGGATGACTTAGATACTGCTATTTTTTTGGTTAAGGTGCCACTTTGGTTACACCTATTTATGTATGAAAATTGAAAAGCATGTTCTAGGGGTACCTGGGTGGCTTGGTTGGTTGAATGTCTGACTCTTGATTTCGGCTCAGATCACGGCCTCATGGTCATGGGATCTAGCCCCCCATCAGGCTCTGTGCCATCAGCATGAAGACCGCTTGGGATTCCCTCTCTCCCTCTCTCTCTGCTTCTCCCCTGCTTGCACACACATGCGTGCACATGCTCTCTCTCTCTCTAATAAATAAACATAAAAAGAAAAAAAAGAAAAACACATTCTAAGGAGAACACTGGATGTGGCAAGTGGAAATAGAAACCCTTCTCTCCCGGTGCACATGCTTATCAGATCCCTCGATTTTCACAACATAAAAATCTTACACTTCGCTGCTCTTTAAACATGTTGTTTAGATTTAATTGGCAAGGTACAACAGCTACATTCTAGGTATCTGTCAGGGAGTTCACTCTTACCTTCACTCAATATCTATTTTTAAAAGCTGAAAGAAATTATATTTGTCAAGCATTGTCTGAAGGATACGTCGTCCACACGTTCCTCCAGGTAATTTGTATGTGGGTGACACAGTGCAGTGTTCCTGTCAGTTGTGGAATATACGGGAAGCTATTTATTAGTAATGAGAGTTCAAAGGGTAAAATTTACGAATGATTTATTTAAAAACAAATAATTAGGGGCGCCTGGGTGGCGCAGTCGGTTAAGCGTTCGACATCAGCCAGGTCACGATCTCGCGGTCCGCGAGTTCGAGCCCCGCGTCGGGCTCTGGGCGGATGGCTCGGAGCCTGGAGCCTGTTTCCGATTCTGTGTCTCCCTCTCTCTCTGCCCCTCCCCCGTTCATGCTCTGTCTCTCTCTGTCCCAAAAATAAATAAAAAACGTTGAAAAAAATTTTTTAAAGACAAATAATTAAAACAGATGTAGGGTTATTCTTCCAACATCATTGTGGCTAATTTGCATTCTGAATTTTATTTATTATTATCATTATTTTATTTTTTTTAGTGGAGATTTCTGACGCCTGCCTTACATACATGACTCAGTCATAAAAGCATCATCTGTCAAGTATTAAAAAAAATTAAAACTGTTACTTAAGGGCTCTTAAATATGTGCCTAACCAGAATCACCTGAAATTCTTGTTAAAATGAATATTCCAGGGTTCCATTCCAGACTCGTTAAGTAAGACTATGGTAGGCAGCTGGACTTTGATATCCGCACATGAAGAGTTGTTCAGTTGTTTCTAATGCCCATCAACATTGAGGACGGTCCTTCCCGGAACCCCAGTTCTGGGTCCCTAACAGAGCTGTACAGGAAAATTACATCCTTGACCTGCATTGCTGCCCTTCAGCAGAAATAGCTGGCTGGTCCATCTCTGCATCTGCTGTAAAGATGCTAAGAGGGAGTTCTTTGCAAAATCATACATCATCTCACTTAGGAGGACTCTCATAAAAAGTATATATTTTAAGTATTAATAATTTTTATTTTCGGGCTTTGCTTTTGGTTAACTACTGTAATGCCATATTATAAGAGAAGGGTTCTCTTTGTGCAGGACTGTAAGAAAGCGTGGAACCAAACTTGTGTTCCATCCTTGACGAAGAGGATGCTGATGGACATTTCAGCGCAATCCCTACCTCTACTTCATGTCCCTGGACTTATTTCTTGTTAGTTTGTTCCCCTTCTTCACCTTCTACTTTCTGTCATACCTTTTTATTTTAGTATCCCTTATGTGAAATCTTAGATATTTGGTGGAACTACCAGGTAAATAAGCCTGTGTAAATGTGTGTATATTGGAATTTGGCAAATGTCATATATTTTCTCTTTTTTTAATATTTTTTAAACATTTTGTTTATTTTTGGGAGACAAAGAAAGACAGAGCACGAGTCAGGGAGGGGCAGAGAGAGACGGAGACACAATCTGAAGCAGGCTCCAGGCTCTGCACTGACAGCACAGAGCCTGACATGGGGCTCGAACCCACAAACCATGAGATCATGACCTGAGCCAAAGTCGGAGTCTTAACTGACTGAGCCATGCAGGCACCCCAATGGTATATTTTTTTCTTAAGAAAACAAAGGAGATTTGAGATTTCATCTGAAAACAGAAATGGTGTCTTTTTAGGAATATATGAGAAATCTTCATCCAGCATTAACTCAGTAACATTTGGTCCAATATTTCTTATGATTTATTTTTAAAGCAATATATCAAAATGGTAAAGGATACTAGGAATGATCTTCAGAGATTTTAACTAGACCAGTGGGGATGTATATGTGTGTTCTCTTTTTTCTACATGTGTTCAGGTGTTGTGATCCTCTCTAGTTCTTTTTTTTCTTTCTTTCTTTCTTTTCTTTTTTCTTTCTTTCTTTTCTTTTCTTTTTTTTTTTTTTTTTGGATATTTTGTATCTTTACTTTGGATATGCAAAAATGAATTACAACTATTAAAGGCTATAGCCAGAGAAGTGAACCGATTCTAAAAATGTTAAAGGAAATAGAAATTTGTCTGGGAATATGGTGCATGTCTACACATAAATAGTATAAGATCTCTGAACCTGACCTCCTCCTTTTTTAATGTGGATCCATCTGAATACACACATATGATATTGCAAGAAAAGCTTAGCTACTTTGACTGAACTTCCAGCCACTTTAAGCAAACAAACAAAAAATTAATTTGAGAAACTATAAATCTAGGAATTAGTGGAAGGTCAGTGCTGCAGAGAATGGTCTACAGTTCTAATTTTGCCTTGACACTTTGAGCAGAGAAAAGATACAATTCCAAGAAGGAAATTCTTTTGTCTGGCAAACGCTTGAATAAAGAATCTGGAAGAGCGGAGAGAACTTGAAAGTAAGCTTGTTGGGGGGGGGTCTGGGGGGGGGAATAGCCAGCCATAGTGCATGCCTCCTCAGTGGGTTAGGGTGAAGATAGAATTAGTTGACAGCAGAAGTGATTTTTTTTGAATGGCTGTCCACCTCTATAATCTCATATGAGAGTAGTGTAGAGGTAACTTTGCTGAAAGAAAGAGTACAGTGAACAGTGGCTCTTGGTTTAAGCTCAGTGGTCTGATGCTAAAACATCTTTCCACATCACAAGAGGCTCTGGCTAGAAGTCAATGTACCCCAAAGCTATTCCTAGTCTGGGGAATCTTCAGATTTCTGCCCCTCTTTTGTCTGTAAAAGATAGCAGTCATAGTGGGCACCGGGGAGGCTCAGTCAGTTGAGGGTCCAACTTTGACTCAAGTCATGATCTCGCCATTTGTAAGTTTGAGCCCCACACTGGGCTCACTGCTGTTAGCGCAGAGCCTGATTCAGATTCTCTGTCCCCCTCTCCCCTCACTCTCACTGCCCCTCCCATGCTTACACTCTCTCTCCCTCTCAAAAATAAATAAACATTAAAAAAAAATTGTCGGGGTGCCTGGGTGGCTCAGTTGGTTAAGCGGACAACTCTTGATCTCAGCTCAGGTCATGATCTCACCGTTCATGAGTTCAAGCCCCACCTTGGGCTCTGTGCTGACAGCATGGAGCCTGCTTGGTATTTTCTTTCTCCCTCTCTCTCTTTCTGCCCCTACCCTGCTTGTGCTGTCTCTATGTCTTTCTCAAAAATAAATAAACATTTTTAAAAAATAATTGTTACGGGGCGCCTGGGTGGCTCAGTCGGTTAAGCAGCCGACTTCGGCTCAGGACATGATCTCGCGGTCCGTGAGTTCGAGCCCCTTGTCAGGCTCTGTGCTGACAGCTCAGAGCCTGGAGCCTGTTTCAGATTCTGTGTCTCCCTCTCTCTGACCTTCCCCCATTCATGCTCTGTCTCTCTCTGTCTCAAAAATAAGTAAACCATTAAAAAATTAAAAAAAAATAATTGTTAAAGACAGCAGTCATGGAATTTATATTTGACCCATGTCCCATCAATATAATTAAAAAGTGGAACAGAGAGAGAGTGAGGTCTTTAAAAACATGAAGGCAGGAATATGGTAAACAAAGGATTACCAACAGCTAGGCTAAAAAGAAAGAATGTTGATTCATATGATTAGAGTTTTTATGTAGTTTGGGTAGTTGAGTAATTGGAAGGGTTTGCCCAAGTTTTCAGCTGTTAGTGGGGAGTAAAATACTCTTTAAATTGAAATTAAATATTGATTTGGTTTAATAGTAATTGCTAAGTTCCCTATTTCAGTTTGACTTTATACAATTTATGATCACCACCTCCGTCTCAAATTTTCTTCTAATGAAGTCAGAGCAATATTTTATGTCACATGTCTTTAAGGTTCTTCTTAGCCATGTGATCCCATATATTCCAAGCACAGGTGCATGATTCTATGTGATTCATGGACAGAAATATTAAAATTTGGATTTCCTGTTGTTAATATGCCAAGTCTGCATATTATTTACTTACATATTTATTGTTTCTACTCCCCTCCCGTCAACACACACACTAGAATAGATGCCTCTAGAAGATCAGGGACTTTAACCATCCCGTTTAACTGCTAAATCACCAGTGCCTAGAATAGTACCTGGGCATGAAAGATACTCCATAAATATTTCTTGAATAAATTAATAAGAAGCAGGCAGTTACAGCACATATAAATCAGATTGTACTGCTGTTGGCAGTGATTGAAATCCAGGAAATAAAGACTCAGAAAGATAGGGGTGTGTGTGTGTGTGTGTGTGTGTGTGTGTGTGTGTGCGTATGATCTGAACACACTGAGGAAAAAATCAAAGAAGACAAGTGTCAATCAGACCTTATTACCCTATCAGAATTTAATTCCTTAATAACTGAGAATTACTAATATGTCTAAGAATGTCTATGTCTAATAGGTCTAAGAATATGATAAGAATATTCTCTGACTCCTGATGTTGTTAAATTTCACACTGAAGAAACAGACCAACAAAACTGGTTGCTCACATTCATCCCTAGTAATCTTTCCAAATTATTTCCCCCAACTCTCTTCATGACTCTGACATTGTCCATTATTGACACCTAGTGAGTTTAATCTATCTCTTGTTTGCCAGGTTCTTCTATCCCATCTCTGGCTCTCACTTCTACTGAATGAGAAGCGCTGGGAATAGGGCTCTCTGAGTAACCACCTGTCAGAACTGTCCATTTGGGCATCAGTTCCAAAGTCTGAAGGCAGATGCTGAAGGAAAATGCCAACATAATGTGCAAGATAAGACTGAGTTTTCCACAGTGTCAAATCTAAATCAATGCTATAGAATAGAAATTATCTTTGAAGTAAAAAATTGGACTCTAATTGGTAAAGATCTTAAGAAATGTTATTAGAAGACTTTCTAGAACACATATAATCTCTGGATTATCTCTCCTTTACACCTCTCCTTTGTTGCTTCCCTTGCCTTGGGTCAAAACCATACACTTTCCTTTTTCAATTCCTATATTAATCAGTTAATGGTAACCAGAATGACACAATTAATAAAAAAAAGTCCTTCCCCCATATTTTGCAGCACCTAAACTATAAGCTAAGTCTGTGTCTTATATTAAACTTCATCTAATCATCCTTTACTATTTAAGCAAAAACAGATTATATGGTCATATTCTTAAACTGATCAAATGACCAAAACAATGATATTGAACCAAAGTCAAAATGACTTGTGCTTGCTTCTAGCACATATATAACATTTAAATATAACAATATAACATTTTAAAAAAATCTGGGGCATATTCTGCATGAGAAAGAGAACCAGAAGGCGACTGGTTCTGAGCTCAGAGTAAGACTTACCCATCAGCCCTTAAGCGTACTTTAGGAAGAGGGAGGGATCCCCACTTTCACACCCAACACCCAAAATCACAGCTTACCTATTGGCCTTGAGTCACTATGACTAATCTCATTATGTTCCTTATTACAATTTAGGCCAAGGACCATGGGAAGCCTAAGAATCATAGGTCCCTATTCATCTCCTTATTCTTATCCTCCAAACACAGCCTACTCTCTCTTCTGGTCTCCAATCCCTCCCCACTCTGAAAAGTCATCCAACTGTGCTCTCTAGAACTCAACAGGAAAAACTGCATTCTCAAATTCTTCTCTGAATATCCCTTTCATCTTCTTGCTCTGAAATCCTGCTTCAAAGCCCTCTGAGTTAGTGAAACTCCAAATCCAACCCTTCATCCATCAGTTATACTACTCATGTTCTTTCCTTGTTTTAACCATCTGCCAACCCTTGGGTCCACCCACCCTCATTGTTTTAGTTCAGGCTAGGTATAACCCTCTCCAACACCGCTCCTATATCACATCCAGGAAATTTCAGGGTCCATGTAGATGACTCTTCCCGTAACTTCACCTCACAGTTTCTCTAACTGCTCTTCTCCCATGGTTCTTCAGGCAATTTTGCCTTTTAGTCACTAACTTAACATCCTATATCTTCTGCATAAAGACATGGATCCAGCCAAATTCACCCTCATGCTTGCCTGGATCTGTATCTCTTTCTTTATAAGATAATTGGATTAAGTTACAAACTCAAGCTTTCTAAAAATCCACTCGACTCTGGTTCCTTTCTATCTATTACTCCATTTTTATAATTTATAGCAAAACTTGTGTTGAGTAATCTATAACTGAAATTTTTAGTTTCCCCCACTGTCTTTTTTATTTAATCCAAAGAGGCTTTCCATCACTTTACTAAAAATGCCCTTGTCAAGGTCATCAGTGACCTCCATGCTATTAAATTCAATGATCAAAATTCAGTTCTGATCTTATTACACCTACTAGCACATTTGACCCAAGTGCTCATTCATTCATCCTTAAACATGTTCTGTTGGCTTCTGGAACTACATTCTTCTTGTTTTCCTCTTTATCTCGTTAGCCACCCCTATAGTCAGTTTGCTGGCTCCTTCTCATGGTTCTAGCCTTTTGTGTGACTTTGACTCCATCTCGAAACCTCCTCTCTTGTCTATTTATATTCCCTCTCTGGATGATCCAATTCTGTCATGCATACTCTGATGACTCTCTAATTAATGTCTTGAGTGTAGACCTTTCCACTAAACTTCTGAACTCCAGATTCATGCATCTAACAGCCTGCTCAACACCTTCAATAAGATATCTATGTAAATTAATTTAAACATATGAAGGAATGAAAATGAACCCCTGGCCTTGCTCACTAGCTTCTCCCAGCCCCTGCCAATCTACTCCTCCCCTTACATCCATTAATTATAATTAACTCTTCCAGTTGCTTGGACCAAAAATCTTGACATTGCCTTTACCTCCTCTCTTTCTCTCATATCCCACATAAAATCTGTCAGCAAATCCTCTTATATCTACTTTCAAAATATATCCATAACCTGACCTTTCTATTTTACTACTTCAGCTTCTACTTCACTAATCCAATCCACCATCTCTTGCCTAGAATATTTCAGTAGCTTTCTAGCTAGTCTCCTTGTTTCTATATTCATCTTCCTTACAGTCTATGTCTATAAGAAAGCAGAATGGTCATTTAGAAAATTTGAGTCAGCAGCCACTCTATTCTAATCCTTTAAAAGCTTTCCATCAGGCGCCTGGGTGTCTGAGTCGGTTAAGCGTCCGACTTCGGCTCAGGTCATGATCTCCCGGTTCGTGGGTTCAAGCCCCGCGTCGAACTCTGTGCTGACAGCTCGGAGCCTGGGGCCTGCTTCGGATTCTGTGTCTCCCTCTCTCTCTGCCCCTCCCCAGCTTGCACTCTGTCTCTCTCTTTCTAAAATAAATAAACTTTAAAAATTAAAAAAAATAATTAAAACTTTCCTTTGTTACTCAAGGTGGGGGCAGTAGGGGGAAGTACCGTGGTCAATTCTCTTGCACTCTATCCCTCCAGTGACTGTGTGCTTTCCATCATGTTGTTCCAGCCACTGGCCACCATATGTCCCTCGAATAGGCCACACGTGCTCCCACCTCAGTTCATTGGTCTGGAACAGTCTGCATAGAAGTCTTCTCTCAGATTATATGCTTTAGTGAGAACTTCCTTAATCACTGTATGTATAATTGTTTCCATATCCCCATTAACCTCTTATTTTTCTTCCCTGCTTTATTTTTCTGCATTTGTTTGCCACGTTCAAATGCACAATGTAACTTGTATATAATCTTGTTGTGTCTCCTCTCCCTCGAAAGGGGGCAAGAATTCTGATATTTCTCTTTTCTTTACTCTAGCCACAGTGCCAAAAGAAGTGCTTAGCACACAGTAAATACTATTTGTTGAATGTATGCATACATGAATGAATGAATAAGTGAATAAATAAATGAGTGAATGAATAAGATATTACTTGGCAGTTTCAACTTAGGAGTCATGATATAAATGATGATTGATACCAAAGCACAGTGTAAAAGTCTATAAAGCAAAAATTGCAAAGTAGATTCTCAGAATCAATAGGGTGACTCATGAACATCAAGAGAATAGGAAGTGTTAGAAATGTCGGGAATTCATAAGAAGGATTTGGGGCAAAACTATGTCGAGAATACAGTCTCCTCAATCCCATGGGGAAGTAGCAGGAGGGAATATGCTTCCACTTCCACCTGAAGTCAAAAGGGAAGAACTACTCCCAGGACCACTCACAGAGGCTGCTATGCATCCTCTAGGTCTGGGAGTAGGTTACAGTGAACTGATGATCACTGGCAAATGTAAAGACAAGAGATTGTTAGCTATTTATCTAAGGCATGGTACTCTAAGAGCATCTGCATAGAGGGAATTATCAAAAACAAACAGAGCTGAGACAGTGGCAGTCAGCTGGGAAAAGTGCAGTGCCAAGTCTAAGGACGGAGAGTTTTATCCAATAAGAGCCTCTGAAAACCTAGGCGCGCCTGGGTGGCTCAGTCTAGTGGGCATTCAACTTTTGATTTCGGCTCAGGTCATGATCTCATGGTTTGTGATTTCGTGTTCTGCATCAGGCTCCTTGACGTCAGTATGGAGCCCACTTTGGATCCTCTGTCCTCCTCTCTTTCTCTCTCTCTCTTTCTCTGCCCCTTCCCAACTCATGTGCTTGTGCACTCTCTCTCTCTTCCTTAAAAATAAATAAACATGAAAGACAGAAAGACAGACAGACAGAAAGCAAGCAAGCAAACCAGCCAACCAGCTAGCCAGCCAGCTTATGGAAGCATCCATGGGAGACTCAATGCTAAATACCTGACAGACTCAGAATGCCAAAGCACCCAACCATAATACAAGTCACAAAAGGAAATCCTTATCCTACTTACCTCTCTTCTTTCCCAGACTCTGACCCTGATAGAGTACTAAACCATAGTCAGCAAGGTGAAGAAGGAGCAACATCGTAGGGAGAAAGAGTGGGTAAAAACACACAGACACACTCGAGGCAATGGTACAACTCACAACAGGACCCAAATAAAGAGGGAAGAATACAGAACATGAAATTAAGGTCAGAATCTAAATTGATTTTAGAACTGGAAAACATATTCACCAATTATAGCTGTTTGTGAATGTGTCACTTTAAGATTTTAACCAAGAGGGATCAGAAAAGTCACGGGGAATTGCTCTATATTCTTTCAGAGACTAAGGCTAGGAATAAAGCAGCCTTAGTTCGTGGATTTAAGTATATAGTGGGGAAACAAAAATAAATTTCTCTTGAGTACCTATGGGTTGGGATTATTTAACATTTATTACAAGAGGGCGAAGACATGCAAGCCAAAGTATAGGATTAACCCTGAAAATAGCAAATAATCACCTTCTAACACTGACCTGCCAATATAGTGGACATAAGGCATTTATAATATTTATCTGAAAAAGGATTCATAGTCTGTATATATAAAGAATTCCTACAAATGAATATGAGGAAGGTACATAACAAAATAGAAAAAATGGCAAAAGCCTTGATCAAGCCCCTCTAAAACATCAAAATGGTCAATAACTGTTAAAAGATGTTCAATCTCATTGATGATCAAGGAAATATAAATGAAAACCAGTTACAATTCCATCAAGTACTCAGCAGAAAAGCTTAAAACAAAACAAAAACAAACATCCAGTAAAAAGTGTTGGGAGGATACAAAGTACTTGAAACCTCAGCAATTATACTAACATGAATGTAATTTAGGAAATCACTTTAGAAACTGTTTGGAAGTATCTACCAGCACAACATATGCGTGCCCTATTTATCTAGGTATATACTCAACAGAAATGTATACATATGAGACCAAAAGACAAGATCAAAAGTGATCATGGCATCATCATTCACAAATGCCAAAAAATTGAAAAAACACCAAAATTTTTCACTCACTGTAATAGCATGGATAAACTGTTGCTACATATAACACAAGTGAATCTTACAAACCTAATATTGAGAAAAAGAAGTCAGACAATATAATGCATTTAGAATGATCCCATCCAACTAAATTTTAAATGTATTATGGTAGAAATCAAGATTGTATTTTCCAGTGGGGTGAGAAGGTAAGTAGTTTCTGGTAGGATACATGAAGGGCTCTCCTCAATACTGTTAATATTCAATCTCTTTTGATTGAAAGTCACAGTAGGTGTCCACCTGTGTGAAACTGCATCAAGCTGTATACCTACAATTTGTCAGATTTGGGTTTATATTTGAATAAATTCTTTTAATTTGGAATTTTATTATTACAAAGCAGAAACCCAAATAGTAAATGCAACAGTCAAGAGAAGAGGCAGTATATAACTGTTGCCATACTAAAAACTTCGACTTGGCTGCCTTACTTCTTCATGTTTTGTTTTGTTGTTGTTTTTTTTTTAATCAGAAGAAAAATCCATTGATCTGTCCTCCCACATTTAATCTTCCATCAGGTTATCTTTCTACAGAGATTGTCATAAAAATATGACTTGACCTGATAATATCTACATCTGCCTGCAACATATTTTCCAGTACTTGAATTTGAGCTTACTGTAGATGTGAGACATAATCTCAGATTCTATGATTTGTAACTTATATCTAGTCAATAAAAGAACAATATCTATGTCTGGAGTAATGTTTATCTAAACCTAAGGCATGCCAAGTTTAGAATCCAATTAAACTAAAAGTGCTACCAGTAATACCATTGTTTTAAAAATTATCTACTCCTATAAGTGTTCTTTTGTTTTAACAAGTTGTTTAAATGATACATGTCTTCTCTAAAAGAATTTTAAACTCATGAGTTTATAAAGCAGGATATCCCATTTCTAAATACATGAACTCAAGAACTCATTTTTATTTCTAAATTTATTTTTAATTTTGCCTTTATTTATAATTCACATAAGGAGATTTCACTGGAGTCAATGCATTGTTCTGCAACTTGTTTTCTGTCATTTAACAATATGGCTTAAATACTTTCCTTGCCAGTGTATAACTTTACCTTATTCTAGCTACCACACCAAACTCATAGATACCCTGTACCATAATTTGTTTTCCCATAATTGAAAATTTAGGCTGCTTCTCATTTTCACTAATGCATTTTTTTCACTGAACATTCTTATGCATGTTATCTTCAAACACTTGTGCAAATAGATCTATAGAACAGATTTATAAAGAGGGATTTCAGGATTTGGGGTTCAGGTTTGTGCCTTTCAAGCTTCAGTAGACAATACTACTCTCTGAAATTAATTCCACTAACCTATTTTCCAACTAAGATTATGAGAGTTTCTAAGATGGCCCTTTATCATCTCTCTATTCTGATATTCACACACTAACATAATTCTTTTCCCTTGATCATAGGCAGGACTTACTCAGTTTTAACAAACAGAGTATCTTAGCGATGAGAGGTTATAAAAAGACTGGGGCTTCCGTATTGGTCTCTCTTTCCTTTTCTTGCTGTGGGAATCAAGATGCCATGTTGCCCTTTGGAGAGACCCATGTGCCATAGCAAGGACAAAGACCCTCAGTCCAACAACTCACAAGGAACTGAAGAACCATAACCATATGAGTGAACTTAGAAGTGGATTCTTCAGCTCCAGCCAATGGCTTGCCTGCAACCTCAGGAGAGACCTTCAGCCAGAAACATGCAGTCAAGCTTCCCAGATTGCAACCACACAAACTATAGGGTAATAAATGTTGTCAAATTGCTAAGTTTTAGGGTAACTTGTTATATAATATGTTCTAACTATAACACTCTGCCAACTTTTGATTATCATTCAGTTTTTTTGCCAAATGTGAACACTAGTGACGTTGACATCTATATTTGTGCATACGAGAGCATATGAGTGTGTGTGGATGTGTCAACTGTTTCTTCAAGTTTTTTGCTCATTTTTCTACTGAACTGTTTGTCTTTTCTTGTTGATTTGTAGGATCTGTAATGTATTTAATGATTAATGCTTTGTTTTTCATAGATGGTACATATATTTTCATCTGTTTAACAATAGGTAATGTATAATTCATGTGCAGTCAACTACAGAGATTATCTCCCTTGTCATTATAATGAGAAAGTCATTGCAATTCCAATATTTTTAATGTTTTCCTGTATGTTTTCCTAAAAGCCTTAGAAACCCGTTTTCTATTTGGCTCTTGAACCCATCTGAGTTATGTTTTAATGAGGTTGTGGAGAGAGCTAAATAACATTTTCCAAATGGATAACTGATTGTGAAAGTATCAGTGTAATGTATCCGTCTTTTGCTCCCTATTTCATATGTCCAACTTTTGATAAGTTGAATTCTCATAAAAACCTGGACATTTCTGAACTTTACATTCTGTACCAATTTTCTTATGTCCAGCAATAACCAAACTGTTTAAATTGCTGTAATTCTATACTATGTTTTGATATTAGGTAGGACTAGCTTCTAGTAAGTTCCTTTCAAATGCAATCTCAAATTTTGTGCATATTGCTCCATAGTACACCTAAAATCATCATAGATTTTAATTTTAATATGAAGAATAATTTGGGGGATACTTTATCTCTTTCAAATACTAAACCATCTTTAACTAGGAACGTAACTCAACTTTTCCCTTTTCTCGCGGCTTGCTTTATGACCTTCAGTAACCTTGTATAGCTTTTCTAATAGGTTTTACAAGTTTCCTGTCATACCTAATCATAAGTATTTAATGACCTTTGTGGCTATTCTAAATGAGACCCATTTTTCTATTACATTTTAAATTGGTCATTGCTACTGTATAAGAAAGCTATTGATTTTTCAATATTGATTTTTATCTGGCTACTTTCCTGGACTCTTACTAGTTCTGATAGTTTTCCCATTGATTCTCGTTGACTTTTTTTATCTTTTATTCTTTGTGTGTGTGTGTGTGTGTGTGTGTGGCAGACAGTTTGTCAGACTGCGTGTGTGTGTGTGCATGTGTGTGTGTGTATACACAGACCTTCTTTTACTTTTAATTTATTGCATGGTCTAATCTCTTTAATAAATACCAGCGTTAACGTAGTAACTGGGATCCTTTTTTCGATTTCTGATTGCTACAATTCTTCCAGTATCTATTTTCTTGGTACTACTGTCACAGATTACCAGGAACCCTGACTTGAAACATAAATGTATGCTTTTGCAGTTCTGGAGGTCAGATTCCAAATGAGTTTTACGGGGCTATAAATTACTGCCAGAGCTGGTCTCCTCTGCAGCCTCCAAGAGGTTCCTTGCCTCCACAGGCCTCCGACATTCCATGGCATAAGGCTCCTTTGGGTCACTTGATTACGTCACCACATTGCCTTTCCCTCTAACTTCCAATCACCCACATAATCCAGGATCACCTTCCCATCTTGACATCCTTAACTTGATCACATCTGCAAAGACACTTTTACCGTGTAAGGTAACATATGCACAGGTTGCAGGATTTAGGACTTTTCTCGGAGGGAGGTATCTATTATTCAACCTACCACTCTTAAGATATTTCACTCTTATGATGTTTTCTTAAGGATTCTGGCAGATTTTTAAAACCAACTTTTAAAAATGTATTTCTAGTGGCGCCTGGGTGGCTCAGTCGGTTAACAGTCCGACTTCGGCTCCGGTCCTGATCTCATGACAGCTCGTGAGTTTGAGTCCCACGTCAGGCTCTGGGCTGACAGTTAGCAGCCAGGAACCTGTTTCAGATTCTTTCTCTCAGTCTCTCTGCCCCTCTCCCACTTGGGTTCTGTCTCTTAAAAATAAAGAAACATTAAAAAAATGTTTTTATTTAAAAATATATTTCTATAACTAGCTTACTGAAAGCTTCCTTTTTCTGAGTCAGTAATATTATAATGAATCAAATGTTTTATTCATCTATATGAAGATATTTATTCACTTTTCTCCTTTGTTATTGTACCAATTACATTAATGCATAGGTTTCATAATCTGAAATGCTTTTGCATTCTCAACCTACACCTTCTGAGCATAATTAGTAGTCTGCTAATACATCCCTGAAATTAATTTGGTAGTAGTTCATTTATGATTTTCATATCTGTGTTCATGAGTTTCACGTACTATTTTTGTTCATTTTTGATATCAGAGTTACATTACACCCAAAGAATGCTTTGAGAAAGATTCAATCCTATAAAACAACAACAACAATGAACAACAAAAAACACTATTACAAGGAAATTATTTTTTCCTTACAGGTACAGTTAACCTCACCCAGAGAACACTCTGACCCTGTTTGCACCTTGTCATGGCACATCAACTTCCAATATTTCCTCCATATGCTATCAACATTTTCTACCATTCCATAGGTGCAATTTGGTAATTTTTGCCAATAAAAATGATTTTTACTAAAGTGCTCAATTTTTAACATAAACTACATTTAAGTTGGTACTATATTTAGAATAGCATTTGTTTTCTCATTCCTATTGTTATTTGTTTTTTGTGAATGTTACCCAAGTTCATGCATTTTATTGGCAATTTTAAAGAGTTTTTTTTTTGATCACCTCTTCTTTCTATTCCTATTTTTCATTTCTTTCTAGTTTTATCTCTATTATTTTTTTTATTTCCCTTCACTTTGCTTTGCTCCTCCTAGTTTTTTAGTTTTTCTTTCCTTTAATCTTTATTTTTGAGACAGAGAGAGACAGAGTACAAGTGGGAAAGGGGTGGAGAGAGAGGGAGACACAGAATCTGAAGAAGGCTCCAGGCTCGGAGCTGTCAGCACAGACCCCAACGCGGGGCTTGAATTCACCACCTGCGAGATCAGGACCTGAGCCGAAGTCGGAGGCTTAACTGACTGAGCCACCCAGCTGCCCCCTTGCTTCTTAGTTTTGTATACATAGTTTGTTTTGAATTTTTATTTTAAAATATAGGTGTTAAAGCTCTCATTTTTCAGCTCAGTAGGACTACGGACAGATACTACAGCTTTTGATGTATGCCACCCTTAATGCTTTTTAGCATCAAAATAGTTGTTAATTTACGTTTAGACTTGTCTTTATTTCACAATTTATTTAAAGGAACAGGACTTTTACCTGTGTAAAAATGTTAGGCTTCTGCTTTTAATGAATTATATTTGGGAAATATAGACCATTATTTCTGCTTTAGGAATTAATTGGAATTTCTGTTAAGGCCTTAATTCTTGACCTATTTAATATGTCCTATTTGTTTTCAAAAAGGCTATGTATTCTCTTTTTCTTCAATGCCAAATTCCTTTCTTTTATTGTATCTATTGTATCATACATATTGTGTACATAAATTCTAACATTAAACTAAAGCATTAAAAGAAAAAAATCTCTCCTATGTAAAATAAAAACTTTTCAAACACCCATACTGCTTATAAGAAATGTTGAATTAAAAGGAAGTGGGAAAGATATACCAGAAAGAGAACATGAAAGTAGAATATTCAATATTAATACCAAACATATTAGAATTAAATTTAAAAATATAAACAGAGCTTAAAAAGTATTATTTTATTGAGGAAAAATATATTTCACAATAAAGATATAAATTTTAGAACTATCTGTGTACCATGTAGCACATCATTTAAACACATGTCAAATCATCATCAATATAAGGGATGGTTAATGGAAATACAATTGAATTAGGAGAGCTTAACATATTTTTCTTATCTCTTCAAAAACTAAGAGATGGATTAGCTATAAAATATTTGGCAAATTTCAACATGTCTTCAAAATGAACACACACATCAACTAGGAAGAGACGGAATTTCCTTCAACATGATAAGTAGCCTGTACAAAAAATCTACAGCTAACTTTATACTTAATGTTGAAAACAACTCAATCTCTAAGATTGGGAGCAGGGTAAGGCTACTACTCTTACGGCTTTTATCCAGTGTTGTATTAAAGGTAACATTCAGTGCAATAAGGCAAGCAAAGCAAATTCACAAAGTTTGAAAGCCGAAAGGAAAGGAAAGAGATAAAGAAAAAGAAAATGGTTTTACTTCTACTTGCCATGATTGCCTATGTGGAAAATCTAAAAATGTACCAAAAAATCTACTAGAACTTATAGATGAATTTAGCAATGTCGCCAATACACACACACATGCATACATGAACGTGCACGGTATATTTCTATATTAGCAATAACTGGAAATGAAACTTTTAAATAGCATTTGTAAGACTACTCAAAAAGTAAAAAAAACAAAACAAAACAAAACAAAAAAAAAACACCAAAATGCTTATGAATAAATTTGATAAAGGTACACAGCATTCTTATACTGAAAACTACAAAATATCACTAACAACAGTGTTAAGATGTTCATTTTCCCAAAACTGATTTATAAATTAACCATAATTCAAATCCCAGAAAAAAAAAACTTTGTTAAATATTGACAAACCAGTAAGATTAGAGAATAACAATTTGAAAAGGATGTTATAGGGTTTGTTTTTAATTGTGATTTAAAGTTTTAAAAGTAAAACTATTATAGTCTAATAATATGGTATTGATGTAAAGATAGACTTCTAAATCAGTGGGGAAAAAAAGATGACCCAGAATATACATATATATATCATATATGTATCACCATATGTATCAGCATATGGTGATACATACATACCACCATATATGTATCACCATTATATATCACCATAATTGAATAAATTTCTCAATAATCTTCAAAGAATCTTTTCAATAAATGATGGAAGGAAGGGATAGCGATATGGAAGAAAATGAACTTTGGTGCCAACTTCACATCATACATAAACATTAATTACCAAGAAAAAAAAGAAAAAAAACTTCGTAATCTCTGTGTAGGGAAAGATTTTTTACTTTGAAAAATTAATATTAATATATTGGAATTCACAATATTAAAATATTCTCTTCTTCTACACAGTTAAACCCATACATTTATGTTTACTTGATTTGTGACAAGGGTGCCAATTTCATTCAATGGAGAAAGAATAGTGTTTTCAATAGAAAGTGCTGGAACAACTGGATTTCCACATGCAAAAAAAAAAAAAAAAGAGAGAGAGAGAAAACTTCTATCTCACATCATCTACATAAATTAACTCAAAATGAATCAATGACCTAAATATAAGAGCTAAAATCATAAAACTCATTAAAGAGAACACAGAGGCAAAGCTCTAATATTAGATTTGGCAATAGACTCTTAGAATAGAAAAGGCACAAGCAGCAAAGAAAAAATAGATAACCTAGACTTCGTTAAAATTAAAACTTTCAGTCATAAAAATACGTTATCAAGAAAGTGAAAAGACAACCTGAAGCATGAGAGAAAATATTTGCAAATCCTATCTAGTAAGGGTTTAATATCCAGAATATACATGGAATTCCTAAATACAACAAAAACTACCTAAAAAATGGGCAAAGGACTTAAATAGAAATTGCTACATTGAAGCTATACTAATGGCCAATAAGCACCTGACAAAACCCTCGTCATTAGGGAAAATGCAAATCAAAATTACAATGAGATACCACTCCACACCCACTAGAATTATTATTAAAAAAACAAAAACAAAAACAAAAACAAGTGTTGGTAAGGATGTGGAGAAATAAGAACCCTCGTACATTGTGGATGGGGATATAAAAATGGTGCAGCTGCTATGGAAAACAGTATAATGGATCTTCTGAAACTAAACCTAGGATTATCACATAATGCAGCAACTTCACTTCTATGTACAACCTTGAAAGGAATGGAAACAGGGACTCGAAAAGATACGTCTATACCCATGTTCATTGCAGCATTAATCCCAATAGCCAAAAGGTAGAAGTAATTCCAATGTCTACCAGTAGGTGAATGGATTAAAAAGAGTGGTATATATACAGCAGGACATTACTCATCAATAAAAAGGAACAAAGTTCCAATACATGCTACAACACGGATGGACCTTGAAAACGTACTAAGTGAAAGAAGCCAGACACAAAAGGACAAATATTATATGATTCCACTTCTCTGAAATATCCAGTATAGACAAATCTACAGAGTCAGAAAGTAGATTAGAGGCTACCAGGGGCTGGGAGAAGAGAAGAATCAGGATTTATTATTTAATAGTTATAGAGTATCTGATTGGTGTAATGAGAAGTTTTGGAAATAGATGCGGTGACAGTTGTACTACATTGTGAATATGATGGATGCCAAAAATATTTGTGACATCCAACAAAGGACATATATGCAGAATATATGATAAACCCTCACAACTCAATAGTAAGAAGACAAAATTTCAAAAAATAGTCAAAGAATTCAACAGATAACTTCACAAGTGTAGATCTATGAATTGTCAGTTAGCTCAGGAAAATGTGTTTAGTTGTACTAGTCACCAAGGAAGTGCAAATTAAAATAATTTCACAACTATGAGAATGACAGAAAACAAAACACAACCTACCAAGTTTCTGACAAGGATATGAAGCAACTAGTTTCCACTTACTGGCGATGGAAGTGTTAAATAGGACAACCACTTTAGAAAAATTTGTCAATTTCATATAAAATTGAAATATCCTTACCAAAAACTTGGGAACCCCACTCCTAGGTATGTACCTAAAGGAAACGAAAACATAAGTTCAGAGAAATACTTGTGCATAAGTGTTCATAGCAGCTTTACTCAGAATAGTCAAAAAACTCGCAACAACTCAAACGTCCATGAACAGGTGAAAACATAAATTGCTGCATTCATGCGATAGAACGGTATCAGAAATAAAAAGAAGTTAACTACTGATACATATAGTAACATGGATGGATAAATTTTAAAAGTCGTATCCTCAGGGAAAGAAGTTAGACATAAAATAGTACACACTACATGATTTTATTTATGTAAAAATCCAGAGTAGGTACAACTAATCTATCCTAGTAGAAATCTGTTCAGTGGTTGCCTGGGGCAGAGGGTGGGGAAGATGGCCAGCAGGCACCTGTGAGGATGGAAATAATCTCTATCTTGATTAGGAAGTTCATTAAATAAGCATATGTATGTCAAAACTCATTGAACTATACATTTAAAATGTGCGTTGTGAGAGGGTCTGGGAGGCTCAGTCAGTTAAGCATACAACTCATGATTTCAGCATAGGTCATGATCTCGCAGTTGATGAGTTCGAACCCCATGTCTGGCTCTGTGCTGACAGCGCAGCACCTGTTTGGGATTCTCTCTCTCTCTCTCTCTCTCTACCCCTCCCCCGCTTGAGGGCATGCGCTTGCTTGTGTGTGCGCACGCGCACTCTCTCTCCAAATAAACAAAATGAGCCTTTTATTGTATGCAAATTATATCTAAAGAGTCAATTAAAAAATACATACTGCTCAATAGGTAATGGGGATTAAAAAATACACTTATGATGAGCACTGAGCAATGTACAAAATTGTTAAATCACTACATTGACACCTGAAACTAACATAACCCTGTATGTTAACTAGATTGGAATTAAACTTTAAAACTTAATAAAATTCTAAAAATTTAAAAATAAAAAATACATCTCTCTCAAATACTTAAAGAAGAGTTATTGATAATTATGGTGCAGATAGTGTCTTAAAGCATAACATAATCATAAATAAAAAGATTAATATATTGCAAAGAATAGAGTATGGAAATATTTTACATCTCTGAGCAGCAAATAAAGTGAAAAAGGAAAATGTGACAAGAAACTTTTTATATATAGAATACATATTATACATATACAAACACATATATTCTAGTTCTAGGAAACTAAAAAAATTAAACTTACCACATCCAATGGTAAATTGTAATACACAGGCAGTTTTCAGAAAAAAAATGAACAAAAAGTGATGAAATATGAAAAGATACTCAAACTCACTGATAGGGGTAATTCACATTTAAATCTTAATGATAACTTTATATATTATGAGATTGGCAAAGCTGGTGTTGGTTCACAACCTCGGGAGCTTCAGGAGTGGGTGAAATCTGAAACTAGTCCCCGGGACAGAGAGGGAAGGGAGACAATGAAGAAAATGGCAGAGCATTCCAGATAGGTAGGTGGTGGGTATAAGTGAGAGAACTTACCTACTAAGCTGGTCCTGGGCTTCCACAAGACAAATCTCAACACCTGATGGTGAATCTTAAGCGTTTATATAGAGGCCTTAACAAGGGTCAGGCACGGAATACTGCCCAGATGATTTCAATAACACATTACTCTCTCAAGGCTGTCCTTGATCATGTCTTTGGCGGTGGGGAGGGTGGAGAGAACATACACTCCAAGGGCAGCGGAAGAGGGAGAAGCCTCTGATTGCCGGGGTCCAGGTTTTTCTCTTTCTTTCAAATATACATTGTTAATTTTCTTAAGAGCTATTTGGTGGAAGGATGAAAATTTAAGTCGTGCGCACCATTTTTTCCAGTATTTCTGGTGTAGTTATGCAGTTTAAGGAGGCATATGTGTGTATTAAGTACAATATTGCTTAGAAAAGGATAAAAAGGTCATTAAGTATTGATCAAGACATAAATGGTGAACTGAAATGAAAAAAAAGCAGGCTATGTATAATATATCTGTCAAACATGTGTAGAAAAATAAATGGAAGGATAAACTGTCAATAGTAACAGCAATGTTCTCTGAAATGGTGGTAGTGATGAGCTCTTTATAGGTTTTTGCATTTTTATACTGAAAAAAATTAGAGTTAACATGTCAAATCATAATTCAAATCAGTGCCAACTCCTGTAATGCCATGCTTATCGTCCATCTTTTAAAGATGAATAATATTCCTTCTTAAAATTAATATATTCATTATGATAGCACATCAACATTTTAGATAAAATTGTTTAAAGAAAATAAATTTCAAAAAACTTAACTCTGAATTTACATCATTTTCATTATTTATAGGTTTGATGACATTATAATTCCCATTATATTTACAGATTTTAGTATTCTGTGATGTACACATGAGAACAGTCTCAGAACTATCTTCCTAAGCATTTTTCATAGTTTATTTATTTAATTCCTGAAAATTGTATTCTTAACTTCTGGCATAATACAAAGCCATTTGGTAAGATTTCACTGATATTTTCTTTATTTTCTCATTCTTTGTGCATACAATTAACTATTGTCATTTGTTTTTCAAATTTATTTTTCTCAAGAGCAGACATTTTTGAGATTTGAGGGATAAGGTTGCTCCTTTGGCCTGTGTGCCAGACATTGCCAATTGGCATTCTGACCACCATTCCCACCCTCATATCCCTGCTTCTTCTGGACTATAGAGAAAAGTACATTTGGAAGACTCACCCACAGCTGGGATTGGGAGGTGGCTGGGTTTTAGCTAACGTGCTAGTATGGATACCATGTAGGGTCATAAAGGCAAGGGCAGTTTCCTGCTTTTTTGTTTTTTGTTTTGTTTTGTTTTGTTTTTGTTTTTTCCCTGTGAGCAAGCAAGATAAAGATGATGTGCGTGCTTACTTGTAGCATACTTCCCGTTTTTGTCTCGTCACCAGTTCTGCCCAAACTATTGAGAGGCAGTTACATGCGCAGCCGAAGTAGCAGCAGCTGCAGCTTCTTGGTGTCTGGATTGCAGCTGTGACCATTGTCCTTGGATTCTTTAATGCTGTGGCAACCCCTGACTCCATTCTTCTATGTTTTTTGTAAGCATCAAATTTCCTGTAGTAAAGGAAATTCCTTTTCTTAAAGACACCTTGAAGGAGGGGTGCCTGGATGGCCCAGTTGGTTACGGGTCTGACTCTTGATTTCTGCTCAGGTCATGATCTCACAGTTTGTGAGTTTCGAGTCCTGAGTTGGGCTCTGTGCTGACAGCCCGCTTGGGATTCTCTGTCTCCCTTTCTCTCTGCCCCTCCCCTGCTTGTGCGTGCGCTCTCTCCCACTCCCTCTCTGTCTCAAAAATAAATAAATAAACACATTTTTTTTAAAAAAAGTACCTAGGGGCACCTGGGTGGCTCAGTCCCTTAAGCAACAGACTTCGGCTCAGGTCATAGTCTCAGTTCTTGAGTTCAAGCCCCATGTCAGGCTCGGCACTGACCATGTGGAGCCTCCTTGGGATTCTCTGTCTCTCGCTCTCACTCTCGCTCTCCCTCTGCTCCTCTTCCATTTGTACTGTTTCGAATTTTTTTAAAAAGTACCTAGAAGGAGATTTCTTTCCATCACTGAACATTAACATCTAGAGTATTTGGTATTAGACATGGTGGGGGAGTAGCCCTAGATGGAAATAAAGCATGAAATAGGTGGCACTGGCTTAATAACTGATTAGAACATTGGTGTGTATTAGCTTCTCTGCTGCTTTTAACAAAACATATGAGGGGCGCCTGGGTGGCTCAGTCGATTAAGCTGCCAACTTCGGCTCAGGTCATGATCTCGCGGCCCGTGAGTTCGAGCCCCGCGTCGGGCTCTGTGCTGACAGCTCAGAGCCTGGAGCCTGTTTCGGATTCTGTGTCTCCCTCTTTCTGACCCTCCCCCGTTCATGCTCTGTCTCTCTCTGTCTCAAAAAATAAATAGACGTTAAAAAAAAAAATTAAAAAAAAAACATATGAGAGAAAGGTAATGTCAGGGAAGTGTAACTGTATAAGCAGTAATGGAAGAAATATTACCGCCTAAAGAAACTCTTTTCTTATAATCTGCGATATAAATTGACTCAGAGGTTAGGAATTTCAGGACTTAGAAGTTTGGAAGAGCCAAACCAGACTTACGAGAGCCTCCCATTGAGTGTTTCCCATCAGGGACAAAGTTTAGATAAATGGTGTTAATTTCTGTGGTAGATTCATCTATTGACCCTAATGTTTCACTCTACCTGTGTCCACACCTTTTCTCATGTGACGTGGCATCCGTGCTAAAGGTGGTTATATTCCCCCACCTCTTGCCTTTGGGCGTGGCTCCGTAGTTACCATTAGCCAAAGAAAGGTGGGCAAAAGTGATAGTGGCCACATCTGAGCATGGGCCTTGAGATGCATAGCAAATTTCCGTGATTGCCAAGACCCTCTTTTGCCTCTGCAATTACCAGCTGACGTGCTCATCCAAATAGAATGAGAGATACCTGGAATCAACCTATAGCTTAGAGTTATCTAAATGAAAAGCCTAGATTAGCTGAACTGCAACCAATGGCAGACATGAGTGAAATGAATGCCTGGTGTTGTATAGCACTGAGATTTTATGATTGCTGGCATTTACAGACTGAACAACCTCCTAAGCCTGCTGTTTCAGACTGCCTCACAATAACATTTATAGTTAATAAATGTGCTGACAAAAAAACCATGATCTGACAAGCTAATTACTATTTTAACTTTCACATGGAAGTTTCTAGAGGTAAATAACCCAGAATCCTACTAAGTTTTGAGGCAATTACTTTGTCAGTGGAACTATATACCTGGCCTAGAAAAGCCTGTGATTGTTCCACTGATAAAGCAATGTGAAGATCTCCAAAATGGCGCCCACAGGAATTAGGCTGTGATGTCTGCACAGTCCTGAAGAGGAGTGTTTTTCTGTTTTTCTGGTTTTATTTTGGTTTTGGTTTTTGGTTTTTGGTTTGTTGTTGTTGTTTTCTATTTCAGATAGGTGCACAGGTCATAATGGACAAGGAAGAATTTCTCAGAGGGCAAAGTCAGAAGCAATGGGAGTTACTGGACAAAAGGATTCCTCCCAGAAGTCAGAACCAGAGGTTGCCCAGGAAATTTAAACTACTGCCAACGTAGAGACTCTCTACCATTCCTAGCCAGCAGCGGTTCTTTGTTGCTATAGAATTAGAACTGCCGTGTGCCTCTGGTCCTTCCCTTCACTCAGTGTAGGATTTCAATGCAACTATCCTGTTGTGTGGAGAATTGCGGAGAATAAATTTCCTATTTGGGCTGCATCAGATGCCAGAGGCCATATCTGGACGATATGGAAAGGACTGGACCTTACACAGAGATCCCAGATTTCAAGTTGTATACTGTAACTGAATGAGATTTGGGATAGTATCCTTGGAAAGTAGTCGGCAAGGGTATGAGAGGGGTGTCACCAAATGAAATGTGCATGGAAATTATGTTTGCAACTCCGTATGGGTTCCTTGAAAGGTATATGTGTGCCATTCATGTTCTCTTTTCCCTTTTCTATAGGCTATAGCACTTGGTGCCAGTAAGCTAGCCTTGATCTTGCAGAGAAGGGAACTGCTTTAGAAGTGAAGAAACCTAGGGGCGCCTGGGTGGCGCAGTCGGTTAAGCGTCCGACTTCAGCCAGGTCAAGATCTCGCGGTCCGTGAGTTCGAGCCCCGCGTCGGGCTCTGGGCTGACCACTCAGAGCCTGGAGCCTGTTTCCGATTCTGTGTCTCCCTCTCTCTCTGCCCCTCGCCTGTTCATGCTCTCTCTCTGTCCCAAAAATAAATAAACGTTGGAAAAAAAAAAAAAGAAGTGAAGAAGCCTACATGCTTAAAACTTTGAGGAGCCTATCCATCCACCCATTCTGGAACATCCACCTTTTTCCTAGACAAGGAAAAAATCATTTGTCTTCCTGATTGATCACTAATTTTCTCTTTCTCTTCCTTTCACTACTGTTCTGACAGCAACTTATACTGTAGATGACTATATATGAGTATTTAATAATAAAAGTTTATACACAAATAATTATAGAACTGCTCTTCAATTAGCAAATTATATTAATCAGTTTTTCAGCACTGGCTTTATGCTACAGTTTGGATTTATGCAAATGAATTCAGCTTTCTTTTGTATGTGTACTTTCCATGCTTGTTCATCTCTTCTATTTTATACTGAATTTATATTAAATTTCCCTTTACTTTGTTTGACTTTCCAATAAAAAACCAGTCATATTTAGATGTTATCAAAATTTAAAAAAAGAAAAAGCTTTGAAACTATGCATGGCAACAAATGTTAACTAGACTTATTGTGGTGATGATTTTACAATATATAGAAATATTGAATTATTATGTTGTATATTTGAAAGTAATATAATGCTATATGTCAATTACATCTCAATAATTTTTTTCCTAATCTTAAATAACAGCATTTCTAATCTTAAATGAGATTAATGGAATTCACTTGTAACACATGGTGTGAGGCCTTTCTTCACTTTATTTTTGAAGTAGAATCTGTCAGTATTCCTCATAATGCAAAGAAATCTGAAAATGTGAGTTTTAAATAAAGATTCCATAAGCTTAGGTCTAAATTTTGAGACTCACAACTTCAAGCAGTACTAGAACTTTATTTTTCGTATTAGTCTTCTCTCCCTTGGTATTTTTCCATTAGAATCATTTCTAGCTTAAGAAATTCTAAATCACTTTGCAGTTCCAGACTAAAATAGAGCAGATGGTCTTTTCTTCTGTCTTCATTCAACTAAAAACCCTGCACATTATATATAAAACAGTCATAAGAAGACCAAAAGATGGAAAGAAGAAGCATACTATTGAGGACCTTAAGACACAAGGAATGACACATTGTGAATTTTGTGATTTTCCTTTTTGCCCTATATATCCCAGCTTATTTGCTAGAGAAGCCAGCAACCTGGAAATATCAACAAAAACACACAATAAAAATCCCACCAAAAGTCATCTCTTTGTAGCTAAAGTACAGGAAAGAGGAAACTTAGCAAGGCGTAAAACTTTTAGATAATAGCCAAACTACATCAACCAAAAGCCCCATCTCCATTCCCACCAGTAAAGGCCATGTGGTGACCCCAGACTTCATCTTCTCCAGGCTGTAATGAGGTGTTCCAACCACTGCCCCCACACACACACACACACACTGGGGTGGTGTCAAAAAAGGCTGAATGGGGAGCCCTGACATTCATACCTGCTCAGAAATAATGTAGCCCCATGGGAATTACAAACATCCATCCCAACCCAGCAGTAACAAGGCAGTCTCCAACCTCTCATTGTGGTAATGTCACTGAGAGGACCAAGAGGAAAGCTGGAACTTTCAACATTACCCGGAAACAATAGGCCTCCCCTCAGCTTACAGTGTCAATTGAGAGAAATGGGGAACAGTAATGAGGTACCCCTCCTCATCCTAGCCAGAATGTATTAGACTAGTGGAGAGCCTGCTCCCCTCCATCTGCCCATCAGGAGCAAGGAAATCTGTCTTCTGAGGCAGCAAACAGGTCAAGGGGGTAACTTGGACTTCCACCACCCACCTGGCTCTAATAAGGTGGCAACTCTCCTTGCCCCACCAGTGTGGTGTCAGAAAAAACCTGTTATAACAGAAGATTTAAACAATGTCCACAGTCTTACAATAGCCAAAAATGTCCAGGATATAGCCTAAACCACACATCCTTCCAGGAACCAGGATAATCTCAACCTAAATAGGAAAAGACTTGCTAAACTTGCTAAACAGATGATAATCTGAAGAAACCCATGCCAGTACACATCATAAACTTCAAAAAACTAAGAAGAAGAAAAAAAATCTTAAAAGTAGAAGGAAAGAAATCACACCTTACCTGTAGTGAAGAAGCAATTTAAATAATGGTGAGTTCCACAGAGTCCAGAAGGGAGTGGCACAATATTTTCCAAGTGCTGAAAAACAAGAACTGTCAATCCAGAATCCTATACCCAGTGAAAATATCCTTCAGGCATGAAGCAGAAATCAAGATTTTTCTCAAATGAATAAACACTAAAATAATTTGTTTTCAGGTAGACCTACCCTAAAAGAATTGTCAAAAGGAAGTTCTTAAAAGAGGGAAAAAATGATATAAAGATCCTTAGAACATCAAGAAGGAAGAAAAATAGAAAGGGCCAAAATATGAGTAAATACAATAGTTTCCTTCTTGTTTTCAGTTTTCTAATTTATGTTGACAGTAAAAGCAACAAACATAATGATATCTGATGTGGATCTTGATACATGTAAATATTTAAGACAATGACACATAAGAGAAGGGAAAAGAATTTAAAAAATGGTAAGGCTTCTGTACTTCACTCAAGCTGGTACAATGATGGCACCAGGAGATACCTATGGTGATGGAATAGTACTATATCCTGGTTGTGATGTGGTTAGAAAAATCTACACATGTATTAAAATGGCATAACTATCACACACGTTCCTGGTTTTGACATTGTACCAAGATAAGATGTAACCATTAAGGGAAACTTGGGAGAAGGTCATTGGAACCCCTCTGTACGACCTTTTCAACTTCCTGTAAATCTATAATAATCTCAAAAGCTAAAGAAGAAATGAGAAGAAAATCTAAGCTTACTGTGTTTAGCAGCCTAGACCTTAACTAGTCTTATGATAACGTACTACCTGTGTCTTTTATCACTGTTTCGTCAGTAAGTGTAAAATGAGGTGCTGCAGGGTAGGAAGGGGGTAAGAAGAAGTAACTTCAGAAGAGCTTCTCTTGTTTAACTACTAGTGAAGATATACCAATATTTGTGGCTAAACGAAATGTCTACTGTCTCTTTTCTTTACACCTTGCTAAATAGATAAAATGGAGGGAGAGAGGAAGAGAAAACTTAGGAACGAGGAAATGATATAAAGAAAGCAGAAAATACTCACAGCACCATCTTAATTCTGGAAGGACTAAGTAAGCATTGGCACACCGTTCATATATTTTACTATTGCATTACTTTTATTGAGTTACAAATTTCAGGAATCTTCAGGAATGTATTACACTAGAGTCTCAAATGGCATCTGAGAATTCTATTACCCCTTTTAAATACTATAAATCCTGACATTTTATATTACTGACTTTTACTTCATTGAAAACTGTAACTACACTTAAAAAACACAGCTAATTGATCCATCTGTACAGTTCAGGTCGTTTTTCTCCATCTTCACTTATTTTCATTAATTTTGATATTATTTCCCTGTCTCTGCCCCTTCCCCATCACGGAAACATGGCCTTCATTAAGAAAAGTCCTTCTTGAGTCAATGGGGTCAAAACTTACTGCGACTAAAGGTTAAAAAAAATAAATATTTCTACACCCTAAGTTTGAAACCACAGGCATGCCCAGAGAAGAGGAAATTACCAATCAGGAATTTCTCTCAATCTCAGGGTGACTTCACCCCGCTTTGGAATGGCCTGAATTCTCCAACTCCTTTCTTAGATGGAGTTGGTCTCTTGAACACATACGAACAGAAATACTTGTAAGAAAAATCTCAACTTTTATTCAACGTGCCTGAGGATGTGTTTTGATATTCACAGAGAAACTATTTAATTTCTTATTTAAAAGTCTCTCACTAGATTTCTTTTTTCACATGTAAGAAAGGTGGGACCAGGGTGTAAATTCTGGTCAGCTGATGCAAGGATGCAGCCAGCCCTTTGAAGTGTAACCACCGAAGTGCCCACTCCAGGCACCTCTTCTCAGTGGATATATTCTAAAAAGAGTCTCAAAAAGATTAAGAGGAATGACAAGATCAACTAATCTCCTCCCCTCACCTCGGGCCCCTATCTCAATAATGGCACCACCACAACCTGGTAGCCCTAGACAAAAATCCTGGTTTTTCAATCACTGATTTTTACCAATTCTACTTCTGATGTAACACTGTTTCTTCTCCCAATACTATTTCCACTGCCAATACTCTCTTACTTAAAATACAGGCCCATTGTGATCTCCACACGTTCCATTCACTACCTCACCTCAACCCCATCTTCTGTAGAGTGACACTAACAACACATCTACCTTATCCCCTCAAAAACTCCTCCCAGGCTTCCTTTTGCCAAATGTACAGTCCTAACTCTTTTATATACCTTTTGCAATTTATTTGTCTAAATTTGAAAAGAGGTCAAACCTCTCCCTGGAACTTAGAAAAAAATAAGGAGAGAGAAAAAAACAAGGACTCTTAATTTCATACCTTTCAACCTCTGTTAAAAAACCCACTGACATCATGAGGTTCTATATTCACAGCTACTTAGATAAACATACTCCAGGCACTCCAAAGATAGAGGAACAAATCATACTGTGCTATGTGATTAAAAAATATAAACTATATCCACTTCCAAACATCATTAGGTATCAGATCCTGTCCACTTTAAATACATATTTCTTTCATCTGAATGCCTACACTACAGACCTCAGATACAGTAACATCCTTGAACTGTAGGCTGACAGAAACCAATATGACCAGATGAGAATAAATCCCCTCAAATTTTCAAGCTTCATCCATTGTTTAGTTTTTACAAACGATATGGCTATTACAGTCAGAAATTATACATATAAAGTTACACAATCGCAGACAAGTTTATATCACACCATCTATAAACTGCCTCGTTCTTCTTTAAGTCCTTGCATTTCAATAAGTAGAATATTTATTTTCTATCTATGCAGTCACCAAAACTCAAACAACAAAAGAAAACTATTTTTTAAATTTCTCCTGTTCAGAATTTTTGCCATTATGTGCAGCTCTAAACATGCTCCTAGGACTCAGGTGAAAAAGGCACTGCTTCCTGAGTATCTATAGAAGTGGAAGAATTTGCATAGGATACTTGCTGCTAATATCTAGGCGGGAACTCCCCATCTAATAATTTAATTTTTCTTATTCAAAGACAGCTGTGTCCATCAACACGTACCTTATTTCCAAAGCACACGACATCCCGTTTTCAAGGACTAAGATGAGTCAAGTCTTTCAAATATTTGATGAGTAGACAGAAGGAAACCCCCTTATTTTTTTCTCTTGGTCAGTAAACAAACCCAGAGAGAATAGCTTTCCAGCATGTTGAAGATGCTCTGGCAGATCATTAATCCCAGAAAAATCTCTCCAAACTTACTGATGCGTGGATTCCATTTTCAAATTTCTCATTAGTTCCTCTTTATGGATTAAATGCTGATGTTCACGAGTGAATGCACACAGCTTCAGCTGATGGATGTAATTGGGTTGTAATGGATTTTAGCTGCTGTTCCTTCTGATCTAGCCAATTTGAAATGCAGTATCAATGTATTCTCCCCGTCTCTCGGTAGGGAATGAGAAATTGAAACCTACAAGATGAAATTTATCAACTTTCATAAAGTCAGCTTCAACCATCATAAAACTGTTAAACTTCTCATTATCATTCTACCGCCGTTATTTCTCGAACTCTGGTCCAGCAGTCAAAATATTAAAGTGTATTTGGAATAAGTAGAGTTGATCCTTCAATATTCTGTGTGTCCTCAACATTGATTTAGGTGCTGTAAATAGTACCAAGTGAAGATGACATTAACACAGCAAAATTTAACACCAGAACCATAAAATGACAAGAAAAGATTTAAAGGTTGCAAAACCTTGTGCAATTTTATATTTAAAAACATGATTTGCAGCTACACTAGGTTCAATAACAAAGATTGCATGTTTCAGAGTCTCAAAAATTGCTACTTGAGCTGTTCTTCTGGTGTTGGATTCCCCTTGGCATCTAGTGACAAATGGGAGACATGGATTGGGGAGAATCTAAGTTGTTAGCTGTCCCGGTCACCCTTCATTTTCTACACTAGTGTGTGTGTGTGTGTGTGTGTGTGTGTGTGTGTGTGTGTTTCAAGTCCCAACCAGTATTTTCTTGTAGTTATTATATATTCAGGAGCACTATAACAGTGAGGTCAAAATTTAATTGAGCTCAACTAGCATGAACTTCCCTTTTATCACAAATAGTGTAAAACAGAAGATACAGTGAAACAGCTATTAAGAATTTTTAGTGAAGAGTATCATGGGAGAACAATCTCCTATTCCTATCAACCTTAAGCCCTCTTTTTAAATTAACATAGAAATTCAAGGTTCTCATACAATCCTAAAGTTTACTTAAATAATGCAAAGAACACTGTAAAACACCACTAGATATTTACACACCACTTTTATTTTACTCTACAGAGACAACTTATCACTGATAAAACCAGAGTGCATAGGCTAGATAGAGAGATAGAGAAAAAAATATTATCTGGGTCTTACCAGCCGCATCTCTGAGTTTAAACATTTTTTTGGACTGTGCATGCTATGAAAGCATAGACATGCAACTCTTTTTTGAGTTCATAACTTAGCCAGCTAAAGTGATACACTTATGAGGAAATAGAAACCATTTATATCTTACTTGCTTTTCACAAATAATACTAATTACCACATACATTTCATTTAGCATCTTCAAACCACTTGACAAACATTAAGTAATTAATTAATTAAAGGGAAGACCATGATGAGCTTAATTGGAATCTCCCCAAGGACACTCAATACTTCTTGGTTCAAACAGGTTTTGAAATAACAAGAATAACCTTTCTTGTGATATTTGACTGCCAGTTTGAGCCAGGAGAGTACCTGGGTGCATGACAATTAGATGTTTTTAAAAAGGTCAATTGGATTTTGTGTAACCTCCAAAATGAGAGGTTAAATTTTTTCTGATATTTTCCTCTCTCTCTCTTTATCTCCCTCCTTCTCTCCTTTTACTCTCTCACTCCCCACATATACACACACCTACGCATACACAATCAGCTTAATACGCTAAATAAAAATCCTTCTTCCCACCCAAAAAACCACATCTAGAACCAAATTTATCACTAATATTGTTATGTTAACTTCCACCAAACCTATACGGGAAGGCATCATCTTAAAGAAAAAAAAATCACTTGATTCACTCCTATAAATTAATATTAAAACTGGGAGTTATAGATACTAGATAATAGACAATCCCTTCCTTTTCTCCCTGTAGGAAAGAAATTAACTCAGAGCCTTAATTTGTTTTTCTGCCAAGGAGAGAGGCCTTTCTATCGACAAAAAGCAAAATTTAATTTCTTTATCATTTATTGTTTTTATTTGTACCTGATTTAAAGGCCTAATATAAAATAACCTTTCTTATTGGAAAGAACCTCATTTCAAACATGATAAAATCTCAGAGAAAAAATAATATATGAATTTTCAGAGCTATTCTATAAACCTGTTGCTACAGTGTCATCATGTCATGTGGACTCATCAAGGTGACTCGCTAAAGCAATGTAAGAAGGTGAACCCCAAAACACTTTCTTCTTCATTCTATAATCTTCTCTCTCAGTAATGAAAGACTTTCAAAGAGAAGAGAGTAAGATAGGTCTATGTTGCATGTGACAAATATTCTTTGATCTGATCATAATTCAAACTCTAGAATTGCCTTTGTAGACAGGATTTATACTGCTTTAAAAAATCCAATTCAATACTAAATATTCACCAATTATTTTTGATTAAGAAATAGTATTAGCTAGCCTGACCACCCATCCTATTATTTACACTTGGTGAAATTGGTTTTGGCCATTTCTGAAAATCAGCTCCCTCAGTCAGAAGTTGCAGGTTGCTATGATTAGGCAGAAATAATTAAAAGAAAAGTGTGCTTGGTGCTCTGAGAATAATTCCAAAAGAAGATCTCAAAAGCAAAATGATAACACAGAAGTACTTAGATATGTTTATATTTTGGTGGTTTTATAAAGAGAATCTAAATAATTTGGGGAAGGTTTATATACACTTACTCTAATGATATTGTCTCTTCTCAGAAAACTATATAAATTTACCCCTCCAGCTAATAATCTACAGTTTGCATATCCTGGCCATCATACAGGATTCCCTGTTTTATCTCGGAGATCTGAAGACTTGTTTCATACAACTGGCTCCATATACAGGGTTGAAGGCCAAGTAAAGGATCATTGACTTCAGTTCAGTTCATGAAGCCTGTGTCATTCAGATTTTATGGGCACCCAGTGAATATTCATCTGGAGTTTTAAAAACAAAGTTAGTTCATTACATGGAAAATGCAACTCAATGGTATTTGATTTTTCTATATTTAAAAAAAAGATCTGGGTTGATTTATTTGGGGTGCCAGGATGCTTTCTGTACTCTTTAAAACTAGCAATGGGGGCACCTGGGTGGCTCAGTCATTTAAGTGGGTGACTCTTGGTTTTGACTCAGGTCATGATCTTGTGGTTGGTGGGATCGAACCCCACAATGGGCTCTACTCTGACAGCATAGAGCCTGCTTGGGGTTCTCTCTCTCTCTCTCTCTCTCTCTCTCTCTCTCTCTCTCCCACTCTGTCCCTCCCCTGCTCTCTCTCTCAAAATAAATAAATAAACATTTAAAAAATAAGAAAAAGATAAAACTAGCAATGAAAACAAAAAAGACTCTTCTCTAGTGGGATGTCTGCATTTGTAATGTGCCTGAGAGAGAGAGTAAAGCTGAGGCGAGTAAAGGGAGAGCTAGAGGTGATGGTGAGGCTATAGGGACGGGGGTGGTCCAGGAATCAGATGGGAACCCTCATCAGTTTTTCACCCACAATGTAAACTTGAAGTGGGCAACATTATTATGGTCAGTTATTACAAAATTAGACAGAAACACCAAAAGCAAAGAAAAGAACCAAAAAGGAGGACACGCCTGGGTACGGTGTTTTGTTGTTTTGTTTTGTTTTGTTTTAAATCTGTCCAATCTCCTTTAAGCATAAGTCTCCTCTCCACAAGGTTACTGGAAGAATAAAATAAGGGGAAAGATGGATGAATACATTTAAAAACAGTTTACAATGGTAAATGGGTTTTTTGCCCCTGACTTTTTATTGTCCTCCTGTCTTCTAGAGGTTAGATTGTTCTAGGCTTGTGAAGCTTCCCTGCTTTAGAGCCTCTCTTTTTCTGCTAACTTAGACCCAGTCAGTCCCTGCACAAAGGTGATTAGTATTTCGTGGGCATCCAGTGAATAGTCATCAATTTGTACAGATTAAATTATTAGCTTGTGTGGCTGGAAATCAGGTTCTTGCTTTTTTTTCTTTCCTACTCCTAAATATGTAATTTAAGAAGTTCTAAACTAATTATCCAATTTCAGCCAATACGAGGTCTAAATTTCATAGCCTTATTATCTTTATTATAAGGCTCTTCAGTCCCACTTCAAAGGCAGCTAAAAGATTGGCATCAACACTAAATTATACAGCAAGGACACTTTGCACTAAACTCTTTTTATGATCCTCAGAACTGAACCTGATTTTCTTATCTGCCAGATTATGCAAAATTAATCAATTCTTTGAAATAGCAGTGAGATATTGTTTCCTTCAGTTAAGAAGAATGATTCAAGGGAATAGAACTGATGTTTCACTATATTTATAGAGTAAAATGTGAGAAGGATCCAGAGGGATAACAGAATCCTGAATTCTGCTTCTTACTGCCTTTCTACTTGATTTATAGACAATCTCTAAGTTTTCCTGGTTGGCGGGGGGCTGGGGGGGTAGAGAATGGACAACTTTGATGGGAAAAAACAAACAGAATCTCTTTCAGCTTCCAAGAAATTCCTCAAAATAATACAGCACCAATAGTGAGAACACCATCTGGTAAGTGCATCGGACATTCAGTGACTCACATCATGTTTGCCACAACATACATACGTGTGCCCAATAAATATACTTTACATTTTATTAGCCTTTGACCAAATCCGAGCTCTCCCATTCTTTCTAGTCAATACCACCTTCTCAACCTGTCTCCCTTTCTCTTTCACACACACACTCACACATACAATTCCTTATTCTTCATATTTGGCCACAACTCTCATTCCCTGATCTACTTAAGTATATATATAAATATACAGAAATAAGGCCCTCTATGATTAAAGAAGAAAGGAGAAACCACCAAGAAACATCGGCAAAAGTGTTTATTGTTAGTATTATTACTTTAGTTGTGTACTTCATTCTTGTCCCTTTAGGTTATGAGAGCCATTAATCCAGACTGCCAGCCAGCACAGAAATTCAGAAGAAGAGATTGGAGGATTTTGATCCAAATCCTTTTAGCCCTGAGAACACCAATAAACAACAAAAATATCTGCCCTCATGGAGTTTTGTTTTCTAGTGAGAGAAGACAGAAAATAAACAATAGACAAAATAAATAAGTTAAACATTATACTATGTTCGAATCTAACTGTTAAGGAAAACAGAACCGTGTAAAGGGGATTGGGAGTGTCAAGGGCTGCCTCATGAGACAATGACAATGAGCAGTCTTGAAAGAAGACAAAGAGGAAGGCATTGGATATCTGCAGAAAGAGAATTGTAGGCAGCATGGTGGCCATGGTCAGCTGTGCGTGTTGTAGTGCACAACCTAAATAGCCCTACCCAGTATTTCCACCAGGCAGAGTCAGTGGCAACTGCGAAGTGCTGGGCAGAAGCATGCCTTGCAGGTTCATGAGGAAAAGAGATCACTGGAGCTAGCCCAGAGAGAGCAAAAGGGATAATAAAGAGAAATTCGATGAGAAAAGGAATAGGAGTCCAAATGAGTCTGTTTCCCTTTAAAACCCATGGTGATTGTTTTGTTGTTGTTGTTGTTGTTGTTGTTTTTTGTGGGTTTTTTTGTTTGTTTGTTTTGGTGAAGGCCCCATAAGTAGAAGGCATGTTTGACAATACAGCCTATGCAAGGAGACCTTACTGATAACCTTGGCTCATGGTTGTCATCATTCTGATTGGTGCATTAAAGACCCCAGAAGATCAAGAGGCAGCACAATGGCATGAAATGAGCAGATAGTTTTGTGTTAGATTCACCGTTTTAAATTCTGACTCCATCATTTACTGGATGTGTTACCACAGGTTCATTTCTTAATGTGATGTCAACTGAATTATAGGTAATCTACTATACCAGGACCCAAAATAAAAGAAACATACGCGGAGCTTTAAGCCTCAAGCAGCTTGTAGTCTAATTCAGGAGCTGGCAAACTTTTTCTATTAAGGATCAGATAATAAATATTTTCGACTTAGTGGGCCATTTTGATCTCTGTTGGAACTACTCAACTCTGCCATTTTAGTACAAAAGCAGCCAAAGACAATATAAAATGAATGAGTATTACTGTCTTCCATAAAAGTTCATATACAAAAACAGGCATCAGTCCAGATTTCACCCATGTGCTGTAGCTTTCACACCTGATCTAGAGCATCATTATCCAATAGAGCTTTCTGTCATGGTGGGAGCTTTCTACATTTGCATGGTCTACTGCAATACAACATAATATATAAGATAATAAAGAATATAATATAGGGGCTGATAGCCACATGTGGCTATTGAACACATGAAATGTGGCCAGTGACACTAGTTGTTACTGCATTGAACAGCCCTGATCTAAAGGAAAAACTAGGCATAGAAAAATACAAAGACTATATTAAAAATGACAAAGGTAGGGGCTCCTGGGTGGCTCAGTCCATTAAGCGTCTGGCTTCAGCTCAGGTCATGATCTCATGGCTTATGAGTTTGAGCCCCACATCAGGCTTTGAGCTGATAACTTGGAGCCTTCTTTGGATTCTCTGTCTTCCTCTCTCTCTCTGCCCATCCCCTGCTCACTCTCTCACTCTCTCACTCTCTCTCTCAAAAATAAATAAACATTAAAAAAAATTTTAAGGAGTGCTTGGGTGGCTCAGTCAGTTAAGCATCTGACTTCAGCTCATGTCATGATCTCACAGTTCATGGGTTCGAGCCCTGCATCGGGCTCTGTGCTGACAGCTCAGAGCCTGGAGCCTGTTTCAGATTGACAAAATTCATATTCATAAAACCAAGAAGCAAATAGTACTATCTGGGAGTTTAACTGAAGACTTCATGAACTGAGTGGCATTTTAAATGGGTCTTAAGCCATGGGTAGACTTTGGTAGGTTTTCTAACCTTGCTTGTAAAATCAGAATAGAAATAACCAGTGCTGCAATAGGGACTCTTTACAACATAATTCTGCTTACAGCAGTGAAACTTACAAGTTGAGAAGCGTTTTTATACTTAGAGCCACTTGTTAGGCACTCCACTGTTTCCCCGATTACTATGGTACAATGGGAAAAGTATAGACTTTAGGACTAGGAAGAACTGGTTTGAAGTTTTGTTCTGAATCTTACTTATCATGTGTGTTTACATAAGTCCCTTTACCATTCTGAGCAACAGTTTTCAACTTTAAGATGGAAAAAGTAGCACTGATTTCTTAGGTCATTTGTAAAAATTAAAGATGATTTGATGATAGTGTTTAGGATAAAGCTAAGAACTTGAGACTCAAGCACTGAGTTATTATGTAATTACTGTTACATCATAAACTCATTGCAAACAATCCTCACAATGCTGTGTAAGAAAAAGTAGGCATTATCCTCTCCACTTTTTGCGTAGGAGAGTTATTTGTGTATGACGTGTTAAGATATCTTGCCCCAAGACCACATTGCCTATAAATGGTAGCATCAAGTTGAGAAGACTCAAAACTTCTTATACCTGTTCCAGTTCCTTTTCCACTATCTATTATCAATTCCCTTATCAAGACAAACTAAATATTTGGAATATTAGTTCTAGACTGAATCTGTCATCTTTGAGTTATAAGAGATATTCAGGCTGATGGGGTTTCATCCAACTAGTCGCTTATGTTTACTAGTCAGATTTCCTGTTTTGACATGAAATATGTCCAGACTTTATTTCATTATTTAAACAATTTTTACAAGGTATCTCCATCTGTGTAATCATTAATCAGTGCCACAGTCTAGAGCAATGAACCTGGATATTCAAAAGCATTATGTAAAACAAGTTAAACATGCCAATACCTAGGGCTTTATCTCTTAAGTCTTCCTTGACATGGGTTTGTGGTAAGTCCTGGCCTTTCTAACAGCTTATATTTAATTTATGTTTTCAAACGGAAACAGCAAATTGCTTAAAATATAAGGAATTTCATTTCATGCCATCTTTAACCCCACCTTGCTTCTTAACAGTTATAAACATTGGCATTGAGCAACACAATAGTTTTTCATATTTCTAAACAAAAAAGTAAGAAAAGGACATAGGTAAGTGTAAGCATGTATTTTCTTTCCTTACATCAAAGCAGAACTTAGATTAATAACAATAAGCACTATAAAAAGTGTATATTTTGAAAAGCAGGACATATTTGTGTTACACTTAATCCATTCCCTCATTCTATCCATTTTATATTGTTTCTTATTTTTTAATATTTATTTATTTTTTATAGACAGCGAGAGAGACAGAGGGGGAAAGAGGATCTGAAGCAGGCTCTGTGCTGACAGTAGAGAGCCCGGATGTGGCGCTCGAACTCAAACTGTGAGATCATGACCTGAGCCAAAGTCAGATGCTCCATTGACTGAGCCACCCCAGGTGCCCCTCATTCTGCCCATTTTCTACATCTTCCTTATCAACTAGGATTCTCCAATTCCAATTTATCCTCCTGGGATTGAATCCCTCTGGGTGTGTGTGAAAGGAAACACACTGGCCATCTGAGATCTTTACGGTATGTCCTACAGAAATGATGATGTTGCAAACAGAAGGAAGCGCTGCCTAGCTCAGGGATCAAACCTTCTCTTTCCAAACATGACACCAAAATTCCTCATTTCTTTCTTTCTTCTAACCAAATAGGGTATAACTAAATGTTCCCTCATCTGTCTGCCATTAGTATGATATCTCTTCACAGGATTCAAAGCTGGGACCCAACTTACCATGCCAACAGAAGGAAGACTGACAAAGGGAGGAAGAAGTAACAAGACAAGAATATCAATCTCTTATCTCCTCAGACAGACATTTCTCCAAAGAAGACATCCAGATGGCCAACAGACACATGAAAATATGTTCATCATCACTACAATCAGGGATATGGAAATCAAAACTACCATGAGATATCACCTCACACCTGTCAGAATGGCTAAAGTCAACAACACAAGAAGCAACAGGTGTTGGCAAAGATGTGGAGAAAAAGGAACACTCGTACACTGTTGGTGGAAAAGCAAAATGGTGCAGCCACTGTGGAAAACAGTATGGAAATTCCTCAAGAAGTTAAAAATAGAACTACCCTACGATCCAGCAATCACATTACTGGGTATTTACCCAAAGAATACAAAAACACGAATTCAAAGGGATATATGCACCATGAGTGTTTATAGCAACATTATTTACGATAGCCAAAATATGGAAGCAGCCCAAGTGTCCATCAATTGATGAATGCATAGGTGGTATTATTATTCAGCCATAAAAAATTATGATTATTAATATCATAATATTATTCAGCCATTAAAAAGAATAAAATCTTGCCATTTGCAATGAATGGAGCTCAAGACTGTAATGCTAAGCAAAATAAATCAGAGAAAGACAAATACCATATGATTTCATTCACATGTGGAATTTAAGGAATGAAACAAACGAACAAAGGGGAAAAGAGAGACAGAGACAAACCAAGAAACAGACTCTTAACTATAGAGAACAAACTGGTGGTTACCAGAAAGGAAGTGGGTGAGGTGATGGGTGAAATAGGTAATGGGGATTGAGGAGTGCACGCGTTGTGATGAGCACCAAGTGATGTATAGAATTGTTGAATCACTGTACTGTACACCAGACTAACATACCACTGTAAAAAAAAATAAAGTTATGTTTAAAAAAAACAAACAAACAAAAAACAATCTCTTGGCTCCTTGGTAGTTCCTCTCACTACTCCTTAGAACTGGGTATCTTTTATAGGTTCCCAGGTCAAACTCTGATTGTGATGATATTTTGCACATTCAAAATCATTATAACATGTATAACTCTACAATTTTTTCTAGTCAGTCCAAAGAGAATTTTAGAAATGTAGAGTCGGAGAGGAGTGTTGAAGCAGGTAGGAAATTTTACTTATTTATTTACTTGTCTTATTCAATTCACTCTTCATTACAGATGGTCCAGAGAGGTGAAGTTCCTTACCAAAAGTCTGATGCTATTTCATGGCAGAACTGTGTTTAGCATCCATGGCTTAAATGTTTTAATGCAGTACTTGTTCTATTGTACATCCTACTCCTTTTATTAGGCAGGCATCTCCATGAATATACCATAGCTTTGTTTGTTTGTTTTATTTTTAATAAGAAACATAATATTCTAGGGTCTTTTTGTATAGGAGTCTCTCCCTACAAGCAAGCTGTCTGGGGAAGTTAAACACATAGACTTCAGACATTTCAGTTTTGTGAAATAACACTGTTCGTGGTTATCTTAGTGACTTCTTGTGGATTTCCCCTTCCCATATACTTTCATACCTCTTTCACACATTCAAATTTATCAGTTATTCCTCTCCTAACTCCATAAAGACTTCCCTGAAGAATCCAGACTTCACGGACCTCCTCTTATACTCAATCCTATGTGTATTTGCCCTACATGATGCACTCGTATTGCACCTATCAGGGCTGTGGCTCTCAACTAGACTGTATTTAACATTCGCCTGGGAGGGAATGAGTCTGGTGCCATGTTTGGCATAACTTCTTCTCAATTATATACAAATTTGAAGGATTGAATTAGTATTTTTGATGACTGTAAAGAGAAGTTCTGACTTCCCAAATTACTCTCAAATACTCCTGTACCTGGTTTATTAATTGGGTGGATGTGCCTCAAAGTCTACTCTGGGTTTGGATGCTATCACTTCATTAGTATTCTTGCCCCCAAAAGACCTTTCTACATTTAGCTGAGCCAACAGTCTTCACAAACATTGACGTTTCATTCACATCACAATTCAGGAAGCTTTGTTTCTCTCTTAATGGCCAAGAATAAAACTTTAAAGGAAAATATCTCCACGGGAAGTCTAGCATTGCTTAGGAATGAATAATCTGTGGCTGCCAGAAAACATTACTTGATTATCAGTCTGAATTCTCTTTGCTCCTTAGTTTCATCCCATTAAGTATTTCTTTATTCCCTTGGACCACCCCAGACTGCTGTTCTCCCTCCTGGCTGTCTCTATATCTTTCAAGTATTTGGCAAGCTTCAGATTTTGATTGATCCTCCCTTTTTTTCTCCTCCTCAAGTGCTAACTTCTATCTTCAATGGACTCCTGTCTATTGTTCTTTGAGATTAAATCAATGAATATTACAAAAGCCAAAGAATTCTTTAACAAGCTTCTTTGCCCCTCCCTTCACCTCACAAAGGATTTTTTTTTCCATTTCATCACTTTCCTTCCAAAAGTACCATACACCTTAATTAAATTATTACAATTCTTTTGAGGATTATGAATAAATCTTCATTTGTTTTCTTTATTAGCATTCGATCTGCTTTTTTAATTGTGTAAATGTTCCCCGTAGGCAGAAAAGCAATATAACGCAAATGAAGCAGGGCTTTTTGTTAAGGAGAGTCAATTTGATTAACATCACCGTCAATATGATGAATGGAAGCATTTTGGAACAAGTTGCCCAGTAACTTGAAATTGACAATATAATGTGTGTGTCATTAGGACTAGAACAATATATTCAACAATATATCATAGCATTGATCTGGGATGCTCCTTAGTTTGGAATAAAATAATGATTCTGTGCACTTATATTCATTCTTGGATTCAATGCTTACAAATAGACTTTATCATCTTGATGCTTAAATGACATGGAAACAAGTGAACTTCATCAATGCTGAAGGAGTAAAATGGTAATTCAGGGATCTGGATTCAGGGCTTAGAGTGATAGAAATTAATTACCTCTATATGGCTAACATGACGTAGTTAATAAGAAAGGATTTATAGCAAATATAAGTAAATGTTCATGGCAACCACTTAAAATGCAAACCCAGAAATTACAAACTTGACATAGGCTCTATGTCAACCAAATGCTTACCAATATTTAACAGTGGATAAGTGTCTAATTAACAAGTTTTCTTGTTAAAAAAGAGTAGATAGAAGAAAATGTACCTAAGGATTGGATTAAGAGCGCTCTAAAAAGAAACTTTCTTCTTAGAGGCTTTCTTCTTATTAATGGATCTCTTATGCTTTCTGTAAACTAAGGTTGTAGATCTTAAGAAAATAGAAAATAAAGGACATATTTGGGTTTTGTTCAGTTTTTTGGCTTTTGTTTTTGGTGGGATTTTTGGTTTGTTTTGTTTCTTTGTTTTTTTTTTTTTAATTTTTTTTTTAATGTCTATTTATTTTTGAGACAGAGAGAGACAGAGCATGAACGGGGGAGGGTCAGAGAGAGAGGGAGACACAGAATCTGAAGCAGGCTCCAGGCTCTGAGCTGTCAGCACAGAGCCCGACGCGGGGCTCGAACTCATGGACCGTGAGATCATGACCTGAGCCGAAGTCGGATGCTTAACCGACCAAGCCACCCAGGCGCCCCTTGTTTCTTTGTTTTAAGCAAGCTTGGGACACAATTTTGTTTACGGGGAAAGAGAAGGTAATTTATAAGAATAAAAACACACCAAGTGAAATATCAATGAGAGGAAGGGAGATAAAGTGATGAGTTTCTTGTGAATATTTATTCACTTGACAAAATAAAAATAAAAATGAAATCACCATAACCATGTGACAGAGAAGCAGTGACTAAATTAATCTGTTCTATGTGAAAGAAAAACATTAAGAAATGTATAAACCCTTTACACATGAAATCTAACCACTTTTTTCCCAGTCTTCCTGAAAAGGAACAAATTGATTCTTAAATTTAACCAATTCCTATAAATTTGCATTACTTTATTATCAATTAATAGCTGCCCTTCATCCAAACTCTCTTGGTTTCATCAATAATTGTTAAGATATCCAGATTTCTCAGTTATTATTATTATTATTTTTAATGTTTATTTATTTTTGAGACAGGAAAAGACAGCATGAACGGGGGAGGGTCAGAGAGAGAGGGAGACACAGAATCAGAAACAGGCTCCAGGCTCTGAGCTGTCAGCACAAAGCCTGACGTGGGGCTCAAACTCACAGACCGTGAGATCGTGACCTGAGCGGAAGTCGGACGCTTAACCAACTGAGCCACCCAGGCGCCCCTCAGTTATTATTTTAATTTCATTATATTATTTGTCATCTCTAGAACTCACTGTTAGGCTCTTTGAAGCAACTAGTGTATATTTTATTTGATAAACTGACATGTGCAAGTGAAACAGAGACAACTTACTTTTAAGAGACCTAGAATGGATGGAAGTTCAAAATTATGAAATTCTGTTGTAGACTAAGCAATTGGTTCCAGGCCATAAATTTTGGGAGGTAAATGCAGGTTTTAGTACAAAGATAAATTATGTACAAATGCAGAACAAGCATCTTCATGGGAAGAAGTTTGAAAGTACTTTGGTGAGAAAAAACGAGTAAAAAACCTAAATCAAAGACTCCTAAGAGTCCAATCACAGTTTTCCCCAACAGTTACTTTATTCTTCTTTTATTTCTTCAGTGGAGTATAAAAGATGCTAACGAGCAAAAAATATGAAAAGTCAGAGGGTTCCCTTCCACTTTAGCATATGTCAGACCTGTCTTGTTAGGGTTGAGGTTAAGTAACTAAAAGCCTAACAGGGAAGGAAAATAAAAAAAAAAAAAAAAGATTTTGAATAGTGAGCCAAAGAAGTGGGCACTCTTGAAATGCATGGACAAGGGGCTCAAAACAAGTTAGAAAATTATGGCCAACTGATCAAGAAGGAGACAGTGAAAAAAGTGATTCAAGACATTTCAAGATTGAGATACCTATATGCTGAGGGAAACATATTCCTTTACCTCTTGTTCTGAATTACATTTAAAAAAAGACGGTAAATACAGTCAATATGCTTTTATGCAATTTTTGAAAGTACTCTTTTTTTTAATCTACTTATTTGTTTTACACATTCTTCCAGAATATGAGATATCTCTGGGACTTTCTCTTTATTTAAAAACAAATGAAAGTAGAAAAGCGTATGTTCTCTATTGATATACGTAACACTAAATGTGGAAGATCGGAATGTCGCGATGGTAAAACCAGGACTTTGTTTATGTGGTACCACTGTAGCTTTATTTCACATACAGTAACCAGGAGAAGAATAAAGGCTGTTATTTAATAGGTACGAGACTGAAAAGGCATTGGTAGCGGTGAATGCCACAGAAGGCATCAAAACTTTTTAGGCATCATTTCAGTATTTTAATGTTTCTTGAATAAACTGGGGGCATTATCACATTTCTTCCAATGCCCATATTTGATATCATCTTTGAGTGGGGCACTCAGATGCCCTAAGAACAAATAAACAAAAAGTAAGCCACCCCTGAAAAAGGAGAGAGAAGGGACCATTTGCCCTGGCTTCCATATTGGGTTTCATCACATCCCTTCTCCTTTGGCAATAGCCTTTCCAGTGATCAGATAAGCTCAGGATTAAACCCATGTCAAATCCCCCTATTCTGTTATCTCGTCCTCCTTCTGGGTCCTTGTCCCTTTGCCCTGAACCTCCACCCTGAGGAAGGATTCCAGGCCAGTGACCTTTCCTTTCTTTCTTTTGCAGATGCTTCTTGCTGTCAGCACACTTGCTCATCTCTTTAGTCCAAACGTGCCCCTTACAAAAATATCTATAGACCCTGACCTTTGAAAAGGGCAAAAGGAGTTTTTAGTCGGACCTAATGGAGAGGAGATGAAAGGCTTGACAGTCTCCATGGAGCCCAGGGATACTACAATTTCTCAAGGTTCAGCCCCCTCTCTGTTTGCCAAATCACTGTGCTTCTTAGATAACTAGAGCTAGTAAATCTGCAGCAGAGGGGAGGAAGGAAAATAGTTCTCAAAGTGTAAATTATAGCCTACCAAGGGGGAAGGGAAACTTGTCATTTTTCAACCTAACTTTCCTTGGCAGAAGTACCCTTCCAGAATTCCCTTTAAATGTGTGCTCGACTCCTGGCAGGCTTCTGGTGATGTAGTCCCCTTTGTTCAGGAATGATTATTTAAGCTTTCCAGCTTAGCCTCATGGTGCAGTGTTGAGGAAAGCTATTTATTTTCCATGTTCTTTCTTCTTATCCCAAAACAAATTTGTCTCCACAGGACAACATCACTTTCCCAGGAACTGAAACACCTCCAATGTTGTATTTACGACTGCCTTAATGCGTATACTCTTTGTTTATCACACACACAGAAGTCATATGTAAATTAAAGAAGGTGTTTAACTACACCCTCCTTTCAAGATCAGTGCATGACTTTTGATGCGATATTTAATTAATAGTAGTACAGCAAAAGATGGCTGACTTTTAGAAACAAGAAAGCCACATACAGGTGGAGTCTCCCTTTCCCTCTCATTACCTTGTGTGTGTGTGTGTGTGTGTGTGTGTGTGTGTGTGTTTAATTAAATATCCCTGGGTCCTGGTGATACTGCAAATGTTTAACACAATACTCGTTCTTTAGGAATGCTTTATACTTATCACATCTTGAAGATGGACTTATCAGCTCTTTCTTTCAACCACATGTCTCAGATTAATATGCATTGTGAGAGCACTTATTTGACAGGTTCAGAAGGGTTGAGCAGCAGGGAGATAACATTACGAATCCCACTAGAATTAGTAAAAAGAGGTCGAGTGGCTGCATTAAGTCATAGTCAATAGTTTAGTTTGAATGAGAACATGTGCTATTATCTCACAAGCACATAAAAGAAGAGGGAAGGAGATAAGAGAGCTGTATTTTCCACCTGTTGGCACATCCGTGGTTTTATTCTAATCCCCATCTCTCCCCATGCCCTTCATGAGAGCTTGCTCATTTCGCTTCAGTGTGCCCAGTGAGCTTGGGTATTTCAAATGACTGCCAATGAGACAGGGCTCCTCTCCTTTTGAGGTTCATCGCAACCCCAATGAACAAAGTATCATAGATGCCTCGTTTCATTTATACTGGATGCGTGGCACACCGCTTTCCCTTTGGATCTGTGTTGTCTCTCTCACTTGAGAGCTCCGTCTGCCCCTGCTGTAGAGCTGCCTGAGCGACAGCAGGATCACCGTGAGGAGAGATGTGATGGAGCGGTTTCTACCCAACCCCTGCCACTCACGTGTGCTGCCCTCCCCCTTCCCTCCTACTCATGGACTTGGTGCAGGAGTCATCTCCTGAGTTCACCCCTCCCCACACGTCACTTTCCCACACCCCTTCTTCAAGGGTCTACACTGTGCCCAACTGCAGTCAGGACATGAGAGGAACCAACACTGTGAAATAAAGCAGACAGTGATGACAGCCTTGTCAGTGACATCTAGAGCCACCTGGTATCACTTATAAAATTTCATTTTCCCCCAAAGAAATTTGCCATTGGTGCTTGCCAAGAGAGATGAACTTTTGTTGTTGTTTGCATGAAAAGCTCAGGGTAAAAACAGAAATGTTGATTGAAACAGAATATGTGATACATTTAGCCCCAGGGGAACAGGAACATTGGCCACCTGCTACATACACCAGAACTGAAACTTGAGCATGAATTTGCCTTGGTTTTAAAGGGTCAATGTGCCTTGTTGATTTCTACATATCAGCTATATCCTTACATTGGGGCCTCCACTGTTATTTTACTTCATATTCTGTTCTTTCTCACTAAAGGAAAACTATTTTCATATAAATAAGGAAACTCTAAAACTTACTTTTTGCCAGGATGCTATGAACACGAGGAGGTGCAGAAAGGGACAGGCAGCCTCCTCCTATGAAACACTTCAAATGAGAAGTATTTTCTTTTCTTCCTTGAGTTTTGGTGTGTTAGTCTTTTTACCTGACATGCACACTGCCAAGGATGATGTACCTACATTGTGGGTTAAAGATTGTCCTCAATTTGGAGGACCCCATAGGATAGCAAAGCAGAAATATGCAAAAATCAATGCAGTGTGTGATCAGTTAAGTGCACTGGGGGATTTTAGGTAAAGAAACAGACAAAGGATAACTAGCTCATCATAATGGGTATGGATGAGCCCGGGAAGAGTGTGAATTGCAATTCAGGGTATGAAAAGACATAGGATGTCCAGGAAAAGTAACAGCCGAATCAAATATTGCAAGAGTAGATGCACACGAAGGAGCAAAAGAGGTGTCACAAGACATGTTGAAGTTATATCTCAAAGCTTTTCATAGTCCATGCCGCATAATTTTTACATTATCCAAAGGACACAAGAAGATCGTTAGAGGTAAAGGAGTTGTGTGTGTCCTGGGAGATATTGTCATGAGTGTGGCCTGTTTGAGCCCTTAATGGAAACACCTGCATTCCAGCTGAAAGAACACAGGCAGAATCGTTCTCCACCTCCTTGAATGTCACACAAACCCTGGGACTGAGCTGATGAGGAAGGTTCAGTGCCAGAAAACTGTCTGGGAGGGGGAAAGAGAGCAGTTGCAGAAGGTGAGCAAGTACCAGGTATCAGAAAAACAAATGATCCCATTTTAGAGAATTAGAGTGGTCTGGAAGGGAAGTATGAGTACATTAGGCTCACCACTTACAGGTTAATACACTCTTTATTTTCTTCCCGCTCAGCTCACTTTCTTTCAGTAATGTCATCCATTCTTATGGCTTCTCTGTAATCACTATTACACAGCCACTTTCTGTGAGCTGGAACAGTGGGCAAGTGTTACATACCGGGGACATAACCAGAATCTGGGCTTGAATGGTGGGTAAGGGGTAAAGAGGCAAGCACCTGGGGAATTGCCAAGCATTGATGAAAGTCACGGGCACTTTTCCTATATTAAAATTCAAGTGCCGATGGGATCCATTTTTATATCAGTAATGACCAATCTTAAGAGTTAAAAGAGAGATAACATCTGCTCTGTCATTTTATTTTTACTTTGAAAACAAACATGACATCCATGGCGGCCACAAAATATCCAGATGGTTTCCTCAGTTCACTTAAAAAGCTTCACACAGTGGGAGAGAGAAAAGCTAACTGGAGAGTTGGGGAAAGTGTCCCAAAATGATCTACATGGGAAAGGGGTGCCTGGATGGCTCAGTGCCCACGTCTTGATTTCGGCTCAGGTCATGATCTCATGGTTTGTGAAATCGAGCCCCATGTTGGGCTCTGCACTGACATCACAGAGACTGCTTGGGATTCTCTCTCCCCTTCTCTCTCTGCCCCTCCCCCCTCATGCTCTCGCACTCTCTCTCTCTGAAAAAAAAAAACAAAAAAATTTTTTTTCAAAAGACCCACATGGGAAGAATCTATCCAGGAATGACAGGTTGCGTGAAGATGATGTGAAAGTGTCAGACACTTTTACGATCCTTTCCTTCAGTCTGGCTTGCACACCTTTTGAAAGAGCACACGACTGCAAAGGGAGGCCAGCCTTGAAATCAATTGAGAGAGCAGAGAAAACGGTAATAGCATCTGCAGCCACAGGACACTCTGCTACAGTGAGATTTGTTGTAGGACAGAAATGACAACTATATAACAACATCTTATGGATATAGGCTTCCTGAACATGGATACGAAAAGAAGAAGAAGCACAGATATCTGGCAGAAGATGTTTGCAGCATAAGTTAGGGCTTTGACAGAACAAAGTGGGCTACCAATAACACAATGCAAGAGGACAAATGGAGATGCTCCTGCAGTGGGGAAGGATCCTGGGGCAATCACCATGCCTTGGAGCGCCATACCTCAACTTTATTTTTAGCAATAGCATAGCTCTCTCACACACACCACAGCTTGGACTTCTCATTTTCCCATTTGACTCATTGATGGATGTTGAATGCTAGGGTGACTTCATAGAGATGGTCTGATAATAACAGAAGAAAGTAAGATGAAATCCATCTAGCTGCACAGGTGAAATTCACAGAAACAAATGCTGCACTTAGATTCATGCTGCTTGTAATAAGCTCATAATAATATTAACCCAAAAAATCAATTCCAAAATTACCGTCAAAATTCATTGATGCTCTTTTTGAGTACACAGACCGATTTCTGGTTGAATTGCTTAATTTATTTCAAGCCTCGACTTCACACATCTTAAAACATTGATTTGATTATTTTAAAATGGGGAAACTTTATATAGCACTATCAGGTCAAACTGCGTAAATCAATGCAGGGTATCTTTCTAACATGTTACAATCACCGTTCAGAATAGTCCTGATTTGGTGTCTTACTGTATATGTATATATACATTTATATATATGGTTTAGGGTTTTTTTTGCCTCTAGGGACAGTTTGGATGCTAATCCAAATTTTTCAAGGCAGGAAATGAGGTGTCCGGTCTGGTAAAGAAAGTCGTTCATCAGAGTTACATTGCTTCCTCTTTGGGGATGTAAACGGAAACATCTAAATTGTTTAAGAAAGCTGATCTTCTGATATCCCTGGGAAAGATGTCATAACACTGGCAGAAACTGTCATTTACTCTCTGCTTCCCAGGCCCTAAGTACTTCCAGGTTAGTGATATATAAACAGGTTCTAGTTTTACAAAAAGATATAAAACATTATTGTTTCTTTTGTTCTAATTCCTAGTGACGCCTGTGTAGTTTGGAAAGAGGGGAAGAGCCCATCAGGAAAAAAGGCAGCGTCTGGATCCATTTCTCTCTGGCTATTCATTCTGTGATTTGAAAGGGGATTTTTTTCCCCCTTTCTTAAGGCAGTTATATCCCATTTAGGCAGCTCAGAAGGGTGTTGCTAGGTTTAATGTGTGACCTCACACTTACTGCTAAATCTTGCTCACTTCAACTAAGATAATTCTAGACACTATAGGAGACAGAAAGGATTATGAGATTCAGTTGCCTATCCTCAAGCAATTTACTCTAGAGCTGAAGAGAAGGTATATGTCATTATTTCGCCACTTACTTGGGGGCTTTGGCATAAAAAAAATGACGAAAAGCAAATGTAGCTTATGTGCTCTGGAGCCAGACTCCCCACTCTAGTAGCTGGGTGACAATGGCCTTGTGCCTTAGTTACTATAGTTATCAATGGTATTAGTAGCACCATATACATCACAGGGTTTTTATGGGTATTAAATTAGTGAAAATATATATTATATAAAGTAATGAGAATGGTACCTACAGATATGTACCCACTAAATGTTATTGTTCATTTATTTATTCAGTAAATAGGTGTTGAGTGTCAATTTGTGCTGGATACACAGAACTAAGACAAGTTCCCCTCCCTCATGGAACTTACATTCTAGAGAGAGACAGACTCAGTAAATATATATGAGCAAGGGAGCGTCAGAGTGGTAAGCGCTATGATAAAAGCAGGATATGGGATAGCAAATAGGTTGGGAGACCACTTGTCTTAGGTCAGTCAGGGGAGGCCTCTGAAGGAGAACTTATTTGTACTGAAACCCAAATGACTCCCAGGAGCCAGTCAGCCATGTGATCCACATGTAAGGCAAAATAATTCAAAAGGAAAGCCATCAAGCCCTGCTAGCATGATTCAAAGACACTTCCTGGAGGAGGTGGGCTTCAGCATGATGTTTAGATCAGCTGAGAGAAAAAGAACGGTCGCTGCAGGCAAAGGAGTTGCAACAAATGCAGAGGATCACAGGTGGTAGACTCAAGGCACAAGGTATGGAATGGGCCTTAACATACCTGTGTGTCTGTAATAGATGGTACATACAGAAGAGGAGACGATAGGGTGAAGAGCTAAACTGAACCTGATTGTAGAGTGCATTCAACCTCAGAATCTTCTTAAAATGTCATAGATTTTTCTGTATAAAAAATAGTTATTGATTTGTTTATGAGTTGGAGAAATGAATTATTTGACCATGGTTAAACTAATCCCCATTCCAATGACCGCCTCTTGGGGCTCTGGGGGATGGTGTACTTGGTAGATATTCACTGACTAAGTGACTCATGGGTTAGTTGGTTCGTTGGTTTATTTATTGCACACAACCTGGAAAACTAAATGCTAAATAAGTTTTTAGGGAAGAAAAGAAGGGAAGGATGATGGCCAATAGCAGTGAAAATTACGATGTAAAACTTCGGAGTTGAGAAAGTATGAGAGAGAAAGCCATAGCACTATGTTAAAGTGACAGGTGTCAAAGAGGAGTGAGGTGTTAGGCCTCAATGGCAAGTATGCACTAATTGGACAACACCAAGGGGGACGGGGACTTGTTTTGAAAGAAAGGAGAAAAGATACGGAGATCCATTTTGTATGTACACACATCTAAAACATGTGTATATATTTGTGATGTATACTGTCATGGAAACTCTGTGATGGTCAGACAGAATTGTCCCTAAAAAGTAGCAGAAACACAGAGCTAAGGTGAGCAGTAGAGCCAAAGTGCATAGTTTTGTTCAAAGAAGTCATTATCTCATCTCTCTTCATTTCTTTCATCCTTATGGATGTGTTATCCATTATCACGGTTTTTAAAAATGATTGAGCCCAGTTGAATTCAACAAATGTTGGTCGAACCAACACTAGACCCTAGAGTGAGATGAATAAAACACAGTTCCTGCGTGACTCCCAGAGGGGATAGGATGAAAAGGGAACCAGCAACATGCACACACACACACATGCATGCGCTCACACACACAGAAACGGGAAGGGTTAGTTGGTTAAAGGGAATGCAGGGTAAACTGAGACAATGAGAATACAAATTCAAGAACTGCTCTCTCAATCATTTAGCAATACAGATTCTATGGAGAATAAAATCTAAGAAACTACCTTCAGCTTTGTCAGTGAGGAGATCACCATTGGTCTTTGAAGGGTAAATTCAGTAGAATACTGGTGATGGAAGCTAACATGTATCTCTGGTCCCTTCATCCTTCATTCCCTTGAGCTCTCAAGGAAAACCTATCAGTAGGTAAAAAGTCATAATGTCAGTCCTCTCCATAAAACCTGAAAATAAATAACTGGGCTATATTCATAATCATTAAATTCCAGATTCCGCTTAAAAAAACATAACACAACCAAAAGCATTTAGAACACAATCAGACGAAGTGGCACATTCCTCCAAATAAAATGCCACCAAAATAAAACTTCTAAATTTATGCAATAATGTGTAATCAAAGACATAAAGTAATCATACATTCTGACACTTCATGCCAGTGAAGTTGCCACCTTGAAGAGTTTCTCCAAAAAAAAATAGAGGTAAATAAACAGAGTAGAGTTTTTTAAAGAGAATTCTTATTTACTTTATCTTAAAAGACAAATTTAATTTTATATATATATATATATATATATATATATATACACAAAGGACAAGCATTTTGAAGGTCAAGCATTTTGAAGGACAAGCATTTTTCTCTAACAAGGTTATGTTGACATTACTAAATGGAACAGTCACAGAACTTTGAGCAGCTCTATTAGATTAATGATAGCAATGGCAAGAACAACTACTATTTGTTAAGCACCTTTCCCCCTTAATACTTTAATTCTGTTTGGGATAGAGAAAATGGAGATGAAAAGAAAGCTTAATCTAACCCTAGCCACTACATATTTTCTTTCTCTCTCTTTTTTTTCCCAAGTCAATGAGAAAGAATCAGCAGCAAAAAATAGCCTTTTCCAGAGACCACCAAAAAAAAAAAAAAATCAATAATTAATCTTGCCAGAAGAAGTCCAACATTTTCAGTACTGTTACAGATTAGACAGACTGTATTGATAATAAAAAGCCATATGTCCTGTCTTTTATGTACTCTGAAACGAAGTATCTTTATTATTACATAAAGCCTCTTGACCTATTCAAGCCCCTCGGACAAAAATAATCTCCTCCTCTGACCTCTTTAGAATTTTACATTTCAAATACAAAGTGAAAACTTCTGGTTAAACATGGAGCATTGACTACATGAGAGATTTTTCTCTGCTCCTTAGATAATCCCATTCAAATGAGAGGAAAGATAAATCCACAACACAAAGAGAAAGGGAGGGGCACTATGAGGGACAAAGAGATGTCAACAAATGCATCATGCAGCAGGAGCTCTGAAAGGCTCAGATACTGAGATTTTAGCTATCAAGGAAGACTCAGGTGGGGCATGGAACTAAAACCCGAAAGTCTATCGGAAAGTCCACATGGGAAGTGTTTAAATACTTCGCCCCTTCCCAGAATCTGGTGGTTCATTTGTGGAAAAATGGAATCAGAAATGCCCAGATTTGGGCACACCTGGCTAAGAGGAAAGATGAGGGAGAGGCACCGCTCTGGAAAGACACTGATGACATGCTCAAACCTTCTGAATCTCACTCCACTGCCAGAATGTTCTCTATTTGGCCAATATTTTCAGGCAGGAGTTTAGAGTAGTCTTCTCGGTGAAACCACAACAGCACCCAAAAAAGTCTTATAAACACTGACCTTTGGTGGTCCCTTAAGGAAACAGCCGGGTCCCCACCATTCCTCTTGTGAGCCCACTGGTCTTTTAAACCTAAATCTGGGGTACAATGATTCAAGACAATTTTCTAAAAGATAACGACATTATTTTCAGGTCAAAGGACTTGCTGAGATCCCCACATACTGAATGATAAATTACCCAAGGCATATCAACATGCAAATTCAGAGAGCAAGAAAAAATAAACTTCCAGGAAACAAAGAAATCAGATAACATAAAAAGGATCCGAAAACATAAAGGCATTGGACTTCTCCGCAAAAACACTCAAATCTAGAGGCTGATAGAACAATTTCTTCAAAATTCTGGGTGTAAATGGCTTCCAAACTATAATTAGAAATGCTGCCAAACTGTCAATTAAACCTGACAGCAAAATAAAACATTTTCATCTATATGAGTTTGAAAAAAATCTCTCCCTTTCTACTTTTGTCAAGAAGCTACTGGTAGATGTGTGTGCTGGCAAAAAAAAGAAAAGAAAGAAAAGAAAAGAAAAAAAGAGAGAGAGAGAAAAAGAGAGAGAGAGATAGTAAAAGAATAAAAAGGAAGACTCTGACTTCAGTAAATCGGGCATCGGGGATCCAACCAAGAGCAGGGGTGAAGTCCCAGGACAAGGTGTGTGCATCAGGTTCCAGCCTAAGTCCAACAGGGAGCAGGTTTTCTGGAAAATGGTAGAACTCACAATACCCAAAATGTTTTCGTGTTCAGAGAGGTTGTATCGGTTTGTTCAGGCTGAGATTTATTTCACCACAGATTACGTGGTTTGAACAACAGGCATTATTTTCCTACAGTTTTGGAAGCTAGAAGTCCAAGATCACACTGTCAGCAGGATTAGTGTCTCCTGAGGCTCTGTCCTTGGACAGCAGATGGCCAGCCTCTAACCGGTTCTCCACATGGTTGTCCCTTTGTGCACAGGTGCCCTAATGTCTCTCTCTCATCTGATAAAGACACCGGTCATATTAGATTAAGGGTCCATTATAATGGCCTGATTTTAACTCATTCACCTCGTTAAAGATCTCATCTCCAACTACAGTTATGTTCTGAGGTGGTGGGGTTTGGGATTTCAATATATAAATTTTAAGGAACACAGTTCAACCCATAATAGAGGGGTTATGATTCCATGGAGAAATACGAAAAGGAAACGTAATTCAAGGAAAAATACATCAACCAGTTGCACTAAGATAAAATTTGAATACAAATTGGGACAGCTGGCAGGCTTAGTAGACAGTATGTGACTCTTCATTCTTGATCTTCAGGTTGGGAGTTTGGGCCCCAGGTTGGGCATAGAGTTTACTTAAAAACAAACAAACAAACAAACAAACCTGAATATAAATTGAACCAGCATTATTATGTAACCATAAAGGGAAAACAGATGAGGAGAACTGGGAAACAAAGAGTCTGTGGAAGAATATCACAAATAAAGAAGGGTGAGTCAGAGGAAAATTGTTTTTTTGTGTGTGTTTTTTGTAATTAGTCTTGCTAATTTGATTATTAAAATCTTCCAATATATTTCACTGACAAAAATTCTACAACATTTCTTAAGTGAAGTGATCAGTGTCATAAAGGAGGGGCAGAGGCGCCTGGTGGCTCAGTTGGTTAAATATTTGACTCTTGATTTCAGCTCAGGTCATGATCTCAAGGTTTGTGAGATTGAGTCCCACGTGGGGCTCTGCTCTGGCAGCATGGAGCCTGCCTAGGATTCTCTCCTTCCTTCTCCTTCCGCGCCTCCCTTACTTGTTCTCTCTTTCTCTCTGTCTCTGTCTCTCTCTCAAAATAAATAATAAAATGCACTTTGGGAAGAAATAAAAAGGAGGTGAAATAATTTTTTGTGTAAATGCTTTAGCTTTTCTATTCAATTGTCACATCCTCGAGAGCAGGCTGCATGCCTTATTCATTAAGATGCCACTTGTACTTTTCATATAGGACACACAACCCCATGACTAAAATATACTACTTTTCAAGAAAAGTTTCTGGAAATAAAGAGTATAATTATGTATTTCTCGTAACACTTTGCACCCAACTGTGGCCCAATTAATAGCTAATTTTTACAAACTGAATATAGTTATTCAATAAATATTGGCTGAAGAAACAGATTAAATCAGAGTGTTATGAGATACTAATAACCCTGTAGTAATAATTGTCACATCCTTAAAAATAGAACATAGAAAATAATCCAATGAATGAAAGATCAGGGAGTGAGGAAAGATATATTAGCAAATTTATTTAACAATTATACCAGTAACCTGATGCTATAGACTGAATGTGTCTCCCCAGAATTCATACATTGTAAGCCAGTGCCCAGTGTGATATTTGGAGGTGAGACCTTTGGGCGGTGATTCTGTCATGAGAAGGGAGCATTCATGAATGGAATTAGTCCCCTTATAAAGGAGAGCCCAGAGAGCTTCCTTGCCCATTTCAACATGTGAAGACAGCAAAAAGATGATCATATATGAGCCAGGAAGCAGACTATGGCCAGACACCAAATCTGCCTGCACCTTGACCTTGGACCTCCCAACCTGCAGAACTGTGTGTAATAAGTGCTTGTTATTTATAAGCCACCCAGTCTATGGCATTTTGTTATCACAGCCCAAATGGACTAAGACATGTGGACAATTCACCCTTTACCAAACTATATCAATTCATCCTTCGCTGTTTTGATGTTCCTTTCCAGATCACTTCACTAGAAAATCAGAAGTCCTTTTAGAGAATAACTCTAAACTGGTATTCAGGATGTTTTTAATCAATTTGCAACTGGATATAAAATAGATGGATACATTTCTGGTCGCTCTTTAACCACTTCCCTGCCAGAGAAGCTAAAACAACACACATACGTGTGTCAATCTGCAGATAGCTAGCGTTATTCGCATTGCTCCCTTAGTGAATTGAGAAGCCCTTACAAACAGACTGCTCCTCACGAAGAGGACAGTGAAGGTGGAGATGAACTTAGCAAGTACTCATGAGCTAAAGATGCTTAGTTTGCAGCTGCAGAATAAAGACAACTGGCTAAATAGTATAAGAGACACTTGTCTTAATGCTGGAAAGAAGGAGGGAAGAAAGGAAAGGAAGGAGGAAGGAGGGAGAAAGAAAAGGAATAACAGAAATCTTATCAATGAAGGAAATATCAAATAGTTGAAAATGGGTACAGGTCAGTGAGACTAACAGCATGGGGATGGCCTGGTAATGAGTACAAAGAGTTTTCTTAAAGATCAGTAAAAAGCAGGGTCTGGCCGTGGAGCAAGATGAGTGGCAGAAAGTAGTAGAAAGGTAGGATTTATCACCACAAAGTTAGATTACGATCCTTCAACTTGTTTTTAAAAACTAGCATCTAAATTCAGTTTTAGTTTGAAGGAAAATCCAAAAAAGCCCTCCATTTTAAGATAAATGTTGAGAAGTAGGGAAAACATAGTATCCGTCAAATTGAGGTACACATATTATTAATCAAAATATATGTACAAAGAAAAACAATATATTAGAGAAAAGCCAAGTATCCCATATATATAAAACAAGGGCATTTAAAAGATATGGAACCAAGTCCTTCCCTAATAGTTGGCGTCAAATTAGTTTTTGTCATTATGTGGTTAGTCTAAGTGTTCCAATTCATCTATAAAATGAAGGAATATTTTCCCCCAAGTAACCTCAAGTCAATCTTCTTTCCATAAGTTGATTATACAACTGGAAATGATTTAGCAGTGATCTCACCATAGCTGAAATCTATTCCAATATATGACGTGCATGAACATTTAGAAGATTGATATATTCATTAAAATGAGGAACATTAATTCCTTAATATTTATTTAAATAGGAAAAAAAATCTCTTGTGCACAAATGTAGACTAGTTGAAATAGAAAATTATGCCTGAAAATGCAACACACCTTCCTTCCATAGATATCAGACCAGGAATTCAGACTAAAACACAATTTATTTTCTTTGTCAGAAATTATAAAACGTGCATTTTTAGCAGATACTCATTGTATCAATGAGATTTGTCCAAACCACTCTCATCTGGGACATGGTTAACTCTTATACATCAGCACATCTAGCCTGTCTCTGAGGCTTAGGTAGAAAAGCAGATAATAAACCTTATTTCCCACCTTGCACGAGGTGAAGGTAATACACAGGACTGTTCTGTTGTTATCTATCAAGGACAGACTACATTACATTGCACTTTTCTAGACAATTTAGGCAGGTGCCCTGTGGTTGAGAGAATAATTCAAACCTTCATGAAACAATTTAAGGGTAAGACAACAGATGATGATGCCACGTGGACTAGTACAAGTCAACAATTAGGGAACAAGAAAGCACCCGGTAAGTTGCCAACTGTACAGTAAATAGAAAACATTTGAGACGAGCTAGGTAATGGAGAGACAAAGGAATGAAAGGTTCACTGTTCAAGGTTTAACGAACATTACTAAGAAAATCCAAGGAGACTTCCTCCTCACCAACCTCAGTATATTTATCTGGGACCATGGAGCTTTCAACAATATTAACGGCACCTAGATTTACATTACATTTTACACCTTTCGAAGAAGTTTCACATACGACCCAAAAGTCAGGGCATATACTATTGTCACTTACTGCCCAGATGCAGGGACGGAACTCAGGAACATAACGTGACTTTCTGGACACCACCCAAAGCAAAATGTAAAGCCTCCTCGTTTCTGCCCGTGGCCTTGACACTACTCCATCAAGATGTGTGGCCATGTGGGCAAAAGATAAAGGAGGGAGGCAAGAGAGGGAATGATTTTATAACCATCCAAGTGTCAGATGGACTCTTGGGGTAATAGTTAAAATCACTTTGAAGAAATTATCTGTCATTTGTTCCTCTGAGTTACAGGGAAAAGAGGAGAGAAAAGGACCGTGAGGTCAGTTATTCCAAGAGACTTTCCTTTATGGTTTAGTGAAAGTGACCTGCGTTAAATGGCATGTGTTGTTTTTTTTTTTTTTTTCCCAAACAGGTACCCTCCTGTGTGTGGAGTGCGTCCAGAGTCCTCCAGTGGCAAGTGTAAAATAAAAGGAAAAGCTGTAAACAAAAACAGTCAGCTGAGGTGTTGGCAACTTGCTTGTATTTATAGAGAAATTATGAAAAGCCAGTTACCACTTAGGGACTGGTCCCGCAGTACAGAGGCGAGTGTATGGTGGATATACTTCACAGACTAGGCACATACTAGTGGATTGCTCCCTCTAGACGGGACTTTTTGTCCTAAGTAAAACTGTAAAATAATTTGCATTTATCCTCTTTGTCAGAGGAAGCCAGCCCAGCTCATAGGGGAAAAAGTTCCTTTGTAAATGAATAAAATCCTCATTCCAAAGGAGACATGCATTTTTAAAATTTAGTCAACGTGGTGGGCCTCTGGGTATCTGCTCTGCCCTAAATTGTCTTGTTTACCCTTTCTTCTGCCTTTCATTTGCTACCAAACAGGGTAACTCCATAAAGAACGCGGATCTGCTGGGAAGAATACACTTCAGTTCTCTCTCATGTAGCTTTATTGGATCTGTGGACCCCAATGGGAGATGAAATGTGTTTTTCCGTCAGTAAAAGTCATCAGAAATGACTGAAAGGTACACAGGGAACAAATATCCATGGTAAGAAGGTAACATATTTATACGGCCACTTTCTTACCACAACTAAGCTTTTGAGGAGAAAGAAAAGCCTGGAAAACTCAAGGATGCGAGTAAAGGTTACAGAATCCACTCATTAGAATACACAGCATGTCATTTCGACACTGCGTGCTGCACTCCACACATGTAATGCTTTTCCTTCCACTGAACAGATCAATCTCCAGAGCCCTCTTGGAACTGTCAATATAGTCATTATCAATTATGTAATGCAGGGGGGAGCAAAGATTAATAATTCAGAGCTAAGACATCACCGTGATTTATAATCTTGCATGTAACTGTCTACAGCTAGCATTGGGAACCTGTCATTAAAAGGCATTAACTTGAGAAAATTAGAGCTCTGTATTGATCGCCAAACATGTATAGTTTATTGTGAAGTGATGCTTTAATTTATATTCCAAGCAAGGCTCTAGGTGAATATCATTTGTGTAAGGAGCACGGCATCCTGAAGCCATCTGGTTCCACGACATGACAGTAGCTGCAGGTAAGCATCCTTGTAACACGTGTAGTCGGGTCGCAGTAACAGACACTGTACCAACACCGCCCGTGCAGGGCCATGTGCGGTTCAAGCACCATGATTAACCGGAAAGAGAAGATGTTTTATCCTGAACATGCAGAAGTTGGGCTACTCTATGACTTGATGGATGATCTCAAGGGAATATTACCTTTCCACATTCCTGTCTTTGGGTAGGTGAAATGCCTCTCTGCTCTTTTGTCTCCCGTACCTTTCTAGCAATTTGCCTTCCTTAATAAAATTAGAAGGAAGTTATTAAGTTACTGAGCCCAATCTCTGAGCTGGTGCAAGTGAATACCATAGGATTGTGACCGCGTGCCGTGATCCTGGGGAGAATTGGCTGTGAGGGCGCATTAACTCAGATAATCAGACTGTCAGCACCAACCTTTAGAAAAAGCATCTCAAAGACCCGAGCTGAACTTCAGAGAAAGTAAAACGGCTTTTACAAACACTGCTTGATGGTAAGCCAGGCAGAAATACTCAGCACCTAGGTAACCGTGGGTTAACCATGGTTTTCAAAACTTAGCTGCATATTATAATCATCTGGGGACATTTTATACAAAATACTGATGTCTGAGCCTCACCCAGAGATTCAGATAATCGGTCTGGGATGGGGAACCAGGCAGTGCAAAAAATTTTTTAAGTTCCCTAAGTGATTCCAATGTGTGCCCATTTTTAAGGAGAGCTGGTTGTGGTGTGTTCAAGTATATGTGAGTAAATTTGAGACATTAAGAATGGAACACATTGAAATGGCTAAGATTTTGGTATAAACTTTAAAATGATGTATACGAAACAATACTGAGCAGTAACTAGCAAGTTAGCATAGACCACAGAAGTCTGGGTGCAAAATGTTGGTTTGGTTTGTGCACCTGTCTTGGCTGGTTGGCAGGAGTCTTAGAGGGAATGCAGAGGTGTGAGAAGGCACAGCGTGCCCCTCTCCTCGTACCAAACTTGGACGCCAGACACCGAGCTGCAGGGTGGATATCAGCAGATTCAGTGGAAATGAGACACGCCTTTCCTGATTATGAAACATAGGGAAGGGCATGGGATAAATGTGGAATCGGAAAATCTGATTTTGCCACTTTGAGGGTAGAAACGGAAAATCATTCCTCTTAAAACTGTCTATGAGAAGCCAGTGGATGCCCAGTGTATGTTTCCCAGGAGCTGCTGGAGAAATGTTCACTGGGTCACATCCGCCTTTTCTCGGTGCACCCAGACCTGGCTGTAAACAAACAGGAGAGGGTGATATTAGGAGAGCCTGTAGCCAGATACAGTGCAATGCGATAAAGGGAGATTAAGGGTGTTTTTAAAGGCTTAAAACCTCAGAGATAATCATCTGACAAAGAGCATTCAAGGCAAAGAACAATAGATTAGAGAGGTAGCTTTGATAAATTTTCATGCTGAGGAAACAAGAATAAAGAAATAAACCATCTAGAAGGAGCCCAAAGATCTCTCTGCTTATGCATTATTAATAACTAAAGGGGAATAAAAAATAACTAATCTTGACAAATAGAATGATGACAGCTTTGATGTTTCTGTGCTAGTCAAAGATGAATGAAGAATAGATATCTTCTATACACAAAGAAATGCATAAGTTGGGATAATTACATTATGCAAGGCATTATTGCTCTCTCTAGATCTAAGTGGAGTCTAGTTTAAATATTAGTAAACAATTTTGAATGGATTTCACAGTGCCTCTGGGTACGATGTGTGGTTTAGTGGTATCATACAGACTTGTTCCGAAATAATCCAAGACCCGTGAGATGTCCAGTCTGACAGAATCTACAAGAACCTGAATCACAGTTGAATTTTAAACTTCTAACCCTATGTTCAACCAACAGAGAACTTTTGGTACTTGGTGAGCCACAGAAAACAAACAGGTAGTAACCTTTTCTCTACCTCCTTCCTTTGTGATAGCGGTAATACATTTGTTTGTTTGTTTGTTTGTTTGTTTCAATCCAGAGCCTGTGGAATCTTATTGTCTGGGGGGAAAAGTAATGGAAGAAGAGAAAAGGCATGCCAACGTGGCCCCAACGTGTAAGGCATTGGCCATCATTTCTTGTGATGCGATCAAAGAAATCTCAGGGTACCTCAAAGCAATTTACAGACAAACACATTCCTATTTACCTGGGGAAAAGTGACTCAGGTTACAACTCCCAGGTTCTAGTCTTAGTGCCTTAAATTTGATTAACGGGGCATATTGCTTGGTATTAACCTGCATCAAGCTAGGATGTAATGAGATATGATATTGCAGCGACTTTTCTATTTCAGCAGGCCAGTTCAGAGGACAACACCAGTCTGAAAGGAAATATACTTGGATTGAATTACCTTCTAATTCCTGTCCCTGGAACCAAATGTTTATATTCTTAAGATCCACTTGCATGCTGTGTGCACATACCTTTGTCTTCACTGTCAAACAACATTCTGAGTGGGCACCAATCCATCAGTCCAAGAAGAGAGGAAGATCTCAGTTTGGATTCTATTATTATTCTGAAGAGCTCCTTCTAAAATCTTAAACTACCTTTTTTTAGAACAACAGTCCCTAAACCTTAAGCCCTCCCACACCCCCCAAAATGATAGCTAATATTTATTGGAAACATTGTGTTTCTGAAAAGGGTAATCCCTTCATGTTCATCTTTCCTTCGTGTTCATCTTCTTTTCTGCTCATAAGACCCTCATAATAGGGTATGACAAGTATTTCTCATATACAAATGATAAAAGGGAGGCCTGAATAGTGAAACCATCTTGCCCAAGCTCACACGGCTATTGAATAATAGAGAGCAGCATTTCAATCTTTCAATCAACACCTAGTTGCTGAAGACCTATTATGTGCCAGAAAGCACTGTATTAGGTGTGAGAAAAACAGCAGTGAGAAAGATATGGAGGTACCCTCATGGAGATTTTGTTATGGTAGGACAGAAGGGCCAAGGCAAAAAGAAAAACACAGATAAAATATTGATAAATCATGACATCATGAGCTAAAAAAATAAGAGGAAGTCCTTCTCCAGAGAAAGTGGTCAGGGTAGGTCTTTCTGCAGAGGGGGCATTGACCTGAGTCCTGAAGAACAGCCTGCCTGCTCTCGAGTGAGTGGGGGCAGGGTAGAGGTAGAACTGGAACTCAAGGAAGAGGTGCCCTGAGCCCCTGTTCCTGCTCGTTGTACCTCCAGCCTCTCCTCTTTGACCCCCTGCAGAACAACCTAAGGCACTCATTTGTCTCAGCTCCTTCCAGTCAATCCCCTGACTCACAGGCCACATTTAGAGGTTGCTATTTCTACCTCTGGGTCTATCTGTCCTGTCTAAGGGAGGAGGTGTCACTTGTCACTCCCCAGTATGTCTCTCTAGGGGTCTGCTTGGGCTCACACTCCTGTGACTCCCCAGACACCTTGCTCCTCTGGCTGCTTTTTTATCTTCTGTATCTCTCTTCTCTCCTCTCTGCACTCCTTCCTTAAGAGTGCACAAACATGCACGAGTTTCTCATATCAACATAGCTCTCAAACAAGCATCTCCCCTCCAGTTACTATCCTTGAAAATAATCATCTGTAATCATTTCCCCCTCTTCCCAGTTCTCATTCATTCTATGGACCTTGTGAAGTGGCTTGGCCTCCTTTCCTCCACTGAACAGGAGAGGTAGTAGAATGAAGAGAACAGACTTTGGACTCAAATGGAAACGAATTACAGGCCCATGTTTCAATCTTCAGCTGTGCGACCTTGGGAAAGATACTTAACTTCCCTAAGCTTCAGCTTATACATCCATAAAATGGGGATAGTGATAAGAATATCTGCCTCATAGGCTATAAGAAGTATTTGAAAAGTCGGTACGAGGGACCTGGGGGGCTCAGCTGGTTAAGCATCTGACTTCGGCTCAGGTCTTGATCTCATGGTTCATGAGTTCGAGCCCCACATCAGAGTCTGTGCTAATAGCTCAGAGCCTGGAGCCTGCTTCAGATTCTGTGTCTCCCTCTCTCTCTGCCCCTCCCCTGCTTACACTCTTTCTATCTGTCTCTCTCTCTCTCTCTCTCAAAAATAAATAATAAACAATATTTTTTTTTTAAAAAAAAGACAGTACATACCAAGCACAGTATAAACATGGTACGAGATCAGAATACAAGTGTTAAGTCATTATGTAAGCCATTATTTAAACTGTATGGGCAAAGACACTAGTGACCAACTGAATGCCAAATCCAACGCAGTACTTTCAGACCTAGTGCTTTCCTAACTTCCTTGTGATGTTTGACATTATTGGACCCACCTCTCATGTTAAAACCTCTACTGCCTTGACCTCCAATAACACTCCCTAATGATGCTGGTTCTCATTCTCTTTACCTCGCAGTCGTTTTCATCCCATGACTGTCCCTTCTCGGTATGCTGTGCTGATTCTTCTTCCTCTTATCCCCTTCTTTCGTCACTCGCTTCCTCTTTCATTCTGGATCTCCCTTCTGGTCATTCACACAGCCTCAGTTGCTATCTCTACGTTAATGACTCTCAACATTCGTTTTCTACTGATAGTTGTCTCATGAACTCCGGATGGATTGATGTATTCCATTGCTTAAGGACTTCTTCACTTCCATGCGCTATAGAAACTTCAGAGTCACCACTGAGAAAACGGTTTCTCTTCCTTTGGTTACCTAACTCATTTTGTGTCACCAAGATCTGCCTATTTTCCCAAGAAAAAAATATCGGTAATGTCTTCAGCTGCTTGCCTGGCAGGTCCAGGACAAATAGCCAGATCTCTTGCCTCCAAAGATGATACTCTTTGACTCAGTGCTCTGTGATTAGCAGTTTACAGAACGTTCTTTATTGTATTAGTACCCTGTTATGGTTAATTCCATATGTCAACTTGGCTAGGTCGTGGTACCCAGTTTTTGTTCAAACACCACTCTAGATTCCTTTGAAGGTATATTTGTAGATGGTAATTAGCATTAAAATTAGTAGTTTTGAGTAAAACAAATGATCCTCCACAGTGTGAGCGGAGTTCATCCAAATCTTTGAAGGTCTCAAGAGAAAACACTAAAGTTCCCTAAGGAAGGAAGGAAGGATTCCACTTCCAGACTGCCTTGGGACTCAAGCTACATCAACTCTTCTACATGTCTCCGACATGCTGGCCTGCCCCAAAGATTTCAAACATGCCAGCACCTACAATCATATGAGCAAATTCCTTAAAATCAATCAATCTCTCTCTCTTTCTCTCTTTTTCTCCCATTGATTCTGTTTCTCTGGGGAACCCTGACTCATGCATACCCTATATTTTTTCCTCTATCATTAGAAATATATCGTTAGCATCCTGCCAGCTTAACTTTTCATTTGCATATTTGTATTATTTATGTTAGCATAAATAGATGTCTTATATGCGACTGCTAACCTACCCTATCTAGATACATGGTGCCTGGGAATACAGTCAGTCATGTGTACAGTAGACTCTTTAGTCTCTAGAAGACAAAACATCTTTCCTCTTTTCTCTCTCCCATGTACTTCCCTTCATCAACTTCCCACTGAACTTGTCTTGCCATCCTCCTAGCCAGACCATAAACTAGCGTCCCCCATTTCACTCACCCTAGAGGTTGGCAAGGATTTGTAACCTAAGTATCTGGGCCTCCTCACATAGGCAAACAAATTCTATTGCTATCTTGAGATCCAGTTGGTAAAACAAAGTTGAAAACTAAAAATCACAACTTTGTGTCTTTTTTTTTCCTCCCATGGTTCTACTTGATTATTACGTCTGAAATTGATTAATTTGCCATCCATAATTGCTCTCGACTTATAAACTGAGGATTGCAAAAGCTTTGCATGTCACCAGCAATTCAGCTTCTCAGGAACAAGGGACAAAAACCTGATTTGGAGAGAAATCTCTAAGGGATTAATTAACTCAGCAAAGACATTTACAGCACTAGCTAACAGTTTAATGATGGACTGAAGGTTGAGTTCATTCCCGATGTGCCACTGGCTACAAAAATTCAATTAATCTGGTATATTAAATGAATATTTAGGTTGTAAAAAGAAGACAAAAGGGTTTTGTTTGTTCATTTGCTTTTTGCAACCAAAATTACAGTTCTTCTTCCTCTTCCCTTCTGCAGAAGGTTATTATCTAAGAAATGCTTTACGAGGAGTGGGTCAGTGTTCAGGTTAAGCCTGGTGCCTTAAGATGATATTCAGTGATTCCAGTCACATTTGCTGAGCTGCCAACACTTTTAATAAACACATATGCTTTGGACTTCTAGTTTCTGGTTTCTGGGGATTACAATATTTTCCTAGGTTAGCCAGCCTTCTATCTTGGACAAGGCTGTATGACTATTTACTCAAGTAACTTATCTCAGGAGCTTTAAATGTTCCCCCATATTTCATGCCCTTCTCCTCTGAATGTCTGGGTTTTGGAAATTAACATTCAGAGGAGAGGAGAAGAAATTTTTCATATAAAAAGGGTAAATAATATGATATCACCTATATGTCTGAGGAGAGGAATGTAAATTTGGTCTCCACAGAGGCCATCCCTTCTTTCCTATTTCTCTATTTGAGTGTGTTCTTGTTTTTCTTAAGTTTCTTTTATCACTCATCATTTGATAGATGGTAAATATTTTACTTCCTTACCTACTTCCTCCTTCAATAATATTTTTATCTTGACAAGCTCAAGGATATCAAAATGTAGGAATAAAATAATTCCTGAGCATTTCTGAAAAGTCCAATAATTTAGCGGAATATCCATTCCTGTTGTACACACATTAGCATAGAGACTTGTTTTAGACAAAAGGTTCATTTATTTTTACTGGAAAGGTATCACTCTAACTTTTAAAAAACTTCACATGCTTGAGGAGGGCACCTGTTGGGATGAGCACTGGGTGTTTTATGGAAACCAATTTGACAATAAATTTCATATTAAAAGAAAAAAACTTCACACGCGTTATATCTCTGCAGATGCATCATCTTTGCAAATAAAAGTAGATGGGTGGAGGTACTTTAAAAATCTGCTTGAGATTACTTAAATGTGGTTTATTCTAAAGCCAGAGGAATGGATGAAATAACCTTTTAATCTACCTTTCTTGTTCTAGAATTACAAGACAGAAGAAAATATATTCTGATCACCGAACTGGCATTTCCTGGACTAGGACACTTGCCAAAGAGAAGAAAGACATGTTCTGATGTTGTTACAGTAAAATTTACATGTTTTGGTCTGACTTTAAAATCATGATATTTCATTAGAATTATTATTTCATTATTCATTAGGTATGATACAGTTAACATTTCAATAAGTAACTGCTCTAGCAATAGGAGAGGAAATCTGATCCAATTTGTTTCTTTCCACCCTTTAAAATACCTAACTGTTGTTGCCATCATCTACATCTATTCCATAATATCCCAGTGACTAGAAAACATCAGAAATTCTTTAACAGCTGAGTCTCAATATAAATATTTCGTTTTCTTTCCTTTAAATCACCCCTTGAAGGCCAACAAGAATTGTATTTCTAGTCATTCTGTGTGTCTGTGCGTCTCTCTCTGTATCTGTCTCTCTGTCTCTCTCTCCTTCCCTTCCTCCCCCCATTTCTCCTTCTCCATCCCTCTGTCTCTCTTTCCCCACACAGAATATGCAGAGCTTTGGAAGATTCAAGACAGAGTAAATAGTATGATAATACAAAACACTAGTAATAAAACATGTGTATGCTTTTCTGATGGCTTTGATATACATAAAAACTTGGAAAATTCATACAGAGAGACACGCACACAATTTATGTCATCAAGTAATGCTACCTCAACACCCAGAAAAAGTTCTCTGAGCCAATGAAAAGATATTTTTAATAATATGAGAAGTCTCCTGTGTATTTCCGTAGCTCACCGGCCTCTCCACAGTAAATATGATTCAAAAGCTCAATCATTAATTCTATTTAGGCTTAATGTGTCATAAAGCTAAGGAATGCAGGGCCATTTTCCTCTCTGCTGGGGCACAAAAAGTATATTAACTATTCCAGCCAGTACTGTGAATGATTTATTAATTCAATTTTGGAAAGTGAGACTGTCAGATCATATAAGCACATATTATAAACAGATGATCTCTCTGAAGATTCTCATTCCTTCTCTTAGCTAAATGACTGACAATATACTTCACTGACTGAGATCTCTCTCTGTCTCTGTCTCCCTGTCTCTCCAAGCCTCCAAACATACACACACACCATTCAAATCGTCTAGAGATAATATCCGCTCATACTTGAGATGGTAGAACTAACACAATATAAATTCAAAGAAGCACCTGGAATGAAATAAAAGAATTGTTCCAAACACAGACCTAAAAATTATTGGGTCAACTCTGACTGGTGAAAAGAACATCAGTGTGGGTCTCCTGTGAGCTGGATTCTGGACCAGGATCTTCCAGGAAGCATAGATGACCTTAGGAAAGTCACTTCCCCTGTGTCCTTAGCTCGGAAAGGGAGGACGGTGTGATCCTACCATTTATAACTTTCATTGTAGCCATGTTGTGACATGAGTGAAAAACGACAACGTAATGATGGTCTACCCTCAACAGTATGGTTCTCTGTGTGATTGTCCTCCATGGGAGTTGACATCATACCTGAGAGCCTCTCGGTGCTTAGCCAGTTTCTTCTGAATAACACATCACGAAGCAATTGACATTTCCTGACCTTTGAATCCTGATTCTGGGGCAACATCAAAAAGAGTGTGTGTGTGTGTGTGTGTGTGTGTGTGTGTTTTCTCAGTAAATTCCCAGCATCTGCTAACCTCCCAGCAACAATTTTTAACCAAGCCTCTTTTAGAATATTGGATATTGCTAGTGTTTTACGGTTCTGAAACCATTTTTATTTCCTCGTTCTGTAAAACTTCCAATCCCTTCTGCCCAATTCCTTTTCACAGATAGAGGAGCTTGGTTTTCTTCCCATGGGAACTCTGAGAATTAAAATATAGAGATTATTTTAATCATGTGATGGTGATTCATTTCCTAAGATATTCAATGTGTGATAAATATGGGTGAAATCAAGGGATAATTTTCAAGATCAGAGAGCAGTTTGTAATTTTGCATCACGCTAAAAGTACACTCACCTGTTTCCTAACCAAATTATGCTCACTGGGAAATGTTTATTCCTTGTTCCTGACAGAAACTTTTTACAGGGAATCTGGCCATTCCTGGCTCAGACAACACCTCAGGTGTAAAGTCGTTCAAGACCAGATCAGGAAGGAGTGCTGCAAAGGGAAAGCACGGAACCAAACTTGACTTCATAAAAGTTAAAACAAAACAAAACAAAAACACAAATGGTTTAATATAAAATGGTATCATTTATTCTTAGCAAAAGCTGTACCATGATGCTTCATGTGAAGAGGGTTTACAATTTTCAATTGTAAAATTATGTTCCTACAGTATCTATTCGCACTTTTCTGGTAGGGGCACTCTTTATGCGTATCGTCCTCCAAACTAGTCCCATACTATACCCCAAATATCGTAATTGCAAATAAGACGGTCAGTTGCAATATGTTGTGGTCTCCTTCAATTATGGCACAGGAGCTATATTAGAATTTAGTTTCCAGGGCACCTGGGTGACTCAGTAGGTTAAGCGTCTAAATTAGGCTCAGGTCACCACCTCCCAGTTCGTGGGTTCCAGCCCCGCATTGGGCTCTGTGCTGACAGTGTGGAGCCTGCTTGGGATTCTCTCTCTCTCTCTTTTCCCTTCTCTCTGCCCCTATCCTGCTTGTGCTCTCTCTCTCAAAAATAAATAAACATTAAAAAAAAGAAGAATTTAGTTTCCTAAATTTAAATACATTTTTTTACTTGGTTTTGTTCTTTGCCTTTTTTTTTAATGGTTTATTTATTCTTGAGAGAGAGAGACCGTGAGGTGGGGAGGGGCAGAGAGAAAGGGGGACAAGGATCTGAAGTGGGGTCTGTGCTGACAGCAGAGAGTCTGATGTGGGGCTTCAATTCACAAACCATTGAGATCATGACGTGAGCCAAAGTCCGCCACTCAACTGAAGGAGCCACCCAGGCGCCCTCATTCTTTGCCTTTTTAAATAAAGACTGTACTTAAGTTACTTATTATATTCATCCTGTCATGGGTTAAGTTGCATCCCCCAAATAACTCATATGTTGAAGTTCTAACTCCCGATACCTATGCATGACTTTATTTGGAAATGGGGAACTTACAGAGGATAAAGTGAAGATAAGGTCATTAGGGTGGGTCCTAATCCAATTTGACTGTGTCCTTATGAAAGGGGAAATGTGGGACATAGAGACAGCCATGAGAGAGAATATCATGTGGGAAAAAAAAAAAAAAAGGCAGAGATGGGATGATGTATCCATAAGCCAACGAGTGCCAAAGACTGCCAACAATCCTTCAGAAGCTGGGGAAGAGACCTGGGACTGATTCTCTCCCACCTTGATCTCAGACTCCTAGCTTTCAGAACTGTGAGACCATACACTTTTTTGTCGGTTAAGCCACGCAGTCCGCAGCACTCTGTTTACGGCAGCCCTAGGAAGCTAACATGACGCCTGTGTATGTTATTCACATGGCTGTTTACTTTTATTAAAACATGACAGAGCTTCAAATGCATAAAATGGGGAACACGGGTTGGAGAGACAGACTTGGTCAAGCTTCAGTTGGAGTGGAGGGATGTTCCCCTTGCGGTCTATCTCTTTTGCTGTCGTCCTGGTCATTTTAGGTTCAGCCTATTAAATTGTAGTGAACAGTGTTGTGTCTGGTGACAGCACTGTGCCCATGGACTTGAATAAGCTGCCAATTGGAAAATGAATAGATCCCTCCCAACTGACTTTCCTTTCCCTGTTTTTCCCCTCCTCCACTCTCTTTCACCTTTGCAGTTTATCTTTTGAATTTCTTCCTGCATCAACAAGATGCTGGCCATTTGCTTCAGGAGAAATTAGCTCCAGTGTCTCCGAGCCAGCTGGTCGGGTTCCTCAGACTTTCTGCCACTCTTTTCCAGGCATTGTGCGTGGAATACAAAACAGGGTGAGCAGGGGGCTCCACGAAGCTGTGCATCTGATTCTAACTCTTTGTTCAAGTCTTTCAGAATACGGAGGTTGGGTCTCCTGAATCCCTTGCTTCCTCCTCCAGACCCCTTCCTGTTTCATAGAGTATAAAATAACAAGCCCCCAGGTCACCTGTATTCCGTTCTCAGTCATTTCCTCAGAGACCGAATGGGTAATCCTGTAATAATATCATTTCAGACACTTCTCTGTTCTCCAGACAGAAAATAGATAATTAAATGCATGTTTCTACCATTATTCTCTATTTATACGGGGTTGTGAATAGTGAATTAATATCTCCAAAGATCCCGCTCATAATAAAGAAAAGCTGGATAAGAATTGATTTGTATCTATTGCTATTGTGCTTAAATCGCCATGTTTTTCTATTTGCTTTTCAGTCTCAGACAGGAGTAGTCCAGGAAGAGCAAATAAAAAGTTCTAAATGAGAGTATTTTTTCCCCCAACGTCTTTGCTTCCAGGATATTGATACTCCATTATGAACAGATTTTGATGGGTTTTCAGAGTCTACTTCATAATCCATCCACTGCCCCCCAAAGAGAAAAATCTCACAAACCAATAATACATTTTGATTCTCATCTAAACCTACTGGGTCAGCAAAACCAAACTGTAAATTTCTCTACAACTGCTTCTCAGGAAATTTCCAGTATTTATGAATGGGCCAGAAATCAGTGAAAATGGCCTCTCTCTTGCCATATTTTGGCATTTGGGCTCCAGGAAAGAAAAAAAGGCATACAGATTTATATGCAGCTTTACGTCCATTTTTCATCAAATTGCCCTCACACCTGATTACATGGGGCTTCTGATGTCTGGCCTTGTTGCTTGTGAAGCCTCAGTGAGCTACAGAAGCTGGGCTCCCCCCTTGCAGCATTTTGATAACAATGGTGGGCCTGGAAGGTGTGGCATTAATTCGCTTCTCAGGAAATTGAGCCCCATTTGGCTCCCCTGGAAGTAACTGCAACTTAACTTCCTAAGGAGAAGCCGTGGATGGGAAGATTATTGTGGCTCTTCTAAGATCTTGAAGCCTTAGGAACTCACTGGAATCACTTGCCTTTTTGAATTAATTTATTTATTTTTAAATGTTGTTTTGTTTTTTGTTTTTTTTTTAATTTTTGAAAGAGACAGACAGATAGAGTGCAAGCAAGGGAGGAGCAGAGAGAGAGGGAGACACAGAATCCGAAGCAGGATCCAGGCTCTGAGCTGTCAGCACCAGGTCCTGTGCGGGGGCTTGAACCCAGGAGCCTTGAGATCATGACCTGAGCTGAAGTGAGAAGCTGAACCCACTGAGCCACCCCGGCGCCCAAGAATCACTTTCCTTTAAAGAATAAGTGATAAAGGTGAAGTTGCTCACTAGTATTTACTCTCGAAGTAGCAGACCAAAGAGATGGAATAGGAGGAAGAATATTTTCAAAACGCATCTTTAGGGCAAAGTCCCTTCTAAGATATATGGACAAATATTTTTTGCAGGGCCTCTGTCTCTATTTGGTCACCCCAAATCGCTAAGTCAGCACCTTTCTGATGGTCCAATCCAATACTAAGTGCCAAGAACAGAATTATTTGATTGCAATGAGATTGGTAAAGTCCCCAGGCTGCCCTCCAGGAAGTGACGTGGGTGGGGCTGTACGAGTCCCAGGGCTTTTCCACGCATCTGGCTCACCCCACAGGGAGGTGGAGGGTTGGAGGACAGACAACCCTCCCAGAAGGAGTGTGGACTCTCAGCGCCCTGCCTGAAAGGTACAGCCACCCTGACAGCTAGAGGCTCTGGCGGCATCTAGGAAATGTCAAGGTTAGTGTTCCAAAGAGCAGAAGGGAGTGGGGCCGGGGAGGCCCGGGGCACATGCGCAGTCTGGTATCAGGCCCCGTTGCCCCCATCCAAGGGTGGGCGCTCCGTTGGAATAACTTATTAAAATAATGTAACTCAAATGTGTGATGCACAAAAGGGAATTTTACAAGTAGTGTTTGGTTGATATTATATATTTATCATAGAATAGTGAAAAAGGAAAAAAATCACTTTGATTTGATGAAAATACATTATCTGAGTGTGGTTTAAATATTTAAGCAGCCATGCTTTTGTACGTACCTATATACTATTCTATTTAAGAAAACAACTACTTGCATAAACGGCTATATATGATTAGACTACTTGCAGTGTGTGTTTTACAAAGTAGAAATGAAATGGCTACATCATATCAAATATCTGTACATATGTTGATGGTAAAGTGTTGTTTGGGAAATGGGATGTTTTTATAGAAGGTCAAAACTGTTGCAATGATTATTGGTGTTGCTACAGTTTCAAAATTGTTTTCTAACATTACATGGTAAGTGTTGGTCTTCATACAAACTTCTCTGCTTGTCCATTTTTAAGGAGAGAGAGCAAGTGTAAACAACTTCCATTTTTAGCATCATGGCCAACTAATAGAAAGCAAAATAAAAGGCTGTAAAATATGTAATAACATCTTTTTAAATACGCATTTGATGAATAAGGATATAAAGGATACAAAAGACATCTCAGAAACCAAGTAAATAAGATACTGAAAACCAGACTATAAACAAGAGTCTGATAATTCTGCTGGGGGAGGAGAGAGGGCAGTAGCAGGTTCTGGAACAAAAGGACGTGGGTTTCAGTAGCCAACAGCATCACGGGAAACCTTCTTGAGATTGGGCAAGACAAAGTGGGAAGTGAAACCCCCCTCCCTATAAAGCCAGGATTGGAGGGCTATATTCTCGATGAAAAGGCGAACTATAGAAAAAACACACATAAGCTCACCAGCACAGGGAATTATAAATAAGATTTCCTAGCCTGGTCTGGTCACTGGGTATAAAAAGAAAACAGAATAAAAATTCTCTCAAGTATCTAACACCACAGGTCTGCCCTTACATGGATGTAGGGTTTGAATGGTTCTCATAACTTCTATCCAAACCACTGTCTGTCCCTCCTCCTTTAAAGTCTCCTGACATCAAACCTCAAGTCATTAGACTCTACCCTACATACTCATTCCTTCTTCAAATCATACACACATCTTAAAGATTTTAACTACTGGCTCATTTTCACTCTCTCCAACTCTGTCAACACTGCTCCAGTCACAATTCTTGGTGATTACAAATAGAACACAGATGATCTTTCCAATATAATGCCAGCATAGCAATATGATTCCTTGGTTTCCTGTCCTTTAATAATCTTTTCTTTCTACCCTACCTTAGCCACAAAACTCCCATATTCTTATTATATACTATCTCACTGGTGAATGGATAAATGAATAGATACTCCAGAATAAATACAAAGAATTATAACTGTAACTGCTAGAGACTAAATGCTTGCATCCTCCCAAAATGTATACATTGAAACCTAAACCCCAGTGTGGTGGTATTTGGAAGGAGGGTTTTAGAGAGGTGATTAAATCTCATGAAGACAATCCCTTGTAGGAGACCTCAGAGAGTTCTTTACCCCCTTTCATCAAGACTTGTGCCTGTGAGCCAAGAAGTATGCTCTTACCATATATAAGTGTGTTCTTAGCCCAAACGGATGAAGACAGAAGTTGGCACCAGAAGAGGGGTGCTACTGTGACAAATACCTAAAAATGTGAAGGCTATAATCAGGAATAAAGAATGGAAGACTTTTGAGATTCTTGCTGAAAAAAAAAAAAAAAAAGTCTGGGTGGTTCAACTGGTTAAGCGTCTGACTCTGGATTTTGGCTCAGGTCATGATCTCGGTATTCATGGGATCTGGCCCCATGTTAGGCTCTGCACTGACAGAGTGGAGCTTACTTGGGATTCTCTCTGTTTCCCTCAAAATAAGTAAATAAACAACAACAACAACAAAGTCCTCATTGCTTTGACAGACCATTAAGAGTGATTTTGGTGAGAGCTCAGAAAGAAAAAAGGAGACCTTTTGGTGAAAACTCTCAGTCTTAGAGAGTACATACGTTATCCTGAAGAGAATGTTGGTAGAAACAGGGACCAAAAAAAGATCATTCTGATGAGGTCTTGGATGGAAACGGGGCATGTGATATTGGACAGTGGAGGTAAGGCCATCTTTGTTATAAGGTAGCAAAGAACATGGCTGGATTGTGTTCATGTTCTGGTGTTTTGAGGAAAGTAAAACCTGCAAGTAACAAAGTGATATATTTAGCTGAAAGCTATTTCTAAGCAAAGTGTTGAAGGTATGTATGGTTTGGCTTCTCCTCACTGCTTATAGTAAAATGTGAGAAGAGAGAAATGGTTTAAAAACAGAATTGTTAATTAAAAGGGAAGCAGAACTTAAAGATTTAGAAAACTCTCAGACTATCCACCTGGTAAGAACACTAAGGGTATGTCCAAGAGACCAAATGATAAGGACATTAGTATGGATAAACCATCTCAACAGGAGGCAAGAACTGTTCTCCAGGACAATGGAAGAGTGAGCCTGAAGGCCATTCGGAGATGAGCAGGGCTACTGTTTCCATCACAGTTCCAAAGTGCAAGGCCTGGGAGCAGAGGAGTTTCATAGGAGGGCACCTTCATGCCTGTAGGACCTTGGAGCTCACTGTTTGGCACCATCTCACCACATAAGCTGTGATTCCCAGTATGCTTTGTTTCCTTGCTTCTTGGCTGCCCCAGCTGTAGCTCTGGAGGCCCTCAGTAAAGCAGAGACCATGGTGGCACCCCTCTGGAGGACGCAGGAAGCAAACTTGGGAGACCTCCATACAGTGTTGTCTCCACTGGTGCACATAGTGCCCAGGCTCTGGGGGCATATCTGCCTCCACTTAGATTTTAAAGACAAGGACCAACATCCATTGGGGTTGAGTCCCAGACAAAAAGGTCTCACAAGGACTGGCCACCCAAAATTGTGGTGACAGGATGGCCTAAAGCTGTGTGGAGACAGCTGCCTAGACCCCTCTGGAACCCAACAACTGCCTGGCAAAATTTAAGGGAATGGACTGCTGCCCCTTTGGGTCCAGGAAGTGTGACCATTGCCCCAGCATGTCTGGAAAGCAGGACCTCAGCCCAAATATATCTGGAATGCAGGACACTCTGCCCTAGTGGGCTGGAGGGCAGAGCATTGAGCCAAAGAAGATTATTAGGGAGTTCTACGGTTTAATGGTGTTTGCTCTGCTGGGTTTGGACTTGTTCAGGACCTGTAAATTATTTCTTCTTTCCTATTTCTCCTTTCAGGAATGGAAGTGAATATCCTATGCCTGTTCCACCATTGCATTTTGGAAGCACATACCTGGTTTGATTTCACAGATTTACAGTTGGAGAGCAATTTGCCTCTGGATGAAGAGTATCTTAAGTCTCACCCACGTCTTATTTAGATGATATTTGAATCAGACGTTAGATTTAAGGTTAATGCTGGAATAGATTAAGACTTCTGAGGCTGTTGGGATGGAATGAACATATTTTTCATGCAAGGAGGCACAGATTTTGGAAAACTAAGAGCAGAATCTATTGACTAAAGTTTGTGTCCCCCGCAAGTCCACATACTGAAACCTAACCCCCAATGTGATAGGATTAGAAGGTGGGCACCTTCGGGAGGTAATAGCTCATGAGGCTGGAGCTCTCATGAATGAAATTTGTGTCCTTATAAAAGAGATCTCAGAGAGATTCTTCACTCCTTCCACCAGGTGAAGATCAAGTAAGAAGGTACCTGTTTATGAAAACCAGGAAGGGGATCTCACCAGATAAGAAATCTATTCACTCCTTGATCTTGGACTTACCAGCCTGAAGAACTATGAGAAATAAATTTTTGTTGTTTATAAGCCACCCAATCTATGGTATTTTAGTTATAGCAGCCCAAACGGACAAAGGCAGCAACATAGTTCATAGATGCACTGACTCAATATTATTTAGAATCACCTATAAATTCAATGCAATTCACAATCCCAATAGTTTTTTAATGGAATTTGACCATCTATAAGCCAAGATAATTATGAAATAATATTCCTGGCAATTTTGAAAAGTCATTTATCTAATGAAATATCAAATTATCATAAAGCTATAATAATTAAGACAATGTAGAATCAGCATAGTGATATAGAAGTAGACTAATTGAGGAGAATAGAAAACTCAGATCCAGACCCATAAAAATAAGGAAATACATGAAAGAGGCAATAGTACAGATCTGTGGAGAAAGAAGACACTATTCAACAAAATGTACTGATACATTTGGTTATTGACATAAAAAAACATTATTTTATCATACCATGAACATATATAAAATGATGTTTTAATTGTGAAATATAAAATTTTTAGAGGAAAATATTAGAGAATAATTTTTTTAAAACTTTTTAACGTTTTATTTATTTTTGAGACAGAGAGAGACAGAGCATGAACGGGGGAGGGGCAGAGAGAGAGAGGGAGACACAGAATCAGAAGCAGGCTCCAGGCTCTGAGCCATCAGCCCAGAGCCTGACGCGGGGCTCGAACTCACGGACCGCGAGATCGTGACCTGAGCTGAAGTCGGACGCTTAACCGACTGCGCCACCCAGGCGCCCCTAGAGAATAATTTTTTTATGCCCATTTCCCCTTCCTCTAAAATTGTCCAAGCAAACAAATGGATCACCTTCTATCTCCACTATTCTTAACAAGCAAACTTTCTGAGTTCATGGCTCTAGACTCCTCTACCTTCTCCCTTCATTACTTTGATATAAAGAACAGTTTATTTCAATACTTTCTCATGGTCTATTTTGCATCCACAAAATACTATTCTATTTTCCATCCACACACCCATTAAAAAGATTGGATGACGAAGAATCCTCCTTAATTTCCTTGCTATTTAAGCAGCATAAAGCTATAAATAGAATTCTCCATCTGAAACGTGGGGGGAAAATTCCTGATCAAAACCCAAAAAAAACAGAAATTGAACTACTTTTAGAAAACAAATAGCAGTAAGACAAAAACTACTATACATAAGCACTGTACTCTAGTTAATAAAGTTGAATTCCTATGGGAACGTAAGTTAAGAATTCTGAAATCACTATATATGTATACTGTAATTGAACCATTTAGTCAATGGATGGGGGGTAGAGGATCCAGTGTCTCATTGTTGAAAGTTGGATGTCATAGACTCTGGGTCTGGAGTTCTCTCTTGCCCAGCAAGAGAGCAGACACAGAATTGAAATGCGAGAGAAGTGAATGCTCAGGAGGAGACAAGAGCCCCCAAATAAGGGTCCTTGCTCCATTTTTATTAGGATCAGAAGGCTTACAAGTGTGATGGACGTGCACAAAGAGACAGTGAAACTGTGAACATTAACTCATGGGCGTGAGGGAAAGGAGGTTTTGAAGATATTCAGTGTTAGGAGTTTGGGTCAATACAAAACAAAATCCTGGGCAGGGCAGATGGTTGTTTATGGCAGGCATGAGGCACCACTTCTGTTTACCTAAACTGGCCTAGGAGGCAAGAAAGACAGAGCATGCTACCTCAGGGTCAACAAGGTACCTTTCTTTTGCTAATTAGCTCCACTCAGGGCAACTCTGCCCTGCTGCAGTCTACAGCCCTCTTTACCTGTTTACCTGTGTACCTATTTTGGACCTTCCTTCCTGTGAAAGCAGCTTTCTACTATTGTAGTAAATTGGGGGGCACTCCCGCCCTGAATACCTAGTCTTGTTTACCTCATGTTGGATGTTTTCATCCTGAGATTTCCTATTCCTCTACCTTTGTCCCATACTGGGGGCCTTTGCCCTGTTTACCTAATCTGTTTTACCTAATCTTGTTTACCTAATCTTGGATGCATTCATCCTGTGGCTTTCTCTTTCTTTATGCCATGTTAACCCATTGGTGCAAGCTCAGGGAATTCCTAAGCTAATTCTCCACAGTTGGAACTTTCATACAAGTGAGGAGATGAGGCTTGAGAAATCCATATGCTAATGAATAATTAGATAATGGATGATTAGAATTGGAGACATCAGCATGAACTCATGTATAACTTAGCATACACAGAGATGGTTACACAGAGAAATATTTATAGATATGCACATATGTGTATGCATTAGCATACACACAGATATTTCCTTGCTCTGTCAACCAGAGGGACTAGAAGCAACAACACCATGTAGCAATCAGTACACCCAGCACCCAGATCTTAGTTTCTAATACTATTAAAAGAACCAGGTCTTCTTAGAGAAAGGGCTAGTTTAAAGACTACAGGAGAAAATTTACACGATCAGCCTGGAGCACCTTAAAGTGCCAGAAAGTAAGGAAGTTCTAAAAAAAAAAAAAAAGAAAGAAAGAAAGAAATCCACAATGATGGCAATATGTCAAGGGGACACAAAAAACCTACTATAAGATCTCCCAATGGTCAAAGCTGAAAAAATTTAAGAAAATAAGTAAATAATGGATTATAATGGAAATATCAACTAAATACCCTCAAGTTCATGCTTACATAAATGATAGAATAAATAAATGAGAGAGAACAGACAATGTCACATGCAGAATTCCAAATTAATTATGTACATGCTCCAGCCTCAAGGAGGCAAAGCCTAACTCCTCTCCCACCGCCTTTACATGTGGGCTACACATAGTGGCTTCCTGCCAAATAATAGAGTAGAGAAACCTGATGGATACTAATGCAGCCAGGTGACTGGCGGCATCAACGGCAATAACTCCATTGCTTGTGGGTTGTTGATGAGATATAATGCGAATTGCTGTTTACCTCTGTAGTCTCCTCCCAAAACACATAACTCCAGTTCAATCATGAGAAAAATCATCAGACAAGCGCTGATTTGAGGGCCATTCTCCAAAATATATGATCTGTACTCTATGATTTGTTAAGGTTATCAAAAACAAGAAAATCTGAGAAATTGCCACAGCTAAGTAGCCCCAAAGGAGACATGGTAACAATATGTAATTGGTAACCTGGATGGGATCTTGGAATAGAAAAAAATAAGATTAGGTAAAAACTAAGGAATATAGTATGGACTTTAATAATAACGTGTCAATATTCGTTCATTAATTGTGACAAATGCACCCACTAACTTAACGTGCAAACAATACAGGAAATTGGTGTGAGGCATGTGGGAATTCTCTGTACTATTTTCACAGTTTTTTTTTTCTGTAAATCTGAAACTATTCTAAATGTAAAGTTTATTAAAAATAAACAAACAAAAGAACTCCAAATCATAGTTGAATATCTTGGGCTGTATGACAAAGGATTGATGGGAGTAATGGGCAGAGGGGTTCTCTGGGGTCAAGTGCAGCCCAAATGTCATCTGTTCCGAATTTCCGCTACGATTTGATCTAACATGGTCTCCATGTTACTTGTTGCCACAGTTCTTCATTTTATTTTCTTCTCAGGACTTAGCACAACCTGAGTAGTCTTGTTTACTTATCTCCTATATACCTTCTGTCTCCTGAAGTAGAATGTAAATTCCACAAGACCAGGCACCTTGTCTATTTTGTTTAATCCTGTGCTTTGAACAGTACCTGGCATTTAGTGGGTGCTCATCAGATATTAGCTGGATAAATGATCTTTAAAACCACCTGGAATCATGAAATCATATGCCCACACAAGATGAAACCAAACTACTTACCATTTCACCTTAGGCGTGTGATATGCTGGCAAGCTTCTTACCCTCCCAGGAATACTGAATCCCAGATACACATGTCATTTTATAAATGGGATGTACAAATAAGAAATCATGCTTTCTCATATCTTTGACCTTGGATAAAGAAATACCATTGTATTAATAATAACACTAATGGGGCGCCTGGGTGGCTCAGTCAGTTAGGCATCCGACTTTGGCTCAAGTCATGATCTCACAGTCCATGAGTTCGAGCCCCGCGTCAGGCTCTGTGCTGACAGCTCAGAGCCTGGAGCCTGCTTCAGATTCTGTGTCTCCCTGTGTCTCTGCCCCTCCCCTGCTCATGCTCTGTCTTTCTCTGTCTCAAATATAAAAAAATAAAAAATAAGAAAAAACATTAATAATAAGACTAGTGGAATTCAAAGTGTATTCCTAATCATGAACTCAAGGGGAAAGAAGAGTAAATAACTATTGCTATTTATATTTCAGTGTCCGCAACAGTATCCAGTACCATATAAACAGGAAACAAGGAGGGATAAATCTTACGAGATTAAACCAGACTAACTTTCTAAGCTCAGTTATGAGATTCTTTCCCTGTATTTCCTGGGAGTGAGAAGTGAGATTTATAAATACAATAATTTAGCCACTGAAATCTGTACTCTATTTTTGTTATTGGAAATCGTGTTTGTCCATTGAAAGCATAAAATACGTTTTTAGGAGAATTAAATTTTCTCACACTGTTCAATGAATTCTCTAGCCTCGTGTTAATGCACCTTCCACTCTATATATATCACGTGATGTTCTTGCTAGCCAAAACAAACACGCAGGCAAACCAACCGACCTCTGAATCTGGCTTTCTCCTTGCAGAACTGCAATTTATAACCAATTCAATTCCAGACACAAGACAGTCTTTCTTTTTCCTACAAAAGGGGAAAAAATAATATCCTCGACATTCATTGAAGGCTTACTATGAGCCAAACACCGTTCTAAGCATTTTCTTGCTATTTTTACATTTAATCTTCACAGCACTCCTATGGAGCAGGTTCAGTAATTATTCCCATTTAAAAGTAACTAAATTAAAAAACAGAAAGTATAAGTAACCTGTTCCAATTCACACATCGAGTAAGTGATAGGATTCAGAAACAGACATTCTGATCCTACAGAATAAATGCTTAACCAGTATATGAATAACTTCTTTGGACCTGATCCAACTGTAATGATGAGAAAGCCACAGGAACAAAAATAGAGTCTTATTGAAGGTTAAGTTCATGATCTTCCTTGCTTTGCCTTCCTCAAGTAAATATATGTCTCCTATCAATGCAACTCTAAATGTATACCAATCTGACTTTTTAAAAAAGATAGTAATGAGCATTATAAACAGAAAGAAACAAGTTACTTGTTATTGACAAATTTCTGAAGATCAGTCAAGATATTTAAAAATAGGGGTCTTCTTTCCTCCAGACTCCCACAAGGTATTGCTAGATTCTCTTAAACACAAATTAGTTATATCAGTACCCTATTCACATGCTACAGCCTTTTCAATTTATTGAAGGACTACTGAACAGAGTGTAGGATTTTTACATTCCTATTGAGGGTCCCTGTATATTGACCCCAATCCACCGCTCTGCTAATCACTTACTTATATATGATGCTATTGGCAATCCAAACTGGTAGTCATCTTCCAAACATGCTTTTCAATCCCCCACTTCTACCCCATTGCTTGGGGCGGATCCTCTACCCAAAATACCTCCTTCCAACTTCCATCTGGAGAAATACCCCTAGCCCAAACAAAATCAAATTGCATTTGATTAGGTGTCTGAAATCAGAAGCAATGTTACCCTCCTCCTAACTCTCATAGAACTGTGTTCACACTTACTTTATGTCACTTGCATATCACACAGAGTAAGATGATATGTAAATACCACCCAATCAAAGACAGATCTTCAAAAGAATGAATTGTGACTTTTTATACCCTGTCACCCAAGTCCATAACCTTATATGATTGCTCTGTGAATATCTGTGAGGAAATTAATGAAATATGTATAGTTGGATGCACTATCATTGTTATATCCATCTGATGAATAATACTCTATTAAAAGTTATAAAGAATGAAGAATACAGAATGACGAAATTTCTTACCATCTTCGTATTCTTTATGTATCATATCAGTCATAATCTCTCTTTTGATAAAAATTATCAATGTTAAATAACTATTAATATGACTCATAGCTGTGAATTAATTCCCATTGTGGAACTAAGAAAACATGTGGATACGAACCGAAGATAAGCAAGTCTTTGTATAAATAAAAAGCAAAATGCAATTCAAAGCTAACATATTAGCAAAGGAAAAATGAGGTAAGTTTAGTGGGGTCTTATCTTAGGCAGTCTTCATGTCGAATATTAATATAAGAGATGCTCAGCCAGTATATAATAAGCACACTGGTTTGATCTGGCTAAAAGCAGCATTCGGTATTATTTACTTTTATTGCCATTGCGATTTAAAATTCAGATAGAGCACTTTGGTAAATCCCTTCGCCTATTCTTTTTTTATCTTTTTAAAATCTTTATTTTTTTAATTCCAGCAATAGCCAACATACAGTGTTCTATTAGTTTTAGGTGTACAATATAGTAAAATCCAACAGTTCTATGTATTACTCAGTGCTCATCATGGTTAGTGTACTCTTCGTCCTCTTCACTCGTTTCACCCATCCCCCTCTCTCCCCTCTGGCAACCACCAGTTGGTTCTTTATAGTTAAGAGTCTTGTTTTTTTGACTTGTCTCTTTTTTTTCTTTGTTTATCTGTTTTGTTTCTTAAATTCCACATATGAGTGAAATCGTATGGTATTTGTCTTGCTCCGACGTATTTCACTTAGCGGCATGCCTCCTGGATCAACTCATATCGCTGCAAATGGCAAAATTGCATTCTTTTTTATGGCTGAGTAATATTCTGTTCATCTTACAAATAATTCATGTTTGTTTATAGTGGGAGAAACTAGGAGATGTGAACAAACCCAATGTTCAAGAAAAAGGCATTATTTTGTCTATTAGACAAAGAAAATTGCTGGGCACATCTTATTCTACGTTCTTACATTATACGTGCATTATCTATATCAAAAACTAGGATCACACCACAAATATGGTTTGTAAACTGTTTTTTTCACATAACACATGGATATTTATATGGATAAATACAGATTGGCATTATAATTTTAATGGCTGAATATTCACTTAATTCTTTTTTGTACACTGAAAAGGCTCAGTGTTTAACTGTAGTAAATAACACTGACAGGAACATCCTTTACATGCATGTTTGTCTATTTTTCCAAATATCTCCTTAGGTAAAATAATTTGATGTGGAATTGTTGCTTGTATATATATTAATATTTTAACAATATTTGCAATGTTGTTAAAGCTCTCTGAAAGACTGCACTCATTTCACACTTGTTACAGGTGTAAAACTGTCGATTTGCTCCTCGCTAACACTAGATATTAATTCTAAGTTTAATCTTTGCTTATTGAAAGAAGGAAATATTCTCTCATAGCTATTTTAATTGAGACACAGTTGTTTAGCCAAGTTAATATCATGAGTGCCTCTAATTATAAGGGATAAGACCCAAATCAGACCCTTCAGCTCCCAAGCAGCAGGAGTTATTGCCAAGTGGCATTTTCATACTTCAACCCAGACTTTAATTAACTCTACTAGAAAAGACACCCTATTTTCTTTTTTCTTTAATCAAATAACAACAAAAAAAACCAACTAAGCCATGAATTGGAGACTTGCCTCACAGCCAAGCTCATTTCAACGAGACCGTCATGGACTTTTCTCAGTCTTTCTCTGTGTTCTTACACCTTTGTGCTTCTGAGACTTTTTGTTTTACACGAGTCTCATCCTTGGAACTTGCTCAGTCGGAAGGGAGGTTATGATTAAAAGAAAACTTGGCCCCTCCATCTTGTTGGCTGTATACCTTTCCTGGTGCTGTCTCTCTACCTACTTTAATGATCTGCTCCCAGCAGGTGAGAGAGGGCAAGGATAAGCCATGCCACTATAGAATTCAAGGAACAGAATCTGTCAATATAATTGGCACCCCATCTGTCAGAGGATCTCTTAGGAACTGCCAAGTAAGAGACATATAATTACCGGGCACAATCTTCTCCTTGAAAGTAAAGAAGAACTTAATAAACATAATGTCCACAGGGTGCACAGACAAAAGCAGCATTCCTGGTTCCCCTCTGCTTGTTTCACTGCCACTTCCCACCCCATGCATCCTGTAATAAAGTGACCCCTCAAACAAGGATGAATGATTTATTATGTTTTTCAAGTTGCCAGAAGGTAGAGTTGCCAGTTGTACCTAATGCAGAGTGGCAAAGTGAAGTCTAACTTGGGGGAAGTTAACACTGCACTCAGGTGTTGTTTCTTTTCCTCATGCTTCAGGAACTTTCTTTGGACTCAACCCTACCCCTAAACTCCCTAAAATTCTAGAAAGGAAAGACAACAGTGGAAATACTCTGTGCAGGATAGAAGTGGGCACCAACACGTCATAGCAATGCCCATTATGAAAAGACAAACAGTCAGACAGACAGAAACCTTTACTTAAACAGACAAAGGATTGGAAATTGAAAGGCAAATGAGACCAAATGAGTGATAGATAAAGCCAGATCTAAGTGTCACTTCTTAGCTGTGTGACTGTGGACATGTTAATTATCTTTATAATGTATTTTCCTATGAAATGAAATTGTAACAGATATATAAGGATTAAATTAAAAACCTAGATGGGGAAAAACTGAGTAATTTATGGAATTCTCTATTCACTTATGGTGAGCTATGTTTGGCTTCTGATGGTTGATTCTGCTTTTCATTTAACATTATTTTTCCATAGGTTATGTATTCACATGGCACAAAATGTGAAAGGTACAAAAAGAAGAGAGCACAGGAAAAACTCTCTCTGCAGTCCTAAACTCCAGACACCCAGTTTCTCTCCTCTGTGTAAAAAAAATTATATAATTTCCCTTTATGTTATTCCGGACATAATTCATGCACATACAGTAAAACCGTGGTTTGTGATCATAATTTGTTCCAGAAACATGCTTGCAATCCAAAGCACTTGTATATCAAAGCGAATTTCAAGAACCATTCATTCAGTTGTGATCATGTGACGTTTGGTGTCACGTACGACTTGTATTGCAAGACAGCGCTGGTTCATCGGGTTAACATTTATTAGAAATGTTTGCTCGTCTTGTGCAACACTCGCAGAACTCACAATACAAGGTGTTATTGTACAAGGAACATACATGCAAACATATTTAATCTTTTTAATCCCATATTGTATAAATATTAGGATACCAATGCACCCGTTTGCACCTTGATTTTTTCAGTTGATGTTGACATCTTTCTATATCAGAACTTAGAAAACTCCTCTTACGCCTTTATATAGTTTCAAATATTCCATGGTTGGGATACTTCATAACTTCTCCCCTTTGGTAGATACTTAGGTTGTCTCTAATGTTTCGCTATTTCAAAAAAAAAAATTACTCTGTATAAACCTAGATATATCATTTCACATATGCAAAGAATATCTTTAGATTTACATTCTGAGAGGTAGAATGGCTAGTTAAAGGGCATTTTCTATTTTAGCTTTTTCCAAATTGCTTCCCCTTAGAGATTATAACAATTTACATTTCTGTCCAAAACGTCTGAGAGTGCCTGGTCACCCAGTCCCTCATCAACAGCGTTACATGTGCCAAACTGTATGTGAAATTGGTATCTCAGTAGAGTTTTGACTTGTATTTTTCATATCACGAGTGTGGCTGGGCATCTTTTCACATATTTGAGCCATTTATATTTCTTTTCTGGAACTGTGTTTTGCTCATTTGTTCTATTGGGTTATTTGAGAGTTATTTCACTGGAAAATCAATACTAGAAAAATTAGTCCTTATGTGTATGCTTTTTTTTATTTGTTGTTTGTCTTTTGATGTTTGTTCATAGATGATTGTGATGATGACGGTGATGATAATGATGCTGATAACCTAGTTGAATTGATCAGACTTTTCGCTTATGCATTGGGGCTTTAGTTTTCACATATAAATTCTGAATAAGTAATACTTGCATATATATAAATCTTCTCTGGTATCTTCTAAAAATCAGGTTTTCGTTTTTTATATTAAATCTATGATACACTGGTAACTTTTTTTGGTGTTAAGTTGTGAAGTTGGAATTCAATTTCAGTTTATTTTTCCAAATGGCCACTCAACTGACCTAGTACCATTAACTGAATCTTGGTTATTTTCCCGCTTAAAAACTGTCAATAGTTTCACAACACATTGTAGGATAAAGTCTCAATTTTTAATATACTGTTCTCCTTCTGGTACGAATGCTCCAACTACCTGTTAGGTGACCTCTCTGATAGTGCATTTTCAATTTAAATTTTAGCAAATTTAATTACGTACCATATCTCTCATGCTCTGTGAAGGGAAGGGCCAAAAACCTCATCCACCACATTTGAATATATGGTAGGTATTAAAAAATACGTTATCAAACTAAAGTTTATTCTCCTGTTTTCTATTCATCTAATGCCTTTCTGTGTAACTCTTTTAGCAAACCTCTTAAGCATCAGGTCCTATACTTGCAGAAAGGGATTGGGTAATTACACCTGCCTCCTACCTATCTTACAAGGAAGAATACTGGCTAAAATATTTATTTATAGCCTTGCAATATGAAGACAGCTATAAGAAATTCCATAATCATACATAGAGATTAAAAAAGAAAGACAGTTCCCTTAGATGTAGACTTTTAATATCTCATACATATAGAGAGAGTAGTAATATTTTTCAGTCTCCTAGTGACTGACGAAAAGAATCACATTTCAGATAAGATGAATATGCAAATATCCTCAAACAGACATTATCAGTAGCCTAATGGGTTGCAGAATAACCATGGAAATGTAGCAACTACAAATCAGATGTTCTGAACGTGAAATCTGCATTAATTTTCCAGACTGCTGCTTCCAGGCAATCTCAGAAGGACGGTACCTTGTATTCTGTCTCCGGTCACCCAGATATCACTCCTTCTCTGGATGAAGAGCTGGGACATGCTGAACCGTTTCATCCTTTTGCTTGATCTGTGAACAGTTTTAACTGAATGACAGGACACCACAGAAAGCCATTTCTCTAGGACAGATGGTCATGCGGTCCCTGCCAGCACAGCTGAGAATGCATGTTATTGCCAAGGAACAGGGGCTGCAGGGGAAGCTCATGAGCTGTTATTCCAGGGTCTCCTGCTCAAAGGGCCATCACCTCTAAATCTGCCTGGGTTTCCATTCTAATTACAGCTGCCAGTTAGTGAATAAACTCTACAATTCATCAGCTTCACTTGATATCTACTACCCCCAGTCAGATAGAAAAGGCTATCAAGTGGGATTCATTCCTAGGCTGCAGGGCTGGTTCAACATTTGCAAATCAATCAATGTGATACATCACATTAATAAAAGAAAAGATAAGAACCATATGATCCTATCAATCGATGCAGAAAAAGCATTTGACAAAATTCAGCATCCTTTCTTAATAAAAACCCTCAAGAAAGTCGGGATAGAAGGAACATACTTAAACATCATAAAAGCCATTTATGAAAAGCCCACAGCTAATATCTTCCTCAATGGGGAAAAACTGAGAGCCTTCTCCCTGAGATCAGGAACACGACAGGGATGTCCACTCTCACCGCTGTTGTTTAACATAGCGTTGGAAGTGCTAGCATCAGCAATCAGACAACAAAAGGAAATCAAAGGCATCAAAATTGGCAAAGATGAAGTCAAGCTTTCACTTTTTGCAGATGACATGATATTATACATGGAAAATCCGATAGACTCCACCAGAAGTCTGCTAGAACTGATACATGAATTCAGCTAAGTTTCAGGGTACAAAATCAATGTACAGAAATCAGTTGTATTCTTATACACTAACAATGAAGCAACAGAAAGACAAATAAAGAAACTGATCCCATTCACAATTGCACCAAGAAGCATAAAATACCTAGGAATAAATCTAACCAAAGATGTAAAAGATCTGTATGCTGAAAACTATGGAAAGCTTATGAAGGTAATTGAAGAAGATATAAAGAAATGGAAAGACATTCCCTGCTCATGGATTGGAAGAATAAATATTGTCAAAATGTCAATACTACCCAAAGCTATCTACACATTCAATGCAATCCCAATCAAAATTGCACCAGCAGGGGCGCCTGGGTGGCTCAGTCGGTTAAGCGTCCGACTTCGGCTCAGGTCATGATCTCACAATTCATGGGTTCGAGCCCCGCGTCGGGCTCTGTGCTGGCAGCTCAGAGCCTGGAGCATGTTTCAGATTCTGTGTCTCCCTCTTTCTCTGACCCTCCCCTGTTCATGCTCTCTCTCTGTCTCAAAAATAAATACATGTTAAAAAAATTTAATAAAACAAAAACAAAAACAAAATTGCACCAGCATTCTTCTCGAAGCTAGAACAAGCAATCCTAAAATTCATATGGAACCACAAAAGGCCCCAAATAGCCAAAGTAATTTTGAAGAAGACCAAAGCAGGAGGCATCACAATTGCAGACTTTAGCCTCTACTACAAAGCTGTCATCATCAAGACAGCATGGTATTGGCACAAAAACAGACACATAGACCAATGGAGTAGAATAGAAACCCCTGAACTAGACCCACAAAAGTATGGCCAACTAATCTTTCACAAAGCAGGAAAGAATATCCAATGGAAAAAAGACAGTCTCTTTAACAAATGGTGCTGGGAGAACTGGACAGCGACATGCAGAAGAATGAAACTAGACCACTTTCTTACACCATTCACAAAAATAAATGCAAAATGGATTAAGGACCTGAATGTGAGACAGGAAACCATCAAAACCCTAGAGGAGAAAGCAGGAAAATACCTCTCTGACCTCAGCCATAGCAATCTCTTACTTGACACATCCCCAAAGGCAAGGGAATTAAAAGCAAAAATGAACTACTGGGACCTTATGAAGATAAAAAGCTTCTGCACAGCAAAGGAAACAATCAACAAAACTAAAAGGCAACCAATGGAATGGGAAAAGATATTTGCAAATGACATATCGGACAAAGGGCTAGTATCCAAAATCTATAAAGAGCTCACCAAACTCCACACCTGAAAAACAAATAATCCAGTGAAGAAATGGGCAGAAAACATGAATAGACAATTCTCTAAAGAAGACATCCGGATGGCCAACAGGCACATGAAAAGATGCTCAACGTCGCTCCTCATCAGGGAAATACAAATCAAAACCACACTCAGATATCACCTCACGCCAGTCAGAGTGGCCAAAATGAACAAATCAGGAGACTATAGATGCTGGAGAGGCTGTGGAGAAACAGCAACCCTCTTGCACTGTTGGTGGGAATGCAAACTGGTGCAGCCACTCTGGAAAACAGTGTGGTGGTTCCTCAAAAAATTAAAAATAGACCTACCCTATACCCAGCAGTAGCACTGCTAGGAATTTACCCAAGGGCTACAGGAGTGCTGATGCATAGGGGCACTTTTATCCCAATGTTTATAGCAGCACTCTCAACAATAGCCAAATTATGGAAAGAGCCTAATGTCCATCGACTGATGAATGGATAAAAAAAATTGTAGTTTATATACACAGTGGAATACTATGTGGCAATGAGAAAGAATGAAATATGGCCTTTTGTAGCAACGTGGATGGAACTGGAGAGTGTTATGCTAAGTGAAATAAGTCATACAGAGAAGGACAGATTCCATATGTTTTCACTCCTATGTGGATCCTGAGAAACTTAACAGAAGACCATGGGGGAGGGGAAGAAAAAAAAATGGTTAGAGAGGGAGGGAGCCAAAACATAAGAGACTCTTAAAAACTGAGAATAAATTGAGGGTTTATGGGGGGTGGGAGGGAGGGGTGGGTGGGTGATGGGTATCGAGGGCACCTGTTGGGATGAGCAGTGGATGTTGTATGGAAACCAATTTGACAATAAACTTGATAATAAATAATAAAAAAAGAAAAGGCTACAGTGATTGAACTAATACACTGTATTTATTTCGACCTCCACCTGCCATCAGACTCCACTGACATATGAAGGGAAACCACCAATCCAGGGTGGTTCTTGCCATAACAAAAACATTAAGCCAAATCACGCACTTTCTAGAGGGAAAGGGGGAAGTGGAAGAAAAGACACACCAATTGTGTGCCGCCTTCTGAATTCCTGCTGATCCTTTACTTTAAAACCCCCCAGTACAGGGTGCCTGGGTGGCTCAGCCGGTTGAGCGTGTGACTCTTGATTTCCATGCAGGTCATGATCTCAGGGTTCGTGGATTCAAGCCCCACATCCGGCTCTGTGCTTACAGTGCAGAGCCTGCTTAAAAAAAACCCATAGTATATACAAAATTTAAATCTTCAATTGGTAGACTTTAACTTTTTATTTTGATCAGATTATATTACCCCTCTAGTTAAAACTCCATGGTTGCAAATTAGAATAGAATGCAACATCTTCAACATAAATAATAGACCAACTGGTCTGCCTCCTCTTGAACTCTTCCCCTGTTTTCCGTACTCCACCACTGGTCTTCCTTCTTTTGCTTAAATATTTGAAGAGCGCTTATCTTCCTCTCCGCTTCCAGCACCTGTTGCTTATCCTTTCTGTAACTTTTTCTCATAATTCAGGACTCAAGTCAAATTTGATTTGAGCTTTCTTTTATTACCTTGTCTAAAACAGCCCTCTTCCCCAGGTCTCTAATCGCTCTCCACATGTCATCCCTAATGGCGCTGCATGTGCATGCATGTGCATATACACACACACCACCACCAGGCACACAGTGGGCACTCATTAATACTAAATCAATGGAATCAATGTATCAGTAACAAATATATTTAATATTCTATTTAGACAAACATATATTTCCAAGAAATGAAATGGGTAAGCACAGGGCAGTGTTATGTTTGAAATGGAGGGAGGGCTCCTTAAAGGAGCAGTGAGCCTAGTGGTTAGAGCTGAAGTGACCACTGAATTACTGTGCCAGGCAGCTCACTTTCCTTGTCACTTTCTTCAGCTTTTCCTTTTGGACAGCTCATAACCAGAAGTTGGTGAGAAACAAGATGCAATAATTAGGTTATAAAACTTAAAATATTCAAGCATTTCAGGTCATTGCTCTAAAAAAGTATTCATAACAACATGTAGTTTCAAAAACCTAGAGATATTTCTATTCTAATAATGATTTCTATACGAAGAATATGTTCTTTTTCTTTTTTTAAAGCATTTCAAATCATAGCCACTATTTTTAGTTCCCAGGGTGAAAATAAAGTTCTGCTCTAATAACGTGGGGTTTTTTTGTTGTTGTTTTTTGGTCTTCATGATTTCAAAAGTACATTTATTTATTTATTTATTTTTGTCTGTTTGGTTTTTTTCCAAATTAAATGTAACTGGTTGGTGAGCCTATAATGTAGTCCTTTGCATGCCAGAAAGGAAATAGGAGTGGACAGGTTATTAATGGCGGAAAATTACTTCACTTTGTCTGTCTGAGACAACTCTTCTCCCACTTCGAACACTTAAACTGAGACACACATTAGGGTGATAAATCACAGAGTGATCACTGAAAACCTGAGGAAGCGTCGTATCAACAAGCAGTTCATTGAGGAAGAAAGAGCCATGATATCCTCAAGGGGTCTTGCTGACTTCTCTCCAGAATGTTGATGGTTAGATTTATATAGCAAACATTCTGTCTTCCCTCCTCTCATATGGGTGTGAAAGTGAGGATAATGACCTCCTGGTATACCCAACAGTAAGGACTCTTAAACAGATGGCAGAGTAAATCATCAAAAGGCTGCTGGATAAGAAATTGGGACGTAAAGTTCAAATCCTGGCCGTCCTTGTTGTTAGATGACTGGGCTAGGGCAAGTGATTTAACTTCTCTAAAAACCAGTCTGTCTACAGGTACATATTATGAAGCGTTTCAAAGGGAATGAAATAAGACAATGAAAAAATACCTAACACACAGTCTAGTAAATAGATTATCGATAAAAGGTTTCTTTCCTCTTTACTTTCTTGTTTCCATCGCTTCTTCAAAGCAGAGTCTGTGTAGTTAATATAAAATTGGGGATTTTAAAACAGTAAGTAGATTTTAGAACAATAAGTGTAAAATGAATAGAATTTCATAAATTTGTATTGAATATTTGAGGCTGCACGTCCTATAATTGAAAATGATCTGCTCCTCTAAGTAGAAAACCATGATACCTTAAAATTATCATTATGTTCCTTCTTTTTACCCATACTTGTTGTCTTATAGAGATTTCCAATGTGTGGAAATGTAGACTTTTCTAAAACTGTGATAATATTTATGTTTGAATCCAATATTAGTTTTACTATCACATCATTTCAGCAAATATTTAAAGAACATGACTGTGTGGCCCATTCCGTACCACAGGCTGGAAATAAGAAGTCCTTACTCTCAAGGAGATCAGGTCTAGTGGTGAAAAGCATACATAAATTAGCAACTGCATTGAGGTAAGGTAAAAATTATAAATAAGGGCATGGAAAAGGTGATGCTGAGGCAAAGTGGGAACATGTAAGTTTGGACAGACAAGTGCAGAGGGGAAGGATTTAGGAAAGTTTCCTTAGATAGAATGATCTTTGAGCCAAGGTTGGCAGATAGAAGTATGGGTCTGAAGCTCAGAAGAAACACAAAGGTTCGGAAGGGACATTTGTGTCCTCAATATTTTAGTGGTAAAAGTATTGATAATAGTGCTCAATGTCAGTGTGCAGAATGAGAACACAACCAAAGGCTAGTTTATTAATTAACTGGTAAATTTCATCATTTTTACAAATGACCCTAATATATCAGTAACTTACATGAAGAGGCACTTGTTTCTTGCTCATTCACCTTATAATAAGAGCTGTGGTTGACCTCAGTTCTGCTGGGCATTCCTGAGCTGGGCTGGACTTGACTGGGCTCCATCAGTCATTTCACCCCAGGATTCAGAATGAAGGAGAACCCATAACCTGTAAAGGCTTTTCTCTTGGTGGAGGGCAGTTGTAAAGAGACATAGTCAACTCACACAAACACAATTAAATCTTGTGCTCATATGTGACAAATATCATATCCCATTTGCCAAAGCATGTCAATGGTCACATTCAAAGTCACTGAGGCAGAGGCAGAGGAACACAATAAACAGGCAAGTCAAATGTGACGGGTGGAGATGTATGATCATTGGAAGAGGAGAATCATTGGAAACAATAATGTTTTAAAAAAATCACTATCTACCTTTTGGGGTTCCTTATTTGTTCCTGCAGCTTTTTCTTCCTGTTTATCAACAATTTCGATGAGCCCTGCCATTTGCACATAGCACTTCAAATATAGTTTTTAGGGCCTCATTCCTAAATATGGATTAGACAAGCAAGGATCATCAGATACATGTCTAACACATGAAAAACTTAACACAAATCAGAAAAAAAAGGAATTTGAGGAAAATAGAATGCCAATATTAGGCAACTTTTTTTTAAAGGTCCAAACGTCAAGTTTTAAAACAAGTAAGTTACAGAAATGTAGGTCACGGACAACATAGTGACTACAGTTAAAACTACTGTATTGTAGGTATGCAAGTTACTAAGAGAGACATTAAAAAAAAAAACTATTAATCTTCTCAAAAAGAAAATACTCCATTTACAAAACAGAGGTTACAAAAGAAGGAATGCTCCAAAGGGGGCAGGGGGAAGAGCTCTTAAAAAAATGTCCTTTAACTAGTTCCTGAAATAATGTGACAGTAAAAGTACATATTGTACTCAAAAATAGTGTTTGAGAGAATCTCTTGGTGTACCACCATTTTACCATTTGGGATGAAATGTAGAAAGCTTATCCTAATTTATGCCCCTTAATTCTCTTCTAATATACTTGTCTTACATCTTTCCTTCACATACATTTTGAGACCATATGAAGCAATGTTCACGTCAACTACCAATCATAATTGAGAAAACTTGAGAGGAGAAGGAAAAGATACTGTATCTACCTGTATATTTGCTCTTTCTGTTGTTCTTTCTGTGTCCTGACCTTCCTAACTTCTTTTATTATTTTATTTCTGTTTTCCTGAAGTTTGACTATCAAGTGTCTTGCTGTGAACTTCTTTAGAGAAGAAATCAGGGAATACGTTGTTTGGGACTGCTTGGTTTTTTGGATCTGTAGGCTTATACCTTTTGCCAAATTTGGGAAGTCTTCAGGCATTATTTCTTTGAACACTTTTTCCAAACCCCAACCTCTTTCTCCCTTCCTTTCAGGACTCTGATGAATTGAATGTTAGATCTTTTGATATACTCCCATAGCTATCTGAATCTGGTTTACGTTTTTCAGTCTGTTTTCTGTCTGTTGCTCAGATGAGATGATCTTTATTTTTCTGTCTTCCAGTTCACTGATTCTTTCCACTATCACCTGTAGGTGTGCTGTTGAGCACAACCATTGAGGGTTTTGTCATTTTGTTTTTTCAGTTATTGTATTTTTCTGTTCTAAACATTCCATGTGGTGTGTGTGTGTGTGTGTGTGTGTATATCTCTGCATGTATTCTATTTCTTTGCTGAGATTATTTTTCATTGTTTCAAATACAGCCATAATTGCTCATTGATGCATGTTTTATCATGGCTACTTTAAAGGCTTTGTCATCTCTGTCACGTTGGTCTTGGCATCCCTTGTTGGTGATGGTAGTGCTGTTTCCGTGTAATTTAAAATTTTTCTGGTTCTTGGCATGACAAGGTTTATTGAAACCTGGAGATTTGAGCATTATGCTATGACACATTGGATCTTAAACCTTCTATTTTATGTGGCTTCCTTTGACACGACTCCAACAAGAGAAGTGGCAGGCAAGTGGTTGTAGAAGTCTGGGTTCCCCCTCACCTCTCAATGACATCTGGGCTGGGGACTCATCATTACCACTACCACTTGACAGGGTAGGAGTTGTGGCTCCCCAGACAGCCTCGATTGACCTCCTGGTGAGGGCAAGTGTGGCCTTACTACCATACGGTAGTGGTAAGAGGTTTGATTCTCCATTAGGTATCCTCTGACAGACTTCTAGCAGGGAGGGGGAGGGACATGTCACCATTGCGGGGAGCAGGGGGAATCCAGATTCCCCATCTGGTCTTCACTGACATCATGAGAATTAGGGGCTCATTATCACACAATGGGGATGAATGTCTCAACTCAATCTTCTCTGACTCCACACTAGTGAGTGTGATTGGAGTTCCTACTTACAGCCTGGTGAGAGTGAAAGTCTAGGACCCTCACTCAGCCTTTGTGGGTGGCTGGGGGTGTAGACACCTTTTTTGTGTGGTGTTTGACTGGGGTAGAGTTACTATTGTCTAAAAGTTTGCTGTCTTGTAACCCGTAACTTCCTTGGTCCTTTGACTCTAGAGAGGAGGCTTTTGTTGGAGCTTTTATTGTCTGTAATCATTGACATTTCCAGGTTTCTTTTTTTAATGTTTTATTATTTATTTTTGAGAGACAGAGAGAGTCAGTGAGCAGGGGAGGGGCAGAGAGAGAGGGAGACACAGAATCTGCAACAGGCTCCAGGCTCTGAGCTGTCAGCTCGAACTCATAGACTGTGAGATCATGACCTGAGCCGAAGTCCAGTTAAGGTACTGGTACCCCACTCAGGTACCCCAACATTTCCAGCTATCTAATTTCTTCAGTCCCAAGTCTGAGATTCAGAAGGCTAAAAGAAAAGAAACCTTAGGAATTCACCGACATATCATTCCTTGGGCCTCAAGGATTCTAGCCCATCTGCTTTTTCCCCATCTTTCCGAGTTATCTTATGATATATTCTTATTTTTTTAATGTTTATTTATTTATGTTGAGAGAGAGGGAGACAGACCATCAGCAGAGGAGGGGCAGAGAGAGAGGGAGAGAGAGAATCCCTGCACTGTCAGTGCAGAGCCCGATGCAGGGCTTGATCTCACAAACTGTGAGATCATGACCTGAGCTGAAAACAAGAATCGAATGCTTAAGTGACTGAGCCACTCAGGCATCCCTCTATGATATATTCTTATGATATATATTATAATAAGAAGTAATACAATTATATATATATGTATATATATATATACACACACATACATATACATACATATACATGTATACATACACACATATATACGTGTATATAGACATATATGTACCTATTTTCATTTTAGGGTTTTTAGCTGTATTTAGAAGAATAGGGAGAGTAAATCTACTCCATCTTTCCAGAAATGGAAGCCTCCATTGAGTTTTTAATTTCTGTTATCATTTTCTCTTTTCAAATTTTATTGATTTTCATTAATTGTTAATGACTATCCTTTTCTTGCATTTTTATCTATTTTAACTTTCTGGTTATTTTTACATTTTTATTTTTTCAGATTATTTTACTCACTCAAGTTCTTAGAATATTAATCCTGCAATTCATTGTATCTGCTGATTCCCTTCATTATGGTTCATTTCCTCCTGTGGTTTGTAATTTTTGAATGAGTATTTATCTTCAGCTTGACTATTTTCTTGCCTCGGTGAATCCCTTTCCTCCTGTATTATAGAAGCCCTAAAGAGCAATTTTGTTTCACTTCTATTGGGCACCGCTGAGAATTCACCTGTCCAGGATCAGTATTTACATTTTTAATTTATCAGCTTAGAATTCATGTCTGTACCTGGAGAATGAATTTGTATGCTATACCTGGGCATGGTGTGAGCCCTGAGTTTCAGTTCTTAATTGGTTTTTTTTTTTGTTTTTTTTTTTTCTTATCCGAAACATAAAGGAAATAGGTTTCCATGTCATTTCTTGGGACTTATGATGTTTTCTTATTCACCTGACAAACTGGGCAGCTCTTAGGGGATCCCACCTTTTCGCTGGTGCCTGCTTCAGTCTCACGTGTGCCTACAGCCACATCTCTTATCCTGTATGGACATTAAAATCCTAGTGCCTAGCCACTACATCTTACACCTATTTGTATATCTCGGTTCAGGTTGACATCTCTTATTTGTCTGGTTGTAAATTATTTCTGGCACCTTGGGATTGTGTTAATGTTTGCTGAAGCCAGCTTATACAGGCTGGAAAGGGTTAATGGTTAAATATTCAGCAATTGGTAAACTGATCATTATAAACATGCTGATTAAAATGTGCATTTCTAAGTATTTGTTTTAGAGGTTTTGCGTTAGTTCAGAATGCCATGATGCTGAGATTAGAATTTTGTCATTGATTTAACAACGTCAGAAATCACTTAGAAAATTATTTTACTTTTCATCCGGGGCAATATCCTTCCACCCACCTGCCCCTCCCCCACCCCCCCCCCCACTTACAGAGATGAGAAAAGGCAGCTCAGAGATCAAATGGCAAGTGTCTATACAAGGCTTTTCCTCACTCTCTGTTTCTCCACTGCTCTTTCTACTATTTCATCCTATGGTCTTGCCTGTGCTTGTGCAGGCAAAAGATCATTTCTCCACTTTTCTTTTAAAACAAGTTCCAATAAAAGGATGGACATGCTGAGCCTCTTTCTTCCAAGTGGCGGAATAATGGAAGGTACCATCAGGAGTTGTCCAGGCCTTGATATCTCCCTTGAGATGCCCTGGCTGGATCTATCAGAAAAGCCACTTTTGGAAGACAGATATCTTTCTGCATTTCCCCAGAGGACACCAACACTTTCCAAAGAGCCCCCATGTCAATGAAAGTTTCCAGAAGTTAGCTTCATCAAGCCTGTATATACCCAAACAGATGTCATTTTGAACCACTTCTATTTTTTCTCATTTTCTAACTTTCCCCTTCCCTCTCTTCCCATCTATTTCCCTTTGTACCTTCTTCTTCATTGTATGGGTCCTATTATTATTATTATTGTTCTTTTACTAAAGAAATCTTCGTTGAAATGCCTATCTCTTATGTGGATCCTGAGAAACTTAACAGGAACCCATGAGGGAGGGGAAGGAAAAAAAAAAAAAAAGAGAGGTTAGACTGGGAGAGAGCCAAAGCATAAGAGACTCTTAAAAAATGAGAACAAACTGAGGGCTGATGGGGGGTGGGAGAGAGGGGAGGGTGGGTGATGGGTATTGAAGAGGGCATCTTTTGGGATGAGTACTGGGTGTTGTATGGAAACCAATTTGACAATAAATTTCATATATTTAAAAAAAAAAGAAATGCCTATCTAAACGTCCATTAACATGCCCTATGAACATGTTTCCCAAATGCCGCATTTTTATTTATAGATTTCCAATTATTTTACCTAGGAACTAAAAAGGCAAGTGGCTTAAGATATATGTAAAGAATATATAGAAAATCAGAACCCCAAAATACCAACAGTTAGTAGTACATTTGTCATCCTCATTAAGATAACCCTTAAATAGCTTTGGATCAACACGCAATTATGATGCTAATGGGACTTCAGCTTTGGACTGTTGAGGAAGGAGGGATTGATTCAGTTCAATGCCCTCTTCTGAAAAATGAGGAAGGAAAACTACAAAAGCAAGATGCAGTTTTATTTTCAAACTCACAGATTGTGCCACTCCGTGTTACCTTCTTCAAGCATGTAATAAAATCTCCTTGTCGCTTTAATGACGCAAGCTGAACTCACTTGCATTCCACTTCCATGACAAAATAGTTTCAAAGGTCATGCTTTGTGATCCAGAGAACCAGCACTAACCAACAAGTAATATGTTAGTAAGTATATGACCCTTCGGTTCCTATATGAAAATAAGCCCTCCATGATGAGCTGTCACAGGATCATCCCCATAAAAAGAAATTTCTGAACGGAAATAGTGTAGGAGTTACAATTATAATCTCTGGAGCCAGACTGCCTGGGTGTGGATATTGTTTTCATCACTTCCCAGCTGTGTGACTTTGGGGACATCAGCGATGTTCTCTATGTTTTACTTTTCTCATCTACAAAATATGGATAATGAAAATTAAAACTTTGGTTTGAATATCAGATGAACCATGCATCTAGAAAACTTAACAAGACTTGGTGGTGCAAAGTCAATGCTTTTTTTTAAATGGCTGCCATTTTTTTTAAATGGCTGCCATTATCCCTCTTCCTATCCTGATGCTCCTCACAGAGTAATGGCACAACAACTCCATTTAGGGATGGATTCTATTTCCCCATCTCTGGAATCTGACTTGGTTTTACCCCTTGTTTTGGCCAGCAGAAGTGATGGTGTGCCACTTTTGCACATCAGCCTTCCACCAAAGAAGGTTCAGTGGAGCCTGTGGGAAGCTGGGATCCACATGGACCAGAGCCCTGTCTGCCCAAACTGAGGTACCAGAGAGACCAGATATAGTTAACACATTTGCCCACAGATGCACGTGGAAGCCCAGAAAAGCATTTTCAATTCACGCCTTCCAAGTATTTGGCTTGTATGTCCAAGGAAACCCACCTGCAGAGTTCTCTCGGGATAGAAGGATCAATGGAGTAGAAAAGGAAACACTGAATGTCATGCAGAAACACTCTGGTGTTTGCATTATAAACTCCACCCAACTGAAGAAAGTTTCGAGGCTTTCTATTTTTAGATCGCTTTCCTATGACGCAGAACTCCCGGTGACTAAACATCAGAGTTTGAGGACAAAAAACTGGGGTCATTTGATGTCCCTTCTGCAGTTTTCTCTTATGGTGCTAAGTTCCCAAATCCTTCACTAGGGAAGCACTTCACCAGAATGCTGGGTACGTGTGAAACATCCTTCATGGCAGGCTATGTTTTGTGCATTTTCCCACTAATGGAAGTAACTTTAGAAGAGGGTATGTCGTCTAGCTGTGCACCTATTAGTTTGAAGGAGATGGGACAGAACATCTGTTCTGAGATCACACAGAGCTGGGTTCTATCATCAACTCTAACTTCAACTCACTACAGGATATTGGACAAATCATCTAATTATTTATGCCTCATTTCCCCATCTATAAAATATGAGCAATAATACTTACCTTGAGGGACCCATATTAGAGTATGTAAAGCATCTAGCACCACATCACATAGAGTAATTGTTCACTTCCCATCAGAACTTTTTTTCAGAGAGAGCGAGAGAGTGGCATGTGCACATATGAGTGGGGGAGGGGCAGAGGGAGAGGGGGAGAGAGAATCTCAAGCAGACTCTGCACTGTCATCACAGAGCCCAATGTGGAGCTCAATCTCATGACCGTGAGATCATGACCTGAGCTGAAATCGAGAGTTGGACACTTAAGTGACTGAGCCACCCAGGTGCCCCCAGAGCTTACATGTAAAACCAACCACGTTGGAGGAGCGGGCTGACTCATTTGGGGCTCCTGGCTCAGTCAGTTGAGACTCTGGCTTCAGCTCAGGTCATGATCTCGCAGTCCGTGAGTTCGAGCCCCACCTCGGGTTCTGCACTGACAGCTTGCTCAGAGCCTGGAACCTGCTTCAGATTCTGTGTCTCCCTCTCTCTCTCTGCCCCTCCCCCATTCATGCTCTGTCTCTGTCTCTCAAAAATGAATAAATGTTAAAAAAAAATTTTAAACCAGGGGCGCCTGAGAGGCTCAGTCGGTTAAGCATCTGACTTCAGCTCAGGTCAGGATCTCATGGTTTGTGAGTTCAAGCCACATGTCGGGTTCTGTGCTGACAGCTCAGAGCCTAGAGCCCACTTCAGATTCTGTGTCTCCCTCTCTCTCTGCTCCTCTCTCACACTCTGTATCTCTCTTAAAAATAAAGATTTAAAAAAGAAATTTTAAAACCAACCGAGTTGCACATTGATCTAGTTACCTGGATAAATTATCCCCCCATGCCTTACTGGAGCCAATGATAAAACAAGATTTTAAAAGCCATTGTATAATTCCCATGTAGAATTATGCAAAAGCATTTAAAAAAAATAAGGTGCACTACAAATGAAAAGGAGGATAATGGCATTATGATGATGATTGTGAAAATTAATGATAATAGTAATATTATCGGGGAATTATTTGGGAATCTTCCAAGGGGGCTCAGCAAGCTTCTTAAATGTCTTTTGGAAAGATGTATTTAGATGTTATTGTTACTAAATAAAAATGTCAAAGCCAGGATCCCCTCCGAACCAGAATAAAGGGATAAGGTTTGTCATTATAAATACCACCTGAACACACATGGACTGGCAGGTTCCAAGACATAACAAACACACTTTCTTTTCTGTTGTATCTACCCCTTTTTTTCCCACCTTTTGGCCCATTCGGTACCCACACCAGCTCCAGTGTACCCATAGCTTCTCATCATGTTCTGAGGCTTTTCTATCTTGAGACTCACACACTTGAGTGGAGGTTAATAGTGCATTTCTAGGTGTGATGTAATGTCTACCTCTGGTAGAGCATGGAATCTGTAAGCTGAAGATCTCAGAACACACTGCATTGGCTGGGGAATGGAGTGGAAGGAAGGTGGTAGAAAGTAGAGACAGTATTTTAGGAAGTTTAGATAAGGAGGAGAAGGGAATCTGGGGAGTAAAGAAAGGGATTCTTGTTCCTGACTAATGCTTAACAGTTAACAAAGTAACCGGAACGTTCACCCTGCTCTAGCTGTCCTGTGGACCAGTGATGGCAGGATTATTGAACCCTTTGCAAGATTATTGTACCTTCTGATCTTCTGCTCTCACCTCCATAAAATAGGAATAACTGCATACAGTCGTGTGCTGGTCAGTGTTTTAACAATCAGCTCTCTGGAGGAAAAGCCCTGATTTGTAACATTTGCCCATTTTTGTGACATAAATAGACTCACAATGATCAATGTCAAACTACCAGTAGAACCTTCTGGAACGCAGAGTTAGGAAGAGATGCACCATAGAACAACACTATATAGTATTTCCACCACACATAAGAAATAGATTTACATAGCCTAAAAAGCATAGATAATAGTAAAATATAGTACAATAATTAGGAAGTAATGAGTTTGAGTTTTCACTACCATTGCTTTCATATAATTCATTTTGAGTTAAGTTTCTGTAACAATTTAACTTTTAATAATGTCTATATTTTACAACCTGCTCTCGAAACTCCTGGAAATGTACCAGTCAGCGCTTGCTTGCTGATATGTGCCAACTCCAGCAAATCACTGATCACGTTTGCTTAAAAGGCTCTTTTGAGAATTATCATGCCTCATTTTTATTGAAATCTTAAAGAAACCATGTTCAAAGCTATTACTTTATATCTTTCCAAATTAGCCATCCCAAATAACCTTACCAAGTAACTTGGGATGTTGACGAAATTGATGTTACTTGGATGTTCATTGCATTGCTCCCGTGGTTCAGTCTAGCTGCCCACCATCTTTTCAGGGGTAACGGCAGCCACTTTAACCGCTGTATAGGTGACTAGAGAATGTGACGGTGGTGGCATCAATAGCAACAAAAGAGTTTTTTTTTGGGGGGGGGAGAATAAGTCACGGTGGCTCCTGTCTACATTCTTTTTGCTGACATATCATATGCCTTTGGGCCTCGTGGGGAGCTAGAAACAGAGAGAATGAGCTGGCAATTCTGGTGATTTGGCTGCTGAAAGAGAGCCCTAGAATTGTTGTGATGGATTTGTATCTATCATATCTACCTACAATGGCTTCAGGAGTTCCCTCAGTCAGGCAGGTGGATTGAAGACACCTGTTATCAGATTCAAAAGAGGAAGATAATAGATCAGAGAAATAATTCAGTAATGCAAAAGAAAATCTGAGAAGTGGAGAGGAAAGGAGAAAAGATTGGAAAGACAGAGACCTAGAGAGAGAAAGATTCATTTACTTTCTCTCCTGAGACGAAAATCTGATCAAGCTTATTAAATGGAAGAAATCTATTATTGGAATCAGGTTTCCAGGAAAATGCTTCGGAGTAAAACTGTATCTTACCCAAGTAACACCTTTCTCTCTGGATGAAATAAGCATTAACAAAGATCCAAAGATGGGAAACAGGGAAAGATCTTCAGTCAACTTAAGAGATTCCTTTCATCCTTTTACTGTTCATACTAACAGAAAAAGCCTTTCCTTGGGCAGGCAGGGATAACATTTTATTTTTTTTTAAGGAATAGAACATTCATTTTAAGACAAAAGGCAAAAGCTTTGACAAATGTCGGACGCAAGTGTTTGACAAGGAGTACGCGTTGAGTGTTAATGTCAATGTATTTCTTTTTCTTACTATCCATTTACTTTCTCAAGTCTTGAGAAAATGCCGCCCATACGTTGATGGGGAAAGAAAAATCTTCAATTAAGTTAACGTGGAAGGGATGCCTATCCAGGCAGCTGGAAGAAGATTGAAAAGTTCAGTCAGAGCACTCCCTTTTGTTCCTACCAGAAAATGCGTAGAGTCAAGTCTGAAGGTCTGGACACATCTGAATGATAGGTAAGGATAGAAACGAGCAAGAAATAGAAGGTCCACAAGCAAAATAGAGGTAAATCATGTCCTAGAAACAGGTCAAGGTGACTGCTCTGAACATAGTGTGTATACGTGCCCAGGTAGGGGAAGAAGAAACTCCCCTTTCCCCCCACTACCCAGTAAAGGATTCTTGTAGCTGGTTTAGGAATAACATTGGCATGAGACAGATTAACAGAGGTAAAAAAAAAAAAAACAAAACAAAAACAAAACAAAACTTTTTTTTTTGTGGGCACACAGAGGTCCAATATTGAAATTGTTAACCAAAGAAACGACTTGGTGGGTAGTTTTTACACATTTTATTTATTTTTTATGTGTATTTATTAAGTTTGAGAGAGAAAGATAGAGAGAGAGAGAAAGGCAGACAGAGAGAGAGAATCCTAAGCAGCCTCCACACTGTCACTGCAGAGCCCGATGTGGGGCTCAAACTCACTACCAGTGAGATGATGACCCGAGCTGAAATCCAGAGTCAGACACTTACCCGACTGAGCCATACATTTTAGACAAAGAAACAATAAATTTGTGAAGAATTGACAGGATAAAGAATATAGGCATTTGGGCACTTTAATTAATAAAGAATTCTAAGTGGAATTTAGGTTAAGGTAGTCGATGTGGAAAAAATAAAGGTGTGTTTCTATAGCTTTCTTGGCTTTAAAGCCCCTGTCTCTGGTGATGAGAACATTTTTTTTTTTAAATTTCCTAGTACAGTGAAAGTATTTGTCATATGGGAGATTTGTTTCCTGCTCCCAGGGGGACTAAGGAGGGTCCGAGTGTCCTTGTATCAGCCGTTTCCCTGGGAGCTTCAATTCAAAATAATCACTGCTTCCCTGTGACATGTTCAGGGGTGACCTACCCTGAGACCCTACACCCACATGCACACCTGGACACAAACTCAAAATGTAATTCAACTCATTAGTTGGGAGTGGACAATTCAGACTCTTATCTTTCAGATAATAAAAAGAGAAGACTCTTCATCTCCTTAGATAATGACTAGAGAAAACATCCCAAGTTGCTCCTGTATTGTTAGGATTTAGGTAGAAGAACTCAGCACAACCAGTAAACGTGGAAAAAATGTAGCAGAAGCCCAGTTTGCTGTTAGCATTAATTAGTCTGAAATGTAGATCTAAGGATGTCCCTCTGCCTTTTAAAATAGGTTTTTTCTTTGGAAATATTGAAAAAATAATAATTCATCGATAACTAACCCCATACGCATGCTGAGAATGATGGCAAAATCTATAACTACAAAAAAGGACTATGCTGCAAGGGGGGAAATGCAGAAGATAACGAAAAAAAATGAAGAAATTCTTTATCCAGCACGTTAAAGGTACAGTGTCTCCACCTGCTGTAGAACAGGAGGATTCAAACCCTCCGTCACTTGGTGTTTGTCCTTTTTCTCTGATCTTAATTTTTTTTGCTTTCTTCAAGCTTATGCTTTAGAGGAAGATGGACTTGTTTAAGGTACCAGGAGGCCACGGGCTTTTCTCTCATTTGTGGACAGACATCATTCATGAAGCAAGAACGAGGTTGCTGTTTCCACGCCCCCCCCCCCCCCCACCCACCTCGTCCACAGACCACCACCAGCTAGTTCATTTCTAGGCACTTGTCTCTGTTTATTTCACACGTTTTCCCTTCACGGCCTCCTGATTTTTACTTTTCAGAAACTTGCAGTTCAATCCCAGTTTCACAATTCTGGCAAATATCAGAACCTCGTGAGAGCAAAGAGATTTTGATTTGGTGCCTGTTTCTGGGTTTAGCCTACAATTTCCTCAAAGGGGAGATAATAAAGGAGATGTTTCCTTTAGATCACAAGAAATCCAAGCCTGGAAGATGATGTCTCTGAGCAAGTGTATTTGGTCAGCGATGAGCCAGACTCACTAATTACTGGAGTGTGGTCCCCAAGGTGACCCAGCTCATCACTGCATACAGTCAAACAAAAGCTGCCAGGCAAATCATGTCTCCCAAAATATGGTTGCTAATTTCGACACTAGCCAGAGTCTATAAGACTTTTTCTTTTTGCTCTGTCTTTTGCTGAGTACAACGTATCTGCTGCCATCAGGCAAAGAAATCATGTGGACCCAGCTTTGTGGGAATTTGTAAGGGTCCCAAGGGTCAGTCTCACCAGACTTGGGAGTTGAATACATAAAAGTACCTCAAGGGGCACATTCTCAGCAGACTTGTTCTCTAGAGTCTGACATGCCATCTTCCCTCCAGAAATACCACTCTCCAGTACTGCCAGAGAAAAGAAATCTATGCAAATATTTCCCATATGCTGAATAAAACCCAAGGTTCCCATGAGCAAACTTCATTTGATACAGGGTATTCCTTAACCATTCCTGTCTCAGTGGGCCACAATTTAGAGAAGGAGTCATGTCTAATAGATTTCTGGAATGAGTCGGGGCATTGTGGGATGAGTGAACTCGGAATATACCAGAGTGATTTTAAAGAAGCCTGAGTTTTTGCAAGAACCAGGAATGGGAAGTTGGCTGACCTCAGTTTGGGTCTCAATTCTGCCACCAGTTGGCTGTTAACTGTATGACCTTGAACAAATAACTTATCCTTTCTGAACATCAGTTTTCTCATCCATAGAATAGAAATGATATTTCCTACCTTACAGAGTTATTTCAAGGACTGAGATGAGCTTGTGAAACAATCCATAACTTGCAAAGCCCTTTCCACTTCCTTATTATTATTAACAATAATATTTGAGAAAATCCATAATATAGTCCCCATCAAACTATATTATGGATTTTCTCAAAAGTTTATTTATTTTGAGAGGGGGGGGGAGCACAAATGGGGGAGGGGCAGAGAGAAGGGGGGAGAGAAAAAGAATACCAAGCAGGACCCGTGCCATCAGCACAGAACCCAACGTGGGGCTCGAACTCACAAATCACGAGATCATGACCTGAGCCAAAACCAAGAGTCAGACGCTTAACCAACTGAGCCACCCAGGTGCTCCAAAGATATTTCATGATATAGAGCATTGAGGAAACACAACACATTCCCAGAGGACACCATAACTCCATAAGCCCAAAAAAAAGAAAAATCAGTTAATCAGAATAGCTAATTTTCATACCAGTGGAAAGCATAGCTATTGTTGCCTTCCTTACTCCCAGATACCTGGAGTCTCGCGGTTAGCAAAGATCAGAGCCTTAAGCTAATATCTACCAGGTGCCATGAAACGTCTTCCTTAGACACCCAAACTCTTCCCAGAGGCTGTCTAAATAGTGTAGACCGGCAGTACATAGAGGATCTTGAAGGCTTATGTAGGAGGTGGCATTACCACCCAAGACAGCTGCTCAAATGATAACCTTACAGTTTTTGCCCTGGTAGGATCAGAATCTTCCTGATTGGCCAGTCCTTTTATACCCAGCAAGGAACCTCACAGGGGGGAGGCAGTGTAGGGAACGCTCAGCTAATTAAGAGACTGTCTCAGCAAGAGGCTTTGCTTGTGCAATTGATCTTTGGGGGCACAAGCTACTGCCTCCAGCCTTGGCCTAGCTGCTACGTTATTAAGTCCTCTTCCTCCTTATTGAAGGAAGAGATGTTGGGGGAGAAAGGTCTCTGTCCTCAGAATGGTTGTTATCAAGGTCAGTGCCGAGCTGTGCAACATTGAAGCCGGAGGCGAAAGAAAAATCAGTAACACGGAGCCTGCCTTTATTGAAAATTTTGATAATTGGTTCGCTGTGGAGTTTTCTACATTAATTTTGCCTTTTAAAACTATTGCATTAAAACAGTATTTGTCTCCACGACTGGGTTTTTTGGCAGCCCTTTGTGAATGCCTTGCTTACCCCGCCCTGGTCACAGCCCTGACCCAGGCTCTCCATCCTCAGAGGAGAAAGCAGGTGACCAAATGCGGGCACAGGTACCTGCCCGTACAACTCAGTCACTGTGATGGTGGATTTCTTGTGTCAACGTGCCAGCACCACAGGGTTCCCAGCTTAAACATTATTTCTGGGTATTTCTGTGAGAGCCTTTCTGGATGAGATTAGCATTTGAATAGGTGCACTGGCTGTCCTCCCCAGGGTGGGTGGGCCTCGCCAAGCTGAGGGCCTGAGCAGAACAAAAATCAGAGAAAAGAATTCACCTATTTTTCTTCCTACCTGCCTGCTTGAGCTGGGGCATCCGTCACCTCCTACCCTTGCACTGGGATTGACTTCCCTGCTTCTCAGGCTTTGGGACATAGTCTAGAATTCTGCCATCTGCTTTCCTGGGTGTCCATCTTGCAGAGAGCAGACTTGGGACTTGTCAGCCTCGGTAACTGTGTGAACCCATTCCTAATAAAGTGTCATATGTATACGTGTGTGTGTATGTGTGTGTGATTTATATTATCTTATGTATTATTTTGTATATAAAATTATATGTGTATATACACATATATGTGGTTATTTATTTATTGCTTGTATTTTATCTATTGCTTCTATTCTATTGCTTCTGTTTCTCTGGAGAATCCCGATTAATATAATCACCTTCCAAACTCTGGGGTGACGAGGGCACCCCTCCAAAGGTTCCAAGCCAAGTTGGAATGGGAGCTCTCCCTTTGATAAGAATGAGGCTCCCTCGTGGGGGAGGGTGGGGGGTTAAACCGGGGCGTGTCCGGCCAGGCACAGGGCTCCCTCCTGCTCCTCCCCTGTCCCAGCCACAACTGAGGGTGGCGGCCCACTTCTCTGCTCGCTTTGTGACGGGAATTGACTGCCCCAGCTGCCCCTCTCTTCTACCCACACAAAGGTGGCAAACTGAGAATCGAAAGTATCCCTTCAAACACTGCACCTGCTAACGAACTCTAATGCCTCTAACCCCTCTAGGAGAAGGGGATCTGATATATATATATATATATATATATATATATATATATATATATATATTTAATGTTTCTTCATTTTTGAGACAGAGAGAGACAGAGCATGAATGGGGGAGTGGCAGAGAGAGAGGGAGACACAGATTCAGAAGCAGGCTCCAGGCTCTGAGCCATCAGCCCAGAGCCCGACGCGGGGTTCGAACTCATGAACCGTGAGATCGTGACCTGAGCTGAAGTCGGACGCTCAACCGACTGAGCCACCCAGGCGCCGCGAAGGGGATCTGATAATACATGCACGGCCACATCCCTAATTGTGTTACTTCCCTCATTTCAGAAGCAAGCAGCAGGCTGCAGCAATTCAGGTTTCCTCCGAAGGAGACTCCAAGCCCAGTTCAGCCACGTGATACAGTATCCTTAATGTATCCTAACTATTTAATTCCTTGTACAGACGTCCAAGGGCAGGGGGTGGAAACTCAGATTCTAGTGGGTTCCTTGTCCCAGACCACTTTCTCCTCTTGTATTTTTAACTCCTGTGCCTTCTTTTATTCCTCTCTGCAACTCGGAGAGTCTAATTTATGAAGAGGCAAGAAAGGATGCATTGTACCAGTCTCGGACACTTGAGCTGCCAGATCCGATTTCCCCGGCAGATACGGCAGATTGAAGAAAGAACAACTGTGGCTGAAGATTAGATTTCATTTTCTCCACGTGTTCCAACGCTTGACGCAGTCCGCAGCAGGCGGCAGCTAGCCTCCTGCCTTCAGCACACTGGGGGAGTTCCATTGGCTCCCACAGTGGGGAGGCCCCTTTCGCCGTCAGGTCAGACCCTCTCTGCAGGCTTGTCACTCTCTCTCCATCCTTCCCAACAAGTCCTGTGTGTCCTTGGAGAAAACACTAGGAAGAAGGCAGCGTGGTATCTTTGGGAGGCAGAATGGGCTAGATGGGGCACACAACAACTTCGACTAAATGTTACACTGGTTTTCTCTAACTCCTGATCCCATCATCCCAGATTCCACTGGCTAAAGGGTTTTGCAAGTCAGCTCAACAATCACTCTACTCAGTAGGTGCATCTCAAAAGGCCCTCTACACTCTCCATTCCTATCACTTTGCTCTGCGAGAATAATTATACTTTGGGTAGTCATTAACACCTTAGTGTGAGATGCCATAAAAATCCCTTCAGTTTTAGAAGGAAAGAAAAATATGGAATGTATGAAAGCAAGGGGACATTTTGTACCAAGGAAAGTGGAAAGGAGGAGAGAGGACCATTTTGTGGCCATTCACCTGTGTCAGGCACAGTGATGGGGAAAAGGGGCAAGGATTGAATATTATAAAATGGTGGGTTTTTTAAATTTCTAATGCTTATTTTTGAGAGAGAGAGAGAGACAGAATGTGAGCAGGGAAAGGACAGAGAGAGGGGGAGTCACAGAATCCGAAGCAGGCTCCAGGCTCTGAGCTGACAGCACAGAGCCCGATGCGGGGCTTGAACCCACGAATGGTGAGATCATGACCTGAGCCGAAGTCAGACACCTAACCAACTGTGCCACCCAGGCACCCCTTGAATATTATAAAAATAAATTTAAAATTAAAAAAATAGGGGTGATTCGGTGGCACGGTCAGTTAAGCATCCGACTCTTGATCTCTTGGCTCAAGTCATGATCTCAGTTTGTGAGTTCAAGCCCCACATTGGGTTCTGCACTGATGGTGTGGAGTCTCTTTGGGATTCTGTTTCTCCTTCTTTCTGCCCCTCCCCTTCTTGTGCTCGTTCTCTCTGTCCCTCTCTCTCTCTCTCTCTCTCAAAATAAATAAATAAACTTAAAATTTAAAAAATAGGGTATCTCCTCAAGGAAAGACTGAATGGCAAACAGAATTTTAACAAAAGCAACAAAAAGAACAAAAATGAGGGAAAAAACTCTATAACCAACGGAGATAAAATAAAGTTGCAATGGTTTCTGCTATATGGATATAGTATAGAGTCCCCTTTTATTTGCTTCTGCTCCTTGATAGGAGTTTTCTTGCTAAAATCATCCCATATTTTGGCTTGTTTATTCTCAAATCTTATAACATCTTAGCATTTTAGGAAATCTGAATTGGACGCAGGGGCCATGGGCCCTCTTTGCCCTTCCTATGCCTCCTGCGTCCTTGCTCATTCCAGCATCCAGCTGGAGGGGTAGCTTGGCTCTCAAGAGGGCTCCTGGAATGCCCACTCCTGCCTCTGAATTTGGAGTAGCTTTGCCTCCTTCCAAGGCTAAAGAGATTTTGGATCCCACTACTGTATCCAAGAATTCTACCTGAACACGCCTCCATGGCCTACATTTATCTGAAGATAAGGCTCATAAGAAAAGGACACTGCCCTGAGCCGTTAGTATCAAACTCCACCACCTGCAAATGGGCAAAATTATATTGGTTTTAGTTTCTTGTTCTGCAAGATGAACACATTTTCCCAGAAGATGCAAGTTTTTATATACTTTCCCGCTATTATTTTATGTAACAGATTCTTCTGAAACCCTAATTTGAGATGCCCAGATTTCCATTCAGTTTCCATCTTTAAAAATCAAGTACCCATTAGAGAATTCTGCCATCGCTCCCAGGGGACTGGAATGGAAATGAATAAATGAACTTTTAAAGATAATTGGCTTCCCACATGCCCTCCTGTTCCCCCTTCTCTATTTTTTGACAACCCTTCTGGGAATTGAATGGTAGAACATCTTGGGATTCTTTGCGTGTATGATGTGTGGCAGAGGACCAGTCCATGGAAATGAATCTCTTAGGAATTGAGGTGTCCTGCCCCGGGACTGCTTCATATTGGTGGAAATTAACTAGTTCTGTTCAAACACCTGCTTCTGACCTTATTCTGCTAGATTCCCCCCATCCACATTTGTGCAGCACCCCGTTCTAGGTGCTCCTCCTTACACCGTTCAAAACATGCATTTTGAGTCCTCAACTCAAAAGGTTTTCCTATAACTTATTTATCCTAAGATGCCTTTTCCCACACGTTCCGATTTAAAGTGATGAAGTGAATCATTCACAATCTTTTTTCAGGAAACCTTCAGGACACATAACCCACTCACTTAACAAATATCTGTGGATCACTAACAATTGAGGCATTCGTCCCACTACTGAAGACAGAGCCTCGAAAGAAGCAAATAACACCCTTGCTAAGTAAAGAGTTTGTGTTCTAGCAGAGGGAGTTAGAATATAATCAAGGAAATGAGCAATATTAACTTCAAATTATTCAAACTGCTGGAACTAAAATAAGCAGGGGTCAGTGCTAGAAAGCATCCGATGAAAAGAAATATTTCCTGTAAGACAGAATACCAAGAGGTTCCCCATTTTAGGTCTGGCAGGAAAAGAAGGCAACTCTTGGAAAGGTAACTTTTTAACTGAGATATAAAAAAGTATAAATTAGTGAGCTGTGCAAAAGCCCGGGAAGAGGATTTTAGGCAAAGGGACAAGTTCAAAGGACAAAGGGATCGAGTGACTGAGAGTGTCAGGGCAAGAAATAGAATTCTCTGGCTCTGGGACATTGTGAGCTGTGATGATGGAGAGGCAGGCAAGGGCTTCTTGCCATAATAAGGGGTCTGAATGTGATTCGAAATATAAGCAGAAAATATTTTAGCAACTACATCACCACCAGCACATGCCCACAATTAGCTGAAAATGGTACCTTAAGTACACGTGCGTATAGCTGAACTTGGGGGAGTCCCCGTCGTACAGTTCGGGCTTCATCTCCACCTACAGAGCTGCCACTGAAATCCACAAGAGACATAAACAAGGGAGTGGGTGTGACACGTTCAATCAGCTCGGTCAGTGTGGCCAAGGGTTTCCAAAACCCTTGCCATTTTCTTGCGTTGAGTGTCATAGCACATTCCTCTAACCTGGACCAATTTGGATGGCTTTAGGGTCTGTGTTATTGGGTAATTTCATCAATGATGATTTTTTAAAAGTTGCTGTTGAATTAGCAGGGAAGAAGTCAGCATTTGCAGTGAGATAATAAAGGAATCCAGTAAAAGTCCATGATGACCATAATAGGAGCTGGCTTTCCCCAAGTGCTTCCCGTTCTGAGTATTGCTGTTGGCCAGCTACCACGGAACTGCAGAGCAAGAGGAAACACACCTCTGCTAGACACCTAGAGAAAGGACCAGCTTTAAAGGGAGAGGCATAAACTCACAATACTTTGGGGGGCAGCTGGATGGCTCAGTTGATTAAGCATCGGACTCTTGATTTCGGCTCAGGTCATGATCTCAGTTCGTGAGAGCGAGCCCCGCCTTTGTCTCTGCACTGACAGTGCAGAGCCTGCTTGGGAATCTCTCTTCCTCTCACTCTGCCCGTCCCTCCTCTCAAAACAAATAGATAAACTTTTAAAAAAGAATACTTTGAACTTTTATTGTGATTTCCGCCAGCAGATACTTCCCAGATGATGAGAGTGAGATTCAGAAACAGAATACCTCAAGAGTTGAGAGTTTGGGCTTTGGAGTCAGACAGAACCAGGGTCACACCCTCACTCCCCTACACTTGCCAGCATTGTGACCTTCCAGACTGGCCCTCTTCCTCATCTCAGCAGATGGAACCTTCATACTTGCATCCTTGACTCCTCTCTTTACGTCCCATGACCAATCTGTCAGTAAATCCTAGTAGATTTGACCTTCAAAATATACCCAGAACCCAACTACATCCCACCACCTCCACTGTGGCTACCCTAGCCCAAGCCACGCGCATCTCTTTCTAGATTTGTGCAGTAGTTTTCTAATTGATCTCCCTGCCAGAGAAATCTGTTAAATCTCTTAAAAAGGAGATAGGGGAGATGTAGATTAATTCACCTGACTTTGAGTGTGGGCTGGACTGAATGACTCACTTCCAAAGAATAAGGAAGAGAAAGAGACAAACTGTCACTTCACAGTGGAGAGACCAGGCAAATGCCACCTTAACTGAGTGATCAGTGCTCACATCACCAGTGCTAACACATATAGATGTCACCCCCTCTGAAATGTTGTGATGAGAAGGACACTCGACCTCTGTGGCATTCTTCCACAAAACGATAAGCCTTGTCAAACTATGAGAATACGCTGGACAATCCCAAGTGGAGATGTTGTTTTGTTTGGCTATTTTAGAGAGAGAGACAGAGAGAGCGTGCACAGGCAGGGGAGAAGGGCAGAGGGAGGGAGGGAGAGAGAGAAACTTAAGCAGGCTCTGTGCTCAGCATAGAGCCTGAGGCCAGGCTCAATCCCAGGACCCTGGGATCATGACCTAAGCCAAAATCAAGAGTCGGCCACTCAACTGCTCAACTGACCAAGCCACCCAGGCACTCCTCGAATATACCATTGTTATGTAAGGCATTAGTTACCATTAGGGGAAACTAGGTGAATGATATATGGTATCACTGTGTGCTGTCTTTGCACTTGTACTCTCTTTTCTCTAAGTTTAAAATTATTCCAAACTTTTGAAAATATATTAACAAACAAAAACATCAGTTAGATCATTTCATCTGTCCACTCAGAACTCCTGAAAGGCTTCCTACCTTACTGTGGCCCACAATCACATGTCTGACCCCAGGAGCTCCTTCCCATCACACTGGCCCCTAAATGCTCTTCAGACAGGAAGTACTCCTAATCTAGGGACTTTGCATTTACTTTTTCCGCTTCCTGAAGTAAGTGCTCTTCCTCCAGATGTTTGCATGGTTGGTTCCCTCCGAATCTTTAGATCTCTTTTCAAATGTCACCTCCCCCTAAAATTTGTGTCTCCCCCTGCCTCTGACACTTCCTAAACTTGTCTCTAGATTATTTCCCTCTTCAACAGTTATTGCCTCTATTATACTCTGCATTTTATTTATTTTGTTTATCCTTTGCCTCTCCACTAGAATGGAAGCTCCCAGAAACAGAGATTTCTGACTGCTACATTCACTCCCATATTCTCAGGCCCCAGGGCAGTATCTGGTATTGCGTGAGTATTTTTCTAAGAATTAAACTCACCTTGGGTATTTAGTTCATCTCTGAATTTGTTTTCACATATGTAAAATGAAAAGAGTAGGATAATAATTGCCCATGTAATAGCTTCCTTATAAAGCATAAATGTGAGAAAGAATTTAAAGTGTTCTGTACAGTAGTTAGCATGTAAAATACTTAAGAAATTATATATTTTCACTATTTATGTTTCCATTACTAGGATTACTACTATCACTAATTATACTTCCATTACTGATTATTCACAAATAGTTATAGATTTTACATCGAATTTCAACTGAATGGGAAGCTTTGTGATCTGCGATTAACCTCTAATACACGCAGAGATCCCTACCTAGGGGGAAATCCATAGCTCCTTCCTCCCATTAGAAGAAATAATTTTCTGGCTTTTTATTTGGCTTTTGTGTTTGTTTGTTGTGGTTGTGTCTGTATGTGTTGAGTGAGAGAACTAAGCAACATACATTTTAAGTAGAGAACTTTGGCTTTATTTCTGAGTCTAAAAACAATTCGTGTCGTTCTTCAAAGGGTCTCTTCCCCTAGGATCTCTCTGAGCTCCTTTGCAAAATGGCAACAACACCATTCACACTGATTTCTGAAAATGAGCTCAGCCTGGTCTGTGCCTTTCCAAACCTACTTCACATATAACCATACATTAGGCACCCTCTGGGCTGGAGTGGCTTGTAGTCTAGTTCAGGGGCATATGTGGGTGAAAAGAGAATAAATTTCAAGAAGAAAGGATTCAGACAGTATGCCTTTGTCCTGAGAAAAGACAAAAGAAAAATATCACATAGAGTCAGAAGGACTTCCTGCCTGTGAATTGCTTTTAGGTCCTCGGAAATGTGTAATGATGCATGACATCTCTATTCTTGGCTCGATCTTGATGACAATGATAAAAATGTTTATTATTAATATCCTTATCATGAAAGGCCAGGCGTATAGATAAAATGCATTATTGTATAATATTTATTAGTAGTCATAAAATTATTATAGTATTACTTTATCATTAAAAATAAAACATTTAAAAAAACTAAAAAAATACAACTATACAAAGCCCAGTGCGAAGCACATGCTTTCTTAATATTCACAAAGCTACAAGACAGTTACTATTTTCGTCATCATTTTTAAGATAAAGAAACTGAAGCTTTGCGAGGCCAAGTAATGTGCCCACAGGGACGTGCCGGGAGATGGGAGAGAATCCGATCTACTCGAACCCAGATCTACAAGGCTCCACAGCCTGCACCCCATTCCTCCCCTGCATTTGGAGGGTCTGAAGTGGAGACGGAATACTTGGAGCAGGGCTATTTATACATGCTAATTGGGATTAGGTTTACATTTATTCTGCTGAGGTCACAAATCTTATTGTCCAGGCACACACGTCAAGTCCGATCAGGAACAACTAGACCTTGGAATTGAATTTCCTGTGCTCTTTGCCCTTAACAGCTTGCAGGTTCAAGCCTGAACGTATGTGTTATCCACCTCTGCAGCTGGGCTCTAGGAACATTTATTGGCCAAAAAGTTAAACAGCACAGGAGACATTCTTGTCCAAACTAGAGTCTTTTGTTTCCTTTAGTCAGTCTCCTGGTAACATCCAGGGAAGCTGTGCACGAAGCAAGGTGAAGGTATCTTTCCAGGGAGTTCTGTGGGAAGGAAGGAAAGGATCCCTAGATGGAAGCACGATCTTACGACTTTGGTAGTCCCCTCCCCTTTCTGCAAGAAGAAAGTGAGAAGCAAAGTAAAACTCATCAGTTAATAGACATCAGACACAACCAGATCTACACTGCATAACTGAAAATGTGTCTGGGGTTCCCGGCTCTCCCCTGCAAAATGGGAATGTTAGCCCACAGCTTAAAGCACTAGGTGATTGATAGCATGGCCTGAATGAGGCTTTGGGCAGGTCTGATGATGGTCGTAAACCTCAGGCAGCTTCAGCCCACACTTGCCCCCAGAATTGTACATGCTGATTTCACACTGGTTGATTTTATTTTTGCAGGTCTAAAGAGAGGACAAGAATGAGGAAGAAACCATAATAACAAGAACAAAAGAAACCATAATTACCAAGGATTCAACACACCATTTTATGTCAACAGAGAAAAGACAGGACTATTCCTAATTGGTTTCTACCTTTTTTATCAAGGTTAATTGTTTAAAAACTAGAGAGGTGTGGAAGGAAAACACAATTGAGAAGGAATTACAGCCCAAGCTAAAATAATGCCTCCTAACATGATATAAGTTGATCTGTCCCAGAGGAAGCTGCTAAGGTTTAGATGCGGTCACAGAAACAGGGTTGATGGACTCTGCTGACAGAGAATTCTGGCATATTCCCATATGGCATGATTATTCACATCAGTTTTGTCCCAATTCTCAGAAGGAGAAATAAAGAACCTAGAAATGTCACTTCATTACCCTATTTCCAGAAATACTATGGCATGCATTAACGAGCAGCTACAGTGTGAGAACAGAGGGTTCCTCTGGAGTTTTCCAGAATTATTGCCTTTTTTATAAACACAAGTCCAGCCGTTCCATTTTGCATGGTTGTACTGGAGCCATTAGAAAGTGGTGGTAAGGGGGTGGCTCAGGCTGCTGGGCATCCAACCCTCGGTTTCCACTCAGGTTGTGGTCTCACGGTTCGTGAGTTCAAGCCCCACATTCAGCTCTGTGCTAATCATGTGAAGCCTGCTTGGGATTCTATCTGCCCCTCCCTCATGCTCGCACACATTCTCTCTCTCTCTCAAAACAAACAAACAAACAAACAAACAAACAAACAAACATTAAAAAAAATAAAAGAAAGTGGTAGGAAGGATGCTGTGCAGGGACACAAACACCATGCTGAGGTCAAGACAGATGGAGCCTCTTGCAATGATTTTGTGGAGAAGAGAGAAAGGCATCTGTGAATGATAAATCGCTAAGTTAAATTTGTTAGCAGACAAATGTCAGCCTGTATTGCCTGATTCTGACCTCTGTCTTATTGGATTCAATGTGTTTTGTTCTGTGCTATTTTTTTAAATCCATGGCTTTGAAAAAGGTATCTTTGGTCTAATTTGCAGATGAGACAAAGTTGACAGTCAATGTAATATAAAGTGTGAGAAACAGGATTCAAAAATGTCTGATTATGTAAAGTAAAATCATGAGTTAAAAAACAATCATCAGGGACACCTGGGTGGCTCAGTTGGTTGAGCGTCGGACTTCAGCTCAGGTCACCATCTCCCGGTTCGTGGGTTCGAGCCCTGCATGGGGCTCTGTGCTGACCGCTCAGAGCCTGGAGCCTGCTTCAGATTCTGGGTCTCCCTCTCTCTGCCCCTCCCCCATGTACACTCAGTCGGTCTCTGTCTCTCTCTCTTTCTGTCTCAAAAATGAATAAACATTAAAAAATTTTTAATAAAAAATAAAATAAAATAAAAAATATCATTAAGCTAAGAAAAGTATTTATGAGAAATACTACAGGAAACCAGAGGATATTCCTAATCTGCAAAGGCTTCTCACAAGTTAATTAAAAATCCCTAAAACCCCAACAGATATAAATGTACAATTCACACACACAAAAAATTGCTAAACTTTTTAAAAGAATTATGTTCAACCACACCAACAAAATCATGGAAACAACACACTATATCCACCTATTAAAATAACAAATCTCAAAGGAATTTGGATGTCTACTTTTAGGGATAAACTTATGAAGAAATTTAGCCATCCCTACCAGTTGCCTTGAGATACTCCTTATCCTTTGACACACTTTCTATTTCTAGGAATATTTGCAACAGATATAAAAGTTCCTAAAGATGCTGTAAAAGGTGATAATTCCTGGAAAAGAGCATAGGTGCCCTCTGCCCTCACACTTTACTTGTTCATCAGTACACTGCATTGGTATTTCTGGAAATGGGGTAATGAGGTAAGATTTCTAGGTTCTTTATCTTTCATATTGGCCAAAATTTGCATGCTAAGGTGCTCATCCTAGCATTAAGTGTGTAATCCAAGAGAAGAAGGAGGAGGAGAAAGAGGAGGTGACTGTGGAAGGGGAGGGGACCCAGAGCTGGAGACAGAGAGGAAAGGAGGAGGGTGTGAAAGAGAAAGGGCAAGGGAGAAGGAAGAGAGACAGGAGAGAGGGGGATGGGAAAGAAGAAAACAACAAACATATCCAAATTCAGGAAGATGGTTAACTAAATATTAGATATTCATTAAATGGAACTTTATGACCACAAAGCAAATGCTTTGAAATATGTTACATCACATGAGACAATGCTGTGATAAAGTGTTACATAAACCCTAGTGCCAGGGGCACCCAGGTGGCTCAGTTGGCTGAGCGTGTGACTCATGGCTCAGGTCATGATCTCACCGTCTGTGGGATCAAGCCCCACATTGGGCTCTGTGCTGGACATGGAGCCTGCTTAAGATTCTCTTTCTCTCTCCTGCCCCTCTTCCCTGCTCATGCTCTATCACTCCCTAAACTTAAACAAACAAACAAACAAACAAATAAATAAGTCCTAGTGCCAAATTCCACATTAATCTCTATTAAACATCAACTGTACTAATATCATTGAGAAAAGTTGTGATCTGACACAGATTTATAAGTAACACACAAATAATTAACTCCCTCTACTACAACTTTGCAAGCGAGGGCCACACTTCTCAGCACATAATCTGGAATCCATGGAAAGCATTAGTAAATGTTTGTAGAAGAAATGATTATAGAATCAGCACATGGCTTAGCCCAAGTTTTCTAGAAGACAGAGCTACAGATGCAGCGTACGTGTTGCTCCTTGTATGGCAATGCTAGGCCGGCAAGAAGGGAGAACACGGGGTGTGAGGCAGGAAAGCAGGAAAGCAAATAAAAGGTTGTGCGTATCACACTGTCCATAACTTCACAAGAAAACTTAGCTGATTGTCCATCCACTCCGAAGGCCACTATGCATTTTGGACTGATTATGCCTTAGAACAATCCAGAAGGAGAAAGGAGAAAAAAAAATCTACTGGGTCCCTTCTATTTCCTGTTTGTCATTGATCAAACCTTGTCCACACCCCATTTATCTATCTCTGCTTCCTGGCCCTTTAAGCAGCCACTGGAGAAGCCAGATCTCGTGCCCCATCACCCTTCACTAGAGTTCCGCAGAGGGGAGTTGAACCAGAGTCTCGGCTGCTCCAGCTGGGTTGAATCTGAGAACTGGAGGGGCTGAGACTTCTGCCATATGGGAACAACAGAGGCAATGCTGGAGACTGGCCTAAACTGGGGAAGCCGAGAGAGCTAGACATGTCTTGAGAGAGGAGCCAGATGCCTCAAGACTCAATAGAGCAAGTGGCAGAGGGACCAGGAATCAGGTGGAGCCAAGCAATAATTGGAAAGATATCTACCTTGGGTATGATATCATTTGTACTTTTATTTTTGTGTCACAAATCTAATATATATAACTGTACCAGTAGAAACTGTATGTCCTGGACAAGTCACATAATCACCCCTCTGTGACTCACTAAACTCAAACCATGGACAGAGTATTGTATTCAGTTCTTACTGTCCTAATATAAGAGGAAGGATGAGTGCAAGACAAGAACATAAAAAGATAAAGATAGCCATAATCAGGAAGAGTCTGGAAAACACACTGTGTAGGACTTGTAGGTGCTAGAGTATGTGCCAAAGAAGGAGGAGGAAGAGGAAGGCAATTAATGATCTCTAAATTCTCTATCAGCTGTTAAATTTTTTTTAACGTTTATTTATTTTTGAGACAGAGAGAGACAGAGCATGAAGGGGGGAGGGTCAGAGAGAGAGGGAGACACAGAATCTGAAACAGGCTCCAGGCTCTGAGTGGTCAGCACAGAGCCCGACGCGGGGCTCGAACTCATGGACCGTGAGATCATGACCTGAACCGAAGTCGGACGCTTAATTGACTGAGCCACCCAGGTGCCCCTCTATCAGCTGTTATATTACAGGGTCATTTGGAAATTCAACTGAAAAGTCTGAAATATGAATCTGAAGACAGGCTAATTAAATACAAATAGGATCATAACTGAAACTTTGTACCTTTTGACCAACATCTCCGCATTTCCCACCTCTCAGCCTCTGGCAGCCTCCATTTTACACTCCACTTTTATGAGTTCCACTTTGGAGATGATGCTTGCTTATGGTAATCATTTCACAATGTACACATATATCAAAACATCACAATGTGTACCTTAAATATACACAATTTTTATTTGCCAATTATACCTCAATAAAGCTGGAGGAAACACAAATATTATCAACAAAGTGTGTTTCTTATTCAGAGATGCTAATAAAATTTTTACTATTGCTTTCCATCAGTTACCTCTGACAACACATATTGATATTTCCAGGAGGAAGATAAAAATTGCAAAGTAATGAAAAGAAAAACACTAATAATGAGAACAGCAGCAACAATAATTAAATAATATGATCGTTTTGCACACGTACTGTGTACGAGAAGCACAGAGAATATTTATATCATATATATATTTGTTTTCACTACAGTCCTGTCTTGAGCAGAAGAGCTGAAACCTGGATAATATCAAAGGAGGAAGGATGGGTCTAGAATATGGGTACAGCAACAAGACCACAGCCTCAAGAATGAGAAAGTACTAATTACTGGCTTTGCACTGCGCTCCCAGGAAATGACATCTGTATCCTTGGGTTAAGTGTGAGAGCCACAAATCACCTGTTTCCTGGTGATCACAGGCTATCCACTGCCATGCCCATGCTGAGATCCAAATAGTCATTTTCTTAAGACTTTAAGGGACATCAGTCACTTCTAATGGGACCATTTCTACAAACCTCTTTATTTTCACGCAGTTTCATTTGGGTCCTGATCAACCCTCCATCCCAACCATTTTGCTGGCCCCCGTCAGGACTGGGTTACTCCTCCATCCTGACCGATCTCCAGAGCTTAGCATCTTAGCCACCTCTTGTCTAACGCTTTCAGAAAAATCGCCCCAAATCTGCTTTACCCAAGATCCACGAGGTGCGTCGTTAGCCAGCCCGGCCTCAAACTTGAATTATTCAAATTGAGCCAATTTGAAAATCTTACCCTTTATTGATTTATTTTTTTAGTGATATGTGGCTACAATGACTGGTGACATTTTAGCCTACCATGCTAAAAATTGAACCAGACATTTCATCTCCAAGAAACTATGTGCTCCTACTGAATTCGGAATTCATCACGTTTAAATACTCTATTCCCATGCCACGACGGGGAATGGCATCCCAAGTCCTGAGCCTCCAATCCAGGCCATCCACAATTTGATCCCAGGCTTCCTTACTCCTGCCTCTGTGTCTGTAGTTTCCATTTGCACAAACTGAATATGTCTTAAACCATTAAGTCTCCCACCTCTGTACCTTTATTTATACCCTCCCTCACTCCCATGATGTTATCTTCCCATGACTCTCAAAATTCTACTAATCCTGCAAATATCACAGAATCAAACCCTTTCAGGCAGCCCTCCTCGATTCCTTTATATTTCTCCCTCATCAGAGATGTTACAACATTTATTTGAGGGGCCATTCACATAACACAATTATCAAGTCCTGTTTTGTTTTGCAGAGTAACTTCCCATGTGTATATGTCTCATTTTTTTCTACTAGATTAACTGTATATTTCCTTATAATCTTTAGAAGTCCTAGCACATATTTGTTGCATAAGGTTCAATTTAGAATTACTCAGGTGCTTCCTGATCACTTATTATGCCAAGGTTTAATGATCAAATATATATATATGCATGTATATAATATATATATAATATCCTATTTCTTATTTATATATTTTATATGATTTTATATGAAATCATTAAACCTTGGCATAATAAGTATTAAAATCATCATATTCAAATATGAATTCTAGTGGAGTAATGGTAGTCTTTGGGATACCTAGACTGAAAAATTATTTACCAAATGAGCCAGGTCTTAGTTATTTCATCTATATCACCTTATTTAACTTACCCCCACCCTAAACCCTAAGATGTAAGAATCGACCTCTCCCAGCCTCAGATTTCTCATTTGTAAAATAAAGATAAGCTATTTGTCAATCATCATACGACCAGTATATAATGGGGCAAAGGTTTGAGCCAACTTTTATTTGAACCAAAGTCCACTGCTCTTTCCACTTTGTTATGTTTTCTTCAATGGGAATTAGGAAACCTAAATTCTAAGCCTACCTTTGGCCACCAACCTTCTGTGTGACCTGGGTCTAGTCACTTCATGTCCCTGAGCCTAAATTTCCTGGGTTCTAAACTAAGGGAGGCTAGACTACACCAATGGCTTTAGAAATGTTTGGAACATGACCCATAACAAGAAATCATACTTTAAAGGACAATACTTTATATACCTATAGGTATACACTACTTTAATACATATTTATTACATATATGTACATATTTATTTATATCAAATATTTATTACATATATATACATATTTACTTATATAAAATACATATTTATTTATATAAAATACACATTTACTTATATAAAATACATTTTATTAACATTTACTATATGATTTCAATTTATTTTCTATTTTATTCTTTTTAATTATATTTTATATCACTTTTTAAAAATGTGAACCTACGATCCACTAAATTGATTTCACAACCAGATCAGAACCTAAAGCGGAATCCCTTCTTGCTGTACAGGCTAAGGCTCTGACTCTTAGCTGTGTCAGAGCTGCAGGGTAGAACCCAAGCCCACGGACTCAATCTTCAATCTGCCTTTGCCTACCAATATAAACACAGGTCAGCTAGCTGAAGGAGCCCCAGGCCATGAGCTTTTATGCGAGTTCAACCATTGACATATCCTCTGAACTAGGCCATACCACCTGCATCTACACCTTTATCTGTAAGTTAAGAAGAAGGAAAACCCTTACTGACCTCATAGAATTGCCACAGGGGAAACTCAGAATGTCGGCAGAGCCCCTTGGAAATGCCAAATGACTTCTTTGGAAGTATCTCTTTTCATGCAGCAAGAAATGTTCTATAGCCGATACCATCATGAAAGTGATATAAAAAATATACTGTCTGGAGCTCATCAATTTCTGACCTCTGGGTCTTTGACAAAAACTGAGTAGATGTTTTCATAGGCACCCGTCCTCATAAATACATGATGCCTTTGTACTAAATGGAGGGGAGAGGTAGAAAGATGAGGAAATGTGATCCTTGTTTCAGAAACCATGCACAGAATCTCATTAAAGAATATATACTGTTAAATCTATTAGGAATTTTGAAGACCTTCCAATATTCCAACAGAGAAACAAAGCTCCAAATAGGTAAATAATTTTTTTTCAGTTTAATTCAGTTTATTGGCTTCAGAAGAAGAGGGCTACAATTGAAAGCAAAATTTCCTAGTGTACCTGGTTGCTCAAGCAAAGGTTGGGTAACCATTTGGTTAAGATGTAGTAAAGAGCACTGAAGCACACAGTGACAAGGACTAGGAGTCCTTTAAGGCCATTGATTCATTTGGCAAAAAGGTATTTGGGATCATCATCTATGTTGTGCCAATTATAAAGATGGCCCCAATTATTCCCCTTGCTATATTCCTGCCCCTTACCATATGACGTGGCATCTATTCCCAACAGAGAGTAGTCTTCCCCCTTCCCACCTCATTGAATCTGGACTGATGCTGTGACTTTACTTTGGCCAATGGGATATGGTTGATGTAACCTATGCCAGTTCTGAGCCTCTGCTTCAAGAAGCCTGCTCTCTTACAACCTTCACCAGCTACGATGAGGAAAAGCCTAGACCAGCCTCCTGGATGATGAGCCATAATCACCTCCATCAAACCAGCTAATTGTCATCCAACAATAGGACATGCAAGTGAGGCCATTCTAGACCAGCCAGCTGAACACGGACCATAAACAAGACTCACTTTGATCAGCAGAGCTTAACCTGGACCAGCAGAACTAACAGACCCATAGACTCATGTACAATAGTAAACACTTACTAATTTTAAGCCCCCGAGTTTTAGGGAGTTTTGATTTACAGCCATAGCTACCCAACCAGACACTGGGCTAGATAGCATTGAACAACATTGAAAGTCCTTTCCTACCCTAAGAGTAAATGATTTGTATAAAATCTTAGAACATAGTGTGTGTGTGTGTGTGTGTGTGTGTGTATTTAAATGAATTAACACTTAACTATAAGGAGAATAATCATATATTCTCCCTGCAGGCCAATGAACATGAGCATCTGCTACAGAGACTACTGCTCTAGTTTCCCTCAGACCTTCTGGGTTTCCACAGGTGGCACTGTGGTGCCAGCACCCAGTCCCCAGGAGAGGCATGCTGCCATTCCCTCTCACTCCTGCCCTGTGGGCTAGGAACCACACAGCTCCTCAGAGCACCTTTGCAGTTACCGGATATCCCTTGCCCACCCTGTGGCGCTGCTGAGCTGTCCCTCCACCTAAAAAGCAGTGGTGCAAGTCTGCTCTGCCCTGGAGAAAGACCGGGGCCTGAGAGAGGCAGGTCAGCTACAGACAGAATAGTACATTTACTGCTCCTTTGAGCCCAGGATGACACACATTTGGCTTTGAAGTGTATGATTATGATGTTGGCTTAGGATGTTATATCTTTTTTTTTTTAATGTTAATTTAGTTTTGAGAGAGGGAGAGAGCAAGGGAGGAGGGGCAGAGAGAGAGAAAGGGAGACACAGAATCCGAAGCTGGCTCCAGGCTCTGAGCTGTCAGCACAGAGCCTGATACAGGGCTCGAACCCACTGACCGTGAGATCATGACCTGAGCCAAAGTCAGATGCTTAACCAACTGAGCCACCCAAGTATCCCAGGTGCTCCAGGATGCTATACCTTCTAAGTGAAACTAGAAATTCCCCTCTCTCTTCTTTAATCTCTAGATTATTCTTCCTAACTTCTTCCCAGCCAGGAACATTAGAGTATTCCCAAAAATGTGTGCTGTGCTATGACAACAGAGAGCAGTGACAGAGAGATGGAACTCAATCCACTTGACCTCTCCTACTCCAGGCAGTAAGCTCAGGGGATGCTCAGGCATCCCTTCTTCTTGTTTCACTTGGTTCTTGGCTTCCTAGTATACTCTCAGCATCCAAGTCTCCAACATTTACTGTCCAACATTGACTTTTCATCAAATGAGGAGTAATTGGACCAATTCTTACTCAGGTAATAGAAACGGAATCAATCCATCAGTGAGTCCTCTGTTATGTGTAAATATGAAGAAATACTTATTATTTTCAGGCAGGAAGAAAAGAGGAAGAAATGGACAGGATGGACAAATAACTTTGCAGTTTAAGTGAATTCAAATCCACTTGACATTTCTCCTGTTCTCTGCAAAGGACAGAGTTTGTATAGTAAACTTATTACCAGCCACCTTCCTGCCACTGTCTCTCAGGAGACTGGAAATCAGTCTACAATGGTATTCTCAGAGTTGAAAAAACAGTTTCATGCAATATTTTACTAAATAGTTCTAAGCCCTGAATAAAGGAAGGAAAAGTCAGGAACTATAGAATAGACTATTTGTTCATTCATGCAACAAATAATTATTAAGCATCCATCACATACAAGTACCCTAAAGGGGCTGTTCACCACAGAGAACAAAGATCTAGAAAATGGAAAAATGGACCCACCACCCATGCTCCATTCCCTACTCTAGAGAGAGGGCTCTTAGGCAAGGAATATTTATGATACAGGTCAGGGAAAGAGCAAGAAACCTTGTCTTAATAGAACAGGAGTCTTAGTTTATAAATAAAAGCATTAATAATAGCCATAGTAAATATCTATATCGTGTCATTATATGGCAGGCACTGCTCTCACAGGCTGTATTCTTTTTATTAATTAGGTATCAGATTTTGTTCTAAGTGCTTTTGGCAGATCAGTCATGTGATCATCACAATGCATTCATGTACAAGGCAGGTTTTGATTTCACACATATACCTTGTACACAGGAAACTGAGGTGTGGAAAGGTTAGGAAATGTTTCATGCTCACATTCTTGGTGAAGTCACCAATGGAGCCCAGGCAGCTTAACTCCAGAGCTTGTGCTCAGCACTCTAATGGCTACAACACACTGTCCCCATTCTGGGTCTATTTGACCTACATAGAGTCAAAGATATAGTACTAGGAGAAATATTTTTTTTTTTCTGCAGATCATAAAGAGAGGGTTTCAGGAGGAAACCACTCTTCCTAATCCTCCTAGTAGAGAGATATGATGGATTTTAAAGGGTCTATTGAAAGACTAGCCACAGCTTAGGGAAACAGACACTTTTGGGTCTCTACTCAGTACCATATTTACAAAACCAGAGATAATTCCCCCAACTTCATCTTCCCCTTGGACACCTCAGGGAAATAACTGGCAGGAAGAATGAGTAGAGACAGTCACTGTGAGGAGGAAAAAAATCACTGATATTTGTAAGGGGCGTAATATTTTGAAAAAACGATTGCTTTTTCTGTCCAAGATCTGGTTAGCATGTGGCAGAGCTAGGAAGTCTTAGGAGCTCATAACACTGCACTATTTCGCCTCTCTAAAGTGAAAATAAAATAAACACCCTTCGTAGCTCAAGAGTCGCTGAGGGACAAGACAAAAGCAGATAAAAGTTGAGAGAAAGGGCCCCTCATTTTCCTGCCTGTGACCTAGAACAGGAGAGGGGCATTAGATAACAGAGGATCATGCCAGCAAAGAGGAGGAAGAGTGTTTCCCCACTATCACTCCATTTGCTTGTCAAACATCACCTCAAGGCCTCCACACATACCTACCCACGAGTGCCTCCATCAGGGTAAAACTACCGAGAAAAATGAAAGAGTTGAGAAAAAGAGAAGGTATGTGAAATCTAACCCCCCAGAATCTCCTTTGGCCCACATATGGCTTCAATAGAATTCACAAATTCCTGTGTGTCCCCTGGAAGGATTTCCAAGCTAATGAGAAAGAGAAAAGCCAGGCGCTGATATCCAGAACTCGTCTGACATTCACAACCAGACCTCCGTGTTATTACAAGCTGGTCTGATGTTCACAGGCAGGCCAGTTTATTTACTTTTGGATACAAATGACCTCCCAGAATACCATGTCAAGGGACAGTGCTCTGAGACCATGATACAGCAAGACAAAAACAAGGTCACTGTGCAACACAAAACACCTAACATGTCCCTGTGCTAAATGAGTGACTGCTACTTCCTTACAATTAAAGCTTTATTCTCATTGTAGTCTCTCCTCTATAGATAAGATGTCTTGAAATACCCAATCATGGAATTGCATTTGCTTTTTCATACCCAATCTAAAAGGAGCCTCTGCTTACTTATTAACCAATGGAAACCAAATTCTGTAATAGGTTATTTCAAACATCCTTTTACTGAGACACTCTGTACTTTCCTCACGACAACAAGAAATAAATACAGCTTCTTCAACTACAAGTATATTTCTGCTGGCATCTAGCTGAAAGACGTTAACAGTAAGCAAGGAAGTTGGCAAGATTTCCAGAGAGAGCTGCCATATTGGGGATGAGATGGTTTATCAGTTAGCTTTTGCTGTATAACAAAAATAGCAACAACAAAAAACTTCAATAGCCCAAGGCAATTAGTAGTTGTAATGCATGAATATGGTGATCAGTTAGGTTGCTGATTTGCACTTGATAGGATTTCTGGGATAAGATGATTTCTGAATGATGTAGGCTGGGCTGGATGGATTAGTCACCTTGGCTATACTCCACATGGCACTCATCTTCCAGCAGGCTAGCCCTGGCATATTATCATGGTAGTGGCAGGGACACGACAGAGCAAGAGGAAACATTCATGGCCTCTTGAGGGCCTAGGCTCAGAAGTGACACAACATCATTCTGCCTCATTTTTTTAAAAAGAAAAGAACCTATATTTACAACAAGGATCCACCCCAAGTCACCACAAGATTGGGGGCAGAGGGGGGCAGGCATTGGGAATAGACTCCACCTCCTAGTGAGAGCAATTGCAAAGCCAATGGCAAAGGGCCTGGATAACAGGAAGGGTAAGGAATTGAAGCTATCACTGTGATCTGCCACAGGTGCTTTTTAACCTGTCCAACCTGGAGCTGAATGACAATTATAGCCAGACCTCAAGGGACTCATAATGCCAGTGAAAATGAAGTTGAGGCCTGAGCAGCCAGAATTTCCCTTCCCCACAGGCCCTGATCTAACCAAGCCAAGAGTAACCAACCAGACTTCTCTTTACACCAGTCACAGACTCCGATCATGAATCCCAGCAAGGCAAACAGCGCCCAGCAGATAAGAACATGAGTCCATAACTCCCTAGAGCCAGAAGGCACTTCTCCATAGACCCAAGCTTCAATTCTACCCCAAGTCTGTGTAAACCACATTTCTCCCCTCATATCCTTAGGTACTCTCTCCGGGTGAAGGTACAGGGAACTGAGGGACCATATATTTTCGAGAGAGAATTGGCATTACCGAAGGGGAAGATTTAAATCATTAGTATGGGCCAAATATTATATAGGGTTGAACCCAAGTTAATTTTTGTTCTCATTAACCAGCAGTATGGTATCAGAATGAGACCTGAATAGGCAAAATGAAGAAGGTACGTGTTCTCTGACCGTCAGAGTCACACTATGGCAAATTTGTGACCCTTGATGTATTCAACACTAGAAATTGTGACTTTTTCAAGGAATCTAAAATGTTTGAAGACCTTATCCATAAGTCTCTCTATCATATTTTCTTCCATCTCTGGCCTAGAAGACAGTATTGGAGAATTATGACTATTTCCTCCATCTAATTGGACATATTCTCTTTAGGGCCTGCCCTAATTTGTACATGTTATTTTTATTTTTCAAGTGAAATTACTTTTAAATACTTCACAGGCTATTGTGACCATCAAATTAGATAACAGATGTGAAAGTTTTGTGAAAAGTTTGCAATGTCAAAGAAATGGCAAGGTATTTGACATGCCGTTACAATAATAACAATCTACGTGTGCTAATGGGCACTCCTTTCTCATTATCCAGGCAGAATGGTATGGTAGAAACAGCACCAAAGTCAGGGTTCTCCCGTTCGGATCCCAGCCCTGGAACTCCCAAGCTGGTATGACCCTACCCAAGACCCCCCGCCGACTCCAGACCTCAATATTCTCATTAATAAAGTAAGGAGGTAGGGCTGGAGGATTTCTAAGGTCCTTCTGGGCTCTAAATAATATTTCTTTTCTTTTTTTTTTAATTTTTTTTTCCAAGTTTTTATTTATTTTTGGGACAGAGAGAGACAGAGCATGAATGGGGGAGGGGCAGAGAGAGAGGGAGACACAGAATCGGAAGCAGGCTCCAAGCCATCAGCCCAGAGCCCGACGCGGGGCTCGAACTCACGGACCGCGAGATCGTGACCTGGCTGAAGCCGGACGCTTAACCGACTGCGCCACCCAGGCGCCCCTAAATAATATTTCTTGTTGACATTTTGTCCAACACAATTTTTCAATTATTTGAGGAAGAAAAAAATTAGCTTTATATATACGGAAGCTCCTTTAGAGGCCTGATTTTAAAACAGTAACAAAATAATCCTTATCCTACAGTTAACTTCATTCCAGCCACTTTGTATTTATTTGCATTCATGCGGATATGTTTCTTTAGGCAGGTCTGGACTATGGCAACTAATCCTCTCCTCCTCTGTGAAGCCCTCCCTAATCTCTTTGTGTGCTTCATCATCAGCCCCACCACCATCATTGTTGACATTTGCAAGACAGCAATCTTTACTGGGTCCATCCACCCTATACTAGGCAGCATGTTGTGAAAGCTAATGCAGCGTCTCTGATGCTCCCAAGAAGCCTGCATGGTACTCTTGATTCTCCTTGTGTCACAGAGTAAGAATCTGAACCCCAGAGAGGTTAAATATGTTGCTCAAATTCACACAACTCAGGAAGAGGTAAAACCAGATAGCATATTCACATCTGACTAAAGGCAAAGTCCCTGTGTCTTCCTAAGTCTGTGCCTCTTGAATTCTCCTATATCAGAAATCTCTGTACTATAAAGTTTATTCATTTGATTGTCTCTCTTCTAGATTCTCAGAAACTTGGTAGCTGAGAATATCTGGGCTCCTCACGGTCCTAGTACCTAACAATACTATACAAGCAATACTTGTAACATAAAAGATGCTCAGGAAGTGTTTGTTGATTGAATAACATATGGCCAGACAGATGATCATTTTTCCCCTGAGTATTAGATTTAATCTGCAGCTTTATGATTCCCCACAATCATGCATCATTTGCTAGTGGTATTTTAACTCAAGTTGTTGGACCTATAAGTTAAATAGGATGAAATTTCTTAAAGATTGTAGCTGTCTGAAAAGTAGTTTCAACAGGTACAAAAGAAATCCTTTAAATTATCTAAATTATCATGAACTGTTGCTTGTAAATCAATGTCCTCAAATAATTATAGACTTTGCCATAGTATCATATGCACATAAAGAGTAACTATTTATAATATAAATAACTATATATACAACTATATATATAAATAACTATTTATAATATAAATAATTATCCTATCTATGTCATGGGTCTTATGGTCCCCATCTTCAGACTGCTTAATTGCCAACCTAACCTCTTTCTTAAGCTCTGATAATATTTTCCTAATGTCTTCTGAACATTTTTATTCAATTTTCCAAGAATGATATCTAAATTTACATGTTAAAGTAAATCTTCACATCTTCTTGCTACAAGAGTAGTTTTGGGGAGATGTCTTTTATGCTTCCTGGTGCTTGGTATATAGGAGTTTAACACATATCTGATTTGACTAAGTAACACCAAATAATAGCATTGGTTCTACCACTGATGGTTCCACTTTATTTACATCACTTACAAATGAAGAATAATATTACTTATGTTTATTGTCTATTTTCAGGACTTAGAAAACTTGAAATGGCTACATTGATATAGATCTTTTTATTCAGTTACATCCTACATATAAATGTAAGTATTCACTCAAGGTGCCTGGGTGGCTCAGTCGGTTAAGCATCCGCCCTCAGCTCAGGTCATGATCTCACCATTCGTGGGTTCGAACCCAGCGTCAGGCTCTGTGCTGACAGCTCAGAGCCTGGAGCCTCCTTCGGATTCCATGTCTCCCTCTCTCTCTCTGCCCCTCCCCGTCTCGGGCTCTGTCTCTCTCTCTCAAAAATACATAAACGTTAAAAAAAATATTTTTTAACATAAGTATTTACTAAGTGCATACTATGTGCTCAGCATTATCAAATACTATAGCAAATATAAAAAACAGAAGACATGTTCTCTGGTCTTGAGACTAGGGAGACAAGAGTTATACATGAAAAAAAATAATTAGAGAACAATGCAAGGCAGAATATAATCAAGCACTAACTTGTTTAGAACTGATAATTATACCATACCACTTCAAAAGAGGAAGAAATTATATTGTCACTATTAGAGCCCATGAAAACGATGAAGTCATTCTTAAGCTAAAGCCTCATCTTTGAAAGTAAACTAGTCTGAGTCCCTAGGCAAAGCATCTGTTGTTATTATGGCTTCTTGTTTGTTTTTGTATATACTATTTCTTCTTCTGTCTCCAAAATGAAGGTATTCCCAAGGCTTAGCTTCCAGAACTGCATTCATTTTTACCCCCCTCTCTGCTAGGAAACGATTCCAGTCACAAGCCCATGGAATCTGTGACACATCATTGCCCACCCAGTGCCAATCTAATCTTTTTCTCAAACACCAGTCATATTGTCCCCAATGTCTTTGGATATTTTCATTCACTCTTCCCTAAATTAAGGGTGTAAATCAATCTTAACAACTTATTCCCTACAAGGGTTTCCTTTCCCTTACCTAGATATTTCTATCAGCCAGGTGAGCTATTTTTTTTTAAGTCCCATTCATCTTAACCTCTATATTTCTCATATATTTCATCTCCCTCTTACTAGTCTAGCTATAGTCTTTATTCACTCTGAAATACTCTTAACTGGTCTCCCTACTTTATTCCAGACTTTCTCTCCCTCTAGAGCCTTTCTCCAGCCTTCTGACTTTCACCAGAAACTCATCACTCAGAGGAAGGCGGTGAACTGGAACAGAAAAAGCACCTATCTTGGCCTTAAAATCATGAATAACTGGGTTTCAGTCTCAATCCCAATATCATTATATGTCCTTTAAAATCTCTGAGATTTGGGGTGCCTGGGTGGCTCAGTCAGTTGAGCATCCGACTTTGGCTCAGGTCATGATCTCACAGCTCATGAGTTCAAGCCCCGCATCGGACTCTGTGCTGACAGCTAGGAGCCTGGAGCCTGCTTTGGATTCTGTGTCTCCCTCTCTCTCTGCCCCTAACCCACTCGCATTCTGTCTCCCTCTCTCTCAAAAATAAATAAACATTAAAAAAAATATTAAAATCTTTGAGATTCTTCTGTTCTCATTTCTAAACTGGGAATAATACTGCCTGTTTAGAAATACTGTTAGGATTTAAATGAGATAATATGTAAAAACCCCAGCACTGAATAAGAGCTTAATAACTAGCAACTCTTGCAATGACTGTTATTTTTCTTTTTATAAGATGGGGTAGAATATTCAAACTCCCTCAAGAAATAACTTCCAACTATAGTTTCTGGACTACTTTAATACAATAACCAAGCATGTCTACCATATTCCTTCTCCTTATACTATTTGCCATAAATGAGATCTCTTCCCCTCATATTTCTTCCCACTAGAACAAATGTTATTTATCCTTCAAGACATTTTTCTTGTCACTGACATCCTCAATAAAGTCTCCAGCCCCCTCCTTTCTAGTCCAAAGTGAGCCCTCCTACCAAATTACCAAATCATCTTGTATTTGTTTTCTATACTAGCCTTTGAATTCAAACACATACTGGCTTGTTACATACCTTTTTTTAAAGCTCACATTAAATGAATTATTTTTGTTCCCCAATTAGAATACAAAGCCCATGAGTGTAGGGAATACCATTTGTGTCCATAAGCCCAGCACTGTGCTCAGAGTAGGCACTTGATAAATATTTGTTGAATTGATAAATAAATAAAGGACTTCATTAATAAAACAGAGTAGCAGGAGTTGGCACAAAAATTAATGAAAGTTCGGGTCATATTTTGGTGGGAACTGAATGCTAAGAAAAGGCAGTGACATGATTAAAGTGGAAAATAGGGAAGTCTGATATATCAATGCTGCCTACAAATGGATTATGGCTGAGGACTCAAGAAGCACAGAGGTTAACCAGGAGTCTTTGTTAAGAATTAGAGGAAAGCAAATCAGTCTGGAACAATGGGAACGTGATAATGGGAGTTTTCAGTGTGTACGTGTGGATTTTAAGGAAAGAAAAACAGAACAATGTGAATGAATAAATACACCTCGAAGCATAAACAAAAAATATGTCAGTGTTTGAAAACTGGAGAAAGCAGACTCGAGGAAAGGAAGGGGGACACTCTGAAGACATTCTGTAGAAAATGAAGATTCAGTTTTGACTATGCTGACTGATTTTGGACATGCAAATATGGATGTCCAATGGACAAGTTTTGCAGCCAAAGTAAGAAAACTTCTTATAGACTGCCAGTGACTGAGAAAATCCCCCAAAGATGGAATACTACCTGTCTTTCTGATACTTCTTCATAAAGTTGTATGATCTTTCTATTTGTTCACCTCTGAGATAAGAAAACATCTCATAATCGAACTTATTTAGCTACCTTCTTCTATTCACGTAGGTAGCCTGGAAACCCTAGAGAACAGAGAATGTGAATAAGATTGTGTCATTCTTAAAGGTAATTCTCTCATTTTTAGACTTTCTTTGTCGTATTCTACCAAAGTTACAAACTACTAAGGGGAGTGAGATGTGAGGGGAGAATATTACCTAGATGTCTTCTTCTGGCTAAAATGAAGTGACAGGGATTTTACTTACCATCCTGCCTGAAACAACCAAAAAAATGAACGAAATATGTGAAACAAGTTTTCAAGCACTAGACATCAGGCTATGAGAAGAGTGATCTCTGAGAGAAGGAAAATTAACATGATGAGCCTTACAATTTCCCAAACTTATTGCCTTGAAAGTTTTCCAGGCTACAATACAGGGAGGGGGAACCCAGGCAAAGCCTGGCATAGTCCTTGAGTTAAGGAGCCAGAACTGAGAATCTTAGGACATCAAAGTAGCTAGAAGAGAAGAGACCTACACAGACGAAGAATGTCAGAGATCTCCAGAGGGTCACCCCGACCAGTTCATGTGTATGAGTAAATTATCCCAGACTGAGAAAAGAACCACCCAGAAGGGCTAGAGGAAACAGTATCTGGGCTCTCAAATTCAGCCCAGAAATAGTACCTACCCCCACTATCCAGACTGATAAACATCATGATTCACTGGCCATGCAGTAGAATACTCAGAAAGGTCTCAGATAGTTATGGGGGATAATTATCCCTAGGCCCAAGCACTCCTTGCGTCCCACCTAACAAATCTTAAAAGTGAGGAGAACCGAAAGGATCAAACTGTTTCCAAATAATTTAGCTACATCCCAGAACAAAGCTCAAAAATACACATAAGTATACAGAAATAGCCACCACCCCTGAAATAAAAATCACAATATTGTGTATGCATAGAAGCAGTGAAGTATGAACCAGAGTGAACAGCAAAATTAGTCAATCAAAACCAACCCAGAATGGATGCAGATGTTGGAAGGAACAGGAAAGGACATTAAAATTGCAACTATAACTATCATCCACATCTTCAAACATTAAGTAAAGATATGGATGATATAAAATTCACTCAAACAGAACTTGAAGGTGAAAACTACATGTGACATGAAAAATACAACTGAGATGATATGAGATTAACTACAGATTAGATATTGCAGAAGAAAAGTCTGGTGAACTCGAAGACACAGTAATAGAAACTAACCCAAATGAGACAGAGAGAGAAAGACATAAATTTTTAAAAAGTGAAAAAAGTGTACATTCTCCAAATGACTTAATATACGGACAATTAGCAACCATAAAAGGGGAGAAACACAAAGCATTTGAAGAAGTAATAGTTAAAACTTTTTCTAAATTTGATGCAAATTGTAAACACACTGTTCCAAGAAATTAGGTGAAACTCAAAAACAAGAAACATGGACAAAACTATGCAAAGCACATCATAATCAAATTGCTTAAATGCAGTAATAGAGAAGAAAACTTATCAAAATTTAAACAAGATTTTAATAGATGCAGACAAAGTATTCTAAAGTTTATATGGAAAGGTGAAGGAACTAGGATAGCTACAGTTATTTTACCCAATGTTAAGACTTACTGTATAATTAATTAAAAACAGCACATATGTGCCCACCTGATTTTTGACAAATATCTCAAAAGCAATTCAATGAAGGGAAGACAGTCTTTTCAACAAATGGTGCTGGAACACATATACAAAAAGATGAGTCTTAAAATCTAGACATCACACCATATACAAAAATTAATTTAAAATGGATCGTGGATTTAAATGTAAAATGTAAAACTATAAAACCTTCATAATAACACATAGTACAAGATCTTTGGGACCCAGAACTAGGTTTTAGACATGACACTAAAAACATGATCCAAAAATAAAATAATAAAATAAAATAAAATAAAATTAATTAAAATTAAATTAAATTAAAAATGATACACTGGACTTTATCAAAATTAAAAAAAATTAATTCCATGAAAGATCCTGTTTAAAAGATGGAAAAAAGCAAGCTATAGCTTTGGAGAAAATATTCACAAACTATGAATCTGGCAAAGGTCTTATGTTTAGAAATAATAGTAAAAAATCAAATTAGAAAATAAAAATGAAATAGGTACCTGGGTGGCTTACTAGGTTAAGCTTCAGACTTTGACCCATGTCAAGATCTCACAGTTCATGGGTTCAAGCCCCTCATCACGCCCTGCGCTGACAGCTCAGAGCCTGAAGCCTGCTTCAGATTCTGTGTCTCCCTCTCTCTCTGCCCCTCCTCTGCTCATGCTCTTTCTCAGTCTCTCAAAAATAAATAAACATTTAAAAAAATTTTTTTAAAAAGTAGGAGTTAAGACTTACATATAAATCTTCATAGCAGCCCTATTGATACTACTCCTAATTGGAAACAAGCCAAATATACATCAAAAGGTGAACTGATAAACACGTTGCATTATTTCCATGCATTAGAAAATTACTCAGCAATAAAAAGGAAGAAGACTGTGATGCATGAGACAGCATGGATGAACCTAAAATAATTGTACTGAGTTAAAGAAGGCAAACAAAAAAGAGAACATATTGCACAATTCCATTTACATATCCATAATGATAGAAAACAGATCAGTAGCCACTGATCTGGGAATAGGAGTGGGGCAGATAAAAGAAATATAAAAAGGAATGAAGACATGTTTGGGGGGTAATGGATATGTCCATCCTACTGATTGTGATGATAGTTTTATGAGGGTATATATGTATTCTGAAATTTATTAACTTGTACATTTAAGTATGTGTGGCTCATTATATGTGAATTGTGCCTCACAGTTGTTAATAAAAAAGTTACCCTATCTCTATGTAATATCATTATGATGATAGCTCACAAATTTCTAACTATAATTGATACTTGTTGCTTGAGACAGGGCCATTAACCTATCTCCTTACTCAACAGCTGCCTGTGGATGTCTAATTGATGTCTTACTTCAAACTGTTCACACTGAACTACTGATGTTTCTTCTCAAATATATTCTACTCACAGTTGTTCCACTTTAATGCATGGCAATTGTGATCCTTGAATTTGGGGCCAAATAATTATTTGATCTTATCTACTCCTTATAGAAAATCCATGTCCAATCCACCTGCAAATCTGTTTATTCCACCTTCAAAAGGTATCCCAGGTCTGTCCACATATTACCGTACTCACTGATACCGTGCTGGTCAAAGCTCCCGTCCTTATTGCCATTACTACCTAACTGGTATCTTTGCCTCTTATCCTCCCCTCCTATACTTCATTCTAATCACAGAACTTCCTGTAAGATGCCAGATTTTTCCATTCCACGTCTCCAACGGACTTCTGTTTTGACGAGGTTGGAAAATCAAAGCCCTTGTGATCACTGTTCTATTAAGTCCTAAACAATCTGCCCCATCCCCACTCCTCTCTGGACTCTCTTTTTTGTTTTCCCAACTCATTTGACTCCAGCCACATTGGCTTTCTTGCCATTCATCAAGTAAACCAGTCATACTTCCACCTCAAGAGCTTTGCACTAGCAATTTCCTCTGCCTGGAATGCTTTTCCCTTAAATATCTACATGGTGCCAAGTGGTCAAGCAATCCCTAAGCAGCAGCAGAGATTCTGCACTCACTCCCATAAATTTGGCCAGTAAGGAAACAAGCCCAAAATGGGTTTAGACAGTTCATTACTCACAGCACATAGCAGATAGTATACATGTGATGCTGGCCTTAGTTCCCTTCCTCACCCAAGTCCCACGAGGGCCATGAGAACAGCCTCAGGCTGCTGCAGTGAACACGTTTGTGTCACAGTTGAGAAACACTCAATGTAGGAGACTCCTAGTCTTATAAGGGGATTGCTATAAAATTTGCCCACCCTACCCCCCAGAAAGAGAAATTACCTTATTATCCTGGAATAAAAGCAAGTCTTTTCTGGAGAGAGGAAAGAGAGTTCATTATTCTAGAAATTCTCCAGGAAAGGAAGATATGGTCCATCTTTATTATACAACTGAGGAAATGAATCTGTCCAATTCAGTGGGACATGTGATTTCTAGCTTCTGAGGCTGTTTGTTACTCTAATGTCCTTGAAAAGATAGTTCAAAATACGTGGAAATATCAGTAGAATTTTGTCCTAACACATGGTTCTTGTTTTTCCTTTAAGTTTCTATCCAAATACCAACTTCTCAGAGACATCTACCTCAAACATTCTATTACTCTTCTAATATGCCCCATTGGCACTCTTTACCCACTTGTTTTATTTTGTTCCAGAATAATTACAAACCACTTCAAAGCCATAGATAAATTTATGGTCTGCCCCCTCCCATGTGGAGAATTACATGGGGGTTAGGCATTTCTGTTTTATCACTGCTATATCCAGCGTCTACAACTGCTGACTCCTAATAAGCACCTACTGAATTATTTTTAAATATGAGAGACAAAAGTAAAAAGGGCATTAAAGTACTCTTCCTTGTGATGCTTTGCAAAGAATTCTAGCCTTTGAAGAAGTGGATCCTCAAATAAAGGTTACCACAGGTTTTAAGGGGAAAAAAATCATTAGGTTCGCAAAGTCTGGAGGCTCCGTATTCCTTCCAGAGAACCCACCGCAGCGAAGATAGATGGTTGACAGTAGTCAGACACTACATCCTTGAATCCACTGTGGTGTCTACACCAAGCCATGCTTCCCCTGGGATGCTTCTCACCAGCCACTGAGAATAATAGTAGACTAGAAGTGGGTAATTCCTGCCCAATGGACAATTCCTTCGACAGGAATTTGGCTCAGGGACTCCCCATCAGTGTGGGCAAGCTTTTCACAGGACTGCACTGCAGGCTGAGATTTTGTTCCCACTCCTTCCTTCCCTCCTTGTTTCCATGGGTGTCACACTTGTATCATGCTCTGAAGGCTTTCCTTGGCTTCTCCTGTTCCCTTATCCTGAATCACATATGGACATTTCCCAAAAGAAAGGTCTTGTACCTCTAATCCAGTTTTCACATCTGCTTCTTCAAAGACCTAAACTAACCTACCGAGGTACAATTCATCTGTTTTCAGTGGGGAAACACCAGTGCCATCATGTGATTATCCTGACTGCAAGGCTAATCACAGAATTACAGAAGTCAGGATCGCAAAAGTTCATTTGTTTTCATTACAGAGTAGCATCTAACCAGAGCCCAGGGCTTCACGGATTTGGGGGAACTAGTTTAAGACAGGGTGGTCTTGCTAAGTTTATCTTAGGGTGCAAAATGGTTTTCTTTCTATCCGTGCTATGTGATGTGATGATTCCTACTCCAACAGGCCATCAGTTTTGCTTTCCCTAAGAAGGTATAGAGACAAAGTTCATTGCCCTGGGAATCTGTTTACCGGTCCCAACTTGCTATTTGCTTGAAACTGTCTCAGGCAAGCCCACTGAACATATCCGGCCCACAGACCATCTGATCCAAATTTCCACTATAAGAGATGGGGTATCAAAGGAACCTTCCCATATTCTGATTCTGCAACCTACAAGGCACTAGTAAATTGATCATCTAATAGTATCAAAATCTTCCCATTGTATTCAGTATCACAAAAGGGTAAAAATAGAAAAAGGCTTTAAAGTAAACTGTTGCAGTGGTCATTTCTCTGCCGTATTCCCCTGAAACCCGCAATTGTGGGGGCAGAGGGAGGGAGATGCGTATTTGTCCTGAATTCAGTTCTCAAGTGTTCTGACCCCACACCAGCAGATACTGTCACTGCATTTGACCCAAACTAGCACTCAAACTGCATTTTCTCTTGAACACTCACGCAGAACTCAGTATGAGGCCTTCAGAACCATTGTATCCAAGCCTTTGTTTGAACAGGGTTGTCTTTTTTCCCTCATTCAGTCTGCGGTACGCTGTCGGAGTGAATCCTGCTGTTAGCCAGACAGGGGTCCCCGGAGAGGACATGTTGGGCTCTGTATGTTTAACTTTTTATCCTTTGTGTCAACCAGTTATGTTTCTAAAACATTTCCAATCCCCTAGCTTCGCAGAAAACAAATAACTCTGCACAACCCCTCTTCCTTCATCCCTCATAAATAATCCCCAAGAAGGAGGACGGCCACAGAGACAGAGCCTGAATGCTGACGAGGTGGTGCTGCTGACTCTAGATCATTCTGCAGCTGGGCCATTAAGAATAAGAATGAATTCCAAACTTTCCTAGTGTGATAGGAACAAAGTACTGCCTGCCAGGCATGGCGACAGTACCTCACCAAGTCACAATCTTGACAGGGTCACGGGAAGAGCTCAGGACTTAGAGTCTCAGTCCAAACTCTGTAAATACTTCCTGTATGATTTAGACAAGCAAAAAGGATTACCTCTCCAGGCCTCGGAATCTTTATCGCCTATGAAGCACGATTGTGTGGTGGTTAAATAGGTGGCTTCGCCACCCGAATGGCTTGATTTTGAATCTGAGCTTTGCCGCTTGGTAACCACGTAACCATAGGCAAGTTACTTAAACTTCCTGTCTTAGGCAGTTTATAGGACTTGTGCTATATGGCACAGGTGGCTCCACCCTATGCGTCTTCCTTACTGAGGAATACAGACTGAGATAGAGTCTGTGTCTCTGTCTCATAGCAGATTATAAGAAAGCAAATGGCCATGCAAGGAATGACTCTTAAAGCAAATGATTGAAACAGGTCTACTGTCTCTTCTACTCACATTTCATTGACTTAAGTGATGGTATCAATGTGCTAAGAAGTATATTCCTACCACGAGAAGGATAAGCGAGTCAAATGGCAAAGGGCAGGGATCTATGATCCTCTTACACGGAAAAGGGTAAATAATTGTGTACAAAATATGATCTACCCTTTGCATCTCACTTTCTTCATCTGTAAAATAAAACTGATAATAATAGTGCACACTTCATAAGGTCGTTAGAAAGATTAAATGAGTTTTCAGATGAAAAACATTTAAAAGGATGCCTGAAATACAGTAAACCCTCATTAAATGTTATTATTATCTGTCCAATAGGAATAATATAACTTTTTTCCTACCTCACAGAGATGTTCGAGGATCCTATTATTAGTGTTCTGTTATAGATACTACGTGACATGAGATAAATCATATTAAGGACCGTACGAAAGTCAGAATTTTATTACATCAATTGCAGGCAATAATGTAGATGTGTGCCCTCCACTCATCTCCATGGAGATGCACATTGGGAAGGTTTCAGAAGGGATTATTAACAGCATAATATCTCCTGGAGATATCACCATCCTCAATAGCAAAATATATAATTTATGGAGCCCCCACTACATGTGAAGGCTTATACTTAGCATCAGAAAAGAAAAGACAAATAAGATATTGTTCTTCATATGCTAACAGCCCAACTGGAGAGACCTTCTTTATGTCTTCACTAAGTACACCAGAGAAGGGCGACATGGGTGGTGATGCAGGGCATAAATGCTACAGGAGGCCAGAGGGGAAGTGAACTTGAGGGCTACAGGTTGGGACACACTTCTCAGAGCACAGGATACTTGAACGAGCACTTTAAAAAAAATATAGAATTCCAGTAACCAAACCGTGGAAGAAAAGGAAAAAGAGAAAAGAAAAAGAGAAGGCAAAGACAGTTTCTCCATTCTCAGGAAAATTTGAAACCCTAAGAATGGGCAAAAATGTTATCAATTGTAATGGTGAAAAAAAAAAAAGGATAAGTGAAACAGAATTAGGTTCCCAGGCTCCCAGTGCTGGGTGGGATGTGGGATTCTCCCCTAGGCCTGTGATTTCTTTGGGATTGTTCCATCTTCTGCAAGTTTACTTGATGTGTTTCTCTCAAGACGCAATTTTCTCCCTACATCTGTCTTTTTATAAGATTTTGTACCATATGAAATACATTTTCATTCAGTTGTTTTAATAACATTTATCACTTATCAACATATTATATGTCCTGTAGAAACACATAATAATACTTATAACACCCAGTGAATTATTAAATATAAATATATATATACATTATACATATACCTATACCTATACCTATATATATAAAGAGAGAGAGAGACCGACCTACCAAGGGGCCAAGCTAGTAGAGAACCAGACATTTTAACTCCAGAGAATCTTGTCTTTTCCATAACACTATTCTCTCTCCCATTAAAACAGAAGGCAGTGTGTGTGTATGTGTGTGTGTGTGCGTGCACATATCTGATTAGAGACATGTGTAGGTGGATCTTCATACTCACTTGCTTTGGTGTGGACACAGCGCCACAGGGAAATGCCTTCAGTTGATCATATGATTTTTCCCACTTGGTAAATGTCAGTACATCTGACCTTAGTTACTAATGCTGTTGATTGATTACAAGTCAGTTGCTGACTCTGAAGAATATGGAAAATTGTAAGAGTAATTTCCTATTTCCTTGTTAGTTTATTTCAGAGCAACTGATGATTGTGCATGATGGTCACATTTTGGGGGCTAATGAGCCTAAGTGATCTAGGCAAGGGCAGTGGATTGCAGGGAGCCTGCTTGGAAGGCAGAGAGAATTGTTAGGTCTCAGGTGTCTCATCAGAGAGAAGAGTGAATACGCCAATCATACGTGTGTCTGTGGTTTTGTCTCTCTAGTGAGAGCAATTTAGCAACAGCCAAGCAATTTTTGTTTTCACTTAGCTGCCCTGTGCTCATACCTGGCCTTTTAGTATAAACCCAAGATCAGATGGGAGAAGACCTGAAAGTCATTTTTAATATGACTCCTGTCTTCCCCATCTCCCTCACCAAGTTCTCAGTGCACTGGGGTGTGTGTGCATACACACAGTATGCCATACATTTCTTCTTTGTGCCAAGATCTCATGAGGCCATGAAGATCATGACTCTGTATTCCTCAGAACTTGTCATATAGTGCCTGACTTCTACCTGGGATTTCATGAAAATTTGTGGAGGGAAGAAAGCAAAGAGGGAAAAAATCTACCTAAGCTATAGAATTTGAGAGAAAAGATTTTTAACCTAATTCCTGAGTTACAATGAGATTTTTCACGTAATTTCAAACTCCTCTACTCATGAAATTTTCTTTCCCCCTCCCTCAGGCCCCTGCAAACCTATTCATCTGTTTTGACTTGTATTACCACAAAAGCAGAGCCTGATGCAAGGATGTTTGAATAGGCAGTTTATCTGGTAAGCCAAGAGAGGTAGACGGAGAATCTGGGGGGAGAGTGAAACAGAAAAAAAAAGGAAAACCTAATATAAATATGATATATCAAGGTCAGTCATGTGGGTAATAGGAGCTTGATTTTTCTGGGAATTTCTAAGAAACCTACAATTGTCAGAATTGTCAACTAGAGACACAGTGGAGATCCATTGTCCTGTTGTAAATGATTGTTCCAAGAGATTTCAATTCATAGTGGAAGTCCACATTTTCACATGTACCAGAAAGGCCGAGAGGGTGCCTTTTAACATCCTAACAGTAGTAGAAAAGTCCTGGGGCAGAAACCAAGAAGTCTGCAGTGCAGTTGAAGTTCAGTGAGGCCATGTAAGACAAAAATCTAACAAAGAAGTCTACCAAAGAAATCTAACACAATCCATCCCTTGAATCGCTTGGCTCCACTCATGCCCTACATAAATTCATGCCATCATGGAGCCTTCAGTATGGTAGGAAGCTCAATTTTCACAAAAGATCAATATTAGTTTGTCAGTGGAATAAGCTACAGTCTTTGCTGCTACAGTTTATCCCAAATCCAAAATTTGTATTATCATCTCCTATCTCCACCATCCATTCCAAATATTCCTTACACTCAACCAGATCTCCAATGAACTTAAGGGTTTTCCTTTATAAGGTAACACAAAACTTTATTCCTGAGAAATTTTAGGCCTTTATTGCCTTACATTTATCAGGCATGGTTGCCACAACTGTCCACTCATCATTCCTACTAAGCACGGAAACAGCAAGAGACACCCAATAAACCACTGAGTTTCATAGAATACACCCCATGCCACTATATATAGTAATGATCTAGGTTCTCTTGATAATCAGAGTCAATTCCATTCCAAAGGGAAGCTTACTCATCCCCTTGTGTAAATGTTTTCTTCTATGGGAACTGGGAGCTCCAAACCAATGATGTATAAGAATGCATAAATGGAAAATCCAAATTCCACAAGTGGGCCACTGGGAAAGATTGTGAGAGGGACCAATCCTACTTTCACCCTTTGATTCCTTGACCCATGTTTCTAACTACTGGGGACACAGTCTCATGTATCAGCTGTTGGTTCAATGTACATACCGATTCCTGAAGGAGAGCACTCCAAACCCACAGGGTTTGTCCCCAGACTGTTGCATTGACTGTCTCAGAAGAGAGTAACTTTACAATGGTGAAATCTCACAAAGGAGCCTAAGATAACATGACTACTAAATGTAATGTGGTATCCTGGATGGGGTCCTGAAACAGAAGAAGAACATTAGGTAAAAACTAAACTGCCTTGGGAAATGAAGACTTAATTCCAACAAGGACTTCCTGAGAAATATACATCTCTCCCAAAAGTATCTACCTGAAGCAGAGACCAAGGGAGCATTTGCCCTCCAATTCCTTTCTTCTTTTTGTCAAATGTCCCAAGTGGGAGTTGATGTTCTTATACTTCCAAGCCTGAATATGTATCAGAATGGCCCAGTGGAGCCCCTGCAAGTGTTATACATGGCAAAGAATTCCCAGGGTAAAAAGCAAAAGGAAGGCATTGCTTTAGAGATGAGTTTCTGGCATTCTACATTTGTAGTAACCGGTTCCTGCAGTAATGACCAGAGCAAAGAGGTGGGCCAAAGATGTAGACAGAAGATAAATAATACCCAAACCCCAGCCTTAAAGTGCCAGCAAAAATATTTCTCTTGGACTGTTCAAGACGTATGGGGAGCAAGAACATTTTGCAAAGGAATTCAGGAGGGAAATTTTTAGGCAGGAAGTGATAATATCCTTGAACACTCCTCACTCTTTACTTTCACATCTTGTTTCTCTAGGCATGCTTCTCCAGTCTCTTTCCTAATCCATCCTGTGAATAGAAAATATTTTCCTTCATTTATGGGGATGTGGTTGAGAAATTGCCAACCGGTAAGTTTACAGACCCAAGTGTGAGAGTTCTTTGCCTTTCCTGATTCAACAGGACTGAATTGGGGTCTAGGAATTTGCATTACTAACAAGTCCTTAGGTGATGCTGATAACGTTGGTCCAGGGAGCTCACTCTAGAATCACGGTTCTAGGATAAGTAGACCAAGCTACTCAGACTTGGATTAGAAATTGTTGATGTTGGTGCAAATGTAAATGGCACCCATCTTCTAAATGGTTTTTTTGAAGAGTGCTTCTAAAGGCACTTTCTCTTCTGTACTGATTGAGCCATCCTTCCCTGTTCTGTTCATTCTTCTGGACATCTCTCTAAAGGTCGTTGGTTTCCAAACTCCATTGTGTACCTGTATCTCTCTGACCTGTTTATGGTCAATTCACGACAAGGATATAAGGCATTACATGTCATCCCAGTCAAGAAGGAAATGAAGAGAAGGGGGGTAAAAATGAATTCAGGACTCACTCAAGAACAGAGCAGAGCCTGGAGAACCAATTCAATGCAAAGACTTACTCTAGAAATATAACCAGGTCAGCCAAGCACTATGTCCATGGGGGGCACTATATTCTTCCAGGAGTTCAAAAATTTTTGCTGTTAAAAGTTCCAAGTCACAAGGTTATCAACAGTGGGCAGAACAGAATGATAAAGGATCCAAACAATTCTTGACAGGCATTTCATCATGTTCCAGCTAATCTGCACAGAGGTGGCAATAAGAAAAATACAGAAGCAAAAGTGAATCCCCAACAGGTGTCAGGGCATAGCTTTTGTCCTGTGGGAAAAAGTCTAGTTGAAATTGAAAGCAGTAGCTGAGATAATAGTTATGGTGTTCAACAACATTTCTAATTTTGCTCCTTCTGAGTGCAGGCTAGGGTTCTATCACCCCACTGGAATTGAAGTTATGTTGGCCACGGGCATTGTTTTGGCTGAGGAAAGCAGTATGAACAGAGGACATACGTGTGAGTTCCAGGAAAAAGCCTACAAATGCCAGTGCACTATTCAACATAATTCTTCTGCTGTGTCACAGTGACTGGTAATGTTCCAGATGGTATAGATCTCTGTAGTATTCATCTCTGAATAAGGAAGTTGGTGGAGCAGAGCTCCCGGCAACTGAAATGGGTTCATTTTTTTAACGTTTATTTATTTTGAGAGACAGGGTGAATGCGAGAGTGGCAGACAGAGAGACAGAGAGAGACAGAGACAGAGGGAGAGAGACAATCCCAAGACTGCTCTGTGCTGTCAGCACAGAGCCCAACGTGGGGCTCAATCCCACGAACTGCAAGATCACGACCTGAGCTGAAATCAAAAGTCAGATGCTCAACCAACTGAGCCACCCAGGTGCCCTTGAAATGGGTTCTAATAGGAACAATAAATATACATTTATTAAACCTCTAGGATTTAGGAGTAGCTTATTACTTGAACATAACCTAGTCCATCCTGAGGGCTAGAGAGAGCCAGTATACAGGCCCATCCAAGCCAGAAAAGGAAGCACAGTGAGTTAGGGGAGACCCTGTGTCCCTGGATTTATACCTAGGAATGCCAGATGGCTCATTTTCTTGGCAGCAAGAAACCTCCAAGAGAAATATCATAAGGGAGCAATCATAACTGGGCCAGTGAGGCCCAGACCTTATTCTATGTTCCTGTGTATGTGTTGAGCAGGGACATGTGAGATAGGTGCCCAAGCTTACCACTACGTTTCCTGTCTCTCGTGAACTTGGGTATGAAACCAGGGCAGGATTTTAACCCATAGATACAGACAAATCATAGACTCACCCATGAGGACCTGGGGTGGTGGCTGACACTTTTCTTTCACTGAACTCAGTCGCCAGTCTATTCTTTAGATCCGCTCTGTCTTGGAAAGTCTGCCCTCTCCACCTTTGGTTTCAATTTCCCATCTAAAGTGAATCTCACTACCGCCTGCACAGCTTTGTTGCAGGACAATATTTGCCCTCTGGTTGCTGCCTTCCTCAGGCCAGCACTGTCTGAAGATGGAAAGAAAATCTCCCTCCCCTCCCACCTAAGAGGTGTTTTAGAGCACCTCGTCTTTTTTTGCCTGCCTACTAAGTTCCTACTGCCTGTGTGGGGATGACTATCACGGAGCAGAGATGACTGATAACCAATGACCCCAGTGAAAAGTCAAAAGTGTCAGCCCAGCTCTGTTTGCCACCTACTTCCCAGGCTCTTTGTGAAAACGCACCTCTCACAGGCATCTCTCTGCTGCCTCCTGACTAGTGTTTCACTTCATCATGCTTCTTCGCTTTTATAATATTAGAACTACATATACCCAAATAACAGCCGTTCCTAACAAACTGAATAGAAGATCATCTCCCCAGCCTGAGAGGGGAGAGTTGTGGGTGGGGTCCCCAGAGTATCTCGCCTAGGATTGGCCCCCCAAGGACCAGGCTTTCCCGTGGCATAATTAATGACCTCTTTGAAATAACAGTCTACCTAGGAATCACAAACATCATAGCTTTATCTCATTACCCGATTTTTCCAGGCTGCCCAGCTCTGAGAACTTCCATCTCCACTTAAATCATAGACCTCTTGGCTCTGCCTTGTGGATCATATGACCTCTTCCAGTGTCTAGCCCTCAGCCCATCAGAGTAACTGGCTTTTGATAGCAGCAAGGATGGCTTTTGGAGGCTCTCTCAAGCCTAACTTTGAAAGTTCACTTTTCTTGTAGTTTTTGTAATCATTAAACCAAAAAGACAAGCTGCTCTTTAGATATCAGCCTCCACACCGTGAAAGCCAAAGACTTCCTAAGTCTGAGGTATGTCAGTCAGGGGTCACTTAGAAACCCAACTTAACAAGATTGCTTCCCTCACTGTGTGAGCTGTTTAATTCTTTTTAGCTCTGTTCTGCTGCTGACTGATTGGCAGACAGAATCATTTCAAGGTTACTTTCCAAGGGACCATGGATACCCATGTGTAGCATGCTTGCTGGAAATCACATGTGGCAGAATTGGGATCCCTTAGGCCCTTATTTTTACCCAAGCAAATATGGAATATGCATACACCTCCATGTTCTTTTTATTTTTAATTTGGCAAATGTTTTATATATTCCATATCACTATTAATTAAACACCTCTATCTTTTTCTGGCTCTTTTTCTCTAGCTGTACCTTAAATATTGGAGTTTTCCAAAGTCATGTCTCTGTTCTTCCTTTCTCCTTTGACATACTCCTTCTGTGAACTTCCATACATTTTCATGGCTTTAAGTACCACAGTATCTGATGATGCAAAATCACAACCCCTGCCCCTGCCCCCAGCCAGATTTCCTCTCCTGAGCTACTGAGCAGTACCTTCCTTCTTACCTGGATGCTGTATCCTTATTTTGACTCAAGCAAACCCCCAATTCACCACATGCAAGGTACCTCTCTCCTTTGCATGCTGCCCCACACTCTGCAAACCAGCCTCTAAGACCACTTCCATCACTGTGGTCTCCCTGTCCAATCTATCTACTTTTTCTGTTCTACCTAGGGTGGTGGGAAACATTCATAGCCACCAGGTTTTTTTTTTTAATTTTTTAAATGTTTTTATTTATTTTTTTGAGACAGAGAGAGACAGAGCATGAGCAGGGAAGGGGCACAGAGAGAGGGAGACACAGAATCCAAAGCAGGCTCCAGGCTCTGAGCTGTCAGCACAGAGCCCGACGTGGGGCTCGAACTCACAGACTGTGAGATCATGACCTGAGCTGAAGTCGGATGCTCAACCGACTGAGCCACCCAGGTGCCCCCATAGCCACCAGTTTTGAGTCTTCTTGCTGTTCCACCTATAGGAAGGTCACATTTCCCTACCCACTAATGAGAAGTATGCTCAGGCTACAGAAATATGAGCAGATGAATGTGTGTCTGTTGCTTCTATGCAAACGGATTCAAGAGCCGTTGCATTAGTCTCCATGTTCCATTCTTCTTAGTACATGGAGGGAAATGTTGAAATAGTGGCATCATAGCAACTCCACCCAATCTGGGTCCCTGAGCGAGTGGGAGGCATAGATCCCGCTGCCAAACTGCCTGAGCAAGAAACAGATATTTGCTGTTTTCAGCCTCTGCGATTTGGGGCTTATTTGTTAGCAACATCATGACCCTACTTTCTCTGACTGATACACATTTTCTGGCTGATGGGACCCACTTAACTAAGCAATCAAGCATCACTAACACTTTCCTTTCCTTAATTTTTTATATGCAGATGGTCAATAAGCCCAGATAGTTCTCCTCTTGAATATCCCTTAGATCAGTTTCCTTCTTTCTATTCTAACTGCCCTATCTTATTTGTAATTACTCAGTTTCCCAAACTTCCTAAATGGGTTGACTCTCATTCTTTTTTAATTACTGGAAATTTTCTATTTTTGACTCTATAGAATATGGTCATCTATTTTAAGGAATAAATCTTCGAGGACATTAGCTTTATTTTGTGAACAGACACGGTGATCTTAGAAATCCAAGCGTGCACCTATAACTACATCCAAAAGCCAAGAAACTTCATCAGAGAAGGACAGCAACTCTTTCCCAGACCAATATTTTGTGAAGTAGAGCTCTACTCCCCCAGATCACTTCTGTCAAGAGAGGAGTGAGGGTGGGGAGGGAGGCAAAGAAAAAAGCCGGACCAGCAGTTGACAGAACAGAAAGATACACACCTTCTGAACTCTTTCAGTATCTAGAATTTATGACAATCTTATTTTCCAAAGGAAGTCTGAAAACCAATCCCTCAACCCGACCGCAGGCTCCCTTACTGTTTTTCTCATCAGTCTTCTGCTTCTGTGGTTAACCACTCACTGTGAACGCAACAAACCAATGCTATTACCCGATTTTTTTTAAAAAAAATGTTTTTTAAAAAATGAGACCTAGAATGACCATTTAACCAGACCAATTCTGCACATTTGTAGCCCAGCAAGATCACGTCCCAGGGATTCTGGTTAGCAGCTAATTTCTCCTTACACAGGGACTGACACCTGCTGCTTGCCATTAGTTTTTGGTGTGAACCTATGAGTTAAGAGAAAAGTACTGCCAAAAAATAATATTACTAAGCATTATTTTTCTTAGTTCTCTTTTTATTCCTGTGAGAGTTTCTCTAGGGAAGCCTGTGTTAGATCTGGAAGACAGTAATGTGGAATATGCAAAAAAAAAAAGGTGGGGGGGGGAATATGAGTGGTGGCTGAACATTCTTCTAGCTGCAAAACCCCCAGGGGTCTCACCTGGAGCTGTATTTAAACTCACATATTTAAATCTAGAGGATAATTTCTACTGTTCAGTGCCCTATGGGATCTACAACTAATATTCCCACCTTAGATATAAATAACCAAATGACAGGCAAAAGAAATGAGGTCAGAAACAGTCTCCATAAAAAAAAACTATAGCAATTGCTGAGACTGCCATGATTATATTTTCCAAAGAGGAATAGAAAAGTGATAATAATAAAATAATATTAATTAGTTGATTATTGATTTCAGGCAAATTCTTGAAAAGGTTGATTATTGAAAAGTGATAATAATAAAATACTATTAATTAGTTGATTATTGTTTTCAAGCAAATTCTTTCTGGATTAAAATGCACTTCACTGCAGGATTGCTTTTTGATCCCTATAATCTAAATTTTGAGTTCCTTAGTTAACCATTTCCAAAACTTTCAAAATTGGCAATAATGGCAATCAGATTAATTTTTTCAGAACGGATAGTTTTACGGGCAGAGATTTAAAATACACAGGTCCCTACTGGGGGTGCTGGGTGGCTCAGTCCATTAGGTATCTGACTTGGGCTCAGGTAAGGGTCTCACAGTCTGTGGCATCCTCCCACTCTCTGCTGTCAGCACAGCGCTTTGGATCCTCAGTTCCCCTCTCTCTCTGCCCCTCCCCTGCTTGAGCGTTCTGTTTCTCTCTAAATAAATAAATAAACTTAAAAATAAATAAATAAAATATATAAGTGCCCACTGAAAATATCCTTAAGGAAAAAAGTGGTTGGTATTTGTTGTTGTTGTTGTTGTTGTTGTTGTTGTTGTTGTTGTTGTTTTCCCTGTCTAGCTCCTTCTCTGTCAACACCTGCTGATACCTGTTACCCTAAGGACCCCGTATCTTAGTATGGGAGGCAGCGACCGGGGAAGGTGTTGAGAGAAGGAGAGAATTTAAAAGATTAAGAGCAGATCCACCAGGAAGAATAACCCTCCCACCCGCCCAGGACACCCAGCGTCGATGGGAGGCCTCCTCTGAAGTCTAGCGAGATGTTGCCAGGACTCCCAGACTTGGGAGCTCGGAATCCAGGGGCTCTGGCCAAGGAAGCGCGAGCCTACGCTGGCCAAGATCCGCCGGAGACACGTTGCACTTTGGAATCCTCTGTCGTGTGCTTGAATGACGGACTACTGTGCGAGTGGCGAGTTGGGGACAGCCTATCCTACTGCGAGGAGAAATAAAAGGTGTGCCCCTCTGTCTCCTGCTAGTCCAGGTTGCCTGGGAGTGCTTGGAAAGCCATCACCCCGGAGGCCAACCTGCCATTGCTCCCAGACACCCCAGGCTCAAATCCGCCCAGCCAGTCCACCGCCTGGTGCTACTTGCTGAATACACATGTTCCATTTTGTGTGCAGCGTTGGGTCCGGTTGCTACATCGTTGTCATTTTTTAATTACTATTATGACTGTGTGTTTCAGCTGTGGTTATTTTTGTTCACGGATACCTTTGGATGAAATACTAAAGAAACAAGTGGAAATGGGGGCAGCCAACAGAAGATAAGACTGTTTGGGGAATCTGGACGTGAGGGATTTGGAAACAATCACGAAGAGAGCGGGGCACAGGTAAGAGATGACATGGAGGGAAAAGTGAACACCAGCGGACTCGGGTATCCCATGGGAGAGAAGCCCCACATGCTCATCCTGGTCCTGCTGTCACACAGGCCACCCCAGCTTCCCAGCCCAGCCTCTCCTCTGGCCGTGCCACCGCCTCTTATAGACTGGACTTGGGTCACATTGGCTCTCTCTTGGTTTTTCAAATGTGCCTAGTCTGTCTCACCCGTTGTGTCTTTGCACATATTGTTCTCTATGCTTGAAATACTTTCTCCCACACTTACATTGTCCCATTTCCACCCTTCCTTTCAGCCTCAGATTAAATGCCACTTCATCCAAGAGGCATTCCCTGATCCCCCCAATCTAAACAACTTCTCCTACTTACATCCTCTCCTGGACCCTGCACCTTTTTACACTTATCACAGCTCATAATGATACACGCATCCTTCACCACAGTCACATAATTTTTTAAAAATATATTTTAGGGAGAGAAAGTGAGCGGGCAGAGGGAGAGAGAGAGAGTCTTAAGCAGGTTCCACACTTAGCATGGAGCCCAACATGATCCCACGTCTCTGGGATCATGACCTGAGTCGGTCAAGAGTTGGATGTTCAACAGAGCGAGCCACCCAGGCACCCCAGCCACATAATTTTATGCATGTAATTTCTCCTCCTCTCTGTGCCATCAGCTTCATGAAGTGTAGGGAATTTGTTTTGCTCGTGACTGGGACTCTATATGCACAGCACGTGGCACCTGTTGGGGGGAGTCATGATTGTTGTTGAATGAAGAAGGGCAAACACAGGTGAGGAACTAACAAACTAGTAAAGCAACGAAAAAAGATTCCATTAGGAAAGAAGAGTTAGGAGGCAAAGATTATTTTAGATGTAGCTATAATAATAATCCTCATCTCTCTGCCTCTCCCATGCTCACGCTCTGTCTCTCTCTGTCTCTCAATAATAAATAAATGTTAAAAAATTTAAAAAAAAAGTGGGGGGGCGCCTGGGTGGCTCAGTAACCGACTGACTTCAGCTCAGGTCATGATCTCACGGTTTGTGGGTTTGAGCCCCGCATTGAGCTCTGTGCTGACAGCTCAGAGCCTGGAGCCTGCTTCAGATTCTGTGTCTCCCTCTCTTTGTGCCCCTCGCCTGTTCATGCTCTGTCTCTCAATAAATAAACGTTAAAAATTTTTTTTTAAAATAATTCTCGTTATGTGTTCCCTCCTTTATACTTCTCAACAAATTTAACGTCCTTCATTTCTTGAAGCCCCCAGTAAGAGAAGCGGCATAGTGGGTGGGTGCAGGAGAGCCGATTGGCAGCTTATTAACCCAGCTCAAGAAACACTTGCTGTGTTTGTGGTAAGGAGTTATTTTTAGCAACAAAATCTTGCATTTTTGTCCCATTTTATGTTTTCCAACATTGTTTTTTTTTTTGTGACCCTTTTCTGGCATGCCCACACCAGAGACAACTCCTATTCAGGTTGCAGCTGGATTGTCAATGTTGCAACAAAACGTTTTTGCAGACTCTTCCACAGTTACTATCCATTAGGCACCAAAATCTTGTCTACAGCTTAGTTGGATCCATTCAGAGTGTCATTTCTCTTCTCTTCTGATATTCAGAAATTTGGAACATAGAGACAATGAAAACAGTTTAATTCAAAAGAAGGAAAAGCTGGGTGTGTGTGTTATTTTAGTAGAGTAACATAAGACTGATTTGCATCTGATTCTGCCACAATTCCCAACCTTCTCTCACTGAGAGATTATCACATCCTGGCTTCGCTCGTGGTCCTAGGTAGCGTCCATTGATATAGACTAAGATACCATAATTACCCCCACCTAATTTTCGTTCTTATACAGCTCTAATATTTCTCGATCTCTATCCAAAAGGTCATTGTAGACCATCACTTCATCTAAGTCCGCTTTGGAATACTTAAGACTTTCTGCTTTACCTCCTCCTGCTATTGCCCCTACGGCCACTCTTTTCTGGTTTACCCATCTCTGTTGGATGGTGCATTTACACTTCCATGCATTGTATTACATGGTTGCGGGGGAGAGCAGCCCGGGGGTCTGGAAAACTATCACACTAATTTTTATCTGATGTATCGTGTGCACTCGACACCCAAGCAGTATTCTGTGCTGGGCTCATTTTTCTATTTGTGTGTGTGTGTGTGTTTCTTTAACATTTATTTATTTTTGAGACAGGGAGAGACAGAGCATGGGTGGGGGAGGGTCAGAGAGAGGGAGACACAGAATCTGAAACAGGCTCCAGGCTCTGAGCTGTCAGCACAGAGCTCGACGCGGGGCTCAAACTCACGGACCGCGAGATCATGACCCGAGCCAAAGTCAGCCGCTTAACCGACTGAGCCACCCAGTCGCCCCAAAGGGCTCATTTTTCTAGCACAACACCTGCAGAGGTATCCCAACCTGTGCTTCTCTCAGCATGCCCTCTGCAGCCTTCGGTGGCGGACAATTCTTTGCAGTCCCGTTGGCCACGTGACTGAATGGCCAGGAGCTAGAGTTGTACCGTCTGACCTGCTTTCACCCTATCCCTCTCGCTGGTCTGTGGAGACAGACTCCTGGGTTTCAGTGTTCACTCCACTTTGGTTGATCGTTGGGTCCTAAATATTTTTGTGATCTGACACAGGATAGGAAGGAACAACTCATGGGAAAGGCACATTAGGAAGACTACTATTATCTCAGGAGGGGAAAAAAGAAGGCCTCTTTTTCCATGTGGTTTATAAACCTTTAGTAAAAATGTAAATACTCTGGATTAGACTCAATTGCTGCTTTCGTAGTACAAAAAAAAAAAGTCCTTAATTGTTTTCTTTTCATTTTAAATCGTTCCTGAAATAATCTACAATTGCATTTTCAAGTATATTAACATAGTGGCTGTTGACATCCATCCTATTAATCCGGTAGGTACTACTATATCTTTTTCAGATAAGGTTACTGAGCTCAAGATATTTAAAATGTCCATGGTAACACAGCTAGTCAATAGAACCGAGACAATACAACTCAGTCCTTCTGATCTGAGCCCATTGCCTTTCTGACAACAGTATGTGATCACTGGTGCTGGCAGTAAAGTGATTTCTTTTATCAATGCTCCTCTGTGCCTTTCTTCACACACCCATGCATCTGTTACGCTTTGGGGATATGGATGGGTATGTGCGGAGGGGAAGAAACTGTGAGGAGCAAATAGTAAAATATCGATAAACAGGTAAGAAAAACAAATGGAAGGATGGTGGTCCAAAAACTCTGGCATGGGTGTCGCATTGGGGAAGTGAATTTAGAACTTCCAAAAGATAAATAAGTACGTGAAAGCATGTGATTGCTGTCCCCTCTCAAGTGAACACAGCACACACACTTATTGCAATGGCACGAACATTTTACAGGTAGTGGCTTCCTGACATCTTGAGAACTAATGAGGCTGGACTATACGGATGAGTCAAAAATAGGGTATGGCATTCCCGGACTCCAGTCCTTACTCTGTCACTAGTCACATGTCTTCCCATTCTACGATTTTCTATTCATAACCAAGAGAAAGGACAGATTTTTTTTTCTTCCATGGGAAATTTAGACGTCAATGAAATGTTCTGAACAAAGCTAACAACTCTTTAACATCACTGTTATGTCAATGACTTACCACTAAGCCCAACAGCCATAAACCATAACATTATTCAACCTATCTCAGGTTCATCTCAAGGGAACTTATCCCACACACAGGCTGAGCTCTTGAAGAGCTTTTCTATTGAAGTGGGTTGTGCCAATTGTCCACTTCACTTTTAAGGCAGTGTCTCAGAAAAATGAGAGTGGAGAAAAGTTTCATTTGTTTGTTTTACAGTTTTTGAGTTATTACTATGATGTTATCATCGAAAAGGTGTGAGAGGTATAGAGGTATAGCTTAGGGAGAAGATAGATAGATAGATAAATAGATGGATAGATGGATGGATGGATGGCATAGGACTGTTGTAACCTCAATCATCTCAGTCAAAATGTGTCTCAAGAGCACTCAAGAGGAGGACCGGTCAAGTATTAGCAAAGATCAAAGACATCAATCATCTTTCCTGTCACGGAACACTTTAAAAATAATCCTTATGTAGGCCACCGAAGTCAACAAACAGGGGTTTACATATAGGAATGACCCCATCTGTGCTTCTGATTCTTCAGATCTGGGATGAGGTGTAGGCCAGCAGGTGGTTCTGGCAGAGGAGGTCAGAGATGTAACCTGGAAGAAACGACCTTGGACACAGACCTTCTTTTCATGAGTTTTAATTTACAGTTTTTATTGTCCTATATTGGCCACAGGTTTGGTGGCACTCTAAGAAACTTGTCAATTTGCTGTGATTCTAAGCAAAATAAGGACCACTTGGGATTTATTTATTAATGCTGATTTCAGGTTTTGGGTGAGAGAGCCAAGAGGACGTGTCAACTCACGTTTCTGTCTGTTCCATAACTGGATAAATGTATGTTACTTTCTATTTACAGAAAACAGCACTTAGCCTGCTCTCACGGCGCTAAAATGGATAAGGATGAATAGTGCAGACAGTTCTGTCAACTGTACTTTAAGCTGTCTAAATGGTTTCTACAAATTCCCACCTACAATGGACAAGGTCAAAAGCATCAAGGAGGTGCCACCTCATTAAGACTGAAATGCACCTGGCTCCCAGCCCCACACAATATCCTTGATGCTAAAATTAGTCCTATAAATGCCTGAATACTCCATCTTCCCATCTTGCATTTGGTCCCATTAAGCACAGAGGACAGTTAATAAGGGAAGAAAAATTAGTCTAACCAAATTAATTGGACTCTAGTAGAAGGGAGGGTGAACATTTCCATTCCGTCTATTTCTGAACGAACAATGGGGCTCCTATTCCCATAATACAGAATGCCTGTATTCTTATTTAATTCTTTCTCAGGCTTCAGGCGCACCATGCCCCCAAGGGAGGAAGTTCAGAAGAGTGTCTCTTCAATTCTTTCAAGAGAAGAGTGCTACATATACCTACACAAAAGAAAACAAACACACACACTCACACACACACACAAAAATCAGTCACACAAATAGAACCAAGATAACTAATGGTTCCTGACATGATATTAGTTAACCCTGTATGACGCCTTGCTCAATAATGCTCTTTTATCAGGCAGCTGAATTAATGTCTATGAGGCCCAAAGAAAATACACAGTATTCTTTAAATACATGGTTATCAGAAGAATAAGTTGTTTTCGTAAATTTTTTAAACGCTTATTTTTGAAAGAGAGATACAGCGTGATGGGGGGAGGGGCAGAGAGACAGGGAGACACAGAATCTGAAACAGGCTCCAGGCTCCGAGCTGTCAGGACAGAGCCCGACGCGGGGCTCGAACTCACAAACCAGAAGATTATGACCTGAGCTGAAGTCAGAATGCTTACCTAACTGAGCCACCCAAGAGCCCCAGAATAAGTTTATTTTCATGCTTACTTCTGACAAGAATAAACCAAACTAGGATTGGAAGAGAAATAGTGATTATTTAGTTCAACCCTTTCTCTGATAAGCCCGGCAGCCAGTGAAGTTTAGAGACTTACGCAGGTGACTGAGACCCTAGGTCGTCTGAAAGCTTCGGCGTTGCTCTTTCCACGGAACTTCATGCTGCGGCCATATTAGTGAGAGTTCCCCATATCATATAAAAATAATATATTTTCTATAACTCTAGTTTCCATACTTCAGGAGGCATAAGAATCAGCTAAGATCTTCAATAAAACTCAGGTTCTAGACAATCGCCCCCAGATATTCTGACATACTGGGTGATGCCAAGAAAAAAAAGCCTTGTTTAAAAATCTGTTTTTAACAAGCCTGTGGATCCATATACGATTCTAATAAGGTTAGACCATGGGACCCACTTTGGGAAACACATGACTGATTATAATACTGCCAAAGGGGTTAAAAGACAATAGGATTCTTTTTCCATTTCATAAGAGACAAATAACGTCCCCTTGCTTTTACCTCCCAAACTGGATAAAAGTCATTTTCATCATCTCAGTGAAACCTATAATTAGAAAGATTTCAAAGGACTTCCAGTCCTATGTCATCTGCTTCCTTCCAGATTCTGTGCCACTGACTCATGCCTCATTTTCTTCAAGACCATCTTCTGGTGTTAAAAGGAGATTTAGGGATGATCAAAAGATAAACACACCTAACACCACAATTTTACCTTATCACTCTCTAGTTCACTTCCTTGAGTCAATTCGACTTTGCACATGGTTCACGGCTCTGTGGCAGATTCTGCGATGGTCACTTAGAGACATTGAAAGCAGTCGCACACGGAGCTTCGTCAGACACCTATATCTCTTATGACACTTAACACTCTTCCTGATGGAGCAGAAACTGCACAAATGGGTGGAAATTCAGAGAGGGTAGGATGCTTCCAGTGCTGGGCAACACTGCCACGTGCTTGAGACACAGTGCCTGAGCTGGGAACAGAGGGGAAAGAACACTTCCTGAATGTGTGCAATGCACCAGGCCTTTTATTTACAGAGTGGAGAAAGAAACAAGGCAGCAGCATTTCTCTGGAAAGAAAGAATAGATTTTTGTTTAGCTAAACTGTGTAACTGATAGGCAATTGAGATACTATGAAAACAGTCCGTTTGTGCATAATCCAGATAAGCTGGAGTGAGATGTCAGGAAAAACTGTGTAAGACTTTGAAGTTAGAAAAAAAAAAAAAAAGTCAGGGAGTCTGTCTAGCATTCTGTTGCAGGTTATCTCCTCCTTTTATTTTCTTTGAATTCTTTTAAAACTGTAAATTATAGAACACCGGTGGAAATGCAAATGACTCTAGACATGCGAGTTGTGTCCAAAAGAGAGAGTTTTTTTATTGTCCCGTGAATATTGATTGATTTTACCAATGCATATATGAGTTTCTTTGAATTTTCTTTTGAAACAGCTATAAATCTTACTAGCCCTTTCATTAAATGAGTTAAATGAAATATTTGTCACATGTTCATTTTTGTTCATTTGTAGTCCTGATTTTAGCTTTTAAAATTTATGTTTTCTTTAACAAACCAAAATTAAATTGTTCTTCATAAGAATGTAAGATCGGTTTAGTTTCTCCAGAGAGACTAAAAAAGGGGGTGGGGAGGGGGGAACAGAGAGACAGGCCTAAGGGTCAGTAAGTCATGACAGAATAAAGCTTTACGGGCAAAGACCAGTGAACTATCCTACTGGCAAGCATAACCTAGAGACTTTTAACATTTTTGATTGGTTGTACTTCCCCCTTCATTACTCCCAAACTTTTACTTTAATATTTTCTTCTAAATTTGTTTATTTATTTTGAGAGAGACAGGCGTGAGCAGGGGAGGGGCAGAGAGAGGAGGAAAGAGAGAGAATCCCAAGCAGGCTCCATGCTGCCAACGCAGAGCCCAACGTGGAGCTCAAACTCACAAAACCATGAGATCATGACCTGAGCCAAAACCAAGAGTTGGACACTCAACCGACTGAGCCACCCAGGCGTCCCATTACTCTCCAACTTTTAATGCATTTTCCTGTTCAGACTGCAAGAGTCCTGGTCAGTAAAATTTAATAAGGAACACAGCAGGCAGGTGGAAAAGGCAGAGCTGAAGTTGGCAATGCATAGAAACAGAGGTTAAAGCCTGGAAGGCCCAGGTGAAATAAAAGAATTTTCCAAATCCTGCAAGATATCTGGAAGGATACTGGGATATCCAATGTATGATCAATGGGTGGTCCAACTAATATTTATTCATGTTTCTTTTTAACTAATAAAATTTCTTTTCAGAGCAATGAGGCTCACAGAAGAATTGAGAAGAGAATACAGTGAGTCCCCATACACCTCCTGTCTCCCCCCATGCACAACCTCCCCCACCACGGACACCCTGTACCACAGTGGTAGGTTTGTTACAACTGATCACCTACGCTGGCACATCATTATCACCCAAAGTCCTTACGTTTCCTTAGGGTTCACTCTTGGGATTATCCATTCTATCAGTTTGGACCAAGGTATCATGACCTGCATCTACCATTGTAGCATTTGATGTTACATTTTAAGGATGAGTTAATACAAGCTGAATGACTTCGCCAGATCCAGGACCTGACATCCAGGTACCACAGTTCAAATCTTCCTCTAAGTAACCAGGCAAGGTAGCTCTTATTAGCTCTATTTTGGACAAGAGGAAGCTTAGACTCAGGGACATAAATTGACTTGATCAAGCGCCAACAGCTTATGAGAGATAGAACTCTATCAATTGGTCTGACTCCAGCATCACTCTTGCCGTGACTTTGTGCTGCCTCCTAACGTATCTATATCTGTACTTGTGAAAATAGTACGAGGTGAAACACTTTTTTTTTTTTTTTGGCTTTTAGCTGAGGTACTAAGCAAGTGAAGCTCTGCCCAAAGCATGAACAACATCAAGAGGACCAGGGAGAAACCTATCACAAGTCAGTTACACCTCAGCCAGCAGAGCTGAGCCTACAGGCCACACTGAGAAAGGTACTTGGATACATTTTAAGCACTTTTTGGAGCCTCTCAAAAATAAGAAAAAAAAAGGAGAAAGAAAGAAATGGGTTTCTAATTGCAGTGCTCAGTTTCTGAGCTCCTTAAATGCAAAGGATTAAGTTCTCACACCTTTCAGGATGAATGATAATTTACCAGTAAAGAGAGACATATTAGGCCTGTCATAGGCAGATTTTGTAATAATCAGGGCTGCATTTGCAAGGGAATCAAGGTTCCACGTTGCCAGTTTCAGCTTTTCTAGATAGATTAACTTCTTCAACAACACATCCTTCTGGGAGGAAATTAAGGAAAGAGTCAGGGAAAGGATATATTCAAATGAAAGCAATACGCCACTAAGTTTATCTGGCTTTATTTGTTAGGAGTTAGGAGAAGACACTGAGATCAAAACACACGAGCACCTATTTGAGAATCCAAGCTTTTCTCTCTGTTTCTTTTGTAAATCATTGCCCCTTCTCTCTGTATCTCCCCTGTGCAAAAAAAAAAAAAAAAAAAAAAAAAAACCATGGCCCTGAAATTGTCACCCTCTTGTCCTCTAGAAGCCACCTCCCTCCTACCCACCTTTCCTTCTCCCCCCAACTAGAATATCAGCTAAAACAGCATCTGCCACATCCTCAAAGAAATCTTCCTTAACCACCCTAGCTTAACCTTGACCTTCACTCAGCCACTTCTCTTCAGTTGCCCTCGACTCCTTCCCTACCCTTCTTTATTTTGCTTCAAAGTACTCATCACTAACTCAAATTATATTACATCTCTGTCTGTTTATTGTCTATCCTCTGCCCACCCAGCCACAAAAACATATGTGCCATGAGAACAGGGGCATTTTTAGAAATGATCATTGACATTTTCTCAGCCTCCAGGATAGTTTCTGGGACACAGATAAATGTTTCATAAATATTTGTTAAATCAATAAGTGACTAAAACATGTAACGAGATGGGTAGGGAAGGAGGGTGCCACGTGCAGAGCTGTCTCTAATTTTCCCCTCTTCTTCCAACTCAGTGATCTCCCTGGACTGAATGAGGCCAGTCACAGATCTGCCATCACCAAGCCAGTCCTTAGAGGGACCTATGAAGTTGTGTGTTTGTGATGTCCTATTATGCTGGTTGAGCCTTACCAAGACTATTTGTTTACCCACTGATGGACCCATAAGCTACTTGTACATCTTACCAGATACTTACCCTTAGAAACCCCTGGCAAACAAACAAACAAACAAATCATAATGGTGCCTCAAAGGGTTTGGGAAATGGATAGATCTAAAAGCACGGGAAAGTTTTTTGTTTCTTTTTTATTTTTTTAATGTTTATTTATTTTTGATAGAGAGAGAGAGAGAGAGAGAGAGTGAGAGAGAGAAAGCACAAGTGGGGAAGGGTAGAGTGAGAAGGAGACACAGAACATGAAGCAGGCTCCAGGCTCCCAGCTGTCAGCACAGAGCAGGACGCAGGATTTGAACTCACAAACCATGAGACTGTGACCTGAGTCGAAGTTGGATGCTTAACCAGCTGAGCCACCCATGTGCCCCAAACGTGGGAAAGCTTTCTTAGTTACAAGGTTTGAAGGAAAGAATTCAGAATTACAGAATTGAATTCAGACCGTTTGTAATTTGGCCACAGTCTATCTTGTCTGGGTAGATTTGTGTTTAAAACCCTTCAAGGTTCAGAGAACTCTCTCTCCCTTCCAAAACCTGTGTCTGGCCTTCAGTCTACATGTAGTGTCCTGATTAGTTCTGTTCCAGCCTTGGGTACTGTTGTTTGCTGCACTTTTGTGGGTTATTGTTGTGGCCTTTATAGATGTACAGTGTCTTGGCACCTTATAAAGAAAGGACTAGGATTAGGGTCTTTTTGCATATATTGGAGAAACCACTGGCCCTTCCAGTACATTCTCCTGGCCAAGTCATCCATTGTGTTCTCTTCCTTGATTCATTTCTTTCAGTCCTAGGCCTAGAGCATACAGGCAGGTGAGGGAGGCAGCAATACTACAGAATGGAAAGTTCATGGGCTTTATAATTACAGTTGAGAGATTAAATTATGGCTTTGGAACATTCTAGGTGTGTAGCCTTGGGAAAATTAAGTTTTCCAAGTTTTAGGAAATTAATCTACAATGTTGATGCAATGATACTTATATTCCAGGACTCTGGAAATACAATGAAATATATAAGATGACAAAACACATAGTAGTAACTTACTAAAACATTCTTTTTTACAACTCTTTTCTCCAGGTGGTTGAAACTGCATGTGTGCCCATTGACGAAACCCCACCCTTGCCCCCAAAATTGTTTTTAAGTGAGCCTCTTGGCTTCCTCTTCACATGCATTCTCTCTATGGTAGGCACCATCTTTCTTGAAGTCAGTGGATGCAAATGAAATCTCCTTGTCCCATCCCATCACCATGCTTACCTCCAAGCCCAACTTACTTATGACATCATGCACAAACACTGCGTCATGCATTACTATCTCTGCCCCTCAACTACTCTCCTAAACAGAGATCTTTAAAATTTCCTGTAGCAAATAAATAGTCAAGATACCTAAATCCCAAAAAAAACCCTCACTTTTGAAGTTAACACGTTATATGCATTCTCTCATTTAATCCTTACAACAACCTTCTGCTGTAACCGTGTTATTATAGGAACTGAGAATTCCCACAGATCGAAAAATTTGACTAACTTGACCAGTTAGTGGCAAAGCTGGCCTCAAAACAGGTCTGACACAAAAGCCCAAATTTGACACTTTCACTACATTGCCGCTTCCTTTGACAACTCATCATTTAATTATTCCCATGAAAGAACAGGTTATGTTTTTGAGATACTTTAATAGCATCCATATAGAACACAGTATTTTAAACACTGGGTATTATTGGTTACTTATGTGGTATATAATGTAAATCAGATGAGACTCTCCTAAGACAAATAATCTCATTAGACAAATAAAAGTGGCCAGGGAGCCTGGCTGGCTCATTCAGTAGAGGATGTGACTCTTGATCTACGGGCCGTGAGTTCGAGTCCCACATTGGGCATAGAGATTACTTAACAACAACAACAACAAACTGGAAGAACAGAAGTGGCCATAAGATACTGAGTACCTTTTCTTATCATACAGGCATAGTATTAGAACTGAAAAATCAGTTGCCTCATGAATGAACAGGGATTTGACTTAGTCATGGTCAACTGATTACTTGTGGATGTTAAATAAGTTGCTGATAAGAAAAGTTCTACCTCCCAGGACATAAAATTGAAAGACCTGCTTGACCTTGGAAAAATATTCTCAATCATACGTAGAATACCTACAGGGCATTCTCCTACCCCTTTCCTATCCTTAAACTTCAGAAACTATCAAAAAGACTGCAAAAAACTTGGCAAGAGCTCTAAGTTTCACTGTAAAATAACATATATCCACTTAGCCTCTATTGGAAATTATTTAAATAATTATAATAATTACCCTCACAGCATTATTACACACTAGCTAAAATATTCCCAGCGTTTCTAAAATAATGTGATAATATGCTACACATGTGACATAAAAAATCATTCATTTTCAAAATGACAGCTGCAAAAATCTCTCCCTTTTAATCCTGGAGAGAAAAGACAGATTTCCCAATTGTGATACATGCTGTTTCTACTGAGAAATCTCTTAAGAAGTCGTAGAAAGAATAACAACAAGATTCCAAAAAGACTGGACACAGAGCATGAAATAATATATTTGGCAAAGTTGATCTTCAATTGAAGAATAAAGCAATGGTGAGAATCAGCAAAAATTTTAGGGTACGAATACCGAATTATGGGTGTACCTAGGGCATCCTATTTTAAGGTTGATTCAAGTCTGAATAGAAGCTGAAATGAGTCACCTAGGCCCACCGGACTCTCACATTCTCATTTCGCATGATGTTGCATTTTTACTAAAGTCTTTCAGGAGGAGTTAAGGGTCTCTAATACCGAGAGATATCCATGGGAATTTGCAGAATATTTATAGAATTTGAACGATTTCTTTTCCCTTCCACAAACTGAAGTCTTGCAATAGCCACACAGACTGAGTCTTTTCCTCATTAAATGTTGGTGGAAATTAATTGTTTTAACTGATATGCTATATAATCAGAAGGAAGTACACATTCCTGTTTTTTCCTCCAGTTTCCTACGGATGAAATGGAGATAATCTTCCAAATCACCCAATGAGCACATCCATAATCACAAGCCTTAATCTTTCTCTTGAGCTCTAGAACAAATTTCCAGCCATTTTCCACACATTCAAAACTGTTTCAGTAAAGCTGAACTCTTCCCCTTCCCTTTCCCGTCAACTGCTTCTCTGCTGAGATGCTCTGTCTTGTTTAATTATGTCATTACACCATAACCACGTGTGCCCATTTTGGGAGTTCCCTTCAGCAGCTTTTTCTTCCTCATCCACTGCATACAGGTACCTAAATCCCGAAAACTCTGTCTTGTGCAACACTTCTGCTCTCAATTATAGTCTTGGGTTTGGGTTGTTGTTGTTGTTTTCCATTGGTTGTTTTTGTTTTAGCCTAGACTCCCATAGCTTTCTAGTTAGTCTCACAAACATTTGTCTCTCTGGCCCGTCGCATGCCCATCCTTTCTCAACTAAACGTGTAAATCAAGTAAGTTCCTTTGCCTCCTCCAAACCTCTGTGGCTTTCTCGTTATGTCCAAGATGGAATCCCAAATCTCTCTCATGGGACTTTTAAATAACCAGTCGCAAATGATCATTCTGGTCTTGCTCCTCTCTCAATAGTGCCATGTGCCCTACGTTCTCAACAGTTTCCAAATGCACCCTTCACTTGCGTGTCTCGGTATTTTCGCTCTTGTTGGTTCCTCAGTTCCTCTTAAAATCCTTCTCGTCCTTCAAGACCCAATCCAGCTGCCATTGTGCCTTTGAATTATCTAACCTCATGTTAGGAAAAAAATCATTTGGATGCCTATAATTTATTTGCACATGTACTTGGCCCTTATTGCATTCTCCTTTCATGCTATCTCAAAAGGCGACATAAGGAATTTCAGAGAGCATGGTAATGACATTAGAAAAACATTGGCTGCAATTGCAGCTTTACCCCTTCCTAGCTGCGTGACCTTGGGCAACATACTTGGTTCCAACTGTCTCAGCTTCTTTCCATCATCTCTAAAATGTGGATGATAATAGCTACTCCACATAATTATTATGAGGATTAGAGAAATCTATATGCTTATAAATATCTCCTATAATTTAAATAGTAAGTGTCAAAGAGAAATATTTTCTCTAGATGGTTTTCACCGAACAAACTCCTTTAATATTTTCTCTCTGGAAAAATAAGAGGCAGGAACTTAGAAAATCTGAAACATCAATGCAACAAGATGATGGTTGGAATTGTGTAGATGAATTGGAGAAGTCTCATAGATCATTTCATCCTTAGTACACCCACAAAGACATAGGAACCCATCAGGATACAGAGGAGGGCATGAAGCATATCTTCTCAGAGAGACTGGTATAATTATCATACTTGCTGTCCTATGCCCATTTACTCTTCCCCCTCTTGCCCTTTAGACCGTAAGCTCTTTGAGGATATGACTCTTGTCTCTCTCCTTCCTGGGCAACCACAACGCCCAAGTGGAGTATGTTGAAGTTGATAATGTTGAACTGAGTTGAATTAAATTTAACCAAATTTGAGCTTATCAAATCTATGCTAACTAAATATGTTCATTAAAAAGGAAGAAATATGCTGTTTGAGATTCACTTCCTTCCTGCTCTGTTCTAACTCCTTGACCTGCTGCTCTTCATTTCTATTAGCACAAGAACCACCTCATAGGCTCCCTCTCCCTTGTCTTCCATTAGCTTCCATCTGTTGCTTCTGCTTTATGGTATCCTCCCTGGGAAGAGCCGCTCTCCCTAATTATTTCACTTCGGTATCCCCTCCCCCTTTGTGATGGGCATGTTATTTGCGCAGTCTGTAGAGCGTTTCGCTAGCAAAGATGTGTGCACTAGAAAGGAGGCGTGTTTGCCATTCATATTTGTCATTATGCTGAATCTGTGATTGCTTTTCTCATTTTGGCTCTTCCGCGCCTCCTCGATTTGTCTTCCTTTTGCTCCTCTCCTTTCAAAAACAGCCTGACTCTGGTTATAATGGTTTGAATTTGTAACAGATTAGTTGGGCCTTCTGACTTCTGTGCAACTTCACGAGAACGGGGAAATATGCAGGAGGCTTCTCAGCCAGGGGACTTCTGCTTGTTTCCCTCTGTTCCCATCACCAGATATGACCAGGCACTTCCCAAAATGAGTCTACAGCATGTTTGCTGACCCATTAAACCATGTCCTGAAAGCAATCATTGAATTCATCCATCTGGCCTGTCAGTACACATTCCTCTCCTTCCCCCAGTGAAATTAAGAAGATTGAATCCAAGGGTAATTGTAATCTTGTTATCAATAACAGCTCTTTCATAACATATTGCAGTCAAAGCATTATTTCTAACAGCTGAAAAGGTGCTGGTTAATAGCAGGATATATTTTTTGTATCATTTCTCTTAAATCACTGTCTATGAACCACCTGCACCGTCGAATAAGCACACGAAATTCTGATCCCCACACCCAGAAATTCTGATTGAGTGGGTCTGGAGTGAAGCCATGTATCTATCTCTATATTAAAAAATTCTTTAGATGATTCTAAGGCAGGTAGTTTGCAAACAATATATTGGGTAATACTGTTTAGAGGTGTGATAAATATCCACCAGATTTCAAAAAAAATCTGTAAATTTAGGAAAAAAAAGAAATGCATACAAATGATCATTAGGGGATAAGACAGCGGGTGATGACTGGGTTTTCAGCCAACTGTTTGTCAGATTATGAAGATAAATCAGAGTCTAAAGTTCAAGATTGTGTATAAGAGTATCTGACACAAATCTTTATTTTTGCACTTTGATACTTCATCCACAACCAGTAATAAACCATGGCTCCAGGATGAGTCTCTATTGCTATGTAATGAATGAATCCAAAATTTAATGGCTTAAATCATTATTTCACAGTTTCCATAGTTTGGGAATTCAGCAAAGATTAGGGTGACAAACCATTCTGGTTTGCCTGAGACTCAGGGGATTCCTGGGACATGGGATTTTCAGTGCTAAATTCAGAAAAGTTCTAGGCAAACCAGGATGGGTTGATCACCTTGGGATTACCTAGATGATTCTGGCATAGGTGGTCATAGTCAGGATGTCAGTAGGGTCTACTATCATTTCATGGCTTGACTGAGGCTAGAGGATCTGCTCCTTTTTTTTTAATGTTTATTTATTTTATTTTTGAGAATGGGGGGAAGGGCAGTGAGGGGGGGAAAGGGGCAGAGAGAGAGGGAGTCAGAGAATCCCAAGCAGGCTCTGCACTGTCAGCACAGAGCCTGATGTGGGGCTTGAACCCATGAACTGTGATAACTTGAGCCAAAATCAAGAGTCGGTCGCTTGACTGACTGAGCCACCCAGCCCCCGCAAGGATCTGCTTCTAAGATGGCATTCTTACATGGCTATTGGCCAGATGCTTCCATTCCTTGCTGGCTGGCTACTGGCAATAGGACTCCAGTTCCTCACCATGAGTAGATACATGAGTGTGTGTAGAATATGGAAGCTAACTTCACCCAGACTGGGCAATACAAGAGACGGATCAGGGAGGAAGTTTCAGTGCCTTTTTATGACTTAGTCCCCAAGTCACACATCATTACTTCTGTTTTATTCTATTTGTCAGGAAACAATCACTAAATGCTGCCCACGAAGGAAGAAAATTATTCTCCACCACTTACAGAGAGGTGTGCCAGTGAATTTGTGGATACATTTTAGAACTACCACAGCAACCAATGTTTCCTTCAAATTCAAAACCTTTCTGGGAGACGATCTATTCTGGGAGCTATTCTGGGAGACTAGCTATTACTGCCCCATACCACTGAAAGAAGTTCAAGTGAGAATAAAATCATCTCCTGACTTTTCTTTTGGTAGCTGCATTGTAGCTGACCTTTCTGACTTTTAGGAATTATGTTCTTGCTTCTTTAATAAAAAAGAATAAACTTCAATGCTATTTTACTCAAAGAAAGTTCATATTTCTAAGTAAATGCCAGTGAGTGTCCTTCATAGCGGAGGGTAAGATGGAAACTTGTCAAGTTCATAATTAGCTAGGTCAGTGTGTTCACTCAAAGCGGAAAACCGGTGTCCCGAATTTATTGTGTTTCGTTTTTATTTACTTATCTGTCAAATCAGTGGCTAACCAGAGACTGGAAGCCAGACTTTAATAAATTAGCTATGGGGCTTTAGGCAAGTACCTTTCCTGACTACTTAAATACGCATAAAATGAAGAAATTCATCTAACTGTTCTTTAAGGTCCTTTCTAGTTATAATATCAGAAGATATCTGAATCTTGCTAGACCTTATGAGAGAATGGACCAAGACTATTTTTTTTTCACTTGTTGAATATGGAAGGGTGAAGCATATATTGGAGTACCAGTCAATTTTACTGACGAGTTAGTATAATATTCCAATTATTCCTTAAGGGTAACACAGTATCTGAGAGATATTACAGTATCTGATGACCTAGATTACAGTATCTGATGAGCAATAGATCATCAAAGTTCTAGGGATATATCATCGCCCAGAAATCAGACCATCTTTGAAAATCAAAGTTCGTGAGAAGTGTGACGCATTCATAAACATTCAAAATCTCCCTGGCTATCCAAATCCAGAGACTTCCAAAATCCCAAATATGCAATGTGTAGTCAGCCTCTTCGTCTTTTACCCATTTGCCATGCCACATGTTACAAACTGACATGTCATATGTTATCAACTCAATTGTTGAATCAAATTCCCTCCGCATCATCCAAGGGAGTCATAATCGTAACAGTAAGCACAAACAGCCTTAAATATTATTTAAATTTCTTCTTCCAATATTTATTTTCCTTCTCCTTTGTACTTACAAAATTTAACTGATTTAGTAAAGTCTAATACAGTTATTCATGTTTTTTTTCTTAAAATTATTCCTCTAAAAATCCAATGACTTGTTTTCTGTAATATAAAAAAAGGTTTTGGAGCGCCTGGGTGGCTCAGTCAGTTAAGCGTCTGACTTTGGCTCAGGTCATGATCTTGCGAGTTCGTGAGTTCAAGCCCCGCATCAAGGCTCTGTGCTGACAGCTCAGAGCCTGGAGCTTGCTTCAGATTCTACGTCTCCCTCTCTCTTCTCCTCCCCTGCTCGTGCTCTGTCTCTCTCTGTCTCGAAAATAAACACACACACACACACACACACACACACACACAGCTTTTCACACATAGAGATATCAATAGTTCAAAATAGTCTCCTAAAATCATGAAATAAAAATTCTGATATGTATAATAGGAAATCATTGCATTTAGCAATTCCATTTATTTCACAAAATGCTTTCCCACATATTGCTTTATTTAAATTCTTACAACAAATCTGAAACTGATAAGCCCCATTTCCAAATAAAGAAATAGAGGCTCAAAGGATTTCTCATGTCTCCAAGGTCATACTGTCTAGAGTTAAGAAAATATAGACATGTATTCTAGGCTCACACTCAAATATGCAACTCTTCTGCATCTTTCCAAAATACTAGGTAAACAGTATTTATATCTCATACATAAACACAAGCTCTCATAAAAGCAGGGGAATATAAATTCTCTCACCACAGATAAAGAACAAACAAGTTTGAGTGAACTGTTACCAGGCAGAATAAAATAAGTCAACAGTTACTGGCAGAACGTGACACATTCTTTTACCTAATACACAACAAAGGAAGTTCAGAGAAGTCTAGTGTAAGAGCTCTCCAAGCTGGGAAATGCTCCTGGACTCTAATCTCTCCTCTACTGAGTGACATCCTCAGCAGTACACAATGGCCTCTTTTGCCTTAAGCACAGAATAACTCAACACACTAATATCAGTTATCCTCAACATTTGGCAAACATACAGGTACCATATGGCACAGGTACCACATGATGACATTTAACTAAGGCAAATTCAAATATGCAAGGTCACAAAAAAATAATAATTTTAATAAAAGTAATTTTTAAAAATAAATGTTTATTTTTTCTAGTTTTTATTTATTTTTAATGTTTATTTTATTTATTTTTAATGTTTATTTATTTTTGAGAGAGAGAGAGAACAAGTGGGGGGAGGCAGAGAGAGAAGGAGACACAGAATCCAAAGTCGGCTCCAGGCTCTGAGCTGTCAGCAAAGAGCCCGATGTGGGGCTCAAACTCACAGACTGTGAGGTCATGACCTGAGCCAAAATTGGATGCTCAACCAACTGAGCCACCCAGGCGCCCCACTAAGGTTTTATTTAAATTCCAGTTAGCTAATTTTAGGTAATTTAGTTAGGTAATTTAGGTTAGGTAATTTTAGTTCCAGATGTACAATATAGTGATTCAACACTTCCATACAATACCTGATACTCATCACAAGTGCCCTCCTTGATCCCCATCACTTATTTTACTCATCCAACCACCCACTTCCGCTCTGTAACCATCAGTTTGTTCTCTATAATTAAGAGTCTGTTTCTTGGTTTGCCTCTCTCTCTCTCTCTCTTTTCCTTTTGCTCATTTGTTTGTTTCTTAAATTCTACACATGAGTGAAATCATATGGTATTTGTCTTTCTCTGACTTGCTTGTTTCACTTAGCAAAATACTCTAGCTGCATCCATGTTGTTACAAATAGCAAGAATTTATTCTTTTTTATGGCTGAGTAATATTCTATTGTACATGTATACCACATCTTCTCTATCCATTCATCATTCAGTGGACACTTGGGCTATTTCTGTATCTTGGCTATTGTATATAATGTTCCTATAAATATTGTGGTATGTGTATCCCTTTGAATTAGTATTTTTGTATTCTTAGGGTAAATACTTAGTGCACCTGCTGGATCGTGGTTTTTTCTTTTTAATTTTTGTAATGTTTATTTATTTTTGATAGAGAGAAAGAGTGTGAACAGGGGAGTAGCAGAGAGAGAGGGAGACACAGAATCTGAAGCAGACTCCAGGCTCTGAGCTGTCAGTACAGAGCCCGATGTGGGGCTTAAACTCACGAACTGCAAGATCATGACCTGAGCTGAAGTCGGACACTCAACCGACTGAGCCACCCAGGCACCCCTCAGGGGTTTTTTAATGTTCACTTGCTTATTTTGAGAGAGTGGGTACAAGTAGGGGAGGGGCAGAGATAGAGGGAGAGAGAATCCCAAGCAGGTTCTGCACTGTCAGTGCAGAGCCCAATGCAGGGCTCAATCTCACAAACTCTGAGATCATGATCTGAGCCGAAATCAAGAGTCAGACACTTAACTGACTGAGCCAACCAGGTGCCCCTGAACCAGGTGGGTTCATTTTAAAATTTCTGAGGAACCACCATACTATTTACCACGGTGGCTGCACCAATTTGATTCCCACCAACAGTTCCCCTTTCTCCATATCCTCTCCAGCACCTGTTGTTTCTTCATATTATTGATTTTAGCCATTCTGGCAGGGATATCTCACTGTACTTTTGATTTGTACTTTTGATTTGTATTTCCCTGATTACAGTGATTTTGAGCATCTTCTCATGTGTCTGTTAGCCCCCTGTATGTCTTCTTCAGAAAAATTTCTATTCATGTCTTCTGCCTGTTTTAATCGGATTATTTGGGGGAGGTTGGTGTTGAGTTTTGTAACTCCTTTATATATTTTGGATACTAACCCTTTACCAGATGTGTCATTTTCAAACAACTTCTTCCATTCTGTATGTTGCCTTTTAGTTTTGTTGATTGTTTCTTTCCCTATGCAGAAGCCTTTCATTTTGATGAAGTCCCAATAGTTTATTTTTGCTTTTGTTTCCCTTGGCTCAGGACACATGCCCAGATGAATGTTGTTACAGCTGAAATGTTAAAGAATTTATTGCCTGTGTTCTCCTCTATGATGTTTATGATTTCAAGTCTCACTTTCAGGTCTGTAATCGATTTTGAATTTATTTTTGTGTGTGGTGTAAGAAAGTGGTCAGTTTCATTCTTTTGCATGTTGCTGTCCAGTATTCCCAGCACCATTTGTTGAAGAGAATTTTTCCCATTGGATATTCTTTCCTGCTTTGTCAAAGATTAATTGACCATATAATTATGAAATCATTTCTGGATTTTCTATTTTGTTCTATTGATCTGTGTCTATTTTGGGGTCCATACCATACTGTCTTGGTCAGTACAGCTTTGTAATATAACTTGAAGTCTGGAACTGTGGTGCCTCCAGCTTTGTTTTTCTTTTTCAAGGTTGTTTTGTCTTTTGGGGGTCTTTTGTGGTTCCATGCAAATTTTAGGACTGTTTGTGCTAGCTCTGTGAAAAATGCTGTTAGTATTTTGATAGGGATTGCATTAAATCTGTAGATTGTTTTGGGTAGTATAGACATTTTGACAATAGTTGTGCTTCCAGTCCATGAGCCTGGATGTCTTTCCATTTCTTTATGTCACGTTCAATTTCTTTCATCAGTGTTTTATACTTTTCAGAGTAAGGGTCTTTCACCTCTTTTGTTGGGTATATTTTATCTTATGGTTTTTGGCGCAGTTGTAAATGGGATTGAATCCTTAATTTCTTTTTCTATTGTTTCATTAGTGGTATATAGAAATGCTACAGATTTCTGTACGTTGATTTTATATCCTGTGACTTTACTGAATTTGTTTATTAGCTCTGGCAGTTTTTTGGTGGAGTCTTTCAGGTTTTCTATATAGAGTGTCATAGCATCTGCAAATAGTAAAAGTATGACTTCTTCCTTGCAAATTTAGGTGCCATTTATTTCTTTTTGTTGTCTAATTGCTGTGGCTAGGACTTCCAGGACTATGTTGAATAGAAATGGTGAGAGTGGATATCCCTTGTTCCTGACCATAAAAAACTCTCAGATTTTCCCCAGTGAGAATGATATTAGCTGTGGAGTTTTATACATGCCTATTTTGTGTTGAGCTATGTTCCCCCTAACCCTCCTTTGTTGTGGGTTTTTATCATAATTGGATGTTATGTCCAATGCTTTTTTCTGCATCTATTGAAATGATCATATAGTTCCTACCCTTTCTTTTATTAATGTGGTATATATCACATTGATTGGTTTGTTGTTCTTTTTCTAGCTCCCTTAGGTGTAAGTTTAGGTTGTCGGTTGAGATTTTTCTTGCTTCTTGAGGTAGACCTGTATTGTTATATACTCCCTCTTAGTGCCACTTTTGTGGCATCCCAAAGGTTTTGGACTGTTATGTTTGCATTTTCACTTGTCTCTATGTATTTTTTTTATTCTTTGTTTTTCTGGTTGACCCATTCATTGTTTAGTAGCATGCTACTTAGCCTCCATGTACTTCATGTACTCCATGTCAAATTTTTTTCTTGGTGTTGACTTCTAGTTTCATAGCATTGTGGTCAGAAAAGGTGCCTGGTATGATTTCAATCTTCTGCATTCATTGAGGCCTGTCTTGTGACCTAATATGTAATCTATTCTGGAGAATGTTCCATGTGCACTTGAACAGAATGTGTATTCTGCTGTTTTAGGATGGACTGTTCTGAATATATCTGTTGAGTCCATCTGGTCCAGTGTGTTATTCAAAGCCATTGTTTCCTTATTGATTTTCTGCATAGACAATCTGTCCATTGATATAAGTCAGTGTTAAAGTTCCCTACTATTTCTGTATTATTAGCAATGAGTTTCTTTATGTTAGTTATTGTTTTATAGATTTGGGCTCTTCCAAGTTGGATGCATAAACATTTACAATTGTTAGATCCTCTTGTTGGATTGGCCCCTTTATGATTATATAATGCTCTTCTTTGTTTCTTGTTACAGTTTCTGTTTTAAAATCTAGTTTGTCTGTTACAAGTATTGCAAGTACTTTGGCTTTCTTTTGCCATCCATTTGCATGATAAATGTTTCTCTACCCCTTCTCTTTCAATCTTCAGGTGTCTTTAGGTCTAAAATGAGTCTCTTGTAGGCAGCATATAGATGATGTTGTTTTTGTTTTTGTTTTTGTTTTTGTTTTTATCCATTCTGACACCATTTGTCTTTTGATTGGGGTGTTTAGTCATTCACATTCAAAATAATTACTGATATATATTTAGTACCATTTTATTACTTGTTTTGTAATCATTTCCGGAGATTTTCTCTGATCCTCTTGTCTTTGTCACTTATGATCTTTCCACTCACAGAGTCCCCTTTAATATTTCTTGCAGGGCTGGCTTAGCGATCACAAGCTCCTTTAGTTTTTGTTTGTTTGGGAAACCGTCTCTCCTACTCTGAATGACAGCTTTGCTGGATGGAGTGGTCTTGGCTGCAGATTTTTCCTATCCGGCACTTTGAATATATCATGACATTCTCATAGTATTATAACAAAGGCATCAATAACAGTCACTCAATAACATGTCTCCTACTCTTGAAAGTAATGGCCTTATGAAGAAGAGGTCCTGTAGAGCCCAGGGCCTGGCACTTCAGGGAGTGTCTCCTGTGTGTGCTGCATGCTCTCTGCTGTTGTGTTTTGGCTGGTTTTTTATGCATCAAGCCGATTGTCTACAGAGGTCCTCCTTGCCTGCTGGGCGCAGTGCTTGGTCCTTGGCCTGACAATTGTGAGTTTTAGCTAGTTGCTCTGTTCTGCTCACGAAATGAGACCTGACACCAACTCCATGAAAAGAGAGGCCCCACAGAACTCTCTGGTCAGGAGATGTGGTCTGGGCAGGGCTTTGTGTCGGTCTTCTGGAGGAGGGGCCCGCCACACTGGGACTGAGGCAAAACTGAGAAGGGCAGTCCTGCCAGAGCACAGAGGGGTTGGACTTGGTGTAAGCAAGTTAGGCAGCCAATGTAGGTGCTTCACTGCTTTGTGGCTCTCTGCCTACGCCGAGGGCAGGACAGAGAAATGGCACTGGCCAGCTCCTTTGTTTCTGGACTGGCCTCTCCTGGAAGGCTGCCTCTCAGGGATGTGCTCTGAGAAGAGCAAATAATCTCTCCCACAGTGTGCACCGAGTGTTCTTCAGATCACTGTTTCCACCCTGTCTGCTCTCGGGTTGTTTGCCTGCCTTCTCTCCAGGAGCAGTGCAGTGCCCCCAGGGCTCTATCCCAGCCAAGCCTGTTGACCTTTAACACTCCAGGCTTTAAGCTCCCTTGGTTCCAAGAACTCATAAAATCAAGCCCCTCTCTTTTTGCAAGCCAATGACTTTGGGAAATGTTCTCCTTGCGCGTTCCCCTGTGCGCCCCTCTCTCTCTTACCTTTCTCTGTGCCCGTGACTCCCTCCCCTCCACAGCACCCGAGATCCATTTCTTCTCTCAACCACATCTCTGCACTCCCTACTTCTTGGATGTGGCCTCTTCTCACCCTTTAGTTGTGGAATTTGTTCTGCTGGACCTCAGGTTGAATTCTGGGGGTATTTAGGATGATTTGATAGTTGTCTAGTGTGTTTGTGGGAAGAGATGAGCCTAGAGTCCTCCTACTCCACCGCCATTTTAGGACTTGTCCCCAAAATGAACATGTTTAGACCTCATGGTTCTAACCACAATCCAACCACTTCATTGAATAAGAAAGCCAAGGAAACAGAAACTTAATTCAAGGCTTGAGGGAAAAGCTGGCTGTGCAATGGACTTATTAGGACAATGCAGTGTGCATCAACTCAGAGAAGTAGTCTTCTAGAATAATTGTAACTACATGCGAGTTTTGTCATAAACCATGACCTTGGAGCCTAAATACAGAGGATGAGAAGAAGCAACGGGAGAAGGAGATAGGCAAAAGTGGCAAGGACTGAATCTGCCCTCCTAGTAGCTAAGCTGGACTCTACGAAACAAATCCAACCTGGTCTCATAAACAACATAGAGGTAACCCAGGTATCCCAGATGGATAATGGATGGACACTCATAAAGAAGACCTGACCCTGATAACGAACAGACACATGTGGCTGTGTCTTCCAGCACCAAAGCAGATACAGAAAGACAGTCAGCTAACTTCCTCTTTACTTGACAAAGTATAAAAAAGGAACATTAGTGGCTCAGTCAGTTAAGTATCTGACTCTTGATTTCAGCTCAGGTCGTGATCTCACAGTTTGTGAGATCAAGCCCTGAGTTGGGCACTATACTGACAGCATGGAGCTTACTTGGGATTCTCTCTCCCCCACCCCTCAAAATAAATAAATAAACATTTAAGAAAAAAAGAAAAAAAAAGAAAGGAACATACTGAGTCACACAGGAAGGCTCCAAAAAGACTGCAAAGATCAAGGAGTTGTGTTTTCAAAGGCTTTTCCATAAGATCTCTTTCATGCTCCTCTCTGTACCCCCACCTCTGTCCTATTCCCCTTTGCTATCTTGAAAAGACAATCATTGCATTAAGTGATTAAGTGCTCCTTTTCTTCTGACTCATAGTTCATAACACCACAGCTTGAATTTCAATTAGCTTTCTTTCTTTCTTTCTTTTTTTTTTTTTCCTGTGTGAAAGGAAAGAAAAAAAGAAAACCAGACCTTGGAGAACAGGGTTGTTGGGAAGAATTTTCAATACCCAAATGCAATTTTACATCAGGCAAAATTATGGTAAGAGGGTGAACAGACTTGAGATTCAACTGTTCCTCAAATGAGCAGTTGTTATGCAATTCCCTGCTTGACATCTTCTGTCAAACTGGATAAGTGTGCTATATGGAAATATTATTTGTAGTTAGAAACCTTAGCTCCCAGTTCCAGCTGGAAGGCTACTAGCTGTGAAACTTTGGGTAAATTGCAAACACTTCCTAAAACCTTGCTTCCTCGTTTATAAAATGGAAAAATATTAGTAACCAGCATTGCAAGCTGGTTATGAGTATTAAGTGAATTTTCTATATGGAGCTGCTTTATAAACCATAAAACATCAAGTAGGAAAGACAAATATGATGAGCGGTAGAAGTTAAGGATGCCCAAGATGGGTTGCCTGAGTTAAAAAAGTGGTTCCATTACCTCCTGCGATTTAGCAATAACTTGACCTCTCGGGGCCTCCATTTCGCTTCTGGACCATGCAGATATCATGGTGCTGATTCACTAAGTATTTAGCCTAGTGCCTGCAAGCGTGACTTGAATGTCTACTACTATTCTTATGTAACTCTTATTGATGTTTTGTTATCAGAATGACAGCAATGTGAATGGAGAGATAAACAGCAGAAAGAAAATGATGGCCCTACCCAAAGGAAAGTCTCTCTTAAGAAATAAAATAGGGTGTGGAAATAATCCTATAGACTCACAGTTCAAAAGTAATGCCCGGTTATTTATAAGCACTGCTTTGCAAGACGGAAGGAGGGAGTGTTCTCCAGGTAGAACAGAGCCCAGTTCGTTAACACACCAATTGTTCTGCATCTTTTTCCCAGGAGTGTGTCCAGATACCTACTTTGAGAATTGCCCATGGCCACCAGGGGAGGAGAGACCATAGGAGTCTCAGGTAGGGTTGATGAGGGCCCTTAACAATTAGGGAAAGATGCCTCATGATATTCAGCAAGGGATGGGAAACCTGGCCCTATTTAGGAATTCACTCTTTACAAGAAACAAAACAGAATTTAAAAAGGCAAAGCCAGCACGTATGTAGAGTCTCCCATAGTGTTAGGTCATTTCTTCAGACTTAGAAATGATCACAGTGTTTGCCTCAGATCATGAAGCAACCACCCTTCTCCCACTGCTGAAAATAAGGCCATGGGCATGATTTCTCCAGCATGTCCCCTTCTGTCTTTCAGGATCTTCCTTTTAACATCAATCTTAATCCCAGAGGAAACCAACAAGGCGTGAGAGATGGGGACAACAGAAAAAGCAGCAATAGCTATAATATTTTCATTTATCATGCTCTGTGAAATGCCTGCACTGAGATAAGTATTTAATGCCCATTATCTCATTTAATCCTCCTTAGTATCTTGTGGAAACAGGACTATAGAAAGAAACTGAGGTTTGCAGAAATAAGCAACTTGTCCAAGGTCTTACAGCTAGAAAATATTGAATCTGGGATCCAAGCCTAGTTCCACCAGACTCCAGAAAAACTACCTTACACCCACATGTCGTATTGAAGTTAGGAAAAGTCTTTATTTCTCATACCCAAGAGGCTAACACAGGGGCTGTCCTGGGTAGTGAATCAGTGACTTCTGTGTCACACCCACTGTTGCACAAATTTGTTGAATGAATAAGTACATATGGGAATTTGCTTTTTTGTTGCTCGTGGTGTTTTGAATGGATAACATGGAAAAAATCATAAATAGGGAAACTAAGTCCCTTTTCTGAGAAGAGCTTAAAATCCAAAGATACAAAACAAACATTCGGGGAAGAGGAGTCATATGGAAAGGTAAGGCCTTGCTTGCTACAGGCAAGAGTCATCTGCTGTCACCTATGACCCGAGCGACTTGCTGAAATGGGTGGCCTGCCCCCCAGCAGCACTAGGGGAGACACAGGTCTTTTTGGTAGTGGCCAAGACACACGTGATATGGAGGGGCTTTTGATGTTGCTTTCCCCTGCAATTGACCACAATGCAGGGAGAGAGTATCATTAATAGTCATCAGCATAAGGCTTACAGGTGCTACAGCAGGTGTTGCCTGGCAGGAAAACTAGCAGCATCGAACACACACCGGGAGGTCATTTTCATCCTGGGACAAGTCTCAGAAGATGTCCAGCCTAATTCAAAATGTGTTCATTCTCCCAGCCTTCACATGTAATGAGATCTTCACTGCATTGGACTCACTCAGGAGTCAGGGAGCCCCCCACCTGCTCCAATACCCCACACCCTGCCCCCATCAAAACCTCTACCCCACTTCATTCTGTTTGTTTACATGTATTCTTCATGCACTCTATTGTCACTTTTTTGAAGATAGGAGGCATGTTTCATTCATCTCTAGCAAGAAGCACATGATACTGGCTTAGTGATTATTGAATGAATGAGTGAATAAATGAATGAATGAACCAACAGATGGATGGATGGATGGATGGATGGATGGATGGTTGGGTGGGTGGGTGGATAGGTGGAAGGGATAGCCTAATAGGTACAATTGTTCAATCAACTTTGACCCTCAACAATAACTTTGGCAGCCATTTCCTTTCACAAGAATATGGCCTTTGCCTTTGGAAAACTTTTTTTTTTTGTAATTATTTTACAATGTGTTTGCATACCCAAAACCCAACTTAATTCCCAAAACAGTCCTTTGTGACACCTAGGGAAAAATGTGACCCACCCACTTCAAAAATGAAAATGAGGAAAACAGTTCACAAAGGATATGTGACTTTCCCAATGTCAAGCAGTAAGTATGTGGCAGACTTGGATTCTAATCTAGGTTTCCTGATAACTGCCATGTGGGCTCTTCCCACCAATACATCACCCTACCCCCCCACACATTATTTCCTTGCTACTAGAGAAGTGGCTCGCACTCAGGATGGGCTCTACTCTCTGTGACCACCAACCAAGAAGTCAAGCTGGGCAGACTTCTATATACTTATAGCACAAAACACAGACTCCTTAAGCTCTCCTGTCCATTTATTCTTTACTGACTACAAGATGAAACTGCCATTTCTATTCCCCTAGAACTGGTCACTAGAGACCAGAGCTGAGGACAGAACGCCAGTAACTGTTCCACATTATACTGAGATTCTCCAGTGGTGGGGGCCAGGCTGTGCCCTGTAGGGGAAGGGAAAGAGGTGTTCTCTACTGTCCACAGCCAAGTGCCTTAGTAAAGTTCGGAGGTTGACTGCAAGTAGAAGAAAATGGCTTAGAGTAGCCATTTGTTCATCCAATATAAACAGAAATCACACACAACATGGTGTTTAACCAAGGGACCCTCCTTCTCTATGAAGGAGGTCCTGGGATGTACCCATAACCATGGGATCCAGTGGTCATATCACATATTGAATCATCCAGAAGACAGCCAGCTTGACATTGCATTGGAATGATCTGCCTCCCCACTTCCTATTTCCCTGGTCATAAGCCTGGCATATAATGATAGCAAAGGAAACTTTGAATGAGATATTAAAGTTTAAAATGTATTTCCTTTTAATAAGTGAAAGTCTCTGGGAAATTATGGAATCTGACCCAGATGAACTAAGGGATCTATCTAGAGTGAAGGGAGATTTGGCATAGAACGGTTGGGAGAGTAACTGTAGAAAAATAAAATCATTTCATGTTTGTACCTTTCTTAATTGAGAGTGCTTAATAAACTGGCTGCATTTGTTGTTCCTATCCATTTTCAGCAAGGCCCATTCTGTGAGGACACAGATGTTGCACCCACACTGTACAATTTAGTGTCCAGAGATCGACACTTTCCAAAGGTTTCTTTTTCTCTGATGGCTGCAGAATTACTCCCATCCCCAAGAGCTTTCTGAGCCTGGATTGCAATTATTAAGAGCCCTCTCTGCCATACCCACCCTCTCTCCCTCCATAAAAGAAACCTCTTCCCTATTGTCTTCCTCATTTGCAATTCATTCTCCTACTCACCACAGCTTTGTCTGGAGGAAAGAGTGCCTGGCCTCTTTCTCTGTAATTCTCTCTCTCTTCAATTATAGGAGAGCGAAGCTGCAGCTGACTCACTTCAAAGATTCACCCTATTAAAAAAAATAAATAAATAAAGTCATTGATTGGAAAACACTTTCAATAAAGTGTCCTAAATATACTTAACTGCTCTTTCATTTTAAATTAATACAGGGAGGTACAGGGGGGAAAAACTAATTGAGCTTTAACAATATACCTTTGAAAGGTTGGCAATTTTTAAGTGGCTTTGTATTGCTGAAGACTTTGGAAATCTCCTGGAATGGGAATTCATTTGTTTGCTATTATTTTCCACCTTAGAGAGAATAGCACTATATACATATATATGTATAGTGCGATATATACATAGTATATGTATATATGTATGTATGTATATATAGACAAAGTATGTCCCAAATGAGGAATTTTTACATTGTATTATATATGTAACACACACATATTTGTAATACATGCACACACTCTTCACAAGAAGAATACATAATCTTTGAGCAATCTTTCACCAAAGAAGCCTAGAAGAAATAATACACATATACTTGGACTTCCCTTCTGTCACTATGAATGAACTGCCCATGCTTCTACCTACAGCCGGCCCCCTAATTCACACAGCATCCCATCTCCCCTCTCCTACAAGGACATATAACCTGCCTCTCTCTTTCATCATCCATTTTGCATCTCTGCTGTATTTTCCCTATCAGCATAAAGCACCTTGCTACTTCTCCAACTTAAGAGATAATGATAATAAACTTGTTTTTAGTCCCTCTTCCCCTCCAGCTGCAGTCCCATGTCTGCTCCCCTTTATAATAAAACTCCTTGCAAGTTGTCTCTCTATTCAATTTTTTAAATATAAGATGATATATTTTTAATGTAATGAGAAAAATAAAATCCCTATTTTATCACAAATTTATGTTGCTTGGTAGTCACACCTAATGGCAGGTATACAGATTGGTATAACTTTAAGAAAGAGTTCATATACATTTCTATCACATGAAACAAATTATACATAAATTTTGAGATTCATTGAAGAATATCTAAATACATAAAAGAGTCCAATGTTATTAGATTGGAATCACCAATAATGTAATAATTTCAATTATCTACAAACTCATTCTTAGATTCCATTAACACCAGCTAAAATCCCAAATACTTCATTCTTATGTGTTGTGAACCTTGACAAGCTGTTTTTTAGGATATTTAACAAAACCATAATTTGCTGATTTGAATTTTCTAATAAAGATATACATATATAACATACATATATACCATATGACACAACATGATCACTTTGCTGACATGTTTGCAGTAGAAACTTTGCTAATCCTAAATCATGAAATTATGTTTTCTCGCAGAAGTTTTGTTTTGTTTTTTTTCAATTTTCTTACCCCATCCTTTCCTAAACTCATTCCACTGAGGCTTTTGCTGCTAAAACTCCACTGAAGCTGCTCATGTCAAGGTCACCAGTCACTTCCATGTTGCTGAAGCCTAGGTTAAGTGTTCTCACCTTAATTGATACATCAGCATCCACCTCACGCCAGTCAGAGTGGCCAAAATGAACAAATCAGGGGACTATAGATGCTGGCAAGGATGTGGAGAAACGGGAACCCCCTTGCACTGTTGGTGGGAATGCAAATTGGTGCAGCCACTCTGGAAAACAGTGTGGAGGTTCCTCAAAAAATTAAAAATAGACCTACCCTATGACCCAGCAATAGCACTGCTAGGAGTTGACCCAAGGGATACAGGAGTACTGATGCATAGGGGCACTCGTACCCCAATGTTAATAGTAGCACTCTCAACAATAGCCAAATTATGGAAAGAGCCTAAATGTCCATCAACTGATGATAGAGATAAAGAAATTGTGGTTTATATACACAATGGAGTACTATGTGGCAATGAGAAAGAATGAAATATGGCCCTTTGTAGCAACGTGGATGGAACTGGAGAGTGTGATGCTAAGTGAAATAAGCCATACAGAGAAAGACAGATACCATATGGTTTCACTCTTATGTGGATCCTGAGAAATTTAACAGAAACCCATGGGGGAGGGGAAGGAGAAAAAAAAAGAGGTTAGAGTGGGAGAGAGCCAAAGCATAAGAGACTCTTAAAAACTGAGAACAAACTGAGGGTTGATGGGGGGTGGGAGGGAGGGGAGGGTGGGTGATGGGTATTGAGGAGGGCACCTTTTGGGATGAGCACTGGGTGTTGTATGGAAACCAATTTGACAATAAACTTCATATATTGAAAAAAAAAAGATATATCAGCATCATTTAACACAGTTGTTCATTACTTTCTCTTAGATGCACTTCTTTTTTTTTTTTTTCCATTTTTATTCAGGACACCTTTTAGTTCTGATTTTTCTCCAAACTCTGACCACACTTTCTTATTATCCTTTGTAAATTCTTGTTCTTTTCCCCAACTTCAGAGCCAAAGGGTTGAATACCTTCTCTTGAATACCTTGAAAACCTTCTCTTCTTGGGGCTCCCTTCCAATCTCTTGGCTTTAAGTTCTACCCAGATGCTGATCACTCCCAATTATCTTAAAAATCTCCATCCTAATAATTTCCTCTGAAATCTAGTTCCTACACCCAGCTGCCCACTAGACAAATCCCCAACAGACATCTTAAATTTAACATGTCTAGAATTGTAATTCTGATCTTGCCTCTAAAACCTGCTCCATTGGGAGTCTTTCTACCTCAGATGATGGCAACCCCAAATTTCCAGCTGTTCAGAATCATTTTTGACTACTGTCTTTCAAATTCTACTAACTCTATTTCTACCTCCCTGGTCCTAGCCACCATTATTACTTACCTAGATTATTATGATGGTCTCCTAATTGGTCTTCCTGCCTTCAGCCTTTTCCTCTCTGTAGTCTACACTCAACACGACAGTCAATGTCAGGTCAGATGGATATCTGGCAATGTTGCAGCCCCTGTGATGTCAAGACTGGCAAGTGTTCTTCAAGGCCACTTTGATAGGACTTTTCTGACTGATCAATATGTTAAAAGTGTATGAGTACTAAAAAGACATAAAGGAAATACATACTATGAGGTGAAAAAAGTCAATCTGAAAAGGTTATGTATTGTATGATTCTAATTATATGACATCCTGGTTGCCAGAGGTTGGGGGAAGGAGATGATAGACAGAATATAAAGAATTTTTAGAGCAGTGAAAATACTCTGTGAAAAAAATCAATCAATAAACAAAAGATGTAAGTTCACTGGTGCTTGTCTCAAAAATCTCTATCACGTTCTATTTTATTACAGTAAGAGCCAAAGTCCCCACAGGCCCTGCAAAATGGACACCTCCCAACTCTGACTCATCTTCTCTTTGCTCCTTCTGTTCCAGCCACAGAGGCTTCCTTGCAATACCAAAAAAAAAAAAAAAAATTAAATGTGCTTCCACCTCAGGGCCTTCTCATTGTCTAGAACATTCTTGCTTATGAGTCCACATGGCTAACTCCTTTGCTCTTTCAGATCTTTACTCAAATGCCATAGTTATATTGAACTCCCCTTCGCCAACTTCCCTTCCCCTTTATTCTACCTTACTTTCTTATAGCAATCATCTTCTAATACATGAAATAGTTTGAGTAAATTATATTCTTTGTCTCTTTCTAAAAGAATATAAATTCTACAAGAACAAGGAATTTTTTCTGACTTTGGTTTTTCTACTATGCAAACTCTAATGCCTAGACAAGTATCTACCACATAATAAGTGTTTTATGAAAACTTACTGAGTAAATTAAAGGTTCAGCTCAACAATCCTTTACTGAGCCCTTACTTTGTCCAAAGTGTGTGCCAAGTACTGATGAGAAGATATGGTGATGAATAGAACATGATTCCTGCCTTCCAAGGGCTTATTATACTCAAATATTAATACAGTTAGCCCTACAAAGACTACTCATGAGTCTTGATTGTTGGAATCCTAAAGAGGTTTCTTTTTCACCAATTTGCCTCATGCACAAATTCATTGATGCTTGAAATTCCATAATTAAAGATTAATCACTCTGCAGCTTTGTGGCCTTGAGCAAATTACTTAACATTTCTAAGTCTCACGTTTTTTACTTGTAAAGTGAGATAATAGTGCCCATCTCATTGAGTTGTTGTGAGGCTCAAATGAGACAATCCTTTAAAAAGGCTGAGTATAGTCTCTAACATGCAGTAGCGTGAAAGGACGTCAGCTATTCTATCCATTCTCTTGACTAAAACTGCTTTTCTTTATTGAAAAGCAAAATCTTCTCATGGAAGTACTGGATAGTTCTGAAAAATAAATAGAGCAATTGCCAAGACCATGATACAGAGTTATCTTTCAGGCAAGAAGAGGGAGAAATAATCATATTTGTCATATACATCACCACCCAAAAAAGGAAGGATGTTTGTTCGCAGCTAAGTTCCACATCAGAGATTTACCAAGGATCAGGATAGATCTAAGAAAAAACCAGAGAAAGGAATAATCCAGCCTCCTTATGTAGAAGCAAATGGCTATTTCTAGATGTCCTCAGTGATGGCTATTTCCTACTTTTTTCTATTAGGATTAAACAGAAGTCAAGAAATAGGATAGATATTGTATTACTAAATAAAAGGCAGATTCTAAAAATGGTTTTTGAGCCACTAACGTGCTGGCTTCTTTCACATATTTTATAAAATTTCATTCTCAGAACACCTCTGAGTGTTATGTATTATACTTATTTTATAGCCAAAGAAATAAAGGCTCTGTGATGTTAAGTTGTCCAAAATCATAAAGTTGGTATGCAATGGAGAGATTCAGGATTCAAAGCGAAGGCTGTCTGTCTAAACCTTAACACCACTCTATCTCCTCTCCAGTAAAATCAGAAAGCAATAGAGAAGCAAATGCAAAACCCACACTGAACAATTCCCCCAAAAAGGGCCAGGAAAGGGCTCACAGTGGCTCAACAGGAGCCTTCCAACTTCAAGTTTAGTGACTTTATGCTGGGGGCTTGAAATCAGCCACCAAGGCAACAGTTACACCACTGAACTTAGCAAAACCTATAAATCAGGGCTTTCTTTTCTCAGAGAGTCAACTTACCAGCATACACAGCAGAGCCCTTAGGCATTCAGCCTTGGAATCCAAGAATGCCCTACATCCCAGTGTCTGAGAGCCATTCATAGGTCTTAAATGACCAGACAACTCAACCCCATTGGCATTTGAGGACAGCTAGTCTTCCACTACCCAGTAATAATTCCTGCCATCAACATGACATCAAGAACAAATCCATCAGATCCCTCCCCATGATCTGGTCTCAGAGGAGAAAGGGGAGAGAGGACTGAGGCACCCTGACTTACAGAAAGGAGGGGCAAAGAAAAACTCACCTATGTGGCAAACAGCCTCTAAAGGGAGACCCCGGGGGGACCATAGACCCACTTGGCCTGCCTCAGGGCTGCCATGGCTGGGTCTGAATGCACAAGAAGCCAGTGTAGACAGTCACAGTATGGTGTGACTTGAGAGGGAGGGCCAGAACACATGCCTCATATACTACTTGTTCATCCAATCGTGCCTTTTAACCATACCTTCATTTTTCTGCCTCTTTTGTCAGCAGAAAAACCAAACCATGAATAAGCATATTCACTGAGGCCAATTTAAACAGATACAGATCGAGATTTAGTTAGAAAATGTGATGTCGTGTTCCAAAAGGTTAGAAGGTTCTGCCAAAATGGAAGGACTTCCTCTTCTGGTAAATAGAGGAGATGCCCCTCCCCAAGCAAGTAGGATTTTGCTGGATAAAATGAAAAGAATCTTTCCAGAGAGACCATCCAAGCCAGCCTGAAGGTATGAACCTGACCTGTGGAAGGAGAGGTTTGTAGTGTTCGCAGTAGCTGCTTCTTGCTGCACCAACGTGGAAAGACAGAATCAAAAGAGCATGGTTGGCTACAACAGGCCAGGGATGTATTTCTTCCTGACACCTAGTATTATTCAAATGACAGTAGATATGACTGAAAGCATTTATCACATTCCCTGACTCGCTTTAATCTCCCGCAAAGAGAAGCTGTGCTCAGCGCACCGGTCAGGGTGGGGGGATAATGAGGCAAACAGACCAGGCTGCCAGAGTGGGGCATTGATTTTAGGTGCCAAAAATAGAACCTGCTACAGTTTCCAGCCGGCTGCCCCATGTCTAGAAGTGGATTATCAGCTGAACAGCACAAGCACTGGGAGATGTTTCCAGGCAATCAGATTGGCTTATACACAGGGCATCAGTTCTCCAGAAATATGCCATGTTGACCAATCAAAATGGCTTCCTCTTTAAATAAAGCCTGTAGTCTCTAAGGTAGCATTCACAGTTTCAAATAGCAATAATAACCTCTGCTTACAGGGCATGTTCTAGGAATTAGCACCTGGCTCGGGTTAATGGTATAAAGCACAGCTTCCCCTAACTGGCCATTAATCCCAAGTAAATACCTAGCAACTCAATTTCTGTGGCTTCAGGATAAACCTGAAATCAAATGGCCTAGTCACACCAAGCAGATTTAATGCAGGAAAAGCTAATGACCACAATAGCCTCCCCCTCTGGGTACAGTTGGCGGGGAGGAGGGGGGGGGGAGCCAATCTAAAAAGCATTTTTCCTTTCATGATGTTCGGCAACATGCTGACTTCCAAGCAAGAGCTGAACTCCCTTAGGTAGAGATACCTCAAGGACCCGCAGTCAGAAAGGAATGAGCTGTGCATTGTTGTTCTAGTGAGTGATGATGGATTTTGAACCGATCCATTCACATCTTCTGACCTCCCCCCGACTCTCCCCACCCTGTGAGCAAATAACATGTGTCTCCAGGTTGGCTAGATCTGCTTAGGCTGCTGTCTGTGACTAAGCAGTCAGCCAAGTTAGCCAGCAAGGGAAGGCCTGGCTGGGCTCTGGCATTGTGGTCATAAAGCCAGCCCAGCTACCCAACTGAAGCTCAAACAGATACACTTGATCCTTACAGAACGCGTTCCTTTCATTCTGTAATTCTTTGCAATCATCATGCCTGATGATTTTCAAACTGTATCCTGTGACTTCTGGAGTTTCAGAGAGGTATCCTGGGGACTTGGGAGGGGTATGGAGACAGTCTGGGGGAGGAGGGTCCAGTGATCAGACTCTTGGTTTAAGCTGCAATGAGTCTATGCATTTACCTGTTTTAGAGATTGAAGGTCTTTGTAAATTTTCCTTAACAAACATAGCTTTGCTATGAAAACTACAGCTCAAAAACATCTGAGTCTCACCAGCTTTCTGACCGTATAGATGAGGAAACAGCTTCCCTACACTCCACAGTTTCACAGCTGCCCTCCAAGCTTGTTGAGCTCAGTGCTGATCCTTTCCCTCAGTTCCGATAGCTTTTTATTACTTGTTGTACTCTCGTGGAAATTTACAGCACTGCCTCATTTTCCTAGTTACCATTTTCTCCAGAAAGCTGTATCCTCCTCAAAGATAACAAACATTTATTATCCTTTTTAGTGCCTAGCTCAATATTGTATACAGTATAAACATCAAGTCCTTGGGGCAATGATCAATAACAACAGTACTGAAGGTGTTGGTCAAAGAAACAGCCCATCTATCCAACGGTTTAAACAGTTTGTTTTGGGGTTCTGTTGACTTGGGAGTTTGGTTTTGCTCGTGTTTTTTTTCTTTACATTATCATGAAGTATTGGTAATGGTAAGCTATAAACCTGCTGATATTTGTTAAATGAGTCAGTGATGAGAGAATTCATCTTTATCTAATGATCTCAAGTTAGCTACTCCCTGCTCCAGAATTTATATTCAGGTTTACAATGGGCAGGAGGCAGGTAGAAAAGTGAGAAGTTGTACCAAAACCTGTTCTTTAAAAAAAAAAAAGTTTTTATCCCAGAAGCCTCCTAGCTTAACTTCGTGTAAATCTCCGTCAAGAACTGGGAAGGGTCTGAGAATTTACCTTACTTGCAAGCTAACACATTAACCTGTCACAGGTTCATGGATGTTGGCAGAACAGATGAAACTCCTGGGTCATAGATCAAGGCCTTTATTAGCCAGGGCAAAGCAAGCATCATAAGTATCAGGATATTTGTGTCAGACCCTCTTGTTCCCAAGTCCCACAGGGGTGACATCAATGGGACCAGATAGACGCTGCACAGGGAAGGGGTTGCATTATAAGAGCAGAACTCTGAGCTTAGGGAACCCCAGTGTTTACAATGGGCAGTAGACGTGCCTGCCATTTGCTTCAGAAGTAGACACTATCTCCATCTTCCAAGGCTGATCACTATGTCTTGTTGAAAATAATAATTGAAGATAAAGGCCATTAGTACCTCTCTTCCTAAGATCTGCAGAGGCATGAGAATCCCATGAAGAATTGTCTCTAAACAAAGTCTCATGAGCCAAGACTATAACCTATGGCTATGACTATCTGTATTTAATATAATTATATCATTATAATTACATATAATTACATTATATAATGATATAATTATGTAATAAATATGAATATAATTTAATATAATTATATATAATTTAATATAAGAAATGAATGTAATTTAATTATATTATTAATAATGCACATTCAAATTATATATATGCAAATGAAAACTATATATAATGTGCATTATTACATATTAAATTATATTAATAGGTGAGTTCTGTTTGTTTTCAACTTTTATGATTAACACATAGCAAAATCATGGAAGACTTCTGATTATTGGAAAAACAGCAAATATCATCGACCAAGACACTTCTGGAATATCAAGCTGACATAGAGATATACATACACCATCATTTCAAACAAATTGAGAATGTTGAATAAAATAGAACAATTTCAGTTTTGGGAAACATAACCAAACTTAACACCAAGAAAGGAAAATCCCCAGGTGCTAGAAACAAAAGCACCTGGAAGTAAAATAATAACTGAAATGAAACCACTTCACAGATTTTTAGAAATAAAAATAGGCTTTAAAAACTAGGAAACTGAAGACTGTCTGACTCCTGCAGAGGGGTCAGTCCAGGCCATCATCTTGCAAAGTGTAGGGAGCCTGGGCTGTGCTACCTGCGTGAAGCTAAGAGGCACAAAGACTTACCCTATCTGTAAAACAGGGATTAAAAAAAAATCCTCCTTGACACTAAGGTATGTGACAAGGAGCGCTTCCATCCATTTAAGCCCATCTTAAGAAAAAGTGTCTGAATCGAGGCCAATGCTATTTGTAGGAGTGATATCTGAGTTCATACACTCAAAGGATACATGAATTCCAAAGCAAGGAATCTGCACTAAAAAATGATCTAGATCCGGGCGCCTGGGCAGCTCAATCAGTTAAGCATCGACTTCGGCTCAGGTCATGATCTCACCGTTCGTGAGTTGGAGCCCTGCTTTAGGCTCTTACAGCTCGGAGCCTGGGGCCTGCTTCAGATTCTGTGTCTCCTTCTCTCTCTGCTCCTCCCCCGTGCACACACTCTCTCTCTCTCTCTCAAAAATAAATAAATGCTAAAAAAAAAAAAAAAAAAAGAAAGAAAATAGATTTTATCAGAAACCAGTGTAAAAATGCATTGTAAGGATGCTTCTCCAGGCAAGATTTATAAGTAATACTTCCATGGAAAATGGCCATCGTTGAATCTGGTTTCATAACCAAATATTATAAATAGCATGAGGAAATAAAATATAATTAGAAACAATTAGGAAACATAAGTGGATGAAAGAATGTGCAGCCAAAAAATTAAAAATGAGTAAACCAACATGAAAGAAACTTTTAAAGTATTATGTTTAAAATGTTTAAAAGGACAGAAAACACATAGAAACCTAAGGCGAGTATACGACAGGATGAAGAATTTGGCAGAGTTTCAAGAAGCAAAGGGAATTCCACAAATGAACAATACAGCCCAGGAAATTAAAACATAATAGAAGGATTTATCAGTACAGACAAAAATAAAATTAATGAATTGGAAGAAAAATCTGAGAGAATCATCCATAATTCAGCACATAGAAAAGATAATTAAGAGATATGCAGGCTAGAGAAAAAACAGGCACAACACACATCAAAGAAGCATTCCTGATGGGGGAATGAAAAACAGAGTAAAAGAGAAAATTGTTATTCAAAGAGCTAATGAGAAAGAATTTTCTGGAATTTAAGAAAGACACATTAAAAGAAGCACACCAAATCCTCTGCAGAATAAATAAAAATAAATCTACACCTAGCTATATTATAGTGAAGCTATAGAACATCAAACACATACACAAATGGTAAAAACAGCTGAATTTGTTTGGGTATAGGCTTAGCTACAAAATAAAGAAAAATAAAATGGCTTCAAAAAGATTGGAATTTATTTTCTTTTCTCATGTAATGGTTTAAAGCATCCCTGTCCAAAAGAAGTAAAATGCAAGCCACATATGTAATTTTAAATATTCTAATAGCCACATTTTAAAAAGTTAAAAAGTTATGTTAACCTTAATATTTTACTTGATTTAGTGCAATACATCTAAATATTATTTCAATATGTAATCAAGGCAAAAATTATAATAAGAGGGGCACATGGGTGGCTCAGTAGATTGAGCATCAATCTTTGACTTGGGTAGTGATCCCATGTCTATGGGTTCGAGCCCGGCATCCATCGGGTTCTGTACTGACAGCTCAGAGCCTGGAGTCTGCTTTGGATTCTGTCTCTCTCTCTCTCTCTGCCCCTCCTTTGCTCACGCTCTATCTCTCAAAAAATAAAATTAAAAAAAAGTTAAAAATTTGTTTTCATTATAATAAGAAGTATAACATTTCCTTTTACTAAATCTTTTTCATTCTTTACATTCATAGCAGTTCTCAATTTGGATACTATATTATCATTGGAAATACTTGACCTGTATCTAGATTTTATAAAATTTACTGTCAAAAAAGTAGGTTCACATGTATAAACTGATCCAAACATTTTAAAAAGTTTTCAAGTTTTAAATCAAATATGTTTAAGCTTGTTAGTTAAAACTTTAAAAACTATAAAATTCATTTCGTTACACACACTAGGCACATTTCAAGTATTCATGGGCACACATGGCTAGTGGATACCACTTTAGACAGCACAGCTCCAGAGGTAAGTGTGCCAGGATGAGATACAAATCTGGTCCTAGACAGCTTCTGCAATTTTTCACAATCCTGCAGGTGAGGAGGGGGGATGTGGCTGGGGATCCATGTAACCTCGTAAGAGCCCCTATTGGAATGAGTATACTTACATCCCTTTGAGCATTCCCTGTAAGAGTATCTGACACATAGTGGGTGCCCAAATAACAATTACCGAAAGAAAGAATACTATATAGACACCTTTTTACCCACCACCACTAAATTATAGTCAGGTTAAAAAAATCCTACTTTCTTGGCTTAGTCAGTAGAGCATACAACTCATGGTCTTGGGGTCATGAATTTGAGCCTCAAGTTGGGCATAGAGATTACTTTAAAAAAAAAAATCTATTCTCCACCATCCTAAGGAATCTACTGGACTATCTCATACCTAGCAAGGTTAGACAATTTTCTTCTCTGTTTAAAACCTGTAATGGATCCCTTAGGCAGACAAATAAAATGCAAATTTTTTAATGTAGCCCTTAAGACCATCAACAATATACCCTATAACTTCTCCTCTTCCCTTCCCTTGCCTTCCCTTGCCTTCCCTTGCCTTCCCTTGCCTTCCCTTGCCTTCCCTTGCCTTCCCTTGCCTTCCCTTCCCTTGCCTTCCCTTCCCTTGCCTTCCCTTCCCTTGCCTTCCCTTCCCTTGCCTTCCCTTCCCTTGCCTTCCCTTCCCTTGCCTTCCCTTGCCTTCCCTTCCCTTCCCTTCCCTTCCCTTCTTTCTGTTTTGTAACTACTTTCTACAGCAGGCTAGAGTCTGCAGTTTGGGGAGGATGCTTATTTAAAGGAATAAGAAATGCCTTTCTTCAGTAAGAGAATTTCAAAAAGGAGTTGCATGAGTAGACTTCTCCTATTAAATTTGTCAACAGCATAAGTATCATGCACCTATAGGAATCAAAGGTTCCTACAAACAATTCCAAGTAGTTCTGTTAGGTGTTATGAACTTGGTTTTTAAACAGAGACTACAAAACTAATTGCGCCAACTCAAAGCCACACATGAATCTGGTTGTACACACTGAATAGCAGTTTTTATCTAATTAAAATAGAATATTGAACAATATTAACATTAAACAATTTGATTAATTAATATTAATCCTTCTGAAGCTCAGATTCTAGATGGTGATCCAAACACATGATCTACTTTCTCACATACTCTTATGAACATATCTGCCTAAAATGTTTTTTCTTCCTTTCTTGACTGATTGGATAAAACTACTCTTTTTTTTTTTTAGTAGTCAGCTCAGTTATTTTCGCTTTCCTAAAGTCTTTTCATGGTTTATCAAATCTGAAGTAATTGCTGTCTAATCTATGATGTATAACACTATGCTATGCATTTTTATTAAGGTGTAATTGACATATAACATTATATTAGTTCAGGTGTGCAATATAATGATTTCATATTTGTATGTATTATCAAATTATTGCCACAGTAAGTCTAATTAACATCCATCACCACACACAGTTATAAAAATTGTTTTTCCTGTGATGAGAACTTTTAAGGTCTACTCTCCTAGCAACTTTCAAAGGCATTTTTTTAAACTTGCCTTTTTGTCATAGTTTATAATCAGTATGTCTGTCTCCGTCTCTAGATTATCAATTCTCATAGTACAGGTAATATATCTTAGCAGTCCCCATGCCTGTAAAGAGCAGATACTAATGCCTGTATTATCTGAACCCTAAGAAAATGATAAGGATCAAGAAGACATGTAGATTTATGTGTGTTTTAGAAAATGCAAAATGTTCTGAGGCACCTGGTGGCTCAGTCGGTTGAGTGACTCTTGATTTCAGTTCAAGTCATAATCTCACCGTCCTGAGATCAAGCTCCACATAGAGCTCTGCACTTAGCATGGAGCCTGCTTGGGATTCTCTCCCTTAGCCCCTCCCCTACTCATGCTCTCTCTTTTGAAAGAAGGAAGGAAGGAAGGAAGGAAGGAAGGAAGGAAGGAAGGAAGGAAGGAAAGGAAGGAAGGAAAGGAAGGAAGGAAAGGAAGGAAAGGAAGGAAAGGAAGGAAGGAAAGGAAGGAAGGAAGGAAGGAAGGAAGGAAGGAAGGAAGGAAGAAAAGAAGAAAAAAGGAAGGAAGGAAAAGAAAGTACAAAGTATTCTAAAAATGTGGATTAGGTTATTATTAATATAATGTGGGGGATACATTAGATGTACCAAAATATCCCTTATGAAGTGAGCTGTTTCTGCCTAAAGAGCTGAGTGTACAAGGCACTACTCCAAGTAGTCTGAGGATAGAATTGATCTGAGCAGAAAGCAGGGAAGAAATTGCCACTTTCTCTGGAGGAGGAGGGAAAGGGGAGAGAGGAGAGAATGAATATTGTGTGAGATCAGAAAGCTGCATATTTATTCGTGTGATCCTTCCTTGTGACCCTCTCTCCTCATCCTCAGCCTCATATCTCCAACAAAGTTACTAACTAATGGAATGATTGAAAGTAAGATGATAGGGTTTGGGGCCATGGGATCCAAAGTGATGGAATTTTTTACTCAGATCTGAAGGGCAACAGAACCCCTACGGGACCCTTTGGTTGCCTTAATGTTGGTTTTAATAGTAGTCAGGATGGCATTGGTACCTGCCCAGAAACTAGCTCAGTGCTATTCATATAAGAGACTCATATTTTATTAAATGAGGAATAGTCATTCAACTGGAAATATGGAAAAACTCCTGAGCAAAGTGGTTTCACTAATGCTGTCATTTTCCACTCTTCTTAGCAGTAATACTCTTTACAGATACAATCTTTGCTGATCTCCATTACATAAAAAGTTACAAACAATGAACAGTTCCCTCTTTCATCCCTTGCTTCTTTCCTTACAAACAATGAACAGTTACAAACAATGAACAGAGGTATTGACTCTCTATAGTTTCATGGATATCAGTTTATTGTTTATATAATAGGATGTAAATACTGAAGTTTCAACTAAAGCATCACTATGAACATCACTTAGATTTATAGCAGATAATTGAGACAAGGTTCCATAAATCTTGGATCCCTCAGAAAGATCAAGGATATAAACAGGTTCAGAAAGTAGAGAAAGAAAAAGGTTTGTAACATTTTATTTAGAAGAGCTGTTGATCTGCTGAGTCCTCCCCTGCAATGCATGCGGGCGGGGTGGGGGGGGGGGAAGGGCAGTGATGGTGAGAGAGTGCTAACATTTTACCCAGGAAGTAAGTGAATAAAATGGAACTTTAAAGGCATTTTCTGTGTGTTCCATGCAATCCTAACAAACCCAAAGTAATTGTCCTATGGCAGAAGGAAGAGGTGGCTTCAATGTGATTGTTCTATTCCTTTATGATCTTTCAAGGAAAAAAGGTTACAAGAGTACGTCCTTGCAAATTTAGACTATTCATGAGAAAGAGATCTGGGCCATCACGCTTTGAAATCCTGCCCAAAAGTTTCAGTGGAAACATAAGAGAATAGCAATTGGGGTAAAACACCAAAGAGTCGGGCGCTGAAAGGTATGTGACAGCTTGAGAAATAGAATTCATTGCCTATGTCTTAGGAGTTGCCAACAACTGAAAGATCTGAAGAATCCATTAAAGTACCAAGAGAGAGTCAATTCTAACCATTGGCCAGACCCAGGTTGCTTGGAAGTAGCTCAGCCAAAAAAACGAAAGAAAGGCTACAACCAACTATACACCCAGGGAAAGGAAAGGAAATGAGGACACTGAGTGGAATATTGAAGAAAATTAATTAATATCTTGGGTAGGATGCATCCAATGACCATGAAAAAAGCAGAATTTTTTTCTTTTTCATTCACGATCATAAGACTGTCAAATTCCTAAAAATGAGCAGAAAAAGTATGAGATATGCCAAATTTTCCATCTAGGGACAAGGAAAAATAACTCACCCACAGAAAAATTGTTAATGGATCAGGGTTGGAAAAAAAAAAAAAGGATGACATTTTGATTGCATCCTGGGAGTTCTACATTCACGGCACCAGTTACATTTGCAGAAGTCCAAAAGCATCTCTTCAGAGTCCCTAGAAGATTAGAATCTGGAGTATCAGAGTTTCAGTTGAGGCTATTCAATACTCATCGTTTATTCAATAACCATTTCTAGGGTGCCTACTTGGGCTGAGCTCTATAATAGAAGCTTCCACCTACATATGCCCTTTATCCATTGTGGCAGGACACAGCCTCCAGTGATGTAGGAAGCCAAGGCCTTTACACTTTCAATCTCACTTATTCCCTTCCAATATACTGAGATGTAGTCAGGGCCAGGTGGTTATCTGCATGTGTCTCCAAGAAAAGTAAAGTTGGAGGAGTGAGACAATGTAACACGACCACAGTACTAGCGAGTGTTGGAATTGGTCCTCCCCATCAGGGCACTTGGCCATCTCCCCTGCCCTCTGTCCAATTCAGCAAGCACATTCAACTTGGTCATCTGCCACTTTGCATGCTTTTTGCAAAGAGTCTGTGCAATATGTGTCTTCATAATTGACTGCATTAATTTTATTCTACCTTGACAAATTTTCATTTATAAACTTCACCCCTCATTTTCGGTCTCTTTGTTGGCTTTTGGATTAGCATTGGTGCAGAAGTTTTGGCCCTCTGCAAAGTAGTTGTGATACAAAGAAAAGTCTCGAGACTATATTTTCGCTTTGTAAGGTTATAGATGTGTTTCCTTTGTTTTTTTTTTTTAACCAGCATTTGGATATGAATCATTTCAAAGGACTCCTTTAAAAGGAGGTAGGCATCTAACACAATGCAAATTCTTAGAAAGTAATCATTTCAATTCTAGGGTACATCAATCACTTTTGAGCTAGGAAACTCTTCATTCCTGCATTTTCCAGTATATTATATAAAATAGGTAATATATTACTCTACTTAGGCTGCCATACCAGAATGTCATAGACTGAATGGCTTAAACAGTAGAAATTTATTTTCTCACAGTTCTGAAGGCTGTAAGTCCAAGATCAAGATGTTTCTATCAGTATTGGGTTTTGGTGAGACACCTTTTCCCAGCATGTAGATCACCACCTTCTCACTGTACATATACATGGCCTTTCTTCTGTGCGCATGCAGGGAGGGAGAAAGACCTCTCTCGTGTCCCTTCCTCTTTTAAGGATATGAGATTAGGGTCCTTTAAGATTAGGGCCCATCCTTATGACCTCATTTATATGTCTTTTCTCCAAATACAGTAATTCTGGGAGTTGAGACTTCAATATATGAATTTGGCAGATAAACAATTCAGTCCGTTACAGGTAGCAACTGATTCCCAGTGCTGCCCCAGAACATAATAAATCCAAACAAACGTCCCAAATGTCCAAGCTGATATTCACAAAAGGACTGATCAAGGAGAAAAGAGGTCCTTCTGTTTTCAGATATGAGGTGGGAGGAGGTGGGGAGGAAGAGAGAGAGAGAGAGAAAGAGAAGATCCATGTTGTACAGAAACAATCTCACCATAACTGTAATCAAATCTCTTCTACCATTTTCATTAAAGCAAAAAAGAGTCCTTCTCCTTTCTGAACCTCTTCAACCAAATAGCCTTCATTGGAAGACTGTATGACCTCATAGATAAGTGGGTAAGCTCTGGACACAGACTTATTATCTTCAAGTTGCAATACACCATTTACCAGCTGCATAAATGGGACCAGTCACTTAATGTCTCTCAGTCTCAATTTTTACCTCTTTAATGAGGACATCGAAGGCATTTATTTGACAGAGCTGCCGTGCAGATTGAGAGACTCAGTATGATTTTCTCTAATCATCTTTTCCACCTCACCATGAAATGCTCCTATAATCAAGCCCTCCAAGGATCACTCTGCACTAGTACTTAATTGACCTGCATGGTGACTATTCTGAAATAAGCTTCTCCAGATCCATTCCCACCAAGATGTTGACTCTGGAAACAGTCAGAGGGAGGACTGATTCATTATGTGTAATCACTCACCCTCGGCAGAGGGGTGCTTTGCAGGAGACCGACTGAAAGGCGGGAGTTCTGCTCCAACTATGATTACTACACTTCATAATTTCAAACAAAGGGAAAAATTACTTCTACACAGGGCGATGGATCTCCATATCTTGTTTACCATTGTCCCCAGTGCCTACCACAGACTGAAACTATGTTTTAAAATTTTTTGTTGAAGAAAGGAAGGAAAAAGGAAGAGAGAAGGGGAGAAAGGGAGCAAGCAAGAGAGAGACCTTTTTATTTTAGAGAACATCTAACATAAAATCAAATGAGACACAACATTGTCAACCCTGCCTGTCTCATCTATCTCCACATTTGGTTCTTTTATCAAAGAAATTTCTAATTTTTTTTTTAAAGTAAGATTTTTTTCCCCACTAATATGGATCCATTTTACAAAGTAAAGTAAGCCTTCCAGTTTCTGGCCCAACCTGTAAAGACCTGAGAAGCCATTGCTCCCATTCTCACAACAAGAAAAATTCTGTACAAACTGAAAATCAGTAACTCTTCTTAGATCCATCAGAAAATCAAAACTGCTACCACCAAATTTGGAGACAGGCGGAAAAATATAGAGAATCACAGCTAAACAAAGCAGAAGCCCAGGTGAGAATCCCACATGGAATCCAGCATTGGTAGGAACACTTTTTAAGTATAATTGACAAAAAGGAAGGAAGGAAGGAAGGAAGGAAGGAAGGAAGGAAGGAAGGAAGGAAGGAAGGAAGGAAGGAAGGAAGGGAGGGAAGGAAGGGAAGGAAGGGAAAGCAGGAAGGAAGGAAGGAAGGAAGGAAGGAAGGAAGGAAGGAAGGAAGGAAGGAAGGAAAAAAATTAAGTATAATTGACAAATTACTGGAGGCTCAGTATAACCTAGTATGAGAGTCAGAAACTCCAAAAGGGCCCAGTCAGAAGAAACCCCCAACACTCTTGTGAGTTTTACTACTAGGAGCCCCACCATGTCTTCAGTGATTATAGCTTATGGATAAGTGAAAGAAATGACAGGAATGTTATGAGTGACAGGAAGGATATGGTAAGAAAGAAGAGAAAATGGGATCATACAAAATGTTTTATTAAAATAAAGTCAGAAAAAGAGTGGAAGGAAAAAAAGAAACAAAAATCAAGAGCCACAAATAAAATACAATGACAAATATGGTAAGCCACCTATGTTAATAGCATTTTATTTTTTTTTTTAATGTTTATTTATTTTTGAGAGACAGAGCACGAGCAGGCAAGGGGCAGAGAAGGAGGGAGACACAGACTCTGAAGCAGGCTCCACGCTCTGAGCTGTCAGCCTAGAGCCCGACACGGGGCTCAAACTCACGAACCGTGAGACTATGACCTGAACTGAAGTCGGACGCTTAACTGACTGAGCCGCCCAGGAGCCCCTATCAATAGCATTTTAAACATGAATGATGTAAATACATAAGTTAAAAAGAAAGGGACTGCTAGAGTGGATAAAATAACAAGATCCAGCTTTATATTGTTTACAAGAAACCCACTTAAAACTATAAAACACAAGTAGATTAAAATTAAAAGGATGGATTGGCAAAATCTTTCTCCCGGTCTGTAGGTTTCTTTTTCATTTTGTTTTCTTTGCTGTGCAGAAGCTTTTAAGTTTGATGTAGTCCCATTTGTTGATTTTTGCTTTTGTTGTTGTTTGTGCTTTTGGTGTCATATCCAAAAAGTCATTGCTAAGACCAGTGTTAAGGAGCTTCTTCCATGTTTTCTTCTATGAGTTTTACTGTATCAGGTCTTATGTTTAAGTCTTCTGTCCATTTTGAGTTAATTTTTGTGAGTGGTGTAAAATAGGAGTACAATTTCATTGTTCTGCATATGTTTATTCAGTTTTCCCAACACCATTTGTTGAAGAGACTATGCTCTCCCCATTAGGTGTCATGGCTCCCTATTGAATATTAGTTGTATATGCAGGGGTTTAATTCTGGGCTCTCTATTCTTTTCCATTGGTTTATGTATCTATTTTTATGCCAGTACCATACTGTTTTAATTACTATAACTTTATAGTATAGTTCAAAACCAGGAAGTATGTTGTTTCTTTCTTTGTTCTTTCTCAGGATTGCTTTGGCCATTCAGGATCTTTTATGGCTCTACACAACTTTTAAGATTTTTTTCTATTTTTGTGCAGACTATCATTGGAATTTTGATAGGAATTGCACTGAGCATATACATAGCTTTGGGTAGTATGAACATTTTAACAATGTTAATTCTTCCAGTCCATCAACACAAAATGTCTTTCCATTTGTGTGTGTCCTCTTTAATTTTTTTCAACAAAGTCTTATAATTTTTATTGTATACATCTTACACTTCCTTGGTGAAATTTATTCCTAGGTATTTTATTGTTTATAATTCTATTGTGAATGGGGTAGTTTTCTTCATTTTTTTAAAAATATTTCATTATTAGTATATAGAATTTTAACTGATTTCTGTATGTTCATTTAATGTCCTGAAATTTTACTGCATTTGAAACGATATGTCAAATAAGGGATTAATATGCAAAATATAAGAAACTCAAATAACTCAATAACAAGCAAACAAGCAATCCAATTTGAAAATGGGCAAAGGAACTAAACAAACATTTTTCCAAAGACATCCAAATGGCCAATAGGAAAAGATGCTCAACATCAGCAATTATCAGGAAAATGCAAATCAAAACCATAAGGATATATCACTTCATACCTGTTAGAATTACTGTCATCAAGTAGACAAGAGATAACAAACACCAGTGAAGATATAGAGAAAAGGGAATGCTTGTACACTGTTGGTGATATTGTAAATTGGTACAGCCATCAGGAAACAACATGGAGGTTGTTCAAAAAATTAAAAATAGACCTACCACATGATCTGGCAATTTCTTTTCTGGGTATATACCCAAAGGAAATGAAAACAGAGTATCAAAGAGATATATGCACTCCCATGTTTATTGCAGCTTTATTCATACCAGCCAGATATGGAAACAACCTAAGTGCTCATGAATGGAAGAATGGATAAAGAAGATGTGAGATATATATAGATATATTGATGCACACACATATACATACATACAATGGAATATTATTCTACTATGCAAAAGAAGGACATCCTGTCATTTGCAACATGGATGGAATTTGAGGACATTATGCTAAGTGAGATAGACAGAAAAAGGAAATGGTGTATGATATCTCTTACATGTGGAATCTAGGTAAGTCAAACTTGCAGAAACAGAGTAAATGGCTAGTTACCATGGGCAGGGGTTGGAGGATAAAAGGGATGTTGCTTAAAGATACAAACTTGCAATGAATAGTAAATAAGTCCTAGAGATCTAATGTACAGTATAGTGAATATAGACGACAATATTGTATTGTGATCATCCAACTTGCTAACAGACTAGATCTTAGGTACTCCAACCACTAAAAAGAAATAATTATGTAACATGATAAAGGTGCTAATTATTACTACAATGGCAATCGTATTACAATATATACATGTATCACACTAACATGTTATATACCTTAAACTTACATAGTGTTTTGTGTCAAATATTTATCAGTAAAAAAGAGGGGCGCCTAGGTTGAGCACTGACTTCAGCTCAGGTCATGATTCCACGGTTCATGGGTCTGAGCCCTGTGTCAGGCTCTGTGCTGACAGCTCAGAGCTTGGAGCCTGCTTCAGATTCTGCGTCTCCCTCTCTCTCTGCCTCCCTCCCCCTGCCCCCCACCCCACTGCTTGCACTCTATCTCTCTCTCTCTAAACTAAAATAACATTAAAAAAATTTTTTTAAGAAATAAATAAATAAGTAAAGGGATGGAGAAAGATATACCATGCTAACACTAATCAAAAGAAAGCTGAAGGGGGTATATTAATTCCACATAAAGCAGCATATGAGTATGTCAGAGACTCACTAAGATAGCAGATTAGAATTCTAATCATAGAAATATTCTAGTGTATTTCATATTAAGATTGTACTCTTAACCTCACCTTGTCCTAATACTTTTTTTTTTCCTGCTCACCTTAAAAGTGCTCGTTAGTCTCAAAGTGCCCAGACAGAGGTCCTAGATGGCTTGTACTGATTCCCCAGTAACTATATCAAGATTCAATTTCCAAACCAGTAGGGATTATGATTTCCAGAAACTTTCCAAAATATTCTGATCCTTTTCCTACCTGGCAAGTAGCTAATTTAGGATTAACAAGAAGGAAAATGGATCATGCTACCACCAGGTTGTAGCTAACATACTGGCTAGAAACCCAGTCTCCAGAATCTGAAATCTGCTCAGAATGTTTAACCTCACGTAACCACTGGATACCTCAGTCAGCCACATTCAGCTGATGTCTAAGACTTGGTGAGCTGATGACAGAGAAGTCAGACCAAGGAAGGATCCAGGTTTTGTGGAGCCTGAAACTTTTACAACTTTGAAGGACCCCTTTAAGAAAAAGAATACAAAACTAGGGCCCAGAAATAAGTGAGAAAAGTAATTATAACAAATTATAAATTTTTTTAAAGCCTGGAAGATGTCACAAACCTCACAAAAATCCAGAAAAAAACACATACTCTCGTTAATTAACCTTGTGGCACACATCTGTAAGATTTTCCCCAGTTTTGACAACTCTCTCTTTGATCACCTCTTCCTACGAGAACAATGTTATAAAAAGAATTTGCCATAAAGAGAATAGAAAAAAATAATTGAATCTTTCATCTAGCTTTGGTTGCTCAAAATTCCTTTTCATTGCCAATAGTTTAGAAAAGTTTCAGCATCACAAATCAATATTAACGATGTCACGCATATGTTTAAGATTGCCAACTGTGGAGATGCCTCTTCAAGCTCCTTTTATACTGAATTTGTAAGATTTCAGGGCATTTCAAATGTTCTTGTGTAGTGACTACCTTAATTCCTCTTTTAAGTGACAACCTTCTAATGACCCAGTTTGCCCCGAGGCTACACAGTTGGTGGTAGTATCCCTGGAAGCCTACACTGGGTTGACTTGACAGTAACTTAACTGCATGGAAGGAACAGATAATCATGTAAATGTTGTTTCTACTAAGTATGTCTTCAGCTCAACTTCCTTTAGGGAGATCCTTGAAATGCCCAGTCAATGGGGACAGTGGGTGACTGGGAAAGCTGAAGTAGAAAAAGACCATTCGCAGTTAAAAACAATCTAACTTTTCGGGGTGCCTGGGTGGCTCAGTCGGTTAAGCGTCCGACTTCGGCTCAGGTCATGATCTCGTGGTCTGTGAGTTCGAGCCCTGCGTCGGGCTCTGTGCTGACAGCTCAGGGCCTGGAGCCTGTTTCAGATTCTGTGTCTCCCTCTCTCTGAACCTCCCCCATTCATGCTCTGTCTCTCTCTGTCTCAAAAATAAATAAACGTTAAAAAAAAAATAATGACTTTTGCAAAATTTCCAAAGCACATAACCATGTGAAACCATGGATGGAATGTTTCTCAGGGCCTTGGATAGGCTTTACTAGCTTTATGGTACATCCTCCTCTAGGTCAGAATTCAGGGTAATGTCATTTTTGTGGAAGCAGAATAACATGGGTGTATGTTTCTGTGTGGCCAAGGGACTGAAGGTAGAGCCAAGGATGTTTTCATTCTTGATCTGATTGCAAGGGTGCATCTTTATATCCTATAAAAATTTTTTTTTAACATTTATTCATTTTTGAGAGTGAGAGAGACAGCATGAGCGGGGAGGGGCAGAGAGAAAGGGAGACACAGAATCCACAGCAGCCTCCAGGCTCTGAGCTGTCAGCACAGAGCCCAACATTGGGCTCAAACCCACAAACCACGAGATCATGCCCTGAACCAAAGTCGAATGCTCAAACAAGTGAGCCACCCAGGCGCCCCTCTTTATATCCTTTAAAATGTCCAGGTCTGGGGCACCTGGGTGGCTCAGTGGGTTCAGCGTCTGACTCTGGATTTCAGCTCAGGTCATGATCTCATGGTTCATGAGTTCAAGCCCTGCATCTGGCTCTGCACTTACAGTGTGGAGCCTGCTTGGGATTTTTCTCTCTCCCTCTCTCTGTCCCTACGTTGCTGATGCTTGCTCTGTCTTTCAAAATAAATAAACAAACTTAAAAAAATAAAATAATATAATAAATAAAATGTCTAGGTCTACGTTTTTTTCCTCCCTATTTATAATCCCTCCCATTCTCTTCCCTGTGGAGTCTTTTAAAATCCTTCCTAGGATTTCACCTTTCCTAGCATGGGGCAATGGGTTTTGTTTTAAAATGCAGACTGTTGATTTCCAGCTGAAGGGGAGAAAAAGTGAAAACAATGAAATAAAAGGTCAAAGAATCCCTCAGGTGAGTCACAAAGCTATTTGTGTATTTTTTTAAACTTCACGTCTAAGAATTGGCTGAACTGTGACAATTCCGGAATGGTTGAGCAGGAGGGTGTGAAAAATCCCTATTCTGTGACAGGACTCCGGCTCCACACCCTGCCTGTTCGATGATTTACAGAATGAAGGAGCAACCCAGAGTGGGAGAAATTAGAAAACCCTAACACTGGAAAAGGCAAGATTGGGACAGTGATGAAAAATGACACATAGAGCCAGTGAGGTAGAAGGATTTGTAGGGACAATTCTAGGTCATGGCCCCATAAGTGTGGTCACCGGGTGGGTCCTAGATGAACTTGCGGGAGGGAAGGGACAGAAAAGACCAAGTTGGAACCCTTAATGTTTTGAGTCAACGGGGAGAAACTAGTAGCACAAACCCAGCACTCTTGCCACTAAAAATAAACAAAATAACTAAAACCAAACCCCAAAATGCCCATCCTTTCGCTGTTAGATTCTTCTAAGGTTTGGTAAATAGACTCCCCTTCCCCAACCTCTGTTTTCAATAAATGCTTAATAGCCTTGAGGAGGTCTGAACCTAGATTCACAAGGAACTCCCTATAGACACACAATCTATAATTTAGAAAAGATACTTTAATAGTTAGAAAGGCAAGATTTAAGTGTGGTGGTGATGTTTAATTTAAATGTTTTTGTTTTTGCTCCCCTCCAAGCTTGGTTGGAAGTATGGAGATTCACATTCTAAACAGAGAATGGTTGCATTGAATCATTTTCAGGGTTCTAACATGAGAAATGAAATTACTTAAGAACCTGATTTCAGCCTAGTTATAACCTGCTAGGGAAGGCAACTCAGGTTTCCACAGTCATCAAATGCAACGCTGACCCAGATTCAGAACAGAGTGAGCACCTGAGTGTCACCAGGCCCTTCAAATGCTGATTGAACAGAGATTCTATTTTAACTTTTTAAAACTGCCATTTCTTTAAAAAAAAAAAAAAAAAAAGAAAGAAAAGAAAAGAAAAAGAAAAGCCCCAGGGCATGCAAAGAGTAAAACATACCAATCATTAAAATATTTAAATTCACCAGCAGCAGCGATTAATAAAACATTCAAATGAAACAGTTCACAAAAAGTAGTCTCAAATTGTCTAGTCTAAAATAGTACCTGCAACCTAGCCAGCTAATTTTTCTCAACCCCTTTCAAAACCCTCACCCTCCAAAAGTTTCCTGCAATTCAACAAAAACATTCTAAGCACCTGTTCCAGAAAAGGCCTTCTAGGCCTGGAAAGATGATCACAGGCAGTTCTCATTATCGGTGTTTTTATAATTAATAATCAAGACATTATATTCTGATTTGTATCATTTATCCCCGAAGTCTATGTATAAGGTAGGATCATAAACCAGGGCTATTGGCCAAACATAGCCTTCAGGCAGACTTCTATTTAGCCCACCCAGTTTTTCAAAAATATTTTATTTTACTCTATTTTGTTAATTTTTTTATTTGAGAGAGACAGAGAGTACACAAACTGGGGAGAGGCAGAGAGAGAGAAAGAATTTTAAGCAGGCTCCATGTCCAGTGGAGAGCCTGACACAGGGCTCGATCCCATGACCCTGAGATCATGATCTGAGCTAAAATCAACAGTCTGATACTCAACCAAGTAAGCCACTCAGGAGCCCCTCAAAAATAGTTTAATTATTTGCCAATATTTTTCAAACCAAGTGCTTTCACACACACACACACACACACACACACACACACACACACACACACAGTTGGGATTAATTTCTGCCTTGCCACATGCCTAGAATACTGGATGATCAGATGAACTGGCTATTAGACGAGGACTTCAAGAGTTCACCACACTCTTTATACTCCCCCCACTCAACAACCTCCTTTATTCAGGGTACCGGGCTGGCTCATGCATATATTTGAATTTCCAACCTGTGCTAGAAAGACGCAAACAAAAGGTAGTGGGAGTTCCCAGAATGGACAGGCATTTGGTGCGCAGGAGGCAATGGGGCCACAGGGATGAGGCAGTGTGTACGTCAGATGTTGACAGACAGGCAGGATTGTACAGGTAGGAATGAAGGAAAGGTGCCTCCCTAACGGAGTGAACCATATCTGTAGCCAGACAAAGGCAGGAGAGGGCAGAGAATATGTCTGGAAGCTGGTATAATTGCATGACCCATATATATAATGGGAAATAAAAAAGCACAAAGGGTGGGCATCAGCCAGAGAGTAGAGGCCACTGCCTCAGTCTGGTCCTCAAAGTTTTAGAGTAGAGAAGCTGTGAAGTCAGAACAGTGCTCTTGGATAACTTTCCTATTAAACTCTAATAACCTGTAAGAATCCCTTGAGTTACTGTGACAACTATCCCCAAATAGCAGAATTCTTGTCCTTAATTGTATTCTATGTCCTTTTTGCAGTATGAACTCATCAATAACATCACATTCAACCGACAGTTTAGAACGCAAGAAACCACTTTTCTCCAGGGTACAGATAGAATATGGATGTAGTGGTGAGGATATTGAACTTCCTGTCAGAAGACCAGGGCTCTCTTATCAAAGCTCTGCCACTTACTGTGTGCTCTTGGGCAAGTGGCTGACCTTCCGTGACATTTCCTGTGAAATGTTGGTGATAATAACCTTCTTCATAAGGGTATTGCTAGAAATAGATGAAACAAATGGTACAGTGTTTGAAAGTACTTTGCAAACAACACAATGTAAAGCAAATAAAAGCTACATTATCATAGACATGGGGTTGGTCAGATTCTAGTCCTTTCCCTAAGGAGTTCTCTGCTCCCCAGGAAGACTGTCTCTTACGTTCAGCCCCTTTCTTTTATTAACAGGGCCTTTCAAGGGTCATATTCAGTTGGTTCACTTGACAACATCCCAGATGTCTAAATGCTGGTCTCGGCTGCTTTCCAGTAACCTAAGCCCACTGTCCTTCCTCACACTGCCCTACAGATCTACTCCAATTCATTCCTTATAAGCTTCTTGTATAACTTAAGATGCAAAGTTCTCCTTTTCTTGACTCTGGCTTTATCAGCATAATTCTTGTTATTGTTAATAATGCTCAAGTTTCTCTAACTTCTTTTCAGATACCCAAGATAAAGTGCCGAATAAAAAATTATTCCAATAAATGAGTAAGATACATAGATAGATGTAAACAAACAAATAAACAAGCAAACCACAGATCTGAAGAAACGCAAGGGAGACACCTCAGGCCTTTCTGGAAGAGAGACAGTAAGCAGAGATGGTGAAGTGACTATCAGGACACCAGATGTTCTTGTTCCCAGAGGGAAGTTGCAAATTCCACAAAGTTTGTGCTCAAGCAGGCAGTGTTGGCCACACGGGGCTAGAGATTCAGAAATCAGGGAGACCTTTGGGAGACCCTCCTCATACACAGCTGGGGCCCCAGTTAGCCCTCTATCACGTTAACCTAAACAATTCCTCTGCTTCCCCCAGCTACTGAAAAATTCAGGGAGCGGTGCCTTGGGCAGGTCCAAAGGAGAAAGGAAAACTGAGACAAAAGAAAATGAAGCCATCCCTGGTAGCTGCCCACTGGCCCTGGGGAAGCATTCAATAATCCTGGGTATCGTGTGCTGGGGAATGGATAGAGACTCCGCAACCCTCAACTCGGTCCACGGCAGCTCAGTCTGAAGGTGCCTGCCTGCCAGTACCTGGCAAGAACAAACACAAAGCCCCTCTCTTCCCCCAAATAGCTTTCCAAGAATAGGAAGCAGCAATTAGTCATACATCATCAGCCATACAAGAAAATAAGACTGCACAAGCATGAACAAAACCACAGACAGAAGAAACATACCAAACAACAATTCCATATATTTGAACTCAGTCTGGTAGGGGAGGACACGCACATATACATAAAATTCAAAACAGAGTACCTTTCAAACTGAGGGATGTACAGACTACCACCTAGGATGGGAGAGGATTGCCTTCTGTGTGGTGAGGCTTTGTATGACAATCATAGCTCTACCGTCTGCATTGTTCCAGGACAGAAGATACTAAGAGGTGAAGTGACAATAGATACAAAGAAAGCACTGAGCCAGGTGAGCCACCCTTAGCCAGATAGAGCCTAAGCACTATCAAAGTCTGCAGGCCTCAGTCTCCCTGTCTGTAAATGGGACAATAACTATTTCAAGGAAGATCTTGAAAGTTAAATGAGTTGATTTGTACAAAAGCTTGACATATCATCGATGTTTACAATGTTACCTGCTTCTATTAAAATTTTCCAGGCCAGAATGAAAGCTTAGAACTTACTGCTATTGCATAAGATGCTGTTTTAGAAAGTGCAATGACATACATCTTCCTGCACCAACCCAAAATTCCACCTGGAAACTACAAAAGTACAAATTAAAGCTGGGAACCAAGTTATTCAGGGAACACCAAAGAACACACTTAAGCTCATAAATTCAAATCTCAGAAACTAAGAACAAACCAATCTCCTGCTGGATAGCTGTAACATCCAAAGAAGATGCCTGTAGTATGGGCAGTCAGAAGCAATCCCAGAAAGACTGAAGTCTCTTGCAATTTTAAGGGGCCAGGAAACCTCCAGAGCACTGAGCAAAGAGTACTCCAAACTGATCAGGCCAGAGGCCCTTGTTCCATTGGGGACCAAACCTTCTTCCCCACTGTGGTAACCAGTCAAGCAAACATAGAGCCACTGTGATTACAAGGGTTTCCTCCACCTGTGATCGCCATCACTGTCCGCATGAGAAGAAAGACTGAACAGCAATCAAGATAATACAGCCTGAGCCATTTCTAGCTGGTGCCCTTATAAATATGCTTCAGTTGTCCAGAATAATTGCTTCCGGTAAAGGCCAAACATACAATTCTGACAGGGATGTCCTTATGAGTTTGTGTTGCTTGCAAACCTGTCAGAATAGATGCCTCCTTGTATTTCCATCTTTAAACCAAGCTAACAAGTCAGGTTATTGGTCAGGAAATCATTCCACGTGTTCCATTCAAAGCCAAGTTCGAAAGCTATATGAGCCCCCAGGTACCTACGGTTTTCACTGGGCTGGCTGCATGATTTCCTCCAATAAGGCAGGAACTCTGTCTCCACTACTCTCCCTCACCCAAACCTGCTCCCACTTTTGTATTGTCTATCTTGGTAAAAGCGACCACTAGAGTTATCATCTGAGATGCTCTGTTCTGAAACATCCACAACTCACTGACTACCTATCCTAACACTGTATCCTAAAGATCCCAAATCTGTGACTACATCTCCATGTACTTGGTCACTGCCCATTCAGGCCCTCAGCACGTCACACCTGGACTAAATACAAAGGTCACCTCAGTGCCCTGTAGTCTCCCCTCTTGCCCCAATGTCAGACTGATCATTGGAAAACAGAGATTTGATTGAGGCACTGTCTTATTTAAAATCATTCACTGGACCCCATCACTTTTAGGAGGAAATTCAAGCTCGTTAGTTTTGTACACAAGTCTTCCCATGGTATCATTTTGTCCCTGTACCTTCTCTATGCTCCCCTCCCCTCTCCCCAGATCTTCCATGTGCTTTGGCTGTATAGATCTACGTGCCAATCAGTCAGGACACCAGGATCTGTCACCACAAGCCTAAGTGCTTCCTCTCCCTGGAGAGCTTTTCTACGTATCCTCCCTTCCATTCTCCACTGGTTCATCTGGTTAACTTCTAATCATCCTTCATGACACAACTGAAACATTCAGTCATTGGGAGGCTTTCTTGCTACCCTTACCCCCTTCTAGTCATGTAGAATTTGTTTGAAAGCTAGATGAGCCTCCAGGGGACATATGACTTTAATTAGGCTGGTTTCATGTTTTTCTTGTTCATATAACCTAAGGTCCCTCAATCTTAGCAGTATTGACATTTTGGGCTGGATAATTCTTTGTGGGGACTGTCCTGCACATCTTAGGGTGTTTGTCAGCATCGCTGGCCTCTGCCCACAAGATACCAGTAGTGTCCTCCCCCTGCCCCAAGTTGTAACAACCAAAAATGTCACCAGACACTGTCAAAACGTCCCTCAGGGGGCAAAATCACTTCCATTGAGAGCCACTGCTATAGTACTATTTGGACACCATTCCATGGCTCAGTTAGAATTGTAGCTTACTCAACTATTTTCCCCACTCAAAAGGACCTCCTCATTGGTAGAAACTACCTTTTCCTCCCCAATGTAACTCCAGTGCATGCAACCTTGCCGATCACATAATAGGCACTTGATAAGTGTTTATCGAATGAACAAAAATAAATGAATAAGCAAATGTTAAGCAATCATCCGATAATAGTGCTGGACATTCTCAATATACCTCTAAGAAATCTCATGATGGCAAGTATGCAGTCATGGGCCAAGAAAACAGAATTCTGAGCTCTTAAAAGTCACAGACAGAATGAAAAGCTCCACCACCAATTTCTTTGACTTGAGAAAGCAGAAGCACAAACATATAAAGTGGGTCTGCACGTGCCATATAGGGTATAGGCAACAGAAACTCTGAGTCTCCCACTCACCTTGGCAAAATTACCTGCTTCATGATACTTACAAACTGAAGACCTATTGTTCTGTATAGAATTTGTTGGTATGACTTGTCTGCCGAGAGCCACATATACACAATCATGGGGCGTGGGGGGTGCTCGGTTAGCTTGTACTCCAGATCTAGCCTTGGGCTCAACACTGGTCCTTCTGTTCCTGATGCCAAGAGGAATTAACGTGCCTCATCTTCTTGAGCCAGACCAGGCTGGCCCCCAGGAATGGATCAGGGAGGGAAGAGGAATATGCAGATACTCAGGCTCCTACGTTTGTGAGATTCCATAAGAGAAACAGAGAAAAACCAGCTCGCTTGGGACTGAACTTAGGCAAACTTAATAACTAACCATAAATTACACATGGTTAGCACGCACGTGTGTGTGTGTGTGTGTGCATGTGTATGAGTGTGTGTATCTCGCCCTGGCGGGAATAGCTAGTTGGAAGTCTCACCTAAGGGGAGGACATCCCACCCAGGACCTTCAATCAAGACCCCAATTGGGCTACCCACTGCGGGGCTTCCCCAGCCAGAAGGCTGGGTGTTGTGAGTACCCGATTTGATGTATTAAGTCTTCTTTGTTCTTCTCTATACCTCTCTCCCTCTTTGTGTTTATTATAATTGTTTAATTAATTCCTTATATTCCCTTTCCCCTTATAACTAATAATGTTTTCCTCCACGAAACCAACAGTGCAGCTCTCATGAGTTACTATTATTCAGAACACTTGGCATACAACCTTCATCTTGCCAGTGTATAGAATCTTTAGCCAGCATCTTTGAATCTATCCTGACAGCATGGCTGAGATTTCTCTTTCAGTGATAATTTTGAGATCTCTTTGAAACTCTGGTTAAACCTTAGGTGCACTGGTGACTATCACTTTGCACAGATAGCCATAGAAACTGTTTGTGGTATTCCCATTTTAAACCATCTGGTGCTGGGTTCTTCACCCCAACGGCACGCTCTGGTTTAAAAACACGATACTCCCGGATACTGAAAATGACATTTCCCAAGACACTAATGCTCAGTTGGGGGGAAATAAACCAATTTAAACAAAGTTATAACATGCCCATGAGACTAGAGATTTCCATCCCGCCCCCATCCATCACAATGATATTCTGCCTTGAAAAGCTTACTCATCACCTCAAGCTACGAAAACAGCTCAGTCTCTGCTCTTCCAGGACCCAACGGTGCAGACCAGATCCAAGTTGTAAGAGTGATATACTTTTAAACTTAAAATGGACAGGTAGCACCATTAGGCATTTTCAAGGCCGTACAATTCATATTCTGGTAACCATGGGGATGAGGTAACCTTAGCATTCATAAAGTGCTGACAACAGAGCTGCTTAACCAAGAGATGGGACCACTGAACGGTGACCTCTTTTATTTCATCTCCTCTGGTGTAAAAGCTTCCTCTCATGTGTGCTAGCGAAAACAGACAGAGATTGTCCTTCATTTGTGCTTATACAAGCGCCTTGAAATGTGAGGAGAGGGGTTTTTGTTACCTAGAGGGCTTGACTGAGATGAGATAATATATTTCCTCCTCTTCATTTCTGGGACAGAGGAAAAAAAAAGTTAGAAGATTATGGCTATAGAAACCCAAGTGCTTTTTGAAAGAAGATAACATTAAAAGAAAATAGAACTAAAGGAGCCTTCCAGACTCTGCATGGTTTAGTGATGACGAAGGTGAAAGCAGGTGATACAGAGAATTTCAAATTGCCTGGGTCTGGTCCAAATCCTGAAATGGGCTTTATGGCCCAGCTGAGGCAAGGCCACCTCAGTCAGAACTCCAGGAAATGTCTGAAAAGAATTCACTAATAACCACCGCAATTTCCAATAAAGAGTAAAACTGACCTTGGAAACATCCAAGTACTTCTGAAACACCCCCTATTTTCGAACGTTTGCCACTCTGTTAACGTTAACCCCCGTGGTTCCAAAGCTGGCTCTCGTCGAACAGGATGTCCCGCCTATGATGTATTAATACATAACAAATATTTACAATCTTGTATTTGAAAATCCTTGGAACCACCTGGCATTAGAACTAATCTTACTGAGGCAGGGAAGAAACACCTTACCGAGATGTAAACTGAAATATGCCCATCTCTCAAGAGATAGACTGATAGATCCAGAGTTCTCTTTGAAGTCTGTTTTCCTTCTTTGGATCTGTCATGGGTTCATCATTATATTTTTTTCTCCTTTTTGCTTTCCCTGATGTTCAGTTACTCTTGCTCAGATGAGGACAAGTAAATGGAGATATGCATTTGTTGTACGACAGGTGACATAAGACCCTTCTGCAGTGTGGCTGATCCTTATGCAGCCCTCTTCTCTTCCAACTCCACACAGTCCCCAGGACCTCAGTTATTATCTCTGCACTGATAAATACCAAATGTATATCTTGTGCTCAGATCGCTTGTTTTCATGTACATGTTTGTCCATCTCATTTGAACAATCAAAGGACACCTCATCAACATATGTAAAACTAAACGCATCTCTCCTTGAGCTTCCAAACTTCCTGTGCTCTGTAGCTCAATGAATGACTGTGAATCCACCTCTTTGTCCAAAGCAGATAAGCAGGAGTCACCCTTGACTCATGCTTCTCCCTTACACCACTTCCAAGAACAGATCACAAATCAATTCTCCTTCCTTGATATTTCTCAAATCTGTCCTATTACTACCGCCATTAAGTTCAAACCACCATCATCTCTTGCATTGCCTGCTAACTGGTTTGTTTCCCTTCTTCATCCTGACCACCTCTAAATCAGCCTTCACAGTATGGCCAGGGCAATCTCCCTAAAAAAAAAAAAAAAGTCTAATCTGCCTCCTCTGCTTCAAATTCTTTTGTTAATGTTATTGCTTTCTGGATACAGTCCTTTAACAATTCAGCCCCTGCTTTCCCTCTCTGCCTCAAGCTTTACCTCTCTTCATCTTTAATTCTATGGCATAAGCATATTACACCACTTGGAGCTCACCAAAAGGCCATGTTTCTCTGTTCTTAGGGTCTATGGACAGCTGCTCCCTTTACCAGGAAAACACTCTGTTGCTACATTCTCTCTCCCCTACGTAGGTGGTTAAAAACCATCCCTCAGGTGCCTACTCAAACATTACCTTTTAAAAGAAGGAATTCCCAGACCACCAACTGTCCCTGCTGCCGTCACCTCTAAGACCGGATTGTCTGGTGCTCCTATGAAGCCTGCTCCATCACAGCGCTCTCTTAATAACTTCAGGAGATCTCATTATGAGCTGGACGCGTGCTAAATGCAGAGGTTATATCAGAGGTTCTAAACTAAAGGTTTATGGGTCAAAATTTAATATGTGTGTATTTGGTTTGAACTCAGAGTTTAATATTTTATTAATTAAATGTGATTTTTTTTAAAATCATGATACTTCAAATGAAAAATCTGGATTTACAGATCCCTTTTCAGGAAGTTTTAAATCTGGCAATTCCTTTGACCTTTAAAACACATTAAATTATTCATTCATCACAACTCCAGCATCTGAAAAAAAATACATCAAAGAGGATTTCACCAAGATGGGACATAGATATCTCCTAAATTTCCCTCCTCCTGGGAATGCATCATATATACACATGGAACAACCCCAAAAGCAAGAAATTCAGAAACTAATTGAATGACTTCTACACATCTGGTGACTGACAAAATATCTACATCAAAATGGGTAAGAAGGGCTGAGACGCATCGTCACCACAAGCCACACCCCGGCACAGAGCCATACAATTGAAAGGGAACCCCCGACTCCCAGCTTCTCCCTAAGGAGCAAAAGGTTTGGACCATATATCTAGTGTCCCAACTTTTAAGGATGCCACTGAAAGATGGGCTCTCAAATCACCTACTTCTGACAGGCAGCAGGGTTTACATTCAAGAATCCCACAGGACTATATATAGCAAACCAAAAGCAATTTACAAATGAGCACAGAAGCACCCTCACAGCTGTATACCTGTGCAAGTAAAAATGCCCATCTCTCAATTTCTGTCTGGAAGAGGTTTGACTACATACTTTCCCAATGGCTGCCTGAGAGTTCTGCTTCTATTCAGCGCCTAATCTGGGTTCTGACTGTGATCCCCTTCAGAGCCCAGAGTTGTGGACCCTTCCCCCACATTCTCCCTCCAGCTCATTCCAGCAATAAAACAAGGTCACCGGCATCTCCCTGGAAGGACTTGTCCACACATCTAGTGCCCCAACTTTTACAGCTGTCACTTGAAGAATGGTCCCATCAGTCACCTATCTCTGATAGTTCAGAGGGCTTGGCATTCAGAAGTCCCAAAGGACTTTAGTAAACAAACAGCTGTTTTTATACAGGTGTGCATGTACTCTTTTGCAGCTCTCTTCCTCAGGTTCAGCCTACATCGAGCAGGCAAAAATACCCACCTCCCAGTTTCTCCCTGGAAAGGATCTCACTGCCTGTTTCCACAGCTGCTACCTGAGGTTCTGTAATCCTGCATATGGAAGTTAACTAGGATCCTCCTGGGAGCCTTATAGAGGTGGCAGTCATGTTACCCCACCCCATCTCTCCCCAGCTCACTCCAATAGCAAAATAAGCCTCCAGCTTCTTCCTGCAAGGAACTTGTTGACACATCTAACACCCCAACTGTTACAGCTGCCACCCAAGAGACTGGGTGCCAAATCACCTAGTTCTGGGAACTAACGGAGCTTGGCAATCATGAATTCCTCCAGGACCACACAAAACAAAGAAACAGTTCTGTTTGGGTGCACAAGCACTCCCAGTGACTATTCAATCTGGCTCCGCACAGAGTATGAAAGAAAAAAAAAAAAAAGATCCTGCTTTATTCCTAATAGGGGCTAGACTAAATCTAACAACCTGACTTTCCCATCTGCATTCTGAAAGTTGGGCTTCCAATAATCATGTACCAGGGAGGTAAACAGACAGGCAATTAGTGCCCCTCCAGGAGCTTTGAAGGAGTATTTCCTATGCCACTGGGGCATACATGGGTCTTGGCACACCTTCAATTATGAGACACCACTGACAACAAAGATGGCAGCTCGGACAATCACAAATGTTTGAGAGGCAACAAGGAGCTTGGGTCAGGCTGATTGAGGAGGTTCATCCCCTACAGAAGACCAGTCTTTTAACACTGCAACAGGTGTTTCTTTTATCTGATGTCCAGAAACCAACACAGAGAGTTGAGGAAAATTAAGAAACAGGGGAATAAGTTCCAAACAAAACAACAAGAAAAATCTCCAGAAACTAACCTTAACAAAACAGAGACAAGATGCTCACTGAGGCCAAGAAGAGCAATGCATGAACAAAGTGAAAATTTTAACCAAGAAATACAAAATGTTAAGGAATACCTAAATAAATAAATAAATAAATAAATAAATAAATAAATAAATAAATAATAAGTTGAAGAATACAGTAACTGAACTGAAAAACTCTCTAAAAGACTTCAAGAGCAGACCAGAAAATTGGAAGAAAAAAAAGGATCAGCAAATATGAAGACAAAACAGTAGAATTCCTCTGATTAGAGTAAGAAAAAGAAAAAAGAATAAATAGCCTAAGGGATTTATAGGACACCATCAAAAGGACTGATATATGCATTATAGGGATCCCAGAAGGAAAAAACAGATGGGAGTGCAGAAAGCCATGTTGCCTATCCAGGAAACCCACAAAGGGCAATCCACGAAGGAAAAGTGTAGTCTCTTCAATAAATGGTATTAGGAAAACTGAATAGCCACACGCAAAAAGAATGAAACTGGACCTCTTTCTTACACCTACACAAAAATCAACTTAAAATAGATTAATAGTTGAACATAAAACTTGAAACCATAAAACTTCTAGAAGAAAACATAGGCAGTAAGTCTTGGCATCAGTCTTGGCAGTGATTTGGGGGATTGGACACCAAAAGAAAAAGCAACAAAAGCAAAAATAAAGTAAGACTACATCAAAACTAAAAAGCTTCTACACAGCAAAAGAAATGGTCAACAAAATGGAAAGGCACCTGTGGAATGGGAGACAGTATTTGCAAACCACATATACAATAAGGGGTTTATATCCAAAATATAACAAGAAATTCCTATAACCTAGTAGCAAAAAAAAAAAAAAAAACCAAACAAACAAAAAAAAACAAACAGACAAAAAGACTCCAGTTACAAAATATTCACAGGACCTGAACAGACATTTTCCCAAAGACCTAAATGGACAAAAGGTACATGAAAAGGTGATCAACATCAAAAATCATCAGCGAAATGCAAATCAAAATTACAAAGAGATCTCACACCTGTTAGGATGTCTATTATCTAAAATATAAGTGACCACAAATGCTGATGAGGATGTGGAACAAAGGGAAACTGCACACTGTTGGAGGGAATGCAAACCAATGCAGCCACTATGAAAAATAGTATGGAGGTTCCTCAAGAACTTAAAAATAGAACTACCCTATGATCTAGCAATCCCACTTCTGGGAATACACCAAAAGGAAACTAAGTCATATCTCAAAGAGGTATATGAATTCCCATATCCACTGAACCATTATGCACAATAGCTAAGATAGGGAAATGACCTAAGTGTCCACCAAAGAATTCATGAAAAAGAATACACACACACACACACACACACACACACACACACACACACACACACGATTATCATTCAGTCTTTAAAGAGAAGGGAGTCCTACCATTTGAGCTAACGTAAATGAACCTGGAAAGCATTATGCTGAGTGAAATAAGCCAAACAAGAAAGACAAATATCGCATAGTATAACTTTTATGTCGAAGCTTGCTCTCTCTCTCTCTTTCTGGAGAGATAAAAGTTAAGTGTCAGACTGAAGGAGAAATGTGTCCGACCTGTTCTTCAATTAGAGAAGCATAAGAGAAGCTTCTCTGGAGAGAGGGAGAGAGAGAGGAAGAGAGAGAGAGAGAGAGAGAGAGAAATTCATAGTAACACAGAATAGAATGGTAGGTGCCAGTGGCTGAGGAAATAGAGAGAGGTTGGTACAAGAGTACAAACTTTCAGGTATAAAATGAATAAGGTCTGAGGGTCTAATGTATGACATGGCAACTATAGTTGATAATACTTATTGTATAATTAAAATCTACTAAGAAAATAGAAGAGTCTTCACCAAAAAAAAAAAAAAACCCACAAGTAAATATGTGAAGTAAGATGTGTTAATTAACTAGATGCTAGGACTCCTTTCACAATATATACAAACATTAAATCATCCCATTGTACATTTTAAATGTATTGCAATTTTCTTTGTCAATTGTACTTCAGTAAAGCTAATAAAGGAAAAAAAAGAATAAGGAGTAGGCAAATTCTCTCTCTGATCCCCAACTAGGAAATTTTGTAACTTTATGAATGATTTCTTCATAAATTTTTCTTTAATTTTTTTTGTTTTAAAGGTTTGTTTATTTTGAGAGGGGTAGGGAAAGAGCAGAGAGAGAGAGAGAGCGCTGACATCGCAGAGCCCAACACAGGGCTCTATCTCACAAACTGTGAGAACATGACCTGAGCCGAAATTAAGAGTTGGACGCTTAATGGACTGAGACACCCAGGCGTCCCTGTTTTTTGAATTTTTAAATCAACAGTATTTTGATGTCAATTTTCTCCCCTCTGGTCTATTTCTAATCAGGTGTTACCAGTTCTGTTTCACAGAAATGATTTGCTTTTTGGCCATGCACTTGTTTTTCATTGATGTATCAGAACAGACCAAACAAAAGGCTATGTCCAAAATAAAACTTATAGGAACTTCCCATCATTAGATTTGCCTTATCCTAACCCTACCCTACAAATCCTGTTTGTTTGTTTGTTTGTTTTTCCTACCAAAGTAGTAGTGTCTACTTGGGACCAAGTTTCCAAACTCTGAGCATGATTTCAGCTGACCGTCAGATTTTTATCTGGGCCACGTGTTCAGTTGGTTAGAACATGCTGATCACGGAGCCAAAGACCACTTCCCACAGGAACCGGAGTTTCAGCCAGAGAAATGGCTTTGTACAGTCACGGATGATATCCTTTCACTGGCCAGCTCTCATAAATTCCTGTCCCACTGTCAGGAAGATCGGGGTCACAGTGAAGCACAAACCCCATGAAAAAACAGAAACATTGGTCATGTCATCTAGTCAACAGCCATTATAATGGCTGTCCCTTACTGCAAACTCACTTTGTGCTGGACACTCTGATACATGCTTTTCATATATTATTTCATTTTACCCTCAAAACGCCATGAGATATTATCCCAACCTAACCTCCAGAAAACCAAGACGAGTGATTTGCCAAAAGTCAGAACGGCAGAGCTGTGCGGACTCCACATCTGATGGGAGACGTCAGAGCCCTCGTGATTTACCCACAGCGCCTCTTTTATAGTGTCAGCACCACAGGGTAGCAAGAAACAAAGAGACCTAGGACATTGTCTTTGCTCTGTCTCAGAGTTTCTGGGCGACCTTGGAAGAGACTTGCCCATTCAGTCTTGGGTGTTTCAGCACATGAGACCACTGGTTTGGCATTCACACAGATCACTCTCCCCGTCCTGATGGCTCTGACATCTTCTCTAGCTTCACACTTAGTTTCTGAATATTCTCTTAAGCTTCTCTGCTTGAAGAACAGTCGGACACATTTCTCCTTCAGTCTGACACTTAACCCTTTCCACTTCCACCCAACACTGGTTTCCTACACATCTCACTATCACAGAATCTCATCCTGGGAAGAGATTAGGCAACTCAGGTTCTCTAAGTATCAGTTAACTCATACTGAATAAGGGCTTTGAACTGGATTACCTCTAATGCACTTGTGAGCTCCCATGCCTTATCATTAATAAAACGATTACTAGAATTCTTACAGAGGAAGTCTTCCCTTCACGGAGAGAAGCATCCACTTCAGCCCTAACTCCCACCCCCAGGTCTTACTTTGTGATTGCAGATATACATTTGCCTACCCACCTGTGAAGTATGGAGTGAAAACGAAATTTCAAAAAAGAAGTTACATTTTAACCTGCCAGGATCATCTTTTCTTTTTTACACCCAAATTTCAAAAACAAACCCTATCATTATACTTTAAGAGGATGACTTCTGTCTTGAATGAATGCTCCCCAGGAACATAAAATGGAGTAAAAAATAATGAGGAGGAGGGAATCAATTTGAAGTAATTCTGGTTTTATATGATTGTATTTAATCAATTTTTTCTACTCATTATTGCACATTCAATTTAAAGTTTTCATGACCAAAAGGGGGAAAATGCTAGAAGGGATTAATTTCCCCTTGTTCTGCTAATGAAACAGTTTTCCACTTGTCATCCTGAACGTCTCAAGTGAGGTAGCATTTTCAGACTACAATCAAGTAGAAGTGGAATTGATTGGGATATAGGGGAGATAGCAGGGTGCAGGACATCCGCCGTCTCCACAGAGCTCTACCGTCCACGCAACTCCAACCTTCAAGTGCATTCTGGACTTTCATGTGGATAAAAGATATCTGAGAGACCTAGGGATCCTCCTCACAGCTTCCTGGAGACAGGATCTAAAAGCAGTGACTTTAGAAACTCTGCCTCTGCCACTTACCAGCTTGTGAACTTGTTCCAGCGCCGTAATGTCTCTGAACCTAAGTGTGTGTCTTCAGAACAAGAGTGATGACAGTAACTATCTCACAAGGCTGATAGGGGAATTATGTGAAATGACCGGTATGGATGTGTTTGCAGGCAGCAGGGCAGAATAATCAAGAGTCTGGACTCTGGACGATGCTTTCTAAACTTGACTCGCAACTCACTCCTCACAAACCTTAGGCGATTTGTATGTAACTGTAGGCGATTTGCTTAATTCTTCTCCATTGAATGGGAAGAATAATTGCACCTATCACATAGGCAGTTGGGCAGATTAAATGACATAATGCCATCAGTTCCCAACATACAATAAGAGATCAGTAAATATTAGCTATTATTCATGCCAGCACAGAATCGGGGAAATGAGCATTTAGGACTAGATGGGTCAGCAGGATTTCTGCAGGTATTCACACATACTTAGCATGTATATTAAGTGGTAAGGGGGAGACACAAGGGGGAAGGAGAAAGAAAATAAATATTTTCTTAGACAGGGTCAAGAGGAAAAAAATCCAAGAGTAAATTGCCCTTAATGAATGTGTTTGGCCAGGTACAAAGAAAATAAAACACTTCTTGTATCTAATGAGGCTAAAGACAGCCAACTTTTGCCATTCACCACTTCCTAGTCTTGACCTTCTCTCTCTTAGTTCAGTGGATTTTATTTCTACTTCATTCTTGAAAACAATCAACTGAGGAAATTTAGATGGAGTCTCTCTATGAGGTTTTAAGAGTGCATCAGGGTCATAAAAACAGAGTGGTTCTATCTATATGGAAATGTAGATTTCAAATATATCCATTCTAATAATCAAATTACAAGGGAAATAGTCCTCTAATAGGGAGCTAATAAAAGCTGATGCTTAAGGCTGCCTGGAGCTGTAAGCAATAAGGAACAGATTTATAATGTGAAGCTTTGCTGTTTTCTTCTTCTTTCCCCCTGTCCCCATCCTCATGATCTATGCCAATAACCCAAGCCTGGATTAGAAGGAAAGAGATCAAGCACTCTGTGTTCTCATTTGACCAAACTTCCCCATAACATCTACACACACACACACACACACACACACACACACACACACACACACACAGTTATGTTTAGAACATTCATGTAAGGGTTTGCCTAAAGATGCTACATTTACTTCCCTGTTTGACTAGAATTTTCCCCTTCTGTACATTGCATAAATGTTTCCTGTGGAACTATTGATTAGCCATTGAGACTGCGCTTTGATAACGAGGAGACTGTTAACACAGGAAAGCAAATTTGGCATAACCAGCTTTTATGTAATACATGGGAAAGCAGAGTCAGATTTTTTTTTAACCTCTTAATTTTCTAGATGCTTTCCCTGAAAATGTGGCCTGTTAGACCTTAAGTAGCTTAAGGAGTCATACGTTTGTTCCACACAGAAAGCAAGCGTAAGAGGAGAGATGAAAATAGATCCCCATCTTGAGGGTATAAGGAATTGTTTCCCAGAGGAGGAAACGTAATCACCAACCACACACCTCTGGCTGTGATCGAACACAGGTTCTTCTCACTAGTTTACGATCATGCTGATGGTAGGTCACAATAGCCTGAGTGGCAGTGCAAATGTGGGCGATGATCCACCACTTTCGTCCAACTAGTTTTCCTAAATGACCAGGATAGAACTCCTTCACAAGGTTATGTATAAAATGTCTTCAGCCTCAGAGAGACCTTTTCCACTCTTCCTTCCACTCACGGTGCTAAAACCACCCATCATTACCAAGGAAGAAAACATCGTGGGAGGAAACACCCACAGGATCATCTCTAGACTGCACATGCTATATGAGTAACACTTTAATGGTGAATTTCAACAATTACACGCCAAGCTATTGACACCAGAAGGTAGGGATGGCATAAAGGTATGGCACAGGAACATTAAGACACTATTATTTATGTGTTCAGCTGCCAAAAAGAACAGTGGCATATTGCTTGGGTTATTTGGAGGATAAATACTTTGGGCTGGCACAGAGTTTTTATTTTTCATTTTTGGTTTTGTTTTGAATTTAGGCAGGGTTCACCTTCTCCAAATTCCCTGCAGATTTGGAAAACTTTTTTAAAAAAAAATTTTAATGTTTTATTTTTGAGAGCACAAGTGGGGGAAGGGCAGAGAGAGAGGGACAGAGGGTCTGAAGCAGGCTATGCACTGACAGCAGTGAGCCCAATGTGAGGCTTGAACTCATGAACCGTGAGATCATGACCTGAGCCGAAGTGGGACACTCAACCAACTGTGCCACCCAGGTGCCCCTTGTTCAACATTTTTTTAATCTTATGCCTGGCCAGAATTCACATATTTATGAATTTAAGTTGGAGACTTTGGGAGAGAGAGGCTACAGCCACATACTTTTTAGAGCAGATGTAAAAGAAGCTATCCCTTCCCCCTGAACACCGCTGATCAAAGAATTAGGATTAGGGCTTGCTTTCAGCACGTACATTAGTAAAGATTAAGACTGAGTCATCAAAGCTTGAAGCAAAAAGTCATGTGACATCTACAGATGAGAGTCTCAGTCTGCAAAACAGGACCCATTCACCCCACGTGGCTCTGAGGCACTTGAAATGTGACAAGTCCAAATGGAGATGTGCCACAGCACAAAATAAATGCACACCAGAGTTTGAAGGTTTAGTATGCTGAAAATGTAAAATATCTTACTAATAATCTTTGTACTGATTACATGCTGAAATGACAATGTTTGGGGCATATAGGGCTAACTATGTTGTTATTAATTTTAGCCATTTTTATTTTTAATGTGGCTACTAGAAAATTTAAAGTGGCTCATATCATGTTTTCATGGACCGCACTGGCCTGGAGGGAAGCATAACCAGTCCCTTAGGTGCATAGAATTGTTAGTATATTTTGGAATTTCTTTAGTGAAGAGAAACCAGAGACTAATATCAAAAACCACTATGCACAGTGTATATAAGCTATATGTGTGCGTGGCAAATCATAGATAGTAATCATCATGCAGAATGGATCCAGATATTCTTAAAGAGTTTAAAAAACACATTCTGTAGTTAGTGTATGTAGGTCCTTCAAATGAATAGACTCTACTGGGCTAATTAATAATTATTATGGAATCCCAACAAAGCCCATTTAGTCATCCGAGTGTACATACCTTACTTCTGTCGGTTCTCTGGACAATGACCTGAGAATAGACCTTGGTTCTTGAAATAACCCCATGATCATTCTGCAGAAGCAACACTGATGGTGGAAGGGAGGAAGCACTGAACTTGCAGTCTGATGGTGGAGGTTCCCAACCTGGCTTTACATTACTAAGTGTGTGATCTGAGACATTTCATTTGCTTCTGTGAGACTCCATCCTTCCACATGTAATAAAATTGGGGTGGTGGGGTGTCTGGGTGGCTCAATCAGCTAAGCATCCGACTTTGGCTCAGGTCAAGATCTCATGGCTCGTTGAATTCAAGCCCCACATTAGGCTCTCTGCTGTCAAAAACTAGCCTGCTTCAGATCCTCTGTTCCTCTCTCTGTGTCCCTCCCCTGCTTGTGCTTTCTCTCTCAAAAATAAATACATTTTTTAAACTGGGGTGGTAATATCTATTCCATTGGGTTTCTATGAGGATTAAAGATAAATGCATGAAGGTGCTTTGTAGACCATGCGGTTCTATCTACAAGCTCGGTTCTGTTAACGTGAGCTGGAGTTTTAGTCCCACGTTCCTTCAGGAGCAGAGCCTAAAGCGTGCCTGTGATCACAGTGCTCTCAGTTGATGGCACTCCTTTGCAAACTGCATTCACTCTGGCAGACTGTCAGCAAAACAGTGTCTGTGCACCTGCTAAGAAGTTTGGAAATGCTGTAAGGTAACTAGTTGTTCTGTGTTTGCTGTCAGACAACTGATGAGATCAAACTTTTGAGTTGGACAATGTTCTGAGAAGTTCTCCAGGTTCCGTTGATTGTTTTCACATCGTTCAGCAAGCCGGCTTGTTCCCTCTCGAGGAACAAAGTAAGACACCATGAGCCTGCCTTGCATGCCTTTCTCTTTTACCTGCTTTCAATCTTTGAAGCTTTGGATACTCTACTTGTCAGTCTTTGTGTTCTGGTCTCCTTCTACTATCAAAGAGAAATCATCTACACATAACTCTAAGTTGGTCCCTCCCAGCTTCTTCTCTATAAATGATTGTCCCCTAAGACAGTAAACATCTCTCAATGGAAATACTAGTGATTTTATAATCCATGTTCTATAATACACCATTTATGTGGCTGTTTCATGTTGTTCCTGATTTTTCCCTTATAGCTCTGGTATAGATTTCTTCCTCCCTTATCTGTCTTCATGGTCCTCAACTCCTTAAACACATTGGTTTGATTCCTTGACAGGAGACAACTTGCCTCCTACCCACAAATGTACCCAGTTACTGATGTTATAGGAATTTGCTCGTGTGCCCAGTTGGTGGCCCTCTTCCCAGAAGTCTTTCCTGAGCCTTGCAAGAAGCTGGACAACCTTACACAACTTATATAACCTGTCTGTGCCTCCGGATTCTTTATTAAACAGAGACAGCAGTAGCATCTACCCAAAAAACTTGTCATGAGAATTAATTATATCCTAGAATATTACAAGCACTCAATAAACACCGGCCACTCCTGTGGTAGCAGTCAAATCCAACTCAAAACTTTATTAGATACTCCTTCTCTCCAGGCACCATACATTGCATTTATTCCTAACATGACCATGCTTACTTTGTTGTAACAGCCTGTATACTTGTCTACCAAATTTAAAATAACACTATTTATTAAAATTTTGCTTTCTTGACTAGGCACTTTGCTTCTGTTAACTCATTGCATCCTGCTCAAACCCTATGCAATAGATAAAATCATTTTCATTTTTTCAGTTGAAGAAAGTAAGACTGAGGTAGAGTCATATACCCAAGGACACACACTTAGTAAATGATAAAAGCGGGACTTGAGCTCCAAGCCCACCACACTCATCCGTTCGCCATACTTGTCCATCTCCCTTGAAGGCCCAGGCTACCATGTCTGTATGTCCCTGTGGCCAGTCCAGTGCTTAAAGCATAAGTTTATATTCACTCTTTGGTTCATTAATATGACACCTTTTTTTCCAAGGAAAGGCATAAATATTTTCATGTTTTAACCAAATATATTAAGACACACAAAAATGATGTGACTGTCATATGGATCTGTGGGTAGCTTTTTAAGGGTTAAGCTGACCTAGCTTTCTCATTTTAGAAGTGTTGCCATTTCCTCTTCAGGAAGGAAAAGACATAACAGGAATAAATTGTAGGCAGATGTCTCATTTCTCCAATTTATTATTCTGGGGTGAAAATATTGAGTGACATAATGCATCACAGGACTGTCATGACTAAGTATGGGACAATACATCAAACAGGCACGGCTCTTGGAAAAACTACCAAACAGGCCTCTGCTAATGATGGATTAAGTTATTGGGATGTTTAAAGGTTATTAACGTTATGGGGGATGGGAGAAATATTTTAGTAAAGAATGTATATTCCTAAGCAGAAGTAATTCGTGTTTCAAGTCAAGTTTAATGTAGGATCCCTGAAAAGTCACAGAATATAGATATCCTTCAACAATAAATGTAATCTATTGGGTTCTCTGCCAACAAATAGTTTCTGAAGTGAAGATTTCAGGGTTTATGGAAGGAAGGGAGTAGCAGAAAAATGGGTCTGCAGGACAGGCAAGGAAAAATGTATAAAGGACCTTGACTAGTTTGTCAATAAGTTTGGCCTTCATCCAATGGACATCAGCAAGGGCCATTAGCTTTTGGGGGAAAAGAATGACATCCAGGTGGCACATAACTCTAGATGAAGTAAGGGGCATTGGGAAAAGAATGAAATTTAGAGGCACTAGGAATATAAGGAAGGGAATAGATTTAAGGAGATTATGAGAGGAAGAATCAACAGGACTTAGCAGCCACTTGAATAAGAGAGGAAAGGAGAACAAGACAGCAGGTGGAAGACAAGAAGAGAAACAGAACAGGTTGGGGAGAGAAGGGAAGATAATGATATATTAGTGTGGCTGGGGTACAGGGTGGGGCAGGGGAAGGATGGATGGAGAGAGAAAGGCAATTGATGACTAGTCCCTGAATGTGATAACTTACCCACTTAGATTGAGAAGGAAAGATAATCCCCCCCAGTCTCTGACAGTATAATCTAGTTGTGCTACGCCCACAGAGCACCCAATAAATATCTGTTGCTGGTGTTGGAGACATCGGAGGCAGTAAGGATTTGAAAAATAATCATGCAGTACCTGTTGGTTTCCCTTGTACGTTTGTGTATGTGGTCATTTACTTTCTATTTGTCTAGGCCTGGCTCCCACCTATGGAGTCAACTCCCATTGGCATCATTGCCCAGGATTCTGCCCAGTGCCTTTTGTATCCCCATGAGAAAGGAGCATGGCTCCTAGTTTCTGTTAAGTGCTCTGAAAATAACTGTCATTTAATTGAATAGTTTACTAATCTTCCCTCTGACACTCCTCCTCCCACCTCTACGAAATTATCACATCCGCCTCTTCTTGGTCCTTAGATGACTTTCCTTGAGCCAAGCAGAATTAGTAGATGTGACAAGCTAAGTTGCCTTTTTTTTTTCTAATTGTAGTCACTGTTTTTATTACTACCATTTAAAAGGTTTTTTTATTGTCATACTTTCTATAATATCAAGGAAAACACTTTTGGCATTCCAAATTGGCCCACCCATTTCTTCTGCAAACCGTATACAGGCTTATGTGACCTCTGCAGTGCATTACTTTGACACCAACTGTGCTCTCTTCAAAGGAGAAGTGACCTGCAAAGTATATGGATGAGTGTCCATAACAATAGTCTGCTCCACTTCGGCTGGTGTGTGTGGGGAGAAATGAATAGAAACCTGCTCAAAGGAAGAATGGGAAGAGACTGTTTAAATGACCTGAATGCTTTCTAAATGTGAAATCCTCAGGTTTTATCAGACTTGGGACAATGTGATGTCTTCTTCAATCCTTACTAAATAAAACATAGTCTCCCTTCTGAGGTCTCCCCACTGAACTTACATAATGAACATTCTCCAAGGGCTTAAAGAAAAAGAGACCCTGGTTTGTGCTTCTCTGAAACGTCCCCCATTGATGAAAGCTGGTGATATAAATAGTATAAAAATTCAAAAGGCTCAGATTCAAATCTCAATTTTTCCGGTGAAGTTTGTGTGAACCAGAGCGTGATCCTGAATTGCTGTGAACTTCAGTTTTCTAACCATTAAAATGGAGACAATACCCTTTTCCTTCAGACTTGAATACTTGTACTAGGTACTAGTACAATGGCTGACATATAGCAGGCACCTAAGAATTCAAAAATCCAAAACCATAATTATTATTACCTGGAAGATGTAATTATTATATGAGTAGTGACCACACTATATTCCCCCTACACTGTAGGACTGGAAAAAAAATCAACCAACCAAACACACACAGACCTGGAGTCAAGAAAGCAGGGTCTCATCCTCTCCCTCTCTCCTCTGGCTCTGTCTTGGGTAAAGAACTCACCAGAGATGTGCACTGGGCAATGTGACAGAGCTACCTCTTCCTCTTCTACTTGGGTTTTCTCATTGAGACTCAAATCATCATGGTCACATGGCTCTGCTCTAACAAATGCCATTCCTCACAAGTTATCTGCCCTTGTTTTTCCTTCCTTCTTCTTGTTCTTCCATTAGCTATAGAATCAAATGTCTTGCCCAGGTCCCGGCAGCTAAAGGCCACAGCTTTCTACAGTCACTTAGCACTTCCGATTGCCCACTCCATCCCGGCTGGTTAAGCTGGTGTCCATTCTAGCCTCCACAACCCTGCACTGAAGCTGGCTCAGATGTTAAGGTGCCTTCTTAAAATAATAAAAGAGAGAAGCTATGGAGCATATACTTCCAGTAACCGCTACCACACCCTGTGACAAAACCATCACTGTCTACCTCTTCCTCCAAGGAACCCAAGACATAGAAAGGCAAGTAACGTTAAGTTCAAGAAGTTAGACAGTCAGACAGGAGGGAGCGGAGACGCAAATGCTGTCCAACTGCAGGGCTCACATTCTCCCCACTTACAGAAGCTGCACACTGCCAGCCCACACATGTGTTTGGGTTGGACCCAGGCAATCCTAGCCTTATGGTGTTTCTCAAAAAAATATGAGTTCATTTCCAAGATTTTTGAAAGGTAGATTTATTTTTAAAATCTTTTTTTTTTCTTTTTGTATTTAAAAAAAAAAAAGCATATCAGAAGCACTGGCAACGTTGAGCTTGTTTTCCTCTAGGAAACTATCTGGTGCAGCTGAGAAGCAGCAGCTCTCTTCAGTCAGACAGGATATGTGGCTTCCAGCTGGCCACGGTCCTCACTACTCCCTTATGTTTCCCACACTGCTCTCCCCCTCACTCTTGACCTCCCTCCTCCGTCCTATGGGTTCTCGACTTTGTCCTCTGTGTGAAGTCCTGGTCTTCGGGGAGAGCACGCCTGCCTCCCTGTTGTGGGTCTCGGGAGGCAGCCGGTTTCAGTCTCTGCACCTGGACCTTGGGCCTCCCCTGCCTTTGTCCTTGTGCTGCGGTGACTTCCTGCTTTCGTCGGCTGGTCTGACACTTCCAAGGCATGCCTAGCCCTAAGTTGTCATCGCTGAGAAATGCTATGCCCCTCACTGGCCTGCGGGCAGGTTCTCATTTTCTAACTTGCTCTGACCGTCCATGTTAGACTGAACTCCCACCTGAATCACTCACTAGGTTCGCCCTCTTGTTCATCTTTGTCTAACCCCATTCCACCAATTCAATTCAAGACCCCTCTGTAATCCCAGTCTGCTCTCTCCTACCTGCCCTACCCTGCAAACTAGCTCTTGCTTGCTGACAGAAATTCTTCCCTTCCTGTTGGCTCTCCTGCTCCCCTCCCCCATCGTGTTGGCTCCCCCCAGCAGTGTCCTCACAGCAGAGCCAAGAAAGGGGCTGAAAGACAGGGAAGGACTGATAAGTGTTCCCCAAACAGTACAAGCCGAGGAAGTTTTAAAAGCCCTCTGGACTTTGTGCATCAAGGATATTTCATAGAGAACTTGACAAAGACTTGTAAGATACATTTCTTATAAGAAAAGAAGTTGAAAAGGGCAAAAAACGCCGCAAGTCTGACAAGAAGAAAAAGAAAAAGGTGTTCACCAAAATATTGGGACTGAAAGCCCCATTGAAAGCAGAGCCGCCCGTGACCCCCATGCTTCCCTAAATGAAAAGCAAACGTCTCCTCATCCTCCCTCATCCCTGAGTTTGTCAAGCATGATTGATGACAGGGCTTTTGCTAAGGACATTCCTGAAACGTTCCCACATATAAAACGAGGGCTCACATAGCGCTTATCTGCAGAAGAAAAGGCACGCTAGTGTAAAAGATGGAGGCCTGGCAATTAAAGAGAAAAGAGAGGAAGGGAACACGGTTGCTGGCGGGACGACTTGCCACCTGACTGATGTTCCCATCACGCTTCACTGTGATGGTCGCCGCCTTTAAACTTTGCGAGCAAGAATCAGACGGAAGGATACATTCCTCACCATTCTCCAAATAAGCTCTCCAGTCTTAAAGAAAGAAGCCAGCCATCTCCCCTTCTAACCCATCCTGCCATGGCTATTTCCACTTGCAACCTATACCCTCCTCCTAGATCACGGCTGATCTCCTCATCTTCGCCAGTGAGTCTCACCCATCTTCTAAGACGCAACTCAAATTCTAGCCACTTCTTAACTATCCCAACCTGCCATACCCTCTCCCTTCTCCAAACCTGCTGATAACTACAACCGGTGCCCACATCGCTCACCAACCAGATTGTAAGCACCTCAGAATCAAAGCAAAAGACCTGCCATTTTATCCCCACTATGGTGCCTCACATTGAGTAGCATTCAATAAGTACTGAAACAAACGTGGCACTCTGTTGGATTCTTCATCCAACTTATTTCACTTCGTAGATATATCTTTGAAGTCCAGTAAGATTACGTGTTCCTTGAGGCCAAGGATCCTGGCTTCTCATTATTTCTTTGGCAGTCTCGATAGTATCAAGGCCACGGTAGGAAATAAATACTTACTTCATTGAGCTGGTTGACTAAAAGGAATTTCAAGCTTTCAGAACAAGTTACCAGTCATAGCGCCAGACATTCCTTCACTTGAATAGGAAATAGCACTTTATGACTGGAACAAAATTATGCAGGCCATGGACAGCCACACTGTCGTTCGATGCCATTATCTCACTAAGCTCCAGGGTAAAGCCCGGGGTTGGCTTCTGGGATTTTCAAATACCACCTCAAAATGAGTGACTGGCATCTGAGAAGGCATCCCATGGATGCTACCTCAGAGTTCCCCAAGCTTATCCTCGAAGGGAAGGGCATATCACACTTTTTTCAGTTCGCACGTCAAAAGACAGTTTTGTTTTTTAAATGCCTTTGCTATGAGTTCCACCTGGGACTTGCAAATCCATATGAGATCTTGATTTGCACATCATTGTTGGATGCAAGACTCAGTGATGAGAGCTCAGCTGTCAATGGGAAGCGAAGCAGGACGTCAGTCTGCTCCTTCCTCCCTGTTCCCCCACCCCCATCCCTTGAATCTCCTGGGCAGATTCATGGGGAAAGCAGTGAAGATGAGCAGCTAGGATGTGAAGGCCTGGGATAAGCAAGCACGTGGGAAAAAGAAAGACTGTCATTAGGTTGTTTTCCTGTCTGTAATAACTGCTCTAAGACCATCAGCTTTAAGTAATAAGTTTTTGAAAACCAAAAATTTTAGATACAATTTTGTATAAGCAAATCATTTGTGTGCACAAAACTCTGTATTTTCTTGTGCAAACAGCATTTTCACATGCAAATTGGGCTGTTAGAGTTTCAGCTAATTGCGCTCTGTGCGAAACTCAATGCTTTTTGCAAGCACAAGTGAGAAGCCGTACGGGTATAGCTACAGAGAATGTAGGAGAAGTGGCTGGCCGTCATCAGGACCCTCTGCCTCCAACTAGATGGCTCAGTCTGCTTGGAATGGTGCAAAACCCTTGCGAGGCAGAATGGACAAGCTGTCTGAAGTGATTAGATTTTCAAACAAGTTGCGAGTTAATTGGCCATGGCCAGCTGCCCTATGCATCAACTGGGTTCACCCCAGGCTCAAATGTAAACATGCCACCCAAGCTGATACTTTGACATGGCCCAGAAGAAGGTCAGATGGGCCGCGCTGGGGTATATGTAACTGCTCCAGGCCCCTCTGCCCTCCTAGAATTTGCATTAACCTGGAAATTGGCAGCACACGGGAAGTTGGGTACTTGAGGAGGATGTGATAAAGGCACTACTTACAAAGGAGTGGGTGGGGGTTAGAAAAAGCAACAAGGGTTCATAGAATACCTTAGTAAGTGGTTGCGGTCTCTAGGCCTGAAGGGGCAAGGAAATGGGTCAGTTAAAAGAATCTGAAGAGACAGCTTTAAAGAAAGAGCCACTCAACAGGAGTTGCGACCTGTCAATTAATGAAGGCAGACAACCCATCATGACCCCACAGGAGAAAGCCAGAGGAATCAATACTCTGACTTCAGGCCTCCCTCATTCTGGCATCTTGCCAGCATCCACCATTGACCAAACCAGCCGGAAGCAAGTAGGCCGAGGTTATCTCTTGATTCTGTCTATACTGGTCAACCTCCCAGACACAGGGCAAGACTCAGAAGAGGTGTGGACAAACCAAAGATATCCTGCACAGGTTTCCCAGAGCCAAAGATTCTGCAGCAATCAGGCATTTTCCTTTGAGAGCTACAAATGTCTCTGAGAGCTACATCACAACTTTACCTTACCCGGCACAATTGCCCAGTATCAGTGGTAATTTTCATGATTTACAATAGCTGTCTTAAACCTATAAGAATCATTCTTAAGACCTCAATAATTTTAGCTTATAATGCTAATGTGGAAATGGTTGTGGGGTTCATCAATGGTTATGGAGTTGATTGATTTAGTTTATTCCCTAATAGCAATCCAAAGCCATTGCCTGGATAACATAAACCAAATATGAACAGAAATGCCTTCTAATTCCTCTTCTCTTCTGTACATGGTATGTTTTCCAACTAATCCTGTTCTCATCAGTTTCACTCTTCTTAAATGCCTGTTTCTATTTAAGATAATCACCACCACACAGTTCAGATGTAATTGTTTAGTTAGTTCTTTAATGTGTACTATTTTTTTTTCTCCCCATCTAAACCAAGAGCACCCTGAAGGCAGAGGACATGTATGATATTTATTTGGACATCAGGGTCTCAATAAATACTTTTCCTTTGATAAATTCCCCAAGTTCTGATAATTAGCATTCATAGAACAGTTTCTTTCAATGTACCTAGAATTCTGGCAAATCACAGACAACTTTTCAGCAAAATCAAGTAGGCTTCATCCCAGGACCTTCAACAGTGTGGGACGAAGAGCCTTTCTACATAGTAGTAATTACAGGTGATGCTTGAATAATATTGTGGTTAGGGGCACCGAACTGGCCCCCAGAAACTCACAGTCAAAACTCCACATACAACTTTTGACTTCCCCTAAAATTAACTACTAATAACCTACTGTTGACAAGAACCTTACCTAAATTGTCAGTGAACACATTTTATACTCTATGTCTGTAGTATACTTTATCCTCATCATAAAGGAAGCTAGAGAAAATAAAATGCTATTAAGAAAATCATAAGAGGGGCACGTAGGTGGCTCAGCCGGTTAAGTGTCTGACTTCAGCTCAGGTCATGCTCTCGTGGCTCATGGGTTCTCGTGGTTCATGGGTTTGAGCTCCACGTCAGGTTCTGTGCTGATAGCTCAGAGCCTGGAGCCTGCTTCAGATTCTGTGTCTCCCTCTCTGCCCCTCCCCTGCTCATGCTCTGTCTCTTTCTGTCTCTCAAAAATAAATGTTAAAAAAAAATTTTAACATTTAAAAAAATTTTTAAGAAAATCATGAGAAAATGTATTTACAGTATTATGCTTGAAAAAATCTGCATGTAAGTAGACCCACCCAGTTCCAATTTGTGTTGTTCAAGGGTCAACTGTACCCTTGAAGGTTGCACAAAAGAAGGAAGAGAGTGGAAGCGAGGGAGAGAAGAGAGACAGTGAAATGTGCTCCTTGCTTGTAAAGATACTCTGCATTAGGTGTGTGGGCAGTGGTTAGGTACAAAGTAAGCAGAGTTGCTGGAATATAACTTGGTCCATAGCCAAACCCAATAGTGTCACCTAAATGCTATGAAAATAATTGGCCTCTGGGTATTTAGAATATGGTCTTTGTCCTTCCTTTTACAGATGGCTCTGTACATCTTTATGTATAACAAGCCAACTTGATATGGGTGATGCCATGATTCTAATATGTGTGTCCTAGGAGTCATAAAGAGATATCAAATATATCTACAAACACCTTTGAGAGGTTATGGAATAAAGAAAACTTCCTGACAAATTAGTCACAGCATCAGAAGACAAAGCTAGTAATATATCAGCTCACTGTTCTCACCAGCAAATACCAGGGAAATGGTACCAGGTTGAAATTAATCAATCTAACACAGTGTGGAAATTTTAGGGGGAAAGAAGTCATTTCTTAAGGAAGATTTAAAAAAATTTTTTTAATGTTTTATTTATTCTTGAGAGAGAGAGAGAGAGAGAGAGAGAGAGGGAGCACAAGCAAGGGAGGGGCAGAGGAAGAGAGGGACACAGAATCTGAAGCAGGCTCCAGGCTCTGAGCTGTCAGCCTGACGCAAGGCTCGAACTCACAAGCCATGAGATCATGACCTGAGCCGAAGTCGGAGGCTTTACCGACTGAGCCATGTAGGCACCCCAGAAGATATTCTTTTTTAATATATTTATTAAGACATAGCTTCATGGCTCTGTTCCACTTTGGCCCTACTAACACAATCTCTGAATTAAATAGTAGTACTGAGAGCTTGCTTTCACTTAGACACAAGATTTTTCAACACAGCCAACATCTTCCAAGCAAACTCCATTTGACGACAAAAGTTTATGAGGTGGACTGCACAGAGCTCTTCATACGGTGATCCTTCAGCAAGGATTCTCCAAGACAATCAGTATTTCATGAAATTGTATTCATTTCAGAGTATTCAATACATTAATGATTGAGTTCAATGTGCTTTTATTTATAAAAGTCTTGGTAAGACTTTTATGGAAACAAACTATAAATCAGAAGGCAAAAATTTTTGTCAGGCAGTGTGTCAGAAATAGTTCTTACTATAACAGAAGGTTCACCCAACTTGAATGGCACACACACATTGCCTTTCCACACAATTTAGAAACACAAATTGGATCCCACTCTGTAGGAAGAAATGTTTTAATTGTGGGGGATGATTGAGTTCACAAAGCAGACAAAGAATGCTAAAGAAGTTTTTATTCCAGTCTGTCTGGGTGATTTAGTCTTCATGCAGAAAGGTGAATGCTAATTCTACCGCCACTCCTTCCTCCAGAACCATGGCACCTGTTGTACTAACCTTCAGAAATAATTACCAGATGTGGACCCTCTCTTGCTCCTCACCCTGATAATTCAGTATCATACTCCCAGTGCTTCTCTACGTTCTCCAGGATCCACAGGGCCTCCTGACCCAGGCACAGCCTTTTGCTGTTCCTTCTGGACGAGGGTGCAGGTGGAAGGCTGTTGCTGTTTTATGTTTATTTGTTGCTGTTGTTTGGAGAAGGAAGGTGTGAGGATGACTGATAGGTAAGGCAAAATAAGGAAAGTGAATCATTATGGTTGCACTGTCCAATATGGTAGCCTCCAGCCACATGGGACTATTTAAATATAAATTAAAATGAAATAAAATTTAAAATTCAGTTCCTCATTTGCACCAGCCACATTTCCAGCCCTCAACAGCCACATGTGCCTAGTGGCTGACATATTGGATGGCATAGATCTAGAACATTTATTTCTATCATCACAGAAAGTTTCTTTAAGACAGCACTACACTATAGTAGGTTACTAAGCCTTCTGGCAATCTATCCTCCTGGTTCAAGTTTCTTTACCATTTATATAGATAACAGTTTATATTCTGCCTAGCATCATCTACCTTCATTGTGTCTCAAAAGACCATCATGTTTATGAGCAGCTAATGCTTTTACAGGTCCTCTGCATGAAATTTGCTCTTAATATTACCTTGGATACTAATTAAGTGGGATTTGCAAGTGAGAACACATTGGCACTGTTAAGGTTAAGGGCTTAATCCTTTTGCACAGGAAACAACTTCAAAAGCTTGTTTGAAAGATTTTTATGAAAGCAGAGGGAATGCACTCTTTCATTATCCATGAGCATTGTCTATTCTCCTCTCCTCAGGAAATGTGTCATTTATTTGTCCTTCAGGTAACAGATGTTTAGACAATGTTTATAGGTCTTAGCATTCATCAGAAGAGTAAGCTGGTAATAAAAGAGATTTTTTTCCAGGGGTGCCTGGGTGGCTCAGTTGGTTAAGCGTCTGACTTCAGCTCAGGTCATGATCTCATGGTTTGTGAGTTTGAGCCCTGCATTGGGCTCTGTGCTGACAACTCAGAGTCTGGAGACTGCTTCAAATTCTGTGTCTCCCTCTCTCTCTGTTCCTCCCCCACCCATGCCCTGTCTCTCTCTGTCTCTCAAAAATAAATAAATGATTTTTTTTTCCAGATAATTCTAGAATCACCAAGATCTAGACTTGCTTTTTAATCTATTTCTTAGAAATAAACTTAGAGTATGTAGTTGATTTTTTATTAAGAATATAGGTAAAATATAAACAAAAACAGTTAATGATGCATCAAAAAATAATTTCACTAGTTGCTAGGGACTGAAGGATGGAAGAAATAGAGGTCAGTAAATGGCTACAAACTTTCAGATATCAGATAAATAAGGCCTAAAGATCTAATGCACAACATGGTGACTGTAGTTGACAACACTTCAAATTAAAATTTGCTAGGAGAGTAGCACACACAGATTATAAGCTATCTCAATAATTGTATTTGGATTACACATGAAATATTTCAAAACATTGGTTAAATACAGTGCTGTTAATTTTTTTAAAAAATAACTTCACGACTGATTGTTATAATTATTCTAATTCTTGTATTTACCTGATTAAAATATTTCCAAACAGAGATTTAAGGGCACAGGGGGCAGGGAGTGTTGAATCAATGGTTTGGAATAAAAAGGGCCCTTCTTTTTGGTTGTTTTATGATGCGCTCTCTTCTTATTCCTTTTGAAACTTCACTTACCCATGGAATCCATGTGATATGTTAATCATGATGAAAGCCTCAGATCCTCTCTAAGGAATGCATGACAATGGAGATGAGTGAAATGGTGTAACTATCAGACAATAAGGGAGAAATGAGGACTGAGGTGGATTGGAAGGTGCATGTTCCCACCACACAAACACACATATAACTCAAGCTTGGTGCACACAACTGCCAATTTGTGACCTCCTCATCTCAGAGCATCCATTCATTGTCTTGTGTTACCCTTATTCTTCAATTAACCAGCATCTATATTAGTTGAAAACAGGCATCATGTCTTATCCATCTCTTATAACCTTCACAGTGTCTCTCACAGAGATACATACCCCAAATGCCCACCAAGGATTGTTAACTGTTGGCGGATGTCATGGGCAGAGTAATGTCCCTTTCCAAAGATGTCCACATCCCAAACCCCAAAACCTGGGAACATAGTACATAGCAAAGCAGAATTAAGGTTGCAAATGAACTTAAGGTGGCTAATGAGCTGACCTTAATATACGAAGACTATCCTAGATAATACTAGTGTAATCACAAGGTCTTTAAAAGGGAAAGAGCCCAAAGAGAAGTCAGAGTCAGAGAAGGTCATATGAAGACAGAGGCAAGGGTCTGAATGACATGATGTGAGAAAGTCTTGACCAGCTGTTACTGGCTTTGGAATGGAAAAGAGGACCACAGCCAGGAATGCACATGTTCTCTAGAAGCTAGAAAAGGCAAGGAAGTGGATTCTCCCCTAGAGCCTCTGAAAAGAGATAGAGCTCTGCCAACACTCAACTTTAGCCCAGTTAAGACCCATTTTGGACCTCTAAATTTTAGAAATGTAAGATAATACACTTCTGGAGTGGTAAGCCATTAAGTCTGTGATCATTTGTTGCAGCATTCATGGAAAACAAATATAGTCGAAATTCTTTTTCCCTTTGATTTTTTTTAAAAGAGATATCAATTCATTATCCTTACTACTCCTATCACTAAATAGTCAATTGTCCTTGGAGAGCACAATGTTGACAGAGGTATACGCCAAAAGAAAATCTGGAATTTTACACAAAGGAAAAGCTGCCTCACCATTTTAAGATAGTAGCTCGTGTCCTACATCCAGTAATTTGCTTATTTAAGAAAATTGTCCATTTAAAATTCCTTTGGGGGGGGGAAATTGGTGCCATGTAAACATTTGTTCCCTACTATCTCCCTCCAGCTTTGCATATGGCTTATTCAGCTGATAATTATTAAATAAAATTGAAAGGGCCATGATTAGAGACTAATTGTTGACCAGTAGTTATTTGGATTTGTTTCCAAGGCAAATGTCTCCTCTGCTCTCGGCTCAAGGTAATTAGGTTTGTTTGCCTTGTTTTGTTTTTTGTTGTTGTTGTTTTTTTTTATCAGAAATCCTTCAAGTGTTTCTGCAGACTCCAAAGAGTCCCTCACTGGTATGACAATTTTCACTTGAAAGCTGGAATCTGATGCTTTTGCCTCAGGGCAGGGAAAGGAGTTTGGCGGACCTGGTTGTACTGTATTATTTTCTTAACTACTCTGGAGTAAAGATAAAGCTAAAGAGAACTGGTTAGCCAAGATAGCTATTTATCAGAGAAAGAAGAACCAGATAATCAAAAGAGACCCGTTAAATTCAATATTGAGGGAGAAATTTCTTCATGGCATGGCATATTGTACTAGATGGTATCTAAAATCTCTTACAGCGGAAGAATTCTTAGACTATCTCTGATCCTGCCTTTCATGAAAGTCGTGAAAAGGAAATCGTGTCTTTCATGAGATCATTCTGGCAGCCTATACCTTCCCCCTACCTTCCCCTGTGTAATAGTCCATTCTCCTACAGCTATGGCTCATACCCTCACCTAGTCAGGGCTGGGACTGTTTCATGGTGCTACCAGCTCTGGAATCCTTTCTTAGTTCCTTTTATCCCTGCACACATTTCTAAATATCATCTCTTCTTTTGATAAAATCAACAAGGCACCTGGCTTATAAAAACTTCTTTCTGAACTCATGGAATTATAATAAGAAGTAGCCAGCCTGTCTCTTGTTACTCCTGCTCTGCAGGTACCCATAGATGTGCACGGAACACTTCCTTTCACCTAACCCAATTGAAAGCCAGAAGGCAATAGGGCACCTGGGTGGATCAGTTGGTTGAGCGTCCAGCTCTTGGTTTCATCTCAGGTCATAATCTCACAATTTATGGAACTGAGCCCCAGCTCAGGCTCTGTGCTGACAGAGCAGAGCCTGCTTGGGATTCTCTCTCTCTCCCTCTCTCTCTGCCCTTCCGTCGGTCACGTTTCCCCTCCCCCTGCCTACCAAAATAAATAAACATTTAAAAAAAAAAAGCCACAGGTCAAGAAAACTCATTGATATCAGCCTCCCATAGCAAAGAGCAGGGCAGAAAACTAATGAATGGATTCCAGAAGGTGAAAGTGAGGCAGAGAATAATAACTAGCACGAGATCTCTTTCTCAGGGCAGCCCAAGTCGCAGATTTCCACTTTCAGTCTTTACTGAAATCCTAACTCATCTTGGTTAAATTTTTACCATGTTTGGGGCACATCTTTATTTGAAATGCCAAGAATATAAATATTCTACAATTGCCCACTTCTTTTTTTTCTGTTTTTTCCTTTTTTTTTCTTCAAGGTCTTACTGAATGGTTACTTTCTTCTGGATTCCTTAATCTAGGTTCTTTACACCTATGACATAAATAAACCTAATGTCTCCCTTCACCAATATATTAGATTCTCCTTCACATCCTTACCATCTAGTCAACATTGACAAATATGTTTGGAAAATGGGAAGCATGCAATAAACATTAGCCATTTTTATTTTTATTCCTTTTCTAAGCAATCCGTTTCTGACTAAAAAAGAAAAGCCGTTTGGGATAACAAGGACATTTTTTAAGATTATTTTTTAAGCTTACTTATTTATTTTGAGAGAGAGAGAGAGAGGGAGGGAGCATGAGGGAGGGGCAGAGAGAGAGGGAGAGAATCCCAAGCAGGCTCTGTGCTGTCAGAGCAGAGCTGACACAAGGCTCTAAGTCACAAACTGCAAGATCATGACCTGAGCCCAAATCAAGTATCAGACACTTAACCAGCTGAGCCATCCAGGCTCCCCAACAAGGACATTGGTAAGATTTAAAAGATATATATATAGTTAATCTAGTTAAGATTTTAAACTTAACTTCCAGTTTATTAAGAAACAGAGGAGATAGAGAAATAAGTTAAACAACATCACACACACACACAAAAGATCAGACACATTAAGAATGTGCATCACTTTACAGGAAAAGTGCTTAATTTCTTCACCTAGCGATAAAAAGTCAGTGTGGGATAAAAAGAGAGAAGGGACTTTCTAGATAAGTATTCAACAAACTTTCTCTACAAAGGGCCAGATAGTAATATTTCAGGCTCTGTGGGCCACGCCAGGTCTGCTGCCATTACTCAACTCCCAAAACCATAGATGATACTTACGCAAATGGCATGGCTCTGTTCCAATAAAAATTTATTTGCAAAATGGGCTGTAGACCAGATTTGGCTTGCTGCTGATCGCTGTTCTATGTTTAAAGAGCTTAAGGAACATGGCAATTTAACCAAGTTATGAAGTGGGCACTTTTAACTCAAAAGTTCTGGATAAGGTGTGGGGATCAGGGGAGGAAAACGGAGAGAAGTCAGAGGTTTCAGGGGTGTGGGGAAGGAAACCAGCTGAGAAATGAAGCCTATGCAGTATTTTGCTGGAGGAAGAACACACACAAAATGACACCACCTAGTGACTATATGTGTTATGTATGTGTCTAGTGGTCCTGCTTTCACTCATCTTCCTCTAACATCTTTTCATTATGGCTCTCAAAACAGTAATGACAGTATATACCTTTTACACAGTTGCTGAAAATGTGGAAATTTGGGGGTCTCTGCTCTCCCCCAGTCCTTATCTCCCTACCACCCATCCCCAGGGTCATGGGGTGTGGTGTCTATTCCCTTAATCAATCCTCAGTTTCAACCCGATTCCTTTTTACATCGTCAAAAAGAATCAGTTAAAACAGACTCTTTTCATAACAGCAGTAACTTATGGAATCCATTGCAATCATAGTTCTGTTGAAAACAATAAGATTAGGACCCCAAATGGTGACATTTTCTCTTTTGTGCCTGCTTAACGTTGACTAAAAATTTTAATGTCTTTGAGTCTCTTCGTCAGTTCAGGCTGCCATAGCAAATACCATAGACAGTGTGACTTAAGTAAAAAATATTTATTTCTCACAGTTCTGGAGGCTGAAGTCTGAGACCAGGGCACCATGTTCCCATGTCTGGTGATGGCCACTTTCAGATGGCCATCTTCTCATTGGATCCTCACATGGTGGAAAGCAGAGAGAGAAGACAAGCTCTTTTTTATAAGGGTGCTAATCCCATCATGAGGGCCCCATCTTCATGACCTAACTACTCCCAGTGACCCATCTCCAAATACCATTATATTGAGGATTCAAATTTCAACATACAAATTTTAGAAGGACACAAACATTTAGTCCTCAACATTGGTTCATTAGCCTCATTTTCTTTTCATTGATGAAAGAGTTTGAACTCGAATTTACTGACAATATTCTTACATTGACCAGAAACTTTTTATGGCCTATAATTATAAGAATTCACTCACTTAGCAATAACTTAAAACTGTAGTATTTGTGCTAAGATTTTCATGGAACATTCCTATATTATAAATAAAAGGATCCACATTTCTTTAATTATTTAGAGCAACATGAAAAATGTGTCAAAAAATGTTAAGTTAAAAACAAGATCAATGAGTCAAACTTAGAAAAATTTCATATAAGTGATCTCAGAATTGAAGATTCAACAACAAAATAGAATTGTTTCCAAAACAAGGAGAAGCTGTTCTCAGGCAATTGAGACAATAATTCAGTAACATGAGCAATCAGCTTTGGAGAAAACATCCTTTGGTCAATCGAGACAACAAATGAGAGAGAAAGAATAAAGAGGAAAAGATAGAAATCATTAAATCAAAGGAAAATGGAATCAAAATAGTAGAGGAAATCACATCCTAAAGTGTTTGGGGCAGTAAACTCATCACTTTTGCTTCACCCATTCTATCACAACCATACTTTAACTATTGGTGGGGTTTTCTACTTATATTTTCAAGCAAAATGAATCATGTGTGTAAAGTTGTCTTCAAAGTCCATATTGTTTAGAAGACAAATGCTATGCTAACACATAAATGAGTATCATCAATGATGCTTTCTGTAAATTTTAAGATTAGAAACAAATGCAATTACCCATTGGCTGATCTAACCTTCCCCTCTAGGAGACACTGGGATGATTCCAAAACGTAATATCCATTTTTCCTTTCTTCCTGTATGTTAGCTTCCATCCATGCCTAAAAGCTGGCAAAGTATGTATACACACACACACACACACACAGAGCTTCCATCCACATCTAAAAGCTGGTAGAGTTCCTTCTCTCTCTCTCTCTCTCTCTCTCTCTCTCACACACACACACACACACACACACACACACAAATTTTAGTTAAATGAAAACTTATTGTTTTTAAACACAAAGTTGGTGGTGCGGTTTATACACCTGTGTTTGGTTTTGTTTCTGTGGTTCTTACCTACTCACTAAACCAGATCCTCTCTCATTTTCACAGAGATTTCCCCATAGCTCTGGATTTCTCATTATGCTTCTGCAGGCCCTCAGTAGAATTTAGCAATAATCCGTCAACTCCAGTGTCTTTATAGGTATTATTCTCCCCACCATCTGCAATGACATTCCCTTCTATTAGGACATACTCTATTGTCTCAATGGTGAAATCATTTTGTCACCGGGCTACCACCTTGTTCCAGGCCCATCCGTGCCCAACCCATCACTCAGGATGGTGTTCTTTTTGCCCCCCAAGAATTAGCCAGTTCCAAATTTTCATTTTACCACCTGCTTTCTCAGACCACTCTTAGTACCACTTACCTTAGTTTGGATCTTCTGAGAAGGAAGTGTCAAGACAGGATCAGAAGTGTAAAGTATTTCTTAGGGAAGAAACAGGATAAGACAGGAGAACCTTCAGATTAGAATGCCAGTCTGAAGGTGGCAGCAGAAAGAAAGGGAAAGAGTGTTGAGAAGAAGAGCCTCCGACTGCTGCATGATTCCCAAGAAAGTTGCAAGCAGCCTGAGCGAATGTACAGAACTGAAAGTCCTCTGTTGAAGAGTCCTGTAGTAATTCCAGAATGAACTTGCTTTAAAACCCTTGCCACACTCACTCAATAGCTAGGAGCAGCCCAGAGAAATGTAGATTTGGCATGATTGTGGTGGTGGATCAAGAGGGACAGCTTGGGTCATCAATTATGCTGCCCACAATAAAAGATCCATGTAGCGTATTTTCACCTTTTCTTCCTGACTTTTCCCCTCAAAACCGTCAGCACCACCAAAACATGCAACAAATTTCACAAGTAAGCCACATGAAGAACGTATACATGAGGTGGTATTTTGGAGGTACCTAAAAGGCCCTCTCACATGCATCCAAAAGTCCTTAATCATCTATTTGCCTCAAGGAATTCCATTAACCCAAGGTGAAAATAGACCTGTTTCCACATGAATAGTGTGAGTGTGAATGTACAGTTCATCTCTTAAGGATATTTACATTTTATGGCTGATCTCTCAATGAACTAAGCGATAGTTAATGTACAGGAAAAATCTTTTAAAATTAATGACTCTAAAATTAGGCTCAGTTTTGCATTGCCACAAACATAATATCTAACCTTGGGTAAGTTAAGTAACATCTGTGGGACTCATCAGGGGGTTCTTCATTGAGTTAAGAAAACTGTTCCTGGTACTAAGCTAACTTGGGGGGATATTGTCCCAATCCTTTAGGAGCTCAGGTCATAGAGCTTTGAATCAAATGTTCTCCATGCCATTCTCAGCTTTAAAATGGTATTATCTCACAGCTTTTAAAAAAAAAAATGAATTTTAGCTAGCTGATGGGAAAGCTGTCTATAGCATGTCACATGAAATCATTTAGAGATTAGATAATTTTGTTAAGTTTGGGATAATTGACTATTATCATCAAGGCAAGAGTCTCCAGAAATCAGCCATAAATTCTTAAAGAATAATTATGTATTAATTCATTTCTTACTGATATATTCTGAAATGGCTAAAATTTCTAGAACCAGGCTTATATCACCAAGGCTTAAGGGCTCTTCCCATCTTATAAGAGAATGATTTTTAGCTATGTCTGAATTCATTTCTCTTTCTCCCCTGATTAGCAACAGAGCGGTGAAGAGAAATTAATTTTTCTAAGCTTTCATTTTCTTTCATCCATAAAATGGATGCATATAGTTGCAGAAACATAAAATTATAATGGATATCTCACAGGGATATTTTGATAATTAAATGAGATACTACATGTAAAGTTCTTAACACAGTGGGTGTCAAAAGCATTTATTAAATTGCCTATCATTTTTCTCAAAAACTGCTGAGTATTTGACTGAAGAATCTGATATGTATTGGCTGTATATAATGTATTAGATTGGATTCTCTGAGAAGCAGACTGAGACAGTGATGTGTATGCAGAAACTTTATTAGGAGTGTCCTCTGTATCAATAACTTTGGGAAGTGAAGGAAGTGAGACTGAGCAGAGAAGGAAGTTGAATTGTAATGAGTTAGCAACAAAGACTTTGAGCAAATCCAAAAGGTGCTCTGGAGCTGGGACAACCCTTCATATCTCCACATCAACCAGCTATTGGATATGCACAGCCCCTGAGTAATGGGTGTGCCTTAGAAGAGAACTTATATTCTTTTTGGCTGAGGAAAATTCCCAAGAACAACTCACCTACTAACACTACCAACTTTTGGGAGAATCGGTCTTATAGGATAAGACACAGCACAGCACCCACTACAATCCCCTTTATGCTTCTTAGATCCAGTTTCTTCATATACTAAGTTCTTGAAACAGATCTTCCAGGATTCTGGTTGATCTCTTTCCCTAATGAAATTTGTAAGTGGAAAACTAATGGGACCTCCCACAGCTACTACTTCTGTAGTTGGTCTGAGTTTCCACTGATACTCATTATCTCCCTTCAGTATTACCCATTCTAGATTTCTCTTACCCTTGGCCAGGTTTAGGGGACTTTTACAGCGGGATAACCCAGAGCATCAACCCTCTCAGCCTGTGACTACTGCACTTGACCATTTATCACCAAGACTGAAAACAGGAAAGGAGTACCAAGAGATACATACCAGTAGACCAACTGAGCGCCAAACATTCTTCCCTGTCCTATTGTGTTACAACAAACTAGCCTCCTTCTGATGATAAAGGAAAATTGTCTCTGCCAGGATAACCACTCCTTTCTTGCCTGCTGGTATCTTGTTTGAGAATGCCAAAGTGATGAGACAGAAGTTGCAACTTAAAATCTAAAGGAATCTTTTCAGTGTCCCCTGATGTAAGTGCTCTCTCTGGAGCAGGGCCTTTCAGCTACAGAGCATATAGTTGCAGAAACAGGAATTGCACATTCCTTAAGTGGGTCACTGGGAATGATGATAAACACAGCCACTCTCACTTCCTTCTACCCATTGGTTTCTGAACTCATGTATTTTACCCTCTAGTGGTACTGCACAATATAATGGTCACTGCCTCCAAATCCTCCACTGCCTCCTCTCGTTCATCACTTTGAAAGATAGTGCCATGCCAGGGGCTCAGCTTTGACTTTGCGACTGGCAAGTCAGACAACTGGCAGAAAGAGTAGCTACATGAAGTTCGATAAATAGAAGCTATGTTCTTTAGCCCACCATCTGGTCATACGTATTAGGAGAAGGATATCATTATATCACTTTGAGAAATCTACTTTGTGATGAGAAACATCACATTATTCTGACAGTGATAGATAACACAAGATTCTGACACATGACATTGACTAGTGCCTTCTGGTTCTTCTTCTGTTTTATCCCAAATGAACCACCTCCTTCTTATGATAAATTGTTACTGGACCCACCCAACCCTGTGATTTGATGAATCTAACAGAATCCAGGTCATGAGGGGCAATTCTGGCTGCCTATTCACACAGCCCGATCTCTCTGGACTATTTCATGATAGAGATTAGGAGAATTAACATAGCTATAGAGTCAGATTAGGTGAACTGTTTCTTTTTTTTTAAAGTTTTATTTATTCAAGTAATCTCTACACCCAACGTGGGCCTCAAATCCACGACCCCAAGATCAAGAGTCGCATGCTCTTCCGACTAAGCCAGCCAGGCACCGCGGACGTGAACTGTTTCTGGTTCTCCTTCTTGAAAGAAATAAAAGAGGAGCGCATTTGCCATTGGCCACATGCAGTGTATCTACCTGAGACCCTGTTAATTTACCTTAATAAACACACCATGCAGTGGGCCCCTGCCATCCTCTAGCACCTGATTTTATAGGGGCCAAAATGATAAATTGGTTCCCTAAGGAGGACAACTACCCTCACATCTTTTAGAACTTTGATGGTAGCACTAATTTTTGCTTTTCCCTTATTTATGGTTTGCCATAAATATTACAACATTGGTTTTTGTTTCTTATTTAATATCTTGCCTTGCAGGGTATTTCAGAAGTTTCTACTTGCCCACCCCTCCCCCCACCATTCTTATGTCACAGGCAAAAGAGACCAGGCACCATTGAGTTTCTCAACAAAACTGAGAGCCCTCTCACCAGTGAGTTCTTTATCACTCTAATAAAGTGTCTTCTCAGCTCTCCCATGGAACATGGTTGGCCAGTGGGTTACATAGTATATCCAATCTAGCATGCAAAATTCCCTGAGCCTCTTGATAACTACCTCTACTGTCTTCCTCAGTGGCCCTGGCATTTCTAGCTCATTTAGGATGGCTATCACTTTCTCCAAGTTCTAGCATCACGGCAACCTAGGAGGACATTAATTTTATCTTCTGTGGTTGTTGCCAATTTGATCCTGTATCACAAGGTGCTTCTATACAGATAAACTCTCCATTACCCAAGCTTATATTTCATATCCTACCTTGATCCAGCATCTCAGGACCCAGTCCCATATGTGGGCCAGATGATGCAAGTACATATTAGGTAGGTCTTGCAATTCCTTCATCTTCCCTTGATTGACCCGTAACTTCCCTAAGCCAAGGTCTGTTGTACCTTAACCTTCATTTTTGATCTGGCAACCAGGATAGGGGTGGTGTGAGGTTCTGAGGGGGCCGCATGTGTCTTTCAAGGCAGAGACCTCTGCATTATCATCAAGCAATAGGAGAGCATTAGCCTGTAGGGTAAGCCCTTAAGGATTTTAACAATAACCTTTAGTGGGTCTATTATGTGTCCCAGATAGTTCAGAGAGATCTGAAGGTTTAAGAGATTCAAGTGCATCCAACTCCAATGTCCTCATCTCAAGTCTGATAAAGGGCCTGATTTTATAGAGCAGATTTGATGAGGCTGAAAATTCAACCTCTTCTGGAGCTCTGCCACTCTTATAATTAAGTCCGGGCATAATCCCCAGCTTTTTCTACACCCTGACTGCAGTAGACTCTATAGATGCTGAAAGGAAACCTTCTGGCTGTCAAATGTAGTCTTTAATTGATCAATCACCTCAATTTTGTGTTTCCCAATTCATATATTGCCCCCAGAAATTCCAGTCTTAATAATTACTCCACACTCAAACTTCCCAAATATCTAAGATACTGCCTCCACCAAGATTTTTACCCCCAACATCTGATTATAGTTCAGCATGGTGAAATAGCAATAATCATGTCACTTCAGCATGTGGGAAGCCATCTAGGCCATTGCTTCCAACAGTGATTGGGTCTTCATTGCCAGCTCCAAAAACCCATTTTAGAATCTGCCTCTTCCTATAACTCTTGACGTCAACAGCTCAGAAATAGACTCTGAGATGAAGATTTGCTTGCAGGAAGCTTAGTGGGGAGTGTCCTCAGGGCCAACGTGAGTAGAGGTAAAAACAGGAGGATTACACAAGAGCTGAACTACAATACTATCACAACAAAGGCCTCTGTCAATCCAATGCTGAGTTCTAGAGCTAGAATGGCCCTTCCAAGTCTTCTGTTTAGAGACAAGGGGCTGATAATTGTACAACCCTGCATAAACCAGTCATTGGCAGTGGCCTGCCTCTGGGAATGGAGTTTGAGGTGGGGAGTGGCAATTCTCTTTCGCAGAAGACAATCCCAGGGAGCAACTCAACTGATACTTGTCAGCTGCCAACACTTTCTGAAACTGGGGAGACAAGTGTCTCTGTTCTGTAGCAGGGGGCGGGATCTACATGGTGCTACACCATCCATTGCACATAACCCTGCTATGGGGGGCAGAAAAATGGCCCCTAAAGATGTTCACATCCCAACCCCTGGACCTGTAAGCATTTTATGATACATGGTAAAGGGGACCCTGCAGATGTGATTAAGGTAAAGGACTTGAGATGGGAAGGATCTCCTGGATTATTTGGGTGGGTCCAACCTAATCCTATAAGTCTTTAAAAGAAATTTTCCTGCCTAAGGACAGGATCAGGCAGACCAAACTTAAAAATGGAGGAAAAGACCACAAGCCAAAGAATATGGGCAGCTTCTAGAAGCTGGAAAAGTCAAGCAAATCTTCCCTCTAGCATCCAGTAGGAGATGCAGCCCTGCCAGTGCTAACTCCAGCCCAGTGATACCCATATTGGACTCCTAACCTTAGAATTTTAAGATAATAAAATTATACTGTTTTTATGCCACTAAAATTGTGGTAATTTATTTCAGCAGCAATAGAAACTTGCTTTGACTGTAAAAGAAACCTGATCATCGGTTTTTGCATGAACAACTCCAGTACTTGCATTATTAACAGGTTGGAGAATGAGTTTCTATTTTATTTTTTACCCCATCTCATCAGATGCCTATATCATGGACAAACAGCCTATATATGAGGTGATTGAAAATACCTTTATCTAATCCAACCATAAGCTATTTAATGCTCTACCACATGTCTTCCCTAGGCCTAAGCACAATATTTTCATCATGAGGGAGTGCCTCGCCACCCCCACCCCACCATCTGTCTTTGGACCTAATTTTTGCCTCTGACAATCATCATGTAAAATGTTAGGCGTGGCCATCAAGAAATTGAATTGTTTTTAATTTTCCAAGGGAATTTAGAAAGGTAGTGGGATCAAGGGTCTAACTTGACCGTTTATGCTCCTAGAGCATAGTTTCTCCATGGCACTACTCACATTTTGGGCCAATTACTTGTCGGGGCTCATTCCATGCATCGCAGGATGTCTAGCAGCATCACTACACTTCTACCTGGGAGATGCCAGCAGCAGCCCACTGTCCATCTTCTCCATCCCCAGTCATGACAATTAAAAATGCCTTCAGGCATTGTCAAATGTTCCCTGGGGGACAAATCATTCCCCTCCGCTAGTAGTGAACCATTGTCCTACACAGAGAGTATTGTAGAATACAGACCTGACAAGGGCTTTGGAAATGATTCAATCTTGCAATCCAACATTTAAAAATAGGAAGTATTTCTCAAAGAGTTATAGCGACTTGCCCAAGTTCAACTAGCTAGTCGTATGGTCAGTGGCTACATACAAATCTACCTCCCTGGACCACTAGAAGAGACCATTTGAAAACTAAACATTTCTTCTAAGAGTATTAATTAGTTTCCAGAGCTTCCTTCACATATGCAGACAACTCAAGTAAAGCACGTTGACCCAGTTTCCTATCCTTCTGTGTTTTTTTAAGATTTCATTCCTCAGAACTTTTGCAGATAAAATTGCTTCTAATAGTGGTTGTCAGGAAAGCATTTCTGCTAATTAGTGGTGGTGAACATGACAAAGATATATGGAACCAAATAGGAAACTCCCACAACACCAATCTTCCTCCTTTTCCTTGGGCTGAAATACCGTGTTAGTCTGTGTGCATAGGGGAAAGGAGTCCTTCCTTTCTGGGCAAGGAGGTCATTCCTCAAACTTCCTCAGTGATTTGATCATCAATATGGCCATCAGTTGCCAGGGGTTGGTTGGTTTGTTAATTTGCAGCTCCATTTTTACTAAATAGAAAAGGAACATCAATAGCAGCCTTGGAGAATTCTAGGTTGCTCCAATCTTGATTCTTACTTGTATTTAAAGGCATAACGATGTCAGTAGAATTAATTAAATCGCTGTCACTGTTTCTCTCTCGTACATCACTCACTCACACACTCCTGTGTTAACCCACATTGAGATCAGCAGAATACACATTTACATTTGCACCCACCTACACATGAAGGAAAATATGCTAATACTTTTTTCATCCGTATCTTTTTATCTGTGGTTTTGGATCACTTCACGAGCATATTTAAAGAACACAGGGATTGTGAGACAACCAGGATATCTGAAAATGCTAAACATTTAAGCACCCTGAGGAGTCTGCTTCGGTCCTTCGAAAACATGGGGATTTACTAAATGATTAATCAACAACCTCATCGAATTTTGATCTATAATTCAAGAAAAATAGGATGCCGTATCCTTTTCAGTGTGTCTGGAATAACCAGCCTCATGCCAGGAAGGGAGTTTGATCTCTGGGGAGGGACAGCATCACGCAGGGTTTGTGTGCGATTCGACTTTCCTGATTTAACTACTGCGCAGCATCAGGCAGGTTCCCACTTGTTAAACCGGGCTGAGGAGCTGTTGGGAGATGTGTGCAATTACTCAAAGTATGTGCCTGGCCCCTAGGAAATGCTTACTAGTAATGCTGCTCCCCACTGCATTTTCATAAATGGACCAAGCTGAAAGGGTAATGCCCGTGGCTGAGATGCTGCACATTTTTTCACAGAACTGTTAAAACTCCTTTGGTTGTAGCCCCCATCATGAAACCAGGCATCAGGGTTGCAAACTATTTCAAATTGTGTTCCATTCAGGACTCCCGCAGATCTCTCTGGATACTGCATTGACTGGCAGAGGAGCCTAGATGTTTCTTTGCTAATTTACATAGACAAGAGCTCTGGGCTTGGTTTTAAGACTAGAATATGCAAATCATGGGGCACCTGGGTGGCTCAGTCGGATAAACATCTGACTCTTGATTTTGGCTCAGGTCGTGATCTCACGGATCAGGAATTTAAGTCCCAAATCGGGCTATGCCTGACAGCTTGGAGCCTGCTTGGGATTCTCTCTCTCTCTCTCTCTCTCTCTCTCTCTCTCTCTCTCTCTCCCTCTCTCTCTCTCTCTCTCTCTCACCTCCCTGCTCATGCTTACTCTTACTCTCTCTCAAAATAAATAAACATTAAAAAACACTATAAGATGCCAAATCAAACAGCACAGCCTCTACCCCATAAGTTTGTCACCAGCTACCTCTGAATGGCAGAGGTTCACCCAAGAGTGGGATATACTGTGGTCTGAGAAGGTAAGGCATTCCCTTCTCTGTGTGACCTAACTTCTGCGCTGAAATGCAGGATAGCCACCAGCACTCTATTTAGAAAGGGTAAGATGGATACCATATCTCAAAACATTCATTTGCCTTCTGCATCTCTGAAATAGAGTGATAATATCTATTGATCATGGGCAATATGACTGCCATTATGGTGTCTTTCAAATGCGTTATTATTTGATGCCCACATCTTTCCTAGGAGGTAAGTACTATTGGAAAGCATACTATTTTTAAAATTTTTTTAATGTTTATTTATTTTTGAGAGAGAGAGAGAAAGAGACAGAACACCAGTGGGGGAGGGGTGGAGAGAGAGGGAGACACAGAATCTGAAGCAGGCTCCAGGCTCTGAGCTGTCAGCCCAGAGCCTGACATGGGGCTCGAACTCACAAACTGCAAGATCATGAACTGAGCCGAAGTCAGATGCTTAACTGACTGAGCTACCCAGGCACCCCAGAAAGCATACTATTTTTTAAAAGAGGATGCATGGGGCACCTGGTGACTTAGTCAGTTGAGCATCTGACACTTGATTATGGCTCAGGTCATGATCCCAGGGTCATGGAATTGAGCCCTGCATTGGGGCTCAGAGCAGAATCTGCCTGAGATTCTTTCTCTCTCCCTCTGCCCCTCTATGCATCTCATGCTCTCTCTCTAAAGTAAAAACAGAAAATAATTTAAAAATAAACTTAAAAAGAGGATACACCTATATTTGTCCAAAGGCTGACAAAGTTACCCAATTCCTTTATTTCAATTGCCATAAAATTAGGAGTATCTGAATCAAAAAGATTTTCCAACCTGTATTCATGGAGCAGAAAATAACTATGGAAGTAACTGACACCACTCTAACCAACACTCTACAGCATAGGAAATGAGGTCCGAATTGTTGGAATGCTTTCTACATAGACAGCGAGCTGAAAAGATGTAGGGCAGGACCCACCCTCCCACGTCCAGTTGCTCTCTGACCCAGTGTTGCTCACCAGCCTCCACTATCAACCCACAGCGGATACGGGCTCACCCTCTGTCTTCAGTCTTCAGCCATTTGGATGTGGGCGACTGTGTTCCCAGTGTCGCTGGAATGAGTGTGGCTTGGGTGACATGAAGTGGGTAAGAAAAGTTGAGCTCATAAAGATTTTTAAAAGGAGTTTTGAAAAAGATAAAATATCCATACCAATGGTGTTAGGTTTCACCCATGGGAAATTCAAGTGTCCAACAAAACTTTCCAAGGCACAGGGCCTTGAAAACTCAAATCTGGAACATCCCCGTGTATACTTCACATTATAACTGGTCCCCAGGCCCTCTTTCAATTTGAAGACCAAGGATTAGTGCTGGAAAAAATCCCTTCCTTCCTATGTCCTTTTCTGTCTTTTATGGTTGGGCAACTGGGCTTTCATTTCTAGCAAATTGGGGAGAGACCCAAATACTCCCTCAGTGGGAACAAAAGCCGCTAAAGGACAAATAATGAAATGGCCTTTCGCACTACAAGCTTCACATCTCACTCTTCCTTTCTCCACATTTTGCTTCATTTGGGAAGAAAACCTATTTTTAAAAGCACCAAACCCCCTTTCTGTCAGGGAGCTTGGCCAGATTGATAAATAAGGGGGAATCATCTTAATGAGGGTGCTGTCGGCAAACCCCTTCTTTTAAACAAATAAATGTGAGCAATGAGCACATTCAAGAGGTCCCTGTGTTCTGGAAGAAAAAAGAAGATTCACTTCCACAGCAATATCAGCCTGGACTTGGCCCAAAGGCACCTCCTTCATTATTGGCAAGGCTTACTTATTAGCATATCAGCACTGATCCAGTCCCTTCCCCCAGAATGCTAAGGGAATGATTTGTACAAGCTCTGGGCTGTCCCTGAATTTACACCATTCTTAGTCCTCCTCGTTTCCTATCTGTTTTCTGGTGGGCTCCAGGTGTTGCTGTCTGCTTGAACACATGTCTGGTTACCACAGATTTTCTAGGTTTAAATAAGAATCAGACTGCTCTCATTTATCTCCATGCAGACAGTGCAATTTGTCAAACTCAAAAATGCCCATCGGTGTAAAGGATTTAGGCAAATCGGAGGATTGAGTGAGGAACAAGAGACTGGTGTGGCAGATGAGCATTGGAAGAAAACCAGTTTGATCAATCAACTGCTAGACAATACTGGTGACCTTCTCTACCTCTAACAAAACAGTGCAGGGGCTGCTTCATGCAGCTTTCTCCCACAGAGAGTGGGCAGACCAGTCAATCTACCCAGATAGAGGCGGTAGCCTGGTCCATTTCAATCGCAAGGAGGAACATTTCCATTCACTTCCTAACTGAATGCCCTATGCTGTCAGAGCCTGATTCTAAAGAACCAGATCCCTGGCTCCAGTCTGAGACTGACCCAGTAAGACTGGGGTCTTGGCTCCATAGGGGTGCCATGCTTTGCCACTGAATACTCCTCAGTCTCCCACACATGGCATGCCTCTTAATGACTCAGTGACTTGGCTTATGTTGTTGTTTCCAGGAAATTCTATCCACCTTGAATGACGTGTCATGTCATAACTCGTTAGGAGATTTCAAGTTGCTTTTAGTTTGTGTGGGTGAATTTCATCAAATGCTCATCCAACTCATTTCTTTCTTTCTTTTTTTCTTTTGTTTTTTTCTCCAGGCTCACAGTTAAATTACACTTCAAAATGAAAAGTGGCCATGTGACAGAATTCTGGCCAAAGGAATATGGGCAGAAGTTCTTGTCACATCCAAGCCGGGCTCACAGAAGATCCCATGCTATACCCCTTGCTTCTCTCTTCTCTTGCCTGCTAACTGATGCAAATAAATCCCAATAACTTCAAGACCCCCAGGGGATACTAGAGTTCCCAGAAACTTGGGTCCATGAATATGCAGAGTTTCTCCACTAACCTGCACTGGATCAGGACAGGAGAAAACAGCAAACCCTTAATCCACAGAGATTTGGGGGTTGCTTGCTACCTACTTAGGCTACCCCACTGAATGCAAACTGGTGAGTTTGTGAGAAATGTCTGTGTTAGTGGCACCGCACTGTGATTAGCTTAAAGGAGGCCAAATCTTAAGTCACTTTTATATCCCCAGCCTCTAATAGAAAGCAGACCATATAACCATTTAGAAAGGATGAGAGGGGACAGGAGAACACGGAAACATCTATAAAATGTGGTCACATGTGTTATTACATATCATATGGCAAAATTAGATTAGCTCTATAGTCAGGGTAAAATGTGCAGTGAATAAAGAGTATAGGACAAATGTTTATGACTGGGAGAATCTAGAAAGCCTTCATAGAAGAAGTACAAAATATGAGTAGGCTTTCCACAATTAGAGAAATAGAAAGGGCACTCGAGGAAGACGAAACTGCTAGTTAAGCAAAATCATCTTGAATTCTGTGGCTGTTCTAAGAATGGCAAATGGTCAGCTGGAGGAACAAAAAATTTTTTTAAAGAAATAGCATGGAACTTTTTATCAGAGTTTTAGAAAATCAACTCCAGCAATAATATTTTTTTAATGGATTTAAGAAGCCAAAGATTGGAGTTAAAAACCTGCTAAGAGGCCACTGGAACAAATGATGTAGGGTCCTCCCAGAGACCCCCAGGGACTCTGAGTGGCCTCAGCAGTAGGAAATTCGATTGACAAAGACATTTGGATTAGCCAAAGAATGGCCAATGAGTGCTAAGCACAATAAAACCATCATGCAAATGTAGATAAAACTTAGCTGTGGTTGGAGAAATTTTAAAATTGAATGACTATATATTTTGATTCATCATGAAGGATTTTCGCTATGCCTTACAGAAGCAGAGAATCTTTTGTAAAAAATATGTATTCATTTGGAAAGAGAGAGCACATGCATGAGTGACCAAGTGGGGGGGGAGGGGCACAGAGAAGGAGAGAGAGAATCCCAAGCAGTCTCTGTGCTGCCCATACAGAGCTCCATGTCATGAACCGTGACATCATCACCTGAGCTGAAATCAAGAGCCAGATGCTTAACCAACTAAGCTACCCAGGTGCCCCACAGAACCAGAGAATCTTTGACTTCCTATTACCATTAACATTTGTGTCCTGTGGGTAACAGCTGACAGTGACCAATGAGGAAGTATACAAGACCAGGCTATCTACCAGAGCGTAAGTAAATGCAGCAAATTAATGAAAGAATTAAGCCAGATCAGGGGAATGCAATCTTCTAAGACACTCCCTAGTTTCAAACCTTCCCAGAACTTCCTATATTACCTATACAGCAATACTTCTCAGTTGCTGATTCTTGGACCCCCTGAATCTAAATCACTGAATCTGAAGTACTAAAAATGTATTCTCACTCATGACCTACTGAATTGTCATCTTGGTAGTCCAGACTTAGGAACTTGCATTAAAAATTTTTTTTCATGTGTATTTATTTTTGAGAGAGAGAGAGACAGAGTGCGAGCTGGGGAGGGGCAGAGAGAGAGGGGGGCACAGAATCTGAAGCAGGTACCAGGCTCTGAGCTGTCAGCACAGAGCCAGACGCAGGGCTCAAACTCATGGACCGCAAAATTATGACCTGAACCGAAGTCGGATGTCCAACCAACTGAGCCACCCAGGCACCCCAGGAACTTGCATTTTAAACCACCACCCCCACCCCTTCCACCTGGTGATCCTTACTCACACTTAAGTTTGAGAAACCACTAGCCTACGAAGTAAATTCATGTTTTTCAGTATGGTGCTTACAAACTCCTTTGTAAACTTGTGCCAACTACCATTTATCCCTCCTCATTCTCTCCCTCTGGTCCTATGTTCTAGCACACAGAATGGATAGCCATTTCTAAACATACTACACTTTCCCCCAACCTCAAAACCCAACGTATGTTGTTCCCTTTGTCTAGACAGCTTCCTCTCTAATCATTTCACAAGATTTATTTCCATAAATGATAGATACTATATTACCCTTTGAAAAGCATTTAGAAATTCACACCTAAAGATTTAACTGGATGTTTGCTTACTACTTACAGTAATTCAGTAAAATCCATAAGCGAATTATAAAAAGAGAATGGGTGAGTCAGGCCTGGGTATTCCATAGTCAAGCTGACTCACTGTGTCATAGTGCTCCTGACTCTGAAAACTCCTCCCTTCTGGGTAGAGGCAGATGGGGTCAATGACATATGATAGGTGCTCATTAGTCATTAGATGTCTAAATGAAGCATTGGAATAATTGTCTTGACCTCCCCCCCCATTTCGTTGGGGTTAATTTAAACAGTTTTTATGTCCTTCAGATTATGGCCAATTCAGTTAAAAGTCCAGTCAGACTGTTTAAGTGTTTTGAGTACCATACAATGAGTTGATTGAATAGATTTTTCACTCTTCCAGCTGGGTAGTTTTGCTGCATAGAGCCATGACCTAATGTAGAACATAAGACCTGTCTCCTGTCTTTGCTGACCAGCCAATGCAGGTGCAGTTCAGATCTATGGACAATTCCAAAGAGGCCTGGATTATTTATACAGGTGGAACTTAGCCCATCATGCCCACAGCAAGCAGGTGAGACTGCAGGGCAAACACGGCATGCACCTGTCTCCATGGTTATGCCACAGCAACGAACCAGCCAAATGTGAAGAGGCCAAGAGCTACTGCCTTTTCTCAGAGGATGCCGTCCTAGGGCAACTCTTCTATAGCACACAGGCTGCTGCCGGCATCACAGGTCTTTTTTTAGACATAATTACAAAATAGAAAAATGTGTACCCTTCCTTCATTCTTCCCTCTGGCGGTGGCTTTCAAAATGACCACAGACTGTCCACCAAGCTCTGCTTTCACCTCACACCATCCTATATCCAAACCTATTTTTGACTTTTACTCCTCAGTGAAAACACATATCCCTTCAGATATGTAGATCTTGGGAGCCAGCCTGATTGGGATATCACTAAGGCTTTCCCACACATTGTCCTCTCCACCCACATTGCTCTCTCCCTCTTGCATGGAGAGGCCATTACAGCTTCTCCTGTCTCAGCTGAAATGCGAACTTCTCATTCAATCCTCCCTATCACCCCACCCAAGGATATGGCACCCTTTGCCCGTCCTCTATTGCCTGTCTGTCTATTCCATAGCATTTCTACCATTGTTCAATTGTTTATTTACTTGTTTGTTGCTCATCTCTTTTAGCATATGGTAAGTTCCATGAGAAGGGGAATTATGTGCTATTCACTGCTGTGTTCACAACTGCTAATACAAGTACCTGACACACAGAAGGCACTTAGTAAATATTTGTTGAGGAATGAAGGATTGGTATAGCCATCTCAGGAAGGACTTATATTTTTAGAAGAGTAGCTCCTTAACAACTCAGATCAAGTAATGGTTAAGGAGCAAAAGAAATGACTCCTTATATGCCTTCCCTTTTGCTATTGTACCTACACTAAACATTTGTATAATGTCTTTGAGTTTACATTGTTCATGGCCATAGGCATAGGTCAGGCACACACAGAATCAATGCCAGTTGTGTTATGTAACACTCTAGAACAAAGTTTAAAAGTCAGGCAGAGGCTATGTCTATCCAGTGGGCAGTTGGACTATACCACAGATGATCCTTAATTCCCTTTGTCTTCCTCCCTGCTACTGATTGTCTGGAACAGATTAATCATAGAGTGATCCAAATGGATTGCAGAGCTGGCTGAAATGATTCATTTAGCCCATGTGCACATCACAGAAGCGTGCATACAGGCAAAAGAGTATGAGAAAAAAATCCCCTTAAATTCTCAGTACTCTGCCTATTAATGTTGACTATCATTCAACCCTGATAATATAGAAGTAAAATATTAATGCACCCACTTAACACTAATGTCCATAATGATAATGAACGCCTTTGCAGCCAACTTAGTGCCTGGAGAGCAGAATGTTATAAACGTAATTTCTTAGTTTTGTTTTATGATAATTGGTAGTAGTCAGCATTAAATCGTAACTACCCAGCCTCAAGACGACATTGAAAAGCACCAGCCCTCAAGGAGAGTTGTCTTAAGGGTAAATAGATGCTGGAGTCACATGATGAAAAACCCACTAAATAAGACAAACCTGCCTCCTTCACCTCACCCCGTGTAAACACACACAGTTCGGGAAACAGACAACCAAGCACGTTTAGGAAATATAAAATCTTGCCTAACATGACAAATCCCAGAGCTACCGTCTTCTGAACAGCTAGAAATCATCACACTGTGTAAGGAGTAAATAGCCACAACGCACAGATGAAGAGTCTATCTGAGGCAGCAGCTCAGAATAAGAGAGAGACAAAAGGGGGGAGAAGAGGGAACCTTCGTCGCCAATGAAAACAACGAGCTTCTTAAAGATGGGGGTTAGAAAAAGAGGGCTTCTTCCACCAACCTCGAATTGCTCACAGCAATTCTCCAAGCCAATCCCTGCAAAGCCCGCGCAGCCCCACTCCACGCCCTCTAGGTGTCAGCAAGATTTCAGCACTGACCTGGCCCGGGGGGGTTGTCACTCAGTTGTCGATGGGCAGTGATCCTGGAAGTGTGTTCTCCAGACCAGCAGCGGCAGCATCACCAGGGAACTCGTCTGAAATGCAATCTCTCAGTCTCTACCCCAGACTTAATCGGAAACTCTAATCAGCAGACCTCCAGGTGATTCTGTGGGTGCTCAAATGGGCGAAGCACTGCTCTGGGCAATGGCTGGGTGGGAGGCAACTCGAAGATCCGTGTCAGCTGCTCAACATTTCAGACGGCTCTTGTTAAGGACTGTGTTGTAGCTCCCAAAGTCCCTGTGTTGAAACCCTAACACCCAGTACCTCAGAATATGACTCTATTTGGAGATGAAGGCTTTAAAGAGGTAATCACGTTGGGGTGCCTGGGTGCCTCAGTGGGTTAAGCATCCCACGGAGGGTGGCTGGGGTCATAATCTCACAGTATGTGAGTTTGAGCCCCATGTCAGACTCTCTGCTGTCAGCACAGAGCCCAGTTCGGATCCTCTGTCCCCTCTCCCTGCCCCACCTCCTCTCACACTGGCAATCTCTCTAAGAAAAGAAAAGAAAAGAAAAGAAAAGAAAAGAAAAGAAAAGAAAAGAAAAGAAAAGAAAAGAAAAGAAAAGAAAAGAGAAAAGAGGAGAGGAGAGGAGAGGAGAGGAGAGGGAAAGAAAGAAGAAAGAAAGAAAGAAAGAAAGAAAGAAAGAAAGAAAGAAAGAAAGAAAGAAAGAAAGAAAGAAAGAAAGAAAGAAAAGAGAGAGAGAGAGAGAGAAAGAAAGAAAGAAAGAAAGAAAGAAAGAAAGAAAAGAGGAGAGGAGAGGAGAGGGAAAGAAAGAAAGAAAGAAAGAAAGAAAGAAAGAAAGAAAGAAAGAAAGAAAGAAAGAAGAGAGAGAGAAAGAAAGAAAGAAAAGAAAAGAAAAGAAAAGAAAAGAAAAGAAAAGAAAAGAAAAGAAAAGAAAGAGGGAAAGAGGTAGATAATTACATTAAAATGAAGGCACTAGGGTGGACCCTAAATAGTGTGATTGGTGTTCCTGGAAAAAAAGGAGACTGGGAAATAGGAGAGACACCAAGCATGCGCACACAGAGAGAAAAGGCACAGGGAAAAGGCAGCCATCTTTAAGCCCAAGAGAGAGGCCTCAGGAGAAACCAAACCTACCAACACCTTGATCTTGGGCTTCCAGCCTCTAGGACTGTGAGAAAATAAATTTCTGATGTTAACACCCCTCAGTCTGTGGTATTGTCTTAAGGCAGCCCTAGCAAATTGATGCAGCCCTCTTCTCACATTCTCCCAATCTGACAGAGGTCTATCCCACAGAGTGTTCTCACAGGTTTTGCTCAGGTTTTCTGTCACCGTGATTAGTATGTTGTGTGACAAGAACTTTATTTCAGCTCTCTCTTGCTTACAAGAGATGTCTTATCCATCTTTGATTCCCCAATGCTCAGTGCTTGCCTAGTTCAGAGTAACCACTCAGTTTATACAAGGAAGAATAATAGTGGCTTGGAGAATTACTAAGTAAGGCTTCATGGTCTACCATGGATCCTAATTTATACAACATGGCAATCTGCGATAGCAAAATTTACAGAGCTGCAAAGTACCCTGAGATCGAGAGGTCAGTGTGATACTTGCCTGTGTTTGCTCATATTAAAAGACTGGGAGGAAATTCAGCTTACCTAGATTTAAGTAAATCTCCTATTCATTAGTCATGTGACCCAGAACACACTTCTAAAACATTTTCAGCCACAGTTTCCTCATAGGTAAAATGGCAATTAAACAGCACCTACTTCTCAGACAAGCATAGGAAAGATTAAGCAAGATAATTTTGCCAATGATTTAGTGCTATTACCTATATATAACTAACATTTACTGAGTGCTTACTCTTAATGAAGATGTTCCCTTTAGAAGAAAATAATTCACCTAAAACCCAAGGAATCTTACATGACTTCTTTTCTGAAAGATTATGAGTTTCACAGAGAAACTAATTTATCCATTTTCCTCCTTCCTCTTCCTTTTCAGTTCCTCTCAGTCTGTGCCACCTCTGTGTTCTCTGTTCCCTTGCTTTGTCCCAATACTACTGTGCATTGGTCTGCCAATTTCCCAATTTTTGTCCTTTTTATCTACGTAAAATAAAACAACTTATGGTGATTTACTACAATCTGAAAGAGTTATTTTATGTTTAATGTAACTAGGCAACTTTGTGATTCAACTGCCCAAGACTGATTCAGTTTTCATTACCTATGAGAATGGAACAGCTTTTAGCAGGATGGGACGAATTGAGATGACATACTAGAAAAAAATAGCAAGCTAAGAGTGAAGAGCCTGTCATATATACCTGGATGTTTTACCAACTTATTCTGTAACTGAACAATTCCTCTTTATGCCTTAGTTTCCTTACCTGTAAATGGTATGGTGGACTCCTTTTGTAAGGAGCATTTTAATTTTTTAATGTTTCATTTATTTTTGAGAGACAGAATGCAAGAAGAAGAAGGGCAGAAAGAGAGAGACAGACAGACAGACAGACAGGCAGAATCTGAAGCAGGTTCCAGGCTCCAAGCTATCAGCACAGAGCTCAACACAGGGCTCAAACCCACAAACCATGAGATATGACCTGTGCCAAAGTTGGATGCTCAACCAACTGAGCCATCCAAGTGCCCCTTTAAGGAGCATTAAATTTTTAAATTTTTTTTTCCTGGGGTGCTTGGGTGGCTCAGTGGGTAAATGTCGAACTCTTGATTTCATTTCAGGTCATGATCCCACGGTCACAGGATTGAGCCCTGCATCAGGTTCTGTGCTGAGTGTGGAGCCTGCTTAAGATTCTCTCTCCCTCTCTCTCTCTCTATCCCTCTACCCCATCCCTGCTCACTCTCTCTCTCTTCAAAAAAAAAAGTTATAATTTTTTTCCCTATTACCTTGCAATCAAGTTAGGAAACTCAATAACTAATGGGTAGCAAGGAAGGGTTGGAAAAAAAGATGGAACTATAAACAATGAGGTGCTTGCGTGATTCCTGAGAACAGGGCCAGAAAAAGGGTGGGGGACAGAAATCAATCAGAAGGGGACACAATGATGACTTTTATTTACTAAGAAAGGCACCATGATCTACCTACGCTTTCTCATCTGCAGCTAGTGCTCACCTATGAAGGTTAAATCACACAACTGGGAGAAACCTTCAAGGTAGAACTGTCACTGCAATTCAGATTCCCAGAAAAAGAAATCTAGAAAGAAATTTAACTAAATCAGAGATGCTCAACTCCCTCTACACTATCAGATGCATTTATTCTAAGTATTTCTGTACAATCATCAACTTCACATTTTTAGGCTTATATAATCATTGGGTCTTATTCATAATGATTACCATCTTTGTACTTTTCTCTAGTAAGTGAAATTAGCATTCTCTCATGAACTGTAAATGCTAAATTGCTAATAACCTCCCTGGGGTTTTCTTCACATGATGATGCCTTCAATGATTTCATCATAGTGTATTAAAATATCACAATTTGTACTTTTAAGCAAAATAATTTCCCTAAGGCTTGATCTAAAAATGGTAGGTGTATTTTTAAATAACTCAGTAAAATCTTGTATAAACACTTATCAAGGAACCAGTGCCAAAGAAATAGTCCCTCTTTTTTTTTTTTTTTTGGAATTGACATCACAAGCAGAAATTAATGATTCTTAGAGGAGTCAAAATTTTGTAACAAAGGACTGTCTGAAGTCTCAGACAAAAAAAATCATGCAAGTTACAAAAATCATTTTAAAAGAACTGGTATATGTTAATTATTGTCAGCAAAGGCCATAATGCCTTTGTCAGACTAGTTCTGGGTAGAAAGCACCATGGAATCCAATGTTTATTCCAGTGGAAAAGTAAGAAAACAATTTGCAATAAACCAATGGAAATAACTCCCCTTTTTTCTCTGCCACTTTATGGGCTCTGGGGAACTAAGATACACTGGAGGAGGTAGAAGCTAACAAAAAACAAATTATAGCACATGATCAGGGAATACAGGAATGCTGATTTGCCTACAGTTTCAAAAACACAACTCTGCTATCTTTGAATCCCAGTGAGACCAAACTTCTAACTAAATTCTAGTTTAGGGGGAAAGAAAACTTTGGAAAAATCAAGAGTACATATTGCCAAATAATTCGTGTAAACCTAAGATTCCAAGAAAGGCTACATAGCAAATTGTCTTTTCCATATTTCCAACTATAAGTATGTGTGTGTGTGTGTGTGTGTGTGTGTGTGTGTGTGTGTGTGTGTATCCTTTCCTGGAAATAGAAGAATTGTATAAGAATGAAGTTTTGTGGAGGCACCCGGGTAGCTCAGGCATCTAACTTGGCTCAGGTCATGGTCTTGTGGTTTGTGGGTTCAAGCCCCATATCAGGCTCTGTGCTGACAGCTCAGAGCCTGGAGCCTGATTCAGATTCTATATCTCCCTTTCTCCACCCCACCCTGCTCACGCTCAGTCTCTCTTTCTCTAGCTTTCAAAAATAAACATTAAAAAATTTGTTTTAATTAACAAAAATGAAATTTTGTGCTCATTCACACATTCCTCCATTCACTTATTCAGTTTATATTAATTTAGAACCTGCTCTTCCAAGCACTACGCTAGGTGTCAGAAATTTAATGCTGGGCAAAATAAAAACAAACTCTGCCTAATTAGGCACCTAACGTCTAAATGTACAATGAAAGGATAGCCCATTTATTATAACTGGAAAGGAGGCATTCTTGGTGCTTTGAGAACTTATACTAGTAATGTGACCTAATTAGGATGACAGGGAAGGTGAGCCCTTAGGAGAAATGCAGAAGTTGTCCTGTCACAGGAAAATAGTTCCACCTAAATAAAGAAGAGCTTTTGAGGCTGAGAGCATACAAAGACCTCATGCTGGGGAGAGGAGGCAGGAGAGAGGGTGAGTGCAGGCTCACTGCCCCACCCCCTTGAGACCAATGCCCTCCATGACAGGAGGCCAGCCAATGAATGGAGAGAGGCAACCACAATCTTGTAGGACTGAGCCCTTACTTAGCCTGTGGGATCCGACACTATCTCCAAGCAGATAGTGTCAGAACTGAGTTGAATTGTAGGACACCCAGCTGGCATCGCAGAACTGCTTAGCTCAGGGAAAGAACCCACACATCGGAACAAGTGTCAGAATCAGGAAAGTAGGCTGCAAAATTTACTCAAGCTCTTGCGGGAAATGAGAAGGCAGAGGAACTGAGAGGAAATCACCCATTCGCTTGAATGGGTCCAATGGATTTATTCACCATGAGGTGGTGAAATAGAGGACTGGACAATCCATGGGGAAGAATGACAGTTTAGCTGATAGCAAAAACCTCAAAGGAGTAAAGATTTACCAGAGGATGCAGAAGCAGTGCCTGAGATTGGCAATAGGAAAGAAGGAGGATATCCTGGAAAAATACACACACACACACACACACACACACACACACCCACACACACAAAGTTTAATTCATCTCAGAAGCTTTCAGATTCCCTGTGGTCTCAGTGGAAGCGATAAATAGTAGCTAATGCCTAGATTCGAATGTACAAAATTCTTGAGTTCAATCCCCGCTTTCCCTCTTACCTGTAACACTGGGCAGACGATTTAACCTTTCCAATACTTGGCTCTTTCAAAAACAAAATAATTGTCATCTTACATCTCAAAATTGTTGTTAGGCTAAAATGAGGTTAGTAATGAATATTCTAAGAATGCCTGGCATATCATAGGCAGCTGGTAAATGTTTGCTATTCTTAACTATAATATTACTGAAGAATACTCTATCTTTTGATAAGAAAAGACATATATTTGGTTTATCCCAATTAAGTAGAAATTTCTACTAATGAGAAAACCTCATTTCAAGAGTATTTTAATTAACTGGAGTTTTCTTGTGTACCCTGTGACCCAGAGTAATCCTTTTCTGATTCAACCACCCCCAGAGATTATAATATACTGGCACAAAATGCTGTCCCTGCTCTGAGAATTAGGAGGGGCTAGCCACAGGGGAGACAGAATGGAAATGGACCAAGAGCAGTGCAAAGTCCTGGTACCTCTACTCACACAAGGGAAGCAGGGACCGGCCTGCATGAAATCTTCCCCAAGTTCTGTGGCAAAATTCCATTCCCACTTCTAAGAGGCACCAATATCCTGAGTGAATCCACTTCTAGGAACAAGCCCAGCTTAGAGGTACAGCTTCAGGGCCCCGGGGCAGCACTACTAGAGTTAGGCCAGAGTCTTTGGCCCAGGAAATCAGCTCGAACACAAACAAGGAAAGGAGCCCAAGAGTCCGGCCATGAGAAAGGACTAGCAGGGGACCTAGAGCAGGACAGGGCCAGCTCACTTAGGAGGAGGAAGATGAAAAGGGAGGATGAGGAGCAAGGCCACCCTGGAAACCCCCAAAAGTAGTGCCACAAGTATGCTGATCATGTCCGAAATCAATGCCCACGTAACGCTCTGTGTGTTTAGATAGAGCTAGATGCTAACCAGAGACCATCCCCCCCAGGTAGGTTGACCTCCTATTCTTTTTTGTCTAGAACTGTCTCCATTTACAATTGCTGTCCCAGCAAAAGTACTAATGGTGCCTCTTTTTGCTTACAAAAGTACCCTGGCTTGAGAAAAACAACCTTGATTTCCTAGAGCTGTGGGTTCTTTTATTTTTTTAATATTTATTTATTTTTGAGAGGGGGGGAGAGAGAGCGAGCACAGGAGGGGCAGAGAGAGAGGGAGACACAGAATCCAAAGCAGGTTCCAGGCTCTGAGCTGTCAGCACAGAGCCTGATGCAAGGCTCGAACTCACGAACTGTGTGATCGTGACCTGAGCCGAAGCTAGACACCTAACCCACTGAACCACCCAAGCACCCTGAGCTGTGGGCTCTTCTAGAAAAGTTGAAATCACTGACCAGATTCAGAGGTACTCAAGACATTTCTGTCCATATATCAAGAAGAGGCTTAAGAGAGAGATAAACCAAGGGCCGATACAGCACAGAGTAACCTCTTATGCCAACAGGGAACTATGATACAGCCAACTTAATGTGAACAGCCCTTGGGCGAAGCTTATAGCAAGAGATTCTTCAACAAGAATCAGAGCTTTGAAAAACTCCTCATTTTGCAAGTATGAGGCATCGTGATACTGTTGGTTATCAAAACTTGATTTTGAAGAGTCACAGAAGGCCACGTATTGGCACGTGGACTGCTGAGGTCAGCCTAGTAGAAGAACGTTCCTCAGGAAGTTGAGTATACAGGAGTGAGACTCATTTGAAAGGCAATCCGTGTCCCTGGTAGTCATTTCTTATGTGTGTTATATTTAATTTCTTCCCAGACCCTTTCCATCAGAGAAGCGGAGCCTGCATCTAGTCCACTGAGTCTATTTCTTGGCCCAGCCCAATATCCTACGCTTGTTATTAAGCTAACTTTGACGCTCTCACACCCACATTGCTGAAAGTCACACAGTCATCTCACCACTGTCATTTTCGTTGGACTCATTGCAATAATTACCTAATGTTGAACACAATTCAGTTCCTGTGATTGGAGAAAAGGCTGTTATTGACTCAGAATGTGAGCCATGTCACTGCAGCACCGAACTGAGGTTTCAAGTCAACAACAGCTCATTCAATGCATGCTTCTCAAAGACCTACACTGTACCAAGCCTCCATGCTCAAGAAACGTATTATCTAAAACAAGTACAAAAGTAACTCCAGGGCCAAGTTAATTTGAATGATAATCTATTCCATGTGAAGGAAAAGCCTGTTGTATTGTAGATTTCAAGGTCATGACTTTGGGGACCCCAAAGCTAAATGATTCGCAAGTGAAGTTCATATTTTTTCTTGTGTTTCAGTTTTCTCACTACCTACTAGATAAAAGGCAGTCTTGAGCTAAAACGTATTAAGAGTGAATATTGACCCACCATTGAATTTTTAATATGTAAACACATGTACAGAATGTGATCAAAATAAAACAGCTTTTTGGTAAAGGAGACATATCAGGCCATCAGTATCAATGAGTATTTTTCCCTTTAAAGTGATGGTTATTTGTGTACCTACTCGAGTTACGCTGTTCTTGCTCAAACACTTTGGAAATTGCCCTCTGAAACTGGCTTTAGAGCAGCCGACTTACTCTTTCAAAACTCCTGAATCATTGAAAACTTCACACAGGGAGGGTTGCTTTTTGGAAGCAATCATAAGGCATGATGGTGAATAACTTTCATTTTAAGTGAGTCATCAGGATCAAGGTGTGGCTATAATAGGAAAAGACTAATTTCTTGTCATTCAGGAAACAATGACAAGTGTGAGGGTGAAAAGTAGCATCCTGATAAGTTGAAAGATATTAGACACTGAACTATTCCGAAGGGAAAAGGAGCCACATGGGCTTCTCTGGGATTTAGCATTAAAAAACTGCGGAACATTGAATCCTCTGGAGAAGAAAGCAAAATCTTCCATTTTTGAATGCCTAGTGCCCAGCATAGTGAGTAGCATATAGCAATCACCCAATAAATGTTCGAAGGATGAGATTTTTAACAACTGGTTCCATCATCTCGCTGAAGGACAATAATTATGCCTCCAAATATAGGAAAGCAATACAGATACCATTTTTCATATTACTATCCTGTGACATTGGTTTGCCATTCGTAGAGTCTCTGAGTGCATTCCAATTCTGAATCTTATTTTTGACTTACAAGTTGTCATAATTTCAAATTACAAAAGGTGCAAGAAATTCTATAACAACCACCAACCCACTCATCAGGCAGATTTCACAAATGTTACCGTCCAGCTGTTTTTTTAGGACTCAAACACACACAAAAAAATCGTAGCTGATGGTCCCTAATGTTGTATTAGGCAAGACAAGATAAAAATAGCGAAAGTGCACTTAGAAAATAATGTCCTTTACTATTTGGCTGCCTCTGTAACTTTTCTCTTTTTTTTTTCTTTTTGTATATTCTCCTGACTCTTCAAATTACACCTTTAAAACTTTGCTTTTACTTTGTACCTCCGTCTGGCTCTTGGAAAGACTTTTGTAATTTGTTGTTAATGGCATATTTTGGACTGTAATCTCCATTTCACTTATTTGGAGTACATTTTTCTCCCAAATTTCTCTTCCTTTCCATTCAGCCCAAGCTGCAAATAATAATAATTTCCTCCAAACTCCCACCTTGACGGCCCTTTTATGCAACTCCCTCTTATTTCCAGCTATGTCCCCCAATCAGACCCTTTAGAATAAAAACAACAAAAAGCCTCTCATTTTAAGAGAGAATCAGGCCATTTATGCTGTGTTATTTTACTGTATTTAGGTACCATGTTTATCGTGTTCTAATGTTCCATGCTACTTGGCATCAAAGAACATTGCTTTATTGTGACATTTTCAAATGAAAACTACATGACAGTAACAGTTTCCAAAGAACCCTCATTTACCTTGGCAGCATTTACAAGTGGTGGGGGAAAAATACATAAAACCACCGCTTTGAGCAAAATGCTACAATGATTATTTAGCAAACAAGCTCACATATTAGAACGGCAGAGGGAAGATTGCTTCTACAGACTAAATTATACTTTACACACAGGCCCTGCTGAATGGCTTTCTACAGAGGTTACATTTAAATTATAGCTCTTGCTAAGCAAACATCTCACGGTTTGTGTGCGAATTTGAATTATGCATTGAACAGGCAGCATGTTTATGGAAAAAAAAGTCAAGTCGATAGATTGCTAAATTGCTACAGCATTTGTAAGGGACTGAAATAGCAGTGGTGTTGGACAATGAAGAAGTTTTGAGAGAGGTCCCGCTTAGTCTCCAGTAAGAAAATGGGTTGGCAATTCAGGACCACAGTGAGTGATCAACTTTCAGCTTCTTTGAGAAGCATCCCAAAATTGCTAGTGCTTTCTCTTTAGAAATATAAGTTGATAGCTTATGCCTGAAGATTCTAAGCCTGGCCAAGTGCATTCGTGTGACTTCTGACTTTATTTTAATTCCCAGAAATAAGGCAAATGTATAGGAGCTGTCCTAATTCAGGGGAAATACATTGTTAGGCAGTCAAAACAGGTAAATCAGGTAAAAGGACAATGTCAGGGAACAAATGAGCTAAGGAAAGGGTATTTAACGTTTTCGGAACCTGCCACACTCCCAAGTACATTCTGGAGAACAACCAGAGTTTACTGGAGCAGAATGTGTCTTATCTGTACCAGTGTGTGAACATCCTCCATAAAGGTGTGAAAAGAGACAAAATGAACTTTACATTCTCATAGAATTCCAAGAGTGTGTGTTTCTATCGCCGGTAGATATTTTGCATTTTTCTACCAATATCATTTTCTATCAATAACCCTTGGGAATGTTGTGATGTTTCATCTCTTAAGATTTACAACTCTTCGGCATGCTGGAAATCCCAGTCAAGTTTCTGCTGCACTAAGCAAGGGTTTACCATGGAGGAGGATGGTGGTAGCCAAGCTTCAGTGTGCTCACCAGAGAACAAACACTTCTCGTGGTCTCCAGTTCTCCCTGGGTAAAGAAGATGGGGAAGAAGAAAGTACCGCCTGACACTCAATATGGACCAACAAAGAGCCCAGAAGAAAGTAACTAGGGGAAGCCAAGCTATAAACCTCCTGCCATTTGATGGCCTAGAAAATTCACAGGTACACCCAACTCTACTTCTATATATGTGTTACGGGGTGGTTAGGTTCAAACCATGGTCTGTATGATTTCATTTATAAAACATTCTTGAAATGACAAAAGTACAGAGGTGGAGAACAGATGAGTGGTATCCCAAGTATGGAGTCAGGTGAAGGAGAGGGAAGAAGGTGTCCACAGCTATGGAAGGATCCCTGCAGTGATGAAATTGTTTTTCTTTGGAGTGTAATGGTGGCCACTCAAATCTGCACATGTGACAAATTGCATAGATACAATAGACACAATTGCATAGACACAATTCATCCCATGGGATGAATGTGGCATGGGATGAATTGTGTCTCCCAAAAAGATATGTTGAAGTTCTGACACTCAGTATCTCAAAATGTGATTTTATCTAGAAATAGTATTGTTGCACATGCAATTAGTAAAAAGGAGGTCATACTGGAGCAGGTGCGCCCCTAGTCTGGTATAAGTGCTGTACTTACGAGAAGAGGGCAATTTGGACACGTGTGCACAGAGAGAAGAGGATGTGAAGGCCCACGGGAAGACGACATGCGAAGACAAAGGCAGAGGCCAGAGTCATGCTGCCACAAACCAAGGAACACCTGGGGCCACCAAAAGTTAGATGAGGCAAGAAAGGATCCTCCCCTAAAGGATCTGGGGGGAGCACAGCCACACAAACACCTTGATTTAGGATGTCTAGCCTCCAGAACTATAAGAGATTAAGTTTCCATCATTTTAAGCCACCAAGTTTGGGGCACTCTGTTATGGCAGCCCCAGGAAATCAAAACATAACTAAATACACACCCCTACACAAAGGAATGCATTTCAAACTGGCGAGACCTGATAAGGTCAGCAGACTGTACCAAGTCCAATTTCCTGGTGTGATACCGTACTATAGCTGCGTAAGAGTTAGTATGGGACAAACTGGGGGAACTATACAGGGTCTCTCTAAGTGATTTCTTATAACTGCATGTGAATCTACAATCATCTCAAGGTAAAAGTGTAAAAGAGTGGCCTGACTTCAAGTAAGTTGGCTCCTTAACATACCCTCAGAAAGCAGGCCAGAAAGCTAAACCTGCCCCAGTTTGAAAATGAGAAAACTGAGGCTCAGAGAAATTAAACAGATTTCCAAAATTCACAAAGATACCGAGAAATTCAGATCTTGTGTTTGTTTGTTTGTTTGTTTTGAGACAGAGAGAGCACAAGCAGGGGAGGGCAGAGAGAGAGGGAGAGAATGTGAATCCAAGCAGGCTCCACAGGGTCAGGTGTGCAGAGCCTGATGCAGGGCTCGAACTCACAAAACCATGAGATCACAACCTGAGCCGAAATCAAGAGTCGGACATTTAACCAACCAAGAAATTCAGTTCTTGAATCTACAATGTACACATAGTCCATCTTGTTTTGCTGTACTGTGACATTCTTAGGCAAAATTCAGCTGTTTAAATTCACTCGGGATGACAAAGATTTGAAATCGAGGGCCTTTCACAAGGTCACAGAATCGCTATCGATTGTAGAAGGAAGAGAAAGAAACTCTTGAGGGAAGTAGGTATAGCACACCCTGCCTTTTTCCCGGGGAAGGGAGGTCGGATACTTCTTGCATATATTTTCTATATATTTTAGTGGGCACACTGAGGAGAAATCTAGCTCTAAAGCCAGTCACTGAGAAGAGGCATCACACCCCACTTGGCCAATCTCCTCTACGGTGAAAAGGAAGGAAAAGTTGACAGTCATGGGTATAGGTCACACGAACATCCCTCAGAAAACACAGCCAGATTAAGACAGGAAGCCATTAAAAAAAAGAGAGAGAGAGAGATAAAGCAAAGCATTTAGAGTTTCTCCACCACCAAATCCCAGAGCCCTAGCAGTGCTCACACAAGCTATCACTTCTTAATTGCATTTAAAAGTGTCAGAAACAGAGAGCGATTTGTCAGCCTTATTACCTGTGTTGGGCAGCTATTGTGCAAACATCTGGAGAAGGCAAGGCGGCGGGGAGGGGGTATGTGAAGTGCGGAAGACACAGAAACCAGCAGCGCTGGACCACAATTCCAGAGATAAATGACTCAAGGGGTGAAAAATCTCCCACTTCTTGCCTAGGCTTACCAGGAAAATGGGGAGAAATGCACCAATTATGTTCAGATTCACATGTAGATCAGGAGGGATGGAGAAAAGACTACAGCGATGCTGGGTACCTTGAATTAACATAGGTCTTTTTATGCCCAACAAGTTTGATGGATTTCGAAAGCCCAGGTCAGACGTCTTGGAGCAAATGAATCATGGGGAGGGAGACGGTGAAACATTTCTCCTAAGGTGGATAAAGATTACAAACCCTCATAAACCAGAGTTTGAGAAAATCTTTTTGGCCCCTTGGGTCTCTGTAGCCATCATGTAACCAGGCTTTTGGAAGTAGGGATTTATTGGATGGCAATTCAGCTCTGTTGGTCAGCTTGTCTACTCCAGGCAGCGCAGTCATTATTTGAATGCAGTCTGCAAATACTGAGCTGGCAGGGGAGATCCAGAACAGATTCCTGTGGACATTATTTTTTTTCCTTTGAAGAAACCCCTTTATTTTCCTGTAATTGTATCTGATGAGAGGAAATACAGAAGTAAATGGAACAGAAGCCAATCTGAATCTTTGCTCGCAAGCTTATTGTTTATTGACTCATAGGCTACCTGTCCTGAGGCAAATATGATTGTGCAGTGATTATCTTATGTTCCTCAGTGAAAGAAAAAGACCCACAGATGTATTATGTCCTGCTGTTTCAATTCACAAAGTTTACAAAGACTGTGTAAGACAGTTCTGGATGCAGCATTAGGAAAGGGGTGGGACAATTAAATGCGTTTCACTAAGAATTCAATTATCATTTTGTCTTACACACCAGTCTTTCTCAAAATCTAATGGACAAGTGGATCACCTGGAGATCTTGTCAAAGTATAGATTCTGATTCAGAAGGTATGGGGTAGGGCCTAAAGTATTCTGCATTTCTTCTTTGTTATCATTCAGGGTTTTTTTTTATTTTAATAACTTTGTGTACAAATTGAAATATAAATTGTGACCACCACAACCAAGCTGATTAATATATCTATTGCCTTATCATTTTCTATTTTCTGTGTGTGTGTGTGTGTGTGTGTGTGTGTGATGAGAAGACTTAATTTAAGATCTGCCCTCTTAGCAAATTTCAAGCATACAACACAGTATTGTTAACTATAGTCACCATGCTGTCCATAAGATCTCCAGAACTAACTCAGCTGGCATAACGGAGACTTTATACTGTTTGACCATCACCCCATTTCTCTCTCCCAGCCCCAGTCCCTGGCAATGACCTTTCCACATATAAGTGAGATCATACATACAGTATTTGTTCTTCTGAGTCCAGCTTATTTCACTTAACATAAGGTTTATTCATGTTGTTGCAAATGGCTGTATATCCTTTTTTCTAAGTTTGTTTATTTACTTTGAGAGAGACTGTGTGTAAGTGCTAGCGAGGGAGGGGCAGACAGGGAGGGAGAGAGAGAAGCCCAGGCAGGTTCCACACTGTCGGCACAGAGCCTGACGCAGGGCTTGATCTTGTGAATGCTGAGATCATGACTTGAGCTCAAATCAAAAGCCAGACACTTAACCGACTGAGCCACCCAGGTGCCTCTGGATTTCTTTCTTTTTAAAGGCAGGATAATATTCCATTTGTGTGTGTGTGTGTGTGTGTGTGTGTGTGTGTGTAGACAGAGAGGGGAGGCGGGGTGCAGGGGTAGGCAGAGAGAGAGGCAGAGGGGAAAGAAATGGAAGCACAGATGGCAAAATGTTAACAGTCCTTGAGTCTAGTGGTATATCTACATCACATTGTCTTCATCCCATCATCCATGACAGATATCTAGGTTGTTCCCATGTCTTGGCTGTGGTGACCAGTCTGCAATGAACGACACTGTGGATTCACAGACCCACCTTGTGTACAGAAGTTCTAGTGCACAGTATCTGGGATACAATTCAAGTACAAGGGGCTTGCATGAGTGTGTTCTCTTTCTTAGCCAGGTCCTTTGGTTTCCCCAATTTTATTATGAACATGAAATATACACAAAAGTTGGAAGAATAATACACTGAACCCCTATACCCACCATTTAGAGTCTAGAACCATCAACACTTTGCCATATTTGCTCATTCCTCTCTCCTGCCTTTCTCTATCCCCCTTCTCTGCATATCTACATTCTCCAAACCATATAAAGTTGCACATATCATGACAGTTTACTCGTAAATACTTCATCACGCATTTGTTAAGAGAATAACTTCAGTGTAATTATTCTACTTCAAAGAATAAACAAGAATCCCAAGCCCATAACGTTTGCTAATAGCCAGTCCATTTTCAAATGTCCCCAATTGTTTGTAACGTGCCTTTTATAATTACTTTGTAAAAACCAACAATCCAATCGAGGTTCCATCATTGCCTTTGCTAAGAAACAGTCCCTCAACTTTCTTGGGTTTTTGTTTGTTTCTTTGTTTGCTTGTTTTTACTTTTCATGACACTGACTTTTTATAAAGTTCAGACTGTCTTTGAGGATGTCTCCACAGTCTGTGTTTACCTAACTTTATCCATGATGCTATTTAATTCTGACTTTAATTGAAAACTACACCTAGACACTTGAAGGATTCATTCAAGTTAAACATTTTTGACAAGTCTATCTCAGAGGTGTTTCATACTTCAGATTCCCTCCCACCAAGAAACTTATAAAGTCAGGTTATCCCACTGTTAGTGATGTTAACTTTGTTTGGTTGCAGTAATAACCCAGATGTTTCTATTTTAAAAAAATTGTTAATGCTTATTTATTTTTGAGAGACAGAGACAGAACACAAGTGGGGGAGGGGAAGAGAGAGAGGTTAACTTTGTTTGGTTGCAGTAATAACCCAGATGTTTCTATTTTAAAAAATTTTTTAATGCTTATTTATTTTTTGAGAGACAGAGACAGAACGCAAGTGGGGGAGGGGAAGAGAGAGAGGTAGACACAGAATCTGAAGCAGGCTCCAGGCTCTGAGCTGTCAACACAGAGCCTGACGTGGGGCTCGAACCCACGAACTGCGAGATCATGACCTGAGCTAAAGTCAGATGTGTAACTGACTGAGCCACCCAAGCACCCCGCAGATGTCTCTATTTCAAAAGTGCATTGTTTTCCTCTTGCATTGGGCAGTCAGTAATTAATCTGTGAGATGATGTTTTAGCCATTTGTGAATATCCTGCTTCCAAACATTTCATCCAATGGCATTAGCACTAATTGCTGAGGCTTACCTGAACCAGTGAATCATTTATTTCATTAGGGATTTAAAAATGGTGATTTCCTAATTCTCTCATTCCTTCTGCATTTGTTACCTAGCCCGTCCTTTCCTCTTCCCTACCCTACAGCCCCATCACAATGGACTCATGACATTTTGTGCATTTAATGCACTGTAATTGATCAAAGGCATTATTGTTTCTGATGTTCACATTGTCCCAAATTTGCCCAGTGAGAGAGCCTTCAAGCTAACTTTCTTGTCTCTTAGACATAATCTCATTAGTCTTTGAATGCTTCCTTTTTTTTGGCACAAAATGTCCTAGACCCACCTTTTTATTTCCCATCCAAATTGGAATCATCCATGTCTGCAAGGAGCCTTGGAGAATGGAGAATGACATTTAGAACAAAAATCTAGACACTAGGTGTGCACATTGTTATTCAAGGGTCATTGTTTCTAGGTATGTTCAATGATCCAGGATAGAATTATGGTTTTTTTTAAATTAAAAATTCATAGTAGTATTTCAAATTTAAATTTCAGTTACAGGAATTTTTAACTTTACATTTTATTTTCTTATAACAACTTAAATATATTTATTTGCTTTATCCCACAATATATATTTTAAAGTTTAAAAATTACAATTGTTACTGTTAACCATAAACAACTGAGTAAAGTTTAAGATTTCTTAAACTTTTTTCTCAAAATATATTCTACTAAAAGTAGTCAAAAGTTACTTGCAATAATTATTTTCCCTATCAATTTGACAGATTTGCAGTTTTATATTTGTGTTTATTTTTGTCGAGTTTTTGAATCTGTAAAAATGTGTGTGGTTTATATGTAAGTGGTGAATCATTTATCTGTAAAATGTCTGTTTATGTCTTTTGTCCTTTTTCCTATTATGTTTTGGTCTTTTTCTTATAATTAATATTGCTACATGGATATCAGACAATGTAGACTTTGTGGCAAAAAAAAAAAAAAAAAAATTCCAGACATTAAAAAAGGATATTTCTTAATGGGAGTATGTCCATTTACCTTGGAAAATATGACAACTCTAAATTTACATTTGTACAATAATACAGCCTAAAACGCAAAAGAACTGAAGTGGACACACTCACGATCCGAATGGGAGATTCTAACACACTTGTTTCTGTAAGTGACAGAGTAAGAGAAAAAGTCTCAAAACTGTAAAAGGCTTAAATATTAGTACTGATAAACACGATCTGATTATAAAACACTATATAAAGCACTACATCCAGACAATTGTAGATTGTACATTTTTATATGAAGTGGGCAGTGCGGGGGGGGGGGGGGGTTCCAAACAAAATTACACACTTACAATGAGACTCTTCTCATAAAGTACAAGATGACTAAAATAAACACATATAATTTTAGGTGTACGTGGAGACATAATAAAACTATATGAAAAAGGAAGAGAGACGTAGGATTCAGGATGATGGTTACCCAATATGCAGGGCGAGAGGAAGATAGAACAGAGAGGCCGCAAGGTTAGATGAAGAGAGTTGAGGTCCTGGCTCCTATTTTAGTTCGTAGTTTTACCAGAGCTTTTTGTATCAAATAACAAACCAAACAAAGAAATGTGATAGGCCTGGTGGTAGGTCATGAACCAAAACTATGCTTAGTCTACTTTTACACATCCAGGATCTAGACGAAACCAACAGAAAAGAAATCAAATAAACTTCCAATCCATGAAAGCTAATAAAAGACCAATATCCAAAGAAAGGAGAAAAAGGGAGATTAATTAAGATAAAAGTAGACATTCATGAAATAAAATAATAAGAATGAAAACAGTAGAAATGATCCATGGGAAAGAAAAGTTTGTTCTTCGAAGAGATCCATAACAGAGACAATGCTCTAGAGAATATGATCCCAAAAAAATGAGAAAGAGGGTCAATACTGTGCCAGGATATGTATTCGATTGGCAATAAATCAGAATTTGTCTTACAAAAAGACTATTCAAACATTCTAGTCAACGGAGCACAATGGCAGAGAAAAGAAAAAGCAAAAAAAAAAAAATTTTTTTTTTTTTTTAGTCAGCTATCATATTTCTAGTTCCATTGCTCAATAGCTACTTTTAAGGGATTTCCAAACATTTTGCATATCTTTACATGCACACTGTTCTTTACACCTTAGTTTTGTTTTTTAATTTTTTTTAATGTTTATTTATTTTGAGAGAGAGAGAGAGAGAGAGAGAGACAGTGTGAGCAGGGGAGGGGCAAAGAGATAGGGAGACACAGAATCCAAAGCAGGCTCCAGGCTCTGAGCTGTCAGCGCAGAGCTCTACGTGGGGCTCGAACCCACAAACCACAGATCATGACCTAAGCCGAAGTCGGATGCTTAACTGACCGAGCCACCCAGGTGCCCCTACTCCGTGGTTTTTAAATCCACCTTTATGCCACTGTGGTAACACGAGAGACCCTGGGCCATTTCTGAGCGTCTGAGCATTTGGTTTGCATGCAGATGGTTGAGGGGGAGAAGGCTGGGGATTTATCAGAGGAATTCCAACTACTCCTTGTTGCTACATTTCCTCGTACTTATTTATAATGCAAACAAGAAGTTAAAATCATAATTGTTTTACCTCTGCTCATTAAAATATGCTATTAAAAATCATCTTAATGAATAGATATTACTGTCTGGTGATGCCTGCTCTGACCCCCTGTCTAACAGGCTCCATTTATGTCTTGTTTGATGAAAGTTCTCTGCATCTGCAAAGCAAAAGGGCAAACTGATTTATGAACAAGACTTATTGTCGCAGAGGCAGATTTGTATAATGAGAAATATATTAAATTTAATGAAGGGAGAGCGTGCCTACCAAGGCAGCAAGTCTGCGTTGTGATTAAGTGATTCAATATCCCTCAATGGATTAATTTAGACAATGCACCGGGGTATGTAGCCACCGCCAGACCCTTTGCTCTAATGACAAATGTTAAGCAATGCTGCGTAGTTGTGCATATGTATTGGGTTTTTAAGGTGTGATGACAAAGTAAGGTGTCACCCTAAGACCTCTACATTAACAAGATGAATCCCAAAGATGCATATGTCCTACAGATAGAGAACCAGGAAGATCTATCAACAATGTCATCTTTTAATATCTGCTTACAGTAAAGCATTTACTATAAAATAGACACACTCTTTTACCTTTTCAACCAAGACCAGCTTACTGTATCTGACAAACACTGAATGCAATCCACGTTAATTCCCTCTCTGGTCCCCAGCAGGGCCCAAGTCAGACACAGGATGATCAATCATGGGCTGTGGTTTCCAAATAGGAGAATGCCAGCTATTATTTAATTGTCTACATTTACACACCCTATACAATAAGCGATGTCATTTACAAGATTGGAAAGCAACAGCGAACCTGTCAGGGCCCAGCAGTCACCTTCCTACAGTCTGGAACAAGTCCAGTTTCCAGTTGTGACTACATAAAGCAAAACCCTGTAACCTTCAGTTAGAGAGAGCACGAGGGGAGTTGAATTCTGCATTAAAAATAGCATGATTCCAACACAATGATCTTGGGATATACAAGTATGTTCAATCTACTTCATACAGAGGAAAATGAGCCATCTTAGACCCTTGGTGCCACGTGGAAAAAATATTCGGCACTCTCAGGGTCTGCAGGTAATGGATTCAAAATTCTAACATTTTTCCCCACCCCTTTCTTTTCCTCTAAGAGAAAAGCATCTCAGGAATACTGGCACCAGAATTAAGAAACTGGGGGAAAAAATAGCCACTTACTTGGTGTCCAGCAGCCTTAATAAGGAGAAGTAGAATTTCCATTGCCTTGGGCATCCATTCTGATGACTCAAGGACAGAGAGGAATCTAACAAGTCAGGGTTCCTCTCTTTATAATAACTGGGAGAAAGAAAGAAAATGTGACTTCTACATGAGGCAGGTGGTGGGAAAAAAAAAAGCTGTCACACACACCAAAAATAAAGGCTAAGAGAAGGTTTCAGCTTCTGTTTTTGGATTCCCCCAGACTACTGGATTCCTCTAGGCCTAATGAAATCATCTGGGGTATGTGATGTGAAGAATATAAACAACTTAGATCTGAGGATAAGCAAGCTGAGACTGGAGTCCTATTCTGCAACATACTATCTCTGTGACCCCGGTGGTGTTCTCTATTCCTTAAGGAATTATTATTCATAATAATTTCATCATGTCTGAATTACTTACACTAATGTAATTTTAAAAAACACATCTATCTATTAATAAGTCCTCAGTGAGCTTTAAAGAGAGTGACTCCTTGTACAAAAGAAGCCTTTTGGATGAGGAATGTGGTATGAGAGGTCATGCAAATGAGGAAATAGAAGCAGCAAAAGAGATCAATTGCCCTGCGTAAGCAAGTTGTAATGGACTGAGAAGCCTTGGGGAAGGACCATGTAAAGCACGCAGCGAAACCGCAGTGACTCCGAGGTAGTCTGCTATGGAAAGAGAAAGACACTTTACAAAGAGGCAACTGGTGGCCAGGCTACACCACGAATACCACCACATAGGGTTGTCAGTAAAGGAGCTTCAGAAACACGAAGCCCAGGAGAATAGCTATTAGGTATTATGTGATGCCCAGGGGTGTGATTCTTCTTAGGGGCCATACTACTTACCCAGAAAGACTACCGTTCCTGAGAAGATATGTGTTGATATGAATAGAAATTTTCATATCTTTCCAGGTCACATTCATTTCTATTCAACCCAGGAAATAGCAAGTTCACTCCCAGATGTTTCTGAAAGCAAGTACAGGCGCTAGCAGCTCAAACACAACAATGCTGGGAGCTTGGTCCCAGGGACTCAGTAAGACCCTTCTCTGTAATCAGATATAGCTACTAACACTAATGCTTTAAATTGTACTTACTATGGCGGCATCTGGGTGGCTCAGTCTGTTGAGCATCTGACTCTTGATTTTGGCTCAGATCATGATCCCAGAGTCGTGGGATCAAGCCCCACATCAGGGTCTTCAGTGAGCATGGGGACTGTTTAAGAGTCTCTCTGCTTCCACCCCTCTCCCCTGCTGGAGTTCTTTTTTTTTTTTTTTAATTTTTTTTTAATGTTTATTTATTTTTGAGACAGAGAGAGACAGAGCATGAACGGGGGAGGGTCAGAGAGAGAGAGACACAGAATCTGAAACAGGCTCCAGGCTCTGAGCCATCAGCCAACGCGGGGCTCGAACCCACAGACCGCGAGATCATGACCTGAGCCGAAGTCAGACGCTTAACCGACTGAGCCACCCAGGCGCCCCATGGAGTTCTTTAAATAGATAAATACCACTTACTATGTACTAGACAAGATTCTACACACTTTACTCATTTATTCATCACCACAAACTTAAGAAGTAGACGATGATGTTATCCCATTTTCCAGGTGAAGAAACTCAGGTATGTGAAGATTAGATAATCCACCCAGAGACTCACAATATTTGGTGGAATGGGATTCAGTCTGAGCAGTTTGGATCCCACACCTGTTCTCTTAGATATGAGACTCTGTTGCTTTTCCATATCTATATTAATATGGACAGAAAGGGAGGTAGTAAAAATGTAGGTTCGGATAGATACATACATAAACAAAAAGCTTAAAGAAGTGCAGATACAAGAGCAAATATTGGTATAAATATGGATAGGGGTAAAGAAATATAGGTGTGGATCTTCGTGGACCACTAGAGAAAATATATATCTATACAAGTCAGCAAATAAAAAAAAACTGGAGTAAACGGATACTGAGATGGACTGGAAGTTACCATTTGTTCATTCATTCCAGAAGCATGGTCTTACAGTTGAGACTTTGTATTCGTTTCCATTTTTGTACATATGAACGCCAAAAAAAGAGGGTTTTTTTTTTTTAGGATATGATATCTAATAAGTTATGATTATATCTGGAAATGGTAGAGTTTGGAGATAAGAGGAGTAGGGAAGTTTCTACTTTTGACCACAATGGAGTAACTATTAACAGACATTCTCTGTTGTAAACAGCTAGAAAACTGGACAAACTGCATGAAACGAGGGTTTTTAGATGTTGGACAACAGGCAGCACAGAATGGTGATCCCTAGAGAATAAAAGCAAACAAGATCAGGTTTAGAATCACCCCACTTGGTCCCAAGAGGTACTTAGTGGCATAACTCAGGGAAGGGAAGATCAGCCAGCCCACGGCAAATCCCGTGGAACTGAGAAAACAGAGATGGGAGTCCAGGGACACTGAGGCAGCTGAAATTTATGGTGTATGGCACTGACCAGAAGGGAGCTGTGCAAAGAAAGTGATCCAGAAAACTGCCCAGGGGTCCCCATAAGTCTATCGCTGAGAACTAAGCTGTGCACGTGCAGGGTAAAACGGCATGAGGCAGGACAAAGATTTGCATTTAAGTTCTCACCAGCCAGAATAAAGAGGCTTCTCTGAACACCAGGGCGCTCAGGAGATCTGGTCAGGTCTTAGTAGGAATAGACACCACACTGCAGCCCTTAACAAATTTACAAACGTATGAAAATTATTAAGTTGACCTGTAAATAACTTACCTGTCTGCTAACACAATCTGAAGTTATTTTAAGGAACAGCAACAACAAAACAATAACAAAATCCCGATACTCAACAATATAAAATAGCCAACATCTATTTTGCACACATAACTATTCATGCAAAAAAGAGCTAGAAAATTTGACCCATAACGGGAAGAAAAAGTGACCAATAGAAACAGACCCAGAAATGACAAGGATAATGGAATTAGCAGATAAGAATTTTATTTTTTTTTAATTTATTTATTTTGAGAGAGAGAAAGTGCAAGAAGAGAGAGAAGGGAGAGAGAGAAGGAAGAGAGAGACTCCCAAGCAGGCTCCATGCTGTCAGTGCAGAGCCCAATTCAGAGCTTGAACTCACAAACCACGAGATCATGACCTGAGCTGAAATCAAGAATCGGACGCTTAACTGGTATCATCCAGGCACCTCATCACCTCACTTTAAAAACCATCATTAGAAATATAATCAAGGATAAAGAGAAAAACATGAACATAAGGAGAAAAAATTACATTTTTTAAATGGAACTTCTACAGCTGAAAAATACAAGAAGATGAAAAATTTACCTGAATGAGGTTTAAAACAGATTAGACACTGGAGAAGAAACAATCAAGAAACCCAAAGACATATCAACAAAAACCATCTAGCAGATAAAAGAAAAAAAGTACGAAAGGAAACCCACACAAGTGAACTATATAAGAGTGGTTATATTAAGTGAATTACATGTATGTAATTGAAATTTCTATGTAATGAAAAAGAAGAGAGAGAGTGGCAGGGGCAGAGATAAAAAAAGAAGTAGAAAGAAATAAAGAAAAGATAAATTTTCCAAATTTGAAGAAATTTTGGAAGTTATCTTTGATGATAACTTTCCATGAAGTTCAACATACCCCAAGCAAGATAAACACAGGGAAACCCATACATACAAAGACACATCAAAATCAAAAGACTAAAAAGCAATAGAAGGGAGAAAACTCTTAAAATCAGATGGAAAAAATAAATAGAAGGGAACCAAAATAATAAATACCACTGAGTTCCTGTTAGAAAAAAATGCAAGGCAAAACAAAACAAAACAGGGCACACAATATATGTAGAAACAAATGTCCAACAGCAACAGCACCAAAGCCCTATCAATGGAAATTCCATGTAAACTCCACGGGATACTGAAAAGACTGTGATTTGTGATATTTATGTTAGGTAAATTATATTGTTTATATTCTACTTTTCTTATTTATATAATAACGGAACACTAAAAATAAAAAGGAATAGCTATGGTTATATACAACATGTGAAATTCCAAAAACATTATACTGAGCAAAAGAAGCCAACACAAGAAAGTATATACTGTAGGAAACTCTAAAAATAGGCTAATTTATAGTAACAGGAAACAAGTCAGGGTTTGCCCAGGATGGGGACCAGCGCAGGGATTAACTGCCAGATAGCCCTAGGGAACATTGTGGAAAAATGCAAATGTTCCGTATAGATATGTGTGGTGGTTACATGGATGTACACATTTGTCAAAATTCATCGTGCTGGATTCTTAAAATCGGGTCATTTTGTTGGATGCAAATTATAACTCCATAAAGTTGATATATTTTTTTTAGGTTCCTAGAAGATCTTTAACTGCCATCCTAGCCACCCCCTCCATTTTTCAGCAGGGGATGCTGAAGACCAGACAGATTCATCGGCTTATCCAGTGTCACATTGCCCGGTTAGGAAGAGCTGGAGTGGTGTTTAAAACCTTTATATAGACCCCACTGCTTTATACAGCCAAGCTTAGAACAAGAGAAGAAAAGAAAACAAAATGGATTAATTATCCTAGAAAATAAATTTACCACTAAAGGGGAAAAAAAAAGCTGTGGATTCTGCTTGTTGGGGTCGTAGAAGTAACTTTTGGGTGGGGGAGTGGTCAAAGGGATGAAGAGGGTTGTTAGACCAATTTGGTTCAAATTGCCTTCACCAATTAATTCCTTGTGTCGACTCTTCTCCCCTGAGTCCCGAAAAGACCCCATTCAAAGTATTCTTTCTACAGAGAGATGGCCTTTCCGCTCAGGGTCATTTACTTTATTACACGCTACAATATTTGAGTACAGTATATTGATGTTTTCAACCTTCTTTAAGATGATTCAGCAGAATCAAATACTACAAATACATTTACCCACCTATCTCTACATATGTGGAGAGAGAGAAAGAGAGAGGGGGGATAAAAATGACAGAAGAGGTTTGAAAAGAGTTTTAAGTAAAATACTGGGAGTGGCCAGGGTCAGAGCAGGAAGAGGAGAACCAGCAGAAGGGAATTTATTCATCAGAGACCCAAGCTCACTGCAGAAGAAGGAAGGAGAACAGGGTAGAAAGAGTTTGAGGTGAAGGATGGAGGGAGGAAAAGGAGGGGTGGTTGGAGAGGAGAAAGAGAGGAAGGAAACCAGGGAGTGGGGGCACACGCTTCCTGCAGAACTGCAAAGCTCTCACTCGCCTTGTAAGCATCTGGGAGCACACACCATTCTCCCTATACATAGTGGCCGCAGACACCATGTGACTAGATGCAATGCTCTGTTTGCCTAGAGGAGATGTGTCTGTCCCCCTAAACTGCAGAATCACTGAGGGCCACCTCTGTGCTCTTCTTGGAGGTAATTAAAGAGAGGCTTTGCTGATTTCCCAGGTAGCTTCAGAAAATGCTCAGCTCCCCGACTTAGACAAGTGTATCTTTTCTTGATGTCTTCAGCTATGGGAAGCCCCAGTGCTACACGCGAGAGCCAGGACCTTACACATCACTGCTGGTGTCCGCCTGTCCCTCTCAGAGCAGGGGGAGATGGCGGGAACAGCCCATCACCACCTTCCCCACTTCCCCACCCCAACTGGCCCTGCCCCAGCCCAGCCCCCTTCCTGGAACACAGAATGAAACAAAAGAAAAGTCCTCTTAAACAATAGGGCTATCTGGGGAGAGTCTGGAAAAGGAAAACTAGAGAGGCCAAACACTGATAAACTTAATTAAATTTCTAATGAAAACAGAGACAGCCTGTAGTGATCATTCTCTGTAACTGAGACTAATACTCCAATTAGGTTAATTCATCCCCTGATGCTGTAACCATAGTTATAGGCTTAATCCATATTTCTTCCCCCTTGTCAACAATACATATCCATCATTTTCGAAGCTCTGGTTTCAGTATGAAAGCGAGGGCCCTAGGTCTCCTCTGAATAATAATATGGCTGAGGTCGGCCTGTGCCTTTGTGACAGCAGAGGTTCGGCGTTTTCTCTTCCCTCCCTTTTCTGCGACACCAGAACTTCTCTGCTGCTCCCAAAAGCCCCATTGCTGATACCCTTAATCTGGTTTTCCTTCTCACCGCCAAGCTAATCCTCCTCCAAAACTTAAAAATAAAATAAAAATGGGGCAGAGAAAGGGTTTCATTCTTTCCACTGCCTTAATGTGGAGATGAACAGCTATGAGCCACGGCTGGGTACTAACACAGTACCTCCAAGTGTAGTACTCATCAGAAAGCATCCCTGTCCTCACGGGCCACCCCCCTGGGAGCCACCAAACAGAACACAGTGAGCCACGGCCCAAGGGTGGGGGCCCAGGCGGCCTGAGCCCACGTCCCAGCTCCTCCATGGGGGACCAGGAGAAGTTGCTCAATATTTCAGAGCCCGTATTTCTTCATGTGTACAATGAGAAGAATAAGAACTTTCTCAGATTCTGTTGGACGGTTGGAGACAAAATAACAACATTTTGTTGCTTATTAGGTATCGAGGATACTGAAAAGCACTTTACATGTATTATTTCATTTAGGCCTCGTAAGACCTCTTTGAGAAAAGGAAATCATGGCCTATAGAAAGGGAACTTGTCCAAGTTCACTGGCAGAGACAAGATGAGAACTCAATTCTTATTCCCGAGTTCCCTCTCGCCTAGACCACCACCTTACAGATCCGTTCCATTAGATGAAAAGCCAAAACCACAGGCAATCTCTAAAAGCAGTTTCATTACCTTCAATTAAATACATTTACTCAAACTAATCATTTTTAAGTTGTCAAACAGGAATCTTCCTCATATGTTTTAATGAGCACATAAAAGTCATTTGTAATGAGCACATTGTTTATATGTCAAAGGTATTATGAAGTGCTTGAAAATAGTTTGTTATCTTAATTAGATTAAACAGGCTTCCTGCAATCTTCCTTACTTTATTGATTTACTTAATGAACCTCTTTTTTTTTTTCATAGAGAGGACAAATGTAAATTTTAGCTTGGCTTGTGAACAAATTATCTTAAATTCTGAATCAGTGGGGCCTTAATTAATGAGGCTTTACTCTATACCACTAGTGAGGCACAAAGATTTATTACATTAAAATAGTCATAATGAGAACAATTCTCCACATGCAGCTGAAGAAGATGGCCTTGCTCAGGTCGCTGGAGAAGGAATTGCGTTCCTCACGCATCCACCCAGGTTGCCTGAGGTGGCTGCCGCATTGTCACATAAGGGGCTCCGTCAGAAGCGAAATGCAGGAGGCAGGAATTGAAGGAAACATGCAACCAGGGAGGCCCCTCGAGAAGGTTGGGTTAAAGGCAGAGCCGGCACCAGGAGTTTACATAATGGGGCAAGGGCTGTGTCTCGATCAGGACGATGGGAAGTGGGGTACAGCCTGGAGATCAGTGGCTCTGGTCCCAGACTTAAGCCCTAACATGAGAGCAAAAGTGTTGGCACGTCGGACCAGCGTGCGGTCAGAAGCCTAATGGCAAAGCAAATGATAAAGTCGTTGAGATTTTAGTAGGGAGTAACTGAAGTGGTCTCAGTAAAGCTACAGCAAAGGGGTAGAAATGTGAAGACAGAAATGTGATCCTGACCCAGTCACAGTTGTTCTCCAGAGTGGCCAGCTGGGGCTTCTGTGGTTCCTATCAACCCCATGAGGCAACATCACCTTCTGGGGAACCATAGGGACACCCAGAGCAGATCTAAATGAGGTGGACACCCAGGATGTCAGCCTCTCACTTCTCCTCGCCTCTAGGACATTGTCTAAGGGCTAAGCTAGACCTTCCCCAAGGATGGCAGTAAGGGCCATCAGTCCAGTTACTCAGAGAAAGAAAAAGCTGCATAAAAGGATAGACATTAATCAATATTAACCACTCACTGACTGTCTTCTTTGTACCTGGTAGTGTGCTAAGTATTTTACAGGTATTATTTACTCTTCACAATCACCCAAACGTGTAAGTACTAATAAGCCATTTTACACAGAGGAAGGTGAAGTTTAGAAATTTCAAATAACTCCCAAAGCCACACTACCAGCAAGCTAGAATGGGTCTGAATGGAGGCTGATACCACAGCCCAGTGAAACAACACAGGGATGGGCTACTGAGGAGAGAGAAGGGATCTGGAAGTCAAAGACCCTCGACCACAGGTAAGGAGCCAGTGAATAACTGTGAGCAGGCACAGCCGACTTCGAGATGCAGAGTGTCAAGGGAAGACTTCTGTGGTCCTCAGACAGCTATGGCCACGGATTCACAAATGGCCAGCCACTGGTATGACCCAAAGCTAAAGATCTGACCTCATCTGACAAAGGGTGGTTTGTCTCAAGACAGGACCCTGTGTCCAAATGAAGACAGACCTAGCCTTTGGGAAGCACAGAAGTGATACCTCTATCCGATTCATGTTGCAAACGGCAACAGGACAAATGGGAATATGGGGAAATCCCAATAGGTGGCGCCAGAGAGCCTCTTTCTACCTCCAAGAGCTGTCACCACAATTATTTATGTAAAACATCACCATCCTTTGGCGTAATACAATGCTTAACGGGAGACAGTTGAAAGTGGTGGGAGAAAACTTGAGTACCAGTGTCACTCAGGCCTAGGCTCCAATCTTTGTCCTGCCCACACTCATCAGCTATGCGTTGTCCTAAGGATTAAAATAAATCATCTATACAAAATGCTTAGCCAAGTGCCTGGTATACAGTGCTCATAAATGCTGGCTATAACAATTATTTATGCTTTTAAAAACTCTTTCACATTCACAGTTTCATCTGAATTGGGGGAATCTGGTAGCAGGCTCAGCATACAAATATGAGGACACGTATAAGCCATCAAAATTTTCTTGGCTGTCTCTGTTCCGTTTTTTCAGTAAGTGGTATTTCCAAATGGAGCGGGCAAGCCAGGAAATAGCATGCCAGTGACCATTTTCTGTTTCCTCTGCCCAGGTGGAAAAGGACAACAGTGAGGACATTATTCATTGAACTTTAAAGTTTTTTTAACAACCAAGCACAATAACCTTATGTTCCAAGTGGTCCCCTGGCATAGATGCTGAGTGAACACAAGGGAACAAGCCCAAGCTGGCCTTCCGGAATTCTGAGTCCCTGCCTCCTCCGTACTTACAACTTAGCAGAATTCAGAACAGGTCCCTGAGGCTTGTCAGTTGACACAAATAAATGACTTATGTTGTTGCTATTTTAAGGTAAACCGTGTACTGGCTCCCCAACCTATTGTAAACTCCTTGAGGACTAAAACTTTGACTTTACACTCTCTTCACTATCCCGAGAGCATCCAGAATGGTGTCGTATGCATTTAAAAATGCCCAATAAATATGTATTGATTCATTAACAGAGGGACTCAATATTCAGAAAACTAATGCAATTTCAATTAGGTGGAAGGCATCTGTGAACTCGTTTATCCATCCCTAACAGCTCCAGGTAATCTGTGTGCGGAATTAAGAGGTTTAGGGGAATAAGCAGGAGCAACTGGGGTGCTTTCCCATTGCCTCGCCCATTTGCCCTGGAGAATGACATTCTGCCAGGGACGCCTTGCCGGCATGGCACTAGAGCCCCTGGGCCTGGAGCACTTAGGTGCTGACTCAAGCACAGTGATCTCTCTGCAACTCAGAGCAACCACCATCCTGGCTCACAAGAGAGAAAATGGTATCCTTCAGGGCTGACTGAAAAACCAGATCCAGGAATCTCTCTGAGTATGAGCTCTGACTGTCACAATCAGTAACTCAAAAAGCAATAAAATCTCTTTGCCAGGATATGGGTTTAGAACGGTTGGCTGCAGTGTGGAAGGCTAGGTGGGCACTGGGGACCCCTTCCATGTCCAACATGACAATTTTAGGATTTCCCCACTTACCATAGACTACAGAAGAGACCCTGGCACCAAAAAACAAAGTATCAAATAAAATCAAGCACCTGAGAGTTGAAATTTTTAAAAGAGCCATTTGGCAACTTCTATTATGTGCTTGTTGAAAGTGGAAACTTTGCCTGGCAAGTTGAAAAGCTATACCAAACAAACGCTATCTCTGGCAATTAGAAGCACTTAAATAAGCTAATATAATCAATTATGTCTTTTAATTTGCCAGACAGCATTTACAGGGTTTAATTTTCTGCTGCTACACCTTCCAAATTATCTTCAGGTGGTGTTCAGAATCTAATGGGAAGATGTATTGCCATTGCATTGATATTATCTGTGCTGAAATCCCCATATACATGCCCCTCCGCCCCCCCCCCCCCCCACCCAACCAACACCCTCTGGATCCCATACCTAGAGGTGAATGATTGTAGAGAAGAAAATTCATAAGAGGTTTACTTAATTTCTTATTTGATAATATTTATATCATCCTCTTGTCACTTTTTCTATATAAAAAACAGTTGCAGCAATGATAGAATTGAAATATAGAGAGATACTGTCTAAAGGAAACATGTGATACAAAAATGAAAGCAAGAAAGAAAGAAAGAAAGAGAAAGAAAGATGGACGGAAGGAAGAAAAGAAGGGAGGAATTAAGGGAGGGAGGAATAAAGGGAGGAAGGAAGGGAGGAAGGAAGGGAGGAAGGGAGAGAGGGAGGGAGGGACAAAAGAAAGAAAGGGAGTAAGAGAGGGAGAGATGGAAGGAAGGAAGGAAGGAAGGAAGGAAGGAAGGAAGGAAGGAAGGAAGGAAGGAAGGAGGGAAGGAAGGAGGGAAGGATGGAAGGAAGGATGGAAGGATGGAAGGAAGGAAGGAAGGAAGGAAGGAAGGAAGGAAGGAAGAAGGAAAGGATAATTAGAAAACTGGATCTCTTATCATGGGCTGGTATCATTTGAAAAAAAAGTTTCCTGGTAGAAAAAAAATAAGATGTAGGACTTCGGTCACCATAAAGCAGATATTGACCTAGTCAGTGTCTTTGAGCAAACCTTCAAAGTACTAATATGAATTAGATTATGGTATTTGAAGTATCATGACAGTTGAGGAGTTAGGGTAAGATGTGGAAAAGGGACAACTGTTCACCACAAAAGAACTACTTCTCAGCTGATGGATGAGTTCCACCATAATTCTCCCTCTACATCTGGAGAGCACTAGAATCCACATATAATGAACAGCAGTGCTTCTCTATGTGTCATCAGAGCTAAGCAACCATATAAATGTAAAGAGCAGCTTTTCTCTCAGAAAACTGCAACCAGATGGGGTCAGAATGACAGAAGTCTCTGGTAACATTAAAAATCTTAAATAAAGGAAAGAGTAAGAATTCATCAGTGTTTTTCCAGTTCTCTCCATGTACTGCAAAGGACCCTTATATTTGATATATGTAAATATTTCAGTCCACCCAACAAATATTTTATCAAATAAGAACAGCCCTCAAAAGCAGCCAGTCTGTATCATCCCCAGAAGATCTTTCAGCTGGCTTTGCCAGATGGAATTAGTTACCAGAACTGCTACCAGGTAGCAGTTTCTTGGGTTTATTTATAATTGACAAAACTTGGAAGCAACCAAGAGGTCCTTTCAGTAGGTGAATTAATTTTGAAGTGCTGGTACGGCCAGACAAAGGAATATTATTCAGTGCTAAAAAGAAATGAGCTATTAAGTCATGAAAATGGACGAACTTTAAATGCACATCACTAAATGAAAGAAGCCAATCTAAAAAGGCTACATGCTGTATGATTCCAACTATATGACATTCTGGAAAAGGTAAAACTATAGACAATAAGAAGATCAGTGGATGCCAGGGGTTGAGAATGGGGGAAGGGATGAATAGGCAGAGCTCAGAGGATTTTTAGGGCATTGAAAATTCTCTGTGTGATACCATAACCATGGATACATGTCATTATTCATTTGTCCAAACCCATGAAATGTAGACCACCAAGAATAAACCTGAAGATACACTATGGACTTTGAGTGGTTAAAATGTGTCAGTGCAAGTTCGTCAAGTGTAACAAACATACCACTCTGGTCCAGGATGTTCATAATGGAGGAGGCTGTGTATATATGTGCCAGCAAGAAGTTCTATGGGAATCTCTGTACTTTCTTCTCAATTTTGCTGTCAACCTAAAACAGCTCTTAAAATTAAAAAAAAAAGTCCTTAAAATAAAAAGTTAGCATGTTAACTTAAATTGTCCAGCATCTTGATAGCAAAAAGGGAATGTCCTACAGAGCAAACCTCAGAACTCAATTAAAAATAGCTGAGGGGCACCTGGCTGGTTCAGTTGGTTAAGCATCTGACTCTTGATTTCTGTTCAGGTCATGATCTCACAATTCATGAGACCAAGCCCCGTGTCAGGCTCTTCACTGACAGTGTGGAGGCCTGCTTGGGACTCTCTCTCTCTCTCTCTCTCTCTCTCTCCCCTGCACACTCTCTCTCACTCTCTCTTCTCTCTCTTGATATACATAAATAAACATTTTTTAAAAATAGCTGAAAAGAGAAGGGAGTCTGAAGTTCTGGTGTCATTTTCCACTTCTAGCCACATGACCTTGGAAAGTTACTCCAACATTCTGGAATTTGTCATCATTAAGGGCTCTTCCAGCTCATGGGTCACTGAGTCAAAGGAATTCTGATCACTGGAAATCTATAGTCCATTTTCCAAATTAATTGTTGTCTTTATTTTCATTGAAATCAGTCTTTTTTTTTTTTTAGTTTGATTAGTGGCAGCCCATCTCCCAGAGTCCCATCACTTGTCAACATAATAATGAAATCAAGTTTCTGAATTAATGGTGCAACACTAGACAGCTACCCCAAAGTCACACTGAAGGAGTTCATAAGAAATCCCAGCATGAAACAAACAGAGAGCAGCTGAAAGCCTCAGGGAACCTCCTGAATTAGGATGGGAAGTGTAGATGTTTAATGTAAATTATATATTATATGACATGTATATAGTGCTCTGGTCTGAATGTTTACATTCCCTCAAAATTCATATATTGAAATCCTAACCCCCCAAAATGATATTATCAGGAGGTGGGTTTGGGAGGTGATAGGTCATGCTGATGGAGCCTTCATGAATGGACTATTGCCCTTGTAGAAGAGACCTCAGAGAGTGCCTTCTCCCCTCTCACCATGTGAGAACACAGCAAGAGGGCATCAGCTATGACCCAGGAGGAGAGCTCTCACCAGAATGTGGCCAGGCTGGCACCTTGACCTTGGACTTCCCAGCCTCCAGAACTGTGAGAAATAAATTTCTTTTGTTTGTTATCTATCCAGTCTGTGGTTATCTTGTGATTGCAGCCCAAACAGACAACAGCATATTACATATACATATAATATATATATATATATATATATATATATATATATATATATATATATTTGAGGTGAATATGGATATATATATATATATATAATATACATATATATGTTTGGGGGGAAGACAATAGTAATACATATGAAATCTAAAAACTGAGAAAAAATATTTTTTTTTAATTTTTTTTTTAAGTTTATTTATTTTTGAGACAGAGAGAGACAGAGCATGAACGGGGGAGGGTCAGAGAGAGAGGGAGACACAGAATTGGAAGCAGGCTCCAGGCTCTGAGCCATCAGCCCAGAGCCCGACGCGGGGCTCGAACCCACAGACCACGAGATCGTGACCTGAGCCGAAGTCAGACGCTTAACCGACTGAGCCACCCAGGTGCCCCGAAACTGAGAAAAAATAAAGAAAAAACCAATCATTTGTTCTGCCCATAATGACTACTAACATTTTGCTATATATCCATAATCTTTTTGCTATACAGAGATATAGATGCTTTTAAAACATACACACACACACACACACACACACACACACACACTGGAATCTGTTCTATTGACTCTTTCCCTTCTCTCCTAATAACATCATAAGCATTTTCCGATAGCTTTCAAAAATTCTTTCAGATAATTATTTTTAATGATCATACTGTATGCTGGATATACATGTACCATAATTTATTGAACCAACCCTATTGTTTGACATTTAGGTTGTTTCTACTGTTTTCTATTATAAAAAAATGTTGTGATAAATATCATACATAAATCTTTAGGCACATTGATTATTGCCTTACGATAAATTCCCAGGCATGGAATTACTGGGTTAAAGGGTAGAAATGTGTTAAGGCCTTTGATACGCACGGCCAAATTACCCTTTGAGAAGCTTGTTCATGATTACAAGCCCACCAGCTATGTAGGAAACTGCCAACGAATTTTGTTAAATGCTTGGTATGGCTAAAGAACACCAGACACATAGTAGAGATGAAATGCATTATTTCCAATGGCATGAAACACATACCCACCTACTTTATTCTCACATGGGATTAATTCCAGGGGAACCTGGTTGCAAGTACATTATTTTAGGGGGTACCTTATTTAAAGTGACACTGGTGGATTATCAAAAAAGATGGTCTGAGATAATGTGAGATTCTGAAAGTGCATTAGTTACTACTTACGATTTTGTGCCTGGAGTTTTTCCTTCCATGAACATATCTGGCTCTTATGATGAAAATTGATAGAAACATGTCTTTTAATTTGCTGACAATATCCCATCGCTAAATTTATGGGACTAAATCTAGTCCAGAGAATGAGATCCGTCTGCTCTCATGTGAAATCCAGGGTCAAAGCAGAGCCTTACAACTCACTCACTCTCTCAACTGCCACGGACGGCCGAAACAAGTCCAGTGGTAATATTCCCATTTTCCAGGTAGAAAAACTGAAACCCGGAGATGCAAACGGATTTTGTTAAAATTTCAGCAGGTAGTGGACCACAAAAGTCCAGTTTCTTTATTGTACTATTGCATTGCCAGATATTTTGCTACACTTTTTTATAAAACTCAGAATCTACACCCTAGCAATACCTGTGTTAGACACATGCAGCAGAGAAAGGTCTTTTCCAAGATGATGGACAGCTGGCAGGAGCAGATGGCTGGAGGGAGAATGTTCCAGGCAGGGGCTCTGAAGGACAGATGGGTCGCAATGCCCTGAGTCACTCTACCACATGCTCAGGGGTCTACAGGCTCTAGGAGCTTTGAAGAGGTTGTTGCTGTCATCTGGCCTGGGGTTTGCTTTTGTAGAACAATAGGGACCCCAAACACGGAGAACAAAGTTATTACTGGCTGGAAATGGGGTGTCTAATTGGAAATGGGCCTGGTTCTCTAGCAAGATCCTAAGAAGCATAATTCAATTAGAGGTTGATGCAACTTTGATCACCATGTTGCTCTCGATTAAGGGTATTGCTACCTGTTTCTGTAAGCCAAAATCCCAGCTATTCTCCATGTTCACCTCAAATACTGTCTCTTCCCAGATTCGCCAGCCAGAAGCAATTTCTGCTGCCCTTGGCCTCTCGAAGCCCTTCACCTCTCTCTCCCATTATACTTAATATTTGCTATCTTGTATTAAAATGACTTACACAGGCATCCCATCTTGGCCTCAATGAGCCGGGAGTCTGGCTGAGGAGACTGCTGTATCCTTTTGCACACATGCCCTATTGTATCCTGCACAATACATTGGAGCAGAAACTGTTCGATAAATGTTTACAAAACGACTGAATGAATGAAAATGTATTACGCAGTCACTTCCTGCCAATTCTATTAAGCAGCTCAGATGCTAATCACCAACTCTCTTGAACTTTAAAAAGTTGCCTCATAGGCCAGAGGGGAATTACTATCTTAACAAAGCTTTCCTCTAAAATACAAAGCTTAATTAGTCTAGCTGTATTTTTCTGTGTGTTTTTATTTAAAAAGGGACACCAAAGGGAAAGATGAGAAATGATTGATAGCACATTGCACTAATAAATTCACCATTCTGGGAAGTTTTCATCATCTGGTTTTAAAACAGCCAGATTTTTAGCAGTATAAATATTAATTAAGTTTCCCATACTTGTCCAGGAGGGCCCGCATGTGATATCTCAGCTTAGAGACAGTCTTGATGGTAAAAATAAAGATACTGCCCATGTCAGAATGGTATGCTGCTTCCAGAAACAGCTAATACTATCCACTCCTTCTCTTTAATAGGACTAGTCTCTCAGTGGCTTAGCAAAGCTTTATTCCTTCAGCAGAAGCCAAAATCTGGGTGGATATCTAGAAAGAGAGTATACAAAGCAATATTTCATTTTCACATCACAGGACCTCTTTGAATATTATTTAAGTAGGAATGTTTTCGTTTATTATTACAAATGACATGTGGTTATAAAGGGAAATAGCCAGAGCATATTAAACACCTGATCAAGCTTTCCACTGATAGGAGTATGCAGAGGACTGGCAAATACATGCATGCAACAGCATTCACAGTGGGTTAGAAGAAACACATATGCCGTGCTGTAACTGCGAGGTCATGTGACCAGAGCTATTAGATTAGTACCCAGGAGATGTCAGCACAGAGCTGGGACAGATGGGTCTAGTGTGGGCAAAAAGCTGAGCAGAGGGTTTTTGTAAGGGAAAAGTTGTTTTGGAAGCTCTCCTTTGCAGCAATAATCTTGTGTGGGCAAGACAGTTATGCAATACGGAATAGGCCAATCAATCAAACACATTTTACACGGTGAACACCCAGAGGGCTGAGTATGAAGATTTTGGAAAATTGCTAAAGCCACAGGAGCTCTGGTAGAACCACTTAAATGCAACATCTCTTGTAACATTAAGTCAAAGGAAAAGCTGCTTTAGAGCCACAGTCCTTATGTGTGTTGAGGAAAAGCCATGTGGCTTGAAGAAATGAAGGACTGGGATTCAGGAGATATGGGTTCAATTCCTAGTTCTATTACCAGCCGACAGGAAGACATCCTCTTCTTCCAAAGCAAACCTTTGTGTGTCACGAGTGTGTTGCAAGAGAAGATCCGAGAAGCTGGTCCAGTACACCAGCGAGTCCCTTACGAGCTCAAGTATGTCGCAACTGAAAGTATTACTACTGAAATCATCTTTGAGAGCTGATCTCTGATTCCAGGTTTTCCTTAGTTCCTTTGCTGGAAAATGGTAAAATTGGTTATAACTACAGCTGCCCAGACAACTGTAATCATAACAGTGTTTTCTCTGAAATAACAATGGGAAAGCTGGTTTGATATTGAAAGGAAACTTATCCATGATGCCGATATAATAATACAGCTCTCATTTCTTGATCCAAAGGTTTTCAGACTCTAGCTGATGAAACTCTATGGTTTCAGAGAAACTTGCCAAAATTATGGGGTAGAAACTTCTAGAAATTGCTCATTTTTTCATACAGTAAATTTAAGTGAAAGCATATGACCAATTTTTAAAAAATACTTCACGGATTTGAATGGATATATGCTTGTGGAAGTGTACACATGAACACCCTCGTTATTTATATTGTAAAAACCCCAGGTAATTTTAGTTATTTTTTATTTGCGTCACCTGTCATGGGATAAGAGCAGAACATTAGAGGTTCCCACCACTAGAACAAGTGGAAAATTTTTTTTATTTACTATAATTTTAGCCTTAAGTACTTCGATGCTGTGTTAGTTGGTATAAAAATATTGTTTTAGTCTCCACATGGTGTATACTCTTTACTAATATCAATTATTTATTTTGGTCTTCTGTAATGCTTTTTTGTTTTAAATTCACTCTTCTCTCATATTAATAGTTCTCACTCCTGGTTTTTGTCACTCTTCCTTGTTTTTGGTTTGGGCTATAGTTTTTGTTGTCTGTTTTTTTGTTGTTGTGGTTGTTTTTTACCTGCATGTATTCATCTGCTGGATATGGCTTTGCCTATTGATTCATAGGTGATATTTTGGGGTTATTTTATTTTAATCTGCCCCTCTTATATAATCGCAGACATTCTGTTTTATTAAGTGGATTTATTCCTTCTACGCTGTTTTATAAGAAACGTGTTGAGTCTCAACTTTTCATCTTATTTTACGTTACTGTTTCTGTAGTTCTATTATCTGCTAACTTTTCCTTCGGGTTATTTCTTCATTTTAATTGCTTGCACCGTTCTGATGATTTAAAAGATATGTTGTCAGTATCTTTTTTAAGTTCTTCAAACTTTATCTGCTGCAACCTCTATTTATTGACATCAACTTTGTGCAGTGTCTTTTGACTTCCAACTATCAAAAATAAGGAAATAAGTACACCCTCTTGTATTTCCATGCCCCCTCTTCCCTGTCTCCCTGCAGATTTCTGATCAGGTTATTATCATTTTACATGGTCAAGGTTTGTATCAGTTGTATTTCCTTCTGTTCCCCCAAACCCCCATCGCCTTTATTTTTCAACTTCCTTATGTATTCAAATGAATGCATTGTTCACCTCCAGATTTTTCATACTGCTGCTTCCCCATCCCTGAATCCTTTATCTAAAATAATTTCATTTAGTTGGCGGCTGGTTTCCATCACGAAGTAATTATTTTGAAAGGGTTTATGAGCATTCACTTCTCAGTAACATGCATGTTTAAGAATGCCTTTATTTTTACTTGAAAGACAAGTTGGTATAGAATATATCCTTAGGTCTCCTTTTTAGCCCTATAGAAATCTATAGACATCTATCCATTCTATTTTTAAATTAAATGGTTAACCTGGGTTCAACCTCACATCTTCTCCCTTCTTCCTCTCCCTTAATTTCTATAGGATTTCTCCTTCCTTTGAAGCTTACTAAGTTTATTAGGCTACATCTCAATATCTACTGTTCTACATTATTTTTTTCCTCTTGAAACAGTATGCCTTTTAGGACAATGGATTCTTGAAGCTTTCCTTACGTTTATATTCTTTCTCTCATTACAAATGATTAGTAACATACTGAATTCTACTCTGTTCCACATATCTGTTTTCCTCTTTGGAATCGTCTTTATCTTTTGGTTCTTCATTTGTGATCTTCCCAGGCACATTCTCCATATCCCTGACTCCATCTATTCCACTTACTGCTTCCAACCTGGATGGTTCTCCATTCTGGTAAAATGCTGATGGTTATTTTCAATTCCTCTCCTGAATTCTGCCATCCATTTTTTTTTATCCTTGAACTCTTATATCTTTTCATTTCACTTGAGGTTTTTTTGTGGGTTTTTTCCCCAAAAATTCAGAGAACTTCTCCTTTCTTTTCTCTCTAGAATAAAAACGTTCTCACTGGGGCACCTGGGTGGCTCAGTTGGTTAAGTGTCCGACTTATGCTCAGGTCATGATCTCGTGGTTTGTGAGTTAGAGCCCCGCATCGGGCTGTGGGCTGACAGCTCAGAGCCTGGAACCTGCTTGGGATTCTGTGTCTCCTTCTCTCTGCCCCTCCCATGCTCATGCTCTGTCTCTGTCTCTCAATAATAAATAAAGGTTAAAAAAAGTATAAAAAAAAACGTTCTCACTATATAATCTTAAGCAAGCTGGTTGCATAAGAAAATAATTTTCTTGGTGGGGGAGAGGGGAAAATGGGTGAGGGGCATTGAGGAGGGCACTTGTTGGTATGAACACAGGGTGTTGTATGTAAGCGATGAACCACAGGAATCTACCCCAAAAACCAAGAGCACACTTTACGTACTGTATGTTAGCCAATTTGACAATAAATTATATTTTTAAAAAATGAAAATAATTTTGTCTCTGTAACAAAAGACAGCGGTATCTCCCTATCCAACTCAAGGCCTTGTTATGAATATCAAAAAAAAAAAAAAAGATACGCAAAACACTTCTTTACCTATAAAATACTTTACAAACATAATCTATTATCTGTAAATGGCACATCATACCACACAGTGGTACATCTGTTCATAACTACTACAAAGGTTACTGTTACAACTGTAGTCACTAATAGCCACCACTTACTGAGAACTTATCAGGTACCATGCACTGTGTTTATCACAGAGGTCATTTAATCTTACTGCTAACACAACGAAAGCAGTATTTGGATGTACACAGTGCATGCTTTATAAATGGGATGACAGAGACAGAGACTTTAAGTATTTCACCCAAGGTCATAGAGTTTGTCAATAACAAAACAGGGATTCAAATGAATGAATGTGTCTGATACCAAGTTTGTGCTTTCGTGCCTTCTAACCACAGATAAGGAGAAGCAAACAAAAAAATAAATTTAATTTCAAATTCCACATCCATCATAACACCCTCTAGTAACCTCAAACTTATTTATTAATTGACATTCATCCTTGTATTTTAGGTCTTGTTTTAATAGACTTTATTTTTTCAAGCAGCTTTAGGTTTACAGAAAAACTGAGAACAAAGTGTAGCGACTTCCCATCTACCCCTTGCCCCCCCCCACATGCACAACCTGCCACCTTATCCTGCACTAGAGTGGTACGTTTGCTACAACTGATGAACCCACGCTGACATCTCCTTATCAGCTGAAGTCCATAATTTACATTAGGATTCACTTTGGGTGTTGTGCAATGGATTTGTACAAATATGTCATGGGATGTATCCATCATCATCGTATCATACAGGACAGTTTGCCCTAAAAATCCTCTGTCCTCTGCCTTTCTCCTCCCTCTTCTCTGACCCCAGGCAACCACTGATCTTTTTGCTGCCTCCATAGCTTTGCCTTTTCCAGAATCATAGACATGGGATTATACCTTATATACCCTTTTTAGACTCCCAGTTAATAATATGCATTTGGGGCTCCTGGGTGGCTCAGTCGGTTGAGCATCCAACTTCGGCTCAGGTAATGATCTCACGGTTTGTGGGCTCGAGCCCCGCGTCGGGCTTTGTGCTGACAGCTTGGAGCCTGGAGCCCTCTTCAGATTCTGTGTCACCCTCTCTCTCTGCCCCTCCCCTGCTCACACTCTGTCTCTGTCTCTCTCTCAAAAATAATCATTAAGAAAAATTTTTTTAATTAAAAAAATAAATAATATGCATTTAAGTTTCCTCCATATCTTTCACAGCTCAGTACCTCATTTCTTTTCAGCACTGAAGAATATTTCATTGCCTGAATGTACCACAGTTTGCTTATCCATTCACCTACTAAAGAACTTCTTGGTTGCTTCTGAATTTGGGCAATTTTATAATTTACAATCTATGTAGTTTTTTGTGTGGACATCAGTTTTCAACTTATTTTGAGTAAATATCAAGAAACACACTTGCTGGATCATACATAAGAAGTATGTTCCATTTTGTAAGAAACTGCCAAACTATCTTCCAAAGGGGTTGTACCATTTAACTTTCCCACCAGCAATGATCGAGAGTTTCTGCTGCTTCTGTTACTTTGCCAGCATATGGTTTATCAGTTTTGGATTTGTGCTGTTCTAATGTTGTGTAGTGTGTCTTGTTGTAATCTGCAATCCCTAATGACATGTGATGTTGCGTATCTTGCCAAATGCTCATTTGCCATCTGTATATCTTCTTTGGTGAGGTGTCTATTTTATAATCAGGTTGTTCATTGTCTTATCATGGAGTTTTAAGCATTCTTCAGAGCTTTTGGGTAATAATGCTTTATCTGGTATGTCTTTTGTAAACATTTTCTCCCAATCCGTGGCTTGTCTTCTCATTCTCTTGACAGTGTCTTTCACAGAGCAGAAGCGTGGGGTAGTAATGAGCCCAGTTTATCAATTATTTCTTTCATGGATTGTGCCTTTGGTGTTTTATCTTACCAAACCCCAAATCATCTAGATTTTTCCTGTATTATCTTCTAGGAGCTCAAATTTATACTTTATTGTTCTTTAAGATCTCCAACTCTCTGATGCATATTATTGACCTCCACCTGGTGCCAACTTTATTTTTTCACTAAAATTTTACTTTTAGGCCAAAAGCATACATAAATATGAACATGTAGATATGTGTGTGTATATGTGTATGTGTGATTTCTATGCTTTCTAACTATTTTAAATTTTTGCCATAAACAATTCCGTAAAATAAGAACTCTTGTAGGACTGATGATGTGCTTAGATGTCAGAGCAATGTTAAATTGCCATAAAAGTTTCTAAACACTCACTCTCGATTTCTTATTCCTAGCACATCTCAAACCAGTAAGAAACACTTCACAGACCATCACCAATCTATAGACAATACTTTGAATAGTTCTGCGAAATGAATCAGCAAAGCCAAAAGTTGCTTTCTTGAAAAGAGTAACAAAATTATTATATCTCTGCAATGACAGATCAAAGAAAAAGGAAATAAGGCAATATAGAATTGGAAAGAGACCTCTGCACAGAAAACAAAAGACTAGAGAACTAAAGGAAGATCCAGATGAATGCAGACATACATCGTGTCTGTAGATTAAAAGGCTAAATATTGTGAAGATGCCATTTTCGAAAATTTTATCTAGATATTCAATGCAATTTAAATCAAAGCCTTAGAAAGGATTTTTCTTTTGTTTGTAGAAGTTGGCGTGCTGATTCTAAAATGAATATAGAAATACAAAGGTCAAGAATAGTTGAGGCAATTTTAGAGAGAAAGAAATCAGAGAGCTTTCAGACAATGTGCTGTTGGAACAGAGACACATACATAAATAGAATAGAAAAGAAGGTCACCAAACATATAAGGATTCATAGTTTAGTTTTTATTTTTATTTCTTTAAAAGACACTGAAGGGGCGCCTGGGTGTCTCAGTCAATTGAGCATCCAACTCTTGATTTCAACTCAGGTCATGATCTCACAGTTCACAGGGTCAAACCCCGAGTTGGGTTCTGCACTGACAGTGCAGAACCTGCTTGGGATTCCCTCTCTTCCTCTCTCTCTGTCTGCTCCTCCCCTCTCATGCTCTCTCTCTCAAAATAAATAAACTTTTTAGAGAAAGTCACTGAAGAGTAGTGGGGACAGTATATCTTCTAAACCAATGACACGAGGTCGGTGGAATGTCTTACCGAGAAATGTTTATGTTTTATAAAGTTTGGATATTAAAAGCCAATATTGCTGCATTAACCCAGAAACATTATGCTGCTCTGGGACAGAGAGACAGATAGACAGACAGAAGGTAGACAGTTGGGTTTGGGAAGAGAGACATGCTTTGGGTATTTGCAATAAGGTGATTATAATGCTGAACCATGGACTCCAGGCTGGGGGTGACAGTAGGGACTGATGCCTAGTGAAAAAATGCCAGGACTTTCCTTTTATGGGTGGTTTGAAGGTTTAAGGAAGGTTTCTGACCCTTCCAAGGCTGAAAATTATGTATGAGGTTTAGCTTGACCACAGGATGTTGAGAATGGACTGGAAGATTAAGAAAGATCAGGTTGGCCCCACTACCTTTTTTTCTTTCCCCTGTGTTTTTCTTTGTTTGTTTTTTTAAGTTTATTTATTTTTGAAAGAGAGAGAGAGAGATGGAGAGAGAGGATCCCAAGCAGGCTCCGCACTATCAGCACGTAGCCGGATACGGGTCTCGAACTCACAAACGTTTGAGACCATGAGATCATGCCCTGAGCTGAAACCAAGAGTCAGAAACTTAAACTGAGCCACCCAGGCACCCCTTCCCTGTGTTTTTCTGATTCTTGCTTTTCTCTTTTCCTTTCCCTCTCTCCTCTACTTTCTATGCTCTCAACTTCATACTTCTCTAGCCTAATTTACTCCTTTTCTGATTCCCTTTCCTTGCCTATTCTTCTGTCTCCTGACTCAATCTTATGCCTTGTATCCATCTTCCCAGGGGATGCCAGGATCTGGAGGTGGTGGTGATAAAGGGGACTAGTGAATGAAGGCTCGCTTTCTGCCCCCATTGTCCTTCTGCTACTTACCTACCTACTATTCAACTGTTACTTTTGTAGTTTGTCACTTTTTTAAACAGTATTTGGCCTACACATTGTGTTACCATTTTCAAAGGCTTTCACACCCATCACGTCATGCAGATCCCACCATATCTCATTAGCAAGTTCAAGGAAGCCTGTGTCTTCCCGTCTTGTGCTCAACAGGGAAGAAGAACAATTTTGGACACTATCCTCTGCAGACTCACCCTTCTTGTTCTTCCAGAGAGTTAATAATCTGCCCCTCAGCCTTAATTTCAAAGTTTCTAATTCATTCATTAGCAGTGCAATTTTCAACATGAGGTTTGGAATGAGATGCTTAATAACTAAAATGCCCTATCAATCTCTTTCCCTCTTAGAACCTAGATTCTAGACTGGGATTTCAGAGAGCCCAGCTCAGACACGGCAGGACCGGAATTCGAACTCAGATAACAACCTATTACCAACACTATAGTCCTGAGCAGCACTTTACAGTTTACCAAACACATCCATGTGCATCATCACACTTTATCAGGCCACACCTTTGCCATAATTAATAAGCGTGGCTGTGGTTCCCCCATCTGGCGAAGGAGGCGGCAGCATTCGCCTACCCCAGCACCGTAACAGTGCTCTGTACATTATGCAGCACTAATGATGCAATTAATTCTGACATTAGCTGACACACCATTCCTTAAGGTAAAATGTCCGAGTAGAAACCTAAAAAAAAAAAAAAAAAAAAAAAAAACAGTTGAAAAGGCAAAGCTGAGGGCCGGCTAAAAAAGACTGTACAAGGAATCTTAATTCATTCCCAGCTTCTGCCTATTATATTGACAAATACACTACTTTAATCTCTCCCTACCAGACCTCATACACAGTGGTCAAGAGGCCACTTTATTAGAGTTTCTTTTTTTCATCCATTCGTTGTGAGAAAGGTTATGGGTACAAATACCTCAGAGCCAGTATTAAAAGGACATACTGGCAGGAAAAAAAATTATATAGTCAGTCTTGCTAAATTAGTTTACCTAAAATTGTATGTGTGAGTGATTTTAATCAAAATCTAATTTCCCCTCTTTTTAGAGTAACTGAAATGAGATTTTTCTAATTTACTTTTTGCGGTTCAAGTTTCTCATAATTCTTCTATGGTCGTGACAGCACCGTGAACGCGTCTGCTTCTACAAAGCATTAAAAAAAAATTAGATTTTCAAATTGATGTGCTAAATTAAAAATGTTTAATGTTTCTCATCAAAAGGCACAGGAGTATGCAAGGGGCCTCCAGTACAGTTAAAGGCGCAATATTTTTTTCATCTGTTTCTTTAATTCACAACCCAGGGCAACTGTACTGTGAAAATTAACAAGCTCTAAGTAAAGCAATCCTTGTAAGCAGTGTCCTCTACGAAGCTTCTTTTTAATTTCCTTCTATCCCTTGACATGGTGACCTTAAGGATGTCATAATAAAAATGGATGATAGTGCCTTGGGTTTGTTTTTTGCTTATTTGCTTGTTGTTGCATATGGTGTGGGGGTTTTTTGTTTTGTTTTGTTTTTTTGCCTTCTGCCCCAGTTGGAGTTTGCCAGATGTTATTAGGGCTTGTGAGCCTCTGAATAATTGTAACTCTCAGGCTTGACTAGCTAATTCCAATGATTTAGAAAATCATATTACTTCTGTAAATTGGCTCCAGTTGTTATATTAAAATCCAAGTTTCTGCCCTTTGTAGATGTCTGCTGCCTCACTTGGGACAAAGCCGGGCATACCCCAGGAGCCACAAACCCAGACTTTGGAAGATGACTCAGTGGGTAAAAAGGCTTGGGAAAGGTTTTGGATGTGCAGCCTTTTATTCAACTTTTACATGCATTAGATTCCCTCCCCCCACCCCCAATAGAGTTCAGAACCACCTCTTGGTATGAGATTAAAATTCATTTATTTCTGAGATAATGAAGTGTAAGACCCAGTTCTCAAATACTACAGCCTTCTCTGCTTTGATAAACCATAGGTACAAATTTCAATGAGGAACAAGGCAGGTACTCCCACACTGCTCCTCTCTCCACCATCCTTGGCACGGATAGTTCAAGAAACTGGGTCTCTGGAAAGAGGAATGTGTTTGCCTCGAGCCACACAGTAATTCCCGGCAGAGCCAGACCAAGGACCTAAGGGACCTGGCCGCCAGTCCAATGCTACCTCCATGCCATGGAAATGCTCCCTGGCCGCTGTGAGGAGAAGAGCCCTTGGTGCATTTTGGTTTATAGCAAAACAACCAAGCATGCACAATGTACATGACCATTTGATGCTGACGACCTCAGCCATGCTTCTTGATGAGGAAACAGCAAGAGGAGAGAAGGCAGAAACTATAGCTCCTCCGGCCCCCAGTGGACAGCCAAAGACTTCAACACATTTTTCTAAAGCCGCCAAGGCTTTAGAGCAGCCTGAGAGCTTCTCTCCTCTGTCTCCCATCCATACTTCATTAAACCTTATCAATTTCCCATTCTTCTTTCCCAGCTCACTTCTGTCCCTTAGGTGAAACTGAACGCTAAAGGACTCTCTAGATAAGCAAAGCCCCGCTATGTAGAAACTATCCAAGACGTTACCTTCTAGGTAATAAGATCTTAATCCATTTACAGAGTAACTGTCTCCAGAAAGCACCTACCTGCAAACTTCAGTAAGGTGGGAGTGAGGGGAATGGAGTTGCTGCCAGCCAGGGGAAGAACTATCAGACGTCATCTTGACCTTGAGGTATCTTGAGTCATACCACAAGGACAGCCATTGCTTCTCTGTCAATAGGCAAAACAGTGGGTCATAAACTTGCATGCTACCTCTTTCTAACAACATTGGAAGCAATGAAGTTATGGGGAGAGGTCAGCCCAGGTTCCGTCTTCATAGAAGGTAGTCAAGACATTCTAGCTCATTGGTTTTTTCTTCCCTTATGTGGTCCATCAGTTGATGCTGCCCAGAGCCAAGATCCTCCCTCTCTCCAACCTTCTCCCAAAAACTCAGTTTCATTTTTGTTTAAAAAAAAATCCTATCATTCTTTCTCCCTTTTTATTTGTTGTAGGATTTTCAATATATCATTAGGCTACTTTGCGGTTTCTAATAATGTCGTAAATTATTTGTTTTGTGGAAGCTGCAATTAAGCCAAGCAACATTCTCTTGAGGTCATTTCTCCTTAGTCTAGGTCAAGCATACAATAAAAGCATGCCTTTTTCTGTCACCACTGTTGAGAAGGTGACAGTTTCTGTGGAATGCAGTGGATATTGAAGCCAGAAGACAAGGGGAAAATCAGCTCCCCTAGAAAATAGAAACATAATTATGAAAGGATTAGCCTCCTTTACTTGGTAGCAAGCAAGCTCCTAAAAGCAGATCTGTGTCTTATTCATCTCTGATCAGTTCTCTGTAGTTTATTCACAGGAGGCATTCAGTAAATAGCTACTGACTTAATGAGACTTCAAAGATCAGGTTGCCAGCAACTATCAGTTATCCCTTCCTAAGCTGCAATGCTTTGCCCTGCAGAGATTGGTGTTTCCTGGGTAATACTGAGGAGCTCTGGAGTTGAGAGGTCCTATGGGACAACAAGATAGGAAGGGCCCAAAGTTCTAGAAGGTGCTCAGAAAGGTGGGACCTGGGATCTAAGGGCATAGGAGCAGGAGGGATGGCCGGTGACTTACTGAGTAACATAGATTCAACCCCAAAGAATCTCTTGGAGTTTTCAACATAAACCTGCATGTCAAGTTGAACCAGACAAGGAAAGGAAACTTCTGAATCAATGGTCTAAACATAAGGACTAATTCTACAGAGACTTCAGGATTCCAGGGCTTCGTATGATGCCAACATAGAAGAGATATGCATCCAGGAAAATCTTGCAACCACCACCTTGTCATCATTCAGAATAGCACAAGTATCACTTGTCTTCAAGTTTTGATAGCAGAGAAAAAGAGGAGTTCAGTTTTACTTCTGCCCCAACAAACTGTACATAGGACCCCACGTGAGTACGAGTCTGGTGACAACGGTACTTGCTAAACCACTTAAGGGAACAAACTGTTTTAAGCACTTTTGTACCCCACGCTGATGTATAAACAATAAAAGTTAATTACATATCATTCTGATACATTCACGCAAAGATCTATATTTGGCAAAACATCCTGGCAACATTTTGTTAGCCCAGTATATTTATCGTGCCCATTTGAAAGTAATAAAAATGGCATTTCTGAAAAAGTAGCTCATAATTCAAACTATTCACTGCCCCCGGTGGGAGCACAAACCAGGGAGATTTCACCGTAAATCCTGACAAAATTCTCTGCCTAATGAAGGGCTACTGGCTGGTGCTTTAGGTTAGGGAAGTAGAGGAGTTCGGAAGTATTAACTAGCCACAGACTCAGACTGTTGTATCTAGATTAGGAAACTCTGACCTCTCCCTCTCACCCCCACGTGATACTGATGAAGAAGATTCAGAGATGCAAACACATCGCCCAAAGTCAAAACAAACACTGAGCTGGGGAGTTGGGTCTTGAACCCTTGCACCTCCTACATCCCAAATGATACAGGTTCAGAAGCTGGCAGATCCTAAATGTATCCTGTTATCTTTCAGTCTGCAACAAATAAAGTCGGAATAACAGAGAAGTCTGCTGTGGAGCAGAGACTCCCGCTGATGGTTGTATTCTAACCGCACAGTGCTGTCGTCTGCCCCTGTTCCATTCTTCCAGAGAACAGCTAGACAGAGTGTATTCCTCCTTTTTTAAAGTATAGCATGTGCTTCTATACCTTCCGTGAGCCTGTTTTGTGGATGGGCCCAATCATACAGAGGAATCTTGCTTCCTTACTTGGTAGTTACATGGGGAGATAATGTGTTTTTTTTCCAACTTAGCCCCAAAGCAATCAGTTGACAAGTCCAGAGTAGACCCCTGCGGTAAAGTGAAATATAAAAACTCTCTGGGTAGCAGGTGTTTCCCTTTTAATGACAGCTTAACTGGTGAAGTGTTGAGCCGAGCACTGCCGTTTCTCCCTGCTGTTTGCATTGGGCTGGGAGCCAGCACAAACCTGCCTCGGTGACATTTCAGGTCAGGCCATTATGTCAGGAATTTCCCCACACAGCCAGGGGAGGGAGGGCTCCAGCCTGCACGCGTGTAACTGGAGTCTGAAAAGGAGAAATCTGAGGGAAGGAGGACATTCTTGGGGCTGTGATTCATGTTGAAGACTTGAAGGCGGCAGAATAGAACAAAGTGTGGGCTTTGCCTGAAAACGGTGGCCATTTACAAATATGGGGTTAAAGAAGGACATTTTTCAGGAGGGTGATGGGATGAATAGAGAACAAATGGAACTGTATGTAAGGCTGTAGTGACTCCTGTCATTCCTTCACTCAATAGATTTATGTCATTCAGCTCCTGCAAGGGGCAAAGTACCTGCTAGAAAGTGGGTGGGAAACTAAAAGCTAATACGCTTTAACTTCTACCTTCAGTAAATTTATAATCTTACAGAGTGGGAGACAGATATATGAACAACTTTTAAGCTGTCAAATGTGACCTAAAAACAGAGCACTTTTCTAATTTAAAGGCAGCAGGGGATACTTTCCTGATTGGGGGTAACAGGAAATTCTTAAAGGAAAACATGCATTTGCTTAAGGAGCAGAATTTCTATATGGGAAATGGAAGAACTTTCTAAGGTTAGCAAACAGGATAAAGGTTAGCTCATGTCATGGAATACCAGGAGAGAAGGAAGACCCTATTTCAACTGGAACAGGGTTCTCTGTAGGAGAAACATAAAAAGTCAAGCCTGAAAATATAGGTTTGACCAAGATGATGAAGCACTAATCTATCTCAGTGAGAAGGGTCTGCCTTCATTTGGGAGATGCTGAAGTTTTGATCAAAAGGGTGATGGCATTGTCTACATTTCCACACTAGGCAAACAGAGGAGAAAGCCAAGAACAAGACAAGATGGAAGGAGATGGTAAAGGGAAAGGAGAGGAGGAGAAAAGGAGGTTGAGTCAGGTTGGAAGCATGATGAAAAAGAAGAGAGCAGGTGCTGGACAGGATGAGCTTATACAGGGCTAACTTGGGAAGATGCATAGAGCACATATGAGTGGCACCTCAGAACAAGGCAGGATCAAGGATTAAGGGATGCTTCATGGCATTTAAGTCCAAAAGAAACAGACAGCCAAAGACAGAAATTGTATATAGAAACCCGTTGTAGAGTGGCAATCCGGCAGAATAAAGTAGTTGGGACTCAGAATGGCCAGGAGGAGTTCTCTGGAACAACAAAAAGGAAAGAGAAGAGTCTGCTGTTTAAGAGCTTGTTGCCTCTGACACATTTGGAGCTAGAAGGTATTATGCTAAGTGAAATAAGTCAAAGAAAGGCAAATACCATAGGATTTTACTCATGTGGGATCTAAGAAAACAGATGAACATAAGGGAAGGGGGATAGAAAATGGAGAAAGAGAGAGAAACAAGTCAGAAGAGACTCTTTAAGACTGAGAACAAACTGAGGGTTGATGGAGGGAGGTGGGTGGGGATGGGCTAGATGGGTGATGGGGACTAAGGAGGGCACTTGTTACGTTGAGCACCGGGTGTCATAAGTAAGTGAGGAATCACTAAGTTCTACTCCCAAAAACAATAGTTCACTATATTTTAACTAACTAGAATGTAGACAAAAATTTGAAGAAGAAGAAGAACTTGTTGCCTCAACCATGGCATAACAGACCTCAGGTAAGGTGTGTGATAACATGTCAATAGTTGGTTAGACATGAAAAGTGGGGGGGGGGGGAGGGAGTAAATTTAGTGAGCTCAGCTCATCAACTCCCTTCACATCCAGGAGAGAAGAGATGAAAACCTAACCCAGCCAACAGCAGTGGTATTCAAAAATATGCAGCCAAGAGCAAGAAAGAGCTGGGTTTGTAAGGTCTTCTTGCAATGTGTCAACTCATTGGGTGCAGAAGGAAATGAGATCATGGAGATTACATTCTGGAATGGCTGACTGCGTTGATTTCAAATATAAGTAGATCAAAAGAAGAGCCAGTTTGTAAGAGGAAAGTGACAAATTTGGCCCGAGTCACATCGGGTTTGAGAGGCTAGCAAAATGTTCATATGGTGACGGCTAGCCAATTAAAATTCATGAATTTAATTTAGCTCAGGAGAGGAAAATGTGTTGTATAAAAAACTTAGACTTAAAAAGTGTTCACACGTTGGTTATAGTTGACAGGGGTTGGGGAAAGACAAAAGAAAATAGATAATCACACAAATTCAAAGAATACATGTTCCAAGTCAGTACAGGGGAACCACAGAGAGGTGGCCCAAAGATCTGAAAATCAAGACTGTCCTCAGAAGATTATACCATGTACTTACACAAAATAAATCCAAGAGGAGATATTTTAAAATCTCCAAAGGGGATAGAATGAGTCCTAAGATGAATGATACTCCCTACCTCTAGAATAGTCTTGGCAAGCCATAGATGATAAACAAATGTTAGGTTGTTGCAGAGGAATAAGAATTGATTTCATTAGATTGAAGATCCATGTCTAAGGAAGGAAGATATCAGTCAGAAGTTGGATTGATCAGAGGTGAGGTAATGAAAGGGCAGATGTTGAACACGCCCATCCAAGGCACCTGATCTTTCTCTGTGGAGCCTGGGCAGACCCATGCATTCTGTGGAAACAAAGACATGGGGCTATTTCAGGCACAAACTGCCAGGACTTCGTTTTATGGTTGTGTTTAAAAGCTTCAGCTGTTAAAAGCAGAGAACTCTCCTACCTACTTATGTTTCTAGGCACACCCGGAAACCTGATTATAATTTGGCTCCCATGCAGTTTTTCTACAGGGAGAAGATACCTGTCAAATAGAAATGAATATTTGTTCCCTTTGGCCATTCTATTTCTCACTGTAAATTAACAAATTGCCATTGTGTTTAACATAGCCGTGTCTTATGAACTTTGTATCCTGAGTCTTCCAGCATGGCTAAGTACTGTCACTTCTGGGACACCAAATAGATCAAGTTTCAGGGCTTGCAAAGCTAAGGGCAGGACACTGGACTACTGGGAATCCAGCAAGTTCACAGCATTCTGAAAGACATCTCAGGAGCCAGCCTACTGACATTCTTTAATTAGCTGATGGAATGTCCAATGCTGAACTGCATTACATTTTTGGGAAGTTAAATTGGGATTCAATAAATTTTAGCCAACTTTCCAGGACCAGAAATAGATGAACTTTCAAACTGGCAGTAGAAGTATTTCAAGCCTTTCTTTCCTGTATTGACTGAAGGAAAATCATAGCACAGTATATTACGAGCATATGTTCTGGTTTAGACGACCAGAGCTCCAACCCAGCTCTGCCACTTACTGGCTGTGCAAATTTGAGACAGTAACTTGATGTCTCTTGACATTTCTTCATCAGTAAAACTGATATTTATTATTAAAGAATTATCAAAGAATTATCAAATCATCAAAGTTACTGTTATATATCATGAGACACATAAAGAATAGTGTTTATCTTGTCAGGTTAAATGAGTTAGTATTTGTAAACATTTCAAATAGCAGTTGCTAAAATTTAAAAATAACTGACAGGGGGGCCTGGGTGGTTCAGTCGGTTAAGCGTCTGACTCTTTGGTTCAGGTCACGATGTCACAGTTCGTGGGTTCGAGCCCCATGTCGGGCTCTTGCGCTGACAGTGCGGAGCCTGCTTGGGATCCTCTCTCTCTCTCCTTTTCTCTGTGCCCTCCCTCCACTCTCACTCTCTCTCAAAATAAATAAATAAACTTTAAAAAGAAAACAAAATAAAAATAACTGACAATAGCAAGTGCTGACAAGAAGGCGGAGTAACTGGAATTCTCATACATTACTGATGGGAATGCCAAATGGTACAGCCATTTTGTAAAACACTTTGGCAGCTTCTTATAAAGTTAATGACCCAGCAATCTCATTGCTAGATATTTACACAAGAGAAATGAAAACTTATGTTCACATGAAAACCTATATGCACATGTTTATAGCTGCTTTATTCATAATTGCCAAAACCCAAAAACAGCTCAAATATTCCTCAGGTGATGATGGATAATCACATTATGGTACATCCATACAATTGAATAATAGAACAATGTACCGATCTCAAATACGTTGTGCTAAGAGAAGCTAAACTCTAAAGGTTGCACTTATATGACATTCCAGAAAAGGCAAAACTATAGGACAGAAAATAGATCAGTGGCTTCTAGGAGCTAGAGGTTGAAGGTATAAGGATTTACTACAAAGGAGCACAAGGAAATTTGCAAGAGTTGGAGGGTAATGAAACTCTTCTGTATCTTGATGATGGCGGTAGTTATACTACTGTATGTGTTTAACAAAACTCACAGATATGTACACCAACAGTAGTAAATTTTAGGCCAATTAGAATATATATAAAAGGGAAACAGGGAGGTAGTTGGGGAGACAGAGAGAAAATTGTGTCTGGCATATAGTCATATAGTAGCTATTCAAGTAGCTATAGAAATGCTTACTGAATAAGAAATTAAATTTCTTTCTTTGACATGTTTCATATAATAATACGACTCTACTATCTAAAAAAATACTAGTAGAGTTGTCATTTCCTAAGTTCTTACAAGGATAATATCTAGGGTAGATCATTACATAAGTCATTTGTGATCCTTCTGAGAAAAAAAAATAGAATATATAGATAAGTAAAAGAAAACACAATCACCCATAATTCCACCATCTGAACATAACCACAGTTGAAAACTAATTTATAGTCTGCCAGAATTTTTGCTATAGATGAAAACAATCAATTTTTTAAATTAGAAAATGGTTGCATACCATACATTCTGCTTGAAAACTACTTTTTCACTTAGCAATATATTCTGAAAAAATATATAGATCTGCATCATCAGTTTTAATGATTGCTAATTTATGCTACCAAGTCTCTCTTGTTGAACATTTAACTTGACTCCAGTTTTTGGTAGTGTAAACCAAACTGTGTGGAATATTCTTGGTATATTCAACACATCTTTATAGACACAGCATTATTTCTTCATGATAAATTCTTAGAATGGGAATTGCTATATGAAAAAAAAATGTACATTACACAATTTTTCATTCATATTGCCAAATTGCTCCCCAGAAGATTATAGAATTTACTTACAGCAGCTGTGGAACAGGACTTGGAGCTGTATTTCAGTGGTCCTTTCCTTTTTCTTTTTTTCTTTTTTTTTATTTTTTAATGTTTATTTATTTTGGAGAGAGAGAGACAGAGACAGAGCATGAGCAGGGGAGGGTCAGAGAGGGAGACACAGAATCTGAAGCAGGCCCCAGGCTCTGAGCAGTCAGCACAGAGCCCCCACGTGGGACTTGAACCCACCAACCATGAGATCATGACCTGAGCCTAAGCTGGATGCAGAAGTTGGTACTGAGCGGAAGTTGGTCGCTTAACCAACTGAGCCACCCCAGCACCCCTCAGGGGTCCTTTTCTGACAGATCCTTTTTCTAAACTACTTTGTAAGTTGTAAATGTTCATTTTTTTTTCAGTTAAAATATTTTTAAATCAACCTAAACACTATGAACATGTGCTGAATTTTTATTGGGTATCAAGAGATACAAAACATAATTAGGAAGGTAAATCAACTGAGCATCTAAAAGTACTTTGGGATTGTTTGGGAGCATGGTCTACTCTACAGCTGGCTATCTTTACTGGGTAGTTTGGGGAGAAGTGGTTTCATTTTATAGGTAGGGACACTCCCTAGAAAAACGGTAGTGTTCTATTATGGTTATCTCTAGGACAGTTACTCATGACACTTTCCAATCTTGTTTTACTGTTTTGCATACTTATAAATGGTCTTGAGTTATACTCATCACAGTGACCTTTCACTTTGGGGCAGGGCCCTAAGTCAATGACCCACTACTTTTCTATAAGGTAGATGAATGGATATTGTCTACATTTCCTTGTTCTATTTAAATCAACTGTTTGGGAGGCCATTGAAGAAGCACCACGCACTGAAATCTCCCTGAAGCAATAAACAAAGAGACAGAAATCTGAACTTCACTCTGCACAAAAGATCTATTCCATCGTTTGCAAAACATAGGTTCTGTCCCTATACTCAGTCCCTCATTAAATCCTAATATGGTTTTGCAAGCCACCTCTAGGCTTAGTTCAAGTAAGTCTTGGTCAAGGGAAAGAATTTCAACCACCCTGAAGATCAGAAACAGTTAACTAACAAGAAAGTATACTTACCTCAGACAGAAAACTAGGTCGTTTCAGGGAAGTGACCTGTACAACTGCTAACCTGCAACTTTCTAAAATATATTACTTTTAAGACTTTGAATTATTGTCCTTAAAGTCTGAACCTTCCAAATAACTAGATTCGAATTCATACTGCATTAAGACAGTTCAGAAAATGTACTTATTAATTACCCCACTGAGATGCAAATAGTACCCTATTTATATTTATATTAATATATTTAGTGTAATATATTTAGTAATTACATATATATATTTATTTCGTGTAATATATTTAGTAATTACATAACATGATTAGGATCGCTTTTCAGTTGGTGTATATTAACATCCAGCTATGTGCCAGGCATTGTGTTAGGTGCTGGGAAAACCACATGCTCCTGTAGGAATTCTCCACTGCTCTGGCAGGAGTGGGTCCAGCTCCTCTGTGCCACAGGGAGCCTCATGCTTGCCTGGGATATAAAGGTGACTGGACTGAGAGCAGGTCCAGTGCCTCTCTTCCCAGGCTGGTCTCTCTGCCCTATAAAGCCTTCATTATTGAAACAGTTTAACACCACATGTTCAGGGAAACTGACTTGGGCTAAAATAACTTCAGTTGTTTTAAAGATGATAGTACCAGTAGGATGGAAACTGTAATGGTAAACATCTCTCAAATAATTAGAACCAATGATTTATGCTAACTACACAGTGCTCTCCTGAGAGGGGGGTAAGCCGGATGGCATTTAAGACCTGCAAGAGTCCCTCAAAACCTTACGCTGGAACCTCTTTCTTCTTTGGGACTTGGAAAGCTGCCAGGACTCACGTGCCTCTCCATGCAGTTCTACAGCAGGTGCAGGATCTTCACCACCTTCCCCTCTACCTTCACTGGGATGAGAGCAATGACCTTGGACTGACACAAGGAGAAGTGGCTGCGGGGGAAAGGAAGAGAGGGACCTCACCAGAATTTTCCCCTAGGGTCAAGTCTGAGGAAAAACATAACCACTGATTCATAATTACCTTTCCCAATAGTTCTAGAGTTTATCACAGCCTTTGTATCTCTGAGATATTTATTCATGACCTGCTTTTCTTAACATCCGTGATGTTTTAGGGCTAATGGGTGTCTTCAAACTCACATAAACTAAACCCCACATTTTGTTTCCTGGCCCTGCTCCAACTCACATGGCTCGTTATTGAGGGAAAAGGGCTGTCCTTGCTCTCCTGAATGCCCATCTGGGATCTTCCAACAGTACTCAGACCTCCTTTTCACTGTTCCTACTTTTAAATCTGGTGTCACTTGTGAAGTCTTAAGGGAACTATACCTTATCTCCTTCAAAGAGTGCTACCTATGTCTAATTCTGTAATATTATATCTGTTAACATTACTCAAAGAGGCCAACTTCAAATTCCCACACGAAATCTTCAATGTCAGTCAAAAAGCAAGTTATTAATAGTCACCAATACGATAACAAGAAAATACTTGTAGCATAAAATGGACCTTTCCTTTTTCTAAAATGTTTATTTATTTTTGAGAGAGAGGGTGAGAGTGAGCGAGCACGAGCAAGGGAAAGGGAGAGAGAGAGGGAGGCAGAGGATCTGAAGCAGGCTCCGCACTAACAACAGAGCCTGCCACAGGGCTCGAACTCACAAACTCTGAGATCGTGGCCTGAGCCAAAGTCGGACACTTAACCAGCTGAGCTACCCAGGTGACCTAAATGGACCTTTTCTTGATGGCTCAGTCATTTGGGTGTCCAACTTGATTTTGGCTCATGTCATGATCCCAGGGTCATGAGATCGAGCCCTAAGATCCTCGGTCTCTCTCTCTCCTCCTCCTCTGCCCCTCCTCCACTCATGCACCTGTGCTCGCTCTCTCTCGCTCACTCCCTCTCTCAAAAAAAAAATGGATCTTTTCTCTGTATGATCTTTTCTCTGACACTAAAAATATTTATTCAATAGATCAGCACTCCTGGGGTCTAATAATGTATATAACCTAAAAATGCTTAAACTTAAAAAAAATGAAATACCTAGAAGAACATTCATTCTAATTTTTAATTGTGTTGTGACAATTAATACATATTTGGAATAATCCAAAGATGTGTACATTCTGGCACCTGCTTGCAGGACCTCACACACCAGTAGAGAAGATGTGTACAAAAAATATAGAGAAAATAGGTCTAAGATTTTCAAGAAGGAAGAGGGGTCTCTTTACTGGGGTGATAAGAAAATGGTTCCTGGCAGAGGTGGCATTTATGCTGGGTCTTAAAGAATAAGATTTGGGCAGGAGACACGCTGATGGATGGGCCGTTTCAGAAAAAGGGAAGAACCGGTAACAGGAAATTGCAGGTTTGCTTAGCAAAAGATGAGTATTCTAGATGACGGAGTGGCAGGATACACAAGGTGCACAGTGGGAGAGAAAGACTCCAGTTAACATTAAGACACTTTGTGGAGAACACCGAAGGCCAAACTTTGGGGTTCTTTGGCTTTTTCTTAATTAGGTTGGCATTTCAGGCTTCGGGGAGGTTAGGGATACACTTACAGAACCATCTGTTCCATTAACAAAGTCTTGCCCCAGTGGAGTTTGCATCCTCGTGTGTGGTTTTGTTGCTTTATCAATTAGCTAATAATTACACTTGGGTGGACAGGAATCAGGGAGTCTGCATTTTATTTTGGTGTAGTTCAAAGTTGATCTGAATACTTCTGTGGCTTCATATTATGAGTGTCCAGATGCTTACCAGACAGGGAGGTTTGGTCATCCTTATCTGACAGGGAAACTTTGGAAGCTAATAGATTAGGTTTCATCATCTAATTGAGCTTCACCTTTATAACCCCTCAAATATTGTCACAGTTGTCGCTTTCACCGCTTTAAATAATTAACAATAGATTGTTCCAAATCCAGGAAATCTCAGACCTCAGCCTAGAGCCTCAGAAGGAACTGTTCCCTCAACTCTATGCCTGAGGACTCCTATGACCCTAATGGAGAGACAGGCTTTTCTGAACATTTTTCTGGATCCTATCTTGTTTGGGCTTTATCTGTTCTCCAGGGAGCTGACTGACAGTCAGAGAGTAATGCTTTGTGTGGGTGGTAGAGGTCTGGCAAATCCATCTGTGTCTTATCACTGTTTCTTTTGCCACGCTGCTGCGATCCCTGAAATGACTCAGTTGTTGACACATGCAGTATCTCCATATGAACCACGGGAAACTCACCCACATACCATTCTTCCAGACTCAATCTCATATCAGTTTCAGCTCTATTTAGACATGGATGTAAACTTCTTGGTTGTTCCTTAAATCTGGTCTTAGACTGTAAGCCCTTTGCTGGGCAGGGGATAGTATTAGGTTTTCCCCTGGTTCATGGCAATTCTGGCCACTCCTCTTCCTCCTGGATCAGTCTTCCTTAGCTTCCCAACACACAGTACTGCCAACGGAGCTGAAACGTCTGGGGAAAAAAAACTTTCTGTGGAGAGCTACTCAGATCATAGGCTTCCTACTTGCCAGAGAAGCCTTTGGCCAACTCAAAATCAGCTAGAATAAAACTGTTTAGGCAGTACCTTCAAAGGGAGAGCAGCATTTTCTACCATGATCTGGTTGATCTCAATTTTCAAAGCTCATTCCTCCTCATAGATATCTACTTGCATCTGTTTGGTTACATATGATTTACTTTATATGTTGGATATTACAGGACAGGCGATAGAAAGCTTAACTTACACTATACCAATTGCATTACACAAATATCTCTAGTATCAATCTAGTATCAATATCTAGTATCAATAAATATCTCTTAGAGCAAATGCCAAGTACTGAGCAGGTCACCAACTAAATCTGAGATGACTTCGGCATCCTACACTATGGAGTGAAGATCATATATTGTTTCCTCTCTAACCCAATGCTAGAATCCCCAAGCCAGTTATTTTCAACTCCAGGGTGCAAAGTAATAGCCGTTCTCTTTATGGGTGTGTGATGTGAACTATTTACAAAATTACCCTGTGATTACTAATGTGGAGTCAAGGTAATTGCAAAGCAATTGTCCTATAATTATTGGATTTTGTATCTGATTTATAAAATGCAGTATGAATTACATGGTAATTAATACTGGGTCTTTCTGGTGCAATTTAGTTATTATTCATTAGTTCATTAGTAAATCCTGATTCACACAGATCTGTGTGTTTCAACAATAGCAATCAGTATTTAAACCTCTAAGACTTGGGAATCTGATTCATGCATTAAATAACTAGAAAAACTCATGTCAAACTATATATGGTTCAGCAAAATTAACCAAAGAAGTGCTCCGACGTGATCCTAATACAAATTATAGTATTTAGGAAGTACATACACACACACACACACACACACACACACACACACACACATATTTATACTTTATGTATATTTATTTATTTCTGTGAGCTACCACCAATCCCACATCTGTTCCTACCAAGCTGATGAAGGGGGGGTGCGGCTTATTACATAGCCAGTGAATTAAAAAAAAAAGTCCTATCAAACACCACTCAAATATTTTCATACAGTTGTCTTCAACCTTGATCACACATTGTAAATCACCTGGGGAGCTTTAGAGCACTGATATTTGGACCCACCTCCAGAGATTCTGATTTAAATTGGTCTGGGGCAGAGCTGGGCCATTAGGAGTTTTAAGAGTTCCCCAGGTAACTACAATGTATACCCCAGATTATTTTTATTTGCTGCCCAGGTTGAGCGCCGTTAGCTTTGAAATATCACTAGAGACAAGACCTAAAGATTGCTGAATTATTTGCAATTTCCAAAACTCTGATGTTAATTTTTGCTCTATGGCTCACATTTTTGGACAACAGAGTCAAAGAATGTTAATTATATCACTATTGGTAATAAAGTGTATGTGGCTTGCCTACCTCACTAAATGTGTTCTATCACATGTTAACTTAATTATTCGTTTAAACATTTTTATCAAAGCATACCTGTGCATACTTTAAAAAGTCAAATAATGCCATGGGGCTTATAGTGGAAATCAATAGTTTCCTGTCTGACTTTGCCCCATGCCAATGTCTCGATCCCCAGGGACAACCAACATTATCTCTTTAGGTATTTCTAACTAATACTCTTGCTCTGCTATATATTTTTTAACTTTTTTAATGTTTACTTTTGAGAGAGAGAGAGAGAGCAAAAACAAGGGAGGAGCAGAGAGCAAGAAGGAGACACAGAATCCGAAGTAGGCTCCAGGCTCTAAGCTGTCAGCACAGAGCCCGATGCGGGGCTCGAACTCAATCAGGACCTGAGCCGAAGTCGGGCTCTTAATCAACTGAGCCACCCAGGCACCCCTGCTTAGCTATATTTTGATTTTACAATCTGATACCTCATCATTTGATGTCCTATCCACACAACTCATTGCCCCCACCACCACCCCACACACACAACACCCTCTACCCACCTCCCCAAACACTTAAACCACAGTGTTAGTTAAATCAATAGTTAATGCTTATGTAATTATGATGGTAAATAGCCTTGACATCTGGAGTTTGTACTACGAAACTGTAATTGCCTCATGGAGAGGTATATTTGTTCAATATTCCATGCACCTATCAGTAATTCCTCCCCAAAAATATCCGACAGAACTCTAAAGCATCTTTAATAACAAAAGGTAACAATTGGGCCCTGATGTACGTACCAGAAGCTATTTTAAGCACGCCACATGTATTAATTTAAACCTTACTTCAACGCTATATGGCAGAACTATTATTTCCATTGTGCAAAAAAGAAAACCAAGTTAAGTAAGTTGCTGGCATGGTTAGTAAGTGATGAAATGAAGCCAGACATTCTGGCTTCTTAAGGCTGAGGTCTCAACCCTCGCCCAGTGTAGGCCAATAAATAATCAACCATCAAGTCTTGTTTTCCCCTCCTGGCTCTGCTTCAATCTGGAGCAGAGCCTTGCCCAGTTATAAACCTGGTGCTCCCTTTCACCCTCCACCTGGGCATGCCTCTCTCCTCTTTCCTATTGGCCTCCATTTCCTGGACCCGATTTCAGACTCTGTCTTATGCTTGGGCCCTCACTGACTAGAACATGTTTTCTAGTAAATTCCTGATAAAAGGAAAATGGAGGCAAACACTTTGAGGCATGAGTATCTGAAAGGTCTTTACTTTGCACACTCTGTTAATAATTTGGCCAGCATACTGGTTTCTTCTTGCTGCTGTAACAAATTACTACAAACTTAATGTCTAAACACATGAATGTAGTAGCTTTCCGTTCTGGAGGCTGGAAGTCTGAAATAGATCTTCAGGACTGCTTTCCTTGGAACAGTTCAGTGGAGAATCCATGTCCTCATCCATTCCAGCTTCCAGAAAACAACTACATCCCTTGGCTTATGGCCCCTCCCTCTATCTTCAGAGCCTGTCCTATCAAACTTTTTTTCTCCTTAGTTCTCTGTTCCACATTGTCTTACCTTAATAGGAATGAGTATTTGGTAGGTACTTTACCTATGAAAAAATCACACTTTGCAGTTCTGAGAGATGTTATTTCTGTGCTATACCCTCCACATTTTCTCTCTTTGTTCATTCTAAATGTCCTATATTTGACATAAGGGCTCCTAAATGGACCCCCAATTTTCTATCGTTTTGTCATTTTATACATTCTGGGAGATTTCTTCAAGTTTATCTTTTAACTCATCAGCTGAATTTTTTTTCCCATTTCTGCTGTTATATTTTTACATCCCAAGACCTCTACCTGGCTCTCTTATGTTGTCTGTCTGGTTCATTGTTGTTACTTTTGGCAAAACTACCCTATTTTTGTTTTATGAATGTAATATCTGCTTTTGTGTATCTGAGAATATGGATCATAGCTATGTTTGTTATTTTGTGTTTTATTTTGTTTTATTTTCAAATTTTCATTGGCTCCCTGCATTGTTTCTTTATTCTTAAATTTACTTTCATTCCCTTTGGTTGATTTTGTCACCATCTTTCATGTTTGGGGCTTTTCTCAGTCGTGCGGGGATCCTGGGCTTAATCAAACATTTAGGACTGAGGCACCAAGAAGCTCAGTGGGACTTCTGTGGGTGAAGGTGGATTTTCAATAAATGAGTCACACTGTCACACATCAGGACTTGACCTTTTCATGGGGAGGGTATCCAAATATCAGTGTCTATAGATCTCATTTAGGGTCAGCCAACTTCTGCAGCGAAGAATGTTCAAAACTTCTGCCCTGCCAAGATAGAGGCCATCTGTGCCCAGTTACAAGCATTCTTGGAACTGGGAGGGCTGGGAGATGAACAGGGGCAGCCATGCAGTCTGACATTTTAGTGTATGGACTTTCGCTTCATTCTCCCTGTTACCATGAAGACAAATTATTCCTACTCATTTCCATGCCAACTTCCCCCAAATCTATATAGGTTCAGTTCCTCTTGAAAATTCTCCTATCTTCAGCAAGCGTCTAAAAGGCATTATGGGGGGCCTGCTGCCCCTTGCACAGCCCTCCGCTAATTCCTTCTGTTTTTACTTCATCCTTTGTCTCTGCTTTCAGGTCCCTGGGGCTTCGGTTTCCTGAGGCTCTCCGCGTGGTCCTGCAGCAAGACCTCACTTGCTCACCTTTCTGATAATGCTTGATTTCAATATTGTTTGATTAATTTTGTCATCTCTTACATTATTTTTATCCATATAGATTTAAAGCCTTCCCCCCCCCCCAAAAGTGAAATAATTTCCAAAGGTATAAACAGAGGTGCAGTTTTCTGTGTTTAACAGGAAGATTCCAGCATTTCGGCGTGGATCTTGGCAGGGGAACAGAAGGCAAACCAGAGCTGGATAACCGAGGGCAGTTGAATGAAGTGTCTGGACACTTCCAATGATGTCATGGAGCCATTACTACCCCGCAAAGAATAACAAACAGAGAGAGAAGTTTCCAGAACCCAAAGAAAAAGCTGTGTGGACAGAGTCATTGAGCAGATGTGGCCCTCTGCTAGATCGTCAAAATGGCCACCACTCTTTACTTCTGCCCGCAACCATGCCATTTGTAGTATTGCAGTTCCTTTTACTAAAAGCTGGAGTCCATATCTCCTACCCTTAAATGTGGGCTGATCTCATGTTACATTAGCCAATGGAATATAGCAGAATGACAGGTAGGCAGCCCCTAGGGAAGATGAGGCCTCAAGACACCTGGTGGCTTCCAGCCAGCTTGCTCTCTGGAAACCCTGCCCGGCTGCCATGAAAATAACCTTGAGCTAGATTGCTGGATGATAAGACATAAATGTCTGTTTCTCTCCTGTTGTCCCAACTGACAGCCAGCCAACTGCCAAACTGTGAAGTGAAAGCATCCCAGGCCAGCCAATACCCAGCCAAACCACAAACTGACCGACCGCAGATTCAAAAATGACCTGGCCAAGCCAGGCCCAGGCCCAGAACTAGCCAACCGAGGCCAGCCTAATTTTCAACCCCACGGAATCAGGAACCAAATAAATGGTTGTTTAAGTCACTAAGTTAGGAAAAACCTTTTAAGGCGGCAGTAGCTGACTGATAAAAACTTTTAATCAAGGGAAGCAGCCAACATGGAGTGACAGAGGAGAGAGGAAGTCATAAAAATAAGTGCCCTGACCATACCTTTCCCATCCTTCCGATCACCTGTGAGTGCCGTCCATTCATCTAACTGGAGAGTGAGAGAGCCCATTCATGCATTTTAGGTGGGTCCGGCTCCCCGTGCACACAGCAGGATGAACAAAGTCACAGTGTAGACCTGGAAGAACAAAATAAAAGAGATTCACCATCCCGTTCATCTATTTTTCAATTCACAGAATGCTTAGTGATTTTTGCCAAAAGTCTGCCCTTACATTGGAGACTCCAAAAAGAATCCCCAAACAAGAGTTGGGAATAAAGAGGTTTTAGCCAATAGTGGTAGGAAATGGACGGGAAAGACTGTGTTTATTTCAAGTGTATTATACCAATACTACTTTCTGGTACAGACCAGGCCACGGCTTAATATCTCATACTGCCTTCTCAACACATATTCATAATAATAAATTATAAACTATACACCCAAGGTAGGATCTGTTTAAAATATTATGTCAGGCACCAATTAAACAAAAACCCATCTAATCTAAAGAAAATACAGAGAGGCAAGATTGCAGTCATACTTAATGCTTAAAGAGAAAAAAAAAGTATGAGAATATTAATCAGTTTGGTTTAGGTGTGGCTTCAAGAGAAAACTAAAATAACATGAAATAAATAAAAGAGAAATTTATTTCGCTCTCACATAAATGGAATTTAGAGACCAGCAGTTCAGGCTGGCTGTTGTCCCCATTCTAACTTGGTGTTTCACCCTTCCCAAGGTGCGGTTTCTGCCTCGTGGTCCCAGCTGCCTGTAAGCCCTGTTCAGCACGTCTGCATTCCAGACACTAAGAAAAGGAGGGTGGAATATAAGAAGAGCATCTCTGCCCCCCTAAGGACACGTCCCTTAAGTGTGTATGTCTTCTACTTAACTTCGCATTGTTCAGAATTTAGTACCCTGATGGCCTTGTCCTATAAATAAGGCGAGGAAGGGCGAGTTCTATTCCATAAGGCCATGTTCATGTGCTCAGCTGGAAACTTGGGACCTAGTATAAGAGGGAAAAAAGAAAGAAAAACAGATAATAGGGAACCACCAGTAAGTAGTCTCTGCTTCAACTTTTATTACCTAATGTTAATTATTCACCCAATGCTCAACTTCCTACAGTGAAGTAAGTATTCACTGATGATCAGATTGATGATTTGGAACCCATGAGCATCTTCGATTATCAAAGGTTTAATTTTTTTGTATGACAGGGAATTTACTCAGCCAGGAATGGGGACAAGAATGGTTTGGTGTGGCTTTGTCTTGGTAAAATGGCCCACCAGGGTCTTCTATTTAATCCACTATAAACATTCGAGATAATTTTGGCTGGAGGTCATAAAACAGTGGCTTTAACTGTGTAGAAAGGTATTCCTCTTATACATAAAAGTCCAGTAGTATATAGTCCAGGATGTGAGGATGACTTCATAAAGACTTCAGGAGCCTAGGGTCCTTCTTTCTTTTTTTTTCTGCCATCCTCATGCACTGGCTTCCACCTGTGGTGTAAGACATGTACTCAGGGTTCACCTGTCATATGCATATTCCAGCTGGCAGGAAGGAATAAGGGACAAGGACAAGTGCATGGCCAGTGGAGGGTGGTAGGTTTGGAGAGCAGGTAGAGGAGAGAAAAGAGATGTGGTAAGATTCACCAAGTGTTGATAACTATTAAAGCTAGGTAATCGGTATGGAAAAAAGATAAAAGTTAATAAAATAAAATGAAAAATATCAAAGCGATACCTGTGGAAGCTGTACATGGCTTCTCTTTACATACCAAGAGCAAAACTTTATCACATGCTCACATCTAGCTACAAGGAAGATCCGATAACGTAATCATTAGTACTTGGGCCGTGTGTCCAGTTACAAATAGCTTTATTTTATCGTAGGGAAAGAAAGGTAAGCATCAATAACAGGGAAAAGATTATGGGCCCAAAGTTAATAATTAACATCTGTGTCTCTCCATCTCGTTTCTCCTTAGTAACGTGAAAATGGCAATACTGTCCAGCATGGATATAAAATGATGTAACAATAGCAACACAAGGGCCAGAGTAGGGGCCAGAAGTAGACACTTGACATATGTTGACTTTCTGCTGTGTTGGAAGACCAAATGTCATAAATACACAAAGCAGCACTTTGATAATACAAATGACCTCACAAGTATTAAAGAGTACTTATCCTCTGTGAGTCAGAAACCTCTATCCAAGAGCAATCCTGTGTCTCAGGTGTGAATCATCATGGTATCTGAGCCTTCACTCCCTATCTTTTAACAGGATCTGTCAGACACTGGTGCATAAGAATCTGCTAGGTGCTTGTACAATGTACAGTCTCCTTGCTCTCACCCCAGACCGACTAATTCAGAATTTTCCAGGGGTTTTACAAATCTGTATTCACAAGTAACTTTCACCAGTAATTCCAAGGCAGTTGGTCTCCAGCAGAGGGGAGATAAGAAAGGCTGGACTGCATATGTCCTGAGCTATTGCCAAGATACTAGTAAGAGAATCAGATTTCATTGAGCTTCAGACTGGTTTTCCTAGGAATGTAGAAACTTGTTTTGCTGTGTGTTAATTTCCAGGAAAATTCTAGCACAGCCTTGGGAGAGCAAGCGCAAGCATATGACATTGCCCCTGGAGTGCCGTTTACCCTTTGCTGAAGCACTAGTCTCCAGACCACACTCTAAGAAACACCACTTTAAAATAAAAGTATAATCGTTCAACTCTACCTCAGTGAAAACTCGCTATGAGCAGTCTCGTCGTTGACACCGGCTTTCTGATTCTGTAATTTTCACCGAGAAGGTGCTGTGGGTGGTGGAGCCCTGTGGTGGAACTGCGGGGGTACACAGCGTCAAGAAGGGGGAAGAGGTAAGATTGTAATTTAAAAATTATTTATGAGCGCAAAGGGTCCTTAAGCAAATCATTCAAAAATAAAGCCATTGAAGTTTTTCTTACCCCTTCCCCGCAAGGCCAGGTTATCATTACACCTCAATGTAATGAACACCTGCCACAGGGTGCCACCAGCCACACCTGCTTCCTTTCCAGTTGTGTCTTCTCTTTCTGGGGAGCAAGAAAGCTGTCTAACCTGGGGGCTCTGGCTGGGGCATTCGGCAAATAGCATTTTGCTTCACATCAAGTGATTCTTCCGAAGAAATCATCGCTGTTATAATAGCAAGACAATTAGGGAAGCAGTGAGAAAGATTTGATTAATACTGCTTCCAGTTTTTCCCATCTAACAAGAATGTGGGTTTCTGTGCCAGAACCATCAAGAAGTTTAGGTCCCAAATGGGTGTGGCAGTGGTGGTGTCTTCTACTATGCAGAACATAGCTCTGTGTAAGGGTGTGTGTGTGCAGCTGCACGTACATTTTAATTGCTTTTCATAAATCAAACATAATTAGGTGTATATTTATACATAGTTTCCTCACCACCTTGCTGATCTGCAGGAAGTGTTTATTGCAGGAGAATTCATTTTGTTTCATTGCAAATGGACATTACGTGCGTACACGGGAAGAAAGCTGTTCAGACAAGGAGGTGGGTGACCCATAGACTGCCCTGCGACTAAAGCCTCAACACGCTCAATGACAGTACAAGTTGTGGTGAAACCTCAGCTGACAGAACTTCTTAGCTATAAAAAGTCTATTTTGCAAACACACATACATATATGCACACACACACACATTAGAGAGAATGTTTTAAATACAGTTAAGTGTTACTTTCCAAACATATTTCTTTTTCTTTTTAACATTTATTCATTTTTGAGAGACCGAGAGAGACAGAGCATGAGTGGGGAAGGGGCAGAGAGAGGGAGACACAGAATCAGAAGCAGGCTCCAGGCTCCGAGCTGTCAGCACAGAGCCCGACGCGGGGCTCAAACTCATGAACCGCGAGATCATGACCTGAGCCAAGGCCCGACACCCAACCGACTGAGCCACCCAGGCGCCCTTTCACAAACATATTTCTAATATATTTTTCGAATATTTTTAATATATTTTCTTTACCTATTCACTGGGAAAAGTCTATTTTTTCTGTGTTCTTTGTAGCTTAAAAAAAAAAAAAACAGAATACCATAGGACAGCCTACAGACAATTTGATGTCAAAATAAGATTATGTGCTTTTTTTAATGTCCCATTTTTCTTTGGGGCTCCAGCATTACACACTTCATTTGCAAAGAATTTCCAACAATATCAAGAAAAAGTAAACCAAACCCTAGGAAAAAATCCCCTGGAATACCAATGCTTTTGGTGATCTTTTAATTATGAGCCAATGCTTAGATGCCACATGCAGATTGCTTTAATCATTAGGTCTTGAACTCGGAAGTTAGCATGTCTCTACCACCTGTGCTGTTTAGTACACCACCACCCACCGAGAACCATTTCTATTTAACTAGCTTCCTCTAATCATTTCCCTGATATCTACCTCTCTCTCTCTCTCTCTCTCTCTCTCTCTTTCTGAGCGTGCACATGCACAACACCTACATACACACCCATATGTCTTCTCTAGTTTCCCAATTACGTGTATTCTTTCACCTAATCTTTCTCGTCTCTTACCACTCTGAATTATACAATATGTGCACAAAGAGTCCTGAATGATGGGATAGATTTGGGGTGTGGCTTAAGGAGAACAGTCTCCATTCTCTATAATCACAGTTTTTCTTTATTTCCAGGGTTATTACCATCTAACTGATGTATAACATTGTGTCAGCTTAAGATATACAAGGTGATGATTTGCTATACACATATATTACAAAATCATTACCACAAAAAGGTTAGTCAGCATCTCCATCACCTCGCATAATTAACTTTGTGTGTGTGTGTGTGTGTGTGCATACGTGTGTGACGAGAACATTTAAGATCTCCTCCCTTAGCAACTTTCAAGGGTACGATACAGTATTGTCAACTATAGTCACCATGCTGTGTATTAGGTTCCCGGAATGTATTCATCTTATAACTGGAAGGCTGTTTGTGCCCTTTGACTAATATCTCCCCATTTCCAGCGCTCACATTTCCACCCCCCCCCCATGGTCTTCTGTTAAGTTTCTCAGGATCCACATATGAGTGAAAACATATGGTATCTGTCTTTCTCTGCCTGACTTATTTCATTTAGCATAATACCCTCCAGTTCCACAAACTCACTACTTTTAAAAGAAACATGACATTATTTTTCATGATCCAGAAGTTGCCTGGGTGGTCCTTCTGATGCTCTCCCATGACTGCTCATATGGCTACATTCAGCCAGCTGGACAGATGGCCACTGGGCTCCACTGAGACAGCTGGCTCAGCTCCACATGGTTCAGCCTCTGTCTCCATGTGGCCTTTCACTGTGGGCTTGGGTAGCGCAACAGCTCAGGGCAACATCACAGGGGGAAAGCCCCAATATGCAAGTGCTTCACAAGGCCCTACCTGGGTCTCATTTGTGATATCCCATTGGCCAAAGCAAGCCAGTGGCTGAATTCAGAGTCCATGTGGAAGAGGAATATGTAAGTGCTTGGATCCTGGAAGGTGTGACTCTTTGGAAGTCATTTACTCTTTGGAAGTCAATCTACCACATGGCTCAATATCATATAGTTGCCCAGAGATATTGGACATTGTCGCTTCGTATAGAGGATGAGGTATCTGAACATAGACAATCTTAAAACTTCTTTAACCTTCTTTATTGTGTGTTTTCTAGGGCATATTTTACCTTGAAGACAAGCTTACCAAATGCAATTCACTCCTGGGTTATTAAAAACAATTGATAGCTTCTTTAACACAGGATACACATACTTCCTGCTGTGAACAAAAATGAGAAAGGGAGAATCAGCAAAAGAAATATGAAGAAAACACCCTAGGATGGATTTCTCGTCTTTGTTAGCTAATATTTCCTGTTCGTATGCTCCCCCCGTGACCCTGTGCCAACCACTGTGACTGTTTAGATGGATATTAGATTTGCAGGTGTCTTGGTCCAGCTTTCCTTCTATATCCAGCATCCTTACCCTAGAGTGTGAAACAAGCCATTATTGACAGAAGGAACCTCTGAGGATAAGGAAAACAGGCCCTGTTTTCCGGGAAAAAGGAAACTAAGAAATCCTGAGAGAATCAAGCAATCAAGTGGTATCTGGGGATTGCTCATGGAGGAGTAGGTAGGCTTCTTATTGGATGGCTCTCTACCTGAGTTATTCCTCAGGCGATATGGATGAATGGCTTTGTGCCTCTCTGCCCTTGTTGGTTGTCCTCTAAGGACCAAGGGAAGGTCCACTGTCTTAGGAGTTACTTGAATTTTATCCAAAGAAGCAAACTCCATAAACTAAACCAAACCCCTTCATTTTTAAGCATGTGTGGACGTTATTTATAAAATGTTTAGTAATAACCCCAGGAGGGGAGGTTTCCCTTGGCTAGATTTTTAAGGTTACCTCATTAACAGAGCCCCTGTCGTGGCCTTCTTTGTGAGCTCATCTGAAACATTGCTGTAGCTCCTCTGTAAAACCAAGATCTTCCAACATGACGCAAGATGTGATATCAGGAAGGAGTGCCTTGAATGCATTTCAAATGAAAGCCACTTCCTGGAAACAGCCTGCAGGAGCAGAACTTTCCTTTCTGCCAAATCTCAGATCCCAAGTACAAGCAGCTAGAGCCAGGAGCTTGGTCTCAAAGCCTATTTTAATGGACTGGGCCATTTAATCCTGTAACCAGATAATATCCCCTGTTAATTAAGTATTAAATACAGTTAGACTCCCTCAGAGGCATAAACATCTGCTGTGGCATAAAACTAAATCTCTGTATTAATAGAAAACCAGACTGAATGGAAAATAATCAGGTGGTCTGGATCACCAAGCATAATTTTGTTGGACTATGAGGTTTGACATGAAAGCAACTAGAGTGACTGAGTAGTTTAGCCCTGCAATACCAGTGTATGGCTTATATATGGTTTATGGAGCCAACTCTAGGTAAAGCCCTGAATTAATATTTAATCTGCATTTACGCTTCCTAATAGTTAGACCTTGGGGTGCATGCTGTCAGCCCATGCCTGTCTCAGCCATACCAACATATAGTTGGCTGCTAAAGACCTGAAATCTATTATGGCAGTACCATCTGAACCCAGCAACAGTGAGCACCAGCCCATGCCACTGGTCTCCATTCTTTCTACTCATTTGTAAATCCATTCTAATCTGGCCTCTGCCCCTCTCATTCTTCTTCAGCAGCTCTCCCTAAATGCACCAACAGCTACATCACAAACTCATAGATTATATTTGGTCTTCATCTTATCTGACTTCTCTATTGACCACTATCTCTTTCTTCTTTGGTCTTATAATCTGTTTTTTTAATTAATATATAATTTTTTTGATATTTGATTTTTTAATGGAGTCTGTGTTCTCACTTCCTTTATGTATATGTTTACATATATATATGCATACATATATGTGTATACACATATATTGTACAGATGCATTATATACACACATGAATACAACATAATGTGTATATACACATATATACATAAAATAATAATATTTATGCATATTTAACAGTTTGTTTGAACTAGGATCCAAATAAGGTCAATATATTACAAATGGCTGATGTGTCTTTTATTTTTTGTTCATTTGGGTTTTTTCATTGTTTTGTTTTCGGTTTCAGGAGTAGATATTTGATATTATATAATATCACCCTATCTCCCTGTCTCCTTTTTCCAGTCTTGCCCTTGAGCTCTACTTCTGCAGAGCCTAATGCGAAGCCACCCAGTGAAAAAGAACTGCAAATTACAAAATCCCAGCTCCGGCATCAGAAAGTAAAGCATACAAGAATGGGCTTGGGGTTGAGACACAACAGCTTAATGACCAGAAAAAAAAGATAAATTTGTGTTATTATTTTTTCCAGCAGTTTTTTGGTAGAACACTCAGATGAAATAATCCAGGTCTAGAGTTTTCTTTGTGGGAAAGAAAACAGTAGATTTGAGACTTTTTTATAACTATAAAATTATTTATTTCTTCTTGTACCAATTTTATAGTTTTTTAATATTATCTTCCTTATTTTTAAAATATTTATTCATATAGAATTATTTATAACATCTTCTCTTTTTAAATGTCTGTCAAAAATGTAACAATGTCATTTTTTTAATTCTTGATATTTTTTTTTATTTTCTCCTTTTTTATCCTATATTGACCCTCCCAGAAGCATATAAGCCTATTAATGTTTTGAAGGAACCAATTTTTGAATTTGAATTTAAGGATGCACTCATGCATATGGTTTTACTAATTTTGTTAATTTCTGCCCTTTTTTAAAAAATTTTTTCTTATGTTTTATATTTGAGGGAGAGGCAGAGAGTGAGTAGGGGAGGGGCAGAGAGACAGAGACTGAATTTGAAGTGGGCTCCAGGCTCTGAGCTGTCAGCACAGAGCCTGATGTGGGGCTCAAACTCACAAACCGTGAGATCATGACCTGAGCTGAAGTCAGACACTTAACCAACTGAGCCACTCAGGCGCCCCTCTGCCCTTTTTATTTTATCCTACTTCCTTTGCACTTAATTTGCAATTTTTTCTAATTTCTTGACATAAAGACACACATCATTGGTTTTAGCCTTTCTTTTTTATTTCAGTATGTATAGTAAAGCCTATATATTTCCTTTAAATGTAATTTTACCTCTACATTACACATTTTTCTATCTCATAGTTACATTCTCTTCAACTTAAGAATATTTTCTAATTTTTATTGTGATTCTTGCTTGACCCAAGAATTCTTAGAAGTTGATTTTATAACATGAAAATATTTGATGACTTTTCCAGCTATTTTATTATTGGTGTCTAGGTATATTTTGTAAATAGTCCAATATCATTGAAAAATAGAGTAATGGGAAAACATTGTTGTGCTGTGTGCTACAAATGTAAATTACATCAGTTTATTAATAATCTATTGAATTCAATAGACTTGTTGATATTTTATTTTTCTACTTGGTTTATCAGTTGTTGGGGAAAGTGTGTTAAGATCTCTCACTATAAGTATGAGCTTGCTTATTTATCCTTTTGGTTCTGTACTAATACCAATTTAGCATTAGTATATATTTCTAATGGGCTGACACTTTGATCTTTATAAAGTGCCCCCTTTTATATCTAATGCTGCTTTTTAGTCTTATTGTTGCTTCTTAAAAAGTAATATACCATTTTTCCCTGGCTCTTTTATGACTTTATCTTCATCTCTTGTTTTCAGCAGTTTGAATGTGATGTGTCAACAGGTGTGATTTTCTTTGCATGTATCCTGCTTGCATTTGTGGCCTGATGCCTGTAATTTCTGGAAAATTTGTGGCTGTTATCTCCTTAAAGATTGCTTCTGTCCATCTTCTTTCTCTTTCTGGGACTTCAATGTCATGTATGTTAGAAGATTTTACCTTCCATATTTCCCCTATACTTTCTATGCCTCTCCTGTATCTTCTTTCTATCTCTCTCTTGCTTTTCAGCTCAACCTTTCAGCCATTGTTTTTGAGGCGGCAAATGCCTTGAGGAGGACAATGATGTCATGGGTGACTCACTCCCCCAGGCTTTCCTTCTATCTGAGGTCTTACGCTAACAAGCCCTGTCTTCATAGCCCTCCACTACTTTCAAACAGATTAATTTTCTTTTTTTTTTCACTTTTTTAGTTGTTCTTTGTAGGAGGGTTGATATGAAACAAGCTAGTTTGTCCTTGCTTGAAGCAGGATTCCCACAGTATTAAAACATCAGGTTTTTACTATTTTTCAGATTTAAATATTTTGATTTTCCATCAATGTTTATTTTATGACCTGTGAGTTATTTAGAAGACTTTCTTCAAAAATATAGGGATTAAACCCATACACATATGATCAACGGATTTTCAACAAGATTGCCAAGGAAAGGGAAAGTACAGTCTTTGGAACAAATGATGTTAGGACAGCTGAATGAACCATAAGCAAAAGAATGAAGCTGGACCTGACCTCACACCATACGCAGAAATTAACCCAAAATGAATCAAAGACCTAAATGTTAAGAGCTAAAGCTATAAAACTCGTGAAAGAAAATATAACAGTGAATCTTCATGACTTTGGATTTGGCAATAGATTCTTGGATATGACACCAAAAGCACAAGAAACAAAAGAAAAAACCTTAACTAAATAAGACTTCCAAATGAAAAACTGTTATGTATCAAAGGACACTATCAAGAGAGTCAAAAGACACCCCACAGAATGGGAGAAAAGTATTTGCAAATTATATATCTGATAAGGGTCTAGTTTCCAAAGTATATAAAGAACTCTTACAACTCAACGACAAAAAGACAAACAACCCAGTTACAAAAATGGACAAAGGCCTTGAATAGACAGTTCTCACAAGAAGATATATTAATGGCCAAAAAGCACATGAAAAGATGTTAATATCAGTCATTAAGAAAATGAAAATGAAAATCACAATGAAATATTAAATCAGGTCACACTCACTAGGATGGCTATAATTTATTTTCTTTAATAGAGAATAACAGGTGTTGGTAAGGATATAGAGAAACCGGAGCCTTCATACATTACTGGTGGGAATATAAAATGACGCAGCCACTTTGGATAACAATTTGGTAGTTTATCAGAAAATGTAAACGTAACATTATCATATGACCCAGAAATTTTATTTTTAGATATTTACCCAAAAGAAGTGAAAACGTGTCCATATTTAAACTAATATATGGATGTTCACAGAAGCATTATATATAATAACTAAAAAGTGGGAATGACCCAAATGTTCATCAACTGATGAACGGATAAATAAAATATGGTATACTCATACAATGGGATATTATCTGGCAACAAAAGAATGACGTATTGATATGTACTACAAGCTAGATGAATTTTGAAAATATTAAGCTAAGTGAAAGAAGTGAGGCACAAAAGACAACATATTGTATCGTTCCATTTATGTGAATGTCCAGAACAGACAAATCCATAGAGACAGAAAGCAAACTAATAGTTACCAGGGTTGGAGCAATGGTGGGGGATGAGGAATAATTGTTAATAGGTAAGGAGTTTCTTTCGGTGATGATCAAACGTTCTGGGAATGGATAGTGGTGGTGATTCACACAACCCTATGAATGTAGCATAAGCCACTGAGTTGCACACTTTTAACATGGTTATAACAGTTAATGCTACGCCATGCCAATTTTATCTCAACAGCAAAAAAAGGTTTCAATAAATAAAATAAAATATAGGATTACTTCCATTTTTTGCTATGAATTTAATAAAATTGATCAGGGAATGTGATCTCTTTGATAATGAGTCACTGAAATTTGCTGAAACTTGCTTTGTGACTTAACACATGGCAATTTTTATCAACATTTCATGTGTGCTTAGGAAGAATATGTGCCTTCCACTGATTGAGAGCAGAGGTTTACATATGTCCAATATACCAAGCAAGTTGATGACAGTGTAGAAATAGTTTATTTCTTCACCAATTCTTTTATTTGTTTCATCCACCAATAAAGGAAAAAAACATGTCAAAATTTCCTATTCTGGAGGTACATTTCTCAATTTCTCCCTGAAGTTCTAATCAGGTTTTGCTTACTATATTGTTCATGATATTATGAGAAGCAAGTTCAGAAATGCTATATTTTCCTGATAAATTAAACTTCTTATCATCATGTAATGACCTCCATTATTTCTTGTCATGCTTTTTTATCCAAAAGTCACTTTTATTGACCAAAGTAAGTTTCATTTGCTTTTGATTTGGACTTATTTATCATTTTCCTTTGCTATATTTTCAACCTGTGTCTTTACACTTTAGGTTGTCTTTAAAAGGCCAGAAAGCTGCATTTGTTATTGTTCTTAATCCAATTTGACAAACTCTGTAGTTTTGTTTTTGTTTTATTTTGCTTTGGATCATTTTTAACAGCTTTACTAATACATAATTCATATGCTATACAACTCACCCATTTAAGAGATGTAATTCAAAAAAAAAAGATATAATTCAATATTTCTTCACATATTCACAGGGTTGTACAATCATCACCAGAATCTAATTTTAATACATTTTCGTCCACCACAAAGCAAACTAACAAAAAACCCATTTGCAATCACTCCCCATTTCCTTGTGATAAATCCTTACTCCTTGGCCCTAGCACACAATAACCAATGTTCTGTCTCTATGTATTTGCCTATTCTAAACATTTCATATAGACGGAATCATACAATACATGGTATTTGGGGACTGGTTTATTTCACTTAGCAGAATATTTTCAAGGTTCATCTGTGTGGTAGCATATATCAGTACCTCATTCCTTTCTATGACTAAATACACACTCTTGTGTGAATGTACCACTTTTGTTTATCTGAGTTGTTCCAACTTTTTGATTGTTATGAATAGTGTTGCTACGATGATTCATGTATAAGTTTTTGTGTGCACATCTGTTGTTACTTCTCTTAAGTATATACCTAGGAGCAGAATTGCTAGGCCAAATGGTTATTCTATCTTCCAGACTGGTTTTCAATCAGCTACACCATTTTATGGCCCACCAGCTATGAATGAGAGTTACAATTTCTCCACACCCTCTATGGTATTTGTCATTGTCTGTCTTTTTTATTATAGCCATCCTTGTGCTTGTAAAATAATATCTCATCGTGATTTTGGATTTGCATTTCCTAATGAAGTTGAGCATCTTTTCACGTGCTTATTGGCAAGTTGTATATCTTCTTCGGAAAAACATCTATTTAGACCCTTTGGCTATTTATTCATTGGGTAGCTTTTTATTGTTATATAATTGACACATAAAGTTACATTTGTTTCATATGTACAACATCATGATTCATTATGTGTACATATTGCAAAATAATCACCAAATAAGTCTGGTTAATATTCATCATCATATTTCTTCGTCTTGACTAATTATTCTGCCTGAGATTTCCAACACTATGTTGAATAAGATAGAGTAGGCATCCTTGTCTTATTCCTGATCTCAATGGTGAAAAGCTGAAAGCTTCTGAGTATGACATTAGTTGTGGGCTTGTCATATATGGCCTTTATTATGTTGAGGTACACTCCTTCTATAACCACTTTAGTGAGAGTTTTTATCATAAATGGATGCTGACTATTGTCTCATGCTTTTCCTGCATTTATTGTGGTGATAATATGATTTTCATCCTTGATTTTATTAATGTGATGTAACATATTGATTGATTTGCAGATGTTGAATCATCCTTGCATCCCTTGAATAAATCCCACTCAATCATGGTGTGTGATCCTTTTAATGTATTGCTAAATTAACTTTGCTATCTTTTGTTGAAAATTTTTGCATCTATGTTTATCAGAGATATTGGCCTATAATTTTCTTTTTTTGTTGTTACATCCTTGTCTAGTTTCAGTATCAGGATAATGCTGGCCTCATTGACAAACTCTGTATTTTAATCAAGGGTGGTCCTTTTAAATTTATTGTGGACCTGTTTTTATCTTAATTTTTGTTTTTGATTTATGTTCTTCATTTCTTTTCTTATAAAACTTTTGTTTGTTTTCTTATTCTAATTATTCACTACTTGTCTGAAAATTAGATATTTTTTATTTTATGTTATTTTATGTTATTATTTATTGTTATTTATGTTATGTTATTTTATGTTATTTTATAACATACTGTCTATTGTTTAGAGGTAACTATTGAAATTTACCATTTATATATAACAATCTAAAGTTAAAAAGATTTCCCCTTACTGTGATCAAGAACTCTTAGAACACTTAAACTCTGGTCACCTCAATTCTGGTTTATAAGCTTTTTATCTCCAATATTTTAATTGTGTCTTTTTTGGCCATAACAAGCTACTCATTATCACTACAATAAACACTGTTTATTTATCTACATGTTTAAATTTTTTCCCAATTCCATTTTGCATCTCATAACATCCTCCTAGAATAACTGTTCTTCTTCCTGAAATATATCTTTCAGAAGTTTCTTCCGTTCTATTTGTGATTAACACTCTCAGTCTGTAGTCAACATTGACTTATATGTAAATGCCTTTATATTACTCTGCTCTTGAGATAGACGCAATTCTAGATGAACAGTTCTTTTCTCTCTAAATTCAGTATATGTAATAATAATATTATTATATGTAATTATTCTACCTCTCATTTTTTTCTGTTAAAAAAAGCCTGTTCTCTTAGGTGGGCAGGGGTAATCTGCCTTTCTTGCCTGGTTACTTTTTAGAGCTCTTTGTCTCTGATGTTCTACTGTTGCTCAATCTCTTAATTAGAGATAGGTTTCTTTTCACTTTATTCTGCCTAGTAAACATTGTTTCTGGATCTGTGACTTCATATCTTTCATCAGTTTTGAAAAATTCTCAAACATTGTTTTCAAATATTGCCTCTCCTCCACTGTTTTTATTTTCTCTTCCCAGGGCTTCTATTAGAAGCATATTAGACATTCTCATTCTACTGTCCATATCTATTAACCCCTCTTTCATATTTTCCATTTTAGTTTTCTGGATGCCATCCCAAAATACTCTTCAGTTTTATCTTCTAATTCACTAATTCTCTCTTCAGCTGCATCTATTCTGTTGTTTGGCCCATGCTTTAAGTTTTCTGTTTTTTAATTGACAAGCACATTTTACTTGAAAAATTTTAGTTACTTCTTTTTAAATCTATGGTTATTCTTATGTATTGCCTTAGTGCTTTTCTTTTTTGTAACTCTATTCTTTAAACATTCTTTAAGCATTCATGCATAGTGTGGCAGACAGAATAACGCACCCTTCACATACACAATGATGTCCTTTTTCTAATCCCCAAAATCTGTAAATATGTTATCTTATGTGGCAAAAGGGACTTTGCAGATGTGAATACGGATCTTGAGAAGGGGAGTTTATTCAGGATTATCTGGGTGGGGTCAATGAAATCATAAGAGTTCTTATAAGAGGAAAGCAAGAGAACAGAAGCAAATAAAGGAGATGGAACAATGGAACCAGAAATTGGAGGGATGCACACTGAAGATGAAGGAAGAGGCTGTGAGCCAAGGAATGCAGGCAGTCTCTAGAAGCTGGAAAACACAAAGAAATTTTTCACCTCTGAAGCCTCTAAAAGGAACACATTTTATCCAACACCTTGATTTTAGATTTCTGAAGTCCAGAACGATAAGACAATAAATTTGTGTTGTTTTAACCCACTAAATTTGTGGTGATATGTTACAATAACAATAGAAAATTAACACACATATTTATTTTATATCCATATAGATAATATGTCCATTATCTGAAATCCTTGAAGAACTAAATCTATCATGTCTCCCTTCAGGATGGTTTATGAGCTCATGTTGGTTGATTTTAACCTGTGGAAAACCTGGGAGTCTAAACGGAGAATATAGCCCTCCAGGCATTATTTGCTTTTGCCTCTGCCAGAAGCCAGATGTTCTACCTATCTGGGATCACTCCCTTCTCAGTCTTACAGGTTAGATCTGGGAATCTTGAGTTCAACTCCCTCACTTTATCACTGGAACAAAGCACTTTTTCTACTGTAGTAAAAGTATGCATATGTCCTCAAAGAAACAGGGCCACAGAGGAAAGTTACACAGGTTGTATAAAAAGCCCTACAGAGAACTTCTTTAAATGTGCCCATTTAAATTTTAATTTCAGTTTATACTATTCCCTTCTTTTTTTTACTTGCTCCTTGAAGATCTTACTTCATGAGAGGCCAACTATGCAATAAAATCTTTTTTAATGAAGGTGCTCATTTTTTTTAATTTGAGGAAATACTCTCCCCAGAATATCTGAAAATTAATTTACTAAAGAATAAGTTTCTACTCCATCTTTTTTTTTTTTTTTTTTTTTTTTTTTTTGCTTATAAGGCACAACACTTCTTATTCTGGCTCTCTACCACTTTACTTTCCCTACCTCTTAGACTTAGTCTCCTCACTCCGGCCAAAAATTTTTACAGTTTCTCAATGATTTTCTCTTTTCTCCCAATATTCTCTTTTCCTATATAATCTCATCCACTCAGCTACAGTGAAATTTCCCTTTTACATGAGGATTAATATCTAATATCAGCCTGTCAAGTAAAAGAGCAACTTGTCAAAATTTGCCCCCAAAAAATCCCACAAGAATTGCCATATTTGAGACTGACATGCTTATCTCTTAAGAAATTCAACACAGATGATTTTTTTTTGACCCAGGATTTGGAAGATTGCTGATTCTTTAGCTGATCTCCAGAAAGAGTTGGCTTGTATTTGGGTGTTATATTGTGTGGAAACTATGTTTGGTATTTTTAAATATTAGAATCACATTCAACTCAGTGAAATACTCACACTGGAATTCACTGAATGAAGAAAGAGCTGATGAGTATCTCCTAAATCCCACTCAATCCAGGCCATGTACTCACTGAATGAAATGGCAGCAAGAAAATCCCACACTATTTAAAGCACTGCACTCTTTTTTTATCTTTGCTCTTTGGTTTCTGCCTTAATTGCTATATTTGAATTTCCATACATAAAGTGTGATCATCTCCACTGGACTCCATATATGCAAATGTCTCCTAACGTTGTACCTAGAGCTCAGACTTGAAGACTGTGCTCTAGACCCCAAGTGCTTAAAAAGCATCTCCTATTGAATGTCTCAGAAGTACCCCAAACTTAATATGTCCAAAGTAAGACTCAAAATCTGCCCACTTGTACTTTTCTTCACCTTTACTACTCCAAATGAAGTTATTATGACATAATCCAATAAACTGTATACATTAAACTGCCAAAATGAGACTGTGAAAGGGATCTTGTGAAGAGGTGTATGGCTGTTGTCTCCATGTGACCATGTCTTTGTGGTCCCACAACCTACAGAGAAAGGGATTCTGGGAAAAAATAATTCCTTGCTCAACCAAACTAACAATAGAACAATTTAGCACAACTTAACAACAAATTCCAATTTACATTTTATTTGGGAGATTATGTATGTTTAATGTCTTTCTCACCCGCTCAACATAAACTCCACAAAAGCAAGGACTATTTATTAATTATTTCAACAAATATTTATTGAGTATCTACTGTGAGCCACTTTTCTAGGCACTGAGTATACAACAGTGAAGAAAACGAATAAAATTTCCCACTCTCACTTTAGTGCACAGAGTTGGGCAATAAACAAAATAATAACATAGTATGTGCATCATATATATACATATGTATATATATGTACACACACACACTTATATGATATTTTTAGTGAGATAAAAATCTAGAATTATAAAGCAGGAATGGAGGATGGGGAATATTGGTGCAGAAGCTGAGAATTGGGCCACCAGACTCATTCAATCACCCCAAATACCTCCAAATTGTGCAATAGTCAAGCCTCATTTTCTGCCTATCTAGGGAATTCTATAGGTTAACTAATATATTTATTAAATCACTTTGTGCTTGTACTATCTAGAATGGATTCTATTTTCTACACTAAGAAACCTGATTTTATAAAGTAATTTATAACAGAAAAATTTGCAGGCAATAAGCCCTCAAGGAAATGAGAATCTGTAATTACCTAAACTGGTAGGTTTTTGAAAATAGTGGATATCTGTTTAGTCTTGGAGGATGAGATATTGGCATTCTATGGCATGCAATGACAAAAGTAATTACTTAAATTATTAACTGTGTGCACCTGAATGAAGTGCTTAGTGAAGTCAAAATTTTAAAGGACTAAAGAGTAGCTCCTAAAGACCATGATGGATAGCATGGGAAATATGGGGACTGAGCAAGGAAAGGAAGGAAGGAAGGAAGGAAGGAAGGAAGGAAGGAAGGAAGGAAGGATAGGAGGAAGGAAAGAAGGGAATAGGAGAGGGAGGGATGAAGAAAATGATACAATCAAAATTTTAAATTCTCAGTTCAAGGCATAGTCAAAAACCTATAGCTTCTATGTCCTAAATTGTATATCATGTCTTCTGGCCACAGGCCTGGCATCAGCTATAATCAACTCACATTTTGATTTCACAGATGCTAGATAATCCATTGGTTAAATTCCAGATCAACACATCTCTTATGTGAAAAACTTGGAAAGAGTAGAACACTGAAAATTTGAATGACAGGATTTGATAATTTCCTTTTCTCTAAATTCCAAGGGTTGATGGGCCCTGTTACTAGTAAAAGCAGTGATTTCTCTCTGTCTGATGAGGTTGATAATGCCTTGTTCAAATCCCCTAATACAGTATCACCCATAGAAGTTACCTGAAAAATAGGTGACAATATTGCTTGTTTTCCATCCCTATCATACATATGTTTCAGTTGATTGAAATATAGACTTAGCATAGGCTATGTGAAAAACATTGACATGCTAGAAATTCCTGGATATGATAGAAAGGGAGGAGATAAAAATATGAGAATGAATTTATTACAGGAAATGTAATGTTAATTTTATGTTTCAATATGACTGGCCCATGGTATGTTCAGATTAAATATTATTTCTGGATGTGTCTGTAAGGGAGTTTTCAGATGAGACTATCATTTGAATCAGTGGACTCAGGAAAGTAGATCACCTTCTTCAATGCGGGTTGGCATCACTCAACCCATTGAGGGCCTGAATTGAACAAAAAGCAAAGAAATGAAAGATTTGTTCTTTTCTGCCTGCCTGGCTGAGCTGGGACATCAGGCTTTTCCTGCCTTCTGGCTGGAATTTATACCAGCTCCCTTGGTTCTCAGGCCTTTGGGCTCAAACTGGCATTATACCACTATTTTTCCTGGGTTTCTAGCTTTCAAGCATCAGGTTGTGGGACTATTTAGCCTCCATGATCCAATTGCTCATAATAAAATTTCACATATATTGAGCAAGTCTTGGTGCTAACCAGAGTGGTTACACAAATACAAAATATTCTTGGCAGTGGATAACTGGTCATAAGGTTTCTAGAGCCAGAATAAATAGCCTACACTCCAAAGCTGTCCCTATAGAAGGCATATAGAGGTCAGATTTGGGGGTCTCATCTAATTCCAGAGTTGATTATTTCATATTGGTCTAGGAGTAAAGAGAAAACTCTGTACCACTAAGGAAGGCCCTCTCAATTTTGTGACATTTACATTTTTTAAGTCATCTGTCTGATCCTCCTCAAAGGAACCTGTCACCACTTACTGCAAGGACAATGTCCAAAAGGAAGGGAAACAATCGGGCCTTCCAGGGATAATTGGATACTAGCTCTGAGCTCATTGTTATAATCAAAGAATGCACTAAGATCTACCAGAGTTTAAGTGGGTTTGATAATAAATTTTGGCCCCAGTCTATTTTATAATGGGTCTAGTTCATCCCATGGATATTTCCCCCAGAATAGTGAAACATATAGTTGGAATAGATATGCTCAGCAACTACCAAAACACCCATACTGGTCCCCTGGCCCACTATGTAAGGACTAGGGTATTGGAAGCACCTAAAGAGAGGCCCATAGAGCCCCATCTCCCTACTACAATAGTAAACCAGAACCAGTAACTTATCCCTGGGGAGAGACTAGTGCCACTAACAAAAACTTGAAAGATTCAGGGGTGATGATTCTTAGCATCCCCATTTCACTCCCTGGTTTGGTTTGTGCAAAAGGCAGATGGGTCTTGAAGAAGGACAGTAAATTATCATAAACTGAATCATGAAATGAATCTGCTGCTCCAGATGTGATCTCTTTACTGGAGCAAATCAACACATTCTGAAACACCTGGTATACAGCATTGATCTGGAAAGTCTTTATTTTCTAAAGCATGAAGCAAAAAATCATTTGAAGTGGTTTACTTTCAGTTTTTGGTCAGGAGGATAATTTCACTCTTTTGCTCAACTATCCAAACTTTTGTCATAATTTTGTTCACAGAGACTTTGATTATCTCACCATTTCATAGAACACCATGTGGGTCCACTTTGTTGAAGTCATCATATGGATAGAAGCTGGTAAACAAGAAATAACAGGTACCCTAAATGCCCTGGTAAGACATAACTGTGTCATAGGATGGACAATAAACTCCAAGGTGACCTAATTCAGTGAACTTTCTGGAAGTCCAGTATCTAGACTGGATATCCTCTGAAGTGAAAGATAAATTTCTCTCCCCTCATCCCCTACCACTACAAGAGGATGAGTATTTGAATGAGCATTTTGAAATCAACACATGACACATGGGGTGTGTGGCTCTATGTCATTTACCAAGGACAGAACTTTTTACTGGAGTCCAGAACAAGAGAAAGTCTCTAGCTAGTCCAGACCATAGTGTAAGCAGTTCTGACACTGGGTCATTTTAGCCCACAGGATTCAATGATACTTGTAATTTCTATGGCAATTTGAAATTCTGTGAGTAATGTTATTTTGTAAAAAGTTCTACAGTGATTTGTAAGCAGAAATGATGTTAATATCTCTCTAGGAGTTAAAGGTATTTCATCATCATGATAGCATTAAAGTCCATTTCATTCACATCAGTAGGTTCTTTTTGTAAACTTGATGACAATATGACATTGTTTAATAGTTTTAAATTATTTCTGAACCATCCATGAGACATCTTAATGATGCAGAGGCACCAGTGGTTGAGAATCCAGTCTAGGTCAATTCCTAGAAATCTTTAGTAGAAAAGATGGCTTATTTGATAGCATTAATACATACAAAATTAAGTGACACAAAATCACATGTTTAAAAAATGATGCATGAGCTATCAAAAACAAAGGCATTAGAAGGGCTTTTTTCTTTCATTTAAGCAATATTCTCTAATTCCCACTCTATGATTCTAGAGTTTTCTCTCTCACACACTGGGGAATTTGTTGATACAGACAGCCCAAAGGAAAGCTAAAAAATCTTTTCACATTTTGAGATGACTTTCTAAGATAAAGACAATGAGAAGAAATGTATTGAGAGATATTACAGCTATAGTCTGCCCGCAGTCATTCTCTGCCATGGGTGGAAATAAAATGACCTGTCTTGAGACTAAGGCCTAGTAGCCACAGTAAGATTTTTTCTGTATTCCTGAACACTAGTTATTCTTGGCTCATTTCTTCCAGCTCCCTGATTCAAATGTAGCTCAAATTCAAGTTTTGAATACAAACTGGCATCCCTAAATATAATGTTTTATTAAAACAACCAGAAGAGAGGATTTTTTTTCTTTTCTTTCAATTTTAGAAAGAGTGAGCACAAGTGGGAGGGGCAGAGAGAGAAACAGAGAGAGAGAGAGAGAGAGAGAGAGAGAGAGAATCTCAAGCAGGCTCCACACTCATCATGGGCTCGATCCCACAACCCTGGGATCATGACCCGAGTGGAAATCAAGAGTCAGATGCTCAACCGACTGAGCCACCCAAGAGCATCAGAAAAGATAACTTTCTACAGTCTTAAGAAGATACGATTTCCATGATAACCACAACAAATCATAAAATAAAAATTGATTTTATTACTGGTAGTGTCTTCAATGAGATTTCTCAACTCCATCATGATCGTAAAAAAGCTAAATGGAAACACCAACAGGGAGCACAAGAGCAAACTGGATGGATGTGATCAAACTACTGGCAACGTGTAGGGCCTTGAAATTAAGCAGTAACAGGTACATGAAGAACTTAAAGCTGAAAAACTGAAATCTTACTTTGCTCTTAATGGTTTCATTGCAGGGTTTAAAGCCACATGAATCAAAGGAAGGAAAAGAGAAACATCTAGTTTCATTTAACTAGTAAGAGTCATGTCCATGCCAGACCTGTTCCCTTTTTTGAAGATTATGCCTTATGTCAGTAATGGTGTCATATTAAAAGCATGGCTGGGTTTGAGTCCTGGCTCTGCCCTTTCTGGTTATGTGACCTTGGCAGATACTTAATTTTTCTAATCCCCAGTTTCCTCATTTGAAATATGGTTATAATAATATTATTAATTCACAAGTCTATTTTCAGATTAAAAGTATGTACTCTTTCCTTCTTATTGCATCAATTAGATTTATAGAGTCTCATCTGGCAACTTTCAACTGGTCTTATATTCAGGAAACATTCAAAGGCATAAATGTAGGATGGCGAAAAATACAAGACTATCTATTTTCCTTTTTTCAGGTCTGTCAGTATGTTTTCCCATTCCAGGAGTATTTCTGGCCATATTGCAAAGATCACAATATGCCCTCTGTAGTTCCGCTTCTACTTCCTTTGTCATTTCACCTTCAATGAAACATATATACGGTGGTGAGGGTAGTGGACACAGAGCCCTGAAACCAGCAGCCAAGAAACCTAGATTTGTGTCCTCACTCTAACACAGTCCTGAGGCAAGGCCTTGAACAAATCTCAACTTTAACCCCAAGCATGCTATGCTGTAAGTCATGTTTACTTCTTGGTAGTTGTCTTCTCTGCTCTTGGCAAAGCCATGCCAGACTTCTTGATCACTTGGAATGCTATAGGTAATTCCGAAACTCTGGATAAAGGTATTCCTCAGTCTTCTTTTCTTGCAAACTATTTCTATCTTCTTCATATACCAACTATGCCCAGTGCCAACCTGGGTGGCTTTTCATTTTGGCTTTCCTCTATGTTTTGGTAATTTTCTGGGTTTTGAATATGGTAGTCTGATACTAGCCTTCTTACCCAAGCTTCTAACACCATATTTCATGGTAATAATCACAAAAATACTAAATAGCACCAAAAAAAATCCCAACAAACATTTATTGAGTCCTTACAATGTATTAGGCATTGTGTGAAATGCTTCACAAACATCACTTCATTCCAGCTATGAATGAAAAGCTCTATGAGGGAGGCATGTTTATTATCCCCATTACATAGATGAAGAAACTAAGGCTTAAAGAGGAAAAGTAAACTTATGTTTGAGAAAATAGTTCCAGTTAGCCACAGCAAAGCTGGTGCTTGTGTTCAGCTTTTATGGTTCGCTTATTTAAATCAGGATCCAAATGAGACTCACTCTTTCCAATTGGCTGATACATCACTTGGCTCTTCAGTCTCCTTTAATTTATAAATGTCCCTTCTTTCTCTCTCTTGTTTTCTTGTAAGTTATTTGTGAAGGAGACCAGATCGTTTGTCTTGTACAGTTTCCAATAACCTGGATTCCACTGATTACGGCCCCACGGTATTGTTGAAAGTGCTCCTTCCTTCTCTGAGGTTCTTGTACCACTGGACGGACCTGGAGGACTGAACGGATCCAGGTTTGATTTCTCAGCAAGACGACTTCATATGCAGCAGTGAGCCCTTCCATTAGGAACGTAATGCCTGGTTCTTTCTCACTGTCTAATTTTTTTAATTTTAATTTTATAGTTTAACAGTCACTGATGTTCAATGCCTAGATCCAGTAATTCATCACAGCTTGCCAAATGGTGATATTCTAATTTTCATCACCCGTTCTTTCATTTATTAGCATCATTTATTTATACTTCTATAAAGATTAATTCCCTATATCAACTATTCAATTATCCAATTATATAGATCATGGAAACAGCAGCCTTGATTCGCTCCCTGGATACACCAGTTTCCTAAATGATAAGTAGATTCACAAGCATCCTACCATGATGAACAATTATGTTTGTTTTCTCAGGATCGTGGTAAACTCATTGTAAACTCATGGGTTCGATTATATGTATATTTAATTTCATTGCAGTCATCCTCATGGATGTCCATTTATTTCATATTTGGCCAAACTCAAGTTGCTTCCTGAAACTTTTTGACAAAACTCTAGGGGTTTTAATAGCTGCCTTGCTATCTGCTCAAACAAGGCTTCCCACGTCAATCTTGTGCATTTCCTTTCCCAGCCATCTTTCCAAGGGTTTCCAGTTCCTTCTGATGAGAAATGGTATTCCAGTGCTTCCACCTGCACATTGCTATTAAATTGATCATTTCTTTTAGGCCACCCCCAGGGACATAACCAAGAAAAAACTTTTAACACAAAATACATCATGAGTTTATACTCATTTCAATACCACTTCAAACTCAGACTTCAAACTTTTTACTTAGGAACTTCGAATTGACATCTGTATTTCCTCTCTCCGACATAAAGAAGTACAGTTGTCAATGACAACCAGGAATGATAGAATTGGAGTACACACATAATTGCTTCTTTTACTTACTCGACAATATACACAAGAGTAACACAAGGGTGCAGAGTAACCAAAATTATTATGAATAATATAAGATCTATGATCTGTTTAACATTTTTTTTTTGCAATTCTTTTTGTTCCCCCCACTAGAAATGTAGTCAAATCGCTATGTTTTAAAGTCCCTTGCAATAGCTAGAATTCTAACTCAGTGTACTGAAACGTTGGCTTCTAACTTTTACCCCCCAATCTGTAACCCATAGCTTAGGACCTGCAACTCCCCAATCATTTGAAATAGGTGATCACAACTTTTAGGCATGACAACCTCTGACATGCCTCCCACTTCTAACTTGATACAATCCTAAGGCCACAAGTACAGCTCCCATAAAGGTGTGTGGATGGCAGATCTATGTTGTGATTGCTTTCATTACATAAATCCATTCTTAGCACCAAAGGTTTTTAAGATTGATTAAATTTCACCTATTTTCCTAACAAATTGATCCATGCAAAAATGCCAAGCTTCTACAAAGCCACTGAGACCTCTCCCAACAAAGAATGAACCCACTCTTCCTCTCTTCCTCCTCGGTGCCATTCAACTTTTCAGAACATCTAGTGAGAATTCCAGGGCCTACCACCTTCCCCACCATCTTTTTTTTTTTCTATTAATAAGGTAAAACAATATGATGTTTTTAATTTATTAGGTAGCGTCATTCTGTTTTGACCCACTAGAAATGGATAAGAGAGCCAGTTCAGTCCTGTTTCTTCTCCACATTTTCATAAATGTTTGGTAGAGAACATTTATTAACTTTTGCCAATCTGGTAAATATGAAATGAAGTCTCATTGTGATTTTAATTTGCATTTCACTGAATACTAATGAAGTTGAGCATCTTTTCATATGTTTATAGGTTATAGGTTCCCTCTTCTCTGAAACTTATATTCATAACTTTTGCCCATTTAAAAATTTACTTGTTTTCCTTTTGCTTAATGATTCATAGGAGGTCTTTATATGTTCAGGATACTAAATCTTTGTCGGTTACATTTGTTGCAAATATATTTTCTCAGTTTACGGTTTGTCCCTTTATGGCATCTTTTGATGAACCAAGTTCTTATTTTTAGTGAATTGAATTTATCAACCTTTTCTTTTATGTTTGTACTTTTTTATTAAATGTAAAACAAGTCATTCATAGCCATAGCCGATAAAGATATTCTCTTATATTTTCTTCTCAAATCTTTATAGTTTTTACTTTCTTAATTTTCACATTCATCTTTAATTCAATAGGCATGTATCACTATGTATGATTTGAAGCAAAGATCCAATTTTATTTTTGTCCATATGGTTAATGGTTTGCTAGAGAGTTCATTTCTCTTCCTCATAGTCCTTAGTGCAGCTTCCGTTATATATCAAGTTCCCATATAATCATGGGTCTATTTCTGGCCTATCGTTTTCCATGTGTCTACTTGTCAATCTCTGCCCCAGTGCCACACTGTCTTAATTGATCCAGCCTAATAATAAATTTTGATATCAGTTAGGAAAAGGCTCCCATCCCTCACACCTTTTTCTACTTTTTCAGGAGCACCTTGGTTATTTTTGACTTTGGCTACTCCGTATGAATTTTAGAGTGTTACTTTCAAGCTCCATGGAAATACTTACTGAGACTTTCATTGAAATTTACTGAATCTATGCAAATTTAGTTCAACCCAGAAACCACATTTGCTTCAACCTGGGAATAATTGATATCTTTAGGATATTAAATCTTACATTATATATAATTTAGAAAACACTAAACAATGTCTTGTTTACTGTCTATGCATAGATATAGTAATGAAAAGTATAAAGAAAATAAATTGGAAGTACAAAAAAATACCAGAGAATGATTCATTCAACATTCAGCGGCTGCCTATAAAGGGGAAGGAGGAATGTGGGGTGGGTTCAAAGGGAAAGTGCAAGAGATCTCTAAGGTAGTTTATTTCTTGACATGGGTGGTAGATGTATAGATGTGTATTCTATTATCCTTCTTTAAACTAGACATACACAGTTTATAGACCTTTTACATACGTAGCATGTTTACAAGACAGAATTTAAGACATGCAATAAAGGACACATCTGCCAAACCAATTGGTTTAAAACAAAAGTGCTAAAATTTTGAATTTTTTCTCACATTACATAAGTCTGGAGGTAATGAATTATTAGTCCAACATTTTCTGGAGCTATACCCCTCTATGTACCACAGAGAAAGTCTCTTTTTGTTTCAAAAAAAAAGTTATTGTTGACGTTCAGATTCAACCACCAGCATTTTAGAGTATACTATCTCTTCATGAAGTTCAGTGATTCTTGTTCTACATGCAATCTAGTACAATTCAAATTGAATTGTGTATACATTCATTCATGCATTTATTTGCAAAACATATGCATGATTCATTGTGCTAGTGGGCTGGAAAATATATGGAGATAAATATGAAAATTCCTGAATACAAAAGGGTATATGAAGCAAAATGAAATAAGTGCCCAAATAACTATACCAGCTGATTGAAGAAGTAAAAGTAATAACGATAATAATAAACAACACAACATTTCAAGGAAGTTCAAAGGAGGGTGAGTTGACATCTGATTAAAGGAGATACATTGAGAGATAGTCACAAATCATAAATTTTTTTAAACGTTTTTCATGTTTATCAAGTTCCCATATAATCACGGGTCTATTTCTGGCCTAACTATCCTTTTCCATGTGTCTACTTGGCAGGGGTGGGGGGAGGGGGAAGGGAGCGGGGGAGGGGCAGAAAGAGAGGGAGACGTAGAATCTGAAGCAGGCTCCAGGCTCTGAGCTGTCAGCACAGAGTCTGATGCGGGGCTCGAGATCATGACCTGAGCCGAAGTCAGACACTTAACTGACTGAGCCACCCAGGCGCCCCATAAATTTTTGTTTTAAAAACATGTAAGAAAATGTGTATATTCTTCAGCCCTTTTACTCATATTTCAAGTTTCTGCCAGTTGAAAGAGGCTAACAGCTGGATTCATGATCACTGGACCATTCTCTTTTGGCTCCAAATTGTGTTGGTTTGGGGTTTTCAAACTAGAAAGAATTTCATCTCCCTTCCAACCCTACCATGACAGAGAACTACACAGCCTTAGGCGTTGCAAATATAGTACATTTTGAGAGGGAAAGAGACTGCTTTCTTGCAAAGGTTTTACCTGCCCAAAAGCCTGTAGCCAACCCTGCATAATTTATATGCACCTCTGAGAACAAGCCTGAAAAGAAGCCAGTGCTAATTGACTGAATTGACCATGTCAGCTGGCTTCATAGATACCTGCTCACACATCCAATAAATTCTCTGGGGGGAATAAATGAAAAAACTGATTACCTGATATTGTGTTGCCTGTTCCCTGCTGTCCACTGCCTCTCCAGCCCCCTCCCTGAGATTCTAAATGGCTGTTTGACTAAATTTTTCTGTTTTCAATCCATTTCACTGGTTCTCTGTTTACGTAACCTGTTAATATCCTGTAGTCAGTGGAAGGTGCGTTCAGTTGCCAAAAGAGCTGAAAATATTCCTGAGATACAGACATGAAGACAGAAACAGCATGCGTGTTAAACAGAAAGGCCTACAAAGCTAATGGCATTTTTCCCACTTCATATCCCAGAGTCAGAGCATTCCATGGGACACACTCGGCTATCATTGACATTTCCAAAATGGCAACACTAGTGATATGAAGAGTCCTTCTCTTCTGAAGGTGCTGGTGATTTTTAAGCCCAGGCACAGATTGAAGGCTGTATTCTTGGCCCAGTAAAGCTACATTCACACTTACTAATGCAAGAGTTTATAATAATTAAATTCAGGACCAGTAGCAACTGCCACCATGAGAAACTTGTCTCCCAAATGTGTACAGAAGGAGAGTCCAATTGCCCATTGAAAGGATTCATAGATCCATACACTATCCTGAATCCTGGGCACTGTTTCAACCTTCCCCAAATTATGTGAATCTATAATAAGGAACGGTCTGAGACACTGGCAGAGTAGGGAAAGCAAAGCAGATGAAAATTTACACTGTCTCTTTGAAACAGTTCTTTCTTTAGGTTGTTTGCAAGATCACAATTTGTGGGATCACCTCACCCCATTGTGCACCAGGTACGGCTTTAAGAAATTATTTCCCTGGGACTTCAATAGAGACTGTAGAGGATACACACAGAGCTAAGAACTCCACCATGCTCTCATGACGGTTAATGTGTCAGCTTGCCCAGATATTCAGTTAAACGGTTCAGGACAGAACAAAAGGGCCAAGGAAGAGAGAAGTCTCTCTCTTTGTCTTACTGTCTTCAAGCTAGGACTCAGGTCTTCTCTAGTCTTTGGCCTTGGACTCAGAATGGAACTTCCACCTCAACTATCCTGGTTCTCAGGCCCTTGGACTTGGATGCAATGACTCCATCCATTCTCCTGGGTCTCCAGCTTGCCCCTTCCAGATCTTGGGACTTCTCAGCCTACATAATTGCATGAACCAATTGCTCGTAATAAAACTCACACCATCCTTCCTATTGGTTCTGTTTCGCTTGACAGCCCAGAATAACACAGGCCACAGTCACACAATTTCTGCATGAAGAACTCCATTTTTGACAGCGTAGGCTTCTGCATGTCCTTTCAGCACCTGGAGATCATAACCACTACACTCTAAAAAGCTCTTGATTCCTTTTTTATTTAAAAGAAATTGCATTTCGTCTTTGAAAACTGTTACTGAATAGCATCTATGTCACTCAAGTACCAAGGATCTAAAATAACCTCGTTCAACTGCCCTGCCTCACGGCATCATTGACACAAACAAAACAAGTAACTCTCAAACTTATTAAATCAAATCCCTCGAGTGTTTGTTTGATTCGTTTTATTTTTCATTTTAATTTTCCTATTTAATTTGCACACGTCTTGACCTAATCTGGTTTGACCCACTTCTACAAATCATGAAGCATTTGAGATTTAAAGTCACCAAGAAACAGGGGCTAAGCCTAATCACTGAGCTTTCCACAAAGGACAGTTTGAACAGTGGGAGATCAACATCTTCGTGGGCAATAATATTATGACGCTAAAAAGGGGGGGAACTTTAAATTATATACAGGAATTCCTGTTTACATCAAAGTTGATTTGGTAGAGTATGCCTTCATTTTTTTTTTAATATATAAAATTTATTGTCAAATTGGTTTCCATACAACACCCAGTGCTCATCCCAAAAGGTGCCCTCCTTAATACACATCACCCACCTTCCCCTCCCTCCCACCCCCATCAGCCCTCAGTTTGTTCTCATTTTTTAAGAGTCTCTTATGCTTTGGCTCTCTCCCACTCTAACCTCTTTTTTTTTTCTTCCCCTCCCCCATGGGTTCCTGTTAAGTTTCTCAGGATCTACATAAGAGTGAAAACATATGGCATCTGTCCTTCTCTGTATGGCTTCCTTCACTTAGCATAACACTCTCCAGTTCCGTCCATGTTGCTACAAAGGGCCATATTTCATTCTTTCTCATTGCCACATAGTACTCCATTGTGTTACCTCCAAATATATAAAACAGTATTGGTAATACTTCCCTCTCTCCTCAAATGAAGACATAGCATATGGAAAAAAATACTTGTATGAATTTAAAATATGTTTGACCATAGAAGCATTCTACAGAATAAATCTTTCTAAACAGGTGAAAACTGACCTACTTGATAAAGTGGATAAGCTTTGTTCTCCAAGTAGTTGCCTTGTCCTTCCTGCCACAAATACATCTAACCCAATGCACTCCTGCTGTACCTGTGGGGGTCTTTATTTATTATACTCAAATGTCATTTCTGGAATACATCACCAAAAGCACAACCAACAAAGGAAAACATAAACAGACTGGACTTCATCAACTTTAAAAGGTCTTGTGCTACAAAGGATATTAACAAAGTGACAAATCAAACTTCATAGTGGGAGAAAATATTTGCAAATATCATCTAGAAGAGATTTGAATCCTAATTACATAAAGCACTCTTCAAACTCAATAATAAAAAGATAAGTGACCCAATTTTAACATGGACAAAGAATCTAAATAGATACATCTCAAAAGAAGATGAACAGATAGCAAATCGCACATGAAAAGATGCTCAACATCATTATTCATAAGAGAAATGTAAATCCAAACCACATTGGAATATTACCCCTTCCCACTATAATAACTACAACAAAAAAAGACAGACAATGACAAGCATTAGTGAGTATATGAAGATATTGAAACTCTCTTACACTGCTAGTGAGAACATATATGGTGCAGTCACTTCAGAAAACAGCCTGGCACTTTCTCAACCTGGTAAGTGTAGAGTCACAGTATGACAAAGGCAATCTCACTTCTAGGTATGTGCCCTAAAGAAATGAAAGATGTGCCCACATAAAAACCAGTATGCAATTGTTCATAGAAGCATTATTTACAACAGCCAAAGAATGGAAACAACCCAAATGTCCATCAACTGATGAATGGATAAATAAAATGTGGTTTTCTTTTTTTTAATTAAAAAAAATTGTTTTAACATTTATTTATTTTTGAGAGACAGAGAGAGATAGAGCATGGGGGGTGGGGGACGGCGGGACAGGGAGAGAGGGAGATACAGAATCCGAAGCAGGCTCCAGGCTCTAAGCTGTCAGCACAGAGCCCAACACAGAGCCCCGCGCAGGGCCCAAACTCACGAACTGTGAGACAGAACTCATGAACTGTAAGATCATGACCTGAGTCAAAGTCAGATGCTTAACCGACTGAGCCACCTAGGCACCCCAAAATGTGGTATGTCATACAATGGAATATCATTTGGCAATAGAAAGAATGAACTGCTGATACATGCTACAACATGGATAAACCTTGAAGACATTAGGCTAAGTGAAAGAAGTCAGTCACAAAAGGCTGCCTATTACGTGATTCCATTTACATGAAATGTACATAAGGCAAATTTAGAGACAGAAATTTGATTGGCAATTGCCAGGGACTGGGAAGTAACCGCTAATGGAGATGGGGTTTCTTTTTGGAAGTGATGGAAACATCCCAAAATTGATGTGGTGATGATTGCCCAACTCTGTGAATGTATTAACAACCATTGAATTTTACACTTCAGTTAGGCAAATTGTATGCTGTATGAATTATGTCTCAATAAACCTGTATTGTTTTCTCACGAACCGTGAGCTCATGACCTGAGCCCAAATCAAGAGTCGGACGCTTAACTAACTGAGCCACCCAGGTGCCCCTGAAAGTCCCTTAATTTAAGACACAGCCAAATGCACAAAGGAAGACCTCTGTACTGTGTGGCTGTGATTCTCTGAGTACCCTATGATTTTGACAGATGTTCTCCCTCTCTCTCTCTCTCTCTCTCTCTCTCCCCTCGGCTTCCCCTGACCCACCCAGTCTGACATGCTACTGTTGATACTCTCTCATCCTCAAACCAGGAATAGTCACTAGCTAAGACTCAGAAAATACCATAAGAATACAGTTTCCACTGGTGTCCTACTCCCAATTCTCACCCAAAAGTCAGAATCGAAATTTGTCCCCCTTACCCGAAGCCCCAATAAGTCACAAGGTGAGTATTTAAAGAGGCATATTAGCCCCAGTGACTTTCAAATGTCAATACACGTGCTCAAGAGAGTCAAGAATCCTGAGATGTTTTGCCATTGCCCCCAAAGACTCAATTTAATTTTCAGTAGGCATTGCCCCACCTCTCTTATACCTTACAAGGATTCCTACTGTGAGAATAAATTGAATTATCATTTTCATTTAGTGTATTGAACACTTATGCAAAGCGAATGAAATCATTGCAAGACTGGGTCCTTCTAAAAATGTTTAAATGCAAGGAAAGGATTTAATGTTCCTGTCTGGGTAGCAACATTTGATTTTACTGAAAATCAGGAAATTTTTTTGCGGAAATATTCACAGATAAGATGGATAATGGCTATACAAGAGGCCTTCCTCTCCACCTCCCTCTCCCCAAATCTGGGGATGGAATAAACTATCCTAGAAAGACTTTGCCATCTGAAGTGTGGGTGTACCCACCACCCTGAGAACCAGAGGAAGACACAGGGGCCTTGGCAGAAATAGACCCTGGATAAAAGCAGCTCTCAGAAAGGAGAAGGGGCAAGCAAAGGAAACCAAACACCGCATGTCTTGCTGATGAATCCTGGCACAGCAGAGCAGTCACTGGCAACAACGGGCTCAAATGAGAGTTAATAAAACAGAGAATATACATTGTCCATTTACATTTATTGCACATTAAACTTCCTCGCATACAAAAGATAATGACAGATGCAAAAACAAGTGCTGAATACTGCAGGTCTGTCAGTGGGGAATGGGCGAGGTGCCAGCTCCCCAGATTAAACCTAACAGGCAGCTTTACACAGGGTCAGTGGGACCAGGAGGGAGTGCAACGGGGGCCTCTGGGCCACGCTGAAATTGACATCTTTCTCAAGCAGGAAGTTAAGCCTACTACAATGGTGGTGAGTGGGGTGTCCCCAGGAATGGAAGACAGGTCCCTTCCTTCTCAAATAGACTCGACATGGCCCGCACGGTGTGATTTCGCATTTGGGGGAAATATATTCTGCAAAATTTTCAATCTAGGCCAGGTTATCTATTGGATACGAAGTTCCCTGAAACCCAGAAAGGGCAGTAGCAGGGCTGGTCCTTAGGGTAGGGGCAGCAGAGGATCCGCCCCAAGGGTTATGCTGTGAGGCAGCCCAGCCCACTCCACAAAGAACCCGCTGCGAAGAGCTTTTCTGTGTGGGCCCTTTGTGACACCTCTCAGTTCCCATCTAGTGCTGTTGGCTGAGTGACTGACTTCTTGGCAGCTCAGAAGCTCTTTTTGTTTTGGTTTTTTTTTTTTTTTCAACTTTTACTTATTTTTGAGAGACAGAGAGAGACAGAGCATGAAAGGGGGAGGAGCAGAGAGAGAGCAGACTCCAAAGCAGGCTCCAGGCTCTGAGCTGTCAGCACAGAACCTAAAGTGGGGTTCAAATCCACGAACTGTGAGATTATGACCAGAGCCAAAGTCAGACGCTTCACCGACTGAGCCACCCAGGCGCCCCCAGAGCCCTTTCTTGGGCAAACTTCTTGAACATCTCTCACCAGTGTCCCCACAGCATCTATTCCAAAGAAACCTTGATTTTCTCAAGAGAACAAATACATTCCAGATCCATTTGTGATGCTGGGCTGGTGGAAGAGTAGAGTAGATGCTACTGAGCCACTCTGAGTTTTCCCCTTTTATCTCCCAACTTTAAGCCCCGACAGATGTGACACTATCCAAGGTGCCCACTCTCTGAAGCAGCTGCCATCGCCACTCTGGGGCGGGTGGAGCAGGTGGAAAGGATACCAAAGCCCGCAGGCAAACCTCTCAGCTCTCCGGCTTGCTCTCTCTCTCTCTCCTTGCATCTGCCCTGGAAAAGAGCAGCTATGCAGGTATTCACACAGGGGCTCTGTTAACTCAATCCTGCTCGGTCAGAGCCCAGGGTTTCCACTTTCCTGCCCAGCTGGCGGCTCCCCGGGGCAATGCGTACTGCAGACTCCTTGCCGTTGCCGTCTCCGCCACTCTTAGATGCTTGCAAGCTTCTGCACAGCTGGGAGCAGAGCTGCAGCCTCCTTAGCACAGCTGAAGAGAACAAAAGCTTCCAGGGCCTGGGAGATAATGAGCTCCCCGTCGCTCCCACCCCCACCCCCGCCGGCCCCACCCCCTTTCCTCTGACAAGTGCAAAATCGCCCAGCAGCTTCCCTCGCCACCCGGCCCTTATTTATTTATTTCCTCACTGGGGTGATGGCGTTGCTTCCCTTGCGTTTCGGAGCTAAAATGCTTTGGCAGCCAAGAATGAAAGTGTTTGTCTTAATTCTGCCCTCTCGGCGGGAGCCGGTGCAGAAAATGGCTTGCCGTTTCCTGCGCCGCCGCCGCCGCTGTTGTGGTGGCAAAGATAAACAGCCCATCAGTGCGGAGCTGAAAAGAAATATAGAAAAGGGGATGGAAGTAGTTTAATTACTTTGAATGGCTTTTTGTGTTCTGTGTGATTGCTTCCTATGATACAGTAGTTTCTCATTCTCCATGCAAGCTCCGTGTTTCTATTCATAAGAATAAGATTGAAGCAGGAAATTGGCTTTCAAGAGGAGGAGAGAGAGAAGGAGCGGAGAGGAGGGCTGTTTCCATCAGGGGAAAGCCAGCGGTGGAGTGTTCCCACAGTGGCTGGACTGAACTGGGAGCGGGGCCAGCTCAGGGACACCGGTGTCTGCTTCTTCCTTGCCATCTTCCTCACCCTGCCCTGCCCTGGGGAACGAAAGCACAGGACCTGGTCGCAGGGAAAGTCACCCGCCGGGGCACAGATGGGGTCTCCTGGAGCTTAGGGTGGGTCAGAGCAGGGTTGAGGAAGGCCCAGAAGCAAAGCTGGATCATTCTAGGCCAGTGCCATGCGTAACTTCTTCCTACCTGAAACAGTAGAGATTGTGTGTGTGTGTGTGTGTGTGTGTGTGTGTGTGCGCGCGCGCGCGCGCGCACGTGTATGCACATGTGCGTGTGCACGTGTATCTCCAATTCCTTTCAAGTTATCTACCACAGGAGAGATTTTAGGCTCTGGGCTGAAACCTGGGAGGATGCTTCCCCTTCCCACGACACTACCTCTCCTTAATACTTTCCCTTTTCATAAACTGAGAGCATGTGGTTCATAATAATAACAAATAAAGTCACCTTTATATATGACATAACTATATGATCAGATGAGATGCCACCAGGCCATGAGTCACCGACTAAGAATCAAGTGTTTTTGTTTTGTGCAATCAATATGACTTCGTCAAATTCATCTGGTTTTTTCTATGTAAATTAAATTGCCTTATAAGACAAAAATAACTTGAACACACTGAAGCAGTTGGCTGTTAAAGAAGTCCTGTGATAAACCCATTTGTAATACAAATAATATATGTTGCTGTAAATTCTAGTTTTATGTATTGGATTTTCTTAAATTACAGTAAATCTGTATGGGGCACTTTTGAGTTAAGGGCTGAGAATTACAAGCCCATCCAGAAAATTGAGTGCCCGTTGTGTGCAGAGCATTCTTCAACAAGGGGATGAAGTTTGGAAAGGAGGAATTAATGGCATCCCTACTCACGAGTTTACAATCACAAGTGGGGTAGAAGCGTCAGGTTCTTGGGGTCTTTACCCAGGCAGGCGGGTTGAACAGCTGCATAAGGCAAGCCCTGAGATATACTTACAATCTTCAAAGGAATATATAGATGAAAGCCTCTAGCATTGTTATTACAAGATTCTCATAAATGTGGAGATAAGAAGTTTGGGGAATAACGTCTTTTAGGCTCAAATGCTTCCACTGGAAAGAGCAGACACCAAGCCCCAAAATACTATCTTCTGTACTCTGAATGTGAAAGGAGTAAATGTTTGCTTTCCAGCCAGAATCCCAAACAGCCTAGGCAAATGGGAAGAACATCTAAAGCCAGCTACAGTTGGTGGAGAATTAGAGAGAGTTCACCAGGGGAAATGTCTCTGGGACAGGGTGACGCAGAAACACTGCTCACCAGCTCAAGAAGAAATGCGTCCAAGGGAGCAGTTGCAGGAAGTAGAACAGGAGAAACCCCGAAAAGAGACGGCAAGCTATAAAACAAAACACGGGGTGCCTGGGTGGCTCAGTCAGTTAAGCATCCAAGTCGATTTCGGATCAGGTCACAGCATGATCTCATGGTACATGGATCTGAGCCCTGCATCGGGCTCTGCGCTGGCAGTGAGGAGCCTGCTTAGGATTCTCTCTCTCCCCCTCTTTCCCTCTCAAATAAATAAACTTTAAAAAATGATAAAATAAATCAATACAAGTTATAAAACAAAACAAAATGAGGAAGACATGCGCCACAAACTGTGGGAGGAGAGACGTGATATCCACGGTAAGGTGTTAAGAGGAAGAGCTGCTCTCCATGGTGCTTTCCTACTCTCTGTTCTCTGCATACACCTCCCTTGAGTGCTCTTGCCTTTCCGTCCTCTGCCTGCTGCCCTCATGCTAATCCTGGCGGAGTTCTACATCTAGTCGCACTGAAGGTCATTTTCAACCCCGTGCGTGCCCTCTGGGAGGAAAGAACTGAAGAGGGAGGAGGATCAAAATGACAGAGTTGTAGCCTCCATGCAAAAGATGGGTTCAGAATCATATATGCAAGACCAGCTGCAACCCAAGCGAATACCTAAAAGCAACAGATGGTGGAAGGCAGTCATGATTTCCAGAGTGCCACAATATTCACTCTTTCTATTATTGTCGTAATAGGAAAAGAGGAAAATATACAGATTTGGGGTCCTGGGTATTCCAGCTGGGAATCAGATATCTGATTCAGGTGCTACCCTCAGGGTCTCAAGGCCACAGTATGGTACCAGGATGGGAAGTGTTGATGCAGGAACCCCGTAGCAAGTTGGTGGAACTGAGGGAAGGAGCAAGCAGCAGAAATGGCTTACAAAAAGGACAGCCTAGCAAGGTCACACTGGTGAATGGTGGCCTGAGGCAGACAGGAAGTAACACCAAGACGCTGGGTGTTTGGCAAGCATGACCAGGAACACCTTCAACAGAACGGAAGACATGATAGGGAATGGAAAAGTACCGGAGACAAGCATAGCCTACTTTACAATTTTACTCTTGATGATTTTGACCATGAACTGTTGACCACATGTGGATAACAAAAAAAAACAAGAGTTGCCCATTTGGCTTTAAGCAAGACTTTGGAAAGAATGTTGGTCTGAGAGTCCAGTTCTAATCCAGACCTGTTATGCATGTTTAAGAGGTCTTTGCTCTTATTAGCTCAACTAAGGAATTCTTCCACACATATCTGTTACAGCTATATGATTTGTAAATATTATATTTGCCCTTTCTCCTTATAAGAACCTAATGAGACCAATTTGACTGCATGTTATCCCGGTCTCTCTTCAACTAATAATGTGACCTTACTTCTTTAAGCCTGACTTTCTTCAGCCTACAGTAAGGGTGACCTCTAACATTCTCTGATTCCGTAATTGCTTTTGCCCTTCACTATACAATATTCTAGATTAGTTTCATGTAGTCTAGGTGAAGGAAACAAACATAGACAGGAAAGGCCTGAATAAATAAGTAAATAACCCAAATAACTGCTCTCCCAGTGGGATAGCTTGAAGACAAAGTTTCACAAACCAACTGGAGGTCCAAGGTCTTGAGGTATCAGTCGCCTGGAAATGTGAACACTAGAGAGGGAACATTGTCTCAAACTACAAAATCTTCCATGCTACAAGTAAGGTGAAAACAGACTTATTTTCCAAATCTCAAAATAGTAGTATGAGTATTTTAAAACTCTACAGGGGAAGTTATTCACCCAAAGGGTAATAAACTGACCAAATGCATTGCACCAGCAGGTGGTACGGGGAGGAAATAAATGTATAAATGGCTTCCCACATGGTTTGGGAAGGTCTTATGAATGGCCAAGTCATTACAGACTAGAACATTACAGAGGACTGAAAACATTTAAGCTTGACTTCTGGGAAAACAAAGCTGTCCCTCATCCCTAAGGGCCTTTCAAGTCATATTAGAAAAAAATTTAGTTCAGGGCTCCTGGGTAGCTCAGTCGGGTAAGCGACCGACTCTTAATCTTGGCTCAGGTCATGATTTCACAGTTTGGTTCATGAGATACAGTGCTGTCAGTGAGGAGCCTGCTTGGGATCCTCTCTCTCTCCCTCTCTGTCTGTCCCTTCCCCGCTCGAGCGTGGGCTCTCTCTCAAAATAAGTAAATAAACATTTAAAAAAAAAACCAATCAGTTCAACATTCTACTTCTGGAAGTGTAGCAAATGTTTGTTTTAGTAAAATGGAAGGAACATCCTAATGCGGAAGGTAGAAGGACGCTCTGGGTTAAGGACAACCAAAGAGGACATCGACTCATGGGACAGCGCTGATGTCAGGCACTCAGTCCAGCAATGTCGTCATGTGCTTACGTCTTTGTGGGAGGATCAACATGTACTAAATTCTAACCTGGGTAATATCGATCCGGGTTGTATTTTGTGCTGGCTTTAAGAGGAAAATACCTATGTGGGTTCAAATTCTTGATTTCAGTTGTGAAGTGAACTCCTACAGTTTCTCTTCATGAATGGGGGAGTCATCTAATCTTCGGTGCCACAGAAGTCTCCATTCGTCACACCCGCCTACACAGAGTACTTGAACCCAACCCTACACTCTTGGGAAACAAAGAACTCAGCCCTCATTTTCTGAGACGTGCATTACAGTCTTAATCCAGCTCTCTGTACAAGCCGATGTTCTTAGGTTGAAAACATGTTAATGGGTGCTCTGCCTAGGTAAGGATTTTCTAAATGGGCCCTGAGCGCATTTACTTTTCTCCTTGCATTTGTAATCAGCCTGTCATTTCATTATCTGCCTCTGTGTTGGCTGTTTGGGATCATTAGGCAAAACCTAGCTATCGCTGCATATTACCCAGTACGTTTGCTCTAATAAGCTTTCGTAAATAAAACCCGAAGAGATGAAAAAGGCCAGTGTCTGATTACATGCAACCAATTTGGTCTCATTAGGTTCTTATAAGGAGAAAAAGTAAATATAATCTTTATAAATCATACAGCTATAACAGAGATGCCTGGTAAAATTCATTAGTTAAGATAATAAGAGTGAAGACCATTTAAACGTGCGTAACAGTTTGGTTTATGAAGCTGTTAAGTACTATTTCATCCATTATAAACTTTTACAAAACTCAAAGATGTAATCAGGCAGAGGAAATCATATATTCTTACATGATTCCCAAAGGTTTGGGCTTAATAAATTGCCATTAAAACAATGGTAAAAACTAACGCTTGTCTGGAATCTTTCAATTCAAAGACCCTTGAGTGGCTCATAAAACATTAACTTATTTTCCCTAGGTGTTCAAGGCCTGGACAAAGTTTGTTCAACCTATTTAACAGAGGGTACCACTGAGGCTCAAACAGATACAACGATAAACAAAAAAACAAACCCACAGCAAAACTGAAAGCGAACACAGAATAAGCCCTAAGGTTATAGCTTCTCAAGCCAACTTAGTAAAGTCAGAACTGTCACTTAAAAACAAACAAACAAACTAGACTAGGGCTGCTTTTATTAGTTTGCCCCTAAGCAGAATATTTTGATTTGATTCTTGGGTGGCAAGTAAGCAAACATTGATCAGTTAGACTTAAATATTGCTTCCCAACTGAGGAATTTGTTCAGGAAAATAATAAAGAAGAACAATACCTGGTGAGGGAAGAACTTAGGTTTAGACAACCACCCTAACTCTGTGACCTTGAGCAAAGTCACAGAGTGAACCCCGTGTCGTCCTGGGTGAATTAGGGAAAACAACGCTGTGAGGAGGAAATGAGATTATTAACAGCAGAGAAGAAAAAGTCCTTACAAACTTTTTAGTGCTGCCCAAATGTTACCTATTTTCCCTGTATCTCTTCCTTTTGTTCATTACATGCTATGATGTTTTAAGAATTAACTCTTATCTCCAGAAACTATTATTTTCATTATTATTATTATTATTATTATTATTATTATTATTATTTACAAATACCCATAATATTGCTCTCAAAGCTTAGCCTATTGGGTCAGTAGGACGCCCCATCTCAGCACTGGGGAAACTGGCGCGATCTTAGCAAGTGAGATCTCCCCTCACTTCAACCTCACCACCTCTAACTGTGTGTCAGAATGGTACTCTCACACTTGGCACAAACCCGTCAGCCCAGGAGGAAGCAGGTTTTCCAGACTGCCAGAAGGAATGGAATGGGAGAAGCAGCACCTGGCTTCCCTCCCACTCCCGTTCACATTTCAGCCAGTTTGCCATCTCCCTGGTCATACCACTGCCAAACTGCTCCTTCAGCCCTGACTCCACTCCTAACCAGTGCCTCCCCAGGGTCCAAGGATCCACTACGCCCTGGCACAGCACGAATGTCAGCAACAGCATGGAAGGGAAGATGCGAGGGTTGGGGCAGGGGTAGCAAAAGGGGGAAAGGCAACTACTGTCCTGGGCAGCTAAGCTCTACAATGATCCCTGGGCTTGATACCGGCATGCGGAGCAAAGGAAGTAAGAGAACCACTAATTTCCTTTGAGGTTAAACAACATACAATGTCCTTGGGCAGGACGGAGGAAGTGTGCCTAGGTAGAGTGGGTTGTGATGTTGGGAGATGGGGGGCCAGCAGGGGGAGGTGTATTTTATTATTTTTTGTTTGCTTTCTTCTCCTCCATCTTAAATAGCGGTGAAGCGGCTAACCAAGATGCATGCTCCTTACAATAGATACAACAGTGCCACCTAGAGGCCAAGAAGCAATTGTCCTTCCAACCCGCGAGAGACCAGGACTGAAACCCACGATCCCTGTCCCCCAGCGCTGCCTAAATGAAACTTCCACATCACGGCACGACCAAGCTTGATGGCCGCTTCACCCGCAATCCGCACGCAAGACTTGGAGGAACTGTTTGCAAAGCCAAGGATACAAGGACTGCCTTTGCTGACATTAGGCAGCACACGGCAGATCCTCTTGAGCATAGTACCAAAACATAAAAGAAAGGACCTTCTGGATTATAGCCACGGAGTCTCCCCCTCCCCCCACCAAAATGCAAATTTCCTTGGGTTTTTCCTTCCTGTGTCCTATTCTTTGCATGTTAAGATAATTCATGCAAATTGTATGCATTTCGCTCAGAGGCATCTAATTAGACAGATTAGCTCGTGGACTCAGTAACCTTCTATTTTATTCTTCTGAAAAGAAGGTTATGTCGGTAAGGCACCTCTCACTCAATAGGCATCAGACACAGAAAGTGTTTGTGTACGAGCAAGAGCTCACAGGTCTCTGTGGGTGTGGAGAACACAAACACCTGCATTTTTGTGTCTATATTACCACCATGTGTTTGCATTTGGGGGCTTGATATGGCTTCACATCCCAAGTCCAGCCTAGGTACATGGGCACCAGTGCAATCAAAGCACACCCCTCCATGAGAAAAAGGGAAACGAAAAGTTAGCTCACAGAGGGCCAAGAAGTATGAACATCTGATTGACATTACAGCTGAACAAAGGAAGGGGCGGGGGGGACATATATACCTTTCCTCCTTTGTTCTGAAAATGGATTTCGATTCTTGTTGGCATCCTGCCCGTCTACATTCCAGAAGAAAAGGAAACTCACTTATCAGGAAAAGATAAACTGGAGACGCTAACAAGCTCTCAAACTGACAAAAGCATGGTGGGTTACCATGGAAAGAGCTCTTTTGAACTGTGAGGGTCATTATTCCCCGCCTCTAAAAACCTACCAGGTGTACCAGCCTAGGATCTAATTAGATGAACCAGATTCCTCACAACAGCATCTGGGATGACTTCCTGGCACTTTGCCTTCCGCGAAGAGTCAGCCAGTTCCCAAGAGCCATCCAGATGTTTGTCTAGGGGACCCACCACATAAAGCTCCCTGAAACAGCAAGCAGCAGTCAGTAAAGCTCTTAGGTCAAAGGGGACAACTCAAATACCTGCCTGTGCCATTTGACTGGGGCCAGTTAGCCAGGGAGGGTGTCGAGGTGAAGAACTCCACCAGCTCTTCTAAAAAGAGCAGCCATTACTCAATTCCAGCCAGTTATCCTGAGGAAACGCAGGCACAGTATTGCGAGGCTGTTTTCAAGAAAAGCCTGAAATCTGAATGTGTATGTGAAATCTCCCAATTTTTAAATGTTGCCAGCAACTCAAAAAAAAAAAAAAAAAACTAAAACCTTGTGCTAGGCCAAACAAAAGTTGGCCAAAGGCCTGATTTGCCCCTGAGAATGTTAGCGCAACCCTGCCCTGGCTTGGGTCATTCACAGCCCTTGAAAAATCTGTATTTAAGCCACACCCAACTATGATGCCCCCACTGCACATTTAGGGCAGAAACTTTCACCCTTGTGTGTCTTTGTTTATCCTGTTTTCACTTGTCTGAGTTGGTCTTTCCTCCCGTGTCTGCTTGTCAAAATTCAGTATCAAGGGCCAACTCAAATGTCAATTTGTTTGTGAAGTCTGCTAGAATCACTGCAGTCAAAATTAATCATTACAATAACGCTTGGTTTTTGTCTCTGTTCTTGGACTTAGCAGAGTCTGCCTCATAGCGGGGGGTAAGCAGTGTTGGGATGAGTCCCAGCTGTGGGTCCTTGAAACCTTGTGATGTAGCCAATACATTCTCTCTCTCCGCCCAGGGCCCAGCACAGAGCCTGCATGGACGGCTGCTTTGCATTCACATTGAGGAAGTTACTAAGTGGGAAATAATGCACAGAATTCCTGGCTCAAATACTTAGGCACCTCAAAAACAATTACTTCAATCCCAGCCTTGCATTCAACACATCAGGTGATCAGATAACAATGACCAGGTACTTCTGAAATTGGATCTACAAAACAATGTAGCTATTCAAGAGCTATTTGACTAAGGTTCATCTCTCAGCCAGAGCCCAGGGCTATGTTATTACTATCATGCTATATTATGACTTCCCAGAGGGCAGGGTTCTTTATTTTCCATGCTTTCATTCCATGTACCTACCGCACTGTCTGGCACAGGGAAGGGGTTCGATAAAATATTTGTGGCATGTAATCATCATCAAAACAAGTCTGTAACGAGGCCCTACCTCACTCTGTGGTGGTGATGTGATGAAACGCCCTACCTCACTCTGTGGTGGTGATGTGATGGAGTCGCTACAATCTGGTTGGAAAGCAAAACATATTTAAGTGGTTAAAAAAAAAAAAAAAAAACCCTAGTTGCACCATCAACAAACACATGGTAAATGCTGGAAAGTACTTTTTGAGTTACAACTCTGTGGCATGTTTCTTGCTAAGTGCTGGGCATCCAAAGAGAACGAGAAGCAGCGGCCACCCTCCTGGAGACCAGGGATCATATAGGGGAGTTTGGAATGGAAAGAACATCATTAGCTGAGCAGCCAGAAAAGGTGCCACTTGAAATCACAGGAAGCAGGAACCTAACGAAATTCTAGATGGAAATCGATGTCCTATTGTTTAAACATTAGGGTGTTAATGCGGGAGGGTGTTGAATACATTGAAACGTTGCTAAAGGAAAATATTCTGAAATGATGCTATCCCTGGATCCCAGTGGGCTTTCTGGGATCTAGGTATGCAAAAATCCCTCGCTGTCAACCTTGGGGTCACACCCAGTTAAGAACCACATTGAAGCTCCAAGGAAGTCGTGGGCCATGAGCTCTGAGGGGCAGGAGAACTCAGCCAGGTGCCACAGTCACCCCTGACTCGGTTTCCGGGGACGCCCATGCAGAAAGGACACAGTGAGACAAACCCTCTGTCCTATCCAGCATCATCCCATTCCTGCCTTGCCTGTCTCCACAACACTACCCCCTTTACGTCTTAGTCCCTGCAGGCTGCCATAACAAAAACACCAGCCACTGGGTGGCTTATACGCAACAGAAATTTTTTTTAATGCTTATTTTTGAAAGAGAGAGAGAGAGAGAGAGACAGAGCACAAGTGGGGGAGGGGCAGAGAGAGAGAGAGGGAGACACAGAATCCCAAGCAGGCCCCAGGCTCTGAGCTGTCAGCACAGAGCCCGATGCGGGGCTTGGACTCATGAACCGTGAGATCATGACCAAAGCCGAAGTCAGACGCTTAACCGACTGAGCCACCCAGGGGCCCCTTATAAACAACAGAATTTTATTTCTCACAATCTGGAGCCTGGGGAGCTCAGATCAAGGCATGGCAGCTTTGGTCTCTGATGAGGGCAGGCTTCCACACTGATGGCCGTCTTCTCACTGTGCTGTCACAGGGCAGAAGGGACAAGCAAATTCTCTGGGACCTCTTCTTATGAGGGCATGAATCCCAGTCATAAGGGGGTCTGCCTTCATGACCTAACACATCCCAAAGTCCCCACCACCTAATGCGATCGCCTTGGGGGTTACAATTTCACCATATGACTGGTGGATGGACACAAGCGTTCAGACCTCAGCAGTTTAGATCCAACACTGTCATGGATCACCTCCATCCAGGCGCACACTTCACAACCCGTGTGCACAGCTTCCCTGTTGCGGGCAGCGAGAGGATAGTAACCATAACCATTGTTCACACTTTCTTTTGGCCAACTTGAATCTGGTTAATTGGTCTGGGAAAGCGGTAACAAAAAGAGAAAGCGTTCTCTTCCAAGTGGGGAAATTAATGTCGTGAAATCTAGCTGTGACCCAGCCCACCACGCAGAACAATCCATCCATGATACATGAGACTGTATAGCTCAGAGCTGCCCTGTACAATGGAGAAAACCTAGGGAGGGAAATAAGAAAAAAAGGGGTGGGGGGGGGAGGAGAGGGAGGAAAAGAAGGAGGAGGGAAGGGAGGAGATCAGTATGACAGGTGAAAATTAAAATAAGGATTTATTGAGAGAATCTGAGGTGGATCTGGAGCTTAAGATCAAGCATTGCTGGAGATAAACGTAGAAAAACAGGGAAACGGAAAAAAAAATAGCATCAAATCTCTGCTTTGCAAACTCATACTCTGGCAATAATTTATCCTTTAAAAAAAAAAGGCAGAAGGAGATCAGAAGATGGGAGAAAAATAATCAACACGAGAGTGGAGGTGTCAACCTGAACAGATTTCAAACTGAAACAAAGAATTTATATGATTAGCTGCAATTACATGGAGATATATAAACATCTTGGGCCAAATGGTACCGAGCAACCCTCTAGCGTTTCACGGTGCCTTCTGTGTAGCTTAGTCTTTTGATATTTATTTTACATTCTGCCAGCAAAATTTTTGTCATATCTGATGTGTTTTGCCAAGTCTTTTATTTGGGATGCTTCCTGATTTAAATATTTTTAGCTGCACTGGTTTTTTAATCATGAGGGTATTGTTTCAAAAGCAATTATTTTATGTGCATCTAAAAGCAAAATTGAAGCCCAATCCAAATTCATCTGAGATCAGCCTATGAGCGAGGGGCACTGTGGAAAAGGGCAGAAAACTGCCCCTGCGGACTGGTCTATGAAGGGATCTCAGATTTCTCTTATAAAATATGGTTAGGGCAGTGACCTTTGCTGATGTCTCCTAATGCTGTGGATTGAAAATGGCAAATTGCAACTTCATCTGTGTTCATCAGAAAATAAGGTCCATTTGCTCCTCCCACCCCCAAATCAAGCCTCTTTGCAATCAGCCAGACTTCTGAATAGCCTACAGTTTGGATAAGAGGAGCACGAATGGGTGACTTTCTAGAAAGAAAAGTAATGTCTTGCCACGTAATGGCTTTTCTAAGGAAGCAGTACCACCCGGGTTTGGGGTTTAGAGGCTTAGAAGGAAGCACCTGGAAGGAAAAAGAACTAAAATGCCCAGGCTGAGAGCCATCCCCTGGGTGGGAATCTGCCTCCGGAGCCCACTCTGCAGGGGCAGGAACAAATCCATCTGTTCCCGGAGGTCGCTGCTGCTGAGTTTCCATTGCCACTTAGCCCTGCCGTCCTTTGCCACACAAAAATTACAGAAAAGACAGGGTCAAGTTCTTTGCGGCCAGGCAGACATACGTGCAACTGTCAGGAAATAGAGAAACATCCGTTAAAGCCTTGGCTACGGGGACATCTTGATTTTTCAAGCCCACATACAGGCAGGCATTGGGTTGTTTCTTTCAGAAAGTGCTTTATTCCTTGTATGTTTAAGTTGATCCAATAAAGGCATTGTTCAGAGAGGAAATGTGTACTACAGCCAACGCAGTCATTTTTACAGCAAATGAATTATGGGCCCAAAGAACAATGCGAAGTCTCTTTTCCAATTGTTCGTAGGAGTGTGTTCATTCCAAGCCATTACCACATGTGTCTGTCAGAGGGAATCTCTGCATCGGGCTATAATGAGGCACATTAACTTTCTTTCCACAGCAGAGTGTTCTGTGCCCTGGCTCCCTGACAGGTCCAAGATTGTAGTTCAGGGAGCCACTTCGGATCCAGCGCTTTCTGAAAAGTCAGGAGCCAACGAGGCTACAATGATTAGAGCAGGTCTTAAAACCACAGGCCAGGAAGGAGAGAGGGAGTCAACCTAGGAAGTTTCCTCTGGGAAAGGCCCTGCCGGGAGGTGTAGACAAGAGCTACGGCCTGTGGACACAGGCGAGTTCAAGGCGCTACAGCTGGTGCCTCAGGAAAGCCCAGAACACCACAGAAAGGGGATGGAGCGGGGAAGCCTGAGGTCTAACCCAGCACCCCTCCTGCCAGCATCTATTCTGTCTTTCGGCCTTGTGGTCTACTTCAGACACCAATGTTGGCCTGCTCTCTCACTACGTCACCCTGGTGCTCAGAAACTCTCAAGGTTGCCACCGCGTTCGGAACCAATTCTAAATTCCTACGCGGAGTTCTCAAGAACTGGCAAGACTGGGCACCAGCAAGCCTTTCCCTTTGAAAACACTTTGGTGTTTCCACTCGGTGCCACATAGCTTCTGGCTGCCCCTCCATATCCACAGGGCACCTTCCTGCACCAGCTCGCATCTGGGAGCAGGACTTGGGGGTGGGGGCGCAGGGGGAATGGATCCCAACAAGTTCCCAAGGATACAGGCTTCTGTTGGACTCGGCCAATAGGGAGAGAGGGGCGGGGCCAGGTAGGCGGTCCAGGGGGCGGGGCGGAGAGAAGGCGGTTGCAGTCCTGGCTCCTTCCCCTGCCTGGGGGTTTCTTTAGGCCAGCTCTGCCTGGCACACAGCTTCCTAAGAGGTGGCTTCCTCTGCCGTGTGCTTGCAGGTTCTGGAGACCATTCTTTCCCCTCAGTCCCAGAGATCTGAGGATGATGTCCCTTTCTCTGCCCTTATCACCACTGCTCAGGGTTACCTTACGTCTAAATAAGTCATCCTCCTCTTACCTATTTTTAATGTTTATTTAATTTTGAGGGAGAGAGAGGGGGTAAGGGGCGGAGAGAGAAGGAGAGAGAGAATCCCAAGCAGGCTCCAGGCTGTCAGTTGCAGAGCCAGACGTGGCACTCAATCACCAACCGGTGAGATCATGACCTGAGCTGAAATCAAGAGTGAGGCCCCTTAACTGACTGAGCCAACTAGGTGCCCCTCCTCTTATCTGTTTAGGCTACTCCATCTGTTCCTGAGCAAAACGCTCCCTCCTTCTACCTCCTAATATATGAGAAATTGTTACATTTCTCATACTTAAAGGTAAAAGTAATAGAACCAGGATTTGAACCCAAGCAGTCTAGCTCCAGAAACGTCTCTCATAGCCCATGAGCTAATACTGCCTAACTAACACACTGGGCTAGTATTGCTTTGTGGCTTCTCTGCTCCTATCAAAATCCACCCAATCCCAGGGGGCGGGTTCAGGCCCGCCCCACCCCACCCATGGTATTTCCCTTACACCCCCAGCTCCATCAGAAGCTCAGTTTCCAGTAAGCAGTGTCTGTGTCACCCCCTTGTACGCATACCACTTATCACAGAAACCACATCCTTCAGGACTGCTGTGCATATTCTTGTTTCTCCTAGGGATGGAAAATTTCCGGGGAGACAGAAATTGTGACTTCAGTATAATCTCCATTGTCCGCAGCCCACAGTAAATACAGTGACCTGCATCACTCAGCTGAGTAAATGAATGGGAAGGAATTTCTATGGCTATTTATATTGTCGTCAAGATGAATAACTGCCCCTGTAATTTATGAGTTCTTATTAAATTTAAACTTAAAAAGATATTTCTTTTTAAGCAGCAGTGAAAGCAGTGAAAGTGAAAGGTGACAAACTCTAAATAAGTAACAGTCATCTGGAAGCAATTATAGCATTTCCTTTACCACCCCCCAAAGCTTAGGATTCCTATAAAAGGCTCACCCTATACTAACTGCTGCTAAAGAGCCATTGTAGCTTGGTGGCTACAAAGAAATTTCTAGAGCCCTACCACCAGGGTTCAAATCCAGGTTCTGCTGCTTGTAAGCTGGAAGTCGTGGGAAATTTAGCTATTTAATCTCTCTGCAGCTCCATTTTCTCATCTATAATATGGGGATAATAGTAGCACTTAACCCACATCATGTTGTGAGGATTAAATGAATTAATACACATAAGCACCTAGCACAGGACCTGGATGCATTGTATTGGACATGTGTCAGTCATTGTTACTGAATATGAGAGAGTCACATGATTATCCGGTCCTGCCAGGGCTCTTCCCGGGACTTCCTAATACCTGGAAGCTTCCAGGAAAGGAAAGGTAATACTCTCTAGGGTTTATTTACAAAAACTCTACGATAGGGAGCCTGGGTGACTCAGTCAGTTAAGTATCTGACGCTTGTCTTCGGCTCATGGTTTGTGGGTTCAAGCCCTGCATCAGGCTCTGCGCTGGCAGTGTGGAGCCTGCTTGGGATTCTGTCTCTCTCCGTCTCTATCTCTGCCTCTCCCGTGCTCTGTCTCAGAATAAACAACTAAACTTTGAAAAAACACTACCGTAAGGAGTTAATAAGCTCCACAGACTTCATCTCCTTGCAGTGACAAACACGCTGATGAAGTATTTTCATGTAGAGGTGGAAGAAGGAATAGGGAGGATATTTTTAGTGTATTTTACTATTTTACAATAGTAAAACGGGCCGTCAAAGGCACAGGGGAGACGAATTAACTTATAAATGAGGCTTTACCTGGCACCTAGAGTGTACCCAGCTGTGTCGTCAACGAAATGGAGGAGGCAAATAAACTGTAGGGCACCCGTCTAAGGTGACCCAGTACAGCAACTGGAGCCCAAGAGCTGTGACCCGTTTGCTGCCACCCATGTAGCACTCAAAGAGCAAGGAGCAGCTCTGGTTGCGGAGAACTATTCATCCCTTGAGGTAGGCGAGCGGGCTTCCATCATCTATATCCCCCATGACAACACTGGGGACATCGCGAATTCATCAGATAATCCATGTGACCCTCATCTGCTGCTCAGTTAACCTGCCTGCTGTTCAGCCAGTCATACACACACACACACACACACACACCCCATTTTGGGCTGAAATGGGGGGAGAATGGGAAAAATACCATGACAGGAGAGCAAATAAAGAGCCTTCTTTCCTTGATAGGCCTCTTTCTTCTTTATGATCTCACCTTTTTATTACCTTTAGTAAGCATGGCATGCACAGAGGGCCTAAAGAAAGCAAGAAAGAAACAATTGGAGTGTTGGTGTTGCAGTGGCTCTCCCTCCCTCCCCTGAGAACTGAGCTTACACACACAGTTGATTACCTTCTCATGCTCCTGCACACTGCTTAAAGCCATATAATATCTTTTGGTGGGTAAACGAGCAGCTCTCTCTCTCATCTGTCAGTCAAGCCCATTTCCCCCTTGAATAAAGGAAGTTAACATCTTACCCCTCTGACAGTCGAGGGGAGTGGGCTTCGTCTCGCTCTCTGCCAGGAATTTTAGAGCAGGAGGAGAGAGGGGAGGGGTGTCCTGGCAGTCCCAGGGTGCCTCGGCTGGAACAGGGAAGGGTCTATACACACTCCTGTGGCCGCACTAGCTGAGGCTTGGCTGCAGAACAGACAAATCACAGCAACTCTCCTATTCCCTCCATAGCCATACGTTAGCCGAGGCCACCCTGGCAGCCTTTCATTGGCGTGATCAAGACAGAATCCAGATTGCAATGGGTTGAAGAGAGAGAGGAGAGTGAAGGAGTGAAGAAAACAGAGACAGATCAACGATAAAAATCGGGGTGCCTGGGTGGCTCAGTCGGTTGAGCGACCAACCCTTGATTTCAGCTCAGGTCCTGATCCCAGGGTCATGGGGTCAAGCCCTGTGTTGGGCTCTGGGCTGATCACTGACCATGCAGCCTGCTTAAGATTCTCTCTCCTCCCCCCCCCGCCCCTCCCCCATTCTCATGAGCACATACACTCTCTTTTGCTCTCTCTCTCTTATAAAATCTATCTCCTTTTCTGGGAAAAGCCACCCCACCCCATGCAGATGAAATATTTGCTTATATTTAATTTAAGTTATATCAAGAGTAGTTTATTAAGCCACTGCTATGTATAAAGTATTGGACTAGACTCTTTGGAGGCGATAAAAAGATGAACAAACAAACCTGCCATCTGTCCATGGTGACATTTGGGCCTCACCGCCTTCAGCCCTTGCTCAGACCTCACCTTCTCAATGACGGCCACTCCGACCACATTTTTAACACAACTACCTGCCCTCCGGCTCTCCCGATATACTTCTCATCCGTACTTTAGCCTTTTTTCCCCATAGCACATTTCTCCTTTTGACAAGCTTTTTATATTTACTTACTTTATTATCTTATTACTTATTGTCAGTTTCCACACACACACCCCACCCCCGGGAGGGGATCTTTGTGAGATTTATTTCCTGATGTACCTTAAGTGCTAGAACAGTGCCCAGCACATCAAAAACACTCAGTAAGTAGTTATTGAATGAAAAAAATTGTTTCTCCCAGAGCTGAGATACATTCCTTAAAAAAAAAAAAAAAGCATCAGTCATTAATTGAGCACTTACTATATGCCAAACACTTTTTTTTTTTTAAATTTTTGTTGATTTTGAGAGGGGGGTGGGAAGCAGGGAAAAGGCACACAGAAAGAGAGAGGGTCCAAAGCGGGCTCTGCACTGACAACAGAGAAACCTATGAGGGACTCGAACTTACAAACTGTGAGATCACGAAACTGAGCTGAAGTCAGATGCTTAACTGACTGAGCCACCAGGTGCCCTGCCCCCCCACCAGATACATTCTTAACTACTTCTGGAAGAAGTTTCTGGAATTATTGAGAACTTATAACAAAACAGCCATTTCCCCAATGAATGCTCCCAGGAGTGAAGGCAGCGAAAAGGTTCTGGTGAGTGAGTGGATGCATTCTTACAGCTTATTCACCTCACTGTACAGCTGACTTCCCAGGAAGCGGTATCCCATGGTTTTCCTTCCTAGATTATCCCTCAGTCACTATACAGCTGGGTCATCCATCAGTTGGTTCAAACGTTTCATCCTCAGAATGAAATGATGCAATACTTTTCCTTTTCGTGTGTAAGTGTACTCATAGCATGATACAGAGAATTTATGCACTTAAGAAACACATCAGGGAGGTTTTATCAATTCCATCACATGCCAACAAACGTATATTTCAAAGGTATGTCATAGCCTTCAACATATTACACAGTTTAATCATTAACAGACCCCTACAGTCTGGCTCCATGTGATGCCATAAATATCCACCCCTCCCCCAGGCCCACCAGCTGGGTTCTAAACAAGAGATAGCTCCCACCCCAACCCAAACACACTCATTGACTAGGGCACACTCCAAACTGCTCCTAACCAACACCGTTTCCACAGGAAAAGCTCTGAACCAACACATCCCAGCCTCATGACAAGTTCTAGAACACCCATCCAGAAACTGTGATGGGTAGCCAGATATTCATGTTGTGTGATAAATAATCTGAAGTTCCCAGATACAAAAAGGCTCACTCAAGGTCACAAAATTGGCTCACAGCAGTGAAATAAGGTCATGTTTCCTACATTGCTGGATTTCACAAGTGACCTCCACGACTACAGCAGGCTTTGATTTCCAATCTTTCTTCTTCTTCTGGGGCCCCTGTGAGGAGATTACTCCTGAGAGGGGCAACGCCAGGGACAAAATAGTGGCCCTCCTTGGCGGACGCTCCTGTTCCCTGCTGTAACTTCTCAGAGAGAAGAACTGTATCATCTTTATCCCCAACTTCCTAGAAAAAAATTATGTCATTCTCTTGCTACTATGGTCTGCCTTGCTTAGGTCCCAAAGCCATACGGATGCACCTGTGTTACACATCTGCCTCTCCATTTTCAAAGGGAAAGGACACCAGGGGAAGTAAAAAGCCCTAGTTCTCTTCACTGAAGAAGCCTCATTCAAGGCCAAGTATATTTGCCCCATGGCCCAGCAGTGACAATACCCCTTGGGCTAGACATGGCTATGGTAATTGTTAAATCTTACACTAGCCTCTGCTACTTCCCATCACTATTTAACTCTGCTCATCTCTATTTCAGAAGCTAGCTTTTGCCATGAAACAAACCACTCCAAACTCGGTGGCCATTTAGATCATGCAATTTGGACTGGTTCAGCCGAGCAACAACTGTGGTATGGGCTCAGCTAACCTCAGCTCAGCACACTCATGTGTCTGAAGTAAGGGAGTCAGCTTTTTTTTTTTTTTTTAATGTTTACTTATGTTTGAGGGAGAGAGACAGAGACACAACAAGAGCAGGGGAGGGGCAGAGAAAGAGGGAGACGCAGAATCCGAGGCAGGCTCTAGGCTCCGAGCCGTCCGCAGAGAGCCCAATGCAGGGCTCCAACTCCCAAACTGCGAGATCGTGACCCGAGCCGAAGTCGGACGCTTAACTGACTGAGCCACCCAAGAGCCCCCAGTGACTCAGCTTCTAAGGGTGAGGCTCACTGCCAGCTGGGGCTCTGGAGCAACTGGACCACATGCCTCTCATTAGGCTTCAGGCTAGTCATGTCTTTGTTCACATGAGGGTTCAGGGTCTCAAGGGCAACAGGGCTTCGTCATGCAAACTTCGAGTCTGAGTGTTTTATGTCTGTTAATTAGTGTCCGTTGGCCAAAGCAAGTCACAAGTTTAGTCCAAGAGTTGGGACTCCCTTTTTAAAAGAAGTTACAAGGTCACATTGCAAGTGCACGTATACAGACAGGGAAAGGAATTGTGGCCATTTTTTTACAATGTTCCATCGAGATAGGCGTGGAAGGGTTGAGAGATATGTAAGCTCTGATACAGGGAGAACGTTGGGCGTTTAGTGATTACTAAATTATCTAGTCACATCTGCTTTCCTCAAGACACTTGCTTTAGGGCACCTTGTACATTCATTATTCATTCAAAAAATACTGATTGAGCACCTACTACATGCCAACCCCTATTCACTTGTGATAGAAATAGACAATGTCCCTGTGCTTACTAAGCTTACAAACTAGTAGGGTACGTTCAGAGAATAACTAAACAAATGTAGAACAGATCTGACGGTGAGTGCTATCAAAACCTAATAATAATTAAGGGTGTGAAAAGTCACAGGAATTTGGTGTTATTTTATCTAGGGTAATCACGAATGATCTCACTGATGATATCTTGAAGTAGAATAATTGAAGAGAGTGAGGGAACAATCAATATGGACAGTTGGAAAGGAGCAATCCAGGGACCAGAAGGAGTAAACACGGAGCCCTCAGGTAGGGATCGTCTCTGCTTCTTAAGTAACAGCAAAGAGGCTGATGTAGCTGCTGTGGGGTGAGTGGGGGGAGACAGGGGCTAAGAGAGAAGTACCCGTGGGCCCAAACGTATTGTGAAGGATAAGCCGTGCTAAGAAGCTTGGATTTTACTCTGAGCGAGAAGGGAATCCTTGGCCGGTTTAGAACACAGATGTGCTATGACCCGTTGGCTCTGTTAATTTTGTGCGAAATACGCTCTGGCGAGGCAAGGGTAGACGCGGGACCCCAGCTGTGAGGCTGCTGTTCTGTCACACTGTGTTCCCAGGCTACACGGATCACAGCTGATAAATATATTGCTCAGTTCTGTTTATGACCTCCTGTGTTGGGTTATGGCTGAATTTGGCAGGATGGCCAAGGGAGAGAAATCCTTCAAGACCTTGCTCACAAAGGAAGACGTGAGCTTCTTTTTTTTTTTTTTTTTTGAATTTTTTTTTTCAACGTTTATTTATTTTTGGGACAGAGAGAGACAGAGCATGAACGGGGGAGGGGCAGAGAGAGAGGGAGACACAGAATCGGAAACAGGCTCCAGGCTCCGAGCCATCAGCCCAGAGCCCGACGCGGGGCTCGAACTCAGGGACCGCGAGATCGTGACCTGGCTGAAGCCGGACGCTTAACCGACTGCGCCACCCAGGCGCCCCTTTTTTTTTTTTTTAATTTTTTTTAAATTTTAAAAAATTTTTTTAATTTTAATTTTTTTAATAATTTTTTTTAATTTTTTTTAGTTTTATTTTTAATTTTTTTTTAATTTTTTTTTTTCTTTGACGTGAGCTTCTTTACAGCTGCCTGTCGGGAGGTTGAGGCATGGAACAGGGAGGAAGCACATGTCCGTCCTGAGTCTAGCTATCCAGCCACTTTAGAATCCATGTGTCTCCCTCCTTCACTGAGGAGACCATGGGAAGGATGGTGGCTGACAAGCTGGTGCCGATGAGCAGAAAAGAATAGGATTAGAAAGGAGTCACCACCGTGTGAATAAGGCCAAAACAAGACAGACGGCCCCAGGTTCTTGGTATTTATTACAGGGCAGAGCCAGGTCCTTTCAAGGCACAGGGAGCTCTGATGAGTGAAAAAACAGTGGGACTGACCCTCAAGGGGACCGACTCTTGGGAGAAGTGACCCACCGGACGGGAGGAGGGAATTGGTGTCTGTGGCCCGCTGTCCATTTGGGAGCTGGATATCACCAAGAAACACGAGAAAGCACCAAAACATGTCTAATCTCCCAAAGTTCACAGCATCCTTCCATCTCCATCCCCTCCCTGCCCCCCACATTCCAATGTTCTCTGAGCCCCTTCACCTAAGGGTTAAAGTCAAGCAAAACTCATTGGGAAACTAAGACTTTCTATTCTCTTGTCAACTGGGTCCAAGCAAATGGCATCCTCTTACCTTCCCAGATGCCTCACTGGCTGCTCTTTTCTCCCCTCTATCGTCGCCCTTTCTAACAAAGGGGGCCCTGCCGCTGGTTGCAGTCAAATATGGGAGAGACGTCACCAACAGGAGGAACAGTGATAGACCCCAAGCATCAAACCGGTCATTCCAGCCCCACCCCACACAAGGCATGCCTGTCCCAGGCAGGAGCGGGCAGACTGAGTTTTTGCGAGATGCAGAACACAGTGAGGAATGTGGGCCTGGCAGTCAGGGGCCGGTGGGGGGTCTTACCTTGCCACAGGCCCTTCCTTGGGACCACTTCCTTGCAGCGTAACCTTGGACAACTGACTTAACGTCACTAAACGTCAGCATTACATTCATAAAATGGCAATAATACTAGTTATCCCCCAGGGTTTGTGTGTGGGAAAAATGAGAAATTACACATAGCGTGCTTTTGGCATTGTATTTGACACACTGTAAAAAAAAAAAATGGGACATATTATTATCATTAACGTTATGTTATTAAGAAGGGAGGCTGGTATCCAGCTGCCTCTGCACAGAAGCCAGTAAATGAGTAGTTGCACGGCCTAGAAATATGGATTGGCATGTATAGGCAGTGTTCAGAGCGGGCTTGCTGGCAGGGGATTTTGGGAAGGAAGCGTATCTTCTCACTGGTAAGTTCATTTAAAAATAATATAAAAGCACATTTGGTGACCTGGTGGTGAGTGTGGTCCCAATACCAGAACGTTTCTCTGATTGCCCTGCAGACAGAAGGTCATAACAGGTGGTGGTGGCTGGTGGCAGGGGGCGGGGCCCCACGAGCCCCTCCAGCAGCACCTGCAGTGGCCCCGGGCCTCCCATCCCTGGCCTCCTATCCTTCTTCGATTCTCTCCAGGTGGGCAAAATGCCACTCACGACTCATTGCAGCAAATGTCTCCAGATCCTTTTAAGAAATGCTCACAAAATGGTCTTCCCGTATTTGCTTCTGATGGTCAAATTGGAGAGCTGAAAGCTTAAATGAAAAAGCTGAAAGGCCCCAAGGCCAGAGAACAGGAGAAAAAGAGACGTCGCGAGGCAGAGTTGAGAGACATTCGCTTCCCGCGCCTCCTGGATATGATCCGAGCTGTTAGAGACGAGCCTGCAGGAAGCTACCAGGCCACCTGGCTCCCGGGCCCCACGCTGCCACTGACATGCTGGCTGACGGTGGGCTTGTGTCCTCTCATCTTTAAAAATGAAAACACTGTCTGGATCATTGTTTCTCAAATTAGACAGCTACTTCAGAATCACCTGGAGAATCCATTGGAAAATTCAGGATATTCACTTGAAACCACTGGAGTTCAGGAAGGTGGGTAGCAGGGATCTGTATTTGTAATATTCCCTTCGCAGTCAAGTCTGAGGCCCACTGGCCTATGAGAGATCCCTGAGACAGACACACATCTGCGGGTTTTAACACTGCCGCCCACCTGGAGGAAGGTTCTAGCAAGCTTCGTTTCTCCTCTCAGGGCACTTGTGATCTACGAGATGTCGATAAAATGGTGGGCATAACAGTAAGCATAGCTAATATCTGAGGTGTCGCAGGCAGGAGGAAGCTGTCTTCCCTGCTGTTCTCTTCTAGCCAGACCTCCCTGCCCGCCGCCCCGGGTCACAAAAGCTGGCTACCTCCGACAGCCACTGTTCCTATGTGACTCAGGTCCTGCTCTTACTGAATGCAGACCATATATGCACAAAGCAAAGGTTTATGGAGCGTTCATCTTATGTCAGTCTCTCACACGTATTACTTTATTAACCATCCAAGCAATCCTGTGAGGGGGACACTTGGCTGGCTCAGTCAGTAGAGCATGCAGCTTTTTTTTGTTTAGTTTTTTTTTTTTAATGTTTATTTATTTTTGAGAGAGCACGAGTCGGGGAGAGTCGGAGACAGAGGGAGACACAGAATCTGAAGCAGGCTCCAGGCTCTGAGCCGTCAGCACAGAGCCCAACGTGGGGCTCGAACCCACAAACCGTGAGATCATGACCCGAGCCAAAGTCAGACACTCGACTGAGCCACTCAGGTGCCCCTACTCTGTCCCCATTTTAATCATGATGCCACTGTAACACCAGGGTCAGTGATGTGTCCACAATCACGCCAGCTGAAAAGGGGAGAAACCAGAATTTGAACCCAGATAATAAGATGCCACAGTGAGTGCTTTTATGTTCCCATATGTAATTTAATCTCCAGGGGTGGGATTTCAGGCATCAGTTTTGAGAGAGAGTTGTAAAGGGTCACAAATCCCTACCGTTCACCAGTGAAATAAGGAAAATTGGATGCACATATCTTAGCTGTTCTTTTCAACCTTAAAACCCAATTGAACTGAACAAAGTTGAGTGACCTCCATTACCCAGGGCAATGGATCTCTATATGGGGAGGGCAATCTGGAATATTTTAGGTTGTCACATGACCGGGGACTAACAGCATGCTGAACCTGCAGAGGCTAAATGGTCTGTGGCTCTCAAGACAGGCCTATGTGAAGAGCTGCCCTCCCCGTGCAGTGACAGCATGCACGGAGGAAGTCCCACAGGCAATGGAGATACACTGTCCAGTTAAACTGTTCTCACAGGGCTCCCCCAAGACGGGGCAGGGGGCGGGGGGAATACTGAAAAATCAGAGTCTCCCGGGCCCTCTCACTTGGTCTTAGCCACCTGGACGCTCCTGTTCCAAGATTCTGTGTATGAGAACTTTGGCAATCTCATACAAGGTTATCTCTATCAGGAAAAAAACCATCACACTGGCATTTGGGTGTCATCCCATCATCTACCTGAATTATATGGAATGTCTTGTTGTCGATGATCTATGTGGGGAAAGATTGCAACCGCATAAACAAAGGCAGTATAAAAATATGCTCCTTCTTTGAGCCTGCACCCAGTAATGGTGATATTAATCACCATTATCATTATAGTTATCCTCCTCGGCATCATCAGAATCAATTCAGCAACTGTTTCTTGTGGTGACGTCTCCTTATTACAACATTGTATTAATTGTATCCGAGTTGATTTTCTGCTCCTACTGCTGAACAGCTGTGTGGGAGTAAATATCCCTCAGTGAAACACCAACTCAGGCTGCCAGGACTCGGGAAATTGATCCAGATGTGAGCAGGACCAGGGGGGCAGCTGCAGAACAGAATAAACCAGTGTCTGTGCTAAATTGAGTGATCGGTGTCCAGTTTTCGGGATTCTGGTTCTTCCTTTCCACTACAGTGAGCCATCAAACAGTTAACAGCTTGCATGTTGCTTTTTATTAGTTTAATCTAGGTCAGAAACATTCATCCTGAGGAACTTTGGTGCCTTCTTTATCAAAAAGGAAAAATACAGCTACCAAGAGAATAACCGCATGGATTCCCTAAACATCTGATTAAAACGATAACTATCCCAAATTTCTATTGTGGTTATTGGGGAACAAAGCTGTCTCAGCACTTTGATTTTTTTTTTAAGTACATTTCAAAGCACTTTAGTTTGTGACTTCTGCAAATTAGAGCTCTCACGCTTTTTTCCCTAGACAGACTAAGGCAATTACATACCAGAGCAACAGCTATTTTGGTCCCTCCCCTTAGAGTCTCCAAATGACCGGCAAAAGTGCCAGAAGACCTGTTGATTTGTATCTCTCTCATTGCTTTTTATCATTCCATTGCCTCTGGGACATCACAGACTATGTTCACTTCTCTTTGTTTTAAGGATCTAGCACTGAGTTAAGAATCAGATCTCTTAGCTCCCCCCTCTTAACTGTTTGTTTGTCCCTGTGATCTTTGGTGAAGTTACCTGGGCCATCATTTCTTCATCTATTAAAAACGGCAGCAATTCTACTTTTGGAATATCTATCTGAAGAACACGAAAACCTAATTCAGAAAGATACATGCACCTCTATGTTCCTTGTAGCATTCTCTACAACAGCCAAGATATAAGAGCAACTTAAGTGTCCATTGATAGATGAATGGGTAAAGATACGGTGTGTATCTTTGTGTGTGTGTGTGTGTGTGTGTGTGTATGAAATGGAATGCTACTCAATGATAAGAAGGAACAAAATCTTGCCATTTACAACACGGATGGATCTTGAAGGTATTCTGCTAAGTGAATAAGTCAGACAGAGAAAGACAAATACCCCATGATTTCACTTATAAGTTGAATCTAAAACGCAAAACAAAACCAAGAAAATAAAACAAGACCTAGATGCACAGATACAGAGAAGAATGGTGGTTGCCAGAGGTAACGGGTATTTGGCGGGGACTGGGGTTGGGGCCACAGGCATAATGAGTGAAGGTGGTCAAAAGGTGTAAGCATCCAGTTATAAATAAGTCACAGGAATGTAATGTACAGCATGAGGAATATAGTCAATAGTACTCTATTAACTTTGTATTAACTTTGAATGACAACAAATGGTAACCAGACTTACCGTGGTGATCAGTTTGCAATGTATACAAATGTCAAATCACATGTGGGATACACATAAAATTACTATAATATCCTATGTCAATTATACTTCAATAAAAATTGTTAAAAAATTAATTTTAATAAAAAAAAAAGAATCATAGCTGGTCTTTTCCCTGCTCACGAGATGAGCAGCAGTGGGATAGGCAAGTGACATCATGGGGCTGAATGCAGTGTGACAAGCCTGCTGGAGTCCTCCAGGAAGGTGTGGAGAAGCTTCTAGAAAGACACCTGCAGTATATGACAGAAGCCTCACTGTGTTTCCTTCAGCTCTACTATACTCTTTTTTTTTTAAGTTTATTGATTTATTTTGAGAGAGACAGAGATAGCATGAGCAGGGTAGGGGCAGAGAGAGGGGAGAGAGAGAATCCAAGCAGGCTCTGCACTGCCAGCACAAACCTCACATGAACCATGAGGTCATGACCTGAGCCAAAACCAAGAGTCAGACGCTTAACCAGCTGAGCCAGCCAGGTACCCCAATACCACCCTCCTTCTAAGAAAATGTCCTAAGAAAGGCTGCAATGATGGGCTCACAAGTTTTTATATATGAATGAAATTTACTTCTATATTTACAATAATGAAAAATTACAACCCATCTAAATATCAACAATATAAGATTAGTTAGGTAAATTACATCCATACAGTGAAATATTATATAGCCATTAAATTTTGGTTTTCAACAATTTGGTAATGCCATTGGAAAAATTCAAACAAGTAGGTTTTTAAAAAGGATTGAAAAGCATCCAGTTCATTTTTTCAAACTTTGACATGTCCACAGAGTGTGTGCATGTGTGTTTATGTGTAACATATAAATTTGTATAAAAGGAGGCGGGAGGGAAGAGGGGGAGGAAATTGAAAGAGAAATACATCAAAAGTACTGTTTATCATCTGATGGGCTCTTTTATGATTTACATTCCTTATGTTTTCAATTTTCCAAACTTTCTAATAAGAATAGTTGGTACTTTTACAATCAAGAAAAATAAATATTTTAAAAACTGATTTTGTGTGAAACTATCGAAATTACATTTTAAAATAGTTTTAAGATGTGGGAAGACACCTATGCAATAAGAAAATCAAGGTAAATTCTTATTTCACTTAGTGATATGCATTTAAGTTTCCTCCAGGTCTTTTCATGGAGGATAAATGCTTATGATGGCAAAACTACCCAAAGTCATGAATGAAGAAAAGTAAATACATTAAAATATTAACATTGGTTATTTCTGAATGACAGGATTGGGGTGATATTAACTTTTTTCTCAGTCTTTTTAAAATTAGAACACAACAAGCAACAAAAGTGTCTTTTTAAGAATTAAATAGAAGTTCTGATATTGGCAAAAATGTGCATTTTTTAAATTTAATATTTAACATATTAAAAATAGGGGCGCCTGGGTGCCTCAGTCGGTTAAGCATCCAACTTCAGCTCAGGTCATGATCTCGAGGTTTGTGAGTTCGAGCCCCGCATCCGGCTCTGTGCTGACAGCTCAGAGCCTGGAGCCTACTTTGGATTCTGTGTCTTCCTCTCTCTCTCTGCCCCTCCCCTGCTCAAGCTGTCTCTCTGTCTCTGTCTCTCTCTCAAAAATAAATAAATATAAAAATTTATAAATAAAAAAATTAAAATTAAAAATATGCAACCATGGTAAATATTTATCTAATTAGTTATTTCTTGGGGTGCCTGGGTGGCTCAGTCGATTGGGCGTCTGACTTCGGCTTAGGTCATGATCTCGAGGTTTGTGAGAGTGAGCCCCACGTCCGGCTCTGTGCTGACAGTTCAGAGCCTGGAGCCTACTTTGGATTCTGTGTCTTCCTCTCTCTCTGCCCCTCCCCTGCTCACACTGTCTCTCTGTCTCTGTCTCTCTCAAAAATAAATAAATATAAAAGTTTATAAATAAATTAAAATTAAAAATATGCAACCATGGTAAATATTTATCTAATTAGTTATTTCTTGGGGTGCCTGGGTGGCTCAGTCGATTGGGCGTCCAACTTCAGCTCAGGTCATGATCTCGAGGTTTGTGAGTTCGAGCCCCACATCTGTGCTGACAGCTCAGAGCCTGGAGCCTGCTTCGGATTCTGTGCCTCCCTCTCTCTCTTCCTGTCCCCCACTCACACTCTATCTCTGTCCCTCAAAAATAAACATTAAAAAAATTTTTAATAAAATAAATAAAATAAAATATTAAAAATATTTTTTAAAACACTTGTGTATCCCGTTATATGAATTCCCTCCTCGTAGATATTCTGGTATATGGAGTGGGGAGGAACTTTCCTTGTTCTAAAACAAGTACAATGTGCCCAAACAAAATCTCTCTATAGCCCCAGAGAATAACCAGAGCAACCAGTGCCCAAACACCCATCTTACCAGCCTATGTGGAGCCACTATGCCCTCCGTGCCCGTGAAGCTGTGAGCTCTTACTGCATTGCTACCTGGAGAGACGGGTTGACGCTGAGCAGGAAGAAGTGGGGTGTCCAAAAGTTTCATCTCGAGATCCAGCATCAACTATTCAAAAGCCTGTTTAGAGTAGCCTCTTCATATTTCCTCATGCCAACGGTGTGGAAAATCTAGCTGTGATCAATTAAACAAACACAGGAATCCGAGTGAGACAAACATCCCTTCTTGGCTTTGAGAAATGTTGCAGACATTTTAAGAGATACATTTTTTAAAAACTGAGTCCTGAGGACATGTGAGTCATTGCCCACCCACTGTAAAATGTACTAGTCCTTCCAATCTATAATCCAAAACACACACACACGCATTTGGACCTAAATTGCAAATTTTAGACAAATGGGTATAAATTATTCATATTTGTCAAATGTATATTTTTTAAGGAGAGGGAAATTGCTAATTCTATTAAGACTAAAGTTGAATTTTAACATTTATTTTTTAATTTTGTTTTAACGTTTATTTACTTTTGAGTGAGAGGGAGCGCGCACAAGCAGCGGAGGGGCAGAGAGAGAGGGGGACGCACAATCTGAAGCAGGCTCCAGGCTCTGAGTCATGAGCATAGAGCCCAGTGAGGGGCTCGAACCCATGAACCATGAGATCATGACCTGAGTCAAAGTGGGATGCTTAACCAACTGAGCCACCCAGGTGCCCCCTTGAATTTTAACTTTAATAAACATTTTTGAGGATTTTTTTTTAATCTGTATAATGATACAGGGAATTACTTTAAAGTCTTTGGGTTGTGCCTCTGCCTTGCCTGTAACAAAGGACTTGGACTCCCTCAATCCCTATGTCCTAACCCCAGCTCCGCCCTGGCCTGGCTCCTGTGGTCTTGGTGTGTCCCCCTTCGGTCGAGCACAAAGACGACTGATCACTCCATATGTGACTGGAGGAGCTGTCTACCCAAAGCATATGTATTTAATCAACCTTAATACCCCTGCAGTCCAGAGGAAATGAAATGCCTGGGACTGGGAATAATTATCATTTCCATTACATTAGCAAGGCTTGCTGGCATGCCAGAGGGGCGGGGCTCTCTCCATCACTCTGTAAACGCTGGCTGGCAGCTTAGGGGAGGGCAGCCACTGACCGTCCAGTCAGTAACTGAAATGCACACGCACCAAACCTCCTCCCTCTCTTGCTGTTGTCCTCCCTCAATTTTCCCATCTACCTTGAGGTCACAGAATCTCCTGTGATTAATGAAGAAAGTGGCTGATCTTTCACATTTTCTTCAATGTGTCCTTAATATTACTCTTCATTAAAAGAGGGAAATCAAAATCCGTGGCCTTTACAAGCCAATGAAATATTAGTGGGCACACAGGCAGTCTAAATAAGAAAGCTCCAGAGAGCATCTCGAATCTCATCAGAGGCGCCAGCAGCTGCTGAGCGAGGCTGGGTTCTCCAACTCCACACCCCCCTCTCATATAGGGAGTGCTGGGTTACCCGGCTCCCATACCGTTCTCTCTAGGGGAAACTTCTGGAGGGGTGCCTGAGAGCACAGGAGAAGGCACAGAGGACCTGAGACCCTTTCTGAGCTCTCTTGCAAACTGTGCAAACTGCCTGGGCTTTTTGACTTCTCTGAGTTTTGATCTTCTCTTCTATAAAGTGAGACCCTTCCTATTCCTGGCATTGTTGTAAAGATCAGAGGAGGTCGTATTTGTGAATGCTCTTTGTATAGCATAAGCCACTAGGCTGTTAACTAAGAAAAGAAGTATTGAACTTGTATCCCCAAATATATATGTATATACGTACACATATATATGTATATGTATGTATGTATAAAAGTTTATAGACACATATCTAATCTTGGCAGGGTGGGGGAAAACACACCCTGTCTTACACTGCAGGAATAAGGATAAACAAGTATAAATTTTGCAATTGACCAACGAATATCAAAAAGCATTCAAAACACATACTCTTTTACCCCAAAACATCCACCGCATGGTTCTTACTTAATCGTCGGCCATAGCATGTCAGATTGACATATGAGTTTTTGGCATATATAAGAATTACTTTGGGGCACCTGGATGGCTCAGTCAGTTAAGCGCTCACCTCTTCAGTTAAGCGCTCACCTCTTGATCTCCGCTCAAGTCATAATCTCACGGTTCATGAGTTCGAGCCCCACGATGGCCTTCATGCTCAGCATGAAGCCCTTTTGGGATTCGCAATCTCTCCCACTCTCTCTTTCTGCCCCTTCCCCCCCCCCAAAATAAATAAGTAAACTTAAAAAAAAAAAGAATTACTTTGATTGAAGTCTTTTTTCGTTCTTCAAACTTAATAATACTCCCCAACTCAACACTTGTTAGGCTAATTCTAGTATTGAGAATGGTGTCGGTGACATCTGCATCCAGTAATTTCACATAAAATAAAGTTTATCGGGGCACCTGGGTGGCTCAGTGGGTTAAGCGGCCGACTTCGGCTCAGGTCATGATCTCGCGGTCCGTGAGTTCGAGCCCCACGTCGGGCTCTGTGCTGACAGCTCAGAGCCTGGAGCCCGTTTCAGATTCTGTGTCTCCCTCTCTCTGACCCTCCCCCATTCATGCTCTGTCTCTCTCTGTCTCAAAAATAAACATTAAAAAAAATTTAAAAAAATTTAAAAAAATAATAAAGTTTATTACATAATTTAAAAATTATTTACAACCTTTCATTCTCAAAAATGATCACATGTCAATGTGTGCCTATGCGTGCACGGGTGTGTATGAAAAGGTCAGAAAATGTAGTAGCAGGAAGTTAAAGAGGTTGGACGTAGGAGGTGAGATGAGGGCTTTGTTCCATCTGAAGAGCTGTTGCTTTGAATTTGTTTTATAATGAATATATTTGCTTTTGTATATAAGAAGCCACTTTTTAGAATACAACATACATCAGCATGTGATTAATAATCTACATAGCGATGGGGCGCCTGAGTGGCTCAGTAGGCTAAGCATTCAACTTCAGCTCAGGTCATGATTTCGTGGTCCGTGGCTTCGAGCCCTGCATCAGGCTCTGTGCTGTCAGCTCAGAGCCTGGAGCCTGCTTCGAATTCTGTGTCTCCATCTCTCTCTGCCCCTCTGTCTCTGTCTCTCTGTCTCTGTTCTCTCTGTGCTCTGTCTCTCAAAAATAAACATAAAAATTAAAAAAAAAAAAAAAAAAGAAGAAGAATCTACATAGCACTAATCCTAACAGCCACAAGAATGCAGAAGGGAAAATCAACAGGAGTATGAGGTAGAGGGGTGGGTCTGACTTAGTAGTGACAGAGAAAGGGCATGCTTATCCAAAGATACAGAAGTTAGAGTTCAGAGCCAAAAACAAAAACAAAAAAAAACAGGGGTGCCTGAGTGGCTCAGTCAGTTAGGCATCCGACTTTGACTCAGGTCATGATCTCGCTCATGGGTTTGAGCCGTGCGTCAGCCTCTGTGCTGGCAGCTCGGAACCTGGAGCCTGCTTGAGATTCTGTGTCTCCCTCTCTCGCTCTCTGCTCCTCCCCTGCTCACACTGTCTCTGTCTCTCTAAAAATTAATAAAAAAACATTAAAAATGTTTAATAAAAAACAAAAACTGAAGGAAAACTTCTGGCAGGGAAGTTATGGACAATAACATCTAATAGATCAGAGGCAGAAGATAGAACCTTAAATTTTATCCTATCATCAAAGGGGGCCCGTGGCCATCGTTGAGCCATTATGTTCAGTCTTGAAATATAGATATTTAAGACACAGGCACGTCTATTTGAACATTAAAGTAAGATGCCAGGTATGTGGGGATTTATGAGTAATGAGCAGAAGGGACTATGGGAACCATTGGGCTGCTCTCAGGAGATGATGACAGCTGTGTTCCCTCTTTTCAGTCACGCCATGCCTCAAACTGTTCCCACACCCAGCTTAAAACAACAATAGTTATTTTTTATGATGCTGCACCGTGGGCTGGGCTCGGCTCTTCTGCTTCATGTGGCATCTGCTGGGGCCGAAGGGCCCAAGAAGGTTGTCACTTGGATGCCCGCTGCCTCGGTTCACGTGGCCACAGCATCTGAACTGCCCTCTACAGCTAGGGGCTGGCCGGGCATCAAGAACCGTGAAGAATCTGCGATTTACCCCACGTGCAAGCTAACAAGTTAGTCTGTCGCACTTTCAGAGATGCCGGCGGAAGTCCTATGTGAGCAACAGAGAGGGCCTTCTTACTCGTGGTGCCGGGCGCAGCATAAGCTTCAGGTCTGCGTCAGGGTCCCCCTGCTGTCTGTCCCTGGCAGCAATGTGGAGTGACTCAGGTAACTGCCGCTCACAGAGTAGCTCTGTGCTGCAGCTAAGGAACCCTGGGCTTAGCAAACTCCAAATCTTACACGGGGGCTGCTAACAAACATGGCCAACTTTGTCTCTGAGGGAGGAAACATTATCGCTATTTACCCTGGTCAGGAAACAAATCTGCCCTTGGCCCAGGAGGAAGACCCTATCTCTGTCCTCCCAGGATCTTTGTTAGCCAAACATCCTTGGAAAGACAGTCCAAGACAAAAGCTGTCAAAACATGTAGGAACACCATGGAGGACTGAACTCCCAACACTGAATATCACTCTTTCTAGGTATGACCTCTCCATGTGGTAACTCTTCACAGCCTGAGGGGCTCACGACAGGCAAACCTTCTACATGGCGGCAGGTTTCCAAAGGGCAGAGTTGGAGGCTGCCTACAGGCACCAGATCGCTTCTGGAGCGTGCTATTGGGTCCAAGTCCACCCCAAATCCAGTACAGATGGAAGAGTGGACTCCACCTCTCAATATGAGGAGCAGTGTTTGCTACAGGGAGGGGAAGGATTGACCATAGCCATGGTTGGTGCCTGTCTACCAAACTCCCTGCCAAGTGGGAGAAGTGATTTCCACATTGTGGGAAGTAAGCATTTAATGTATGTATAACATTTTAGAAAGTAACAGTTATTTTGTTTTTAAAGTGACAAATGAGAACAGAAAGGCTGGGTGGAAAATGTGATCCTGGTCAAGTATACCCTGGACAGAAAAATGTTAAGAATTGCTCTTTCAAAGACCCCACAAACTCATAAGTGCCACAATCCTGACTCTACAGATACCCCCAGACTTACCTTTTGGAAAATACGACTAAGAAATCTTGGATGGGCACAGGAGGTATGTGCTTCCAGACCACGGTTCCCCAGATTAATCTGTTGCCTATTCGTGGCCAAGAACCCTCTAGCGTTGGTTTTCCTTGATGGAGACTTTCCTCCATCTACAGAAAGTATGTTTTGTTTGTATCTCAATTGCCAATTTTTGTGGTTTCTATTACTTCCATAGCAATATACATCGCCCCTCATGGTGTTCCCTAGCTCGGGCTCCACACTCCCCCAAGGGGGTTTCTCTGGGAATTTTAAGAGTATTCCTGATCCTACGGTTAGTTAGTGGTTCTTAAACCTGGCTGAGCATCAGAAGCATCTGGGTGGATTTTTTAAGTACACATCCCCATATGATCCCAGATTCACTGGTCAGAGTCTAAGGATGAGGTCCAGGAATCTGTGGGCTCCCAGATGATTGCCATGTGGCCAGTCTGGCTTATCCTGAGCACCCAAACCCGGGAACCTGTAACTGAGCTGAGTTTTGTACAGCCACTTTCTCACTGTCGCGAGGACCCTCCGCTCTCCCCCAGTGACGCCATCCCATAATCGGCTACTGCCCCTGCCCCCGCTTCAGATCAAACCCTCCACAGTGAGGCGGCACCTCAGACAGAAGCGTACTACCTTAGGTACCAGTGAAATGAGGGAAAGCGAGTCACTGGAGAACCTCCGTTCTTCAATAAACAGAACAACTGCCATGATTGTTGGTGCTTTGTTGGTGAAGAAGAAAAAGCGATACAAGGTTTCAGGAGGCTTTAAGCAAGTCACAGCCTTAAAATTTGAGAATCTGTGGCGCATCCCTGAGGTGCTTGGCAACTTCTGCTCAGTCCACCTCCAGATTTCCAGAGTTGCCCGGCAGGTCTGTTTTCAAGCAATCGTCACACAGGTCAAAAGGGAAGGCAAGGCCACCTGCTTGTCCTAGGCCAGTGCTCACTGCTGTCATCTTTCCAACAAATATTTTTACTTGTCATCTTTTTCATGAAGAAGACACTTTAACCAATATATTTCTAAATGAAACAAGAAAGCCTTTTCAAAATATTTATACTTCGTGTTTCTGTTGTGCCGTGAAGAAATGACAGTCTCAGATAAAGATTACAAACTGATCTCCTGAAGGCTGGCTATAGCTTTTTAGTCATGCTTTGCCTGGTCATCACGGGCTTTTTCTAACAGTTATTTTGACAGAGCAAGCGCACACGCGAGCAGGGGAGAGGCAGAGAGAGAGGGGGAGAGAGAGGATCCCAAGTAGACTTGACGGTGTCAGCCCACAGCCTGACATGGGGCTCGATCCTCTGAACCAAGAGATCATGACCTGAACCAGAATCAAGAGTCGGAGGCTTAACCGACTGAGTCACCCAGGTGCCCCCATCATGGGCTTTTTACACATCGTGCTGACATCTTGAAATTTCACATAAAAATCCAGATTTCTAGCATCTCCTGAAAAGTCTCAAAGTCCCTGGACTCACTCTTGAAGGCCACAGTCATCGAGGCTGAATAGGATTTTCTCTCACAGATGTGGCATGAGCTCTCCAATGTGCCACATTTCCCAAATGGCCTAGGACAAAGCCTGCCAACTTCCCAGTCCCTGAGGCATCTGACTCTGCCTCCCGTGCTAAGTGATGGCATCTCTGTAGCAATCAATACGCAAGATGATTGGAAAGTATTCTGAGAGAAACAAATGATATCACAGTATGAAGACTAAGGGAAGTTTTAGAGCAAAGAAGCAGCAGAAGTCAGCAAAACTCCAGCAAGGACCAAACGTCAGGAGACCTGTCATTAAAAGATCTACACCCTAGTCTCAGCTCTGCTGCTTAGCCAAGAGAGACTCCAACCCTAGCAAAGAAAGTCTCTGTGCTTCTGAGTCCCCATTTGTGGCCCAAAGGAAGGAAGCAAACTGATGTCCTAGAATCTCGTGGCTCTAACACTAGGGTCAGCAATCTGCAGCCAGCCCTCAAGTCAAATCTAGAGCGCTCCCGGGGTGCCTGGGTGGCTCAGTTGGTAGGTCGTCCAACTTCGGCTCAGGTCAAGATCTCGTAGTTCGTGAGTTCGAGCTCGCGTCGGGCTCTGTGCTGACAGCTCAGAGCCTGGAGCCTGCTTTGGATTCTGTGTCTCCCTCTCTCTCTCTGCCCCTCCCCTGCTCAAGCTCTGTCTGTCTCTCTCTCTCTCAAAAATAAACATTAAAAAAAAAAATCTAGCCAGCTCCCTGTTTTTGCATGCCCCCCTCGCTAAGAATGGTTTTTGTGGTTTTCCGTGGTTAGGAGAAAAAAAAAAATCAAATGAAAAATTATATTTCATGGCCCAGGAAAAGTATATGAAATCCAAATTTCAGCAGCCACAAATGAAGTGGTGTTGGAACCCTGCCACGCTCGTTCATTTACAGACTGTCTACGGCTGCTTCCACGGTACAATGGCAGAGCTGAACAGCTGGAACAGAGTCTGCGGCCCGCCAAGCCTGAGATATTTACTATCTGGCTCTTTACGGGAAAAAGTTTGCTGACCCTCGTCTAAGATATCATGCTTAGCTGCTCCACTGACACATAAAACTCTACCATTCTTTCTAAAAGAATGTGAAGGCTCCAAGCGATCATTTCAGTAGCAGGGTCTTTGAAGCACGACCCAAGCATTTACATAGGCCTTTTTCCCACTGGGAATGATAACAGCAGCAGCTATTACTTAGTGAACACACACCTTGTTCCAAGCATTTCACAAGGTGTTATCTCCAGGCAGGTTTCATCACCCCTCCTTTCAAAGCTTGGGAAATCTGAGGTCAAATAGTCAATGAATGGCTGAGAGAAAATTCAAACTTTAGTCAGTCTGACTCCATAGCCCAGTTCGTTACAATATAATTGCCACTGTTTATGTAGCAAATGCCCCTCCCCAGGGACACAAGGCCTGAAGATAAATTGGGAGGAATAGCAGACTCTACTGGAACCAAAATTTCTTTCCTCATCAGCTCCATCTCACCCCTATTTCTAAAATCTCTACATAGAAATAGATTCCCCTGACTTAATTTCCCCTTAAGTCTCTTTTTTTTTTTTCCATCAAAAACATTGCCATAGGGACGCCTGGGTGGCTCAGTCAATTAAGCGTCCGACTCTTGATTTTGGCTCAGGTCATGATCTCACAGTTCCCGGGTTCAAGCCCCGAGTCAGGCTCTGCACTGACAGTGCAGAACCTGCTTGGGATTCTCTCTCTCCCTCTCTCTCTCCCTCTGCCCCTCTACCATGTATGCTCTCTCGCAAATAAATAAACATTAAAAAAGAAACAAACAAACAAAAAAAACATCACCATAGAAGCTGAGGGTACCCAATGTTCTTTGATGTGATGATAAGGTGCCTGGTCCTCATGAACCCAAAACTCCATCTGCCAATGATGTGCTCAGCCGTGGGTGTTCACCATTTCACATGAACACAGCCTCGAAACCACCTCCTTTAATGCACGCTGCCATTCTTTTTTTTTTTTTTATTTTAAATTTTTTTTTTTAACGTTTTATTTTTGAGACAGAGAGAGACAGAGCATGAACAGGGGAGGGGCAAAGAGAGAGGGAGACACAGATTCTGAAACAGGCTCCAGGCTCTGAGCTGTCAGCACAGAGCCTGACGCGGGGCTCGAACTCACAGACCGCGAGATCACGACCTGAGCAGAAGTCGGACGCTTAACCGACCGAGCCACCCAGGCGCCCCTGCACGCTGCCATTCTTGATGGCCGTTCACCTTCATCCTGGCAGCACTTTTTTCACTTTTTTTAGTTGAATCAGATGTTCCAGAATGGAGAGACACTCATGAAGCAGTTTACACTCGTGCCTTGAAGCAAAACTAAACCACAAATAGAGGAAGGGGGAAAGCGGAAAGAGAGAGGAGCCAGAGCAGTGGTGAAGGGTGGCTGACGGGAGTGAAAAGAGATGAGAACAGGCATCCCATGCTAGGGAGGCAGAGAGATGGGTGGGTAGAGGGAAGAAGGAAAAGAAGAAGGATGGCCAGTAGAAGAGACGTAAAGAAGAAAGAGTGTGAGACCTATGAGGAAGCAAAAGGAGAAGAAGTAAAAGAGTCCATCGTTTTTCCCAGAGGAGAAAGCAAAAATCCAACCACCCTATTTCCCTAATCTTTTTCCCACCTGGATCCCTCTGCAACAGTTCCAATTTGAATCCAAATAATGTCTGAGATTTGGGATTCACTAGTAAACTAGCTCTGATTCCCTAATCCCAGCACCGGATGTTTGGGGGTGTTGGGATTTGGAGTTAATTAATTCAGCCACCTGTAACATTCATTCAGATGTTGCTACCTTTTCATCTTCGTGCAAAGTTATTTGCAGATGCTGACTAACTGCTTTCCCCACCCCTTCCTTCCACAGCCCTGAAGAGCTGTGTCCCAGCCTTCCCAGGCAACCTCTAGCCCCAAGCTCCTTTCGTTCCAAGTGCAGACCTTGAACTTCACGTAGAGATCCCAGAGAGAATTTATAGCTTTCTATGCTCCTTAAACTATGTGTGTGACCTCTTTATTGTGTGGGCTTCATATCCATCTCGCTATGGAAAATACAGAGGAAAACTTATAGTAGGTAAAAAGGGTGCAATTTTAGTTTCCCAAGCATAAGTGCTCATTGCTTTATGAGATAAAGCAGATCCAAAAGAATTCCACAAAGAGCATTTGGGGCCAGCCTGACAACACTCCCTCAGCTTGCCTTCATACAGGTGTAGAAGCCTACTATTCAAAACGGTGACCTCACTGGGTGTTTCCTCAGACTTTTGCTGTCATACCCAAGTAAAGCGTTTATAGATACCCTGCAAACAGTGATTGTAGCCATTAGAGTTTAAAAGTACTAAACTCCTTACCACTGAGTATTAACTGAAAGCTTTAAGAGGAGCAACAGAGACAGAAGTTTGTCTGAAAGACATCAGTTAAAGTCATTCCCCCAGAATATTTGCTTAGCACATGCTGTCACCTGCTTTGCCCAGGCTAAGATATGGGAGTCTTTGCGACCAGGCAAAACATCAAGTGCTCTGTTTTGATACCATTTGGTAGCCCCCTTCTCCCTAGACCCCCTTATGGTGCATGTCCTCTACCTACTTTACAGAGAATTGAAAATAAACAGACTTGTGGAGTAATTGGAATTAAAACCCTTGCCCCTGACTTCAAAAAGAACTTCCCATTGTTTTTCCGCTATATCACATTCCTCCTACTTTTAGAAATAAGATAATTTCTCCCGAGAACACAGTTCCCCTCTACTTTGTAAGGTAGATGTTTGTCTGACCAACAAGCAAATTTAAGAAACTCGCTATCTCTCCTTCCATCTTTGAAAAACAAGGCTGTATGTAAACAATCTAATCAAACATAGAATTTGTAATATCCGTTGGAAATTGAAGGACATTAAAAATGGTAGCTTCTAATAAGCATGCTGGGATTGTTATCTGCGTGGCAAAGAATCTCTTGGGAGAAGGGAAAAGACTGGTCAAGCACAATTATCTTGTATAACAGTTAAAATTTTTAACCACTCCAATATGTTGATGGTGAGATTTAATCTTAGTGTAAAGATACCTTTGTGAACCATTGGGATTTATCATGCACACAAAGCAATTTAGACACGCATGGTTCTTGCCTTTAAGGATCTTTCTAAAATGGAATCCCTCTCCATGGATACTCATTTGTATTGGTGGAATTTCTTGCTAAGAAAACAAAATGTCTTTCAAAATCCCAGGTTGTTATCAACTTGTCATATTGGAAAGATAATACAATTTCAGCTGAATATTCCCTCTCCAGTCAAACGTTAATGAGATAATGAGCTCAGTTTAATTTCCTGGTAAGGACACCATTTTCAAATCACTAAGTCCCCAGACAATCCTGGAATTTCTCACCACCTTCATTCTTGGCGGCTTCATTTTTGCTGCCCTTCATTTACAAAGAAACCATACACGATGCAGTTTCCAATTTCTAGCACAACCTTTCCCCAGTTCGAATTTCATCTTAGCCTATATTTTATTTGCCTATCTGGTCCCACTGCCCATCGCCTTCATTAAAAGAGAGAGACACATAGGCTGAAGGACACAACCAGCGGAATTGGTGTCTTTTGCAAGATGGAAATCATGGCAGGTCCAGAAACTGATGCCCAATTCCAATTCACTGGTATGAAAAAATACTTCAGCTCTTACACTCTCACAGGTAGAATGAACTGTGTACTGGCCACATATGGAGGCATCGCTTTGATGGTCTTGTACTTCAAGTTAAGGTCTAAAAAAACACCAGCTGTGAAAGCAACATAAACAGATTTTAAAGTGTACCTCATCTGTTAAGTTCCCATGCCTGGAGAAGCTAATGTCAACTCACCATGTGGTACTCAATTTGTACAATAAATTATGAAACTGGAAAGAAAAAAAATGAGAGAGACAGACAGACTGACAGACTGACAGAGACTGGAATGGAGAAGACATTGCACTAGCGACTAAGAACACATACTAATAGACTAAGAGCCTATTCTTAGAGTGTGTAGCCCAGTGTAGATAACTGGCTGACCCACCTAAGTATTCTGTGCTGGGAAAAGGGGTGTAGCCTTGTGGGAATGCCATGGAGTATTTAATCCTGCTTGGAGGAATCAGAAAAGGCTTCTTAGAGGAGATACTTTTCAACTGAGCCTTCAAGGATGAATAAGAATACCCAAGGTGAAGAAAAGAAGATACGGATACTCCCTAAATGCTTGAAATACACCAGGGACTTCGGAGGTATGACAGGAAAGTGAAAGTGGATGAGTATATTGTGACCCGATGGGGGACTTGAATCCTATGTGAAGACGTTGTACTTCATCCTGTGATCTAAAGAAGTTTACCATGGGGGCGCCTGGGTGGTTCAGTCACTTAAGCGTCCAACTCTTGGATTTCAGCTCAGGTCATGATCTCACAGTTCATGAGCTCAAGCCCCGCATCAGGCTCTGTGCTGACAGCATGGAGCCTGTTTGGGATTCTCTCTCTCCCTCTCTCTCTCTCTCTCTTCTCTTCTTTTTTCTTCTTCTTCTTCTTCTTCTTCTTCTTCTTCTTCTTCTTCCTCTTCCTCTTCCTCTTCCTCCTCCTCCTCCTCCTCTCCCTCTCTGCCCCCCTCTCTCAGCCTCTCCTCCACTTGTGCTCTGTCTCCCTCAAAATAAATTAAAAAAATTTTTTTTCTAACTTACCATAGATTTTTTCAGCAAGGAAACAACAGCTTCAAAACTGGAAATCATGGTTAAAGTAGAAGTCAGAGAACTTGTCAAGGGAAATTTCAAAGACAAAATAGGAGGGGAGGAGACCCTAAAACAGGATATTGGGAGTGGACAGGAGAGAAAAGGGGAGGTAGGACACCCTCCTGCTTCCTAGTATCACAAGCAGATCTCCTATGAGCATTTCTGTTCTCATATCCTCCACACTTTAAACGTTTATCCGTTTCCCATCCCTCATGCACACTTCTGCTGAGAGCTAAAAACAAGGCTCTCTGCATTCATTTGAATCTCTTTTTATGTTTTGAAAATGAAGACTGGCAGATAATAATATCTCATCAGCTCGATTCCCAAAACACCAGCTGGTGGCCTCTTCGGGGTGACCTGGAACAAGCCACAGAGAGCGTGGTTGACTGTGCTTGCTGCTGATTAAGGCTAACCCCAGGTTCCACAGGCTGCGACAGCCAGCTGGGACACTGTTACCTTCCAGCAGATACTCCACGTCGATCTTCATTTGCACTGAAGGCACAGGCTCACACCTTTCATCAGAATAATGAGCAAAGACGCCCACAATAACGAAATTGGATTCTTTGTGTGATGGCGTCTCTCCCCAGTCTTTCCATCTGTACCAGTTCTCCATTCTCTCTGTCATGTCAGAAGGGGCTCAGTGACATGAATGCCTTCCTTCCTGATGATGTCTCCCAATCCAGGTTTGGAGTTAATTTTCTGAATTTGCTACTGTAACGTCTTCAGGATATTTCAGGGCAGGGGTCTCCAAGCAATATAATGGAATTTGTTGACAGAGCCCAGTGTCTCCAAGTCACCTGTCTTCTCAGTGGTCCCTGGGGGGTTTCTCTAGAGAGGTAAGCACAGCTTGATGAAGAAACCACTCCTGCTCTGCCCTTTTACACCCCAAGATGTTAACTAATTTTTTTGTCACCGCTTTCCGGAGCTATAATTCACATACCATAAAATTCATCTTTTGAAAGTATACAATTCAGTGGTCATTAGTACATTCAGAGTCATGCAACCATCATCACCATTTAATTTTAGAACATTCTCATCACCCTACAAAGAAAGTCCATACTCACAGCAGTTACTCTCCATTTCTCCCTCCTGCAAGCCCCTGGGAACCATTAATCTGCTTTCTTTGTGCTTACATATTCTGGACATTTCATATAAATGGAATCACACAATATGTGGCCATGATGTTTTCAAAGTTCATCCATGTTATAGCATATGTTGGTATTTCATTCCCTTTTATTGATAAATAATATTCCATTTTATGGATACACCACATATTATGTATCCATTCATTTGACGCGCATTTGGATTGTTTCCACTTTTTGGCTACTATGAATAATGTGCTATGAACATCTGTGTAAAAGTTTTTGCGTGGACATATGCCTTTGGCATATGCCTACAAATAGAATTGCCGGTTCACGTAGTAACTGTACGTTTAACATTTTGAAAAACTGTCAAACTATTTTCCAAAGTGGCTGCACCGTTGTGCATTCTCACCAGCAATATACGAGGGCTCCAATGTCTGCACACCTTCACCAACACTTGCTCTTATCCGCCACCTGTATTCTAGCCATGCCACTGGGTGTGAAGTGTTATCTCATTATAGGTTTGATCATATTCCTCTAATGACTAAAGACGTCGAGCATCCTTTTAAGTGCTTGTTGGCCATTAGTATGCCTCCTTTGGAGAAATATCCATGCAAATCCTTTGCCCACTGTATTTCACTGAAGTATAGTTGACACACAATGTTACATTAGTTTCAGGTGTACAACATAGTGATTGGACAACTCTACACGTTATGCTCTGCTCTCCACAAGTATAGCTACCATCTGTCACCATACAACGCTATTGCAATACCAAGGACTATATTCCCTATGCTGTGCCTTTTATTCCCATGACTGGAAGATTATATCTCCCACTCCCCTTCCCTATTTTGCCTATCCACCCCTCCCCTGCAGCAACCATCAGTTTCTTCTCTGTATTTGTGGGTCTGTTTCTGCTTTTAGTAGTTTGGGGTTTTTTGTTCATTTGTTTTGGTTTTTAGATTCCACATATGAGTGAAATCATAATGGTATTTGTCTTTCTCTGTCTGACTCATTCCACTTAGTCTGACACCCTCTAGGTCCAATGATATTGTCACAAATGGCAAGGTCTCATTCTAAAAACAGCTGAGAAATATCCCATTGTGCATTTATACCACATCTTCTTCATCCATTCATCTCTTGATGACTGTTTCCCTATCTTGGCGGTTATAAATAATGCTGCAATAATCATAGGCTTATGTACCTTTTTAGATTAGTATTTCCATTTGGGGGGAGAGTGGTAAATACTGGATGGTGTAAGTACTGGATCATATGGCATTTCTAGGTTTAATTTTTTTTTTAATTTTTTTTTTCAACGTTTATTTATTTTTGGGACAGAGAGAGACAGAGCATGAACGGGGGAGGGGCAGAGAGAGAGGGAGACACAGAATCGGAAACAGGCTCCAGGCTCTGAGCCATCAGCCCAGAGCCTGATGCGGGGCTCGAACTCACGGACCTCGAGATCGTGACCTGAGCTGAAGTCGGACGCTTAACCGACTGCGCCACCCAGGCGCCCCTCTAGGTTTAATTTTTTGATGAATCTCCATACTGTTCTCCTTCTTTGCCCATTTTTAATTGGGTTCTTTGGTTTTTATTGTTGAGTAGTAAGAACTCTGTATATATTCTAGATACAAATTCCTTATCAGGTATAGAATTTGCAGATATTTTCTCCCATTCTATAAGATGATTTTCCTTTTCCTTTTTTTCTTTTCATTTTTTTTAAATTTTTTAAGCACAAAACTTTTTAATTTTGATGAAGATCAAAGTATCTATTTTCATTGTTGTTGCTAGTGCTTTTAGTCCTATGTCTGAGAAAACAGAGCCTAATCCAAGGTTACAAAGGTTTCCCGTTATATTTTCTTCTAAGAGTTTTACAATTTTAGATTCCTTTGGAGTTACTTTTTGTATACAGTGTGAGGTGGAGGCCAGGACCTTAACAATGACTATACAATTTATTTTCCTTTCTCCCTTCCCTGTGGCCCGAATACACACACACACACACACACACACACACACACACACACACACACACAGACACCCCTCCTTCTCTGAAGGCCACATCCCTCAGTTGAAATCTCAGTTCCAATTCTGCAAAACTAGAACATTCTGGACCTCAGTTTCTTCAGGTATAAAAGGAGAGTAAACATACCTGCCATGTAGGATTGCCAGAAGATAAAGTGCAAAGGACCTTTCTACAGCTTCCATTAAACACTTCACTGCAGTTCCTCCTAAGAGAAACTTTGAGAGACTATTGTTCTAAACCAGCAGTCATCAAGCTTCAGTTTACAGCACGCTCATCTGGCAAGCTTGTTAATACCCAGATTGCTGATCACCCACTACTTTCTTATGCAGAAGTTCTGGGGTGGAGCTTGAAAATCGGCATTTTTTAAACTTTTTTTTAATGTTTATTTATTTTTGAGGCAGAGAAAGAGCATGAACAGGGGAGGGTCAGAGAGAGGGAGACACAGAATCTGAAGTAGGCTCCAGGCTCTGAGCGGTCAGCACAAAGCACGACACGGGGCTCGAACTCATGGACCGTGAGATCCTGACCTGGACTGAAGTTGGATGCTTAACTGACTGAGCCACCCAGCCACCCCCCAAAATTGGCATTTTTAACAGGGTCCCAAGTGATGCTGATGCTACAGGTCCAGGGACCAGAGGGAGCTTTGAAAATCATTAGGAATATAAAATGAATGTGTGGTGGAGAAGAGACCACTCCAGAGCAGAAGGAGAGCAAGTGCCCCAGACTAAAAGGACTCTCCTTTGATGAACTACAAGAACCAGTGGAAAAATTACAACTCACCATGTGAATTTGAATCCTATGTCTTATGTCTCTTCTGATGAAAGGCACCAGGAGATAAACTCTATTTTCCCCACATAATATATGCAACTTAACGAATCTTTATCTTGTCTTTGTAAGTAGCAGTATAGTTCTGGTGAAATTATTCTCTAAATATGTAAGACACAATTGGAATACTTGACCCAGATGAAGCCCACCTCATCCCTGCCTCTTCCTCTGGGATACCCTGACCCAGGCGAGAGTCTTCACATCATTGGTCCCAGTGCTAATTAACCCACACCTTAAGGTGACTATCCAACCGAGGGTCTCCCCTCTCCCTTACCTGGTCTAACCTGTACTTGCCCGAATCTCCTCTTTGAAATCTTATCTCACCTCCAAGCCCCTGTCATTGCTCCCATTTCTGGCACTCCAATCTTGGTGTTTATTCTTGATCTCCTTGGTGTCTGAAACGTTTCCATTTCTTGTGGATGTGAACTTGTTTCATCCCTCCAGCTCCAAGCGTCCCATGCCTCCTCAGTGTGGAAACCTTTAGATTGTAATAGTAAAATGTTCATGATACGTTAAAAAGCAGATGGCTTGATCATATGCCTGATACGATGCTGTATTATAAAAATAAGTGTATCTATACATAGAGATAGGTGTAAAATGTATACATCAGAAATTCAGGGTATTGTCACTTAGGATGGTTTTATATTTAGGAGTGTTTTGCATTTTTTTTAGTTGTTTAATAAAGATAATTAACTACCTTAATGAGCACCTGAACATTAAAGCAACTGACAATCCAGATGAAAATGGCAAAGGACTTCAGTAATTCACTGAAAAGATAACACAAGTGACCTTAAACATATGGAAGTATACTCACTTCATTCATCCTAAGAAAGTGGCATAAAAAAAATTCCAAAATTTGAGAACATACTCTAATATCAAAAGTTTGGGGAAACATATTTTGATACCATGGTAAAGGCAGTATATATTTGCTCAGTCACTCCGGAGGGCAACTGGCAGGAACCATCAAAATGACACACGCATTTACCCTTTGACTCAGCAACCTTGTTTCTGGGAATTGCTCCTAGATGTATCTGCATATGTACTGAAGGGTTTGTGCACAATTTTTTTTCCAGAATTGTCTATAATAACAAGCTGGAATAACCCAGGGGTCCTTCAAGGGGGGCTGTTTAAGTAATTTGTGGCACATTCATGTAACACTATGTAGTAGATCATAGAATAAAGAAGCTCTCTCTACATTTTTACGGGAAGACTTTTTTGTGACAAAAACCACGTCTAGAAGACTATATATGGTATGCTACCTTTTGTATAAAATGTGAGGTGTTGGGGAGATAAAAATATATGTTTAATTTGCAACAGATGGAAACTAGGTAATGGGGGCATGAACAGAATACAGATTATTCAACATACACTTCTTATGTTGTTTTGATTTATGTTCCATCTGCATGTGTCACTCAATTGCTTGTATATATGTAGAGAGAGAGAGAGAGAGAAAGGAATTGGCTCACTGGAGGCTATGGAGGCTAAATATGCAGGCTAAATGCCTTGATCTGCCATCAGTAAGCTTGAGACCCACAAAAGCCAATGGCATAATTTCCAATCTAAATCCTAAGGCCATAGGGGCACCTGGGTGGCCCAGTCGGTTGAGCCTCCAACTTCAGCTCAGGTCATGATCTTGCAGTTCATGAGTTCAAGCCCCTCATCGGGCTCTGTGCTGACAGCTCAGAGCCTGGAGCCTGCTTCGGATTCTGTGTCTCCCTCTCTCTCTACCTCTCTCTCTCTCTCTCTCTCTCTCTCTGTATCTGTCTCTGTCTCTGTCTGTCTGTCTTTCTCTCTCAGAGCCTGGTGCCTGCTTCGGATTCTATGTCTCCCTCTCTCTCTGCCCCTCCCCCACTCATGCTCTGTCCCCCTCTCTCTCTCTCAAAAACAAATAAACATTAAAAAAAATTTTTTTAAACAATAACGTTGAGTTTAAAAAAATCATGTTACCAAAAAATACATCAGGTTACAAATTATATTACAGTATAGTCATATCTCTATTTTTTTATTTAAAAAAAATTTTTTTTAATCTTTATTAAAACTTCTGCACTGCAAAGGAAACCATCAACAAAACTAAAAGGCAACCGACAGAATGGGAAAAGATATTTGCAAATGACATATCGGACAAAAGGCTAGTATCCAAAATACATAAAGAACTCACCAAACTCCACACCCAAAAAACAAATAATCCAGTGAAGAAATGGGCAGAAGACATGAACAGACACTTCTCCAAAGAAGACATCCAGATGGCCAAGAGGCACATGAAAAGATGCTCAACGTCATTCCTCATGAGGGAAATACAAATCAAAAACACACTGAGATATCACCTCATGCCAGCCAGAGTGGCTAAAATGAACAAATCAGGAGAGGATGTGGAGAAACGGGAAATCTCTTGCACTGTTGGTGGGAATGCAAACTGGTACAGCCGCTCTGGAAAACAGCATGGAGATTCCTCAAAAAATTAAAAATAGATCTACCCTATGACCCAGCAATAGCACTGCTAGGAATTTACCCAACGGATACAGGAGTGCTGATGCATAGAGGCACTTGTACCCCAATGTTTATAGCAGCACTTTCAACAATAGCCAAATTATGGAAAGATCCTAAATGTCCATCAACTGACGAATGGATAAAGAAATTGTGGTTTATATACACAACGGAGTACTACGTGGCAATGAGAAAGAATGAAATATGGCCCTTTGTAGCAACGTGGATGGAACTGGAGAGTGTTATGCCAAGTGAAGTAAGTCAGGCAGAGAAAGACAAATACCACATGTTTTCACTCTTATGTGGATCCTGAGAAACTTAACAGAAGACCACGGAGGAGGGGAAGGGGAAAAAAAAAAGTTACAGAGAGGGAAGGAGCCAAACCATAAGAGACTCTTAAAAACTGAAAATAAACTGAGGGTTGATGGGGGGTGGGAGGGAGAGGAACGTGGGTGATGGGCATTGAGGAGGGCACCTGTTGGGATGAGTACTGGGTGTTGGATGGAAACCAATTTGACAATAAATTTCATATTAAAATTTTTTTAATGTTTATTTTTTAGACAGAGAGACAGAGAATGAGCAGAGGAGGGTAGAGAGAGAGAACGAGACACAGAATCCGAAGCAGGCTCTGAGCTGTCAACACAGAGCCTGACACGGGGCTCGAACTCACGAGCTGTGAGATCATGACCTGAGCTGAAGTCGGACACCCAACCGACTGAGCCACCCAGGCACCCCAATCATATCTCTATTTTTAAAGATAAACAGGTGTTTTTCTGTGAATAGAGAGATTGTAAGAATACAAAATAACAAATTACTAAAAATTAACTACTCTTATCTCTGGGTAGTCGGATTGTGGGAAAGGCTTATTGTGTCCTTCTTGTTTATCTATATTTTCTAAATTACATATAAAGAACATGTCTTAAAGAAAATAAAAGATTTTTTAAAATAGAAGAATGTTTCAACTCCTCAATTATTTCAGGGTTTTAAAATCTGTGCCTGTATTTGTTGTCAACCTTCAGATTTTACAAAATGCATCCACCCACAAATATTTTTAAAGAATTAGCTGTCATGAAATAAGATGTTCTCAGGAGGTTAGTCAAGTAGATATTCCCCAAAATACATGGAATAAACCAAGAAAGAAGATGTTCTGGTCCAGGCAGCACTAACTCTAACCCAGGAGAGGAATGAAGGGAAGCAGAAAGCAGGAGACAGGGAGGGAGCTAGACAAAGTTGGCTCCAGGAGAGCAAAATCTGACGTGTGGCCCATGGGGATCAGGGGTTGGGGGGTGGGTGTCATTGAGAAATGTGTTACAATCTTTAGGATTTGAAAGTTCATAAAAATAGGACCTGAACTCAATAACTGTGGAAGTGATGGTTACAGAACAGAATGTGGATGCTATAAACATTGACACAGTAAAAATAGGAGTAAGGGTGTGGGGAGGGAAGGGGAGAGGGGGGAGAGCTATTCAGGTGCTAATTTTCTCCATCTTCATAGCAAGGAGTCACTCAATACTGTCAAAAATGGAAGCACAGAGTTATAAAACACACACAAGGATTTCCATTCCTTAATTTTTTCCTAGTCTTTTCTCATAACCTTAGAAAGATCTTTTAAAAACTAAACACTCTGGAGGTAGGGAAACATTTATGTGAGTTCAGCACTTCCTATAAATTCACTTGTTTCTTTTTTTCTGTTGACTTAATATAAAACCAAAGTTAATACACTGTGCCAAAAGCAACTTATTGATCTGATTTTATTTGATGATCTTACTCCTCTCTATCTGCACATACAGTGGATATGAACAGAAAGATGAATTTAATGTTACTATTAAAAATATCTGGGTGGTGGAATTGTGCTATAAGAACTCTCTTTTCTATACCTGTATAATTTTGCAGAAAATCTTCATCAAAGGTAGAAAATGTAGATATACTCAATCGATTTTTTTATTGTGGGTCGGCTTAACATAGAGTATTTGCTGAATAGTGCTTACCTAGGTAGAAGGGAAGGGTTGAGTAATGTCACCTCCACATTAAAAAATCTTTTTTTTTTTTTTCATTGCAGTGAGTTTGAGATATTAAGCCTTCTTCCTAGCATGGTGCCTTTGGTCAATAGGTACAGAGTAACCAGGCTCCCAAAAGATATGGAGGGTACCAGTAGAGGTCCCTTGTCCTATACGGTTTCAAGATTGAAAACAGCCCCTTGATATTGACAGCCTTGTGGAATTTGATGGCTGATTATATTATGAATTGGAAATTGGTTTAAAAGATGGGCAATCAGGAGTGAGAAAAAAATAAGTACTCACAGAGAGGCAAGGAATAAAGCTTATTAAAGAAATCGAACATTTGAAAATATCTTAAATGTCAGTGTAAATGAGTCCGTCACATTAATCAGTATCATGGCAAGAAAATCTATTGTGTTACTGGAACCCAGTATGACAATTATCCTTTTATTTTTCTACTTACAAGAAGTTGAGCTCTTAAGCTAACAACAAAGATGATGATCTTCTTTCTAAAGTCTCCTAAAGAGAAAAACTTTCCATAAATCTCTTGACAAACTATGGCAAAATTTCTAAATTCTGAAGATCAGGGATTTCTATTAGATCAGAATTTTCTCCTCTATGCCAGCAATTTCCTTTAATCATTTTTGCAAAAGCGCTCTTTTCCACATACCCAAACACCCAAACACTCAACACAGTAAGTAGCATCGACCAGCGAATGGCTATTTAGCAAGCTCACTTTCTAACTTATCAACTCAATGGAAACTTGTAGGAGGCTGCAAGAGCAAATTTGGTATGTGCCTATTAGCCCCAAATCTACCGGATGCATATCAGTTGTTGGAATTCCAAAACAGGAACCCAAACAGGGCATTCCCCAAAGTGTTTGCTTGAAAATCACGCATCCAAGTCACTGACTTAAGCATTGCTACTTAAGTTTCTTAAGCATTCAATATTCCCATGTAAAATCATCCTCTATCCCTAACCTCCTAGAACAGCATATGGAAGAATATTGAGTATGAGTTGAAAAATTCTGTGAATGGCTTATGTGTTTGATAAATACAAGGCTCTAAACAATTAATCAGTAAACACCATGGAATCACCACAATGGAAATAGCCCTACGTTTGGGAGGCATGTCGCCCTGGATCCTAATTTCCCCTCTGCCCGTAAGTGTTCTGTGAGCCAAATGGCTTCACTTTTCTGAGTCTGCACTTTCACATTTGTAAAAAAATAAGCCCTTAATGTGCCTTCTAACTCGAACTTATAAATTCTGATCCAACTAAACCAGGCCAGTAAAGCACAAGATGACATTTCTGGTAGGAAGGAAGCCTGTCCTAGTGAGGACACTGGGACAGTAGATCCAGGAAGAGACCAAGTCAGTGCCACTGTTGTTGAGTGGGCTTGTCAAGGAGGAGGAGCAGGACACTGAGTACTTTCAACAGTCACACATGCCACAGCAGGAAACCACGTAGAATGTGAAGCATCCCAATGAAAGGAAGAGCCCAGATTAATACTTGTGGTTCACGTAAGCAGCCAGAACAAATATTTTCCTGTAAAACAGTCACCTCAGAATTGGAAGACTGCTCTTCATTTATTCATCTAAAGAGGACTCTATCTTCTTAAGAATAGGTTATAGAATCCTTTTGAGGCTATGGTCCTGCCCCCTGTGCTCTCTGATGGAAGTGAAGTGAGGCGAAGCAGGCACTGAATCCAAGTTTCAGTGAAATCCAGAACCACAGGAGTAATTTTTTTAATTGTCCTTGTTTACTTGAAAATAATGGGCTAATTTAAAGCAGGCATTTTACCGCCCTATATCCACCATACCCACATGTTCCTCACCTCTTCCCATAAACCCACACACACATTTACAGGTATATACACGCTCTGACATGCACACTGTGAAAGTGGATAAAAGAAACCTTATTTTAAACGGAGTCCGGAACCCAGAAAGGGAAGCTCTCATACACTACCACTCTTTGTCAGTTGCAGAGCCAATGGGAAGAGTCCTACTTTACTTCCTTGCCCAGCAACAAGTTCAGCCAATAAGAAAATACCACAACTCAGCCAATAAGAAACCATCACCAGCCAGGGCTCTGGCTCTCCTCCAATGGACTTCCCTTCAAAGTCTTTCCTCCTAACTTCCTCCTCTTTTCTATAAAGTAACAATCCTCTTTTGTGATCTCCAGACTAGCTATGGTTTGCCATAGCTTGCATGTCCCTAACTGCAAGCCCTCTGCTATTCCCCAATAAACCTGCGTTCGTAACTGGCTGTTATATTTTAAGGTGGACAACACACACAATCTCCTCTCTTCTGTATCTCTTAAAAACGCATATTTACCTTCTGTCTCTCTCTATATATAGATATAGATATAGATATAGATATAGATATAGATATAGATATAGATAGATATCAGAGTCCATCATACACCTCCAGGAAAATCCATTGACTTTCAGACAACCAGTGCTCTCCTGTGTGCTGTTGTCATCAAGTCAGCTGAAGAATAGAGAGTGGACATGGAAAAATTACAATAGAATGATCCAGACTAGCCAGTTAACAATGGTTACTCTGCTCACCAGCATCTCCAACCGAGAAACACATGTAGGAATTTGTTAGCCAGTGACAGAGATCACACTCGTGCACCAGCTGGAGTACCATGAACAGAACTCTGGCACTCAACTGCCAAATGTCTATCGGGATGAGGTAGCAAATGAGCTACACTAGTAGAAAATTTTCAGAAAGAAAACTGCATTTCCATTCCTATCTTAAAACTTATGACTTACTGAGTTTCAAAGTACCCACAGTCTATACTAGATCTATTTTCAAAACTCCAAAGATAAAATAGCTCAGAGTCAAAGAAGTGAGAGTGACTTTATTAAACTTCATATTTGCCTGAGGAACTCCTTCTTTCATTGTGTTTATTATTTATTTATACCTGGCTTCATTCTGGAAAAGAATTCACTACTGAAAGGGGAAAATTACACAGAACCAGCCAATCTCATATCACATGATACTATCCCCCTGCCTCTGGTTCTTTAGGCTGATCATAATGAGCATCGCAAACAGTAAGATAGTGGACAGTAAGCCACATGCACCTAAGAGTTGCCTCATTTTTGCTCTAACCTCTCCTTCAATTACTTGGATCTACAAAATCCAGATGTTGTCCTTGATCGTCACAAGATTCAGAACATGACTTCTTCCAGATCTCAACATCTCATGATTCTCCAGCTAGAAAGTTCCACCTAACTCTTCCACCACAGAAGCCAACAACTAACAGGGCCTTTTGGCTTCTGCCCCTTTTGAGCCACTCCACTCACCCAGAGAAGAGAAGAGAATGTTGAGGCCAAAACTGGACATGTTAGATTCATCTCCAAAATTCAGCCCCCTCCCTCTCTCTCTCTCTCAATCTCTCTCTCTCTCTGACTTTGGCCCAGACCCAGGCTTCAGTTTCCTTATCTGCAAAATGAAGATGATAATATCTACTCTACCTGTACCCAAGTTTGTTATATTGATCAAATCTACTAAAATGATGAAAGTGAATTTACTTTAAAACATTAAAAGATAAAACAAATGTAAATAAATAAAATAACCCCAAAACTTGAACTTGATTTTAGTTAATTCTAAATTTGTAACACTGCATAATAGAAAAAAATAACTTCTGTTGGGGAAAAAAATCTGAGTTTCAATCCTTGTTCTGTTACTAAATTGCTATGTAATTTTGGATAAGTTCCTTGACCTCTCTGAACCTCAATGTCGTCATCTGTAGTCTTAATCAATGCTCTTGTCTTTGCAAGTAACAGAAGCCATCTTTGATTCGAGGAAAGGGAGGTGCGAAATAAAAGAACACCAGGCTGTTTTACGGAATCCAAAGACAGGAAGTGCAGTCAGTCTCGGGAACAAAGATGACCAAGAAATACAAAGTCCTCAGGAATCCAGGCATTCTGTCACTTCATCTCTTTCTGACCTCATGCGTTACAAGTTATGATGTCTGTGTCTCTTTACAGACCGGTTTTGTTTTGTTTTGTTTTGTTTGTTTTTATGAGATTTCTAGAAGTCGAAGTTCTAACCTCAGACTTTAGTTACATAGTATAAAATTGTTCTCCAGAATTTTGTAATCATTTTGTAATCCATTTTGTAATCAAATTGTGTACTATTTCTCAATGCCACTACCAATCCCACATTCTGTTATTCTTTTAAATAGTTGTCATTCTCACAAGTGAAAATCGGTGTCTCAGTGTAATCTCCATTCCTCTTGTTACTGATAAAATCAAGAATCTTTACCTCTCTTTCCTTTTTTTTTTAATTTTATTTATTTTTTGAGATGTAATCGGCATATAACATTATCTTAGTTTCAGGTGTACAACATAGTGAGTCGATATTTGTGTATAGTGCGAAATGATCACAACAAGCCTAGTTAACATCCATCACCCCACATAGTTTCGAATATATTTCCTCTTGGAACGAGAACTTTTAAGATCTATTCTCTTAGCAACTTTCAAATATACAAATAGTATTATTTGCTATAGTTAACATGCTGTCCAGACTGACTTTCTCAACGTCTCCACACAGATGGCATAAAATGGCTGCCACCACTCCAAACAACCGGCATCCCGTGTATTAGTCTCAGGAAAGAACAGTCGATGGGCTGAGCTTGGGTCCACAATCTACCCCTGGTCTACTCAGCCAAGGTCAGGAGACAGGTGTCAGAGTAAAACATGGCACTGGAGCCTTGCCACTATGAGAAGTGATTTTCAGAGATGAAGGCCATGGGTTCAAGGAAGCTTAGAAACTTGTCTGGGATGACCAAAGCCTTTGCTGTGACTATACCACGACCCAGCTTCTCCCTCTACCTGATGCCCGCTCCCTTCCTTGCCCCATGGGCGTTAAACCCAGGAACTCCCCTAACAAACTTCCCACATGCCAGTCTCCATCTCAGAGCCTGCTTCCTGCAGAATCCACTTGCACCACCTCGGTACCACACCTGTAACAGAGAGATGCAGTTTGTAGAGTGGTAATGACTGTCACAGGATGCGTATAGAAGGCATTCAGTGCACGTTAGTTTCTTTTACTCCTCTCAGATTTTCCAGGGGGCAATTTATAGCAAACCTGCTACTAAACTCTCCAGGACCAGGGCCCTTGTTTGCATGACTCAGATTTGAGGTCATAAATTAAGACCAAGCCCAGAATCAGCTTCTCTCCACCAGACGGCAAGAGCCAAGCCGAGCATCAGCAGCTGGGCCAAAAATAGGAGTCAGGAGATGTCTGCCAGCAATCTTGGGCCCCGTTCTTCTGCTTCCTCCAGGACCATGTACACTATCCCACCAGGCCTCTGGAGCACACACAATGTTTTTGGAAGGTTAATCAGCAACAGTCCACCCAGGGCCCACCATGTGCCAGACTCACATCTTAGGTAGACGAGGAGGTCGGCATTTAGAAAAAGCCAATCAGCAACCCAAGACGCAGTGATGATGGTTAAGTGTCCAAGACTAGAACAGACCATAAATAAAAGAATTTAGAAAAGGCCAAGTCACGTCCTACTGACAAGGCAAAGAAGGGTTTCATGGGAAGCTACCACCTGGGGCTTGAAGAATAGAATGGATTAATGAATTCAGAGCTTTTGATAGGCAGAAATGACGGAGAGCATCCCCGAAGAGGGCACTTATGCCTGAAGAAAAGGAGAGCATCCGGGCTGCCTGATTGTTCAATTCCATGTGCTTGAAACTCATGAAGCACAATATAGATCTGAGGCCCCTAAGCTTGTTGAGGCTGGAGCCCAAGACTAAGCATATCTGGGGAAAAGTGAAAGGTGTGTGGTGCTTATGATTTAAATAATCGAATGGCCTCAGACTCAGAGGAAGGAAGGTGAGAGGACGAGATGCAGGAGGCCTCCAGACCACTCTTGGTTCTTCTTTACGGAGGACCGTGTAGCCGGCCACCAGAACTTGGCTTCTGCAATCTAGAACCAGAGGAGGCCGCATCATTTCCTTCAAGCATCTTAAGAAATAGAGAAAGTGTACTTGCCTCCTGGGCCCTAGGGAACTCACTCAAAGATCAAAACCAGAGAAGACTTGTTCAGAAGACTGGATGAAGGTTCTGAGCACTACACAGTGGGCTGGACGCTGAGCTAAATGCTCCGGAGACAAGGCAGGACAGGATTAATATTCACAACAACCACGGTGAGCCCGGGTGGCTCAGACAGGTGAGCAACCGACTCTTGATTTTGGCTCAGGTCATGATCTCACTGTTCATGGGTTCGAGCCCTACACTGGGCTCTGAGCTGACAGTGCGGAAGCTGCTCGGGAGTCTCTCTCTCGGCCCCTCCCCCACCCCACCCCCCGTCAAAATAAATAAATTTTTAAAAATACATACATATTCACAACAACCTGATGAAGAAGGTGCACATTATTCCCATTTGCAGATGGGAAAATCAAGGCACAGTAAGTGTCATGTAACTTTCTCATGATCCAAAAGCTCAAACCTGCACAGTCTACCTCCAAGGCCCATGCTTACACCTCTTCTTCCCACTTCAAGGTGAGAGCAGTGTGTCCTAAGGCCCTACAATTAGGTCTAACATCTGTGACATTCTTGAATGGCCCTCAGCATGTTGTAGTCCCCGCTGTGTTCCTGTGGACGAAGCCTAGCCAAAGGACTCTCCTTATGGTGGGCACCTGCTTAGCCCAGATTAGCAAGTGTCAGTCCCCTGCCAGCCCACAGTACTACTGCAACAAGCCAATCACTTCCTTCTATGGTCACTCCGACCTCTTGACACTACAAAGGTTGCCACCCACAGCCCCTGGATGTGGCCCTGCATGGTGTCCGTCTCCTCGGGGCAGGGAGCATATGTGACTAATCAGCTGCTATTGAGCTCATCTGGCCAATGTCAGGTTTCATGTATTTGGCCATACCCTGGGGTGGGATCCCTCCCTCACCAATGGGGTCCATAGGAAGCAATTAAAACACGCCAAGCCAAAAGTGAGAGGCAAATGGGCAATGACCAGTGAAATGGGGCAAGAACAAAGGTGAGAACAATACAGAAGACCAAATAATGGCCAGGCATGATTTAGAAGTCTGTGTATTTATGGGTGGGGGCAGGGAGAAGCATAGAAGCAGATGCATTAGCTCCATCAGCTTGGTGAAGCTGGGATAAAGAAAAACATTCAAGTGAGGCAGGAATGAGTAATTGACGATCATAACTGTGATTATAAGGCATAATTACAATTAGCTGCACAAGAGTGTTAATCATGAAAATAATTACATGTCAGCTTTCCTCCTAAAGAAGAGAGAATGTAATTAAGTGGCCAAAGGGGGCAAAGAAAGCACGCCTCCGGGTGATAGAGGTATGGGGTGAAGACCTGATGTTTTGAGGGGTAAAGTTTTCTCAGTGTTTCAAATGAATCAGTGAATTTCCTCCATCAAAATATAGGGAAATAGCTAAGAACAAAGGATGGCTTGAGATTTTTCTTCCAAACAAAGCAAACCTAAACTCAAGGAAGAACAATGTAGAGATTGAGAGTCAGGGAGACTTGGGGCGCCTGGGTGGCTCAGTCGGTTAAGCGTCCAACTTCAGCTCAGGTCATGATCTCACAGTTTGTGGGTTCGAACCCTGCATCTGGCTCTGTGCTGACAGCTCAGAGCCTGGAGCCTGCTTTGGGTTCTGTGTCTCCCTCTGTCTCTGTCCCTCCCCTGCTCTCTCTCTGTCTCTGTCTCTCAAAAATGAATAAAAATGTTGAAAATTGAAAACAAAAGAGTCAGGCAGACTTGAATTCAACTTTTTTTTTAAATTTTGCTAGTTAACAGCTCCATGATATGACACAAACTATAGTATCTTTCTCCAAGTATTAGTTCCCTCAATAGCAAAATAATCATCCTACATGCCTCTCTGACTTGTGAGGAAATGAAGCATGTAAAGGTCTTAAGTCAGTGCCTTACACACAGTAAGAGCTCAGTAGATGTCTGCTGTTGTTATCCAACAGAGAAAGAGGAAAAAAGCCAAGAAGGATGGGAGTGTCTGTACTAGAGAGATACTAGCCGAAGGTACTGCCCAATTCCCAGGGGCCATGAAGGGAGTAAGTGACCAGCCAGAGCACAGGTATCTCTGGCTGCAAGAAGCGAGCAGGTAAGAGACCACCGGCAACTAGAAGGTGGTCCAAATTCTCCAAAAGGACCAACCAGAGTAGCCGAGGAGAGGAATCTTCCACGTTAAATATCTGTCAAGCTTAGAGAACTTGAAGCCAGCTTCCAACAGTGCCCGTTAAATAAAATTCTGCTCCCCTCGTCCCTCCACCTGCCCTCTCGTCTCGAAGCCAGAGGGGTCAGATATAACCGGTAGGCAGACAGAAGCAGGAAATGGAGGAGAAGCGGACCACACACCTCTCTTCCTTTGCTGCAGGCCTCCTGCCTGAACCAGGCTGGGAGAAGCCTCCACTGGGAGGCAGACTTACTGGTTACTACCAGGCAGTACACATTCTACTTTCTGAAATCAGGCTGTCTGTTGTTGCAAGCCATTGTTGGGGTTTGCACTACCCAAGAGTTACCAGCAAAGTCGGAGTTGTGATCTGGCGGCAGGAAAACCAGCTGTCGTGGGTAGGTCTAAAGGGAGGAGGAGAAGGGGCCCCGCTTTACAGTGGATTCCCATGAACCTCCATCATTCAAAGGACCACATACACAGGCCATACAGAGGCACGTGTAGAATCCTCTGTCTGCGCAAGATCATGTTCTAGACTCCATTTGTGGCAAACCCCGCTATATCTAGCTTACATCCAGCATTCTTTTCTGCCTTGCAAAACAACCCCCACAGCAACATGTGCACGACAGCTCCAGCCACCACCACCACCAACAGTGACAAAGGCCAAGCACAACAAAGCTAAACCCAGGCTGTTTGGAGCATTTGCTCAAGTCATGCCGGGTCCCTGAAGATGCCCAACAGTGACGAGGGGGTCTAACCTAACAGTGGTCCTTAGGAGGGCCCCTTTTCAGTGGCATGCTCCCAGCCTGTCCTGCGGGTAGTGGCTTCATTTGAATTTGTCCGCCTCCCTGCTCTTTGAGCGGAGGCCTTGAGGCGAGGTCAGCGGGCCACAGCTCATCAGTCAGTAAGGCAGGCCCTCTCCCCGCCTCAGGCTCCCAGGGGACGAATGCCATGAATCACGGAAATGTCATCCCCTGGGAGCCAGGGTGGCAAGGTCCTGTAATTTATCTCACATGAAATGAGCTGGATTATTTGAATAGGCTGGAAGAAAGCAGTCCATTAATTCTCAGAGCTGGCTCTTGGCTCCTGAGGGTTTTATTCTGTGCCCACACAACTGACACCCTGCCTCTGTCTCCTTTCCTGTACCCTGTTGATATGCAGAGGGCTCACCGTGCACTCCCCCAATGGCTTGATGCTAAAACAAGGCATAAGGCCCCACTTCGTGTAGGGAGAAGCGAGAGGGACACTTAGCCTTTTAGTGCTTGTGAGTATCCCCCATTTTCTTTCCATTCCTACACTCCCAGCCAACTCCCACCTCCTGTTAAGATCATTTCACTTGACACCAAAAGCATAATCCATAAAAGGAAAAACTGACAAATTGAACCCATTAAAATTAAAAACTTTTACTCAGGGGGGAATAAAAGCCCAGAAGGAGGATGACAAGATAAGCTACAGAGGAGGAAAAAATGTGCAAAGTATATATCCAACAAAGGCCTCATATCTAAAATATATTTTAAAAAACTCTCAAAACTCAACAACAACAAATAATCCTATTAGAAAAAATGGCCATAGTGCATAAATAGACAGCAAAGGATATATAGATGCAAATACGTACATGAAACCATGTTCAATATCACTAGCCATTAGGGAAATACAAATTAAACCGCAATAATGTATCACTACAAAGCTATTGGAACTGTTAAAATGAAAAATAACGATAATACCAAATGCTGGTAAAGATGCAGAGAAATGGGATCACTCATACAATGCTGGTGGGACTATAAAATGGCTCAACCACTCTGGAAAAAAATTGGCAGCTTCTTATAGGCTAAGCATTACTTAACTCTATGACCTAACATTGTACTCTTGAGCATTTATCCCAGAGAAATGAAAACTTATATTAAAAAAAAAAAAAACAACCTGTACATGAATGTTCATAGAAGCTTCATTTAGAGCAGTCAAAAACTGGAAACAACCAAAATGATCTTCAACAGCTAAATAGTTAAACAGTGGCATATCTTCATCATGGAAATACTACATGGCAATAAGAAGGAAAGAACTATTCATATGTGTAATAATTTCAATGGGTCTCAAGGGCATTATGCTGAGTGAAAAGGAAATCAATCTCAAAAGGCTAAATACTACATGACTGAATTCACTAGCAGCCTTAAAATGACAATATTATAAAGGAGTGGTTGCCAGGGGTTAGGGAGGATGCATGGGAAGGGCATGGATGTGGCTATTAGATGTAGCTCAGGGGGTTCTGGTGGTGATGGCACAATTTCACATCTTTTTTTCTAAATGTTTTTTATTTTTGAGAGAGGGAGAGACAGGGTGCGAGGATGGGAGGGGCGGAGAGAGAGGGAGACACAGAATCCGAAGCAGGCTCCGAGCTCTCAGCTGTCAGCACAGAGTCCGAAGCGGGGCTCAAACTCATGAACCATGGGATCATGACCTGAGCTGAAGTTGGGACACTTAACAGACTGAGCCACCCAGGTGCCCCGGTACAATTTTATATCTTGATCACAGTGGTGGTTATACAAATGTAACACATGTGACAAAATTGTATACGTAAAACTGTACATGCGTACATACACAAATGAGTGTATGTATGTAAAACGAGTGAAACTGGCAGAAGCTTTGTGAACTGCACCAATGTCAGTTTCCTGGTTGTGACTTTATACTATTATTTTAGCTACGCAAGATGCTATCATTAGGGGAAAATGGATCTTCTCTGTAGATCTTCTTTTCTTTTGTTGCAACTTCATATGAATCTATAATGATTTATAAAAAAGTTTTTAAGAAACTGTAAATTCTTATTTTTCAAAAGAGCATTTCATTTCTAATCATGTGAAAGACAGTTTCCAAGATAAGTCCATTTGGATTTGTTTGTTATTTTGAAGTTACAATTTGGATTCAGTTACAGAACTTCCTTCCCCGGAAACTAATCTTATTCTTTCTCTGTCTTTGAGTATCCTGGTCTCCTGGGGTAAATTATATGGAGAAGGGCCTTGTAAACCAGGAGGTAAACATTATTAATATTATCAGTTGGTTCTTCTTTGTGCAGTGTTTAAAGGATGAGCAGCCTTATCCTGTAAGAAGACACAAAAAGGCTCTCTGTGTTGAGTCACAGAGAATGAAATTATAGTTAATATACATGTAAAGTCGCCTTTCTTTCCAAAAGAAGGAGAGAGCCTCTCCCCACCATGGCAGGCCCAGCATCAGAAAAGAAGCAAAAATATATAAAAAGGGCTATTTAGATGGGGCTGGTCCTACAGTTTATCTTCACACGTTCAAACCCCTGTTCTACCACATTCCAGCTTTGCAATAGTGGGCATGTTATGTAACATCTCTGTGCCTTTGTCTCATGATCTTTTTTTTTTTTTAATAATTTATTGTCAAGTTACCTCACATAGAGTGTAGGCTTGGCTTCAGGAGTAGAGTCCTGTGATTCATCGCTTCCATACATCACCCAGTGCTCATCCCAACAAGTGCCCTCCTCAATGCCCATCACCCATTTTCCCTGCCCCTCCAACCTTTCACTCCGATCAACCTTCAGTTTGTTCTCTGTATTTAAGAGTCCTTAAGGTTTGCCTCCCTCTCTGTAACTTATTTTTCCTTCCCTTCCCCTGCCATCTTCTGTCAAGTTTCTCAAATTCCACATATGAGTGAAAACATATAATATCTGTCTTTCTCTGACTGACTTACTTCACTTAGCATAATACCCTCATCTTTAAAATAGGAATAAAAATAACACTTCCTCCAGATGTTTGTCATAGGGACTGATGATGTATACTTGTAAAGACATGATCAGGGTCTGATGTATCATCCCTGCCCTGTAAATGCTGGTTCAACAATGAATGGGCAACTCAGCTTCCAACAGCAAAAAAATTTTAAACACTGAGTGGAAAAAGATGGCCACGCCTCATGGTAAATCCCCTCTTCCTGTGAACCTGCCCAACTTCCCCCACCATGACCTCCCTGGCACCAAGAGTCGCCCATGTTCCAGATCTTTGCCTCCTTTTCCCTTTTCAAAATCTTCCTCTACATAGGACCCATTTCCTCTTAATATGAATGGCTGGTAACTGGAGAAGCAGAGCCTTGAGCAGGTGCATGAGGGACCACGCGGTGTGGGGTAATCAGGCACAAAGAGGGAAACTAAAAACACGGTTTCAGGTCTGACTCTTTCAGGTATAGCCAAATGGCTTGGGGCAGGTCACCTTCCCTCCCAGGTTAGTTTCCTCAGAGGACGATACAATGAGTGTGTCTGAGTGCTAATAAATTTTTATTTATAAAGACTAGTTTGGCCTGCCCACTATTGTTTCTTGACCACTTGTCTAGATCAGCGGTTCCAAATTATTTCTCCACCAGAAACTCCTTTTAGTAGTCATCCCCTTATAGATGCCATACTTAGAAAATGTTTATGGATAGATACAGTTCTCCAGCTTTATTATAAATATATCATATACTATATATTACATACCTATACAATAATAAGCTCTGATTTTACATATAATACATAGGAAATGTCAATCAGAGCTTTCCAGTTACATGCAAAAACCAGCATTAACACACCGGGTCAATCTATTTCTAACTAAAATAATGAAACCCAGCATTTTAGTTAACCTATTTGACGTCAGCATAGGTAAATATAGAAAATCAGTCATAAATCTCCTAATAAAACCTTCAAGGCCCCCTAAAGGTCTGGAAGTCCCACTGAACCAGACCTTTTGTCTTAACCTTCTTTAATGTCAGAACATTGATTTGTGACTGACAGTAAGGCTTTGGGTAGGCGTCCTCTCATTTCTGGCCCTCTCTTTCCATCTCACAAAGAGGAGGTGGTTGGATGATTTCTACAACGTTACTGGCCCTGTCCTTTTGTGATCTTAAGACCCTAATCTTTCAAATGTGTTTGCTGGTTTAGGAGACAGCTCCCCCGGGGAACAGGGTATTACAAACACCAGCAAAACACCGCTCTCCTTCCTAAGGACACTTCAAAACCTGTGAAGTATCAACCCTCGGGCTTCATTCAGCCCTTGACAGGGAACAGGATGTTTTGGGTAAAGTTGGTTTATATGAATTCTTCCAATTATACCACAAAAGGCTGTCCTGTCCCCAAGGCTTCAGATTTGAAGCATTTTCTGAGCATTCCCGAGAGTGAGCCCAAATCCGTGATCACAGAAAGTACCCTGATTTTTTAGGAGGCGGCAGGGTCCCTTCTGCCTGAGGGATGTTCACAGAAACATGCTAATTTGAACCCAATAAACAAAAATTCCTTCGCGTTAAACAAAATGGCAATTCCCTCTCTGCTGTTCTGGCATCTCCTTCCCTGCCATCCTTGGGAAGATCCCAACATACAACTGTATTCCATGATCAGGGAAAGACGGGTAAGAAGCCTGAGGACAGCAAGGAAGGCCTCCAACAGTGGACACATTTGCCCAGCAGAGGGTAAAACTGGGAGCTCAGACAGACAGGCAGTGTAACTCTGGGCACCAGATATCTGCTGCGGTGGGGAAAACACAGCAGGGCTGTGTTCTTAATACAACTGACACATGTGTTTATGAAAAAATGAGGGCTAGGAGTCAAACCTCACCACCCCACATATGTCCCCCAGTCTTCTTATCTGCCAACTTTAAGACACTTTGCAAATTCTCTTTCTCATTTGTTTAGTGGCCTCATTCCTCCTGATTTGTATGCTTGCCTTTGGTAGCCCCTAACAGAGGTCAGGAAAACTTTCTTGGGAAGGGCCATAAATATGTTAGGTTTTGTGGGATCTATGGTGTCTGTCACAATTCCTCAGCTCTGCCATTGTGGTATGAAAGCAGCCACAGACAATATGAAATGAATGGGTATGGCTGAGTTCCAATAAAACCTTATTTACAAAAACAGGTGGCAGGCTGGATTTGGCCCACAAGCTATAGTTTGTGGCCACCTACTCTATTATTATACTTAATGTTATTTTTTTTTCCCTCCAGAAAAAAGCCCATGCAGGAGATAACTTTATCATCCCTACTTGACAGGTGCAGAATCCAAGGCATAAACATGGATCGTGTGTCCCCACACAGCTAATGAGTTCCAGTGCTGGCTTATGCTGAGACTGTCCACCCCCTTAATCCACAGCCACAATCCCACAACCATCTCCCTGGGAAATTCTCATAGCTGCCTGTTAGTCTGCCCCAAGGGCTCTCCAACCTCTTCCAGGGAACTATAGCCATAGGGTGTGATGGCCATTCTGTTGCCTCTGTGCCAAGCTGTCCCTAACCTCTCCCAGGCTCTAAGAGAGGCTTCACTGGCAAGAAGAATAAGACGGGTTTCATCACTGTAATGGGAGCGTTGTGGCCAATGCCCTCACCTTTGGCAATCCAGGTTAGCAAACCATCTAGAAACCAAGAAATCACCACCTGGTACGTCTTCTGAGTATTGAGCCTGTTCAACCCAGACTAAATAATCTGATGGAAGTAATCTCCCTTCTGTCTCCAGAATTGATTTAATTCATATGATTGTAATCGCTTTCTCTATCATTGATATGACCACTTACTTAAAAATTCTTTTATGTTACTTTATCTCGACAGAATCAGAAACTTGTTCGTTCTTAAAGGCGCCATTCTGTAGGATACTCCATGCTGTGGCCGGTTATATCTAGTGCCGTGGCTTTCTCTGGATATCCAAAACAATCAGCCACCCAATGGACTGCTATTTGAAAATCTCCCTCCTGAGCTATCATTGAAGATCTCTGGCTTGCGGCTGGCTCACAGGGGTTTCTTTTAACTGCCAGGACCACCTTTGTGAATCTTTTAAGTGCACCGTCTGTTTCCTCCTGTCACTCTGATGCATTTCCCTGAGGCTCCAGCTTTCTCTTCCACCCCCCACCCCCCGCCCCTGGCACCAACCACACATCAACACTATGATTCTTTAATTAGCTCTGTGAAACATAAACTTAAAACCAAATCCCAAAAAGAAACTGGGACTCGTGGAGTAAAGGAACCTGAGGGTTTTTCTGGAGGTATAGACTAAATCCCGAGTTCCAGCCTGATCGCAAGACAGGCAGCCAAGACCACCTTTTGCCACCAGCATCTGCCCAGGCTTCCACAGGTCTCTCTAAGCTACTGTTTGGAAGGTGGTCTTTCCACTCTCAATTTGCTACTTTCCTCTCTAGTGAAGGGAAACAAAAAGGACACCGCCTGACTAAGCCCTGACGGAGTCCAGATGATCAGACCTTTGGGGATAAGTATTCTAGTGGTAGTGGCTCCAGAAATCCCATTAAGGACTTCCAAGGCCCTCTCAAGATTTTGAATCACCATCTCCTGGGGGTTCTGAGTACCTATGCCCGGGCTAGGTTGTACATCCATCCATATGACTTGAGTTTAACCCAAGGCTACAGATAGCCTCTGTCACTACTTATTCTTCAAAGAAGAATCACGTTAAGGTCTGATTCTACCCTCTACTCCACACATAGTCTCCTCTCAGGAAAACGCCACAGAAGTCCACACTGACAGTGACTCGGGAAACACCTCCTGCCCCACATCCCTGAAGTCGCAAAGTAAGGCAAACATCTCAGAAGATACCAGGGGAGGCCTTATCCCAAGGATACTGCCCAGCTTCTAAAAAGCAGTCTATTGCAGGACAGACGGCTCTATTTTCAGAACAGATAGATAGATAAATGATAGATAGATGATAGATAGATAGATAGATAGATAGATAGATAGATAATCTTTGGGAATCAACTGAAGGCAGTGTACAAATGTTTTCAAGTCAATCAGTAAGAGGGGAGAATCTGGTATTAACTCCAAGTTCCCGAGGAAACAGAAAAAAACGAAACAGTCCCTTCTCAGGGTCTTAATGTGCAATTACAACCAATACAACACAACCTGCATCAATTAAGCTCCTTCCGTGTACCTGGCACCGTGCCAGATGAATGTACATGTGCCTACCTGACATAGTTTCCAATCTAGCACAGAAGAAAGACACACCAGCAAATGACTGTAATATAAGGTGGACTAGAAGAGTGCTATAATAAAGATAGAAAAGTGCAGGAAAATAATAGGGTTGTTTGCTTTGTTTTTTCAAGAACCACGAATTTTAAAAATGCACCAAGGCATCCAGGGAGGGCAAGGGCTAATTGGCAATCTTCAGAGCTTAGCAACTACAAATGAAAGGAAAACAGAATTTCTCATTCCCCCAAATAAAACATACTGAATTATGACCATAGATATCTTCTCAGCACTCCGGGAAATGATCTAAACGTCTCTTCATTTACGACCCGAAAAGCTCTGTAATAGTAGGTCAAAGTCTAGAGAAGAAACCAGAAGAAAAACTCATCAACTTTTCACTCATCATCCCTTTGTCTCTACCTCAGCCTCCCCAGATTATCAAAGGCTTTATTCCAAGGTTTCTGCAAGAGAAGGGCTTTTGCCGACAGGCCAACCTGAAACGACTCAGGATAATGCCTTCTGAAAATACTTGAAAGTGTTTGCTTCTTACATCTATTTACTCTGCAAATGCACACGAAGTGCTTGCTCTGTGCCCTACATTGTGCTGGACTCTGAGACCAAGAGAGAAATAAGAATGCGTCCCCAGCCTCCAAGAGTTCACAGGGTAGTGACACAGGGAGGGAGCAAGGACACTGGAAAGTGATAAATGCTCTAATGGTTTCATGTCCAACACAGTACGCTGATATGAGCCTCCAAGTGCTATTTCTTATGCACAAAGCTAAAGAAAGAAGCCAAAGGCTGCCTGGGTGGCTTGGTCGGCTGAGCATCCGACACTTGAGTTTGGCTCAGGTCATGAGCCAGGCTCATGGAACCTGCTTAAGATTCTCTTTCTCCCTCTCCATCTGCCCCTCTCCCACTCCTATGCACGTTCAATACCTCTCCCCTGGATTATTGAGTAAAGCGCAGACTCTGGAGCATGGCACCCAAGCACAGCAAAACCTAGCCTCCCCCTGTTGTTGCAGTCTTGCTCACATAGTCAATAAATAGCTTTTACGTGTCAGGCACTGCTCAGGGTATGGGAGATACTGGAAAAATAATACCAGTCAAGATTCCCAATTCTATAGACCAGTAGAAAGGAAACAAATTAAGGAAACAAACCGAAATTTCAAACAGCGATGAGTGCTTTGAAGGAAAAGGCATCTGAATCACAGAGAATGGCAGGGGAGATGTTTCAGGGTGGGTGGTTAGGAAGGGCATCTGAGCAAGTGACATTTAAGCTGAGATCTGAGTAAGAGGCAGCAAGCCACGTGACCCTCTAGGGGACGAATGTGTCAAACATAGGGACTAACCAAGACAAAGTCCTGGTGGAACCATAAGACCAGGAATGGTAGAGCTTCAGGTACATGGGGGAGAGAGGGGTGTGAGGTGAGGGTAGGAGGGGGCAGAGTGCCTGGACCACATCGGTCTTGTAGGCAAAGTGGGTCCATTTGGCTACTCGGAGGACAAGGGATTGATCTGGGGCGAGAGATGAAGCAGGGAGACGCCCATTGGAAGTTCTCATGAAATTGAAGTGAGAGACGATGGTGGCCTGGACCTGAGTGAGAGCAAAAGAGAAGGAGAGAGGTGAATCGAGTCCTGATACGTGGGGACATACACTGACAAAAGGTATTCTTGGGTCACATGAGGGAGGCAGAGGAAACAGAAGGAAAGACGTCAGAGCTGACCTCAAAGTGCTGGGAGGAAGGAAGTGGTGCTGTGTGAGCAGTACCCCCCGCCCGTCCCCTGCTTGGCCCCTCAACGCCCCAAACACCCTGGAGTCAGACTGGATACCATGTCCTCTCGCGAGCACAACTTACTGCTTGTTAACATGTTCCATTGACCATTTCCTTCATTTCTGCATTTTTGAAAGCATAATTTGACTCCAAACCAATGTTATGTTTCCTGAACTTGTCTGCTGAAATCATCTCTTCTTCTATCCACCGTGCTTTTTATACCTCAATTACCACATCTATCCCATTCATCTTGTAGTAATATTAATATTGTGATAATAGTATGTATTATTTATAATTAATGTATAACTGTGCATTATACATATGTGTGTATATTAATTATATTAATATTATTGTGACCGTGTATCATAAACCATCTCTGTGACCCACTTTTCTTCACCTTTGTATCCTCTGTGAATCTTTGCATCCACAAACATGTGTTGAAGAAGCAGAGACAGTGTAGATAATATTGACCTCTCTTCCTCATTTAGCTCCTCAGTCCAAGACTGCCTTAGGATCGTTCTTTTTTTGTTCTTCTTTTTTCTTTTCTTCTTTCTCCCTTTTTGTTTTAAGAGAGCACACACGCAGGCAGGGGAGGGGCAGACGGAGAGGGAGAGAGAGAATCCCAAGTAGGTACCACCCTCAGCGCAAAGCCAGACACGGGGTTCGATCTCACGAACCATGAGATCGTGGCCTGACCAAAAATCAAGAGTTGGATGCTTAACCGACTGAGCCACCCAGGCACCCTGTCTTATAGCTCTTAAGGAGATCTGGGGGATAATCCCATTTTCCAGGTGAGAGTGCCAAGTTTGAATAACTTGTGCCAGTGACACAGAGTGCCAGAATTAGAATCCATGTCCCCGGAGTCTAACAATATTATACAGAGCCACACAGATGACAGATATTTCCTCTTTAAATCCCTACAACAAACCTGCATAGTATCCTCTGTTATCAGGCCTAAAATGCCAATTCTAAGACCCACTACCATTTTATGGAACACCAAAAAAAAAAAAAAATGTCAGTTAACTGGGACACATGCTCAAACACCGTCCTAAGGGCATTTCTGAGACGTAAGATAATGCGAGAAAAAAAAAAATGTATCTTAAAACTCTCCATTTTATAAGTGAGGAACCTAAAGCCGAGAGAGTGAGCCCTGCCCCCACGTTCAGACACCAGAACCAGGAGGAAGACTCCGGCAAACTCTTGGCTCCAAGGGCTGGAGCACTGAGTCCCCATCTGAGTGCCTTGGATGTTTCCAAAGAGGCACGATCACAACAGGTGAACATAAAGAAATAAAGATCAAACGCGGAACCCGGGCTGGATCTGTGCTCTACACTAATGCACTCCTTGAAAGCCCACAACTTCCTGGCCTTTATTGAAATTAGGGGGGAAAGTCTGGCTGAGCGCCCTCTCTGCGGGTGGCACCGTCCAGAATTGTCAGGGATAATGGTAATTTATGTTTTCTTCCACACCTGCTCTCTTCCCTGCGTTAGTCAACTGCTAACACAGCTTCTCTCCGGGGAAGACGAGGGAGGGGCTGAAAGGAGAGGAAACAGCTCTTGTTCACCACAGCTCAGCTAAATTGCATTTGCCCTCTTTTGCATAGAGCTGTAAAGTGTTATAGAAAATGCAGCATGGATTTTTAATTTTCTCCTTGTCACTGGGTGCTGTAATCACATAATTAACCAAGCGGTAGAGATCGTCATTTATAGCAAATGGGCAAAACCATCACAGAGGTTAGCCGCCCAGGGACCAAAAAGGTTACATCTGCCTCTCAAAAAGGCAAGTGTGGACAGACAGCGTCCCCATCCCCTGGCTGTTTGGGAACCGACACCTAAAGAACACAGCATCAGAGTAAAGGAAGGGCACTGAGTTTGTCCTTCAAGACAAATGAATTGCTCTCGGCTCAGTGGTCTGGAAGGCCCTGAACTGAATGGGGTGGGGATGGGACCCCAGGGTGAGAGGCCAGCAGCTCCTTGCAGGCCCCAGTGCACCCTCCATCACACGGGGGCATGCTCAGGCTCCTCCCTCTGCCCCAAATGCCCTTCCTGCCTGCATCCTCCAGGTACAGCCCATTCTTTTTCGGGAGCCTTTCCTTCCTTCCATTGCCAACCACGCCCCCTGTGGCCCTACTTCCTCATTTCTACCACTAGTGTGGCGTTTCTCACAGCCTGTCTTGGAGACAAATAACACCACCAAATATTACGCACATGTATACAAATATAAAAAATATACAATATACAATATACACAATTATATATACACACACACTACCACCACCGCCCCAGGTTGTGGGCAGAAACTAACAGAACCACGCTGAGGGCTGAAAGGGACTTGTTTGTCTGCCCTCGCTGGTAGAGAAGTCCCTCCCCTCAGTGAGCATGGCAATCACAAAGATGGTGCATGTACCCACTTTCTGGGATCCGGGGATGAGAACCAGAGAAGTGGGTGTCAAGCTTCACCTTCTCCACAGGATGCTCCCTTTGAAAATGCAATGCCCGCGGCATAGGTAGCATTTTGACGTATTGCGCCCCAAACCTCACTGTAAATTACCATATCTTATGGCTTTCTTCCCTAAAGCGGGAAGCCCAGGCAGCAGAAAACCTGTCTCCCCTAAGCAGGTACAGAGCTGGTCAACAGCAAGGGAACTGGTACAAAGGAGCCTCTAAATGACATGTGAAGTAACAAGTACTTAACGGAGCAGAGACTTGAGACCAGGGATTATCCATCCTCCTACTCCAGCCTTGGAAATGGGTATTATTATTATTATTATTATTATTATTATTAATTTTCATTTCATGGATGACAAAGAAAGGTTAAGTAATTTGCCCAAAGTGTAAGTGAAGGTGCTAGAATTCAACCTTGGGCCCATCTGAAGCAAAATCCATGCCCTTTTCCTACACCAGGATACAAAGTACAGAAGTACTTTCCCTACCTCCCCCACCCACCCCATCCTACTAAAGGGCCTCAGCTGGCCCTTATGCTTTTGCCTTTCTCTCCATCAAAACCTGCTCTTGGGGTGCTTGGGTGGCTCAATTGATTAAGCATCTGACTCTTGATTTTGGCTCAGGTCATGATCTTGCGGTCGTGAGATCAAGCCCTGCGTCAGGCTCCGTGGTGAGTGTGGAGCCTGCTTGGGATTCTCTCTCTTCCTCCCCTGCTCGTGCTCACTTGTTCTCTCTCTCTCTCAAAATAAATAAACATTTAAAACAAACTTGCTCTCGGATAAGAGTCTAATTATGGGTCATTTATACCTTAGAAACAAGAAGGGATACAGACAGCCCAGGGAGAAAAGACAAACCCATTAACCTAAAATTATATGAATTATGGTAAGATATTTTTAAGTCTCTTCCAAAAGAGTGTTAGACACTGGAGAAGGATGGAAGTTTAAGGTCCTATGTATGCCTGCAGCACGCTGAAGAACAGGTGAGAAGGGTGGGACCCAGGGCAGAAAGGGTTTCCAGGACCCCCAGAATTACCCCTGCCTCAGTGGCCAGCCTGAGAACGCCTCGGTGGCAGAGTATTTGAATCCTCAGAATTAGCGATAAAAGTTCTCTAAGAGGCATCCGGTAATCTTCCTTGATCTTCTTATCTTCATGTAAGAGAGGAAAATATCTTTTTCTTCTACTCTTCTAAGTTTGGGACCGGGCGCCCTGGAACAAAGGACAGATTAGTGGGGCACCTGGGTGGCTCAGTTGGTTAAACGGCCAACTTCGGCTCAGATCATGATCTTGCCATTCGTGAGATCGAGTCCCACGTCTGGCCCTGTGCTGACAGCTCAGAGCCTGGATCCTGCTTTGGATTCTGTGTCCCCCTCCCCCCCCCCGCCCCTCCCCAGCTTGCACTCTGTCTCTCTCTCAAAAATAAATAAATGTTTAAAAAAAATTTACAAAAAGATTATCAAGAGAAAAGCATCCCAATATATTTAATATAAGCTTTCCAGGACATGAGAGCCTGCATAAGGAAATGAAGGCCCAACAAAGTGGGTAAACCTGAGATTTTGGGGGGTTTTTTGCTAGGTTAGATGAAGAGTGGAGAGCCATGGAGAAAATGTGATCAGACAAAGGGTACAAGCCAAGAGTAGTAAACTGGGAGAAACTTGGGAAGAGCTGCTCCTTCAGAGTCCTGTCAGCATCCCTCCATCTTCAGAGATAAGGATGCTCCTTTCCTCCTGGTACAGGGTGGGCATCTCTTACACGAGGGTCTCATGAGCTGCTTCAGGGGAAGGTCAGGAATTCCTTCCCGCACCTGCCATTTCTAAAAATTCCCTCGTGGTGAAATATCCCAGTGTGCCAAGGTTCCACATTTTGGGGTCGTGTGTTCTGAACCCTTTCCCCTGCTACCCTTCCTGATAAACACACAGTCTCACAGCCCCCAACAAGAGGAAACAGGATCTCGCTGCTGAGTATTCCCAGGGGCCAAGAAGTTTTAGTGGAATCCAAATGATAGATACAGTTTTGTCTTCCAGACAGAAACTGTCATCCTATATGAAACATGCCTCTTCCCCCCTCCCAAATCTGATTTGCCCTATTTGTCCTAAGATGCTAGTCCCTCCCTCTGGCATCTTTCAAGAACCCCACCCTCTGAGGAAGACAGAGTGTGGGGCTCCAAGTACTCCATCTTGGTCCATGTTTGCGGTGAAGGGGGTGGCCTTGTAGAAGTAGAAGCAGGATAGAAAAGTCCCCGAATTCATGTGTACTTTTGGTGTGTGGAGCTCGCTGTCCCTAGGTGAGTATTTTTTTTTTTATTTTTTATTTTATTTTAACGTTCATTTATTTTTGAGACAGAGAGAGACAGAGCATGAACAGGGGAGGGTCAAAGAGAGAGGGAGACACAGAATCTGAAACAGGCTCCAGGCTCTGAGCAGTCAGCACAGAGCCCGACGCGGGGCTCAAACTCACGGACCGGGACATCATGACCTGAGCCCAAGTTGGACGCTTAACCAACTGAGCCACCCAGGCGCCCCCGCTAGGTGAGTATTAAGCTAAGCACAGAGAGGTGATGTTCTTCCACTAATGTAGAAGCTCCTCCCACCGGAAGGAGGCCTTCCCCCCCCCCATGAGTCTGATAGACACCACAAAGGCCTATCCTGAGAACTGGCCACTAACTGCTCCAGCTTTTCAGAGCGAAGGCCAAAGCCCATCATGCTGAGTGCGTCCCATCGGCATGCCTGGCCCTTTATATCAGTTATCTTATTTCACCCACAAAGCAGTTCACTCAAAAAGCTATGTTTCCCCCATTTCATTTTTTTTATTGTTCATATCATTAGCTGAAGTTATAATGTGTATTTACTGGTTTACTTGTGTCTAGTCTGCCCCCCGCCCACTAGAATATAAATTCCATGAGACATGGGCGGGGTGCCCTCCCCCACTGTATTCCCAGAAGCGAGAAAGAAGGTCTGTGCTTAATAAATATTTGTTGAATAAGTATATTTTACAGGTAGGAGACTGAAGTTCAGTCAAGTTCAATAACATAGTCAAAGTCTATCAACTACAAGGGAAGGGCTAAGAATTGAATAGACCCAGGCTTGATAAAGTCTAAAGCCATGCATGCTTTTTCCATGATACCATGTGGCCTCCCTAAAAAGATGGGAAATTCAGTTCCAACCTCTTCTTTGCCCAAGTTTCTTTAAAAGGAGCTTAAACCCCCTCTGCCAGGGCCTTATGGACGGAAGGGTCACTGCCCACTGACAGTGGGATCATGTTCGCTCAGGACATCCTGAGCTGGAAACATGACCTCTCATGCTGGCATGCTCCACTCCATATATTGTGGGATAATGCAAATCAGAAAAATACAGCGATCATGAGTGTGAAGGTCAGTACATGAGAAAGTTTGGGAACAGCTGGTTGAGAGCTGTGTTTTTCAACAAGTGTGGTCCTCAGACCAGCAGCCTCGGCATCCGGAGGGAACTTGCCAGAAATGTGTATTCTTGGGCCCCGCCCTGGTTCTACTGAATCAGAAACTTTAAGGCGGGGCCCAGCCATCTGTGTTATAATAAGACCTCTGGGTGATTCTGATGTTCACCGAAATTTGAGAATCACTTTTGTGGTAAGACTGAAGAAAGGAGAGAAACGGCAAATGCCATCATTTGTTAACAGCTATGCCCTCCAGTAATAATTAAGGCAAGGAGAGGTTCATGCAGATTGAGAACACCAGCCTGACAAAGGCTAACTTTTCCTTCTTTAAGGCTCCCTGTCTTATACCACACTGAGCCACGGTCCAGGGGCCGTGGAGAAGTGGAATGCAGAAAAATTCCAAAGATGCCTTGGACTACCCTGGATTTTAATTTTCCAGGCATGTCCTTCAGGCCAGCTTCACTTAGTAAAGCTCAGAGTCTCCCTAAAAAGAGAAAAGAAAGCTATTACTTGCTCCCTACCCCCCGCCCCTCTCGCCTCAAAATTGTTTTCCTGCATCCTAGCCTGCTGGCTTTAATTAGGAGGAGTAAAGCGGCTTGCCGACTGGAGACAGCAGGCGGTCTGAGCACAAAAATGTGTTCAATAAACAGCTTTGGATAATCAGAGGTCACCGTGTCTCCGTTCTCCTCCTTCTTTCTGGCTTCTCCTTCCCCATCTTGTTTGTCTTACCATTTATACCTCATTAGTTACAAGGAGGCCACGAGCTCCGAGTCCTGTTGCTATGCACTTAGGAGGGGGTCCATTTTCACAAGAGGTTGAGGGCTGGGAGGCGGGAAGTCAGAATAAGTGAAATCATACTGCATGTGCACAATCAGCCATAATTAGGCATCTTATAAATACCTATTTACAAATGCATTACAGTGACGAAATTAGGCATGTTTAAATGCATTTATACTCTGAGCAACAGAGGGTGATTTTTTTGGACCCAAGAGGAGTCTGCTATGTTAAAAAGAGCACTCGATGCATGTTACTAAGTGAAAGAAGCCAATCTGAAAAGGCTACATACTGACGATTCCAACTCCAGGACTCTCTTTTCTGGAAAAGGCAAAACAATGGAGATAAAAAAGATCAGTGGCTTTCAGTGGAGAGGGGAAAGGAGGGATGAATAAGCAGAGCTCGGAGGATATTTAGGGCAGTGAAACTATCCTATAGGATATTGTAATGATGGATATATGCCATTAATACATTTGTCCAAACCCAGGAAAGGTACACCACCAAGAGTAGACTCTAAACTATGGACTTCAGGTGGTAAGTTCATCAATTGTAACAAAAGTACCACTGTGGGTGGAGGTGGTCGCACATGCATGGGGTCAGGGAGCCCTATATTTTTGTATTTTCTATACTTGTTTCTTTGAGAGAACAAGCATGAGCCGGGGAGGGGCAGAGAGAGGGGGACAGAGGATCGTAAGCAGGCTCTGCACTGACAGCAGAGAGCCCGATGTGGGGCTTGAACAAACAAACCATGAGATGATCACCTGAGCTGAAGCCAGACGCTTAACCAACTGAGCCACCCAGCCACTCTGGGAACCCTGTATCTTCTGCTCAACTCTGCTGCAAACCTAAAACTTCTCAAAAAACAATAGTAATAGTAAACTTTATTATTATTATTATTATTATTATTATTATTATTATTATCATTATTTTAAAGGCATTAAACTTGGCCTCAAAAGATACGGGCTCTAACTTTGTCATGGTCTTGGTCACATGCTGGCTGTGCAAACTTTGGCAAGTTACATGACTGCTCTGAACCTCAGTGACACCACCTATAAAATGAAAATGATGATATCCTCTAGACAGAAATGTTGCAAGGGTTAAAATGAAATAACGTGTATAGACACACAGCCAATGTTTGTTTTTTTCAGTAACGATGGGAAATTACTACGTAGAATCTGGGGAACGGACTGGGGCTAGGATTCTAGACTGCTGTTCCGAGGCAGACAGGGCAAGCCTAAACAGCACTACCTCTATTATTACCTGATTTGAGATATAAATGTTTTCCTCTACCAATGAAAAATGTCTGCCCCTCCGGTGTGCTAGAAACCTGAGTTGTGACTCCTGGGAGTAGCACATTTGGTTTTTAGGACCAAATTATATTGTACCGTAAACACTTCAAAGGGAAAAAAATGAATAATGTCTTAGCATTGATTAATGAGTTACATTATCTACTTAAAAGCGAAGTCCTAAGAGAACAGAATACAGAATATGTAAGTTTTGATAAAAGGGATTGATGAAAAACCTGAAAATATCAAGAAGCTTGAGGCACTACCTGGAAAGGTAGATTTAGTTTAGAAGGTCAGAATGAGCAGTCAGAGGAGAGTTTTTAAGGCAAGGCACCAAACTAAGAGAGGAAATCAATCAAAAAATAAACAACAACGACACTGAGCAGCTACACTGTGTTGGCCATTGTGCTAAGTATTCTGAAAATACATCACTGACCAAAACAGGGATTCAAGAACTTATGTTCTGGTGAAAGGGACAGACAAAAACACAAACAAATAAATAAACATAATAATTTAGTTTATACTGTGGATTAAAAGGTAATATATTCTGCAGAAAGAAGAAAAGACAAAGCATGGAGAGGAAGTAAAGAGCAGGAGATCCCATTTTAAATAAGATGGCCAGGAAAATGCTCATGGAGAAGATGACAGTTGAGTGAAGAGTTGAGGAGCTGAGGAACTTAGCCCAGCAGGTCTCAACAGAGAGGAGTTTTCTAGGCAAAGGGGACATCTCAAGCAAAGGCCCAGGGTAGCAGCATTCAGGGCTGTTCCAGGAATAATAAGACCAGGATTGCTGGAGCAGCGTGAGCAAAAAGAACAGAGGAAAGGAGGTGAGAGAATTTAAGGGGTCAAATGATATAGGGCCCTGGGGCTTCTTTAAGGACATTGGTTTCTCCCTCAAAATAGGGAACTATTGCCAGGTTATGAGTCAAAGGAGTTGCATGATCAGGATTATGCCGTAGATGGATCACGTCGGCTACTGTGCTAAGAACAGACTCGAGTCTACGGGGACAAAGCAAGTGAGCTTCTGGGAAACCCTTGCAGTTGAACTTGCCAGGCAGGCATCGACAGTAGTTGAACCAGGGTCACAGCAGTGGAGTCAAGATAAGTCTTCGATCCTGACTATATGCTGAGGGCAGAACCACCAGGTTCGCCTGAAGAAGTGGGTGAAGGGCTTTGGCCCTGAGCTACTGGAAGAATAGAGAGTTTCTACCGAGATAGGGAAGGCTGCCCTGGAGAAGGTTTGAGGGGAGATCAGGAGTTTGGAGGAAAGTGGGAAGAGGAGGAATAGCTGTAGCCTCCATTTCCCTGGAGTTTGGCCTGGGTATGAGAGGGAACACGGCATTCATCAATGCCATTGCCCTTCAGGCCATGTGGCCATGTTCAGCAGGAACCCTTTCAGAAGCATTTCCTAAGCCCTCAGTTTCTTCAATGCAATGGAAGAAACAAATCTAAAGAAACAGACTGAAGGAAACATTAGTGTTTGGTCACCCCCCATGAGCATTCTCCCATCCCCTGCCCGCCCCAACCACCTCAGCCACCACACCAAGAGAACAGCCAAGTCCCCAGCAATCACTTGCCATGAGATTATGAATTATTTCATCAATATCCCTAGAGAGCAAAGCTAGTTATCTCCTAAAGAGTCTTGTGCCCACCACCCCCACTTGCTCGCCCCCTCAAAGCATGTTCACAGAAGAAGACCTATCGGATAAACCAATTTGCAGTCAGAAGTAAATGATTTCTTTAAAAAGAAACTGGGGACACCTGGGTGGCTCAGGCGGTTGAGCATCCGACTTTGGCTCAGATCATGATCTCATGGTTGGTGAATTCCAGCCCCACATGGGGCTCACTACTGTCTGCACAGAGCCTGCTTCAAATCCTCTGCCCACCCCCCCCCCCGACCCCTTCCCTGCTCATGCTCTCTCTCAAAAATAAATAAAAACTTTAAGTACACAACACCCTATATACCAAGGGACAAAGTTATGAAATATCAGAAATCAGATTAAGGTAACTTAAGGGTCAGTGGCCTTGGACTCCTATTACTCCGTAGCTACCTCCTGAGACAATAGTAGGGTCACAGCCATGACTCAAAGTACCTGCCTTCCTTGACTCTTCCAGTCCCACTCATCCCAAAAGGAGGAAATACGGTCATCTGGGGGTAAACACACTCATGTTTGGCCACGTGTTATTCCTTTTGTGTGGAATATCCTTCCCTCTGTTCTGTGACTCTGAGCAAATAAATACAGAGCAACCAAGTCTCAATCCCCCTGCCCTTCCCCACGAGACCCCAAAGTATGACGTCTGTGTGGATGCGTGCCTGCACGTGTGTGTGTGTGCATGTGTGTCTTGCCTGCACATTAGCTTCCAGAGATCTTAAACTGGTCCCTGGGGGTTCTGCTCAGCAACGGAAGTGAGGGTGGAGCAAGAAGGGAGCCCTCTCGTGCTGAGCTGGCAGGAGCCCCGCTAGGGGTCTCTCAGGTACCAGTCACTCACTCGGCATGAAGCTGACAGCCACCTCCAGCAACAATTACAGCTGCTCCACATTTTTTGGAGGCTGTAATGTTAAATCAATCAATCGGGGGTGCCACTCACAGCAGCTGGGGCTGCCGACTCACTTAAGGGATGCAAAGGGAAGCAATCACCACATAAGCTCCGTCTCCTTGCGGTTTGAGTCCAGTCCACCTGGTGAAGCCATTATGCATCAGTCCTTAGGAGAGTTCTCCTTCCCTCTGCGGCTTTATGCTGCACTTGGCAAATCGGTTACTCCTAGACAAGCTGTAAATATTCGGAAATGCATGCACGCAGAAATACACTGCCCGGGAAGGGGGTGTCCTCCAGCAGACACACAGAAAGCCGCACACACCCAGGTGCTGGACCATGGGCATCCACGCCACCTTCCGGCCCAGGTCACAGGGCTTAGACCCAAAGGGAAATGTGAGGAAATACCATGTCAGAAGAGAAAAAAAAAATATGGATGGATCACCAATGCCCCCTTTTGCAAGCATGCTGGCCACAATAAATAAAAGGACAACGATTTTATTGGGTTTTGAGAAAAAGAAAGAAAGAAAGAAAGAAAGAAAGAAAGAAAGAAAGAAAGAAGAAAGGAAAGAGAAAAGAGAAAAGAGAAAAGAGAAAAGAGAAAGGAAAGGAAAGGAAAGGAAAGGAAAGGAAAGGAAAGGAGAAGGAAAGGAAAGGAGAAGAGAAGAGAAGAGAAGAGAAGAGAAGAGAAGAGAAGAGAAGAGAAGAGAAGAAAAGAAAAGAAAAGAAAAGAAAAGAAAAGAAAAGAAAAGAAAAGAAAAGAAAAGAAAAGAAAAGAAAAGAAACAGCAAAACACAATGGTCCTGTATGCCACTTTTTCAGGCTGCTCTGCTATCTACTGGGTGACTTTCATTTTAGCCGCCATCTTTTTCTATGTCTTCTTCGGTCTTATGTTTTCTCCTTCCAACCCCATCTTAATTTCCCATTCTCACTCACCCGACTGTCCATTCCACCAACCTAATACATCTATACTTAAAACAAGTTCAACATCCTTCTGGAAGAGACCAGACTGCCAGACCTTGTAAAATCCTCTCGATTCATTCCATTGAGGCACTGAGGGTATGTAATAAAAATGCATGATACAGGGCACCTGGGTGGCTCAGTCAGTTGAGCGATCGACTCTTGATTTTTGGCACAGGTCATAACCTCACAATTCCTGAGTTCGAGCCCCGTGCCTGGCTCCATGATGAAGCCCGCTTGGGATTCTCTGTCTCTCCTTCTCTCCCTGCCCCTCCCCTGCTCACACACACTCTCTCTCTCTCTCTCAAAATAAATAAACTTTAAAAAAAGACAATTTTTAAAAAATTAATGATAAAGAAAAAGAAGGAAATTTAGAATTTTAGTAACTGATAAAAAAAAATGCATAGCCAGACAGAAGTCACACAAAGACACAGAGCTATGGAAACTCCACACAAATGGGCTATATGCACACATTTATGCCTCAAAACGAAAAACCCACACTCCATGCAGTGAGCCCCACCACGTGCCTGACGAGAGGCAAATGGCATGTTCTGGATTCCAGCTTCCGTATTTAATTTGTTAACACGCAAGACATCAGAGGCATCACTTTGAACTGCAGACATCAATATGATTTAAACGGCTGCCACTTAATGTGGTGAGGAGGAATCAATTGCACCCTGAAAACAGAAGACAAGGAGGAGCGTCATCCTGTCGGTTTCCCGGGAAATAATGAGCCCTATTAATAGTTGTTAACATGAATCACCAAATCACTCCTTTGTCAGCGGCTGTGACTGGGCCCCAGAGTCAATCACTGATGAGGAAGAAAACTGAGGACTCAGGAAAAGTCTCTGCAGGGGTGGGGCAGGGCATGTCTCCTCTCCCACCCTGGGCCGGCCCCTGTAAGCTCAGTAGAGCTCCAGATAGCAAAGGGGCCCCAGAGGCAGATGTGCACCTGTTAGAGACAGAAATGCCAACCAGAAAGAAAGGGACATCAGGAGCAGGGCTCCTCTCCCCTAAAAAACAAGAATTTAGAGCAGCTAATATGCTAATGAAAGGGTCTGTGAGGCTGGGTTGAGCAACAATAACCAGTTGTTTGGAGACAGTTTAAGGGTTTAAGTGATGATGGTGTATCCCACCCCTCACCCCAGCCAGGCACATCACTGATAGGTGTGTTTTCTTCCCCCATTTCTCAGTTTAATATATACCCACGTAAGCCATTTTGCAACATACCTGTAAAAGGATAAATAGCCTTAATATTTACAAAGCTTGTAAGTTCTTGCAAATCAAACAGAATAAGCAAGAGGTCTCACCGATAATTGCTGATAGTTATGGAACACTTTACGACACACCAGTCACAAACTAAGAGCTTTATCTAAATTATCTCCTTCAACTCTCTCAGAAACTTTAACAGGTAAATAACGTTATGCCCATTCGACAGGTGGAAAAACTGAGGCTCAGAGTATTTAATTAACTTGCTCGAGATCGCAACGTTAGCAGATGGTGAAAGACTGATTCAGACCCGGGTCTGTTTGTTGAAAGTCTACACTTTTACACCATGGCATATCAATTTCTCACAGACAGCCCACAGAGGGAGAAACACAAGTGACCAATAAACATTAAAATATATATATTCGATTGTGATAGTAACCAAAAAGTCAAAACCAAAAGAATAATGACCTATTTAATTTTTGGCTTATCGGGTGGACAAAGATTGAGAAGATTAACAAAGCCTGTTAACGAGCTTATGGGAACACTGAGTTGCTTATGCAGTATTATCGAGAATTTAAGTTATAAAACCATCCTGGAGGGCAGTTTTCTCAAAATACATAAAAATGTAATTTATGTATACTCTTTGAAAATCCCTACTCCTAGGAATTACCTTTATGGGATATTTAAATGAGTAAGATAAGATAAAAAGGCATTAATCACTGTATCATTTTGAAGAGCTAAAATATCGTAAACAACGTAAGTGTCCATTTATAAGAATTGCTTAAGTAAATTATGAAACATCCATACAACAGAATATTACTCAGTCAACCTAAAATGATAGTGTTGATCTATATTTACTGACACAAAGATGTCTATGAAAAATTGTCCAGTCAAAAAAGCAATTACAGAAACATACAAAAAGATATAAATATTTATCATATATACATGCAAAGCAGATTTTCTGGAAGGATGTTTGTGGAAATGATGTTAGTGCTGATTTTTAGGTTATGGAATTTATGGGAGCTTTTACTTTCTTCTGTGTATTTGTATGTATTATTTGACTCTCGTTGAATAAGATCTATTGTTTTTACACAATAAGATTATCTCCAAAAGAAAAAAAAAATCCGCATCTCCTAGTTTCTAATCTAACTTTGTGTAGGGTAACTGTGGACCGGGGAACATTTTAAGATGATGAAACGTAATGGAGAGAATGTGGGCTTTCTAATACGACCTCAGGTGCAATCTCGGCTTTTACTAGCTTTGTGACTGTATTAGCTTTCTATTGCTGTCAAAACAAATTACCACAAACTTAGCAGTGTAAACAACACAAGTTTATTATCTTACGGTTCTGTAGGTCATACCTACAGACTCACCAGGTTAAAATGAAGGCATTGTCAAGGCTGTGTTCCTCCCCGGAAGTTGTAGGGGAAGATCCATTTCCTTGCTCATTCAAGGTGTTGGCAGATTTCAGTTCTTTGTGCTTGTGGGATGCAGATCCCTGTTTTCTTGTTGGCTGTGGCTAAGGACTGTTTACAGTTTCTAGAAGCCACTACATTTCTTAACTCCTGGTTCCCTTTCCCCATCTTCAAAGCCCGCAAGATGCAGTCAAGTCCCCATTCATACCTGACCCCCCCTTCTGCTTCCCTCTTCCACTTTAAGGATTCATGTGGTGAGATTGGGCCCACTCAAAGAATCCAGAATCATCCTCCTTTTGGACACATCTGCAAATTCCCTTGTGCCATGTAAAGTGACCTGTTCACAACTTCCAAAGATTAGGCCATGCACATCTTTAGAGAGTCATTATTCGGCCCAGTATAATGACTTTGGCAAATTACCTAAGTAATTTTCAACTCTAGAAGGGGAATAGTTTAGAATAGAATAGAATAGAATAGAATAGAATAGAATAGAATAGAATATGCCAAAACAGTGAGCTGGTAGAATTCAACTCGACAAGCATTCCCTGAGTACCTGTACCCTTCCAGGCACTGTATTATGGACTGGGGGTATATATACGGTCCCTAACTTCAAGGACCTCACAGTCCACCGCAAGATCCAGGCACACAAAGCACACGAGATGGTCCAGGGGATGGAGTGGGCAATAGAGCTATGTTTAGTAGATGTTTAAAAGGCAATGAAGGTACCACTCCACACCCATTAGGATGGCTCCTCTCAAAAACAACTGTTGGTGAGAAGTCAGAATTCTCATGCACTGCCAGTAGGAATGTAAGAGGTACAGCCACTATGGAAAGCTGTTCAATGGCCCTTAAGAAAGTTTAGCATAAATTTATCACATATGAAAGTGAAGACTCAAATATTGTACACCAATGCTCACAGCAACATTATTCATAAGAGCCAAGAGACAGAAACAAACCAAGTCTCCATCAACAGATGAATGGATAAACACAACATGATGCACATACACACACACACACACACACACACACACACACACACAGGAATATTATTCAGCCTTATAAAGGAAGGAAATTCTGGTATATGCTACAACATCGATGAACCATGACATAATGCTAAGCAAAACAAGCCAGACACAAAAGGACCAAAATTATATGATTCCACTCACATGAGGTACCCAGGATAGGCAAATTCATAAAGATGGAAAGAATAATGGAGGTTACCAGGGGCTTCAGGGAGCAGGGGTAAAGGGAGTTCAGTATTTACTAGACACGGAAGTTCTGTAGGAGATGATGAAAAAGTTCTGAAGAGGGATAGCCGTGATAGTTGCACCACAGTGTGAATGTACTTAATGCCACTGAACTTCCTTAAAAATGGTTAAGATGGTCGATTTTATGTCATATGCATTTTACTACAATAAAAAAAAAAGCAGTGGAGGAAAATTTTCATTCTATGAGAATGAGATTTAGAATAGAATAGAATACTGATAACACTGATAGCACTGATAACAAAAGTTGCTGAGAAGTCATGATGTGTGAACTGGGTGCTGAAGGGTGAATGGGAGTTCACCACACTAGGAGTCAGAAGTCTGACTTTCAGCGCTTGGAGCTGCCACTAACTTTTATGTGGTGTTCTTTCCTCGTTGATAAAAGTAAAAAAAAAGATCTACTGTATGCCTGTGGTGAGGATCTCATGAGAGAACATGTCTGAAATGGTCTTCTAAACCACAGAGAATTCTCTGCTGTAAATCCACCGATAACAAGTGATAGCAAGTATAATCATGAGGGCAGGACCCTTATGTTTACAATATATCAGTATGGGCCTGCCTGGCCTGTTTTCTAAAGTCTAAACATGAGAAACATTCCTTGTCCAGTGCAGGATGAAGTTAAGAAAGATGCAAAGACAGAAAAGAACCAAAGGTTAAAGGGCAAGGCTTTGAAAGCATGGCATTTTAATATATGAATATTACCCAGCCATTAAAATTGAGAAACGGGAAGACAGAAAGAAGAAATACGAGAAAGCTTTTAGAATTCAGCTTCCTTCCCCTAATATATTATAAGCTGCAACTCTGATTTACAACAGTGTGAATATACAGATACAAGAACAAGAGCTGGAAGTCAATATGCAAACAGAAAACAGTCACTGTGCAGAGATGGGGGTGGGGTGGGGTGGGCTATGGGTCACATCTGCCTATTCTTTTCATTTTATTTTATGTTGTTTTATCGTTTGGGGGATAACAAATAAGAACAAGAGAAAAGGTATTACATTCCCTTTTTAAATGCTTATTGCCTGGTTTCTTTGCAGACTAGGTGCCCCCAATCTTTGCCCCCACCAGTTTCCAAGATGCTTGGAGGCCCTGTCCCTTTAAGCCCTGGGGGCCTAGAGGGTAGCATTTGCTTCTAGCAATGACAGAAGCTTGCAGAGAACAGCTGGAAGATGCTCCGAGGCCCCTTCAGGGTAAAGAGCTGCCGCCTTCTATAGATTTGTGACTCGGGGCTCCAGGGGACACCAAGGGCAAGGGAAGAGCCATCAAATTGTGTTTAGCCTTGGGCTCCAATTCAAAGGCCGCAGCTCCGAGGCTCTCACCCTTCCCATTCTGAAAGGAAAGGTACTGACTCCAGATGCTTGCAGCCCTGCTTCTGATTTGCAGGCTGAATTCGTGCAAGGGCCTTATTTCTCAGGACAGGGCTCCTTCAACAGCCTCTCCAGCCAGGAGCGGGCCATCAACTATTTCGCCTGCTAAGCTCATAACTAGATCAAGCAGAGAAACTGGGAATGGCAGGTTGATTTTATGCCCTTGCACTATCTCTCCAGTCTATCAACCTGTAGAACCAACAAGTATCAGCACCCCTGACATACATCAGAAGCCGTAGCCTATAAACAGGAGACACGGAATCGGAGAGACATCTCAATTTCACTCTGCAGGTAGAAGGCCCCTCCCGCAGAGAGAGGGAAATTAACCCTGTAGCTACACGGACTGCTCCCTTTATTTAGCTGAAGGGTTAGATTCTTCCAGTATCGTGGCCTCGGTTCCCAAAGTGGTAAGGCGGGTGCCCGGCTAAGCAGGAGAGGGGAGCTGACCTTCAGTACGTGGCACACTCACCCAGTCATACTCCTGGCAGGGGGACAGCTGGACAGACGAAGGCGTGCCTTTCTCACAAACACACGCTCTGCTCCCAAGCCACACTCCCCAGGAGCAGTTGGAGGGGTGGTTTTGTCTTTTTTTTTTTTTTTTTCTTAACTCACACAAAGCACCAGATGTGCTAGCAGTGGTCCCACCTGAGCAAAAAGACAGAGCCATCCTGCACGTGTCTGTGTGTCCTGCCTCTGAAAAGCACAGAAATCTGCCTAAAACCTGTATACCACCTGTCCAGGTAGAAAAGCCTAGCATTTCATTGTTATTCTCTTGCAAAAGTTGGTTAGAAGCCGACAAAACTACCCTAGGTTTCATTTAGTCAGATTTTCCTTTAAGGTCCCACAGTCAATGGATTTTGCTTTAATGATTATTTATTTATTTGTGAGAAAGAGTGAGTGCTTGGGGGAGGGGCAGAGAGAGAAAGAGACAAACAATCCCAAGGAGGCTCTACGCTATCAGTGCAGAGCCCAACTGGGGGCTAGAACTCACGAACTGTGAGATCATGATCTGAACAGAAATCAAGAGCCACCCAGGTGCCCCTCAATGGATCTTCCCTTTGCAAGACATTCAGTAGTTTTCCCTTAGTTTCCACTGTGACTGACGCCTGACAAATGGTAGTGCCTACTTCTTTCTCCCTGACTATCCCTTTCTGATCCTTCTTCCTTGGCCACCTTCTCTCAAAGCTTCATTTCCCTTGCCTCGCACCTTCCTCCATCCCTAGTGACCTTTGCAAATAATGTCATTATGGGTTCTAACCAGGCTCTCGGTCTGAATTCCCAATTTCAGGATGATGTTACAGAGCCCTGAAACTCTATGATAATGCAGGAGTATGCCCAAAATGATTAATTCCACAGAAGTAAAAGCCCAGCTTCTGGAAGAAGTCATAGCCTTCATTGATGCAATTTTTTCTTTTGAGAGAAAATGAGGCCACTGAAGCTAGAAATATTAAGTGACTTAACCAAAATCACACAAATGTTTTGTTGTAGAAATAGGAGTACAGTCCTGGCAATCTGCCCCTCCCCGGAACCTGCATTTATCATTTATCCATCTACCAAAGACAGACCACGCTTCTGGAGAGAGAAATTGTCTCTGATATTCTCAAGATGGGCAATATCCAACAGACTGATAATGAAAGTGTGCTTTCATGCATGACTGGTTGTGTAGGGTCCCCAGGGGCCCTCGCTAGAAAACACAGCAAGGACAGAGGCATTGAAGATGGACCTAAGAGTTCACTGGCTGGGTTCAAATTCCTCCTCTGCCATTTTCGAGCTTTGTGACATTGAGTAAATGCTTCAGTTTCCTGATCTGTAAAATGGAAACAATCACAGTCTGACTTCACCACGTTGAGGCAAGGACTAAACGAGAAAGCCTATGGAAGAAGTGTTTAACACAGTACTTACACATAACTTAAAAGAGGTCCTTCTGGGGGTGCCTGGGTGGCTCGGTCAGTTGAGCATCCAACTCCTGATTTCGGTCCAAGTCATGATCCCAGAGTTGTTGGATTTAGCCCTGTGTTGGGCTCCATGCTGAGCATGGAACCTGCTTGGGATTCTCTCTCTCTCTCTCTCTCTCTCTCTCTCTCCCTCCCTCCCTGTGCCCTTCCCCTGCTTATACACATACTCTCTCTCTAAAATAAATTTAAAAATTTTTTTTTATTTTTTTAAAGAGGTCCTTCTGCCTTCAACTAATAACCTCCCAAGACCTATGTATTTTATACACATGCCATGCCCAGGTGGGTCATGCTAAGGTGAGAGTCTAGATTTTGTCTGATTTTCATGACTGCTGGTATCATGTAACACATTCACAAATGCTCTGGGAGGAAAACATACACTGGGTACAGCCAATCAATATAAAAATTGTCCAGTCAAGTTCATTTTAAAACCACATGGTAATTCCCTGGTAATTCTGGGTTAATTGCATATTAATTACCATCTTGTTATAGCATCAATGAGCCATACATTTGACGTGGAAACCTGCAGCAGACCTGAAAGGCTAAAATGGACTTTCTCTGCTGCAGGAAATGATCCCTGATCACTCTGTATTACCAGGGCTTTTCAGAAAAACCTTCTAGATTACTGCTTCTTTAAAGAGCTCAGTAATAATCCAAAGTACCCTCCAACTAAAGTTTCCTCTACCGTACATACATAAAGCATACCCAGTAACATCTACCACCAGTGACCAACTGCTCCCCCTAAATCCTCCAGATCAAGATCTTTTGAGAGGGCAAGCCCCAGGCTACTGATCTCTTTCTTCTGTGGTGATGGTTCAATTGGCTACAATGGTTTGGGGATGTTCCAAAGGTCCTTACCTCCACCTTCTTGCCAGGCCTTTAGAAGCTGACTTCTCCACATTTCCTGCATTGAAATATGATCTTCCCAAATAAGTCATATGAGCCCAGCTGAATTTCTTGGTAGAGGAATTATGTATAACAAGACAGTTGGCAAGGTTATATCACTCCATGAAAGCTGTAATTTCCCTGCAATTGATTTCCTAAAGATAACTCACTGTTTGCGTGCAGTGAAAGCTAATTTAACAAGAAAGATGAGTCTCTTCAGAACACCTTGATTGGCAATTGTGATAAATTCCTATAATTACTATTGACTCTGAGGCGGATTCTCATTTGTTAAGTTGTTGCGGCAACATCAGGCTGTTCCCAGCTTTACAAAAGAAACTTGAGGGACCGACACAACTGTAGGCATTTTGGAGGGTCCTTGAAGACCCCACTGAATCTCAGAGAGACCGCCACAGCCTCCTTGGCATGTCCACATTGACTAAAAATTTCCATAGGAACCATAACCCTTAGATCCAGGGAGTTGAGCTCATTCTCCTAACGAAGAAACAAAGTTGGGTCTGGATCGATGGTTCCACAGGGGTGACAACAAAATCTTAGTATTAATATGAAAAATTGAATAATGTTAAAAGGCCCACATTTAGGAAATTGGTTAGGAGCACCTAGGTGCCTTAGTTGGTTAAGCGTCCAACTCCTGGATTCAGCTCAGGTCACTATTTGTGAGTTCAAGCCCCATGTCAGACTCAGTGCTAACAGCACAGAGCCTGCTTGGGATTCTCTCTCTCCCTCTCTCTCCCTCTCTCTCTGCCTCTTCCTCTCCTTCTCCCTCTCTCTCTCTCTCTCTCTCTCTCCCTCTCTCTCTGCCTCTTCCTCTCCTTCTCCCTCTCTCTCTCTCTCTCTCCCTCTCTCTCTGCCTCTTCCTCTCCTTCTCCCTCTCTCTCTCTCTCTCTCTCTCTCTCTCTCAAAATAAACTTTTTTTAAAAAAGGATATTGGTTAAATCAATTAGTATAAATCCAATGATAAAATATTATGCAGCCATTAATACGATTTTACGGAAACTTAGACAAGGGAAAATGACTGTAATATGGTTTTAACTATAAAAGGTAAGATGCAAAATTATATGTACAGTTTAGGTTCAGCTTTGTAAGCAATATGCATTAAAAAAACAGGAAGGAGGGGCGCCTGGGTGGCTCAGTTGGTTAGGCATCTGACTTTGGCTCAGGTCAAGATCTCACCCTTCCTGGGTTCAAGCCATGCATCAGGCTCTGTGCTGACAGCTCAGAGCCTAGACCCTGCTTCAGATTCTCTCTCTCTCTCTCTCTCTCTCTCTCTCTCTCTCTCTCTGCTCTGTCATTCTCTCTCAAAATTAAATAAACACTAAAAAAAAAATTTTTTTTTTAAATAAGGAGGAGGAGGGGCGCCTAGGTAGCTCAATCGGTTAAGTGTCCAACTCTTAATTTCGGTTCAGGTCATGATCTCATGGTTTATGGATTCAAGCCCCTCAACAGGCTCCATGCTGCCAGTGTGGAGCCTGCTTGGGGTTTTCTCTCTCCCTCTCTCTCTGCCCCCCTCCCCACTCACACTCACGTACTCTCTCTCTCAAAATTTTTTTCTTAAAAAAAAACCCAAAAAACAGGAAAGAATGTGTCCTAGAATGTTAACAGTGATAGAAGCCAGATCTCTAGGTGGTGGGATAAACAAAACAGCAATGAAAGAAAAAGAGAAAGAAATTCTACTTTGTAAAAAGTCCATACCTATAATAAGGGGTTACCCCTGATACCAATTTAGGTTGGGTTACTTAAGAGAGTCAAACTGTAGGTGTATCTAATTCCCAAGTAAAAAACTGTTCTTTGCTGTTTGAGAATATTGTCCCTGACCATCTCAACTATCACTGTCAGCTGTCAGCACCATAAATCTGTTGCTTGTGTTTCTACATCACACATACAAACACTGAACAAGAACTACTCCTTGCCTTCTAGGACTTTACAAGTTGGGATAGTCTATTCTAACATAAAGCATAGATTTTTCTACATAATTTGCCATGTAAATGTAAGGCATTACTAGTATTGATCATAATTTCACAACTATCATCACTGGGGCTCCGGGGTGGCCCAGTCAGTTGAGCAGCGACTCTTGATTTCAGCTCAGGTCATGACCTCACAGTCTGTGGGATCAAGCCCCTCACTGGGCTCTCTGCTGACAGCATGGAGCCTGCCTGGGATTCTCTTTCTCCCTCCCTGTCTGCCCCTCTCCAGCTGCTATGCTCTCTCGCTCTTTCTCTCTCTCAAAATAAATAAATAAACAAACAAACAAACAAACATGAAAAAGACTTTTTTAAAAAGGATCATCGATACTCCTGAGTTCTCTCTTGTCATTAACAAATTCAATCTATTTAATAATTCTAGGGGACACAAAGGATTATTATCTTTACAAGGGTGATAAAACTATGGCTCAGAGATCTACAGTAATTTGCATGAGGTCACAAAGCAAAATAATTTTTTAAATCCAAGTTTTCAGTCTCAAAGTCTAAGATTCTTCCTACTGTACCATATTTATGGTAAAATTTTACAAATGAGGTATACTTAATAATTTAGAAACTGTTTACTAAATGCCCATACTACCCAAAGCAAACTACAGATTCAATGCAATCTCTATCAAAATCCCAATAGGACATTTTTTTTTCCAGAAATAGGACGATCCTAAAATCCATAAGAAATCTCAGGGGCCCTGAACAGCCAAAACAGTCCTCAAAAAGAATTCAATTGGAAGCCTCACACTTCCTGATTTCAAAACATACTACAAAGCTATGGTAATGAAGATAAAACGGCACAGGCATAAAGACAGACCCATATACCAGTGGAATAGAACAGAGAACCCAAAAATAAACCCTTGCGTGTATGGCCAAATGGTTTGCAACAAGGGTGTCAAGACTAGACGATGGGAAAAGGACAGTCTCTTCAACAAATAGCACTCAGAAAACGAGAGACGCACATGCAAATGAATGAAGTTTGGACCCTTACCTTAATTCAAAATGGATTAAAGGTATAAACACAAGACCTAAAACTATAAAACAAAATGAAAGCATTAGGGAGAAGCTTCAAGACACTAAATTTGGCAATGGTTTCTTGGACACGATACCAAAAGCACAGGCAACAAGAGCTGAAAGAGAAAAACGGGATTACATGAAACTTAAACTTCTGCAGAGCAAAGGAAACAATCAACAGAGCAAGAAGGCAATCTAAGAATGAAAGAAAATAATTGCAAATCATATATCTGATGGGGCTAATATCCACAATATATAAGGAACTTTTACCACTCAACTACAAAATAAAACAAAACAAAAAACTAACCCAATTAAAAAACCGGGCAAAGGACTTAACAGACAATTCTCCAGAGAAGATGTAAGAATGGTCAGCATACATATGCAAAAACATTCAACATCACTAACTACAAGAGAAATACAAATCAAAAGAACAGAAAATAACAGGTGCTCACAAGGATGCAGAAAAATTGACAACCTTGTGCACCGTTGGTGGGAACGTAAGTTGGTGCATCCATGAGGGAAAATAGTATGGAGGTTCCTCAAAAAAATAAAACTAAATTAGCAGATGATCCAGCAATCCCACTCCACGGTACAGAGCCAAAAATACTTAGAGTAGGATCTCAAAGAGAGATCTACACATCCATGTACATCTCAGCATTATTCACAGTAGGCAAGAGATGAAGGCGACCCATCCAGATGAACGGATAAAGGAAACGTAGTATATACGGATGACGGAATATTACGCAGCTTCTAAAAAGTAGGGAACCCTGTTGCATTTTACAAGACAAGCCAGTCACCGTAGTACAAACACTGTCTGATTCCGCTCATATGAACCATATAATACTCAGAATCATAGAAACAGAACATAGAAAAGTAGTTGCCTAAGGCTGGGGCAGGGTAGGGGACAGAATTAGTGTTGAATGGGCGTAGAGTTGCAGAGTCATAAGAGGAAATAGTTGTAGATATTTGTTGCACTAAGATGTGAGTACACTTTACTGAACGTATACATAAAAATGGTTACAATGGGCAGATTTTATGCAGTTTCTGCCACAATAAAAAAATGTTTGCATATCATTAACTCTCTTAATCAAGGGCTTTTGGCATTTCAGATGGAATTTTTTAATTCATTGTTAGAAACATAAAAAGATACAATCAAGCGTGCTATGTTGCTTCCTGGTCCAACAAATATAATTTCAATTTTTAAGACCCTCAAATAAAATTTTAATTAACTACAAACTGAATTCACTACATAATAGCAAAATGTGTTTTTGTTTGTTTGTCTGTTTCTTTGGACAAGTTTCTTTTTTAATTTTTAATGGTGGTAAAAAGAGTAACACAAAATTTAGCATCTTAACCGTTAACAAGTTTCTTTTTAAATTTTTAATTGTGGTAAAAAGAGTAACACAAAATTTAGCATCTTAACCAGTTTAGTGGTGTTAAGTATATTCACACTGATGTACAACAAATATCCAGAAATTTTTCATCTTATAAAACTAAAATTCTGTATCTATTCAACAACTCCCCATCTCTTCCTTCCCTCAGCCTCTGGCAACCACTATTCTACTCTCCATTCCTGTGGATTTGACGGCTCTAGATACCTCACATAAGTCGAATCAGAAATATTTGCATAAGTGACACAATACACTTTTTTAAATATGTGAAATGCTGCCTTGCATCAACCTTTTTTTTTTTTAATGTTTATCTATTTTTGACAGAGAGAGAGAGACAGAGCATGAGCAGGGGAGGGGCAGAGAGAGAGGGAGACACAGAATCCGAAGCAGGTTCCAGGCTCTGAGCTGTGAGCAAGAACCCAAAGCAGGGCTCGAACCCACAAACTGTGAGATCATGACCTGAGCTGAAGTCAGACGCTTAACAGGCTGAGCCACCCAGCTGCCCTGCCTTGCATTAACTTTTAATGACCTCACACAATCAGCATTCTGAGGAATACCACACCAAAACACCATTGAGAAACCAAAAAGTAACCAGGGTGCCTGAGTGGCTTAGTTGTTTGAGCATTCGACTTCGGCTCAGGCCGTGATCTCATGGTTCATGGGTTCGAGCCCCACGTTGGGCTCTGTGCTGACAGCTCAGACCCTGGAGTCTGCTTCGGTTTCTGTGTCTCCCTCTCCCTCTGCCCCTCCCCTGCTTGTGCTCTGTCTCTCTCTCCCTCTCTCTGTCTCCAAAATAAATAAATGTTTAAAAAAAAAAAATTAAAAAAAAAAAAGAAACCACAAAGTAACCAAGACTAGCATATCCTGAAAATTTTCCAGAGGTTACTTTAATCTGTCTGTGCCTCAGTTTCCTCATCTATACAATAGAGATAATAGCATCTTCCTCATAGCATCCTGATGAGGAGTTGCATTAATACATGGAAAGTATTTGAAACACTGGCTGGCATAGAGTAAGCACTCAATAAATATTTAATATCATGATTATGTATTCTGTCAATATTGGGAATACACCATAATTAAGATGCAATGACTACTCTCGAGGAGCTCACAATCTAAGAATGTACATGTTCTGCAGAAACTCAGAGCATGGTAGAAATTTGTCAATTATTACCATTTAATAAGGCATTGTTCACTAGATAGACTCAAGAAAATAAAACAGATAACGAGAATAATTTCTCTAGCTGGAAATTAAGAACGTGAGGCTTTAGCCAACACAATGAGTATTTTCAGACTGTGATCTTGCCAAGATGTAGCCACTAATATTATTTGCAAATACAATTAAAAGCGATGCATCTATTTTCACTGTGGGCAAGAATTCAACAAATTCTTACCTCTGGTTTTGAATTAACCATGCAGTAACTTATAACACGGCTACCTTATTTGTCCACTCTAGAGACATACGGAAAGTGGAAAATGATTGTAATAGCAATAAGAGTAGTCTTTCTCTTCTTAATGAAATTCTAAAGAGCTACAGTCTCCTGTAATGCAAACAAGCATTTCTGCCTTGGCAGATTCGTCACACAAACTCAGCCAACCATAGCTGAGCAGGGATTGTGGCCAGCAATGCTGCCACCTGCTGTACAGAAGTGAGATTGCTTTCCTCAGACAAAAAGAATTTAAGATCCATGCCCTGACCAATCTGTGCTCCTCGGTTTAGGTAAATAGTTCTATTATTCCAGTAGCTCAGCACATTTCTGAGGTAGGTCACCCTTCTGCCTATCTAAACTCACCTGGTTCTTTAGCGAACTTACCCCCTTACTTATGTTATTTAACTGACTCACCCCATTATACCGCAATTTGTCTTCTGTTTCCTTTCATTCACTCAAGATGAATTACTTACTGTTGAAACACTGTGTAGTGTCAGACTTTTTAATGACAAGCCCTGTGTCTCAGGATAGCACATCTCCCTTTCTTCTAGGAATAAATAAGCACACATCACATAGCTCTTCTCGAGTTTTATGTATGTACCTTCCTAGCCATACTGACTAGGAGACTATTTTTTAAGAATATGTGGACATAGGGGCTTCTGGGTGGCTCAGTCGGTTGAGCGTCTGGCTCTTGGTTTCGGTTCAGGTCATGATCTCACAGTTGTGAGTTCGAGCCCCACATCGGGCTCCGTGCTGGCAGTGCGGAGCCTGCTTGGGATTCTCTCGTTCCCTCTCTCTCTCTGCTCCTCCCCAACTTGTACTCTGTCTCTCTCGCAAAAACAAATAAACTCAAAAAAATTTTAATAATAAAAAAGAATATGTAGACATAAAACATATTCAGCTAAACAGAGACCCTTGTGGGTTCTCTATGGCACCTGAAATGTTCGCACTTGACCTTAAGTGCAATTAAGGGAAAGAGAGGGAGAGCCAGATTTCAGAAAACTTATAAGCAAAGCTGATCTTCAGGGTTCTGTTTACCTTTTGGAGATGTATTTTCCCTTTTTTCCCTGCTTTCCAGGCCCAAAACCTTTGATGAGCCTTAGTTGTCCAAATTCTCCTTTGAGATATTTAGTGAGGCACGTTGCCAAACCTGGACCCCCCCACACACACTTGGGACCTTCCCTGATTCCCCCCTCAACCATTAACCATCAAAACTTCCTATTCTGGTTTCCCCTCCTCAGTGATCTGGTTGTTTCTGCCAAACCACCTAAACTGAGAGTCCAGTTACTATGGGTAATTATTTAATATATTAATTACCGTCAAATGTTTGGGTGCTGACAGAGGCCTCTGTCACTTAATTAATTAAAAGCCATGGATAACCGGCAGGATTTGGGGCACCATGAAAAGTGACAGAGTCAGTGGGGGGATAGGGGGAATATGTAAGTGGATCAGATGAGTGAAACTTCCAGTGACACTCTTTGAGTCATAGTATATAGATAGCAGTCCACTACTCTACACACACATACACACACACATATCTCTTTATGCCATATACTCATATATATACATACCCACACTCTGCACATGCGAAGACTCCCCCAAGGAGAGAATATGCCATCTACCTGTAAACACAAACGTCCTAAGTGTCTCCAGACACCGTTCATACAAGAGAAGAGAAGCGTTACCTGGTCCAGAGTTCACGTGTTCTTTCCATGACACCAGAGTCACCTTACATCCACACAGTGGCTCAGGTAGCAGAGAGGGTAGACTTTAGGAAACCATTAACCATTCTTGGCATGAAACATCAAGTGAGGGCCTTCCTCATCTTGGGTTAATGTTCTATAACTTTTTCTCCAAATTTCCACGCTGAAAGCAGGAGGTCGTCCCTATATGTCAACATGCCTCTTGTGAAAGAAACATCTCATCTAGTTGAAGCAACCCCCATAAGAAAAATAATCCAAACTTTAACAAAAAAACTGTGTAGCAGGGCCCCTTGCAAGATGATTTTTTTCTTACAGCTATGACAGAAGTCAATTAAATGGTATCTCTTATCAAAATCATATTATAGTATGTAATTTTAGATTTTGCTTTCCTAAACTCAGAGATGGATGGTATTGCCATATTAATGTTTCATATTTTCCCCTGGTAAGTAACCATTTGCCTACCAACTTGGAATATATAAGGATAGGATCCCTATAAGGTTGGTTATGCCGTTAAAATAAAATCGTATGCTCTGAGCTTTAACCATGGAGTCTCCCCTAAGAAAGCATCACTCTGCATACAGAAATACTTCTGACAACAACAGCATGAACAAAGAAAATGGAAAATCCAAGGTGCGGATCTAGGCAATAATCTGTAACATTATTTACTCACTATTCACATTCTCTGGTTTTGCTGCTGAGTTCAATGACAGCAGGAGAATCAATTTCAATATGTACATGGCATTTATTATAATCTGCATTTCATGTGGGGAAACACAAAGAAAAGGGAACAGAATCCTTGACTTCAAAACACTTAGGCTTGGTGTGGTAACATATTTCCCTAGTTCCCATCAGGCTAAAATATAAAATTCCAGATTCATACCTCCAGCCATGGTAAAGTTTCACTCCTAGTGCAGTGCCCGCCAGGGAAATCACAGACCTCTGATAACATTTCTCCTCCAGGGGTGCCCTATATTTTTAAATTCACTCTTGAGTAGAAAATGTCACTGAAGCCAAAGGCTACAAAACCTAATTAGCAGTATAATGAGAGCCCTTGAAGAGAACTGGAAGACTGAACGGGAGCTTTGAGAAGACAAAGTATCTAACCAGACATTCCATCTTGTTGGATTGGAGGAAAAGCGGAGTGAACATTCACATCCAACACATAAAATTTAAGTTAATTATGGACTTCGAGTGTATCTTGTCAGCATAACGTTGAGTTCTGTCCAAGAAAGTTTACTAAGAATGGCAAAGAACTTCCTTGCAATATTGAAAGCTTTAACAATCCCAAGGACTACCAATTTACAATTCTGATACTACACATATTTGTTACAGGAGTATTTGTTAAAATGTTTGCTATAGTAAACTGTTAGATCAGCAAGGTTATAAACTATTTTTGTCACAGAGGGTTCATCTTAACCACCTACCTTATGACACTGCACACATTTCCCTGACCTCGCTGTCATGTTACTTCATTTCTAAGTAAATGAATCAGCATGGCTTGTTACTCAAAAAGCATCGCCAAGGACGCTGGGTGGCTCCACGGTTAAGGGTCTGACTTCAGCACAAGTCGTGATCTCAAGGTTCATGAGTTTGAGTCCAGTTCTGTGCTACCAAAGAAGAGCTCGCTTTAGGTCCTCTGTCTCCCTCTCTCTCTGCCCCTCCCACACTCATGCTCATGCGCGAGCTTTCTCAAAAATAAAATAAAGCACTAAAAAAAAAAAAGCATTGCCTTCTCCTCTTTTAGACTTATTTACTTACAGTCCTTCTTGAGCAAATCTTTGTAAAGTTTCATCTGTAAAATGAAATTTAAATTATATTTTAATTTTAATTTTTATTATTGTTTTCATCATGGCCTATATTACTATTTTGGTATTTTTTCCTTTAGTCCTTTAACTAATGAAAAGATACCACTTATCCCATGGGGCGCCTGGGTGGCTCAGTTAAGCATCTGACTTCTGCTCAGATTGTGACCTTACGGTTCAAGAGTTCGAGCCCCGCCTTGGGCTCTGTGCTGACAGCTCAGAGCCTGGAGCCTGCTTCAGATTCTGCATCTCCCTCTCTCTCGTCCCCTCCCTCCTGCCCCCTCCTTCTCTCTCTCTCTCTCTCAAAAATAAACACTTAAAAAATTTTTTAGAAAAAGGTATCACTCATCCCAAAAGACTAGGTAAATCAAAAACTACTTGTTGAACACTGAGAATATACTGTCTAAACATTTGCAATGATAAAAATAAAATTTTTCAAAATTTTTGATTTATGTGCCAAAAGTTAATTTAACCACACTCTTCAGTTCGTGGCACACTACTGTAAATTGTCTATAAAGGCTTCCCTTTTTAGTTTATATTTACTTTTATTGACATCTCCCACATAGCAAATATTCTAAAGTACAGTAAAACCTTGGTTTGCGAGCATAATTCATTCCAGGAACATGCTTGGAATCCAAAGCACTTGTATATCAAAACGAATTTCCCCATAAGAAATAATGGAAACTCAGATGGTTCATTCCACAACCCAAAAATACTCATATAAAAATGATTACAGTACTGTAACAGAATACAAAATAATAAAGAAAATACAAAATATAAAGAAAATAAACAAGTTAACCTGCACTTTCCTTTGAAAACCTTCGTGGCTGGTGTGAGGGAGGCAAGAGAGAGGAAGGTTATTGTGTAGGACGACTTTCACTATCGCTAACGGAGTCACTGCCATCTATTGGCTCAATGGAATCTTTCTCTTTTCATGCAACTTTAACAAGGATCCTATCCAGTAACACTTGCTTTTGCCTCCTTTAAAGGATTTCAATGAAATGTGGCATTGCATTGATGATCACCCACAATCCTCAGTGAGAGAGAGAGAGAGAGAAAGAGAAAGAGAAGAACCATTGGCTCAGTTGTGATCATGTGACATTCAGCATCACGTACTACCCGTATTGCAAGACATCACTCGTTTATTAAGTTCAAATTTATTAGAAATGTTTGCTCATCTTGCAGAACAAGTTACTTCAATCCAAGGTTTTACTTGTACTTGGTATATATCTGCTATCTAAATGAAATCTAGCCAAAAATACACTGTTGTTTTGTGTGCGTGTATTTACAAAGACAGTACTGTGTTCTAGGTCTTTCTTCACTCAGCACCTAGTTTTAAATTCTATCCATATTGCTTTATATCCATATTACTTCACATGCACATACACACGCTTCACACACACACACATACACACACATATACACACACACACATCTGGCCTTTTCCTTCTAAACACTATATAGTACTTGGTTTAAAGACCAAGAAAAACTTTTAAAGTGATGATTTAGCCATTCTCCATGGTGATATGCTTAGACCCTCCCAAGTCTGAGTCTGGGAAAACTTTGCCCAGACTGATGGTGGTGAGGTGAAAGTGGGGCACGGTTACGTTGTGGGTTAGAATTCACACCAATGGACGGCTGAGTACCTCCCTACCCTTTCTCTGCTAAAACACTTCTCAATGGGACATGTCTCATCTGGTAAGTTTGGCCTCTGACTCGTAAGTGGTAACTTAAGTTGTAGATAACACAAAGCCCATCTCAGACTGACCTAAGAAAAAGACCCTTTGCTCGTCTAGCTGGGACCTGCCAGGGTGAAGTGTCTTGTCCCAGGAAACAAGTTCCTCTCCATCTCTCGCCTTTACAATTGGCTTCCTTGGCAAGCTTCATGTAGTAGTTTCTGGCAACTGCAGGGTATTATCTACTAGAGGCTAAGATCAGCAAAAAAAACAAAAACAAAAACAAAAACAAAACAAATATATATATATGTATATATATGTGTATATACAAATATATATATGTATATATATGTGTATATACATATATATACATACGTGTGTATATATATATATATATATATATATATATATACACACACACATATATATATGGTTCCTGCATATATCCTGGGATTAACTATGATTGGATCAATATGAAATTACCAAGGCAATCACTGTCACATGGAAATAGAGTTTCTCAATTGGCCAGACACAGGTCATATGTTCTCAGTGACCAGTCACTAAACTAGGGAATTTCGGGGCCATGACCACTGACCCTGGGCTACATAATCTACTCCTGATCTAGGGTAGATCCCACTCAAATGATGTGTCCTGAGAATAGAGAAGGTTTGTGTTCCTGAGAATGGAGAAGTAACAGTGATATACTATTGCATTAAAAAAATGGATTCAAGGCAACCAAACCAGACAATTATTCACAAAAACTGGGTAGTGGATAGAAAGATGAAATTTCTCATAAGTAGAATAATGTCATTCAAAGCCACAGTTAGACAATAACCATGAGGTCTCTGGGTTTAATGCTTTAATCTAACACTCAAAAATTATCATAATCAGCATTTCTGTAATTACCATAATGACATGGAATAGATTATTTTATGATACATTATCTCATTTTATGTATATTAGTCTTGACAATTCATTTTTCCTTTATACTTTGTCATAACTACTTTTTGGTCACTCACAAAGGCTGACATTCATATTCTCTTCTCCTTTAAAATATTAATTTTTTGGCTCAATAATTAGAAAAAAATACACGGGTCACTTCTAACACCACAATCAAAAGTACACTAAGCATATTTAAAACCTAAATGTGAAGGTAAAACTATACATCTGAGGATATGTGACAGAATATTTTGGGGGTAAGAAGAACACTTAAACAAAACTTTTTATTACCTCAAAAAGAGGATTTCTTTTCAATAAAGTATACCACAGGCCAAGTTTGCAGACAGAGGAAGGATTGAGAGAAGATATCTGCAATGTCAAAAACTGACAAGGGAATGTTTGCCAGAATATACAAAGAATGTCTACAATTCAACAAGAAAACGTCATAAACACTGATGAAAGAAATGGGCAAAGCATACGGAAAGGCAGTTCACAGAGGATGAAACTAAAGGCCAACAAGAATATAAAGAGATGTTAATAAGCAGAGACATGCAATTTAGAAAAATAATGTGCTGCCTCATCATTGTTAGACAAGCAAAAACTTGAAAGCTGTTTTCAAATCTTGGTGGTCAGGTGGGACACAAGCACAAGTACACCCATATAGTGAAGGTACAGACAGAATAGCTACTCAAAAGAGCAGTCAGGAACTATGTAGGTAAATCAAACACTTACCCCGTGTTCTAGCAAGGCTGTTTGGGGGTATATATGCCCAAATAAAATTTCAGGTCCATAAAGGGATATGTATGAGGACATTTTTTGCACTGTTTACCAATCAGGGTCCAATCGCAAGAGAGAAACCACATCATAATTTGAGCAGGAAAACTAAATATAAAGAATGATTGGTTACGATAGAGTATGGGAGTAATATGGTACCAGCTGGTGAACTTACACTTGGGTAGATATTACTCTGCAGTTGCCAGAAACTGTTACATGAAGCCAGACAAGGAAGCCGACTGCAGAGGTGAGAGAGGGAGAGGAACATGTTTCCGAGGACATGAACTTCACCCTGGCAGGTTTCAGATAGATGAGCAAACAAAGGGTCCCTTTTGCTTAGGTCAGTTTGAGATGGGCTTTGTGTTGTCTACAACCTAACTTACCACCTAGGAGTCAATTAGAGGTCTAACTGACCAGTGTTCCCAGATGAGACACATCCCATTGAGAAGTGGTTCCGCAGAGGGGCGGGGGGACCTCGCCGTCCAGTGGTGTGAATTCTAACCCACAACATAACCGTGCCCCACCTTCACCTCACCACCACCAGTCTGGGGCAGAGTTTTCCCAGAGTCGGATTTGGGAGGCTCTAAGCATATCGCCATGGAAAAGGGCTAAACCCCCACTTGAAACTTTCTCTTGGTTTTTAAACTTCTCTTCCTCTTCCCTATCTCCTCTTCCTTTTTGAAACGAGTGAAAGAGCCACTGCCAAGAAGAACATTAAGTAAAAGGAAGCAGAAAAAAGGCAGAGAGGGAAGTCAAAGGGAGAAATTTTGCTCAACCAGCAACGGCTTCATTAGGCTCACAACAAAGACAAGCTCAATTTCTTTCTTATTGACATTAACGAGTTTGATGTGAGTCCAACATAAAAGCCAGGCAAATCTGCTTGCTCTTACTGGGGTCCCAGTACCCCTGCAGCTGCTTGCAAATTGCTTAATTCCACAAAAGGTCATCTTTCTTGATTGGTTTTCATTCCTTTCCGTGTCCAACCAATCAAGTGCAGGCCACGCAGATGGCTCCGAGCTGGTCCTGACGGGCCAGGTCAGCAGCTGCTGGCTCACCCCAGAATGCGCCTGCCCTCCCCATCATGGAAATCCTCCCTCTAGCAACGGGCTTTTTAACTAGCAGCCATAGGAGCCCAGAGGATATTTCCTGAATAGATCAACGTTACCGACTAAACTCTGTCCATAGAGCTATGGTACAAGCTGGGGGTGAAACAAGAAAATATAACTCGAAGAAGAAAATGAAAACAGCTTATACAGTTTTACAAAATAACAAACACAGTCAGTAGCAGGGCTGAGATTCAAACTCCCATTTTTATACCCAGATTCCACATGATGTCTGTCTGGGATGGAAAAGGGACAAGAGAAGAGGAATCTAGCAAAGAGACAGAAATAAAGAGAGCACGGGGAGATACAATTAAACATAGGATCATGTGGGTTGGTTTCCTTCCAGGCGGTAAGCATGATACCAGAGCATCCATGTTATATATTTTCTAACGTATTTATTTTGAGAGAGAGAGAGAGACAAGAGAGTATGAAGGAGGCACAGAAAGAGTGGTAGAGAGAAAATCCCAAGTAGGATCTGCACTGTCGGTGCAGAACCCGACTCAGGGCTCGAACTCACGAACCGCAAGATCAAGAGTCAGACACTTAACTGATGGAGCCACCCAGGCGCAGCCCCCCCCCAACCCTGACCACTGGTGTCATATTTTATCTCACTTAATCCTTCCAATCAGAAAGGCAGCCATTATTAGTTCTACTTCTATTGACCAGATTCCAAAATTCAAAAAGGCTAAATAAAAAATAGTCCAAAGGTTATAAAACACATCAGTGTCACAGCTGTAATTAAAACACAATCCCATCCAGGGGCGCCTGGGTGTCTCAGTTGGTTTAGCAACTGACTTAATTTCTGCTCAGGTCGTGATCTCATGGTTCATAAGATCAAGCCCCGTGTCAGGCTGTGCACTAACAGTGAGGAGACTGCTTGGGATTCTCTCTCTCCCTCTGCCTCTCTCTCTTTCTCAAAAGTAAATAAACTTTTTTTTTAATATTTTTAAAAACTATAATACCAACCAATTTCAAAACCCATACTTTAAAAAATGTTTTTAATGTTTATTTATTTTTGAGAGAGAGAGAGAGAGAGAGAGAGAGAGAGACAGAGTGTAAGTCAGGGAGGAACAGAGAGGAGGGAGACACAGATTCTGAAGCAGGCTCCAGGCTCTGAGCTGTCAGCACAGATCCCGACGCAAGGCTCAAAGCCACCAATAGCGAGATCATGACCTGAGCCAAAGTCAGGCACTTAACCAACTGAGCCACCCAGGTGCCCCTAAAACCTACACACCTTTAATGCCAGGCTAAGCTATCTCTTCCCACTCAAGTGCACCAGAGACCTAAGTGTTATATATATTGTTTGATAAAGACCTGACTTTGTGCCCATTCTCTTCTACATTTTTTTAATTTTAGAAATGTTGAGGTCAGTATGATTTAATCATAGAGAAATAGATATTTATTTAAATTTTTTTAATTAATGTTTTTTATTTATTTTTGAGAGAGAGAGAGAGAGAGACAGAGTGTGAGCAGGGGAGGGGAGAGAGAGAGGGAGACACAGAATTCAAAGCAGGTTCCAGGCTCCAAGCTGTCAGCACAGAGCCCTACGTGGGGCTCAAATTCACCAACTGTGAGATTACAACCTGAGCTGAAGTCGATGCTTAACCGACTGAGCCACCCAGGTGCCCCAAAATAGATATTTATTTAGAATCTACTTTATTCTGGACATGCATTCAGTAATTCAACAAGCATTTACGAAGAGCCGGGCACTCTGTCAGGTCCTAGAGAAGCAAAGACGAATTAAAACCTGGGCCATTCCCTCAAGGAGCTTGGAGACCACTGGGGAAAAATGGAGAAATAGACAATTATAAAACCGCATGCTTATGGCCCTCTGGCTTTCTTAACCTCTTAAACCTCTGTTTTATAATCTGGCATACTGATATAATAATAGTACGCACCAAATCGAGTTGTCGTGAGGATAAAATTAGAAAGCACACCCTAAGCACTTTGCATACCGATATATGGTAGGAGTTCGATAAATATTACTAATATCAATATCATCAGCAGCTTAGAATGAAGAAATTATGAATAAATTGGAAGCGAGAATGAAGAAAGATGAATCTGCAGAAGCCAAAGCCAGATTGCACGTGAATAAGAAAGAGGAGCTAAAGACAACTCCAGGTCCTGGCCTTGGCAGTCTGGGCTGTGGAAGAATGGTAATTGCAGAGGTTGCTCATTGGCTACATATTATCCATTCTCCCATTCTTGCGTGGTAATGGAACTTCGGTTTTATCCAGGGTGACAATATATGCCATTAATGTTCATATGTTTCAGTCCCCCATACAGATTTAGCTGACGTTCCTCATTTCCTCCTTCCTGCTGCCTAGGCTCCCATGCAATGGCAGGTTCTCTGGCAGCAGTCTTGGACCAAGAGGTGACCCTGAGGACAGAAACTGTTCTGTAATGTGGAAACAGAAAGATAGAAGTTGCCTGGGTGTGTGGTAATTAAGAAACTAGCCTACCACCCTTGATTGGCCTAGCTCTGCATTTCTTTTGCATGAGAGCCCAATATCTATTTTAATCCACTGTTATTTCGGGTTTTCTGTTATTCAATCCTAATCTAATATAGGGTGGATGCTGATATGGGGTAGAGAGTGGTGCTGTTTACAAATAATAGACACTATAAAAGGAGATTTCATTTGGGAAAGGTAAAAGGAAAGATGACTTCAGTTTAGGACAAGTTCTTCTTAAGGTGTCTGTGTTTCCAAGAGGAGGACAAGTGTTCATTGAGAACTAACAGTCTTGGAACTATAAGGACTTTGAATGGGGACCAGGATATGCCACCCTAGAATATGCCACTTTGGCATCAGATTATTTTGAGCTGAAGGCCACTGAGAACCAACAGATACAGGAAGAGTTCTCTGTCCTTCCTTATCTGTCTGAAAGCAGGGCATAAATTTCCCTTGTGAAGGCGGACCTCTCTTCCATACCAAGACAGAGGAGAGCAGCTCTTATCACTGGAGATGGAGAGGAGTTTGCACACATGAACCTCACTAAAATGATCCTTACCTTCAGCAGTCTCCCTCCATTTATTTCCTTGCCACTTCCCCTGGATTTTTCATCCCTCAAAGCCCAAACCCCCTTTCCTTTCCCATAAGTGGGGCACCTGGGTGGCTCAGCTGGTTAAGGGTCTGACTCGTGATTTCGGCTCAGGTCATGATCTCACAGTTTGTGAGTTCAAGGCCCACATCGGGCTCTGCGCTGACAATGCAGAGCCTGCTTGGGATTCTCTCTCTGTCCCTCTCTCTCTGCCCCTCTCCCACTCATATTCATTTTCTCTCTCTCTCTCTCTCTCTCTCCCCTCTGCCCCCTCCTTTCTCTCTCAAAATAAATAAATAAGCATTTTTTAAAAGGTACATAAGCCCCCAAGTCTACCCATTCGCTTGAGTTTTTTTCTATGACCCTCCATGCAAAAAAATTTTTTTTAATTTTTTTACATATGACATTTCTGTATCTAGTAACAGTACATTAAAATATGGAAAACCATTGCTGACATAAATCAGTTAAGCCTTAGCAGCTCCAGTTGCTAATATGGTCTGAGGTTAATTAACGAATATACATTTCGTTTGCCACAAGACATGAAACAATCAGCCTTTTTCTAACTAATTCTAACTACATCCAGTTAATTAAACTTATAATTAGTTGGAATTCAGATTTAAGTCCAGGGCATCCCACACTTGCCGCCTCCAAGAAAAGGATATTTTCACTGTGATGGTATTAAAAGGTTTTTAAAGGAACTATTTTGAGGTTTCACTTTTTGAATGAAAAAAACTCAACCGAAGATTTTTAAATCTCTAATCCCTGCTTTAATTTTGAATTCTGGTCACTTAACGACCGTTGATATACGGTCTAGTCGAATAATATTAATGGTATCACGAATATTTGGTTAAGTTTGGAGGAGTGAATTTATTATACACGAGCAACTATTCCTGCCCATGGTAGTTATGACTGACTGATCTTGGCTTTATTTCTGACTTATCTGGGAAGCAGTATATAGAATACCTTCCTCCAAACAGTTACTCTCAATAGAACAGAGCTCATTTATGAGACGAAGCTTACTGATTATTGAGGCCCTGGAGGAACCACAAGAAGGATGAAAAGGAGAATACTTGTAAGAAGTGAAAGAAAAAGAGCAGCAAGAATAACATCAATTTTAAGGGGAAATGGAAAGATAGTTGCCTTATTGATATAATTTAATTTAGCAAATAGGGCTGGTAGTCTCAAACTACCTTCCATTAAATTCTACCATTAGATATTTATTCTTTTGAAGGTAATTTCTCTTATTCAACACCGAAAGCTCACAAACATAAAACCGTACTAGTCATTAACAACTTTATCACTTACTTCTATTTTATTGAGGTATAATGGACATACAACATCATATTAGTATCTGGTGTGCAATATGATGATTCGATGTTTGTATATGTCACAAAATGATCACCTACATAAGTCTAGTTAACATCTGTCCCCATACATAGTTATAGAATTTTTCTTGCGATGAGAACTTTTAAGGGGCACCTGAGTGGCTCAGTCAGGTGAGCGTCCGACTTCAGCTCAGGTCATGATCTCGCAGCTCGTAAGTTCGAGCCGCGCATCAGGCTCAGTGCTGACAGCTTGGAGCCTGGAGCCTGCTTGGGATTCTGTGTCTCCCTCTCTCTCTGCCCCAAACCACTCACATCCTGTCTCTCAAAAAAAAAAGTAAATAAACATTAAAAAAAATTTTTTTTAAAAACGAACTTTAAGATCTATGCTTTTAGTCACTTTCAAATATGCAACATGGGATCATTAATTCTAGTCACCATGCTGTACATTACATCTCCACGACTTATTTTATAACTGCAAGTTTGTACTTTTGACTCCCTTCACCCATTTCACCCACCTCACATCCCTTGCTTCTGGTCACCACTAATCTGTTCTCTGTATCTATGAACTTGGGGGTGTTGCTTTGGTTCGGCAAACACTCCACATGTAAGTGAGATCATACTGCCTTTGTCTTGACTGTCTGACTTCCTTCACTTAGCATCATGCCCTTGGGTTCATCCATGTTTTCACAACTGGCTAGATTTCATTCTTCTTATGGCTGAATAATATTCCAGTGTGCGATGGAGTGTGCGGTGTGGTGTGTTTTGTGTGTGTGTATACATGCCACGTTCTCTTTATGAATCCATTGATGGACACGTAGGTCATTTCCATACCTCGACTGTTGTAAGTAATGCTGTAATGAACGTGAGAATGTCCATATCTTTTCAAGTTAGTGTTTTCATTTTCTGCAGATAAATACCCAGACCTAGACTTGCTGGATCATAGGGTAGCTCTATTTTTAACTTTTCGAGGAACCTCTATACTGTTTTCCATAGTGGATGCACCCATTTACATTCCCACCAACAGTGCACAGAGTTCCCTTTTGGCCACAATTTTCTTTGCCAACACTTGTTACTTCTTGTCTTTTTTTTTTTTTTTTTTAAGTTTATTTTGAGACAGACAGCATGAGCAGGGGAGGGGCAGAGAGAGAAGGAGACAGAGAATCCCAAGCAGGATCCACACTGTCAGTGCAGAGCCTGATGCAGGGCTCAAACCAATGAGCCATGAGATCATGACCCGAGCTGAAACCAAGAGTTGGACACTTAACCAACGGAGCCACCCAGGCTAGATGTGAGGTGATATCTCATTGTGGTGAGGTGATCTTTCAACATTTTTTTATTTTTGTACTGTCATCCCTTGACATTTCCCTACCAATGGCCTAACCTCCCACTAATAAAAACTATGTGCCTTTTCTCCTGTTTATCTGTCTTTTGGTAGTTTAATTCACAGGCTCCTTGACCCTAAATCCCAGGGTATAGGGAAATGTGTTTCCTCCCTGACTTCTTTCAACATTATATAGTAGAAATCACGAAAAAAGGAGGAGTAATCAAGGAAAGGTCTTAAAATAACAAAAAAACAAAACTCTGGGGAATTCACTATTTCCATGACAGCAAAGGAAAAGAAGCTGTTGAAGGAAAATGATGAGGGGCAGCAAAAGGAACATGTGGAGGATGGGGTCATAGAATTTAAAGGAGGTGAGAGTTACAGTAAAGCAGCATCAGATGCTACAGAGGTTTCCAGTTAGATGGGCCTGAAGAGCATCCAGAGGATTTAACAACAAAATATAACTGCAAACCTCATCATAATTGTTTCAGTGGCGATGAGGGAAAGCTGAAAACAAGCTGCAGACAAATGAATGGAAGATAGGGAAGGGATAGATTGCGCCCTACTGCTGTTGTAACAAATTACCACAAATTTAGCGACTGGAACCAACATAAGCTTCTTATCCCATAGCTCGTAAATCAAAAGCCAAGAGGACGCTTCAGGTCTCACCAGGCTAAATCTAAGTGTGAGCTGGCCGGGCTCTTGTCTGGAGGCTCCGGGGAAAATCTGTTCTTTCAAGTTGTTGGCAGAATTGGGTTCCATGTGGTTGTTGGGCTGAGTTTCCCATTTCCTTGCTGGCGGCCAGCCAGGGATTGAACTCGGCTTCCAGGGGCTGCCTCCATTCCTCTGCTCCAACTTCAAAGCCAAGGACAGCTGGTCGACTCCTGGTCACGCTTTGAATCTCCCTGACCTCTCCTCCTGGTTCATCCCTCCTGACTTCCTTTTCTGCTTTTCACGGCTCCAGTGATCACACTGGGTCCACGAAGATAATCGAGGTTAATCTATGTTAAATTCAGCGGACTAGTAACCTAATTCTATCTGTAAAGTCTCTAGATTGGTGTTTTATGAGGAAGCCAAGGGACAGGAGTCTTGGGGGAAACATTGTTAGAATTCTGGCCACCACAAAGTGGTAATAATGAGCATATCAACACTTTTAAGAAATCAGGCTATAAATACTTTTGAGAGGAGGTGTGTCGAGGAGAAGCAGTCGTATAAAATTAGAAAGACTCAGACACATGCATATTCAGAAGGGAAAGACAACAGAGAAGCACATTTTGAAAATAAAAGAGAAAAAAGTGAAAAACTGAATCGCCTCTGAGGAGGTAGACAGAATTGGGACCCAGATCACAGGTGGAAGCAACTAGCCCCTGCTGGATGTTACAGGCAGAAAGGAGGGTAGGAAGTTTATGTGTCAAGAAGTTGTAGAAAGTTGCAGTTGTACAAAGTCATTAAGCAAGTTCTGTTCACCACCAGTATTTTCTCCCAGGCAATTCTCAAAGTGTTGTCCCTGGACCCATAACATCAACATCACCAGAGAACTCACGTAAAATAAATTCTAAGGTCCTACCCCAGACCTACTTAATCAAACACTCTAGGGGTGGGGCCCAGAAATCTGTGTTTAACGAGCCCTCCAGGTGATTAGGATACAGCTCAAGTTAGAGAATCATTCTTACAGTAAAAGACAGAGTCATGCCTAAGACTGTGGGGGAAAGGGTGCCATGGAAGTCCTAAAGGAATGTGAAGGTTAGAAGGAGCTGTGGGAAGAAAAAGGGAGAAGACTGAGAACATATGGAGACCATGATCCTGCCAGACTCCAGGAACCAAATTCCAGTCCTGGGTGTATAAGGATAGAGTGTGAGATCTAGTAGGCTTTTGACCAAAAAAAGAGGGTAATAGAATTATTACTTATAGGAATAGGAATTATTGGCAATATATACGGACAATGGAAATAACTGATGACAGGGAGGCATCTTGGCTGGAGGAAAGAGCACTGCTTTTAGAGTCAACATAATCTGGATTACGCTCTGCCACTACCAGCCTGGGAGTTCAAGAAATTGACTTAATCTCTCTGAGCCTATTTCCTCAGCAGGGGAACAGAAATACAACAGAGGTGTGGAAATCCCGCCCACGTGAAATAGAGCACATGGAAATTCTTAGCGCAGAAACTGACACACAGGTGAGAGCTATTACTAATTCATTGGGATATTCGTCAGATTCTGTCGTATTAATAGATGAACCCTATATCATGTTTCCTAATTCTGTTACCCTCTGTTCAGTTTCCTCCAACCAGGCTGGACTCCACACGCCTTCTCATTTCAGAACCCAACTCAATGGAGAAGCTCCGTAGACATTCTAGATGCTTGTGACAGAGAGCAGGGTGCAAAAATGTGAACCCAAGCAAAGCAGTGGCATTTAAAGCCACCCACACTCCACTGGCCAACTCAGGTCATAAGGTCAAGGCTAAAGCCAGTCAAGTGAGCATGTGAACATGGAAAGGAAAACATGGCAAGGGTGGAGAAAGAAAAAATAATTTGAATATATTCTATTATCTATTATATTAACTCTGAGTCATACCAGAGGTGTTAGCCCGGATTGTTTGGGATGAAGCTCTAATTAAAGGCAAAGGCCAGGGGACGCTCAAAAGGCAACCCAACCCTCATCAAGATGAGAAAGGCTTTTTCAGATTCTGGAAAGTTAATTACTTTTGCAACATGCATGTTCGTTATTTCTGACCACATCGTTGGTGTATTAGTTTCCTATGACTCCCTTAACACAATCCCATAAACTGGGAGTCTTTAACAAAAAGGCAGTCCCTACAATTGTGGAGACTAGACATCCTATCAGCAGGGTTAATTCCTCCTGAGGGCTGAGGGAAGGATCTGTTCTAGGCTTCACTCTTTGGCTTGGAGACAGCCATCTTCATTTTCAGACGGCATCTTCCCTGTGTGCATGACTGTGTCCACATTTCCTTTCTATTAAGGACTTAAGAAAAAGGTCACCTTTTATTAAGGGACCACCTTACTTCAGTATGCCTGCATCTCAACTAATTACAGCTGCACAGTCCCATTTCCAAAAAAGGTTACATTCTGAGGTCCTGGGGGTTGGGCTTCAATATGTGAATTTGGAGGCACATAGGTCAACCCATAAGAGGCAACATTCAAACCTTTAAGATTGAGACCTTCTTTGTTTACAGGCAAGAAATTGGATTGCTGCTCTATTCCAGCCTCTCTTCTTGAGAAAGGAACACCGAGTAGTGAGTTTTAAACTCTTACAAAATAGAGCCACGAACTGGGTCCCCTGACATGCCAAACTGGGAACTGACATGCCTTACCCACTGGTAAGACTGGTGCACAGGACACTCCTCGAAGAGACAAATCCTAGAGAGACTCAAATATCTGAGAATTCTTGGTCAAGTCACATTCACTGTGTAAGCTGAATACTTGCCATTTACCCAAACTCCTTCACACCGAGGCCAAACAGATTCTGTGCTGCCTCTGACTAAACATGTACTCGGCTGGTTATCCATCATGAAGAGGCCAGGTGGAGGAGGCCAGCTGGCAGCCAGGCTGTGCGGTCTGTTCCCACTCATGGCGGCTACAGGAGTCAGCCCCCAACAGGTAAGGCCTCTGCTTCCGGGCACCACGCGTGACCTCACCAGGACAAGGCCTCCTCCCAACACCTGTCTCCCTTTGACCTTTCTTACTTTAGTCAAGGCCACATTCTATCCGGCACTGCAAAGAACAGTGCCTCTTCTTCCTCTTCCCTGTGCTCTCTAGAAAGGTTACTCCTTTCGTAAACGATGTTACCCATGCCAAACCCACCCCCCACACCGCCCACGTTTCCCACACCCACGTTTACCGCTCTCTTACCTATCAAGGTTCAACTCGGCAGCTCAGGAAAGGAGAGGTGACTGCTGCATGCGTTCCTGTGTCCCCAGTCAAAGCCATAAGCTGGTTATGATAGATGTCACTGTAATATTCCCAGCCCGGGCTCAAAGTAGACCTGGAGTACAGACACCGTCTTCTGTCACATTCCTCAACATCACACGGCCCCAGGACTCAGCCGCAGACAGAATCCCGGGCTGGCTCAGCACGGAAGGAGTTAACTAGGGAAGGACTGCAGTTTCTCTTCAAGTTCCTGGCGGCAAAGCTAAGCTCTGGCCCTGTGATGTTCCTCAGGATCCACGACCTAGTGCAGTATTAACATAGCACCTCTACCACGGTGCCTGGGTGGTTCAGTCCGTCTCAGTTTCAGCTCAGGCCATGATCTCACCGTTTTGCAAGTTCAAGCCCGGCATCGGGCTCTGTGCTGACAGCATGGAGCCTGCTTGGGATTCTCTCTCTGCCCCTCCCCAACACCAGCACGTGCACACACTTTCTCTCTCAAAATAAATAGACTTAGGAAAAAGCACCTCTAACAAAACCTCAAAAGACTGTGCTGGGTTGTATAGACAATGCCTCCCACGCTGGCCTGAAATGCACATTAAATGTAATACAGGGGGCTGGTGGGGAGGGGAGACTACGATGGGCCCACCTGCACCTCTAGGGCCCTCATCTGAATCCTCTTCCCGGTGAACCTGAGCCAGGCCATCAAGGTTCCTCTGTCAGGGCTATCTGTCCCCTGACATCTCAGAAGGAGGTCAGCACTGTTTTCCGTATTTCCCCTGCACCTTTTGCTCAAAATCCTCTTAGGAGCCCGACCAACGCCCGTAAACTCCAGGCAGACATGAACAACTGCCAGCTGGGCCCGTCCACGTCAGCGTCCCACGGAATCACAAGCACCCGATGTCCAAGCCTAACTGGTTCCCATCCCCCACAACCCACACGGCAGCTTCCACTGGACCAGCCACAAACTCCTGCCCACTGGATCCCCCCAAACGCTCTGAACTGTGTCCCTCCTCCACTCACCACTTTTTCAGGTTCTCCTTGTTGCCCACTTAGAACCGATCGTGAGGCAGTGGGGCAGGCAAGTGAATTAGGGACACCTGTGTTCAGATCCGACTACTTCCACGAACCAGCCCAGTGGTTGGGAACAAGGCAATGAACTTGTTAGCTTTTGTGTTCTCACATTTAAGATAGGATTTAATGAGGCAATCTCGGTAGAGAAATGTTGGTCAATCTCCTTGACTTCTGAATTCAGTTCCAGTGCCCGTGACATTATCCTCCAGGCAAGTAGTGCCCCCAGGGGGACAGCCAGCCTGTGTCCCTGTACCCGAAATAAAATGGAAACTTGGGGCACCTGGGTGCTTTAAGCGTCTGACTCTTGGTTTGAACTCAGATCATGATCTCATGGTTCTTCATTTGAGCCCTGCATCAGGCTCTGTGCTGGCAGTGTGAGCCTGTTTGGGATTTTCTCTTCTCCCTCTCTCTCTGCCCTTCCCCCACTCTCCTCTCTTCCTCGCTCTCTCTCTCTCTCTCTCTCTCTCAAAAATAGATAAACTTAAAACAAAAATTTTTTAAAAATGGAACCTCAAACTTGATTAAAATTAAAACTATTTCACCATTTAATCTATAATATTTAAGTGGTTTTATATACAAAGAATATTATTTTAGCTCTGTATGTCTTGAAAGAATGTATTTCACAGTTAACTTAAATACAGTCTTAACAATATGCATTCATTTATTTAACAACTATGGATTGAGGTTATAATATGTGCCAGGTATTGTTCTAATTCAAAGACACGTGTGAATGTATTTCATCAGTGATATGTTGTTTATTTTAAATTATGTATAAAATATATTTTTCTTGACAAATATAAATTGCTAACTGGTGCCATATCACCTGATTTGAAGACTGAATTTATATCAAAATATGTATTCAAATCAATCTTATGTTAAGTCATCAAAATTAGTCAAAAACTGCCATCACTACCTCTAAACTTCTGAATTCATTCATTTTGCATTAAAATACGAAGGGGTTTTAAATTTTCATGTTTTATTTCTAAATGGCAAGATGAGAGAAGAGATCACCTCTTTGCAATAGTACATTGGGTATGAATAGCATTTGCTCCCACTTAATGATGAAGAAAACTAGAATATAAGCATCACTATATTTTCTCCTTTTAACCTATACTTTAGGCTAAAGACATTCAATGAGCCACTGAAACATTTGATCAGCAGAAGAGAACTCAAACCGATGATCATGATCTACTTGAAGGAAACTGGCAGAAATGTTTTCAGTTTCCACTCCTAACTTGCTATATATTAAAGTGTAAGCTCTTTACACTTCCTTCTCCAACCAGTGGCACGTTATAGGAGCATATTAAACAAGAGCTGAGAGTAAAAATCACAAGCATATAAAGATCACCAGAGCAGCTACTGGTATTCAGCTGAGTGTAACCCATCTGCCACGGGAGGGGGGGGATCACAAGGCTCTCCCTTCAAACACACCGAGATCTCATGTTGTTCTGTTTCTAAAATCCACACGAGTATTATTGTACCTGCTTGTTCGTGGACATTGGAATCCACCGTCTGCAGTGATGTGGCCACCCTCGCACACCTTTGCAAACCACACACCTGGGAGCACTTAGCAGAGGGTAGATCTCACTGTTGCCTTTCAGGTTTGAACGCATCCTGCTGCCTGAGAAATTACCCCTTCTAACTGCCCTACAATCTAAATATGATACCAGTGCTTCTGTTTAAAACCTTTTATTAGCTCCCCAGAGAGGTGGGGATGAACTCCAAATCCCTTCACAAGAAATGCACACCAAGAGACACAGGCAAGTGGAGCCATCCTATCCATGCTTTTGTAGACCTCACCCTATTGTGCGCACCTCTACTTTTGTGGGCTGTGTCTCCTACTCTTTGCTAGGAAGTTTCTCCACTTAGCTACCACCTTCATAGCCCTCTAAAAGTTCACTTTTACCAGGAACCTCCCTTGACCGAAATCCCTGTCTTTCCTCCTCCATCCCGCCCCTCTGCCACCACACATACCCCTTGCTCTGAAACCATTCACGACACCGCTATAATTCTTGCCTTAACATTTAAGGTAACTGAGGGGCGCCTGGGTGGCTCTGTCAGTTGAGCGTCCAAGTTCGGCTCAGGTCATGATCTCGCGGTCTGTGAGTTCGGGCCCCGCGTCAGGCTCTGTGCTGACAGCTCAGAGCCTGGAGCCTGCTTCAGATTCTGTGTCTCCCTCTCTCTGCCCCTCCCCCACTTGTGCTCTGTCTCTGTCTCTCAAAAATCAATAAATAAATGTAAAAAAAAAATTTTTTTAAACATTTAAGGTAACTGAGAAGCAGTAAGAGATGCCTCCTTTATCACCTTCATTGTAGAGCTAGGTGGGAACAAGCCAACTCCAGAATCTCAAAGGCTAAGAATCACAGAGATTGTTCTCACTACCTGCCAGTGGAGGGTCAGCTGTGGGTTCATTCATCTTCTAAGCGAAAGGAACAGTCCCCATCTGGGATGTACTTACGCCTTAGCAGAAGGAGAGAAGCAGGAGAGCTGGAGAAACATTCTGATGGTTCCTGAAGATTCTAATGGGAACTGGCAGTAGACACAGCCCTTTCCAATCACACTGGCCAAATCAAACCATATGGCTAAGCCTGGTATTGGTAAGGTGGGGAAGTATAACCCTCCCAAGACAGGTACAGTAAGTCTTATGACAATAGGCAGAGATGTGTACTTCTCTTACAGGACAAGAAACAGTAATCCAGAGCAACAATGCAATCTGCTATTGGCTAATAGCTTTCCTCCTCCATCTTCACCAGTAGAAATGAAATCCGTGTATGGTTGTGCCATGCAGGTGAGGCATCGGCCCCCACCTCTGAGTAAGCAGTAGCTCTAGATTTTCCATTCTCTAATGTTGGGCCCCAAGGACTTAGGATCTGATTTTCCCAGTTCCTTTTCAAAACTGCCAGTTCAGGGGCGCCTGGGTGGCTCAGTCGGTTAAGCGTCCGACTTCAGCCAGGTCACGATCTTGCGGTCCGCGAGTTCGAGCCCCGCGTCGGGCTCCGGGCTGATGGCTCAGAGCCTGGAGCCTGCTTCCGATTCTGTGTCTCCCTCTCTCTCTGCCCCTCCCCCGTTCATGCTCTGTCTCTCTCTGTCTCAAAAATAAATAAACGTTAAAAAAAAATTAAAAGAAAATAACTGCCAGTTCAGTTTTAGTTCGTAGGATTCTATTCCCCACTTCTCCCAAGACCCAATGTGCAGAAGAATTCACTGTTCCTTTCTAGATCCTTCTTTGCAGTTTGTACCAAAACAACACAAAGCCTTTCTGCTCTCCTCGCTAAGCATGAAAGGAAACGGAGCTGTGACAAAATGGCCACCAGTGGGAAACCGATGGGGTTCAGTGTCCCCAGAGGCCCCATAACCTGACTGCTTTCTCAGCAGACACGCAGAAGCACTGAATACCTTTCTGAACATGGACCCCCGCCACCCTCTTCAATCTCACTCCACCTATCACCAACCCAAAAGACTAAAACATAAAAGCAGTTAGGTTGGGTGCAAAGCTCATAAAACCTAAGCTTCAGCGTTGTACTATTTTCCTAAGCTGCTGTAACCAACTACCACAAATTTGGTAGCTTAAAACAACACTTAGATACTTTCACTCTCTCACCGCGCTAGAGGCTACAGTCTAAAATCAGTATGAGTAGGCCCAAGTCAGAGTGTCAGCTGGGCCACACTCCTAGAAGCTCTAGGGGACATGCATTCCTTGTCCCTCCCGGTTTCTGGTGACTCCCAGCATTTTTTGACTTGTGGGCCCAGCACTCCGGTCTCTGCCCCCATGATCCCATCACCTTAGCTCCTTCTGCCTGCATCTTCTGTCTCTCTGCCTCCCTCTTATGAAGAGGCATGTGATGGCATTTAGGGCCCATCCAGACAATCCAGGTTAATGTCCCCATCTTGAGATCCTTAACCACATCTGCAAAGATCTTTTATCCACATAAGGTAACATGCACAGGTTCCAGGGATTACATATGAAATCTTTGGGGGGGACCATTTTCAGCCCTACCGCAAGGGCCCTCAAATACACAGCTTCTTCTTCACACCTGGGAGAGAGGGTTGCCAGAGGCTCCCTGGGCACATGGCACTTGCTGGGCCAGAAGGGGCCCTGCCAGTGGGGGCTTCAGAGCTCAAAAGAGCTTTTCTAAACCATCAACTGTGGAAAGCAAAACAAGATTGCCCACATAGAGAGTGTTCTTATGTGGGGGGAAACCTGAAATCCTTAAATCCAAAACTTGTGTTTATTTGTGTCTGCACAGAATACAATTATGAAGAGGGGTTTAAAATCAGCCATGGAGAACTCACTAGGACCACCTTCATTTTCCATCCATACTACAGAAAATACGGCATCATTCCTGCCATCTAAAGAGGTGATTAACCTACCAAAAGCCAGACGTGTGCAAACATGGTCAGTTATTTATTTAAATTCATAAACATGTTATCTAGATTTTAGATCTGTGACTTGTTTCAGTCACAGCTTTGTGATGATCTGGGCTTTGTCGTGACTCTTGTCCCTAGCACACCATCTCCCTGTTATCCGACCAAACCCTAGTTGAGATGCAGCTGTGAAGGGGTTCAGCTGATGTCAACTGAGTTTCAACGTTTATTTATTTTTGGGACAGAGAGAGACAGAGCATGAATGGGGGAGGGGCAGAGAGAGAGGGAGACACAGAATTGGAAACAGGCTCCAGGCTCTGGACCATCAGCTCAGAGCCTGACGCGGGGCTCGAACTCACGGACCGCGAGATGGTGACCTGGCTGAAGTCGCACGCTTAACCGACTGCGCCACCCAGGCGCCCCAGATGTCAACTGAGTTTCAAATCCTTGGGTTAATCAAGAGAGAGAAGGTGCTGGTTGGGTGTGACGCCATCAAATGGAAGCCCTTGACAAAGCCCACGGCCACTGGCGCAGGGTCAGAAGCTGCTGGCGGCCGAGGGAGAAGGACTCAGACCAGGAGTTTCCACACTCTGTTCAATGCAAGCAGCCTGCATGTGAAAAAAGGTCAAGAATCCAGAATATTCCCCTGATAGCTGGGAGCTGATTAAGCCAACACTGGGCGAACTGAATCAGAAAATGAAGGAAGTTGAGGGAGAGCCTCGTGAAGAAAACAGGCGAGCGGAATCTCTCCAGGCACCTTCATCATCAGAAATGCTGCTATATCCACACCCTATGTCAAAAGCACAGAGCCATCAGCAGACAGCTGTGTGAATACTGCCCGAAAGTAGGCTAATGTGGACCCAAGCCTGACTGCCAGCTGGAGAACACATGATCATAAGAACACAAGTTGCCTGTGGCGTCTCTGGATTCTGGGATGCAGACTTCAGAAGCAACTGCATTGTCCTGAGCTCCCCAAAGCTGGGACGAGACGGGCAGCATCATGGGGGGTGTGTTCTGTGGCTGCAGGGCCTGGACTGTTGCTGACAATGCTGTGGCTGGACTCCTGCTCCGCCCTGGACTTTGAACTTTGATCATGGCCGAGCCATGTAAAGGCTCTGCTCTCTCCTATAACTGATCTACGATGAGGACTCAGGATCTGTCCTGGGTGCTCTGTACCCTGAGCCCTGCGTGGTCCTCTCCCTGCCCTTTTTCTGGGTTTCTCCCAGCACACACACACACACACACACACACACACACACGCTGCAGAGGAGTGATGGGACTCTGCTGCCTCTGAGCCAGACAGATCCAGGACTTCGAAACAATTGGAACCTTGATTTCCATCCCATCGAAAAGACAAACGGACATCGCAGTTCCACATACTCGAGACTTCGTCCTTTCTGCAAAACCGATGGCATAAACACAAAAATTGGAAGAAAAGAAATAAGTGAAAGTCACCAGAAAGCGAGCACTGACTCCTGCCACCTTGGCATAACCCATTTGCAGGAAGACCGAAGTCAACAGGACTTCCAGCAAAGGGAGGAAACATGCAGCCTTGTGCTTTCAGATGCTCTCCACTAGGTGGTGTGCGCTGAGCCTTTGCAAAAATCAAAATCAAAATCAAACATTTTGCGTGACTCCTATTTCCTTCCGAGTACAAATAGGAATTTTGCTTTCTAGGAATGGGAGGCTAAGCCAGAAAAAAGGAAACTGAATTCAGGTCCAATATTATGGGAGTCTGGTTTTTCTTGTTGTTGTTTTTTTGTTGTTGTTGCTTTTCCCACCAGACTTCTGCCTTCTATTTTCTCTCTGGAACTATCACCACTGAATGCAAGGCAGAGATTCTCCCTGAACCTTCCTGATTAGTAAATGGTTCAGCTTTTCAGTGATCAGTCACCTGTGTTCTTCAGGCCCTAAGTGTGGGTGGAAGGAGCTATTGTCCACTCTTAACAGGTAAAAGGTTAACTGCTTTTTAGTGAGCCCCAAATATTCATGCTTAAAACCAGAAAGGCTCACCCAAAACCCTGACTTACACCTTGCCATGTAAGAATAGCATAAAGGTTACCTTGTGCTGTAAGGTGCTTAACAATCTACAAAATAAGAAGGGACAAAGTCAAAAGTTCTGAATTTCCATTCTGCCTCCACCTTTTAAACCTGTGAAACTGGCCAAGTCACAATTCATAAGAGCCCTCGGTTTCAACATCCACAGAATGGTAGCAATGGTTTGGAAAGCAAGAGATAAAACGTGCGTGAAATCTTAAGGCCTGAAATGCCCAACATCACTAGCTGTTAGGAAAATACAAATCAAAATCACAACAAGGTATTACTCGATACCAATTAGGATAGCTATTATTTAAAAAAAATTTTTAATTTAAATTTAAAAAAAAAAATTAAAAACCTAACAAATGTTGGGGCACCCGGGTGGCTCAGTCGGTCGAGCGTCTCACTCTTGATTACGGCTCAGGTCATGATCCCAGAGTCATGGGCTCAGGCTCTGCACGGAGCGTGGAGCCTGCTTAAAATGCTCTCCCTCTCCTTCTCTCACTCTCAAATGCTTTAAAAATTTTTTGATTAAAAAAAATAACAAATGTCGGTGAGGATATGGACACATTGGAACCTTTATGCACTGCCTGTGGAAACCTAAAATCCTGCAGCTGTGGTGCAGAACACTTTGGCAGCTCCTCAAAAAGCTAAATATAGAATTTGCAGGTGATCCGGCACTCCACTCCTTGGTATATACTCAAAGGGACTGAAAGCAAGAATTCAAACGGGTACTTGTACACGAATGTTCACAGCGGCATTATTCACGATAGACAAAAGATGGATACAGCCCTAGGGTCTGTCAACAGATGAATGGGTAAGCGAAATGTGGTATGTCCATGCAATGAATTATTATTCAGCCATAAAGAAATATGAAGTACTGACACATCACAACATAAATGAGCCTTGCAAACATTATGCTACATGAAATGAACCAACACAAAAAGGACAGATACTGTATTATTCCATTTCATGAGGTACAGAGAATAGGCAAATTCGTAGAGACAAAAAGTAGGTTAGAAGTTACGACTGGCTTAGGATGCCTGGGTGGCTCAGTTGGTCGAGCCTTCGACTTCGGCTCAGGTCGTGATCTTGCGATCTGTGAGTTCGAGCCCTGCATCGGGCTCTGTGCTGACAGCTCAGAGCCTGGAGCCTGCTGGAGATTCTGTGTCTCCCTCTCTTTCTGCACCTCCCCCGCTCATGCTCTGTCTCTCTCTGTCTCAGAAATAAATAAACATTAAATAAAAATTTTTTTAAGTTATTGCTTCCTTTCATGGTTACAGAGTTTCTGTTTGGGGTAACAAACGAGATTTGGAAATAGATACCGGTGATGGTTGCACAACATAGTGAATGCAAGTATTGCCACTGAATTTTACACTTAAAAAAATAGTTAAAATGGTAAATTTCATGCTATGTATATTTTGCCAAAATAAGGAAATACAAAATAGTAATAGGCAGATCGAGAGCAATTTAGTGTTCAAAATCAAGAACAGCTTTGGGGATGGCATTTTTCTCGGTGACTATATTTGGTGATTAAATTCCCTTTTCCATTAAAAAAAAAAAAATCCCAAAGCCTGGCACGGAACTCATTCAAATCACATTTGTATTCAGCTCATGTGTGTCGAGTTTCTTCTGGCCCGCTTCATCCTCCCAGCAATCCTGCAAGGCACCCGGGAACCACAGCCAAAAAACCTGCTGTCCCTACACAGTATCCTTCCAGAGCCGCTTCTAGGTATTCTAGGTATAGACTATCGCTTGATCTTAAGCAGAGAGGATAAGAGCAGAAGACACAGTGAAGCGAAAGGTGTAACATCCAGTGAATGAGTGCTCTGTGTGCCAAGCATGTTACATCCCTCCTTGCAGCCCAAATTCTACCTCTGCATTTCCCCAGATCCCTCAGTCGGAAGTAATTTCTCTATAGGTGATATTTTCAGGCCTCTTTGAGACATTTCCACAATCTGCTCTAATGTAAGGGTTATATTTGCACGCATCTCCTTTAGCATATCACGAGGACCTAAAAGGCAGGAGCCCTTCTTCACCCCTGCCTTCTCCCTCCTGTCACCCCCCTGCTCTCCCACCCATCTGCAATGGTTGTGGGGAATGTTGGCCATGCCCACTGTCCCAGCTGTCTCCAATCTAACAGCAGAGTGCGTTTGCCAAGTATTTTTCTCTACGAACAATTGCTTTTCATCTGTTTCATTTACTGTAACCTCAGCTGTTATCAGCTCCCCAAGACATCCACACACTAACAAATCCTAAGAAGGATAAGAAGTAAATGGCACCAGCAGAGAGACTACCTAAAGGAAGGCACTCTGAAAACATCCTGGATTCAGGCTTCAATCCAACAAAGCCCGAGACTTAGTTCGACGTATAAAAAAGATGAATACCACCTGGTCCTTATTCCTCAATGAGCTGGCAACTGTCTTCGTACAAGCATCCTTCACTGAAAATCAGAGCCCCCAAACTACAGAATATCGTCCCCTCATCACACAAGATAAACTCTGGAACAAGATGCTACTGATACACTTTCCACACATTATCTCACTTAAATTTTACATCAACTTAGTGAAGTCCTTCCCAGTCTGGCATCTGCTATGCCTCTGGTTCCTCTCACTAATCTCTACCCAGAACTCCGTTCTTCAGCCACACAGAACTACCTTCTGTCTGTTTCCTGAAGTTCCAAGTTATCTCTCTTCTGCAGTCCTCTATAAATGGTGCTTTTTCTGCCTGGACCCTCTGCCCTTGTCACTACCACCCACCCTGATGTTCTTCTGACTAATGTCTACTAATCGTTGAGGTCTTAGCTCAGAAGTCTCTTCCTCCTGAAAACCTCTTCCACACTCCAAGACTGAGTTTACTACCTATCCTTCAAGATACCATAGGACCCATTAATAATCTCTAAGATGGCACTAATCAGACTCTTAAAATCAAAGTTCATGTTGACTTGTCCTTTTCCTCCCCTGAGCTGAGAGGTCAGTAAGAATAGGGACCAGGGGCGCCTGGGTAGCTCAGTCGACTGAGTGTCGAACTTCAGCTCAGGTCACAATCTCATGGTTCGTGAGTTCGAGCCCCGTGTCAGGCTCTGTGAGGACAGCTCAGAGCCTGGAGCCTGCTTCGGATTCTGTGTCTCCCTTTCTCTCTCAGCTCCTCCCCGACTTGTGCTCTGTCTCTGTCTCTCTCTCAAAAATAAGCATTAAAAAAAAAATTTTTTTTTTTTAAGAATAGGGACTACCTGTATACTTGGGACCACACTCGTTATCTGGCACATGATAGTCACCATACATGACAGGTACTCAACAAATATCTGTTCAATGGCTACAACAGGTATTATTTTCCTGTATTTTAGAGGAAGCTGGAGCTAATGAGGTTTAGAAATGTGTCCAGAGACACAGAGCTTTTAGCAAAGTCCTAGATTTTTTTAATATTTTTAAGTTTATTTATGTTGAGAGAGAGAGCGCATGCGCACGAGTAGAAGAGGGTCAGAGAGAGAGGGAGAGAGAGAATCCCAAGAAGCTCCGTGCCGTCAGCACAGGGCCCAAAGCAGGGCTCGAACTCACAAACCGTGAGATCACAACCTGAGCCGAAATCAAGAGTCTGATGCCTAACTGACTGAGCTACCCAGGTGTTCTGCAAAGCCCCCAGATTTGAGCCCTGGTCCTTCCCATGCAATAGCCCACACTATAAAGCAAATCCCTCCACCAAAGTGTGTGAGAATTTAAATTAATCAAGGACTATGCAAAATGTTTCATTGGAGTCCTCAGTTCTTTCTTATTTTACCATAATTGTCCATCAGAACTCCCCCTCTCTACCCAGTGAAAATTCTAACAACTCATACTCACATAAATCAAAGGCAGGAGCTGTGTTGATGAGGTGGCGGGCAAGGGAAGCTGAAAAAATAAATAAACAGCATCTCCTTTTCCTACAGTTTTCTTCCTCTTTCGATTAAATATGTTTTGCGGGCCCTGGTGTCAAATAACAAAGCCCAGAAATTTGCCCAAAACTTTCCCTTTCAGCTGATACAGAAGAACAGCCAACACAATGGACTGGTTGGGCTGCCCACCTAATTACTCTACACCCGGAGCTTTTTAGAGCCTTTGGGGTCCCTGTAGAAGCCACCCTTCCATTTCAGGATAAGGGCCTTTTCATGAGACCCGGAAGACTTGTCAGGCTGGGCAGGGGACCGGTAGTGCCTGCCAGAAAGCAGCCAGGCTTCGACACTCTGCTGCTCCTTTGTGCTCTGCCCCACTGTGCTATCTGTTGCTGTGTAACAAAGTGCTCCAAAATTAAAAGCTTCGAAGACTGAACTTTTATTATCTCTGTGGTCCAGGCATTCAAGCGACTTAGCCGGGTGGTTCCGGCACAGGGTTTCTTATGAGGTCGCAGTCAGGATGTTGGCTGGGACCAGAGGGTCCACTCCTCAGATGGCTCACTCACCTGAGCTCCTTGCTGGCTTTTGGCAGGAGGCTTCAGATGCTTGCCACTTGGGTATCTCCGCTGGGTCGCTACCAACACGTGGGTTCTTTCCCCACGCAAGCCAGCAACTCTCCAACACCAGCAGGGTGTCCCACGACTCGGTTCAAGTCTGACACTATCTACGTGCAGATCCCACAGGTTGAGGGCTCAGTCTCACGAGACCGCCCCACTTCAGACACCGGTCAGAAGTCCAGGATGTCACCTGTGCTTCTGACTGACCAGCTATGAATCAGAGGTTCCCAGAACTCCCTCCTTGTGTTCGGCTAATACGCTAGAACAGCTCACAGAACTCAGGAAAGTGTTCACTCGCTACATGAGCGGTTTATCACAAAGGATATTAAAGGACGCAAATCAACAGCCAGATGAAGAGATTCACAGGACAAGGTACGTGGGAAGGGGAGCAGAGCTCCATGTGCTGTGTCACTCAGAGAGATGTGTGAACACCTCCATATGTTCAACAACTGGAGGCTCTCCAAACCCTGTACTTACATACGGACACGTTTTTATGGAGAGTTTATTACATAGGCACGATTGATTAGATCACTGGCCATTGGCAACTGAACTCTATCCTCCCCTCTTCAGCCCCTCTTTCCTTCCCAAAGGTCATAGGGATGGGACTAAAAGTTCTAACCCTCCAGTTGGATTCCCCCCGACCAATCCCCATCCTTAAGTCCCCTAAGGGCTTTCCAAAAGTCACCACTTGAACATAACAAGACACCTTTTATCACTCATCGCAGAGGAAATCACAAAGGTTTTAGGCATTCTGTGCCAGGAACAGAGAGAAAGACCAAATATGCATTTCTTATTATAAATCACAATATCACACTCATGACATGGCAGCTGGTTTCCCTAAAGCAAGCTGTCCATGGAGAGAGCTCAAGGAGGAAATTGCAACGCCTTCTATGACCCCGTCTCTGAAGTCACATGCCTTCACTTCTACCACATTCAGTTCATTAAAAATCAGTAAATACAACCCACGTTCAAGGGGAGGAGATTAGGCTCCACTTTTTAAAAGGATAAATATTGGGGCACCAACCTGGCTCAGTCAGTGGAGCAGGCGACTCTTAGTCTCGGAGTTGTGAGTTCAAGCCCCAAGTTGCATGTAAAGATTACCTAAAAATTAAAAAAAAATCTCTAAGAAAACAAATAAAAGGAGAAATACCAAAACAATTAATGGACATATTTTAATGACACCACACCTATCAACTTAAGAAAGCATTAATTTAGGGGTTAAGTGGCTGACTCTTGATCTCTGCTCAGGTCAAGATGTCACGGTTTGTGAGTTTGAGCCCTACATTGGGCTGTGCGCTGACAGTGCGAAGCCTGCTTGGGATTCTATCCCTCCCTCTCTCTGCCCCTCCCCTGCTTGCTCTCTCTCTGTCTCTCTCTCAAAAGTAAATAAATACACTTAAATTTTAAAAAGCATTAATTTAAAAACACAAACCTCTTCCTTCCCCTCAGGGATCTTACCTCTCTCAGTTAAATGACCCAAGCTATCCCAGGTTCTGAGAAGTTCCCACACATCAGAAATTATTTTCTTGACTCTAACACCCATTTATGAATGGTGTGAGCCCTTACTCAGTCCAAAGTGTCAGTCGTTCACCAATGAGTAGAATATTTACGGAGCACCCTCTATGTCCCAAGTACTTAGCAGTTAGAGGGGAATGCAGAGATAAAAGACAGTGTCCCTGCCTCAGATGGCTCCAAGTTGAATGCAGGTGAGAAATAAGTAACCACTTGTCACAAGGCAGTGGGAAAGTATTATGACAGGATTATGTTTCTGGGGGTTATACGAGCCCATAAAGGAGAGAACTACACCAGACTGGAGAGTGAGAGAAGAAAAGGACACACCTACCAGGTAAGATAACCTTGGAGATGAGTTTTAAGTGATGAGTAGATAGAGCCACTTTAAAAAAAAGGGGGGTGGGGGGAGGCAGGGGGACTCACCAGGAGATCCTTGGCCTGTACGAGGCCATGCCGATGAGAAGGAACACGGACTATTTTGGAACTTGTGCAAGGTTGCTTAGGGCTGGTGTACAAATACGATTGAGTAGGAAATAAGAAATGAGGTTAGACAGGTTGCCCTGCTGAGCTTGGATTTTCTCTGAAGCCAGTGGGGAGCCAGGGAACTATTTTAATCAATGGGGACAAAATGAAATGTGTGCTTAAAAAGGCCCCTACTCAGTTAGCAACCTAGAAAGAAACTTGGAGCAAATTCAAAATGGAGAGTAGGAGGCCAGTCTGGAAACGGTTAGGGTAGTGTAAGCAAGATATGAGCAGGACCAACCCCAGGGTACAGACTTGATGAATCAGGTGGGGGCAGGGGAGGAACTAAGGGAGCCTGAGTTTAGGTCTCAGGATTAGGCAACTGGAGGAAAGGGAGCCACATTGCTAATAAGACAGGAGATAGAGGAATGGGGAGAAGAGAGAAATCAATGTGGTTTAGAGAACGTTGGGTTTGAGTGTTTATAGGATAAATACTAACACGAAAGCCCCTCCATTAGTTTGGGCTCACTGGGCAGAGACTAATTAGAGTTAACAGAAAACTAAATTATAAGGGTACCTGGCTGGCTTAGTCGGTAGAGAATGTGACTACAGATCTCAGGGTCATGAGTTCAAGCCCCATGTTGGGTGTGGTGCCTACTCAAAAAAAAAAAAAAAAAAAAACCTTTAAAAAATCTAAATTATAGACTTTATGTGAAAAATTATGACTGTGTTGGGTTTTGCTTTATTTTCTTTTAATTATTTTTTTAATTTTGCCTTTACCCTCAAAGTGGGGCTAGAACTCACAACCCTGAGATCAAGAGTCACATGCTCTACCAACTGAGCCAGCCCAGCATCCCTTGCCTTGTTTTGTCTTTATCTTTACTGTCTCCTATTTGACCTGTCTTACTGAATCTTCTTTTGTGAACATGTAAGAATTCTCTAATTGTTTGGATTTAAATGGTTGTCTCCAAGTGCTTTTATGGACTGGGAAATTTCTTTTCATGCATATTTTTTTAAATGTCCCTTTCTAATTGGTAACACTAGGATATATTCACACAGTGATATAATGTGTTACCATTTAAAATGGTTTGTATTTAAAAATATTTAATGAACGGGGGAAATCATTGTGAAGTACTCCTAAGTGGAAAAGAAGGGGTATGATACATAAATAGTGCATACGTATAAATAGTATGTACAATATGATTCTAATTTTCAGAAAAATATGTGTGCATCTATACTTAGAAGAAAAAATGGAAAGAAAAACAGCAAAATATCATTCTGAGTATTGAGAATTTGAAATGATTTTTTATTTCCTTGTTGTGTCTTTATGCATTTGCCAAACTCAAAACGATGCATATTTAATATCCCAGGGTTTAAAAATTCATATTGTTTCCAAACGGTTTGCCTTATAAATTTATTCTATATCTACAGTGGCAAATTTTAAAACCGAAAATAAATTCACCAAATCGGCAGAAGTTATCTCTGGATTGCGGGACCAAGAGCAATAGGTTTTTCTTACACTTTTTTGCATTTTTTCCCCATAATGGAAAGGTTTACAATTAGAAACAGGTTTTTAGGAGGAAATAGATTTCATTCCTTCCTCTGGCTCATAAAGTTTCACTATCAGGAAAGAACCTGGTGTTAGTCATTTGCACCTCTGTGTGAATTTGACACCTCTCCCTCAGAGGTATTTACTGTCCCCTTATGTTCTCTAATTAAGAGGAAACCTGAGTTCCATAATGTCAGATGTCACGTAGCTGAGCCCACCTACTATCCCACCAGACTTCGGTTTTTTTTTGTTTTTTTTTTAAGTTTATTTACTTAGAGAGAGGGGGGAAAAAGGCATGAGCAGGACAGGGGCGCAGAGAGAGAGAGAGAGAGAGAAAGAGGGCGGGGAGGGAGAGAGAGAATCCCAAGCAGGCCCCACACTCAGCACGGAGCCTGACTTGGGGCTCGATCTCACAAACCATGAGCTCATGACCTGAGCCAAAATCAAGAGTCAGAAGCTTAACCCTCAGACACACCCAGGAGCCCCTCCTCCCCCACCCAACACACACCAGACTTTCATAAGGAGTTATGCCCTCATAGGAGATGCCCTCTTCATGAGACATCCTTCTTCTGCCAGGGACGAAGAGCTCTTGTCCACAGTTTTCTCCTTCGATCATCTTTCTTTCCTATTTCTGCTCCTCAGTGTTCAGTGTTAAGATTCCTTGGCTAATAAAGCATGTTGGCTGCATGGAGCTACTTATAAGAAAAACCAGAGCAGCCTCCAGTGGCTGGAGAGGTGAATTCCTCCCAGATCTCTTTTTCTTGCTCGTAACCCCAAACCGCTTCTTTTTTTGCTTTTTTCTCCCAGTTCATTTATCCCTACAAGTCCTGGATTTTCTGAGGCAACACAGTTACAAATATCCTGTGCACATACCCTTGCTTTTGTCAGATCATGCATTTTCGATTCTTGGTTCAGGAAACGTGGTCACCATAGATGACCTCCCTAAGAGCCTCAAACAGCCCTGAAAAGTCAACGGCGACGGGTAGAAATCAGAATTCTCCATCTACAGGTGAGGAGGGAAGTCTCCGTGAGGTTAGGTGGTTTGCCACAGGCAGTGAAAATGGCCTAGAGCCAATACTCAAGCACTGTGTTCCTTTATTTACTCCTGTTTTCCTGGGCTCTGAAATTCCCTTACTAGACACAAAACCTTTCATTCCATCTTTGGAAAGAAGTCCTAGATGCCAGCCGAACTTGAAGGAAATGACTCATTGTGAACAGCTGAGTTTCCTAGATAGCTGAGGGCTTGCTTCCCTATCATCCATTTCCACTCCTTCCTCCCTGCTTTATCCCCCTTCCTCTCCTCTGTTTCCCTCGATTACTTTCAAACTATTTGGAATAGTCTATGCTGCCTTGGAGTGTGAGTTACAGCCCCCACCCTTATCCACATGGCTGCTACAGCCACTGCCTAGCAGAACAGGCTACATAAGGAGTAGCAAGACGGTTGGGGGGGAGGGGGAGGAAAATTGGGTCTACATTTTTCTAGAGCAGAGGAGAGGCACCAAACTTTCATCATCACCTTCAACCATCCAACACAATATACTGCAAAGTTGCTTGCCTTCTTAGAAAAAAAAGAGCTGAATTTATCCTTTGTGTGACAACACAAGAATATCCTGATAAACCTAATAATAGCCTAATATTTATTTAGTGCTTACCATGCACCAGACACTATTCTAATTGCTTTACACATATGAATTCCTTAATCAATATCCGTGCATCGTTCAGTTTTTTGCAATCCCGTAAAACAGCAATGCTTGAGGAGCTATTGAAGTATGGGGACTATCTGCCTCTACGTTTTTTAATTCTTGGATTTTTTTTTTTTTGCCTTTTTCTGAAGGCATTGCTATTAGGTTGCAAAATATCACCATTCTAGATTTCCGATTTGCTTCCTTTAATCTCCTACAGATTTAGAAGGAGAAACCAATCATGTTGAAATTCTATCCAGAGAAAGGTAAATATGCATTGATAAGGGCACATAAGTAAAACATATTAACAATCATGAACGTGTGGCACCCAGGGAGAAATATATTCGATATGTCTGTCTCATTCTTCTTAGGTGCCAGAGGCTTTATTTTAACTCTTTATGTTGAAATAATTTCCAATTTACAGAAAAGTTGCAAGAACAGTACAAGGAACTTCCATACACTTTTCACCAACCTTTCACTAACTCTGGGCAGAAGTATCTCAGTGAGTTCATGAGGTATAATTCCTCAGGATCACTAGTAAAGAATGTCACCATTGTAGGATGTTTAGTCTCATCTATAAAGAACTTACCAAACTCAACACCTGAAAAACAAATAGTCCAGTGAAGAAACGGGCAGAAGACATGAATAGACACTTCTCCAAGGAAGATGGCCAACGAACACATGAAAAGATGCTCAATATCACTCAGCATCAGGGAAATACAAATCAAAGCCACACTGAGATACCTCCTCACACTGGGCAGAGTGGCTAGAATGAACAACTCAAGAAACAACAGATGTTGGCAAGGATGTAGAAAAAGGGGAACCCTCTTGCACTGTTGGTGGGAATGCAAACTGGTGCAGGCAATCTGGAAAACAGTCTGGAGGTTCCTCAAAAAATTAAAAATAGAACTACCCTAGGACCCAGCAATAGCACTGCTAGGAATTTACCCAAGGGATACAGGGGTACTGATGCATAGGGGCACTTGTACCCCAATGTTTACAGCAGTGCTTTGAACAATAGCCAAATTATGGAAAGAGCCCAAATGCCCATCAGCTGATGAATGGATAAAGAAGACGTGATTTATATATACAATGGAATACTACTTGGCAATGAGGAAGAATAAAATATGGCCCTTTGTAGCAACATGGATGGAACTGGAGGATATTACGCTAAGTGAAACAAGTCAGTCAGAAAAGGACAGATATTATATGTTTTCACTCATATGTGATCTTGAGAAACTTAACAGAAGACCATGGGGGAAAGGAAGTAGAAAAAAAAAACAGTTACAAACGGAGAGGGAGGGAGGCAAACCATAACAGACTCTTAAATACTGAGGACAAACCGGGGGTGGATGGGGGGTGGGGGAGAGGGGAAAGTGGGTGATGGGTATTGAGGAGGACACTTGTTGGGATGAGCACTGCGTGCTATATGTAAGCAATGAACCACAGGAATCTACCCCAAAAGCCAAGAGCACACTTTACACACTGCACATTAGCCAATTTGACAATAAATTATATTAAAAACAAATAAGTTAATTAAAATTAAAATTAAAAAAAAGAACTGTTTAGTCTGCATACATTTAATCTCCTAATTTTTCCTCCCACCATGAATGACTAAGAATCAGCTAAATTAATTTTTGCTACCTATTTTCAACCTGAAATCAGAAGTATGGAAATCCCTAGAGACATCATTGAGACCACTGACCCGATGAACTGTAGAAGTTAACTTAAGCCATTTCAGATTGAAGAAAATTAATCCCAGCTTCTGGCTGTACTATATATTTATTCATTACACATATTTATTGCTAGGAACATTTTGGGGTGGTTTTGGTTTGTTTTTCAATGTTTATTTTTGAGAGAGAAAGACAGAGTGTGAGTGGGGGAGGGGCAGAGAGAGAGAGGAAGACACAGAATCCAAGCAGGCTCCAGGCTGAGCTGACAGCACAGAGACAGACCCAGGGCTTGAACTCGGGAGTGGCGAGATCACGACCTGAGCCGAAGTTGGACGCTTAACCGACTGAGCCACCCAGGTGCCCTGCTAGGAACATTCTGTAACAGATCTAACACTGTCAGAAGTCCTATTTATCTATTCTTGGCCTCTAATGTGGAAGCACATCTGACTTCATCAAGGATGAAGAATACTTTATAAACTAAAAAACAGTCTTTTAATTTCTCTCCAGTCCTCCCTTCTGCAGCCAAATTACTCATCAGTAAAAGTTTTTTGGTGTTTTGTTTTGTTTTGTTTTGTTTTTTACAAATGATCATATTTTCTAATCTCTGGAATCTGTGTTGCTAAAATGAATTTTAAAAGATTGACAGGTAAGGACTATGTCCTGCACACGGTAGAGACTTTCAGTGCTTAAGCTAGTGTTGAATTAAACACCACGCTGATTTGAATTAAATGCTGAATTAATGCTAAATTAAATACCAGTAGGTTTTGACCATTGGTGAAAAAAATGTCAAGATGATCTTCCTCATGGTCTCTCTAGACCACGCTCCCCTTCGTGCAACCCAGAACTGGACATACTCCTTAAATTTGCATTTAGTCACTCATTCAACATTTATATTGTAGGGTATCTGTTCTCTTAAGAAAAAGCCAAAAAAAAAAAAAAAAGGAGCAGAGGCACCTGGCTGGCTCAGTCGGAAGAGCATGCAACTCTTGATCTTGGAGTTGTGAGTTTGAGCCCCATGTTGGGTACAGAGATTACTTACAAATAAAATCTTAAAAAACAAACAAACAAATGAAAACTGTATTGCTACCATAAATGATTATTTGAGCACATACTGAATTGTTGCCATTCCTACTCAGCTCAAAACACATAAATACGTTTAATGTAAAATTATACTTTAGAAGTATATAGCCATTTTTAATGTGTTATAATATGAAGTGCACAGTACCACCTATGAAATAATCTCTACACTCAACATGGGGCTCAAATAACAGCCCAAGATCAAGCATCACATGCTCCATTGACTTGAGCCGACTTGATTACCCCAAGACTAATCACAGCTGTTGACATAACTCTAAGTGTACAAGAAATACAGGAGTAGAAGAAAATTTTAATTGAACTATGAAGAAACAGTCAAATAAGTCCAGTATGTGGGACATCCTTTAAGGCAATGGGCTGGTATGTCTAATAAGCCAATGTAATGAGGGGAAACATGGTGGAGGGATTGTATTCTTAGTTCAAAGGCCTAACAACCAAATGTAATTCGTAAACATCGATTGGGTCGTTGTTGAAAAAAATACGCTACAGAAATTTCTCCTCAGGGTGCGCCTGGGTGGCTCAGTCGGTTGAGCTTCCGACATTGGCTCATGATCTCATGGTTTGCGAGTTCAAGCCCTTCATGGGGTTCTCTGCTGTCAGCATAGAGCCTGCTTCGTATTCTCTGCTCCCCTCTCTCTCTCTCTCTCTCTCTGCCCCTTACCTTCTCTCTCTCTCTCTCTGTCTCTGTCTCTCTCAAAAATAAATAAATAAACTTAAAAATATATATCCTCAATTGGAGAAAATTGAGTATACCTCTTAAAATACATAGAAGAATTACTATCAATTTCCTTAGGTTTCATAATGGCACTGGGGGTATATATGAGAATGTGCTTATTTTTAGTAAGTACATGCTAACGTATTTGAGATAAAAGGATGTTGGGGGTCCAGAAATTAATTATAAATTTATATTTATAAAACAGCAGAAAATTATGTGTGTATGTATATAGATAGATAGATATAGATATATCTCAGCAAGAAATTAGAAATAAGTCACATACATATTTATATAAACATGTTTATACATACACAAATAGAGCAAATGTGACAAAACATTAACAACTGTTAAATCTAGAGGATGACAGAATATTCATTTCACTATATTTTTAAATTCTCTTTAAGACTGGGGTTCTTTAGCATAAAATGTTGATGAGAAAAATACATAGCAATAGAAAGAAAAACCTCTACACACCAGAAACGGGAGGAGTGCTAAGAGAGGGACAAACCCACGGGTCCCGCAGCGGGGTGAAGACCAGGCAAAGAGGGGGGCTGAGTTTTCAATGAGCAAAGCAAGAGTTGGCCCCACAGGTGCACCAGGTCCTCCAGAGACATGGTGTAAAGTCAAGAGCTGGGAGCAAATACTCGTCCAGCAAAACGAGCAAGAAATCTGATGCTGACGGAGGTTGAAACAAACATGCTCAGAACCTTGGAGGTTGAACTAAACATTCCCAGAAACTGGTACCAGATTGTGAGACTTCAAAGAGCAGCGAAGACCTATACTAGCAGCCCATTCTCCTCTAGCTCAGGCTGAAAGTGGCCCCAAGGGAGAACAATGAAAACGAAAACTATCTACACCCACATCGTTTGGTGTCTGCTTTAACACGCCCTTCCTATTCCATGGCCCCTTCCCATTCCACCGCCCCTTCCCATTCCACGGCCGTCAGTAGCATAATTTTGCTATCCCAGGTGATTCGTATCCAAGAAAGGAAAAGTTGCAAATAACTTTGTAGCTCATCATAGGAACTCATCATAAGACCCAGTGATTCAAGAAAGCATCAACACAGAGTTCACATTCCAAGACTCTTTGAATGCCTTGTCTCAAAACCCTCACCTTGCTATTGCCGCAAATCCCAAACTCTTATATCATGATAATTACCTCGTTGCAACCAAGTCCCTGAGTTGAAAGGCCTGCCTTAAACCACAGTTCAACATCCCAGTCAGTCGGGTCTTGTGGAGACACTATCTGTGGAGTTGTCATTCTCCCTTCCTCTAATAAGCAATAAACACAGTTTTTTTGCTACCAAGAGGTTATGTGGGTACGATTTGGGAAGCCAGCATTCTACAAGGACAAAGAAAAAACTCTGTAGCCAACAAAGGAAAAAGGCAGATTACAATAAAGTCATGGCAAGAATACTGAAAAAAAAAAAAAAAAAAGACTTTTCATCAGCAAAAATAAATGCTGGAAGACAAAGAAGTAATATCTTTGATGTGCTGAGGAAACAAAATTGGAACCAAAATTTCTAAAGTGAGGCAAAATATCATTTACAAGTCGAGGCAAATGAGAAATTTTTTGACACTTAAGCACTTAGAAATTACTACTAATAGACCCTCACAAAAAGAAATACTAAATAAGAAAAAATGAACCTAGAAGGGATGAAAAGGACAAAGAAGCAAGAGTATGCAGAAGAATTGTTAAAATATGCTGGTAAGTCTAAATAAATACTGAATGTGAAAAAAATTACAATATCAATCATTTTGTGTGTGTTTTCAAAAACCAGCTGGCACTCCCAGTTAAAGATAGCATATTAAAAGCTACCATTTGATTCTGCTTCTTCCTGAAACCCCACAAAAAATGACAATCAACAGATTTTTTTTTTCAAACATAAAACCCACCAGAATGAAAAGAACAGGAAGCATTTCAGCAGCAACAAAATGCTGGATGCCGAAAAGCAGGAGGCAAGTCAGTTGGGGAATATTGGAGATCGATCTGATTTACAGGACAGAGCACCCAAAAGGCCAGGCAACTGGCAACGCTAGCTGTCAGCAGAGGTGAGCGGAAGACAGACGAAACCCACAGACTGCACTGGGCATCTTTCAAGGTGAACTCGACAGATCTATCACTGCACATCAGGCATCTGCTCTTCCCCTCCCCCAGCATGAAACTGGAGACTCACTCTCTGAAGAATAAAAGAGAGGGTCTCTTGACGAGGGGAATATCAGGGGTGTTTGAGCACGCTGGTATCCTACTAAAAACAGGAGGATGCCCAGGAAACCGGGCTTCCAGAAGCCAAAGGAATTCCCAGAATAAGAATAAGAGGAGATCCCAGGGCAACGGCTCTACACTAGCGTAGAGATGAGGATAGGTCAGAAAGGTCCAGAAAAGACTTATGGGAAAAAAAACAAAAAACAAAAAAACAAATGACACTGAGAAAGTAATTGATGTATTTGCCAAGAGGAGATTAGGCAATTAGGGGAAAGTGTGAGGCTGAATTAGTGAGACATCTGCTGGAAATTAAACAAACAATAATTCTTAACTGAACGGAAAACAAAGTTATGCAAGAGAGGAAAAGTAATAGCAAACAACATGGTTCAACTGTGAATAACAATTATATTCACACTGGCTACTTACAAACAAAATTATGATATAACTGTTGAAGGCAAATGCGTAGAGGGCACCTGGGTGGCTCAGTTGGTTAAGCATCTGACTCTTTTTTTTTTTTAAGTTTATTTATTTATTATTTATTTTGAGAGAGACAGAGACTGCATGAGTGGGGGAAGGAGAGAGAGGGAGGGAGAGAGAATCCCAAGCAGATTCCGCACTGCCAGCACAGAGCCCGATGCGAGGCTCAAACTCCCAAAACTGTGAGATCGATCCGGACCTGAGCCAAAACCCAGAGTAGGACGCTTAACTGACTGAGCCACCCAGCTGCCCTGAATCTGACTCTTGATTTCAGCTCAGGTCATGATCTCACGGTTTGTGCATTCAAGCCCTGCACTGGGCTCGTGCTGATAGCGCAGACCCTGCTTGGGTTTCTCTCCCTCTCCCTCTCCCTCTCCCTCTCCCTCTGCCCCTCCCTCCCCCAAAATAAATAAATTAATTAAAAAAAAAAGACAAATGTAAAGAGAGGGATGTTTGTCTATATTTTGGTGGGGGGCGGAATAAAGAGAAAAAAACCCTCAATGTTCATAGTGAGAAATCAGTAGGGAATGTCTAAAACTGAAAACTCAAAAAACAGCAATATAAACATATTATTGAGAGAGATAAGATTAAAGAAATACCTGGCGTTTTTCAATATGTTTGCTTCTAGGCAGTAGGGCGAAGTTTGCTTCTTCGCAAGGACGAAGGGGGAAGACCCAGATGGAGAGCTGTAAGCAGAGGGTTGCTATTGTTTTACAAGTATTGCAGAAAACATAGATTTTTTTCTTTTAATTTTTTTAACGTTTATTTATTTTTGAGAGACAGAGACAGAGCATGAGTGGGGGAGAGGCAGAGAAAGAGGGAGACACAGAATCTGAAGGAGGCTCCAGGCTGTGAGCTGGCAGCACAGAGCCCGAGGCGGGGCTTGAAACCACAAACCGTGAGATCATGACCTGAGCCGAAGTCGGATGTTCAACTGACTGAGCCCCCTAGGCGCCCCTGCAGAGAACATCAATCTTTATGCGTGTTACGGGACTGATGACCATGAAAACAAAGAATTTTTTTTTTGAGAGAGAGAGCATGAGCAGGGGAGAGGGTAAGTGGGGGAGAGAGAGAGAATCTTAAGCAGGTCTCCCAGGACCCCTAGGATCATGACCTGAGCCAAAATCAAAAGTCGGGTGTTCAACCAACCAAGCTACTGCCAAAGAAATTTTTCTAAGGCTGGACTCAAAGTACTGGATAATAATGACAAAAAAGATGGGAGAAAAAGTATTTCTGAAGGAAATTAAAATAAAAATCTTCACATAGAGAGTGAAAGTACCAATTAGACGTAGACTTTGTTTAACTTAAAAATTGACAGAGAACAAAAAACCTAGGTAAACCCAACCAAAGAAAGGAGGGAAAAAAGAGTGTGAGAGAGAGAGAGAGAAAGCATGATAAATTGAAAAAGACACAAAATAAGATGGCAGAAATTACTTTCAATACATCAGTAATCACAATAAATACGAGAATCACTATTAAAATAGCGATTTTTTAAACCTAGTTATAAATAGTTTATACGAGTTACACTTAAAATGAAGTGTATATACATGTATTCCAAAGATTTTTTTTAAAAGTTTTAGACGACTCACCAACTAAAAAAAGTTATAGGGGAGCCTGGGTGGTTCAGTCGGTTAAGTGGACCGAGCAGACCTCGATTTCCACTCAGGTCATGATCTCACAGTTCATGAGATAGAGCCCCGAGTTGGGCTCTGCTCGGACAGCACAGAGCCTTCTTGGGGTTCTCTCTCTCTCTCTCTCTCTCTGACCCTCCCTGGCATGCTCTCTCTCTTTCTCTCTCAAAATAAACATTTTTTAAGTTATAAATAATCATTTTTTTTGTAAACCTGTGAATGTTATGTATCTAGGACCACAAAAAAGGGCAGAATTAGACCAAGGGATTAACAAATCCATAAACCTGGGAAAAAAAATTTTTTTAAATATTTACTTGTTTTTGAGAGACAGAGACAGAGCATGAGAGGGGCAGAGAGAGAGGGAGACAACAGAATCTGAAGCAGGCTCCAGGCTCTGAGCTGTCAGCACCAAGTCCTACACAGGGCTTGAACCCACCACCAAGAGATCATGACCTGAGCCGAAGTCGGACGCTCAACCAACCGAGCCACCCAGGCGCCCCAAACCTGGGAGATTTTAATCCATCTCTCAAAAGCTGATAAATCAAGATTAAAGAAATAAGGATATAGACTATTTTAAAACGTTATATAGGATGAAAATAAAAATAGAAATTTCCATTCCAAAACAGAGATTAACTATTCTCTGCAAGCATGTGCAGGACATTTGCTAAAATTGGCCACACAGGAAGCCACTAAAAAGAAAATCTCAACCAATTTCATAGAACGGACATTGAAAATTAATTCATATGGACTGCTGAAAAATTGAGAAATGTTGATGTTTTTAAAGCACAAGATAAAAATTATCTGTCATTCCCCTCTGGCTAGAGATTACCTCTTTTAATATTCGGCGTATTTCCTCTCAGTCTTCTTCAAAATGTGTATTTATAGCTGCTCTTCTTTTTATTTTCTTCTTTTTTAAATAGGGACATTTGCTGCATTTTCCCTTTTGATTCTTGCTTTATTTGCGAATAATGTCCTGGTTCATTTCTGCTAGAAGAGCTCTAGCCTCTTTAGAGTTTATTTTCATTCCAAAGTCAGGCTAATTGCTGTAACGTGTGGCTCTTAGAAGAGAGTGAATATTCACAGTGGTCACATGTGCTCACCTTGAGGTAAACCAGAAGGAAAGGGGCTACAGAATGCATTGGATGGACAGGTGGATAAGGATGAAGTTAGAGTTGAAGCAAAAACCAGACTGTCACTCTACCAAAAGGACTGCGTACCTCCCCGTTACCCCCAATTCAGACCCAGCAGGAGCCCGGCAGAGGAAATCCGAACACCCGGCTGGGGACCTGGGGGGAGAGAAGGTGCTAACTAGGGGCCCAGGAAGAAGCCGAAGGACGGGCACTGGGAGAATTGGGAGAATGGAGAACTAGGAAGAGTAAGTCAGAATCAACACGGGGCGCCTCGAGTCGTCTGCCCCGCCTCCCCTCACCACACCACACGCCCACCGCTAAATAAAGTCGCCACTGTCTGTCCTCTGCTTGCTACCGCAGCCTTCGGGTGAAAAGGCCATCTAAACTGGCAGCAGAGCCCTGTGGAAGAGCCCAGGAGCGGTGGGCGTGGCGGCACTTTGGGCGTGGTTGGCGGGAAGCCAAGTGCCGCTTCTGCTTTGTCCTGTGTAGCCGAAAGCCACGCGGTGCAGGAGCCGGCGTCCCCAACCGCGCCAGCCTTCGGCGCGCGCGCACCTGGCGGATCCTGCGGGTGGGAGCCACGCCCCCTAAGGGGCCAGGGCTCAAGGCTTGAGAATGCCTTCCTTCATGTAACTTACACTACGTGCCTGACACGCAGTAGGGTTTGGTACGTTTTAGCCATTGCTATTCTTTTTCTTTAGGTATGCGTACTTGCTACAGTGATTTGAGGCACAGGCTTTGGTTTAAAACAGTCATGGGTTTAAATCCATGCTCAAATCCCACGTATTAGCTACTTGGCTGCTGCAGGGTAGATTTACCACAACTCTAAACCCATTTCCTCAACCGTAAAATGGAATTAATAATATCCACTTCATGGGATTAAATTAGCTAATCTATGTAGAGCACTTAGCGTAGTGCCCAGCTCACAGTTAATGGTAGCAGTTGGAATTACCATTTAACACACGGTTGTTGGTATTCCTTCCTTCCCCACCCCCCACTCTCCTTCTTCTCCCTCTCTCACTTATTTAAATATTTTTGGGCGAGGGAGGCATTTCTTTTGAGACCGTTTGGAGACCTATTCCTATTTTTTAGTAGCCTCATTTTTCCGTCTTAGTTCATCCCCATATAGTGTGTCCATTCATGACTTCTAGTACTGAGAGCAGAGATTTAAAGAAATATAGAAGTAAAATATAGTTCATAGGTCCTTTGATAGATGTCTGTATCACCACAAAGAAGGAAACAGACAAAAAGAGAGTGAATCTAGAAGGCTTTTTAAAGGATGTGATTCATCAGCCTCATCTTGAAATATACATGTTTGGAATGAGATAGCCTTGGGTTTCCACCTGTGCTCTGCCATTTACTAGCTGTGGGTGAGTAAACTCATCTAGCCAAGCGTCAGTCTCCTCATGTATTCAGTGAAGGTAATAACACCCACCTAAAAATTGGGTGGGATTAAATGAGCTGATAAATGTGAAAGCCCAAGGAATTGACAGATAATAAATTATCAATACATGCTGCGTCTATTAGTTTCGTCCCCTCTCCTGTCCTACCTTCTCCATTACCTTCTCCCCATTAACTCTTTCTTCCAGCCTCCCTCCCCCTCTTGTCCTTAGTTTGGTGTCATCTGGAAACATAATAAACCTCCTAGTTACAAAGAAAAACATAAAGCCCCTTGAGTTATGGGTTGATTCCTAGTAATTTAATGGTTTTCATGAAGATGTTGATCCATGGACAATCTCTATAATAGCCCATAAACATCTGCCCATGAGGTCTATAGCATGCTTTAAAACATATTTTTCCAGCTTTTTGAGAAAAGTGAAATGCAGGGTTGAAATGAAGGCCTTGCCAAAGGTTGAAATCAAGTTCATCTACGACATCTTCTCAACCTACCAACCCTAAAGACTCTCATTTAAAATGAGATTTGTCCAGTAATATGTGGTCTTTCACAATTTGACTTATGGCAATTTTTTACTGATTTTTTCCTGGAACGACAGAGTACATTTTCAACGCTCCCAGGCCAAGCCTTTGTTTTAAATGATGAGGATTTCATTTCTTCATGTAAACTCCAGAGCCAAGAAGGCATGGAAAGGAATTGAGTTTGCTTCTCCAGAAGGAAAAGGCCAAGAAGACTGAAATTGGTCTGTGCTGGAACTTCCCCTTTAGCACAGAACTGACCTAACCCAGAGATCAAAGCCTCATCTCCCACCCCCACAGGGAACACAGTCAATCTTGATTTCAGCTACAGTTGCTAATGTCTTCTCATCTGAAACCAGGTCCAGAGTAATCTTATCTACTTCCTGCCTCCCTCCTGCAGACAGCTCTCCTGGAGTCTGCCATCTACCTGGTTTTCAACAGCATAATCTGATGCCATTCATTACCTCCCCCACCTCCGCCATCACACAGTGAACTAGAGACTGGGGACCCCAACACCGCCCTTGCCTTCCACGTGTTGACAATCTTGTAACTGATGAGGTGATTAGAGTAGAAAAGCAAGCCGAGGTAAACCTCACTAAAAGCACAAATGAAGCGGTTTGGGCGTCAATTTCTTCCAGAGTCAGGGGGAAAGTGGAGCCGGCCAGCAGCTGAGCTGGTGGGAGTGGCTAGCTGATAGAAATCCACCGTGCCCTTCTCCCTGGTGTGGGGTCACTATCTAGAACAGTTAAGGACATGACCTTTGAGTGCCACTGCCAGGATTTGAAGCTCAGCTCAGCCCATAACTAGCATGTGGCCTGGGCAAATTACTTGGCCTCCCGGAGCCTCAGTCTCCTCTTCTCTAGCATGGGGACCCTGTTAATACTCTGTATCTCACAGACCGGTGGTGAGGACAAACGGAGTTACGTGAAACACGAGGTCTATAGTAAATGCTAATAAGGGCTACGGATCGGTGTCATTTATGACATGGTGCTCTTGATACGAAATGGACGAGCGAGGTGCACCATCATGTCTGTGTAATTAGTTAATGCTGCCAGGGGAGGAGCGGGTGTGTTTCAGGCGCTGTCTGGGACGACTTGTATAATGTCATCTTCAAGCAAAATGCCTTGTAATTGGCGCAGCTCCGAAAATACACGTCTGCTGGGGCGTGCACACCGGGCGGGGCTGTGGTCCGTGTCTGGTCTGCAAACACCCGCGGGCGAGCCCACGCTGCGCGTCCACTCGGACCGCTGGGTGTGAGGCTGTGTCTCTGCGTGTCACCGACACACACACACACACGCTGATATGACCCCTGCTTCGACGTGCGTGTCATGGCTTAAAAATAGAGGCTAATCCGTCAGCCGGTCTCGCAGCGGCGGCGGGGGCGGCGGCGGCGGCGGCGGCGGCGGGAGAGTCATGGCCGTGGGGCTGGCTGCGCCTGCGATCTGCCTCCGGGACTGAGACCCCGCGCCGCGCTCGCACCGAGGTACCGGACTGCGGGGGGGTGGTCGCCTCCCCGGCGGGCGCCGAGAGGCTAACGGCTCGAGGCTGGGGGCGGGGTGCGGGGCAGGGAGCGCCCAGGCAGGGGACGAGGGAGCCGAGCTGGCTAAGCGCCCCCCCACCCCCACCCCCCTACCCCGGGCTGCCTCCCTGCTCCCTCAGCGCCTGGCTGTCTGGGCTGGCCGGGGCTCGGGCGACAGCCATGAACCTGTTACAACAGCCACAGCGGACGTGGGGGGAGGGGTGCCGCGGGCGAGGGCCCTTGGAAGCAACTGATGGGATTGGAGAAGGCCGAGGGGCGTCCCCCCCTTCCCGGGACGGAACGGGGCTTCTCCAGCCCCGGGGAGAATTCGAGTCCCACCCAGCTCTTGCCTACACCTGGTCTCCTTCCCGCTTCCTTTTTGCCATTCAGCATCACACAGGCAGCAGAACCTGTTTGGAGAAACCGAGAAACCGTGGTTTGGGAATAAATTGATGGGGTCTTTAGGCCTAAGGAGACAAGGCAGATGATGATGATGGTGGTGGCGGTGGTTGTGGCTATAGTCCCGTATTTCTGTGCTTCTTCAGCCCCAGCCATTGCAAAATTCTCTCTCCCTGAACACCCTAAGATCCAGCCTCCCCTCAGCGGTCGTGATCCTAATGCCCCTGCTTCCTAAGGCCTGTAGGTACATGGTCTCCTGTGGCCTGGGGGAAAGGAGAGCTGGGGGGGGGGGGGGGGCTGGCTGGCCATGAAGGATGGGTTCCCAGAGTGTGTGCAGGTCAAAGATGGCCTCTCCCTACCAGACTTTTGGTTGAGGTGTAGGGGGCAGAAGATCAGGAAGGGGAACCCTTGGGACCAGCCCTCCATCACAGTGGGAGAGAAGGAGGAGGAAGAGGAGACAGGGGGTTTTGCCAAGTGGTCTCTCTGCCTGAAGGGCCCAGGAAGAGTCTCCAAGGCTGGCTCTCTCCCCCACGCTGCGCAGGCTTCCCCTTTCAGAAGGGCCAGCTGGCCAGAAGGGCCCTTTCAGAAGGGACAGAGCCCGAGGCACACATGCTAAGCCCCTCACTGCCAATCCCATGCCCTTCCTAGGGGTCACTTGACTCTAACAGCAACACAGATGGTCACTGCAGCCTCTGAGCTCCTGGGCCTGGCAGGATCCCTCATCCTTTCCCTGCCTCCCCCTTCGTCAACCCCCCAGCCTCCACCTCTCCCCAACACACCCAGACACACTACTCCAGCCTCGCTTGACTCAGAAATCCTCACATTAGAGATGAGGTTTAATCAATAATTTCTGTACGCCGATGGAAGGAGGGTGGTTTGTCTGTCGTGCACATAGATCGGCGCCTTCTTCCATTAGCGCATGCATCCAGCAAGTGTTTTTCAAAAATGTACACTTCCTCTTCTTTGCTAATCCCCACTCACCCCGTCCCCCAACAGACACTTCCCATAGCACGCTTAGTTAGCTCTGAGGCAGTGATAGGGCAGCAGTGGGTTAAAGCAGCCCATCTCTCTGGCGCTGAGGAGACAGGCTTGGCATATGTCATGGCCCCAGCTGCTGCTGTCTTCCTGCTAATTCTCTCTGGGTGGGTCCAAAGCCACCCCTCATTCCCATCCCAGCTCCCTAAGCTCTCTGCCTGTGGCCCCAGGCAGATGAGACCCAGATTCAGGCTGGCAGGAGCTCCAGCAGTGGGCACGGCCACCCAAATATCAAATGTGTGTGTGTGTGTGGTGTGTGTGTGTGTGTGTGTGTGTGTACGTGTGTCAGGCGTGGGGGTGGAGTGGCGGAGCAGAAAGCCAGCAGCTGGGCATCTCCCTTTCCCCGTAAACAAGGACATGTGACTCTCCCACCTCCTTGCGCGGCTGAGCCAAAGAGCAGAAAGGAGCTGCGGCAGCTTGAAGGAGAGAATAATTGTGGAGGTCCCCCTGCTAGGGCCAGGCTTCCCTTCCCTCCCTGAGGATCCTCTCCCTGGGGCCCAGCCCAGTTGGCAAGAAGGGGAGCCTCTGCCCTAGGCTCACTCAGGTGTGCCTCCCATCCGTTCCTCCTCCAGCAGCAGCCACCTGGAGACGGACGCATCCTCAGGGCAGCCGCCCCTGCAGCTGCCGCACGGTTTCCGCCACCTCTAAGATGTGCCCCGGTAACTGGCTCTGGGCGTCTATGACTTTTATGGCCCGCTTCTCCCGGAGTAGCTCAAGGTCTCCTGTTCGCACTAGAGGGGTCCTGGAAGAGATGCCGGCTGTTCAACATCCCTTCCTCAATGTCTTTGAGTTGGAGAGGCTCCTCTACACAGGCAAGACAGCCTGTAACCATGCCGATGAGGTCTGGCCAGGCCTCTACCTCGGAGACCAGTATGTACCTGGCAGCCCCGGGGTCACTGCCGAGCGTGTGTGTGTGTGTGTGTGTGTGTGTGTGTGTGTGTGCGCGCGCGCGCATATGCATGCAAGAAGGAAGGAGAGGGGTGGAGGGGAGGCACTGACTCATGTTGTGGGTTTCAGGTTGAGGACTGAGGGGTAGGGGTGCATGGACAGAGAGTGGAGGATTATGAAGATACCCAACTCTGGACAGAAAGTCTCTGTTCACGTAATAATGTCATTGATTTAGCAAAATTAATTATTGAGTGCCAGTGCTACAAACCGGACATAATAGATGACTTCTCTGACCTTCCATCTATTGTGCTGTGATTCTGGGGGGCAAAAAAAAGGCAGGCAGTGGGAGCCAGGAAGTGGGTAGTAAGCTGAAGGGTTGACCAGGCAAAGCCACGATGTGTGCAGAGGTTCTGGAAGATGGGGGCCATGGAGAGAAGAGCATCACGGGAAGAGTAGTCCTCCCCTCTCTCTCTCAAGGGCGTTACAGTGTACAAGGAGTTTTTCACATGCATTTTCTCTCTTGATCTTCACAACAGCCTTGTGAGGTAGGTACCACTATCCCCAGGTTACAGATGAGGAAACTGAAGCTCAGAGAAGTGGTGACTGGCCCAAGGTCACACGGGGCGTAAGTAGCAGAGCCAGGACTTGCAGGTTCAAGTTCAGTGCTCTTTCTACTTGAGGAGTTTGCACTGGACAGGGCATTTGCCCTGAGATATGGCCATGGTGCCTGAGAGGTGTCTACCACTGAGCTGAGGGGTGTGGGCCAGACAGACACCTGAAGGTGACATCATAAAACGGTAAATGTGGGCGTGGAGTAACTGGTGAAACATGAGAAGGTTCTGGGTGTCAAAGAGAGCGTAAGGTAACAGGGGAGCTAGGTGTGGGAGCAAGGGCCAGAATCACAGCACCTCAAGGTTACCAGGGAGGTTAAATGTGAGCTGGCCCAACAGCCCACCTGATGTCCAAATTCCCTCTGCCACATCCATGCCTCCACACTGACCTCCTCCCTCTGCTTGAATACCCCGGTGGCAGGAAAATCATTCTCTGCCAATGATTGAAAACCATTCAATCTTTCTTCAGCGTGATTCCATGGCTGGGACAGACTTCCTTACACAAAGTACAGATCCGGTGAATTCTTCCCATAGATCAAGTCAAACCCCGCCGCCTCAGAGCGCTCAATATGTTATCATGTTTGTTGTTCACCCACCCCGTAGTTTTCTCTTCCCCAGGCAGAACCTCCCCAGTGCTCTCAACCCTTGCTCAAGGACGAGACTCCGGGTCATTGCCCATCTTGGGTCCCCGCTCTGGGTCATCAGTAAGTAAGGCAGACGCATGGAGCCAATGACATTAGCTAGGCAGCAGCCAGGGGGGAGACGAGGGCTCCTCGCCCCAGAGCCTCGCTTCCCCACCCTCCCTTTAACCTCTACCCAATGCAGGGACATAGCTAACAACCGCCGGGAGCTCCGCCGCCTGGGCATCACCCACGTCCTCAATGCCTCGCACAGCAGGTGGCGAGGGACGCCGGAGGCCTACGAGGGGCTGGGCATCCGCTACCTGGGTGTCGAGGCCCACGACTCGCCAGCCTTTGACATGAGCATCCACTTCCAGACGGCTGCCGATTTCATCCACCGGGCACTGAACCAGCCGGGAGGTAGGAGGGAAGAGAAGGGAGGAAAGAAACAATGGACGTTAAGTTAGGGGAAAGCCCGAGGGTTCAAGTATGGAAGAGATTTCAATGACATGACCAAATGCTCCGCGTATAGTATCAAGGAAAGAAAAATGCCCTCAACTGTTTGCAAAAGGCAATGCATGAAAAGGAAGGAAGGAGATAATCCAAAATGTTAACAGAGTGGCGATGATAACGCACTCGGGAAATATCCCCTGGGTCCCCATTCTGGGCTAGACCCAGGCTTCTGTCGGTGATGAGTGTCTCCCTGTGAGTTGCTGAGCTGAGCTGCTGTGTTGTCCATCTTATTCTGTCTGGGCCTCCCGGGGGGTCTTCGTTCTTCCCACCGCTAGTCTGCACCCCACCCCGTCTCCCCGCACCCCTCCTTACCTGTCTTCCTCCTCACCTGTCCCTACAGCTCTCTCCCTAGCCTTCTCCACCCCCCACCAACAGCCCCACAGCTGCCTCGTGTGTCTGTCCTCACAGGGAGGATCCTGGTGCACTGTGCCGTGGGCGTGAGCCGGTCCGCCACACTGGTCCTGGCCTACCTCATGCTGTACCACCACCTGACCCTCGTGGAGGCCATCAAGAAAGTCAAGGACCACCGAGGCATCATCCCCAACCGGGGCTTCTTGAGGCAGCTCCTGGCCCTGGACCGCAGGCTGCGGCAGGGTCTGGAGGCATGAGGGGAGAGGAAAGGAAGTCAGGCCAGGTGCATGGGTCCCTGGCTTCCGGCTGGAGGGAGGAGGCCCAGATGTCCCACCGTCTCCCGTAGGCGGGAGAGCGACAGGGCTGAGGCTGCCACCACTGCTGCTATTTGCTGGGAGGGGATGGGGAGTGAGGTCGGGTGATGTGCTGGGTGCCCAGGAGGGAGCTGACCAGGGAAGGAAGCAGCTATGGTGTAGGTAGACGGCAGTCCTGGGATTCAGACACCCTGGATTCCAGCCAGGCTGCTCGCAGTGACCCAGAGCCCCTTCCCCCCATTGTGCCCAAGTGTCCCCCCTCACTCCCTTATCGAAACAAAAGTGCCATCTCTGCCCCATGCCTGCGCAGGGAATCGGGGATGCCGCAGGCACGAACGTGATGGTGTCCCCTTGTGTGTAGATGGTGGTGTAGAGACAGACGGTGCAGAGAGGGTGTGAAAAGCTGTGAGACCAGAGGGAGAAACCCACAGATGTGTTACTCCAAGCACAGGAAGAGGAAGTGTGGGAGGATTGGCGCTGTGCCCGTGGGCGCTGGCTGCGGCCAGAAGCTGCAGAAGGGCATGGCTGGGAGTCTTTAGAGGGTCGCTCACTTGCTGGCTGCAGGTGTCTCCAGGAGAAATAAAGACGGTGGACAAGAGAAGAGCCTTGTGAAGTCATTGACAGCTCGTAGGTGTTCCCCACCTCCCTTCTGGGAACCCCCGTCTTGCTGGAGATAGCCACAGTTCCTGACTCCCTCACAGTGGTCATAAACCCCCAGTAGTTCTTAGGGATGGTTTCTTTTCTCTCAAGTCCCATTTTACGTGGGCCACAAGCGAAATCTTGAATTGTTATTTCCCTCCATGTCCACACAGGGGCAGCAGAGGACCAAAAACTTCAGGCTTGCGACCAGTTGGTGTAGCTGCTGGCCGGGCATGCCCTCCTCCGTCTGCCAAGCTTAACATAGGTCTCTATTCCCAAACTCAGGGGTGTAGGAAATAATACCTTCGTTTTCAAACATTTCTCATTTTTCTATCAAGTCCCCATCGTGATGGGATCGAATATCCATGTTAAATCAACCCCAACCTTAAATCCTATATTCAGGGGTTCGGGTTTTGCCTGGTTACCAACGAGTTGGAGGAGAGGGAAGGAGGCTTGATGTGATTGCTTCTTCTTGTAATCTTTCCAGGTTTGCCTCATTAGAGTGTAACAACGTCTCCTTAGTAAACTGATAAAAATTTAGACTCACCCACCAGAGAGAATAGTATGGTCTTTCTGTTCTCCCAGCTGCCAAACTGCCAGCTCCCACGTCCCTCCTTTTAAAAAAGACAAGGTCCCAGAGCAGAATATCTGCAGGAGTAGAAGGAGACAGAAGAGAAAGTGAAAAATACAGGGAAGAGAAATCGCTCAATATGCCTGAAGAGCATATCTTACCCCAAAGTATAGAAACAGAATCTCAAAGCTGGAAGATACCTTCCTAAATACTCCATTTCCAGCCTCCAACAAGACATAAATAAATCGCCTGTTTAAAGTCTTTCGTGATCATCATCAGGCACTCGCTTAGACACTTTGGACACCTTTGATAGCTTCCACCCCATTTTACTAGCTCTCGACATGAAAAGGCTCTGATACTGTGCCTGCATCACACAGTCCTGCTACAGTGGTAGTGAGATGAAGCCAAAAGATCTGGCAGCCTGGGCTCTGTGGCTCGTAGGGCCTTTGGGCAAGTCGCTTTGTCTCTTCCCCACCTACTCACATGCCATAGTTCTGTCTGCTTCCACGGAGTTGCTCCGGGCATTTGATTAGATATGCAATACAAAGCTTGGAGCCCTGTCAGCATTTAATAAGTGTTCTTTCTCTTGCTCTGTCCCTCCCCGCGATTTGAAGCCAGCTCTCTGGCTCTCCTGTGTCCTCTTACTTTCCGCCTAGCAGCTCTGATTGTTTCCAAGAGTGCATTTGTCATGACTTTCCTCCCCAGCCTTGCCGCCGGAGGCATCTGATTGTAGCAACCAGCACTGGTCTCTGTGCGTGAAGCTACACCTAGACGACAGGAGACCAGCAGGACCTAGTAGCTGGGACCTCAAATTTCTATTACTGTTGAGGGTCAAATTATTCTAAGGGGCAGAGTGAGGTCTTCCTTAGGAATGTGGATTCTAATCCAAATGCATCGATTCCCTGTCAGAACTAGGGGCAGGAGGACTCAAGAGTAAGTACAAATAACCCAGAAGTAACACAGGCTCTCAGAAGGACTGTTAGTGTGACCTGACCAGTACAAAGTACGGTAGAGCTGGGACCCCCCCCCCCACCGTTTTAGTCTAGTAGATAGATTACTCTTGAGGTAACCGCAGCCTCGGCTGTATTCCTGCAGGCTGAATCTGCCTCCCGTAAATCCCCTGGAATTTTTTCAAGCTGAACAACTTGAGAATTTATTTCTAACTTCTGGTAGGAAAGGATAGTTACTAAAGCGTATTTGACCAAAGATGATCCTCACAGAGGAGGTGGCATATTTTTATCATTTAACAAAGCCATGCTTTGCTTTGCTTAGGGAGTCTTCCGCCTTTGCAGATATTAAGACACTAGCTCATTTAATCCCCTTAAAACCCCTGCGAAAGGTGTCATTGGCATTGCTGAAGAACAGGGAAATTGAGGTGAAATACTGTTCCCAAGGGCACACAAGTAGTAAATGTAAGCGTTAGGATTCAAATCTGGCACTCTGGCCCCAGAAGCTGTGTGTGTGATCATCCTGCTTCTACGCCTTTGGTCCCTAACTCCACCATTTAAGGTTGTGTGTGTGTGTGTGTGTGTGTGTGTGTGTGTGTGTGTGTTGTGGGCCTATAAGGTTGCAGGGAGAGAAGAAACTGGCCACAGCCTGGCTGTTACACAGATAGAATCAGTGCTCTCTTCCCAAGGGGCTGGCGATGTCTGCTGTCACAGCTGGGTCATGTGCCACCTGCCGGAACCGACGTTGAACGTCCAGTCTCCCTAATCCTCTTCTTGGAAGAAGTTGACCATTTGAACCCAAGCAAAGGGGAAATGCACAGGAATAAGTGAGCCCTTGTTAGATTCAGCCTGTGCTTCCAGCCGGCTGGGCCTCGCCCCTCGGGAGCTGCGGCCCCAGTCAATCGTGTAATCCTGCTGCGCTCCTGCTCTTGCCGCCTCCAGCCTTGGCCTGTGCGATGTTGACTCAAGCCCTTGTGGCGAGCCCCAGAGCCTGGGCTGCCTCTGGAGAGAAGGAGGAATGTTTGCCCAGTCCATCACCCCTGTAACTAATCCCAGCTGAGAAGCTCCACAGGGAGAGGAGCTAAGAGAGAACGGCTGCTCTGAGCCCCGACGTAGCAGATGGATCTGCAACCAGACAGGCGGCTGAGAACTGTGTCTGCCGCATGGAGAGGGCTGGGCCTGGCTGGCTGCGCAGAAAGGCCTCCGCCAGAACAGTGTCTTACATAGAAGGAAGCCTGGCCGGGGAGAACGAATCTGGTTGCGAAGAAAGACAAACCCAAGGCACCTGGGTGGCTCAGTCCCTTAAGCGTCCGACTTCGGCTCAGGTCATGATCTCACAGTTTGTGGGTTCGAGCCCCGTGTTGGGCTTTGTGCTGACAGCTCAGAGCCTGGAGCCTGCATCGGATTCTGTGTTGTCCCTCTCTCTCTGCCCCTCTCCTGCTCATGCTCTGTCTCTCTCTCTCTCTCAAAATTGAATAAACGGTAAAAAAAAAATAATAATAAATAAATAAATAAACATTTTAAAAAAAAGAAGAAGAAAGATAAGCCCTAACTGGTGGTTACCAGGGGGGAGGCAGGCGGGGGGGAGGGGGATTGGTGAAACAGGTGAAGGAGATTAAGAGTTAAGAGTACACTTGTGATGAGCACCGGGTGATGTGTGCAATTGCTGAATCACTATACTGCATACCTGAAACTAATACAACACTGTAAACTATACTGGAATTAAAAAAGATTGTTTTAGAAATAAATAAATACATAAATAAATAATAAATAAATAAAACAAAAGGGAAGGAAGGGAGAAAGAGAGAGGAAAGGAAGGAGGAAGGAAGGAAGGAAGGAAGGAAGGAAGAAAGGAAAGAAGGAAGGAAGGAGGGATCCAGTTCATCATAGATTCCTCTCCCTAGAGCTTTTTTTGAAGATGGAGCAAAGATCCAAATGTTTAGGGAAGAGCCGTGTTCATACCCTAATCCCTGGATCCTATGAAAATGTTACCTCGTGGCAAAAGGGATTTTGCAGAGGTGATTAAAATACAACTTTGGGGGTGCCTGGTTCAGTTGATGGAGGACGCAACTCTTGCTCTTGGGGTGGTGAGTTTGATCCCCATGTCGGGTGTAGAAATTACTTAAATAAATTAAAAAAAAAAACCCAAAACTTTAAACTATAACCTTGCATGGGGAAATAACACTGGACTGTCTGGTGGGCCCCATGAACCCTGAAAATCAGAGAACCTCTTCACACTGTAGTGAGAGATTTGACATGGGGGCTGAATCTTCATTGCTGGCTTAGAAGACAAGGAAGGAGGCTGTGAACAAAGGAAGGCAGCTGGCTTCTAGAAGTGGGAAAAGGCAAGAAAACAGATTCTCCCCTGATCCTCCAGAAGAGAACACTGCCCTGCTGACAGGGCTTGATTTTAGCCCAGCGAGACCCATGTCAGACTTCTGAACTACAAAACTGTAAGATAATAAATTCGCGTTGGTTAAGCCATTCACTTTGTGGTGATTTGTTACAACAGCAATGAGAAACGAATATCAGCCCCTCGATTCTCCATGAAGACCTTTCCACGTGAGCATCTAACCACTGGTTTCAAATGCTGAGACTAATCTCCAGCATGTTTTTTTGTTGTTGTTTTGTTTTGTTTCAACTGAGAGCTGGTAACACACTGTAGGGGGAGAAAGATTCATTTGGGAAGGGCTTTACATCAGGGGTAGCAAACTGGCTGCCTGACACCTAAATTTACCAGCAGAGGGTATCTCATGATCTGTGCAATGGTTCCACGCCTGGGAAATGTCCCACAAGATGTGGATTTCTAGTTCCTCCTAAACTTTTGAAAGGAACAGTGAGCCTACATTTTCACATGACAATGGTGAGTAGGGGCTGTCCCGTTGGGATGAAGTAATACCTGCTCTCCAGGTCCTCACTCCCCATCACTATGTTCTTACACTGAGCCTGCTTCATTCAAGATCATTTGCCTACACACATGCACCCCCAATATTTAGAGCAGCGCTTTCAACAATAACCAAATTATGGAAAGAGCCCAAATGTCCATCAACTGAGGAATGGATAAAGAAGAAGTGGTATATTACTCGGCAATCAAAAAGAATGAAATCTTGGCCATTTGCAACAACGTGGATGGAACTGGAGGATATTATGCCAAGCGAAATAAGTCAGTCAGAGAAACACAGATATCATATGTTTTCACTCATATGTGGAATTTGAGAAACTTAACAGAAGACCATGGGGGAAGGGAAGGGGAAAAAATAGTTTCAAACAGAGAGGGAGGCAACCCATAAGGGACTGTTATACAGAGAACAAACTGAGCGTTGATGGGGGCAGGTGGGGGAGAGAAGAAAATGGGTGATGGGCATTGAGGAGGGCACTTGTTGGGATGGGCACCGGCTGTTGTGTGTAAGCAATGAATCATGGGAATCTACTCCTAACGCCAAGAGCACGTTAGCTAACTTGATAATAAATCATATTTTTTTTTTAAAAAAAGATCATTTGCCTACAGTCCCTGTGGTAAATCAACCCTATCACGGTGTCTTAACATCTTACCAAGAAATGTAAGATATTCCTTATCCTAAGAAGCCCAGAGAAGTCCATTTTGCCTCATTTTTTCCCAATCTCCACCTCAACCCCTGCCATTCTTGGACTGTTCTGCTCATGGGCAGTGGTCACTAGCCTGCGAAATGGCCTAGGATTGTTCCCTTGATTTGGCAGACATTTAAGTCCTCTGCCAAAGTCTCATTTAAGCGTCTGGAAGCAGCCTGGGAGAACGTGGCTAGTACAGCCCATCCCTCAGGAAGATCCCTTGGAAGCCAGTGGGGAGAACTGGAAAGTGACCTCGGGAAGCAAGGAGAGGAATGTTTATCAGCCACGTTCTGATGGTCTGCAGACTAAAAGAAAAGGATTCTCGTCCCCCTAGGCGACTTTCCTGGAGGCAGTTTGTACAGTTGAGAATTGAGGGGAGAGGCCTCTCCCTGCTAGTCTCTGGAGTTCCCTCACAAACTCGGTCGGGGCTGGGCAAGTCCACATTCACCACCTATGACCTTGGCAGAGCCTGAGTTCTTAATCCCAGTTGAAGCCAAAAATAGCCCAAAAAAGGCCGAGGCGAGAGGGGTGGTGGAAATATTAACCTGGGAGGAAGACAGGGTCAGCTTCAAGAATTTCCACATCCCCACCTGTGGGACTGAACACAAGGGTAAGGTGTACTGGCAACTTAGAGCACTCCTTCCCAGCTGCACAGCACCTTGGCCCCCGGCCCAGGGATGGGAGGACGCTCACTCGCATTAGGAGAAAGGAGAGATGCGCCACGAGATCAGGAAAGGGTTAAAAGGAAGTGAGGAGAGGCCGGACACCTGGAGCAAAGGCTCAGGGAACCTCTGCCAAGAACACATGCATGTATAGCAAACTCCCGGCTGCCAAACAAGACAAGGCTGTGCGATCCGGCCCAGCTCAGGACACACAGGTGAATGATCACAACCTCAAAAAATACCAGAAGTGGCGGGAATACAGGAGAATCTCTCATTCAGTGACTTTTCTGACCCTGCGTCACAGAGCCCTAGCATTTCAAATAGTTTTCATGGGGCCACCAATGGGGAACAGGTACAGGAAGAGAAACCCTATGGTGATTCAAACAGAGCAGATCTGTTTTTATTTCCTTATGTATGCAGTTTCCATTTTTAAATACTATTTAATAGGGCTGTCTGGGTGGCTCCATCAGTTGAATGTCCGACTCTTGATTTCTGCTTGGGTCATGACCCCAAGATGACGGGATCTAGCCCTGCATGGGGCTCCATGCTGAGCATGAAGCCTGCTTAAGATTCTCTCTCTGCTCCTCTTCCCTGCTTTCATGATCTCTCTCTCTCTCTCTCTTGAAAAAAAAAATATATATGTATATATACACACACACATATATATGTAATAAAAAGATTCTGCTCAAAAAAAAGGTTTGTAATCCACCAATCACTTTATTTTGTGTTTTTATTTTTTGATGTCTAGTTATTTTTGAGAGACAGAGTGCAAGCAGGGGAGGGGCAGAGGGAGAGGGAGACACAGAATCCAAAGCAGGCTCCAGGCTCCAGGCTCCAGGCTCCAGGCTCTGAGCTGTCAGCACAGACCCTGACCCCAGGCTCAGATTCACAAACCAGGAGATCATGATCTGAGTCAAAGTCAGATGCTTAACCAACTGATTCTTCATTTTATAAAGGAGAAAGCAGCCCTGGTGAGGTAACTAACCAAAGTCTCAGAGAGGACACAAACACCAGGACTTGGGTAGGGAGAGACTATTCACAGACCATCCTCCACCTCTTCCTGTTATTAACAGAACCATCCTGAGCTTCAGCAGGACTCATGACCGTCCATCTAGAGACTCCATTTCCCAACATCCTTTGCAGATAGCTGGAACCATGTGACTAAGTTCTCACCAATGGAATGGGAACAAGAGTAATGCTCCATTTCTTACAGAGAAGATGCCGTCCCCCCACTCTTTCATACCTTCCCTTGGGGTTGAAACATAAGACACGTAGCTGGCAAGCCAGCCTCTAATGTATGAACAAGGAACACATCTTAGGATGAGCCAAGTAGCAAGAGAAAAGAGCTTGAGTCTCTGGATGGCTTTGTGAAGCAGAACTACCTCCTTGCCTTGTACCTCCTTTTCTTGGAATATTTACAAGACAGAAATAAACTAGAGTCTTTTGAGGCTCTGCATTTTTATGTCTCATTGTTACAATAGCTGCCTGATTTATCTTTTGTTAAATAGCACGTTACCTTCCCCAAACTCAGTGGCTTCAAACAACAAACGTTTGTTGTCTCATCATTTCTGCGGGTAAGGAATTCAGGAGCAGTTTAACTGTGTGGTTTTGTCCCAGGGTCTCTCCTGCGGTTTGCAGCCAGTGTGCTGGCAAGCTCTGCAGTCACTTGACGTTTAACTAAAGCAAAAATATCTCCTTCCAAGTTCATTCCCATGGCTGTTATCAGAGACCTTCATTCCTTACCACACCGCTTTTGCATAGGTGACTGTCTTTTTGTTTGTTTGTTTTAGTTTATTTATTTTGAGAGAGAGTGTGGGGTGGGGGGAAAAGAGAGAGAATCCCAAGCAGACTCTGCGCTGTCAGACGCGGGGCTCAAACTCACAAACCGTGAGATCATGACCTGAGCCCAAGTGGGACACTTAACCGACCGGGCCACCCAGGCGCCCTGAGTGTCTTTTTTTTTTCAGTATTTATTTATTTTTGAGACAGAGAGAGACAGAGCATGAATGGGGGAGGGGCAGAGAGAGAGAGGGAGACACAGAATCAGAAGCAGGCTCCAGGCTCTGAGCCATCAGCCCTGAGCCTGACGCGGGGCTCGAACTCACGAACCGTGAGATCATGACCTGAGCTGAAGTCGGACGCTCAACCGACTGAGCCACTCAGGCGCCCCGTCCCTGAGTGTCTTTGAAGGAAACTGCAGTACACTTTTACGACCCAATCTCCAAAGTCAAGGGTGGTCACTTGTGCTTCATTCTACTTGTTAGAAGCCCAGCGCCGTCTCAAGAGAGTGGTAACCAGGCCCCACCTCTTCCGGGGAGGAGCATTCAAGAATTTGGGGACATACTTTCGAAACCACCACAAAGACCCAGCGTGCGTCCTAATTAATACACGAGACGTACTGGCTGTTTGGTCCAATGCTGCTCCTCAGCCATGATACTTCATGATGTAGTTTGGTGGTGATAAGAATGAGCATTTACCGGGGGCTTGAGAAATGAGGGGAGAGGCCTCTCCCTGCTAGTCTCTGGAGTTATTTTGTTCTGTCATATGCCAAGCATTTATCGAATGTTGTTCCTCATGTGACCCTCTATGGTAGATTCTGCTACAAGGTGAGGAACTGAGGTGAGGAACTGAGGTGAGAGCTAAACCTGCTCTCTCTCTCTCTCCCTCTCTCTCTCTCAACAATAAACATTAAAATTTTTTTTAATTTTTTTAACGTTTATTATTGAGAGACAGAGAGAGACAGAGCATGAGCATGGGAAGGGCAGAGAGAGAGGGGGACACAGAATCCGAAGCAGGCTCCAGGCTCTGAGCTGTCAGCACAGAGCCCGACATAGGGCTCGAACTCCCAAACCTCGAGATCATGACCTGAGCCGAAGTCGGGCGCTTAACCAACTGAGCCACCCAGGCGCCCCAACATTAAACAAAATTTTTTAAAAGAAATAAAAGTTTGGGGAAATGTGGGGTGCCTGGGTGGCTCAATCGGTTGAGCAACAAACTCTTAATTTTCACTCAGGTCATAATCTCACAGTTGTGGGATGGAGCCCTGCCTGGGGCCCTGAGTCAGGCTCTGAGCTAGGCATGGAGGCTGCTTAGGATTCTCTCTCTCCCTCTCCCTCTCTCTCCCACTGTCTCTCAAGAAAAGAAAAATTGGGGGAAATGTCTAAATTTGTCTAATTTTGAAGTACGTTATGTTCATTTGGGCTGAATTATCACTTTTTAAATTTTTATTTATTTATGTATTTTGAGAGAGAAAGAGAGTGAGTGAGAGCACAGGGGAGGGGCAGAGAGAGACGGAGAGAGAAAATCTCAAGCAGGCTTTGCATCGTCAGTGCAGAGCCTGACACAGGGCTCAATCTCATGAACTGAGAGATCACGACCTGAGCCGAAATCAAGAGTCAGGTGCCCAACCCACCGAGCCACACAGGTGACCCAATGATCACTTTTTAATTATCAGCATGGTTAGTGTTCTCTTCCAGACCTCAGGGCTGGATCAGGAGGACCACAGAAGAGAGACTCCCTTACTGAAGGCGAAATGGGACGGTCAAGTTTTCTGGCCCCATGCTCCTCCACAGAATGAGCTGTCTCTCCCCCCAAAGTGGTTCTCTAATGCTTGCAAGGCCTTAAAATAGGGGCACATGGGGTGTCTAAGAGGATGCTGGGGTAGGGAGGTAGGGATGAAGAGAATCTCCGGCTCCTTAAACGTTTTCCTGGAGGCTTAGTATTACCCTTCCCTCTTTCCACGGGAGATTTAGAAACATAATTCTACTTCAGCTTTCTCAAGTAACTTTGAATATATAATCCATCATCTTCTTTACTGTTTCAGTGTCTTCCTCCATAAAGTAACCAGATATATCTTCCTGATTCACAACAGGCTAGGGGTCTGAACGCTCTGGATGGGGAAGCGGGGGTAAGTTACCTAAATTGTATTCACATGATGTGGGAAATCAGCTTGTCTTTGGTAAGACCTTCAGTCTAGAAAATGCTGGGAGACTGAACTAATCTTTTCAAGGATGTGTAAGACCAAAGCCTTTCAACCTGTATCTCTCAATCTAAGCCATCATCCGAGGCACAGCCCTCCTGGCCATCCCCAGGAGGGGTGAGGGTGACAGGAGACTGGGAAGGGATGCATTGGGCTTCCCAAATTAGAGTCCTTTAGTGCCTCAGGAGATCTTACTGAATGCTTAAAATATCAGGCTTAAAACATAAGTTGTTATAGAACATTCTGATGACTGTAATCATGGCCCTCATAGGTGTGACCTCAGATGGTCACTGTCCTGATAGACCAGGTCTTTCCCCATGAGAACTTGTGCTGTTCCTACCTTCAAGGTGTCTTCCCACTTTGGGGCTCTTTAAGAAGGGTGGGGAGAGGAGACATTCCTCACTTCTTGTCAATTTTTCCGTCAAAGTTGGAAAATCTATGCCCTACAGGGACCAACACATAGCAGGAACTTAATGCAATCAGGCTCACCTATTGACGCCTTCCCCTTGAGCCAATGTATAGAAAGAATTCTTGCATAATAATTACACACATTTTTAAATCATCAACACTGTCTGGAACATAGCTTAAATTGTATGGTAATTGATACACATGCTCGCACATACATCTATTCCAAAAGTACTTAGTGAACCAGACACTGGTCCTACAAAAGTGGTTCCTGCCCTTGAAAAATCTCTTTCGGGGCGCCTGGGTGGCTCAGTCGGTTAAGCGTCCGACTTCGGCTCAGGTCACGATCTCACAGTCCGTGAGTTCGAGCCCCGCGTCGGGCTCTGGGCTGATGGCTCAGAGCCTGGAGCCTGCTTCCGATTCTGTGTCTCCCTCTCTCTCTGCACCTCCCCCGTTCATGCTCTGTCTCTCTCTGTCTCAAAAATAAATAAACGTTAAAAAAAATTTAAAAAAAAAAGAAAAATCTCTTTCAAGGAGGGCTCCCGTGAAGGGCTCAAATTTAGGAAATCACTGGAATTATCCCGATAATCCCACAATAGACCACATTTTACATGAGGTGAAAGAAATGCAGAGAGGGACAATGACAGTGGTGAGCCACCGAAGAGATGTATTTTCAGCTGAATCTTACAAAATGTCAGGCACAGAAAGAAAAAGGGCATTCAAACATAAGTGATGCCGTGTACGAAATCACAGTCAAGAAAGAATGTCCTATGTTTAGGGGACAACAGCAATAGCTTTGTGGCTGATGAATAGCATGTGAGCAAGAGAGTATTTGGCATTAGGAAGACAGGCAAAGGCCGGACTGAAACCATCTGAATGCCATACTCTACAATTTGACTTTACCCAGCAAGTAATGGGAACCAATAAAGGTTATCGAGCAAGAGAAGTAAAGGAGCAGATTTACATTTTAGGAAGATAACTCTGGGCCCAGCAGAGAGGACAGATTTGAGAGTGAGATCAGAGCATTATTTCTTTCAGCATAATTGCTTGAGAATTTGGCTGAGGAGGGGTGGGGGAAGGTGGAGACAAAGCATTCTGGAGCCCACCCTTTAACTACTGAATCAGAATCTCTGGGCTCCAGGTCTGGGAGTCTGTATATGTAACATCTGTAACATAAGTGATTCCTGTGGGCTCTAAAGTCTGGGGTAGAGACTGGAGTCAAAGAGGTCAGTTAGGAAGCTTTTGCAATTGCCCAATTAAGAGATGAAATGAGTTGGATCGGTACATGATTCCGATCCCCCAGACCAGCTCTTAAAGAAAAACAATTGTTATAAGACAATTACGTAATTAAGTGCTAAACTGTTTGTTGCATACTGCTGTGTGATCTCAGCCAAGTTATTTAATACCTTAACCATCATGCTTTTAAATGACAAAGCACTCATATGCATAATCTTATTTGAGTGTCACAAATTCCCAAGCGTTAGGGAAAGTGTTTATCACCTTCAATTAACAGATTAAGCTTAATTGGAAGATGAGATTGAGTCATTCTTATTTGTTTGCTTGCGTGTTTACTGTCTGTCTCCTCAGGCACTAAGAATCTCAGGAAGAGTAGAATCCTTCCGTCGCCAGGGACCTAGATGGGTCTCCGTTGTAAACAGCGCTGGGCACGAAGTAGGTTCACGGTGAACACATTCTGTATAAATGAAAGACAGAATGACAGACGGAAAAAAACAAGCGATGCAATGTCAGATAAAAAGAAATTATTTTGGACGGGGAATTAAAACAGTCTCTCTTCCAAGTGCTATTCAACACCTAGGTGGTTCTAGATGCTGAAGATACTGCCCTTAAGGTATTGCCCACGTGGATTTCTGGATTTGATTCTGCTACTCTGGAGCATGGAGGCCTTGACAGATCTACCTTAAGCTTACTCTTTGGCTCCTTGTTTGTAAAATGAGGGGCTGACCAAACATGAGAGGACAACCTGACCTCTTTCCAGATCTCATTTTTGCAATTCATCTGCTTTACCCTCTTGCTTCAGTTCCCCCTTTAGCAGTGAGCGAAGGAACGTGCTGCTAGCCACCACCCAGGACCGAGTCCTGGACCTCGGAGCAGAAATGTAACCCCTCCCTAGAACTGGCTTCTCAAAGAGCTATAGAAATACTAAACAGTAACAGCTCTGGAGGCGGAAAACAATGTGGTACTAATCCTTCGGTTTCCTCCAGGTCCCGGCGGAGGAGGCTGGCCCCCCGCCTGCGCCAAGCTTCGCACCGCGCAGCTTGCTTGTCTTTAGAGTTAAGTTTCCCGAGGACCGGGAAGGCGAAAGGGGAGGCGCCCACTGTGCAAAGATGCTCTCCCCTTGGAGGGGGGCGGGCCTGCAAATAATACCCGGGGCCAGCAGGAAGGCTCTCATTGGCCCGAGGGCGGGTGACGGGCGGGGGGCGGAGTTTGCGGGGTGGGGGGAGTAAAAGGGAGGGGGGTGTGCGCAGCCTGTGTCAGTTTCGGAGTCCTGGCGGCTCACCTTCGCGCCAAGGATCCTGAGCCGAGGCTCCCGGTGAAGCTTTTCCCTCCTCTGCGAACCGGGCCCCCCACCCTGTTCTGTAGCGCCCTGCATCTCCCCCAGCTCGGGGGCCCTTCCTGCATTTCCTCGGCGGTGCGTTGATCCTGGGGACTTTCTGTTTGTTTGTTTTCCCCTTTTCCCTCTTTGTTGCTCCGAAACCATTCAAGCCGAACCCCCCCCCCCCCACCACCACCCCGGAGGGCGTTCGACTTGTGAAGAAAGGCGGCTGCCGCGGACAGCACTGGCCCCTCCTGCGGACCCGAAAGCCGGTGCGCCCACCCCGTCTGCCCTACCCGCCGGCCGCCTGCGTTCGTACGCCGGAGGAAGCCAGCCGAGAATTCATTGATGCACCCATTCCAGTGGTGTAACGGTGAGTTCCCGGGGCGGGAGGGCGAGCGGACGCCCGGCCGGCCGCAGACGCGGAGGGGCGCAAGGCTTAAGATCAGACGGAGGGCTCGTTCTTCCTCTTCAGCTAAGTTTGTCATGAAATGGGACGGGCGAGCAGGCGTCCTGGCGCCCAACGAGGCTCTGCACAGCGCGGAATTTGAAACAAAAAAATCAGGTTTAATTCCAGGGCCGGAACGTCTCTGAACGTGCGGGGGGCGTGGGAGCCGAGGGGTTCGCGGCCTTTGTGTGGCGCCTTCGCTCTTCTACCCCCTTCCCTTGCCTTTGTGCGCTCAAACTCTGGTCTTTGTTGTGGTTGTCGGAGGAGAATTAAATCCGCGCTCGGGCTGGGATCTCCTAGAGGGAGCTCAAGTTCCCGGCCTGGAACTTTGCAGGCTATTTTAAATATGTATACAATGCAGCGTGCGGGACGGGGCGCGGAGGCGGCTTCCTCTGTGCCTTTGTTGGCTTCTCACTGGCTGCTAGGGGGCTTTGTGCTTGAGGAAGATGCCGGATTAAAGAGCGTGCCTTTATTGGATTGATAAAGCCTTGCAGATGTCTCAGCGCCCGGGTACCTTTGGGTGCAGAGTTAGGCCAGCAGGCCCCCCTCTCTGGCCCCAAGGCCACACTGTGGTACTAGCTTATGATCTGTGGTGGTGGCCTCACCCCCTTACCTAAGTCACCCCTCCACCCCATTCCCTACCCACCCGCCCTGGAATGATGCTAAATTCATCTCACCTGAGGCTTTTTTTTCCTTCTTCTTCTTTTTTTTTTTTTTTTTTTTTTTTTTTTTTTTTGGTATTTCAGGTGATACAGGTTGGTTCTGACTCCTCACCCAAGCTATCTTAAAGGAGGGTCTTTCTGAGCGACTCAGTTAAAAGGTATTGATGTTAGATACTAACGTTCCAATGGTTTTGGTGTTTTGACTGCGAAGTCCCAAGGCTTGGAGTTTCTGGAGGAGGTGTGTGGGGGCCGGGGGCCTTATCTCTGAGTATGGTAGGCTGGGTAGTTACAAAAAGAAAAAAGAAAAATCCATTCTTGAGGGCAGACCCCAGCCAGATCTTGGATTAATTATTTCAAGCGGCTTTTGTTTTAAAACAAAACCCTTAAGGGAGGGTTTGGACAGCATGTGTATGAGCGTCCCCCAACCCCCTCTTCCTCTTGCTGGTAGGATCTAATTTCCTGAAAATGAACCAAGCTGTGTGTGATAGGCGGGCATTGAGGGACAGGGGGGTGGGGAAGGACGGTGCATCCCGACATCTGGGAAAGATTCCCGGCGGCTGGGAGGGGGAAGCATTTCCCAGACCCACCGATCTTCCTTGGCCAGCCTTCTCTTGACGTCATTCCAACTCCCAGCGTGCACACCACCGAGATGAGACATTCTGATGTCAGGGCTTTCATAGGTCAGCTGAGACAATGGAACAGAGACTTCGCAAGAACCAAGGTGGCTGGCACTTTATTCTGGCGCTCCTATTTTCATATCGGGTTTTTAGACCAGCAGAAGACTTGCTCTTTTTCTTTTCACTTCTTAAAGTGGCTGATAGATTGTTTTGACTCCAGTGAGGAAACAATCCCTTCCCCCAGCCCCTTTGTGGAAAAATATCTGGAGGCTCTCTTTTCTGGGGTTGGTATTCTGCCCTTACAAGTGTTTCTCACCTACAGCTCTTTCTCACATAAAGTTCCAAGCTCACTGACTCCATCCTGGAAGCCCAGGGAAAGTCTGTTAGGAGAGGTAAGATGGTCAAGGTAAACTGATCAGAGGACCACTTGAGACCAGAGTGCAGATACATATCCTCTATAATAGCCAGTGCTCTACAATTTCCCAGGACAAATGGGGAATTTTCCCAGAACCAAATGGGGTTCTCTGGGACCCTAAAGGTAACCAGGATTCATCTCCTAAAAGGTGCATGGAGAGCGAAGACAGATCGGAGGTTAGACCTTCTTAGTGCATCAGTTGTTAGTGAGGTAGGGAGCCCAGAAGCAAGGGCTTCTTGTTGAGAATAATAAGGGTAGGAGCTAATTATTTAATCTTTTCAACAGAGTCTTTCAGGACAAGAACTACTTCTCCTTTTTGTTTTCCCACAATGTCTAGGTCAGTGCATAAATCAGCCCTCGATTAATACTTGTTGGTTGGCTGGCCATTCATTAGCTGAGGGCAGTTTCTGGGCAACTTTCCCAAATATCACTCTCCTTACTTTGGGATGGGAGCTTTTGCCAAGGGTACCATGTTGTCTTGAAGAATCAGGAGTTACTTATCTGCTAACTAATTAAGTGAAAGCAAGCCAAACACCAGGCTAGGCACTGGAGGAGCTACAAAAGTCCAAGTTGCTGTCCTGAGACTTGGGAGTATTCGAGCTTATTAGGACTTTTTCATTTCTGATTCCAGTATTCTAGTTCTATCTCTATTGCCGTGCCTCCCTTTGTATGGCAGAAGCCTTTGTGTTCTCTTCATCCCTACACTGTAAAATCACCCCGTGATTCCTTTTTTAATTTTTTTTATCTTACGTGTCTATCATGGTACTTGTCATATAATCGATGTTCGAGTTAAATTAAGTTGATGCTTGGAATATTTGGGCAACATAACACAATACTAAGTATTCAAGAGCCAGAATGTGTGGTAGAGGCTGTGAGTACTGTAGAATTCAGGGAAGAGAGGGGTCACTGGAATATCATGAGGACCAGGCTTGGTGGGCGCCCAGAAGGGAGGGGGAGTTTCAGGCAGGGAAAGTTGCATGAACAAAGGTATGGAGGCAGGTGAGGACAGGTTGGACAAGAAATAGGAGACTGGTCTATGTTGGGGGATGCTGGAAAACTATGAGCAGTGGAGGCTGAGGCGACCCAGTGCGTGCATGTTTAGCAGGACTTAAAACCAGTCATGAGCCTGGGAAATACATAATGGAAACTGAGTGGGAGGATATGTCACACACATGGGCTAAAGTAGAGGAAGGACTTGACATCAGTGAGGGTCTGGGGTGGGGACTTGGAATAGAACTGGTCCCGACATCTGAAAGAGGTTTGAAGGGAGGCTCATTATATGGTCACTAGATTGATCTAGGAGATGACTGACCATCTCATTGGTCCCTACATGAGATGTAGGATGTCAAAATCGACTTCCGGTCCTTTCAGCCAGTCTTCTGCTGAATTGTAGCACTGGTAATTTTAATCTAGAATTCTCAAGTATATTAATGGGTCCTGGCTTCTAACCAAGCTGTCAGGCAGGTACTTAAAACCCATGTTGAAGACTTGGGTACAGAGGTCTTTGGAAACAAGCCTTCTTAGCTGTTTGACGTTAGACAATTTATTTAATGATTGAGTCTTTTTTTTTTTTTCCCTGTAGAAGGGGTAAGTAAATTTCTCAGTGGCATTACAAAGATTAAATTGGTAGCATGAGAATGTGCTTGGGGTATTGCAAGATTCTAGTTTTCTCGTCTCCTCACTTTCTGAAATCTAAGAATTTTATTCTTGCCTTTTGGATCACGATAATATTTTGTCTTGGTTGCAGGACTAAACACTCCACCAGCTTATTGTTTCTATCCTATATTTTTTTCTTACTGTTAAACAGTACAGAACATGTACTAATTCTCAGAACAAGTACTCCCAAAATAGAGAGTGGCCCCAGGACTGGTTAATCCAGCAATTTCACGGACATAAATCATTTCTTTCCCTCTCCCTTCCGCCACCCTCAGCCATTGGCTTTATATTGAACTGCTTTCTTTCCAGCTCTAACTTGGCTGCCACCATTCCAATCTTTCCTGCTCCGGCAGAACTTGTCTTTGTTTCCTTGGCCAGAACCCTGTCACATACTTACCTCAACACCAAACTCTGGCAAGAGGCAGGTGACAACGATGATTGATAAGCCAATCAGGATTTACCCTCTGAGGATGCTTGGTCAGCCAATCAGGATTTACCCTCTGAGTCACGTGACAAGGGGAAGCATCTGGTGACTGGTCAGTGCTTCCCCCGCTGCAGGTATGGGAATCTGATGAGGACCTTGTTAAAATGTAGATTCTGATTCATTCTGTCCAGGGTGGGCCGGAGATTTTGCATTTCTAACAAGCTCCAGGGGTTGCCAGTACTACTATGGCACTGCTTTGAGTAGGAAAGGGAAGGGTGCCCAAAGTAAGCTGCACACACCCCCCCCCCCCCATCTCTTTCTGGAACACTGGCCCAGCCTCAGGGTGAACAGTTTCTATTCTGGTCCTGGTGCAGCCTGTCTCCTGGAGCAGGTGGCTTAATAATGACAGATGACCTTTGCAACTGCACCTCGGCAATTTACAAAGTACATGTCTCACACCAGTTTGGGTCCTCTCTGCATTTTGCTTGTTTTTAAATGACAAAGTGAAGCTTAGATAAGTAAGTTTTTAAAGGTCACCTCTCTAGGGAGAGGCAGTGTTGGAACCCAAGTACCCATTTTCTCACCTACGGCTCTTCATTCTGCTACTGCACTAAATGAGCTTCTACGCGATGGAGTCGAGTTTCCCATTTGCTGAATCCTTGATCCCCTGGATGGGGATGCAGTTTTAAGTACTGTGTGTAGTATCCCATTTCACGGATCGCTGCGTGACCCAAAATAATGTAGCTAGTCAGTATCAGAGCTGGGTTATAAACTTAAGTGTCGGCATCAGAGAGGTTTAGGACCCCGGAGCCTGCCATTTCTCTCTCCGTCCTGCCTGACCTGAGTACCATCAGCCCCAGTGGTCAATTTCCAACTATAATGCTTTCCCTCTCCCTTTCTTTTCAGGGTGTTTTTGTGGCCTGGGACTGGTTAGCACCAACAAGTCCTGCTCAATGCCACCCATCAGTTTCCAAGACCTTCCCCTCAACATCTACATGGTCATCTTTGGCACAGGCATCTTCGTCTTCATGCTCAGTCTCATCTTCTGCTGCTATTTTATCAGGTGGGTGGCACCCTGGGTGACCTGGGGCAGGGAGTCCAGGAGGAGGAGGCCAGGGAGTAGGGTGGGCCAAGTGAGATTCGCACAGCAGTCCCTAACTTCCCACTGGGGCCCCTGCTTTGAGGACAGGGCTCAGCCTGTCCTTCCTTGGGCCCCTGAGGCCTGGTGTTTCTATTTTCAGCAGCCTCTGGAGTTGTCCCAGAGCATATAAGGTCACCATTGGTTGGGCTACATCGCATCTCTTGGCCAGTTATTCTAGGGTGGCCTAGAATTACTATCTGACCAAGTGATATCATTGGTCATCCCTTAACCGTGTCTCCACTCCCCACGCGTAACCTCTGGGTGGCCGGGGATAGGTGGGCATCGGTTACACCAACGGCATGTTCCTCTGCCCTCCTGGGAAATCCTGCCGTCAGCCATCCAGATGCTAATATTAGCAAGCTGATGTCTGGAGAGCTGCCTGGTCTGCCTCGTAAGCTCTTCTTTTTTGATAGTGAGAAAAACCCTAAAAACGCCCCTTATTCTTACTGCGTGGAGATCCAGGGGAGGACTTGAGCATGGCGGGGCTAGCCAGGGAGGTGTTTCTTCACCTCCCGTTGAAAGACATGGGAATTGGTGGCTCATTTTCTATCAAAAATTTAGGGCATGACTGGCATTTAGAGTGGAAATGAAAGTAGTGTTTCTGGCAAGGGCATTCTGTTGGGATCACCAGTTCCTCATTGTATGGGACTGTCCTGCACACTGGGGAATGTTGAGCATCCCTGAACATGCTAATGGTCTTTAGGGCCATTGTGATAACCACCCCCTACCCCCACCACACCTTACGAAATGCCTAGGTAGCCAGCAGCTGGAGTCTTAAATCGTTTAAATTAAAAGGAGGGACAGAGGAGTTCTGGCTTCCTCCTGAGATGTCTTGGTGGGTCTGAATGCTTTGCCCAGAGAAGGGGCAAGGGGGAGGCAGACACTCAGTCTCTATTCCTAAGGCTAGCAAGAGTTTCCTCTAAAAAAGGGGAAGGGCCCTCAGTGCTCCCAGTCAGCTACTTTAGGCCTCTTCTTTCTCAGAACTTTAAAAAAGTTCCTGGGACTGGAGTTTTCCACTTAAAAGTTGATGCCGAGAAGATCGTGGTGTTTTTTCCCTCTTGTACAACCGAGCCTAACATTTGCATAAGTGGGAGTGAGGGCAGTTTTCTAGCATCTCCCCACCCCTTCCCCTTTCCCCAAGCCTACGTTTTCTTCCTCAAACATTCTGCCTTCCTGACCACCAGCCACCCCCATCTCCCCATACCGAGCAATTCATGCAGTTCCCCAGGGACTAAAGATGGAGACACACCAAATACCAAAGGTTTATATATGATACTGGGGGAGGGGTCTGCAAAAGCAGCTCTGGTGTACACACACACACACACACACACACACACACACACACACAAGCTGCAAAGGCAGTCAAGTGAAGAAAAATCTAGAAAATCACTCTGGGCCAGGATGTGGGTGACCAGGGTTCATTTCCTAACTCTGCCACTAATACGTGCGACCTTGGGTTTTAGTTCTTCTTTACCAAGTGCCTTCTTTTGCCACACTATAGTTGGCATTTTGTGAAACACCCCTCCAGTTTCTATATTAGCCCACGTTGTAAATGAGGAAATTCATGCTCTGGCAGTTAAGAATTTGCCCAAGGTCCTATATCGAGGAAGATCCAGGGGTGGGCTAGCCCAGTGGTCATTAGCTAGAGTCTTTCAGATTCCATATGTTCACCTTCCCTGTCGGGTTCCCATTCCTTGAATGGAAATAAAAGGAACAGCTGCAGCATCCCTTAGCACCCCCATACGGCCGGAGATGGGGGTCCTGCAGAAGGACAGGCTGGGGAGCTAGATAGGGCTGATTTATTTTTGTCTGGCTGGAGTGGAAGAACAGAGCCGTAACCACATGATACCAAAAGCTTTCCTGACTGCGGGCCGCTTGGCGCCACCTGTCCCTTCCGCAGTAATCTGCCCCTTCTGTCACCCCCACCTTCTGTCCTGCAGCCTGCCCAGAGTCAGCTGACCCCGGACTTTCATGGTTCCAGAGTCTCGCTGCTGTGTGGCAGCCTGTGGGTGTCTATATATAGAAAGACACACAGGCACAGAAGCCACTTCCTCTCCCCGCTTCTCAGTTTCCTCCATAGCCAAAATAGGCCCATGACCCCTACTCTCCACCTGGTGAGCTCAGTGGCCAACGCCAGCCTCCTCTCCCCTGCTCCCCTCACCCGTTCTTCCCTGTTCCCCAGGAGCTGACCTCTGCCCTACACAGGATGGAGGGGCCAGTGAAGTACAAATAAGCAGGAAAGGAGCAATTATTTTCAGGACCTGGTGGCATTGTTTGCTCCAAAAGGGAAAAGCAGTGAGGGAGAGCCCGCTGGCAGTGGCTAGAAATGGTCTCATTGAAATCGGAGTATTTTTAGTAGCTTTGCTCACTCAACAGCTGAGAGGGCCACCTGTCCAAAGTAGCCGGCACTACCTCCTCTGCTGGGATGTCCCAGGGGCTTTGCTTTTCTGCTTTGTTTCCCTTGCGACCTTTTTGGGTCTCATCACAATGTATACCTTCCTGTTCTGGAAAGTCTGCATGCAGGGCGAAGGGGGTGGGTCTGCAGCCTTTCACTCTTCTGGTGGTACTGGGCTCTGAGACCCAGGCTGCTGGAGGATCCTTGACTGCAACCATCAAATGGAACCAGGCAGACACAGGGGGTGAGGGTGGGCAGGGGGCGCCCTGCGCATCCCAGGACACAGCGAGCAGAAAGGCACGGCACACCCTACCTGCGTAGAGCCGTGTTGCAGGTGAGGTGGTTGAGACCCCAAGGATGTGTGGCATCCTCTCATTCTCGGGGTTAAAAAGCAGGCCCCTCACCACTTCCTTATTTACTCTTCGGCATCCCCGCGACAGCGACGGTGATTGCCTGAGAATGCGGCTGTGAGCGCTTTGACTGTGAGAACACTTTTTTGCTTCCCCAGCTTCATTCGGTGTCAGCCAGGTGACAGTTGTTCGTTGAAGCCTTGCATGCACCCTGCCCCGCCCGTCTTGTTTGGAAGCGGGCACAGAGATGCATGCATCTGAAAAGCTTTCCCGGACTGAGGCGTTCTCTGAGTAAAGGACGGAACAGTGGGAGTCCTGGCTAGGTCTTTGGCCCAACCCTCCAATGACCAGAGACCCTCCAGTGGATGTGCTGCCCTGGGACTTAGCCCTATGGTGCAGGAGTCAACCTGGACTGGAGTTCTTTTTTAAGATTTTATTATTTTTTTTTAAGTTTATTTATTTTGAGGAAGACAGAGACAGCATGAGCGGGGGAGGGGCAGAGAGAGAGAGAGAGAGAGAGAGAGAGAGAGAATCCCAAGCAGGCTCCACACTGTCAGCACAGAGCCCAATGAGGGGCTCAAACTAACCAAACCGTGATCATGACCTGAGCTGAAACCAAGAGTCAGATGCTTAACGGACTGAGCCACCCAGAGGCCCCTTAAGATTTTTTTCAAGTCCTCTCTACATCCAACATGGGGCTCAAACTCCCAATCCTGAGATCAAGAGTCACATGCTCCACCACTGAGCCAGCCAGGTGCCCCTGGACTGGAGTTCTTAAGAGTCTCTAGGCACCCGGCCTCCCAGGGCCCTGACTTGTGCTAGGAACAGTGGAGATAGCTGGGAGCCAGATCCAGATCTGCCCCCCGACTGTGCTTGGGGCATGGCTCTGCTCTGCCCCTCATTCCGCACCTTCCGCTGTTCTAGTCAGCTTCTCCACAGTGCCTGTGGAGCAGACACCTTCTTACCTTCTCGTTGAGGCTCCTGATTTGAGATTCTCTTCCTCTGACTCCTGTCAGCCTTCTTGTTCTGCAAAAGGACAAACATTTGGGGCTTCGGAAGTCACACAGTCTCTTTCTTAATTACCCCCACCCTACTGTGCAAAAGCCGCCACAGGTAATATGTAATATTTAATTTATTATCATGTGCACACATGCACTCTCTCTCTCTCTCTCTCTCTCTCAAAAATAAACATTTTAAAAGTTAAGAATAAAAATCAGTCTTAGCTCATAGGCTCTATTGAACAAGTGGCCCTTAGGCCATCATCCGGCACATCTATTCTAACTTGACGGGTTTCTGATGTTTCCTTCCAATAACGCAGATCTGGCAGAAGTGTTCAGTGGAGAGAAGGCCCCATGTGGCTCCCAATTATAGGAGGACACAGAGCCACCTGCTTGATTTGGACAGTTTCTCTCCCTGCAAATAAAGAAGCAGCAGTACTGCGTAATCGTGATCCTAGCCGTTCGCTGTAGGCTTGTTGATGAAGATCGGGTGTTTCCCAAGGGATCTGGTCTCCTTCTCAGGACGATGGTGTGTCCCACCTAATAGGCGAAAACAGGCCACACTGTTAAAGCGCTCAGGCCCTATGCTCTGATAGACTGATTCAAATCCGCCTCTTGTTGCCGACTAGCCGGGAGGTTTGGGCAAGTTACTTCTTTGGACTCCATTTTCCTCATCTGTAAAAAGGAGGGTTTCTCACAAAGTATGTGAATATGGTAACACAGGGATGGGGGCAAGCAAGTCCTCGATACAACCGCTGCGTTATTGCCGTTAGTAACAACACACTGGGTTTTGGCTATTGAGTTAGGTTGTGTGCAGGCCACCAGCTGGAAACCGAAGAGAAGAAAACAAAGAGGGCATCCTCGGTGTTTGCCTGGGTGCCGTGAAGGGGAGAGTGTGCTTTGGTTCAGAATATTAGTGTTCCCCTGGGTGGAAAATTCCCCCAGAGTCAACAGAGACTCACTTACACTGCTACCCTGGCTTAATGGCAAGATCCCTTGTAAGAATATCTAACTTCTGTATACTCAGGAAGCGGAGTGTTGACCTCTCGACTTGGGGGGCCTGAGGAGACTGACTTTCTGGGAAACAGCAGGGAGTACAAATGAATAATTCTGCCAGAATGTGCTCTGCCAGAATTCCCCGATCTGTGGGACCTGACGGTAAGTTTTGAGGCTGTTGTGGCTGAGTAAGAGTCTGAGTCCTTAATCAACTCTGGGCGACCTGCACAGGTCCAACTACACCATACTCCATGGCTTCTCCGGGACAAGACGCCCCTCTGAGGAGCAGCCTCTCCGCCCCCAGAAGAGGGCCCACGCAGCCTGCCTGCCTCTCTCACTCTGAATGGCTCTAATTTGTACAAAGGCATGGTAACCTCTCCTTTCTCTCTCCCCTAGCAAACTCCGGAACCAGGCACAGAGTGAGCGATACGGCTATAAAGAGGTAAAGTGCTACATCTTTCTTTCTTTTAAAAACATTTTTTTCAATGTTTATTTTTGAGAGACAGAGACAGAGGGTGAGTGGGGGAGGGAGACACAATCCGAAGCAGGCTCCAGGCTCCCAGCTGTCAGCATAGAGCCCAACGCGGGGCTTGAACCCACGGACCGTGAGATTATGACGTGAGATGAAGTCAGACGCTTAACCGACTGAGCCACCCAGGCGCCCCAAGTGCTACATCTTCCTGTGAGACTTCCTCTCTGCTACCTGCCCTGCTAGAGAGAGGATAGGCAGCAAGCAAGCTGAACCCCCTCGGCCTCCCTGCTGGCTCCCCCTGGCCAGTGCTTTGTACCGTCCTCGAGTCTGGCCTGGCCCGGCCCAGGCAGTGGCCAAGCCCTCCCCCTTCACCAGAGGAAGAGGAAGACACGCCTGTGCGGGGCTGGGGACTCCCTTGGCTGGATGATAGCACCTGGCCCCTGTGCTTGGCTTCTTCTGACGCCATGCCTCCTCTCTCCTTTTCAGGTGGTGCTTAAAGGTGATGCCAAGAAGTTGCAGTTATATGGGGTAAGTGTCCTCGGCCAGGGTGCAGGAGGGCCCTGGCTGGCAAGGCAGACAGCACCCTCTCCAGCTCTCAGCCAGGGCCTTTCAGGAACTTATCTCCTTGGGCCAAATAAATGTGACTCATTCCAGTAGGTAATCCGTGTATGGAATTCATTATGTCTGGAACCGGCGCAGGCAGAAAACATAACAGGATCGCGGAAGGGTTGGAATGAGCGAGGACACGTGGCCCCGGAAAGGCTGCTGTGCATCATGTTTAAGGGGAGGATGGGTCTACCTCTCCACGCCAGATCCCAGCTACCCTTCCCTGCTTCTAGGTCTCCCGTCTTGGTTTTTCACTAAAGAAGGCCCTTTTTACCCTTACACATATACTCTGTCCTGGCAGACTGTGGACCTGACCAGTGCATCTAGCCCTGCCATTCTCGCCTGTTTGCTCTCCAGTCCCCTACCCCAAGCAATACTGCCACTCCTTGGGTCCCATCAACACAGACTTTTTAGGAGTGGGCTGTTGCCTCTTCCTTCCCTACTTGTGCCCATGAGATCATCTAACTTTCTCAAGACTTCTGTCCATAACCACAGACACTTGTGCACAGGGTGTTTGTGGTGGTTGGGCACCGGGCGGACCCACGGGGATCGCGAGGCATGAGACAGCCTAGGAATGCTTCATTTTATCCCTCTTTGATGTGTGCTATCACATCTCAGCAAATTCAGTGTTCCCTGAGCCCTCCTTGAGAGGGAGAATTCAGCTGTGATCAAGAAGTTAGTCCAGAATTACAGAAAGCTAGAGTCCAAGAATATGAACTAAACATTATACCCCCATTTTTACCTTTAGATATAGATGCATGCCTCCTTGCAAAATGTACTAGGCTAGAAAGGTTTAAAAAATACTCCTCTAGAACACTTACGGTCAATGGAAATTTCTGTGATGATAGAAATGTTCTATATCTGCCCTGTCCAGTATGGGAGCCACCATGGCCACATTGTGGTTACCGAGCCGCTGAAATGTACCTAGTGCAACTGAGGAACTAAACCTTTAATTTCATCTTCCTTTGGTCTTGTGAACAGTCTGGTGTGGTTAGTGGCTACCCTATGACTCAAGTTTCCGTGGCTAATCAGGAAACTGGGCTAGAGCTTTGTTTTCTTGGATGGGGATGAGCCGATGGGTGAATGTGGTTCTTCCCCAATCTCCTCTCACATCTTCCCTTTCTTCCCACAGCAGACCTGTGCAGTCTGTCTGGAAGACTTCAAGGGGAAGGACGAGCTAGGTGTGCTCCCATGCCAACATGCCTTTCACCGGAAGTAAGTATCCACCGTGGGGGACGTGTGTCCAGGGGATACCTTTCGAAAGGAATAAGTAGGGAGCGTCTTCGAGAACCTGTAATCCCTACCCCCTCCCATCTGCCCCTTGCCAGCGATGCCTGACATCCTGTCTGGACACCAGGCAAGCCAGAGGGGTTGGACCGGGGCAAGGATGGAGGTGTGGCTGTTCGGAGAAGCAGCTGGGCTCTCTGAGTGAGAGACACGTAGAACGGTCTGGGTGTCTTAGGGGAAAACTGGTCTTCTTCCGCCCACAGGTGTCTGGTGAAGTGGCTAGAAGTACGCTGTGTCTGCCCTATGTGTAACAAGCCCATTGCTGGGCCCTCAGAGGCCACTCAGAGCATTGGAATCCTATTGGACGAGCTGGTGTGAATGCTGCCTCTACACCAAGGCCTGGAGAAGACCGCTTGCCTCATGGGTGCCTGGCCCCTCCGCACAGCTACGGGTGAACAAGACTGGTGGGTGGTGACTGACGTGCTTACCTGAAGGGGCAGTAATGCAGGGCTGGGCTCCCACCATCAGGGGGAGGCCTGAGTCGCCCCACCTTTCTGCCTCCTGAAGCCTTCTTCAGCTACTCAGCACCTGCTACTCAGCACTGGCGTTGTCACCCATCAAGAACGCTGTATCCTGGTACCGGACTGTCTACCTGCCTGTCCCTGTGGGGGAAGCTGGGGAAGGCAATCCACCCCTATCTGGCCGAGAACTTGGAGCTCACCCCTTAGGAGGACTGGCTGCCCTGACCTAGAAGAAGGGAGGAGATGGGCCCTGCCCCACCTGTAACCTGCCTCCCCTCTTCGCTCCTTCCACAGGAAGGGGAGAAGGGGAGGAAGGAACCATCAAGGAACCAAGTGCCTCCAGTGCAAGCGAGGGAGGCTCTGTAGGAAATCAGGAAGAACAGGGACACGGAAAAAGGAAAGTCAATGTTTACATGGGGCCTATGGAAATAAAGGCTTGGCCTGTAGGCCTGCTGACCACAGGGTAATGGGGGGCGGATGCCTTCCCTCTGCTAGGATCTGAGGTGCTATCCATTCACTGTCTTCCTCAGCTGATCTCAGAGCGTCCTATTCCGTTTTGGGGTTATAGTACCCCTCCAGAGGAAGGGCTTATTTTACACTCAAACGAATTCCCAGGGGCTTTTTCTAAAGGAGCAAAAGGGGCCTGGGGATGGGGGTGTCTGAAGGTTAAGGTGGCAACAGATACCTTCTTCCCCTTTGTAAATAGTATTTTTATACTTCATCCCCACCATCTCAGGCTTTATACATGGAATCCCCTGAATGGAGGGGGTGGGGTTTCCTCTCTCCTCCTCCCCCCGCAGAATAGGTGAGGGTGGGAGAAAGGTATGTATTTAAAGAAAATTAAATTTAATAACAAGTTTCTCTTTTTGCCTGTGGTTGTGGCCTGTGTCTCTTGGCCCTTTTCTGCCCTCTACCAGCCTCTCGCTTCTCCATACTCGGGGCACACTATGCGCACAAAGGTTCCTAATTCTTAACAAAAAAAAAAAAAAAAAAAACACTGATATCAGGTTATTACCCATATAACATAGGGCTCACATCAGTGTACTTTAAGACCAGACTAAAAATATTCTAAAGGCGGGCTTAAAGAAAGTTGATGTATGTCACCCAAGTGTGTGACAGGATACTGAAATTCCAAAGACTTGAAATGAATAGTGTCCCATGTTTAATTCAAGCAATTGTGCTCTTAGCACAACTAAAGGTCAAGGTTGCTACCATAGAGGCTTGATCTCTTTCCCTTATTAAGCTTTTCTCTTGCCTACTTGCTGACCATCATGGACACATGCTACCCCCTGAACCCACATCTAGAAGTGTTGGCATTAACGAATGTATGCCCCTCTGTGCGCTCAGATCTTGTACCCACACCCTCCAGCTTTGCTCTCAGTGTCTCAAGGGAGCGTGGAACCAATAACGGATATGCGAAATGGATTATGAGGGCCGGGAACAATGTTCTTGGGCATCATCACAGCATGGAGCTGGTGGGCTGCGGTTGACCCTTGTCGGTGGAACACGGCAGTGGCCAGTGGTCGTCCCAGGGGAGCAGGCCCTGGGCACAGTAGGAATATTTGTTGAGCGAAGTCTACTGTAGCCGTGGGTCATGGATGTGCAAGAGCCGCCCGTGCACCCAGAGGAGCCAGGCCTAAAGGGCAGGCGTGACCCCCTCCCTCCCCCGCAGTTGTGCCATGGAGGCTGTCGGCACACCGGGTGCTCGTGCTTGACAGACCCGAGGCGGTCCTCGTGAGGTTGTCAGCACCTCTCCTTTGCCCAAGGACCTCCTCCACACTGGGCATAACCCCTGCTCCCTGCCTCTGCCCCCTCCTTGCTGTTGCCAACCCTACAAAGTCTGGTCTTTTCCTCACCGGGCACCTGTTCGAGTCCTGCCAGCTTCAGTGTGCAGAATAAATGTATTTCCTTAGCAAAACAGACCGTCCCTCTAGCTCCTGCTACAGCCTTATGGTGGAGGCAGGTCTGGGACGAGGGGGGAAAGGTGGTCTAACAGGTTGGCTTCACCATCTACATGCTCCTACCTTGCCGTCTCCCCTCCTCTTAGGGAGAATTTACCAGTGCTGGCATATTCTGATTAGAATGTTGGGACTAAAATGTGTTTACAAACTTGAATGGCATTGTCCTGACGTCAAAATGACGGGGTAAAAATGCCTCGGAGCTAGGTAGGTGGTGGTACGGTGCGCAGCGGCGAACAGGCACTATGTTCTCACTGATCAGATGGGAATGGCAGTAACGAGTCACAGTCCCAGCCCCAAATTCATGGTCATTAGTGTGGTCTTGTTTCTCAGCGCAATGTGTCCAGATCACCTGGGCTAGACACTGCCACGTGCTGGAAGGCAAGACATTCCTTGCGTTGGGAAAGCAACAGTGTCTTTTGGGTGAGCAAGCTCACCCGTGGGGAGGGGATACCTGAGCTGAATCCTGAGGGAGTATCCTGGATAAAAGCACCCCAGGGATTAACCAGCCTCGTGGGGGTCAGAGAGTGCACGCGAGTCAGTGTGAAGCTGAGGTGGGGAAAGGCTGGGAGAGAGACAGTCCCAGGTGGCACTGGAACCTGAGACTTGATAGAGTAAGAATCCCAAAGTTCCTTGGATCAGGCTTTTAAAAGATCAGAGCACCATTTGGAAGCTAAGCCAATGCTTTTCTTCCTTGCACAAAATGTTCACAGGCAACTACAGTGTAGATAGCACTGCTCCCACTGCTGAAAAAGAATTTGAATCTTAAACGTGTTTCAAAGAGCAAAAAGGGGTGCCTGGGTGGCTCAGTCGGTTGAGCATCTGACTCTTGATTTTAGCAGGCTTGCGCTCTCTAAGGAAAGGAAGGAAGGAAGAGAAAGAAAGTAAAAACCATGGGTTTTTAAAAACCTGGCTGACTCAGTTGATAGAGCATGCAACTCTTGATTTTGGGGTTATAAATTTGAGCCCCACGTTGGGCATAGGGATTACTTAAACCCAAACAAACAAAAAACAAAGTAAAAAACTGAAGGAAGCTGAGCGATAATCATATATACCAGGATCCCAACTCCAATGATCTGTGGCAAAGCAAACACCAATCAATCAAAAGATAACAAGCACTTACCCCTCAGTGTGTTCTTTTATAAAATACATTTTGCTTTCCTTTCTGTATATACCCCTCTGAGTTTGGGATTAGGAAAAGAGTGTTGAGAAAAGCACCTAAGTAGCCTACTCATACTTACACAGATTGTGCACAGCTAAGTTCAACGTTGGATTTGCTGACCAACAACAGCTTTGGAGGCAGACTGCTCTCCGTGAAGATTCTGAAAGTAGCAGGTGCTATGAGCTCCTGGGCGGACGCCCTCATGGAAGACACAAACCCCAGATTACTGTCAAGTGATTTGTGTGATTACCATTATCCAGGACTGGATTTTTTTTTTAACTCCACGGTAGATTACTTCTTTTAAGGAATCATACGTCGATCCACCATTCACAAAATGGGTAATTGAAATAGGAAAGAGAAACTCAGAGCAGAATTTGAACATCCCAGACTTTGACAGATTGGGACAATGGCTGCCTTGAAGAATGGAGGCTTACTGTTCCTGTTTCTCTCCCTTCAAGTCTTCTATTCCAACTCAAAGTCACCCTCTACCCACTGGGGCTTTGCCCATTCTCATTAGGGCCTTTTCTGCCTCCCCATTTTTACCATCCCCCCCCCACCCCAACAGCCTGTATCTTCCATTCTACCCTCTTCTTCTGTCTCTGGGTGTCAGAATAACATCATGGATGCCCTTGACCACACCACTTACTCACTACAGGTGAATCTTCTGTCAAAGCCATATGGACAGATCCAGAGCAACTTATGTGACCAAATTAGAGACAGGAAGGTCAAATGATGACCAGTCGTGTGGGCTGATATATAGCCAATGTCCTCCAGACCCAAGACCATCAACAGCACTGGATTCCTACTGGTCCTACTCTAAGAAATTATGCCCATTTAATTCTTCCTTTGATAAACTGACAATACTATGTAAACAGGGGGATATGGCCAATGTCACCTTTGTGCTTTGAAGTAGCTTCTGTTCTTATCTCTATGTGACAGCCTCAACAACGATCCAGGGCATGTGCTCTGTAGACAAAAGGGAAGCTGCCAGCACCAGGAGCACAAGAAGACGTTTTTGGTGGCTCCTGGTGTTCTTCTCAGTCTTTGTCACTTTCCACCACTGCTATCCATCAGCCCATTTTTCTTATCCTTCTTCTCTCCTCTCTCATTCCTTTTTTCTCCCTCTTCCTTTTTCTCTTCATCCCAGCCTATTCTCTGATATTACTGAGCACACCAAAGCCACTGCAGACCCCTCCTGATGGCCCATGATTGTCATGAATGGTTCAAAAGATACCACCAATTACTAAGGATTTATACCAAGATGATGGTGTGAGGTCCCCCAGGGACCAGCTCTGAATTTCTAAATGTTTAATATTTATATATGCTCATTAAATCCCAGGAAGGTAGTTGATATCTTTGTATAAAAACTGAAATCAGAGGCACCTGGGGTAGTTCAGTCGGTTAAGCATCTGACTCTTGATTTTGGCTCAGGTCGTGATCCCAGGGTCATGCGATTGAGCCCCGCATTGGGCGCCATGCCGACGGCATGGAGCCTGCTTGAGATTTTCTCTCCCTCTCTCCCTCTTTCTGTCCCTCCCCAGCCGTTCTCTCTCTCTCTCTCTCTTTCAAAATAAATAAATAAACAACAACAAAAAAAACCCTGAAATCATCCTGTTTACTTAATCGTGTGTTTTCGTGTCCCTATAGGGATCAACCAGGAAATTCAAAAGTGCCTTTTTTGTACCTTTTCCTTCTTTGAGTTCCCCATTCTAATTAATAGGTAAAACAGTGTTATTTGCTTGTACCTGGACTCTTTGCTTTTGGTGCTCTGGTGCTGAGGCAAGAAATGGGCACTCAGGTGGTCCTGGTGGTAGTTGCACACTATATATACAGAAGGCATGTATCTCACCTGCACTCTACTGGGTTATAGGATCTCTGGAGACATTTGTATCCACCTGATGAATGTCATTAATTACTTTTCATTTAAAAGACAGTATCTTTTCTTGCCACAGTTAATTTGCCAGAGAGGCAATTCATAAGGCCAAGTTATGTTCTTAGTAGGAATTGCTCTTTTCAATTCCCCTGCATTTTTAGTAACTCCCTTGTCTATTTAGTGTCTCAAAAGAAGAACCTAGCAATGGTGACTTTTTAAAAAATACAGTCATAAGTTATCATCTCTTTCCACAAATAACTGATCTAGTCTGGTTTCTAGATGGAAAGTTGTAAGACCCAGATGCAGAAAACCATGAAGCCATATTTCAACTATGAAGAAAAATCTACTTCCTGCATCTGTTGAGAAATACTATAATTACAATTGCTCATAAATGCCATACTTTATCTTTCTTTTGACAAATTGCAGAATTCTTGCCAAAATAAATGCCATTATCTGTATGCTTCAGGGAATTCTCCCAATTTGATGAGTGTGTGTGTGTGTGTGTGTGTGTGTGTGTGTGTCTGTTTGTCTATGTGTCTGTGTGTTGGGAGTAGAGGTAGGGAGGGAGTAGGTGGGGGATGGAGAGATGGTGAAACATTTCCAAAAGAATGAGAGCCCTTGGATGGCATAGATATGCATTCCTTCCTGGTAATAATTAGGTATTCAAGGAAATACAGTGTCATCATGGAAATAAAATTTCCTGTTTTAAAACTTTTCCAAGGAGCAATCCTTGAGATTCTCCCTAGAGTTGATGTGGGTCTATTTCCATTTCATAAAACCTTTCTTCATTTCAAAGCTTTGGTTGTAAGTCAGAAATATACTGGGGTGCCTGGGTGTCTCAGTTGGTTGAGCATCTGACCCTTGATTTGGGCTCAGGTCATGATCCTGGGGTTGTGGGACTGAGTCCCAAGTTGGGCTCTGTGCTGAGCATGAAGCCTGCTTGGGATTGGGATCCTCTCTCTCACTCCCTCTGCCCCCTCCCCTGCTCTCTCTCTCTCTCTCTTAAAAAAAAAATGTACTAAATAAAAACAGTTTTGTATTTAATTTATTCATTTTGTTTTTTTAATTTTTTAAATGTTTATTTATTTTTGAGAGAGAGACAGAGTGTGAACAGGGGAGGGGCAGAGAGAGAGGGAGACACAGAATCCAAAACAGGCTCCAGGCTCTGAGCTGTCAGCACAGAACCTGACGTGGGGCTTGAGCTCATGAACTGCGAGATCATGACCTGAGCCACCCAGGTGCCCCTTGCTTTTTATTTTTTTGAAGATTTTTTTTAAGTTTACCTATTTAAAAAAATTTTTTTTTAACATTTATTTATTACTGAGAGACAGAGCATGAGCAGGGGAGGGGCCGAGAGACAGGAAGACACAGAATCCAAAACAGGCTCCAGGCTCTGAGCTGTCAGCACAGAGCCCAACACGGGGCTTGAGCTCACAAACTGCAAGATCATGACCTGAGCTGAAGTCAGACACTTAACCGAACGAACCACCCAGGCACCCCATAAGCTTACTTATTGTTAGAAAGAGTGTGTGAGTGGGGGAGGGGCAGAGAAAGGAAAAGGAAGAGAGAATCCTAAGCAGGCTCCACACTGTCAGTGGAGAACCAGACGCGGGCTCGAACCCACAAACCATGAGATCATGATCTGAGCTGAAATCAAGAGCTGGATACTTAACTGACTTAGCCGCCCAGGTGCCCCTGTTTTGTATTTAATTTAGAGAAGAGTAAAGGGAAGGAAAAAAAAAACAGTCTTTATGTAATCTCCAAAGTGTTAGGGCTTAGAGGGTTTTTCTAGTTTTATGAGAATTTGTAGTACTGATTTTCATATATCCCTGTTTTATTATTTTTTTAATTTTCTTTTAAGTTTATTAATTTATTTTTGAGGGAGAGAACAAGTGGAGGAGGGGCAGGGAGAGAGGGGAACAGAGGATCTGAAGTGGGTTCTCAGCAGAGATCCTGATGCGGAGCTCAAACTCACAAGGTGTGAGACCACGACCTGAGCCAAAGTCGGACGCTTAACCAACTGAGCTACCCAGGTGCCCCATATATACCCCTGTTTTAGAGATGAACAGATCTCTGGGGACACTGGTGCATTACAATGATGTTTCACTGTGACCCGTTTCATGTTCAAAGCTGTTCTCTAAGCAAGTGACAGTTTGTCTCTTTGGTTTGCTGTCCTGTGAAAAGTCAGCTCCAGTTTCCCAGAAGTTGTGTGTTCATGATGAATCACTGCTTTTCCTCAGTGCAAAAGTTGTCAGCCCTCTTGATTTGGTTATACATGCTTAATGCAAAGTATCTAAATCTGTAGTCTAATCTGTACATGCTCTCCTGTTAATTGTTATGACTGTTTTGATTATCTTGCTTGAAGAATGTTTCCTACTTTTTAAATTGATAGAAATGAAGGGTTTTTTCCCTGCTTTAAAAAAAAAAAAGAAGAAGAAGAAGAAGGTGGCTGAGTGGCTGATATTCTCTAAGACACAAAGAGAATCTATGATGACTTTAAATGTACGATACAGGGGTGTGTGTGTGGCTCAGTCTGTTGAGCATCTGACTCTTGATTTTGGCTCAGGTCATAATCCCAGGGTCATGAGATTGAGCCCCACATCAGGGGGCTTAAGATTCTCTCTCTTAAGATTCTCTCTCTCCCTCTCCCCTGCTCATGCCCCCTCTCTCTCTCTCTCTCTCTCTCTCTCTCTCTCTCTCTCTCAAATAAAAAAGATAAATTTAAAAAATGAATTAAAAAAATAAAGGCATGATGCAATATGAGAGGGGCCACTACACCCAAAACCAAAAGAAGGAAACAACAGGTTTACTTCAGCTGATAGAAACTGATCTGGAAGCACAGTGGATGTCAAGTTGGGCATAAGTTAGTACAAATCCCAATAAATCCAAAATGCAATAGCATGTCTATACTCAGCATCCTCTCCACTTTCTTCAATGCTCTTCAGTATTGACCAAATCTCTATTGAATAATTTTATTCAGATTTTTATGTCTGCGGAAAAACAGAGAGGCTATAAAAAGTCCCATGAGGAAGAAACTGGCGTATTTTAAATCTGCATGGGTAAAGACATAGGGGCAAGCAACTTAATGGTGGTCTTCCAAATTATGTTGTAAGCATGAATCTCCATGACAAACTCAGTCACTCCGGAAATACATTGTTTTCTTCCCTTCAAATTGCCTTCGACCCTGAGCCACCAACTTTCTCCTCATCTTTCCGTACACACCATGCTTGTCTTCCTCCCCGAATTATTCAGGAGTCTTAGAGTCTTATGCAGATCAACCCTCTAACCCCATCCTCTGTACACCCTATGAAACCACTGATCCGTCTGTTTTCTGGGCTCTGAGACTCCATATCTATCATTCCCGGTGCCCAGTTTGCAGTCTGAGAGGCCTCTGCTGAGGCGTTAAGGGCCCAACCCACACAACTTCCTCCACTGACACCATCTCAGGCTAAGGTGCCAGCCCCCATTAACCTTGGGACCTGCCACCATTTTCCTTTTCAGGTTGAAGAATTACAGCGTGAACCACCTGTATTCCACAATCAACATTTTGTTATGTTTGTTTTTATCCCGTATCTATCCATTTATCCACAATCCATGTATTGTTTTCAATGCATTTGAAAGCAAACTTCAGATTCCAGTACCCTTCTTATATTACACTTGACAGTTAGCTTCTCTGTTTCCAGCTGAATGGAGAATGACCAGAAATCTGCCTTGAATATGAAGAGATGCACTTTTTGATAACTTGCAGATAAATTTTGAAGGGAAGCTCTGACTTCAGGGTGGTTTTAGAAACGACTCAGGTCATTTTATATTTAAAATGGGGTGAGTAAAGAATTTTTCACTGCCTCTGGTAACTTTTAACCCTGCTCAACGTTATGCTGGTGTCGAGGAAAAAAGAAGGGGCAGGGGAGGGGAGAAATACATCCAGAGTGTAGGACATCCTCCTCTTACTGCACATACTAACATTTCTTGCACAATTACCCCCGGAATATTCTCATTTTGGACTTTTTCCACACCCTAAATTTAGCAAGCTAGAATTATCTTTTAAGTACCACTTTAAGCAACCTTTTTGAAAAGAAAAATGCCAAAGAGGGGGAAATCTGCATTTCTTTGTGGTTAGAATTAGAATATAATGTCCTCAAACTATTCTGCAAAGCAGCAGATTATTCCTTTATTATATGCTGAAGAGAGAGTAAAGACAGTAACCCCAGCAAATTCATTACAGGTCTGTAAGAGCAGAAGCTTCTACATTCAGACTCAGAACAAGGCAATGCATGACAGGCATCTTGTATGTTCTGGTGAGGGTGCCCACGGGAATGAATATTTGCCTTGAATGTGTCAAGCCTGTTTCATTACTTAAGGGAATTCTACCTTTGAGTCTACCGAGGACTAAAAAAAGTCTTTAAAAAGATGTTTAAGGACTTTTTCACTTTTTAATTCCTGAAATTTGAAACACTAAAATGTTCATGTAAAATCAGGTTTTCTTAAAGCAAGGGATACCCATAGAATGCAACAGAATTTCCTTAAGTCTGGTTTGCAAAGAGAAATGCATGAAGTCAGCACAAATGAAGAGTGCAAAGTTTTGAATGAATGCTTTTTGTTCATTATAGTTTTACAGTGGGGGAAGGGCTCAGTATTGGAGAAGCAAAAGGTTTACAGCGATGAACTGTGGCTTTTTAGGAGATCAGGGGCACCTTCTGTGCTGCTTCTCATTAGGAGGCTACATACATTGTGTAGTGGAACAAAAAATGGGTTTTAAACCCAGCTCTGTCTCTAATTAGCTGGGAGACCTGGCTAATCTAAGTAAGCTAAGTGTTACTTTTCTCCTCTGTAAGATGGAGATAATCATACCGCCTCCAGACTGTGGTTAAGAAAATACATAAAAGAATGTATAACACAGGCTCAAAGTCAGATTCAAATATAAGCTATTTTTGTTTCTAAAGTAATAGGGATTTAGACCCCCAAGTAAGGGGACTAAATGAAAAGTCTGCAAGAAATAGGAAGGCTTGTGTATTTCCTCCAACAGTCCAGTAGTCCTTCATCAAGCGTTTACGATGTCACAGGTGCTGCACCCAGGATTTGCTTTACTTGCCTGGGCATAGCTGATAGACGATGAATATGCTGTTTGTAGAGAAGTCTGATATGGGTCCTTGTACTTAGAGCCAAATATTGAGGAATATGTATTCGAAACTCTTAAATTTATTCATCGGCCAACATATATTAACTGATAAACAAAAACCAAATGGCCCCTACTCCCAAGATGTTTATGGTCTTATGGGAGAGACAGATACTAAATATAATGTATACATGTGCCAAACGTGATAAAGTATGCATCGCCCACATAAATTAAACATGGGGTGGGTGTTAGCGCAGGCAGGAAAGACCTCTTGGAGCAAGAGGTATTTAAGCAGAAACCGGAAGAATGACAAAAACTGAGGAAAGACCAGACAGGAGAGCGTACGTGAGAACGTGGTGGCAAGACAGAGCCCGGATGATTGGGGAACGAATCCAGTGTGGTTGGAGCTCAGCAAGAGAAGAAGAGAGGTACGAGATGAGATTGAAGGGACACTGGGGCACATCATGTAGGTCCAAGCAGCGACAGGAAGGGGTTTTAAGTTATGATAACAGGGTTTAAAGAGAAGTGACATTATTTGAGTTGAGTTTTTAAATTTTTTTTTTAATGTTTATTTATTTTTGAGACAGAGAGAGACAGAGCATGAACGGGGGAGGGTCAGAGAGAGGGAGACACAGAATTGGAAGCAGGCACCAGGCTCTGAGCTGTCAGCCCAGAGCCCGACGCGGGGCTCGAACCCACAGACCGTGAGATCGTGACCTGAGCCGAAGTCGGACGCCCAACCTACTGAGCCACCCAGGCGCCCCTGAGTTGAGTTTTTAAAGGAGATGGGATGGTGGACAAGAATGGAAGCAAGAGGCCAACTGGAAGGCTACCAAAATGGATCAGGTGAAGTAAACCTGGACTGAGATGGGGCTAGCAGCCCCAAAGAAAAATTGATGAATTCAACGTACATTTTTGGAGATAAAATCAACAGAATTGCCAACAGATTGCATGTGGGGAGGGAGGGAATAGGAAGGGTGACAGGTTTCTGGCTAAACGACTTGGTGAATGGAAGGGTCATTCAATCAGAATGAGAATATAGAAAGAAAAGTTTTCGAGGGGAAGATTCTAATTTCGGTTTAGAAATATTAAATTTACTCATGAGACATACCAATGGAAATGCTAGATAGGAATCTGAATGCATGATTTTGTTTGTTTGTTTATGTCTTTTTTAATGTTTATTTTTTGGAGAGAGAGAGTGAGCAGGGGCAGAGAGACAAAGAGACACAGAATCTCAAGCAGGCTCCAGGCTCTGAGCTATCAGCACAGAGCCCAACACAGAGCCCGACACGGGGTTCGAACTCACAAACCGTGAAATCATGACCTGAGTTGAAGTCGGAAGCTTAACTGACTGAACCACTGAGGAGCTCCTGTTTGTTTGTTTTTTAAAGCTTATTTATTTATTTTGAGAGAGGGAGACAGAGAGAGAGAAAACGAGAGAGAAGCCCGAGCAGGCCCCACTCGGGACTTGATCTCACAACTGTGAGATCATGACCTGAGCCGAAATCAGTCGGACACTTAACTGACTGAGCCCCCCAGGTGTCCCCTGAATGCACAATTCCGAAGCTCAGTGGCGAGAGTGGGCTTCATGTTCACAGTGGGGATTGAACTTACAGGTGGGACTGAAGGCTGCAGGAAGCATGGGCTCACCTCAGGAGAGAAGGCTGGCAATGAGGAAGGGGTCTGTGACAAGCCCTGAGGCACTACAGCCTTTCAAGACCAGGAGGAGGCAGAGGATCCAGGAAAGGAGGAGTGACAGAAGGGGAAGGGGAACCAGGAGAGGTGAGCTCTGCACAAGCTGGAGAAGAGAAGGCTTTAAAGAGAGAAAATCAAGAGTCGAATGTTCCTTAGCCATCAAGCAAGAGATGTATGAAAGCGGCCGCTGGCTTTGGCAACGAAGGGACCATCGGTGGCCCGAGAGCAGTTTTTCTAGATTTGGGGTGGATGGGTAGTGAAGGTGGAGTTGAGGGTGTCGAAAAGTCAATGAGGAGAAAGAAGCCATTCCTACAAAACGGAAAAGAAACAAAAGTAAGTGAATTGAGTACATGTATATCAGGTTGGTCCCAGAGCCATAAAGACAGGAAAAACATTTTTCAGGTGGCTTGACACACATTTGATTGTGATTATTCACTGGCATATCCTAAACACAAAAAAGAACAGCAAAGAAATCTTAAATCATGTTCAATAACCTTATGTTTAGTGATAACACTTTTTAAATATCTTTATGTGTATATTTAGGATAAAGCAAATAATTGTTAATGTTTTTAGAAAATAAGATTTTCAGTGAAAGAGAAATATGTCTTATACTTCGAAAGTATAAACCTAATACCTTAATTTGAATTGGGAATATCAGTATGAATTCATGATTTATTTTCTTTTTCTGAGAAGAAATATTTCAGACGTGCTGAAATATTTCCTAGATGTGTCTGCTGAGGCTGGAAACCTAAAGTCAATGTTTACTTCTTTATTTTGAGAAAGAGAAAGAGAGAGTGAGCAGGGGAGGGAAAAAGAGAGAGGGAGAGAGAATCCCAAGCAGGCTCTGCACTGTAGGCACAGAGCCTGATGTGGGGCTGGAACTCACTAACCGTGAGATCATAACCTGAGTTGAAATAAGTGTCAGACACTTATATGACTGAGCCACCCAGGCATCCCCTGGAAACCTAAAATCAATAAAAACTCAGGAGGAATGGTATCCCACTGTTTGGATTATAGCCTTTATTTATTTTAAAGCTTATTTATTTTGAGGTAGAAAGAGAGTGTGCAAGCGGGAGAGGGGCAGAGAGAGAGGGGGAGAGAAAGAATCCCAAGCAGGTTCCGCGCTGTCAGTGCAGAGCCTGATGCAGGGCTCGATCTCACAAACTGGGAGATATGACCTGAGCTGAAATCAAGAGTCAGACACTCAACTGACTAAGCCATGCAGGAGACCCTGGATTATAGCCTTTAAATAACATTTCCTTTTAGAAGGAGTCCGGGCTCCTGAATGGTTAATTCAATCTTACTATTCTAGAAAGCAAGGAAGAAATCCAAGATTTCTGGTCATGTCAAAAAGACACAGGAGCCAACATGAAAAGACTCCCATTGGCCTTAAAAGTGTGTGTGTGTGTGTGTGTGTGTGAGTGGGGGTGGGGGTGGGGGAGTATACAGGAAATCTGTACATTTCCCTCCGTTTTGGTGTGAATCTAAAACTGCTCGAAAAATTACTGTATTTTTAAAGATATTTTCAAGACTCCCTTTAGCAAGAGATAGGATAGTTTGAGTATGAAAAGAATAATGACAATGGAATAAAACTCATCAAATATATGAAATTCCTTAAGATCATATGAAACTAACAACAGCAAAATATCAGGTATTCACTGAAGGCTGGTAGGACGCTGGACTCATCCTTAAACTTGGTAAGTAAAGGAGAAGAACCAAGCATTTACCATGCTTTTCCTGTACAAACTGTATTGAAATATCAAGGGAAAGGTTGATGGGGAACTTTATACCAGATAGATCGCTCATCAATGTAAAGGGGAAGTCACGTGCCTCCAGTGATACAATCAGAAGTACACAACCCTGCCCCTGAGGCTGACCCTGCATTTAATTGTGCCTCTAGATCTAACAATCACTCTATAGGAAATGGGGGAGATAAAGGGGAAAAGTCAATGACACCAAGAAGCAGCAACCTGCTAAATCCAGAGTTTCAGTCCTTTCACAAGACAAATAGCCTTGCTTCTTCAATGGCATTGTTTAAAAAATTTATTTATTTTGAGAGAGAGAGAAAGCACTCTCTCAGAGAGAAGGGCAGAGAGGAGAGACAGGATCCCAAGCAGGCTGGACACCATCAGCACAGAGCCCGATTTGGGGCTCGAACTCATGTACTGCGACACCATGACCTGAGCTAGGACCAATAGTCTGATACTAACCCAACGGTGCCACCCAGGCGCCCCTTCGATGGCACTTTTTAAAAAATAGGGAAGCTATTATACAGATTTCAAAACTCAAGAGAGGTAACCAGGAGGAAAATTTCCATGATAAAAAAAATTCTAGGGGCGCCTGGGTAGCTCAGTCAGTTGGTCATCTGACTCTTCGTTTCAGCTCAGGTTTGTGGGTTCAAGCCCCACATCAGGCTCTGCACTGACAATGTGGGGCCTGCTTGGGATTCTCTCTCCCTCTCTCTCTGCCCCTCCCCTGCTCTGGCTCTAAATCTCTCCCTCTGTGTTTCTCTCTCTCAGAATAAATAAAAATTCGAAAAAAAATTTTTCTAAGCGAATGACAGAGATGGGGAGTGGGTTTGCTATTTTGTTTTCTGTTTTGAGACGTTTTGCTGAGCAGACAAATAGGGTGGTAGCCGCAGAGGGGCTTGGCATCAGGAAGAACATTTGAACGGTGGAATGGAGGGAGTCCTTTGGGGCACTAAGGGGAATGATTAGAACACAGGAAGGGAATGCCGTTGGAATGAAGTCCTCAAGGAAACACAAGTGAGCAGGATCTCAGCCCCCGTAGAAGGAGCAGCCCCTGGGTAAGGTGTTCTTAAAGCCTACGCTACCTTAATAAGAAACGCGTGTAGAAATATTAAGCTGATGGCACAGATCTGAAAAAGGAGCTAAGCAAACCTCGCGTTTAGGAGGGAGAAAGGCATAGTGGAGAGGCAGTGGATTTATAGCACAGCGAAAGCGGGCTCATGTAGTCAAATTTTCAACACAGGTATGGCTTTTGTTATTCTGGTGGATATTCGGTGTTTACGGGATTCTTTTGTTTTATAGCTCTCTTGACACTGTTTCAAAGAATTCTGGCTCATTAAAAGCCATTTGGTGCTTACCCTACAAATCTTATGCACCTGTGAACCTTCCAAATAATTCGTATACTCTTTTCGCCCAAACCAGCCTTCATTAGGTTAAAAATTTTGTAGCCTCATACGCAAAACGATATAGTGGCCGCCTCGCTCTCCACAGGCATTCAAGGGCTGTAAATCGTCCTCTCCTTTTCCCATTTGGCCGGCAATCAGAAAAGTGGCTCTGCCACGAGCAGTAATGACCTTCAGTGTGTTCCAAACCCTATTATTAACCACGCTGAGACCGCGGGAACCCTGAGAGGCGTAGCTGCAATGCTGTCACGCTCTGAACACATCAGCTTTTACTCTTCCTAGCATGCAGGGGAGCGGACCCTTGTCTGTTTGACTTTCTCTCATATTTGTTTCTCCTTAGGAAGAAGTCTTCTCCTCAAATCGTTAATTATATGGCCTTGGAGAAACAGAGAGGCACTGCTAAATGTTCAGCCACCAAATCTCTGGAATTTATTGCATTCTTCCATGTCTCCTTAAAGGAAATATTTAACAATTTAATCCCTTTACATATAACCCCATCCATACGTAATTTTCCGGAAGTCACCTATATGCCTTGTGAAGCGGTGTGGCCAGTCTTTCCTCTCCATGTTTTTGGTTTGCTGTTGCTCTAGCAGCTTCCTCTCTTCCTCCTTTGCCCTACCAGAACATCCAAGGCCATCTGTGCCGAGAACCTGGGATGTATCCTTCCGTGTTTTCTCACCCGGGTATTCTTCGACCCTGACACATATTCATGTATCTTACTTACAGAAGCATGCATTTTTTTTTTTAGGTTATACTCAGTGTTATTTTTTTCTTTTTTATTTTTTTTAATATATGAAATTTATTGTCAAATTGGTTTCCATACAACACCCAGTGTTCATCCCAAAAGATGCCCTCTTCAATACCCATCACCTACCCTCCCCTCCCTCCCACCCCCCATCAACCCTCAGTTTGTTCTCATTTTTTAAGAGTCTCTTATGCTTTGGCTCTCTCCCACTCTAACCTCTTTTTTTTTTCCTTCCCCTCCCCCATGGGTTTCTGTTAAGTTTCTCAGGATCCACATAAAAGTGAAAACATATGGTATCTGTCTTTCTCTGTATGGCTTATTTCACTTAGCCTCACACTCTCCTGTTCTATCCACGTTGCTACAAAGGGCCATATTTCATTCTTTCTCATTGCCACGTAGTACTCCATTGTGTATATAAACCACAATTTCTTTATCCATTCATCAGTTGATGGACATTTAGGCTCTTTCCATAATTTGGCTATTGTTGAGAGTGCTGCTATAAACATTGGGGTACAAGTGCCCCTGTGCATCAGTACTCCTGTATCCCTTGGGTAAATTCCTAGCAGTGCTACTGCTGGGTCATAGGGTAGGTCTATTTTTAATTTTTTGAGGAACCTCCACACTGTTTTCCAGAGTGGCTGCACCAGTTTGCATTCCCACCAACAGTGCAAGAGGGCTCCCATTTCTCCACATCCTCTCCTGATTTTTCATTTTGGCCACTCTGACTGGCGTGAAGTGATATCTGAGTGTGGTTTTGATTCGTATTTCACTGATGAGGAGAGACGTTGAGCATCTTTTCATGTGCCTGTTGGCCATCTGGATGTCTTCTTTAGAGAAGTGTCTATTCATGTTTTCTGCCCATTTCTTCACCGGATTATTTGTTTTTCGGGTGTGGAGTTTGGTGAGCTCTTTATAGATTTTGGATACTAGCCCTTTGTCCGATATGTCATTTGCAAATATCTTTTCCCATTACATCAGTTGCCTTTTAGTTTTGTTGATTGTTTCCTTTGCTGTGCAGAAGCTTTTTATCTTCATGAGGTCCCAATAGTTCATTTTTGCTTTTAATTCCCTTGCCTTTGGGGATGCGTCAAGTAAGAAATTGCTGCGGCTGAGGTCAGAGAGGTCTTTTCCTGCAGAAGCATGCATTTTTAAAAGCATTGTTTTATAAAACGGTGGTCATAGCATCTCTCTTGCATCCTGTGATCACCACTGCACAACACCTAATGGAGAACCCTCCCAGTAGTCTGGTTGAGCTCCACTTCATTCTTTTAGTAAATGGTGGAAGAATTCCCCAGTGCGGAGGTGCCACTGATGAGCCTTCACTTTGGGTTCAGCTTTTTGCCCTGTGAAGTCACACAATGAACCTACTTGTTTACCCTTGTGGTCTTGAACCCATATCCTTACATATGGATGTCTGTACCTGACAGGGTCTCAGGAGTCCAGCTACCAATGAATTCATTCATTCTTTTTTTAAATTTCTTTTAATGTTTATTTATTTTTGAGAGAGAGAGAGAGAAAACATAAGCAAAGGAGGGGCAGAGTGAGAGGGGGACACAGAATCTGAAGCAGGCTCCAGGCTCCAAGCTGTCAGCACAGAGTCCGACGTGGGGCTCGAACCCACAAAACGTGAGATCATGACCTAAGCCAAAGTCAGATGCTTAATTGAGATACCCAGGTTCCCCTACTCATTCATTCTTTTAAGAGGTGTTGCCAGATTGCTTTCCAGAAAACTGGAAGAGGAAGGAAGAGTCAAGGAGAGGACAGCAAGTGTGGACAAGATGCTTACCCTGTGAATTTAAATTGTGTGGATTGTTGGGACCTCATCAAAACAAAAAGCTTGTGCACAGTGAAGGAAACAATCAGCAAAACTAAAAGGCAACTGATGGAATGGGAGAAGATATTTGCAAACGACATATCAGATAAAGGGCTCGTATCCAAAATCTATAAAGAATTTATCAAACTCACCCCAAAAAACAAATAATCCAGTGAAGAAATGGGCAAAAGACATGAATAGACACTTCTCCAAAGAAGACATCCAGATGTCCAACCGACACATGAAAAAAAAATGCTCAACATCACTCATCATCAGGGAAATACAAATCAAGACCACAATAAGATATCACGTCACACCTGTCAGAATGGCTAACATTAACAACTCAAGCAACAACTGATGTTGGTGAGGACGCAGAGAAAGAGGATCTCTTTTGCACTGCTGTTGGGAATGCAAACTGGTACAGCCACTCTGGAAAACAGTATGGAGGTTCCTCAAAAAATTAAAAATAGAACTACCCTACGACCCAGCAATTACACTACTAGGCATTTATCCACGGGATACAGGTGTGCTGTTTCAAAGGGACTCATGCACCCCAATGTTTATAGCAGCACTATCAACAATAGCCAAAGTATGGAAAGAGCCCAAATGTCCATCGATGGACGAATGGATAAAGAAGATGTAGTATACACACACAATGGAGTATTACTCGGCAGTCAAAAAGAATGAAATCTTGCCATTGACAACTACATGGATGGAACTAGAGGGTATTATGCTAAGTGAAATTAGTCAGAGACAGAGAAATATCATATGACTTCACTCACATGAAGACTTTAAGACACAGAACAGATGAACACAAGGGAAGGGGAGCAAAAATAATATAAAAACAGGGAGGGGGACAAAACAGGAGACTCTTAAATATGGAGAACAAACAGAGGGTTACTGGAGGGGTTGTGGGAGGGGGGATGGGCTAAATGGGGAAGGGGCATTAAGGAATCTACCCCTGAAATCATTGTTGCACTATCTGCTAACTAACTTGGATGTAAAATAAAATAAAATAAAATAAAATAAAATAAATTGTGTGGATTGAATGAGGGCACAGGTACAGGGTAATGACCAACTCAGTTTATATTATTATTACTTCTTCTAAAGACTGGAGGCACCCCAGGTGACCATCTGGGCCTCTGTGGAGGGACTCTATTCACAAGGTGTGCAAAGTGATCCTCCATGATTGTGCACCTGGGGGTTTAGAAAGGAAGGTCAGAAGCATGAAGAGTACAGGCTTGGGGGTCAAACCGACCTCACCTCAAGTCCCCACTTTACCCCTTTCCACTGTGGGATCTTGGGCAAGTTACCCGACTTCTCAGCTTTAGTTCCCTCATCTGCAGAATGGAGATAATGGTGTCAGCCTCGGAGGGTGGCTGTGAGGAGGAAACATCTAGAAGGCCCCGAGCAGAGTGCCTGATGCTCGGTGTAGGTGACACTGTTTCTCAAATGCCTTCCCCGCAGCCCCCTCTCCATGTGTGCCCCCGCGGATGAAAGCCTCCTGAAGCAGGGATTGTATCGGACTCACCTTTGCATCTTTACATATCTAACCCCTACCTTGGTTTTCCTTCCTACCAATGACCACAAGGCCTTTTGCACAGTTGAACCGGCACTGATGAAAAGTAAGAGCAACGACAATTTGTTACTATGGAGAATTACGGGCTCACGCCAAAGTAGAAAGACTCACAGAACGAATGCCCGTGGTCCACCACCAAAATTCAACGTTGTCACCACGGCCATGATAACCTTTGGCCGTCCATCTCTCAATCACTCATTCTCTCCACCCCCTCCAGGGAGTGAATGTTAAAGTGAATCCCAGATATCGTATCGTGTCAACTGCGAATATTTGTGTATCCTCCCAATAGTAGTTCTTCAAGTGTGATCTGGAGACCCCTGAGGGTTTTCTTATCAGGAGGGTTTTCTTACCAGGTCAGAACTATTATTATAATAATATGAATATGCCGTTCGTCTTTTCATTCTCGTTTCCTCACGAAGGTACATTGGAGTTTTCTGACACAGACTGAACGCAGTGGCAGATCTGACAAGCCAGCTGTCTTGAACTAAACCCACATGAAAGAGAGTTGCAAATTTTGATGAATCTGCTCATAAAAATATAAGACAATGCCACCCTATTTTTTTTGTCTTTGAATATATACTTCTTTTCTATAAAAATAAGTTTGGAAACATATTTATTTAAACATGTATGCTTATGTTGTTGCTTTCTTAAAAGAATCAAATGGATATTTTAAAAATTTGTCAGTTTGGGGGCACCTGGGCGGCTCAGTCAGTTAAGTGTCTGATTTTGGCTCAGGTCATGATCTCACGGTTCGTGAGTTTGAGCCCCACATCGGGCTCTCTGCTGTCAGCGCGGAGCCCGTTTTGGATCCTCTAACCTCTCTCTGCCTCTCCCTGCTCATGTGCTCTCTCTCTCTCTCTCTCTCTCTCAAAAATAAGTAAACATAAAAAAGTGATTTAAAAATCTTTTCAGTTTTAATTTCTACTATAGAGAAACATCTATTTCACATAAAGAAAAGCTCGGGGGGGTCCTCAATACTTTTTTAATGTTTTAATTGAGATTTAATCCACATACCAAAAGATTCACCTTTTTAAAGTATATAACTCAGTAGGTTTTGGTGTATTTATGAGGTTAGGCAATGGTCACCACTAGCTAATTCTAGGACATTCTTACCATGCTGTAAAGAAACTCCATCAACTGTTACCAGTGAGCCTCCATTCTCCCCTCTCCCCATCATCCCCTTTCTGACTCCAACTTGTTTCTTCTAGACATTTGATATAAATGGAATCTTTTGTGTCTGGCTAATTTCACTTAGCATGTCTTCAAGGTTCATCCATATTGTAGCATGGGTGAGAACCTCATTCCTTTTTATACCTGAATAATATTCCGCTGCACGTATATACCACATTTTGTTCATTTATTTATCAGTTTATGGACTTTGGGGTTGTTTCCTCTTCTGGCTATCAGGAATAATAATGCCACCGTGAACATCTGTGTCCAAGTTCTTGTAAGAATCCTTGTTGTTAGTTCTCCGGGCTCTACACCCAGGAACAGGATTGCTGAGTCATGTGTTGAACTCTGTGTTAACTCTACACTTAACTTTCTGAAAAACTGTCAAACTGCTTTCCACAGCAGCTGCATCATTTTACGTTTCAACCACCAATGTATAGGCGTTCCAATTCTCCACAGGTTTCCCCAAATTTGTTATTTCCAGTGTTCTTGATTCTAGACATCTTTGTGAGTATGACTCTCATTTTTAGAAGTGTAAAGAGTCCCGAGACTGAAATTTTTTTTAATTTTTTAATGTTTTTTATTTATTTTTGAGACAGAGAGAGAAAGAGCATAAGCAGGGGTGGAGAGCAAGACACGGAATCCAAAGAAGGCTCCAGGCTCCAAGCCATCAGCACAGAGCCCGACGCGGGGCTCAAACCCACAAACTGTGAGATCATGACCTGAGCCAAAGTCAGACACTTAACCGACTGAGCCACCCAGGTGCCCCGAGACTGAAAGTTTTAAGAATTGCTTTTCTCGCTGGGAATGCAAGCTGGTGCAGCCATTCTGGAAAACTGTATGGAGGTTCCTCAAAAAACTAAAAATAGAACTGCCCTGCAACCCAGCAATTGCACTACTAGGCATTTATCCAAGGGATACAGGGGTGCTGTTTCGAAGGGACACATGCACCCCCATGTTTATAGCAGCACTATCCACAATAGCCAAAGTATGGAAAGAGCCCAAATGTCCATTGATGGATGAATGGATAAAGAAGATGTGATACACACACACACACACACACACACACACACACACACACACAATGGAGTATTACTCGGCCGTCAAAAAAAGAATGAAACTACAATTTGCAACTACGTGGATGGAACTGGAGGGTATTATGCTAAGTGAAATTAGTCAGAGAAAGACAAAAATCATATGACTTCACTCATATGAGGACTTTAAGAGACTAAAACAGATGAACATAAGGGAAGGGAAGCAAAAAATATATAAAAATCGGGATGGGGACAAAACAGAAGAGACTCATAAATATGGAGACCAAACTGAGGGTTACTGGAGAGGTTGTGGCAGGGCGGATGGGCTAAATGGGTAAGGGGCACTAAGGAATCTACTCCTGAAATCATTGTTGCACTATATGCTAATTAATTTGGATGTAAATTTTTAAAAATAAAAAATAAAACAAGTTTAAAAAAAAGAACTGCTTTTCTAGCACAGAGTTTAAAAAAATAAATAGAATAACATGGTCAGCCTAAAAATTACCAACAATTCCACACAAATGAGTAATACCAGAGCAACCAAGTCTGCCGGACAGACCCAGTTTATACCTTCGGACCCTTTCATTTTCAACACGCCCTGTTCATATGACAACTTATATGAACACCCTAATAACGAGTCTATGTTCAAATTTCCCCAATTTCATATTATATACAATATTTCACATTATATACAATATTTCATATTGTATATAATATTCATATTCAAAAATGAAGGCTGTCTTTTGGCTCACTGGAAGCTTGGTAGGATTATAATTTTTAGGGTAATGTTTTCTAATTGTAGATGATTTAAATGTCAATCTTATAAATTGCTTTCTTTTGATTCTATTTGTAAGTATGCTCTTGTTTTAATGTTTTTGTTATTGTTAACAAACCCATTTGAATAATCCAGAATGACCAAAGAATTTTTTTTTGTCTTTCTTCTTGGACTTGGTACAGTAATTTTGATTTCTTTTTCCCCTTTGGTTTTATTGCTATTTTCAAAGTGACTCTACAATAGCTCTAATAGTAGTCTGAAAGAATTCTAAATCTTAGGATAGTGTTTTATAAATGTACATTTATATAAATGTGAATCCTGCTACTAAATTATCTCCTCTTAATTTGATTTCTAGGGAGTCTAGACGTGTCATTGCTACTTCACAAATCTCTTCTGTTGTTCCAGAAACACTGCCAATTTTTTGTTTCTCCTCTAAAGTAATTTTGAATTGTCTTTCATTTGGTTTTGCTGCTACAGTCAAGTGATCATACTCAGATGGAAATTGGATAGAATTCTAATTCTTAAGATAGTGTTTTAGAAGTGTAATTTATTTGATAGTAAATTTCATGAGTAAACTGTTTCCTTTTCTTTACTTTCTAGGTAGTATAAGACTTGTATTTCATTTGTTGCCATGGAAAAACACCCATAACGTGAATTTGAGTAAGGGTTTTACTATGAAGTCCCACAATTGGAGATAATTGGAACTCAACATTTATCTCTGATACCAAGGGTTGAATTTACTCTGTGTATAAGACCAATGTGTCTGACTAAATAAATCTTGATTAAAAAATACTAAGCTAACCCCACATGCAGACACTTTTGGAGGGGAAAAAAAGAAAGCAGTCCTATCTAGGTGGTCAATTTGCAGGGTTAGTCTCTACCCAAGAAAAAGGATGAAGATTGTAAAACCCGCTGCCAACAGAGAGAGGTTTGAGTGTAAAGGGCAGGAAACAGATATAGAATAATTCCCAAACAGAGCAGAGCGGATGCTTTAGAAATATCTCATGGGGACCAGCAAGGGCTAGGAAGGGTCAGAAGAGGGGTCCCGTGAGGTTACTCCCTAACATAGGTAAGCCATTTAGGACTGGCCCAGCCCTTTCTTATTGCTGAGGACATCCATGGAATAGTTTAAATGTTAACTGGCATTTGAAAACATGGCTTCAAACACCCCACTCTCTGTTCCTCTTGTTTTGCTTTGCTTGGTATTAAATAATTCAGTTTCTGAATTCTTAACTATGTGACTTCAATTTTAATACTTAGCTTTGATGTCACTGAACTTGGTACATTTGACTCTCCTACATCCTCTTCTGCTCTCTGTGATGTTAAGCTAAACATACTGTTTTGGGGGCACCTGGGTGTTTCTGTTGGTTGAGCACCCGACTTCGAGTCAGGTCGTGATCTCCTGGTTTGGTTCAGGAGTTCAAGCCCTGCATCACGATCTCTGTCAGCACAGAGCCTGCTTCAGATCCACTGTCCCCCTCTCTCTTTCTGCCCCTCCCCTGCTCTCACTCTCTCTCTCTGTCTCAAACATAAATACATATCAAAAAATTTTAAACATACCGTTTTTGACTCCAACAAGACAAATCTTTGTTAGGTTCTTCCTGGGGAAGCCTACTTTTTTCTGACTGCCCACTTCCTTACTCAATACCCTTAATCCAGACTAAACACTCATTATGTCCTTTATTCTTTTCAGGTTAGGAGGGCTCCTCATGAAATAAAACATCCTATTATGACTACTGCCTTTATCATTTTCATGCATGGTTAATTCTTAGGATTTCATGATGACAAAGATTGTAGGACTACCATCAATGTAATATATTTTTTTATGGTAGAAAAAAACACTACTTCATATTACACATAATATTTCATATCATATATAATATTTCATATCATATATAATATTTCATATCATCTGTAATATTTCACTATATGTAATATTAATAGTATCTATAATATTTCATATTATAAGTAATATTTCATATTGTCTGTAATATTTCATATTATACATACTATATCATGTTATCTGTAATATTTCATATTATATATAATGTGTCATATTGTATGTATGTATGTATGTAATATTTCATATATAATATTTCATATGATATATATATATTTCATGATATATAATATTTCATATCCTGGCATTGGTTCAGGACCTCTGGCATCAGGTCATAGGATACAGAGAAGGGCGTTGAAAGCTCTCCATGAAGCTTTGGGCTTTAATCTCGTCTCTTTCTGTGAGAGCTACAGAGAAATCAGGAGGAAAGCAAAGAGCCACCGGCCTTGGGCACTGGTTTGAGGATACGTCTAGGATGCAGTGTCCAGTAAGATCTAAGTAAGAGTAACAGTGTCCGTCTAGAGTCTGTAGCTCAGGGGAGTTAGAAGGACCCGATATAGAAAATTCAGAAGACATACAACTAAATACGGTTTTTAAACTGTGGGATTAGATGAAAACAGAACACAGGGTAGGTAAAGAGAGGAAGGAAAATGCGTGAAAATCTAGCTTTGGGTAAAACACCCTGTCTGAGAAAACATACATCTACATTGTCTCCTCTTATTTTGTGGTCGCTGTTGTTTGTATACTTAAGGACGTATACAACTGAAATATAACTGAATAACTTATGTGTTACATCTTCATATATAATATTTCATATCATCTGTAATATTTCATATGATATGTAATATCTCATATCATCTACAATATTTCATATAATCTGCAATATTTCATATCATCTATATTGTTTCATGTCATCTCTAATATTTCATATCATCTATAATATTTCATAACCTCTGTAATATTTTCTATCACCTATAATATTTCATATGATATATAATATTTTTCATAGTATATATACAATTTCCTTTCCTGTCATTGGTTCAGGACCTCTGGCATCGGGAGCACATGCAGGTCATAGGATATAGAGAAGGGCGTAGAAGGCTTTCCATGAAGACTTGGGCTTTAATCTCATTGTTATCTCTTTCTGTGAGAGCTACAGAGATATCAGGAGGAAAGAAAAGGGCCACCGGCCTTGGGGATTGGTGTGAGGCTATGTCTAGGATGCACTGTCCAGTAAGATCTAAGTAAGAGTGACAGTGTCCGTCTAGAGTCTGTAGCTCAGGGGAGTTAGAAGGACCCGATATAGAAAATTCAGAAGACATGCAACTAAATACGGTGGGATTAGATGAAAACCGAACACAGGGTAGGTAAAGAGAGGAAGAGAAAATGAGTGAGAATCTAACTTTGGGCAAACCACTCTGTCTGTGAAAACATGCATCTACATTGTCTCCTCGTATTTTGTGGTCGCTGTTGTTTGTATACCTAAGGATAGGTATACAACAGAAATATAACTGAATAACTTATGTGTTATGTCTTCATATATAATATTTCATATAATGTGTAATATTTCATATAATGTGTAATATTTCATATCTTATATAATATTTCATATCATCTGTAATATTTTATATCATCTATATTATTTCATATCATCTGTAATATTTCATATCATCTATATTATTTCATATCATCTGTAATATTTCATATCATCTATAATATTTCATATCATATGTACTATTTAATATCATATGTCATATTTTATATGATTTGTAATATTTCATATTTTATATAATGTTTCATATCATATGTAATATTTCATATCCTGGCATTGGTTCAGGACCTCTGGCATCAGGAGCACACGCAGATCATAGGACACAGAGAAGGGCGTGGAAGGCTTTCCATGAAGACTTGGGCTTTAATCTCATTGTTGTGTCTTTCTGTGAGAGCTACAGAGAAATCAGGAAGAAAGCAAAGGGCCACCGGCCTTGAGAACTGGTTTGAGGATACGTCTAGGATGCGGTGTCCAGTAAGATCTAAGTAAGAGCAACAGTGTCCGTCTAGAGTCTGTAGCTCAGGGGAGTTAGAAAGACCCGATATAGACGATTCAGAAGACATCCAACTAAACACGGTTTTTAAACCGTGGGATTAGATGAAATCAGAACACAGGGTAGGTCAAGAGAGGAAGAGAAAATGCGTGAGACTCTAGCTTTGGGCAAACCACTGTGTGAAAACATGCATCTACATTGTCTCCTCTTATTGTGTGGTCGCTGTTGGGTGTATACCTAAGAAGGTATACAACTGAAATATAACTGAATAACTTAGATCTTATGTGTCCATGTATATAATATTTCATATTATACATAATATTTCATTTTCGTAATATTTCATATTATCCATACATTTCATATTACACATAATATTTCATATTCATAATATTTCATGTTATACATAATATATCTTATCCATAATATTTCATGTTACATATATTTCATGTTATATATAATATTTATGTTTGTTATATATACTATTTCATGTTATATATAATATTTCATATATATTTCATGTTATATATAATATTTCATATTATATATATTTCATGTTATATATAATATTTCATAGTATACATAATATTTCATGTTATATATATTTCATAGTATACATAATATTCATATACATAATATTTCATATACATATATCTTATACATAACTCATTTTATACATAATAGTTCATATTATACATAATATATCTTATACATAATTCATATTATACATAATATATCTTCTACATAATATTTCATATTATACATATTTCTTATATATAATATTTCATATTATACATATTATTTCTCATACATATTTCATATTTCATATCATACATAATATGTCATCTTATAGATAATATTTCATATTATACATAATATATCATATTCATAATATTTCATATTATATGTAATATTTCATATATATTTCATATTATATGTAAAATTTCTTATACATAAGATTTCATATTATACATAATATTTTTATACATAATTCATATTATACATATTTCTTTTACAAAATATTTCATATTATACACAATATTTCATGTTTATAATATTTCATATAATACATATTTCATATAATATTTCATATTATACATAATGTTTCATACACATAATATTTCATGTTCATAATATTTCATATGGGTAGATCCATCCATATTGTGTAAATGGCAAGATCTCATTCTTTTTTATGCCTGAGTAATATTACTCATAATACATTACATATGCATATATGTGTGTGTGTATGTGTGTGTACACCACATCTTCTTCATCCATTCATCTATCGATGAACACTTGGGCTGCTTCCATAATTTGGCTATTGTAATTAATGCTGCTATAAACTTACGGGTGCATGTATCTTTTCAAATTAGTGTTTTTTTATTCTTTGGGTAAATATCCAGTAATGTGATTACTGGCTCATAAGGTAGTTCGGGGCGCCTGGGTTGCTTAGTCGGTTAAGTGTCCGTCTCTCGATTTTGGCTCAGGTCATGACCTCATGGTTTGTGAGATTGAGTCCCAAGTCGGGCTCTGTGATAAGCATGGAACCCGCTTCAGATTCTCTCTCTCTCCCTCTGCCCCTCCCTGGCTCGAACTCTGTCTCTCTAAAAAGAAAAAAAAAGAAAAACATATATATATATAAAATCATCTAAACATGCCAGTTGAAAGATAAAAATAGTTTGAGTAGAAAAACAGAACTCAGTTATATGCTGCCTATGAGAAAACCAGACCAACTTTGTTTGGATTAGCGTTAGCATGTCTGTTTTTATTGTTTTTACTTTAAACTTCTTTATCTCTTTATATTTAAAATGTCTTGCTTCTAGGGGCACCTAGGTGGCTCAGTCGGTTGAGTGTCTGACTTCGGCTCAGGTCATGATCTCGCGGTTTGTGGGTTCGAGCCCCGTGTCGGGGTCTGTACTGCCAGCTCAGAGCCTGGAGCCTGCTTCAGATTCTGTGTCTCCTCCTCCCTCTGCCCTTTCCCTGCTCACGCTCTGTCTCTCTCTGTCTCTCAATAATAAATAAGCATTAAGAAAAAAAAAGTAAAGTGTCTGGCTTCTAGGCAGCATACACGATTAAGAAATAATAATTGAAACTTTTCCAAAACTAATCAAGAAAAGTCAGGTAATCCCAGGTGTGAGGAAGCACAGGCATGTAAAGGAAGCTAATGATAAGATCTAACGTTTTATTGTTTATTATATTTCCTGTACCACAGTAAAGCCTCAGACACTGCATCTGTGACTTGCCACAACTATATTACCACCATCCCACAGATGAGCTATAGGCATCGCGATCACTGTCAGTCCTTCAGGGAAGCAGAGAGCTGCACGTCCTGGTATTTCTGAGACCAACAGAGTGCACCAGGTCTGTGGGCCAGACAGCAGCAGAAAGCCAGCATCAAGAATCCTGAGGATCTGAAAGATGAGCATCAGAGGACAACGGTGGGCAATGTGTGAGCAAACAGAAGACTCTCAGGAAGTAGAGTGAGAAACACCAGGAATAAAAAAAGGTGGAGAACAGAGCTGGGTCCCCGGGAGGTTTTGAGAGTGGAGCTGTACTTCCATTACCCGCCAGGCAGCGGAAAGGAGGGTTCCCCCAGGGGTGTGCCACCTGTCAGTTCTCCACAAGCATTTCCTAAGCAGCCCACTGAGTGCTGGCTAGGTTCTCAAATAATTTAATCAGAGGCAAATAAATAGATGAAGGAGAAGCGCGAGGGAAGGAGGAGGGAGGCAGGAGGGAAGGCACAGAGTTGGAAATACGTATTTCATGATGGGCACGATGCCCAGAGGCCAGAGGGCTTTGCAAAAAAGAAACATTAATAGCTAGGATTGGAAAGAGAAATGCCAGAATGTGTGAACTCTTGACGTCTGGTCTTTAGGGCAATACAAGGTGCTTGTATGTCTTCGACCATTTCCTGTCTCTGCATCAGGATCCCACAGTCTGAAGACAGAGCTTTCGACCCAGAAGACCATATTTCTACCTCCACATGTATGGCAATTCCATGAAATCACCATGGAGGAAAGGAAGTAAGGAAACTAAATGCACATTACCATGAGTGTTCGAATACCTCTCTTGAATTTTAGAAGTTAAAATAGATTAATATCCTGTTGGGTTTTTGAGACATTCAAGACTTCCGAAGCAAACGGACTAAAAACAGCACATAACAAGGCATCCCCGTGTTCTTGAAGCTTCCCATATGAATCAAGAGCCTTATAGTCCTCACCTTTCAAAGAAGCATATGGTTTATATGTGAAGAGATTAGGTGATTTAAGGTGGCTTAGGATTGTTCAGCTATCTCCCCTGTTTCGCTGAGGCCAGAGCATTACATGTGGCTTTAGAAGTCTTTTCTGCATAGATTCAAGGGACCCAAATAAAACTGCCAACAAGAAAAAATGGATGAGTGCTCTATTTCCTTCCCATGAGAAAATTAACCTGGAATCACTAGTGTGCCTCATTTCAAGGTACCCAGAGGTATCTCCTTTGGGAATTCAGAGCATAACTTAGTTCACCTCATTACAGCTGTATGACAAAGCCCTAATTCTCTCAGCCTGTGAAAGGCAGAGCCAGAATGTTCTTTGTGTTTCAAAAGAACATAGGTTCTACAGTCAAGCTGATTAGATTTCAAATCCTGTGGGGTTGGGGGGTGGGGGCTGGGTGGCTCAGTGGATTAAGCATCCAACTCTTGGTTTCAGCTCAGGTCATGATCTCACAGTCGTGAGGTCAAACCCCATCCTGTCGGGCTCCGTGCTAAGCAAGGAACCTCCTTAAGATTCTCTCTCTCCCTCCCTCTGCCCCTCCCCCCTCCTCCTCTCTCTCCCTGTCTCTCTGTCAAAAAAAAAAAAAAAAAAAAAAAGATTTCAAATCCTGGTTCTTCCACTTAGAAAGAACCTGGACACTATCCTCAATCTCTGAGACCATCGGCAACCTCTGTGAAATGGGTGCAATAATGCCTACCTCATAGGGTTATGGCGATGAGTAAACCAAATGAAGTGAGATTGTCTAAGGGCCATAGTGCATACAGGAGACATCTCAGGTCTGTTTTCTTCTCTGGTTCCCAGTGCAGAATTTAATTTTAAAATTATAAAATTTCCCTTGGGTATTTATAAAAAAATAAACCTGAAATTAAATAAATACCACATATAACATTTCTAGAAACCAAACTAAACAGACATTTAACCTCTATTACCATTCACCTGCAAAGAAGCCACAAAAATAGACCAAGGAAGAAAGTGTGAAGATCTCATTACGAATAAATTTAGACACAGTTTTCTCCTTCCCTAAGGCAAAAATCTCCCATGATCTTAATTAAACTTCTCAAAATTCGTCTTGATCCTTCCTTCCATTCCTTGGAAATCTTTTCTTATTCAGGCTTCAGGCTTTCTTCTCTCCCTTATCTACCATCTGGAGCATCTATTAAATATGTCCAACGTACACATTCTGTGTGTGTGTGTGTGTGTGTGCGCGTGTCCCTCCCTCCCTCCTTTCCTTCTCCGAACTCCCACTTCTTGCCCAAAAAATTATTTGAGTCTCTGAAAAGAAGTCGTAATTATATTGTATTTCTACAGGAAGTCCCTTCGCTACTTTGCTGCCAACAGATTGATGTTCTGAAAATGGAATTGTGTGATCATTGCCCTGGCAGGCTGGGACTAGACTTCTTATCTTTGCAGATTATTAGATGGCTCTTAACTACCTGTAGATTAGGTGTGAATTACTTAGTTTGACATTTGGGGCCCTTCCCTGGCTCATCTTCTGCCAGTCCCGTTGCAAATGTCATTCTGGCTCTTCTGGATAACACACTGTTCCCTAAACACACTAGTCTTCCAGAGAACGTTCCTAGAAGTTGCACATAGCCATTGCCCTTATCCATGCTGTATGATCCTCGAAATGTCCTCTTCCCACACTCCTTCCATACCTGGTGACTGCCTCCTTGCCCTGAGGATTCAGCTTAAATGTCATTCTCATTCAACCTGAGCTAATGACCCCCTCTTCTGTGCCTCCAGCACATAACAGCAATGGAACCGATCACCTGTGGCTGTGTGGTTGGTGGTGGGTGATTCTTCTCCAAGAGAACGCAAGTTTTATAGTCCTTTTATTCATGTCCATGACCCCAGTGCTCCCACAGCATTATTACAATGTCAGGGCACTGGGAAGACAACAATTTTATATTAATGTTACTAATGAAAACAGAAATTAAATTCAATATGATTAGATCCAATTGTTACACACACACACACATACACACACACTCACATACACATACACTCACAAAAGGGTTTATTTCTCTTTCAAATGTCTGAAGTATGTTTGGTGCCTGTGCTGTTAGGGATCCAGGCTTCTGCCCCCATGTATACTTCTTTTCCTATTTTCACCTCAGGATCCAAGATGGTTGACCCAGCTCCAGCCATCCCACCAATGGTCGACCCAGCAGGAGGTAGGAAATGGAAGAAAAAGGGCACACTTCTCCAATTAAAAACACTTCCGGGAGGGGCACCTGGGTGGCTCAGTCAGCGAAGTGGCCCACTCTTGATTTCAGCTCAGGTCATGATCTCATGGTTCCTGAGTTTGAGCCCCGCATTGGTCTCTGCCCTCACAGTGTGGAGCCTGCTTCAGATCTTCTGTCTCCCCCTCTCTGCCCCTCCCCCCTGCCAAATAAATAAATGTGAAAAAAATTAATTAAAAAAAAACCCCTACTTCCTGGAAATCGTATTGTCCTAATTCCATTTCCTGGTCAAAAATCGGTAAACTGACACCTAGCAGTAAGGGAGTTTGGGAAGTGAGGAGTCTTTATCCAAAGTTTCAGGATGCAAATTAAACACGTACTTATGAAACAGACTCCTGTGGCCGCAATGACTTATGATAATTTGAAGTTATGCTCAAGGCAAGTTAAAATGTGCACCACACTTAGCATTAATTAGTTACTCTACATTCAAGCATATATTTTCTCATGTATTTATAGCTAGGGCTGAAACTTCACTCAACCATGTGAATATTGGGATATTCCTGCGGTTCCTGCTTCTGAGATTGCTTATGTCTACTTGTTCCCCAGCTTTGGTTGTTAAGCACAGCACCCCACTACTCCCTAATGGTGTTAATGAGAAACGGCTCATCAGCAAATTACGTAACTTAATTGTAATCAAGAAATCAGCTTAATTATATTACTTAAAGAAATCACATCTCAAATTTCTCACACCCCAAACCGAATCTTTCTTCACGGAACCTTCCCCTCCACCCATACTCTCATCTTGATGATGGCAGCACCATCTGCCCATCTGCTCAAGCCAGAAACGTGGAAATCTCTCTATTCAGTCACCAAGTTCTGTTGATTCCTCCTGTTTCAATCCCTCCCTCCACTCCCTCACCATCACATTATTTTTGTTTATTTTGAGAGAGAGAGAGTGCAAGCAGGGGAGGCACAGAGAGAGGGACACAGAATCCCGAGCAGGCTCGGCCCTGGTGGCATGGAGCCCGATGTGGGACTCGAACTGATGAATTGTGAGATCATTACCTGAGTCAAAACCCAGAGTGGGACGCTTAACTGACTGAGCCACCCAGTGTCCCTTCTCACCATCACATTCTTAGTGCAAGCTCCTACCCTGCCTGGTCTTCTTCTGTATCCTCCCCACCAGACTCCTGCTTCTGGTCACAGCCCTTTCCTCGATGCTAATGGCCTTCCAAATTACAAGTGTGTTGTTCTCTTGCCTGAAACGCCCCATAAGACTCACAGGACCACGCCCACACTGGTTAGTTCCCACCCCTCCAGGCCATGTGAGGAATCCTGCCAGTCCTTCCAGCTCCAGCTCTTGGCAGTTCCACATATTAACATAAATCCTTGCTTTGGGGAGCCACTTGTCACTTCCAGAATGCCATGTGACATTCTCACCTTTGCACCTGCTCTTCTCTTGGTCTGGAAGGCTCTCCACTTCTGTCCCCCATTCTTTTCTTTCCATCCTCTGCTGCCCTTACCTTTTCCCAGTTATCCTCCAAAAGGTAGCTTAGACATGATTCCTCTGTGTACCCTTCTTGCCCCCGCCTCCTCCCCCTCCCCTGAAGAGTAAGGCCTGCCCTCTGCTTGTGAAGCATATACTTTCATTATAGGACTTATTACAATATTTTAAAACTCTGTCTTAGCTAGATTGCAAGACATTTCAGAATAGGAATTTTAATCATGTTTATATGTGTGTCCTCAGAACCTTGCACAAGACCTAACCCATAATAGGATCTTAGTAAAATGAAAGACTTAATGCATAAATTAGCATGTCGCTGTGTTTATGCCCATATAATTTTGTATGGTTGAGAATTATCTTGCTTTTTCTACTTAATATTATATAATTTTTTTATTTCATAGGGACTGCTGAATCACATTCCCTATAACATTAAAATTTTTAATAAATATCTATTATATAACTGTTCCCTACTTGTTTTGAGAGAGAGAGAGCAAGTGTGAGCACAAGAGAGGGGCGGGTGGGTGGGAGGAGACAGAGAGAGAGAGAGTCTCAAGCAGGCTCTACACTCAGCACAGAGCCTGATGTGGGGACAGATCCCACTATCCTGGGATCATGACCTGAGCCGAAAAAGAAACGCTCAACCAACTGAGACACCCAGGTGCCCCTTTGTTGTCTACTTTTTAAATTATTTCCCTATTGCTAAACATTTACATTATTTGCATGTTTATATTTAACACTTTGATGAACATTAGTGTTGATGCAGCTTTGTATTTCAGAATATTTCTTTAGATTTTTAGAAGAAATATACCTAAATAAATGGGTACGGGCATTTTTAAGGGTCATGTTAAATATTGCCAAATGGATTGCTAAAATGGCCCAACCGATTTGGGTTTAGAAAAGCAGTACATGAGGGTGAGCATCACATTTTAAGAGATACAGGCCAACTAGAAATCACCTATAGCAGAATGAAACAAATTTGAGGAATTCGTAAACATCACATGCAAGTAATTATTGGAGAAACATGGAATAGAAGTAAGGGTGGAAATGATATTTTTAAATCATGAAGACAACATTATGATAACACTATCATTAGGAAGAGGAACCAGACTTTGGTGTCATTTATAGAAAACAACAATAGAATAGCACTAGCTACTATTTATTGAACATTAGTCGTGTGCCAGGCACTGTGTTAAGCGTTGTAGCTATAGTACTTACTGAATCTTTGTTTTACAGAGAGATAAAAAAGGCTCCCAAAGTTTAGTCACTTACCAAGATTCACAGAGGTAATTAATAAGAGGTCGGTATGCATAAATCCAGGTTGCACTAGTTGTAAAGACCGTGTTTTTAACCACTACCCTGGGACTACCCAAACTTTTCTACCAAGTAAGCCTAATGGTAGAGAAGAGTGAAAATTGATCCTTAGGGTTTGTGGAATATAGTAGACAAAGCTAACCCTCTGTAATGTTCATAATGCTCCCATTATCGTTATTCACATTAGCCAAAAAGAGGATGTCTACCAATGGATAAATGGATAAACAAAATGTGATGTATTCATACAACGGAATTCATACAATTCTTGAAAAGAAAGGAAATCATGCCCCATGTTACACTATGGCTGAACCTTAACGACTTGATGTTCACTGAAATAAGCCAATCACAAAAAGATAAATATTGTCTGCTTCCACTTATATGTAGTATCTAAAGCAATTAAACTCATAGCCACAGAAAGTAGAGTGGGGGTTACCAGAGACTGAGGGGAGGGAGAAGGGGAGGGGAGTGGTTTAATGAGTGCAGAGTTTCAGTTTTGCAGGATGAAAAATTTCTGGAAATATGTTTCACAGCAATGTGAATATGTTTAACACTTACTAAACTGTACACTTAAAAATAGTTAAAATGGTAGCTTTTACATGATGTGCTTTTATTGCAATTTAAGAATCTAGGTACATTTTTGTATTGTATTTGATTTTCATATTTACCATAACAAGATTTTCTCCCAACTTTCCAATAAAAATAATCCTCTAGGAAGATGTGAAATTTTTATCTTGTAGCTTTGCATATCCCCACGTGTCACATGCCCAGTTTGAGACACATTACTCTGCATCACACTTGCAAGGAAACCAAACTCAACATTATCCGTGGGGTACTGTCATTTCTATATCTTCATCCAGAGAAATAATTGGCTATTATCTCTCTGGTTTTTTAAAATGTTTATTTATATATATATATATACGTATATATATATATATATATATACGTATATATACGTATATATACGTATATACATATATACGTGTATATGTATATACATATATATACATATACACGTATATATATATACGTATATATACATATATACGTATATATATATATATATATACGTATATATATATATAGAGAGAGAGAGAGAGAGAGAAGGGGAGGGGCAGAGAGAGGGGGACAGAGAGAATCCCAAGCAAGCTCCATGCTGTCAGCACAGAGCCTGACACAGGCTCGATCCCAAGAACCACGAGATCACGACCTGAGCCAAAACCAAGAGTTGGATGCTTAACTGAGCCAACTTGGGTGCCCTGTTCTTATCTTTATGTGTTCCTTTCAGTTCTTTGGGGTTAATTTGTTCTTCCCTTTCTAAATTCTTAAGATGGACTTCAGATCTTCTTTTTCTAACATAGGCATTCAAAGATATAAATTTCTCCCTAAGCATTTCTATAGCTGCATCCTATAATTTTTCATATGTTTCTGTTTTCATTCAGTTCAAAACATTTCTAATTTTTCTTGTGATTTATGCTTTCACCCATGGATTACTTAAAGTATGTTGTTTAATTCCTAAATATTTGGGGATTTCCACATATCTCTCTTGCTGATTTCTACTTCAGTTCCATCATGGTCAAAAAACTTATTTTGTATCATTTCCATCCTCTTAAATGTTTTGGAACTTGTTTTATGACCCTGAATATAGTCCTTCTTGATGAATTCCATGTGAATTTGAAAAAGAATGTACATTCCATTATTGTTGGATATAATGTTTTAGTTGGTCAACTGATTTTCTTTTCAGTTCTATCAGGTTTTGTGTATTTTCAAGTTCTTGTTATTAGATGCCCATATATCCATAATTATTATTTTCTTTTGATAAATCGACTCCTTTGTTGTTATATATTTTCTCCCTTTGTGCCTGGCAATAATCCCTGTTCTGAAATCTAATTTGTCTGATATGAATGTGGCCATTCCAGCTCGGTTTTCATTGCTACTTGCATGATATATCTTAATTTATCCTTTTACTTTTAACCTACCTTTGTATTTATATTTAAAGTGGGTTACCTGTGTCTAGCAAATAGCTGCATCTTGCTTTTTTGTCCAATGTGACAGTCTGTACATTTTAATTGGAGTGTTTAGACCCTTTAAATTTAATGGAATTATCAATATGGTATATGTGAAAGTTGTTAAGAGAGTAAATTCTGAGTTCTCATCACAGGAAAAATCCATTTTTTTCTTTTTCTTTTCTTTTTTTTTCTTTTGTATCTATATGAGATGATGGATGCTAACGTATTGTAATCATTTCACAATATACGTAAGTCAAGTCATTATGTTGTACACATTAAACTTTTACAGTGCTGTATGTCAATTATATCTCAATAAAACTCAAGGAAATAAATGAAAAAATTATTAGTGTGGTTAGATGTAAATAAATCATCTTGCTATTTGCTTTACATTTGTCCCACTTGGCTTTTGTTTCTTTTCTCTTCTCTTGTTTTGGATTGGATTTTTTTTTTAATATTCTATTTTATCCCCAGTCTTGGCTTATTAGCTACACCTCTCTGTTTTTCTGGTTCTCATCTTTCTTGTTGGTGTTGTTGTTTTCATTGTTACTCTAAGGCTTATAACATACATCCTCAACTTACTTCAGTCTCTTGTTAAGCTCTCCTATAGCATATAAACCTTATAAATACCTCCATTTCGGACCTCCAATCTTTTGTTCCTTCCTTCTTGTAATACATGTCATTTTTATGTGTTAAAAAGCCCTCACTACACTGTCATTAATTTTGCTTTAAACATTTTTAAATAAGAAAACAAATGTGTTTATATCACCCACATATTTATGATTCCTGATACTATTTTACATAAATCTGATAGCATTTTCCTTCTCCTTGAGGAAAGTTTGTTATCATTTCTTTTAGTTCAGATCTGCTGGCAATGAATTCTCTCAGATATTGGTGATCTGAATCACCTTCGTTCTCGAAGGATACTTTTGTTGCAGTTATAATTTTTAGTTGCGAGTTTTTTTTTCCTTTCAGAACTTTAAAGATTTTGCTTCATTATTTTATTAGTTTGTTAGTGCTGCCATACAAACTACTGCAGACTCGGTGGCTTACCCAACAGACATTTATTTGCTCACAGTTCTGGAGGCTGGAAAGTCCAAGATCAAGGTCTCTGCAGGGTTGATTTCATCGGAGGCTTCTCTCCTTGACTTGCAGATGGCTGTCTTCTTGCTGTGTCTTTCCTTTGTCACATGGTCTTTCCTCTGTACACGTCCTTACCTCCTCCTCTTATAAAAACACCAGTCAGGGGTGCCTGGGTGGCTCAGTCGGCTGAGCGTCTGACTTCAGCTCAGGTCATGATCTCACGGTCTGTGAGTTCAAACCCTGCGTCGGGCTCTGTGCTGACAGCTCAGAGCCTGGAGTCTGCTTCGGATTCTGTGTCTCCCTCTCTCTCTGCCCCTCCCTCGCTCATTCTCTCTCTCTCTCTCTCTCTCTCTCTCTCTCTCTCTCGAAAATAAATAAACATTAAAAAAAAAATAATAGCAGTCCGATTGGATTAGGGACCACCATACAATCTCATTTTAACTGAATTACTTCTTTAAAGACCTATCTCCAAACACAATCACATTCTGAAGTACTGGGCGTTAGGGCTTCAGCATAGGAATTTGGGGAGTGCATGTTCAGCCCATAGCAATTATTTTCTGACAAGAGTGAGCTATCACTCTTTGCTTTGATCCTCTGTATGTAAGGTATTTCTTCTGTAAGCTGTTTTCAAGCTTTTTATCATTTTTTTCCAGCATTTTGGTTGGGGTGCGTCTTGGTATGATTTTTCTCTGTTTATCCTCCTTGGAGCTTGTTGGGATTTTTAAATCTGATGCTTATACTTGTTATGAAACCTCAAAGATGTCAGCCATTATTTCTTCCTATGTTTTTCTGTTCCCTCGCCACCCGCAACATTCTCCTCTCCTGAGACTCTAATTACACATAAGATAAAGCATTTTATCTTGTTCCACAGGTCACTGCTGTCCTCTTCATTTCTTTAGTCCTTTTCATTCCTTGCTTAGTTTTAGATACTTTTTATTTCTTTGTCTTTAACTTCAAGTTTCCCTTTGCTGTAACTAACCAGCCGTTAAAGCACCCCCTGTATTTTTTTCCAATATTGTATTTTTCATTCTAGAAAATGCATTTGGGTCTTTTTTTTATATCTTCTATTTCTTCTATCTATACTTCCCACTAGTTTCTTGAACATATGGAGAACATTTGTAGAAATCTTAAAATCTTGCTTAATTCCATCACAGCCACCATTTCTAGATTTGCATCCATAGATTTTTCTCCTGACTAAATGTTATAGTGTCTTACTTCTTTGTATGATGAAGTTTTTTTTGAATGCCAGACATTTTGAATTCTACATTATTGGTCCTGGGTTTTGTTGGATTCCTTTAAATCAACTGGGACTTTTTTCTGGCATGCCTTTAATTTACTTGAAAGCAGTATGACTTGCTTTTAAGTGTTCTCAGAGTGGGTTCAAATTAGCCTTTGTCTTTAAGAAGGTGCTGAGTGAGAGAAGAATTGAGTCCAAGGACAGAGTGAATGGACAAGAATAGGACTCAGGAGGCAGAAAAGAGCGGGAGGAATGAGATAGATCAGGGGGCAAATATCAGCGACCAGCAGACCTGAGAAGCTGTATTCCTGCAAAAGTCAGTGAATATTTAAATTGGGGTGGGGGTGGGAGAAGTTGTGTTTATATGTAAAACTGAGCTAGGCTCTGGGCTTCGATAATCATAAAAGGGTTTCTTATTTACATTCAGAAGTTGAATGCTATAGGTATGAGACGTTCCCTTGGTTGCAGTCAGGCAGCCTTGGTCTCCATCCACTCAAAGGAAGTGCTCTAAGCCTGTCTTGTTTACCAAATCGCTGCTGCACATTTCCAAAATGCCCTCCAGGGGGCATTCCTGCCCCATTGAAAACCACTGATTTGGGATCTCAGGATTTAAAATCCGCCTTTTATTCTGCTCTTCCTTAGCCCCCGTTCCTCATGTTGCACAACATCAGGGACATCCCAAGGGCCCTTTTCTTTGTATACTCTTCCTGGGTGATGAATTCGTTCACTTCGGCAGCAGCTGCTTCCCAATGTTCATGATTCCCAACTCACATATCCGGCTCACCCTTCCTAGGTCTGCCTCTTCCTCTCTGTTCAAAGTTTGCTCATCCTTAAAGTCTCAGCTCAAGTGCCGCCCACTTCATGAAGACTTCTCCCTTCCTCTTGCCTTTGGAAATACTACCTAAGGCTTAGCTCTTAGCTGTCCAGAATTCCTCACACTGTAGTCATGATTGGCACCTAAAAACCTGGAAAGTGGCTTTTCAAAATGTAGGTTCCCAGGCAACATCTTCAAAAAGATAACATTTCAATAAGCTTGGTAAATTATTTTCACTTACAAACACCTAATGTTTGTAATGTATGTTGTAATATACATTTTAACAAGCTCTCAGAGGCATTTTGATGTCAACTAAAAATTTAAGACCCACTGCCTTAGACATTTCATTTGCATCCCAACTGATGCGTAAACCCTTCCAATGTAGGAATCCTTTTTAATGCTTAGAAGCTAGTCCCATGCCGAGCACATAGTTGGACTTTCCAGCTTTCAATGTCAGGCACTGAGAATTGGTGGGACCCATCTGTCTTGTTGACAGATTTTACAGTCTTCTACATCATCTGGATCAGCCATATTCTTTGATATGTGCAATTGATAGTATTTTCTGGGTCTTATATACAGTGCTTTAGTAAAATGCTATCTATACAAATGAAGCTTCGGGACAAGTACCCTGGTGTTTCTTTCATCCAGACTGCTGCCCATAATCCCATCCTATGCAGAAATTCTGGAGCGGCCACTGCCTGGGACACAAAGAGTAATAAAACTGGTTCCTGTTTCCAAGCAACTTCAAATCTAATAGTTGAGAGACAGAGGTTAACAAATAATTACATAGTAAACACAGCCTATAAGAGGTATAGAAATATTGGTGGAGTCAGGGAACTTAATATCTGAGCTGAGTTTTAAAGAATGAGCGAGAATTCATATTCAGCCAGGCAGGGAAGAGCAACCCCAGCAAGAGAACAGCCTTTGCAAAGGATGGAGGGGTGGTTATTGGGTTTATCAGGGAATGAATGATAAGCGCAAGAGAGTTGGGGGAAAGACAATAGTGGGAATGAAGCTTCCTCTTGGCCTTGGGTTTTCCAGTGGGAGGATGGAGACGCTGATGGCGTAGATTTGTGGGAATAGACCCTTGAGGCCACTCTTGGTTCCTTCCGCTTGGAAGCAGACAGTTCTAGATGGCATAGCCCCAGCTTCTCACTTTCTCAAGCTCAGCAGCTTCGGAGGCCCCTGGGGCTAACCTCTAGTCTCCACATTCACTGGAGAGCAGTGGCTTTCAAAGAGTTTAATTGCAACCCCCAGAAGAAGTGCATGTTATGCTAGAACACACATCAGCAAACATACAATTGAAACACAATTTCCACCAGTGTCCATTGTTTCCTGTGATCACTTTGATGCTTTGTTTCCTAGTCTATTCCATTAAAAAAAATTAAGGTTGGGTGGCACCCACTAAGTTGATTTCACAATCCAATAAGACACAACCCGACTTTGAGAAACCCTATTCTAGAACTCACATGTGAGTTTGGAAGTGTTGAGAAACAGCACAGTACAGTGGCTAAGAACTTATACTCTGGGAGCAAATGGCCAGAATTCAGTTCCCTCACTTATTACCTGTGTGGCTTAGGCAGGTTACTTAACCTTTCTATACCTCAGTTTCCTTGCCTGCAAAATAGGACAACGTAGGTATAGATAGATACAGATATAGGTAAATATAGATATAGGTCTCCAGAAAATTGCCAGGCATCTAGTAAGTGCTGGTTAAGTGTTAACTGCCATTACCTTCCTCCTCTCCCTGCTCTTCATCATCATCAGTGATCCCTCCTGCTATCCCAACCTAAAATGGAGAAGCCAAATACAGTACCACTGGTGGGTGGGGGCGGGAGCAATACCAAAAGATTTATTTACAAGGCTGTACAAAACTACACAGTGTGCAGGACAGGGTGGGGGCCCTGCTCTGCAGGCTGTGCCCTTATTTGCAGGGAAGAAGGGGAGGGAGACCCCTTTCTTGCTCATGGTTTAGTGTTCTGGATAAGGTGAATGCTGGCTCTGAAATGATCCCTCTGCTTTCCACTAACAGACATTTAATTTTCTTGCTCACTTTTTGTGACCACCTAGAATCCCACACCCCCAAAGTGAGGAGAACTTCTTTCTTAGGATGATGTCAGGGACCATTCAAATGTCAACCCATAGCGGGCAAGATGGAATTTCTTTCCTCATCAATTCAGTGAATTCAATCCAATAATGGACAATCCACAAAGGGGGAAGAAGAAGAAGAAGAGGAAGAAGATGACGACAGAGGAGGAGGAGGAGAAGGAGGAGAAGAGGAAGGAGGAGGAGGAGAAGAGGAGGAAGAAATGGAGGAGGTGGGAGGGGAGGGGAGGGGAGGGAGGGAGGAGGGGAGGGGAGGGGGAGGAGAAAAGCAAAAAACGAACTCTTTAATTATGCCAAAGTCTGGCATGTTTAACCCACCTCCCCCAGCACCTCTCAGATGCTCTGATGGTCAAACTCAGGAACAAAAGAGGCAGCTGCCCCCTGATGGGTGGAAACCAAATTCAAGAATATTTTGTCAGTCACTGAAAGGACAAATTCAGGAAATAAAGAACGGGAGACCTGGAGTAAATATTTCATTGGTCATGATGATCAAAAGATGATGGTTAACACACACACACTCGGACCTCATCCCACCTGTTGCAGGGCGGAAGCAACACGTCCGGGGGCCCCCCACCCTCTCCCTGGGCTTCCCCCGCAGGGCCCTGCAGCCGCTGCCCCACCCCGGACTCTGCCCCGTTTGCAGCCTCCCTCAACATGGTGCCTGGACATTCACCGCGAAGAAAAGCCAAGGACTTGACCTGAGTCTGCGGTGGGCAGGGTTGCAATGTCCGTGAGTCCTTCTCCATCTTCTTTCCCAAGTTCTCTCCTTCTCTCCCCTCTCCCACCCCATCATTGTTCCCCGGAAACAAATAGGATGGCTTCACTGGTCAATTCTTTACATGTACAAACACCAAAAGCAGAGGAAACACCCCTGGCCACCCCCCTCCCCCCCAAACCCCAGTGCTGGGAGAGCAGCCCGCGGCGGACGAGGCTGCCTCGGGAACTGCGGAGCTGCTGGAGCTGTCCGGCTGTTCTGGAAACTTCTTTGGCCTCTGGGCTTTACCTGGAGGCCTCTTCCTTCAGCTCCTTGTTTTTCCGCACCTCTTCCGCGTGCTTGTCCTGAGAAGGAAGGGAGCGAAAAGGGCAGGTCACACAGGCTTCCCCCGGGATAAGGGGATAAAGGGAAGCCAGGGGAAAGAGAACACAAAGTAAAGAATTGCCGCCACAGGAAGTGAAGAGCAAAGTCTGCAAAGACGTCCTGAGAAGGGGCAGAAGGTGGCAGGTGAGACTGGCAGGAGGCAGGTGAGCGAGCCCACTGGTTCGGCCCCGGGGAGCTCGTTGACTGGGGCCAACCTCCCACGGGGAACCCACATCCCAGCAACCCCAGAGCCCACCCACCTCTCCCTCCTTCACCTGGCCGTCCTGAGCTCGCACTCAGTGCATTGCTTGACTCAGTGTGAGAAGCAGCTCGGTGTCACTATGCGAGAGGAGCATGTGGCATTACGGCCAGGCCTCATTACAAGTGCCCCCCCCCCCCGCCCCGCCCAACACTTGCAACGTGACCACTGCCTTCACTTCTGTCCTTCCCCTCCCTCCATGCAAGTTGTTTTCTTAAGCCCTTTGGTGAAAGATGAGGGCTCTTAAGGTATGAATTGACGGAAGAATTTTTGGAAATGTCACCCAACTCCAGAAAGTGGACTCTCTCACAAGTGGGGTATGAGAACCCTCTTTGCCTCACAGCATAATAGCCAAAAGATGGGATCTGACTTCAAAGACCCATCAGCTATGTGACCTTGACCAATCACGTCACCGATCAGGCCTCAGCAACCTGGTTTTTAAAGAGGGCCATGAACGGAAAGCTCCTTTTACCTCTAGAATTCTGTGACTTTAGTGTTCACCTCCAGGGCACCTCGTGGCCTGCCTTCTGTCACCGCTCGTTGTACATCTGCCTGGGTCCCCTATTGAACGGTATCTTTCTTGCAGGCAAGGAGCACACCTTTTTCTTCTTTGTATTTCCCCATTCTTCCTAGAGCACCTCGTACAAGGCGGGTGCTCAGTAAATATTGTCTCTACCAGACCTTGGCAATCATCCAGACATCATCATATCCACATATCAAAAATCAGCCTGGAGTAGGCCCACTAAATCAGTCCAGGAATTCAGGATATATCTTAAACTATGAATCCATCCCTGAAGAGGCCCTAGAAATTTCCGTGGCCCTAGGAAAAGTGTGGGTAGTGGTGTGTCTAGGACAGTGGTTCTCAACCTCACCCCATAATCAGCATGACCTAAGGAATTTGTGACACCGCCGGGTCCTCGGGCACCATTCCTAGAGAGCCAGTGTCCGTAGGTCTGAGGTAGGGCCCAAGGATCTGTAGCTTTAAACTTAACACCAGGTGAATCTGTTGCAGATGGTCAGTGATCCACACAGAAACTGACACAAAGCATTGGCTTGGGGCAGGGCAGAAGTCATACATCTATCTCTCATTCCACCTCCTGCCTCCATCAGTGACCAAGAGTGAATGGGGTCACGATCCCAAAAGAGTGATGCCCACTCAGATTCTTACTCTGACATTTTGCTTCTTGAAGTCTTACCTCACCTCCGTAGCTATTACACCAGAGTGGGGACCTTCTCAATCTCTTCCCCTCAGAATCTACCTCCACTCAGGTGAGCTCTCTGGGGAGAACCCTAGATTTCTGGGCTCCTTTTCTTTGGCTTCCAATGGTCCCCTCTCTGGCCAAAGGGAAAACAGGATGATTGTGGACTGATCCCCCCGAAATAGGGGTTGAAAGAGTCCCCTAGGTTTATGGTACCCAGAGAACCGGGTTCTGGTCCCAGCTGCACTGCTTAGTGTCTGTGTGACCCTAGCCAAGTTATTTGACCTTCTCTGACATGGTTTGCCCATCAATTAAATAAGGATAACACTGTTGTGCTTACCTCATGGATTTGCTGTGGGGATAGGGGTATGAAAAGTAAACGTGTTTTTGCCATTGTTTAAATACCATATCGTGGCTCTAGCTTCAATGATTTCTTTTGGGTTTGGCCTGAGAGCCAACGCCCCATTTTATCGCAATCCCAGGTTTTTGTTTTGTTTTTGTTTTTTCCTGCAAGAGTTTGTTCCTAGCCAGCCCTCAGTAACTGGGGAAGCCTGAAATCAGACCCAGATCACTTCCCTCCCATCTGATACTTGGTGGAGGCCTTACTTCCCCTAAGAGGGTGGAGCGTGAGAGTGGAAGGGTTGCCACATGCTGGCCAGAAGCAGGGCCTACGCAACATTCAGATCCCCTGTGAAGAAACCGATCTTTCTAGTAGCTGTTGCCAAGGGCCTGAGACTCTAGGTGGATGGGCAGGAAAAGAGTGGGGACCACGCTGCTCACCATGGGACGAGGCCACCGATCGGGTCCCGGGAGTCACCGCGCAGCAGGCGGCTCCTGGAAATAAAACACAGAGCTGGAGCTCTCCCAGGAGCTGCAGGAGAAACTGGGGCAGCCTGGAGACTCAGGAAATGAGGCCAACATGTTCTCAGCAGAACGGGCTGTTACTCTGCTGACACGTGGGACCAATCCCAGTCTCTCACGTTTCTCCTATGTAGGTGACACCATTTGGTGTATTGACAAAAGGCAGAATATTGGAAAGACCCGTGACTCACTCAGTCCATATCAAGAGGTTTGGAGAGAATCAGGTTTCCTGCTCAATGGTCAACCCAGCTTATCATGCCCTTGGCTTAGAGCCAAGAGCCCAAATCATCATCTTGCATTAAATCGAATCAGTTCATTGAAGGATGAAGCCGGGAATGTACAACTGCTTATTTGTCCTTACTCCCTTGCATCACACAGGGTTCCTCTAGAAGATAAGAGGTCTCATCTCCCTAAGACAATGAGAAACTTCAATTGTGTAGCTGTGCATCATAGCCCCCACAGAATTCCAAAGCTTGGCTCATGTTTCTTGCCTACGACTTCCCAGAACATTCCTTGGAACTCTCTAAGGATCCAACCTAACAGAAACACCCCTTTCCTACCTGAGGCTGTTTGATGCCTAAAATAATATGTAGGCCCTTTATACTTGCCATGGAAAGAAGAGAGTTTCCAGTAATCTCTTCTCTCTCCAAGACCACTTACCTTCTCTTGCAGCCGTTCCAACATGGCAGCAAGATGGGCCTCCCGGTTTTCCTTATTGGATTCCATCTTCTGGGCCAGTTTTTCCTTAGCCATCTTGATGAAATTGTTGTTTTCCTCAATGGCTTTTTGGATCACCTCCCGCTCGTGTTCTCGTTTCTCTGCTAGGTGTTTCAGGAGCTCAGCTTCCTGGTACTAAGGAAGCACAAAAAGGAGAGAGAGGCCCTTGAAAGTGAGCATACCAGGGTGAATTTTCACCACCATCACTTAAGATTTGCACACCCAGAACAGACGCCTCCCTGAGCATGGCACATTGGCAGGAAGCTGAGACACTCTGGATTCTCCCACCATACCCTCAGTTCTTTTTCTCATTGCCTTCTTGCCTTCCTTCCTTCCTTCCTTCCCTCCTTCCTTCCCTCCCTCCCTCCTTCCTTCGTTCCTTCCTTCCCTCCCTCCTTCCTTCACAAATATTAAATGATGATATACCAAGTGCCAAGCACTATCCTAACAACTTGGGGAAGAAAAAAGTCTACTAGAGATAAGACATACATATAAGTCTAACCCAGACTAGCATGTGACATATGCCCTAAGAGGTAGAGAGGAAATGCTATAGGAATTCAAGGGAGAAGATTATTTTCTCCTTCAAAGTCGAAAAGCTTATGGGGCACCTGGGTGGCTCAGTAGGTTGAGTGTCTGACTTCAGCTCAGGTCATGATTTCACGGTTCGTGAGTTTGAGCCTCACGTCAGGTTCTGTGCTGACAGCACAGAGCCCACTTCAGATCCTCTGTCCCCCTCGCTCTCCGCCCCTCCCCTGCTTGCACTCTCTCTCTCTCAAAAATAATAAATAAACATTTACAAAAAAAAATATGAAGAGCTTCCATAAAGATGGGTCAGAGGAATCAATAGGAAACATGGAAGGCACACAAGGGGGTGAAATATACCACACCATGACCTTCTTACCCTTTCCCCAGTTAAGGATCCTTTTCTTTAATTGTTTAGCCTTTCCCTAAATCGTTAGTGTTTGCCGATGTCTTCCTCTTGTCAGTGTGCATATAAGGCCATCTCTTGGGCATATGTAATTCAGTGCCTTATCCCTCTAACCAAACTGTAAGCTCCTAGAGACTAGGTACCTCACTTCTTTGTTTCCCTCAATGGTTGTTCCATTCTCTGCCCTATCCATGGGAGGCACTGCTGAAATATTTGTATGTTGGTGGTGACCTGACCTCAGCTCAGGGCCACCACCTGTCTTCTCTAAGTCCCTCCCCTCATGCTGAGATAGAGGAAAGAAAGGACAGCACTTACCTTTCTTCGCTCCTCAGCTGCTTCTAGTTTCTTCTGGATCTCTTCCAGTGATGGGTCTCGCCGCCTGGGTAGGGAGGCATTGAACTCGGGGACCCCATCGAAGGAAGGTGGCTTCAGGATGACTTCAAAGGACTGGCCCGAGGTACATTTGTTCAGCTCAATGACTTCCATGTCGGAAATTACACACCAGTTCAGGTCCACTGTGTCTGCTAAAGAAAGCAATAAAAGGGGCTGCTCACCCCCTGTAAACTAGATTGGTGCCCCAAAAGCATGCACACATGCACACGTATATGGGAGCTCTAGGGTCCCCAAGGCAATCAGTTCTGGGTTGGTCCTGAACTAGGCATCTAAGGTGAATGGGGCTGAAGGGGCTGGTAGCCATGGCAAGGGCTCAGGCTCCAAGAGTAGAGGTCCCAGGCATCTCGGTTTCTAATAATGGCCGTAGCAACTGCTTTCACTTTTGTTTCTGCCACAGGCTCCTACCGTCGTTGAGCTCTTGCTCAAATTGTCCTCAGCGGCAGCCAGTGGTTCATTTGCCCACCACCCACCACCCATCCACTCCTCGTCCCACTACCAGTCTGATGGCTCAGCCTATTGCCACCTCTCCCCTGCTCCCTCCTACCCTGCTCTCTTCTTTCTCTCCAGTCAGCACTGTCTTTCCGCTGGCTTTGATCTTTCCTCCTACACTGTCTCCCACACCAGCCTAGACAGAAAAAACAATCTCAGGTAACCCAAGCACTCCCATCTCTCGTTTCCAAAACAAACCTGTCCCTTCCTTTTAATCCCACGGAAATTAAGAGGTGACCTGCTCCCCACCCCTCCCTGAGCAGAATGTGGCCACTCAGTGCCCCCTGCCAGTGTCCTGGGACCCTGTCACAGGTCCCAGGCAACATGGCTACCGCACAACCTCCTTGGCTGGCTGCAGGGGGAAGTCCTCTCGTTCGCCCCCGCTCTGGACTCCGTCAGAGCATCTCCACCATTCACTAAGGAGACCTATCAACTGTGGAATCCAGTGGTTTGCACTCATCTTCTATTCTAGGTGTTCCCCAAGGGCAGAATCTCTGACTGCCTCACCGCGGCATCTTCCACAGCATCCGTTTGTTAAATGAATGAAGAAAAGATAAGATCAGGAGGCAGAGGGCCTGATTCACCTTCAGCTGCTACCTAGTCCCCCCGGCTGCAGCCCCACACCAGCCTTTTCCTGATGCTTAGACCCTCAGAATCAGCTGCAGTGGTTTTACTGGCTCTGGGAAAGAAAACTTGATACGGGGAGGAGAGTTTCATAAAATTGGGACAGGAGCGTGCTACTCGTGGATACAAGCCCAGGAATCCTCCACAAGCTACACCCTCAACTGTGGCCCTCACTTACCTTCGTATTTATAGGATGATTTATTCAGAGGATCGGCCAGAAAACAGGAGCAGAACAAGGACACCAGTGGGAGCTCCTTCATCTTCTCTTTGTAGGCTGCAGAAACACCGGCAGAAGGTGGTGACTCCCTCCTAGTCTCCTGAGTCAGCCTCCGTGTGAGTCTGGGTGCCTGAGCAGCCAGGGGTCACCAGGCTCCACAGCGGCACCTAAACCACCCAAATCTACCCCTTGCCTGGGGATTCAGCTCCCTTTGCCCTGAGCGGCCCATTTTAGGATTCCTGTGTGTGATTCAGATCCACTTCTGTCCACCTTAGACAGGTGACCCTTAGACCCTTAGAACCTGACCCTTCCAGAGCACCCAGATGACCCCATCTTCTCCTGAGTACATTGTTTCCCTTCTTAGTACCGAATGCAGAATGCCCTCAGGTAAAGACCACAAACCCCAACCTGGCGCCCTGGACCTAGTTCTCTGTCTCCTCACACTTGCCCAGAATATTCCATTTACTTTGCTCCGAGATGCAGGAAATTCACGCTCCATTTTAGTCCAAGTACTCAGCAGTGCTTCTCTGAATGGTAAAGATGCACACCGCCATCCCTCTGGTCTTGCCTCTCCCTGGGTGGCAAGGTCAGGCTGTGAGCCTTCTCTGACCTTCCCAGCACAGGTGCCGGTGCCCATAAAGGCACCCCCACCGTCTAGTCTCTTTGTGTCAGGAGAGGATTTGAAAGCCAAGAGGTCACAAGTTAGAGCTGATATGGTCAAGTCCAGCCCACTATTGCCCTGGCCCCGGCCTGTGATCCTGCCTGTCCCCCCACTACCCTGGGGCCAGTGCACCTTGTTTTAAGCTCCACATGCTCAGGCCCTCTCAGTTCTCAGCTAAACCCAGTGTGGTGCCCAAGCACTCTCCTTCTTCTTTCCTTTTACTTGTTGAAAGCATAATCCAGTGTGAAAATAATACGTGTGCATTGTAAAAAGTTTTTAAAACACGCACAGATGAGTAAAAGAAAAGCTCTGGGGCGCCTGGATGGCTCAGTCAGTTAAGTGTCCGACTTCAGCTCAGGTCATGATCTCGCGGTCCGTGAGCTCGAGCCCCGCGTCAGGCTCTGTGCTGACCGCTCAGAGCCTGCAGCCCGTTTCAGATTCTGTGTCTCCCTCTCTCTCCGCCCCTCCCCCGTTCATGCTCTGTCTCTTTTTGTCTCAAAAATAACTAAACGTTAAAAAAAAAAATTAAAAAAAAAAAAAAGAAAGAAAAGCTCAGCTGTGATCCCACCCACCATCTAGAGATAACGCCTTTTAATCCTGGGGTATACTTTCTGTCAGTCTTTTACCCTTCTCTGTGTCTAGGTAAGCACATACATGTGTGTACAGAAACACCCTGCCCTACGGTGCCCCGCTGCATAGACAGTTTTTGTACCTACCGGCGAGGGTCATGTTTTCAGGAATGTGAGGGCTGAATCTGGCTGAAAGTCACAGAGTAGGTCTGTCACCAGCTCAGGACGCTGTCACAAATCTGAGAAAGAGAGCATGTTCCCACTGACAGGTTATTCGCATAAGAAAGGTCTTTGCACAACTGGGGAGGGAATCCCAGGATGCACCTGGTCTGGCCCCACCTCCAGGACCTCTACACACCCACTCTCCCTTTCCCAAACACAGACCCCCCTCTTCCATATTACCGCAAACAAGTTCAGTTTCCGGGCACTAAGGATAGCTTCATAATTGGCTTTCTAGTCTCAAGCCCCCCCGAGCATCAGACATGGATTTCCCAAAACTGTACATGTCAAGAGCTGTTCATTTGTCTCTGTGCGGCTCAGTGGCTGGGCCAAAGCAAAGGCTGAGGTGAGAGACAAATCTTAAGTCAGAATCGCTTGGGAGGTTTTCACAAAATAACTCTGTGTCCTGAATTTCTCCCTATTCCCCCTCCCAGCCCATTCTGATAGGGGGTGAGAGGGCATTGGACAGAGGCTGTCAAAATCCTAGTTCACATGGCCTCTCGCTCACTACCCACCAAACACTCCCTGACCCCGTTTAAGACCAACTATGAGAAGAGACAAATATTATTAAGGAATAACGTCATCACAATGCAGTTGGTACAGAGATGGAAATCTGCACGCAGGATTATTGTGGGAGCACAGAGATGGGGCTTCATGCTCAGCACGAGGCCTGGGGAGCCAGCAAGGGACCCCGGGTGTTAGCAGCACCTGCATTGAGTCTTAACTTATGAGTCGGAATTAAGCCTGGAGGGCACTGTGCTAAGGGAGCCATAAGCTGGAGGTGGGGGAGTGTGGTGAGAAATCTCTACGTCTATGGTTGACCAGAGAGTGTGAAAGAGGAGGGGGGAGGTGAAACAAGAGAAGCAGGGAGGGAGAAGGTCAGGGACAGTAGGGGACAGACGTCTACTGAAGGCTGCTATGCAAGGGAATGAGGAGTAGCCAGCAGTAAGTAGCCATCATGGGGAACCCTTGATCCTTGGCCACTGTGGTGGTTAATTTTTGTATCCACGTGACTGGACTAAGGGATGCCCAGATAGCTGGTGAGCATTATTTCTGGATGTCTCAGGAACACCCCCTCTCAGGGACAGGTTAGTATTTGAGTGGATAGGCTGAGTAAAGATGACCCTCCCCAGTGTGGGTGGGCCTCGCTCAATCTGTTGAGGGCCTGAACAGAACAGAGGGCGGAGAAAGAGCGAATTCGCTCTCTCTGCTTATGCTGGACATCCGTCTTCTCCTGCCCTCAGACGCGAGAGCTCCGGTTCTCTGGCCTTCAGACTTGGGCTGGAGTTCTGCCCCCAGCTTTCCTGGGTCCCCAGCTTGTCGGCAGCTGATCGTGGGGTTTCTCAGCCTCCATAACCGCGTGAGCAATCCATCACAATAAATCTCTTTCTGTATGCATCCTATTGGTTCTGTTTCTCTGGAGAATGCCGACTAACACAGCCACCCTCAGTGGGCACTGTGCCAGGGCGGCATGAGCCAACAGCTTCCCTGCCTGCATCCTCACAAGGCAAAGGACTCTGAGATTGATTCAGAGTCACTTTCCTTCCTTAATGAGGCATATTCCCAATGGGGACTGGGGTCTGTACTGGCTGGGGGTGGGCAGGGGCACCAACAGGAGCAGCGGGCTCAGCTTTAGGCCAGACCCATGTGGACTCCAACACAGACTTGACCTCAAATTGCACACATTAAATGAGAAATGCATATATACAGCATCCAGCAAAAAGGAGGTACTTAATAAACGTGTTTCCTTTCGTCCTTTTCCATCAGGGTGGCCACCAGCCCCCACACACCTGCTTCAGAGTCACTACCTCTCTGGTCCTCACCATCCCTGCAGTTAAGGACTGTCATTGCCATTTGAAGATGAGGAAACAGAGGTTCAGAGGGTTTATGTGGGTTGCTCGGGGTCATGCAGTTAGAGAGTTAAAAACACAGCAACTGGAAGCCAGGTCAACCGGCTCTGGTCAAAGCTCTGAAACAAGGTCAGAAGCACTAATTTCCCTCCAGCAACTTCATGTTCTTTGGAGCCAGGGGCCCTGCCATGCACCGCCCCCTTCGCCGTGCAGCACAATAGGCCTCTTTACTCAGAGTCAAGCTGATCCTGACAGTACCAGTGGGTCCCTGAACAGGGCTTGGAGGGGACATCCCTGGTCATGAGGCTCCATTCCACACAATCTCAGCCCACGACTGGGCTGATTGATGAGGTGACTGGGAGGGTGAGAGGGTCCTTGCCAGGAGAGGGAGCCTCATCAGATTTTAACCTAGGTAATGGATCTGACGTAGGGGTCCAAATAAGTGAAGTGAGGCAGAGAAGGGACTCTGAGAAAGAAGGGGGACTGAACTGGGCTTTTTCTCTAAAGGTGGGTGCCTGGAACCAGGGACTGCGCCCCTCAGCCTAAGCTGGGAATGATGATCAAGGCCCTCCAGCCTTGGAGCACAGATGACAACTGCCGTCACCCACATTATCCCAATTAATGTTCGCTTGAGGCTGAGTTAACAAGACAGGAATCATCAGCTTACTTTCAGATGAAGAACCTGAGGCTTAGAGAAACTGAGACTCTTGGTTAAGGTCACACAGCTACTTGGTGGTAGCACTGGCTCTGGGACCCAGCTCTTCTGACTTGTGAGCTCTTCCCTTTTGGCCAGAGGAGGGACTGGATGCTAGCGGCCAGGTCCTCCATGGTCCTGGAGACTCAGGGAAAGCCGATCTGGCCTGAAGGTACGGTTTAATTACAAATATGAGTGAGTGCTTTCCACACTTCTTGGGAAGATATTGTGCTGGGAGTTATAGAAGCATGAAGAACCAGGTAGAGAACAAAGGTCAGAGAGGCCAAGAAGGAAGACCAGGGCAGGGAACAGGAGACACTCCAAAGATGGGCAGAGGCATGCATAGCCAAGGGAGCTGTAACTGAAAGCTCTGTGTTTCACAGGACTGGGGCCCACATAATCAAAAATATGTATTTATAGAGCATCTACCATGTGGCAAATGCTTTCATTTTAATTTTCATAAGAGCCTTATGATGTAAAGATTATCATCCCTGTTTTATAGGTGTGGAAATTGAGGCTCAGAAAGGGTAAGTGACATTTCCAAGGCTACTCAGTGGGGTGGGTTGAATGGTGTCTCCCAATAAGATACGTCCTCGTCCTAACCCCTGCAACTCAGGAACGTGGATTTATTTGGAAAGGGTCTCTGCGGATTTAATTAAGTGAAGGACTTTGAGGTCAGATCATCCTGTATTATCCAGGTGGCGTCAAATGTAATAACAAGAGTCCTTATAAGGGACACACAGAGGGGAGAGGCCATTCGAAGAGGGAGGCAGAGATTGGATCGATGCATACACAAGCCACCAGAAGCTGGAAGAGACACAAAAGTTCCCTCTCCTAAGGTCTTATGGGAGAATGACACCTTGGACTTCTGCACACCAGAACGGTGAAAGAATTAATTTGTGTTGTTTCAAGTCATAAGTTTGTGGCAATTTGTTACGGCAACTGCAGGAAACTAATACATGCAGTAAGTGGCAGAACCAGGGCTCAGACCCATGATTCTTCCACCTTATCTCAACTACCAGTGTTTATACACAGCCAATTTGTTCCTTAAGATAGTTTGTATATTTGCACCTACAGGTGCACCTACAGGTACACGGGGCCACTAGAAATCCTCATGCCATAGTCGTGACATTTCTATTGCATTCAAGACCCAAAAGATGTTGCTGCCCACGGGACATTCTGAGAAAGGATAGAAGGGGGCAGAGGGGAGGGCCTAGACTCTTCTAGAGAAGCCAGTGGTGAAAATAGGTCCCAAGCCATTGTGTGGTGGCAGCCACAGGAGGGAGCCTGACTTTGCCCCTAATTAACAGGGAGCATCAGAGTCGAATGGGGTGGGTCATACCTGCCTCCCCAGCACTTAGCCCGGCTACGTGACATCTCCAAGTTGGCTGGTGGGTTAGACCCAGATTGGATGCACACCACTTGGAAGATCTGGTTATGCTAACCCGTAGCCTGGAGGCCCTTCAGAATGGCCCTTTGGCCTCTGTTCTCCCATCTTAGACACCAACATCTCAGGCCATTCTCCTGGATACATCCAATCAACCCGAGGGCCCACAAACCAGCCTTGGCCTGGTCCCTACAAGCTTCTCACAATGCTGGGAATCTGTTAAACGGCATGGTGGCTTGGGTTATGTTGTCAGGCCACAGCAAAACATCTGCACTGCAATGGGGCCACCAGGCTTGTCCTAGAACTGCCAGAGAAGGGCGTTAAGAGATGTTATTGCTCAAGTTTACAGAGGACAAAATGCCAGGAATTCAGGGAGGCAATATGAAGATTAAAAGACAATAGGGGCCAGGAGCACCTGGGTGGCTCAGTCAGTTGAGGGTCTGACTTCAGCTCAGGTCATGATCTCAAAGTATATGAGTTCTAGCCCCACATTAGGCTCTCTGCTGTCAGCACAGAGCCCGCTTTAGATCCTCTGTCTCCCTCTCTCTCTGCACCTCCCCAACTCACTCTCTGTCTCTCAAAAATAAATAACATTTAAAAGAGAGACAATAGAGGCCAGAGTAGACATGAGTCAGTCCCATGGGGGGAAATCCTATCTGAAACATCACACATCAGAGCATCGTAAGGCAAAAAAAAATCTCTGCACTGAGGCAAACCTCTAGCCCTCCCAGAGGCTCTTTGTGTGTTTTCTGTTATGGCGAAGGCCAGTCCCAGGCCTCCCCAGTCCTAGGAAAGACCAGGACAATGACTGTATCCAGCCATAGCAAAGATCAAAGCGGTCCCCAACCGAAGGTAGATGACTCACACTCACTCAGCCAATAGCACAGAACCAGAACCCACGACAGTGGCCTCCTGACTCTTGCCCCGCGCTCACTCCCAAGCATTCTTGATGGGTGCAGACGGCTGGTCAAGAGGCAGGGCCTCCCTGGGCAGCCCCACCCTGGGGCTATCAGTTATTGATCCAGCAAAGCCCCTAGAGAGGGGACTCAAGCTTCCAATGGCAAAAGTGAGAGTGTGCTGGGTTATGCTGCAATTCAGATTCTGCAGGTGCTTCTCTCGCTGCCATGGCTTCAGAACTTGACAGTGTGTGGGCGTGCAGACTGGATTTTGGGGGGAACACAGAGGACCTGCTGGGCTGCATGCAAGACTCATTGGGACCAAGAATAGCAGTGGGAAGATCAGAGACCTCCAGGCTAGAAGAAGCATTTGTACTTTATATTCTATTCAGTAGGAAGGCACTGCCCTCATCGTTTGAATAAGAAGAGAGAGAGAGAGGAAATGGTAATGCTGATGATAATAGCAATAATAATAGCTACCCCATCTTGAACACCTGCTTGTACCAGAAAATTCACAAGCGTTATCTCAAGTTATTCCCTGAGGTTATTTGTAAGGAGGCACTTGAAGCTCGGCAGAGTCAGGTTAATGACACCAAGTCCTACAGGTAGTTAAGGGCAGAGCTGGGATTGTCATCCTAAAGCCCATCTCTGCCATTAGCTGCTACTCATGCAAAAATAGATTCTTCTGGCAACATCAGCTTGAGGGAAAGATTAGGAGAAGAAGTTTGGAAGCCAGGACTAGGCACAAAATGGTGAGGAACTGCCTAGAACCAGTAACACCTTGGACTGTTTGCATTCCACCCAGCACTGTTTTCTCATTTGCAAACTGACCTGTACATTTACTCCAGTGCCAGCATCTAAGCGTCTATGTATGAAAAAGTGATCACACGTTTTTGTTGATGGACTGAACCATTAACGTAACTGGTAGATAATAAGTTAGCGGTAACCCCATCGAGCAGAGACCCAGGCCATGAAAAGGTAAGACGCAGAATGAGTACATTTTGACTGGCAGTGAGGGTGGCTGAGAGAGAAGGTCTAGAAATTAAGGCTGTTGACTGAAGGGGATCTCATGTGGCACAGTGGGGGGCAAGGTGTCCAAAGTGAAGAGATCAGAACCCCCAGTTTTTTCCTAGAATATCAGAATGTCAGCGATGGAGGGGACTGAACTGGTGATCACTAGCCAGAGGGTCTCAATGAGGGCAGCCCACTCCCAGGAATATATGTGGGACTTTTTGGTGGTCACTAGACTAGAGGTGGCTGTTAGTGGGCAGAGGCCACGTAAACCAACACCCTGAACTGCACATAAGATTCCCACACAACCAGCAACTGTCCCTTCCAAAGTGCCCAGATGCTCTTCCTAGAGATCAGAGATTCTGAGATCACACTGAGTTGATGGCCAAGATGGGACCAGGGTCCAAGTGTTTGCCCTCACCATTCATACTGATCCTTTCCCTCCTCCCAACCACGAGGATGTGAGGGAAAAGCTCACTTGGGGACCACCAGAACAGCAGAGATAGGGAAGAGAAAGGGATGCAGAAGAACTTTTCTACATGACCAAAAATGGTGACCCCTGCTCCCAGGGTTTCTATAATGCAGTTGGTGACCAGGAGCTGATAGACAAGAGCACCAAAGTCTCTAGTGCCACATGGCTATTTATTGGGCACATGCCAGAACTCCCAAGGCAACTCTGACTGTCCACTGACCAAGTGAGCCAGCATTTTGTTTGTTACTGCAAGGAATGCCCAGATAAGGCCTTCAGGATGTGTCAAATCTTATGAGGACTATTTTTGAAGCATAGGAAGCTAACACATCCAAGTGGTTTGAATAGAGTGGTCCGGGGCAGGGGTGTTCAGAGACAATAGAGGGACTGTGGAGTGGATGCAGTGAGCTCTGATCCAGGTCTTCTAACACAGGCAGAACAGGGAGGTGGCTCTTTAGATCTGTCCCAATCACTAGTCCTACCAAAGTTATGCGTGTGCTGGAAATAAGCTGCACAAACTACCTCAATGTCACAAAATCATATCATCTCTGCACAGTGCCCCTGGTTATTTTGGGCTGATCAGAAGACTCTGACCGAAAGCCATATCTAGGTTAACAAAGAGAGAGAGAGAGAAATTATTTTTTTCATGAATGTGGTTCATTCTTTCCACATTATTTATTGACTATTTAATTCTGTGCCAAACACTCAGCCGGGTCCTAAAGTAACCACGGGGGTTTTTGGTGATGAAAATGTGAAACAGGTCCCTTGGGTGAGAATTCGGGGCCTCTGGAAGTTCTGCAGATGCTCCGCGGGTCTTCAGCAATTCTCCAGCAGTTATAAAGGCAGAAGGAGCAGATATTAGAGCACAGGTCAAGACTGGGCCGGTGAGATCCACAGGACACTGGACAGGCACAACAGTGTGTAATTAGCTGGCATTGGGGAGCTGGCGCTTACCTGAACACCACCTTCACTTGGGTTGCTTCTAAGGGGATCAAGAATAGGAGAGGTGGGAACCATGGTCAGGAGCAACTTCCAGACAGTACCTAACGGACTCAGAAATACAGCTTCGGTTGTGCTTCTAGGAAATAAGGAGGAGTCACCTGTTGACAAGTGCACACCTCTGGAGGCCTAAGTCTGAGGAACCCCTCCTAGTTGTTATAGCTACATTGGGAGGCAAGCCAGAGAAGGAAAGTTAAGTCTGGGGAAATGAGTCCCAAATAATTAACAGTGATAGCACTTTCTGGGCTGCTTTTATTTTCCATTCAACACCTACAGAAGAATCAACATACTAGAAGCAAAGTTCCAATGGAAAGAGTCTAAGTGTCCATCAACTGATAAACGGATAAAGAAGATGTGGTTTCTACATACAATGGAATACTACTTGGCAAGGAGAAAGAATAAAATCCTGCCATTTGCAGCAACGTGGAACTAGAAGAACTAGATGGAACTCACTCGTGCTAAGTGAGATAAGTCAGTCAGAGAAAGACAGATACCATGTTTTCACTCATATGTAGAACCTGAGAAACTTAACAGAAGACCATGGGGGAAGGGAAGGGGAAAAAATAGTTTCAAACAGAGAGGGAGGGAGGCAAACCATAATACACTCTTAAATACAGAGAACAAACTGAGGGTTGATGGCAGGGGAGAGGGGAAAATGGGTGATGGGCATTGAAGAGGGCACTTGTTGGAATGAGCACTGGATGTTGTATGTTAGCGATGAATCAAGGGAAACTACCCCCAACACGAAGAGCACACTGTATACACTGTATGTTAGCCAACTTGACAATAAATTATATTAAAAAAAAAAAAAAAGGAAAGACAAAAAACAGAAGCAAAGTTCCAGGGCATGGACTTCCATTCAGGGTCTCTGGGTGGAGTGCAGAGCATTGCGACCCAGGTACCATGAGAGACCCTGGACTCAGATTACTTGGAAGCATCAGCATATGGAAGAAACTCTTGTAATCTGAGTCCTAGTGACACCAATAGCAATATTTTGGAGTACTTTACAGTTTATCAGACATTTTCAATTGAGTATATCTGTATATGTACATTTTATATGTAATGTTTTAATTATAAGCATATTAAAATCCTAGTTTGAAACATCTGTGTGACAGAGAAACGAAAAGAAATCCCTGCCAGGTTGCTACTTTTTCCTGTTGGCACTTCCTTCTAGTTGTTTGTTTTTTTTTTTCCTAATGTCCATTATTTTTACATGGTTGCAATCTGGACATATATATTTTATCATTGCATTCTCTCCAAATCCTATAAAATAGGTACTATTATACCCATTTCACTGATGATCAATTCAGGTGAATTACTTGATTTGCCTAAAGTCATACAAGCAGAAAATGATAAAGATGGGATTTGAACTAGTGTCTTCTTACATCAAAGCTCCATGGTACTTCCTCATATCCAAGGCCAAGAGAAAATGTAAGACGGATGATTGCCTAGGGCATGTGGATGAAGGGCACACAAAGGCTCCTGGGCCCCACATCTGCCTTCCCACCATGGGCAGCCCCAGGGCTTAAAATTCTCACTACTAAGTTGTCTCTTGCATCAGGCAATGTCTTCGAAAGTCCTGTTAAATAGGGGATGAATCACTGGAATCTACCCCTGAAATCATTATTACATTATATGCTAACTAACTTGGAAATAAATAAATAAATACATAAATAAGTAAATAAATAAAATTTTTAAGAAATGTTCAAGCTAGAAAATGAAGGAATAAAAAGCCTTTTATGAGGAAAAAAAAAGTCCTGTTAAAATGCATACACATGACCTACCAAGTGTAATAAATTAAATCATTTTCACATCAGCAGAGAACAAGCAATAGATTTGTAGACATTCCCAGGGGGCAAGCTCTCTGCCCTTAGATGGGAGGAGCCCTGGAGATCGCTAGCATTGCCCACCCTTTTCAGATGAAGAGACAGAAGCCCCAAGAGGTTCGGTGCCTTTCCCAAGATTAAGTAGGAGGAACAGAGAGTCAGGTTCCCAACCTACATTTAGCCTATAATCAAGGGACAGTCTCACCTTTGGTAATATTATTCTTGTTTTCATTATTCTTTCATTCTTCCCCAATGCTTTGTATGTTTCACATCTTGTGTTTGATCTTTAAGTTAAAATCATTTCTATCTATATTTTATTACTTTAAGGAGAAAACAGTATCTAACGTTTTTCTTCGTGAGAGATGAGAGTTTTGCATACTTTAATTTCCTTCCCTACAAAATTTCTGATTTTGTCACAGTGACTGTGTTTTCAGTTCTGGATTATTATTAATGATTTCCTTCTTAAATTATTCATTTAACAAACATTCATTGAGAACCTACTATATGCACTATGGGAGATGCTAAGACAATATACATGTATATATAATGATAAATTTAATAGACACATTCCTTGGCCTTAAGATATTCGACATTTGCATTCAGCTTTGTAAATGCGTTGATTATATTGAGACAAAGGCTCTAAATTCTAGTGCTTTCTTTCATGGTAACCATTAGCAATGTCATATCTTTTTTGTATTTGGGTTCTTTAATTTGATAAAAAAAAAATTTTGGCTACCGAGACTACTTCCGGGGTAATATATTTTTCAAGAAGGGTTTGTGGAGTACCTACTGAGTCCTTACATATCTGTTTGATGGCAGATGCAGAAGACAGACAAACCTATCCCGGGATCAATAGTCAAGTTGTGTTAGTGCTTCCACATTCTGTGTTTCAACCTTGCTTTCTACCTGGTTCGCATTTCAGGGCACTGACACCCAAATGATCCACTGGAACTCTGCATCTGTCCCCCCTTGCCCGCTGGGTCTTTCACCCTGTCGCCTGCACTCGGCTCCTTTCTCTGGATTCACAGTCTCTGGTTTGTTCTCTGAACTCCCGGTTGCCTGTGCCTTGCCATAAATTAGGTCAGTCAACCACCCCAGACCCCTGTTCCTTTAAATCTGTTCTGTCCTCTTGCTTCCCACCACCTACCTCTGACAGAGGACCCTAAGGGAATGGACGCACAGCGGTGATCAGTTTTAATGGATAGAAAAGACCAGTGAGCATGAGAGAAGGAAGGGGGAAAGGATAGATGTGTATGGGGAGGCAGGGGTAATGTACCCATTATCTGTGTATTTTCCTGTCTTCCTAGTGGAACTAAAAATGTAAAAACCTAGAAAATGTTTTTTAAAATATCAGAAGAGATTTTCTTTGTCCTTACTCTTCCTCAAAGAAAAACACACAAAGTAACATTTTTCCAGTCTATCACATCTCCAAATATAGCAAATTCTAACTTAATAAGCAAATTCAATCATACATGATGAATGTTTATTAGCCAAGCCAAAAAAAAAGCGGGGTAGAGTTTGTTTCTCTACAGAGCATTATAAAAATTACATTTTGCATGTTTCATCATTTTTCCCCAAATTCCTATCCCTCTCCCCAAATAAAGGTCTCAGCTCTACCTACCTGTCATTTCAAAATCTCTGGGAATTCTGTGTCTGCAAATGATAGTCTCCAGGTAAGTGGGAAATAAAACAAAGATATCAAAGGGTCTGGAGAAAGGATCTTAAGGGTTCAGGAAAAATTAAGCCTTTCTTGGATTAGGATTTTGATTTTGAAAATATCCAATTATTTAAAATCAACAGCACAGGGACGCCTGGGTGGCTCAGTTGGTTGAGCGTCCGATGCTTGGTTTCAGCTCAGATCATAATCTCACGGTTCATGGGATCGAGCCTCATGTTAGAGCCTGCTTGGGATTCTCTCTGTCTCCCTCTCTCTGTGCCCCTTCCCCACTCTCTCTCTCTCTCTCTCTCTCAAAATAAATGCATAAACTTTAAAAAATAAAAGAAAATAAAATCAACAGCACAGAAGATTTGAATTTTCCTGTTCTTTCTATGTGATTGGTTTAATATAAACACTCGGTCCTTCTCTCTTCTCTCTCTTCCCTTCCTTTTCTGCCTCCCTATCTGTCACACCTTACTCTGGATCTCAGTTTATCAATCTTTATTGTCCTACTTTAAACCTCATCAGTCAGCCCACTCATGTCCCACAGGGCAAATGTGGTTTAAATGGCCTAGTCGGATGAGAGAAGCAGCAACTGTGCTTGGCCCTTGGATTTCTTTTACTGAGTCAAAAGGAAATCTAGATATTAAGCCAAAAAATGCAAGACACTCCCACCACCCCACCAGCCAATAATATGTCTGTTCAACACTCTGCTCAGGAAGGACAGATTTTTTCCATTTTTGATGGGTCCTTTAGAACACAGGATCTCCTAAAGAGATAGTTTTTCCACTTAAACACAGTACTTGGATTTTGGACACTTGATATTGTATATGGTCATAGGGACATGTTTGAACAAGATAGTTCTCCTTTCAAGAAGGTCACAGTCCTGGGGCACCTGGGTGGCTCAGTTGGTTAAGTGGCCGACTTCGGCTCAGGTCATGGTCTCGCGGTCTGTGAGTTCGAGCCCCACGTCGGGCTCTGTGCTGACAGCTCAGAGCCTGGAGCCTGTTTCAGATTCTGTGTTTCCCTCTCTCTGACCCTCCCCCATTCATGCTCTCTCTCTGTGTCAAAAATAAATAAACGTTAAAAAAAAAATTTTTTTTTTTAAAAAAAAAAAAAAAAAAAAAGAAGGTCACAGTCCTTCGGCTCAGATCGTGATCTCACAGTTCGTGGGTTCAAGCCCCGCGTCGGGCTCTGTGCTGACAGCTCAGAGCCTGGAGCCTGCTTTGGATTCTGTGTCTCCCTCTCTGTCTCTGCCTCTGCCCTGTTCACACTCTGTCGCTCTCTTTCTCTCTCTCAAAAATAAATAAATGTTAAAAAAAAATTTTTTTTTAATCAAGAAGTTCACAGTCTACAATATGGGTGAATCTTGAGGACATTATGCTAAGTGAAAGAAGCCAGTCATAAAAAGACAAATACTGTGTGATTCCACTTATATAAAGTACCTAGAATGGTCAACTTCACAGAGACAGGAAATAGAATGGGGGTTGCCAGGGGCTGGGGGGAGGGGAGAATGAAGAGTTAGTGTTCAACGGGGACAGAGTTTCAATTTGGACAGATAAAAACAGTTTCGGGGATGGATGGTGGTGACGGCAGCACGACAATGGGAATATAGTCAACACGACGTAAAAATGGCTAAAGTGGTAAATTTCATGTTATGTGTATTTTACCAAATTAAAAAAAAAATGTTCAAAAGAAGTTCATAGTCTAGTAAGAATTATCCATAGGCTTATAGTCTTAGAAAAGGTCATAAGGGTCCCTTAGCCAATGTTTTTTTCTTACTGGGACCGACAATAAAGAACTTCATTTTATATCATGAGCCAGCATGTATATGTCCTAATACTGACATATACACACACATATAGTCATTGATACATCTACGTGGATACACATAAATATACACATAACTAAAATATAGACGTAAATATGGGTGTATTTATTTATAAATATGACATTTATTAAATATGTTTATAAACAATTTATTTACAAATATTTATATAACTAAAAACACATCATTAAAAAATGGCATAGGAAATATTTACTCTACTATATGGAATGTGTTTTGACTTTTTTTCTACTCTAACTCCATTTTATTTGAAAAATATATATATCAGTTACAACCCCCAAATTTGATTTCACAGTCCACTAATGGATCCCATCAGCAGTTTGAAAAACACTAATCTAGCCCAGTCTCCAACACAATGCAGAAATCTCTATAACCAATCTCCTGGGTGATCATCGAACTTCTGTTTGAATGCCCTCAGTGATGGGGAGCTCACTCTCTACAATGCTCTGTGGTGAATCCATTTAGCAGTTAAAGATCCCCGTCCACTCCAAACTTGTTCCAGGAGTGGGCCAGGTGGAGCCGGGGATCACAGAAGGTCTGGGACCTGCTGACAGGTGTTCTGGTGCTGGTGACAAGTGGGTTTCAAGGAGTTCCTAGCAGCAAGGTGGGGGCTTGGGGCATGCTTGAGAGGAGGGGGCTGGCTGGCCCTAGAGGACAGGGCAGAGTCTCTGGAGACTCTAGCTTTGCTCAGTGGAGCTGCTAATCAGACCTTGGCCCTCTGCTTCCTCACCACTCTCTCCAGCACTATGATTATCTCCTCAACAGAAGGATGATCTCATTCCCCCTAGCACCCTGACTCCCTGCCTGTGGGAGAGATTTCCTCCCCCTAGAGAGGGGCTCAGCGTCAGGAGAGACAGATTCTCCCACATTCTCTCTCAGTCTGCCACCCACCCCGCAGGACTCCAGCGGGCCACCGCTGGCCATCCCCGCCCACTGTTCTCTTGGTCTTGAGACACGAGGGTATTCCTGCCCAGGGTGTTTGGACTCAAGCTACCTCAATATTCTGAGCCCCCCAAGGGATTCTGGGCACCTGCCTTTTTTCAGGACAATGGGACCCCTCCACACCTGACTGTGTCTTCCTGGGAGGAATGAAACAAAGCACTGCCACGTGGGGACAAGGCTGGCCACTGGACAGCGGATCCAGGTCCTGGTCCCCTGGATGAGAAGAGGGCAGTGCCTAAACTCCAGGCGAGGGCGGTGGGTTGAGTGAGGAGTGGCCTCGCTCAGCCACCAGCGGGGACCAGGGCGTGGCACTTGTGGGTTCCCGCAGTTTGTAGCCCGACAGCCAGCCGGCCCTGCCCAGGTAGGATGGGTTGACCTCAGGGCGAGGCGGAGCCAGGAAGAGGTGGTGATCTCATTGAATCCTTAGAACCAAGAGCAAAAAGTAACCCAGTGCAGACAGAGGAGAAAGAAAAGGATGATACACAGGGGAAAGGGAGCCAAGAAAAACTGTGGCTGAGAAAGGAAATGTAAAACACAAAGCAGCTTCTAGCCTGAAACAAATCATGGGTCAGAGCCAGCTCCAAGGGAAGCCGGACTCTGAACAAAACCTTTCTCCCAAAGCAACAAAACATTTTTATGCAGAAAGAACTCACCATGGACATCTGACCCAAAAGAAACCCTGGCAATTCGCACCTGTCCTCCGAGCTCTGGAACAGAAGGACTGCCTGTAGCCCACCCTTGCCCCTTGGGGTAGCCCCATTCTTTTCACCTCACCCCATTTCTGCCAGGATTTCACAAAGTTTCATTGATTGAATGAAACCAAAAGGCAACACAAAGGGCGCCAGGCCCCTCGCTCCTCCTCCCTGCAGCTGCTAATAATTTTTTCTTTTGTCTGAAAAGCCTCAAAGAATTTGCATTCCATTCATACTTACCTGCGGTCCTGTTCAGGCGAGGTGCTTCCTTCCTCACTCCCTCGATTAGTGGTACCCTGGGCTTCTCTCCACATCAGCACCACTGCTCGCTCTCGCCATGACATCACCTCTGAGCTCTGTGATTGGCTGACAGGGGGTTGCTTGGCAATTGGACAGTCTCCGCTGGTGGAGCAGGGATTGCCTGAGTGAGTAACTCTTAGCAGGCCAGGGAGTGGAAGATGATGTCAGACAAACAACCTGCTTTCCATGCTGCCTGTGGCGCTGGGGGCCAGAGGGTAAGGGTAGGGATGCAGAAAGAAGGAGGGAGGGAACGGTACGAGAAGGTGGGGGCGAAGGCACTGCTTACAAGCTCAGCGGTCCGGCCAGAGGGAGAGCACCTGGAGAGGGGGAGCAATGAATGATTTCCAGAATCTTTAGCTCTTTCAGATCTGGGGGTGGGAAAATATGGCATCTAGAGGAGAAATCAAAAAGAACAGATGAACCCTAAAAATAGCTTCTGGAGGGCTTGGTGCCTGTTTCCAGCTCTGTCAGAAGGGCTGGTGGGTTTGAACAGTGAGTCAGAAGGCAAGGAGGGGCTGCAGACACCCCAGGCTTTGGGGCCCGTGAGGGCCTGGCACGCGGGTCCCAGGAGAGCAAGGCTCCCCTTTTGCCACCTGGCTGTGATGTTGGCCACGCTTCTTCTGTGGCAACCTGACTAGAGCTGGTGGGCCCTCACAGCCCACCCAACTCCCCTGGGCCTTCCAGAAGGAAGGAGACCATGACTGAAGCTGAGGACCCTCACTACCCTGGTGATGCCTCAAACAGATGGAACGCTGACCAGAGGTGACGGGTCACCCATGGTGGTTCCCCTAGTTCCCTCAGGGAGCGGAGGCAGGGAGCCCTGAAGGCATCTTCTCAGCCTGCCAGTCAGCCGGAAGTGGCAGGGCCAGGCAGCCTGCCGGACTAGACCCCCTTCTCTAGAATGCTTCTCCCATCAAAGCCTCGCTGAGTGGGCTCTCCATCCCTGCACCCCCACCACCCGCCTCACCTCACCTCCTTCTTTCCAGTGGGAAAGGGTGGATTTCTGCTGTGGCGATAAAATATACATAGCACGAAACTTACCACTTTAACCATCTCTCCGTATACACTTGGATGGCATTAAGCACCTTCACAGTGCTGTTCAGTGATCACCACCACCCATCCCTCGAACCCTTTCATCTTCCCACCTTGAAATTCTGTTCTCATTAAACACTAACTCCTCTTTCCCCTCCCTTTGGCTCCTGGTGACCTCTAATCTACTCTTCGTCCTGATGAATTTGCCTCTTCTAGCAAATTCATTACCTCATGTATTACCTCATGCAACTGGGATCATACGCTGTATTTGTCCTTTTGTGTCTGGCTGATTTCACTTAGCATCATGTCCTCCAGGTTCATCCATGTGGTGGCCTGTGTCAGAATCTCATCACCTCACCCTTTTTACGGAGGGTTTGTTCACCCATAGTCAATTTCACTAACTCTCACCCTCTACCACCACATCCCTGCTGACCGAGAACACACGAAAGTCACCTTCGCTCAGCCCATGCCTTTACATTGTTTTTAAATTGCGAGAGCACCGAAGAGCATTTGCACATCAGTTTGTGCAGGTGGAAGATGCCCTGTGTATCCACTCTGTAGGCGTGCTGGGGAGGAAGCAGGTTCTCAGGCCCTGGCACGGACCTCACAGCTGGAACCCAGGGTTGGCATCTCACTGTCCAGTGCCCTGTGCTGTCCTCCAGGGGCCCCGTGTGGACATATATCTCCAAACCAGCCACTTCGCATCAAGAGAAGAAAGCACCCATTAGACTGCCCCACTCTGGGCCACCACACCGAGTAGGGGTGAGGGAGTGACCAGAATAACGAATGACCCCTGACAGCCTTTGGAGTTCACAATGCTTGCTCACGCGGGTCCTGTCCTGTAACCCCCAGTGGCCCTGCAAAGGCAGTGGGATGAAAACCCTTCTTTTGTTGGAACAACATGCTTATCACGCACACCACAAGCCATGAACCCAGCCCCCCCTCCCCCAGGCCCGGGGCTGTCTCATTATAAACGGAATCAAGAGTGCCTATGGGTATCTAAATGGTTTCCTGGATGTGCAGAGATAATAGAGGCCACACTGCTTCCCAGGCTGGTATCAGGAATCCAAGTAAACCAGAACCCTGTGGCCGCCTTTGCAGTCAAGGCATCCTCTCTCCCCTCCCCCCTCCTCCCTCCCAGCACTGAGAAGTCTGGAACTCCACAATCTGCTGCTCTGGAAAGGGGGGTGGGGTGCAGGGAGGAGACAGTGAGTTGCCATGGTGATGGCAGCCAATGAGAGATACTCTGCTACTAGGGGAGGGAAGTGCTCAGAGTCCCCCTCACTGACTTATTGGAGAAGGGGGCTGGGACCAGGCGGGGAGGACAGGACATCACAACCTATATATATATATATATATATATATATATATATATATATATATATCTGTGTGTGTGTGTGTGTGTGTGTGTGTGTATATATATTTATATATATATACACACCATGTTGTGATGGACCATATCTATATCTATATCTGTATTACCTTGTGATGGACCATATTTATATATATACATATATATATATATGGACCATATACACCATATACTCACACACACACACACACACACATATAATGTATATATACTATGTTGTGAAGGACTATATATATATATTTATATACACACCATGTTGTGATGGACCATATCTATATCTATATCTGTATTACCTTGTGATGGACCATATATATATATATATATATGGACTATATACACACACACACACACACATATATATACTACATTGTGATGGACTATATATATATATATATACACACACTACGTTGTGATGGACCATATATATCATATATATATAATCAGTAAATCTCACTACAGCTGGTGAGAAAGGGATTCGCCACCCCACTTATACAAGAAACGGAGTCAAATGGTCAAGGTAACTCGCACAGTCTCCCATAAAGTGGTGAGGCCTAGATTTGAATGGGGGGGCAGTAATATTGGAAGAGGGAGGGTGGGCAAGCCACATGGAGCCCCTCTACCAGCCTTACCCGATGGGAGAGTCCCAGAGCCTCCCCAAGATGGCATAAAGTACCCGGGTGGAAGAGAGAAAGAATCACAGTTATTGTAGAAAAGGTGCCAAGCATCGAGTCCAAAGGATAAAGAGTGAGGAGAGAAATCAGCAAGGTCAAAGCTGGGAGGTTCAGAGGGGTGGGGTTGTCATCAGGGAAGAGACGGCGGGGAAGGAGCTGGACGGCGTGCTCCTTACACCCCAATGTCCAAAGGTGTCACGAGCTCCACTGAGGAAGGTGGGAGAGCAGAGGCCATCCCTGGGCCTGCTGCATCGGCTGCGGGCGAGCCAGCTGTCTGCGTTCAATCCATCTAAATGCAGCAGCTGGACATCAAAGGGACTAGGGGCCCATGAGGAGCGGATCAGCGACACTGCTCTGCTGTCACTTTTCACAGCTCGTGGTACACTGTGGCAATGACACTCAGATGGGCGCATGAGGCCATCCCCTGGACACACATGTGCGGCCTGGCTACGCTGTGGGACTCCATTCACCCGCCCCTTCCAAGGGTGGAAACGCGAGTGTCTAACGTGTGGGAAAGGGGGCTCTACATCTTCCGGTTGATGCTGAAGTGTGGAAAGAAACAGCAGCAGAGGTGGCTGATTATCCAAAAGCCAGGCATATAAGGGCAGTCCCTGTTCAATGACCTGGCTCACCAGGTCACACTTACACTTCCTGGGACCCAGAGGTCAGTGCCCAGGCCCCCAGGGGGCCCTGCCTGTCGCAGAGGTAGTTCTACGACAAGGCTAGCTGCACATTCGCCTGGGGGACCCTCAACAAACCTCTGGTCGCTTTCCAAACTTCAGGAAATATGGTCCTTGCCTCGTACAAGAATTCAGACTATCTGATCACTGCACGTGCAGGCTGCTACACTCACACCGGTGCAATTTCTAAAAACTATACAATGTAAAATAAATGAGCTTTTATTTTGTGCCCTTTTTTAGATGAAAGTTTGGGAGGTTTCTTCTATATAATTTATTGAATTGAACATTGTCAGATATTTACCTAAAACGAATAAAAATGTGAGTACTATATAATTTTAAAACAATGTCCGAGCAATGCTATTTCACTTGAGGAATGGCTATCATGACTCATGCACTCTCATTTTTTCTTTCCTTTCCTTTCCTTTCCTTTCCTTTCCTTTCCTTTCTTTCTTTCTTTCTTTTTTTTTTTTTTAAAGTCTGCTCCATGCCCAATGTGGGGCTTGAACTCACAATCCTGAGATCAAGAGTAGCATGCTGTACAGACTGAGCCCACCAGGCGCACCTTAGATTTTTCAATCAACTGAAATACAAATAAAACTTAGCCAGCTCAAATTTAGGCAATCCTGCATTGCCAAAGCTGTTTATGCTGGTAAGTAGTTGTAAACTAATTGTAATGGTGGTTAATGTTTGGAACAACAATGTATGGTGTTTATAAAAACAACATTTATCAAGGGGGCTAAACCCTATGAGTCAGAACACTACCTGAGGGGTACCTGGATGGCTCAGTCATTAAGCACCTGACTTGAGCTCAGGTCTTGATCTCATGGTTTGTGAGTTTGAGTCCCACATTGGGCGAGCACAAGCCCCACTTCAGGTGAGCCACGCTTCTCTCTCTCTCTCTCTCTCTCTCTCTCTCTCTCTCTGTCCCTTGCTCACTTGCAGCCTCTCTCAAAAAAAAGCAAAGAAAAGAAAAAAGCAAAGAACAGTGCCTGATGCAAAGTATGTGCTCAATAAATGTTAGCTATTATTATGGTTGAATTCAAAGTAGACTACCCACGAGTTTGCAAGTAACAGAAACCTGTTTCAAACTTAACAAAACAGGAGCATTTATATCAGAGCTTAACAGGGAGCACACACACACACACACACACACACACCCTTTAGAGAATGGGGAGGACATACATCTGACTCCCAGAGGAAGGTACTGTAGCTGGGACCTGAGCCAAACAGTCACCTTCAGAATATAGGCAAAGACCCAACAGACCTCTCCCTTGCGAATGGCACAGCCCTTCAGGAAGGCTCGATTAAAAGGAGCAAGGCAGGTAGAAACCTCCTGAAGAAACAGTCTGATGCCATAACTCCCTGATTTCGACAGACCCTCAAGAAGATAACAGAGACGAAAATGTGATGGGAGGAGCTGCCTCTCACTTGAGAAACAGCAGTGGCATCAGAGCAAACGCATGGGCCAATGACCGCTGGAGGGCCCCTGGTTCCTGTCCGCTGGTCCCCCCCCCTCCACTCCCCGCACCATTGTCAGAGGCTGCTGTAGCAACGCCCGTGTGAGCGTAGTACTTCTCTTTTCCAGCTTTACAAAAACCTTCACTTACTTTTTTTTCCCTGCATGACAGATCTCTGCCCTGTCTGTCCTGGGAGCAGCTCTGCCAACTAAAATGTGACTATGGTATAAACATAGTATGATTTAGAAATGCGTTCTTCCTTTTTTTTTATTAGCTTATGGCTAAGAATAACAGTCATGCGCTTATGCTCAGATCTGCACATGGGATTGTTATCCAAAAAGAGCTTTCTTTGCAGACATGGAAGAAGCAGGAAGCCTCTCCCGTCCCACCCCCACTTCATATATCAGTGTTTTACAAATAAGTTTAGTGAGATGAGTGTTGAATTTGGGGGTAGTAAGAAATATACGATTGCCAAGGGGAAAAAATGGGGCAAAAGATGTGAAGAGACATTTCATCAATGAGAATATACCAACAACAAATATATGCATGAAAACTAGCAATAAGAGAGATACAATTTAAGACCACAATGAGATTAGCACAAGTAAAATAAAAAAAACAACAATATCAAATGCTGATAATGATGAGGAGAAACTGGAACTCTCATATAGATAACTGGTGTGAATGTAAAATGGTGCAGCCACTCCAGAAAAGAGTCTATTCTTTGAAACAAAACAAAACAAAACAAAACACAAACTCACCATACAGCCCAGCAATTGCACTCCTGGGCTTTATTCCCAGAGAAATGAAAACATGTTCACAAAAAAAAGCATAGTACACAAATGCTCACAGCAGCTTTATTTGTAATAACCCCAAACTGTAAAAAACCAGCGTGTCCCTTGAGAGGTGAATGGTTAAACAAATGTGGTACCTCCGTACCATGGAACACTAGTCCATGAGAACAGTGAATGGACGATTGAGACACATAACAAGTTGGATGCATCCCAAAGAATTATGCTGAGTAAAAAAAAAGTGCGCCCCAAAAGGCCACAAACTATATGATTCCACTTGTAGCATATTCTCAAATTATGGAGGTGAAAAACAGATTGGTAGTTGCCAGGGATTAGGAACAGTGGGAGGAGGTATGGCTACACAGAGGTAACAAGAAGATGATTATGGGATGGATTAGTTCTGTATCTTGATTGCAAATCTACACATATGATAAAAGGGCACACATCAGGAGCGCCTGAGTGGTTCAGCCAGTTAAGCGTCCGACTTTGATTCAGGTCATGATCTCACAGCTTGTGGGTTCGAGCCCTGAATCGGGCTCTGTGCTGACAGCGCAGAGCCTGGAGCCTGCTTCAGATCCTGGGTCTCCGTTTCTCTCTGCCCCTCCCCTGCTTGCACTCTGTTTCTCTAAAAAATAAACATTTAAATTTTTTTATTAAAAAAAATGACACACGTTACACCAATGTCAATTTCCTGGTTTGATGTTGTACTATCGTTATGTGAATTGCAACCATGGGGGAAACAGTGAGGGGTACATGGGACTTCTCTATACTATCTTTGCAACTTCCTCCAGATCTAGAATTATTTCAAAACTAAAAGGTGGATTTGGGGGGTTGCTTTGTTTTGTTTTGTTTGTTTGTTTGAAGGTAAGAGGAGTATCCGGGATATTTCATGGAACCCAAAGCAAAGAGTACAACACCTTCTCCCCAAAAACAAGAACCAGGAAAGCAGTCATGAATCAGAATGTGTCTCCCTGTCTCTGTCTATCTATCTGTCTGTCTGTCTCTCTCTGTTTCTCTCTCTGTCCCCATCTCTCTCTGCAAAGCCGCGCCCTTCTTTGTAGACTGCAGTCTCTGCTGCTCCATGCATGTGGCTTTCTCACAGCCATCAAGGACCCCATTGCCTTCTGCTGGAGCTGGTATCCTTTGCTGTTGGGCCACACAGGGAAATCCATTAGCTCTCTCTCTGATTCAATGCAAAATCCCCAAGAGAACAAAATCAACCAGCCATATCAGGGCTGGGAGCCCCTGCCTCATGTCATGGTGGTGCGGTCACATCACACAGCACAGACATGCCCGCCAAGGTGAATGCCTTCACCTCCTCTCGTGGAGGCCCTGATCCTACACAGGGCCTCTTTCTCCTCCAAGTCAGTCTCGAGCTGGTCCTGTCCATAGAGGAAATGATAAAAATCCACCATCATATCCTATCTGATAGCGAACACTGGGAGAGAGACTGGGTAATTAGCGTGAAGGTCCCACTTAAATGTGGACAAGGAGGGAAAAATCCAGGGCGGCATGTGTCGGCGACTGGGTATCTGACAAAGCTGTGGCCATCGAGCGCTGACTCCTGCAGGTCCCTGGTTATTCGATGGAGCCACTCCACGCTCTGCCCGTTGGGGATGTGGCCTTGTCCAGGGCCCTCCAGAGCCACCCCTGGGAGAAGACTGGAGAGGAGCTGGCAAGGGGGTCGTGAAGATCTTCTGAAGGGAGCCCGTAGCTTCTGAGCTTGGGTCTGGGCTTGACTCGGGGACTGAGAAGTCCTGCGCAGTGGATTTGTGTTGTTCTAAAGACCCTGTGAGGTTTTCCTGGCAGCGTAATGCCTATAAAACCTCAACTGGCAGCCCGCTGATTTAATTTAGGGAAGCTCGATTTGCTGGAAGCCTTTTCTAGACAGCTGGCTACACTGGACAGCCAGAGGTGGGCCATGTCTGGGAGGCTTCAGTTTCTTAGACGGACACCTGAGGGCTGTGCCTGGCTTCTCCACTTCACGTGTTTCTCCTTAGGGTGGAGAGGGCAGTGGACACAGTCTGTTTCGCCTCATTAGCCCAGTGGAGCATCCCAAACCGGGTCCTAAACTGTGCTTCACAGCACAGGCATCACCACTTCTGCCCAGCACGAGGGCACAGCAGACAGACTTGGAGAAAGCATCAAAGGCTCAGGGTCCCCCCGTGCCCCCAGTGCGTCCCAGGTGACTTCTTTCCAAGCACCAGGACCTCCCTGTTTCATAAGTGGTGCACCGCATTCAGTTCTCAATGCAGGCTGCTGCACGTGTTATGTGTTGCCGCTGGCTGAGTCCACTTTGAGAGTGGACCCGGGTGGTCTCAGCTCCTCTCCCATCAGCAGAGAGGACACGCAGGAGCCCAGCAACATAACCGCCCCGTTTCCCCCCTCCACAGTAAGCTGGGCAGCCGCAGACTGGTCCATGCCTCCATGCACCTCACTGAAGTCCCAGTGAAGAGCCGGCACAGTCAGACATCCTTCAACATGGCCTTTTGGAGCCTGCTACGGCCTCTGGCTCGGGAGGAAGATTGTCCAAGTTCCCAAAACCCTGACACTGATTTCACCGGCTGGTGCGGTCTGTGCTCCATTCAACACTCCTCCCTGTTCCGGGATGGTGGAATCCTTACTGTTTCCAAGCCCTGAAATGGCCCACTTAGGTGGTTGTGTGCAACTTTCCTGAGGCCCCCGGGTGCAACCTTTTCAGAATCTTTTGGATGCAAAATAGCAGGATACTACTCCAAACTACCTCAAGCATAAACAGGAAGTTCATTCACGTTTACAGGAATATCACGCAGAAACCAACACAAAGGGACAGCTGGGCTGGAACTGGGGACGGAAGCCAACAGAATCCGAGCAGCCTCCCCCCATCCCCTCTCTCCCTCCCTCTGTGCCTCTGCCCCTCTCTCCCTGCCTCCCCTCTCCTTACATGGATGTGCCCCTCACACCGCGTGCTCACTGCTATCCACATCTGCATCTATATCCAAGGCTATTTCCTTCCATCTCCATGATAGACCCTGCTTCCTGAGCCTTGGTCATCCCATGTTTCCTGAGAGACCTGTTAGCCCCTCTTTCAATCCCAGTTTCAAATATTCAAGCAAGAGAATCCGTCTGGCCCAATTTCAATCAGGTGTGGGTATCTGATGTCAAGGATCTGGGCCAGGGCTGGGATGCATGGTATGAATTTGCACGGGTACCATTCTCAGAGTGCGGCCTTTGTGGAGACCCGAGCAGACATCCCACACAGGTACTCCATCGGGGTCAGCCACCAGTCGTAACACAGCAACATTGTGCTCACTGCAAACAACGCCTTGGGACAAAATTTAATTGCCAATGGCAGAACACTTCCATTGGATTAGGTAAAAAAGAAGAAAGCCTGGGACAGGAGAATATTTGCTTTTATGCACATCTTGGCCCCTAGCACTAAAGCTATTTCTCCTCCGGTGCAGAATTCCCAAGGGCTGAACCCCTCAGCGAGATTCCTCCTCTGGTGATTGCAGCAGCTAACAAAAGCACCTCTACCACAGGCTGTCAGAGGGCTGGGGATTGGGAGAGGGGGGCTACCAGCCAGGCATCCAGTTCTTGTCTGTACATGGAAGTTGCTGGAACCAGGGAGATGGATTCATCTCTGGAGTCACCTGGCACACTGCCTCCTGATCCCACTCAGGAATGTATGGGGGGTGGGGTTTGGGAGGGGAGCAACCAGTACCTCCCCTACAGAATTTAGGTTAAAGGGACACTAGGGACGCAGAAGACTGTAAAGGTAGGTTACAAAGAAAGGCAGAAAAGGAAGCAATGCATGCAACCTTGCCACGATGACAAAAACCATGGTGAATTTCATTCATTTCGTTTGGAATCCACCTCGAGTCGCTTAACGTCTTTGAAAACCTGTTAGATTGATGAGTAGTCCGAAGGCAAGCAAAGCAATCTTGAAGATGTATGAGCCCATGCAAAATCAATTTGCATCCAAATCCAAGGAAAGGAGACATACCCATAAACAGAATGCCAATAACATTTTTATATTCTGGCAAAACAAATAAGACATCAAAGGAAAGTGGAAACAGACAGACTGGAGGAGGGGCGATGGAGAAGGAGGCAGAGATTTTCAGCTAATCGGAAAATACAATCAGAAAGATTATATTTCAGTGGGTTTACTTTCCAGGGAGAATAAATATTGGTTTGAGAACAACTCACATTTTAAACCGACTTTCTCATTTTCCAGAAAGAAATTGGCTTCTTCTTATCTAGACAGATTTTTTTTCTTGATTAAACCTGAATTGTCATGTACAATTTCACTTACAAGAAGCTCTAGGAAAGACAGATCTCATCTGAGTATGAGAAAGCAGATTGGAGAGGTGCCTGGGGGGCTCAGTTAAGCGTCCGACTTCGGCTCAGGTCATGATCTCATGGTTCGGGTGCTTGAGCCCTGCATCAGGATCTGAGCTGACAGCTCAGAGCCCGGAGCCTGCTTCGGATTCTGTGTCTCCCTTGCTCTCTGCCCCTCCCCCGTTCGTGCTCTGTCTCTCTCTGTCTCTCAAAACTGAATAAAAGTTTACAAAATTAAAAAAAAAAATAGAAAGCAGATCGGGGTTGCCTGGGGCCGGGCAGGGGTGAGGATTATCTAGGGAAGGGACAAGGGAACTCTGAGGTGAGAGAAACATTCCATATCTTGATTGTGGTAGTGATGGCCATGGGTTTATATATTTGTTAAAACTCACTGAACTTAAAATGAGTTTATTTTACCGTTGGTAAATTACACTAAATAAATCTGATGAAACAACACTGTGTGGGAGTGGCAAAAAAAAAAAAAAGAATTATTATAAAGAATAGTCTCTTCCCCCAAGGCTGGGGTATTGGGGAGCTTTTGTCCTCCTGGAATCAAACAGGTGTGCGGGTGTAGCCTTTCTCTCTCCGCAAAGGAAAGCAGGGGACAAGGAGAGTCAAGAGAGACTTTCTAAAGGAGACCGTGATGGGCTTGCATTTAGATGCAAGAACAGGGTGGGGGGTAGGGGTGAGGAGGACATTTCAGACTGAGAGGTCAGCATGTGTAAGGTACTGGCTTTCTTAAGTGGTGTATTCAGTGAACTAATAGTAAAACCAAAATGCAGTCGGTGCGCTTGGGTGGCTCCATCGCTTTAAGCCTCTGACTCTTGATCTTGGCTCAGGTCATGATCTCATGGTTCGTGAGTTTGAGCCCTGCATGGGGCTCTGCGCTGACAGTGAGGCTCTCTTGGGATTCTCTCTCTCTCTCTCTCTCTCTCTCTCTGACTCTCCCCCACTCATGCTCTCTCTCTTTCAAAATAAATACATAAACATTTTTTAAAAATGCAAGTGAACAAATATATCTTGTGACAGACAGTCAATGTTCCGGGATGAAAATCCCAGCAAATCACACAACTTTTCCGTGTACACTCTTCTCAGTTTCTAAAGCAGCCTCAGTTCTAGAATTAGTATGTTCCATAAAGATTTCCAACTTTGTTAGAAGTTACCACTTCTGTCTCCCTCCATCCTGGGGGTGTTTGGAGCCAGGGTCAGCTCCTCTCCAGGTCTCTGCCTTGCTTTCTTTCCCCCCTGGGGGGGGGGGAGGAGAAGGGTCTTCTGAGGATGCCTCAGTCATGATGATGAATTGTTTTCTCTGGGCCTCGCGGGCGTCAGAACTGGCTTTTCCTTTGGAGCACTTGGGAGGGTTCTTCAAAGAGCGCCCACTCCCATTTCTGGCCTTTCTCCCTTGCAGCTCCTTTCTGGTGGGTGGATGGGTGCCTCTGTAACTGATTGCTCTAGCAGCCTCTGGGTAAGGGAGATACACACCAGCTTCTGTATCTAGGGCCCCTCTCCCCTCCAGGCGGCCCCCTTGGATGGAATCTAAGGCAACCCTAGAGAGCTTGTCACGCTGACCACATCACATGTGAGATTCTCCCTTGTGCTTTGTTCTGACAAGCCATCCTGTCCCCCATGCAGCAGCCTCTCTCTGCCATCAGAGGTGCTGGCCAAGTGTGGACCCTCCTAGTCTGATTCCTCAAGCAATACTGAGATGCCAGCTCACTGTGACCTCTGGGCTCATATAGGAAGTATTCTAGGGGGCCCCTGCAAAATTCCTTCCCTTGGTCTTGGGATAAGAGAAGGGCACACATAGTTCATTCTCAGTGGTGGTAGAAGCATGGGGGTAGGGGAGCTGGGGGGTTGGGAGGGAGGGTGGAACCCACAGGATCCCCACAACACTCCTCCAAGGAATCCTCCCTCTCACCTCAGCCCTACTTTTTGGTTTCCAGCTTCTCTTACAAGTTGAAAAAGGGCAGTCGGCTGAGGATGGCTAAACAAGGTATCAGTGCCCTTGCATCAGGGTCCCACCTCCTCACCTTAGAATGTGGGAGTGTTTGGGCCTATTTTCTTGGAATCCCAGCCTGAGAGAACACCAACAACATTGCCACATATTGATTCCTGCGTGAGTCAGGTGCTCTGCTGGGTTCTTGACATAGATTATCTCATTTAACTTTCAGAACAAACCTATCTGGCAGGGATGGCAATTATTGCTTTACAGATAAAGAAACTGAGTCCCAAGGGGGTTCACTAACTTGGCCAAGGTCACGTTGCTATGTACAGGAAAGAGCCAGACAACGAGCCAAGGCTTGCTGGCTCCAAGACTCCACGCTGCACCAATCCCAGGAGTAAATGTTTTGTGTAGGTCGATATCATAGAAACAAAATTCAGAAATCCAAAAGGCTTCAAGTAGTTTATAATCCAGACAGTGCAGGTCATGACCCCATTCTTCTTCCAGGCCACCCTCTCCTGCTCATTCTTTCTGCCCCCTTATAGGGTGCCCCCTGCCTTCCCCATTTCCCCTCCTCCTCTCTGGCCTCAAGCAGAATGTTGACACTAAACATTCACAATGTATTTTACCGTCTCTCCATTAGACCGTGAGCTTCTTGAGCCCAAGAACTTCTGAAATTTTTAAACTCTGTGAATCTCACTGCCTGGCAGAGTCTCAAACACTCTGGGATTAAGGAAAGCATGAATAAACCACGAAAAAACACATGACAGGGAATGAAATGGCCTCAGAAATCCCAGTCTTTGGCACAAGAATTTGGTCACAGCACTTGATGCACGGGATTCCTGGGGGTTCCCTCAGAGGGAGAAAGGTAGGAGGATTCAAGTTCCCAGCCTGTGAGATGAAAAGGTTGAGCTGGGTCACACCTAAGACCCCTGACCAGGGCTGTTGCTGTGACTCCTAAGGAGTCCAGAAAGAAGAAAGAAGGAAGACAGTGTATTGTTTCGTCTGCTCCCTTCTTTCCTTTGGGTGGTACATTTCAACAAAACACATGTTGGGGATTAATCCAGCAGGCTATGAACTCAGAATGTACCAGAAACATCCTGGAAAGAGGGAAGCAGAGAAGGAGGAAACTTTTGGGGATAGAGGCAGTAGATGGATTCATTCCAAAGCAAGAGAAGCAAACTTTTACTACTTTATGGGTTATGTGTTTCAAGTTCTGAACAACTATTCCCCAGATGAGCTGCTAGAATCTGTCATAATTTAATGTCTGCCTTCATGGATGCTGAGGAAGACGAGAAAGGAGTGCACAGAGGAGCCCAACAGGCCAAAGGGAATAGGACCTATGTCAGAAGTCTGGCACAGAAGGACTTACTACCATTTTCCCTAGCAGAGCTGATCTGGAAATGGAGAGATTGGAAGCCACTGTCGACTTCATGTGAAACATTCAACAAAACATCACAAGCCGCTTCTGGGCATTTACGTCAGCCTGTATCTCAGCTAGTCATCTTTGGCTTTCTTCAGCCTGTGGGCATGCACTCTCCGCTACAGTGAGAGCTGTCCCTGGGGGAGCGACTCAAGTCACATAAAGCATGACATCATCCTGGCTGCTGAGACTCTGAGGACTCCAATGATGCCCTCAGCTCCCCAGGGATGACACCAGGCAAGTCCTTCCAAGGACCATGAGTGACTGTGGTTCTTTAAGTAATGAGCATCATGGCTGTGGAAGCCAAGCCATTATGGCCATTCTTTCCTCACACAGAGAATAACCTCACTGGGCTAGGGGCTGGGGAAAGAGAAAAAGGGGAAACCTGCTCCTGATCATACCTTGACCTTCCTTAGAACCTTCAATGGCTCCCCAGCACCCACAGGAAAAAATCTAAACCTCTCTGTGTGTCCCCAGTGCCTTGCATGCACAGCACTCTGCCCTTCTGCACCTCACCCCTGACACACACACACACACACACACACACACACACACACTACACACTGAACACCTTTCAAGCTACAACAAAATACAGTTAGCTCCCCAAAGATGCCACACAATTTCCAGCCACTCACCTTTGCATATACTGTCCTTCCTCATGGCTGCAGTGACTTCCACCATCTCTGGCTGGCTGGCTCCTATTTATCTTTTAAATCCCAGCACAGTTGTCAACCCCTCTGAGAGGCTTTCTGTGACTCAGGAAACAATCGTTCTCACTCCTGTATTTCCTAAAGCACCTGATGGAGACAATGATTTAGAACGGCTAACACAAGAGCTGAATATGAATCTAGAATTTTTAAAGGGGAACCCACAGGGAGAGTGGAATTCTTGAACTGGAGGAAGCATATGGTAACATTTCAAATATGGAAGTATGAACCCAGGAAAGATATTTTGAAGGTGGATGGGGGTTTTACTGTAGTCGATATTTTACATCATGGTACCGCCACCCTGCTGCTTCGCACTTTATTATAAGGCTTAGAATTTTGTTTTCTAATTTTAAAATACATGTTCATCGTAGCAATTTTTTTAAATATGGATTTGCAAAATTAGACTATTAACGTTGTTTATAATTCTTGCTCCTAGTTACCTTTGCATAAGGAGAGAACAGTGCACCACCCTAGACAGTGTTGAGCACCCAACTTGCTCCTAACGTGGTCAGCCGCACAAAATGCAGAGCAAAGACACTTCAGTGCAGAAGCAAATGCCCAGTTATGAATAATGAGGGTTCTGGTTCCCTCCTAATCATCCCACCCCGGGCTTTTGGTTCTCTGAACGGGGAAAGAATACATATAGCAAATGAAAACGTTTCTTTTCGTGTTCCATTTTGGTCTGGGTTTTAGAGAACTATACTAAAGCCCATCTTTACTTCTTCATATATCCTAAATTCAAGCCCTTTGTTGCACTAGGTTTTGCAAATATCTTCTCCCACTCTGTTGCTTGTATGATTACTTTCTTAATGACTTCTTTTGGTGAGCAAAACGTCTTAATCTTAACGTAGTCAAGTTCATCAGTCTTTTCATTATAAATATTTGTGTGTGCCTCATTTATTTCCCTCCACCAAGGTTTTAAAAATACTCACTTATTTTATCTTTCACATTTGAAAGGACTTCTTGCTTTTTACATTTGACTCTAAAATCTACCCAGTATTATTTTTATAAATTATGTGAAATTTTGACTGGAATTGTGTTGCATCTATAGACCAATTGGGGTAGAACTGACATCTTATCAATTTTGATTGAATATTACAATCCATGAACGTGGTATATTTGTCATTTATTTAGATCTTCTTCAATTTTTTCAAAAGCTTTTTTTAATCAGAGAGATTTTTTTTTAAGTTTCAAAACCTTTTATAATTTTGTGTAGAGTCATCAAAATATTTTGTTATATTTATTCCTAAATATTTAATTTTTCAGTATTACTGAAAAAGTCTTTTGTTGAAATGCCTTTTGTTAAATTTCAAATTCTAGTTTCTTGCCAAGGTCATTTATTAATAATTTATATGTAAATTGTTTTGATTCCATACACAAATAATTGTATCACCTACAAACACTGAGTTTTATTTTTTCCTTTTCAATCCTTATGCCGTTTATTTCTTTATCTTGCCTTATCCCATTGCCCAGGGCCTCCAAAAAGATACTGAAGAAAAGCAGTGATTGTGAACATCTTTGTCTTGCTCCTGACTTCAGGAAAAAAGCTTTCAACATTTCATCATGAAGCATGTGTTTTCTAGGTGCCTGGGTGGCTCAGTTAAGTGTCCAACTCCTGATTTTGGCTTAGGTCATGATCTCACAGTTTGTGAGTTCAAGCCCCGTATTGGGCTCTGTGCTGACAGCTCAGAGCCTGAAGCCTGCTTCCAGTCCTGTGTCTCCCTCTCTCTCTGCCCCTCCCCCACTTGTACTCAGTCTCTCAAAAATGAATAAATGTTAAAGAAAAAAATTTTTAAAATAAAAACAAAAGAAAGCAATTCACAGATTTGATAGTTACATGTAAGGATAGTTACTGTAGCATCATTTATAAAAGCAAATATTAGGAAAAAACCTTAATTTAAAAAAATGATGTAGATAAGTAAATTGTAAGTTCCATACAATGGGACAATATACAGTCTTAAAAAGAATGAGGTAACTCTTGTGTGTTATATAAGATAAAATCTTCAAAATATGTTTTTAGAAAGCAAAATGAAGATATTTAGAATCTGTGACTATTTTGTACTTAAAAGAAAGGATGTGCTTTTGTTATTTTAGTATATCTCTGGAAAGATTCATAATAAACCAGTAATGGTGCTTGCCTATGGGAAGAGGATATAGATGTTTGGGGACAGAGAAAAGAGAGGAACTTAACTTGTACTGTCTTCCTTTTGAATTTTGCATTTGTACCCAAGTGAATACTACTAATTTGCAAATGTTTGACAAAGAATTTTTTTTTTCATTTCCAAGATTTTTTTTATTTTAAATATGAAATTTATTGTCAAATTGGTTTCCATACAACACCCAGTGCTCATCCCAACAGGTGCCCTCCTCAATGCCCATCACCCACCCTCCCCTCCCTCCCACCCTCCATCAACCCTCAGTTTGTTCTCAGTTTTTAAAAGTCTCTTATGGTTTGGCTCCTTCCCTCTCTAACCTTTCTTTCTTTCTTTCTTTCTTTCTTTCTTTCTTTCTTTCTTTCTTTTTTCCTTCCCCTCCCCCATGGTCTTCTGTTAAGTTTCTCAGGATCCACATAAAAGTGAAAACATATGGTATCTGTCTTTCTCTGTATGACTTATTTCACTTAGCATAACACTCTCCAGTTCCATCCACGTTGCTGCAAAAGGACATATTTCATTCTTTCTCATTGCCACATAGTATTCCATTGTGTATATAAGCCACAATTTCTTTATCCATTCATCAGTTGATGGACATTTAGGCTCTTTCCATGATTTGGCTATTGTTGAAAGTGCTGCTATAAACATTGGGGTACAAGTGCCTCTATGCTTCAGCACTCCTGTATCCCTTGGGTAAATTCCTAGCAGTGCTATTGCTGGGTCATAGGGTAGATCTATTTTTAATTTTCTGAGGAACCTCCACACTGTTTTCCAGAGCGGCTGCACCAGTTTGCATTCCCACCAACAGTGCAAGAGGGTTCCCATTTCTCCACATCCTCGCCAGCATCTATAGTCTCCTGATTTGTTCATTTCAGCCACTCCGACTAGCCTGAGGTGGTATCTGAGTGTGGTTTTGGTTTGTAGTTCCCTGATGAGGAGCAATGTTGAGCATCTTTTCATGTGCCTATTGGCCATCTGAATGTCTTCTTTAGAGAAGTGTCTATTCATGTTTTCTGTCCATTTCTTCGCTGGATTATTTGTTTTTCAGGTGTGGAGTTTGGTGAGCTCTTTATAGATTTTGGATACTAGCCCTTTTTGACAAAGAAATTTTAATGACGTTTTATTTAAAAGTTTAACTGAACTAAAATAAAAATTTTAATTTAATAAAGAACAGAATAATTGAACTGAATTGACTAAAAATTATGTCAGATAGTTTTTAAGTAGTCAAAGAATTACCTCCAATAACGTCTCTGGTTCTTTAAACTTTCCAGGAGCATACTACATAAAGTATTCCACAGCACAGAAAAAACAGGACAGTTGTCCAGATGCACTACAAAAGTACCTGAACACATAAACAAAAGCCTGACAAAATAACATAATAAAGGAAAACTATACACCTGCTATGCCCCGATGAAAAAAAAGTCAAGAAAATACTGTCAAGTGGAAATTAGAGATCTTGCAAATGGATTAGAAAAAGACAAACCTCCTGATATAAAAATGGGCAAAGAAGATAATTCAGAAAAGAAACATAAAAGGCCATTGAATGCAGGAAAACATGGTCAACATCATTAATAACAAAAGAAATGAATTAAGAGATTCATGAGCTATCATTTTGTACTAGATTACCAAAGATGTAAGAGATTGAAAACATACAAGTTTGTTTAGGGTGTGAACAACTGGACATTCCCGTAGACTGTTTACATTTCTGGAGAGCAATCTGAGAACATGTATTGTAATGTTGACACAGGAATTTCACTTCTAGGAATTTCACTTCTAGGAATTTATCCTAATTAATTCATTGGACAAGTGTCCTACAATGCATTGAATATACAATAGTTCACTGCAGCATTATTTTCAATAGTGGCCTGGGCACTTTTAAAATAAATTATTCTTTATACATACAATACGATTCCTTGCAGCCAGTAAAAATGATAGCATAGATTTATATACTGGTGCACTTACAGAATGTCCATTAAGTTGAAAAGTTTTGCAGCTATTAAATACTATGCATTGGGAGATTATTTAGTAACAAAGGAAAAGTCTTACAGCCAGTGAATTTAAAAAGCTACAAAACATAGCATGAGTTAATTTCCATAAAATCTCACACTTTTGAGTTTCACTGTCTTTACTGTTCATTTCCAATTCCACTTCCTCACTTCCCTACCCTGGCAAAGAATAGCCATAAGACATGAGTGGCACTGTTTTTGCAGGCTCCTTTGGTTTAGGAAGAGTTAATTATCTCTTTCATTAACTCCTTAGCCTGGGAGGCTCAACTGACTTCAGATTGGCGGATGGTGACATCATGCCAGTAGCAGGAGCCAATAGCAGCGTCCCTGCTTAGGATGTTTCTCCAAGACCCGGATGCCTTAATGAGGCGTCTGGGCCAGCTTGGCGGACGTTTCCATGGTCGGCGCGGATGGCTGAGCACCGTGGCCCCGCCCTGCAAAACATGCCTTGCTCCGCGGTGCTTGGTGTGCGGGCTCGCGCCACGCTGGGGTCTCCAAGTCCGCGGGTTCTGTCCCTTGCGGGTCAGCTCTTTGGAGTGCGCTGGCTTCACGTGTTTTGTTTTTTGTTTTGTTCTTCTGGACACCTATGCCCCTTGGATTCATTATGAGTCTATGTGATTGCTTCCATTTGTCCGGATGTGTCACCCATCCTCTCTCTGGGGACCCAGTCCTGCCTTTGTGCTCCCTCTCTCTTGTCCGTTCAGGCTGCTCCCTCCTAGCCTTACAGTCCTGCAAATAAAACCCTGCGTCAGGGGCGCCAGTCACCATCTAATAGTCGCCCCTAACCGACTCTTATTTCCTTAATGTCCCCCTTTCCGATTTTAGGTGCAATGTTTTCTTTCTTTAGAAAACAAGGGAGGAAGCACAATGAGGGAGGAGGAGGAAGAAAACAAAAGTCACATGTAAACACATCATCCAAAGATACCCATTGTTCACAATATCAGGTATTCGTATCAAAAATGTGATATATTTACAAATTTGGATTTGCACTCATTATAGTTTACTTTTTTTAACTTTGACTTTTGTCAGGTAGCATTTCTGCAGGTCTAAATCTAAATATTGTTGGGAGAATAAATTTTTTAGTTGTTTTGGTTTTTAGTGGCTTCATAGTATTCTAGCATATGGACTAACTTATTTTTATGCCCCTTCTTTTGTATATTTGGTTTATTTCCAACTGTCCCCTGTTTAAAATAATTCTGTGATGAAGAAGGAGACTCTGTACATAATTTCTTGTCCCAATAACTGAGTATTTCCGGGAGATGCAGTCCTAGGGATGTGATTGCTTTAAAGATTTTTTTTGCCCCCTTGGGATGCCTGGGTAGATCAGTGGGTTAAGTGTCTGACTCTTGATTTTGGCTGAGGTCATTATCTCATGGTTCATGAGCCTCTCCCTGCCACAGCAGGCTCTGTGCTGACCGTGTGAAGCCTGCTTGAGATCCTCTCTCTCTCTGCCCCTCCCCTGCTTGCTCTCTCTCTCTCTCTCTCTTAAAATAAATAAATAAAATTTTTTTGAAAAAAGATTTTTTTTGCCCCCAAATATTTTGATTAACCTTGCTTGTTATTCCAAATTAAATTAAAAATCACTTTATTTAATTTTAAAACCAAATCATAGGTGTTTTTATTTATGATTGCTTATTCCTGTTGAGTTTAAAAATTAAGTAGTTTTCTAGTTGTTTTAAAATTTAAATCAAGAGGTAGTTTTATACTGTAGTTAATTTTGTGAAATGGAATCATACTTCTATCATATTTCCTAGGTAGATATTGCTGGAAAAAAAAAAAGTGTTGGTTTTTATAAGCTAATGTCATTTGGATTCACTGCTTTCAGTTGATTTTCTTGGGTTTGTAAGTAATTATTACAGCAGCAAACTTGCAGTGTGTGTCCAACCTCTTGTAATAGATGTTGATGCTTTTGTTGGTGTGAAATATCCCTTTAAATCTCACTCTGTCCTTTTCCTCTGAATCTCTGTGTGCAATTAATTGTTGCCAGTCTTGTTTCCTTTCTGTTTGGGTATCTACTTAGAAACCAGACCCCTTACTACTGTGGTTCATTTTCTCATTTTGTCTGCGGTGTGTTTTTAACAAGCAGTTGACTGCAGTTTTTACAATCTTATTTGCAAATCTTAACTTTTTAATAGGAATATATTTGTTGACTTAGTGACTATTATATTGAATTTTATGGTTCTTGTTAGCTTTGTTTGCATTTTTGCTGCGTGCACTATCTTTTTTTCTTTCCTGTTTGTTCGTGCTTTGGAAGGAATATATATGCTGTTTTAAAAGTCTCCTAGTGTTTGGGGTGCCTGGGTGGCTCATTTGGTTGAGCATCCAACTTCAGCTCAGGGCATGATCTCTTGGTTCATGGGTTCAAGCTCCATACGGAGCCCCACACAGAGCCCCACCTTGGACTTGGTGCTGACAGCACAGAGCCTACTTTGAATTCTATGTCTCACTCTCTCTCTCAAATATAAATAAACATTAAAAAAAAGTCTCCTAGTGTTTTAGCAATCTTCGAATATACTATATTTGAAGTATACACTATACTTATTTCAATATCAAAAGTGCAGAATAAAACAATATATTATCTTAATTCTGTTCTTTCCCACTCCTTTTCCTCAAGTGAGGGATTTAGGAAATTTTACTTCTCTTGCCTCCAATTTTCTGGATTTGGTTAATAGAACCTGGAGTCATATAATCAGATTATTGTTGTTAAATTTCATTTAACACTATATATTATCTCTTCCAGGAATATTTTTGACATTTGCAACCTAATCCATCTTCAACAAAATTACATAATCAATCAAGCAAGCAGGATTTATGGGTCGTATATTTTCTGAATCCTTACATTTTGGAAAATGCCATTTTTTACCTTCGTGCAACGTGTGTGGGTATAAAATTCTCAAACAATTCAGAATTTGCTCAAGATTCTATACATACTCCCCCGTTATTTTTCTTTTGGTAGCACGGGCTGGTTTTGATTTGTACATAACTGGGTGATTGTTGTGTTGTTTTCCTTGGGACTCATGGATATTTAGAAGAGTTTATTTTATATTCTACAACTCAAAGCGTTTGTCATGAATTTGTCCGGAATGTGATACACACTTTCAGCCTCCAGTTATGCCAGTAATTTAGTTTTATCATTCTTAAGCTGGATTTTTATTTTCTGTCCTCCATATCTTGATTTCTTTTTCTTTAAAAAAAAAAAAATCCCTCACCTCTGTCTTCTGGCATTGTTTCCAAGTCCATTTCCACATTTCTTGCTCAATCATACCCACCTTAGTTACACCTCGGGTCTTTGCTGTCTCTTCTATGGGCTTCAAGTCTGCAGTTTTTCCTGGGATTCTACCCTCCTTCCCACCTCCCCTCCCTCAGTCTCCACTGGAACGTGCTCCCCTGCTGCTCCCTCTGCTCCTATTACACACAAGACTCCTTGTTGAGGAAGACAATTTTCTTCTGGATGTTGCAGATGGCCTTTTAAAGGGGCATGCGCTCCCACTGAGTCAGGATGATTCTTTTCCTTTGTTCTGTGGTATTTTGTCATGCCCTCTGTTGCTTCTGATCAACAAACTCATCCTCAGGAAGATGGTTTCTAACTGGACGCATGGATTCCCTCCACCCCACACAAGGTCGTCAGGTGACAATGTGTGGACAACAGAGGGCCATTCTGGTGCCCGGGTTCCCAGCACCTCCCACCTTCCCGCAGGTACCAGCAGAGGGGGGGCTCTGTTGTATGGAGGTGGGATCTTCCAGGCTTACAGCTCTCCTGAGACTACGAAAAAGTGGACTCATACAAACAGAAACACAGCAACGACAAACTACAAATCCATGTGCACCCTGGTAGGGCCACCTCTTCCCCCTTTTTGTAGGGACACCTCCCTGGTCTCACGACGCTGCCATCACTTCCCCCTCCTTTCTGCCTGGTACTTTTCTGGGATGTGCGGTCAACCGAATGGGTATGGCAGGGTGAAGGACAGAAGAAAACAGTATTCCTGGCCACTTGAAAGAACAGCTTGGGAATGGTAGAGGGTTAGGACAGGTAAGGGAAGTCCCTTAGTTAAAAAAAATGTCGTGATCCTCAGTCTCAACAGTGAAAGCCATCACTTCCTGGTGAGGGGAATGGCTGGGTCTCACCACCTCAACTTTTGTTCACCAAATGCACTTTCCCCTTTGGGGTACTGATTCATTCCTTTACACATTCGTCTACTCAACAAATATTGATCTCCATAAGCTCCCCAGTCGCTGCTGTGGTATCACCCATGGCCCTGCAGTGTGGTTTTCCCCTTTTAATCCCCACAGCTGAGACCAGGTTCATGGAGAGCAAAAGGGAATAAAGCAAGGAGGGAGTCAGGGCCATGACCTTGTAGCACCAACAAGCCCACCTCATTTGAACCCCAGAGTCTAACACCAGAACCTTCGTAGGGTCTGGTCCTCACAGTGCAGATATGGGAGAGACACAAGGAGAGACACAGCAGCTTTTGAGATCTCTTGGGAGAGTGTTTCAAGAGGCAGTCAGGGTGGGTGCTAAAAATGCCACCACCACCCCCGGCTTCATAATTAGGGGGCATTCCTCCTAAGTTCTGCCAACAGGTTGGCTACCCATCACTTCCTGATGGTGTGAGTTTTCGTCTTTTCTTCTGTCTTCACTGATACCAGGAAAAGCTACTCCAGGCGCCATGATTAAATTGGAGTTCAATCACTTTCTGTGCTCATGTTACGGACTCTCTGGGTCTTTCCACACTTGCCCACTCCCTTCAACACGTTCTTTTGCTTCTGTCACACCACTTTCCCATGGTTCTGCTTGGGCATTCACTTGTGTCTCTCCCCAGAGACCTCAGCCCACCTCCGAATGTGTCAGTACTCCCCAGGATTCTGTGCCTGCCTCCTCCTCTCCTTCTAGACTCTCCCCACGCGGGAAGTCAGATTCCTGCAGCCTCCACGGGCCTCCACAATGTGACTCCGTGATGACTCCTGACTCCAGTGTCTCCCATCCCGATCTAGAGTGCTCTCTGATGGCCCTCTCTCTACTTCCATCCCGCTGTCCCGCCACACAACACTGAACCCGGGCGCTCCCCTCGTCCACGCCACACTGACCACACTCCATCAAGCTAGAAACTGGTGGCCATTGCCCCTGATTTGCCTGATGCTGCTTGGCCGATATGCCTCCTCCGGTATTCCTGATGCCCATTTCTCCTTATCCCCACTGCTCCTCCTCTAGTTCAGGCCCTCACAAACTCAACGGGCTCAATTATGCCACCCTTACTGCTGCAAACCTGAGATATTTGGGGATTTGAGGACAGGAACCAGACCAGCATTGAGGGCTGGCTGGGCTACTGACTCCTCACGTGACCTGCCGGCTCCTGAGCACGTCTCACGTGGGAGTCAGGATTCAAATGAGAGGGCCTGTATGAAATGTTCTGGAAGCACACTTGGGAGCTTCCCATGCTGGGTACAGGTATTTAAGGACCCCTTCAGACAGTAGCTGAGATAAAGGGGGAGCCAAAGAGCAGGGACATTTTTTGAGCTCACAATACAGACCGTGCCTGTGGCAGGGGCGCTGTGTATGCACAACCTCCATGCATCCTCGGGGCTCCCTTTTGCTTCCTCTCCGACAGGGGCGCAGGGGGTTGGATCCCAGACTCCTGTTCCTAAATGAGGGCTGAAATGGAGCCTGACTTTCTAGGCCCTCCAACTCGTTTCCATGTGCCTTTATGTTCCTCCTGGGTCCACATTGTTCCCAGACTGTTCTCTGAAATGCATTATGCAAATCCCAGCTAGCCCAGTATCCATAGAAACCAGAATCTCCCATCTTCCTCAGTCTGTTCCCTAGCAAAACTAACCCCCCCCCCACACCCAAGTGACACCCACAAACAAGGACAAAGAGCACCCAGAGCAGAGAAGCTGTCCTCTGCTGGGCCATCAGGCTTTAGCCATCACTGAATCCATCTTGCACGGGCCTCCAGTCAGGGCCGGAGGAAGGAGAGGGTGGCACAGGCCAGTGTGAGAAGCTGCATTTTCTGAGATCTTGAAGGCAGATGCTACAATCTCCACCACAGGCAGTCATCAAATTTTGCCGGATCCAAACAGCTCTGCTACCACCAAAATCATCCCCACAGTGGATGTGGGTCAGCACTTGGCGCCATCTTTAATCTCGCCCCTCCAAGCATACGAGCCATCTCTGGAACGTGACCATACGGTTTTATTGTGCGTGGCTGTTTACTATTTTTAGCAACATTTCTTCAAGACCCGCTCCCCTCTAGAATAAGCTTTGTTACGCTTCAAACATTAGGACACTAGCCTTCGCTTCGTCTAGACTCAAAACATGGGCAAAGCTCTGGGTGGTGCCACACCCGGGTTCTTAAATACTGGTCAGCAGCAGCTGCTACCACGTGCAGGACCCTGGGCTTCTGCTAGTGACACAGATTGTGAATCACAGGATGTTAGAATTGCAAAAGACCTTGAAAACAATTACGCAAGTGTCCCAGTTTCCCTTTTTATAGAAGACAAGTTCAACGGTTTTCTCTAAAGCCTGTTATTTGGTAGCAGAACCAGGTAAAATAACAGTAAACTCTCAACCACAGAGTACGTGCCAGACGTGTTCTAAGTGTTTTAAAGGTTAGCTCGTGTAGTCCCACGACCACACTTACGAGGTGGGTTATTATCTCCATTCATCTTAACATATCTTAGTTTTTTAAAGAAATTTTATTGGGGGGGAAGGGGGTGGCGGGGGCTCAGTTGGTTAAGCACCTGACTCCTGGTTTTGGCTCAGAGCATGATCTCATAGTTTCATGAGTTCAAGTCCCATATTGGGCTCTGTTCTGGCAACGTGGAGCCTGCTTGGGATTCTCTCTCTCCCTCTCTCTCTGCCCCTCCCCTGCTCGCACTGTCTCTGCCTCTCTTAAACTTAAAAACATTTTTTCTAATTTATTTAAGCAATCACTACACCCAACATGGGGCTCGAACTCACAATCCCAGGATCAAGAGTCACAGCTCCACTGAGCCAGCCAGGAGCCCTTTAGGTATCTTTATCTCCATTGTTCACATGATGAAGGTAAGGCACTAAGGTCAAGTAACTGTGCCCAAGTCACACAGTGGATGGGTCAAACTTTGAACCCAAGCTCTCTGATCCCACATCAAGACCTTGTGACCACTAGACTATTCAGGTCCTTGCCTGTGAGAATTGAAATTTTAAAAACATGTTGAGGTCTCAGGTTAATTTTCTGATGTCACGAACAACTAAATTCCATAGCTTTCCCTCTGCTTTAAAACCCTTGGGTGAGGAGCATCTGGGTGGCTCTGTTGGTTAAGCATCCAACTCTTGATTTCAGCTCAGGTCACAATCTCACATTTCTTGAGATCAAGTCCCATGTCGGGCTCTATACTAACAGTATGGAGCCTGTTTGGGATTCTCTTTCTCTGTCTCTGCCCCTCCCCGGCTCACATTCTCTCTCTCTCAAAAATAAATAAGTAAACCTAAAAAAAATGAAAATAAAAACCCTAGAGTGAAATATTTAAACAAGAATGGAAAGCTAAATAAATCCACCAGTTGAGCTGACTGCAAGAAAACATCCATGGCAAACCTTCCCCTTAAGGACAGGAAATTACTTTAAACAGCCTTTATTTTGAGTTTTCTCTTCTTGGTTGGGTTGCTTAGGGATACAGATCTGAGTATGTGCTCTTACATGACAGTGTATTTGGGGGAACCAGAATATACTCATGCTATGATGAAATATCACTGGAACGAGTTTTTTAAAAAAATGGTAATATGGATTGCTCACAGGAGGGGAGCTGAGTGGTCAGAAGTGGGAGACTGTTCTTAGTACCTTTTGTACCCTTGAAATGTACAGCCATGTAAATGGATTATCTACTCAAACACACACAAATTACAGACAAGATCCTACTGGTCTTTTTGTGTGTGTTGCATGTCTGTAACTCTGAACCCTATTTTTCTCGGTCACTACAACATAACCATTTTCCCGCTGTATGGAAATTTTTCATAAGCCTATATCCTGTATGTATATATCCTTGCTAAAAATCTCAAGAAATTGGAGTACTCCCAGGATAGATAACTTTAAATTTCTCGATTTCCTTTGGGATTCATTAATGTGAATCATGTCAGTATTCAGAATCTCTCATTTCCTGAAGAACCGGCCAACATGTATTAAGGCTGTACTATGCTTAGAATACATGGCATTTGTACCAAAAAAATTATCTCAGTCCACATGACAATCTGAGGTAGGTACTATAATCCTCCTTTTAGATGAGAGCATCATGGTTCCAAAGGCTCCGGTAGCTCATTAATCATACTTAGGATCAGGATCCCAGGATTTCAGGTGCCAGGCCGCTTTCTCCTTACCAAAGATGCCACCAGTCATGTGAGGCTTTCAGGCACAGCTTGCCTGAACTCCAACTCACATGTCCAATGATCTTGCTTATGCCCCAGCAACAAGGACCCAGGAGTAGAAAGGTGAAGGTGATGTGGTTCCTGCACTCAAAAGTCCCCGCGCAGAGAAGGCAGCAGAGGCACTGTGCACGCAGGCGCCCTTCCAGCAGAGTGGACAATGTGAGGTAGCAGCCAGGCAAGCCCTGGGCAGGTCTCAGGAGGCACCATGGAGCCCAGACGACTGAAGGCAAATAAAGGAGGGCAACAGGCCTTGCAGGCCAAGGAAGCAACAGGAAGCAGCTCCCAGGGGCACCCGCGTGGCTCAGTTGGTGAAGCATCCAGCTCTTGGTTTCGGTTCAAGTCATGATCTCATGGCTGGTGAGTTCGAGCCCGGCATTGGGCTCCATGCTGAGTGTGGAGCCTGCTTGGGATTCTTTCTCTTCCTCTCTCTCTGCCCCTCTCCCACTCACCTTCTCTCCCCCAAATAAATAACCACAATGAGGTATCACTTCACCCCCATTAGGATGGCTAAGACAATAACAAGTGTTGACAAGGATATGGAGCAACCAGAACCTTTGTGCACCTCTAATAATATAAAATGGTGCAACTACATTGAAAAATAGCCTAGGGGCACCTGGGTGGCTCAGTCGATTAAGCGTCTGTCTTCGGCTCAGGTCATGATCGCACAGTTGGTGGATTTGAGCCCTGCGTTGGGCTCTGTGCCGAGAGCTCAGAGCCTAGAGCCTGGAGCCTGCTTCTGATTCTGTGTCTCCCTCTCTCTCTCTGCCCCTCCCCTGCTCACACTCTGTCTCTCAAAAATAAATAAACGTAAAAAAAAAAAAATAGCCTAGCAGTTCCCCAAAGGGTTAAACAGAGTTCATGTATGATCCATCAAATCCACTCCTAGGTATATACCCAAGAGAACAGAAAACCTACGTCCACACAAAAACTTGTACAACCCATGTACAAGGCATGTTCACAGCAGCATTCTTTGTAATGGCAACAGATGAAAACGATCTGAATGTCCACTACCTGAAGAATAGATAAAATGCAGTATATCCACACAACTCAAGAATGTGACTTGATCATGAAAGGGAACGAAGTCAAATACATGCTACAATATGGATGAACTTTTGCTTCCAAGGACACAAAAGGACAATGTCAAAAGAAAAGTGGGTTTTAGCTCAAATATCATTTTTATTTTTTAAAAAAGAGGCCTAGGCTATCCAAATTGTACTCTTTAAAAAACCCCTTCCACTATCTACGTTGGAAATAAAAAAACATTTTTAAAAGTTTATTATAACTTAAAATAATTTCAGGTCAAGATTTTTGCAGAGATTCTATTTGATGGGCTAGATAAACACCAAGAGAATGCACACTGGTCTCAGGTGCTGGTCACCAAAGTGCCTTGAGCGTCAATGAGCCCAAGTGCCTTCCCGCCTGCACATGCCAGTCAGCCAACATTCCAACCCAGCCCCCTTCACCCAGTGGCATTTCCTACCGCGTCCCTCCCCGTGGCCCCTACTGATTGTACACATCCCGTTGACAACGCTTCAGTTTTGAGTCGTCATTTCTGTTTTAAAAGCCCATTTATGTGAGGTGGGGGCACAGGGGGAAGAAAGAACTCGAGTCCTCGGTCAGGAACGTGCCCCCTGATTAGACCACCACCCCCACGGGACAGTATTTCCTACCACAGTATTTCCTGGGACAGGGCAAGCGGACAATCAACATTTAGCTGCAGGCATGAGCAAGGAGGAAGATGGAGGTGCAAGTTTGTAGGCACAACAGGAATTGAAAGGGGGCAGAAGCAATCAGGATGACAACACGAAAGGCGACAGGGTGTAAGACAAACAGCTGAGGCCAGGGAGGGCAGCAAAGGCCAAGCGAGGCCATCTCCCGCCCTTCTCACCCCAGACCTGAATGAATGGGGTCCCTCATTACTTTATGAGGACGAATCAGAGCTGTTTCTTCCACAGCAATCACAGGACATAATTTCCCAGTCCTCCTATCTCATCCCAGATGAGGAAACTGAAGCCCAGAGAAGGAACGGGTCTAAACTGTGCTTTTTTAAATTGTGGGGTTTTTTCCACTTGCATTGTATAAGTCACTTTTTAAGGCTAAAATGTAAAAAAAAAAAAAAAAAAAAAAAAAGTGTTTTTTAAGTGAAATAGTCCAAGAAGTGCAAATAGATAAATCAGAGCTAATCTGATGGGCAGCCTTGCCTATTCCCCAAGGGGACCACAGGGGATCCTGGGGAGCAGTTTTAAAATACTGGTATAAAGTGATAGACAAGTTGAGCCCAGGTGCTGCCCCAAAGCCACAGCAGCAGCCCTGTATGAACTATATTTTCTTATTTTCTGTATTCTTGAGGCTCTGGCATCTGGGGCCTCACAGGCCTGGGGAACCTGTTCCTCCCAGGAGAAAGCAATCAACTCCCCGGTGAGCACGCCTTTCATATGCAAACCAACCCATCCTGAGCTATACCCCCAACCACTTCCTTTACCTGGCTCTCACACTGGGGGCCAAGGTTCCCCTCTGGATCATCCCTGACAAATGGGGACAGCCCCTATGTCCCAGAGCCTGCCAAAATGATTTGAACTAGAAGATCTCAAACCCGTCTACCCAGAGCCCTGCCCCACCTGTTCCTATCGCTGAAACCACAATAAAGTCTCCAACCTGTGCTTCCTCAACTCCCCCTGCCTCCTCACAGACCCTGATGCTTCCCCTGACGCTGCCCTGTGTGGCTACTCCCAAAGGTGCGGCGGGGCCCTCCTCTTGGGAGCTGTAAATAACAATCTCTTTTCAACTGCGGCCCTCTCCAGGTCCACTGGCCTTGCCATACCTGGATAATAAAACCTACGTTTTAAAACAGGCCCATTCTAGGGGCGCCTGGGTGGCTCGGTCGGTTAAGCGTTTGACTTCAGCTCAGGTCATGATCTTGCGGGTTCAGTGCGTGGGTTTGGGCCCGCCCCGCGTCAGGCTCTGTGCGGACAGCTCAGAGCCTGGAGCTTGCTTCCGGGTCTGTGTCTCCCTCTCTCTCTGCCCCTCCCCCACTCACGCTCTGTTTCAAAAATAAACATTAAAAAAAATTTTTTTTAAAAACAGGCCCATTCTAGAAGCAAATGTCATCCCCAGAAATCCTGGCATTAGGGTTTAGAAAATTCACATCCTGAAGGTGCCATGGCTCTGAGGAGTGAGGGGTCTCTTGGATGACTTTTAACCGTGGGCAGAGAAGGGACCAGAAATGAAGGAGAAGGTCTGGGGCCTGGAGCCATAGGAATAGGACAAGACAGGTCAGCAGGAAGATGCTGGCAGAGGCAGTCGGTTCAGAGGTACTGAGGTGAACGTGGACTGAGGAAGGGCAGAAAGAGAGCAGGACCACGGACCCGGTCCCAGGCAGCATCCATCCGGCTCCGGGCCAACCTCAGCCATCCAGCTCCTCCTTGACAGTGATCCGCAGGGGGCAGATGCGCAGAGGCTCGGCAGGCCCGTCCCCCCGCATGCCCCCCAGGTAGAAGTAGGGCCGCACCTCCCCGAAGCGGGCGTGGAAGGTGTAGAGGTGGCAGTGGCTCTCCGCGTCGTAGAAAGACAGCTCGCCCTCCTCACACTCCAGCTCTACGCGCAGGCGGCGGGGGATGGCCGGGACCAGGGCTGACGTGGCCGGGTCCGAGGTCACGCAGTGGTCTCCCTCCACGCCCTGCGTGCGGCACACGTACCAGAAGCCTGAGCGGGTGTCGTGGTAGCAGCTGTGGGAGTGGCCTTCGGCGCCGGCGTCCTGCTGCAGCCGCATCACACCCACCCGCCAGCTGGGCAGCCCCCCCAGGTCCACCTCCCAGGTGTGGGAGCCCTGCGAGAAGACGCGGGAGCCCAGCAGGCACGGCGCTGAGGAGAAGCGCTCCGGGTTCTCCACCTGCACGCGGTAGCCGTGGTTGGTGACGCTGGTGAGGTCATTGGACACCGAGAGCCAGCCGGCCGCGGTATTGGGATCGAAGCTGAAAGGCACTGAGAGCAGAGGGGGACAGTGGGGGCGAATCAGCAAACCTTAGGTGCTGCCTGCCTGCCACACCAGCCGATGCCTCCATCCCCCCAAAGTGACCCGCTGTGTCCCAACTGGCCCCAGGGCGTGGAGGGAGCTGTCCAGGGCTGAGGGGCAGGGTTATGGGATGAACTGTGCCCCACCGAAAAAGATGGGGATGTCTTAACCGCCAGTATTTCAGAAGGCATTCTTATTTGGGAGTGGGGTCATGGCAGATGTGACTGAGATGACATCAGACAGGAGCCGAGTGGGACCTTAACCCAACATGACTGTTGTTCTTGCCAAAGAAAGGAGAAGGGACACAGACACACGAGGGAACAAGGCCAGGTGATGACAAGGGCCGGGATCCAAGGGCTACAGCTGCCGGCCAAGGATTGCTGGCCAACACCAGAAGCCAGCGAGAGGCAGGGAAGGCCCTCCCTATAGGTTTCAGAGGGAGTACGGCCCTGCCGACACCAGCACTCTGGACTTCTGGCCCCTGGAACTGCAAGAGCAAGTAAATCTGTCATTTTACGGCACCCAGAGTGCCGTCCTTTGTTAGAGCAGGCACAGGAAACCAACAGGAGCAGGGGCCCCGGGTGCTCACAAAACTCCATGACGATTTGGAGAAGCACGTAACATCCCTCTGGGTGGGTCACTGACATTTCTCCCTACAAAATCACGTCTTAGCTTGGGTTGCTACACAAAAATACCCCGGGCTGCGTGGCTTCAACAACCGAAATGTCCCTCTCAAGGTTCTGGAGACTGAAGTCTGAGGCTGGGCTGTAGCGTAGTTCAGTTTGGGTGAGGCCCTCCCGTGGCTCACAGACGGCTGCCTCTTGCTGTGTCCTCACACTGGGCAGAGGGGAGAGGAAGCCAGCCCTCTGGTGCCTCTCCTTGTAAGGGCACTAACCCCATCCTGGGGCTCTATGCTCATGACCTCATGTAACCCAAATCACCTCCCAAAGGCCACACCTCAAATGCCATCACATTGGAGGTTGGGCTTCAACCTACGAATGTAAGGGGACACAAACACTCAGTCCGTAGCGCCCAACAAACACAGTGACTCGCGTGGCCTGGTGTCACCTTGGAAAGGCGATCCTGAAAGGAGGAGACCTTCCATAACCTACACGGTCCAGTTCCGAACAGAGAGGGCAGCCAGCTCCTCTTTCTGCAGAGGTGGCCGAGTGTCAGGACCCAAAGACAGGGGCTCTGCCAGAGGGTTTTGAGTGGTGGGGCTGGGGGTGGAGAGGGCACCAGGCACCTGTCTGAAAGAGGCTGGAGAAGGTCCGACAGGATGGGAAGCTAAAAGAGAGGAGTGCAGCTGGCTCTGTGCCTCATGTAAAGTACCCCCCTCCTTCCTGTAACCCTGCCGGCACCCCCACTCACCAGATTCAACGGACGTGACCATCTTCCTCCAGACGCGGTACTGCAGGGAATCCAGGTACTTGCAGACGTCGATGAGCATCCCGGGCTGGACGGGCTCTGGCTCCATGGTGCAGAAGAGGCTGGGAAGGGAGGGAAGGCCTGGTGGGCAGGGCTGCGGCCGTGCATCCTGGGCCTAACTGGGTCAGCCGGCCACGGGCGACAGGACTCATTCCCTGGCCATCCTACCCATAACAAACCTGGGCTGGGCTCTGATGGGAGACGAGCCAGTAGCCAATTAGGCTGCTCCTAGCTCTCTGCAGGATTCAGTATTCGGGCTCAACCTGCCCCAGCTGGGATAAATATATATAGGAGGTTCTCAGACACAGTTCCCCTTCTTGAGGGCACAAAGCATACTTACATATCTGCTCATGGGATGTCTGAGTCAGAAGGGACCGTAAGGGTCCCCTAGTCCCAATGTCTGAACGTATCATTGGCCTTCGCTTTGAACACCTTCGGTGCCGGGAAACTCACTACTCTCCAAAGCATTCTCTTTCACCTTCGTACAGCGGTGACTGGGATACAGTTCATCGCTGTGAGCCCAACAGACATCAACACAAACCAGTGTGTCCCTGAGGCTCTCAGAGGGAGGGGCTAACCAAGAAATAAGCTTAAACGTTGGGATGGTCCCCTGAGAAATACAAGCCATGTGCAAGATGACACATTCTCTCCCCACACAACGGACGGTGATTTTCCACACTCAGAAAAACAACACTTCACCAGCATAAATCGGAAGTGGAATGGCTCAAAGGAGGGCTCTGTCCACCTGGCCAGTCCCCACCACTCCCTCTGGGTCATACCCAGCTGGCTTCATTACCTGCCTGGCCCTGGAGCCACTGGCGCTGGCACCCCTGGTATTTCTGCCTGCTCTTCCCCTCCCCTCCATCAGCTTTGGCAACTTACCGGCGTTTTCGGCTTTTGTGTTTCTAAAAGAAAAAACAAACAAACAAAAAACAGAGCCATAAGCACAGGAAAAAAAAAAAAAGTAAGTTTCTGATCTCAAAAGTAGCCCTATATCCCATGTTCATGGACCAGAAGACTTCACATTGTTAAGATGGCAATGCTCCCCCACCTGATTTACAGATTCAATACAGTTCCTATCGAAATTCTAGCTGGCTTCTTTATAGACACTGACAAGCTGATCCTAAAATTCGTACGGAAATTCAAGGGAACCAGAATAGCCAAAACAATCTTGGGCAAAAACAAAGTTGGTGGCTCACACATCCCGACTCCAACGCTTACTAAAAGCAAGAGTAGTGAAAACAACGTGGTACTAACATAAGGACAGACATACAGATCTAATGGACACTGAAAGTCGAGAAGTAAACCCTCACATTTACTGTCAGTTGGTTTTCTACAAGGGTGCCAAGGCCATTCATTGGGGAAAGAATGGTCTTCGGTAAATGGTCTTCAGTGGGACAACCGGACGTCCACATGCAACAGATTGAAGACGGATTCCCACCCTGCACCACACCCAAAATTTTCTGAATTAACTCAAAACTTAAATGTGGAGCTAAGCCTATAAAACTCATGACCCGGGATTAGACTATAGTTTCTTAGATATGACTCCAAAAGGATAAACAGCAAGAAAACACAGACCAACCAGACTCCATCAAAAGGAAAAGCTTCTGTACTTCAAAGGAAGTTACCAAGAAAGTGAACAAATGACCCACAAAATGGGAGAAAATATTTACAAATCACATACCTGCGAAGTATGCATAATGCCTAAAAACCGTTAACAATTCAACAACAAAAAGACAAGCAACCCACTTTAAAAAATGGACCAAGGATTTGAATGTGCAGTTCCCCCAAAGATATACAAATGACCAACAAGTACGTGAAAAGATGTTCAATATCATTAGCCACTGAAGAAATGCAAATTAAAACCACAGTGAGATACCATTTTGCACCCACGGCAATGGCTATTTTAAAAAACAGTCAGGAGGTGCCTAGGTGGTTCAGTCGGTTGAGTGTCCAACTTTGATTTTGGTTCAGGTCGTGATCCCAGGGTCATGGGATTGAGCCCCACACAGGGCTCCGTGCTCAGCACGGAGCCTGCTTAGGGTTCTCTTTCTCTTTCTCCCTCTCTCTCCCTTTGCCCCTCTCTCTCCCCTGCTCACGCTCTCTCTCTAAAATAAAAATTTTAAAATAATAAGACATTTTCAAAGAAAGTTAGCGCTGGCAAGCATGTGGAGAAGTTAGCCCTCATACACTGCTGATGGGACTATAAAATCAGTGCAGTTGCTTAGAAAGCAGCCTGGCAAACGGTTAAACTTACAAGTTACCGTATGATTCAGTAAATCTATTCCTAGGCACATACTCAAGAGAAATAAAAACATATGTCTACACAAAAACTTGCACATGAATGTTTATAGCAGTATGATTCATAATCGCTAAAAAGTGGAAGCAACCCAAATGTCCACCAATTGATGAATGGGTAAATAAAATGTAGCATATCCACACAACGGAGTATTATTCAGTCCTGTACTGATACATGCTGCAACAGATATAGTTTCAAAACGTGCAGAGTGAAAGAAGCTGGTCACAAAAGGCTACATGTTATGTGATTCCATTTATAGGAATCATTTATGGAAAATGTCCAGACTAGGCAAATCCTTAGAGATAGAAAGTAGATTAGTGTTTGCTGAGGGCTGATGGTGGGGCGAGAGGGGGAGCATAGGAGGGTGACAGCTAAAGAGTACGGGGTTTCTGTTGGGGGGGGTAAAACTAATTCTATGACTGATTATGGTGATGGCTGTATAACTCTGTGACTACAGTAAAAACCACTGAACTACACATTTTAAATGAGTGAATTATACAATATGTGAATTTTATCTCAATAAAACTGTTACATTAAAAAAGAAAAAATCAGGGCACCTGGCTGACTCAGTCAGTTAGGCATCTGACTCCTGATTTCGGCTCAGGTCACGATCTCACAGTTTTGTGGGTTCAAGCCCCGTTTTGGGGTCCGTGCCGACAGCACGGAGCCTGCTTGAGATTCTCTCTCTCCCTCTCTCTCTGGTCCTTTCTCACTTGCACTCTGTCTCTCTCAAAATAAATACGTAAGCTTAAAAAAAAAAAGGTCATGAAAGCACACTGGTCACTGGGCAAGATGACACTCCCAATTTCCTAACCAGAAACAGCAAGGAATCTAGCTTTTAGAATCCACCAAATGATTTTATTATCAGGGGCATTTTAGAGACAGGAGACATCAGGATTCAAAGCTTTGTATGAGGCAGAGAACCCCAACAGTCCCTGGTGGGGATGTGACACCCACCCAGCTTGAATGGAAGATGTCCCTGTCCCTTCTCAATCCACTCTACAAAGAGTCCCCTTTCCAGAGGGTTCGGCTGTTCTCTAAGTGGAGGAGATACCTCACCATCCTAATCGATTTCCAAACTAGCTTTCCATTATAGAAACATCTCTATAAAGACCTAGTGACTCATGGGGGGCAGGAGGCAGGGGGTGAAAGCAATAAAAAGAAAAAAAATCAACTAAATAGATATTTTTTAAAGAGAGAAAGAGGTCACCCTTTTATTTAAAAAAAAAATTTTTTTTTTAATGTGTATTCTTTTTGCGAGAGAGACAGAGTGTGAGTGGGGGAGGAGCAGAGAGAGAGGGAGACACAGAATTCAAAGCGGGCTCCAGGCTCCAAGCTGTCAGCACAGAGCCTGACATGGAGCTCGAACTCAACAACTGTGAGATCATGACCTGAGCTGAAGTCTGACACCCAACTGCCTGAGCCAATGCTGGTGCCCCAAAGTCACCCTTTTCTTAAGAAAACAATAGAGAATATCAAAATGTCATATTTACATTAAAAAGTTAAAATAATTGTATAACTCTAGAATATTCCATTTTGTTTTCTTTGTAAAATCCTATAACCCCTGTCTAATCATGAGAAAAACATCAGACAAGCCCAGGTGGGAGAACAGGCCATCTGGCCAGAACTCCTCAGGACTGCCAAGGTCATGAAAAACAGAAAATAAGAAGCTGTCACAGACCAGGGGAGACTGGGAGATGGGACAACTAAATGCACTGTGAGCCCCTGGATGGGACCCTGGAGCAGAAAGAGGATAGTAATGCAAAAAGTGGTGACTCCAAAGAAGTCTGGACATTAGTTAATTACAACACACCCAGGTCAGCTTCCCGCGGACAAATGTGCCACAAGATGATGTAAGGTGTTGACAATGGGAGAAACAAGGAGAGGCGTACGGGGGCACTCAGGGCTATCCCTGCAACTTTTCCATACATCTAAAATTAATCCAAAATAAAAAGCTTATTTACCAAGTACTCCATTTGGAGCAGAGAGAGAAGAAAGGAAAAGAGAGCAAGAGTGAGTACAAGAGAGGAAGGGCGAGGGAGAAGGAAAGGAGACAGAGGCAGAGAGAAGTGAACTCTGATGAAAACCCTCTTGGCCTCCTGACGGACAGAGAACTTCCTCCGAGGGCTCCGAGGGCCCAGCACCCCGAGACTATGGGAAGACGGGGTGGGCCGGGGCCGGGGGCCTCCGGCTCCCCACCGGCTCCTGAACACCTGGTCCCTGTCACTGAAGCCAGGAGGCAAGCCCCTCACCATGAGAAAGGAAACGTCATCCTCCTTCATTTCCACCTGCAGCCGCTCAATCTCATGGGCCAGAGCCTCTGTGTCCTCTGCCAGCCGCTTCATCTTCCCTTCAGCCAGACGCTGCTTCTCCCTCGCCTCCTCGGCCATGGCATCCAGGATGGCTTGCTCCTCCACTCTCAGGAACTCGCGAAGCTTGTCGAACTCCTGCCGGATTCGCCCTTCCAGCCAGGCAGCCTCCACCTGCGGCAGAGAGCAGGACGGAGCCACAGAGGGTCAGCCTCGGATGGAAGCCCTCGGCCGGCGCCTGGCCGTGTGACTCGGGAGGTTTCTAGCAAAGGAGCTCTGTTTTCAAAGGAAACCATGAGCAGACCCCCCGACAGGTAAAATGCAGGTGCAGTTTTATCAGCACAGAGTTGTAAGTTTAAAGCACACAGCTTAATGAGATTGTCTTGATAAATTGAAATCTCAAATCGAATCACTGCTTCTAGATGATGCCTATCTTCTGGATCCTCCTCAACACACACTAATCTGTATCTTGGTTAGGTGCACAACAGCAAGGGAAATACTGAATCGCAGAAATGAACTGTTGTTGTAAGAACCATTTTTTATTTTTTGAATGTATTTTTAAAATTTTTTGCATGTTAATTTATTTTTGAGAGAGAGAGTGCATAAACAAGGGAGGGGCAGAGAGAAAGGGAGACACAGAATCTGAAGCAGGCTCCAGGCTCTGAGCTGTCAGCACAGAGCCTGATGTGGGGCTCGAACTCACCAACCGTGAGATCATGAGCTGAGCTGAAGTTGCACACTTAACCGACTGAGCCACCCAAGTGCCTTGCAAATAACAACGATGTTTAAAACTTATTTGCTGGGAATGCAAGCTGGTGCAGCCACTCTGGAAAACAGTAGGAGGTTTCCCAAAAAACTAAAAATAGAACTACCCTACGACCCAGCAATTGCACTACCAGGCATTTATCCACAGGATACAGGTGTGCTGTTTTCGAAGGGACGCATGCACCCCCATGTTTATAGCAGCACTATCAACAATAGCCAAAGTATGGAAAGAGCCCAAATGTCCATCGATGGATGAATGGATAAAGAAAATGTGGTAGATATATACAATGAAGTATTACTTGGCAATCAAAAAGAATGAAATCTTGCCATTTGCAACTACATGGATGGAACTGGAGGGTATTATGCTAAGTGAAATTAGTCAGAGAAAGACAAAAATCATATGACTTCACTCATATGAGGACTTTAAGAGACTAAAACAGATGAACATAAGGGAAGGGAAACAAAAATCATATAAAAACAGGGAGGGGACAAAACAGAAGAGACTCATAAATATGGAGAACAAACTGAGGGTTTTGGGAGGGGCTGTGGGAGGGGGGATGGGCTAAATGGGTAAGGGGCACTAAGGAATCTACTCCTGACATCATTGTTGCACTATATGCTAACTAATTTGGATGTAGATTTTAAAAAATAAAAAATAAAACAAGTTAAAAAAAATAAATAAATAAAACTTATTTGCCTTCCAATCTTAAGACTTCAAATCTGTCTGATCCAGAGGCTTCCCAACAAAGTAGGAAGTATTTACTTTAAAACCAAATCATTGGGGCGCCTGGGTGGCTCAGTCAGTTAAGCATTCGACTTCGGCTCAGGTCATGATCTCGCGGTTCGTGAGTTCGAGCCCTGCGTCGGGCTCTGTGCTGACAGCTCAGAGCATGGATCCTGTTTCAGATTGTGTCTCCCTCTCTCTCTCTGACCCTCCCCCGTCCAGGCTCTGTCTCTCTGTCTCAAAAATAAATAAACGTTAAAAAAAATAAAAAAAAAAAACCCAAATCATTAACGATGTGCACACTCCTAATCGTAACTACAAAAAGCTTCTTAAAAGTTAAAACAAACCCATAAATGCACTCAAAGAAAAAGCAGAGAAATATTTTTCACCTTGGAATGAAAAAGACCTTTTGTATAGCAGTAAAACAGAGAAGCCTCAAAGGAGATCATTGAATGGATATAAAAATAAGAAGTTGTTGTTTTTTTTTTTAAAGTAGGCTTCATGCCCAGCACAGAGCTCAACATGGGGCCTAAAGTCATTACCCTGACACCAAGACCTGAGCTGAGATCAAGAGACAGATGCTTAACCACTGAGCCACCCAGGCGCCCTAAACATGACAAGTTCTAAATGGCAAGAGACTACTAATAAAGTGAAGTACAACAATACAATTCTAAGATGACCACTGGAAAAACAACTCGAAATGTGTACGGTAGCAATGGCAGGTCACTATCTCATCTTGAGATGAGATACTGAAAAGTTCAGTACATGATGAATAATATGCTCATGGCTCTGACAATATGTGACAAAATATTCACCGAAAAAGTGAAAATGACCCAGAAAAGGTAAAAGTGTTTCACTGAAAAAGAAATGACAAGCGAGGAAAAATATTTGCAACGGATAACAGACTGTTATTCTCAATATACAGAGCACTCCTATGAATCCACTAGAGAAAAGGGCAAATATTCCAAGGAAAAAAAAAAAGCACGTGAACTGGTGTTCACAGAAGAAACACAAATGGCTTTATACTTGTGAGCCGGTGTACAAACTGAGTAACTGTCAAAGGCATGCAAATGGGAGGGTACTGCTGAAATACCAGGCCCAAAAGATGGGTTGTGCGTGGTGGGAGAGACAGTGAAATGCAGGAGGATTTCTGTCCCACAGAAAGATAAAAAAGCAGGCAGGAAAACCCTGCCAGTGCAAAGTCAAGTCTAGCTACCCTGCCGGCTGGCAATCCGGAGCCTTAAAGGGGTAAACATCAAAGCCTTCACTTCCCTCATCAGCCTGCACAGACTGGACTCAGGGGGAAAGCATGAATCACATAGGAGTCCTGCAATCTGACACTGGCCACGCGAGAGTTGCACAGCGCCTGGGACGGGCAGACAGGTGCTAGCACCTGGACCTACGGACATGCCCCGGGCACCTCCACTGCAGTCCCGACGAGGCCAGCCACGTGAATGGATGGGGCTGGCCACAAAGGAGCTCAAGCCACAGAGGCAGAGCTCCAGGATTCCACGGCGACCACGGGAAAAGCAACTCACTACGAGTGTTCTGACCACAGGGTGGGAGGTTCCAGTCACTTCCTGTCTGGATCGGAACAGGGTGGGAGGTTCCAGTCACTTCCTGTCTGGATCGGAAGCTCAACGTGTGTTCTGGCTCTGACGGTATGACAAAATGATTCACTGCAACAGTGAAAACACCTCTCAAATCCAGCTGGATGGTCTATAAGACGCAAGAGTTGTTGCAAGGACTTTTCTGTTGGGCACTTCACATGCATCCTCTCAAGTGAACGTTTAAAAACATTCTAGTAAGAGGAAGCCGCTCTCTTTCCGCAGATGAGGGAATTAGCTTGCAGGGGGTGAGGGATGTGCCTGGAGGACAAGGCTCGGGTTTGGGAGTAGGTCGGCTTTGCCGTTACTGCCCTAGCCACCCACCTTTCACGATCCTTTCTTCTACCTTATTCCACCAGCTCTGCGGCTCGGGGAAACTCCTTGGCCAGATGTTAAGGAGGCTCTTTCTCAAGCCTAGTCCCCTCCCGTGGGCACATGGGCATGGGAGGGGAGTGCCAGGCAGCCCAAGCCAGGTAGGTCTCAGCTGAGCTGTACTTAGTAGAAGTACTCACCCAGGGGGTGACAGAGCAAAGCCAGGACAACCCATCAGAAACCCGGCTGCCAATCTGCACAGGACTCAGAGGAAGAGAGGGTGCCCAGGCATAGACAATGACAGTGGGGACAGAGGGGAGACCATTCACTCATTCAATTTACAACCCCTTATTGATCACCTACTGTGTGCCAAGAATCCTCTCAGATACTACTGCGCTTGCTTTCGTTACATTCTAATGGGAGTACATAAAAAAAAAAAAATAGGAAGTTAATTGCAGAACACAAAATGGGGACATATGAGAGCAACTAAAGGAGAAGGCTGCTTGGGTAGGGTGATCAGGGAACGATTCTCCGAAGGGACGTCTGAGCTGAGATACTAATGACAAAGTGCCCCTTATGGGAGATCCGGGAGGAGACAGCTCACGTGAGGGTCAGAAGGCAGGCCAATGTAGCTGGAGCCAAGCATGGGAGGAGACGAAACCGAGGAGCAGGGAAGGGCGGGATGAAGGCCGTGAAGGCCACAGTGAGGAGTCTGGACTGTGTGATCTCAACAGTTTTAAGCAGAGGAGTGACGCAATCAACGTATTCTTCTAAAACATCAGTCCACTCCATGGAGACGGACTGCAGAAGAAGGACAGAAGGCTGGGGCCCTGGTACACGGCCAGGTGAGAAAAAACGGAGACATGGCCAGGACGCTGGAAACAGAACGGCAGGTGGACATGATGTATTTTGCAGTTAGAGGAGACAGGACTGCTATGGAGTGGACCCGGGGAGTAAGAGGGAAAGAGGAGGAGCTAAAGAGCCCTAGGTCACCGTTGGCTTGAGCAGCTGGGTTGGATGGTCAAGTGCAGCATGTGTTGAAGTTAGACTGAAAGCACAGTGCAGATGACACAGGTAGTTTTTCAAGCCACTTCCGTGGCTGCTGGCGCGGCCTGTGCCCAGCTATTTAGAGAGGCCATGGCGGTGCAGCCACAATCAGCAACCTAGGACATGACCGTGCTAGACCCTCAGAGTTAGGGAAGGATGATTTTGTGTCCATACCCACAGCCAGGGTGGGCCCACCCTCACCTCTCCCCTCCCCCCATATCCCAGGTGTCCCTAATCTCCCCACTCAGCCAGTGCACTCACCTGATTATGCTTGGCGATGGCCTCATAGGAGCGCCGCACAGCCCAGAAGGCCTTGGCTTTCTCCCGCAGCGCATGCTCCATGTTCCTGCACTTGGCCTGCGTGAGATACAAGAAGGAGGCACATTAGGGCTGGAGGCCAGGCAGGGGGTGACACACCCCATTTACAACTGGAGTCCAACGTCAGTGTGGGCACAACTCAACCGTTTACTCAACCCAGTCTGTCCACATGCTGCAGGGCACAGCAGAAAGGGAAGTCCTATAGCCCTGACCTCCAATCCGGCATTTTTAGCATAAAGTGCTCTCAGATCCCTTCTAACCGGCCCCTTCGTTTCATACCTGGTACAGATGGGAAGACAGGGCCTGTTCCCTCGCAAGTTGGCCACAGTACAGCGTAGAAGGGCATCCCCCCGCTCAGGCCTAAAGCTGGTCCAGGCAAGCCAAGAACCCCTGAGCTGCGTGCCAGTTCTATAGACCATGTGCTCACAGGCTCCCTTTCCCACTTTCTAAACCGGACTGGCCTGCAGTTAGAAATGAACAAATCTGATGGCAGGTTGGTCCAGTTATTCCTACAGGGCCCGATCTAAACACAGATCTCCCCACATCCCTACCTTGTGGCAATATTCTACTGGTACAGGAGCCATGGAAACACTTTCATCACTGCTTTCAGCAAATACTTTGGTTTTAGTAGTTTGTTTTTTTAAACTTAACCATTCTTGCTCTGATCTCCTTGGACTTCACTACCAGTTTTAGGTTGGATTCCTACCTTTTGTATTCAAGGCCTATCCATGTCTTTCCATCGTTAACCTTTCCACTTATCATTCTGAGAAAGCTTACCAGGTTTTTTTCTTTGGAAAAATAGTAACAATTCTAATGGCATTAATTATAAATGGCCAGCATTTACTATTTGCCAGGGAAGGTGCTAATTACTTTATAGATTATGTTACTTAATCATAACATTATCTGTTAGGTGAATATATTATTAGCCTCATTTTAGAAATTAAAGAACAAAAACAAAAGCACACAAAAGGGAAGTGACTAGCCCAAGAGCACACAGCTAGTATATGGCAGAATAGGGATGTGAATCTAGACAGTGGTGATAGCCAGCTTCTAAGATGGCCCCTGGTGATCCCTCCCCCCTGTGAGGTAGGGCAATTTGTTGCTTTAAGCTTCCAGTTTTGGGGGTGATTTGCTATGCAGCAATAGAAGATACAGATTTGTCCTCAAAAGCCTCATCCCCACCTGGACCTGATTCGGATGATGAGATTCAGGAGCTGATACTATAACAAGATGTTTGGGGATCTTGGGAGTGGGTGAGTATATTATGAATGTGGCAGGGATGGGGTGACATGAATCATTGGGGGCCAGAGGGCAGATTGAAGGAGGCAGCCTCTAAAGTGGTCCCAGCAGGGGTACTTGCGTGGCTCAGTCAGTTAAGCGGCCAATTTCGGCTCAGGTCATGATCTCACTTCTTGTGGGTTCAAGCCCTGCATCGGGCTCTGTGTTGACAGCTCAGAGCCTGGAGCCTGCTTCCGATTCTGTGTCTCCCTCTCTCTGTGCCTCCCCCACTTGCACTGTGTGTCTCTCTCTCTCAAAAATAAGCACTTCGAATGAATGAATGAATGAAATGGTCCCAGTAATCCCCACTTCTGGCATTCATGCCATGGTGGAATCTCCTCCCTGTGGGCTGGACCTAGCAACTTGCTTCTGATCAGCAGAATGTTGCAAAAGCAAAGGGAGATCATTTCCAAGATAGGGGACCAACAGCCTGTGCATACCCCTTCTCACCCTACATTGCTTGCTCACTTTGGATGGAAGCCAGCTGCCATGTTGTGATCTAGTCTACGGGGTGGCCCACAGGGCTAGGAACTGAGGATGGCGTCCACCCAACAGCCCGACAGGACCGGAATCCTGCCAGCAACCACACGAGCGGGCAAATAAGCAAGCTTGAATGGTGACCTTGGCCTACTCGAGCCTTCAGATGAGACTGCAGCATCATGAGAGACTGAGGGCAAACACCCCCAGCTAAGTCACGCCCAGATTACAGACCCAAAGAAACTGTGAGATAACATTTTCTGTTTTAAACCACTCTTTTTGGAGGTAATTTGTTATGCAGCAATAACTGGGCAGTCTCTTACTCCATAGCCCATTCTTCTAACTGCTGTAGTCCAAAAGTGATACCTCGTTTCATTTTCTGCAGATTTTGTTTTCTTTTCTATTCATTTTGGTCATTATTATGATCTCCTTGAGAATATATAACAGATTTTTAAAAATTATTTTCTGTAGAATAACATCTCTACGGTGAGCCTCCCCAGTAGCAAAATAAAATCAGTATGAACCTCCCACAAGACCAGTGAAATATCACCCTAATGTTTTATTTTGTGGGACAAGAGGTCTTGTCACAAAGTCACGTAATAGTTCTGTGATGTGCCAAATACGCGTGGATGACAGGCGTGAAGGAACTGCCCACACGTTACCCAGGGGTGTGCTGGTCCCAAAACAACACAGCCCAGCCCTCTGCCTTCGATTACAGGCTAAAAAAGATGGCAGGGGGCCGGGCGCAAAAGTCCCTTGTCCTTTCCCAAACTCTTCAACCACTATGAGAGTTCTGCTGTAATGCAGCAAAGACCAACCCCAAAATGACCCTTCTCTGAGGTGTGAGTTGATGAGATCCACCAATGGTTCTATTTGTAACAAGTTACTACTGACATGTACTGTGCATCATGCATCAGATTAAGCACTTTATAAATATCATGCTACTTAATTCTTACATTCCTGTGAGGCAGGCACTACACTCCACTTACACAAAGGAGAAAAGAAGGCCCAGAGGAGTTGAGTAAGTTGTCAAAATTATTGAGTAAGTTGTTAAAATTTATGTGAAGCTCAAGAATGGTCAGCACTAATAGAAGGTGGCAGAAATCAGAAGGTGGTTGCCTCCGACTAGGAAGAAGAGGGCTCTCCAGGGTGACAGAAATGTTCTAGTTTGTTCGGGGTGGCAAGTATAGGGTGTGGATAACTGTCAGAACTCCTCAGATTCAACATTCAAGATCTACGCATCTTGTTGTATATAAAGTCTACCTCGAAAATTTAAAAACCTATAAAATGAAAACATTTCTTGTCACTTACCGAGAGCTTTCCTCCCACAATGAAAGGAAATCCCGGCAATTTCTCCCAGGTTTAAAGAGTTGTTTTTTACCTTTCAATCTCTGTTGTTGACAACTTGTTTGCTTTGGCATAAAACATATGTGTGCCTTAAATACACATACATGTGGTTAAGTACAGAAGGTTATAAAGTGAACACCTCTGTAACCACACCCAGGATGTGTCCCTTCTGAATCATAACCCCTTCTTGCTGCCAGAGGAAACAAGGGTCCTTATTTGCATGTATTTCCCTGCTTCTCTTCATAGTTCTATGCACCCATGTATGCATCCTTAACCTAAACAATATACCTTCGTTTTTCCCGGTTCTGAACTTTGTATCAATGGAACCCTTCTGTGTGCATTCTTGTGTATCTTGTTTTCTTAACCTTAATGTAAGGTTTACAGAATTCAAATCCGTTACTGTATGTAAGTTTACTCATTCATTGTTGCACTGTATTCCAGTGTATGAATACACATTTACCCATTCCGTGTTCATGGACAGTTGGGTCATTGACACTCTCCAAGTAATACAAATAGCACATATCTTCCTGCATACATCACATATACACGTACACTTGTCTCTGTGCAAAATACTCCTGGAGGCAGAAACACTGGTGTGTGTATTTTCAGCTTTAGAAGATAACGCCAAACCATTTTCCAAAGCAGTTGTACTAGCTAATACCACACAAGCGATGTTAATGAAGTGTTCATTAACCATTGGATATTTATTTTTTAATCTGTTCACGTCTTTCAGCCATTTTTTAACGGAGTTGCCTGCCATTTTCCGAATGGTTTGTAGGGATTTATTGTAAATGTGCAACGTCTTTCATGGGTTAGATGTGTAATAGGTATCTTCTATTGTATCGCTTGTATTTCTTAACTTCAATATGGTCAAATGTATCGGTCTTACCCTTTAGAATTAGTTTTAAAAATACTCCCATACCCTAGGGTCAAAAAAAGTTAATTTGCTATATTATTATCATTTTTTAAGCTTTATGGCTTTCCTTTCTCATTTGGGTCCAATGTGGATACCTGGAGTTTATCCTGTGAATGGTATGATCTGAGAGCTCGCTTCCTCAGAACCATTATTTAAGAGTACTAGCATGCCCCACTGATACACAGGCCACCATACATGAAACGCAGATATGTTTCCAGTTCTCTAGTCTGTTTCCCTGGTCCACCTGTCTGTCCTCTGCCAATATCACACAGCCTTAATTTCTACAGCTGTAAAATAAATATATTTTATAATATTTCTATATCTAATATAGATATCTAATAAATATCTAATATCTAATAAATATCTCCTAAGAATGTTTTTGCAATCGTTGTCCCTTAAAGTTTTCATACGAATGTTAGAATTAGCTTGTCAAATTCCACAAAATAATCACATTGGGATTTTGATTAGGATAGTACTGACTCTACACTCAGTTTGGAGATAACTGGCATCTATAAATAGTGAGCCTTCTCATCTATAAATATGGTATATCCTCCATTTAGTCTTTGATATCTCTCAATGAAATTGTTCCCCACTTCTCCCCCCCCCCCCACCCGGCCAGAGATCTGCATCTTTGTTACCTTTATTGTTATAAACTCAATTTTCTATACCACTGTATTTTTTATTTGATATTTGCTACTGATATACAGAAATATTTTAATCTTTTTGCAACTGGCATTCTGTCTAAACTTACTTATATTCATAATTTATCCATAGCATCTTTTTATTTCCTATGCAACAGAAATTTCTACACAGATACATGTAATCATGTCACCTACAGATCATGCTAGTTTCCCTCTTTCCTAACCTTATACCTTTTATTTATGATTCCTGACTTATTTTATTAGCTACAATTTTCAATACAAAATTGAATAGAACTGGCCATAATGAGAAAACTTTCAGTGTTTCACCATTAAATATGGTATCAGCTCTAAGCTTTTCAGGAGTTACACTTCATCAGATTAATGAGGTTCCTTCCGTTCCTAGTTTGCTAATTTTTTTTAAGTACTAAAGCATACCGAACTTTATCAAATGTATTTTTTTTCCATCCATAGTCATAATCCTATTTAAGTGGCACAAAACTAGGTTGTTTTCTTCTCTGACAACTTCTGTCATTTAACTGGAATATTTAACATAACCCAACATGTCATCCAACCTACCACCTATTTCTCCCACTTGTTCAGTATTTCCTTTTCTTCCTATTTGGGGATTTACTGTGCACGTTTTATTCCACTTTTTCCTTTTCCATGCACTTTGTGGTTCATCTAGGAAATACTGCATGTAAACAGTGTGAATTCAAATGAATCTAAACAATACACTTTTCACATTTGCTTTAGATATTCGGATTTTAACACCACACAACATACATGTATCCAACTGGACTGACCATTCAGGGACCTGCATTATAGCCCAAGCAGTGTGTTGAATGAGCAGAAGCTGCTGGCTTCCTAGTGGGGGCTCTGGTGTGAAGCCTGGTCGGGACTCATACGGGTCATCACTGTCCTGGATGGAGCTAAATGGCCTGTGACACATGTGGAGCATCGACCAGGCCCCAAGCCCAAAGGAGCAAATGAGCTCTGATTTTAGTTTCAAATTACAACACTCAAGGTTAGTTATAAACAAGCAGAACAGGAAGCTTTTATTTACACTAAAAGGTTCAGAATGTGATTATAAGGTTTACGTCGTTGATTTTAAAAATTACAATTTGATTCTTTAAGCAGCAAGTTTCAATAATATATTTAATAATTAACCCTAAGGATTTTACAAAGTTATTTTGCCGAAATTATCCATTAACACAGGTGCTATGTGGTATAACAGAAAATGGGAAGGGTGCAGGTAAGAGAAAGAATACTATTTCCCAAGATGGTCACTGTGCCCCTCAAGTAGTTATCAAAGTGCTAGGGTCATGTCTGCAGCCAGGGATGTCTGCCCCAAGCCAGATTTTCTGTCCTCCGAGGCCCTATGTATGCTGCTGCTTCTGAACGATTCCTGTCTGCACCATCCAACAATCCCAACGTGGCGCTGAAAACTCAGCTCAGGTTCCCCTCACTTCCTCAGGGAGCCGCCTTGATCTCCCCAGCAGAGTTCAGGTACATCCCGTGGGCTCTCACAGCTCTCAGGTACAACCCTATGGTCCCATTTACTACCCTGGATAATCACCTCACTTTCCTGGAAAGGCTGCAGGCTTCCAGGAAAGGCCAGGTCCTCTCGCCCCACACATGGTGCTCAACAAACCTTTGCAGAAGGAATGGACGCTTGCCCTGCAAGGGTAGAAACTGTCTTGTCCCTGCATATCCCCAGGTCTCAGCACAAAGCGGATGTGCATACCTACCTACCTGCCCAGTCAATGAGTGCATCCAACGTCCATGGTCTTTCCACTACTCCACACTGGCTCCTGGACTGAAAGTTAGGAGACCTGATTTATAAATAGTGTCTTTGTCACTAACCACTGGCGAGAACTTTGGCAAAGCCCTCTCTCTCACTGGCCGTCAGGCTCCATACCTTAGAGGGGTGCCTGGGTGGTTCAGTCGGTTACGCATCCAACTCAATTTCAGCTCAGGTCATGATCCTGTGGCCATGAGACTGAGCCCCATGTTGGGCTCAGTGCTGGGTGTGGAGCCTGCTTAGGATTCTCTCTCTCCCTTTCTCTCTGCCCCTCCCCTCTCTCTCTCTCTCAAAAAAAAATTTTATTTAATTAAGAAATAAGGCATGTCTCTGAAATTTCACTGTAAAAATGAAGAACAGTTCTTGGTCCATGTTTACCCAGCCTATTACCAGTGTCCTGGCATCTGCCTCTGGTTCCTGTTACTTTCCCTATTTCAAATGTTTGTTTCCAGGCAGACTGACACAGCAGCTAAGAGCTCTGGCACCCTGCCACCCAAGTTCAAATCCCAGCTCCCCCATTAGGAGCATTCATTTTCTTCTCTCTGCCCCATGGTTTTCTCATGTGGGTAAGAGGAATGAGACTGCCTAGCTCACAGGATTGCTGTGAGGTTCCCCTAGTCAACCCATGTAAAGTACTTAAAAGAGCACACCAGGCATGTGTTAACTCTCACTACTAAGTGCCGCTTAGCACCAGGTGACTTAACTCTCCTTCCGGGTTATTTCCCAGGCCTCTTAAATGCATAGGATAAATGCATCCAAGACAACTCGATCTCATCCAGATCCTTTTCCTATCCAACTCCAACCCAGTCTCCCATTTTTCCTTTCCCCTCAGTGTGCTTATGAAGCAGGTGTCCACCATGGTGCCTTGTGCTGGGGTCCAATAACTCAGGAGCCTCAATAAGCAGTGTTCAGTAAGACCCCATCCCTGCCCTTGGGCACATGCCTCACCAAGCAGGCAATCAATGTCCTCCATGCAATTTGGATCTGGTAGGGCCGAGCCCATAATGGGGGGGTCCAGAAGGGGGTGTGTAGTTAGGAAAAGGGGGAAAATTATGAGGGGGGAGATTTAAGGAAAACATGGAATATTCCAGGCTAAGATTTAGCCAGACTAATTGTAAAAAGGTAATCCCAGAAGGGGAACAGACTGGGGCTGGTGCAGAAGAAGCTGGAGGGCAGAGAATGGCTCTCAAGTCAGTCCCATGTGACGCCTAAGAAAGTGATCTGGACAAGGCAGTTCGAGGCCTGGGACTTTGTGGGGGTTCTGCAAGGCAGAGTAAACACTGGACTGGGACTCAGGAAATCTGAGTTCTAATCCTGCATGTACCCTTTTCACTCCCTGCGACTGTCACGAATTGCTGTATCTCTCCAAGTTTCTGTTTTCTCACTAGTAAAATGGAATCATCTCCTCACAGTGCCCTCTGGCTCCGAGTCTGTATATTTGGGGATCTCCAAGTTTTCCAGGAAGAGTTTTCAGTTAGTGTTTTCATTCAATGACCTACACAAACAAACAAACCAAAACCAAAACACCTACCTAAGGTAAACCTTTTCTGAGTCACCTAATGAACACTGCCAACACACGCTTTCAGTTTCTACAACTTCAGGACCACTCTGTGTTTGCTAACAATGTCCAAGCTATACGACTTTCATTGTCTTGGCCTAATAGGGAAAGAACAGAAATACACCTAACAGGTAAAGGATAGGCTAGATCTAATGAAGGCCAATTACATCACAGCCAAGTTTTGGTTCTTCGAAGAGGGAAACTGAGGCTGGCAAATCAAGTCATCACATAGAAGAGGGTAAAGGGGTATCATGAGTATTGCCAGATAAGCCTCAGAGCCACCGAAGGAGCAGCGCTTGAGTTTCAGCAAAATAAAGCCTTGTAATGAATATCTGAACTAGAAGTGAATTGATTTTTGTTTTGTTTGTGCTTAATTTGTAAGTTTTGTGTGTCTGTTTTACTGCCTATGTGTGGAATAGGAGGAATTTACACTAGTTTAGTGTTTGTATGTAAGGAATATATTTTATTTCACAGTGTTAGAACAGTTTCTCCTCAAAGAAGAATGGGTACGTCGTTGAGGTTTGAGAAACACGTGCCAGTGGATGTCCCTTCAAGCCCCAACATGTACTTTTAGTGATCTGGTTGAAACACTTATGTCATGTGTGGGGCACCTGGGTGGCCCCATCGGTTAAGCGCCCGCTTCAGCTCCGGTCATGAACTCGCAGTTTGTGAGTTTGAGCCTGGCGTCGGGCTCTGTGCTGACAGCTCGGAGCGTGGAGCCTGCTTGAGATCTTCTGTCTCTCTCTCTGCCCCTCCCAGGCTCGTGCGCACTCACTCCCTCTCTCTCTCTCTCTCAAAACATAAATAAATAAATAAATAAATAAATAAATAAATAAATAAATAAACATTAGAAAAAAATCAAACACTTATGCCATGTTTGGGTATCTCAGCACTTCCTTCCTTCATGCCCCACGTATGTAGGTAGGACAAAATCTCAGATCTTTAACTGGGCCCTTCGTGCCCCTTGCGATCTGTCCTGGACTGGATGCCCTCATTCCCCGTCCAGACGTCTCTGGGTTACTCTGCATCCCTGCTCCCTGCCCCACCACCGCTGCTTGCTGCCCCTCACTTAGCTAACTCCTCCTGAGTCTTGAAATCACCTCCCCAGAGACTCCTTTCCATGCCCCAGCAGACAAAAGCAGGCTACCTTGTCACAGTGGGTCACATCCTGTACTGTCCTTCACAGGAATGTCACGCTGAAACTACAACGAGGGTGATTTTATATATATATATATATATATATATATATATATATATATATATATATATATATATACTTTTTTAAGTTTATTTATTTATTTTTGAGAAAGACAGAGCGAGCAGGGGAGGGGCAGGGAGAGAGGGAGACAAAGAATCCTAAGCAGGCTCCGTGCGACTTGAATTCACGGACCATGAGATCATGACCTGAGCTGAAATCAAGGGTCGGATGCTCAACCGACTGAGCCACCCAGATGCCCCTAATTAGTGTGATTGTTATTCAGTTATGTCTGACTCCAAGAAGCCAAGGGCTAGGACTCCTCTGTCCTCTGCTGGACATACTGTGCCTGGCACACAGTAGGCACCCACTGATGGCAGTTCTTACCCACTCAAGCCTCTTAAAACTCCTACATAATCGGCTGCCCTCACAGCTCCCAGAACAGAGAACCGGCAGGGAAAGTCTTCCCCAGGGACCAGAGAAGTTTCTCACAAAGTCCATGACCAGAGAAGGGGCTGAACAAGGCCCCAGGTGAACTGTATATAGTACTTGCCCTGTGACTTCAGACAAGTTACTTCACCTGAGACTCAGTGTCGCTGTCTGTAAAATGGGGAGAACAGTACCTACGTGTAGCAAGTTGAATAAAGATGCCCACATCCTAAAACTTAGAATTGTGAATATATTATTTATATGACAAAAAGGACTTTGCAGGTAGGATGAAATTATGGATTTTAAGATGGACGATTATCCTGGGTGGTCCAGGTGGGCCCAAGTCATCGAAGGGTCCTTTTAAAAGGAAGTTAGGGGAGTCAGTCAGAGAAGGCAATGAGACAACAGAAGCAGACGTTGGAATGATGGAGAAAGGGGCCTCTAAAAGCTGGACAGGGCAAGGAAATAAATTCTGTCCTGGCCTCCAAAAGGCACGTAGTACTGCCAACACCTGGATTTCAGGACTTCTGACCTCCAGAACCATAAGAAGATACTTCTGTGCTGTGCTAAACTGCCATGTTTGTGGCAATTTATTACAACACCAATAGCACAACCTCATAGGGTTTTTGTGAGGATTAAATTGGTTGACATGTAAACACTCAAGAGACCAGGCACATAGTAAGCGCTCAAAAAGCGTCGGCTGGGGGCGTCTGGGTGGCTCAGTCGGTTAAGCGTCCAACTTCGGCTCAGGTCACGATCTTACCATTTGTGAATTTGAGCCCCGCATCGGGCTCTGCGCTGACAGCTCAGAGCATGGAGCCTGCTTTGGATTCTGTGTCTCCCTCTCTCTGCCCCTCCCCCACTTGTGCTCTGTCTCTCAAAAATAAACCAAAAAAAATTATAAAAAAATAGTGTCGGCTGGTTCGATTATTATTTTTACCGAATTCCTCAGATGATTGCCCAAGTGATCTTTCTAAACACACAGCTCACCACAAAGTCCCTATTTAGAAGCTTTCAGGGCTGCCCACCGCACACAACAGAAGCCCCTCAGCCTGCTCTCCCCTCTCCAGCCTTCCCACGCTGCTCCCCGCCCAGTCACCCAGCACTGTTTATTGTCTGACTTCCCCTACTACAGTGCGAGTTCCACAGGGCGAGGGCTCGGTCTTAACCTCTGTGGCTTCAGCACCCCTAACAGGTCCCTAACACCACACAACAGGTCCTTGGGACACGGGTGCCTAACGCACGACTGAGTCCCACCCTGCGAAGGGCTGAGCACACATGGCTTGCATTCTCCTCACATCTTTCGGGACCAGACTCCCTCTGTCCTCATAGGTCACCCTAGGTGCCCATCAGTCTGACAGCATCATCCCTCTGCTTAAAACCCTCCTACTGCTCCCTAAAGTCTCTAAGATAAAGGCCAAGCCTCAAGGCCTCAAGACCTCTTCTGCGCTCCATTCTCACTCTAACTACTCTGAAATCCTCTTACTGCCTGAACACTTAGGCCTCCCAGCTTCTGGACCCTTATGTATGCTGCTGCCTCTGCCTGAAATACCCTCCCTCACCCCCTTCACCTGGCTAACACCTCCTCATCCCTCAGGTCTCTGCTTCAAGCTCCCTGAAGGTATGACATGTTGTTTATCTCATGCCTTGCAGTATCCCTGGGACCTAGCAGTACAAGGCATCTGCTGAATGAACAGGAAGTTGTCATTAGACCGTATGTGCTTCCTGGCACCTGACTCACTAACTGTGAATCCTGGCTTAGCCCAGACCTGGGGGCTCTGCCTTAGTGCTCTTGGCCTTGACCCCTGCCCATCTTCCTGCTCTGTACCTGTGCCAGTCCCATGGTGATGAGCCATGACTTGATCCATGGTGCCCCGCCCCACCTCAACCCCAGCCCCCAGAATGCCCAGTATTTACTTGAGCTGTACCAAATCAGGACCTGGCACTTGTGCCAGAGAGTATGGGAAAAAGCATTGTTGTGGACCACTGTTAAATACGGCAACAGACGTTACAGGGTTATCCCTCTGGCAAGTTACTGTGGTATTCAAACATGCGTTCTGTTAACATTCCCCTTTACTTGAACTCTGTCAAAATGTGCAATGGAACTGTAACCAACTTTCAATATTTCTTAAGAAAGGCATTAGGGGTGCCCTGATGGCTCAGTCTGTTAAGCATCGGACTTTTGATTTGGGCTCAGGTTATGATCTCACAGTGTGAGTTCAAGCCCCGCATTGGGCTCTGCGCTGACAGTGTGGAGCCTGCTTGGGATTCTCCCTCTCTCTCTCTCTCTGCCCCTCCCTCCTTCATGCACACATGCTCTCTCTCAAAATAAATAAGCTTAAAAAAAAAAAAAAAGAAAAGAAAAAAAGGCATTGAAAAGAAAACAGGGTCTGGAGACCAGTGCACCTCCTTTTCAATACATTCAGCTTCCTACCAGCTTAACTAGTGGGTCTGACCCATATGTTAATAGCTAAGGAAATAGTGTTTCACACCCTGTGCAATTTTTTTTTTAATTTTTTTTTAATGTTTATTTATTTTTGAAACAGAGACAGAGCATGAACGGGGGAGGGTCAGAGAGAGAGGGAGACACAGAATCTGAAACAGGCTCCAGGCTCTAAGCAGTCAGCACAGAGCCCAACGCGGGGCTCGAACTCACGGACCTCGATATCGTGACCTGAGCTGAAGTCGGATGCTTAACCGACTGAGCCACCCAGGTGCCCCACCCTGTGCAATTTTTAAATCAATCAGTAAAAATAAAATAACAGCCAATGCCAGAGTACAATAGACGTTTTCACAGAACTTCTGTTTCAATTGGCACATACATATGAGTGCTCTGGATCACAATGGAAAAACCATGGGCTAAAGGTCAAAAATTGTGAAAACTCCTGAGATGGCTAATCCTTACTTTCTGATCATTTCCCCTTCCGATACCAAAGTATTCTCCATGTTACTTTTGCCCTGTACATTCCTCACTTTATTTACAGCCACTGGAACTCTAGGCATTGGGGCGCGGAGTGTGATCCAGAATAAACCAGTTGCCCAGGGCCAAAAGCCTCTCCACTCCTCCACGATACATAGGGCCAGCTCCGGGAAGTATGTGACCCACTTTGGAAGACCTTATCCCTGGCTCCCCAGGTCCTGGGCTCCCGCACCTCTAACCTGACTGCCCTAAGCTCCAAGATCCTTGGGCTTTACCCACTCCTGTGCTTCTCAAATGGGCCTGAGCCACACCCTGCTGGGGTAACCGGTGCAGGGGCTCGGCCCTTCAGAAGTGGGTGGGGCCGTCCTGAGAACAACGTGTAACCCCAGTTCCCACACTTCCTGTTTACTTTCCCTCTTCTCCCCTCGCAGGCATCCTGGCCCGACCCCCCTGTAGGTTAGCGGAGTCCGAGGGGGCGAGGTCTGGGCACACAGCTCTGAAGGGAGCCGCGGGGTCAGGGGTGCCGAGGTCCGGTCGGGACACGGCCGCCACGTGCGCTCTCGGCCACCTCCCGCACACTGCCGCTCTTACCCGAAAGTCGTGGGCAGTGTCTTTCACTGGCTGCACGCGGTGCCCCTGGTGCCGGGAGTCGGCCTGGCACGAGCAGCACAGCAGCTCCTTATCATCGAGGCAGAAGAGGCTGAACTGGCCGCGGTGCAGGCGGCAGAGGCGCGGGGATCGGTGGCCCGCCCAGCGCGCGCCCTCGGACTCCTCGCGCAGCAGTTTCTCTACCAGGTTGTTGAGGGTGTGGTTAGTGCGCAGGTCGGCGAGGGCCGCGCGGTCCTTGCACACCGGGCAGGTGGGCGTCACCTGCACCTCCCAGCAGCGGGTCACGCACCCGCGGCAGAAGTTGTGGCCGCAGCGCAGAGTCACGGCATCGCGGAAGGGATCGTAGCAGACGGCACAGAGCAGCTCCTCCTTGAAGGAGCGGGAAGGCCCGGGGGACACGGCGGGGCCCAGCTCCATAGCTGTGGCCACCGGTTCCCAAGCCGGTAACTTTGATTCCCACCCCTCCCACCCACCTCGAGGATTCGGGACCCGCGCGGGGCGGCTCCCGACCCCTTCCTTCCGGCGCGCTGAGCGACAGAGGCGCGGGCCAATCGCGAGGGACGCGCTCTGGAGGCTCCGCCCTAATTCCAGTTGGCGCAGGGAAACCCCGGAAGAGCGGGGCGGGACCCTGTACTTCGCGGTTCCCGCGGGTCCCGCGGGTGCTCGTTGGCCTCCGCCTGTCCTCGTCGGCCTCCGCCTGTCCTCTGCGGTCTGGCCCGGTTCAGGGAGAAAGAAGCTGCCCAGTTGTGCTGTAGGGCTTCCGTGTCATTGGAAACCTATTAACGGTTTGAAATGGGAATGAAATTTAAGATCCTTCCTCACCGAATCTCTGGAAATCTCAGGTCGGCGAGGTTGGAGAAGAGCGAGCCCTCCACTTCCTGGTTCTGGAATAATGGTTGAGTCTTAAGCATCTGTTTACCACTTTTGCTTTCGCTGTTTACTTATTTTGGCGAGACTTATTCCTGCTCCCTGGGATAAGGAGGAAACAGGTGAGAGAAGGGGGTAGTGGGAAGACCTCTAAAAAAGACACTTTTCCGGTCCGTGCTTGCATAAGTGGGTATGTCACAATCTTTCACGATTTATTTCGTCTTGAGCAAAATGATCACCATTTGCAGCTCTTTTCTGCATGAGATGAGCATTAAAGTGAAATGAATATGGAAAGTGCTTATTACATTAGGCAACCCCCCCCCCCCCCATTAAACCAGAGACATTTAAGGATTTCTGCAAAGTTAGCTATGGGAACTAGAATCCAGGCTGAATCTCTCCAACTCCCCATTCCTGCCTCAGTTTGATCACTTTACAGCCTTCAGATGTAGGATCCCTTTCCCCTGACACATTTCCATTTTCTTGGTTTGTGTTGGAAGACAGTTCACGTGTGTCATTTTTCTGTATTTGAGCAGAGGCACTGACTGCCTTTTTCGGAAAATCTTTTCAGGGATTCTTCTGTGGTGGAGAGCTTTGGAAGATAAATAGTGTCCCCCTCCAGGCAAAGATCCAGCAGATTTAATCTCCCTTATGCGACATTCATTTTCCCTAAGCTTCTAGTGCCTCTCCTATAATGAAGCCTACCATAGCCCTCTTCACCTAGGTTTCTGGTAATTGGGGCTCAGAAAAGTGGCCCCAATGCTTATTCCCAGTAAGTTACCAGTAACTTATATTCCCAGTAAGTTATTCACAGTTACCAGTGTTAGTAACCCACTGCTCTTTGTCTCTGATCCAGGAGTCTCATCTACCAGCATTCTTGATTCTGTGACAGGCTAACTTGTTAATTTGCAAGAAGGCTAAAATCTCAGTCCTTTTATAGTTCTTGACAATTGTCTTCCAAGCTTTACCTCAGAACACCACCAACCCCCCTCCGCCACTTTCCCACGATGCCAAGGGGATGAATACCACTAATTACTGCCTTCTGCAATGTTTCTAATACATGGTTCCTGGTCCTCCTGCATTACCTGGGGAGCTTTCTAAAAGCACAGATCCCTGGCCCACTTTGGTCTACTTGCCTCTGTGAGAGAAAGGCCCAGGAATTTGCATTTTCACATACTCTCCAGTTAATTCTCAGGTACAGTAAAGCTTGAGGCCCACTGTTCCAGAGCTTCTCACCCGAGAAGTCAGATCTGGAGTTTTAGTTATGGATTCAAAAATTAATCTTAGAGGCAGTCTCTGAAAAGACCACAAGATGGAGCTAATAACCCTACCCTCCAGGCATCTCCCTGAAAATCTTGTTTTCTACTTCATTTTCTGTCACTGTGTTCTCTTATCTGTGTGTCCCAGTTACTCTGTCAATCTGTGTGTTTTGCTATCTGTGTTTCATTTTGTTCCTACAGGGCTTTTTTCCCTGTTTATTGTGTCATTGGTTTTCTCAGACTCTCTGAGTGGGGCCACAAATCAAAACAGGTGAAGAGTAGAAATTGAATATATCTTATTTTCTCTAAGTGGAATTCAAAAGTTAGTATTCAACCAGTAAGTTTCTCCAGGTTTTCTGGAAATCCAGAAGAGACTTGGTTCTATTCCAAGCCCCACTACTAACCAGAGGCATGACCCAGAACATATTACTTCACTTTTCTGGCTTCCTTTCCCTGGACTATAAAAGGAAAGATGGAACTAAATGCCCCTAAGTTCTCAGCAGCGCAGACACTCTGAACTTTTTTATACTTTGCATAATTTCAGTAAAGAGGGTGACTAATACTTACCCAGACACCAGAAAAGAGAAATCTTGGTGACTATAACCAATCTGTCACCAGCTTCTGTTCCTTCTTTCAGTAGAAAGGAACTTTTTCGTAGGACTTTGAAGTTCAGGTCCTCCCTTGTACCTACTAAACTAATGCAAAAGCCCCACTGGCAGTTCTCGCTGTTGGTAATTTGCCCCATCTCGTACCCCAGACATTCTTGCCAGGCACTGCCACATTCTAGGCCCTTGCTATAACCATGAAAATTAATGTAAGGAATGACAACTATCTTTTAAGTGTTGTGTGAGAAAAAAAATCCTAGGTGCAGAAAGATAAGTATTCTTTTTTTTTTTCCTTTTTAAATCAGTAGGCTTGAAAATGATTATTGCAAATAAAAGGCAGAGATTTTAACAAGATTAGATTTTTTTTTCTTTTAAAGGCAAAACCCAACTATACGCTGCCTAAAAGGAGCCCACTTTAAATATGAGCATACGGGGCGCCTGGGTGGCGCAGTCGGTTAAGCGTCGACTTCAGCCAGGTCACGATCTCGGGGTCCGTGAGTTCGAGCCCCGCGTCAGGCTCTGGGCTGACGGCTCAGAGCCTGGAGCCTGTTTCCGATTCTGTGTCTCCCTCTCTCTCTGCCCCTCTCCCGTTCATGCTCTGTCTCTCTCTGTCCCAAAAATAAATAAACGTTGGAAAAAAAAAATATGAGCATGCAAAGAAGTTAAAAGAATAGAAAAAAAGGTATACCATGCTAACAGGAGTCAAAGAAAGCTGGAGCGGCTCTGTTAATATCCAAAAAGCAGATTTCATTTCACAGAATATTACAGGGATAATATATAGGATGGCTGCTGAATGCAACAGTTGCAAAGCTGACAATTGCAAGAACCATTGCCAGACATAGGCAACCAGACGTGCAGACATAACTGAGCTTATTCAACAGAATTACCAAGGAAATCTTTGAAAAAATCACTATAGTCTGATGCTTGATGTGGCACACAGTGATGGCTTAGGCCTTCTCTGAGGCCTAAACCATGGAAAAAAGGAAGGTAGGAGCTCTTATTTGGCTTGTTAATGCAAGTAGTTAGGAATACACTTAGGGTAGTAAAATGCCTGCCTCTGGGTCAGATTAGGTTGCAGACTTCTTTTATTTGATCCACATGTTTTTTTCCCCCTCTGTACCATTTATCATATATGATCTTGTAAGCCTCAACTTTTTTTTTGTTTGTTTCAAGTGTTGATTTAAATTTCAGTTAGTTAAGGTAATATTAGTTTCAAGAGTAGAATTCCGTGATTCATCACTTACATATAACACCCAGTGCTCATCACAAGTGCCCTCCTTAATACCCATCGCATCTAGCCGATCCTCCCCTGTTATCCCTCCAGTAACCCTCGGTTTGTTCTCTATAGTTAAGAATCTGTTTTGGAGCACCTGGGTGACTCAGTCGGTTAAGCATCCAACTCCTGATTTCAGCTCAGGTCATGATCTCACAGTTCTTGAGTTTAAGCCCTGCATCAGGCTTTGTGCTGATAGCATGGAGCCTGCTTGGGATTCTCTCTCTTCCTCTCTCTCTCTGTCTCTCCTCTGTGCTCTCTCTCTCAAAATAAATAAATAAACATAAAAAAATGAGAATCTGTTTTCTGGTTTGCCTCTCTTTTCCCCCCTATGTTCATCTGTTTTGTTTCTTAAATCCCACATATGAGTGAAATCATATGGTATTTGTCTTTCTCTAAGTTATTTCATTTAGCCTAATACACTCTGGATCCATCCATGTTGTTACAAGTGGCAAGATTTCATTCTTTTCAATGGCTGAGTAATATTCTATTGTATATATACACACCACATCTTCTTTATCCACTCATTAGCTGATGAGCATTTAGTAAGCCTCAACTTTTATATTTTTAGAATCTTTTAAATGTTTATTTATGTTTGACAGACAGAGACAGAGCATAAGTGGGAGAGGAGCACAGAGAGATGGAGACACAGAATCCAAAGCAGGCTCCAGGCTCTGATCTCTCAGCACAGAACCCAACTCGGGGCTCAAACTCGCAAACCACAAGATCATGACCTGAGCCAAAGTCAGACTCCTAACTGACTGAGCCACCCAGGCGCCCCTATTTTTTTTAAATGTTTGTTTATTTTTGAGAGAGAGAGAGAGAGAGAGAGAGAGACAGAATGCAAGTGGGGGAGGGTCAGAGGGAGGGAGACACAGAACCTGGAGCAGGCTCCAGGCTCCGAGCTGTCAACACAGAGCCTGACGTGGGGCTGGAACCCAGGAAGGGCGAGATCATAACCTCAGCTGAAGTCGGATGCTTAACCGATTGAACCACGTAAGCATCTGTGGCTGTAGACATGCTGAATAGCAGCTGCTCCCTGTGGGAGGGACATTTGTTCTCCAGTTTGCCACAGTCTCTATCCAGCTAGCTTCCCTCACATTCCCTGCCTTGCCTCTGTAGACACGCAAGCTTTCAAACCCTTGCCTGAATTTCCCCAGTGAAGGTTACACCTGGCTGCTATTCATCGTGAAGGAGGCAGGGTGGTAAAATACTCTAGTACAGACAGGCAACTTGGTAACTTGGCAAAATGAAATCTAAACTGATTTTCCATTTTCCAGAAATTTCTCTTTAAGCACCCAATTATTTTACTGCAAATATTTTGAGTAGACATTTTTTGAAATATATTGTATGATTTTTCTTTCTCTAAAACCTAGCATGCAGAACATCATTTGAACTTTCCTTCATGATTTACCAAAACAGACAATAATTACTGTGCTATGCTGGGTCATAAAGGGGTGCCCTCAGAAGTTAATGCAGTAGGTAGGGTTGTTTGTCCCTATTCTGTAAATGGCCACAGATGCCTATGTTTTAAGGGTTCTTAGAGTTGCTAGGCACTTTAGTTTTCTTTCTTTTTCAGAGGTTCTTCTTGCTACCAGCACCAATCTGCCTGTCACAGCCTGCTCTCGATCCCTAGTTAATGCTTCCAACCTAGTGTGGGCTAGGAACAGACAGCCACATTTGTTAGAATTGCGGATGTCGATAATGGCAAGACAAGGTTCATACAGTGATGCCTTTGCTTCAGAGCTTATCCATAGGTTGTGGGGACCTGGCGAGCTCACTCACAGGTGGGAGTAAAGGATTGAGGGCCGAGAAGGCCAAAGTCACAGAAGTCATGGAGCTGACTCGAAGTGGGCAGGGCGGGAGGGAAGGCTGCATTTCCACACGGCAACTCTATGGGAGCACCCTCCAGCCCACTGCCCTGCAGCCACGTTGGGGAGCCACAAAAGTGCCAGACAGCAGTGCCCAGAGTTGTGGAAACTGCCTGGCCTCTGAGGCACTGAGGCTCTGCCTGTTGCTTTTAAAGGGAAAATAAAAACATTCTTCTGATTTCTCCAACTGCCCTCCCTCTTGGGTACCCAAATTAATTTCTCAGTGGATTTAATATGGCTTTATTTTTCCCAAAGAGATTCACTTTGGCTTATGCCCAGGAATCTGTTTTTTTCCCTCTATGGAAAGATTTTATTTATTTTAACTTTTTCACTATAAACATTTCCAAACACAATATTAGAGAGAATGGTATAATTAACCCCCACATACCCATCATTCAGTTTATGTCAGTTATCAAATTTGCTATTTTTGTCTCACTTCTCCCCTCCACATTCAGGGGGATGGGTGTGGTGGAATATTTTAAAGCAACCATTATTTTTATTTCAGGAACACATTTTTTTAAGTTACAACAGTATATAATACCTGCCATTTATTGGTAGCTATGAGCCATAGCACTAGCAGGGAAATTTACATGTATTATTTCTAGTCCTTAGACAACTGGGTCAAGTAAATTATTCCTATTTTATAGATGAGGAAATTGAGGTTCAGCCTTAATTTGTATACAAAAAAATACTCTGAATGATAGTATATTAGGATGCATTTTTTAAAACTTTTTTTTAATGTTTATTGTTTTAGAGAGAGAGACACAACACTAGCAGGGGAGGGGCAGAGAGAGAGGGAGACACAGAATCTGAAGCAGACTCCAGGTTTGAGCACAGAGTCTGACACAGGGCTCTAACCCATGAACCATGAGATCATGACCTGAGTTGAAGTCAGACGCTCAACCGACTCAGCCACTCAGGTGCCCCTTAGTTAGGATGCATTTTAAGCTATGGTGACAGAAAAGCCCCCAATGCAGTAACCTGAACAATTTAAGTGTCTCTTTCCTTCTCATGTAAAAATTCAAGTAGGCCCAGGGGCGCCTGGGTGGCTTAGGTGGTTAGGCGTCCAACTCTTGGTTTCAGCTCAGGTCATGATCTCATGGTTCATGAGTTCAAGCCCACATCAGGCTCCACGCTAATAGCACAAAGTCTGCTTGGGATTCTCTCTCTCCCTCTCTCTCTGTCCCTCCCCTGCTTACGTGCATGCTCTCTCTCTCTCTCCTCTCTCTCTTCTCTCTCTCTGCCTTTCAAAATAAATGAATAAACTTAAAAAAGTTCAAGTAGGCCCAGGCCATGTCTAGGACTTGCTTGATGGCATTATGGACCTAGCCTTCGTTTCTCAACACCACAGACCAAGATGGCCACTCCAGTTTCCATCAGTAGGTACAAGTGGAAAAGGAGGTAGTGGAGGCTGTGCCCATTCCCTTGAAATGCACGATCCTGAAGCTGCACACACAACCTCTACTCACCAGCCGTGGCCCAGACCTTCATCACATGGCCATACCTGCAAAGGAGACTGAAAAATGTAGTCTTTATTTTGGGCAGCTTATGACTAAAAACCAGGGATTCTATTACAAGGGAAGAAAGGAGGACAACCAGCAGTGTCTTTATGATGGAATAAAGAGTCCTTTTGAAGTCTAGGGCATGGTTTTGAGGTTTGTTTGTTGTTTTGTTTTTGTTCTGGTATCAGCGGTGGTCCATTTAGCAAACCCAGCAGTACCTGGTTTAATTAGAGGTAGATGTCCTTTGGTGATGAAGGATTTCAAGTATTTAATCCTTGTGCCCAGGAGTTTGTTTTTTTTTTTTTCTTTGCTCATTTTGTTGTTCTTGTTCAGAGCACTTATAACCAGACTATTCTTTTAACATGAAATTTATTCTGATAATAAAATTATAGTATTGATTTAATTCCACTATCCATAATGGAGAGACCCCAATTACCATTACATGCCAATGACGGGTTTAGATTCAGTTCTGCTCTCTCCCACCTGGGTGGCTGTGGACAAATTATTTACCTTTTCCTCCTTTTCCTTTCTACCAAATAAGAATGCTACTATTTACCTCAATGAATTGTGGAGATCAGTTAGATAATGGATGAAAGTTCTAGTCACACAGCAAACACTTGACAGATTGTATCTGTTCAGATACATATGTAATCTCTCCCCACTGAACCTACCCTATTTAATTAGTATTCTTTTTTTTATTTAACTTTATTTTTTATTTTTTTAAAATTTACACCCAAATTAGTGTATAGTGAAGCAATGATTTCAGTAGATTCCTTTATGCCCCTTACCCATTTAGCCCATCCTCCCCCTTTTTTTTAAGTAAGCTCCACGCCCAATGTGGGGCTTAAACTTACAACCCTGAGATCAAGAGTCACATGCTCTACTGATTCAGCCAGCCAGGAGCCCCTAATTCCTATTATTTCTAAAAATAAAATCATAGTATGTTATAGCACAATAGCATTTTAATCACCATAGGATGTATTTTTTCATACCAATCAATTTCATACCTATCATACCCATCAATTAAGTGGGGCATCACAATACCTTGTGAAATGGGTAGAAAAGATAGTACTTATTCCTCTACTCTCCTAGATTAGGAAATACAAGCTCAGAGAGATCGATCTGCTTGCCTAAAGTCACGCCTTTCCTCTTGACTGGATCCTTCCCATGTTCAGGTTAACCTGTTCCACTAGCTACCATCTTAAACAAATGACAAAACACACAATGAGACATAGGTAGAATCTTTTAAGAACATTTATACAGAATTCTAGGCTCTGGGAAGCATTTCTGATAGGTTTTTTACTAATACTGCATACAACACAGGCAGTGTATCCAACCCAGGGAGTTTCCCAAGGTCCTCTTAATAAATAAAACCTATGATTGTACGGTGCTAGGAGCTAGGTTTCAGAGCTTTAAAAAACAAAAACAAAAAACAAAAACCTCTGAAGAATTCAACATGCTCCAAAAATTTTGAATATCTGAAAATGTCTCAAATTACAGCCCAGCCAGATTGTAGGTTATGGATTTGGCCACATGATGGCAGCATACACAAACTCACCTTTTCTTAAACCTATTTGGAATAGTTTTGTTCCTTCGTTCCCATTGCCTCCGGCTCAACACAGACCCTCAACTGCTAATGCAAGTATCTAACCTTCACATCATTCAACATTCATCTCCTCATTCCTGTGCACAAGAAGACAGAAGGGCCCCCTATTTTCCGAAGCCCTCTAAAACCTGCAGTGGCGTCCAGGAGTCAGCTGATCACACTTTGAGAGACATTGACATTCTGGCTTTGTGGCCTTGGACAAGTTAAGGAATCTAAGCCTTGGTTTTCTTTTCAGAAAGTGGGGGAAATTAAATGAAATCACGTAAACTGAAAGCTTTCTTAGCAACAGTGGTTGGTGTTGAAACTTGCTCACCAAATGCTAGATTTTCCTTTCGTGCTCCTGGGGTGGCTAATCCATAGAGTTTGGGGTTACGGGTGAGGGAGTATCAGGGGGGTCACCACGTGTGCCAGGCTGTCACCTATGGCTGCACAACTCCGGGGGCCACCATCTTCAGAGACGACCCTGCGAATAGTATCTTCTAGAACTCCAGGAGATCCTAATTCTTCACAGGACACAGGATGAAGAAGCTTGGGGCAGGGGCTCTGGAGAGGAGCTTTGAGGTTGTGGGGGACATTGAGGACACACCAGCTTTGCGACCTTATGCTAAGTCCAGTTCACCTCCTCCTATTCAAGGGAAGTCAGGAATTTTTCTAGCAATAGGGGAAAACGGTTTCTAAGTGCCCTTGAGTCACTGTCTTGAATTTCACTGCCCTGCTGGCCTGAGTAAAGAGGTGAACCAGGCTCTTTGTTTGGGCAGCCAAGTTAGCTGATATGGAGATGGGGCCAGGTAAAGGCTGCCTAGCTTCTGTGACAATTCTTGTGCTGCCCCTGGTCCTGCCCTCTCACAGCACAAGCACCTGTATCAGTTCTGCCAAAGCCCCTGGCAATATTCACCTGATCCCAGTGTCCCATCAAGGGGCTGGGGCCACTGTAGAAGTAGGGGGGAGAGGGGGAAACCCCGGAGGGGCACAGATGCTGAGATTATTGGAGGCAGGTAACAGCCTCCCACTAGGAGCCTAGAGAGGAAACACCAACGTCTAAACGTGGCCTCCAAAAGCCCGCCTGTGGAGTAGGAAGAGGGAGGGGTGGTTGAAATTCAGAGGGGTCAGCCGCTCAAAGGGCACTCAACAGCAGAAGACCCCTCCTGGGGTTGGGAGAGGGCTGCCCAGGTGGGCACGTGCAGCTCAGGGAATTGGTGGTGGCGTCTACTTCAGGGTTTATGGTAAGAGGCTGGAGCAGGCACACACTCAGCACCACAGACAACACACCCCACCCTTTAAGGAAGTGAGGAGGAGAGCAGCAGGGGTGTGGTTAACTAGGAGGAGGAGAGGGGAAAACACAAACCTGTCAGCCCTGTTACTCAGCGGAGGCCTCCGGAGCCACCGCGGATCCCTTACCTGCCGCAGCCCCTGGACCCACCTGTACCTGCCGCCGCGCAACCCGCGCCTCACCTGGCGAGCCGAGGAGCCGTCGGAGTCGGCGCTTCTCTCGGTGTGAGTCCCCTCCCGCGATCCGGGCTGAGCGCCCAGCCAGAAGTTGGAGGCTGGACGGGGTGGCAGGGGGTGGCAGGGGGTGATTCCGAGACTGGGGGTACCTGGACCGGCCTGAGAGTTCCTGAAAAAGGAACTCAGGAGTCGGAGCTGCTGGTGCACCACATGCCCAGGCTCACTAGCCCTCCCTAAGGGTAGAGGGATTCTATTTTTGGAGTTAATTTGAGACAGAAGGGTGTTTCTCCCTCTTTGTCCTCGTTAAGTATTCGTGGAGGGGAGGCGTGGGGGGGGGGGGGGTGTGCAGATGATGAGAAGGCACCAAAGGGCCACCTGCCTCTAAAGGTTAGACCAGAGAGCAACAGACTAGGGCTTTCAGAATCCGGTCACAGGTGCTGCCTCAGAGCCCCTCCCTGCGTCCTGCCCTCTCCCCTCTCCCCATTCCCTTCAGCACCCCCACCCTGGTCCTATTCCCTTGCCCTTCCCACTGCTCTGGCATGGACTTCCTCCCCCCCTAGAGGGCATCTGCTAAATCGAGCCCTGACTGGAAGCAAGCTGGGAGGGCTCTGAGAGGGGAATAGAGACAGAACTCCAGGGTGTGTGTGTGTGTGTGTGTGTGTGTGTGTGTGTGTACTAAAGTTAGCACTCCCTGCACACTGGTTCTTTGTGAAACTACCTTCTAAAGGCCATGAAAGGGTTAAGTTCTGTGCTGCCTTCTCCTGCTGTCAGGCTGTGCGTGGGCAAAGCCTTGGGTGGGTGAACAAGGAACATATGGGTGATGTTCTGAGCCCACCGAGCCCCACCACCTGCCCTAACCCTCAGCCATCTGACACTGGCATCTCCCCACACCCCAAATGTGGGGCTTAATCCAATTAGACTCTTTTAAAGGGGCCAGGGGGAGAAGGGAAGCAGAGTTTGGACACAGAGGGGGCATGTGCCAGGAGGGTTTGGGAACCCAGGAGGAAGTTTCTGCTGACCTGTAGCTAGACCTGAGACCACAGGGACAGTTGGTCTGGAATGATCAGGTAAGGGACATGAGCAGGCGCTCTCTCCTCACCTGAGTCCCGGCCAGGAAATGCTGTTGGGGAGCTAAGCCCCAGCTTTTCACAACTCTGAGGGAGGGAGAGGAGGCAGAGATGAAAAAGTGAGTAAAGATGGAAGGGAAGGAGGAAGCAGTCACATTCAAGAGATGCAGCTCTGCCTGAACATTCTTCATTCATTCATTCATTCATTCATTCAATAAGCATCTGCTGAACTTCCCACCTGAGGTCACATGCTGGTGCTGGGCGTGGGGAGACACGGGTGCATGTGACCCGCCCCTGCTCCCTGGGGCATGCTGCAATGGGAAGGGGCAGTGGTCACAGAGTCAGGGAAGACTTCCCGGCAGAAGTGACTCTAGGTGGAGATGCTAAGGATCCACAGGAATTAGCCAGATAGCGGGAGAGAGGGAAAAAGACCCGCACAAAGCACAGTTAGGGCTAAGCCTGAGGCCAGAAGCAGCATGACACATTCAGGAAACTGAAAGCAGTGCAGTGTGTTCTGAGCATGGAGAATGCAGGGGCGAGGTGAAGCTGGAGAGGTAAGTAGAGACAGCTCCAGAAGGGCCTGCTCAGGCTGCCATGGCAACTCGTGTTGGAGCAACGCTTGGGACCTAGAGCCAGGCGGGAGACTTCCCGGCATGCCTCTGACTCTAGGGTGGGGTTGCTAGATTTAGCAAATAAAAACACAGGACACTCAGATTTGAATTTCAGAGAAGCAATTAATCTTTTTCTAGTATAAGTATATCCCGTGCAATATTGGGACATACTTATACTCAGACGTTATTTATTGTTTCTCTGAAATTGAAATGTAACTGGGTATCTGGTGTTTTATCCGGCAACAATTCTCTACAAGAAGGCTGAAGACGCTACCATGCTGGGGATAGGCAGATGCCAGGAGAAAGTCTCAGGGCATATTTATCTTGTAACCAATCCTCCTGGATTCCAGTTTGGGACTCCTTCACTGACTGACTGTGTTATTTCTTTCTCTGGTTTTTGAAATGTTTGTTTATTTGGGAGGGGGACAGAGAGAGGGAGAGGGAGAGAGAGAGAATCCCAAGCAGGCTCCACACTGTCAGCACAGAGCCCGACACGGGGCTTGAACCATGAGATCATGACCTGAGCTGAAATCAGGAGTCAGAAGCTTAACTGATTGAGCCACCCAGGTGCCCCTGACCATGTTATTTCTTTAAAAAAAAAAAACAAAACAAAAACAAAAACAAAAAAACTTGGTCCACGTGTTTATCTACACAGCTGAAGGACAATGATGCCTCAGAAAGAAATTGGGCTTTGGAGCCTGACGGACCTGGATTCAAATCCAAACTTGGCTGCTTGCCCACTGCGAGGCTCCGCACAGACCACTTAGCTCCTTGGAGCCCCAGTATCTCTTTTCTGAAAGAATACAGGAATACTTGGTTGTCCAGGCTGTTGAGAGGATCAGTGATAATGCATGTAGTTGCCTAGTGAGTGCTAAGGAAAAAGTGGCAGATACTAATTTTTGTAATACCTCCATGGGGATGACCAAAGTGGTATCCACCAACTACTTGGGGCTCATTGATTTCTGTTTATATTTACCGAGCACTCCGAGATCCCAGGGGATATAATGTGGTAGGGTCCTGCTTCTAGTGAGAGAGTGGGTTAGCTCCTGGGCAGAGAGGGAGAGCTCGAATTGGCTTTTGTTTTTCCAGCTTTGCCATTGCCTTCGAGTATGACCGGCTGCTAGGGGAGAAGATCCCCAGCTCTCCTCTTGGAGGAAAGTGGGTTGGGGAGAGGCAGTGGCTCAGGGCAGAATTAACTGAAGGGAAATGTGAATGAATTAAAAGAGAGAATCCACATAAAACACCTAGCACAGCGCCTGACACAAACAAGTGCCCTATAAAATGTGGCTGCCCTTATTCCCATTTTTACACGTAGCTTATTAGAAAAATAGCTTTCAGGGGTGGATGAAGAAAGGGCGCCTTGTGAACCATGTTTGGACTTTAACAGGGGCATTTGTGAAAGCAAACTAGGGGCCTCCGAAAAGGGAACCCGGAGGGAGTTAACAATTTGTTAAGAGAAAGAGGAAATGGAAATTGTGTTCCCCTTGTGGGAACCGCTGAGTGAAAAATGGCCCCTCTTTCCAATGGCTAAGCCTCCCCATCCCCATGCCCAGTGATAGGCCTTTTGTCCCCAGCTCTTTAGAGCAGCATTTTCCAAACAGTGTTCAGAGAAACTCTATGCCATGAGATAGTTATGGGTGTTCCATTAGGGAAATGTTCAAATGAGCTGGCTCTCACAGATTTGTCATGCAAATTTGCACAGTCAAGGTTATGATAAGTCCTGCAGAAAAAAGACTCCTGTATCACTGGGCCTACTAGCATTCTGTAAATTTGACTATAGAACTCTGGCAGGGGTGTAGGGAAACCTATTATTGTTTCATAGGAAATAACATTTCATATCTAGTGACAGTTGATGTGGGTACAGTTCTGGGACCAAGCAGGTCTTTCAGAGGACATTATTCATCCCATAACTCTATCAGGGAGGGATCTAATTTATTGTAGACTCAGCGGTGTCCAACTTACAGAAGATCTTCAGGGACTGAGCACTTATGTAGAGCTGTCCCTGCACCACATATCCCCCATGGACAGAAACCCCTACTCGTGTCAACCAAAATCTTACTGCAACTTACCCCCATTTCCCATTGTTCACAGAGAACCCTGGGGAAAGTGGGAAAGTATGGCTCTTAGCAAGTAGCCCTCCATTCTGATGGCAGTAGCTCAGTGCCCTGAATATGGCTAAGACAGGCACAGTTGGTGTGGGAAGGGAAGGAAGGGAGCATACCTGGGTAGACCCCAAGTGGTAGGTCTCCCAGCCTGTAAATTTCCCCCTGCCCAGGAGTGGCCTTGTGGCCTTGGCCTCCCAGAGGAATGGGGCTCTCGGGTGGTCACACATGGGTGGCTGGAGATACCCAACTGCTGGCATGTTCAGGGCTGCAAGGGTGGTGATTAAGAGAAGTCCTTGCTGGCTCAGTGACTGAGGGTTTCTCCTAGACTCTGGGTCATTTCTAGGGTAGAGGGGGAGGAGCAAGAATAGTGGCCTCCGCAATGCTAACATGGCTGGTAGTCCTATGGTCAAGTGCAAAAGCTTGGAGTCAGTCAGCCAAGCTTCCAGCTCCAGTTCCTGAACTTGTTGCTTGACATTAGGCAAGTCACGTAGCCTTGTCCTCCTCATCTATAAGACAGGTGAGAAAGGAGGCAGGCAGTTGGAGGAGGGGGGCTGGGGTAATAGGCATTTATCAACTTACATGGCCTATTTCAATATTTTAACATCCCTTTTGCCTCAACTGCACATAAAAGAAATCCCGTCCTTCAGGGCGCCTGAGTGTCTCAGTCGGTTAAGCATCCGACTCTTGATTTCTGCTCAAGTCGTGATCTCACGGTTCGTGGGTTCAAGCCCCGCATTGGGCTCTGTGCTGACAGCTTGGAGCCTGCTTAGGATGCTCTGTCTCTGTATCTGCCCCTCCCCTCCTTGCTCTCTCTCAAAATAAAAATAAGTAAATTTAAAAATAAAATTCAGCCCTTCAACAGGCATGCAGTAGGCATTGAATAAGTATGGCTCTCCTTATCATTCTACTTTTATACTTAGGGTTCACCTGAGCTGGTGGGGAAGCACCTGAGGGAAAAGGCCATCTTCTGAGGGCTGGCACCCATGGCTTCTTGCGTGTGCTGTCTCACTGACCTGCATCACATCTCCAACAGTTTTTGCGTCTTGCCCCCCACTGCACACCCAATTCCCCATGCTTGATGAACAGCCTGGGCCTAATTAGCTATATAACCATTAAAGAGACTTTCTACTACTGCCCATCAGACAATGGAGTCTGAATGGTCACTTGAGGTGTTGAACAAGCTGACAAGCTTCATGAGCTAGTGGCTTCATTCTCTTGGGGTTCTCAGCGTCCTGTGCAAAGCTCTGAGCTGTGTGAAGGCGTGGTTGTGGGGGAGGGGACCGTTTTTTGAGTCACTCTGCTGTTTCCCAAGGTATAATTATTACTCATGATGACAGTTTGATTAAGAGAGCAGGCTGGAGGCTGCAAATTCTGATGCCCTTTTTACCTAGACACAATGGATGGATTGGTGGGAACACAGGGGTGGTTCCAGGTGGGCTATGGGTGGGCGGCAAGAAAGGACACTCCCCTGGTCAACATGATTAGAACTAACACCAACTACCGCCAACATCCATGGAAGGGTGATCCTTCCCCATTTCTCTCTTGGGGACTGTTCACTAACATCTTCCTTCCAGTGCCCTTCTTGCCTTTTATGTCTTTAAATCCACCTACAAAGAATCTGGCCACATCACTCACTAGCTGGGGCCTCACAGGAACATACCTCTCCCAGTGTTTAGAACTTGACACTGGGTTTAATTGTTATCTCATGAGCCAGTCTCCCTTTCAGTTAGGCCAATTCTCCCAACACCTTTGAGGGCACAGGACCACCAGCCCCCTTTCCTGTGCCCCTTCTTTCTCTGAGGGTCTGCCCACCGCCTGGATCTCTCAGACTCTCCCAGCTGATGCATCCCCACTGGGACAACTGAGGACCCTGGTGGTTCCTTGCAAGCCTTCTGGGAATTCTCTCCCCCACCCCCTCCAAGAGTTTGGGCTTTGTTTGCTCTTGGGGGATGGGAAGGGGCAGGGATCTGTTTCCCACCAGTGAGAGAACAGCCCCTCTGATCCTGGCCACTGGAACATCACATCTTCTGGTTTCTAAATGATGTAATTTGCCCCGCCCCCTACTTCTTCCCTAGCCTCAAGCACATCTCTGTTCTCTAGGAGCTTTTGCAATGGGAACCCAGCTCCTCTCTTGGGGTGTGGGTTTACACTCTCCCACACCTGTTCCTGCTCCAGGCAGGTTAGCAAAGATCTGACACTCCAGCATCTCAGAAGGCGCCCTTATCAGCAGCCGGTTACCTTCCCTCCTCTATTTTCACAAACACGGGCTACCAATGTACAGTGATGTGAACCTAGGCAGTCATAAGTGGCTTGAGTTCCCAAGCCCCTGGTGCAGGCAAGTTGGGAGGCCGGGTTAGCGGACGGCTGATCAGAAATGAAAACAAGACATGGCTCCAGTTTAGATCCTGCCATTTGCTAGCAATGTAACTTTGGAGGGGGAGGGTAGTCTCTTCAGTCTTGCAGACCTCCCTTTTCTCACTTAAAAATGATGAAGAAGTACAGCGTCCTTGATTAGATCCTTGAGAGAAATCCTTGACTTGTGTGAAAATGCCCTGGAAAGCACCGTAGGCACTCTACCTAGAAAGATGAAGAGTTGTGGGTTAGAGCCTTGACTCTGTCACTTTCTACCTGTGTGGCATTGCCACACAGAGACTTAGTTTTCTCATTTGCAACTTGTTCTAGATATTTGTTTCCTTTTTCTCCCCTCTTCACCTCCTCGACTCTCAGGGCCAGTCTTTCTTTCCTTTTCTTTTTTAAATGTTTATTAATTTTTGAGAGAGAGAGAGAGCGAGAGAATGCATGAGCAGGGGAGGAGCAGAGAGAGATGGGGGACAGAGGATCCGAAGCAAGCTCTGTGCTGACAGCAGTGAGCCCAATGCGGGACTCATACTCACAAACCATAAGATCATGACCTGAGCCGAAATGACTGAGTCACTCGGGTGCCCCACGGTCAGTCTTTCTTTACAGGTGAGGGACTGTGTCTGTTCTCAGTGAGTTTACAGACTGGTTGAGGAGGTGGTAAATAAAGATACGTAACTGTAAGACAAGATGGGGACTTGCAGTGCCATAAAAGGCACCCATAAAGTTTGATGATGTCAGAGGATGGAGAGATTATTCTGTCTGGGGAGTCCAGGGATGCTTCCTGGAGGAAGTGGAATTGGACAAGCTCAGAAAGGCGGAGAAACTTGGGATGGTGCTTGTGGATAAAGAAGAGAGTAAATAAAAGCAGGGAAGTGGGAAGGCCTAGTCTGAATGACTCACTTTGGGTGGAGCTGAGGCTGTCAAAGGGCAATAAAGATAAGGGTGGAAAGTAAGATAAGGCTTCAACCTGGTGGCTGAAAAGTTTGAACATTACTCTGAAGGCTGCAGGGAGCCTTTGGACTTTATGCTGAAGGCTGTAAAGAGCTGTGGAGATGTCAACTTGGGTGAAGGGGGCCCTGATCAAATTTGGGCAGTAGCAAGTAAAAAGGATCCGAGAAAAGAGAGCTTGACATTTCAGGAGGAGCAGCTATGATATGTTACAATAATTCATGTCTTAAGAGTCTGGATAAATTCAGGATGATATGGGGGTCCTGGAGATATCTGCTAGTCAATTGGAGGCTTCTCCATTCTCCGAGTTGAAATCGGTCCTTAGTTGAATGGGAAAGCTGTAGGGTTCATGGGAACATCAAATTGTTTACGTTATACCCAGAATTTGCCATTCTCCTTAATCCCCTCCTTCTTCCATACTTTTGATTCACAGATAAGCCCTTTCCCACAGCCTTCATTTTTTGCTAGGTATGCGCTAAGTGTCAGCTTGTCTCCAGGTTTAATGGCAACCTCCTTGAGAGTCAGTGAGCAACTTGCACTTAGATCTGCTGCCCCTCCATCCACCCTCATCAGTTCACGTGACTCCAGGGCTCTACTTCCAGCCAGGCCCTCCTCCCTTCAGCCCCCCACTTCCAAGAGTCTATAAGACATTTCCACTTGAGTAATTCATCTTAAATGCTACATGTAGGAAACCAAGTTCATCAGTTTCTCAAACAAAACCATCTCTTCCTCCAGGCGTCTTTCCTGTTCATGTAGTGGTCTTTCTCCTAGAGTCCCAAGTCGGAAACCTTGAAGTTCTCTTCCCTTTCTCCTCTTTGCTTTTCTCTGCTCATATCGTACCTATCCCTAATCCTGCAGATTCCTCCTTCATGACTCTCATTTCTGTCTTCTCTTCCCCTACCCCGCTGCAGCACTGCTCTAGTCCAGGCCACGCTGATTAGCTAATATCCCCTAATATTATCTAGGAGCCTCTCTCTTTCCTTCTTCCAGTTCCCTCAGAAGCTCCCATGACCCTAGACAAATCCAGATCCCTTAAATTTAGTCTTCAGTGCCATCCATTATCTGGCCTTTGTCTACCCTTCTAGCTCCCCCATACTTTGCATGCTGAGCTCTTCACCCTAACTAGCCTGATCTGCTCACTGGTCCCCATCAAACATTTGCTCAAGTCCTGGCCCTGCCCGAAGCCCTGCCCACCTTCCCAACTCTGACAGAGCTTCTTTGCCTCCTCTGATCTGCCAGAATTTATTAGCCCATCCCAGTGTGAAATTCTTTGGGGGCAGAGAGGTGCTTTTCATTTTGTTCTCCTTCTTAATTGACTCAAGTCCCAAAGAGTGGAGATTCCATTTCCCTTCTTCCCTACACACTGATGCCTGGCTCACTGGGCCAGGTGTGGATCTGCCTCATTCCCTGTGCTGACATCTCAGCTGCCAATGGCAACAAAGAAGGAACCTCACTCATTCCCCCCAGGTGTCAGGTTGTGCTCTTTGTCTCTTTGGATTTGTGGAGGTTTCCTCAAGCCCTGGGACAGGAAGTCAGAGATTTGGAGCAGAAGCTCCATAATCTCTTTATAAGCTACTCCTGTGTCTCTCTAATCCCTGGATCCTTGCCTTTGTCTTTTCCCTCATCCTCCTGCTTATTGAGCTCATTTGAACCAGACTGAAGGACAGGAGAAAGACAGGGTATAGGAAAAAATGCAGGGAACCTGGTAGAGGGGAAACTGCTTTGGGAATATGGAAGAGAGATTTGCAAGGCAGAGGTTGGTGGTTTTTAGTAACCCGGACTTAAGCCTGAATGTGCACAGGCATAGGGTTTGCCATGGTAACTGCACTCAGAGCTTTCTGGATCCTGCAGTCCCAAGATTTGAAAATCCTGAGTACACATTGGCTCCTTTATCTCCAGAGAGTGGCCCTCCATTGGCCCCAATGTACCTCTGAGCCCTCTCCCTCTTTCTCTTCCTGACTCTCTATGTAGGAAAACTCTTCCTGCTCCCGTTTGCTAAACACTTAGCCTCCAACCTGTGTTCACTCCCAGGGAAAGGCATGAGGGGCAGAGAGAACCCCACCCTGAGAATGGGAGCCCTGGGTCTGGTCAGTGGCTGCTCTGTCACTGTCCCTCCACATGATCTTAGATGAGTCACCTGGGTAAGCCTGTTCAAGTTTCAGGGTTTTCATTTGTACATACAGTAAGGTTTGGGGACTTGTTAACAAGTGGACAGTTTTCCTCAAAACGGATCTTAGGCAAAAGCCCAGTACGTAAACCAGGTAAAAACAGACCCCCGCAGGGTTGAAGCAGGGAGGCAGGTGCCTGCTGGACCTTAAGCTCTTCCACAGTGGTCCCTGGGTGGTCTCTGGGCCCTCCATGCATCTCTTGGGGCCTGGGTCATCTTGGATCCTTTCCAGGCCTCCAGTTCTGGAGATCCTTATTGTTTGTGTGTGGTGGGGGCTGGAGAATGGGTCTGGATTCAAGTGGATTCTGTAAATAATGATCTCAAAGTAAGGAATCCAGCCTGGGGTAGGGCATGTGTATGTGTTGGGGTAGCAGGGTACTATATGCAGAACTGCCTGAGAGCAGATGCATAATTTCCCCCTCTGAGCCAATGCACATACATGATAACGGGAAGAAAGCACAGAATTTTCGTCTGAGCTCCCAGGAACCTACGGCACCCCCCAAATATTAGGAATGACCCGCAAGGTTTTATGATGTGTTTTACCAACTCTTCACAGAAAGTACTTCAAAATTGAGCTCCATTGCGATTCAAGCAAACTAGGCTGTAAGCTCTGTCGAGGTCAGAGCCATGCACTGAGAGTCCGTGTTGTATCCTAAGGATGCAGCTGGTGCCTGACACTCAGTTGGCGTTTGATATGCACAATGTGTGCCTGAAACTGACCATCTGTGTACCTCCCAATAAGGAGGTTGTTAAAAAAAAAAAAAGTTGATGTGAATATGTAAATGTTTTAGAGTAATATTTAATACGTTGTTTCAGTGACCTGTTTAAAATCACATCCTGTGTAAAATAATACATTGATTTAAAATATGGCTTTTCTCCAATGCCCCCTGGTACAAAACCTTTAACACTCCCCTCACATCTTTGACATCGGTGTCCTTCTCACCACTGGAACCAATTGTTTGAGTCAGCAATCCACGTTCTCGCCTGTATCATTGTCCCTACATTCTAAACAGAATTGGTTACCTTTTTTTTGTTCCAGACTGTGTTTGTTTATTTTTGAACAGCAGCTCTTATGAGACCTAATTCACACACCATAAAATTCATCCTTTTAAAATGTACATTTGGTGAATTTTGATGTATTCCCAGAGCTGTGCAGTGGACACCACTGTCTGATTGCAAAACATTTTTATCACCCTGTAAGAAACTACATACCAAAAGCAGCTGTTCCTTAATTTTCTATCTTCTCTCCCCCTGCCAGCCCCTGCAACCACTCTCTGTTTTTATGGATTTGCCTATCCTGGACATTTCACATAAATGGAGTCATGCACTAACGTGACTTTTTTTTTTTTTTTTTTTTTGACTGGCTTCTTTCGCCTGGCATCACGTTTTCAAGGTTCATCCAGGTCACAGCATGTGTGCCACCTTCACTCCTTTTTTATTGCCACATAATATTCCAGTGTATGGATATACCACATTTTGTTTACCCATTCGTTAGCTGATACACATTTGAGTTGTTTCCATTTTTTTGACCACGTTGAATAATGCTGCTATGGAACATACACGTATCAGTTTTTATGTGGACGTATGTTTGCATTTCTCTTAGTTATCTACATAGGCGTGGAATTTCTGGGTTGTGTGATACCTCTGTGTTTAACGTTTTGAGGAAGAATCGAACTGCTTTCCCCAGCAGCTGTAGCATGTTACATTCCCATCAGCAACGTGTCACGGCTCTAATTTTCCTGATTCTCATCAATGCTGGTTATTGTCTGTAATTTTGATTCTAGCTATTCTAGAGGGCATGAAGTGGTATATCATGTGTTTTTCACATGTATTTCCCTATAATGACAAATGATGTGGAGCATCTTTTCATGGACTGTTGGCCCTTTGTATGCCTTCTTTGGAGAAAAGCTTAATCAAATCCTTTAGATGGTTTTTTTGTGTTTGTTTTTGCTGTTCACAATAAAACCACTTCGTGCATTGCTTTTAAAAAAATGATCTTTTAAATGTTTTCTTTTTAATAACAAAATTCACACTTGTAATTGGGAGGCTATGCCCTCAAGAAAAGTTACTGAATCTATATTATAGTACCATGCTGCCTTAAAAAAAAAATCAGTTAGGTGACCTTTGTAAGCCTCCTTTGGGAGGCATTGATTGAAGTGGTATCAGGCTAATACTTTTTCTCAAAGAGTATATTTTTATTCAAAATAGAATAACTGAGAGGGCAGCCCATACTGTGAAATATTCTGTTAGGGCTAGAATATGTACTTCCTCTTTTCTGACAGCTAATTGGGGAAAGGAAAGAGTTTTACCTTATATTCAAGCATATACGATACAGAAAAATAGATATATAAAAACAGATGGATGGATGAATGGATGGATGGATGGATGAACAAATGACTTTAAGAATGAATGAATGAATCAATCAATTAAAGAAGGAAGAAGGAATGTAAGCTAGTGAGTCAGTCAATCAAGCAACCACACCGATCTGTCCCTCTTTATTCTCTCTTAATTCCTGCTGAGAAAACCAGCACTGGTCTTTAATTTACACTACATATAACCATATAGAAAATTATTTAAAAAACAAGTTTGCAGTTACAAGTTGGAAATACGACACTGTATTTTCTGTTGCCTGGAATATTGTTATCAACTTCCTTTAAAATGGGAGAACCTGGGGCGTCTGGTGGCTCAGTCAGTCAGACAACTGACTCTTGGCTTCTGTTTGGGTCATGATCTCATGGTTCTTGGGTTTGAGCCCCACATAGGGTTCTGTGCTCACATTGTGGAGCCTGCTCGGGATTCTCTCTCTCCCTCTCTCTCCCTCTACCTCTGCCCTTCTCCCATCACTCTCTCTGTCTCTCAAAATAAATAAATAAACTTTAAATTTTTTTAAAAAATGGGAGACCCAGAGAGACAATATAGTGGACATGGTGGAGAAACCCAAAGATACCGTAACATGATTGCAAGATTTGACTCAGGGTTGTACTACTGGAACAGTACCTTTAGGAATGTGATTTTGTTTTATTTAATATTTATTTATTTTTGAGGGAGGGAGGGAGAGAGAGAGAGAGAGAGAGTGCTAGTGGGGGAGGGGCAGAGAGAGGGAGACGGAGGGTCCGAAGTGGGTTCTGTAATGACAGCAGAAAGTCCGACCCGGGGCTCAAACTCATGAGCCATGAGATTATGACCTGAGCTGAAGTCAGATGCTTAACCAACTGAGCCCTCCAGGCACCCCTAGGGATATGATTTTATACCAGGATTTTCTTCAGGCCTGGAGTCCACCCCTACCCTTCCTGCCAGCATGAGGACTTCAGGGTTGCTGGTGTCTTAGGCATGGGCCTGAGGCTTTTCATTCTCCTTTCTCTGGGGAACAGACTGTTCTATCCCACAAACCACACTCACCAGTGATTCATCAGCCAGTTCTACAGAGAGAGACTGCCCCTTCCATTCTTCATCTTTGGTCCTGTCTCGAGAAGACAATATGAGCTGGAGAGGAGTACTGTGGAGTTTGGGGTGAGAGTGAGGCAAGGAAAGAGGAAGGATTGCAGAAGAGAGCACAAGAATAGAAGTATGTAGTCAGACTTATGAAGAAGTGACAGAGACATGGGTGAAGGCAGGAAGGGTGGCTTTTAAAGACTCAGACCCTGGAGGGGGAATAAGTGACCGATAATACTACTCTTTAGAAAGAACTTCATGGCAGCCACAGAAGGGCAGGTTCCCACGGTGTTTACTCTGGAGTGTGTGTGCTTGGATTTGGGGTCGGGAAGCAAGGCGCAGTGAAGGCATTTGTTGCCATGTTGCCATGGCCTGAAGCTCCTGCTGCAGGGCTGGGGTGTAAAACTGCCCAGAGAGGATGGTGGTGAGGGCTGGCCCCCAGGAAGAGCCCACTTCCTTCTCTTTTCCCAGTACATCTATGTGGGCTGGGGAGTAGGGCAGGGAGGACGGAGAGGGGCTTGGCCAGATGAGCAACAGCCGTCTGTTGGGGGGAAGGTCAGAGGATGAGGCCGTGCTCAGGAATGGGGAATCTGTGAAGACGACACACACCTGGAAAGCAAGGGACACACGGGCATCTGGTTTGCCCCAATAGTACAAATAGGGTATTTCACAGGAATTATGGAACATATAGGATATTTAGGACTAGAAAAGTCTGGTGGAGGGAAAGGAACTGGGCATTGGACAGGAGCTCGCATTCCACCATCCCCAAGCACCCCTCCTCCAGAGCTCTTGGCTGTGCCATCCATCTATTGCCAGGCACATGTTATCTTGAGATAAACTTATTTTTCACAAGTACATGCCTTGCTAATGGAACGGTGGAAGGCAGAGGACTTGTCTCGTGGCTCTCGGTCTCCCAATCATATTCCAGCAAATGTCAGGATGTGAAACCTGTACTCAGGAAACATTTGTTCAGATCTGAGGAGGTTTTCAGGGGGGAAAGTGCTAATTTAGAGACGGTCTCCAAAACCTGTGGGAATGAGGGGCATCAGAGGGATTCACATAAAAACAAAATGTGCAAAATCTCATCAGCTGCTAAGGGATGATGAGGGAGAGATGAGTGGGCAGAGGACTTCCTGATCCCAGGATGAACACACTTGGGGGAACATTCCCAGTGGAAGCAACCTAGCTCGTCCAGGGCTGCACAGAACAGCACTTCTCAAGTGTCAGCACCATCGGAATCACCTAGGGGGCTTTTGAAAACACAGGTTACTAGATTCCAATTCTACAGTTTCTGATGCAGCGTGCCTGGCTTGGGCGCTAAGAATTTGCATTTCAGACAGTTTCACAGGTGCTGTTAATGCTGCTGGCCCAGGGAGCACACTTTAAGAACCACTCATGTGAAGCCAATTCTGTTACTTAGGGGTGTGTATGAGAACCAACTTCTGTCTGCAGTCAGAATCAGGCAGCTGTTTCTTCCTCTTTAAGTTTTGCTTTGCTTTGTTCTTAACTCTACAAAAATGGTTTCATGCTCACCCTGGTGGAAATACCTACCATGTCTCCATGGGCTCCACCAGGAAGCCCCAACTTTTATCTGCCCAAGAACGCCTGGGGGGCTTGGTGGACTTTTCTAGCCTCTGGCCTTTGTCCATGGTGTTCTCTGTCAGGATTGCCTCTCCTGGGCTTCCCAAACTCCCATCTCTCAGACCCCTTCAGGCTCTAACCTGAGCACCACCTCTGCCAGGCCCTTCTCCCCAGAGCCCTCAGTCTGGCGTCACCTTACCATCTTCCTCATTCCCATAACCCTCTTTCTGACTAATAGGACTTTCCTTCCGTCTTGCTTTACCATTGATTTTATGTGTGCCCTCTGCCTTTGTCAGTGCAAACTGCCACAACAAAATGCCATCGCTGGGTGGCTTACACAATAGACATTTATTTTCTCACAAGTCTTGGAGCCTGGAATTCTGAGATCGCCGTGCCATTTCTGGTGAGCGCCCTCTTCCTGGCTTGCAGACTGCCACCATCTTGCTGTGTCCTCTCATGGCCCTGTGTGTGTGTGTGTGTGTGTGTGCAAGGAGAGAAGAGCTCTGGTTGCTCTTCCTTTTCTCATAAGGACACTAAATCTCTCAGGTTAGGGTCTACCGTTACAACATCATTTAACCTTAATTTCTTCCATAAAGACCCTATCTCTAGACACCATCATGTTACGGGCTAGGGCTCCAACATGTGGATTTGGGTGGGGTGGGGGTGGCTGATACATACATTCAGTCCATAACATCATCTTTCCCGATTAGACTATGAATCTTGGAAGACGCCTGAGTGCCCCTCTCAGTGGGTATTGTGGAGGAGGTGTTCAATCAGTCTGTGGGGGATTGCAGTGAAGGTCTGAAAAACAAACCAAAACAAACCGAGACATGGTTGCTTTGGCCCTTACTGGCCTCTAGTTCTTGAAATGTGTATACAAAGGCTGAGACGATGGAGAGGAGAAGGCATTTGCTGAACCCCATCCATGGGATGACATGGCTGGGTGCCAGAGCTGTCGGTGGGCTCATCAGCCTTGAAAATAATTTGATTACTAATCTGTATCACTCAGGGAACTGCCACCCCCAGAGCTGTATTAAGAATGTTTTCCTCAGGCAAAAATGTGCTGCCTTTGGCATCCACGTCAGGCTCAGGAATTTCATTCTATGATTGATCTCTCTTTTTTCTTCTCCTTCCTGTACTTCTTCCAGATTCTCTTCCTTCCAGATCTCTCAGTTGATACACAGCCAAGCCCTTACCCTGCCCTCTCCAACACTCAAATAACCTCCAAGCATAGTTTCTTTCTCCCAAGACCGCCTTTTAGTTCTTGCTTTTAACCTCATTTCTCTCCAATGAAGCCACCAGGCTAATTGTGTCCCCTGACCTTAGGACTTCACAGAATCATAGAAGCTCCAAGGAACTCAGGTATATCTCTGGGAACTCCGGTCCTTTGCCATTTATATAGCTATTTAATGACAAGGTCACCCTGGAGGAGACCCACAGCTCCCAGAATGTGCCTTGAACAGCTCATAGCTTATTTTCACAAAGGTGCTCTTGATAACCCCCTCTCCAACCTCCACCATATCCATTAATCTTGTTGCCTGCCTTCTGGCCTTCTTGTGTGTGTGTGTGTGTGTGTGTGTGTGTGTGTGTATTGCTCTGAGTCCTGTGACTCAGAAAGGAAAATGTCCTAAGGTTGGAGAGAGGACTCCAGGACTCAGTTCTTGATCCCACCTTTCACTTTCCAGGAAAATGGCAAGCACCTCAGCTTACTATTTTGTGTGCGGTTCCCCAACTCCTTACTCTTCCCTCATCCCCTCCTCTCCTACCACCACAAGCTTGGGCCTGATATGATTGCTCCTTTGAATATGGAGCAATCCAGTCTCCCAGTGGAGGCAGAGGAACATCCGGCTTGCACACAAACAATTCACAATCTATCAGCCGGCAGTGTTCTTAATGGTTAGGAGCCAGCACTCAAACTCAAGGTGTGGCTCCTTACTTCCCAGCCGCGTGGCCTCGAGCACATTCTTAACCCCTCGAATCCTCAGCTTTCCTGCATGCCAAATGGCAATAATAATAGTGCTTTCCTTAAAGAGATACTGCAACGATTACAAGGAGATCATGTATTGATGTATAGAAAACACTCAGCATTTGTGTGTGGCACATAATAAGCATCAATACACTCACCAGATATTATCAAGACAGAAATATGTGTAACTGCAGTTTCACACAGGGCCCTTGCCCCTTGTCTTCCAGTCAGGCTTAGGACGGAGACCCTGCTCCATAGCCCGTGGCAGGTGGCCCAAGGTTCTGCCCCAAACTCTCTGCCGGACCAGTTCTGGACTCCCTGCCTTGTGCTTCTCATCACCTCTGTGCTGCCAGATCTTATTTGCTCACATCACCCCAAGGCACAGAACTCAGTGCCTTCACCAATCACCCTGAGAAGTCTAACCACACAGAACTGGCAGAATTGGAAAGAAAGGAAGAGTGTTCTGAAGAGGGTCCAATCCTGCAGCATTCCACTTTCTCTGGTCTCCTCCCAGTCCTCCTTCCTGTCCTTTTTCTCTCCTTTTCTGGAGCAATGACAAAATACCTGCCCAGACTCCTTAAGCCTCATCCCCTAATTGCAGTGAGTTAGTGGAGTGCTATCTTGGTTCATGTGGGCTGCTATAACAAAATACCACAGACCGGGTGACTTATAAACAACAGACATTTATTCCTTACAGTTCTAGAGGCTGAAAGTCCAAGATCAAGGCACCAACAGGTTCAGTGTCTGGTGAGGGCTCACTTCCTGGTTCATAGACAGTCTTCTTTGGCTGTGTCCTCATGTGGTAGAAGGAGTGAGGGAGCTGTCTGAGGTCTCTTTTATAAGGTGCTAACCCCATTCATAAGGGCTCCACTGGCATGACCTAATCACCTTCTAAAGGCCCCACCTCTTAATACCACCCCCTTAGGGGTTAGAATTTTAACAGGAATTTAGGGGGAGCACAAACATTCAGACCACAGTGGGCATATTCCTAAATAAATCCAGTTTTCTTCCTGGAGGAATTCTGTTACTCTCTCCTAAGGGAAAAGAAACTTCATCATCTTTGACACAGGTTAAAAGAAAGATGCTACATCCTTGGGACAGGACTGCCCATGTTGATATCTGAGTAAGCATGGTGAAAATGGGGAGCTGCCTACCACTGAGGGGACAGCGTGGCTATTCTGCATGAAGGTTTTAATGGCATGGAGAATAGGGATTGCAAAACAAATGCCCGTTTCCCCGCAAAGACAAACTAGCTCAGGGCTGGCTTTTAACTGCTTGTGAGGGAAGCCGTTGCTCTCCCCAAACTGCAGGCCTGACCTCCTGACAATGGGGTGTAGCCAGCACTACACTGACTTTCAGATCCAACCAAGAGAGGTGGATAAATTCTATTACACACAGTTGAATCAGCTTTGAAAAATAAGGAGAACCTATGATGTGTACATGGGAAAATGAGTCACGTGAAAACACATCCACGGCTCCCCAGGAGCTTGTGAGCCTGGGGGCACACTGAGAGTTCCGGGTTACGGTGGCCAACTTTGAGAACCAAGAGAGGCTCATACCAATGACTGTAGCATGACTGATCTGTCTGTCACCAAAGGTGTCCAAACTTGGTCCCCAAAGTGAGGTTCACTTCTCATACCTTTGCCAGGAGAGCTGTGTACTCTCAGCCCTCAGTGGCTTGGGCAGTCTCTGGCATCCAATGGGTTCTCCACATATCTTTAAAAATCCATTAAGCATGTCAAGGCATCTGGGTGGCTCAGTTGGTTAAGTGTCCGACTGATTTCAGCCCAGGTCATGATCTCATGGTCTGTTAGATAGAGCCCCGCGTCGGACTCTGCACTGACAGCATGGACCATGCTTGAGATTCTCTTTCTCCCTCTCTCTATACCCCACCCCCCCTCTCAAAATAAATAAATAAACATTAAAAAAACTTTTAAGCCATAAAGCATGTCACTAAGTGCAGTTCACTGTGATCTGGAAGCTGGAGGACCTGATTCAGCTACAAGTCTAGTCACTCAAGATCATGGTAGGTGTTATAGGTAGTTTGCATTTCCCATTTACATAGAGGGAAGAAAGCCCAAGAGGGAAGAAAGCCCAAGTTCTGTGGATCCTTATCTTTGCTTTGTTCTCATAGAACTACTTGCTCTCTGTTGACCATGATGCTGTGTATAATGGAAGAGTGATGGGGAGTCTCCTTTGATCACAGAAAAGTGGAGCATCCCAAAGGACCAGACATGCCTCCACAATCAGTGAATAGACAATGATTTGGGGAAGCAAGTGGACAGCTGAAGTGGTCTAGTCCAAATTCCTTATAGAGAAGGGTCTTCTTTTCTTTGGGCACCTGTGGACAATATCTCACACAGAGAACTCATCGTTGTTAGAAAACTCAGATTGCTAGAAGGCTCTTCCTTTCACTGAGCTGAGCTATGATCTCTGTCTAAAACTCACTCACTGGTGCTAGAACTGTCCTCTACAACATCCCAGAATAATGACTGGTTTCCAGTATGATGGCCCTCAAAGAGAGGGACCACCTACCCATTATTTTCTGATCCAGGCTCAACATAAGGAGCAAGATTTCCTTCTATCTTGAATGACATGGGTTTCAGAGGCCCTGCCCTCTGGCTCTCCACTTCTGCATTAATGATTTTATCACCATCTTAAAATGTCATGGTCAGGAGTAGACATAACATTCCACAAGAAACAAGACCCCTTAGCTATAATTCCTAGCCTCTTCATCACTGTGGGTTCCTATCTTTCCACTCTCCAAATGGGCCTTTTGTTTAGAAATATTTTGCTAATTAAACTGACTATATAGAACCCATCTACAAATAAGTTTGAATTCCTTGGTCTGGCTTTCATGGTCCCAAGATTCTTCTGCATTTTGTCTCTGGCCTCCTCTACTCCCAGCCTTATTTCTCATCATTCTTGTGTTAGTCAGCTTGGGCTGTTATAACAAATACCACCAACTAGGTGGCTTCAACAACAGACATTTATTTTCTCACAGTTCTAGAGGCTGGAAGTCCAAGATCAAAGTGTTGACGAGGTGGGTTTCCTCTAAGGTCTCTCTCCTTGGTTTGTAGATGGCTGTCTTCTTCCTGTGTCCTCACATCATCTGTTCATGTCTGTGCTAATTTCTTATAAGAGCACCAGTCATACTGGCTTAGGGTCCACCCTAATAACCTTATTTTACCTATCTTCAAATACAGTCACATTCTGAGGTACTGGGGGTTAGGACTTGTACTGTGTATGAATTTTGGCACAACAGAAATCAGTCCGTAACATTCTACCTTACCTTCGTATAGTTAGGCTGGTTTTACCTCATCTGCTCAGAACATACCCTTTATTTTCATCTCTCATGCCTTTGTTCTTGCTGCCTCTTGCCTTGTCTCTCCTCTTTCTCTTTCAAGGTCATTCTTCCAAGAGTCTCTCATGCCAAGTGGTTGTCCAGACTGCTTAGGTACCCACAGAGATGGAGAATCTCCCTTCTCCCAAACCAACCCATTCAGCTTGCTTCAGTAGCATTCTACCCTAGCAATGCAGACCTCAAAAGGCCTCAGGTTTCAAACACACCAGAGGTGCTTCTCCTTCCAATTCATATAAAATCATCTCCAGATAAATAAAATTATCTCTAGATAAAGTGAGCACTGAGTAGCTTATGGGGGAAAAAGCCCTGAAATATCCTGGAAGTTGAAAACAAGTGAAACTAGATGCCTGAAACCTACATACTCTGAGGTACTGTTCTTAGGAACAGTTTTCAACAGAACTTTGTCCTCTTCCTATGTTGTGAATACTCAAGATGTTTCTTCATTTGCGGCCCACAATTGAGTATATTGCAATTTCCTCCTTGTTCCCTCTGCAGGATACGGCTCTTCTTAACCTCACCTGCCAAGATCTTGCAGTCACAACAAAATCAACAAGCCTACTTTTTTTTCACTCCACTCTGCAGCTCTTCCCCAGCATGCACACACTCTGCCACACACACCTCCTAGAGCTTCAGCCTTGCACATGGCTTAATGCTGTTGCTTAGCAACCAGTAAGGGAAGTGTGATCACACCTCCCAGCACTGTCCGTGGAGCACTGCAGACAATACAAACAGTTCCCTGGCTTCTCTCTGCAACTGAGGAAGGTAACTTCAGAGGTGGCCAGCATTATGCTCCAGAGATATTGGCTCATCATCCGGGGGCCCAAATTGGTTGCTGCTTAGCTTTTACTTGGCATTGGGTAATGTCTTTCTGGGGGCGGCTGGGTAGGTGGTTCTTGAAGGGCCGGATCTCTCTGCTTGCACTTGTTCTCAGGATGCCTGTGATGCAGGCAGGGCAGCTTGCAGAATCCTCTCGGCTCCCACGCAGCCCTGCCCTGCACCAAGCCTGCATCCCCTCTCCCAGCCGCCGCGTTCCCTGCAGCCTCTTCCATTTGGAAGTTGTTCTTCAATGTTCTGGCACTGCCCTGCCCACCCCTTCCTACTTAGCCCTCTTGTTCTTCCAGTCTCTGGGCCCCTCTGCCTTTCAGATGCTCCTCCATGCTGCTGGATGGCCCCAGCTCCTCCGATCAGCCATGTCCCTGCCCCACCTCTGTCCTTTCCATTCCTTCCACCCTAGCCATAAACTGCTAGGCCAGATGCCACATAAGTGCACTGAGGCCCATCTCCTGATCTTTATTGGTGTCCTGATCAGAAACTGGATGGTTGTGGCTTGGCCTCCCCGGGTGTCATATAACATGAAACAGTCTGCAGTCTGTAGACATATATCCCAATTCCAGATCCCATCTTTTTTTCATTCTGTGATCCAGGTCAAGTTTCTTCAACCCAAGTGTTTTCTTCCTATGAAGACTAGAATATTTGCCTCACTGAGCTATTATGACAGTTACATGAAGTAATCAATAGAAAGAACCCAGCAAAATGTGAAATGTGTATTTGGAGTGCTGAAGGCCTATGGTCGAACTCTTTATTCTTCCCTGAGACCTGCCTCTTTCTCAAGTAAAAACCAGCAAGTTGGTTTTGGATTCTCAAGAGGCAGTGCCATGCAACAACAAGAATGCTAGGTACTCAGTACCTCTGATCTTGGGTCCTGCACTCAACAACCTTGAAATTTCTTTTGTTCCCCTGTAAAATGGAGCAAAGAACTTGTCTAATGCACAGAGTTGTCTAATGCACAGAGTTGTAGTAAAGCTCCAAGGCTTAAAAATATGTGTCAGTATCTTTTACACATGTCAAGGTGTTTTACACATTATAGACATAGGAATGAATTATCTTGGACAAAACTGGTCCCATTTCTTCCCCTGTCAAATGGAGGAGTTAGATTCTAAAATGTCTACAACACCCTTGAAGACCTAAAATTGTAGCAAACTGAGAGATGACAGTCACTTGCCCTCCAAAGACCTCAGTGGACAGAACTAAAGCCCTCTTCAAAGAGAATATGTGTCTTATGACTGTAAGAATACATTGCCATAATACTTCTACTACCTTGTCCCTGGAGCCCCATGACCAAGATGGCTGATCATCTGTTAGTCAAAACCTCAGCCCAGGAATGTTCTAGAGGCTTCTTCTGATTCTGGCTTGGGAATGCATATAGCTCTGTCCTTTCAATAAGGAGAACAAATGAGTCAGAACTTGCCCAAGCCGTGATAGAGGTACTGGGGAAGCAATCACTGGTGTAGGTGTTCGAAGTTTATGTCATGGATACTTCTATGGTGGTTACGTGTTTACAGGTGGCCTGGAAAAGAGCTGAATTTGCAAACAGGATAGCTGAAGCAAGCAATATTAGAGTGTGTAACATCAGTAATTTACGAGTAAGTTAAATGAAAGTGTGACCAACAAATAGAATTTGGATGTGATGGAAATTTTGAAGACTGGGAGTCTCACTGAGGATGAACAAGCATTTCAGGCACATTGGCATTCTCTTCAGTAAGGCTCTTCCAGGCCATCATAGAGGTCTCCTTATAAAGGGGGTGTCAACAGGAAAGATGGGTGATGCCAGCAGCTCTCGAGGCTCTGGCTTTGCTTGGAAGATCTATTTCCAAACCCTCTGGGGAGAGGTGTGCACCTTCATTCAGGGACTTCACTGTTACCCACCCTCAAATCCCATAAGTTCAAGGCAAAGATGAATAGAGCCTTCTATTATCTGTTAAAAAGTTGGAACTCCTGCTTCATAATGAAGTTGCAAGAGGTCAGATACAAGACAATGTTTAAACATATCACCACTAACTTCTTAAAAATATAAGTCTTTGATGGGGAAGCACTGGGGAGACAGTTTTGATCTATGTTATTTCTGGACCCATGGACTAATTAGTCACAGAATCAGAGAATGTTAAGCCAGTAGGACCTTGGCAATCACACAGTCTAACTGTTTTGTTAACAAATGAGAAAATAGTTCACAAGATATTAATAGTGGTTAATTTGGGTTTGTGGAAATGTGGGTAATTGTTATTTTCTCAATTGTTCTTTTTTTTTTTTTTTTTTTTTTTTTTACTTTTCAAATAAAAATATAGACATAAGAAAACAGGAAAGTGACTTGCCTGAGGTCCCGTAGCCATGTAGAGGCAGAACTTGCTTCACTCCCAAAACCATTGATTTTTTGTCCTCTGCTTGTCCCTGGGGCATTCTATCTGAGGCTAGGACTAAGTTTCCAAAAAGATCTTTGGCAATAAGAATATAATCATGCTGCTTATCATCTTCACAGTTTAAACCTTAACTTTGAATTACCAATAGTTTACCTTTCCAGGATAATTTCATAAAGATTTTTCTCTTAATCAAACCTGGACTTATTCTAGGGGAAAGTTAAAAATAAAATGTTGGTTGTAGGGGAGCCCAGGGGGCCCAGTTGGCTGAGTATCCGACTCTTGATTGTGGCTCAGGTCGTGGGATCCAGCCCCACACCAAGCCCTGAGTCAGAGGTTCTCTCTCTCTCTCTCTCTGTCCCTCTCCCTGACTCTCTCTAAAATTTTTTTTTAAAAATGCTGGTTGTAAGCAAATCTCTCAAAACACACCTGGTTCTATAGAGTTAAAACCACCCACTAAAGGATAATGTGAAAATGGAACCTGTGTTTGATTTTCTTAACCCACATCCCACGTAGCCCATCCAAGGAGGAAAGAGAAACACTGTTAATGGAGTGGTAAAAGCAGTGTGAATGCCATCCCCCGCAGAGGCTCCTGTGTACAGCTTTTGTTCTTGTGGTCTCTTCAATAAATATGACTCAGTGTGCTGTTTGGGCCCCACTTCCCCTGGGCAGGGAGCTGACAGCAGTGCTCTGCTGTGCCTGTCATGGGTGACTCAGGGGGCCTGCTTGAGGCCCCTCTGGTCCAGCCACCTACTTCCCCCCCGGCTGACCACGTTCCCTCTGCTCTTCTGAACACTGAGATTCCTCACCCTTCCCAGCTTGCAACGTGCTCACCAATTAATATGGCTGGTGGCTTCCCACTGCTCCATTCTTTTTAAAAAGTGCCCTACGCTTATCTTGACAAATTGCCAAAGCGCCTTTTTCATGCACCCACTCAGCAATAGAATTCGTAGTCTCCACCATAGGCACGATACACAGAAGGCCAAGTAAAGGTCAGAATGTGTTCCTGTGAACAACAAATCGGAAGACGGGAAAGGCCTCTCTTCTTCTAAATGCTTGTTAGAGCAAGAATATTGTATACTTCGTGTGTATAGGGGATGGATCTGGGCCAGCCCACACTTGTGAACTTGTTTTGACTGTAAAGCATCAAGATAGGAGCTTTAATTTATTTGGATGCACATTATTTTGATGCATGTTATTCAAGGGGATGGTAAAATGCCACAGCATTTTCTAGAACAAGAACAACAGAAAGCATTGAATAAGGAGCATGGGGTCTCCTTTCCTAAGCCAGTTGAGCCACTGTCACCTCAAGGAGATAGAGAAGCAGTGAACCGCATGCTCGTGGGATTACTGATCTAGTCTCAGGATTAAGTGGGATTTAATTCCACAAATACTGACTTAGCACCCACTACAGAAGAGGCCTAGAGGTCTATAGCACAGAGTTGCCATGGCCTACACATCAATGGGGTTGTTGGTGTTGGAGGTTGTGTGCTATAAGATGCCAAAGATAAAGGCAGTGGGGCAGATGGAGAGCTACTACATAAAGCCGGTGAGTCACCCTCAGTTTGGAGGATGGCGTGCCCTGTCCAAGAAAGTGGACTCCTTAGAAGCAGTGTCTGTTGCTTGCCAATCTGCTGTAGGATTTTTTTTTCCCCTCCTTGTCTTTTCATCTCATGGGATAGGAAGGCCCAGTTTGGTCTAGTTGTACATGTTGACCTATGCATACGGGTAGGCAGAGCTCCTAACTCATTCACTCACAAGTGCTCTCTCTCCCTCACCCCCCCCCCCCCACCCACACATATACACACGATCATACTTTGGTCACCACAACACATCCCTGTATCTACCCTATGATGGCAGTTCAGACCAAGACCAATGCTGAGACAAATGAGGCCCCTTAGTGATAGGATTGGCCTGAGGGGAGGAAAGGCTACTCTGAGGGGCATGATTTCCCTGCTGTCCAGATGCTTAATGATCATTAAACCTTATCAGCCATTTAGATCTAAGAGTGGCTTAGTAAACAACATCAACAGGAAAGAGCCTGCTAGTGAGAATGAAATGAGAAGTGTCACCACCTGTTATTGTCCTAGTGCATAGTCTTGTGGTTGCAGATGACAGAAACCCAAAGAGGGGATACACTGGCTCATGTCCCCATACTAAGGGAAGAATAAGAAAGCAGCTGCACTCAGGAACAACTGGAACTGGGAATTTAGACATGGCCAAGTGTCTCCAGGTCTGCCCTTTTGCCTTTCTGGCCCTTGCCTCATGTTGGCTTCATCTTTCAGAGCAACTTCTGCAAAAGGCAGGAAGCAGAGCTGCTAATTGCTTCCAGGATCTCACCTACAGCCTTCTTACCCACCAGAGAAAGCCTGTTTCCCTAGGCTGATGTTTTAAAAAATGCAAAAGAAGAACTTGGATCGGTTTGGCTAAGATCCTGTGTCCATTTCTGGACCAATCTCCCCAACCCATGCCAAGAGGGTGGGGTGCCATGTTTGCCCCAGCTTGGGCACTGTGTCCCATGCTGTGATCCAGACCAGGGGGAAAAGATAAAAGAGATGGCCTACCATGATGGGCAGCCTGTAATAAATCACTTGGTTGCTGTAGAAGAAGGAATAGTTCCCTGCAAAGACAGTGAGTGAAATTCTCTGAGAAAGGGGGAGGAGGCATTGCAGGCTGACAGTGAAGGACACCTGCCGTCAATTTGTGAGCTTTGGTCCTGTAGCAGCTTGTGCTCCGTGGCTAGCAGGTGTGCCTGATAGGAGACCTGTTAAGCTTGAGAATTGGAGGGAAATGGTGACATCTATAGTGCTTGGGAACTGACAAGGTATGATTATATTATGGCTGGAACTAGATAAAACTTTGCAGAGAGAACAGGCAACAAGGTCATGAGTTACATGTCAATAAATCATTTCCATACTGCTGGACTGTTTGACAATAGTTATTATATGAAAGAGATAGCTGAGCTTGACTTCCTGGCCATGCTGTCCTGCTTGTAGAATTCAAAAGGAGAATTTGTGTGGGTACTGGTTTTTCTTTCTTGGGCTCGAGCGCAGTGTTAATATCAGTGACAGTCTTCCCACAGAATCATCCCTGATTTTCAAGAATGGTATTTTTATTGTACTGCATATACCTAAAATTGAAAACTCGCCTTGCCGTTCAGTCTTGAGTGAATGGTGTTCTTAGAGTAAATGGCTATTTTTTTATTCTGCCTCTTAACGCTTCAGATGCTACTTTTGTTCAGAGTCTCAGTGCTTTAATACTCAGCAGGTGGGTGCATACTAATGGCCCCCCAAAGATGTACCTGTCCCAGTCCAAAAGCCTGTGAATATGTTAACTTACATGGCAAAAGAGTCATTGCAGATGTGATTGAAGGTAAGGATCTTGAGAGAGGGAGATATCTGAGATTATCTGGGAAGGTGATGTGACACAGAAGGAAATGTGACAAGAGAAGCAGAAGTCACAGAGAGAGAGAGTTGAAGGTGATTTTCTGTTGAATTTGAAGATGGAGGAAGGGGCCATGAGCTGGTGAATGCAAACAGTCTCTAGAAGCTGTAAAAGACAAGGAAAAGGATTCTTCCCTAGAGCCTCCAGAAGGAACACAGCCCTGCTGGTACCTTAATTTTAGGTCTCTGACCTCCTGAACTGTATGATAAATTTGTGTTATTTTTAGCCACTAAGCTTATGATAGTTTGTTACAGGAGCAGTAGGAGACTAATAGAACTACCTTTCTGGAAAGCAACTTGGCAACATGTCCTGGGAAATATAAAAGATTGCATATAAAAAATATGCCTTCTGACTCCATCATTCTCCTTCTAGGGCTGTCTCCTCTGAAACAATCAGATATGCAGAAATGCCCTTACTTACTAAGATGTCCTTTATGGTATTATCTCTGATAGCAAAATCTGGGAACCACCTGAGGGCCCTTCTGGTGGCCTTATCTTTATTAGAGTTACAACAGTGTTTGAGTAAGAAATATAGCCCTCTGGATGATGGCCATCCTCCTTTATGACATTGTTATAGGAACATGTTGTAACCACAGGAAGGGATGGCCTGTGTTAGAAAATGACCATGACTGTGAAAAAGAAAGAAAGAAAGAAAGAAAGAAAGAAAGAAAGAAAGAAAGAAAGAAAGGAAGGAAGGAAGGAAGGAAGGAAGGAAGGAAGGAAGGAGACCATGGTGACAACCTTGCTGTTGATCTACTGATTCAATGATGTTTATTGAGCATACTGGTCCTGAGCCAGAGCTGAGGATATAGAAGCAAAAGACACACAAGAATTATGGAGAGCTGTGGGGGCTTGGCCCAGGAGATGGTTGTCGATGCAAACACTTCTCAGAAAAGGTGATATTCTGCTTAAAACTTGAAGGATCAGTAGGAATGAGCCACAGCCAAAAAGTCAATTCATGGACTGCAGTTCTTTCCACATTCTGGGCATGCACATCACTGAAAGTGGAGGTAGATCCTGGCTGCTCCCTGGGAATTCTAAAGACACTACTACTTCAAATAGGACTAGCCACCCTTTTGTGAAAGAGCTCCAATGAACAGTCAAAAACTGGAAACAACTCAGAGGTTCTACAGTGGGCGACTGGTACATCCATACAATGAAATATTACTCGGCAATACAAAGGAATGGACTATGGATGGATGGATCTCAAGGGCATTGTGCGTGGTGAAAAAAGTCAGCCTTCAAAGCCTTCCATTTATGTAACATTATTAAAATGAAACTATAGAGATGAAGAACACATTAGTAGTTGCAGAGGTAGGGGGGCAAGTGTGACCATCAAGGGAGTTCTTTCATGGTGGTGGAAACATTCTGTATCTTTAATGTGGAGGTAGTTACACAGCCATATACATGAAGTAAGATGGCATCGAACTATGCACACACACACACACACACACACACACACACACACACAAAGGTGGTGAAAATGGAATTAGGTCTGTCATCTCATCCCAGTATTATAGCAATGTCAATTTCCTAGTTTTGATATTTTGCTGCAGCACTATGGGAAGATGGGTCAAGAGTACAGGGCACTCTGTGTGCTATTTTTCACAACTTCCTGTGAGTTTATAATTATTTCAAAATAGAGTTAAAAACAGCTACAGACAAAAATTCCTCTGCCTGGTGACACTTTTGCTGTCCCCAAGAATTTTCTTACCACTCAATGGTTACAGGTCAATTTCAAATGGTGTTTAAATACCTCAGTTTCCTCCAGCATTCTAGACACCAGCTAATGGCCACGTGGTGTAGGGAGGCGATGCTAGTCGCTGACCACAGAGGATGTCCCCCCAAATCTCCAGTGCATTGGACCACCCTGTGCCTGCCTTCTCCATCACCAGCTATCAGAAGCATCACTGCCCAACTACCAGCCTGTGAGGAAATTGTCTGTGTTTGCAGGACATCCTGGATATGTTGTAAGAGCCTGGCTTTCTCCTTTCTCCTTTGCCAGCTCTGGATGAAGAAGGGGAAATGGCCAGTGAACAGGCTGGAGAACGGAGAAGGCTTTGTTGGAGGAGGGGAGTTTTGGGTGGAGTCAGGAGACAGATAGCCAAGATTGAGGGAGATGGTAGACTAGGTGGTCTGGCATAATGGGGAAACACAGGCTGGGAGTATCTGAATTCATTCACCTAGTCAGTAAGTGTCTTTGTTTCTTCAGGCTGCTGTAACAAAAGTACCATACACATGGCTTAAACAGCAGACATTTATTTCTCACAGTTCTGGAGGCTGGAAGTCCAAGAACAAAGTGCCAGCAGATTCTGTCTGGTGAGAGATCGCTTCCTGGTTCATTGATGGTCTTCTTTGACTGTGTCCTTACACAGTGGAAGGGGTGAGGGAGCTGTCTGGGGTCTCCTTTAGAAGAACACTAACTTTATTCATGAGGGCTCCACCTTCATGACCTGATCAACTCCCAAAGGCCCCACTTCATAATACCAACCCCCTTGGGGGGTTAGGACTTCAACATATGAATTTTGGGGGAATTCAAACATTCAGTCTGTAGCAGCAGGTATTTATGAAGTGCCTCATCTCTGCTAGGCCTAGTTTTACATACTGGGGTTACAGGGTAAAAAAAACAGTCCGTGGATTTATGGAGATTATATTAGAAGGTCTGAAATCAATCTCTATTGCTCACTAGTCTTGTGACCTCTGAAAAGTTACTAGACACCTTTGAATTTTGGTTTCTTCTCTGTGAATTGCAGTTACTAATCCAACCTCTTTGGATTTCTGAGGTTGCATAAGATGGTGCGTAAGTGCCTAGCATGATGTCTTAAATGTAGTGGATGCTCAGTTTTTCCGTTAGTTCTTATTGTCCTCTCTCTTTGCTCACCATCTATGTAGAATGCTTATAACCATCTGGATCCTGTCAAGGCAGCATAGGGCTGTAGACATGGCTGAGTTTTGTAGGTTCTGTTGAATTGAATGTAGGGATACCTGCATAGTTCTGTAGTGTTCAGTTCAAGTGACGTTGGGAAAGAAAGAATTCTTTTTATACTTCTGTTAATTTTTGCTTTATGTTTTGAATTCTTTGTGTTTGGGTGTACTTAGTGTTATACCTCCTCAGTCAATTTTTCCCTTTTAAAAGTCATTTCCTTATTATCATATTTTTAACTTTTTTTCAAATTTAGTCTGTTACCTTATGTATCTATATCAACTCTCTTTCATTTAGTAATTGTCTGGTTTATACTTTTCTACCTCCTTATTTTCAACTTTTCTATGTCCTAATGTTTTAGGTTTGTTTTTTTGTAAACTACATACAGCTGGATTAAAAAAAAAAAATGAGCCTAAAGGTGTTTGTCTTTTAATATGTCAATTTAAACTTTTTAAAATATATTAAGCCTCTAATATTTAGCACATTTTTGCTATATTGTTTATAGTTGCCTTTTTCCTAACTTTTGCCCCTCATGAGATTGTGTTTCTTTTATGTCCTTCTTTTTTACCCTCTGGATTTAGAAGTTATAAATTACAATTCTATTATTTTAATTGTTTTACTCATTTTTAACATTCTTGAAAATCTCTCATTGATCACTGTTGTTACCCTTCTCCCCAAAGTGGAAAGACCTCATGACACTCTGTAATCCTTTTCCTTCCATTTTCCAAACTACCTTCGACTCATGTTTTAGTGTTAACAACTTTTCAATAGCCCCCTCCCCAACTTAGCCATTAGGATTATTATCTTGGACTTCTTGTGCTATTTTTTTTTCTCTATTTAAGTATTTCAAATTTACTTTGTATGGTCCTGAATCATTCTACTAGCTTTGGTTCTTGATTTTCTAATCTATAATTTGCATCTGCTGAACCTCCCTCAGCATTGGTTATCTGCCTGCGTAGTTTGCAATTTTGAATTGTATGTATGTGTATGTGAGGGGGCAAGGGGTCCCACGTATCTCTGATTAAGCAAGTGTCCTACAGAGTTTTGCTTTTTCAGAGGAAAAATCTGAATCATTTGTTACCACTTCTGGATTTGTTTTTATTTGAATTACTTGGATTGGAATTCACATCCCACATATGTACAATGGCAAAGGTTTGGGTTTTCAGTTTCCTTCTTTTTTTAACTGGGCCCTGCTGGAAGTGAAACTTTCTCACCTCCGAGGGCCAGTGAGTGATGTTTCTGGTGTCCTTCTCATAATCACATAATCAAGGCAGCTATTCATTCTCTGGGCTCAGCCCCTGCCTTTCAAGGATCTGAAGCTGGATGACACCACCCACACGAACATTAACCCCCAACCCCAGTTCCTGGGGTGTCCACAACTTTAGCCACCAGTCAGTGTTCTGTACATGAGCCCCCTCTATTTCTGAGACCCAAGAATTTACTCTTTCCAACTTGGGTGGAATTAAGATTATTTTTGTTATGTTTTATACAGCATTTCTACACGTTTGGAGAAGGATGGACCTAGGCCACATTAGGTCAATTTCTCACCATTACCATAAACCACACACTCACACCTTCTTACACACAATAAGAAATGAAGGTCACTTTCATTTTATCAATCAGTAAATGTCATTAAGTCAACTAGATTCTAGGGCTATAGTGCTGAGTAAAGAAACTCCATCTTCCCCGCCCTCCTAGAACTTAGCATCCAAAGAGAGAGGCCAACTTGAATCAGGTCGTCTAAAGAATAAATGTACATTTGCAACTCTGGCCAATGCTGTTAAGGAAGGGCACATTGTTCTAAGGCAGTGGATGTTCCAGATGGGGCCTGACTTAGCAGTAAGGAATGAAGAAGCCAAGATATCACAAAGGCCAGAGGACAGCCTAAAGAGGAGTTGATTGCAAGGGGCAGGCTTGTCACCAGGGCCCTCCCTGACCCCCGATCTTGGTCGTGCGAGCCTGGTGATCTGGGAGCCAACTTTCTCCCTGACCAGGTAGCAGGAGATCAGCATGATTAAAGCCTGCAGACTACAGAGGCGGGGGGTAAATATGGGGGTGGGTGGAGGGGGCAGGATTTCCCCTGGCAGGATGCCCTAAAATGCTGTGAACCACCTCAAAAATGATGCCATGTATGCTATGAAATTAAAAAAAAAAAGGATGTGAGAAACTTGTGCGAAGGCCATTTTACCTTGTATATTTTGACTAGCAGGAAGGAGAAAACAAGGTCAGAAACAATGCCCTCTGGGGCATTTCTTCTTCTTCCAGATGATAATCAGGGAAAAAAACGGGGGGCCCTAGATTATTCTTGAAGCAAAACTTTTGGCCATTTAAATAGTGATTGGAGTGATGAAGGATGTGGAGGATTTGGCTTTTGAAAGGAAAGAGCTCCGGGCTGGGGGAGCCAGGGGGCCAGCTTTCCCTCAGACTGCCTGGTGAAAGCCAGGCCCCTGCTCTGTAAAATTAGGAGGTTGCACTAAGGGAACTAGAAGGACCCTTCCATCTCTGACATCCCAGATGGGCTTCCTAGGAAAGATGGGGTACCCGTGAGGCCCCCGTTGCCCTGCATTTCCAGAGTTCCCAATGAGCTACGGTCCCTTGTGCCTCTATACCCAGATTTCCCAGGCTTTGGAGCAACCCTCCTGCCACTGATAACACCCATGATCCAATGCCCTCCATCAGGAATTTCTCTCATCCTCACATCCATCTGTGCAGCCAGTTCTGCCCAGTTGTGCCAAGAAAATGCAGTCTCTGCTCACAAAAACAAGGAGCTGAGTGTGTGCCTATTTGGTGTTTACTAACTGCCTGGATCCGGGTAGTAAGAAGGGGAAGCCCTGTTCTCTGTTTGGAACTTCCTCTTATGGACACAGATTGTGGTCCAATTCCTGGCAGCCTGTTCTAATCCCGGTCAGGCCCTGAGCTTCTATCGATTTGCTGACCCAGTTCATCATCCGGGAGGCGGGGCCAGTGGACTTGAAAAGTTAGAGCCTGTGGCTGTGCCTGGAGCCGGTCTGCCCAGGGGCTCATCCCTCCTCCCCTCTCTCACCCTCCTCTGAGCCAACCTGGTCTCTCTTCTCTACTTCCTGGGCGTGATTCACCCTGGGGCTCCCTGTCGGCAAGCATGGCAGGTATGTGTCATTTCCTTATGCTGGTGAGATCCAGTGCTCTCTTCTCACCCTGTGACTCCTCTAGTCTGATTGAAAAGAGCTAAAAGTGCTGGATCCTCAAGCCCACAGCAGCATCCTAATGGGGGTTTATTGTTGGGGTGAATTTATCACCTTGTAAGGCTTTCTGCATTTTCACAGAGAGATTTAGGAGGAGCTGGGGACCGGTACAGTCTGTCTCATCCTGTTTTCTGCCACTCCCCCTGCTGTCCCCCAGAACTGTTCTGCCCTCCCCTCACCTTCCCCCCATGGATGCTTCCTTGGGGGTGCTCTAGCCTTACAGGTAACCTCTTTGCAGTAGCCTGCCCCTCCCTGGGGAGACTGGCGGGAGGACGCCAAGCCTGGGATTGGACAGGAGGGACCCCATCCTAAGGCCATTGCCGTCATCCTGGTCAGTGCCTCTCTGTCAGACCAGGATGAGAGTTAGTGGCAGGCATAGCCATTCCCATGTGAAATCTAGAGCCACTAGGTGGAAATGAGGTTCAATAAGTGCTGGCATGTCACTGCTGTGCCAACACTGACCCACTTTAGTGACAGAGCACACCCACGATACTCACATGGCTGGAGTTTGGGAATCCTTATGATATCAACCTCCAACACAGTTCATTGGAAGATAGCAGCCACTCCCGGTCCCCTCGGGGCAGAAAATGGGAAAAATTGCAGAGTATCCCACTGGCCCTGGGAAAATCTCTGTACTGGGGAAGGGACAAGGATAAGGGCCAGCGCATTCCATCAGGCCATGGTGCTTCTGTGGTCTTGGACCCTCAACTATGAGGTCCTGCTGGAACTAGTGGGACAGAGCTTGCTGGTTATGCGCAGGGGGCGAGGGGTCTGAAGATCTCATCTTGTGAGGACTGTGTGAAGGTCTGCAGCAGTTTAAAGTGGAAAAACCTGGAGGAGTTGATAAGCAGTTTCCTAACATTGAAGGGCCCTTAGCAAAGGAGAGATGTGTTTTATTACACATGTGTGTCTAGAAGGCAGACCCAAGAAGTTACAGAAAAGTGTACTTGGGCTGAATATAAAAGAAGTCTTTCTTGGGGCGCCTGGATGGCTCAGTCAGTTAAGCATCCGACTTGGGTTTGGGTCATGATCTTACGGTTGGTGAGTTCAAGCCCCACATCCGACTCCGTGCTGACAGTGCAGAGCCTGCTTGGGATTCTCTCCCTCTGCCTCTCTCTCTCTCTCTCTCAAAATAAATAAATAAACTTACAAAAGGATTTTTTTAAAAAAAGACTTTCTTATCATTGGAGCTCTGAGCATTGGAGCAGGCTGCTAACATCTTGAGGAATTAAGTGCCTTATCCCTAGAAGAATTGAGGCATAAAGTGGCCAGGAGGGCCTCCTGCATGGTGCTGAAGTCTGGACTGCCTGGCCTCTGACAACTCTTCCCTTGCTAACTAAGCCTAATTCAGGGCCAGCACTGCCCTCTCTCCCATCTCCATGGTGCTCCTGGAGCACATCTTCATCTTTCTCATCATGGACCTTCCCTGGGCAAGACAGAGGTGAGGTCTGGCCTGTGCCTGTGTCTGTAGAAGGCTGTGTGATGGCTCTTGGCAGAAGCCCCAGAAAAGTCTGCCATGTGCTGAGCTGGTACAGCCCCTGGGGGAAGTGTCTCTGTTACATGTTTCTGTGGATTCTTACTGGTCATCTCGCCCACCCCCAGTCCTGCGGGTCAAGATTACTCTCCCTCGTCCTGCAGAGGAGGAATGAAGGAAATACCCAGGCCACTGCAAGGCTAAGATTAGACCCGGAGCCTGCCTTCCTGTTCCCATTCATGGAGTGCCTTGTGCCAGTCCCCCTGTGTCTATACATCTTACATACGACCTCGAGTTGAATCCTTAAGTCAACTCAAATAGCTGCCCATCATTGTTTCATTTTACAAAGGACAAGTTTCAGAATAGCTGGAACTGATGCCAGCAGGCAGGGTCTGAGGACCCCCAGGGGTTCCCACAGAAAAAGCCAAGAGGGTCCCCAGCTGTGCATAGGACAGATATCAAATGCAAGCCTGTAGGCAGTAAAAGCAGAGCTTATTGAAGGTAGAGAGTGTCTGAGAGACTCAGAAAGGAAAGAAAGGAGCCTTGTCTTTGTTTGGGGTCTGGGATTTTTACTGAGGATCATGGGCTGGTATACGTGTCCTCTCCAGGAACCAGTTAGAACAAGGACAAGGGCCCAGGTGTTATCCCTTGAGATGTCTAACGCTGGTGGTCTAGAATACACAGATGATGGCTTCCTTGGTCATTCTCACCTGGTCCTTCCTTAGATGTTGTCTATCCTAAAGAAATCACTAACTCCTTGTCCCTTACAAGAGGGCCTATCCCCTTTACATTATGAGGTGTGTATAAAGTGGAGGTGCAGGTCCCAGCAAGAACGGCAGCAGGAAAAGGAGCAAAAAAGCAGATTTTTATGGAGTCCTTCGGTTTCCCTATCTGAGAACTCTGTGTGTGACACGCTAGTAAGGGACAGAGCTGGGCTCCTTCACCATGAGTTGCAAGAGATATCCCACGGGCATGCAAGGAGGGGCCCCACGTAGCTGCAGAGCACATACCCCAGGGGATTGGGCTGGGCCATTCAATTCCATACTCTTGAGTAAATGATGGCCTACTCTATATATCCCAGTCCTGTGTGAAATATAACTGGGGGCAAAAAGTGTATATGGTACTATTCCCAGGTTACAAGAAACCTGTGGTCCAAAAGAGTGAGCATAGCATGTTCACCATAAGATGTGCCTAACAGGGAGGAAGAGCTCATCTTATTGAGGGGTGGGGAGGAAAGCTTTATGACAGAGCTAGAACTGGAAGCAGGCTCTGCCAAGGAGACCTAGATAGGCAGGCACAGGGGACTGTAGAGATGAGGGTCATTGTGTTCAATGCCACAGGCATTAAACAGAATGGGGCCCATAAATTCTTGAGCCATTGTTAAGGAAGCATGGTTGTCCCTCCCACTTTCTCTATCCATCCAGGAAGGCCCCAGTCTCAAACAGAATTTTCCAGCCCAACCTTCTCATCCTCTGACTTGATGAATAGCCTCACCAGGCTCCTATTGATTGAAGAATGTTGTAGGTGACATGGGCTCCCCTCCAGTGGCTACCAATTCCTGTGGATTCTACCTCAAACATTCTACCCTTTATCTCCTCCTTATTGTTACCTCCCATCCTGGGCAAGACTCTACTTTTTCTTGTCCTAATCAATGCATCGGCCTCCCAGTTGCAGCCCCTAGGTCTTTGCAAATCTGTCTTATGCAGTTGCCTTTATAAACCTTGGCACACTGAATCAAGTGTGCCAAGCCTTTACTTTCTGGCTGTTTTGCCCACATTCCTTCTAAATTTTGCTGACAACCTCCCCACCCACCTCCTTTGTTGACAAACCTATCCATATGCCCATGCTGCCCTTCCGCATCAGGTGAGGGCACTCCCTTCTCTTTTGCTGCTCCCATGTGTAATTTGATTTGTGCCTCTCTTGTAGCACTCACCACACTCTGCCCTGTGAAATTCTGTGGAAGCCTCTGCCTGTCCAACTTGGTTGTTGAGTTTCTGCCTCACACTTTGCTTGCCTTTGTATTCTCTGTCCTGTCTGCCCATTCAGTGGGTACTCAATGATGCTTGTTGACTGATAATAATCACAGTCCCTGTGGCCCAGCCCCAGGCTGAAGGAGCACAGAAGGAGACCCTGGGAAAAAGGCTGCACACAGAACTTAACCTTGGCATGGTGAAGCACATGCTTTCTGTGGGGGAGGGAATCATTGTGCAAGAACAGGCACCTGCCAAAGCCATGGCTGCTTTCCTCCACAATGTGATGAAGTCCTATATATTTCCGTGAAAGATGGGGTGGTGCGCTGGTTAAGGAAGTAGGAGGATCTGCCATTTCCCAGCTCCATGACATTGAGAGGGTTATTTTAACCTCTGTATGCTTCAGTTCCCCCACATGTAACTTGGCAGGAGAATAATAGTACCAACCTTTTTGCTTTGTTTTGAGAATTGAGTTAATATTTGTGGCTGGCACATTAAAAGTTCCTAATATATGTCTATTAATTTGAAGTTATCATTACTGATAGTCTGTGCCTCCTGGAAGGCAAGAACCACACATCTAAACACGAGAGAGGACAGAGATGCCCCTCATGACGGGGACGGTGTTGAGCCTAGTGGTTGGAAACCCACCTTCCTGTCCAAAGGCCACAAAATGGACCCTTGGAGAGTTGAGATACAGGATAAGATAATGAGAGACTATAGATTTAGTAGTCCGGAGAGAATTCCAAACAACCACCCCAAACATGCCTTATGTTTTTATAGTATTTCCCGTTGATACTGCCCCGGTAATATGAGAGTTCTCAAGGTCAGTTCTGGAAACACCTCCCTCATCTCTTTACACTGCCACGTTCCAAACATTCCAATGAAGCTTCTCAGCTTCTTCTCCCCTAAGACAAAGACCCACCTGATTAGCCTCTTCCCGTGATGAACAGAAAATGGAAACCCAGGCAAGTCAAGACTAGGCACTTGAGCCTTAAGATGACCCAAATCAGAGTCTAGAAAATTTCAAGGTAGTCTGGCCCATTCCTGGCCCTAGAATTAGTTCATCCTCCCTGAGGACACCTCCCTCTCAGCACTTCCCACCTCCTCAGTCTCTCAGTCTGCCAGGATCTGAATGCATGCCCCCCATGAATTCATATGCTGAAACCCGAACCCCCCAGGTGATGGTGTTAGGAGGTGGGAGGGGATTAGGTCATAAAAACAAAGCCTTTGTGAGTGGGATCATGCTCTTATAAAAGAGACCCCCCCCCCCCCCAGGGCTCCCTTCCATCCTGTAGGACACAGTGAAAAATCTGTACCCTGGAAGAGCGCCCTCACCTGACCACACTGGCATTCTCATCTCAGACTTCCAGCCTTCAGACAATGAGAAAGAAATGTCTGTTCTTTCTAAGCATCCTCAGCCAATGTAATTTTTTATAGCAGACCTAAGAGACTAAGTCACCATCCCAGGTATTCTAGTGAGCATCACCTGCCCCTAGGGGGAGGCTGCCTACTTTGTTCAGGGCTTTGGACTAATTCCCACCCCTGCTCTTTTTATGCTAACCTAGTTTGTTCATAAGTAAACAGCACAGTCTCTACAGGCAACAACCAGCTTCTAGATTTGGGTGCCCAGGGTCTTGAGGTGGCAGGCCAGCTTTTGCCTAGTTAAGTTGAGGAAGTCTTTCAGCTGGCTGGACCAGGGTCTGCCAGAAATCCTGGTTCATTCTAGGCCAAGATCAGAGCAGGCAGTCTTCTAGCCTGCATCCCCCTCTCCCCCCCACCTAATCTCACTCCTGGGGAGGCAGGTCCAGAACAAGGTTCCTATGCAGGCCAGGCTTCGCTATATGCAAATAGCTTGTGACCGAGCTCGTATCCCCAAGGGAGGCAAGAAGTCCCATTTGAAACTTCTGAGCTTGTAGAACACAGGCCGGGAGAGGATCCTGCCAGCTCAGAGGCTCCAGTTCCAGTTTGTCAGGAGGTGTTTGGGTTTGTGGGTCTGTGTGTATGGAGAGGAGAGGGTGCTGCTGGTCAGAAAGTGAGGTCAGGGACTGTGCAGAGGGGCCAGTGGGCGGCAACCTAAGAAATAACACTAGGTGCACAGGAGAAGGAAGGGGAGGCTGGACTCGGGCTTACTGGCATTTGAGTCCTCAGTTTGAAGAGGTAGAGGTTCTCTGAAAATGGGGTCTCTAAAATTCTAGGAAAGTCTTTTCCATTTTTCGAGGCTCTCTGGGTTAACCAAGAAGAAATATCAATATAAGGCAACAAATATCATGATGTATTTTAAATGTTTACTTTCACTAATTAATAATTTTAAACACACACACACACACACACACACACACACACACACACACACACAGAGTGACTTCATGAATGACTCATTTAGAAATAATATCAGGGGCCCTTTGTCCTGTGAGGCCTGAGTCCAGAGGCCCTCTTGGCTTTGAGAGAAGTCCAGGCATCTCTGAGAGACCCTGCAGGGAGCATAGGGAGGCAGACAGAGGGCCTGTAATTCTGGGCAGTTAAACAACAAGTCCAGAGCATATGTCCTGGAAGATGGAGATGGTGAATTGATGAACAAACTGACCATGTGAGTGTCTGGGCTTCTCCAGCTGTCCCTTCTCAGCCAAATATCCAGCTAGATGGAGATACTTGCCCCTGAAAGTGCTGTAGGCATTGATGGGGAATCTGTTGTCAGGGTCCTGTTGATACCTCATCTGGTGCTGGGGGACGAAGAGGGTCCTACCAAATGGGATGTGGTAGAGTCAGGAGCAGACTGGGCCTACTTTGTGGGTAGGATTGGCCCTTCTGTAGGCCCAAACCCATGCTGTTCTTGTTACTAGTTCCAGGTAGCTGGGGACCATCATTTCACTCAGGTGGTTCTTTTATTTTTTTTAATTTTTTTAATGTTATATTTATTTTTGAGAGGAGAGAGAGAGAGGACAGAGGATCCAAAGAAGGCTCTGTGTTGACAGCTGAGAGCCCGATGCAGGGCTCGAACTCATGAACCATGAGATCACGACCTGAGCCAAAGTTGGATGCTCAACCGACTGAGCCACCCAGATGCCCCCACTCTGTTGGTTCTTATGAGGGCTGATACCCATGTTGGCTTGTTTCCAAGGGAGGTAAGGGAGGGGAACAGCTTTTTCCCCAAATTGCTGATCTCTCTGCTTCCTCTCCACTGAACCCTCTTCTCATCTGGGCTTCACCCTTAGCCTTTTATCCTCGGCCTTCCATGCTCAGTTCAGCAAGAGTCCCCCATCCTTGACAGCTAACCAAGTTCCTCTTAGTGATTTTCCAACCATTCCCTCACCTTGCCCATTGGCTATAAACCCCTGCTGGCTCTGCTATAGCTGGAGATGAGTTTAATCTCTCTCCCCTATTGCAATAGTACTGAATAAATTCTTCCTTGATGGCTTAACTCCATTTGGTGCATTATTAATTTGTGCCTGTACACGAACTCTTAACACATCATGCCTAACAAAGTCTGGTTCTGTTGGGCTGTCTCATTATCTCTCTTGTGCTCAGAAAGGCTGCGGGGAAAGGATATTCAGGCCTGGGGAGAGGAAAGCCATTTGTCACACCCAGCCATGGGACCATCTGTCAGGGAAGAGCTAAACACTGTCACTGGAGATGCCAGTGACTGAGGGGCCATGCTCTGCTCTGCAGCTGGTCAGCTAGTTGTTATGTCCTGGGGACTCTGCAAAGAGCCACTGCTGCCTCAGGCTGGGAGGGAGGAGGAGGGGAGCCAGCAAGGTGGGAGTAGAAAGACCCCCAGGAGTGTCTCCCTTCTAGGCTCTTCTCTGCTCCCATGCCTTGAAAAGGGCTGTTCTAACCTTGGCTCCCACAGAAGTACTCTCTGTCATTAGAGGCGGTTCTCGGCATATCTATTTTGGAGCTGCAGCTGGTTGCTTCTCAGAATAAACAGAGCTGTGATATTGGGATAAAAGAAGAAAGGAATATCATCTCCTCTTTATGCCCTCGCTCTTCCCAATGTTTTCCAGCCTCCACTTCCCTCTTCTTAAAGGTCTTAACCTAAGACCTTCCCCCTCACCACCTGCCCTATAGCTCCCCTTATACCATCCTGTAATCATGGGATCCCCTCTGAAGCATGTAGGGGCCCCCACTCTGGCAAGTCCCTGTGCTAGGCTCAGGGACTCCAAGGCCTGCAAAGAACTCAATGTCAAGCAGCACAGAGTTCATGTATGAAGGAATTCAGCCAAAGAATGTAAGAGCTGATCCAGCCCCCAGTGCTTCAATGGAGTAACTGAGGTTCCCACTGAGGATGTGTTGTGCTTGTGGTCTCGGAGCTCCTAGGGGTTAAGGAAGGAGCTGTAACACCCTGACTGCAAAGCTTTCTTCATACCTTACTATGTCATTATTAGAATGGTTGTGTTGTCCTGAAACCATTGAAATAGGATATTGATGCTTTGGGGGTAGAAAGAGCAATCAGACTGTTGGTAGTTTGGGGCAAAGCAGATGTGGGCACCCTATGTGTTTTTGGACTAAAATGGCTTCTGTGAGGGAGCAAAGCAATCAGGGAAGTTTTCCAGATACTTGGTTGTGGGAGGGTCTGGTTATTAAGGAACAAATGAAGAAACTTGTGTTGGTGGCTCCATTCAAGATCAAGTTACCAATCATCCCTTGTTGTGCCTTCCACCCTACGTGGGTCTGACTGTGCCCCCATGACCATGCAAGTTCTCACCTTGTTTTGGTCTGTCTGGAGCCCTTCCTTCATCGCCTTCACCCTTTTCTCTCTCCCACGTCTTCCGTATACTTGCTGTGTTGTCCCTTTTGTGAGCCATACCTAATTCCACTCACCACCTGTTTTCAATTGCTGGCCTGCTGTGTGGTTTGACCCACATGGGGTTACAGAGACAGAATGTGAGGAGGTGGTAATTTTTGCAAATCGTGCACGTTTCCTCAGAAAGTTCTTAGCAAGGGCCAAGAGAGGTCAGCCTCTGTGACTCTGGCCTCTCAGCTGAGACTCAGCCAGTGTCTTCTATTACCTGAAACAGCTCTGAGAAAAATGGGGTGAACCAAGACCCTGCAGTGGGTTTCCTCTCTTGCTTTTGTCTTTATTTTTAAAGATGAAACTGTGGTTAGACTCTCAAATTAGTCTTTAGAAACCTCAGTGGATGGCTTGGTCACAGACCTATCAGTGTGGGAGTGAGTGAGGGGCACTGGGCCACGAAGGAGCTACACTCAAGGCATCCTTGTTGGCTGAGAAAGCTGTAGGTGTAAATGCCAAGGTCAGGCAGTGGGGAGGGGCCTGGCTCTTCCATGTGCTGTGGGAGCAAGCACAGGATCAGGAGTGTGGGTATTGAACTGAAATGAACTTGGGGTTGTGTCTCAGCTCCACCATTTCTTAGTCCTGTGACCTTGGGCTGGTATTTAGTGCTTTTGAGATTCCATTTCCTCATGTGTGATATGGGGGTAGTAATAGTATCTATTTAAAAAAATAATTCATTCCTTAATTCAATGCATAATTTATTGAGTACCTCCTCCTTATAAACACTGGTCCTGGCACAAGCATACAGTAGTGAGAAGGCCCCTGTCCTCATGACACTCATGTGTTCTGGTAAGGGGACAGGGTTTTATGTTGATCGAATAAGAATATATATATTTGATTGACTCAAATAAGAATGTATATATATTCTTATAAATACATATAAATTTATATAAAATATGTAAATTTATAATTATATATGTACATAAATTCTTATGTATACGTAAAACTTACCACCATGCTTATATATATGTAAAACACATATGTAAAACCCATATATATATATATATATATATATATATATGTAAAACTTAACACACAAAAAATGCTTGACAAATGGTAGCTGTTATTGTTATTCTATTATATTATATTAAATACTGGAAATATGGTATAAATGATCAGGCAGAGAATAAGAAAAGGTATCTTCATTTGGTACAGTGTTTAATTTCTTCATATTTATATCTCTCTTTTGGTTAAGGAGAGTGTGTTAGTCCCCCAAAGAAACAGGATCTAGTATATATAGATCAGCAACAGCAAGCTGGAGACCCAGGGGAGCACATGGGATAGTTCCCTAATCTTGGCAGGCCCAACACTAAGGAAGAGCTGAAGTCTTAATTTGAGTCCAAAAGTCAGGAAACTGCCAATGCTACACTTGAAAGGATGTCAGGCCAGAAGAACTCTCTCAGGTTCAGGAGAAGGTGAGCCTTCTTGTTCTAGTAGGCCTTCATCTGCTTGGACAAGGCCCACCCACATTAGAGAGAGCAATCTGCTTTACTCAGTCTACTGAGTCAAATATTAATCTAATCCAAAAACTTTACAGAAACACCCAGAATAATCTTTGACCAAATAGCTGGGCACCCCATAGCCAAGTCTAGCTGACACATAAAATTAACCAGCACAGGGAGCTATGGTCAGAGAATACTATAGCTGAGAAAGCTCTTGGGGAAGAGCTGAGTGACCACTCTGTCCTGAAGTGGAAGGTAACCCTGGCTGGGACTTGGGACAGGATGCAAACTAGTTGTCCTGGGGCTCCATGCAATTCAAAGATGTGGTTTTTTGGTTTACACTATATTTTGTCAGTTTATGCCAACATTTAAAGATTAAAGAGTTCATGTTAAAAATCTGAATGTCCAGCTTCCCATGAAAATATAGCAGTGGGCATGTGGAGATTAGGCATCCACTCTCACATGACAACGATCAGTGGAGGCACTGCAAGCAGTGTTGGGAAAACTCCATCCCCTCCAACTGGGGAGTAGCCAAGCCATCCAGAGGAATTGGCCTTGGGCAAAGAGCTAGAAGAGGATCCAGAGCTCCATGCAGCTACCATATTTCTTAAGTTTGTACCAACATTTAAAAACTAGGGATTTCATATTTGAAATCTCATGAAAAATTAGAGCTGGTCACATGGAGGTCGGGCATCTTTGCAGGTCAGGGTTCTGTCTTCTTCAAGCTTAACCCTCAGAGATGGGCCTTAAGATGCAATCTTCTAGAGCCATGGAATCATGAAAAGCCTGATTCTCAACTTCTGGGGCACAATGAAGGAACTTGGGATGTTTAGACAGGAGAAAAAATGCCTCAAGGGAACCAAGAACTTATTTGAAATAGCAGAAGGGCTGTCCTATTGAAGTGGAACTCAGCTAATCCTGAATGTCGCCAGAGGTCAGGAGTCCAACCAGGGACCAACAGTTGGGAGGAGGCAAGTTTGTGGCGAGCATCATGCAGACTTTTCCAGCTCCTTAGAAGTAGAAAAGCCTGGTACATAAGGCAGTAAGGCCCCATGGCTGAGGGGGCCATGGGGGCTAAGAGGGACATTCCATTGCTGGACTGGAAGTTGACTGGGTCAGGGCTTGCAAACCTTTTTCATGGGTGGTACACAGAGACAATGAAAATGTTTGTACATCATACAGGAGATAGACTGGAGGATATGTGAACCCCAAAAGGGGTCGCACACAGGCCCAGGGGGTCAGGCCATGGCAGGCCTGATCTGAGGAGACTCAGGATTTGTTTTAGGCCGGTTTGCCAAGATACGCAGGCACAGAGATGATTCACGAAGGAAGTTTACACTCGCAAGTCCCAAGAAACAGGAGGCAGAGCGTGCCGTGCAGGGGGACCACACAGAGCAGCACAGAGTAGGTCAGGAGACACAGACAGAGGGGGAAAATGTGGGCAAGAGCCTGTAATGTGGCTTCCTTGGGAAGGATGGATGAAGCAGGGAAAGCAGGTCTAGAATTAGCTAATTGGAATAATTCCAGCAGCTTCTGGGGCATAGGGGCTGTCCCCAGCTGTGTGGCACATGGCCCTGGAGTAATTAGAGTAAGAGGCTCATGCTCGAAGGGTGAGAGCCCAATAAACAAGGGGAATAGGGGTGGTAGGGGGGCTCCAGATTGGTTGGTTTGTGTATAAAGTCATACTCTCAAAAATTGGCTAACACTAGTCCCTCCAGGGTTAGCAAGGCCCTAGAGGCCAAAGCACCAAATGCAGAAACTAGAAAACATGGTTATGACAAGGCCCTGTCCACATGATCCAAGGGGATCATTTCTCCAGGTGCACCAGGAAGATGTCTTCACGGCCTTCCAGCCCCAAGGTGCTATAATCAGACAGCACATCCAAGCCAGAAGCAACCTGAGAGTCCAGCCTTTCTCTCTCTCTGTACAGAGGGGACTCTAGGCCCAAAGAGGTGAACTGACTTGGTCACAGTCCCAGGGTTAGTTGTACCCATGAGGGTGGAAGGGGCTGGAAGGAACGGCCATTCTGAGAGTCCAGGACAGGATGACATGGACGAATAAATGCCTCTAGCCTGCAGCATCCAGGGGCCCCGAGGGCAGTGGGAAGGGGTCAGTAGCTCAGTCCCTGCCAGGACAGATGTCCTGATTCCCCCTACTCTGCTCTGGACACACAAAGAAGGCCTAGAGCCAGGTGCAGCCCAGGATGAGGAGACCTCACACAGGTCCCGGCTTTGCCCTGCTCCGAGCATCAGACGTGGGCAGCTCATTTCCCTCCCTGGAATCAGCCTCAGCCACTTGATCTGTTCATTCTCATTCTTAATTCCTGTTAAAATAAAAATTCCTACTGTTGCCCCACCCATTTATTCTGAAGGGTAGATCTAGAGTAGGCCTCCTGTATTTGCATACACCTGAGAAGCATTCAGAGTTTGGAAGCCACTAGACTGGGTGATCTCCTGGACCCCCCTCCAATGCTAAATCCTACACCATTCTGATCATCTGGGCTGGTCCCTGCGGGTAAATTCTGAGCACCAAACATGGAGGCCATGGAGGACGAGAGTGGAAATGACTTCTCAAGTTTCCAGCCACTAGGTATAGAAGGGGTGGGAGACAGAACCCAGATCCCCTTCCTGTGTTAGTCCTGCTCAAGCTGCCTTAACAGGATACCATGGACTCAGTAACTTAAACAGCAGATATTTCATTCTCACTGTTCTGGAAACTGGAAATTCAAGATCAATGTGTCAGCAGGCTTGGTTTCTTCTGGGGCCTCTCTCCTTGGCTTGTACATGACAGTCTTCTTGCTGTGTCCTTACACGGTCTTTTCTCTGTACGCAGCTGGTGTTTCTTTGTGGGCCTAAATTTCCTCTTTTTAAGGACACCAGATTGGATTAGGGCCCACCCTAATGGCCTCATTTTACCTTAATCACCTCTTTAAAGGTCCTATGTTTAAATATGGTCATTTCTGATGTCCTGAGGATTAGAACATGGGAAGCCCTTATGCCTGCTTCGTGGGGTTGTGTTCTTTCCTTTGTTCCACAGGCCTCACCCATGGTGAGCCTCTTCTCCCCACTCCAAGTTATGCACTCAGCACTGCTTCTCACCTTTGGTGAGCCCTGTGTCTACCAAGTTTACCATGTCCATCCACATCTGGCTCAGTGCTCTGCCCATATGACCTGTTTGTTCCCAGCAGGGTCATGGGCCGTGGCAGCATGCAGGGTAGCCTCTGTTCTAGGTTCTTTCTTCCCCTCACCTGGCACCCAGCCATGGCAATTAGACACTTGACAAATGATGGCAATGCTGACAGCCAAGAATAGATTCCAAGAGTGGGAGGTTAGTCTGCTCAGCCAGTGCTGTGGGGACGAAGGGGGATGTGGTTGCCAACTGGGTGCAGGGATGAGCAGAGACCAGAGTTCAGAGTGGACTGAGAATCCAGCAGAAGCCACATCTGTGATTGCAAAGCTATGGGAGAATATTTTGGGACATGTACCTTCCAAGCCTACATGTAGCTCTAAAATCCTAAGAGCTTAAGACTAGACCCAGACAGCTTCAGGTGGACTCAGGCTAGTCAGGTCTAGGCAGGCCTGGGGAGGCTTGACTGTCCCCCCCCCCCCGCCCCCACCCAAGGCCCCTGCTGAAAGACTGAGTGGGCTCTGGAGTATCCAGTTGCCATCACTGGTGTCAGCAAATCTCACCCAGACTGATTTCTATGGGTTTCTTGAGGTGGGCATTAAAATGTGGTTAAGCACTCAACTCTTGATTTCAGCTCAGGTTGTGATCTCATGGTTGCTGACAGTGCAGAGCCTGCTTGGGATTCTCTCTCTCCCTCTCTTTCTGCCTCTCCCCTGCTCATGCACACACTCTCTCTCTCTTTCAAAATAAAAAAATAAAAATAAAATGTGTCTGGACTACAGGTTGTCTTGGTATGGAATGATCTAGGAACACCCTACCCCAAATAGTCTTGTGTCTCTGAAGTCCTGTGTTTGGAACCAGGACTTGCTGGGCAAAGCAGGGGAGCGTGGTTCATGCCTGGCAACTCCCAAGGCAGAGCCCGTACCCACCAGTAGCAGTTGTAGAAAAACTCCTTTAACACATCATGGGAAGGGACTCTCCAGTACTAAAAATGGTCCAAAACATGGAATGAATGGGTTGTCTTTGACAAGAATGAGTCCCTGTCATTGAAATGTTTGTGTAGATGCTTGATGGAGCCAGAGGAACACAGATGATTTGTGATCATGACCAACACTTGACATTAAGGATTCAAAGTTTACCAAGTGTTATTATATACATCATTTTTGTTAATCTTCATAACCATTCTAGGGAATGGTATGAGCACATTCAACTTTTGTGAGTGAGCTCATGAGGTTCAGGTCAGTAACAGGATTTGTCCTAGATGGGTTGAGTGGGCAGGATCGACCCGGAAGACGTGCTTCTTCCAAACCCACTATGATACCAACTCTTCTCTCCTAGAAGCCTCCTTTGGCTGCTAGTTGGGAGGCCTCAGTTCTGATCCTTTTTCTGCAGCCTGTTGAGTGTGGGCCTTTACCTTTTCTGAGCTAATGTCCCCTCCCCTGGAAAGGAAGAAGGAAGAGGGAGGAGACAGGGCAAGTGCTTTGTGAACTGTCACTTGCTACTTCATGTGTGAGGGATGAGTATTTCTACTTAAGGCCACCATTAAAATGTAGATGCCCTGTCTAAATTCTGGGCACATAAGAAGATAGGCTCAGGTTGGAAGAAGCCTCTCCCAAGAGGACAGTCCATGGTGGGCAGGGTGAAGTTAAGATCAGAGAGGGATTGTATGCAGGTGTGGAAGGTTCTAGAGGACAGGGGCCTCCTCCTGTGTTTAACTTTGTACCTGATTGGTGTTACCTGCATGGTCAGTCTTTATGGGATCACTTGGACTCTTGTACCCACAAGATGGTTTACCATGGGTAACAAGGGCCTCCTGACAAAGCCTTCAGTCCTGTGGTTCTACCCTTCAAAAGATCCCTGCTCTGTTCCCCACAACCAAGAGTTCAGCTCTGTGTGTTTGAGAAGGTCGCTTAACACCTCTGGCCTCATCTATAAAACAAAGGAGGTAAAAAACCAAACAGTTCATTTGTAAGCCCCCTTCAGTGTGATTCTCACCACCAATGAGTTTATAATTTTAGTTGCTCTGTTTTCCCTGATACCAATATCTCAAGTCATTCCCCCCCACCAACTATTTTCCTGCCCCTCACATTTTGTTTCTCGGCCTCTCAGTTCTCCCTCAACAACCCAGGGGCTTCCCTGTGGCTAATGATTTTACCTCCCAAAATTTTAGATCCAAGAGGGCACTTCAGGAAGCATCTAATCTGGTCCTGCAGCTTTACCCTGGAATTCAGGGCCCCTGAAAAGTGTTTTGGGAGTTCTGTAAACATCGAAGCATTTTCTGCCAAACAAGGCAGAAATAAACCTCCTCCTGAAACCAGGCTATCACTTTTAACAGTTTGAAATATTCATGCTCAAGACTTTGTTGGAAACACATTCCTATCCCCTAATCTCTTCACTTTTTTGTATGAGAAAACTGAGGTCCCCACAGGTGAGGTGACTTGGCCAAGTTATCGAAGGATCATTGTGGCCTTTGAGTTAAATGTGATTCAAAAGAATTACATGCTATAGTTTTTGTATGTGTATGTAAGGAGTGAGAAAATTCTGGGTCGCCAGAAGGAAAGAGTAGAACTGGGTGCCTCTGGAGGCTCTCGAGGCCCTGGCGGTGGACATAAGACCCACACTGCCCTCCTGCCTGAGCCCTGTGGGAGGGGAAGGGCCCCAGGGCTCGCTCCCCTCACCTAGCCTGTTCTGGGCCACAGAGCACTTTCTGGGTTCTGCTGTACTCTCTCCCTTCTGCCTCAAGTCTGTGGTGAAGCTGTGGAGAAGGGGGTTGCTGTTCTTTTTTTCTGACTTCCTGTGTGCTTCAGAAACCAATGAAAGAAGAACAAAATGCAGAAAGGGTTGAGGACTGTTATGCCAAACATAGACTTATACCCGCCATGGGGGGAGCTGGATTCGTGAATTTTATGAATGAGAGCCCAGGATTGTGACTTCTCCACTCCCTACTGGGCTGCTAGAGAACACGCTTGGGGCTGAAGTAGTAGTGGGGACCTCGTTATTTTCAGGCTTGGGTCAAATATATCTATCCAGGTAGCCAAAGCGATTTTTGAGAACTATTCATCCTTGAAGCCAAACCCATCAGAAAGGAAAACTTCATTACCTCTCTACTGTGACTGTTTTAATTCCTCTGTGTCTCCTTTTCTGCATACAACCTAGTTACAACCACGGCAGTGTATTTGTGTAGCGAGGAGGCATATGATCTTCGGAGTTTTTACATTAAATTTGATTATATATGCCAAGTAGTCTCCTTAGCAATGACCTTTCCAGGCAGACAGGAACCAATGTATGAGTGCAGCTCTGTAGCTCAGTGAGAAGGACAGAGCTATGGGAAAACACCCTACATTTCTTTTCCTTTTTTTTGAATCACTCATTGCTGAGCCCATAAACTCCGATTCACAGGGCCTCCTACTCAAATATTGCCCCACAGCAGACCCTACGTGTTCATTCTTTCCCGGCCTTGTCTGGCCACCTGGCTTAGTTTCTATGCCCCACTTTGGATCCATGAGAACTTTCCCTTCCGTAGCTCTTTTAAAAGTGTCAAACAGTAACTTTGCCTCCCTTCAGGCTCAGACAATTTGGGGTTGGATTTTCCCTTTGTGTTTTGTTTTGTTGTTCTAACCAGGGAAGAAAAAGATCCTGCACCAGTTCGAGCAGGGGCTGGAAAGATTGTGGAAACAGGGCTCTAAGCTGGGGGGTTTCTCACTCTGCGCTCAGGAGCCTGACCTCAGACCACCGTGGCTGGCGTTTTTAAAAAGAGTTCCCCCCAATTTTCTGAGCTCTGAATAAATGAAACCACCTGTTTCTTCTCTTTCTGTCCATTTCCCAATAATGGGCTTGGGTAACAAAATACTGAAACAGAAACCACTACTGTGCTCTGAAATAAGATACTCAGAGACACCCAGAAAGGGCCTGTGTGTGAGAATTGACTGCAGTGCTGTGAGACCCATCGCTGTACTGAATATTTGTCAAACCCGTCCTGGTAGGGAGAGGCCTACAGCCAGGGAATCGAGAGATCTGGGTTCCAGCCAAGAATCCCCACACACTGTTGTTTCTCTGAAGCTCAGTTCTCACCAGAGAGACAGGGGCCAAACCGGCTGTCCCGCCCCCTCCCTCCCCCCCCCCCCCCCCCCCCCGCCCCTTGGGCTTGTATCAGAATCACCAGGGATGTCAGTTAAACATATAGAAGGCTGGACCCAGCCCTAGAGGTCTCCACTCACTAGGGTGAGACTGAGCTTTGCATTGTATGCATATACTTAGATCTAGATTGTTACAGAAAAATTATTCAGACACTTGTTACAGATGGTAAGGCAGACTTTATTCAGGAGGACTACAACAATGGGGTTTTGCAGTAGGGGAAAGAAATTGAAACAAAGCAAGAAAAAATAGGCATTTATAGCTAAGGAGCAGCGTAGGGCTCAGTGGATAGAAAATTGTGAAGAGGGCAGAGTAATTTTTTTTAAGTTTATTTATTTCTTTTGAGAGAGAGAGAGAGAGTAGAGGAGAGGCAGAGAGAGAGAATTTCAAGTAGGCTCTGTGCTGTCAGTGTGGAGCCCCAAGCAGGTCTCAAACTCATGACCTGTGAGATCATGACCTGAGCCAAAACCAAGAGTCAGACGCTTAACCAACTGAGCCACCCAGGTGCCCCAAGGGTAGGGTGATTCTTTATGTAAATGGACCTAACAGGATTCCTGTTGAAGGCTGGCCAGAGCCATCAAATATTACCTAGTGGATGGGGATGGGGTGGGGGCAGGAGATTTGATCAGATATCAAGAGTAATCAGCTATAGAAGGTGGGGAATACTGGCTAAGCCTACCTAGCAGTATTCTTGCTAAAGATGGACTCCTTGAGGATAGAGGTAGAAGCTGAAGCTCAGGTCTTGTCGAGCAGTGGACCCAAAGGAACCCAACTGAAATCTGATCAAGGAGAGAGTCTCTGTCAATATATATACTGACATATGTGCACACAGCCAGGGTGAGGAAGCCATGGGACCAGGTGCTATTTGAGACCATGTTTCAGATCCAACAGTCTACTTTTTTAATAATTAGAATCCAGAATCTCAAAGCACAGTACCCTGGGAGTGTCTGGGGGCCAAGCAAGGCCTCCTTCACGGCCAGCCCTGGCCCCCACATCACTGCAGGGTGTAGGGGTAAAGAGACTTCACCTGGCGCCCATCTGGGCTCTGCCTGAGCCACAGCTCTGCTCTCTACTTGCTGTATGACCTTCGGGAGGTCACTCTGCTCAGCCTCACCTCCCTCATCTGTAGGATGAATGAGAACAGTACCTACTACCTTTTAGGTGTGTTATTAGGGTCAATTGAACCGACTCAGTGTGCACATGAGGTGCTGGCCCAGGAAGGTCCAGGGAAGTGCTCTGCGTTAACTGCTGTTAATTCCCGGAAGTGAGCCCTTGGTGGGCGTGCACAGGGGGAGGGAGGAAGGAGACACATGCTCAGGGTCTCAGGGCTGGAGAGGGAATCGGGGTCTCAGGTACACAGGTGCTGCCAATGCTCTGCTCTGTTAAGAGGACTGTCTACGGTTGAAGGTAACATTCTGTAGTCCCGGGGTTCTCTCGGCAGGTATATTGATATATCTCTCTACCCTATTCACCCCTAATCCTGATTGTGGAGAGGATCCAGAAATCTGGATTTCCAGGGACTGTCTGCCCTCTAGTCTAGCTTTGGGGCCGGGAGATTGGCCACTCTCTGGGCTATGCACAGAGCACAGAAAGGAGGACCGTGTTGCGGGGGGAGGCAGAGATGGACGGTGGAAAGAGGGCTGCCTTCTATCTGTAGGGAAGCCACTGATTTTTTTTATACAGTAAAAGAACTTAATATCTTTTATCTATATGTCATTCTAAATGTAGATATATTTTTACGTCATTATAATCAGCATGTAAGCTTCATTCCCTGTCACTTAACATTTTTATACTAAGATTTTCATGCATCACCACTCATACTGCACTCATCACTGCTCATACTTTAATCATAGAGTTTATCATCATCGATATTGCCTAGAACCCCCCTAAGCATTGCTCTGAGGGTTTCGTTCTGATTTTACTCTCTCACTGTTATAAATCACACAGGTATGAACATCTTTGTGCAAATGCTCTGTGATCTCCCCTTTTAGATATATGGGATGCGTTTCCCCAAGTTGGGTGACCAGGTAGGTACATTGAGTTGCTTTATATTTGACCAGCTCGGCTTCAGAAAGCCAGTTCTCAATCAACTCTGCCAGTTGTGACTGTTTCATTTCAAGGCCATAAACATACGACTTTATTATTTTTCTCCAGGTTTCTTGACTTAGTTAATAGATTTGTAGCGCTACCTCAAAGCTGTTTTTATTAGCATTTTTACCTGCCCAGGATTTCTCCAACTATTTTTAATTTCCTCAAGTATTTTCACACACAGGTGGCATCCTGCTTGCCTGATGGGGCATCTAAATAGCTCTTCTATCCAATTCGCAGGAAAATGAAAGCTGATTGCTACAGGGTACAGATGGGGGCCATGGTCATGTTTAATGGTTTTGATCTGTGTTTATATAAAGCAAATTTGTATACTGGATTTGTGAAGAGGAGCAGAGTGGGGATTGGCAGGTGGAGAGGCTTGTTCACGAAGATGTTTTAGCTGTTTTCAAGGTGGTCATAGACGAGGGGACAACTGTTGGAACTAGCTTTGTACTTTCTTGTGGGAAGAAAAGTGGGGGTGTTTTCTTTGTATTATTGATTTTTTTCCTGTTTATCAAATGTGCCAAAAGAGATGACAAAGAAATAAAAGTTTACATAGCCATCATCATTATGCATGTTAATATATCCAAGGCTGGTGTTCCTTGGCTGATGTTCTAGTTCCTGGCTAGAAACTAATGAGCTTACGTGGAAGTTTTTGTTTGAGCAGAATACTGGGTCCACACAGAAAAGCAGTGTTCATCTGAGCTATCCTCTCTGCATGTGTGGAGACAAAGCCCAGAGTGGGGCGGTGGGGGATTGGGCGGGGGGGGGGCTTGCTGAATGGATTTGAGCTGTAAGCACAAACTTGAATTTGTTGGGTTAAAGTGGGAAATCTGAGGGGCGCCTGGGTGGCTCAGTTGGTTAAGTGTCCGACTCTTGGTTTCAGCTCAGGTCATGATCTCCTGGTTCCTGTGCTGACAGTACTGAGCCTGCTTGGGATTCTCTCATTCTTTCTGACCCTGCCCCCCCCTCTCTCTCTCTCTAAGTAAATAAATAAAATTTAAAAAAGAAGGGAAATCTGAGTTCCGGTCCTGCCTGTGCCACTTAACAAAGGCAAGCTGCTCAGTCACTTTTTCTCCTCCTCCAAATGGGAAGGACACCTGCTTTGGGAAATAACAAGATAGCAAGAGTGCAGATACTCTGGAAAGTGTGTGGTCCTGCAAATGTAAAGACCCTCTTCCCTCCTGTCTCTCTGTTGCAGTTTTTTCAATCCTTGACTTGGATGAGCGAGTAGGGTCTGCCTGTTGCATGGTCGGCCCTATAACCATTTGAAACCAGCAACGCTGTCCTCACTTCCCAGGACTCCACTCTCCCTTCCCTCCTGCATCATATGACAGAGTTCCCAGGGTCCCAGGGCTCTGCATATCCTCCCCCTAGAATGCAGCCCCTCAAACCCCCCGGCTGCCTGGGCCAGCAGTGCTGTTGATGTGGTCACGTCTATGCAGAGCCCTGGGGAAAGTCACCACTCTTGTTTTAGGGATTTTCTAGTAGCCCCAAAATGCATTGATCTTTTTGGCAGCCATATCACAGTGACTAACAGTGAGCTCACAGATAACTTAAACCCCATTTTTTTAACCCGTGCTGTTGCTAAACCACATCTTCCTCATCCCAGCTTGGGGAAGATTATTTTTTCATCTTCGTGAAGAACTTCACATTTATCCCATTTCACCAGTTGTGTTTCATTACACTTGGCATGTCTTACCAACCTATGCAGATTTCAGGGGTCCTTTGTGGCCTGAAATTAAAGTCCAAATCTCTCCCACTCCTGTGTTTAACTTGGAGCTTCTTTTTTGATAACCACAAACTCCTTAATGCCAAATTAAAAGGTGTGAACAAGGGCCAATTAAAATAGCAGTCGGTCCCCAAGTTAATATAGACACTGGATCCTCGGTCGGTGGAGAAACCATTTGACAGATTATGAATTCACCTGCTTGTCATCTGCCCTCCTCATTAACCTCTCTTTATTTTTTTAACGTTTATTTATTTTTGAGACAGAAAGAGACAGAGCATGAATGGGGGAGGGGCAGAGAGAGAGGGAGACACAGAATCTGAAACAGGCTCCAGGCTCTGAGCCATCAGCACAGAGCCCGACGTGGGGCTCGAACTCACAAACCGCGAGATCATGACCTGAGCCGAAGTCGGACGTTTAACCGACCGAGACACCCAGGCGCCCCCTCATTAACCTCTTAAGAAAATGGGGGAAACCCAGTCAAATACCCAACTGAAGCATTGATTGGTCACAGTGCCAAATTTCCCTGCTCAACAGCCAACTCTGTAACACACACAGACAGGGAAAGGAGATTCGCTGGAGTGGAAGGCTGGGAGAAAAGGAAAAAGTTGAGATCATGCCTCAAAGTGGAGAAGCTGGAGAAGAATTTAGTTTCAGGTTAGAGATGACAAAGAATGTGGTTTTGAAAGCTACACCCTTTAAGAGGTTGGACACTAACAGAAGCCCCTTGGAGGGAAACACACATCTGAAAACCCTGTGCTTCTGCGCACCTTGTATATTGCTGTCTCCGGGTGCCGGTGGTGAGGCTGCAGGGCCAGACCCCGAGGGTCGAGGGTCAGAAGCAGCTGGAGGCAAGTCCTGTGAAATGTGACTCTGAAATCTGCACACCCCTCACTCCCGCCGCATCTGTCTGAACCACTGTCCAGGCAGTGGTGTGCCGGAACCAGCTCTCACAAGCTGACAGCACCCATTCCTCCCCTAATCCACTTTCAGCAAAGCCACATGGGCAACTGGCAATCAGCCATGGAAGCATTTACACTGGGGAAATTGGCAAATGCTACCAATCAGGTCACCTTTTCGCTGCATTACCAGTTCTGAAACGCTTACCGGGGCCTCATCCAGACTGCCCTGCTGCCTCCCAGCTCACACCTGTGCTTCGTCCTATGACCAGCATCATATAAATATACATATTTTAACGTGTATTTATTTGGGAGGGGGAGGGGGAGAGAGAGGAGGGCAGAGGATCCCGAAGCGGGCTCTGCACAGCCAGCAAGCAAGGCTCAAGCCCACAAACCATGAGATTATGACCTGAGCCGATGTCAGACGCCTAACCGACTGAGCCACCCGGGTGCCCCAAAATTATATATTTTAAATAAAAATCTGCTTCTCCACAGGGCAAAGTTCAAATTCCTTAGCACGTTGCCACCATCTCCTCTCATTTCCCAACACCCCTCGCCACCCTCCTCACCAACCCTGTGTTATGTAATGCGGTTTCCCGATCGTCCTGAGATCCTGGGGCCCCCATAGGCAAGTGGTCTTCTGGGCTCCTCAAGCGGACAAACATGGACCCCTGTCAGATCCCATATCACGCTGTGCCTAGTTTGTGTTTATCTCTTTCCTCTTGACCAGATTATGAATCTCTTCTGGACAGGGACCCTCTTCCTTCTTCTGGAGCCTGGCATGGCCCCGAAAACATAGGAAGGCAGAAATGGGGGGAGGAGCAGAAGGGAAGACCAGGAGAGGGGAGGGAGGAAGGAAGGAAAGGTGGGGGAGGGGGAAGGGAGGATGGGGAGGAGGGAAGGGGAAGGGAGGAAGGAGAGACAAAAGTAGCCACAGCCACTCATGAACTGGCCTACAAGGAGCAAGGTTGGGGAAAGCAGTGGAGCCCAGAGGCCACACAGGAGGTAAGCAGAATCTGCCTAGCTCTAGGGATCAAAGTCCTTGAACTAGTGAAAAGAACAGTAAGGGAGATAGGGTCATGAGTCTCTGTTGTCCCTTGGGTGGGGACAACCCACCCCTCTGTTTTCCCCCCCGACTGACAGCCAGCCCCACATCAGTGGGCCTCTGGGCTGGCAGGTGCTGGCAACAGAATGATCCCGAGTGGGCGATGTGGGGGGGACGGCGAGCTGCAAATGTGTAGAGCCTCAAGAAATGCTTTTTGAATTACATTGAATTATAGCTGGGGATAATCACAACCTTTCTGGTTCCTTCCTTAGAGAGGTGACGGGGAGGGATGCTTGGAGCTGAGGGGAAGGGATTAACCAAGTAACTGATTGGGCGGTCCCAGAGTAGGCATGGCGCTGGCCCCTCGGGAACTGGGGCTGAAAGGGCCTAGGCTCGGAGGGGGGGAGTGTGCTGCGTGGCACCAGCAGGGCTCGACTTGCCCAGAAATGCAGGCCTGGCTCCCTGAGACTGCAAGGTCACTGCCAATTAGTTAAGCGGCTGCTCTCCGCAGGCCTTTGCAGAGGAAAGGCATGTGTTCCCCATTCCGTTGATGTGGAAACAGCAAGAGGAAGTGACTCAGAGACAGAGTGGAAATAAAGCGTGTGTCTCATGACATTCTGGCTTCTGCTAGATCCAAGGGGCTTATGTTGTGACTGTCTCCCATGAGGCTTCCTTCCATGCTTCTGTGGTGTTGTCAGGACAGTCGATGGCCCTACGTGCGTGCAAAGAGTGGGAGGTAGGGGTGATCCCTTCAGGTGGGCAGTGGCTGGAGGAAGGTGGGTGTTGGCAAAAAGGCAGCCTCAGAGCAGTGGAGACAGAAGGGGCTGATCCTGGACTCACTAGGCCAGGCTAATGTTTTACAAGGAGAGACTGGTATTGGGTTTCTGATCCTGTCTTCTGCCAAGTCACAGGCACTTAAAAAATACATGTGCCAGGGAGTTTACAGAGGTAACCTCTGATTCTCCAGAAAATTCTGCAGGATAGGTAGTGTCAGCCTCATAAAACAAGAGAGGAAACTGAAGCTTAGCAAAGTGACCTTGTCCAGATCACGCAGCTGGTAAATGGCAGAGACTTAAGGCCACCATGTTGCCCGTCTCTGAAGTGCATTGTGAATAATGCCCCAGACTTAAATGGCATGACAGCCTCAAGGACATGAGTTTTAAGCCTAGATCTGATGAGTCAGGTGAGTGTGCCTTCTCCCTGATATCATGCAATGGTCTCTCTCCATGCTCCCTCAGATCACAGGCAGAACTTGCAATCCTCGAGAGAAGGATTTTACCCTCAGGACTCCCAGCATTCGTTCTGACATCTGGTTCTCTGAGAAGCCAAGCTCAATGTCATTCGCCAAAGACTATCCTTGTCACTTGATGAAAAAATGAGCATTGGAAAACCAACAAAAGTAGAAAGGCATAATGTTAGAATAAAAGATAGCCTTTCAAAAATAATCCATTGGGCTTTATGATGGATTCTCTAGAGGGTCCTAATTTTTCCCATTTTGCCATGGGCACTGGCATCAAAGGCCATCATCCACCTACCTGCTCCTGCTTGGGAACTCCAACCCCTCTGGACTGATGTCTTCAGGCCTCAGAGCCAGTTGGTGGCAGAGCTGGCTACTACCCCCTAAGCATGGTGGTGGCAGGACGTGACGCCAGCCCTCTAGTCTTTGGCAGGTGACATTGAAGCTTGACCTCTCAGAGAACCAGACGTGAGAGTGGATGCTGAGAGTCCTGAGGGTAAAATGCATAGTCTCGAGGATTAGAAGTCCTGCCCATGATCTGAGGGAGCATGGATTGGGGACCGTTAGTCGGAACAGTGGCATGATGTCAGAGAGAAGGTGCACACATCTGACTCATTTGACCCTGGGTTTAAAACTCATGTGCTTGGGGGCGCCTGGGTGGCTCAGTCGGTTGAGCGACCGACTTCGGCTCATGTCATGATCTCACAGTTTGTGAGTTTGAGCCCCGTGTCGGGCTCTGTGCTGACAGCTCAGAGTCTGGACCCTGCTTCTGATTCTGTGTCTCCCTCTCTCTCTGCCCCTCCGCCACTCATGCTCTGTCTCTCTCTGTCTCAAAATTAAATAAACATTAAAAAAAAAAAACTCATGTGCTTGGAGCTGCCATGCCATGCAAGTCTGGGGCATTACTCACAATGGACTTCAGAGTGAGGCAACATGGTGGCCTTAAGTGTTTGCCGCTTACCAGCTGTGTGATCTGGACAAGGTCATCTCGCTAGGCCTCAGTTTCCCTTTTGGGGGGTATGAAGCTATCATTACCTATCCTGCAGAATTTTCTGGAGAATTAGAGATCACTTACATAAATTCCTGGCACACAGTATGTGTCCAATAAAGACGTATGGTTCCGCTCCAACGTCTTCAAGGGCAACGTTGTATTTTTCTGTGATACTGATGCCTGTGACCCTGTCAGCTTCCCCTGCCAGGAACACAGCCCTGAGCACAGTGGTAACCCAGAGGCTCTGAAGGGATTTAAACCCTGCTTCAGGACCCCATCCTTTCAGCAGGTGAATGTCTTGCCATTCAGGAAGAGTATCATTAATTTTCTTCCTGACGACTTCAGGGACTCAGAGATTATGCAGGTTCCCGTACTACCCTTTACAGGTTTGGGCCAAGGCATTCTTTTAGCCAATCAAAACCTTTCCTGTTTTAATTTGAGCGCATTTCCCTGTGTTTGTTATTCTTTGACTTGGATTTGGGCAGATCTGGGTTGGGAGGCACGCTGGAGCCCGTGATGGCTCAGGTCCAGAGTTTCCGCGGGTGCCGGAGGAACTTCTCTCCTCTCACACTGCTCACAGGGGCTGGGGCAGCGATGAGATGCAGGGAGGGATTACCAGTCTGGGGGGAGGGGGCCAGGTCTTGACTGGAAGAAGGGATGGCACTTTTGGCTCACAGGTTGAGAGTCAAAGGATTTAAGGATCATCAAAATACAGAGACAAGCTAGTGATGAGAAATTCAAGTAATCAGGCAAGAGCTGGAGAAATAGACAAGTTCAGTTGTCAGAAACAGGGGAGCTACAGTCAGTGGGTTACTCTCATATCTCCCAACTCTGTGTTCAGTGACACATGTTGGTGGCTTGAAATCAGCCATAGTGGGAATATTTACACTGTGGAAATTGGCCAATGCTGCAAATCTGAATTTCCACACACACACACACACACACACACACACACACACACCTCTCCCCAAGAGCCTTTGGAAGGGGGAACAAGATATGGGGACTACAGATAGTCAGACAAGGTTTTGGGAAATAGGCAAATGATACCCATGATGATAAAGCCTTTCATTTGCACTCAGCTTTATTGCTTATGATGAATTTTCATTTACATGTTTGCACTTTGTCCTCACAAACTTTCTATAAGGCAAACAGAGCAGGGAGCATTACCCCCATTTTACAGGTGAGGAAAAGGAGGCCAAGAGAGGTTAAGGAGCTTGCCCAGGGTTTTAGAACTGGCCAGAAAATGAGCTGGAACTGACAAGAAGAGAAACTCGCACGTGATGTTGAGAGCTATGTTCTCCAAGACCCTGAAGGCAGATGGCTGACGATTCCTTACATCACACCTTTCAGTTACTCTGCTTCAGGGAGTTTTGGGGGGATCCCTTGGCAGTCCATTGCAGATCAGCGCTGACAGATGGGAGTTTGGGGTGCCCTTGAGGAAGTTTCCACGTGTCAGTGGAGATGTGGTACCACCTTTCTGGGCCTGCGTCTTTTGACCAAACACGTGAGTCCCCTCCGGAGACTCTCACAACTGAGACCAAGCTTGGGGAGGTGATGCTCCCTAAGCTGGAGGACCTCAGGATTCTTCACAGACTGAGGATATTCAATGCCAAGTTGACACATTCCTCCTCACATGGAGTTTGTGCCAACGTCAGTAATATCAAGAGATACTACCTTTTTCAAAGGCAGATGGGAAAGTGCGAAAAACTTTGTACTTGAATTCAGATCTGCTCTGGGATCCAAGTTTGCTACTCAACAAGCAGGAATCCTTGACCAGATGGCTTAAAAACTTCTTATGTTTTCTCATCTGTAAAATGGGCGTACTCATCCATGCCCATCTCCCAGGAGATGCTTAAGTATAAAGCACTTACATTCTTGGAATAAATATCTGGAGGATACTCCTGCAAAGGATTAAAGGCAGACCTGCAGGACTTAGCTCCAGCTGAAGGGAGAAGTAGATCCTGAGTGACTGAAATGGTTTTACAGAAGCATTTCAACAAGAGCCATGTTGACCACTAGAAATGATGGCTCCTAAACCAAAGGCCTGGAAAAAGTGATGAAGATAAGAAACCAGGGTCCTCGAGGCATGTTGGTGGTGGCCAATGCATCAGTCTGGGTGGGCTGTGTTCAGTCAGATGTAGACTATGAATGTTTCTCTTTGCTCAGGGCAGAGGTGGAGGCTGGCTCCTGAACAGGCTGGTCGCTGCCCAGTCAGTCTGGGTAATGGGGGTCAACTATCCAGCTGTGGTTTCTCATCATTCCACTTTTTTCTGAATAGACTTTGTTATTATTATTTTTTTTTTGGCACAGTTTTATGTTCACAGCAAAACTGAGAGGAAGGGGCAGAGATTTCCCATATACCCCCACCCACACTCATGCACAGCCTCCCCCACTATGGCTGTCCCCCCACCAGAGTGGTACATTTACTACGACAGGCTTCACATCACCGCCACCCCCGGCATCCATAATTTACGTTAGGGTTCACTCTTGACGTTATACACTCCATGAGTTTGGACAAATGTATAATGGTAGATATCCATCATTATAATATCACACAGAGTATCTGCAGTGCCTTAAAGTCCTTTGTATTCCGCCTGTACATCTCTTCTTTCCCCCAGCCCCTGGCGGCCACTGATCTTTCTACTGTCTCTGTAGTTTTGCCTTTTGCAGAATGGCTTATAGTGGAAATCAAACAGTGTGTACCCTTTTCAGATGGGCTTCTTTCAGTTAGATGCATTTAAGTTTCCTCCCCGTCTCCTTGTGGCTTGATAGAGCCTATCTTTTTAGCACTGAATAATATCCCATCGTCTGGATGTACCACAGATTATTTACCCATTCACCTACTGAAGGCCATCTTGGTTGCTTCTGAGTTTTGGTGTTATGAATAAAGCTGCTATAAACATCCATGTGTAGGTTTTTGTGTGGACATAAGTTTTCAACTCCTTTGGGTAAATACTAAGGAGCACTATTGCTGGATCGTATGGTAAGAATATGTTTAGTTTTGTAAGAAACCATCCAACTGTCTTCCAAAGTTTGCACCAACAATGAACGAGAGTTCCTTTTGCTCCGTGTCCTGATCACATGCTTCCAGCCTCTTGGCTGCTCCAATTTAAAAGCACCACATTTCATTGACTGATGGCAGCTGCATACGTTTGATTTTTTTTTTTATGTTTACTTATTAGTTTTGAGAAAGAGAGAGAGCACAAGCGGGGGAGGGGCAGAGGGAGCCGGAAACACAATGCAGAGCAGCCTCCAGACTCTGAGCTGTCACACAGAGCCCAAGGCGAGGCTCGAGCTCACAACCAAGGAGACCATGACCTGAGCCATGGCGGTCTAATCCCTTCCTCACCAAGCACCTCCCCCCCACCGTCCACCGCCAGACTTGCCCTGGCCTCTGTCCCATGCAAAGATTTCTAACTCACCTGCTCTATCTCTGCCCCTTCTTCTGCCTGTCAGAAAGGGCTCCTCTGCTTCACTCTTAACTTCAGCCAATGGCTCACAGAATATGTGAAAATGGGGGTGCCCAGGTTGCACCAGATCTTTTGTATTTTACTGACATGCTACTTCTACTTGGCTATTCTGTCTCCAATTCTTCCCCCATGTTGTAGGGAGTCCCTGGGGCATCCCCTGTGTGCTCACTGGCACCAGCACCCTTTGGATGAGAGTGCTGTCTGGGCCAGGGGGCATCTCCTGAAAGGCAGCCCACCCCCTTCATCGTGGACGCCCGGAAGCCAGGCGTTGTGACCTACAGATGTGGGCGTAGCCCTTCTCCCCAGCTCGGAATCCATGTCCCCACTAGGCAACATGACAGCACTGATTGTGCCCCTGGTTTCCAAATGGCTTCTGGAATATAGGCCCTTTGACTTCCATCCAGTCCACGGGGATGGACGCCGTGTGCCACTCCATTTCCTTCTTACCCCAACACCTGTTTTACAAAACTGCATCATGAAGCCCCTACCTGAACACTAGTCTATACGAATAGATACCCAGTGGTCATGGGGCCCCTGGCTAAATAGACACAGCATTTCTTGAATCTGGGACCTGTTATGTGTATGCCTAGTGCTGTGTGTGTGTGTGTCTCCATGACTAGAGTGTATGCTCTTTAGGGGCACACCTTCCCTCCTCTTCATATCCTGTAGCAGATCTGTCATTGTCCCATCTAATAGCCCCTTGGGCCTTGACATTCCAGTATTCTCCTGCTTACTTCTGCCTACCAACATTTGCATCTTTTTGCCTGCGACTTTCTCTGGCTCCCGGGTCCGCTCTGCCCTTGTGTAGAACTGGCGGGCAATGCTAGGAATGACGTCTGTAAGAAAAGGTGTATAAAAAAAAAAAAGAGGTGGGGCGCCTGGGTGGCGCAGTCGGTTGGGCGTCCGACTTCAGCCAGGTCACGATCTCGCGGTCCCTGAGTTTGGCCCCGCGTCGGGCTCTGGGCTGATGGCTCAGAGCCTGGAGCCTGTTTCCGATTCTGTGTCTCCCTCTCTCTCTGCCCCTCCCCCGTTCATGCTCTGTCTCTCTCTGTCCCAAAAATAAATAAACGTTGAAAAAAAAAAAAAAAAGAGGTTAGCGTGGGAGAGAACCAAACCATAAGAGACTCCTAAAAACTGAGAACAAACTGAGGGTTGATGGGGGATGGGAGGGAGGGGAGGGTGGATGATGAGTATTGAAGAGGGCATCTTTTGGGATGAGCACTGGGTGTTGTATGGAAACCAATTTGACAATAAATTTCATATATTAAAAAAAAAAGAAAAGGTGTATAAATACCCCCAATCCTCCTCCCTGCCCCTCCGTTGGTGGAGCAGGTCCACAGCACGTCTACAGCATGTCCCAGCTCCCAGAGTCCCCAGCAGGACTGCACTGCAGCTGCCTTAGTGACAACTCCATTGACAACCCTCCTTTGGCTGTCTTCCCTTCCCTACCATGCATTTCCCACTCCCTCAAAGGGCTTCCCAGGGTTGCCTCTCAAGCTATTTCCTATGGACACCTTGTTGAGAGTATGGGGGAAATGGAGGTTCATGCACAGCACATACCAGAGTGTTGGCACACAGGACATGTTCAGTGGATATTTATTGAAAAATAGCACAGGGACACCTGGCTGGCTCAGTCGGTAAAGCATCTGACTTCAGTTCAGGTCATGATCTCATGGTTCATGAGTTTGAGCCCCGCGCTCTGTCCCACAGCTTCATATCCTCCATCCCGTGGCTTTCTGCTCCCCCTCCACTCTCATTCTCTCTCCCTCTCTCTCAAAATTATAAATAAATAAACATTTAAAAAAAGGAAAATGGCATGGATACTTCTAGAATATACATACTAGCCTCTAAAATATAGGAGACTGGATATTCTTTTCTCCTTCTGTCTTGTCTCAAATTCTGGCTGCCCTTGAGGACTGAGACTGGTGTTCTGCCCATTGTCTGGCCACCCCTGATGGAAGGGACATGCCCTGCTTTTCCCTCGTCCTCACAGTATCTCCTTCGTGCCCTCATGACACACACTGCCTACTTAAAAAAGGGACAAGTCCTTAAAGCCAATGACTGTCAACATCTTCCCTGCTAGTGTCCAGCACTGTGTGAATGGATTACCATGACTTTGGTTCCGTTTCTAAAATCTTGCCTCCACATTTGTGTTTTCACATTGCCAGTTCCATTCTTTTGCCCCCAGCTGCTGGTCTAAAAACGTCCCCCTAGAATTACAGTGTCTTGTTAGAGGGGAGATAATTTTTCTGTAAGAATTAGTTCAGAATGAGAGCTAAGGTTAGTCGAGAAAGGTGGCTCCCGGCCCAGGCTAAATGTTAGAAAAATCCTTGGAAACTTAAAAATGCCAGGTCTCCCCACAGGCCAACTCAGTGGCCATCTCTGGGCACAGAGCCGGATTTAGGCTTTCTTAAAAGCTTCCCAGGGGATCCTAATGCGGAGCCAAGGTTGACACCACCAGCCTGCAGATAAAACTTGCATTGTTTCCTTGGGGTGTTCCTGCTTTAGAGCAATGAGAAGTAAACCCTATAGGGTTGTGTTGGATCAAGAGGACAGGAGCTATTTTGCAGGGACTCAGAGAGAGCTCAAGATTCCTAGGATTCTCACAGTCTATGGAAGTGTTGACCAAACTGTCATCCAAACTGGGCTGGATCTTCTAGGGTCCCAGCCCAGTCCTCTCCCACCTGGCAGAGGACCTCCCACATTGAACTGTGGGAGTGCTATTCCTCTTGAATTCTCCTGTGTGCAATGAACCATGTGCTGTATGATAAGTTCCTGTGGGACTGAGGCCTCCTGACCAGGAAGTTCAGGTTGGCAGCTGCGGGTGGGGGCAGACAATGCCATCAGCTCATGGACGGGCCCCCCACCTGGGCCCTTTCCTGCCTTCTCCATTGAGGCTCCCTCCGGGCCACCCATTCTCCGATTCTGCTTCTTCTCTTGTCCGTGTTTCTCTCCTGCTATTTTCTACTGTCTCGCTCTTTGCTTTTTCTGCTCAGCTGTGCCTTGGAACCATGCTGTGGCCGCCTCCTCCCGCAGCTGCGCTTGCAAAATGTGGGCCTCTTGCCTGGAGTCAGTGTGGGAGGAGAAATGTGATGGAGAGAGGGGCTTCTGGAAGAGAATGCTCTCAGCCCGGGAACTCAAGGTCCCCGGGTTTTATACCCGGATGTTGATGCAAACTGCTCCTTTGTGTTTCAGCTTCCCCCAGTCAATAAAGCTGGATGCCTTTAAGGGGAGTTTTTGAGAATGGGAGCAAGTGTGGTTTGCTGGGTCCTGGAGCTTGGTGGGTGCCGTCCCTGGGGCATGAGGCATGGGGGCCTACTCGGACTCATTTCGGGGCTGTCCCTCTGCTGTCTCCACAGGACTGAGATGTGCCGGTCCTAGCTGCCGCCTGAGAGAATGTCTGGGGTGTCCGAGCCCCTGAGCCGAGTGAAGGTGGGCACGTTACGTCGGCCTGAAGGCCCCCCAGAGCCCATGGTGGTGGTGCCAGTAGATGTGGAAAAGGAAGACGTGCGGATCCTCAAGGTGTGCTTCTATAGTAACAGCTTCAACACCGGGAAGAACTTCAAGTTGGTTAAATGCACTGTGCAGACAGAGATCCAGGTAAGTGTGGCGGGCTCTATCCAATCGTCTGCCTCTGGTCTGTCTGTCCCCTTCTGGGGCAGCTGAACAGCCCTCCTTCAGCCTAACAGGCTCTCCTGTGTCCACTCTCTGGGATGGGGACACCAGGAGAGACACTCTCAGCCTGTAGCACCAGCTCCCCTCCCTGGGGGTCTGCAACCAAGTTCACTGGGGGGACAGATTTTATAGTCTTCATTTGAACCCAAGATCATTTGCCTTATCTTTAATTCATCTCATTTCAACTTATTGAAGATTTGTCACATTTGAAGCCCTGCAAGGGACATAAGAGCCTCCATCCTCAAGGAGTATACACTCTGACAGAATTGGGGTTAGAGATACATGCAAGTATCTCTTGAAAATTGACATTGAAAATGACATTGAAAATTGAACAAAAATGGTGTAAGACATATGCTTAGCACTTAGAGAAAGGAGGTTGGAGGATAATAATGAACTACAGATGCCCTAGACCAGGTGGATGGTTGTCAGGCCCTTTCCAAGACAAGGCTTCAATTGGCTCATTCTCATCCAGGGTCATGGAGCCTGTTTTGCAGGTGTGGGTGCCCACCATCATCCAGGCACCTAGATGCCAGGAAGCCAGTTTACCTTAAGCAGATGTATAAGAACTTGTCGTCAAAGGCAGACCTACAGTACACTAATTTTAAACACATGCATTTATAGAACAATTACTTTGTACAGCCTATATCCATCCTTCAACACACATTATCTCATTGAATCCTCCCAAGAACCCCCTGAGATAGATACACTGAGGATATCCCTTTTCACTGCCCAGTGTATCCCTTTCTGATGATGCAAAAGAAAGCCAGATTGGTTTTCAAAAGGTGCCTCGGTGGGTTTGTCATTTGAACAAAGGAAACACAGGACTTTGGGGAAAACTAACCAGCTTTGAGAAAGCTGGATGAACTCTTTCCAATCCCTTCATCCCCGATCCTTCCCCTGTCCCAAAAGTCAGTATCTCCCAAACTCAGTGTCTCTTCTAGTTGGTGCTGGAAGCAGCCACTCCACATTTTTCTCCTTACCTGCCTTCTGTCTATTACAGCACAAGCTATGTTTCAATACACCAGAGCAGAATGTAATTGAGTCACTGCCTTGGCCAGTTAGCACAGTTGATCACGGTTCAGTTATTCCCTGTGCTCCCTGTAACTGATTTGAAAGTGCTTTGTTTGCTCATCTTATGGTTCCAGAAATGTAGGTAGTGTTGTGTCCTCAGAATAAGCGCTGGGTACCTTCTTCCAGGGAGATGTTTTCATATCTCCTTAACTACCTGCTTCTTGAGACTTCCTTTGGGTATATTATCTTTGCAGTTGGCTGATGTCATCCACTGTGGGTTTTACTAGTTTAATTTTCAGAAGTTAACCTGCCCTCTGAGTTTGGAGGGGGTGGGGCACCTCCTTGCCCTTTACACTGAAAACCTAAGAGCATCTGATTGGTCTAGATTAGGGCTTGTTCTACGGAGTTATAGTGAAAAGGGACACCAAAAGATAGGTACTTTCCAACAGTAGGGAAGAGCAAGAACAAAAGCAGGACGGCTGCTAAATAGTGAGTAGTTCAGTTGGGGAAATATGTGTAATATTTTGAAAAGTGTCAAAGTTAAGATCAGAAAGGAAAGTTGATGGCAGTTAAGGGAGGGCTTAGAATGTCAGGCTGAGAAATTTGGACTTGGACAGGCACTAGGGAGAAACACAAAGTTTTTAAGCAAGAGAGGAGCTATCCTGGAGCTGATGATGTGCTGAGTGCATAAGGAAAAAAAAAAAAAAAAAAAAAAAAAAAAAAAATATATATATATATATATATATATATATATATATATATATATATATAGTGGGACTATAGAAAAGAAAATGGGACCCAAGCCTAAGAAGAATGGCTAGTACTCAAGGCATTATCTGGGTGTGAGAGCAAAGGTAAAGAAGAACAAAGAAAGAAGTGATGGCCTTCTAGGAATTTATGTCCAAGCCTTAGATTTACCTATTTCCAATCTGCCCTGCAGGTAAAATGGCACCTGCTTATTGCAAACAGCCATGGCTTTAAAGCCAATTTGGGGCGCCTGGGTGGCTCAGTCGGTTGAGCATCCAACTTTGGCTCAGGTCATGATCTCGTGGTTTGTGAGTTCGAGCCCCACGTTGAGCTCTGTGCTGATGCCTCAGAGCCTGGAGCTTGCTTTGGATTCTGTGTCTCCGTCTCTCTCTGTCCCTCCCTTGCTCATGCTCTGTCTCTCTCTGTCTCAAAAATAAATAAAACATTAAAAAAAATTTTTTTTGAAGCCAACTAGACCCTGAGCCAGAGACGACTCCACCTTTATAGGTTATATGACCTTAGGCCCAATACTTAACCAACCTGACTTCAGTCTCCTCACTTGGGGATTATACCCACCTTAGTCTTGTAAGAACTGAAGTGGTAGATGAGAAAAACCTATCAGACAGTAGGAGCTCGATCATTGGAAGCTACTGATTAAGTGAATATTAGGTCATTTCCCCCACTCAGAAGTCCAAGGATTTTTAATTGCTCATAGAATAAAGTTCAAATTGTCTTCTTTTAATGTTTATCCACTTCCCTGTCCTATTTTCAAAGAGAGAAGTAAGATGGCCAGATTGGTATTTTTGAACAGTATATAATATCCTGCAAGATGTTAAGAAGTATGTCCAGGAGAAGGGATTTTATGGTCAAAGAAGTCTGGGAAATGCTTGGTTAAACAATTCCAAATAGATTCTTTGTGACAGGACTTCCCAGAACCTTAAATATGCTGATATGTGTGGTAAATCACTAAAAAAGGGCCACAGAGGAGATGTTTTCTTAACTAAGTCATTTCTTATTTGCCTAAGAAACCCTTCCTTTAAAAGGTGGGCCACTAGTTCTCTGGAAAATAATTTGGGGATATGTTTTCCCTCAACTCTGATAGCAGCACAAAAAGGGCAGGAGAGAGGAAAGGCTGGTGACATGGATTAGGGAGCTGTGGCCATAGTGCAAGTGGGAAATGATGAGGGCCTGAACTAAGGGAGTGGCATTGGAGCAAAGACAAGTCAACACATCTGAGTACATCTAAGGAGGCAGAGTTAAGAGAATTTGATGATGTAGGGAGGGAGAGAAAGGAAGGAGACAAGAATGACTCATGCGTTTGCTTGGTTAACTGAATAGGTGTCAGAGCCCTTCATTGAGATACCAACAGAGACAGGAAGGTTATGTTCTGAGATTTCAGCTTTATATGTGTTGTGTTTGAAGTGTTTATGAAACGCCCCCATGGAGGAACATGGGCCTGGAGCTGGGGAGGGAGGAAGGACCCAGAGAGAAGGATTTTGGAGTCATAATGCAATGGGTATGATGTGAATGGATGGGATCACCCACAGAGGGTGAGTAGAGCAAATGAGGAAGAGTTATAATCAGGAAACCCTGGGAAAGCAACTTCTAAGAGGCTGATAGAGAAAAAAGGTTAGATGAAGGAAAAAGAAGAATTATCCAGAGAAAGATGAAGAGAACCAAGAGATTAGGCAGGGGATACAAAGGTGGAGGAAACTTTGAGGAAAGAGTGGTTAGCAATCTCAGACATTCAGAAAGGTCAAGTCAGATAAGGCTAAAAATAAGTTCGTTGGCTTCAGTAACAGTGGCCATGTTCTTTTGCTGGGCAATTTCAGTGGAAAGATGGAGGCAGAAGCCATTGTGAAGTTAATGGGAGAGTGGAGACAGTGAGTATAACCAATATTTCAGAGGGGTTTTGACCGTGGAGGGAAGGAAAGAGGAGAAGGCAAGAGGAACAGTGTTATCAGCAGAGGGAACAGCGTATTTCCAGCACAGATATATCAGCAGAGGATAGGACACGCAAGAATGAAGAAGAGGGAGGTGTCAAGAACGCCATCTCTGATTCAGGTAGACAGGACCTGGAAGGTCCTGAAGTGGGAAGGTATATGGCAGGTTTGAGGCTAAGAGATGTCCAAGGTTGGCTATTTAAACTATGCTAAAATTTTTTGGTTTCATCTCATCTTTTGTGTGAAGCCACTGATTTAGTAGTTTAAACATATGAATGGCATGAGATTGCATTTTTAAAAGATCACTTGAGTTACATAGTGGAAAATATGTTGGAAGAAGGCAAGAATGGTTGTGGGGAGATGTTAGGTGGCTATTGAAGTGACCCATAGGAGAGATGATGATAACTTAGATTAGGAGTATAGCCATTAAGGTAACAATGATGACAGTCATGGTGACGATATGTTGATGGTAATGGTGGTGGTGGTGATGGTGGTGGTGATGGTTGCGGTGATGACATTGAGGTGATGGTGGTGATGATGATAGTGTTGATGATGATGGTGATGATGGTGGTGATGATTATAATTGTGGTGGTGATGATAGCAGCTAACACTTTTGAAAGGACATCATATGTATTATCTTACTCAAAGGAACTTATCTCAAAGGAACTCTATGAAGCACATACTATTATTATCTCCATTTTGTATATAAGGAAACAAGGTGCCGAGTAGTTAAGCAAATTGCTAGCAAGTAGCGGAGCCTGTTTTCAAACCCAGTCACCACATCTCCTCAGCCTGCACTGTTAACCATCATGATCTATGGAGATAAATTATTACTATCTAGAGAATTTAGGAGATATGAATGAAAGGTTTTGCGGATGGACAGGAGATGCAGGAATGAAGAAGATGAAGGTGGCAGCCCTGGTTCAGGTGAAGAGGGTCCCACTCCCTAAGATAAAAAACATTTGAGGAAAAACTGGTTGGAGAGGAAGCAGCTCACAAGTTCAGTTTGGGACCTGTCAAGTGCAGTTGAGATGCTCTAACATTTTCACATGAAAATGTGGAGCAGACTTTTTGATTCACAATTCTGGAGGAGAGAATGGGGCTGAAGATGAACAGTTGAGTGTTGTCAGCCTCTGGGTGGTGGTTGGAGACATGGCTATGGGTGAGATCATTAATGAAAGAGTTTTAAATAATGTCTTGATTCATTCCACAAATATTTGTGGAATACCCCATGCACCTGGCACCATGCTAGTTACGGCCTGGGAGTATCATCATACTGCAAAACAGATGCACCCCCTGCTTTCATGGGGCTTCTAGGCCAAGGGTGAGCCTGACATCGACTCACACTAGTCAATGAACCTTGACAAATGGAGGCAAGTGCTCTGATAGGAAGAAAGAGGGTCTGTGAGAGCGTTTTAAAATACAAAAGAGTTTGGTCTAAACATCAAGGAACAGCTCTGCTCTTCAGAACCCGTTTGTGGACACTGTGTACAGTTGCATACACATCCAGACCCAGCTTTCCTGCCTGAGACTCTTGGGGAGTGCCCCCCCCACCCTCTGCTCCCGACTTCTTCCTGCATTCTCCTTCCCTAGTGGGGCTTTGTGCTTGGATGGGTTTTTCTACTTCCAGCTCCTGTCTTCTTTCACCATCCTCCCCATGCTCAGTTAGCCAAGCACTTGTCCTTCCGTAAGAACACATCTGAAACACTGACACCCCCACATAGCTGTGTCTGATCCAGTAGAAACAACAGAGCATCACCCTGGCATGGTCCATGTGGTAGTACATTTCCGAAACAGTTACCACCATGTGCTCTTGCTGATTTCATGTTTTCCTTCTTGTTCTCAACATCTTTCTATGTGAATTCAATAGCCTCCTGATGTTTTCTCTGGGCTGTTAAAAGCTATGTAAATAAGTGCTGGCCCTTGAGCCTAGGATCCAGCAGAAAGCAGACAGGTGTTGAAGGGAAGGGAGTGAGTGCCAAATGAGAAATGTATTTTGCTCTTCTTGAGTTTTGGTTTCCCTTCTGTTTGGTATTCGTGAGAAATTCTTTTTGTTTGGAAGCTCTGACTCTCTGTTGCAAGTGGAGGCTTATATCATTATATATTTCTCTAACATGCTAATTTGCTTGTCTGGGAAAGAGGTTAAGATAACACTTTGTAAACAACTAGCAGAGTGCCACCCAGGCATGCCCACACAGGGCGTCTCTCTTTGACTCTTACTAGCTTCTCTTTTATTCCCATTCTCCCTTCCTCTCCTCTCCTCTCTCTCTCTCTCTCCGTCTCTTGTTCTCTCCCTCCCTTCCCCTTTCTCCTCCCCCCACCCCATCTTCTTCTGCGTAGATTGACCTTACATCCTGATTTATGTCAGATAGTCCTGGTTTACACACACTATCTAAAGATGATCATTAACAGTACCCCTGCCAATCTCAAGAACATCGTGATTTGGAGGATAAATTATATGTCACTACTTGTAAGCGCCATACTCACTCTTGTCTTTGCCGGGCATACTGACTTGCTGGCTCATGGTGTTTTCTCTCTCTGCCTGATGTCGGCTGACCCGCTCTCTGCGTAGGCTTTTCTGCTCATCATGGGACTTCTGTGTCTCATACAGGAGGGCCTCAAGCAGAAAATTAAGTACTTATCTGCAATATGGTGTGGTCACAAGAGTGCTGGGGGGGCCCACACCTCTAAAATCCTCTCCTTTGGCGAGCCTCTGTCATGCTGAAAAGCCATGTTCAAGATTTATCCTTGTTTTGTCCTGAAACATCATTCTACTAATAATCCACATTTACATCCCTGGGGAGAACAGAGACTAAACCAGCATTTGCCCTTCTGCCTGGTCTAGCTGCATCCCGTCCCTCACAGCAAGACTTCTAGGCTGCAGGGTTGGCCTGCAGCACGTCTTGCCTGGTGTGTGAGCAAGGCAGAATCTGGCCCCAGTGTAACCTGCTCTGTACTCACTGACCTCACCTATAAATCCAGTGGTCATTGTATATACAATACATTCAAGAATATTCCCAGAAGGATACATTTCAGATATTGAGACCCAGTGTCCCTGCCCTACACATGTTAGTTTCAAGTTTAAACCTGTCACTTAACCAGACACTGGGTACTATGGACTGAACATTTGTGTCCCCCACAACCCCACAAATTCATGTGTTGAAGCCCTAACCCCCAATGTGATGATATTAGGAGGTGAGGCCTTGGGGAGGTGATTAGGACTAGATGAAATCATGAGGGTGGGACCCCCATGATGAGATTAGTGTCCTGTCAAGAAGAGGGAGAGACACCAGAGCTCTGTCTGCCATGTGAGGACCCAGAGAGAAACCAGCCACCTGTGAACCAGAGAGGGAGCTCTCACCAAAAACCGAATCTGCTGGCACCTTGATCTTGGACTACCAGCATCTCGAACCATGAGATATAAATATTTGCAGTCTGCGGTACTCGGTTACATCAACCTGAATGGACTACAGCACAGGGTCAGCAACCCCATGTGGTCAGAGGAGGTGTCTCCAGCCCCAAAGTTCATGGTCTCAGGTTCTTTGTTCCCAGAGCAAGCCCCGCTGCCCTCCTTCAGATGTCCCTGGGGGTGAGACCACAAGGTTGAAGTGCAAGAGGAAATCCTTGTCCCAGAAAGTTGCTGTTTCTAAAAGAAAGGTTGCCCTAAGGAGAATACACAAAGCCACGCAAGGCTAGTGCACCATACTTAAGGACAGTCCCTGAAAACCTGAGAGGAAAGGGTTCAGCCAGGAGACCACAAAACATTACCACAGAGACTCTCACAGTGATATAAAAAAAGGCACATGAACAAGGACCTCCTCCTTTCTGCATCCCCTCCCCATTTCCTGCACTTGCTTACCAGGCCAGCCCACCCACCCACAGACGCCTGCAGAGGCGAGCGCCAGGCAAGCACGCAGAGTTCTGAGCCTCTCTGTATTTATCTGGATGCCTACATTCATTATATCGACAAATTAGCAGTCAGGTGCCTATGCTTACGTTTCTATTTTTAATCTGGCAGTTGCATTGCCGAGCGTCCCTGTTAGACAGAGGCTTTTGTCACATCAGAATGAATGCTCTCAGAGTGATAAGTTATGCTAACTTTTATTATTTTGTTCTTCGATCACTTTTTAAAAACTATCCCTTAGGTGTGTTGAGAACTCAGAACTTGTATAGCTGTTGTATTTGTTTCCTAGGGCTGCGGTAACAAATTACCACAGAACCAGGGGCTGATTAAACAGAAATGTGTACTCTCTCACCATTCTGGAGGCTGGAAGTCCCATATCAAAGGGCTGGCAGGACTCAAAGGCAGACTCTTCCCTGGCTTCTTCCAGCTTCTGTGGCTCCAGGCTTCCTTGGCTTAGGACTACAGGACTCCAATCTCTGCCTCTGTCTTCACATCCCCTCCTCTTCTCCCCTCTGTGCACCTCTTGTCTGTATGTCTTTTGGAAGGACACTTATCACTGAATTTAGGTGCCACCCAGGGAGTCTAGAATGATCCGAGCTTGAGATCCTTAACTTAAGTACATCTGCAAAGACCCTTTTTCCAAATGAGGTTATATTCACAGATTCTGGACTGGACATATCTCTTTGGGGTCATCATTCAACCTATTGCAGCCATCAGTTAGGATCACAGTGTCTGTTGGTGGTACCCCCATTCCAGCATACACAGATTCATGTATATAGTACACAGGTGAGTGTGAGCACTTTGCACACATCTACACACCCACACTGAAGTGAAACCTAGGTGTTGGGAAATGACAACAGAGCATGGACTAATGCCACCTTTCCCCACCGCTGTCCAGGATGTCCTGTGGCCACCCCGTGCCCTGGAAGGATGTTTCTTATGACACTGTCACACTATGGGATGCCATAGGTTGGTTCTTTGACTGAATCTCACCCAGCCATATAGCTTGAAATTGGTGACCAAATTTATAGCACTGACTCCATGATCTCCTCCCATGCCTCCAGCTCAGGTGTCCACCTTGCTGTCTCCACTGGACATCTGACTTCGGCATGAAGGATCATACCCAAAATCCCCTCCTCAAACTCTGCTTCTCTTCCGGTCTTTCCTAGCTCCAGTAACTGCAGCTCTGCTCTCTCCGTTGATCGTGTCTCAGGCTGTAGACCTCAGAGGCATTTGTGAATTCTTTCTTTCTCTCACACACTGTATTTAGTCTTTCCGGAAATCCTGTCAACCCTACCATCAGAACACCCGGGTTCTGACCACTTCCTTCTCACGACCTGTCACCTGGAATGATGTGCTTGCCTGCTAACTGTTTCTGCCCATAGCCCACTATGGTCCATTCTTCAAGAAGCGACTTTGGTGAATCTTTAAAATATCAGTCAGCTGTAGAGATGTATTTCAGATATAGGTTAGAACATTTCACTTCTCTCTGTTATTTATTTTTTGTTTGTTTATATTTATTTATTTTCACTACTCTCCTTTAAACTGTCCAATGGCTACTTTTCTCACTGAAAATAAAATCCAAAGGTCTTACCTTGGCTGACAACCAATGTTGGCAAGCCATGGCCTGCAGGCCAAATATGGCCCACCACCCATTTTTGTAAATAAAGTTTTACTGGGGCACAGTCACACTCACTTGTTTACCTATTGTCTATAGCCGCCTTTGAGCTGCAACAGCAGAGTTGAGTAGTTGCAACAGAGACCACATACACATAGCCCTCAAGCCTAAAATATTAATAACCGGGACCTTTACAGAAAAGGTTTGCCAAGCCCTGGCCTAGCCCTCTCTGCCTTTCCTCCTGTCACTTCACTCAGTCCTCTCTACCTCAACCCACAGGCCTCTTCACAGTTGCAAAAACACACCAAGCACACTGGGGCTGCACACTTTGGGACTCTGTATGATACAGTTTCTTTGCCTGGAAGGTTCTAGCCCCACAAAGAAAGCCACTCCTCCCTCCCTTACTTCCTTTGGGGATCATTCAAATTCCCCCTTATCGGAGAGGACTTGTGGGCCATCCCCATTCTGATGACCGTATCTGCTTTGTTTGTCGTAGTACTTATCAGAACCTGAGATATTAGTATACGTATTAACACCACCCCCAGTACAAAATAAGTTCCATGAGAGAGGGACTTGTTTTTGTTTCCCCAATTTGCTGAATGAATTAATGAGTAGTTGTTTAACGATGGATAGATGGATACATTCCATTTATAAAGCCAATAGAGATTTACTGGCTAGAATTCCATGTCTCAGGTCCAAATTCTAGTGGGGAAGAGAGAGCTTCCAATTGATCTGATGTGTACAGGGGGTAATGTCTTGGGTCTGTGGCAGTAAATGTCCAAGAAGTGCTGTAAATAGGGCTGGCAGATTGGTTTATATATCCACTACAATGGTCTTCCTAGATGAGGCAGATGATATGAGTCACCAGGGAGTTTTTAAATACCAGTTTTCCAAGTCCCATCCCAAATTCCTTGAATTAGAATCTCAGGGGCTGAGACTGGTCACTGCCTCAAAGGACTCAACCTCTGCCTGCAGAATACCCATCTGGCTCAACATTCCCTGGAAAAGGATGATCAGAATCACTTAGATGGTGGGAAGCCCCGGGGTATGAGGTCATGTTATAGGGTCTAGGAATTCACAAAATACTTTTAAAAGATCTATGAAGGGGTGACAGGAGAAGGCTGGTTGAGGCAGAGGAGAAGAGGAAGTGTGTGGGTGGGCATCAGGTGGCTGGAGCTGGCCATCTCCCATTGTCCCTATCTAAATTTGACAGTAACTGCCTCTTGTCCATCTCGAAACAGAGGTGGCCTCTGGGAGATAGGAGGCCTGTGTCTTACTCACCATTATATCCCCAGTGCCTACGTGGAGCCTAACACAGAGTGGGCAATTAATAGATGTTGTGAATGAATGAATGAATGAATGAATGGACTGATGCCTAGAGAGTACTCAAATGAGATCAGTAATCTTCCAGATCACTTGATATAAAGACCAAATAGGAAGTTGACTGGAAGGGAGATTGCCATTCATAATTAATAACATGTAGGAGGGGTAATAGAATTTCAACTGGCCCAAAGTAGAATTCCCTGGATATTCTTGGACAAGTCACTTGACCTCCCTGGGCCTCACTTTCTCCATTTAAAAACAGAGTCACATTAAGGAATCTGTAAATTTACTTAAGGCTCCAAAATTCCAGCCTAAGAGTTACAAGCTTAATAAACATTTGAATATTTGAGTGTCTGTGGAATCAGAGATTATATTTTTGTGGCTACATCAGTGAGCTCTGCTTTCTAGGATCTAGAAAGCAAAATATCTGTTCAACTTCATTTTCATCATGTCTTGAGTGAATTTTGGCCATCCTTCTTCTCTCTGGCTCTGTGAAATTTACTGGCTAGCCAGCATTTTAATTTTAGAGTTTTATATTTTACAAGGAGTTTATTTGTCTCTTAAAAGTTGATCTTATACATAGGGTATGAGTTCTACACTTGGTAGCATATGAGCCAAACACACAGGCATATACTATGGCATTTGTCTCAAGCTGAAAGATGATGTCTGCTCCTACCATTCGAATATGATTTTTTTAATGCCTAATCTGCACAACCAAGCCTATTTTAACAGCTGAACTAAAACAATAATTTTTGAAGAGTTTTTTTTTTACAATTATAAAATGAATTTATGAATGATATACATGAAAGGGAAACTACAGACCAATATCTCTCATGAACATAGATGCAAAAATCTTCAGCACGATGTTAGCAAATGGTATCCAACAGTTTATAAAATGAATGTATGTTCATCCAATACAACTAATAGCATTTTATTTAGCACTACTGTGCACAGGCACTGCACTAAGCTCTCTCTCTACCTGTATAATCTCATTTACTCCTCGAGAGAACTCCATGATATAGGAAAATGTTTACAGTTTACAAATGAAGCATCTGGAGCAGAGAAGTTAATTTGTCCAAATTCATAAAGCAAATCAGAAATAAAACAGTTTCCTACTCCTGAGGTCATCCTCTGAACTACCACATTGTATACAAAAGTTCAAACACAGGAAACCTGGAAGAATAAAAACATATGTGTGGCTATGCACCACCCCGAAACAGCACTGTTCACATTTTGATATATTTCATTCTGGATTTGTTTGTTTCAGCTCCTAGCACTATCATTCTTTGTATATGATTTCATATCCTATACCTCCCATTTATTACAATAGAACCATTTTCCAAAAGTTTCCCAATCTCTTTAGATAATTTTTAAAACTAGCATATAAACCTTGTGCTGCCCTCCCATTATTTTCATGGCCCTTTTCAAACTATTTAGATTGGCTGCTTGCTGTGAGGACTTTGCTATTTAAAAAATTTCTACAGTGAGTTTCTTTTTACACAGGGTATTTCTGTATTTTGAGTCATTTTTTTAAAGTTTATTTATTTTTGAGAGGGAGACAGAGAGAGAGAGAGAGAGAGTGTGTGTGTGTGTGTGTGTGTGTGTGTGTGTGTGTGAGAAGGGGAGGGTCAGAGGGAAAGGGGGACAGAAGATCGTAAGTGGGCTCTGTGCTGAAAGCGGCAAGCCCAACAGGGGATTAGAACTCATGAACCGCAAGATCATGACCTGAGTTGGATGCTCAAGCCACCCTGGCGCCCCTCTGTATTTTGAGTCATTTCTGCAGTTTATGCTTTGTCCTAGTCTGCTCTGGCTGTTACAACAAAATACCACAGACTGGGGAGGCTTAAACAATGGAAATTTATCACAGTTTTGGAGACTGGACATCCAAGATGGCAGTTGTGTTCTTGTGAAGGCCTCCTTCCAGACCTGGCCACTTTCTTGCTGTGTCTTTACATGGCAGAGAGAGATCTCATCTCTCTCTTGTTGCTCTTACAAGGGCACTAAACTCATTCATGAGGGCTTCTCCTTCATGACCTAATTACCTCCCAAAGGTTCCACCTCCAGATACCATCACATTGACGATTAGGGCTTCAACATATGGATTTGGAGGTGACACAGACATTCAATCCAGAGCATGCTTCCAGGCATAGAACTCAGTCAAAGATATGAACATGTTTCCAATTCTTGATATAGCATGTATATCTCTTTGGTATCAAACTGGGATGAGAGCTCCTCTGGGCAAGGACTTTGTCTTGTCACTGCTATATCCACATATATCCATAGCACTTGGAATGGGGCCGATATGTGTCACAGGCTCAATGCATAATTGTTGAATGCAGGGAAAGGAATCATTGAGAGGCTCTCTCATGTAATGACTGCTCTGTGCAGAAGAAAACAGGTACTGAAGAGATGAATCAGCAGTTCCCCCTGGGGGTTGTTCCACGCTTCCTGGAAGGTGTTTCAATGTAAGGGCCTCCTTTTTTGATTGTCACATCGTGACACTGGGGCATGAGGCAAAGTATTTTTCAGGCTGCAGCCATGGGTGTTGAATGGTACCACACAACCAAGAACTTTCTGGCCCCAAATGCCAGCTGCACCCATTGAGACTCACAGAGGTGAGTTATGGAACATTATGGTGAAATGATCAGCCCGAACCCATCACCCTGTGCGAGAAATAAAATTTCACCAATGTGTTGAAGTGACCCGTGTGACCAGCCCCTCCTGTTGAGGCACACACTACATCCTTACAAATGAATCACAAAAATCATCCCTTAGAGCACCCTGGGTGACTCAGTTGGCTAAGCATCTAACCCTTGATCTCAGTTCAGGTCTTGATCTTAGGGTTGTGAGTTCAAGCCCCGGGTAGGGCTCTGTGCTGAGCGTGAAGACTACTTAAAAAAAAATCATTCCTTGAAGACTTATTTTAGTAGGGTGATTTTTCAAAGAAGTATGTGAAATCCACCTGATACTTTCCTAACTGATCTGTAGTGGTCTTCACTCCTCCCAAATTTCAATTGGACATCAAGAGCCCTTCCTTGTGGTTTATTAGTAAATCCAAACATTTGACAGAATGGTCTTATTTTAACAGAATATTTTTATTGCTCAGAGACACCTCTTATGTTCTGTTTGAGTCATTTAAAGAGAAATCCTTTCTCATCGCTTCTCGGCCTTTTGGCTAAGATCAAGTGTAGAATCTGTTCTTATCAGTTTAAAGAGAAGGTCTCTTGTTGCCTTTTTGGCCTGATTTTTTGTACTTTCTCGGGGTTTTACTTCCTGGCTCTGTGTGTGGCAGACAGGAAGAGGAAGGAAGGAGCCTGCTATAGTGAGCTTTTGCCCTGAGAACAAAACCCTTCATGGCCTGCTTGCTCCAAGCAGAAGGAAGTCACTTTTCTCTGCATTATTTCTTCCCAGCCAACTTCTTCATGGCCATGACCTGACATCCTACAAGGCTCATTTATACACTTTAGCCACCTGCTGCTGCTAGTACTGGCTTTGGTTTGGAAACACCATCAGATCCCTTTGCCAGAAACTATTTTCTTCAATCACCTGTGCTCCTTGTACACAGCTAAATGGCTGTTGGAATACCGGCAACCATGGCTCCCTCTTCTTCCCTTAGCCACTACCATGGGGTGGGTCTCCGAAGGTGCCAGTTCCCTCTCAGGCACGGAGAATCTCAAGACCCTCTGGCCTAGGCATGCTTGGACTCCATTTTAGGCTCTGAAAAAAATTTTTTTTAATTCTTTTTTTTAAGTTTATTTATTTATTTATTTATTGAGGGAGCGCACACACAAGCGAGGGAGGAGCAGACAGCAAGAGAGACAGAGAGAGACAAAGAGAGAGAGAGAGAAAGAGAAAGAATGCACGCACGAGTGGGAGAGGGGCAGAGAGAGAGGGAGACCGAGGATTCAAAGCAGGCTCTGTGCTGACAGCACATGTGGGGCTCAAACTCACAAACCACAAGATTGTGACCTACAGGATCTCAAAATCTATATCTCAGTTATAGATTTCTTGAGTTAATTAATCCAGCTCCCCAAGTTGGCTTGACCCTTCTGATCCCATACCTATCCCTTCTCCTCTGCCTGCCCATTATGATAATGGTCACCATTTATTGAGACCTACTCTGTGCCAACCACTGTGCTAAGCTCCTTATGTATCTGTAACCAGCATGAAGCTGGCCAGCCTCCTTTTCCCTTGAAGCTATTCTCAGTACAGTGTCATATTGTCACAGTGTCACAAATGTTACTAGTATATCATCTAAAAAGAATTGGAAATCAATTTAAAATTTTATCCTCTTCAGGAGAAAAACAGCATTGGGGTTTCACTTTCAAGATAGCAAAATTTCTTAAAATTCTCATAATCATTTCTTAATATCCATTTAGGTTGGCTGCTATCCAGAAATGTCTTTACTTGTACTTTTGGATTCCTGAATTCTGGCCCAGGCAGCCTCTTTTCTTTCTCCCCTCTATTGTTTATTTCAAGATCTGTTATTTTTCTCCCTTCAGTCATTGCTTCTTTCAGTGTAAGTCAAACCCAATTGGACTTAGACCTCTCCACTTTACCCTTCCCATCACTAAGTTTATGCTACAGAAGTCCAAGAATTGGTTGGTGCACATAAACCCCCTTAGAAGATGAAGGAGAAGACAGTTAACATGTTTATAACTTAATATATGCTCCATTTATTTACATCCTATACTACCTTATTTAGTCCCACCAAAGATCCCATAGTGGAAGAGATATTTTCCCATTTCACAGATGAGGAAATAAAGTTAGGTGACCGGGCCAAGACCACACAGCCATGGCCAGATCCAGTAGACACTAAAGCCTATGGTACTAATCACCACACTCCTGATCTCTTGAACATTTTTGACCATGAGTCTCTGTCCTTTGTAACTCCTACTTGTTAGCCAGAGAGCTGGCTCATATTCATTCATTCATTCATCCATTCTTCAAATATTTGTGCCAAGAACTGGGTTTGGGGTAGGGGATGATATCATATGTCAGATTTGGCTTCTGACCTTACAGTTGAAAAGCTAGAAAGGTCAACGTGGACAAATGCCTTAGTTCTAATTAGTAAATGTCTATATTGGTTTCTTAAGAGTGCCATAACAAAGTACCACAAGTGTGGTCATTTTAAACAACAAAAAAGGCATTGTCTCACAGTTTTGGGGGCTAGGAGTCCAAGATCAAGGTGTTGGCAGGACCATGTTCCCTCTGAAACCTGAAGGAGAAAATACCTCCTTGCCTTTCTTTGGTTTCTAGTGGTGTGCCTGCCATCTTTTGGCATTCCTTGGCTTATAGACGTGTCACCCACAGCCTTCACCTTCGTACGTGACAGCTTCTCCCTGGGTGCATGCCTCCCTCTACATAGAAACTTCCCCTTCTTATAAAGACACCAGTCATATTGATTAGGGCCCACACTAATGACCTCATTTAACTTGATTAGTCTGTAAAGACCCTATTTCCAAACAAAGTCACGTTCTAAGGTACTGACGTTAGGATTTCAGCATATCTTTTGTGGGGGAACACAGTTCCATCCATAACAGTATCTTACCAGATGTGTATGGAAAGTTCTTTGGGGACCCAGGGAAGGAAACAGACCCTATCAGTGTAGGTCAGGGAAGACCTCACCGTGCTGACTGGGCCCAGCAGCTCACCAGGAGGAGAGGAGAGAGACAGGAGCCAGGGGTCCTCCTGGCTGGGAGAGCATGGTCTGCTTGGCCAGGGAGCCTGGAGCTGACAGCACACTGAGGTGAGAGAGGGAGATGAGACTTTTATGCTTCAGGCTAAAGACTTTGCATCCTATCCTAGCAAGTAGCAAATGAGAACCAATGCGGGTTTCAACAAAAGTCATCTGTTTAAATTTGCCCTCAATCTCAAAGTGGAGCCTTTATAAATAGCATTTAAACAGGATATTTTCAAACCAAAGCTTTAATTTATTAAAAGCGTAAATTCAGTCATCTTTAAAAAGAGGAGCATTTGAGGGCACCTGGGTGGCTCATTCAGTTAAGCATCTGACTTGGGCTTAGGTCATGATGTTGCGGTTTTTGGGTTTAAGCCCCACGTCAGGCTCTGTGCTGACAGCTCAGAGCCTGGAACCTGCTTGGGATTCTGTGTCTCCCTCTCTTTCTGCCCCTTCCCTGCTCATACTCCATCTGTCTCTCTCTCAAAAATAAACAAATGTTCAAACAAAGTTTTTTTTTTTTTAAAGAGGAGTATTTTGCCTTCCTAGAACAAGGAGTAAGGAGAGAGATCAAGCCAGGAAAACCATGTGAATGTACCACAGGTGGGAGTCCTGTGAAGCAGACCCTGACCTGCAGGTTTGCACCCAAGAGCTGCGTCAGTGGGTCCTGTCATGAAACTCTCCTGGAAGCAGTGACCAAAGCTGGATCAGGCAGAGGGAGAAGGTTGGGTGTGTTACAGACCTACCACAGAGAGCTCCACAGATAGCTCTTGTGTTGGGATGAAAAGACAGGGCCTTTATTTTTTTTTTAAGTTTATTTATTTATTTTAGAGAAAGAGAGACTGTGGGGGAGGGGCAGAGAGAGAGAGGGAGAGAGAGAAACCCAGATAGGATCTGCACTATCAGCATAAGCCCAAGGCAGGGCTCAAACTCACAAACTGTGAGATCATGAACTGAGCCAAAATCAAGGGTCGGACATTTAGCCAACTGAGCCATGCAATTACCCCAAAAGGACAAGGCCTTTAAGCCTGAAGTGACTGGGCCCTGATGCAGATTGCCCCCAGGAAAGGCTATGACCTTAGGCAAGGCATGGGCAATTTCAATGGAGGGCCATGAAGTCATCTCAGTTGTTTCTAAAAACTCAGCCACTAACATGAACGTGTTTAATAAGCTCAAACAATGACAACAAGATTAGGTGTTTCGTTTAAAAAAAAAAAAAAAAGGTGAACCTGAGAAAATCGTGAGCTTACAGAGATTACTAAAGAAGTGATAAAATGTGACTGAGGTACAAACAGACCTTTAGATCAAAGGAACAGAAAAAGAGAGAAGAAAACAGCCTAATACACATAATCACTTACTGTTAGATACCCTTGTGAAAACAACTTTACTTTAGGCCATACCTCACAATAGATACAAAAATCTATTTCATATAGAAAAAGAAAATGTGCCCGAATACCAATAAAGGAGTGAGAAGGTGGCCTGAGTCCTTAATTGCTTGGGTGACATTTTCTTTCGGGAAATAAATTATCCTGGATATGGACAAGCTTTCAGTCCTATCTCTTCTTTGTTTCTGGCTTACAAGAGGAAATGCCCAAGAATAGAGAGGCAAAGGTGGTTTGAGGTCTTTACACTACTTGATAAAGCAAATAAATCAGTTAGCCAAACAGGAAGAAAAGCCATAGAAATTCCCCTGTATACATGAAGGTGTGAGCCAGGGGCAGTGTGAGAGTTTGCTTTTCAGTAACCCTCCCAAGGGCAGAAGTAAAGGTTTTCCTCTAGCAAAAGAAATAAAATAAAAACATATCCTGGGGGGGTCCCTGGGTGGCTCGGTCAGCTAAGTGTCTGACTCTTGATCTCAGCTCAACTCTTGATCTCAGGGTCCTGAGTTCAAGCCCTGAATTGGGCTCCATGCTGGATGGGAAGCCTACTAGAAAGAAAAGAAAAGAAAAGAAAAGAAAAGAAAAGAAAAGAAAAGAAAAGAAAAGAAAAGAAAAGAAAAGAAAAGGAAAGGAAAGAAAAAAGAGAGAGAAAAAGAGAAAGAAAAAGAGGGAGGAAGGAAGGAAGGAAGGAAGGAAGGAAGGAAGGAAGGAAGGATAACAACAAAAACCATCCTGGGCTTATCTAAATAACGAGTGATAAAATTAAGACAGTTTTTTTCTGTCATGTTACTTATGGCAATTTAGTGAGTAGATAAACGTCTTAAACTGTTGTTTTTAAAAAGTGATTTATTAATAGAGAAAGAAACATTGACTCACTAGTGGCAATTTATGAATCGTGGAAAGAGAGCTGGTTTTGCTGCTCCCACCATTTGCTTGAGAAGCTGTGAGAACATCAGAGAAGAGGCAGTAAAGTGAGGGGGGCAGGGCTGATACCAAAGCCCCCTTGGTGAGATCAAACTTGACTCTTCACGGAGAGAACCTCCACGTTCCTCTTCTTGTAAACTGATTCCCCTTCCCACTGTGGGCCCCCTCACGATAAGCCTCTGGTTTCCTCCCACCCACTGAACAGACGCTCCTTGAGTGGAGGCTCTGTGTGTGCATTGGAGCTCCCAACAGTGCTTTGCAACATGAGTACGTCAGAGGAAGTTGCAGCTGGTTTGAGAGAAGGAACTTCTGCGGCTTCATATGACAAGCATAGTGAACAGCAGGAAGGAGACTGGCTCTAGGAGCTTGTCAGCCTACTAAAGTATATGTCAGAACTGGGTTAGTGTGACCCCAGAGTTAGTGCTCTGTGTCACCCCTGGTGGGCAGCCTTGTTTCCCCCACAAGGAGCCTGAGGGATTCATTCACTTTGCAGTGCAGTTCTGACACAACACATTTCTGGAGCTCACATACACTTCGCAGGTTGAGGGCATGGTCCCCAGCAAGACACCTCTCCTCAAAACCCAGTCACAGACTCCAGGGTTCCCAGACCACCCACACTTCTGACCCACTGGCTGTAAATTTGGGAGTTCCTGCCACCCATCCCCCAGGTTTGTTAATTTGCTAGAATGACTCAGAGAACTGAGGATGGTAACAGTTTTATTATAAAAGATGCAAATCAGGACCGGCCAAATGAAGAGATGCATGGGATGAACTAGAAGAGGTCCCCAAACACCAAGTTTCCATGTCCTTAGGACACATCACGCTCCAGGCACATCAATGTGCATCACAAATCAGGAAACTCACCTGAACTAGAGTTTTTATTGGGGTTTTATTATGTAGGCATCATTGATCAGCTGATTGATTGATTGATTGACTCATTGGCTGTGTAACTCTCCAGCTCTCCTCCTCTCCCTGGAGGCCAGGCTGATATCACATGGCTCAAAGTTCCGGAACTTCTAATCACATGGTTGGGCTCATCCTGAGACTATCTAGGGGCCCACCATGACTCACCTCATGAGCATAAATTCAAGTGTGGTCCAAGAGGCACACCATCAACAACAAAGACACTACCACTTAAGAAACCCCAAGGGTTCAGAGGCTCCCACCCCAGAAACAAGGACAAAGACCAGCCAAATTCTTTATTATACAACATGCTTTCATCAGTAACCAGTGAGGTGATGGTGGTAGTAGGTGGAGATGTCTGTCTCCAGGAACCTCTCTCTCAGGTTTGCCCCTCTGGGAAGAATGCTCCGCAGGTAAGAATCTTCCCAGCACCAGGCAGCCTCCCAAGTAATGCATTTTATACTTAGAAAGCACCAAACTTCTTCCTTATCTGGAGATGAAATCTATATTCCTGTGAAAATCTGTTGGATAGAGTCTCAGTGAATTTCTACTCCAAGGATCTGGAATGAGTCTTACCCTACCACCAATACAACAGAAATTGGTTGCTTTTTAGAAAGAAACCTAGGGAGGGGCGCCTGGGTGGCTCAGTCGGTTAAGCGTCCGACTTCAGCTCAGGTCACGATCTCGCGGTCCGCGAGTTCGAGCCCCGCATCGGGCTCTGGGCTGATGGCTCAGAGCCTGGAGCCTGCTTCCGAATCTGTGTCTCCCTCTCTCTCTGCCCTTCCCCCGTTCATGCTGTGTCTCTCTCTGTCTCAAAAATAAATAAACGTTAAAAAAAATTTAAAAAAAAAAAGAAAGAAAGAAACCTAGGGAAATGTTTCCATAAGCTGTGCCCTGGAGAGTTTCACCAACCACAGAGCAAAGAGGGGGATTCAGTATGGCCCTTCTCAGAGACTGAGTGGAAGAGAAGGTGCGAGGCTTTGTCTTGCCTGAAAGAAATCCTATTCATTCAATATGGTACCTTTACTTCTCATGTGCCTGGGAATCTCCCTCACCAGAACCTCTCTTTTGATTTTGAAATTACTTTAAACATATAAAAATGTTGAAAGAATGGTACAAAGAACCCGCATAGTACTTTCACTCAGATACTCAGATTCCCCAATAGTTCTGTAGCCCTGTAGCTGGGATGCAAGAGCATCTGGCTCCAGGGAGCCCCAAATAGAGCAGGCTCAGCCACTCACTGCTGACAAAATCCAAAGGCAGAGAGATGGGTGGTGGCAAAACAAGAAAGGAATTGATTTCAGTGAGACCAACAAGGGAAGGCAGGGGATTAGCATCTCAAAGACTCTCCACAGCGCTGAAAACACTTCCAGATTTATGTAAGGAGAATGTGGGACAAGTGTCGGTGGGTCCTCACTGGTGGCAGTGAAGGTCAGGTGGATCATTGCCTCAGGGTCAGTCACATGGGGTCTGGCTAGCTCAGGGAAGGTCTTATTGCTTGAAGGGTAGTTTCCCACTCCCATCCTGGGATGCTTTGCCCACAGGGTCTTTTGCCTGAGTTAAGAGATAAGCTGGGAGGAAAAAGATAAGCTGGGAAGAAGGACTTAATAAGAAAGTTTGAGGTCAATGGGGCACCTAGGTGGCTCAGTGGGTTAAGTGCCAACTGTTGATCTCGGCTCAGGTCATGATCTCATGGTTCATGAGTTTGAGCCCCAAGTTGGGCTCTGCTCTGGAAGCTCAAATCCTGCTTAGGATTCTCTCTCTCCCTTTCTCTCTTCCTCCCCTGCTCTCTCTTGTGCTCTCTTTCAAAATAAATCAACTTAGGGGGGAAAAAAAAGAAAGTTTGAGATCAAAATGGAGGTAGCTAAGTCCTCTTTCAGTTCAGATCTATCATGTGCCATATTTAGTAGCTCAGTCTCTTCATAAACACACACACATCCACTGTCATTATTCTTTTTCTTGCTTTCTTTTGAAAGCAAGTTGCAGCAATACCACTCACCCAAAATACTCCAGTGTTTATTCCCCCTGCAAGGGCACTCTCCTACAGAGCTAGCCTGCAACCACCCAAAGGAGAAAGCCCAAACTGCTGTAACACTACCTCTGAACCATTTGAATTTCACCAACTGTCCTTCCAGTGTCTATTTTATTATATCTGGGCCAGGAACACCCATTTACATTTAGTTGTCATGTCTCTGTGGTGTCCTCCAGTATAGAAGAGGTTCTTGGTCTGCAAGACCGAAGGCCTTTTCGAGGAGGTGGAGAAAGGGGAATCCTGTGCACTGTGGGCAGGAATGCAAACTGGTGCAGTCACTGTGGAAAACAGTGTGGAGGTTCCTCAAAAAGTTAAATATAGAACTACCCTACGATCCAGAATTTCCACCTCTGGATATTTATCAGAAAGAAATGAAAACACTAATACAAAAAGATATATTCATCCCCATGTTCATGGCAGCATTATTTACAAGACCCAAGATATGGAAGCAGCCCAAGTGTCGATAGATGGATAAATGGATAAAGAAGGGTGGTATAGATACACAGTAGAATATTACTCAACCATAAAAAAAAATGGAATCTTGCCATTCACGACAACGTGAAGAGGACTTGAGAGTATTATGCTAAGTGAAATAAGAGAGAGACAAATACTATATGGTTTCACTCATAGGTAGAATCTAACGAATAAACAAATAAACCGACAAATCAAAACAAAACAAAAAGCCAAGCTTATAGAGAACAGAATGATGGTTGCCAAAGGGGAGGTGTGACAGGAGGAGATGGGCAAAATGGATGAAGGGGGTCAAAAGGTACAAACTTCTAGTTACAAGATAAATAAGTTATGGGATGTAGGTATAGCATGGTGACTGTAGTCAATACTACTGTGCTGTATATTTGAAAGTTGTTAAGAGATGAAATCTTAAAAATTCTCATCACAAGAGGGGCACCTGGGTGGCTCAGTTGGTCAAGCTTCTGACTCTTGATTTCAGCTCAGGTCATGATCTCATAGTTTGTGAGTTCAAGCCCTGACAGCACAGAGCCTGTTTGGGATTCTCTCTCTCTCTCTCTCTCTCTCTCTCTCTCTCTCTGCCCCTTCCCTGCTTGCTCTCCCTCTCTTAAAAGTTCTCATTACAAGAAAAAAAAATTTGTAATGATGTGTGGTGATGGATGGTAACGAGCCTGTTGTGGTGATCATTTCTCAGTGTGTACAAATACTGAATCATGTTGTATGCCAGAACAATATAATGTTATGTGTTATTTATACCTCAATTAAAAAAAATGGTAACAGGGGCTCCTGGGTGGCTCAGTTGGTTAAGCACCCAACTTTTGATCTTGGCTCAAGTCATGATCTCCTGGTTTGTGGGCTTGAGACTTGCATCCAGCTCTGTACTGACAACATGGAGCCTGCTTGGGATTCTTTCTCTCCTTCTCTCTCTCTGCCTCTCCCCCACTGGCACATATGATGTCTCTCTCAAAAATAAATAAACATTTAAGAAAATGGTAACGGTTTAAAAAAAAAAAAAGAGTACAGACCTTTTATTCTATAGGTCTGTGAGGAGACCCCTCACTGGGTTATATAACTAGACTTGACCACGAACTCTTGGCAGGAATATCTCAGAAAAGATGCTGTGCTCTTCTCAGTACATCAAGGTGGGAGGTATGCTTTGTTTACCTGTTCTCCTACTGATGATGTTAACCTTGATAAACTGATCATTTGTGTCTGCCAGGTTAGTGTGTGTGTGTGTGTGTGTGTGTGTGTGTGTGTGTGTGTGTGTATGACTAGAGTCTGAGGGAAGACACACTGAAACTATGTCAACATCCTATTCATCATCAGATCTCCACCCTCCAGCCTTATCATCCATTGATGAATCATGCCTGAACCAACCAACACTGAGTTTGTTGCCAAATGGTGATTTCCTGTTTCCATCCTTTCTTCTACCATATTTGCTAGTTGGCATTCTATTGTAAGGAAGAATATTCCCTTCTCCCCAGTTTATTTATTTATCTATCTGCCTCAGATTATGTTTTATTCAGTGGGATGTAACCCATTCCTGTCATTATATATTTTTATACTTAAGTGTCTGTCCTATGCCAGCCCCTTTAAACTAATACTGTTTCCTTGTTATATATCCCCAACATTCTCTAAATACTTCCCTTTTTTTCTAGGACAAAAAGATATTCCAGGCTTATTTTGTACTTTCTTTGCCCCAGACCTGTAATCAGGCATTTCTCCAAGGATCCCTGAACCCTTTTAGTGCAGGAGGGTATTTGGAAACTAAGACTCAGTGTTTGGTATGCAAATAACTATCTTGGTGTCATTGACCTCAGGCTCTTTCAATGTGCTCTCAGTTGCACATGCTCACTCCTCATGGGTACATGGCTTGCAGGAGTACTCTCTCTCTCTCTCTCTCTCTCTCTCTCTCTCTCTGTGTCCCTCTCTCCAGCCCCCTAAAACTATGAGTTCTCACCAATACTTCAAATTCCAATGCCTCACCTAAGGGTCCATTCTAGCCTTCTTTCCTTATTTTGAGTACTTTCTCCAACATTAAGAAACCCATTTTCCATTATCTTTAATACATTTACTCCTTTGCTGGATCCCCCTGTAGGTAAATGTTGTCTTCACCACTATAGCATCTCTGCCCCTGGCCCCACCTCCTCCTTTACTCTGTTCCTGGCTTTGCAGCCACTGCCAACCCCTCAGACTCAGGATTTTGACCTTGGCCATACCATGAGCTGCAAGGGGGTGGGGGAGGGGGGGAGATAAAAAGGTAGAAGAAGAGGACACCAGGATTTGATTTTGTTTTTCAGGGCTTTCTTTGTGTTTACAAAAGCACCAGAATCTCTGATGGAGCTCTAAAGGGAGCTCTCTGACTCCCAACCTTCTTCCATTTGCAGAAAGTACAGATTTATTCATTAAAATAGTACAGAGGTTTCAAAAATGGTGGAATCCCTGGCCTGGACTCATCTTCCTGCTGATAACAATGGCAAAATCTGGACAAGATAAAAAGGAAATGGTCTTGAAAGCCCTGGAGAGTGACCATAACCAGCAGAAACTAGAGGGAAACCTGCTTTTGAGAGTTGAACTGTAAGGAATGAGATTTGCAAATTTCTGGTGTTTTTGCCTGAGGGCACTTTCCAATCTGGGAGGGCTGGGAGGGGCAGAAAGCTGCAGCCTTACTGGTTTGAGGCATCAGAGGATAGAATTTAGGGCTGACTTGAGCAGCCAGAAGACTAAGAAAAATCCTGGGGAAGAGGGAGCCACCCAAGGGAGTGAACCCCAAAATAGAAAATTAATTTTAAATGTTTTTAATTTTCAGAAGCATCAACATACGTAAACTATTTAGGAATAAATTTAACAAAAGACCTGCAAAACTAGACACTGAAAGTACAAAACATTGCTGAGAAAAATTAAAGAAAAATATAATTAAGTGGAGAGATATACCATGTTTGCAGACTGGAAGATTCAATGTTGTTAAGATGTCGTCAATTCTCCCCCAACTAAGCTATAGATTTAACAAAGTCTCAATCATGAGTCAATAGGCATTTTAAATAGAAAAGTGACAAGCTAATTCAAAAAATGTATATGGAAATGCAGGACCTCGAATAACACAGCAATCTTGGAAGGAGATGGTAAAAGGCTTATGCTATTTGACTTCAAAATCTCCTCTAAAGCTACAGTAATGCAGACAGTGTGGTACTAGCAGAGTGTAGACAAAGATCAATAAATCAGAAAGTGAGAGTCCAGAAATAAATCTAAACTTATACCGCCAGTTGATTTTGACAAAGGCAGCAAAACAATTCAATTGGAAAATGAGAGTCAAAAACCAATGCTGAATAACCATAGATCTTTATGAGAAAAAAAAGTACATTTTAACCCCTACCTCACACCATACACAAAAATTAATTCAAGATGGATTACAGACCCTAAAAGGAAAAGTTAAAACCATAAAACTTATAAAAGAAAACAGGATTGTATCTTCATGATTTGGTGGCAGGCAAAGATTTCTCCGACAGAATGCAGAAAGCACTAACCATAAAAGAAAATTTTGAATAAGAAGACTTTATCAAAAGAAATTGACAAGACAATTAATAATAGACATAGTACAGACCTGGAGAAAGTATTTATAAAACATATACATAGTACTTTTATCTAGAGTGTATAAGGATTGCCTACAACTCAATAATAAAAAGACAACACAGAAAAATGGGAAAAATTGGAACAAATATTTCACAAAGGAAATTACATGAATGGCCAGATAAAAATATGCTCAATATCATTAGTCATCAGGGAGATGCAAATTAAAAACACAATGAGATACTATATATAACCATTAAACTGACTAATATTAAAAAGACTTAGGGGACGCCTGGGTGGCTCCATCGGTTAAGCATTCGACTTTGGTTCAGGTCATGATCTCACGGTTTGTGGGTTCGAGCCCACATCGGGCTCTGTGCTGACAGCTCAGAGCCTGGAGCCTGCTAAGGATTCTATGTCTCCCTCCCTCTCTGCCCCTTCCCCGCTCGTGCTCTGTCTCTCTCTGTCTCAAAAAATAAATAAAATGTAAAAAAAAAAAAGACTTATAGCACCAAATGTTGGTGAGGATGTAGTGTAATGAATATCTCATACATCACAGTGGAAATATAAAACAAAATAATCTTAGCAGCTTCTTATAAAGTTAAACATATATCTACCTTTGACAAAGTAATTTTCACTCCTAAGTATTTGTCCACAGGAAATGACAACATATTTACATAAAAAGACCTGTATATTAATGTTCATAGTACTTTTATTCACAATAGCAAAAAAATAAGAAACAGCTCAGGTATCTAGAAACAGGAGAATGATTTATATATACTCAATGTTTCAATTTATATGAAGTTCTAGAACAGGTGAAACTAAGTAAAAAGGGAGGAAAAACTGGTTACCTGGAGTTGGGGTGAGCATGGGCTTGGTGGTTGACTGAGAATGGACATGAGGGCACTTTCTGGGTGTCTTGAAATGTCGTGTATCTTAATTTTTGGCATGTGGATTACATACAAACTGTATGCATAAAATGTATGCATTTTAATGTCTGTAAATCTTACCTTTAAAGAACTGTAGGGGCACACGGGGTGGGGGGTGCTCAGTCAGTTAAGTGTTGAACTCTTGATTACGGCTCAGGTCTTGGTCTCACAGTTTGTGAGTTTGAGCCCCACATCAGGCTCTGCAGTGAGAGTGCAAAGCCTGCTTGGGATTCTCTCTATCCCTCACTCTCTCTTTCCCCCTCTTCTGTTCACTCTCTCTTTCTCTCTCTCAAAAGATAAATAAACTAAAAAAAAAAAAAAACTGTCAAAAGTGGTGGTTGGGTGGTCAATGGCATAATAGATGAAGCAAAAATGGCAGAGTTTTGGTAATTATCGAAGCTGGGTGATGTGTGTATCAGTGTTTATTATACTGTTTTTTTGACTTCAGTGTACTTCATGTATGTTTGAAATTTCCAATAATTACAAGGGTCCCAGCCCTGGAGAAATCAGACATAGGCCAAATAAGTTTCATTTGGGGCAGTGAAGACTCTATATTTAAAAATACCTGATAGCTGGGACTCCAGATGGGCTCAGTAATGACATGGGGTCTCTGGATAATATCATTGTATGAGTGGAAAGAGCAGTACAAGGGTCAGTAGCAGGAGAAATGGGTGGAAATAATGACAAAATGGTCAACTTCACAGCCTTGAGCTCTCTCTCTTGTCTGAGTCCCTTTCACTATAAGTACCATTGATCACAGCTTTCTTTCCCATCCCTGGATGGTAATTCTGATTCCTGAACTGATTTGTGACAACTGTTAATGGGTACTTTATATGCCTCAGTTTCGCTATTTGTCTCACAGAGCAAGAGTCGACTGCTGTGATGGAGATCTGCTTCCCTAATGGGGAAAGGATTTTTCAGGCTTAAGGTTTTTTAGCTTCACCACTCCATGGACTTGAAGACAGCTGGCAGGAGGCAGAGCTGGACAACACATGTGGGTGTCCAGGCAGACCAATAATTTGGTATTTCTTTAAAACAGTACTATTTAAATATGGGTTTAATATTTTATTAGTGAAAATAAGAAGAGTTTTTAAAATTTGCCTTTGATGGTACTTTCTGCTCCACTGGGAGTTGGCTCAATTTACCCGTTATGTGTGTAACCATATGAGAAACATGAATTAAACTGAAAATAATGTGATTTCAGAGCTAGGCAGGACCTTATAGATGGACTTCCAGGAAGCTGCCCAGTGGGCCTCTTTTTTTTTTTTTTTTTTTTTTAATTTTGAGAGAGAAGAGGGGAATGCATGCAGGGGTGGGGGGTGGGGGCAGAAAGACAGGGAGAGAGAGAATTCCAAGCAGGCTCCATCTCACCAACTGTGAGATCATGACCTGAGCCAAAATCAAGAGTTGGATGCTTAACCAACTGAGACACTCAGGTGCCCCTCAGTGGGCCTCTTCTTTTTTTTTTTTAATTTTTTTTAACGTTTTATTTATTTTTGAGACAGAGAGAGACAGAGCATGAACGGGGGAGGGGCAGAAAGAGAGGGAGACACAGAATCTGAAACAGGCTCCAGGCTCTGAGCCATCAGCCCAGAGCCTGACGTAGGGCTCGAACTCATGGACTGCGAGATCGTGACCTGAGCTGAAGTTGGATGCTTAACCGACTGCGCCACCCAGGCGCCCCTAAGTGGGCCTCTTCTTGATCCAGCTCTAGCTTGAGGCCAGGAAGCTATGGCATCAGGCTGTGCGCAGGCTGACTTCTGATCAACAAGAAAGCAGGAATAAGGAGAGTTCCTAATCTCTTATCAATACTCTATTACCTATGGCCATTATTCTTATGTGGAAAGTGTGCCAATTAATTCATTAATGTGAATCCTATCCTTCTGCCTTGCCCAGCCCCAGCACCCCATGAAGCAGCTTGGCCCAGTAGAAATCCACAGAGTCCACTAGCCCAGGGTTTAAAACCCCAGCTTAATTCCATGAGCTGTGTAACCTACATCAGCCAAATGGAGATGTAACACCTACTTCCCTGTGTTGTATGGATTCAATGACATAATGTATGCAAGGTGCCTTGAGTGCCTACTATAGATGCTCAGTAATGCTGGCTAAATTGGGAGCCATTCAGAGAGTGCTTTTACATGGTGGATGCTCAGTAATTATTAATCCATTTGGTTGAAATGTGCTGCAGAAGCACAGAATATGTGTTCTTTGCCTCATTGCATTTTCTCCCTTGCCTCTCCTCTCTCCTCTCAGCTTCTCTATCTCTGTCTCATTTTACCAAATTATTCATTCATCGGATAGAGCCCACTGTGCACCAAAACTTGCACTAAGTGCTAGAGAATCAGAGATAAATGAAACATTGAGATGGAACCCCACCCTAGAGAATCACACTTCTGGGGGATGCATGAGGACTGTGGGAGCCTAGAAGGGGTATACCTGAATTGTGTCTCTCTATTCTCCTCCCCAGGAGGTCATTGCCTCCATTCTGCTGAGCGGACGGATAGGGCCCAACATCCAGCTGGGTGAGTGCTATGGCCTGAGGCTGAAGCACATGAAGTCGGATGAGATCCACTGGCTACACCCGCAGATGACAGTGGGTGAGGTTCAGGAAAAGTACGAGTGTCTGCACATGGAGGCTGAATGGAGGTAGGAGAAGAGCCCTGGGCTCTCAAATGGGGGGAGAGGAGTGTGGAGTGGGGAGGCCCAGGGAAGTAATTCCTGGGAGCATTTCCCAACCTCTGAGAATCTTCTAGAAAATCTGAGTGGCATTTTAGGCTTAGTTCTCTTGCAGCATCCAATGCATCTATTGGCCAAGACTTAACATGAGCTCACAGTACATCCCCTCTCCCAGGGCAGATATCAGGAACATCCCCAGACAGGATGCTCTTGGTGCTACGGAGAAGGAGGAACAGTAGGGCAGGGAAAATAGAAAACCAGGTCAAGGGCTGATCTGCAAACCTAAAGAAAACAATTGCCATGAGGGGGACAAGGTGGAGAGTCAGGACTAGTATAGACCACCACTTGCTTGTCACCTCTCTGTCCTCCATGGTCTTCCCACAGTCCTCCACCTGACCACAGAGGAGGGAAAGAAGAAACAACTCCTGAATGGGTGGCCATGAGCCTTATGGGCATACTCTTAAATGACAAGTTTCCCTAAGTCAACCAGAGAGTCTGAATTTCCTGTTGCAGGTATGACCTCCAAATCCGCTACTTACCAGAGGACTTCATGGAAAGCCTAAAAGAAGACAGGACAACGCTACTTTATTTTTACCAACAGGTAGAAGTATTTTTTTCTTCCTGTCCCCAGGGCCCTATTACTCATCCTTTCCTGGGGAGATAGAGAGACAAAGCCCAGATTTTGGAGGTCCCAATCTAGGAAACTTCTCTTGGGGACATGCCTTTGTCCCTAGGCAGCTGTTCCATCTTGGTTCTCTTATGGCTAATTAAGTGCTGGCTTACCCTGCCCCATATGTATAGCTACTTTTGGACTTTGCTGGTGGCTATTTACTTCTCAGGAGACCTGGTGACGGGCAGGCCGAGCAGGTACAAAGAGAATTGGTGGTCTTAGCACACAGACTCTGACATGCCTGGCTTCTGGCCAGTGCTGCCAGCTACTAACCTAGTATCCTCCTGGGGCTTAATGTAACTGACTGAAGCTATTTCCTTTTCTAGAAGATGGAGATGATAATAATAATACTTACTTTATAGGGTTGTTGTGAGGATCAAATGGTATCACTAGCAGGGTGCTGGTAAACCAGCTCTCTGAAGAAAAAAATCTCTGATTTATTGCACTTGCCAATTTCCATGGTGTAAATATTCCCCTATCATGGCATTTTTCAAGCTACCAATATGATATCATACAGCTTGCAAAACTTCAGAAAATTTAATAACTGGCTTTCATGAGCTGTTTGGAGCTGCTCCAACACACCACTGGCTGTAATAAATGTAAAGTGCTTAGCACAGGACTTGGCACAGAGTGCTAAGGATGTGTGAGAGGCCATCATTATTTTCTGTCTGGTTTCAGCTCTCACCTGTGTCTCCCTCTTGGTTTTCTGAAGACAAAGCTAGACTTTTATTGTGGAGTGAATGACATCTGTCACTAAGTACCAAAAAGACTTTGAATAAATGATTGACTCATCCCCAAATTCTATTTCTTTACCTCTAAAATGAAGAGTGGAAAGAGGAATCTGAACCCCAGCCTCATAAAGCCATAAGAAAATGTGTCTGAAACTGCTTCAAAAAACCTGAAGGCCTTGGCCTGTGGAGGCATGATTCTAGAGAATTCTAGAGGAAGAGGCAGAGCAAAGGGAGAGTCTCCCCCTCTGCTCTTCATCCACTACACATTTGTGCATGGTGGGCTGTGTGAGAGAGATAGCTCAGGGCAGCAGGATTGTGTTCAAAGCACCCACCATCTCTTGGAGCCTAAGGTCAGGGAAACAGGGAAGGAGGGCATGACTCTCAACCTTGGTCTTTCTCCCCACCAGCTACGGAATGACTACATGCAACGCTATGCCAGCAAGGTCAGCGAGGGCATGGCCCTGCAGCTGGGCTGCCTGGAGCTCAGGTATGTGGCCTCAAGGACCCTCCAGGGACTGGAGCTCTTAGCCAGCTTGGACTTGCCTCCAGGGTGGGAAACAAGAGTGGGTACATGAGAGCCATGGGGACAAGTGGTGGCTGACAGAGGGTAAGGCACTCACTGTCTGGTCCTTAGAAAAAAGAGCCAGCCCCATTTCTGGTCAGTGTCCCCTGCCTCCTTTGGCTGCTCTTCCCTCCAGGCTGTCTTTTTCTTCCACCTATCTGCCATTCAAGTGATTCAGTAAATGTTTCTTTGAGCACTAGGCAAAGTCCTGGGAGGTATTCGAATGTTGGGTTTCCACTGTGCTCTTCACTGTTGTGTCTTCAGCTCCAGTAGGAGCTGGGACACAGAGCCTGCTGTCTGGCATACTCTTCTCATTCTCTTTTCAACCTGGTAAACTCTTTTTTATTCTGGCAGCTTTAGAAAATTTACTGGGCCAGTGTTGCCTGTTCACCTTCTACATTCACAGAAAACCTCAGGACTCGCCTGTGAAAGGTCCATAACAAGCAGGATGGTGGCCATAGTTTCTTCCCACTGAGCCAACTCAAGGGCCTTTCCATCTTGAAGGCCCCTCTTCCTCATGCCCACCCCATCTACCTTACCCTGTATGGATCCTCTGTACTTAGGAATGAATGGCTCACATGCACTAGGTTGTGAAATCCTGTCAAATCCTTGAAATCAGCATTGGTGCTGCCTTCGCCTGGCACCAAATGAGAGCACAGTACATATTTGAATGAATGGACAACCCTGAAAGATCTAAAATCCTCTTCTCTGATGGGCATTTGCCAATTAAATAGGTGTGTACAGCAAGCCAGTTTGTTCAGCTATCTAGGAGTACATTTTGCAGCTCCCTCAAGCCAACGGGAATTGCTGGAGGCCGTGTTGCCTGTAATCCTCACTTCACAGGCTTGCTCTGAGGTTTTCTGTGAATGTGGGGGTCAAGCCCATAGCACTGGCTCAGAAAACCTTCTATTTATTTTATTTATTTATTTTTAATTTATTTTTGAGAGAGAGCGAACACAGATGGGGGAGGGGCAGAGAGTGAGGGGGAAAGAGGATCTGAAGCGGGCTCTGTGCTGACAGCAGCAAGTCAGATGCAGGGCTTGAACTCACAAACCAAACCTTGAGATCATGACCTGAGCAAAGTCGGCACCAGCTGAGCCATCCACTCACCCTTGGCTCAGAAAACTGTCTAAAGCTGCCATGATAGGCTGTGTGGAAATTTCGGATCTTAATCACCAGCACCTTCAGGTAGAAGTAGGAGGAAAATGACCTTGCGTCCAGGGAAGAATCCTGGATAGGCTCTTCACGTCCTACAACTGAATATCATTGCTGTTTACCTGTTGTTTGGTTTCCAAAGTACAGGTCTGCCTTAATCAGCTGGCATACTCCTCCAGGATCTGCTAGCCCACTCTGTCAGATACTCTATAGAGAGAAGTGAGTCAGGAAAGAACATTTGTCCTAGATTCCTGAGTTCCTTCCTTGTATCAACCTCCCAGGTTTCTCCATCTCAGCAATGGGACATTTGGTGCTAGATAATTTGTTTGGAAGGCCATTATGTGAATGGCAAGATACTTAACAGCGTTCCTGGCCTCTACACACTAGATGCTGGTGGGACCACCTTCCTCCCAACCTGATGTGACAACCAAAGATTTCCAGACATTGCCAAATATTTCCAGGCTGGAGAGGGAGGTGTAAAATTGCCCCTGGTTGAGAACTACTGAATTAATTCATTAGAGGGTCATATATATACTCGGCCACTAAATGCTAGGCCCTCCAACAATCCTCGTTGGCTGCATTGGGTCATTTGTTTTTAGAGGCCAAAGATAGAACCACCATTTTTCTCTTCTGCCCAACAACTGGGAGGTCCCAGAGCTGGGCTTCCCAAAGAACAGGGCTGGAGTCCTTCCTAGGAATGAAATTTGGGGGTTTTCTTTTTCTTCGTGGTTTTGTAAATATCAAATTTTTTCACTCTAATATTCTCCCTTCAATTGGTTACTACATTTGGCAGGGGAAAGGGAGCTTCTAGACCAATGTGTGGCTTTGGGTGACCCAACTCTGATGGCCTTGTTCTCCAACCATCAACCTCTCCATGACTTCTCTCTCTCCAGGCGGTTCTTCAAGGACATGCCCCACAATGCACTTGACAAAAAGTCCAACTTCGAGTTCCTGGAGTAAGTCCTGAAACTGGTCATTGCCTCTCCTCCCTTCCTTCCTCACTGCCCTGCTTCTCCTACTTGCTCCCTACCTTGTTCATCTCCATACCAAAGCCAGGCAGGACCCATCTTCCTGGTCCTCAGTCCATCATATCTCTTCCTGATTGGTCTGAAGTCCTGGGCTGGGGGTGAGGGGGAGTCAAATGCCACCTTTTCTCCTCTTCTTTCAGGAAAGAAGTAGGACTGGACCTGTTTTTCCCAAAGCAGATGCAGGAGAACTTAAAGGTGAGGAAACCACTGGGCAAGGGGCCCAGAGAGAACCCCTTTGTGCTGGTCTCTATGACTAGAGCCCAATGGCATTGGGTGGGGGATACTCAGGAAAGCCAGGGTATCTCTAGTGTCTTGGGCCATCTGGACATAGAACCACTAAAAATATCCAGTGGGCCCTTTCTGTGGCTGGGAATTAGGAAACCTGGCTCCAGTTCCACATCAGAGGCCAATTATCTTTGTGGCCTGGGGATGCTACCTCCCATGCCTCCATCCCAGGGCTCTGGTGAGCCTCCCTGGAGACAGTAGGTGTGTGGTTTAGTGAACAGATGGCTGCTGCTCTCATGGCAAAGGCCTGAGGACCACCCTACAGTAGCAGACAGGCTTTTGGTGAGATCAGGGAAGGAATCAGAGCTTGGAGGAGCAGGGCCGGCTCACCACTGACCATCTCCACCCCCAGCCCAAGCAGTTCCGGAAGATGATCCAGCAGACCTTCCAGCAGTATGCCTCGCTCAGGGAGGAGGAGTGCGTCATGAAGTTCTTCAACACCCTCGCGGGCTTTGCCAACATCGACCAGGAGACCTATCGCTGTGAACTCATTGTAATGACACATCCTCTTTATTCTCTCCCTGACCCAAATTCCAGGCCTCTCGGGAAAGGGGCCCACAAGGCCGACTTGGGGGCAAGAAGAGGCGTGTTGGCTCGAAGTAATACACACAAGCAAAGGTCCTCGAGCAACTGGGCCTTGCTGACATGCCCTAAAATGCAACTAATGTTAAACTGCTTGCCTGAGGAAGGGAACTGAAATCTTGGCTACAAATCTGGGAAGTGGGCAGAGTAGGCAGGGTATGGGGAGGAGGGGAGTCTGTATGGTAGGGTTTTGAGATTGAAGGAGCTGGAGGGCACAGGAGACAGAGTGGCCTGTGTCTAAATTAGTGAACTTTTTGTTTTTCAACTTTCTGAAATATGAGGGAGACAAACCTGAAGCAACAGTCCTCTCTCCTCTTTTATTCCAGCAAGGATGGAACATTACTGTGGACCTGGTCATCGGCCCGAAGGGCATCCGCCAGCTGACAAGTCAAGATGCAAAGGTAGAGAGAGACTGGGGGCAGGTTGCACCCACCCCTAGGCTGAGCAGTCTCCCCCTCTCTGCTGCCTCCTACCTTGTCCTGATTACCAGTCATCCCTGCCCCTTGCTGAGAGCAGAGAGGCCCTTGGTTTGAGTAGCTGTAGAGAGAGTGTTTGGGACATGGAGCAGACGGTTCTTTACTTCCCCGTGACTATCTCCTGCACCCTGGGTGGCAGGGTGGTGTGGTGGGGAGGAGAGGAGGGAAGGGCACTATCACTGCTCTTCTGGCTCAGATAAAAAAGTTGATCTTGCAATGGCAAGATGGGACAATCATTTTCTGGGAGGCAGAAGACCTGGGTCCAGTCCCGGCTCTATCACCAATTTGGCATATGACCGTGAGCAACTCCTGGCTCCCTAGACTCCTCTTCTCTTCTGCAAAGTGAGGAGCTTAGACCAGATGATCCCTTCTGCCTTAATAGTCTTTGATTCTCTCTTCACACCATAGAGAGACCTCCTTGCAGGTCTCTCCTCCATGCAGGACCTCCTTGCAGCTCCTCCCCCGCCATACTGACCAATCTTCAAGGCTTGATCCCAGGAGTGGGATGGTCTGAAGGGCCCCTTGCTTTCTTACAGCCCACCTGCCTAGCTGAATTCAAGCAGATCAAGTCCATCAGGTGCCTCCCACTGGAGGAAGGCCAGGCGGTACTACAGTTGGGCATTGAAGGTGCCCCCCAGGTGAGCGTCTCTGGACACCTGGAGGCTCTAAAACAAGGGGATGCAGCTACAGGTTGGGATTTCTTGCCCAGGCCAGCCTGGTTTCTGGGATCTCACTAAGAAAACTGCACCCATTGCTCAGACGTTATACCAGGCTGACAATAAAATTATAAGGGAGATGTATCAGGAAGCAAAGCTGTTTAAAAATGTCAAGAAATAAGTTGGAGGAGTTTTTAGGGTGGATGAAGTGACCGGAAATCAAGTCACAAATCAGAGATCTAACTCTGAACAAGTGAATGATGACTCAGTAACAGTACCTCTGGGAACCTGGGCTTTTTGTGGGTGGAATAATCAGAGAGAACTCAAACTACAAACTGATTGTCTATCTCTCCTTTCATCTGACTGTCCCCTATCCCACTCCCTCTTCTCCTAGTTTCTGCTCTTACCTATTGAGCACCTACTGGGTACAAGACATTATGCTACGCACTTAGAGACCAAAATAAGTCCTAGCAAAACTGGCCTTCCCAGGGTTTAATGTTGCCAGTGGGGAGGGGTGGCAGGAGCGCCCCCTGGTGGCTGTGGGGAATGCAATCCCTGGCAGAGGTGCTGAGGGACTCCCAGCAGGGGAACGAAGGGTGGCCTTGTCTGCTCCTTCTGAGTGTGCGGTTTCTTCTCCATTCCTGTGGGGCAGACTCTAGCCAAGGGTCTCAGGTCTCATACTTGGCTGGTCTCTTCTCTGCAGTCTTTGTCCATCAAAACCTCCTCTCTGGCAGAGGCCGAGAACATGGCTGACCTGGTGGATGGTTACTGCCGGCTTCAAGGGGAGCACAAAGGCTCTCTCATCATTCATCCCAAGAAAGGTGAGTTTCCATTTAAAGGCACACTGGCCCAATGGGCAGATGTGGCACAAGCCCTCAGTGGCAGAGCGAGAGAAGCTAAGCCATTGACCAGTATATGAACAAAGAGGCTTTGGAAGTGTGAGGAGGTGCTCACCCAACCCTCCTGGATACCCCCTGTGGACCGTCCTGGGTCCTTAGCTGCAGGCCCTGGCCAAAAGCAGCTTGGGGAGCTGGCATCAGGAGCAGAGATGTTTGTGGCCCCAGGAAGATCAAAGCTAGTGTTGGAACATGACTTGTCCCTCCTGTGAAGATGTGTCTATTTTGGGATCGGAAGCAGGGGTCCGAGCTGGAACACGTGGGTGGTGGCAGAAGGAAGGCTGAGAATTTCTTCTACTAAGAGCGTTCTAATTCAGGCCAAAGGCCTACTTAGCTTCCGCTCTGACTCTCAGAAGATACAGAATGGCGGGAAGGGGTCTCCCTTGTGTTGGCTCATAGGAGCAGTGAGGTCAGCCATCCATCTAGGACCCTGTGTCCCTGGCTCCAGCGCCCCCTCTTTCTGCCCTCTCCCCAGATGGTGAGAAGCGGAACAGCCTGCCCCAGATCCCCGTACTGTGAGTATAACAGAAAGGCAGCGAACAAGCCTTGCACTCAGCCTGTGTCTTCCTGGGAGAAGGCAGAACAAATAGGGAGGCCCCACCCATGGTTTCTGGTTTCCAGGACCCAGGGGAGAACACTGGAACCCCAGCACATCACAAGTGGCGATTTCTCGCCAGTAAACTTCACCCTGTAAGTTCTTGCTGGGGTAGTCCGGTGTCCTAATGCTACCGGCATCATCTTAGGGATGCTGCTGTCCTCCGGCAGCCTGGGCCATGCTCCCAGCCTGGTGTCATCAGGACAGCCTGCTCCTGCAGGCAGCCAGGGGGCACAGTGGGGCTGGCCTCTATGAGGGGTGGGCGAGAGAGGGTGGGCTTCCCGGGGGCCTGTTGCCAGGCTCTGAGTTCACCAGGCTCCTGCCTTCTCATCTCCTCCTACAGAAACCTGGAGGCGCAGCGGCCCCATCTCTCAGAGAGCTGCAGCATAGGTAAGCCGCCCGTCTGCCATTGTCCTCCTGTGCCAGAGCCTCCCTTCCACCTGCTCTTGTGACATTGTCAAAGATTCCCTCCAAGCTCCAGGAAAGCAGACTTCCCCTATGACTTCTCAATGATGGCTTCAAATGTCATGAATCCCAATAGCTAACATGTATTCAACAGTTAGTACATGGCACCGTGTTTGTCTTGGCTTGGGCTGTTATACTAAACGCCACAGCCTGGGGGCCTTCCCAGCAGACATGTGTTTCTCACAGTTCTGGAGACCGGAAGTCTAAGATCAAGGTGGTAGCAGGGCTAGGTCCTGGTGAGAACTGTCTTCCCGGCATGTGGACGGCCACCTTCTCCGTGTCCCCATATGGTGGATAAATGGAGAGCTCTAGTCTCTCTTCTTCTTATCAGAGAAGTAATCTCACCGTGGGGGTGCCATACTCCTGACCTCATCTCAACCTAGTCACCCCCAAAAGCCCCGCCTCCAAATACCTTCACACTGGCGGTCAGGGCTTCAACATAGGAATGGGTGGGGGGGACACAAACATCCAGTCCCTAACCTTGTTAAATATATAATAGGTATCATTTTATTGATCTTTATGGCATTCCCCAGAAACATTCATTTCACAGAAAGAAAAACAGATTAAGGGAGACTAACTAACTTGCTTTAAATGATGCAATCTGGCAGCAGTGAGCAGGGATTCAAGTCAAGGTGCCCTAGGTTCTGTGGCCATGCCGAAACCTGGGACAGAAGCCCCAGTTCTTGCCCGGCTCCCCTCCCCTCCCAGGGATGTCAGCCTTGGTTTTGCTGGCCTGCATGTGGGAGCCACGTGCCTGATTCCTGGCGGTGCCTGCTGAGGGTATCTTACCCATAGGATGTTCTCTTTCTGTCATTCCAGAATCAGACATCTATGCAGAGATTCCCGATGAGACCTTGCGAAGGCCCGGAGGTAGATCTCTGACCCTACCACAATGGCCACAGCCAGGGTCCTATGAAGTGACATTGTGGGGACACCACAGGGGACTTTCTTTCCTTCCTTTCCTGCATCTTCTCCCATGTGTGATTCAGACAGAGACAAACCTGAGTGAAACACCTTGGATTTGAAAGCTGAGATTATTGTTTTATTCCCACACTATTGACCTTTTGCGTGCCTGTGATGTGTGTGGGGATCCTAAGAATGTGAACATGGGACCTGGCCTGCAGAGAGAACAGGGTGATGATGGCTTTTCCCCAGGTCAGAGATAATGAAGCCTTCTAAAACTCCTTACCCAAGCCAACCCCTGGATCTTAGCTGAGATGTTGTTGAGAGGTCTGGCAATGCCTGGGTGGAAACGGAGCAGAGCCTGGCCTTGGGGCCTGCAAATATTCAGATTCCTAGGGGCACCAGTGGTTTCTGTGCCCTGAGACCATCTGTTCTTTCCATCTGCCCAGGCCCACAGTATGGCGTCACACGGGATGATGTAGTCCTGAATCGGATTCTTGGTGAAGGCTTTTTTGGGGAGGTCTACGAAGGTGTCTACACAAATCATGTAAGTTCCAGACTCTTCACTGACATTCCCTTCCTACTTTTCCATAGGACAAAGGGGAGGTCACGTATTGTGAGGTTGGAGCGGCCACCATGATGTGTGGCTCTGCATTCACTTGGCATTTGCAGTATTTCTGAAATCCCCAAGGAGTGCTGGAAGCAGAGTCATTTCCCAGAAGGATAGCAATCCCAGGGAGCAAAATGGAGGCAGGACCTGGTGAAGGGTTGGCCGAACCTTGGCAAGCAAAAACATGGGGAGGCGTGAGAAAACTCAGCTCTGAGAAGAGGAAGAGCAGGAGCTGAGGGAGGAGCTAGTCTTGAGGCTGCCAGTGGGTTGGGGCCCTGAAGAGAGTGGGGCCAAGGAAAAGAGGAAGCAGAAATGTAAAAGCCAACAACAAAGAGAGAGAAAGAGGCTTTGCATGCGATCTACACGTGACCACTACTGACATGGGGCAGAGCACAGGCCCTTAGCCTCAGTGTCCTGATCTAGATGGCCAGAGGCTCGGGTCTCAAAGGTTCTCTCTCGTCCTGACATACCCTGGTCAAGAAGTGAGGAAGTCAGGAGTGGAGAGAGGAGTGGAGAGAAGAGTGGGGGGTGGGGGGAAGAAGGAGGAAGGGGAGGACTGTGCCTTGCAGAGCCCCAGAGGCCCAGATGCTGTCTGTCTTCCCTCGGCTGTCAATCAAGCTTGTGGGACGACCATGGCAATGCCAGGAAGGGGACACTTTCTTCTGAGCACTGGGCCAGCCCAGAAGTGGGGGGCAGGGGCAACACTGAACAGAATTTCATTGCAGAAAGGGGAGAAAATCAACGTAGCTGTAAAAACCTGCAAGAAAGACTGCACTCTGGACAACAAGGAGAAGTTCTTGAGTGAGGCAGGTAGGTGTGCCCTGGAGAGTGACACAGCCCTGTGCATGAGAAAAGACCCCTGGGACCACACAGACCTGCAGGATGGGAGAGGGGCCTGGAAGCTGGGATGGGGAGGGTACGAACAGTGCAGGGACCTCCATTGGGAGGAGGGGTCTCACTCCCTGTTTCTCCTAGTTGGGACAGCACAGTGTGTTTCTCATATTGGACCTTAGCACCCCTCTGGCCCCTCCCTCTCACCCCCAATTTCAGTGATCATGAAGAATCTTGACCACCCTCATATTGTGAAGCTGATCGGCATCATTGAAGAGGAACCCACCTGGATCATCATGGAATTGTATCCCTATGGTGAGGTGAGCTGCAGGTGGGGGAAGTGGAACCCTGTGGTGACAGCTGGGCCACTGTTGAGCAGGGCCTGTGGGTGGGATGCATTTAGAACATGGGCCCTAAGCTCCCAGCTTCTGCCCTCTGTATTCAGCTGAAACAACCCATAGATCATTTGTAGAGAAAGTTTCTGGAACATCTTAGCAACCTAGGTTTGCCTGGGAAGAGCTTGGAGGCTACCTGCCGAGGTCTTGACAGCACTTTCCCTCTTCCTACAGCTGGGCCACTACCTAGAGCGAAACAAGAACTCCCTGAAGGTGCTCACTCTCGTCTTGTACTCCCTGCAGATTTGCAAGGCCATGGCCTATCTGGAGAGCATCAACTGTGTCCACAGGTGGGCTTGGGGAGGAAGCTGGTCTCTTTCGTATGACCCAGGGAGGCTGGGGTAATGCAGGACTTCGGAGTCACAGAGACGGAGATTGAAAGCCCAGCTTTGGTCCTCAATGCGACAACTTGAGCATCTTCTGGGAACCCATTTCCTCATCTGCAAAGTGAAATGGCGATATGTGTCTCACAGCGTTGCTATTAAGAGTAGTCTAAAGTGCTGGGCATCTGATTGTAACTCAGGGCATCTAGCCTGCTTCCCTGTGGGTTTTAAGAAATCGCTTCCCCACTTGCATGGAGCTTGCTTTCCTCAGGCTCACCTGCTTGGTGACACATGGCCCGGGCAGGGGACAGGACTTGGGCAGTGTCTGGAAGATCCTGAGGTCTGGGCCCTCCCCAGCCCAAGCAGCTGGCCCCGCACTGGTCCCCAGAACCCCTGAGCTGCCAAGTCCTAGTCTCCCTCTGGCTGTGGAGTGGCCCCTTCTCCACCCAGCTTTGTTCCTATTCCCTGAAAAGAAGGTCCCAACCAGGAGGGATATGATCCCCTGGAGGAGACAAAGGGGGGTGCTCTCAAAGCATTGGGGCGAGCAGGTGAATTCTTCAATCCCACACCATGAACGTGGGATACGTGGCCCGGTGGGTGTTACTGTGCAAAGCAAGGTGTGGGGATATAAACGTTCATTCATTCATTCCATTCACTCATTCAACACATATGGAACTTCTACCCTGTGCTTGCAGGCGCCGTCCTCGGCTCTGGGATGAAGTCGTAATTAAAACCGACAAAAATCCCTTTCCTTGTGGAGCTTACCTCATAGCATGAGGGGAAAATTCGAGATGTAAATAGTCATGGGGTGCAGGTGGTGGGGTAATGATTTGTTTCCTCTGTTTGTTTGGGTGAAGTCATCATGCTTTGGAATCAGCTTTACAGTAATAAAGACAAATGGTAGGGAACGGAGCCTGCCTGTGAGGAGCAAGCAGACAAGCCGGTTTGGGGTTAGAAATGATGCCAGGAACATGAGGTAAACTGAGTCAGTGAGTTCTCCCTGTGGAGGAGTGAGAGCTCAGCTCTGGGGTTAGGCTGCCTGGGCTGACCCCTTTTCGCACAGGGAACCTACTGGGCCAGCTCCTTCCACTCTCTGTGCCCCTGTCTCCCCCTCTGTGCCAGGGAGGCCTGCGGGTCTTCATGTCACAACACAGAGTGTTGTGTAAATGTGTAAAGCATTTGGGTGGTCTTGGCTGTCCTCGTGCTCCGTGAAGGGTATTTGCAAGCTGTTGCTTTCTGTCATGACAAAAGCCAACAGTCCTATGGAGTTGCAGAAATGGGAGAATAATTGTGATCAGGAAAGTTGCTTGAAGAACCAGCAGGGTGACTCCCTCCCTGGCAGGGGGCAGGATATAGCCAACAGGGCAAGAGTGTGGAGTAAGTCCTGGGACCTGAAATAAGCTTCACACTGGAGCCACGTGAGAAGGGGTGATGGGAGAGAAAGCTCAACAGGGAGATGGTGGAGGGCTTTGTGTGTGGCGGGACCTGAGGGCCAGTCTAGCCTCCCGCCTGAGCAGGGCTTCAGCAAGTCAACTCAGTGGGTCAGGGAAGGGCTGACCCATAGAAGTGGCCCTGTTCTGGTCCGGAGGCTGGGACTGTGGCCAGCACTCTTCCCCTTTATCTCTCTGTCTGTCCATCTGTCTGTCTCTGTCTCTCTGAAACATTCTGAACCTTCACACTTCTCTCCCAGGGACATCGCCGTGCGAAACATCCTGGTGGCCTCCCCTGAGTGTGTGAAGCTGGGGGACTTTGGCCTTTCCCGGTACATTGAGGATGAGGAATATTACAAAGGTGAGGGGAATTTGGCCTCTGCTTTGTCCCTGGAGAGGTCTCTGCAGCCAAAATAAAGGAAGAGAAAAGAAAAAAGAAAAGAAGAAAAGAAAAGAAAAGAAAAGAAAAAGACAGGAAAGAAAGAAAGAAAGAAAGAAAGAAAGAAAGAAAGAAAGAAAGAAAGAAAGAAAAGGGTAAAAAAGGAAAGGAAAGGGAAAAAAAGGAAAGGAAAGGGAAGAGAAGAAAAAGAAAAAAGAAAAAAAAAGAGAAAGAAAGAAAGAGACTACAGTTGGTCAAGCCCAGGCAGGCCAAGGGTCTCTGGAGAATAGGCTGTATTTCCGGATAATTCTGGCTCTTTCTTCCCTAAATAATCCCTGTTAAACCTCTTTGCCCACCCAAAGCCTCTGTGACTCGTCTCCCGATCAAGTGGATGTCCCCTGAGTCCATCAATTTCCGCCGCTTTACGACAGCCAGTGACGTCTGGATGTTTGGTGAGTGGAGTTTCAGCAGAGTGTGGGAAAGGGTTCTGATTCTCCCCTCCATGACCAGGCTATAAGGGGGTGCCGGGGGCAGGGGTCGGGACCCCCACCCCTGGGTTGCAAGGGTTCTCTGTTGCTGTAGCCCCTGAGAAGTCTCAGAAGTCCCACCACTAGTGGTGGGTTGGAGGCAACATGGGCTAAGGGCCTGCCTGGGCAGTATTGGTTCATCTTCCCGAAAAAGGCTTGAGGGGAGCATGCACTCCACCGACCAGCCCTGGGGACTGATGTGGGGACGCTCTGGAGGGCATCCTCAAAGCCAAACTCTGAGGTTTGTTCTCAGAAGGAGGAAAAGGGAGAGGTAAGAACAAGACCAGGTGATAGATGGACAGACCCTTACAGAGCACACAGCCACATAGATTTTCCCTCTCGGTTCTCCATAGCCAGCCCAATAAATCTCATTATTATTATTATTATTCCCATTTTCCAGATAAGGAAACTGAGGCTCAGCAGGCCAGGGGCTTGCCCATGATCGTGTAGGCAGCAAGTGTTGGTGCTAGGCTTCAAACACCAGCTTTCGAATAGAGGCTTCACTCCCTCCTATGAGAAGGACTGGTGGAGTCCCAATGACATGCCTTTGACTGCCCCCTCCTCCTGGCCCCACAAAACCTAATAGCTTCATCGGAACGGGGTGTAGGGAGGCGAGCCGTAGTTCACTTGCAGATGCTGGTGATGGGTCCCTCCATGGACCACCACGGTGAGCCCCCAGGGATGCTAGAGGGGGAAGCTAGGGAACACGGGAGGTCTGATTGCCACAGTTTTCCCTGAGGAGGGTGCACTGGCCTCTCCACACATGAGTCCTCCCCAGAGCAGGTCCTGAGCCCTCTCCTCCTGCCCTCAGCTGTATGCATGTGGGAGATCCTGAGCTTTGGCAAGCAGCCCTTCTTCTGGCTGGAGAACAAGGACGTCATCGGGGTGCTCGAGAAGGGGGACCGGCTACCCAAGCCCGACCTCTGCCCACCTGTTCTCTACACCCTCATGACTCGCTGCTGGGACTACGACCCCAGTGAGCGGCCCCGCTTCACTGAGCTCGTGTGCAACCTCAGGTGACCATGGAGCAGGGGTGGGGGGCTGCAGGCGCAGGGCCCCCAGAGAGCCAGTCTCCTCTAGAGCCCTTCTTACAATGTATTTCTTTAAACAACATGCAGTTGGCCACCTTACGGATGAGAGAATTCAGGTTCAGTGGCAGTGGCGGGTGGGGCTGGGACTTGCCACCAGGACCTCCCCTCTGACCATCACGGAGTCACGCATCCAAGTGGAAATGACTGGTGCTCCCAGCAGAAGCATGGTGCAGTACCTGTTACAGAGACTCAGCAGCTTGCCAGAGGCCAGGGGAGGGAAACTGAGTTCACCATCAGACACAGTGAGCCTGGGTAAGCCTCACCATCTCGATATGTCTCAACCTCAAGCTCCTAGTAAGTGCTCCAAAAATATTTTTTAGGTTAGAACCCAAAGTCTGAACCAGACTTTCACTGACATACCTGTGCTCTTTACAAAGACATGGGGTGTGCCCTACAGGAGGCCCAGCTCGGGCATGCAACCCGCACCCCCAGCAGCACCCTGTGCCTCTCCTCTGCATTTGATTGTTCCTCCCAGATAGTAGAGAAGGCAGTGATTGATTTTTGACTGTTAAGACAGTGACCCACGGGTCGCCTCTCCCTTCTAAATGGAGCATTGGCAGCCTGGAGGTCTGATCTCTCACCCAAGAGCCATTATTCTCTGGGTACTGGGAGGTCCCTGGTGAAGGGTGCTGTCAGAATACATTTTAGAGGGTCTCCCTGTTTTCTTGGTGGCCTCCCTGCCGACAACTCCTCCCTGGGTGGTCTGACTTTTTTTTTGGCATTCTTTAGGGCAGGGGTCAGCAAACTTTTTCTGTAAACAGCCAGATAGTAAATATTGTGGGCTTTGCAAGCCATATGGTCTCTGTTACAACTACTCAACTCTGCCATTATAGCTCAAAAGCAGCCATAGACAATACATAAATAAACGAGTGTAGCTGGATTTCAGTAAGACTATTTGGGGGAACTGAAATTTGAATTTTTATATAATTTTCACATGTCATGAAATTTCTTCTTTTTATTTTTTTCAATCGTTTAAAAATGTAAAAACCATTCTTAGTTTGGGGCCGTTCAAAAATAGGTGAGGGGGCTGGATTTGGCCTGTGGGCAATAGCTTCCTGGCCCCTGCATTAGGGAATCTAGTGTTTCATTAACATTCAAAACACCAAGGCTTTAAACACTGCAGTCAACACATTGGCATTTTTTAGAGAAAGAAAATAGTTCCTGGCAACTACGTTTTGGGGAGTTACCCCAAGGGGTATGCTGGAACTGCCCAAGCTAAGGCAGTGGGAATGACATTGAATTTGTCTGTAGGGCATTCCAACACAGTCTGCAAGGCCTTCAGCTTAAAAGACCTCTCTGTACCTGTCTTTCCCTTCGTTGACACTCCTGATTAATTTTAGATTGATCTCTTTGGTCAAATTAGAGAAGCCAAAGTGTTCCAGGAAAAGTATTTGAAAGATGTCATTTGAAAGGGCCAAAGCTCTGGGGTGATGAGGGTGGGGGGGGTGTCTTAATCACCCTGGGGGCTTGAGAACCACGGGGAGCTACGACAGGTGCTTCTCCATGGGCTGAGAGGCATGCCCTATTAGAGGAACAAGGCCAGCCTCCTCCATGGATGGAGTTAGAAGCAGGCTTTCTGGTATAATTGGAAGGATATCTGAAGACCCCAAGGACCCCAGGATATCCCCCCCACCCCCCGCCGCCCCTGCTCAAGCTATAGCCTGGCAGTCCTCCATTAGAGTTAAGAAAGGATTTGATGAGTGTTTCCTAATTGGGGGGGAGGGGGGGGCGGAAAGAAGAGCCCATTTAATGTCAAACTTTGAAAATTCCTTCCTGTAACAATAGTTATATTTTCAGAATTTATTGATTGGCAAAATGTACTAAGCTATATAATGAATTTTTAATATAATATATAACATACTGCTTGTACACTTGAAAATACAAAACCAAATAGTGTATATTCAGTAGCACATAATACTTGGTACACATATGAACATGTGGATTCATGGACTCCCTGTAATCACTCCAGAGTCCTCTAGGGTCTGTGACTCTCAAGTTGGGAACCACCGGATTGGGTAAGAAAGGCAAGAAGCACGCGCATAGCTAACCCAGGAATGAATCCATAGCCATTTCTCATTAATATATACCAGGAATGTGTTGATGGGAGATTTAATGAAAAATAGGAGATATAAGAGATGTAGAACACAGGCCTTGGTTATGAAGTTGGCCGGGATATCAGAAATCTACATAGGGGGTTGGTGCCAATAGTAAGCACAGGAAGGCAAGATGCAGGGGGAGGTGGGTGGGAGACATGCTTGCACTACCCTGTTGGACTGGCTCTCCAAGGACTTTTTCCCCACCATAGATCCATTCACGTGATTTTCCCAACTTCACTGTTGGGGGAGCAGCCTCAGGATCCATCTTCCAGCCTTCTCAGAGGGGTCTTCCCTGGCCACTCTGCAGAGGAAACAGAAATGGGATCCAGTGGTCCTTCTTTGGGCCTCTCCGGGCTTCTGAGGAAGGAATGCAGAGAAGAGGTCCCAGGAGCATCTTTAACTTTATTCCTCTTTCTTTATCTGACCTGACTCCTTGGCAGTGACATTTATCAGATGGAGAAGGACATCGCTATAGAGCAGGAAAGGAATGCTCGTTACCGACCTCCCAAAATCTTGGAGCCCACAGCCTACCAGGAACCCCCACCCAAGGTAAACAAAGCCCTGGTCTCATGGATCCTGTGAATCAAGCAGAACTGGGTCCCCATCTAGCCCGTCTTGGCCTATATACCCTCCTCCCTTTTCCTCCAGCATAAGCAGGATGTACTCCAATAGTCCTCTTGGCCCTCAACCCAACTGTCCATCAGCACTGAACTCAGCACCCATCACATGGGTCCCCTGGCTGGTTTGATCTGAGACCCAAGACAGCAGACCTCTCAGAGAGAAGCTAGGGCAGGGAACCACCCTGTTCCTTTCTGGTGCAAAGAAAAGACCACTTTTCTTTCTGGTGTTTTCCCTGAGGGCACATGAATGGGGAGTGTCCCTTAATCCCTTATGTTCAGTTTCCATGTACATGCCCTACATGGTATCTCTAGGCTCAGAATCCAGTGCCCTGCTTGCCATGCCATTAGGTGGGTGGGTTTTGAGGGACCATGCCTATATTAGTCAGCTCAAGCTTCCATAACAAAATACAGTAGACTGAGTATGGAGGCTGGGAAGTCCAAGATCAAGGTGATGGCAGATTCATTGTGTGGTGAGCACTCTCTTCTTGACTTACAGATGGCCACCTTCTCACTGTGCCTTCACACAGCAGAGGGAGCAAGAGCCCCAACTCTTATGACCTCATCTAACCCTAATTATGTTGCAAAGGTCCTACCTCCAAATGCCATTACACTAAGAGCTGGGGCTTCAACTCTGAATCTGGGGGTGGGGGACACAAACATTCAGTCCATAACAAAGTCCTATCTGGTCCAGGACCTTTTCTCACTGTCCCCCTTGCCTGGCATGCCCTGCCCCTTCCCTCAGTCAGGGCCCAGCTCAGTTTTCATTTCCTCCATGAAGCCCCTGCCAGTGCCTGAGGCCTCGCTGACTTGTTACCTCTGAAAGTATGTGGCTTTTGATAGCTGATTTGACAGGTATTCCCATATCTAAAGAAGCTACACAACAGAGATTGGTAAACCCTTCAATTAGTGATGGCCCCCAGGAGGACAGGAAGACTGGTTTCTTTGTACCTTCTTATCACTCAGCATATAGTGTGTGCTCAATAAGTGAATGCAAATGGTTTTAATGATAATTTTGCCCCTCATGTCTCCTTCATTCTGAATAAGCCTGACCTGTGTCCAATCTAGTATTCCCTTTGATGAGCATGGTCACTCAGGGAGAGAGCCATGGACTGACTCATCTTTGTGATTTCTCTCCAGCCCAGCCGGCCCAAGTATAGACCCCCTCCACAAACCAACCTTCTGGCTCCCAAGCTGCAGTTCCAGGTAAACATGTAACCAGAGGGCCGGGAAAGTTTGGGGCCATTTCTTATCTCAAGCCATCCTGAAATTCCATTCTTGTGCCTTTGAGGAGTAGCCGTTACCTGCTTGGGTTATTAGGAGATGGCCTGCACTGACTCTTCTTTGGTACCCACAAGAGAATTGGAACTCAGAGTGCCAGATATCAAAATGCAATTCTACCAGGCTGTCCTCAGCTAAGACTTATCTCTGTCCATAGTGTTTGTTGCTCTGTGTGCCTGCCTACAGCTACCTCTCTATGCTGAAGGCCTCTTCGGCCCCCTACCCTGAAGAAAGCTTTCTGAGAAGGAATTTCAGGCAGTTGGGGACAGTTGGTATTCCCCAGGGAATGGAGTTGTTCCCTGGGGCTCCCCTCAGAGGCCCTGAGCAGAACCCAGGTGGCCAGAACCAGTCTCCATCTGAGCTTTCCTCACACCTCCATCATCACCAAACATGGGATCTTCCCAAGCTGTTGGTCCCTGTCTGAGAATGTCTGTCTTGTGTCTCAGTCCTGGATCTCAGTCATAGGGAGCCAAGGCCCATTTCTTTTCTTCTCTTACATCCCTCAGCTCAGAGTCACTGCTCAACAATGGAGCATCTCAACCAATAGAAACAATATCTATTTACCTGGTACTCCTTACAGAAATGTGCTGTCCCATGGTCCTATATTTCTCAAGGAAATGCTCCAGTACCAAAACAAGGCTAACCAAGAACTAACAGATACATTTTTGTCCTGTAAAGAAAAAAAATCTTGAAGCAGAAGACAGAAGCAATATTCCTAAAAAGCATCATACCTTTTTGTGTGATGTTTAAAATAATGATTAAACACACACACACACACACACACACACACACACACACACATTTCTGTGGGCTAATCATATCTCTCAGTTTGCAACATGACTATGAAACAGAGCTCTTTTCTGAAGAGTCCTAAAGGCAGAGACATGGACTCAGTAGGTGAGTAACATAGGTGGACCCCATGGTATGCAGAGCATCATGGTGGTTGGATGCTAGATGAAAAAGAGGCCACAGCGGTGGTGCAGACGCTAGGCAAGAGCCACGTGTGTTGCCCTATCACAAGACCAATGAAATGCCTACACCACATTCTTTATTAGCTCCTGAAGAGCAAGTCCTGTTTCTCCAATGGTGTCCATTAATGTTTCTCTGTGCTCATGTTTGTAGCAGCTAATCGTCCACTTTCTTGCCTTGTCCCTGTGCCTGGTGCTTCTTTGCTTCTCCTGAATAGGTCCCTGAGGGTCTGTGTGCCAGCTCACCTACGCTCACCAGCCCTATGGAGTATCCATCTCCTGTAAACTCGCTGCACACCCCACCTCTCCATCGGCACAATGTCTTCAAGCGCCACAGCATGCGGGTAAGAGGGCTCTGCATGCTGGGTCCTAACCCGAACTGAGGAGGCTGCTAGAGGGAGGCGTCTGGGCCACCAGAAACCCTACATCCTCAGGGTCAGGAGGTGCCCTCCATGCTTTAATGCACCAGCCAGCCCACCAAGGGGCTCTGTGATGCCCTCTCTTTTGCAAACACACTGGAAGCTGGGGGCCAAACCCGGCTCTGCTCTCAAGGACACCCAGCTGGCCTGGACCTGCCGCTGTCCATACTCTGGTGCTGTGGCAATCGGTGTCAAATCTCCCCTTTCCTGAGCCCTGGGGTGGTGTGGAGGTTTGTGGGCAGATGGCAACCAAACCTGATGGTGCCGGAGATCCAGGAGGCTCTACCCAGTTCTGCCCTTCCTGCATGATTGCTTAGGTTGCTAAATCTCTCCTCAGTCAATGGAAAGGCTTCCTTGTGGCTCTACTTTTGCTGCTTTTGTAAAAGTTGCTGTTGTGTGGGAAGGAGCTTGGGGGTTAGTGTGGGGCTAAGCCACCCTTCCCAGTCATGTCTTTGTTATAACTGCCAGTGAGGTCTTGTGGACTGGCTTCTGATTGTCAAGTCTCGCAAAAAAAAAAAAAGAAAAAGGCAGCTTTGCATATAAAAGTGACGCCCACCTGCCCCTTTTCAGCACCCATCTTCTCCTTCAATGGAGCCATGGTCAGCTGGCATGAATATTTGATATACTTTACTAAACTGGGTCTTGATATGTGACAAAACAAACCAAATGCATTATTTTAGTTCTATCTCTGTACGCAAGAGTGATACTTCAGGCTCAGTATACTTGACTCTGAAAGTTTTTTGGGAAAACTACACGTTTATTCCAATAGATTTGAAAAATAGAGGAAAGTATGTTGACATGTTCTGTACTATTATTCTCAAATTAGGAAAATTTTTAAATGCATAAGATAACTTAGAATTCTAGGCAGCAAGATCTATCGTGGACTAAAATTTCCCCTGACCTCGCTCACTTTCCCCTTTTATGTTAATTTAACCAATTTATATCTTAACATATACTTAACAATAATAAAACTGAAGTTTTAAGCATGCACTATAATTTAGAATGTTCAGTTCCTCCACCTTCCTGTCCTTGACTCTATTTGTAGTTGAGTTTTAGCGAATTTTGCTTTAAAGTGTGTCCTTTTAAAAAAAACTACTTTGCACGTTTCCAGGGTGGCACTGCCTTTATCTAATCCCTGCTTCACCATAAGAACTTTGTTCAGTTCCATAAAGACAGACAGTAAAGCAGGAAAAAAAAAGGCCTTTGTGTCAGGGATTTGGAAGTATTTGCCATAAGGAATGTCTGCCTAAAAGAATATAATGAACATTTCTTTCAGTAAACAACAACAAACAAAGTAAAAAATACAAAGTCCATTTTATGGTATACATCTAAAAGACTGAGAAAACCTCTTTCAGGTAAAATGCTGGAAAGGTGTAACAGGCTTCCCGTCAAGCATTTGAAAGCATTTAACAAAAATCAGAGACGGTTTTCCCACAAAAACTATTTTTTGTCCTGACTGACTCTATTGCCTTACTCATCTGGGAATCTAGAATTCCACACCAGGGTCAGGATGGCAGCAATCCTTCTCTTGAAGGATTAAACCACAATTGCGGTTTAAATTAATAATAAAATTCAATAAACTACTACTTTGTGCAGGACCGGTTAGCCAGGCACTGTCCTAGGTGCTGAAGGGAGAACGAGAGACTTCAGCCCTCAGTGAGCTCCCAGGCGGCCAGAAGGAATAGGGTGGGTGCATGCACACTTACCTGTGATGCAAGCCATAAAGCTGGGAGTGGCGCACAGAGGTAACGCAAAGGTGCAGTGGGAGGTCAAAGAGAAGAACAGCTTGCAGCTTCTTTTTTTTCAGCTGGGCCTCGAAGGATGGGGAAGATTTGGACAGGAAGAAACTGGGATATGGGGGATGAAAGAGTCATCAATCAGTAGGAGCCAAGACTGAGTGATGTGAAGCCACAGGGCAAGTGCGGGAGCTGTTTGGCTAGAACATAGGAGGATGCATTTGGATATGGAAATAAGACTGGCAAGATGGGAGGCAGGTAGCCAAAATATGGAAGGACTCACAGCTTTGCGAGAGTCACTTTAAGGTACCACGAGAACCTGATTCCTTTTAAAAGTGAACAGCAATGTAAGTATCCATTACCTGATAGGAATATCTGAGGTACCGTGTAAGCAAGTAAGCCCTAAAGTGATTAATTGTTAAAAATCTAATGTTCACCTTGAGTTTTATTATGCAATTTTAAGTCATAGGAAAAAAATTTCCAATACATGTTAAAATATCTGATGAGATGGTGATCAGACTTGAGGCACCCTAGGTATTTGAGTATTGGGAATTTTCTTTTAATGCTTACAAAACTACACAGTGCTTTCTTGACTACTAACTTCTTCTACCAGCATCTAGTCTCTCTCAGTCTAGCCTCGTCTTACCTTGAGATTCCTGGCTTGATAGTCACAATATTTTACACTTAGCTCCTGTGTTACTATTTGCCAATAGCCTGGGGCAGCCATACCATTGTGTTTGCAGGTGTTGACATTTAACCATGGGTATTTATAACCTTCAAATACCCTCATTCTGGAGCATCAGCCTCTGAAATCAATCTTACTTATTTTATCAATTCTATGATTATAAAATACTCTTATGTCCTGAAACTTGTCTTAAAATAAAGTCTAACTCAATAGCCTCCAGCTGAGGTGATCTTACCTCAGAGGGGACATTTGGAGATGTCTGGAGGCATTTTTGTTACAACTGGGGAGATGCCAAAGGTATCTAGTGGGCGGAATTGCTGGTAAGCAACCTACAATTTACAGGAAATCTTCCTCAATAAAGAATTATCTTGGGGCGCCTAGATGGCTCAGTCAGTTGAGCATCCGACTCTTGATTTGGGCTCAGGTCATGATCCCAAAGGTCATGGGATCGAGCTTCACATCAGGCTCTGTGCTGATTGCGAAGCCTTCTTAAGATTCTCTCTCTCTCTCCCTCTGCCCCCTCCCTCCCCCCACCGCCTCTCTCTCTCTCTCTCTCTCTCTCTCTCACCTCTGTCTCTCTGTCTGCGTCTCTACGCCCCCCTACAAGAAAAAAATATTATCTGGTCCCAAATGTTAATGGTACTGGGGTGGAGAAAGTCCTGGCTAACTATTCCTTAGTTCTCCCTATGAGAACAGGGACATTGCATATTTTACTATCACTGCCCTCCCAGCACCCAGCCCTATGCCTGCCACATAGTAGTTGCTTAATAAGTAGTTGTTGAATGGATTAACAAACAAAGAATATTTCAGCAAGAAATGTAACTTGCAGCAGAGTGGGGGTGGGGGTGGGGGAGAAGTATTGTTAGAAATTGAGAGCCGTGATTGAAACTCAGTGAGCGCTAGGAAGTATAACTAATTTGAAACTGTGTTGTTATATTCAAGTGCATTTTAGAGGGTTTGGTTGGGAAAATCTTTTTTAGTGGCTTGGCAGAGATTACGGCTTGCTAAAGTAGATAGAGAATAATTTTTAGCAATTTATGCAAGTGACTTGTATGTAAAATGGCCTCTTTAAAAGCAAGGATCTGAGGAGGCCACTGGTCTGAATGCCATAGAAAGGTCCTGCCCCGGACAAAGCACACCCTGGGCTTTATGCAATCGAAAAAATGACATATGGCACTCATGAGTCCAGGAGGCCAAGGTAATCATGTACAGCAGAAAAAAGCAAAAGATGTAAATGAACCCTGGGGAAGATTAAGGGAAAAGAAGTACTAAGAAAACATGTAACACCTCCTGTTTAAAATGGGTTTTTTTTTTTAAGTTTACTTATTTGTTTTGAGAGAGACTGAGACAGCATGAGCAGAGGAGGGGCAGAGAGAGGGGGAGACAGAATCTCAAGTGAGAGAGAGAGAGAGAGAACTCACAACCCTTGAGATCATGACCCAAACCAAAACCCAGAGTCAGTAGCTTAACCAGCTGAGCCCCCCAGGTGCCCTTGTAATACCTTCTGTTTAAGAAATAGCAGGTAAAACTATTGCTCCAAAGCCCTTTAAACAAGTTAAGACGGAGATTAGACTAATGAAGCCAAGGAAAGGAAGCGTTTATTGCATATCTATAGGTCCATATTTCTTTAAGTTTTGTTCTCCACTTTTTTTTAGTTCATACATTTCTTTTAGCCTTTGGCTAAATAACCCAAGCTACTAGCTTAAAAAAAGAGTACATTGTGGGGGCGCCTGGGTGGCTCAGTCAGTTGAGTGACCAGCTCTTGATTTTGGCCTCGGGTCATGATGTCATGGTTCATGAGATCAAGCTCTGAGTAGGGCTCTGCACTGATAGCATGGAGCCTGCTTGGGATTCTCTCTCTCTGCCCCTCCCCCACTCTGTCTCTCCTTCTCTCTCAAAATAAATAAATAAGTAAATGAGTAAGTAAATACATAAATGTTTAAAAAATAGTGAAGAGTATGTTTTCATAAAAAGACGCGGTCACAGGGGGCGCGGGCCGTTGCCCCTTCCCTCAGCCTGTACCCTGTATGGACAGCTTTGCAGCCACACCACAGCTCCTCAGGGATTCCAGACCCACTGCCACGCGTGGTGTTCAGGTGACGATAGGCACCCAAGGCTTTCCAGAAGACTGGCTTTGCATTTTTTAATTTATTAAGTGACAGCAGCCACGACAAGTGCCAGCTGAGAAAATAACATTAGGGCGGTCATTTGAAAATAAAATTGTATTAGCAGATCGAGCCATTGTTTAAATACAATGCATGTTCAGTGCTGTGCTCTCGGGCTCGAGGTTACACTGCAGCAGGGGCACGTGCTCGGGGCTGACGGATCCAATAACTGTGTGCATATACGGCTGCGGATTTAAGAACTTTCCAATGAGAAAGCAGCTGGCGAGGCCAAGGCTCGTGGCTCCCACAGGCTCTTCTGAGGATTGCCCTTCCTGGGCCTGGGCACAGGACTCATCGGGTCCTCTCCTCTCTCCCCGCTGACCTCTCAGGAGGAGGACTTCATCCGACCCAGCAGCCGAGAAGAGGCCCAGCAGCTATGGGAGGCCGAGAGGCTCAAGATGCGGCAGATTCTGGACAAACAGCAGAAGCAGATGGTGGAAGATTACCAGTGGCTGAGGCAGGAGGAGAAATCCTTGGTGAGAAGCCACTGAGTCGTGGTGGAAGGGACCCCCGCCCCCTCGCCCCCCCTCCCCGCCCCCTCGGCCCCCCACCTTCTCCCCGCCCCCTGGCCCCCCCCCCCCGCCCTCCAGCCCCCTCGGCCCCCCAACTTCCCCCCTCCCGCCCCCACCCGCAGCGCTGCTGAGCACAATTTGATAAAGGCACTTGAATGGGAGCCATGTCCACACCACGGTGTCCATCTGTGTCCTCTTGCCTGCCCGGATGATGAGAGTGAATGCCCTCCATGCATCCTTGGGGTTTTCAGTTCTAGAATCCTAAGTCGTTTGCTTTGGTTTCCTCCTCTGCAGGACCCCATGGTGTACATGAACGATAAGTCCCCGCTGGTAAGTCACGGCGAGAAGGTTCTGCCTTAAAGCGAAGGCCTGGGAAGGCATGGGAGACAGCGGGACCCCCAGCCCCAGGCCCCCTGCCTGCCCATCCGTTCCCTTTTTGCCTCTCACCTCGGGAGCCTGACTTCTCCCATTACTTGGATCTCCACGAACCTCCATTCCTGAGCTCCCGCTTGATCGACACCCACATTGCATCCTTCCTCTGCCATAGGGCTCTCCTGGCCCCTGGGACAAGAGCTCGCCGGTGTCCCCCTGCAGCTATGACCTCCAAGAACACAGTTGAGGGCGTGGGGAACAGGTCAAGGTGGGGGGTGAGGTGTCCTGTGAACCTCATTGGTGACATGTTCTCTCTCCTCCCTTCCAGACCCCAGAGAAGGAGGCCGGCTATAGTAAGTGTCTGCGCCCTTCCTTTTGGCAGGAACTTCCGCTTGACATCTTGCGTGGAGCCCCCATCCGCGCTCGCTGCCCACTGCAGACAGCAGCAGAATCTGCTTGCCATTTTAAGAAACTCTGCCTGTTTCAGTTCAGAGTGTGCAGAGAGGGCCCGTCTGGGATTTGGTATTTAGTCTCAGCTCCATCTACCGCCCCCACTGTCTCCCTGCCCAGGCCTCTTCTTGTCTCCCTCTGTTGCCGGGGTCCTCAGCCCTCATTTCAGTGTATCTCCTTCTGCATTTATTTGGAGATGTTAGTGGTTCTTCCTATCTCCCCCTCACTGTGTTGGAGGCTGCCTGCAGGGATAGTAAAGTTGCTCCGCCCGCCTCTCCCAGCGGATGCCTCTCTTCCCTAGGCCCCTAGGATGAAAGAGAGAGAGGGCCCCAGGGATGGAAGAGAGGGGACAGGGGCAGCTAAGCCCACAGGGCCTTTCCAGAAGCTGCTGCTGAAGGGGGGGTCAGGGAGAGTCAGCAGTGAGCCAGGCTCATCTTTGTCATCCTAGGGAGGGTGAGGCTGATGATCATGGTGATGGTGATGAGCAACCAGTGACAATGACGACAGTCACAGGAAAGTCACCACTAGCCAAGCGCAGGCCCAAGTTGCTTGCAAATGTTAGCTCTGACCCCATAGCAACTCTATCAGATAGGCGTGATTCATCGTTACGTGGGGCGCCAGGCTGGCTCAGTCGGTTAAGTGGCTGACTTTTTAATATTTATTTATTTATCTTGAGTGAGAGACAGAGAGAGAGAAAGCAGGGGAGGGACAGAGACAGGGAGAGAGAATCCCAAGCAGACTCTGCACTGTCAGCACAGAGCCTGACACAGGGATCAAACTCATAAACTGTGAGACCCCGACCAGAGTTGAAACCAAGAGTCAGACGCTTAACCAGCTGAGCCACCCAGGTGCCCCAAGCGTCTGACTCTCCATTTCATCTCAGATCGTGATCTCACCCATTGTGAGATCCAGCCCCGCATCCGGCTCTGCTCAGGCAGCAGAGGGCCTGCTTGGGACTCTCTCCCTCTCTCTCTGCCCCTCCCCTGCTCACGCTCTCTCTCACTCTCAAGAAACATAAATAAATAAACATAAAAAAAAAAAAAAGGTCATTACGCCCATTTTACAAAGGACAGGAAACCGAGGCATAGGAAGGTCAAGTAACTTTGAATAGTGTGGGTCTCCTGCCGTTTCACTTCCTTGAACCCCAAACACTCAAAGCAGACCATTAGGGAATCCTCACAAGTCTACCCCAGGAGCTGCTCTGGCACCAGGTCAGGGGATCCACAACCACCTGTTACTTCACAGAGTGAAGTTTCTTCCCCGTGACCATCAAGGCCAGCGTGTGTGCTGTTCCTCAGGGGCCAGTGTATGTCCAGCAGGCGCTGGGATGTCTGTGCGAGGACTCCACCTACAACCTTGGCTTTTGCTTTCTATAAAATGGACAGTGGTGTTTGACTATGGGAGGACCAGGGGGACCAGAGCCCATTTACCTGGCACCTTCCTGGAAACACCTTCGGGCTTAGTTTCCCTGGGGCTCCGGGTAGCAGAAGAGAGGAGGTTGGCTTGGTTGGCAGCAGGTATGAAGGGAAGGGCCAGGGTGCCGAGACCCTCCCCGCCCCCCCCCCACTCACTCTCCCTCCTCCTTGCAGCGGAGTTCACGGGCCCCCCACAGAAGCCACCGCGGCTGGGTGCTCAGGTATGTGTTGGCTTTGCCGAAGCTGGTGATGAGTTTGAATCAGGGTTCCACGAGACGCAAGGCTATGAAGACTTCAGAAATAATCCAGTCCTGTATCCTCACATAGCTGAGGCCCAGAGCGAAGAAGTGTCTTGTCTAAGGCCACACAGCTAACTCATGAAAAAGCAAGGGGAAACCCAGTCTCCTTGCCTCCCGTGCTCGCTCCCTGATGTGCGGGAAAGCTCATTGGCCCAGCCCTAGGAGCAGGACGTGTGGACCCCCTTCCTCTCTCAAGCTGCCCCCTTGGCTTCCCGCACCCACACGGTTCTTACTGTAGCTGGTGTTCCTCATTCTAGAACAGTGGGTGTGAGCCTTGGCTGCCCATTAGAATCATCCAAGGAGCTCTGAGAACCACCTGGCCCCCAAACCCGGGTGATGGTTTTGTTGGTCTGGTGTGAGGCCAGCCAGCAGTATTTTTTTGCTTTAAGACTCCCTAGCAGACTCTAATCTGAGAACCCCTAAAAGCAGAAGGGAGGGGATGCATCCCCAGGACAGGGCACTGTGATGTCAGAGAAGAATCTTGTCAAACTGGGCTGGTGGCCACGTTGGCATCAATAGCGTCTGCGCAAGAAAGAAGAGCAGTGTTCTCCAGACTCATGACCCTCCCCTCTGGCTGCTTACTTCCCCCCGCCCCCAGTCCATCCAGCCCACAGCCAACCTGGACCGGACCGACGACCTGGTGTACCTCAATGTCATGGAGCTCGTGCGGGCTGTGCTGGATCTCAAGAACGAGCTCTGTCAGCTGCCTCCCGAGGGCTATGTGGTGGTGGTGAAGGTGAGAGATGTGGACGGGGCAGGCAGAGGCTGCTCATTCTGGCCCTGGGCGGAAGGGCGGTGGCATCGAGCTCCCTCGTCTGCCCAGTAGGCGACTTTCTCAGAAAGACTCCCTTTAGCGCAGGGTGGTCAGAGGGAATTTAGTGCCCCGTAGACATGGAGGGCACATACCAGCCCGGGAGGGAAATACAGCTGTCTCAAAAAGCAAGAAGTGATAGTCCCCCTCCTCCCTCTCTCTTGCAGAACGTGGGCTTGACCCTGCGGAAGCTTATTGGGAGTGTGGATGATCTCCTGCCCTCCTTGCCGTCATCCTCCCGGACCGAGGTGGGTGTCCTCATCCCAGACTGTGTCCTCTGCTGTGCTTCACGCAGGAGACTCAGAAGGACCATGTGGGCGGCCTTGTTTCCATCTGCAGGGCCTTCCGCACAGGACATGTGGCTCCACACAGCAAATCTGAGCAGGACCACTAGGGGGCTGTGTTTGCACCCAGGGACATGACCAGGCTCCCAGGGGGAGTCTCCTAGTTTAAGTCTTACAGAGTTGCGGTAATTTTGCATGAGGGCGTGCACAGGTGGACAGACCTTCCCTTTCCCTTTGCCCCTCCGGTGATCCTTTATCTAATCACCCACCACACTAAGGCTGAAGTGAATGTATCATCAAAATAGCAAAATAGTTAAGGTTTCTTCTGTTGATCATTTAAATAATTTCCTTTTTTTTTTTTTTTTTTTGTAAGTGAGAAACAATTACTGAAAACCAAAATGAAAAGCTTGGTGTTCTATTCTGAGACTGTGCCTGGGGTGGCCAGAATAATGTTCCCCTAAAGGTGTCCCCAGCCTAATCGTCAGAACTGTGACTATGTTACCTTACCTGGCAAGAGGGATTCTGTAGGTGTAAGTTAAGGATCCTGAGGGGCGCCTGGGCGGCTCAGTTGGTTAAGCGTCCGACTCTTGATTTCAGCTCAGGTCATGATCTCACAGTTCATGTGTTCGAGCCCTTGCATTGGGCTCTGTGCTGACAGCACAGAGCCTGCTTGGGATTCTGTGTCTCCTTCTCTCTCTCTGCCCCTCCCCCGTTCTCTTTCTCTCAAAAATAAATAAATAAAAACTTTTTTTTTTTTTAATTTAAGGGTCTTGACATGGGGAGATTATGCTGCATTACCCAAGTGGGTGCAGTGTAAGTCCTTGTAACAGGGTTGGCAGATGCAGACATCCTATGAGAGTCAGAGAAGGAGGTGGGATGACAGAAGCAGAGATTGGAATATTGCCATTGCTGGAAAGATCCATAAGCCAAGGCAGGAAACAGCCTTTAGAAGCTGGAAAAGGCAGGGAACAGATTCTCCCCTAGAGCCCGTAGAAGGGGCATAGCCCAGCTGTCCCCTTGACTTTGGCCCCGTAGGGCACATTTCAGCCTTCTGACCTCCAGAAGTGTAAGAAACGAATCTGTGCTGTTTTAAGCCACCCCGTTTGTCTTGGGTTAGGACCACAGCCATAGGAAACTCTGAACGTAGTTGAACGCCGAACAATACCGCCTCTCAACATGTGTTGGTTGTCTGTCTGGAAACCAGCCACGAAGCTCAGGAGAACCCCGGGCCCCCTGCCAGGCTGTAGTTTGATTCCCCATCTCGCATTGGTCAGCAACACAGCCTCCACTACCTGTGACTGTTCAAGACAAGACAACACAGGAGAGTTTGGTCATTTCCCGGCCTCCCTCTGGGTGGCGGCAGCAGCCCATAGAGGAGCCCCGCTGGAGCTGTCCCTTCTGATGTGAGAGCTCCTTACCTTCCCTCTGATGGCTCAGGTCATTCATTTCACTTGGTAAATATCTCTTGAGTGTGGAGTAGTGCTCAGCAGTGTGCTAGGCTCTGGGGATATGGCGGTGAAAACAAAACCCTACAGTTCAAATCACGATCCCCGGTCTCTTGGTTTGACGGTAGACAGCTAACAAATGACCAAGTGCCCTTGTCCCCTGACCATTCACTCTAACCTTGGGCCAGCATGGGGGACGCTGCAGCGAAGGGGGGGTCTGCAGGGCTGCATCATACAGACCCAGCACCGGGTGGGCTGGGGGCTGGGGCATCTGTAATGTCCATCCATGCCAACCTTGGACTCAGCCCACGCCTGGGTCAGACCTGCCCCCCAGCGAACTTCGGACTGCTTCAGCCAACACCAAAGGGGATGCGTGCATGGCTTAACCTTTGCGGCCCCTCAGGCTCCCAGCCTCTCTGTGCGCTTTTCTTACAGATTGAGGGGACTCAGAAGCTGCTCAACAAGGACCTGGCGGAGCTCATCAATAAGATGCGCCTGGCCCAGCAAAACGCCGTGACCTCCCTGAGTGAGGAGTGCAAGCGGCAGATGCTCACAGCCTCCCACACCCTGGCCGTGGACGCCAAGAACCTGCTCGACGCCGTAGACCAGGCCAAGGTTCTGGCCAATCTGGCCCACCCGCCTGCAGAGTGATGGAGGGTCGGCACCACCTGCCTGCGTCTTCTGCCCCTGCCTGTAGTGTACCTCCCCCGCCCCCACCCCCGGCCCCTGCCTTGCCTTCGGTCACATGGGTCTTCTCAGGGGGACGGCTGAGGGGAGTCCTCCCCTTGCCACTTTGCACGACCCCCTCTCCCCACCCCAACCCCAGACTGTGCTGCTCAGGCTGCAGCTGGAAAGAGGGGACTCAGGGCTACAGATGCCAGGGGGTGACAAAGAGGGCTCAGAGGGAGCCCTGCTGCCACTGGCCACTCCCTCCTCACACCCGCCGGCCCCACTTTGGCGGGGAGAGGGGTCACACTGGTGCCCCTAGTGGCCATGATGGCTTTATGCATGGACACGGCAGGACCAGTGGAACCAAGCTATTCCTTCTTCTTCCGCTCACGGAGGTCCCCTGATGCAGAGGGACTGGGGAGGGGTTTTCCTTTGGGGGTGGGCGGCTGGTGAGATGAGGGACGGGCCTGGCTTCCTTGTACAGTGTATATTGGAATTTATTTAATGTGGGTGTGGTCTGGACTGACAGCCGTGTGCCCCCCTGAGGGGGGACCTGGGACACAGTCCAGGAACAAGCTATTGGGAGTCCGGGCACAAGACGCTGTGTTGACGACACGCCAAGCGTCAAGGAGAGGGGGAGAGATGAGGCCAAAACAGGACTTGGACCACAAGATTGTGCCTCTCTTCCCTGTGCCCTTTCTCTCCCTTCCCTGACTCTGCCCCTTCCTTCTCTCCCTCTTTTCTTACTTCTCCTTTTCTTCCCCTCCCCCACCGCCTTCCCAGCTGCCCCACCCCTCCCTTGTGTTGGTGCAGAATACTCTTTTACCTTCTTTCTAGTTGACTTGTGGATGAATTAAAATTGTACCATTTGCTTTGTGGTTTGATTGTTTTGTTTGCTTGACCTGCTCTTTGTGGGGAGGGGGACACTGGCCTTGGGCCACAACCCTGGAAGAAATCGACTGTGCTCTGTTGGGCGCAGCTCCAGAGCCAATACTGGGCTGCAGCACGGAGGGGTGCATGGTGACGCCAGGGCATGGGGTCAGGTGCGTGCTCCAGCCCCTTCACCCCTGCACCTGACCGAAGGGTGACTTTCCAGTGGGGACCCAGGGCAGCCCCCTCCAGGGCCACACGAGGACCACCGATGACAGTCTCCCAGCTGGGGCTCCAGCGGGGCATGGGTGGTCCTGCGGATGCTGAGGAGGGGGTCCCACAGCTGAAAGAGCAGCGGCCTCAGCCTCATATTTCATCTCTTTACTCACATGCAAGGTGGATGGGAGATGGGCTAGCATGAGGGAACATCACTGCACAGGAGATCGGGTCTGGGAGAGCCAGGAGGGAGGAGAAGGGAGGCTGGGAGGCTGCCCCCACGGGAGCTAAGAGGAGCCAGAAACCAGATGCGTCACCAAGTCTTGGGAAGAACTGAGGAGTGGGGGGCTGGGCCGAGGCATTGCAGATTTCCTCTGTGTCTGTCAGGGAGAGGTGAGTGGGGGGTTTGGAAGGAGGGTACCCCAGAGCCCAAAGGGAAGCTGGAAGTTCGCCCTGCTTGGCCTCCTCTCCGGGGTGCCCAGGCTGTCTGGAGAGCCCAGTGTCCGTCTGCATCCGTCAGCGGCTGAGGTTCTGCCCTCCAGGGGCTGGACAGGCAGGGGTGAGGCCTGATCCTGGGGCAGGAGCTCTTCCAGGTTCCAGCACGTGACCGAGGGGTGCAGATTGCCGGATCCCAAGGTGTGAGGGTTCCATGGCTGCACAGAGCAGCTCAGAAGCCACTGTGGGGCTTCGGGAAGGACCAGGAGGCCAGGCTGGGAAAGGGAAGCAGGCCTGCAGCTTCTGCCTTTACACAGCAGTCTCGAGGTGCAGAGCGATCCAGCTCGTTCCCGTCAGTCACTGGGAGCAAAGGTCCCGAGCGCCGAGCACCACGTGCCCTGTAGAGGGGTGGGGGGAGCAAGCTGCGAACTTGAGTTAGTCAAGAATGGCTCAGGATAGCTTCCTGGTTTGTTAATATGCATTCAAGGCCAGATGGCACCCCCGAAGACAGGGACTCTCAGCGCTGCCAAACGTCTTGGGGCCGCTGGTGCTGAGCCAGTTTGTAGCAGGGGGTGTGGCTAAAGGTGAGGAGAAGCCAGGGGTTCCAATGAGCTTCCAGGAAGGTGGGATGGCCCAGCTACCTGCATCCAACCACACATCCCTCCACCACCTAGAGGCCCTAACCTATACCGCCACCTGTGGCCCCGCTTCCCCCTTTCTCTCCTTCCAGAAAGAGTCTTTACCATCCTACTGTTAGACCTGCAGGATCAGACTGTGAACTTGTTTTTCTACATGGTTCAAAGACACCCTAACCTGCCTTTCCAACCTCCTCCCACTGCTCCCACCCCGGAGCCCCATCTCAGCCTTCCTGTTCTCCTAGACACTTCGTGCTCATTCCTGAATCCAAAGTGCTGTTCACAGCCTTTCCACCCCCAGAAGCACCCTCTCCCCTCTTCCCCATGCACCCATCCTTTGAGGTCTGTGCCTCTCCCCGCTGGATCACTCTGCTTGGACCTCCTGTTAGTGTCTTCCTGGCCCCTGCTAGAGAATCTTATGTGGCTTCGCACCGTCACCACCATATTGTAATCTTCTTCAAAGCAAGTTCCTTATTTCCTAGCTCGTCAGCATCCAAAGCAGGGCTCTGTGCCCAGCAGATTCTCAGCACATAATACAGTAACAAGTGAATTGACCCAAGGAGTCTTTGATGATTAGGCCAGTATAGGGACTCCACAGAGAGGCACCTGCAGGCAGATGGTGTTGACCCCAAAGGTGTTCTCTAGAGGGGACAGCGGTTAAAGATGGTCAAGCAGTGCCGCCTTTGGGCCAAAACAAGGAACAGGAAATCAGATCATTCCAGCCAGGAATGGAGGGAGAAAGAGACCAATGGTCCCCAGGAAGCAGACGATGATAAACAACCAGAGGAATATCCTATCAATGACCATGGCCACATACTTCCAGTCTTCCTTCACCTGCAGGTAGAAAAGGACTCACTGTGACAGAGGTCAGGCCTTGGGAGAGGGGAAGTGTCCCACCCATTCACAGCCCTGTAGCGATGACACTGGGGGCAACAGGGGTCCCACCGAGAACTTGGGGAGCTAATGTTGTCTCAAGACTCAAACAAGCCTCTCCTAGTGATCCCTGTCCTATCCCACCCCTGTGACCTCACCCCAGAGCCTTCCCATAGACTCTCAAGTTCCAGCTAAGGGAGGCTAGAGGTTCTACAACCACCAAGGGGCATGGGTCTTCTCAGGGGCCTACAGTGATTTAAAGTCAACACTCAGCAGTTACAAAATGGTGAAGACTTTGCTGCCCTGACATCACCTCCCACCCAATTCCCCCATCCACTGCAGGAGTTGGAGAGGAGGAGGTAAGCAAGGGTAGTGTGGCCCAGGGAAAGGGGTGGGGCCATGGGGGGGCGGGGCTATGTGGAATTTGTGCTCAAAGACCAAGCAAACAGTTCTGGATTCCTACCTGCTCCTAGATTAATGATTAATTTTCCTTATCTACTCAACAAGGCCACCCACTAATAACCTCCCGGCCTTTCATCCTTCCCTAGGTTGATAAGAAATCTGTGATTCTGAGCAGTGGCCTGCTGACCTAATAATACTGGGCACAGCAGGGACCGAGACGGGGAACCCGCCTGGTACAACCCAGGTTCCTCAGGGTTTGTGGGTGAATAGTGAATTCCACAAAATGCCCAGAGCCCACAAACAAAGAGAACTGGGAGGAAACCCATCAGGACAGAGGAAGAAGGCTGACAAAGCAGCAGCCTGATTTATCTGATTTATCGTCTCCTGATGATAGTCCCTCCACCTCCCTCTGCCCCCTTGCCTCACCACCTATAGGGTAATGGTGATAAAGGCTGGCGTGAGGATGGCACGGGGAATTTCAGCATCTGAGGACCCTCCTTCTCTGGCCTGCTGTCCCCCAGTGAGCCTTAACCAGAGCATCCTTGGCTGCTGTTCTGCCACCTGCCAATTAGTGTCTTAAGAGCTGCTAGCCAAAAGTTCTTTATCAGTTTAGTACAGACTCCCAAGGGCCACACTGAGGGAAGTGGGTCCTCATGAAGGAGACCAGGTGGCCCAAACTGACACCTTGGGGTAAGGTGGTTCCCTACCAGGCTGGTGGAATCACCGAGGGGAAGAGCCCCTCTCCCGGCCCCCACTCACCGAAGAGTCAGCATCCTCAGATCGCAGGTGATCAGCAATATAGTGCACACCTTCAAGTGCCTTCTGTATGCGAGGTGACAGCAGAAGCCCGCCCTCCTGCAACTGGACCTCCACCCTGGGCCCTGAGACCCCCTGATGTAGACCACCATGGCCACGGAGGACACCCATGGAGGGGGATAAGTGAGCTGCCCACCCCCATCTGTCTTCCTCCTCCTTTTCCTCCTCTCTCTCCTCCGTATCCACGTTGGTCTCCAGCCAGTAATGAGAGGAGCTGGGCTTCAGATCTGGGGGGTCACGGGGCTCCAGGGGGGGCACAGGCCGGTTCATCAGAAGCCACCGGGGCACACAGCCCAGAAAGGCCACCCGCACCCAGTGGGGCATAGTGTGGGTGCGGGGGGAGCGGTGGTGGACATTTAGTACAAAGACCGTGATGACGATGGAGAGCGTGACGAAGATCATGGTGAAGAGCAGGTACTCGCCGATGAGCGGGATGACCAGGGAGGTGGAGGGGATGATGTCCGTGATGAGCAGGAGGAAGACGGTGAGCGAGAGCAGCACGGAGATGCAGAGCGTGATCTTCTCGCCACAGTCGGAGGGCAGGTAGAAGACAAGCACCGTGAGGCAGGAGATGAGCAGGCAGGGGATGATGAGGTTGATGGTGTAGAAGAGGGGCAGGCGCCGGATGACGAAGTAGTAGGTGACATCGGGGTAGATCTCGGCGCAGCAGTCGTACTTCTTGGTGTTGTAGGTGCCCGTGGCATTGATGATGGCCCACTCGCCGCTCTCCCAGTAGTCCTTCAGGTCCACCGTCTGCTCTGTCTGCTCCAGGTCGATCTTGGCCTTGTCGTACGTCCAGGAGCCAAACTTCATCTTGCAGTTCTGCTGGTCGAAGGGGAAGAAGGTGACGTCGATGCTGCAGGAGCTCTTGTAGATGGCCGGGGGCACCCAGTGCACAGTGCCCGTGGAGAAGAGGTGAGCCTTGGTCATGTGGGTCACCGCAAACTCCCCATCTGCACTGGAGACAGGAGAGGAGCTGGAGGACCCGGCACAGCCTGCCTGCCCAAGCCAGGCTGCTCCAGACAGCCAACAGCAGGGGACCCCGAGAATAAAGCCGGACCTGGCCAAGTTGCGGGGATTTACGCAAGCCTGTGAGACTCTTCCCGCGCATATTCAGAGCGACCTAAAGGAGTGTCTTTCAAACGCTATCTTTTTAATTACAAAAGTAGGAATTTTGAGGAATATAGGAAAATACCAAGAATTTTAGGGATGCCTGGGTGGCTCAGTCGGTTAAGTGTCCCACTCTCGATCTTGGCTCAGGTCACGATCTCACGGTTCCTGAGATCGAGCCCCATGTTGGGCTCTGAGCTGACAGCATGGAGCCTTCGTGGGATTCTCTCTCTCCCTCTCTTTCCCTCTCTCTGCCTCTCCCCTGCAAGTGTGCAAGAGCACACGCATACATGCGTGCACTCTCTTTCTCGAGATAAGTAAACATCTAAAAAGAGAAATTTTAAAATAACCACATTAACATTCTGATGTTATGTACATCATGTATGTTTGATTGACATACAGATCGTGTATATAATTTTTTACATGTTTATAAACCCATGGGGCGTATAGTCTCATTGCCTGCTGGTATTCATTTAATATGTTAGAGTGATTATGTATATTTCCTCCCCCCAGCAGATGGTCAGCAAAGCCCTTATCTGGGGTCTTGACTTCTCCACCTGGGATCCTTAGCTCCTTGCTCAGAAGAGACCCAGCACCTCTGCTGGTGTAGAGAGATACCTCCTTGACTCCATCCATTTACTGTGCGTTTCTACCTGGGCCTCATCCACTAGGGGCCACACGGGAGCTGTGGGGGGATGGGATGTGGGACAGGGGCCTGCCCTTCAGGAACCTCGAGGAAACCAGAGGCAGCCCTGCACACCTACACCACAAGGGAGGCAGTTTGGCAGCAGCACTCCAAGGGCAGTCCAAGTGTTCCCCAAGACACATTGGGGGTGGGGGCGGAGGTGGGGGTGGGAGGACCTCCCCAAGTGAGCAGGGTCACCCTGAAAGTAGTGGGATTGGCAGAGAGATGGGGTGAAGAGCCTACCAGCAGAGCCTGGGCGGGGAACAGAGGAAAAAGAGGGGAAAGACAGAACTCAGTGTGTGCTCAGGTTTGGGGGGCAGGGCATAAGAAGGGGTGGTAGAAGGGGCGCCTGGGTGGCACAGTCGGTTGCGTTTCTGATTTTCATGATCTCACGGTCCGTGGGTTCGAGGCCCCCCCCCCCCCATCGGGCTCTGTGCTGACAGCTCAGAGCCTGGAGCCTGCTTCGGATTCTGTGTCTCCCTCTCTCTCTGCCCCTCCCCTGCTGGTGCGCGCGCTCTCTCTCTCTCTCTCAAAAGTAAATAAACATTAAAAAAAATTTTTTTTAAAGAAGGGGTGGTGGGAGATGATGCTTGTGGTGTCATGGGGCTAAGCATCCAAGGACCCACAAAGACTCGGGGAACACTGGAAGAACAGTGACCATTCGCTGGGGGCTTCCTGATAGCCTGAGTCCCTGATTCCCTGGGGGGTAGAGGGGGCAAGCGGTGCGGTGGGCTCCACACCCCAGCATTTAAGGAGCCTTCCTTCTCCTTCCAATTCCCTCTAAGGCAAGGGAACCAGAAGAATACACGGGAAAACAACCTTCTTTCCCATGGAGAAATTCCAGACCACAGACTGGAAAAACGGGATTGGAAACGGGAACTTTGATAGTAACAAATATCAGGGCAAACTTTAATTTTTTTTAAGGCATTTTTTTGTCACCACGCAGAATTACCACTAGATGGCAACATGTGCCCCATTCTGAGGAAGGAAAAGTGCAATTTCCTTGATCCTTCAGTTTCGCCTGGAGTGGAATGCCTCCATGGAGGAGCCCTTTCTTTGAATGTCTGCAAGAATTTGGTTTGAACTTTCATCCTATCAAAAGACTTTCCTGTTATAATCAAGTAACACTGGCCAAAGCTTTATTGGCAATCCCAAACATCAGGTGTAGGATTTTGCTCCTGACTTCTGCCAGAAACAGCGACACGAAGGATCCTGGGTGCTGGCTTGGGGCGGGGGAGGGGGGGTGGGGGGGGTGGGGGGGTGGGAGGGGGCGGCTCTGGGGCACAAAGGGGTCCGTGAGTCCAGTGACAGCAAACACTAGGCACCTGCAGTGTTAGACCTTCCAGAAATCCATGCTGAATGTGTGTTTACAGATGTTCAGGGCTTTGGGTCTGACCAGGGATGGGTGGTGTAAAGGAATCATTGTCATTCCCCTTTGACCTATCTGAAGACACCAAGACTCCAAAAGTGGATCTGTCTCCCTTTGTTTTATTGTTTAAAAATACCTTTCCCAAATTCGGGCCAAATGAACAGGGAAATCCTAGGCTACATGGGTTTCTTGGCTGTGCAACTTCTAACATGTAAAATGCTGTCTTGTCCCAACATTTTCCAAAAGACTGGGGCCAGGACAGGAGAGTTAACGATATACAATGTTATCCAAAATTATTTGACCACAGGACTACTTTTCATACCTATTTATATCTCTGAGAACTAGCACCCTTTAGAGCCCCACTTTAGAAAACACTGTTAGAGAAGCATAATGCCAAACAGCTTTTATGTTTTGATTTCTATAGAACAGTTTTTGTTTAATTTTTTTTTAGCGTGTATTCATTTCTGAAAGAGAGAGAGACAGAGCACAAGTGGGGGAGGGGCAGAGAGAGAGGGAGACACAGAATTCAAAGCAGGCTGCAGGCTCTGAGCTGTCAGCACAGAGCCTGACGGGGTCTCGAACCCACGAACTGTGAAATCATGACCTGAGCCCAAGTCGGACACTCAACCAACTGAGCCACCTAGATGCCCCTTAAGTTTTGATTTCTAAATCAAGAATTACCTGACAGCAAACACACAAATGGAAGTATAGATCTCTATACCTTCTTTAAAAAAAAATTGTGGAGATGCCTGGGTGGCTCAGTCAGCTGAGCATCTGACTTCGGCTTGGGTCATGATCTCACCCTTGGTGAGTTCGAGCCCCACATCGGGCTCTGCACTGACAGCGCGGAACATGCTTGGGATTCTCTCTCTCCCTCTCTCTCTCTCTCTCTCTCTCCCTCTGCCCCTCCCCTGCTCCCTCTCTCTGTATCTCTTGAAATAAATAAAAATTAAAAACACTAAAAAAAAAATTGTGTTGGTGTTCTTGGTGCCGTCTTTAGACTCTCCTTGGCTTTTATTAGCTTCTGGTCATTATGCTCAAAGATGGCTCCTTTTTGGTCTTGAATACAAGACAACTGTCAATAATACGAGTTTTTAAAAGTACCCATACCAAGTGAGTTTGCTCCCTGGAAGGTGTTCCCCACCCCGCCCCCAGGGGGATGCTGCTTACCTGTTCCAACAGTACTGTCAGCCTGCAAACCGCCAACTCCTAGCCACTGTTTTCAGAGCCTGCACCAGCCACATGTTGCAAATACCACTCAATGTTGGCAAATCTGTGTCCCCCACCACCACCCAGCACAGCACCGTGCACTGATTTAGAGTGGATGCTCACTCAGTAAGTTTGGGTGTCTGAGTGCGAGAACACAAGGAAAGAAATAATGGAACCGAGAGGAAGGGGAAGGGGGTAAGGATGAGCAAAGCAGGAGTTGAGAGGAAAGCAAGGAAGCAGGGACACAAGAAGGTACCGCCCACGTCCAACCCAGCCGAGCCTCACTTTACCCGCCCCCCATCCCAGGGGCCTCCCAGGGGCCTCCGTGATCCTTGGCTTCCTACTTGTTGTAGAGGACAATGTCAGGGATCCAGATCATCTCGGAAGGGACCCGGAGGGATGTGATGTTGCCGAAATCGGCCGGGTTCCAGTGCAGCTTGTAATCATTCCACTCCTGTGCATGGGAGGGGGGAGGGGGTCACATCACCGGCACCGCCCAGGGAGCCACCTGGGCACACCTAGGGCAGCCTGGGGACGCCCCAGCAGCTGGCGGGAACGTCCCAAGCGCCTCTCCTAGCCCCACAGAAGGGAAAGGTCTGGGAGGCTGGGCCAAGGCTCTGAGCTGGGGATCGGAAGTCCAGCATCCCCCAGCTTTGCCCCAACTCTAGTACGAGCACACCAAGACCATAGGTCACCCTAGTCCCGCTCCTAGTCCTCATTTTGCCTCCCTAGCAGGAAGACCCTGGAGAGCCACCTCACTCACTTGTAGGAACATTTATTAGCGCCCCACAGTTTACGTATTTTTACACCCTCTGTCTGGGAAGAGCCTTAGCGGGAGAGCCGGGCAGGGAATGCTGAGCACGTGGCAGTATTTCCCCATTTTAACAGGTAAGGAAACTGAGGACCAGAGAGGTGAACACATCCTGCCAGGGTTATGCAGTGACTTCCTGACTGTGCTTCAGAGCGCCCCCTGGGAGTCCCAGCAGCAAGGGGATGCCTGGGGGGGGGGGGGGGGGGGCGGGGGGGGCAGCCTTGCTCCCAGCAGCTGGTCCAAGTGAATCTTTCCCCCCCAAACCAGGTTAGCATTACCCGCTCTCTGAAATTTCCCTCTTTGGCATGATCATAGTGGTGAGCAATGTGGATTTGCGTATGGGTTTATTGAATGCCTCTGTGAGTTTTATGAAGCCAGGGACATCTGTTTCTCACTCTGGCTCCCTAGCACCACACCCCTGGTGAATGCTCAGTAAACGTGTCTCTGAGCAATGAAAACAATGCCTCCTCCCTCTAAAGCTGTCTGGTCCTGTCTCTGGGAGGGCTTCCCAGATCTCTTCTGGACCTGAAGGAAACAACCACCCCCAACAGATGATGACTGGGGTCGACACACAAGGCTGTCCTTTGCCTCCAAGGGCTTATCATAATTAAATAATGACTACTACCATTTAGAAACCCACTTTTGTCACAGGCCCTCTAGATGGTTCTTTCTAATCTTCACAAGTAATCCTGTGGGTTAGGGTGAGGAAAGTGAAATATGGAGGGTGCTTGAATCCTGGCCTCCCCTGGCCTCCAAGCCTGCCCTCATTCCAGGGGCCATTTTACTTCTGTACATCTGCACTAAAATAGCGCTGTGATGCACCCTGGGAAAGGGTCTCATGAATGATGCCTTTTCCCCTCTAAGGATAGTCATGTGACGTTTACACAAAGCATCCACCTGGGTAGAGATCCAGGAAGGAGAGAAGGGAAAGACAAGCATTTCCAGGAAGCAGGAGCATGAGCGGAAAAGCACTGGTCTAGCTCAGTGGTTCCCCAGCCTCAAACTTCCAAGCCCCATTTTCATAATTTTTTCCAATATATGTGCACCACCTGTCTCATCATGTGCTTAGTATTTTCCTTTAAATTGGTTCGCCGTTTTTAAACTTACATAAATATTGAAATTTTATGTCACTGACGTAACTAGAAAACCAAGAGCATTTGAAAACATCCACTAGAATATAAATACACGACTATTACCAAAAGATTAGCGAGGCAAGTAAAATCATCTCACAAAACACTGCCGTTGGTACCCAAACCACGCTTGGGAAGACACTGACCTAGCTGTGGTATTGACCGCTCACTTGTAGGGGAAGGCTGAGGTGCTCAGAGGAGCCAGACTTGCAAAATAAGAAAGGTTGAAACGTTCGTAAAATTGTCAGGATTTCTCAGGGCGTTGAACAATTTTGAAAGGGACTGATCTTCAGAAACCTATCCCCTTGCCCCTAGACCATCATCCGTCTAGCTTTTGGGTTCAACCAACACATGGAGGGCATCTACACCAATGGGTTATATTAATTGGCAATTGGTTGCCGATGCAGGCAACGGTTTATACTATCCCCATTTCACAGATGAGGAAAGTGAGGTTCTGAGGCTGGTCAGAGGTGGTGCTGGTTGGCCTGACTTCTGCTCCAGTGCTCCTTCCTCTGCTTCCCACCCCAGCCCCCGAAGCCAACGTGACGGGCTCATGGGGACAATTACGGCAGCCCAGGTTCTAGGTCTCCCCCTGAACTCAGGACTATGTGGCTTCCCAAGTCTCTTACTATTCTGGGCCTCAGTGTGCACATCTGTAAAGATGAGCTGTGTGGCCCCTGACAGCTGCAAGGTGAACATTGTCAGAGGGGCCTGCTCCACACCTCCAACCTAAGCATTCAACTATAAATTAAGTGGCCAGCATACCGCCCCAGGGCCTATGGAGGCAGGAAGGACACCACTAGCCACTTACAGAAAGTAAGGCAGTCATTCAAAAGACTCAAAATGGAAATGCCAATCAAAATTCTGATTGTTGTGGTTTTCTGGGTACGAGCCTCTGAGATAGGAGATGGTTAAGTTACCAATGGGGCAGAAAGACGGAGTATGGGGGGAAAGTAGACAGAAGGCTAGGTCCTCTTTCTCATGTGCTCTCACCATCTCCACTTCAGGGCCTGGGGAGGGGCCAGGCAGAGCGCGAGGGGGTGAAGAGGAAAGGAATATATTCAGGCTCTAATAAAGCCTGTGCCCCCCAAGTTCTGCCCCCAAGGACGGTACATCAAAAAGGGTCACACATTCTTTTCCAGGATGGATGCAGGCCAGTTTTCAGACCATAAGAAGCCAGCAGCTTCATCTCCTGACTCTGAGGACCCTGGCTCTGGGGTGTCTGAACCACCAGGTGAGGCGTCCAACTCCCCTGCGGGAGAGAACTCATGGAGACACCCTGACTATGCCTGAAGAGAAAGAAGGGCCCTGTGGACCCAGCTTCCAGAACCTTCCCGAGCCTTCCAGACACTCCTCCTAAGGAATTGACATGAGTCAAGCGCTCTTAGAACCTCCAGAGCAGACCACAGGTTAAACAGCACCAAGTATCACCAGTAGTTGCCACGCAAAGCAGAAGACATCACCCAAACTCCTGGCCATAAAGCTATGAGATATGACAACTGTTACTTTGAGCCATTAAGTTTCGGGGTAGTTTGTTAGGCAGCATAGACGTGGAACACCCAGCATTCTCCCGCAGAAGGAGCCTGCGGTTCCGAGTTGAGCACACCTGGGCCCCCTTTTTCTAGCTGAGTTGCACTCAGCTTCAGGCTTTCCTCAGCTGTAAAAGGGGCAGAATGAAACCTCCTTTGGGTTTTCAGTGACAACTCAATAAACTGATCTCCAAACAATAGCCGGGACGTAGGAAATGCCCATTCCCAGAAAGGGGGTGACTGGGTTCTTGTAAGTGACATTCTCAGGTACTGGACTTGGAGTCTCAGAGCACAGCCCCTACGAGGAGCATTCTGCAATCGGCTGGCTTTGGGTATGTCCCAAGTGGTAACTCTTGGGTGAAACATGAATTCAGAATCCCGCTGAGAGTGAGAGAGTCCTGGGTGGGTCTGGGGTCCATGGGCTCCCTCCCTTATTCTCGCCCCAACCAGTGGAGAGAATCTCACCTGCTTTAGCCAGACGTTGGTGGTCATCATTTGGTTCTTCTCATCCTGACCGGTAGAGAGAATAAGAACAGGCAGTGATGGAACCAGTCCCCCAAAACAGGGTAGAGTGGGGTGGGACGATGCAGGCCCCCTACTCACCAGAGGAACCTCTTATGCGACACCCCAAGCCCAGCCCAATTTACCATTCCCTCCCGATACTGCCACCCTTACTCAGATTCTTCAAGATCACACGGGCCACTTGGGTCCTCTGACTTTGTGTCCAGTGGAACAAGCAGGGCACCTAGAAAACCCACTGCTGCCAATCACTGCCCTCTCAAGAGGGGGTACGGGGCTGGGAGAGTGGGGGGGTAGGGAGGAAGGACCCCGGGAAAGGGACCTGTGGTCTGGGGGCTGATCCCAAGAGGGAGAGTATGGGGGACAGGCGCACCACATCGATGAGCTGGGCAATGGACAGCCCAAAGCGCACGATCACCACGTCTGAGGTGTTGGGCACTGGCCGTGCCCAGCGGTTGTAGCCCCTAAAGAGGTGTTTGAAGAGTCGGTCCTCGGCTTGGGTATGAGAGGCTCGCTGTGCTGACCCTGCGGACAGAAAGGAAGAGTGGGGTCTCCAGGAGTCCATGGTGGTGGGTGCTTGGGTCCCTCCCCCATCAAATCAGAACCACTGAACCTCAGTTTCCTCATCTGCAAAATGGGGACTCTATCCAGAGCTGGGCTCAAAACATTGTTTTGAGGGTTCAACATAATAAAGTAGAACTTAACAAAGCAACCAGCACATGGCTGGGAGCCCAAAGGGGCGCCCAGGTGGCTCAGATGGTTAAACCTGACTCTTGATTTCAGCTCAGGTCATGATCTCCCACTTTGCGGGAGTGAGCCCCACGTTGGGCTTTGCACTGAGAGCACAGAGCCTGCTTGGGATTCTCTCTCTGTGTCTGTCTGTCTCTCTCCTTCTCTGCCCTGCCTCCTCAAGATAAATAAACAAACTTAAAGAAATGTCAGTTACTCTGTGACTATTAGATAAGAAGGCATGGAAATAAGTGCTGGACAGGGAGGCAGAGACGGAGGAATGGAGAAGTCAGACCTACAGATAACATGCAGCCTAGAACTGAGGAGCCCCCAGGGACAGCGATATGGGGGAGACACCTGGTTGGCATGGAGTGAGCTGCAGGCAGAAGGGCTTCACCCATCACAGCGAGCCTTTCATTCCCACGCACCAGTCAATGAACCGCTAATGCTAACCACAAAATCCTCTGCTACTTCAGGCATCTCCCCCATTTTTGCTCCAACCACTGGCATTTGCTCCTTCTTATCAGCCAGGCAAAGTGTCCCAAAATTGTGGATGGAATCGCTCGTGTTTGTTTTCACCGCGCTCTGCACACAGCCTCACTCTTCAAGGTTCCCCCGCCCGAGCAAGCCAAGAATGCTGCGCTGAAATCCAGAAAAGCACATCAGTAACAGCAGTTGCCGTGTACTGAGTGCCCACTGTATCCCAGGGGCTCGTCCCAGACTTGCATCTCACGTGGTCCTCACGGCAGCCTGGGGCAATTTGCAGAACGAGGGGCATTTTGCAGATGAGGAACGCTGACCTCCGGGAGGCTCGAGGTGCCACAGCCCCCAGCATGAAAGCCTCGAGCGCCCCGCCACCTTCCCGCTGTGGGATGAGCTACTCAAGTCCCCTGCAGCGCTGGCAGCTGCCGGGAGCCCACCTGCAGGAGTCTCCTCCATGCGGCACGGGAGCCTACAGGTGCGACATGATGTCGTAGTGATTACACCCACTCACCTGCTGGGCTCAGAAGGAGCCACCACAGACCGAGCCTCATCGCGGACAGGACTGCAGAGCGGGAAGGGCCCATGGCTTCAGAGGATGGGGTCTGGTTTCCCCTGGACATCAGAAGGAGGGCAGGCCAGGGCTTTGCTGTGGGCTGAGGCTCAGACCTGCTTCCCCAGTAGAGGGTCCAGTTGCTGGCACGGCAGAGCTTCTGCTGGACACCACACGGCCCTTCTCGCTATAGAACCTGAGCAGGTCACAGAAGGGGGCTTAGGGCTGTGCATCCCTGACACGGGTGTGTGTGCCTGGGTTCCTCACACTTCACAGAGCTGTAAAAGGTGAGCACGCAGGCCTCCCCACGAGTAGAGGGCTCTTGGGCTCTCCCTGGCTTAAGTGAGGATCTAACACCTTCTCTCTCTGGCATCAACCAGCGACTCTGGCCTGAGAGAAACCCTGACACGCTGGATGGAGGGGGGGTGGGTACAATATGGGATTGGAGTCCCCACTGCTCTGGCCTCAGTGTTGCACCTGTAAAATGGAGATAATCACGCCGCAAGAGGTGGTCAGTGGAAGAACTCGGGTGCTGTTCACCATAGCCAAAATGGAAGCACCCAAATGCCGACGAGCTGATAAAGAAATACACGAGGGGTGGAATGTTGGTACCATGGAAGGGTGCGCTGACCTTCTACAGCATGGATGGACCTTGGAAACATGCGAAGTGAAAGACGCCAGACACACAAAACTACGCGTGATGTGACCCTACGTATATGAAATATCCAGAATGGGTACATCTGTGGACACAGAGAGCAGATTAGCTGCTTTGGTGGGGGGCTGGAGGGGAAAGGAGAAGAGGGAGTGACCGCTAAGGGTACAGGGTTTCTTTGGGGGATGGTCAAAATGTTCTACAAGTACTTAGCGATGTCTGTTGTTCCGCTCTGCGAATGTAATTCACCAAAATGCATATTTTAAATATTTATTTATTTTTGAGAGAGCACGTGTGCAAGTGTGCACGCGTGAGCAGAGGAGGGGCAGAAAGACAGTAGAGAGAGAATCCCAAGCAGGCTCCGGGCTGTCAGCCCAGAGTCCGACATGGGGCTCAATTTACCAACCATGAGATCATGACCTGAGCCAATATCAAGATGGGATGCTTAACCCACTGAGCCACCCAGGCACCCCCAAACTGTACATTTTAAAAGGATGAATTTTATGATATGTTAATTATATCTCAAAAAGCTGTTATTAAAGAAATAAACATTTCCTTTATTAATAAAAAATAGCCAAGTCTCTTTAGACTGTAGGGAAAATAATATAGGCTAGAATGTGGATCTCTGATTCACAACATGGTTCAGGGGCACCTGAATGGCTCAGTTGGTTAAGCATCTGACTCTTGATTTCAGCTAGGTCATGATCTCAAGGTTTGTGAGATCGAGCCCTGAATCAGTCTCTGAGCTGACAGTGTGGAGCCTGTTTGGAATTCCCTCTCTCTCTCTCTCTCTCTCTCTCTCTTTCTCTCTCTCAAAATAAATAAATAAATGTTAAAAAAAAATGATTCCAGTGGTAAGAAGGACCTGATGTCAAAGATGTGAGTGAAGTGTTAAATATTTCACAACAGAGGGAGTTGTGGAAAAGCTGTATTTTTAAGTTAATGTGTTAATATATATAGTATGTGATTTAAAACGTTTGTTACTGGAAAAATTCAATATTACCCTAAAAAGTTTACATATTCAAATTAGCACTTTCCTCTTCTTCTTCTTCTTCTTCTTCTTCTTCTTCTTCTTCTAACCACGCTTCTTATTGGCAAAATAAGGATGTCTACTGTTCAGCCACAGTCTGCATGTGTCAAATGCCAACTCTGTCCGGCACCAGCTGTGTCCTTGGGACACAGTGCAGATAACGGGCATGGGGTTTCCCTTTGGGATGATGAGAATGTTCTAGAACTCGATACCGGTGATGTCTACACAACATTTTGAATGGCACTAATGGTAAATTTTATATCATGTATATTTTACTGCAATTTAAAAAGAAAAAAGAACATGAGTGAAAGGGATTTTAAAATTCAGCCCCTGGGTCATCCATGGAATGTGTGTTCCATTCTCATCTGCCAGGCGACTCTGCCCCTACTCTTGGAGCAGCGATTCCATCATTGATGTCCCACCTCTCCTCGAGCCTGTCCCCCCACCCTGCCTGCCCTCCTGGAGTTCGCGAATGTGGCTCTGAATCCTGGCCACCACTCTCCTGACTCAGGACTTGGGCAGGGCACTCAAGCCCTCTGGGATTATCTGGTGCAAGGATAGAACAGTCTCTGCCTGCCTACCCCTCAGGACGGGTGCAGGGAGGGAGCACGAGGGATCATGACCACCACAGCGCCTGCGAAGTGCAGGGGGCTGGGTAGGAGAAGTGGAGGCATGGGGTCATGGGGACACGAAGAGCCCACAGCCTCCCGCGTTGATGGCTTGTGTCAGCTTGGAGGGAGAGAGCGTGTGGGAGGGGTTTCATTTGAATTTCACTGTGCTGGCAGTTCTGAAATACATGTATTATAATCTGCTTTTCCAGAATGTGTTTGGGCAGAGAAGGTGCTCCTGTATTGATTTTCTTGGGTTTCAATTCAAAGACTTATTAGAAATTGACAATTACATTTATCTCCTGTTCCCTCAGGAGAATATGGCCCCTGACCACCAGCCACCCTTACCCTCATGCCACACTGCGATTCACCCTTGCCCCAGGTTTCCTCACTTAGCAGTCCTATCCCGCTCAGTTCTTGGATCCTTCCTGCCCCCCCCTCAAAAACCCCAGAAGGCAGGTGGAAAAGGCTGGAAGCCCCCAGAAGGTGGCTTCTCTGAAACATCTAATGAGTATCAAGAGAACAGCGCACAGCTCTCCTGGTGGGACAGGGGGAGGGGTGGGGGGCTCCACGATCCAAGTGGGGTGAAGCAAGGGATCCTGTCAATGGGAAAATGGGAAGCTTCTTCCGTAGATACCTCCCCCAACACAGACTCCTTCTGGAGCAGCTTCTGTCCAAACGCAAATTCTGGAGCCTAATTATTAGGAGTTCTGTAATGGGAGCGCAGCTTTATATATACATGAACTAACATCTCGCTACACATCATGCATAATGTTTGCGTGATGCCTGCCCCAGCCTGTGTGTCTATATATAGCTCCTGAGGCACAGATGAACTGCGGCAGCTGGGTCTGGGGGCTCAGGCCCTTGCAGGTACAGAGGCCAGCCTCCTGGAGGCTTCCCTACAGCAGACCCAGGCAGAAGAAAGCACAGCTAATTAATTTCCGGAGAAAGCTATTGTTACCAATGCTGTAGACTGAATGTTTGTGTCCCCTTCCCCCACTAAATTCATAGCTTGAAGCCCTAACCCCCAGGGTGATGGTGTTAGGAGGTGGGGGCGGGGGGATCTTTGAGAGGTGATTAGGTCACGAGGGTGGAGCCCTCATGAATAGAATCAGTGTTCTTAGCAAAGAGATCGCAGAGTTCTCCCTCTCCCCTCGGCCATGAGAGGACTCAGTGAGAAGGCATCATCTCTGAACCAGGAAGCAGGCTCCTGTCAGCCACCAAATCTGCCAGCACCTTGATCTTGGACTTTCCAGCCTCCAGAACTCCGAGAGATAAATGTCCCTTGTTTATTTATGCCACCAGTCTGTGGGATTTTTGTTATAGAAGCTCCAGGGGACTCAGACAACTGAATTGCTCTTTTCTAGTCTTTTTTTCTCTGTACATACACATCATCTGTGTTATCTCTGGGTGCAGAAATTAGAGGCAATTTTTACTTCTTTTTGACACGTTGCTATATTTTCCAAATTTCCTACCATAAGGATGTATTAGCTACTAAATATTATAAAGTATTTTTAATTGGGTAGTGACATCTGCTGGGTGTTTTACATGCCCTCCCCCACAACTCTTGGCGGGGTGTGGGGGGAGCTGCTCTCATCCCTCAAGTAGGTGTCGATTAAAGACTCCATTCTTCCATCTGAATGGAGTGCAAGTTGTCAAAGTCAACTGTGAAAAAAGCTGGAAGCAATACGGATGTGGACAAATAGATAAACAAGTGTGGTGTGCACATACAGTGCCATATTACTTAACCTTAAAAAGGAAAAAAAAATCTGACACGTCTATGGACAGAGAAGAACCCTGAAGACAGTGTGCTAAGTGACATAAGCCAAACGGCCTTAGGACAAATATTGTATGATGCAATGATCTGACTACCTAGAGTAATCAAATTCATAGAGTCAGAATGGGGACTGCCACCAGGGGCTGGGAAGAGGGGGGAGGGGAGAGTTAGTGTTTAATGGGGACAGACTTTCAGTTGGGGAAGATGCAAAGTTCTGGAGATGGACCGTGGTGATGGCTGCACAGCACTGTGAATGTACTTGATGCCACTGATCTATACACTTAAAAATGGTTAAAACAGTAAATTATGTATATTTTGCAACAATTAAAAAAGAAATACTTGGGAAAAAAACTGGTAATAAATACTCAAAATTCATCCCCCCAAAATCAGCCGTGTTCATGGGAATCACCTTAGGGTTGAGATAAAAGAGAGAACAGGAAATAAATCGTAGCACTGAACTCCTCGCATGGGCTCCAAAGTTGAGACAAAAGTAGACAGTGGCAGGGCGCCTGGGTGGCTCAGTCGGTTAAGCGTCCGACTTCGGCTCAGGTCATGATCTCACGGTTTGTGAGTTGGAGCCCCACATCGGGCTCTGTGCTGACAGCTCAGAGCCTGGAGCCTGCTTCACATTCTGTGTTTCCTTCTCTCCCTGCCCCTGCCCCACTCATTCTCTCTCTCTCTCAAGAATAAAATAAACATTTAAAAAAAAAAAAAGGTGTCAGGTGCTTTGGAATAGAAGCAGAAGTCACTACCGTGAGCTCCTTGTGGATGGGGACTGTGTCTCATTTGCCTGTTATCTCAGCCCCAAGCGCAGCCCTTGTAACAGGGGTTTGCCTGTGGGTTCCAGGTATATAAGGTCACCATGAATAGTGCCCAGGAGTGGAAGAGAGCTCGGGAAGAATCTGTGAGGGAGACCCAGGCTTATGGCTTAGTTTAGGGAGCAAGATGACATAAGACACTTGTTCCCATAATCTGATTCTTCAGTCTTTTCTTTACCCATTCACCTTTCCACTTCCTCTTCCACACACAACAGTGTGCCAGGCGGTAGGGGCAAAGAATTGAGAACGTATAGCCCTGAGGAGGACATATTAGAGAAGAAAGGATGGAAGAAAAGTTGTAGACTCTCCTCTGCTCATCCACCCCTGCTGTGAGGCATGACTTTGTTCATTTAGTCCCATTGGCTTCAAAGCCATGCAGAGAGGTCCCAAGTCCCCAGAGTGTTCCTTCTGAGCTTTTTACAACTCCTCACACTGGGAAGTTCTTCCCTGAGTCTGATGTCAGGTAAGCATCTGAGAGACTAGAGATGCTTGAGTTGACTTGAGTTGATTTTAGAGAGCCTGGCATTGCCCAACTAAGACAGATGTCATGAACATCCGGGGAACGGCAGAACAGGTGAGTTTTTCGGTCTATCTACGCTCATTCAAAACCTGACAATCACAGCACTCCTTTTCTGGTTCCTTTTCTCTCTTTCCTCTTCCACCCCGGATGTCTTCATATTCTTACGTATCCCGTGCCTCCCTAATGGACCTGGAATGTCAGCGACAAATTATTACCTGACACCATCTCCACCATCTAGAAGTTTTATTTGCTTGTTTTAAAATGCAGAGGAGCTATAAAATTAAATTGTTTTTCTCCACCAGGACATAGCCATGAAGATTCACTGCTTTGTTTTCAGTTAGCTATGAGAAAACAGGGCAGGGCAAAGGGGAAAGGCAACAGGGAAAGAGGATGTCAGGGTCCCCTTTGATGTTAATGCCTAGATCTTTCTAAGAACAATCTACAAAGCTTGTGTAGTTTTAAGGTTTACGAGGCACTTTCATACTTTTCCTTCATTTGGGCCTTGGAGGGTAAGGGGAAGAGATTTTATTATCTTTTTTTATGGAACTAAAAGAATATTGATATTCAGAAAAGATTTTCTCAAGGATGTATAGTTCAAAATCAATATAGTCGGGACTCAAACTCGGGTCTTCAGCTTCTATTTTTTTTTTTTAAGTTTATTTATTTATTTATTTTGAAAGAGAGAGAGAGTGAGCAAGGGAGGGGCAGAGAGAGGGTGAGGAAGAGAGAGAGTCCCAAGCAGGCTCCACACCATCAGCATGGAGCCCAACATGGGGCTCAAATCCCTAATGAACTCTCATGGTTCATCTGTAAGATAATGATCTGAGCCAAGGTGAAGAGTCAGGCGTTTAACCCAGTGAGCCACCCCGGAGCCCCTCGAGTCTCCAACTTCTAAACCATAATGTGGTAAAGGTCAGTGGCAGATGGGTGGTGAGAAGGAAAGATGTCCCACCTCAAATTCTGGTTCACCTGGATCCAGGGTTCTAGGAGTTTCCTCTGTATGCAGACTCACTCATTCCCCCTTCCAACCCATATCATGGCCAAAAATCCCAAAGCTATGACCCGTTTCACCTTTCAATCCAGTGCACTAAATAAAAGATTTTTCTGACAATAGGAGAAAAAGAAATGGAAATCCAGGCATGCTGAAATTGCATCATATAAGGAACCAACCAGAGATGTGCTGGACCCTATGGAAGATGTGCAAATAGAAGTCAATCGATTCTAGAGGATATATTCCTACAAGATGCCTTACATTTGCGTCCTTTGTAATTGGCCCACAAAAATAATCTCATTAATTTGTCACTGGAAACCAAAGGGGAAATTATCCCAGGTAATTGACAGTAATTAGAGTTACCTTCCACCTAAGAAAGATATTAAAAGAGAAAGAGCCCTGGATTCTTTGATCCTTTAACTGGCTGGATTGGCAGGTTTGGGGAAGGAGGGGGTGGTTGTGGGGTGATGTCCCTGTTTATAAGGTGGGTCTGGGTAAAAGGTGCACGGGGAAATCTACACAAAAGAAATTGTGTATGGAAAGGGCTCAGACACCAACATCCGCACTACTGTTGCTGACACATGAGGGTGTCCAGACGACCCCCTATGCCCATGCCCACCTCCTGAGTCCTGGTCCCATGAAGTCAAGGTGATTTGGGCTCGCCTCTTTGTCCATCTTCCTACTGCAGCTGATTTTCAGCTTCCCACCCACCAGGCCGTATTCTATTCTTTTCACAAGTATCACCTTCTCCAGAAAGCCTGCTTAGATCCCGACAGCCCCTCTCTGCCATCCAGCATCCCCTCATCTCCCCCACCACAAGAATCCCAGCTCTCTCCCAACTGTCACTACCCCCAAAGAAAGCCCCTCGCTTAGAGGAAATGATACTGTTCCTTCTTCCAAGTAATTTCATTCCAGGCACTTAGGGGAGAGAGAGCATATTTCTAGCTTGTATATCTGCTCTGCTCAATAAATTGATCAACCACAGAAGCTTCGCATCTCAAGGTCAGGTGGAATCTTAAAGGTCATCTGGATTAGCACATCAGCTGATGTGGGAAGCTTCTCTCACAAATTCCAGCCTCCGTAAAACCTCAGCAATGAAGAACTTGCTACCTTCCAAGTCAGTGAATACCATCGATGTCTATTAGCCTTCACTAAAAGATATAGAATATTTACTTCACGAATAAATAAGTGACAAACGAAGGAGCAGTAGTCATCAAGACACAGAAGCAGATATTATATAGTACAGCCACTAACTCCCGAGACTCAGCTACCCTCCGAGGAAGGGGTTGACCATCACTGGGCTCTGAGCAGCTCTAGCAGAGACAGCCAGAAGACCAACGTTTTTCTAGGGGCAGGCGGCTTCTAGTGGTCAGACATACTCTCCTCCTAAAGTACCCAGAAGCAGCGAATCTGCTAGAATCCCCTCGACCCCACCCCAACAATGTCCCCACACCCACCACCCCCAGAGGTGCTTTGGGGGGCACCCTCCTTACCCGTGGCCACAGAGGAAGAAAGTCCTTTGAAAGAACGCAGAACCAGCCTGGCTTGGAAGTCGTCCTGGTCAAAAGTCCCCCCAAGACAGAAAGGCGGGCACAGAGCAGAGCTGGGTGGTTTCATCTCGTGGGCAAACAGATGCTGGGGGTGGACATCCCTTGGCGGAGGGCAACCTGATTCTGAGAGTCAAGGGGCCTTTCTAGGGAGGGCTGGACAAGTTCTGCAGGCAGGTCGTTGCCTGGGGCTCCCAGCTCAGGCAGCCCGAGAGGCCTCGCAGGTGCTATAGGAGAGGGCGACACGGAGAGCCCGGCACAAGGGCTTCTGCAGGTAAAAGCCAAGCCAGTCCACAGGAGGGACGGCTGGCTTGGCAAGCAAACAGACTCGTGCTCTCATTCTCCTCTCTTTCTCTCTCTCTCTCTCTCTTTCTCACACACACACACACACACACCCTCTCTCGAGGGGAGGAGGAGCCTGTGACTATTCAGTCTGTGTCCAGTGGGGACAGACAACAGATTTGCTTTCCTTCTGTCCAGTTATGAAGATGCTTCTTTCTTTGCTCTGAAGGACCCCGTGCGCCGGGATCACCGCCTGGACCCCCTGACGTCACCCACAGGTGGGGAATCTCCAGGGTCCTGGGTCTGTGTGTCAAGAGAGCCGTAGAATTTCAAGTAGAATAGGACTGAAAACAGAGCCCTCAGTCAGCCGGCCTATGGGTCTCTCCTTCCCCTTCTCCCCTGGAGGAAAACCCCTCTCCCCTCAGGCAGCTGTCTGCAGGACCACAGGTCACCCATGCTGCCACCTGGTCTGGCTGCAGCTTGCCTGTCACCTCCTCAGCCTCCTTGCTGGTGACCTTGCCTTCAGTTTCCCAGAGAAGCAAGGTCATCCTCCAAACTGTAGACCCCTTGCCTCCTTCTCGCACCATGAGTGTTATCCCTCCTCCCTGCACGGTGGTCTTGATAGGATCCTCGTCTATTAAATACCCCAGGCTTCCTCATACTTTCACCTCTCCTCTGGCCTGATCCTTTCCCTCAGTCCATAAGTAAGCTCATCTTGGACCCCAACATCACTCTTGGAGGTCTGCCTCCCCCTCAAGCTGCTTGTTACCTTGTGTCCTTTATTTTGTTAAAAGCAAAGGGCCCCGAGCACGACCGCCAGGGTTTGATTTCTGGCTTTGCTCTCTAAAAGCTGTGTGGTTTTTTTGAACGGTGAAGGAAACCATTAACAAAATGAAAAGGCAACCTGCTGAATGAGGAAGATATTTGCAAATGATATATCTGATAAGAGGATCCAAGATATACGTGGAACATGAGTTACCAACTTAATGTACCAACTTAATGGCAAAATAAAATAAAATAAAAAACCTGGGGCACCTGGATGGCTCAGTCAGTTAAGCGTCCGACTCTTGACTTTGGCTCAGGTCGTGATCTCACGGTTCATGAGATTGAGCCCCACACTGGGCTCTGTGCTGACAGTGTGGAGCCTGCTTGGGATTTTCTCTCTCCCTCTCTCTCTGCCCCTCCCCTGCCCTCTCTCTCTCTCTCTCTCTCTCTCAAAAAATAAATAAACAACAACAAAAAAAACCTGATTAAAAAACATCCAGGACACCTGGGTGGCTCAGTCGGTTGAGCGTCTGACTTTGGTTCAGGTCATGATCTCATGGTCCGTGAGTTCGAGCCCCGCGTCGGGCTCTGTGCTGACAGCTCAGAGCCTGGAGCCTGCTTCAGATTCTGTCTCCCTCTCTCTCTGACCCTCCCCCGTTCATGCTCTGTCTCTCTCTGTCTCAAAAATAAATAAACATTTAAAAAAAACATGCAGAGGAACTGAATAGAAACATTTTCAAAGAAGACATACAGATGGCTAATAGACACACGAAAAGATGCTCAGCATCACTAACCATCAGGGAAACACAAATCAAAACAAAAATGAGATTATCAGTCAGGGTGGCCAAAATAAAAAAGATAAGAAATAGCAAGTGTTGATGAGAATGTGAAAAAAAAGGAACTCTCTTGCGCTGTTGGTTGAAATGTAAATTGGTGCAGCCACTGTGGGAAACAGTATAGAGTTTCCTCAAAAAATTAAACCTAGAAATACCTGACAACCCAGCAATTCTACTTCTTTGTATTTACTGGAAGAAAATGAAAACATAATTTAAGAAGATACATGCACTCTTAAGTTTATAGGAGCATTATTTACAATAACCAAATTATGGAAATAACCCAAGTGTCCATCAGTGGATAAATAGATAAAGAAGATGTGATATACACATACAATGGAATATCATGCAGCCATAAAGAAGAATGAAGTCTTGCCATCTGTGACAACAGGGATAGACCTAGAGGGTATTATGCTAAGTGAAACAAGCCAGACAGAGAAAGCCAGGCACCGTATGATTTCACTTATATGTGGAATCTAAAACACAAGACAGATGAACAAACAAACAGAAAACAAAGAGAAACAGACTCATACATACAGAGAACAAATTGGTGGTTGACAGAGGGGTGAGGGTGGGAGATAGGCAAAATAGATGAGGGGGATTAAGAGGTACAAACTTCTAGTCATAAAATAAGTAAGTCAGAGGGATGAAAAGTACAGCACAGGGCCATATAGTCAATAATTTCATAACAACTTTGTACGGTGACAGATGGTAATTACACCTATCGTGGTGAGGATTTTGTAATATATGTGATTGTCAAATCATTATGCTGTAAACCCAGAGTCAAATATAAGATTCTATGTCAACTACACTTTTAAAAAAGCTTTGTAGTTTTAGATAGGTCTCTAGAGCTTTCTGTGCCTCAATTTCTTTGTATGTAAAACAAGGATGTGAATACTGGTACCTACCTCACAGGCCTATTGTGAGGAGTAAACGAGTTAGTAGAAATAAAGGACTTAGAGTTGTGAAATAATATATGATATATATGTGATATGTATGTATACAAATATATATGTTTACACCTATGCATGTGATTGCTAGTGTTATCTTTCGAGGAAAATTAAGGCATCAAAGACAAAGTCATTAATTCATTATTGATAATTCATTATCAAAATACAAGTTCATAAATTCATTAAACTCATTGTTCTCACTATCTATAATGACAAATCTTAATATTTCGCCATATGTACTTTCATACTGAGGTGTGTGTGTGTAATCATAGCTTATACCAACTAGGGTTCTTGGTGACAAGCAGTGAAAACCTATGAATGATTTAAGCAGAAAACGGTTTTACTAAAGGACAATGGGGAGTTCACAGAAGCACTTGGGAAGCCAGAGAACCCGCTTAGGGCACAGGTGAGAACAAGGGAGACATCAGCCAGACCAGAGCCCGCATCACAAGCCATTACCTGCATGGTGGGCCTGCTGCTGTAGAACCGGATGCAAAACCTTCCAACGTCTGTCACTGTTACCGCTGTCGCTGCTGTCCCTGGAAGCCAGGCACTCCTGCTGCTGCCGGAATTAGTTCTCCTCTATCCCTGCTCCTTTGTGGCACCGGCTCCCAGCACAAAGGTCAGCACAGATGCATGTGACTAAGCATGTGCCCATGAACTAGGGGCAAGGAAGGTTGAGGACGCAGGAATCTGGCATTTCGGGCTCCTTGTGGAAAGTGGGCTCCACCACCTTCAAGGTGGGAACATTCCCAAAATATTTGAAAGGAGTTTAAATGCTGGGAAGCTCCCCAAAATCTAGCTTTCTGGCTCCTAACATTGATGCACACCCAGCTTTCCATAATTACACTTTGGGGAAAAGAAATGCTTACATCTAACTGTTCTAAAAGTTGTACCCAGAATGTGTTTTAATTGGGTATGGCAAGACATGCAGACATGAGAATGATTGTCGTGAAGGAAGAAGTTTATACCCACAGATCCCTAGAAATAAAAACCACAGTTGCCATGCGGGGCCACATGGGGAAGCACCAGTGCCAGCCATGGGACAGAAACGGCAAAGGAGAAAGCAGGACTCAGGGTATTTACCGGAATTTCTGCAGAAGAGACAAGGCAGGCCAGGATAAGCAGTTTAGGATCGGAGAGTCTGAGTAATTTGGGCAGGCTGTGGGCATAGGGACAGCCTCTAGTTGTCTGGTACCCGGTTGTGGGGTGCTTTGTGCAGGGGGAGTGTTGGCTTTGTATGCGAGAGAAAAAGGAAAGTGGCTGGGGATGTCAACTCGGGACTGACTGGAGGGTTTGTAATATGATTTTTGTACTTCCATGAAAACTGGATCACAAGGATGATGTGAACAACTTTGCCCATTAGTTAGGCCCTGTGAGTAATGGTGGCCAAGCGGACAAACAGAGAATCTAAGAAAACACATTTCGAACACTAATGTGAGGCAGTCATTCCACACAGAAATAAAAGTGCTCATTCTACTCCTGTATCCCTAGGAGTCATCAGTTACTCTGTCCAGCTCCATATCTAGCCTCTCTGGGCAATGTCCATCCTTGCTCTTAGCCTGACACAACGTCATCTTGAAATTCTGTTTCCCATGGAGTAAATCATAAAGTTCATCAAAAGCACACTGCATATAAAGTAATGGGGTTCGCAGAAAATAAAATAAATTAACCAAGTAAGGAAGAAAATATAGGCTGGTACATTCCTTACTGCTATAAAAGATTGTTAGGTTAGAGTTGGTATTTATAGCTTTCCCCTTCACCCATCCTCCAGAAGAAGCATCTATTCCATGAAAGACAAATTTCTACCCCCTCCATTATGGAAGGAGTTCAATGTAATCAGCTTGCCACCAGGTGAATGATTTGAGCCTCTGGGCTCAGGCACCCTATCTAGAGCTCGGGGTTTGTCATTGCTGCTGGACAGCTGGGCATTTGGCAATGACAGCAGTAGGGATCCCATCAGGAATAACATCTGTAATTAGAATCACCTAATTAAGTTTACAATGATGCATTGACACTCTGCAAGACCCATCCATCTTAGATAGAGTTTGGTGGTCATCAAAATTATCTTCCCTGCATCATTCTGGTCTTTGATGGTGGTTCTAATGCCATGACCGCCCCCCACCACACCGAAACATGCTATAGATTTTATTTATCACTTTGTTATAGAGGCTTCTCCTTGGTTCCTCCTGTCAAGACTGATGATGATGTGTCACATACTGAGAAGTTCCCTTAACTCAAGTCTTCAGCACCCAAGCTGCAAACCACTTCCCACAGCTCCTGTAATCAAGATGGTAGCCCTCTCACACCAATCTATTTCTCAAGGCCTTGGAGAAGGGAGTGTCTCATGAGCTTTCTCATACGAGGAAGAAGGTGGAAGGTTGTGCATAAAAAAATCCATTCCAACATTTCTATTTTTCCAAGTCTTTCCTTCCACTATACTAATTTGTGATATCTCACAGTAACTTTGCATGGACTACCATTGAACAAACCGTGAATACCACCCTGTGATGGTTAATCTTATGTGTCAACACGACGGGGCTAAGGGAGGCCCAGATAGCTGCTAAAACATTCTTTCTGAGTGTGTCTGTAGGATGTCTCTGGAGGAGATATGCATTTAAATCAGTAGACGAAGGCAAGAGGATCACTCTCCCCAATGCAGGTGGGCACCATCTAATCTGTAGAGGGCCTGGGTAGAACAAAAAGGTGATGGAAACATGATTCAGTTTCTCTGCTTGAGCTATGACCTCTATTTTCTCCTGCTTTTGGTCACCAGTACACCTGATTCTTCAGCCTTCAGACTCAGACCAGGACTTAAACCATTGGTTCCTACCTCTCATTCTCAGACCTTTGGACTCCAGACTGTCAGTGTGTAACACCACCTGCTTTCTGGTTTTCCAGCTTGCAGACAGTAGACTGGGACTTCTCAGCCTCCATAACCATATGAACCAATACCTATAATAAGTCTCATTTTATGTATGTATGTATGTGTATATATATATATATATATATATATATATATATATGAATAACATATATATGGAATATATATGTTATTCATATATATATATATATATGTGTGTGTGTGTGTGTGTGTGTAGTATTTTTTCTGTTTCTTGGGAGAACCCTGACTCATACACACCCCAGCTATTCAAATTTGTAGACTAAACCAAAATCTCTAGGAAGTATCCCCCATCAGTCCACCAAGTCTTATTTTAACCTTCTGTCCTTGGTCTAGTACCCTGATAATCCATTTCTATGCATGATCACCAGATTGTGGACATCAACGAGCAGAATCTTGCAGGTTTGGTGTGTGTTTGTGTCTCCTCCCAGGTTTGTCCCTGGAACCTGTCTGCTGGGGCATGGTGGGGACCTAGCCCTTGTTCAAGTCCAGAGGCAGTGAGGGGACTTAGGATGGGGCATGAAGGAAGTTGGCTTACCTGGCTCATGATAAATCTTTCAGGTGAGGTTCTTGTGGGGCTTTCCGCTAAGGTAAGAACAAGTTCATCAGCTTACAGGAAGAGAAACATCTTTCCCTGACAAGGAAGCGTTCCTACCTTGGGATTATTCCCAGTTCTTAGAGTCTTACTTCTTCCCCATTAGTGCTGTGAGTTGAATTGATGCAATAATTAAGCACATCACAGGCTCAGAATTTGAGTTTGGAATTTCACCATCTGGTCACTTATCCATTTATTGCCTGTCATCTCTGAATGTACTTTCAATTTATGTTTCTTTGAGGATTTCTTCTTTAAAGTATACCCAATACTAAGCTGTCTCAGTGAAGAGCCCTGGAGGGACATTGCAGGAGGATGAGAGAGAGGTTTCCTGTAATTTCTAGCACAGGTGGGGGCACCTTTCAGCCTCAGCCTGGCAATTGCCTCTCTGTAACCATTCCGTCGACATGGAAACCAGAGCCCCAGGTAGCCTGCACACAGCCACCTGCCCAGATTCCCTCGGTGAGCCCCTCTAAGGGCTGTATATGGCTGACTGTGGCCAGAGGGTCACGCGTGAGGAAGATTGCAGGAGAAATAATTTAGGGAAGAGAAGACCAGTTGAGATAAGCAAGAGAGTGGTTTTACATGAAGAATAGCAGAGGCCTAGGGACTGACTTTAGAGATGAGGAAAATGAGGAGCCTGCAGAGGAAACCAAGCAGGAGCCATATGCATAGCAGGTGAGACCATCCAGGCAAGAGAGGGTACGAGAGGCCGAGGACAGAGAGTGTCATCAGGAAGGGCCACCGGGCCAGTTGCTGCTAAGTCGGGCATGGTGAGGGTGTAGAATGATCTATGGATTTAGCAACACAGAGGTTTTCTGTGACGTTGGGAAGAGGATTTTCACCGAGAGGATAAAGACAAAAGCATGAATCAGATGAGTTCAAAGGAGAATGGGCCAAGTAGGTGTAGAGTTGATGAGCCTCAACAACTCTTACAGACTTTTGCTATAAAAGAAGAAAACGAATAGTAGTGGGAGAGAAATGTGGGCTCTCCATAGACTTATTCATTTTTTTAAGGTTTATTTATTTATTTTGAGGGAGACCGAGAGCACACACATGTGAGTGGGGGAGGGGGGAGGGCAGAGAAAGGAGAGAGAGAGAGAGAGAGAGAGAGAGAGAATGCCAAGCAGGCTCCATGCTGTCAGCACAGAGCCCAATGTGAGGCTTCAACTCACCACCCTGAGATCATGACCCGAGCTGAAACCAAGAGTCGAACACTTAACCAACTAAGTCACCCAGGTGCCCCTATTCATTTATTTAATAAATGAAGTTACAGACTATTGGTGTCTTAGTCTGCTTGAGATGCCATAACAAAACACCACAGATTGGGTGATTTAAGGTACAGAAATTTCCCGCTTTCAGTTCTGCAGACTGGAAGTCCAAGGTGAAGGTGCCGGCAGGGAGGGTTTCATTCTGAGGTCTCTTGGCATGTAGGCAGCCACCATCTCACTTTGTGCTCACATGACCTCTCCTTTGTGTCCATACAGAGCAAGAAAGCAAGCTCTCTGGTGCCTTTTTATTTTTTATTTTAAAAGTTTTTTTTAACGTTTATTTATTTTTGAGACAGAGAGAGTCAGAGCATGAACAGGGGAGGGTCAGAGAGAGAGGGAGACACAGAATCTGAAACAGGCTCCAGGCTCTGAGCTGTCAGCACAGAGCCCGACGCGGGGCTCGAACTCACAAGCCGCGAGATCATGACCTGAGCCGAGTTGGACGCTTAACCAACTGAGCCACCCAGGCGCCCCTCTGGTGCCTTTTTAAAGAAGGACACTAGGGGCACCTGGTGGCTCAGTCGGTTAAGCATCTGACTTCGGCTCAGGTCATGACCTCGCGGTTCACGGGTTCGAGCCCCACATCAGGCTCTGTACTGACAGCTCAGAGCCTGGAGCCTGTTTCGTGGATTCTTTCTCCCTCTCTCTCTCTGCCCCTGCCCCACTTGTACTCTGTCTTTCTCTCTCTCTCTCAAAAATAAATAAAACATTAAAAAAATTAAAAATAAAATAAATAAGGACGCTAATCCCATCATGGGACCTACCCACATGACCTCAACTAACCCTAATTTCCTCCCAAAGGCCCTGCCTCCAAATACCATCACCCTGGGGCTTCAACATACAGATTGGGGGGGAGGGGACACATACATTCATTCCATCCATAACGTTCGGCATGTGAATGGGATGATCCAGGAGAGGAGATAACTAGTGACGGGGCGAGGAGTTGTCCTTGTGCCTACAAGAGTACCAAATTCAGTGTCTCACAGGAAGAGTCAGCGTTAGCCAGGAGCAGAGACAGCTGCTCAGTGTGGCTGGAGAGGAGATGGAGTTGAAGCAGCCACAGGTCCAGGGTGAGTCAACAGACAGGTGGGAGTTTGTGGAAGTTTTCTGATTGCTCCAATTTTCTCAGTGCGGTGGGAAGCAAAGACACTGGCTGAGAGCGAGGATGGGGGAAAGCATTGGAGACTGAGGGGAGAAAGGAATGTGTCACTCAGTCTCCCGGGAGATCACGTGAGAGACCAGACAAGGGAAGAGTAGTGGAGTAGTTGGGTGTAGTGTAGAACAGTCGGCTGAGTTGAGATTAATATTGTGGGTCTTCAGAGGTGATCGGGGTGCAGCGATGAGGACTGAAAGGTCGTCTCCCCCTCCCCCTTCCCAGTGACACAAGGGGAGGGGGGAGAACAGTGGAAGCAGGTGCCTCAGAGGAGAGCCACATTTGAGACTTGCACATCTTGAGAGCAAGAAGAGCAAGACAATAGAAGAGAGATTAGGGGAAGGAGTGAATCTTGCTGATGATGACCCTGAAGTTCCAGAGGGCATGGTGAGTTCCAGAAGGTTCCAGAAGGCACAGTAGAAGGGTTTTGAGAATTGGTGAGGAGTAAGAGGTGCCTACACTGGCTGATCTAGGCAGAGAATATATTTAATGACAGACTATTGGTGAGGCCCCTTGGAAGCTTAGAGAACCAAACCTGGAAAACTAGTAGCAGAGAAGGCCAACCATCAAAATCACCCCAGACCAGACTTGGAAACACAGTGCTGCTTCTGTTGCTGAATGCTGAGGGTCATATGGCCTGCATCGTCCCTGTCGGCTGAGGACCTTGGATATTGCTGCTGCCCCAAAATTGCCAACCAAAACCCTCCCCTCTGTCCCTCTTCCCTCCTGCTATAAAGCCTGGGCTGGGTGCATCTAATCTGCTGAGCCTGATTCACAGACCTTCACCCTAGTTCAAGGCGTGCTCACAGAATCTGAGGGAGGAAAAGAGAAGCAGGCTAGGGAACTGCACAACTAACAACAATGTAGTGACAGCAAACCACACCATGGTACAATTTTTAGGAAGCCACCCTTGTGTCTCTTCGTCCACACCAAGTATATAGGAATTGACTGGGGAAGTTCCATACTATCCTCCCCAGAAACACTAGATGCTTCTGCCACTGCTATTGCTGGAAGAAAGTTCCAGCTCACATATCTGTTGCTTCAAGTTTCTTGTTCTCATACCCAAATCACAGGCAAGAAGGTTGAAGGGCAGAGCCCATGTCACATGAACAGCATTACGGGAGCCTAGGAAACAGGGTGTCCGTGGAGTCTATCTTGAGAAGGAAGAACTCAAAACGCGAGAGCTATCACAGTAGAGAGATGATGTTCAAAGGACACTGTGCATCTCTAAATGACAGATGTCCACTGCAGGGTAAAATTCTTCAAAAGTAGGAAGAGGTTATAGATATTGGGAAGTAAAAAATAATAATAATAATAACTAAGAAAAATGACAAGTAGCCACCATAAATATTTCTAATGTCCTCATTCATGGCCCCAGAAGCAACTGGAAATTCCTTGAATTTCATCATCCCACTACAATAGAAGCTTCTTAGTCCCTATTTTTGTCTGTTTTATTTACCAATGAAACCCAAGTGCCAGAAAGTGCTTAATATATTATTTGTTGATGAATTAAAGAAATTCATTTGCTGCACTAAAGAAAGACAAAGCTTCAGGTGGAATGTGGGTTTAGAGAACTTGTGGTGCCTGGGTGGCTCAGTTGGTTAAGTGTCTGACTCTGGGTTTCGGCTCAGGTCATGATCTCACGGTTTTATGCTTTATTTATTTTTGAGAGCAAGAGAGGCAGAGCACGAGAGGGGGAGGGGCAGAGAGAGAGAGAGGGAGACACAGAATCCCAAGCAGGCTCCAGGCTCTGAGCAGTCAGCACAGAGCCCAATGCAGAGCTCGAACTCACAGACCACAAGCTCATGGCCTGCGCCGAAGTAGAAGTGGGACACTTAACTGACTGAGCTACCCAGACGCCCCTTATAAATATTAAAATTAACAGACATAAGGGGTAGGATTTACATTTCAGTAAAGATTTCCATAGCCCAGCTGAGTGAGCTCTTCCCTTCCTACACCGTGGGTAGCAGAAAACATGGGGGAAGTATTACCCAAGAGAAAGAGCAGAGCACAGTAAAATGCCATTGAGACCTCTACACCTTGCCTAAGCAATTCAGCCAGGGCGTTCTGTAACTCACAAGGTATTATAGAATATTCCACACCACGTCAATTTACTACTTTACTGCCCCTGAATAAACAAGGGTGCCCGTGATAGCTTCATAATTTCCTATTAACAAGCAATTATTCCCATCTTAAAAGGAAGTCTCAGATTCTGTGTTTCTTACTTTCCTTCTCAGAAGGGGGATTTACAAAATCCAGTTCTGTCAGGGTATCCTTCCTCTTTGCTTTGCTACATTTACAAACATATATGTATATGTATTCCTAAATGGTACTGCACCAGATGGCAGAAACTACTCTAGTTAATTTAAATAGAAAGAGATGTAATTCAGGCTACTAGGAACCTACAAAATCTTTGCAAGCAGTGGGGAAGTGAGCTCCAGGGTGAGCCTTTAAGAAAGACTCCCAAAAAACACCACCGAACCAGAAGCTATTACCTCTGCCCTACTCAACTGGACACCACTGGGACTGAGTTCAAGAATACACAGCTTAGTGGGGAGCCAGAAATCCAGAAGAAGCTCCGAGTTCTTTCGGCTGAGTGATTGAGTGAATGGGGGTGCCATTTAGTAGACTGAGAATGTATTGGGATTAATAGGCTTAAGAGGTAAGAATGTACCAAGAGTTCTGTTTTGGTCACGATAAATTCAAGATACCTGTTGGATATTCAAGGGGAGATGTTCAGTAAGAGGTTGGATGTGTGAGTTTAGAGACCAAAGTAAAGTCTAAGTTGGAGATTTAATTTAAGTGGGTTCATATTGTTGGGGCGCCTGGATGGCTCAGTCGGTTGAACGGTTGAACATCCAACTTTGGCTCAGGTCACTATCTCAAGGCTGAGTTTGAGCCCCTGCCTGTCATCACAGAGCCTGCTTAGGATCCTCAGTCCCCTTCTCTTCTCTCTCTCTCTCTGTCTCTCTGTCTCTCTCTCAAAATAAATAAATAAATAAATAAAACTTTAAAAAAAAAGGAAGAAAGCACTACTATCAGTCTCAGGCAGTGTGGGACCCAAGGAATTTAACAAAAATCCTCTACCCCTGGACAAGCAGAGCAAGACTGACTCCATTTTGTGCTACACCCACCATCTCATGTATAACCCCCACATGACCTACTTATTGCTTAAGACACTCCCCCACCCTAGTCAAGCCATTGAGCATACCCTTACTGGAAACCGGCTCAAATAGGAATGCAGAACCCCTAACCGCCAAAGAATGTAAACCCCACCTTTTGCCCGCCAAACTTGCGCGCCAATTCTGACCAGAGTGATAGGCCAGTTCAAACAGTTACTATAGGGTAAATTGTAATTCAACTGGCCACCTGCGTGTGGACTAACATGACTATGCAACTTTCTGTGTGTGTTACAATCTCATTGGCCACTGGCCCCTATAAAACTGCTACGCCTCTTAACCTAGGAGTCCAAGTCCCTGCTCCGCTGTGCCGGGTATACTTGGGCCCAAGCTCGAGCTTGCAAATAAACCCTCGTGCGTTTGCATCGGTATCGGCTCCTTGGTGGTCTCTCGGATTCGAAATTGGGGGCATTACAGCAGATCCTGGAAGAGGTTGTAAGACAAGAGAAGTAAGCATGGTCATAGTTCACCAGAACAAAACACCCGAAACAAATTTGTTGTTCTTCTTCACCAGATTGATGATTTGTAGATGCAAAGTATGGTATCGGTCAATACCTCTTGATTTCAGTAAGGAGTCTGATGATCTTTCACAACATTGTTCTAGCCAAATGAGGGAGAATATCTTGGATAAATTCACAAATGGCACATTCAACAGGGAGGTCTCTAGCGTCCGTGTCTTGAGGCGAGCTGTCGGCAAGTTGGAACAACTAGGCCAAAAGCATGGTTTTTGTTTTTGTGTTTTTTTTAAAAAAAATTTTTTTTAACATTTATTTATTATTAAGAGACAGAACGTGAACAGGGGAGGGGCAGAGAAAGAAGGAGACACAGAATCGGAAGCAGGCTCCAGGCTCTGAGCTGTCAGCACAGAGCCCGATGTGGGGTTTCAACTCACAAACCACAAGATCATGACCTGAGCTGAAGTTGGAGGCTTAACCGACTGAGCCACCCGGGCGCCCCTGTTTTTGTTTTCTTAAATGTCTATTTATTTATTTAGAGAGGGAGGGAGGGAGGGGCAGAGAGAGAAGGAGAGAATCTCTCAGGACCTGAGCCTAAATCAAGAGTCAGATGCTTTCTGAAACTTGTACCCCAATGTTTATAGCAGCACTTTCAACAATAGCCAAATTATGGAAAGAGCCTAAATGTCCATCAACTGATGAATGGATAAAGAAGTTGTGGCTTATATATACAATGGAATACTACTTGGCAATGAGAAAAAATGAAATATGGCCCTTTGTAGCAACGTGGATGGAACTGGAAAGTGTTATGCTAAGTGAAATAAGTCATACAGAGAAAGACACATGCCATATGTTTTCACTCTTATGTGGATCCTGAAAAACTTAACAGAAAGCCATGGGGGAGGGGAAGGGGAAAAAAAAGTTAAGAGAGGGAGGGAGCCAAATCATAAGAGACTCTTAAAAACTGAGAATAAACTGAGGGTTGATGGGGGGTGGGAGGGAGGAGAGGGTGGGTATGGGCATTGAGGAGGGCACCTGTTGGGACGAGCACTGGGTGTTGTATGGAAACGAGTCTGACAATAAATTTCATAATAAAAAAATAAATAAACTAAACTCTGAAACTAAAAAAAAAAAAAAAAAGAAAAAAAAAGAAAGAGTCAGATGCTTAACTGACTGAGGCACTCAGGGGCCCCATAGGCCAAAAGCATGTTTTAATTCACAGAGCTACACTACAGACGCAGGAGGGGTCCAAGGACCCCTCTTTAGCGAGGACAGCTCAGACACTCCTAAGCAAAGTCCAGAAACAAAGGAGCCAACCAGGAGTGTGGCGTCTGTGATTTAAAACAAAGCCAGGAGGGGCGCCTGGGTGGCTCAGTCGGTTAAACGTCCAACTTCAGCTCAGGTCATGATCTCGCAGTCTGTGAGTTCGAGCCCCGGGTCGGGCTCTGTGCTGACAGCTCAGAGCCTGGAGCCTGTTTCAGATTCTGTGTATCCCTCTCTCTCTGTCCCTCCCCCGTTCATGCTCTGTCTCTTTCTGTCTCAGAAGTAAATAAATGTTAAAAAAAATTTTTTTAAATAAAACAAAGCCGGGAACACTTTTAGGAGCATTAGTACAAGTAGCAGGTACAAAGGAGTAATAAGTAAGCCTCGTTCCACAAGAGATTGGAATGGATGTATTCTGAGTTGGCATACCATACCCGGAGCATATTTTATTCTGGAAACACATTTTGCTCTGACAGATAAGTGTGCGACTAGGGGAGCGTGCTCAGGATAGTGAGGGGTCTGTAAATATACGCACCGAAAGGAGGGCAACAAAGCTATTAGTTTAGTGGCTAGGCCAAGGGAAATGCACATCAAAGGATCCAAATATTGAACGCAGCTTTTGGCAGCACACGCGCGCACTTGAAAGTCTGTGGCCCCTGGCTCTTTCTCAGACGTCCCCTGTCTCAGGCCTGCTCGGTCCGGTGAAAGTCTGGCAAATTGGCGTGAAGCGCTCAGCCCCTACAGGCCGCGGACACAGGGCCGCTTTCCGCCTGGGACGCGACCCCGGCCCGTCCAGGACAGGGGGCGGGGCGGGGGCGGGGCAGGGGCGGGGCCGCGCTCCACAAGTGGGTGGGGTCCCGGCGGCCTGCCGCTCCAATACCACCCCAGACCTCCGCGCACCCCGGGCGCTTTGTGCGGGGCCGGAGGTGGAGGCGCAGGCCGCCATGGCGCTGCGCGCGGCACTGTTCGACCTGAACGGGGTCCTGGCGCTGCCCTCGCCGGCCGGGGCCTTCGGCCGCGCGGAGGAGGAGTTGGCGCTGCCCAGGTAAGGGAGCCGGCGCCGGGCCAGAAAAGGGCTACGGGCGAAGGGTAGGGGGAGAGGGGCAGGCGGCGCGGCAGGGGGCGGGACCCCGCCGAGAAGCTGCCTCTGGGGACCTCAGGCCGTGCTTTCACATTGCTTAGGGCGAGAGCCCTGCTAAAGGTTAAAACAATTACCCGGCCCGAAAATACCCGAGCATGTCAGTAGACCCATTGTCTTCCTGGATACTGAGTAATTAAATCTCTCTAAAGACTCCACAATTGCCCTGTGTATTGAAGGCTTTTCCCAAAGGGAGGGGAACTGCTCGCCGCGCCATCTGCTGTCCCCTAAGTCTGTGTAATGGAATGGGTCTTAAAAGACGCGCTGAAGTTTGCAAGAGAAAAAAGTTCTGTGCGTTGCCGTTCACGCACTAGAAGAGCAAACTAGAGAAACAGCCCCAAAGCCGAATCGCTGGGAAATGATGGACTAGGAAGCGTCACCTGTGAAGAGAAATGTTCAGAATGAGATTTCAATAACACCAGAAAAGAAAGACCTGTTGTGATAATTGGGAAAAAACAAACAAACAAACAAAAACCACCCACCAGAATGTAAAACAATTAATACAACATGGTTTCAATTATGGGGGAAGAAGAGCTATGTGCTGAAAAACGTCTAGAAGAAGTATTCCAGAATATCCTTGGGATTGTTAATCCCAGGTGAGATTATGAATTATTTCCTTCATTTTTCTACTTTTTGCATTTTCTAAGTGCAAATATCTGCTTATGAACACGTGTTTCTCCTATAGTGAGAAGGAAGGAAAGCCTGTTTGTTTAAACCATTAAGAAAGAAAGGAAGAAAGATCACTCTGGCAACACTCACAAAAACGAAATTCTGAACTAGTGCAAGAATAAGTAGAGGGTGGAAGCTTTGAGAATTGTGCCCTGTTTTGTTTCATGGCAAATTAATGCTCAGAGATTGAGTTTGTTTTTGTCTGCAGTTTATTTAACACTGGTTTGCTGTGGGTATTTCACAAGCCAATAGCATGCAGGATAATGTCCCTTCATAAACCAATAAACAACATACTTGCAAACAATGATTGATTAATCCCATTCTTGTTCCAGTTAAGGAGATCTGAACTGGATCCAAATGAGGTCCAAATTTAGTTGTTTGAGTTTGCACTTGTGGGAGATGGTGTAGCCAATTGAGAGCTGCCCTCCAGCTTGCTGGTGCAAAAGTCAGAGTCCCCTGTTGCCAGAGCATGTTGCTAGGGAACGATGGCACCAGCATTGGTGGGCAGGAGGATTTTCTTCCCCAGCTGGCGGCTATTCCTGAAAGAGTGGCCTTCATCAGGGCAAAAGCTAATTGCCCCAAGGGCTTGGGAGAGCTATTTAGAGGAGCAGAGCCCCTCAGCACTGACCAAATACTCTGGAGAGTCCTCACAGACTCTCCGAATGGCTTCTTCAGTTTTTTTTACTGATTGACATCCAGTGAGGCCGTCAGCAGTTGGGCTACTGAGTGCTTATCAAGGGCATAGGACCAGAAGACCAGTTACTGACTTTCTGTTACAGCTTCCCTCCTTTCAAAACAGCTTCACATCTAACAACTTCATTTTGGGGGCCTGGGGGGGGGGGTCTTTGTTGTGGATTTGAAATCATATCAAACCAATACAAAACATGCCCCATTCTAGAATTCTTGTGATACTAAAGACCAGCAGGACTTTCTGTCCTGTTGTATCAATGATAAAAGACTGGTTAGTGCAAGCATGCCAAGCCAAAAGGGGTCTCAGAATCTAGAGCAGCCCTTACTCCTATAGTATGGAAACTGAAGCTTAGCAGAGGGTTCACTTGATCTCTGTAGTAATTAGACACAGGCAGCCATGGAACCAGTCTTTCTGCCTCCCTGTTTAGGATTCTTTCCTCTCTGGTTCATTATGACTTCCCACTCCCTTGGCTATTGTACAGGGAAAGATACCAGTCTGTAGGCAGTGAGTAAGTACACTGATAAGTATGTCAACAATAGATTGATATCAATATGTCACATCAATAATAAGTGTGTCAATAATTATTTGTTGTCAGTAAACACAAATAACACAATAAACTCTGTGCCTACAGAGTCCACAATCAGAATAATCACATCCCAGGTCATTAGGATTTGAGAGGGATTGAAAATGAAAGGCCACCTTTGATCCAGGCTTGTCCAATTCAGATCATTTACAGGAGCGAGAAGCTGAGGGAGGATTAATGAGTTTTATTTTTTATTTTTTTTTTTTTATTTTTTTTTTAAATACTCATTTATTTTTGAGGGAGAGCGTGAGTGGGGGGGGGGGGGAGCAGAGAGAGGGAGACACAGAATCTGAAATAGGCTCCAGACTCTGAGCTGTCAGCACAGAGCCCAACGCGGGACTCAAGCCCACAAACCACAAGATCATCACCTGAACCCAAGTTGGACACTTAACCAAATGAGCCACCCAGGTTCCCTAGTGAGTTTAGAAACCCTTTTAACCATAGTGTTGTTTTGCTTCCTTTTGACTCATAAATTTGATTTTATTTTTAAAAGGCCTGAAAAGAGAGTAAGCTGCGAGCTATATTTGTGCCTGTGATCTCATCAATGTGGGGGTGAACATGACTTGTGAGGATACAAGTATACAAGTTTACAAATGTGGGGTATTGAAGACAGCACTCATCTCTGAGTCAGGCCCAGATTAAAAATCTCAGTTCTAACACGTACTGCTGGGTAACCTTGTTTAATCTGTTTTAGTCTTAGTCAACTCCTCTATAACCCTGGTCTTCATGTTAAAATAAGAAAATGCCTTCTAGAAATTTTTGTGAGGGTTAAATTAGGTAACATGTAAGGTGGATGGACAGCTGTATTGTGACACATTTCTTTATAAAAGTCTCGTGCATGTGTAAAGTGCTCCATTAGGCATATTCTGTTTATAGTTGCAAAGACTCTTGCACTCCCTCTGTGCCATGGTTAAGGCCCAGCAGTCATAAAACAGGAGATAGCAAAGCTAGCTGGTGCCAGGAGGTCAGAGTCCATAATCTTGACCTTCTTAGCCTTTGGAGTCTGGGAACTAACCGTGAAGGTATTCATTCAGCAGGTAAGCCTGGGGCACCTGGGTGGCTCGGTTGGTTAAGCATCCCACTCTTGAGTTTGGCTCAGGTCATGATCTTGCATGCAGTTCGTGAGTTCAAGCTCCATGTCGGGCCCTGCACCGACAGCCCGGAGACTACTTGGGATTCTTTCTCTCTGCCACTCCCGTGGGCTCTCTCACTCTCTTTCGCTCTTAAACAAATAAACATGGAAAGAAAAAAAAAAAAAAGAAGGTGAGCCTGAAGAGCCTGCCTTACACTGTACATTTTCAACGTGCTTGGCATCCGGTATGCAAACTCAGGCATCCACACATGGCCAGAGCTCAAGATGAAGGCAGTGCCATCAAAGGGACAAAGTTTTTGGGTGGTTCAAAAGAGGGACGGATTAGGCCTAAGCTGGAGAACCAGGAAAGCCTTAGTGGAGGCAGAGCCTGAGAAGACTGGTAAGAGGTTGATGGGGAGAGATGTGAAGGGAGAACCTTCCAGATGAAGGGAGCAGCATGAGCAAAGGCTTGGGGGATGGGGGGGTGGAAAGCATGGAATGTGCACTAGAAGATTGAGTGTGGCCAGAGATGAGGGACGTCGTGGGAGACAAGCAGGGGAGTTGCTTGTTCCTGTGCTGTAGTGAGACAGGAAAGTCAGGCTGAGCGTGTACCTGCTTTGATAGCGGTGACTGTCTCAGGGGTTTTGAGCTGGGGTGGAGGGGAGGTAAAATCACAGGTGCTCGAATGCAAGGTAGCCGGTTGTTGGGGTGATGGGTCAGGTACACCGGTCAGAGGAAAGAGGCTGATGCTCGATTGAGACCCGGGAGTTCGGGCGCTTGCTGGTAGAGCAGGCCCGGTGACGGTGAAGCCCGGCAGGGGTTGGAGCCGAAGTGAGCCAGTCCTTCTGTGAGCGAGGTCACAGGCATGGAAGGTGAGGAAGCTGTGCTGAAGGGCCCAGTGGGGATCCTAGGAGGCCCGAGAGCCTTGTGCCGAAGCCGTGAGGGGGAGAGGGCGGGAGGGTCCTGGACATCCGTACATTCCTGCCAGAGGACAAGGTGATTGGGGGCCTGGGCGGCCATCCTGAACTCCAGCAGTGGAGACGCCTGAATACCTGGCCTGGAACAGGAGGGTGCAGCTTCTTCCGGTGGGCATCGGTGGCATCGCACAGCAGGAGGAGGGACGGGGAGACTCCACTGTTGGCGGTGACCCCCTCGGACCAGTGTCCTGGGAGGGTCGGGGTGCTGGAGATGGGGGTCACCTTGACAGCTGAGGCTGACATGATCTAGAGGAGCCAGGATGGCGCCCTGAGATCCGGATCCGCTGTGTAGACAGTCGTGTTTCACGTAATACCTTCGCACACAGCTTTGTTATGGAAGGTCCGCCCGGTGCACTTGGCCTGAACACCAGGGATGGGGAGAGTATCAGGTCCTTTCAAAAGTGTATGTTCAAGGGGGTGCTGGACAGCTCAGTCGGTTGTGTCCGGCTCTTCACTTCAGCTCAGGTCATGATCTCACAGTTCACGAGTTCGAGCCCCACATCGGGCTCTGTGCTAGCTGAAAGGAGCCTGCTTGGGATTCTCTCTCCCTCGCTCTCTGCCCCTCCCCTGCTTGTGCTCCCCCCACCCCCTCTAGATAAATAAATAAAAATAAACAAACCAAAAAGAAAAATGTATGTGCTAGAACCCGAGGTGCTTGTTGTATGCAGTGCTCAGTAAATGTTTTTTTAGCAAGAGAAACAAGGGGTCAGCAAATACAGAAAGGGTATTTGAGAATCAGGTCTTCTTATCTGTATCCTGCGTGCTGTATCAGGAAGTATTTGTTGAATGCCTCCAGGAGCTCCGGGGGCAGCTCCCAGATTTGTAGTGGTTTTATGCCTGTTACTTACTACCTCTGGGATTTTAAATTATCTCTGAAGCATCTTTCTCTTTATTTTCTTTTACACATAGGTTTTAACTTCACAACTAATACACAGATGCATCCTTGTTATGAAAATTTTCAAACTAACAGAATAGCACAGAAAAGTAATGCAAGTCCTGGGGCGCCTGGATGGCTCAGTCGGCTAAATGTCTGACTCTGGATTTTTGGCTTGAGTCATGATCTCATGGTTTGTGGGTTCAAGCCCTGCATCGGGCTCTGCTCTGGCCGTGTGGAGCCTACTCAGGATTCTCTCTCTCTCCCTCTCCTTCTGCCCCTCCCTGCTCTTGCTCACTCGCTTTCTCTTTCTCTCTCTCAAAATAAATAAACTTAAAAAAAAAAAAAGGAATACAGGTCCCTCTTCCTCTTCCTCTCCCCATCCCTGTAATCGTGGTTGATACCTAGTTCATTTAATCCAAAACCAAGGGGGTTTTTAGAGGGTCCCCCCCCCGTAATTCTTTTTTTTGTGTGTGTTTATTTTTGAGAGAAAGTACAAGCGGGGGAGGAACAGAGAGAGGGGGAGACGCAGGATCCAAAACAGACTGTGCTGTGCTGACAGCAGAGAGCCTGACGCGGGACTCAAATCCACCAACCATGAGAACATTACCTGAGCTGAAGTTGGACACTTAACTGACTGAGCACCCAGGCGCCACCCCCCCACCCCCATAATTCTTTATAGCAAAACCTGGGCCTGACTTCATTTGACCACAAAATCTGACCTCGTTTTGGTAGTAAATCCGAACTGAACAAGTATGGGGCTGTTTTTCATTTTTATCCCATTGCTGTGAGTAGTCACACATTTCACCACAGAAATACTAATGGTTTTGATTAAGAGGGCTGCCCCAGACCCTCCTAGAGGGGTTACTTACCATGGTATATCCCCCAGTTCTTTACTGTTACAATCTGAACAGTTCTGACTTTTGAAACTCCTCTGGTTCTGAGGTTTCAGATAAGGCCTTGTCTGTCTGTCACTTGCTTATCTGAATTTGCAGGCACATCGATGCACGGTTTGGTACATAGGTAGTTTGGTAGATAGCTAGGTTTATTTTTTTTTATTAATATGAAATTTATCATCAAATTGGTTTCCATACAACACCCAGTGCTCATCCCAACAAGTGCCCTCCTCAGTGCTCATCACCCACCTTCTCTTCCCTCCCACCCCCCATTAATAATAGTCTCGTATGGTTTGGCTCCCTCCCTCTCTAACCTTTTTTTTTGTCCTTCCCCTCCCCTATGGTCTTCCATTAAGTTTCTCAGGATCCACATAGGAGTGAAAACATATGGTTATCTGTATCCCTGTATGACTTATTTCACTTAGCATAACACTCTCCAGTTCCGTCCAACTTGCTACAAAAGGCCATACTTCGTTCTTTCTCATTGCCAAGTAGTATTCCATTGTGTATATAAACCGCATCTTTTTTGTCCTTTCGTCAGTTGATGGACATTTAGGCTCTTTCCATAATTTGGCTATTGTTGAGAGTGCTGCTATAAACATTGGGGTACAAGTGCCCCTAGGCATCAGCACTCCTGTATCCCTTGGGTAAATTCCTAGCAGTGCTACTGCTGGGTCCCAGGGTAGATCTATTTTTAATTTTTTGAGGAACCTCCACACTTTTCCAGAGCGGCTGCACCAATTTGCATTCCCACCAACAGTGCAAGAGGCTTCCTGTTTCTCCACATCCTCTCCAGCATCTATAGTCTCCTGATTTGTTCATTTTGGCCACTCTGATTGGCCTGAGGTGGTATCTGAGTGTGGTTTTGATTTGTATTTCCCTGATGAGGAGCGACGTTGAGCATCTTTTCATGTGCCTGTTGGCCATCTGGATGTCTTCTTTGGAGAAGTGTCTATTCATGTTTTCTGCCCATTTCTTCACTGGATTATTTGTTTTTCGGGTGTGGAGTTTGGTAGATTGGTAGAAAGCTAAGATTAAAAAAAAACAATAGGATTGTGGCACACATACTGTTCTAGGCCTTAATTTTTTTTTTTTTTTTTTACTTAATTTGCTTAGTTTCAATTACTTCATTTAACAATTGGACATCTTCCTGTGTCTATTTATATATATCTACTTTTCCTTTTTTTAACCACTCCATAGTATTCCACAACGTGGAAATGCCATCGTTCATTTAAGCATTTTCCCTCTTGATGGACATTTTGTTATTTCTTAATCATCAATGTTACAGTGTCCCTGCAATAGCTCCCTAGGGTAGTTTGCTAAAAGTGGAAACATCAGGTGAAAGTGCATTTACATGTAAGTTATTGATGGATTCTGCCAAAGCCTTCTGTAAAAACACTGTACCTTTCCTGACAGCATATCAGAAACCCAGCCCCAGAGCCTCCCCGTAGCGGGGATGACCCTTTAAAATTTTTGCCATGCAGATGGGTGAAAAATAGCACCCTACTGTGCAAGTTTTCATTTTCCTCTTCGCTATTCATTTTAATTGGCCATTTGTAGCTCTTCCTTTGGTATTTACCTGTTACGCTGTTTTGCCATTTTTGTCCTGGATTGTTTGTCACTTTGATTGATTCCTACCATGATGTTTTGTGTTTTCTACTTAACCACCGCTTCTGCTATTTCTTCCTTTATTCCTCTTTTTCCTGTCTGTAGTTGTGTTGACCAAGTTTTCTTTTTCTCCAGTTTAACGGGGGAGGAACATTTTATTTCTAGTCTTCTTATGGGTACATTTTGTTTCTTATCTCTTTAAGGTAAGCTGTAATTATTTTATTTTTATTCTTTCTTTTTTTAATTTTTTTTTCAACGTTTATTTATTTTTGGGACAGAGAGAGACAGAGCATGAATGGGGGAGGGGCAGAGAGAGAGGGAGACACAGAATCGGAAACAGGCTCCAGGCTCTGAGCCATCAGCCCAGAGCCTGACGTGGGGCTCGAACTCACGGACCGCGAGATCGTGACCTGGCTGAAGTCAGACGCTTAACCGACTGCGCCACCCAGGCGCCCCTTTATTTATTCTTTAAGTTTATTTGAGAGAGAGAGAAAGCATGAGGTGGGGAGGAGCAGAGAGAGAGAGAGAGAGAGAGAGAGAGAGAGAGGGAATCCCAAGCAGGCTCCATGTTGTCAGCACAGAGCCCAATGTGGGACTTGAACTCATGAATTATGAGATCATGACCTGAGTGTCAGTTGGATGCTTAACTGACTGAGCCACCCAGGCGCCCCTACCTATGATTTTTTAATGTGCATATATAGTAATTTATTCCATTAATAGAACCTTTTCTATCAGCATGCATGTTTATTGGTGTCTTTATTTTTTGTATAATGAAGAATTTGTCTGGTGTTTGTCCTGGGTTCCTAGCACGGAGCTTCTAAAGCCCTTCGAATTTCCTGAGGGAGAGGAGTGCCATTGCTAGGCAATGAGGTGACTCATGGGGGGAGCTTACAAATCTTCATGGTTGGGACTGGTCACCAGGAAGGCCAACGGAGTGATTGGGGTGGAGGCCAAAACTCCATTTTTGGGGTGGAGACTGAAACTCCATTTAGGTAAGAAGGAAGTCTTACTGATGTGGGGCCTTAAGGAAAGTAACTGTGTTTGGAGCCTGTGGTTTTCTTTTTAACACCAACTGACTTGGGGAGACCACTCGGAGAGGCCCTGAGACTGCTTGAAAAGAGACATACCTGGTCAGCCCCCAGCTGCTTCAGCCCTTCCCTTCCCCCATCCAGTTCTAGCTGTCTGCGGACACAGGAGAGATCCCCAGCCAGAACCTCCCAGCTGAGCCCTTCCCTAATTCCTGACACCCGCAGAAACCTTGAGAGATAATAAAACGACTGATTGTTTTAAGCCACAGGTTTCGGGCTGATGTTTTAGGTAGCAGTAATGGCTAGAACACTGTCTGCCTCCTTTACAACTTAATTTTTCTCAGTATCACTAACACTCTGTGTAATTTACCAGTTTATTCTCTTTCTCCCCCCACTAGAATGTGAGCTCCTGAAGAGAGATTTTTGTTCACTCCTTCTTCTATGTTGCCTCTAACAGTGCCTGCCACATAGAAGGTGCTCAGTGAGTGTTTGTTAGTGAATAGATGAAATGGTAGCAGGGAGGGGAGGCACCAGCTCAGCTGTCAGAAGTCCCCGAGTCCACTTTCTACTCATGGAGTTTATTGACAGTGACTTTGAACCTGCCCTGGGACTTCATGGGGAAAGAACAACAGTAGACTTCTTTTCACATGTTCGGGCTCTTGTTTTCCTCCTTTCTCCCTTTTTTTAGTCCATATGTTCCAAGCTACATCTGTCTTCCAGATTTTCTCATACTTTTTAGTCCGATAATTTACGTTTTCTTTCTTTTTTTTTTTTTAATTTTTTTTTCAACGTTTATTTATTTTTGGGACAGAGAGAGACAGAGCATGAACGGGGGAGGGGCAGAGAGAGAGGGAGACACAGAATCGGAAACAGGCTCCAGGCTCTGAGCCATCAGCCCAGAGCCCGACGCGGGGCTCGAACTCACGGACCGCGAGATCGTGACCTGGCTGAAGTCGGACGCTTAACCGACTGCACCACCCAGGCGCCCCGTTTTCTTGTTTTTCTTAACCATGGAAGTTGTTTTTCTTTTTAAATCTCTTAAGGGTATCTTTTGTATGCTCTTAGTGGGATTTTAGGCAGAAAGAGAAATAGATACATGCTCAGTGTGCTGTCCTGATACCATCCCCACTCTCTTAGTTTTGCATTTTTCAATGCCATCTTAATCGTTGCATAAAGGTGTGTGTGCCTTATAACTTTATTGCACAGAGGTATGTGCCCTGTGTTGATATCAAAGTGCTTATTTTGCCATTTTCTTTCTTTCTTTTTCTTTTAGTGTTTATTTATTTTTGAGAGAGAGAGAGAGAATGAGCAGGGGAGGAGCAGAGAGAGAGGAAGATACAGAATCCAAAGCAGGCTCCAGGCTCTGAGGTGTCAGCACAAAGCCCGATGCGGGGCTTGAACTCACGGGCTGCGAGATCATGACCTGAGCCAAAATCAGATGCTTAAGCAACTGAGCCACCCAGGCGCCCCAGTAACTGCTATTTTCTAAACTGCTATCAAATTATACTCCTACCAACAGTGGAAGAGAGTTTCACTTTCTCCACAAGGTCATTAGTCCTTGACATTGTCAGGGTGTTTAAATTTAGTGGTTCTGGTGGGTATATAGTGTCATCTCATTGTGGTTTAAAAAAAATTTTTTTTAATGTTTAATTATTTTTGAGACAGAGAGAGAGAGAAAGCATGAATGGGGGAGGGTCAGAGAGAGGGAGACACAGAATCTGAAACAGGCTCCAGGCTCTGAGCTGTCAGCACAGAGCCCAATGCGGGGCTCCAACTCAAGGGCCAAGAGATCATGACCTGAGCCAAAGTCGGAAGCTCAACTGACTGAGCCACCCAGACACCCTTCATTGTGGTTTTAATTTGTATTTCCCTGATGAATAATGATGTTGAGCTTCCTTTTATATGCTTATTGGCCATTTGGTAATTCTCTTGAGTGAAATTCTTGTTTAAGTTGTTTGCCCATTTTTCAATAGGGTCATCTTTCCCTTATTGAGAAAAGATTTAGGATTCTTTTTATATTCTTGATAGAAGTCCTTTGTCATATGTATATATTGCAAACATCTCCCTGTGTATGGTTTACTCATCACTTTCTCAATGATGTCTTTGATGAACAGAAAGTCTTGATTTTAATGACATCTAATTTATCATTGTTTTGTTTTATGTTAGTGCTTCTTGTGTCCTTTTAAGAAATTTTTGCTTACTTAAAGGTCATGAAGATGTTGCTCTTTCTTCTTTTTTTTTAAGTTTACTTATTTATTTTGAGAGAGAGTGTGCATGCGTGGGGGAGGCATAGAGAGAACGTGAACCTGTTGTGGGGCTGGAACTCATGAACCCTGAGGCCATAACCTGAGCTGAAATCAAGAGTCAGACACTTAACTGACTGAGCCACCCAGACGGCCCATATTGCTTTTTCTTCTAGAAGCTGGATTGTTTTAACTTTCACATTTAGGTCTATGTTCCACTTCAAAACAAATTTTGTAAATGGTGTGAAGCCCCCCACTCATGGATATTCAGTTACTGTAATGCCATTTAATGAAAAAAATCTTTCCTACATTAAATGTTAGTGGTGTCTTTGTTGAAAAATCAAATGACCATATATGTGGAGGCCTATTTCTAGCCTGCCTGTTATATTAATTTGATATTTGATAATTTGTCTATGTTTGCAATAATACCACGTTGTCATAATTATTATAGCTTTATAACAAATCTTAAAATCTTATAATATAAATCCTTCGTATTTATTCTTGAAGATTTATTTGGTTGTTCTGTGTCCTTTGTGTTTCCAGATAAATTTTATAATGAGTGTGTCAATTTTCACACTTATACACAAAATCTGCTGGCATTTTGATTGGAGTGAATTGAATCTTTCTATCAGTTTGGTGAGAATCTTCCGTGAACCATATTAAGTCTCCTGATTCATGAACTTGATGCAGATCTCTCCATCTATTGAGGTCTTTAATTTCTCTTAGTTTTGTAGTTTTCAGTGTAGAGGTCTCAAAATTCTTTCATTAGATTTAGTTGTTTTCTTCTAATGCTATGACAAATGATATTTTTAAAAACTTAAATTTCCAATTTCTTATAAACTGCATTTGTCCTGTTCTCAACTTTTTACTTTGATCTATGTTAAGTTGACTGGAAATCTTTCTTGAATTTTTTCTTTCTTTCTTTTTTTTTCCTGGCAAGGCATGTGATGGTAAACATTACTTTTACATGGCTGAGATTTTCTGTTGCCTTCACAAATGTATAATAAATTGTCTGGAGCTAGAAGCACCTAGGTAGCCCAGTCAGATAAGCGTCCAGACTCTTGATTTGGGTCCTGATCTCACGGTTGTGAGATTGAGCCCTGTGTTGGGCTCTGCGTTGACAGTGTAGAGCCTGCTTAGGATTCTCTCTCTCTTTCTCTGTCTCTCTCTCTCAAAGTAAATAAACTTAAAAAAAAAAGTTGTCTGGGGCTAGAATTTTTGGGCTGTTTCTTTTTATCTTAATGTCTAGTGAGTGGTTCCTCCACAATCTTCTGACACTTAAAGTTGCAGATAGACAACTAATGTTAGCTTGAATTGTTTTTCTTTTGTGTAAATCTGTTTTTCTGTAAAAAGGTTGTTACCCTTTTTTTATCCTAGGAATTGACATAGTTCTCCAACATATGCCTGTTGTGGGGTCTTTTTGTGTTTTTATTTTTCATTAATTTTGCCTTGGTAATTGGTATACTTTTGACCTGAGGACTCAAATCTTTCTTCAGTGCTGAGAAATGCTCTCCTGTTATTGCTGTATTGCTTCTCAGATCTATCGTTCTGGAATTCTTTTAAATTAAAAAAAGAAATTTTTTTAATGTTTATTTTTGAGACAGAGATAGAGACAGAGAGACAGAGTACGGGCAGGGGAGGGGCAGAGAGAGAGGGAGACACAAAATCCAAAACAGGCTCCAGGCTCTGGGCTGTTAGCACAGAGCCCCACGTGGGGCTCGAACCCACAGACCCTGAGATCATCATGACTGAGCTGAAGTCTGACACTCAACTGACTGAGCCACCCAGATGTCCCTATCCTTCTAGAATTCTTGTTTGTTTATGGAAGGCATTTGGCCTCTCAGGTCTCATCTTTTTGCTCATTAACTTTAATTCATCATTTTACTATTTGTCCTTGAAAAATGTATCGTGCCTTTTGATTCACTAATTTCATTTTCTGTAATGGCCATTTCACCATTCATGGCTCTTATTAGCCACCCTTAGAATTTGGAAATCGTGGTTTCAAATTCAACAATGTTCTTTCTCAGATTGCTATTATTATTATTATTATTATTGCCTGATGTGGTTTTAGATACATTGGTACCTCCTTCGTCTACAATTATATTCTTCCCTCAGCTCCTTTTCTTTTATCAGCCCACATTCTCCGGGCACAAAAGTAATTTTCCCTTTGCTTTCCATCCTACTCATCCAACGTGTTAGTTATTTGTCTATAGGTTGCCTCCCTTGTTCCCCCATAAGCTCCTTAAGAATACAATCCTGTTTTTCCATTTTTATATCACAGCACCTGGCACGATGTCTTACACACCTTAGGTGCTCAATAAAAGGTTGTTGAGTTGAATTGTCTCTTGATTCTTAAAACTGGAAGGCAGGGGTGCCTGGATGGCTCAGTTGCTTAAACAAACTCTTGGTTGAACTCTTCGTTTCTGTTCAGGTCATGATCTCATGGTTTGTGGGTTCGAGCCCCACATCAGGCTTTGTGCTGACTGTGGAGCCTGCTTGGGATCTCTCTCTCCCCCCCCAACTCAAAATAAATAAACTTAAAACAAACTAGAGGGATCTTTTGGGGTGATGGAAATGTTCTAAAACTGGAATGTATTGATGTTTGCACAGCTTTGTAATACAATTTACTACAAATCATTGAATCATACACTTAAAATGTGAATTTGATGGTATTGTAATTGCCATTTAATAACAGTTTAAAAAAAAAAAAAAAAAGACAACTGGGGTAGGTGGTGCCTGGCTGGCTCAGTCAGTACACCAGGCCACTCTTGATCTCAGGGTTGTAAGCTGGGGCCTCATGTTGGGTGCAGAGATTACTTAAAAACACAATCTTAAAAAAAAGAAAAATAAATTACAAAAAGACAACTGACAGCAAAGGTGTGGCAACACCATTGTTATTACTGGAAAGTTGAACAAGGCTGCAAGTACTAGAAATATATCTATGTATATTTTGTGCAAAGTTGATCCTTGTTACCTGCAAGAGGGTTAGTTGCATAAAAGGTAGGTTGACTGTTATCAGAAATGAAACTCCCAGATTCGAGATGTTTGTCGTCTTGCGCATGGCAAATAATTTTAACTGGCTTGCCAATTCCAGTCCGTTGTAAATATTTTGCCTGGGGCACTGTATTAAGAAGGATTGCACATTGGTATTTGGACTCAATGGAGTAGGATGTGGTGATAGACTATCCACATCAGCCAGGGGGACGGGGGAGCAGAGATGTGTGTACGTGCCACTGCCATGTATGTCCCATCCTTCGTCTGTCTGATGTCGCCCAGCCAGCCCTGTGAGGGTAGCTCATCCACCGCTGGGGGCGGGAAATTATCAGGAAATCGGAATGGAAACTTATATTTTGTAGTATAGGGAAGTGAAAAGGTAATTAGCTGACCTCTCTCCCTCTGTGTCTACTACTCCTTGGGTCTGTGTATAAGGGATGAATGTGAACTGAGGTGTGTTAGATAACTAGGGCTGCCATTATTAAGTACCGCAGACCGGGTGGCTTCCACAACAGTTCCAGAGACTAGAAGTCCGAGATCAAGGTGGTGGTAGGGCTGGTTGCTCCCGAGGCCTCTCTCCTTGGTTTGTAGATGGCTGTCTTCTCCCTGTGTCTTCACATGGTCTTCTCTCTGTCCATGTCTGTGCCCGGATTGCTCCTCAGGACACCAGTTAGTTTTTGGTGTAGGTCCCACCTTAATGACCTCATTTTAACTTAATCCCCTTTTCAAAGGCCTGTCTCCAAATACAGTCACATTCTGAAGTACTGGAGATTAGGACTTCCAACATATGAATTGGGGGAGGGCACAATTTAGCTCATGACATGAGAAAACTTTTTAAAACTTAAATAAGGTTAAAATGAAATAGGAACTATATGGTTGGGGGCATCTGGCTGGCTCAGTCAGTAGAGTGTGTGACTCTTGGTCTCAGGGTTGTGAGTTCAAGCCCTACATTGGGAGTGGAATCTATTTAGAAAGAAAGAAAGAAAGAGAGAGAGAGAGAGAGAAAGAAAGAAGAAACTATGTTCAGAATCAAAACCAGAAAAAATATTTCATTCCCTTTGAAGAATATGTACTAATAAAGCAGTCATTGGGAGCGATGCCGTGTGCAAATGAGCTGAAAACAGGAATGACTGCATATCTGGTCTGATTTTGTCCCTTAAGTAAGACCAGTTGAAGAGTCTCTGCTACGTGGTCGCCCATGAGCTGCTTCACCTGTGGGCATATTCATCATTTAGTTTATGGTCTCATGTCACAGTTGGATTGCACTTTCAGACTAAGATTCCAACTTGAACTTTGCATTTCCCCCTTCATGGCAGAATGCCTTTCTAACAGCAGTTTGTGGATATAAATAGTGTCCGTCCCCTACGTGGTGCTGTGATGAAGTTATCCGAACATTGGTGATGTTGTTCCTTTGCGTCTTCCAGAGGCTTTCTGAATGAAGCTTTCCAGAAAGGAGGCCCAGATGGTCCCAGTGCCCGCCTCATGAGGGGAGAGATCACATATTCCCAGGTAAGGGGAAACTTCATAGACCGCCCCCCACCTCCCTGAGAAGGCATTCTGTGCCCACACACCCATTCTCCCGCACTGACTAGAAGCTCCCTGAGGGCAAACTCACGTTTGCTTTACCCATTTACCCCTTCTAGTAGTTACCTCCTGAGACTGGTATGGAGGCCCAGAGACACACAAAGAGATATTTAAGACTGGTGTATTGTCTCTTTCAGCCAGCCAGCAGGATATACCCCATGACTGGAAAATTTCCAACCCTTTGAAGATCTATGCCAGTGAATTACAACAGCCAGAGTAGCTTTTGTTTTGTTTTGTTTTGTTTTTACCTTAAATTGTGGCAAAATACACATAATAGAAAAGTTACCATCTTGATCGCTTTAAGCATATAATTTTGTAATGTAAAGTATATTCATATTGTGAATGCATCACCACCATGCATCTCCAGAACTCTTCATCTTGCAAAAGTGAGATTCTATACTCCTTAAACAAGAACTCCCCATCCTTCTTTTTCCTCAGCCACCAGCAACCATTGCTGAACTTTCTGTCTCTATGTATGTAGCTGCTCTCGCTATATCATCTAAGTGGAATCATGCCGTATTTGTCCTTTTGTGACTGGCTTGTTTCCCTTAGCACGGTGTCTTCAAAGTGCATCCGTGCTGTGGCATGTGAAAGGATTTCTTTCCTTTTTAAGGATGGTTTGTTTTCCATTGTGTGGGTAGACCACATTTTGTTTATCCATTCACCTGTCAATGGACATTGGGTTGTTTCCACCTTTTGGTTATTGTGAATAATAGTGCTGTGAACATGGGTGTACTATTATCTGTTTGACATCTTGCTTTCAATTCTCCTGGGTATATATACCTTAGAAGGGATTGCTAGATCAGCGCAGGATTTGAATCACAGCTCCCACTTACAGACTTTGTGACCCCAACAAGTTGCTTAACCTGTCAAAGTCTCAGTCAAAATGAGAGTGGTATGCTCTCTATTTCATAGGCTGTTAGGAAGCTTGGAAAGTGTCTAGCACAGTGCCTGGCACATAGTAGGTGCTCAATAAATAGTAGTTATTATTGTTACTACAATCTCGTTTTTTATTTTTTTAATTTTTATTATTTTTTTTAATGTTTATTCACTTTTGAGAGACAGAGTGTGAGTGGGGGAGGAGCTGTCAGCAGAGAGCCCTATGCAGGGCTCGAACTCACAGACTGCAAGATCATAACCGACTGAGCCACTCAGGCGCCACGCCCCAATTGTTTTTTAACAAAATAATCAAGATTTGAAACCACTTGAATTCTGTTTGTGTCTGGAAGAAGAAAGGCTATTGAGAATCTATTTCATAAGCACACAGAGAACACAGTCTATATTTTAAAACTTTTTAGGGGTGCCTGGGTGGCTCAGTCAGTTGGCGTCCGACTTCGGCTTAGGTCATGATCTCACAGTCTGTGTGTTTGAGCCCCGCGTCGGGCTCTGGGCTGACAGCTCGGAGCCTGGAGCCTCCCTCTCTCTCTGCCCCTCCCCCGCTCATGCTCTGTCTCTCACTCTCAAAAATGAATAAATGTTAAAAAATTAATTAAAAAAAAACTTTTTACAGATTACAGCTACCTATTAGTCTGTCAGAGAACTTAGGGCGCACTGTAGTAGAAAGCAAAAGCATACCTATTCTGTGAAGGCACATCACACACACACACACACACACACACACACACACACACACACACACTGTGGCCACTGGGGAGTGAAAAGTAATGACACTGTTGAGAATAAATGCTAAGTCAATAAAAAATCTGCAGTAATATTGTTGAAAGATAAGGAAAGAGGGAAGTGCAACATGTTTTCAGTGAACATACTAGAGTGAATATCTTATTGCCGTAAAAACCCTGCACCCATTCAGACTTCTTTAGTCTGTGTGTAGCAGGCCTGAAAAACCAAATAACAGTTGGCCCTTGAACAACGTGCGTTTGAACAGCATGGGCCCACCCCTACGTGGATTTTTTTCAATAAATACACATACAGTGCTGTAAATGCATTTTCTCTTCCTTAGGATTTTCTTAATAATGTGTTCTTTTCTCTAGCCTACTTCATCGTGTGAATACAGTATATAATACATATAACATGTATGTGGTAATCAACTGTTATCAGTAAGTCTTCTGGTCAACAGTAGGTTATTAGTAGTTAAGCTTTTGGGGAGTCAAAAGTTATATGTGCATTTTCGACTGCATGGGGGGTCAGTGCCTCCAACCCCACATTGTTCAAGGATCAATGCTACTTAGGTTCAATTGTCTTTTAAAAAGGTCATATCGGGCGCCTGGGTGGCGCAGTCGGTTAAGCGTCCGACTTCAGCCAGGTCACGATCTCGCGGTCCGTGAGTTCGAGCCCCGCGTCGGGCTCTGGGCTGATGGCTCAGAGCCTGGAGCCTGTTTCCGATTCTGTGTCTCCCTCTCTCTCTGCCCCTCCCCCGTTCGTGCTCTGTCTCTCTCTGTCCCAAAAATAAATAAACGTTGAAAAAAAAATTTTTTTTTAAATAAAAAGGTCATATCATGGGAAGGAATGTCATCTTTTAATTAATCATTTGTATGTGCAACACAGACAGAAAAGTACACCAAGTGTACAGCTTAATGAATTTTCACTGACAGCATGTTTTATTTATCCAGAAATAAAACATGATCAACACTGTAGACACCCCACTTATGCCCCTTCTAGACACGCCCCTCTCCAAGAGTAACTACACTTCCGGACTTCTAACCTTAGAGATCACTGTTTGTACTTTATGTAAATGGAACCACTACGCAGCTGAACTCTTTTGTATCTGGTATCTTTTCCTCCACCTTATATTTGGAGAATCATAGATGTTATTGTGCGTAGTTATAGATAGTTTTATTCTCATTGCTGCATCATATCCCATTGTGTGAATATACTCCAATCTGTTTATCCATTCTGCTTTTTTTTTTTACCCTGAGATGGAAAGGCACTGGGAGATTTTGAGTGGTGAAGTGACAGTATATATATGTATTTACAGCAAGGAAAAGGTTTATTCGAGAGGCAGTCAAATGAGAAGATGGGAGGACAAACCTCAGATCCACCTCCTGAATGATACTTTTAAAACCTGACTTGGTGGGAGATGGCGGTAGCTTGGACTAAAGGAATGTTGGTGGAAGCGGTAAAAAGTGGTCCGAGTCTGGAATAGTTTGCCCATAGATTCAACAGCTTTTCCTGATGGATCAAGTGTGAATAGGAGAGAGGAATGAAGGATAAAAGGTTTCTGGCCAGAACAAACCAGAAGTATCAGTTGCTGTTCATCACTGTGGGGCTGGGAAATCAGGTGCCCAGTTTGGGATATTTTAATTTGAAATGCTTAATGATCTCCAAATGGAATGTAGAATAGGCAGCTGGATATGCAAACCCAGAGTTGAATAAAGATGTCCAAGCTGAATATGAATACACACACACACACACACAGCATGTAGATGGCACTTTTAATGCCATTGGACTCAGTATGATTGTGGAGAAAGGAAGTATAAATAGAGCATCCAGACCCCCAGGTACTCTGATGTTAAAGGTCAGGTTGATATGGAAGACCCAGCAATGAGGGATGGAGAATGAATCTTCATCAATAAGAGAAAAATCAGGAGAGTGAGGAGACCTGAAAGCCAAGAAGTTATCAAGTTTCAGATGAAGAGAGTGGTCATCTGTATCAATGCAACTGCTAGGTCAGGTAGAAGGCTGGCGAGTGCCCATTAGATACAGCAACACAACGTGGAGGTCATTGGTAACATTGCCTAGAGGAGCCTCTGGAATGTGGAGGTGAAAGCCTGATCAGAGGATGTTCAGGAAAGAATGAGAAAAAGGGGTTGAAGACTACGTGAAGTTTTCAGGCAAAGTGGGGCAGAAAAATGGGACAGTAGTGGGAGGGGAAAGAGGTTTCCTTTATGAAAACAACATGCTTGTATGCTGATGACAATGATCCACTAGCAAGGAAGGTTGCTGATAGAGGAGTAAGGAAGGGAGACGCAATGGAGCCATGTTCTTGAAGCCCAAAGGAATGGAATCTGGATGGAGGGGTTGAACTTGATAAGAGCAATAGACCATTATCTATGGCAACGGAAGGGAAGATGGAGTTCTTGGCCACAGATGCCAGTAGGTGGATATTTGTGATGGTGGGAACTTGTGAAAATTCTAATTATTCTCCCTTCCTCCAACCCTCTTCACTGTTTCCAGGATGACCTCCCTAAAATGCAAATCTACTTACGTAACTCTCCCACTTAACTATATATATATTTTTACTTGTATAATAGTCTAAGCCTGGAAGAGTTTTATTATTTTTATGGAAAGGTGAATTCTTCCATTATTTTTTTAATTCCCTTAATGGCTTTGGTCTATTTGCATTTTATATTTTATCTTGCATCCATTTTGGCATTTGTGTCTTTTTTTTAAGTTTATTTATTTATTTTGAGAGAAATAATATTTTGAGAGAAAGAGAGTGCATCAGCAGGGGAGGGGAAAAGAGACGGAGAGACAGAATCCCAAGCAAGCCGTGAGCTGTTAGTGCAGACCCCGACATGGGGCTCAGTCTCATGAACTGTGAGATCATGACCTGAGCCGAAATCAAGAGTCAGACGTTCAACTGACTGTGCCACCCAGGAGCAACCCCCTTATTTTTTATCATTTGACCCCCCCCCCCATTCATTGTTCCCACTCCTACCCCCACCTGCCTCTAGCAGCCATATTCTCTGTATCTATGAGTTTGGCTTTTTTTTGGTGTTTTGTTTTGGTTTCAGTTTTTAATTTAGTTTCCACATGTAAGAGAAATCATATGGTATTTTTCTTTCTCTGTATGCTTATTTCACTTATCATAATGCCCTCGATCTTCATATTGTCACAAATGGCAAAATTTTTGTTCTTCTTTATAGCTGAATAACATTCAATTATATTTATATATCACATTTTCTTTATCCATTCATTCATCCATTGATGGGCACCTGGTTCGTTTTCATACCTTGGCTATTATAAATAATGCTGCAGTGAACATGGGGGTACAGATATCTTTTCGAGTTAGTGTTTTTGTTTTCTTTGGATAAATACCCAGAAGTAGAATGTTGGGTCATACGGTAGTTGTATTTTTAATTTTTTGGAGAACCTCCATATCATTTTCCACAGTGACCGTACCAATTTACATTCCACCAACAGCGCGGAGGGGTTCCCTTTTCTCTACATCCTCACAAACATTTGTTATTTCTTGTCTTTTTGGTAAAAGCCATTCTGATAGGTGAGAGGTGATATCTCACTGTGGTTTTGATTTGCATATCCCTGATGGTTGGTCATGTTGAGCATCTTTTCATGTGTCTCTTGGCCATCTGTATGTCTTCTTTGGAAAAATGTCTTTTCAGATCTTCCATATGTTTTTTAATCAGATTGTTTGCTTTTTTTTGCTGTTGGGTTGTGTGAGTTCTTTATGTATTTTGGATATTAGCTCCTTATCAGATATGTGATATCTGATATGTTTTTTCCATTCCATAGGTTTCCCTTTTCATTTTGTCATTTTGTTGATGTCTTCCTTTGCTGTGTAGAAGCTTTTTAGTTTGAAGCAGTCCCACTTGTTTATTTTTGCTTTTGTTGCTTTTACTTTTGTTGTCAGATTCCTAAAATCATCACCAAAACCTATGTCAAGGAATTTACCACCTATGTTTTCTTCTAGGGGTTTTATGGTTTCAGTCTTTTATCCATTTTGAGTTAATTTTTGTGTATGATGTAGGATGGGGTCAAATTTCATTGTTTTGCATGTTGCTGTCCAATTTTCCCAACACCATTTATTGAAGAGATTGTCCTTTTCCCATTGTATATTCTCGGCTCTTTTGTTGTAAATTATTTGATCACGTATGCATGGGTTCATTTATGGCCTATCATTCTGCTATTGGGTATTTAGGTAGTTTTCAATGTGACTATTACAAATAGGGCTGCTATCATAGCGCGTAAATGTATCATAATCCATTTTGCTCTTAATAAGTATATTAGTTATCTAGGCCCACTGTAACAAAATATCACAGACTTAGTGGTTTAAACAATAGAAATTTATTTTCTCAAAGCTCTGGAGCCTTGAAGCCCAAGATCAAGGTGTGACAGGGTTGGTTTTTTCTGAGGTCTCTCTTCTTGACTTGTAGTGTTCATCTTCCTGTGTCTTCAGTCCTTCCTGTGTGTGTGTGTGTGTGTGTGTGTGTGTGTGTGTGTGTCCCCTAATCTCCTGTTCTTACCAGGATACCAGTCAGATTAGATTAGGGCCCACTCCTGACCTCATTTTATCTTAATCACCTCTTTAAAGACCCTACCTCCAAGAGTAGTCACATTCTGAAGTATGAGGGGTTAAGATTTCAACATAAATTTGGGGGAAACACCATTCAGCCCATCACAGGGGCATTTGTGTAGTTTGCAGTGTGGGACTGTTAGGAACAGTGCTGCTACAGTGCCCTAGAATAGTGCATGTATGTACATGTCTTTTGGTGAACATGTCTTTTGGGAATGGTGACATTCCCGTTGGGTGTGTGTCTAGGAGTGGAATTGCTGGATCACAGCAAGGGGTTGTACAAAGGGTTGTACGAATTGATAGTCCCTTATGAATTCATTTTTACAGTGGGTGCCACTCATGGAAGAAAACTGCAGGAAGTGTTCTCAGGACTCTGGAATCCGCCTCCCTGAGAATTTCTCTGTAAGTCAAATCTTTGGCAAGGCGGCTGCAACAAAGATCAACCACCCCATGCTTCAGGCGGCTCTTGCTCTCAGAAAGCAGGGTAAGGATCCAATACTGGCCGTTCTCGGAACCATCCACACCAGAACCCTTGGAAAGGTTAGGTCAGAAGACATCTAGATGTGCTCTGAGATCACAAGTCTTCTGGACCTCGATGGAAAGCCATTCTTAAAACATAGCCCCAAAGTAAGTTTTATCAAATGGCAAAAAATAACACCATCAGAATAGCTGGGAAAATGTAAGAATTTTATTTAATAAAGCAATTTGTGCCAGAGACTGCCTTGTGAGCAAAATTCTCTCCCTCTAGTGACACTAGTAATGACCAGAATGACCCAACTTCTTGCCACAGTGATTGAAAATCAAGGCCTTTTAAGCAACTGGGATTGTCTTGACCTTTGGATGTCAAAGGGGCTGAGCTATGAGCTAGCTGACACGAATTCAGATGGTGTCAAATGGTCTAAGACGTGAGATCATGTTTATCCGATAGACATTTATTCAGTGTCAGAACCCAGCTCTTGGTCACAGGCATATTTGAAATCATTCTACCCGCTCATCAGTATACTTATCTGGTCGCGGCTAAGCCATCCCATGTCCGTATCTCTCACTCATGTTACATGCACAGGGTCTCATCACTGACTTATCAGTATCTTGTTCCCAGAAGCTCCTGGTTATTGCCCTTCCAGGGGATAATGCTGTCTCTGTTTACATTCCTCTAGTTTTGAAATGGGAATACAGTCTCTGACAGTTAAGGCAGGTGTTTCGAACTATAGTCGAGCTGAGTCTTAAGTACTGTAGACTGGAAGAAGCACTGGCAGGGCAGTCCAAAGGCACAGTTCTGAGCCGGCTGGGTTCTGCCTTCACTGTGTGGCTCAGGGCAGCTCATAATTTTTCTGAGCTTCTGTTTGCTGTAAAAGTGGATGGTAAGATCTGTCCCGCCTACCCCAAAGGTGGTGAGGATCATATGAGCTGATGAAGGTCACAACCTCTTGCTCTACAGTTGCAAGGAATTGAGGGATGTAGTGTTTCTATCCAAGCTTCTGGAAGCCCTTAATGTACACAGTTAACTCACTCTCAGGTCTCTGTGTCAGGAGGTGCTAATGGGTGAAGATGCTTCTTTTCCAACCTGTCAGTTTAGACGCTGGGCATCAAGAGGTTGATGTAAATAAACAGAACCCTGCTTGGCCCCTTCTCCGTGGGGTACCCTGAGCTTTTCAGAGCAAAGTCCTGTATCTGGTCCAGTCACTGGTGTCTTCTCTCTCAGGATATACAACCTGCCTCCTCACCAACAACTGGCTGGATGACAGTGCTCAGAGGGGCATCCTGGCCCAGCTGGTGTGTCAGCTGAGGCCACACTTCGACTTCCTGATAGAGTCATGCAGGATCAGAATGGCCAAGCCTGATCCTCGGATCTACAAGTTTGTACTGGACACCTTGAACGCCAGCCCCAATGAGGTATGTAGACACTTCCTTTTAGTGAAAAAGAATGTTCTAGAGATACTGCAATTAAGAAAAACTGTGGAGGAGTGAGCAGGTGGGGGACATCTGGAGCCTGGTAGGACCTCTAGGTCCAGTGGCAGGGTCCTGTTCTCCCAGGCCAGGACTTATAAAGGACTTTACCCATCCCTTCAGTCTAGAACAGTCTACAAGATGTGGGGATCTGGCCCCTCTCTGTGGCTTTTATTGGTCAAAACAGGTATTGTCAAAACTGCTGACCAGCTGCCTCAGTTTACCTATAAAGGAACATAGACCCTGGGAGACTTTCCCAAGACCACAAGGCTGGTAAGAGTCACCCCACCAAAGGGTGAGCAGAAGTGGGCTCCAATATTACAGCTGTCTCTCTAGGCACCCCTAAAATTCTGTCTTTATATTGTCTCTAATTATCTATTTCTAAAACTCTGTTTTCCTTGTATTCTCCACCTCTAATTTTCAAAAAAGGCAATCAGAACAAGATTAAATTCCTTTCGCTGATGTTTCTGACTCTTTCTCATTGGCCCCACCTTGTCCACGAGCTCATCAGATGAAACCCTGAACTCTGTCATGGGGAATCCTTATCAAGCTCAATCCCAGAAGTCTTCCTCTCTCCTCTCAAACTTTGCTCTTGCTCCCCTTAGTCCCTGGATTAAGCCTTGTAACAGTGCTCTGAATTTTAGTGTGCGTATAAATAAACGTCTTCTCATTTCTGACTTTTGGGTCGTGTGAGCTGCTTAGAATTCTAGACCTGCCGTAATCCAAGATGATGAATGCGCTTACGCTTTCTTCTACAACTTTAAGGATTTTCTTTTAACTTTAAAATGTCAATCTTTGCTCCATTCAGAATTTATTTTGGGATGAGGTGTGAAGGAAACATCCATTTTTCCCCCCAAACAGTTAAAATAATTATATAATCTTTCAAATACTATTTTTCCTCATCGGGCAGACAACACGAATTGTTTATATTTGGGTTTATTCCTCAGCTCTCTTCTATTTCACTAACATGTCTATCTTCTAACACCCCCTCACCACCCCCCCCTTTTTTTTTACCTTCTGTGGCTTGATAATTTGTTTTAGTATCTGCCCTTATTACAGTTCTTTTCTGCACTTTTTTTGTCTGTTCATCTGTTCATACATGTTGATTTCCTAGATTAATTTATTTTGATGTCACCCTGATAAGTTTATATCCTTCCTTAATTTTCTTACAGTTTCAGAATTCAGGCTGAAACCCATAAGTGCACATGGGAATAAGTGTATCTATCTGTATGTTTATGCATATGCTCATGTAATTAAATGTTTTTAACTTTTTTTAAAAAATGTTTTTCTGTTTTTGAGATAGAGTGCAAGCGGTAGAGGGGCAGAGAGAGGAAGCTTCAGAGTCCGAAGCAGGCTCCCGGCTCTGAGCTATTAGCACAGAGCCCGATGCGAGGCTCAAACTCATGGACTGGGAGATCATGACCTGAGCCGAAGTCGGACACTTAACCGACTGAGCCACCCAGGCACCCCTAAATATTTTTAACTTTAAGAGTAAATAATTATATGGAGAAAAAGTAATTCTTCATCTTGTCATAAAATAACCAGTGTTTGCATTTTAATGTGTTTCTTACTGGTGTTGTCCCTCACGCGTGAGTTTTGCTTTGGCCGGTGGTAATTCTAGTATCTGTGCTATTTGGATATAGGTTGTATTCTTGGATGACATCGGGGCTAATCTGAAGCCAGCTCGTGACTTGGGGATGGTCACCATTCTCGTCCGTGACACAGACACAGCCCTGAGGGAACTGGAGAAAGTAACTGGGGTGCAGGTAACTTTACGGTTTCGCCAGGTTGGGTTTTGGCCAGTCACCGGTGCTTAGGTGTGCAAGAAACAGCAAGGGAGGGGAGAACCGGTTCTGGGAGTTCTTGAACCTCCTGGGTGGGAGGCCAGTACCTATTGTGCAATCAGCATGATGTCCTTGAAGAGCTTTGTATTTCTTTCTCTGCAGTCATGAACAGAGAAACTGCTCTGAGCACGAGAATCCATACTAGTCAGAGTCAGAAGAACCAAGACCCAAGACAAGATTGAGGCTTTCAAACCCACCAGCCTTGACTTTTTAGAGTAAATATTGAGAATTTAGCTGCTAGGCCTGACCCCATGGGAGTGCGGGGCACAGTCCTCACCTGGTCTGCCTGCTGGCACTCAGGCAGAGCGGTTTAGTTAACCATCCCTCACAGAGGAGGATGGGATGCCCTTAATGATGTCCGATGGTGGCCTAGGGGTTAGCCTTCTGTGCCAGAGCTGAGGAACCTTTTGTTGTTAGAGAAGTCTACCTGAGATGGCTGAGCCCGCTGAGCCCAGGCGGAACAGTTAATACAAGCCTTTTGCAGGAATGCATTGCTTTGCTTGTGTCAGCATAATGAAGAGGAGGGAGGGACATACGCCTGGCTAAGCCAGCTGGACGTCACAGCCATCCCAACCATTTTCTCAAAGGGAACTGCGTTTGTTTCCCGAGGTGCCATAAAGTACACAGACTGGGTGGCCAAGGCAGTCTGGCTAGGAGGCCAGAAGTCCAAGATTAAGGTGTTGGTGGGACGATTTCTTCTGAGGCCTCTCTCCTTGGCTTGTAGATGGATGGCCACATTCTCTCTGTCTTCACATGGTCTTGCCCTGTGTGTGTGTCCAAATGTCCTCCTCTTACAAGGGCACCAGCCAGATTATAGTTTAACTCTAGTAGGCTCACTCCAATGACCTCGTTTAATGTAAGTGACCTCTTTAAAGACCTTATCTCCAAACACAGTCCCATTCTGAGGCTCTGGGGATTAAGATGTCAACAGATGAATTTGGAGGGGACACAAATTTAGCCCCCATGACAGGGACAATTGATTTGTCATCTTTAACAAATAAATATAAAATGTGTATCTAATGACTTCACAACCTCAAAGCGTTTTGCCCAGACTTGATTTATCCTTTCACAAGCCTGGAGGTCTTGTGCAGCAGAGAAGAAAACGTGGAATCCCAGCAGCCACCTGCTTGCCCCACTGACTAGTATCCCCTGGTCATATATGAGCCACAGATACCTGTCCTGTAAAATCAGAAAAGTAAACCGTGCCTCACCTGTCTCGTTCCCCAGAGTATGGGCAAGATAAAAGGAAAAATGAAATGACAATGAAAATTACACCTTTTTAAGTGGAGGAGACTTACCCCTTATCTCTCAGGAAGGCTATGGGACTCAGTTCTGAACAGGCTTTGTAAATTGTATAAACGGCGGGAGAACTATAAGAACAGGAACCCCCCCACCCCCTCAGCCCTGGAAGCAGTGGGACATCTGCTAGGGTGTGACCTAGGAAGCCAGGGATACCTTAGAAGAAGGGTCCCAAGGCACACTGGCCTATGGTCAGTGTCTTGGCTTCCTCAGGCCCGACAAGGCTCATTGTCATCAGAGGCCACCAAGCTGCCCATCCCTCCCACCACACCCTGAATCCCCACCAGATGCCACAGAGGTTGGGGGCTTGCCTTCTGTTTCCCACCCTCGGAGGATGCCCAGACAGACTCTTCCATGTTTAAAAGGGAGGTAGATTTCATAGTTTACTTCCTGCGCTTTAGAGGTCAGAGAACTGGATAGCTGATGGGAGCCACTTCTTCCTCAATTACAGCTTGGGACTAAAGATGAGAGATCTAGCAGTAGAAGTCACTAATATGTCACTTGTCATGAATAAATTCACTTAGGTGTGCTCAGCATCCTGTCCTTTATCATTTGTCTCAAGATACCTGACACAAATGAGTCAAAGGAGCCCCTTATGCACCCTTTGTTCAGGAATTTTCTTCTTTACCCAGATGTCATACAAAGATGGGTTATCTGACCTCCTGGGACTCCAGAGGACAGACCTGGGGACTGCAGGCTGAACTCTGCCCCCTTCCACCTCAAATTCATTCATGTGAAAGCCCCAGGACCTCAGAAGTGACTATATTTGGAGATAGGGCTTTTAAAACGGTGATTAAGGTAAAATGAGGTCATTGGGGTAGGCTTTAAACCAGTATGACTGTGTCCTTATGAGAAGAGGCAGTTAGGACACACACACACACAGAGGGAAGACCATGTGAGGACCCAGGGTGAAGGCGGCCTTCTCAAGCCAAAGAGGGAGGCCTCAGGAAGAACCAACCCAGCTTCCAGAACTGAGAGACATAACTGTCCGTTGTTTCTGTCACCTTGTCTGTGGCACATTGTTATGGCAGCTCGAGCAGATGAATACAGAGGCCGAGAGTTTGATTTTGGCCATCTTGAGAGAGAATCCCTTCAGCAGAGCCATCCAGTGATGGGACGGTGAACTTTGCATTCCTAATGCTGTCCAAGAGGTGCCTGGGTGACCACTTGAGGAACTGCCACAGAGAAGAATTCTATTAATTGAAGTACAAAATCTCAGTGTTTTAGAGCAGTTGGTTTTTGTTGTTTTTTTTTCCTTATGTGAAGTTCAGTTGGTGGCAGCCAGGGGCTTTGCTTCATGCAGCCATTCAAAGACCCGGGTTGACGGAGGACCCACCGTCTTCCACCTGTGGTTTCCCAGGTCACACCAGGCTCTCAGCTGGGAGAGGCAAGGTAGAGAATTTAGAGAATCGAGGGGGATTTTAATGGGTCAGGCTGACAGGCCATAGCCTTCTGTCAGAGGACTCAGTCATGGGCTACTCTGACCTGAGAGAGAGGGGAGAAGAGAAATGTAGCTGTGTGCCTGCAGGAGAGGGGCATGGGCTGGGAAATCCCCGGAGGACTCAGGAGGCCACGGCACAGGCCGGCACTCTGGAGTTCTGGAAGCTCTCTCAGAACTTCTCACAGAAGGAGGCTGCCGCCTCTCTTACTGTACCTCTTTTCCATCCAGCTTCTCCAAGTTGCCACCGCTCTGCCAATCGCATGCAATCCGAGGGACGTGAGCCATGGCTATGTGCCAATAAAGGTATGTGAGCGCTCTCTCCTAGGCCACCGCGCCCTCCCTAAATAGGTCACCTACACGGACCTGCAGAGACATTTGTTAAATACTGAGGGTAGCCGAACATCCGCTGCTTGTAGGGAAATAGTACTTCCCACGAGCATCAGTCCACAGAAGTCAGAAGGCACCACGCCTTAGGATATGCAAAGCAGTGTGACAGATGTAGTCAGACTCCTTTGGAACAACAGGTTATATGGGGCCCTGAGTGGCCCGGAGGTGCTGAAGGGCATGTGTGTCTGGCCTGTGTTCTGGGGAGAACTTGTTTCTATTCCAACACATATTCATCACCCACTGCCTTGGTGTCGGCAAGGGCCAGGTATGAGAACAAGACAGACTCGTTCTCAAGGAACCCAGACTGAGGACAAAGGACAGAAGTGGTCATTAAAACATCTGGCGGTCAGGGCTATGGCAAAGCCAAGGCCATGTGCAGAGGGGCCTCGACTCCTGAGCCAGCCAGGATACAGAGCAGGGTATTAGAATGTCCTAACCCCATTCAGTGGATTCACTTTTGGATCTCTCTTAATTTGTCATTGGTCCCATTTAAATGAAAAGGGACCCAAAGCTGCAGGTCAGCTTGTATGCTAAACAAGATGGGACAGTTGCTTTGGAGATAGGCAGAACCAGTTTGAATCCTGGCATGGGCACCAAGTTTGCAAGTTTAGGTACATTTCTTTTTTTCTTTTTTTAATAATTATTTTTAAGTTTATTTATTTATTTTGAGAGAGAGAGAGTACAAGCTGGGGAGGGGCAGAGAGAGAGAGAGAGAATCCCAAGCAGGCTCTGCAGAATCAGCACAGAGCCTGACATGGGGCTCAAACTCACAAAACCGCGAGATCATGACCTGAGCCTAAATCAAGAGTCAGACGCTTAGCCGACTGAGTCACCTAGGTGCCCCCAGGTACATTTCTTTATCACTCTGAATCTCAGTGTACGCAGCTTTATAATGAGGTGATACTAATACCTGCCTTCAGCGTTCTTGTGTGGATTACAGTTGACCCTTGAACAACATGGGTTTGAATAGCATGGGTCCACTCATATGAGGATTTTGTAAGAACAGTGCTCTAGATGCATTTTCTCTCCCTTATGATTTTCTCAGATACGTTTTCTTTCCTCTAGCTCACTTTATTGTAAGATTCCAGCATATGAGACGTAGAACACAAAATACGTGTTAATCAACTATTATCAGTAAGGCTTCCCGTCAACAGCAAGCTAGTAATAGTTCAGTTTTGGGGGAGTCAAAAGTTACATGCAGATGTTCGACTCCGGGTGGGGGTTGGTACCCCTTGTCCCCACCTTGCTCAAGGGTCAGCGGTAATTAAAATACCGCATGCAGACCGCGGGGCGTAGTACCCCCTGCTGCCCTGGAGGACAGCCCCTTCAATATTTACTGGGTATTTGTTATTTGCCAGGCACGGAGAGAAATACCGAGATAAATGGAGGGTCTTCTGTGACCTCAGGGATCTTCCAGTCTACTGAGATAAACATTCACAGGTCCTTGTATAATAGTGGTTCCTGGAGCGCTTGGGATGGGCCCTGTGAGGGCAGAGGCTGCCGCGGTGAATTCTTAGCAGCCGTGGTGAGGTAAGCACGGAAGGATAAATGGAAGCCGGATAGAAAGAAAGGGCTGAAGCTATTGGTCAGCGTCAGCGCCGCCCCTCCTGTAACCTTGGGGGCTCCTGAAGGGGTGAACGTTTCATGAGGTCCCCTCACACCTCATCTCCGGTATTGAGGAGCTAGGGACTCTTTCCCTGGGGCTTGGGGTCTGGGCTGTATCCTTGTGGCTTCAACGCCAAGGACAGGGTTGTTCTTCTCTGAGGCTTGAAGGTCCAGTCCCTTTCGATACATTTCTCATTTGACCTTGAAAGGAGTGTGATCAGAGCTGCTTTATCACCCCCTCTGTCTTCGCTCCAAATTAAAGGCCTGGGGCGGCCACTTCTGGGGCAGAGCTATTCCTTGTATCTTCCCTGAATGCTGGTGCAGTCCAGCCTGGGTTCGATCTTTCTCATTTTCTGGCTTTCTGGTAATTTTATTAACATGTCACGTAAAGGATGGGAAAGTACGTGCGTTTGCTGGGCTACTCAGTCAAATACGAAGCAGCGAGAGGGGGCCTTTGAGTTAGGCTTCACTTACAACAGAGGCAGATTAAGATCATTTTAGGGGCACCTGGGTGGCTCAGTCGGTTAAGCGGCCGACTTCAGCTCAGGTCATGATCTCGCGGTCTGTGAGTTCAAGCCCCGCGTTGGGCTCTGTGCTGACAGCTCAGAGCCTGGAGCCTGTTTCAGATTCTGTGTCTCCCTCTCTCTCTGACCCTTCCCCGTTCATGCTCTGTCTCTCTCTGTCTCAAAAATAAATAAATGTTTTAAAAAAATCATTTTACTGGAGAAATAAGTCAGAGAAAGATACCCCATGTTTTCACTCATATGTGGATCTTGAGAAACTTAACAGAAGACCATGGCGGGAGGGGAAGGGAGGAAAAATAAAGGGAGGAAAAATAAAATATAAATAATATAAAAAAAAAAGATCATTTCACTGGACATCAGTACTAGAACATTTTTCAATATAAGGAGTATAGAATTTCAAGTTAAATCCTTCCCTTTGCCAAGTACCAACCGGAACACTATGGAACATATTCTGATAAGACTGTAGACCATGAAGGAGTATGTGAAATGCCAGCCAAATGCTTTCTCGAGCAAAATAACTCCTTGGGAATCATGAGTGAAACTTCCAGTTTCGAACACGGAGTTTGGAGTAATCGGAGATGCAGCTAAATAGAATTGCTTCAAGTGAATTTCTAGATGCAAAGCTTATTTTTCTCATTTCTTTCCATTAGAAAGTTGGAGACACATACTTTGGGGGAAAATAGAGCACTTTGACTCCATATTGCTTTAGTTCGTGTGCTTAGACCACACGATAATGATTGAAGTAGGTTCAGTAGGTTCAAGGTTTCAGTGGCCCAACACCAAGTTTGTTTTCTTGCTTGCAGAGCAGTCCAGTGTGGGGTAGGAGTGGGTGTTCTCCATGCAGTTGTTCAAGCAGCCAGGCTCCTTCTTTCTGCTGGCTCTCACTTTCTTGAGGCCCTAACTATCCAGGAGCAGATAGGAAAAGGAGGAGGACCAAGTGTGGGAGGGTTATACGGGCCCAGGATGTAGCACATACTTCTCCGACTCATATACCTTTGGCCAGAACTTGGCCACATGACCACATCCATTGCGAGGAAGTGGGGGAGGTCTGGAAGATGCTGTCAGGTCCCAGGGAGAAGAGAACACAGATACAGAGCTCTAGCAGCCTCTGACACACAGAGCCCAGAAAGGACAAGAAGTTAGCAAAGCTTGAAAAAGACTTTACATCCAAGAGATAAATAATTTTTAGAGGCATCTAGATGGCTCTGTTGGCTAAATGCCCAACTCTTTTTTTTTTTTTTAACACTTTTTCATTTTTGAGAGAGAGAGAGAAGGACAGAGCATGAGCAGGGGAGGGGCAGAGAGCTGGAGACACTGCATCCGAAGCAGGCTCCAGGTTCTGAGATATCAGCACAAAACCAGACACAGGGCATGAACCCACGAACCGTGAGGTTATGACCTAAGCCAAAGTTGGACGCTTAACCAACTGAGACACCCAGGTGCCCCAAATGCCCAACTCTTGGTTTGGGCTCAGGTCGTGATCTCATGGTTTATGGGTTCAAGCCCCGTGTCAGGCTCTGCAGTGACAGCACGAGCCTGCTTGGGATTCTCTATCTCCTTCTCTCTTCCCCTCCCTGCAAAATGAATAAATAAAAAAAAAAAAGATAAACAATTTTTAACAAATCAATCCTGGTATTCTGTATGTTAACATGAATATTACACTGTGCACAAAATCAGCCCAGTTTAAAATACCCAAGACCTGTCAAACAGTACCAGAAACTCTGACGGTATGAGGGCCTTTCAGGGAGGAAGGCCGAGTTGTTTTGTTCTTCTTTCCAACATTATAACCTTCTTTTCAGGCTTCCTATGTGCCTAGGAAAGCTGCCTGTTTTTAATGCACTTTGGCCAGTTGTCTTCTTGAACATCTTCTAGCACTGGGGTCTTAAGCTGAGCAAACTGGGCCATGTGAGGTCTGGCAATACACTGAGATGGCCTGGGGCAGCCTGCAGAAGGCGTACCTGGTTCTGCCCAGCCTGGTGCTGTGGTCACTACCCGCTCACCTCTCTTTTCTACAGCCTGGGGTGCGTATGCATTTTGTGGAGCTGGGCTCCGGTCCTGCCGTGTGCCTGTGCCATGGATTTCCTGAGAGCTGGTTCTCTTGGAGGTACCAGGTAAAGGAAACTGGGGGAAGGTACGCCCCAGCCAGGGGGAGGGGAAGGGAGGGGAAAGTCTAGGTGGTATGGCCTAGAGTAGAATGCCCTTAAGAAGCTGAAAACTTAACAGTGGAGCATCGTCTTGAACGTGTGACCATGTGATACCTCAGAAGTGTTGGGGCCAGAGTCAGGGCCAGACCTCAGAGCTATGCTAGCCCCATATGCCACTTTTGCAGATTAGAAAAAGGCAGATTCTTCCAGACACTTTATGCCACCTGCTGGGAAGCCTTTGTAATGAATATAGAAATCTGCAAGATCTGTGCTATGCTAAGAAAAATGCTTAGATGTAGCATTAGATGCAGTATACGAGCCCTACCACTGTGCATGGCCGCCCTATCCAGGTGGGCTTGTTCCAGCCTCGTGGTGGTGATTCCAGATAGTGCCACATGGCGCTTTGAGTTGAACCATTTACAAGAACGGGGATAGAAGGAAGAAAGAAGGAGTGTCGGCAAAAGACTGATGAGGCCGCACTTGAGTGTACCTGAACTGTTTGTTTTCTAGATCCCTGCTCTGGCTCAGGCGGGTTTCCGGGTGCTAGCTCTGGATATGAAAGGCTATGGAGAGTCGTCTGCTCCTCCTGGTAGGTTAGCTGTCTCACAGCTGTCCTGTGTTGGTTATGCCTTCTGCCTGAGCTCTCCAACTGCACTGACTTTCCCTGGGCCCACGTTGGAGCAAGCAGCCCTTCAAGGGGGTCTGACTTTGCCCTTCCTCTCTCCTTCAGTGATCTGTGTCTGTGCACTTTGGGCTCAGATATCCCTGCTCTGCATTACCTGAAAGAACACAAGAAACCCAATGGCCTATGCCCTGAGGAAGTCTCCCACTGGTCTGGGAGGATATAGGGCATAGGATGTACCATCCAGCTATAGAACTTTTTCCATCTTGCAGAACTCTGTACTCCTTAAGCACTAATTCCCCATTCCCCTTTCCCTAGCCCCTGGCAACTACCTTTCTCTCTATCTATGAATTTGACTACTCCAGTCATCTCTAAGTGGATCATACAATATATATCCTTTTGTGACTGGCTGATATCACTTAGCATGATGTCTTCAAGATTCATCCACATTGTGGCATATATCACAATTTCCTTCCTTTTGGAGGCTGAATAATACTTCATTGTAACTATAGATCACATTTTGTTTATCCATCTATTCATCAATGGCCATTTGTGTTGCCTCCACCTTCTGGCTAATGTAGAATAATGCTGCTACAAATATGGGTATGCAGTATCTGCTTGAGTTCCTCCTTTGAGTTTTTTGGGGTGTATACCCAGAAGTGGAACTGCTGGATCAGACGGTAATTGGTAGGCCAAATTCTTAACCCAGGGTCTCTGGATCCCAGATGGAGCCTATCTAAGGATGGGCATCAGGGGCCTATGAACCCGAGTCTATGTGTGGATTTATGAACACTTGCCTGGGGTGAGGGAGTCTACTGCTTTATCAGTTTCAGAGGGGTTCTCAGCCCCAAACTGTTAAGCTCCCCAGGTGGGGACAGGAACGTGTTACAGCCAGGCCTGCGGCAGAATCCCTGTCCCTCCCGGTGCCAGCCGTGCTATTAGCCATAGCAGCTCAGTGAACCAAACAAGCTGCTCACCACCCCTTCCCTGAACTGCCTCCCCCGTGTTCACATCAAGCCTATTGTGTCGAGTTTGAATCCAGCTGACATGAACTGGCCCTCAGGTGACCACCAGTCGAGTGCCTCCATGATTGTTCCCTAATTGTCATGGTATCGACTCACTGCCTCTTGAGTGGTGCAGAGGCACTTTTAACAAAAAGAAAGCTTCTAGTCCAAACACCCAGGAAAGACATTTAAGGGCCCCCCCCCACCAATTTAATTATTAAGATATTTATTTTTATTCATCTCTATTATGATCTTCCCTGAATCCCCTAGGCGTAACTTAGTAATTAATTTATCACTCAGGCTAGAACACTATTAAAAGAAACACAAACTGAACTGTTCTGGATGAATTGGGACTTATACATACCCTAATTATAATTTTTTTTAAGAAAATAATAATTTACACGTTAACCGTTGCTAAAGATTATACACAACGTGAGTTCTAAAGCCAAGCATGATGATATGGAATGCATACAAATACATTGCAGATCATTTGTATGTAAACTTCATATCATTTGGCAATAGATTTTAAATAACACATTATTTTCCTTTAAAACCGTGACTCCGTTATCCTGCTATTTTCTCTCTTCCCTTGTTGCTAGTGAAAAGTCCCATGCCATTCTGATCTGTGAGGCTTTCTATGTGACCGTTTTCTTTTTCCTCACCCTTGATACCTTTAGGATCTTTTTATTTATCTTGCTGTGTTCTAAAATTTTATGATGTTATATACCATGATCTGGGTCTCTTTTCATCCACTTTTCTGGGTACATATATCTTTTAGTTCTTGGAAGGTTTCTTGAATTATTTATTCAATAGTTTTTTTCTTCTGTTTTCTCTTCTTTCTTTCTTTTTCTTTTTTGCTTTCTGGAATTGCTATTATTATTAAAATGCTCGTACTACCCAAAGTGATCTATAGATTCAGTGGAATCCTTATTTAAAATTCCAATGGCATTTTTTACAGAAATAGAAAAAACAATTCTACAATTCATATGATCCACCAAAAAAACCGTAATAGTCAAATCAGTCTTTAGAAAGAACAAAGCTGAAGGACTCATACTTCCTGGTTTCGAAATATATTACAGAGCTACAGTAATCAAAACAAGGTGGTATTGGTATAAAGACGGACATATGGCCAATGGAACTGAGTAGAGAGCCTGGAAATAAATCCATGCATGAACTGTCAGCTGATCTTTGACTTGGGTGACTAGAACATACCCTAGGGGAGAGGGCAGTCTCTTCAACCAGTGATGCTGGGAAAATTGTATATCTACATGCAAGAGAATGAAACTGGACCCTTACCTTACACCATACACAAAAATCAACTCAAAATGGATTAAAGACCTAAATGTAAGACCCGAAACTAAAACTCTTAGAGGAAAGCATAAATGAAAAGCTTTGTGCCATTGACCTTGACAGTGATTTCATGGACGTGACCCCAAAAGCACAGGAAACAAAACCAAAAATAAACAAGTAGACTACAGCAATCTAAAGATTTAATAAGGTATATATTTTTTTGGCAAAGGGGCCCTCTTAGTTTGTTGGTAATTTTCAAGTATGTTAATTAATTGTCTTTATTTTTAATGGCAGAAATAGAAGAATATTCCTTGGAAGTGTTATGCAAGGTAAGGAAGATCTTTGGGTAACATTTGTAACATCTTTTCTGTCCTGGTGTTTTCACTGATACCAGATAGAAGTATGGGTATTCATTAAACCCTAGGAAAGCGTTTTACAGCATTTGGGTATACAATCTTACTGACAGTTAAGATGGTATTTCAAAATGATAGCCGACATTTACTGTATATCTTCCAACATTTGGTGGAAGAAGAAACTGAGTCACCAGGAGGTGAAGTAATTGCCTGAGGTCAACAGCTAGTAGAGCCAGGTCTGACCTCTGCCACAGCTCCCACGGCCTTCCTCGTAGCCACTCCCCAACTCACCTTGCCATCCTGAGGATTTTATTTTTTATTTTTTATTTTTTTTATTTAAAAGAAAATGTTTTTTAATGTTTATTTGTGAGAGAGAGAGACAGAGCACCAGTGGGGGAGGGACAGAGAAAGACACACACACAGAATCCCAAGCAGGCTCCAGGCTCTGAGCTGTCAGCACAGAGCCCGACGTTGGGCTGAAACTCACGAACCGCGAGATCATGACCTAAGCCGAAGTGGGATGCTTAACCGACTGAGCCACCCAGGCACCCTCCATCCTGAAGGTTTTAAAAATTATTTTGGTAAAGATGTTGTTGGCCAGACCTAGGGAGTTAGCGTGTGGATTGGTGACTGTAATGGCGCTCCTATTCTAGGTGAAGTGTAAGCACCATCAGGGAGGGGACCCTCATTTCAGGGCTTGCAAGAGGAAGCCAAGGCTGAGGTGAGGAGACTGTGCCCCAAGGCTCCATCAGCCCTTGGGAAAAGCAAGGTGGGGAGCCTTAGCTGGGGGAGCCAAGGGGAAGAAATAGCCTCTTGGTTGGCCGGAAAGCTGGTGATGCTGCTGCTGATGCTAAAATTACAAGAAGGCTCCATCTAGGAGTCCTGGCTCTGTTTGGATCTCTTCCCAGCCAGGCCCACACATAGGTTTTGGTGCCTTAGAAGAGGAGCATTGATAAAATCTTACTTTCCAGTTGGGGTTGTCCTTCCTTCCTCAGTTTCTGAGTCTTTACCTCTTTCACTCTGCCACTTCTGATCTTGCTCATATCTCCCCCGAAATCCTGCCAAGATCTCCACAGCGACCCTGTGGGGAGGGGGGTGGGTTCTCCCCATCCCCCTGATGTCCCCTAACTGGACCCCTACTTCTTTGTGTCAAAATTGGTTCTTAAGACAGATACATCGGGTTGTTTGACATAATTGCCTTCCAGAAGAAGGCAATTCTTTTACTAAAACAAACAAGATAAAATGTGAGGCTCCTGTCCTCCAACTCCACCCTTTAAAAGTCATTCGTATGTCCACTACTAGGTATTCACACAAAAGATTTTAAAAAAATATGTCCACCAAAAACCTGGACGTGAATGTTCACAGCAGCATTATTCACAAAAGCCAAAAAGTGGAAACGACCCCAATGTTCAATAACTGATGAATGGATAAAAAATATGTGACATATCCATACAATGGAATAGTATTCAGCCATAAACAGGCATGAGATCATGATGCATGCTTCAACATGAATGACCCTTAAAAACATTATGCTAAGATAAGCCAGTCACAAATGGCCACGTACTGTATAATTCCATTTGGGAGAAATTTCCAGAAGAGGTCAGAAATGAAATTAATGGTTGCCAAGGGCTAGAAGAAATGGGGAACTGTTTATGGGTACAAGGTTTCTTTTTGGCATGATGAAATGTTCTGTAACTAGATAGCAGTGGTGATCTCACAACTCTGTAACTACACTAAACTCTGTTGAATTGTTTATTTTAAACAGGTGAATTTTATGGTATATGAGTCATAGTTCAATAAAGCTGTCATTTGAAAAATTATCAGCACAATATTTATAATGTAAAATTTTTTTTAAAACCCTCTATGTAATCTTTTTTAAAAAATTACCTGCATAAACTTTAAATATAAGAAACTGAATAAAGAGCCATATACTGCTTATCTTCAAGTGCCCACAAAAATCCTTCTCTCAACTACACCCCCCCCAAATATATTGAAAACTTTTTTTTTTCCTTAATCACAAATCCTTAAATGTATGTGCCAGTTCATCATACAACTGCTATTTGTTTTAGAATAAGTATCTTTAGGGGGCGCCTGGGTGGCTCAGTCTGTTAAGTGTCCGACTTCGGCTCAGGTCATGATCTCATGGTTCATGGGTTTGAGCCCTGCATCAGACTCTGTGCAGACAGCTCAGAGCCTGGAGACTGCTCAGGTTCTGTGTCTCCCTCTCTCTCTACCCTACCCCTCTCCTTCCCTCCCCCCTTCCTTCCTTCCCTCCCTCCCTCCCTCCCTCTCTGTCTCAAAAAATAAATAAACATTAAAAATTTTTTTTTCGAATAAGTACCTTTAGGGAACCATGAACGTATTCTCTGTGTGTCTGTAGTCTTAGGATTCCAAATTAGGGGTGTTGGAATGCAACATAGCAATAACATTGAGAGGCTTATCCACACCCAGTTGCCCCTTTCATTGTGTTTGACCTTGAGTAAGTCATTTAACCTTTCCAGGTCGTGCTATCAAGTATAAGATGCAGTCAGAGGGATGTACTTCATGTTCTCGAGACCCCTCCTGATCTGAGTGTGATTCTTAGTTTTGTGGTGTTAAAATAGCAAAAATTCAACCAAGTAAATTATAAAGATCTATTTGGTTTTATGAATCGATTCATAAATCAGACAGCATTCCATCTAGCAAGTAGAGGGGAACTCACTCCAAAGGGCTACAGAAAAGATTGTTAAAGGTAGAGAGGGAGTGGAAAGAAGGAAATTATTAGCAGAGAATCCATTGTTTTAGGCAAGGTGGCCCTTCTAAGGGGAACGGAAAGGGTACTGACCAGGAAATTCCCATGTTGATTGGTTATAGGTTACATTTAGGGGTGCCTGGGCGGCTTAGTCTGTTAAGCACCGACTTCGGCTCAGGTCATGATCTTGTGGTCCCTGGGTTTGAGCCCCGTGTGGGGCTCTGTGCTGACGGCTCGGAGCCTGGAGCCTGCCCTGGATTCTGTGTCTCCCTCTCTCTCTGGTTCTTCACCACTCACATGCTCTCTCTGTCTCTCAAAAATACACATTAAAAAAAATTTTTTTAAAAAGGTTACATTTATAGGAGGTTGAAACTGCAGTCAGACTGTGTATTGAGTGTTGGTTTTCTGACTTGGGGCCTTTACCTAAGTGATCCCATTTTAGGTCTGATTTTCTTTTTAAGAGTAGGATGTGGAAATAACACTGAACTAATCTTCAGTCTCTCTGTGGTTAATTGCAAAGTAAGAAGAAGCTCTCTGGTGTCTCTTATAAGAACACTGATCCTATCTGATCAGGACCCTACCCTCGTGACCTCACTGAACCTTAATTACTTCTGTAAAGACACTATCTTCAAATATAATCACACTGGGGATTAGGGCTTTAACATGTGAATTTTGAGGGACACAAACATTCAGTCCATAATGAAACTTTCTGACAACATAGTATGGTGCCTTCCAATAATCGTTCCCCTGTCTTTGGGGGGAAAGATGAAAATAAAAACCATTAAACTAATGACCTAATTATAACAGTACTGAGTATCTACATTAAAAGAAAACAACAACAAATTGTGCACATTTTAACCAATGGAACCTGTCATCTGCACTTGCTTTCCACGTTCTTCAGGGGAACAGGGAGGGGTTTGCCCTCTGTTCCCTACCTAGTGAGGTTGTCACTGTGACCCCGGGATTTCTGGGCAGGCTTGGGAGCTGGGGTAGCAAAAGGAGCCAGAAAACCTTTAACATTCTTTCTCTTTGAAGAATGCAGAACTCTGTGTGTGTCCCCCAACCCCGCCAAAAAGGATGTTCCCATTTGGTGGATGTCCCCATCGGAACTGAGGCCACAGTGGAGAATAACTGAACACTTTTTAATGCTCTTAGGGCTCTGTGGGAAGCCCTTTGTCTTCTATCATGCTATCCTTCTATCCTGAAGTTTCCATCTCCTAGCTTAGTGTAGAAGAACAAAAGATAGGCCTTGCCCAGAGAAGGAAAAAAAGCTCGCCTTTCATTTTGGAAGCACCTAAAACAGGAGGCGAGGGAAATACAATCACATTTATTTTCTAAGTCTTCAAACTTTTATGGTGCAAATCTCCGCAGCCTCCAGTGAGGGCAGTGATCTAGGGAATCAAAAACAAATTAGGGACTTCTCAATTGGTAGGGGGGAGGAATCAAGGGACTGGAAAAATTTTAAATAACGCTGTTGGTCCACAGGGCAAACCAGGATAGCTTTGAAGTCTTTGATGTTGAATTTTTTTTATGTTTATTTACTTAGAGAGAGAGAGAGTGGAAGCACAAGCGGGAGAGGGAGAGAGAGAGAAGGAGGGAGGGAGAGAATTGCAAGCAGGCTCTGTGCTGTCAGAGCAGAGCCTGACACAGGGCTTAAACCCATGACCTGTGAGATCAGGATCTGAGCTAAAATCAAGAGTCAGACACTTAACTGACTGAGCCACCCAGGCGCCCCTTGATGTTAAGTTTTTGAAATCAGATAGACTTGGAATCAGTCCCAGTTCTGCCTGACTAGCCGTGTTGGCCTTGGCTGCATTTGACCATTTGGCCGCTGTGAGCCGCAGCTACCTCATCTGTAGAGTGGACATACAGATGCGTGAGGGGGAAGGACGTGAATTGAGTGGCCAAGCTAGGGCTCCAGAGATAGAGCTCCATAGACTCTTTAATTATAGCAAGCAGAGCACAGGCTCAGGTAAATAGGGGGTAGCGTTGACAAGTTAGATGGGACCATATAGGAGGAGTGAGGTGGGGAAGCCGGAAGGTGGTGTGGCTTTCTGCAGGGGCTGAATGGCACGTCAGGTCTCTTGATTCATTCTGTCTACACCTCTGCTCTGTCCTACCCTCCCTCCATCCCCAGCAGGATTCCCCTGCTTGCTCATTTTGTACCTGGCCCAATATGGCATCCCCAAATCCTGATTCTGGATGACCCTCATCTCCAGCACCTCCACACATCTTAGACCCCTTTTCCAGACCCCGAGCTTGCTGGCGGCTGTGGCCAGGAGCCCCCATGTGTGCTGCGGGACAAGGGGCAGGAGCTCACTGTCCTGGGGCAAGGCAAGCAGCCAGCCCTCCGCACAGCAGTTTTCTTCCCTTTTCTTTCTCCCGGGAAGAAGGCATGGTTTCTGTCTTACGATGGATGTTGCCCAGTTAGGGATGTGCACCAGCATACCCTGAATAATTCACTGTGTTCATCTGAGGCCAGCCTGGTTACTGAGAGGATGCTGGAAGGGGAAGGGAGAGAACTCACAAGCGAGGGAAATGACTGAACGTTGTATACGTGTGCTCAGGCTGCCATAACCAAGTACCACAGACTGGGAGGCTTAAACAACAGAAATTTATTCTCTCGCCATTCTGGAGGCTGGAGCCCATCCAGCTCGAGATCAAGGTGTCAGCAGGGTTTCATGTGAACCTTGTTAGTGGCCGTTTCTCCCTGTGTCTTCACTTGGGCTTTCCTCTGTGCGTGTCTGTGTCGAGACCTTTTGTTTTTTTTGTTTTTTTTAATTTTTAAAAATGTTTTTATTTATTTTTGAGACAGAGAGAGACAAGAGCATGGGCGGGAGGGGGGTGGGGGGCAAAGAGAGAGGGAGACACAGAATCCGAAGCAGGCTCCAGGCTCTGATCTGTCAGCACAGAGCCCAATGCGGGGCTCGAACTCGCAGACTGTGAGATCATGACCTGAGCTGAAGCCAGACAATTAACCGACTGAGCCACCCAGGCGCCCCAAGACCTTTTGCTCTTATAAGACACTGGCCAACTTGGATCATGGCTTACTCTGATGACCTCATTTTAACTTATCTCTTTCATGCCCCTGTCTCCAAATACAGTCACATTCCAAGGTCCTGGGGTAGGGGTGATGTTAGGGCTTCAACATGTGAATTTGGGGAAGACACAATATAGCCCATAAAAAGGCTGATACAGTAATTCTAATATTGAAGCAGCTGAGGTGGGTGTATACAATTTCTGATTTTTTGTCTTTTCTTTCTTAGGAGATGGTAACCTTCCTGGATAAGTTGGTAAGTCATTATTTTAAACTGATCTCTGGAGAATTCTGTTTGTGTGGGCAATTAAAGATGTACCTTTGTTTTGTTTGTGTTTTGAGAGAGAGAGAGTGAGGAAGGGGCAGAGGGAAAGTGGGGGGGGGCAGGGAGAGAGAGAGAGAGAGAGAGAGAGAGAGAGAGAGAGAGAGATTCTCAAGTAGGCTCTATACCCAGCACAGAGCCTGACGCAGGGCTTGATCCCACAACAGTGAGATCATTACCTGAACCGAAATCAAGAGTCAGACATTGAACCGACTGAGCCACCTGGGCGCCCCAAAGATGGAACTGTCAAAGGTGTCAGCTGTTAGAACCCTCAAGGAGAGTGGCAAGGGCAGGAATGACACTTCGGGGACAGTGGGAGGCAGGGTAGGTGCTCAGGAGGAAGTATAGACACAGAGATGGCAGAATGGAGAACAGTGTAGAGCCAAGCTTGTTTTGTTTTTTTTCATGAAAAGCATTTTCCAGGATACTTCTTTTGGCCTTGAGCCAGTGTCAAGAGCTTTGTGTCAAGAAGTTTGGGAAATATCCTATAGGCTGATATTTCACAACTTTTAAAACCGTATATCTATCCCTTTGGAAAGACCTGAAGTCAAATTCCTTCATTTAACATCATGTGGAATGTCAAACACAAAGCAGATCAATGGTGGTGATCTGAGACTATGCTTCTGCTTTTTACTTGTGTAAGTTTGAGATCGCAGTTAGGTAGTACGCTTTCCCTGTCCTCAATTAGGTCACAGTGGCAGGATGAGGACAGCAGGACCTAGACTGAGGCGGAGAAGGGCTCAGCCAGGACAGTGACCGTGGAGGGGTATCGAAGAGAGAACCCCAAAACGGCACATTTAGTGCCTGTTTGTTGGATATGAGAGTCAGGAGGAGAATTCAAGATGACCCAGGGGTTCCAGTTGGGCAGCAAGGCATGGTGCCAGCCACTGTAGGAAACGAGGCAAAGGTGTCACTGTCCTCGCCCTCTGCAGATTCTCGGTCCCGTAGAATCAGCTTTGGACCTTTTGAGAATGAGGGGGAGGGACATCTAAGAGGACATGGCCCGGTGTGGCCACCCCAGTTCCAACTCTAGAAGATTTCCATCCGGCTGAGAAAGTCTCTTACTCTGATTGTTGGAAGAGAGCCCCGGTGGTTGTCGGCCGCTGGGCTGGGTGTCCCTCCCCAGCCCAGGCATTACTGGGACATGCGGGAAGGAAGCTGGGCCCATTGCTGGTGAGGAGGTTACCCGCCACCTGGAGGTGGAAGCTGAAGCCATTAGAGTAGTAGATGGGTTCCCAAGGACAGGTCTGAGAGCTGAGCCATGAAGTAACTCCTGTGAGAGAGGAAGAGGAGGGGGTAGACTCAGTGAGTGAGAAAAGAACCTGGAAAGCATAGAGTCACAGAGGCCCAGGGAAGAACATTTTAAAGGAAATGTCTGATGCTGCAGAACAGTCAGAAGAGTGAGAGCTGAGAGGGCAAAAAACTGTTACCAGTGATTAATAGCCTTTAAGAGGGAAGTTTCAGTGGACTCAGGGGTAGCAGGGAAGAAGCCAAGTTGTGGGGCCTTAGGAAGGTCGCCAGGCAGATGACTGGCATGGATCACTGGGAAGTTGGACACAAGACAAAAGTGTGGCAAGGGAGCTGAGGCAGGGAGCTGCTTTTCAAGATGAAGGGCCCTCATGTGGCTGACTGGGGCCAGCAGGGCTGGGTGGAGGGGTGAGCCTGATTTTAAGCTGGGGAAGCTTGGGTCTGAGTTACCATCCATGTGGCCTTGGGCAAGTGGCCTAACAACTGCGAGCCTGTCTTCCTATTTGTAAAACGTGTATTCGAAGGTTATTGGGAGAATTCCAGACGATGGGTGCACATGCTACACACAGCGCCTGTCTTAGGAGGTCCTCAATAAAAGGGAGCTGTTGTCATCCATTGTTAGCAGCAGCAGAAGAAAGGAAGACGCAGGTAGAGAGAGAGGGATTAAAGATGTCTCTGACGTTTTAGTGGTTGGTTAAGGGAGGGAAGATCCCAAAAGAATGGGGAGAGAATCACAGTCACTCAGTGAAAAGTGAACATGGAACACAGGGAGGTAAGTCATACTAACTTGAAGACAAAAAGTAGAGAAAGAGGTGAAACACACTTTGATTTGAGGGAAGGTAGAGAGGGAGAGGATTTGTGGCCAGTGGCCTTAGTGTTCTAAGAAAATGTAGGAGACCAGTCATCTGCAGAGGCTCTGTGGGGCTGGTGTGTGGGAAGGGAGGCCTGAAGAGGGTGGACGTTGGGGGAGCTACTGCGTGGTCAGTAGAGGACAGGTCCTAGAAAGTGAAGGAAAGGATTGCCAGACGAGGGTTTGGGCCTCCAGGGAGCACAAGGCATTGGGCTCTCAGCATCCCATCCCAGAAACCTGCCCACATTCAGCTCATGTCTTTATCCTTCACTAGGGGATCACTCAAGCAGTGTTCATTGGCCACGACTGGGGAGGCATGCTGGTGTGGAACATGGCTGTCTTCTATCCGGAGAGAGTGAGGTAATTAGGCCGCAGAATTTGGCCCAGAGTTTGGACTTGAATTCCTGTTAGAATCCTTCCTCAGGTCTTGAACTGCAGTCAACTTGTTGAGACAAATAGATTATCTGGGAAGGCAACATGTAACTTCTTAGTGCCCATTGATGAGTTAATGTCTTAGGAAGCAAGACCTGTCCCAGTTACCAGTAATGAGACAGATAACTCAGGGCCTGGGTAGCCATTGGGAATGTAGGAGAATGTAGATGTTTGGGGGGAGTGGGTGAGGCAGCAAGGGTGGTGGGGTCATAGAGCTGAGTGCCAGGAGAAACTTCAGCCCTGGACCAGGAGGTAGGAAACGTGCCTTTCAGTTTTGCCATGACTGGCTGTGTGATGAATCATTTCACCCGTTAGGCCTTGGTTTCCTCAACGATAGCATAGTAATGGTAACTCCTTTTGACTATTTAACCTGCAAAATGCTGTGCAGGTATCAGGTTAGAATGGCATTTTGTGACCACCATCGCATCGTTCACAGTCATTCTTAGAATGGCATCAGAGCATTCGCGGGAGCTTTCAAAGGACAGATTTTGAACCCAGAGAGCCAGGTGGTCTTTGTAGCCATCCCCCAGTTGTGCTGGCAACTGTAGTTAAAGCGTGTTGTGTGACCTCCTATTTCAGCTTGGGATCTTAGCGTATTAAATCAACATCATCCTTAGCTGTCTGTATTTCCCTAACTAACCCAGTCACTTTTTCTTTCATTGAGTTTATAATGGAAACACTGGAGAACTTTGTTCAGCTCAACATCAGCTCAAATGGTAGGATGATATCGAAGACCAACATGAATCAAACACTTCCTGAAATATTTTTAAAGTTTTTGCACTCTTGTCCCTCTGATCTCATTAGCTTCTCTCTCTGTCCTTTCTTTCACTCAGAGTTGAAATAAGAGCTCAGTTCTTAGCAGTTGGGTCACTAGAAAGTTGCTCTGTAGACTGTATTAGATGTTTCTTGAAAGGGGTAAAAGGAACTAGAGCAACAAGCTTATGATCTCTACCTTGAAGGAAGTGAAACACCTTCTTGTTGTTTTATTAAACGTAGTCTCTGTCTCTCTCTTGTGAGACTTTGAAAATATTTAATATGAGCCCAGTAAAGTTGTGCCCAGAAGAACATTAGGTCTGGGATACATAAGCATGCTCTGGATTCCTGTTCCTCTTCTCATTGTTCTGCCTCCATCCTGTCATTAGTTTGGTAGTAGTTGCTCCTTTTCCATCTATGCTCATCAGAACAGCCCTGTTGCTGCATTCCTGGAGGAGAGGGAAGGAGCCAGGACCCCCTTCCAGGGGCAAAGCTGGCTTTTAAGAATATTGTTGGCATTGTGGTGCCTGGGTGGCGCAGTCGGTTAAGCATCCCACTCGATCTCGGTGCAGGTCAGGTCATGATCTCACAGTTTATGAGTTCGAGCCCCTCATCAGGCTCTGCGTTGATGACATAGAGCCTGCTTGAGATTCTGTCTCTCCTTCTCTCTGCCCCTCACCTACCCGTGCTCTTTCTATCTCTCTCCAAATAAATAAATAAACTTAAAAAAAATTTAAAAAAAAATCTTTGGCATTGATCTTCACATTTCTAGCCAGATAATGAATGAAAAGGGAAAACCCACCTTTAGTGTGGAATATTTCTTTAAATCCTTAGTTTTGGGATTCTACTGAGATAAATTGCAGGGATCTATTTAATGTAAGAGTTGCTTCACTTGTTTGCAAGAATACCTTTTTACATCCTTTCTGTGACAATTATCTAGAGACTCTGCTCCCAAAAGGAGGCTGTGGTTTAGCTTTTTCCAATCTTAATGCAGTTGGCAGCAGCATTTATATGCTAACATCTCATGTGATGATAATTTTTTTATATGTGGAATAAACTGTATGTCAAGGCAATTGAAAAGAAAATCCTATTCCGCTCAGAATTTTAAGCAAAAGCTAGAATTTCTTGACTTGTGATTTAAGTTATGCTTAAAATAGGTTCACTGTGATAACATTGGAAACCTTTAGACATCAGGGTAACTTATTTTGTAGCCTAACCTGCACTGTCTTTGGTGGCTATTGAACATTTGAAATGTGGCTGGTTCGAATTGAGATTACTCTATGTAGGAAATACCTTCCAGATTTCAAAGACTTGATAGCAAAAAAAGAAAAGGTAAAATATCTTATTAATAATTTTTATACTGATGGCATGTTGAAATGATTAATATTTTAAATATATTGGGTTGAATATTTAAGTATTTAAATCAGCATTAGATTTCAAATTTTAAATATTTTCAGTTAATCTCACGTGTTCCTTTTTACTTGTTTTAAGTGGCTAATAGAAAATTCTAAATTATACGTGTGGCTCACATTGTATTTCTGTTTGTTGGTACTGGGAAAGCCTCACCACTGCTTTCCCTGATTATTTCAATTGTCCTGCTTATCCTGTTCCTTCTAGTTTTTATCTCCCTCACATATTCTCTCTTCTCTGCTTCTCTTTTGGGAAGGAGTTTCCTTAGGATCACAGTGGGCACAGGATCACTTCACCAGACTAATTGTGCTGGTCGGCTTGTCAGTCCTGCCTTCTTGTGGTCACTCAAATCCACCCATCTCTTTTATTCCCACATCTGCCATCCCGTTCCCCTCGGATGACTTTGTGTATAGTGTAGTGTGCTGGCCCTCTCCTGGCTTTCTGGTGTCCCTCTCTGCATCCATGTCGTGTATTCCTGCTTGACTCATCACTTCCTGACTGCAACTTTTGTTTACTCTCCCCTTTGCTCAGAAGCTCTCATGGTTGTCTTAGTTTTCTGCAGCATCTAATCCAGATTCGGGGCCCTTCATGTCTAGGCTCCCAGTTGCCCTGCTGGCTTTATTTCACAAGATGCCCCATTAAACGCTTGCCTTTGGCCACATAGATTCTTTGCCCTGTCAAACTCAGCCACCAGCTTTGCCCGCTTCTAGAATTTGCTCATGCTACCCCATGATGTCTCCCTTACAGTATCATTTCCCCTCCCCTCCTCTCTCCGACCCTTAAAAACCAGGTTCAAATGCTCGCTTTTGCATGACATCTTCTGTGATGCCCAAATTTAGAAACTCTTCATCTCCTTGAACTCCCGTGGTGCTTGTGCTAGTCTTATGGCTCATATCACAGTCCATCTTGTAGTATAGTCATGGGTATATTTGTCTAGCTTTTTAAAATTATAATAAGCTCATCTAGTATTGATTTTATATCTTCTCTCCCTTAGTACACAGCATAAAATTAGCACAGAGTTAAGGGAGGAAAAGAAGGAAGGCAAAATGAATGCATTTGAAAACAATGTTTTTAATGCTCGTCTATTTTTGAGAGAGAGGGTGCGAGTAGGGGAGGGGCACAGAGAGAGGGAGACACAGAATCCGAAGGAGGCTCCAGGCTCTGAGCCGTCAGCACAGAGCCCGACGTGGGGCTCGAACCCACAAACAGAGATCATGACCTAAGCTGAAGTCAGACGCTTAAGCAGTTGAGCCACCCAGGTGCCCCAAAATGAATGCATTTTTTAAAACTATAATCTAACCAAGGTTGACATGACACGCACAGTGTGTATGTGTGTCTGTGTCTAAGGCAAGAAGGTGAGAAATACTTCAGTTCAGTGAGGAAAAAACCGCCGGGCTGGGAGTCAAGCAATTGGACTGCTGACCCCATTCTCCCCCACACTGCTGTTATGAGATCTCATGCATCTCCCTTTCCTGCTCTGAGCTTTCGTGTTGATAGTAAGGTCCTTTCTGGTTTTTACATACTGTCTTCTTACAACGTCTACATCTTGGTATCTTCTTTCCACAGGGCAGTGGCCAGTTTGAATACTCCCTTCATACCAGCCGATCCCAGTGTACCTATGATGGAGAAAATCAAAGCCAATCCTATTTTTGATTACCAGCTCTACTTCCAAGAACCAGTAAGTTCGGGCTCCTGAGAGCAGTGATCCCAGCAAGGTTTTTGTTCTTCTTTCCCCTTTCTCTCTCCATCTCCCCATTGACTTGATTTTCTCTGTGCCAGATAATTTCCCATGGCATTAGTTAGAAATGGTTTTATACCTGGGCTCAGGTGAAACTGGTTCCACAGCCCAGCGGGTCCTTTCCAGGTGATGACACGTTTCTGTGTGTGTGCGTTTGGGGTGGCGGGGGGCAGGGAGTAGGGGTGATGGCGCAGTGGGTTCTCCCATTTCTCTGAAATTGTGGAGTCGGGGGCTGAGCACAGGTCTGGAAGGCACCGTCTCTTAGTTCTGTGCCTGAGAGCCTGCTGAAGCCCTCCTCTTATTGGGGACAGCTCCCGGACTCTTGCCAGGGCCCTCATACCTCACTTGCTGAGGAGTGTGGTTCGTGATTACAGGGAGCACCAGAGCCTAAAATCCCTGCACCAGGCCTCACGTGTGCTTTGAGGAGGTTTCTATGCATCACCTCGTGTGCAGCAAGCCCAAGGTGCCTTTCAGAGATGCTCCCTGGAGCTTGGGTGATACCTGTGATGGGGTGTCACTGCCACCTTTCAGGGGGTTTCGCTGACAGCAGCATTGTGAGCCAGCATCATCTGGCCTCATCTTGGGGACGTGGGGGGACACCTGCATCTCATCCACTGTGGACTCTGGACCCCAATGTCCAGCTACATCTGGGTACTTCCAGAGAGGATAAAGGACATTTCCTTGACACTCTCAAGAGAGAGGATGGATTGAATTAATAAGGAGTACCAAGAGCATCTCCCCATTTTTCTCACCTAGCCCTTGCCCTTCTGCTGCTCACAGGAGGTACGATTTCCAACCGAGGGTCATAAACATCCCGGCTTCAATTTGGCGAGTAGCGCTTCTCTTAAGAATGATTTTAATTGATAAGATGCTGCCTTGGAAGAGGAACTTTTCGAGTCAGGCAATGACCCGATACATTCAGTGAGACACCAGAAGCCTCCAGCAACATCATGAAAAGATGCTCACTGTATCACATTCTTCATTGAGGCCAGGCCCTACTGTGCCCAGAGTGTGGGAAGTGGTGAGCTCCCTTCTGCTCGAATTGAATCAAAGTGTCTTTAATTAGTTTGACGAAGTCTTGACTGGAGGATGGATTAGATGGTGTATTAGCTACGGCCGCCATAACAAAGTACTATATAGACTGGGGGGCATAAATAATAGAATTGATTATCTCACAGTTCTGGAGGCTGGAAGTCCAAGATCAAGGTGTCTACATGGTTGGTTCCTTCTAAAGCCTCTCTCCTTGGTTTGTAGATGGCCTCTTCTTGCTGTGTCCTCAGATGGCCTTTCCTCTGTGCACATGTGTTTCTGCATTCAAATTTCCTCTTTTTATAAGGACACCAGTCACAGTGGATGAGGGCCTCTTCCAAAGATCTCATTTTAATGACCTTTTTAGAGACCTCATCTCCAAATATTGTAACCTTCTGAGGTACTAGGGGTTAGGATTTCCTAGGAATTAGGAGGAGACATGGTGTGGCCGGGACAGATGGTAGGGGGAACAGGAACAGTGCCCCTTGGTGGGAGAAGCAGGAGGGTGGGGACAAGATGGAGACAGTGAAGGGGAAGGTTGGGGACTGTGGGAACTGCCCTGTTTGGAAGGAGACTTGGGCAAGTGGGACAGGAAGGAGGTTTAAGTGTCCTTGTGCACTGGCCAATACGCCTGGAGCCTGTAGCTGATGTCGAAAGTCGTAGAGAATCCTCGTAGGTTCGTTGCCATAGATGGCCCTGTGAAAATTCTTCCAGCTGGACTAGAGGTCCAAGTCCTGGTCTCAGGTGTAATGTACTGCCTGCCACCTCTCCCAGGTGTTTGCTTGGCCCCTGTGCATCTCACACTGGAGAAGGATCTCGAGGTGGGGAGAGAAACAAAGTGTTGGTTTCAGCTGCCTCGGTGGCAGCTGCCATGGCCTTTGGGAACTGGGGAGGGAACAGGGCCCTACCCAGAATTGGGAAGCTGGTGTCTGGATTTTTTCTTTTTTTTTTGTCTCTTATCTGACCCTTTCTCAATCTCTGGCTCTGCCTGGCACCCACCCCCAAGAGCCCAACCCCCTCCCGTGGCCTTCTGTGTGCCCAGAGGACCCCACCCCACAGGCCCTTCCATCGCCATCACCCCATGCTTCCTAGTTCCTTCTCACCCTCTTCCTTCTTCCCTAACCCAGACCCCATGCCTCTGGTGTGGGCACCAGACCCTTGACACTTGGGCCCCAATTGCCAGGCTGCACCACATGGGGGATCCCGAGGGAGGAGGAGGACATGGGCTTTCACACCCGCTTCTTTCTCTTCCACCTTTTCAACTTTTTCTTTCTCCTCCTTTTGAATGCAACATGCATAAGAAGACTTGTGTCTGCTGTAAAACAGAGGTGCCCCGTGGTGGGGGGAAGGGCCCGAACATTACATACGTGTGTAAATGTCAGAAATGTTTTGTCTAGTGTTTCTGATGAAGAATCAACAGGCATTATTTCATGTAGCAAATGCTTCTGCATCTCCTGTTAGGTGCCAGTTGCAGAGACGAGTAACAACCTCAGGGTTAAACGGGCAAGTGAACAAATAACTGAAGCATAAGGCAGGCATACGGGTGCCTGGGTGGCTCAGTTGGTTAAGCATCTGACTTTGGCTCAGGTCATGATCTCGAGGTCATGATCTTCCAAGAGTTTGAGCCCTACATCAGGCTCTCTTGTCGGCGCAGAGCCTGCTTCGGATCCTCTGTCTCCCTCTCTCTGACCTTCCCCTACTCGTGCTTGCTCATGCTCTTTCTCTCTCTCTCTCTCTCTCTCTCTCTCTCTCTCTCTCTCTCTCTCTCTCTCTGTCAAAAATAAATATTTAAAAGGCAGACATAAAGGACTGTAATGGAGGCATAGCTTACTCTGGGAACTCCTAAGAAAACAGTTAACTTTTTACCAAAGGAGGGGCATTTGAACTGGCCCCTGGAAGATGAATGGGATCTGTGTGGATGGATATGAGAAGGGGGGAGGGGGGCCCATACCAGCCTGAGGGGACAAATGGCTGAAGATGCATATGAAATGTGCTTAACCCAGGCAAGTTCTTTATCTCCCATAAATATCATACAAGATAAGAGACTTCCTGAGGTGAGAGACTTCCTAATGAAGCAGTCAGCAATCCTCAAGGTGAGTTTCAGAAGGTCTGGAACACCTTGAAATTGCCCGCATAATTTAATGTATGCATGCACTTTCCCAGGGAAGGAGTTCCTGCCTCGCTTCCATTAGAACCTTCAGAATTGAGTACAAGCTAGGAGCTGCTGGAGCAAAGGGCTTGGTGTTTCAGGTGAGGCGCAGGGAGCAACATCGACATCCCCCGAGCGCTTGCTAGAAATGCAGACTCACAGGCCCTTCTGCCATCTACCCAACAAGACTCCACTTTAAAAAAAAAATTTTTTTTTCTTATGTTTATTTATCTTTGAGACAGAGAGAGACAGAGCATGAGCAGGGGAGGGGCAGAGAGAGAGGGAGACACAGAATCCGAAGCAGGCTCCAGGCTCTGAGCTGTCAGCACAGACCCCGACGCAGGGCTTGAATTCACGAACCACAAGATCATGACCTAAGCCGAAGTCGGCTGCTTAACTGACAGCCACCCAGGCGCGCCCAAGACTCCACTTTTTAACAAGGTCCCACAGGTGATTCATGTACATCAAGTGCCCCAGGAGGTTATCCCAGCTTTGACAGCTCCTGTTCTGTCATTCTCTAGCCTGGCGATTCTCAAACGTCAGCCTGCATCAGGATCCCCTGGAAAGCTAGTTAAAACACAGATCGCCAGACCACACCCCCCAGAGTGTTGATTCAGTGGGTTGTGTTGGCATCAAAGCATTCTCATTTCTATGCGTCATTGTACATGACGCTAATGCTGCCGGTCCAGGGAAGGGGCTAATCTAGCCATTTTCCAGATGATGGTAGGCACTCATAGCCATCCTCCTCAGTGAATGACCTCCGGGCAGCTGTTCAGGTCTGGGATTGCTGGTGCGGATCAAGGAGGGCACTGACTGGCTCCCCGATAATAGGCTCCCTGCACTGCAGTGATTCTCCAACTTTCTGGTCCCAGGCCCCCTTTACACTCTTAAAAGTTATTAAGGACCTCAAAGAGCTCTAATTAATGTGGGTTACATCTATTGGTATTGGCCCTACTAGGTATTGAAATTTTAAAATATTTAACTGGGGTGCCTGGGTGGCTCAGTCAGTTAAGCGTCCAACTTCAGCTCAGATCGTGAGCCCCTGGTTTGTCGATTCGAGCCAGACGTCCGGCTCTGTGCTGACAGCTCGGAGCCTAGAGCCTGCTTTGGATTGTGTGTCTCCCTCTCTCTCTGCCCCTTCTCTGCTCGTGGTCTGTTTCTCTCTCAAAAATAAAGAAACATTAAAATATATATATATATTTAAAATATTTATTTCATTAAAAAAATAATGTGCCCATGTTGATGTAAGTAACACACTTATTTTTTTATAATATTTTCTTTAGAAACTTTAGTGAAAATAGCATTGTTTTGTATTTTCTTTTTTTAATGTTTATTTATTTTGAGAAAGAGCGTGAGCGGGGAAGGAGCAGAGAGGTAGAGAGAATCCCAAGCAAGTTCCGTGCTGTCAGCCAAGAGCCCAACATGGGGCTCGAACTCACGAACCGTGATACCATGACCTGAGCCGAAATCAAGAGTCCAACGCTTAAACGATTGAACCACCCAGGCGCCCTTTCATTAATTTTAATATTGTGGTAAAATACTGTTTAAAAGAAAACCACGAGCCCAAAATGGCATCCCTTAGGTGAAGTCTCCAGGTCATTAAACCAACACTCAATACCCAGCCTGACTGCAGTTTCAACCCCCCACAAATGCAACCTTTAACTAGTCAACATGGGAACTTCCTGGTCAGCACAAGGAAATCACTGAGAGTCCCCTTCTGTTCCCCCTAGAAGGGCCCCCTTGCCTAAAACAATGGATTCTCTGCTACTAATTGCTTGCTTTCCACTCCCTCTGTACCTTTTTTATTTATTTATTTTTAACGTTTATTTATTTTTGAGACAGAGAGAGACAGAGCATGAATGGGGGAGGGTCAGAGAGAGAGGGAGGCACAGAATCTGAAACAGGCTCCAGGCTCTGAGCTGTCAGCACAGAGCCCGACGTGGGGCTCAAACTCACGGACTGTGAGATCATGACCTGAGCCAAAGTTGGCTGCTTAACCGACTGAGCCACCCAGGCACCCCATCCTTCTCTACCTTTACAAACCTTTCCTTTTCTGTTGCCCTTTGAAACTCCCCTCTGCTTGCTAGACGGGATACTGCCTGATTCATGAACCGATTAATAAAGTCAATTAGATCTCAGAATATACTTGGTTGAATTTTTGCTACTTAACAATACACGTATCCCAAAACTTAACCATCTTAACCATTTTTCAAGTGTATAGATCAATGACATTAAGTACATTCATTTTGCTGTGCAGCCGTCACCACCATCCATTTCCAGAACTTTTTCGTCTTGTAGATATGAGACTCTGTACCCAAGCAACACTGATTCCCTCCCTATTCCCTCTTCCCTCCAGCTCCTGGCACCAGCATTCCACTTTCTGTCTCTGAATTTAACTACTCTGGGTACCTCATAGAAGCGGAGGCCTATAGTATTTGTCTTTTTGTGTCTGGATTATTTCACTTTAGCTTAACATCCTCAAGATTATTATTTTTTTAATGTTTATTTATTTATTTATTGAGAGAGAGAGAGAATCCCAAGCAGGCTCCATGCTCAGCATGAGGCCCAACGTGGGGCTCGATCCCACGGCCACGAGATCATGACCTGAGCCAAAATCAAGAGTTGGATACTTAGCCGAGTAAGCCACCCTGGTGCCCCAACGTCCTCAGGATTATTCCGTGTTGTAGCACTTGTCAGAATTTCCATCCTTTTTAAAAATGAATAATACTCCGTTGTGCGTGTAGACCACATTTTGTTTACCATTCATCCTTCCATGGACACTTGGGTTGTGGTTATTCCTTTTTTTTTTTTTTTTTGAGTTCCGTATGCCAAGTGGTTCTTTTTTCAAAATTTTTTTTAATGTTTATTTTAGAGGCAGAGAGAGCACAAGCGGGGGAGGAGCAGAGAGAGAGGGAGACACAGAATCTGAAGTAGGCTCCAGGCTCTGAGCTGTCAGAGCAGAGCCCGACGCGGGGCTCGAACCCACGAACCATGAGATCATGACCTGAGCTGAAGTCGGACGCTCAACCGACTGAGTCACCCAGGCGCCCCGCCAAGTGGTTCTGTTCACAAGCTCACTGTGTTCTCCTGTCTTTCAGCTGAACAGACAGGGGTGCTGGGGGATCACTGACTGGTCCAAGACCAGGTCCTGACTAGGTTTGACCTAGCTTTGACTTCAAAGCCTACATGCCTCCCCCTAAGCCACCCTGGGAGGGAGCTTGGACTTTGTTGTGTGTGCCCTGCTCATCCCAACAGAGTGGGAAGCAGCAGACCAAGATAAGCTCCAAGGCCTGATCGACAAAAGTGACCTCGGTGGGGAAAGATGCCTACTGACTTTGTAGGGCAAAGTTTTTGGTTTCAAAGGTTCTTAACAGTCATTGTGGGAAAATCAGTACTTCCACTGTTATGTTGTTGCTGCTGGGTTTAAAATCTGTAGGAAAAGGGGCGCCTGGGTTGCTCAGTTGGTTAAACATCCGACTTCGGCTCAGGTCATGATCTCGCGGTCTGTAAGTTTGAGCCCCGCATCAGGCTCTGTACTGACAGCTCAGAGCCTGGAGACTGTTTCAGATTCTGTGTCTCCCTCTCTCTCTGACCCTCCCCCATTCATGCTCTGTCTCTCTGTCTCAAAAATAAATAAACATTTAAAAAAAAATCTGTAGGAAGAGTTTGGAGAATGGTTTTGTTCTTAAGAACAAAGCCTCTCCGGTAGGGAAATGTTAAATATTCAAATCAGTGATCTGGCTACTGAAAGGCACCCAGGAAGTGGGTTTGAGGTACATTCAGCTGCTGAGGCTGGACTGGATAGGCACAACACTGGGTCTTAAGGAGAAACCATGCCCGGGGGTCCTGCCAGCGTGTCCAAGCCTATTCAGCAATGGGGCAAGTCCCTTCCTACCTCTGGCCCTCAGTTTCCTCCTCTGAAAAAGGAGTGCCTCATTGGATGGTTTTCAAATAGGTTTCAAACTTAAGCTGAATTTAGGCCAGTAAATAAAGCATGATGTGTAGACCGCCTGTTTAATTCAGGGATGGGTGCCGGAACCCCCTCCTTCCTACCTCTCTCCTTCCAAACCTGTCCCCACCACTGGGCAGCCCAGGAGGAGTCACCATGAGCCCTCAAGGTCACTCTGGATGCATTCAGCCCAAGGAAGGCTACAGTGTGGACCACAGGGTGCCCATCCCTCTCACCTCTTGTAATGGCTTGCTCAGTGTGGCTTAGGTAAACTCCAAGTTTAGATTCAGCTCCTCTGGCCCTTTGAACCCTGAGCCATTGTGTTTTCTGTCTAGTCCTGCAAATTTGTCAAGTCTGGCAGAGACTAAAATTAAAAGGTGTGCTTTTCTTTTTTTCTCAGCAAAGAGATGATAGGCTTTGCGTTTGTATAGTTAGAAAGAGGGGGAGGCAGCTCTGGGCAGCAAAGACAAATAGAATGGGCTGGGTAATTTGAGTGTGACAAGCTCCATGTTTTAGTCCTTAAGGTTCTTCGGGTCCTCTCTTAGCCTAGGAATATTTTATAGCCCCTCTGCCCCCGAAATCAGCGCATGGTCAGTGCATGACCTCTTCCACCTCCCAACACCGGTCCCTCTTTACTCCTCCTTAGCAGTATAATGTAGAATGTATTTTTATTTCTTTGGAAAAGGGTGTGTGGCGGCACCTGTGGGTGTTGAGGTTTTTGGGGGGGGTGATAGTGGGGATCACGGGGTCCAGAGCCGATGGCCAAGAAAGAATTCTTGAAGATATCTTTGGTGCAAAAAGGTGATTTTATTAAAGCACGGGGAGGGGACCCGTGGGCAGGAAGAGCTGCCCCGGACCCTGAGGAGAGACTGGGTATATTCTACGGGGCTGGGGGAGGTGAAGTCCAGGGGCAGTTTCCAGGGAGATTTTCATATGCTAAAGAAGACTCCCAGGATACTGGAGGCCTAGCTATTGTCAAGCTAAGGTTGTTTTGCCCATTAGCAAAGCCTTAGCGTTGAGACAGTAAGGAGTTCCTGGAGAAATGTTTTGCTCTGCCTGCCTCAAGTATTTGCCAGTGGGCTGCAGGTTAGAAGGAAATTTAATTTTATCGGCCATTTCCTTCTGCCTTTGTTTCCCACCAAGGGTGTGGGTGTCTGGAACCAGAAAGCAAGCTAAGAGGCTGTAGAAGCTGGAGCAAAAGACCAGGGCCCACTTTTAAGTCTGTAACCAGCTGAGAAACTAGGTAATGGAGAGAAAGTGTAGGGAAAGGAAATTACAGGTAGCGGTGGAGAAGAGATGGCTTTGCCTGCTGGAAAGGCACCCCCACATGCACAAAGGATTCCTCTTCTGCCTCACAGTGTCCCCAGTCTCCCTTAATCCTCAGAACACACATAGTAACCACCACCCCCCTCCCCGGCTGCCAGGCTCCAGGGACAGCTGGTGATTTGTTCCTGCATTTCTTTTTTGGATAATTTATGCTTAGTACTTTAAAAAAAGTACTGAGTTGTGTAAAATGAAGAGTTAAATCCCTTTTCACTCATCTAGAAGTAGCGACTATGAATAGTTTCGTGAGTATTTCCCAGACTTTTTTTTTAAATATGCTTTTAAGTGTGGGGGCAGGGAGGGAGCACGCATGGGCGCATATGAGTGCGCATGTAATTTTTGTATAAGTGGAATCGTGCTGCTTTTTCATTTACTAGATCGTGGGCAGATTTTCCTGCCGGTACATACAGATTTACCTCATTCGTTGTAATGGCTGCTTTGTGCTTCACAGTCTGGGTGGACCATCATTTATTTAACCTATCCCCCATGGAAGGACATTATTTTGGTTGTTTTTCACAGCTGAATAATACTTTTTTTTTTAATTTTTTAAGTTTGTTTATTCTTTTTGAGGGAGAGAGAATGTCAAATACGCTCCATGCTATCGGTACAGAGCCCAACGTGGGACTCAAACCCGCAAACCGTGAGATCATGACCTGAGCCAAGACCAAGACTTGGATACTTAACCAACTGAGCCACCCAGGTGGCCCTGAATAATACATTTTTTTTTTAAGTTTGTTTACTTATTCTGGTGGGGGGACAGAGAGAGAGAGAGAGAGAGAGACAGGGACAGAGAACCCCAAGCAGGCTCTGTGATGCCAGCGCAGAGCCCAGTGCAGGACTCGAACCCACAAACTGTGAGATCATGACCTGAGCTGGAATCAAGAGTCGGATGCTCAACTGACAGAGCCACCCTGATGCCCCTTGAGCGATACATTTAAAAGAAAGTGTCACTCTGTGCTGCCTTACTCGCCAAGCCTTTGCTGTCGTGGTTTTAGTACTTGTGCCTTCTGTGGAAGAAAGAGCCCGGCGCGGGGCTCAAACTCACGGAGTGCGAGATCGTGACCTGAGCCAAAGTCAGCCGCTTAACCGACTGAGCCACCCAGGCGCCCCTTATTTTCGTTTTCTTTCTTTCTTTCTTTTTTAACGTTTATTTATTTTTGAGACAGAGAGAGACAGAGCATGAACGGGGGAGGGTCAGAGAGAGGGAGACACAGAATCTGAAACAGGCTCCAGGCTCTGAGCCTTCAGCCCAGAGCCCAACGCGGGGCTCGAACTCACGGACCGCGAGATCATGACCTGAGCCAAAGTCGGCCGCTCAACCGACTGAGCCACCCAGGCGCCCCTTATTTTCGTTTTCCTAAATGGGTAGTGTTGTGTTATAGTAAGAGGAGCTAAACACTGAGGGTCTGAAGTCTGGAGTTCTCATCCCCAGCTGGGCCATTCGTGACGGGCCTGGCTTTGCAGGAGGTCCCGCTCCAACCTGAGGGTCTTCGTCTGTAGGATGGCCTCTTCCGGGCTCGGCAAAGAGTAGAGGAGCCCACCCGGGGGGGAAGTGGCTTCAGAGTTGCCTCAGCTCTTCTCACGGACCTTCTGGGGCCCGACCCCCTCTCTCTCCTGTGTGCCTGGCTGAACACGAAAAGTAACCCTTTTCTCTTTTTGCCCAGGTTTCGGGTGGCATTTTGCACCTCAGGGACAACCACCCCAGCCGGCCGTGTGTTCTGGCTTACTTTGAGAAAACCATGCCCCAGAGTTTCAGGGGAATCTGCGCAATTATTACCGAGGTAGAAGGTGAAGCAGAGTTGCCGGCCCCAGCCCCTGATGGGAGGAATGCTGGCTCCCCTCTTCCCTCCAAGACACGGCTTCTAGGGGCGCCTGAGTGGCTCAGTCGGTTAAGCATCCGACTTCAGCTCGGGTCATGATCTCGCGGTTCATGAGTTCGAGCCCCGCGTCGGGCTCTGTGCTGACAGCTTGGAGCCTGGAGCCTGCTTTGGATTCTGTGTCTCCCTCTCTCTCTGCCCCTCCCCTGCTCATGCTCTCTCTCTCTCTCAAAAGTAGATAAACATTAAAAAAGAAATCAAAAGGCCAGAGGCACGACAACATGCAGCTTCTAGTGTTGACTGGAGGGGGGACAGAGGCTGCCTGAGCTCAGGCTTTGAGGGCCTGCCATTTGATTTAAGTGGCTGTCTCCACTGTCTCAGCAATGAAACAATAGACCCAATTAAGTGCATCTTCCGAGGAAGACCTGTTGGACCCCTTGGAAGGAACAAATGGGGAGATTAGAGAGGAGGAATCCACTGGGTCGTGAAGCAGAGGGAGGATGTCTCTGTGAGGACATCTGAGTTCAAGACAACGGCTGCCGTGGCCAGCTGTAGGAACCTCCCTGGCCCACCAGGTGGTTGAGAATTGCTCCCCTGCCAACACTCGGGAGAAAAGTCTAGACTAAAGTTGGGTCTTCTTCATTGTAACCTCCATTTCTGGGGTTCCTCTCACAGCGAGTGAAACACGTGCACAGAGAGGAAACTGGGGGTGGAGGCACGTGAAGAGATCTCAGGAGCCAGATCCCAACGCACACCTGTCATCCTGCCACTGGGTGGGGGCGGGGGGCGGGGCGTCCGCCCCCATGAAGCCAGAGGTTACGTAGGCCCTAGTCCCTTTCCCTCCTCACCCACCCCCCAAATCAAGAGACTTCCTGAAGTGGTGTATTATTTTTCCAGGGCTAACAATTACAAATTACCACAACTTGGTGGCTTGAAACGACAGAAATTTATGCTCTTATGGTTTTGGAGGCTAAAGTGCGAAATCAAGGTGCTACTGGGTTTGGTTTCTTCTGAAGGCTGTGAGGGGGAATCTGTTCCGTGCCTCTCTCCTCACTTCTGGTGGTGCCAGGAACCCTTGGCACCCTTGACTTGTAACTGTCACTCATCTGAGATCCTGATGGTTTCATCCACAGAGACTCCATTGCCAAACAAGGTCACATTCGCAGGTACAAGGCATTAGATCTTTGGGCATAACCTTCTTAGGGGCCACTCTTCAACCCACTATGGGGGGCTGGGGGGGGGGACGGGGGCGATAACACTGGGGTACGAATAAAAAATATATTTCACCAGAGATTACATTTCCTTCATTGGTTCTTCAGATTAATTTTAATGATCACATTGAAGAGTATGACAAGATATAGCCTCACAGATGTGTTTATCTGACAGTTGGAAATACATCTCAGGAGAAAGGGCAAAGCCAAGGATACTGATATGAAGGCACAGAAAGCAGGGAGAAGAGAATTAGAAGTTTCCTCATAGTTGTGACTTTCTGTGATTTCTTTAAAATAAAGAGAGGGGAGGAGGGGGAGGTGGTTAGTAAGAAAGGCCAAGAAATTCTGATGCATTCTCCAAGGTGGGTTTCACCACCCACACCATAAGAGGTCGGCCTTGAACGACCTCAGAGTTCTCTGAGCCAGAGCTCCAGGCTTCACGGAGTTCCAAAGGCTTTGTTCTAGGAGCTTCTTTTAGAACCCCGAGTGGTCGTCAGTTCTCCTGCCCCCGAGGTAGCTTTGGGTCACAAGAGATCCGATTCTGTCGTTTGACTTCGTTCAGTAGCTTACAGTTCAGCTCTCCCTCCAGCTGGGGCTGACTTACCTTGTTAGGTGAGTGTGAGCTCCCAGTGCAGGCCAGAAAAATAAAAGCCACGATCATTTAGAAGACACTCCCACCAAAGTCTTTCTCTCCTATTCCTGCCCCTCTTCTTTCTCTGCTCTTCTTTTTCTCCTTCCCACCCAACCCAGCCTTTGCTGGGTACCTACTGTTACCATGTTGTGGCCATGGGACCAAAAACATGAAGACGATACATTGTGTGTCTAGAAGAAACTCACAGGCTCATGAGCGGACCAGATCCAAAACTAGACATTTCTTTCTTTCTTTCTTTTTTTTTTTTATGTTTTATTTTGAGAGACGAGAGAGTAGGAGCCGGGAAGGGGCAGACAGAGAGAATTCCAAGCAGGCTCCACGCTGTCATGACCTTAGCTGAAATCAAGAATCAGTTGCTCAACTGACTGAGCCACCCAGGCACTCAAAAACAGACATTGCTGATGCAATCCAATCATTTTTTTGATGGAGATACTAATAATAATGAAAATTACCATTCACTGGCGTTTCTCCTGTGTGTCAGACTTTGTAAAAAACAGGCATTATGATCTCGTATAATCCTTACAAAACTCCCAATCTGTAGATAAGGAAATTGAGGCTCTGGAAGATTAAGTTGCCCAGTTAGTTAAGTATCAGGCCTGGCGCGTGAAGCCTTGTTTGCTGGGTTCCAGAGTCCATCCTTTAACCTCTGCTCAGGAGCACAGAGGGAGGAGCCCCATCCAGTGGGCAGGCGGGAATCTTGTCATTGGTCCGTGGGACTTAAAAATACGGTGTCACCTTTCATAAATCACAGAGTCAGGTGGTATCAGCAGGGCACATAACCCGAGTACAAATGTTACTGTCCTCTCCCCTTTTCTGGCCCTCACCTTTGTCCTCACTCTCTGTTGATCTGATTTACTTTCATGTGGGTTGACAGACTTATTTACCTTTTTGATCCCTTTGATTTTTTATTGACCCATTTGGCATCCATTTGCTCTTTTAAGGGCCATTTGCGGGCCAGAGCCTTGTCCAGAGCTCTGCGCCTGTGGAGACTCTGCCCCAACCGTGGGCTCCTGAATGGCAGCTCTTTCTGGGATGAGGACGGCTCCCAATAAATAAAAATGATCCGTGTGACATGCGGGGCTGAGCAGGGCTTTTAGCCACCCTTAAAATGCACTTCCTTCCACGGCTGATTCTTGGCCTTGGCCTTCATCAGCGGAGCAGAAGGTCACGAATGACTCGTCGTCGTGATCGAATCTTACAAATGTGAGGGGATTGTAATGAACACATCGGCATTGCTGGCATCAGAAAATCTCAAACCGCAGACCTAGTGCTGCAGATGATAAATGTTTCCTTCCGTGTGTGCTGCCTTCTCACAAATTGGGAGCTCTCGCGAGGTTGCCATGCAGAAGAAATGAAGCGCTCTGTAGCGGGGCCTCTACAGTGTGCAGGACGGAGGGCTGCTGGTCACTGGAAGGCTTGAGAGACCCGGCTTACGGCACCCTCCTTTCTGGGAACAGTCACAGATGCTCCCAAGTGGATGCTTCCCTGCCTCAAAGTGGCCCAAGGGGGGCATGTTAAAGCTCTGCGGGATCCAACAAGAATAGAGTTCTTTTATTGGGATGGCAGGAGGTGGGACTTCCTGGAAGAGGCAGTTTTGGGTACAGGTGTTGAAGGCTCTTTGAAGGCCACACTGAGAGAACGAGGTGTTCTTTGTGGACTTTTCAGTGTGTTAAACCAGGGAGGTGAGAGGGTAAAGGCACCCATTCAGAAACACTCTGTAGTCCATTTCAGATGGCGTCTGGGTACATTCAGGTGAGCAGTTGGGAAGGAAGAGGAAAAAGTAGATTGGCACTGTGCTGTAGACGGAATGTGTTCCCCCCGAATTCTCAGATTGAAATCCTGATCTTCAGTGGGAGGGAATTAGGAGGTGGGGCCTTTGGGAGGTGATTGGGTCAGGAGGATGGCACCCTCATGAATGGGATGAGCCCCCTCTCCAGAGAGAGTACCCTCGCCCTTTCCGCCATGTGAGGGCACAGCCAGAAGATGGCCGGGTATGAGCCAGAAAGACTGAATCTGCAGGCACCTTGATCCCAGACTTCCCAGCCTCCACATGGAGAAATAAATGTCTGTGTTTATAAGCTCCCTGATTTATGGTGTTCTGTTAGGGCAGCCTGAACGGACGGAGACACCCCACCACACTCTTTCTCCGTGTCCTGCCACATGGTCTCCTCAGAACTGTGTTGGGGAAGGATCTTTGTTCCTTCGGAGCAGTTGCCCCCGGTGGATCCCTGCCTCGGGGACAGCTATCTTTCTTGACACAGGCTTTATAAGAGCTTTCAGGTCCAAGGGCTTTCAATTTCCAGAAAAGAAAGACTGGATGAAAATTTTCCTTTTATGCCCTAAGAAAATCATGTCCTGAGAGACTAGCCAGCAGATCAGCATCTACTGATGGATCTCAAAGCCCCTTGCCACGCCGTCTTAGTGTCTGGACATGCCCCCGAGTGGGGGATTGGGGTCAGAAGGAAGGGGAGGTGGGGAGATAGGGATGCAGGCCCAGAGTTTCCAGCAAGAATGTCTTCCCCCGACCCCAGCATGTATTGGCGCCTCCAGCATCTACCTCAGTCTACGCCCCACCCTCGCCTCCGCCCTTGGGACCTCTATTTTGTACATTAGCATCTCTTCTTAGCCCTGTTTGCTGGGGAAGGGCCCCAATATCTGTGGAACTGATGAAGCAAGTTCAAGTCAGAACTAATCCAATTGTGCACAAGCCAGAGACCTGGAAATGACCAGAGCACCGTGTTAGGTGAGGCATTCTGTATGACAACACTCCCATGAAGGGGGATACCTGGTAATTTGTCACCACAAGGGCTATGTGTCCTGGCTCTCAACAAGGCAACCTTGCTGTCCTGTCCTTTGAGAGACAGTCCGTGGGCATGGAATAACAGTCAGTCTGTAATAATTTAGGCCCACCTCAAGGAAGTTGGTTCTGAAGTTGCCACAGCAAAATGAGATGCATGAATGGAACAATTTTTGGCTTCTTGGAATCCTTGGAACCGGTCCCTTCTCACTCCCAGCCTACTCCTGTCCAGCCCTCCCCCATTCCCATAAAAGGACGTGTAACAAGTAAGACGTTCTCATTGTAGGAATTTTGAAAAACGTAAAAAGAAAAGAAAGCAACATCCATAAACCCACCTCCCAGGGAAACCACTGTGAGCATCTTGTATTCTATTTGAAGCTTGCTTTTTTTTTTTTTTGTTTTAAACACGTGTTTCAATGTGAAACCCAAACTAATGCACTTCTGATGAAACTTGGGCTGGATGGGACAGAGGCTGGGGGCTTCTGGCTGTCAGTCGGATGGGGGAGGGCTCGGGTTCAGGATTTCTGCAGAGTCCTTCCTTTTGATTTCTTGTTTGTTTTAGGGAGTGGCTGAGGCTGAACTGGAACAGAACCTCAGCCGGACTTTCAAAAGCTTCTTCAGAGCAAGTGATGAGGTGAGGGTTGGGTGGGGATGGGGGTGGAGCTGGGAGCTGCAGAGGTACAAAGACCTCTGGAATGTAACCCTGGGAGGGGGCGGGGTTCTGGGGTATGGCAGGGTCTGGAAATGAGCAACTTGGCCTTCTTTCCTTTTTTTTTTTTTTTAAAGTTTATTCATTTTGCAAGAGACACAGACAGTGCAAGTGGGGAGGGACAGAGAGAAAATCCCAAGCAGGCTCCCCACTGTCAGTGCAAAGCCCCACATGGGTCTTGAACTCACGAACTATGAGATCGTGATCTGAGCCGAAATCAAGAGTCGGGTGCCTAACAGACTGAGCCACCCAGGCTCCCCAGCCTTCCACCAGGTGTAGTCAGGGTGACCGAGGTCCTCACTCTATCGGTCCCCTCATCACTGGGAAATGTTACGTCCTCCCTGTCACACACAGGTAGGGCTTTGAGACTAAAGATCAAAGAAGGGCTATAATGGCAACAGTTCAGAAATTATGCCATGACCTGCCGCTACCGGCTTCACATGCACAACTGTTTATCAAAGTCCCAAATCACTTGACATCACTAACCCTTGTCTTGGAAAGGGGCCCAGAATGCTTTCATTCCATAATCCCCACCTGCTGTCACTGTCTCCACTGTCGTTCAGTCAGTGCCGTGAGATGTCCCCACGTTTGCCGGCTCCTCTGCTGGTTCCCGCTGGCATCTTGCCCCTTTACATTTAGTTCAACTTCTTCCTTCCTGAAGGACCTTCTTTGGTAGTTGTCTCTGTAGGAGTCTGTTGAGAGTAAACAATTTTTTGGCCTGAGAATATTTCTGTTTTGCTTTTCAGTCTTGTAGAATAGTTCATGCAAATACAGAATTCCGGGTTGCCGGAGACCAGCTCCAGCAACCAGGGGTTCCCGCAGGAAGAACGGCGTCGGTGAAAATAAAACAAAACTAAAGTAAAAAACTAAAACCAAAATAAAAAACTAACATAAAAACAAAAAGTAAAAATGGGCACAGACAACAGCAGTGTGTTGAACCGGCCGATTTATTGTAGTAAACGTGGCATTATATATGCCAGTGATTTCCTTCTGGCATACGTCTTCTATGTTTTTCTAACATTACCTAATTTTGAAAATGTTCCTATGTGTAAACAACCTTTAAGAAATAACATGGTGATTTTCCCCTAACTTTCCCACATGCCCTTTGATTATAGGTTAATTTCTTACATTATTCCATTATGCACCTGCATTTATCTATAATCTACAAAGCATTTGCTTTGCTGTTCTCGTGAAAGGCCCTCCATTTCTCAACACCTCAAGTCGAAGGTGATGTTAGGGACATGACCTAACCACATGAGGCCAGAAGAACAATGTGTTTGCCTCCATCCTAGGTGCCAAAAAAGGGGCTGAAAAAGCCTTAGAAACCCATGCCTCATACATTCTCAGAGAGACAATGCACCTAGGAACTAATGAACCATGAGGTACCTTAACCAACTAGCTTCAGTCATCATCTGGAATGCCTCCGGGGGCCAGGTGGGCCTAAGGGTTGAAGTCACCTGTGCCCAGAGATACACTCCTTAGTTGCCGGAGTGAGGCTTTCAAAATCCGTACGTCTCTCCTTTACAGGCCCTCTTTGCTGGCAAATGTATGAGGCTATCCTTCCTGTAAGTAGAGGAGTCTCCATAGGGGATGGCAAGGGCTAAACGTAAGGCCGCACAATTTCTTGCGGAACCTTATTTTCTTCCCTAATGGTTCTTTTCCCAGGGGGCCTGCCGAGGGCAATTCCCCAACAGACAATACCCCAGGTAGTTTTAAGGCCAAATTACCTAAAAGCGGGAGTACAAGAAGCTTTGGGCTGCCTTGCAGTCACCAATCCGTCCACAGCCCGGGCTCTGCCGTCAGGCTGGGATAGCTCGGCTTCCAGCACCGGGTAGAAGCTTCTGTCATTGCTTATGAAAAATCAGCCTGAGGTCTGCCCTCTTGTATTCAGTGGTGTCTGATCTGCAGTTGAATACATCTTTGATGTTTTCTTTTTAATGTCGATGAACGGGGTTTTTGTTTTGTTTTTTTTGTATGAAAGTTGTATGTCGTTCTTTTTCAAATCGTTCTGATCTCTTATGATACAGTCTTATTCTATTCTTGTCTAGTTCCTTCTTTTATGTCTTTAGTGCTTAACATTAAGTATACTCATTTTTTCATTCTCTCTCTCTCTCTTCAAGTTCTATTATTTGATATTCTTGAAGACTCTTATTTTACCGTTTGCTATGTTTGCTGTCTCTTGCAATGGGGTGTGTGAGAGAGAGAGTTTTACCGTTTTGCTTTGTGAGCTCATCTTCAGCAGCACTGAATCTGCACCAGTCTGCTTCAGCTGGGATTGAGAAAAGACTGTCCTGTGCTTTCTCATTTGCTGCTTCTGCCTGGCATCCTGGTGACATTGCCAGCCTAGGCTCACTTTTCTTGTTGTTTACTTTGTGTCTTGGGGGGTTCCAGATCACGCAGATAGAGCAAACTCAAATCCAGACACCTCTGAAGGCAGGCCTACAGCCATGAGTTCCTCGGAGACCTTTTCATGGTTTCCTCTTAGAACCAAACTGAAATGGAACAATGCCCTTCACGTTTGCTCTGCATGGTGGGTGGATTTTTGTCTAGTCCACCCCTTAACTGAAGACTGCAGATTTACTGGATTCATAGTGGAGGGGCAGGGAGTATCTCTCTTTTTAATTTTGTTTAATGTTTATTTATTTATTTGGGGGAGGAGGAAGGGCAGAGAGAGAGAGAGAGACAGACAGAATCCTGAGCAAGGTCCACGCTGTCAGTGCAGAGCCCGACTCGGAGCCTGATCTCACAAACCATGAGATCATGACCTGAGCTGAAATCAAGAGTCAGACGCTTAACCAACTGAGCCACCCAGGCGCCCCAGAGAGTGTCTCATTTTTAACTTCCCGCCCGTCATAGATCTCAGGTCTCATCTCTTGTTCCCATTGGTTGTGTCAACCCGAGTTCTTACACTACCAAGACCTGCAGGCACCCAGGGGCAGCCTTGGCACAGAGCCGTGGCCGTTAGCCACGTCTGCTTTGACCCCTGAGGATGTGTCTCGCTCTCCTGGGAGTTTAGTATGTTTGTGTAACCTGATGGCACTTGTAGGTCTTTGGTTGTGACCGGGTTTACAGATGACCCGTTCCAGCATATTTCCTTTCTTCCCCCACGATGACATTTCTAACTCTCCTCCATACAGGCTTTTCTCTCCGTGAGCAGAGTCCGCGAAATGGGTAAGAGAGGTTCTTAGGAGGGAAGGGGGACGGGAGGATCACGGCAGGAATCAGCTAAATGTGACATGAGTGTCCATCTGACCTCTATGAGCAGACGCAGCCACCCACTAGCTCTGAACGGTGACTTGCTTAACATGGGTCCCCACTGGTGACTAGCGCTCACCCTAGCCCTGGGCTGACCACACGGCCTTGGGCCTTGGTTCCTTCCCCCAGGGGACTTTGGGCCCAAGGTCTTAAACAGCAAGAGCTTAGAGGACTCTTAAAGCTCATCAGGGTAATCCCACCTTCTGCTGATAAGGGACCAAGACCTAAGATAGGAACTGACCTTTGCAAGATCACCTGATGCACACAGGGCTGGAGCCGGAGTCAGGCTGGACCCCCAAGCCAGAACCCCTCTGTCATAATCCACTGGCCCTCCCTCCATCCCTGTACTGTGTTGCTGTCATTTCCAGTACTCCCACATGACAACCATCCTTGTTCTCCCTCCTGGCTGTATGTAAGTGAAGTGTCAGAGCCCAGAACTGTCTGGAGCTCATCCCGCGGCTCCCAGATCCAGCCCTGCTCCCACGGAACCTTGCCTTGCCAGTATGCACCTGTATTTTGATTAACGACAATGATCGTTGCCACTTGTTTGAGCACCTACTGTGTGCATCCAACACTGGCCCAGCCCCCTTTAGATATTTATGGTCCTCAGGACATCCTTTAAAAATCCCCTTGTTATCACTGTTCTACAGATGAGGAGAATGGAGCTCAGAAGAGTTAAGGAACTCATTCAGAGTGGCTAGGCTGGGCTTAAAGTCCTCCTACCCTGAAGGCCAAGGTCTTCTCACTGTTCAAGAACACCTTCTCCCTCCCACTCTCCCTCCCTCTCTCCCTCTCTTTCTTTCCTCTTTCATGCACCTGTTCATGCCTTCATTCCCAAGCATTGGGAGCCCACACTTGATGTGACGCAGGGCAGATATCCAGACGCACAGAGCATGGTCACTGCTCTCAGGGAGCCCACAGTCTCTTAGGGCAGCAGATAGCACTAGTAAAGTTAGGGGCTCTTCCAGAGATGCTGAATGAGACAGAAGCGCCAGCCCGGCGGGGGAGGCACTCTGATCGCATACCCCTGTGATATGTCTCGCAAAAGCCTGCCTCACCCAGTTCCTATCCCTTGGAGGCTTCAAGAGCCTGAAAATAGTGAGTCATCCCTCTTCAAGTGCCAACGTTAATAGCCCTTGTGACTGTCCTCTGTGAAATAGCAGTGGCCCCTGGGCTGCCCGTGGTCGTCACAAGGTCACCGTCATGGGGACCAGGGACTGCCAGGACACAGTGCACACCTCTGAAAACAAGATAGGATTCCACACTGTGCAAAGGACCGTGAGCACGCAGAAGGCAACAGAATGCCGGCTGCCTGCCCTGGATCTTCCTCCGGGCTGAGAGCAAAATCAGCACACATTTACGAGAGTTCTGAGAGTCAGTGGGGGTATCTAAAGTTAAACTATTTAGAAAAGGTGTAGTCTGGGGGAGAGGGTTGCTGGAAGGGCTGGTAGGTCCTGGGTAAACAGGAAATAGGGTCATCTTGGAGTTACTGTGAGTTTCTGAAGGAGAGGGACATGGTTTGTCCTGGAAGGGGAGGTCTGTGTGTGATATCATTCCAAGATGACAGGGCATGGATTTAGAGCTTGGAAGGAGATGGGCTCACTGTGGAGAAGGAGGAGAGAAAGAATGAAGGAAGGAGCATGAGAACCTTCCCTGTGAGTTCAGATGTGACATGAGAGGCAGTTGGGTGCCCACCGTCAGCTGGGAACACGCTGGAGTTAGAACTCAGGTGCCTGGCCCAGAGCTCCGAGAGCAGACAAGTGGCTTGTTGCAGGAGGACTCTTTGTGAGAACCCCAGAGGAGCCCAGCCTCAGCCACATCGTCACCGAGGAGGACATCCAGTTCTATGTGCAGCAGTTCAAGAAGTCTGGTTTCAGGTAAAGAGAACGGGGCCCCAAACTGCGAAGAGACATGATCAGCAAAGAGGGTTACAGGGTGAGGCCGGCCGTCCCCCTGCGAATGCTCGGCCAGCTTCTGCTTGAACCCCTCCAGTGTCAGGAGGCTCACTCCTGAAAATACTCCACCTGCTCTAGTTTGGGATAACTCAGTTTCCTCCCTCTTGTGCTTATGGGCCCCCTCAGAACAGACGGTTAAAAACATTTTTTTTTTCCATCATGAGCCCTGAAAGAAGCAGATGACAGCTCTGGGTTCTTTCTTCAGAAAAACACAAAAGCCTACATAAACACAGACGTTGCATACATCTTCAGGGGAGGGTTATAGACCTCTCAGGTTGTTGGGTTTTGCGTTTGTATTAAGGATTGGGAGAGTGTTCAGGGACAGCCCCTGGCCATCCTTACCTGTCCAGAGAGGCATCGTTGAGCTACCTCTCTACATCCCATTGGAAGGAGGGCACCTCCCGAAGTTTCTTTTCAGTAGGTTCCCTGGGGCAAGGGAGCAGCTTCTGGATGGTGAGAGCACTAAACGGAGCTCCCCGTGATCTAACCCAGCAGCCCCCCGAGAATGTGGGCCAGTTTCTGCATGTTTCCGGAAGCCCACTTCGGAGGCTGGCAGCCCTCTCAGCCGAGTCCTGAATGCCGGCACTAGGCCTTGCTCGTTAAAACATGGCAAGTGCGTCGGGCCACCAGACGTGACCCCTGGGCTCCGTCCTCTCCCCTCCCCTACAGAAACCTTTGCTCCCACTGGGAAGACCCGCTGTTCAGAGCTGGCTCCCGGTGGGGTCTATACCATAGTCATCTACTAAAAGTCTTCCTGTTTTTGTTCCCCTGATCGTCCCCACCCCCAGGGGTCCCCTAAACTGGTATCGAAACGTGGATGTAAACTGGAAGTGGGGCTGCACAGGTTTGGGACGAAAGGTAAGTGCTGGTTCAGCGTGGTTGCCCCCCCCACCCCACCCCACCCCGCCCTGGGCTTCTCATTGGCCCAGTTGATCTGCCCATTGGTCAGAGTTGGGGGGATGGGCAGGACAGACTGACTTGCTGTCCTCCTTTCTACCCTTCCCCTCCCTCCACTCAAGGGGGAAGTGAGTGCCTCGACTAGGGCTTTCACTGATGCTTTCCCTGAAATGGTAGAGGGTGGCATGCGGGCAGAGCAGGGGACTGTCCAGGTGCCCGCGGCATCCGTGTGGAAGGCCCACGTCTCCTGATGGCGCCCCAGGTCAGGGCAGATGGTCCAGGATGACTCCCAGAGGTGAGGAGGGTCACACAGAGCCCCCATTTCACAGAAGGAGCCTGAGGCACTTTCAGAGACACAGGCTTTAGCCTCTGGCTGTGTCACCTTTGTCCAAGTCCACCTGAGTCAAGCAGAAGGTGGGTTTCCAATCTCTGGGTCTGCAGAGGGAATACAGGTGTGCCCCACTTTTCTGAAGGATCGCTTTTACGAAAGACCTCCATTCAGAGCTGTTTTCGCTAACTGAAAGAAATCCAAAGAGGATTTTCACTTGTGGGAAAAAAAGCATCCAGCATCTCTTTTGCACCGACTCATTTTAGAGGCAGCACACAAGCGAGAGCGGCCCCGCCAAGCCCCTTCCCCAGGAACTCCCCTCAGCATCTCAGCATCAAGCCGCCATGGCCTTGAACTGTGTCTCTGAGCATCTGGGCTTTATGTTGGTCTGTTTTGTGTATCTGTTAGCAAGATGTTTCCATCAGAAATGCCTGAGAGGTTATTTGGAGGGTCTGGGAGTGTTCAAACACTTTTCCTTATACATTAGTGGTGATTGCTTCTTCACTTTACGCCACTTTGGCTTACAGGAGCCTTCACAGGAGTGCTCCACCTTTGGATAGCCGGGGAAACCTGTAACGGCATCCATAGTTTACATTCAAAACATTGAAAACCGGGGCGCCTGGGTGGCTCAGTCGGTTAAGCGTCTGACTCTTGATTGCAGCTCAGGTCATGATCTCACAGGTTCATGGGTTCGAACCCCATGTCGGCCTCCTCACACTAATGGTGTGGAGCCTGCTTGGGTTTCTCTCTCTCCCTCTCTCTCTTCCTTTCTCTCTCCCTCTCTCTCTCCCTCTCTGCCCTTCCCACGTACACTCTCTCAAAATAAATAAACAAACTTAAAAAGTTAAGAACCTATGGGAAATTGCATTTTCGCATTCCTCAGCTCACTCAGCCCTAGTTTTCTCATCAAGTCACTGGAAGTGAACACCCTCTACATGCTAGGCACTATGGTGGACCTTAGGGATACGATGGCAGATAAAATGCATGAGGCCCGTCAGGTGCCTGGGTGGCTTAGTCAGTTGAATGTCTGACTTGATTTCAGCTCAGGTCATGATCCCAGGGTCTTGGGATCGAGCCCCATGTTGGGCTCCGCACGGAGGGTGGAGCCTGCTTAAAATTCTCTCTCTCTCTCTCTCTCTCTCTCTCTCTCTCTCTCTCTCTCTCTGTCTCACTCAAAACAAAAGAAAACAAAACTAAAAACAGATGAGGTGCTGACCTCATGGGGTCAGGCAATAGAGCATGGAGCATAGTTAAGAGCACACTGGGCAGCAGGTTGGCCTGGGATCTAATCCCTGTGTGCCCTTGGGTAAGGCACTTATCCACTCTGTTCTCCGTTGCTACTTACGGGAATGACAGGAATAGTTCCTAGCACATAGTAGTAGTTCAGTGAAGGCCCATTATCTTTGACTCCCTCACCTGTGACTGACAAAAATGACAAAGCCATGGGTTGGTAGGCAAAATCTCTTGCAACTTGGAGGTGCATAATGGCAGAGTCTTTGGGAAGGTGAACCCCAATGGCGCTAACGTTGGAAACCCATTCTTCTACAGATACCTTTCAGATCTTCCTTCACCCCCACCTCCTCTCATGCCCCCACAACCAGTTTACATTTTGACTGGGAATATTCTGGAGTATATAGCAGCCTTAGGATTAGTTTCAGCAATAAAACCACTTTTTTGTTGGTGTTCATTCAACCTATTCCCTTTTTTTTTCTTATTTATTTATTTATTTAATCCAAGTTCATGAACACGTAGTATAATCATGGTTTCAGGAGTAGAACCTAGTGATTGATCACTTCTGTATAACACCCAGTGCTCATCACAAGTGCCCTCCTGAATGCCCATCACCCATTTAGCCCAGCCCCCCACCGAACACCCCAGCAGCAACCCTCAGTTCTCTGTGTTTAAGACTCTCTTATGGGTTGTCTCCATCTCTGTTTTTCTCTTACTTTTGCTTCCTTTCCCCTATGTTCATGTGTTTTCTTAAATTCCACAAATGAGTGAAATCATAAAATTGTCTTTCTCTGACTTCTTTCACTCAGCGTAATACACTCTAGTTCCATCATGTAGCAACAAAATCACTTTTGAACATCGCTGGTCCTTTATCATTTGGCAGTGAGAAGCATGCAGTTCTGTACATTGGTAAAAACCAGTAAAAGTCCCTTAACCAGGGACAAATCGAAGCTGTTTGACAATTATAATGGTGGAGGGAGAACAAAGAGGATAAATGGAGGCTTTCTCCACCCCACAGTGTCCTATCTGTCAGTAGATGAAAGTGAAGTCCTTTCTGCTGCCGCTCCTGTCGGGCTGATAACAGCTGTGCCTGACCCATTCACTTCCTGGATTCTTGGCTGACCTTTTAAAGCATCCACTTAATTCAAAGAAAAGGAATATTGATCTCTATCCAAGGCATCTTTCCTCCTTTCTGGTGCCATCTATTCCATTCTGTCAAAAACCAAAATTCAACTGAGTAAATCTGAAGATCCAATTGGCCTTATTAAAATGGCTCATGAAATTAGGCAGCATCCTTTCTAGCAAGTAGAGGGGTGCTCAAAGCAAAAGCGTTTTTCGGAAGGAGGGGTGGGGCGAGAAAGGTATAAGCAAAAGAAGAGAGACCATTTTTTCAGGCAAGGTCACGTTCCCTTAGGGGAAAGAGCAGGGGTCTTATGCACATTCCCCCAGCTTCCTATGGGGTAAGGGGAGAACCCGTGTGACAGATTACCTCCTTGGTGCTAATCAATAAATTCCTGCCTAACCAGCTAAGACATTTTTGGGGGAGGTTGAAACTGCAATTAGGTATTAAGCTCCAATTTAATGACTTGGCCTGGCCCAAGTGACACCGTGTGGGGCCTATGGTTTTCTTCTTACAGTTCTGTAAATACCAGACACACAGAGTGGGCCAGTAGAAGTGTTCTTACTTCTACGCACACATGCACACAAAACCCTTGTGGGTCACGACACTGCTGACTCTACTCGTCTTAGAAAAACCTAGTCTTACCCTCCTGTGTGTCTCTTAACACAAAACACTTCACGCTTCTGGTCACCAGATGTATGAGGGTTTTCCTCCACCGAGCAATTCTCTGCATCACCAAAATTCAATTCCGTTCTGACACTGTCTCCCTGGAGATAGCGTCGGATCCCACAGGTAAGGGCTGGGTCCTACAGGACTGCCCCCGCCCCCCTGCCGCCCCGCTTCAGATGCCAATCATAAGTCCAGGTGGTTACCTCTGCTTCTGGGGTTCCCGTGCCTCCCTCCTCAGGTTCGATTCATTTGCTAGGGTGGCTCCCACAACTCAGGGAGACACGTTTGCCAGTTTGTTAAAGTAGATGACAAAGGATTCAGATGAACAGCCAGATGGAGAGATGGTCTGGGAGGGGCCCAAGCACTTCTTGGGCTTCTGTCCCTGCGGAGTTGGGGTACATCACCCCTCCCACTGTAGATGTGTTGCCAGTGTGGAAGCTCCCCAAACCCCATCCTATTGGGGTTTTATGGATTTTAATGGAGGCTTACTCATGTAGGCACGATTAACTCCATTTCCAGCCCCTCTGTCCTCTCTAGAGAATGGGGGGTGGGGCTGAAAAGCCTAAGCTTCTGATCACCGCTCGGCTCGTCTTTGTGGTGACCAGTCCCATCCAGTCCCCACCCAGGAGCCCACCCAGAGTCCCCACAGTAGAAGAAAAGATACCCCTGGTCCTCTTATCACTTTGGAATTTACAAGGGTTTGAGGAACCCTGTGTCAGGCGAGGATGGGATCAAAAGACCAAATATTAGAACAAGAGATGCTCCTATCATTCTTATCACCTAGAAAAGTACAAGGGTTTCAGGAGCCCTGTGCCAGGAACAGGGGCAGAGACAAACCTATGTATTTTCTGTCATCTCACAGCATCATCTGAGATCCCCAGTAATAGTGCAAAACCTAGGGACACAAAGCCAGGACCACAGCAGCACCACAGGGGGTCTTTCTGGGGGATGTTAATCGTGGGGGAAGCCACAAAGCAGGGAAATGAAGTACCCTGTCCTTGTCCTGGGAGAGGGAAGGCCTCAGCTATGGAGGGGCACAAGAAGGGACCGTTCCGTCCCTTCTCTGCCTGCCTCTGCTTCCTGGTACCCTCCCCTAGATCCTGATTCCGGCTCTGATGGTGACCGCGGAGAAGGACGTCGTGCTCACTCCAGAGATGTCCAAGCATATGGAGGACTGGGTAAGCCAACAGTCCTGCACTGGGGCCATTGGTGCTTCCCGGGAGAGGGCGCAGGCCTCACGGAGGAAAGATGGCAGCTGGGGACACAGAGCCGGAGATCCAGTAAAGCACTTGATTCTTCGTCAGTAGGATCCCTGCCACCTCATAGGAGCAGCAGTTCTGACTGATGCGTTCCTTTCCCTGCACTGATGTAGCCTGTCATTTACTCTCGTGCTTTACTCACTCATGCATTCATTCATTCACTCATTCATTTCATGGGCTTTTACTGGGCACTTTTGTTAGCACAGTGCTAGATTCTGGGAAGGTAAGGGTGAATAAGACGCAGACCCCACCCTTGGGGAGCTCGCTGTCCTGCAGTTCATCCCAGACGCAGGAGAGAGGTGAAGAGGGCTCGGTAGGGAAGGAGGTCTTCACAGAGGTGCTGACCACTGCGTCTGGCCTTAGCGAACGACTGAGGCTTGCCCCGCAGAGAGAACAGAAGACAGGGTGAGAGGCAAGGAGCATGCAGGGCTTACTGCGAGAATGGTAGGAGCTCCATAAGACTGGAAGATTCTGCTGAGCCCACCGGGCCAGACCGCGCTTTGTAGGCCCATAGGCGTGAGCCATTGAAGGGGATTGACAGGTGACAAACCTACAGTTTGGAAGCTCACTCTGCCACAAGCATGGAGGTTGGTAGGGACTGGGGAGGCTTGCAGGTGGGGTGGCTGGGCTGGCTTATCGGATTCTGCCTAGCTAGCTCCCCGGAGCGGTCCGTCCACATTTGGCTGTGGCTTCGTTGGCATCATCAGGCACAGCAGACAGTGTGTAGGGTGGGATGCTGCCAAGGACACGCTTCTGGTGGGCCCTGGACCCAGCTGATGGAGGGGCTGAGGCCACGGGGCGGGGGGGTGGGGGGGGCGGGCCTCGTTTTCTCTAGCACCAACCCTTGAAGATTTCTGTAGAATTTCCAGTTCTTTGGCTGGCCCTTTCCCGCCCTGGCCACTGACTGCTAACCTCGCTGAGGCTTAGGCCCAGAAGGGGCCGTCCTCGCCTCTGGGAGGAAAGCCGCATTCCCCAGCCCCAAGCATTTTCTGCATCGGGTTGCACAGTTCAAGGCTCGTGTCGGGAGGGAGCCTGCATGTGCCAAGGGCGGTGCTGCTGCGCCCTCTCCCTCTTTGGGGCTTGCTACGGTGACCCACTGTGGGGGTTCAGGGTCCAAAAGAGGGGGACTCAGTCATGTCTGTGTGGCGAGAGCCGAACAACCAGGCGTTTTCCAGACAGTGAACAAGCTGCATCCTGATAATTCTAAAGAGAAGCAACTTGTTTCGATGAGTACAAACAAGTCAGCCCTGAATTTGAATCTTCACTCAGCCACTCTGTGTGACCTTGGATAGGTTACCTAGCTTCTCTGAGCCTTCATCTTACCCCATAGGATCACGGTCAAGGTTAGAGAAGGCAATGCACGTAGACTACCCGGCACATAGTAGGAGTTCAGTAAATGCCCATTCCTTTCTTAAATAATGCAAGGATTTTCGGGGAGGGTGGCCTGTGGGGAGCACTAACCTAAAACGAGAGCACTAACCTAAAACGAGAGCAGTAAGTGTTCTGCCACTTACTTTTCGGGGGGGGGGGGGAGGGGGTTTCTTCCAGATCCCCTACCTGAAAAGGGGACACATTATGGATTGCGGACACTGGACACAGATGGAGAAGTAAGGAGATGCGGCGGGGGTGGGGAGACCCCTGGGTGGGGGAGACTGGGACTTCCTGTTTACCTCCAATAAGGGCTTTCCTGGCCTTGCCATTCACTTCATCACCTCTGCTCTCACATGCCTGCGGTGAGTGGGTCCTGACAGGTGTGAATTGCCCTCTGTTTCCTTCCCAGGCCCACCGAGTTGAATCGGATCCTCATTGAGTGGCTGGAGACGGATGCCAGGGACCCACCAGTGGTCTCGAAGCTTTAGGGCATGGCGTGTGCCAGCCCCCCAGCAGGCCTGCAAGCCCTTCCTCTGCTGGGCTTGGAACCCAGAGGAAGTCTTTCCGGCACCTCTTGTAACCGGCAGCATCATTCCAAGGGGGTTTACTCTGCAGAGTGGTTTCCTTTAAATGAAGAGAGTCAAATCTGACATAATTTTAGATACAGGAAAAATCACATCTGATTCATTCTCCAGGTATAAAGGTGTTACTTTCTCTCTTAAGAGTGGCTTACAGTGTTCTATAGGCGACGAAACGGGATGGCCAGGGGTGATTTCTCTTTGACTAACCAATCACGGTTCGGCAGCAAAATCCGTTAATTTTGAAGCACATCAGCTGAGATTGGAACTCGTTGGTCTAATAAAGCTCAAACATTCCGTGAGGCTGGCGTTTGTGTTCTGGGAGGAAGGCAGAGCGAGGGTGGTAGTCCTGTCTGTCGCCTTTGAGTGAGTGTGTGTCCCTCTGTTCTTGAGTGTCTGAGGCACTGCGTGATCTAGAGCGGCGGTGTCCAGTGAAACGTTCTCTTTTTCTTTTATTTAAAACACTTTTTTTAACAGTTACTTATTTTTGAGAGAAAGAGCGTGAGCACAAGTGAGGGAGGGGCAGAGAGGTGACAGAGGATCCCAAGCAGCCTCCACGCTGTGAGTGCAGAGCTCGATGCGGGGCCCTAACTCACGAACCTCGAGATCATGACCTGAGCTGAGATCAAGCGTCAGCTGCTTAACCAACTGAGCCACCCAGGCGCCCCTGTGCAGTGGAACTTTCTGAGATGAGAGAAATGGTCTGTTCTGTGCTGTTGGACGGAGAAGCCGTCGGCCACGTGCAGCAGCCACATGCCCTCGACACAGTATGCTCACATACATGCACGTGGCCTGAGCCCTTGAATGCGGAAAATGAGCACGAGGAAGTGAATTTCTCCTTTAATTGTAATTAGTATAAACCTGAATGGTCACGTCTGGCAGCAGCTGCCATGCGTCTCAGAGCAGACCCAGAACTTCCCTCCAGCTGTACCTTCCCCAGCCACATCCAGAAGCTGCGTCTCACTGGATCTGTCCCCTCCAGTTGTGCCCCCCTGCCCCTCCCACTGACCGGCTCCAAGCCCAGAGCCTCTGGCTCAGAGCCCTGCAGCACGGCCTCCTAACTGGTCTCCCTGCACAGAGTCTGATCTGAACGTATCAGGGCCTCCCGCTGTCCCCAGATAAAGGCCCCTCACCCGCAGCCTGCCCTGATCACTCCCAGATTCCTAAATGCTCTCCAAAGTCACCACCCCTCAAGTCTCTGCATGCACCCTGCCAATTCTCCTTGACCCTGCACCCCGGTGTATGGGTCTTTTTGCTTGCAGGACTCCTGCCTGCCACCTCCTCCAGCAAGTCCCCGGAGTGGCCTGTGTGCCTTTTCTCCCTTCCCCAGAGACCGGTGTGCTCACAGGTGTATGTGCACCTCCCTCGCTGTCCATTCTATAGGGAGGGCTTGAGGGCAGAGGTGGTATCTTTAAGCTGAACTATGTGGAGTATAAATTAACCTGGCAAAAAAGGGTGTGTCTGTGTGTGTAGAAGGCAAGGGAAAGGTTAGAAACGTTAGCTGCTATCATTATTAAGTATGTCTGCATGCCTTAGAGCCTTCTATATATCACCTCTTCTTCCCATTTAACAGATGGGAAAGCTGAGGTTCCGGTAGCTTGCCCGAGGTCACTTGGTTGGTTGGAGGCAGAGCCTAGATTCAGGCTCACTCTGGTCCCAAAGGCTGAGGTCCTACCAAAAATCTCCTTTCTGAATCTGGAGTCAGATTCCCTGGACGAGACTCCCGATACGTCACTTTCTAATGTGTCACCTCAAGAAAGGCTTTCCTGTGCCTCAGTTTCCTCAGCTGTAAAGGGTGCATGAATAGTACCAGACTCAGGTGATTCTGAGTACCAAATCAGTTAACGGATGCAGGGACCTGGAACAGCACCGGGCACGAGGAAATGCTGTGGAAGTTTTAGCTGTAAGCTTTCCAGTTTATCCTAGGACAAGGCCTATGTGGGCTTTAAATTTCCAGCCACACCACCACCACCTCCTTCCTTTTGGATCTGAAAGTTAAAGGGCCCATTTAAAACGCAAATTAGTGGGCCGCCTGGGTGGCCCAGTCAGTCGAGCGTCAGACTTCGGCTCAGGTCATGATCTCGAAGTTCGTGGATTCAAGCCCTGTGTTGGGCTCAGAGCCTGTGACAACTCAGAGCCTGGAACCCGCTTGTGATTCTGTGTCTCCCTCTCTCTCTGCCCCTCCCCTGCTTGTGCTCTCTCTCAAGAATGGATAAATAAACATTAATTTTTTTTTAAATAATAAAATAAATGGCAAATTCGTGACCTGCGGAAATGACCATGTAAGCCAGATATGTTACTAAAACAGAGTATGTTCAATCTCAAATAAGGGTCAAATGACTCAGGTCCATAGATTTGCAACAAAAATATAACCGGTCATGCAAGATAGAGGGTCATAAAGGACCCTAGACTGGAAGAGTCTTCAGTTTATTCACGAAAACACTAGAAATATGTGTTTCCCCGCTGCCTTGGAGAGCTTTGGCCCACACATCAATCAGCTGCTTGTAGCTCTGGCAGCAAAGGGGACTGACCTCCTTAAGACAGATTTTTCAGATGCCGGTTTAAGTACAACTTGCTGGGAGTGTGTTCAAGTTCTTTTAATTATACAATGTATAACAAATACATTTGTAATAAATTTGTATTGACCTCTGCTAGGGGAACTAGCCTTCTCAGAGGCACAGCAGACCCTATATTCTCTGTTACACCCACGTATCAGTGGGGTCACGGAGCTCTCTCCGGAGGGGATTATGGTCGCTCACAAATTCTGTCCTCACCCTTAGTGGCTGTCAACTAGCAGTATCCAAGGTTCTCAGGAGAAATGTCTTCTGAGTCTGTTAGAATAGATGGGACAAAAAACTATTTCTGTCTCTCTTGGGGTCCAATGAACCCCTGGTGTTAGGCCTTGAAGTAACTCTAAGCCAGTCTGCATGTTGTTCACATCAACATTACCATAAGCACAAATACAAAACAGACAAATCGCTAGAATATCTAGGTCAGAACCTCAAAGGTTTATGCAACAGGAGTTGGGTGGGAAATACCATGCCTCGTGATTCAAAGGAATCCATCTGGCAACAAATGATAAAATATTTTCTTAGCAGTTGTAGAAGTTTCTCCCAAGTGTTGGCTACTGCACCCAGTTGTGAACTGTCTGCCCCATGAGACTGTAAGGCCTTTAGGACGGGCAACTACCTAGCTAGGTGCTCATCCTTGATCCTAACCCAACAGATGCCTGGCATTTTGTAGATGCCCATTCGATATTTGCTGAGTAAATAACAGAATGGAAGCACAGACGAATGGATGGATAAATGAGTGGATTTCAGATTCTTGATTTTGATGCCCTACTGGGTGACATGGATGGCCAATTGCATGACTGTTATCACTATGCCAAGACTTGATGGAATAAGACTGGGGGTGCCTGGCTGGCTCAGAGCATGTGACTGTTGATCTCAGGGTCATGAGTTCAAGCCCCCATGTTGCGTGTGGAGCCTATAAAAGAGACAGGAAGGCAGGGAGGGAGGGAGGAAGGAAGGGAGGGAGGAAGAAGGAAGGGGACTCATCTTCAAGACTCCTGGAATATCTGCTAATAGAACTAAATTCAGAAGGAGAAGCCCTCCTGGTTCTAGTCATCTATGAATCTTTGTTAGCATTCAGTGGGTGTCTGCTGCGTAAAATAGAAATGCAATACTTTTTTTAATAACACAGCTGAAGGACTTACAGTTACCGTGGAGGCTTCCAGCTTTGGTATTTATAAGGTATGAGTGGGATCCCTTTGTTGGTTTACTTAAGTACATTTTGTCGTATGTACATATAAGGGTTTTGAGTCTAGTACCTACTTTTGAAAGAATATCAATGACATTTATACTCCTGTGAGCTCACTTTTTTTTTTTCACTTTCACTGTGGTAAAATATACATTAAAATTTGCCATTTTAACTACTTTCAAGTACACAGTTCGGTGACATTAAATACACTCACTCTGTTTGCCACTCTCACCTCCACTCACCTCCGGATCTTTTTCATTGTCCCAAACTGAGACCCTACCCATTAAACACGAACCCTACTTCTCCCTCTCCCCAACCCATGGCAACCCATTACTTTGGGTCTCTATGAGTTTGACTACTCTAGCTAATTCATATAAGTGGAATCATACAGTATTTGTCTTTTTGTGACTGGCTTATTTCACTCAGTAGAAGATCCTCAAGGCGCATGTATGTTGTAGCGTGAGTCAGATATCCCTTCCTTTTTAAGGCTGAGCAATATTCCAGTCTGTGGAGATGCCACATTTTGTTTATCCGTTCATCTGTTGGTTGACACTTGATTGCTTCTACCTTTTTGGCTACTGTGAATAAATGCTGCCATGAACATGGTGTACAGATACCCCTTCGAGTCTCTGCTTTCTGTTCTTCTGAGTATATACCCAGAGGTAGAATTACTGGATCATGTGGTCCTTCTGTGTTTAATTTTTTGAGGCTCCACCATACTGTTTTCCACAGTGGCTGCACCAAACACGTAACAGCATTCCCATCGGCGATGCAGAAGGTTTCATTTTTTTTTTTAATTTTATTTATTTTTGAGAGAGTGTGTGACCGGGGTGGGGGGGGTGGTGCAGAGAGAGGAGAGGACAGAAGATCTGAAGCGGGCTCTGTGCTGACAGCAGAGAGCCTGCTGTGGGGCTCTAACTACTCACTAGCTGCAAGATCATGACCTGAGCCAAAGTTCGATGCTTAACCAACTAAGCCAGCCAGGCACCCCTTCTTTGCCCATTTTTAATTAATATTTGCTTTCATGTTGAGTTGCATGACTTCTTTATACATTGTGGATATTAATCCCTTGTAAGATATATGATTTACAGATATTTTCTCCCATGGGTCATAAACTCATTCTATTTTATTTATTATTTATTTATTTATTTATTTATTTATTTTTATTTTTATTTATTTATTATTTTTTTTAAGTAGGCTTCATGCCCAGCATAGAGCCCAATGCAGGGCTTTAACCCATGACCCTGAGATCAAGACCTGAGCTGAGATCAGGAGTCAGATGCTTAACCAACTAAGCCACCCAGGTGCCCCCTGTAAACTCATTTTTAATCAATTAAAAAATAACTTCCTAGCTTAAAGACCTTGGCTAAGACCTACCTTGTGTTTCGTAGGCACTTCGTCACTGTTTTCCATGATATTCATGCCAAACCCCCCAGAACGGGGCAGAATGTATCAGCATCAGAGAGTCGGTGTGACTGGCTTGTGTCAGAATTTCAAAGACAGAAACAATTCTTGGGTTATGTAACTCAAAGTAAGAAAATTCCAGAGAAGCCGCCAAACTGTCATCTTTTTTGCCATTTGAATAGATTGAGGAGATGGATATTTGGTCTTTGTCTCCATCAATTATCCTGGATTCAACTTCTGAGAAGCAGGGGGCGTTTTAGACTGTGTCATCCTTCTTTGCCGTGTGTATTGAGTGAACTTGAATTAGTAGCACAAGAAAGTAATATCTGCAGATCAGAAGTCATTAAACACTCCCCCAGATATTCACACTATTTCAAAGAAGTGTTAAGTTACCACATGTAAGTTGTATATTAAGGACCTCACTCTGACTGATTAACAAGTATGGGAGGGGAAAAGGTCAAAAAAGCTTCAATGACCACTGAAACAGCAACATTAATTTTCCTTGTCCACAAACGTTAGAAAAAATTAAGACTCAGCAATTACTGAACCAGCTGAGTCCTTCATGCAAGAAGGAATAAGCAATAAACCATCCACCTTAATCACGGGATGGTGGCATTGCACATTAAATTAACTGATACTTTTTGCTGATGTTTATATTTTTCTCATGTCATTTTCTGTTTCTCCATAAAGGCAATTGGCAAAATTGATGTGACTGGCTTGGCGGGGATAGGGGATAAAGCGTTCCATTCAAGGGCAGTAGCAAGAGGCAAAGAGAAAATGGTGCGTGATTCCAGGCTGGGAAATCTTCCAACCGAGGAGGGAAGGGAGCCCCTCGGGCAGTTCCAGGGCACAGCCCAGTTCCACCCACACCCCGCAGCGCCTGGCTTCCAGGAGGTCTGAGCATAGAATGCGTTCTCCAAAAGGAGAGACCTTGGGTCTGACTGTGGGTGAGTGGGAAACAAGTTATTTATTTGGGGTGAACCTCCGTGCTCGCCTCCCCTCCCTGCCTTGGGCCTCCTTCCAGGGCTTTGGGACAGTGGCCAACCAGGTGCTTTCTCCACCCCTCAGCCCCAAGGCCTCCAACCACTGTCTCCCTCACCAAGCCCTGCCCTTCCCAGCCAGGGAGTCTGAGGCTCTATGGGGAGGTCCCCCCAGGCTCCCTCCTCTCAGACAGTGGAGCCGGCAGCGTCAGAGGGCACAGGCCCTGCGTCTCCCATCAGGGACAGCCCAAGTGAACCGGGCTCAGAGGCAAGAGCCAGGCCTCGCTCTTCTCTCGCACAAAGGCCCCTGTGGAGATCCCAGCCTCAGGAGCTTGTAGACACCAGGCATTAATTTTCTCGGGCCGCCCTAACAAACTACCACGGACTGAGTGGCTTCAACAGCGGAGATTTATTTTCTCCCAGTTCTGGAGGCTGGAAGCCTGAGACCAAGCAGTCGTCGGCAGGGGTGGCTTCTCCTAAGGCTTCTCTCCTTGGCTTGCAGACGGCTGCCTTTTCCAGAGTCTTCTCATGGCCTCTCCTCTGTGTGCTCCTCTTATTAGGACACCGGTCATATTAGATCAGGGCCCATCCTGACAACCTCACTTTGGCTTCATGACCTCTTTAAAGGCCCTCTCTCCAAATACAGTCACATCCTGAGGTGCTGGGGGCTAACGCTTCAACATAGGAATTTGGGAGGAACACAGTTCAGCCTCTAACACAGCCCTTCCCCAAAGGATCAGTTCTGTGGCCCTGGGACTCCCCTCTCCATGACTGAGCTGCCCAGTCACCATAAACAGTCACCGCCTGAGCCAGGCTTTCCCTGTAATGAGCACACGCTGCACTCCTACTCATACTCGTACATTTGCATCTGGGGTGGGGGTACAATCACACACACACACACACACACACACACTCGGTAGCTTGGCAGAAATCCTGCTCCGGGGGATACAGGTGTGACTCTGACCCTCCCCCTTGCTAGGACTTTTCGGGCGCATCTCTGACCCCAGCTCCGCTCCTTCAGCCTGCCCTTTCCTCCTCCCCTGCTTTCGCACCAGACACCAGCCCTTGGCTTGGAGAGATCTGACAGGCCAGGATTGTTTGTTGCACAACTGCGCTTGGGGCGCTGGCTCCGTGCCAGGCACCAGCTCAGGCTGGCGTGTCCGGAGAATCCTGCCACCAGCAAGCTCATGGCCGGGGCAGATGCAAGAGCTTGCTGTCATCTCAAGCTCCCGTTGGGTCCCATGCTCCTCATAGATCTGCTCTCACCTTTATATCGACGCAGAGAATTCGGCAAAAGTGCCCCAACTTTATTGGGGAGGAAAATGAGGTTCCCAGAGGTTAACAGGCAGAGCCTGGAGGAGGAACCCATAAAGCCTGGGAAAGGCCTCTGCTGGAAGAGTGCCTGAGCGGAGGGTCCCTCGTCTCCCTTCCCCACCCGGTGCTACAGCCACCAGCCTCCCATCCTGTCTCTATAGCGATGGGGGGCTCGGTGTATTCATCCCCCAAGTCGGACAGATGAGCTAACACAGATCCTGACTGCACCTGCCCTGGGGTGCCACGTGTGTCCTCCTCCAAGGGGACACCAAGGCAGCCCCTGCATGAAGACCCCCACAGACCCTCCACGTCACAGCCTCTGCTGACCTATGGAATTAAGGATCCCGTTTGGAAGCTGTAGGGTCCTTTGGGTCCAGAATGCCCAGAGCTGGGGTCAGAGCTCAAGCAGCGTCCAGGGACAGAACAGCTGCCTCTTAAACTCCTCTCTTCCACCTCGCTGCCTGAGAAGGGCCCCCGGGGCAGGGGGCAGGGGGCAGGGCCTGCGCTGCTATCTGGCTATCTGTCCGGGTGGAGCTTGTCGCAACACTGTTTACCCACCTTTGCCGCCCGAAGCCCCTCGGTATGCAGTAGATACAGAGTCAGCCCTGTGCTCAGAGGCCGCTGTGCTTTCCGCTCCGGACCGTCGCCCCACCTCGCCTCTGCACGCTGCTGCCCCGTGCTCTGTTCCCGGAGGGAGCCTCAGTCTGCCAAGGCCACCGACCCACCGCTGGAGCCATGGTAGGATCGCACGGCACAGCCCGTCAGCCCAGCAGGGCTGCGTTCAGGCTGGGCCCACGGGCCAGACGTGGGAGGACAGAATTAGGTCAAGTCTAGGGCCTGGGGGAGGCCATGGGGACCCTCTTGCATTGGACTTGAGGCTCTAGGGGCGGCAGTGGGGTCTTGGGGAAAGCATGGAAGAGACGGAGGCCTGGGTCGGACTCTAGTGTCTTCATTTGATTGCTGTGTGTGTTTGGGGAAGTTACCTCACCTCTCTGGGCTTCAGTTTCTGCTCCTGAAAATGGGAGTAGTATTACCGATTTTGTGGCATTATTGTAAGGTCTAAATAAGGTACCACGTGTACGGATCTTGTACAGTGCTCGGGACACAGCTCATATCCAACACGTGGGAGTCTTATCCCCAGAGCTCCCTGCTTTGGTTTAGAGGCCAGAAAGGCTGCAGTGGAGTCCCCCAGACTTGGCCCTTCTTGGTGGGAGAAGCCTCATAGGAGAGCTGAAGGCCAGCTCCAAGTCCTTCTTGGGCCACCAGGCCCACTCGCGCAACCCCTTCCCCAGTGTCCCTGCTGGACCGGAGTACGCCTTCTGCTGGGTCCCTCAGAGAGGTGCCCGGGACGGAGTGGGGGGAGGGGCAGGGGCCCTGAGTCCTGCTTTTTCGGGCTCCACCCCCAGCCCCATCGTTTCTGCTAAGAATGGACAGCGTCCTCTGTGCGCTCTGCCACGTGGCCATGAGGGGTCAAGGGAGAGAACAAACAGGAAGTCCCGCAGCTTCAGAGCCTCCGACGTCCGTTTAATCTTCCCACCGGCCCCTGGCTCAGCGCCCCAGCCCCGGCCTCCCATCCTGCATTGGCGGGAGCCCGGGACGGCCGTCGGGGCAGCGCGCGGCCACATGTCTGTGATGACCCAGCTCTTTTCCTGTCGCAGGTCCATGGGTACAAAGGAGTCAAGTTCCAAAACTGGGCGAGGACCTACGGCTGTTGCCCAGAAATGTACTACCAGCCCACGTCCGTGGAGGAGGTCAGAGAAGTGAGTGTCCCTGCCCCAGACAGGAAGTTGGGTCGCCCTGCCCCCACCCCCACCCCCACCCCCACCTCAGAGCTGCCGGCCAGGAGACAGCTCCATGAAGCCTGAACATTTCCGGGCTCCTGGCCCCCACTCCCCTGCTACAGCTCCACGTTACACCTTCCCGTGCCACCAATGGCTGCCAGCATTTCATTTCCAGCTCAGATCTCTTCTCTGGCTGCAGACTCGCATGTGACTTCTCTCGTTGTGTGTCTCAAGGTCATCACAGGCTTACGTGCCCCAGACTACATTTCCAGTGCTTTGAGTCTCTTGTGTTGTTGACTCCACCCTCTTCTACCCCTGTCTCTGCATGGGGTGCCTGGGAAGCCAGGAAGTGGGTCACTGTCTTTTCTTTACCCTTATCCGCAGTCAGCAAGTCTTGCCCCAGAAGCTTCCAGAACCCATCCCCTTCTCTTCAGCACCATTGCCAATCTCCATGCCCACTCCGCCATCCCTTCCTCACTCACCATGACCTGCGGCGGCCATGGCCCCGGTCTCCCTGACTCAATTCTCACTTCCTTTGAATGCACTTTCCACCTCAGCAGAAGTAATTTTCTTAAAATGTAAGTTGGACTGGGCTACTCTCTGCTTAAATCCCTTCACAGGCTCACTGTTTAATGTTTATTTATTTATTTTTGAGAGAGAGGGAGAACACAAGTGGGGGAGGGGGAGAGAGAAAGGGACACACAGAATCCGAAGCAGACTTCAGGCTCTGAGCTGTCAGTCCAGGGCCTGAAGCAGGGCTCGAACCCATGAACCCTGAGCTCATGATCTGAGCCGAAGCTGGATGCTTAACCAACTGAGCCACCCAGACGCCCCCACAGGCTCTCTATTATTTGTGGAGTAAAAGCCTAACTTGACTCCCCAAGGCCATGCATCACCTGGCCTTGGTTCATTCTTTGTTCATAAGACAAACCGAACTTTTTCCTACCCCGGGGCCTTTGCACTTGCTGTTCCCACTGCCAGAATGCCTATCCCTTCACTTTTCACATGACTAACACCTTTTCCTCCTTGAGGGCTCAGGGTAAACTTCAGCTCCTCAGTGGATCCCCAGACCACCTCACCACTGTCCCCAGCGGTCTCTGTCTCAGCTCCTTGTTTCTTTCCTTCATTGCATATTCCTAACTTGGAATTACTTTGTCGACTTGAACATGTTCATGCTTCTGGCTCTCCTTCTCATAAGGATGTACGACCATGCTTGGCTTGTTTCCCATTGTATCCTCAGCACCCGGCACTGGCCCTGGCCACAGAAAGCACTTGAATCACTGTTGAATGAATGAATGGACAAGACCCAAACCGTAGAGACCCTTAAAGGCTTGCACCTCAGTCAAGCATGCATGCAACTAGCTCCAGAGGATACAGGTGCCGCTCCACCAGCGCCAGTAGGGTACCGAGGAGGGAGGAGTTCACTCTGCGTGCGCGTGTGTGCGAGTGTGTGCACGGGCGTGGGTGTGGGAGCGCACTCAGAGAACAGCAGTCTGGACGATACAGTCCCCGTGAAGTGACCCTAAGTCAGGACGCTGTGCTGCGTATCTATTCTCTCTTCAATTCCATGCTTTCCTGAGACATGGTGATTATTATCTCCATTTCACAGATGGATAGACTGAGGCTACCAGAGGTTTTGTCGTTTTCCCATATTAATAAACATCAGAGCCAGGAGTCCCACAGGGATTGTCTGATTCAAAGCCTCCAGCTTCTCACGCAGGGGAAGAGCACTGAGCAAGAGAAAGTGAGGAGCATGCCCGGGGAGCCATCAGAAGCGGCAGAGACGGGGACCCAAGTGCCTGGAGGGGATGAGTGGGCGGAGGGCAGAAGAGGAAGGCTGGGAAGGCAGGATTAGAGGACCTTGAATGCCGAGGCAACTGGCTTTCCTCTGAGCTGAGGGAAATGTTGGAGGTATGCTGATATGGCCATAAATCAAGGCCGTTCTAAGCTGTGCTGGCCCACACAACTGTGAATTCCTAACAGGCTGAGGCCGCTGCAGGCTGACATTTCCCCGGAGGGCTAGTAGGGTCAGGTGAAAATAAAAATTGGCGGTGTGGCCAAGGGGGCTCACAGAAGATGGTGTTAAACAGATTTCTTTACTGTAGAGCCTGTAGCCTTAAACATGCCATGTACGCAGTGGGTGGAGAAAGGAGCTAGGGAGGACAGAACCCTTCCCAGTCTCACTTGCTCATGGAACCCCTTGTGGTACATGCTGTGAGTAAGGCCAGTGTTCCGGGTAGCAGATGTGAGGTTTTGGAGCAGGGATGTGAGGGTAAAAGGGAATGGATTCATGTAAGTGATACCATGCATTTGTTAATTAATTTATTCATTCCGTGATCACTAGAGACGAGGGCTGGGCCTGGGAGAGACACACTTACAAAGTCAAAGGAAGCCACTTTCACCCCAGCAGCCTTCATTCCAGCCTGGGAGGCCGCTGAGCCCGTGTAGGCCAGGATGAGGACCTGGGACCTTACTCTGAAGGCACTGGGGCGCCCTCAGAAGGCTTCGTGCTGGCAAAGGGTGTGATCGGGTGTGCCCACCGAGGAGCTCCCAGCCGCAGCAGGGAAGGGGCGTGGGAGTCCCACCTTAGCATGATTCCGCTCTGCGTGCCACTCACTTCCTGGCTCTTCACCCTGGCTCTCTTTCCCGGACTGGACTGCACAGCGGCCTCCAGCCGGGCAGGGGCCTTGGCAGCCTGGGCGGCCCACACCCCTGCAGGCCCTGCCAGGTCTCTGGCCCCCGGCTGACTCCAGCATTGCCTCGACAGGTGCTGGCCTTGGCCAGGCAGCAGAACAAGAGGGTGAAGGTGGTGGGAGGTGGCCACTCACCCTCGGACATCGCCTGCACCGATGGCTTCATGATCCACATGGGCAAGATGAACCGGGTTCTGCAGGTACTCAGAGCCCTCGGCTTCCCCCAGCCTCAGCCTCCCTCCCAGACCTTGGGCGGAAACTCCTTAGCCTCTGCCCCCAGGCCCGATCCCCTCCCTGCCCCTGAGTCCAAAGTGACACCCCAATTTCTGACCTGCCCACCATGACCCCTCCCCGGAGCCCTCCCTGGGCTTGCTCAGGCTTCTTGGCAGCTGTATGCGCCTCCTTGTGGCCACAGAGAGAATGTTCGTCTCCTTCCTCCTGCCAGTGCCTCCTCTCTGCTTCTCTAGAACAAAAATGGCAAATCAGATCCCCAAAGGTGGACTCACAGTCCCAGACCAGAAGGATTTACATCTAGCTAGTTTTACACATGGGGAAACAAGATCAGAGAGGGCAAGTGACTTGCCTAGGGTTACACAGCCAATCAGTAGCAGAGCTGGGCACAAACTCGGGGGTCTGACACCAGCGCTGTGCTGGGATGCTGTCCATGCATTTCAGCCAGCACTTGTCAGGCACCTGCCAGGAAGTGGAGGCCAGACAGGGCCTTCTCTCCTGACAGGGCCGGCTCCCCTGAGCTGTAGTTTTTGCCAAATAACCCCCGCCCCCCACCCCCCACCAACCCCCAGCCCTGCTGGCCGAAGTTCTAGGTTTCTCTCTTTTATTTCTTTGCTCAGGCTGACAGTCTCCACCCCATAGAAAATGTTCTGGTCAAGATGTCAGTCATGGCAGTAATGAACTCTGATTGCTAATTAGTGAGGATCGGGCTCCAGCAATTGATTTTGCCCAGCTCTGTGCTCAGGGTCAGTCGAATGAGCTTGGGATTTGGAGTCCCACAGATGTAAATTCTCCTCTCAGTGCCGCCGATGCTTGCGTGACCTTGGGTGAGCAACTTAAAGTCCCTGAACTTCAGTCTCCTCCCTGGGAAAGCAGAGTCTGCTCCCACTTCCCTGGGCTGCCAGGGGTCTTCTAGAACCCTTCTTGTGCGTGGCAGGGAACTTCTGTCCCCTTCCAGTCCTCAGTCTTTGCCTAAGACCTCCCCGGTGAGAATAAGTGGAGAATTGGGACTCCATCTGGTAGAATCAAGCCCTTGTAGGAATAGGCCCTCCTTAGTTGGTGATTATGCACGACCATCCAGGAATCCTACCTTCTGGTCCAGGTGGGGCAGGGTTGGGAGTAGGTGGAGTTATGGCAGTGACCTTGAGTGAGCCCCTTCTTTTCCCTGCTCTTTATTTCCTCCCCTGTGGGAAGAAGGGGCTACACAGAATACACCAGTCCCCCCATTATCTGTGGTTTCTTTTTCCGCGGTTTCAGAGGTCAACCACCCTCTGAAAGCAGATGATCTGCCTTTTGACATATTATCAGAAGGCCAACAGTCACCTAATCCTAGGTCACAATTCCTAAGCCCTTTATCTCACTTAATCTCATCATCACGTAGGCATTGCATCATCTCACATCCTTACAAGACAAAAAAGGCTGAGGACAGTACAAGAAGATATTTTAAGAGAGACAGAAGCCACATTCACGTAACTTTTATTAAATATATTGTCATAATTGTTCTATTTTATCTTTAGTTATTGTTGTTACTCTCTTACTGTGCATAATTTATAAATTGAACTTTATCATAGGTAAACATATGGGGAAAATATGGTACATGTAAAGTTCAGTGTTAGATGTGGCTTCAGTCATCCACTGGGGGTCTTGGAACGCATTATCCCCTGTAGATAAGGGGGGATGACTGTATTCCCACAGCCCCAGCACTCCAGGGCTCTGCCCACACCCCCTTCAGCTGCCTGCAGCAAGAGGTCAGCTTGAGCTGACCACAGGCTGGGGCAGACATGCTCATCTTCACGGGAATGTGGTTGCTGGGTGAGGGTTGGGTGATAGCCTGGCTCATCCCAGCCTGTGCTGGTCTCTTGCAGGTGGACACAGAGAAGAAGCAGGTGACTGTGGAGGCTGGCATTCTCCTGTCTGACCTGCACCCACAGCTGGGCAAGCATGGCCTGGCCTTGTCCAAGTAAGAACGGTTCTTCCATTCCTGGGGGGCCAACACTGCCCACCACCCCTGCCCTGGCCTTGGCCGGACACTCAAGGATCTGGCAGGAGAGAGAGAAACACTTCCCAGGGCGCATCCTCTTCCTCTGGACCCCTGTTCCTCCCCCAGGGGGTATCTGTCTCCTCATCCCCCGTGAGTTCAGGGACTCATGTGAGAATAGAAGAAACAAGCCAGAGATGGGCCAAGCGTTAAGCAACAGTCTTGTAAAGGGGCAGGAAAACCATGGATTAAAATTTTTTTTGGCAGGGGAGGTTGGGGGAGGGGAGAGCAAAAAAGGTGAATTTATTAAAGCACGGGGCCAGGATGTGTGGGCAGAAAGAGCTGCTTTTTTTTTTTTTTTAAGTTTATTTATTTATTTTGAGAGAAAGACAGCATAAGTGGGGAAGGGGCAGTGAGAGAGGGAGAGAGAGAGAATCCTAAGCAGGCTCCACACTGTCAGCGTAGAGCTCCATGCAGGACTCGAACTGATGAACCATGAGATCATGACCTGAGCCCAAACCAAGAGTCTACGCTTAACTGACTGAGGCACCCAGGTGCCCCTGGATTAAATTTTTCTTAAAACTTGCAACGAACAACAGTATGGACCCAGACAGAAAAATGTGCAAAATAAGCGTGGAGGAATGGGAGGGCATGCTGACTTCCTGGGGCACCTCCCTGTGGCTACACTCCTCTCTCCGTCCGGACGAGGAGTCGGCGATGGCTCAGGTTTAAGATCAGGGGCTTTCCATTGAAACAGGTGGCAAACAAAGCCAAAGGATTGAATGTCTAAGTGTAGAACTTCAACCATTGGAAAAAGGTGACTGTATTTTGGATATCGGGGTAGCACTTTCTTTGCAACCGGAAACTGCACGCATGGAAGCCTGTGGTTTGTCTTGGGGGGGTGGGGTCCGTTTGCCATAGCTCTCTAATCACAGGCCCTGAGGCATCGCTACACCTGTTTTACTCCGGAAACCATCCTGTTCCTGCTTCTCCAAAGATCATGGCAACTCAAACATTTATGGAGCGTCTAGCATGTGCAGGTCTTGCTCAGGCCCTGAAGAGGCAAAGATGAATAAAACCCAGATCCCACTTGCAAGGAGCTGCTGGCGAGGGGCACACAGACACACAAAGTGTTAAGCATAATGCAGGACGATAGGTGCAATGTCAGAGAGGTGTTTGGGACACTTCAGGGCTCTCAGGGGGCCCTGGGTTCAGGCTCGGCAGGCAGAGGACGCTGTGAGGGATGGGAATCAGCAAGCTTGTAGGAGGGGCTCCTGGACTGAGTCCTAAACGATGATCAGGAAGAAACCAGAAAGAAGGAGGAGAGAAGGGACTCAGGCAGAGGGAACGTTGTGAGCAGGAGCGGGAGGGGCGCCTGGGTGGCTCAGCCGGTTAAGGGTCTGACTCTTGATTTCAGCTCAGGTCATGATCTCACAGTTTGTGAGTTCAAGGCCCACATCGGCCTCTGTGCTGACAATGCAGAGCCTGCTTGGAATTCTCTCTCTCTCCCTCTCTCTCTGCCCCTCCCCTGCTCTCTCTCTCTCTCTCTCAAAATAAATAAAGTTAAAAAAAAAAAAAGAAAGAAAGAAAACAGGTAGCACTTAAAGAGAGAGAAGTCCAAAAGGGGGAGAGTGTGGGGGGCGTGCAGGGACCTATGAGCAGATGGTGGGACAGAATCTGTGACAAGGACCACAGGAAGAGACATGGTCTATCAACTACGGGCTTTAGCTTCTGGACTCTGAAGCATCTCTGCGCCCTGCTTATAATATGTCCCTGTCCTCCCTGGGGACCCAGTCCTCCTCCAGTACTGCCCGCATGGGCTCTTCTGCCACTCAGGAGTCAGGATGTCCTATCCTGCGTGCCTCAGGGGAGCCTAGGTCGACAGCTGTAAGGATGCTGTGGGAACTTCAGGAGTGTCTGTGGCCGGGGGGTGAAGGGAAGCCCCACACCATCAGGCTGCATGCTGGGTGCTCAACAGATGAGGAATATAACCCTTTTACAGATGAAGAAACCGGGGTCTGAGGCAAAGTGGCTTACATAGCCAGAAGGCTCTGGAACGTTCCACTGTGTGGTGAACCAGAGGAGGCAGGACAGCAGCAAGGTGGAGACCCCAGCTCTAGAAGCAGGTGGCCTGGGCGCACATCTTGCTTCAAGTTCCTTGACCCGTCCGGGCCTCAGTGTTCTCATCTAGAAAATGGGTCTTAAAGCAGGGTGCTCAGGGGACTGGATGAGTGAAAGATGCCCCACATAAGGAGCTCACTAAATGTCAGTTCTTGTTCACCTGGCTTTGTCATCTGGCTCCACAGATTCTGGAGGTGATCTTTCCCCTTGGCTTGTTATCTCCAGCCCCTCAGAGGTCAGAGTCTAATCCTTCCTTCCTTGACCCTTCTCCCTGAGGGCCTCACTTTTATCCAGTTTATTTCTCTTAACACAGGGGTCACGAGCCTGTTTCCGAACTGCTTTTTTGTCCGGTAAAGTTCATGGGGAGGAGAAGACACATTGCAATTCGATTAACCACCCCCCTGCTGGGCATTGTTCTCAGTTTTTCACTGGTCTACCTAATGCTGTGATGAACATCTTTGAGCTATGCCTTTCCACACGTTGGAAGATGTCCCTAGGGCAGGATTCTATGGTCCTCTTTAAGATTCTGGTATTTTCAGAAGTAACCCAACTAAACTAATGTGGACAAAGAGACAAGACTAGACACATAGGTGGTGGAGGCGGGTGGGTACGGGTAGACTGGAAAGGGGTTTTTTGTGGGGTTTTTTTGGGGTTTTTTTTTGTCCTCTTCCCGTTCTGCCAGGACAGCCCCCAGGTCTCATCCACAGGAAGGTCTGAGACTAGACTTTCTAATCATTAACAGCAGGTGTCCTCCAGCGTCTTTGGGAGGCGGGGCCCAGCCTGCCTCAGGGGCCCCAGGTCTGTGCTGAGAGCCAGGGCGTGTCAAACCCTCAGTCTCCCATTTTGTGTCTGCGAGAGGGTGGGCACATTGCTTTACCTTGCAGAGCCCAGGTCTTCAGTATAAACTGAGGGGGGTTGGGCTATTGTGAAGATATATCTTGCAGCATACAACGCACCCATCGCCTGGGCACCCAGGGGGCCCTCAGTAAACATCAGTTGCCTTCTCCTTTAAGCTAGGGCTGGGATGTCTCAGAGAACACTCCTAAGAAGTAAGAGTTTTGAACTCCTGAGCCACTCTTTTTCCTTCACCCCGAGATCTGGGCACATCTTTCTAATTCCTGCCCCCAGAGCACAGGTCTCCAGAGCGGTCCTGCTCCCCTTCAGGACCCTGGTCCTTCCTGTGCATGCACAGTTCTGGTATTATTCCTTCCAAGGCCCAGAAGTCTGGGCTGAGAGATGTGGGTTTATCATGGGGGCCCCGAGGAGCCCCTGACTCTTTTCTTTCTTTCTTTGTTTCTTTCTCTTTCTTTGTTTCTTTCTTTCTTTCTTTAATTTTTTAAAAAATGTTTTCTTTATTTTTGAGAGAGAGATAGAGAGCGAGCAGGGGACTGGCACAGAGAGAGGGAGACACAGAATCCGAAGCAGGCTCCAGGCTCTGAGTTGTCAGCACAGAGCCCGACGCGGGGCTCAAACTCACGGACCGCGAGATCATGACCTGAGCTGAAGTCGGACACTCAACTGACTGAGCCACCTGGGCGCCCCGTCTTTCTTTCTTTTTTAATGTTTATTTATTTACTGTTGAAAGAGAGAGATAGAGAGCGAGCAGGGGAGGGGCAGAGAGAGAGGGAGACAGAATCCCAAGCAGGTTCTGCACTGTCAGCACAGAGCCCAAAGTGGGGCTTGAACTCATGACCTGAGCTGAAATCAAGAGTCCGGAGGCTTTAACTGACTGAGCCACCCAGACGTCCCCCCCATCCCCCCACCACTGACAGTTTCTGAGCCTGGAGGTGATACAGTCTCCTCCCCCTCCTTTCCTGACAGCTCAGGGCTGCTCACACCTTCCTGGGACAGCTGTGTGAGCTGTTTGAACCAGCTCACTCCCTCAGGGACTTCGCAGGCCTTGACAGTCTGGGTCTAGAGAGGTGTTAGCAGGTGCATTTGGGCCTTTGGTTGGTGAAGATCTTGTTGGCAGATGGGGACAGAGGAAGGGGATGTTCTATGCTGCGGAAACCCCAGAGCCAGGCAGGCAGAGCTGAGTGAGCCACGCCCCTACCAGTTTCTCTAATAGGTCACTGTGATGAGAAAACCGAGGCTCAGAGAAGAGAAAGGCCAACAAGTCAGACAAGCTAAGTCATGGTACATTCGGAGCGAGAACCCGGGCAAGAGATGCATCTATTCTTCTGCTCTGAGGAGCGTCGCACTGCAACCCAGTGGAGGGGGTGGGAATTGTCTCAGGGGAGCCTGACTGGTCCCTTGTGTCCCTTTTGCCCCTCCTGTTGAGCCCAGCCTGGGAGCTGTGTCAGACGTGACTGCAGGGGGCGTCATTGGGTCCGGAACGCACAACACAGGGATCAAACATGGCATCCTACCCACCCTGGTGAGTCCCCTGCTTCTCTGCTCCACTGACTGCCGGGGACGGGGGCGGGGGTGGGGGGGAGATGGGGGATGGGATGGGGCCTCTTCACCGAAGCTCCTGGGAAATCAGGGGCTTCGTGGGCAGTGTTGTCTCTGCTCCTTGTAAGCCTCAGAGCCACCCCAGCTCTCCCCCTCTGACAGATTTGGCAGGTGCCCTCCAGCCACATTATCTCCTCTAAATCTCATTCATCCTCCACAGACACAAGTGATGAAGGAGGCACAATGCATGTTGAGGCACCCCTGCCTCTCAGGAGCCTCCTGGCCACCCTGTGGAAAAGGGCAAGCAGGGCAAGAGGTTCCATCCCCCCTGAAAGGTCTGAGCCAGGAGCCAGACAGGGCAAGAGGTCTTTCCAGGTTAGCAAGTCAGGAGGGGCCGGGACAGGGACCGAGGCCACCTGGGGTGGGGTCCAGCACATGTGGGCCTGGATCTGTACCTGACCTTCACTGAAAAGCAGGGTTTAAAAAAAAAAAAAAAAAGTTTTAACGTTTTATTTGTTTTTGAGAAAGACAGAGACAGAGTGCGAGCAGGGGAGGGGCAGAGAGAGAGGGAGTCACAGAATCTGAAGCAGGCTCCAGCCTCTCAGCTGTCAGCACAGAGCCCGATGCGGGGCTCGAACTCACAGACCGCGAGATCATGACCTGAGCCGAAGTCGGATTCTTAACCGACAGAGCCACCCAGTCGCCCCTGAAAAGCAGTGTTTAAACTTTACAAGAATCTGATTTGGGGAACTGGTTATGAATACAGATTGTCGACTCAGGTCTGCGTTCAAAACCTGCTTCCGGTATGTGCTCGGTATGTGCAGGGAGGCAAGCTCTTTACTCCTCTGGACATCCCTGTTTTCATCTGTAATCTGGAGAGAATAATCCTCAACCCAGGAGGAGGATATGAGATAGCAGAAGTTAAATACATGGCCGAGCCAAGGACAGTTCGTGATTTGTGTCAGAAGCCGCCGTTTGGAGGATAAACTTTTTTAACTTTCAGTATTTAGAGGGACTTCCTAAGTGTAAGGTGTAGAGGGACTTCCTTACACCTGCAAGGGCTCATCCGCCCCAGGGACCATGGGGCCTCTGGCCACTGGAGCATTATGGCTAAACACTGGGGCTTGGATTTTGTATCCCAGTCTACCACTACTGTCTGTGTGACCTGGGTGAAGTCTCTGTCTCAGGCTACCTCAGTTTGCTCACCTGGAAAATGGGGATGGTCACAACAGCAATGCATCTGGGGTGCTTAGCAGAGGGTACACAGTTAGTGCTCAATAAATGTCAGTGGTGGGTTTTGCCTGTAGGACAGGGCTCTTTCTGGAGCTCACCCTCTGTGCTATAAAAGAAATTTCAGCATGGCTGGGGGTTGGACCACACAGATCGCTTAAGTCAGCTAGCCAGGTGTATGGCTCTTTCCTGTACGACGTGCTGAGGTAGACGGACACCCCAGCAAGCACTGTCTGAACGTGACTTCTGGGAGCTGGGTCCCCTGTGCTCCAGTCTCGGAGCAGCTCTGAGATCAGAAGAAAACAGCCCAAAGCAATTTCTAAGAGATTCACTTTGCTTTGTGTTTGTTTTCTCCAACACCGCGAGGGAAACCTAGTTCATGCTTTTCCTTAAAACATCACTTGGCTTTCTCATCACCGTTGTGCACTGGTTCTGGTTGCTTTTTTCCTTCTCTGCTCCCTCTTTCTACCACAAGAGCCCCAGAGACTCCCCAGGCAGGATAGGGGCATCCAGAGGGAAGGGCGTGAGCCAGGGAAGGGGAAACACTGAGCGCCCTGTGGTAATCATGCTGCTCTCTTCCCATCGGTAAGAGCTGCTGCAGCAAAGCGTGCTGGGTTTTGTGGGACTCGATTCCCAGGTGCTTGGAGCCTTCCGTGGACATGCCATGACCTCCCCCCTGAAAGCTGGGCTCCATGCCCAGGAGAGCCCAGTGGTAACGGGGCCTGACAGGCAGCACGACAGCCAACCCCCCGCCCCAGATTAGGCCACAGTCGTGGTCTGCTATCCAGGGCTGATGGCAGTTTCTAAAAAATGGTCAGCACAGTATGGAATAATTCTTAGTGGCCACAAATCAAGATGCGTGTGAGATTTACTGGCTCCTTCTCTTGGGAAGCTCAGCTGAGCAGGACCAGCCCCAGGAAGAGCAGTGGGAGAATGCTGCTGTTTTCTTTCATGCATTATGCCGATGGCAGGGGTCGGGGGAGGGGATTGACATCTTTAATGTCCACTGTATACCAGACGCTCAGCTGGAAACTTCACACACTGTCTCTGAGATAGTTATTGCCCTCATTTTACAGGTAAGGAAACAGAGGTTGAATCACACGCCCAGGGTCACACAGCTGGTAAAGCGGTGCCTGCCTTTGTTTGATGCTGGACCCTGCTGAGGGGTTTCACTAGCCAGTTGTCATTTACGGCTCTGGGTCTTAGACAAAATCTGGTTTTTATAGAAATCATTCTGACGTCCTCACGCCTACCGATGGCCATCGCACCCCATTTCTGCCAATTTCTCCCCTCTGGCCACGGTCTCTGCTAATTAGAATTAGTTCGGCTTTCTCTGTTCTCTCACCCCGAGTCACACATGTCGAAAGCAATTTCCACTCAAATTAGCAGGTAGCAGAGTGTGGAGAAGTACTTACACAGCAATGAAAGAGGGTTCCTTTGGAAATGGGGCCAAGGGTGAGAGACTGGAGTTAATCATCCGTTTCTTGCTGAGTATCCCACCCTTTGCAGAAACTGACGTTTCTGACTGTGGCCAAGAATCTAGTTCCTGAGATGAGTGGGTCCCCGAAAGAGAGGATGAACTCTCAGCTCGGTTGAGATGGTGCCGGAGAGGAGCAACAGGCAGAGAGAGGCTGCAAGGGCCTCTGGCCCCTGGGCTGTGCTGGGACAGCGGGGACAGCCCTAGCCCAGATGCACACATATCCTCCCTTCCTTTGCAAGGCACCTTTCTTTTAATGGCTCTTAACGTCTTCTTCTTCTTCTTTTTTTTAATGTTTATTTTGAGAGAGAGAGAGTGAGCAGGGGAGGGGCAGAGAGAGGGAGACAGAGAATCCCAAGCAGACTCCACACTGTCAGCACAGAGCCCAAAGCGGGGCTCGAACTCACGAAACGCGGGCTGAAAGCAAGAGTCCAGCACTTAACCGACTGAGGCACCCAGGTGCCCTGCGAGGCACCGTTAACCAGCACCTCACGGCTCACTGGGGCCCGGTCTCACCTTTGATGTCCTCTGCACAGAGGGGAGCCTTGCTGCATCCACACAGCAAACAGGCAAGGCAGTGGTGAGTTCCCGTGGAACCTCATGGAATGGATGCCCCTCCCTGCTGAGGGCCGATGCTGCCCAGACCTAGCCTTCCTTTCCCCAGTCCCCTGTGGCCAGGTGGCATTGGCCTTCAGGGGATAGGTGATACCTGGCCTCACTTCCAAGGACAAACAGGGAAGGGAGGGCCTCACCCGAAGTCTCCAGGAAATACCCACCCAGATTCTGAAGTGTGACTCTTCTCCCACTGCCAGGTGGTGGCGCTGACCCTGCTGACGGCTGATGGGACCATTCTTGAATGCTCCGAGTCCAGCAACGCGGAGGTGTTCCAGGCCGCGCGGGTGCACCTGGGCTGCCTGGGAGTCGTCCTCACCATCACCCTGCAGTGTGTGCCTCAGTTCCACTTGCAGGAGATCTCCTTCCCCTCAACCCTGGACGAGGTACTGCTTTCTTGTTTGCCACCGCTCAACCTCAGGAAATAAATGGAGGATGCGGACAGGTGGGCCGTGTTCCAGTGATGACCCCCTGTGGCTCTGCAGGCCCCCTGAATGGGGGAGTGGGCTGACCTTGCCAGCTCTTCCTTGGCCCAAGGATACTGTGGCCAGAACCCTTTCTGAGCAGATCCGTGAAGCTCAGAGGAACTGCAAGGGGGTGACAGAGGTATGGGCGAGAAAGGAGGTTAGAGAATTGCCACAGGAGATAGGGTGCTGACTGCCCCTGGGAAGGCATTGACTCTCAAATACACTGAGCCATGAAATGTGCCCAGGATTCCCTTTATAATGGCTTCTTCACAGCAAAGTGGGTGGGCTAACTTTCAGTCTGGCTGGGTGCCTAAGGTCACATGCAGGGGATGTGGATCTAGATGATGGAGGGCAGAAAGAATGGCTTCTGATTGATAGCAATGTTTTATAAATGCATGAAAAGCATGCTTGGTTGGCTAGCTGGATGACTGGATTGGACGCATGCATGGATGGATGGATGCATGGATGGGTGGAAGGATGGATGGATGAACGGATGGACGGACGGATGGATGGACGGACAGATGGATGGATGGACGGGTGGATGGACAGGTGTATGGATGGATAGATGGACGGATGGATGGATGGATGGATGGATGGACAGATGCATGGATGGATGGAAGGATGGATGGATGAACGGATGGACGGACGGATGGATGGACGTATGGATGGACAGGTGTATGGATGGATGGATGGATGGATGGATGGATGGATGGATTGACAGGTGCATGGATGGATAAATGAGTGGATGGATGGATGCATGGATGAATGGATAGCATGCAGCAGTCCTGAAATGCCTGTGGGCAGGATCTATGCCTGGTAGTCACTAAAGGACTCAAATCTACAGGTCCGAGTTCCTTGGTCTTTGAGTTCCTCCATGGTCACCTTATCATTTGATATGAGTAGACCCTCTGTACAGATGGAACAGTCAGTGATGTAGGCACTACTGATCCAACATGGTTAAGGTGGGATTTGTGATCAAATTGACCTGGCCTTGAGCGTTGGCTCTGCCACTTCTAAGCTGCGACCTTAGCCAGCCATGTAACCTTGTTAAGCCCTGGTTTCTTCATCCAAAAAGAGAGTTAATAATATCTACCTTAAAGTATTGAATCTGATGATTAAATCAGATAACACATGTAAAGTGTCTAGTTCAGTATTAAAATATTCCCCCCATGGCACCTAGTCAATGATAAAAGGGAAACATTGCTCTCTAGAACCAAAATGTCTGATGCATGAAGACCAGGAAAAGGCCTTAAATCCAGAAGGTCCCCTACTCAGAGGCATGGTGTTTGGTGGAAATTTATCCCCAGAACTCCTGGTTGGTGAGAAAGTGCTTCCATGGCTCTAAGGGGGTATAGCATGGACCCCTGGAGTACCAATACTGAGCCTAATGGGACAAAATTGGGAAGTGAACTGCATGAAGCCTTGGCCCAAGAAAGTAGGGCTAGTTCTGGACAAGGACATTTCATGGAGTTGTGTGGCAGAGACAAGTTATGGCTAAGCCAGGGAGCCCCACAAGGGTCTGGCCTGCCCACACGACTCTGCCTGGAACCAGCCCAGACTCTGAGCTCTTTGGGGCCATCTTGGCCTGCCTCAAACAGCTACAATCTCTCCCAGACCAGTGCTAAACGGCAGATCTAGACCTGTTGTTCACTCCAAGTAGGGTTTGAGAGTGTTCTATGTTCTGGTCAGTGCCAGGCATGTTGGTTGAGGCCTGCTGTGGGGTCGGCAGTTGAGACCCGTATGACTCTAGGGCTAACTCCTAAGGCCATGGAATAACAGTCTGAGCACCCACTGCACTCTCATCTTTTCGGCCTTTCCCTTCTGTACCTCTTAGTGGGGTGACCACTCCATCCTGGTCCTGCAGCAGGATGTGGCAGGGACCCCCACGGAGATACAGCTCAGGCATTCTTCTCCAGCTGCAGCTGGGCAGGCCGGGTAGCCCTTTCTTCTCCTCAGCAGACTCTGAGACAGCCTGCTTCTTCCCCCCTTGGCAGCTCCCACCTTCTGTCCTCTGTACTCCTCAAGGTTCTCTTGCCCCTAGACTGGCTGAGAAGAGAAAACAGAGCCCCCAACTTCCCTCATCCCTACTGCTTCTGAACCAAGCATTCCAGCCTCCTCAGTTAAAGTGTTTTTAACAGACAGAGAATTATAGAAATGCACGCAGGGGTAGGTTACAAAGAGAGACCATTTTGGTCTCCACTCTGAGGTTAACCATATATGCTGACATGGCTAATGAAGCTTGGAGCTGGGGCTCCAGGAGTGACAGACTAGGCAGCCTGCTCCAGGGCTTGAAACTGAAGACATTAGCCAGGACAGATGGCCTGGCCAGGAGCTAAAGAAATAGTTCAGAACAACCATCAAGTCCAAAGGGAACCTGGCAGAGAGATGTTTGACCAGAGTCAGTACTGTGAGGGAGATTCAGAAGAGAATGATGTAGAGTAGGCGTAGCCTGGAGAGGTACCCAAGGGACTGAAATACAGGGCCAAGTCCACTTTTTTAGGACACAAATTCAAGTGATATTTAAAGTTTATCTATTTTGAAAGAGAGAGAGAGAGAGTAGGGGGGAGGGGCAGAGAGAGAGGGAGAGAGAGAATCCCAAGCAGGCTCCACACTGTTAGCATGGAGCCCGACGCAGGGCTCAGTCCCACCAACCACGAGCTCATGACCTGGGCCAAAATCAAGAGTAGGGTGCTTAACTGACTGATCCACCCAGGTGCCCCTCAAGCGATGTTTGAGATGAGGGACCAATAGGACTTGGCAGCTGAGCGCAGAGTGGTGGAGTGGGAGGCAGGAGGCAGAAATGGTGGCCCTACCACCGGGGTGGAGAGTCCAGGAGGCACAGCAGGTGTGGGGAACAAGATGACGAGTTTGGGGTGGGAACTCGAGTTTGAGGTGCCTCAGATAGAGGTGTTGGAGGGCAGCTGGCTTTGCAGGTTTGGTACTCAGGCAGGAGGCAGAGGCTGGAGATACAGACTGAGGGGGTGTATTAATTTGCTAGGGCTGCAGTAACAAATAGCACAGACTGGATCAAGAGGTCTACAGGGTTGGTTCCTTGTGGGGACTCTCACCTTGGACTATAGATGGCTGTCTTCTTGCCGTGTCTCCTGTCTGTGCATATCTGTGTCTTAATCTCTTCTTCTAAGGACACTGGTCATATTGGATCAGGGCTCACCCAATGACCTCATTTAACTTTAATTACCTCTTTAACGTCCCTGTCTCCAAATGTCGTCACATTCTGAGGTCCCGGGGGTTAGGACTTCAGTATGTGAATGTGAATGGGTACAATTCAGCCCAAAGTGAGGGTCATCAGTCCCCTAAGTGATTGGTCGCAGGGTGGCAAGGTCACCCAGAGAGAGTGGGCTCGGGTGAGAAGGGAGTGGATGAGAGGATGGAAAGGGTGCCAAGAAGGAGACCGAGGAGGATGGGTTAGAGAGGGCTACAGAGGCAAAGGATACTGGGTGTCCAGGATGGAGTGGTCAACAAGGTTCAATGCCATGGGGAATCAGAGTGTTGACTTGTCTGGTCATCGGAAGGCTATAGCTGACCTTGGTGAGAATGGTTCAGTGGAGCATGAGGCAGCTTAAGGGACAGGTGAGCATCACCAACGAGGAGGGGAGATGGACAGGACAGAGCACTTTCAAGTAGAAAGGGGCTGTAATGTGCTTTATTGTTGAATCTATTCTCCTGCCTCTCATGTAGGGCAGAACTTGTTAAGCTGAAGGTTTTGACCCAGAGATAAAGAGATTGCTTCTTTTTTGCCAGTAGGGTTGGCCCCCAGGTTCCTACCAGGATAGTGTGGCTGAGTGGATGGATGGTCTCCTAAGACCTGGTCTGTCCTCTTTCGGCTCTTCCTTTGACCCGGCTGAGATTGACTGAGACTGATTATGGCCAAGTCCTGGTTCCAGCGGAGGCTGATCTCAGGCCATCCTCCCCCTACACACTCACACAGGCATGTGCGTGCACACACACACTCTGGCTGGCCTCTGTGTCTGTCCAGAGCTCAAGGGTTTTTTTTACCTCCAACTTATCTCAACATGGAGACTTCTAACTTGGACGCGACATCCTTGAAAATTTCAGGTGGCTCTAGCCAATGCGCCACATTCTTCTCAAAGCTTCAAACTTTTTTTTTTTCTTTAATGTTCATTTATTTATTTTGAGAGGGAGGGAGGGAGGGAGAGAGAGAGAGAGAGAGAGAGAGCATGGCAGGGGTAGAGACAGAGGGAGAGAGAGAATCCCAAGCAGACTCTGCACTGTCAGCTCAGAACCTGATGCAGGGCTGGATCCCATGAACCATGAGATTATGATCTGAGCCAAAATCAAGAGTCAGATGCTCAACCGACTGAGCCACCTAGGCGTCCCCTCAACTTCTTTGATTTTGAAAGGCTGTGATGACACATGAAGGTAACAATTGCAGTTTCCTCCCCTAAAAGACAAAGTAGACACACACACACACACACACACACACAATTACACAGCAATAAACACTCAACAAGATGTAATGAAAAGGCTCCAGGGAGGGAGGCAGGGCCCCTGAGGCTGGCTGTGCTGCTACCCTGCTTGAGCTTGAGCAAATCCCTCCCATTTGGGGGGAGCCATTTTCTTTATTTTTTAAAAGTAGGGTCAAAGTCGGTGGCCCCCGAGGTCTTCTTCAGCTCTGACATTCGGGAAGTGAGTGCAGAGCTTGGACACAAAGCTGTCCCACCTCCTCGCCACACTCTGGAGGCAGAGGGTCACCTCTGGCATCATCCATGAGGAGAGGCATGAGCCCTGTGGGAACACCCCCACTGCTCCGACATAGACCCCAGCTCACCCCGAGAGGGCTCACGGAGCAGGACGCTGTGAGTCAGCAAGCTCTCTGTGGATCCCCCCCTTTCGGCTCCCCTAGAGGCCCAGCAGCTTCTGTCACGCCCTGCCGACAGCCTTCGCCACAGTTGCAGGCCATAAACAAGGACAGAGGGTCGGTGGCATTTGCAGCCCTGTGATTTATTCCAAAGGGTGTGGGCAATAAACGGCCTCCTCTGCCATTTGCTTTTGCTCTCTCCACGCAAAGTAGCCTTTAAAGGGCACCTTCGAGAGGCTGTGAAATACTGAGGAGGAAAAGCTAAGAGGATGTGCAAATCCACAACACAGGCCTGCTGCCTTGCTCCCCTCGAAGGAAACAAGCCCATGGAGGAGGAGGAAGGATCAGAAACTCATCATTAGATCAACTTCTCCCCACTCTTGCTTGGCCTGGGATCTAATCTAAAGCTAAAAGGATTTAGATTAAGCTTTTAATCTAAAAGGATTCCTGGACTCTAAAAGGAACAATAATTGGATGTAGCCTTCAGGAGGCATGACGGTTTTGACAACCATTAGGAAGACAGCGCACCCTCCTGATCCTGCATCGGGGTACCTGCTCCTGGCTTCTTACCATTTGGGTTCATAGGAAGTTGCCCCACCTCCCCTGGGGGTGCAAACCGTGCTGCCCTGAGTGTTTGCGTCTACATCGGGCCTGCACACAGCTCCCCAGCATCGTGTCCTCTCTGGGCATGGGCTTTTCCCTGATGGCCACGCCCTCCAGGTTGGCCGATCCCGGGCTCCCGAGGAGCATTCGAGAAGTGAGAGTTAGGAAGCCAGGACAAAGGAGGACAATTGCTTCTTGCACATAAAGTTAGGTGTGAAAAGCTAGTGGGGCCACCATTTTTCCTTCCCTTACATTTCTTTCCTTTTCCTTTTCTCCTCTTTCCTTTCCTATATCCTGCCTTCTCTGTGGCACGTGTTTATGATATCCCCATCATGGGCCTTCCAGCCCTGAACTTGGGAACAGAACCCAAGCAGACCCATCACGAGGGGTGTGGTGTAGAAGCTGGAACATATCTCCCAAGTCAGACCACCAGGTTTGAAGCCCGGTTTCTTCACTGGCCTTCTATGAGTTTGGACAAATCTCCTCACTCACCTGAGCTTGGATTCCTTGAGTGTGTGGTGAGGATAAGAGCTTGACTGGCCCCATGGGATTGTTGCCAGGACTCAAGGCAACACAGCAGGTGAACCCTCTGCCCTTGCTTTCTTAATGGCCTTAGTGAGAGGAACCCCCACTGGCTTTATTTCTAGAGAATGCTACCTCCTGACACCTGCTCTGTGAGTAGATCCCAGAATCTGAGTCACCGCTTGACTTTCCAGGTGACAGGTGCTGGTTACTCTGTTTTGCTCATGACCATTTGCCACCGTCTCTTGAAACGGTCCCCCTCCCTTTTGCTACTCGATGATTAGCATTCTGGAGGGCAGGGATTTTATCTGAAGTCTCTGGCTCCCCAGCATCCACAGAACACACGGGAGTGCTCAATACAAGGTTACTCAAGGTCGGTTGATCGGCAATGTATTAAAAATCCACCTTTTTCTGGGATTTTCACCAACTCCTCCCACCTGTGCTGTGAGGTGGTCTGTCAAGTCTGTGCTTCCCATTACTGATTCTCTTAAATACATCACCGCATGATTTCTGAAGGCTGTTCAAAGCCACATGAGGGGAAGGAGTCATTGCCGGACCCCAGGGAGAGTTGGAATCAGTGTTTCTAGAACTGGAATCCAGTTCTAGAACTGAATCCAGTTTCTAGAGCTGGAAAGAAGTCTTGTCCAGTTTTGTGGTGCCTAGAAAGAGGCCACCCTCACAGCTTTTCTGACAAAGTCTCAGCATTTCTGACTCTTGCAGCTGGGTCAGCATTGAATCATAACCGGTTAGAAGGCATGAAGACTTTAGAAATTATTGTAAACCTTTTGCCCTTTATGTCACCCAAACCATAATGAGATGTGATGAGTGCAGCTGGCTGTTGCCTCAGCCCTCCTGCAGCGCCCCAGGAAACAGTATTGGTCCCATTGTGTCACCGTCCTTGTCAGCAGCTTCCAGATGCCGACCACTGTCTGGGGTGGCCGTCAGCTGATGCCAGGTAATCCCCGGCTATCACACTGGAAACCCTCTGCTCACAAGCCTGAGAGCCAGTTCCTGGGAGCCAACTCAGCAGTGCCACAAGGACTAAATCTGGAGGGACAGAACCTGCCAGAACCCTTCATGCCAGTAATGTGTCAAGGAAGAGACTCCTCTGGGACCCAAAGGTCTATGATGGTGCTCCCAGGAGACACAAGTCATATCAAGGATCCTAGGAACAGTCCTCCTCCAGTTAGGGTGGTTTGTGGGTGCTGAAGGAGAGAGTTTAATCCACAGTAGGGTGGGGCCCAAGGTTGTTCCACCATCCAGCGGCCAACCTGGTGCTAAGTTAGGGGTAATGGAGAGTCCAGAGCTCAATCGTGCATAGTTCATGCCTCTAGAAGCTTATAATTTTGTGTGTGTGGTGGTGGGGGGGAGGAGACATGCCTTGTTTCTTTACTGTGGGAGGAAAAGAATGACCAGTGTCAGGACAGAGGCACAAAATGTAATGGGGTGACTCTCGTGACTCTCGTCACTCCATTCTAGGTAAAAGAAGGCTGGACATAAACCTCTTAGAGCTGAGAAGGGCGCCATTATATTTGCTGCTGGATTCTGGGCAATAGAGTGGGATGGCCCAGGATGCTAAACGTGAGGAGATGGGGGTTTTCTCCTTTCCAGTGTCCCAGCCCCACCCTCCAGGCCAAGTCACCAGGCTGTATTCCTGGCTCTCCCAGGAGAACGTCAGCTCTGCCCAGAGGCTTCCCACAGGAGAGTCCTGTGGACCATGGGTCCATTGCCCTGTCAGGATGGAAGTGATAGTGATAGGGGCTCTGGAGTTTCTTCCTCAACCTTTCCTGAGCCTCCAGCATGGCACGAAAGGCCTTTCTCTTCAAGTAAGGAATGATAGTGTCCTCCGGCATTCTCTGTACAAGGCATTGTGCCAGCAGCTCTAAGGCAAGGGGTTGGGAAACTAGAGCCTGCAGGCAGACTCTGGCTCACTGCCTGTTTTTGTAAATAAAGTTTTATTAGCACACAGCCACGCTCATTGCTAATGTATTGTCTATGGCTGCTTTCATGCTACCGTGGCAGAGTTAAATAGTTGCAACAGAGACCATATGGCCCCAAAAGTCTAAAATATTTATTGCCTCGTTCTTTACAGAAAAATTTTGCTGATCTCTGTGCTGGCAGGGACCAAAGATGGACAAGATAGTCCCTGACCCATAAGAGACTATTGACCAATTTCAGAGACGGATGCTTCAAGAGCTGCAGTGTCATTCTGGGACGGATGCAATATAATTAGAAGCCACTTAGAAGGGGAGGAGATGGCTTTATGAGGAGCATTTAAGTTACATCCATCTCAGTTCAGATAAGTCACTTTTCAGGTGCTCAATGGCCACTTGTGGACAGGGGCTGTCATATCAGACAGTGTTTGTGGACGGAGGTCCCGGATGCTGAACTAAGTGGGGTGAGCTTTATTCTTTAGGCAGTAGAGAGCTGCTGGGGATTTCTGAGCTGTGTTTTGCGTATGCTCTGTAGAAGTTGTCTGGAGAGATGAGAAAGGGGGCATATTATGAGGCGAATGCAGGAGTACGGGTGACGGGTAAGAAGGGTGTGGACTATCTCGCAGCAGCAGCAATGGGTCTCAGGAGAAGACTGGGGAGGCATTTGCAGAAATACAACAGGATGACCAACAGATTGGAGTGGGGTGGGAGAGGGGGAGGACGACAGGCAGATCACTGGAATGCAACAATCATCCACCAGTCTCCATGTCCCCGGCTACACCATGCCCTGGTGAGCTGGTCAGGGGGCCTCCCCGACAGTCGTGGCAGAGACCCAGAATTCCAAAGTTCCGCTGCTCTCAGACACCCCACATGTAAGTTCTAGAGGGGCTCATCTCAGTGCTTCATGTTGGCTTCACCTTCCTTCCTGGCCAGACGGTGGAAATGGCCGTTCTCCCTCAAGCGTACCAACCTCTTTGGACACCGTCTTGACCCGTGATTGGATCTGGCCATTTTTCTCTGCTGGGTGCCCAATTCCCCACAGTGCATTTGGTCAGTAAGCTGCTGTGTTATTGTTGTTTTTCCTCCGTCTTTCCTGCTCTCTCCCTCACATGTTGAGTTTACAGTGCTTTCAAACCCCTGATTTCCCCTGCTCCTCACAACAGCCCTGGAAGGAAGGAAGGAAGGAAGGAAGGAAGGAAGGAAGGAAGGAGAGGTATTACTGTCTTCATTCTACAGATGGAGAGATGCTACCCAGAGGCCTCAAAGGTCTTTCTGGAAGTCACGGCTAGGGACTTCGGGGGGATAGGACAGGAACACTAGATGTGTGTGTGCTAGCATTGGTCAAATCCAGAACCAAAACTGTTCTTCGGGCACATGCCACATGGCAGTCACTGTCCTGGGAGCTTTGATGTAGATTATCTATTTCATTGCACCAGTGCCCACATGTTATCGATGGGAAGACCAAAGCTCAGGTACATGCCTCCTCCTAGGTCGTGCAGCTTGGTAAGCTGCAGACCAGGACTCGAACCCGGAACTCACCCCAAGACCAGTGGTGCTTTTCCCCAAACCCCAGCTTCCCATCAAATACCAAATCTGTCTACCCTTTGGCTCAGAAATTGTCCTGTATCCGCTTGATAGGTTTTAGGGAGACATGATTTGCTCCGTGATCTCATCTCTAGGATTGCAATAATGAGCCATATTAGAGCAAGGTTCTCCTGTTCATTTCTTTTTTTTTTTTTTAATGTTTTTATTTATTTTTGAGACAGAGAGACACAGAGCATGAGCAGGGGAGGGGCAGAGACAGAGGGAGACACAGAATCCGAAGCAGGCTCCAGGCTCTGAGCTGTCAGCACAGGGCCCGACGCGGAGCTCGAGCTCACGGACTGTGAGATCATGACCTGAGCTGAAGTCGGACGCTCAACCGACTGAGCCACCCAGGCGCCCCTCTCCTGTTCATTTCTTTAAGGACCTGTGATGTATTAGGCAGTATGGAGATAAAGGACGATGATGGTGACAGTGAATGACAATGGAAGGGTAATAATAGCAGCAGCAACAGCTTACGCCTATGCGGTGCCTACCATGTTCGTGACACCATCATGAGCACTTTCTAGGCATTAGCGCATTTTATCTTCATACCAGTCCTGACAGGGGTACTATTATTAGTCCTCTTTTACAGATGAGGAAACTGAGGCACAGAGGTGTCAGGTACCTTACTCAAACTCATACCGCTAGGAATTGTTCAAGCCGGGACAAATAAACTATCTCTATCCTCTAAGCTGTTGGGGGAAGTCACCATGCAAAAGGACCACTGATGTCCAGCCTATTACAAGCCACATTCCATGCCATTTGACGACGCTAGGACAATTTTAAGTATTTTCTCTTGCTGGGGAGAAACTGAGGCACCCGCAGGCCCTGACTTCCAGTACTTTCCCGCCATCAGCCTGGACCCACGCCGTCTTTCCCTTTGCCTTCTGCCGAGGTCAGGTTCTCGACAACCTGGACAGCCACCTGAAGAAATCCGAATACTTCCGCTTCCTCTGGTTCCCGCACAGCGAGAACGTCAGCGTCATCTACCAGGACCACACCAACAAGGTAGCGACAGCATCAGTCCCGTCCTCACGCACAGCCTGTAGTCCCCAGGGTGGCGGACCTTTGTCCTTGTCCCGGGTGGTCAGTGAGGTGTGAGAGGGAAAACGAAGGTGGGCATCACTGAGTGTGAGGACAGAAGCAGGCGCGGCAGCAGGGTGGAAGGAGGAAGGAGAGTTGGCCCAGTAAGGGTCTAATGTGACCACAGGTAGGGATGTGCGGGAGTGAGGTCAGGGGACAGCCTAGATGCGGGAGAGGGGAGCAGAGGTGTGGGGAGGCCAGGATAGGATAAGGTAGAGTACCAGGCAGCTGGGCTATCCCTCGGACCACCTCCACCTTCCCTCCAACGCCCCTGTCTTGCCCACCCCCGCCTGTACAGGTGAGGAAAGCAACAGTTTTGTCTCTCCTCCACGTCCTTAGCCAATGAGCTGCTTCTCAGCAGAAAAACACAAAACCATCACCTAGGATGAACATTTATGGGCCACGTCAGGCAAAAGCGATGACACTTACTGTGTGTTATGGGCTGGCATGGGGTTTGTAAATGGTGATCGCTGGATACCTGCCTCCGGGGCTCAGAAGGGGAGGGACGGATGCACATCGTCATCTTGTGCAAAATAAAAACATACCTAAAGACATAAATATGCAGGAAACGAAAGGGGTGGGGCATGCAAATTGGCTGGGTCACCAAGAAGTGAGGCTTTCAATTGTCCTGGCAGGTGGGTCACCCCCTCTACACACACATGCAGCCACTCTTGGACACATCTCCCTGTAGGGGGACACTATGATAATAGGTCAGAAAGCAGCTGAGCTCCGGCCCTGAACTGATTACAGATTCTTCTCCCCAGCCCCCCTCCTCTTCAGCCAACTGGTTTTGGGACTATGCCATTGGATTCTATTTACTGGAGTTCCTGCTCTGGATCAGGTAGGAATGCAAGGTACCTTCTTCCAGCATCTGCCATATGCTGTTGAGGATGCGGTCCACCAAAAGAATAACACCCTGGCCTTTATGCATGTAAATTAGGGTCTAGGGCAGTGATTTTTCAACCCTGCCTACACATTCAAATCACCTGGGGAGCTTTTTATAAAATGCCAGTGCCCGCGTCCCACTCTTTGGCCCCCAAGTGATGTAAATCTCATAATGTCCTGTTTTCTACCCCTTTCCCAGCCTGACATCTAGGCTTATGCTCAGACTCCATGTCTGCTGGTAGACACGTAACTCTCAGTGATGGGGAAGGTTTCATGGGTTCTTGAATGGTAACTTTATATCCCGCCAAGACATGGAATGACATGATATAAAAATTTTTTGAAATATTTTATACATACAAAATAATATAGAAAACATATATTTAAAATATAAAGAATAACGTGGGGCACCTGGGTGGCTCAGTCGGCTGAGTGTCTGACTTGATTTCGGCTCAGGTCATGGTCCCAGGGTCATGGGATCGAGCCCTGTGTTGGGCTCTGTGCTGAGTGTGGAGCCTGCCTAAGATTCTCTCTCTCTCTCTCTCTCTCTCTCTCTCTCTCTCTCTCCCTCTCCCCCACTCACTTTCTCTCTCTCTCTTAAAAAAAAAAAAGAGTAATGTAATAAGCATCCACGTGGTTACCACCACACCAGCTTAAGAAATGAAACAACATGAGTACAATTGGAATGGTCTTTATGTTAAAATTTTTTTAACGTTTATTCATTTTTGAGGGACAGAGAGTACAGAGTATGAGCGGGGAAGGGGCAGAGAGAGAGGGAAACACAGTATCTGAAGCAGGCTCCAGGCTCTGAGCTGGCAGCACAGAGCCCGACATGGGGTTCGAACCCACGAACTGCGAGATCATGACCTGAGCCAAAGTCAGACACTCAACTGACTAAGCCACCCAGGCACCCCAGGAATGGTCTTTATGAAGTCCCAGACCACACTCTCCAGGGGGTAACCAAGAAGTAATCACTACCCTGAACTTTATGTTTATCACTCCCTTGCATTTATTTATAGTTTAGTTTTATGAATCTTGAAATCAGAAATTTGGTAATTCAGCTTCGATAGTGATAATTATCCATGTTGATATGGATAGCTGTGATATATAACGATCAGTCATTTTTCACTGTATGCATTTATCACAATGCGTTTATCCATATTCTTTTTTTTTTTAATCCATATTCCTAATAATGGGTATTTGGGTTATTTCCAAGATTTTTTTTCTTTTTTCTTTTCTTTTCCTTTCTTTTCTTTCTTTCTTTCTTTCTTTCTTTCTTTCTTTCTTTCTTTCTTTTGCCATTACAAACCATATTGCTGTGAGGATTCTCAACCACTGCTCCTGATGCTTTTTTTTTTTTTTGTCTTGAGTATACTCATGAGTGGAATTCCTGGGTCATCGAGCATGAGTATCTTCAGGCTTATCAGATCAAATTGTTCTCCCAAGTGGCTATACCCAGTGACCTCGCCACACACTGTAAGATTCTCTGTGCCCCACAAGCTGGTCGAGATCGAAATTTTACATTTTCATGTGACGTGTATTAAATAGTATCTCACTGTGGTTTTTAATTCTTATTTCCATGCTTACTTGTAAGGTTGTGTGGTTTTTTAGTATATTGATCCTTTAGATTTCTCTTCTATGAAGCACCTGTTCATGTATTTTGCCCTTTTTAAAAATTGGGTGGGTATTTTTTTCTTATTGTGCTGTAAGGTTCTATGTATATATTTTGAGCACTCTGTTTCTGGGCTGAAATACCTCCCTGTTTGTTCTGTCTTTCACTTTTATGGCTTTTAAAAAAAATTTTAGTGTTAGATGTATTTAATGTTAGTATAGTGAAATATAGTGTTTGTTGTTTTACCTTTGGGACGGTGTCTTCCTAAGAAATCCTTGCCTACTGAAAGGGCATAAGAGCCCATCAAAGGTGGCACTGATGACAGGACCTGGGAAACTAGCTGGAGTTCTTGTTGGTCCTGGACGTGGCTGAGACCTTTGGCACCTGGCGTCGGGTCTCCTCAGGGTAGGGGAGCTACAGGCACATGGATGGGACTCACATTGGGGTGACTAACTGCCTGGAAGATGTTAGGAGAGAGAAACTCAACACAGGACTTAATGCATCTGGGCAGGCAAGGGACAAGGAGGAAGCCGGCCTGGGGACCACGATCCAGCAGATTATGGGTGGGAGTGAGAGTGGAAAATGCCCCACCAGGCTTTCTCTCTAGCTTCTATCACAGCCTCTCAGCAGCTTTATGTGCGTGTGCCTGTGGAGCCCGATCCCAGTGAGTGGGCAAATAAATTGGGCTCTAAATCACAGCTGCCACTTCCCGGCCCGAGTGGGTGCTCTGTGAGAGCTCCACAGCCTCTGAGTTCAGCCCGTGGGGCTTTGGCTTAGGTGCTTCCGGAAACCGTATCCACCCAGACTCACCCCCTCAGCTCTGGGGTGCACACTCAGCCGTGTGCCGGAGGTGCGGGAATGAATGGCGAATAACAGATTGTACTTGGTAGTTTTAACGGCTTCTTCACAGTAAGACTCACTGTATCCCTGCAAGGTCAGGAACCCTGCCTGTGCTGTCACACTTGATCCCCAGTGCCCCAAGCAATGCCTGGCACCTAGAGGAGGCCCCTAGATATTTGTGTAAGAAATGCCACATTAAAAGCTTGGTGCCTGTCTTTGAGGAGTTTAGTAGTGGTCCACTGTGGGAGTGATGACGGTGGCCATAGCTGACCAGGACAGAAAAGCAGGCTGTCGGTTGGGAACAGGTCCCTGGGGGTGACCCAGGGCCTAGGCCAAGCTCAGCTCCTGTGGTTAGAACAGCCCTACTCCTGGGGGCCAGTGGAAGCCCCACCACAGCCAGCTGGCCTCTGAGACACCAGAGAGCATCTGCCTTGAGACAGACAGCATCCGTCTCCTACCCCGCCCCTGAAGCAAGTACCCATGTACCCTTTCTGAGTCCCCGGAAACTCGGCAGCTTGGGGCCATGGGAAGAGCATGAGCTTTGGACTCAAGGGGCCCTGGACTCTGATCCATACCTTCACTTCCCTGCTGTGTGACTCTGGGTAAATCGCTCAGCCTCTCTGAGCTGTGGTTTGCAAGTACATAAAGTAGAGCCACTAGCAACAATTGGGTTGTTTACTAGACATCACTTCCCTCCCTTCTCACAAAGGCTCCTGGTGCCCCCACTAAGCGGCAAGATGCAAGGGCCTGGGTCTGCTGTTCTCTGTAACCCCCATGAGGTGCTCTGAGCACCTGGAATGGATTTTTGACGGACAATGAGGTGGCCGGGATGAGACCAGGGACAGGCCTCTGGGGAGCGTGGCTCTAACAAGAGGCTACCCACCGGGAGAGAGAAGTCCAACTAAACCTCGTTACCAGGAGTCTTGAGTGACTCCAGGAGAGGCACACGCTACAGCTGGCATGATTGGAGCCAGTTCAGCTCCCAGGACCCCGAGCTGGCAGGAGCTGGGTTCGTGAGTGGGATGACTGGACAGGCCCCTATAACCAGCCTCGGGGCTGATGTCCTCTTCAGGTGCGTCTCTAAAAGAATTGAAAACAGGGTCTCTCTCTCTCTCTCTCCCTGGTTTTTGTTTTTTTTTGTTTTGTTTTGTTTTGTTTTTAGACAAAATGTGAGCAACAGCAAGAGAGAAGGGTAGAGGGAGAGAAAGAGAATCCCAAGCAGGCTCCACGCTCAGTGCAGAGTCTGACATGAGGCTCGATCCCCTGACCCTGGGATCATGACCTGAGCAGAAACCGAGTCAGACACTCACCTGGCTGAGCCACCCATGTGCCCCATGAAAGCAGGGTCTTAATGGCGGCCCTCTTGCACTGTTGGTGGGAATGCAAACTGGTGCAGTCGCTCTGGAAAACAGTGTGGAGGTTCCTCACAAAATTAAAAATAGACCTACCCTAGGACCCAGCAATAGCACTGCTAGGAATTGACCCAAGGGATACAGGAGTGCTAATGCATAGAGGCACTTGTACCCCAATGTTTACAGCAGCACTTTCAACAATAGCCAAATTATGGAAAGAGCCTAAATGTCCATCAACTGATGAATGGATAAAGAAATTGTGGTTTATATATACAATGGAATACTACTTGGCAATGAGAAAGAATGAAATCTGGCCATTTGTAGCAACGTGGATGGAACTGGAGGGTGTTATGCTAAGTGAAATAAGTCAGGCAGAGAAAGATACCATAGGTTTTCACTCTTATGTGGATCCTGAGAAATTTAACAGAAGACCATGGGGGAGGGGAAGGGGGAAAAAAAGTTACGGAGAGGGAGGGAGGCAAACCATAAGAGACTCTTAAAAACTGAGAATAAACTGAGGGTTGATGGGGGGTGGGAGGGCGGGGAAAGTGGATGATAGCCATTGAGGAGGGCACCTGTTGGGATGAGCACTGGGTGTTGTATGGAAACCAATTTGACAATAAATTATATTATATATATAAAAAAAGCAGGGTCTTAAAGACATATTTACACACCATGTTCACAGCAGCATTATTCTTAATAGCCAAAAGGTGGAGGCAAACCCAAGTGTCCAGTGCAGGAGTGGATAAACCAAATGAGGTCTACGCTTATAATGGCATCTTACTTGGCCTTAAAAAGGAAGGAAATTCTGGCACAGGCTACAACATGGATGAACCTTAAGGCCATTATGCCAAGTGACATAAGCCAGTCACAAAAGGCAAATACTGTATGATTCCACTTACGCGAGTCCCCCAGAGCAGTCACATTTATAGAGACAGTAGAATCGGGGTCTCCAGGGGCTGGCAGGGGGAGCAGGGGAATGGGGACTTGTTTACTGGGGACAGAGTTTCGCTTTGTGAGATTCTGGGGATTCCTTGCACAACAATGTGAATATACGTAACACTTAGTGCTAAACCTCATACTTAAAAATGGCTAAGATGGCAAATTTAATGTTAGGCAATTTTTTTTACCACAATTAAGAAGGAAAAAACCCCAAACACTGAAAACAAGCTAGCCCTCACTAGGAGGGTAGTGGCATGCACAGGGGCGATCCAGAAGTGGCTTCTGGAAGTGTTGGGAGGGTGATTTGGAATGCTATCTGCATCCCCAGGAAGGTTTCCAAGCCGCAGATAAGCGGGAGTGGCAGAGGTTTGGACAGAACCTGCCGCCCCCCCACCCCGCCCCACCACAAGGTTTGTAAGCACACAGGCGGCACTCACTAAGTGCTGGATTGTATGATTACTGATCATCCCTCTGCCCTGCCCCCTCCAGTTCCTTCCTGCCAGGCCTCGTGGGCTGGATCAATCGCTTCTTCTTCTGGCTCCTGTTCACGAGGAAGAGGGAAAGCAGCAACCTCAGCCACGAGATCTTCACCTATGAGTGCCGCTTCAAGCAGCACGTCCAGGACTGGGCCATCCCCAGGTAGGGATCGCGCTGGCCGGGCTGCAGGGGGTGGGGTCAGTGTCCAAGGGACCCCCTTCAAGGGTGCCCCACGCAGCCCCGATGCGTACTCTGCCAACCAGGCTCCTGGTCCTACCTATCCATTATGAGTAGGGGGCAAACTGGAGGCTGAGTCCCCTTCCGGCACCCTTGTGCCAAGCTGTTCTACGTCTACGGGGACAGCAGCCCAGAGGTGGGTCACGACAGGCTCGGGCGCGGAGTGTGGGGCTTCCTGCCCGGCCTCTTGTTGCTCTGGAGAGCTGTCCCCTACATTCAGTCCCTCGAGGGGCAGCGCCCACCTAGCATGCCAGGGGCTGGGACTCTGCCTTGGGCGGCAGCCCAGGTAAGAACCTAGGTGAGGTCTGTAGCCCCAGCTTTCTCTCTGAATGGTCCCCTCTCTGTCTCTCTCCAGGAACAGGGGGGAAGCGGTGCCCAGGGCTTAGGCGAGACCTCTGTTACAGTGTTCAAGGGCTGGGGCACCACTCTCCCAGCGGGAATATTAGAACATGCGCAAGTGTTGGAATCAGACTGATTTTACTCTGTCAGAAAAGGAAGAGGCCAGGGGTGGGGGGCAGCTGGGGCCGGACACCTGAGAGGAGCCCCTGACTGGGTGGGGGGCCCAGGGCAGGCCCAGGAGCAGGAGGCAGCTCTCCAGCGGAGACACTCAGAGGCTCCCTTTCCACGCGGAGGACTTTGAGAGCAACCGCTAAGCGTGGGCCTCCTAGAAGCCGGGAGCCCCCCGTCCCTGGGGGAGGGGGGCAGGCATGCAGAGCCTCGTGTGATGGCTCCCGGAGGCCCTTTCCCGAGGCCCGGGTTCTGCCCCCCTGGGCTGTGTGCAGAGAGAAGACCAAGGAGGCGCTGCTGGAACTGAAGGCCGTGCTGGAGACCCACCCCAAGATGGTGGCCCACTTTCCCGTGGAGGTGCGCTTCACCCGGGGGGATGATATCCTGCTGAGCCCCTGCTTCCAGAGGGACAGCTGCTACATGAACATCATCATGTACAGGTGACTGGCTCGCTGGGAGCGGTGGGGCTGGGGGAGGCAGCCCCTCAGCTGAGAAAGACCCTCCTTCAAGGCCAGTTCAGATGCTGCCCTCTCTAGCGAGACTTCCTTGATCCTGGCAGCAGAAAATAGTCTCTCTTCCTTGCGTTCCTACAACTCCCACTTCCTCCCCAATAGTACTACAATAATTCATATTAATTCATAGGTAATGTTCATGTGAATAGCCACCCTTTGTGAGATGGATGTCATGCAACGGCAATTGCATGCCGTCTCATGTGCCTACCCTAGTTGATGGTTCGGACAGCCTGAAATGCTGTGTTGAAAAGGATTCTGAAGCCAGGTGTAAGTTAAGCAGAGAAGGGGGCCCCTGGGTGGCTCAGTCAGTTAAGCACCTGACTCTTGATTTCGGCTCAGGTCGTGATCTCATGGTTCGTGAGTTTGAGCCCTGCGTTGGGCTCAGGGCAGGGACAGGGCCTTACCTCCTTCTGCTCCCCACCAGGCCCTATGGCAAGGACATACCACGGCTGGACTACTGGCTGGCCTACGAGACCATCATGAAGAAGGTCGGGGGCAGGCCCCACTGGGCCAAGGTAGGATTTGCCAGGGAGTGGCTCACAGGGCCATCAGCCTGGCAGCTGCTGTGAGCTTGGGGCCCACCAGAGGGCGCCTCTCTTCCCTGTTCTTCTGCCTGACCAAGGCTCAGAAGTTGGGATCCAAGGGCTAAGCAAGTCACAGGAAGGAAGCTGACCCAGGCCCAGCTTCCCCCAACATTCATGTTCCAATAGCTCAGTGATTGTATTCTGTGAAGTCTCCCTGAGAGTTTTCAGAGAAATTTCCCATCTCTCATTTTATTCGATTCTCATGGAAACCTCTGTGAGCAGGGTAAGGCAGGAGTCAGTGAGCCCCTTTAACAGACAGGGAAACTAAGAGTCTTCAGAAGTGGTGGGACTTACTAGTTAGCAATAGAATTGGGGGCAGAGCCCTCTCCACTGTCACGCTGTGGGGTGGTAAAGGGAATCCAGAGTTTAATGTTAATGCTGTAACACCTTCTGTCTTTACCTTCCAAGAACTTCCTCTCTTCTGTTTGGGTCTTTACATTATGTGTGTACTTGCATGCATGCTTGTGTGTGCAAGCATATGTGTGCACACATACACATGCATGTGTAGGTATGGGTACATGCATTTTGTATGCATGCATGTGTGTGCAGGTAAGTGGATACATGTGTGCGCATTCACGCGTGTGTGTGCCTGGGGGTGGGAGGGTCACGCGTGCAGGCATACAGACACAAGGCTGCCTGTTTGCAGCCCCACTGAAACGTCAGCTCTAGGGAACAAGGTCTGTTGTGTCTGGTTGCTTCCACAGGCCCACAACTGTACCCGGAAGGACTTTGAGAAAATGTATCCAGCCTTTTCAAAGTTCTGTGCCATCCGAGAAAAGCTGGACCCTACTGGGATGTTCCTGAATGCATATCTGGAGAAGGTGTTCTACTGAAGCAGAAACAGAATAAATTGAGCGAACCCCATCCCATCCCTCAGGTCCACCTCCAGGAGGTTGAAGGTTCAATGTCCCCACTGGCCCGATGGGGAGCAGACCTCTTTCCACGGGCCCTCTGCCACGGCACCCACAGCTGCTCCCACCCACAGCCGTGAGCCTGGATCTAGGCAGCGCTCCCCACTCTCTTCCTTCCTTTATCCCTGCAACAACCCCATGCAAGGAAGAGCACCCAAATCTCTACATCTCCTTGCGGCAGCCCCCTTCCCCGAACCTACAGTCACCACATTCTTTCCCAGGAAATAGAGAAACCCTGAAATGTTATGTTTCTTGAAGAGGGCAGGCCTTCGGTCATTCACAGCTTCCACCTGCCGGCTAGTTGTCTGTGACTCCAGGGCCCCCGTTAACGTGTGTCTGGGCACAGCAGTCTTGTGTACTGTGTCCTGCCTCCTGTCACCCTTGAGGGTTTTTCAGATGCCCAGGTGTGTGCCCACCTGCCCTGGGACTGCCCTCTCCCAGTTTCTCCCCGTCCCCGTGACCTCGCATCACCTGACCTTCAAGCATGGCTGCTTCAGGGGATGTCTGGGGAGTGGGACTCTCTTTGCCTTCTTTTAAATAAAGACCAAGAATTGATTCACTCTCTGCGCCCTCCTCTTCATCTCCAGGTAACAGGAGGCTCCCTAATTTCCTGGCTTCCCTCCAGAGCTCATGGGTCTTGAGCCTGCCTGGAAAATGTTCTTCCCATTCCTTTTGCAAACTTAGTTTCAACTTGCCTCTGACCTACCACACTTTGTGATCATTGTTTTGTGAGCGTTCATGGAACATCCAGTAGGTGTCAAGTGCTTGGGGGGATTAAGAGAACATTAGGACAGGTTTCTGACCTCAAGAAACTTATATGCTAATCTCATATCTCATAAAAGGATAATATCCATGGTATGTGAGGAGCTCTTAACAACTCAACAACAACAACAACAACAACAACAGGTGTTTGAATGGGCAAAGGACTTGAGTCGACATTTCCCCAAAGAAGATATCCAGATGGCCAATAAGCACATGAAAAGATGCTCCACATCACTAATCATTAAGGAATGATTAGTTCATTCCCTAATCATTAAGGAAGTGCAAATAAAACCTCAATGAGATATCACCACACCCATTAGGGTCACTGTTGTTAAAACAAACAAACAAACAAAACCAAACAAACCTCCAAAAAATAACAAGTGTTGGCAAGGAGGTGGAGAAAGTGAAACTGTTGTACATCGTTGGTAGGAATGTAACATGGTGCGTCCATTCTGGAAAACAGTATGGTGGGTCCTCAAAAAATTAAACATAGAATTACCATATGATCCAGCAATTCCACTTCCGGGTATATGCCCAGGACTGAAAGTCGGGCCTTGAAGAGGTATTTGTACTCCATGTTCATAGCAGCATTATCCACAATTGTCTAAAGGTGGAAACAACACAACTGCCCCTAGATGAATGAAGGAATGAGTGCGTAACATGCGTGCAATGGAATATTGCTCAGCCTGGAAAAAGAAGGAAACTGTGACCTATGCTATGTGGGTGAACCCTGAGGGCATCGTGCTAAATGAAATACACCAGCCACAAAAAGAAACACTGTATGATTCCACTTAGATGGTACCTAGAGTAGTCAACTTCATAGAGACAGAAAGTAGAATGGTGGTTGCCAGGGGCGGGGGAGAGAGAACAGGGAGTTCATATTTAGTGGGGACAGAGTTTCAGTTCCAGACCATTAAAAAGTCTGGATGCGGGGCGCCTGGGTGCCGCAGTCGGTTAAGCGTCCGACTTCAGCCAGGTCACGATCTCGCGGTCCGTGAGTTCGAGCCCCGCGTCAGGCTCTGGGCCGATGGCTCAGAGCCTGGAGCCTGTTTCCGATTCTGTGTCTCCCTCCCTCTCTGCCCCTCCCTCGTTCATGCTCTGTCTCTCTCTGTCCCAAAAATAAATAAATGTTGAAAAAAAAAATTTTTTTTTAAAAAGTCTGGATGCTGGTGCTGGGTGCAAGACAATGGGGATGTGCTTGATAATGCCACTGGACTGTAGACTTAATAATAAAACAATAACACAAAACGGTAAACTTTATGTGCTATATTTCTTATTCCAGAAACAATGAAGAAATTTATATTCTAGTTCAGGGAAACAAAATTAACATGCATAGGACATTAAATAGCAACAGCAGAGATAAGAAGTGTCAGGGGAGTGGCACAGTCATGAAGACCCGGCCAGGGCACTTGGACTTCCTCAGGGAGGTTATTTCAGCCAGAACCAAGTTCATGACTATGAGAGCCAGAACGATCCCTTCAGCAGGACCGATTATATAGTTCACAGGTCCCAGAGCAAAACAATTAAAAAATTTCAACAGGTCTCTTGACAGCAGAGAATTAAATTAAACTTAGCATCCTTTTTTAAAAAATATTTTTTAAATATTTATTCAATTTTGAGAGAGAGACAGAGCACGAGCAAGGGAGGAGCAGAGAGGGAAACATAGATTCTGAAGCAGGCTCCAGACTCTGAGCTGTCAGTACAGAGCCTGGCTCAGGACTAGAACCCACGAACTGTGAGATCATGACCTGAGTCAAACTGGACACTTAACCGACCGAGCCACCCAGGCTCCCCAAAGTTAGCGTCCTTCTGAGCACCAACTGGTCCTGTTTGGAAATGTGTATCACAGGTATGGCAGCTAGTTTTATGTGTCAACTTAATACACTCTAACACTGAGTTATTTAATCTAAGTATTGATCTGAACATGTTTTGTAGATGTGGTTTATATCTACAATCAGATGACTTTGTGTAAAGGAAATCATTCTCAAAAATGTGGGTGGGCCTTGTGCTATCAGTTGAAAGACTTAAAAGCACAAACTGAGGTTTCTGGAAGAATAATAAACTCTGCCTCGAAAGTTCCTGACTGAGTTTCCGGACTGTGTGGCTGCCCCACAGATTTCAGGCTTGGGAAAATCACATGAACCAATTTCTTGAATGAATATGAAATATGAAATATGAATTGGTCCTATTTCTCCAGAGGACCCTGACTGATACATAAGGGATGAGTAAAGTTAATAAAAAGACAAGCATAGGAGGGAAAAGCCTGAGGCTTTGGAAATCATGGAGCCCAATCTCTCATGTTCTACAGTTGAGGAAACTGAGGCTCAGAGAGGTGAAGAAATGTGTCCAACACCACACAGCAAGTTAGGAAAGGCAGCGTCTTCAAGCCTTTCAACCAAAGTATGTCTTGCAGCCCTTTATTTTCGAGAGTTTGAATTTTTAAAATCTATGAATGTTGCATTCTATTTCATTATATAATTTTTCAAGCTTTTGAGTAATATTTTACTTTCCAAATCTTTAAATGGCATTTCCGCTCTGGGAAGGAGTACCATGTTTGTTCTGTGGTCTTCTGGCCCCTCACATCTACCCCAGCAGGAGAAGTACAGATATTAAGGGACACACAGTGCAATGGCTTATGTCTGAAACCTTGAGATTCAGTAAAACTTCAATTCCTGGAATGCTAGGGCAAAAGAATATTCTGGAAACAGACTTTCTAATTATCAGAGAACCCAGATGTCTTTTCTGGCTCAGGCTTTGAGGAAGATAATTTACTCTTCCTTTGACTTGGGATCTTTTGATGCCTGAAGGTCGTGCTTCCCCAAAATTCTTTTTTTTTTTTTTAAATCGATTTATTTTGGGAGAGTGTGCATGCACATGCACGTGCACGCAGGGGAGGGGCAGAGGGAGAGAGAGAACCGATGCAGGGCTCAAACTCACCAACCGTGAGATGGTGACCTGAGCCAAAATCGAGAGATGGACACTTCACCGATCGAGCCGCTCAGCCGCCCCACCAAAAGATTCTGATTGCAGAATCCTTTTGGCATTGAGTCATGTGTACTGATCCGCTTTGCTCTCCTTCCTTGATTCCTCCTTTACTTCTATCCCAGATTCCCACCGGCCAACCTCTCTTCTCTCCCAGCGGCCCCTTATGGTGTCAGCCTCAGGTAGCATGAGCCAGCTCTGCCCCCTTGGCAAACACTCTCATCTCAGGAGACCTGGAAAGTCATGGGTGCTAAGCTTGGGACCTGTGCTCCGAGACTATGCTTGTAACACTGGACAGTGACCGCCTGCACCATCTAAAGAGACAGATGGAAGGATGAGGAACAGTGTCTCCCCTGGGCCAATGGGAAACTAAATTGTAGTGCAGCATCGGGGCTGCTGAGCCATGAGGGGTCTCAAGGTTACATTTGGGGTGAGAGGTCACCAGCCAGAAGCATCGGGGCTGCTGAGCCATGAGGGGTCTCAAGGTTACATTTGGGGTAAGAGGTCACCAGCCAGAAGAAAAGGTTCATATCCCACCAAGTAGAGCAGGTGAACTGTGGGCAGCTTCTCACCTCGGGCAGCCACCCAGCCCTTCATCCCACAGGGCGGAGCCAAGAATGGGAGGGATCCGGTGAGCTCTGAGGGTCTCAGAAGGATGCATCTCCGCCCAGAAAGTCTCCCCAAATGCGAAGACGTGAGACATTTAAAGACCCAAGACAGATGATGGCTCACTTCACTTGCAAATGTTTTTGCACGGGGAGAACCCAAAACTGAGTCAACCTGGTCACCTCATGGGCAGGGCCAAGAGGATAGATAAGGGGGTGGGTAGATAGAGCTGACTCGAGGGAGGGGGCATCGAAGGGCACGGGCGTGGGGGGCCCGGGGTGGGGGGGGCGGTGTGTGGAGCTACAACACCACTTTGGGCTTCCCTCAAGGTCAGCAGCCACTGTCAGCCCCAGAACGGGACTCATGGTGCCCTCCTGTGGCAGGCGTCCTGACCCAGCTAAGGTACCCAGGCGGAAACCAAGCAGCCCGGCCCTGATCTAAACTGCCTAGCTGGCTAGTCCCAAACTAACAGGTGGCCAGAAATGCCACAGAGAAGGGAGCAGACCTTGAGAGAGGCACTTGGGGGGGGGGGGGGCGGGGGGGGAGGGGGTTGCTGAGAGGGAAGAGTTGGTTTTTTTATAATTTAACTTTATTTATTTATTTATTTATTTATTTATTTATTTTTGAAATTTATATCCAAATTAGTTAGTATATAGTGAAGCAATGATTTCAGGGGTAGAGTCCTTAATGCCCCTTACCCATTTAGCCCATCCCCTTAGCCCATCCCCCTCCCACAACCCCTCCAGCAGCCCTCAGTTTGTTCTCCATATTTATGAGTCTCTTTTGTGTTGTCCCCCTTGGGAAGAGTTCTTTATGCAACCATAAGTTTCAAATTTAGAAGAGGTTCCTGGGTCCCCTACAAGGAAGATCTTACAAGGAAGGTCTCCAGTTAAAAATGAGGCCCAAGGCAGGAGCTATCCAAGAACGGGGGAATGGAGGCTGGAAACATAGCTATGAGTACCCTAATCCCAAGGGGCCTTGAACCCATGGACGGAAGGAGCATAGAATAAAGCAGTCTGAGCACACCCGAGCCTGACTTATCTTAGTCTGACCCTGGTTTTCTTCCCCACACGGCAGGGCTCTTCAGAGACACCTAGACATTTCCAGAAACTTCCAAAAGAAAATTATCAAAATTCGGGTGTGGTTTTTTTTTCACTGTTGACATCCACAAATGAATGCCTTTACACCCACACGGAGGGAGAGAACGATGTTCAAGATAACTGCAGGATATTATTTTAAAGGTCAATACCTTGTGCACTCCATGCGGGTGGGCTGGTGACTGGATGCAGGTTTGGATTTGGAGAATGAATACCTTCCTTTGATGCCGTCAGTGCATCTCTGTGATTTTATACACATGCCGTCATATGCAAAGAGGTCAAAAGTCTCTTAACGAAGGTAAGGCCCGCCTTACCTTCGGGTAAGGCGGGTAAGTGGCCCGCCTGTCACCAGTTACTGAATTGGGCACCAGAGAGGGACAGAAACCAAGAGGAGATTGAGGGGGGAATGTCTGGTACTAGTTCAAGGTCAGCGTCTTTGCTCCCCCACGTGCTGGAGGCAACGGATGAGAGCAAGCAGGTAACGGTGCCATCCTCTCCATCCCAGACCCCAGCCCCAGTGAGCTCTTCCCACCTTGGAGCGACCCCGACAGGTTGAAGGCAAATGTTGGCCGTCATGGAATGGGCCTCAGAGCAGTGGGGGTGGGCAGGAGGAAGTGGGCAATTTGCTGTTGCCCACACAGCTCTGAGCGATGCCATAAACCTGGAGGATTATGACCGAGGGGTTGAGAATCTCCCAGAGGCAAACAGAGTTCATTATTAACCTCGTAAATCTGCTCCATGCGGTCTGGCATTTACTGATAGTACACTAATTGATTTGGTAATCATTAATTTCTTTAATAAGTGCTGCAGACCTGAGTCCTTTCCACATTGCCTTTAGAACGATTTCGTATTTCCTGGGTTTGCCAAGCTGCTCTCTTACAGCTAGAAAATACCAGGCAATGCTGGGTCTGGATAGGTTATGAACGTGGGGGGCCTGAGCAGCTAGAACAGGGCAGTGAGGCCGAATCAGATCGGGGTTCAATCCCAACTCTGCCAACTTACTCACAGCATGGCTGTGAGTAAATGGCCCCAATTATCTCTGCAACCTGACTCTTAAGTGGCCTCTCCCCACGACACTCCTTGTCCGGGCCTCATGCTTCATTGTGGATAAGAGCTTTTGGAATCTGTTAATTGTGGAGTTTCAGCTCATTTGGGGGCACAAACATGAAATAATCTGATTCATTCTAAGGACTGTGCCCATCACTAAACAACATCTCAAGCAGACTGTTTAACTTCCTGGAAACATCCCAGTTAATAAAACAGTCCGTTTTGTTTACTTTAGAATGTCAGTCTAATACCCAAACCTAGACTCTTCTCCTCCCCTGTGAGGGGAGGGGGGGAGGAGGGGAGGGGCACACTCTACCCTCCTGCACACCCCCAGCCCTGGGTTCTGAGAGCCCAGAGAGAACAGGAAGGGGCGTGGTCCAGCTCTTGACCCCTCCCATCCTCCGCTCTCCCTGCTCCAGCTGTCTTGAGGTAGGTGGGGCGGGGTCTTGCTTGGTCTGGTCATCATCGAGAGGGTTAGTGCAAGATGGCCTCTTCTCCTTGTAGACAGGATGATAGTTTCCTTGGTCGGCCTTTGAACTTCGCTTGGACACCCATAGAGAGCAGTCCCTCTGTCTGACCTAGACCCCTGCCAAGCAGTCCAAGCCTCCAGCCCCCTCTCGGTGGGACAAAGGTACTGTTATATGGTGAGCATTTTCCTTTGATCTTGTCATCGTGACTCTGTGATCAAAGGGTAACCCCAATGGAGATGACGTCAAAAGCCTAATTGGAGGCCCTTTGGGAAAGTGAAGCCCGAGCCAAATGGCCTTCCATTGACCCACAACCGCCACTTAGTGGTGAGCTCTGTTCCGCATCATGGGCAGCTTCCTGGCTCTCACCCCTCCTCTATTCCCTGCTACTTCACTGAGAAGGGTGGGCAACCCGAGGTCCTTTACAATAGCCCCTGTGGGGCACAAGGAACAGAGGTCAGATGTTCTTTCATCCAGACCCCTGGGTCACACACTTTTCTAATGAAGGCGACTCCTGGAAGCCTTTGTAATGTGCCTAGAGAGTAACCGTGGGACCTAATGGAATTACATGAAGCAACTGGCCCAAGTTGTAGAGCACTTTAGCTGGCCCACAGCTACTGGTACAGTTGCACAAGCTGCACACTGCGTAATTCCGGTGTCATTTCACCATGCAGTGAGCAGATTCCTTTTTGTTACAATTCCCTGGCAGAAGGCCATCAAGTGTCAACACAAGGCCTAACTGCAGGTTGGTGGTGCCACCTTTACCAGGCAGATACTAAGCCCTCTCTTCTCAGAACATCTGGCACTGTTCCCACTTTGCTCCAATAATCCTAGAAGCCAAAAACCCAGGGCCCATTAGCCATGGTCCCCCTGCCGGAATTCCCCATATCTCATCCCTGCACCTTGGTGATCTCATGTCCTGCCTTGGTTTTTCTAGGGCCTCAGGCCAGGACTTCTGTCAGGGATGGAGAGACATCCAAGGACCCTCAACAAGGCCACCGTGCAAAGGGGGAAAGAGGATGGACAGAATGGGTCCCAGCAAACTTCAGAGTAGCTTTAGACTATCTTTTAAGGTGCTAGCCTAGGACAGTTAAAAAAATTTTTAATGTTTATTTATTTTTGAAAGAGAGAGAGAGAGAGTGAACAGGAGAGGAGCAGAGTGAGAGGGAGACAATCAGAAGCAGCCTCCAGGCTCCAGCTGTCAGCACAGAGCCTGACATGGGGCTTGAACTCACAAACCACAAGATCATGACCTGAGCCGAAGTTGGATACTTAACCGACTGAGCCACCCAGGTGCCCCTAGCCTAGGAAATTTAAAGTAGACTGCATATGGACGCCTGGGTGTCTCAGTTGGTTGAGCACCTGACTTCGGCTTAGGTCATGGTCTTGTGGTTTTTGGGTTCGAGCCCCACATCAGGCTCTGTGCTGACAGCTGGAGCCTGGAGCCTGCTTCGGATTCTGTGTCTCCCTCTCTCTCTGCCCCTCCCCTGCTTGTGTTCTGTCTCTGTCTCTCTCAAAAATAAATAAACATTAAAAAATAATTAAAAATAAAGTAGATTGCATAAAAAGCAACATGTAGATACTGTGGCTGCCAGCATCTAGAGACATAATAGGAAGCAAAAAATAAATTTTGAAATCTGGTATGTGACATTAATGTGATGTACAATTTACAATGAGGGCCATTTTAGCAAAATGCCTTCTGAGCTTGTAACCCTAATTAATACAGATCATTAAGTGAATCATACTAACTTTACTCCGAATTTCCTTGAGACTAATACTAAAATACCAGCTTCTTTGATGACCTGAGCCTTGCGGTCTGTTCCTTGTGTGGCAGAGGTCCTTATAACTTAAAGAAGGGAGAGACAAGGAACAGGTGATGTAAGAATATTCTAAGCTTTTAATTTATGATGTAGACTTAGCTACAATCCTGGAATGCGGCCAGATGTTTTTTTCTTCGTGCGAAGTATATTTGATGAAAAGAATTCTATGGCTACAAAATATTCATAAATGGAAATGCTTAGTAACTTAACGTTGAGGGAGGTACCACGGTTAGGTGGGGCCACCTGCTGGTAGCATGGGGTACTGCAACCCAGCCAGACTGCAGACTAAGAAGTCAGACCTCGCCATCAGGAAAAACCCAAGTGGAAGAGAAATCATGGTGGAGGGGACAGATGTAAGTAAGGGTTGTATGGATTGACAGCATACCAACAATGTCACGGTGAAGGCCGTGCCACAGGAATTCCAAGTGAAAAGGAAATCACCCCCGTTTCGTCTTTTGGGGACTACAGTTTCCATTAGGAAAATAGCAATTGTATATTAAAATACCCAGTATGCCTTATTAGTACCCTCTCTTCACTCTGATTTTCAAGCTATTCCTTCAGATCTCGCCCCCCTCCCCCCGAATCAGAATACATCAACGGTTTTATAATGGAATGGCCAAGATTCACTTTTCAGAAATTTATTTCACTTGGCTGTTCGAACACATTTCTCTCCTCCTAAAAGCAAGAATCCTCCGGTTTAACTTTGTCACGCTCCACTTATTCTCAATTATATGGTATTCCTCATACCATCTTTGCTACTGCTTTTTCTTTTCTACTTCTTTTTTTCTTCAATACCAAAACACAGGCGTGTGGGAGAGAGAAAAAAACAGCATAAAAGGAGGACACCCCAGAGCATTCTGATTACTGGCGGTTTTATTGAGTTAGTGGTGCGTGGGACTTCTTCCCATGATCAGCGAACGCAGGCGTTACAGCGCGGAGTCCAGAGGGAGGAAAGGCTGGGTGAAGGGACAGGAGGGCAAGGCCTGGTCACTTGGTGACGTGCAGGGCTCTCTCTAGGGGCTTATCGCTCATCTTGGGGGCAACTGAACTCAGACGCCCCCATGTTTGGAGAGGCAATGTTCACATCTCATTTCTCCCTGAAAATAAAATGAAGGAAAATGGAAGGTGAGGGCTCGATATTCACTGACAGGCAGCAACCAATACTCAACTTCTCATCAACAAAGAAAGAACATCCTTCAAAGGAAAACTAAAATGTCCACTGATTTTTCTGCCTTCGTCCCTGGGCTCTGGCTACGGGTGCCATCATTCCCAGGCTGGCTATGCTGCCCTGTGTCTGGCTCCTGCGGACCTGCTGGGCCCGGAAGGATGACAGGTAAGGCCTGCATACTCACCCGTTCTTTTGACGGTATTCCTGAAGGGCCTTCTCTGCCACAGTCTCCATAAATTTAGGATTGTTCCTGGAGACTTCCTCTGGGACCATCACAGAGATGGGGTCGGAATCAAAGAGCTTCACAACCACCTTAGTGAAGCCAGAGGGAACATTGGAGTCAGAAGTCTGGGAGCTCACCTAGAAGGAAGAAAGGTAAGAGAAGGACTGAAAAACTGGCCCAGATGGACTCATTCTGCAACAAAAGCCAGGCAGAAATCTGGACAGTGGACCCCTTTTGCTTTTGACTGATTTTGACATCTGGACAACTCCGTGAACAGAAATGCCCGAGTTCAGAGACACTTGTCTGTAGGTACAAACGTTGTCTGCAAATGATCAGCCTGTGGGGAGCCCCACAGAGACAAATGGGTCCTAAGCCACCATGTTTTCTTTGGGCCAGTGGCTTTGGGCACTGGCTGGGCCAGTGGCAGAAAAGGAATCGGGGAAAGAAAAACAAAAAAAAGGTTCCCAGCACTAGAGAGAAGCTTTCTATCCCTGGTAGAGAATAAGGCCCCAGTTCATGAGGCATCCAACATAGCAAGGCAGCTTCGTGGAAAGAGCACAGGCTTTCTGGCCAAGCACACGAGTTCAAACGCCCAGGCGAGTCACCTACTGGTTATTAAACCTTGGGCGCGCTGTTGAGTCTCTCTCACTTTCCTCAACCGTAAAATGGGGTCACGATGGTCTACACCTCACGGGGTCATGAGGCTTCCGTGCAACCATGTGCATAAAAGCTCTTATGTTTCCTGCCATGTGACAAATGCTCGATCCAAAGCATAAGAGCTGCCTTTAATACCTTCATCCCATTTACTCCCAGGGAAGGTTCCCATCGCCTCCGGACCGTGTCCCGGGCCCCCGAGCTTCGGTGCGTGGCCAGGACGTGACTCACCGTAGTGACCTGGAGATAGAATGGGTCTTCGCTCTGAGTGAGATTAGCCAGCTGGGACACCCAGCTAAACTGCTCGTTCAGCTGCTTCAGCAGAGAGGACGTGTTGAACATCTTCTCCTGGTAGGACCGAAGCAGCTCGTCGTACAGCTTGGTGAACTTCTCTGCCATCTGCAGGGAGTTGTTAAGTTCCTGCCGCAGCAGCACCTGAGAGGGGTTGCTGGCAGAACAGTCTGCCCAGAGATGTGGGGGGGAAAAAAGGCAGAAATGTAAAGGGAAAGCTAAAAAAGGATAAAAACATGAATGGAAATCCGTCCTCGGAGCCAGGACCGAAAGCAGGGCCACTGTTAAGTCCCGAGCCACAAACCACGTGTTGTCAGTCTGCAACGTTAACAGGGCTCACCCCGGAATGTAAACCAGCACGCAGCTTCCTTCATCGATGAAGTCTTGCTCTGGAAAACAACGTCACCTGAACTAAACAGTGTCCTTAGAGACATCATTGATTTACCTTTGGGTGCAAGCCCCTTATCTCCTTGGAAGACTGGTGACAAGCAGTGTGGACCACACTTTGAGAAGCACTGATCTCAGTCTCTGTGCTCAGACCCGGGCCTGCTCTTGCTGCCCTCGTCCCCGGATGGATCATTTCCGGAGCGAGGGAGGGGTTACTTATGGCTACCCTTTGTGGGGACCTACTCGGTACCAGACACGACATAAGTGCTTTAGATAGCCCCTGTCTCCGATAATCACATCTATTCTGCCTTTAAGTATTACCAGCGATGAAACTGAGGCCCGCAGAAGTAAATCAATTGCCTAAAAGTCATAGAATGAATGATTCATGGGCTACTCAGAGTAGGCCCTTCCTACTCTGAGTCTATGGTTCTGGAAAATTCTCCAAGCCTGTCTTTGGAGCATATCTACAGAGCTGGAAATCTGGTGCCAACAGTCAAAAGAGGCAAAAGAGCTGGCCAGGGTCCTCGGGGCACAAAGCACAGCAGCCTGGTGGCTGGGGGTCCCGGCTTGCCCATCTTGGTCCTTGAATACTCACTGCAGGTTTCAGATTGAGAAGAGCTGGCAACTACCCACTATCTCTTTACAAACTACTGATTTTCTTTCCCTAATTTTTTCAAAACTCTCCTAAGGAGGGTGCATCCCCTGACTTGGGGAAGACAGATCTTTGCACACTGCATTTAATATAAGTGATTACCATAGGTATTGCAACTTCAAAAATGTTAGGTGGGGCAAGAAATAAAAGCCAGGTTGAAAAGACAATACAATGAATAATCTTAACTCTTTCACCAGAGAAGAATTAAAAAATAAGGAAAGCCATTGAGAACCCAGACTGTCTGGAGCAGTGGATCTCAACTGGGGGCTCTGCTAACCCCCAGAGGATATTTGGCAAGGTCTAAAAATGGTTTTGGTTGTCAGGACTGGTGGGGAAGGGAGGCAACTGGTGCCCACTGGGGAGAGGCCAGGGGTGCTGCTAAACAGCCCACAGGGCACAGGACAGTGCCACACGACAAAAAATCATTTGGTGTGGATTGTCAGGAGTACCAAAGTTGAGACACCCTGGTCTAGAGTGTTCGGGCAGTGCGTGCTCATTTGGTTCAAGCACCTTCAGTAAGAGGTGGTGACTCTTTCTCAATGCAGAAGAGAAGGCAGTTTAGGTAAGCTGCGACCAGTGACCATTAACCTCAATGCTGGGTCGGGGGGCGTCTGGGTGGCTCAGACGGTTGAGCGTCCAACTCCTGATTTTGGCTCAGGACATGATTTCACGGTCGTGGGTTCGAGCTCCGAGTTGGGCTGTGCGCTGACATCGTGCAGCCTGCTTGGGATTCTCTCTGCCCCTTGCCCCACCCTCATGCTCACTCTCTCTCTCTCTCTCTCTTTCAAAATAAATAAATCAACTTGAAAAAAAAAACAATATCAGTGGTAGGGGTGCCAATTTGAGCCCTGGCATCTGTGGGTCTCTTCTTCTGGCCCTAAACAGGACTTTCTTGTGGCAAAGTACTATGTAACTCTATTTCTGCAACTCTAACTACGATATTTTATGGGAAAAGCCCGGGAGGCTTGGTTGAGTGCTCATCTACACTTCATACATCAGCCTCTCACAGCACTTGTATTTATTTTGCAGTGGCTTCTAAAATTATAGGAGTGAGGCTAGGAATATTTAACTAGACTCTGAAGGCTTGCCCTGGCAAACCCAAACGTATTAAGAATAAAGCCACAAGATTGATCTGCAATGTACAAGGGGAACAATTAACTCTTTCTGAGCACAGACTACTGTGTGCCAGGAACCATTCTAGATGCTTTGACAGCTGTTACTCAAAGTAACAAGAAACTAGTCAATGAGCAGATCTAACAAAACTGAGGGCAACAGCTGAAGGGAAGTACAGTCGACCCTCAAATGTGTCCACAGTGTGGATTCTATACCAGGCAGTACTGTGATGTCGTTTTTCTCTTCTTTATGATTTTCTTTCTTTTCTTTCTTTCTTTCTTTCTTTCCTCCTTTCTTCTTTCTTTCTTTCTTTCTTTCTTTCGTAAGAGAGAAAGCAAGAGTGCGGGAGGGAGTGGGGGAGGGGCAGAGACGGAGGAAGACAGAGAATCCGAAGTGGGCTCCTCTCTCAGACAGAGCCTGAGGCAGGGCTCGATCTTATGACTGTGAGATCATGGCCACCGGACACCCCCTCTTCTTTATGATTTTCTTAATCTCTTTTTTTCTAGCTTACTTGAAGAATACAGTACATAAGACACGTTGAAAATGAACTACGTGTTAATAGACAGCTTACGTTATCGCCTCCTTTTACCCCCTCGTTGTTGAAGGGTCAATTATATTTCCTTTGCTTCGGGACCAACCACTACCGGTGACCCATGTGTTCTGGGGACAGAACAGCAAACAATGGTTAAAAACACGTCCCAAACACCTAGCTCTCCAACATAAGGGTGTCCTATAATCTTAAGAAGTTACTCAACCATTCTGTGACTACGAGCTTTCACCTCTGTTAAGACAGGGACAATAACTGTACCTAACTCGGGATCATTCTGAGGAAGTGAATAAATGTTTGCCAAGTGTTTATAGTGGTGCCAGCAGAACACACGTAAGCGTTTGTTAACCAGAATACGTATTCTCTAAAGTTCCATCATCTACAGGGGAAAATGAGGAGGTCTACCAGGCTGGACCCTGGGGAAGAAGATGACTGGGGAAATCAAAGAATGCTGTCTCCCGATTTTAGGGACTGCCCTCCATCTTAACCCATGTCTACAGATGAGGGGCCCAGGTGGAGCAGGGCCGAGGACCGTCCCCAGTGCCACAGCCAGAAGGCAGCAGAGTGGAATTTCAAGTCCCATGTGTCTCACCCCATAAAGGGAGCCCCAGTGAGGGACCAGGGACCCAGGGCTCCCCGACTCACCCACTGACAAGATCTCCTGGCACTTGTCACACTGGTCCTTCATCCTCAGGCACCCCGTGGAGTTGTGACGGATCTCCTTGCACACCATACGGTCTTGGTTGTCTTCTGGAGACACAGGAGGGAAGGGGGAGTCATGCTGATGGCCCACACAGAGCAATATAGTGATGGGCCACCCAGACCTCACTGATCCTTCCACGCTCCCGTTTGCCCCCCTGAGATGCAGGTTGGAAAGTAGTCATCTGCCTGCAGACTGATCGGGGCTCCCCACAGAAGGACCAGGAGCTGGCTCCCAGGGCCTCGCCTCCCACTGTCTCTGGGGGATGAGACCCTACCGCCGCCACACTGCCGTTAGCTCCACGGGCCTCTCTTTGGCATCAGAACCCATTTTTGCTTTGCATTTCATCTGGCTCGTTTCTCTCCCCCTAGCCAGTCAGTAAGCCCCTTGAAGGCAGGAATGGGATCCTCCTTTGAGCCGCCTTATAACACAGGGCTCCCCCCATTGCGGATATGCAGTAGATGCTGTTCAATTCAAGGTCCTTCTGTATTTCCAGACCATTTCAAGCCAACACACTGCAGCATTTAGGAGATGGTGTTGGCCAACTACGTCTATTAGTTCAACGAAGGAAATCAGTTCTAAATATATTGACTTTTCATGTCCATATTAGACTTCATTCCCTGAAAAAATATTCACTGCATGCTCATTCTCCACCAAGGCCCCAAGGTTATAGCCATGAACGGTTTTCTAAACTGTAATATGGACTCATTATATAATTGGTCACCAATATATGCATGGCATCCACATAAAGCCACCTGCGTTCCCGAGAGAAAGGCTGTCTGGTTCTCTCGAATGGACTAATCAATGTCATGACCACCAGTTGCTGGGAGGGGCATGGTAAACTTGGAAAAAACAAGGTTCCAAGTCTGGCAGGGCTAAGTTTGACCAGGTCATACTTTTCCGGCTGTGAATACTTGGACACACTCCTTTACTGTCATAATTTTCTCCTCCTTAAATGGGGATAATACCATTCATGGAGTTGCTGGGGGAAATAGAGACGACACACGCCAGGCCGCCAGCAATGTTCTTAGACTCTACTGAGCTTCTCAATAACCTGCTAGTTCCCATCCCTTAGGAAGAATGAGACATTTTTTCACCTTCTGTGAATTCCATCGGAAAGTGGTAGGGAATTCTCTGGAGGTTGATGTCCATGGCCTGTTGAGCCTGGTGTATCATGTCGAAGAAGGGTTGAAACATGTCGTGGAAGTTCAAGGGTTGGAATGCAGGGAAAGGCATTACGTTCCGGGCGAAGCGGGACTTGGGATTGAAGAAGAAAGGCCTCCTCTGTAATGAGCTGAAGGGTGAGTAGTGGTAAGTATCCTGGGGCTCACGGGTGAAGAATCTGTCCTGGAAAAGCTCGTCCATAATTCTGGATGCCCGGTTGAAGCTGTCCTGCATGACGTCCAGGGCGTGGGTCTGCTGCCGGTCGTTCTCCAGCAGGGAGTCGATGCGGTCGCCATTAATCCAGAAGTAGAAGGGAGAACTCTGGTTCAGGAACTCCTCAAGCTGTAACAGGCAAAATGGGCAAGTTAGGAGAAGGTTGCTAAGGTCCCAGCCTCCTCCTGGCCTCCTGCGTGTTGAGAAGAGCCGATCCTGACCCCTCACTGCCCTTGGGTCTCCTCAATCATAGCACGTGACCAAAGATCCTGCTGGGACTGGCTCCCTGGCCCCCCAACTGGGGAGCCAATGCCCTTCCATTCTACCTGCCCAATGGGGAAGAATTTAGGAAGGCCTCTGAGGCCACGAGATGCACAGACCCCCGTCACCTGAGACTAGTCTCTTCTTTGACCACGAAGGATCCCACACCCCTGCTCAGCCAAGGGCCAACTGACAGCCTTCAGTTCATGAGCTCCAACCAGGCGAGGCCCTCAGGGGAGGATGAGATCAATATTCATGTGCCAAAGTTCTTAACTCCTTCTGCCTAAGCGGGCACAAGGATCTGCTGTACCACGAAGCTGTTACATTACCCAGCTAATAATTTCTAGAGAAGAACCTTCTAACAGATGGCCAATACCTGGCACATGTGCGGTCCATGACTTCACATTTGTGCACTCATAGCAACTGATGATGGGCGCTCCGGGGGCCCCAGTGCCACCGCAGCCCGGACTGATTAGTTGCATCAGGGCTTGTGAAAGGAAGCTGTGATGTTGTGATTTATAGTAAGAAATGTATATTTGGTCTTTGTGGGGTTCCTAAAGCCCTTAGAATTTCCTTCCAGGAGAGCAATAAAGGTCTTTTGTTATGTTAATGAGGCGGCTTTTGGAAAGCACCTAAGGATGGGGGCTGGTGGCCAGAGGAACAAACCGGGTGAGAACAATTAGAACAATTAGAACAATTAGAAATTTTAATCCCACCTCCTGATGTCGGGGTGGGGGGTGGGGGGCGGAGCAGGGAGGGTCTGGAGGTTGAATCCATCCGCAATGGCCAATGATTTTATCAATCATGACCACGGAAGGAAGATTCCATAAAAATCCCAAAAGGATGGGCTTGAGGAGCCTCTGGGTCGGTGTACATGTGAAAACACTGGAGAGGGGCGCCCTCTCAGAGGGCGTGTTAGCTCCCCACCCTTTCCCCACACCTTGCCCTATGCATCTCTTCTGTTTTTTCTGAGTTATAGCCTTTTATCAGAAACCAATAACCTAGTAAGCCAACTGTGTCTCTGAGCTGTGAGCTGCTCTGGCAAGTTAATTGAACCCAAGGGGGGGATTGTGGGAACCTCCACTCTGTAGCCAGTCGGACAGAAGCACAGGTGACAAGCCAGTCTTGGGATGGGCGGCTGAAGCTAGGGGGTGGGGAGGACGGTCCTGTGGGCCTGAGCCCTTACCCTGTGGGATCTAATGCTGCCTCCCAGGTGGACAGTGTCAGAATGGAGCTGAATCGTAGGCTGCTGTGGGGGAATTGCTTGGCGTGAGGAACACCCCCCGCGCGTCGGAACTTGGTGTAGGAGCATAGAAGCATATTTCACTCAGCTCTCCGCACCCCCCACTCAGAGCCTAGCTGTCCTCAGCGGCGCGTCCCCTTTCACCTGTTGGCCAACCAGGCCCGAGCCGCTTCTGCAGACGCGAGCGTAGAACTTCATGCAGGTCTGTTTCAGGCACGGTTTACACTCCTCCCAGAGGGCCATCATAGTGTCATTGCACACCCCCTGGGACGCCTTCAGCTTCATTTCAGAGTCCTTGGTATCACTTAGGGCATCCTACAGGGGGACACGAGGCCAGGTTAGCCACACAGAAACCACAGGCTTCACGCTTTCCAAGGGCGCACGGCGATGCCTGGCCCTCCACCGCTCAGGCGGGTCTTTCCAGGGCTGGCCACACAGCGTGCTTATTTCCTCCTCTGGCTCCTATATCCCTCACTCGCCTGGATTTCCCTCCCCACCCAGCTCTAAATACCTTCCCAACTTGAAGACCCCGCTCTTCCTTACAGTTTTGTCCAGCCACTAGAACCCATGTGGATATCCCCTTCCTCTGATGCTGCACTTAGTCTCAACCCCAGGATTTACCGCTCCCTTATACCTAATTTTCTCTTCTCCACTTTTGGGGTTTAAATGTTGTCTTCCAAAGCTTCCACCAATGTCCTGAATCTTATTTGTCTATTGCAGCCACAGTCCCTGGCATGCAATGAGAATAAGCAAGCTTTCTTAATCAAAGTCACTGGGTGTCTGGGTGGCTCAGTCAGTTAAGCGTCCGACTTCCACTCAGGTCATGATCTCACAGCTTGTGAGTACGAGCCCTGCCTTGGGCTCTGTGCTGACAGCTCAGAGCCTGAAGCCTGTTTCAGATTCTATCTCTGTTTGTCTCTGCTCCTCCCCTGCTCTCTCTTTCTCTTTCAAATATAAATAAACATTAAGAAAAAAATTAAGGTGGCTCAATCAGTTAAGCATCAGACTCTTGGTTTCAGGTCAGGTCATGATCTCACAGATGGTGAGTTCAAGCCCTGCATTGGGCTCTGTGCTGGGATTCTCTCTCTCTCTCTTCCTCAAAGTAAATAAATAGCCTTAAAAATTTTTTTCTTAATTAAAAGTTAAAGTCACAACAACTACCAAAACTCTCTCGTACATCCGTGTCACTTGGTCCAATAATTCTATAAGAATCCATCCCAAAGAATTCCTGCCATAAAGGGAAAATCCCTATACATGAAGATATTTGTTACAGTATTCATTTATGGCAGAAAAAAAATACTGGAATCAATCCGATGCTTAAAACTAGAAGGCCAGTGAAGCAAATTGTGGTCCACCCAGAGGCTGGACAAGTAGTTTGGCAGGGGTGTTCGTAGTTAAGTTTTAAATAGCGTAACAAGCACTTTTCCATGTTAACAAACCGTGATTTTGAGTATAGCGGCTGTCAAAAGAATATAAAGGGGAAAATGTAGTAAAAAACGAATCACATGTTAACAGTCCTCAGGTAAGAGGGTTATGGAAAACTTTTCCTCTTCCACTTTTCGATATTAAAGTCTCAACAAATGAATGTATTAACACTTCCAAGAAGAATGAAGTAGACCATCCACACCGCAAAGCAAATCTACACTGTGAAGAGCTGACCAGGAAGACACGGACTTCCAAGAGATCCCTCCTCTGTTCCAGGTCCCCTGCACCCCTGGTACCCTGCTGCTGCTGGAAAGGCCACCATACCTCTTACCAAGCCAATTCACAACCATCAACTGCCCTGCCCACTTCCTCTCTTTCCCATTCACATACTGAAGAACTAAGAAGCAATGTAGTCTTGGGGCTCCTGGGTGGCTCAGTCGGTTGAGCGTCCAACTTCGGCTCAGGTCATGATCTCACAGTTTGTGGGTTTGAGCCCCTCGTCGGGCTCTGTGCTGACGCCTCAGAGCCTGGAGCCTGCTTCAGATTCTGTGTGTGCGTGTCTCTCTCTACCCCTCCCCTGCTCACGCTCTGTCTCAGTCTCTCAAAAACAGATAAATGTAAAGAAATAAAATAAAAAATAAAAATAAGTAATGTAGTCTTTTCTGTAACTTGATGTGCTTTTATCACAGAATCTGGATGGTAGAATATCCAACTGTGATCATGACCACAAAAACTCCAGAACAAGACTTGCCTGCCACCTCTACATGAGCTACCTGAAGATTCTCATAAAATGGTGAGAAAAAAACCACTGAGGCCAAGGAAGGGCACGAAGTGTCAAAAGAAAGAGCTGCCTCCAGGTCAGCATTTCCTGAAGCAGCTTCCACGGAATTGTGCTAAAAGCTATCAGGGGGAGAAAAAAGGATGCTCTGATCAATTCCATTTGGAAAACAAAGGGTTAAGTGAAATTACACAAACTTCTTCCCTGCAGAACTTCTCAGAGCCTTTATTTTATGTATTTAGTTATTCTTTAGTATCTTTTTTTTTTTGTAGCTTTTAAAAGTTTAAAAAAATTTTCTAGGGAGAGAGCACATGAGCAGGGGAGAGGGGCAGAGGGAGAGAGAGAGAGACTCTTAAGCCTGATGTGGGCTCACAACTGTGAGATCATGACCTGAGCCAAAATCTAGTCAGATGCTGAACAGACTGTGCCACCCAGGTGACCCCTCAGAGCCTTTAAAATGCTTTACTATGGGGGCTCTGGGTGGCTCAGTCGCTTAAGCATCAGATTTCAACTCAGGTCATGATCTCACAGTTCATGGGTTTGAGCCCTGCGTCGGGCTCTGTGCTGACAGCTCAGAGCCTGGAGCCTGCTTTGGATTCTGTGTCTCCCTCTCTCTCTGCTCCTCCCCCACTCATGCTCTGTCTCTCTCTCTCAAAAATAAATAAACATTAAAAAAAATTTTTTTTAAATGCTTTACTATGCATTATGGGTCATGAAGGTAGCAGGTGACCCTGTCTTAGCATTTCGTTCATTAGGGGGAAGGAGGCAATGGGAGTAGGTTTTTAGGGTACACTTAAGGAGACTATTGATTTTTAAAATAAGTTGTTTATTGCATTGTGGTGTTTTAGTTTTGTTGAGTCATTAAGCACAGTCTAGACCCGCTATTTTCACTATTGGACTTAGGTGTCTCTTCATGAAATACTCAGAACTCTAGAAAGCCGGGGGGCAATACGGGTGTGTGCCTGCCTTAACCCCAAAGGTATTGTCGCTACTAGGTAAGCTTCCTGCCGGCAGGGCCCCATCCCCCTCCTGACCTGGGACAGACCTTATCCAAAGCCTACCTTGGAGCTTGCATAGTCAGGGTTTAGAAAAATCTATTGAAGTGAATCCTGACATCATCAGGCCCTGCTCCAGGCTGGTAAAAACAAAAAAAAAAACAAAAAAAAAAACCCAGATCCAAGATCTCACCCCTTGAAGCTTTCAAAAGCAAAGAAACTCTCCCTATTTATTAACTGCAGCCCCAGCATCAGCTGACACCGGCCTGGAAGGGCTGAGGGTCACCCTGGCAACCCAGCAGGGCCCCACAGGAGCCCGGGCCACCCCTCCTCTCTAGCAGAGGCGAGCCAAGGGGGAGGGTGCGGTCACCTGGCTGTCCTCACCTCTTTCTTCTTCTTGGCTTCTTCTAAGTTGCTGAGCAGGGATTTGCGCTCTTCGTTTGTCTGTTCTATCAGAGTCTTTATCTGTTTCACGCCCTTGAGGGCGTTTTTAATTTCCTTGTTAATGTACTTACTCCCCTCGGTGGACATTTCTGCAAGAGAAGGGTCGGGAGGTAGAGGGAGGAGAGAAGACGAGACTGCGATGGGGCATGTAACCCTAGAACCAGCTGGAAGGGTCGGGAAGGCCAGCTGGGTGTAGGAGCTGCCGGGGCTGGCAGTGCCCACCCTGGCAGGCAGCCTTCAGGCCCCAGCTTTGCCCTGACACGGGTTCCCATCCCAGGGCTTACTGTGGACCCAGGGCCCACGTAGCGACTACACCAGCGGCTCAGGAACACAGCCCGCTGGAGCGGGCACACCCCAGAGGAGGGACAGCAAGCAGCACCACGCCACGACGCCCCTGCGGCTCTAGAGAACCAGCCTGCCCAGCTGCAGAAGAAAACTTTCAAGGAAAACAAAAAATCCCGGAAGTGTGACTGTTTAAGCACCAAAAGGTAAGATATTATCTTGGATACAAGTGTTTCTGGAATTCGGCTTAGCCGCACGTCTGAACTTCTTTATTCCACGGTTCCAGGTGATGGGGGACACAAAGATGAACGAACGGCACCGTTCTGCGAGGAGACTGCGATCAAGACACAACACCGCGTGACAAAGGCAATGAGACAGTGTCCCGAAGAGCGGAAGGAGTAACAGCTAAGGCTTTTCTGGCGGTTATCCTGGGCCAGACACTGAGTTCAGCCACTTCACGCGCCTTTTATTTAATACTCTCTGTGCTGGTGTCGTGCCCACTGCATACATGAGGAAAAGGAAGCACAGTGAGGTCAGATACCTACCCCAGGTTATACAGCTAGGGAGTCACAGAGGTATCAGACGCATACCCAAGTCGGATCTCAAAGTCTGAGTTTTCAACTACTGCCTGCAGAGAAGCAGTCAGCTTGCAGGACGAGGGTGGGGAGGAGGGAGGACAGGTTTCAGGAAAGGCCTGGCGGAGGAGGGGACCCCCGGCTGGGCTCTGAAGGAGGACATTTCTCCCTTCCTGGATATGGAGCATTGAGTTTCTAGGTGGACTGGTATCAGATACATACAGCAGGCGCCATGGACACTCAGAAATGGAAACTCACAAGGCGCAAATGATCCAGGCTTCATAGACCTTTGTGGACAAGGTGGGAGCACAAGACAAGCGGACTGGTGAGGGAACAGCCCAAAAGGAATATAGCAGCATCCAGTGCTTTCTGAGCACTTAAGATACACCTGAAAAACATCTAGGAGTCACCTGACCACAAAGAACCTAGGCCCGGCAGCTTGAAGAGACGAGGCTCCGGGAGAGGCCGGCCCGAGCCAAGCAGACCTGATGCACAGGAGAAAACGGTCTTTACCACTTGGGGCCCTGACAGTGAGGAAGTGTGGCCGAGGGGAACCCCTGCTCCACTTACCCTGGAGCTCTGCGTCTGAGACCGCCTTGTCTCCCAGAACCCGTCCATTCTCACAGGTCAGCAGCAGCCCCACCAACAGTAGGAGAGTCTTCATTGTGCCCGGCTCTCCAATTCTGGAATCCCAACAGGCCTCTGTTTGTAGAGAACAGGAGACTGTCATGGTAACAGCTAGACAGCCTGCTGGTTTCCGGCCCAGCCTGCAGCCTACAGCAGCTTCCCTGGAGCCCTGCCCTCAGCCAGCCCCTGAGCTGGCAATGCTGTGTTTTTATCCCTGGGGAAATTGGGAGAAAAGATCAGTCTTGCCCCCGGACACCTTCAAAAGAAAGCAGAGGCGGTGGGTACACGGAGGAGCCATAGGAGAAGCAGCCTAAGGCAGAAGAAAGGAGAACTCTGGAGTCAGAGCCCTGGGCTCAGGTCCAGCCCTTCCCCTCCTCCCCACCCTCCTCCTCCTCCTCCCCCTCTTCCTCCTCCTCCCCCTGAATTGCTGACTAAGACTGGACACTGCTTTCTGCATCCAGAAAGGACGTCTATCTGATGATACCTGCTCATATCAAATAAACCCTCAAAACACCTCTCTGGGATGACTCACCCGGCCCTTTCCATCCCCACCCCTAACTCCCTAACATGGGGATGGCCTCCCAGAGCTCAGCAGCCCCCCTGCTGTGTGCACCACTAATCCTGCCCACAGGCATCACCAGTCAATCACACCTTTTTCTCCACTGAGCCTTAACACCACCTAAAACTGCTTTTTAAGACTCAGAGGCAGTGACAGCCAACCCTTTGGGTCGGCAAAGGACAATAAATCCCATTTGCCATCCCTGGCATGAGACGTGAGCCAGGCAGCATAGATTTGGGGTATAAATACAGGAGAGCAGAGGGTGGGGCAATTGTGCTCAGAGAGGGGAGAGAGAGAGAGAGAGAGAGAGAGAGAGAGAGAGAGGCAAAGTCAAGGGGTTAAAGGTGGGCCCCCTGCCTCCCCAGGAGAAGTTCCCTCTGGATGGACATGTGCCTCGGCCCTGCCAGGTCTCTTTCACAGGGCTGTTCCCTTTAAGCCCACAGTAGGGTGCCCTGCCAAGGTGCCCCTGCCACCACTCAGCTGACTGCTCGGAGCCCAGGACAGCCCAGTCTTACACAATGGACCCTTTCCCAGAAGCTGAAGTTGTTGCCTAAAACAGAACCCCCTCCCCAGCAGCCTGTCTTCTGACCTCCCCCTCCCACTGCTTATCTGAACTCACTCATTTCCCATAACAGAGCAGGGAGGTGGGGTTGCCCCCCTTCCTGAAATCGTGAACATCTACAAACTGCCTTCAGCTCAGCAGGCCCGTATGGACACTTGGTAGCACATTAATAAAGGAAGCCTCTCCCAGAAAGTAATTAGTAAAACAGCCAAGCTGTGGTTCCTCCACTGGCCACACAGAGCAAAGGAGCAGCGTGGGAGAAGAGAGTGGGTCATTGCCTTCCCCAAAGACAGGGTGGGTGGCTGAGTCGGGGTGCTATTTCAGGCCTGCCAGAAGGCCCAGGGCTCCTGGGCTCTGCCCTAGCTGCTCACTGAGGCCTGAAACACCTCAGAGAGAAACAGAGCTTTTGTTAGGCCAGAGAGAGAAAGCCAGCAAGAACACCTCTTGGGAAGAGGTCCCTGGATACTTCTCAGAAATTCATACAAGAGCCTCAAAAATAGGTTTGGACCAGAAGAGCACTGAATGAGGAGTCCAGAAACCCAGCCGCCAGTGCAGAGACTCCCATCAGGAGCCTGGGGTCCACTGGGGGGCCAGCAAGCCCTGAGCTGAGAAAAAGATCAGTCTCCTGCCTCATCGCTCCATCTCAACGGGGTGGGGGGGGGAGCAGGACCCTGAGACGAGATAGGGGCTCCCCAAGGTCGGCAGCAGGCTGGCCACCCCAGGATGAGAACCCAAGTCCTCCCAGCCTCCAGCCCAGTGTTCTTTCCTTGACACTAAGTCAATTAAATCTGAGCCTTAAGTGTCCTCATCTGTAAAACGTCCCCAACAAGGACCTCAGAGATGGGACTGTGTTCTGTAAATACTGGGGTCTTATATAATCATAGTAAATTCTGACGATGTCGAAATCTGACCCAGGACCAATTGTGGGCTTTAGCAATATCTATTGGGGAAGTGGGGGGAGGTGGCATGTTTGGAGAGGGTCAGAGGGACTGAAACGCGCACCCGTGGTCCCTCCTTGTGTGGCTTTGCTATTAATGCAATGATCAGCTCCTTTACAGTACCTACGAATCAGCCTGAGGTGGGATGGGGGTGGTGGGCGGCGGCGGCGGGGGGGGGGGGGGGGAAGGGGGTCTCATTATCATGCTGACGCTGATTCCGAATGTGAGATTGATACCACTAGTTCAAGGATGGCACTGGAACGGGGGCTGGACAGGGAACTGCTTGCCCTCAGACTGCCTGCAACTGTCCTGGGGGCCTGGCTGCCGGTTGCTCTGATTGGACAAGCCCAGCCAAGGCCCTCCTTTTCCCCACAGCCCCCAGGCAGGCTCTTTCCCCCAAGGAAGTCTTAACCCTAGGAGAGGGAGCCACGGGAAGGACACAGGCACCTAAGCAAAGTGGTCACACAGCTAGTGAGCTGCACGGTTTTTAAAGCCCGAGGCCCAAGCTCCTATCGAACCTCCTCCCCAAATGTAGAAACTAAAGGAGAAAGAAAAATAATACACCTGAAATTTACACCATCCAGAGGCAAATACTAGCACTGTGGTATATTTCCTTTTATTTTCTATGGATTTGTATACAATTAGATCCCTTATACCCACTACCTCCAAAGAGTCTTTAAAAGCACCCTTTTGTGGCTGTGTAACAGTCCATTTTCTGGTGTACTCTTATTTCACACGGTGGGGCATTTAAATTGTATGTAGTTTCACACTGTTATTATAATGAACACTCCTGCCAGTATCCTTTCATTGTATCTGTACTTATTCTTAAATTCTTAACCTCTCTCTTTTAAAATCATCATCATCATCCTCAGCAGCAGCTTTTTTTTTTCTTTTTTCCTTTTTTTTTTTAGGTCCAGAAATTCTGGAAGATCAAGGCTTCAGTTCTAATCCCGATTCTGACACCTACTTGCTGTTTATCTTGGGAGACGGTCCTAAACCTCTCGAGGCCTCAGATTATCATCTATAAAATGAGACAGTTGGATCAGACGTCTGAGGTCTGATGGAGTATGCCTGACTTTTCTCTGATGCATCCTGGTGCGTTGGGAAGCAGAAAGAGTGGGATTTAAGTGGTTGCAACATGTACTTAAAATCAAAACATAAACACACTATGGAGACAACTAGCGAATTCTCGGGAGCAAACAGGATGCCTCAAGCTGGCTAGCTGACAATCATCACTGGAGATCAGTACCTGTACAAGGAAGATGCTGCAGGCAGGCCCTTTGCGGGCACCCGGCTCCGCCACTCAATAGTCTGGGCCACCGGCTTTAGGCATTAGTTCTCCAAGTCTTTGTCTCCCCATCTTTGCAGGAGGGTCATTACACCTGTCCTATTTAGCCCATCCAATTGTGGCTGGGGCTGGCGAGCGCCGGAGCTCCGGAGTCCCGGCCCTTGCGCCACCCCCAGCAAATTCCGCCTCCGGCTCGGCGGCCTAGTGATGAGGCTCGGACCACCTCCCTTCCCCGGTTTCCCGACTCCATCCAAAGCGCGGCTGTGACAGCCTTGTGAGTACCAGCGATCTTCCCGTCCTCGCCTGGGTGCCACCCCCGCCCTCCCGTGGGTCCGGATGGGGCTCTGCCCCGGGTAGGCGAGGAGGTGGGGACATCTCACCGGTCGGCGGCGCCCGGCGACGGTGTGCTGCTCCTGGCGACGCGTGCTGAGCACCGCGAGGCGCGCGTATTTATAGCGCTCAGCCTCGTATACACCCCCTTTGGGGCTGGCTGCAAACCTGCATGACTCACGCCCAAAGAACGCCGTGGAATTCACCGGGAGCTTTCTGGAAGCTGGCGCCAGAGGGGATGCGGAGGTGGGGGGTGGGGAAGTGCTCCGGTACAGCACCCGGCGGGGGGCGCGTAGGGTGGAGGGGAGGGGAGGCAGGGCATCTGCACCGCGAAAGGCCAGACAGACGCTCCGTGCCCCCGAGCACCGCTCCCCAGGGGGTCGGAGGGAGGGGCTCAGAGTTGGAAGACGGTGCCCCCAGGAGGGGAGAGCTTGAGTTAACATAAGGCCGCTGGGCGAACCCTCCACAGGGTTCCAGGGGTGCACTGCGCTCCTGAGCGGTTCCCAGTCCAAAACAAAATCTCACGGCTCTTTTCACATTGAACGTGAGCCATTCCTCTTGTTCCACTGAAGTAGAAGAAGCATCAGAAATAATGCGGGTGGGATGGGGAGGGTGTTGTGCTAGAGAAGAGCACCTAGGAGGAAAGAAACTATTTCTCCAACCCCACAGTGACCAACTCCACCCAACTCCCCCCAACTCCACCACAGTGACCCCGGTGGTCCTTTGGCAGACCTGCCGGCCAGGAGGAAGAAGAAATGTGTTTTTAGCCATGAGCAGAGCGCTCATTTGGGGAACCAAAAGGCGACCTGAACCTTAAGCAAATTATTGTCCCCATCGACTTGGGGCCCCCGACAAGCAGGGTGGGCTCCATGGGGTGGGACTCAGCAGCCCCAAGCTTGGTTTGGTGGCCATCGCTACAGTCTTGAAATTCCTCATTGATGTTAAGGGGCCCCAAATTTTCATCTTGCATCTGGCCTTGCAAATGACGTGCGGTCCTGTTTGCAAGGGGGCTCACTCAGTTCCATCTGTCTCAGTTCCGTCTGCTGACAGGAGCTGACTTCTAGACTCCCTTTGGCAGGGGGCTTTGATGTGAAAGAGAGATGGGAGCCTTCACACGACCCCCTGCCACAGAGGGCACCAACCCAGACACCCCTCAGATATAGGTACTTCTTGGGAAAGAAACAGAGCCACCCACTCTGGAACCCCAGGACATTTGCACACCAGGTGAAAAGTCCAGCTGCCTGAAGGTGGTTCTCACACTGACAGGGGAAGAAGGGTAGGCAGAGAGGGATTAAGCAGCCTGCTTTGGGTGGCCGACTTTGAAAACCATCTGAGATGCAAGGGTTTAGGGGAGAACTGTATGGAAGGGGGCTGGGTTTTCTGCTCCCAACTTCAGAGACACAGCTTGAGGCTCAGTTCCTGATTTCCCAAGGTCCAGGGACGACTAGCTAGGACCCCACCCCTTTTCAGGAGGGAGCATGGATGAAGCTTCTAGGCCTTTGAAAAAGTGGAGACACTGGAGCTGGGTGCATGGAATTCTGACTACAGTCTGAGCTCTGCCCAAAGGTCCTGGGTAACCTTGGACCACCACTTGGCCCTCTGGGCCTCAGTTTCTCTCAACAGGACAATGAAGAATCTGCTATGTGTCATCTCTAAGGTCCCACTCAACCTAACCTGAGACAATACCAAGTGTGGGAAGATCAGCCGAGAAGAAAAAAAGAAAAATCCAGTGAAAATGTAGAACAGTATTTCTTTCCTGAGGCTTCCTTTTATTTTTCTTAAAAAAAAAAAAAAAAGTCTAATCATTAGTAACAGCTACATTTTCTATGGAAACAGCCTCCTCCTTAGCATATCAATGACTGAGGTCACAGGAGCTGTTTTTGAGCACACTCCTTGTAACTTTTCTGTTCTCTGGCTCCCCCAGCATCCGGCCCAGGAGGCATAAATCTGTGATAATTATATTTGTAAAAATCAGACTTTGGAGGACAGGCAAAGAGATCTGCCTTAGTCAGCTGAAGTAGGGCAAGGGAGGGAGAGGAAGAAAGGATTTGGAAGAAAAGAACACGATTCACAGCCTGGACTGTGGTCCCCTGGGAACGATTACTTGATTACTCCAGCTACTAAGCAAACAAGGCTCGGATGATTTTTAAGGGGAAAAAGTGCACATTTTGAAAGCACCATAAGTGCATTACTGGAGTTTAAATATTCTGAGTAGATCGTAGAGGTCAGTCAGCTGGTTCAGCTCTCGCACCATACTCCAATGCTAATTCTCACCACCAACTACAACGTTCCCCCCAACTGATTATCCTGCCTCTGTTTGAATGCCCCCATAACTGGGAGCTCACTATCTGTATGTCAACGGTTGTTTAGAAAAGCTGTTGATAGCATTAGGTTCTTCTGTTGAGTCAGAGTCTGGCTCCTCCAAGGGCTACCAAGCCCAGCGCTGTCTTTTGGAACCATGTAGGAAAACCCAGTCCATCTCCCCACTGCTAGTCCTTCAGATATTTGAAGGCAGCTAGTCCCTTCTCCCAGTGATCTCCAGGCTTGTGGCTGCCTGCCCCGTCCTTGTTTGCAGATTCCTCCCCAGCCCTTTGGCCTTCTGGACCTTGCCTCTCGCTTGACACTCTGAGCCCAGCTGTGGGCCTGCCAATACCAGTGGGGGCTGACTACGTTTCCCGTTGCCCCAACGCTCTAGATAAGCTTTCATTCAGCTGCTGAGTCACTTGGCTGATTCATAATAGAATTCATCATCTCTTTGGCAGATGCTGCTATTTAATCATTTTGCTCCCATCTTGGACTTGTGCAGTCGGTTTGGGGTTTGTAGCTTGATTTTTTTTTTCCTGGAGCAGGGGATTATCGGGGAAGGGGAGGCAGTAAAGAGCTTTACGTTTATAGATTTGTCTCTGTATGCTTTGCCCCATCATCTCTCCCCTGCTCTGCAATATCTTTGTGATGCATCCACATCACTGCCACACTGTCCAGCTAGTGCCACAAGCTAGTGACAGCTTGGCCACCGCCAGTATAACTCGAACAAGTGAGAAATGGACAAGAACGGTAAGTACCCTGGGGCCTGTTATTAACAATTCCTCTCCAGGCTCGAATTATTAAATGAGTATATCTAGTTAATTACAGACCTATGAAAAAAATCATGCATAATAAAATTATATACAGTAAACTCGGCCAACAGCTGATGCAGAGTATCCTGAGTGCTTTTTCAGGGTCTCCCTGAAGTACAGAAAGTTTCACTCCATCGGTTACATTTCCTTATCTTCCCATCTAGGGAATATCTTTTTGGGAAAAGGTATGAAACTAGCCTTTCCCAAGTTGCTTATCATAGGAGTAGACAAATATTACTTATACTATCTTCACTGTTACACTTGTTATTGACTGACTATATCGTCTAGATTTCACTCCAGAGTTGGTCAATTCTATTTATTTATTTATCTGTTTGTTTGTTTATTTATTTATTTATTTATTATTTTAATGTTTATTTTTGAAAGAGAGACAGAGTGTGTGTGTGTGTGTGTGTGTGTGTGTGAGCAGGAGAGGGGCAGAGAGAAGGAGACACAGAACCTAAAGCAGGCTCCAGGCTCCAAGCCATCAGCACAGAGCCCGACGCGGGGCTTGAACTCACAAACCATGAGATCATGACCTGAGCTGAAGTCGGACACTTAACCAAGTGAGCCACCCAGGCACCCCTCTGTCCTCCATCTTATTTCTAAGGTGCTATATGTTAAATTCCCCTTCCTCTATAAGACAGCCCTTCAAACATTGGAAAACAATGGTTCTATCTCAACTTAGGTGTGTTTCCTTATACGGGTCCTTCACTCCCTTCTAATAGAGTGAGGTCCCCAGATACCTCGCTCTGCTCCTTCCTGCCTTGAGGGTGCTCCGTTTTGTCACTGTTCCTCTGGTGTGGCTTTAGGAGCAAACACAAGACCCAGCTTCAGGTGGCCAGGCAGGAGGGCAGTCAGACACTTACAACCTATGATTTGATATTGAGGTCCCTGTGGCCCCAAGCCACCCTCTGCTTCCTTTTATATTATGTCGTAACACATTGTGCTTCTCAAATTGGTTTACACTGTCCCCTGGGGCAGGCTGTGGGGTGAGGAAAGTACACAAGGACACAGAAGCATCTGACCACACTTTCACTCGGATTTAGGGCAAAAAGTTAATATTTAGTGAGTAATCAATCTTCCTTCCTTTTCTCCCTTCCTTGCTTCCTTTCTTTCTGTCTTTATTCATTTTTCCTTAAATCTCATGCTTTGAAAGTAATGGATGTCTATACATAAATTTATTTTTAAATTTTTTTTTTAACGTTTATTTATTTTTGAGACAGAGAGAAACAAAGCATGAACGGGGGAGGGTCAGAGAGAGGGAGACACAGAATCTGAAACAGGCTCCAGGCTCTGAGCTGTCAGCACAGAACCCGACACGGGGCTCGAACTCATGGACCGCGAGATCATGACCTGGGCCGAAGTCGGCCGCTTAACCGACTGAGCCACCCAGGCGCCCCCATAAATTTATTTTTAGAATGTATAAATGTATATTTAGAAATGTAATATAGATACATCATATATTACATATCTAAACAAATAAGGGATTTTGCCTGTTTCTTTTCTTTTTAAAAATAAGTATATAAAATCATATTATACATATTGCTTGTTTTTTTCCACATAATAAAACATTACGGATATCCCTCGAGGTCAACACAGATAGATTTAAACCATGCTTTTCTGTAGCTACATATTTTATTCAGTCATTCCCATTTTTTCTGTCGCTATAAATGGTGCCACATTAAATGGCCTTTCACATGTATTCTAATATGTTGGTGCCTTTTCTGGTATAAGGGAGATTCTCAAAGTGGAATTGATGGATAAAAGGGAACATGTAGGATAAAAGAGAATTGTAGTCTTCACGTTAATCTATATTGCCTGATGGTTTTCCCAAAAGGTAGTGGTAACTCCCACTCTCTCTGAGAATGTACATTTCCTAGGTGATCATCAGACTGGATGCTGCTGGTCTTTTGCATTTTTGCCCATCTGGTGAGTGAAAATGGCATCTTTACACCTTAATCCCTTCATCTATTATTATTTTCAACTCATCATTTATTTGTTTTATTTATTTAAAAAGAATTTTTTTTTTTTTACATTTACTTATTTTTGAGAGACAGAGACAGAGCACAAGTCGGGGAGGGGCAGGGAGAGAAGACACAGAATCCGAAGCAGGCTCCAGGCTCTGAGCTGTCAGCACAGAGCCCTACTCGGGCCTCGAACTCACAAACTGTGAGATCATGACCTGACCCGAAGTCGGAGGCTTAACTGACTGAGCCACCCAGGCGCCCCTGACTCATCGTTTTTTTAAAGATATTATTTTTAAGTAATCTCTATACCCAATGTGGGGCTCCAGCCCACAACCCTGAGCCAGCCAGGCGCCCCTCAACTAATCATTTTTAAAGGAAGTTTCTTCTTCTGTGATTTGCCTATTCACATTGTTTGCTCATTTTATTGGACTTTGATCCCTTTTTCTTATCAATTTATAGGAGCACTTTAAATAAATAAATTTTATGTGTGTGTTGCAAAGTCTTTACCAAGTTATTTTGTGTCTTTTCCCTTTGATTATGGAGGCTTTAAAATTTTTTATATGGTGAAATTTGGTTTTTCCCTTTACAGTTTCTAGGTCTCCTGTCTTAAGAATGTCTCACTAAAATAGAGACAGTTATTCTCTTAATTTTCTCTAGTTTCCTGTTGTGTCAATGTTTGTATTTAGATATTTCATCCAAATGGAACGTGGGTGTTTGTGGTGTGTGTGGTGTGGTGTGTGTGTGTGTGTGTGTGTGTGTGTCTTTATGGTGTGTGTGTTATGTATGTTGTGTATGTGTGCTTGTGGTGTGGTGTGTGTGTGTGTGTGTGTGTGTGTGTGTGTGTGTGGAGGAGGGAGGTGAGGCAAGGATCTAACTTCATTTTCTTCCAGATGTGTGGCCAATTACGTCAACATGATTTATCAAATAAACCACCCGATTTGTGCTGAGTTGAAATGCCATCTGTGTACAAAATGCCATTTGTCATCTGTGAACTTTCCCAAAATAAATTTGGATCTATCTTAGGACTTTCTAGTTTATTCCTCTGATTTATTTTTTTATTCATGTATAACATATTGTTTTCATTACATAGTCTTAAAACAATAATTGATATTGAAAAGATAACCTCCCTCACTGTTCCTTTACAAATTTTGTTGGCTATTCTCGGACGTTAAGTCTTCTGTATGAACTTTAATTTTGTGCAGTTTGGGGAAAAAATGGTAATTGTAATGACAGTTGCATGAAAGGTACGTATTGGTTTTAGAAAAATTCACATTTTTGTATTCGTTCTTCCGGTGCAGAAACATAACATGTCTAGAAGTAGTTTAAACTATTATTTTTGTTTCTAAATAAATTTTGCCTTTATCAAAGTGAGATAGGTATATAATTTGAAAATACCAAGTAGTAGAAAAAGTACCAATGCAACAGCCCTCTGCCACATTCCCCACCATTCCTCGACGCCAGGCTGCCCCCACACCCACCCCCAACCCAGAAAAACATTACTTCTATATAAAAAAAGATACGGTTTTGTTGTGATATGGCACGCAACTTTTACATTGTTTTTAAAATTTTTATTTATTTGTTTGTTTGTTTTGAGAGAGAGAGCACACAAGTGGGGGAGGGGCAGAGAGAGAGAGGGAGAGAGAGAGATTCCCAAGCAGGCTCCATGATGCCTGTGCAGAGCCCCACGCAGAGCTTGATCTCACAAACCACAAGATCATGACCTCAGTGGAAATCAAGAGTCCGACGCTTAATCGACGGAGCCACCCAAGGGTCCCTACATCGTGTTTTTTTGTTTTTGTTTTTTTTTAATAAGAGGAAAAATTTCAAAGGTATTTTTGCTACTTCTGTCATTATGGCAGTGGGAAAGTGAGAGAAATCTTGACTAAACATAGCATACTGAAATGTATCAGATTAGAGTTCAAATGTTTCCCCACTTCCATTCAGCTTTGCACTCCCATTCTCTAAGACATGGCCTAGCATGCAGTAGGTACTTAAAAAATGTGTGCTGGGGCACCTGGGTGGCTCAGTTAAGCATCTGACTTTGGCTCAGGTCATGATCTTGAGGTTTGTGGGTTCGAGCCCCGTGTCGGGCTCTGTGCTGACAGCTCAGAGCCTGGAGCCTGCTTGGGATTCTGCGTCTCTCTCTCTCTCTCTCTCTGCCCCTCCTCTGCTCATGCTCTGTCTCTCAATAATAAATAAACGTTAAAAACATTTTTTTAATAAAAATAAATAAATATGTGTTAAATGATCTGAATCCATTTTTCAATGAGTGCAGTCTAAGATCCCAGGTTTATTTTAGTAGTCTTCTCCTATTTGTGATTCCTGTCAACACTGTAACATCCACAAGGTTAGGGAACATATCCCCAGCACTAGCACAACTCCTGGCTCTGTGTTTGTATAATAAATGAACAAAAGCCATGCACGGCCACATATCAACTACATCGTTTTCTCTGAATTCATCCTTTGTTAGAGCAACTGATGGTGGATCTAAGTGTCGGGGTTTCAGTTTATTTCCCCTGAATGTTATCTTTTAGACACCTGTCAAGATGGTTCTGAATTTTGTTCTCCCAGTTTTGAATGAGAAACAAAGAAATAAGCATGCTTCCTGGGTCTCCTCCATCCAGAATGTGGATAGGAACGTCCATTAGGACCCTTCTTAGCACATTAAAAACTCAGTCTCTTGAAGGCCTGCTATAAAGAAATTCCTATGTACCAAATCCTTTGGGAAATACCTTCTTGAAAAGCATCTGTGTCCCTCCAGCTCTGATTATTTCCATTTTCACATGTATGATTCTTTGGACGCCTGGGTGGCTCAGTCAGTTGAGTGTCTGACTTCAGCTCAGGCCATGATCTCACGGTTCATGGGTTTGAGCCCCGCATTGGGCCCTGCACTGACAGCTCAGAGCCTGGAGTCTGCTTCAGATTCTGTGTCTGCCCCTCCCCCCTCTCATGCTCTGTCTCTCTCTGTCTCTCAAGAATAAATAATAAACATTAAAAAAATTTAATATTTATGATTCATTCCCCCCTGGATACACAGGCTTTTCCGATCCTCTTTGCACCAATGCAAATTATTGCAGGGATCCCTTTCCATTATCCAGTGGATGGTTTGGCTAAAAGATGCTTCTCCTTCCTACACAGCATCAAGGCTCCTTCTTTGCTCATCTATATCCAGCCCCAAATGAAGTCAGACACTTTCTTCCTGAGTTTATAATTGATTTGGATGAAAAACCTAAGTACTTTGTCTTTGCTAATACCATATTATGTTAATTTGAAAGATTTGTTCAAGCTCTGATGCATCTTTGTAATTAAACTGTTTCAGGGGCGCCCGGCTGGCTCATTTGGTAGAGCATATGACTCTTGATCTCAGGGTTGTAAGTTCAAGCCCTATGTTGGGTGTAAAGATTACTTAAAAAATTAAAATCTTTAGGGTGACTGGGTGGCTCAGTCAGTTGGGCGTCTGACTCTTGATTTCAGCTCATCATCTTTTTTTTTTTTAATTTTTTTAAATTTATTTTTGAGAGAGAGAGACAGAGAGACAGAGAGCAAGAGAGGAAAGGAGACACAGACTCTGAAGCAGGCTCCGGGCTCTGAGCTGTCAGCACAGAGCCCAATGTGGGACTGGAACCCATGAACCATGAGATCATGACCTGAGCTGAAATCAGACACTTAACCAACTGAGCCACCCAGGTATATCACCAGCTCAGGTCATGATCTCATAGTCTGTGGGATCTAGCCCTGTGCTGGGCTCCATGCTGAGCATACAGCCTGCTTAGGATGCTCTCTCTCCCCACCTCTCTCTGCCTCTCCCCCACTTGCACTCAATCTCTCTCTCTCCAAACAAATAAATAAACTTAAAAAACGTACAATCTTTTTAAAAAACATCAAAATAAACTAATTTCTTCAGAACATCACCCTTACAGAGTTCATAAAATAAGGTATTAGTATGATAATGTGAAGCCCCTTTAAGAATTTCTCAGGCCTTGGGGCGCCTGGGTGGCGCAGTCGGTTAAGCGTCCGACTTCAGCCAGGTCACGATCTCGCAGTCCGTGAGTTCGAGCCCCGCGTCAGGCTCTGGGCCGATGGCCCGGAGCCTGGAGCCTGTTTCCGATTCTGTGTCTCCCTCTCTCTCTGCCCCTCCCCCGTTCATGCTCTGTCTCTCTCTGTCCCAAAAATAAATAAACGTTGAAAAAAAAAATTTCTCAGGCCAGAAGAATTCATATAATATAGCATCACCTGCTAGTAAAGAGTGGTATTACAGGGCACCTCTTGGCCCCTATGTACATTCTCAAAAGTTCTAGTATTGATAAATGTAATGTAAGGCAAGAATCCACAGACATGGGAGGAAACTTAGGTGAATTTCTGGGAGGAAGCAATAAAAGATAGGAAACTTAAGAATTGTGAAAATATCAGATAGTCCAGAGTATGGGCCAAAGAAGGCCAATTTAACACTTCTTGGGACAAATGTCTTCAACTGAGAATGTTGATGGGCCCCCCCCCCCCCCGCCGCCGCCCACCCCAGGAAATTCTATTTCTTATTTTAAATGGAATCCAACAGAAAAATGGGATTTATATTTTCCTGTACGGCTGGGGCACTGCTCTGTTGGAACTGGCCCCGCGTGACCTTTCAAAAATATTTTACTCCTGTGCAGGCTGGGTGAGCATACCTGCCTTCTAAAGGTAGTTTACTCTTTGGCTTCCAATGCACGATGATTTCGGTGAAGCTCTGGCATGAACAAAGTGACAACCCTGCATGGAGTTTCAACCCACTGCATTAGAGAGCTTACTGGGGGAGTAAGGACGAAAATCTCGCCAAGTTCTGGGTTGGAGACGGGTTAGTGCACTGGAGGCCTCGCCAGCATCCGTGTTTCCCCCCTCTCCTCATGGTAACCCCCCTAAGGGATGTTTCCCAGCCCCTGCCTTTGCTTGAGGTCATGTGACTGAGTTCCAGCCAATGGAATATAGCTGATAGTGGTTGTGTGCCTCTCCTAGGCGTGTGCCAGGATTACCTCCAATCCACAATCCTCCAATCTCTCTCCCCCTTCTACATCAACCTTGGGGGCTACTTATTAAAGATGGCAGCCTCACAGGATGGAAGAAGCCCCCATCCCCGAGGCAACATTTGTAAGGGAGCCATCTAACCTGCAATGGATTGTGATCTACATGAGAGATAAACTATTGCTGTGCCGTCATTCAAATCTTGTAGTTGTTAGAACTAGCATTACTTGCTCTGACTACCGTAGAAGCTGCTATCTTGAAATGGGAGGCCACGGTGATAAAAACATAAATATGTGGCCTGGCTTAGCAATTGGGTAGCAGGATGTGAGGAACTTGATATTAGAGGCCGAAAATACAAAAATCTTTAGGGCCTTATCTAATCCGTTGAAGACCTTAACAGGAAAACAAAACAAAACAAAACAACAACAAAAAAGACTGACCTCCCCAGAGAAAGAGGGAATTCTGTCAGCAGACTGCCTTTGGACTTGAGCTGCAACATTAATTCTTCCCTGGGTCTCCAGCCTACCGGCTTATTGGTTCTGTTTCCTTGGAGAACTCTGACAAATACAGTGTTAGGTCTGCAAAAGTTTGAAGAGAATGCAAGTTTTGAAAGAGTAATTATCTTGGCAACTAAGATGAAAGTAGCAATTTTAGCAAGCATTGTGAGTTACAGCTACATCCTGAGAAGGAAAAGTGGAAGCAAGGTCCTAATGCTGGAGAAGAACAGGCTGCGAGAAGAAAGGATCAAAAGCACAGAGGGAGGAATCGAACTTTGGGAGAAAGAGATGTTTTGTGCCTGAAGTAGAAGAGAGAAAGGATGGTCTGGGGGGCTCCCTAGGAGGTTCTGTTCTGAGCAAATCATAGCACTGCTCACAAACTGAGGTGGGACTTTGTACCTTCATTAATACACGGAGAGTTCCGTCACTAGTGTTTCTTTTTTCTTTCTTTTTTTTTTTTCCCTCTAAATGACATCTGTTCTATAGCTACTTCCTTTGGCTTTCAGCAGAGTGTGGCTTAAGTGCCACAGTCAAATGTCCTCACCCCCTCCCCAGCCCACACACAAGTTAAAAACAGTATTAAGCATTTCTCCCAATCCCATCCCGCCCCCCCCTTTGCTGTCTCTGCCTCTGTGCTGAAGTCCCAGCCTGAGCCCCATCCTGATAACACCCCCCCCCCCCCGCCCCATTCTGGTCTGGGTGGGGATTTTGTTTCAGTTGACCCTGGGTCTATCCCTCTGGCTGTTGGTAGGAAATGCCTGAAATTGCAGCTGAAAGGCTTTCACCCAAAGGCTAGTGTGATCTCTTAGGAAATCCCTGTCTCCTCCCTTCTTGATCTGTGATCATCCTTCATTCTCATCATTCTGCCTTCCCTCTGAACTATTTTGGAGCTTTGACCCCTTGTGCCTCAAACTCATCTCCAGCTGTTTCCTGCCACTCCACAGAGCTAGGTCCCCTCTCCCCTAGAGTCCTTTTGGAACTGGAGTTCATCCTCTGAACCTGTTCAGGGCTGGGGTCCAGCTCTGCTCACCCAGGGCCGATCTGCCACCAGACACGGACATATTTCATTTCTTTGCTGATTCATTTGCACATCATAGCAATACCACAGGGTATGTACATCCTCCAAATCCAAAAGGGCAGGGACAGGGGTTGGGGGGGGCACTCCCTCACATCAGGGATAGGCCCTTTTTGTCACCAAACATCTTGGATCAAGCCAATTGAGAAAGCATGGAGAAAACCAAAGGTCATTTGCTTGTTCTTTCTGTCAATAAATATTTGAACACCTTCTATGAGAGGCAGTGTGATGGACTGAAGCTATACACACGGGCACTGGATTTAGCCTGCCCGGGTTCGGCTTTCAAGATCTCCACTTACTAGGTACATGACAGGAAGCACATTATTAAATCTCTCCTTGCCTCAGTTAACCTCCGATAAAAAATGAGGACAACAATTGTGCTTATCTCATAAGGCTGCTGCGAGGATTAAATAAATTAATACACAGGTAGCCTAGGTAAGGATTCCTTTGATGGGAATATCTCCCTGGTATTTACCAAGCAATTCTCCCGACCCAGGCCACAACGCCAGCAGACAGGAGGTAGACTCGGAATCCAGGTTCAAGGAGGACATTGTGACTGCTGCCAGGGAGGCAGCATCCTCTCTGAACCTCAGTCTCTGCGTCTGTAAGATGGGCAGCATGGGACCTGGCTCCCTCGCTGGAGGCTGTGGTGAGGTTGTCTTGAGACCATTGAGAGAACGTGCTTTACAAACTGAAACTTGCCTTGACCAGGTGGAGCAGATTAGAGATGGCTGATTGGCTTTCTGATCCGCTGGGATTGTGAATTGGCTTTCTGATTGGCTGGCCCCCCCTCAGCTCCTGGCTTAGAGGAAAGTTCTTGCGCTTTGGCCATACCTACTTTACTCCAAGGGCCAAGCTGGGGTGGGCATGGAAGTGTGGGGATGTGGGAAGAGGCCAGGCAGGGTTGCCCCCGCTCTGTGGTCCCCTCTCTGCCTGCACTGTCCTGTTATAACTTTCATCACACCTCAGCCCCCTCACTTGTCGAATTGTTGGCTTTCGTCACCAGATGCAACCTCTTGGGTACAGGGCTGGTGTGAAGTATTCCGCACACTCCCAGAGTTTGGGGCGGAACCTGGTGTGCGGTAGGTAGGGATCCATTCATGAAGAATGACAAGTGAGGATCCCAGGTGGGAGCCTAGGAGGAGAGTCACAACTCCCTGCTAGAGGTCAGTTCCCCTAAGATGGACGTCACTGTTTATACCAGAGGCCCCTCCACGAACAAAATCACAGAATTTGGGAGCGCCTGGGGCCCAGCTCCCTCCGGCAGAACACGGAGGTTTGGAGACACGAAGTGGCTGCTGAGTCATTCGCCCAGCGTGGCGGGGCTGGGGACCAACCTCGCGGGGTCTTCCCGGGACCGAGGGGCTGCGGGGGAGGGGGGCGGAATTTCAGTGCTAAGGCGGGGACAGTCCCAGGCAAACCGGGGCAGGAGGGGCTGGGGCAGCAACCCGGGGAGCCTGCCTTCTCCCAGTGCGTCTCCCCCTTAGACGGGCGAGGAGACCGCATGGTCCAGGGCTGAACCCCGCTCCCGCACCCCAGCCCGGCCACGAGGCGGCCCCCGGGGCGGGCGGCGGCTCGGGAGGCGCCTCCCCCGGGCGCGGCGGCCGCAGGGCGGGCCCGGGGAGCCGGCGGGGCCCGGGGTCGGGGGGCCCCCGCGGCGGCACAAAGAGGCCCGCCGCGGCAGTTTTGAAAATACCGAGGAAGTGGATCTGGGCCGGGGCCCAGGGAGTGACGACGAGGGAGGGAGCGCGCGCCAGCGAGCAGGGGGGAGGCGGGAGGCGGGGAGCGCGGGGCGCGGGCCGGCCGCAGACCTCGCCGGCCTCCAGCGGGAAGCGCGCGGGCGGCGGCGGCGGCGGCGGGATGGGCGGCCCGGCGCCCCCCGGCTGCGACCCCGCGGACCCTCCCCTCGGCGCGCCGCCTCCGCAGCCCGGCGCTCGAGCGGGCGGCGCGTAGGGCGGCGAGCGGGTGCCGGCCGAGGACCCGCCGGCTTCACCGCGCGCGCCAGTCCGCAGCTCGAGCCGCCGCCCCGGGGCGCTCCCGAGGCCCCTGCCGGAGGGATCATGAAAGGTAAGCCCCGAGCGCGCGAAGACGAGGCGAACCCCGGCGGGACCCCCCGCGCTCCCCTCCCCGCCCGGGCGCGGAGGGGAGGACTCTCGGGGTGGGGGTGGGGGGGAGCCATGGGCTCTCCCTGCCCTTCTGATCCTCCTGCCTAAGGCACTGATATGGGGCACGCATGCAGCCCTGATTGTCTAAGGAGGGGAGAGTTCACACAGTCACCTTCTCACTCCGCATCGCTCTATCCCTAAAAACAGTTTGAACTTCCAGAGAAGTTTCTGGTCCCTTTAACCGGTCAGCGCAGAAAGATGTCACCAGCCCAGCCTTCTGGGTGGTGTAAATCCCCAAACAGGGGACCCATCCTAGAGCTCCCGCAGCCCCCTACCTAGCTTGCCAGGTGCCAGGCCTAGGTACTGTCCTCCAGGAACTTCAACCCCTTCCTCAGGAGAGACCTGTTTTGTCCAAGTTGCTCAGCCCAGGCCCTGCCCCACCCCAGCCTCTGAACCCTGGCTGACCAGCCCTCTGACCTCCCAGGGACAAAAGCATCTGGGAAAGACCAGTGGTCCAGGCCTGAGCTCTCCCCGGGGGCACTGGGTTATCCCCACAGTGGCCCTTCCTTGCAGAGACAAGAACCAGACTCGGTCCCAGGTGCTCATACCTGGGCCTGGCTTTCTTGAGGCCCAGGAAAAAGCACACTTTGCCTTAACACTCATTTTCAGGCTAAGGGCGCAGCAGACCTTAGGATCATCTTATGGGACAGGCAACCTTTGGGGTTTTTAATGCTCTCTCCCATGCTTTCCAATAATCCTTCCACAGCACCTCGGGCAGGTGCCGGTGTTCCTAGTAGTGAGAACCTCATCACTCCTTTGACTTACCGAATGCTGGGGCTGACAAAGACCTTTGAGATCATCTATGTGGCTTTAAATATACTCCCAGGTGTGGTTGAAGTATCAGCTCTGTTTATGTCTTTTACATATGAGGGTCTAAGGGTTCCTGTGGAGAAAGGGCCCCACAGACAAACCTCTCTGACTGAATGTAGCCTCCGAGTTGTATAGTTGAGGAAACTGAGGCCCAAACAGGTAGAAGCGGCTTCATGGGTGTGCAGACCTGTGCATCTTCACAGGTTCCTGCGCTCGGAAGGCCTCACACTGGGTTCAATGTCTTGAAAATGCTTAGTAACTTTTAAACAAGGGCCCCTAACACTTTACCGGCCTCTACGAATTATGTTGCTGGTCCTAGGGATAGGAGGAAGGAACTTGCTTAAGACTCACAGCGAGTCCGGGGAACTAGAACCCAGTGGCCTGACTTCCAGGCCAGCGCACTGGCCAACGCACCCCTGCCTCTCTGTCACTTCCTTCCCTCTGGCCTCCGGACCCTCTATCTGTGCTTGCTGACAGTCTCACCGTGTCTTGGGCTGTCTGGGATGAGGCAAGCAAGTTATAATCACCTCCAGGGAGTTCCCACGGCAGCAGAGAGGAGCCTCACCCACGAAGCTCCTGCCTTCAGCTACCACATCTGTGGAGACGTACTCACCCCGGTCAGCCGGCCTAGGGCAGGTCATTACCCAGAAGCCTCTGGAAGGGTCTTAGACCACATCTCACCACAGGCTTGGGGCCCATACTGCTCTGGGCCTTCATGACGATGGTGAGATGCTACACATACTCAGAGTGGTGTGGCTCCACCAACATCCCCGGCAAACAGTGTAAGAGAAAACAGAGTGAGAGACAGCAGGGCAGGGCAGGAATCCCCTGGAGTGGAGGAGCCATCCGGCTCCCAGAGAGGAGGGAGTCGGGAGCACATGACCTGCCTTTCTGAAACTCAGCAAGGCAATTCCACTCCTCCGAATGGAAGAGGAAATGAGCTAGTGTGGATAAATATTTCGAGGAGGATGGACTACTGTGGCAGCAGGTCTCGGGGTCTTTGTGGCCTGCCAGCCGGAAGTCTACAGGCTCCCTCCTTGGGTTCCCAAAGTCTGCCCCTCTCACCTCTTCTTCCCTGTTCTCAACCAACAGCCTCACCACCACGTGGGGCCAAATTCCTGTTCACTGGGGCCTTTGGGGCCGCTCTCATGTATTTGTCCTCCAGTCTCCAGGAAACCTTCCGTGATCTCCCATAACATCCCAGGGGCATGGGCTGCCGGGCTGCGGGGGAAGACGAGGGTTGATTCCCAGGGCACCCCGCCCCCCCACCCCGCCCCGCAAGTGTCTTCCCTCATTCTCCCCAGGAGCCAGGAAGACCTGCCACCTCTACCTGAGATGGAAAAGGCAGGGCAGACAGCAAATATTTGGCCTTTGGATCCGTGGCGTGTGAAGAACCAGGGTTTTTTTCACCCACATGGAAAAAGTAAAATGCCCAGCAAAGCAGGGCAGCCCTTCCAGACTGGCCCTTCCCCAAGGGGAACTGGCTTCACACGCTCCTCCAAAGGCCCCCACCAATCTGAGAATTACATCTGTTGGCCAAGATTCATCATCTCCCCCCAAAGCAAAACATGGTGATGTTATGCTTTGTGGGGGAGAGGGGTGTTGGTGGGGACGGTACGTAAACCAGAAAACACATTTGCTGAGGAGTACGCCCCCGGTGGCCAGGCGCCAGGGCCTGCTCCTGCCAGCCAGGCTGTTTCCACCCCGAGGCTCCTCCTGCCTGCCTGCCTGCCTGCCTCTGGCTGGGCCTCCCAGGCAACCACGTCTTCTGATGCAAGCTGGTACCTGGCCCCAGGTGCAGCCCCTTCTCACACCTGGGGGCCACACAGCCGGCCCCAGGCCCTTGGTGACTGGCCCATCGTGGAGCGTCCCACTGGCCTGTCTGAGCCATTAATAGCCACCTGTGGGGTTGTTTCCACACCTGTGGCAAGAGGGTCCAGTCGTGGGAGCTCTCCCAGCTATCCAAGTGATTTGAGAGTCAAAGATAGGGTCTCGAGTCCTAGCCCCACGTGAGGCTCTGGTCAAAGCGTTTCTGTCTCTGGGCTTCGTTTTCCTCCTGGGTGATCCCTAAGGCCCGTCCTGCTCTGATGCACTGTGGCTCAGCCCAGGACCTCCGGCCCTGAGTACCACTTGGGGAGCGGAAGTGACTCGGTGGAGGGATGGTTGGAAGCAGGCCCACCGCACGGGTGAGTCTTTGCCCCTGGGAGACTTGTCCTCAGCTGCCACAGACAGGGCAGAGCCACACCCCACTGTTTCCCAAGCGTGGGAGGGATGGCCCCTCGCCACAGAATCAGAGACCAGTGCCCACACTCCGTGGAGAAAGGGTGGAGAGGGAGAGAAAGGGCTTCAGAATATAGCAGTGTGACCCCAGGAAAATCCATCCCCCACAGCTTGGCAGAGGGGATCATGAGCGGGCAGACTGGCTTCCCTTGGAAAGCCTGACCTCCATCCCCAGACATTGGGTGCTGAAAGGAGCCTGAGACTAGAAGAAAAGGAGCTGACGTGGCAGAGGTGCAGCGAGCCACTAAACGGCCTGATGTGGGGGGGCCCGGGAGCTTCGATGTTGGAGGTCAGCTCCAAACCCTCACCCCGCCCCGCCGCTACTCACCTTGCCATCCAGCTGGGGTAACTTTAATAGCTGAAGACTCACATCGCAAAGCCAGTTTGCGAGGAAAAAGAATTCTGCTTCTCAGCAGATGTTTGGTGGAGAGCTTAGCCGTTTCCACGAAAGGCAGGCCGCCGTGCTGGGTGTTAGGACTGGCAGGTTCTGGCGTGAGGGACTGTGCCACTATACTCATAGATATGCTGCCCATGTCGGATTATGTTTAACTTAGCAGGTGTGTGTGTGTGTGTGTGTGTGTGTGTGTGTGTGTGTGTGTGTGTTGTGAGCACTGGCCGGAGATTAGACCTAGCCCTGTACCCGCCAGCTTTATAACCACATGGCTATGGTGAAGTCATTGCTACTCTCTGGCCCCCCTCGTCTGCAAGTAGACCGCATCGTCTTTAATGTTCTTTCCCCCTCTAACATTCTACTCTTTTGTTTTTCCTTCTGAGAGGGCTTATTGATTCAGTTATTTAATTTGAGTGCAGCTGACACACCCCATTACATTAGTTTCAGGTGTGCACCATACTGACTGCACAAGTTTAGACATTATGCCGTGCTCCCCACAAGTGTAGCTGCCATCGGTCACCCTACGGCACTGTTACAGTATCGTTGACTGCGTGCCCTACGTGGTGCCTTTTCTTCCCCTGATTCATTCACTCCATAACCGAAAGCCTCTATCTCCCGCTCCCCTTCCCCCATTCTGCCCACCCTCCCACCTCCCTTCTGGCAACCATCTGTTTGTCCTCTGTATTTATAGATCTGATTCTGCTTTCTGTTTATTCATTTGTTGTGTTTTCGGATTCCACATATGAGCGAAATCATGTGGTATTTGTCTCTCAGTCTGACTTACTTCACTTGGCATAATACCCTCTAGGTCCATCCATGTGGTTGCAAATGGCACAATCTCCTCCTCTTTATGACTGTGTAGTATTCCACGGTATATAGAGGGTACATATATTTATATCTCTCCATCTGTCTATTGATCCATGTCTATTTTTCTCTCAGAATAAGACTGTAGAGCCCACAGGATAGTATTAGGATGTGAGTGTCATGAACATGGCGATCCTGTCTGCCTTTTTCTTGCCTCACTCTCTCACGGTGCCTGGCACTTAGGAGGTGTCCACTGCATTTGCTAGTGGATGCGTCTGAGTCCCCTACGGGGCTGAAATCCTTCAAGGCAACAGCAACACCGTGCTCTCTATCCCCAGAATCTAAGGTAGGTATCCCATAAAGACTCATGCTTCTATTTAACATTCACTATCCAATCTCCGAATGCCAGGGCTTGTGTGTATATTTATGTCTAAGGGTCAAGATAAATGCAAAGAAGAACTCACTGCCCTTTCGCTCAAGGAGCTTACCCTTTGCTAAGATGCTTAAGATTTGTGCTCAAATCATTCAAAAGAGATTGAAAGTGTGCCATAAGAGAGGTCCCGGGGAGGCCATTTGGGGTAGTTTTGGCTCTTTTCCTGTCTCCCTCTTAGCATAGCATCTGCTATGGACTCTCTGGTTCTCACTGGGCACCCATTCTAGTACAGTCTTCCCTGGCCTTGTGGATTTGACATATGAGGACAGGCTGAGGATACCAGGTTTACGGCTCTGGGCGCCACACTTATATTGCTGACTGTCGTGAACACCTCTAGAGGCCTGCGGATACCTTCAAGGCTCAGATGACATACCTCACAGCCACCTGAACCTGAGCTGTGGTTATTGGCTGTGGTTATTGGTTATTGGTTACTGGGATGTTGCACCACACTTTGGTGGCTTCTGCCCTCAGGCAGAGACGAGACGTACACACTTAAGAAGAAAACTGGAGGGGCGCCTGGGTGGCGCAGTCGGTTAAGCGTCCGACTTCAGCCAGGTCACGATCTCGCGGTCCGTGAGTTCAAGCCCCGCGTCGGGCTCTGGGCTGATGGCTCAGAGCCTGGAGCCTGTTTCCGATTCTGTGTCTCCCTCTCTCTCTGCCCCTCCCCCGTTCATGCTTTGTCTCTCTCTGTCCCAAAAATAAATAAATAAACGTTGAAAAAAAAAAAAAAGAAGAAAACTGGATAATAAAGGGAGACGAAGCAAACAGACAAATGCATGGTATATGTAGTAGGTTCAGTAGGAATCCCGGGGAGAAAGAGCAGTACAGGTTGGGGGGCAGTTTGGGGAGGCTTTAAGGAAGAATGAAAGGGTAGGCAAAACTTGGGTCAGGTCACTTAGGGGATAGTCATGAGAGGCAGGAAACAGCGTTGTGGAAAGCTGGGCTTTACGTCATTGGGTAAATGTGTTTAGGGGTGATGGGTAAAGTGATTTGCCTAGGGTTGAGAGCTGGGTCAGCGACTCAGGGAGCCACAAGGCCAAGAGGCGTCGAGCACCCTGCCAAGGACTTCCGGTTGTGTCTTGTTGATTTTGGAGAAGCCCTGGAAGGGTTTGTCAGGAGACGGCCTGGAGATGTGCTCTAACGACTTTAGCCCACGTTGGAAAATCTCTGCTTTTAGAGAATGGCGGCAGAGGGGGTGGGGGGGAGGGGGGAGAAAACGAGCCTGTGAGAGAGCCAGAGAGACACAGGCAGAGAACCGTGCCGGTAATGTCAGGGAAACTGAGAGGAGAAAGTTCCAAGAAGGAGGAAATGGTCAACAATGTTGACTGTTCCTCAACAGAGTTAATTGATCCGAGGAAGCCAGGCGGCACAGTCTGAGAGGGCAATGGCTAGATCTGAAGCAAAGGTACGGGGAGACCTCGCATTAGAGAAGTTCCAGAAAAAGGTAACTGAGTAGTGAACACAGGAAGCAGAGCCAGGCATGAAGGGGTTTTCAAGGTGGGGCTGGTCTGTGCTTATTTAAAGGGAGAGGGAGAGAAGACGGAGTTCTGGAAGCGGGCACGTGGTGAGGAAGGAGGTAGCAGTGGGTAAGCTTTGCCTTCGAAAGAAGAAAGGCTCTCTTTTGGGGATGCAAGGGAAGGGAGAAATGACATGTACAGACACAGACTTGTTGCATTTAATCTTCTTATATATAGTACATATGCATTATGAAACGTTTTGAAAAATTCAGTAAAGGGGAAAAAACAGCACTTACTCCTACCCCTCAGAGATAATTGACAAGATTTGGATGAGCATTCTTCCAGAAATCTTTGTGTGAATATTGGCACACCGATTTTTTTCATATGGATAAGATTATACTTTCCATGTTATTCTCTATATGTATTTTTAAAATTCAATGAACTTAGATATCTTCCTTGGGGAAAAAATTTTTTTAAACTGTTTATTTCAGAGACAGAGAGAACAGGGGAGGGGCAGAAAGAGACAGTGAGACAGAGAATCCTAAGCAGGCTCCACGCTGTCAGCACAGAGCCCAACACGGGGCTCAATCCCACAAACCGTGCGATCATAACCTGAGCCAAAATTAAGAGTCGGACAGTCAACTGACTGAACGTTGAGACCCAGGTGTTCCAAGTCTGCATTATTTTTAAAATGGTTGCATAATATTCCATATATGACTTTACAATAATTTATTTAACCAATCCCTTATTGGTGGGCATTTGAGTTATTTACGTCCTTCCTGGGGTTTGTCACAACATACAATGATAATCTTCACACATTCATCTTTGCCCCACTGTATAAGCATCCCCTTAGGAAAAAATGCCTAGAAACGGGGTTGCTGAGTCAAAAGGCATGCTCATTTGAAGTTTGGAAACAGAGTGTGCCACACGACTCCAAAAGCATGAGTGGCCCCCTCAGCCCACTGGGTTTGAGGTATAACACGTGGAGGAAGTTTAGGGAAGGTGTAGACTTTTGATCTTTGCAGAAAAGAAGGAAGTGAGTTCATCTTTGGAGAATAAGCGATCAGAGAAGAGAAGGAACAGCGAGCGAGGATCCAAGCGGGACTTGATGGAAGTCAAATCCACGCCATTCTCTGATGCGCTCCCACCGGGCTGGGGTTCCCCAGAGCAATGCAGAGGAAACAGGCTGAGGGGGTGAAGGGCACAAGGGCCAGGAGACAAAGCTAACGGCCCCAGCACGCTGAAGCTTATCCCAGGGGGCTAGACTGAGGGCAGGGTGGAGTGAGGAGTGAAAAGGCTTAGCGCAGTGGAGAGATTGAAGAGCAGTGGGAGAGGTCCTTGAGGTCCAGCAGATGGGACAGCAGTAAACTTTCTGTTCCAGAGGGCACGCCAGCTGAGCTGTGGCCGAGGCAGAGAAGAGACTCATAGATTCCAGGTCAGGGAGGTTGGAGGTCTAGGGAACCAATGGACTTTCAACAAATGTTGCTTCCATTAAAGTTGATGGCAGGAGACATTCCAGAACATGAGACGCTCATGCTCTGTCTCTCTCTGTCTCTCAATAATAAATAAACGTTAAGAAAAAAAAATTAAAAAAAAAAAAGAACTACTAAAAAAAAGTTCTATGGTCAAATAAGTTTGAGAAACAAAATTAAACGCAGGTTGAAATGGGCTTTTTTTTCTTTTGCTGCCTTGTTAAAATTTTCACTACATTAATGTGAGCTTCTACGATGGTAATAGAGTATGCAGCACTTTCCAGACTTACTTGATCAAAGAGCTTTCTTTGTTTTGTTTTTCACAAAGAATATTTTGGGATTAGTGTTCCACAGGCCATATTTTGAAAAATGGATTTCTTGAAAGTTGGAAATTGGCCCTGAGCATAAGGGACACTGGGAAAGGATGAAAAATGACAGCAGCAATTCGAGTAGGACCGAAAAAGAGTCCCAATAAAAATGACAGCCACTACCATTTATCAGGTATTTGCCCTTCGCCAGGTACTTGTCATTTATTGTCTCATTGGGTTTCTTTTTTTTTTTTAATTTTTTTTTTAACATTTATTTATTTTTGAGACAGAGACAGAGCATGAATGGGGGAGGGTCAGAGAGAGGGAGACACAGAATCTGAAACAGGCTCCAGGCTCTGAGCTGTCAGCACAGAGCCTGACGCAGGGCTCGAACTCACGGACTGAGAGATCATGACCTGAGCCGAAGTCGGACGCTCAACCGACTGAGCCACCCAGGCGCCCCTCTCATTGGGTTTCCACAGCAGCTCTGTGAGAAGATGGCGTGCTCTCTAGTTTGCACGTGAAGTTGAGAGAAGGGAAGAGAGGCCCCACAAGAGAGAGAGCAGGGACCTCAAGTGGTGAAACACAGGGAGAGTGAAGGGTTTGAAGATCCAGAAGTGACCACAGAGATCAAGCAACTGGTGATTCCCACCCCTCCCCCACCATTTGCACGGGGTTTCAGGGTTCAGGGGCAGCGGAGGGGTCCCTGTCTACACAGAGGAGGACCAGTGTGTATGTGATGGGGGAGGGTTGGGTCTGTTGCATGGAGTGACTAGAATAGGCAAGGTTCTTTTCTCACATGGAGGCCACACTGCCCCTTGAAGGGGTTTCTAGAAATGGGGCGGGCATCTGGAGTTATCACAATGATCAGGGATTGCTGCTGGCATTTAGCGGGCTCGAATGCCAGAAGTCTGCACAGCATGGGTAAGCCCTGTCTAACAGAATTGTGCCCCCCAGATGATGTCCCCCAGTTGGGAACACAGAGGGCAAGAAAGGCGAGGAAAGTCGTCGGGGATAAAGAAGGCTTAGGATAAAGGGTGAGTCTCCCCTCAGCCTCTGTGGTGACCCGGGAGCACAGTGGAAGGCAGGCTGAGGGCTGGCTCCGAGGACTGACACAGAGTTGGGCAGGAGGAGAGCAAAAACCCGTCCCAGAGCACCAAATGTGGATTTTAGGAATGAAGGCGCAGGGAGCAGGTGATCATCACAGGGAAGCAGATCATGACAAGTTGATGAGCTGGAGAATCTGAAAGAGAAGGACCGGATTCATTAGAGTGGAGAGGGGCAGACGGATTCCCATCGGAATATAGCTGTATCCACACAGGAAGCCTGCGGGGAGGGGGTAATGGCAGGAGGATTCTAATGAAAACAATTTTGCAACCGTAATTATAGCATTCTGCAACCCTAAACTATAGCCATTCTGCAACTTTAAATATAGCATTGGCTCCTGAGAAGACTCTGAAATCTTTATTTTTACCGACCCAATTGGCCGTTTTTGAAAACCCACTCTGTGAACTCCATAGAAGATAATCATCAAAATATGTTCCTTGAAGTTCCCAAAGAAAGACCTTTTATTCAGTTCCTCGAATCTCTCCCCCTCGCTGACTCTGATGGAAGATTGCAGTCCCGGAAAGGCAACGGAGTGAATTAACTCCATATTTTTGGTCAACCAAAAGAAAGCCAGAGTCGGCGACCACAGTTGAGTTAGCAGTTGGTTCACAGGTCCAGGCTATTTTCCACCTCCAGGGAGAAGTGAACGGAGCTCAACCCCAACAGAGTCAGCAGTCCCGCCAAAAATGTGCCAAGGCATGAACCTTCAATCACACTTTCTACGTGGCTCTGTGAGAGCAGAGGCACAAAAAGGGGGGGTGGGGTGCCTGGGTGACTCAGTCGGTTAAGCGTCCGACTTCGGCTCAGGTCATGATCTCGTGGTTCGTGGGTTCGGGCCCCGCATCGGGCTCTGTGCTGACAGATCAGAGCCTGGAGCCTGCTTGGGATTCTGTGTCTCCACCTCTCTTGGCCCCTCCTCTGCTCGCACTGTCTCCCTCTCTCTCTCAAAAATAAATAAAGACTAAAAAAAAAAAATTAAAAAAAAAAAAAAAGTAGTTTCTCTTGTGGCTGTCCTGACACTTGAGTTGGCCATTATGACCTCGAGTATGAGGGGAACAGAGGCTCTTTTCAAATCTTCAGTGGTTGCCACCGCTTTATGAGTCCAAGCTTGCAACTCTGGCCTTCGAAGGCTGTTGGGTTGGTTGTTTGTTTTACTGCCTGCAATTTGTGTAGAAGTTGCTGGATGAGGAGTAGAGCCTGGCTCTACTGGCTGTGCCTTTGGTAGGTGATTCGTGGTGTCTGGCTTCTTCAACACAGGGACCAGGATACGCACCTCATGACAGCGATAATCCCTTGGGGCCTCTGGAACAGGGGAGGCAGAAACCGGCTCATAAAACCTTAGGGGTTTGCTGACTGGAGCAGCTTGCTGCTTATAGTCTAGTCCCAAAGGCTTATAGTCCAGGCATTATCATCTCTTCTCCCGTGTCCTTTCCCAAGCCCACCACCTCTTGTCACAATTTATGCTAGAGTCGGCAAAATGAGGAAAGGAAGGAAAAAAAGGAGAGAAGGCAACAGAGTCTGCTTCTGCTTTCTGGAACCTTAGCCCCCCTTCAGACACCCATGGCCTACAGCATTGCCTCTTCCTCAGCCATCACAGACACCTAGCACCCATGATGTTTGACACTCGTCACCACCTGGGTTTTCGGCATGCCAGGAGTCCTCAATTTCATGGATAATTTATGTATGACCCAGGGAAGAGCCGGGGCCTTGCTTTAGAGAGCCATAACATGCTGGTGCTATTCTAAGGTAATTAATTGGGACACCATTGGAAAATAATACTCCCCCATTCCCACCAAAAAGAGGTCTTTTAGCTTTAGGAGAGGATTACCATGTCCCTTGTTCTGGTTCTGAGAAAGGGAGGGGAAGCAGACCCTACCTTCCACTATACCCCCACCCCCGCAAGTTCATTCCTTTTCCTTAAAAAAGTTGTTTTTAATGTATGTTTTTGAGGGAGACACAGAGAGAGAGACACACAGAGTGTGAGTCGGGGGAGGGCCAGAGAGAGAAGGAGACAGAATCTGAAGCAGGCTTCAGGCTCTGAGCTGTCAGCACAGAGCCCGACGGGGGGCTCGAACCCACAAACTGCTAGATCGTGACATGAGCAGAAGTTGGACACTTAACCGACTGAGCCACCTGGGTGCCCCCATGTTGAATTTTTCAATTCAAACATTAGGCCCCTGTATGTGAATGCTAAGCCTCTGCTGCTTTAAGCCTTTGCATCCTCTATGCATTAGCACCCCCCAATACCCCCTAGCCATGGAGAACTAAGAATACACAAAATTTAAACCATATTTGAAGTCATTCGTCTTTATTTTTTAATAAAAATGAGCTCTTAAATGAAACAGCAGATGTCAAGAATTAACTAAGGATGCAGGCTTTCTCAAAGGATCAGTAAACTCATTTTTTTGAACACCCACTCTGGGCTCAGCCCTGTGCAGACTGAGGCTGGAAAGAGGATTTCAGACCTGAAGGCGATGTAAACAGACATCGGGCCTGGATAGAAAAGACTTATCCCAGATCTGTGGCCAGTCTGAGCTGGGTATATGCGACCCTGCAAGCCCTCTGTGTGTGTGTTTGGATCGTCCTTCAGATCCCTGGACGTTCAGGAACCACGAACTGACTGGCAGGTCACTTGACCTCTCCACACCTCTGTACCATGACAGGTGGGCTCTGTGACTTCTGAGTTCCTTCCCACTCCCTGTCTCTGAAAACACATTGGAAAGCCAGTGTGCCCAGCGTTAAGATCGCCGCAGAAGCCGTAGGAACAGGCAGGCATGGGAGATGGAGAGGAGGAGGAAAATTACCTTCCTGTCTCTTGGCCCAGTGCAAGGAAGGAGTACAGACTCCTGTCTAATCAATGATCCTCTGATCCATCATAGCCTCTGTATCCTCAAGCCAGGCTCTCCTCCATTCTTCAAGTCTGTTTCTTCCTCTGTCCCCTGACCGGAACAATCTTGGTGTAATGTGAATATAATGAGCCTGTGCTTGCAGAGGGCTTGGCTTATAAAAGCCTCCCAAATGCTTTGGATTATGGTCTCATTAAAATGAACAAGGCTAAAGTGGAGAGTTGCTACAGCATTCCAGACATAGGTAAATTAGAGGTCCCCCGGGCCCGCGGCTCTGTGCTGGTGAACAGGAAGTCCAAAGGATTAGAAAGAGGAGGAGACCCCCTTGGGGATCGGGGAGGGCGTGAGCTGCGGAGCTGAGATGTCAACAGAGGGAACAACGCCAGGCACTTGTGAACCCCTCATCTACAGAGAGCCAAGTTCGTGCTGGCAACTGTCATTTCCCTGCCCATGGGCTGCAAAGTACCGGAATGGGGTCTTTATTAATTCCCACTTGCTAACGATTGCCAATCTTGGGGGACCTCGGTAGGAGAGCAAAGTTATGACAAAGCTGTGTGCTTTTTGAGGGGGTGTTTGCTGAAGGTCAGTGTCAGCCTTGCTTGATTTAAGTTCTCCCAGATCCCTTGCAAAGGCTATAAACAGCGATGTGACGAAATTGGCCTCGGAGCCAGAACAGGGAGGAGGCCTAGTCACAAGGGAGGGCAGAGAAGCACCATCAAGGGGTGGAGAGAAATGAGAAACGGGCAGGAAGGCCTTGAAGGCATTTCTGTTCCAACGAATGGAAGGAATACCTCCCCTAGGGACCAAGGTGGCGGTAAATCCGGGTAAATCTGACAGCCCTCAGCGTGGTTCTGGCTGAGATCATCTGGGGCTGAGATGTTAGGGGGAGGTTTTGGTCAGATGGAGCATAGAGGGCACCAAGGGATCCTAGCCTGCCTCATCTGAAGCATAAATTTATGGGAAAGGGATGGTAATCGTGGTAACCCCCCCGGGCACAGTTACCCTCGTAAACTGGTGGCAGATTGATGGCAGCATGACAGCCTAAGACACAACACAGGGCTGAAAAGATTGATTTCTTTTTTTTTTTTTAATTTTTTTTCTTTAACATTTTATTTATTTTTGAGATGGGGAGAGACAGAGCATGAACAGGGGAGGGTCAGAGAGAGGGAGACACAGAATCTGAAACAGGCTCCAGGCTCTGAGCTGTCAGCACAGAGCCCGACGCGGGGCTCGAACTCACGGACCGCGAGATCGTGACCTGAGCCGAAGTTGGCTGCTTAACCGACTGAGCCACCCGGGCTCCCCAGATTTCCTACGCTATTTATGAGATGATCAGTGGTACCTGCCATGTCAGCCCTCCTTCTGCCATTGTACCCACTCCCCTCCAAGGCACACGCGTGCACACACACACACACTCGTGTACACGCCCATGAGAACACACTAGCTCTATCAGAGAGGCTACCTGGAGATAGCTGTGGATAGGAAAACAACCAGGATTCAGGAGGCTTTGCCACTAGCTGGCTCGGTGACTTTAGCCAGGTGTTATGAGATAACCCCCTGGCCCCAACTCACTTTCCTCACCTGGAGAGTGAGGGGAATAACTTCTCATCCTGTTTCTTTCTCAGGCTAGTCATAAGGACCGAATGCAATAATGGATATGAGGTCTCCAGCCTCCCCCCAGCTTAGCTCAGAATCATTGAGAGTGGGGTGCTCACCTGGGGCTCTCGACCAAGCTTCCAGGTAGTTACACACGCGAGCGTAGACCTACTTACTACTGGAAAAGCATAATGTAAAGTCATTCCTAGATTCATTTAAAATTGTGTTTGTTGAGTATTTCTCAGTGCCATATACAGCACTAGGGTCTTTGGATAAAGCAGACAATAAGACAGACATATTCATTACCCCCAGATCTTAAACACTGGGGATGAGACCTGCTGAATAAATAAGAAAAGGTATATTGCCTTCTACAATGGGGAGACACAGAGCACACAGAAGTATGCATGGAGCATACTGGCTCTTCCAGTTTGGGAGCCCAAGGAAGGCCACTGAGGAAGTGACATATATGCTGTGCCCTGGAGGTCAGGGAGAAGGCATTCATGGTGATGATGGTGGCATCTTTAATTTGGGGTCACCCTCAGTCCCTCTCCTACTGAGTCCACTCATTTGATCATTACTCTGAGGAGGCGGTAGGCATGGTCGAAAAGATGTCTGAGTTCAGATCGCAGCCCCATCACATATTCGGTAGACCATTAAGCAACAGTCTTAACCTCTCTGAACCTCAGTCTTTTTGTCCATGGAAGTGACACTGGAGACTGTAAAGTTTATAGGGTTGTCGTGACAACTGACACAAGGCAAGACCCAGATTTTTATCAAATTGAAAAAGGGAAGAAACAAAAGACTTCGAGCTTCTACTTCTAGTGTTACCGGGTTAAAATATTCTTGGGACATGAAGCTTATGTCCTAGATAAACTAGCCAAATGCATAGGTAAAGTTGAAAGAAAACTGAGGAAGTTTACAAAGACCAAGAAAAAGAATTCGAATTAGGAGCTGAAACCAATGGGTCAACACATACAGAAGCTGGGTGTTAGGAACAAGGCTGTGAGTGGCACAGGGAGGGGGCAGCAGGCTCAAAGACCCCCACCATAAAGCCTGTCACACTCTGTCACCCCGAGAAACCCTGAGACAGCCATTCTGCCTGGTTTTGAGGTTTTTGTTTTTGTTTATGTTTTTGCCCCAGTCTTTTCTGATTGATCACAGTCTTCCTACTGGTTGCTCGATGCCCGTACCTGAGGCATTTTGAAGCTCACCCCAGCTAGTCTGCTCCTTGGAAAAGAGGAGGGGAGAAGCGAGAGGCTGAGCGGGGAGGGGGTGGAGTGGAATACACCTGTCAGAGAGCTGTTGAGGAAACCGGATGTCTCCAGAGAGTCCAGAGGGTGGAAAGGGCTGTGCCAGGGATAGGCTTGCCCTCCCAAGGGTCTGGGGGTCCAGTTTATATTCAGTGTGCACTTGGGCAAGCCAATTTTATTTATTTATTTGTCTACTTATTTATTCATTTAAAATTTTTCTAATGTTTATTCATTTTCAAGAGACAGAGAGAAACAGAGTGTGAGTGGGGCAGGAGCAGAGAGAGGGGCCACACAGAATCTGAAGCAGGCCCCAGGCTCTGGGCTGCCAGCACACAGCCCAATGCAAGTCTTGAACCCACGAACCACGAGATCATGACCTGAGCCGAAGTTGGATTTTTAACCCAGTGAGCCACCCAGGCGCCCTGGGCAAGCCAGTTTTAAAAAGCAAACTGCAGTGGTCCCAGATTGGTTGTTGTTCCCTTGGCACCTGGTAAAATTCAAGAAAATTCCCTCTGGAAGAAAGAGTCTTGAATACAGACCCCTCAGGATTCTGTCATTTAATCAGGGGGTACGAAGTGGATGCCCTTCCACACCTCCCCACCCCGTGCCCTGCCCCTGGAAGACACTCTGGTGGCCCCGGAGCTGTGCACACACAAGCTTTAACAATTTAGAAATAGGGGCACCTGGGTGGCTCAGTCGGTTAAGCGTCCGACTTCAGCTCAGGTCATGATCTCACGGTTTGTGGGTTCGAGCCCCGTGTCTGGCTCTGTGCTGATAGCCCAGAGCCTGGAGCCTGCTTCAGATTCTGTGTCTCCCTGTTGCTCTCTGCCCCTCGCCTGCTTGTGCTCTGTCTCTCTCCGTCTCTCAAAAATAAAGATGTTTAAAAAAAATTTATAAATAAATCTATTGAAACATCTGCAAGACACGTGATAAAATGTTCTGATGAAAGCCTTGCACACATGCAAAATCCATAGCTCAACAGAAAAAAGAGCAAAGGCTACATATAGACAATGCATGGGAAAGAATGGCTAGTAAGCACTTGATAATGGTCAGCCTCTTAATTTTTTTCTCTAAAAAATTTTTTTAATGTTTATTTATTTTTGAGAAAGAGAAAGAATGCGGGCAGGGGGATGGGCAGAGAGAGGAGGAGACACAGAATGCGAAGCAGGCTCCAGGCTCTGAGCTGTCAGCACAGAGCCTGACACAGGGTTTGAACCCATGAACCATGAGATCATGATGTGAGCTAAAGTCAGAGGTATAACCGGGTCACCCAGACTCCCCAATAATTTTTCTTAATTTTTTTTTTTTTACTTTTTAGATAGAGTGAAAGTGTCAGTGGGGGAAGGGACAGATGCAGAGAGAGAGAGAGAGAGAGAGAGAGAGAGAGAGAGAGAATTCCAAGCAGTCTCCACACTCAGCATGGAGCCTGAAGCAGGATTCCATCCCACAAACCACGAGATCTTGACCTGAGCTGAAATCAAGAGTCAGATGCTTAAGTGATTGAGCCACACAGTCGCCCCAATTTGCATGCCCTTTCTAGATGGCAGTTAGTTCATTTGTTTCCAGAACATTAAAATGTTCTTACAATGTGATCCAGACAATTCACTTTTAGGAAATTATCTTGAGAAGATCCTATATGTGCATAACATCTTATGCACAAGGATTTTCAATGAAGTATTACCCCCCCACACACACATATATTCGTATACACATATGTACACATTTTTTTTTTTTGCACATACCTCATGGCCCTTTACTTCTAAACACTTCTGTATGGATTTCTTAAGAATAGGAATATGTCCGAGTACAGTCGTAAACTTCATGAATTGCTTTAGAACTTTATGTAACGTACAGTGTGTGTTCCAGTGTTACCAGTGGACCAACAGTATCCTTTGTAGATTTCCTCTCCCCTCCAGCACAGGATCCAGTCTAATGTTAAGGGTTGCATTTAGTTGTCATGTCTCTTTCACCTTTATTGTCTTTTATGACTGATATTTTTGAAAAATACAGTCCTCTCCCACATCCTTTTAAAAAAAAATTTTTTTTTGATCTTTATTTATCTTTGAGAGAGAGAGAGACGGAGTGCGAGCAGGGGAGGAACAGAGAGAGAGGGAGACACAGAATCCGAAGCAGGCTCCAGGCTCTGAACTGTCGGCACAGAGCCCGACGTGGGGCTCAGACTCACCGACTGTGAGATCATGACCTGGACCGAAGTCGACTGAGCCACCCAGGCGCCCTGTCACATCCCTTTTTTTAATGTGATGATCGTCACTTTGTGTTTTTCTCATGTTTCCTCGTGATTGGATTGCGGTTGTGTGTTCTTGGCCAATAAATAGTATATGTGATGATGTGTGCTGCTCCAGCTAACACATCTCTAGGCACACAGTGTCCATCTGTCCCTCACAGGTGATGTTCATTTTGATCACCTGGTCAAGGTGTGGCCTGATTTCCCTGATACATAATGAGTGGGCTTTCCCCCCTCCCTCATAACAAATAAGTCATCTGTGAGAAGACACTTTAAGACCATGTGTATATACTGCTCTTCATCAAAATTTTCCCTGGAGGTAGCATCCGTTGATGGTTCTTGCCTGATTCAGTCTTTACTGTAATGAGTGCAGAGTGCTGATTTCCCAACCCCAGCGCTGCTGTAAGAAAGAGCCCTTCCCTTGGCCTCCCTGGCTGCTTAAAGCTTGGCCACCATCATGAATGACAGACACAGTAACTATCCAGACTAGGAAGTTCATGACCAACCAGCGACTTCAGCAGAAACAAATGGTCATTGATGTTCTTCACCCCCAGAAAGGCAACAGTACCTAAGACAGAAATTCAGGGGAAAACCTAGTCTAAATGTACAAGACCACACCAGCTGTCATCTTTGTGTTTGGATCGGGAACCCGTTTGGGTGGTGGTAAGACAACTGGCTTTGGCAGGATTTATGATTCCTTGGATGATGCAAAGAGAAATGAGCCCAAACATAGACTTGCAAGACAGGGCCTGTATAAGAAGAAAAAGACCTCAAGAAAACAGCAAAAGGAACACAAGAACAGAATAGAGAAAGTCAGGGGGACTGCAAACGCCGGTGTTGATGCTGGCAAAAAGTGAGCTGGAGATTGGACAACAGAAGGGGTAAAAATTCTGCAGTGACTTTATCTGTGGCGTTTGTGCAGATTGTGCAGATTCCCTCATGCAGATTCATGAGGGAATTAAGAAACAGAACTTACGAAAAAAAGGAAAGAGCCCTTCCATCTATCTGTCTAACTATCAGTGGTATGGATTCATGAATTCCTGTTTCTAATGACTTAAAATAGCATTATTATACTTAATTATTTTATGACTCAAATTGTTTTAGATTTGGCCAGTGCAGACATCTTCAAGATGGTTTCTGTTTCCTTATGACATCCCCCATCATTTTTTTTTTTTTAGCATTCCTTTAATTTCTGAAAGAACAAGATGTTCCAGATTCAGATTCATCTTTACCTACCTTTTACCCCAAACCTAGAATCAGCCATTTCTCTAAGAATGCCTGGCTTTTTTTTCTTCTTCTTTTCTAAGACACAGAGTATGAGTGGGGGAAGGGGCAGAGAGAGAGAGAGAGAGAGAGGGAGAGAGAGAATCCCAAGCAGGCTGTGCACTGACAGTACAGACTTGAGACTCAATCCCACGAACCATGAGATCATGACTGAGTTGAAATCAGGAGTCAGATGCTTAACCAATCGGGGTGCCCCTGCCTGGCTTTTTAAAGTGGGAAATAGTATTAGCCACCAAGACCTGGGGCTGCGAGGGCTGTTCATTGCTATTTAAGTGTCTGCTTTCTGAGCCTTTCAACAAAGTTATACCTGTACACATACCGACACATACAGATGCATATATGTTATATATGCACATAAGCATGAACATATACATATCTATATATATTGGAAATTATGAGCTTATATTGATACCCTCAATTTTAATCCATCCCCAAGGGTTCTTTCTTGTCCCCCCCATTCCATATTTCTGTGTCCCCTTTTCCATAGTGAAAAACCCTGGGCCCAAACCACATCAACACATTTATTCATTTGCTCAGTCTTTTTTTTTTTTTTAATGTTTATTTTTGAGACACACACACACACACACACACACACACACACACACGTGGGGGAGGGGCAGAGAGAGAGACACACAGAATCTGAAGGAGGCTCCAGGTTCTGAGCTGTCAGCACAGAGCCTGACATGGGGTTTGAACCCACAAACCGTGAGCTCATGACCTGAGGCGAAGTCGGACGCTTAACCGACTGAGCCACCCAGGCGCCCCTCGTTTGCCCAGTCTTGAATTAATCTAAAGTAATTTCAGAATTGCTTTACCCATGCTACAATAATAAATAAAATGACTTTATAAGTTTCATACGTGTTTGCACTTCCCCAATTATATCCTACCACATCCCAGATAGAGATTACATAGTCAAAACTAATTTATTTAGTTTACTTAGATTAAATAATTTTAGCTAATTTAGTAGATTAGTTCTTTCCTTCCCTTCAGTATGCTTTGTATTCATTCAAACTGTAAATAAGGTTCATTTGGTTCTAGGTAGGTGGGTTTTTTTTAACCAATAAAATTTAATGTTTTGAATGTGTAAAATATTAAATGTTTTCGAAAGTTAAAACTAAACAAAAAGTTTCACTCAGAGAAATGCCACTCTGTCTATATCCCTTTCACCCTATTTCCCCCACCCCATCCTTTGTAGAAAACAACTTTTTGTTTTTTGTTTTTTTCCTTCCTGTGTTTCTTCTTTTAATAGTAAGCAGATATATGCATGTTTTCTTATTTCCCCTTCTTTCTTACAAAAAAGGTAGCGTACTATATATTTGCACTTTGCTTTTTTACTTAATATCTCCTGGAAATTACTCCATGTCAGTTGATTGAGATTTCCGTATTCATTTGTATAGCTGCATAGGGTCCCATTGTGTGTATATAACCATAGTATATTAACCAATCTCCCATGTTTGAATATTTAGATAGTTCTCAGTTTTCACAATTACACATAATCCTGAAGTGAATAACCTTGTCATATATGTTTTCAGATTATTGGAGGTGTATATTATAGATAAATTTATAGAAGTATGATTGTGGGGTCAAAGGACAAATATGTATGTGTTTAGTTCCCCTCCACCAGGTCTGGTCCATTTGTATTTCCACCCCAATTCCCCATAGCCTGGCCAATGCAGTATATTGTCAGCCTCTGCATTTTTGCCAATCTGATAGTTGAGAACCGTTTTCACACTGTAGTTAAAAAAAACTTTAAAAAAAAAAGAGGTTAGAGTGGAAGAGAGCCAAAGCATAAGAGACTCTTAAAAACTGAGAACAAACTGAGGGTTGAGGGGGGGTGGGAGGGGAGAGGGTAGGTGATGGGTATTGAGGAGGGCACCTTTTGGGATGAGCACTGGGTGTTGTATGGAAATCAATTTGACAATAAACTTCATATATTGAAAAAAAAACAAAAACAAAAAACTTTTTCAATGTTTATTTATTCTTTGAAAGAGAGAGAGAGAGCATGAACACGGGAGGGGCAGTGAGAAGGAGACAGAGAATGTGAAGCAGGCTCCAGGCTCCAAGCTGTCAGCACAGAGCCCAATGTGGGGCTCGAACTCCTGAACTGTGAGATCATGACCTGAGCTGAAGCCGGACACTTACCAAACTGAGCCACCCAAGCGCCCCTCATACTGTAGTTTTAAGTTGCATTTTGTCTTAGAATAAAGCTGAACATCTTTTCATTTGTTTAGGGGACCTTTTTTTTTTTCAACTGAACTATAGTTGACACACAATGTTCATTAGTTTCAGGTGTACAGCATAGTGATTTGACAAGTTTATACATTATGCTGTTCTCACCACAAATGTAGCTACCGTCTGTCACCATACGACACTATTATAATACCATTGACTACATTCCCTATGCTGTACCTTTTATCCCCATGACTTATTTATTGCTTAATTGGAAACACTTAGGGGACATTTTTTATCTCTTTTCATAATTGCCTGTTCAGGTCTTTTGTCCATTTTTCTATAGGATTTTTGGGTTTGGGTTTTCCTATTTCATCCATCCCTCGACCCCCTTCCTTCTGGTAACCATCAATTTGTTCTCTATAGTTAAGAGTCTGTTTCTTGATTTGTCTTTCTCTTTTTTTTTCCTTTGCTCATTTGTTTTGTTTCTTAAATTCCACATATGAGTGAAATCATATGGTATTTGTCTTTCCTTGACTGACTTATTTCACTTAGCATTATACTGTCTAGCTCCATCCATGTTATTGCAAATGGCAAATTTTCATTCTTTTTATGACTGAATAATATTCCATTAGGTGTATATACCACTTCTTTATCCATTCATCTGTCGACGGACATTTGGCTGCCTCTATAATTCGGCTATTGTAAATAATGCTGCAATAAACATCAGGTGCATGTATCCCTTTGAATTAGTGTTTTTGTATTTTGTTGAGGGGGTAAATGCCCAGTGTGCAATTACTGGATCATAGGGTAGTTCTATTTTTAACTGTTTGAGGAACCTCCATACTGTTTTCCACAGGGGCTACAGCAGTTTACATTTCCACCAATAGTGCAAGGGGGTTCCTTTTTCTCCACATCCTCATCCTCACTTGTGTTGTGTTTTTGATTTTAACCATTCTGACAGGTGTGAGGTGATATCTCGTTGTGGTTTTGATTTGCATTTCCCTGATGATGAGTGATGTTGGGCATCTTTTCATGTGCCTGTTGGCCAAGTGGATGTCTTCTTTGGAGAAATGTCTGTCCATGTCTTCTGCCCATTTTTAATTGGATTATTCATTTGGGGGGTGTTGAGTTTTATACATTCTTTATATATTTTGGATATTGACCCTCTATCAGATATGTCATTTGCAAATGAATTTTCATTTTAAATTCCATTCTGAATTTATTTTTGTGTATGGTGTAAGAAAGTGGTCCAGTGTCATTCTTTTGCATGCTGCTGTCCAGTTTTCCCACTGCCATTTGTTGGAGACTTTTTCCCATTGCATATTTTTTCTTGCTTTGTCAAAAATAAATTGACCATATAATTGTGGGCTTATTTCTGGGTTTTCTTTTCTGTTCCATTGATCAGTGTGTCTATTTTTGTGCCATTACCATGTTTGTACAGCTTTGTAGTATAAATTGAAGTCTGAAATTGTAATACTCCAGTTTTGTTTTTCTTTTTCAAGATTGCTTTGACTATTCAGGGTCTTTTGTGGCTCCGTACACATTTTAGGATTGTTAATTCCAGTTCTGTGAAAAATGCTGTTGGTATTTTGATAGGGACTGCTTTAAATGTGTAGATTGCTTTGGGCAGTATAGACATTTTAACAGTATTTGTTCTTCCTATCCAGGAGCATGGAATATCTTTCCATTTCTTTGTGTAATTCTCAATTTCTTTCATCAGGGTTGTATATAGATCTTTCACCTCTTCGGTTAGGTTTATTCCTGAGCATCTTATTGGTTTTGGCACAGTTGCAAATGGGATTGATGCCTTAATTTCTCTTTCTGCTGCTTCATCATTAGGGTGTAGAAATGCAACAGATTTCTGTACATTGATTTTGTATTCTGGGACTACGGGATTAATTCCACTTCCTGAATTTTTAAAGCTCTTTAGAAACTTGGTATATTGCCTCTTTGTCTATAATATGTGCTACGAATATTTTCTCCCAGTTTGTCATTGACTTTGTTTTGGTCATGCCAAAGCATTGTTATTTTATTGTCATGTGGTCAAATGTATAAATCTCTTTCTTTTATTGCTTCCGGATTTTGAGGCATAGTTTTTAAAAATCCCCTCAACAGATATCTCCCAGGAATTCAGTCGTCATGATCAGCTCGTACACCGCCCCCCCCCCCCCCCCCGGCCGCGACACACACCCACACTTCCCAGGACAGAAGTACTGGGTGGCTCCATCCTTAAACACCCACTCTGGCTCACTCTGCCTATTTTGGGTGTCTTTCTCCTCATCATTTCTAAAAGACCAGGTCCTGGAAGGAGGAGGAGGTATGAGGTGTCTGGGGGAACAAGAGCAATCTTCTGATTGAGGGAATCCATCACCTAGGTCTTACTTAGGGAACACATGGCCCCAGGGAGACCTGCTCCTCCCATGGTCCCTTCCACACCCTGGCAGGTCCCTGATGAGGCAGCGCGTGAGGCAGAGGTCTGTGACCATTTCCACCATTCTGTATTCTCTTTGTTCCCACTTCCTCCTTTCTGCAGCTTCCCCAGCTGGGCTGGATGCAGAGTCTTGTAGATTCACACTTGACCGTGGAGCAGAGGAATTCTGCTTGGGTTACCATGTGCCAGGGAATGGAAGGATGCTGAGAGGGGTCAGGCAACCAGCGCTTATTCCTTCTGATTCCATCCCAGGGCTTTGAGCAAGGTACAGAGCAAGGAGGCAGCAGAGCTGTCCTGTGGATCTTTACTGGCTTGTGGGAGATCATGAAATCTCCTTGCCCAGAGGTGTTGCGACATCTCAGTTCCTCAGCCACTCGATTCTTCTCTCCCTCCCCCTTCCCCTTTCCTCTGGGTCACCTGGAGCTCAGGTGGGCTGACTTGTACTCAAGGGTGGGGGTGGGCATGGGGTGTGGGGATTGTAAACGAACTGGGCAGCTGGAGAGGGGTGGGCATGGCTCGAGGTTCCAGCCCCGGGTCTGACAGCACTGGCTCCGTCACAGTGAGGTCGGCCACCGGCGACAGAGATGCGTTGTATGTTACAGAAGAGGAGCTGGCTGGTGACGACGAGGACATGCCGACCTTCCCATGCACACAAGAGGGTAAGGGCTGCCCTCTGATCTCCCTGCCCCCACCCCCAGGCTGCTGACTTACCTCTCTACATGGCTTCAAAATCCTTTCCCCATTGCTTCCTGGAGGGGGAAGGGCAGAGTTGCATAGGCCTGGGTTATATAGTGTGGATGATGTCAAAGTCTGACACAAGTGACATCTGTCTCTAGGGCTCCTCCTGAGACCTGTCAGGGACCTCTGCCATCTCCCCCAGGACCAGTCCTCTAGCTGGCCCAGAACTGTCCCCTTCACCATATCCCATGCCACCCAAGTGGTTCGACCACTTAGCCCACAGGACCCACCTTAGCATTTGGATAGTGTCAGAAACCAATGCCACCTGAACTGTTACTTAGAGTTCAGTGGGTTCTGGTTAGATTAGAGCAGCTGTTCTCAACCTTGGCTGTATTTTTTTTTTTATATATAACATTTATTTATTTTTGAGAGACAGAGAGAGACAGAGCATGAGCAGGGGAGGGGCAGAGAGAGAAGGAGACATAGAATCCAAAGCAGGCTCCAGGCTCTGAGCTGTCAGCACAGAGCCCGACGCCGGGCTCAAACCCACCAACAGTGAGATCATGACCTGAGCCAAAGTCGGATGCCCAACCGACTGAGACCCCCAGGCACCCCAACCTCAGCTGTATATTGTAACCACGCCAGGATGCCTGTGACCAGCCTTCAGAAATTCTGATTTCTTTCGGTCTGGAATGCAAAGGAGGCATCAGGAATTTTAAAACATTCCCAGTACTCATAATATGCAGCTGAAGCCAAATCCGCCTTAGAAATGTCACAACCGGGGACATCACTGCATGCCTCCTGGACGTTGGCCATGTGCCCGAGTAGCCAGAACACCTGGCTTCTTTCTTCTTCCATACCAGGGACCCAACTGGTGGACTGGAACCATTCGTTCCATTTCCAGGAGAACTGTTCGTTACCCGAAAAGTTTGGGGACTGAGGGGTTTCCCAGGGTGTGTGACTGGTTTTCCCCGTGCTGAGAAATTCCCACAACAGGAGACTTTCAGTGCTAAAGCCCGGGAAGTCGGAGGCAAATTGGAACAAGTTGGTCACCCAGTGGTGAAACAAAGCTGACTGCCCTGTGTTGTGTACCATCGTAAGGCCAATGCATCAGGAAGAGGTGTCTTCCCACACCATGGGCTGATTGATGTTGCCATAAGGGACACTGGTGGCAGTCATGGGGCTGTTCTTGGAAGACCCCGACTCTGGTCTCTTCTATTTCTCAAAGCTCAAGCACCTAGAGAAAACACAGGGAGATGGGCAGACATGAAAATGGAGAACAACTCCCTTCCTGGAGGCTGGTTTGATATGCGATGAGACAGGTCAGAGTAGGAACATGAAACTGTCCCTTCGCCTGCAGCCTCAGCCACTGGTCTGCTTTGTTCCCCAACAGGCCGGCCGGGGCCCCGCTGCAGCCGCTGCCAGAAGAACCTGTCTTTGCACACGTCGGTGCGGATTCTTTATCTCTTCCTGGCCCTGCTCCTGGTGGCCGTGGCCGTGCTGGCCTCTCTGGGTGAGTGCAGGCTCCCAGTGGCATCTAGGAGTCCAGCATCTTTCTGGGGATCTTCATGCTTGATTCAGACTCCAAAGGCTGGCCCCTGAATTCCGGTCAATTCGTAGCTGTGTGGCTTTGAGCAAGGCACTTGCCCTCTAGGGAGTCCGTTTTCCTACTGGGAAAATGAGAGGACAGGACCAGCTCAACGGCTCCCAGTTCCAGCTCCATGTGAGAATCACCTGGGAGCTTTAAAAGCTACCGATTCTGTGCCCCAGCCCAGGTAATGTCCATCCAGGGTCGAGATCACTCTGTTGGCAATGTCTAAGCCCCTTCCATGGTCTTTGTGAGTGTTTCTCAAAGTGAGGTTGGATGCCTGCCTGCATCAGGATCGCCCCCCAGTATTTGTTAAAATGCAAATTCCTGAGTCTCGCTGGAACCTATGAAATGAGAGTCCTGCAGGCGAAGCCCAGGGACCTGGAGTTTGGCGGCTCTCATGAGCACTACAGCTTGTATGACCATGGTAGCCAACCCAGATGATGGTGCACAGCCAAGTTCGGGCAACCCTGCCTCCTGGATGCTAATAGTTTACGGTAGACTGAGGGGAACAGATGTGACAGCTTCTCACTGCAGTCCCATTACACTCAGCGTCAGATTTTAAAAAATCCAGATGTTACTAAGGGCAGCCAGTAGGTTTGCTTGTTCCTGTGGCCTAGATATTGGGGACAAGGCCGGGACACAGGTGAGACAAGTGAGGAGCAGGGTGGGGTGCCTCAGTCCAGGTGCCGCCCCCGCACTTGTGTGACCCTGAGAGTGAGCGCCTCCCTAAATGGGAGCACTTGGTCCCAGTCCTGGCTAAAGATATTCAGCCGCTGGCTTGCTTGGGTTGAGGGCACAAGGTCAGCATGTTAATGACTTGAATGGACACTCTTGTCATAATGCAGGAATCCTAAAGGTGTTGAGGAATCTAACACAAGCCGAGCACCTACTTTGTGCCAGGTAAAGGGAGCACCAGGATGAGGCCCTTACGTTTCATCATCGGAGGGAGCAGTTCTCAGTTTTGTCTGGACCTTAAAAGGCATTTAAAATGCCTAATGGCAGGGTTCCTGGCTCCAGATGAATGAAATCATAATCTCTGGGTAGGACCCAGGCCTAAACTATAGAAGCTTCTCAGGTAATTAATTCCAGAGTGCAACCAGGTTGGAGGACCATTGATTTCAAGAACTTTCCAAGCCCCTCACCTGGATCAGCCCCACCTTTTCCTGCTAAATCACTTTACGGGGCTTGGCCTCTCAGAAAGTAGCCAAAATCCTGGGCCAGAGGAGGTAGGGAGCTGCGGGCCACCATTCTGAGGTGGCAAACTGGACATCAGGGAACCTCCAGAGGTTCCTGGTCAGGCCTTTTAGGGCCTCAGCTCCCGGCACCTGCAGGTCCATTAATAAAGCTCCGGTAGCCACAAACCTGAGCCCAGAGCAGAACACAGGCACGACCACACTTCAGAAGCTATGGACAGTCATCGGTGCCCACCAGCTGCTAGGCACCATCGTATACATGATATCCGTGGGTCATCTTAACCAGCCCCGAAACGGGAGGCTGCCCTCGTTCCACATACCTGGAGAGGTGAAATGATTTGCCCTAAGATCCAGAATGAATGAGCAGAAGATTGTAATAATTGGGGGCGAGGAGTGCATTTGGGGACTCCAGGGAGAACTTTAGGTTTCCTTTTGTGCTTTTGCCTCCAGCCTGGGCCTTCAAAGTCCCCAGAGCAGGGTGGGCTGGGCACCGTCCTGGCCTGGCTGGTAGGTGCTCGATAATATTTGTCAAATGAATGACTAGAGATTTGTGAGTACATATGTGGATGGTCCTAGTCAAGGTATTATGGTCAGGACTGTGGATAAAGTCTGGAGGATTGAGCAAAATCCGTCTTCCTCGCAGGGAAATGAAAATTCACTTATTCATTTAATCAAGTATTTGTTGCATGCATACTATAGGCCAAGAACTGTATTAGGCACTGGGCATACACTGCTTAATAAAACATAAGCCTTGTCGTTATGGGGATTATAACCTGGAACACGGTTTGGCAAACTTTCTGTAAAAGGCTAGGTAGTAAATATTTTAGGATTTATGGGCCACACATGGTCTTTGTCAAAACCACTCTGCCATTGTGGAGCCAAAGCAGCCAGAGATAATATGAAAATGAATGGGGATGGCTATGTTCCAACAGAATGACATTGGGTTAGATTACATATGCAGATCCTAGTTTGCCAGCCCTTCTAGAGCAGTAACCTGTGACCTTTTTTTGACTGTGCACCCCATCGGTAAAAAAATTTGATTTAAAATGCATCAAAAAATTAGATGGGTAGGTGAATGGATAAAAAGATAAAATGGACAGATGTACAATAAAGTAAATATAGTAAAATGGTTTTTTGTTGTTTTTTTGTTTTTTGAGAGAGGGGGGCGCAAGTGAGCAAGGGGCAGAGAAGAGAGAGAGAGAATTCCACAAGGGGCAGTTCCATGAGGGGCCAAGAGAAAGAGAGAGAGAAGTGGGGCTCACCTGAAGCAGGGCTCATGTTTTACCTGAAGCAAGGCTCGTGCTCACCTGAAGGGAGGGGGGCTTGAGTTCATCCGATGTGGGACTCAAACTCACGAACCATGAGGTTATGACCTGAGCCTAAGTAAGATGCTTAATGACTGAGCCACCCAGGCACCCTATAGTAAAATGTTAATTATAGAATGTAGGCAGTTGATACATTACTGCCTACTGTGCAAGTAGGATTGTACAAGTCTTTTGATTACTCTTTGAAAATTTTTACAATTAAATATTGGAAAAGAAAAAAACCCGATAATCTCACACCTGTAAAATATGCCTATTTATTTATAAATTATACACATATACTCTTTTTAGTATAATTATAAGACTCAACTTTGAAAAGATGAGAAAAAAAAAGATCTAAAAAGTAAGGAAAACAGTATGTAATTACAGATCATGAAACCCTCTGTGAAGAAATGAACAAGGTGAATTATATGAATGAGCCCTTGGCTATTGGTTTGGAGGGGACTTTATAAAGCATTAGAATAAGAATCAAAGTCTGCACCTCTCTTTCCCTATCTATACAAGGGATTTTAACTCGGGGGAGACTCAAATGGAATGACGAATACTGTAAACTCTAAGTGCTAGTGTAATAAAATGGCATAGAACTGTTCCTAGGACCTCTCAACTTGTCACTGTTACTAATTAAGTCTCAACAGCTCTCAGACATACGATATTAAAGCCCAGAGATTCCAAAAAAGTTGGAATCATGGCATTTTGGAGCTGAGAAGAACATTAGAGGTCATCTAGCTTCAGACTTGCCTTTTACAGATGATTCAGTTGAGCTCCAGAAAGGTTAATTGACTTGCCCAAAGTCACCCTGCAAATCTGAGGCAAGTGTGGACGAGAAGTTGCATGACCCAGCTCTCTTGGCGGAGTTCGTTCCATCCCTGTGCACTTACCTTCCTAGGCTCTGTGGGAAACATATGGTCTACCTCCGTCCAATCCGGGCCCTCCTCTCACTTCCTCGTCCAGCCAGACACTTGCTAGAGAAAGCCAGGAATCCTGCTGCTGCTCAGATGTGCTCTAATCACTGGCCAGCACTGACCCCTGAGAAGGGGGTGAGACTCCCCATGCAGTGTAAGCTGATAAATCCTCTTCTAGGAGTCAGTTTGGCAACATGTATCAAAGACTTAAAAAATATTAATGCCCTTTGACCCATTTATTCTACTTCCAGCAATTCATTCTAAGAGAATAACCATATACACACAACCACCAAATATAAGGATTATTTCTAGGAACAAGTGTTACTCATATTTACATATCAAGTTTTATTTGTAGGCTCAGAAAGGGAGGTGGCTTAGGTGTCCCCCAACCACAGGAGATTTTTATATAATTGCCAAATCATTTATATCGAGTATGATACAAGCATTAAAAGTAATGATTTAAATATTTTTTAAAACATTTATTCTTTTTTTGAGAGTGAGAGAGACAGAGTGTGAGCGGGGGAGGAGCAGAGAGAGAGGGAGATACAGAATCCGAAGCAGGCGCCAGGCTCTGAGCTGTCAGCACAGAGCCCAACGTGGGACTCGAACTCACAGAGCCCAAGATCATGACCTGAGCTGAAGTCAGACACTTAAGCAACTGAAGTCAGTGCTTAAGCACCCAGATGCCCCTAAAAGTAATGATTTTAAGGCGATTTAAACCTCAATGGGAAAATGTCCATGACATGACACTAGTGATGCAAAATGAAAGAAAACAGATGAGATGTTCAGAACATTCCATTTTTTCTGTTGTTTTCTAAAAGAGTATACCTATATCTATGTAGCTATAGAATGATTATGGAGATAAGTAAGAGTCTAAGAGATGCATAAAGATATTGATGGCTATTATCTCTCAGTGGTAGGATTAAGAATATTTTTATATTCTTTTTACATTTTTTTCTTAATTTTCCCTATTCTATCCTGTGGGGGTCATGCCCTAGTTTTAAAATCTGGATGGGGATGGAGATAGATACATATACACACACACACATATATGTAGGCACAAGGATATATATATATATATACACACACACACACACACACACATATGCATACATGTATATATTTAAGAGAGATGTTTAAACAGATGTAGATCTAAATGGATATAGAATGTGTGAACTCTGGCCATAAGAAGCATCTTCCCTTACCACCACTGAAAAGCCCTGTAGAAGGATGAATGGTTTTGGTTGCAGAAAGGCTGATAAAAATACCTTCTTACCAAAAGACTGCTGTTTCTCTGAGCTAAGACCCTGCCCCAGTTTCTCATCTGTATTTCCCATATAGTTTTCAGGAAAGTGGACTCTCTCTCTGAAGATATCTCCCTGGCCCAGGCCATCTATGACAAGAAGCTGATGTCCATGCAGGAAAATCTGCAAGGCCTGGGTAAGTGTCCAGTGTCCAGATGTGCTAATGACAATGATGGAAGACCAGGGTTAATTGGGGAGGGGTGAGTGTTCCCCCCTCCCCCCAGACCATGGTGCCCTGGAGCAGGGAAGCCTTAAGCCACCCTCTAGGCACAAGGAAAGGGCAGCTATGACTCCTTGCCTCCTGGTTCATCCCGAGTGGGCGGCTGCCCTGGGTTTCACCCAGGACTGGGGCCAGGGTTTCTGTGTGAGGTACAGATCTAGCCAGAGCCTACAGGTAGAGAAGGCTTGGAGGTAGACTTTGTAAAGCATTAGGAGGCAGAGAAGGAACCCAAAGACATTTCCCACTTATTCTTAAGTATCTGAGATTATTTTCAGGATCTTCCGAAGCCTCTTGGCAAGTCTGCCCTTGCCTCACTACTGCCTTAAAGTGTGCACAATTCAGGATGCTGTCTATCTCCTGCGTTAGCTAGGGACATTCTTGTTCTGAGGCAGAGACAGAGGAGCCATAATAGAAGGGGTAGAGGTAGTCTGCCCTGATGGAAAGAGAAAGTACAGGCTGAGTGATGTTTGGCAGGCATCTTCTCTGTGCCTCATTTCTCATCGGACACATGGAAGAAATAATCCCTGTACCATCTTTTCCCCATAAATGTACTGATAAGATAGCAAATATAAAAGTGTTTGGAGAAATATAAAGTTTAAATGGGCAGTTCTTGGCAACCTTCAAAAAGTTATGAAGATATGTTCTCGAGAATTTGGTGGTGAGTTGGAAAAAAAAAATTTCCCAAATTCTACATTTCAAGTCATAGTAAAGACATTTGGTCAAAATAAGATTTCATAGAAATGGCAAGATTTTTCCATAAAGGATTTCATAGCAGACTTAGGATAGGAAGAGGGAACAGGAAGCCACTTGACAATTCATTATGCTCCGAAATATTTAAAGAAGCCACTTTTGTCCCATGATCCTTCAGCAACTCAAAATGTTGTCCCTTTCTCCTAAAGATCTGAAAGCCCCAAACAATTGTTCCTTCTGCCATGAGGCTGGGCAGCTGGAGCAAGAGATCAGAAAATTGCAGGAAGAGCTGGAAGGAATTCAGAAGATGCTTCTGGCCCAGGAGGTCCAGCTGGACCAGACCTCTCAGACCCATGAACTGCTCTCCACCACCAGCAGTCAAATCTCCCAGGAGATGGGCAATTGTTCCTTCTCCATCCACCAGGTCAACCAGTCTCTGGGGTTCTTTCTCACCCAGGTGAGAGGCTGGCAGGCCACCACAGCTGGCCTGGACCTCTCTCTGAAGGACCTCACCCAGGAGTGCTATGATGTCAAGGCTTCTGTCCACCAGATCAACTTCACTGTTGGGCAGACTTCAGAGTGGATCCATGGGATCCGGCGGAAGACTGATGAGGAGACCCTGACCCTCCAGAAGATTGTCACTGACTGGCAAAACTACACCCGGCTCTTCGGCAGCCTGCGTACCACATCAGCCAAGACCGGAGAAGCGGTCAAGAACATCCAGGCCATCCTGGGGGTCTCCTCACAGCGCATCAGCCAGAATTCCGAGAGCATGCACGACCTGGTGCTGCAGGTCATGGGCTTGCAGCTACAGCTGGATAACATCTCGTCCTTCCTGGACGACCACGAGGAGAACATGCACGATCTGCAGTACCACACCCACTATGCCCAGAACCGCACAGTGGAGAGATTCGAGACGCTAGAAGGACGCATGGCTTCTCACGAGATCGAGATCGGCACCATCTTCACCAACATCAACGCCACCGACAACCACGTGCACAGCATGCTCAAGTACCTGGACGACGTGCGGCTCTCCTGCACGCTGGGCTTCCACACCCACGCCGAGGAGCTCTACTACCTGAACAAGTCCGTCTCCCTCATGCTGGGCACCACAGACCTGCTCCGGGAGCGCTTCAGCTTGCTCAGCGCCCGGCTGGACTTCAACGTCCGCAACCTCTCCATGATCGTGGAGGAGATGAAAGCTGTGGACACGCGGCATGGAGAAATCCTTCGCAATGTCACCATCCTGAGAGGTAAGAGCCTGACCTGGGCCAGCCCTGCTACGGAGCTCCCAGAGGGCCTTGGTGATCTTGCCAGACACAGAAGTACCCGGTTTCAGGCAAGAGTCCTGGTAGCCTAATCCAATCCTGTAGCAAATGCCTAGGGCGACTGGAAGCTTTAAAAACACAGTGGTCCCCCTTTCTCTGCGGGTTCACTTTCTGCCTTCAGAAGGTCAACAGTGGCTTAACGCCATGTCACGATGCCTACATCATTTATCTCACTTCATCTCATTACTTAGGCATTTTATCGCCTCACATCATCACAAGAAGGGTGAATGCCGTACAACAGATATTCTAAGAGAAAGAGAGAGAGAGAGATGACATTCACAAAATGCCTAATTTATAAATTACACTTTCTCATAGGTAAGTATACATAGGAAAGAAAGGCGATATAAGGGAGTCTAGGAACATATCCACCGCGGTTAAGGGAGGACTGCCATACTTACAAGGCTCCCTTGTAAAGGTGTTATGGCTCCTAACTTTGCCTGTCATACAAATATGGATTTTCATATGTGGGTTTGTTTGATTGGGTCTACACAGAGAAATAGGCAGATCTCGTCTTGGAAACTGTTTTCTGTCTTCCCACACCATCACTGGTGTTCTCAGCCATGTGCCCCTCATATGCCCATCACTCTGATGCTCTCTTCTCCTCTCATCTCATCCCTGCATTAATCAGGGTTCTTCAGAAAAACAGAATCAACAGGAGAGAGAGAGAGATTCTTTTAAAAATTGGCTTATGTAATTATGGAGCTGGCAAGTCCAAAATCTGCTTGGCTGATGTCCCAGTTTGAGTCAGAAGGCTGGAAGCTGCTGTAGAACTAGGAAGAGAGGATGTGTCAGTTTGAAGGCCACCAGGCAGGAGAATTCGGTCTTACTTAGGGGAGCGTCAGCCTTTTGTTCTATTAAGGCCTTCAACTGATTAGATGAGGCCCACCATATTGTGGAGAGCAATCTGCTTTACTCAGTACTGATTTAAATATTAATTTTTTCTGTAAACACCCCTGTAGACATGTCTAGAATGTCTGGCCATTTGGTGGTCCACTCAAGTTGACACATAAAATTGACCACATGTCAAGCCCATACACATCTCCTTAAATAATACTTAATCCACAAATGGAGACAATAACAAGGTTACAATTCTGCCTAAAGCTCATAATCTGAGTATGCTGTGTACAACCAAAATCATACTAAACCCTTCCCCAGAAGAGGAGGTAAAGTCCTTGAGAGATATTTACTCTTCCCCCTGGATATCCCATAATTTAAATACTACGATATAAAGTTAACAATATTTAAATACTGTGATATAAAATCAGTGTTGTTTTTTTTTTAAATTCTCTTAAGTTTATTTATTTTGAGACAGAGCAAACAGGGAAGGGGCAGAGAGAGAGGGAGAAAGAGAGACAATCCCAAGCAGGCTGTCAGCACTGTCAGGACGGAACCTGACACGGGGCTTGAACTCACGAACCATGAGATTATGACCTGAGACAAAACCAAGAGTTGGATGCTTAACTGACTGAGCCACCCAGGTGCCCCTAAAGTCAATGTGTTTTGTTTTTTATGTTACATGATAAGGGGATAAGAGAGGGAAGAAAGCAAAGATACTTGCTGTATATATATTTATATATTTATAACACACCAGGGGGGAAATGCTCTTGACAAGTTCAGTCCTTATTTTTGTAACTGGTCACATGGTCATAGCTGGTATTTATAACTGCCTTCTTCCACTACCCGTCTGTATTTTCTTTGCCCCAGGAAAACACCTCAGCTGGTTGTTATTCTTTACCTGGTAGGGTGATCCAGACCTTCATTCCTGAAGGGCCATTCCAGTCCTCCCTAGTCTGGGTTGTTGTAGTTTTCAACTGACATTTATTTCAGGGAACAGTAGCACTAAGAGACACCCTAAGGGAGCTTTTGAATTCCAGACGTGCTCTCCCTTACCCCCATTGTAGAGTAATAGTCCAGTTTCTCCTTGGTAGTTGGGATCAGTCACGTGGTCAGCACAATAACTTCTTCTTTGTCTATTAATTCAAAGGCATGAGAAGCCCAAAGTGACCAAGCAGCAGTCTTAACTTCCAGTTCAATGGAATCATTGTTGTATCTCCTGGCAAGAACACTCCTTCCTTTGGAACAAAGATCTCTAAGCCAGCAGAGCATAAGGTTGTGGGAATAAGAAGCAAACATTTTGCTACTGGGTCACTAGGGGTAATAGTGAGTGAGTCTTTCCCATCTCCATCCCTTGATCCCAGGACTAGTGAATTCTGGCTATCGGAGAAACAGCACCACATACTGGACACTGATTCAGACCATAGATAGCCCTGCAAGGTATTGCCACCTAACTAGAGCTGTAACTGAGTCTTCAAAGGCCATTGCACCCTTCTGTCATGCCAGCTGTTTCAAGATGGTGGGGACCATGGTAACACCAGTGAATTCCGTGATCATGGGCCCATTGCCACACTTCATTTGCTGTGAAGTGATTTCCTTGATCAGAAGCAGTGCTATGTTGGAATACCATGATGGCAGATAATGCATTCTGTCTGGTATTTTTGGCAGAAGCATTTCAAGCAGGGAAGGAAAATGCGTATCTAGAGTAAATTTCTACTCTAGTAAGAAGACATTGCCCCTTCCATGATGAGAGTGGTCCAAGGTAATTAACCTGCCACCAGGTAGCTGGCTGACCACCCTGGGGAGTGGTGCCATATTGGGGATTTGTTGGTGGTCTCTCCTGTTGGCAGATTAGGCACTTGGCAATAGCCGTAGCCAGGTTGGCCTTAGTGACTGGAAGTCCATGCTGCTGACCCCATGCATAGAACCCATCCCCACCATCGTGGCCATTTTGTTCATGAGCCCACTGGGTGATGACAGGGGTGGCTGGAGAAAAAAGACTGACTGGTATCCACAGAATAGGTCATCCTATGCACTTGTCTATTAAAAGTCTCCTCTGCTGAGCTTACCCTTTGAAGAAAATTCACATAGGATGCAAAGGCCTTCACATTTTTTGCTCCTTCAGAGAGGACTATTCACAAACCTCTTCCCCAACTTTTCTTGTAACCAATTTTCCAATTGTGGAAAATCCCTGACCATTCACCCAAACCATTGGCCATGGCCCATGAATCAGTATATAATCACATGTCTGACCATTTCCTCTTCTGAGCAAACATGACAGCCAGGTACACTGCCAGAAGTTCTGCCCACTGGGAGGATTTTCATTCACCACTGCCCTTCAGAGATGTCCCAAAGAGGGGCTGTGATGTTACAGCTGCCCACTTTCAAATGATGCCTGCGTTTTGTGCAGAACCAATGGTAAACTAGGCCGGAATCTTCTCCTCTTCTATCAGCTGGTCATAGAGAACTCCCCATAATACCATAGGTGCAGGCTGGGGGAGAGAAGGTGGTATACTAGGAGTGGGGACCGTGGGTATTTGGACCACTTTCTCATGTAACTTACTTGTGCCTTCAGGGCCTGCTCAGGCCTAATTACATATACACCACTTCATTTGATGATGGAGTGCGGCTCTGTGTGCCCAACATTATAACTTGGTGGGTCAGAGAGTACCCAGTTCATGAGGGACAGCTCAGGTCTCATGGTAACATGGTGACCTCTGCTAGTCTTTACTCAAGCCCAAGAGCTATTTCTCAAAAGGAGAGTAGTTATCCCCGGAGGATGGCATGACTCTGCTCCAAAATCCTAAGGGTCTGTAGTGCAAGTCACTTATAGGGGTCTTCCAAAGGCCCCAAACAACATCCCTATCTGCCATTGTCACTTTAAGCACCATTGGATCTGTTGGATCATATGGCCCAGCTTGCACGGAAGCCTGGACCTGTCGCAGAGCCTTTTCTCGTTCTACACCCCGCTCAAAACCAGCAGCTTTTCAGGTCACTCAATAAGTGGGTTGGAGCAACACATCCCAGTGAGGAATACGTATATGTTACCTCCAAAATCCAAAGAGGCCCACAAGGTGGGCCTCTTTTTTGATTTCAGGAGGGAGCCAAATGGAACAGCTTATCCTTGGGAGGGATATCTCAACATGCCCAAATCACTGGATCACTAGAAATTTCATTGAGGTAGAAGGCCCTTGAATTTTTGTCATGTTTATTCCCCACCCTCTGACCCACGAATGTCTTCGAAATAGTGAGCTACAACTTACTTACTCGCTAGGTTGAATCAGTATAACGTCGTCACTGTAGTGGACCTGCGTGATATCTGGTGGGGGAGAAAGGAAGTCAAGTTCCCTGTGAACTAAGTATGATGGAGAGCTGGAGAGTTGAGATCCCCCAAGGCAGGTGCGTGAAGGTGTATTGCTGGTCCTGTCAGCTGGAAGCAAACTGTTTCTGGTGGGCCTCGTGAACAGGTATGGACAAAAAAGCATCTGGGATGTGTTGATTCTCTCAAGTAATGAGACTGCATCTGGTACAGGAGCTACAATTGGAGTCACAACCTGGCTAAGCTTATGAAAATGCACTATCATTCTCCAAGATCCACCTGTCCTCTGCACAGGTCAAATGGGCAAATTTAACGTTCTTGATGGGGGCACCAATCTCTTCAGTCCCTTCAGGAATGTGGTATTGCTTTTGGTTTACAATTTTCCTTTATAGATATATATAGGAAAAAATAAATATTGGTTGATTTATTTTGAAAGAGAGAACGAACAAAGGAGGGGTAGAGAGAGGGGGGGAACAGAGGATCCAAAGCAGGCTCCAAGCTGACAGACAGCAGAGAGCCTGATGCGGGACTTGAAGTCACGAACCATGAGATCATGACTTGAGCAGAAGTAGGACACTCAACTGACTGAGCCACCCAGGTACCCCTGGTTTACTATTGTCCTAGGTAAAGGCAATTCTAGTGGCTTCTGGTTGGCCTTTCCCACCATGATATCCCTTACTTCATAGGCTGGGGAACCAATGTGGGGATTCTACCAGCTCGTAGGTAGGATGTCTATTTCAATTATGCATTCCAGAACTGGGGAAACAACCACAGGGTGAATTCAGGGACCCAGTGGGCCTCACATGAGACAGATCTGTGCTAAAACCCCGTTGATCACCTGACCTCCATAAGCCCCTACTCTGACTGGAGGGCCACAGTGACATTTGGGTCTCTTGGAATCAGTGTCAGTTCAGAGCCAGTGTCTAGTAGTCCCCAGAAGGGCTGATTATTTTCTCTGCCCCGGTGCACAGTTATCCTGGTAAAAAAACAAAAAAAACAAAACAAAAAAAAGGTGTAGGTCCCCTTGGGGAAGGCTGGGAAGATTAACAGTATAAATACTAGGGTCCTTCCTCAAGGGTACCCAGCTTCCCTTTCATTCAAGTAGTTCTGGATTTGTAAACTGGCTCAAGTCTGAGAATTGACTGAGGAGCCATGGCTATTTTTATGATTTGGATTAGACTTTTATTCACTTGACCTGGAACTTCTCTGCTTATACAAAACAAGTAAGAATTTAGTAGGCTTCCTATCTATTTCACTTCTAGGTACACCATGATCAACTAGCTAACACCATGGGTCTGTGCATGTCAGCCTATTCTGATTACCGTGTTGACTTTGCTATTACAGTATCCATGCTCTCCTTGTGTTGGCCAGTTGAGTGCCACCGTTAGGTATCTGCCACCCCGAGACCCAATCACTCCCATTATGGTTAGGTTTCCCAGTTGAGTGACAAAAGTTCCCCCTTGTACGGTCTGCCTGCAGAAGAGAGCAATCAGAAAACTCCTCAAGGCTTCTAAGACTCTCCTTACAGATTTATTTCTCACAGTCGTGGTGAAAGGCACGTCTTCTGGACCTTCCCAGGGTGGGTGAGTAGGTCCCAGATGACAAATCCACTCCAACGTCCCAGCTTCTCTCATTCTTTGAATCCCTTTCTTTACATAAAACCAATGAGATCCAGCATTTCTAACTCACTCACTGTGGGTCTTTTGGCCCATGTCTCAGCCAACCAACCAAACTAACTGTTAGAGCCTTTCTCACTCCCCAAGATGCAATATTAGATGCAGAATCCCTGCTTAGTGAGCCCCTATCAATAAATTCTGCCCGATGCAATGTTATGTTCCTTTTACCATTATCTCCACACCTTTAGGATCCATTACCACAAATATCCCCCAGATTCCTATCTGTATAAATTTAAAAACTCAGGTAGTTCCTTTGGAGTGTAGCACATCTCCTCATGGGTCACACTTTGTGCCTCACCTTTAAGGGCCTGCTGAGAACTGAGTCTAGCTATAGGTCTAGAAGCAAAGGGGGGGTGGTGGCGGTGGGTCCTCAGGAGAATCATCATTGTCTTGCTTGGCAGTGCCTCAGGGCAGGCCACTGCCCTTTCCTCAGGCCATGAGGGCTTCAGACAGGGGTTGAGAGGCCACTTTTACTGGGTGTGGGGGAACTGCTTCCGCTGTCAAAGATGACTTATCAGAATTTAGGGGTCTAGTGTCCCCAGCTCCATCAAGGTCTTCCCACATATCCCCATTCCAACTTTCAGGATACCATTGCTTCCCAGCGAATGCCTTTACTTTAAGAGCGGATGCCCTGGGAAGCTGGGAATTCAGCCTGCATTGCAATTCAGCCAGTTACAGGATGAGATTGTAAGTTAGATTTGCAGCAATCTCAACCCCATGGCCACAGGAAATAAAGGTCTCATTCAGGGCAGACATGGAAGCTTTCAGGTCATTTATGTGACACTTGAGCTGGGAATTTGAATCCCCAAGGTCAACTTTTTATTGCCTCACTTTGTCCAGTAACATTAGGAGCAACCAATCTCATTATACTCGTTACTTTGACAAAAAATGTTCGAAAGTATCAGTCCCCAATACTTTGCATATCTTTGTTGCCAGATCATGCCTTGGACTATTAGGCTGTCTTTACTACTAGAAATAAAGTCATTAGCATCTTTAAATCTTAAATTAGAGTCAGTTCCAGAAATCCCAGATCAATTTAGAACATTCATCTTTAAAATTCTGTTCCTTTATACTTGCTCTTGGTACCACAATCTGTATTAGTCAAGATTCTCCAGAGAAACAGAACCAACCAGCAGGATATATATATCCTGTCCATTAGGATGTCTGAAAGAAATTGATTTACTATAAGGGATTGAAGGAGGTGGCTCACATAATTATAGAAACCAGCAAAGCCCAAGATCTGCAGGGTGAGTCAGCAAGCAAAAGACCTGGGAGAGCCAATGGTTTAATTCCAATCTGAGTCCAAAAGCCTGAGACCCAGGAGAGCTGATGATGTAGTTGCAGGCTGAAGGCTGGCAGCCTCAAGACCCAGGAAGAGCCAATGGTTTCAGTTCAAACCCAAAGGAAGGAAAGAGCTGAAGTCCTCACTTGAAGCAGTCAGGTAGGAGGGATTCCCTCTTAGGCTTTAAAAAAAAAATTTTTTTTTAATGTTTTTATTTATTTTTGAGAGAGACAGAGACAGAGAGTGAGCGGGGGTGGGGGTGGGGGGCAGAGAGAGGGGGAGACACAGAATCCAAAGCAGGCTCCAGGCTCTGAGCTGTCAGCACACAGCCTGATGCGGGGCTCGAACTCATGGACACTGAGGTCATGACCTGAAGTCGGACACTCAACCGACTGAGCCACCCAGGCACCCCATAGGCTTTTTGTTCTATCAAGGCCTTCAACTGACTGAGTGAGGCTCACCCACATTGGGGATTTCCTCAGTCTACTGATCCAGATATTAATCTCATCCCCAAACACCCTCACAGGCATACCCGGAATAATGTCTGACCAAATATCTGGACACCCTATGGCCCAGTCAAGTTGATACATGAAATTAACCATCAGAGGTGACATCTGAACTGAGACACCTGAAAAAGAAGGAGGAATAAGTTAGATATAGCAGGGTCAGCATGGATGAACAGAAGGGTTCCAGGTAGAGGGGGCAACGCATGCAAAGATCATGGGGGAAGCCTATGGCATACACATTATCTCCTTTCATTCCCACGATCCCTGAAACCGTGAACCCAAAAAGCCTGCAGTGAAGAACTGGATACCACATGAGGTCTAGCCAGGTTCACACAGCTGTCAAGGAATGGACACAGGATTCAAATTCAAGGCAGTTCAGATCCATAGTTGCAAGCTGCCTTGAACAGCCTTCTCCAAAGTCACATAACCCTGTGCCTCTAAAAGCACCTGAGCAACTGAAGCAGCTGCTTCTTGGTGACAGCAGTCTGCCCAGTGTAGTTTCTGCAATGCACTCCTGTCTAGTCCCCATCAATTTCCCCAGCAAGGGGCTGACCTCTTCTTCCCCGTGGGGAACCTCCATCCCCAGCCTACCCCTAGATTCCATACCAAAGGTGGGTTGCCTGGCCCACTCCTTCAAATCATGCTTTATGGCTTCTGCTTATGAGGATTTCATTCTGAAATGAGCACTGTATTAGTCTGCTCCAGCTGCTGTTACAAAGTACCGCAGACTGAGTGGCTTAAACCACCGAAACGTACTGTCTCGCAGCTCTGGAGGCCAGAGGTCTGAGTTCAAGTGTCGGCAAAGTTGGGTCCTTCTGAGGGCCGTGAGGGAAGGCTCTGTTCCAGGCGGTGGCTGATAGATGGCCCTTTTCTCCCTCATCTCTTCATCTTCTCTCTGTGCATTTCTGTCTCTGTGTTCAGTTTCCCCTTTTCCTCGGGAAGCCAGTCATATTGGAGTAGGGGTTACCTAATGGCTGCATTTAAAATTGATTACTTCTGGGGCGCCTGGGTGGCTCAGTCGGTTAAGCGTCTGACTTCGGCTCAGGTCATGATCTCGCGGTCCGTGGGTTCAAGCCCCGCGTCGGGCTCTGTGCTGACAGCTCAGAGCCTGGAGCCTGTTTCAGATTCTGTGTCTCCCTCTTTCTCTGACCCTCCCCTGTTCATGCTCTCTCTGTCTCAAAAATAAATAAATGTTAAAAAAAATTTTTTAAAAATTGATTACTTCTGTGAAGACCCTGTCTCTAAGGAAGGTCATATTCCCCAGGGGCTAGGACTTCAGTCTATGAATGTTGAGGGGACAAAATTCAATCCCTAACAAATGCTATTACTTTTTCATTCTACTCTTTCACAGCAGTATTTCCAACAGTTTTTCTCCTGGAAAATAGTCCCAAAGACTCCTAATCAGAATTCGTTTATACTAGGAATCTGGATGGCTCTACCCAGGTTCCCTGGACCCTTCCCAAGGAATTGTGTGTCTTTGCAGGAAGAGGGTTCGACCTGAAAATATAACCAATCTTGGCTCTAGAGAATAAAATTAGTTAGCCACTGAGATCTGCCAGTTCCAGAATTTATGGCTTACATTTGGTGGGGGAAGGGGGCAAATATCTGGGCCTGATAATCTAGGGGAGCTCTAAGGAGGAAGGAGGGAGGGCCCCACAATCCCAGACAGCTCTGTTCTCTCTGCAGAGCACAGACTTGGAGCCAACCTCTCTGATTCTCTATTTTGCTTTAATCATTTAGTCTCAAACCTATATTGCCTTTATTTTACATCATTGAGCATTTCTACTGCCACGAGGGTTAATTTTTTATTCAATCTAAATTGGTGGTGTTGGGGGGGATGGAAGTACATCTTGTTGACCTGCTGTCATATTTTTGCAACAAAGCCAAGTACTGAATGTTTCTTGGGTAACTGAAACATCCCCCCAGTATTTTGTCTAAAATATGTAGCTCTAGGATACATCCTCTAGGCTGCATTGTTCTAGAAAAGGCATTATCAGGGGGTTCTTACAGTTTATCCTCTGTATTTTTGTTGCGTTCAGCCTAAGAACCAATGAAATATAAAGCTTTCCCAATGACAAAGCCCATTCACAGACTTCGTTTTGTTTCAGCCTCACAACAACCTTTGTGCAGTAGACAAGGCAGTGTCTTTATTTTACAAGAAGGTGACCTGAGACTGGGAAAGGTTAAGGCACGAGCTCAAGGTCACACTGTGATTTTAAATTTTGACCCCTTGTCATGGCTCTGAGGTGCGCACTTTCAGGGTGCAGCCAGAAGAGGAGACACTGAGAGCGTAAGCTCTCAGATACCAAAAAGGCACCTCCCCTCAGGTCCTGCCTAGGTGTAGGGTGTGGGGCAGAGAGTTGCAAAGAGGGAGATGATACTCAAAGTGTTGGCAGGGGAACCATTTAAGAACCCCATTCTAAGTATAACCCAACAAGAGGCATGGGAATTTATATTTGTTCCTGTCCTAATAATGACAGAGTCCTCATCTGAGGACCTCATCTTAGCTGGAGAGCAAGGTAAGATATTTGTTTCAGCTACATCTGACTCTTGGTTCAACCTCTGAATTTCTGTTCAAACTCCTCATGGTTGTTAAAGCACCTCATGTAAAACCTTTCTCATCTGAGAGAAAATTTCAGGTACAAAATGTGCATCCTTTCCTACAGGAGCTTGTTACTCATTCTTTCAGGCATAGACAGGTGCTGACAGTCTCTCATGTTGGAGCTGGCAGTGAGGTCTCCCCCAGGCTGGAACTGAGCTGCTCTCTAGAATAAACGGGGTGGGACAGCAAGGACCACAGCCAGTGTGGAAGGTGCCAAGTGCTGACTGAAGGGCTGGAGCTCTTAAACTACATGGGAAAGAAGTCTGACTTCTAATTTGCTCGGAGTCTGTAGGCAGAATCACTTAATCTTTCTAAACCTCTGTTTTTTATTTTTGTTCTTCATCAGTAAGTGAAAGGATAAGACCAGCTGTTCTCTGAGACCTCTTCCAGTTCAACTTGCTCAACAGAAAGTCTGTGGTACTTCCATAGTGTGTGTGCCTCTCATAGAATATTTCTGTCTTTGGGGCACCTGGGTGGCTCAGTTGGTTAAGCGTCCAACTCTTGGTTTCAGTTCAGGTCATGATCTCACGGTTCATGGGTTCGAGCCCCATGTCGGGTTCTATGCTGTCAGTGCGAAGCCTGCTTGGGGTTCTCTCTCCCTGTCTCTCTCTGCCCCTCCCCTGCTATTTTTTTCTCTCTCTCTGTCAAAATAAATAAGTAAACTTAAAAAAAAAAAAGAGTATTTCTCTCTTCCTGCTCTGTAGGATGATTTCTGTGTCTGTGTTAGACAGCGTCTGTGCTAGGACTATTATTTGGAAATTGAAAACAGGAAACCATCATTGCTTATTAGCTGAGTGACCTTGGATAAGGCTTTTGGCCACTAGCTACTTTCAATTCAACTTCCTCATCCACAAATAGGAATATTAATACCTCCCTTGCTTATATCCCATGGGGTAGTTGTGAGTATCATTGTTAACAGTGGGTGTGAACAATTTTTATAAAATATAAAAGGCTGCCCTAATTTAAGGGATGATTCTGAATCTAATTTTCTTGTTGATGGGCTACTTGTCTCCCTCATCAAGTACCCAGCAGAGTGCCTGCTCTTGGAAGGCACTCAGGAAACATTTGCTCAGTGAAGGCAGAATGAAGGCATAAACAAGGCTAGAAGCAGAGGGTGGGCAAGAAAGGTGACGTTTGGCCTATTTCTGATACACACTCATGCTCACAGCACTTGGTCCTGGAGGAGCGTTTACTAGGGCCCTATCACCTTGTCTGTCTTGAACGCCAATTCTTGTCTCCCCGGCACCATAAGACTAAATGAACGAAGCTGAACGCTCTGCTCAGTCTCTCTGCCCTGTGCAAATGCACACACGATCCCCTCTTCTCCTTAATCTTGGCATCCTTCCACCCCAGCCCCAGTGAAGCCACTGAAAGCCCTACTCAGCTTCTCAGCCTGATGGCTGCAGCGTTTTGTTTGGCTTCTCAGCTTCTCTGCTCAAACTGATCACTCATCAACAAATGCCTTGAGAAGGCAAGTGCCAAAGACTGCCAGGCTGACTTCCATGAGCCTCCCTTCTCCCTGTGATTTTGGCCTTTGATCTCCCTCCAAAGCCATCAGGAGTATGTCTTGGTATTTGATCTGATGATTCGGATTATTCTCAGTGGGAAGTTTCGTCTGTTACAATCTAGTGCATCACAGAAGTGGAAGTCCATTGTCATTTTTTCAATGTTCCTCAGGTAACAACAGCCGGTATTGAGAGTCCCTGACTTAGGCCAGTATATTCACTGAACAGAGGGAAGCCTGAGCTCCCAAGAGGGACAGAGACTTACCCAGGCATCCAATTGGTTAATACCAGACCTGGGACTCAAACCAGGGTCCCCCAAAGCCCAGGCCAGTGTGCCTTCCTTCCATGGCCTTTCAAGAGTCGCCCATTCCGTTTCTGTTTCCTTCCGTCCTCGTAAGCTGGCCTGTTGCTTTGGACTGGGAGATGGACTGCGGGCCCCTCCTGCCCACGCATTACCCCACCCATGGGTGGGGAGTGTTGGGCACTGACAGACTCAGTACTTCTGCTCACCCCCACCTCCACCTCCTCCGGGTTCCCAGTGCAGACCACCTACTTGTCCCAGACATGCAGTCAGTTGTGGCTCGACCCTAATGGGCCAGGATGGCCTAATTATAGTCCCCGGCTTCCTGAGTAATTATGGGCCTCCCCGGGACTCCAGGGTGCTCCGTTCCTCTCCCACAACCCTGCCCCTCAGCCACACTGCTCACTTTCCTCCTTTGCTTTAAACGCTCCCCACAGCATTTGAATTCCGCCGTGAGCAGGATTGAGCCCTCCCCTCCTTTGCCCTGCAGCCCTGCTGGTATCCCGATCTGATAATGGGCTGTGTCAGTGGCACGCCTTCCCGCAGAGCAGATACTCTGTCAACCTCTGTCCACATTCCTTGCCCCTAAACTAACGACGAAAGCCAGGGCTGTTGACTTCCTCCCAGGCTAGACCCAGGTCCCACAGCATGATTCATGGCTGGGAGGGACCAGCTTACCTGGGGAAGACAGCCTTTCATGTTACCCTTCCCCACACTGTGTGGACCCTCCCTGGGACAGGCAGGGCGGGGGCAGGGAAAGGGCCAGGAGCCCAGCCACACGGTAATGAGGACCCGAGGCAGCAGGGTAGGGGGACAGAGCTTCAGGCCCGGCTTTGAGTCCTGTCTCTACCCCTTACTGGCCGATGATCTTGGGTAAGATGTCACCCTCTGCACCACATTGTCTCATCTGTAAAATGGGACAACAATTTCAGTATACAAAGGACACAGGAGAGACTCAGTAGACAGATGCTGGCACTCTCATTGCCCTTCCCTTCTCCGAGAGAAGGCAGGTCCCAGAGAAGTCAGAGAGTGGGCAGGGATGTCGCAGGGTTGTCACTGGCCCCTGATGCCTTGTCTGCAACAGAGGCTCCTGTCAGTAGCCCCAGACGAGGCCACCCCACCTGATGTCCTCAAAGTGACTGTCTAGGACCCCTTTCCATGTGCTCAGAGATGGGGTCAGTAGTGCCAGCCGTGATGGGGAGGGGTGTGGAAAGTGAGGTCACCCATTTCCCTGAAGTTCTCCTTCCACACGTGCTGAGGGCTGCACTCCTGGGGCAGTGAGGTGCGTAGTGTGACCCAGGCTTCTGCACACACCTTCCGCCCGGGCATGTGGACCCCGGCCTTCCCCATCCAGGGAAGCCGCCAAGAGCTTCCCCAGGAAGAGGAGGCCGTGAGGGCGGGTGGGAAGGGGCAGAAGAGAGGCCCTCACCCTCTTTCTCTCCCTCACTGCTGGCATAGAGACCCCTGGCAACCCTCGCAGCTAGCTGCTCTGCCCCTCGAGTAAGGGCAGAGAGGGCACCTGATGCAGACGACACGGGCAGGCCGGGGTCCTGGGGAGAGAGTGACGGGGCTCCCACTGGACCTGGGGGCTGCTCAGAGCAGGGCAACTTCGTCGGGATGAGACTTCTCATGCTTTTCCTGGGTCGACGCTGGAAATGGGGATCGTGGACCCATTCACCCCGGGGACAAGAGAGGAAGCCACGGAAGTGGTTGTAAGGGGAGAGAATGAAGAACCGGGGAGCTGTATCTTGGGGTGGGCAGTGGGTGAGCCCAAAGAAGCAGGCCAGAGGGCAAGGACAGAGGCAGGGGGAGGGGTGGGGGGGGGGAAGCTCCAGGGGCCCTCAGGAACTGAAGTACAACTCTCAATTTTATCCATGAGGGCCTGAGCTCCAGAGTGGGCAGGAATTTGCCCAACGTCGCTCCAGGGCCCCCTGACTCCCACCCATCCACCCATCCACCCATCCTCCAGGGGCCCCTCCACCTCTGAATGGCTCTGTTTTTCCAACCTCAGCAGGCCCAGGTGCCAAGGCCAGAGCTGGGGCGGAGACCGGCGCCATGGCTCTGCCGATTCCCAGCAAGTCCTGCCAGGCTGGGGGAGGCAGTCCCTTGGTGGGCACCTCTCTGTACCAGGTTGTTCCAGCTGCCTGGTGCGGGTGGGGGGGGAGGCGGCTGGGGGGGCTTCAGGGGCCTCTGCAGACCGAAGAGCAGGTCCTGCCTCCTGGCTGCTCCCTGGCAGGTCTGCTGCACCGCCAGCCACCCCACCCCTGTCCCCGCTGGCCCCATGACGGAATCCCAGCCTGTGCAGCTGGCACGCCACGTGAGCCGAGCCCACACAGGGCTGCATGCCCCTGTGGGGGGGGGAGGTGGGCATGGGCAGGCGGGGGCAGGGAACGGCTGGAAGGTTTTTATTGGCCCTCATGGGGCTGACTCTGTCTGGGCTCCAGTTTCCCATTTAGATCCCAGTTTAGAGCTTAAGAGGACCGTATTCACTGATCCACAGAACCCTCTGGGAAGCAGACCCACAGGGAGCAACAGGGGTGGGGAGTGGGGAGAGGGTGCTGGGGACGGGGGAGGCGTAAGCAGGTAGCATCAGCCAGGATTAACAGCAGTGGCATCTTCATTAGCTGGGGCAGAGCCCGGACACCGCAGACCTGGGTCATGGCCACTGGCAGGGCTCCCTGCTCCAGGCTGCAGGATCCCTCCTCTCTGAGAGGCCCACCTGGGTTCTGGTTTCTGCTCAGGGGCCCCTGAGGGGACTGCTTCACCTCTCTGGGTGTTAGTTGCCTCCTCTGTGAAAGGCAGGAATTGGACTGGCTCTCACCTAGCTTGAAAATGCCAGAAGTCTTTTGCAAGAATGATGTAGCAGCAGAATTCTCAGGGAGAATTCTGTACCAGTACCCTTTGCTGAGACCACTGAAAAAAGCCAGGTCGCTGCTGTGCCTTTGCTGCATGATCCTCATGAGGCCAACGAGTCCCCTTTCCTCCAGGAATTCAGAGATGCCTTGGGGCAGAGCGACGGCCACACTCTGCTTTGTGCCCTGAGGGTTCGTACAGCTCTGGGAGCTGGTGACTCTCAGATCTACATAGTCAGAAGCATATTAAAGTCTTCCAACCCCTGGCTTGGGAACTAAGAAGGGTTCTTTAAGGACAGACCATGTCTTCATCTTGGCCTCTCCCCCAGGCGCTAGGCCAGAGCCAGGTGGGAGCAAGGAGTCCACAGCTATTTGGTGAATCATTCTTTTCAAGCATATTCTGAGTTTTCACTGCCATGTGCCAGGCTCCATGCCCAGGGCAGGGGCTGTGAGCTGTGGCCCTCAGCCTCTTCCAGAGGCTCCATAGTCTAGCAGGGTCTACCAGAAAGGCACTGAGGGTTTGCTTTCACGGTACGGTGACTTCTTTTTCCACACGTCAATTGAAAGATTCAGCAAGTGGCAGCCTCAGGAGCTCAGAGTGGTCAGGGTGAGCCTCCTGGAGGAGCCATCCTTTCTCTGGGCTGTTGTGCCCACACACTAACCCTGCAAAGGGGTCTGTTTCTCCTGCCTCACTTTTTTGGTTTTCGTCCCCCGTGTCACTTGACTCCATCCCTGGCCCCAGATGCAGAATGGTCATGGGCAAAAGCCTGAGGTTGAGATGAGGGCGGGGCAGGGGGTTGAGTCAAAGACTCAAGCAGAAGGCCAGGCGGCCTCCAGACCGGGACAGACAGTCCTGGCCAGTGTTGGCCTTTTCCCAGAGCTGTTCAGCTCTCCCAGTTCCCAGCTTGAGTGCACGTGGGGAACGATGGGCAAGCCCTGAAGTCAGAACAGTGAGTTCTCACGGTGCCCCAGACCTCCTGCCAGACACTTACCCGCATTATCTCAGGGTCCCCTCCTCACAGGTGGTTCGGCTGACTTAGGGAAGTCACATAATGGGCCCGAGCTCCCAGAGCTCGCAGGCGGCAGGCCTGGCCTTTGGGTCTAGCTAACCCTCAGGCTGTCACTGTGGCCTGGCCTGTGCTGTGTCTCCTTGGTGGGAGAGCCTCGTGAGAGCTGCCCGTCATGGACTGACTTCTCCCTTCCTCTCTCTGACCCTAGGTGCCCCCGGCCCCCCCGGACCAAGAGGACTCAAAGGAGACACGGGCACGAAAGGGCCTGGTGGCAGCAGAGGACCGAAAGGAGACCCTGGCAGCTTGGGGCCCCCGGGACCCCAGGGTCCTCAGGGGCAGCCTGGAGACACAGGACCCATGGGGGAAAGGGGACCGGTTGGCCTTCGGGGTTTCCCAGGCCTCAAAGGCTCAAAGGGCAGTTTTGGAACTGGAGGCCCAAGAGGACAGCCAGGCCTGAAAGGGGACATGGGGCCCCCAGGGCCAGAGGGGCCCCCAGGGTCTCCAGGGCCCTCAGGGCCTCAGGGAAAGCCAGGGATTGCTGGCAAGACAGGGTCACCAGGCCAGCGGGGGCCCATGGGGCTTAAGGGTGAACCAGGGATCCAGGGGCCCCCTGGCCTCCCAGGGCCCCCAGGCCCACCAGGAAGCCAGAGCCGCTACTAAGGGCCCCAGGCCCAGACACTGCTGCACCAAATGCCGGGAAGGGCCTCAGGGCATGGCAAGCCCCCACCCCAGAAAGCCACCCTTACAGACAGTTGTGGTTCTTTGATCCCAAAGGGGCTTCTCCCTGGCCTGCCCCTGCACCTCGGGGCTCCCCAGTACTGACTGTACCACAGAAAGCAGCCCCTCACACGCACACGCACATACATTTCCCTGCTGGCCGGGGGGCCAACTGGGTGTCCCTGGCTGGGCAGGAGGAGAGGGCAGGAGAAGACCCCCCTCTCCTGTGACTGAGCCTGCCAGGGAGGTGGCTACCTTGGGAGGAAGGTCTTAACTCTATTTCTGAATTGTTGACCAACTTGGCTCTCCAGCTTCTTCGGAACCAGCCTAGCTAACAGTTCCCCGTGGCTCCCAGCGGTTGAAAAGACCCAGGAAAACCTTTGAAGGATGTGGTTCAAACTCTAGGGACAAGGTGGATTTGATGACCAGAACGCTCTCCTCATGACCATGGGAGCAGCGTCCCGGGAGCTCACACAGGACGGAGGGACTCCACCTGAGTCACATTCTCGGGCTCTGGGCACCGAGCTCTCATGAGTTCAGCAATTTTTTCTTGTCTCCAGAAAATTCCTCACTTCATCCTTGCCTCCTTCTCTCAGGAGCATCTTGGGAGAAATCCAAGCAGGAGCTTCATCTGCATGGGGAGACTAGGCCCTGGAACATTCTCCCAGAGTGGCGCCCAGCAGCTGGGAAGCTGGAAGAAGGGAGGCAGAGGCATGAGTGAAGATGCCTCCCTTGCTCCATCTGAGGCTGGCCCGCCTGCTCCATTCCTGGGACGGGCCGCTCTGTGGAGGCTGGAGGAGGGCCAAGCCTGGCGACAGCAGCTCTTCCCTCTTGTCCCCGGCTCTCTTGCCCACAGCTGCCTGCTGACCTTACCCTGCCCTGACTCAGAATGGCCCGAGGCCTCTCGGCTTGGGTGGGAAGACTGGACGAGGAGGGAAGGGCCCAAACATCCACAAGAGACTCGCTAGGACACCATCCCTCGTCACCTCCAACTTCCTGTGCACAAGGGCAGAAAGGAGCCCTGGAAGCTCCCCCAGCAGGGTGAAGGCCGCCCACAGGCTAAACTTGTGGTAAAGCTGCCTTATCTTGGTGTTCGGCAGATCCCGACCACCCCTGGGCTGGGGGCCTGGAGCTGTCCCCTCCCCACCCTGACTCAGAGAATAGCCTCTGTCCTCATTCCAAAAGCCTTAATGCCACCTCCCTTCCTGTAATATGTGCAACTGGTTTGCACTCCCACCTGCCCCCCCCCATGCCATGTAATTCTGTCTATATATGATATCATGCGATATAGTATTACTGAGTCAGTAAAGAGCTGTTTCCAGGAGGGAGGTGTCTTCTGGTCCTTTCTGCCCAACCAGGGGCATAATGCCTTCAGGGGCTCTGCCTCACTTGGACTTTGAAGGGGAACCGGTGGACGAAGGGTCCCCTAGATATTCACTGTAGAGTTTGGCCCTAACCCCCTGCCCCTCAATCTAGAGGAACGGAGCTGTGGCAGGAACTCACAGCGGTCCTCTGGGGGCCAAGGACCAAGCGCATGTGAGGGAACCACCCATAAAGAGCAGGAACCCAGTGAGAAACAAGGTGAGTTCTATTATTCTTGCAACAGGCTAAATGGAGCCCTAGACAATCTGAGTGACACCTTCACCCTCCCTGGTCTGCAGATAAAACAGAAAAGCAGAAAGAGATCGGGCCAGATCTGCCCCCGAAAGCCTGCCTCTCCAGGATCCACAGGAAACAGAGGACAGCTGGGTCCCCTGTGAATCAGCCAGGTCTGCTCCAGGAAGCCAGAGTGTAGGAGGGAGCTCTGCCCTCGGGGGCTGGCTTTGAAAGCACATGTCTTAGTCCATTTTGGCTATTCTAACCGGATACCACAGACTGGTGACTTACAAACGGCAGACATTTATTTCTCCCAGTTCTGGAGGCTGAAAGTCCACGATCAAGGTGCCAGCACACTTAGGGCCTGGTGAGGCCCTGCTTCCTGGTTCACAGATGGCCATCTGCTCACTGTGCCCTCACATGGCAGGAGGGGAGAGGGAGCTCGCTGAGGTCACTTTTCTAAAGGCACTAATCCCATTCATGAGGGCTCCACCCTCAAGACCTGAACACCTTCCAAAGACCCCACCTCCTAATTCCATCACAGCGGAGGTTGGGATTTCAACACATAAATTTGGGGGAGACACAAATATTCGGTCTATGGTAGCATAGTATGTTCACTTGCTAGTAAAACACAGCCCAGTACAAGTCCTATGCCCTGTTTCGATTTTGTTTTTTGGAAGGGAGGGGGAAGTATCGCGTGTTAGTAAGGTTTCTCCACAGAAACAAAACCAAGAGGCTATACAGTAGTCTCCCATTATCTGTGAGGGGTTCCAAGACCCCCATTAGATGCCTGAAACCACAGATAGTACTGAACCCCATACGTATTCTGCCTTTTTTCCAAATATACATACCGATGATAGCGTTTAATTTATAAATTAGACACAGATGAGGCACCTGGGTGACTCAGTTGCTTAAGCATCTGACTCTTGGTTTCGGCTCACATCACGATCTCACAGTCCGTGAGTTCGAGCCCCGTGTCGGGCTCTGCACTGACCGTGCAGAGCCTGCTTGGGATTCTCTCTCTCTCTCCCTCTCTCTGCCCCTCCCCCACTCATGCGTGCACATTCTCTCTCTCTCAAAATAAATCAACAACAAAAACCTAGTGACTCAATAATGTAAGAATAAAGACATAAGAAAACTTATGTGTCCTAGACTGTTGGCCACCAGTATCCCCGGCTGTGTGATTTGGAGGGTGAAGTTCAGCTTGATTCGCAGGTGAGGGTGAGGCACGCACCTGAGCCCACCTGTGCTGTCACCGCCCCCCACAGGTGCATACCTCCACCTTCCCTGGTCAGGGAAGTCCTCTCAAGCCCTACCGAGGAAGGAAGAGAGAGAGTATTTATGAAATAGGCACAGCAGGCAAAATCAGAGCTACAGATGCTGAAGAACAGCCGGGTCTTGGGCTTGCTACCCGTGGGAGGCTGCCAGCCTCTCGGGCTTCTGTCTTCACTGCCGAGGGTGACTGGTCTCTTACCTTCTCTTGGTGGCCACTGACCTCTCTGCTCCCCTCTGTCCCCTTTCTCCTGACCATCATCTTCTGTGTGCATAAGGCTCAGCTTAACTGGGTTACTGCTCTCCCCCGCAAGGACCCTGTCCTTTGATTGCTCATTCCCAACCCTAGGATAGCAATTGAACTGCCAACCCTGGGGGTCCGTCCAGGATCCACCTTGATCCAGTGGGCTGGGACCACACAGGGAGAGAGTCTTGTGGTCAAATTAGAGACAGAAGAGCCAGACTGGCTCTGAGTGAAGCTGGCCATAAATCTGTGGTTGGCAATAAAGGAATAAGGAGAATCATAGCAACAATAATAGCAGACACCAGTGGGGGACTTATGCAACAGAATACCATTCTAAGCATTCTACATATATTTTAAAAAATTTAAGTTCATTTATTTACTTATTTATTAAGTAATAATCTCTGCACCCAACGTGGGGCTTGAACTCACAACCCCGAGATCAAGAGTTACCCGCTCCTCCGACTGAGCCAACCAGGTGACCCAGCACTTTACATATATTCACACATCTAATCCTCGCTACAACTAGTAATGCAGCTATTGTATCCATATATACTATTATTATTCCCCCTTTACGGATGGGGAAGCGGAGGTTTGGAGAGATTAGCTTCCCAAAGTCACATAGGTAATGAGTTTTTAGATGTACCTCTATTAAAACAGCCTTGGGCAAGTTACCCTCTCTATGCTTCTGTTTCCGTCCCTGTAAAATGGGGATTACAACTGCACCTACCTCCTGAGGTCGTTGAGGGGATTAAGTAAGAGGATACTATATATAAAAAAAAAAAATTCAGCTGATGAAATTTGAAGATCTAGTTGGCTTTATCAAGTGATTCACTGAATCGGGCTGTACCCCATCTAGTGAAGAGAGGGACACTGTAAGGAGTTGTACAACATGGGAAGTTTTGTTTTGTTTTTATTTTTTAATTTTTATTTATTTTTTTCATTCTATTTATTTTAGAGAAAGAGAGAACATGAGCAGGGGCAGAGGGGGAGAGAAAGAGAGAGAAGAGAGACAGTCTTAAGCAGGCTCTGTGCTCAGCACAGAGCCTGATGTGGGGCTTGATCCCGTGACCCCAGGATCATGACCTGAGCTGAAATCAAGAGTCAGACGCTCAACCAACTGAGCCACACAGGAGCCCCTTGTTTTTATTTTTTTTAATGTTTATTTATTTTGAGACCCAGAGCGTGAGTAGGGGAGAAGAAGAGAGAGAGAATCCCAAGCAGGCTCCGCGCTGTCAGCACAGAGCCCGAGGGGGGCTCTGTCTCATGAACTGTGAGATCGTGACCTGAGCCAAAATCAAGAGTCAGATGCTTAACCGACTGAGTCACCCAAGCACCCCAAAATGGAAAGTTTTTGGAGGAAGGAGGGTAGGGCAGAAAAATTACAAGCAAAAGAAAAGAAAGGATTATTTCAGGCAAAATCACCTTCCCCTAGTGGGAAGGGCAAAGGATTTTATTACACAGATTACCTCATCTTCCTTTGGGGGATGGAGAGGGCCCAGGTCCACAGATTACCTCATTGCTGTTATCAGAAAATTCCCAACTGACAGGTTAAGATTTACATTTCTGGGGGAGACTGAAACTGCAATTAGGTTAGGTACTAAGCCCAGGTCTGATGATCTGGCCTGGCCCAGTTACCACCATTTTGGGCCTGGGGTTTTCTTTTCAACAGTGCATTTGGCCAATTGCTTGGTGCACTGGTCAGCTCGGGCTGCCATAACAGAGGCTGGGTGGCTCAACCAATAGAAATTAATTCTCTCAGGGTTCCAGAGGCTGAGAAGTCCCAGAGCAAGATGCCAGCTCTTCCTGGCTTGCAGATGGCTGTGTCCTCACCTGGTCCAGCGTGTGGGGTAGGGAAAGAAGGGGAGGAGAGAGAGGGAGTGAGAGAGAGCACTCTCTTCCTTTTTTCATAAGGCCACAGTCTTAACAGATTAGGGCCCCACCCTTAAGAGACCTCATTTAACCTCAGCTAACTCCTAGTACCTTTTCTCCAGATACAATTGCACTGAAGGTTAGGGCTTCTGCACATGGATTTCATGGAGACACAGCTCAGTCCCCAGTACCTGGCAGTGGTGGTCAGGCGATTAGCAGCCGTTATCATGTGCATTATACAGATGCAGACCTTCTTGAGTGGTGATCACCACTGCCCACTGCAGATGAGTGGTCGGAATGGGAGCCCTTGCAGCTCCCACTGCCACATTCCCTATATTGTTAGAGCCAAGAGAGAGCTGGTGAATCACCAGGCTCAGCCTACTTTCCAAGAGAGACAGCAAAGGCTGAGAGGGGTGAGGAGTTTGTCACCCACCTGGGACTAGAGCTCAGGTCCTGTGCTGCGCCAGCCTTGGACACACCTGTCAAAACAGAGCCAGAGGAGACGCGAGCAGGGAGCTGACAAACACGGTGGGATCACGCCGCGCTTTCCAGCAGCGCTGGGCTGGGGCTGGGGAGGGCCTGGAGGGACGCTGAGCAGCCTCCCAGGGGATTGCTTGACCTGCAGAAGCACAGGTTATTTGTTTTCCTTGCCATCACCTACCCGGTCCTTTTATTTTCTTGTGCACACTTCAAAGTGCAAGGCTCTGTGTTTGATGTGGTGGGAGATGTTACAGAGGTTAGGGCAGTGCTCTTAGCAGGGACAACCACCCAGGAGGCCCTAGAAATGCAGGCTGCAGGCTTCCACTGCCCGCTTCAGAATCACAGAGGTTGCAGCACAGGGAGGAGTGAGGGGGAGAAATCCCCAGGGAATTCTGGTGCTCCAAAGAAAACTTGAGAACCACAGGTGTAAGAGAGAAAGCAAACTTTGTTCTTTAAAATTTGTGTGCGGTATCTCAGGGCGCCTGGGTGGCTCAGTCCACTGAGAGTCGAACTTTCGCTCAGGTCATAATCTCATGGCTTGTGAGTTTGAGCCCTGTATCAGGCCCGCTGCGGTCAGCACAGAACCCGCTTCAGACCCTCTCCTCACTGGCTCTCTGCCCCTTCCCTGCTTGTGCTCTGTCTCACCAAAAATAAATAAAACATTAAAAAACTAATAAAATAAAATAAAATCGGTGTATAGTATCTCATCCAATTCTCACAAACTGAAAGTATTTTCATTTTATAGGTCAGAAAACAAGGCTGAGAAAAGTAAAGTAATTCACTCAAGGCCATGTAGAAGTTATGCGGATTTGAACCCAGAATGTATGGAAGCCAGCTATGGTGAGGTGCTTCTTACAGAAGGATAGGATTGGGGGTTCATTTGGGCCTGTGCTTTGCACCTGAGAAAGCTGAGGTCCTCAGAAACAGATTTGTTCAAGGACTCAGAGCAAGCTATTGACACAGCTGTAACAAGGCGCCAATCTCAAGGCCTGCCGGGCTTCTCTGGCCCAGCTGCCTTGTCACTAAACATGTGACAAGGCACATATTTAGGATTAGGGATTAGGAAGAGCAATACAGGGGTTAGAGACAGGAGCATAATCTCTGCTGTGAAAGCTGGGGGCTTTACAAAGGAAGCCAGGTGCCCACCAAACTCCCAATGGTCTTTTCCCTAAGTCCAAAATGGGCACCCAACTAAATCCTCTGGGGTGAGGCACAAACTATTAAGTATTAAAATGTCTACTCCCTGTGTTTCATCTATTCTAAATCATGCTTTCTCTCCACACAATCAGATCTGACATGAAGTCAGCCAGAAAGTTTGGAATGACCTAGAATATGATTTGAAAATAAATTTATGTTCATTATCCTTAATGCTAAAAAGCGCCCTACATGCAATTACACCTGGAGACATTAGGCAACAATAGAAACATGAAAAATTCTATACAAACTCTTTCAGAAAATAGAAGAGGAGGGAACGCTTGCTAACTCATTCTATGAATCCAGCATTATCTTGATAACAAAACCTAATACATATTACAGGAAAAGAAAATCATAAGAAAACTACAGATCAATATCCTTAAAATATAGCTGCAAAATTTCTTTAAAAAATTTTTTTTAATTTGAGAGAGAGAGAGAGCACAAGCAGGGGAGAAGGGCAGAGGAAGAGAGAGAGAGAGAATCTTTTTTTTTTTTTGAGAGAAAGAATCTTAAGAAGGCTCCCATGCTTAGCACAGAGACCAACGGGCGGCTCAATCCCATGACCCTGAGATCATGATCTGAGCCGAAATCAAGAGTCAGAGGCTCAACTGACTGAGCCAACTAGGCACCCCTAGAAGTGAAATTTCTTAACAAAATTTTAGCAAACTGAATCCAACAATATATATGAAGGTAATATATAAAAAATGAGTTTTATCTCAGAAATACAAAGTTGTTTTAACACTCAAAATCAAGATAATTCGCCACATTAATAGAAAATAAGATAATATGATTCTCTCTATAGATGCAGAAAAAGCATTTGAAAAAATCCAAAATTTATATATTAGAAAAACCTCACCACACACTAGGAATAGATTGAGCCTTTCTCAATCTGTTATAAAACATCCTAAAACAAACAAACAAGCTAGAGTTAACATCATTCTTAATGATACAAGGCTTAATGCTTTCCCCTAAGACCAGAAAAGAGTCAAGGATGTATGTATGCTTTTACCACTTTGAGTTAACCATGTATTGACAATCCTATCCAATGCAATAACGGAAGTAAAAGATAAAAGAAGATGCCCAGATTGAAAAGGAAGAAGTAAAACTGTCTTTATTTGAGGACAGTGATTGACTAGGTAAAGAATACTAAGGATTTGCAAAAAAAAAAAAAAGATGACTCAGCAATGAGTAAACAAAATTGAGAACACAAGGTCAATAGACAAATATCAATTGTATTTCTATACACTAGCAAGGCACAGCTAGAAGTTGGAATGAAAAACTGTAATACAATGATATAAAAAATGTGAAATACTTAGTAAAAAATTTGGCAAAGACCTGAGATTTAGAAAACAGAAAATCACATTGCTGTGAGAACTTAAGGAAGACCTAAATAACTGTAGGTAAATACAATGTTCATGGATCAGAAGACTCAATATTGTTACAATATGAGTTTACTCCATATTGATATATAGATTGAATGTAATCCTAATAAAAAAATCCCATCAGGAATTTTTAAAGAAATAGATAAACTTACTCTAAAATTTGCTTGGAAATGCAAAGGACCTAGAAGAGCCCAAACTTTTTTAAAACTATTTTTTTAATGTTTATTTATTTTGAGAGCGAGAGACAGAGCATGAGCAGGGGAGGGGCAGACAGAGAGGGAGAGAGAGAAGCCCAAGCAGGCTCTGCACTGTCAGCACACAGCCGGATGCAGGGCTGAAACCTACAAACCATGGGATTATGAATGGAGCTGAAACCAAGAGTCAGATGCTCACCCAACTGAGCCACCCAGGCACCCCAGAGCCAAAACTATGCTTTTTAAAAAAGAAGAAAGTAGGGGTGCCTGAGTGGCTCAGTCAGTTGAGCATCCAGCTTTGGCTTTGGCTCAGGTCATGATTTCACAGTTCATGGGTTCAAATACCCCAACAGGCTCTGTGCTGACTGTTTGGAGCTTGGAGCCTGCTTCAGATTCTGTGTCTTCTCTCTCTGTCCCTCCCCTGCTCACTCGCTCTCTCTCAAAAATTGAATAAACATTAAAAAATTAATTTTTTTAAATTAGAAAAATAGAAGAAAGTAGAAAGACATACTACCTGATTTCAAGATGTACAAAGCTATAGTAATCAAGATAGTGTGGTATTTGTATAGAGATAGACTCATAGATCAATGGGACAGAATAGAGAGTTCAGAAATAGATCCACTTATATATTGTCTATTGATTTTCAACAAGATTGCCAAAGCAATTCAATGAAGAAAGAATAATCTTTATAAAAAGCAGTACTCGGAACAATAATATAATGATATACAAAATATGAATCTTGGCCCTTACCTCTTAACATACACAAAAATTAACTCAAAATGGATTATAGACCTAATTGTAAAAGCTAAAGTATAAAACATCCAAAAACAACATATAAAAATTTTAGAATAGTGAGTTAGGCAACAGTTTCTTAAATATGATATTAAAAGTATGTCAACATGTAAAAGCATACAAACACGGACTGTAAAAGAGATTTTCATATAAACAAAGCTGAGCAGGTTTCAGTACACCTGCACAAAAAAGAAATATTAAGGGAATATCTTTAGGCTGAAAGGAGATTATACCAGTTACAAACTTAAGTTTCACACACAACACTCTTTTACCCAATGAAAGAAACAATAAGTGTTAAGTTTAAGGATATAAAATACTTTTTCTTTTTATTTCTTGATTTCCTTAAAAGAAAATTTATTGTTAAAGGGATAATCACCACAGTGCATTGTGAAGTTATTACATACAAAAAAGGAAAATGAATGATAACAGTGGCACAATGAAAGGGAGGTAGATAAGTGGAAAGTTCTTACATCATATGTGAACAAAAATAACATTAATTCAAGGTAGGATAAGGAAGGAAGTATAGTGTAACTCTTACAGCAACCACTAAAAAATAAAACCAAGAGGTAGAACAGAAAAGCAAATAGAAGAGGTAAAATGAAATACTAAAAATACTTAATTGAGCTAAAAATAGATGGAAAAGAGGAGTAAATGAACACAAAAAAACAGGACAAATAAAAACCCAAAAAGAAAGATATGGGCTTAAAAAAATTATATAATAATTACATTATATATAAGTGAACTAAATACTCAAATTAAAAGGCAGAGAATGTCAAACTAGACTTAAAAAAAAATGTAAGACCTAATGATACGCTGTGTGAAAGAGATGCTTCTAATGCCACACTTTTTCTTTTCTTTCTTTTCTTTTTCTTTTCTTTTTCTTTTCTTTTCTTTTCTTTCTTTTCTTTTTTCTTTTCTTTTTCTGGAAGCTTCACAAATTTGCATGCCATCCTTGCACAGGGCCCATGCTAATCTCTGTGTCGTTCCAATTTTAGTATATGTGCTGCTGAAGTGAACACTTTAATGCCACACTTATAATTATATAGGTCAGAGAAAAAACATCACAAAGAAAATTAGAAAATTTTTTTAACTAGTATTGAAAATATAACATACCAAAATTTGTCAGATGCAGATAAAGTAGTTCTTAGGAAAAAAAAATAAAATAGAGCTTAAATGACTATATAAGTGGGGCACCTGGGTGGCTCATTCAGTTGAGCGTCTGACTTTGGCAGAGGCCATCATCTTACAGGTTCATGAGTTTGAGCCCTGCATCGGGCTCTCTACTATCTGCCTGCTTCAGATCCTCTGTTTCCCTCTCTCTGCTCCTCCCTTGTGCTCTCATGCTCTCTCTCTCTCAAAAATAAACATTTAAATGACTATATAAAAAAAGAAAAGCAATTTTTAAATCATTGATTTATGTTTCTGCTTTGAGAAACTAGAAAGAGAAACAAATGTTAACACAGAATAAGATACAGAGAGACAACTAAAAAAGCCAAAATCAATTAAAAAAAAGACAAACGATAAGAAAATTAACACAGCCAAAAGTTAGTTCTTTGAAAATATGAATAAAACTGATATACTCTTAACTAAATTTTCAAGAAAAACAAAGGAAGAACAAATAAATTAACAATATCAGGAATGAAAGAGGGGACATCACTATGGATCCTGCGGAGTGAAGGATAATAAAGTAATATTATGAACCAAGTTATACTACCAAATTCAACAATCTAGGTGAAATGAAAAAATTTCTTGAAAGACAAAAATTACAGAAGCTAATACAAAAATAATAGAAAAGTCTCCATGGTCTTAAGTGCATTTTAAAAACTGAATTCTGAATTAAAAACCTTTTCCTAAGAAAATTTATTTTAAACATTTACAAAATAAATAGCAATCTTACACAAACTCTTTCAAAAGGTAAGGAGGGAATGAGTAAAGTGCAAGAAGATAAAATCATAGACCAATGATCTTCATGAATATAAATGCAAAAATTCTTAACAAATTGAATGAGGGTACTAGCAAATCAAATCTAGTCATATATAAAAAAGATAATTCATCATGACCAAGCAGGTTTTGTCACAGTAATGCTAGGTAGTTTAACACTTTGAAAATCAATTAATATGGTTTATCATTTATACAGAAGAATAAAGGAGAAAAATCATTTGGTCATCTCAACAGATGCAAAACAATTGTAACAATTCAATGCTTTCTAATTAAAAGTCTCAGTAGACTTAGGAATCAAAGGAAACTTCAAACTTTGATAAAGTTGTCTTATGAAAATCTTTCGATTAACATCATATTTAAATGTTAAATACCAAATGCTTTCTCTCTAAAATCAAGAACAAGGCAAAGGTATGGACATACCACTTGCATTCAACATTGTACTGGAGATCTTAGCCAGTGAAATAAGGCAAAAAAAGAAAATATAAAGACAGGGAAAGAAGTAAAATTGTTTCTGTCTACGAACAAAATAATGGTACATGTAGAAATTCCTAAGGAATCTATTCAAAAGCAAACCTTACTTTTACCAAAAAACAACTTATCAAGGTCAAAGGATACAAGAGCAATACATAAAAATCAATCATTTGTCTATATACTAGCTACAAAAAAAAATGAAAAAGGAAATTAAAAAAATATCACAATAGCATGAAAGAACATAATTGGGAATAACTTTAACAAAATTTGTATGAAATCTGTATGTATAAAATGACAAAATGTTGCTGAAATTTTAAAAGACCAGAATAAATGGAGAGATATACATGTTCACAGATTGAAAGACAATAGTGGACATTCACCCCAACTGATCTATAGTTAATGCAATCTCAAAGTTCCTGCATGTCTTTGTTATAGAAATTGAAAGGCGGATACTAAAATGTATATGGCAATATAAATGACATAGAATAGCAAAAAAGAAAAAAATTCTTGAAAAAAAAAGAACCAATTTGGAGGACTTACATAGCCTGATTTCAGTAATGACTATGAAGATTTAGTATTCAAGATAGTATGGTACCGTCACAAAGATGAACAGACAAATGTAACAGAAACAGAGTCAGAAATTAGCTCAACATTAATTAGCCCATTGATGTTTTTGTTTTGTTTTGTTTTGTTTTGTTTTACAAAGGAACCAAAAGAAGTCAACGAAAAAAAGAAAGATTCTTCAAAAATGGTGCTAGGACAATTGGAAATCATAAGGAAAAAAGTGTTCTTGACCCCTAGCTCATATTACTCATAAAAATTAATTCAAGATAGATGAAGGCCTAAATACAAATGTTAAAATTATAGCACTTCTAAGATCGCCTGGGAGGCTCAGTCACTTTGGTGTCTGACTCAATCTCAGCTCAGGTCTTCATCTCAGGGTCGTGAGTTCAAGCTCTGTGTTGGGCTCTGCACTGGGCATAAAGACTTACTTAAAAAAAAAAATTATAGCGCTTCTAGAATAAACGCAGAAAAATACCTTCTTGATCTTTGGGTGGCAAAGATTTCTCAGCTAAAACAAGAAAAGCATTAACCATAAGAGAAAAATGTGATAAATTTCATAAAAATTAAAATCTGCACACCAAGAGATCCAGTTAAGTATATGATCAGATATGTTACACACTGGGAGAAAACATTTGACAAATAATTTATAAATAGAATATATAAATATCTCTTGCAACTCAGTAATAAGACAAATAACCCATATAAATGGGTGAAATGTTTGAACGGACTTCACAAGAGACATTTATTAGTGCACAAGAAGATGGTCAACATCATTAGTGATCAGGGAAATATAAATCAAAACCACAATGAGATACCACCACAAACCTATTAGAATAGCTAAAATTAAAAAGACTGACCAAGTGCTGGTGAGGATGCGGTGAGGATGAAACGCTCATATACCACTGGCAGGAATGTAAAATAATACAACCACTTTGGAAAACAGTTTGGTAGTTTCTTAAAAAGTTAGACATAGGGGCGCCTGGGTGCTCAGTCGGTTAAGCGACCGACTTCGGCTCAGGTCATGATTTCACGGTCTGTGAGTTCGAGCCCCGCGTCGGGCTCTGTGCTGACAGCTCAGAGCCTGGAGCCTGTTTCAGATTCTGTGTCTCCCTCTCTCTGACCCTCCCCCGTTCATGCTCTGTCTCTCTCTGTCTCAAAAATAAATAAACGTTAAAAAAAAATTTTTTTTTAAAGTTAGACATACATTTATCATATGGTTCAGTCATTCCACTCCTAGGAATTTATCCCAAAGAAATAAAAACATATATCAAAAAATACATTTATTCATAATAGCCAAAAAGTAAAAACAACCCAATGTCCACCATCAGGAGAATGTATAAAATCCATACAATGGAATGCCCCCTCAGCAATGAAAAGGGAAATGTTATATTGGACACAAAAATATGAGTGAATCTTAAAATAATTATGCTGAGAAGCGCCTGGGTGGTTCAGTTGGTTAAGCATCTGACTTCGGCTCAGGTCCTGATCTCATGGTTGGTGAGTTCAAGCCCCGCGTCGGGTTCTCTGCTGACAGCTCAGAGCCGGGAGCCTGCTTCAGATTCTGCATCTCCCTCTCTCTCTGCCTCTCCCCTTCTCATGCTTTGTCTCTGTCTCTCAAAAATGAAAAAAGTGTAAAAAAATTTTTTTAATAAAAAAAATTTTGCTGAGTGAAAGAAGCCACCCATAAAAAAGAGTACATAGTGATGATTCTATTTATATGAAATGCTAGAACGGGCAAAACAAATAAAAAAAATGATAGATGTAAGATTCGTGGTTACTGGGGCCGAAGTGGAGAGTAATCAACCAGAAAGGGGCATGAGAGTTTTCTTAGGTGACAGAATTGTCCCTATCTTGATTAGGGATGGTGATTACACAGGTGTGTACATTTGTTAAAACTCAAGAAATTATACACTTAAAATGTGTGCATTTTAAAATTATACACTTAAAATGTGTGCATGTAAAGTATACATCAATAAAATTGATTTTAATTTTTTAAAACATTTATTTATTTTTGAGAGGGGGGGAGGGAAAGAGGGGCAGAAAAGAGGGAGACAGAGGATCCAAAGCAAGGTCTGTGCTGTGTGGGGCTGGAACCCACAACCGTGAGATCATGACCTGAGCTGAAATCAAGAGTCAGCCGCTTAACTGACTGAGCCACCCAGGTGCCCCAAAATTGATTTTAAAAAACAACTAGGATACCATATTTTACTCACTAGAAGAATTAAAATGGAAAAGACTTAAATATCCAGCTGTAGTGAGAATGTTCCTGTTGGGACTGTATGGTAGAACCTCTTTGGAAAACCAGTTTGGCAATTTCTTATAAAGGTAAATATGCACTCACCCTATGACTCAACACTTCACTTCCATTCCTAAGTATTTACCCAAGAGAAACAAAAACATATTCCACAGAAAGACTTGTACAAAAACATTCACAGCAGCTTTCATCATAATTGCCCCAAACTGGAAATAGGCCAGATATCCACCAACAGAGGAATGGATAAATTGTTACATTTTTGTGCAATGGAATATGAACTACTCCAAAGAAGATGGGGAAGAAGGGGAGGGGGGAGAGGTTGAAGAGGAAGAAAAAAAGCAACAACCAAAATGTATAAGCAATACATTAAAAAAAAACAGTCAAAAATACTATACTGAAGAAAAGTAACACACAAAAGAGCATATACAGTATGATTCCATTTCTGTTAAATTAGGGGGAGGCAAAGCCATCCTATGACGCTAGAGAACAGAGTGGTTGCTGCCTCAGGGTGTGCAGGGGAAAAGCAGGAATCGATGGAGAGACCATAAGACAAGTTTCTGCTCTCATGGAAATGGTCTGTGTCCTGACAGCTGTGTGACTTCTCCAGATGTATGCATTTAGGGAAACGCATCGAACTATGCACATAATCTATGCGTTTCACTGAAGGAATGTGAAGTAGCACGCAACTTTTAAAAATTATTTTAAGAAATAGAAATTTACTTCCAAAAGCTCATGAGTCAAAAAAGAAAAAATAAAACTTACATTGAAATAGACATAGCAAGTATTTTTAAGCTGCTTTATTATGAAATGTATCATAATAAAATCTCAGAAGCTGAGGAGTGTAGTTGGGCAGTACTTGAAGAGAAAATTAATGGTCTTAAATACTTACATTAGAAGAAGAAAGGCTAAAGTTAATGAGCTATGTGTCCAACTTGAAAAGTCTGAAGTCCACCAGAACACACATAAAGTCAAAGGAAGGAAATAATAAAGGCCTAAAATTAATGACATGAGAAAAAGAAGGTTTTGAATGGAGAGGACAGACAAAGCCAAAAGTTAGTTCTTTTAAAAGACTAATACAATTGATAAGCTATATGCAGTATTGATCAAGAAAAATGAAAGCATCAATAAAAGACATTGAGAATAAATAAGACAACATTAAATGGAATTGCCATGAACATTTAGTCGCGATACATTTGAAAGCTTTGATGGACCGAACAAATTCATCGGAAAATGTAAGTCATCAAAACTGACTCAAGAAGTAGAAAACCTGAATATTCTGAGACCATTAGAGATGTTGGATCAGTGGTTTAAAATATTCCCCCAAAGAAAACACCAGGCTCATGCAGAAAGACATAGAGGCAAATTCTACCAAAACATTCAAAGACAACTCTAATCCAACACAAACTCCTCCAGAGAACAGATGAAATAGGGAGACTTCCCCAGATTTATCCCATGAGGATAGAAAAGCTTGTTACAAAAATCAGAAAAGGAAATAGATGAATAGATGCAGAAAAATCATTTAGTAAATAAGGCATCCATAGGATGCCTTATTTATCTCATCCTATGTGATAAGAGAAGAAATCTTATCAAACTAGGGAACTTTTAAATCTAAAATGTAAAATCTACCAAAAAAGTCCACAGCAAACATCCTTCCTAAAGGTGAAAAATGGAAACTCTTCCCTTTAAGAAAACCAGACATCACATGCCTCCTGACATGATGTAATAGAAAGTACACAGCACCACCTATTAAGTAGATTTGCCAAAATAAAGAAAAGAAAATTGCCCCTTGTTGTAATCAAGCCTCTAGATCTATCTTCCAGTTTGCCCACAGCATCTCCAAAGAGAGAAACATGTTAACACCATCTTCATGATCTTGAACCGTCAACCTAGAATGACTCATTTTTTCAACAAATAAGTGGCATGGGAAAAGTAGCGTGGAGGAGATGTTATAGATCAAAAGAGACGTTAACAAAAAATAACGTAAAAGTTTATTCAAGAGAGAGGCTTAAACATATCAATCAAATGCAATGTTTGGACTTGGGATTTTAATTCAAACAAATCAGTTTATAAAGAATTTTTGAGAAAATCACAGAAATTTGAACACAGATTTGTTATTATAATATATTAAGAAATTATTAAGTGTAATAATGTATTGTGATTACTGGGGCACCTGGGTGGCTCAGTTGGTTAACTGTCTGTCTTTGGCGCAGGTCACGATCTCACAGTTGGTGAGTTTGAGTCCTGCACCGGGTTCAGTGCTGTCGGCGAGGAGCCCACTTAGCATCCTCTGTCCCCCCCCCTCTCTGCCCCTCCCGAGCTTGCTCACTCTCTAAAATAAATGAACATTAAGAAAATAATGTATTGTGATTGCTTTTTTTTTAAAAAAAAAAAAAACTCTGTGTTAAAGATACATGCCTTGATGGGGCCCCTGGGTGGCTCAGTAGGTTAAGCGTCCGACTTCCGCTCAGGTCACGATCTCACTGTCCGTGAGTTCGAGCCCCGCGTCGGGCTCTGTGCTGACTGCTCAGAATCTGGAGCCTGTTTCAGATTTTGTGTCTTTCTCTCTCTGACCCTCCCCTGTTCATGCTCTGTCTCTCCCTGTCTCAAAAATAAATAAAACGTTAAAAAAAAATTAAAAAAAAATACATGCCTTGAAATATTTAGAGCTGAAATGATTCAATGTCTGGGATTTGCTTTAAAGTATGCCATGAGATAAGATAAAAAAAAAAACAATTGGCAAAACATTAACAATTATAAAATTGGGTGATGAGTGATACATGGGTACATGGGGATACATCAGCTAGTCTCTTGGCCTTTGGTGGAAACCCTCTGTAATAACAACATAAAAGACAAATAGCGATGATGGTGGTGGTGGCCACAACAACAAATATTATTTCGAAAACAAAACAAAGAAGGCAATAGGCCCTCCTCCTTCACCATCGTGGGGCCTCCCAGGGAGACCAGGCTGCTAGTTAAACTGTCTCCAGCCCATCTCCATGGCTTTTGCTTACACCATTTCTTCCTCCCAGAGTTCCCTTTTCACTTGTCTTTGCAGACATAAGCCCTGACTTCCCGCAAGCCCAGCTCCCAATGTACCTGTGGCAGATATCTGCTGTAGTTACTGAATCCCCACCCACTCTTCTTCAAGTAACAACACCCATCCGTCTTTTCCTTGGGATAAACACTTCATGTGGTTCAAAGTTGACCCCACCCCCCCACATCCCCCAGCGACAGACCAATGACTCAGGTCTGACCAATGGGAATACCACTGCTCTGTCCACACTCATTGCAGGAATGGACATGTTACCCAGGCAGGGCCAATTAGCCAAAGAATGTCAGCCTCCACGTTTTTGCTGAAAATATTAGAAAAGAAGTGCTTTCTCTTTTTATGGGGTAGCTAGGTCAGCAGACTGAAAGCTTGGAGGGGCTGTGGCCATGTCCCTAAAAACAGGAGGGGATCTTACCTAAGAAGCCACTATAAGAAAGCAGAGACTCAGAGACTCAGAGCCTGGTGACAATTATAATCCCTATATATAGCCACACCTCCTCCCCTCCATCTTCTAGTACATTAATTAATAAAATACCTGTGTGTGTGTGTGTGTGTGTGTGTGTGTGCGCGCGCACACATGCACAAAAGAGAGAGAATGCAATACATTCTGTTCAGGATCAAGAACAAGGGTGCCTGCTGCTATCACCATTTGTCCTCAATGTTGAACTGGAGGTGCTATACATTTCATTAAAGTAAGAAAAAGAAACAAATGGTACAAGGCATATAGTGCATATGGTGCCTGAGATATTTTTTGTCTTTTACGGTCTAATGAAGTGTTCATTTAGTCAAAATCCTTTATTTTGCCATTGGCTTTCTACCATGAGCTGAATAGCCAGCCTGCCGCATGATTACATACCCGCCAGTCTGCCGGTCAGTGACCGAACCAGTCAATCAGAAAAGAACTGAATATCAGAAGCAGTGCCTGAAACGAGTGTGTCTGGGCAGCATGAAAGGCTCCCGAGAGAGAAATTTGCTAAACCGGTTCTAGAAGTTCTGACCAATGTGAGGTTGATAACGCACTGAGCCATGTCTCATTTATATCTCGTCATCGTCCTACATCATGGAGGAGGGATTCAGGTAGGTCGGGCAGGCTTCCCAGGGCCCTGTCCTTGGAAACAAAAGACCTATTGTGTTTGGATGTGAGTGTTCAGGCACTGAGAAGGCACTAAATTGCTCTAGAATCTATGTTCGGGAGTAAACTTGTCCAGTCATCTCAGGGCCTCAGGGCCTCAGGGCATTGGGACAAGGGCAGGCCTAGATGTGCTCTCTCAGCTCTGCTCAAGGTGAACCAGACAGACTCTGGGTGGACTCCTAAGGTATCCCAAGGAACCTCTAAGACCAAACTGGACCAGAAAGCTGATTGAGGTTATTTATCATGAAGGACCCATACTTCTAGACATCCTTCCCCTTTATCCAGAGAGATACAACCTTTCCCAGTATTAGGGAACCTGAGAGGCTCACCAAAAGCTGCTCAGTTACTTTGGAATTGCCAGCACCTTGCTAAGCTTGACTCCATGTATGTCCAAGGACGTTTACCGTCCAGTATGGAATAGCAAGAGACTAGAAATTAACCTGAATCCCCATTACTATGAGACTAAATTGTGAGACATCTATAACATGAAATTATGTGGTCGTTAAAAAGTAATAAAGCAGTTCTCTGTGAACTGATTAAGAATAATTTCCAAAATATATTTTAAAAGGTAAAATTTATAAAAAGCGAAGTGCAAAAGAACATATACATTATGCTATCATTTGTGTGAAAAATATAAATATGTACATTGCTGTTTTTAAATGCTGAGAATGTCTTTGGAAGGATGTATAAAAGCCTGATGATAGAAGCCTCTGGAAAGGGGAGCTCAGGTAGGGGGCAACAGAGGCAGGAGGGAAATCTGCCTTTCCCTGTAAATTCTTTTGCACGTTTTGGACTTTGTGAATGTGTTAAGCAATTGTTTTTATTTTAAAACATAAAAAAGTAAAGAAGCTTTCCAAAGCAAAGAATATTTTTACATTTAATCCAGACTGGGGAGACTTCAGCAAATCATCAGTAGGCCTGTGAGAGTGCAGCCTTCCAAGGACCACATATTTGAATCTCCCAGCTCAGTTTCTCTCCCTTGGCCAGAGGAGCAGAATCTGAGATTCTTATTTCCCTTTACTTTTTTTTGCTTTTTCAAACTCTCAACCCCTTCCTTTCTTCTTGCACTTGTCATGACATCATGATTCATTTCAGTATTTCATGGCATGCTAACATTTCCAACCAGACCACTCATTCATCCTGATTATAAATGATGTTGGCACCCCTTGCTGAGAGGAGGGGAGCCTGATTGCACTCACCTGGTTCCTGTCAATCCACACGTGAATGACTTCTGGGAAGGCTCTCGGTCTCCTACATTAATCCTGCCCCCTGTGGATTCCTGTAAGTTTCAGTGCCACACTCACCTGGTTCCTGTCACTCTACATATGAGTGGCTTCTGGGAAGGCTGTCTGCTGCATTAAATCTACCCCCTGTGGATTCCTGTAAATTTCAGGGCTGAATGGCCCTTTTGTCCCCTGAGGTTCTATTCTTCCTGCTGACCTCATCCTCAATCCTTTCTCCTCTTAGACCTTGGACTCATTCCCTTGTGAGTCCTATGATTCCCTTCCTGTAGTTTTCAATTATTTTAATCTCTGATCTCCTCCCCACCCTTCTCATTCTCCTCTGCCTGATCACAAAGCCTCCCAGATCACACAAGTTTCTGATGGAGATTATAACACAAGACTCCTAATATCTGACAATTTCCATCCAGGTAATGCTGGACCATTCCGACTTCATGAATTAGGGAACTGCCTGCTTTTTGACCAAATTTATTAACAGACACCTTTCTGGGTAGAAAGTATTGCATAGTGAAAAGAGTCCAGATTCCTAAAAAATAAGTGTAAGAATCCATACTTCACAAAGTAGTAGAGCAGATTAAATGAATTTTGTATGTAAAAGGTTATTTTAGTGTCTTGACTCAGAACCAATGCTTAGTGAATATAGTTCTCTACCCCTGGATGTTTTCCAGCTTCATTTCATAGAAACTATGCCAAATAAATTCTCACTCACATATGTAAGAATACCTCTCATCAAGCATACATATGTAAATCAATTAATATATGTAAATCAATGTATAAGCTAATATAAATTTTATAAATAACACAATATAGAAATAATTGTAGGGGTGTCTGGGTGGCTCAGTCAGTTGAGCATCTGACTCTTGATTTTGGCTCAAGTTGTGATCCCAGGGTCGTTGGATTAGGCCCCACACTGGACTCCACACTGCATGTGGAGCCTGCTTGGGATTCTCTGTCTCTCTCTCTCTCTCTCTCTCTCTCTGCCCCTCTCCCCTGCTTGTGCTCTCTAAAATAAAATATAAAAAAATTTAAATAATTAATTGTAATAATTACATAAATAATGTAATATACATTGATTTACATATATAAATTGATTTATACAAAGATATATAGATCATATTCATATGGCCCAAGAGACAATAATTTTTTCAAAAACAGGAAAGCAAACAGAGGAAAACTACATTTAGAAGAAGAAAGAAATGAGCAGATAGTTGGAGAAATGAAAAGCTGAGAAGAAGGTGAGTGAATGTGTAGGAATGAGAAGTAAACATAGCTTTGATCAGTAAGAGGCACACCCCCATGGTAGTTTGGTAAGTACAAGTTATTTGTGACCTAATTTGTAAACTTCACCCATTCACAATAGCAGGAAACAGAAAGAGAAATGGAAGCTAGCCACAGAAAGAGAGATCTGTGCCTATTTATTGCCTGCTGGAAGATGAGCCAAAGTAGTTAAGTACATCCGTGTGTCACCTCAGGTCCCCACAAGATCAAATCACCAGAGGGCAGGACTATAACTGGAAAAAAGGCATACAGAAATAGGAAGGAATGGAAATGGAATGGAAAATGGTGGAGCTGGGTAAATTAATCCACCCTCATCAGAGTCGATCAAGGGTTTTCTAAGTGGTCTCCCTCAACCCTTTACTATACAATATAGACTGAAGTGATGTTGAGACCTCCTTGTCTGAAATCCACCGATGACTTCCACTTCTGGATATAACAGGGTAACTGGTACCATACCAGCCCTCCCATCATAAACAATCATAACATGGGACAAAATATATGACACAACTGTTTTCAGGCAGTGGATAATGGGCAGTGCAAGACTCCAGTCCCCAAGAGAAAGAAAACCCACAAGGTGAACTCATGATCACCCTGGAGACAATTTTGTAAAAGAGGGCAGAGGGTTAAAGTCTAATCTAAGCATAGCAGTCTTGCTGAGCTGAGGAGTCAGCATGCAGAGTTCAAGAGGGGTAGCTGAAGCAGTGGGAACTACAGAGCAAGGCAATGAATAAGACAGGGATGTGCATATGAAAGGCCCAAAAGTTGTGTTTGGGTTACCCGTGAAGCCTTGGGTGAGGGCTGTATACACACAGGTAAAGACTACAAAGGATTACTTGTGACACTAATATGGGCTGAGAACAGAACAGAGACATGAGATCATGAAGTCCTGGAGATATTGGAGATACATAACAGCAGAGTGGAGTGATGTTATTAATAATTTGTCAACATCTTCAGCATCAGGCTGAGACATCAGAAAAGTTGTGCTTTAGGAGTAAGAACTACACTCTAGATCAAGGCTTATCTTAGGCTCATTCTAAAAAAAAACTAAAGCCAAGCTCTGGAAAATGTCCAAGAGAGAAAGTTTGGAGACTGAGTCCCATAAAGTTCGAAGGCGGGAATAACAAACTTGCCATAAAAAAACATCAAATCAAATCAAGTTCAAAGGGATCAATCAGTGATTGAACTGATTATTAGAACATAAATCAATACTCTACTGAAGAGAATAACAGATTCCATAGTCTCTAAAATGTGTCATCCATAATATCCAAAAATTACTAGACATTACAAGAAAAAAATACTGATCCAGAGGTTACCCAAGTGTTAGCAGACAAAGATAATATATTAATATGATAATAAATATATTTAAAGAACTAAATGAAAATACAGTTATAATAAATAACAAAGCAGGAAATCCCACAGAAAAGTGAAAGCTATAAAAAATGGGAATTTTAAAACCGAAAATTATAATAACTGAAATAAAATATTCATTGGATGGAATTAACATTGCATTGGCAACAGAAAAGAAAAAGTCAGAAAAACTTGAAGATAAATCAATAGAAATTATCCAAACTGAAGGAAAAAATACAGCAGGAAAAACAAACAGAACCCCCAGGGGTACTTGGGGATAATGGCAAATAATCCAACATACATGAAATTGGAGAACCAGAAGAAAAATTGAGAATAGAAAGAAAATCACACCTACTAGGCAAACTGCTAAAACCCAAAGATATAGAGAAAATCTTAGAAACATCTAGAGAATAAAACACACATTATATACAGAGGGTCAATGATATGACCCTAATTTTTAAATCAGAATCAACAGACACAAGAAACAATGGAATAAAATCTTTGAGGTTTTTAAAAGAAAATATTGTCAACATAGAATTTATATCCATTGAGAACATCCTTCAAAAATGAGGATAAAAAAAGATATCTTCAGAAAAATTAAAGCTGACAGAATTCAGAGTTGAATATCTGCATTAGAAGAATTGATAAAGTATATTTTTCATACTAACAAGAAATATTAGAAAGAAACTCATATCTATAAAAAGGAATGAAGAACAGCAGAAATGGTAAACGAATGGATAAATATTAAAATTTATGGAATCTTTATCTTCTCTAAATTGTGCTAAAAGATAACTGACTTTTTAAGAAAAATAATAACATTGTAGAACATTTATAGTGTATGTATATGCAATATTTTAAGCAGATATAGCAATTGTACTTCGAACAAGGGGAAACGTGTAAATGAAATTGTGCTGTTGAAAGGTTATTACATTAGTCAAATGGGATGTGTGAAGTGGGAGGGTCAGGTGCAAAGTAAGAAATAGGAAATGTGAGTTATAAAGTGAAAAGCAGTATAATATTGAATCTAAGTAGGTAGACCTGTAAGTTAAAATGCTTATTATTAACCCTAAGCAAACACTAAAATATAATAGTGAGATGTATGGCTAAGAAGCCAATAGAAAAAGTAAACTAGAATATTAAAAATTATTTAATTAACCATGGAAAGGCAGGAAAGCAGCAATAGAAGAATAGAAGACAAAAGGAACAGATAAACACATGGAAAACAAATACAAGGTAGTAGACTTGCACTCTATCATAATAATAGTTACATTAAATGCTGAAGGACTAAACACTAATTAAAATTCAGAGATTGTCAAGCTAGGTTGGGTTTTTTTTGCTTGTTTTTGTTTTTGTTTGTTTGTTTTCATTCATTTGTTTGCTTTTTGTCAGGCCAGGTTTTTAAAAAAGACCCAATTAGGTACTGTCTACATAGAGGTGCTCTAAGTACAAAGATAGATTGGAAGTGACAAATGGCAAAAGATCTACCATGCCAACAGTATGCATAAGAAAGCTGGCAGAGCTATCTTAATACCAGGTAAAACAGACTTCAAGACATTAAAGGAGATAAAGAAGAATATGTCACAGTGATAAAAGAGATAATTCACCAGGAAGACATAACACTGTTACATATGTATAAACTTAATAACAGAGCTTCAAAATGCAAGAAGCAAAAATAACAGAACCAAAGAAAGAAAGAAACTCACAGTCATAGTTGGGTATTTTAACACCTCTCACTCAGTGATTAACAATAAGTACCCCAAAAAACTCCTAGTAATTGTATAGAAAATCTGAAACAACTGGAGTTGGTAATTATAGAATGCTATGCCAAATAAGAGCATAATAAACATTCCTTTCAAGGAAATATATGCCATTAAAATAAAACATATATTGGGTCATAAGTTAAGTCTCAGTAAATTTTAATAGATTGGAATCTTACATAAAATATCTCTGACTATAAGGGAATTGTATTAGAAATCAATGAAAATAAGATGTCTAGAAAATCCCCCAAATAATTGTAAATTGAATATCACACTACTAAGGGACACCTGGGTCAAAAAGATATCATAAGAGATATTAGGAAGTATTTAGAATGAAAGAGAAAAATGCAACCTAACCTATATAAATTGTAAGATACAGCTAAAGCAGTTTTTAGAGGGAAATTTATAGCCTTAAATATTTCTATTAGATAAGAAGAAAGGTTAAAATCAACTTTAAGAAACTAGATATAGGGGCACCTGCGTGGCTCAGTTGGTTAAGTGTCGAACTTTGGCTCAGGACATGATTTCATGGTTTGCAGGTTTGAGCCTTGTGTCAGGCTCTGTGCTGACAGCTCACAACCTGGAGCCTCTGTCTCCCTTTCTCCCTCTGCCATCCCCTGCTCATGCTCATGCTCATGCTCTGTCTCTTTCTCTCTCTCTCAAAAATAAATAAATATTCAAAAATAAAATAAACATTAAAAAATTAAAAAAAGAGACTAGATATAGAACAGCAAATTAAACCTAAATTAAGTAGATGGAAAAGAATAATAGAACAATAAGAATCAATGAAACAGAAGCCGTACAAACAATAGAGAGTGTTAACAAGGCCAAAAATAGGTTATTTAAACAAATTAATAAAACTGATAAACACCTAGGAAGATTAATAATAAACAAAAAAGAAAACATATAAATTCCAATATCATAAATGAAAAAGGACTATTACCATAGATCAAACAGACATTAAAAAATAATAAGGGAATATTATGAACAATTTTATGCCAATGCATTTGATTACTGAAACAACTTGGACTTATTGCTTGATTAGCACAACTTACAAAAACTAACTCAAGAAGAAATTTAAAATCTGAATAATACTATATGTGTTATAGAAATTGAATTTTTAATATAAGGAAAATTCTCATTAAGTGAGCACCAGTTTCTGATAATTTCACAGATGAATTCTATAAAATTCTTAAGAAGGATATAATATCATTCATATGCAAACTGTTTCAGAAAATAGAGGAAAAGGGGAATCTTCTCAATTTATCATATGAGGCCAGTACTATAGACTGAATAATTGTGTCCCCCCAAAATTCTTATGTTGAAATCCTAACCTCCAAGGTAATGGTATTAGGAGGTGGAGCCTTTGGGAGGTAACTGGTTCATGAGGAAATAGCCTTGATAAACCGGATTTAGTGCCTTTATAAAAAAGACCTAAGAGAAGTCCCCTACCCCTTTTACCACCTGAAGACACAGCAAAAAAGAAGACTATGAACCAGGAAATGAGCTGTCACCAGACACCAACTCAGCCAGCACCTTGATCTTGGACTTCTCAGACTCCAGAACTATGAGAAATAAATGTCTCTTGTTTATAAGCTACCCAGTCTGTGGTATTTTGTTATAGTAACCCGAACAGACGGAGACAGCCAGTATAAATCTGGTAACAAAACCAGACAGGGGCATTACAATAAAGATAATTATAGACACATAAACTTATTGAAATTCTTTTTTTTTTTTTTAAGTTTATTTATTTGAGAGAAAGAGCACGCGTGCGAGCATGAGTGGGGGAAGGGCAGGGAGAGAGAGGGAGAGAGAGAATCCCAAACAGGCTTTGCACTTGCCAATGCAGAGCCCGACATGGGGCTGGAACCCAGGAACTGTGAGATCATGACCTGGGCCGAGATCAAGAGTCGGATGCTTAACCGACTGTGCCACCCAGGTGCCTGTGCAACAATAGATTAAAAAAAAAAAAAAAGATAATGTACCATGACCAAATAGGGTTTATCCTAGAAATGAGAGATTATTTTAACATTTGAAAACTGATCAAGGTAATTTACCACATTAACAAAACAAAGGAGGAAACTTATACAATCTTTTTAATGGATGTAGAAGAGTAACTTAACAAAATCCAATAGCATTTCACAATTTTAAAAAGTAATTCCAGCAAATTATAAATAGAAAGAAATTTCTTCAACTTGATAAAGAACATCTATAAAAAACACCCTACAGCTAATCCTATATTTGATGGTGAAAGACTATAGTCTTTCTCTAAAATTAGGAATAAGGCAAGGATCTAACCTCCTACCCTTCTATTCAATATTTTTCTGGAGGTCTTCCCCGGGAAATAAGGGAAATAAAGAAATAAATATTGGAAAGAAAAATGTAAAGCTGTACTTATTCATAGAGAGCAGGGTTGTTTATATAGAAAACCCTAAGGCATCTATAAGAAAACAATTATTAATAAGTGAGTTTATCAATGTCCCAAGATAGGTGGCCAATCACTAAAACCCATTGCATTTCTATATACCAGGAGCAAAATAATTGGAAAATTAAATTTAAAAAATTATCTAGCAATAGTAATAAAAACATAATATGTAGGGAAAACTTTATGAAAGATGTGCATGATCTCTATATTGAAAACTATAAAACATCGCTGAGAGAAATTTTAAGCTATCTTTACAAATGGAAATATGTATCATGTTCATATATAGGAACGTTCAATATTATTAAGATGCCCATTCTCTCTATATTCATCTACAGATTCCATGCATTCTCAATACAATCCCAGCAGATTTTTTTTTTAATTGACAAACTGATACTAAAATATATATGTGAAAATGCAAAGGGCCTAGAAAAAGCCAACAGAATTTTGAAGAGGAGTTAAGTTAGAGGTCTTTTAATATTTGTTATCAAGAGTTACTCTAAAGTAACAGTAATCAAGACAGTGTGATAATAGTGTAGAGGTAAACATACAGATCAATTAAATCACACAGAAAATGCAGATAGACCCATACATACACCATCAACTGATTTTCCTCTAAGACACTAAAAATTTCGATAAGGAAAGAAGTCTTTTCAACAAATGATTTTTTTCCATATTGAAAAAATTAAGCTCAACATTACCTCATACATACCACACAACAAAAATTTATCTTTTATGACCACAGACATAAATGTAAGAACTAAGTCTATAAAATTTCTAGAAGGATATATAAGAGATAATTTTCATGACCTTGTGATAGGCAAAGATTTCTTAGTATACAAAAGTTACAAGCCATAAAAGAAAAATCTTGGTAAGTTACACTTTATCAAAATTAAAATGCTCTGTTCTTCAAGATATACCTTTAGGAAAACAAAAAGGCAAACCACAGAATGGGAGAAAATATTTGCAATGCATATATTAGACAAAGAACTTTCATTCAGGGTATATACATAACTCTAACAATTAAATTTTAAAAAGACATATAGCCCAATTTAAAAATAGGGAAAGGACTTTAACAGAAATTTTGCAAAGAAGATCTACGAATGACACGTAAGTGCATGAAAAGTGCTCATTCCTTATCAGAGAAATGAAAGTTAAACCACAATGAGATTTCACTACAATGGCTTAAATTTTAAAAATTGACAATACCAAATCTTGACGAGGATGCGGAGAAACCAGAACCTTCATCCACTGATGGTGGGATTGTAAAATTGATGCAACCACTTTGGAGAAGTTAGGCAATCCCCTGTAAGTTTGAGCATACACTTTATTTTTAATGTTTTATTTATTTATTTTGAGAGAGAGAGAGAGAGAGAGGCAGAGAGAGAGAGTCCCAAGCAGGCTCCACACTGTCAACCTGAGGCTCTATGCGGGGATCGATCCCACGAACCCCAAGATCATGACCTGAGCTGAGATCAAGAGTCGGACACTTAACCAACTGAGCCACACAGGCGCCCCAAGTTTGAGCATATACCTAACAAATGATCCAGCAACTCCACTTCTAGATATTTACCCAAGGGATGCAAAGACTTATATGTAATAGTCACGACAGCATTATTCACATAGCAAAAAAACTTGGAGACAACTGAAATAGCCATCAATAGGTAAAAGGGTAAACAAATTGTCTTATATCCATACGCCAGAGTAAAAAAAGGCACAAATCACTGACACAACATCTCTGGTGAATCTCAAAAACCGAGCAAAGGAAGTCAGACGCTAAAGAGCACGGACTGTATGATTTCATCTAGATGAAGTTCTCGAACGGGTGAAATGAATCTATAGTTGCAGAAACCAGGTAAGTGGTTACCGGGTATAGGATGGATAGGATGGGACTGGCTGCAAAGGAGCACTAGGGAAGTTTTTGGGGCAAAGTAAATATTCTGATTGGTGTCATAGTCACATGGATATATGCACTTGCCAAAATTCATTGAACTGTACATTGAGGTATTTACATTGTATTCTTTATTAATTATACCTAAATACAGTAGGCTAAAAAAAAAGAAGTCTATCCCTACCTTCCCATTCAGGAAGGTGTCGCCATGGTGAAACTTCCCAGCTCCCCTCCCAAGAGCTAGTCTCTACCATCACCAAGTCCCATGGCTTTATGTTACCTCTGTTAGGTCACTCATCACATGCTATTATGCGCATTGTTTCTAGATCACAAGCTGCTTGAGGCCTGGGACCGACGTGACCACCCACCCACGTTTTCATTACCAAAACTGGGAGAGTCCCAGGCAAATACACGCAGGGAGGGATCTCAAGGTTCTGTTTTGATGCCCTCACGCAAACAGGACCAAAGAGGTGAAGCCAGAGGCAGTGGTAGATCCAGGCCCAAATGCCAAGCTCACTGTGTCGTGCCCGTGGCTCTGGCCTCTCTACCATGACACTGGGTGTTCCAGAAGGCAGATAAACAAGCCCTGTTTAAGTTTTATGGAGAGCGAACACCTTCCAGGGCCCCATCTCCAGGAAGCTCCGCTCCCCACCTCCTGGCCTACCATTTCCCAACTCCGGGGAAGTCATCTGACCCCAAGTGGCCAACGATTTCCTTCCTCCCCACGCCTCCCAAAGCCACTCTCGAGTGCCAGCGCAGCCTGGTCTTAGTGCTGACCTTCCAGGGAGCAGTTCGGTTGGAAAGTAACTTTATATAAACAAAAACAGCCTTCAGGTTTTCCAGGGGCAGGCTTGTTTTCCTCTTCAGGTCCCGGGTAGAAAAATACCCAGTGGGCGGGAGGAGAGAGCGACGAGGAAGTGACCCTCCCTCCCAGACCTTGGGCCTCTGTCCTCTCAGGCCTGTCCCTCAGGGGCTCCTTTGCCAGAACTTGGTTCTCAGTGGGGAGAGAGGCTGGGGGTTGGGGAGGCTGGGGATTTAAACAATGCCACTGTGTCTGGCAGTGGACTGGATGCCTGACCTGATTAGGCTCCATGAGCCGGGGCAGAGGCAGGGAGGAGAAACTGTTTTCCATTCCCACCCAACAGATTTTTCTCCCCTGCATCTCTGCCAAGGCCTCTTCGTGGGTGGAAAAGGCTACAGTGTCTCATTTCCCCAAGGTCGGCCGGTCTTTCTGCCCTGGGCCTGGACAAAAGTTTTGACCTGCCTGGCCTCTCTCCCTTTTGTCTTTCCGTCCCACGAACCAGCTCCCCAACAGAGTGTCTTTCACACTCGCAGCCTCCCTCCTCAGGCCCTGCCAGGGTGAAGCCGGCCCGGGAGTCCTGCTGGCGCCCACATGAAAGCCCTTCCTGTTGAGAACCCGCATGGAACAGAAAGCTGCCCACACCCACAGCCCTGGCCCAGGGTCCCTGAACGCAGGGCCGTGGAAACTTGGCCACAGCGCTCCAGGGGAAGAAACAGCCCTGAGCCACACAGGAGAGGAGCCTCCCCTGCCTGCTGCCAGCAGGGTCCACCAAAGCAGAAAGGAGCCGTGCCCAGGTTCCCTTAGCACGCTGCTTTGCAGCACCTGCGCCTGGCAGAGGACATTTAGAACCGTGGGTAATAGTGCTTGGGGTAGCACTTTGTGTTTGTTAGTGCAGGTGGAGGGAAGACAGAAGCACGCTGCAGTTTCCAGTGCGTTAGCAGAAAAAGTGAAAGCTGAGAAGGCAGGGGTGAGGCCCAAAGGGATGTGAGGGGGTGTGTAGCTGGGCCGAGAAGCCAGGTCTGATTCTCGAACTGGTGGCAAAAGGCCACAAGGCTGGGGCTCCCTTGAGAGAAAAAATCTGGTCCGTCAACCTGGGTGTGGTAGCAGGTGGCACAGCTGAGGCCTTTTCCTGCCATCCAGGTGTCGCCTGAGGAAACGGAGATCCAGAGGCGAGCGGGGAGGGCTTGTGATTTGCTCACGACGGAGCTTCGGCGTCAAAGCCAGGCCTCTGACTCCTCAAGAACCTCCTACTCTTATTCTCACAGAGAAATCTGGGAGAACACGCACCAAAATGTCAACAACGTGATGACGGGGTGAACTTTAATTATCTTGTTGTTTTGGGTCACTTGGACTTTTTTTTTTTTTTTTTACAACAAGCAAGGGTTGCTTGTGTGAGCTATTTCCAGGGGAAAAAAGAATTCTCACCAATGACACACTACACATAAGACATTTAGCAGAACGAGGGGCTGGCATCTGCTAATGGATAGTATTAGCTTAAGGTGAAAGGGGGAGAAGAGGAAGCAGGAGGAAAGAGAAAAAGAAGAGAGAGGAACGTCTGAGATGAGGAAGGAATCAAAGGAAAACGAAAAGGAGGGCAGGAGGGAAGGGGGCAGGAGGAAAGCATGGGCATGGAGGGCCTGTCCTCCTGCCAGTTTCCTGGGGCGCCGGACTGGCCTCTCGGAGAGTAAGGCACTAGTGACAGCAAAAGAAACCTCAGTCAGTGTTCCCTTCACTTTTCTTAGGGTCGATAATGAAAACCCTGGCCTGGGCTGGACTAGAAGGAAACTTCCTGAACTAGCTGGGGAACCAGTTAACAGAAGCATTTACAGAGCCCCTGCATGGGGTTTGTTTCTGGATCTCTCTCTCTCTCTCTCACACACACACACACACACACACACACACACACACACTCATACTCGCAGCCGGAAGACACCGAGCCAACTCCCTTCGGAGCATCATTCCTGTTTTGAAATGAGTGCTCTTCCTGTCTGTCTCCCGAAGGAGCACAAGCTGGAGATGAGGGAGGGGTGTCTTTGCTGCCAGCACCCCACAGGGTTATCAAACCATCATTGGTGACATCATGTTTTCTGAGTGGATGTTTGCTTCAAAAGCTGCAAAATAATCTGAAACTTCCAGCCTCAATGTCTCCCCAGAGGGCAGTGTCCTCTGAATTGGGCCAAAATAGAACCCACACCTCTGCTCATTAAGGCACTAATTAGTAAGGGTACCAACAAGCTGCCTCTCTCACACTTCCCACCCACTTCCCCCATAAAAATCCTCATAGTCTGGGTTTCTGTGGGTGCCAAGGGCTGGAAAAATGAGTGCTAAGGGTGGTTAAGGAAGGGAGGGGAAAAGGAAGCATAGGTCCAAGGAGTCTGGTACAGAATGGGGAATGACCCCCCATCTGCCTTCCTCTGGGGCTAGTGTCTTTTATTATGGGCACTTGGCTAGCAGAAATCCATGGCAGGATGTTGGCAGACCCAGGCAGGAGCAATCAATGCTGATGGTAAAGCCACCCCAGAGGACACTGGAAATTTAATTCCTCAGTAGCCAAGGTTAACATACCTGAGGCAGAGGCCAGGGCCTAGGAAAGCAAGTGCAGCTTGAAAGAGGGAGCACCCATCATCAAACAGGGGCTGACAGGCCTTGGAAGAGGGACCTCAATGCAGCTCTCAGCTGGGTGAACTTGAATGATTTGCTTGGCCTCTCCAAACCTCACTTTCTTCACATGAATATGGGAATCTAACCATTTACTTACATGTCTATTTGTTCAACAACTATTTATTGAGTGCCTACTATGTCCAAAGTGCTGTGCTAGGCATTGGGAATGCAGTGGTAACCAAATTATGTCCCTGTTCCAAAGGAGCTTGTAGCTTACTTAGGAAGGACAAGTAGGGCTGCCCTAGGGCTATATATAGGAGCACATAGTAGTTTGGGGACGAGGAACATCTTTCCCATGGTTATGGCATCTAAGCTGAGTTTGTCAATACAGGAAAAGTTTTTGAAAAGAAAAAGGAAAGCAAAGAAACAACATGCGCATAGGCTTTGCAGTAAAAGAAAGCATGGCTTAAGGAACAGAAATAGTTTAAAATGGCCAGAGATGGAGTGTGTGTGGTAGGAAGGACATCAGGGAGGGGATAAGCTGAAGAGGACAATGGAGGTTGGCTATTCATGCTGGGGTTTAGATTTTATCCTAAGTCTATGCTTTAATAGAGGCTTTCGGCAGGGAAATGAAATGATCATATTTGTGTGGCTACAGGATGAAGAGCTGACTGAAGGAGAGGAATACACAAGAAGGTGAAGAGATTGTTAGAAGAAGCCTGTGGGAGTGAACCGGGCAAGAGACAACAGAGGTCTGACTGCAGAGGTGAAGTGAACCCAGAGAAGGGGAAAATGGGTAAGTATGAGAGGTGACTGAGAGGAAAAAATCAGTGGAGCTTGAAGACTGACTGGATGTTGTGGAAGAGGCAGCTTTGATGATGGAAGGGGTAGTAACTATTTTAGCACTGGAAAGAAGAAATGTGCTAGTGGAGAATAACATTAATAAGGAGAAAGCCAATCCATGCCATAGACGCCTGGAAAAACTCAGAATGTGAAGGCACCAGGTAAGGAGGAGGGTAGAATGAGGCATGGGAGAAAAATGAGGACATAGGTTGGAAACTTGTCTACCTTCAGAATTCTAGCAGCCAGATACTTATTTCTTAAGCAGGAGATAGCATTTATTCTTGGAAGAAAGAGAACTGAAGAAGTTATGTACTTAAGGATCCAGGCACCAAATAATGAGGGTAAGATTCAGGGCTGGAAAGGATTAGTTGAAAGTCTGACTATGGAGCAGCAGATCTCTAGCCCCTTCCTCTTGCCCTACCTGCTAATTGGCATCTTTTTCCCAGGTAGGAAAATAGGGTTCTTTAGGGGAACTGAATGGTGCCTAAGGAAAAAACTTCCAGATGCTAATATTCGGGGGGGGGGGGGTAGGGGGGGGGTAATGTCTTCTAAAGAAATGGGGAAGTTTCATCCCATTCACCCTAAAGTGATAAGCAACACAGAGCTTACAGTCAATGCTTGTAGTTTCTCATTGTTAAATATGAACACTCAATCTCATATATTCATAGATATGAGAGGCCATAAAACAAGAACAAGGTGCTATGATAAAGGAATAATCATTTGACAAGAAAGAGTTCCTAGAAATTAATAGATAAAAGAAAACTTTTAACAGAAGGGTTAGAAGACAAGATTGAGGACATTTCTGGGAAAGTAGAATACAGAAATAAGAAATAAGAGAGAAAAGATAAGAAAAATAAGGGATTAATCCAAGAGGTTCAACAACTGACTAACAGAAAGTCCAAAGAAAGAGAAGGTGGAAAAGAAGAAATTATCAAATACATAATGTAAGAAATATTCACAGAACTAAAGAAAACATGGCTGGATTAAAAGAACCTGCCAAGAGCCCAGAACAAAGAATTTTAAAAGATCTAAACCTAAATGTTTGATCCTAAAATTTCAGGATACCAAGCATAAAGCAAAGAGCTCAAAAAGCTTCCAGAGACAGAACAATACCAACAAAATACACACAAAGGATAAGAATTACATTGGACTCCTCCAGAGTAAACGTATCTTAAAATTATGACAGAAAATTATTTTCTATATCCAGTTAATCTATCAGCTTAGTGTGAGAGGAGAAGAGAAATGATTTCCAAACATGCTGAGATTCAGAAAATTTAGTTCCCAGGGCACCAGGGTGGCTCAGTAGGTTAAGTGTCTGACTTCAGCTCAGGCCATGATCTTGAGTTTCATGAGTTTGAGCCCTGTGTTGGGCTCTGTGCTGACAGCTCAGAGCCTGGAGCCTGCTTCAGATTCGGTGTCTCCCTCTCTCTCTGCCCCTCACCCATGCTCTCTCTCTCTCACTCCCTCTCTCTCAAAAATAAACAAACATTAAAAAAGAAAAATTGAAAAAATAAAAAAGAAAATGTAGTTCCTATCCACACTGCCCTAGGAAACTACAGAATAGGTGCCAGCAAAACAAAAAGGTAAACCCAGATAGAAGTCATAGATTCCAGGAAATGGGATGGCAACTAGAGGTGTAGCGAAAAAAAAGTCCTAGAGGACACTCTCTAGCAGAACTAGTGAGTGACTTGTCCAGATTGGAGAAATATGGAGTGCTCTGAAAGAGAGTTCTCTAGGAAAAAACACAGACCTGATAATGTAAGGGATACAGTAGATTATATAATGGAGCTTCCAAAAAGAAGTATGGACAGTTTTGCAAGTAAAAAAAGAGCAATTAATAACTCCAGGAAAAAAAAAAAACTATGCAGGAAAGACAATGCAATCAGAGTGCTACTTGACTCTGCCACAAACAGTATTTACAAAATCTTAATGATGTAAACCCTGATTACTGATATAAAATAAAAAATAGTAATTTAACTATATTGAGAGGATGGGGAGACAACAGGTGGGAGAGATTAAAAGAGAGACAATATCATATACTATCATAACAGAAATGTCTAAAACTGATGTTTCAAGAAAAAAACATAATCATATTATTTTTATATTGTAGAGTTAAGTAGCAAAAGAAATGGTGGAAGTGGTCGTCTAGGTGGTTGTTGGGGAAAGGTTTTGGAACGTAGGGAGAGGTTAAACAGACGGTTACTGTTTTTCATTAGACTTTTAAAACCACGTCCAGATGTTTCTTTTATACAACTTTTGTGTTTAAGAGATTAAATGTAAATGAAATAGCAAAAAAGAAATGTGAGTTCTCATTCCCATTTCCAACCATCCCCCCTCCTGAGAGTGTGAGGAGAATCCCAGCAGAGCAGCCGTTGCCATTTCAGAGTCAGAAAAGGGGAGAAAGACAACTTTCTGAAAGTATTATTTACAGTCTATGACTGTCTTCTGGTCGGAGAACACAGCGATGAAGTTGGTAAAGTACCCAGCACAGAAATCTCCTCAGGAAATGTCAGTTTTCCTTTCCCCCGACCCTTGAATGAGCACTTCCCATCTATTTGATTATTTAATTAAATGAAAACAGTTCAGAGAAAGGCAAAGGATCAGGTAGGAACAGACTCCAAATAGCAGATGGAGACTTAGTGACCATGAGGTTGAGCACATGGTCTCTATGCTGTGTGATCAGGAGAATTACCTGATGAGATTTTGCAAGAAAAGCTTTCCCTCCTCAAGACCTGGGGTAACTTGGACCCAGGGAGGAAGAGTAAGTGACCAGGTCACAAAGAGGCAGAACTAGAACAAGGTCCCAGCCTCTTGCCCACAGTGTCATGGCCTCTACACACCAATCTGGGTTTCTATGCCACCTTGGTTTTCTCTTAAATGGATCCCATTAGGTCCAGAAAGCTCCAACCATGCACCTTTTTGGAGAGTGTGATTGACATTCAGTGCTGAGGCAAGGGGAAGTTTTGGGGAACGGTACCTTGAGTCCCATGGAATTCATCTCAGACTCACCTGCCCACCTTCAGATTCCCCAGACCCAGAGGAGCGGTGGAGCTCCTTTGCCAAATGGACAGCTTCCCCAAATGTCCTTCTGGGCCTAGAAGCATGGGATGCTGGCCCAGGGCTAGAGCCAGAAAATCCGCTGTGTCATTTGCATGGCCAACCTAGTGCTAATACATGGTTCCAGCCAACTCTGATCCATACACTTCAGCACTTGGGCAAGATCCCACCCACCTCCTTTCTTCCCTCCCTCCAATCTCTCTCCCTGCAACCGGTTGATGGGCTGGCCCAGGTAGCTCTACCACAGGACACAGACGTCAGGATCCCCAGGTTAGCAAATTCAGTGTTATGTGGTTGCAGAAAATCAAAGAGAGATGTCTCTTAGGGTTGAATAATTAAAATTCCCTTATACTCATTTTTTCCTATATTCTTATAGCTTGGGGCCAAGAAAAATTCTTTTCAGGAGAAGGAATTGAAAATAAAAACAATCTCACTTTATGTTTGCATATCATTTTCTACATACAGGCTCTTTCGTGTATATTATCTCAGATATTTGAACCTCACAAGCGATTTTTATGTTTGCTATTGGAGGCTCTAAGTCCAAGGCCCAACACTGCCCACCTCATCTACCTCTTCTCTTGTTTCTGTTCCCTTCTTGTTGGGTGGAGAAAGATGAAAGTTTTCTGTTCAAGGGGATACCATTAACACAACATGACAGAGGATCTCCTGCTCCCCTCAGAAGTGGTTGGAGCTAAGGAAGGCACTAGAGCCAGAACAACCTAGGTGGAAATCAACAGGCACATTGGGCTAGCTACGTTTAGAAATGTTTCTTATGGAGAATTTAAAGCATAACAGAATTAGAGAGCAATGAACTGCTATGAACTGATCACTCAGATTTTAAAAAAAGAGATGAACTCGTGGCCATCCTTCTTTCAACTGTATCACTGCCCCCTCCATTTCTAATCTCCCCAAATGGATTGTTTTGAAGCAAATCTGTGTTGTCATAAGATAACCAGGCAGTTTCAAACTTCCCCCAAATGTTCACATAGTATTTGGTTGATATGTCTCTTAAATCTCTTTGAAACTATATGTTTATGCTCCCTCTTTTTCCTTGTGCATTTGATTTGTTGAAGAAACCAGGTCATTTTTCCTATAGAGTTTCCCTTATTCTCAATTATGCTGGTTAAATTTTTAATTTTTTTAATAAAATGTTGATTCCGGGGCACCTCGGTGGCTCAGTCGGTTAAGTGTCCGACTTCAGCTCAGGTCACGATCTCGTGGTCCATGAGTTCAAGCCCCGTGTTGGGCTCTGGGCTGATGGCTCAGAGCCTGGAGCCTGCTTCCGATTCTGTGTCTCCCTCTCTATCTGCCCCTCCCCCGTTCATGCTCTGTCTCAAAAATAAATAAATGTTAAAAAAAAATTAAAAAAAAATAAGTAAAATGTTGATTTATTTACTTTGAGAGAGATAGAAAGTGAGGAGGGGAGGGGCAGAGAGAGAGGGGGAGAAAGGATCCCAAGCAGGCTCCACAGCTGTCAGTGCAGACCTCGACATGGGGCTTGAACCCATGAACCGTGAGATCATGACCTGAGCTGAAACCAAGAGTCACTTAACCAACTGAGCCACCCAGGTGCTGCTTTAATTTTTTAAAAAATTTTTAATGTTTATTTATTTTTTGAAACAGAGAGAGACAGAGGGAGTGCAAGCAGGAGAGGGGCAGAGAGATAGAGACACAGAATCCAAAGCAGGCTCCAGGCTCTGAGCTGTCAGCACAGAGCCTGACGTGGGGCTCGAACTCACAAACTATAAGATCATGACCTGAGCTGAAGTCAGACACTTAACCAACTAAGCCACCCGGGAGCCCCTTAATTTTGTTTAATGTTTATTTATTTTTGACAGAGAAAAAGAGATCCATGTGTGAGGCAGGGGAGGGGCAGAGAGAGAGAGGGAGACAGAGGATCCAAAGTGGGCTCTGCACGGACAGCAGAAAGAAGCCTAATACAGGGCTTGAACTCACAAACCACGAGATCATGGCCTGAGCCAAAGTCAGACGCTTAACTGACTGAGCCACCCAGGCGCCCTTATTCTGGTCACAATTTTAAAACTTATTCCTCTGTCCCAGACATTTCCTATAAACTGACAGTGAGATGTATACAAGTGAGGTGTGATTTTTGAAAAGAATACTTCATAGGTGATGCTGTGCCATTAAGAGGTGTATAACATCTGATCTTTTTGTGATTTTGGTGAACACTGCTGATCATTATCTGGGTCCCCTAGCTCATAGGGGCTTTGATGATTTCAGTACTGTATATTCACTCACAAGCTGGGATTCTTACAGATAGAAGCCTTTAGGGGTGCCTGGGTGGCTCAGTCGGTTAAGCCTCCGACTTCAGCTCAGGTCATGATCTCGCGGTCCGTGGGTTCGAGCCCCACGTCGGGCTCTGTGCTGACAGCTCAGAGCCCGGAGCCTGCTTCGGATTCTGTGTCTCCCTCTCTCTGACCCTCCCCCGTTCATGCTCTGTCTCTCTCTGTCTCAAAAATAAATAAATGTTAAAAAAAAAGAAGCCTTTATCCTCAAATAATGACTACTTTGAGGAGATCTTATAGGATTCTTCAATCCTGTAGGATTGGTATAAAATTCCTACAGGAAAGGCAGATTGAATTCTTTTTTCCCCTTTCTTTTTTATTTTTGTTTTGTTTTCTAGTGTTCAGAATAAGTTGGTCCCCCCACTATATCAGTCAAAGATGACCTATCAGTTCTTTTTTATTGTTTTTATTAATATTATTATAAACTCATGGGTTTTAAGAATTTTAATGTGTTTAACCTACTACACTTATTATTCTTTTTTTTTGTAGTTTATTTATTTCTGAGAGAGAGAGAGCAGGGGAGGGGCAGAGAGAGAGGGAGAGAGAGAATTCCAAGCAGGCTGCACACTGTCAGCACAGAGCCCGAAGCAGGTCTCAGTCACATGAACTATGAGATCATGACCTGCGCCTAAATCAAGAGTCAGATGCTTAATGGACTGAGCCACCCAGGCACCCCAGCACTTATATTCTTATTCGGGGCCAAATGAGTCCCATCTTTGGCCTCTTCAAGCTTGTTTCTGAATTTTTCCTACCCAACCTTAGTAGTTGTTGGTAGTTTCCCTGCTGTCTCAGGAGCGATAAAATGTTCTCGGCTTATCTTGTATATTTCCAACATTAGACCTGTATTCTAATGCTCTTTAAGGAACTCTGATTCCTTTTGGTGGAAAATGGTATTTAGAATTCATAATCTGGGCACAGGAGGCACTCACTGCTACTGGCCGATCACGGTTTCTGATTCTCTTTAATGGATGAAGCTAGAAAATACATCTATTTTGGTGCTATCGTTTTTAGTTTTGAAAAAAATTCAAACTTTGGAAAAAGTTGCAAGTAAAGTACAAAGACACCCTCCTCCCCAACTGGGAATAAATTCTGGCAAGAATGTCCTCTAACTCCCAAATACTTTAGAACAGTTCTCCATCTTTCTTTGAAATTCATGCCCTTGACATTTCTGAAGATGATAGGGCAGCCTTGTGGAACGTCCTACAGTTTGTGTCAGTCTGATGTGTCCTCATGATTAGATTCAGGTTGAGTTTCCAGGGCAAAAATATCACAGAAGTGACATCACTGCATCTTATTAGGTGACACATGATTTCAATTTGATGAATTATAAATAACATTTGGTTTGGGTCACTTGATTAATGTCAGGTCTGGTAGCCTTCTCCATTGTAAAGTAATTCTTCTCTCCTTTGTAATTTAATGTTTTGTTTTTGTTTTTGTGTTGAGACACACACACACACACACACACACACACACACACACACACACACAGAAAATCCCAAGCAGGCTCCACACTGTCAGTGCAAAGCCTGACACAGGGCTTCATCCCACAACCATGAGATCGTGAACTGAGTGGAAATCAAGAGTCAGATGCTTAACTGACTGAGCCACCCAGGCACCCCTCCCCTTTGTAATTAATACATAATTTGTAAAGACGTATTCTAAAAACTTTGTCAAATTTTCAATTTAATTATTTACACATTTATATCGTATAGGCTCAAGTTTTCCTATCTTATTAAATGGGTTATAATCCATTGCAATCGTTATTTAGTTTGGTGCTCAGATTGTCCCAGATATGGCCAGTAGATGCTCCTTCAGACTAGTTGTGTCTCTCTGACTTGTATCCATTATGTTCTAGGTTCACCTTGTCTTTTGCCCATCCCAGCTGTGAAATAAGGCATTTCTCCAAAGAATCCAGTTTCTTTTAGTGTAGAATAGTATTTGGAAGCCAAGATCAGGACACTGATGGGCTTATTGCTTTCTGGGGTGTCTGTGTTCCTAGGACTTCTCTCAATGGACATAGCTAGGGGAGATACATGTGCACACACACACACACACACACACACACGCACCTATATTTGCTTCTATTTTCATAGAGTTCCATTCTAATCTAACACCACAGGGTCCATTCTGCTTTTTCCTTTCTGTATTTGTAATACGTTTTTTCAATGCTTAGACAATTATTCCCATTATCCATAATGTGTTTACCCACTGGGTCACTCCCCAACAATCTCCCTTAGCAGCTGCCACTTCCTGTCCTATGAGGATCCCTCTGCCCACCCTACTGGGGCACTGGTCCCCACTTCAGGTGCTGCCACTGACTATGTGGACATCCTCTTCATCCTGCCCCCACTCCAATACCCAGTGTGAGGCTGCTCCTTCTCACAGCCACTCTCCTTGTCCCATTTGGCTCTGGCCCCCCCTGCTGGCAGCCCAGGGACACTGTGTACCCCCTGGGCTCCTCTGTCCTGAAACCCCAGCATAGACACTGATTTTACTCCTCAGCTGCACGTTATGGCTTTAGGGATGAATTGTTCAAGAAAAGAAAGGAAGGGATGGGGCGCCAACTTTCTGAAGTTGACTTTGGCTCAGGTCATGATCTCACAGTTCATGAGTTCAAGCCCCACGTTGGTCTCTCTGTTGTCAGTGCAGACCCTGCTTTGATCCTCTGTCTCCCTCTCTCTGTGCCCCTCCCCCCCAAAATAAATAAACATATTTTTAAAATAAGAAAGGAAGAGAAGTGAAAGGAAAGAAGAGGAGAACAAGGAAAAGGAGGAATAGCTACATTTTTTCTTTAAATAAAGAGAAAATAGGGTGCCTGGGTGGCTCAGTCGGTTAAGTGGCTGACTGGCTCAGGTCATGATCTTGTGTTTCATGGGTTTAAGCCCCACATCAGGCAGCTCGGAGCCTGGAGTCTGCTTTGGATTCTGTGTCTCCCTCTCTGCCCCTCCCTGCTTGCACTCTGTCTCTCTCTCTCTTTCTCTCAAAAATAAATAAACACTTAAAAAATGTAAAAAAATAGATAAATAAAGAGAAAACACTTCTTGAGTATATATAACATTTCCAATTCAGATTTAGGAGGTGGGCACGATCTTACTTCATTTCCTTGATTGTGTATCTTCATCTTTTTTCTCTTAAGCTAAAAATCTTGGTTTCTGACAACATCAAGATTATTACTTATTTACTTCACCTTATGGCATATTTAATTATTTCAGAATAACAAAACCAATACCATTGCAAATAATATGGTGGAAAAAGTTTAAGATCTGTTAAAGTTCGTTTTATCCTTAGGGTATTCCCTGCTAAAACTATACAGCCAAAGTACTGTGCTTTTAGGTCAATTAAAATATTACTCTCAGTGTGATTAAACCTCCAACTCAAAATGCAATTATGCTTGTTAGTTTCACTTGCCTTTGTATTTTAGGAATAATTAGAGGGAGAAAAGAGAACTGAGAGTGGTAACAAATTTTGGCAGAAAGAACACTCTGGATGAGGCTAGTTCGGGATAGATGCAGGATAGAGGAGAAAGGTCCAAAAAGTTAGGCGATGGTCAGAGAAAAGGATTGAAAAGCCACAAAAACCACCTAACCTATGCTTTAAATTTAAATTTTTTTTTACAGTAATCCCTAACCCAACGTGAGGCTCAAACTCATGACCCCGAGATCAAAAGTCACATGCTCCGCTGAGCCAGCCAGGCGCCCCAACCATATAACTTCTTTCGAGAGGAACTTGGTAATATCTACCAACATGTACTTGATACTTGACTACCATATAATATTTTCTTACTCACTATAGACTCACCATGTAAATCTCTACATAAGTCTGCTTACATGTAGAGTTGCCCCTTGACTCATAAACCCACTTCTAGGAACCTAGCCCAGAGACACACAAGCAGCATAAATATGAAAAGATACGTGTTCAAGGCTATTCGATGCCGCACTATTTGTAAAACATTAGGGATAACACAAATGTCCATCAAGATGTTGAGACAATCATAATAAATGGGGCCAGGAGGGGTCATGATAAGCCAAAGTCAGAGGAAGCAGAAACGATGCGGAAACAGAGTTATGAGGGAGATATACAGGGAGAGAAGAAAAGAATCGATATCAACTGGAAGTTCCGTGAAGCCAGACAGAAACCTTTATGTCTGAGTCACTCAAGTATCTCAAACACCTGCAATGGTGCTTGGCACATAATGAGTGCTCACTAAATAGTTATTGATAAACAAATAAGTTAGCAAGGTAGAAGAAAGGATGAAGCTGGCAGAGAGCTGTGGTGGCCAAAAAACAAAAAACAAAACTAAACAAAAAACAACTACGCAAGCCACAAAAAAGAGACAAAGAAAGCAAGCTTCCTTTCCCTAGTCTACCGTGTTCGTAGGGTGCTTGATTCAAAGCATGCTGCGATCCAAAGGTCTAACTCAGGGGTCACGATAAAATCTGCCCTCTTGTAAATTCTACCCCCTGTAAATCAGAATCAAAATATGTATTCAAACTTCTAGCTTTTTTCTGTTGAATAGATGAGAAATAATGCCTCTGCATAGTTCAATTTGCATTTCTTTTATTAAGAGTAAAGTTGATCATCTTTTTATGTTTTTTTTTAAAGTAGGTTCCACACCCAAAGTGGGGCTTGAACTCACGGCCCTGAGATCAAGGGTTGCATGCTCTACTGAGCCAGCCAGGCACCCCTCTTTTTATATTCTGAATCGCCATTTGTACTTTTCCTTTTTGGCCCCTTAATGTCCTTTTAACTTCCTGATTTGGGGGAGCTCTATATTGCCTTTGGGAACACAATAAGCCTGTCTTAATTACTTTATGACATAAATTGCTTTTTAGTGGCACAAAAGTTAATAGCAGTTAGATACAAGGAGGTAAATGCAAGGTGTAAGTAAAACAACTTCCCAACAAAGTCCATTCTAGGTTCACCCCTGGCCTCGCCCTCCCCCCACACTCCCCAAATCAGCCCAAACCTCAGAAACAATAGGAAACCTTATTACATTCTTAGCAACACCATCTGGCCAGAGACCTCAGTTATTCTCACCTCCTCTTGCCCCACTGCCTACACCACCTTGTCACCATGTTGGGAGACAAATATACCCTTCCCTCCATCCTCACAGTTATAACCACATCCTAACTGGTTTTTCTGCCTCCAGGCTGGCCCCGCTCTGACCCTTTCTCCACAGACTTTCACAGTGGGAAGGCTTCCTAATGATGACTCAAAATCTAGAAGCCATAAAAGAAAAGAATAATAAATTCAGTTATATAAATAAAAATTTCTTCATGGAAACTATATTTGATGCAAAGTCCAAACGGAAATAGAAAACCGGGAAAAGAATTTGCAGTGTAATCTCCCCAGTACCAGAGGTCCCATCCATCAAGAAGTCAAGAAGAATGTGAACAAAGAAACAGAAAATGAAATACAAGTGCCCTATATGAGAATGATGATGAACTTCACTCTTAATAAGAGAGATGCTCTCAAAGGGGGAAAATATTATATATATAAATATAATATTTATATTATAAATATTATAATTTATTATATTAAAATAATAAAGGCACTTCCACCTTTATTATCTTTTTCAATGTTTACTTTATTTTTGAGAGAGAGGGAGAGAGACAGAGCATAAGCAGGGGAGAGGTAGAGAGAGACGCAAAATCCAAAGCAGGCTCCAGGCTCTGAGCTGTCAGCACAGAGCCCGATGTGGGGCTCAAACTCACAAACCGCGAGATCATGACCTGAGCCAAAGTCGGATGCTTAACCGACTGAGCCACCCAGGCGCCCCAGTGCACTTCCATCTTTAAACCAGTAATCTCTCTCATGAGAATTTATCCTGCGGATTTATCTGTATATGTACAAAATAACACTAACCAGGGTTATTCATTATTCATTTTAACATTCCAACAGATTGGAATCAATCCGTGTGCTATCTAAATGGGACTGATTAAATCAACTGTGTTACATCTACAAAATGGAATACTACGCAGATGCTGTGTTTTAAAAAGAAATATACTTACGGGGCGCCTGGGTGGCGCAGTCGGTTAAGCGTCCGACTTCAGCCAGGTCACGATCTCGCGGTCCGTGAGTTCGAGCCCCGCGTCAGGCTCTGGGCTGATGGCTCAGAGCCTGGAGCCTGTTTCCGATTCTGTGTCTTCCTCTCTCTCTGCCCCTCCCCCATTCATGCTCTGTCTCTCTCTGTCCCAAAAATAAATAAACGTTGAAAAAAAATTCTTTAAAAAGAAATATACTTAGGAATGCAAGCTGGTGCACTCTGGAAACAGTATGGAGGTTCCTCAAAAAACTAAAAATAGAACTACCCTACAACCCAGCAATTGCACTACTAGGCATTTATCCATGGGATACCAGTGTGCTGTTCTGAAGGGGCACATGCACCCCCCTGTTTATAGCAGCACTATCAACAATAGCCAACGTATGGAAAGAGCCCAAGTGTCCATCGATGGATGAATGGATGAAGAAGATGTGGTATATATATATATAGTGGAGTATTACTCGGCAATCAAAAATAATGAAATCTTGCCATTTGCAACTACGTGGATGGAACTGGAGGGTATTATGCTAAGTGAAATTAGTCAGAGAAAGACAAAAATCCTATGACTTCATTTATATGAGGACTTTAAGAGACAAAACAGATGAACATAAGGGAAGGGAAACAAAAATAAGATAGAAACAGGGAGGGGGACAAAACAGAAGAGACTCATAAATATGGAGAACAAACTGAGGGTTACTGGAGGGGTTGTGGGAAGCTATATGGGCTAAATGGGTAAGGGGCATGAAGGAATTTACTACTGAAATCATTGTTGCACTATATGATAACTAATTTGGATGTAAATTTTAAAAAATAAAATATAAAATTAAAAAAATAAAAAAAGAGAAATATACTAATAAGAAATATCTCCAGGACGTATTAGTGAAAAACCAAAATTCAGGCCTGTGTACACATATATGTGGCAGACAGCGGCTAGTTGTTTTCCAAAATGTCTCCTCTTTTCTCCTGGCACACCTAAGCGACAATTCTCAGCCTTCATTGCAATAGGACTGGTTATTGATCAAATTCTGGCCAACAGAATATAAGCAAAAGTGATTAAATGTCACTTGCAGGCCTGGCCCATAAAACTGTGCCATGCACCATTGACATTCTTTCCTTCTTACACCTACTGGCTAGATGGATAGGAACCTACAGAACTTTCCAAAGCTTTAATGTGTGTTAGAGCCACTAATGAGAAGAAACAAAGTTCTTGAAAGTCTGTATGATCTGCCAACCAATGCCAGACCATTGTGAGAAAAGATAAATCTTTTTTGAGATGTAGGGACTATTTGTTATACCAGGTAGCACACATTGATCATGACTACTAATTAGCTACCAAAGTAGTTAATTCTATGCATCAACCTCATTAGGCTATGGTCCTCGGTTATTTGAGCAAATACCCATCCAGATATTAGTGTGCAGGTGGTTTTTAGATTGATTAACATTTAAATCAGTAGACTTTGAGTAAAGTAGGTTATCCTCCATAATTCAGGTGGGCCTCATTTAATCAGTTGAAGGCCTTAAGAGCAAAGACTAAAGTCCTCCAAAGAAGAAGGACTTCTGTCTCTAGACTGCAGCATAGAAATTCTGCCTGAATTTTCAGCCTACTGACTCAAAATTACAACAGCAACTCTTGGATTTCTAGCCTGCCTGACTGGTGTTCAGATTGCAGACTTTCCAGAGAAGCCCCATAATTGCATGAGCCATACTCCTTCCAAAAAAAAAAAAAAAAAAAGGGGTGTGTGTGTGTGTGTGTGTGTGTGTGCACATGGGCATGTATGTATTGTCTAAGATGGCCATTAATGATGAGCCACATAAAAATGGCATTAGAGCAGGTGGCAGGGGAATCCCACTGGTTGGCTACATGCATGAGATTGAACAAATAAACAAATGAATCATGGACAATGAAGTCAGGTTTCTCATTGACAGAGAAAGTAGGCATAAATATGAAAAGGGGGAAAGGAAGAATGAACCCTGAAGTATAGAGTGAAATTGAAAGTATCTGTGTGAATTCGTGGGTTAACAGATGATAGATGGATAGACAGATGATAGGTAGGTAGATAGATAGATGATAGATAGAAGATAGATACATACATAACATATTACATAGATGATAACTGGACATGTAAAGGGGTATGTGTGTGTCCACTGAGACAGCTTAAGAGCAGGGCACCCCAGTAGAAAAGGAACTCTGACATCTAAATGGCTGATGTTTAAATACCACTCTCTACTAAAAGGAAACGGGAATTCATGGAAAAAATGGCTGATTCCAGGGCTGGGGCAATGGCAGTACAAGATGAGTCTGGAATTTTTTTTTTTTCTTTTTTTAGAATTAAGGAAATGCTCAAAGATGATGGGGATATGTAAAAGGACATGGAAACTAGCTTGAAGGGGCTCCTGCTTATCAAATCGGGAACAATTTAAGCCTCAAAATAATGATATTAATAGTTTTTAATCCACTACTTAAAATAGGAAATTCACGTGGATATATGTAAACAAACAAGTAAATAAATGGGAAGAAGAGAAAGCTCTTCCACATAATAAAATGCCACCTAATAAATACAAAAGAATGATGAAGTTTAAAACTAAACCACTTTACCGTCACCCTAGCAATAATTAAATCAGACCAAAAAAAAAAAAAAAAAAAAAGTCAAAGGATGTTAAAACTACTGGGTGAGAGGGGAATAAGAAATAGAATAATTACATAGTCTCAAAGGATCGCCACACCAAGTATCTTTTTGGTACAAAGTAGGAAATATGTCAATTTCCAGTGGAGAAACCTGGCAGACACCATCTTAAGTGATTAAAACTAACGCCACCAGGAATGGAACAAATCAACATGTGAAATCTAATAGTGTTCAGCAAGAACACAGTATCACTTCTGTGCTAGTCCGGCCCCCCAACCCCCACCCCGGCAAATGCATAATCTGGGTATAATCACAAGGAAATGTTGCACAAACCCAAACTGCAGGATCTTCTACAAAGGCTGGCTTTATAGTCCTAAAAAAAGTATGTTCAGGGTCGGAAATTCAAGGAGGACCTGTTCCAGAATGAAGGAGACTGGAGAGGCGTGACAGCTGGGTGTGACTTGTATACCCTTGCACGGCATTGACGCCAGTGCTAGAATGTCACTAGGACAATTGGTGTAGCGTAAATGGGGGCTCTGGGTGAAGTCCTTCGTAGCATTCTTGCAACTTTTCTGTAAGGCTGAAAGTGCTCCAAAGTAAAATAGAGATGTGGATGTAGATACAGATACAGGTATAGATATAGATGTAGATATAAACACTAGAATGATACAAAAAATTAATAAAAGTGGTAAGCTAGGGCACTGGGGGGTGGGGGAGTGAACGGATGGAGTCAGGTACGAGGACAAGACTTCTCAGTATATATCATTTAAGACAATGTTTATTTTATAATTCTATTTTTTAATGTTTATTTTTGATAGAGACAGAGAGTGCGTGAGCAGGGGAGAGGCAGAGAGAGGGGGACAGAGGATCTGAAGCAGGCTCTACACTGACAGCAGAGAGCCTGATGTGGGGCTCAAACCCACGAACCATGAGATCATGACCTGAGCTGAAGTCAGATGCTTCACCAACTGAGCCACCCGGGTGCCCCTAATATAAAGTTTATTTCAAACCACACAATACTGATTACTCAAAAAATAAACCATTTTCAAGAAATATAAAGCACAACACTGACCCTGTCCCTGTTCTGCCAAAACCTTATCATGCATAGCATTTAGTTCTGTCTGTCCTTCTGTCTGTCTCAAGCAAGCTTCCTTGCTATTCTTATCTCCAGTCACACCCCCTCACCCCTGCCTCCCCAGACCCTCCCTCAAGTTCTATTACTACGATGAACATTTACGGGCACTAAGTACTCAGGTTGTGCTGGGCATTCGGCACATACCTTATCTAATTGTATGCACTTCCTTGACTATGGCCTTGGTTCCAAGACAGACCCTCTGCCAGGAATCCTCCACCACCTGGTAGGTTCTCACCGATCCTTTGAAACCCACCTCAAACCCAGCCTTCTCTGTGGAAACTTCCCTGGCCCCTGCTAGTTAATTGCCCCCTCCTCTGGGCTCTCAGGGCACTTGGTCGTCTGGTCCCTTGTCAGCTGCGGATGTGTCTGCCTCCAGCAACTTCAGCAGTGTCTTCGGGAAAAGTTATCTGCTTTCGCAGAGCCTTAGACAAGACCCGAAAGGGTCAGATGTCTCATGAATGTCTACCTACTTCATTTGGATTGCCAAAAATGGTCCCCAAAATGTCAGACCAGCAATGAAGACCTTTACTTGGTAAAGAATGATTTCAAACAAAATCGGAGGTCCTATGGCTCTTATAGCTCAACAGAACCCTGGGAGAGCTCAGAAGTTTGGGGCTCTCAGTAGCTCCATTGTTTCCAAAACTTCAGCAGGATTGATGGCATAACTCTAGGCCCTGTGGGCAATGGGGGAGTATTTCCTTCTTGGGAAAAGGATACAGAACAGTGGAATAATTCATTTAGGCCACAAGAGAAGCAGTATGTAAGTGTAAGAGCAGCTTTTCACCAGCTCAAGACAGAAGGACTCGGGGAGAGGGGGGAGATGCCCCACCTCTGCCCCCCCCACCCCCCCATAGGACTCATCAGAATTTCAAAACACCCAGGTGACTGTACCAAAGCAAAAACCTCAGGCCTTTCTGTTCTCTCCCCTTTTGTGAAGTAAGGGGTCTGTACTCTTATAACAGACTTCAGAAACACAGAAAATAATTTTTATGTTCTTCTGAAAGGGAAAGACTTTCCCTATCTCCTAAATCGACTAGGCTCAGTCCAACAGACACATCCAATAGTATCAAGACACAAATAGAAAATCATTATGTTTCAGGGGCGCCTGAGTGGCTCAGTTGGTTGAGCATCTGACTCTTGATTTTGGCTCAGGTCATGATCCTAGGGTCATGGGATCGAGCCCCGTGTCCAGCTCATGAGATCAAGCCCCATGTCCTGCTCTGGACTGAGAGTGGAGCCTGCTTGAGATTCATTCTCTCTCTCTCTCTCTCTCTCTCTCTCTCTCTCTCTGTCCCTTTGTCCTACTCATGCTTTCTCTCTGTAATAATAAAAAAATTTTTTTATGGGACTGCAAACTGGCATAGCCACTCTGGAAAACAGTATGGAGGTTCCTCAAAAAATTAAACTAGAACTACTCTACGACCCAGCAATTGCACTACTAGGTATTTATCCACAGGATATCGGTGTGCTGTTTTGAAGGGGCACATGCACCCCAATGTTTATAGCGGCACTATTGACAATAGCCAAAGTATGGAAAGAGCCCAAATGTCCATTGATGGATGAATGGATAAAGAAGATGTGGTATATATATATATATATATATATATATATATATATATATATATAATGGAGTATTACTCGGCAATCAAAAAGAATAAAATCTTGCCATTTGCAACTACGTGGATGGAACTGGAGGGTATTATGCTAAGTGAAATTAGTCAGAGAAAGACAAATATCATATGACTTCACTCATATGAGGACTTTAAGAGACAAAACAGATGAAATAAGGGAAGGGAAGCAAAAATAATATAAAAACAGGGAGGGGACAAAACATAAGAGACTTAAATATAAAGAACAAACAGAGGGCTGCGGAGGGGTTGTGGGAGGGGGATGGGCTAAATGGGGAAGGGACATTAAGGAATCTACTCCTGAAATCATCGTTGCACTATACGCTAACTTGCTAACTTAGATGTAAATTAAAAGATAAATAAATTATTAAAATTAAAAAAAATTTTTTTAAAAAGATCATTATGTTTGGAATGATCCTCTCCACACCAGGAGGATGGGGCGGATAATGGGGATCACTTCCCGGAATGGTGAGGCCTAGGTCGTCTGATGCTGAGCGAGCCACTTTGGTTCTTGGGGTCGGTGCCCTCACCTATTTAATGTGCATACTAGCAAAGAGTCTTAAGGATTAAACACTACTGTATCTGGCACATAGGAGGCAATTCATAAATTCCTGTTGGTTGTTGTCCTTTCCCCCGTGCTTTTTACGTTTTTGCAGTTAGAGAAGCAGACGTGGTCATGGGCAGGTGAATTGTCTCCATCGCCAACTGCTTTTACACAGCCAACCCTCCTCACTAATTTGAACTTCTGCCCCCCAAGTCTTTGCATTTAAGAGATAAAAGGCACAGTCCTTGCTTTCTGGGAACAAATAAATGATTCCTCTTTACTTTGAGAAGGGCTAAATAGAGATAATTACAGAAAACCAAGGAACACAAAGAAAAAGCAAACAGATCCGCCCGCAAGTGGATCAGGGAGAGCAAAGCCTTCCAGGATGAGCAGGACTTGGCCAGGTCAAAGGAAGCGAGGGGACCAAGGCTCCTCCCCAGGAGACACGGTTGGGGTTTCGGTGATTACAGGACACAAGGGTGCTCCAAGGCTGGCTATCAGCTGGGTGAGGAAGTGCCCCTAACTGCAAACAGGAACTAAGAGGTGCCAAGCCACCCTGGCTTGGTCTCCAGCCTCACCGGAAGCGGAAGTGACAGAAGGGGCCAGATGAGGGTGATGGTTCTCAGGCTGCAGAAGCCCGGTAAAGCCTTGGGCCCTGTCTCAGGCCCAGACTTTCCCCTTTGTTCTTCCTGTGAGCTTGAAGGGTAGGTCTTCTCGGCGCCACATTTTGGGAGTGGGAGGTGTAGAGGGGATTGGCGCCCTGGGCAGGCCCCGTTCTCTCCCTGCCGCCATCCCAGCCCACGGGACGGCTGGCTCACCGCTCTCTCTCACTGGCAGGGCCAGACCTCATCAGGGAGGAGGGGGGATTCTCTCCCAAACAGCTCCAGTAACCTCCTCAAATAGGTTGGTGCACTTCCTTCATAAGTCACATCAGAAAAATAGCACGTTTTTGTGAATCTTGTCTACAAGTCTGGGGCCTGGTGGGCCTGGGAAGTGAGTGGGTCAGTCCTTCGTGGATATGTGTATGGAGTAGAAGCGGGGAGAGAGGTAGGCCATTCGGACTGTGCCCAGCACTGGGTGGATCCCAGTTTGGGGGAGCCTGAAGCTGATACAATTTGGCAGGAGGCGCTTTTTAAGAAGAGGAACAGAACATTACAAATGCAGAAATATAGACCTTGGGTATAGGTCTTTGTAAGTATAACTTCGCCATCACTGGTTTCATGGTAAGCCCATCTCTGCTAAGATGCTCACCACATCCTCCACCCACCTTGTGTGGAGCTGATGGGAGAGGTGGGGGGTGGGTGGAGGAAGAGGGACACAGGATGGAGGATAGGAAGAGAGGACTGGCCTGGGAGTCAGGACCCTGGTTCCGGTCCTGCCTCTGCCACTCCCTGGATGATGAAATCAGGGCACATCTCTGTCTGGCTGATCTCTAAGGTCCTTTCCAGCTTTATTCATCCATCCATCCATCCATCCATCTATTCATTTCATGAGCAAGGCCATTTAAAAGTCATCCAAGCCCCTATTACCTTTTTTATAGAAGCCCTCTCCCACCTCATGTTAAATGCAACAAAATGCATTCATGTCACCCATTAAATAAATTGTTGTATTTGCTGTAAAATGTGAAGTATTTTTAAACTTTGAAAAAAACATATAAGTTGAACCTTTTCAACTTCACTTTTGAAAATTTCATTCATTCAGCAAATATTTTATTGAGCTCCTAGTGTGAGCCGAGCACTGTTCTAGATGCTGGGGTACAAAGTTAACAAAATCCCTGCCTTTATGGAGCTTATGCAGATCAAGCCCAACAAATAGATACAAAAAAATGTATAGTATGGCAGATGGTGATACGCTTGTGAGAAAAGTAAAGCAAGGGGAAAGGCAAAAATAAATTTAAAAAAATAAAGCAAGAATGGGGGCAAGGTTGGTTTATTGTCCACAAAGGCCCCCTGTGGTTTCAGTGGTTAGTTCTGGCCTTAGGCCATGGTTAATAAAGGATTAGTGAAATTAGCTCTGGTGAGATAAAGTCAGTGAGACTGGGGTCTTGCCAGAAAAACTCAGGACCCTGGAGCTCAGCCTTGATTCAGAGATGATTCAGATGTTGTTTGGCTTTGATTAACTCAATTACCTTACAGATGATTAGGATCGCTCAGTAATCAACGTGTATTGCTAAGTTACAAGTTTAAAATGGAATGAAATGTTTATAAGCGCTGAATCTAAGCATATCAGAATGGCATCCTAGTACTACATTTGTAGGCATTCGTTAAGTACGTATTCGATTATGTTGGCTTCTATTTCACTTTGGAAGCCTACACGCGTTTTTAAAGGTCTCACACCTTTTGTATGCCTGGGAAAGCTCGCAGGTATAGTGCCGAAAAAACCGTCCTGTTAATGAACTCCCCTCCCCACCCCACCACCCCACCCTCCCCCTCCCCCACCCCCGCTGCCCATGGGCAGCTGTTCCTGTGGGCATGTTCCTGCTTGCCCTGCAATTACATTCATATTAACTCTGGGCTTCTGCATTTATGAAAGAGAGATCATCTCCACCCCATAGGGCGGTTTGAGGCTGCAACAAGATCGCCCCTGGTCCTCACACAGGCCCCCCCTCCCCAACTCTTTGTGCCTTCCTCTATGTTATCCACAGCAACTCTCCTTGAAAACCCACCCACTGGCTCCCCTGCTGGGTCCTGCAGCTCCCCATTCGGCCTCAGCCCCATTCCTGCAAGTCTGACTCCAGAGCTCCTGTCCCAGAGGCCTGTCGTTCCAGCATCATCATCATGAATTTCCGTTCAGTCTCAATGCCTTTGTCTCCTTCGCCCTTCTGGGTCAAGGTGGCTTCCCCTTGTCCTCTGGGGACATGTGGGGAACCCACTGCCTTCACGTTCTAGGGCCATGTAGGAACCTGCTTTGTTCCCTGCTGCAGCATCCAGACCATTACCCTACCGCTGTCCCCCAGCTCCTCGTTTGAAGATCATGCCATCTGGTTCTGGTACTTTCCCCTTCAACGCTAGCGACTCTGGCACCTAACGTGTGGGCCTGGTGCCCTGACTGTCAGTGGTGCTAGCCTGCACGGGGATGCCCCACCTGAGCCTGTTCCCTTTCTCCTGATGTCACTCTCTGCTGGTCATCAGCAGCAGGCCCACCTTCCCAGGCCACATGTCATCCTGCTCTGTGAGTCTCATCTCTGGGCCTTCCCTTTCTCACCATAACCAAACTCGCTTCTCCTTAAACCCCCAGTCACATAACCTATCCCATTTTCCCCAGTCCACACCTCCTTTTGTTCCATCTGATTTCCTTCCTCTGGGTTCTGGAGCTCCTCAGCCCCTCGGCCCCTTTGGTTTTGCTCCCACAAAATGGCCTAAACTCATCTAAAATTTACCCCTTAGCTGGTGCACCCTCAGCCCCAGACTGTCCTGTCTTCTTTCTCCTCTCCTGCTCCTTGGCTGGGAGTTGGCCGGTGGAGAGAGTTATCATTCCATATTAAATGGACCAACTATTAAATTATCCTAACCCTACCATTTCCTTTTGGCAATCTGATTCATTTCTCATAAAAGCATGCTTTCATTACTCCAGTGACTATCTCAACCTTCCCCTTCACCCTCAAGTTCTTAATCCTACTCCTACTGCCAATTTCTGAAAATTATCTCATCTGCCATTTTCTGGAAACCGATCATTAAGAGCTTTGTCATCTTCTCTGTGCTAAAAATGCCTTCCTTGTCCCAGTAGATAAGCTCTTGTCCCCCTGGAGGCATAACCCCCTGGCCCAGACAAAGGACATTCCAGGTACTGAAAACTTGTGAAGAAAGGCCATGCAAGATTATCTGTGACCTCATGGAAGGCAAGAGATTAGCAATTGTAGTTCTGGTTTTCTGAAGGTCAAAGGTGATTCCCTACAATTTTAGGCTTGGTGAGCTTCTCACCATCTCAGGCAGAGTTATGGAAGGGCTGTTTTATTTGATTTAGAAAATGTTACAGCAATTATTAGAAGCCAGTACAAGTTTTCTAAGTCTTATCTTGACAAGGTTGCTGAATTGGTAAATCAGGAAAATGCCATGAATCCATTTGATCTGGATTTCAAGGAAGGTGTTTTCTGACAACCCCATGAGCAAGTAGAAAAATATGGTCCGTATTAAAGTAAAATTAAGAGGATTAGTTACTGGGAGAATGTTGCCCAAAGAGTGCTGAATAATCGATTAATCACAATTGGAAAGGATGGTTCTAGAAGTTTGCTGAAGGGACTACCCTGAGACCTTCCCCATTCAATGTTTTCCCAAATTTTTTGGATTATAATACAGAAGGAATGTTTACAAATATGTAGACAATATTTGTAAAGGGGACTATTTTGGAGTAAATCATTAAAGCAAGAATTAACTCAGTGGACTCTAACAAGATATCTTTAAGAGGGAAAATTCATTAAACACATAATATTAAGTGAAAGAAGCAAATCATAGAAAAAAACTACAAACAAAATTCCATTTATATAAAGTTCGAAACAGGCAGAACTAAACAGTGTATTGTTTTGTTAGACAAAAGTATGGGATAAAGGCCATGAAGAAAAGCAAGGGAAAGGTTATCACAAAAGCGATGAGAGTTGGGAGGGAAGGAGCGGCCATGAAGAGGGGCGAGCACAAAGGGGGCAGGGGTGGGGGCTGTTCAATTTCTTAGCTTGGGCAATAAAACACAGGTATTTATATTATCATTCTCTTTCAAAGTGATTGTATCTTTCCGTGCACTCTTTTGGGTGTTCGTGACATGTTACAGCAAAAAGAAAAATCGATCAATCCATCCACCCATCCCCCTATCTAAAGTCCTCTGATCTAAAATAACTCCCCAAGGTCCCAGCAGTCTAATCACTGTGATGTGTGGAAAAGACATTGTCAAAGAGTCAGGTGATCTAGGCTACATGTGGAGAAGAATGGGCTCTCCCCTGCTCTGTGCAAGCGGCTGGGGTCATGGCTAGTGAATGTGAACAGTTGGGGAGCTGCTGTTTACCTGGGAGTTAGGCAAGTGGGGGTTGGGGGGGGGGGTGATCCATGTGATGTGAGGGGCCATCTTCTGTCCTCAGATGCCTGCTTTTTCTGCTAATGGGATGTTTAGGAGCAGTCTCATGTGGCAATTGACATGTGATCCAGCCTTCCAAGCCTGTTCATAGAGGAGGACTTCAACTTGGTCTGTGTAGCTCCAGAAGACAAAATGATGGGTTGAAGTCACTGTGGGACTGACTTTGACTCCATAAAGTAATTTTCTAATAACAAATGGCTTTAGAAAGTACTGAGCTTCCTGCCTCTGGATGCATTCATGCTGACACTGAAGGAGTTCTGTTACAGGACGTTGTAAAGGGCACAGAAGAGTGTGATCAGCTTAGGTGACCTTCAAGGTCCCTTCTAAACTCCATGGGCTATGTTTCTATGAAATTCCATGATTCTACAAAACCTGTGCATTAATACCCTTAAGGGAAAGCTAGAAGCTGAATCTGAAACAAAAGAAATATTTTTAAATATATGCATTGTGTTTTGAACAGCCATTTGCTTTTTCAATCAATACATGCTATTGGTTTAGAGGGGTCAGGCATCTTCTGTCCCACATTTCTAAGATTTCAATGGCAAAGACCTTCGAGAACCCGCAACCCACCCCCCCCCCCCCAACTCACCACCAAAGCATAGCTTTCCCAGATGTGCTTCAAGATTCTTGGTGCCGGAGGGATACCCAAGGTCCTGTGTTCCACCTCCCATCCAAATGTCAGAATACAATATGGACTCACAAGTTGGCAGCTGGAACCACAACTAGACAGAAACTGAGAACCATGCTATTCTCTCCTGCCACCTGCTGGCCTTCCCCTCAGGTCTCGTTTCTCTAGGACACTGGTGGTATCCACCCAGGAGAGTTCATTTCCAGGAGGCCTCTGCCACCCAGAAGTCCTGGGGGAGTGGGGGAGGAGGGTTGGGGGGACCCTGACTGTAAGGGGAAACCTTGGATGACTTAATGTTTGTTTATTTTTGAGAGAGAGAGACACACAGAGTGTGAGCAGGGGAGGTGCAGAGAGAGACACACACACACAGAATCCGAAGCAGGCTCCAGGCTCTGAACTGTCAGCACAGAGCCCAACGCGGGGCTCGAACTTACAGACCCTGAGTTCATGACCCGAGCTGAAGTCGGAGGCTCAACCGACTGAGCCACCCAGGCGCTCCCCAGGGTTTCTTAATCTAGGAAAATCGTAACTTCACAGATGACAGTGAGTAGAAAAGACCTTCAAACTCATTCTAAGCCAGAGCCCTCCAGTATAGCCCACAGATAGGTCTGGTTTGGCCCAGTGGCATTGAGTAATTTTGAGCTCGCATGTACAAATTTGACTTAAAAATCAGATTCATGATGTCATTTGCTATTTATTGGGTATTCGTGAAGTCGTAAAGCTGAGAGCAGTAAGTAGGTGAGTGAACTCACATTCCAGTTGTGAGACCCACCAATAGTGAGATTACAACAGTCACAAAAGATCCCTACCCTTGGCCTTTGTCTATCTTTCTAGTCTCTGCCCTGCTTTGAGGGGAGCGACTGCTGGGGAAGAGGGGAACATCAGAGCATCTGGGGAGAGCTAGAAGGGGCGGTGACCAGTCAGACCTGAACTAGCAGGTGGGTTGAAGTTTTGAATTATATTTGTGACTACAGTTTTGACTTAAATGATCAAGTTTTTAATATCTAAAAGGATGCTGTAATTTAAAAATGGAACCGTTCCATTTTGGGAAGTTGATCAGAAAGTCCCGGAATCTGATCTATTGGTACAAGATATCATCAGAGGGTGAGCAAGAGAATCCAGAGTACTACTGAAGAAAGGCCTGGGAGAAAACAGCCATTTCTTTTTTTCTGTCCTGTCAAGTTTAGCCCCTCTGGTGAATCGGTTAATAAAAACTTATTTCCCCCGTGGCGATCATTGGCCAGAGCTGAGAGGCAGCTGCCCCATTTAGAAGCTCACATGGGGTGTGTGTGGGCCCTCATTCCCATGACCTGCCTGATCCCCACAGCACTTGAATTTACCCTGCTGTCGTCCTACTCCCCATTTTCCAGCGGGCAAAGGGGAGCCCAGAGGGAACAACTGACTTGTGCTAAGTCACATAGAAAAGGAGCTGAGTGTTCCTGAAGTCCACACTCCTAAAGATAAAACCTAGGCACGGAAATGGTGTCCGGCTCCTTTTCCTTCATTTTACTGTGCAAATCCTCACCCTTCTGTGCCCTCTGCCCTTTTAAACCTAATTAATAGAATTGAAAACATTTTATTTATTTACTTATTTATTGGAAAACACTTTAAACATTCTTCACTAGATCTTTTTTCCCATCCTCTGTGTCATGGGAGGAAAAAGCACTGGGCGTTGGGCAGCTAAGGGAGTAGGCGGCAAGGACATCTTGACTTGCTCGAGGCCAGTCCTGTCCCCATCACCCCCTCTCCCACCCTCAAGCACAAACTGAGATGAAAGCAAGCAGCCTTCTTCCTTTCCTTGTGTCCATTCTCCACGGAGCTCAGATTCAACTGGAACACAGGATTTCATTGAGGGACAGCCTGTCCTTTAACTCAGTGTCCAAGCAGAGGTGGTTCTGTGGGTGGGGACACCAAGGCACTCCTAATCCTCCTGTTCCTCTCCATTTCTCTCACTGCCTTCCCCTAAGCACCAGCAGCCAGGGAAGTCTGGGAAGTGGCTGCACTGTTTCTTTTGGCTTAGATGCCCCCAGGAGGCAAAGGCAGAGAGAAGCCCCTCTCCCTCTCCTTGTTAGTTGAGCCACTGCTACATCCAGGCCAAGAAACAGGCAGAAATCCCCCAGCGAAAGCTGAGTCCAGATGGGGAAATTCTACCTTTGATAAAAAAAAAAAAAAAAACTGGTGGTTTTTACTGGTTGCCTCCAAGAAGGAGAACTGGGAACACTTGTCCCGCTGTACCCTTTTCTTCTTTTAAGTAGACTTTGTTTTTTTAGAACACTTTTACATTTGCTGCACAACTGAGAAGATACAGAGGTTTCCCATTTATCACCTACCCCCACGCACACACACAGCCTCTCTCATTATCAACATTCCCACCAGAGGGGTACATTTGTTACCATGGACGAACATCCACTGACCCATCCTCTGACACAGAGTCTGGTTTACCTTAGGGTTCCTTCTTGATGTACATCCATGGGTTTGGACAAATGGATATTGACATGTATCCACCATACAGGATCACACAGAGTAGCTTCATTGCCCTAAAAAGCTGTGCCCTCTGCCCTTTTATATCTAATGAATATAACTGAAAACATTTTTTTTATATTTGTTTTTTGAAAACATTGTCAACAACATTCTTCCCAGTTCAGAATCCCAGGAGATCCTGGGGGTGGGGGGCTCCTCCAGTGGAGTTCATTCACGGCGCTTTCATGGAAGAGTGGGCAAACTGAAGTGCGGGAGGGTTTGTGTTTCCAGCACTTTCTTTAATCCCTGACGCATGAGAGGTTGTCTGAATAGAAACGAAGGAAAAAACAAGTCCAGGTAATCAATGTATTGTTCTGTTCACCAAGGTTTTACTGTTACCAATCTCCAATCGTTAACTGGTTTTAAACATGATGGATAATGCTTTTCACCATGGCAGAAGAGGGACCAAGCAGGACCTCACTTTGGGGGTGAGGGGCAGGAACATGGATGTACTGCCTTCTCCCTTCTTGTTGAAAAAGGAAACATTTTCTAACCGCATGCACCTGTAAAGGCTTCTCTGTGACCAAAATTAAGCCCTGTCTATTTGAGACCTTCTACCCCTTTGCAAAGACTTCTCCCCCGCCCCACATCAAACTTTTTAATAATGTCCCAGAAAAGGTCAGGGAGAAGGAAATTTCACAGTTCCCAAGCAGGTAGCTGTAACTTCAGCTCCTCCTTCAGCAAAGGAGGTAGAAAGACCAGGCTGACCTCAGGAAAAGGCAGGGGCAGGGTGCTAGGTGTGGCCACAAAATATACTACCTGCTAGGAGCTCTGGAAGCACCTTGGGGGAGACTGGGAGATGACGGTTGCCCAGGGATGCCTTCACATCCAACATTCACACCTCTGGAGAGCAGCCTTGGGATGTCTCATGCCCATTTGCAGATGAGGAAATGAAGCCTCTCAGAGGTGACGTGGATAGACCAGCACACAGCAAAGGCAAAGAGAGCAGGGCCCGCACAGTTTCATGCGAGGTCCGGAGCAGGACTGTCAGCACGGAGGTCCCCACGGTGACTTTTGTGCACTGTACGGTGGCTGGCTGAAGATGGGCTGGTTGTCATTCTCATCGATGAGGGTGATCTTCACCTTGGCATAGCCCACACGGTTGGGCAAACTTTCATTGGTAAAGAGGTCAAAGTTGTGGCGGTCCGGAGTCTCAGAGTCCAGGAGGATGGCCACCCAAATGCGAATGTCTGCTTTCCCGTGGACAGAGGTCGGGGAGAGGACACAGTGCTGGGAACTGTTCCCTACCAGGTACACCTCGACCATGCTGTTCAGGCCCGGGTTCCATTACTCTGTAATGGACCAGACAGCAGAGATGAAGGAACACTGGAGCTCGGAGCCCCCTCCAGAGGAAATGGAGTTCGGAGAGGTTGAGTGAGCCCTCCAAGGTTGCACAGGACATTGGAGGCAGTGAGGATAGAAGCCCAGGCCCAGCTTCTAGGCCAGGCTGCCTTCCGGGCCGAGGGAAATGGGGTCAGGGCATCCCCTAGTTGTGGCTCCAGGGACTGGAACAGAGTACCACTGGGCACTCCAGGGCGAGTCTCAGTGAACGCCTGCAGGTGAGGCCAAGCAGGGAAGGCTGCCCCGAGAAGGGGAGTTTTGAACTGGTTTTAGGAATAAAGGGAAAATGGATTAGACTCTTAAAACAGTTCTACTTTTGAAAGAGGTTATGTAAGCCTCACTGACACGGAGTACATTAACTATAAAATTAAAAAGTCAGAGTTTGAAGTGACAGAACAAAGCCAAGCGCTTCACAATGGAAGAGAATTCTGGCAAGGCTGAACTGGATAAAGGGCACTGCCTCTAACACTGTTTTTCTCTTTACCTTTTTCAGTCTGTAATTTTGACCCGTTGACCCTGGATTTGGCCAAGAAGCTAAAAAGGTTCAAGAATAACAGGCCAGCCTTTAAAACCTGAAAGATCCTATTCTCATAAGCATATCCCAGAAGTCTTAAGCAAATGTTAGCCTCCTCTATGCAGGGCAAACTGCTGAGGCAGAAACCAAAATACCAGCAGGAGTGCGGGCAGCGAAGGGTTCATCTAGGCAGGATGTGAAATGTCAGGCCATTAGTCTTGTATTTTTACTGCAGTGGTTACAGGATGGGATTGACATGGGAATGAAAACGCATACTGACTTGGGAGAGTTGGTTTTTCTTCCCCCCCAGCCTTAAATATTGACACCCACGCACCAGGTTTGGGAACGAGTAAAAGCTACATAAGATTTCAAGGGTGAGCCTTCATTTCCCTTGGCCTCCATTCCTTGGCCATCAACAAAAGCAGAAAATGCCAGGTCAGTGCCAATCAGTATGTGCCAACAGCAGGGAGGTTTCTTATTTCACCTGGCCATGGGGCAGAACTAGAGTCACGGGCATGAAGGTGGAAAGTTCCTCAAGTAATTGATACCATGAAATCAGAAAGACACAGTAGAGCAATCAATGTGAGGCAGAAAAACAGAGGGCAGTAGATTCTAATGATCAACCATGGTTAACACACAGTGTCAGAGAAGCATTTGTGTTTTCAGTGTACCCTCGACTCTAACAGGGGTACGCACTCATCTCTACGTGTTTTTGTATGAAAATTCTGGTTTCAACCTATCTTTCCCATATGGGTTAATTTACTCAAAAACTTAAACCTCTTGGGGCGCCTGGGTGGCTCAGTCGGTTAAGCAACCAACTTTGGCTCAGGTCATGATCTCGCGGTTCTGGGAGTTCAAGCCCTACATTGGGCTGTGCAGGCCCTGGAGCCTGCTTCGTTCGGATTCTAAATTCTCTCTCTCTGCCCTTCCCCTACTCATGCTCTCCCAAAAATAAACATTAAAAAAAAGTAAAAAAAAAAAACCTTAAAACTCCAGAATTCTCATAGTGAAGGAGGTGAAAACCAAATGGATGTGGGTATTGCCCCGACCAGTGAGAAACAGAACTCAAATGTCTTCTAATATTCATTTAAGAATTCCAATATGCTTTTGCAGCTGGGAGAGAAACATGAATGTTTCTGTGGCTCCCTTTACCCCCATACCTGCCTGCAAACGCACTCAGTTACAGAATAAGCACTGCCACAGAAGGGGTGCAGCTGTCAACAACGCTGGTCTGGACCACTCCACTCCTCAAGGGTATCATTCCAGCAAGTCTTCACATTTGTAGCCTCGTCCTGGTCAAAATCTCAGCAGACCCCTAGGATTTGTGGCAGGCGGGGTATCAAGTCGTGAACTTCACATACCAGAGCTCAAGTATCATGGCCCTTGAGCTCCAGGCTTTTGACTTCTCTTCCTGGAATCTCTTCCCGGATTCCTAGGCAATCTTCCCTTCACCCTAGTTTGTTCTTTTCCTCCCACTAAGAAACAAAACTGTTTGAAGGGCATCATTTCAGGCAGCCAGGAACCTCCCCGTTCCTACTGGCCTAAAATAAGCATGCAGAGCCCATCAGTGAGCCTGAGGCTTGGAGGAGCAAAGTGAAAAGTAAAATCCCCTACACACTTGGTTCTACTCAAACTATAAGCTTTTATTGAATTTTACGTATCATTCATCTGGGACATGATGACTATGCAGCTGGCATCTTCTCGTTCGTGAAATGATACAGCGCACATAAAGTCTCTTGCCCTGTGCCGGGCCCACGTGTGCCGAGCAGAGAGCTGTCACGGAGTGAAACTCGAATGTGAGTCTGCCTGGGCACTGGCAGTGGCTTCCTCATCTCTGAGCTGTCACACTCGCTGGAGTTACACGGGTCAAGGCTGACAGCTTGGAATTTAAGTTTCTAATTTTACACTTCTGATTTTATTAAGTTACAGACTGTTTCATAGTCTACTTTAACATCAGAAGGTTGCCCACCGACTTTACTGTACTCATGTTGAGTATGGGATTTGTTATTCACCAGGCTACACTTCCAACCAAACACAGAAAGAGCAGGCTTTGGCATCACAGCTTAGGAAGAACTGGAGAAGTGTTCTATTTCCCTACCCTGTGCAGTTTTCCCCATAACCTGTTCTATGAGAACAAGGGTTTCCCCTCTCAGATGCAAACGTGGAGGGAGAGCACTGGCTCTGAGCTGGAGGCTAGGGCTAAATTCTCTCCACTCCTCTGCGTACTCCTGACGCCTTCCTTCCTGAGTGGGGAAACCTTGGCACTGAACAGTTAAAAGGCTCACCCAAACCCGTGCTTCGAGACAGAGTCATAAACAGTACAACAAAATAAACGTGAGCTACCGATGGGGCTCAGCTAACGCTTATTGCCTATTCTGCTCATGTCAAAGCCTTCCGTGCTTTGGGAAGTTTCCAAATACGTGTTCCTGCACAGGAACTGTGACAGAGCTCCCCTGCCAGAAGATCGTGAGCCCAGGTCAACAAAGGTGGATAAGAAACAAATTCTTTAGCTGTAAGAGTAAGAGCAGAGTTTGTGAAGTAAATTCAATAATGTGAACCTCACCCACAGGCAGGTGAGTGGGAAAAATGAAACAGTTAATAAGAGAAGCCCTCAGGAGGCACGGATTTGATCAAGGGCACAGCTCATAAAAGTAACGACTGGGAATTTTCCTATAGGAAGTTTAGGAAACATGCCAATAGCAAGAAATGAGATGGCTCCAGTGCCAGAATTTTGACCTGTTGTTACTGAACCAGTGTCCTCAAGAGAAAATGTCCTTGTTGTTGTTTTTTCCTGGGATCCTGGGTGCTGGGGAAAAGACTGCCCAACACACACAGGCAGGGAGCTAGGAATCCAACTTGGAGAATTCAGAGAGGCCTTGACGTTGTAAACCAGTGTGGGGAGAATTAAGACATGTTTGAAATTCGGACCCCAGGATCTCTCACACTGCACTCAAAATAGAGGTCTGCTTCAAAAGTCCTACCTACACCTGTTGTGACGTGGGGTACAGAGGAGTCCTTCGGAAGTGGTGGCAGGGTGAGGTGATGCAGGTGGGGCTAGAGGCAAGATGTCCCCGTTTTCGGTGTTTGCCGCAGCATGAAAGACGTGCCTCCGTACCGGGCAAGGCGGCCAGCTCACTGAAGAGGTACCGCTATCAGCTCACACTCAATCCAGAGAGGGTTTGGGGAAGGTCATGCACTTTGGCCCAGCGGGCATCTGGTGTGGGTGCGAGATGCATGTGACAGTGGGGGAGGAAGAAGATACCCCTCTAGAACCTGCCATGTTGAGTCTCAGATGGATGAGGGTATTTTTTTTTAGAGCCAGATCATCCCCCAAACCAGCGTGGGGATGGGGATAATGAGCAGATTCTAAGAATTCATGTATCAATGTCCTTCCAAATAAAAAATGATTCTTTATTATTATATTTTTAAAATCACAGAACCCCAGGGTGAATATTATTACACACACACACACACACACACACACACACACACACGATCACTAATTTCTGGAGTCATTTCCCATACCCCCTCTCAAAAATCTGGCTGAGCTATGCCTCAGGGAAATTTTCCAGTTTCCAACTCCACACACCAATTTGGGATAAATAGAAACACTGAAGTCTTTTGGTTTTACCCATAGTTCCAAAGTGCTATTATAGGTAGAGTATTTGTTGGAGGAGATAATTTTTGCTGGGTTAGAATACAGTGAAGAATAAAAGAAGTTGCGTGTAGAGCTCTGGGTGTGGTTAAAATGTGAATCTGCATGCCTCCTGACCTGCAGACTTTATTCTCTTCCCCTTTCATGGTTTTGTTTTGTCTCTTCCTACAGGGACTGCAATAAAAATAGGTCTTCTATTTGGAATCACACTGGAGAGGAGGTGGTTCAGATGAGCAGTCTTGTTACATATTAAGTTACTGGGTCTACAATTGAGAAATCTGAACTCTGGGGTTACAAATCAAAATAAATATTATTTCAAGGTAAATAAACAAATTACTTGGCTGGCTCATGAAATGCTTAATTTTTTTTCCTAAAATCATAACCGCAACATGGACTTTTTGTTTTAGGCTGCATCCCAAGACAAAAATCAGGTAACCTACATCTTCAAAAGGACGCAGAGCATGCCTTCCGGTTTCTCCCCTCAAGTGCTGAGAAATGGCTCCAGAGCCTGGAAGTCGTCAGGCACGTGGCTTGGGTTACGTGGCGTTCAGGTAAACACTGCCACACGCCCAACCTTGATGAACACTGACTACTTCTCTAAGTACAATGGTACCTGGGGGGGAGGCCCTCACTCAGAGAAAGGATGCAGAAGGGAGAAGTTAGGACAAGCTGGGAGCTGAGGACAACTCCGCTAAGAGACTCAGGTGACACAATGGAACGGGAATACTGAAGCCAGCAACCTTCTGAAAATATCACCACCACCATCAAAACCCATAAGCTTTTTTTTTCTAGTCAGGAAATCAAGGCTGAGGGGAACATTCGCATATACTGCTCACTAATACATCCTTCTTAACAGAAGAAGCTATTTTAAGAACATGAAAAGCTTTTCAAGACATCTGTTTTCAGGGACAGAGCACAGTAACAAATACTTTTCAGAGCTGGTTCATTCTAAAGTCTATCCCAGGAACAAGGGCAGCCAACTTTCATGAGGTACTAAGACATGTTCCGGCAAAAATATTTTCACTTTCCTAAAGTTATATGCTATTTTCAAGTCCAAATATATTATAAATATCTGATCCTTTTCTGTTGGCAAAAAAGGAAACACTTTTTTTTTTAAACTCTGAAGTTGGTAATATTTGTGTAGAATGAAGGTAGAATTTTACTCATTTTTTTATAACTCAGAACACAGATGAAATCAAAACGTCTGCAACTGTCCCTAAATTCACATCTTTAAAAGGTCCTTTCCTCCATTTACATGAATTCATCTGAATCATTGCCGTCCTGTAGGAAAGAGAAAAGGGACACTGTGAAAGCCTTCAAAATAAGTAACTCCGTTTAAAAAATGTACACAATTAGTCTTAAGTAATACGCTTCCTCACACGTAACTGCAGCGGTCAGAAAGTAAAAAGTAAAATCACTAAATTCACTCACGAATTCTCTATCTCAAAGTAGGAGTTGTTTAAAAGAGCTGGATTCTCTAAGTTGTCAATAACATAGTGCAAGTGACCAGCGGTTTCCAAAGTATGAAGTAAGGCTCAACTGACCTCGTATAGGACGTAACAAGTGTGACGGGAAGAAAACGTAATTGCTCCTTCAACAAATACACCAAGATATGAATCCAAACAGATCTTGCCTCAAACCTTCTGCCCATGATACTGCCAGTATGCAAACCCTTCTTTGGTCTACATTCCATTATTTTGAGCCTCAAGGTTATCGCAAGATGTTTTTTGTTTTTTTTTTTTCTAAATAGGAAAAGTGATTAGGAAGCCACAGGCTGGATACCAAGTTAGTTAGCCTGCCAAGTTATTGATTAAAAACCCGACATGATGGTATGTAGTATAAAGGCGCTGATTTTATTGTGTGGCTTATACACGAGTCCTGAAGGCCAAGTACAAAAGAGTGCCAGACTCCACTTTGAACTACCGCATGCCCTGAACACTGCTCCGGGTGCCAACGTTTACTAATAGTGTAAGTTTGGGACATTCGCTTGAAAATGTCTCAACCTGAACATATCAATTGTTGCAGCTTCTCTTTCCCATTGTTTGATACCCGAGCTGTTAGAGAAGAGGAGAGGGCTCAGGCTTACAGGTGTATATGTTTTTCACCTTCTTAATAGCTCTTATGAAAGATGGGTAAGGAAACAGGAGATATAGGCAGGAAACAATGGTCTGAAGTCTTGGTTTGATCTCCGGTTTCATTCAGTAGTTTCCTCTGCGCTTTTCTTCAATTAGCACAATGCACCCAGGCCACAGTAAAAATGTCTTAGATAACTGTACCCAGAGAAAACTCCTGTTGGTACTCTATGCCAGAACCAGAACTGTGACTGCTCTAGAGTCTGACGCTGAAATCACAGCATTACAGATGTTCAGAGAGTCACCATCTATCTCGAAGGTCAGCATTAGATCTGGAACACTGAGGAGGAAAAATGCTCTAAGATAATCTGGGTTGGTGACAATGAAAGTGTGTCACTCTCTATAAAGGCCGGGAGTCAGATCCGCAGAGTTCCGGTGTGTCTGCAGATCTGTATCTGGGGATTACAGTAACTTTTAAATATATGTCTGAGACCAAGACTTTATTTGGACAATTTTTACATTTAAGATTCCCTTTAAGAGTCAATATGTTTTTCCTTCTTTTTTTTTTAAAGTTTATCTATTTTGAGAGAGAGCAAGCATGTGGCAAGTGTGAGTGGGGGAGGGGCAGAGAGAGAATCCCAAGCAGGCCCCATGCTGCCAGCGGCCAGCACAGAGCCCAACTCGGGGCTCGATCTCACAAATCATGAGATAATGACCTAAGCTAAAATCAAGAGTCAGATACTTAACCAACAAGCCACCCAGGCGCCCCAATATGTTTTTCAATGTAGCAAAATAGGTATCCTGTCATCCACCTATAAAGTGATAAGCAAATAAAACTGAATTGAAAGTTAACTGTTTATTGGCACCAAATTTAGAAAGGCTAGGTAGAAATTACAGATTGAAAAGAATTATTCTAAATAGAACAAAAGCTCAAAATTAAAACCAACTTCAGAGTGGAAGACTCATATTTTTCCTGATAAATTTATATGAGCTTAATTAAAAATCAAGTCCTATGAGCGCCTGGCTGGCTCAGTCGGCTGAGCGTCTGACTCTTGATTTCAGCTCAGGTCATGATCCCCGAGTCGTGAGATCAAACTCAGCAATGGGCTCTGCACTGAGCATGGTTCTTGCTTAAGATTCTCTCTTCCTCTCTCCCTTTCCCTTTGCCCTCTCCCCAGCTCGTGCTCTCTCTCTCAAAAAAAGAAAAAAAAAAAAAACCAAGTCCTATCTTATATAAACACTAGGCTTTAACTGAAAATCAACTGAGTGTGCAGCCAAATTAGATCATAAAAGGTCTGTAATCCCCTCAACAGCAGAAAGTTACAAGGAGAATTAAAACCTATTCTTTTGAAGTCTGGGGGAAAGCTGTAAGAGTCCTTCCACTGCAAGAGAGAATAAAAATACCCAGTGCAAAAACTTCCTTGGAAATGTGAATCTGATTGAAACCTGGAACTCAGGGACAGAGGAACAAGCAACAGAGGGAAGGGGAAAGGTAGAAGAGTTCGTGATCCTTTGTTCTACAAATCTGACTTGCTAATCCTGGAACTTTTAACATCTGTCACTGATCAGATCACATGTATGTGTGTGTATGGATATATGTGTGTATATTTGTCTGTGTGTATTAATTCCAGAACGCTCAAACTTTAAAAATCAACAATGATGGAAATGAAAATGCCTAATGTTGTACATAACATCATATAGGTGCCAGATTTCTGCTGGCGTAGTCTCTAAATAACAGAACATTTTGATAAACAACAGTAAGCACAAAACAAAGACATTAGATTTAGGGTACGTTAAAGACTTGTTTGACTATTAAGCTGTTTTAAGAGTTCCAAGAAATCTAAGAGTAGTTTCCAGAAGCGATTAAATACATCTCATCATCATTAATCCTGATACTGTGTGGGAAAAGAGCAACTAAGGACTCTATCAGTAAGAAATAACAATGACTGGGGTGCCTGGGTGGCTCAGTTGGTTAAGTGTCCAACTCTTGATTCTGGCTCAGGTCCTGATCTCACGATTCTGAAATAGACCCCCACATCGGGCTCCATGCTGGTGCATGAAGCCTGCTTAAGATTCTCTCTCCCTCTTCCTCCTTCCCTCCCCCGCTCATGCAGTATCTCTCTCAAAAAATAATAAAAAATAAAAAATAACAATGACCATTTATATTCATAGACTAAGGAAGAACTTTCATATATATGTCCTTGTTTAAATTTTAGTGCAGACCCATGAAGTAACAGGTCTCTTCCACTGCTGATGAAATCTCCCTCAGAGAGGTTACATCACTTCATTAGGCTTATCCAATTAGTAAATGACAGTTTAAGGCTCTAAACTTCAAATTCAAGGCTGTATTTAATTACATAATGCTACCCTGGAATGTTTCAGGATAAAGTACAAAGCTACATCTCTGATTCACAAAGAAGCCTCATAAATTTAGTTCTTCACAGAGACATGAATAAGAATATTGTTCTTACTCATTTTTAGAAGGACATCCAGATATGAACAAGGTGTAAAGTCCTACTAACAATTCCAATTTATGAACTAAATATGGGGTTTGACTAGATGACCTTTAAGGGATCTTACATTCTATTAATTATTTCTAAGCATCTGAAGCAATACTGCTTAACAGTATTTTCTGTGATGATGGAAATGTTCTATTTCTGCACCATCCAATATGGTAACCACTAGCCATATGTGGCTAGTATGACTGAGGAACTGAGTTTTTAAATTAAATTAAATTTTAATTAAATTTAAATAGCCACATGTAATTAGTGCCTAGTATCCTACACAACACAGATCTAAAGCATATATAGTTGATCCTTGAAAAACATGGTTTTGAACCACACAGGTCCACTTTTACAGATCTTTTTCAATAAATACAGTACAGCACTGTAAATGTATAAACTTTTTCTTATGATTTTATATTCTTGTCTCTAGCTTCCTTTATTGTATGAATACAGTACATAATATGTATAACATAAGATATGTGTTAATTGGGGTGCCTGGTGGCTCAGTCAGTTAAGCATCCAACTCTTGATTTTGGCTCAGGTCAAGAACTCTTGGTGTGTGAGCTCAAGCCCCGCATCGGGCTCTGCACTGACAGTGTGGAGTCTGCTTGGGATAGTCTCTCTCTCTCTGCCCCTCCCTTGCTCACTCATGCTCCCTCTTTCTCTCTCTCAAAAATAAATAAACTAAAAAAAAAAGGGGCATGTGTTAAATTGACTGTTTATGTTACGGTAAAGCTTGTGGTCAATAGTAGGCTACCAGTAGTTAAGTTCTGGGAGAGTCAAAAGTTATATGCAGATTTTCAACTGGGTAAGGGGTTGGGGTACCTAACCCCCCATATTGTTCAAGGGTCAACTGTATTTGTAAACTACACTATAAAATACGCAATATAGCAAATATATTCACCCAGTTTCAATCTTCTGCAGATTGTTAAGTGATAGCTAAACTGTGCTATTGCCAGTCACTTGAAAATAAATTCGGGGAAGATAGTACTCATGGACAAGAAGTCTCTGACATAGTTCTAAGAAAATAATTAGGTGCTGATGCTAAGAAGATTCTTTCAGTACTGTAATATGGATCATCATTGCTTTTTATCTTAGGAAGTACTATCAGACCACACTTCACAACAACGTACAACAATCTCTTTCCATGAGGTGACCTACTTTAAATACATGAGCGAGTCCACAGGGAAGGAGGGGCGATGCCTCATAGAATCCACTTGAGTGTACGATGGTTACCGAATCATGTCAAGCCATCAGCAACACACGAGTCGGTATTGGCTAGTAACTCAATATTAAAAACTCTTAATTATTTTAAGGCACAACATTAGAGCAAATAACTTGAACATACCTGATTTGAAGACATATTCTCAACTTTCATTAGCGACGAATAGCTCCTAGAAGAAGAAACACACATTTGCAATCAGGTTATCCAGCCAACAAGTATTTCATGAACATCTACCATGCATCCAGCACTGTTGAGGGTCTTTTTGGAAGAAAATATAATCACTGCCCTCAAGGAGAGTGCAACAGAAAAGAGGCAGAGATCTCTGAACAGTAAATAAGATGTGCCCAGTGCTTTATAGTTTACAAAGTGCTTCCTCAGACTCATGTCATCTCCACAATGACTGGGAGGTAGGTGGCATTATTCAGATGAGGAAATCCATCTACAGCCAAGAGCAGATCGGATTCCTAGTCGGGGCATACTGCCCAGGTCGCAGATGCTACAGGAATTCAAGCGGAAATGCATCAGCGTGGGCAGGGCTGCTGGGGCCCTCTCCTCAGATGAGGCAGAACCCAAAGGGAGCCTAATAAATATGTGGGAATAGTGAGGGAGGCAGACGCAGAGAATGGTAGGGGCAAAGACAAAGAGTTGGTGTTTATAATGACATTTCAAACCAATTCAAGTGGAGTCTGAAGGCCAAGTAGGGAATTAGGCTGGATGTGTAGGGCCCAATTATGTTGTTCTAATTGAGTGAGTTAACACAATGTGAACAGCAAGAAGCCACAATATAAGATGGGAGTAGAGAAGAGACATAAGAGATTCAACAAGCATTTAGTAAATATCCGTGATGTATAAAGCCCTATGCTAAGCCTGGGCGGAGGATAGGACAGGAAGAAAACAGAAAATGATGAATAAGCCAAAGCCTTGCCCCCAAAGAGCTTACCAGGAAGGGAGATAAGGCCTATTCAAGCCATAGTTATACAAAAAGTTCAATTAAAAATACACAAAGAGACAAAGGAAAGTGAGACCACATAATACCAGTGTTTTAAAAAGGGTAATCTGTAGTAGACAGAAGAGAGGGAGAAGGGAAATAAAGGCAAGGAGATTAGTTAATAATAACAGTATTTACTATTTACCAAGTATTCTTTATTTGCTAGAATCTGCGTTATATGCTTCAAAAATTACTGCTAACCCCAACCACCTTATAAGGCAATTGATAGTACTATGCCTACTGAATACCCTATGATTTCACTCATGTGGAATTTAAGAAACAAAACAAATGAACATATGGAAAGGGGGTAAAAAAAAGAGAGAAGGAAACAAACCACGAGAGATGATTAAATATGGAGAACTGAGGGTTGCTGGAGGGAGGTGGGTGAGGGATGGGCTAAATGGGTGATGGGTACTAAAGACGGCACTTGTGATGAACACTGGGTATTGTATTTAAGGGATGAATCACTAAATTCTACTCCTGAAACCAAAATTACACTACATGTTAACTGGAATTTAAAAATTTGAAATGAAAAAAAAAAAAAAATGAACATACAGGAGGCAGAGTCAGGGAAGTTAAGGAAGCTGTCCAAAGTCTCCCTGCTAACCAACTAGTGGAGAAGCAAGCTTTTGCACCCACATCAGACTCCTGAGCTCACACTCTTGCCATCATGCTCCAGGCTGCTGCAACATCCCCACCTGAGGACACGAGTCCATGCTGTTAGCAGCTGTCCTGGTAAGAAGGGATAAAGCTCAGAGAATCAAGGATGACATCAAGGTTTCTAGCTTGGGCAATCTGAAGAAAGTAACGCCACAGCTGAGAGATATCCAAGTAGATGTGAACTGTAGAAACTGAAAACTGAGAACTGGAGAGAAGAAATGTCACAGTTAGAGACAACCATCTGGGAGATAACTGGAGACAGATCAGGTGAAGGATGTCAGACAAAGTGGTGTCTGGAAGAAATAAATAGGTGAGATCCATACACTACATGAAAGGCATGCTGAGAAAAGAGTGGGCAGGGCAGGAAATCTCAATCATGGCTGCACTGTTAAACCACCTGTGGAGGTTAAAATGACGATGAGTACTCACAAGCCAGGTTCCAGAACCAATGGGTCTGAGGGCCCCTCCTCTGAGCTCCATCCCACCCATCCAATGGCCTGACACTTTTTTGGGTACCTCAAAGGTATTTTCAGATTCATATGTCCCTGTGCAACTCATAGTCACCCCACTACCAAAAAGTTTCGTTCTTTTCCAGGACTCCCTAGCTCAAAGAACTGTATCACTATCCATTCCATTTCATAGACCAGAAACCCAGGAGCCATTCTTTTTCTCTGCCTCCCACACCCTCAATCTGAACTATCTTCAAATCTTGTGATTTTATCTACAAAGTTACTTCTCCCTGGTCCACTTCTCTCCACCTCCACATCACCACCCTATTTCAAGCTACCAACATCTGTCGTGTGGACGACTGCATGAGCTTGCTAGCTGGCCTCGCCACACCTACCTGGTTCCCTTCCCAATCTGGTCAGCAAAGCAAGATTTCCAAAACATAAACCTTTATCATACTTGGGTTCAAATTTCAACCTTCTAGGCTCCCAATTTTGAAAAATTTCTATCTCAGGTAGCCATAGTCCCTATCTTTTTCTTTTCTGATTTGTTACTCACTTACCCTCTGTTAGCTACATTTCTCCATTATTTATTTCTTCTGGCTTCAATATCCACATGGTGGAACCTGGTCTTGATGTTAATAGTGTTTGTCACACTACCACAAAGGCCAAAGAAGTGAACACAAGACTGAAATGGAGTAGGTAAGCTTTTACTTGGATGTGACAACAAGTTCAGCTATGGAGATGAAACCACTGGACACACTGAAGACACACTGAAGACAGCCATGGATACTCTTCCCTAGTATATGCCAATAAATGATGGTGTCTACTGGGAGACTCCCAGGTAACCTGCTTAAAGGTTTTCTCCAAATGGTTTTCTCCAAATGCCTGCTCACTAAAACCAAAGGTAGACCGAGTAGAAGCTGTTCTCCTTCTCTCACTCTCCAAGCCAAGGTCACTTCTAAGACTCCAACTACTTTGAAAACCTGTGTGGAGTCTCTCCTGTTATTTTCTCTTACTCTATGTATGGCTTATAAGGTAGCAGTCATGGAAAGAAAATAACATGTGAGGATTCCTCCCTACACCTAACTCTATGCAAAGAATCTCTAAACCAGAACCCCATTAGATCCTAGCCTGACAGGACATGTGTGAGCTACAAAAAGTGTCTAAGGAGCTAACGAGTAAGGTGGTAAGTGAGAATTAACACACAAAGTCTAAGGAAGGGGAATTTTTACAAAATGGTTAACAGAGGGTGTTAATATACTACCCTCCCAACAACCCAAATATTTCTAAAACCTACCTGAGAGGATGGTCTTTATGGAGACTTATGTACATTACCAGATCATTACAATTTCTGCACACTGAGGACAAGGAGGAAAGGGCTCCATCTACAAGAACAAGATGGAGTTGTCTCCAGGGGCTACTGTTGTGCCTCTGAAAGGGAAGTCAGTGCCTTCTGTGTGGTAGGCTTTGCCTTGTTCACTGCTGAACAAGTGTGAAGGCTGATGGATAAGATCCTGTCTACAGCTCAAAGAACTTGGGACAACGCAATGGCAATTTGATCCACTTTTTTCCATTGCCATTCTTGTTCAAAAAGCTGAGAGGGTAAAGGAGACCAGAGTCTAAATAATGGTTTCAGAATTGGAAGGAAGCTGGAGATCTGTGGATGTGAGGCTGTTGAGTGTTTCTTCACTGAAACCATCTGGAAGCACTGGGGATAGCTTCCAAGATAAGAATAGCTTCCTGGCTTCTCTGTAGAATCCCCTGCAGATTCAAAAGTCAATTTCTTAAGCAATCAGAGCAACTAAAGTGGACATTCCCTACCAGATGTTCCAAATAAAAGAACCAACTGCTGGTGAAACTTAATAATAAAATTTTTGCTGTCAGAAAGCCAAGAGAAAGACTTTGGAATGAGAGGCTTCTGTAGGCACAGCATTTGACCTCTCAGGTGGAAGAGTCAAAGACCAAAATTAAAGTGACGTACGAAGCCCTACGGATGTGAGAAAAGATTCTAAAACAGCTCAGAAGCGCGGAGCTCGCTGCTGGGATCTCGCCAAAGCTGCGGAACACGGCACCCAGACGGCAGCAGTGAGCCTGCCAAGCCAACACGTGCTAGGTCACCGCGTCGGTCCCCAGCCCCACAGCTCTGCCCTGCGTCCTGCTACCTTTGGCAGCTTGTGAAAGCAAGTCAGTTTTGTGGCGTCGGTTTCACAGAAATGAACACCAAAAAAGTGGGGTCTTTTGGTTTCCTGAGATCCGTGAAAGTGTATTAAAAAGAAAGCGGTAGGGACGAAGTAGAAAAACACGGAACAGAAAAGTGATTTTTCCATCTATTCCACTTACATTTTCCTTTTGATATATATGTTACCAGAGTGATAAGAGGATAAAAATTTGTGTCTGAGAAAACAAATGGAAAAAATACAAGTGACTAGGGACAGCTTAGAAAATAGGACTGATTAGGAGCACCTGGGTGGCTCAGTTGGTTAAGCGTCGAACTCTTGATTTTGGCTCAGGTCATGATCCCATGGTTGGTGGGATCAAGCCCCACATCTGGCTCTGTGGGGATTCTCTCCCTTTCCCTCTCTCTCTGCCCCTCCCCTGCTCACACGTGTGCTCTCTCTCAAATAAATAAATTAACATTTTTAAAAAAAGAAAGAAAATGGGACTGATTAAATTTGCTCTTGAAGCAAAAATTTCATTCAATAACAATGAGAATTTTCCCCCTCAGCTTATTTAAATGTTTTGTGTTGTTGAAACAATAAAAGAAAATTTGATATGAACATTGTGTTTTAATTTAAACTAGTAAAATCAAACATACAAAATTCCCTAAATTTTACTAGTACACAGCTTAATTTGAAACAAAAATGTAATGTATTTTAAGATAAATTGCCATAAGTTGCTTGATTTATAGTAAAATTTTACTTTAATACTGAATAGACTGAACGAGGCAGAAAAGTGTGGTAATATTGTGTACGAACTTGAGAATCAGATTAGTTATGTGACTTTGGGTGAGTTACTTACCTGCTTTTTAGGTTCAGTTTGCTCTTCTAGAAAACACCAATAACAATATTTGACTTACATGGCTATTGCTAGGATTAAATGAGATCACGCAGCTAAACCCAGTACAGTGTTTGGAAGATGACAAGTGTCCAAAAATGTTAGCTATTCTTAAGTTTTTAAGGTTTTTAAAAAAACTATTACTATTTTTTATTTTAGAGAGAATGTGTGTGTGCAAGCAGGGCAGAGAGAGAGAGAGAGAGATGGAGAGGGAGAGAGGGAGAGAAGGAGAGACAGGGAGAAAGAGGGAGAGGGAGAGGGAGAGAGAAGGAGAGAGAGAGAGGGAGAGAGAGAGAGGGGGAGAGGGAGGGAGGGAGAGAGGATCTTAAGCAGGCTCCACACTTAGCATGGAGCCAGACACAGGGCTTGATCCCACCACCCTGGAATCATGATCAGAGCTGAAACCAAGAATTGGACGCTCAAGTGAGCTATCCAGGTGCCCCTCTTATTAAGTTTTCAAGTACATTAAGTGATATTATTATGCCTAACATATTAGGTTTCTAAACAAAATTGTTAGGTTTGTAAAGGGCACAGAAGGCATGTTTTCAATCTTTCCTCCACTCCACACTAAAAACAAAAATGAGTAAGCTACTCTCAATCCCACAGTGCTCAAAATTACACACATTTTACTGCACTGATCAAGTTGATAATTTTTCTTTCACTCACAACACAAAGCAGACTCACAATCTAGGTCAAAAGAAATCTGTGCATTTGTTTATCTCATGTTAGCAGATTATAACTCAAGATAACACTTCTGGAGTTCTCCATTTGAATATTATATTTTAAATGAGGCCACTTATCCTGTTTTAGCAGCACCCCCAACAGGAATACATGCATGCAGATAACTAATACCAGTACTTGATCATAATACCTGCATTCTGACCCAACAATCTTTCTAATAATCCAGTGTATTCTACGGAAATCAAGTCAGCATGTGGCAAGACAGCTCATTTTGATCCTATGCCATTTCCAAAGGCACAGCAATACATCTTTCCCAATTTCTTTTTGTTACATTTACACAAATGATATCTATGGAAAAATGTGGGAAAATCTAGAAATTCTATAAGTAGAAGTTGCAGGACTAGATTCCTTCTTCGACAAAGAAAACCTAAGAGCCTCCTCAGGTATAGCACAACATACCCAGTGGTAGGGAGAATAATGATCCTACTCAAAGATGTCTACATCCCAATATCCAGAACCTGCAAATATGTAACTTCATCTGGCGAAAGGGACTTTGCAGATGTGGTTGGGTTAAGGATCTTATATTGGAGAGGTTGTGGATTGTCTGGGTGGGCCCAATGTCATCACCCTGGTCCTCAAAAGCAGAGAAGGTCGAAGAGGGGGCTGTGACTTTGGAAGGAGGGTGTAAGAGATGCCAGATTGCCAGTTTTGACAATGGAGGAAGGCGCCACAAGCCAAGGAATGTGGATGGCCTCTAGGAGCTGGAAGAGGAAACAGATTCTCCCCTAGAGTTCCAGGAAGGAACACAGCCCTGCTAACACCTTCCTTTTAGCCCAGTGAGAACCATGTTGGACTTCTAATGTATGGATAGGTGGAACTGTAAGATAATAAATCTATGTTGTTTGAAGACACTAAATTTGTGATAATGTGTTACAGTAGCCACAGAAAACTAATACAGTCAGTATTTTTATACACTAGTATTTCAGGACCCAAATTGTATTTTAACTATGATTTATCATTTTACTTATTTTTATTAAAAAATTTTTTTTTGATTTATCAACCACCAGCCTTTTTATTCATACTGTCATATATCTTTTTCTTCCTATTTTTTTAATATGAAATTTATTGTCAAATTGGTTTCCATACAACACCCAGTGCTCATCCCAATAGGTGCCCTCCTCAATGTCTATCACCCACCTTCCCCTCCCTCCCAGCACCCATCAACCCTCAGTTTATTCTCAGTTTTTAGGAGTCTCTTATGGTTTGGCTCCCTCCCTTTTTTTTTTCCTTCCTCTCCCCCTTGGTCTTATGTTTTCATTTCACTTATTTTTAAAAATTTTTATTTTTTTAAGTAGGTTCCATGCTCAACGTGAAGACTGAACTCACAATCCTAAGAGAGAGTCACACACTCTATTGACGGAGCCAGCCAGGCCCCCCTCCTGTTTACTATTTTAAAATGGAGTGTTTTGCGATAGGCCTCATGACATTAATTACTTCAAACTTTCAAAATATTAACAAAAACGATTCTAAAAACAGATTTTAGGCACTGGTCTTTGGGGCTAAGACAACCTTATTCAAATATCATACTAATTGATGTTAATCCGTTAATATAGCATATTTTCTTCTCCTGAAGATGCTTACAAACCAAACTCTAAAGATAACCTATGATAGTTTATCTAAGAATAAAACCAGCTACTTTATTTCACATGCTCTCATATCCTGCCCCTATAAAAGCATGCCATTTGACCAACGCATCTGCATAACTACCTTTTTCTAAGCTGTTTAAGGCCCTGAGCTTGTCCTATGTCCCTCTCTCCACCAGTATATACTTCCTTCAGGTTGGTCCCTGGTGAAAATCAGCAGTGAGGAATCTCCAAGGTCAACACCAATACCGTAGCTCAGACATACCTAAGTTCGTCCATTTCTCGCTTCTTCTTCATCTCTTCCTTCTCTCTCCTTTTCATTTCCTGAATTTGGGCTTTTTTCTCATTCCTCTCTTCTCGGTCTCTGCATTCCTTCTCTGCTGCTAGATCTGGAAACCGCTCCATTCTGGTCTTTTCTAATCGGTTCAGGATCTCATTCACTTTCTTCTCCACTGTCACAATTTTCACCTTTGAGAAAGGGGGGAACAAAACTGAAATCTTTTTTTTTTTAATTTTTTATTTTTTTAACATGTATTCATTTTTTTGAGAGAGAAGACAGAGTGTGAGCAGGGGACGGGCGGAGAGAGAGGGAGTCAGATTCTGAAGCAGGCTCCAGGCTCTGAGCTGTCATCACAGAATCCAACATGGGCCTTGAACCCATGAACTGCAAGATTGTGACCTGAGTGAAAGTCAGATACTTAAGTGACGGAGCCACCCAGGTACCCCCAAAACTGAAATCTTAATCATATGTTTTCCTCTCCAGAACAAAGGAGTCGCTGTCTAGGGGCTGAGCAATGCAGCTGAGAGGGACTTAGAAAACATACATCATGCTGAGCCTTTGACAATGAAAAGTGTTAGACAGAAAAGACCAGGACTCCGCTCTGTGTCTTCCGGTGGCAACCAACACTTACATCCTTCTGCCTGTGAAAGCCTATCTGTCCCACATCCATGTCAGCTGTTTTCTTCAGGTTAGACCACGGTGTATACACCACATTCACATTGTTCATCTTGCAGCCTGCCAAGAGAGACTGTCTTCAACATGCGGGCAGGACACTAAGCAATGCCTTCCCTCACCCACTGGCAAATTACCAAAATCCAACAGAGGAAAAGGCTTCGCATAAATAGCCATCGAGTGATTCAAACCACAGAACGCTTTTTTTTTTTTAAACCCACCCACAAATGGCAAATGGCAAAGGTGAACAACACAATTCAAGCAAAAGTATTAGGAAGGAAAGCAGGGACTTCTGAGACTCCCTAATATTGGATGCAAAGTTTATGATATGCATTTTTTTTTTTTTTTTAACAGCGAAAAGGATCGAATAGGTTTTCAAAGGAGTCCTTGATCCAATAAAGGCTAAACAGCAAGATAAAGCAAAAGGCCAAGGTCTGGGATTTAAGGGACCTGCACCACCATGATCAGCTATGTCACTCAGGGAGAGTCCCCACAGCTCCCAGAATCCCATGTGAAACATGAGGAAACTGGACTGGTTCAGTAGAGGTGTCTTTTGTTTTGTTTTGTTTTGTTTTGTTTTAATTTCTTTTAGCAGTGGCAACTCTGTTACCAAAGAAAACATATCAAAGTAATAAAAGCACAGATGCTTTGGAAGAGTGCAATGCATGCACTCTTGCTGAAGTGGAAGCATCAGACCAACCCAAATCACAAGATAGTCTACAACTGGTCTCCACTCAAGGTGTCAATGTCTTGAAAGACAAAGTAGTGCCTTTAGATAAAAAGAGACCAGAGACATGGTGAGGAACTAGAACACATAATCCTGCATCAGAAAAAAAAAAATGCTATAAAGGGACCATAGTGGGAGAACTGGAAAAACTTACATGTGGGCTGTGTATCAAATAACAGTATTCTATCCATGTTAAATTTCCTGAAATTTGATCACAGTAATACAGTCACTTAAAACAATGTCATTGCTCTTAGGACATGCTAAAGGGTTATAAGACCTATAATTTTCCTCCAAATGGTTCAGCTAAAAAAAAAAAAAAAGAAACCAAAAGCCTAATAATTAGAGCATATAGAGAGAAAGCAAATACATACAGAAAAATTGTTGAATCTAACTACAGGGTATACAAGAGTTATATTTTTCTTGTAACTTTCCTGTAGGTTTAAAATTTTTTTTTCAAAATTAAGATTTAAAAAAATCTCCATGTGCATGGTGCTAGGGGAGATCCAATATGGATCAGACAATGGGTCTTGCCTTCCAAAACTGAAGGAAGGCAGATAAGTACATAAATAACTATGATGAAAAACAGAACTTATCAAATGATATTGGAAAGGTAGAGGTAGAATGCTGAAGTAGCTCAGAAAGGGCAGTGGTCACCCACACTGGAAGAAAGGAAAGGCTCCACGGGAGAGGTTAATACAATCTAGTGGTTAAGACAGAAGACTTCAAAGACACTGTCTGACTTCAATGCAGCTACTGCCACACTTCAGAGCTCTGAGACCTTGGGCAGGTTCCTTAATTCCCTGAAGCTCAGCTCCCTCATCTACAGATGAAAATAATATGCATAACTCAGTAGGGTTGATAAATGAATTAATTTGTAATGTTCTTAGCACAGTGCCAAACATGTAATTAACATTCAACGGTAACTCTACTACCATTACTACAACTACTGGGTGGGCCTTGAACCTTAGTTTGGCGCTAGACATGGGATGATTGACAAGGAAGACAAAACTGAGGGCAAAGGAGACAACATAAGCAAAGGCATAAGGTAGGAAAACAGCAAATACGTGCTTTGGCTGGAGTGTGAAATAATTTGAAGGGAAACAAAGCCTGCCGTCAGATCAGAGATGCTTCACTTCCAGCTTAACAAGTCTGGACTCAATTGTACAGATAAGGCGAGGCGTGTCACAGGGAGTGTCGAAGCTTTTGGAAAGTTTAATCTAGCAAAAGATTCTAAAATGAATAAACTGGCTGACCAGATTCTATGATGACAAACAAGATTAACCCAACGCTCTCGGTTCTGAGGTCAAGCAGGGGGGAAAATATTTCAACTGCACCGCAACGGGAATGGAGTGTCCCTAGCAAACCCCGCAGGAGAACCCCTTCTTCACTCCTTGGCGTCCTCTGCTGGGGACTCACGAGTGAGGTTCCTGGGCTTGGCTCCTTATTTTGCTAAGTGAGCTCTCACTGTGGAAGGCCAAAGAGCAGAGCGAAGTAAGGCAGTATTCTCTTCTGTTTTCTCTAGAACTGGTAAACTATAAAGAGATTACGAAGCAAGAGACTGGGCCCAGAATAAAGAGTCCAAAGATCCTTTAATAAAGTTACATCTGCTAGCCAGGGGCATGGAAAGGGGACAAGAACATGTGAAAGAGGTTGCAACACACAGAGAATAATGATTGTTTTAACTTTATTATTTTTACTTTAATAAAAGAAGCTCTTAACTGGAAATCTTAAGAAACCCTGTCCCACTCATAAAAATGGAATGTCCTAAAACGAACTGCAACTTAATGATTTATGGGGCTGAAAGTCAGTGGCTCTACAAGACCAGCCTTCTACTTTCTTTGGCTAGGTATCTGACTCATTAAAGCTGCCCAAGTTAGATTTAGGAAACGCAGTCTAAGCGATGGAGAAGGGGTACACGGGTCAGCTCCTGTCCTGTGATCACCGACCCCTGGTACCTGCTCTCAGTCTGCCCTGTGCACTTATCCTCCACCCAAACCAGATTTCTTTCCAACCCTCTGGATCACCTCTGACCCTCACATCAAACCAAACTTACCTCTACTCTACCTAGGTCTATGTCCTACACACCAAAATCCAACCTCCTAACTAGCTTAATCATTCTTAGCAGCATACCATCTCCTTCCTGGCTCCCCTTTTTAACTCTCATTTCCTCCCCAAAATTTGTCCTTCTTGACCTATACTGACTACTGACAGATTAAATCTACTACTGACAGTAGAAACAAAGAAGCACCAAGCCCAGAATTTCAGGCCTTACCTAAAACACTTAGAGCAATTGTTCTCAACCCTCTCTGCACATTATAATCTCCCGGAGAGCACTGTAAAAATATGGATACTCCTGGATCACCCCAGACCAACCAAGTAAGATTCTCTGGGAGATAAAAAGATCAACAGACTCGATACCTTCACAATTCGCAGGGAGAAAGAAGTATTTAGGAGGAGAAGGAGAGAAAGAAAAAGTAGGAAACAGGGATGTAGAGACGTGAGCTCTAGAATCTAAGGACAAATGACAGAAATAAAGACATCACACAACATTAAAAATAAAACCATGAGACACATCTCTTGCTTAGCCATTAACCTCATTTCTGAAAGCCTTTCTACATAACCTCAAGGGTAGGCAGGTCTAGACAACTTTCTAGTCAAAGGAAGGAAGACAGGGTAGAAAGAGCCAAGAAAGGGCCACCGTCATTAGAGGGGTGGGGAGATGGGTTTTTAGTTCTCTGATAGGTAGCAGAACTGCCACTTGAAAGGACAAAACAGGGGAAAGGCATACTACATATTATTCCTTTGACTCCAGCCAAAGTCCCCGACATATTCTCTGAAAGTATTCTACTTCAGACACAGAAATCGGTGTTAATTCTGAAAACACCTGTAGGAAAACTGACCTTGAATGCTATTGGCCTTCACAAGATGGGCACAGTCCATCAAGACTTCCTTTGGGATGTCTTCTATCTTCTCCCCCTGAAACAAAAATAAACCAGATGGTCGACTACCTTGTAACTGATCGATACTGGAGCACTTACAGGGTTTTAGTGCCTTACGAAGCACAATTTTATTAAAAGCAGAGACTCTTCACTATATTTCAGAACACTGAAAAATGAAGTCTATTATGGGAATGTTTGAGAGAAGGCAGTACAAGTAATACAGAAAATACTAACACTTAAGAAGTGAGGAAAAAGGGTATTGAAAACCCCCCACCACAATGTTAACTATAATTATGCCTGAGTAACTTTCCCCTCTTTCTTGTTACTTTCTTCCCTTCATTCTTACTTCTAGAAACCGTGTAGGGAAATGGTGCCCTATTTTTGATAAGTGGCAGTCTTCTTTGCTGAGGTCCTTACGACCCTGCTCACAAAGAGACACCTCATAGTTTTGGCTGTCAAACATCTGGTAGGTCATCTATCAGCCTTAATTAGAAACTCAGCTCTTAGTGTGTTAGATACAACCATCCACCCTAAGGGAAAAATAATATTGACTCATTTTCTGTACAATGTAACAAAGTCAAAGCTGAATAAGCAAAGCCATCCCAAAACAACAAAAATACTTCAGAGGCAAGAGCAATGGAATCACCTCAGTACTGGCTCCAACCAGGCATGGGATTAAAGAAGCACTTCTGTATGGGAACGAAATGTTCTTCCTACTAAATACTTGAGATTAATTTATGCCATCATGTTTCTAAATTTGTTTTTGTCTGAAAATGGGGATCTCTCAAATACATAAATTGTGACCAAAAAATAAGTGATTTAAGTTTGCCATTACTTTAATGACCTATCTCAGCCTGTGCAATTCTCTGACCACTAAAATAAAGGATTCTGAATTTCACATCTTGATAACACAATGTCATTATTAAGAATATCAAACATTACACCAGGTTATAATATGATGCCTTCAGGGACTTCTAAAATACACAGAAGCAGACTGAGCCTACACTAAATAAATCAAAATGAGTAATTAAAAAACAAAACAGCTACCATGTTTTAAGTACCCATGTGCCAGGCACTAAGTAAATAGCCATGTGAAATAGTTTACCTTCACTTTAGCAATGAAGAAACGAAGCTTAGCAAGGTTAAGTAACTGGGCCAAGGTCCCCTAAATCTAGTAAGTGACAGGACAGAGGTGAGACATGAACCCAGGGCTAAAGCCATGTTGTAGCAACTGAGCCCAGAGTAGGGTGCTTAAGAAATTCTCGTGGAAACGTACTTTCTTGGTCCTTGATGTCAGGCTACATCCTGATAGCTCTTCTTAATACCTGTGTCTGTCAGTATTCCTAAAGCAACCTCATCTTCCTGTTTTGCTACTTCTAATATAATATGAGCAGACTTAAAAAAAAATCACTCAGCTTAGCATTATGAGTAAAGTCAGAGTAAACTCTGTGGAGAGTGTGAGGTGCCCTCAATATGTAAACGTCAGAATGTAACTGTGGGCTTTGTGCCATCCATGTTAATGAGATTAGAGACTCTTCTATGGGTTTTCAAAAACCAAAACAGCCTAGGAAAGAATACTGCTGAATATCTGTGATCTTCAAGGTCTGGATTGAATTCAACAACAAAATTAACACATACGATGCTTAGCATGTACCAGGCATTATCCTAACTGCCTCAGTCATGCTAGCTCACTTAATCCTCAGTAACATAGGTACTGATTGCTCCCTTTTACAGATGAGAAAACGGGCACAGCTAGGTAACTTGCTCAAAGTCACACAGCCAGTAAGCAGCAGAGCCAGGATTCAAATCCAGCAGTCTGGATCCTGAACCACTCTAATCTTATTCCATCACTAACACGTACTTGGTACCTATTAGGTACAAAAGGCTATGCCGTTTACTATACAGATCAACCATGTAAATGGTCCCTAAAAAGCATTTATTTTTACTGAGCACATTATGTGCTTCCAAAAGAAAGTGAAATTAAATTTCTTTTCACACAAGGAGAAACTGGTGGTAATGTCAACTTGGGACTACTGCTATTACTTCCATTTTCTGACACAGAGTCTAAAGGAAAGAAGTTTAATCTGAACCAAGAGGACACTTGGTAATACCATACTTTATTTCCTCTAAACTTAAAGTAGTTCCAAAATGGCAAGAAGTTGCCAAGGAGAATCCAGAGTTTTGTTCCAGCACAGAGTTCACAATCTTCCTCTTTTCCTTTACAACACAGTTCTCAAAAATATCAACAGTATAAATAAAGATGGGGCACAATGTTTAACCTTGCTAGTAAATTAAGAAGTGAATATTATAACCATAATGAAATAGCATCTTGCATTTATTGAAAAATTGTCAAAAGGTTGCCATATTTTTTAAGTTATAAAATCCCAGGAAGGTCTGGAAAACCTGTATATATCAGGTAGCATTTTAAGCTAGCGCAGTATTTTTAGAGGGCAATCTGGTCTTTGAAACATCTCCCAAATGCTTCTATCTTCTGGCTCAGTGATTCTGCTTCTGAAAAAAAATTTTTTTTAATGTTTTTATTTTTGAGACAGAGAGAGACAGAGCATGAGTAGGGGAGGGGCAGAGAGAGAGGGAGACACAGAATCCAAAGCAGGCTCCAGGCTCTGAGCTGTCAGCACACAGCCTGACGCAGGGCTCGAACTCACAGACTGTGAGATCATGACCTGAGCTGAAGTCGGATGCTTAACCGACTGAGCCACCCAGGCACCCCGAGAATTATTGTAAAAAAACCCAATTCAAAAAGAAAAACAGAAGTGGTTCATAAAAAAAACTTCGCGTTGGGGATTCATGATGCTGAAAACTATAAACAACTTATATTCTGACAGGGGAGCCAGGTAACTGTGGCATATAAACTCAAAGCAGCCAGTCAAAACAATAAATATGAAAATAATACAGTAACATGAAAAAGTTTTCAAAACTGTCACATTAAAGAGTAATACAATCAGCTAGGGGAATTAAAAATTGTTGTAATAATACAATCAACAGGATGGAATATAAATGGAGACAAAAGAATTGGAGTGCATGGCATGACATCACTGAAAGGCATGGGGTAAAAAAAAAAAAAGCAGCTTACAAATAACTTTGGAAAACAGCATTTCAACTGGAAACTGTAAGGCAAAAAGACAAAAATAATTGCACACAAACAGCATACTTTAGTTGATAAAGTTGTTTCGTATGGGGATAAAGCTTAACACATCTGAAACCATTTCCACATATAGTGGGAGTCAAAAAGCAAATAGATGGTAGATGGTGGGAACCAGGCTTCTCACTGTGAGAAGGAATTAATAGAGAAGCAAAGAGAAAAGACTAGAATGGCCTCTATAATAACAGATTCATCACAGACATCAGTTTGAGCTCATGCTTAACATAGATACAGATAGACAGAGAAACAATCCAACACATGAATTACTAACGTGGGTTAATATACATACATGTACTTCCTAGCTCTTTCTGCTGAGAGGGCCTAGAAGCAATGACACTCTAGGAGCAGTGAGCACACCAAGTCCAGATCTTGGCTCCTAAATACAATTCCCCAGTGAAAGGAATCAGGGTTCCTTGGAGAAAGGCCCGATTCTAGGACTGGGGCAGGGAAAATACAAGAAGAGCCCACACCATCTTAGAGTGTCAGAAAGGAAGTGCTCAAAAACCAAAAGGACGGGAGCATATCAAAGCAACACAGGAGCCAAGCTGAAAGAGCTCAACCAAAGCTGGAACAACTTCAGCAACCAAATAACATAGAACCGATTATAACCCGAAGTATAAAATAAATGTATGAGTCCATACTGATACACGTAAACTGCTGTATTAAATATGTAGGGGAGAAGAAATAGAATCTTCCTTCTAAGTTTATGTAGATACTCCCCACTCCAAGAAGTGAAGCTTAATTCCATCCCCTCCCCTGTGAGTACGGGTTGGACTCGGTGATCTGTGTCCAAATAACAGAGTATGGGAGAGGGGAGGAAACCTGGCAAACACTGGCCTGGCCAGGAGATGAAGGTTAGCATCACTGGTGATAAATTCTACTAATGCATGTGCCCCTGACATGATGTGATGAGGAGGGCACTCCACTCCTGTGCTATTCTTCCTTCCAAACCCGTAACTCCAGTCATGAGAAAAACATCGGATAAACTCAAATTGAGGGGCCTTCTGTAAAAAAATCTGACCAGTACTTCTCAAATTGCCATGCTCATGAAAAACAGGGAAAAATCTCACACTTTCAGAGCATGAACTGTCACAGACCAGAGACTAGGCACACGTGACAACTAAACACAACATGGGACACTAGACTGGATCCTGGAACAGAAAAAGGACATTAACGGAAAAACTGGTGAAATCAAAATAGAGCCCGGAGCTTAGTGAACAGTAACATACCAATGTTGCTTTCTTGGTTCTGACAAACCTGCCATGGTCATGTTAAGACGTTAACAATGGGGGAAGCCAGGCATGGGGTATATGGGAACCCCATGTAGTATAGACTATTTCTGCAACTTCTCTGTAAATCTAAAAGCATTCCAAAATAGGACATTTAAAAAAAAAAGAAAAAAGGCAATATACATACCAGGTATGTATACCCTATGATTCAACTGTATAAAACATACAAATGTTAAGGCATTAGAAATAATAGTGGTCTTATGTTACTAGGAAACATTGCATCTTTTTCCTTTACTATTATAATGCTGTGTTAAAAGTCCCAAAGAAGCCCCTGATAACTGGGAACATCTATCCTTGGTGAGGCAGGACAATCACATGAGTGTGAGAAAAAGGAACCACATGTGATCTCCACTGGAGAAGACAGAAGGTCCAGAACTGTCAACTGAAATGAAAGGGAGAGAGAGCAGAGGTGACGAACAACATACCTAAAGTTGCAGGATGATTAGGGCAGTGGTTCTAGCTAAGGTACGTACACTATGTCCCCTTTCAAGTTTCAAAGTCACCAGAATTTCCCTTAGTCATTTTCTGGGTCAGGGGTAGGACAGCTCTTCATTTGCTACCTTTTTTTATCTTTTGCACATATTTATTATTTTAAGCAATTTAACTGCCAAAAAAAAAAAAAAAAAAAGGACAGAGGACAAGAGAGGATGCTCATCACTAAAGAAAAAGCATGAGTCCATGTTTAAATCCAGTTACCTTATGTAATCGAAGGTATACATGAGCTGAAGAGAGTTTGTCCACGTGAAACCTACAAAGAATGAAAACTACTTTTAGCAAGAGGTACAAGACAACCATCTCCTCAGGCCCCTTGCATTTAAAGCATTCCAATCCAAAAAGTATTAACTCAGTGCTTACCACATGTCAAGCACCATGGGGAGTAAAAACACAATCACTGCCTCCAAAGGGCTCACTGTCAACTGGGAGAGGTAAGGTAAACAGGGCAAGTTCTGCAGCTGCATGAGACTAAGTGCCAAGCTGAATACTAGAGACAATAAATGGAAATGTCTTGGAAAGGGCAATTTTGTTTCAAGTGAGAAAGAGCTATCAGTGATCACAAACTTCACTGATGAACTGAGACTCAGAGGGTATCTGACTAAAACACAGGTCGTAGAGAAAACACAGGGAAAGGAATTTCAGGTGAGGAGAGAAGGGAATGAAAGAAGTCATCAAGATCCATGGTGTTGCAAGCCTGGGAGACCGGCAGGACTATAGAGGAAAATACTTTACAGGTGGAGAAGGCACCAGTTTGGGAAAAAAGATGAGAGGAATGGTTTGGGATGTCCTAAGTTCAAAAACAATCCAAAGAGAAGTACAGAGTTGGACGAGCCATAAAATGGGTCAGACCAACAATTCATCCCTCCTTGTATCTGACAATGGCACTAATATGTTTTCTGGGAAAGCACGGGGATTGCCCTTTATGATACAGTCCTAAAAAAATCCCAATGTCCTAAATTTACCTTTCATTAAGCCTCTATCATCCACCAATTGAAAGAAATCTTTCTAAACTTAATTCCTTTTACACCCTAGTCTAACATTTGGAGATATTTACCAAATAAAGTTGACATTCCCTCTTTCCAGCTTCCAGAGATGCCCCAGAATTGTCACAACAAACAACGGTAACACATGATGGTCACTTTGGGATTCTGATAACATTAGTCATCTCTTCCTTACTCCTCACCTTTCCAGACTGAAGAGTGCTCAGTAAAACCCTAAGGAGGCACCACTACACCCCATTATATATTTCTCTAGACATTTTCTTAGCATTAATGTGTTTTTAGAAGTGAAAATGGTCACACACTCATGCCTACTGTAAGACGTGGACAGCATGATTCTATACAAATGTTAAGATTATGGTGTTTCTGGGGCGCCTGGGTGGCTCAGTCGGTTAAGCGTCCGACTTCAGCTCAGGTCATGATCTTGCGGTTCGTGAGTTCAAGCCCCGCGTCAGGCTCTGTGCTGATGGCTCAGAGCCTGGAGCCTGTTTCGGGTTCTGTGTCTCCCTCTCTCTCTGACCCTCCCCCATTCATGCTCTGTCTCTCTCTGTCTCAAAAATAAATAAACGTTAAAAAAAAAAAATTAAAAAAAAAAAAAAGATTATGCTGTTTCTAATGCCCTCTTAAGGAAGTTAAGCATTTTGCTAGTCACCATGGATACAGAAAAATACTACACATTTTTGGCAGTCTGTGATACCTCTAGGTTTTTTTTTTTGTTGTTTTTTTTTTTTTTAACATGTATTCATTTTAGAGAGACAGAGTGTGAGCAGGGGAGGGACAGAGAGAGAGGAAGACACAGAATCCAAAGCAGGCTCCAGGCTCTGAGCTGCCAGCACAAAGCCCAATGTGGGGCTCAAACTCACAGACCGTGAGATCATGACCTGAGCTGGAGTCCCATGTTTAACAGACTGAGCCACCCAGGCGCCCCCTCTAGGTTTTATTATTATCCATTACTGGTAACCAGAATTGGACATTGATTTATTTTTCTCATATAAAATTTATATTCCCTATAAGAGATTCCTACTGATTACCGTCTTTAGCTTGGCCTTTTCCACTGAAAAAAAATGTTTTTGCAAATCCAGAAATTATGTATCTAATTATCCTCTTTCAGGATCTTAGGAAGCAAGTTCAGTTGAAAAGTAACTTGCCCCATTCTGACTTGTCTTAAGCTAATTCTCTATAACAACTCTTTCCTATATACCCATAGTAAATCAATTGTATCCTGATTTTTCTTAAAGGTCTGACATGGAATTTTGTCCAAAGAAATACATAAATAATTCAATGTCTATCTGATGGAGTCATACATAAGTAATCGAAATCCTAAAACACACACGGGAATATCACTGCTGATGCACAGAGCAACTCCAGGCTGGGAGGTATATTGCTACAAGGGCAGGGGGAATGTGTGGAAGTGTGGGGCTTTGGTTGCACTGTAAATCAAAAAAGCCAGCTCTCTAAACAAACTATCTTGGGGAGGTTCCTTAAAAAAAACCTTTCCAAACCTCCCAAAATGTTTACTCTGAAAAGTTTAAATTATGCGCAGTATCGTTCCCTAGTTCCTTCTGGTCCTTGTTATCATCCTCTCCCTACTTAATCACTGTTTTCTTTACCGAATGCAGAGACTAAAAAGTTCAGTAAATGAGCACCAATGACCTGGGGATGCGGACGCAGAGCCTCAGAAGCTGGGCCATTGAACTCCTGAAAGTGGGGTCCCTGGAGATACTATTCTTTGGGGGTTTGGAGGCAGTAAACACAAACTATTTCTATCTTCTTTTGCTTAAAGATAAATTCAGTTCCATTCTCATTTAGTCCTGGGAAAATCCTTTCCTTAAAGGTGTTTTCTGGTGTAAACTCAGATGCTGATATCCACGCAGGTGAAGTTCTAAGGTTTACCTCAGAGTGAACCAGGTTGAAATGTGCCCTGGGGAATATCGATCAACTGAATCATTCTTAGCATGCCCAGGAATGTTTCCAGGATTGACACAACAGTCTTGAAATTTAGGGCTGGCTATTCTACCTCACAGCAGACCTCGAATAGCTTCTCAAAGTAAAAGTCAATCACTTCCAGCAAGAATCATGAATTTCAGGGTGTCAAAATGGGTATCTGTAGACACCAGTTTGGTTAAGTAGCATTCCAGGAGATAGTCAACCATAACGAAATCAAAAACCCAACTGAGAATACACAGGGCGTAGGCTGTAAATTGGAAATTTCTCTTCCACTTACTTAAGTTAAAAAAAAAAAAAAAATCAGGTAAAAGGCTGTGGCAAATTGACTTTTGTGGTACATCTGGATATGTAACCTTTTCCATGCAGGTGTTTATGCTTCAAACCTGACATGTTAAAACTTCACAGCAGATAACTACATAACAGATGCAGCCACGTAACAGATGCAGTAGCTCTAATCTCCCTTGACAGGATCTGGAGATCTCTGGGTTTTAAGAACAACTGGAATAATCCAGCCTGGTGACAGGTGCTCAAAATGGAGACACCAGAATGCAGTTACTGTGAAGAAATGTCCAGCAGAGATCATTTCTACACAGGCAAAGAGTTAGTTAATTAGGAAGTCAACAAATACTTTTTGAACATGTACCAGGTGCCAGGTCCTATGCTAGGTAACGGGATGTGGGACTGAACAAAACAAGTGATCGCTGTCCTCGTGAGGCTTATGGTCTAGGGTTCTAGGAAGGGAAGAAGCACTCAATCCAGAAGCCCTCAGCAGTGCAAACTGAACACCTGAAGTGAAGGGGGTACCAAGCGGTGTCTCCCTTGATGACAATTGTTACCTGAGCTCAGCAGATGGGCCTGTGCTGGGACAGGGGGCAGATAAAAAAAAAGACTTTAAAATTCCTCAGGTTTGTCATGCCTCTTGGTTCCTGGAGTGTGGATGTTAGAGATGGCAGACAGGAAAGCATTTCCTGCTTTTTAAGTTAGTCTCTGTGTAATAGTTTTCCTAATAAATGTCCAATACTGTCCACTTCATTGCAAAGCAACTCTCCTAAAAAGTGACAACCTAAACCCTGTCTCTGTAGGGAATTAAATGAAGGATTCGGGACCACACTTGGAGAAAAGAGGTCCGGAGAGAGTTGCAGCAATGGCCTGAGGAAGGAAGGAAGTCACCCTCAGACAAAGAGCAGTAGCCTAAGGGAAGAACAAAATTGGTGATTCAGAACTAGAGCCGGCTGGGGGGCAGCAACAACCACAGCAGATCTGTTCAGTTTCTTTTAGCCTTAGTGTCCTCATCTGAAAAATGGGCACAGTACTAATAATTATTTTACAGGGCACTGTGAAATTGAGTATCTCAATAAGGTAAACACCTGCCAATACTTTGCATCTAGTTAGGTATTCAATAACTAATGACAGTGTTCATTATTACTATCATTAAAGCAAACAGGATCCATGTGCTTATCTTCAGGGACAGCATTTTGTAGAGGGGTGTTTGTGGAGTTGTGGAGACCAAACCCCACTCTAGGTGTAGAATTAGGCACCAGGACTCAGCAAACTGAGTCCGAGAGTGTTACATCAAAGTAACGGGAGTCCAGGTCCTCCTAAAAGGTTCCAGGTCTGAGTGGTAGAAACTCCCACGTGGCATTCTAAGGCAGTTAGAAAAAGAAAAGAATAAAACTAAAGTGAGTTTTTGGTTTGTTCTGTCATTGCTTTTTGGGCTGGGTTTTGTGAGGAGCAAATTAAATTATCTCAGAAGGCAAAAAAAGCATGATTATTATTTTTTAAATTTCCAGAAAATATTTTAGAAAGAGGGGTAGAGCCTGGATCGAGACAGGGCTAACCTCATGAGGGAGTTGAGAAGACAAAGGGAACCCAGCCTGTGTTTTCTATAAAGCTGGACCTGGTCAGATGCCCTATCTATTCCATCCACATGGAAGCTTCTATTTCCCTCACCACTTCTTGTGAAGCCTTCATCCATCTCCTCGAGAAGAGTGGTCTGAGCACGTGAGTGTGGCAGTTTCACGAAACCACTCTGAGAAGACACATCATGAGGTAAAAGAAAGCTTCTGAGGTCCGGCCTCCAACCTCAGGGTTGCTGAGACATCATCCCCAGTTGACACAGCGATTAGAAATGAAGGGAGCTGGCAGTCAGCTACTTACCACCGAACATGAACAAAACACAAAGTAGGAGTTTCAGTTTTCATCATAAAAGTGAGGTGGTTGGCCAAATCCGAGAAAGTATATAATGCATAGAAAGCAGAATCGAAATTGTTACTTACCAAATATCTTCAGGCCAGCCATACTTTATTAGATCTTCGTCTAGAGTGAGAAACAAGAAAACAAAGAAAGGGTTAAAAAAAAAAAAACCTGTCAAATGAAAATATGCCAGAGTTTATACCAATCCTTCCCACAACTGTTTCTCTCCCTTAATGGAGAAAAGAGTAGTTGAGAGAGGCTTTGATGCCTGAAAATAGAGAAAAAAAAATTTGTAAAAATAGCTTTTAGAGTTGTCATAATTGATATAATTTTTATAATACTTAAAAGAAAGTTCAAGATATTTCTAATTTTTTAAATTGTATTTATTTTAGGGGGGAGGAGCAGAGAGGGAGAGAGAGAGAGTGCCAAGCAGGCTCCGCAGTGTCAGCATGGAGCCTGATGCGGGGCTCGATCTCACAAGCTGTGAGATCATGACCCGAGCCGAAACCAAGAGTCAGACACTTAACCGACTGAGCCACCCAGGCACCCCCAAAGATATATCTATTAAAAGTTAGTTAAACTTCAAATTAGAGCAGCTGAGAGGTTAGATGAGGTCTTGGGAAATTGATTCACTGTAATAAACTTATTTGTCAAAATGGTTTTGTTCATCAGTGAACTGTGTTTTACTTCTTAAAAGAGACCTCTTAATTATAAAATAGTAGAAAATTAGAAAATAAAACCACCACCAGAAGTATAAAAAAGGAAATAGAAATCACCTAAAATTCTGTCACATATGAAAATAAAAATAAAATAGAAGAAATAGCTATAAGTTAAAAGTAACTGTCTCTGCAGGACAAAACAAGGACAGGATGGAAAATATTATTATGATACATATTCTGTTACTATTTGAATTCTTAAGCTATGTATTTCTTAGATAAAAGTAAAATTAAAAAGTAAAAAGGTCTTTGGAAACAATGACTACTTAATTCTACCATATGAATAAACTTATCTATTGTTCACGTTTTGTTTTTTTTTAAACCTTATTTATTTATTTTGAGAGAGAGAGAGCAAGCAGGGGAGGGGCAGAGAACAAGGAAGAGAGAGAGAAATCCCAAGCAGGCTCTGCACTGTCAATGCAGAGCCTGACGTGGGGCTCAAACCCACAAACTGGGAGATCATGACCTGAGCTTAAGTCAAAAGTCAGATGCTTAACTGACTGAGCTACCCACGTACCCCTGGGCTGTTTTAATTACAAATGCTTCAATAACTATTTTTAAAATAAATATGTTCATATTCCCGATTATTTCCTTAAAGCATATTTATATTTTTAAAAGGTAAATTATTAGTTCAAAATGTATACTTCTGTATTTTTAAGACTAATAACATATATCACTACAGAAAGGTAAGACCTATACACACGAATAGCCATGCTAATAATTAGAAATGAATTGTGTCTAATACAAAAGCGTTAAAGTATTAGATACAAAGTTAAAAATTATAAGGTAAACAAAATGATTGATGTGATGACTTAAAATGTACCTAAGAAAGTATAATCTATCTAACTTGAATGGGGTATTCATTTTCCAGAAAAGTAAAAGGATGATAAATCTTGGATGATCCTAGAAACTGCACACACTAGGGGCGCCTGGGTGGGTCAGTCAGTTAAGCCACTGACTTCAGCTAAGGTCGTCATGATCTCGCGGTTTGTGAGTTCGAGCCCCACGTTGGGCTCTGTGCTGACAGCTCAGAGCCTGGAGCCTGCTTTCCATTCTGTGTCTCCCTCTCTGCCCCTCCCCTGCTCACATTCTCTGTCTCTCAGAAATAAACAAATGCTAAAAAAATTTTTTTAAAAACTGCAGACACCATACATTTTCTGAAGGGCTTTGTATTAGCTTACATGGGAAGCTGAGCCAATAGCCAACAAGTAATCAAAAAAAGGAAAGGGAAATATAAAAACCTCTTTTCCTCAGTCAGGCAATGTTTGGCCTCCTGGTGACACCTGCTGGCTAATAAAAGGAAAACATCTGAAAGCTTTTTAGTGAAAGAAAGTAAATCATTCAATTAAAAATGCACTGATGTTCCATCCAGCCCTTAGGCTGAAGTCATCAAGGCTATCAGGAATAAGTGTGATGTGCTAGGAGCACTAGGGAACAGGGTGCTTTAAAAATGTAATCTCTTTTTTACAAAGCAATCTAGGAAAGCTGGCACCTCCAAATGACTCCAAGGGCTCCTGGGTTTTTTTTTTCCCACATACATTTTATTACTTTTTTAAAATTTATTTTAAGAGAGACAGAGTGGGGGAGGGGCAGAGAGAGAGGGGAGACAGGGGATATGAAGCAGGCTCTGCATTGTCAGCATGAAGCCTGAAGTTGGGCTTGAACCCACGAACAGTGAGATAACCACCTGAGCCAAAGTCGGACTCTTAACCGACACAGCAACCCAGGCACCCCTCTACATACATTTAAATGACAGCAAAACTCAAGTGGACTCTAGAAAGAATCTAAATTTACATCTGCAGACATAAATTCTATATTTAGATTTATATCTGTAGATATAAATTCCTACAACAGACATTTAAAGGATTCTACGTCAAGCCCAGCCTAACCTGCTCCTCCTTGGCTCTCCCTAATCACATTTATGCTGCCCCTTCCTCTACTTCTACAGCACTTATTCATATTGCTTCATTTCACCTATACTTTTTAAAATAGACATTTTTTATTTTACTCTTTCTTTTTGAGAGTGCGTGAGTGAGCAGGGAGGGGGAAGGAGAGGGAGAGAGAATCTTAAGCAGGCTCCATGCTCAGCGCAGAGTCCAATGTGGGGCTCGGACTCATGAACCGTGAGATCATGACCTGAGTCAAAATCAAGAGTCTGCTGCTCAACCAACTGAGCCACACAGAGGCACCCCTAAATGAGACTTTATTTTTGAGAGCAGTTTCTAGGTGCAGAGCAAAATGATCGAATACTTGTTTTTGCATGTGCCTCTCCACCTTTAATACTATGAAAACAGATTCCATCTTCCTCTTTGGATGCTCAGACAGGCTGGCGTATGGGTCCACACAGATAAGCTCTAGCAAACACTGAACTAAAATGGAAGGAAAAAAGAGACCTGGTGGGAATGTCACTGGCACAGCTGCCTTAGGTCAGTAACACTAGCAGCCCAGCAGTGTGAGCCAGTATCAAGGCAGTCCTTCACTGTAAGAAATGTATCAAGTCCCCTGCCCAGAGTTACACGGTGCAAAACCCAGGCAACCATACGTAGCAGCTCTCCTTTAGGTGCTTCTCAGTAACCTAAGTCTTGGGTTAGCATCCTTGATACGGTAGAAAGAAAGGTAGATCTGGTTAGGTGTGGATCCGTATCTACTGCAGATAACCATGGCTGGTTATAAACAGCCTCCTTGCTCGAGGTAATACAAGGAGATAGCATCCCTGCTCAGCTACATTCATCAGGATGGGGCTACGAAAAAAATACAAGTTGCCTCTGATGATGTAGGAGTTACTAAGGGAAATATAAAAACAAGTATACTGCAGACTGGGTGCCTCCATTAAGTCAGACTAGAGACAATGTCATGAATTCATTATAAGGAAAAACTGTTTAAAAATTAGTTATTTTATTCTGCTGGTTTTTTTCTCTTGGCTAGGATGTAATAGGCTTGCTTATTCTGATTCTGCCTTATGGAAACCAGTATTACCACACAGTTCTAAACCATTTATATAGATCTGATTAAGAACTATATATATTTAAATATCGGGGTGCCTGGGTGGTTCAGTTGATTGAAGGTCTGACTTTGGTTCAGGTCATGATTTCACAGTTTGTGAGTTTGAGCCCCACACTGGGCTCGCTGCTGTCAGTGTGGAGCCCACTTTGGATCCTCTGTCCCCCTCTCTCTCTCTCTGCCACTCCCCACACACTCTCTCTCTCAAAATTAAACAAAAAAAATTTAAAAATAAGATTTCCATAGCTATTACATATATCACATTATATATTTTATACATGTTTTATACACGTTTATTTTTTTTATGTTATGCATACATGTTTGTTATATTGTATGTTAATCATATATATGCATTAATTATACAGTTATATATTTGCACATATCATAGTTATACATAACATTACTGTTTTTTGACATCTTTTAATTTTTGGCCTTACTTATTTCATTAATGTCAAATGTCCCATACTGAAGAATGTTATTCTTGTCTCTTTTAAAGAATCAAGTTTAAACTGTTGTCAGTTTCAAACTGCACCTAGAACAGACACTGATGGTTGTAGGGGGGAAAAAGAGCTAAAGAACCTCCAGTGGTGACAGCTGCCATTACTGAGTGCCCACCCTGGGCCAGGCACTTTATCCAGGCTCTTTGGTTTCACATTCACGACCCTGCAAGGCAGATACTGTCCCATGATCCTCTTCTTCCATTTCAGCAATGTGAGGTTCAAAGAGGTTAAGTAACTATAGCTATTTTATTAAGAGCTGGGATTTTAACCCAGATGGGCCAGACTTCAGGGCTGTCTTTTCTAGGAAATTACACTAGCCCTGTGAGAAGAGCGATTGTATCTTCTCCAAGCGTGAAGAAGTGTAATTCTGTCATTTCTCCAAGCTCCCTTGTTGCAGATGTTTTCTCCCTCAGCCCAGTGCTGTCAACTCAATGCTCTAGAGCAAGAAAGCTAAACTTCTCCCTCTTCACTTGTGCAGTCAAAAGGCCATCCCCTTAAACGGTTTTTCCTTTTAAGCTTTAGTTCAAATTCATTAGTGGGTAAAAAAATTAATTAAGCAGGTTGAGACTAGCTTTTTAAAAACAAAACAAGAGGGCACAGCGAAGAGTATGGGTATTTTTTGTAAATTTTTGTTTTAGTTACATAAATGTATGCAATATGGAATAATGTATTTCATTTTGAGGAGAGTGGTCAATAAAGTCTGAAAAAACTGTTAACTTTTCATGACTCAAAAAGAGCCATCTTCGGCCTCAAAAAACATAATAGATATGTTTCCTCTATTCCTAAATGTGGTAAAAATGTACAGAAAATGAGCTTTTCAACCAAGTCACAGATTATTTTTACTTGACATAAACTAGCATAGGTTAACCTGATTCATATCACCCTAAATCAAATGATACCACAAAAACTCTTAATAAAGTTAACTTTCTAATCAGCAACAAATGGTCCAAGAGGCTCTAATGTTATTTGATATAACTAAATTCTAGGAAAGGAAACCCACTGGAGTTAATGGGCCTAACTAGTAGTAGTTAGTTGAAAACTCATATCCAACCAACCATGTGGGGTGAGGGGAGGGGGCAATTGACACTTACCTGTTGGAAATTTCAAAATCAAATGCTTTTGAAAACTTACTTTCATATTTATCCTTTCCCATGTAAATAGTGTAAGCAGATGAGTTAACTAAGACAAAACAAAAATATAAAAAACAGTTAGATAACTTCATCCCCAGCAAAACTGCTTCATGGGAAAATCAAGTGACAAATGCTTCAGTTAGGGGTTGCAAGACATGGCCTGTAGGTCAGATCCAGCCCTGTCTTTGGACAGCACACAAGCTAAGAAATGACTTCTACATTTTTAAAGAGTCGAAAACACAAAATGAAGAAGAATAAAGCTACAGAGATGTGGCTCACAAAGTCTAGAATATTTACTACTCAAATGCAAACTGAAGAATATTCTACAAAATAATTCAACAACAGTGTCATGAAAGGCAAAGGCTGAGCAACTGCTCCAGATTAGAATAGACTAAAGAGTAATGAATGACAGTGGAATGCAACAATGATTGGTAATTGCCCTTTGTTATAAATGCATTAGGACACTAATGCAAACTGAACAAAAACTGCTGATTATATCATAGTATTGCTGCAATGTTAATTTCCTAATTTTGATAATGAGGAATGTTTTGTGATTTTAGGGGGGGGAACCTGAAGTATTTAGGGGTAAACTGCAAATTACCAACAAATGGTTCAAGAAAAAAATGTTTGTGTGTTTGGAGAGAGAGGTAAAGAGAAAGGAAAAGAAAGAAACAGAAGTTAAAATGTTAGAATCTGGGGGAGAGGTTATAAAGGAAATCTTTTATTATTTTTGAACTTTTCTTAAAGACTGAAATTAGTCAAAATAGAAAATTAAAAACAAAAAGGAGCAAGAAGTCTCAATGAAGTTCCTGTCTATGTTAATAGGATGAAAGAAAAGTAAATTGAATTATTCTAGTACTTTTGTTATTCTTGCCCAAATAATATGTTTTATTAGTATGGGAAGTAATTATCTTGAAGGTACTGGATTCAGGTATAGCACCAGTCCACTTTAGAGACTCTGATAATTTCATAATTTACAGAGCAATCTATCTGGAGATAGATGCAATTAAAAGGTACTAAAAGTACAGGAGGACTCAATGAGCTAAGTGCTGATACCTTGTGGGTCCATAAATCAGATGGTCTTGAATTAGACAGTGGAAATACAGAAAGGCTAACGTTTCATTATTCCATTATGACAGGTCATGAAACATGGATGAAGTTACAGAGATTTTAGTCAGATACTAATTTTAAAAGGAAAGGCAGAAAAACAAAACAAAACAAAAAAACCCTGAAATTTTCTCCCCATTTAAAAAATTTTTAAACAGTGGGGCACCTGGGTGGTTCAGTGGGTTAAGCACCTGACTTCAGCTTAGATCATGATCTCACAGCTTGTGGGTTCAAGCCCCACATCAGGCTCTGTGCTGACAGCTCGGAGCCTGGAGCCTACTTCAGATTCTTTGTCTCCCTCTCTCTGCCCCTCCCTCTCCCTCTCTCAAAAATAAAATAAAATATTAAAAAAAATTAAAGAATATCTTTAAAAATTTTTCTAAATGGTAAACCATAAGTTGGTTGAAATGCTTGGCTATCTATAAGAAGTCATTTCCTGAAGATTGTGTATGTTCAAGCTCTTTTCTGTAATGGAATTATGTAGTTTTACCACTATTCAACTGAAAAGGTTATAATTTTTCCATTAACTTTGTAGTTTTAAAAGATTTGCTGCACAAGTGCATTTTTGTTAAAGACCAAATATTTTTCCAACAGGAAGCAACTGTGACCTTATAATAGAAGTCAATGAGAAAAATATGACCCATAATCTGTGGGCACCTGGGTAAGTATGACTAGTGCTCAAAAAATTTAGAATGGTTTTAAGGAGAATTAGGCAGCTAGCATAAAATACATTTAGTACCTATATACGCTGCCTGTATTTTTTTAAATGTTGATTCATTTTTCAAAGTGAGCGGGAGGTGGGGGGGAAGAGAATGGAACAGAGGAGCCTAAGTGGGGTCTGCGCTGACAGCAGAAAGCCTGATGTGAGGCTCAAACTCACAAACCAGGAGATCATGACCTGAGCTGAAGTCAGACTCAACCAACTGAGCCACCCAGGCACTGCCCTCCCCCCCCAGCCTGTATTTTTTTATTCCATTGTTGAGCCTGTACGGATGTCTGTGTTGTTGGGAAGCTAAAAACTGATGCAAACAGAACAGAAAAGACGAAGGATGAAAATGCTACCAGGGGCCTGTAACGATTTTTCAGGCTAGTGTGAATTTTATTTTTGATAATTTTAATAATATGGCTAAAACAAGCCAAATCTATAAAGGCAGAGAAATAGCTTATGGCACACTGTGGCAGTCTAGACTACTGAACAAAATGGTGCGATGTGGCAGTGTGATGGTATAGGAGGGGTGACTGGAAGCTATCTGTATTACAGATTCCTTGGGTCTTACTGTTCTCATCTTTACAGTATCACCCTATTCGAACCCACACAAACAACATGGAACTAAACTTAAATCTCACCTTTTACAAGCAAGAAGTGAGAGTAGCAATAGAATAGCATGCGTTTTGACTAAGTTAAAAAAACAAACAAACAAACATTAGTTTATTCAACAAGTATTTATTAAGTGCTATGAGCCAGGCACTAGGCTAGGGAAACAAGATAAGGAGATCCTGCCCCTGTCCTCAAGAAGTTTACACTCTATGCAGATCAAGCAGACAGCATTTAATACTATATAAGAGCAACGCCAAAGGTACACATGCGGTGTTAGTGGGGTGCCCCAAAGAGGTTTATCTAAGCAATCTCTGGGGGGGAGTTAGGTCGGGAAAGGCATTTGAAAAAGATGGGCCAGAATTGTCTAAAGGAAGTTAACTGGGGATTGACCAGGCAAAGGGAACAACATAAGCAGGAAAAACGAGGTCCAGACCATACCATTTCCTGGAAACTAAAAGCACCTTTTTCTTGTCAGCCAAAGACAATTCAGAAACACTATCACATATCAATTTTTGATATCTGGGACATCAACTCTGCCTCTTTTTATTGTTTTCTGTTGCCTTCCAAGCCCTACAACCCTATCCTAGAACGGTACGGTGCCCTTCCTGTAAGGCAGAGTTCTTGGCAGGTATTTCCTTTCTCCCTCAAAGTGGATAATTACCAGGACGCAGCCAGAATAAAGGCTAAGGAGGTGAGGGTGAGACCTGGGATGGGGGTGTGAAGAAGCCCACAAACTCTGCCCAATTCCAGATAGCGAAAGGAGGTCTCTCCGAAGGAAAAGAACTTCCGAATGCAAAGACAGCAGGTGTGACGGTCCATTTACCTCCCCCCAGGCCGTGGTCAGGGGCACACGGGGACGACAAGGACAGACCCAAGTGGGGACCGAGAAGGGGCGGGAAGAAGCACCCAGTGACGAGGAGGCGCTTTAGGCGAAGTGCAGGCTGAACAGCAGCCTGGGGGTCCCGGCTTCGGAGCCCCGTTGTCGAGCTGTGACTGAGGAGGTCACGGCGCCCACTCACCGCTGCTGCTGGTAAAGTAGAACACCATGATCCCGGTGGCGGCACAGCGACTCCAGCGCGGTGTAGGAGCACTCAACTCGCAAGATACCAGGATACCAGAATCGCGGAGGCCGCCTGTCCCCCGGAACTCCTCGCTCACTTCCGGCGGACGTCGGGTCGCGTCATAACGCCAGCCCGTCGGCGCCATCTTTAATCCTGGCGAGGAGGAAGTTATAGGCGGGCTAAGAGGCTTTATTGGCTTGGGGGTTGAGAAGGAAAGATGGAGCTAGGGCAATTCGTGGTTGGAAGACACAGCGAGAAAACTCTGTCTTCTGTCGAAAAACACCTTTGGCCGACTTTATTTGCAGAACTTTCACCGAGTGGGCAGTCTTATCTTGAGGCTTATGTATTGGTTATATCTGCCACCCATCACCGCCTTATGGGTTCCCTGGCGGCAGAAACCGTTTGCCTTCTTCACAGGTGTTCACTGTGCTATTCACAGTACTTGACACTGAGTAGAAGCTCATTTTACTTGGAAATGAACCCGAATTCCTCCACCTTTCACATTCTAGTTCCGCCACTTGTAAGGCGCTCCTTGAGCACACTGTGCTTCACTTACCTAATCTGCTAAATGGAGATGAATAGACCAACTAATACATAGGTTATCTTGCTAAGGTTAAGTAAGTTAATAGACGTAAAGGGTTTAGAACTTAGTGCTCAACCAAAGTGGTTTGTTAGTGATATTCCCCAGAGGCATATGCTTATTGAGGTTTGGACTCTTAGACTGTTCTGCCTTTAAATCTGAGATCTCCCATCTATTACCTGTGTGTGATAGGGCAAATTCCAAACCTCTGAACCTCGAGATCTAACTGCTTTTGTCAAGTTGGAATAATTGTACTCACGTAAATCTCCTCAGCAGTTAGTTTTGACCTGATTTTTTTCTCTTCATTCCAACAGACTATAGTCTATTAAGTGAAGTGCATCACTTAACTAAGAATGTGCCAAAGACTGTACCAGGAGTTAGTGATCCAAAGATAATAACAGTAGCTGACAACCCAGGAGTACTTTAAGAACCATACGGCGTCCCAAAGCAAGAACCTAAGCTATATTCTATAAATAGTAATTGTTTCTAGGCCCTCAGTTTTATTCTCAGTAAAATGGGAAAGATAATACATATCTCAGATTGTGACAAGAAGTGAATGAAATAAAACTCGTAAAGCGTGTGAGACTGCCTGGCACATCACAGATGTTCAGTGTCATGATTTAATTTTTTAAATTTAAGTTGAAAAATAAAAATATGAACTAGAAATCTAACGTTATTACCAATAAAAAAAAGTTAAAGACAAACTTTTAAATGTGGAAGATAACTGCCTCGAAAATCTTGGGGAGACTCCTTTGCAAAAACATGCTAAGCCAAGCGACCCCAGAATGTACCTGGAGTTCAGGAGGGTGCCTTTATTCTGCCGAAAACTACATTACCCAGAATGCATCTAAACAAGACCTCGGGAAAGGAGCGCTGCGCTGCCGCAAGGGATTATGGAAGGCGTGGATTCCCAGCGGGGAAAGTGAGTTTCACCTGCCAAGGGCGGGAGAATGTTTGGAGACCGCCTTTCGCACGGACCCGGCCAGCGCTAGTGAGCGACCAATCACCGAGCCAGCCCTCTGGAAGGTCTGAAAAGCGGCGAATCAGAACGCAGAGGCTTCAGCCTTCACGGGCGCGCGGTAATTTGAATACAGTGGAGGAGACACTGGCTCCGCTGGAGAGAGGTCGCCGGCTCTGAGGTTCAGGTGAGTGCTGCGGCAGGCCGAGGCGTGGGGTGGAAGACCGAAGAGAACGGGAGACTCTGTGGAACGTGGGGGTGCATGTCGAGGACAAAGAGCTTTAGCTCAGGGCTTGGCTGCTGGAGACCGAAGCCACCCACAGGTTCTCCGCACTTAGAGGTCACCGGGTTTCCATCTTTCTGACGCACTTTTCTGTCATGCCTTCTCTCATTCAGCCCCAGAAGAGTCTTCTCTTAAGCCGCGGCTGGACCTTGAGTTCCAGAGACCCTGGTTTTCCTTTTAACCTTGAACATGCTTGTGTAATACTTGTCTTAACGTACCTGATCCGAAGGAAGGGGAGGGGAAAACTTCTGTTGAGCCAACATACCATGCTGTCTCATGCTCGAGAATGAACGTGCATGATTTTATTTTCAGCAGCCTTAGGAGGTCCGAGGATTTTACAAACCAGGAAACAAGCGGCTTGCTCAAGGCTCCTCAGCCAGGAAAATGGGAGGGGATTATGCTAAACCCGTTTTCTTGCTGAACTCTGAAGGAAAGGCTAGAAACTGGTCTCTGCCTTCACTGAACAGTCAGGCTGTTGGGGAAGACAGTTAAGCCAGCAAGAAAATGCCTTAAATGGCCTATTAAAGAAGTGTGGGGTCTGGCGAGGGCAGTCACAGGAAGATATCCCCGCAGAATATTTTAACCTGGTGTGAATTAATCAGGCTAATTAAAGAGGAAACTGTGCCCTGAAATGGGGTTAAAAAAAATACTTCCTCCTTGGGAGGATTATTTTCCAGCCTGAAATAGATGTACTAATTCTTTTATTTCTTGTTCCTAATTGTTACTGTGATGCAGTGTTTTCCTTTTTTTTTTAACCTCCATGGCTTAAATGTTTATTAAAGTGATTTGCTTTTTAAAATACCCTCACCCATTTAAAAACTTTTTCAGATTCTTAAAGTAAAATTTTGATATGGTGATTTTTATACAAATTGGATACATTTGGTTATTATAATTTTCCTATTGATTTTAGGAGTTCAGTTAAGAAGATGTCAGCTTTTACTCCAAGAAAAAAGAAGCAGCGTTCTTTGAGCTGTGACAAGTGAGTCTCATCTTATGGGTAGAAACTCTTAAAAAAGAAAAATCCAACCTCTTGTCTGTCTTATCTTCTCTCTTCTATTTCTTAAAATTTCCACTATTCCACTTGTCTGCTCCTTGTGGCTATAGTATATTCTTTTTTTTTTTAATGTTTATTTTTGAAAGAGAGAGAGTGAGACAGAGCATGAGTAGAGGGGGGGCAGAGAGAGAGAGGGAGACAGAATCTGAAGCAGGCTCCAGGCTTTGCGCTGTCAGCACAGAGCCAGATGCAGGGCTCGAACCTACAGATTGAAACCGAGCTGAAGTCGAATGCTTAACCGACTCTGCCACCGAGGCGCCCCCGCGATAGTATATTCTAATTCTAGTCTGGAACTATTGTAAGCTTTCAAAATTAATTATTTGGTGCCTTTGGAGAGAATCAGAAAGAGCTGTTTTCTATGACTTGGAAATGTATGTCAAATCTTTTATTTCCTTGCTCCTCTCAGCTCTCTTATGTAATAACTAACATAGTGTTTTTCATATAGTACTCATCTTTGAGCATTCTTTGAAAGTCTGCTCACTCAGTGCTTACTACATGTCTTAACAGGATATAAATTACTTCCCACAGAATAGGCTTGAGGTCAGTTTATTACATAGAACTAATCATTTTAGGGGACATGTAGCCTGTCAAGCCAGGTGAGCTATAACTGTATGGGCTATAATTTGTATATGGCCACAATTTAGATATAGGTTTAAAATGTTTTTTAATGTTTATTTATTTTTGAGAGAGAGACAGAGACAGGGTGTGAGTGGGGGAGGGGCAGAGAGAGAGGGAGACAGAGAATCTGAAGCAGGCTCCAGGCTCTGAGCTGTCAGCACAGAGCCCGACACAGGGCTCGAACCCACCAGCCGTGAGATCATGACCTGAGCTGAAGTCGGCCACTTAACCGACTGAGCCACCCAGGCGCCCCTAGATATAGGTTTTGAAACATACACATACCCACATGATATCAAATCCTTTTTTTTTTTTTTTTGAGATTATTTTTGAGAGAGAGAGTATGTGTGCAGGTATGTGCCCGCAAGCGGGGGAGGTGCATAGAGGGGACAGAGGATCTGAAGCAGGCTCTGCACTGACACCGGAGGGCCCCATGCAGGGCTTGAACTTGTGAACTGTGAGATCGTGCCCTGAGTCAAAGTTGGATTCTTAACCAACTGAGCCACCCAGGCACCCCAAATCTTCTTTGTTAACAGTGTTTGTTTTTGCAAACATTATTGGGACCTTATTTTTGAAAGATATTTGAATGCTTTGGTAAAGACAAAATTTGAGAATCCTATTTTTATTTACATATGTGGGTATGTATGTATTTTTTTAGTGGGGCAGAGGGAGAGAGAGAATCTTAAGCAGGCTCCATGCTCAGCGAAGAGTCCTATGTGGGGCTCAAGCTCATGATCCTGGGATCATGACCCGAACCGAAATCAAGAGTCAGATGCTCAGCTGACTGGGCCACCCAGGTACCCGGAGAATCCTATTGTTAAACTGATAGACAATGTTTATGCATGGTTATTTGGTAGAGAGGATTGTTTTTAGTATGACCTACCAGTATAGTTGTTTATTACTTAGTAGATTGGCATTAAATTGAAGCAAAATGATACTTATCAATGGACTTTGTTTCTTTTCATAGCCTATTATCAGACATCTCATCAAAGAAATTAATTTTGGACTTTGCTGAAAACGTACTTCCATCACCTGATCAAAAATACATTTCCCAAAGCAGTGATAACAATGAAGAAAAGGTACTTTGCTCTCAGCAAGGCCATTTCATTTCAAGTCCACTCAAAACAACTGAAAAATCCAGATTGGCATCTGCAAAGCAAGGTTCACCATTTAAATCTGCTGTGTCTACTGTATCCTTTTACAACAAAGATCAGTGGTATCTGAATCCATTAGAGAGAAAGCTGATAAAAGAGAGTAGATCCATTTGTCTAAAAACTAATAATGAAGATAAATCTTTTCCCATTGTGACAGTCTGCTCCAAGAAGATAAACAAAAAGCCACAAAAGTGTTTAACTTCTAAATATCAACCGAAATATAAATGTATCAAGCCTGTATCAAAGAATTCTAAAAAATCCAAGCAAAATCGAGTGGCCTATAAACCAGTTGTGGAGAAAGAGAATAATTATTACTCAGCTCAAAATAATCTGAATGCTCCTCGGGTTCTAAGCCAAAAAGTCAAACCACAAGTTACACTCCAGGGTGGAGCAGCCTTTTTTGTTAGGAAAAAGTCCTGTCTTAGAAAATTGTCTTCAGAAAACAAGCCATTACTGGAACTCACGCAAAAGAATCCATCAGAAGTGATTGAAGATTCTGGTGTAGAGACTGTCCGTAAAAGAAAAGGTTTTGAGACAAGGCAAGTGCCAAAGTGCTTGTTACTAGAAAAGGAACCGAATGTTGAACTGCTTTGTGCAAGAAGTAAAAATGGAGAGAAATTAATAAAGGTAAAGAAAACCGAATATGTCACTTTAAAAACTAAGTTGGCTATCTGAAAAAACTTCAATATACTAAAGATATATATATATATATATATATATATATATATATAACATGGCTGAACAAAATTTTGGTGTCTTTGCAGCCCAGAGGACTACTTTTATTAGCCAAATAATATAGTTTAATCACTAGAAAGAATTTAGGGCAGGTGCAATGATGGGACTTTTCTCCTTTTTTTGGCTTAAGGAAGCCTACAACATTTTTTTGCATTAAGGTATACATTTCACTAAATCCCTTTATTACTAAAATCCAGAGAGGCTTAGCAATTTTTATTTGGTGGTGTTTTTAGAATGTAGAAATAACAAAACTTAGGTAGTGGATTTCCAGCATATGGACATAATTGTTTTTTGTTTGTTTCAGCTTGTTATTTAAAGTACTGGATTATTCCACAAAATTTAAATTAAAAAAAATTTTTTTTGTTTATTTTTGAGAAAGAGGGAAAGATGGAACACGAATGGGGGGGCGGGGCGCAGAGAGAGAAGGAGACACAGAATCTGAAGCAGGCTCCGGGCTCCAAGCTGTCAGCACAGAGCCCAGTGTGGGACTGGAACCTATGTAGTGTGAGATCATGACCTGAGCCAATGTCGGATGCTTAACAGACTAAGCCACCCAGGTGCCCCTCCATAAAATTTAGAGAAGACAGAAAGTATTAAAAACATTTTTTATGTAAGCCCACTACTTAGAGATGATCACTGCTCATGTATAGTTGGGTTTTGGTTTATTTTATGTAGTATGTTTTCATGGTTGCCATTCTATGATTTTTCGTTCTTGCCTCATATTTGACACAGCCAGCCTGGACTAGTGTTGTTTCCTAGGAATAGGATACCAAATTTACAATTTTCTAGGGGGGAAAAAGGTGAAAAGTGTTTAACCCAATATATTTTAAATGTTACCATTTCAATATAATCATAACAAGTGATTAGTGAGGTATTTTTTTAATTTTATTTTTAATTTTTTAAAATTTACATCCAAATTAGTTAGCATATACTGAAACAATGATTTCAGGAGTAGATTCCTTAATGCCCCTTACCCATTTAGCCCATCCCCCCTCCCACAACCCCTCCAGTAACCCTCAGTTTGTTCTCCATATTTATGAGTCTCTTCTGTTTTGTCCCCCTCCCTATTTTTATATGATTTTTGTTTCCCTTCCCTTATGTTCATCTGTTTTGTCTCTTAAAGTCCTCATATGAGTGAAGTCATATGATTATTGTCTTTTCTCTGACTAATTTCACTTAGCATAATACCCTCCAGTTCCATCCACGTAGTTGCAAATGGCAAGATTTCATTCTTTTTGATTGCCGAGTAATACTCCAGCGTGTGTGTGTGTGTGTGTGTGTGTGTGTGTGTGTGTGTACATATATATGGTATATATATGTATATGGTGTGTGTGTATACATATATGGTATATATATATATATATATATATACACACACACACACCACATCTTCTTTATCCATTCATCCATCGATGCACATTTGGGCTTTTTCCATACTTTGTCTATTGTTGATAGTGCTGCTATAAACATTGGGGTGCATGTGTCCCTTTGAAACAGCACACCTGTCTCCCATGGGTAAATGCCTGGTAGTGCCATCAACAATGCAAAAGAGATCTTCTTTCTCCACATCCTCTCCAACATCTGTTGTTCCCTGACTTGTTAATGTTAGCCGTTGTGACAGGTATAAGGTGGTATCTCAATGTGGTTTTGATTTGTATTTCCCTGATGATGAGTGATGTGGAGCATTTTTTCATGTGTTGGTTGGCCATCTGGATGTCTTCTTTGGAGAAGTGTCTATTCATGTCTTTTGCCCATTTCATCACTGGATTATTTGTTTTTTGGGTGTTGAGTTTGATAAGTTCTTTATAGATTTTGGATACTAACTCTTTATCTGGTATGTCGTTTGCAAATATCTTCTCCCATTCTGTCAGTTGCCTTTTAGTTTTGCTGATTGTTTCCTTCACTATGCAGAAGCTTTTTGTTTTGATGAGGTCCCAGTAGTTCATTTTTGCTTTTGTTTCCCTTGCCTCTGGAGATGTGTTGAATAAGAAGTTGCTGCGGGCAAGATCAAAGAGGTTTTTGCCTGCTTTCTCCTTGAGGATTTTGATGGTTTCCTGTCTTACATTTAGGTCTTTTATCCATTTTGAGTTTATTTTTGTGTATGGTGTAAGAAAGTGGTCCAGGTTCATTCTTCTGCATGTCACTTTCCAGTTTTCCCAGCACCACTTGTTGAAGAGACTGTCTTTATTCCTTTGGGTATTCTTTCCTGCTCTGTCAAAGATGAGTTGGCTAAATGTTTGTGGGTCCATTTCTGGGTTCTCTATTCTGTTCCATTGATCTGAGAGTCTGTTCTTGTGCCAGTACCATACTGTCTTGATGATTACAGCTTTGTAGTATAGCTTGAAGTCTGGGATTGTGATGCCTCCTGCTTTGGTTTTCTTTTTCAAGATCGCTTTGGCTATTCAGGGTCTTTTCTGGTTCCATACAAATTTTAGGATTATTTTTTCTAGCTCTGTGAGGAATGCTGGTGTTACTTTGATAGGGATTGCATTGAATATGTAGATTGCTTTGGGTAGTATTGACATTTTAACAATATTTGTTCTTCCTATCCAGGAGCACGGAATCTTTTTCCATTTCTTTGTGCCTTTTTCAATTTCTTTCATAAGCTTTCTATAGTTTTCAATGTATAGATCTTTCACCTCTTTGGTTAGATTTATTCCTAGGTATTTTATGGTTTTTTGTGCAACTGTAAATGGGATCAGTTCCTTGATTTCTCTTTCTGTTGCTTCATTGTTGGTGTATAGGAATTCAACTGATTTCTGTGCATTGATTTTATATCCTGCAACTTTGCTGAATTCATGAATCAATTCTAGCAGTTTTTTGGTGGAATCTTTTGGGTTTTCCATATAGAGTATCATGTCATCTGCGAAGAGTGAAAGTTTGACCTCCTCCTGGCCGATTTGGATGCCTTTTATTTCTTTGTGTTGTCTGATTACAGAGGCTAAGACTTCCAATACTATGTTGAATAACAGTGACGAGAGTGGACATCCCTGTCTTGTTCCTGACCTTAGGGGGAAAGCTCTCAGTTTTTCCCCATTGAGGATGATATTAGCATTGGGTCGTTCATATATGGCTTTCATGATCTCGAGGTATGCTCCTTCTATCCCTACTTTCTTGAGGGTTTTTATCAAGAAAGGATACTGTATTTTGTCAAATGCTTTCTCTGCGTCTGTTGAGAGGATCATATGATTCTTGTCCTTTCTTTTATTGATGTGATGAATCACGTTAATTGTTTTGTGGATATTGAACCAGCCCTGCATCACAGGTATAAATCCCGTTTGGTCATGGTGAATAATTTTTTTAATGTATTGTTGGATCTGGTTGGCTAATATCTTGTTGAGGATTTTTGCATCCATGTTCATCAGAGAAATTGGTCTATAGTTCTCCTTTTTAGTGTGGTCTCTATCTGGTTTTGGAATCAAGGTAATGATGGCTTCATAGAAAGAGTTTGGAAGTTTTCCTTCCATTTCATTTTTTTTGAACAGTTTCAAGAGAATAGGTGTTAACTCTTCCTTAGATGTTTGGTAGAATTCCTCTGGAAAGACATCTGGCCCTGGACTCTTGTTTTTTGGCAGATTTTTGATTACGAATTCGATTTCCTTACTGATTATGGGTCTGTTCAAATTTTCTATTTCTTCCTGTTTCAGTTTTGGTAGTGTATATATTTCTAGGAATTTGTCCATTTCTTCCAGATTACCCATTTTATTGGCATATAATTGCTCATAATATTCTCTTATTATTGTTTTTATTTCTGTTGTGTTGGTGGTCATCTCTCCACTTTCATTCTTGATTTTATTTATTTGGGTTCTTTCCTTTTTCTTTTTGATCAAACTGGCTAGTGGTTTATCAGTTTTGTTAATTCTTTCAAAGAACCAGCTTCTGGTCATTGATCTGTTCTACTGGGTTTTTTTTTTGGTTTCGATAGCATTAATTTCTGCTCTAATCTTTATTATTTCCTGTCTTCTGCTGGTTTGGGGTTTTATTTGCTGTTCTTTTTCCAGCTCCTTAAGGCGTAAAGTTAGGTTGTGTATCTGAGATCTTTCTTCCTTCTTTAGGAAGGCCTGGATTGTTATATACTTTCCTCTTATGACCGCCTTTGCTGCGTCCCAGGGGTTTTGGGTTGTGGTGTTATCATTTTCATTGACTTCCATATACTTTTTAATTTCCTCTTTAACTGCTTGGTTAGCCCATTCATTCTTTTTTTTTTTTTTTTTACGTTTATTTATTTTTGAGACAGAGAGAGACAGAGCATGAACGGGGGAGGGTCAGAGAGAGAGGGAGACACAGAATCGGAAACAGGCTCCAGGCTCTGAGCGGTCAGCACAGAGCCCGACGCGGGGCTCGAACTCACGGAGTGTAAGATCGTGACCTGAGCCGAAGTCGGCCGCTTAACTGACTGAGCCACCCAGGCGCCCCAGCCCATTCATTCTTTAGTAGGATGTTCTTCAGTCTCCAAGTATTTGTTACCTTTCCAAATTTTTTCTTGTGGTTGATTTCAAGTCTCATAACGTTGTGGTCTGAAAATATGCACGGTATGATCTTGATCTTTTTGTACTTAGGGCTGATTTGTGTCCCAGTATATGGTCTATTCTGGAGAACATTCCATGTGCACTGGAGAAGAATATATATTCTGCTGCTTTAGGATGAAATGTTCTGAATATATCTGTAAGTCCATCTGGTCCAGTGTGTCATTCAAAGCCATTGTTTCCTTGTTGATTTTTTGATTAGATGATCTGTCCATTGCTGTGAGTGGGGTGTTGAAGTCTCCTACTATGATGGTATTACTATCGATGAGTTTCTTTATGATTGTGATTAATTGACTTATATAGTTGGATGCTTTCACATTTGGCACATAAATGTTTACAATTGTTAGGTCTTCTTGGTGGATAGACTCCTTGATTATGATATAATGCCCTTCTGCATCTCTTGATACAGTCTTTATTTCAAAGTCTAGATTGTCTGATATAAGTATGGCTACTCCAGCTTTCTTTTGTTGACCATTAGCATGATAGATGGTTCTCCATCCCCTTATTTTCAATCTGAAATTGTCCTTAGGTCTGAAGTGGGTCTCTTGTAAACAGCATATAGATGGATCTTGTTTTCTTACCCATTCTGTTACCCTATGTCTTTTGATTGGAGCATTGAATCCATTGACGTTTAGAGTGAGTGATTAGTGAGATATTTTAAATTCTGTTTTTGGTACTAAGTCTTTCAAGCCCATGTTTATTTTCACTTGCAGCATATCCCAGTTGGAACTAGCCATGTTGCAAATTCTTCTTAGCTACTTGTGACTGGTGGCTACCCTAACAGACCGTGCGGGTCTGACACTTTCTATTAGTGACCCCTTATCAGTAATCTTACCAGAGGAAAGTCCCCCCGCCCAGGTACCTGGGGCAGAAAGCAATTGAGACTTTAAGAAAGGCTGTCTCCCAGTTTGGGGCTTGCATGTCTGTGGTGACTTGTTTATACTCGTCACAACCTATGCAGCTAGAGAAATGATAGGTTTTCACATGCTGTTCAGTACATTCTGAGGCTTATTTATTGAGCAGTTCAAACTCTCTACAGTCCTTTCCCTCTTCACCACCTCCTCTCATTATCGTTCTTATTGCCTCCTCTCAAATTCAACCCCAGTTGCTACCTCTTGTAGTCACCTAAATTTCAAGTCTCAGTAGCAAAAATTATAAATTGGTGGCCAGTAGGCCACATCCAGCACGTGGGTATTTTGCTAGGCTTACATAATGTTTAACAACAACAACAACAACAAAAAATTGAGCCAGCATTCTAAAGAAATGGTGTTTCATGAAAGTTGAAGTCTGATGTATCATGAAAAATGGAAATCTGACCAAGCTAAGCTTTCATTCCTCTATAGCAAACTCTTGGAACAGATTATCAGGCTACCATTTGACAGGTATGAGCTCCACTAAATCAACGTGTGTGTATGTATTTAGATCAGTCCAGTTTTGCTATGAATCAATTTCACTTACCTGCTGTCCTTGTAGGCATTTAAGTTTGCAATCCCTACTAAATATTTCTGCCTGCTTATCAAGTATTGCCAAGTATATTGTTAAATGGAGCATGTTCTTGCTGCCTAAGCCATGATGCTCCGATTTTATTCATTCTTCATATTTTTTTCTACCAAAAAACACCCCTGTGTCTTGATTGGAGTTTTGGTGATATGAGTGTATAAGTTTATCAAAACTGATATATCTGCACTTCACATAAATGCACGTCAATTTTTTTTAAATGTACAATTTGCACTAAAATTCTTAGTTTAGCAAAACAAAGTGGTGGGGGTGGGGGGTGCTGTCTGCATTTCCATCCATTCATCTCCTAGTTAGTTTTCTCTCTATTTGGTGATGAAGATACGGTCTTTATACAGTGACATGATGAATTCTCTGCAACACTCTCTTCTCACTTTCTTTTTTAAACTTCATTTTCATGGGCTAGGTACTGGGTTCTGTCTAGTTTTCAGTAATTTTTGAGAACCTAGGCTTTGATTATCTTACATTTGTGGAACTGAGCTCAGCTCAAGATTTTTTTTTTTAAAGTTTATTCATTTTGAGAGAGCACAAATGGGGGAGGGACAGAGAGAGAGGGAGAGAGAAAATCTCAAGCAGGCTCCACACTGTCATTGCAGAGCCCGATGCGGGGCTCAAACTCAGCCAACTGTGAGATCATCACCTGAGCTGAAATCAAGAGTTGGACACTTAACCGACTGAGCCACCTAGGCACCCCACTCTGCTGAAGATTCTTAAGATTTTGTTAAACACCCACTACTAGTATTCATCTCTCCTAGCTAAGGATGATTCCTCTTTTCATTAGAGGGTATATCACCTTTCCCCAACTCATGGAGCCCTGAGAAATGGCAAACTGATGCATTGTCCCATCTCTGCTGAGATGTAATGGTCTTGAATAGGAGTTCTTTTTTTTTTTTTTTTTAATGTTTACTTATTTCTGAGAGAGAGAGAGACAGAGACAGAATGTGAGCGGAGAGGGGCAGAGAGAGAGACACAGAATCCGAAGCAGGCTCCAGGCTCTGAGCTGTCAGCACAGAGCCCGACGTGGGGCTCAAACCCCCAAGCTGTGAGATCATGACCTGAGCCGAAGTTGGACACCCAACCAACTGAGCCACCCAGGCGCCCCAGGAGTTCTTTTTTAATCAAAAGTTTGTTTTTTTTTTTTCCTTTCCTCCCAAGCTGTATATTCTCTTAAGTCTCACCAAATTAGTAGTGTTAGTGAAATATTTCAGAATGCTTTCCCCTTTGTCTTTCCCACTGCCCTGCTATTGCCCAGCAAGTGGGATTTAGAAGCCTCCAGCTAGTCCAGAATGTTCTTTTTCTTTCCTTGGCTGCCTGTTTTTAAAGCTTATGACAGAAGGTTGTCCCTTCCAATTTGGTGGCTGCTGGGGAAATTTTTGCCATTTTTACTAATTGTTTGGGTTTTTTGGGTTTGTTTTTTTTTTTACTTATCATAGGAGGAATGTTCTGTAGTCTTCATCCTGTTATCTCTATCAGGAAATAGATGTTTTGACAGAATTAAATATGCACACTCTATTATGTACATTTCATAAATATAGGGGAAATTATCCTTAAAATAGTCTGAAAGTTGAGGATTTAAAGTCAGTTAAAAAGTGTAATTTGTAATAAACTAGATATTTTGTTTTAGAAATAGATCTGTGGGGATCTGTTCATGAAATAGAAAATCGTTAAGAATTAGAGTTTTTTTTAATTTTCCCTATTCATTTTCAGGATTCATCAGGTGGAGTAGTTTCTTCAAGAGAATGTAAACCTAATGAAAATAAATGTTTTCCTTCAGAAGATTTTCTCAGTGAAAACAAGGCGGGTAAGTAAGATAAAACTTCTCAAAATGAGTTAATTTACTTACAGTAATAATTCATTACATGTTTCGATATGGAATTCTGTACAATAATGTTTTTTTTTTTTTATTCAGTATGTGTGCTTCTATTTGTATCTTTATGTTTATCTCAGTGACACTGTTTTCTGTAGTAAGCAATGTAGTGCAGTTTGAAAACGAGGAAGGTAAGGAGACCTTAGGCTGGAATTTATGACAAAATACTGATGAATAATTGGTCTATGGGAGGTAGCCAGGGTACTTAAGCTCCCTAGAACTTGGTCTTTTCATTACACCTACTCTACCTGTCTTTTACCCAAAATAATAGAAAGGAGTAAAAACAATTTATGTTATATATTCATCATCAAAACTCTACTGTAAGTAAGCATAATTTATGAAGCCATCAAAAGGACACTTGGGCATCAGGAACCTTGGGATTTTGTCTAGGTCTGCCACTAATTAACTATGTGGTCTAGGGATGAGATCTCTAGTCTTCATTTTTAAATTTCTCTTAGTTCTGAAATCCCATTACTAACTTGTAATGTCATTGTTCAATTAAACAGTATTTACTAAACTATGAACATACACAGAGGTTAACATTCTACTTACCAACCAGATTCTGGATAACTTTACTTTGTTGGTTATAGCTATAAGTTTGAAAATAAATTAAAATTCTTGGAGTGTATATATATTGATTACAGTGATTAAACTGCAGTTCACAGGAAGAAAACAGATAAAACAAAGAGCATAGTCTGGAGCAATAGCCCTTAAGAGGACCTAATGATATATAGAGAAGGATTGTTCATAATGATAATTCTGAGATACCCTGTTAATAACTAGTATTTACTAGGTGCTGAATATGTACCAGGCAGTGCTAAGTGTTAGTATGTGTTATGTTTCCTATGGGTTGTGCTATTACTGACCTAATAGAACGTGTAACAGAACAATAGTGGCTTTCTCTTTACAGTAGTTAATAAAGTTTGCTTTTAAAATAAATTTATTTTAGGGGTGCCTGGGTGGCTCAGATGGTTAAGCAACCAACTCTTGACTTTGGTTCAGGTCATGATCAGAGTTCATGGGTCAGCACATCGGGCTCTGTGCTGAGAGTGCGGAGCCTACTTGGGATTTCTCTTTCTCTCTTTCTCTCTCAAAAAATAAAAAAAAGTGAAAAAAAAATGAAAATAGATTTATGTCAGTATACTAAAGTCCATTTAAAGAAAAACATTTCATGAACAAAAAATAATACAGGTGGCACAAGGGTATGGCAAGATTCATAAAGGTCGTGTACAAATGGTAAAGGATTGTAACAATAATTACAGTTTATCATTTCTCACAACCTTAGGAAATGGGTTTGTATGCCCATTTTGTAGAAGAGGAAACAGACTTAGGTTAAGTAACTAACCCACAGCAGATCAGACCTGTCTTGGCCTTGTTTCTAGAGAATGAGCTCTATTTTTCAATGCAAAGTTAAAAGTTTGCTTTTTACTCAGTAGCCCGCTTGTCCCATATTTTTCTCTAAACAACTACTATTTTAACTTTGGTCTTTTTTTTTTAATAGGATTTTTATTTTGTAATAATTTTAGATTTATAGAAAAGTTATAAAGACAGTACAGAGAGTTCCTGTATATTACTCCCCTCATTTCCCCCATTGTTACTATCTAATATCAACATTGTACTTTTGTGAAAACTAAGAGACTGATACCAGTACATTACTATTAACTAAGCTCTAGACTTTATTTGGAGTTCAGCAGTTTTCCATTAATGCCCTCTTTCTGTTCTACAATCCAGTCCAGGGACCATATCGCCTTTAGTTATGTCTCCATAGTGTCCTTTGGTCTGTGACATTTTCTCAGTCTTTTCCTTGTTCCATGTTTTTCATGATTTTGACATTCTTGAGTACTGGCCAGTTATCCTGTATCATGGCCCTGAATCTTGGTTTGTCTGATCTTTTCTCATCAACAGAATGGAATTAATGGGTTTGGGGAAAGAATGCCCCTGACGTGAAGTACCCTTCTCACCACACTGGATTGGGGGTACTGATGTCCATATGACATTACAGATGTCCATGTGACATCACTTGGTCAAGGTCAAGTTTGTCAGATTTCTCTACTGTAAAGTCACTCTTACTCCTTTTCCATACTCTGTTCTTTGGAAGTAAGTCATCAAGTCTAGCCCATCCTTTCATGGAGAGGATTAAGCTCCATCTTCTGGGGGAGTGGAGATATTCACATATATTATTTGGAATTCTTATGTAAAGAAGTGTTGTCTCTTTTCTCCTAATTGTTTCCTCCATCTTGAAGTAAATGGAGTCATGGACACTTAACAGTATGGACTCATGAATATTTTATATTTTGGGTTGTAATCCAATACTACATTATTTATTCTGTTGTTCACATTGTTCTAGTTTTTACCAATGGGACATCTTTTCAAGTCATTCTCTTTGGCATGCCTTGTCCTTTTGTTTCTTTTGAGCACTTCTTTATTTTCTGGCACTACAGGGTATTCCAGCCTCATGTTGTATTTTCTCTGCCCCAGTCCTAGAATCAGCCATTTCTCCCAGGAAACTGGTGTGTTCTGTTAGACTTCTATTTATAAACCAAGATCTGGAGTTAGTGTGCTCACTGCTCTGGAGTGTTACTGCTTCTAGGCCTTCTCAGCAAACAGAGCTAGGAAATATACGTATGCGTACCGTGTATGCACACATCTATAATTGTTTCTGTATCTCTCCATCTGTACATATACTAAATAAACGTAAGTTCAAATTTGCTGTCCCGATCTCTAATCCAATACAACAGGGTTTATCCCATCCTTTCTTGTTTATCCATGGCTTCCCTTAGACAGGGAAAAACTTTTCCACTATTCATTACCCACCCACTTAATTGTTCAGTCCCAGTACACCTGCACAATAGTTTCAGAATTGTTAATTCATACTCCTGTGAGAAATATTTACCAGTTAGAGTCTATTATTTACAGTCCTTTTGTCTTTAGCCTTATAATTTCTAGTTAAAACACAGTTTGATAAAGATATTTAGGTCAGCTGCCCATTCTTCCCCTACCTCCTTCATCGCGGTCATGCCACCCTGTTCTAATACAGTTAGATTCATTCGTCACAGTGTGCATTCCATCCTGGGATCCCTCAACATCATGGCTGATGTTTAAATTTATAAAGTTCAACTTAATATTTTCTTTCATGTACTGTGCTTTTGGTGTTACATGTAAAAACATATCCAAACCCAAGTTGTGGAGTTTTCGCTCACATTTTCTTCTAGAAGTTATATAGTTTTACATTTTACAAATAGATCTGTGACCCATGGTGAGTTAATTTCTATAGAAGAGTGTTGTTGGGTTTTTTTTTTTTGCATATGACTGTCCAGTTGTTCCAGCACATCTGTCGACTCTCTTTTCTCCATTTAATTACTTTTTTTCTGTCAAAAATCAGTTGACTGTATGTGCGTGGGTGTGGTTGGGGCTCTCTATTTTGTTCCATTGATCTAGACCATACTGTCTTGATTATTTGTTAAGTCTTGAAATCAAGTGATTTCAGTATTTAGGTGTTATTAACATTTAAAGTTTTATGATTTAAAGCTTTGAGTTTATTTTATAATACAAAATTACTGTCATTTTTTTCCCCAACCAGTTTCTCCTGATTCTGTTGTCTACCCGATCTTCAGTGTGTCTTCAGTCAATACAAAAAGGTAAGGATTGCTCTTATTTTAATGTTTAAGGTTTATTTAATTGAGTCCTTCTGGGTATCTTTCTTTCTTGCACTATGTAATTTGGAGAGTATTTTTTTTTCCTCCCCACTAAGGGGATATTGAGAATAAGATGAAATCAGGCCCTCTCCTAGAAACTTCATAAGAACCCAAGAGTTAAGAGAAGGGAAATATCTTTATGGGTTTGAGTGATAATAATTGCTAACATTTTTATACAGTACCTGACCCATAATAAATAGTTTATATCCATTATTTAACTTGGTTCTTAGAACATCCCAGAAGATTGATACTATTAATAATTCCATTTTCAGCTGAGGAAACTGATAGTAATTCACATCTCTTAGAAGCAACAGCTCTTAGCAGCCACAACTAGAATCTGTATCTGAATTAAAGCCCATTCAGCTGTATTGCCTTTCCTGGGTGATAATATATTAATGATAGTTCATGTTTAATGAGCATTTACAACCTCATGATGTAGGTACCAGTGTTACCCCATTTTATAGACTAGGAAACTGGCCAGAGGAGTGAGTAACTTACAGCAGCTTTAGTGCTGTTAGAAATCCTGGCTGAAAAGGGATACAGGAGTACTGATGCACAGGGGCACTTGTACCCCAATGTTTATAGCAGCACTCTCAACAGTAGCCAAATTATAGAAAGAGCCTAAATGTCCATCAACTGATGAATGGATAAAGAAATTGTGGTTTATATACACAATGGAATACTACGTGGCAATGAGAAAGAATGAAATATGGCCTTTTGTAGCAACATGGATGGAACTGGAGAGTCTTATGCTAAGTGAAATAAGTCATACAGAGAAGGACAGATTCCATATGTTTTCACTCCTATGTGGATCCTGAGAAACTTAACAGAAGACCATGGGGGAGGGGAAGAAAAAAATGGTTAGAGAGGGAGGGAGCCAAAACATAAGAGACTCCTAAAAACTGAGAACAAACTGAGGGTTGATGGGGGTGGGAGGGAGGGGAGGGTGGGTGATGGGTATTGAGGAGGGCACCTGTTGGGATGAGCACTGGGTGTTGTATGGAAACCAATTTGACAATAAATTTCATAAAAAAAAAATCCTGGCTGAAGCTGCCACTATGCTAGTCAAAGCTAAGACTGGGAAGGGGAGAAGCATGAATGTGAGAATGATAGGCTAGAAAGCTCTGGCAAAGAAGTATCTTATGGTCTTAACATCTTCCTAAGTAGTTTTGGTACTTCTGTCCCCCCTTGATGATAAATAACTGTAGGTATTGAGCAAGGAACTTTCTAGCTGAGTTCTACTTTTAGGGTACCTCCATCACCTCAGAAATTGGGTTGGGTAGCAACTTTCCCTCTTTAAAGGCCATGTTCCTAGTTTTTTGCACCTTTCTGTTTTTTCATCTATGTCTTCTTTCATGCCTATTTATTGAGGATTGAAATCTACCACAATTAGCTGATATAAGTGTATAAACTAATTAATCTAGCCTAAGGAGATATGAGAATACTATTGGTTGGATTGTTTGAAATTTCTCTTTATGTAGGACCCAAAAGGTCAGATCTTGTCAATCACTTGTGGTTTAATCTATGACTTACTTTAGGCAGATTACAGATTCTCCAGGTTCATTGTCTCACATTCATTTTTTGTTTATTCACTCATTTGGCAAACATTTATAGAGTGCTATATGATATTGAACTATTATACTGAGTTTTGGAGATGTGAAAATAAATAACACATGGTCCTATCATGGAAGTTATGATTAGAGGAGAACGGGCATTATAATAAAATGTTAAAATTGCTAAGATAGAAATAAAGAGATTGTGGTCATACATGCAGGGATGGGAATTTGCTGAGTTACTCAGCAAAGGTTGTATAAACGGCACGAGTCAAGCAGCCTAGAGAGTGTGTTTTGTGTTACGGGCACATACCATTAGTGGTTTGTCAAAGCAGTTCAAGAGCGTCACGTCCAGCATTTTTTTTAATGGAATAATGCATCTCTCACAGTTATTTATTAACAGTAAGTTATTTAGTAAAACTTTCTGGTTTTAGTTTTATATGTGTATCTATATTGGTCATAATGTAAAATAAATTTCTTACCGTCAAATGACAGGATAGTTTGGCTTAGCTTAAAAAACACTGGACACTTATTTTTCTAGTGTTTTTTGTTTTTTTTTTTGGTTTTTTTGTTTTTTTTTTTCTTGTGAGTTTTCTCTGAATCTCTTGCTTTGGTCACCTGGGTTTTTTTCCTTGCCTTTTTTTTTTTTTTTTTTTTTTTTACCTCTACTCTCCACAGATTTTTATTCCTTTGGTCCTTGGAAAACAAAGGTCCTTTTATTATAAGACTTGGGTTACAAACCCAGGGCCTATAGAGATTGGGTGGAGATTGGAGCCAAATGGGGAATGCATACCTCAAATAAAAGAGCATGCATTGTGTTAGTTACATTCTTTGAAGAAATAATGGTCTGGTGATCTTACAGTGTCTCTTGCAATATTGGAAATACATTTTTAAGTGAGATCTCTAAATTTTAAAATATTGGTAGCTAATCCACAGTTTTGTTTTTTTTTTTAATTTTTTTTTAATGTTTGTTTATTTTTGAGACAGAGCATGAACAGGGGAGGGGCAGAGAGAGAGGGAGACACAATCTGAAACAGGCTCCAGGCTCTGAGCTGTCAGCACAGAGCCCAACGTGGGGCTCGAACTCACAGACCGTGAACCGAAGTCGGATGCTTAACCGACCAAGCCACCCAGGCGCCCCTAATCCACAGTTTTAAACACTGTAAGCCAATCAAAACATATCTGCGAGCTGTATTTGGCCCAAGAGCCTCCAGTTTACCACCTCTTTAGGCCAGTCCCCACATTCTTTCCTAATTGGAACAGGTTGCCTCAACAACATCTATCCAGCCAAAATATTTTTTTCCTAAGTTTGAAAATAGTGGGGTGATGCTTTAGGTGTGAGGACAAGTGAATATATTAACCTCACTCACTGCCCAAGTATAGAGTTGTTGGATATAATATACTGGTAGCTGACTTCCTGTGGAACTGTGAGATTCAAGAATAGAATCTTCTTATTTGCTGTGGCGTTACAGGGATTTCTTTATGCTTAGGGTAAGCATTGCCCTAAAATTCGGTAAAGCAAAAAATAAAAAAATAAAATCACTTTTTAAGAGTTAAGTCAACTGCTATTCTTTACTGGTTACCTTGAGTAAGTTACTGATCCTCTCTGAGTGGGCCTCCGGTTTCTCATTGTTCTGAGCCCTATTGCTTCATTAAGTTATTGTCAATAGAAGGCATTAAAAATTGCAAGGTGCTCTGCAAATGTTATAGACATAGCTGTTTTCATCGTAATTTCTCAGACATTTCAATTTATTAAATAATGTTTATTAACTTTTATTTCAAAGATCTTTAGTTGAACAGTCTTCTGTGGGATCCATCATATCTGCTAACCTCTTGAAACAGATCAATACACAGAAAAGTACTAATACTAGAGATACAAATAAAGAAACTAAAGACCAGCTCATCATTGTGAGTAAATTTAAAAGCTCCTCCTGTATGTGGCTCTCATGTAGAACATGAAGGCAGACATGTTGTCTTAGCAGAGTTAACATGGTTTATAGACATTCTGAGTTGTGTATATGCCAGCTTTGTTGTAGTGGTAGCATTTAAACTAGTCAAGTAGATTTTCAAACTGATAGTGTTGGGCAATGTGTTATGAGATAGAATGGAAGTTAATAAGCCATGACAGTGAATATTCCTGACTTTTCTATATTTATGAATTTATCTGTGCTTTTCTGAACTTTTATTATGTACTGTATTTATTTTTTATCAACTTTTGGGGCAAAGAATTTTAATATTCCTAATCATTTAAGGAAAAACACTATATAATGAATATACAAGTCCTAGGATTTTTGCCCTGCCTCTTTGAAACAAGGCTTTTTCAGGTCTCTTCATTTAAGAGCTTAATAATTATGCTCTCTTGTTCATCTTAGCCATTATCTTTATGATTTGATTTGATTCCTTCTTAGAACTATGGGTCAAGCGAAAGAATCTTGATTTTTTTTTTATACCATCAAAGAGACCATTTCACTTCTTGCATCAGTTTATTGCATTTTTAGGTCTCATTCCATTTTGTTTAGGAGGTGGAGGGAGGGACATAGTAACCAGACTTTCATTTAGTATTTCACTTGTGCCAGCATAAAAGAAAAATAGGGAGAAATTTGAATGAATGGCTACATGAACTAAATATAGAGCTATTTGTGATGTGTTTAGATGGACTTGTTCTTTTCCCAATTACAGGACGCAGGTCAGAAACATTTTGGAGCCACCATGTGTAAGTCCTGTGGCATGATCTACACCGCATCCAACCCTGAGGATGAAATGCAACATGTCCAGCATCACCACAGATTTCTGGAGGGGATCAAATATACAGTAAGTCAAAAACAGTCTTTCAATTTGTTCTAAAAGTAAAACTGCTTTAAAAGGTACATATCTTTTGCTTAAATATTGGAAGATCTGTATCTTTAAATATCATCTACAGTTTTGTTGTCTTAATATTTGAGGCTGATGGTACTTAAAAGCTAACTTCAAAAAATTTTCTTTTTTAACATTTATTTATTTTTGAAAAACAGACAGGGTGTCAGCATAGGAGGGGCAGAGAGAGAGGGAGACACAGAATCGAATCAGACTCCAGGCTCTGAGCTGTCAGCACGGAGCCCAACATGGGGCTTGAACCCATGAACTGCGAGATCATGACCTGATCCAAAGTTAGATGTTTAACTGACTGAGCCACCCAGGCGCCCCAAGAGCTAACTTTTAATAAAAGTGCCATATCAGACTTTCTATCCTGATATAAGTGTTGTTCTAGGTTGAGTGAACACCCTTCATCCTTAACTCTAGCCTTTTGAGCGGAGCTGCACAATTAGGATATAAAACTCAAAGACTTGAGCAGACTCTACTTCCCCATACCTCTTCACGTTAGTAGGAGTATTTGTAGATAGGGTTAGAAAAACCGCTTTTCTGTGATTTCTCCAGGCTTTTTCTTTTCTGAAAGGAGAGATTCCACCTTTTCATCAAGCACCTTTCTAGTATGATGCATCCTGTTGTCCTTTATGTTCTACCTGCTATTCAAATGCATTTCTTTTTTTTTCTATAATATTTTTAGTGTGGTTTATTAAACCTCTGCTTATCCTAGCCCTCTTCTACCTTCCCACTCCTAATAATTCATCATTTTTTCTCTATATTCTTATGAAGTCCTCTTAATTGACTTTCCATTATTTTATAATAGATAATATAAATGTCTCCCAGCATGTAGGGTGTCAGTCAGTCTCTTGAGGACAGGTACTTTATTTCAGGCATCTTTTACTTCCCTTCCCACATTCCTTTAGTCAGATTTTGTCCTTTTTCGCATCATTCATTGTTCATCTTTTTGTCCTCTCTAGACCAAATTGTTTAATGGTTTTGTGTGTGTGTGTGTGTGTGTGTGTGTGTGTGTTTTCTCTCTCTTCAGATTAAACTGAGTTTTTTTTCTTTCGTCAGGGCTGGAAAAAAGAACGTATAGTAGCACAGTTTTGGGATGGGAAAATTTTGTTGGTACTGCCACATGATCCGAGTTATGCTATCAGAAAGGTATGGAACATTAGTTTCTTAATCCTTGTTCTCCTACTCCCTCTCCTGTCACCAAGAATTCAACCCATGTTGAAGTGTAAAACCCCTTTGCTGATAGCTAATTCATTCTGGTGATTCTGGTTCTCATGCAGGCGTCAAATTCATAGTGGTTTATACAAAACTAAATTTAGAATTACAAGATGAAGTGACAGTCAAAGATTTAAGAGAACAGATAAGGCTCTATTGCTTATCTTTTACCTTCGTCTTCGCTTGTGAAAGATAAACTAAATTTTTCAGTATTGAGAAATTAATGACCCCAGAGTCTCTCTCTTATGTTGTTACTGCGTGTCTCATGGGCTGGATGTATTCAGTGCACATTGAATAAAGCTGAAACAAAATCTGTTTTGGCACTTCCCACCCCTTACTCCCCCTAGGCATCTGCATTTCTTTCTGCTGAACGTGCTCTTTAAAATAGGATTTTCAAACTCTGTTTTCAAAGTGGCAGATACATGCATCAGTAGTAAAATAATTTTGGGGGTGTGCAAATTTAGGAAATAGAAGTAAAAGGTACACATTTTCTGTACATAAATGTATATATAGTTTCTGTTCTTTTTAAAACAAATGAATCTCTTTTGTTTTTTAACATCATTAGGTAGAAGATGTCCAGGAACTTGTTGATAACGAATTGGGCTTCCACCAAGTTGTTCCCAGATGTCCAAACAAAACCAAGACTCTTCTCTTCATATCTGATGAAAAGAGAGTAGTTGGGTGTTTAATTGCAGAGCCCATCAAACAGGTGTGGTATATGTCTTTTAAATTATTGGCATAATGTGTGAGCAAAATAAAGTAATTGGGTGAAGACTTCAATAAGCAGTTGAGAATGCTACCATTGATGGGGTGCCTGGGTGGCTCAGTTGGCTAAGTGTCCAACTCTTGGTTTTGGCTCAGGTCATGATCTCGTGTTTTGTGAGTTCAAGCCCTGTATCGGGCTCTGCGCTGACAGTGTGGAGCCTGCTTGGGATTCTGTCTCTCCTCTCTCTGCCCCACCCCTGCTCATTCCCTCCCTCCCTCCCTCCCTCTCTCTTTCTCTCTCTCTCTCTCTCTTTAAATAAATAAACTTAAAAAATAATAATAATAAAAAAATGCTACCATTGATGACATTTTCCCCTGCTAAAGTATCCTGGACCATATAGATAATTGAAGTCATTTATTTCTATTATATTTGGTATTTTGCCATATATAAAAAGCAGGATTAGTAAGTCTGTCCTGTGTTCATGTAGTCATTTCCATACCTGGACTAGTGATTTTTAAATAAGCAAATCTGTAGAGCCCAGATATTGAGGATGTGGCTTAGTGCAGGTTAATATATTTGGCAAAATAATTATTGTCCCTTAATTAGAATCTATTTTAGGTACTAATGAGCAATGTTCTGGAAGAGGAGTTGGCAAACTTCAGCGCCTGGGCCCTGTGTGGCCCACCACTTGTTTTATAAAGTTTCATTAGAACAGAGATATGCTTATTTATTTCCATATTATCTGGTTGTTTTTGTAACAGGTATAACAGATCACATGGCCCAGTGAACCTAAAATATTTATAACTTGGCCCTTTACAGAAAAAGGTTGCCAGCTTTTTTTCTAGAATAGAGAGAGTTTTTGCCTTCAAGGAGCTTATAGTATAATCTTTAGCTAAGGAGAATTATAGTTCAGAGGTGTTCTTTTTACCTGACTTTATAGGATCCCACACTTAGGTCTCCTTCCTTTTAAAAATATTTGATTTCTCAATACATCTGAAAATGATACTAGCATAAATTTTTTACCTTTGTGTAAGTGGTTCCCTTTCTCCCCTCATTTCTACTATCTTTATTACTCTTCCTTATTTTCTCTTTTTTCACCATATATACATATACATATACATACATATATACATACATATATACACACACACACACACACACACACACACACAATATAGTGTCCCTCGTGTGTTTATCAGAAGCTGGAGAGAAAAGCAGCTGATTTGTATTAGTAGTCAATTTGGCCTTTTATTCTAAAGAAGTAGACTATTTATGTAGTGATAATAAGCAAATACAGCTAAATAACATATATTCTCTTCTACTTTTTCGTATTTCAAGAGCAATGTTTTCTTGATGGTAGTTAAAACTTAAGTACCCACCTATCAGAGCAGCTATATTAAAAAATAGTGACAAGGCACCTGGGTGGCTCAGTCGGTTGAGTGTCTGACTCTTGATTTTGGCTCTTGTCACAATCTCAGAGTTATGGGATGAAGCCCCATACTGGACTCCACGCTGAGTGTGGAACCTGCTTAAGAGTCTCTCTCTTCCTCTCTGTCTCTCAAAAAAAGATAAAAAATAGTGACAATATCAAATGCTGGCAAGGCTGCAGGGAAAACTAGATCTTTTAGACATTGTTGGAGAGAACATAAAATGTTAGGACTACAAAATGTTTGACAGTTTCTTAAAAAACTAATCCTACATTTATATGACCCAGCAGTCCACTTCTGGTTATTTATCCCAGAGAAATGAAAATCTACTCTACACAAAAGCCCATTCCTGAAAGTTTATAGCAGCTTTTTTGGTAGTGGTCAAAGCCTAGAAACAAAGAAACTGTTCTTCAGTAGGTGAATGATCACTCAAACTGGTACATCCATTCAATGGAATATTAGTCAGCAATAAAAAGGAACACACTGTTGATATATGCAACAACTTGGACAGACGTCAAGGGCATTGTGCTAGTGAAAAAAGCCAATCTCCAAAGACCACATGATGTATGCTGCCATTTATATGACATCCTCAAAATAACAGAATTATAGAGTTAGAGAATAGATTGAGGTTGCCAGGGCTTAGAGATGGTTGAGGGAAAAGGTGGACATTATTACACAGAGACAACAAGAGAAAGATCCTTGAGATGATCCAGTAGCTCTGTATGCTGGTTATGGATACAGATGTGATAAGTTGTTCCATGACATGGGAATATATGCAAACATTATACCTATGTTAAACCCTTGGTTTTGGTATTGTACTGCACCTATAGAATATATAATCATTGGAGGAAGCCAGATGAAGGATACATGGATCCTCTGTACTATTTTAAAGATCCTTAAATACCACCCAGATTTCATAGTTAATATGCAAAAATCTTTAGTGTTATCATTTTTTTTAGGATATCATAAATAAATGCAGTTTAGACTGGAGAGAATGGGAGAAGTTTATGTACTATATTAAAAGTAAGTCTGATTTTTATAATTTTTTAATCAATAGAAGAAGGAAGTTCCATAATGGTATGTAATCCACTGGAATATGGGAATATCTCAACACCAGTATTTTTTTAAGCATTGTGTGACCATATTTATTTATTTTCAGAGAAAGAGAGAGAGAGGGAGCTTGCACACGGGGGAGAGGCAGAGAGAGGGAGAGAGGGTCCCAAGCAGGTTCTGCCCTGACAGCACAAAGCCCAATGCGGGGCTTGATCTCATGACCTGAGCCAAAATCAAGAGTTGGATGCTTAACCGATTGAGCCACCCAGGTGCCCCCATGCATTGTGTGACTATAAGTGGATAAGAATCTAGGAAGTATCAGAATTTTAACATTTTTGGTGAAGGTAGTAATAAGATTAATTTTAGATACTTAAGTCTTGTTTGAGGAATGTGAACTCAACTGTACTATTTTTTTACAAAGAAATGTGAACTCAACTGTACTATTAGCTCTAGATGCGTCTGTATTATCATTGTAGGCCTTCCGTGTCCTGTCCGAACCAACGGGTCCAAGCTCTAAAGAATGTCATCGGGCTTGGCAATGTTCAGATGTACCAGAACCTGCAGTTTGTGGAATAAGTAGAATCTGGGTCTTCAGACTGAAACGAAGAAAGCGCATTGCAAGACGACTGGTGGATACTCTCAGGTAAGAAATAAAATAAAATAAAATGGATCTAGACCCAGATTGGCTTTCCCAGAACCTTTCCTGGTTTATGAGTCAAAGGGAACGATGTTATAAAGACACTTATGTTTAAATACTGCCAAAGTCAGGCTAAGGCCAGCAATGGCACTGGAAAACAAACAAACAAATACACTAGATGTACTCAGTTTAGGGCACAACATTCCAAATGTGAAACATTGTAGCCCAGTGCTTATTAAACCACCTGTGGTGAAAGACTAGTTTAATTGCACAGCAACACTTTAATAAAATGAAAATGAATTGCTAGAAAATGAAATAGGAAAACAAAAAAATGAGACATACAAGTCCCCATTTTTATTAGATTCAGCAGATGTGAAATTTAACATTGCAATAAATATAATTTATACAAACAAAATACAGGCTTAAAAAAACTACAGAAATTGTACATTCATTGTTCATTGACTACTGTGTGACTCGGTAATTGATGAAGACTTATAAATCTAACTAAATGTAAAAATGAGTTAGCCAGGCAACCCACAAAATGGGAGAAATTCATCTAATAAGAGTCCAGTATAACCAGTATATATAAAAGAACTCTTCCTATACAACAATAAAAAGACAATTGGCCCAATTAAAGATGGGCAAAGGATTCCAATACACAGTTCTTCTTTGAAATACATATGGCTGCCACCAAGGATTCGCAAACTAAAACCATGATGAGATACCACTTCATACTCACTAAACTGTTAGTGATATGACTTACTTGCTTGTTAACATACCTGATCTAGGTTGGATGGATGAGTTTCGTTTCACAACACTTACTCTCTCGACCTCTATACTTAAGAGAACAGGTTACAATCCAGGGACCATACTTTGAGGAGTGATCTAGCCTTGTGAGTCCTGTACGCTTTTTAGGAAAGAACACCCAAGACCGCTGTGGGATCCAGTGTTGCGCCATAATCCTAGTCACCTGCACATACCTTATAAAGGCGAGTAGTGAGAATTAGTGTCTATAATGATTTTATTTGATAGTTAATTATGAAAAATCTCTATTTTTTTGAATGTTTATTTTGAGAGAGAGAGAGAGAGAGAGAGCATGAGCGGGGGAGGGGCAAAGAGAGAGGGAGACACAGAATCGGAAGCAGGTTCCAGGCTCTGAATTGTCAGCACAGAGCCCGATGTGGGGGCTTAAACTTGTGAACTGCGAGATCTTGACCTGAGCCAAAGTCGGATGCTTAACCAACTGAGCCACGCAGGTGCCCCGAAGTACCTCTATTTTTTATATTTTATGTTAAATATTTTATACTAAGAGATACAAATTTGGCATGGGAAATACCAGTATCTAACCTAGTTCCACCAGGCAGTAGTCCAATGCTTCTCAAACTTGAAAGTGCATATGAATCACCTGAGGATCTTGTTAAAATGCAGGTGTGATTGAGTAGGTTGGAGTGGGGCCTGAGATTCTGCATTCCTGATATGCTCTCAGGTAGTGATGAGTGTAGATCATACGCTGGGTACTAAGGCAGTAAGTAGGTTATCTGTAAGCAGAAGTTTCCCTTAAAGGAAAAATAAAAACACATGCATCTGAGAATGAACACATCTCTTCTCACATCTGTGAGTTGAAATACAGGTAACATAAGTGGCAGCTATCCTGTAGAGGGGCCTTAGGCTTCATTCTCTCTGGTTTATACAGACAACATATGTTTAAATCCTTACAAAGGTAGAATATCGCCCCTAGTTGTTTTACGTAAGAAGCAACAGAGGCTCACCAGGGATTATTAGTACACATTTACACAGGCTAGTAAAAGGACAGTTAGGACTCAAACCCACAGATCTCATGTTCTTTCTATAACTGATGTCACTTTATAAGTGAGACAGTAAGCTCTATTTAATCAAACCAGTATTTTGCTTTAGATTCTAGTAAATTCAGCCATAAACTTTGTGTGAAATTATATAGTATACCATATACTTAAATCTTAACTTCTAATTGAATCCAATCTTTAATTTTATATTTTTAAAATTTCAAACCTGTGGGGTACCTGGGTGGCTCAGTTGGTTAAGTGTCCAACTTTGGCTCAGGTCATGACCTCACAGTTGATGAGTTCAAAGCCTGTGTTGGGCTCAGTGCTGACTGCTTGGAGCCTGGAGCCTGCTTCGGATTCTGTGTCTCCCTCTCCCTCTGCCCCTCCCCGCTTGTGTTCTGCCTCTCTCTCTCTCTCTCTCTCTCTCTCTCTCTCAAAAATAAATAAAACCTATAAAAAAGTGCAAGAATAGAAAAAGAAGCCCTTATTTACCTTTGCCCAAATTCATCAAGTTTTAACATTTACTTTCTTCTTGAATTATTTAAAGGTAAGGTATGTATATTACGCCCCTTTAGTACTTCAGCGTGTATTTCTTAAGTCCAAAGATCCTTCCTCATGTAAGCATACTTGAGTTATCAAATACCGGGTATTTAGTGTTGATGTAATCCTTTCCTCTACTGTATGGTCCATATATCAGTTTTGTCGTGTGTCTCCACGTCCGTCATAGCATTTCTTTTTCCTGTCTAGATCACATTGCATGTAGTTGTCTTAACTCTTTTGTCTTCATCTCCTTTCTTTCTCTTTCTCTCTCCCTATCTCTGACCCTCCCGTATACTCTCTCTCTCAAAATAAATAAACCAAAAAAAAAGTGCTTAAAGAGATCAAAATTATATATTTGGACTGCTTTAAAATACGTATGCTAACATTTAATCAGAATTTTAAATTAGTTCCATTGTTAACTTGTCTTTTCCTCTTTTTTAGGAATTGCTTCATGTTTGGCTGTTTTCTCAAGACTGATGAAATAGCATTTTCTGACCCAACACCAGATGGCAAGTTATTTGCAACCAAATACTGCAACACCCCTAATTTCCTTGTATATAATTTTAATAGTTAAAGCCAGTCTCTACTATAGAACAGTTACTGTGTGGACGATTTCAGACAGCCCCATATCCTATAATAGGAACTATTTAATAGATACCAAAATAAAAATACTAAGACACACATATATACACATAAACCTGTATTAGTTTTATTTCTTATGAATCAAAAAGTGAGGGATAAATTTGTTGAAAAGTATCTGGGGACTCAAAAAAAGGAAAAGTCTGGATAATATATACTGACTAGCATTGGAATCCTTAATTATGAAACTTGATAGCTCTAACTGGAAAATGACATGCCTCCTTCATCAAAACATTGACAAAGCAAGGTGGTTTCCACAGAAATGTGACCATTTCTCTCTTATGAAGCACACTTTTGCACAGGGATTACCTCATGCCCCATCAGAAGCAAATAAAATTTAAAGATAGGCAAATAAGTTCCATGCCCAATCTTTAATGGTAATTCCCAAATTCTGTACACAAAATTTTTAGTTTATAGGTTTATAGGTATTGGCTGTAGTTGAAACTGAGTTTCAAAATATTTAGCAAGTGTTTCGAATTTTTAATTTGTAATAGGGCTTTCCCATCTTTATGGTAAATAAAGAATGAGCAAAATTTCCATATCCTTTGATGTAGAACAGAATTCTGTAGCTTAATGTTTTAATCTTTTTGCAAATCATATCAATCAAGACATACTTGTCATCAGATCCAATTAAAATTAACCGTAGTAATTGCACTATTGTCATTTCATTCATTTCAGTGTGAAAATGCTAACTGTACTAATCTTTAGTACACTTGTTACTGGGGATTGATGTCATTAACACAATAGATGCCCATTTCGTTTAGATGATTCATATGGTTACATTTTTAATATTTTTGCATGTTTAAAATACATCTTGTTCTGAGACATCTGGCGAAGGTGGTGACAAAATGAATAGTAATATAACTATTACTATTTTATAGTAATATAACTGAGGTTAGTAAATGAATATATCTAGGCCGGAGAATTCGTGATAACATTATGTAAATACACCTCCATATGCACACATTTTTCTAGTATAATTCTTGGATACTTTCTTTGAAGAGCAAAGAATTACTCATATTGTTTTGATTCTAAAAATCACTTAACTGCTGTCTGGTGGTAAGATGCTAGGGAAGTAGTTTTCCAGGTTATAACTTGGTAGAATCTGTTCACGTGCATTCTTTTATTTGCCTGTAAGGTAACATGTTTCCAAAATTTAAAAGCCTGCATTCCAGAAAGAATATGGAAGTGTTAAGATGTAATTTTGCAAACATTTTAATGCTGTTTTCTGCACTGCTGTTTTTGTTTTAAATATTTTATTTAAAAATTTTTATTAACATTATTTTGCTTGCTCAGTGCTTTTGTGATGAATCAATTAAAATTCTTCTCAATATTCTCTGTCTATTTTTTTATACAACCAAATGTATTGATTTTCTTTCTGTATTTTTGTGATTATAAAAACAGTACATGCTCCTTGATTCCAAAAACCAATCACTGAAAATATAGCCAACACAAAAACCTGCACACTGGATGTTTATAGCAGCTTTATTCATAATTGCCAAAACTTGGAGGCAACCAAGGTGTCAGCCACAAAAAGGCACATAGGAAACTTAATATTACTGAGTGAAAGAAGCCAATGTGAAAAGGCTGCAGACTGTATGATTCCCACTGTATGATAATCTGGAAAAGACAAAACTGGAGACCGTGAGAAGCTCAGGAGTTCGAGGGGAGTGGAGGATAACTAGGTGGGGCACGGGACTTTGAGGGCAGGGAAAGTACTGTGCAGGATACTGTAACGGGTCCATCTCTAACGTTGTCCAAACCCATAGAACAGACAACACCAAGAGTAAAAAACTCGATTTGTCAACGTAGGTTCATCAGTTGCAACAAGTGTCCCTAGTGGTGGGATGTTGGTAGTTGGGGGCCATGCATGTGAGGGGCAAAGGGTTTGTGTGGTAAATCTCTGCTTCCTCTGATTTTGCTGTGAACTTAAAATTGCTCTAAAAAAAAATTGAAAGCTTCAAAAAACAAAACAAAAAAACCAAGGAAAGCCTGATAAATTATCATAGCCACAGAGACACGACAACTAAATGTAATGCAGTGTCCCGGCACAGAAGGGCAAAATAAATCTGAATCAAGTATACCTTCGTTAGTGTGTCAGTATTGGCTCATTGGTATGTTAATTGTGACAAGTATACTAATGTAAGACGTGGGTAATAGGGGAGGCTAGGTGTAGGGTATATGGGAATTCTCTTTGCGGTTTTCCTGTAAAGCTAAAATGGACATCTCCATTATCAATGCCTTCGTAATTACTACCCAGGTCAAAAAAGTAAAACACTGCCAGCTGCCCAGAGTCCTCCTCACATTCTCTTTAATCATCATTTTCCCCAAATGTAACTACCCTTTGATGTCTAAAAGTTTCGTCTGGTTTTGAGCTTAATATAAATTGAATATGTTGTCAAGATGCATCCATGTTATTCTGTCTAGTTGACACCCATTTTCATGGTTGTATATTCCATTAAAAGAATATACCGTAATTTATTGGGGTGGCTGAGTGGCTCAGTCGGTTGAGCGTCCGACTTCGGCTCAGGTCGTGATCTCGCGGTCCTTGAGTTCGAGCCCCACATCAGGTTCTGTGCTGACAGCTCAGAGCCTGGAGCCTGCTTCAGGTTCTGTGTCTCCCTCTCCCTCTGCTCCTCCTCCACTCATGCTCTCTCTCAAAAATGAATAAATGTTAAAAAAAAAAACCATAATTTATACTATTGATAAGCATTGCTACCTTTGCCATTATACGCTACCTTTGTGATAAACTGCGTCCAACGTATGGGTCTCTTTCTGCCTGCTTATTCCCTCTAGCCTCGCTGGTCATCCTTACACCAGTACCACATTGTGTTATCAGATTCCTGAAGTTGGTATTGTAAATTCTTCCACCTTTTTTCTCTCCGGGAGTATTTTGTCTATTCTTGATCCTTTGCATTTGCATGTACAGTTTACAATCGGTTTAAGATCCTCAAAAAGCCATCACCAATTCAAAAAAAAAAATCTGTTGGGATTTTACTGGAATTGCATCACATCTACAGATCCGTTTGGGAGGATTGAATGTAAAAGATATATTTTTCTGGTGTATTTCCCCATTTAGTTTCTCAGCAATTTGGGGTTTTCAGTGTAGTTATGTAATTTTTTAGGATTTACTCTTAAAGCATTTGATACTTTCTTTGAAACCGCTGGAAATAAGATTGTTAAAGTTTCATTTGCTGATAAAACACAACAGACTTTTCCATATTGATCTTCGGTTCAGCAGCCTTTCTAAATTTAATTCTAAAGATTCATTTGCAGATTATTTTTGGATTTTCAGGTTGTTGGGTTTTGTTTTTTTTTTATTTTGAGAGCTTGCACGCATGTGGGAGCAAGGGGGTGGGGGTGGGGAGAATCCCAAGCAGGCACCACACCCAATGCAGAGCCAGACACGGGGCTTGATCCCAAGAACCGTGAGATCATGACCTGAGCTGAAACCAAGAGTCAGATGCTTAACTGATGTGAGCCAGGCAGGTGCCCCTGGGTTTTCAGTTTTGAAGTAATGTCTCATTTCATTTTTCATGAAAATACCATTTTCATGAAATACCATAGACTGGGTGGCTTAACAATTTAGCTCTCTGGTTGGTTCCCGAGTCCAGTTAAGTCCAATTTCAAGGCACTGGCAGATCCAGGACCTGGTGAGGGCCCGCTTCCTGCCTTGCTTGCGGTCTCCTTGCTGTATCCTCACATGGCAGCGCTCCTCTGTCAGGGATACTAATCCCTCTCCTGAGGGCTCCGCCTTCATAATCACCCCCCAAAGGCGCCCATCCCATCACATTAGGGATTAGGCTTCAGCACGAATTTCAGAGGGACAAACTTTCTAATCCATAGCAACTATAAAATGTTTACCATAGCTTGTTAGATATACACTCTTATGTTAAGGAAGCTCCTCTATTCCTAGGTTTCTAAGAGGCATTTGTTTTTCTAAGAGGCTTTTAAACATTTAACTCTGGATTTTATCAAAATTTTTCTTCTTTGGAGGTAGCTGATTTTTCTTCATTGGATGAATATGGTGATTACATTGTTCTTAAGTCAACCTAGTCTTGCTGAAATAATCTCAACTTGGCCCTGAGGTTTTTATGTTACTGGCTTTGGTTTACTACTATTTTGTTTAGGATTTTCTTCATCTGTTCATGAGAGCGATTGGGTATCTATAGGAGATGCACTGATGTTTCCTTTTTTCATTTATGATGCTTTTTTTTTTTCTTTTACTCTCTAGATGACTCTTGCTAAGGCTTATTAGGCTTATAAATTTTATTCGTATTTTCAAAAACAACTTTTGGCATTGTTGATCCTATCCATTATAGATTTCTCCATTTTCTATGGTAGGTTTTGTCTTTAAATTTATACTTCTTTCTTTCTTTCTTTTGGGAGGGAGTTTTACTTTTTCTTATATTCTTAGCTCACCAATTTTTCAGGTTTCAATAGCATTTAAGACCATATATCTCGGGGCACCTGGGTGGCTCAGTCAGTTAAGCATCTCTTGATTTTGGCTCAGGTCATGATATGATCCATGCGATCGAGCTCCGCGTCAGGTTCCTTGCTGGCTGTGGAGCCTGCTTGGAATTCTCTCTCTGCCTCTCCCTGCTCATGCTGTCTCTCTCAATAAACTTTAAAAAAAAAAAGACCATAAATCTCTATAATCACAATTTCAGCTGTATCCCACAAGTTTATATATATGTATTTTTTATTTGCTTTTTTTGAGAGCACATGCACACAGGGCAGAGGGAAAGGGAGAGAGAGAATCCCAAGCAGGCTTCACACCCAGAGCGGATCCAAACTCGGGGCTCAATCTCACAACCGTGAGATCATAACCTGAGACAAAATCAAGAGTCAGACACTAAATGGACTGAGCCACATAGACACCCCTATATATAGTATTTTATTTATAAATCTCTAATTTCAATTAACAAATTGTCGATTAAAGTAGGAACCAGGAGGCAATAAATAATCCTCAACATTTCTTGAGCAGCTACTTATCCCCATTTTCTTTTTGAGAGAGAGAACGCAAGCACAAGCACAAGCAGGGGAGGAACAGACAGGGAGACACAGAATCCAAAGCAGGCTCCAGGCTTCAAGCTGGCAGTGCAGAACCCAACACAGGGCTTGAACCCATGAACCGTGAGATCATGACCCGAGCTGAAGTCGGACGCTTAACCGACTGAGCCACCCAGGCGCCCCTGTCTCCATTTTCTAGAGATGCAAATAGGCTCTTGGAGGCCTTACACTGATAGCAAAGGGAGATTTTCTGGGAAGTGAGAAAGCTACTTGGGAGGAGCCTATTTGCTAACTATAATTAATTACAATTAATACAGCAAAAAGATTAGTCCCACTGTATCCTCAAACCAGTCACATTACTTTTCTGCGAATGAGGCAAATGGCCAAAAGGAAGGCAACATCTGAAAGAACAAGTTCCAGAATAAGAATAAAAAATTTTCTTACAGTTCGTAGCAAATTTTCTGCAACTCCATGTTGAGGACTTCAAGGCTCTATTCAGACACAAGATGGAAAGCATGCGGGATCATTTTGCAGTGCCTGCCATCGACAAGCCCGGTCATTGTGCGGTCCTTGGGCATTAGTTTGTTTCCATTTAATATTCCAACTGTAGGAAGTGGACACAAATTTCTCAGGGATAAAAAGTATTGGATTATGTGTTAAAAAGCTGTAATTCAGGAGAATGGACCAAGAGAGACACTGCCTTGTGAGCTTAGCAGACCTATTAAGAATGAAATCACATATAAGTCAAAGTGAGGGTAACTAAATATCAGGGCGCAAAACTGTTCAGATTTTTCTAGAAGTCAGCTTTCAGGTTTTTTTTTTTTTAAGTTTGTTTCTTTGAGAGAGCCGGTGTGAGGTGGGGAGGGTCAGAGAGATTGGGAGAGAGAATCCCAAACAGGCTCCATGCTGTCAGTGCAGAGCCTGACTTGGGACTCGAGCTCATGAACCGAGAGATCATGACTTGAGCCAAAACCAAGAGTTGGCTGCTTAACGGACTGAGCCACCCAGGCACCCTGACAGTAATTATTTTTTAAGTTTATTTATTTATTTTGAGAGAGACAGAGACAGTACAAGTTGGGGAGGGGCAGAGAAAGGGAGAGAAAACCCCAAGCAGGCTCTGCACTGCCAGCACAGAGCCCGATGCAGGGCTCAAACCCATGAAGCCATGAGATCATGACCTGAATTGAAACCAAGAGTTGAACGCTTAACCGACTGAGCCATCCAAGACCCCCCCAAGGGGATTTTTTAAAAAAAAATAAGATTTATTGCCAAATTGGCTAACATACAGTGTGTAAAGTGTGCTCTTGGTTTTTGGGGGTAGATTCCCGCGGTTCATCGCTTACATACAACACCCAGTGCTCATCCCAACAACTGCCCTCCTCAATGCCCATCACCCATTTCCCCCTCTCCCCCACCACCCTGTTTGTCCTCTGTATTTAAGAGTCTCTTACGGTTTGCCTCCCTCCCTGCTTGTAACTTTTTTTTTCTTCCCTTCCCTTCCCCCATGGTCTTCTGTTAAGTTCCTTAAGATCCACATGAGTGAAAACATGATCTTTCTCTGACTTATTTCACTTAGCATACCTTTCAGCTCCGTCCATGTTGTTGCAAATGGCAAGATTTCATTCTTTTTGATCACCAAGTAATATTCCATTGTATATATATGCCACATCTTCTTTATCCATTCATCAGTTGATGGACATTTAGGCTCTTTCCATAATTTGGCTATTGTTGAAAGTGCTGCTATAAACACTGGGGTACAAGTGCCCCTATGCATCAGCACTCCTGTATCTCTTGGGTAAATTCCCAGCTGTGCTATTGCTGGGTAACAGGGTAGATCTATTCGTAATTTTTTGAGGAACCTCCACACTGTTTTCCAGAGCGGCTGCACCAGTTTGCATTCCCACCAACAATGCAAGAGGGTTCCCGTTTCTCCACATCGCTTCCCACAGTCAAGTCTGGGTGTATCACCTGGAGTCACAGGGACAATTCATTAACTAAAAATTCCCAGGTGGCTTCTGTGGCACACAGATGGAAGATGCTGATCCAAATCATCACCTTCATTTCAGATTAACAAATGAGGCCACAAGAGAGAAACAAACCTACCACATTCACTCAACACACCTAATGACACTCAAATTAATGAAATCTAAAACAAGACACCTTCTGGTAACGACAGTCTCCTTTATTCTATATCATTCTATTAGAGTTTTATTATTTTTACACCAGAACTGTGATATGCTTAAGGTATAGATTATTAAACAAAAAATAAAAAAGGGATCTCAATACAGAAAATACATTTAATAAATAAAGCAAAAGCCAAAGATCGGGGGAGACCCAAGAGCACAAAACAAGCCTTAACCAAAAACGTCTGGAAATACCCAAGGAGCTAGTCTTTTGAGCCATTTCTCTTGGCTTCCAGTGACCATATTTAATAAGGAGCACATCAGCCCAAAAAGGCCAGCAAAAAGGTTAATGGTTTAAAAGATAAGCAAAAGTAGACTTAAGTTGTACTGCGCAAAGTGCTTTCAACAGATCCATTAAAAATAAAGAATATGTGAGAAACATTAATAAAAGTGATGGTCACTCCAAATCAATGTTAGACATACAGTTTACAGCATTTTACTACTGCTAGGGTTTTAAATTTGTATGTATGTACAAATCCAAATATTTGAGTAGCTAGTTTCTTAAACTTTCTAGAAAACCTACTACAATCTCAAATGCTTATCATCATAAGCATGTTAAGAAATATTGTAACTGTTCAAGTGTTAACTAGGTGCTACGGTCCTAAGACAGGCCACTTCCAAAAAGTCTAATAACTATGGATTATCACAGTAACTATATAATGTATTACAGTAAACAGAACAGTTATACACATGAGCCATCTGGAAAGCTCAGCAGTCATGAATATGAGGTGATCACTGGACATCCATTTCCAAAGCTTCCACGATGTGTGCGGCAGAAGGGCGATCCTTAGGGTCTTCATTAGTGCAAACGGAGAAGAGTTCAATTACTTTCTGGTACGTTTCATCCAGCTCTTCCATATTAACTGGTGGCCTCGTCCCCAAAGCTGCATAGTAGGCTTCATCATCAAAGTCACTTTCATCAAAAGTTTTATCTGCTCGTGAAAGCGTTGGAGATTGAAACAAACAAAATAACTTTTAAGTCAGGAAAAGCTTAGCAACTGCTCAAACTCACCCTCCCGAAACAAGAACTCCTCGTCCACTATGTTTTCGGTATGCACAGGCCATCTCTTCAATTATCCTGCCGTGGTGAAGATTAGATACTGTCACGGTTTATAGGTTACAACCCCCCACCCTCTTACTGTGATAGCTTTCCAATCTTTTCCTTAGACTGTAGTGGCAGGATTCTCACACACAGTCGTGACACAGAGGCTTTTCTTTCCAGGAATCTTTATTCGTGCTGGCACGGCTCAGTGGGGCTCGTACCCGAACACACAAACATGCAGTCTGATTAAGTGGTCTCATGTTACAAGGTCATGAGGGATGTTATCACATATGCATGCAGCCAGGTTGCCTTGAGGTTTTTTGGTTTTGTTTTGTTTTTTATTTCCTTAGGGAGGGGACCCTACCACAAGACAAGAGGAACTTTTAAGGAAACGTTTTGCTCTGTAGGATTTTCTCAATTTATCTCCCTATTATCAATTAACCTACAACTCATTTATATGAGAGTAAACTGAGATAGCACCAAGTTAGTCAGTAGTAATATAATCCACATCTCATGCCACTACCGCTTAATCAAACATCTGTTTTAAATTTCAATGTAATAGATAAAATATAATTTTATAAGCTAATCTTTAGTTCAAACTGGAGACTAGGATTTATGTTAAAAAAATATGTGGTTATACCTTCATCATCATCATCATCATCTGGAAGATTAACGTGTGGAATAGATAAAGTCATCATTTCCCACAGAGTCAGGCCAAAGGCAAATATGTCTGCCTTGTCAGTAATAATACCATTCTCTTCCAAAGCTTCCTTGGGTTTCCAAGGCTCGGTGCCAATGTAACAGGCCTCGGGGTCAGTCACTGAAATGAGTACAAGTAAGTCGGTCATAAGGGCAAGCACTAGAAATCACTAAGAAAAGCAAGCAACCCAAAGAAAAATGGGCAAATGATTTAGCAGGTAGTTTTAAAGGTTAAGAAATGCAGACAGTAAACATGAAAATACACTCAATCTCATTAGTAAGAATTACTTTTTCCTTATCAGATTGTTAAATATTAAAAAGCTAGTCAGTTGGCAAGGGTGTAGAGAAATAGCAATTCTCTTAGGAGGGGGCAGGAATACAGAGAGACTGTGGATGTCAAGAGCACAGACTCCGGAGCCAGACTGCCTTGCCTGGGTTTAAGGACATTTGCGAGTTGTGTGACTGTGAACAGATCAATGCATCTCTGTGCTCCAGCTTCTCCATTTTCAAACCATACTGTCATCAGGCAGAGAGAAGTACCATTTCTCTGCTTCTGTACTTGCTATGTCAGGGGAAAGGATAAGGGTCAAATCACACATTGGCTCTGAAAGCTTCTGCCCAGGAATGACATAGGCCTACTCATATTTCCATTTCCTTCTTCCTCCCCTCCCTTCTTTCCTTTCTCCCTCTCACATTAATAAAGACAGAACAAATGGGAGGAGGGAGAGAGAAAAATGAGAATCTCGCACTCAGGAAACCAAAGAGCCAGTAGACAAGCACTCATTAATTCATTCATTCAACATTCTGGTGGGGAGGGGTACATCTAATAAGTACACTCTGAAGACAGAGTGAGAACGAAGAAGCCAGACTGGGGCAGCACCCAGCATCGGGTGGCAAGGACGAAAGATGTCTCTATGAGAGCCTTTCCACTTACACCAGCTTTCGGACAGTACACATTGGAAGGCAGTCATGTCCAGTATAAGCTCCCTGAAGGTTTTCCCCCATCCCACCTTGTACCTAAGAGGCACCTAATAGAATGCCCGACTAGGTAAGAGTCTAGACATGGTCGACAAGGGCAGTGAGTCTGGTGGTAAGGTTAAGGAGTCAGTCATACCTCATTCTATGTTGGTCAAATTCCTACAGGGATGGACCACACCAAATAGCTTTCTAGAGCTCAGGATCTAATACATCAGCTCCAATTGGAGATGCCAGCCAAGTGCATTTCGTATATATACGCGGATATTTGCCCAAGCGTGAGATTAGAATTTAAACATAATGGAAGTGGTTCCCCCACATATGTTACTGATCAAGACTGCTTCTCTGTGAAGATGGATTGTTCTGACAAAAGTCTGGTGTGATAATCAACTGATGGTTGACTCATTCCTTTTTGTCAATACAGAAACAATGGTATTTTATTGCCCTTTGCTACATTCAAAAAGGATAAGCAGACATTACCTGATTTAGTTCTCATGGTCATTATGCCAAACTGAAAAATAATTAAACTGGAGCTTCTCCTCATTCTTCAATTCTTAGCTGAAACATTATTTATTTAGGAAGGCCTTTCTCAACATCTAGGCTGTGTTAAGTGGCACTGTTGTGTTTATATAATCCCTTCTATCATAACAGTCATTACGCTGTACATTATTCAAGAGCAGCTTGCTGTCCTAGATTATGAACAGTAAAAGGGTTAAGAACTAAAAAAAAACAGAAGAGGAAGGAGAACGTCCAAGTATATTCTACAGGGTGCCTGGGTCGCTCAGTCAGTTGAGCGTCCAACTTTGGCTCAAGTCATGATCTCGCAGTTCGTGAGTTCAAGCCCCATGTCGGGCTCTGTGCTAACAGCTTAGAGCCTGAAGTCTGCTTCAAGTTCTGTTTCTTCCTCTCTCTGCCCCTCCCTCGCTCATGTTCTGTCTGTCTCTCTCTCTCTCAAAAATAAACATTAAAAAAAAAAATTCAAATGTATTCTACAAGGTCAGCATTGCACTGATACCAAAACTAGATAAAGACACTACAAAAACAAAAAACAAAAACAAAAAAACCCAATAAAACTACCAGCCAATATCCCTGATGAACATATATGTAAAAATCCTCAATAAAATATTGGCAAACTGCATACAATGGTATAATTAAAAGGATCCTTCACCATAATCAATGGATTTTATTCCAGGGATGCAAAGATGGTTTAAGATTGATAAATCAATCAACGTGATTAACCATACCAACAAAACAAAGGATAAAAATCATATGATCATCTTGAGGCACCTGGGTTGCTCAGTCGGTTAAAAGTGTCTGACTCTCCATTTTGGCTCAGGTCGTGATCTCACAGTCTGTGAGATCAGATCAAGCCTTGTGTTGGGTTCTGAGCTGACAGCACAAAGCCTGTTTGGGATTCTTTCTCTCCTTTTTTCTCTGCCCCTCCCCTATTTGCATATGTGTGCTCTCTCTCTCTCTCAAAATAAATAAACTTAAAAAAAAATCATATGATCATCTCAAAAGACGCAGAAAAGGCTTTTGACAAAATTTGACATCTGTTCATGATGAAAATTCATAAAACAAAGTGGGTTTAGAGGAAATATACCTCAACATAATAAAGGCCATAAATGGAAAACCACAGCTAACATCAGTCTCAATGATGAAAAACTGAGAACTTTTCCTCTAAGATCAGGAACAATGTAAGGATGTCCACTTGTGCCACTTTTATTCAACTTAGTACTAGAAGTCCAAGCCATTGTAATCAGACAAGAAAAAAAAAAGACATCCAACTTAGTAAGGAAGAAGTAAGCTGCAGATGAGAAGATGCTTTGCACAGAAAACCCTAAAGACTCCACCCAAAACCTATTAGAAGTAATAAATGAATACAGTAAAGTTTCAGGATATAAAATTAATATACAGAAATCTGTTGCTCTCTATATACTAATAACAAAGTAGAAAAAGAAATTAAGAAAACAATTCCAGGGGCGCCTGGGTGGTTCAGTCAGTTAAGTGTCCAACTTCAGTTCAGGTCATGATCTCACAGTTTCTAAGTTTGAGCCCTGCATTGGGTTCTCTGCTGTCAGCGCAGAGCCTGCTTTGGATCCTCTGTTTGCCTATCTCCCTGCCCCTCCCCAGCTCACTCTCTCTCTCAAAAATAAACATTAAAAAAATTTTTTTTAAAGAAAATCATTTTAAATCATTTTAAAAATCATCATTAAAGACAAAAAGCAGAAACCAGACCTACAAATTCAGAGAACTGATGGTTGCCAGAGGGGAGAGGGATGCAGGGCATGGGCAAAATGAGTGAAAGGGAGATACAGTTTCCAGTTATGGGAAGAATAAGTCATAGGGATGAAAGTTACAGCATAGCATTGTATGGTGACAGATGGTAGCTACACTTGGGAAAGCATAGCGTAATGTATAGGTTTATCATACACCTGAAACTAACATAATATTGTGTGCTAACTATAATTAAATCAAACTATAATCAATTAATTAAAATCAATAAAAAATACATACAAAAATTCTTAAGAAAGGGTAAGGACTGTGTCTATCCTATTTTCCTCTATATTCATAATACCTGGCACAGTGCTTGGCCATACTAAGTATTAACAATATTTGTTAAATAAATAATCTAGAGATAACCACTGTTAAAACTGGGCTTGTCACAGCAACCTTATATTATAGTTGTGAAACATGGGAATATACCACCTATTGAAACACAAAACTTAAAAATAACTTGTAAAGAGGCACCGTGGTGGCTCAGTTGGTTAAGCATCCAACTTCAGCTCAGGTCATGATCTCGCAGTCTGTGAGATCAAACCCTGCGTTGGGCTCTCTGCTGACAGTTGAGAGCCTGGAGCCTGCCTCATATCCTGTGTCTCCCTCTCTGCCTCTCCTCCACTCACAATCTCTCAAAAATGAGTAAATGTTAAAAAGAAAAAAAAAGAAAAGAAAGAGAAAACTTTTAAAGATTTAGGTGTATTTTTTTCCAAACTTTTCTTAATGTGTACATATTTAAGTGCTATTTTACGATCTGTTCATCTCACTCAATATATCTGGATATACCATTCCTACAAATATAAACCTGTATCATTTTAATAACATTCTATTGTGTGGTGGTACAATAAATTAAACCACTCCTTACTGGTGGACATTCACCTAAAGTTTTGCATGGCCTATTCTGCTACAATGTATATTTTTATAAGTTAGTACATACACAATTCAGTAAAAAGATTAATTTCTCTCCCAGCACCTGTTATTTTTCAAGTGCTTAGCAGTAAACTTCCTCATAAAGAGAAAGCCTTAGCCCAAGAGAAAAAAGAAAGAACTGCCTTCTCTTAATGCATGGCTGGCTTAGTAGCTTTAAGAACTGCTATGCTGACTATAAGCATAAATTGATGAAGCGGAGAGTGCCGGTAAAGGAGCTGCGGAGACATTTCCCCCAGGCTTACAAATGTTTTTTTGAGAAAGCCAGATCAAGTTTTTAATTAAAAGTATGTATTGAAAATAAATGCCCTCAAATATACACCTTCAAGGAAGCACAAACCCAGGGTTTACGGCTTCACAGGATGGGCTGATGCTGGGCACCAGTGAAGATTTCACGTGTTAGTATTTTTATCAGGATTGTTATCGTTTTTGTTACTGCTGTGTTTTCAACACTGCATGAGTTTTGATTCTTCTGTCTTAACTCTATTTCTTCTACAAGCCTAAGTCTCTTGGTTTTGCAGAAATTAATATATCGGATTACTATAAAAAATGTCTGCAGTGCCCAATTATTTTTTGGAATATGTTCTTGGGAATGAATTACAGGATCAAAGGGCATTTTGAAAGGGGTTTTTTTGTTTTGTTTTGTTTTTGTTTTTTAAATATAGATTTCCAAATTGCCCTCTGAAAAGACTGTACCATTGTAGCAGTTACCAGTGCTGTTCATCAAGTAGGTCATACTCTCCCCCATCTGGACACAAAGATGGATGCACTTTTTGGCCTGTCAAGGTTGGATGGAGCCATCTGACTTGTTCTGGTCAGTGAGTTGTGAAAGAAGTGGCTTGTGTCATTTCTAATCTGGGGCAATTAATTGTTAGTGCAAGACTTGTGGAGCAGCACTTTCCAACAGAACTTTCTGTGGTTAATAAAAATGTTCCATATCTGCATTGTCCCAATATGGTAGGCACTAACCACAGGCAGCTACTGAGCACTTGAAAAGTGGCTAGGGTGGCTGAGGAAATCAATTTTTAAACTTTTCAAATATTTATTAATTTCAATAACTGTATGTAGCTAGTGGCTACTGTACTGCACAGCTCTGGAGCCTTTTTACCCTCCATATGTACAGTGACGGCAGTGTTCCGTATAGCGGATGTTCTAGCTGCTTAGGTCCTAAAAATGAGAATGAAACATAGCCATAATGGATCTGTAGCTTGAATAAGCTGTGGTTGCTTTAAGCCACTGAAGTTTTTGAGGGTGTATGCTACCACAGCAAAACTTATCCTAACATGAATGATACCTGATATGATACTGAATGATAACCTGAATTGCAACTTATACTTAGCGTATGAGAGTACATGCTGAGCTAATTTGGGAGTAAGTCAGCCAAAGACAAATACATGATTTCACTCATGTGTGGAAGTTGAGAAACAAAACAGATGAACATGGGGGAAGGGAAGGAAAAATAAGATAAAGACAGAGAGGAGACAAACCATTAGAGACTCTTAAATACAGAGAACAAACTGAGGGTTGCTGGTGGGGTGTTGGGCGGGGATGGGCTAGATGGGTGATAGGCATTAAGGAGGGCACTTGTTAGGAAGAGTACTGGGTGTTAGATGTAATAATGAATCACTAAATCCTACTCCTGAAAAAATAACATAACATAACATAACATAAAATGGTTTTTAGTTTTAGTGTCCTTCTTAAGCCCAATTTTAATGAATTATTTACCTGTAATTTTTTTCACTACTCTTTTTTAACATCTTAAAATCCTAATCCTCACATCTTAATCCTACAAGGATTAGACTGAGAATGGAAAACAGCTTTATTTTTTCTAAAATGTCCACACATCATCATTTACTGACTCAACTACTTCTTTCTCAATACTACTAAACGTCAGTGTTACATAGTAAATTTGATATATTTGGGACTACTGGACTCCTTACATTTTTCTGCCTATTTTGGCAGGCATATCACTGCTTTCACTACTGTGGCTTTATAATACTTAACATCACCTCAGGAAAATTCCTATTCATCATTCTTTCACAAAATTTTCCTGGCTATGTTTGAACATGTATCAAGGTTGAACTTCACATGTTTACAAACCATGAACTTTGACATGTTCTAAAATAAAACAGATCATGTTGGGATAATGCAGAATTTATGGATTTATTCATTCACTTCTGCTTTCTGTCTCTAAGGCTTCATTTATGTTTCTACCTGATGTGAATTCAAAACTCAAACTTAGTTTCATAAAGGTTAAATAATGAAAATGTTTTGCTTTTAGTATTGACCATATCGAATAGGTTTTGATTTGATTTTCTAAATACAGTATAGCTGGAATTTGATTTCAGCTAAGATTTACAAATATTTTAAATTCTTGAAAAATGTGGGTGTTTTGTTTCCAATTGTGTCACTAATTTCTAGATTTGCAGCACTGAGGACAATGTAATCTCAGGTTCTCTCTTGTAACTTTATGTGAGTTCAGTTTTAATAAATACTTGGATGTATAGAGATTCACCTTATTATCTACTCAGATATTCTACATCTTAGTTTTGTCTATTTGACCTAAGGATTGAGAAAATTATGCCAAAAATATCTTACTTGCATCCTGTTTCATAATTTCTCCTTTATTTTCGAAAGTTTCAACTTGGTAGCAGTTATATAGCCTAAAGGCTCATAACAGTCCTATCTTTATGAATGAATACAGACATCTTTATAAAGTCACTCTATTCATCTTGGCTTTTTTCTTCACTTAACTCGCTGATTTTTACTAGAAATTAAAGTGTACAAAAGTTCTGGGGCGCCTGGGTGGCTCAGTTGGTTGAGCGTCTGACTTCAGCTCAGGTCATATCTCACGGTTTTTGAGTTCGAGCCCGCATCGTGCTCTGTGCTGATGGCTCGGAATCTGGAGCCTGCTTCAGATTCCTTGTCTCCCTCTTTCTCTGCCTCTACCCTGCTCGTGCTCTCTCTCTCGAAAATAAATAAACATAAAAAAAAAAAAAAGTGTACAAAAGTTCTAAACAGCATTCATTAACCTTCATTTTACCACATATTCATATGAAGACGCACATTTAAAGGTTATTTATTAAATAACATGTTTAAAGCAGGGACCTTCTTTATGACGCTGGCTCTTGGTTCTTACCAAGATCTTAAATTCACTGAGAATGGTCAGTATTTATATCAGAGAAGAAGGAGTCGAGAATGGTCAGTATTTACATCAGAGAAGGAGTCGGGGCAGGCCAAAGGGCAAGCAGCAGAAGATCTAGCTTTATTAGCACCCCTCTCTCCTACTTCCACCCATTTCTTCTTCTAACAGTTTCCCCAATCTTATCATTATGTGAAACTAAATGAGTTCCTTTATAAAACCTTATTAAAACTGTTTTCTACTCCCAGATATTTTACCACATAAAAATCCCAAGCCAGGTTAGAAATAGTTCCTAAAGTTATCTTCAGTTAAAGTATATTAATAAAAATGCAATAATTTGTATTGGTGTGACAAAGCAAGGGGCTGGAGGCTGGGTGGAAAAGAGACAGGAAAGGAGTGGTATTATTTATTGTATACTTTTTATACATAGTTTTTAATTTTAAGTACATAAACTTATTACCTATTTAAATATGTAAAAATTAGAAACCTAAGAATTGCATAAAAATAAAAAAAAATACTACTTACCAGTCATATTTTCATCCAGTGGTAGAGAGACTCCTACATCACAGATTTTAATTGTTTCAAAATCACCTTTAATTACAACATTTGAGGACTTTATGTCTCCATGAAGCAGTTTCTTTTCTTGGTGTAGATACTAAAACAGTTGAAATTTAATACATCTGAGCAAATACATAAACTGATAAAAATATAGCATAACCTTCAAACAAAAATAACAACTTGAACTCCCTTCCTGAACTGTAGGATTGTATCTGTTCATCATTTCAAACTATCTGAAGTCAGACCAGGGAACATCCTTTGTTACCATAGTCCGCCATACTGACCAGACCCAAAGGAGTCTTTGAAAATCAATGTCCATTTATAGGTAAGCTAACTTTTTTATTTTCAAACTCATCTCATACTTGTCTATTAAAAGAAGACACTGCAGCTTTAAAAATATACCACAACTGGAGCACCTGGGTGGCTCAGTCAGTCATGATCTCATGGTTCGTGAGATTGAGCCCTCCAACAGGCTTTAAGGCGGGGCGGGGAGTCTGCTTGGGATTCTCTCTCTCCTTCTCTCTGCCCCTCCCCTGCTCATGGCTCTCTCTAAATAATACAAATATATTTTTAAAAATTCACCAAATTTTCCTTGAGGCTAGTCATTTTTAGAAGTAAATTTGGGATCTTCACAATGAGGCACACTTTTCTCAAATGACTGAGGTGATGCAGAACAGATGACTAAGGCCTACATAGAGGTCACAAGCAGAAGAGGAAGCAGAAATGTAATCTAAGACTTTATTTTGTTTTACACACCAACTCTTTCTTAGTAATGCTACTCACGCATAATCAAAAATAATCTTGCTACACTGTTATTTGTTCATCAGCATCTGAGCATCTACTCTGTGAGCTGGGTTTGAAAATACTGCAGAGACAATTTTTGGTATGTATCTTGGAACACTTACTGTGCTTAAGTTATGATTTTTTTAAAAAGTTTATTTATTTATTTTGAAAGAGAGAGAGAGAGAGAGAGCACGAGTGAGCTGGGGAGGGGCAGAGAGAGAGAGGGACAGAAAGAATCCCAAGCAGGCTCCACACTGTCAGTACAGAGCCCGACATGGGGCTTGATCTCACAATCTGTGAGTTCATGACCTGAGCTGAAATCAAGAGTCAGATGCTTAACCAACTGAGCCACCCAGGTGCCCCAAAACTAATACAATTATTTTTTTCTTTTATGTATTTTTTAATGAATATAATTTATTGTCAAATTGGCTTACATACTAACTCTTAACATGCGACTTTGATATCAGTATCAATCATGATCCACTTTTGAGTCATTCAACGGTGTTTTAGAACCAGCATTACTTCGGTTTGGTTATTAGGATAAAGAATTCTTTTCCCCGGGTGCCTGGGTGGTTCAGTTGGTTAAGTGTCCAACTCTTGATCTTGCTCAGGTCATGATCTCACCATTTGTGAGTTCAAGCCCCAAGTCAGGCTCCTCACTGACAGCATGGGGCCTACTCTGGATTCTGTCTTCCCCTCTCTCTGCTCCTCCCCTGCTCTCTTGCACTCACTCTCTAAAAATATATAAATAAACTTTAAAACAAAAGTTTTCCTTCTTTACACAGTATCTATCAAAAGTCACAACAATTTATTTGCATAACATTGAGAGAGCTTTTTTCATTTAACCCACACATGTAAACGGATGTTCAAAACTTAACATCCCACAAAACAATCTTAAGAGGTTTATTTACATGAAAGAAGGGTTAGGCTGCACCCCCAGGAATAATTACTAAATTTGTGTTAAACTGATTAATCCTTTTAACTACACCTAACACATGATCTCTATAAACAAAACTACCTGGGTTGGGTTATTTCAGGCTACGTAAAGGCTTCAAACAATACTCTGCTGATCAAAACAAGGAAATAGTGCACTATGCAGTAGGAGAGTTTATAAAGACTTTAACTTAAGGCAACTACCTCTTTTGGGGGAAAAAAAATCCCACCTTGTAATTAGGTATATAAAGTCCCATAGAAGTCATTTAAAACATAATGGCATGGTTACCTTTAACCCTTTTGCCATGTTCAAAGCAACTTTTAAAATTATGGCTGCTGGAAAAGGATCTTGGCTGTCTTTATTTCGTTCTTCTATTAAGTCATTTAAAGACTTTTCCCCTCCATATTCCATAGCAAGACACAGACTACCGTCACTGGCTTCAGTGAAAGCACGATAACCTTAAAGAAAACAGGATATTTTCTTACTAGAATAGGGAAGAACAACTGTATTTATGTTTTTTTACAGTGATCGAAAACGTGTCACTGACGAGTTGTAATGACAAATATTACATAATAACTTATATTCTAAAACAGTCACAATAATTTGATTCTTGCCAAACTCCACCATCATCTTCATTTTTATTAGTGAAACTGGTTAAGAGATTATTACACAGTTTCTGAATAAACACACATACTGCTACGAAATAAATTTAAACTTACCTACAATGTTTGGATGATGGAGGTTTTTCAAAATCTTAGCTTCATCTATTAGCCTCTTTTGATACATACTTTGATAATGATCATTACATCTAGGGTTAATCTTTTTCACAGCCCAAGGAGAATGAGACAAACCTCTTGGAGATCTTAAAAAAATAATCAAAAATTATATAGAAAGAATAAGAACCACAGTGTATTTCAAATGACTAGGAAGAACTTACACATTTTGAAAAGAGCTCAATAATAATTTGTTTTAAACATTTTCAAAAAATACTTTCAACTATCAACACCTCTGCTCCATATCCTTTTTAAGGAAGATATCTAGCTAATATATCTGTTAATTATAAGAGAAGCCTGACATCTATTGCTGAAAGGGATGGGTTAAAAAGAGACAATTAGAAGGAAAAAGATGGAATGTTATAAATTTTAAACTTCAAAATTATACTATTTTCTAATTTTTCCGTTCCAGCATGTCAGACTACCAACTACTTATCAAATACCTAACTATATGTACCACAGGCAAGTTACAGAATGGTAAATAATAAACATTAATGTCCAAGAAGTTTAAAGAAGAGATGTACAAAAAACATTTGACTCATATATGATCATGCAAAGAATAACAGATTGTTCTTAACCAACAAATATTGTGTCCCTACACTAGCCAGTCCATCCTATACTGTTCACCATCTACTCAAAAGATATATGTTTAAGGAGATAATAAACATACAAATGAGAAAAAAATATAAAGTGTCTATTTTCTAGGAAGATACAGCCATTTTAAGAATATTTAAGGTGTAAACATTTTGAAGTCTAAATAAATAGGTAAAACAAAGTCAGGGAAAAGTTTACCTGATAAAGTAGGTAGTTATTTATAGGTACAGCAAATTAACAAGGACAAAGTGTATGCGACATATGGGCACAAAAGCTAATGAAAGAGCCTCAAAAGTTAGAGATAAAAAGTTTAACAATAGGAAGATAAAACAATAGACAGAGCCAAGAACCTACCACTTCATGAACACAGCTCTATGATCACAGGACCTTTTTTCTCTCTTTTTTTAAATCAAAAAAACATGCACTTAAAGGATTGCTAATTTACATACATCTATCATACACAAGTTTATCCGAACTATTCTTAAACCTCCAGTTTTAGATAACAACAGTATTTGAAGATGACCTCTTCCATACCATTTTATTATGAAAAATATATTTTTCAGGGTGCCTGGGTGGCTCAGTCTGTTAAACGCCCGTCTCTTGATATCGGCTCAGGTTGTTGTGATCTCTTGGTCCTGAGATCGAGCTCCACTGCAATGACAGTGCAGAGCCTGCTTGGGATTCTCTCTTTCCCTCTCTCTCTGCCCTTCCCCTGCTGGTGTGCGCTCGCACTCTCTCAAAATAAACTTAAAAATATGAAAAATAATACACCACAATTTTACTTGAGGCTAGTCATTTTTAGAAATAAATTTGGAATCTTCACAATGAGGCACATGCACACTCTCTCTCAAAATAAATAAACATAAAAAAAAAAAGAAAAATATGTATTTCAAGTTTCAAAGGGTACCCCTCAACTCCTGAGTGTTTAGAATTCAGTGAACAGGGGCACCTGGGTGGCTCAGTCAGTTAAGCAACCAACTTTGGCTCAGGTCATGATCTCCCGGTTCATGGGTTCAAGCCCCATGTTGGGCTCTGTGCTGACAGCTCAGAGCCTGGAGCATGTTTCAGATTCTGTGTCTCCCTCTCTCTCTGCCCCTCCCCTGTTCATGCTCTATCTCTCTCTGTCTCAAAAATAAATAAACGTTAAAAAAAAAAAAAGCAGATGAATTCCTAGATGCCCTCCCCAATTTTGTATCACTAGCAGTTGTCCACCTCCTAATCCCCCGGCTTCTGAAGACTGGTGACTGGCTTTGGAAGGGATAAAGGCAGAGGGTCTTTAACTGAGATTAGTACTGGCACAGTTGAGAACCTGTGAACCACACGAGGAAAGGGTAATTCATGGCCAGATGCACACTAAATGTTCAATGTGTTTTCACATGTGTATATTAATATCCAGATCCGGATACAGAGCACTTATAGCACCCTCAAAAGACTTAGGATGCCATTTTAGAATGGAAAACTTTCAGATAGTTCATTAAAAACAAGACAGACAGGGGCACCTGGGTGGCTCAGTCAACTAAGCATCTGACTTTGACTCAGGTCATGATCTCATGGTCTGCGGGTTTGAGCCCCATTTCAGGTTCTGCTGACGGCTCAGAGCCTGGGGCCTGCTTTGGATTCTGTGTCTCCCTCTCTCTACCCCTCCCCCATTCATGCTCTGTCTAAAAATTTTTTAAAAAAAGAGAGATAAAAATGAAAAAATAGACATATCAGAAGATGAGGTTGGAGAAATCTCCCAGAAAACAGGGCAAAAAGACAGAGAGAAAAAAGAACCACCCCCCCCCCCCCCCGCAAAAGGTAGATAACAGGAATTCCTGATAGAGAAGAGAATGGGGGGTAGGGGGGAAAGGTGGTAAAAACTATCAACAAAGTAATTTAAAAAATAGTATCTTAAAATTTAAGAGTAGGAATTTTCAGATTCCAAAAGGTCCATACCCATGTATGTCATTGTGAAATTTCAGGAACACTGGTGACAGACAGATCATACAAGGTTCCAGGACAGTGGGAGGGACAGATTACATAAAACAGATCATATAAAAAGCTCCAGAAATGTCAAGAGCGCCACTATAAGCTAATAAACAATGGAGCAATGCCCCCAAAATTCTAGAGGAAAATTATTTCCAGAGGAGAATTGTGATCCGGAAAAACAAAAAGGGCCATTCAAGTACATGGGTAAAATGAAAACATTTTCAAAAATGCAAATTCTCAAAAATCTATTTCCTGTGCATCTTTTCATGGGGAGCTACTAATGCCCTCAATCAAAATGAAATGTAAACCAAGAAACAGTAAGATGTAAGATACAGAAAAACAGGATCCAATTCACTAGAGAAGTAAAGGAAATGTCCAGGTTCCCAGTAAAAGAAAATCCCGGGTTGACAGGGCCACATTAGGAGTGGTATGGTCAGGCAGTGAGGGCTATTTTTCGGTATCAACAATGTGAAGCTTTCTAATTAAGTCTCTCATACATAGAACTTTGTTGGCAACACAGTTTACATTTAAGGACATTTTTTTTAAAAGGGGGGAAAACGAGACTAACCATGAACCTGTGAGAAATGTTTTCCTTTCAAAATAGTTTGGACAAGAGTTTTTAGACACTAAAGAATGTCCAGAAAACAAATAGCACAGAAACACACAAAGAAGGTGTTTAAACTGCAAAAATTCTTCAAGAATAGCCACTTATATATAATTGCTATATTATTCTCAATTCATTAGCTTTAAAAAAAATTTTTTTAACATGTATCTATTTTTGAGAGACAGAGACAGAGCACGAGCAGGGGAGAAGCAAAGAGAGAGGGAGGCACAGAATCTGAAGCAGGCTCCAGGCTCTGAGCTGGCAGCACAGAGCCCCAAGTGGGGCTCAAACTCATGAACCATGAGATCATGACCTGAGCCGAAGTTGGATGCTTAACTGACTGAGCCACCCAGGCGGCCCTCAATTCATTAGCTTTTTACTGAAGAAAGCATTTCTATTTGGAAACAACATAAACCTAGATGAAGCTAAGGATACGGTGGAAGTCAGGCTAATTCTAAGAATGCATTAAAGAATATATATTGACCTAAGTTGTTTGCCACTTAAGAAACATGAAACTAGGTACAGAGTAATGAGTCAAAGAAAAAAAAATTTTTGTTTTAAGTTTTTATTTTTTTATTGAGAGAGAGTGGGGAAGAGCAGAGACAGAGGGAGAGACAGAATCCCAAGCAGGGTCCGCACTCTCAGCACAAAGCCTTGACAAGGGGCTCGATCCCACAAACTGTGAGATTATAACCTGAGCAGAAATCAATAGTCAGACGCTTAATCGACTGAGCCTCCCAGGCGCCCCTACAGAAACAATTTTTTTAAGAATGTGTTTGTTGACACTTATAATTTCATTTTTCTTTTAACACAAATTTCCTGCTTTAAAATCCTGTATAAACCCTTCTCACTTAACGACAGAAGAAATAAAAAAACTTTACTTCTTTAAATGAGAGCATCTTGAGAAGGCCACTCTCCAGAGATTAGCAGTCATTGACATCCCCCAATATTAGCATCCTTTCTGAGATTTTCTTATTGAGAATCCTGCATTGTTACCATACAGGAACCCCTTTCCTCTATCCCTTTCCCTTCCCACACAAGCCAAGGAAAAATTGTAAATTACTTCTTCAGTAACCCATCACCAGGAAGTTAGGAGAAAAGTATACCAGGAAAAACTCTTGACAAATTATAAAATGTTCTAGGACTGGAATATAGCAGTCGGATAAGGTCAGGAACATACCTCAAATCAAAATATTTGAATTTTCATATTCTTTGTCTCCAAGTACAGTGCATCTATGTTTCATGTGAAAAGGTTAATCTGGAATGTTATACTCACCTTTTCATAAGGTAGACATTTACCCCAGTACCAAAGCCAAGCTTCTGCATAAATGGAGAGGCAGGAATATTTATACATGGAGTTGAACATAGTGCTGATGTCAGAAAGAGAAATAAAAAATAGAAAGTTAATGTTTGAAAAGACCTCTACACAAGCATCCTAATATTTTCAACATATGAGTATTAATTGGCATAGTCTTTTGGAGAGCAATCTGATACTATTATCTACCCTAATTTTAAATGGATATCCTTTGACTATGTCTACTTTTGGAGACCTATCTTATGGCAACACCGAAGCAGGGGTCAGCAAACAGCCTATTTTTGTTTGGCCCACAAGCTAAGATTTATTCTTAGATTATGAAAGTGTTGTCAAGAAATAAATAAAGAAGAATATGAGGGGTGCCTGGCTGGCTCAGTCAGTAGAGCATGCAACTCTTGATCTCGGGGTTGTGAGTTTGAGCCTCATGTTTGGTGTAGAGATTACTTAGAAATAAAACAGTCCATAGAGTCCCTATGTGGCCCACAAAGCCTGAACTATTTACTATATGCTGTTTGCCAATGATTGAAAGACATCATAGACACACGTGCATGCACACATATATATTTGAATACTGGGGATCTGATTTTGTGACTGCAAAAAACAAACAAAACATCTAAGTAGTCATCACTGGAGTCATAATTATACTATATTTGTATTACAGAGCATGATAGTCATTAAAAAAGATGAGATAGAGGAGTCCTACTTTTGTTCGTGAACAATTGAACAATCTTCTCATCATGAACAATTAAAAAACTTGATACAAGTTTTCAGACATTTGACAATAAATGTCTGAGAGAAGAAAAACATTTGAGGTAAGGCCTAGCATTGCCCTAACTTATTGCTTGAAGGCACTTTCTGGGCTGCAGCACAAAGAAATAGAGCCCAGAAATCTTAATCAAATTTAGAAGATGGAGATCAAGGGTCAAGGAGGCCTCAGAAGCTAGAATTTGTGGAGCAGGGAACTACAGGGAGCCAGAAAATGAGAGAGAAAGCTCCAGAGAGCTGAAAAGAGGTCTCCCTTTGTGTGTTTGGTTATCTGACATACGATGAATAGAACATCCCGAAGTCAAGGAAAGCACCAAATGCAAGCAGTAGACTCAACGACAGTCAGAGATCACACAGGTCTAGGAATAGTTCTCTCACCATCAGCCAGAGTGTGGTAACTCTGTAACACACAGGGTATTGATTAAAGTCCTCTAAATGGTCACAATTTAATAGTATAGCTATATTTTAGCCCAAGGAAAAGGTTTAGAATAAAGCTTCAAAGCCTCAAAAGAAATAAGCTAATAATGTACAGGTAACTGGACCATAACAAAATCACACACCTTTGCAAGGAACAAGAAAATATAGCCCTCAACAATGTAAAATGTCCAGCAGCCGAAAAAAAATTACCAGGCACGAAAGGAGAAACATAATCCATACCAGGAGAAAAATAAACCAATAGAAATATACCATAAAATGACAGTAACGGAGACTTTGGAGGTTAAGAACCTTAAAATGTAAATCTTACTCAGTAATGTAAAGGAAAATGTGAGCAGAACAAGCAAAGAAGATGTAAAAAAAAAAAAAAAAACCAAACAACCTCATGGGACTTCAAGGAATAAAAAATACAATGGATAAGAATAACATCACCTTAGAGGAGAAAGTAACTAAATTTTAAGACAAAGCAACAAAAACTACCAAAATGAAGCACAGAAAAAAAAAAAAAGACTAGGAAAAATATACAGGGGTGTCTGGGTAGCTCAGTCAAATTTCTGACTCGTGGTTTCAGCTCAGGTCTCGATCTCACAGTTGTCAGACAGAGTCCCCTGTCAGGCTCCTTGCTGGGTGTGGAGCCTGCTTGAGCTTCTCTCTCTCCCTCTGCCCCTCCCCTGCTCGCACATGCTCTCGTGTGTGTTCATACTCTCTCTGTGTAAAAATAATAAAAATAAAGGAAAAATATAAAGAAATCACCAGTGAGCTATTAGACAATAGCAAAATAGATTTAATCCAATCACAGGGAATTACATTAAAGGTAAATAGTCTAAACAGTGTTGTCCAATAGAACTCTCTGTCATGATGGAAATATTCTGTATCTGTGTTGTCCACTATGGTAGTCACTAGCATATGTGGTTATTGAGCACTTGAAAAGTAGTACAACTGAGGAACTAAATTTGTAATTGTATTTTATTTTAATTCATTTGAACCTAAATTGAAAAAAAATTTTTTTTAATATTTATTCATTTTTGAGAGACAGAGTGTGAGCGGGAGAGGGGCAGTGAGAGAGGGAGACACAGAATCTGAGGCAGGCTCCAGGCTCTGAGCTGTCAGTACAGAGCCCTACGCAGGGCTTGAACCCACAAATGGGGAGACCATGACCTGAGCTGAAGTTGGATGCTTAACCAATCGAGCCACCCTGGCGCCCCATTTGAACCTAAATTTAAATCAGCACATATGGCTAATGACTAAACAGTCCTATTAAGGGCAGAAGTTTCAGAATGGATATAAGCAAAACAAGACATAATTACATGCTGTCTATAATAAACTTACTTTAAATAGAAAAACACAGACGGGTTAAAAGTAAAAAGTTGGAAAACATATGCTTCAAACACTAATCAAAATTAAACCGGATTGGTTCTATTACGATCACATAAAGTGAACTTGAAACAGACAGTACAACACTGGATAAAGAAAGACATTTCATAATAGTAAAGGGGTAAATCATCAGGGGTGCCTGGGTGGCTCAGTCGGTTGAGCGTCCAACTTTGGCTCAGGTCATGATCTCACGGTTCATGGGTTCGAGCCCCACACTGGGCTCTGCTGCCAGCTCAGACCCGGGAGCCTGCTTCAAGTTGTGTCTCCCTCTCTCTCTCTGCCCCTCACCCACTCATGCTCTCTCTCTCCGAAAAATGAATAAACATTAAAAAAAATTTTTTTAATTAAAAAAAGGGGTAAATCATCAAAAGAAATAACCATCCTAAATGTATAGGTGTCCAGTAACAAGCTTCAAAATACACAAAGTAACCACTGATAGAACTCAAAAGTAAGTAAATCCACAACTGTAGGTGGAGACACCTCTCTCAGTAAGAGAATAAATAAAATCAGTAAAGACACAGAAGATATGAACGAAACAACCTAAGTAAATCAACCAGCTTGACCTAAATGATATTCATGGAACACTGAACCTAACAGCAGAAAGTATGATCTTTCCAAGTGCCTGAAACATTCATCAAAATAGATAAACGTCAAGTCAAGAAAGAAAATATAAAATACAAGTATCAGACATGAAAAAGGAGATATCACCACAGATCCTACTGACATTAGAAGGGTAATAAGGTATTAAGAGTATACATGGATAACAGTTTGACAACTTGAAAGTGAAAAAATTCTATGAAAAACACTAACAAAGCTTACACAAGAAGAAATAAATGATTTGAAGAGCCCTATACCTATTAACCGTGAAGGCGCAGTTAAAATTTTCCTCCTAAAAGCAGGAAAAGACCTCTCTGACCTCAGCCATAGCAATCTCTTACTCGACACATCCCCAAAGGCAAGGGAATTAAAAGCAAAAATGAACTACTGGGACCTTATGAAGATAAAAAGCTTCTGCACAGCAAAGGAAACAACCAACAAAACTAAAAGGCAACCAACGGAATGGAAAAAGATATTTGCAAATGACATATCGGACAAAGGGCTAGTATCCAAAATCTATAAAGAGCTCACCAAACTCCACACCCGAAAATCAAATAACCCAGTGAAGAAATGGGCAGAAAACAGGAATAGACACTTCTCTAAAGAAGACATCCGGATGGCCAACAGGCACATGAAAAGATGCTCAACGTCGCTCCTTATCAGGGAAATACAAATCAAAACCACACTCAGATATCACCTCACGCCAGTCAGAGTGGCCAAAACGAACAAATCAGGAGACTATAGATGCTGGCAAGGATGTGGAGAAACGGGAATCCTCTTGCACTGTTGGTGGGAATGCAAATTGGTGCAGCCACTCTGGAAAACAGTGTGGAGGTTCCTCAGAAAATTAAAAATAGACCTACCCTATGACCCAGCAATAGCACTGCTAGGAATTGACCCAAGGGATACAGGAGTACTGATGCATAGGGGCACTTGTACCCCAATGTTTACAGCAGCACTCTCAACAATAGCCAAATTATGGAAAGAGCCTAAATGTCCATCAACTGATGAATGGATACAGAAACTGTGGTTTATATACACAATGGAGTACTACATGGCAATGAGAAAGAACGAAATATGGCTCTTTGTAGCAACGTGGATGGAACTGGAGAGTGTGATGCTAAGTGAAATAAGCCATACAGAGAAAGACAGATACCATATGTTTTCACTCTTATGTGGATCCTGAGAAACTTAACAGAAACCCAAGGGGGAGGAGAAGGAAAAAAAAAAAAAAAAAGAGGTTAGAGTGGGAGAGAGCCAAAGCATAAGAGACTCTTAAAAACTGAGAACAAACTGAGGGTTGATGGGGGGTGGGAGGGAGGGGAGGGTGGGTGATGGGTACTGAGGAGGGCACCTGCTGGGATGAGCACTGGGTGTTGTATGGAAACCAATTTGACAATAAATTTCATATATTGAAAAATAAATAAATAAATAAAATATAAAGCAAAAAAAAAAAATTTTCCTCCTAAGAAAACTTCAGGCCACATGGCTTTACTATCAGTAAAGGAAGAAAACCAGTTAAGGAAAAACTATCATTCTACATACACTCTTCAAGAAGAAAGAAACACTTTCCACCTTACTGTATAAATATAGAATACACTGATATCAAAATCAGAAAGATATTCCAAAAACGGACACCTACAGCCCAATAATCCTTATGAACATAGAAAATATTAGCAAACTGACTGAAGCAATATATAAAATACATCATGACCAAACTGGCTTTACCCCAGGAAGGAAAGGTTGGTTTAACATTCGAAAATTAACATAATTTACCACCTTGAAAACTAAAAAAGCAAAATATCCCAATAGATTCTGAAACAGTTCTTGACAAAGTCAACATCCATTCATAACAACCCTCAACCTGATGAAGGAGAATAGAAGAAAATAAAGTAAATCCCTCAACCTGATAAAGGATAACTATGAAAAACCAAAATCTAACTTCACTAGGAACAAGCAAGTATCCACTTGCACCTCTTCTATTAAAAAATATACTAGAGCCAGTGACATAAAGAAAGAAAAAGGAAATAAAATACAGACTGGTAAAGAAAAAAAGTAACACTGTATTTATTTATCTAAGACAGTACCTACTATGTATATAATAGCCTCAGCAATCTCTAAAAAAGCTAATAGAATAAGTGACTTTAGCATGGTTTCAGGATACTATTTGTTGAAAAGATTACCCTTTATCCACTGAATTGCCTTAGAAAATATCTTTCCCTCCCAGGAGCACTGCAAGTATGAGAAGAGGAAAGATAAAGTAGTTCCTTAATGGTTCAAATTGATTCTTCACCAGGGAGAACGTCCAAATCTATTAGGAGGTCAACAAAATTAGCCAAAAGATGGCCAAACCCTGGCCTACAAAATAAGTCTTGTTAAAATCAACATTATAAAGAAGACTTATGCTAAAATTACTTGTGTATGATAAATAATAACTAGAGGATCAAACTCTAATAATACTAAGACATTTCTAATAGCAGTAACAATGAAGAAAGATTTTATATCTTACCAGATTTCTTTTTTTCAGATAATTTGCTTGGTGTCTTGAAATTATTGATTTCTTCCATTGTAATAATCACTCTAGGTCCTATGATGAAAACAAATTGAAAGTTGCACTCCAGTTCTGCAGAATACAACTCTCATTCATGAAAAAAAAATCCTATAACACTATGACTCATTTTATCCTATAAACATAAAATTTGAGAACTGAAAAAGACCATAACAAATATTTACTTTAATTTTATCTACAATGAGAAAATTAAAATCTAGAGAGGTACAACTACTTACCCAAGGTCACTGTTTATTTGTTTGTTTGCTTGAATTAAAAAGCAATATATGCACTTGGTAAAAAAAAAAGGTAATATATACATTTGGTTAAAAAAAAAAAATCACCCAGTACAAAAAGGTGTAGTTAACTTTCCCTCTCACACTTCCCAGGGGCCATTGTTCATAGGTCTTTTATAAGCTTTAAAGAAACTTGTCTATGCAAGAGGCATTCATTTATAATAGCCAAAAAAAGGAAATAGAAGTATTCATCAGATGATGAAAAAACAAAATATGGTATACAACACACACAAGAGAATATTATTCAGTCAGAAGAAAGAGTCCTGATGTATACTGCAAAGTGAATGAACCTTAAGAACATTATGCTAAAGGGAAAGAAGCCAGACACAAGACGCCACATGCATGATTCCGTTTACACAAAACGTCCAAAATAAGCAAATCCACAGACAGAAATTAGATTAGTAATTGCCAGGAGCTGAGGAGAATGGAGAACATAGAGTGACTGCTAGTGGGTACGGGGTATCCTTTTGTGATGATAAAAATGTTCTAAAATTAGGTATTGACTTAACATATTCAACTCTGACTATTCCTAATAAAATCACAAATTGTATCCTTTCAGAAACTGAATTTTATTTTATGTGAATTATATCTCAATAAATTCTGTAAAAATTATCTATTAACAGAAAATGTACATACTTCATATACAAGCAATTAATCTAAGCTTTTTATTTCTTTTGTAACATATTTCTTAAGGAATCTTTTAAATAAAAACTTTAAATATTACTTTTTCTTTTTAAAAAAAAGTTAGGTTTCATATCAGATCTATTGTAAAGCAAACTGTCACTACATGTCTATAAGCTTGCTTGGTTTGTATCCAAAGTATATAAAGAACTTATACAACACCAAATAATAATTCAATTAAAAATGGGCAGAAGACACGAACAGACAATTTTTCCAAAGAAGACATAGATGGCCAACAGGCACATGATGAAAAGATGTTCATCATCACCCCATCAGGGTAATGCAAATCAAAACCACAATGAGGTATCACCTCACACCTGTCAGAATGGCTAAAATCAAAATCACAAGAAACAAGTGTTGATGAGGATGTGGAGAAAAAAGAACCCTCATGCATTGTTGGTGGGAATGCAAACTGGTGCAGCCACTATGGAGGACAGTATGGAGGTTCCTCAAAAAATTGCAAATAGAACTACCCTATGATCCAGTAATCTCACTACTGGGTATTTACTCAAAGAATATCAAAACACTAATTCAAAGGGATACATGCACCCTGAAGTCTATTGCAGCATTATTTGCAATAGCCAAATAATGGAAGCAACCCAAGTGTCCATCAATAAATGAATGGATAAAGATGATGTGGTTTATACATGCAATAGAATATTAGCCATTAAAAAAGAATGAAAGCTTGCCACATGCAACAACATGGATGGATCGAGAGAGTATAATGCTAAGTGAAATAAGCCAGTCAGAGAAAGACAAATACCATATGACTTCACTCATATGTGGAATTACAAAAAACAAAACAAATGAACAAAGGTGGCAGGGGGAAACAAAACAAACCAAAAAACTGACTCTTAACTATAGAGAACAAGTTGGTGGTTCCCAGGGGGAAGGATAGGGAGGATGGGTGAAATAGGTGAAGAGGATTAAGAGTACACTTATCTTGGGGTGCCTGGGTGGCTCATTCGGTTAAGCTTCCTACTTCAGCTCAGGTCATGATCTCATGGTCTGTGGGTTCAAGCCCCGCATCAGGCTTTGCGCTGACAGCTCAGAGCCTGGAGCCTGCTTCGGATTCTGTGTCTCCCTCTCTCTCTGCCCCTCCCCCACTCTCACTTTGTCTCACTCTGTCTCTCAAAAATAAATAAATGTAAAAAAAAAAAAATTTTTTTTTAAAGTACACTTCTCTTGAGTACTGAGTAATATACAGAACTGCTGAATCACTATATTGTACACCTGAAATGAATATAACTATATTCTAACTGTATTCACTGTATGCTAACTACACTGGAATTTAAATTAAAAAATAAATTAAATATGGGGTGCCTGGGTGGCTCAGTCAGTTAAGCAACTGACTTTGGCTCAGGTCATGATCTCACGGTTGGTGAGTTCAAGCCCTGTGTTGGGCTCTGTGCTGACAGCTCAGAGCCTGGAGCCTGCTTCAGATTCTGTGTCTCCCTCTCTCTCTGTTCCTCCCCTGCTCATTCTCTGTCTCCCAAAAATAAATAAATGTTAAAAAAATAATTAAAAAATAAATTAATTAATTAAATATTGGGAGACAGAGACCATATGTTTAAATTTTGTATAGAGCCCAAAGAAATAGCATTTTAAAAAACTCTGCCAAGAAAAATCACCTTAAAGGCCCAGCTTTGTCTATTAATGAGACCTCTGTAGTTTTTTTTTTTAATGTAGCTACAGTCACCACTGTCTTTGGATTTACCTGAATTTAGAACACCAAAGATCCCCTTTCCATGCAAATATACACTAATTTTACCAAGTGAAACGTTTAACTGGAAGGGAGGAACACGTTTTTTCAGAACAAGTTTCATACTTTTCAGGAAGGATAAACTATTTTAACAGAGTGGGCTGAAGCAGCTACTTCTACTTTGGAAGTAATTTCCCCATGTGGTTCTGATTCCCCTTCTTCCATCTGCATTCATCTACCCTCACGAGAAGTTGTAAAGGGGGCACTGCAATGACCTTCTAAGACTTCTGTCTACCTAAGGGAAGCTATTCTTTATTCACTCAGTCAGCAGACACTTATTGAGCATGTACCATGTACTGGGCACTGTTCTAGGCACTGGAGACCCAGCAGTGAACAAGACCCAAACAAACAGTAGAAGAAATACATAAGATAACGATATATAGTCAGGGGAGATATACACCAGTGAAGGGAGGCAGAGTATTGGGAAAGGGCTTGAAATCTGAGTTAGGGTGGTCAAAGGAGGTTCATCTGAAGAGATTCATTTGAAGGAAGTGAGGGAGCTAGCCCAGGGGAGCTGCATCTAGGGGAAGTATGCAGGACAAAAGTAGTGAATATAAAGGCCCTGAGGCAGAAATAAATGTTCAAGGAAAAGCTAAGAGGGCAGGACTAGGAAAAGGGAGAAGGAAATGAAGAAACAAGAGTTTGGGGATGCAGGATGGCAAATCAAGCAGAGCACTGAAGCCATAAAGACTTCAGCTTCTTCCACAGAGCTTCAGTCACCATAAGGATTTCAGCTCTTGCTGGGTTCTGGATGTTATTATGAATCTGGAACCAATAAGATTTCCTAATGTTTGGATTTTTGTTAGGAATGAGAGAAAAGTCAAGGATAGCTCTAAGTTTTTAGACTGAGCAACTGAAAGAATAGAGGTGCCATTACTGAAATCAGGAACTCAATTCTGAATGCTTGATTAAACATTTGAGTAAAAACGTGAAGTAGGCAGCTGGATATAGGTCTGAAATCCAAGTTGAAGATACAAATTTGTGGCACATTAGCATGTATACGGTATTAAAGTCAAGAGACTGGATAAGATCACCTAAAGAGTATATACAGATAGAAAACACAGAGCTCTGAGGAATGAATGTAAGAAATGAGGAAAAGAGTAACCTGAGATGTAACCATGTTACTCATGTAACCAAGAGTAACCATGGATGCTGAGCCAGATGCGAGGCTGGAACTCATGAACCGTGAGATCATGACCTGAGCAGAAACCAAGAGTCGGTCACTTAACTGACAGTCACCCAAGGGCCCCTAAACAAGTCTTTTAACATTACTTTCTAGAACACTCTAGGACTCAGTTCCACTTTCCACTCCAAGCTACTTACATCTAAAGAGGCCACACCCTATCTATGCCTAAACTGTTTTGTCGTGGAAAAAGATGCCTGAGGCATCTATACACAGTTTAGGTCTCAGTCTGACAGATGGCTTCTGGCCACAAGCCCAAACTCTCATATTATATATAATCTCTCTCTGTATATAGATCTATCTATATATTAATTGCTAAATAACCACTGTAATCTAAATCACAAAATCCTTACGAAGGTAACAGCATAAAATTGTGATTATCTTACATGAAGATACATTAGAAATGAGAGTAGTAGGGCTAGGCAAAATTTCATAGTCTATGGAGTATTTAGGATATTTTTAAAAAATCAAGTACTGTTTAAGAAGCAGTATTTAAAAATTAACAGAGCTCAGCAAGCTAATCAAAAGATCTATTGGATCAGATGTCAATAACTTTTGGACCCTAAGCCACCCTAGGACTAAACAAATACATGGATCCTACTGGGTAGAGCTAAAGTGTATAGACAGACAGGAAAAAAAGAAAAAAACAACAAAATGAGAGAATTGGTAGCGTTAATTGAAAAAAGGAAAATGGGCAGGAAAGGTAGAGAGACTCACTCGGCTGGGGGGTAATGAACCGCCGTTTCCACCAGGCACGCGCCCCTGTGTTCGAATCTGGTGCATCTAAGCTGTACCTACACACTGGGGTCCAGCCTCAAGCAGACAGACACCAGAGTCCTGGGCCTACACGGTCTATAAAACCAATTGTAAAATACAGACACCTTGCTAGACGGGTGCTCACCATCACCTTCTCCTGCGGATATTCCTTAAAAGTACACATGGTTAGGCTGCTCTTGAGAAAAGGCAATTTCTTTCTTGAAATCCCCAACCTATCCGTGATTCAGACTCGGGTTTGGGTTGCAAACATTTTTCGAAAACTCATTCCCAGTGTAACGCCACATTCCCAACGTCTTCACCTTTCCCTCTAGGCCCCTGAACGGTCACGAAGCAAACGCAGAGGAGTCGGCTGGGGGCGGGGGCGCGTTCGGCTCCAACCCGGGCTCACGCGTGGTCGGGGGTCCGCAAAAAGCTCCCCTTACCGCAGCCGCGCTGGAGTGGAGAGGTCCAGGCCAAGGCTATCTTGAACACTGATCCCGCGTGGCCGCCAACAAGACCCTCAGCGGCTGCCTCAGCGCCCCGCCACCTGCCAACACGCGAACTTGCTAACAGTCGTTGCGACGGGACACTCCCCGCTTTCAAAACCGCGCGCGCCGCCCCTGCGAGGCCGTAAACTACGGGGTGGCGCGAAGGACATAACAAGCCGTTCTTGCTTGTTCTCGCAAGTCGTTTCCCGGCCTTTCCTAGTCTCCGCGAGCATATCTTGCTATCAAACGGGGACGCCTTGAAGACAAATAAAAGGAAGAAGCTCACGAAAGGACAAACAGATTTTTATTGCCACGGTCAGCCTTCCACAGGGACAACTCCGGTTAAAAAGAATATTTATACATGTACTTAAGGCTGAAATTCTTCCCCAGTTACAAACAGTGGTCTCAAAATGTGTGATGATCATTATATAAATTTTTATTACAGATTTATTTGGTCATGAAACACTCTAACTAGAAATGCATTAGCCTCGAGTAACAATTATTTTTGGCTATGAAGAAAAATATTTAGAAATCTTGCTAATTCTTGTAATGACCACTTTCAGTTCAACATTTGTTCATTTCATTCATAGAGCACCTACCATTTGCCAGGTTTGTATCGAACACCACTGCACAGGATGGACTATAGTAGTTACTACAAGAGGCACACAGATGAAGTCATAGAATGACCTCCTGAGCAGGAAGAGCTTAGACTCTGTGGAGTAGGAGTGGGAGGGGAGGGATGAGGAAATGCCCTAAGAAAACACACACACACACACACACACACACACACACACACACACACACCCCATTATACAAAAAAGACTATTTTGTAGGTCATTATGATCGTAAACCCATTTTTCAATTAAGGACACTATGGCACAGAGATGTTAAGTCATTTGCCTAGAGTCACAGAGCTAATAAATGGTAGAATCAGAATTTGAACCCATGTTGAACTTGGACTCCTTCTTTAACAAATGTGCTCAAACTTTCTTCCAACACACACACACACACACACACACACACACACACACACCCCTCCACCTCCAGAGCCTTCCCATTTGGTCACCCTCTGCTAAGCATAGATGATCTCATTGCACCTTCCTATTTGCACGCTAACTTTTTTTTTTTTATAGAGGCATAATATAAACCTCATCATCTTTTTTTAAATATCTATTTATTTTTGAGAGAGACAGAGACAGAGTGTGAGTGGGGGAGGGGCAGAGAGAGAGGGAGACAGAATCTGAAACAAGATCCAGGCTCTGAGTTGGGAGCTCAGAGCCCAATGTAGGGCTTGAACCCACGAACCCGAAATCATGACCTGAGCCAAAGTTGAAGGCTTAACTGATTGAACCACGCAGGCACCCGGAGGGGGAGAGAGAGGGAGGGAGGGAGAGAGAGAGAGAGAGAGAGAGAGCGAGCGCATTAAGCAGGCTCCACGCTCAGCACAGAGCCCAATTTGGGGCTCCATTCTATGCCCCTGGTATGCTGACTGACCTGAGGTGAAATCAAGAGTCAGACACTCAACTGGGTGAGCCACCCAGGCACCTCTAATTTCCTCATTTTTTTTTAAATCTATAATTTTCTACATTTTTAATTAAATCCTATTTTTTTACAATTCTCTATTTTCTATTCTTACTGGCTAATAAAATCCTGCCTAAAGCTAGAGACTTAGAGCTTCATTAACCACTACTTGTGGGAAAAAACTCCAGGGAGATGAGGGTATTGACACAGGTGTAACATGAGGCAGAAAATATTCACAAGAATGAAAGCCTTTGGGTAAAGACTTATAACCATCCTGTTTCCCATCTTGCAACCAAAAAAGTATCTCCAGAGATTATTGAGAGAAACATCTGAATTTCATAAGCTTAATGTTATTGCCTGTGAAATGGAATTGTTAAATCTCAAAATCCTGCATGCCAGTCAGTTGTCATGGAAACAGCTTCCCACTTGGACTGGTTATTTCTTTCAGGGTGTAAATGGCTTGGAATCCTTGGTTTAGGCAAAAGAACCCCAAACTCTATTTGGCTCTGGGCTGGTTGTACCCAAAGGAATATCTGCATTGTCACCTTTTTTATGGCATAAATTCCAGCTTCTCCGTTCAAGGCCTTCTCTTCTGACTTTCAAGAGCCTAGTTGGAAGCAAAAAAAAAAAATCTTAACATTTTTTTTCCTGCTGCTGTTACATTTGCATTCTCTTTCTTTTTTTTAAACATTTATTTATTATTGACAGAGAGGGACAGAGCATGAGCAGGGGAGGGGCTGAGAGATGGGGAGACACAGAACCTGAAGTAGGCTCCAGGCTCTGAGCTGTCAGCACAGAGCCTGACATGGGGCTCGAACCCACAAGCTAAGAGATCATGACCTGAGCCGAAGTTGGATGCCCAAACGACTGAGGCACCCAGGCGCGCCACATTTGCATTTTCTTTGAGGCCATATGGATCTAATGATTGGCTAGAAGAATGGTGGGAACTTTTTGGAAAGAGGAAGAAAAATACATTTCAACATTTTCATCTTCTCACATCCGTATATCCAACCAGTCAATTTGACATGTCCCTAGGGTGCTGTTTAGGCATCCGGAACGGTTTGTCAGTCTTCCCAAGATGTGGAAATGCCTCTGTGTCATCCCTTTCCAGGGAGAGGACTTTGGATATGCCAAGCAGCCTGTTTCTTCTCACACAGCTCTAGTTTTCAGGAAATTTCTTTTTTAAATTGGATGTATATCAAACTCTAGCCTAATGACAACATTTAACTAATATATCTTTTAAAGTAATTTCTAGACCCAACTCAGGGCTCGAATTCATAACCCCAAGATCGGAGTCACAGGCTGTACTGACTGAGCCAACCAGGTGTGCCCTTAACTATGACCAACAACTTGGCCCCTTTTTTCTTAGAGTATAACTGTCTACTGGGGAAGGTAGACAATAGATAAGTAATTAAAGCACTTGCAAATTCTGATCAAGGCTGTGGAGAGCATAGGCAGGCTGCTGTGACACAGAATAATGGGCATTTATGTAGAAGGTTCTACTATCATAGGATAGTCAGAGAAGCTTTATCTAAGGAAATGGTTTTAAACGCAGGCTTCGGGGAACAGAAGGAGCCAGCCTTGGGTAGAACCAGGGAAAGAGCCTTTCAAGTGGAAGGAAAGGTGAGCGCGAAAGCGGTTGGATTGTTTATGGGGCTGAGAAGAGAGAGGAAAAGGTGGCTGGGATATAGTGGAAGGTATGTGAAAGTTGGCCCGGGATGAGGCTGGAGAGCTAAGCGGCCTCTTGGTGCAGTAAGAAGCCATTGAAGAATTTTAACAGCAGAATAACATGGTCTGGTTTTTGGTTAAGGAAGATTACTTTGGAGGGAACATAAAAAAACAAAAAACAAAAAACACCTGTTATGGGGCACCTGGGTGGCTCAGTCGGTAAATCATCTGACTCGTGATTTTGGCTCAGGTCATGGTCTCACACTTCACGGGTTTGAGCCCCATGTCGGGTTCTGTGCTGGTAGCGAGGTGCCTGCTTGAGATTTTCTCTCTCCCTCTCTCTCTGTCCCTTCCCCGCTAATGCGCCGTCTCCTCTCTCTCTCTCTCTCTCTCTCAAAATAAATAAATAAACATTAAGAAAACCAACAACCCTGTCATTTCTTTTGCACAAATGATGCTGGGGCAATTGGATATCCATAGGCAAGAAGAACAGAAAAGAAAGAAGAATCTTTACCCAAAGCTCACCTATAAAAAAGTTAACTCAGAATGTAACATGGTCCACACCCAGATATATTTTCAGATGAAATGCACGTATGTGCACCAGAAGACATAACTGTTTATAGCAGTGTTATCTGTAATAGTCACACTGGGAAACCACCCAAACATCCATTGACAGTAGAAAGGCTAAATAAATGGTAATATATTTCTACTGTGGAATACTATACAACAATGTCACTATCTGCACCAACTGGGATTAACCTCACAATGCTGAGCAAAGAAGCCAAACACAAAAATATAATATGGCATAATTCCATTTACATAAAGCTCAAAAACAGGCAAAATGAAACCATAGTATTTAGAGGTATGTGTTTAACTGGCAAAAAATATATACAGTAAAACCTTGGTTTACGAGCATAATTCGTTCTGGAAACATAATGCTTGTAATCCAAAGCACTTGTATATCCAAGCAAATTTGCCCATAAGAAGTAGTGGAAACTCTGGGGTGCCTAGGTGGGTCAGTTGGTTAAGTGTCCGACCGTTCGTTTCAGCTCAGGTCATGATCTCACAGTTAGTGGGTTTGAGTCCTGCATCAGGCTCTGCACTGACGGTGTAAAGCCTGCTTGAGATTCTCTCTCTCTACATCTCTCTCTGACTCCTGCCACATACACACACTCTCTCTCAAAATAAATAAACTTAAAAAAAAAAGAAATAATGGAAACTCAGATGATTCATTCCACAACTCAAAAATATCCATATAAAAAATGATTACAATACTGTAATGTAATACAAAATAATAAATAAACTACAAAATAGAAAGGAAAATAAACAAATTAACCTGCACTTACCTTTGAAAACCTTTGTGGCTGGTGTGAGGGAGACAAGAGACAGGAGAGTTATTGTGCAGGACGACTTTCACTATCACTAACAGAATCCCTGCTATCTATTGGTTCAATGGAATCTTTTTCTTGTCGTGCAGCTTTAACAAGGAACCTATTCAATGATCCAGAATGAAGCAAAGCATTCCTGAGCTTACTCTTGGATGGAAAAGCAAAGGACTGTCCATAGGTTCTTGGAAGTGACAAAAAATACACTAGTGCTTGTTGTGGGCACCTTCCAACATTCGGAAAAATCGCTGATTTCTGCCAAACACCATGGCCCGAGACCGAGTATCCGAGCATGGGAGAAGATGACCCACAATACCACAGAGAGAGAGAGAGAGAGAGAGAGAGAGAGAGAGAGAGAGAGAGAGAGAAACCATTGGTTCAGTTGTGATCATGTCGTGTTTGGTGTCATGTACTACTCGTACTGTAAGACATCGCTCGTTTATCAAGTTAAAATTTATTAGAAATGTTTGCTCGTCCTGTGGAACTCTTGCGGAACAAGTTACACACAATCCAAGGTTTTACTGTATGCATGTTTCTGAAAAACACCAAGGTGGTGACCATAACAATCAGGTTTGGTGTCGATTGGGAGAACAGGAAGGGCTCTGTAGTGCTGACGTTCTAACCCTCACCTGGGCGATGCTACCTGAGGGCTGGCTTTGATCAATCATTGAGCTGAACTTTTTGTTTTGAGTACTTTCTTTGTTAAAAAAAATTTTTTTAATGTTTATTTTTTCTGGGGGAGACAGACAGAGTGGGGAAGGGGCAGAGAGAGAGAGAGGGAGACACCGAATCCGAAGTAGGCTCCAGGCTCTGAGCTGTCAGCACAGAGTCCCACACGGGGCTCGAACACACAAAGCGCCCTGACTTTCTTTGTTATATTTTACAACAAAGGAGCTTTAAAACAAAGTAAAGGAAGGAGAAGAAAATGTGTGATGGAAGGCAGGCTGAGAAGTTGGGTAACCTGCTCAGTGGACACAGTGCATGGGCTCTGATTCTGACTTTGACTTCCACTGAGATGTACTTGGTGCAGTTTGGAAGGCAGAAGTGAGTTGAATCGCCCTTCCTACCCCTTCACCTCTGTCCCCTGGTAAGCAGATTGTGGGGTTTGGGGGGTTTCTGCAGCTGTGTTCTAGTGTGTAGTCACTCACTCCTGTGGGCATTAAAAGACATCTGCATGGCAATGGTGGTCTCTTGACCCCTGGATTACACCTATGGTAGATATCCTTGAACCTGACATTCCCAGTCTCAATTTCCTGCCTGTCAATGGGCACCGATATAAAATCCTCCTAAAAGAAAGAGGGAGAGTAGAGGCACATGGGTGGCTCACTTGGTTGGGCATCCGACTTTGGCTCAGGTCATGATCTCACGGCTGGTGAGTTCAAGCCCTGCCTCGGGCTCTGTGTTGGCAGCTCAGAGCCTGGAGCCTGCTTCAGATTCTGTGTCTCCCTCTCTCTCTGCCCCTCCCCCGCTAATGCTCTGTCTCTCAAAAATGGATTAACGTTAAAAAAAAAGAAAGAAAAAAAGAAAGAGGGAGAATGAATAATGCAAGTAGCAATACAGTCCACCATGATATACTAGAGATTTTCATAACTGTAATAAAGTTCATTATGGCAAACAACAGGAAAAACATATGTAAAACATAAGGCTATAAAACTTTTAAAAATATATATGAAACGCACAACCATAAAACTTCTAGACATAAACTGGTGCGACTTGGGTGAAAAATTCAGAACCAAGGGTGAGGTGAAGAGTTTGTGGCCCTGGCACTAAAAGCATGCTCTACAAGGAGGAAACGTGATAAATTGATCCTCATCACAACAAAAAGTTTTTGTTCTGCAAAAGACCCTGTAAGAGAGTGACAAGACAAACTAGAGAGTGGGAAAAAAAAATATTTGTGAACCACATATCTGCAAAGGATTTGTATCTAGACTTTGAAATAAAACCCTCTGAAAATTCAACAGTGGAGAAAACCAACAGTCCAGACAGAAAATGGGCAAAAGACATTGTAAAAGGCTAAACTAATGGCCCCCAAAGACCCAGGGTTCTAATCTCTGGAATCTGTAAGCATTAGCTCATTTGAAATCAAGTCTTTGCAGATGGGATCAAGTTAAAGGATGTAGAGATGGGGAATTTATCCTGGATTATCCAGAGAGCCCTAAATGCAATCCCATGTGCCCTTCTACGAGGAGGCAAAAGCGATTTGACACATACACACGTACACACGCAAAGGGGAAGGTAATGCGAAGATGGGCAGAGAGAAATTTGAAGATGTGGCCCTGTGGCCACAAGCCAAGGAACACCAGCAGCCATCAGAAGCTGGGGGAGGTGAAGTGTGGATTGACCCTCCTCACTCACACCATATTCCACAAGGATCCACATGCCGGCCAAAGCCTGCTGCAGCCTCGGGACAACGTTTCTATCACCTTTGCCCTTTGCACTTACTCTCACAAAGAAACCACCTTGGCCTAATTTTTGTCGTCTGCTTCATGGAGGCACCTATGTGAAGACGGGAAGTGGTAAAACACTGGGCATAGTTTAACTACTTTTGGCTTCATACTCTGCCCCCTCCCCCTGAGGACAGAAAAAAGGGCCATCAGTTCAGATAGATTGTGATCAAGAGATGGAGACGTTCGAGGATAGAAAAGCGAAAACAGGAATGGGAATATCAGTGAACTCTGAGAGGGACTCTGCTTGGCTGGAGCGGCGTCTTCAGGCTGAGGATCTGGGAGAGGGTTCAGCTGCGGCCTTGGAGCAAAGCAGGGGCTGGGAAGCCATCCACACAGCTGCCTCTAGGAAGGCTGAACTCCACCAGTCTTTACTCATCCTCAGTGGCTAAAGATTTCCACTTGCCGCTCTCTGATTTTCCCTACCGCCCAATGAGAAGGGAAATTTTGCTGGTTCTGGGAATACGGGGCTTGAAAAACAAGAAGTGCTTTGGAAAATGTGCTGGGATCGGAGTGGCCTGTAATTGATGAGTTCCTTCCTCCACTGTGGTCCAGAGACCTGAGAAGATGTGGCAGAGAACTCTAACCTCCCTCTGGGGAGAAGCCTACTTAATGCCTAACAAAGATGAGTATTCCAGCCTCTGTGATTGTGGGAGACTTCTGGGCTGGCCCTGACATGTGGCCACAGTTTGGGCACCCTGACATTGTTTTTGCTCCACAGTGTTCTTTGCTTTCTAATTCAGCCAGAAAACATTTTCCTGATGCTCAGCTTCCTGGGATGAATCAATACAGTGAGTAATAGGAGGGAGTTTTTGGTGGTTTATATTTTAACTACTCAATACCCACCTGGAATGTATAGGGAGCATGAAGGTATCGGAAGGCCTGCTTGCTTCGTCCTCCTGGAAATTATCCTGCCACAAGGCAACAGCATCTACTCAACAGATTGTGTGATGAGAAATAGACCAGATGATCTCAAGGCATCTGAAAATCATAGGTGCAGGGCCGTTTCCCCGGGAAGATAGTTCAATGGAGAAGCTGGTCACGTGCACCATATATTAAAACCAATGAAGCAGAACCATAAAAACAAGCCCAAAGCATGTTACCACCAAAACACCAACCAGAGATCATTTTTCCAGTAACATAACACACCCAGTTTTTAAAATAATTACTCCTTAGGGACTGTGAAGAGCTAAGTGGATGTCAGAAGGGAAGGACCCTCCAAAATCCCCAAAGTTATGACCCTTCATGTACCTGTTAATATTCTCAGCACAAATTCAGTAATCCTGGATCAGTCTTAAGCTAGCTATATAGCTATGAAGAAGTGGGTGTTACAGTGAACAGGAGTGAATTATTTATTTCTTTGAAGTGGAAACCGGAACTAGGTAGACTTTGATGAGGCTCTTTCCTGTGCATGGAAAGAGAAACTACACTTTAAGAACGGGCTCCTGAGAATTCCAGAAGTGGGTGAACTCATTCATCCCCTCCCTCCTTCTCTTACTCATTCATTTCTTTGTTGCACAAATGATCCTGACCCAGGTGCTAAAGGTTAGGAAGCTGAAAACAAAAAACAAAAACACCCTGCCTTCAGGAAGCCCATAGGCTCCTTAACAAATACATACCCTACAGTGTGTCAAGTAGAAAACTGAGAGCCTCGGCTTGAAGGGTGGGGAAGCTTTCTCTGATGTGGGTCTTGCAGGATGAAAAGTTTGCCCTACCATCCTGATTGGTGGGTGGAACAGGAGTGGCAGGGCTCTCCCAGCAGAGGACAGAGGGATGGAGCCATGAGAAAGGACGTATAGTCTTAGAGCAGTACAGAGCAGGGAATGTGACTGGGAAAATAGGTAGAAGTCAGATCATAGGCTTTTCTAATGGTAGGAATTTGGATTTTGTTTGGCAGGTGGTAGGGAGTCATAGAAGGGTTTAAAGCAGGATTGTTGTACAATCAGATTCAGATGTTAGATGGAAAGATCTCCTCGGTGTGTGTTGCTGGGGCAGACAACTGGAGATTGTCCAGGTGAGAAACGAGGAGGGTTAAACTGGCCAGTGACGGTGGGCTGGGTGGACAAAATTAATCTGGACAGTGTTTGCTGGGCAGAATCAACTCGTAAGAGGATTTTAGAGGCCTATTGCCAAAACAAAAGGAGGTTAGTCTCTCAGGAAGAGTATTGGAATGCGGTGGAAAGAGGGAAAAGGCCAAAGGGCTTTCCCACATATTGTTCCCCTGTGGTGGGGAGAGACTGAAAGCTGGAAGGAAAGGAAGCTAGGAAAGGCTTACACCAAGCTGAATTGACATCACATTGAGTTTCCCTTGTGGTTTAGATGTAAAAAATTCATTTGTACATAGTTAGAAATTCCAGGCCAGATCAAGACTGAAAGCATGCCTTTTTGCATCTTCTGTTAAGTTTCTTAAAAAAAAAAAAAAATCGGGGAGAGGTCTACTTTGAAAAATGCGTTTATTTTCATTCGTGTTGAATCAAAATTCGCATACAGTGATTTTACTCATATGAGGACTTTAAGACACAGAACAGATCAACATAAGGGAAGGGAAGCAAAAATAATATAAAACCAGGGAGGGGGCAACAACATAAGAGACTCTTAAGTATGGAGAACAAACAGAGGGTTACTGGAGGGGTTGTGGGAGGGGGGATGGGCTAAATGGGTAGGGGGCATTAAGGAAGCTATTCCTGAAATCATTGTTGCACTATATGCTAACTAACTTGGATGTAAATTAAAATAAAATAAAATAAAATGATTTTAATATTTCTCCTAGCTTAAGGTGGAGATTACGATAATTAATTTTAAATATTTTTTCTTTTTTTTATATGAGTATTTAAAGCCATGCCTTCCCTCTAAGCATTACTTTAGCTGCATCAGATAGATTTTTTTTGACTTTTATTTATTTTTGAGAGAGAGAGAGAGAAAGAGAGAGCGTGAGTGGGGGAGGGGCAGAGAAAGAAGGAGACACAGAATGTGAAACAGGCTCCAGGCTCTGAGCTGTCTGCACAGAGCCCGATGTGGGGCTCAAACTCATGAACAGTAAGACCAAGACCTGAGCCCCTGTCAGATGCTCAACCAACTGAGCCACCCAGGCGCCCCCCCCTTTTTTGTTTTTTTGTTTTTTAGTTAGACTTTGACATATTGCATTTTCATTATATTTTCATTCAAAATATTTTCTAATTTCTCTAGTGACTTATTCTTTAATTCAGGCTTATTTAGAAGTATGACTATTAATTTCCAAACATTAAAAGAGTTTTTTTTGATATCTTAGTATTATTGATTTTTAATTTAATTCCGTTTAGTCAGAGAACATACTTTATAAGATTTTTTTTTAATTTATTGAGACTTATTTTTATGACCCAACACATGGTCTATATTAGAGAAATTTCCATGTTCATGTTTAGAAACAGTATATTCTGCAGTTTGGAGTGGATTACTCTATGAAGGCCAATTAAATCAAGTTGATTGATGGAGTTGTTCTAAATGTAGAACAACATAGATTCTATTTACATAAGTGACTTCTACATCCTTACTGATTTTCTGTCTACTTTTTCTATCAATTGTTTGGAGAAGGATGCTAAAATCTTGAATTATGATTGTAGATTTGTCTCTTCTTTCTTTTGGTTTTGTTAGTTTTTGCTTCAAGTGTATTAAACCCTAAGTGGTCACACGTTTTTTCATTGAGAGGCACAGAATATCCAGTTGTGTCCCTTTTAATGACAGTAGTTACTGATGCTCAGTCCCTAGGTCCATTAACTTATTGGAGATTACATAAAGTTGATATTTTAGTTCTACCAGTTCCTTTTCATTTAGTGGTTTCTTCTCAGCTACTATTAAAAAAATTTTTTTTAATGCTTATTTTTTTTTGAGCGAGAGAGAGAATGAACAGGGGAAGGGCAGTGAGGGAGGGAGACAGAGAATCCGAAGCAGGCTCTGTGCTCTTGTGGGTTGTGAACCCACAAACCATGAGATCATGACCTGAGCCAAAGTCAGATGCTCAACTGACAGAGCCACCCAGGCACCCCATCTTCTCAGCTACTATTTTTTGTGTAGTTAAAGAATCTGAATAAATGCTTCATTCTTTCCATTTATCAATTTTCAAAATAATGAATTAGTTGCAATTATCCTTCAAGATGATCACTTAAGGTTTCTCTAAAAATATCATTATAAACACATGGATTTGAACAGATTTGACGGATTTGTAATCCACTGTAACTCTTGTCCTTACTGACACTCATACTATAACGTCTTTGGCTTGTGAAAGCCTCTTGTTTACATGATATTGATAGTTTTTGGTAGCTTCATCTTTAATTGATATGACTACATGTTTCAGACTCATCTTGTACATTTCTCACCCCAGACCTGGTATTGGCCATTTCAAAAAGCCTCCATGTTTTTCTTTTTAAAGTGGGAAACGATATTTCAGTACCACAATCTGGGGGCTAGGGATGATCTTTTCATTTGGTCACTGTTTCTAGATCCAACTGTTTCTTTAAAAAAATTTTTTTTAATGTTTATTTATTTTTGAAGGAGAGAGAGACAGAGCATGAGCAGGGGAGGGGCAGAGAGAGAGGGAGACACAGAATCCAAAACGGGCTCCTGGCTCTGACCCGTCAGCACAGAGCCCAATGCAGGGCTCGAACTCACAAACCACAAGATCACACCTGGGCCGAAGTGGGACACTTAACCACCTGAGCCACCCAGGCGCCCCTAGGTCCAATTGTTTCTTAAGTAGACTTTTATAAATGACAACTCTCCTCTCATAGGCCTTGCTTGTGACAAGATGGGTCAGTCCAGGATACACTGGGACAAGTCCAGGAACAGACATTTTTCACTTCAGTCCCTGACTTTGCCTTGCGTATTTCTGGCACTCACCTCATCATTTAGGTTTTAGGTCCTGAACTCGTGTTCCCCTGAGTTCTCCTAGTTTCAACACATGTCTGGTTGACCTGGACTTTCTGATTCTCTCAGGGCTAGAGTCCTTTCTTCCTTATTAACCGTGCTAGGGACTGTCTGGTCACCACAGCTCTGATTCCCCCATGATGTCACTGTTCAGCTGTAAGATGCAACAGAAAGCCTATGGCAGAGCAAACCCTGATTTGCTGGCTTTGAAGGAGTGAGGCCTTCTCAAGCAGGAAAACTTTTAGGAAAAGGCCCATCTGATCTGTCTAGGAAGCATGAAATGTCATCAACCCAGATCTCCTTTTGGCTTGATGGAATCTGAGCTTTACTCCCCACCCTGAAGTCCAGGTAGGTGACTTTTTGCCAGAATTGTTATTTATTTCAAAACACTTTATATTCTGAAGAAGGGGGTAAAAAGACACATTATTTGTTTTGGAAGATATTTTGCTTTGCCTCAGGTTATGTCTCATCTCCCAAATAATTTGTGGGATGAGTGGATTACCTGATTTCTCTTGTGAAAGGAAAAAAGGAAGAGAAAAATAACTCATAATTCTCTGGAGAAGCAACATGGAATTAAAAATGGAAAAAGAGGCACCAGTTATATATTCCATTTACCTCCAGCAAACACTGTGTAGGGGACGCCTTGACCACAGAATACACAATGCCAGAAATGAATGTCGACTCCTTTTTTTCAAATGTGACGTATTTTCCACAGAGTTTGATTCTGATCTTTGCTGTGACTGCCTATGGCCACTCAGTTACTGGAAACCACGATGCCAGTTCTTTGCTAAGTGGCTTTGGCAAGGCCTTTCCCAGCATTTGATCTCAGTAAGAAGGCTCCAGAGACTTTATTAGTTGTGTAAAGAATTATAGAGATATTAGCCTAAGTTGGATGAAGCCCAGAGCAGCTGTACTGCTCTTTAAGTGCAAGAAAATTTCTCAGAGATATATTATGCTAAGAGAAAAGTATCCTGGGATTTAACCCTAAATTATGTGAATAATGAACATAAGAATTCCTAAATTTTACAGAACAACTCTATTCCTGGAAATTGTTGTGTTAAATCTAATGTTGCATACCCAATCCTACTTCCCTATTCAATACCTTATAATTTCAAAATTGCTTAATCTCCACTTGTAGTTGAATGCCAATGTTATACTGTTATCTTTCAATCTCTCAATTCTCCAAGTTTCTTTGACAAATACTTGCATGTAAAAAAATATAAATATACCATGATAGTTATGTGTGTGTGTGTGTGTGTGTGTGTGTGTGTGTGTGTGTGTATTTATTTATTTATTTATATTTTAGAGAGAGAGTGTCTGTGTGCAAACAAGGGAGAGGGGAAGAGGGAAAGAGAGAGACAATCCCAAGCAGTCTCCTCAATGACAGTGCAGGGCCTGATGTGGGGCTCAGACTCACGAACTGTAAGATCATGACCTGAGCTGAAAACCAAAAGTTGGATGCTTAATTGACTGAGCCACCCAGGTGCCCCTAAATGCATTCAATTTAAAAGATTGTGTCTCAGGGGGGCCTGGGTGGCTCTGTCGGTTGACTTCAGAGCAGGTCTTTGGATCTGATCTTGCGGTTGGTGAGTTTGAGCCCCACCTCAGGCTCTGTGCTGACAGCTCAGAGCCTGGAGCCTGCTTCAGATTCTGTGTCTCCCTCCCTCTCTGCCCCTCTCTCTTTCGCACTGTCCCTCTCAAGAAAAAATAAACATTAAAAATTTTTTAAAAATGAAAGCTTATGTTTCATAGTCCTGAGATTATAACTCTTTATTGATGTTTAAATTCCCTCTTCTCTCTGAAATTGTGATGGTTCGTATAGATGGTCTTTCAAAGATGTCCATGTATGACAAATATTAAAAGTAAGCAACCGTGGATATAACAGTCTCCCAATTTTTTTTTTTGGAAATTAACTTGGTCAGTGAAATTCAAAAGTGTGGAACCCGCTGGCTTACTTAACCTTCTAAAATGTATCTTCCTGTAATTAATATGTACTGGCATGAGATGGTGGTGATGCTTTGGCCATGCATGTTTTACCAAATGAGATAAATATGCTCTTCCTTTTAAAATCCTAGAAATCACGTTTTACTGTTGAAATAGGCACAGTCAGTATCTTTTCCATTAATCGTTAGACATCATCACTTTCATCTTGTTCGAATTCTCAATTTATTCTAATGTTTGATTAGCCTACTCCAGCGTTTTTCAAAATACATTTTGTACAGCACTCGGTCCTCATGGAATCGTTTTCCACACTTCCTAGCAGCTTTAAACAACAAACATTTAGATTTCTACTTCTGGAATGACAGAGCGGAGAGCGCCACAGTCTCCAGTGAAACAAGCATAACTAGTGAAAATTATTATTAAAATCTTAACATTTACAAGCCTCGGGAAATTGTCCTTAGGGCATAACAGGTAAAGAAATATTTATTCAAGAAAATCTAGTAAAACATGGTAAGAACAGTGAGAGTCCGTAGCATTTGAACCATGACTCATTGCCTCCTTGCCTACTCCCAGCTCAGTGTGACAGAAACTCCACACCAGGCAGGTAGAGCTAAGGATAGCAAGGCTCCTTCTTCTCCCAGCTTTTACTTAAGGGATCTGGATCTTCCTGGGAGGGATAGACAACTAGAATTTTTCGTCAGTCACAGCCACATGTTGGCAAGGATGCGGAGCATCAAAACTCTTGTGCACTGGTAGAAATATAAAATGGCACCACTGCCTTGGAAAACAGCTTGGCAGTTCCTCAATGGTTTAGTCATATGGTTACCATAGGACCCAGGAGCTCTACTCAGGTATACATTCCCAAGAGAAATAAAAATGTATGTCCACACAAAAACTTGTGTATGAATGTTCATAGCAGCATCATTTATCATAGCTGAAAGCTAGAAACAACCCAAACACCATCAAGTGATGAATGGATAACCAAATCTCGTATGTCTATATAATGGAATATTATTCAGCAACTTAAAAAAGTTAAATGCTCATCCATGCCATAACATGAATAAACCTCGAAAGTGTTATGCTAAGTTAAAGGGTAAAAGAAGCCTGTCACAAGACACCACATATTGTGTGATTCCACTTATTGTCTAGATTTATTGTCTAGATTTATGGTCTAGATTCCATTTACTGTCTAGAATGGGCAAATTTGTAGAGACAGAAAGTAGATTAGTGGCTGCCCAGGGCTGGGCGAATGGGAGAATGATGGTCGACTCCTACAAGATAGGGGTTTTCTTTTGGAGGTGGTCAAAATATTATAAAATTGACTGGTTATGTTTTCACAATGCTGTGAATAGAATAAAAACCATCAAATGGGTGAATTGTAGGATATGTGACTTGCATAGCAATAAAGTTGTTATCAAAAAACCTACAAAAATCAACACTTTACTATCTCATATTTACTGTGGATCAAGAGTCTAGGCATGGCTTAATTGGGCACTCTGTTTAGGATCTCACAAAGCTGCAATGAAGGTATTGGGCAGGGCTGTGATCTTATACTGAGGTTGGGATCCTCATCTAAGTTCACTGGTTGTTGGCAGCATCGAGATCCTTGCAATTGTAGGACTGAGGTCCTCAGCTTCTACAGGCTGCCTGCCATTCCCTGCACGTGGCCTTCTCTGTAACATAACAGTTTGCCTCTTCAAAGCCATTTACTAGCTTTTGTGATTTTGAATAATTGATCTAACCTATATCCCACATTCCTCATTTGAAAATAATAATTATAATAATAATAGCTGCTTATTATGGTTGTTGTAAAGATTAAATATGTTAGTGCATGTGTGCCTAGCTTCTCATAGCCAGTCAATAAATCTTAGCTAATGCTATTATTAATAGACATAGGATATTAATAGATGCTGCATAAAGAGTTCTATTAAAAAAGTTTGAAGAATCCAACTTCTAGAATGATGCATTAAAGATCTACAAAAACCTGCTCCTCTATAAAGCAATGAGAACATTGGCAAAAAATTGCCAAAATCAACTTTTTAATAACTCTGGATATTAAACATTTGCAACAGTCTGAAGAGCTTTTATTAAAAAAAAAAAAAACACAGCTGAATCTCAGTAAAAAGAGTGAACTCTATAGCATTTTAACTTGTCCTATCCCATTCCCTTCTCCTCAACTCCATGGTAGCCTTGAAAACCACCAGCCTCACAATGATGGTATCCATGAATCAGCAAGCTAGCAACCACTGAAGGGAAAAATGTGTTTGAGCCCCCCTAAAAGCCTCATTCTCAGAGTATTGTCACTCTTTGATCTGACCGAAAGTTCCCTTGAAACACCCACTTGCAGGGCTTTTCTTTCTTTATTTGATCTGACTCAGAATTTGCTCAGTCCAAACAGCTTTTTCCCTAGGGCATTTGTTGAGAACAATTAGTGGCAACTGCTTAACATCATAGCTGGCTTTGGCAACACTAACAGTTGGGGCAAACAAATAGCTGACCAAAAATTGTAAAAAGAAAAGCTGGGAAATGGAATTTTCACAGGAGGCTTTGAAAAGCTCTGACACATTCCTGGAACTCTAGAAAGCCACATACTTGGGCAGGGCTGTGAACATGCTCAGGAAAGTCCTGTGAAGGCTGTCATCTCTCACCTCTGCTTGACCTTGAAGCTCCATGCAAGCAGGGAGTGAAGACCAAGGCAGTGTTGCAAACTGCTTGCTAGAGCACTGAAGGCATTTACCAGATGCCACACAGAGCCTCTGGGCAAACACTGAAAGACTTGTTTGTTCAAGGTATTTAAGGAAATCCCTATCCAAATATTAGCTGACTACTAAGGTAACCTACTAGAGACTTCAATGGCTACACACTGAGTGTTGACTTTACAGAATTCACTTAGGAAAGTCACTAAACAAACAGTAACAATAACAAAGACAACAACAACAACAAGAAACAGCAGCAAGAAAAAAATCTGTGGAGTGGAAAGAGGGGGATTGCATAAAAGAATTTCAATTTAAAGTAAAAATAGAGGTTATGAAATGGAGAATCTCACTCGTGCCCTCAGGAAGACAAAAGTTAAGGACTAAGATACTGATTTCCTGTAAATGCCTGATTTACAAAAAACTGACAATGTTGGAATTTTCTTGGACGATGAGAGGCAGATCAGAGGCAGATCACGCCTTTTCCAAAGGCGTGAAGGGGAAATGACCCAAGTCAGATTAGTCTCAGAAATTGGGCTGAATTGAACTTTGTGTGTGTTTGACTGGACTGATTTTGGCTCCCTGGAAAATTTTCAAGGATGGTCTCCATTTGTTTTGATTTTTAACTGACTCTAAGTGAACTGTTCCTTGTTTACATTCCCTGCCTATAAATACAACCTATCCCAAACCCTCATTGGACTCACCTATAGCTTGCTTCAGTTCATCTGTTCTGAATTGCAATTCCTTGGCCATTCCCAAATGAACTCATCTTTTTGAGCTTACCTCAGTTTATCTCCCTATTTAGGTCAACACCAATTTCCAGAGTTACTACAGTATATTATTTATATGTCCAATTTTCAACAACAAAAAATTGTGAAGCATGCAAAGAAACAGGAAAGTGTGGTCCATACACAGTGAAAAAATAGCAGTCAATGGTAACTATCCCTGAGGAATACCAGATGTTGGAATTACTGGACAAAGAATTGAAATCAGAATTTAAATATTTTTAAAGAACTAAAGACAACTTTTTTTTTAAGTGTATTTATTTTGAGAGAGAGAGAGAGAGAGAGCGCATGTGAGTGGGGGGGGCGGGCAGAGAGAGAGGGCGTGAGAGAATCCTAAGCAGGCACCACGCTGTCAGCTCAGAGCCTGATGCGAGGCTCTGTCTCACAAACCATGAGATCATTACCTGAGCCGAAATCAAGAATTGGATGCTTAACCGATTGAGCCACCCGAGAGATTTCTATCTCCTAATAAAGAGATACAAAATATAAAAAAGAATGAAAACAAAGGAAGACAGCAAATGTGTTCTGTAAGAAATACTAAAGGAAGTAAGTCCTTCAGGCTGAAATGAAAAGACACTAGACAGTAACTTGAATACATATGAAGAAATAAAGAACCCTAGTAAAGGTAACTGCATAGGTAAACATAAAAGAGAGTACAAATATACCTTTCATTCATAAGCCTCTCTTTCTTCTATCTGATTTAATTTTATTTATTTTTTAAGCTTATTTATTTATTTTGAGAGAAAGAGGCTTGAAGGGGCAGAGAGAGAGAGGGAGAGATCAAGAATCCCAAACAGGCTCTGCACTGTCAGCACAGAGCCCAATGTGGAGCTTGAACTCACAAACCGTGAGATCATAACCTGAGGTGAAACCAAGAGTTGCATGCTTAACCAACCGAGTCACCCAGGTGCCCTCTTCTATATGATTTAAAAAGCAATTGTATAAAGCAATACAGTTGACTCTTAAACAATGCAGGGGTTAGAGGTGCAGTAGAAAATTTAAGTGTAACTTTTGACTCTCCCAAAACTTCACTACTAATAGCCTACTATTGATTGGAAGCCTTGCTGATAACATAAATGTTTACTAACACATATTTTGTATGTTATATGTACCATATACTGCATTCTTGCAATAAAGTAAGCTAGAGAAAAGAAGTGTTATTAAGAAAATCATAAGGAAGAGAAAATATATTTACAGTATTGTACTGTATTTATGGGGAAAAAATCCACATATAAGTGGACACATGCAATTCAAACCTATGTTGTTCAAGGGTCAACTTATACTGATGTGCACACAATGTATAAAAATGTAATTTGTATAAAGACAATAACAATACTAAGAGAAGTGGAGGAAATGGATGTATATAGGAGAAAAGTTTTTATATAATGTTGAAATTTTTTGTACTAATCAAACTAGATTATTATAAATTAAACTGTTACTTATAATTTTCAGGGCAACCACTAAGAAAATAGATTTTAAAATATAGTAAAATAACAAAAAAGGTAATTAATATAGTATACTAGAAATACTCAACAAAAAGGCAGTAATAGAAGAATAGAGAAATAAAAAAGACATAAGATATGGAGAGCAAATATAGCAAAATGGCAGAATAAATCCTATTTTGTTAGTAATTACATTACATGTAAAAGGATTAAACAGTCCAACCAAAGGCAGAGATTGGCAAAATGGACTTTTTTTTTTTTTTTGAAGTTTGGGAAATAATGGTCAAAGTAAAAGTAAACAGATTTCTTTACTTTTCAGAACCTTGAATATGCTTCAGGATATGCTGGTCTACATAATTCTAATGAGTAATAAATCCTATCTTGGAGTCAAAGTTCTATGCACTTCTGGTCAATTTTGTGTCAGAAGTGGTTTGTACACAACATTGCAGATTTTGTTGGCAAAACTTTCTTAGTTTCTCTAGCATGGTTGTTGGGTTTCTGACTTTTTCCCTTGCAGCTCCCCCATTTTAGCTACTAGAAAAATATCTCCCCGAGTGGAACACCATATCTCTTCCTAGTTCTCCTGAGTTTCTTTCAAGTGGCATAAATAGGAAGGCAAAGAGTTACTTAACAGTATAATACTTCTGATGATGAGAATAACCTGGAGACAATTCTTACCTTTTCATATCTCTATTATAAAAACATATTGTCAATGTCAATATCAAGGTGTTACATGTACATGAAAACATTTCTCTAGAGCTCACTGAAATAGGGTATTAGACTAGAAGCTACAAATCTTTTATTTTAATTTTGTCATTTATCAGCTGTCTCAGTTCATTTGGGCTGCTATCACAAAATCCCAAAGACTGGGTACCTTATAAATAACAAAAATTTATTTCTCATAGTTCTGGAGGCTGGATGCTAAGTTCAAGGTGCCAGCCCTCTCCTGGGGTGCAGACTTCTTATTGTGACTTCACATACTGGAAGGGGCTGGGGAACTCTGAGGGATTTCCTTTATAGGAATACTAATCCCATTCATGAGGGCTCCACACTCATAACCTAATCATTCCCCAAAGGGCCACTTTCTAACACCATACATAGGGTATTATGATTTCAACATGTGAATTGGGGCAAGGGAGTGGAGGACACACAAAAATTCAGACCGTTGTACTATGTGACTTTAAGCAATTTACCTAAACTCACTGTGCCTCAGCTTCTTGACATAATGGAGATCATAACTGCCTCAAGAACCTCACAGGGCAATTATGAAAGCAAAATCAAATAACACACAAGCTGCTGTAAACTAGGTTACACTATGCAAATATAAGGCTTTATTTTTTATTGATGATGATTAATCACTGATTGACTATGAATGATTGGTTAGCTTAAGAAAGAATGGTTGTTCAAATATGTTCCCCTTTCAAAAAATTTTTTTAAATACTTATTCAATTTTGAGAGAGAGAGAGAGAGTGGCAGACAGAGCTAGAGTGGGAGAGGGGCAGAGAGAGAGGAAGACACAGTATCTGAAGCAGGCTCCAGGCTCTGAGCTGTCAGCGTAGAGCCAGATGTGAGCTCAGACTCACGAACTGCAAGATCCTGATCTGAGCCAAAGTCAGATGCTTAACTGACTAAGGCACCCAGGTGCCCCTGGAATGACTTATCCTTGATTAAACACATTTGAACCCAGTTCTGTGGTTACTCACTACCATGGCCATAGAATAATCAGTCATTTACTAGAATGGTGGTTCTCAGGCTTTAGTGTGTTTTGGAGTCACCTGAAGAGCTTGTTGAAACCCAGGGCTCTAGACCCCTTCTCCAGAGTTTCTGACTTAGAAAGTCTAGATTGTGTCTGAAAATCTGCATTGCCAACAAATTCCCAGGAGAGACTGATTTTGTTGGTCTAGAGACCACAATTTGAGAACCACTGTCTTGTCTTAAGAGGATGGGAATTTTTCATTCTTGTTACAAATTGTTACAAATGCCCTGAAGGAAAAATGACAGGGTAATATGAAGGCACAAAAAAAAAAAAAAAAAAAAAAAAGAAAAAAGAAAAAAAGAAAAGGGTTGGGGGTGCCCGTGTGGCTCAGTCAGTTAAGGTTCTGACTCTTGATTTCAGCTCAGGTCGTGATCTCATGGTTGGTGAGATCAGGCCCTGCGTCGGGCTCTGTGCTGATGGCGTGGAGCTTGCTTGGGATTCTGTCTCCCTCTCTCTCTGCCCCTCCTCTCTCTAAATAAATAAATAAATACTAAAAAAAAAAAAAAGCAGGGCGTCTGGGTGGCTCTGTCAGTTGAGCGTCTGACCCTTGATCTTCGCTCAGGTCATGATCTCACAGTAGTGAGACTGAGACACAAGTCGGGCTCCATGCTGGGCATAGAGCCTGCTTAAGATTCTCTGTCTCCCTCTCTGCCCTTCCCCTGATCACTCTTTCTCTTCTTAAAAAAATAAAAATAAAAAAGCTGACCTAGTTTGGAGGGATCCCATTGCTCTTTGAGAAGGAGAGGGCATTTGAGCTGAAATTGAATAAAATTTGAACAATAAAAAAATTGTTTATTTTTGAGGGAGGGGTTGAGGGGAGGGGCAGAAAGAGAGGGAGACACAGAATCCAAGGCAGGTTCCAGGCTTTGAGCGGTCAGCACAGAGCCCAACGCGGGGCTCAAACTCACGAACTGCAAGGCCATGACCTGAGCCAAAGTCGGATGCTCAACCGACTGAGCCACCCAAGCGCCCTGGAGCTTGATGCTTTTGATGAAGGAAAAGGCCTGTGCACTGGAGTGCCGGGGGAGTGGGGAGTGGAGGCAGCAGGTGAGGCTGGGGAAAGGGGCACAGGCCAGACCAAGCAGATTCTGAATTTCATCCTAAGAGCAAAGGGAATTTGTTGAAAGAGTTTTCTCAAGGGAATGAAAAGACCAAGTTTGTGTATATTTTTTTTCAAACAAGCAGGGGATGGGCAGAGAGAGAGAGAGGGACAGAGGGTCCCAAGGAAGCTCTGTGCTGACAGCAGACAGCCCGATGTGGGGCTCGAACTCACAAACCATGAGATCATGACCTGAGCTGAAGTCTGATGCTTAACTGACTGAGCCACACAGGCGCCCAAGTTTGTATTTTTTAAAGTTCTCTCTGCCCACTGTATGGAAAAACGATTGCAGGCAGGCAAGAGTAGAAATGGTATGACCAGCTGGGAAGGTAATGAAGTTGCCCAAGGGAGTTGGTGGCATGGGCTGAGGAGGTGTAAGTGCAGTGGAGAGCTGCAGGCAGGGGTGGGTGATGAGCTGGATGGAGTGGCAGAAGAGAGGGCTCTTAGCATGCCAACTGGTCAATGGTGTGAAGTCCATTGCACTAGGGTGTACTGGATGGCAGAGGGCCATCATGTGATGGTGGTCATGAATGGTTATGGATCCTGGATTCAGGTTGGAAATATTATATTATAATTTTTAAAAATTGACATACAGTTGGGGTGCCCGGGTGGCTCGGTCGGTTAAGCATCTGACTTCAGCTCAGGTCATGATCTCACGGTTCATGAGTTTGAGGCCTTGCGTTGGGCTCTGTGCAGACAGCTCAGAGCCTGGAACCTGCTTCAGATTCTGCGTCTCCCTCTCTTCCTGCCCCACCCCCACTCACACTCTGTCTCTATCAAAAATAAAGTAAAAAAATAAAAATAAATAAAGTTTTAAAAAATTTAAAAATTTTGACATACAGTAAAGTTCAGGGATTTTTTTGGGGGGGTGAGGAGGTGGGAGAATATACATTTCATTGAGTTTTGGCAAATGCATAGATTCACATAACCACCACTACTATCAAGATACCTAATAATTTCATCTCCCAAAATTCCTGCACCTTGTTCTTTGTACTTCTAAAACCTGGCAACCACAGATATACTCTTGGGCTTTATAATTTTACCTTTCCAAGAATGTTAGATAAATGGAATCATACAATATATCATCTTTTGGGTCTGGCTTCTTTCACTTTGCATAATGTATTTGAGATGCATCTGTGATGTTGTGTGTATCAATATTTCATTTTTAAAAAATTCCTAAGTAGTAGGAATTGTTTGCACTGTATAAGTATACCACAATTTGTTTATCCACTCACCGATTGAAGGACATTTGGGTTTCCAGTTGGGGGCATTATGAAAAATGCTGTAAGAAAGATTCATATGTAGTTTTGCCTTATGTGAACACCAGTTTTCCATTTCTCTAAAGTAAATGGCCAGAATTGGGGTTGCTGGCCTAAATAAGTATATGTTTAACTATAGAAAACTGCTAAACTATTTTCTAAAATCATTGTACCAGTTTGCATTCCCACTAGTAAATTATGAGAATTCTGGGTACACCACATCTTCATCACTGCTTGGTATCGTCATTTTTTTGTTTTTTAAAAAAATGTGGCCATGCTAATGGGTGAATAGTGGGGTGGTTTTCATGGTGTTGAATATCTTCTCATGTATTTATTTACATCTGTATATCTTCTCTGCTGAAGTGTCTGTTCAAATCTTTTGCCTAATTTTTTTTAATGTTTATTTTATTTTCTTGAGAGAGAGAGACAGAATGGAAGCAGGGGAGGGGCAGAGAGAGAGAGAGAGAGAGGGAGACAGATAATCCGAAACAGGCTCCAGACTTTGAGCTGTCAGCACAGAGCCCCACGTGGGGCTCGAACCCACAAACTGTGAGATCATGACCTGAGCCGAAGTCAGATGCCCAACCGACTGAGCCACCCAGGCTCCTGAGCCCCTCTTTTGCCTAATTTTTTTTTTATTTTTTTTTTTAACGTTTATTTATTTTTGAGACAGAGAGAGACAGAGAGCATAAATGGGGGAGAGTCAGAGAGAGGGAGACACAGAATCTGAAACAGGCTTCAGGCTCCGAGCTGTCAGCTCAGAGCCCGACGCAGGGCTCGAACTCACGGACTGTGAGATCATGACCTGAGCTGAAGTCGGCCGCCCAACCAACTGAGCCACCCAGGCGCCCCACTTTTGCCTAATTTTTAATCAGGTTGTCTGTTTTTTTTATTGGTGAATTGGCTATATTGATGGACTGACTTTGTGATATCTGGGTAATAATGTAGGCCATTGGAAATATAAGCTTGGGGTTCAAGGGCAATGTCTGGTCTGAAGATATTCATTTGAGAGTTAGTGGCATAAAGATGCATGAAAGTCCAACAAGTGCTCATAGAACTGAGTCTTGGGGAATTCTAGCATTTAGTGGCAGAGTGGGGGGAGGGAAAGGTGAGCCTGCAAAGGAGACCTAAGATAAACAGCCACAGAAGTTGAGGGACACCAGAAAAGTGTGGTGTAAAGGAAACCAGTGAGCATGCTCTAAAAAGGAGATGGTAAGGGATGGCTCAGTCCGTTAAGCGTCCAACTTGTGCTCAGGTCACGATCTCAAGGTTCGTGGGTTTGAGCCCCATGTCTGTGCTGACAGCTCAGAGCCTGGAGCCTGCTTTGGATTCTGTGTCTCCCTCTCTCTTTGCCCCTTCCCTGCTCACACTTTGTCTCTCTCTCTCTCTCTCAAAAATAAATAAACATTAAAAAAATTACCAAAAAAAAAAAAAAAAAGGTGGTGGTGAGGCAACAGAGGTGAAGCTGGTAAGTGATCATCTACAGTAAACACTACAAAAGGCCCATTTGGTTTAACAACTAAAGAAAAATTTCTCTACTCACAACACTTCTGACACCAAACATGTGGGTTTTCCACAACAAGCATTTTTCTAATTCTCTGCAGATACCAACTGGATGTCCTGCGATTTAATTTAATTCTAACACTAACTACCTGGAGTTAACAGACCCCACAGGTTAGGGGCTAAGTCCCACAAGATTGCCCCACAAGATACCAACTGCAAGTCTGGGCTTCCCATGTTTCTGACTGGCTATAAATCAGGGCTTCCCATGACTCTCCTCTGGATTGATCATTTTTTAGAATGGCTCACAGAACTCAAGGGAACACTACTTGTTATTATCAGTTTATTCTAAAGCATAGAACTCAGGAGTGGCTAAATGGGAGAGATGCAGGGGGCAAGGTAGAGTGAAGGGGCATAGAACTTCCATGCCCTCTCCAGGCAAGCCAGTGAGCCAGCACCTCCACCCTAGAAAGAAGCTCTTCCAATCTCATTGTTTAGGATTTGTATGCAAGTTCCATTATTAGGCATGATTGATTAAGTCATTGACCATTAGTAATAGACTCAGGCTCATGTCCTCTCCCTTTCCCAGAGATCAGAGTGGGGCTAAATGTTCCAACCCTCAAATCAAATGGTTCATTCCTCAGGTAACCAGCCCTCATTCTCCAAGAGTCACTTCATTAGCATAAAGTCAGGTATGGTTGAAAGGAACTTATGAGTGCCAAAAGGCTCCTCCTTCTAGCTCAGGAAATTACAAGGGTTTTAGGAGACCTGTTCCAGGAACCAGAGACCAAGCAAGACCAAGTATACATATTTCTCAATATCATTGCAACTCACTGGTAAGTCACTGGTAAGCTCAGGACTATTTCAGTGTCCCTAAAGGGGTAGATGTCAGATTGGAGCATGATGAGAAATGGAGTGGGAAGTGAGGAAATGGAGTCAACAGGTCATTTTTTAAAATAATTTTTTAGATTTGCGTGTAATTGACACACAATGTTCCATTAGTTTCAGGTACACGGCATAGTGATTCAATTTCCCTCTGCGTTATGCTATGCTCACCATGAGTGTGTGCTCATCACCACCGGTCACCATACATCACTATTATAATATGACTGAAGCAGATCATCTTTTGAGATTTGGTTCTGAAGAGGAGACAGGATAGTAACTGGAAGTAGGATCAAGGGAATTGTGTTCTTATGCTTTACCAGAATTTTAGAATTTCTTTTTCTATAAATTTTATTTTATATTTGTATTTTATTTTGGAGAGAGAGAGACAGAGTGCTAGTGGGGGAGGGGCAGAGAGAGAGCGAGACACAGAATCTGAAGCAGCTCCAGGCTCTGAGCTGACAGCACTGAGCCTGAAGCAGGGCTCGAACTCACAGACTGTGAGATCATGACCTGAGCCGAAGTCGGACGTTTAACTGACTGAGCCACCCAGGCACCCCCAGAATTTTAGAATTTCTAATTTAAGACTTGGCTCTTTTCATTCACTTACTCAACATTGATGAGGTCCTGCTACATGCCAAACACAGTGCCGCTGATACAGGCAGGCTGGGACCCAGGACCCAGAGGGGGTCCCACAGGGCCAGCCAAGAGGGTCCTTGGCTACATGCAGGATAGAAATCAAATGTGAGCCAGCAAGAAGTGAAAGCAGAGTTTATTGAAGATATAGAGAGGACAGATATATAGAGAGCATTTGAGAGACTCAGAAATAAAACGGAGAATGAGTTTCATCTTTGTTTGGGGTCTGGGGTTTTATTGATGATTGTGCTGTGGTGCACGTGTCCTCTCAGGCATCCAAAAACTGGTCAGAATAAGGACAGAGTGCTCAAGTGTCCCCCATAAGTCACTTATGCCCTGGAGCCAGGGGTCTTGGGTCAAGGTGGAACTTGTAAATGATGACCTCACCCGGTCACTCCTTAGGTGTTATCTATTTGTTGGAAGACTCCAAAGAAATCATTACATCCTTGACCTCTACAAGGAGTACAATCTTATCTGTACTATGATCCATGTGTAGGGTGGGGATGTAGGTCCTCGTAAGAATAGAAGCAAGAAAAGGAGCAAAAATGCAGGGTTTTTTTCATGGGGTCCCTTCGGTTTCCCTGTCTCACTACTTGCTGAGGAAACAGCTAAATATGATCAAGGTCCCAGATGACGGGCAACTAGCTGTGTATATAGTTCCTGAGCAGAACTGACAGTTCTGTGCTCAGCATTCAGGTATGAGAGTGTTCTTCCTAGCAACGTTTTTCTTGTGTAGAAATTGTGAGTTGTCTCTTACAGGTTTTGAGGTCATAAAATAATGGTGCTGGAAGGGAACTGAGAGATCATCTAATAAAACCCTGTCACCCACAAATGTAGACATTTGAGTCCCAGAGAGGCTACATAGCTTGCCCAAGGACACACATCTAGTAACTGGCAGATTCAGGGAATAAGCTCTTATCATTCTGCTTCCCAGATCAGGGAATTTTCCACTACCCCACACCAGCTCATACACATAAGTGTCAATTTCTGCATTTCTGAATTCACATAGCTTAACCATTAAATGATAATGTTAATGAATTCCATGAGTCAGTGCTTAGTTTCCATATTCTCCCAATTAACTGTGGTTTGGGGGTAATCCATTCCAAGGTCCTGGATTATAGAGTGCAGTGTCAGCTGCTTTTTCAAGGTAATTCATTCCAAGACTCGGACCAATTACATCTAATGTAGTTGGGAGTTAGCTGAATTTGTTTCTAAATGTCCTTGAATTAAAAATCAATAGTCCTGTTTATTTCCCTAATAGCAAATACTCTGGGAGCAATTGCGGCATGGGTTGGGGAGTCCACAAAACCCAGAGAAGCAAACACTCTGGGGAATGTAAGGTCAAGCTTGAGGCAACTCCACTATAACCTGGTGGATGATGTGCTGGAGTGACTATTTTGGGAGTTGGCATTTCTTTGTTGTTGCAGTGAGAGATGATAGCAGGAAGAACCTATGGTGATTTCTGACCTTGACTCCCCTTTGGTAATCTGGACTGGGCTCCTACCATCTGGGAAATATCAATTTCATTTGGAACTAGGAGCGCCTTCTACCTCATCTAGAACTGGTTACTGCCCCAGCCAGCAGGGCGTCAAGGAGAAATGGAAAAAAAAATCATCCATTGTACAAAACAGCCATTTTCATGTCTAAGTAGAGTGCCTTTAGGCAAGTGATATTGTCATTGAGTAGTAGAGCTGGAAAGCCTTTCTGAGCTCACATAATTTGTGATTACAGACAAGAGAGCCAGGATGAGACCTGAAACAGCTTACAGTATTTACATTCGTGCTGGGGCACCTGGCTGGCTACGTCAGTAGAGCATGAAAATCTTGATCTTGGGGTCATGAGTTCAAGCCCCACATTGGGCATGGAGCCTACTTAAAATGAGAAAAGAAAGAAAGGAAGAAAGAAAGAAAGAAAGAAATGTTCACATTTGTGGGTGGTGCCTGTCCTCTCTGTGTGTGCTCAGCTTCCTCACCTGTCAAATAAGGAGGTTGAACAAGATGACTTCTAATCTCCTTTCCTCCTCTGACATTCAGTGCTCTTTGCAAGTCGTTTGGAACCTTGCTACTCAACATGTGGTTGTGGCCAATCAGCCTTGTAGCATTACCAGGCAGACAGAGCTGCAGAATCGTGGCTCCCACCCCAGACCTACTGAATGAGCATCCAGGTTTGAGCAAAATACACAGGTGATTCACGTACACATTACGGTCCACTTTAGAAATCTGATTTTGGCCCTAGACACTTGGTTCTTCCTCTAAGGCTTTCAGTTCACATTCTCTCATTACCCTGCAGGTGTCACCAGAGAGCCAACAGTGGTCTTACTGAAGAGGAGGGAAATCCATAAAGCATTTTTCCCTCCATTTACTTGTATCTGCTCTACCTTCCTGCCCATCAAATTCCCTTAGGCTCTTTGGCCTGTTACCCAGGAAGCTACAAAGAAATGGACTACAAAGTGTATTCTGAAACTGTCCTTACTCTGTCTTTCCAGAAAAGAACTGGACCTCTAGGAACCCTCTTGTCTCGTGAGAAGACTCCCATGCAGTGATTAAAAAACCTCAAAATCTTGTGTTTGCTTAACAATTCAGGTAAATATATGATTGATATCACCACTCTAACAATGTAATATAATGAAATATGGTTTATTTTGGTCCCAGAATTTATTTATTTAGTATGGCATTTGTACTGTATTGAGTTATTAATCAATTCCCTATAATTTTAAATTATAATGACTATCTTTCCAGTAAACCAGAGGCCAAAGTCTTCCAAGTTATTATATAAGTGTTATTATTTGTATAGCTCTTTAGATTTCGTAAAAGACTTTCAGTTTAACGTATATTTTTTAATGCTGGTAGCATAAGATATATGGAATACTCTTGCTTATAGATGATGATCCTGAGGCTGGAAGTTCATTCAGTAAGTTGAGGAACCAAGGCTTGGATCCAGGTCTTCTAATTCCATATTCCATAATCTTTCTTTTTTACCAAATGGCTTCCCCTAATTACAATCAAATTTCTGCCCAACGAATGATATCAAACTATAGTTACTCACCACTGAGGTGTTTTATTTGGGAATTTTAACATTTTACCTACTAATATTTTTTCCCAACAATGCAATTCACCAGTAATAACTGATTAGATAATGGAATTTCCAGAGAAGATCCCTCGATGTCTGTGGTTGGGAAGCTGCTACTGGGCAACATGGACTTTAGAAATAATATTCTAGGAGCGCCTGGGTAGCTCAGTTGGCTAAGTGTCTGATTTCGGCTCAGGTCATGATCTCGCAGTTCGTGAGTTTGAGCCCTGCATTGACTCTGTGCTGACAGCTCAGAGCCTGGAGCCGCTTCGGATTCTGTGTCTCCCTCTCTCTCTGTCCCTCTCCTGCTCGCATTCTGTCTCTCCCTTGAAAATAAATAAACATTAAAAAGTTTTAAAAATAATAAAAATAAAATACGATGGGATGGGGGCATTTCCCTGGAAAGCAAAGTCCATACCTCCTTCTCCCCCCAAACATCCCTCTACACAGCCCCCAATACCCAAATTCTCTTTCTTCTCTCTCAAGAGGAGAAGAGATTTTTCTTTCTCCCTATCTTCCTTTTTTTTCTTAGGTATTAAGCACCCAGTATTTGTCAGGCCCTCTAGCAGGCATTCATAACACAGTGGAGAACCAGTTCCTGCCTTCGGGGGGTTGACAGTCTATTGAGGGAATTAGACACTGGACAAATGGGAACATTAATGTGGAAGGGGAAGAGCAGGGAGGGGACCATAGTAGCTGATTATAGAGGGGCACACTCTAGTGTGAGGATCAGATAAGGCTCCCCCAGAAGTAGTATATAAGCAGTAGCTGGGAGACAGTTAAGGAGTGGAAGTAGGGCAGAACTCTCTCTACAGAGGCAATGGCATATTGTTGGGTCTTTCAGGCAGACATTGGGGGGGGGGGGCGGCAGGAGAGTGGGTGGTGGAACACGATGCAGCTAGAGAGATGGCCTGGGGCCAGACGGTCAAGGGTTTCATGGGCCCCAACACAGTACTCCGTGCTCTAAAGTTACTGGTGATGAGTCCATCTGTTTAAACATTTCATGGGGGGTATTCTGCTGCTATTCATATGTTTTGAGGAGCTTAAACATTAACACTGGGTTATACTTTTTCATTTTTTATTTTTAATTTTTTTCAGTTTATTTATTTATGTTGAGAGAGAGAGAGAGGGAACACAAGTAGGGGAGGAACAGAGAGAGGGGAGAGAGAGAGAGAGAGAGAGAGAGAGAGAGAGAGAGAGAGAGAATCCCAAGCAGGATCCACACTGTCAGCACAGAGCCCAATGCAGGGCTCAATCCCACAAACCATGAGATCATGACCTGAGCTGAAATCAAGAGTCAGATGCTTAACCGACTGAGCCAACCAGGCTCCCCCATTTTTTTTTTTAATTTCAGAATTAAGAATACACCCAAAAGTGAGCAGACATCAGAATAAAGGACTGCGTGTTTGCATCTCTTTTTTTGTCTCCATTTAACTCCTATATAAATTCTAATAATTCAGCCATATTCTGGGTTTTCTGTGTATAAGACTGTATCATCTGCAAATCCTTAGCTTTGTTTCTTTCTTTTCAATCCTCACACTTTTCATTTCTTCTTTCTTTACTGTGTAGGCTAAGATGTCTGTCACATTGCCGAAAAGTCACAAAGATAGTTGACATTTTTACTTTGTTTTTGATGTTTAGAAGGAAAGTTGCTGATATTTACATGTAAGAATGTGTTACAGGCTTTTGATGAATACCTTTATGAGAAGTTCCCATTTATCCTTGTTTGCAAAGAGTCTTGTTATTAACAAATATTGAATTTTCTATTATCTATTGAGATAATCATACATGTTTTCTCCTTTAATATGTTGATGTGAGGGTTACATCAGTAGATTTTCAAAAGTTAAACCAAGTTTGCATTCCTAGGATAATTCCAACTTGGCATGACATATAATGTTTTTTTTTTATTTTGCTGGATTCTATTTGCTAATATATTGTAAAGGATTATTTGCATCAGTGTTGACGGGTGATATTGGCCTATACTTGTTCCTTTTTCATACATTTTTATCTTGTTTTTGTCATGAAGTTTGTTCAAGTTTCAGCAAATGAGTTGAGGGAGTGTTCTCTCTCTTTCTATTCTCTGGAAGTACTAAGATTTCCATGCGCTGTTGTTTGAGTGTTTGTTAGAGTTTACCTATTAAACCATCTGCAGATTCTATTTCCGTAGAGGTCATTGTACTATTCAAGTTCTTTTTTTTTTTTTAATTTTTTTTTAACCTTTATTTATTTTTGAGACAGAGGGAGACAGAGCATGAACGGGGGAGGGTCAGAGAGAGGGAAACACAGAATCTGAAACAGGCTCCAGGCTCTGAGCTGTCAGCACAGAGCCCGACGCGGGGCTCGAACTCACGGACCCTGAGATCATGACCTGAGCCGAAGTCGGACGCTTAACCGACTGAGCCACCCAGGCGCCCCTGCACTATTCAAGTTCTTGATGCCTTTTTGGCATTGAAAAATTATCCGTAATTTCCTTTCAATTTTAATCTAAATTTCATCTGAGTTTTCCAAAAACCCTAACACAAGGCAGAGGAGTCTTACCATGTGACCGTGGTCTCTCATTGGCTCCTCTGGCTTGGCCACAGCTGATTAGACCAAGTAGTGAGTGGCTTGCACATAACTCTTTAGGTGAGCCTGTTACAGTGGGTCTCTTTTTTTTTGCAATCATTTGAGACTTTACTGGAACAGACCAGACTGTCTTTTTATAACTGATGTCTCCAGAACCTAGCAGAGTGCCTGTCTTAAGGGAAAGGTTCAATAAACTTTTGGATGTGTTACTTCCAACTATTGCACAAATTGAGAAACTTAAAAGCAGTCATCATTCAGTTTTTAAATATACATTAGTCTTCTTAATATAAATTAGGCACTGTTTAGGTACTGTTTTGGGGGAGGGAGGAAAAGAAAAGAAGGGCAAAGGTCCATTAATGAGGTGGAAGAGGTCCAAGGAGCCCTTGTTATATACCTTGAACACATACCTATATGACCTTGAATGTACTTGTTCAGAAGACTGCTCACTTACTAACAGGCCTGCCTTACCTATCTAGCCCAGAAGTGCTTTTAATGCAGGATGGGGTTTTCGGTACCTCCATCCCCTTCATTCTGCCCTACTTTCCCTTCTGGTGGGGAGGGGATCATTTAGCATCACACCGACCTTATGCTCTGGGAAGCAATCAAGATAAACAACAGAGATTTATTGGCATTTGCATTCCCTGTGAACATAAAGAGTGACCATTGCCATCCAAGATAGCCTTGGTCCATGCAGCAGCAGCAGCACGATGAAGTGAAGTAGGTTTTGCAGCAATATTTGGATTTGGGGTGTATTCATGATAGGTTATAAATAAGAGTGGGGCAGAACCATAGGTTGATAGATGTTACACAATTCACTAGTGTAAAAGGAGATCTCAAAAAGGAGCAAGCAAGCCCAGCAAAGACAGTCTCTTTTAAAACAGGTTGGGGGGCACCTGGGCAGCTCAGTTAAGTGTCTGACATCAGCTCAAGTCCTGATCTCACGGTTCCTGAGTTCAAGGCCCACATCGGGCTCCACACTGACAGTGCAGAGCCTGCTTGGCTTAGTCTCTCTCTCTCTCCCTCTCTCTGCTCCTCCTGCACTTGTGCTCTCTTTCTCTCCCAAAATAATAAATAAACCTAAAAATAAATAAAAATAAAACAGGGTTGGGAGGCCATATGGGAGGAGAAATTTACGCACATCCTCAGGGGAAGAGCTATGAACTTTTAGAACTTTAAGCCAGCCACAAGCCTTCAGCCTGGACTTGACTTCTTCCTCATCATGGCAATTGGATCATCCCCATTCATCCCTTGGAAAAGGGTCAGTTCAGGTTAACAAGCTTCAATCTTTCATGCGCATATTAGCCCAACCAACCCCACTTGATCTAATTTCAATCACTGTTTTGCACAGTGGACCTAAATGAAAATTACTCTTGTAACTTTTCACCTTTATTACTCCGTGTCTCTCTGTCTTCTCCAGAACACAATTCAGGTTTCTATCTCAATCTATGTCTCCTGAATTTGCAGTTCTAATTGCCCAAATAAACACCTGTTTGCTTAAATTTTCAGCAAATTGGTTTTTTTTAAGTTTATTAATTTATTTTGAGAGAGAGAGAGAGAGGGAGAGAGAGAGATGAGGGGCAGAGAGACAGGGAAAGAGAGAGAGAGAATCCCAAGCAGGCCCCACACTGTCAGCATGGAGCCTGATACGGGGCTTAAACTCAGAGCCTCAAGATCATGACCTGAGCCAAAATCAAGAGTCTGATGCTTAACAGACTGAGCCACCTAGGCAGCCCATGGCAAATTCTTTCTTAATCTACATTCCAAGCAGACTAGGCTTCCCCCTCATAACATGGTAACACAAATGTCAGGGTGAGAGTGAATCTAATTTTCTTATGCTAAGGCATTCCCATCCCCTTTCTTTGTGAGAAACAACGTTTAAGCATCAGCAGTGTGTCCAATGCATAGATGAGGCACAAGCTGTTTGGTTTATAAACTTTCTGTCTTTCATTTCGCTTTACAGAGTGCCAGAAAGCATCAAAGGTAAGCATCATTTCATAAATTTCTCAAGTGCAACATCTTGGCTCCAGGCTCATGGCCATGGCCTTGTCTAGACAGGAGCTTAAACCCCAACTCTACCCCTTAATAGCTACATGACACTAGGCAAGTTACTTAACTCCTCTGGACTTCAGTTTTTACATCTGTAAAATGGGAATGATGATAATTTATTCCTCATAGGGTGACTGTAAGGATTAAATAAGTCAATGTAAGTGAAACATTCAACACAGTGTCTGTCTGGCAAGTATTAGATATTCAATAAATATAGTTTCTTTTCCTTTCTCAGTTTTTTTCTTTTTCTTTTATTCCCTCCTCACATTCCACGTTCTTGATATTCCATAGCAGAGTCAGTTACTAGCTGCTAAAGAAGGGCTGGTAATGACATGTTTGTCCAAGGATCACTGTTCTTAACACCAACCATAGGAAAGGTCAGATCTTACCCCATTGCAATTTTTTCCACTCCCTGGGGTTGCACTAATTAATACCACATTGGCATTATCTTGTCTTTCCCACTAGATTGAGAGCTTTCTGGAGGCAAAGATTGCTGCTTTCTTCATTTTTAATGCCTGCTTGACTGTGTCCTAGAACTGTACCATAGGTATTCAGTTTGAGTTAACTGATTTCCTTTACTTTGAGAAGCCAAGGATGCATGCCATCTAGCCTGTGGTATGCCTTTGGGTTTAGATCTGAGCGAAGTCCCAACTGCCGCTTACAGGTTGTCACTCTGGGTTAGTCGCTATCTTCTCTCAAGGTCGCTCTCCTTACCTATAAAATGGGAAAACTAACCTACAGCGTTGTTTGAAGGCTATTGATGCAGGTAGTTTGTCTTGCAAGTTGCAAATACTTCCTCCATTTCGATTCCACTTCTTTGAGTCTAAATGAGAGGTGAGCCAACTTTACTTACGGATGTTTTTCAAAATCTTGGGGTTTTTTTGCCTGTTTTTTTAAGAGTTTAAAAATGTGACTTGGTCTAGGGGCACCTGGGTGGTTCAGTTGGTTGAATGTCCGACTCTTGATTTCAGTTCAGGTCATGATTTCATGGTTGATGGGATTAAGCCCCATGTCAGGCTCTGTGCTGACAGCATGGAGACTGCTTGGGATTCTCTCTCTTCCTCTCTCTCTGCCCTTGCCCCCAACTCTCTCTCAAGATAAATAAATAAACGTTTAAAAAATGTGACTTGGTCTAGAAGAAATGGTGGCCTTTGGTGGCTATCTTTGAAGGAGGGAGTTCCTGGTAAAGATTTTTGAAGCTTTGATTGTTCTATCAGTCAAGATCCAACCAGAAGGCAAAACCAGACCAGTAATTTGAGAGAAAATTCACTATAAAAAATGCTAGTGAGAAAACTGAATGTGCAAAAGGGGAATTCTAGGAGACCATGGTGGTAAGCAACCGTAGGAAGCAACCAGCCTCCCTACAGCTGCAAGAACCAGGAAAATGAAGGGGGAACTTTAGAGAAGGGTCTTGAGGAGCTGCCACATGGAGCCCTGGGCAGGACCCTGGCAGCTGGTGCTGGGGTCTCTGAGAGGACATGATGAGGCTGCTTCTACCAGTGTTGGGAAAGCTGCAGTCTGGATCCAGCTGATGCTACAGAAGGCACTTCAGATGATACAGGAAGATGTCTTGCTGGGGTGATGCTTACAGAAACCTCAAGTGAACAAGAAAAGCTCAGAGGGAACAGCTTTCTTCCTGTAGCAGCAGAGAGGAGCAAGCAGGGTCAAGCCCTCTGGGGCTGCCTGAATGAAGAATGTCACAGGGAGCTAGCAAAACAGAAGTCAGTTTGCAGAGTATTGCAAAGTATCACAGGGCTGAGTGTTAGGTGGGTTTGAGGCTGAGAGACAATTAATAATTGACTCACAGGTTGAGAGTGGCCATTAAACTACATAGGACTTTGGATGCCAAGCTGGTGTGATGTCCCAGGACCACAGGTACAGGGCTTTGGACCCTGAAAGAAGCAAGGAATTACCATGGAATTTTTGTAAAAGGTTTGAATGGGCATTATGCCATACACAGAGAGGTTGGTACTTAACATTTCATCAAATATTGCTTGTTATGGTCATCATTTTAGCAAAATGAGCAAATATTATATGTAACTGTTTTATTTTTTTATTTTGTAAAGTATTTATTTTTGAGAGAGAGAGAGAGCGAGAGCACGTGTGTGTGCGAGCGGGGGGCGGGGGGGGGGGGGTGGGCAGAGAGAGGGAGAGAGAGAGAATCCCAAGCAGGCTCCACGCTGTCAGCACAGAGCCCAACATGGGGCTCGATTTCATGAACTGTGAGATCATGGTCTGAGCTGAAATCAAGAGTTAGATGCTTAACTGACTGAGCCATCCAGGTGCCCCTGTGTAACTGTTTTAATGAAGACTTCTGGCTTGACATTTACTGGAATGAGTAGAAAGTTAATGGCTCTGGATTTTACAGTGGTAGTGTCATTCCAACCAAAACCCACACTAAGGCAATATCACCCACCACCTGATGGGAGATGACCTAAATGAAGGCATGATGTCTAAGAAGATTGGTCAACTAAGTATACAACCACTGAATGACACACTCAAACATCCTGCTTCTTAGACGAGGACTCTTGCCATCAGAAGATACTACTGCCAGGGCTCCTGGGTGACTCGGTTAAGTGTCTGACTCTTGATTTTGGCTCAGGTGTAATCTTACTGTTTGTGAGTTCAAGACCTGCATAGGGCTCCACACTGAAAGTGAAGAACCTGCTTGGGATTCTCTCTCTCCTTCTCTCCTTGCCCTACTCCTGCTCACACACACACTCTCTCTCTCAAATAAGTAAACTTAAAAAAAAAAGAAAAAAGAAAAAGAAGATATAATTGTCTGGAATTGTAGGTAAGAAGTTGACTGCAGGAGAGGGACTCCCACTATTTATAATAAGAGCCCTGATTCTAGTCACTTTTCTCTGGGTTTGTTTGTATCACAGAATCTGAAGTTTCCGGTCCCCAACTTGAAACTGTAATTCCACGTAGGAAGTTCCAAAAGAGTTGGTTTTGTTAGTCCTGATTTTCCTACTGTAAACCATCTCTCTCAACCACCATTCAACCTCCTGTCCTAGTCTGAACCCACTGCCTTCTGACACACCCCTCTCTGTAAATGAGGAGGCATCCCACCTGCTACACACGAAGGATCTCAAAAAACTGTCCTCTAAGAAAGACTTCTTAACTTTCTGGTTTTCTATGCTCTTGTGTAACTATGTCCCAGAAACACATGGAAGGAATAAGATATTTGTCTGATTACAGCTGAATAGCCCAGGAAATCGGTTCATTGTAAATAGTAAATGGCTCTTAATCTTGATATGGGAAATGTTACCCCATTTGCTATGAGTAGCATGTGCTGTGGTGGGACTCGCCCGACATTCTTCTTTGTATAAAGTTACACAGCTCCAAATGTCAAACAATTTACCCCTCGGTCTGATTTGTGATACAAGAATAAATAAACATGTCAAATGATTTTAGAGAGGGAAGAAATTATACTCAAAAAATGATTTGGGCTGAAATCCTTTGCAACGAGAGAAGATTTTAGGAATCATTTCAGAAAGACCAAAGGTGCAGAGTAAAATGGGAAGAGGAAGAAAGAAAGAAACCCAAAGTATTTTGGATCACAGCTGGACTCCTTTTATGATGTGGCAGGAACACAGATCCTCAGAGCTCCATAACTTCACCGTTGCCTGACTCCTTTATATGCTCTGCAAAGCTGAGGTCTTCCAGAATTGGCCAGGCAGGAGGAATCTCCAGCCTCTTTAGAGAGTCCACTGGGAGGCAGAGGGAGTCTGTGATTGTTCTGTGTGCGTTGGTCCTTGTTAAAGGGCTTACTGTGGGTTTACTCTACAGGTGGTGCATCAGAATCATTTCAATGTAGGTAACTTAATGTAGAACTGTTTATTTCAGGAAGCCACATTACAGGACCCAAGGGCTGAAATACTGTGTATTCTAACATAACTGATCTATCATCTCCATTTCCACCTTCCTCGGATTAACCTCGTAAATTCTAGTGTCATGATTGCTTATGTTCTGTACAGTGTAGTGTTTAAGATTTCTTGGATTCAAGTCCCAATTTTTCTGTTTACTGTGTGATCCTCCCAGGACCTCAGTCTCCCTGCTACCCCCATAGAATTGGGATGATTAGAACAAAACCAGTAGTTATAAAAATTCAGGGGTTCATTCTTGTAAAGCCCCAAGAGCCTGCCACACAGTAAATGCTCAAGGGATGTTAGCTATGGTTTCTGTCGTAAGATTTCTTCTTATCTACTACTATTTTGAATGAATGAGGATGTATCAACTTACTGTTTAACAGTAAGTATAAACTTATGGTTTATCATTCCCATTTCCTATTGTTGGCTATTGGTGTAAACAGAGCCACCTGTGTTATTGCTATCTTACTAGCAATGAAGGTAATTTTTTAAACAATTGAGCTATTTGTGTTTTGCATAAGTACCTTGGCAAGCAACCACTGTCCCCTTCATCTGTACGTTCCTTGTTGTTGAACATTATTATTCTCGTGTGGTTAATGTTATGCTGAAAGCCTGTGAAAAGGGTAAAAGCTAGAATGTAAGCTCTGTGAGGACAGGAACCAAATTGGTCTGCTCTACCACTGTGTCTCCTGTACGTAGTACAGAGCCTTGCACATGGTAGACACTCAGTAAAGACTTCCCAAATGAACACGCCAATGAAAGAAAGGCAAGAACTTTGTCAAAACCCTTCTTCTGTGGGTAGAGCATGAGTTTCCTCTGAAAAAGAAAGGCGATTCCTTGTGCCTGTTAAAATGACCTGAATCCATTCATCACAGGAGGGAGAGGTCTTTTCGTCAGACCCAGAACAAGGTCTCACTGATTGGAGCCCTAGTAGACCACAGTCAGCACATCCTTCTACTTGTAGAGAACACAAGATAGGACATTAGAAAGCACCCACGGTGTGGACATAGGTGGGGCTGAGAGGAAAGTGGGCCAGGCAAGGAGCCAGGAAATTTTTATCAGCACTTTGGGACTACAACTCAAGTAGTTCTTAAAGAGTCTAAGACTTCTGTTTTGGAGACTTGTCTGTTTTAAAGTTGTATTTTTCTGGAATTATTTCTTTGTAGCTCATCCTTAGCTTAACTCAGCCAGTAGTAGGAGCCGCCCTCATGGAGAAGGGCAGTGACCCCTCTTTTTCCCTGTCTAATGTCTATAAGGCACCACTAATGCCCTCATCTCAAATGTCGGTCAGAAGTAACCTTTGGGGCCTATGTGTGCTGTAGTTAAGCCAGCCACTGTAGTTGACTCGATATGTGGAAAGGAGCCAAAACTCTCTCCACCATAAGCACCCCTTAGTTTCTCCAGCTACATTGTTTTATGATAGTCATGCTAACATTTCTATAAAATGTCAAATGTGTGAATCACTTGTGTTTCTCTTCTTGGAATGGCTCTCCCTTCAACCCTCCATAGAATACCCCTCTCCCTTCTCTCCTTTTCCTCTCCTTCCCCTCCAACTTTACCTTTTTGGAGCTGAGATGGGGTTCTGGCTGCAGCTTTGTTATTTATCCCTCTCCACCAGCTCACCACTCCCCGCCACCCCCCCCCCCCCCAATTAGAACAGGCTAAAGAGTTTTCAATAAGGACTTTCAGTCCCCTAGGTAATTCTCCCACTCTGGCAAGAGAACTTGAAAGATTCTCAGCTCTGTGTGAGCTCTTGTAATGGTGCTTTCCTCAGAAGTTGTTCTAGCTGGCCTCATGGGATTCACACAGATTATTGTTCAGCTGACAACTCAAGGGAACCCTTATGCACCTTTCTGGAACTTTCTTTGTATAGTTCTCTACTCTTGAGCACTGTGCCCTGCAAATTCCAGCCACCTTTGTCTCTCCTGTCTCCAATCCTTGTGTCTTCACCTTAGTGAGATTCCTGGACTCAGGGCTCCCTCAACTGTGCCACAGTCGGACAGAGAGCCCAGGCCAGGGTAGGCTTACCCCACTTGCTGCCCTTCCTCAAGGATCACGGTCTTGTGTCACATGTGTTGCCCAATGTTTGAAATTATGCATTAAGCACACTGTTCTAGTTATGAAAGAGGGAAGATGATTATAGGAAGTACCCTTTCATTCCCAAGTACCAACTCTGGAGATGTCAGGAAATAGGTGTTCTTTCCTTGATTGAATAAAAATGCAATTCTCTTATAAGCTGGGCCTTGATTTTTCTGTTGCCTGGGACCCCTTCCTTAGGTTACCTACTAAGGCTTAAGACATTGTGTTCCACTATGTTCTTGGTCTACACTGTGTTTATTGTGCTCCAGAAGTATTAAGATAGCTTCTCATAAGCTGCCTATTCTACCAATCCCCAGTGAGAAATGATCAGACCATCCAGTTTTTACCAGTCCTCCCCATGATCACCAGAATTTCATGAGAAAGAATGTGACACAAAGTTTGTTAGTGACATGTTCTTAGCTTTATTGAAATTCTTTCTTACAAAAGGTCTGATGTATTTTAGGCCAGGCCTAATTTCCTTTAGTCCCTGAAATACAGATCCATGGTTATTTCCATGTCCTCGTAAGTAAATATGTAAACTAGTAGACTTTTCAGTTAAGGTTCAAACACTTACATTGTGATTTTTATTTGATGTAAAACAAGACTTGTGTTTTCCTAAGTGAAAAGACCACGTAAGAAAGTTATGTGGGTCTTCATCGATGGGATAGCTGGATTTTTTGCCAGAAATTACCTGGGGTTTATTTCATTCAGTGTGACATCTTTCCACCTTTAGTATTTTCTCTTTTTAATGCAAACTTTGCAATGTGCTGAGCTATGTAGTAAAGAGTGCTATGTTCATATATGCATGCATATATTGGCCCTGGAGAAAGATGCTTGAGTACATGCGTGTTATGTAAACATAGCAATTGATCAGGAGAGTCTCTGATCATTAGGACATTAATGGATAACAAGCATACTGTAAGCAAAGAACAACAATAGCACATATTGGTTTTGTTGTCAGCCAGGAATTTTGCTGGTCCTATACCTGGGGGGTCCCAGGTGTCACTTTCCCCAGCTAAGCTGATACTCACCCCATGTGACAGGGGTTTGTGTGTCCGAGGCCTGACTCAGTTTGTGACTCCCCCAAGGGAGGTGAGTCTGTGCTCACTTACTACCATGTAGCTTCCCTAGTCCTAGAATATGTATATGGCCTGGTTTGACCTCCTCCTCATGTCAGAGGAAGAATATGATCTTCCTGTCGCTAGGAGAGGGGTGCAGATTGAGGACTGGCAGAGGTCCATGGCTCCTTCTTCTGCCAGAGGTTATAGGAAATCGTCATTTCCTTCCACGCTTACAGGATCCATAAGGACATGCGTTCTGATCATAGGAGCACACCCAAAGAAGCCTGGATAGCTTCACCTCCAAACAGCTCTGAGACACAGGTAAGTTGGCCTTAAGGCTGACTGTCAGATGATGAACGCTGGTCTCAGTTGAACCCAGATAAGTCCCCATGTCACCCTCCAAATCGCCTTCCTCCTGGTTGGCCTGGAAGCCAGTCACGTCCAATCTTATACTCTGTAGTATGGAGTATGTAACCTTGTAATCCCACATGTCTTGCACCTGAGTGTCCTGCCCAAGCCTAGGAAAGACACAGTAGGATGCAGGTAGAAACAATGGTTTAGTCATTCTCAATCTTCAATCTTACTGGCCATGTGAATGGGTCAGTTGAGTGCTACCTAGAGGTAAGGTCTTACCCAAGCTAACAAGCCTTGTAGAAACACTACAAAGTGGATAAATGAATTTAGCATCCAAGATGTGTTGTACACATGGGAGTCACTCATTGGATGTTAGTTTCACTCCTCTTCTCCAAAGCCAGCTTGCCTCCTGCATGTGACGTGCGTTTCCCTCTCACTCCTATAGCTGGCCCTTCCTCTATATCACTTCCCCAGACTAACAAATGGTGTGCAGAGGCAGAGTAAAGAGAGGGAAGAATGAATCATTTGGTATGGTCTCTTTCTGGGAAGGAAGATGTCAAAACTCTTGGCCTAACTAAGGGAATTATCTGAAGAGTAAATGACTTGTCATGCTTCCCTCCTGTGTCCACTGCTGCGTTTCTCGCCAACATACTCTCAGCATTTAACTGACAGACCAAAGGGAGCATGGATGTTGAGTCCTGATGCATGGTGCTTAGAAGGGCGGGCAAAATGACGATCCAGTTGCCCAGGGCTTCACATGCAGGAACCCTGGTAGAAGGGAGAGACAGGCAGTGGATCCCAGAGTTGCACTTTGGAGCTGATGTCCAAGAGGAGCATGACGACAGGCCACTGTGGTCCTGGCACAGGGATATGGGGGAGGGGGGTGCTGGGCTGGGCAGGGCAGAGGCATGGTCCCAAGCGATGCCCCCGCCCCAGGAATGCAGGAAGGAGGCTCGGCAGCAGGGCCCGGACTGTGGACTGTGCCCAGTTTCAGTGTCTGTTGCACGTCACCCCAGCATCTTCAGCGTGTCCGCAGTTTGTCACCCCCCATTTGGAGAAGCTGCAGCGGAAGATGGTATCTTCTGTGCCCTTGCAGGCCACATCATCCATCCAAATCCTCCCTGTGCCTGAAGGGACAAGTCAACATGGTTTCTTAGAAGATATGCAGGAGAGCAGGACAGAAGAAAAACAGCACCGCTGTGTCTGTTCTTAACCGGGCTGTCCCGGGCTCTGCTGGCAATTCTCAAATCGAGCCATTTCCCCTTGCCCTCTCCTCCCCACCAAGACCAAATACTCATTTTCTAGGCTCAGTTTCCTGAGGGCAGAGTAACAACAATCGCGGTGATGGCAGCATTTATTGGTATCTCCTACATGGCAGACATTTCACATGTGTGATCTTCCTCCATTCTGAGCACGGCGCCGTGAGGTAGACATTAATACACCAGTTTTATAGAGGCTCAGGATACAGTTGGTGCAGAGCTACTCAACTTGTAAGTTGCAGAGTCTGAAACTCAAGACCAAGTTGGTCTCGGCGCACACTTTATATGAGACACTTCATAGCTTTTGAGATACAATGTCTTGCAGTCTTTGTTGATGAGTACTCAAGCACGGCCTAATCTGAGGGACAATGTCAGACAGATCCTGGATTGGACAGATCCAGTGTCCTATAACCAAGTATGTCTGCGCAACATGACCCCCAATCTTTTGAAATTTAAAGCAGATGGTTCCACTCTATGAACTCCAAACAGTGGCGCTAGAATGACAGAGGACCCCAGAATTTAACATTATAGCCATATATATAGCCATATATATAGCCATATATATAGATATAGATATAGATATAGATATAGATATAGATATTTATATATATGACAGGAAGAAGCATCCCCAGCCATAATTAGGTCAGTTCCCCAAATACAAGGTCCCTAAGACAATCTACGTGAGCTCCGCCTGCAGCCAGTCCCATTTACCCAGATCTTAAGGAGACCAACCCACTGGTCTGAAGTTGTCCATGCAGGGGAGCCTTTAGTTGGCTTTCCTAGGATTGTACCAGAGCCTTGAGAGACATAAACTTGGCAATGAAGTTCTCCAATGAATGTCAGAGCAATAGGGCAGTTGGGTGAGGCTCCAGGAAAGAATGGAGGGGGGTTGTCTGGAGTCAGGGGTCAATGGAGAGGGGAGTGGGCTGCAAGAGAAGTCACCTGGAGCCCCCGCTGATCAACTGGCAGGACCATCACCCATGGTTCTGGTGCACTCTCTTGTGCGGATGGCCATGCCATGCCCCGGATGGTGGGAGCCCACTTGGGAGCCCTCTGGAAGCATGACTGAGCTTCAGGACACCCACAGAAGCAGTGGTTTAGAGTCTGGTTACTCAAAGTGTGGTCCTGGACCAGCAGCATTGGCATTACCCAGAGCTGATTAGAAATGTAGAACTTCGGGGGCACCTGGGTGGCTCAGTTGGTTGGCCAGCTGACTTCACCTCAGGTCATGATCTTGCAGTTCGTGAGTTTGAGCCCTGCATTGGGCTCTGTGCGGACAGCTCAGAGCCTGGAGCCTGCTTCAGATTCTGTCTCCCTCTCTCTCTGCCTCTCCCCTGCTCACGCTCTGTCTGTATCTCTTTCTCAAAAATACATAAATATTAAAAAAAAAAAAAAAAAGAAATGCAGAACTTTCAGGTCCCACCTAGGACTACTGAACCAGAATCTACATTTTAACCAAGAGGTTAAGCACTGAAATTTGAGAAGCACTGATGTAGCAGAAGAAGCAGGGCTTTACAATAAGTAGGCCAGATCTTGATTCAAATCTCAGCCCCATCGGGGGAACAATTTCAGTTTTAAAACTGGGAGGGAATTACCAGGATGTGAGAATTTTGGTGCCGAAACCAGGTACATGCTGGCTGAACCAGGATTGTTGGTCACTCCAGTGCTCTAGCTTGTTAGGTCTATGAGCTGACACCAAAAAGCATGGGGCTAAAGGTCATAAATTAGCTGTGTCAACCTGATCAAGCCAGATGAAGTAAAAAATTGTTCCTGATTTTTCTTTTTTCTTCTTTTTTAAATGTTTATTTTATTTTTGAGAGAGAGAGAGAGAGCAAGCAGGGAGAGAGGGAGAGAGAGAGAATCCCAAGTAGGCTCCACACTGACAGCAGCGAGCCTGATGTAGGGCTTGAACCCATGAACTGTGAGATTATGACCTGAGCTGAAGTCGGACACTCAACTGACTGAGCCACCCAGGTGCCCCTGTTCCTGATTTTTAAAGGACTTTGAAATCTACCAAAACCCTATAAAAAAGGTAGCTCAGGGATTGGTACCGTGTCCTGATCCTAGTAGCCCTGTCTCCTCCCGGCCCCAACTCTCAGCATCCAGATAACCTCTCCTTGTGGAGGAATGGTTGGGACGACTGTAAAAACCTTAAAGCCGTCACTCGCTCTTGAACTGCACAGGAGAAATCTCTTTACAAAGGATGTTATCTAAACCATTTTACTGCCCACAAAATCTACCGCATGAGCTATGTGGTTTAGACATATTTTCGTTATGTAGAGATTTTCAGCATCTGTTGTCATGGGATTGCCGAGCAGTGAATTCAGGGACAGAGCTGGGAGGAGAGGCCTCCTTCCGCTGCCTTGGCCGTTGTTTCTTCACAAGAGCCTCTTCCCTGGCCGGATACCCTGTGCCTCTTACACAATAAGCCCTTTGAGGCCTAGCAATAATTTGCAGATTAAATGTCTCCTGGAAAACACATCAGTTTACAAATTACCCAGGAAAAGCCTGCAGGCCCGAGAGCTCTGTGGGATTAGTCACACCCAAAACAAATAAAGAAGTAAATGAAGGAAACTGACAAATACAGAACAGACCCAAGGTAACCAGCCCAAATGCGTATACAGGATCATGAAACTCCAAACTCTAGTTGGTGTTTAGCCAGGGAGTTCTGGCTATTGTTCAGTCATGGAAGAGCTCATAAAATGAGAATAGGCTCATTAAATCGGCAGTGCCGGGTCTCTGCAGTATTATGGCAGCGTGGGGCATCGCCGGAGGGCCCGTTAACCCGCGAACCATCCCTGCCGCTCACCACGTCAAAGAGCCTAGAACTCCCATTTCTCTGTACCAATCACCACTTCAGCTTTAGAACTGACATCCGATTCCTCCAAGTGTAGCCACAAGACCAGGAGCGTCAGCATGACCTGGGAGCTTGCTGGAAATGCAGAGTCCGGGGTCCACCCAGGCTTGAATCAGAATGTGCATTTCAAGACGATCTCCCATGATTCATGTGCGTCTTCAAGTCTGAGAAGCCCGTCTCGGGCTAGCTCTCCAAGCTCCCTAGCAAAGCCCCGTGATAACTAAGCCCCACTGTTCAGATCAGAAAAAGGAAGCAATAGGGTGACATGTTTATCTTGAGGCAAAATTGGGACCAGAGGCCAGGTCTTCTGACACTCAGACACTAGGCACTGTTTGAAGGTGATGTTGTTGGGATGAGTAAGTGGAGATTTTAATCTATCCTCCTCATTCATTCATTCATTCATTCAACATGTATTTGAGGACCTTTTCCATGCTCAGCACTATTCTGGGTGTCTGGACTACATCAACAAACAAAAAAGGAGGAAACAGCTACACAAATCTCTGCCTCAAGGAGCTAACATTTGAGCTTCTACCTGTTTATTTGGAGTAACATTAATAGAAGAAATAAGTTACACTGAATCCACCCATCAGAGCTGCACACAGAGGTAGCCAGGACAAGTATCAAACGGGTATTTAAGAGATGGGAAAACTGAGGCCCCAGAAAGATGAAGTGACTTGTCCCATGATGACCAAGGGCAGGAGGCCACGACCCAGGCCTCTGACGTGCCAGCGGACCAGTATTTGCTCCTCACGTGTACACAGTACACAGCACGAACACTAGGTCGGGGGTGGCGCGCCGTGGACCAGTTCAACCCACCGTCTGCTTTCGTAAACAAAATTTTGTTGGAACACAGCCCCACTGTTTGATTATGTTTTGTCTGTGGTTGCTTTCATGCTACAAGTGCAGAGTTGAGCAGGGAGAGAAACCTTTGGCCCATAAAGCCTAAAATATTTCCTACCTAGCCCTTTCATGTTTGTGGATCTGTGCACAAAGCCACCTCCCAGTATTTGGACTTTATCTTAGAGAAAAGGGGCGAACACTGGTAATGATGATATGATTAGAAGCGAACACCCCCAGTTCCATCCCTCGCACCCCCACCCACAAATCTGTCTGCATTTGTACCCATCCTTACTCCCTCTGTCTATGTGTCTTACACAAAGATTTTCTCTGCAGATGTGAGGCTCCCTCCCAGCGGGGCTACCCTCTGCTCCTTCCACCCCTTCCTAGACCTCCTTCCAGCCATCACCCTCCATCTGCTCTGTCTGCATTTGCTCCTTCTCCAACAGCTCTTGGACCAATTTAAAATCAAAAAACACCTTTAAGTCTCTCCCATCCGGCTCTTTCCTCGCCTTTTGCCAGAGAAACTGATAATTTGATTTTTGGGCCCTGTCCAGGGAAAATTTTATGGTGCCAGACCCCCAAGAGAACTGCCAGGGAGGGATTGGCAGTGCCTTGTGTTCTACGGGGGGAGGAGTCAGATTAGGCAGGCACAGAAGTTCCTTCCTTCCTTCTTCCCTTCCTCCCTTCTCCCGGCCCCTTCTTCCCTCCCTCCTTTCCTTCCCTCCAGCCTTTATCCATTTACCCTAGTATGTCCCAGGCAGAGTCCTGGGTTTTGGAGCTGTGAAGGTAAAGCCTCGTGCACAAAGGTGTTCACACATGTATCAGAGCTCAGGAGGGTGTGAGAGGTGTCATGATAGAGACGTGACACCCGGGGAGCTCCGAGTAGGGGCACTGACATCCCAGGGCACGGGTGGGGCGGGAAAGGAAGTGGCCAGCAAAGCTCCCCTCAGGAGCTGATAAGTGAGCTGACTTGAAAAGCTGAATAGGAGGTAGCCAGATGAAGAAGGAGGGGAAGGCATCCCAGACGGAGCCTGAGAAGATACGGAGACACGAAAGAGCCACGGGAGCTCGGAGAACACAAGTGGTTGCGTGTGGCTGAAGGCTGAGAGGGAGGTGGGAGGCAGAGGAGGAAGGGTCTCATTTCAGATAGAACCCTGGCAGCTGCAAGGAGGAAGGCGGCAGGAGGCAGGCTGGAGCTGGAGGTGAGGCAGCAGTGAGGAAGTGGCTCACAGAGGGTCCCAGCCCCCATACGCCCACCTTGACTGGCACCCCACCTCCGCCCAATGTATATCAGAGGAGTGTGCACCACAGGGCCCGCGCCATGCTTACCGCCAGACGCGTGATCTCATTTAGCGTTTGCCATTAGCCTTCAATAGCGGAAGGGCTGAAGCTAGGGGAGGCCACAGAAGCTACTCCAGGTCACTGGCTCCAAGTGGCAGATCTGGGACTCTACCTCAGGTTTGACCCACAGCCTGAGCTCCTGACCACTGCTCTGCCCTGCCCTGCCTGGGCATCTAAGGCAAGAGCAGGGGGAATGAAGGGACAGATTCAAGGGATGGCAGAGAGTAGACACTGTGGGACCCAGGGACCAGCCAGATGTGGGATGAGGAGTGGGGGAGAGCGGGACGGGGATAGGCGCGTGGTCCTGGCTGGCAGGCAGGAAGCACGTCCAGAGGGCACAGAGAGAAGCCAAGCCATGGAGGGAGGGGCCGGGGCTTGGGAGACTGAGGCTGGGAATGGGCAGATCGGGACGAGGCATTGGGGCCCTGGTGGGGAAGGAGGCTGCGGTCAGAGGGTGGATCTGATGTACGGCCCCACCGCTGCCAGGAGAGACAGCATCCCTTGCCCGCTGCGCCCATGGCCACCATAACCTGAGAGCCCCCACCATGCTGTTCAGAGTCGATAAACATGCCTGTCTTTCCTCTACACTGAACCTGTTGAGGCTGGAGACTAGGTTCACTCAACCCTGCACCCACCACTGAGCCCAGTGCCCACCGATGCCTGAGGAAAGCTGGCGGTGCAGCCTGGTTTAGGAGCAAGGGCTCAGATGAGCCTCGGCTGGGTCAGCCCCTTCTCTTACCCTCCGTGAACCTACTAATAACACCTGGCCCGCCGATCTGTCAAGGTCTCGAATATCACACGACGTAAGTTACTGGACCGCGATGGGGAAATAACAGTGCAAGCGTGATACGTGCAGGAAAGTGAGTCTGGCTTTCCATTGACCGGTTTACAGCGGCGATTTCAGAGCTTCCCCATGTGTCACATGATACAAAAGTCAAGGGGGAATCAAAGAGGCCATGGAGTCTGTTTGGGACTAACTCTGCCCATGACATTCAAATGATTTCTTTTGGTTTCTCTAAAAGAGTTTCCGTTTATTTTATTTTATTTTTTTAACGTTTTTTATTTTGTTTTTGAGAGACAGAGAGAGACAGAGCAGGAGTGGGGGAAGGGCAGAGAGAGAGGGAGACACAGAATCTAAAGCAGGCTCCAGGCTCCGAGCTGTCAGCACAGAGCCCGATGTGGGGCTTGAACTCATGAACTGCGAGATCATGACCTGAGCTTGAAGTCAGACACTCAGCTGACTGAGCCACCCAGGCACCCCCTAGCCACTGTTGTTGTTTTTAAATAAATTTTTGTTTATTTATTTTTGAGAGAGAGAGAGACAGAGGGAGAGAGAGAGAGAGAGAGAGAGAATGGGGGGGAGGGGCAGAGCGAAAGGGGGACAGAGGCTCTGAAGAGGGCTCCACATGGACAGCAGAGAGCCTGATGTGGGACTTGAACCCACAAACCGTGAGATCATGACCTATGCAGAAGGCAGCCACTTAACCAACCGAGCCACTCAGGCGCCCCAAGAGTTTCTGGGTTTTCTTTTCCCCACAAGGTTTTACCTCCACTTACTAGGCAGGAGTCCTCACTGGAGTCGAGAATGAAATAGCAGGGACTGTTCCTACAGTTCCAGCTCCTCATGTAAACAGGGATGGCGGTTTCCTTGAAGAAAACAGGCTGAAATCCGGCCCAAAGCTTTAAGTGGGAGGAAAGTGCTCTCTCTGGTGGGCTGCCCTCCGAGGAGCTGGACTCTCTGAACTCCCCACGCGCTCCGGCCTTTTGGTAGAGAGGCCAGGACGGGTGGGGTCGGTCAGCTGCTCTCTGCCAGCTGTCACAACAGATTTCACCCCGTCACTTTCCGTCAATGGGATCATCTTAGGCGGCCCAGACTGCTCTAACAAAGTGTCATTGACTGGGTGGCTTGTAAACAACAGACACTTATTTCTCTCAGCCCTGGAGGCTGGAAGTCCAAGGTCAGGCTGCCAGCATGGTCGGCCTCTGATGAGGGCTCTCTTTTGGGCTGGAGACTACTGTCTTCTCTGTGCTTCCTCAGGGAAAGAGGAAGACGGAACTCTTTGGGGTCCCTTTTGTAAGAAAGAGCATTAGTCCTATAATGAGGGCTCCACTGTCACGACCTAATCACCTCCCAGAGACCCCACCTCCTAATCCCATCACACTGGGGGTTAGGATTTTAATACAGGAAATTGGGGGAGACACAAACCTTCAGTCTGTAACAGTGACTGAGGTCTAAGGGCTGAGATTCTGTACAAAAGTTACAACAGCCCCTGGTGGGGACGAGATGAATGGTGATTCAGAGGAGTGGAGGTGTCCCGGCCGGTCTGGACGTGACCTGGCTCCGTTTCCCTATCTGGAGAGGATGTGTTGGCCCCCCCTGTCATGCCATCCCATGAGTCCCTTTAGCCATTGAGCCCGGTGGGTCGGGCAGCCATGGCGTCAGGCAAGACAGCACACAGGCCTGGCTCCACTCCATGATACAAGGAGCTCCCACAGGGACCAGCTGTTTCTCCACAGGCCACAAGGGGGGCCTGGAAACCGAGGATGAGTGGATCAGTCCAAACCCCTCCCCACACCTGTCAGAACTTGGGTCCTCCTGACAGGTGAACAGGAGCATTTCCAATCCCAGGGGGCTCAAAGCTGGAAGGCACATCAGAGCCCGCAAGCCCTTTTAAGTTACAGATGGGGACGCCAAAACCCAGCGTCTTGGAGAAGCAACAAGCTCACACAGCCACGGGTCAGCACTCTCTCCTGAGGGCGCGGGAAGTACTGGGTTTGTGCACGTGGGACTGTTGTTTTAGTTATGGTTCAACACAGGTTTCTTCAAGTTCAAGGAAAAAGCATGTGTGAACATGAATGTTTATATTTGAGTGTGAAAGTGTGTGCGGCGCTATGGATGTTTATAGCACATGTCGGCAGGTGTGTAATTCATGGTCCCAGCTCGGGGCGCCTGGGTGGCCCAGTCAGTTAAGCGTCCGACTTCGGCTCAGGTCCTGATCTCGCAGGTCGTGAATTGAAGCCCCACGTCAGGGTCTGTGCTGACAGCTCGGAGCCTGGAGCCCGCTTCGGATTCCGTGTCTCCCCCTCTCTGCCCCTCCCCTGCTCGCACTCTGTCTCTCTCGCTCAAAAATGAATAAACATAAAAAAAAAAAAATAAGTGGTCCCAGATTGTGTGTAGTAGGTGGTGGTCACAGCAAGCATGCCAAGGTCTAGAGAGTGTTATGTGCTGAACTGTGTCTCCTCAAATTACCAAGTTGAAGTCCTAACCCCAGGACTTGAGAATGTGACTGTGTTTGGAGACAAGCCCCTTAAAGAGGTGACTAAGGTGAAATGAGGTCATTGGGGTGCTATCCAATATGACTGCGTCCTTATAAAAGAGGAGACACAGGCACCATCCAGAGGGAAGACCATGTAAAGACACAGGGAGAAGACGACCATCTACACGCTGAGGAGAGAGGCCTCAGGAGAAACCAAATCCATGGACACCTTGATTGTGGGCTTTCCAGCCTCCGGAGCTGTGAGAAAATAAATGTCTGTTGTTTAAGCCCCACAGGTCTGTGCTCTTTGTTACAGTGGCTGAGCAGACTAATACAGAGAGCTAGCCTGGGGGACAGATGCAGTGCCATGGACGGAGACTGGAGCTGGGGCACAGCTGTCCTCCTCGAAGCAGGAGAGCAGTGGATGGTTCAAATCCGCTATCTGCCCAGAAAACATCTGCACCCCTCCCTCCAAGTCTCTTGTACCATCCACAGGAAGGGAGGTATGCTTGAGCATGTGGAAAGGAAAGCAGCAAAATGGTGAAGACTTGGCGAAATCCTGTCACATAAAGACGAGATGAAGTAACCGGAGATATTCATCTGAAGAAGAAAGGACTCGGAGAGGGGCAGGGACAGCCAGCAGAGTGGGTGGGAGCCTGGCCTCCTAAGCCTCCTGCTGGGGTCTGAGGGAAACCAGGCTCTTCCGTTTGCTAGCTGTGCGACCTTGTGCACGTTAGTCAACCTCTCTGTGCCTCTGTTTCTGCATTTGGAACACAGGGATGATCTCTGTATCCACTTCCTAGGTGTTGTAAGGATTCAGTGAGGGAGTATTTGTCACGTGTTTAGAGCCAGGCCAGGCACACAATGGGTGCATTAAGTGTTCAGCACTCGCTGGGCTCCGTAACAAAAATGTAATAGGGACGCCTGGGCGGCTCAGTGGGTTAAGCATCCGACTCTTGATTTAAGTTCAGGTCATGTTCTCCAGGTTTGTGAGTTCGAGCCCCACCTGGGGCTCTGCGCTGACAGCATGGGGGCCTGGTTGGGACTCTGTCTCTGTCTCTCTCTCTCTCCCCTCTTCTCCTGCTCGCTCGCATGTGTGTGCACTCTCTCTCTCTCTCTCTCTCAAAATAAATAAATAAACTTAAAAAAACATGTAGTAGAGTTAAGTGGGAGTGGGTTTAGATCCGCGCCTGAGACGCAGGGCTGAGAACGAGGGTCCGCAGGGGAATCTGACAGGACACGGGAAATAAAAGGAAGTCAATTCAAGGAAAGGAAGAGTGTTCTAATAATCAGAACCGTGTGAGGGCACAGCTCCTTGCCTGGGGGCCAGCGAACCTCCCACCGCAGGGAGCATGGGGGCAGAGGCCAGGCGACACCCGGTGGGACCGCTGTGCAGGGGACTCGTGCTCTGGGGAGGAGACCCGGCTGGTCCCCGTGTCCCTGCCCCCCAGAGCACTTACCTTGCCCAAATCGAGCCGTCCGGTACACCTCCTCCACACCACGGAAGCCCAGCATGCGGCACACCACGTCCCCGTCTTTCTTGTCCCAGCCGTCGTCACACACGGTGCCCCAGCGCCGCTCGTGGTACACCTCCACCCGGCCCTCGTGCGGGCCGGAGCCATTCACCAGCCGGATCATCACCGCCTCCACGCTACCTGCTGGGGGCAGCTGGCAGTCACCACTGTACTCTGGACACCCCCCTGCCCCGCCCTGACTTTCCTCTGCCCTGCCCTCCCCCCCCCCAACCAAGACCATGACCAGCAGAAACCCTGGTGTCTCATCCTGCCTTAATCAGGCTGCTCCTCTCCACCTTTCTTTTTTTTTCTCTTAATAGACTTCATTTTCTCAGAGCAGTTTTAAGTTCCAGAAAAATGGAGATGAAGGTATAAACATTTCCCATGCACCCTTTGCCCCTACACAAGCCCAGCCTCCCCCAGTGTGGACATCCTGCACCAGAGTGGCGCACCTGTTATAAAGATGAACCCACACCGACACATCACAATCACACAGAGTCCACGGTTTACCTTCAGGTTCATTCTTGGTGTACATTCTGCGGGTTCGGGCAAATGTATACTGACGTGTATCCACCATTATAGTATCGTACAGAGAGTTTTATTGCCCTAGACATCCTCTGCGCCCTGCCATCTCACTTCCCAGCCTCTGATCACCGGTGACCACTGATCTTTTTACTGTCGCTATAGCTTTGTCTTTCCCAGAATGTCGTACAGTTGGTATCACATAGTATACAGCCTTTGCACACTGGCTTCTTTTACCTAGTGATATCCATTTAAGGTTCTCCATGTCTTTTTGTGGCCTGATAGCTCATTTCTTGAGAGCAGCGAATAATATTCCATTGTCTGGATGTGCCACAGTTTATTTATCCATTCACCAACTGAAGGACACGTGCTTCCAAAGTTTGGCAATTATGAATCAAGGTGCTATAAACACTCCTGGGCAGGGTTTTGTATGGACATAAGTTTTTAACTCATTTGGGTAGATCCCCAAGGAATATGATTGCTGGATTTCTCTCTACCTCTTGGGACCCGGTGACCAGCAGTCATGCCTACCATGGAGGAGGGGGAAGGGGGAACAGAGAAAACCAAGGGACATCCAGACTCTCTGAGCAGGTGGCCCTGCTGTGCCAGCACAGTAGGTGGGGAGCTCCCCGGGAAGTGTCTGAGCCCTGAGTTCCACCATTCAAGGCCACTTCCCCACTGAGCTGTGAGCATGAGAGTGTGAAGCCAGCAGACCTGGGTGTGGATTTTGTCTCTGCCGCTCACTATGTGTAAGCGGGAGACAGTAGTTCATCAAAAGATGCCACTTTTTATATGGCACATCACAACTATATATGCTACTAAGAAGGAAAGAGTTCTGCCAGTTACAGTGGCAAATGATGTCAATGGCTAGATGCTTCCTGACTTTAGCGATGTGAAATTGTGTGTCAGGGGATCAGTGAGATATGGCAAGACATGAAGAGGTTAGAACAGTGCCTGGCACATAGAAGGCTCTTTGGTCTACCTGAATGACCTTAAGAAAGACTCAGAGCCTCTCTGAGGGTATTTCCTCAACTGTGACATGGGGACAACACAGAGGGCTATTGTGCAGCCTAAAGGAAGTCATGTGTATAAGGCTCCGAGCATGATGCCTCGTACACTGCAGACAGTCAGGAAATCCTGGGTCACCCCTTCTTCTCTACTGGCTGAAACTCTATCGCATTCATCTATAAGCTATTTAGCACAGAGCCTGGCTCTAGGAAATGAACAGTAAATGTGCTCCACGGATGGATGAATGAATGAAGATTCATCCCTTTGCATTAAAAGCACTACCTTATTTCTCCAAGGGGATATTTTGGGGACTCAAAGAGCACTGGAACAGCTGAAACAAGCCTTAGACTCATCTCAAAACCAGGGTTTGGCTGGGAAGTCACAGTGCCAGGTCATACAGGCTGTTAAGTGTCAGAGCTGGAGTGGGGGCTTGGGTCTCCTAATGTGTCTTCTTCTTCCTTTTTTTTTTTTTAAGATCACTCATTTATCCTGTGAGAGAGAGAAAGTGTGGGAATGGGGGAGGGTAAAGAGAGAGGGAGAAAGACAGAATCCCAAGCAGGCTCTAATGCTGTGAGTTCAGGGCCTGAACTCACGAACTCATGAACTGCGAGATCATGACCTTAGCCGAAGTCAGACGCTTAACCTACTGAGCCACCCGGGCGCTCCTTCTGATGTGTCTTCCAAGGTCCTTTTCACCATCCTGCCTGCTCTCCACTCTGGGAGGCGGGGTGATGATCTTCACCCCTTGGAGACCAGAACTTCCTTATTTGATAAGACATTGGAGTGGTCACTGGGTCTTAAATCTGGCCACACATCAAAATCATTCGGAATGCCTGTGAAATGCAGATTCCTGGGCCCCCGTCGGACCCACTGGATCAGAATCTTGGCAGTGGGAGTCAGAGGTCTGTATTTTTTTTTTTTTTTTACAAGTGTCCCACATGATTCCAAGGTAATACATGTATGTCGACTGACATTTGGGAGTGATACGAGTAGATGAGCTGTAAGGTTTTTTCCAGCTCCAGTGTTCAGTGATACCAAGGCCAGGGAAGAGGTAACAGGGGTCTCTTTTTTTGCAGCTGGAAACCACCTGGGGCATGTAGGGTAAAGTCACTGTACTGTGACACGGTGACAAGTGAGTGAAATGATGCAGAAAGATCCTGACGTGGACTGCCAGAGAAAAGACCAAACCAAATCAAGTACTATGCCCAGTAAGTACTGCATTTTTTTGGCCAGCTGGGCTGGGGGATCCCCCTTCCAATGACTGTGACCTTCATGGGCCCCCTGGAGGAGAGGGCAAAGTTGATAAATCCCGCATTTGTACCACATGAGAAAGCAGAGGAGTTAGAATTGGCCATGTGTCTGTTATGTGCTGCCTGGGCTGGGGAAACCCCAGGATATTCTGCATGGGGGAACTAAAGAAGTCACCAGGAAACCACACCATTCCCAAGGCGCTGAAAGATCACAGATGGTTGACTCTGAAAGGCTTCTTGAAATGCTTAATGCCATTTTCTACACATCCTTCATTGCTGACCATTCTCCCCATATGGCTTTGCTGAAAACACAAGCTCATACCAGGCTGTCAAAAAGAGATAAGGACGAGCAAGAGAACACAGGAATCCCGGAGAAGGAAACCATAGAAGCTGGAAGGCAGAGACTGGGTCTGAGACAGAGAAACTCCCCAGGGAGCGGTAATGACAAGCTAACCTAGAGCCAGCAGCAGCAAATGAGCCCTGGCCCCTGGCTGAGGGCTTGCCCTGGGTGGATTGGCTGAGGCTGAGATGTCAGCCCTGATTTCTCACAGACCTGTCTCACCGCTGTCAGCACCCTGTCATGGTGGCAGTGGGCCACGCCAGGCTAGCTTCCAACAGAAGTCTCAGTGTGGGGTCATAAGTAGAGGGAGAAGTGACAGGAGAATGTTGTGGGTCCCAGAGCAGGCCAGGCAGAGTTCAGGGTGTCAGGTCAAAATAATAGGAAGAGGCTGGGTGAGACACAGGAAGCCAGGGCTGGTGTTCACAGATTCCCCCATATCCTCTCTGCTCTGACCAGCCTGAACTCACTGCATTCATGTCTTTGTTTAACAAAATAAGTGACTGACCATTTGCTAAAGGCCTGGTCCTGTTCTAGGAGCTATGGATACATCCATGAACAAAGTCTCTGCCCTCAGGGACTGGTATTTTAGTGGAGAGACTAGCAATGAATCTAGGAAACACAAATATAACTATGGCCAAAGTAGTGCAATATAACTATGGCCAAGTAGTGATGAGTGCAGAGACAGGAACAGAAAGAGAATAGAGAATGAGAGGAGGTGCCATCTTGGATGAGGAAACAAGGAAGGGAATGAAGAGTGAGGGAAGACATCAGCTTGGACAGAAAGACAAGGAAGAAAATGGAGAATGAAGGGAGGTGCCATCATGAATAGAGAGACAAGGAAGGAAATGGACATTGAGGGGGGTTGCCATTTTGGGCGAGGAGACAAGAAGTGAAGGAAGAGTGAGGGAAAGGTGCCATCTTGGACAGGGCACAAGGAAGAGAATGGAGAGTGGGAGAGGTGCCATCTTGGACAGGAAAACAAGGAAGGGAATGGAAGGTGCCATCTTGGACAGGGAAACAAGGAAAGGAATGGAGAGTGAGGGGAAGTGCCATCTTGGAGAGAGACCAGGAAGGGAATGAAGAATGAGGGAAGGTGCTATCTAAAAGAGAGAGAGACAAGGGAGTGGAGAGTGACAGAAGGTGCCATCTTGGAGAGAGAGATAAGGAAAAGAATAGAGAGTGAAGGGAGGTACCATCTTGGATGGGAGGGAACAAGGAAGGCCTTGAGGAGAGACCTGAATGAGCCAGGGGAGTACATGGACTCCCCCATCTCAAAAAACCCTCTCTGTACTCCAGCCTATGCTTTTCTTGTCCCTTAAATCTCAGCTTACATGTCCCATCTCCCAAAAAAACCTCCCTTCATGCCCCACACCTGGCCAGGTCCTCTTCTATGGATGTATTTAGCACTTCATCTAATAATTGCCTATCTATCTTCTTAGGACACTGTGAGCGTTCCAGGGACAGATCACATGGCCTATACAGTGTTTGTACACCAAGATGCCCAAGCTGTGTAAAATGAAGGCATGAATGAATGAACTCAGATGATACAGATCCAGATGGGCAGGTCCTCTGTATGGGACATAGCTCTTCAGAGCCTAGGACTTTGGTATGAGTCAAGAGAATCTGCCTTCAGGGTATCCCACAGTTCTAACCCCCTCTTTATTACATCATAGCTCCGTCTACTAACTCATTCTCTAATGGCTTCTTTTGGTGGGATGGTCCTGAGTTCTGGACCCCAGGACTAGGCTATTGGTGAATGACTATAACATTCCAAATGAGAAAATAGGGATGTGGTCATATAATTATGGTGGGTACTAGAAGAAATCTGGAAAATGTCATCTGGATGCTGAAATATTGGAATTCCCAGAAGACTTCAATGTATATGGAAGTGACAAAAGAATATCTGGAAACAGGACAACCTCAAAAAGTTGCACACATATGGTAACCATAATTAGGGGACTCATAACATCAATTTTAAGGATGTCTCTCCAGTCTGTGCCCCATGGTCCTCATAAACCAAGCAAAGTTGTGGCCCCCAGGACTACCCCACCTCCCAGACCCTAGGTTGGCTCATTGAGCATTGGAACCTGTTCCTTGTAACTTGTTCCCAGATCCTCCAGATTTAGGGTTTTTCCTCATAATGGAGGCAGAACACAGTCACCTGCCCATGGGATGTTGCATACCCCAAAAGAATGAAAATGATTTTGAAATCTACCTGACTTCCCCTGGACTCATCCAAATGACATGGCATATACTGTTCAAGTCCTTATAGAACTTGGCAGTAAGGCTGATTTTTGCATCCTTTTCTTTCCCATAATAAAAGCCCAACTCTGTGGATAATTCCTTTGGGAAAACCAGAGACTGAGGTTTGATCTGATTATGATGCAAACTGCCCCAATGCAAGGACTTGGACAGTCCAAGGGGTTGGTCCATGAACAGTGCCTCTGGCCTTCTGATGGAGCCACAGGGGAGGCCACAGGCAGGCATCCCCTCGGGCCTGGGCAATGATACCACCTCCTGGCATGCACTTGGGGAATCACTAAATGACTGCAACAGTGACTCCCTCCCTGGCCTGGGAAGGATGTCATGACTTGGTAAAAGGTTTGGGTTTCTGTGGTCAGAGGGTTTGAACTCTGCTTTTCCCAGCAGTTTCTGCCCCAGGCAAAGCTTTCCCACCAATCAACCAGCCACCACTGGTGTGTCAGCCCCCACAGAAACAGATGTAGTCCCTGACAGGAGGCTTCAGCCTGGTTTGTAACACCCTCAGGACACTTCTTGTAAGTCCAGGGAGATTTTTCGTCAGACACCCGCCCAGAGTGGTCTCCGAGGAGTGTGTGGGGCCACTTGAGGTCAAGGAGATGCCTCTCTGCATGACAGGAAAGGAAAATGGCAGGCAGAGATTTTGGACTGCATAAAACTCAGGCACTCTTAGGCTGATAAAAAGAGGGAATGGCCCAGTTGGAGGGCAGAAGGTAAGAGTGCTCATGATGAGGGGCGCCTGGGTAGCTCAGTCGGTTAAGCGCCCGACTTCGGCTCAGGGCATGATCTCGTGGTTCGTGGGTTCGAGCCCCGCATCGGGCTCTGTGCTGACAACTCAGAGCCTGGAGCCTGCTGTGGATTCTGTGTCTTCCTCTCTACTCCTCCCCTGCTCATGCACCGTCTCTTTCTCTCTCAAAAATAAATAAACATTAAAAAAAATTAGAGAAAAAAGCGTGCTCATGATGACCTCAGGCTTTTGCAACTGTGTGTGACTTCCCTTAACAACCATATTTGCACTGTCTGACAGGCCCCTTTACCTCTTTCTTTGCATCCTACCTCAGGGGGGCCTGGAAAATCCTTCCTGAGCAAAAAGAAAATCGGCAACTCTGCAGAAAACCCTGATTTCCACCATTCTCTATGTGGATATCAGATTTTGATTCACAAAGAGAACCTTCCAGGTAGAGAGAATATGAAACTCGTTTTCTTGTCCTGGGGTCCCTACCCTGCAGACTGGAATCTACCCGGACATGTACCATGGTTTGCAAGTGGACAGAGCCATAGTGACCACAAGGCTGGCCCCCACCCAGCTCTTTGCAAAAAGAGATCTTCCGGAAGATCTGAGGTTATGGGAAATACCAAGGAACTGTTCCTCATCAAAAGCCTGGAGGACATCAAAATCCCTGGCCCGCTAAATCTTGAGCAGAACTTCTCCTCGTACTCCCCAGAGCAGTGATACCCAGATGCTTACAGGGTCAGGCCTGTTTCTTTTTGCCCTGCTACCCATGATTTGGGGTCAGAGGTGCTCCCCTTTTATACAGAGAAGCAGACAGAGAAGAGTCCCTTCCCTTCAAAAAGCTCACATCGGGGCACCTAGGTAGCCTCAGTCAGTCAAGCATCCGACTCTTGATGTAGGCTAAGGTCATGATTTCATGGTTTGTGGGATCGAGTCCCACATTGGCCTGACAGCATGAAGCCTACTTGGGATTTTCTCTCTCCCTTTCTCTCTGCCCCTCCCCTGCTCTTGCTCTCTCTCTCTCTCTCTCTCTCTCTCTCTCAAAAAATAAATGAACTTAGAAAAAAACAACAACAAAAAAGCTCACATCAGAAGCGGTCACTTCTTTGTCTCACGGTGTAATCCTAGGGGAGGAAGCTGATGAACAGAACCCAGAGCAGAAGACTTGCCCTCTTCAGCCGGGCAGCCTCCTTGCCCTCTCCTGGATCAAAAGGATCAAGCATTTCATCAACAAATTTTCCACAGCATCAGTGGTTCTAATCTCCATTTGGAGCTTTCCTGTCCAGCTGCCATGCCAGACCATAGAACCCCTCCTCCTCATTCTCCGACCTGTTCTACTGACCCTGCCCTTTACCCAGGCTACTGCTGGGACCAACCACGAGGCCCTCATCCCTCCTGAGGTAGGACCCCAGACCGGTTCCAGTCCTGGCCTGGCCCCTCAGTAAACAGGGTGGGGCTGAGGCACAGAGGGGGTCAGATCACGGAGAGGAATAAGGCGTGGTGTCTGGACTAGGAGCCTTTGCATTTTCTCGGGTTATATCTAGTAACAACTTCCTTAAGCTTAATAGGGGGCTTCAGATATCACCATTACTTGGTGCGTAGAGCTACTTTTAGTCACATAGTCTTTAGGCTTTTCTAATCATCACAAATGATGGAGAAGCCTAGACTTTGCCAGCTGACCGAGACCTGGAGATCACTTGGCCCAAACTGTTCATGTGATACTTGAGGATACAGAGGCTCAGAGTGGTGATATATCTTGCCCATGGTCATCCCACAGTCCGTAGTAAGTAGAAGAGCTGGGACCTGACCTTGAGACTTACCCTGAGGCATTTCTCCACCTGTCCCTCTCTTTCCTCATTTTTCATAAGATCCCTCATTCTTTCTGAGCTCTCTGGGCAGGGCCCACTAATTCTACCTCATGACTTTAGTGCAAGATGCCTTTTGATGAAGCAGTTACATTAAAAAGAATTACTTTAACCCTTGAACTGTCATGCTTCTACCCCTAATTCATAGAAATAGTTTGGCTTCTCCTAAGTCTTACAGGAGGACCAACAATGCAGGGATGCCCTTGTGAAGCACGGCTGTTGCTGAGTTTGTATTTGAAAATGAACGTGTCTGTTTCTGGGCAGGGGAAAGATAAATCAGCCTTAGCTTTTGAGAGTAGTGATCACGTTTATTGACGTCCAGGGTGATTCTACTTCTTGTGCACAGATTTGCGGTGCTGAAGATGCATTATTTTATTAATTCTTTATACATATCTTTATCAATGTATGTATTTCTCTTTCTAATTATTCACTTCCTTATCCACCCAGATGCACTTCTGGAATCCCACCACATTCCAGAATGGTACCAGGGGCTAAGGATTTAAGGACAACTAAGTGTCGTCTTTGCCCTCAAGGCTGTCTAATGAACTGACAGCCTAAGATGGAGAAGAGCACAGAATGCCAGAGCTGGCAGAGACCTCCCCAGTCCAAACCCTCACCTAGAGATGAGGAAACTGAGGTTCAGAGAGAGGAAGTAACCAGCTGTCACTGGGATACCAGATCTCTTTCTTCCTAGACCACTTCTGCTTCCAATGCTGGCCACTTTAAGTACTGCCTAAGCCACAACAACAGGGTTAAGCTGGTCTGAGGCCCTGAAAAGGGCTAGGATGGAGGCAGGCTGGTACTCCCCAGACTGCTTGCAAGAGCTCAGGGAAAACCTGCAACCTCTGAGAGTTATGGAAACATAGCTCATTTTCCCTTGGGCAGAGAAACACTGTGTTGTTTATCCATGATCCCTCGATACTTAATATCATGCCTGGTTGGCTGAAGATGCTAATTAAATGTTTGATGGGATGGAGGGCAGATGGGTGGATGGATGCATGACTCTGTTAGTGGGTATGATCGGAATCCCCAGCTGAATGCCTCATGTTTCCTGTATCCCTGGTTCCAGTCTTAACCCTCAGTGTCTGACTGTTCAGAAAGGGTACTGTGCCCATCCATCCACTGATCCCACCAGCTGAGGCAGGAATGGTGTCTCCCCAGGATACAGACCATGTGCTCCCTGTGCACACAATGGCTAGGGGCCCTGACCCTGGGTTACATCTACTGGGGCTAGCTCTCTGTAGTTCATCTAGACTCCCTACTACTGGTTGATCTTTAAACAAGTATTGACCCAGTCATGGGGACAGAGAGGTATACAATCAGGCTTCTCCTCTGGACACAAAAATGCTACAAGGTAATCCAGGCCATCCCTGCCCAGTGCCACGAGAATGGGTCTATGGCAGGTGGTGTGGCATGGTGAGGAGAGCAGCCAGTCAGTAGAGGGGACTGGTGGGGGCTGGTCAAGCTATACTGCCAATGTTCTTAAGTCTAGAGGCACTAAGACATTCTCTTCATTTTTTCACCCGTCACACTCACTTCCCAGGGATGCTGAGCAGATCAGTGACAAAGATTTTCTGCTTGACCAAACCCTAGCCAGGCTCCTGAGCCCTCTCAAGTAGGCCTCAACCTTGACCTATAAAGACTTGAACAGAATACTCACATAATTTCTAACAGCTCAACGCCACATCCCTGCAATGACCCTAACCTCCCTTAACGTGCCTGCCGGAGAAAACTCAAGGTTGTCAAAAGAATTTATTGTGTGTTCCAGCCAACACCTGAAGATAGGGCCCTGCTTCCCAGCCTCTGTGGAAGAAAAGGAGCCTAACTTGGATAAGAGCCAGTTAGCAAACCCAGATGGGTTTCACAAGGACAAACCCCCTTCCTGTTTTTTATAATTTTTCACTTCCTTGACTCCCCCTCTCTCCTTACCCCCTCCCTCTCTCCTTATTCTCCTTTTAAGACACCCAGTCACCTCTGTACAAATAGAAGTTGAATTTAGTTCACACTGGCCTCTTTTCCCCTATTGCAAGAGTATGTTACTAATTTAAGATCTGTCCCGACCACTTTAACTAGCATCCAGCTTTGTTAATCTTTGACCTCAGATGTGAGAAGACTGGCATTAAACAAGGTCAAGGTGTCTGCCATGCTCCCAGCCTGTGGGCACTTCCTTACACATGGGTAATGCCACGAATGATTGGTCTGGCTCAGGACCGCCCAGATTCCCTTAGGAATGTGAGTTGGGGGAATATGGAGATAAGTGAGCAGAAGCCGATACAAAAAGAGGCAGGGCCAATGGAATTAATAAGCCATGCTGAAGATGAGACACTAGGGTGAAGCCATGAACCCCTCCTGCTGGGGTCCCCAGAAATGCCTTGGATTCTGGATGACTTTCGCATCCTAGGCTCTGCAATGCTCATCGTATTATGAGTCCTTATGTTCCAAAGTCTTTCCCAGTGTCCTTACGACAAGCCCCCATTGCTTGAAGTGACCCAATGATTCTCTGGTCCTTCCTACCAAAAATGCACAGAGAGAGCACCTGGGTATGCCACACATCAATCTAAGGGCTGGTTAGCTACTTGCCTCTTGGGTGGATTTGGGAATTAAGATGGAGGAAAACACAGTGGTGATAATCCCTATGGGGAGGCAATGGGAGGGGGGGGAGTAGAAAGAGGCTGGTTCTGGACTCAGGAACAGGGTTCAAATTCAAATTCTGATTCCACTAGTGGACAGATACAACCTCTCTACACCTACCTTCTTCTTAAAATGGGTATAATGGTGGTGGTTGGGAGCAAATGCACAAGTCTTTGTTGGTACATCATGGGCACCCATCACTATGAACTCCCACCCTGGCTGCCCAGCAATTTGTCCAGCAACTTATGGGTCAGCTCTGAGAGATCACCCTGTGTTGTGGAGGATGGCTGGTATACAGTGGCCTGACCAGGGATCACAACCTTGAAATCTTTCTTTGCAAAGTAATCCTGCTGGGTGGGGAGTAGGGACAAGGGGCGCTCACACCTCCCACTGGATTAGTCTCTTGACTTCCTCTGCTCTCCCCAGAGCACAGTTCCTGGCTCCTTAGTATATTAAGGGAGAGGGACAGGGACATCAGCATAAGACTAGCTCCTGCTGTCAGCAACTTTGTGCTCACTAATGCGAGCTGAATGTGATTCCTTAAGCAAAGCAGCTCCAGAATGATCCAGGAATGTAGCACTCCAGCTGAGGCCTCTCTGGGGCTCCTAGCACAGACCTTACAAATCCAGTATGTGGGGTTTCTCTTCTTGAAACAAATGTTTCTTTGCTCTCTTTGCCTTATAAATATGTATGTAGGAAAAGCAAAGTCCCAGACAAAGTAGGCAGGGTCAACCCCAGATTCCCCTGGTTCTGAATCTCTGAACCCCAGAACCAGAGAAGCCCTGGATGTTAGTCTTGAACCCATTTTCACGCTTTAAACATAGGGATCCTCTCCACTCTGTCCCATGCCTGACAGATGCTCATCTTACCTCCTTTGGGAACCCATTCCAGGACTTTAAAGCCAGCGTCGGGTTTCATTTCATTTACAGCATCTGCTGGCATCACTGGATGCCTCCAGGGTTTTTCATCTGATGACTTCCTACCTTGTTTTACTGTCTATGCTTTGGGTTTTGCAGTTATTGGGAAGTGAAACGCAACATACCTTCCTCTTTCTCCAGCATCTGGTGGGAACACAACCAAGGGACTGGCTTCATTACTGGGTCCCTCAGCGGGTTTGAGAGGACAGTTTCATGGCCAGTGGCTACCATCTCATAACCGGTTTCCAGGGCTGGGCTAGACTGAGAACTGTGTACTGCCTGTGGAGCCTGTCCACATCTGGCTCAGAACTGCCCCCAACCCAGCTACAGCAAAGCCATGCTCTGGGCACTATCCAAGAGATTTCAAGTCAAGGATGGGCACCGAGGGAACTGATGTATACTCACTTCCTACTACCTACCAGACACTGCAAAGAAGCTCGTGCATGTATTCTCTCATTTATTCTTCATGACAGTTCCATGAGTTTAGTTACTATGGATCTCACCTAACAGAGGAGAAAATCGGCCCAGAAAAGTCAAGCGATTTGCCCAGGATCACACAGCGGCTATAAGGAAGAGCCAGGGAGGAGAGCAAAGGCCTTTGCTTTTCAATCCACAGAGCCAACTATCAGGCTGAATACTTAAGACAAATATTTACTAACAGCTCTCTTCATACGAAAAGCGCCTTTCACCTACCACCCACCAGTCCCGCGGGGTCTACGGTAGTTAGTGTAAGTTAGGGAGTAAGGGAAGGAGCCTTGGTGTTAAAGCAGTGGCTCTCTCAGTGGACTGAGGCAAGTGGCCTGGGCTGCAGGTAGGAATCACCTGGGGTGCTTTAAAATCTACCGGTGCGGGGGCGGGGGGGGGTGGTTATAGCTTGGAACAGCTGGCTGGTGATGTCAATGCGCGTCAAGGTGGAGAAGAAGTGCATGAAGGGACTGATCAGGGATGAAGCCCCACCCCCGCTACGCAACTTACCAGCTGTTGGACCTTGTGAGTAAGGCATGTAGGTAACACCTCTTCTGGGAGGGTTTTTCCCTGATCTGTTGTCCCAACATGCGCTCCCCACATATGAGAAATATTATACCGTCATTCCCTCCTTCAGGTCTGTGTGCACTCATCTTTGTAAGCTCCGTGAAAGCGAAAGCCACTCAACACCCTGGTGGTTCCCATCTGTGGGAAATGCGGTCGGTCCTCACTCGCAGGCAGTCTGGCACATCGCAGCACTTAACAAATTGTACTGAGCGAGTGGATGCATGAATGGGATCCACAGCCTTCTGCTGGGCTCGAGGAACAGAACTGATCCCTAAATACCCCAGAACCTGCTTGGCTGTGCATCAGAAGGGCCCCAAAGCCCAGGGAACTTTGCTTCTAAAGAACAAGAGAGGAGGGAAACCCAGCCTAAGCCTGAAACATCACAGCCCCTTTAGGTTTGTTTATCCTGCCTTCTAGGCCAAAGCAAAACCGGGCAAAAGAAAGGAGGTTGTGTAGAGTCGAAATAAACACATGGGGCTGGGAAAATAGGCTCTGATTTTCTGCAGCTGCAGAGTAGAGCCCCGGGGATAATTTGGACCATCTGCCCATTAAGGAAGTTGAACTTTTCATTCTCTGGTGAAGAAAGAACTCCCCATGGCCCCAGCCGGCCTGCAGCACGGGGGCTCTGCTTCCCACCTCCCCGAGGTGGGGGACGTTGGGCCCCGTCCTTCTCTTGACACGACACTTCTCTTTTCCCTGACATCTGTGGGAAATGTGGTCCGTATGGGAAGGACAGGAGCCATCCCACAAGCAAAGTAAGGAATGTCTGGTCAGGCTCTGCTGGAGGGCATTGCTTTTAAAATGCGGTCTGGCCTGTGGGTACGCTTTTATAAAATGCTACTTCCTAATGGTAATCTGCTCTGAACTTAATATGGTGCTTTGTGCCTCTTCAAAGCACTTTTGTTAGCGGGTTTCATTTTGATCTTTGTATCCCTTCTCTAAAGTGGGTGGTTCTTGTTATACCCATTTTACAGATGGGGAAGCTGACTCAGGGAAGGAAGGGGTACATTGATAAAGTGGCCACACTCGAACCACATCTGGGTCTCCAGTCCCCGGACTACTGTTCTGTGTCTTCAGTTGGGGGTCACATGGGGTGCTTGGGCCTTTGCTGGGTAGAAGGAGCAGCCAGAAATACCTCCCAAGTTATCACTGTACTGATCATGCCGGATTTTTTGTAAAACTGTTTTTAAGTTTGGTCTCCCCAACTCTGTTGTCTATTCTTTTGGAAACTGGGAGTTTGTCCTGTCTGATTTTGTTTTTCTGCTGCCTTACTCATGGGTGCCCAGCTACTAGTGGAGGTGCAATAAAAATGTGCCTGATTAAATAATAAAGGAAGTGCTTCGCCTGCCCTGCCCTGAACCAGGAGCTCACCCCATCGCAGTGGGAAGATGCCACTAACACCCAGAGCGGCACTTGTAGGACTTCACTGGGCAGCCCAGTAGCGAGGTGAGTCCTTTGCCATGCTTTGGCTCTTGGGTCTCTCAGAGGGCAGTGAAGGGTCAGTGAGTGTCAACAGGCCTTTAGGAGTAGAAAGAAATGCAGTAGAGCCAGGAGAAAAACCAATGATAGGGAGGCCTCATTTGATCACGCCTGCAGCTGTAGGGGGTTCTGAAGTTTATACGGCATGGCATCCCTCTAAAGTCTTCGTGGACCTGCCCCTGCCGCCTTTAGCTCCGGGTCCCATGTCCAGGACAGGTGGCCTTTTTTTAAGAAGGCACTTTCACCCTCTGCCCTCACCCACACCGTCCCCACCCTGCCCTGGTTCTTCTCTCAGTTCTATTCTCCTTCAAGTTCAGGCTCCGAGAGTCCTTGGCTGAGATGCTTCCCAACCCCAATATTATAAATTCTTGAAGGCAGGACCCACCTCCAGCACCACATTCACCACTTTCTAGATCTATGACCTTGGGCAAGTAATATAACCTCTCAGAATGGCTTCCCCATCGGTTAAATGGGATAACGACACCTGCCTTAGAGAGTCATTCTGAAATCTGGGTAGGCTGAGTGACTGGGGTGGTCGGTTCTCAAGAAATAGTGCTGAATTCCATGTAAGCCCCAAGGATCCCGATGGGGGCCTGAGGGACTGAGGCAAGGGAATGGCCCCCCGTTTGAGTCAGGGAGAAAGCCAGCCATGACCCCTCCCCCACAGCATCCACAAGACCTCCCAGGATGTCCACAGGCTCTGCCTCCCGCTTTCATCTTCTTTCTCCCGTGAGAATTCTACACCAGCGCCCTTTAGAAGACAGCCTGAAATCCAGCCCTAGGGGAAGTCGGTCCATCTCAACTGGTTCCAAGGACACCTCAATGGTGTTTTCCATTGTCAAAGGACAGGATGGGAAGTGGAGCCATGCATTTAATGCAGAGGCAGCGAAAGCTCAGGGACTCAATCTGCAGTGTCTTCAGCCAAACTTCACCTCCAACAGAAGAGGAGGGAGTGCGGGGTCACGGGGATTAAGAATTCCGAAGTTTGTTTGTGTTGCTTTCTAAATAAACAGTTTAACCACTCCCGGTTTTAATGTACGTCTCAACCAAAAACTTTTCTTCATATGAAACCCACATCAAAGACCCAAACTTCAGTTCTGCAGTGGTCCAAGGTGTTGTTTTTTGTAGAAAATGCCCTGTTCACCTTCAGTCTGAGGTTTGCATTACCAAAAGAGTTTTCTTCAGGGCAAATCCCAGAAATTGTCACGTGTTTGCCGGGAAACTGGGACATGCCAGTCCTTGGGGGAGGCAACCCCCTCTAGACTCCCCTCCAAAGGATGGGTACAGCAGTATCAGATAAATGTGGGTAATGTGAGAAATGAAGGCACAGCACAGAACATGCTCCCTTGCTCACTCACAGTGACAAGAATAGGTGCTTAGGGAACAAACTGGTTACCGCCAGTCACAGTGTAAAAGGCCCCGCAGACCAACAGTTAAAAGAAGCAAACCTTCCCAAGTTCCACTTAACAATACCTAACCCCAGAGTCTCAACATGAATTCCAAACACTGGCTTGCTTCTTTTCCAGCTAGCCCTTGGCTTTGGCCCTCAGTTGGTTCCCGCTTTCACCTAGTACGTACATATGTATTTATTTCATTATTATTATTTTTTTTAATGTTATTTTTGAGAGAGACAGAGACAGGGAGCAAGCAGGGGAGGGGCAGAGAGAGAGAGAGAGAGGGAGACACCGAACCCAAAGCAGGCTCCTGGCTCCGAGCTGTTAGCACAGAGTTACGTGGGGCTTAAACTCACGAACCAGGAGACCATGACCTAGGTTGAAATCAGACTGAGTGAGCCACCCAGGCGCCCCAACCCAGTATGTACGTAGAATACAGGTATGGCTGACCTTGAACAACACAGGTTTGAATTGCATAGGTTCATTTACATGCAGAATTTTTTCACTACAGTACCATGCTGTATGTGTGTGTATTTTCTCTTCCTTAGGATTTTCTTAATAACATTTTCCTTTCTCTAGCTTACTCTATTGTAAGCACACATCATATAATACACGTAACATATCAAATATGTGTTCCTCAACGGTTATCAGTAAGGCTTTTTCAGTCAACAGTAGGCTATTAGTAGTCAAGTTTTGGGGAGTCAAAAGTTATACGTGGAGTTTAAAATTTTTTTTTAAACGCTTATATATTTTTGAAAGAGAGAGAGTGAGAGAGTGCGTGTGTGTGTGAGCAGGGGAGGGGCAGAGAGAGAGAGAGAGAAAGAGAGAGAGAGTCCCAAGAGGCTCCATGCTGTGCGTGCAGAGCCTGACGCGGGGCTGGAACCCACGAACCCTGAGATAATGACCTGAGCTGAAATCAAGAGTTGGACACTTAATGGACTGAGCCACCCAGGTGTCCTAAAAGTTATACATGGATTTTTGAAGGCACAGGCTTGGGGTCGGTGTCCCTAATCCCCACTCCCACATTGTTCAAGGGTCAACTGTGCTATCGGCCCTGCTAATGGCCTCTTAGCACCCCTCTGCTTGTGTCTGAGAGCACCCAGCCACAAGGGGGCTTCGTTTCTCTTCACCTAAGCAGTTTTCCTCACCAGGGCTCACATGGAAGCTCTTCTCTCTCCCCTTTCATCAGACATGAATGTCCCCTAGCTCGCACAGCTGTTCCTAAGTCTCAGGCAGCTGCCCCATCCCCACCACACCCCCCATTCTACCACCTGGCTTCTTAAAGGAACCAGGTCTTTTGTTTTTCCAGGCCCTCCTGAATCTATTTTAAGCCATCATACCGAGGGCAGCACGGATTAATCAGAACTGAACTGTTTTCTGCACATAGCAATTTAAAGCCCTCCTGGAAGGGGTCACTAGGAAGCTCTCAGGAAAAGTCAGTGGATTTGTTTTTGGAAGGCTTAGGATAAACTCTTGGCAAACCAGCGCGTCTGGAAGGCCAGATCCCATCCTCCGCACAGAACAGGAGGTAAAAAAAAGAGGAGATTGCAGCACGGGAGGCTGAGGGCCAGGTCTCCCCGCCACATTGTCAGTAGGTCAGAAGGGGACTCGGGTCTCAAGCTTGCTACCCCGCGGCCCATGCTGCTCGTCCAGAGCTCACGTCTCATCTTCTTAGGAGGCACTTTCTAAAAGAGGAGCAGCTCGGCCAAGAGAAGGAGCGAGAGCAGCAGAGACATGTGGACTTGGAATATGGACCTTTCTGTGGGGAGGAAGGGGCTGCCTACTGTGTGCCCGGCCTTGGTCTTAGAGCTGAGATCACCAGGGACAGCTGAAGCTCCATTCTCATGACCTTGGCCGGCTACCCCTTGGTCCCAGCTCTCAGCCCGGTTCTCCGCCAGTCACCTCTCACTGCTGTCATGTCACTTCCTGCTGACAGCCCATCCCGGCTTCCCAGTGCCTGAAGGTCGACCCTGAACTCCAGACTGTTGACCCCGGCATACCTCCCTGGCCTTATTTTTTGTTTCTTATATCCCTAAACCACATCACACCAAACTATTTGGGTTTATCGGGCAATGCTTTCCTGTTTCATGCAGGGCTCTCTTTCCCTGGAATGCCTTTGCCTTCCACATCCACCTGTTGGATACCAATTTGTCAAAGACACCTCAGCAAGTGACTCCCACAACAGTAGGCAAAATTAGCCTCTGTACATACCTCTCCTATAGCCCTCACCACATTCCACTGTGATCACGTGTGTATGTGTCTTCCTCACCTGCTAGATAGTGTGCTCCTCAAGTTGAGGCTGGTCCTTACTCCGCTTTGGTTCCCCAGCCTTTAGCCAGGGCCTAAATACCAGTTTGCCAAATAAGTGAATAAAGCAATACTCTCTTCCATAAATATTTTCCTTCCTGCCACACTTCTTTCTTCTTCTTTTTCTCCTTATATTTAGTTTTGAGAGGTGGGGAGGGGCAGAGAGAGAGAGAGAGGGAGACAGCAGAGAGCCAGACATGGGGCTCGAACTCATGAACACTGAGATCATGACCTGAGCCAAAGTCGGAAACTCAACCGACTGAGGCACCCAGGTGTGTCTTCTATTTTTTCTTTATGATGGAAGTGAGGGAGGCCAATCCCTCTCGCCTCTGCTCCTTTCCTCAGCCAACTCCATGCCAGCCCCGGTTTCTGACCCACGGGCTTTGGGCCTTTGCTGTCCCTGTGCCTGCTCGGTTTCCATCTGGCTCCCACATCCCTCATTTACCATGTCCTTGTGCCCATTCCTTTCTCTCTGGTGCCTCCCACTCTGCGTCAGCCAGGGCTGGAAGCCGCGTTTGCCACGGGACAACTTTTCTGAGTGAATTCTGGGGCCCTGTGCATTTTCAGTCCCTGGACATACGCTCAGGGGAGGAGACATCTGAAAGACACTTGGCCATCTCCACATCCCCTCTGGGGTTTGCATCTGCCCCCCACTCGCTCTGTGAGGATAAAGAGAAGGAATGAAGGACTGCATGAACCGAACCAGCGTGTGAGTGAACACAGCCAGATGCGTGTGGGTGCTGCTGCGTCCAGCCGGCGGGCTCGGTTTACCCACAAGAGAACGGAGAAGCAAGTGAGGGTAGGGCTTCACTGGGAGATGCAGAACTTCCAGTGTGAAACCTGTGCTGGCCTCTCATGGGGCCACAGAACACAGGCAGCCAAAGCTGGGTGAAATTCAGCAAAAAGGGGAAGAAATCCTTAAAAGTGAGAATTAGCACTTTCGTATCAAACCCACTGAGAAGAGACAGTGGCCCATGAGGGCCCCAGGCTGTCAAAGGCCAGAGAGAATAAGAGGTAGTCCAAGGATGTAGCAAAGGACGGAGAGTGGGCTCGAGGCCAGACAGGTGTGACCTGTAACCTGGCTCTGCCCCTTACGAACTCCGGTGACCTTGGGCAGCTCCCTTCTTCTCTACCCTTAGCCTCCGCCGCCCCCCTAACGTGGACATAACCAGGACTCCTGTATTGTGCTGTCACGATTAAGTGAAATAATGTGCATAGAAACTTTGCTTCTCATAGTACCAGCTACAAGTTTGTTAGTAGTAGCATGTGATAGTTGATTTTTCTGAGAAGTGTGGTTTACTTTTAGATCACGTTGTTGCTGGGGCATTAAAGTTGTATAAGGAATTAAAGAAATATATCCAGTTAGTAAAGAAATATATTTGCATATAAAAGGTCCAGCATCTCTGTCTCTCCATGCTTGCAAGAATGCTAACTTTTGGTGCCACATGGGATTCCCTGGGGCACCCAGTGCAGGTAACCGTACTTACAGGGATGGGAGGAAAGGAACTCACGGACACTGAAGGCCTCTCTTTGCATTCCGGATTCTTTTTTTTTTTTTAATGTTTATTTATGTTTGAGAGAGACACATACACAAGAGTATGTGAGCAGGGGAGGGGCAGAGAGAGACACACACACAGAACCCGAAGCAGGCTCCAGGCTCTGAGCTGTCAGCACAGAGCCCGACATAGGGCTCCAACCCATGAACCATGAGATCACAACCTGAGCCAAAGTCAGACACTTAACTGAGCCATTCAGGCGCCCCCACATTCTAAAAGAGATAGAAACATCTCAGCAGCTGTGGACAAAACTGTCTAGAAGCCACCTCCCTGATAATTTCTTTTGAGCTTACGCTACACGATGGGGTGCCCACTGTTCCCCCCGCACCCACAAACTTTCCTAAATACTGCAAACACACACAAGGTGTTAAACATTTTTCCTAATGTTCTGAGATGCCACTAGAAACTACCAACAAAATCTGGCTTAGAATCTACCCCTGGGTCATTCTGCATATTTTTCCCATGTGAAACCAAATTGAGGAAAAGTTTTTAAACAATCTGAGCTTCTATCCTGCTTTAAATTCATGCTGGAAACTTTACCCACCCCTGAGCTGCAAAAATACTATTTATTTTTCCTGCAAATGGACCATATATGAGGGTAAAACAAACGTTTTTCTGTCTTGAGATATGTATATAGAGTTTATTTTTTTCCTGGCCAAACTCCCCAAAGCCAAACATCTAACAGAATGACTGATAGACCTCCCTTGCCTCAAAACAAAAGAAAACAAAACTTTGCCTCTTGTCAAGCAGAAATCAGGAGATCTGGATTCCAGACTCAGTTTGAACCATGGCCTAGCCGTGGGACGGTGGGGATTCTCTCCAGACCTCTATTCTTGGTCCCAGTTCAGTGAACTGGAGGTGGGAGGGGGGGTGCTCAGGATGGGGAGAGGAGTCAGCCTGAAACCCCGTTTGACTCTAGAATCATGTGACTCCAGATCAAAACATGGGTAAACAATTGCAAGATCCTATCCTGAAAAATATTTTTATTTATTTATTTTTAAATGTCTATTTATTTTGACAGAGAATGTAAGCGGTGGAGGGGCAGAGAGAAAGAGAGAGGGAAACAGAGAACCCCAAGCAGGATCTGCACCCTCAGTCAGTGCAGAGCCTGACACAGGACTCAATTTCATGAACTGTGACATCACGACCTGAGCTGAAATCAAGAGGCGGGCACTCAACTGACTGAGCCACCCAGGAGCCCCCTGAAAAATATTTTTTTAACATTAAAAAAAATTTTTTTAAGTTATTTATCTATCTATCTATTATCTATCTATCTATCTATCTATCTATCTATCTATCTATCTATCTATCTATCTAGAGAGCCTACATGCGAGCTGGGGAGAGGCAGAGTGAGAGGGGGAGAAAGAGAATCCCAAGTAGAGTCCATACTGTTACCACAGAGCCCGATGCAGGGCTTGAACTCATGAACCATTGAGATCATGACCTGAGTCAAAATCAAGAGTCAGATGCTTAACTGACTGAGCCACCCAGTCACCCTTTTTTTGGTAACTTTTATTTTTCCCCTGAAAAATATTTTTAAAAACTTTTTTTTGAATGTGTATTTATTTTTGTAGGAGAGACAGACAGAGCGTGAGCAGGGGAGGAGCAGAGAGAAAGGGAGACACAGAATCCGAAGCAGGCTCCAGGGTCTGAGCTGTTAGCACAGAGCCCGATGCAGGGCTCGAACTCACAAACTGAGAGACCATGCCCCGAGCCAAAGTGGACGCACAACCGACTGAGCCACCCAGGAGCCCCTCCCCTGAAAAATATTTTAATATTGACTCAAAACATGGGTCCCAAGAAATCTTCTCTGTAATGCCCTCTTCAAAGGAAAGCCCCCAATTTCTGATTCTGACCTGAGGGGTAGGTAACTTGTTGCTCTTCTCGATCCCTTTATGTAGTAATACCCCACCTGCTGGAACTTCAGGTTTTCTGCTAAGGGTGGGAGGTGTTTGGTAAAGGTGCCCTGAGCTGGGTCTCGCAAGAGGGTTCCTTCTCCATGGTGTTCCTTTGTGGAGGAGGGCAGAACTCTAGTGCTGAGTCCTTTTCCCCACCCGTTAGATCTCACAGAGGGGCTGCCCTGGGCTTGGGGAATGACTGAGAACCTCCCAGAAGCGGGCACTCCGTGCTCATCAGAATTTCCACACTCTCCTGAAAGATGATCCTTGGCTTCCTCCTCAAAGCTGTGGTCTCAGGGATCCAGTTAACGCCTGTTGGACTGGAGCTCCTTAGAAACCAAACCAGGAGTCTGAATATAGCGTGGGTTTGGCGTAGTCAGAGACAGGCCAGGGGTGCCGGCCGTGGGAAAGCACTCCCCTGCCACCGCATGGGGCAGCCCTGAATTGCTTCAAAGGTTCCCTTAAATCCATATCTGCAGGTGAGGGACTCACTAGGTTTTAAGGAGCCCAACCGGACTCTTAAAGACCAGGGGCCTAAGATCTCATTCCAAAGTTAAGAGAAGTCAGAGGCCTGGGTTTCCACTTTGCTTCTGCTCCTGCCTTGGGAGAATCGTCCTGCTCCTGAAAGCCTCTGGAACAGGTGACGGATGGATGGCCTTCCAGTTACGCTCTACAATTCCCGTGTGTCTCCTATGCTCCCCTGTACGCTGTGTAAAGCCTCCTATCTGTGGAGCTGTCTCTGCTGAGCCAGCTCACTTTCCAGGTCCATCACCCACGAAGATATTTTTTGGGGTTGGGAGACGGCAATGAAAAGCTTAGGGCTGTGTGTCAAGGCCATTGTCTGAGCTCTGGGCTCCAGTGAGGGTGTGGCCTCTTCAGGGCAGGAAAGAAAGAACGCCGTTTGTCCCTGAGGAGGGGCTGTTCCGGGCTGACATCAGCCTCTTGTGGTGCAGTCCATAGACTCCAGGGCCAAGTGGATTAGATGCCCTTCCCCCATGCTCCCCACCCACGCCTGGGGGAGCCCCACACCACTGTGGCTCAGCACCTCACAGCCCGGTCCAGTTGCAGAGGCCAGCCAGCTGGGCCCACAGAACCAAGGTAAACAGTGATGAAAGCATCCTTTGGATTAATGGACTGGCCACCACCACCTCTTCCCAGGCTAGCACGGACCTCCTCTCTCCTGTCAAGTCGGCTGAGGAATAGTCGCCAAAGAGTTCCTGACAAGAACCCCCGGTATGTGGGCAGCGTTTCTGATCCCCCTCTCACAGGTCATCTCTCCGCAGACCCCCCTTCCTGCCACCACAGCAGGAATTTTTTATTTCACAGAGCTAAAGGCCGCCGTCCTTCTCGGCTACTTTGGCAGCATTCCATCAGAAAGCAGTCAACAAACAGAGCAGAGAGCACCCCAAAGACAAAGTACGGAGCCCAGTCCGTTAGATAAGTGTGACTCAGATCTGTCACAGATGTCCTAGATCATATCCAGACTCCTTTATTTTGTCTTCAAAACTCTCCTCTTGGCTCCTAGCAAAGTCCACCAGCTCTCCTCATTGAGCCAGGACACTCCCAGTTAAACCCTTGGCTGCCCCAGAAAGGGACTGTAGACAATGCTAGGAAGACTGAACCACAGAAACTGTTTTGTGGGTTATAGCATCTAGGGTAAAGTGGACGCGGTGAGCCCAGAGCGAGCATAGGCACACCTGGTCCTCGTCCGTGTCCACCACCACCGAGTGACAAAGCACCGTCATGTGCATTTTTCCTGTTTGATCTTAATCACAACCCTGGGAAAGAGAAGGCCAGGGGAGGTAGCAGGCAAGTTCAAGTTTCAGAGGACCTTGGAAAGGCCCTACTTAGGAGAGAGGTGTCCTTCCTGGTCCTGCATGACTGGGATGGAACCAAAGATCGGCAGTAGGGAAACCTGTGGTCTCGGGCCAGTGTGTGAATCTGCAGTGGCATCTGTCCCTGAGTGTCACCAGCAGAACCTGGGTGCAGATGCAGTCTTCCTAGGGAGCCAGGACTGGAGCACAGGTGCCCTAGAAGGGGAGAATCTGCTCATGGCTTCCCATAGAATGGCAACATTTCAGAGCCCAACAAATACTATATGCTAGCATTTTGTTGAAACTTGGCTAGGAGACTCATTCTTTGACAATCTCTCCAAGGCTCTACGTGTAGCCCTTGTCAACATTTTAGGGAGGACGCTGGTCAGAGAGACTTCCATTCCTAGACTTGGTGTTCTGCCCAATAAGGAGATTCCCTAGTGTCACTACTCAGTTCATAGCAAAGGAGGAAAACAAAAAGGGTTCTGTTTTGCTTCTGCACCTTTCCTCATGCAAGTACCTGGAGAGCCGGTATGTCTGAACTAATGTATTACACGGCATGATAATACTCAGCACTTACTGAATCCTAGCCACAGTGGAGGCAGTGTAACAACCACTTTATGTGGACTAACTCATTCACTTGTCACAATGATCCTACAAGGTAAGGATGCTTCTTATCCCCATTCTAAAGATGAGAAACCTGAGGTGCAGAGATTACTCAGCTGGCTAGTGAGGCAGCCAGGAGGGAGGGCAGACAGTCTGCCTCCAGATCATCCCATACAACCACTGGGCTTATGGAAGCATGGTCTGTTCCCCCTTCAGTATAGCTGTCTCTTGCTGGGCCAGCAGGGCCCTGAAACAGGGAGGGAGCTCTTTGGCTCTAGCCTCCGGTCCCCCCAGACCCGTGGGGCTGCTTAGATGACAGCTACAGAATCCAGTGACCCCAGTAGAATGTCCTTACCGGCATCCCCTGCTCTGTCTCCTTTGTCTCCCTTCTCTCCTTTTGGACCTCGGTCACCTGAAACAGAGGAGGAAAACCGGCATTAGAAAAGAAAATAAACCCTACCGGTGAATAAAATGTGACCTGCAGGAGACATATCAACCCATGACCCGAGAAACTCTCAGCAGGAACCTACAGCACCGGAGGGCCTGGTATGGCAGGAAAGATAAGAGCTTGAGTCAATTATGCTGCATGTTCTGGGCACCCCAAGAAGGAGATCGGGGGGCCCAGCTAAGAAGTTTCATTCCCTAACTAAAGTGTAGAAGGGTAGAGTCTACCAGCACAGACTAGAGTATGTGGTATTCAGCAGGAAGAAGACAGGGCAAAGATACTCCTATTACGTAGTCAAGGTTTTATTTTTTTTTAATGTTTTTATTTTTTTAATGTCTTAATTTATTTTGGAGAGACAGAGACAGAGTGTGAGTGGGGGAGGGGCAGACAGAGGGAGACCCAGAATCGGAAGCAGGCTCCAGGCTCTGAGCTGCCAGCACAGAGCCCAACGTGGGGCTCAAGCTCACGAGCGTGAGATCAGGACCTGAGTCAGAGTCAGACACTTAACCAACTGAATCCCCCAGGCACCTCTTTTAATGTTTTTATTTTTGAGAGGGAGAGAGAGACAGAGCGTGAGCTGGGGAGGGGCAGAGGGAGAGGGAGACGCAGAATCAGAAGGAGGCTCCAGGCTCTGAGCTGTCAGCACAGAGCCCGATGTGGGGCTCAAACCCAGGAACCGTGAGATCATAACCTGAGCCAAAGTCCGATGCTTCCGAGGTTTTAGAAGTACGCATCCAAGTTTGTCTTACTAAGCACTAGAGGAAAAGCTGGGGGAGGACTTCAGTTACACAGGGAGGACAAAGGTTATATGTCAGGCAGATTTCCCAGTGGGGGAGGCTATAAAACATGAGGCAGAGCTTCTAGGGAATTGTAGAATTTCCTTTTCAGGAAAGAGCTCTGAAACCATAGAGCCCTTTTCCAAGCTAGCATCTCACTCTACAAAGAAGTAGAAGGTCCTGACACCACTCAAAAGAGGGAGGGCACTAAAGTGACCAGGGAATTCCATTCCAAGTCTCTCCATAAAAATATCTGCAAGTCAAGCACTCTCAACAATAGCCAAATTATGGAAAGAGCCTAAATGTCCATCAACTGATGAATGGATAAAGAAATGGAGTACTACGTGGCAATGAGAAAGAATGAAATATGGCCCTTTGTAGCAACGTGGATGGAACTGGAGAGTGTGATGCTAAGTGAAATAAGCCATACAGAGAAAGACAGATACCATATGGTTTCACTCTTATGTGGATCCTGAGAAACTTAACAGAAACCCATGGGGGAGGGGAAGGAAAAAAAAAGAGGTTAGAGTGGGAGAGAGCCAAAGCATAAGAGACTCTTAAAAACTGAGAACAAACTGAGGGTTGATGGGGGGTGGGAGGGAGGGGAGGGTGGGTGATGGGTATTGAGGAGGGCACCTTTTGGGATGAGCACTGGGTGTTGTATGGAAACCAATTTGACAATAAATTTCATATATTGAAAAAAATAATCTGCAAGTCAGAGAAGCCTATAGCATATTGTCTGGTGAAAAAAAAGCAAGCCAGCAAGTTCCAGGGATGGATGCCTAATGTGATCCAAGTGTTGAAGAAAAAAAAACACCCCAAAACAAAGGCAACCATATATGTAAATATAAATATGCTTAGAAAAAGTTCTGGCAGGATATGCTCCAAAATGTTTACAGTAGTTATTCCAAAGAATAATAGCTTAAGGGGCTATGGGGCAGGGGACTCGCTTTTCACTTTATACATTACACTTTATCTGCTTCTGTATTATTAAATACTTTCAACAAGCATAGGCTGCTTTTGTAGTCTGTTTTAAAATCATTTTTTAAATTTTTAATTTAATTTTACATTATTTTTTAAATTTTTTAATGTTTATTTATTGTTAAGAGACAGAGCGTGAATAGGGGAGGGGCAGAGAGAGAGGGAGACACAGAATCTGAAGCAGGCTCCAGGCTCCGAGCTGTCAGCACAGAGCCTGACGCGGGGCTTGAACTCACAAATTGCAAGATCATGACCTGAGCCAAAGTCGGATGCTTAACCAACTGAGCCACCCAGGCACCCCAAAATCATTTTTTTTAAATGTAGATCATAAAAGGAAGAAAAATCTCAGCCTGTTTAATCACCAGAAAGTAGAATAAAAGTTCTCAGTGATCCAAGACTAAGAGACCATCCTAGACATGGGGTAGGAATGATTAATAGTACTTTTTCTTCGTTTTCATATTTACAAGGGAGAGGGTTAAGACTGGGGACACAGCATCAGATTTCCTCGTCTTGTGCTGCAGTTACCATGGAAATCTGCTCACTCTTGAAAAGAATGGAGAGGGGCACGTGGGTGGCTCAGTGGGTTAAGCATCCGACTCTTGGTTTCAGCTCTGATCGTGATCTCGCGGTTCATGAGTTCAAGCCCTGCATCAGGCTCCGTGCTGACAGCTCAGAACCTGCTTGGGATTCTCTCTCTGCCCCTTCCCTGTGTGCACACATGTGTGCTCTCTCTCTCTCTCAAAATAAATAAATAAACATTAAAAAAAGAAAGAAATGAATGTTTAACAAGACCAAGTGACTTGCCCAAGGTCACTGAGCTAGTCAATGGCAGAGCCAAAATGCAAAGATAGTCCATCTGCTCCGGTGCCCGTGCTGCTGCCCAGGGGCTAGCGATGAGCAAGGCTACACAGGTGCTCTGAGGTTTGCTATTACCTTTGAACCCGCGCATGCCCATTGGTCCTGTGGCTCCCATCTTCCCATCATCACCCTTGGGGCCTGGCAGCCCTGGGGTTCCTCTCTCTCCTGGCAGACCTGGGGAGACACAGGACAAGTTGTGGGGCCTCAGACTCAGAGCTGGAGGGCCTTTACAGGTCACCATCTGGCCCGGCCATCACCCTCAACCACGCGTCCTCCTGTGGCTTTTCCTTACTGATTCTTCTCAGTGAAGTTAGAGAGGCTGCAAAAACAGTGTTCGAAAGGTCAGCACAAACCTTCCCCACTGGCGCCTCTTAGCCAGTTAGGCTGGGCCCCTGACCCCGGAAGGTCCAATTCTATTGTGAGTAATGGTGGTGGTGCCCACCGCATTTGGGAGATGTCCCTTTGCCTCTAGTTGTGCTGGAGATTTCAACTCAGCAAACAGTTTTTGAGTACTCTCTATGTGTCAGACACTGTTCTGGATTCTTTTCATAGAGTACCTCATTTCATCCTCACAATCAACCGAGGTACCATTTCACCTGTGTTACAAATGAGGCAACTGAGGCCCAGAGAGGTTAAGTAACCTGCCCATGGTCACACAGCAGAGAGTATTGGGGGCAGGATCTGAGCTCTGGTCTTCCTGAACTGAATAGCTTGTGGTCAATCAGGTTTATCTCATGCTGGATGAAAAGGGCTTACTGGTATTTAGGGTAAGAGGCAGATGAAATAGTTCCCCATCCTCTTTAACAAAAAACCCCACAAAGATCCCTTCCCCGCTGTAAACCCCAGGGAGGTAGAGCAAAGGGGATCATAGGCTGAGGAGGAGGAAGAAAGTCAGCAAGGCCAGTAAATGGGAGAGATGACTGGCTGCCAGATCAGGCCCCGGGGCTCCCAGCCACAAGGTCCCGTGGCCATTGCCTGCACGTCACTATGGAGAGCCAGAATCAACAAATACTTTCACCCAGTGAGAGCCCTGCTCCCCGAGAGGCCTGACCTAAGCCCACAGTTATCTCTGTAAAGCAGAGAACTCTTAATTAACTGATTACTTGTTCTTTCCCGCTTTGAATGTGGGCTGGCTTTCTCTGGTCTCTTTGCGTGACACGGAGAAACCTGTCTTCCAGTAATGATTTCTCCAGAGCTCACATCAAATGTCTGGAGGAGGATGAATGGCCCAGAGGATGGTGGTACCTCAGAGAAGGGCTGATTGATTTCTTTTTTTCCTTCCTAACACGAGATACCTGTGTGGAGTCCAATGGCCCCATTGCCACAGAGTTCTGAATCTAGTATGGGATCTGCCCAGGGCTCCCCATCGTATAATTTAATAAGGCAGAAAAAGAGTTTCCGCAGGCCTGTGAGTGTTTAGGCATCCTCAGTTCTGAATTTGGGGCATTCCCCTGGAGGTGAGCCAGGAGTAGAGGCCAGGCCGTGGGCTCTCCTCCTATTACCTTCTGCCCCTCTCCTGTGTGCAACCTCCTCAAGATTTAGGAAGAAGATGGTTTGAAGATGGAATTCCTGACATAAACAAAACAGACATCTTTCCCCAGATAAGCTTCCCCTTTTCTTACATCCTTGAGAAGACTTTGCACTCTCCCGGGGAAATGCCGCTCACAGCAGAGGCTCAGAAGCGAACAGTCTGGGAGGCCAAGTTTGAGAAAGTAACAGAACAGAAGCGTCCTGAGACAAGGAGTTTGAGAAGAACACACTCTTTCCAGAAGGCCAAAAAACATCCTCCCCATCAGCCACCGGATCTTCAGGCCTGTCACTAGCGTGTTCATTGATTTGGGCAGAATCAGCAAGGAGGAGGGAGTATCGGGTGCCTGGTGGCTCAGGACACACTGAGGACACACAGCATGCTTGTGGAACACCCTCGATTCCTTCCAAAGGCCCTGGTCATGTGAACCCTGCATCCCGGGCTGAGAAGTGGCTACAGGAAGCTGTGAGCCTCTCATGCCCCCCTTTGCCTTCAGATCCTGGTACTTTATGTGAAGAAGTTTTTGCCCCATCCTTGTGATAACAGCAATGCATCAGTGTCTCGACACAGCAGGGCATTTGAAGCTGGGTGGATTGGGGGCTCTCCCGGGGGCCCCTTCACCAATACCAATGAGAGGGTGGAGGGTCAGGGACGGAATGGGGGCACCCTCTCCTTCCTGATATGCCCAGGTCCTTCCCGGGGCCTCCCAGTTACCTCGAAGTCCAGGTAATCCAGGGATCCCAGGCTCGCCTTCTTTCCCTTCATCCCCCTGATCGCCTTTGGGGCCGGGAGGTCCTGAAAGGGTTACAAGATGGCACCAAGGTTAGAGGGTAGCTTGTGGAATAGGCCACCTATAGAGGAAGAAAAAAAACTCCTTCTTAAAGAGAGAAACGGTCAGCACTATGCCTAGGAAGCACAGAGGGTTCCACCTAGCCCAGTCTTGTGTGTGTGCAGGGGAAATCAGGGAAAACTTCCTGGAAGTAGTAATATCCAAAGTGAAATCTCAAGGAGGAACAGAAGGTGGCTAAGTAAAAAGAGGAGTGGAGGTATGTTATGGACTGAATGTCTCTGTTCCGCCCCCCCCCCCCCCCCCCCGCCTCCAAATGCATATGTCAGAGCCCTGATCTTCAATGTGATGGTATTTGGAGGTGGTGCCTTTGGATGTGATTAGGTTTAGATAAGGTCATGGGAATAGGGCCCCCAAGAAGAGACACCAGAGAGCACTCTTGCTCCCTATCCCCTTCTTCGTGCTTGAGGTGTCCTTTCTCCCTCTCCCTCTCCCTCTCCCTTTGCCATGTGAGGACACAGCAAGAAAGTGGCCGTCTGTAAGCCAGGAAGAGGGCTCTCCTTAGAACCCTACCGTGCCACACCCTGATCTGACTTCCGGCCTCCAGAACTGTGAGACAGACATGTCTGTTGTTTAAGCCCCCCAGTGCGGGGTATTTTGTCCTAGCAGCCCGGACGGACAGAGACAGAATGACAGGGAGAGCTCCAGGCAGGAGGAACCATCCTTGTAAGAGCTTAAAGATAAGAAAGAGACATGTGAGCCATGGTGGGATTAGCAGCTGGGGGCATATGCTGGACAAGGAGGGTGCAAAAGTGGGGGCTCTTGGGGTTATGGCCCAAGTGTTGGACTTGACCCTGAGGGTACCAGAAACCGCAACAGGGTCTGAGGGAAAACAAGAGTGTCATCAGGTCTGCACACAAGGGAGACGGCTCAGGCTGCCATGTTGGAAAATGGATCAGGACGGGAGGGAAAGCAGAGGCGGGGAGGCCATGAGGAAGCTGCACCCCAGGTGGGAGGTGGTGGTCCGGAGGGATGAGAGTGGCCGTGTGGAGGTAGAACAGACAGACCTTGACTAAACATAGGTGAGGTTGGGGGAAGTGGAGCACCTGGCTTGGGCATCTGGGGGCAGGGAGGGGTGTCTATTTGCTCCTGAGCAGGACTTTCTTCTAAGGCCAGGCTCCACTGTGGCGGGGATTCCAGCACATGTGACCGGATTCAGTACCCACAACAATGCTGCGCATATTGTCTTAGAACAACAGTTACAGAAGTTGCTCGTCTGAGGCCACACGACCAGCTGGCAAGAAAAGGGGCCCAGGTTTTGACCCGGGTCTGTCTGGCCCTGCCCCTCGGCCTCACCTATCACAGTAGATGGCTTGCCATTCCCAGAATGCAGTTAGACTTTCCCACCACCCCCCCAGCCTGCTGTGCTCCCCATCGATCTCCTATGCCCGCCTGTCCCCACCCCCCCACCCCAGGCTGCTTGCGCATCACTTCACTTTTGGCCAGAGCCTCTCTGAGCCAGCGTTCCTGCTGAGGGTGGGCATGGCCCATCTGAACGGGCATATTTGGTGCCACTCAACACTTATCTCACACTGCCTTGTCCTGGACTCACAGATGTACATGTTCTCTCCTTCCCAACAAAACTGCCAGCTTCATTCTTGGCATCCCTGTCCCAGCTGTGAAGAGCCAGACTCTAAGCTCCCTCCTCTTGCTGCCTTGTGAAAGAAAAAGAAGACCCAGGAAAATGCCAAATCCGTATTGTAGCGAATTGAAGAGTGTCCCTTCAAAATTCATGTCCACTTGGAACCTCAGAATGGAACCGTATTTGGAAATAGGGTCATTTGCAGATGTAGTTAGTTAAGAGGGGCTGATCCTGGAGGAGGGTGGGTCCTAACCCAATGGCCGGTGTTGTTATAAGAAGATAAAGCACAGCAGACGCATGGGGAGAGTGCTATGTGACGGGGAGGGGCGGGGGGGGGGGGTGGAGGGGGCAGAGATTGTAGTGTCTACAAGCCAAGGAATGCCAAGGATTGTCAGCAACCACCAGAAGTCAGGAAGAGACCAAGAAGAATTGTCTCCTGGCGCTTACAGAGGGAACATGAGCCTGTGAACACCTTGACTTTCAGACTTACAGCCTCCAAAGTTACAAGAGAATCGGTTTCTGTTGTTTGAAGCCACCCACTTTGTGGTCCTTTGTTATGGTAGCCCCAGGAAACCAAAACATGCACACTGACAACACAGCAGCAATGGATTGCACAATAAATATTTGATGAATGAATGAGATCAGAGGGTGTTAATACGTACAAAACAACCAGGCAGCCAAGACCGAGATGTACTGATACATTCCAAAAGTTGGCACCATCATCAGACCCTAACCCAAGTTGACAGCTGTTTAATAATTCGATGGCACATACACAGGAAAAAAGCAGTCAACAACTTAAAAATGCACGCACGACACACAAATCACTTAAAGGGACCGCGTTTTGTGGCCATCTTCCTCTCTTCTATGAAGAAAAGCAAAGGAAGACTGGCCATGTTGATCCCAGGTTTCAGGTGACAGCATTGGGACACAGAATCTGTTAAGAACACACCTGAGATTATACAGCAAAGGAGAGGCATGGTGGAAGGAGCAGATGAGATTTCCACCCCATATTCCAGCAATCTCTCTGTCAGGTCAGAGCTGCAGCCAGGGACATGGAGAGGTACCTGGATGTCTGCACTCTACGAGCTGTCCCTGAGCGAGACCCCCTCCCCCCTGCCCCCAGTACACTCTTCTGTGCCCTCCTACCCTCCCCACCTGGAACACAGTGCGCCTGGAACTGATCAGGTCAAGGATGCAACGGGTTGAACACTCCACAATTTACTCTATTTGCTCTGCTGAGGGTGTGACTCAACACGTGGATCCTCCCAAGAGTAATTCTCACCAAAGAAGGATGCTGCCCAGGGAATGATCCGGGACGGTAGGGCATCAGGGTGGCAGCGATCATTTGGAAGGTAAGGGTTGAGTACGGACATGGAGTGTCTTAAGTTCAGATCCTGGTCCTGGAAAATCTAAGTTAAAGTTCCTTCCCCAGACATTTGTAGTGAGGAGTAAGCAGATGACATGACACACGGGCTATAAAGGGGCTTGGTAACCTTTGAGTGGCAAGGCCATCCTCATCATCTGTATCCCCACTTTCATAATGCTTCATCAGAACAATTCCAAGATCACCTCGCATAGTCATTCTGAGCTGCACCCAAAATCACCTTGCCACGCTTGGCTGGCCCATTCAGGGAGAGGGCCGAAGACATCCTACACACAGGTGTAGTTTTTTAAGACACAGATAAGTGGTTAGTAAGGCCCTTTACTAGAGATGAACTGGGAGGAAGTTGGAATGGACCGTAAAGATGGGCGCTGATTTTCAAGCCTTGGTCACGCCCTTAGGTGGAACTGGTCCCACAGACTCAGAAGGACCTAAACTGTGGTCAGTGGTTGAGTCTCATGGGGCCAGGCTTCCTGGAGCTCCAACGACCAAGTGCTTCTTCAAATCACTGCTGCCCCGTGGATAATGCACACTTGGGCTCTGACATTTTATCATTTTCTCTGGAATCCAGGCCAAAAATTGAGCCTGCTTTGACTCCTCTCTTTTCCCCGCTCCCCATAACCCCCTTGCTCATCAAGGCTCGTCATCAAGGTGAATCCCATGTCATTCTCTACCTCCTTCCTCATTGCCACCACCCTCATCAGGGTCTCACACCCAACCTTGTAAAGACCTCCTTGTCTGAGGGCTAAAACCCGTTGTGCTGTCCCATTGATCTTGTCAGAATCCAGTGAACTCACAGCCTCTGTGCTCAAAGCACAAGGGGCCACAGCCCCTCTCCTAGAGACCCCTACAGATCATTCACCACCTGACCCCTTCTGCAAACTCACAGCCTGATGCTTCCAGATGCGAGCTCTCTTTCACCTCCGCAAAACCATTCTCATGTGTCCCCAGACATCCACCAAATCTTTCCCTTTCTAGGAGTCCTGTCCCTCTCAGGCCTGGAGCTCACCTCCAAGCACACTGTTCTGATCTCTCAGGGCACGAGGGAAGAGCCCCCAAATCTCAGAGCTGGAAGGCCCCTCACACATCACTGTGCACAAACTCCTCATGGAAGCACCCCTGAACCTGGGCAGGCCACCTTGTGCCCACTCACTGGGCCCTGTCACTCATCTTGCACTGTGGTCCCCAAGGAGGACAGGCCTGTCTATAGGGCCGGAGCCCCACTCTCTGCAGCCCTATACCTCACAGGGCACGTGGCATACCGTAGAGATTCTATGAACGACTTCTGGGCAGTTGTAAAAGCCATTATGGTTATCACCGGTCCTAGTGGTACCCAGCTGAGCTTTTTAACTTCTTGACTCTTTATACTGTGACTTGCTCATCCTTTCTCTCACTAGAGCAGGCCAGAGCATGGAGGCAGTCTGGGACAAGAAGGAGTGGGGTCTATTTCTCCACAATTGTGAAAACGCTTCCGGCGCCCCCTCCATTCTGCTTCTGGTCCAGGGCACCAGCTTCCCTTTCAGCCCACCTCCTACAGGTGGGACAGGGAGGGGGAAGAGGAAGAGGAGGAGGAGGAGGAGGAGGAGGAGGAGGAGGAGGGGGGAGAGAACCCTCTAGCCCTGTGCCCTGTGTCTGGAGTCCCCTCCTGGGGCCTGCCCACCAGTCCAGTCCTGTGCTCCCACACTGCCCCCAGGGCAGTTCTGCCCCCAAGGGGGCTGCCCATGAGCTGTGCCAGCTGGAAACATCTTGAGAACAAACGAAGGATGTGTGACTGAGCATTTGGGAGAAACACCAGGGTTCCTCTGGGAACCAGCCAACAGAGAGGGAAAAGCAATCCATCCTCCCTTCCCGGATCCTGGTTTGAGTGATGGGGTGGGGGACCTGCATGTGCTGGAATCTGGACAGATCCCTGCCAAGAACAAATTATCATTCCAGCTGATGAAGTGGGCCTGAAGCCAGCAGAACAGCAACCCAAATCCATAAACACCAACCCCCTGCACCACGCTAATCCCAGGGTGGCTGACCAAGGTGGAGTCCCCCAATTAATTGCCCCACACCCACCCCCTGACATCACGTGGGCACTGGGCTCTCAGCTCTATTACCTTTACAGTTTTGCACACTCTCCCACTTCCTTCACTGTGTGCCCAGGGCAAGGACTGTTAGCCGTGTTTCCTGGCTTGGGGGGGGGGGGGGGGTTGGCCCAGAGGCACAGGTGCTGCCCCTGGCTCCGGCCCAGCTTGTAAGGCCAGCCTTCGTCTGAGTGTCATGGGCTAAGGGGTGGCGGGCCAGGCCGGATGCAAGTGCGTGCTCTCCACTCCCTTTCCAGCAGAGAGGCTGGCGTGGAAGGTGACAGGACACAGTGCCATCTAGCCCTCCCGGGGAGCCACCACACAGTCCGTGCTTCCCAGTCCTCGGTAGAGCAGGAACACTATTTACATATCACCCTGCTCACAGAGACCTTGTCACCTCCAACACGTCCCTATGCATGAGAGGCCAGAGCTGGAGCCCGGAACCCATGGCCTCGCTCCATCACGTCGTCCATTTATAACACTGCTGGAACTGGACTCCCTACTACACAGCATGTTTAAAAAGTGGCTCACAGATAAATCTGCTCTGCCAACTCGTGTTCATGAACTGAGAGATGCATTTTCGAGTCCCGGCTGGGGCCACCCGCTTGGGATTTGACTTGGGCAAGTCATTTCCCCTCTCTGAGCCTCAAGGTCCTCAACTGTAAAACAAGAGGAGTGGACTAGATGATTACAGAGCCCATTATCAGGGTAACATTCTGCGATTCTATAACCTTCCATCTAGCAAACAGGCCATCTGAATATGGTGGAGAGTCCTGCCTTCCTGCCTCGCTCACCCCTTCGCACCCCTGTAGAGGCCCCCCCCCCCTGCTGGTTTCTCTCCCTTCTCCTGGTATACCTCCCCTCTCTGGTTATCTTCCCCCTCCTATATGGCCCCTTCACTGGCTACCTTTCCCCCTCTTGGTATGCCTCCCCTCTCTGGTTATTTTTTTCCCTCCTGGTATGGCCTCTCTCTGGTTACCTTTCCTCCTCCTGGTATGTCCCTTCTCTGGCTATCTCCCCACTTCTGGTACACTTGCCCTCTCTGGTTATCTTCCCCCTCCTGTATGCCCCCCTCACTAGTTACATTTACCCCTCCTGGGATGCCCCCCACTCTCTGGTTATCTCCTCACTCCTGTATGCCTTTTCTCTCTGATCATTTAAGTTCTCTGCTCGCAAACCACAGACAGATTTCAACAGACATGATTAATACTGAAAATCCAAAGCAGAAAACAAAAAGCACTGCTGTGAATGTACACAAAAGACAAACCGGAGACAAAGTTCAGAGAAAACTGTATAACGAAGTGAGAGAATGAAAACCATTTGGGGTCAAGCTCAAGAATAACATAAATAAGCTCATAGTTGAAAAATATACATAGTTGAGTATTTGTAGATTTTGCACCAGGAAAGGGCAAAGAGGGGGAGAGTGTGAGTGTGTGTGTGAATGTGACTGTGTGTGTGTGTGTGTGTGTGTTTAAAGACTAAGAGAGGAACTGGACAAACTTAAGGCAGAAAGGCCATTCCAGAGAGCAGTATGGAAATGCATAGAAGCTTAGCCAGTAAAACACCTCTTATCCCAAAGCCAGGGTAGAGTTTTGTCTCATTAAAGTTAAATGGCGATGGGACGTCTGGGTGGCTCAGTCAGTTAAGCGTCTGACTTCGGCTCAGGTCATGATCTTGCAGTCGGTGAGTTCGAGCCCCACATCAGGCCCAGAGTTGAGAGCTGAGCTGAGAGCTCAGAGCCTGGAGCCTGCTACGGATTCTGTGTCTCCCTCCTCTCTCTGCCCCTCCCACACTCACTCTCTGTCTCTCTAAAATGAATAAACTTCAAAAAAAAAAACCTTTAAAGTTGAATGGCGATTACATCAGATATGCCACACAGAATCTTCTCTAATCATGCCAGTTGGGTCCCTGGCAACCACGAGAGAGGGAAATGGAAAAGGGAGATACTGGATGCGGTGGTGATCCTGGGAGCCAGAGAGACTGAGTGGTGTTCGTCTCCGAGGAGCCAGCAGCCCATCGAGAAGGCAAAGCTTGAGGACTAGAAGGCAGGCTGGGCAGGACTGAGATGAAACTTTTGGTTCCAGGGAACAGAGTGTGAATCTTAGTTTAAGAACCAAAGAAAGACTACTTGGAGGATTCCACTGGAAGAACCTTCACAAATGAATGCCCCACAGCCGCTTCGGTTCAAGCCAAGGAGAGTAGGCTTGCACATTGAAGAACCAGGATGTGAAATGCTGGAAGAGGCCCAGGAGGATGCGCCAGCAGGAAGCATGGTGGTGTCTACTGACTGCAAGAGGGAGGAAGGGGGGAGGGATGGGGAGGGACTCCCCCCAAACACCCCCAGATGGAGTCCAAGGGACAACTCTCTTCTCCCTTTTTGCTCAGAGCTGGGATCTTTCCTCCCTAGAGAGCAGGATGGTCAGTGACAAGAACATGATTTCTGAACCAGAAAGATCCCCATTCAGACCTGGACTTTGCTACTTGCCAATTGCATAAGAAAGAGTGGGAAAGTTATTCAACTTTCTCATCCATGAAATAGGGACAATCATACCCTTTTGCAGGATGTGAGGATTAGCAGTCTTTAATGTCTATTTAGAGAATGAGTGTCGACACCACGTCTGGCTCATAGTAGGTCATAATTCAGTACAGCTGCTATTGTTAGAAAGTACCTGACAGGTGGCTATGGGCAGAGAAGGCCAAGGAAAAGAGAAGAGGGGAAAAACTAAAATCCCAGGGGTGTGGATTTGGAAGAATAAATTCTACCTCCTGCCCTCCTTTGGTTTCTGGGAAGTGAAAGCCTGAGTGACCCAGGACAAGAAAACCAACGCTCTGACTGTCCAGGTTCAAGATCTAACAGTCGCTTTGCAAACATTCACGGAGTTCATGTGCATTGCACTGTGAGGTGCTGGGGGGGGGGGGGTGCAGGGAGGCACAGAGGCAGGGGCTGGGATGTAGCGCAGCATGGTGAGCACTGGGAGGCGGGTTAAACATCCTGGCCCAATCATTGAATTATACACTTAAGTGGGTGAACACTGCAGCATGTAAATTGTACCTTATTAAAATGGTTTGAAAACAAAACGTCCTGGGTCAGATCATTACCAGCTGTGTGGCCTTGTGTAAATCAGGCATTTCCTCTGGGAGCCTCAGTTGTTTGCCTGCAGGAATCCTACCCTGCACTAAATAATAAAGGCTGCCTTCAACCAACCTCACAGTTGGTCTTGGGACCCACTTTAAAGCAAAATAATGCACCTCAAAGCCCTCTGTGGACTGGAAGGTACCATGCAAATGGAAGGCTCCATCGTCACCACTTTTTGCTCTGCTAAATGGAGAAGCTCAGGGGAGGAGACTTCAGTGAGCTAGAGGGGCCAGTGGCGTTCTTGGAGGAGGCGGGCTTGAGTGAGATCTGGAGGATCAGTGGGATCTGGATGACGAGGAGGAAGAGGAGGAAGGAGGCACTGCCGTAGAAGGAATAGCTAAGGAGGTGGGAAGCGTGGGCCGTGTCTCTGGGGCAGTGACAAGACGCGTCCCGCTGGATGGGATGCTTCCCACAGGGCATGGGGTACAAACTGGCTGCTTATGGACCGTATGTGGCCCACAGAGTTAGACAGTTAAACATTTCTAGAACATTCCACGTTTCTGGTTTCTTGTGTAAAATGGGAAGACTTTGTCAAAGCCAGGCCCACATTCCAGCCTGGCCCAAATCTGGTGGACCTATCATAGCCCCAACTACTCGCCACCAAGGTCACATCACTCGTTGGCACTGCTGAGCTTGCCCCTACAGACAGTTCTGTTTGTAACCTCTGGTATAGGGGAACAGGCAGAGGAAAAGGCCGGGAAGACAGCTGGGGTCAGGTGTGTGATAGAAAGCACAGCAGCTCTGGGATCAGAAAAGCGTGGGTCCAAATCCCGCCTCCATCACCTCCTAGCGAGAGACAGTAGTAAGCAGGTTCCTGAATCTCAGTGTACTATTGTTTTTCAAAGACATTATATGATGGTAACTACACTTGTGGCGAACACAGCCTAGGGTACGGAGTTGTCTCATCACTACGTTGAACACCTGAAACTAATGTACCATTGTGTGTCAACGATACTTCAATAAAAATTTAAAAATAAAAGACGTCATAGGAGGCATGCTTCCATGGTACCTGACAGACTTGGTCTTCAGCGTGTTATTATTATTGCCTACTGTCAGGCTAAGAGTATGTACTGAATCTGGCAGAACCCGGGGAGCCACAGGAGAGTCCTGAGTCGGGGTGGGGGGCAGATGATGTGGGAAAAGTGCATTTCATGAAAGGCGCCTCTGACAGTGATGTACGTGCAGGGCAGACAGCAGCAGGAAGGAGAAGGGGTGAGGTGGGTAGGGGGCAGTTAGGGGTGCTTCGAAGAGAGGAAGGCTGACTCTAAAGGTTCTAGAGTTTGTGGGCTGGGGCAAGAGTACCAATGGGGGCCCACACATTTTTGCCATTATATTGAAGAGTTCTAAATGAAGCTAACACATTGTTCAACGTGTTCTTCTGCCTGGATGAATACACTGGAAGGCCGAGTTCAAATGTGGGGTTTGCCAATTCCTTGTCCCACTGGAACACCACGACCCTGGAGGCGCCTGTTCCTGGCCTGAGCCTGCTGCCTCACCCCCTGCGGGAAACCCTTGGAGGTTCCCCCCGGCACATCCAAGCTCTGGCGACCCAGTCCTCCATTAGCAACCCTTGGCCATTCTGCTGCCCAAGGGTGTGGACACTGCGCGTGCTCTCTGGGAGGTGGGAGGGGGGTTAGGGTTACCCAGCGGAGAGACCGACCTAGGCCAGGAAATTGTGGGTGTAAAAGCTCCAGGGTCCTAGAGGGCAAGATTTAATAAAGGGGCCTAGCCTCTCCGTGGCGAGTGGATTCGGGGAGGGAGGGGGACTCCCGAGCCCTGGAGGAGGGGTGCGCAGGAGGAAAGCCTGCACAGCGGCGGGGGGGGGGCAGGCAGCTAACGGGCTGGGGCTCCAGCGGGCCAGGCAGGTACCTTTGGCGAGGGAGATGTTCCTGAGCGCGATGGAGTGCTCCCAGTCTTTGAGCCGCAGGTCCTCGGTGACGGTGTTGAGCACGGCCAGCTCCTGCTTGAGCTGCAGCGCCATGCCCATGTGCACCAGCCGCATGCGGCGCGTGTCCTCGCTGGCGTTGCTGACGAGCACCTGCAGGTCCTGCAGCCGCGTGCTGTGCAGGGCCACGTCGTAGGACAGGCTGCGGTTGAGGCCGCGCAGCGCGCCGCCCACGTCGGCCAGCTCCTCGCCCAGGACGCCCACCCTGTGCGCCAGCCCGTCCAGCAGGCCCGCGTGGCGCCGCAGCAGCAGCTGGCTGCGGTTGCTCTCCACCTGCAGCTGGTAGAGCTCCAGCTGCGCCGCGTCGCTCTGCTGCCCGGTGCGGTCCCGCAGCAGGGCCACCGCCTGCTCGGTCTGCGCCGCCTGCGCCTGCAGCCCCCACAGCGCGCCCTCCAGCCGCTGCACCGCGCCCGCCAGCGCCAGCAGCGAGTCCGACTGGTTCTGCAGCGCGTCCTGCACCTTCCACACCTGCTCGGTCAGGTCCGCCTGCAGCGGAGCGTGCAGCAGCCGCAGCTGCAAGTCCCGGAAGCTCTCGTTCAGCCGGTTCACGTTCCGGGTCAGCACCTTCAGGTCGTCGGGGGAGCTCCGCGGCCTGGACACTGCAGAGGAGGGGTGGGGGAGGGGAGATATGAGCTCCGCTGGGAGGGTCCCGGGTCCCGGGAGGCAGGCCCAGCCGGAGCCTAGCATCCAGTAGGCCCTCAGTGAAGGGAAAGCAGAGGGTGGCTATGGTGGAGTGCCTCAGTAGATCCCGCGCACGGTGCTAAGCCACTGGCCCCCAAACTGGTCTGCCCATTAGATTCACCTGGTGAGGCGTCCCGCCCACAAAAATTGTGATCCACTTGGTCTGGGCTGTGACCTGGGATTTGGCATTTTTAAAAGAGCCCAAGATAATTCTAAGGTGCAGAGCAGTCGTACTCAACTCACCATATGGGTGAGGTCGATCCACGTGACATGGTCATTTCTGTATGTCGAAAATGGCCAGATATCAGCAGCTTCACGTGGCTAGCCCCGATATATTGAGTGTTATCCTCTCAACTTTAGGAAGCTGGTACTATTATTATCCCCCTTTCGGGTCAGAGCTGTTAAAATCCCCCCAAAGTAGAATAGCAAGTAAGTCCTGGAGCCAGAATTCCAACCCAGGAAATTCTGGGCTTGCTTGCTCCAGAAGCTGGGTGCTTCCCTACAAGTGTGCCCCAGAACTGTTTGAAGGGAGCACACCAGCAGGGGACTCAGCCAGGCTCTAGGCAACACTGTCTTTCCCAGCCTCCTGAGTCCAGGCTCCCATCCCCCACCCCTGCTCCCCTGCTGCACCAAGAGCCCCAGGTACAGATGCTTTTCTATTCATACCCTCCCTTCTCTGCCTCCTCCAAACCCTTCCCCCAAATCCTCTATTTCCCTCCTCAAGCAAACAACCTACCTCAGTGACTTTTCACCCTTTCCTTTTGGAAAGGCTCCCTTTTCTTGGTTATAAGCAGCTATTTCACAAGAGTAAGGGGAAGGCTGTGCATCTTAAGAATTACAGTCTAGCATCTGGTGTCTCCTGGAGGCTTGTGGACTCTGCTGACTCAGGTTCCCCACACACCCCAGAAGTCGAGGGATGCTGCTTGTCTGCTGTGCACTGTCCATGGCTGTACCCACCTCTGCTCTGCACACTAGAGAAATGGAAACTAGCGTGGGACAGGGTAGGAGGTGGGAGCAGATGAAGCACAGAGGGAATTCTGCCTTGGAAATCTTGGAATGGGGAGAGCAAGGAACTTTGTCCGCAGCCTGTTCAGACAAAGATAACTTGGGATAGGATAGCTCTCTCCCAGAACCTCAGGTGGGAAGGGGGCGGATAGGTTGTTCACGTGTTTGAGCCATCCTTCGGTGATGCTTCTGGAGGCGCACAGCATCTGTGGTGGCCACTCTGGAGGGGCTTAGTCACTTCAGATTAGATTCAGAGACCCACAGCACTAGGTGGGGCCTTGGAGTCCCCATCTCAATGTCTCCCTCACCCAGAACTTTAATCTCCAAGAAGATCACATGCCGAGTTGGCATCCAGCCTCTGCTTATACCCGTTTTTCTGCCTTCAGTTACTTCTAACTGTTGGAATGTTCTGCATTCGCTTCAGACTGGAAATCTGCCTTCCCGTAGTTTCGATCCACTGGTCCTGCCCTTTGGGGTCATGTAGAGTTAGTGAAACATTTTTTTTTCCCACAAGACAGCTCTTCAGAATTTCAAAACTTCTGGTTTGAAATCTGTATTACGTTCATCTGTTCTCTCATGACTAGGTTCTAAGCCTCCCTCCATATATCCTGGCTGCCCTCCTCTGCACACACTCCAGGGTGTCAACATCCCCTTAGGGGTGGTGCTTTATCTAAGTGTGCTTTTCCAAGGTGTGGACAGACCGGACAAATTATGGTAGAAGGATCGTCTCCTTCATTCTGGGCATGAGACTTCTCATGTGGCCCAAACCGGGCCCTGTTTAGCCTCATCTGGGCTTTGTGGATTTTGGTCATTGGATTTGGGTCTATGCAGTCTTTGGTGAAAAACTTCCCCAATTTACGGATGGAAAGACTGAGGCCAGGAGAGTATAAGTGAACTGCCCAAAGGCATGCATTCTGCCTCCTGGTCCAATGGTTCATGTCACTGCTCCGTGCTCTGGAAGCTGAGCTACAGAGTTGTCAATACAAATTAAGGCTCTGGGGAAATGAATTCATGACCCAGTCACAACCACAGGAATTGTCTGCCTAAGAAATCATCATAGGCCAGGCTTTGATTTTAAAGCCAGTGTGTGTCCCATATTCGACCCAGATTGGTTGGCAAGTATTAGAGACTGGGTGACTGGAAAACAGAAAGCCTGGTAATTTAGTGTCAGTCCCTGCCCATGATGCCCCTGGAGTTCAAAGAGACACTGCAGCTTATCAGATGTAGTAAGAACACTCTGAGCTTTGCAAATTCTGGTTTGAAACCTGAATTGTGAATGACTGAGGAACAGCGCAACCTACTTGCTTTGAGTTTCAGGTTGGCCAGAAGCAGCAACAGAACACTCCTACCCTCTGCCGGCTCCCCGGTGACTCCTTCCCTCTGCAGGTGACACATGTGCCTGATGGGTGCCCTGTGCCCTCAGAGGGCCCTGGCCTTGCCCATCAGCCCTCCTCTCAGAACGTGCCAGCCCTAGGGCCCTTCTCTCTGTCCAGAAAACTGGGCTGAAACTTGCCCATGTGGTGTGGTTGACAGTCAGCTACTCCATCCCTGAGAGTTCATTTGGTCTTTTCTTATTGTTCATTGCACAATCAGTATAAACAGACACCCAAATAAAAGAGAGAAAAAAAATTCTTCCACGTTCCCACAGCCTCCAACAAAGCACACTGGTTTTCTTTCTCTTGCTTCTTTCCTAAGCATCCCCAATCTTTACAATTTGACTTCTGAGTTGGTTTTTTCCCCTTAATATGATTATTTCATAAACATCTTCCCATCCTTCTGTCTGTCTTTTATAATTTTGGTGGCCCCGTAGAGCCCAGCAAGGGGATGTGTGGTAATTTACCCATTCTCTTACCATTAAAAATTGTTTTCAATCATAGCAAAACAAATGCTGAAAGGTCTCTCCTTGTTTTGAAAGTTTTCCTAACAACAAATTCCCAGAAGTTGGATTAGTAGATCGAAAGGTATAAACATTTTTGTGATTCTAAAACACTCTGGCCAAATCACTTCCCCCAAAGTTGTGTGTATTTACAGGCACATTATAGATTTTTAAATGTACCACTTTAAACATGCCAGATACTCAGTGCAACGGGGTGTTCACGGATCTTCATATTGTTAATTTCACAGATGTAAAATAGCACCTTGTTATTTTTTGTGTTAGTATATGTGCATTTTAGAGGTGGCCTTTTCAAGGGAATGCATTAGCTCAAAGGAATGATTTAGACATTTTAGGTACCCAGGCTACTTAGAACAGAAATTATTTGGAGGGGTACATCCTCTCCGGGCACCAAATCATACTGTAGAAGCCTGGAGCAGCCTCCCTTTTTCGGGATCACTTACCCACCCCAAAAATGAATTATCTCCTTCCAACAGTCACAGTGTGTTCTCAGCCCACACCACCACCACCACCCACCCTCTTCCCCCATTTAATTCCTTCCAGATGTTTGCTGTCCTCAACAGGGAACAATTCTTCCTTGAGTGTGACTCTCTTAATTCATGTTTATGCAAACAGTTCATTTATCTCTCTGCCTGGCGTACTTTCTTTTAATGTGCTTTCATTATTCTTCAACTTTTATACTTTCACAAAGGAGACAAGAAATCATAGAGTAACAATAATAACTGGCATTTCCCGAGAACTTACTATGTCTCTGCACTATTCTAAGTGCCCGTCACATTAATACACTCCATCACGTAACTACCCTATGAGATAAATATTACGATTGTCCTCAGATTCCAAACAAGGAACCTGACGCATAGAGACGTTAGGTAACTCATAAGGTCACACAGCCAATAGAGGGAGGAGACTGACTTTGGGCCCTGGGCAGTTTGGTTCCAGAGCTCCCGGCTCTTGACTGTTCCGTGGTTTTGTTAAAAGGATGGAAAGCACTAAACAATTTTTTTTTTTTAAACAAAGACATACAAACATGGAATAAGCTTTTGAAGATAGTGAGTTCCCCATCATAAACTCAGGCTGGAGTCAGGCTGCTCAGCAGGAATCATGTAGACATTCAAACTTGGATTCTGATTCAGTACTGAGGGCTGAATCCTAATTAACGTGTTAATGCATGTAATACTGTTAATAATACATTATGAGTGCGTTAACGTCTGCCTTAGGCCATGTCCTGGGCTATGAGGCTTGCACACACACACACCTCCTGCAGCCTTCTTGCCAGCACAGCAAGTGAACATTGCCTCCCCACCCACTCCCCGGCCCCGAGTCAGCCCTCTGTTCCACAGTTGTCTTTTATCTTAATTGAAAAAAAGCCATCACGTGCTAGTTCAGTGGAGGTGCTCTAGATGTGACTGACCACAGAGGCTGTCTTTCCCAAATGCATCTGGCATACCTGCGATGCCTGCAAGCCAGAAGGTCCTCGTGTGGGCAGGGAGGAAGAAAGCTAAGCATTCTGTTTGGTGTGACCTGGCTGAAACCTTGGGTGGTGGTGTCAATGACCCTTTATCTTTGTATAAAAGTTTGCACCCATTACCTCTTAATTTTCAACATAACTAACCCGGGGAGGTAGGCGGGTCAAGTACTTATAAACTAATCTAAGGATGAAAACAAGCGTCAAGAGATTGCCAGAAGTATCAAGTAAGGATGAATTGGGGTCCTGTGTCCCCTAATCCAGCACATCGTCCTCAAAACCTACTGCTGGGATAGTCAGTCACTAGCTGAACTCCAAGTTCTATAAGGGGAAGGAGGGCGGGAGGTGACATTTACTAAGCACCTGCTGTGTGCCAAACTCCATTCTCCTCTCTTACCGGAAGTTGCTTCATTCGCTCTTCCCAACAACCTTGTGGAGTAGGAATTATTAGGCCCATTTTAGACGAAGAAGCTCACGAAGGTGGCAGAGCACAATAGCAGGCTGTGGCTGCTCAGGCTCTGATGGTCCCGCGGGCTCTACCACGTTTCCTCCCTTGCACAAAACGGCATAGAGCACCTGTCCCCTGTCTTGGCAGGGGAGCACTGTTGGAGTGCACTGGCTCTACTCCAGCCCACGGGGCAGGAGGACTAGTCAGGAGCTGGGAGAGCAGGAAGTGACGTAGCATCTGAGCCATTGGGGGGAGGGCGACCCACGGGGCCAGGGAGGGGCAGGCACTAGAACACTGCCAGATGCCATTCAGTTCCCCTGGTGATCCTCTCAAGCCTGCAGGCACACGGTATCACCATTTTGTAGGAGAAAATAGCAGCACTAGAGAGATTAAGGAACCAGCTCACGGCCACCCTGCTCCAGGAGTCCACACTTCTTTCATTGCCCCACGCCGTGGTACTGCCTTGTCTTCATGTAGGCCAGGGACACGGAAAGAAGGGAGGCGGGCGGGTATCAGAAGTCATAGATCGTGTTAAGGGCACAGTGTGGGAATGGATGGGGCTGAAATAAAACTACAAAGTGAGCTTGTTGATAGAAGCACCACGAGAAAGAGGGGGGTCTTCTTTCAGGGGGTCTGCAGAGCTGGCTTGAATTTGCTGAGCTCTGGATACATGGGACTTTAACAGAAAATGAATTTAGAAGTGGAGACTAGGGGTGCGTGGGTGGCTCACTTGGTTAAGCATCTGACTGGTTTCACATTATGATCTCATGGTTCATGGGCTCAAGCCCTGCATTGGGCTCTGCTCTGACAGTGTGGAGCCTGCTTGGGATTTTCTCTCTCCGTCTCTCTCTGCCCCTCCCCTGCTCATACATGTGCACTTTCTTGCTCATTCTATCTCTCAAAATAAACAAATAAACTTAAAAAAAAAGTGGAACCTAATATTCCTCCAGAATGTGTAACAATTAGGTTATCACCAGAGCTTTATGATTTAAAGTGATGCACACCTTTGTTAGGGTTCTCCTGGCTCCAAGACACAGGAGGGAACCAGGGACAGCCTCGGGGCATGTTCCCCGTGCAGTCCCACAGGGCTCTAGGCTCAGAAGGGGACTGTACTGGGGCTTTATGCTCTGCAGTAACCATTTTGAACTTTTGATGATTTTTCTTTGAGTCTCTGTAAGTGAAGTCTGATAAGACATTGGCACCTCGGTCTATGTGCATGCCCACCTCCCGCCAGCCTGGGACGAAGTCTCCTACCCCCACCCAGGGGCCCCTGCCCCAACAGGGACATCAGGATCCAGTCAGTTCCAGAAGGATCTGCACTCATGCTGGAGCATCCTTGTGCCTGGTATCGTTATTGTAAACAGCAAATAAAAACCAGCATGACAGGTCAAGAGGTAATAGAAGAAAAGAAACAGCTTTGGGTGCCTGAGTTTGAGTCCCACATCAGGTGAACTCAAGCCCCACCTCGGATGAGCCCTGCTTCTGTCTCTCTCTCTCTTTCTCTCTCCCCCTCATGGGATTCTCTCTCTTCCTCTCTCTCTGCTGCCCTGTCTCTCACACACACACAAAAAAAAAAAAAAAAAAAAAAAGAAAAGGAAAAAGAAAAGAAAAGAAAAACAGCTTTTTTTTTTCCTGCTTCTGGAACAGGGAACCCTACATTTTCATTGTGCACTGGGCCCTGTGAATTATATAGCTGGTCCTGGAGAAAACTAACAACTGTCCATTTTCTGGGGCCCCATGGCAACCCAGAACAGACAAATCCCAGGCAGGTCTGTCTTGGTTAGCTCAGGCTGCCATAATAGAATACTGAGGCCTGGTGGCTTAGACAAGACATTTATGTTCCAGCTCTGGAGGCTGGAACTCTAAGATCAAGGTGCCAGAAAGGTTGGTTTCTACCGAGACCTCTTTCTTTGGCTTGCAAATGTCTGCTTTCTAGTTGCATCCACCTGTGGTCTGTTCGCTGTGTGCACATCCCTGGTGTCTCTTCCTCTTCTTAGAGGGACACCTGTCCTATTGGATTTGGGCCCCACCCTTATGACCTCATTTAACCTTAATTACCTCCTTAAAAGACCTATCTCCAAATACAGTCACATCGGAGGTTAGGACTTTGACATATGAATCCGCGACAGGGGGCTAATTCAGTCCATAACAGTGTCCTTTAACACCCCAGTGACCAGGAGATGCATGGGTATAGAGAATGAGTTTCTGTTACCCTCTTGGGGGTACAGAGAATAATGTTGAGGACAAGCGTATGTAATCTACTCTTCCAAGCAGTTGCGCAGTGAGAAGTGACCACGACAGGGCAGATTTACATCGTGACTGTCGAGGAGAGCAGCTTCAGCTCATACTGTTTGAGGTTTCTGAGGGACCTCCAGGCAGAGATGCCCAGAAGGCTGTTGGAATTGGGGCCCACCAAGAGAGAGCTGGAAGTGCAGATATGGGAGTCACCAGCCATACATAAGTGCAGATGTTGTGCCAATGAATGAGGTCAACCATAATGAGAAAACAAGTGTTGGGGTGTGGTTTGGTGCCTGAGGGGAGAGGAGAAGGCGTGGTGCTACTGCCAGCCTTAACAGAAATTCTGCAATGTCACCTCTGATGATGAGCTCCCTCTGTGCAAGGGAGGCCCTGTGGTTTTCCAGTCTTCTCCATATCAAAGCAATCAGTGAAGGTTTGTGCCAACACTGAAGACAGCCATGTAGGTTGGTCAAATAAACGCCCTCACATTGGTGACTGGCTGTGGATGTGAGGTTGCAAAGAGAGGGATGGTCCAGGAAACAATGCTTGGTCTTCCAAAGGGCTCTGCATGGCTCTCGTTCAATGGGGCCATCTTCTAGGGGCCAATCACTTAGAGATAGATGGAGGAACTTCTTGGCAACCCCAACCCAGAACACCAGGCGACCTAAGTTTACTTCTGTGGGAAAACTGTAAGGTCCTATAAGAGATCTTGAAAGGATTGCCTCAAGAATTGTGGTCAAACTGGTCCCTCTTAGAATGCCTTGTCTTTCCATAACTATTGTCTTAATCATCATTCAATTCACACCTCTTCTAAGAAGCCCTCCCAGAGCCTTTTCTACTCCCAGTTGGATAAAGTTTGCTGCTTTTATCTCTACTATACTAATCATCACCATAAAATGCAGTGACACTCATCAACCTCTTCCATTATTCTGAGAGCCTCAGGAGGGCAGGCACCTTACCTATTCACATACCCTAGGCACTTGTTCAAGGAATTGAGTGTGCAAGCCACAGGCAGGATTAAGAACAAAATAACTCTTTTGGGTAGTTTTTGTTTTTTTAGCATAACTTAAAAATCGGAGTGTCATAGTGGGTTGAATAGTGTCCTCTCAAAATTTATGTTTACCTGGAGCCTCAGAATGTGACCTTATTTGGACATTATCGGAAGATGTAATTGGTTAAGATGAGGTCTTACTGGGTTAGGGTGGGCTCTTAACCCAGTGACTGGCATCCTTATAAAGATAAGAGGACATTCGTAGACACAAGGAGGAAAAGGCCATGTAAAGATGGAGGTGTACATTGGAATAATGCAGCCCCAGGAGTAAGAACACCGAGGGCTGTCAGCAGCCACCGGAAGTTTGGAGAGGTGCATGAAGTGGATTCTCCCTCAGAGTCTACAGAAGAGACTAGCCGTACTGGCACCTTAATTCGGTCCCTGTAGCCGCCGGAACTGTGAGAAAGTGTGGCACTTTGTCAGGTGGCCACAGGACACGAATACAGGTATCCAAGGCTGGGTGGCTTCCTTTGGTGTCAAGGAAGAGATCTAGGCAGGAGTGAGGTGTCACTGAAGTGGAGGAAAGCACAAATAGGCTGCTTGGTGGTGACTGAGGAATGGTCACTAGGAGGTTTAACAAGAGAAGAGAATAAGGGCTACTGTGGATGGAATGTTTGTGTCTCCCCCAGAATTCACGTGGAAGCCCTAAACCTCAACGCGATGGCATATGGCGTTGGGGGCGTTGGGAGGTGATTAGGTTTAGGTGAGGTTCATGAGGGTGGGGACTTCATGATGTGCTTAATGTCCTCAGAAGGAGAGAAAGAGACCGCCACCTGCAGGCCAGGAAGAGAGCCCTCACCAGAAGCCTACCGTGCCGGTGCCCTGATCTCAGACTTCCAGACTCCAGAACTGTAAGCAATAAGTGTCCGTTGTGTAAGCTGCCCAGTCCATGGTATTTTGTTATAGCAGCTGTAGCACAGTAAGACAGGGCCCTCAGTAGGGGGTCTGGGTGCAGCAACTGGGCCACCAGGCAGGGTGAGTCTTGAGCTCGCCAGATAGGTGTCATCCAAAAGTACCACCTGCAGGGTGAGGGCATCTCAGGCATGGGACAGTCAGCGAGCAGGACTGTAGGGCCCAGCCTCGAGGGGAAGAGCTGGGAAGGGCAGGCAGGATGCAAGCACCAAAACAGAAGCCAGTCCTGGAGCTACAGGCACAAAGGAGTGGAGACAGCTGAGGCTGGGACAGTGTGAGGGGCTCAGGATCCCAGGAAAGCTGGCGGTACAGAGTCAGGACGAGCCTCAAGAGCGCCGGACCCACAAGGACACATCTGGATTCTAGAACTGGCTATTCACTGGCCAGGGTGGGTTGATTCTAGGCACATCTGGACACATCTGGATTCTAGAACTGGCAGGGTAGGTTGCTCAAATGCTGCCTGCTCTCAGCTGCTTGTGGGCATCAGGAAGGACTGAGGCAGGGGAAGGAAGCAGATGAGGAAGGGAAGTACTGGGGCTCATTCATAAGGACCCAAAGAGGAGGGCAGCATGTTGGTAAATTTTTGGTGAGCTCTATCATCTATCACCTATCTATCTATCTATCTATCTATCTATTATCTATCTATCTTTATCTTATTTCTGGTTCAGAATGGCCCGAATGCCTACCTGCACTGGGCTTTATCAGTTCATAGGCAGGTGTCTCTCACTGAGCAAGCAAAGGTAGCCAATTCTGGGTCTTGTATGCAAGGTCCGACAAACAGGCAAATGATGAAGACCACCTGCCCACTGGAATGGTGAGTTGGCCGCAACCCAGATGCCCAGACTTTACAAATAGATCCCGTCTCTGGCACATCGGTGAGCACAGACTGTGAACTGGAGGATGCACGGAGCACAGGCTGGCTAGTAGCCAGGTGATGGCCACAGATATTCATATTAGGATGGCCTGGCACAGCCTCAAAGGAAGCAAACCCCCCACCAACATATTTATTACTTTCTGCAGAGGTGTGGCTGGAGACTCTGTGCTCCTGGCACAAGGGCTCCCTTTGGTGGTCCAAGCAGATGGAGTCTCTGGTAATTCGCTGTGGATTACTGTGGAAATGAGATCCAAGATGCATTATAAATCAAAAGGCTCCTATGGAGGAGACGGCCCCAGGATTCCAATTTCAAGACTAGAGTATCTGAAATCATTACCAGAGATGTCAGGAAACCCAGCATTTTGATGGCATGCATACATCTATTTGGAAAAAGACTAACTCTTTGTGAATTCACAGATGGAATTAGGACTTGCTGTTTAGACATAGACATGGCAGGCACCTTTTCTTGTAATTCAGGGCCTCTCATGTCCTTTTTAAAAAACATTTTTTAACGTTTATTTATTTTTGAGACAGAGAGAGACAGAGCATGAGCGGGGGAGGGGCAGAGAGAGAGGGAGATACAGAATCTGCGAAGCAGGCTCCAGGCCCCAGGCTCCGAGCTGTCAGTGCAGGGCCTGATGTAGAGTTCGAACTCACAGACTGTGAGATCATGACCTGAGCCAAAGTCAGAAGTTTAACTGACTGAGCCACCCAGGTGCCCCAGGGACTTGCTGTTTAGACCAACACAGTGCCTAATACAGAACTTGAACCCGATAGGTGGTCAATGAATAAGTTGTCAAATGATTAAGTGAATGATTCAAAATAGAGAGTGTTATGGGGCCAAGAAGCGCCTGCATCTCTCCTGAGAAATAGAAGGATGAGCAGAGATGGACAGAGCAGCCCGTGGGTCCTGCCTCACACTCTCAGCCTACATTTTATTCCACCCAGGGCCACAATGACCCCTTCCAGGTGGCTGAAACCTGGCAGCACCTCACTTTATCTACACTCCCATCTCTTGCTTTCTCCCCCGGGGCTTCTATGGCTTCTCAGAATTGTGGAAACCACCTGGACCTCATCCATGCATGGCCTTGATCCTCAGGAGGAAACTTGGCCTACGGGGGCAGGGGCTGGTCAATAAATGCTCTTCACACACAGGCAATTCTGCAGCTCTTACCACATAGCTCTTTAGAAGTCCTGGCAGGACTGATCCCCAGTGGCCATTGGTGGAGACCAACTCAAGGAAAGCATCCTTCTTTCTGGTCTTCCCCGTCTCCCACTCCTGCTTGCCAGATTCACTTCGCACAATAAATTTCCAAGCCTGTGTCTCAGGCTCTGATGTCCATAGAAATCCCAGGCTAAGACATGAAGCATCACAAAGGGGCTGGCTCTCTTCCCATCTTTCTTTTTTGCTCTTTGCTTCTTTTTTTGTTTTTAAGTTTACTTATTTAGAGAGAGACAGAGACAGTGCGAGTGGGGGAGGGGCAGAGAGAGAGGGAGACAGAGAATCCAAAGCAGGCTCCACACTGCCAGCTACAGACCCCAACACGGGGATCGAACCCACAAACTGCAAGATCATGACCTGAGCTCAAACCAAGAGTTGGACGTTTAACCGACTGAGCCACCCACGAGCCCCGCTCTTTGCTTCTTTACATCTCAATTCCCCATTGTCCAAGAGCTACAGATAAGTTTGAAATTAGGATATTCATTTGTTCATTCATGTATTAGGTCATCCAATAGTGTATGTGAAATGTCAATTCACCATATGGGTCGGGGTGATAATAAATACAGAGAAGTCTAGAATACAAGCTTTCCTATCAAAAAATTTATCATTTGCGTAGGGAGAAAGCTACACACACACAAAAAGGAACCTGTTTAAACTCTTCAGTTCTAATGTGTTTCAAAATGTTCACTGGGAAATGAAAGCACCAAACCCATCATTAAGATTATCTGAAGAAGTTGGACATGATGAGTGTAATCAGTGAACACTCTTCAGTAGAGGGGGGCTCAGGGTTCTGTGTGTATTTTTGTCAGATGTCTCCCTCAGCGATGTGGATAATGAACTGGGGAGGTCACGAACTCAGGGAGGAACACGGAGTAGGAGGCTGTGGTCCTGGTGACGGAAGAAGGTCTAGAAGCAGAACTGTGCCTGCCGGGATGCAGAGGAGGGACACGCACAAGGCATGATAAAGAAATAGCATTGTGAGAACTTGGCGGCCTCTCAGAATTGGAGGCTGACAAGGAGGAAGGCTTCAATACCATTGAATGACACAGCATCTGGTGACAGGCAATCCTCAGCCCTGTTGAATCAATCATGAATCATCATGATGACCAAAGCTGGCAAGAGTAATGTTGCAGATGACAATATCAACATTCAAAATTACCTTAATGGGTGTGAAATCTCAGCTGAAGGCAAGAGGATTACATAAACAGAGACAAATGTGGTATTTTGCCTTTACATCAGACTCTGAAACAGTCTGGATCCTGCATGAGTGAGCTGGTAATTGTCAATATTCCTACCTATACCTCAGATACTCCATATACCTCTCTTAATCCTCAAAACAACCTGGAAAATGGGCACCGTTATGCCCACTTTAAAGATGGGGTAGCTGAAGCTTATAGAAATCAAGTAAATCTTGCAAGGTCTCCTAGCCAGGGAGGGACAGACCCAAAATGTGGAGCCAGGGTCTTCTGACACTAACTCCAGGGTCCCCCTCTGCACCAGACTCTCCTCTTGGCTTCACGTCATGCTGTGGGGGGTGGTGGTGGAAGGAAACAAACATGCACCATGAAAAAAAAAGGTACGATGTTATCGTCCAGTGTTGTAAATACAATTACTGCCTGTGGTTATCCTAAGGTGCACCTGAAGTCCCCCTGCAAGCTTCAATGGGTCATCCAGAGACAGGCAGGTCTATTAAGCATTCTAACCGTGGATGATTTTTGTTATTGTCTCTCTCTTTCTCTTTCTCATCTTTGTTTATTTTATTTATTTTTTGGCAGGGAGGATGTTTTTGAAAATACAAGTGAGCGCTGTTTTAGTCTGCTTGGACTGCCATAAATAAATACCACAGGCTGCAGGGTTTAAACAACAGACATTTGTTTCTCACAGATCTGGAGGCTGGACGTCTGGGAGCAAAGTGTCCGCAGGGTTGATTTTTCCTGAGGCCTCTCGTTTTGGCTTGGAGATGGCTGGGTTCACCCTGGGTCCTCACATGGTCTTCCCTCTACGTGTGTGTCTGTGTCCTAATCTCCTCTTCTTATAGGCACACCAGTCATATCGGAGTAGGGCCTATCCCAGTGATTACTTCTTTAAAGACCATATCTCCAAATCTAGTTACTTGAGATACATTCTGAGGTCTGGAGGGTTAGGGCTTCAACATAGGAATTTTGAGGGAAGCACAATTTAACCTATAGCCATCTCATTAACCAATGAGGGTCTTTACTGGAGATGATCTGGGAGGAAGTTGGCATGGACTGTAAAGGTGGGCGCTGATTTGCAAGCCTTGGTCATGCCCTTAGATGGAACTGGTCCCGAAGACTCAGAAGGACCTAAAATGTGGCCAGTGCGAGTCTCATGGGGCCAGGCTGCCCGGAGCCCCACCTACCAAACACTTCTTGAAATCACTGCTGCCTGTGGGTAATGCACACTTGGGGCCTGCCAATTCTGCTTAGAAACTCAGAAGTCCTCTTGCAGGGAATCTTCTCAATACTTTAATGTGCTTGTTGGTCCATTCTTGCAGCTAGTGCTAGGAAATGGTCTTCAAAGACTTGAAAGACTTACTAACTGAATATAGTTATAGAAAAAATAAAAACCTCTCCTGACAAACCCAAAGCCTGTTCTTAAAGCACACGTGGAAAATGGAGTGCTATTTAGATAGGGGCGACTTGCCCACGATACACTGATTTTTCCTAGGGTATCATTTCAGCTATGTTGGCATTTAAGCTAAAGTCCCCGTTGATACACAATATAATTAAGTCCCCAATCTGTAATGGCACAGTACTTCATGAGGGGTGTAAATACCAGTCTTCGAGAGCCCAAAGTGGTTCTTATCTCTAGCAGTTTTCATCATATTTGAAAAGTAAGGGGAGGGGTGCCTGGGTGGCTCAGTCAGTTAAGCGTCCAACTTCGGCTCAGGTTATGATCTCACAGTTACTGAGTTCGAACCCCGCGTTGGGCTCTGTGCTTATAGCTCAGAGCCTGGAGCCTGCTTCAGATTCTGTGTCTCCCTCTCTCTTTGCCCCATCCCCATTCATGCTCTGTCTCTCTCTGTCTTAAAAGTAAATAAAACATTAAAAAAATTAAAAAAAAAAAGAAAAGTAAGGGGAGAGGAATCCCTAACTTGCTGGATTTCACTTCATGCATGATCCTTCTTTTTTAAGAAAAATATTTTGAAGCTTATTTATTTATTTCTAGAGACACAGAGAGAGGGAGCAGGGGAGAGGCATAGAGAGAGGGGGGAGAGAGAGAGAGAGAGAGAGAGAGAGAGAGAGAGAGAGAGAGAGAATCCCAAGCAGGCTTCACACTGTCAGCACAGATCCCGATGCGGGGCTCGAACTCACGAAACATGAGATCATGACTTGAGCCGAAACCAAGAGTCAGGTGCTCAACCGACTGAGCCACCCAGGCGCCCCCATGAGTGACTCTTCTATTTAAATGTGGTGCCTACCCACCACAAAGCAGGAAATCCTTTCAAGAATCTCATCTCATCACTGAGCTAGCAAGTTGATCATTTACGTAGTTTTAAAAGCAGACAAGTGGCTTGAACTTTATTAAGAACAGACATGAGAGCATTTCAGCACTTATTGCAGAAATATCTTCCGCTGACGTAATAATCAGGTCCAGAATAATTAGTAAAAGGAGAACCTTTCATTGATTCAGTACTTCCTGATCATCAGGCATTGTGCTGGACACTTTACCACTTATGGAATACCTGATGCCCACTCAGCTCTTTTCATTTTTATAGCAGTCCTCATAAATGTTGTGGGGGAAATAGGGTTTTTGATCTACAGGCCAGATACTCACATCAATGTGAAAATTATACGTATGTGGTGGAACAGGCATCTTTTGTGTTCCGCTACCTTAAATAGCATGCTTCTTCTGCCTGCTTCACCAAAGGCCGGGCCCATGGTTGGACACTGGAGAGATTACTTGTGTGGGCTCTATAAAGACTGTCCTGGGCAGGCCACCGTGCTGGAGCTGAGGTCTGTGCTTTCAAGGTGTGGGCAATCTCTTTCTCAATCTGGTGACATTGTTTCAACCTCCAAGCTCCCTTCTCCAGGCCCCCCAATGGGATCTCTTGCCCCTGCCCTTCTAACCCACAAATGTGCACTGCAGCTCTCAGCAGAAATCAGACAAGAAAGGGGCAAAGGCAGGCCTGGAAGTTACCTTGGTGACCACCTGGATGCCCCTCCCTATTTCACAGGTTAAAAGATGAGAGTCCTAAGGGGACCTGGGTGGCTCAGTTGGCTAAGCGACTGACTCTTGCTTTCAGCTCAGGTCATGGTCTCATGGCTCTTGAGTTCAAGCCCTGCATTGGGCTGTGTGCTGACAATGCAGAGCCTGCTTGGGATTCTCTCTCTCTCTCTTTCTCTGCTCCTCCATTGCTCACTCTCTCCTTCTCTCTCTCTTAGATAAACTTAAAAAAATAAATAACTTAAAAACTTAAGTTAAATAAACATCTTTTTAAAGATTTTTTTTAGTGTTTTATTTATATTTGAGACAGAGAGAGACAGAGCATGAGCAGGAGAGGGGCAGAGACAGAGGGAGACACAGAATCCAAAGCAGGCTCCAGGCTCTGAGCTGTCAGCACAGAGCCCGACACGGGGTTCAAACTCACAAACCACGAGATCATGATGTGGGCCAAAGTCGGACACTTAACCGACTGAGCCACCCAGGTGCCCCAAGTTAAATAAATATCTTAAAAAAAAAATGGATTCCTAGACAGAAGAACCCTCCTGCCCTAGAGCTAGACAGAGGTATAGATAGGCCATCCACTAAACTGGATGGAAGAAGAGAGAAAACTACTATCAATGGGTGTAGTACTCAGTACTGGATACTCAGTACCAGGCTGTAGGCTGGATGTTGTCATGCATTGTATCTCATGTGATCCTCTGATATCACTGTTCCTACGTCCAGTTTTAGATGAGATGTGTTCTGGATTTTATATAATAATTATATATACATGTGTGTATATCCATATCAAATTATTTTCTGTATATTATGCTTTGACATCTTCAGAAACCTTTCTAGCTGGGGAGAAACTGCTTCTCTTGGAACTAGCCAATTCTTAGAGATAGCAAGCGGCCCAGCTCGGGGCACTCCTTTGACGGCCCCTCTGGAATCACACCTCCTCTATCTGGCCCCCAGAAGCACTATTCCTCTGCCTCTGTCATCCCAGGGCCAGGTACGAGGCAAGTGGAGACCACCTCAGTAGCCTAAAGTCCACCAAAATTATTCAAACTAGCCAATCCTGAATTACTTACACCGTCCTGCCTTTCTCCCAGAAACCACAATAAAGGCCCTAACTGCTCCCGTCACTCTTGTGTCTGCCTCCTAAGCACCCTGGTGCTTCCCCATGTGGCCTTGTGTGGGCGCGGGCCTCCCGTCTCCAGCACCTGTGAGTACACGACACCTTGTTTGCCTGAGCTGCTCCCCTGTCTCCTCTTGTGGCATCACCTGACTGGCCATGTCATAAAAAAAGTACAAAATATGTTCACGTGTCAGTCGTACAGGTGAAGCTTGCAGAGATGGAGTGGCTGGCTCAAGATGGTTCAAGACAATACCACCGGGTGATGGCAGATCCAGCTTTAACACCCCCCCCCCCCCGGGGCTGCCTGACTTTCCACCCTACCCCAGTGCACAGTCCACCCCTCCCAGGCTAGCAGGAGCCTGCTTACGCCGGGTTACAGGCGTCCTCCTCCATCTCCCCAGTCTGCTCCCGGCTGCAGTCACATGAGGCCCTAATCTGAAATCAGTGAGGGCAGCAAGCGTGTTTCTCTGTTTCTATCTCTCTGGACAATTTGTTCCGTGAGTGCTTGTTTTCAAACAGCTCCGTATCAAGTCCCCCAGGGTTTCCATGCGGCTCTTGGTTGGAGGGGTGTGAGCTCTCCCTGTTGGACGTTTTTCTCAAATCCATCTTTCTTCGCTCGTTGAGCTTGTCATAAAGTATTTTTAGGAGGTTGGAGATTATTCTCACTAATAGGCATGTAAGGAATCTGGGCCAGATTTGCCAGGAAATCTAGATACTTATTGGGTTTCCTCTTGTCCAAACACGAGGTTGGCAGCCCTTGTGTCAAATCTCTCACATTACTGTTTTTCAAAAATTGGACTCACCAGGCACTAAGATGCTTTGAGCCGAAAGCGACCTTAATAATCATTTACTTCTCATTTTCAGACGAGGAAATGAAGGCTGAGAAAGGTGATATGAAATGCCCCATGTCACCCAGAGCTAGTACTCGTATTTCTTGAAACCCAGGTCACTTCTCTTTCTACGAGATCACCCTGCTATCCAGGAAGCCAGAATTAGGTATCAACCCCCCCAGCCACCCGCCCACTCATCCATCTAGTCCATCCATCTATCCATCCATGCAAACCATCTTTGATGATGATGCAAAAAGCGTTTCCACCTAAACAGAGAGAGCTTTTCTGGTGGAAAACATTGACACTAAGAGTTACTTTGAAGTAATCATCGGTCCCCAGAGCATCTTGAATTATTAGGTTGGATATCTTTAATATTGTAAAAATATTTAGTATTGCAAAGAGACATATGAAGTCGTGCCAGTGACAATCATCAGTCACAATATGATGTGATATGAATTCAGAGCCTTTCCTACAAAAGGGAAAATTTTAACGACAATTTTAAACATACTGTAGTAAGAAACATCGCCTCTATGTCATGTTCACAATGTCCGTTTCAAACACTGACAGCTTTGTCTGAAGTACAAAAGGTTATATAAAAGAATTTTATAGACTCTGAGAATCAGACGGGCCCTTAGACACATTAGAAACATTAGAAGGGGGGCGCCTGGGTGGCTCAGTCGGTTGGGCATCCGACTTCAGCTCAGGTCACGATCTCGCAGTCGGTGAGTTCGAGCCCCGCGTCGGGCTCTGGGCTGATGGCTCAGAGCCTGGAGCCTGCTTTCGATTCTGTGTCTCCCTCTCTCTCTGCCCCTCCCCCGTTCATGCTCTGTCTCTCTCTGTCTCAAAAATAAATAAACGTTAAAAAAATTAAAAAAGAAACATTAGAAGGGAAGGAATATTAAACTTAGAATCCAAAGTCTTGCGCATCACTTAACTCACTACTTTCAGACAAGGGAATTCATCATTCTGAGTCCCCTCCTTTTCATCTAAAAATAGAATTAACAACATCTACCACAGGAGGGTGTTGTGAGGACTAAAGAAAAGAATAAACCTTAACTGAGCATTTACTATGGACTAGGCATTGAGTTTTGTGTTTTATGCAGATATGATCTCATTTGATAAAAGTATATGGGAAGAAAACCTCACATATATTGCAAAGCTCTGTTCAAATTCATGCTATTGGCATTTACCTACACCCTCTGCTCCAGAGGCTCTCCCTTTCTTCATTGATTATCAGATTCGTGGGCTCATTGATTATCAGATTTGTGGGCATTCATACTCATCATGGAACACCGAACCGTTGGATAGAGGTTTACATTTTACAAAGCACTGTGAGGCACATTATTTTCTTCACGTTTGTGACTTTCTGACAGGCTGAACACATAACTCTTCACCTTCTTCACTCCCAGCGTCCCCCAGTACGGTTCACCCTAGGACCTGTAAACATTTGGTATTTTGGAAAGTGGTCCCCCTCTTTTCAAACCACCACTAAGCTTGTCGGCTTTCTCACTGTCTTCAGTGGGCAGATTGATCCCGGGAACTTGACATCCTCCATTAGCTCCCCCTCACCCCCGCCAGCTATACTTGAATCACTGTTGTACCTGGATTCACAGCTGCTTTCATGCGCCCCAGGCCTCCGGGGAAGTGTACCTACCTCTGTAGGCATCAATGATAAACCCAAGGCAGCCTCTTTCTGCACCTTTCCTTGCTTTGCCTCTTAGACAGCACAGTCCTGCTGACGAAGTGTGCGGACTTGGCTCATTCTCGTGCTGTTTGCATATACCTGGAGTTGAACTGCTCTGAGTGGATTGGTGGGGAAAAAAATCCCTTAGCTGTCATTCAAAAGCTTCTTGGAGCCTCTAAATGCCCAAGCCTGCTTTATCCCTCACTCTTTCAAGTAAACCTGAACTTAATTTACCAAGAATATGAAAGCCACTTAGCATGAACCCTATGTCCTCTGCACCTTGCACCTCTCTGCCTCCACATTGTTTCCAGGATCGGAGGGTGAAGCCCTGGGGTCCCTTCTCGAGGTGACCTGCAGCCCCTGATTCTATGCCACCCCTGCTGCTTCCCCACAGGAAGCCTGTGGGGGAAGATGCCTGTGACTCCTTCAAGGACCCATGCACAGCTGGAGCACCCAGTGGGAGGGAGAGTGGGACAGTTAAGCGGTTACCTCCCAACTAATGAAGATTTCCCACAAGCAGTCATTTAAATATTTGAAGACAGATCTCCTTTCCTTAAGGTTTCAAGTCCCTCCAGGAACAGTCATTTTTTGAACGTGTTTCAGCTTGTCTGCATCCAGTGGTAAACGTTTAACAACCGGTCCTCTAGGAGAACAACAAAACTCCCATTTTGTAGTGCTTGCCAGTTTCTGAGGTGTAAATACTCCCACTATGGACAATCTCAAGCTACCAACGTGACGTCACTAAATATGGGGTTGGGAAAAGATGCACTCGATTGGAACCGACTCTAGCACGCCATGGTCTGCCTCTGTCTATAACCATAGCGCCCAGACAGGAAAATAACATTAAGGATGGCCAGAAATGTTAGAAAAATCTTCACCTTATCACCAGCTTTGTAATAACGGAGTTAGGCAAGCATTGTCAATGGATGCTAAAATCATTGTGTGCCAGATTGTTGATATCTGTACAGTAGCAGAGTATCTCCCACAGATCCCTTCTTAATTAGAAAGGGAACAAAGATATCTTTACAGTAGATAAAGACCTTAACCAAGTGATCATATTTGACATTACCAATAAAGGGGAAAAAATGATACCATATGCCCCCTGATGTGATGCACTGAGCTGAATTTAATAAAGTATTTCTGCCAAGAATGTTTAACCTGTATCTAATCATCGGGAAACAAACAGACCCATTGAAATTAAGGAACATTACAGCAAGCAAGTGACCTACATTCTTCAAAAATATCATTGATGTCATGAAAAACTATGAATGGCTAGGAGCCATTCTAGATAAAAGAAGACTACAGAGACGTGATATAACCAAATGCCTGATATTGGATCGGATTCTGGATCAGGGTGAAAAACAAAAATGCTATGAGGGACATTACTGGAGCAACTGAAGAAAGTTAACTATGCACTATATGTACCAAAGTTAAATTTCCTGAACTTAACAACTGTAAGTGGTGATATAAGAGAACTTCCTTGTTTTTGGAAGTACTTACAAAAGTATTTAAGGGTAAAGTTTGCAATTTACTTTCAAATGGTTCCACAACAATAAAAATAGGAATAATAATATTGGGGGGGGGAGGCAGAAAGAGAGAGAAAAATGTAGCAAAATGTTAACAACTGATGAATCCAGATGAAGGAGCGTACAGGAGTGCTTATTATACAATGTTTCCAACTTCTCTGTAGGTTCAAAAATGTTTTCAAAAGAAAAAACTGAAAAAAAGAGACAAACACTGAGGAATTGCAGAGTTGTCTAATCTGCAGAGGGTCCAATGGGACTCTCACCTCTCTTATTCTCCATACTATACCTCTATTAATATGAGTCCTACTGCAATCACTTTTGGTGAGCACCCACATCATACATTGGCTCATATTGCCAAGCTCAACCCCTAAACCTTGCTTTAAAATTGCTATCAGGCGCATCTTCCCTCTGCTGTAGCATAGAATCTCATGCTCATCCATATTCGATTCTAAGGTCTGGACTAACTCCCTGGGATTCAGACTCATTTTGGATTTGAGCTCTGCATTCCTTTGAATTGAATACAGATCTCTGAACCGCAAAGAACATAAACATGTTATCTGGAATTGAATTACATTCGACAAAATTTACTGAGCACAATGTGCAAACCAGTAGATCAGGTAAAAAGAAGTCAGCAATAACTAAATAAGATGTGATCGTCGATTGTAGGACTCTGGAAGGAAAGAACTAGGCCTTCTACTTCCTTGGTGACCCATAGCATCCCATGCTAGTGAACAGGTGGTCTATACTTAATAAGTAAGCAGACCAGAGGGCTTACAGAGGGTTTAAGGGCCTAAGTTCCCTTAAGAGATGATATAATTAATAATCAAATATATGAAAAACTTTATGAGATCATTAGCTAACAAAGAGATATAAAATAAAACAAAATGAAATCACTCTGAAAATAATGGGACAGTGCTACATCATGCTGGCAAGAGTGTGGTGAAAACTAGTATGTTTATACATCACTGATGACAGTGTAAAACGCTTTTGGAACGCCATTTGGCAAGATCTATCAAGAGCCATAAAAATGTTCACGTCCTCTGTTCAGTAATGTCACCCCTGGGAATTTACCCTCTGGAAATAATCCAAAAAGAGGGAAACACTATAGCACAAAGAAACTCATTGCCCTTTCATTTGTAGAAGTGGAAAATGGAGAAGTCATGAATGAAAAATTCAAGGCTAATTAAATCGTGGGGCCATCAGTTAGATGGATTTTGATGAAACCCTATAAACAACAGCTATGAGGTCTATTAAGCAAATGCACACATGCACACACACACGCAGGATTAAAAGAAAACTGGGATTACTGAAAATAATTGATTTTTTAATCAACGGAATTATAGGTAATTTTGACTCTAGTTCCTGATGGTATTGCTTTGTTGGAGGAATATAAAGAATTTAAAATAATCAGGTAAGGGAGGAATGAGGAAATGATTGTGTTATGGGCTGAATTGTGCTCCCCACCCCCCTTTTTTTTGTATATCGAAGTACCAGCGCCTAGCATGTTGGCAATATTTGAAGATAAGGTCTTTAAAGGAGGTGATCAAATTAAAATGAAATCATCCCACATGACTGGTGTTCTCATAAGAAGAGGAAAAGACACCAGGCACAGGCAGCAAAGAGAGGTGACCTTGTGAAGAGGCAGCAAGAGATTGGCCATGCGTACATGGAGAAGAGAGGAGGCCTTGGAGGAAATCAATCGTGCCACTACCTTGATCGTGGACTTCTAGTCTCTAAAACTGTGAGAAAAAAAATCAATTTCTATTGCTTAAGTCACCCAGCCTGTGATATTTTGTTATGGTGGCTCCAGCAAACTAATACAGACTGTAACAGTCAACCTAGCCAGGCAGGGCCGATCCAGCTCTATCCAAGGATCTGATAACCAGAAGACTGGATGTGGTAGAATGGTCATTATTGACACTCCAAATGTACCTAGGACCAGAGAATCTAATGAGGCCCCTTCTGCCATCCTCATCCCAGCGAGTGGAGTATCCAGTTTCCAGGCAGTGGCTCTAAAACTTGTTACAGGGGCACTTGGGTGGCTCAGTTGGTTGAGCGTCTGACTCTTGATTTTGGCTCAGGTTATGATCTCACGGTTGTGAGCTGGAGCCCCGTGTTGGGCTCCATGTTGAGTGTAGAGCCTGCTTGGGATTCTCTCTCCCTCTCTCTCTGCTGCTTCCACTCATGCTCTCTCTCACTTTCTCTCTCTCAAAATAACTGAATAGAATTAAAACTTGCTACAAATCAGAAGTACCCAAGTAACTTGAAGATCATAGCCTGTAGATTCTGATTCAGCAATGGGTGGGCCCTGGAAGCCGGATTTCCAATAACAGCCCTGCCTCAGTCCTGTTTTACTGATGTGGCGAGTTGAGGGCTATGGGTGATGGGAGTTCATTATCCCCTGAATGTTTTGTTTTCTTCTCGATTCTCTCTCAACCTCTTCTGTCTCTCCCAGGCAACAGAGGTCTCAGGTGGTCAGAATGTCCTGTTGGAAGTTTAAGTGCAAGCTGATTTATTGTTTTTAATTTTTTTTTAATTTATTTAAGGAATCTCTACATCCAGTGTGGGGCTGAAACTCACAACCCCGAGATCAAGAGTCACACGCTCTTCCCACTGAGCCATCTGGGTACCCATTGTGCAAGCTGATTTAAAAATCCAAAGGGTAAGCAATGTCACTTGTGAGTATACACCCAAAGGAATTAAAGCAGGGATTCAAACAGGTTGCTGCACACCCGTGTTCCCAGCAGCATTATTCACAATAACCAGATGGTGGAAGCAACCCATCGATGGATGAATGAGTAAACAACATGTGGCCTATGCATATAAAGGAATATTATTCCGCCCTAAAAAGGAAGGAAATCTGGTCCCATGTCGCAACGTGGATGAGCCTTGAAGACATTAACTATGCCAAGTGGAGTAAGACAGCCACGAAAGGAAAAATCCTGTCTGACTCCACTGATAGGAGGCACCTAGAGCAGTCAATTCCATAGAGACAGAAAATGGGATGCTGGTTACCAGGGGTGGGAAGGGGGGCATGGAGGGATGGGAAATGAGTGTTTAGAAAATACCAGAAGTGTGCTCTGGAGACAGATGCTGACGACAGTTCCATAACAGTGTGAATGCACTTAACACCACTTAACTGTACATTTAAAAATGGTTAAGATGGGACGCTTTATGTCTCTTTTACCACACATGCAAAATAATTCTATAGGGGAACTGGGAGCTGGGGTGGGGTGGGGCAGGAAGATGGACTCAGCCTGGGGCTGGGGACCCCCTAGGGTGAGGGTGGGACTTGTGGAAGAGCCTGGCTGGGTCCAGACAAGCACTCTGGGCAAGCATGACTCAGGCTCTGCCCAGTCCCACCCAAGGCCGCATGATAAACGGGCCCACGGAGAGCCACTCCGGCAGCAGCCCTGCTCGGCTTTCACAACTGGAGTTTCAGGGCCTGGCCTGGGGCCTGGGGGCTGGAATCTTCTTTCCCTTCCCCCATCTTCTCTGCCATCAAATGTAAGGTGGAGGGGTCTGGAACTGGCCCTGCTTTTTGGGGGAGGAGGTCAAGACTGTCAGCCAGCCTTTCGGCCACCAGCAGGATGAGTGCAGCCTGGAGTGCGTGCGTTTGGGGTTTGTGTGTCTGGGGCTTGAACGCTCTTCAAACTGCCCGTTCCTATGGGGTTTGGTGGGTAACGTTCCCAAGTCCCTCTCCAAGGAAGAAAAACAAACAGCTGAGAGCACGCGGTTCCAGCTGTGGGACACTTTCCAAGAAGGAGAGGGGGAAAACAAAACAAAACAAAACAAAACTCCAGCCCTAAATGCCTAGTTAAATCGAAAGCAATGGGCTGCAGAAAGAATGGTAAGTTCTCCATTACCTCCAGTTTTATCAAGGAAATTTAAAAACCCATCCTCGACTTCATAATTTGCAATGTAGCACTTCAGCTCCTTCCGTAGATCTGTTTGTATGATGTGTACTATGGAGGCAGACATCGGAAAAACCCACATGGCAGGCTGTGTGAGTCCGTACACATGGGTGGAACAGAGAACTGGCTTGGAACTAGCCTGCTTTGTGGAAAATCGCCCTCCTTGTCCCTCAGGACCATGTGCCTCAGTTTCTCCATCTACTTCTTGCCCCCAGGCCATGTGGTGTGGTGGACAGAACCGGGAACTTCAGAAGACTTAGTCCCAAGCCAGTTTGGATCCTGAGGGAGCAGAGCCCTTCCTGCCTGGCCCAGAGCTCTGGTTTCAAGCTGATCTGCATTCCCTCGGTGGGGGGCCAGGTGGAAACCATGCAGGGGGCAAGGGGGGTTCACGGCATGAGCTCCTAACTAGGAAACCAGAGTCTCAGCACCAGCTGAGATCCTGACCGTCGGTGCTGTGTGAATTTAAGCAACACCTGTTCACCTGTGAGAACTATCAGTCTCTTGGAGCTTCGATCTTCTCACCTGTAAGTGGGGCTGACTGTATCTAGCTCCCAGTAGAATGTGAGAATCACGTGACACAATGGACGTGCCCTAGAATACTGCTGTGGTATCACGGTGGCAGCGGTGGGGTAGTGGCAGCGGCCACCTGGGGGAAGGCAGGGGCCTTGGGCACCACAATGCTGGGCAGCTGGGGAATTAGGCTCTGGTGCCACATAATGACGCAGGGTGGGGATGATAAGAAGAGCATAGATTAACTGTAATGCATGATTCACCCTCCTTCCACCTTGACCACATCCTATTAAAAGAGCTTTTCCCTCTGGAAACCGCAGTGCTCACTGTGACTAGAGCCAGATGAGAGAAGCCCCTGCCTGACAGCGTTGGGGGTCTGCGTGCTCCCCTGCAGGCAGCCTAGGCCAGGACAGGGTGGTGGACACGGGCGTGGCTCCTGGGGAGGAGCTGGAGGCTGCAGAGGGGTGGGATGCCCGAGGAGCCACTGCCCCAGCCACAGGCAGGAAACTGCAGAAAGGACTGGGCTGGCGTGAGCTGGTGGCCGATGGGGATGTCATGCAGGAATGAGCTGCTTCTGGACAGGTCTGGGGGCACCGACCGGGTCCCAAGCAGAGAGCAGGGAAGGCACGGTAAATAGGTTCTGCACATCATCGCTCCTGCTCCCCGTGCTGAGACGTGGGCCAAGAGCAGCGCCACCCACTGGCTGCCTGTGAGCTGAGTCTTTGCAGCAGGGAGAGGTCCAGAGCCACGAGGAGGCAAGAGCTTAGCACACTGCCACTGCCAACTGGACGCCAGCCCCCCGAGTCTGAGGCAGTGACACCAGCACATTCATTGCCATTAAACGACCCATGTCTGGGCTTTGACAAGAGCCAAACTTCAGAGGTGCCAGAAACACATCTGCCTACCCAGAACCTGGTCCAGGCCCCCTCGCGCCTCCTGCGCAGTCCTGTACCACAGTGGGCCTTACACCTGTGCTTGGGGACACCAAGCATGGCTGGACATCCAAGTTCCTTCCATCTCCCCCACCCCTGCCCCCTGCCCCGACACCTGCAAATAGCTCCTGCTTTGCTGCCTTCTGGCCAATACTGTGATTTGCTCTCAGCAGGATGATCCAATGCCCTGGAAGAAAGCTGGGCCTGCAGAGCAGCACATTCCCCAGTGCCAGCTCACTGGAGCATGGCCTGGAAGAAGGGGGTCACAGGCTCCAGGAGGGCATGTTCTCTTAGTGCCGAGGACTTCTCGACTTGTGGGATGGAGGGTGACCAGATGAGAGACTGAGTGGGGGCCTCTAAAGCATGGGGGGAGGCCATTTGCTCCAGGCCATTTGCTTGGGTCTCAAGGCAGCACTAACCTTGTCCATCATCGAGAATCTGAATGCTGATTTTTCTTCCTTCGATTATGTGAACAGATACCCTCTATGCACTCATTCAATCAATCTCATTGAGATCTGTTATAAAAAGCCTATCCTAGCGCTCAGCTCTATGAGAAAAAAAATAGGTTAGCATAGATTAAGCTACTTATGTACATCCCAGCAAGAGTACCATAAGGTTACCTTGTACTGGGATTCCTTTCAAGAGGTGGTGGTGCCTGAATACATGGTCTCGTTCAGGGGCCACCATATTACTCAGAGGACGGCAGTGAGATCCCCGCTTTACAGATAAGCAAGCTGCAGCTCAAAGAGGGAAGTAACTTGCCCAAAGTCACAGAGTGTAAATGGAAGGGTATGGGATTGGAACCCAAAGTCTAGGCTAGTGTGGTTGACCCAAAGCTATTCATATATGGCCCCTGTGTTCATGGAGGTTATAGTGTCATGGGGAGTCAGACAACGAAACCACCAGCCTTGTATGAGACCAAGATGAAACACGTGCTGAATGCATGCAACAGGGAAACAGTGTGGGAACAGGTGCCAGGGGTATTTCCTAGGACCTAGAATTCTCACAGCTGATGGGAATTCAAAGCTCTAGTTCAGAGACTGACAACCTAGGGTCCCTGTACAACCTCCAGAGAGCCCCAAAGTAGAAATGGGTTTTGTCAGAAGCCAATAACTGGTGCCCTTTGATGTACCAAACAATCAGGCCCTGAGACTCCCAGAGGCAAGGCCTCTTGCCTGAGGTCACATAGCCAGTGGCAGTGCCGAGACCAAGAGCCCAAGGCTGGATCATCAGGGTGGGGACCTGTCTTCCCTGTGCAGCACTGACTTTCCCATGGTCACAAGGCAAGGTAGAAGATGGAGTCTAATCTAGAATGTGAGCAAACCCTGACAGGACACCCAGAAGACTGTGTTAGTATATAGGAGCTGGGGACCAAGGGAGCCAGATCCTTCCTCTTTCCCATGGGAGAGAGTGTATTGGACACATTTTAAATTTTCTTGTATATTTTGATGTTTTGACATCTTAAAAAACCTTCCTGGCCAGGGAAGAGACTGCCTGTCCCTGGGCTAGCCAATTCTTGGAGAGAGCAAAGGACCCCACAGGGAGCATGCCTTTGAGAAGCAAACCAACCAGTGCAGAGCCACACTTCTTCTCTCTGGCTGGTACACCCCAGGAGGCAATTTTCCTCTGTCCTATGCATCTGCATGCAGGACCAGGCAACTGGAGACCACCCAGGTAGCCCAAAGCCCACCAAAGCTCTTCAAACTAGCCAGGCCTAAACTTTTCATCTTTCCTTACCTGGAGAAACCCCAGTGAAGGCCATAGCCTAAGTTCACCCCTCCCCCCTGTCTTCCATCTCCTGACCCCCCTGCTGCTTTCCCCTGCCCCCAAATTCATGTCCACCCATAACCTGTGGGTGTGGCCTTTGGAAAGAGGGTCTCTGCAGATGGAATGCAGTTAAGGTCATACTGGATGAGGGTAGGCTCTCAATCCAGTATGATTGGTGTCCATATAAGAAGAAGAGGGGAATTTGGATGTAGAGACACAGACACACAGGGAGAAAGCCATGTGAGGCTAGAGGCACAGATAATATAGTTGCATCTATAGGCCAAGAAAATAAGGATTGCTGGCAACTACCAGAAGCTAGAAGACATAAGGAAGTATTCTCCTTCCAATGAGTGTCCAGAGGAAATACAGCTGCCCACACCTTGATGGTGGACTTCTGTCCAGAACTGTGAGAAAATACATATCCTTTGTTCTAAGGCACCCAGTTTGTGGTGCTTCGTTATGATAGCTCCAGGAAACTGAGTGGAGAGTCATTTTCTGATCAACCCAAGTTTGAATATGAGGGTCTAGCTAGAGATACTCATCTGTATGGACCAAGTCCTTGGGAAGGTGGTGAACAGTGACTCTCTTTCTGCCTTTGCTGCCACCACCTAAGGGCATGGGTTGCAGACCCAGCAAAGCCCTGCTTACCTTGGCCCCTGAGCCCTCAGGCTGGTGCCCACTTTTGCAGAATAAGCTCTGATGCACATAGATATCTGACCCTGAAGTAGAACTAGTGAGGGATGTTTTTCTTCACCCTTGTTATGGACTGAATTGTGTATTCACACCCCACCCTTCAATTTATATGTTGAAGCCCTAATTTCCACTGTGACTGTATTTGTGGATAGGGCCTTTGGGGAAGGAATTAAAGTTAAATGAGGTCACAAAGGTGGGGTCCTAATCCAATAGGACTGTGGTCTTATAAGGAGAGAGAGAGAGACATTAGGGATGCATGCACAGAGAAAAGATTGTGTGAGGACACAGTAAGAAGGTAGCTGTCTGTAAACCAAGGAGAGAGGGCTCCGGGGAAAAGAAACATGCTGCCATCTTGATCTTGGACTTCCAGCCTCCTGACTGTGAGAAGATAAGTTTCTGCTGTTTAAGCTGCCTGGTTTGTGATGTTTTGTCATAATAGCTCGAGGAAACTAATACGATCTTGTTCTCTCTTTCTGCAGGCTAATCCAGAGGGAAACTAGATGGCCTGAAGGTGGGAAGCAGGACCAACGGCTATGAGGGAGCAGTAGGATGGGATGGGGAGGGATGGTGGAGTGGGGTGCCAAGAGGAGAGATGTAAGAGACCTAGGGGGAGGGGCCCATGGAGTCAAAGCAACAGGGAGGCTCCCACAAGGGTCAGGAGAGGGCCCCAAAGTCCAGAGTGAAGGGGTGTGGGTGACATGCTACAGGAGCCCTTTCCTCTTTGCACACAGTGTGGATCCAACGGGCCTTTAGACTTGAGCTAAAAAGGGCAATCCCGTACCCTCCTGGACTCGGCCAGCCACAGAACATCTCTGTTAACCAACTGTTGTGTCCTGGCCCCCACGCAGAGTTGGAAACTTTAGCATCCAATGACACGGATTTTGTTAAAGAGAAGATAATGTAGCCATGAAATGGACGTCAGTCTGGGTTTGGGCACGCTGAATCTGAGGTGCCCAGGGGGACTTCACAGGGAGCTCTTTACAAGGCAGTTGCCTATGTGGAAAGAATTAGGGACTTGAAGTCCTCAGAATCCACACAAGGTAGCAGAGGCTGGGAAAGCAGATACACGTTAGGAGACATGGGTCACAGCACTGAGGTGTGCTTCTAACATGGAAGGAGGTGGGCATATGTGGGAGCAGGTAGAGAGAAACAGGTTGCCCTCATGCACAGAAGATAGGCATGCAAGAACTGGGGCAGCCGTTATGGAGAACCATTAGGGGGTTTCCTCAAAAAAAAAAAAATAGAAAAAGAATAGAACTACGTTGTGAGCCATCAATCCCACTTCTGGGCAAATACCCAGAGGAAACGAAATCAGGAACGTGAAGAGATGGATATCTGCAGCCCTGTGTTCACTGCGGCATTACTCACAGTAGCCGAGACATGGATACAACCTAACCTATGTCTATGGATGGATGAATGGATAAAGAAAATGTGGTACATACATACAATGGAATGTTGTTCAGTCATAAAACAAGAGATCCTGCCATTTGCAACACCATGGATGAACCTGGAGGACATGATGCTGAGTGAAACAAGTCAGACGCAGGAAGACATACTGTGTGATCTCACTTATATGCAGAATCTAGAAACTTCAAACTCCTAGAAATAGAGAGCAGAGTGATGGTTACCAGGGGCTGGGAGTGGGGTTCACGGGGAGAGATTGGAGAAAGGGTGCACAGGTGCAGTCATACAAGATGAATAAGTTTCGCAGACCTAATACACTGCATGATGACTAGTGTTAACAAATATGTGGGATAATTGACATTTTCTGAGAGGGTAGATCTCAAGTTTTCTCACCATGCGCATAAAAATCATAACTACGCAAGGTGATGGTGATGCTGATTAGCTTGATTGTGGTGATCATTTCATAATGTACATGTAAACAAAACACCACATTGTGCATCTGAAATATATGTAATTTTTATTTGTCAGTTATACCTCAGTAAAGCTGGGGCAGGGAGATAAAGTCAGAAAGAGAGAAAGAAAGAAAGAAAGAAAGAAAGAAAGAAAGAAAGAAAGAAAGAAAGAAAGAAAGAAAGAAAGAAAGAAAGAAAGAAGAAAAAAAGAAAGGAAGGAGCAAGGGAAGGAAGGAAGGAGGGAAGGAAGAAGGGAGGGAAAGAAGAAGGAAAGAAAGAAAGAAAGAAAGAAAGAAAGAAAGAAAGAAAGAAAGAAAGAAAGAAAGAAAAGAAAGAAAGAAAGAGGGAGGGAAGGAAGGAAACCAGTTTAAAGAGAAACTTGGAGTCTTAGACTTTACTCCTGTTACCTCCAAATAACCATTTTACCCCTCAAAGACGGTAGAGGTTATTAAAAGAAATAATCACCTCAGGGGAGCCTGGGTGGCTCCATTGGTTATGCCCCTCCCCTGCTCACTCTCTGTCTCTCTCTCTCTCTCTCTCTCAAAAATAAATAAACAAAAAATTTTTTTGAAGAAATAATCACTTAGCTAAGCAGTGAGCTTCAAGAACCAAGGGAGGCTCCGGGAAGCATGTGTCTGGTTGCAGGTGACGACTGGGACCCCCAAGGAAGATGCCTGGGAAGACAGGGCCTCCGGGAGGATCAGGAGTCTGGGGGCATCTGGAGCCTCTGATGCAAGTCCCCATCAGCCACAGAAGCACAGGGAACGCTGAGTAGGACACTTCCCCACCCCCGCCTCGGTCTCATTTACGAAGCCGAGGCCAGATCTAATCCTTCCCAGCTCTGGTTTCATTAGTCGTCCTCCGGCCTCTCCCTTCCTGTGTGCCCTTGGGACACTTGACCCTCTTCACCAGCTGTGGCAGGAGTGTCCTCTGGTCCATGACTCGGAGGGAGCCTCTGTCAGCAGCCCTCCAAACCCAAGTGGGGGCGGCACACGCACACATGTGGGGAGTGAGGGAGGAGGGACCTGTGGGCCCCACCTGAGGGTGTCTCTGGGACAGCAGAAACCATGCGAGGTGCCCCGTTCCTAGGGTTACAGAGGGATTCCTGTGGCTTTTTAAAAGGGTGGCTTTATTAAAACCCCAACATTAGAGGAAATTGAAAGAGAAGAATGTGTACCAATAAGCGGCTCGCTCTGCCACAATGGCCTTCATCCCTCCCCCTCTTGTATGCATATCTGCTCGCACATTAAACTCAGGAGCGCCCGAGCCACCCCATCACCCAGGCTTTCTTCCCCGAGCTGAGTTCAGGGACGGCTCTCCCAGGTGGCTTCCTACTCCACCTTCAGAATGGCTGTGTAATATTCCTTTGCGGTGCTTTGTCGTAATTGAGTTACCCAACCCCCTAAGGTCGGACATTTAGGATTTCTCCAGTTTGGGGTGATGGTGAATACCGTTGCTCAGAGTTTTACACACGTGCCATTTTTCCTTCTTTATAATCATTTCCTTCAGGCCAACAGAGTAGGATTCCCGAGCCAAAGGGTGTAAACTGCTTTTATAGACCCTGAAAGGACACTGACTTTCTTGAGGCAATCTGCTTGTTTATTCATGCTCTGGGGCCCCAGCTAATGGTCAGGGGACAAGTGTTAATGGGGAAATAAGAGACGCCTTCCCTCAGACTCCTCCCGGAAAGATGCAGTCTTTCCAAAACCCTGGCAGATAATATGCCGAAATGGTTCACAGAGGAAAACTGGCCAGACCCTGTCGTTGTTGACAACAGCAAGAAAGAGAAACAAAGCGCTCGGCAGAAGAAACCCCTCCCAGGGTGACTCAGGGTGGCTACAGCTCTATATGAGTCCCCTACTTCCCATCCTGGGAATGGGCACCGTTGCCTCCTGGGAGTCACTTGGGACATCTTCTTCACTGCCCTCCCCCATGTTCATGCAGGTGCCAAGTGGGGGAGGGGCTCCAAAGACCCCTCTTAGACATAGGGATCTGTGGGACAAGGTAGGCTGGCTCCACGTTGCGCTACTAAATGACAGCTGAGCTCTGATTGATGCTAGCGTTACAGAGACGCATGGCGAGAGACCACTGAGAGACATCAGCCGTGCCCCCTTAGCTGGAGTAGAGCCCGGGCCTGCCTTTCTTCTGGGATTTCCTGAGGAGGGGAGAATGTGGGAGGGACTACAGGAAGGGGCAGATTCCCCCACCTAGTTCTCTTTATCCCTTAGATTGCTCTAAAAAGGATCTCGGAGAACGTGGGGCTCTCACAAAGTTGCACAGAGGGGGCAGGAGTCCTGGGATGCCTGGTGGCCATCAGGCTATACTGGGCTGCCAGCTGGGAGGGCATTTGGGGCCAAGAAGTCAGGCTTCCCATCTCTGAAGGACTTCTCAGAGATGGAGGGCATGGGGTGAAGCTGGCCGTTATTCTAATGAGGCCAAACACATCATCTACCTGGAGGCCATAGCAGTGGGCCATCTGCCTCTCCTGGAACCAGAGGGAGACAGGGACAGAGGGAGACAGGGAACCAGAGGGAGACGGGGAGACAGAGACATCACCGCCCCCCCACCCCCAATGTCCCCACAGACTTGAGAAACTCCCTGCTTTGTTATCCTTCTTCCCGGGTCTGTAAAATAATTCATCATTTCAAATTTATCAGGGCACCCTGTATTTTTATTTGGTAACTCTCCCCAGTTGGGAGGCAGTTGGAGGGGTCCAGGTGAGAAATGATGGGGCCCATCAAGGCTGGCTGAGGGGGTGAACATGGGAAGCAGGTGAGAGAAATCTAGAAGGATTCCTTGGTTTGGGGCTAATACAACTGGCTAGATCATGGTGTTGTTTATACAGAGATGGAGAAAAATCGGGGAGAAACAATTTGGGCATGGAAAATCAAGAGTTCTGTTCACTTTTAGTGTCATATTTAGTTGGAGATACTCATTAAAGAAATAAGCGGGAATGACACAAGTAGGTAGTTGAACAGATTGGTCTGGATTTCATGGCAAAAGTTAGAGGTGAATTCAGATATGAAATATGATGGAATTTGATGAGGCTCACCGGCAAGAGAGCTCAGTTAACGAAGGGAAGAAGGCCAAGGACTGAGCTCCTAGTTACTCTAAGATTTAAAGGTAAAGCAGGTAGGAGCAGAGCAGCATAGGAGACCAACAGATTACTTCCTTGAATTAAATCAGAACTTCTCAGAATACGTGAGTACCTCTTTTTTGAGATTTATAGGGAAACATTTGGTGAGCCCCTGGCATAAGCCAGGCATTGTGCAAGGCATTTTATGTGTTACCTCAGTGAATCATCACAACACTGCTAAGTGATCGTTATTATCCCTGTTTTAATGTTTTTTTTTTTTTTAATGAGGGTTAAAGAATTTCCCCAGATCACAACTCATAAGTGATCAAGCTGATATCAGAGTTTGGGTTTGTCTGGTTCCAAAACATCTGTTCTTTGAACCGCGCTCTGTTTTCTAGGGCTGTTTGTTTTTGTTTTTTTTTCATATCTGTTCTTTCAGTTGGTACGATCTTTATTTATGTTAGGGGCCTCTCTTTATTTCTCTTCATATCTCCCTGAGTCTCATTGCTAGGCACATTGTTGGCACTCCACACACGCTTGTTGTTTTGGATCTGATGCAAGAGGGCTCTAAGCCCTTGGGTGGGGGCAGAAAATGCACAATGCCCACAAGATCCTAACAGAAATGCTGAGAGTTTATAACTTCTCTTCAACAGGGCAGGGAACAAAAGCTTGCTAGTTCCTAGGCTTCGATCCCAGCCCAAACTCAAAGCCATCAGTTAGTGACACCATCTACTTCATAGCTCTGGCACAAGCAAGCAGAAGACAGAACCAGAAGGCAGAAGGAAAGGTAGGTTTTGAAGGTACAACGGTTGAGCCATGAAGAGGGATATGTGAGCTGCAGGAGGAAGCAAAAGACTAACTCAAGCCCATTCCCATCTATTTGTGCTTAGTTAAGAAATGTCATTTTCTTAGCAAAATCTGGGTGCTGCGTTAACAGTACTTCTAAAATTTCCTCCAATCCTGGTTCCTTGGACAGAAATCAAAGCAGTTGACAAGTTTCTCTTACTATTTCCTGGATAGCATGGTGACATGAGGGCTGGATTAAGGCACAGTTGGAGGGAGTTATACTTGATTATAATCACCTAACAACACTGATGATTGTTACTACATACCATGGACTATTGTAGATAGTTTCCATGGATGAATTTATCTCAACCTCATCATGACACTTCAAAGTGGGCAGTGGTGTCACTTCTGCTTTATAGATGATGACTCTTGAATAACTTGCCCAAGGGCACACAGGAAGTGGCAAAGCCAAGATTTGTACCCTGGCAGGTTGATTCCAGTGCCCAGGCGCTTTGTCACTGGGCCATGGTTAATGCCTCCAGCAGGAGACTGGGGTAAGAGAAGGGCTGACTGACTTCACACCAACCTATCGTCCATGGTCCAGGTTCCACGCTCCAGCTGTGGGACCGTGAGCCAGCATGCACAATTCCTCTGCGCCTCAGTTCCTTCAACAATGGACTATGAACTCTTTTCTGGATTCCTTTGATTGTTAGAAGAAATAGATGACATAACATATGTGTGAATTGTTTGAACACTATAAAGCACACTCCAGAGGTGAAAGATTAAAGGGCTGGTAGTGGTCGATATAAGCCTAAAGGGGGGTTGGCAAACGTTTTCTGCAAAATGCCAGGGAGTAACTATGTTTTGCTCACTAGGCCATACCGTCTCTGTTAAAACCACTCAGCACTGCCACTGTGGCACGAAAGCAGGCATAGACAATACGTAAATGAATGAGCACAGCTGTGTGCCGATAGAACTTTATTGGCAAACGCAGGCACTGGCCAGATTTGGCCCTTTGTCTAGAGGGAGGATTGCAGAAAGAGGTAGTTGAGATCAGTCCTCTGCACTGTCCTAATTATGGTACAGTTTGACTGAAGACCCAGAGAACATAATACCAAATTTGCAGGTGGCTTTCTCCCATGCTCACTTTCCTCACCTCAGAGGTGGTCAGAGGCATCCATCTAAGTAAGGGAGATATGGAAGGTCCTTCATCTTAGGCCGTGGAATTTTTTGTGGAAAAGCCAGGATGTCAAAATTCTCTTCCTCTTTTTCCTGCCCACTCCCCTGGAACTAAGGAAAGGCTGGGGTCTCTTCTGCTGGGGAAACTCTGATAGCTTGGGAAGGTTCACACAGCCAAGGTGGAACGTAGGGGGAAAGGTAGTGTCTCAGGTGAGCGGGGTCTGGGTTTAAGGAAAAAGGCTGGTGGCGGGGGAGGGGGGAGGTCCCAGGATGGTAAAGCCTGTGCATGGGCTGGGGTGTCATTGGTCATGTCCTCCCGGGAACCATACACGTGGCGGCAGGCTGTGGAATGGAGACTGTGTTGGGATATTGGCTCAGATGTGACCGATGACACAAGCCCAAAAGGGAAAGCTAAATGACAGATGTCTGAATGCAGATTCAAACTGATCCAACAGGCTGCAATACTTGGCAGAAGCCGGCGTGATGACATTTAATTGGGATTACTAACAAGATCTGCATTTAAGTTAAGGCAACAAGAAAACCAACCAAAGCCAGTTGTACTGACATGGGATAGAGAAGCCCTCACTAGGCAATATTCCCTTTGAAAGATATCTAGAGTTGGGGGTGGGGTTGGCGAACAGACATGATTATTAATGGCTGCTTAGTATCCCATCCCTTGGATGTGGTATCGTGTATTACTATGAGTCACTGCGAGGAAGGCTTGTGCAAATTTAGGCTACATCAGCAGACGGGCAGTGTCCAGATCAAAGTTCGTCACAGCTCAGCACACCCTGCCCTGGCCAGACTACACCAACAGTGCTGTGTCTAATTTTGTTTTCCACGAAAACCTGGAGCTTATTGGGTGGGGATGGGAGGGGGAGGATGGCCATTACGTTGATGCCAAACCTTAGCTGAACATCTACTCTGTGCAGGGCATCATGCCAGGCACCGGCATGAACAAGACACAGTACCTTATCATGAAGGAGCTTTGTTCTGGACGAGAAGAGGAGCAGGTATGTAAAACGATGACCTCAATATAACGTAGCAGGTGTGAATACACACACACACGTAGGTCTCCTGACCAAGTCACTATTGGAAGAATGAATCTTGCTTAGCCTATTTTCACCTCGCTGAAGAACAATCACGAGGATGAGGAGAAAGGCTTGTTGCGAGCTGTTCCTACAAGAGGAGCTAGAAACAGCATGTGTGGGATAGTTGAGGAAGATTAGGCAAGAGTTTCTGTCACTTGTGGCTGTTCTTCAGTAGAAGTGCAATACCTCATCTGTCTGGGAAGTCAGGAGGGAGGTTCTTGCCCTGGGAGGGAGGGAGGTTGTACAAGATGTCCTCTGAGACTCCTTCCAAGGCTAAGCTCCCGAGTGCCACGGGTGGGAACGGCACCATGGTGCTGGCTTGCTCACTTTCTTCTCTAAGGAGACACAGTGCTGGAAACACTATCCTGTTTCTTGGCTTACTGAGCCCTGCACTGTCACGGCAAGGCCAGGATCCCTCAGACAAAGTCTCCAGGCCTCCCCTGTGGATTTATTAGAAACGTGTGGGGTATGGGCACAGACCCTCCCGCTACACCAAGCATACAACGTTCTCTGTTTATAGACAAAACCACTAGGTGCTCAGGCTAAACAAGCAGGATTCTAACCCTTTCTTATTCTGACAGCAAAGTCCCTCTGATTGTTCCAAGACCAATGATAATAGCAATATTGTTAAATAGCAACAATACTAATGACTAATGATGATATTTATTGAATACTATTTTTGTGCCAGGCATGAAGAGTTTTCATGTATAAATTAATTTAATCCTTACAGCAACTCTATGGGGTAGGTACCATTGTCATCCCATGTGACTGATGAAAAACTGAGGATTTGAGAGGTTAAATTTTTTGCCCTAAGATTATAGAACCATTCAGTGGCACAGCCCAGATGTGAACCCAGAAGTTTCGCCTCAAAGTCCATATCCTGAAGAGAATATAGCTGTTCACTTAGAATGTTTGAGGGGCACCTGGGTGGCTCAGTCAGTTGAATGTCCAACTTTGGCTCAGGTCACTATCTCATGGTTCGAGGGTTCAAGCCCCGCATAGGGCTCTCTGCTGTCAGCATGAAGCCTACTTTGGATCCTTTATCTCTTTCTTTCTCTGCCCCTCCCCACTCTCTCTCTCTCTCTCTCTCTCTCTCAAAAAAAAAAAATAATAATGTTTGAAAGACACATAGAGTAATAGAATTATCATTTAGCCCTTTGATTTTACACTACAGCTTGCATTCTATTTGTGAATCATGACATAAATATATAGATGGTGAATATTTCTTTTACAATGAGTAGAATAGAAAATCATCAGCATCTACCACACGCTTAAGATTATTTCAGTTATGGGTATATGTGTGAACTAGGTCATGGTCAAAAAGTTTGGGAAACACTGATCTACTCCAACCTGCTCACTTTACAAATGAGTATACTAAGGTTCAGAAGTGATTTTTCCCAAGATTACAGAGGGTTAATGGATGAGCTGGAACCAAACTCAAGTATTCCTGACTCTCAGTTCCCACTATCAAGCTTAACTGACTGCAAAGAAAAGCAAGAAAAAATAGGCATAATAATATAGTAGGGGTAGTAATGCTGCTATCCTAACAAGAGTACTACCAGCGTGCTCACTCTGTGCCAGGAGCCACTTTTCTGAGTGCTTTAAATATATTAACATGTTTAAATCTCATAACAACCCAATGAAGCAAGCATACTTATTTTCCTCATTTTCTGATGAAAAAACTCAGGTACAGAAAGATCCAGTAACTTGGTCAACATCTCATAGCTGGTAATGGAGAAGAGGGGATTCAAACCCACACAGGCTGGCTTCAGAGTCCATGGTGTTCACAGTATAAGGTACTGCATGACTCTGCCTGTCTTAATATTCCCCCTAAACACTATAATGCCTACCCAGTACAGACTATGATGTATGTGTCATAATGTAATTAATTACACACTTCTTCCACCAGTCACATGTCCTTGAGTGGTGATTCCACATTTGACGTGCCATGTAGATACTTGACTGAAACTGAAATAATCATTTTCCCCCACAAATAAGATTCCCTCCAAGGTTCCTAGTCTCTGTCATTCATTCATTCGTTCACTCACTCACTCGTCATGTGCATATTTAAAAACATCGTGCACTTGCAGAATTGAAGAGAGTAGGCAGAATTTTTTTTTACAAGACAAAACTGTGCATAACACCCTTCCTTGTTCCAAAAAGGATTAAGGCAGTTTACAAGGACACATAAAATACACTAACATAACAGTAGATGAGAACAAGATAAAGGAAGAAGTAGTGAGAGACGCTAAATGGGGGTAGGAACAGGATGAATGGAAAAATGCTTTCTGGAAAGTCTATACAGTGGCTGTGGGTGGACCACAGATCTGTCTGCAGGTTTTCATTTTAATTACTTTCAAATTCACACATTTTGCAAGGCGATGACAGCTAACTCTCGGTTTGCATTAATTACCTCTTGAAAGCAATTTTAATTACTTTCAGATTCACAGTCTCCTGAAGGTGAAAACGAACTATTTCCTCAAGACAAGCACACCTCCTTCTGAGGCTAAGACAGAAAATAATTTCTGCGTGTGTCAACATTGTGTAATGGGACGAACAACGTCTTCAGCAGTACCCCTACAATAAGCACAGGGTGGAATTTCATGGTGCTGCTTTAACAGGGTGTCCCAATAAAGTCTACAGGCAACACACTCTTCATTCTGAGATGCATGATGAGATCAATAATCTGCCACATAAATGGCTATGGGCTGTGAGTGCACTGTTCTCTGATTGCAGAGTCCAAAACCTGCTTGAAACGAGGCGATAAAAAAAAGGGGTGCTCAGTTCAAATGACATTTGGGACACTTAGTGTTCAGCTTTCCCCAGGCTGAGGCCTTCCCAGCCACTCCAGCTGTCAGGAGTCAGACTCTCCTTTGCATCAGCAGCCTCTCCTTTGGCACATAGCATCAGCTACATCGTACTGTTCTAATGTATCTGTGTGCTTCTGATTTCATTTTTTTTAAGTTTATTTATTTGAGAGAGAGAGACAGAGACAGAGACAGAGAAAGCAGGGGAAGGGCAGAGAGAGAGGGAGAGAGAGAGAATCCTAAGCAGGCTCCGTGCTAGGGCTCAAACCCACAAGCCATGAGACCACGACCTGAGCTGAAACCAAGAGTGAGATGCTTAACTGACTGAGCCACCCTGGCACCCCTGTATGCTTCTTATTTTAAACTCTCCCAGAGCAGGAAACACATCTCATGATTCTTTTTTATTCCCATGCTATAAACTAAATGTTTGTGTCCTCCCAAATTCATATGTTGAAATCCTAACCCCCAATGTGATGGTATCTCGAGGTAGGGCATTTGGGAGGTGATCAGGATGTGAGGGTAGGACCCTCCTGAATGGGATTAGTGCCATTATAAAAGAGACCCCAAAGAGCTCCCTCATTCCTTCTGCATGTGAGGACACTGTGAGAAGACAGCTGTCTATTAAGCAGGAGGTGGGTCCTCACCAGACACCAAATCTGTCAGTAGCTTGATCTTGGACTTCCCAGTCTCCAGAACTGTGAGAAACAGCTGTTTGTTGTTTAAGCTGCTCAGACTGTGGCAGTTTGTTATAACAGCCCCAATGGACTGAAATACCAGGGTTTGTTCTGTTGCTCTGTACCCACTAAGCACTCATGTACAGGTGAAGCAGTGATTAAGGATGATGATGGCAATATCTGACTGTTGCTGTTAAGGAAGAATTAAATTAAGCTGTGAGAGGAGCCCTTTTCACCAGGAACTCTCCCCATTCCAGTCTATGTTGCTGTAAAACTCCAGGTTAATCAGCCCCCAGATGTTTGCACTTCCCCTTTCTGCTATTACATTTTCACAGCAGGAATTCAAATTCCTTAGTAGTGTCATGGTAGGAGAAAGGAGGAAGAAGAGGTCGTTCCCCATGACCACTCTTTGTCACTACAGTGATGTCCCAGAATCACTGGGTTAGAACCTCCTCTAACCCTTTCACTCCATCACATCTTCCCTGAAGTGCTGAACTGAAGACCTCAGGACCCACAACCATCCAATCTCAACCCTCTTATTCATGAATTGGGTCAATACTGTCCCAAACTGAACGTGGAACAGAACAAAAACATAATATGGAACCATCAGCCCAGGTAATAAATCAAATGGGTTGAAGAGATAGAAAGTCTTAAAGGAATTGGGGGCTGGGAAGAATGCACTGATGCAGCCTCATTAAGTGATGTTAGAAGACTGTGTGCATAGAACTTGGCAATGTTGTGGGAGTATCAATAAAGTTCCCAAGAGGATGCCAGTTAGGAATGGATAGTCGGGTAGAAAGCTCAACTGAGAAAATAGTGTGGTTTAAAATCATTTAAATCCAGATGTCTGGATTGGACAGGGGATGTTGGGATGATGCGTGAACACAAGGTACAGTATTTGCCTTTTATTTTGAATACTTGGATAAAGAGATGAATTGAGACAATTCTCATGAGAAGTTTTATAAGAGTAATATTTTATGTAGTTAGATTATAATTTTATAATATTGAAAAACAGCAGGAGCAAGCACGTGTACCACAATCATTTTTTACCAGTCATTCAGACATGGTGCTTGGTCAGAGTGGATAATTTTGTTATCCAACTGTAGGATGTATGAGCTTTGGGTCGACAAGGAGATTTTGAAATCTGAGAGTGGTTCAAACAGAACTCCTCCTGTCTTAGTCAGTCCAGGCCTCTATAACAAAACACCATAGCCTGGGTGGCTTAAACAACAGACATTTGTTTGTCACAGTTGTGGAGACTGGGAAGCTTAAGATCAAGGTGTGGGTAGATTCGGTTGTTGGTAAGGGCTGTTTTCCTGGCTTGCAGGCGACTCTCTCTGTGTCCTCACGTGGCAGATTTCTCTCTCTTCCTCTCTCTCCTCTCCTCTCCTCTCTCCTCTTATAAGGGCACTAATCTCATCATGAGGGTCCCACCCTCATAACCTAATAAACTCCCAAAGGCCCCACCCCCAAATACCATCATATTAAAGGTTAGGGCTTCAACATATAAATTTGGTGGTGGGGCACAACTCAGTCTTTAGCACCTCTTGTGGAAGGCGACCTCAGCAGGACAATGAAGAGCATATTCTGCCCAACATGGGGAAGCAGCCACAGCAGAACTCCTAACAGAAGGCTAGGTAAGCTCTAATTTACACTGAACCATGTATCTCTCCATAGTCTTGGTATTTTCATAAAGGAGACATAACTGGAGGTCTCTAATCAGGGTGCTCTGAAGAAACTTCCTACCTAGGTCAGGCAGGGTCTCCTTGAAGAATCCCAGACTTGTTCACTACATTCCTAAGTCCCCTCCCTAGGGGAGAAGCCGTTGGTGACTACATTTTTTCATTGGCCACCCTCACCAAAACCCTCCCAGAGGCCAGCATGATTTTCCAGAGAAGAACCTGGGGAGGGGACAGCGGTCATGCCCCAGAGCCAAGATATAAAGTATGATGCTCTGTCTCATCAGATTAGTTCTGATACACCCCAAACTGTCATTCCACACAGGCAATCTGGCATCCAGAAACTTCAAATTCAAAGGTGATCATAATGATCAATATCCTCCCCAGGTTTCTGTCTAGAAAACTAAGGAAGCATGGCAATATTTTGGTTAGATTGGAAAATCATGATCCACCCTCCCTTCTGAAACTTCCAGGATGTCATCATAAATCCCATTCGACCTCCAAGTTGACAAAGCCAGGAGAAAAGTCTTTCTGCAGCATCCCAAGCAGCACTACTTGCTAGAACCTCTCCTCTATTTTGAATGAGAATCTATTTCCTTACAAAATTCACCCATTTGTCTAATTCTACCCTCTGAGGTCACACAGAATATGCCTGCTTTATGGCAACCCTCTAGACACAGAAGAGAACTTTATCTTCTCCCAAAATTATGCCCTTCCACGCTTCCAGGCTTCCAGGCTCTAGAGACCTGCCCTATGGTCCCCATTTGTCTGGCACTCTCTTCTAGACCCTCTTCTGTCACCTAAAAGTTCCTATTCAGCAGAGAGATTGTAATACCATAGCCTAGCTTTCCTGCTGGGCTGAAACAGTTTCCAAAAATTCTGGAAATTTGTTATGGTTGTGGCTGCCAAGCCCACAAAACCCAGATCCCAATCTCCCACTGAGCAGCCCAAGAACATGTTCAAATCATCCTCTGGCTGGACATCATCCATGGGTCCTTGAGATGAATCATGACTTTCTCTCGTTGTTGTTGGCTGTCCCCCCACTCAGGTCAAGGGGTGGTAGGACAGACACCACCCCTAATCATGCCCTTTGCCCCGAGTGTGGAACCCTGAAGGTGAAGGCAGCATTGAACATTCCATCATAGGCCCCAGGTGACTATTCTCACTTGACAGAAAGTGAGACAATACCAATGAGGTCCTAGGCATCTGCCTCATGATTTCCAGCAAAGGTCATCTGCAAGTGCTTAGCCTCCCGATCCCTGTCCTAGAGTTAACTCATGGGCCCCACCCTCAGCACTCTAAGTCATCTCGGTCTGGCCAGCCGCCTTGCTCTGACCAACCCCCCTCCATGCATTACCCATACTTCCACTGCGTGTGTCTCCTCTATATTACCATAGCACTTGTTGTCAACATACAGTCTCTGTCATCAGCCCTATCACATTCTGCCTTGAGACAGAGCTCTAGCTGTGTGCCTCTGCCTTGTCCAACAACTGGGAGCTCCTTGAAGGAAGCCCATGGGTCTTATTTAGCTGCATATCCACTTCTAGCATGGAACCTGACACAAAGTAGGCTATCATGTAGGATGGGTGAGGTTGAAATAAACTGAACCCTTGGTCTTACTTTGTCAACTCTTACATACTTTCATTGAGAAAGGTGGGAATTGGGCACCTCTCCCTCTGTGTGGGAGTCAGGAGAGACCACTACAACCTCTGTCCCTCTGTGCTTCACCATCTCCATCACCTGTGACCTGTGACCTGTGACCTGTGACATGTGGAGTGACCTGTGAGCAGTGAACTAAGTTGCTCACATGTGGTCTTCTGCTTGATCCCTTTTTAAGTCCATGAGTTCTCCTTCTTCCTATCTAGAAAATGTGCTCCTAACTCCAGCCTATGACCAGCCTGTCTTGCAGATGGACACTGGGGAGAAGAGCCCAGCTGAATTGGGGCAAACCCGTCCCACCCCCGAGTAATCACAAAAGGACAGCAGGTTGATGATGATTCTGATTAACCACAGCAGCAAAATGTCTCATGACTATTTTCATCATGCCCAGGACAAGGGGCTTAGCCTGCTCTGTGCAAACCACAGAATAGAGCTCCAGGGAGGCCCTGGATGCACAAATCACACAATGATACCCGAAAACTCAGAAGCCACTCAGAGTAGCTAAATCTCTGCTCCTGGACTCAGAGGTTCTCCAAACTCACATATCGCCTGCCAACTCCTCATCCCACATGAAATGGGCAATGCTGTCAAGAGTCATGCTGGTCTGAAAGACCAGCCAGCTTCCTCCTTCGTGGTTTCCATGGTGACAGGGGCAGTGTTTGGGCTTATGACTGTGAAAATGGAGACAGAGGTTTAAGCTCTCCAGTTCCCATCTACTGTTGCTCCCTATACACCTCCATTCACATTCTTAAAGGCCACAACAGGAAAGGGTGCCCTTACCTGCTAAGATGAAGATGCCCACGAGAATCAGGAAGACCAGCAGGTACAGCCCAAGGACAGCATGCTTCAGGGCTGACAGGGAGCCCAGCTGAGTGCAGCAGCCACCTGTCCGTCGCTTGTGGCATGGACCTAGACAATAAGGGTAAGAAGAGGAGGGGAAAAGGCACTTGAAAACCCCACAAGCATTTTTTTCTTCTGGTCTTATCTCTCCTGATGCACTCAGATGCTCACATGGAACCTCTCATACACCTTCTGCACACTTGTAATGCAGCTGTAACAATGGGGAACTTTCCAGAACATGACAAGCTTGTGAGCTTCTAGCTTTTACCCCACCGTCCTCATTCATGACCAAGCCAAATAGGCATGCCCACAGCTCACATGCCCAGGAACTCATTCTCCTGGAACCAGTCCAAGCATCAGAGAAAGCTCAAATAGGCTAGAGTATGTGTCTTTTACACATACTCTACATTGTCCCATGTGACCCAGAGAATATGGAGAAAATTTAAAACAGGGGTTGCAAACTTTAACTTCTACAGTGGCCAGGAATGGACGGAAATTAGCAAAGTGGGCCATGTGGACCTGAGGAACCTAACAGCACAGGCCCAGTATGGAAGAGGTTGCAATGTAAGAGTAAGGGCCAGGTGTTGCCAGACACAGAATTTTCAAGACAAGCCAGAAGTGATACTGAGAATTGCACTATGTTTCAAGTGTTGACAACTAGTAATAAAAATAAAAGACAAAAAACTTACAAAACACTAGGGAGTATAAACAAAACGCACTTACATGCCAGATCTGACCACCAGTTTGCAACCACAGATTTAGATTTACAGGAAAACATAGTAACTTCCTCCTGCGAAACTACATAAGGCTCACCAGCTTCTTCTGGCCAATATGGAACAGCAAATTATCAGTGCTCTACTGGACCTCATGGATCTTGTAGTCCAACCACTTGAGGTTACAGATAAAGGTTGCCAAATGTTAGTGGCAAATCCTAGGTGAGAACCCAGGTGCCCTGACTCTTGGTCATCTTTCAGCTGGACTCCTCCTTTGAGGCAGGCTTCTTGGCCTTCACAGAGGCCAGGAAGCCACTAACCTCCATCTGCTATGTCAACTGACAGTGGGAAGGAAGGGATGCTCTCCTGCCCTGACTCCCAGAAGGGCAGGTAAGAATCGATAAGAGCCTTTTTTTTTTTTTTTCAAAACCACATGCCCCTCTTATACTTATTCTCCCTCTCTGGTGAGGGACAGTGTTGCCAATTGGAGTGTGATGCACGTGGAGGAAGGTGTGGGAGCAGAAAAAGGCTGAAATAATTGATATTCGGAAATGTTTTTAAAGATGATGTGATCGTTTGTAATTCCTTGGTAACTTTGGGTTTGCAAGCAAGATGCTCTGGGGCTACTTATTATCTCTCAGGTACCATAACCACCTCTGGGGGCCTTCAGGAGGTTTGGTTATCAGGAGGGAAAGCATGGGTGACCACATTGGTTTCCTGACTCCCCAGAGGTATTGTTGAGCAAGGAACATTTTCCCACTCATCTACTCCATTTTAGTGAAAATACTGCTGTTAAAACAGTTAAGTAGAACTATTACATAATATTTCCATAAAACATTGGAGACAATTTGGAGCAGTTGGTAAAGAAACATAAATTCAATTACCATTCTCATCAACCCTTAACTACTGGCAAATTTTGAAAAGTTAACCTGCTTTTCCACTAAGACTTGAGCAGAGTACATCCTTTCAACTCCCTCTCAGTCTTTTTCCAGGACTTTCTATTGCTTTTTACACAATAGAATCTATAAGCTGTTTTGCTCCTGAATATGAAGGCTTCTTGTAGCACTTCAACCTTTTGTTGTTGTTGTTCTCATGAGCGCTGCTGGCTTTCTGGTTGCAACGTACTAGAGACAAACTGTTTCCTTGCAGAGTCAGAGTGGCGGGCACAGTGTTGGACACTACACAAATATGAGTTCTTGCTAACATGACAGTTGTTCCAGCTCTCCTGCTCTACACCCTGCTTCCTCTTTAGATGATGACAGTGCTGCTGCTGACAATGGCCAACTAACTGCTGCAAGTGGTCAGAAGATGCCTGTGCTGAAATGCTATTATCCTTATGTTTATCCCAAGCCAATCTTGGGTTCTTCCTTCATTGGCTTTGTTTGACCCTCTTCTTATTTCCCTTGATATATATATCAACCATATTCCGTTAACTGTTCCAGTTTCAATGGAATCTTGTATTTCTGGTTCATTATAACAAGAAATCATTCTTGCTCCAAAAAAAATTGATATAATTTTTTTTTGGACGTAACTTTTTTATTGAGGCCCAACGAGTCATTACAACTTGCCTGAACATGAGGCAGTTTAGTAAGATGAATCTTAACATAGTTAAGGACTGCACGCAACAACATACATTTTCAGCCTGAATAACAAGGCTATATCACAATTTATAAAGTGCCAGATGAGTGCTGATTGCCCTGCAGCTTGAAATTTTTCACGTGGGGAGGGAAAACGAAAAAGTAAGATCTCCTTCCTTCTCTAGGAATGAAAACATTTTCCCAAACTAATCAACCACAAGGGCAAGGGCTGCTTTTTCTTCAATATCACCCATTAGAACACCATCCTTTTATTGTCAAGTCTGTACTGACCTTCAATCTTGGCAGAATAGAAGGAAAGCCCCATAGACAACAATACTGCCAACTTGATATTGCCTTCCTTGTGTACATGTGCATTGCTAGCTCACTGTAAGAATGGGGCAAACTGCAATGCTATAGCCCTATTTTTCCCATCAAAAAAGAATAGTTCCTTCCTCTGTATCTAAGGCTTCTATTTAATGCCAGCACACATTGGCAATAGGTCCCTTTATCAACTAACACACAACATAGTCCTTCTTCTTAGAGAGCAGTTATTCTAGCAAGACTCAATATCTTAAATAGAACATAAAAGAATTTCAAACAGAGGTTTTCCACAACTGCATTAGATAAGTAGAACATGAATGATTCTGGAAAGATACCTAGAGAATGTGATTATAAGGGAAAAAAGACGAGTTAGGGGAAAGATGAATTACTAAGTCTGTCCAAAACACATTTCCTGGCTTTTTAGTTTAATGTGGCAGCAGTCTGTTAGCTGGGTAAACCATTCAAATTATTTAGGCCTTGTGGAAGATTAAAAACACTCCAAAATGATACAGTCAGTAAAACCAGGGCAAAAAGGATGTTCACTTATTTGTTAAAAAAAAAGTGTAAGAAATGAGCTATCAAGCCATGAAAAAAACATGCAGGAAGCTTATATGCATATTACTAAGTTACAACCTGAAAAGGCTATATAATGTATGATTCTATATGACATTCTGGAAAAGGCAGGGGTTAGAGGGAAGGAGGGATGAATTGGAAAAGCACAGATAATTTTTAGGGTGGTGAAACTATTCCATATGATACTATAATGATGGATATATATCATTGTACATTTGTCTAAACCCATTGAATGCACAACACTAAGAGAGAATCCTAATGTAGACTGTGGACTTTGGGTGATAGTGATGTGTCAATGTAAGTTCATCAATTATAATATGTGTACCACTGTGGTGGAAGATGTGCTCGTATGGAGGCAGGGAGTATATGGGAATGCTCTGTACTTATCGCTTAATTTTGCTGTAAACCTAAAACCACTCTAAAAAGTAAAGTCTATTTTTAAAAAAGTAGAGCTTTTGACTTATGGATTACTAAGGTGCAAACTTTACCATGCATTTATTGAACACCCAGTATTGATTGCCCCACTGTGGTAGCCAGCCTTCAAGATGGCCCCCCCACGATCCATGCCCCCTTATGTAGTCTCCTTCTGCAGTGCACCAGGGTTTGGTTTGTGTGACCAATAGAAGTGATCGTGTGTCACTTCTGAGATTAGATAAAAGACACGGCAACTTCTCCTTACTCACTTTGTCTCTCTTGGAACATCTATTTGGGGGGAAGCCAGCCGCTATGAACACCCTATGAAGAGGTTATTTGGTAAGGAAGTGAGGCCTTCAGCCCATAGCCACGTGAGTGAGCCTGGAAGCAGACCTACCAGCCAAATCAAGCCTTCGGATGACTACATTCTGGTCAAGATCTTGACAGAAGTCTCATGAGAGACCACGGGCCAGAACTACTAAACTAAGCTGCTCCCAGATTTCTGCCAGATTATATTATATATAAACATGTTTCTGAGTGAAATTTTCATCTGAAAAAGGAGACAAAATCTTGGCTTTCCTTTCACACTCATGGTTTCCTCAGAAACTGGGAAGATAATAACTTTTTGTTGTTTTAAGTTGCTAAGTTTTGGGCTGATTTGTTATGCAGCAAAAGGTAACTAATACACTTATGACAGACATTGTCAAAGGCAAAGGCAACAAGCTGCATGAGGGAGAGACAGTGTCAGCCTTGTTCACCTCCAACTTCCCAGTTCTCCGACCAGTGGCTGGCATGTAGTAGGCATTCAAAATAATTGTTGAATGAGAAGTTAAAATATGGCCATGGCTCTTCAGATGCTCACATCTGAGGGGAAGAAGACACATAAAGAGACAACTTACACAGGTGTGAATGAAACAGGTATGTACGAGAGAGATAGCACAAGTAAAATGTTGCATTGCAAAGCTGGTGATTCATTCTGTGTCCAGGAAGAGGTCCCAGAGTCTGCATGAAGAAGGCAGCAACTCAGCAAGGCTTATAAGGGCAGGCCTTTCTAGATGAGCCACAATCCGTTATCTCTCCCTTCAGCATCATCCTCTGATTTACAGCTATTCTAAATTTGAAAACTATGACTTTAAGAAGAAAAACTTCTTCCTCCATGTGAGAACAGTTATGAAGAAAGCACCAGGCAAAGCTGTTAGTTATTAAACATAGTTGTTGTTTGCAGACATGGTCACACACAAGACCAGATCAAGGGAGAGAATGGCACACACGCAAAACAAACAAACAGAAAACGCTTCCAAGATCTAGGAGAATCAAGGGAAAGGTTTCTCCATCTTGTAGTGGCCTCCACAAACTGAGGGTGGCTTCTCAGGAGATCAGAAAGCCAAGAGAAGGAAGCTTGGGGAGGGCAAGGATAGTGGCTCCAAGGGTACAAATGGAAACTAAAAAAAAAGAAAAAGAAAACGCAACGTGACTTGCAGAGAAGGCCCCTGAATGCCAGGCTGGAAGACGTTGTTCATCTCAGCATGGGCCTATGGTTTCCTGATTGGCTAGGAGTAAATGGATGGTTACCCTCCCTCAAGATATTCCATCTGCGTGTAGCCTGCAGAAGTTTGCCATGGCCGAGAATTTGTCGCTCCATTTTCTTAAAACTTTAACTTCTTTGAGAAGGAAATTTTATATCAGTGTAAGTGGAAAATCAGTTATCTTCCTCTTACACATTAAAATAAATACCTGGCCATTACAGTAACAAATTTATACTTGTGTATCACTTAGAGTCCTCTTGAGTATGACTACACGATATAGAGACACATTCTGAGCAACAGTTGACTTCAGGAGAAGCAGCGAAATCACAACACAACAGCAAATTGCAAGAAAAACTTGATTTCATCTACAGGGAAGCAAAACCAAACTTTTTAGATGTTCACCATTAAAAATATTCTAGAAGGTAGCACGTTAGGGATTAGGTGCCACTGAAAGAAGCATGTCAGAACCTTGCACCCATCTCTAGCACTAACCTTATTATTCACAATGGTCTACCTACCCCTCTGTCTGCCACTTTGTCTAAGAAGACCCCTGAGGGCAAGGTATGCCTCACTGACTGCTGTCTACCCATCAACCAGCACACGGCAGAACCACTATAAGATTCCTTGCAGGAACGAAGACGTGTGTAAGGTATTTATTTTTTGCTGCGAAGATCCTCTGTTATGTTTGTCTTATGCAAATAGTTGATCATTTCTGTCGGCTGTGAAAACATATTTTTGAGCCAAATTTTGGTCTGAAAAGTTCCACAAAATCTTGGCTTTCCTTGCTCATCCGTGGCTTTGGATTGCCACTTAGTGCCCATGTAGGTAAAATGTGGGAGCAATTCCTTGGAACTGAACTGACACTAATCCCGGCTGAGTAGCATAATCATGAGTGGAACTTTTTACCCATCCTGAGGCTTGATCCCCACCCCTGGACGTTCTGATTCTGATTCAAGACGAAATGATACATCCATGGCACAGAAATACACAGTTCTGGAGAAAGGCATTTGTCATATCAAAAGAGAATGTGAAGACACATTCTTGGAAAATCAGTGAAAAGCCTTACTATTATAAGAGCTTACTTTATTATTTTTTTATTTTGATTTCTTTTTAATAAGACACATTCACATGGGGTTGTCTCAAACAACTTTATCATTTGCAGGTTAAATTGTGAAGGGTTCCTTTTAATCATGGGACAAGAGTACCCCCTAAAGAGTTTTTTGCTAAAGTGCTGTCTGTAGAGGGTGGAGAGGTGCGTGGGAACAGGGTTAAAGAACAGAAAAGGAAAGGTTGTCTGCCAGTCACTCAACCCCAGACAGCTGAGCTGAGGATGCACCACAAGCCAGTTCCCAGTGTCAGGGCCACACTACAGTGGGAGCCTTGGAAATTCTGATTCCCTGTTTCCACATGCTCTCACTGGAGGAAAGCATGAGTTTGGGGCTCTGTTGAGGGAGGTCCAAAGCCTGCCCCTGTCTCCTGTTAACTGTGAAACCACGGGAAGAAAGTCTCAGCTACTCCCTTTATTAGTTCAGCCTTTTTTCTTTGAAAAAACAATTTTTCAGATTCTTAATCATAATTTTGGAGCATTTGGGAGTTAGCTGCTTAAACTTATTTTCCTCCCACTTAAACAAATACAAATTGATAAAAATGAGTATGTACTTATTTCTGAAGAACGGGGGTCTACACAACATAGAAAACAGGATGTGGTCATGGCATGTTTACCTACTTCAGTTTTACCAGCGACAAATGGTCCTTTTCCATGTGTTAGCTTTGGTCCCACAGCTTATAAATAGCAGGTGGAAATAAGGTTCTATTGCTGCGAGGGACCACAGAGCTCATCTTATCTAAGGATCTTGTTAAAACCACCCAAGACTGACTTCATCATCCCCACTCTGCTTACTCACCACTCACATTGTTCATTGTAATAGGCAGCCCCAAATAACCTCTGTCTTTGAAGCTGCCCTCCCTTTCTGGCTTTATTATTTTTTTGTTTATGTTTATTTATTTTTGAGAGAGAGGGAGAGACAGAGCATGAGCAGGGGAGAGGCAGAGAGAGAGGGAGACACAGAATCTGAAGCAGGCTCCAGGCTCTGAGCTGTCAGCACAGAGCCCAATGCAGGGCTCAAACTCACAAACCGCGAGATCATGACCTGAGCCAAAGTTGGACGCTCAGCCGACTGAGCCACCCAGGTGCCCCCTTTCTGGCTTTAATGAGCACCACTGTTTACTTTCCCTCATCAAAGGGAAGAGGAGGGTGTGGGGCAGAGACACTGAACCTTTGGTTTCATCTGACCTCAGTCTAGGAGGCACCAGATGCGGTACATGGAACACTAGTTACCTGTGTCTGGTTGAGCCACAGACATGAGTCTCCGAGGCAGATGACCCAGTGAGGGTCGCAGGCCAAGGAGACTATGGTCTTTTGCATGATCAGATGACTCTGACACTTTCATGTCCATTTCTAGGAAAGGGAGCAGGGTGGAAGGCATGGTGGCCAGAGCTAATTTGGTTTAGATGTTGTGATGATCTAGGACAGTTTCTTCTGGAACTTCTAGAGATATCTTGTCATTTTGTAACATGCCTGCAGTATTTGTTATTCTTCTCAGTCCCTATCTATTTCCCAAGTAACTGTGCATAAAAATTCTTGAAAACAATCAAGGGCTTGTGTGCTTATTTTCAGCCGGAGGAAAGTGGGAGGAGGAAGGGACTCTGGCTGGTGTGCATATTATTTTGCAGCTGGGCTGAGGAATGGAGAGAGAAAGCCAGGTGGGAGGGGAGACGAGGGCAATGAAGGTGAGCTGGTGGGTCATGGGGACCCAGGAGGAAGGGAGGGGCCATGGAGCCCCCAGGAAGAAGAAGAGAATCCTGGGCTTGTAGAAGATGCCTACACTCTGGCCCAACACAGGCAGTGCATGGTTTAGAAGAAATGCTGTCAATGCAGACACTCAAACGACAGCAGGCTTGAGGTTCTGCCTAAATTCAGGCCCAAAGACACTCCTGCAGAGTGGCCCTGGGTCCCTCTCGAAAAGATTCCCGGTTCTTTCCCTGGCTCCTTGTCAAAGGAAATACATCATCTGATGATGTGTTTGCAATGCAGAAGCCAGGGCTCGGCTATGTTCAGTTTTGAATCACTACTCTTCCCAGGCCACTAGTGGAACCTTCCTCCCATTTTCTGGTTGCCTCTGTCTGGGGCATTGGTCTAGCCTCAGGGCAGGAATGGATAAACTTAACATCCCCTGTCTCCTTGCCTCAGCTCCCCTCATTGAGTTGGGAGGGCCATCTGGGTGTCTGGTTTCAAAGAGAAAGGCTAAGATCCCAACCCATGCCACCCGTGCGGGACTGAGCTGGTCCCCGAAGCCTGCGGGCTCAGAGGCCTCCAGCTCTGTGGTCTCTGGCAGAAAGCAGAGCTGGCTGAGCCACAGAAGAGAGTTCAGTGGATCTGAGTGAAGACGATGGACCTCAGATCCACTGAAGCTTTGCCACCTGGTAAGGCCCGGAAGCAACAACAGTTATCGTGCATAGAGCTTTGTTGGGAAATTGTGAGGGTCAGCTCCCACGGGGCAGGGTCTGTATCCCACGGGTCCTGGCATGTAGTAGGTGCTCAATTAACACCTGTTGGCTGTTTGTGGTTAAATGAGCCTAATAAACTAAATGCAAATTTACTGGGTATGCCAAACCATTATTTAGGCTTTTGTAATAACCATGTTTTCTAGCTTCTGATTTGATGCTTCACATCTCAGGGAAGTGCCTCTCTGGGGGCACTGACTCTGGAGAGTCCCCTCCCAGGGATAGCCAAATAAAGAAACTTGCCCGTAAGCGAGTCTTTCGTGTGCAGACCACCCCATCGACAGCCCATCCTACAACCACCTCCTTTGTCACTTTCTCCCTCTAGGCCACTATCCATCTGCCCTGTCACCAGGTACCGGACAACTAGGGACAGCCCTAGGTCCCAGAATCCGCTGAAATCATTCAAACTATTGCACTCCAAGCTTGCACACACTGCCTGACCCACAAATCCCATTCCTTGGCAGGCAGTGGTGTAACAATCTTTTCAATGACACTCCTTCCCTGACCTGTTGGCCTCACCACACATGAATAAGAATAAATCCTACATTTTAAAATTGCTCTGGATGTTGGTGGGAATGCAAATTGGTGCAGCCACTCTGGAAAACAGTATGGAGGTTCCTCAAAAAATTAAAAATAGACCTACCCTATGACCCAGCAATAGCACTGCTAGGAATTTACCCAAGGGATACAGGAGTACTGATGCATAGGGGCACTTGTACCTCAATGTTTATAGCAGCACTTTCAACAATAGCCAAACTATGGAAAGAGCCTAAATGTCCATCAACTGATGAATGGATAAAGAAATGGAGTACTACGTGGCAATGAGAAAGAATGAAATATGGCCCTTTGTAGCAACGTGGATGGAACTGGAGAGTGTGATGCTAAGTGAAATAAGCCATACAGAGAAAGACAGATACCATATGGTTTCACTCTTATGTGGATCCTGAGAAACTTAACAGAAACCCATGGGGGAGGGGAAGGAAAAAAAAAAAAGAGGTTAGAGTGGAAGAGAGCCAAAGCATAAGAGACTCTTAAAAACTGAGAACAAACTGAGGGTTGATGGGGGGTGGGGGGGGGGTTATGGGTATTAAGGAGGGCACCTTTTGGGATGAGCACTGGGTGTTGTATGGAAACCAATTTGACAATAAACTTCATATACCGAAAAATAAAATAAAATAAAATTGCTCTGGAGCCAACAGTGGGATACAACAGGATAGCAGCTGCCACTTCCCAAGCACCTATTCTGGGCTGAGCACTTCGATAGTTCTAAGCACAACAACAATCACGAAGATAGGTATTATTACTTCTATTTTATAGATGATAAAGCTGAGTCTCAGAGAGGATAAGTTAGGTGATTTACCCAAAGTGGCAGGGCTGGGAGGTTTTAGCCTTGCAGAAAGGGTCCAGAGTTGGGGTCTGGGTGTGCAGAACGGGGATGTCAGGGGAGGGAACCTAAGGACAGTTTTATCCATTCATTCAGCAACCACTCCTTGAACAAGCAGCTAAGACCGCTGATTTCCAGGCCCTGTGTCCATGGACCATTGAGTCCACCCGTGAAAAGGGCAGTTCTCTCTCCCTCAGCCAGCCAGGGCCAAGACCAATGACAAGAGCTTGCTGGAGGGTACCGCTTTGGGGACACCCAGAGGACAACCGCATGGCTGTTTGTCTTATGTCAGCTTTACCCCAAGACAGGAAGTGCAGCCCGGGAGCTTGGGGTAGGAATCTTCCCCTAACCACTTAATCTACTGTGGTATCCAGCTGCCATTCTGTTTCTGACTTTCCTTTGGTGGTGGAATTTTGCCCCTCAAAAAAAGGTTTATCACCTCCTAGAATCTCAGATCTAAGCTAGCAACAGCAACACTTTGGAGCTTTGAAAACTTATCTACAAATAGAGTAGTGAGAACAACCTTTTTTTTTTTTTTTAAATTATTGCTGACCACAAAACAGAACTCCTTTACCAGGAGACCCATGGGCAGAAGTCAGGGAAAGGGCACACTCAGTAAGTCAAAGGTCCCAGAGGCTGCCCTGGGCATCTGCAAGGCAGGCAGACAGGTTCTTCTCACATCCACATCCACTCGCTGGCAAGACAGCACCCTTCTTATCTTTAATCTGTTAATACCCTTCAGGGATCCCCAGTATAAGCTCACATGGTAAAGGCAACTCCCCCTGGGCACCCTGGAAATGCCTAACATACTTAAAATGTTACACTTACTTTTTTTCTAAAGTTTATTTATTTGTTTTGAGAGAGACGGAGACAGTGGGAGTGGGGAGGGGCAGAGAGAGAGAGAGGGAGAGAGAGAGAGAGAGAGAGGGAGAGAGAGAGAATCCCAAGCAGGCTCCACACTACCAGCACAGAGCCTGACGTGGGGTTCGAACTCACGAACCGTGAGATCATGACCTGAGCCAAAACCAAGAGTCAGGTGCTTAACTGACTGAGTCACCCAGGTGCCCCACACTTACATCTTAATAGATGCCCTAAGGTCGGGGTGGGGGCATCATCATAACTCTGGAAGGAAGAAGTGAATTCCCACATTTGGCAGAGTATAGTAAAGTCAAACAGGACTGGAGAGCCAAGATGCCAAGATATAAGTCACCAGGTACGGGGGACAAGGTCAGGCTCACTTTTATTTATTGACAAACCATAAGATCACCTTCAAACAGAGACACTTTTAAGAATGAATTGTGCTCTATTAGTCACTATGCAGAAACAGTGGGCATAAACCAAGATCATTCCTGCAAACTGAAGTGGGGGGGCAGTTATGGCCTTCATTGGGAAAGCTTGTCCTCAGTTTCCCCTTGCCCTCAGCAATTCTCTTCAATCTGCCCCTCCCGATCTGATTGCTGCCATCTGTCCCCCAGGGTCTCTAGTATGTTCTATTTTCCTAGTCTTTCCTCCATCAGTTAGATTCCCTGTGCTCTCCTCCAAGGTGACAGGTGGATGATAGAAACTCACCCACAGAGAGGTGTCAGGAGAGGCCAGCAGTCAGCCCCCCTGCCCCCCACAGCCTCCTCCCTTAACAGGACTTTTCTAAAGACAAGGCTTCTGCGTGGGCACTCTGAACATCTTGGGTTTCTTGACTTGAATGCGCTCTCAAGCCAGACAGCAGGAAGTGGGAAGGCACTACAGCAGACAGGCCTAAGGCACTGTGCATAAGCCTGGGACCATCACTCGCCCCCATCAGCTCTGTGAGCATTACGTTAACCAGCAACCACGCCTGCAGGGTGGGGGCCAGGCTGGCCCTGCTTGGCTGGGCCCTGTCCTCAACAGCTGTGTTTGTATCTTCCAAACCCCATGGCTGAACTCTGCATATAGAGGTTAGACTTCAGGCCAGAAGTCCCAGGGGATAGTGGGAGCAGGGGCTGCTGGGGAGGGCGGGGCATTCTCCGACCTGAAGTGCGGCCCGGCCCGAGGTTAGTGTCCCAGGCTTCCTCTGAAGCCATTTAAGACCCTGTCACTGTGCTCTTGTCCAAGCCTATTTGCATTTATATCTATTTCCTGCCAGCATCACCTCTTAGAGTAATTCATTCCATGTGTCTCCTGCACTGCAGCCATTTATTCCCACGGCCCCACCCTGGCTTCGTCATCACCCAGAAAGTCTCCACCTCTGAAACCTTAAACTCCAAGAATCCACGCTCACAGCTCTCACTGCCACCAGCACGGCTCTTGATTGTATTGGGAGGGGGTGGTGTGCGGAGCCCAAACCTGGCCCCCCAGGGGGGAATGGGGTGAGCAGCAGGAGGGGTGGGTTTAGGGACTAGAAGGGCAGGCATATTAGAAGGGCTAGGCTCTGCCTCTGACTGGCTTGGTGACCTTGGGCAATTTACTTCACCTAAGACTTCACCTTCTCATCCATAAACTGGGGATAATAATACATATTGAGGTCGAATGGAGACAATATATTGGGCCCTGAGCACATGCCTGCCTGTGTCACATGCTCACCCAAGGGGAGCTATCTTATTACCTCCTTGTTATAATCACTTCTCACAAGGCTGATACTGGCCCACCACCTCCCCTGGCCTCCCCTGGTTACCTTGTCTCCACAGGAGCCAAAATGAACTCCCTAGCTCCTAGTGCTGCAGGACAAGGTCCCCCTTCCTTGTCCACACACCACTGTGGTGGGCAGAGAGGTTGCCCCAGGACTTTGTGTGCTCCTGGTGAGACCTCTTCTGCAAACACAGCCTCACCATCAGTTTCTGCCCTGAAACCAACATGACCAATCTCACTGCATCCTGGGTCCCGGCTTCTGTCAGCCCCACAGAAGCCACAGAACCCTCAGGACTCCCCACCACCCATGAAAATCCCCAAACAGCCTTGTTTATGCCCCTTTGGCCATTTCATTCCCCAAATTACTGAAACCTTTCCACTGTATAGCCCCTGGACTTCCCAGCCAGTCATGTAGAAACGTCCCTTATTTTCTCAGCCTCTGCTCTGAACATTTCTTTTACTTTCTTGTTTTAATTGAAACCTGTTTCCAGGTTTGTTATCTTCCCAAGTGTGGCTCTCAGTCTTCCATTCTCATACAAGTGGCCTAACAGCACAGTACATGTTTTTCTTTGCTCCTTGTTGCTATTTCCAGAACATTCTCTCTCTCTTCTCCCTTCCCCATGTTGGATGCTCACATCACGACTGCACACTTCTTGTTGCTAAGGGACATCTGCTCACCCTTCCCCTCTCTGAGCTCACTCTCATTCTCTCAATCCCCGTTTCAAACTCCTCCTGACCTCCTTTCCTCTCTTGATTTCAACCTCCGCCCTGACTTGAAATGTGGCTGGGCCACACTGAGCTGGGCTTGAAATGCAAAACACACACTGGATTTTGAAGCCTTCAGCATGAGAAAAAAAATATATAAATCTTCCAACTGTTTTTTTTTATAGGGATTACATATCAAAATGATAATATTTTGGATATATTAGAGCAAATAAAACATATTACTGTATTTAAATTAGTTTCATCTGTGTCTCCACCTTTCTGTGTGGCTACTAGAAAGTTTAAAATTGCATATGTGGCTCACATTACATTTCTATTGGCTTTACCAATGATCGAAACTCTTTCTCAATCCCCACTTCAAATGTCCCACATTATCACCACCTCTCCTGTCCTCCAGAGGCACTTCCTCAAGAGTTCTGACCCCGGCACTCCCTGACTTCACCAAGACCTACAAACTGTGGCCCCTACTGCCTTTCCCTCATCTCCCCCCTCAGTCCTTCCTTCCCCCCTTTACCCACTTATATTTCATGATTTGCATTATCCACTTTCTAGACATACCCTCCATTGCCTTGCCCCTCTCTGGCACCTTCACATTGGTGAAACTCAACCTGGTTAGAGCTAACTCTGCAACTCTATGCTTCCATCCACATAGCTGAGCAGAGCCCGAAACGGAAAACCATGCCACCCTGTCAGTAAGCTCACAACTGCCAGACACCAGTGGGCCCTGGTGCCATCCAGTGGGCTTGCCACCTATTCCTGGACCATCCGCACACTCATCCCCAGAGGCCTGTCTCATATCTTCTCCTCCACCTTCACTTTTGGTTTCCTAGTTGAGAAAACAGAAGCAATGAGGAGGGAGCTTCCTTAAACTCCCTCCACAACGTAACCACGGACCTGCATCCAGGCCGTAGCACTCTATCTTCCCTTTTGTCGCTGTAGTCGAACTGTCTTGTGCTCTTGCCCAAGCCAACACCCCTGACTCATATCGGATTCCTTCTCTTACTTACCCAAGGACAGAATTCCAGCACTTCTACTTAGCCAATGTTTCCCTCTGCACAGAATCACTCCATCAGCTTAAATGATACTATTTTTTCCATCTTAAAATAAAAAAATCTTTCTTGACCTCCATTCCCTTCCATTTCTCTGTCCTCTTATACAGCAGAACTTCTTGAAGACCCACTGAATCCAATTACTTCTCCTCCTGTTCTCTCCTGAATCTACCCAGTTCATCCTCCCCATCCAATGTCACTGAAATTGCTCTTGCTAGGTGTTATGGGCTGAATGGTGTCCTTCCAGAATTCCTGTGTTGAAACCCTAACCCCCACTGTCTCATAAGGTGACTGTATTTGGAGGTCTTTCAAGAGGTGATTACATTAAAAATGAGGCTGTTTGCTTGGGCCCCAATCCAATTTGACTGGTGTCCTTTTTTATTTTTAATTTGTTTAACTTTTATTTATTTTGGGGAGATGGAGAGAGATAGAGCATGAGTGGGGGAGAAATAGAGAGATAGGGAGACATAGAATCTGAAGCAGGCTCCAGGCTCTGAGCTGGCATCACAGACCCCGACATGGGGCTTGAACTCATGGACCATGAGATCATGAGCTGGGCCGAAGTCGGATGCTTAACTGACTGAGACACCCAGAGGCCTCATTGACTGGTGTCCTTTTAAGAGGAGGAAATGTAGACATACAGAGAGACACTAGGGGTGCATGGGCACAGAGAAAAGACCATGATAGGACACATGAAGAAGGCAGACAACTACAAGCCAAGGAGAGAGGCTCCAGGAAGAATCAACGCTGCCCATACCTTGATCTTAGACTTCCAGCCCCCAAACTGTGAGAAAAAAAAATGCCTGTTGTTGAAGCCATGCAGCCTGTGGTATTTTGTTATGCAGCCTGAGCTGACTAATACATCAGGTCAGCACACACCTCCAATGGCTCAGTCCAATGGCCAATGCTCAGTGCTCTCCCAATTTGACCTTTGAGTGGCACTGGGTGCAGCTGGCCATACTTCTCTTCATTGCATTTCCAGGGCTCAATAACTCGTGGTTATTTTTTCACTAGGTGTTCCTTCTCGGCCTCCTTTGCTGTCCCTCCTTATCTCCCAACCTCTTAGACCTTTCAGCATGGCGCTCACCAGAGCCCCTTCTCTGGACCTCATCTCATTTCTCACACACCATCAGTCTGTCATTACTAACCTAAAGGCACACCTCAGAACTGGATTGCCTCTCACCTCCTCCACTGCCTTTGCCTCTTTGGAGGCACAGCATGCCTGGATTATCCTAACTGGACTCCACCCAGTATTCTCCTCTACCACCCCATTGAGTCTTTCCCCAACCTCACAGCCAAGGCACCTCAGAAACAGAGCCTATGTTGGGTATTCACCTTTTCTTTCAAGCCAGACTTAATCCACTGCACTTTGGCTTCTCTCCCACTCAACTGAAATGGCTCAGAAGAGGTAACTGCTGGAAAATCTAATGTCCTACTGCAGCCAGAGTGAGCATTTTACAATGGAAATCAGACCTTATCCTTTCACTGCTTTGAAACACTTTGCTGACTTCCTATTGCCTCCAGAGACCCAAATTCCTATGGATGCTACAGTAGACTTTTCATGGTTTGACTTTAGCTTCAATATAATTAAGAGTGTGGGCTGTGGAGTCAGTTAATCCTGACTCCAATTGCCATAGATCGAATATTTGTACCCCCCTACCTCTCTTTGGAGCCTAGTCTCCAACATGATGAGAACTGGAGGTAAAGCCTTTGGGAGGTGATCAGGTCATGAGCATGAGGTCCTCGTGAATGGGATCAGTGTTTTTATGGAAGAGACCCCAGAGAGCTCCCTCTCCTCTTCCATCATGTGAGGACAGTAAGAAGACAGCCATCTATGAACCAGGAAGAGGGTCCTCACCAGACATGGAATCTGCCAGTGCCTTGATCTTGGACTTCTAGTCTCTGGAACTGTGAGAAATAAATGTGTTTGTAAGCCACCCAGGCTGTATTGTTATAGCAGCCCCAGTGAACAAAGACATCAATCTCTCCTGACTGTGATCCTGGGCAGGTTACCAGGTCTCTGAGCCTTGGTTTCCTCATATATCACTTGGCTGTAATAATGGGACTCATCCTACTGGTTGATGTAAGGATCAGATGAGCTTATCCTTGTCCAATTCTTATAACAATGCCTGACCTATCAGAGCTCAAAAAACAAACATTCATTACCTCCCACCACTTTCTTTCCTCAACCTGAGCTCTGTGCTATGTCCCTTGACTTGGAAAAACTTTCTCCGCCCTTTCTAACAGGCACACTACTGTCTGTCCTTCAGTATTTCACTCTAGTGTCTATCCCTGCAGGAGGCCTTCCTTCTTCCCCAAGGCAGACTTAGGGCTCCTTCTTCTCCCCTCTAATGACACTTTGCATCCAATTCCATTAGAGCGTAAATCAAATGATACGGTAGGATTGGCTTACCTGTCTGTGTCTTCAGGGAAATTGAAGCCCCTTGAGGGCAGGAATCATGACCTTTTATTTCTGTATGCGCCAGCAGCACCATGAAACCTGTCATCTTTGGATGAATGAGGTCATAGTTTCTTTTGTCTTAAACTCACGTCTTTAGGCAAGCCTTCACCTAGTACTTAAGGATTTGGTGAACAAGAATGTGTTCATTTGTGCAACAAGCAAAGGTGCCTTCCATGTGCAAGACACAGTGCTGGTATTGGGAATGTTAAGTTGAATCCAAGGCAGACAGCATTTGCACTCAGGGAGATTATGGTCCAGAGGGACTTAGGTGCACACAGCTGTAGAATAGTGTGAACGGAAGGGCTGAAAGTGACCAAGGAAGCCAGGCCAAAGGGCTGGAAAAGAGACAGAGAGAAGGCAGGCTTCTAGACTCAGGGGGCCACAGTCACGCTGCTTATTATTTGACACCAGGAATCAATAGCAGATAAACTTGGGAACAAGGTAGGAATGAAACTCTGTGTCCTAGAGACTGAAAATAGAAAATGTGGAGGGGCGCCTGGGGGGCTCCGTGGGTTAAGTGTCTGACTTCGACTCAAGTCATGATCTCAAGGTTTGTGAGTTTGAGCCCCGCTTTGGGCTCTGTGCTGACAGCTCAGAGCCTGGAGCCCGCTTCGGATTCTGTGTCTCCCTCCCTCTCTGACCCTCCCCCCTCTCAAAAATTAATAAACATTAAAACAAATTTTTTAAAAAGAAAATAGAGAATGTGGAGGAACTAGGGTACCATGGGCAGGCCTCAGGCTGGGAACAGACAAACGGAAGGGATGCAAACATAGTCATCCTAAGATCAAACACTGATGGAATGCTCTGTATGTAACAGGCACTGTTAGAAGGACTTAACGTGGAATAACTCAGGTAGCCCTTGCAATAACCCTAAGTCAGGGGCTATTATCTCAGTGCACAGGGGAGGGAAAGCTGAGGCTAAGAATTGGTTCAGGATTTCTCCGCATGCAGCAGAGCTGGAGTCCGAACCTAGCATGCCTGGCTCCGGAGCCTGTGGTCCCGCCACCATGCAATGCCCTCCCCACAGTGGAGAAGACAAGACTGGTAAGGATGTTAAGTTTGGAAGAGGGCACCTGGAGCCAATGAGGCTCGATACAGTCTGTACCAACTGCATGATTCAAACCCTGAATGTCCTTCCTACCCGATCACCTCTAGGTAAGTAAGCTTTGCATGTGGACCGACGTTGTGCTGGTTTACAGTGGGGAGGGCAGGGAGAGAGAAGGGGACAGACTAACCACAGTGATGATGAAATGACAGAGGGCCGGGCCATGTCTCCTGCCTCCTTGCACCCCTCCCTGCACATAGCCAGTGCATAGCACCTGCAGGGGGCCCGCAGAGCATCTTTCTTGTTGAAAAATGAGGATAGAAAAATGAATGACTGCATGACCTAGGGAATGAAGGCCAGGAACCACCTGAGCAAGGTCTTTGGGTGGGAAGGAACAGGTGATGTGATGAGGGATAGCCATGCCATGATTCATCACCTCTCTGCTCAGGGCCTCTCCTGAAGCTCCCTTCCCACTTGTGACCCAGCTTTTACCACAGACCTCCCCCCTTCACCCCCACTCCAGAGTGTGCCAGGCCGGTGGTCAGGCCAGTGCTATTCCCTCAAAGCCGTCCTCACTGCCCTTATGGTGAGGGCAATGCCACATGAAACATGGCATGGTTTAGGGGCTGGGGGCTTGAGTGACAGAAGGGAGCAGAGGCTCCTTTTGTGCCCCCCCCACCCCACGTAGGAAGGAGCTGTTGGGGCATCTGGGCTTCTCTAGTTCTTCCCTCCACAAGAAACCAGCTTCCACCAGGGACAATGAATGGATAGATTCACATATGGCCTGGAACCAGGACCCAGAACATTTCTTACAGATTCCACTGATCCAGAACCAGGCCTCAGGGTCCAGAACACTTTTTTACAGACTCCCCTATTTGGGGGATACGACTAAAAGACTTTGTTTGATTTCCTTGAAAATCTAGGTTTCATAAGGGAGCCCACTAACTAAAACTCTGCTTCCTTTAGCAGAAGGTAAGCACCAGCCTTAAAATCCTCACCCGGCCAAGCATTCCTGAGAAGTGATGTGGGTGTTTCTTAGGAGACCTGGGGTTGGGGGGGCTGACAGCAGCTGCTCCTGACGCCCTCGTCCTTTGCTCTCCTTCTTCCTCACTTCCCGAGGATTTACAAGGGACTCCCCAAAGGACGGGGAGGTGAAATGTGTATCAAGGGTGTACTGTGCACAAGGTGCTTTATGTGGCCTGTGGCACCTGATTTTCCCACAGATCTTGTGAGGTAACATTATTCCCATTTTGCAGATGGGGACACTGAAGATTAGAAAGTTGAGGCCCCAGAGAAAGAGACGGCCCACTCAAAATAAGACACTTTACAGCATTTCATAAAGGAATACATGCCAAGTGTGGCCAGGGTGTGAAATGCCCCCAAAGGCTGGAGTGGTGTCCCCTGGATGTGACCACACTGGGCCCCCAGGGTCAAGGAGGGGAACAGTTGCTGGAATCTGGCGGGAGAAAACCCGCGTGGAGAGGGTGGCTTATAAGGGTCTGTGACCTTTGGTGGAAGGACACAGGCAGCCCAAGGTGGACCCTGAAGACAGGACCTGGGGGAACAAATACTCCAACCTCCCTGTCGTGGGTCCTCCCACCTCCTGCTGGGCTCATCCCCAGTGGCCAACGCGGTGAGCCAGAGTGCAGGGTGAGCAGCGGCCACTGAGAATAGGGGTGGCAAACACCAGACGCCCTTGCAGGGAGCCCAGACCAGCCAAACTGCAATCATCCAGGCTCTTGTCACCTTCCCAGGCTGTTCCCCATCTTGCAGAGGGATATTCCACTGGGCCACAGAGACCCAGGATCCAGCCTGGCTGCCCGGTGACCACGGATTTACGGAGCATTTGGCTCTGTGTTCTTGTTCAACAGACACAGAACACTGAGAACACCGCAGCCCCGTGCCGGTTAATATCTCTGCTCTCCTCTTGCCCCGGTGCCTGATTCTCCAACCTGTAGAGGGTGAGCCTCCCGTGAGGTCCCAGCCAGACCCTCCCAGGAAATCCGCCCCTGCCTTTGGGCCGCTGCCCGGCAGCCCTGAGCTGTGCCAAGATGAACCAGGGAGATCTGATTGATGAGAAGGTAGATGAGGGGGTTCCCCGAGGAGAATAATTTAATTTTATGGGTTAGGAATGCGGGGATGGGGCGGGGGGGGGGGGCTTGGGCCCTAAACTCAGCAAGCGGCCTGGCTGCAGGCGTCCAGGCGCAGCCCGGAGCATGTGTAACTCATTACCTCTGCAAGCCTCCCATTTGCGGCCGCGGGATGACGCTGGAGCGTGGTGGAGTGTCTGAGGCCGCGGGGTGAGCACGACTACAGTATTTTTCTGACACTAACACCTCTCTCTGGCCCTCAGGAAGGGCCGTGGAGGAGCCAGGCCCACACCCAGCCCTCCGCCTCCTCCGCCTCCTCTGCCTCCTGGCGCCAGACGGGAGAGGCCTACAGCTACACGGGCGAGAGAAGCAAGGCAGCACCGGGGAAGGTGAGAGGGGAGAGGAGGGAGGGGAGGGGGGAGAGGGGGAAGCAGGTCCAGCTGCACCCCCCCCCCCCGTTTGGTGTTCAGAGGGAGGTGGAAGTGGTCATCGAGGTCACAGGAGGCTGGGCTGGAGGACACTGAAGGTCGCATTCTGCAATTAGCCCTTTCATGTAATTCTAGCAACACAGCTGGAAGCGATGCTATTCCCCCTGGTGGCACAGAGGGGAGGCTGGCCCACCCTTGGGGCCTTCCCTCCAACAGGGGGGCTCCCAAAGAGGTGCTGACAGCTCAGACCCAAGGGAGGAGGCAGGGTCCTGAGACGTGGCCTGAGGAGAGGTGCAGAGAAGGGAGAGGTCCCAAAGACCGACGCAGAGCAGGGTGTGAGGGCGTGAGCCTTGAAGGATGTATGGGTGCACCACGTAGGAGCTGGGCCAGATGGGCCCTTATGAAGGGGACAGGGGAGCCTAGGCAGGTAACAGCCCCCCCCCCCCACCCTCCTCACTTGCTATGTGGAAAGAAGGGCAGGGATAAAGGCAGGGTGGAGGGAAAAAGAAGACAAGTTGGGGGGGGGGGGTTCAGTGCATCAGTCCTGAAATAACCAGTTTACGCCCTAATGTCTTTAAAGTCCCACCCACATTAAAGTCTGAGTCACACCTTAATATCTGGGCTGCATTTTTGCAACTTTGCTTCCCCAGATCCCAGTAACCCCAGGGCCCAGAGGAGCCACTGCCTCTCCTCCCCATCTTTCCTTCAAGGGGGAAACCCTGGAAGGGATTTGGAGCGCCTGCAAGGCCTACCAGACATTACTGTTTAAATCTACTCTAGGCCCCTGCGCGGCTCAGGCCTCCCTCCCTTTCCCCATCTCTGTCCACCCTCTGCCTTCCCAGCAACCTCCCTCTCCCCCACCGCCCTTCCTCTCCCTCTCCGGTTACACTCTCCAGAGATGAGGATCAAAGAGCAAAATCCTGGAGAAACAGATCAAATCTGGCTTGAATTTCCCCAAGTCAGAGCTCACTGGTTTCGTCTTAGAAATGAAAGGGAAGGGGGGAAAAGTCAAACCAGAAATCCACGAGCTCAGGTGGCTGATTTCATCTGAACACTCCAGTCTCTCTGGGTCCCTCATGCCCCCACCACCCTGTGCCTGGAGGGCTGGTCATTGAAGAGTGGGGAAGACCCAGACAACATGGAAATCAGGCTTTGAATGCATTTGTTTTGCCTCTTTGAGCTTTCAAGGACCCCAGTGTCCAATCATTCATTCGTTCATTCATTCATTCCTGCAATAAATAGTGAGAACCTACTGTGTGCCAGGCTTGAGAGACTTCAGTGAACAAAACAGAGGTGCCTGCCCTTGTCCAGCCTATAGTCTTCCCACAAGGAACAGACAGTAAATGATAAGCGTAGTACATAAGAATGATATAGTGTGTTACGGGAAAAAGGAAATAGCGAAGCAGGGAAAGGGGCTGAAGGTGCAGGGGGGCAGGAAGCCTAATGGGGAAAGTGATATTTGAGCAAACGCTAGAAGGAGGTGGGAGAACAAGCTTCTCAGCAGCAGAGAAGTGCTCCCAGGGTCAAGGTGAAGGTCGGCAGCCTACTTGGCCATGGTCAGCACCTGGGTTATCACTCGCACTGAGGCGGGATGCTTTGTAGACTTTGCTCAAGGTAGCACTCAGATTTTCAAAGGGCCACACCCTGAATGCAATGACCAGGTCTGTTTCTACACACAGAATTTTAGAACTGGACAGAACCTCTCCTGTCTGCCCCCATTTGGCAGATGAAGACACTGAGGCCCAGAAAAGGATGTGACCCAGTCAGGCAGCCTCAACCCCACATCTTTCAACTTCTGTCCACACCTCATGGGGTGCCAGGCCTCAGGTGACCCCTGAGGACTCTTGGAGCAGGGCTCAAAAGCTGTCCTCTGGTCACATCTCCTCACAGCTGGGGGGCCTGGAAAGCACAGTGGCTGAGATTACTGTTATTTTCAACCCTTCTGGTCCAAAAGATCTTTTTAAGTCTGGGGTTCAGAAAAAGGGAGAGCAAGATGGGGGAAGAGGGTGCGATGGCCTGGTGATACTTCTCACCCCAGGCCTCTCCCTGCCCTGTAGCCCCTGCCCTTTCCTTCCCTTATCGGCCCCCTAGGCCAGCTCTACTGGTCTTCCAGGCTCCCCCACAGCGCTGTACTCCAGTTCTTTCTTGCCAAGCCAGTCCTCTTTCCCAAGGGGCTGGTGGGGAGAGGACAGGATCAACAACACGAAAGCCAGCCTGACCTTTGCTGATGGGGAAGTGCTGAGCATTGGCCAGTGATCTGGCTCTCCCAGGTGGCAGTAACCTAACAGAAACGCTGTCCTGGCTTGGTGTGACCCAGCTGGTGATGCCTTTTCCCACCCTACTCTGACAAAATTGTGTTCAGTCTTTAAAGCCTTTCCAGAAAGGCTTCTCCTGACTTCAGTACATTCATGCCTGCTTGTCCACAGACCTCCATGGATGCCTGAAACCATGGGTAGTAACGAACCCTACATGTCCTACCTTTTTTTCCTATACATACATACCAGGCTAAAATTTAATTTATACATTAGGCACAGTAAGAGATTAGCAAGAATAACTAATAATAGGTATACAGAAAAACCTTGCTTTGGGAGCATAATTTGTTCCAGAAACATGCTTGTAATCCAAAGCACTTGTATATCAAAGCGAATTTCAAGAACCATTGGCTCAGTGTGATCATGTGACATTCGGCATCACATACTACTCGTATCGCAAGACACAGTTTGTTTATCGAGTTAAAATGTACTAGACACGCATGCTCATCTTGCATAATACGTGCAGAATAAGTTACTCACCATCCAAGATTTTACTGTATTTAGATAAATAACAATGCATTCTAATATGAGTTATGTGAATGTGGTCTCTTTCTCTCTCAAAACATCTTACTGTCCTGTCCTCACCCTCCTCCTTGTGATGTGAGGTGATACAATGGCTCTGTGATGAGATGAAGCAAGAAGAATGACCCAGGCAGTGCAATGTGGTGTTAGGCTACGACTGACTTTCTGATAATAGGTCAGAAGGAGGATCATCTGTTTCCAGACCACAGCCTGCTGCAGGTAACAAACCATGGAACGCAAAACCATGGATAAGAGGGGACTACCGAACTCACATGTATTCTTGCCTGCTTTATGTTACGTGTAATTGTCCCAAGCCGATCCCTTCCACTGAGATCACAGCACTCTGAGGGCAAGGATGGTTTAATTTCTCTTTGGAGCATCCTTGGCACCCAACCCGTAGCTTGACACATCACAGGTCTTCGAAATATGTTCGTTGACTGGAATTTAAAGGAAGAGCTACAATGGTGAGCAAGTTAGTACGGCAGGGTGAGGGAGGTTAGTGGCCAGGAGCCCACATCTTGGCTCTTCTCCCTGGGGAGACTGTCCCCAATCCCTGCCTCTCTGAGTTGCTCAATTTCCCTCCTGGCATTCAGCACCTTGTGGGAGGAAAGACACGGTTAGAGTATGAGGGGGAGGCATTTCCCTTTTTGAGTAATTTTGAGACAAAGGCAGCGAAGCAGAGTAGAGAGAAAACACAGCGCTTGAGAAAAGCCTTGAATAAAGGGCTGCATGGTAGTGAATTTCTGTCAGCTTGACTGGTCATGGGTGCCAGGTGGAACATCATTTCTGGGTGTTTCTAGATGAGATCAGCATTTGAATTGGTGGACTCAGTAAAGCAGATTGCCCTCCCCAGTAGGAGGGGGCCTCATCTAGTCAATTGAGGGCCTGAATAGAGCAAAAGGCAGGGGAATTTGCTTTTTGCTTCCTGCCTGTCTGCACAGTTAGGACATAGCATCTCATCTTCTCCAGCCCTCAAACACCATTGGCTCCTCTGGTTCTTGGGCCTTCTGACCCAGACTGAATTATACCACCCACTTTCCTAGGTCTCTAGCCTGAAGACGTAGATGGTGGGACTCCTCAGCCTCCAGAATCATGTAAGCCAATTCCTCACAATAAATCTCTTTACGTATGTATATATCCCACTGGTTCCTTTTCTCTGCAGAACTCAATTTCTGCCCGTCTCTGCTTAATTGGCCATCAGTCATTATGAGACTCTTTGGTAAACTTCATTCTACTCATCTTTGATGTGGGGACAATGCTCTCCTCGCCTATGCTCACTGCAAGCCAGAGTATATTCACTCACGTAGCAAGCATTTATTAAGCACCCACTAAGTGTCAAGCTCTGGCCTGGACACACAGGATTCAGTCTGTTGACAAGGTGCTCTGGGCTCCTTTGGAGGAAGCATCAGTTGAATTCCCAGTTTTAGCAAATAACCAGTTCCCAAAGGTGCAGAGCCCTCTGGGTCACTGGGATAGAGAACTCCTTCCTGTGGCATGGGCTGGGGTCTCAGACCCAGGGGAAGGATAAGCACCTTGAAGAGGTATGTTCTCTCCTCGCAAATGCTTCGGGAAATGGATCAGAGTCTCCTCACCTGAGAGGGTCTGGGCTCATTGGCTCAGATGCCTTTGCCTGACCCCAGCCTCATTCACTCAGAGGAGAGGAAGGCAGAGAGGCAGAAAGGCCTGTCCTGGGAGTCAGGAGACTCGGTTTTGGAACAACTCTATGCCTGATGAGCTGTAGGATCCTTAATACTTTCTCAGCCTCCACTAGCTCATCTGTGAGATGGATATGCATGTTGCAGGTCACTCAGATTTGTTGAGATGCATGAATAAGACATTTCAAAATGTGAAGTTCACATAGGAAGTATTCGACAGGAGGTCACCACTGCCCTGGGGAAATACCAAGGTTAGGTGGGGAGGCAGGGCAGGGCTTGCACCGCAAGACCGAGCCAGGGGCACTCACCGTCCTCACACAGGTTCAACTTGGACAGGCTCCTGCCGTCAAAGGGTTCCTCAAAGATGGAGCCAGTGTCACGGTCGCTTACAGTGTGCAGGTACATGGCTTTGTTCTCCATCCTGACCTGCAGCAGCAGCAGGAAAGACAGCAAGGGGAGAGGAGAGGGAGAAAGGAGGCAGGGGAGAGACAGAATAAACTATAGGTGGATCCAGAAACAAACGCACAGAACGAGGCGCCCATGCCCATGGCCCGAGCCTGAACACTGAGAGCCTCTCCTTGATGGATGCCATCTACCAGGTTCCCAGGATCCTGAGTCCCCTCCCAACTTCCTCAGCACTTGGGAAGGCCAAGGCCCTTTGGACCTTTCTGATCACGGGATCTGTCCCTTCCTTTCAGTAGCTCCTCGTTGGGGCCAGAGCCTGAGCCAGAGGGACACTGAGGGCTGTGCTTTGTGGGGCCTGGAGGCACCGACCCTCCTGAGGAAAATGGAGTGGTTTCCGAGACTCTGGATCTTTAGACTCCTGCTCTGTGTTGGAAATGTGCTAACTGGGCAGGCATGTTCCAAAGGGGCTGAGTGCAATGAGGCCATGGCAAGGATTCACCTCCCACCCGAGCCCGAGGGGTAGGTGGCCTCAGCGGAGTCCCCCAAACACTAAGACCTGGGCAGCCTTAGACCAGGGAGGGCCTGGTGTCTGCATGGCCTGCTGGGGCTTTGGGTCTCCTCCATGGTGTTTCAGGAATGTACCCATGTACTTGGGAAAATGGTATACTATTTGAAGGAAACCAGCGCCATTTACATAAGTGTGTACAAGACAATCCCATTTTGTAATATATACACATATCCCCGAGTACGTGACCGGAAAGATTATATTTGGAGATGTCCCGGGTTGCTCTGGGTAAGACATATAATCAGAAGACTCTGGTGGGGATCGTGGGGATTTTGTGCTTATTTTTGTTTGCTGGATATTCTGGGTTTTCTACAATGTGTTTGCATTCTTTGTGTAATAGGAAGAATCTACTTTTTGAGCCAGACCACTTCTTGGTATTCTTTCTCTGATATAGATGCTCAGTGATTTTACAAATTACTTTCTACTTTCAGCTCCCTTCCAGCCATCAGTGTAGCTTGACCTTTGGCCCTGATGCTTTTTGACTATCTAGATATTGAACCCCCCCAAAATCCACTTTTAAAGAGCAAATTCTTTGGAAGATAAAAGACCCGGGGAGGATGGAGGGGTCCCAGGCCCGGCATGGAGCAAACTCAACCCTGAGGCCCAGATAGCCAGGGGTTTACCACCTGGGAGGAGATGATGGGGGCCTGGCAGGTGGGCGGGGGAGAGTGGGGGGGCGGGTGGTGCTGGGAACAGTGACAGCTGACTGAAGGGAGCAGCCAATCAGTTCCTCTCCCGAGGCACAGTGGGAAAGGAGGCGTTAGCATGTCTCAGTAAATAGGGATAATGAATGAGGAGCCTAGCTGAACCACTCTGGCAGGCAGAACAAAACATAACCCCCTTACTTTCATGGCTTGACCTATGTCTCCAGAGACCTCTGACTTCAGGGCTGAGAAGAGGTCAGAACTGACCAGGTTCCATACAACTGTCCTTCTGATGGCCTGGAAGGATGGACAGGGGCTTCCATTCTTATTTCTTCTAGTAATGAGATACCACATGCCCTGAACACAGGCATGCCCTGCACACACATGCATGCAAGCACGCATAGTCAGGGTGTTCACGGTCTCTGTGGGCCTTTCTTCCAGCCTGCGGGAGAGGGGAGCCCACAGCTCTGCCAGGATCTCTTCTCCCTGCCCCAGGGAGCCCCTAAACCGCTCCCACCCAGCTTCTCTGTGCTGCAGTCATGTCCGGTTTGCTAGCTCCCAACACCCATGCTCCATCCAAGTCCTCCACCCACCATGGACCTCTAGGTGGGGCCCCCGAGCAACGCCACCGCTGCTAAGCTGCAGGGGACCCTCCCTTGTTTCATAAGTGCTAAGTGCGGCACCCCTCCTACTGGCCTCAATCCTGGGGAGCTGCAAAGCAGGAGGCCAGTGTCTCTTCTGCAAGTGATAATCCCCTCTCTGCCAAAGGCAACAGGCGCTGCTGCCCAGAGATCACACAGAGCTTGATGGGGCACTGCCATGCTGGCAGTGGGGGTGTGGAGATGAGCTTGGGCCAGGTTAGCCCTGTCTTCATTTCCACCTTCCCCTCTGCCGATCAGCTCCTGGACCAGAGCTGGAATGCATGGCTTGTTATCTGGAATGTGTCTATAGGGCGGCCCCTCCTCTCTCCCCTCCACAGCCCTGGGCTGATGGAGCAGAAGCCCTGGGGAGCCTGTTGAGAAGAGGGGCTGGGGCAGAGCAGAGGCCAGATGTGAGTGAGATGAGATTGGAAACGCTCAGCCAGCTTTGCTAATGTTTGTTACTTGGGAATGAAACCTAAGAATGTTCTGTCTGCCCCAGGTTTTATTTTGAGCTATTTTTCTTTCTTGGGAAAAGGGGGCAGGAATTTGCACCCTTTGGTCATTTGGTCTCAGAGCCTTGGGGGCCAAGTTTGTGCTCTCGAGCAAGGTGCAACTCACTGCCAACTGTGGTGACCATAGAGATGACAGACATCCCTTGCGTGCACACACACCCACGAGTTACAGACCATTTGCCATCTGGGATCTCTCTGCCCCACCAGGACCACAGGGGGGAAGGTAGTATCAGTCGGTTGTTCCCATTTTAAAGATAAGCCAATCTGGGCAATCTTGCCAAAGAGGCAAGAACCAATGATGTCAGAGGAGGGTGAGGCACCAGGCAAAGGCTTCCCACCCAGGGCACTGACCCAGCGACAAGGCTGCTTCGTCCAGGAAGCATGTATCCGTCCCTTTTGGCAGCCACCTTTAGGGTCCCAGACCAGGGAGCGCAGAGGGTCAGTGGAGGCCCTGTGACCAAGGAGAGGCTATAAGAGCTAGCAGGGAGGGGATCGGGACCTTGGAAATATGGGCAGGGTGTGGACACCAAAGTGGCATGTGGATAAAGCCCAAGGAGCCTGTTTCAAGTCCAAGAGTGGGGCCTTCCTCTCCCAGGGACAGAAAATCTCACCAGCCTCTTAGGGATGTTAGAGCTACATGTAGAGCTGAAGCACTCAGACACCCCTAGCTCCAACCCAGGCAGCTCCATACAGGCCTGTGGGGGGTGGGGAGCTCAGAGGACACAGGGTTCTATCCTGGAGCCACTTCCTACTCCTCAGGAACCTGGCCCAATCAGCTGAGCTTGTTCAGCCTCAGGCCATCACCTCTGTGAAGGGGAGAAGCACATCCACCAGCCACTCAGTTATTTCAGGCCGGGGCAGGAGCCGGGGTGGGGGTGGGGGGATGGTGCACACGGAGGGCTTTCTGAGCAAGGGCGCACAGGGAGTCGGCAGTGGAGTCTGGTGAGAAACCACCCCCACCCCCGGCATCTTCTGATCCCTCCAAGCAGTTAGGTAGGGGTGGGGGGCATCTTCAGGTTCCTGAGGCTTCCCTCCTGCCTGGCCGGGCTCGGGAATAATGCTCTTTTGGATCCCCTTTGCAGTAAGCAATCGTGAATATGAAATCCGGACCCTTACTCTCAAGTCACTCTCTGGGCAACAGAAGGACTCAATTCTTGCTGCTGCTGCAAGTGGCATAAGCCTCACTTGTGGCTGCAAATACAGTGTCTCTGGGTCCCGGCATCTAACTCTGCAGGGTTTGCATCTCCTCCTTGAATCATACAACTTTAAATTCAGCAAAACCAAGTAAAAAAAACCCATGAATACGACCCTCTCCTCTAACTGTACTTAGTTAACCTAAATCATAACCTGAAGCTGGAAAGGTGCAGGGGCACCTGGCTGGCTCATTGGGTTAAACATTGGACTTTGGCTCAGGTCGCGATCTTGTGGTGTGTGAGTTGGTGTGTGAGTTCAAGCCCCACAGGCAGGCTGACAGCTTGGAGCCTGCTTCAGATTCTGTGCCTCCCTCTCTCTGCCCCTCCCCTGCTTGTGCTCTGTCTGTCTGTCTGTCTCTCTCTCTCTCTCAAAAATAAATAAACTTAAAAAAAAATTTTTTTAATATTTTTTTAACGTTTATTTATTTTTGAGACAGAGAGAGACAGAGCATGAACAGGGGAGGGTCAGAGAGAGAGGGAGACACAGAATCTGAAACAGGCTCCAGGCTCTGTGCTGACAGCACAGAGCCCGACGCGGGGCTCGAACTCACGGACCGCGAGATCATGACCTGAGCCGAAGTCGGCCTCCCAACCGACTGAGCCACCCAGGCGCCCCTAAAAAAATTTTTTTAATACAGTTTTTAAAAAGCTGGAAAGGTGCAGATGTTTTATAGACAAGCTCTCCCTTCGTTCATCCCACCACTGGACTCATGTGCCCACGCACATGCACTTTACACGTGTAGAGGGACAGTCACCTGTGCCATCTGCTCCCAGAATAGGCTCTTGAGCTGCGGCACGAGCCAGGTAGAGTGGCCATGAAGGCAAAAGCTTCCCCAAACGCGGGCTCACGCCAGCGGACCCCCGCGGGCCCACAGCGTGGAGGCCCTTCCCAGCTGGTGCTGCAACTCCGTGCTCCGCATCCGAGATGCCCAAACGCAGACCCCTGCTCCCTCTGCCGCATCCGTGTCCCCCAGCCGCCATTGGGACGCTGTGCTTAGGTGCCAGGACAAAGTTAGTGCCAAGACTCACCTGAGTGCCCCCAGTGAGGCCACAGAAGAGCCCGTCTCCTCAGTTTCCGGCATTCGCCATGGTGGCCGATGGGCTGGCTGCTGTCACCGCACGGAGACCCAGGCAGTCCCGCAGAGCTTGTCCCCACAGCTAGCCAAAGCCAGACGGAGTCATAGAAGGAGGCTGCCCCGGTGCTCAGTGACTTGTCTCAGGGGTCCCTTCTCTGGGAGGTACAGGTTCAGGAGGCAGCACTCAACCTTGTGCCTAATTCAGGGCCTGTGGCTGGGGAGTCCCTGTCTTGGTGTCTCGCCTCAGTCAGCCACAGGCAGCGCTCGGGAGATGTTCTGTGAAGGCACCCGCAGCTCTGCTAGATACTGAAGGAGATGTGAACTGCAGCTGCTCTGGCGGCCAGTCTTTATAAAGTTCTTGGAGCAATTGCCGAAGCTCCCCTGGGGTCTGGAACTCGTCCCCCCTCTGGTGGCCAATCTCAGCATTACAGCCTCCCGGTTCTCCCCATTAGTCCAGAGCAGTGACATCAGCCTTGTTTTGGGACACCGCACACCTAACCTAAAACCCTGCTCAAAATAATTTTTGGAAAGCTTCTACAGGAATGGAAGCTAGACCTGGCTCATGAGCCACACCAGAAACCAGTCTGAGGAACTTATTTATAGGACAGAATTGGCATTGCTCAATTCATTCACCAAACTTGGCTTAGAATTAATTTACGTGTTTTTCTGAAGTCACATCCACTCCCAGAGAACACAGATTAGCCACACTGGAGATATTCAGAAGAGTGTTCTGTGACCGCTGAAGGAACTTTCCAAAGACAGTCTCAATGCAGCCCTGTAACAAAGCCAGCATTTATGGAGCATTGACGTTGTATAAGGTCCAGGGGATGCAAGAATGAGTAAGACGGGCTCCCTGTCCTCAAGGGGGTTGCAATCCAGGATGAGAGGTGCACTCAGGCACAAATAACTGTCAACCTAAGTGTGACCTAAAACATTTTTAAAAAGGCGATCTTGCCAAAATGTTAAGAGAGTAATTATATTCAGATTGGGGTGGTGATGGGGAAAGGCATCAGGGACATTCCAAAAATAGTTTGAGCCATGGCTGACCTCTCCATTTACAAGTACACACCCCCCCCCCACCCCTGCCCTGAGGATAGAGCTCTGAAGGTAATGTTCATGAATACATCCCCATGTATTGGTTAAAAATTCAGTCTCGGGACGCCTGGGTGGCTCAGTCGGTTAAATGTCCAACTTCAGCTCAGGTCATGATCTCCCGGTTCATGAGTTTGAGCCCCACGTCGGGCTCTGTGCTGACAACTCAGAGCCTGGAGCCTGCTTCGGATTCTGTGTCTCCCTCTCTCTCTGCCCCTCCCCCACTTAGTCTCTGTCTCTCAAAAATAAATATTAAAAAAAAATTCAGTCTCAATACTGGAGGGTCAGACCTCATACATGAGAACAAAGTGCCAGGGCTCAGCATTCCCCATAGTGCAGTTGCCAACCCATGACTGAATCTGAAAGGTCTTAGTCATTTTCAGTGACTGAACCTCCTGACCATCTCTGGGAAGCAGCTCCAATATGAGGCTCCATTTTACAGAGGGAAAAAACAGTAGTAGTAATAAAAAATAATATAATAAGAGCAAAGGGGAGGTGAGGTGGAGGAGGGGAATGAGGAAAGAGGGAGGGGGGAGGCAGGGGGAGAGGCAGGAAGCAGAGGAAAAACACTTTATATACCACGTGCTAGGCACTTCTGAGTGCTTTTCATATATTAACTCATTTAACATTAAATGAGATAGGTCCTGTTATTATTCCCACTTCTAGAGACAGAGGAACTCAGTGACTTGTCCAAGGTCAAGCAGCCTGTAAGTGGCAGAGCTACATTCCACCCTAGGCAATATGACTCTACAATTTGTGCCCTGCTATGCCCTATACTACCTCTCATGAAAAAGTGGTCTTTAATCACCCATCGATTCACCAACAAGTCCAGGAATACAATCGTAAAAAGAGCCAGAAATGTGCTCAACATGTTCTGTCCAGGGATCTTTGCTGCAGAGATGTGTTTATTAGCAAGAAATATCAGCACGTTAGTAAGACCCTGGCAATGTCTTCCTTTACCTAAAACAAAGAGCAGTTGTTAATACTCCCACACTGGTGTGCTCTTGCCTATAGGGGAAGGGAGGGATGGGGACCCAAATGCAGTCCAGGCTGTTGGCTGAGCCCCTCCTTGGTATTGGTAATTGATGATAGACAATTTGTGGGGTCTAGTTTCTTCACATGAGACTCACACGTAGGCCCAGAACCGTTCAACTATGACATTTCAGGAGGAACAAAGCTCATCCTTTTAAAACCTGTGGCTTCAGGCAAGGGGCCATTCCTCTCTTTTGTTTATGGTTTACTCCACTTTTTATAATGGTGAGATTTGTCCTTACTGTTGCATGTAGCACAAGTTACTTCTTTGGTTTTTGTTTTGTGCTGAGTAATATTCCATCATATGCATTTACTACAATTTGTTTCTTCACCTGTTGATGGGCACTTGGGTTGTTTCCAATATTTGCCTAATATGAATAGAGCTGCCAAAACAGGCAAGGGGACATTTGATAGGGATGTGTAGGGATGACCCAGAGGCTGAATATTCTAGTGGGTGAAGTCTTGCAGGCAGCTGGTAGCTCAAATGACACCTCCTTGTCACCTAATATCAGAAGGGTCCAAAAAAAAAATGGTTTGTTCCCATTCAATTACAGAAGACATTTACAATAGGCATTTTCCCCCAGACAGTATTATGAAAATATGATTGTGTCGAAGGAGAGTTGAACAGACTTCAATGTGGCTGCATCTATGGGTATGGAGGACATCTGAACACAGTCCATGTGCTCACATGCCTCCTACTTTCTTTAAATGATTCCATTTGATTGTCCCAGTGATTCCCTGGGGCAGAGGTGTGGATAGAGTTATCATCCTCAGTCTCTATATGGAGAAACCAAGCAATTCTGAAATTGAGGGTCATACCTCCAGAGCATCTACATGTGCAGGGATTCCATCCATACATTCAGTTATTCATTCGACAAACATCTGTTGTGTACCTTTATTCAATGTATTCCAACTATTCTTTCTTTTTTTTTTATTTTTTATTTTTTTTTTAATTTACATCCAAATTAGTTAGCATCTGGTGCAACGATGATTTTAGGAGTAGATTCCTTAGTGCCCCTTACCCATTTAGCCCATCCCTCCTCCCACAACCCCTTCAGCAACCCTCAGTTTGTTCTCCATATTTATGAGTCTCTTCTGTTTTGTCCCCCTCCCTGTTTTTAAATTATTTTTGTTTCCCTTCCCTTATGTTCATCTGTTTTGTCTCTTAAAGTCCTCATATGAGTGAAGTCATAGAATTTTTGTCTTTCTCTGACTGACTAATGTCACTTAACATAATACCTTCCAGTTCCATCTACATAGCTGCAAATGGTAAGATTTCATTCTTTTTGATTGCTGAGTAATACTCCATTGTGTGTGTGTGTGTGTGTGTGTGTGTGTGTGTGTGTGTACCACATATTCTTTATCCATTCATCCATCAATGGACATTTGGGCTCTTTCCATATTTGTCTATTGTTGATAGTGCTGCTATAAACATTGGGGTGCATGTGTCCCTTCGAAACAGCACACCTGTCTCCCGTGTATAAATGCCTGGTAGTGCATTTGTTAGGTCGTAGGGCAGTTCTATTTTTAGTTTTTTGAGGAACCTCCATACTGTTTTCCAGAGTGGCTGCACCAGTTTGTATTGCCAGCAACAATGCAAAAGAGATCCTGTTTCTCCGCATCCTCGCCAACATCTGTTGTTGCCTGAGTTGTTAACGTTAGCCATTCTGACAGGTGTAAGGTGGTATCTCACTGTGGTTTTGATTTGTATTTCCCTGATGATGAGTGATGTTGAGCATTTTTTCATGTGTCGGTTGGCCATCTGGATGTCTTTGGAGAGTGTCTGTTCATGTCTTTTGCCCATTTCTTCACTGGATTATTTGTTTTTTGGGTGTTGAGTTTGATAAGTTCTTTATAGATTTTGGATACTAACCCTTTATCTGATATGCCATTTGTAAATATCTTCTCCCATTCTGCCGGTTGCCTTTTAGTTTTGCTGATTGTTTCCTTCACTGTGCAGAAGATTTTTATTTTGATGAGGTCCCAGTAGTTCATTTTTGCTTTTGTTTCCCTTGCCTCTGGAGATGTGTTGAATAAGAAGTTGCTGCAGGCAAGATCAAAGAGGTTTTTGCCTGCTTTCTCCTTGAGGATTTTGATGGCTTCCTGTCTTACATTTAGGTCTTTTATCCATTTTGAGTTTATTTTTGTGTATGGTGTAAGAAAGTGGTCCACGTTCATTCTTCTGCGTGTCGCTTTCCAGTTGTCCCAGCACCACTTGTTGAAGAGACTGTCTTTATTCCATTGGATATTCTTTCCTGCTTTGTCAAAGATGAGTTGGCCAAATGTTTGTGGGTCCATTTCTGGGTTCTCTATTCTGTTCCATTGATCTCAGTGTCTGTTCTTGTGCCAGTACCATACTGTCTTGATGATTACAGCTTTGTATTACTTGAAGTCTGGGATTGTGATGCCTCCTGCTTTGGTTTTCATTTTCAAGATCGCTTTGGCTATTTGGGGTCTTTTCTGGTTCCATACAAATTTTAGGATTATTTTTTCTAGCTCTGTGAGGAATGCTGGTGTTACTTTGATAGGGATTGCATTGAGTATGTAGACTGCTTTGGGTAGTATTGACATTGTAACAATATTTGTTCTTCCTATCCAGGAGCATGGAATCTTTTTCCATTTTTTTGTGTCTTCTTCAATTTCTTTCATAAGCTTTCTATAGTTTTCAGGTATAGATTTTTCACCTCTTTGGTTAGATTTATTCTTAGGTATTTTATGGTTTTTTGTGCAACTGTAAATGGGATCAGTTCCTTGATTTCTCTTTCTGTTGCTTCATTGTTGGTGTATAGGAATGCAACCGACTTCTGTGCATTGATTTTATATCCTACAACTTTGCTGAATTTATGAATCAATTCTAGCAGTTTTTTGGTGGAATCTTTTGGGTTTTCCATATAGAGTATCATGTCATCTGCGAAGAGTGAAAGTTTGACCTCCTCCTGGCCGATTTGGATGCCTTTTATTTCTTTGTGTTGTCTGATTGCAGAGGCTAAGACTTCCAATACAATGTTGAATAACAGTGGTGAGAGTAGACATCCCTGTCTTGTTCCTGACCTTAGGGGGAAAGCTCTCAGTTTTTCCCCATTGAGGATGATATTAGCATTGGGTCGTTCATATATGGCTTTTATGATCTCGAGGTATGCTCCTTCTATCCCTACTTTCTTGAGGGTTTTTATCAAGAAAGGATGCTGTATTTTGTCAAATGCTTTCTCTGTGTCTATTGAGAGGATCATATGGATCTTGTCCTTGATTTTATTGATGTGATGAATCACGTTAATTGTTCTGCAGATAGTGAACCAGCCCTGCATCCCAGATATAAATCCTTCTTGGTCGTGGTAAATAATTTTTTTAATGTATTGTTGGATCTGGTTGCCTATTATCTTGTTGAGGATTTTTGCATCCATGTTCATCAGGGAAATTGGTCTACAGTTCTCCTTTTTAGTGGGGTCTCTGTCTGGTTTTGGAATCAAGGTAATGCCGGCTTCATAGAAAGAGTTTGGAACTTTTCCTTCCATTTCTATTTTTTGGAACAGTTTCAAGAGAATAGGTGTTAACTCTTCCTTAAATATTTGGTAGAATTCCCCTGGAAAGCCATCTGGCCCTGGACTTTTGTTTTTTGGCAGATTTTTTTATTACGAATTCAATTTCCTTACTGGTTATGGGTCTGTTCAAATTTTCTATTTCTTCCTGTTTCAGTTTTGGTAGTGTATATGTTTCTAGGAATTTGTCCATTTCTTCCACATTGCCCATTTTTTATTGGCATATAATTGCTCATAATATTCTCTTATTGTTTTTATTTCTGTTGTGTTGGTGGTCATCTCTCCTCTTTCATTCTTGATTTTATTTATTTGGGTCCTTTCCTTTTTCTTTTTGATCAAACTGGCTAGTGGTTTATCAATTTTGTTAATTCTTTCAAAGAATCAGCTTCTAGTTTCATTGATCTGTTCTACTATTTTTTTTGGTTTCGATAGCATTAATTTCTGCTCTAACCTTTATTATTTCCTGTCTTCTGCTGGTTTGGGGTTTTATTTGTGTTCTTTTTCCAGATCCTTAAGGCGTAAAGTTAGGTTGTGTATCTGAGATCTTTCTTCCTTCTTTAGGAAGGCCTGGATGGATTGCTATATACTTTCCTCTTATGACCGCCTTTGCTGCGTCCCAGGGGTTTTGGGTTGTGGTGTTATCATTTTCATTGACTTCCATATACTTTTTAATTTCCTCTTTAACTGCTTGGTTAGCCCATTCATTCTTTAGTAGGATGTTCTTCAGTCTCCAAGTATTTGTTACCTTTCCAAATTTTTTCTTGTGGTTGATTTCAAGTTTCATAGTGTTCTGGTCTGAAAATATGCACGGTATGATCTTGATCTTTTTGTACTTACTTAGGGCTGATTTGTGTCTCAGTATATCGTCTATTCTGGAGAACATTCCATGTGCACTGGAGAAGAATGTATATTCTGCTGCTTTAGGATGAAATGTTCTGAATATATCTGTAAGTCCATCTGGTCCAGTGTGTCATTCAAAGCCATTGTTTCCTTGTTGATTTTTCGATTAGATGATCTGTCCATTGCTGTGAGTGGTGTGTTGAAGTCTCCTACTATGATGGTATTACTATCGATGAGTTTCTTTATGTTTGTGATTAATTGATTTGTATATTTGGGTGCTTTCACATTTGGCGCATAAATGTTTACAATTGTTAGGTCTTCTTGGTGGATAGACCCCTTGGTTATGATATAATGCCCTTCTGCATCTCTTGATACAGTCTTTATTTTAAAGTCTAGATTGTCTGACAGAAGTATGGCTACTCCAGCTTTCTTTTGTTGACCACTAGCATGATAGATGGTTCTCCATCCCCTTATTTTCAATCTGAAGGTGTCTTTAGGTCTAAAGTGGGTCTCTTGTAAGCAGCATATAGATGCATCTTGTTTTCTTATCCATTCTGTTACCCTATGTCTTTTGATTGGAACATTGAGTCCATTGACATTTAGAGTGAGTACTGAAAGATATGAATTTATTGCCATTATGATGGTTGTAGAGTTGGAGTTTCTGGTGGTATTCTCTGGTCTTTGTTGCTTTTGATACATATATATACATGTATATATACATATATATATACAGATATACAGATATATATATATATATATATATATATATATATATATATATATACATATTTGTCTTTTCTCCCCTCAGAGAGTCCCCCTTAAAATTTCTTGCAGGGCTGGTTTAGTGGTCACAAACTCCTTTAATTTTTGTTTGTCTGGGAAACTTTTGATCTCTCCTTCTATTTTGAATGACATCCTTGCTGGATGAAGAATTCTTGGCTGCATATTTTTCTGATTCAGCACACCGAATATATCCTGCCACTCCTTTCTGGCCTGCCAAGTTTCTGTGGACAGGTCTGCTGCAAACCTGATCTGTCTTCCCTTGTAGGTTAGGGACTTTTTTTCCCTTGTTGCTTTCATGATTCTCTCCTTGCTTGAGTACTTTGTGAATTTGACTATGATATGCCTTGTTGGTGGTCGGTTTTTGTTGAATCTAATGCGGGTCCTCTGTGCTTCCTGGATTTTGATGTCTGTGTTTTTCCCCAGGTTAGGAAAGTTTTCTACTATGATTTGCTCACATAACCCTTCTACACCTATTTCTTTCTCTTCCTCTTCTGGGACCCCTATGATTCTGATGTTGTTCCTTTTTAATGAGTCACTGATTTCTCTAATTCTTAAATCATGCTCTTTTGCCTTCATCTCCCTCTTTTTTTCTGCTTCATTATTCTCTATAAGTTTGTCCTCTATAACACTGATTCCCTCTTCTGCATCATCCATCCTTGCTGCCACTGCATCCATCCATGATTGCAGCTCAGTTATAGCATTTTTCATTTCATTCTGGCTATTTTTTGCTTCTTTTATCTCTTCAGAAAGGGATTCTAATCTATTTTCAACTCTAGCTATTATTCTTATTATCGTGATTCTAAATTCTGGTTCAAACATCTTGTTTGTATCTGTGTTGGTTAAATCCCTGGCTGTCGTTTCTTCGTGCTCTTTCTTTTGGGGTGAATTCCTTTGTTTTGTCATTTTGAAGGGAGAAAAGGAATTAATGAGCTAGAAAAATTGAAATTCCAAAAATTAAAATTAAAAAAATATTAAAATTAAAAATTAAAAACACACACACAAAAGTCGAATAGATGATGCTAGATCCTAGGTGTGTTTTGGTCTGGGTGTTGAAAGTGGTTTGACAGATTTGAGGGAAAAAAAGGGAGGGGGAAAGGAAATCATTTGAGAATTTGAAAAAAATGAATACACTGAAAATGAGATGATGGGGGTAAAATAGAATTTGAAAAAATATACACAAAAGTAAAGAATATAGTAGAAAAAAATTAAAGAAAAATATTTTTAATAAAAATTAAAAATAAATATGATTTTTTTCTTTTTCTGTATTCAAGAAAAAATAAAAGAAATGAAAAAGAGAAAGATTTAAAAAAAGAAAAAAGAAATCGTTTGAAAATTTGAAAAAGTGAATACACTGTAGTAGACTAAAATAAAATGAAGGGAGTAAAATAGAATTTGAAAAAATTACATAAAAGCAAAAAATATACTAAAAAAATTAAAAATATTTTTAATTGAAACTGAAAGTAAAAATGAAGTTTTTCTCTTTCTGCATTCAAGAAAAAGAAAAGAAACAAAAAAGAGAAAAAAGAAAACTAAAGAAAGAAAAAAGGAAATTGTGAAAATTTGAAAAGGTGAATACACTGAAGTAGACTAAAATAAAATGATAGAAGTAAAATAGCATTTGAAAAAATTTACACAAAAGTAAAAAATATAGTAATAAAAATTTTAAAAAAATATTTTAATAAAAATTGAAAATAAAAATGAATTTTTTCTCTTTCTGTATTCAAGAAAAAGAAAAGTGTAAAAGAGAAAAAGAAAAAAAAAAGAAAATTGAATAGATGAACCTGCTGACAGATTGAAGTAGGACTGAAATTACTTCGTTTTCCCCTAGAAGTCAGTCTATGTAGGGTTTTATAGTCCATAAGATAAGCTGGCGGTGAGGCTTGTGTTGGCCCACAAGTTGGCCCAGTTGGGCGGGGCTCAGTGTAACAGCTCTGCTCTCCACTAGATGGCGCTGCTAGCCTACTGGGGTGGATTCTTGCGGGGCTCGTTGGTACGTATGCGCATGCGCGGGAGCGGAGAAAATGGCTCCACCCAACTACCCAGTCTGTTCTCCCGAATCAGCAATCGTGCACCTGTCCTCCGTCTTTAGCTCTCGTCCACTCCCTGCTTTTTCATTCTCCGTGACCAGGCCCCAGGTCTCTACCGAGTTTTTTCTCAGATGCGGCTGTTTTCCCAGGCCCCTTACTTCTGAAGCACTGCGGCTTTGACCTGTTCCGCCCCTCTGGGGGAGGGTCTCCCCGAGCAATGGCCAAATGTCAGCTGTATCCAGGAACGCTTGCTGGACCCTGCTGCTGCTGGTGCCCCAAGACTGTGGCCAGGTGCCAGCCTGTCCCAGAAAAAGTTCGAGAGATAGTGTAGCAGCAGCATTTCAGGGATTATGGAAAATCGCAACACACATCTGGCACCAGGCTTCACCCTTAATGACCTTGACCCAGCACCAGCGAATGTGGCCACTTTCTGGGGTCTGCTGGGACCAGGTGGCTTCAACAGTCTCTACCAAATGTCCTTCCAGCAGTGGAACCGCTTTTCCCTGTGTGGCCTGAGATCCTCCTGGACCCCACTGTGTTCCTGGGGATTCGCCCTTCCCACCAGAGCACCTCTAGGTATTGAGCTGTGGAGTTGCAGCCTTTGCACTTTAGTTTATAGTCTTGTTTATAGTCTTAATGGAATTTAAACCCTCTCCTTTCTCCTTTCTCCCTTTTTAGTTTAGTCCCTGCAGCTGTTTCCAATTTTCCACTTTCTCTCCAGTTGCTTTTGGGGAGGGGTGCTTTTCCCATATTCTCCCCCCATCTCTGTCCTCTCTCCACTCACAAAAGCACCCCCCTTCCTGCGCCTTCTTGCTCCCCAAATTCACCTGTCTCCACTGTGTACCTGCTGAATTCTGTGGTTCAGATTGTGCAGATTGTTGTGTTAATCCTCCAGTTTTCTAGGTGTGTAGGGTGGTTTAGTGTTGGTCTGGTTGTATTTCATGGACGTGAGACACACAAAAAATTTCCATGCTCTTCTGCCATCTTGGCCCCTCCCCCAAATATTCTTTCAAACATGAATTAGACCCAGCCCCCACCCTTCAGGATCTGGCCCAAGAGGAGAAGAGGCACTACAGTGAAGAGTCACCGCCCAGCTCCCTCAAGGGGCTCCTTGTGGCTTCACATACTGCTTTTGTTGGATGAGTTGCAAACCTTCACCCTCAGGCTTGACTTTGTTTCTCTCCCCCCACCTCAACAAGAATCTATCTTAAAAAGTCTAACATACAGGGGCACCTGGGTGGCTCAGTCAGTTAAGCGTCCAACTTCGGCTCAGGTCATGATCTTGTGGTTTATGAATTCGATCCCTGCGTCGGGCTCTGTGCTGACAGCTCAGAGCCTGTAGCCTGCTTCAGATTCTGTGTCTTTCTCTCTCTCTCTCTGCCCCTCCCCCGCTCATTCTCTGTCTCTCTGTCTCTCAAGAATGAATAAACTTGAAAAAAAATTAAAAAAAAAAAGTCTAACATACCAAAGGAAAAATGCACAAATCATTATTATCCCATGTGTATATTGTTCACAAACTGCATAGAGCTGGTGAAAGCAGCATCTCGGCCAAAAGCAGAACATTCCAAGCAGCCCAGAAGCTCCCCTTGTGTCCGTTCTGGTCCTCAATCCTTCCTGCCACCAGGTAACCACTGGGTCACATGCCATCGCCATAGATGATTTTGCCTGTTCTTGAATTTCACGTAGACGGAATCAGGCACTCTGTGTCTGGCTTCAGCATCTCATGTGTGAGATTGTTCCCCTTTGTTGAGTTTAACAATTCATTCCTCCTTGTCGCTCTAAGTATCCCATCATGTGAATCTACCACAATTTATCTGTCCTTTCCACTGGTGATGGCCGTTTGGGTAGTTTCTAGTTTTTGACTATTACGAAGAGGCCTGCTATGAACACTCTTGCACATGTCTTCTGGTGAGCATATGGGCGCATTTCTCTTGGGTATATCCCTTGGAAGGGAATTTCTGGGTCATCCGGCAACATGGTGTTCAGCTTCAGCAGGTAGTGCCCAAGAATTTTCCAGATGGTTGTGCCAGTCGTGCCAGTTCACCCTCCCTCCAGCAGTGTGTGGGAGTTCAAGTGCTCCACATCCTCCCCTGTGTTAGCAATTTCATCTTGTCCATTTCATCCATTCCGGTGGGTAGGGAGCGTCATCATACTATGGTTGCAATTTGCATTTTCCCGATGACAAATGAAGCCAGGCTCCTTCAACTATGCTTAGTTACTCTAATATTTTTAATCTGAAGTCCCGCTGTCTGTGTCTCTCCATTGACACCAGCAGGTCCCTGCCTGGTGGATTTGTGTTGACTGTTCCCTGTGCCTGGAACAGCTCCCCCAGGTGTTTGCAAGGCTAATTCCTTTGTGTCCTCCCAACCTTTTCTCAAATGTCACCTTCTCAGGGAGGCTAACCCTAAGGATCCTGTTTAAGATTGCTAGCTACCCCCCAGCACCCATGATTCTCCTTATCCTGCTCCACTGCCTTTTTCTTTTCCCATTGTCCTCCTTGACTTAAACTTACTACATAATTCACTGTGCTTGTCAGTGATGACACGTTTGTATTGTTTACAGTCTGTAGAGTATCAGCTCCATGAAGGCAGCTCACTTATGCATCCCAAATGCCTAGAACAGGTCCTGGCCCACAGTAAAAAATGCTCAATAAGTATTTGTTGGATGAAGATTTGGGGAAAGTGCATTCTAGGTACTGGGAACAAGGAGGTTCTAAGGTCCCAGTATAGAAACAAAGTGGACGCACTGGAGGGGCAGAAAGGAGGCCCATGTGGCTGTAGCACAGAGAACACGGTGCACCAGGAAGTGCAGGTAGGGGAGGGGGCCTGGATCTTATTCTGAGTGCAGCTGGACACCCAGGCCGCTGCTCTTTCTATATGTCTCCATCTTCTCCCAGGGAGCACAAAGATCCGTATTGCATATTTCTACTTTTTTTTTGCATTATATCTTCACTATGATTTGCTATTTATTTAATTAAAATTCTAAAAATCATGCTAAAGTACACATAAAATAGACCATCTTAACCGTTTTTAAACATACAGCTCAGAAGCACATTTCCATTGTTGTACAACCCATTGCCCCCCTCCATTTCCGGAACTCTTTTCATCTTGCAAAGCCACAACTCCATAGCTCCCGGTTTCCCCTTCTTCCTGGCCCCTGGCACCTCCCACTCTGCTTTCTGTCTCTACAGCTTTGACACCTAGTGACGTTGCTATTTCTTCATTTGTGGCCTGCTCTACAGAAGATACAGTCTTTCGTTTTTGCCTTTAGTGTTTTTCTTTTTCTCTAGTTTTTAATTCAGTTTATGTGAAGTCTAAATGTGTCTAAAATAATTTCTGCCCGCTGTTCACAAACCAGTGTTCATCTTTTTCTGGTGTTCAGCTTTGTAGACATGTCCTGGTGAAAAGCATATCATCTCTCAAAGCCCAGAATTTGAATTGGCCATTTTTAAAAAGTAACTACTGTTTAATGATACAACAGATTTTATCAGCTTAGGTCTTATTGAAGAGATACTTTGGTAAAAAGTGGTTATTGTACACACAAAGTGATATTGGAATTTGGCTTTTTTGGTTTTATAAAATTTTGTTCGATCAATAATATAAATACTTTCTGATTTGCCATCTTAGTGTTTCTCTCAACACACTCATCTGATCTCAACTGAAACCCACCAACCACCCTAGCCACTGGCCCCCTGGCCCCCTGCCAATAGGAGATAAATGTGAGGGAGGGAATATGGACCCAAGGAATGAGGCTTCCAAGTCAGAAAGCAGCCCAAGCCTCTGAGAGAGTCAAAACCTGATCAGCTTTAAGTCATTCCTGGTGATTGTTAGTTCCTCCTCTATAACTTTCTGTATCTCCCCCTGCCAAAAGAATTATGCATACTATTAATTAAGAAAAATACTTTAAAAGATGACTCAGACATTGTAAGGCTGAATTATGAACAATGCCCTAGGTTTATAGTGTGGAGCCTGGACTTTAATCTGACCATTCCTGGTCACATGTCCTTGGGCAAATCACTGAACTTCTTGGTTTCAGTATTCTCATTGGACATAAAGATAACAATCCCTTATCACAGGGTAGTTGTGAGGATCAGATGGGATAAGCAGAGACTGTGAGCCCACTAGTATCACAAGATGTTCCCAGAAGTGCCCTGAAAAGGGAATCTCTGGCCAAAGCAAAAGGTGTTCCTTAATTACAGGACTTACCAGAGCCTTTATGATGTTATTGGGCATGGTGACTCTCCACAAGAGGGATGTGGTATTAAGGCTTTTCTATTTTAACTGAACCCAGAGAACAGGGCTAATGTTCCACAGGACACACTGAAGGAAATTCTGAGCTAAGGTAGTAAAAAGACTTGTTTACAATTCAAACAAAAACATTTTAGAAAACTGGAAGGTCCTTCCTCTGAGTACTGGTCAGTGGAAGATGTCTCATGCTACTGGAGCATGGAGAGGAGTCATTTATTCTGAAAGGACAATAATACAATCCTGCCGGTCACGTTCCTGAGGGAGGGACCACATCCCATGTGTTGTCATCTTCCTGTCCTGCAGTATAGCCTGTAATGTCGTTGAGTTGGTTGCCCAAAGCATGGGTGTCACTTCTTTGCTCAAGGCCAATGGCTGCCCACTGCCGTTAGCTCACCCTCTTGATCCTGACTTCTTCTGCCTTGACCCCACTCCCGTTTCTCTTTTGGCACTGAGGCCCAGCCCCTTCTCCCCGCTCCCCATCCACACCTACCTACTGAGACTTCACCCACTGCCCACCCTCCACCTCTATCTCCCCAGACTTTCCAACATCACTCATGCCTCATGGTCAACCCAAGCCCCGTCCCTCACCCACACCTTCTCCACTGACTGGCCCTCTTCTTCTTTCAATGACCACTGTTCTCAGAGGCTGCTCCACATGCCCAGGTGCCCAAACAGAGTGCTGCAGGTAGCTCTGAGCTCACTGAGGTCCGGGTTCATGTGTTATACTCTTGCATGTCCCCTGCCCCCAGCTTTGAGCCCAGGGATAGGCCCAAAGCAGATGTACACTCACTAATTGGTGATGGGGACAGGAGGCTGCAGAGATGCCGTGTGGAGGAAAGACTGGATTCCAAGGCAGGACAGCCAGCCTTGACTTCCAGCTCCACCCCACAAGCGCTACAGGTATTAAGCAAATCACTAAACCTCTTTAAATCTTCATTTCCGCATTTGTAAAACTGGGTTACTACTTCCTGGCCTTCCCATCTCAAGGGTTATTGCAAGGAAGAGGGATGTTGAAACTCATAGCACTTTGCGAATGTTAGCCACTGTTAATGTTTTTTGGAGTTGACAGCCCCTGAAAAATGGAGTATTAATCGTAATGTGGTTCTTTCTCTAGTGTCCAGCTGCTGACAGCTGGCGCTGAGTCTAAGACAGTGGGAGCAAGAGCCTCCGCCTTGCGGAGTTCCCTGCTCCTCGTACATCATGGAACCCACCCAACCATCTGCTTCATTTCCATGTGCTCATCTCATTTTCATTCATTTCCCAGAAGGTGTGGGGATGATGAATTACATGAGACAGCCCAGGTTTTCTGACACTGGTCCAGGGTTGTAGGCAGCAAAGATGGTGAGCCCAATCCCCATGAGGTGCAAAGGCCAGAGACCCAGGAGAAGGGCTTGCTCAGACCTCTTTCTGTAATAAAATTTAATGGCCCAGTTTACTCAAAATGGGTCATATATGAGGGGCTCCAAGAGAATCTGCCCTGGAGCTGAGATGATGTAAATTTTGTTTGGGAATTGGATGATTAAGTAATTTTAATGTGAGCAACTTGTAATTTGTAGCCAAACATGTTCATTCCAGTGAATCATAAGAAACTTCTCAAAACAGGGTGAGAATTTGGGCCAAAACTCAGAGGAAACGATTTAGTGGAATGAATGTATAGCAGACAGCAATGTCAGAAAAATTCATCTGCTTGCAAACAAGATGTGAAATAACAGGTTTCTCAGGGACACATGAGAAAAAAAAACTAAGATTTCAGATGACTGAGGTTGATGTAAGAGTTGAGAGAAACAGCTATTTCAAAACTTAGGCTGTATTAATAGAAGCATGGTGAGCAGAAAAATGGAGATGACAAAGTTCCTGCAATCCGCATTGATGAGCTTACACCTGGTACATATGTTCAGTTCTAGGTGCCTCTAACTGAAAAACTAAATCCCAGCTTGGAGGTTGCCCATGGGGGTGACGAGGGACATGAAGCATCCAGAAACCAACAGGGAAGAACAGTGTTTGGCCCAGAACAGACCCACCCAAGGGGACATGATTTCTGTTTGCAGATATATCAAGGGCTGTTATGGGGAGCAGTGTTAAGATTTTTTTTTTTTAATTATACTAGAAGGCGAGGCAGACTTCTACTCAACATGTAGAATCTCTTATTCTCAATTGAGCTGTCTGGATCTGGGTGTCCCAGCTGATGACTGCAAACTCCCCACTCACGCTGTTTAATCAGAGCCTGGGGAGTGTGTGTGAGGCAGAAATACCACAGAGGGGTCTTCTACATCAGGGACTGGTTGGACCCAGCGACCTTTGATATCTCTTCCAAGTGTAAGAGAGTTTTCACGCAAAAATTTTCTCCACCTTGATAGAAAGTAACTTACAACCAATATTGTTGCTTAGATTGCTTGGGCTGGGAGAGAAAAAGGGCATTCCACGCATGCTTTTCATATTAAGAACTCAGAACAGGAAACATTATATTCAGTAAATTTCATAAGTAACAATAATAAAGATATTTTGGCTGCATATTGAGCCAGAAGGAGAGAAAAGGAGAAAATATTGAGAAAGAATGATGGAGATAAAGGAGAGGAACACAAGGCAAATAAATGGAATAAGAGAGAAAGAGGGAGGGAAAAAGTGAAGGACCAGAATATAAAGTTATATAATATTTTTCTGCTTTCCTAAAGCACGATACATACTGTGACTAGCACAAAATGGACATTTTCTAATTTGGATTGTACATTTATCAAAGGCATGCATGCATTTTAAAAATCTTTTCAAATAAGCAAATAGTTCTACAGGCTTATTATGGAAGCAGCAGCTCCTAACTTCTCTCATACACATGTCCTAATTCCCATAGGTGCATGGTTACTTTTATATCTATTTCCACATTTCGGAGTAATACAGTTATACTGCTATTTCTTGATTTTTCTTCTGTTTTGTTACATGGATTATCGAGTCCCACTATAGAAAAGAGAGTTCATTTTCTTTATGCTGTTTCTCATTTCACACACATTCCTTCCCCTATCCTCCTGGTATAGTTACATCATACTTTTCTTTAGATCATCTTTCAGTTTACTTTATTATGATTATATAAATACTAGTCACAACCAAGCCATACACTATATTTTCTTCTGAAACATTTTATCTTTCCTAGAACTAATAATAATCTTATTTTTTCTGTTTGTGTAGTTTTCTATTTGTCTGTCACCAATTCTTCTCCAATTTCCTCCACTCCAGCTGCTACACCATTTTCATCCATTTCCTCTAGATGTAGTCAAAAAGATCAGGTATTCTAGTTTATATTTTTGTAGATGTCACCCCTAAACATTCTGATTTGCTTCATGCTGGACCAATTGCTCTCTACACCTAGCCCGTGGCTATTATCCAGAGATTTTTTTTTTCCTTCACCTTAATCCCGGAGCTTCTCCTTGATTCTGTCTTTGTTTGGAGCCTCTGCTTTCTTACTATTCTGCCTTTCACTTTCCTAGTTTACTTCCCTGTTTTGGTGGAGCACATTTATGGTAGGATACATTTATGGAGACCTTGCATGTCTGAAAATATCTTTAGACTTTTACCATTACCCTTGACTGATAGTTTGTATCAGGTATGAACTTTTAAGTTGAGATTGCCTGAACATTTTGAAGACATTCTACCATTGTCCTTCCAATATTATAAAGTCCAAAACTATTCCCATTCCTGACCTTTATATGTGACCTTCTTCTTTTCCTCTCTAGAAGTGTTTGAAATTTTCTCTGTCCCCGGTGTTTTAAAATTTTGCAGATAAGGTTTGGCATGGGTCAGATTTCATCCATTATCGTAGGCACTCAAAGAGACTTTCAATCTGGAGTCTCGGGTTCTTCATTCTGGGACATTTTCTTGAATTATTCCCTTCATATTTTCCTCCCCTCCTCCTTCCTGCCCCCCTTCTCTTTTTCTCAAACTTGTTATTTAAATATTGGACTTCTTTGACAGAATCTCTCATTTTCCCAGCTTTTCTCCCCCAGCTTCCATCTTCTCATTTTTTCTTGCTTTATTTTTGGGGACATTTCCTTGAGTTTACATTTCAAACGTTCTTTTCCATTTAAAAAAAATTATGCCAGCATATTTTTTTTAATTTCCAAGAGTTTCTTATTCTGTGATAAATTTTTCATCATAACACTTTTCCTGTATCATGATGCAATATCTTTACAGATCTCCCTGTAGATGCTGTTTTTAAGGATCATTTTTAAGGAATATTTTCTTTTCCCTGCAATTCTCCCTGTTTCCTCTAAGCTACATATATATTCTGTTTGTTTTTGTCATTATCTTTCACACAAAAGACTTTTTTTCCCTAAAGTCTTGGTTGTGTCTTCATATTTAAGAGGGAAGAACTAAAAGAAGCTATCTGAATGCTCTGTGGACTTGGGCATGTCAACTCAGGGTTTCACTGTGGGGTTATTTACATGGGTTGTTCTAGGGAACCCCCAATGTTTACTTTAAGATTTTTTTTTTCTTGTTGTTTGATCATATTCAGTCTTCTTTTGGGGGAGCCTAAGACTGGCAGCCAATGTTTTAGGACCTGAAGGGGGAAAGAGAGCTGGCAAGTTGATCTTAGAATTCCGTATGTGCACTTAATCAACTTGATTTCAGTGCAACATAACCAGGCTTGATGTCCCTCAATCCAGACATCTTCCAGAGACCAGCCTACAGTTTTGTGTTTGGGTGGGAAATCACAGTCACCCAGGAGTGTGCAGTCAGAGAGGCTAACTAGGAGTTGAAACGCTTAATCAGCATATTCTCTAATAATCATCTGGTTTTAAGCCCCACTTTCAAACCCAGTTCAAGAGGTACCTGGTGCTGTCAGTTCCTAAGACTTTGGGGGAGTTTTATGGTGTGTACCAGTTACTATTTCTGTGTAACCAATCATCCCAAAACCTCATGGCACAAAACAAAACCCATTTTAGTAGGTTCATGGATTCCATGGAATGGGAATGTGGATGGGCCAGGCAAGGACGGTTTCCTTTTACCACACAATGTTTGGGGCCTCAGGCAAATTCAAATTGGCTAGAAGTGACTCAAATGGCTAAAGGCTGAAACAGCTGGGGCCGGAGGATCCATTTCCAAGATGGTTTCTTCATCTAGAACTTGGGCTGCGACTATCTACTGGAGCAACTATACATGGTCTCTTCACGTGGTTTGGGTCTCTCACAAGCAGGGCAGCTGGGATCTGAGAGAGAGCACCCTGAGAGCAAGTGTTCCAAGAGAACCAGGCAGACACTGCATGACCTTTCATGAATCCACTTTAGAAGTCAGACAGCATCACTTCTGCTATACTCTGTTGACTGAAGAAGTCACGGGCCCTTCCAGATTAAGGGGAGAAGACAAAGACGTGTCAAAGCATTTGGGGGCTATGTTTTAAAACCACATTATGTTTCAAGTTAGATTGTTCCTCAGCCTCTCTGCTTTTCCCATTCCCAACTTAAGGTTCAATTTTCTTGAAACTTCCAAGCTATCATCACTCATTTTTCTGCTTTTCAGCTTCTAGAATTTCGTTGTTATTGTGCTCTTGGCTGGATTTATGCCTAAAAACAGCAGCAACAATAACAAAATACAAAAACCCTTTTATGGTTTTTTAGTGGAATTCTAAAGGCAAAGGAGATAAATGTTTGTGTTCAATTTGCCATATTTATCCAAAAGTCTCATTTATTTAATTTTTAGAATTCTTTGCCATATAATTTTATACCAATCCATTGATTTTATCACCAGTGATTTTTTAAGCCAATTTATAAGGAACCATATTTATCATTCTACACGTGGTTTGTATTTAGACCCTTTACCATTCTTGTCACCCTTCTCTAGACAGCCTATTCTTTCTCAAAGAGCTTGTTGAGAAGCACTATGCAACGCTGAACCCAGGTCTGTAGGAATATAGCACCTTGAGACAGTTGCCTCTTTGCTTTGGATACAACTTTTTGCTGTTGCAGCCTGAGACCAAATGATGTTTCTTGACTGCTACTCCACACTGCTGACCAAGTCACCCAAACCACCTTACACATGGGCTATTAAACCATGTTTTCCCCATCTTGTTCTTGTGCACTTGACTCATAAATTCTGAGTGAGAGTCTACTTTACATTTATATCCCTCGTTATATTTAATCTTATTAGCTTCAGTTCATTACTCCAATCTCTTGAGATCTTTTGAATTTTGATTCTATCTTCCTAGTATTAGTTAATCCTAGCTTTGTCATTGCTAATCCTAGCAATTGGTCATTTACGATTCTGCTAAGCCTCCACCTGCTACAATCAAGCCACTGATAATACACTGAAAAGCTCAGGACCAAGGCTCTGGGTGGCTTCACCAGCGCTCTCTCCCCAAGATGATATTGAGTCCCTGGGCAACTGTACTTGGTTCTTATAACCCAGCCAGTTTATCTTCTTGGTATTCAACCCACATTTCTCCATCATAGCCACAGAAATGTCATGAATCTTTTTATTTCTCTACGTGAATGGAAAAATTTCAAGATATAAGGTATTAACAGACTTGTGGTATGGTAAGGCCAACAGATAAGGAGACAACTGCCACGGAAAAGATAACTTGTTACTCAGAGTTCTCAAAGAGTAGGGTATGCCATACCTTGGGGGGGTACCTGGGAAGTATCAGGGTCAGTTAGGAGGCAGAGGAAGTGAGGAGGAAATGTGGTCAAGGGACTTTTTGTGATTTCCTTGGGAAGGAACAAATTAAATCAGGGTAATAAGGTTTAAGATTAGCTAGTTTGAATAATTTCAGCAGGATATGGGGCATGACTAGTTGTCTGGTATCTGACCCTGGGATGATTAGAAGATATAGAGCCCAACAGAGAAGGTGGTTTAGAGTGTGGGCTCTGGACTGGTTGGTTAGCATTTGAAAAGCACACTCACTGAAAGGTAAGTTATCTACTCTCTCTAGGAATTGGGGTGGAGACTAGTCCCTCCAGGGTCAGCAAGGCCCCAGATTTCAAAGCATTAGAATATAGTAAATAAATGATGTGATTAATACACAAATACACTGTGTTAATACACAAATACAGTGAGCTGATGTGATGCAAGGTGGACAGTACCCGAGAAGTCCTACCTCAGGAAGTCCTACCTCAGTGCTCATATAGGTGCCCCAAATACTTTCTCTTTTACCTTCCTCATTCAAAAGAAGTTGGGGGGAGAGTGTCAGAATAATGTGACCACTGTTTCCACAGACCATTTCTGACTCTTCTCTGCTCATGAGCTTTTGAGTGCTCCACTGGGAGGCACAGCAGAGGTTCAGCTTATAGGGGGTAGCCAACACTGAAGATTCTTTCCCTGTGTCCCTCAGCATGCTCCTTGTAAATTGTATGCACACGTGTGCACTTCTTAAGATATATTCACTCTAGATCAATAGTTTTCCCCTTCCCCAGTTCCAACTGAAACTTATTATGCATGGAAACCTCAAACCCAAGTTAAAGGCAGTGATTCAGAATTAAAACTGGCTGGGATTGTCTGCTCCCTAAGATCCACTAGGATGAGCTCTTGGCAAGGGTGAATGAGTATTCTTGCTGAAGTTCGTCTCTCCCCTTCTCTGGATTGGGCAGCTTTGGCCACTTCCCCAGCATGTACTGGCTCTCTGCTATACACATGCCTCTGTGCCCCTGGCAGAGCAGATCACATCCTCCAGGATCTTAGCATATGTGAGAACAGACTTGTGAAGCTCATTGTCTTTCTCTGGAAACTCTTCCAGTCCTTTGAATGTGTAGAGGGAAGCTGCTGAGGGCGCAGACTAAAGATGGTCAGATCTCAGCTGGAGACAGGAGCTGAGCCAGGAAAACTGCTCAGGAGCAACCCTTCCATCCTGGCATTTCCATGTGTCTACGTGTTATGTCACCAGATGAAGCCAGTGTGCCAGCAGGCACCATATCTGTGTAAGCATAAGTGACTCTCCATTTGGTCATATTCTTTGGGTCGCTGGCTACTGCCACACTAGATGGAAAAACAATCCAGCCCCTTCTCCCTCCACACCCCTCCTCAGAGCCTGCATTCCCAGCAGGTGCATCCTGAATCAGAGATTTATCAAGAGGCATTCTATGGTCCCTTCCACCTTTTATGTTCTCTGACTATGGGTTTTGGTTGAAGGATCCCTCCTTTAGAAGTCATTCTCCTGGGTAGCAAGGTCTGTTGTCAGGTTTTCTTCTTTGAGGGGTCCTCTATCAAACCACATCCCTGACCTTGGGTACACACAGAACACATTCCACTGCATAACTGATCTTCAGACTGTGTGACAGTATCTCCAGAGACCACAGGCACATTGCTGAGGAACTGATGACCAAGAATCCAGATGCTGACATGCCAAACCCACACCTTGGCCTCTCTGAGTCCTGGTGGCTTCCTGGGCCCCTTTGGCACTGACATTCCATTATTCAGTTCAGTACATTCAAGCATGCAGTCTCATATTTCAGCATAGCTTGGCGTATATTCAAAGCACTGCACAGTCACTCCTACACTTCCCTTCCAGACACCATGTCCTCTTATGTCTAATCTTCTCTGGTGGAAAGGGTAAGGCCCGTCTCAGGGAGTCTGGGGACCTACCATTGGTGGGTTGTTGGAAGATTATTGATCCTTCCAGTACACAGCAATCCCCTTAAAATTATCACCAATGTATCCTACAAGGAAAGGAATTTTGTGGGAATTCAAAAATTAAAGGAATAAACAGAGATAGGAAGGTTTGCCTGGTGGCCCCATGGCTGCTCCATTGCCCAAATCCATGGGATACTACTCACATCGTATTTGCTGGGAGTTGCACTCTGTGGAGTCGTGCAGCTCTGCCATGTGCTATTCTTTCCTAATTCTTCACCCAATCTCATTGCCATTTGGGACACAGTGCCCTACCCCTTTGTCAAACTTCAAGTTAGTCTCTTAGAATGTGAGAACCAGAAGGGACTTAGAGTTTAGTGACACACTATTACCACATTTTGAGATGAGGGGGCTGTGGCCCGAAGAGGCGATGTAACTGGTGTAGGCATAGGAGAAAGATCCCCTTCAGCCAAGGATCTTGACTTCCTCTTTACCTTTGCTTCCTAAAGAGTGGTCCATAGACCAACAGCATGAGCAGATCCAGGAGCCTGTTGCAGAGGCGGTTTCTCCAGCTCCAACCCCAGCCGGGCTGAATCAGAACTTGCCTTTAAGACTTCCTAGTCACTTGCATATACACATGAAAGTTCACCATACCCAGTGAAGAAACAGTGGACACCTCTAGATGTACACCCTTTTTCAGCGTAGCCCAAATCCCCTCACTCTGGAAGGAAAAGGATGGATGTTGTATGTGGAGGAGGAGGAGGAGGGGCTTAGATGTGTGCATTTTATGAATCTACTCATCTGGAGAAGCTTACCCTCCCAGGTAGATGGTCTCAGAGAGGACATCCGTGGAGCATTCTCATGTAAGTCTGGGGAGCTGTGGCCTCCCGTCCTCTCTCATTCTCTTACTTGTGAAGGTCTTTACTGTGACATTTGCATGATTGAACAAAGACACAACCTCTTGGTTCCTCACCCTCTTGATGTCAAGAACATGACCCTTTGCCCAAGGGGAGGCCCTAGAGAAGTGAGGGGGCCTGGGATTTGAACCAGCTCAGCTCAGCTCAGCTACTGTGTCATGGAATCATTGCTCTGCAGGAAGAGGCTGCAGCTCCTGGGGGGCTATGGACCAAATATTTGTGTTCCCCAAGATTCATATGCTGAAACCTAATCTCCAACGTGATGGTGTTAGGAGGTGGGGCCTTTGGGAGGTGATTAGCTCATGAGGGTGGGCCTCTCACCAATGGGATCAGCACTCTTATAAAAGAGACTCCAGAAAGCAGCTTTTCCCCCTTTGCCATATGAGGACATGGCGAGAAGACAGCTATCTATAAACCAGGAGGCGGGCTGTCACCAGACCCCAAATCTGCCAGAGCCTTGATCTTGGATTTCTAGCTTCCAGAACTGTGGAATAAATTTCTGTGGTTTATGCCACCCAGACTATGGTATTGTTACAGCAGCCCAAATGGACTAGGACACGAGGCAACCACCACCCTTTCCCCACTGAACCCCATAACTCTTTAGACCTCTCTTTAGGTTTGGCTTTGTTTATAGAAGTCATCCCCACATGTCCACTAGATTGCAAACTTTTTTGAGGAAAGGCTGCTTCCAATGCACTATAGCTTTAATCGGACTTAGTGGAAAGGTAGTGCTGACCACAAATTAGAAGAGAGGGACCAGTGAAGAGGACACGTCCTGAGTGTGGAGGCAGCCACCTCCTGGAGGCCAGCATCGAAGCCTGGACCAGGTCTGCCCTGGGCCTCCCTCGGTTCTGGGGAGACTGGCCCATTGTTATGGAGTGAATTGTGCTCCCCCTACCCATATTCATGTGTTGTAGCTCTAACCCTCCGCTGCCTCAGAATGCAACTGTATATAAATATAGTGTCTTCAAAGAGGCAATCAAGCTAAAATGAGGTTAGTTAGGGTGGCCCCAATGCAATCTGACTGATGGCCTTATATAAAGAGGAAATTTGGCCACGCCAAAGACACCAGGGCATGCAGATGTAGGAAGATCATGTAGGACACAGCAAGAAGGTGGCCACCCACAAGCCAAGCAGAGAGGTCTTGCCAGAACCCAACCCTGCTGACCCTTTGATCTTGAACTTCTAGGCTCTGGAGCTGAGAAAGTACATTTCTGATGTTTTAGCCACAGTCTGTGGTATTTTCTTGCAGCAGCCTCAGCATACTAAGACTCCAGTGAACCAGATTCTGAATCACCAATAACTAAGTATCTAAGCAGTTATCATTTTCCGTTTCTATGAAGAACATCAATTTCTAGGCTCCAAATGGAAAGACTCATTTTTGTTATAAACAAGTAATAGAAGGAAGTAGAAATTTATGGGCAAAGTGTAAAATGTTCTCTCCACTGGAAAAGAAACTGCAGTGCATCTGATTGTCTTATGGCTGTGGCCTTTATGAACATATTTTATAACAGAGAGTATATATGCTCCCTTTTCCAAGCAAAATTAGATTTCCTTTATAGCTGGAATTCCTACATTCTGGATCTTTTGCTTGATCTTTTGCTTATCAGCCCACCAGTATTTTCTCTCTCTCTCTTTTTTAAATGTTTATTTTAGAGAAAGAGAGAGAGCTGGGGAGGGGCAGAGAGAAAGAGGGACAGAGGATCTCAAGTAGGCTCTGTACTGACAGCAGAGAGCCAGATATGGGGCTCAAATTCCCGAACCGTGAGATCTCGACCTGAGCCAAGTCAGGCACTTAACTGACTGAGCCACCCAGGCGCCACCTCCCCCGCACCAGTATTTCTAAAACTCTATGCCCAAGAAAGTAGGACTTTAAACAAAAAAACAAAAAAAAAGAGAGTTTTAGTATATGCAATCTCTTAAGTGCATGCCTGTATGCAAATATGTGGGCCATATTTGTATTACCAAATTATTATCATATTTTGTGATTCTATCTTATTGCTTTGTGTGTCCCTTCTTGGCTTTTTTCTTAAATCAATAGTCATATTACAATGTCAAAGAGGTTCCCCATTCCTGTTATAGGAGGTCAATTCTTGCAAATCTGGAGCTGTTGGCAGTTCCCGTATTCACCACCCCTCCGTAACCATCTGTTTGTAGGTACCAGATGTGATTCTAAGGCAATGTGGTCACTTCTGGTTTCTTTTCTGACCTGAGACTGTAAGTTTTCCCCTTTTTAATGCCATCGTCCCCAAGTGGGGGCAGATATGTTCTTAGCAGGAGAAGAACACAAAGCCCAGCCCCAAGAAGATGCCTGTCACTGAGGGAGTAGGAACCCTCACCCACACATATGGGTCAAACCGAGTATTTTTGTCTACCCACAGTGGCTGGGTCCTATAGCCAGCACCCCTCTCTTCTACTCTGTACATCCCTGCCCTGGTTATCCTCTGAATCAGTCACTCCAGTCATCTGAAGAGAAAGAATTTAAAATAAAGACTTGCTAGCTAGGTATAACGTTGATAAGTAGGTAATGGGAAAGGAAAAACAGATACCCTCCCAGCCAGTTACCAACAGTGTGTGTGTGTGTGTGTGTGTGTGTGTGTGTGTGTGTGTGTGGTGGGGTAGGGGTGGAGAGTCCTTCCCCTTTTCTTCATGTCTTTGGGGTAGAGTGAAAGCCTTCTCCTTCCCTCTGCTTCAACTCAGCTCTGATTTCTGAGAAGACCTACTCAAGACCTGCCCTCTCCATCACCTGCTGGAAGTTGCTCTATAACTTTTGAGGATAGATTTTTAACCAATTACTGCTACCTAATGGCAGCTCCACCCAATCTGGGCTTGAGTAGGAATGTTTAATGCACCCTGAACTCTTTCTAAGACACAGGTAGTTCCAGAGTTTCAACTATTCTACTAGGCTTTTAAAAACTTTTTTCCTACTACAGGCTTTATTTTCTGAGAGAGAGAGAGAGAGAGAGAGAGAGAGAGAGAATCACTTGCCTTGGACTTGTCTTCCAGACAGCGATCCTCAGCTTTCTTCCTACCAGCTGTATATAGCCTTTTCTAATCTTCTAGCTTGAGGCAAAACCTGCCCTTTCCTCTATGTGATGCCAAAAGATAAAGATCATGGTCATATAACTTGTCCCCTTTCCAGCTGTAAGAACCCTCATGTTTCTTCCAGGCTGAAAAACAAATTGAAAGAACTTTTACATAGACTATGCAGCAAGATTTTTTAAATAGAGATTTAAAGTGCTTTTTTATCACGGATGGTATCTGGAACACAGTCTTATCCAGATTTTATGGATCATTATCAATTTTCTCTTTGTCCCTAATCAGATTAAACTGTGAGGTTAGGAGAAGGGAGGATATATTGAGTCATGATATGGTATTTAGCTAGAAGAAAATAAACCAGCACAAATTCATACTATTCTGGGTAATTCAATCGGAATGGAGAGGAATGCAAACGAAACAAAAGAACCAAAGGTCAGTTAATAACACTGATTGCACATGATACCATGTTTTCAGAGAGAATGAGGAGACTCTTCTCCATGGTCTTGACATGGAAGTGCTGATGTTGCATTTCGATAATAACATTTCATCTATCCAGCATTGCCAGGTACAAAGCACCCCATAAACAACGCATTCCCTTATGTCATTTGGCACAGAAAATTATTATTTTTACAAACTGGATAGTGTGCTTTCTAAAATTATCATTTCCTTGCTTTCCTAAGCAGAACTTACTGGCTTACTTTAACATCAAAAAAATTTTTTTAATGTTTATTTATTTTTGAGAGAAAGAGGTGGGGGGGGGGGCGGGGAGAGAAAGCAAGCGCTAGTGGGGGAGGGGCAGCGAGAGAGAGGTAGACACAGAATCCAAAGCAGGCTCCAGGCTCTGAGCTGTCAGCACAGAGCCCGACACAGGGCTCAAACCTACAAACTGTGAGATCATGACCTGAGCTGAAGTTGGACACTTAACCTGCTGAGCCACCCAGGTGTCCCTTAATTTAACATTTTTATGAATCAATCACCATTTATGACTACTGTAATTATGGCAGGATATATTCTGTGGTATCCCCCAAGGAAGAAAACTGGGGATAGGAGAAAAGCTACTTGAAGGTAGCATGGCCCAGCTAAAATGGGTGTAACAGAGTCTGTCTCGGGCTTCAGTTACATCAGCCCAGAACAGGATGGCGTAGAGGAGACTTAACACAGTCATGCCAAGAAACAATCCAAGAGGAAGCTCTCCTCATATGAGACAAGTGTTGGGTTCTAAGTAATAATAATAATAATTGCTTTGGGTTAATGTGCTTGCCCACAGACAATTTGCAAGGCCACAATTCTTCTGGCGGAGAGGCTGAGTTGTAGAGGTCATTCCTCCCCACTATAGAATCAACAGATCTGGGCAGAGGAGCATTTCCATTACTTTCTGGCTAAAGCCTGAGCTGTGGAATTTTCCACTGAAAGGTGGAAAAGGGTATAGTTCCCAAAGGAGGGTGTGTGGGGCCTGAAGAGGGGCTGTTGAAGCAAGAACGTGAGGAGGACAGACAGAGGGAGGTCAGGAGAAAGGGAGCTTCTGGAAGCCTTAGCCTGGCAGTTTCCTCTCCTTAGTGGCAAAGGTCATGCCTCTTGCCCTCCCTCTACTGTGCTCTCAGAGATCTGCCTGGCTGCTCTGTAGTTCAGCTGGTCTGGAGAGGCAGGGAAGCCGAAGATAGGAAGGTATCTGCCTCCTAATCCCCACAAAGTGAAATGGAGCTATGGTCAATCAACTGCCTTCTCTCGTCACCACATTGTACAAGTATCCATAGCAGTGCCACCCGTGGTCACTGGCAGCTGTGGGCAGGTGACGTTCCAGCACTAAGCAACTGGGAGTCTTACTCCTGAATCTCCTCAGCCTCCCTATGGATCACCCTGCAGGACAGGAATTGAGGGATTGCCTCCACACCCCGTTAAACCTCTATCCAGTTTTAGTTTCCTAGTCTCCTTCCTCATTGTCAAGTGGCCAGCAGCAAAATTTGACTTTTTTTTTTTAATTAAAAAGGATAAGGCATTTATGTGGTTGTTTTTAGCCAAAGATTCTGTTATTTTAATACATATATATTTTTTATTTTAGAAAGAGAGAGAGAGAGCTAGCAGCAGAGAGGGGCAGAGGGAGACAGAGAGAGAGTCCTAAGCAGGCTCCACATGCTCAGCATGGAGCCCGACATGGGGCTTGATCCCACGACCCTGGGATCATGACCTGAGCCAAAATCAAGAGTCGAACACTCAACTGACTGAGCCACCCAGGTGCGCCTAGCCAAAGATTCTAAATGTAATCACGAAAAAATAGCAGACACCCCCAATTTTTATAAAACAGCTGACCTGTATTCCTCAAGAATGTCTGAGTTTAAAGGAACCAAAGAGATGTGACAGCTACTTGGAATAGGTTGTCATGGGCTGGTTGCCCTACTAAAAAGCATTGCTCTATAGTCTGTAACTGGGCAACTGACGAAATCTGAATGCAGACTGTGGATAAGATGATGGTGTTGTGTGGATGTTGAATTTCCTGAATTTCATCACTGTACTGTGACGATGTAAGAGAATATATTTGTTTCTATGAAATACACTACAATATTAAGGGACATGACATATGCATCCTACTTTGAAATAGTTCAGAAAAAGTATACGTGAGCACATACACGTACATGCTCACAAAGAATGATCAAGTAAAATGTCAGCAAGTTGATACATGGTGTATAGGAGTTCGTTGTACTATTACTATAACTTTTCTGTAAGTTTGAAATTTTTCAAAGAAAAAGGCAAAATGTCAAAAAGAAAGTGAGCTGTGCAAGATGATAATGTTAAAAATCTGATCCCATTTACCTACTACAGAAAAGGATAATGTCAATTTTTGGTAAAAAAACCAAAAATCAGTGTTTCACAGGAATTCTCAGTCTTGCTAGTAAGTAGACAGTGTTTCTGGGAAATAGTTTGAGACTTTAAAATGCTCCTAAACACAGATCCTATAATGAAATTCATAAAAATTTATCCTGAAGAAAAAAATAAGAGATAGGGACAAAGATTTCCGTATAAGAATATTCCCTGAATGTTATTTACAATGGAGAAAAATAGAACCATCTAAATGTCTAACAATAGAATAATGGTAACATCGATGATAGTACATCTATACATTAGAATACTGTGCAGGCAGGGGCACCTGGGTGGCTCTACTTGTTTAGCGTCCGACTTTGGCTCAGGTCATGATCTCGCAGTCTGTGAGTTCAAGCCCTGCATCGGGCTCTGTGCTAACACCTTGGAGCATGGAGCCTGCTTCAGATTCCGTATCTCTGTCTCTCTCTGCCCCTCCCCTGTTCGTGCTCTCTCTCAAAAATAAATAAACATTAAAAAAAAAAAAAGAATACTATGCAGGCATCTAAAGCTACGTTTTCAAAAACTGTTTTCTCTGCCCACTTCACAGTCTTCTGAGCAACATACCTTCTTCCCTGGTCTCCTCTAGAACTAATGCCTCCCCTGAACCTTAGTCTTGCTGTCTGATGATAGCATCCTGCCTATCTTAGCCAATCTCCCCTTTCCCAATAAGATGGATCTGCTATGACTTAGAACCCGTGATAGAACCCATGGGCTAGACTAAGGAACATGAGGAAAGACTGTTTCTCCTAATATTAACCTCCCAAAGCAGTAGCTCTTGTTCCTGAGTCTCCTGTATTCTTCTCAATGCTATCCTTGGTGTTTAAGTTTTTCCTTTCTTTCTGGCATCAATTCTGATTTTCTCTCCTGGATCAGCTTGAGGCCTCTTGCCAGGACTCGAAACTCTGCCCCAGTTTTTTCCCCATTTCTTCACTCCACCCAGTGTTGGTGCCTTCCTGATAGATTAGCTCTTGGTTACATTCTTCAGGCAATTAAAATACAGCTCCACTGCCAGCGTCAGCTCTGACTAACTTTCTAAGATTTGGCAGGAGTTAAGTCCATGGCTTCTGATAACAACAAGGTAATTTCATGTGGGCAAAATTAAGATTTAGCAGAGAGAGAGATCTAAATCCAGCAAGATGTTAGTGAACAGCCCTTACTCAGCCAATAGGTTATTAGAGGTATATTGTTTACTTTCCAAATATTTGGAGATTTCCCAGAGTTCTTTGTTATTGACTTCTAATTTAATTCCGCTGGGATCAGAGAATAAACTCTGTATGATTTCAATACTTTTAAATCTATTGAGATTTGTTTTGTAGCTCAGCATATATCCTATTTTGGTAAATGTTCCGAGTACACTAGAAATAAATATGTACTCTGATGCTGTTGAGTAGAGTGTTCTATAAATATCAATTTATAAAGTTGGTTGCTATGTTGTTCAAGTCTTTTATGTCTTTCCTGAGAAAGATTTTTTTATGTAGATAAAAATTTTCATTTGGTACCATTATCCTTCTGAGTGAAGGATTTTCTTTAACATTTGTTGTAGTAGTGGTCTTCTGGTAATGACTCCTGTCAGCTTTTGAATGTCTGAAAAAAAATCTGTATCGCCTCATTTTTAAAAAATGTTTTCTTCTGAGTACAGAATTCTAAGTTAACAGTTTTGTTTTAAAGAGATTACTTCCTTGTTTTCTGTGTTGCATTGTTTGCGATGAAAAGTCTGCTGTCATTCTTATCTTTAATTCTCTGTATGAAATATTTCCCCCTCTGCCTGGTTTTAAGCTTTTCTCTTCCTCACTGGTTTTCAGCAGTTGATTATTATGTGTCTTGGTGTGATTTTCTATGTTTCTTGTGCTAGGTATTCACTGAGCATCTTGGATCTCTAGGTTTGTAGTTTTTATCAAGTTTGAAACATTCTCACCCATAATGCTTTCAGATATTTTTTTCATTGTCTCTATATCTCTCTTATTCTATGATTCCAGTAACACATGTTTTAAGCTGCTTAATGATGTCCTATAGCTCATGGAGTGCCTGGGTGGTGCAGTCAGTTAACATCCAATTCTTGATCTTGGCTCAGGTCATGATCTCACAGTTTGTGAGTTCAGGTTCTGCACTGATGGCATGAAGCATGCTTGGGATTTTGTCTCTCCTTCTCTCTGCCCCTCCCCTGCTTATGTGCTCTCTCTCTCTGTCTCTCTGTCTCTCTCCCCCACTCTCAAAATAACTAAATAAACTTCAAAAATTTTAGGAAATGATGTCCTATAGCTCATTTGTAGACTATCTTTTTTAACCTTCTTTCCTCTCTGTTTCATTTGGCTGTTTTCTATTATGCTGTCTTCTGTCACTAATCTTTTTTTTTCAGTTATATTAAAGTATAATGGACAAATTGCATTGTAAGATAATTGAAGTGTACAGCCTGATGTTTTGATATGATTTCATACATGCATACTTTGAGAAAGAATTTTCCCCCATCAAGTTAATTAACTAATATATCAATTACCTCACATATTTATCTTTTTTTAATGAATATTTTCTTTTATAGTATCTATTCTGTTGCTAGTCCCATCTGAACATTAAGTTCTTAATCTCCAGAAGTTTTCTTTGGGTCTTTTTAATTTCTTCTATTTCTCTCATTATATTAATACTTTATCCCATCCTCTTGAGCATTAAGAGTAAATTTATAATAGCTATTTTAATATCCCTGTCTACTAATTCTATCACCTGTGTCATTTCTGGCTCTCTTCTATTGATTTTTCTCTTCATTATGGGTCATATTTCCCTGTTTTGTTGCATGCCTAGTAATTTTTGTTTTAATGCTGTACATTGTGGATTTTCCATTTTTGGGTGCTAGAATTTTTTATTCTTTTAAATGTTTTTGTGTTTTGTTCTAGGATGCAGTTAATTGTAAAGATTTTGATCCTTTTGAGGCTTGTTTTCAATCTCTGTTAGGTGGGTTCACCACAGCCTTTGGTCTAGGGCTATCTTGGACCCACTACTAAGGCAATATTCTTCTGAGGTCTCTACTTGATACCCCATGTGTAAGAAGGTCTTTCCACTCTAGCTACTCCTAACTTGTTGCAGGATCTGGGGATTTTTCTGCCTGCTCCTTTCTGGTGGTTGTTTCTTGGTAGTTGCATGTACTAATCTGTATTCAGTTAAAGATTCAAGAGAGCTCTGCTTCATATATCTGGAGCTTTCTGTCTGTAAGCTCTCTTCCCCACAGTTATCTACCCTATGGATTCTAACCACCTTGGACTCCCCAAACTCTGAACTCTTTCTCTTCAAGTCATGGAGACCTCCAGGCTGTTTGGGCTCCTCCTCCCTGTACACTGGCCTGGAAATTCTATGTAGGCAGCAGGAAGGGGCAATTATAGGGCTTATGTTGTTTGTCTCCCTTCTTCCAGGTATTATTGTCCTGTACTATTTTCCTATATCTGAAAACTGTTGTTTCATAAATTTTGTCTGGTTTTTTAGTAGCTTAACACCAGAGGGTAAATTTGGTCCCTGTTGCTCCATCATGACTGGAAGCAGAAGTCTTCCACATCCCTTACTTGAAAAATAGAAGGTGAAATGATGTAAAGCACAATCAAACTGTGTGTTTAGAAGTTTAAAATGACAAGGACTTGAACTCACCTACATGGATGAATACTTGTTTATCTCACTTAGGCAAAAAAATGTTAAAATAAAAATGGAAGGATTTAAAATCCTAGGATTTCAAAGCAGCAAAAGACTTTTTTAAATCATCCAGTTCACTTCCTTCATTTGGTATATGAGGAAATGAAATCTTAGAGATGTTAAGGAACTGTCAAAAGTCATTTTAGTACAGGGTAGAGGTGGGATCACAACTCAAGTCTCCCAACAAACAACCACTAAACAATTCCACCTCTATTCTGCCCCCAAATAACCATTTTCCAGTGCCATTAAATACATGTGTCAATACTTTGTAAGCATTATTTCAAATATCCTGACGACTCTAGAAGTGTCAAGGAAAGTATTACTAATATTGCCATTTTACAGATAAGCTCACACAATTTAAATAATTTGTCCAGTAGTTCTCAAAGTGTGGCCCTTGAAACACTCCTGGGGGTCTCCTAGGTCAAACTATTTTTGTGATAATATTAAGATGTTGTTTGTTTTTTTTTTTTAACCATGTTGACACTGGCACTAAAGATTTAAAAACAAAGGTGGGTAAAACCACTTGCACCTTAGCATGAAACAAGGTAGTGGCACCAACTATACCACAACTATTGTATTTTTCACTGTGTACTTTCAGTTAAAAAAAAAAAAGCAAGTTTCACTTAAGAATGTTCCTAATGAAACAGTAAAGCTATTAGTTCCATTAATTATTGGTCCTTAAGTAGATGCTATTTTGTTATTTTGTGTGACCAAAAGGGGAGCACACTTAAGGCACTTCTATTACCTCAAAGAAAAACACTTGAATGGTTGATTTGTAAGCTGAACTTGACTTTTTTTCCCACAGAAATCTATTTTTACTTGAAATAATGATTGACAAACTATGGTTAATCATACTTGGTTATGTGGTAGACGTTTTCTCAAAAATAAACAAAATACCTATCACTTCAAAGAAAGCAACTGACAATATTTGTTGCAATCATAAGATAAACTTTTAGGAACAAAATAGAATTTTATAAAACTTATATCCTCTACCATGAACTTGACAAGTTCTCTTTTTATTTATTTATTTTTGAAAGAGAGAAAGAGAGAGACAAAACATGAGCAGGGGAGGGGCAGAGACAGAGGGAGACACAGAATCTGAAGCAGGCTCCAGGCTCTGAGCTGTCAGCACAGAGCCCGATGCAGGGCTTGAACTCACAAGCCGTGAGATCATGACCTGAGCTGAAGTTGGACGCTTAACTGACCCAGGTGTCCCAAACTTGACAGCTTCTTGAAAAATCCTTCAAGACTTTCCTGATTAAGTTGGTAGAGATATTAACAAATATGATTTTTTTAGTATATTATATAGTGAAATGTGTCAACACTTGGAAGATCTGCTAAATTCAGTGAACAAATATTTTCAAAATGACCAATGCCACAAAATCATCCTTTGGTAAAAGATACATTCAAATTGTGAGATAGAAATGCAATTTGATGTAACAGAATATGACAAAGTTCACCAATATGGTTTCAGATTCTATACTGCGACTAAGCTTTAAGAAACTATCTTAGAATAGTTAAGAAACTATCAAGATTATTGTATCAAAGAAAAATATACAAAAATTATCTGAAAAGGCTATTAAAATACTCTTCCAGGGGTGCCTGAGTGGCTTAGTCAGTTAAGAGTCTGACTCTTGCTTTCAGCTCAGGTGATGATCTCACAGTTTTGGGGCTTTGTGCTGACAGCACAGAGCCTGCTTCGGATTCTTTCTCTCCCTCTCTCTCTGCTGCTCCCTCCATTTGTGCTCACTCTCTTCCTCAAAATAAATAAATTTTAAAAAAATAAGTAAATAAAATATTCTTCCATATTCTAACTCTATACCACGTGAATCTATATTTTCTTCATATACGTCAACCAAAAACATGTCCTGACAGAAGCAGAAGCAGATACAAGAATCCAGCTGTCTTTTATTAAGTCAGAGAGTAAAGAGATTTGCCAAAGTGTAAATAATGTCACTCTTCTCACTAAATTTTTAGAAAATGGTTTTTTCATAAAAATATGTTTTGGGGGGGGTGCCCAGGTGGCTCAGCTGGTTAAGCATCTGACTCCTGATTTCAAGCTCAGGTGATGATCCCATGGTTTGTGAGTTCAAGCCCCACATTGGGCTCTGCACTAACAGTGCAGAGCCTGCTTGGGATTCTCTCTCTCTTTCTCTCTCTGCTCCTCCCTCACTCATGTTGTCTCTCTCTCAAAATAAACTTAAAAATACGTTTTTGTATTAATATGTAATAAGTTTATTTTAAGTGAATTAGTAAATAATTGTTTCCAATTGTTCTCAGTTTTAATTTTGAATACAGTAAATATCAATAGTTATAACCCACACAAACAAGTGTGTAGGGTCCTGAGATCAAAATGTTTGAGAAGCACTGACCATAAATAACACTCCTGGGAAGTGGTAAAGCCAGGTCTCTCATCTGTTCTCTAACTCATGTTGTTTCCATGGCACAATGTTACTTCCTTACCCAAAAGAGTCATAGATATTAAAATGGGAAGTAGAATTAGGTCCCTAAAGCTTTATTTTGCAACGCTTTTTTCCATAATAGTTAAGTTGTTCAATGTTTTGATATTTTTCTTTGCGGAAGCATGAGCTTCTTGTCCCTAAAATTTTAGAACTCCATTAGGAATTCAAGATGATGCTTTTTGGCTACAGAATACAAAGGAAGTAATGTTATTCAGCAGTCAGCTTATGCCAGAAGTAACAGTATTTTGAGTTTTATGTTGTATATAAAGTCCAAACAGTTGGGAGATATTCTTTATTAGATTTTTAAAAACACAAGTAACTCTGGTTGTTTGGCTCCAGGCTTGTTTTTCATCTACTTGGTGCTAAGCCCTATGAATTATGTTTATGATTTGGGGGGAACAACTTTGCTCGGGGACATCTTCAGAAGGAAATCCTGCATGCCTCTCCGTAGCACTGCGTTCTCAGCCACCTCCCTCAGGCCTCTGTGTAGCTTCTCCATCTCCTTGTATTCACTTTTGACGTCTACACAAGAGCAGAAAGCATGCATCAGGAGCTAGTGTCCTTTTCAGAAATGTCCCCAGAAAACAGACCTCCTGAGAATCTTGCTAGGACCTGGGTCACTTGTCCCAGAATGTGACATCTGGAATGGACTTAGAGATCAGATGGTCCGTCTGATCAATTTATTGTATAAAAAGCCTGATCAAACTGGGCATTCTGGCTCTTAAGGCTTATCTCAGCATAGCAGTCACCCTTCAAAAGAAACACAAACCAACACATAAAATGATCTAGGAAATCACCGAGTCTTCACAAGAGCTCAGGGGAAGGAGATACCAAGCCCACCTACACAACAAACCTCCCCCTCAGTCCTCTCCAGGCTTCTCTCTCCTTCCCCTGATCCCCCTGCTCCCAGCAGTTCTCATTCTAAGTGAATTTGCTGTTTTGACATCTCAGCTCGGGTTTTCACGTTGTGATCTGCAATCATATATCCTTATAATGGCTAATTTTATGTGTCAACTTGTCCAGGCTATGGTGCCCAGTTATTTGGCCAAACACTATTCTGGATGTTTCTGTGAACATATTTTTGGATGAGATTTACATTTAAATCATTAGACCCTGAGAAAAGCAGACTGTCCTTTACAATGTGGGTGGGCCTCATCTAATTAGTTGAAGGCCTGGCTAGATCAAAATCTTGCTCTCCTCCAGAAAAGAGGGAATTTCCATTTTACTATTTTAATTTATATTCTCACACATCTTTTTACCAACCAAGTAATACTCAGAGCAGGGACTGTTTTAGACTTCTGTCCTCTGGCACAGTACTCCCTACATAGTATATATTTTATTGTTGATGGGAAGAAAGGGAAATGATCTTAAATTATGGCAGGAGCAATTTACATTAAACTCAGGGGAACATTTTTTTGTGTGGGAGACCTAGATAGTTGAAAGACCTTTGGTGAGCAGGAGTTCTTTAAGGAAGACACAACTGGATGACTGTAATCTTAAAACAGTCTCCTGTGAAGGCCTAGACAGAAGGTCATGAGAGAGTTCCATAAAGTAGAGTGAGAGGGTGTTGTATCACTTTCCCAAGAGACCATTAGGAACAGGTTAGATGTCTGTCTAACCAACCTGAGATGGGGAATAATCATTTCCACAGCAAGAGATATGTGTAAGACAGATGGTTAGAAGCAGCAACTGTGGCTTTTACTTTAGAAATAGCTCCGACCACTTTCACCATGACATATCCAATGATATACAGCAATGGCATCAGATCCATTTTTTTTCCCAGAAGGCACTTGTGCGCAGAGTTTAACAATTAAAAGGCACAAAACATATGGAGTGAAAAATAAGTCTCCCGTCTTCTGTGTCCTCCAAGCTCCTAGTTCCTCTCCTTAGAGACAACCAGTGTGGACAGTTTCTTGTGTATCCCATGGAAATTTGTATGCATATACATACGTGTTTCCTTTTCTTCTCTCACAGATGGCAATGTATTCCACACAGTTTTTCACCTTGCTCTTTTTCACTTTACATGTTTTGGAGATTGTTTCACACCACTAACTCTGTATAAAAAGCCACTTTATTCTTTCTAACAATTGCATGGTCCTCCCCTAGTTGTGTACCTAAGTTAACTTAACCAATGCTCTACTGGTGGATATTGGAGTTGTTCCAATGTTTGCCATCCTAAAACAATGGTGCCCTGAATAACCCTGTCCACGTGCCATTCTTCTCATGTATGAGGATACCACAGGATAGATTCCTGGAAGTAGGATTGCTGGGTCAAAGGATATGTGCATTTTTTACTTGGCTACAAATGTCCCGATTGCTTTTTGTACCAGTTTATACCCTCCAGTTCACACCGGGAGGCCTGGGGGAGCTCATGGCATGGAATAGAGATGGTTGCTGGCAGCTGTTGTTGCATTCTCAGGCTCCTGGTCCATGAAGAGAAACCTTTCTCTACCACCAGCAGAATATGAGGCTTTTCATGAAAAGGTACGTACTCAAAACAATGGATTTATGGAGACTGCAGAGCAGAGGTATCGATTTGAATTTGCCACTTTCCAGCCACAGATCCTTGGGCACATAATCTAACCTGAGTCTCTGTTTCCGCGTGTGCAAAAGGGAGCAACAGCATCTCCCTCTGAGGGCTAACATGAGAATTATCCGAGATGCTGCACACAGAGCCCGAGTATAATGCATGGTCTTGGGCGGGTGCTCAGCAAAGGGTGGGGTAGTCATTGTTTTCATCATCATCATCATCATCATCATCATCATCATCATCGTCATCATCATCTCTATCCCATGCCCTGGAAATTCTTCCTAATTGATTTCTTTAAATCCAGCAAAGAGCAACCACAGCTAGGGGTGCCCACAAGGTCATCGCTTATGCAAAAGTTTTATGTATTTACCTGCAAGCTCCTTGTAGAGACCATCCCCCTGGGATGAAGCAAGGGTCAGCATGGTGGCGATACTTCCCTTCACCTTCTCCGTGATTCCATTCTACACAACAAAGCATGGTCATTCTGTTAGGAAGGCACAGTCCAAGGAAAAGTTATCTTAGGAAAGGGACCCCAACCAATCCCCCACAAATTGTGCAGACTGGGGGTGCCAAAATCAAAGTCAGTTCCAAGAGTGGGCTACTTTAGAGTGCAGCAAGTGGCTCCGGAACCCTCAGAGCAACATTTCTGTGGGGTCCTACTTGTCTCAGCATCTCCTTTCCTGTCTATCAAGATTCATATGTGATTGGACCTCTCTGGTGCTGACCAACTGAGTCAGGAGCTAAGGAGGCTTCATGGAGGTGGGGGGGGGGAGGGGCAGTGGGGAGAAAACAGCAATCGCAGAGATGGAAAAAGAGAAAAAGAGCTGGTCACTAGCCCGCGATGCTATCGTGCATTTAGTCACTGGAAAGATGTTTATTGAATACCTGCTTTGTGCAGCACATCATATTTGACATTCCTGATTCTTCGTCCCAACTGCCTGAGAAATTTCTTCTTTCTTGTATCAGTCCTTCTATGAATGCAAACCATTTTCCCTCTTCTAACCATCTCTTGTCTACCTCTGAAAAACACCTGACTCTTTCATCTAGACTGACATAGTATTTTGAGCCTGGGTCTCCTGACTCTTGTTTTTTTTCCTCAACACACCAGGCCAAGAACCCTAAGCTCTAGTCCCAGCTCTAGCTGTGAGCCTTGAGCTAGTAACACAGGCCCTCTGGGCTTCAGCCTCCTTGTCCATAAGATCAGGGAATGGGGTCACTCTGTGTCTTTGCCCACTTTCAATTTGCCACATTTCTGTCATTCAAGATGCATTTGTATATGATCAACGTACTAATCATTTTTTTTTAGTGGAATTGTTTTTGGGGGGTATGATAAGAACTAATTTCTTTTCTTAAAGTTTATTTTTGAGTGAGAGAGAGAGGGGCCATGAGCAGGGAAGGAGCAAAGAGAGAGGGAGAGAGACAATCCCAGCAGGCTCTGTGCTGTCAGAGCAGAGCCCAATGCAGGACTTGAACCCACAAACCATGAGATCATGACCTGAGCCAAAACCAAGATTCGGACGCCTAACCAACTGAGCCACCCAGGTGCCCCAGGGCCAATTTCTATATACCAAATGGGGACTGCATGCTGTAGAGTTTGGCCAATTTTATGCAAGTATTTGTAGACTATGATAACATATTAAATGACAAAAAGTAAACTGCAACTGGCAAACGAAACACCTCTTAGCTCATTCTGAGAGAAATTGTACACTTTGTATTATAGAGAATGGTATTTTTCCAAAACTGCAGTGGGGTGGGGATAGGGGTCTGGGTGGGGGACACAAGATTGAGCCTAAGTAAGTTGCAGACATTTCAGGAAGTAGGTTGGTTGAGAGGTGAATGGAAATAACAAGTAGCCAGCTTAGGAGAGGGTCAGCTAAGTCTGGACTGAGGCAGAAGAATTTGGAAATGCACATGGCCATGGAGAGGCCAACAGTGGCTCGGACTAAAACAAAGAATTTTTATTACTTGGGAGGGGGGTGGCAAGCAAAGAGACCCAGAGCTGAGACAAGATGGCTCAAGTGTACTTGACAGAAGCATTAGGTTCAAGGAAACTCTTAGAACTGTTTTCTGAGATAGAATCAGACCTAAATCTATGCTAGGTGTCAAAGGTGACTGACGTATGATCGTTTATTGGCAGTTATTTATTGATGTTTCATGTAGACTAGACATTTCCCTCATTTCAAAAAATCCATCTGGAGATTATGCTATTGTCAGAGACAGAGACGCTGGAGCTGGGTTACCTAGTCCCAAACCTGGCTCTACAACTTAGTAACTATGTGGCCTGTCGCTATACCTCTCTCTCTCTCTACCTCAGTTTTCTTATCTGTAAAACGAGAACAATAACAGTCCCTACCTCCCAGGCTTGCTGGGGGTTAAATGAGCTATGTCAAAAGCTTAAGGACCCCTATTACCGTTGTTCTGCTGGTGACCTGGTAAAGAGGAAAGACAGGAGAGAGAGCCGGAGGGGCTGCATTTCTGAAGTCACAGTCCCAGAGAGACCCCAACACCAGGATGCAGTAGTGGGGAAGGGGGAATGCCAAGTGCCAGCTGGCCTCTTCTCCTGGCATCGTAGGCATCAGTTGGGGCCACTTTACAGAAGGTATCAGCTCTTTTTGGACCCGAATGACTACCACCTCTTCCACCGTCCGCCCCTGCTTCTTTGGCTCCCTCCAAGAAGTCTCTTTGGGGCTGGAATTCAGACTGTGGGTGTTGAATACCTTCAGTTGTTGAAATTGGTGCTGCATTCTTTCTTGAGCCCTTTCAAACATGCCCTCGGCCACCTGCCGGTCCACCCCTCTCCTGATGACGTCTTTCATTCTCTCACATGCTTTTTTGCCAGCAATCTGAGCGGCCTCTGGCAAAAATGATAGCTACAGTCACACCACAACAAGGACTTGCAGAGAAATCTTTAGCATCAGAAAGAAAGGCAAGCAAACAAGCAAAAACTATGTATGCACACACATATGTATGTGTACACAGACACACACATACATACGGACATACACACACATATATTCATATATGTGGCACCATTTTCCACACAGTGGAAGTTGTTTAATCATAATATGATACAAAAGATCAGCACTCTCAGAATTTAGATAACTGTCATTCAGAAAATCTAATGGATGAATTAAGCAGAAGTTTACAAAATTCCCATGCACCCCCCCACCACCACGACCAGAAAAAAACAATGGGACCGCCAAAACAAGAAGGAGCTGGAAGGTAGGTTACAAATACTTAAAGGGAATAAGAATGAGAATCAGATAGTGGATTCAATAGTTTAACCAGGTGAGATGCAGCGAGGAGAGGAGAAGCAGGGTGAATAGACACAGGGTGGGCAGAAAGCACTGGAAACACACAGATAAAACTGATTCATGGGTCACCTGTCCCCTGACCCTTAAAGTTATTTGGTTTTCAATTTGTGGACTAAGAGTATGAGAGGGATTTAGGACGCAGGAGGACAAATACTTTGAGAGGAGAGCAGAAGAAAAGGACGCTGAAGGAGCTGACAGAAAGACCCCAGAGGAAATAGACATGTCGCCTTCTGGAGCGCCCACCTTCATAACAGGGCTTCAGGTCGCTCTGAACAGAGGTGGTGAGAGACTCATAGATCCTCCTCTTCTTTCTGAGGATGTAATCTTCCAGGCCTCCCAGGATGGCACTTATCTGAGAATCCACATTAACAAAAGGCCATTTGTGACAATTCCTTCGATAGAAATGGGTGTTCCTGTGTGTGGCCACCATTTCCTTCTGCTTTATGTTATGCTTGGCTGTTTCCATGTCATTTCCCCAATGAGGCTGTGAGCTTCTCATAGGCAGGAACTCTGTCTTAGCATCTTTATATCCCAAAGTGTTTCCTACCATGCCTGGCACTTACAAATGACTCAAATATTTGCTGAGTTGAACTCAGGCACGTGCAAGGTGGTCAATAGGCCCTCTTAGGGGGAGGATGTGAGAACAGGATAGTTCTCTAGTGTTGCTGTGTAATTCGGGCTGTGCTTGTGCTATGGGCTGAACATTCGTGTCCACCCAAAATTTGTATGTTAAAACCCTAACCCCCAAGGTGATAGCATTAGGAGGTGGGGCCTTTGGGAGGTGACTAGGTCATGAGCAGGCAGCCCTCATAATTGAGACTATTCCCTTTACGGAAGAGACTCTAGCAAGTTCCTTTGCCCCTGCTAAGGTGAGGTGATGGTGAGAAGACCATCATATATGAACTGGGAAGTGGACCCTCACCAGCCACCAACTCTGCCTGCACCTTGACCTTGTACTTCCAGCCTCCTATGAGGAATAAATTTCTGTTGTGTATACCCTACCTCATTTACAGCATTTTGTTATAGCATCCTGAATAGACTAAGACAGGCTAGAGGAAAATGGGGTCACAGACAAGAGTCTTGAGGACTCAAAACTAACAAATGATGTACAAAAAAAAAAAAAGACTCTTCTTTAAGCTTCATTGCTGTGAATAATGACTTTATAATATTGGCAAAAATGATTGAAGGTCAGTTATAAGTGGATGTTACAGGTGGATTCAAATGTTTGTGCCTCTAAAGATTCTTTGAATATTCTTCTTGGGAACTGAGTCTCCTTTCCAACCTCGGCACTTACTGCTGGTTGCTTCCCAGTGGCATAGAGCTGGCTTGGTGTCCCGTCCTACATCCTCATGGCAGTCTAAGGGCCACCCCACACACTGTGTGTTGTGTCTCACAGCACTTGCTACAAGACGTGCCCAGACCTTGGCACTCCAGGAGAGCAGTGGGGAGAGACATGCAATACTTCTGGAATCCTGCTGGTAAGAAAGCCACTGCCCAACGTCACTGCCCTCTTCGTTTTACAGGGATCTTACCTCCTGGATCAGAAAACTTTTTTTGTAACTATCATATTTCCAGCCACTTCTTATTCCAATTTCCATCATTTTCTCCTGTAGAGAATGCTTAAAAGCTTCTACGTGAGGCAGCAATGCTGACCCAGTGGGCTTTCCAGCTCTACAGAAGAAACAGTATAAAACGTTAAGAGACAACGTGGCCACCGTGGGGCTAAAACAAAAGGAAACTAGCTGGTATCCTTTTATTCACTTTTAAGACAGGGGGATGAGAATGAATAGGTACTGAATTCCTACTGGTGCCAGGCACTGTTCTGTGCCAGGTCCTGCACCTAAAAGTCTGTGAAACCCATTTTACAGACAAGAAAACTGAGGTTCAGAGAAGACAGCTGTTGTGTTCACAGTCACACAGCTAGCAAGTGGCAGAGCCAGGCTACTTTGTACAGTGATCTGTTTAGCCTCAAAGGTCAGTCTTCCCACTGCCAACGTGTTTCCATTTGCAAGTGTGGGACTTAAACTACATTTTTTTTAATGTTTATTTATTTTGAGAGAGAGAGAATGAAGGAGAGAGACAGAGAGACAGAGGGAGAGCAAGAAGCCCAAGCAGGCTCTGGGCTCTCACTGCAGAGCCTAACATGGGGCATGAGATTGTGACCTGAGCCGAAATCAAGAGTCGGATGTTCAAAGGGCTGAGACACGCAGACACCCCTGAACTACATTTTAAAAGATGGATAAGATTTAGGGAAGTGAAAACAAGGAAGGGCTATTCCCCATGGGGACAACGTAGTGAACAAAATTTTCAGAACATCCCAGGAGGAAGAAGCAGCAGGTTATAGAGGAGAGAGCATAGACTTGAACTCCTAGCTCTCTACTTAAGAGCTGACTGACATTGGGAAAGCTGTCCAAAGTCCTCTAAATCTCAGCTTGTCCACTTGTAGATAGACAGCAGGCCCTTCAGAGGGTTATTGAGAGGATCTGATGAGATCATGTGCGCACAGAGCTTAGCACAGTTCCTGGTACATCTCTCTTGCTCTTTGCTACCCTCCAGGCTGGCTGAAGCAGGAGGCTGGTACTGAGCAACAGGACTGGGATAGAGTGGAAAGGCCAGTTAGAGGCAGGTGGGATGTCTTGAATGCCACTGTAAATAATTTGGAGTTTTGGGGCGCCTGGGTGGCGCAGTCGGTCAAGCGTCCGACTTCAGCCAGGTCACGATCTCGCGGTCCGTGAGTTTGAGCCCCGCGTCGGGCTCTGGGCTGATGGCTCAGAGCCTGGAACCTGCTTCCGATTCTGTGTCTCCCTCTCTCTGCCCCTCCCCCGTTCATGCTCTGTCTCTCTCTGTCCCAAAAATAAATAAACGTTGAAAAAAAAAATTAAAAAAAAAAAATAATTTGGAGTTTATCCTACAGACTTGTAAACTGAGATAGGGTAGATGGAATGGCATGACCCCAAAGGAGTTAAAGGAAGGTGGGGGCAGAGTAGGGGAACACCGAGTAAGAATCAAGCAAAGGTAGAATGGTTCGAGCAGCAGCAGGTGGTGAAATGCCAGAGGCCAAGGAAGGAGACTGGGGGCAGGCTCTTGCACTAAGGGATTAGGAAATTCTGTTTCTGTAGGTGGAGAAAAGGATTAGAGGTCAAGGAAGGAGGGAAGGAGGAGGCACCATGAAGCTCAGACAGCTAGTAGGTCAGCAAGCATGCAGTATGTCAAAAACAAACACAGAGTCATCAGTCAGCCACTTTGCAGTTTTGCATTTGGGGAAATTTACAAAGGCCATGTGTTTGCTTAACTCCACACTCTCAACCAAAATAACCTGTCCTGGGCTCAGATCCATAAGAAAATGTATCCCTTGCTGCATGTATATTTGAAAAATAATGGGAATCATAATATTAGTCTAAAAGTAACATCTCCATCTGTACTCCAGGTTGCCACGAGAAATTAACTAACCAAACCAAGAAGGCTTTTGTGTTTTTCCAGAGACTAAGCTTTCTTCCTCAAGTTGCAAGCTACTCTTCACGCTTCCAGATCCAAAGTACAAATTCTTATAAAGTGGAGAGTCCAGCCCAATGCTCTTCAGATGTTTGTTCACGAAGGGGCAAGAGAAAGGATCTTTTACCTAAAAATGCCTCCAAAAACGGGATCGATCTGGTCATAGATGGGCTGAGTGATGGCTTCGTTCAGATCTATTCTTGCAAGAGTCCTGGAGGCATAGATGCCATTTTTCAGGCAAACAGCTTTCAGAGTCTGATGAAAGCCCTGGTTTCCTCTACTCCTCTAGGTAATTAAACAATAAGTTAATAGTTAGTAAACATTAACTACAATGTCACAGGATCAGAATTGTATTGCCTTTGGCCACAGGCTATGACCAAGAATCACAGGGAAGAGAAGGGACAGCTTCATGTTTCAGCATACTCTTGAGCCAGACAGAGGGCACAGCAGTCACGCCTGAGTTGGCGGCTGCCCTGGCTTCCGGAGCGTCTTGTGCTTCCTTGATCACAAGTCTCCTCATACAGTTTCTATTTATCTGTTTACTCATTGCGCTTCTCCACCAGAACAGCTGCTCGTTGTGGACACAAACAGTGTCTTATCTGCCTTGATGTTCTTACCATCTGGCAACAGCATAAGCAAGTAGTGCTTAAATGAACAATTATTAAATGAAAATGTGCTATGACCCTACTGGGAGTATATGTTTCAGACCTTCCAAGCATAGTCCAAGTTTTTAAATACTTTTTGTTGAATGCCTAATAAAATGTAATTTGATTTGTACATCTTCATAACATTTTTTCCCAGAGAAATAAATTCAAAAATCAGAGGCAAAAAAAATACAATGAAGCTAGAGCCACACAAGACATTGATAAATCTTAGCCAGATGGTGATTCTTAGTAAGGGGAATAAAAATATATTTGCACTGACCAAAATTTTAGTGGAGGTCCTTGTGATCAATCAATGATATATGCTTCAAGGAAATCTGTTTCAAGTGCATGGTCATGTAGCATAATACAATTGGCATCATACTATAAATATATATATATTCATTTTAATATTCTGCTCTTTTCACTTAATAGTATAACATGAACATTTCCTCAAGTCATTGTAAATGCTTGCAAAAATTGTTTCAATAACCACATAATATCATGTGGATATATCCCAATTTATTTTACCATTCTCTTCTGGTTAGATATTTAGGTTAGTTTACTATGTTACATAATAATATGATGGTAACATATAATGTTTGCCCAAATTTCTGATCACAGAGGAAAGTGTCCTATCCAAGACACCCGAGACATGTCTGTAGTTACAGAGAAAAACACCATTTAAGAACTGGTGAGACAGGGGACAGTTCACGGGATGACATCCTAGCAAAGGTCTCAAGATGTTCCTTCTATGAGCAAATTGTCTCAAAGGAATGGTCTCCGCTTTGTGCCTTTGCTTTCTCAGAACCTACTTACTCACTTTTGGTGATCTGGGATCTTTTACCATCATATAGAAACAGTTTTCCCCAGAGTCACTTACTTACCCCAGGCCTGATGAAATAAATAAGCAATTATTTATTATCTCTCACCAGCTCTGTGGGTCAGGAATTCAGATATAGCTCAGTTGCTGTTTCACTGTTCACTAGATGGCCAGGCTGTGTGGCCAAGGTTAAAAGGCAGATAAACACCACCCAGAAAAGAGACAAGTACATGATTCAAGGTCACTGAGAACAGACAATATTCACACTAGGCTCAGGCAGTACAGCATTTACTTACAGCAAGAGGAGATAAAGTGTGCACAAGATCCAGCCCTTTGCAACACATGGGTCCCTGTGGCCAGCAGACCCCCTCCACAGCCAATGCAGGTGATCCCACAATATGGGATCCCACAATGTAGAAGGACCCAAGCCCTCCCCCACAGGATCTGAAATACAGAAAACTGGGAGCTAGCCCAAGGGCCTTGGCCGCCTATACTAAGCAGAACAAAGAAGTACACACTGAGCATAAAACAGGGAAGAATATTTCCACACAAGGCGATAAGCCCAGGACAGGCTGTGAGGGCTCTTTATCTCTTGGTAAGGAAGTGATCCAGGCCCAAGGCCCATTCTTATGTGGCCAAGTGGGGATTGAAAGACCACATGCACAGGCTGACCTTTCCCAACAGCGGGCCAGTGCTGGCTCAGGTCTTCTCCATGAGGCTCCGTCAGGCACTGGCTGGGGTTACAGTCACCAGAATGGGGCCAGAGGACCGACTCCTAAGGAGGCTCACTCCAGAGTTGGCAAGGCGATGCTGGCTATTAGACAGACTTCACTACTTTTGTGGGGATTTACAAATGTTGAATCACATAACTGGTTGGCAATCACAAGTAGCTGCAATCGTTTGCAGAGATGCAACAGGCAAGTGTAGGGGTTGGGCATCCAGGCTCTGAAAATAGAGAGGCCTGCAGTAGATGTGGATCCCATATGTGGCCACGGACGAGTTGTTCAGCCTCTGTAAGGCCATAAAATGAAACTAATAAGAGTGTTTACCACCTGGAATTGTCGCGAGGACTGAATCAGTGATGCCCAGTATCTGGGCACCAGAGTCAGCATTTCTTCCACGTTTGCTGAAGGCATGAGCCAATGCTCGTGCACATACTACATTCACGGACACTCAGCTGCCCGCTTCCACACGGAAGGCATGCCACCTCTCCTTCTCCTATGTCAGAAATCTGAGAGTCCTCTCTGATGACCCCACGATCATTGCCACTTCTTTACTGTTTTAGCTTTCAGTTTTCTAGCGTTTTCTCTCTGTCCAATAACAGAGGCATCTCCTTCCCTCTCATCCCAGTCATGGCACATACCTACTGATCTAGATCCCGAAACAAACTCTTATGAAAGCCATGCAGGTAAGAGCACCCAGATGAGATCATATGCTAGAAAGGTAGTATCATCTGTGTATATAAAAAAGCCCGCGGAAATGTAGAGCCCCATTGCACACCACCTTTTCTCTGCTAACGTTCTAGCTTTCCAACTCATAATAAAACAATGGCAACAACATACAATCTAGGTGCTGCTCCCAGCTCTAGATACTTCTGTATCATCTTTGTCAGATGAGTGGTGTTGTGCATCACGTTTTACTCTTAACAGGTGTTATGGAGTGAACTGTATCCCTCTGAATCAACATGTTCAAGCCCTGACCCTGATGTGACTATATTTGGAGATAGGGCCTTTAGGGAGGTAATTAGGGTTAAATGAGGACTTAACGGGTGGGTCCTGATCTTACTGGACAGCTGTCCTTATACGAAGAGAGAGAGATGCCAGGGAGGCACACATAGAGAAAAGACCATGGGAGAACACAGCTAGAAGGTGGCCTTTTGCAAGCCAAAAACAGAGGCCCCAGGAGAAACCAACCTTGCACTGCTTTGATCTTGAGCTTCTAACCTTCACAACTGTCAGAATAAATGCCTGCCATTTAAACCACCCAGTCTATGATATTTTGTGTTATGCAGCCCTAGCCAACTAATACGATACGCCTTTTTTCCCCACCCCTTAGCCTTAGATAAATAAAGCCTGGCACTTACATTTTTATCCCTCAGAAAGCCCATATAAGAAATTAAAAGATAAAATAATTTGCATGCCTAGTGAGAGGGTTCAAGATGTTTCCTTACTGTGCAATCGAATTGACATTTATATCAACCCCGTTAAGATAGGTAGGGCAAGTATTTAGCACCTCATTTTGCAGAAGAAAAAAACCTACAAGCTTAAATGGGTTTCAGGCCTCACCCAGGGCTACACAGTGGATGATGGGTAGAAAGACCTCAGATCCGAAATTCCAGCTCAACTCCACTGAACCATGCACTCTTTCCTCACCATGTACAATTGGGCAGTTCTCACTAAATGCTTTTCTTGTATGCAATTTTCACCCTCTCCTACTCTCTTTTAGCTTTTTAGTTCCTTCAAAGGCTATGGAATAGTGCAAAACGAGCTTGGAGGTAAGGCAGATGTCACCGAATATTACAGGTCCTCCCTGGAAAGGGTCACTCACCACCAGGCATGTCCCGAGGATCCGTCGGTAGGAAGCCTTGGCATTTCTGACTCCTTCTTGCAGAGGCTGTTTGATGTGGGCAAAGCACTGGTCAATGACCTTCTCCAGAAGCTGTATCTTCTCTTCCACAAATCTCCGCAGGCCACTCATGTGCAAGAATTCGTTCTAGGGACAAGGGTCAGAGAAGCATAAGGCCACCTCCTCTCTAAGGACACTTTCTCTCAAACTTTGCTTCCTTTATGCTCATCCACCAACACAAGATTTAGCCTGAGCTAATCACCTCAGATGATTTCTATTGTCCCAGTAAAGCATCTCTCAGTGCACAAATCTCCTTAAGTGTTGTGGATTGGAGAACACAATAAATATATGCCTCCTGCAACTTACTTTGGGCGTGTAAACCATTAGGCTTTTTGAGGGAATAACTAGTAGAATAAAAATCCAATTGCTGTTAAAACATATTTTTCATTGACATCTGATTCTACTAACATTTAGTGGATTTTGACTGGGCACAAAACAGTTTTTGAGGATAGTGTTTCTCAAAATTTAACATGTGTGCAAATCACAGGAAGAATTTGGTCAAATCCCAAAACCTGAGATTCTACATTTCCAGCAAGCCCCCAGGTGATGCTGCTCTTCTGGGCCCTGGGCCATACTTTGAATAGCAAAGCTACAGGACACAACAATAAAGACAAGGCCTTTTCTTCAAAGGAGAATACAGTCTAATCAAGGAGGAAAAGATCTACTGAAATGATACAAGGGAGAGGTAGCCTTGACCCCTAGGTTCCAAATTGGGAATTGTGTCGTGTTGTTCCCTGTGTGAGAATCTTGGGGGACCCCACAGTGCCTGCAGCAGATGGAAGCCATACTACTTAGCTTAGCACTTAAGGCTCTTTATAGCCAGGTCTCAACCAACTTCTCCAGCACCACCAGCTCTCTGTTTGCCCAAGATGTCATCCTATCCCAGGGTATCTGCTCCTGAATGCGCTACCATTTCCCAAATGTGTCATCCCTTTTGTGACCCCATGCCTTTGCACAAGCTTCCCGTCCTTCCAGACAAAGCTCCAAAGCACCCATGTGGTGGAACTGGCGCTCTCTTTCCTGTGCTTCCATTGCTTTTTGTACATCCCTGTGTTCCAGCCTTCCTCCTGCTGTGCTATGTCAGTCCCATCCCATATCTTCTTCCCTAGACTTGGAACTCACTGAAGGATCCACGGACAGTGTTATTCATGTTTGTTTATTCTGAGGCATGGCACAGGATGTGTGGCTAACAAACAATTTGGAGTGAACGAACGCCCCAGAGAGACTGTTAGACAACGTGGGCTTTTAAATTCTATTCCAAATGTGATGACAGAAATAGCTCTCAAATTGATGTGTGACCTTATACAAATGACTGAGCTTTTCTGGATCTTGATTGTATCGAAGTGAATGAGGTTGAATATTCCGGACAACAGGTGTTCCTCAAACTCCCACACTCTGTAAGTCTTAGAGCAGACGAGTTTTAAAGTTTATGGAGACTATTCAGCTTCCAGCGAACCCTGGGGATTCCCATAGTTTTTCACCAGTAAGAATTCTATAAGCCATACTTTTCTTTCAGAATGCCTTCTGGATTCTTTTGAGTTTTTGGTGTCACTGGTGATCAAAAGGAAAAAAGAAAGGAGTCACCAATGGAAACTCTATGGGCAAGATGCTCACAAAGGCTCACCCTCAACAAATCCTTGTTGAATAAACAAAAGAATGATAAGAAAGAGCAGGTCTGGGAATAAAGGAACAATTAGAAGAGGAAAAGCTGGTATTTACTATGAATAAACACAGGGCTCATTCAACACTGAGATGTCATAATGAACTTCCTACTGATTCATAAAAATAATGACTAGATCCCTGTTCATTTAAAATCACTATGCAAACTCTCTATTTTTTGGTTTGAATCATAATCTTAAAACTGATATACCACCACATTCTTAGGTTTGATTTTTTTTTTTTCAGAATGCAAAGGAACTGACAAAACTCTTGCCTTCCAACTTTCCATCAATGAACAAAGACTGAGACCAATATCTGAGGCCAAAGAATTTTGAGGGAAAATGCTGGCAAAAGGCTATCTGAAGGGCTACCCGAGAAGCGCCAACCGGCTCCCTGCCCTGTGTTTGCTGTCGCCTACAGTCTGGCTGCAAGGATGGTATTTCATCCCCACACGGGCTGCCCCTCTGCCTCAGCAGAGGAGAGCATGAAGGGGGGGGGGGGGCGCACTTCTGAGTTTGATTGCAAAATGCCTTGTCCTTGTGTTTGTAAAACAAACCAACCGCACACGGCACCACATCTGATTTGTTTTCCATCAGCATTTCCAAAAGCAATCTTTTGCTGGGCAGAGAGGCGATTTTCACCCCGAAGAACTTTTTCGGGAAGTTAGAAGGTCAAATGCTTCCCTGGTATTTCAGAGGACAAAGTCAAATTAGAGAATCTCAGATTCCAGGAGGTTGTTTTATGCTTTGTTTAATTTTTTTAGTTTTTGGTTTGTTTTTTTTTTTTTGTCACAGAAGTAAGCCAAAATGAGGCATAAGAAACATGATGAAAAAGACAGGGAACCTCTCTCTATATATCACTTTTATATAGAATTTTTTTAATGTAGATATTTGACCAAAACTGCAGATGCCGTCTACAGTTGGCATTGCTTACTCTTCACATTGAGGTCAGGTCCCCATTATCTGCTCCTCCTGGCCACTCCATGGGGCCAAACTGGGTATACCTACCCACATTCTCAGGACCAGCCCCTTGAACTCTCATAGAGCCCTACTGGTTCACTTTCTCTGGCCCTACCTCCTTCTGCATGACAAGAAATTGGGCAGTTTGGTTGTGCAAATCTGATGGCTGAAAGCAAGTGTAGAAATAAACACCAACCAAATGAGAACCTGCAAAGGCTATTTATTCAGAACTTGCTGTAGCAAGAGAGTCAGCCACCATCACTTGGGTTTGGCAGAGACTCAAAGGCAAGCAGAGGAGTGGGAAGTTTTCAGGTATGCTCCCATCTGAGGCTGCTGGCACAGGGAAGCTGTGGGTGGGCTAACTAGAAGCAAGGATCCTATATGATTCGGTAGGGTGCATATTTGGCTTCTCTGGCTGGAAGCAGGGATGTAGATTAGGAAAGTTGCCGATTATTAACCCATCAGCCCATTGGGGCTAATTGTTATAGACATTATTGCTTAGCTTCTTGGAGTCAGATAGCAGTCTGACTCCCCATGAGTCTAATTTATAGCAGGCTGTCCTCCCAAGCTCATTATTGTAGATAAGGGGCTGGTTTCCTAGGCAGGTGGCTACAGGCTGTGAGTCAGAGTTCTGATTTTTTTGTTTTTTTTAAGTTTATTTATTTATCTTGATAGAGTGAGAGCAGGGGAGGGGTAGATAGAGAGAGAGAGAAAGAAAGAATCCCAAGCAGGTTCTGCACTGTGAGTGTAGAGCCCGATACGGGGCCAGAACCCATGAATTGTGAGCTCATGACCGGAGCCAAAACCGAGAGTCAGACACTTAAAAAACTAAGCCACCCAGGTGCCCCCAGAGTTCTGGTTTAACATATGACTTCCTACTTGTATATTCAGTCCCTCACAAAGAAGCAATGCACTTGGTGACTGATTGCAGCAACAGATCTTTCTCCCAAACTCTCCCCAACCTCTAACCTAGCAGCCTATCCATCTTATTTTAGGGTAAAAAGAGCCACCCACCAAAGAGATAAATTTGTCCATTACTATGAGAAAAGTAATTTTGAACTGGCCATTCAGAAGGTCTGCATTCTAGATCATGAAGATAAATACATAAACTCTTTGCTGACTGTCCCTCCTAGATCCCTTCCTCACATTATTTTGCTAGGCTGCTCTGAGTTTGAGATTCTGATGGCACCAAGGCATAAGGGAAATCTATAGACAGACGAAAAAGTTTTTGGACTGGAGCCATTCCTTGGTAGGATAACCAAGAATTGCCAATATTCTACTAGATTGAAACAGATCACTTCTGTTATCACTTAAACACATTCCATCTTCTTCAAGTCTCAGGAGAGGTAAAAGCAGCTGCTGATTGATTTTACATTTTCCTCTCAACCCATGCAAAATATTATTTGTTTCTTTTTTTACTCAAATGTCACAATTTTAACCCCCTAATTATCTTTTTGTCCACTTTGAATTTCTGGGCTTAGTATCTTCCTTTGATATGAAAAGAAAAATTATTGTAAGTTATTTTTCTAGCTTTGCAAAAGGGAATGTTCTGCTCAGTTTGGGAGGCAGAAAATACACGCACAGGTATCTCTCATACCGGCAGGTTTTCCATGCAGTTGAAACTGTCCGTGAGGAGCAACAGACCAAAGGCTTCAGTAACATACTTGGTCACCATCCTCCTCTTCTTGTCCAAGAGCCTCTTCCTGATATAGCCTCTTAACTTGGGGATTTCTGGAATTCACAGGCAGCACAAACCATTTTAAAAGGCCAGAGTTCACAGCAAATAGAATCCACAAAAATTAACAGATCAGAATGGCAGTCTGAATTAACCACAGTTGAGGTCCTACATGGGCTGACTGCCCACTCACTACACCAGCTTTTCTGAGGGTATTTTCTCCGTGTCTAGGATCAACAATAAGGAAGTTAGCCTCCTAATTCCTAATTTTATTTAGCGGTACAAGTCAAAGTAAGTAGAAAAGTGCAGGCTGCTTAAAAACATTGGCACTTCCCTTTGGCCTGCTACTCACCAGAATAGTTGAATCAAAGGTGCCCACAATCCGAGATACTCAGCTCTTCAGTCCCCCTAGACTTCTCCATCTATATCAAATAACCCTTAACATGAAAATCACTCATGCCTGCTGTAGAAAGGATGAGAACCTCTGCTGAGTGGGATTCATGTTAGTCCTAATGCTGTGTTCGTCAGAAGGTAACAGACTCTTCCTACCTTTTCTCCCATTATTCCCATAAGTGGAAATTCTCTTTTTTTTTTTTTTTTGAGAGAGAGAGAGGGTGAAAATGAGTGAGGGGCAGAGAGACAGAGGGAATCCCACCAGGGACAGAGAGAGAGAGAGAGAAGCAGGTCTCACCCAAAGCAGGATGCCTGCTAACTCGAAGCAGGTCTCGTCAAGCTCGGGTCCTGCCTGCTTGCCCACTTTTCACTGAGTGCTCCAGTCACACAGACCTTTAGGTTCTTTGGATTTGTACTCACAGCACCATTTAACCAAGCTTTATTTTTACCTTGATGTTTTACACACGGCTTAGTATTTGCTCCTCATGTAGATTTTAAATTCTGACAAGAAAGGGGTCATGTCTTCTGCTTCTTCCTCCTCAGAGACAGAGCATACAACAGAAGCTCAGTAAATACTAATACCTGTAGCTGGGTGAGTGAGGAATCTCAAGCCAAACACTGAGAAAGGACAACCCAATCACTGACCTCTACCAACTCTTGGTAGACTTTGGATGAAAGAGGAATTGTCTCAGGCACCACAATGCAGAGAGAAAAACAAATACATTTGTTAATAGGTACAGAAACTGTGGCAAGCTGGAAATGTGGCGCAGAAAGTTCTAGAGAGGGAAATTCAGAGCTCAATCTTGAGAATTTTAGAGACTGAGATAAAAAATGTATCAATTACCAGTTTCCTCCTCGGTGAGGAGAGCCTGTTGCCAGTACTCCTGGGCGCTGACTGTGTACACGAGATCAGAGGCTTCCAGAACCTTGGAGTCGGCAGGCAGTTTTCTCTGAAGGGAGAGCGGCACACGGAGAACAGAATACTCAAACATGGTAAAGGAAATAATGCACAGGCCTTACAAGAGCCTTCAGCAAATTTCAGCTCACTAACTTTCGGTGCTGCAACAGCCCCTTAAAGAACACACAACACCTTGTACGTCAGGTCTTCCTATCTGTCCAGGCCTCATAAGGTTGGATGTTGTAAGAAAACTGCTACATGGAAACTATTCTCTCAGGAGGTAAAAATAGCAGTTTTAGGGGTGCCTGAGTGGCTCAGTAGGTTAAGTGTCCGACTCTTGATTTCGGCTCAGGTCACGATCTCACAGTTCGGGAGTTCGAGCCCCACGTCACACTCTGCACCAATAGTATGGAGCCTGTTTGGGATTCTTTCTCTCCCTCTCTCCTTCTCTCTCTCTCTCTCTCTCTCTCTCTCTCACTCTCTCTCTGCCCCTCCCTCTCTCTCTCTCTCAACCCACCCCCAACATAAATAAGATTTTTTAAATAAATAAAAATACCAATTCTAGAAGGAAATGTATAGAGAAAATGGTTTAAAGTGTACCAAAGTGTTCACAGAGGGGAAAAGTACCACAGGCTATATGGTAAGAAAAAAAGCACAACTCCAGCAAAGGCAGCGATGTGCTGCACCAGCACATGAGAGCCTCGGCACACAGCTCTCCCCAACTCCACCTTTAGTGACATCACCCTGGTAGCTTGAAATTGGCAAAGGTGGGAATCAGCAAGTGCTAGAAGTCAGGACTTTTGGGGTTTGCTTCTTTTATTTATTTGTTTGTTTAAAAATTTTTAATGTTTATTTATTTTTGAGACAGAGTGCAAGTGGGGAAGGGCAGAGAGAGAGAGGGAGACGGAGAATCTGCAGCAGGCTCCAGGCTCCGAGCTGTCAGCACAGAGCCCGACGCGGGGCTCGAACTCACGAGCTGTGAGAGAGATCATGACCTAAGTCGAAGTCGGATGCTCAACAGACTGAGCCACCCAGGCACCCCTTCTTCTTTTATTTTTAAACAGAAATCTGGTTGTTATATATTTACCTAAACACCACGACACTGGGCAAAGGTTGTGTAAAAAAGTACAAGTTTCTTAGCTGGGTGGTTAGTGAGTAATCAGACACATTTAAAAGCAGAGTAGTGTTTAAGTAAATGATGGTGTTAAATGGCAAGGAATTAAGAATGTGAGTAAATGGGGTTTTTTATTAGAAAAATCATCACCACAGAGAAGTAATACTAGAAGTATACATAAATATTGTTTCAAAATCTTCATTTTTCTCACTTAAAAGAGAAAAATCACAAAGTGTGCATGTGTGTGCGTAGGTTTGGGGGCAGTAGAACACCATAGAGAGTCATCAGTCTCTTCCTGATGCAAAGACACAGAAGAGCTGAGTGAGTCCAGAGACCACATGTCTGGCAAGTGGTAAGCCCGTGTAGTCAAGGCTGGAATAGATATACCTGGATAGGCTTCCAGAAGCCTCACACACTGCAGACAGGGCTGAAATTATACAGAAGATTTGCCACAATTAACTTTTTTCCTTTCTGATAGCGTTTTGACTTTGGGAAAACAGTTTAGGGAAAGTTGAAACTATCTTCCACTGGAAGATAAAATTGATACGGAATTAAATTTAAGTAGGGTTTAAAACAGTTGAAAGCAAGAAGTATGCCTAGCTGTGTCTAGGTATTTACCTTACTTAAAACCTTGCTCTAAATTTTGTATATCTCTTCTAAAAATCATTGAAGATTAGTTGACCCTTGTGCTTGTTATTATAGTGCAGAGAAATATTTTTATGGTGCCAGTGAAGTGACTACAGTATGCAGGTTCCATTTTATTATAAAAGAGATGTCGTTACAGCTGGAAGGTAGGTGGATACGACCTTGCCGGATACAGCAAAAGGTAAGTGGATACTCACCAAATCGTCCTATGGAAAGATTAGTCACTGTTGTAATTCACACACATTGCTTATTACCACAGTTTGTAAGAATATTTTGTATATGAGAGAGAAGAAACCTGTAGCTCAAAATAGAAGGGATACTAGGGGCACCTGGGTGGTTCAATCAGTTAAGCAACTCTGGCTCAGGTCATGATCTCATGATTCCTGAGTTCTAACCCCGCATCGGGCTCTCTGCTGTCAGCACAGAGCCCGCTTCAGATATTCTGTCCCCCTCTCTCTCTTACCTTCCCCCACTCATTCTCTCTCTCTCTCTCTCTCTCTCTCTCTCTCAAATAAATAAAAAAAAATTTAAAAAAAGTTTTTAAAAAATAGAAGGGATACTAGATAGAAGCAGCATCAAAAAGAGATAGCAAAGCTGGAGATCAGTAATACGAATCATGACTCAATTTTCAAAACATCTATCTTTTCTAGCTCCATCATTAAAATAATTTTGCAGTGATATCATCCTGTCCACTTCTTTTACTTGTATTAAGTCATTTAATATGAACCCCTACCACCCCGAGTCTTATTTTTAATATTATTCTTTACTAAATGAAACCCAAATGTCTTTGAGAGTAGTACGTCCATGTCTTAGGGCAGGGAAAAATAAAAGGGGCCTGAGTATTTTGTTGTTGCCAAAGAGCAAAAATGTTTTTAAAAGTGTCTGGGTAAGGTTAAAAAGATCCAGCTTAAATTATGGGCTCCTGTTGGCCGAGATATGGACTTGAACATCAAAAAGAACACAATAATTTTATGAAAAGCCATAAGCCCATTATAACCTTCAAACTAAGTAAAATAAGTAATATTAATAAGAAATATATATGTGTTGGTCTCTGCCACTGGTTCCTGACCCAGGACTCCTAAATTCCTTATAATTAGGAGTCATAGGAGAATCCTTTGTTCTAATTTAGTCTTTGACCCCAGTTTTCAGCATAGAGTTCCAAAAACCATCGTCATTTCCTAAGTGATAAGAGCACTAGAAGCATCTCTTATTCTTCTTTTATGTGTATTTATTTATTTTGAGAGAAAGAGAGAGAGAACAAGCAGGGGAGAGACAGAGAGAGAGAGGGAGAGAGAGAATCCCAAGCAGGCTCTGCACTGTCAGCATAGAGCCTGACATGGGGCTCAAACTCACAAACCATGAGATCATGAACTGAGCTGAAACCAAGAGTCGGACGCTTAACCAACTGAGTCACCCAGTGCTCTGAAGCATCTCTAGATCTTATATTTGGTCTTTGACTCTAGTACCTGACACAGAGTTCCTAAATCCCTTGGAATTTTCTAAGTGATGGGAGGGGCTTTTTTTTTTTTTTTTTTTTTTCCAATGAGGCAACTCTGGGTGAGCTCCTGAGTGGGGGCTGGTCACAGAAAAATCAAGCTATTAGAAGTTTGGAATTTTCAGCCCCACACCCCATTTTTCAGAGAGGGTAGAGGGGATAGATATAGAGTAATTGACGATGCCCTATGTGAGAAAGCCTCCATAAAACCCCAACAATATGGGGTTCAGAGAGCTTCTAGGTTAGTGAATGCATCCACATACCAGGAGGGTGATATGCTCCAACTCTTCAGGGACAGAAGTTCTTGCATTTGGGAATCTCTCAGAACTTTGCCTATATATCTCTTCATCTGTATCTTTTATCATATCGTTTATTATACAAAAAACTGGTAAATGTAAGTAATTCTCTCATTGCATTCTGTGAGCTGTTCTAGCAAATAATCAAATCCAAGGGGGAGAAGGTCATGGGGACCTTCAATTTGCAGCCAAGTCAGACAGAAGTTGTGAGTAAACTGAGGACCTACTGTTTGCATCTGGCATTTGAAGTAGGGGGCAGTCTTGTGGGACTAAGCCCTTAACCTGTTGGATCTGATGCTATGTCCTGGAAGATATTGTCCATTGAGTTAAATTGCAAGATACCCTGCTGGTGTCACAGAGAATTGCTCGATGTGAGAAAATCCCAACATGGGTGTCAGAAGAATTGTGTTTTTTTTATTTTTTTTCAATGTTTATTTATTTTTGAGAGAAAAAGACAGAGCATGAGTGGAAAAGGGGCAGAGAGAAAGGGAGACACAGAATCCGAAGCAGGTTCCAGGCTCTGAGCTGTCAGCACAGAGCCTGTTGCAGGGCTCGAACTCAAGGACAGCGAGATCATTACTTGGGCCAAAGTTGGACGCCTAACTGACTGAGCCACCCAGGCACCTTACGGGTATCAGAAGTATTGTTAAGTGTGTTAGCATGGATTGGAAAAATCAATATCATTAAAATGTCCACACTGCCCAAGGCAATCTACAGATTCAATGTAATCCCTATCAAAATACCAACAACATTTTTCACAGAACTAGAACAAAAAGTACTAAAATTTGAATCGAAGCACAAAAGGCCCCAAATAGCAAAAGCAGCTGGAGAAAGAAGAACAAAGCTGAAGGTATCATGCATCCAGACTTCAAACTATACTACAAAACTACAGTCATCAAAACAGTATGATACTGTTCATAGAGTATCATATACAGTATGATACTGCTCATAGAGTATCATATACAGTATATACAGTATACTGTTCTATACTCTTCAATGGAAGAGAATAGAGAGCCAGAAATAAACCTATGCTTGTATGGTCAATTAATCTGCAACAAAAGAGCCAAGAATATACAATGGGGAAAACACAGTCTCTTCAATAAATGGTATTGGGAAAGCTGGACAGCTACATGCAAAAGAATGAAACTAAACTACTTCCTTATACCGTATATAAAAATAAGCTCAAAATGGATTAAAGACCTAAATATAAGACCTAAAGCCATAAAACTCCTAAAAGAACACATAGGCAGTAAACTTTTGGACATTGGTCTTAGCAATATTTTTTTGGATCTATCTCCTCTGGCAAGGACAACAAAAGCAAAAAATAAATGATTGGGACTACATTAAACTGAAAAGCTTTTGCACAGAGAAGGACACTGTCAATAAAACAAAAAGGCAACCTACTGAATGGAAGAAGATATTTGCAAATCATATGTCTGATAAGGGGTTAATATCCAGAATATATAGAGAGCTCATGAAAGGGCACACCAAATAAAACAAAGAATCCAATTAAAAATGGGTAGAGGAAATGTCCATCAATTAATGAATGGATAAGGAAGATATGGTATTTATATATAATAGAACATTACTCAGCCATCAAAAAATGAAATCTTGCTGTTTGCAACGACATGGATAGAGCTAGAATGTATTATGCTAAGCGAAATAAGTCAATCAGAAAAAGACAAATGCCGTATGATTTCACTCATATGTGGAATTTAAGAAACAAAACATAAACATATGGGAAGTGGGGAGAGAAGAGAGGGAAACAAACCACAAGAGACTTAGTGATAGAGAACAAACTGAGGGTTGCTGGGGGCGGGGGGGTGGGCTAAATGGGTGATGGGCATTAAGGAGGGCACTTGTTGGGATGAGCCCTGGGTGTTGTATGTAAGTGATGAATCACTGAATTCTACTCCTGAAACCAATACTGCACTGTATGTTAACTAACTAAAATTTAAAATTAATTTATTTATTAATTTATAATTTATAATTAATTAATTAATTAATTAATTAATTTTAAAAATGGGTAGAGGAACTGGATAGACATTCTTCCAAAGAAAACATACAGGTGGTCAACAGACACATGAAAAACGCTCAACATCACTACTCACCATGGAAATGCTAATTACAACCACAAGATATCACCTTTTGCTAGTCAGAATGGCAAGTATCAAAAATATAAGAAGTAACAAGTGTTAGGGAGGAGGTGGACAAAAGGAAACCCTCATGCACTGCTGGTGGGAATGTAAATTGGTACATCCACTCTGGAAAACAGTATGGAGGTAACTGAAAAAATTAAAAATAGAAATGAAATACCATGTGATCCAGCAATTCCACTTCTGGGTATTTGTATGAAGAAAATGAAAGCACTAATTTGAAAAGATACACGCACCCCTATTTCACTGCAACTTTATTTATAGTAGGCAAGATATGGAAACAACCTAAGTGTCTCTTGATGGATGAGTGGATAAAAATGATAGGTTATACATATGTACAGTGGAATATTACTTAGCCATAAAAAAGAATGAAATGTTGCCATTTGCAACAACGTGGATGCACCTACTGGATATTACACTAAATGAAATAAGTCAGACAGAGGAAGATGACTATCATATGATTTCACTTATTTGTGGAATGTAAAAAACAAAACAAATGAACAAACAAAACAAAATAGAAACAGACTCACAAATACAGAGAACAAACTGGTGGTTGCCAGACTGGGGGTAGATGGAAGGATGGGCAAAATAGGTGAAGGGGATTAAGAGGTACAAAATTGCAGTGACAAACTAAACAAGTCATGGGGCTTTAAAGTACAGCATAGGGCATATAGTCAATAGTACTGTATATTGTAATAACAGCTGACAGATGGTAACTAGACTTATTTTGCGGTGATCATTTTGTACTATATAGAATTGTCAAATCACTACACTGTATACCTGAAACTAATACAATATTGTGCATCAACGACTTCAACTTAAAAGAAGAAGTATTATGAGTGTGTTGCCAGCATGAGAGCAAAAGGGAGACACATGGGAGTAGTATGGCTTTCTTTACAGGTACCCTGAAGCAAATGTAAAATACTGTAGGTAAAAGGACATACATGAGAATGCAAACACCCAGCTCTCTTCCACCTGCCACATACAATTAGTCATCCAGACATATAGATGTGAGCTCCCTAACATCTCTTGAATGCATCTCCTCTCTTCTAGTCCTACAGTGACTGCCTAGTTCAGGCTCTTAGCGCTTCCAGCTTTGATTACAGGAACAACCTCCAACTGGTCTCCCCAGACCCAACCTTCACTCGCCCCTCCCCCATCCATTTTACTTAATAACAATCTTTCTAAATACATAGCATTTCCAAATTGAGGTCCATAAATGTAGCCTCCGGGGGTCCGTCATTTTTCCTATGCTATTGTTTCCTAATTTTTATTTTTATTTATTTATTTTTTTAATGTTTTATTTTTGAGACAGAGAGAGACAGAGCATGAATGGGGGAGGGGCAGAGAGAGAGGGAGACACAGAATCGGAAGCAGGCTCCAGGCTCTGAGCCATCAGCCCAGAGCCTGACATGGGGCTCGAACTCACGAACCGTGAGATCGTGACCTGAGCTGAAGTCGGACGCTCAACCAACTGAGCCACCCAGGCGCCCCTAATTTTTATTTTTATAATAAAAAATAAGCGTGGACATCTATACAAATGACTATCTTACATCAACTTGTGTCTCATATTTTCTATGACTAAGATTAAATTTGCTCCATGAGAAGGCATACAGTACAAATTAAGCTTTCGTATTAAGTCAGGCTGAAGTAAAGTGGTTGGAGAATTAAGGCCATCAGATGGCCTGGCCGTCAGAGGTGAGGGTGTGCAGACCTCAAAAGGACTTGACCGTTATAGTCAGAACTGCAGTCACCCCGCAAGTTGGCTCACTGTTGTCCAGACCCCATCTCATATGCACCAACATTTATTAGCATTTGTTAGCAATAAATTTATCATTAGCATTATTAGCAATAAATATAGTTGTGGATTGTGTATTGAAGTATTTTGTGTTTTTGTTTCCAGAAACAATATGACCAGGCACTCATTAAATGCATATTTCTGTAATGCCAACAAGAACAATTAAAGAGAATAGGAACAGCTTTCCTCAGTTATTGCCTCATTAAAACCAGTATTCAAGAATTGCTTGGTCCAAGATTTTGGCTTGAGTATGAAATCTGACTATTATGAATTAGAAACAAAAGCTCTGAAAGTTTCAGCTCCACACTGTACATCAGATGATTTTCTGCATCAACGTAATTGAATTCAAAATATGGAATGCAATTAAATATAGAACTGGACAGCAGGCCATATGTTTTCACTATTACCCAGCACTGAAGATTTAGTTTCAGCAAAACCAAAAACATCTATCACATTATACTAACCCTGATGTTCCACTTCTATGTTTCATTAATATTTTATCTTAAAATTGGTTTCAGTTTTATAGTAGTATGAGGCTATTACAGTAAGGAGTTTTATAACGATTTCTGTGATAGAATAACAAAAATAATCTAACAAAACACCAAGATTCCCACAGAACAATTTCTCAAGTTTGACAAACACAGCTCAGACTTTATCTCCCAAACCTCCTGCAGAAGGCCCTTTCTCTCGCTTGTTCATCTTACTAACGACTACTGGCTCTTTAAAATTCTGCTCAAGAGTGTGAGTTTTCCCTGCACCTCTCTGCAGCACCACCACCCCCCCTCCCCCACCTGCCCTGGACTGCCAGTGTGATCTGTGCATCTTTCTGTGTTTCCCTCAGCATTCAATGCATTCCTACAGCAGATCACCCTCAAACAGTGTGGTGATCTCTGATTTTACCTGCTCATATTTCTCAGTAGACCATATGCTCATTCAATCCTTCCAACAACCACAGGAGGTAGATACTATCATTTCCCAATTTTACGGATGAGAAAGTGGAGGCTCAGAGAGGAATGGTAATTTGCCTAAGGTCACAAAGTTATTCATCAGTAGAACTAAGTTAAGTCCAAATTGTCTACTCCAAAGCTTTTGGCATAGCTACAATGCAAGACCAAATAGACAAGTGTGAGTGGTTGAAAACAGAAAAAAATACATAGGCAAATCTGTTAACTCACCTTTAGTTTTTCCTTGAGAATTCCATTCCTTTGTAGTTTTATCACTTCATTTCTTTCTAAAACGGCCTCTCGCTGACTCTGAATAGCTTGCTAGATTGGGAAGAGAAAGGAAAGCATGGCAAAGAGTCCAGGGTTATCAAGAGCGATACAGCGATAAGACGCACATCTCTTTCGGCAATGTATCTTCATTTGGCCCAGACAAATGTGCATGTGTTCAAATTTTATAAAATTAATCATGAAAGTATTATTTAAAAATAACTAGTTCACGCATATGTCCAAACTCACTAAGATGTTTACACTAAACGTGTGCAATTTTTTGTATATCAATTATATCCCAACAGAGCTCAAAAAATAAAAATAAAAGTAGTCCATACTTACATTTCCCACTTTTCTTTCCCTGAAATGAAAATTATAACAATTACTTAACTCATTGTGTGTCATGGCAGTCTTTCAACTTTCCCTGAGAGCAGTATATACCTTAATACCTTTGCATACACTTTCTTTGGTCCACATGTTCCCTCTTCTGATCCACCTCCAGGGTCCATTTGAGAAAAGTGTCTTTATTTCTCAATGTTTTGCTGGTGGTAGAATTTTCCGTGACCTCACCCACTGGCCCAGTCTCTCCCATAGTACTTTGTCCCTCTCTTATCTTTTTTTAAATGTTTATTTATTTATTTTGAGAGACAGAGAAAGAGGAGCAGAGAGAGAGAATCCCAAGCAGGCTCAGCACTGTCCGCACCGAGCTCGATCTCACAAACCACAAAATCACGATCTGAGCTGAAATCAAGAGTTGGACACTTAACCGAATGAGCCACCCAGGTGCCCCAGTGTGTCCTTCTCTTATAATCTTTAACCCTCTTTTAAGTCAGTGATCTCAGTGACTAGGCAATATGCCTCTCTGAATCTGCAGCCCCTACCACCATGCTCAATAAAGGTTTCATAAGTTTGACTGAATTATGTTTAGTTGCAGAACTGGCATGGGAAGGGAGAGCTGGAGATACTATTATGGGGTGGGGGGGTGGGGTGAAGGGAATCTTCAGGGGGGAAAACAAACAAAGCTGAAGTTCCAACCTAGGCCATGAAAGTGAGAAGTTGGAGGAAAAGCCTTGGCCTATTTCTTCATCCAGGAAGTTGTCTCTGCTTAGTGAATTCCTGGAGAATTCAAGTTTCAGTGGGTGTGGGGGAGATGACAGGTGACAGGTAGAGATCCTCTTTTTAGAGCAGAGAAGCATTAACAATGTTACATCTGGTGACCATATGCCCCGTGCACCCAGGACAGACCAGTTTATACCAGCTGCTTCTCTGTAAGAGTTAATAACACCCCCTTTCCACCTTCAAAGTGTGCCATATAGAAAATAAATTATAGCTCTCCTGGGTATGGGGGTACAGAGGTCTACATGAAAATAAGGACATTTTAACATCTATTAAACTCTAAAATGCTTACCTTCCATTAAAATTTTGTCTGAGTATGACTCTGTAAGAATGCTGCTACTTTTGGCCAAAGTTCTGAAACTTGGAGAACTTGCTCCAAATGGGTTTAAAATCTGAAACAGAATCTGACACTTCAAAGCTGTACCGTGCCAGACAGTACTATAGAAAGTGCCAACTAGCCGTGGGGGCATCTACACTTCCGTATCTGTGGGGGGCGGGGAGGACCATCACACTGCACACCTCCAGGAGGTGCTCTTTGCATCTCATATACATGAGTGGCTCCCCTGGAGCTATATAGGCCACAGCCTATTGGGTATTAAGCAGCTTCACTGGAGGAGGGTCCCCAACGGTTTAGATTCCCAAGACAATCTGCTCAAGGGTCCTGATGTCCCAGGAAGCCACCCAGACTCCTCTTTCATCCGCAGCAGTCACTTCTCTAAGTCTGAAACGCCCAGGGGTCAAGGCTCTGTTGTTACAGTAGTCGGGGCCCATGGAGGAAAGCCCACAGGCCTACAAACCCAGCACGGTACCTTAGATACTCCAGCAGGTGGAGTTTGTCGGTCTTGGTGACCACCAGGGCAATGTCCCTGCAGAAGCCCCTTTGGCAGGCTTTGATGCTCTCATTCAAAAGGTCTTCATGGGCTCTCCCTCCAGAAACTCTTTCGATGTCACTGATCAGCCAGATCACTGAGCACTTATCAATGGTCTGTGAAACATAATCACAATAGGTTTAAGAACATAAATGGTGTCTCAGTTGTAGAGGACGTGGTCTCTTCATGTATCATTTGTGGCCTCCATGTTCTGCCTCATCTCTCTGCCAGTCCCACCTCTCACCTCTCTCCACGGCACTCTCCATGTACCAGCCAGACTGAGCTTCTCGAAGTTTCTCAGGTGTGACCTGCTTTTTTATCTCTCAGGACCTTTGCACTTGCCACAGCCTCTGCTTGACTTCCATCTGCTCTTTGAGACTGCTAACAGCCACCTGAGGATGGGTTGGCCCCCCCTCGTCTGTATCCTACAGCAAGCACCTAGACTTACCTGCCATTGTACCTCACAGAGCTATTGTACAGGATCAGTTCTTTGCACACTCCCCGCCGCCCTGCAACTGCAAGGGACCTGATGAGAAGTGGCTACACTTTACAGCTTGGAATCTACATCACCTCCAGTACAGTGCTTGGCCCTAATAGAGGCTTCATAGATGTCTGTGGCATTAGTGATTGACAGAATTCAAGAAATCAGACCTCCAGTCCCAGATCCATCACTGGCTTGCTTTACCTCAGCTGTCTTCTAGGGAAAATTATTGTTTTTCCAGAACTGGTCCTGGTCATGCATTGCCCCCAACGTTATCACCACAGGGCATCATTTTGATATTTGACTGCCCCTGCCTATTCAGCACACTGCCACCATGTGGAGGCAAGGAGCCAGAAACCTTATGATTCAAGTCGCAAAGGCCAATGAGCACGAAATTACAATTTATGATTAATATCATTGCTCTATTAGCTATGCAACTTTTATGGGACAGGTTTTATGTGTTGCCTTGTGACATTTCTCTTGGTATATTATTTCACTGGTCTTACTTCTCCATAAAAATGAAAAGCTGTTCCAGCTCAGGGACTGAGTTTATTTGAGGTTCCTCAGGACAGCACTTTCTTTGCACATAAAGGTGTAACAAGTTTGTGATTTGCTAATTAAATCGTCATTTTTCTTTATGCCAATGGTTCGTAACTCAGGGCAACTCTGTACCTGAGAATGGCAGTCTCTGGGGACATTTTTAATTGTTATGACTTGGCGTTGGTGTTAGTGGGTGGAGGTCAGGGATGCTATAAACATCCTTCCATGCCCAGGTCAGCACCCCCACATCAAAGAATTATCTGGCCCAAAATGTCAGCTGAGCCTGAGAAATCCTGACCTAGACTAGTGGGTTTTGAGTTTGTTTTTAGCAGTGGAGGCTTTTTTCAAATGAAAGCTGAGGAAGAATTCCAATTGGTTTTTAAAAATTGAACTGCTTTAGTTGAACTGGAGGTGGAAGGTTTAGAGACCCCCCACCTGCACCACATCACCTACCCTCTGTTCATGGATCATTATTTTAAAACCGTAAATCTCTAGAGTTAGACAAACGTCACTGTTTTATAGGGAAGATAATAGGCCCCAAGAAGCAAAAGACCAGTTTAAGGCCACACGACTACGGGTCCTGAACTTCCTATGTGGATGGACTCACATTTAGGCAGGAAAGTAAAATCAATAGCTCCCTCCCACTTCCCAAATTACAATCTAACTAGGGAATCTACTAAGCTATTCACTCAGGCTGTGGAACACTGTAGAGTAGCAGACTCCAAACTCCTGAAGGGCAGGGCCTCTTGTACCTTCGTATTCCCCAGTCCTGGCAAACTGCAGGTGCTTAATAAATGTTTATTAACATAAGAAGAGGCCTGCAAGTCTCAGACCCTACAAGAGGCTCTGGCTGCCGGGATTTGGTAAAGTTGGAGTTGCAGAAGACACAAAAAAGCCAACCTAGAGCAACTGAGCTTAGGCGTGGTGGTACCACAGCCACCCCCACATCCTCCCTCCCCGTGATGAGAACGGGCCTCAGAGCTCAAGTGACACGCCTAAAGTCTCAGGACTTCAAAGTGGCAGCCAGGGACATGTAAACTCATAATACTCTTAGTTTAGGGAAGGCAAGGCTGGCAGCTGGAGAGACAGGGGAGGGGGCAGGGTGTTCTGTTCTCCCTGAAAAGAGGGGAGTCTTTAGTAACTCCTTGTGAGAGAATATCACAAAACCACAAGAATGCAGGGGAGCTGAGGCCAAGCAGAGCAGGCTGGGAACAGTCCCTTCACTTTAACTGGACCTCCTCAGAGCGGGTGTTCTGAGCCAGATCTGCTGGCTCCTCTGTTCTGAGTGGCCTTTGATTGGCTTCCCAGAGTATCATAACTGGCAGCAACCATGGCTCCATCCGGTGAGAGAGACTAGCCGCCTCCCTAGGCTGTTGCTCCCGGGACCCAGCCTGGAACTAGCCAAGGTTGGCAATTCCACTCCAAGAGCTGAAACCCTGTAGAAACAAAGGCCCTCATGGTCGGGCCTGAGCGGACCACCAAGGAGAAGGACACTGGGACTGCCTTTATCTTAAAGAACTGTTAGGGGAGGTCCTGTGGGGAGACACAGAGCCTCAGCTGGGAAGGTAGGAACCTGCTCTCTGGTTCAAATTCTGCCATTCAGTAGTTGTGCGGTCTTGGGCAAATTACTTCCCTTCTCTTAGCCTTTATTTCCTTATCTGTAAAATCCAGGCATAGGCTGATTATCTGTAAGCTGTCATCCTGATTCTATCATCCTGATCTTGACTCAAATCCAGTCCAGAGCTCTGCAGCCCTCAGTCATTCATTTAGCCCAAACCTGCACAAATCCTCCAGTGGATCCTTCTACAGTGCTGGGTTGCTCGTGACTTACCGATACCAGCCCTCCCTCCCAGTCCCCTTCCAGCTCCAGTCTTATGTCTCACCCCCTGTGTTCCCACCCTGTGCTCCTGAGCTCCTTCTGCCTAAAGACACCCTTTCTCTCTCTATCACATGCTTCAGTCCTTCTTATCCTTTGAGCTTCCCCAGGAAGGGTAGTATTTAAGCCCATCCCTAAGTTTTCCAAGCTTGTCTTCTGTGCCTCTCTCCTTACACCCCACACCCATTTCCTCCAGCCACCCAGGAAGACTCATGCTTCCCACAACACGTGGCTCCTTCATTCCTCTGGGTCTTTGCTGCTCCCTGGCCTACAATAGTGCTCAGTGGTCCCATTCTCAACAATCTTCTCTGGTGATACCTGGGCTTAAGTGCCCTCTCTGAAGTTTCCCTCTCATCCAAAAAGAATTCATTGGATAAAGAAGATGTGGTGTATATATATATATATATATGTGTGTGTGTGTGTATATATATATATATATATATATACACATATACATATATATATACATATACATATTATGTGTATATATATATACACATATATATGTGTATATATACACATATATACATATACATATATATACACATATATATACATATATATACATATATACATATATACACATATATATACACACATATATATACACACATATATATATATATATATATATTCATTCAATGGACTATTACTCAGTGATGAAAAAGAATGAATTCTTGCCATTTACAACAATGTGGATGGAACTAGAGTGTATAAGCTAGTGTAGAGTGTATAAGTTAGTCAGAGAAAGACAAATATCACATGATTTCACTCATATGTGGAATTCAAGATAAAAAACAGAGGAACATAAGGGAAGGGAAGCAAAAATAACATAAAAACAGAGAGAGAGACAAACCATGAGAGACTCTTAAATACAGAGAACACACTGAGGGTTGCTGGTGGGGTGTTGGGTGGGGGGATGGGGTAAATGGGTGATGGGCATTAAGGAGGACACTGGTTGGGTGTTATAAGTAAATGATGAATCACTAAATTCTATTACTGAAAAATAAATAAATAAAATATATTTTGATTTAAAAAATCCCATATGTTTAATGCACATCCAAATAGACATCTGGATTTGTAGTCTGTTTTACGTGACTCCATTTTGTTCACTTCTTCTTTATTTTAAATCACATATAATACTATCATATTCTATACTATACTGTGTTATACTAAATAAACATTTACACATTTACATAAATTTTCAAGTATATTGATGTTATTGAGAATTGGTGTTCATACATTGGTTTGCAGTAAAGCATTTAAAAACAAAAACAATTACAAAAAGAAAAGAATTCATTACTATTGCTCTCCTTTTTAAGTAATGTGGTTTGTTAATACGACTAACTGATTCTCTTCTGGACTATAGGACTCCCAAGGGCATGGACTTTGTCTCTCTCTATCCAAAACCCAATACAGAATTGAGTAGATGCTCAGTGGGTGTTCGCTGAAGGAATGAGGTCTCTTTTTGGAGGTAATTTCTACCTGTGAGTGTTCATAGCACCTTGGACTTCTCTTACATCACTTTCTGCTGTGGATTTTGACATCTGTGGGTTTCTTCTCTCCTATTAGACTCTAAGCCCCTTGCAGGAAGGCTCTGTTTCCCATTCAACATTGTTTTATTCTGCTTTCATCTTTTTAGTTGTCAAGATAATACATGTTCATGCAATACACAAAAAATACGGGGGTGTACGTAGTTAAGAGTGCTGGTAATCACAGAAATTCCTGTTAACAGTTGGGTGTGTATCCTTCCTAAAGGCAGGTTTCTACTTTTGCTGTACATTTATTAACACCACACACGCACACACACACACAATGTGCATGCACACACATGTTTCTTAACATTAAAGGTCATGCTCTGCATCTTTTAATTTAGCTTTGTCTAACCATGTAGGATTACAGTGGGGTTTAAGAGCAGAAAGGCTCTCAAGCCATCTTGCCTTTATTAAAATCCCCAGTGTGCTAAAGGGCAAATTATTTCACTGAGAATAGTACCTAGCACAAAGTAAATGCTTGGTATATTATTATTATTATTATTATTATTATTATTATTATTAGCTTAATCTTTGCATCCTCAGTGCAAAGCACATTGTCTTACATATTATACATGTTTGATGAATGAAAAGGAAATGAACAAAGAGATAAATTCTTTAAAATATTTTAACCTCTAATCATTAGGTACAGATCTAACTACTCCAATGCTTTACTCTGGCTGTAGACATATCTGGAGGTGCCTGGCCAGCTCTAATTTCATTTGCCAGGAATTGAACTCCTACCCAAGTTTTGGTTGAAGGGGTAGACTTTCATTTCAACCATCACCTTCAGCACAGCTGACTGCATGCACTAAAGATAGATGCTTAATCCAGAGATTAAGTTAGCTAGGCAGTAATCGATCCCATTTTCCTCCTCAGGAATTTGAACTAAAAGGCATAGAGACTATAGTCAGAGAGTTGTAGGCATATGAACTACAATTCCATTTAAAGACAGGGTTAAGGTGGTCATTTTTCACAATATGGATCCTAAGGGCTAAGTAGAGAAAACTAAGAGAAAAGCAGGGCTCTGCAGAGAACTGCACAGAGAAACAGTCACAAGAGCCATGTAGAAGAAGAGAGAAAAAATAGCTGCTTTTATCCTGATAGGTGGCCCTGAGGCCTGGCTGTGTCTCATGAGATCCTTTGATATTCTTCCGATTAGCGTCTTAACTTGGGGTTGCTTCAGCAGGTCTCTGTTCCTTGCAACTACACACGGTAGCAGCCTCCTCATTCCTTGGTGCTGGACCGTAAGCTTCTCTACCTTGTACTCAACTCTTGGCCTCCCTTTCCCCCTCTGTCTGTATTTCCTCAGCTTCCTTCTAGACCAATCTATTGCTGGTCCTTCCCCTGATCACACACTCTTGTTCTAACTTCCAGGTCTGCCTCATGATTCGTCTCTCCCCAGTGTCTCTGGCCACACACATTCTGCCATTGCCCTGAGGCTTAGAACCTAGAAAGTAGAAGAATTTAACTCCAGTGAGCTCATAAAATCCCTTGGTTGCTTTAGAAAGGGTGGAGGAGTTAAGCAAAGAGGACATGAAGCCACGTGAAAGAGAATCACCTTTTTCCACATCTCATCCCTCTTGCTGTTGAAGTCGCCGGTGCCCGGAATGTCCACCAACACAACCCCTTCTGGAATCATCTCTGATTTGGGAAGAGTCACTTCCACATGTTTGATCAAGGGCCAAATTTGTGTCTCAGCTGATTCGCCATCCAAGTCTCTCCTGTGCGTCCGGATGTAAGGGTCCAGCTTGACAGACAGCTCTTCTGCCTGAGGAAGAAGGACACAATCACACACACCAGACATTCTCTCAGCTCCTCTGTCCTGGATCGCCTATGATCCAGGTTCAGTGAAGGTACACCAATAGTGGTAAGAAGCAGCACTGGACAATGGGCACCAGAAGACCTTATCCAGTTTTCAAGAGCCAGAAAGGACCCTGGAGATCAGAAAGTGCAAGCTCCTTAACTTACAGATGAAGAAACCACAGTCAGTTAGAACAGAGCTTCAGTAAAGCTATAGTTTCACTGGATAATAATTTCATCTTCTAAATTCCATTTCAGTTCCTTTTTTCTTTAAGTTCCTTTTAACTTATTTTGAGAGAGAGAGTGTGCGTGGCCGAGGCAGAGAGAGATGGAGAGAGATAATCCCAAGCTGGCTCTGCATTGTCAGTGCAGACCGTGATGCGGGGCTTAATCCCAGAAACCCTGAGATCATGACCTGAGCAGAAATAAAGAGTCGGATGCTTCACCAAGTGAGCCACCCAGGCGCCTCCCGTTTCGATTCTAAAATTAATGTGATTAATGATCAGGGAACCAAAGGCAAGCTGAGGGCAAAGCACAAGCTAATACCTCACAACACTTCCCCCCCTCCTCCGCCTCTCTGGTGGGATATGTGTGATATTCTTCAGCCACTCTTCGCTGCCCAAGAACAAAGGGAAGGCAAAAAACATATGGTTACCTGATAGAGATCACAGCCATGCAGGACATGAGTCTCCATCGGTTTATAAATGTCTTAGTAAATTACAAGAAAAAGGCAATCTTATCAATAGCTTAACTTCCAGAAACCTATAGACTCAGTTTCCTGGAGGCCTAACATTCCCCTCCCCTCCATAGTGATATGGGGAACAAAGGCAAGAAGGAAATGGTAAAGTCAAATTTCCTTATAACCTGCACCCCATTGACAAATACTGGAGGTAGGCAGAGTAAAACATTCATTCCTCTAGGAACTCCCCACTGTCTTAATGTTAATGCATTATTAGAGAAAAAACGTTAGCTTGACAATAGCTAGGCCTCCAGTATCTTGTGAATCTTCTTTAACATATGAAAGTCCTTTTGGAAACACCCTTTTTCCTTACCTCCCCCAGCTCCCAGGTATATAATCAGCTACCCCTCACACTTAGAATGCAGCTCTTTCTGCTTCTTCCTGTCCCCATGCTTTAAGAAAATCACCTTTTTGTACCAAAGATATCTCAAGAATTCTTTCTTGGCCATCGGCTCCGGACCCCCCCCCCAACCACTCCAAAACCACATCAATTAATATGCAATCTAAATTTTGGAGACAGAGTATTCTTCCCACATGGCTAATGCAAACATTTGGATTACCAGAAGTCCCCGACTACAGAAAATTGATAGTGATATGGTGACCATATTTGCCAAATTAATAATTGATCTGAAATTGATCTTTAAAAAGGGTTTTAAAATTTCTCCTCCTAGTACAAGAAATATCTTGACATGTAGGCATTTCCAGAATGTTTTAATGATGGTGGGTTGGATGGGGAATTGTTCTCAGCCCATTGTTTCTTCTACCTAAACATATCTTCAGACAGTGACACATTCAGGCCAGCAACTATGTGTGTGGCAGCAAATCTTTACTGGGCTACCACTTCAGAGGACGGGAGATTTGGGATGTATGGTGCACATTGTTTTGTTTTGTTTTGTTTTGTTTTCAATGTTTATTTATTTTTTGAGAGAGAGCAAGCATGAGCAGGGGAAGGGCAGAGAGAGAGGGAGACACAGAATCCGAAGCAGGCTCCAGGCTCTGAGCTGTCAGCACAGAGCCCGACGCGGGGCTTGAACTCACCAACCATGAGATCATGACCTGAGCCAAAGTCAGATGCTTAACTGACTGAGCCACCCAGGTGTCCCTGGTGGTCATTGTTAATAAACATCTATAGAATAATCATGAAAGAAAGATAAGAATGGGAATTTTTTTTAATGTTTATTTATTTTTTAGAGAGAGAGAGAGAGAGAATGAATGGGGCAGGGGCATAGAGAGAGGGGGACAGAGGATCTGAAGCAGGCTTCATGGTGACAGCAGAGAGCCTGATGTAGGGCTTGAATTCATGAACCTTGAGATCACTACCTGAGCTGAAGTCAGACGCTTAACGGACTGAACCACCCAGGTGCCCCAAAACTGGAAATTCTTAAAAGAGTTGGGTTTAAATCAAGGGATTTGATGCAATGTGTGTAGGGAGTCACAGAATTCATCAATTCTAATCAAATAACAGGAAATTGTGAAAGAAATGATGATAAAAGTTCTTTAAGATATTTAAAAATAAAGCAGAGGAGCACCCAGGTGGCTCACTCGGTTAAGCAGCTGACTTCAGCTCAGGTCATGATCTCACAGTTTGTGAGTTCGAGGCCCACGTTGGGCTCCGTGCTGACAGCTCAGAGCTTGGAGCGCACTTCGGATTCTGTGTCTCCCTCTCACGCTGCTCCTCCCCTGCTCATGCTGTGTGTCTCTCTCTCTCAAAAGTAAATAAACGTTAAAAAATAGTAATAAAGCAGATACATTAAGGGCAATGTGAAAGAACAAACATGGGCTTGAGAAGTCCCTTTGTGTAAGAAGGCTCAACCCAATAAATTGGCTCAGGATAAATCATTCTAGGAGGCAGACTCAGCTTCCTTCATTGTAGTCTGGAACCTCGGACACAAACCCAATCTGTGCTCTCACTCACTGAGATGTAATTGTATTTCAATGAATATTTCCACTCCTTGTTTCAACCCTAAATTTGTAATACTGGGAAGGGATATTTCTAAATACAGAATATTGAAGAAATGGATACTGATACCTTGGTGTAACTTAGTTGGTGTTAAGTTGTGTGTATGCAGATAAAGTAATCAGTTTTATAATCATTGTATTTCTTTGGACATGCTCAGTCTATGTTTTAGACATAGTAATTATTCTGAACAGTAATACCCATTTAAATATAAAGTGACTATTTGATTTCCTAGCTATACAAGAGCTAAGTGACTTGAAAGATTTCATTTATTTGACTTCTAAGTGTGCCTGGCCAAGTATTTAAAAATTTTTGAGAGAACTGAATATATTAAATTTGAACTATAATATAAAAAGTCTAAGGAAATTTGATTAATTATATAAGTAGTGTGAGCTATTTAAGGAGGATTTGCTATGTTAAATTTAGGATGTAATTGAATGCTAAATTTTAGAACAAGTGTAAGTAATTGTTCTTATTTTATACAAAAAAAAATGCCGGATTTATAAATAGAATAGCAACATTTTAAAAATGAATTTTAAGAAACAAAAAAACCCCTAGGTTTTAAATATATAATTTCAGTAAGTTACACATTAGTTCTACAAGTCTTAAATTTACAATGAAATGTAATTTAATAAGATGGATATTGATTATAAAAGTGAGGAGAGAGTTGTTCTACTATATCCAATATCCATCCTGTCCTCTGTCTGTGCTAGCTGAATAGTGTTTGTCTGTCTGCACAGCCAATCACAACACATCTGCTTCTTGCTTTAGACTCCCTTTCAGCTAGGAAAGGCCATGTGCCCGAACCAGAGGCCAGTTCTGAAAAAAAATCTACCCAGAAATTTGTTGGGGGTGTTTTTGAGAAAGCTTTTACTTTCCAAGGAAAGGGGAGATGTGTTTGATGCCAACTTTTTATCCTTTTCTTTCTGCCATGAAGCCAGCTGTGAAGTCTAGCACCTCAGTAGCAATCTTGTGACTATGAGGCAATAAGTATGATGAACGGCCAAGGGAACTCAGGAGGTGTTGATCTTGATATTGTTGAGCCACTGAACCAACCCACAAACTCAACCGCTTCCAGACTCTTATGTGAGAAAATGAATAAATCCTTATTCATTTAAGCCATTGTAAATTGGGTGTTTTTTTTTTTTTAACATCTGCAGCCCAAAGCATCCTTAATTAATCCTCAAGCAACTATAAATAGTCTTTCCTGTGCACAAAAGATCTCCCATTCAGACACTAAAATTTCTCATTTGACAGCCATAAATAACGAAAAAGAACTTGGTCAGGGATGCTTCTGATTTGGGTATCAACTTATTTCCAATAAAAACACCGTGCCTTGAGCAAATCTCCTAAATGGATTCAATTATTATACTTGAGACACATGATAAAATCAAGAAAAAAAATCTTGGAGCTACCTCTTCTGCCTTGAGGGTGATGATTCTGGATGTGGGAATCTTCCCTTTGGGCTTTGCCCTTAGTAACTCTTCATAGTTCTTCCTTTCCGCCCCATTTCCATAAAGCATTTGTAGCTTCCAGATGGCTTCCTCCACTGCATCATCCCTGTCCCATGCATCTGCCTCTTCTCTGTCCAGTTCCTCTGTCCTGTGCAGGAGTTTAGTCAAGTTCTTCAGCTCTTCCTTCCACTCCTGCCAAGGGAGAGCAGGGCCAAGTCTCTCAAAACACAGATACAGAAAACCACGACAAAGGGAGGAGGCCATTGTTCTGGGGAGTGGGTGGCAGGAGGAGACTTCATATTCAGGAAATCTAAAATCATTTAATCCAACAAGAGATCATCTAATCCAAACCCCTTGTTTTGTCAGTGAGGAAACCGGGAGCCAAAGAGGGAAATGGTTTGCCCAAAGTCCCATAACAATAGTGACAGGATGCAGGCTAAAACCCCCATCTCGCTCCACTGAGCTTTCTCATTCTGTACTATGTTCTTTCCATTTAACAAAGGCCTAAATTCTATTTACAAAGAATATCATGTTAATCTCTAAATGAGAGGGAGAAGGAAAGAGAGCAAAGGAAGGAAAGAAGAGGGGGAAGGAGGAAAGAGAGGAGGGAGAGAGAGAAAAACAGGAAGGGTAAACAGGAAGGAAGGAAGCAAGGAAGGAAGGAGACACTTACTTGGTCAGAGAGAAGGTGGATTTTGGCCTCGTATTGTTCACAGCAGCCTGAGCTCACTTGTACAATACACGATGTACATATACTTTCTCCAGACACTGGTAGAAACATTGCTTGCTGGATGATGGCATTGATCAGGGAGCTCTTCCCAGCCCCTGTGCTTCCAAATAATCCAATGTAGATTGGGTCCAACGATGGTTTTTCAATCAAGGCAAGTAGCCTGTTTCTAGATTGGTTTTTAAATGTACATTGTCATGGTCAGCAAAGCACAGTGGGAAGAGTATCAAAACAGAACATGAAGGACCTGAGTTTGAATCCTAGGCAAGTCGTACATCTTTTTGAGTCTCCACTATTTTCTTGATCAAAGGAGAATATTAGTCCCTGTTTACTACATAGTTGTCATGAGGATCAAAAAATATTATGCAAAAAGTAAGTACCATTACTTGGAAATGATAATTCTATACAAGCTCTGTAATTCCTATATAGATATGAAGCAATTTTGCTTGTGTCCTGTGGAAATTACATACTCTGGTTCCTAGATATAAAGTTTGGGCAGAGGTAAGTATTGCTGAGAGCAACACAGAGTCTTATTGAGCAGGAGATTCAGCCCTGTCACCAATCAAGTCCCTCTAGTCATCTGAGCCCAGCAGTTGAGGGCACAGGCTAAAGTTTCACACAGCTTGGATTGGATTCATGCCCTTTCACTTACCAACAGTGTGATTTTGGTCAATGTCTTCTTGGCCTCTCTAAGCCACAATTTCAGTAAAACTGGGATGATACTAATAGTTCCTGCTTTATAGGGGTATTGGGACAATTAAATGAAATTTGATATATGTACTTAGCAGGTTATCTAGCAACAGTGGCAACCCAATGAATGTCAACTATCAGTATAAACAATAATAGCCCATAGCTATATGACTTTTTAGCCTCCTTTCCTTAGTTTCTAATTGAAAATCCCCTTTCATTGTTGGAGAAAAGCATCTACAGTAACATAAGGAAAGACATGGAAGGAAGATTTTATGATAGCTGATATCAGACTCACATGAGATACTTGACTCCATTAGGAATGCTGTCATCCAGGAAGACAGAATGAATAAGTTTCTGATAAGTATTGCTCAAAACCCTTCTGGTCCGTGACTCCAGTTTTTCATCTGGAATCAATAGGGATGTATTACCTGGGATGTACCTGGCAGGGATCAAGTACTAGGTCTCCAAAAGAGGAATGTGCTCAATACGTCAGAGAAAGGGAATAAAAAAGAAATGAAATGAAAAGCCAATTAAATATGAAAGCAAGTTATCTGACACTACAGATACTAGTTCATGGGAGATGGCAATTATTGATTGTGAAAGCCTCTCAAGGAGCTAGCCTGCTCTGAAACTCCTTGTTACAGAAGTCAGCATAGGCTTTGTCATGGGTTATAGCCCTTCTAGATTCTTCTCTCTTGTGGTCATAAAAAGAAAACTTGCAAGGCCGTCATATTAATACTCACCAAGGCACCAAATCAACCATTTTCACAATCTTTGTTCTAATCAGGAAGAGGTTATTCTGATAACAACCCTCCTATCCAGAGACTCCTACAGATGAATTGTCAAATTATAGATCTCTGCAGAGACTCTGAAGCCCCCTTTTCTGGATCAGGATGATTTGACTATGTTTCATCCTTCTTTCCAATTTGACCTTCTCTTTCCTTGAGCATTTTAACACATTTGGAAAAGGACAGAGCCACATTAAAACAAGCTCCACAGCAGTTTCATGACACTCACATTCCTTAAGAGCACTTTGTTCCACGGAGGGAAATGCTCGGAACCGCTGGTCTCTATCTGAACGTCTTCTTTTTTTCATTGGCTCTTTAAATAAATCATCATCAACTAGAGATAAACAGAGATTATATAAAGTTAAAGATCCTGGGGCATAGTATACTTGCCTGACCTCTATCAACACACAAACCCAAAGAATCTAAGAAGGCTCCTGCCAGCTCTGTATGCGTAAAGTCATTCCAGAAGCAGGCACCATTGGGCCGTTCCAGTCTGGTCCCTACTTCCCGGATTCACAGAACTTCGCATCTAGATCTGAAGTGCAGAGTCCAAAATATCTCCCCAGAACATATGTTGACATTAAATGACAGGTTTGGAAACCCTAAGAAGTCAAAATGGCTGGATATTCTTCACTATATGCCAATTGTGTACAGAGAAACCCAAGAGAGGACTAAGTGTGGGGTGAAGAAAGGCCTCTGGGAGGTCGTTTCAAACTGGGAAAGAAATTGATCAGGAGCAGAATGCAGAGGAAAGAATCGGCCACATGACCAGGGCAAACCACTTCTTGACCATCTATGAGATGAGAGGGCTGACAAAAATATATGCAATGTAATAATTCAGGAGGATGTTCTACCAGTGCACGCCCTTCAGAGGTTAAATTTGGGAGAATTTTCCCCCTTCCTCACTGAAAGTCATTAGCAGCTGCTTCCTTACACAAATAAGAATAGAAATCCCCATGAAGCAAAACTTTGTAGTTCTCCCAAGATTTATTCACTTTAATGGGTTTCCTTTGGTTATGAAGTGAAGGGCTGGTAGGGTCCATAATTCTCTGGAAAGGGTACAACCAAAACATTGTGTTCTGGATGAGTTTTAGAAAATACCCCCTGGCAGTATCCACATGGTTAGAAAAGGGTGATAAGTGGGTCTTTGGAGTCAAGGTCATTGGAAATGATCCTAACCCAGTGCTCCTGGGCTTGGCTCGTGCCTTGGGAAATGGCCATGAGATGAACCTGAAGAATTGATCCTCAAGAGTCATGGCTCATGGAAGGGTATGAGCCCGCAAAGCTGAGCATGATATTGGGAGGTCATATTCCCTGAGGAACCACAGAGAAGAAGGCTCACATCAGGACCCAGGAGAGCAACCTGCAAGGTACAGCCTCCACTACTGGGCTCCAGACAGCAGGTCTTCCAGATAGTCCAGCCAGCCCTCCCTCTCTGCTCAGCCTTATGGCTTCCAGAACAAATCCTGCCATGTCCTGGAGCCAGCTCACACCCCATAAAGTATTGCAGTGCAGAAAGGTGCTCTTTGCCAAACCTGGAATCTCTGCCACCTCATATGCTCATGCAGTGACAGGGTGTTGAAAGAGCTTGTATTTCAGACCCTCTATCTGAGACATTCTAACTTCTTAACTCAGCTCAACTCAAAGATTTCATCATGCCTTAGTTTAAGGACCGCATTAGAATTAAATACCAAGTTGCTGGCTCAGTGGTTGGAGCTGGAGAAGGAAGAGGCAGAGAAGAAAAGAATATACCACTCAGGCCCTTAGACAAGCTACAGGCTGACGAATACTTTAGCCTGTGCTACAAGAAGGTATCTGTGTGTGGAAAGTAAAGGATGTCGGGCCTTGATCTCAACTTTGTTAACTCAGGAAATCTTTTGTGTGAATGATATTTGCACATCTTAGCCACATGTATAAAACAAGGGACATGCCCATGTATCCATGGCCTTCATTTCAATTTTACAGGAACTGGCAAGAAATCTGATAAAAGCTTGAAAGTTTATTCCTCAACTAAAGCAAAGGCTAGGAAGTCAGACAAAACAGCAGGATGTGAAACTTTTTCTTCAATTGCTAAAATGAAAAACCACTTGGAAAGGAGAAAGTAGTCTATCTTGGACTTAGACCATTTAAGGGTAGTATTTCTATTTAAATTGTAACTGGAATGAACTGGCCTGAACTGGCCACATCTCTTCTCATTCCCTGTAACTGCTCAAGCACTCCCTCCCCTTTCCCAGCATTTTACACTGAATCACCCAAGAAAAAGAGCAGTAAGGTTGGGTGGGGGCAAGCCAAAGAAGTAAACCTAGTCTACTGCCGCTGTTACTTCTTGCTGCCACAAGGTGTCACTTTAAAAAACTGATCCCCAGCCACCTAACACAAGATACAGGTTCATTGCTGATCCAGAGGGTTGCCAGAGACTGCCATGGCTCTTCCAAGCTGAACAATTCCACTCTTTCAGCGCTAGCCACCACCCCACTGACCCAGAAACCCTACATTCCTTGCCCCTAAGGGATTTCATCCCCTATGAGTGAGGAAATACATGTGATACATCCTGTTCTCTACACACAGGGGTTACTTTCCTGCATCTTCCTAGGGAAGGCTCTCTCCTTGGCTCCAGGGACCCTACACCAGCCTTCTAGGGAGGGAGGCTGACCTCACTGACTCCAAGGGGATTCACCCTACATCTCCCCTTCTAAGAACAGTGCCTGAAATGCTTCCAGGTGCCTTACCTTGCCCATTCACAGAGAGGCTACCCTCTGAAAATCCAAGACGGCTTTCTGAAACCTCCCTTTAAAAGGGGAGAGGTGTTCAAATTTAATTGCTGGTGAGATAACCCACTACATCATGAATAGGCTATTTAATTCTTGAAATAGTTTATATTCATTCACTATTAAGCTGTGTCATGAGAAAGCAGCTTCTGAATAAAGAGGAAGGAACAATGACTACAGTTAAATACTCTCAGCCCATTTGCCCTTGATTATATAGTGGTAAATAGGAAGTATGCACTCCATCAGGGGATATTGTAGGGATGTTACCTGGGTGTGGTCCCTGACCCACAAAATCTTCAGTTTCTTCCATTTCCTGTTATGCAAATGCCTGCTTTTGTCCACTTAGGAGAACCAGCCTAAAAATATATACAAAGTACAAAGATGGGGGTGACAATAACAGCAGAAATTATAAATACATAAAGCAAAATAATAACAACAACATGTAAATCTGCTTATGCTTTGTTTCCCCAACTAGATTCCAAGCTGTTAAAGTGCAATGGCCATTCTAACTTATCTTTGAATTCCTCACAATGCCTCGTATGCTACATGTTGATTTAAACATGACAAAAATCAATGTTTGACCATTGGTTTTCTTTTTTCTCTTTAATTTTTTAATGTTTATTTACTTTTGAGAGAGAGAGAGCAAGCAGGGAAGGGGCAGAGAGACAGAGACACAGAATCCAAAGCAGGCTCCAGGTTCTGAGCTGTCAGCACAGAGCCCAACGCAGGGCTCGAGCTCATGAACTATGAGATCATGACCTGAGCCAAAGTCGGACTCTTAATTGACTAAACCACCCAGGCGCCCCTGACCATTGATTTTCAATAATAGTTGTATGTATAGAACTTTAAAATGATATTATCTGAGATCTTTAGTAACAATAAACTCTAAAGTAACAATAAACCTCTAGTGATCAGAACCATAAAGGTGAAATTATATGGCTTTGCTGCTTTGGGTGCAGTATTAGTGGCCCAATCAGGTTCAGTTATGCTTAGTCCCAGCAGATCTCAGCAAGAATCTGGAAGATGGATGGAATATTCCATATTTCTAGGGTTCCCTGGAGTTGCTTTGGGAACTACTGAGTGGGGAAGGAGAGATGCAATAACTAGGTTCTCTGAGTCTTTCTTGCTACCCCACTCCAATTCAATGAGGAAGACCCCCACCCCCACCCCAGCTCATGGCCAATATGCAGTGCCATAGGTTAGGGCATTTGCAAGGGTTGGGGGGTTGGGGGAGGAGAGGCACATCCAAAAGGAGAAATGTCAAATCCAACCTGTCTCCAGTCCATAGGTAGACAAATTGGGCGTGGAGGGAGAATGGGACCCATAGAGGCTCAGAACAGAGGACACTGGGTAATGATATGTTACCCTGGAGTTTCTTTGTCTCCACACACAGAGGAGAATTTGAGCAACACAGTTGGGGAGAGCCCCAAAGTGCTTCCTCTCCTTACCTGATGTTGCTGTTTGGATCACTCAGCCATGTACTTCAAAAGCAGAGAGTCACTGGCCCTTCTGAGAAATGCAAAATCCCACCTGATCTGTCAACTGCCACTAAACCCATAGGCTGTTAGAGAGATTATGCCTCATTTACATATTAACTCCAAATGAAAATCATAGCTCCTCAGTCAAAACAGCCTCTTATTCTTAGTTTGGCTGGTGGATATTAACTGGCCAAATGGTTTCTGTACTTGGTGGGTGTTGGCTGGATGTGGTGTGAATCCCTACTGTGTGCAAGGTCCTGAGCCTTAGGCAGAGTTCCTCATCTCTTCATTCCTTATCTTGACGCTCCCTCTCAGACCACCCCAAACTCCTTACAGTTCTCCAAGACAGGGCGCCCTATTCCATACATTTTAGCATAGGCTGTTCTCTCTACGTGGGGTACTCTTCTGCTCTTCTTCTCGGCGAATTCCTACTGTTTAAGATCCTGTTTTATCATTTTCTCTGTGAAACTGTGTCCTGATTCCCACATCTTTCCCTTCTTGTGTCACCACTGCTCCAAGCACATCTCTGTTACCATGCTTCCTTGTCCCTTTTTCCTTTCTGAACCATGAGCTATCTGAGGTCATACCTACATTTGTTTCAATGTTGCATTTCCATCAGGAAGTGCAATGACTGACAACAATTGGTGAATGAATGAATAAATAAAATAATGGATGGGAAGCTCCTGATGAGATTCTAAACCAAAGGATGTTTAAAAACCAAATCAGTTTTTGTTAAATTTTTGTTTAAACCATGTTAGTTTTTTATATAATTGGAATCCTGGCTTAAGAAATAAAGGGGAGAGTGGGAAGACAAGGACAACATCAACAGGGAAGACGACTTCATAGGAACCACAAAAGCTGAACTTGAAGAAGGAATGACACAGGCAAAGGCAGAAGATGGGGAGAAGATCTCATAGTGGTCTTCAAATACATTACCTTAGAGGTGCATATAAAATTCATTAGAAAGTAATGACTTTTCTGCCACTAAATGTGTCTGAACCTATACCGGAATGACCACTTAATAATGGCATTAGACTAGATGAGCTTGAAGGCCTCTTCAAATCCCAGATCCTATATTCTTACTTGAAGTGCTCACCAGCAAAGCTGGCAGTGGAAGTCCTCTATGAGGTCACAAAAATTCACGAGAGCTGCAAGCGGTTCCTGGTTTGTAGTGCTGAGTTGGAAATGCCAAACCACATCAAGATCTAGGTGAGAGAGGAAAGCAAAGGGTAGATGAGCTATACTGTGTGTGAGTATACGGTAATGCCTATCAATAACTTTATTTTTTTTTACCTTTTTTTTTTTTTTGGTGTTCATTTATTTTTGAAGGAAAGAGAGACAGAGCGTGAGAGGGGGTGTGGCAGAGAGAGAGAGGGAGACACAAAATCCGCAGCAGGCGCCGGGCCCTGAGCTATCAGCACACAGCCCCACACAGGGCTCAAACTCACAAACTATGAGATCATGACCTGAGCCAAAGTCAGACACTTAACCGACTGAGCCACCCAGGCACCCCAACGTTTTTTTTTTTTAAATAGACTCTACACCCAATGTGGAACTCAAACTCACAACCCAGAGATCAAGAGTCGCATGCTCTACTGACCGAGCCAGCCAGGCACCCCCCATCAATAACTTTAGATACAGAGCTAGGAATAACCCCTAAGAAAGAGATCTGTTGTTTCCTGAAATCAGCAGCTCAATGAGCCACAGTCACATAAAACATTAGGCACTGTATCATAGAGATCACTGAAAACAAAACAAAATGTGTGCTCCTATCAATAGACAAATGCACTGTAGACCTCCAGGGTAACTTGTGTTCTGGTAGCCAAAATCCAGGAAGAAATAGTGGAGTCAGATGAAGTCCAAAAGGACTAAGAAGTTGATAAGTGTTACTACCATACGAACAGTGAGAATAAGGCCCTTCAAACTGAGACAGCAGTAGATTTAGAAGAGAAGCAGACATGTTCACCAAATCCTGGGCACTGGTTTTGGCTGCCATTGGGGTCACAGAAACTTCAGTTCATCTAACGTCATTTATTAAGTCAACTGTACACAATGGCCAGCAAGGGCTGTTAGCATGTAACTATCTGGGTTCGGGCTGGGCTTAGCTGCACACAGTGGGGACACACCAAACCATGAGCCTCCCATGCAGGAGCATCTATGGTCCATGAGTAATCTGTGATCCCTAACTGAAATTTGGAGAAATTGAAAATTATCTGAGGTGTGCTTGTGATTCTTTCTGCCAGTGTTCAAAGATTGGCAGAAAGGGACCATTTAATCAGCAAACTAAGACACAGGAAAATGGAAAGATAATTAACAGTAGGACTGAGAAAGTAGAATGAAGGAAACAGCAGGCACTTAAAAAGCAAAGCTTATAAACAAATATATCAGTGAATAGAGGAGTAGTGTGGTACAGACACTCCGTACATAGTCACTGAGCTAAACTAAATGATGGTAGGAAGGGCCATAAACTGCAAATCAGGTGTGGAAAGTACAGTGCTGGCTTTGCCACCAGTCAAAAGAGCTGTAAGACTTCAGAAAAGTTATTTTATCACCCTGGGGCTTAGTTTTCCCACCTATAAATGAGAGTTGAACAAGTCCTTAAACCATGAATATTCTCTGATTTAGTTGGATGCCAAAAGGATTAAAGTTCTTATTTTAAAATGTCACCTGCCATTGACACCAAGACCATACCAATGATTAGGGCCCTTGTGTAATCAAAAGTAGCACAAGGAAGGTGTCTCTAATTTCACGTTCATTTCACTTTCAGGAGCCAATGACCCATGGGTGCATAGTCCTTCCTCAGATTATGTAGGGATCCACCTTACCCCAAGGAAGGGCAGTAATGGTGGTTGTATTTTGTGAAAATTTGGCTTCTGTGGAGAAGCAATAGAAAGGAGTCCAAATTTATTGCTCACACAGGCGAGGTATTCACCTGTGGTTTATTTCACTTGTATTTCAACTACGCGGTTAGCACTTAAGTTTTGCTTTTAGTACGTATTTACATTCATGTGCACTGAGCCTAAGAATAGCATCTTTTAAATGAGACTCTGCATATTTAGCTAGATATGGGAAGGTTGCACAGAATGCATTTCCTGTTAAATAATTATGATTTTTGACAGTTATTTTTGCTTCTTCCACTCCTCCTTTCTTCTGTTTGTACTTGCTTAATGTCTTTTTTTCTTAAAGAAACATAACAGAGGTGACACAAATGTAACAGTTATTCCTGTACTAGAACAGCTTCATATAGTGTAATTAAATAAAGAATGCTCCTAAGCCCCTTATTGTAGAGATATGGACATTGAGGCCCAGAGAGGGGAAGGAACTTGTCCAAGGTTGGAGTGACTCCAAGGTCAGTGTTCTCGTCCTCCCACCAAGCAGCCTCTCATAGATACTATTTAAATAAAGCCTCTGGAGCTCAAGAATAGGAGAGTGGAGGGAAGGGTGCTCACAAATGAGGGGCTCCTTCAAATACATGACAAAAGCATTTTGGGAATGAAAGCTGTAGAGTAGGACTGAGAGTAGCTACTTGATAAAAATGTACTTAGGACTCAAACTGAAGGTACTGCCTGAACATTGTTCAATGCCCTCAGAAGTAAAACAAGACTCTGTGTGTGTGTGTGTGTGTGTGTGTGTGTGTGTGTGTGTGTGTGTGTGACAGGGAGAGAGAGAGAGAGAGAGAGAGAGAGAGAGAGAGAGAGAGAGACTGAGTAGTACACTTTCACTGCATTCCTTCTGTGTCTAATGCAGAATTGAATGTGTTTAAGAATTGCAAACATCCTGTTCTCTTCCCCTAGCTCTTTTCCTTCAGTCAGAATCTCATCTCACCCTACCTTGCTTCACATCATTAACCTTTCCTACATGATTCTTGTTTTCCTTTTATTTCTGTCTGTCCCCCACCCCTACCCCCCAAGGGAGCTCTAATGGGGAAAAAAAAAAATCAAAATTCTTAACCTAGCAAACTCCCTTTATGGGGTATTATTATCATCCACTGGTTTATTCCCTACTTTTACTGAATGTGGGAAGGGCTTGGTACATAGTAAGCACTGAATAAATACTTGTTGAATGAATGAAGTATATCTTTTAAGTGTATCTTAGGTGGTAAGATTAATAATAGCAGCAATTACATTCATTCATACATCTATTCAAATAATTGCTGAGTGTCTATTACATGCCATGCACTGTTCTGGGTGCTGGTAATACATCAGGGAACAAAATGGGGAGGGTGTTTGCACACACAGGGCTTACATTCCAAAATGTAATGGACATTACTCCGGATTTGGAGTCAGAATGCCTGAATTTGGGGATCACACTCCAGGGCTTCAATGTAACACTGATCAAATCACCTACCCCTCTTAGAAAATTAGAATATAAAGATACCTGTATCAGGAGTTCACTGGATTAAATATAATACATACCCAGATTAAATGTAATATTGTATGCACAGTTGGTCTGCAGGCACTTCAGCATGTTTACAAATGTCATTTATTTTTAGAATATTTGGTGAAGACAGTTAAACTAGAAGTCAGTACTAGTATTCACCTGGGCCAAGTCTCTAGTTTTGAGGGTACATATGCCACCTTAACTGATAAACTGACTCCATTCTTGTCCACACTGATCAATCACCTTGTGAGTTCTAACTCATCATCCTTCAAGAACCCTTGGTGAAGGTCTTGTCCTCCTACCACAGGGGGGTGGGCTGGAGTATGAAATAAGGAAAAGGAGATTCTTAATAAACTTATGGAATGTTGGTGACATTTAGGATTTATTTCCCTTCTTTTTAAGTTTTAAGTACCTTTAGTATTGGCAACACGTCGTAACCACTTATTGGACATTGCACTGCTCTTCCAAACTAGGTATGTGCCAAAATAGCAATTTAAACACATTAGCTCAGAAGCAAAAGTGAAACAAGGGCCTTCGAACCCCCAAAGGACAAGAGTTATATTTTCAGCATTAATACATGAGCTAATGTGTGCAACCTGAGAAGCACAGCCCCCAGGGGTAGCTACGGTAAGGGAGTTATTGGATTGCATGATTTTTTCCTTCCTTCTCCCCTGGATGAATAGGTAAGTAAAAGAAGCAGATATTTTCATAATGTGCCTTATCAGGTTCTAACAAAATGAATTCAAATCCTCTCATACTGCTCCCCCAAGCTTGCCAAAGCTAATGAGGCATAAGATGACATTAATACTACCCCTAATGATGACTGAAATTGCTGTGTTTCTGGAAGGGAGAAAATTTAGTGACTGGCCTGAGATCATACCCTTATGTAAAATTCAAGCGAAAACTTGATTTTCCAGATTCTAGTTCATTGGTCTTTGCATTAGCCTTAAAGTTCACTTAAACCAACAAAGAAAGTAAAACCCACTTTCCTTCATGAAAAAAAAAATTACTTTAAGAAGATTAAGAGAGGGAGAAGAAACAAGTCTTCCATACAGAAAAATTCCAAATAATTAATGTAGATACTCCACCCTCGAGGACAGGGAGCATAACTCCCCACTCTTTATGTGTGGGCTTTGCAGAGCGACTTCCTTCCAAAGAGGGCAGTATGGAAGGAGGGGAAAAGAGGAATTTTCCAGTAGAGAAACCTGACAGACATGCCTCAGCCAGGTGATGAAGGTCAACATTAACAGTCATAGATCATGTTGTCTGTATGTACCTTGATGTGATCTGATGACAGCAGCACTTTAACTCTGGGATCTTCCTCCCGTAAACCCATCACTCCAGTCCAATCATGAGAAAAGCAGACAAAGTTCAATAAAGGTTAATCCTACAGGTGATCTGACCACTACTCCTCAAAACCATCAAGATCATCAAAGCAAAGACAGTCTGAGAAACTTGTCACAGCCAAGGGGAGCCTAAGGAGACATGACCACTACCTGTAATGTGTGTCCTAGAACACAAAAAGGACAGCAGATAAAAACTAAGAATATCTGAATAGAGTACAGCCCTTAGTTTATATTAATGCTATTGATATTTGTTCACTAATTGTGACAAATGTACCAGACTCACGTAAGATAAGAGAGGAACTTGGGTGTGGGTTATATGGGGACTCTCAGTACTATCTTCTCAATGTTTCGGTAAATCGAAAGCTTGTTTCTTAAATCAACCATAAGTTACAGCATAAATTACATAAGAAATACAACTTACCAGATGTCACTTTATCTGCTTCAGCTCTAGGAGTCCACAAAGGATATGGTAGCTGTTTCTTTGCCTTAGTATAGCTATGTGAAACCAGCTGGGGTATATACCCTTTGTGGCCACAGTCACAAGCCAAATTCACCCAAGCAGAAGTGAAACTGATTTGCCATTTGAGGGTTATTTATGACAATCTCCTCCTTCAGAAACTGATTCACGCTATTTTCCCCTTTCATTTAAACTTGAATTGTGTGTGAATTGGGGAATCTTACATTCTTCTCTGCTCTATTCCTACAAGCAGGCAGATATTAGTCATTTTTATTCTTTCTAAATAAATTGCACCATCAACCCTGCAGCATCCTTTCTTTGAGGAGGAAACTTATTCTGATGGATCTAACTTACTTGAGCAGTTAGGAAAAATGCCCCAGTCCCAAGAGAGACAATGCACTGGTTCCCACACCCCCAAATACAAAGACAACTGGGTAAGATGGATGATGTGAGATGGTAAAGATAAACCGATTCTTGATAACAAAGTCTTGGAACTCACCAAAACCCAAACAATGCTAGGTTGTTTGATTGCAGAAATAAGTGTCATAGTTTTTTTAAAAAATTTTTTTTAAATATTTATTTTTGAGAGAGAGAGAGAAACAGAGCGCAAGGGGGAGGGGCAGAAAGAGAGGGAGACACAGAATCCAAGGCAGGCTCCAGGCTCTGAGCTGTCAGCACAGAGCCTGATGTGGGGCTCGAACTCAGGAACCATGAGATCATGACTGAGCTGAAGTCAGCTGGTCAATCAACTGAGCCACCCAGGTGCCCCTGTCATACAGTTTTAAAGAACTCTTTCTGGAACTTAATCTTATATTCATATTTTTTAACCCAGAAAAACAAATATTTAAAAAGTGCTGTCCAATGGACAAGAAAGTAGAACCTACTCTACTGTATTTGGCAACCCAAACAATCACATCAAGTATAGGGAAAAAGCTACCTTTTTTAACCTTCAGCTTCAGGTTACGTTTGACCTTCAAAGGCGGACTCAGTTGTTACTAGGATAATTCTCAGTAACTGTAGGTATTTTTTATTCCAAAGTGGGGATTCAGAAAGCAAAGAGGTCAACAAGAATTATAAATAAATATTTAGACTGTGATCTCAAAAGTTGTTTTGAACTTTTAGCAAGATGATATGCCTCGTCCATAAGAAAACCATAGAAACACCGGTATAAAGCTCAAGGCAAAGAAAATCAGCGTGACTATCATCATTAATGTTGGATCTTTACTTCTCTTTCTGGGCAAACTTACACCTTAATCTTCTGTTCATGTCACGTATGCTTAGCTCTCCCCCTACTGGCTGTTTCTTTGCTTCAACAGTTAACCGTATTCGAAATCAGAGGCACTACTAAAATACCTAATGACTAAAATTAATTTTGATCATTTTTAAAGCTGCTTGGGTTTCTTTATGGTGGTCCTTGATACCTTTATTGGACACCTGAATTCTAGGTCTGTTAAAAGTGTGGGGAAGCTACCAGGCTGCACTTTCATTGAATTCACTGGAAACATTGAAGCAATTGAAAGAAAACTTCCATCAGAATCTATATTCAGGTGCTCTGCCTTCCTGTTAATAGATGAACTATCCAGGCACCCATCAAAAGGGAATCCCTTCCCCTGTGCACCAGATTCCATCCCTTCTCTCCAACTGCAGTGCTAAGAAGAGTACCTTCCTCTTGTAATTCATTAAATTTTCACTCTTGGGGCACCTGGGTGGCTCGGTCAGTTAAGCGTCCGACTTCAGCTCAGGTCATGATCTCACAGTCCGTGAGTTCGAGCCCCGTGTCGGGCTCTGTGCTGATAGCTCAGAACCTGGAGCCTGCTTCGGATTCTGTGACTCCTTCTCTCTCTGCCCCTCCGCGTCTCTCTCTCAAAAATAAATAAACATTAAAAAAACATTAAAAAATTTTTTCACTCTCCATTGGATTATTCCCATTGACATAAAAACTGGATGTTATTTATTGTTTTAATAAACACTTCCTTTGACACCATTTTCTCATCCAGCTACAACCCCATTTCTCTGCACTTCTTGAAGGCAAAATCCCTCAAGAGTTGTGTAAACTCACTCTCAAATTCCCCTCTCAATCTATCATAAACCTTCTATAGTCAAGCCTTCACATCTACAGTTTCATAAAACTGTTCTTGTCAAAGTCTCCATTAATCTTAGTCAATTTTCGACCCTCATCTGACTTGATCCTTCAGCAGCCTTTGACCCAGTAGATCACTCCCTCCTCAACACACTTTCGCTTGTTTTCCAGGTAACCGCACCTCTCTTAGTTTTCTTCTAAACTCCCTGGGGGCACCACCTCACCTTCCTTTTCTGGTTATTCCCCTTCTCAACCTGCTAGGATTAGAATGCCCCAAAGCTTTGTCTTTAGTCTTCTCTTTCTTTTCTACATTCACCTTGTTTCATAGCTTTAAATTTCACCTATAGACCTATAACTCTCATGTGGCATGTACAGCCTGAACCTTTTTCATGCCTTACTGCTAACTAGGCATCCCAAATACAACATATCCAAATTGACCTCCTTACACCCCCCTCAAAACCCCACTCTGCCTACAGATTTCTCCGTTTCAGCTAATGGCAACTATATGGTTCCAGTACCTTGATCCAAAAGCTTGATGTTGATGTCTTTATTTCTCTCACATCCCATATCTGGTCTGTCGGGAAATCGTGTTGAAATCTCCAAAATATTTTCAGAATCTGAACACTTCTCATCATCTCCACAGCTTACTCCTCCGATTCAAGTTACGATCATTTCTGGTCTCGTTCAGTAGTTCCCAAACTTTGCTGCACATTGGACTCACCCAAGGATCTTTAAAACATGACTGGCTCTACCCCTTGATATTTAATTTGGTATGGTATGTGATCTGGGCACTGGAATATTTCACTACTCTCTAGGTGATTCTAATACGCAGCCAAGCTTGGGAATCTCCAGTGTAAATATGATAATAGCCACCAGGCCCTGGATTTAGTTTACACCACACTAGCGGGCTCATCCTCGAACTATCTCCCACCGAGGTTCCAGCCCAGCCTCCCTGGAGGAGGCGGACCCTGGGCTCAAGTACCCTTATTTAGAGACATCCCCATTCACACTCTCATTTTCCTGCCATCTATGCAAAAGACACCAAGTGACTGCCAAAAAGTTAGAGAGTAAGGGTAGGCTAGCTTAAAAACGCAACAGATAAAACGGAGCCTCTCTAAATAAGCCTGGCGTAGCCTCTGTACATAAGCACTGTCCAGCCGCTCTACTGTCCATCCAGGTCGAGCTTTCTAGCGCCCATGCGCTCCTCGGCGTTTAGAGGATCCCATTCTACAGCCTTTAGATCCGAGGCAGGAGCAGCTTGGGCTGGAGATTCTCTCCGCCTCCTGCAGCTGCGCGAGCCGCCGCTGGGGGGCGGGGCGGGCCTCTGCGCGCGCCGTCTTCTGGGAACAGCTTTACGATATGTTGACCGTCGTTTTACGACAGGCTGGGGTTGCTTTGTGGCTGTCAACTTTGCCTGAGGTCTGAGTTGTTAGCCACGGCGTGTGTGGTAGCAGCTACGACTACCGTGGAGAAATGAGGCAGAAGCGGAAAGGTGCGGAAGGGAGGGAGAAGCGGGCGGGTTTGCGGGGTAGTAGGGGAGGGGCGAACACCTTGGCAGTCAGGTGCTGAAAGCAGTTTTTCCCGCGGGAATCCTCTGCCTCAGCCAGTCGCTCTGCCACCTTAGGGTCAGTCTGTGTGTCGGCTCCAGTCCTCTGTCTTCTCGTTTTACATATTGTGCATTTTAAGCCAGCCTGCCGTTACTCTGTTCTTTTTTGGCAGTCACTTGGTGTCTTTTGCATAGATGGCAGGAAAAGCTTTATTCCAAGGTATGCCTTACAAGGAGTCAACGTGGTTGGTCGATTTAACGTGCTCTCGGGTCTCTTAATTTGCTAAGATTTTATGGTACGTTTAACCTGTTGTTTTAGTTAAAAAAAGAAAGAAAGAAAGAAAAAGAAAAACTCAGTCCTTGGTTGTGGGACAGTCCTACAGTTCTTCCCGATTTATATTACCTCCTGAATTGGCCGGGAGCAATTCCGTCTTTCGTTTTCAACAGGATGGAGTCAAATTTCAAGTATTTTCTCACAAGTTCTAAACTTGTCTCTGTACATTCAGTTAAGCAGTCTAATAATGATTGGTGGTTGTCATAGTAAAAGCTATTTATTGAGCCTTTGCTAATAATTCTGAAGTTGGTATCATTTCCCCTTTACGGAAGAAGCAGCTGAGATTCAGAGTTAAGTAACGTTCCCAGTCCAAAATTATACATAGGAATTGGAACTGATGGTCAGGCTGTCTGTGTGCACCCAAAAAAACCACAATTTTTGTTTGTTTGTTTGTTTAAATCTTTATCACTATGGCTTTGGGCATCAACTGCCATTTCTGGGAACAACAGTTCCAAATGTCCAGGTTACCTTCAGTTGTCCTGTGGCATCAAACTACGTGTCCCAAATCTTCTTCCTCTGCCTTGCTCCTCTGCCTGTCAGGCCAGACTGCTTTACACTCTTCACCTGTCACTAAGTCCTGCCTCCTGAAATACTTTATTAGTCATCATTTTGGCCATCATCGTCCTAACCCCCACCTTCGTCAATAACTAGTATCCGACTAGTACTTTGGCTTTCCTATAATGTTATTTCAGTTGATTCTTACAATAGTCTTGTCAAATATGTATTGTATTATCCCAATTTTGCAGGCAAGGAAATGGGGGTACAGAAGTCATTGATCTTCCCATTATCACATAACCAGTGAGTGTTGGAGGCTGGGAACAGGAACCTATTGTGCAAGTGTTTTTACTTTAAATCTTTGTGGGTTATTTTTTCATTGTTGCCTTTCTAGAGCCTTTTACTTAATATGTATTCTTTTCACTTTCTGAATCATTTTTGTATCATTTTCTTTGTATACTTATTTTTTTAAACACTACTTTCCTCTTTTTACTGCCAGACTTGAGATTATATAATTATCCAGTCCATTTAAACGACTTGCCTAGTAGTCAGTGTACCCTGTACTATGTTTTTTATTGAGCCTTGTCAGAAAGGCTATATTCTAGTTAGGCAACACTCCTTCACACAAAGATAGGTAATTCCTATACCTGGCACTGTTCCTTCTGGATTGCCCTCTGTTTTGCTTGTCCACTTTTGCCCTTTCTTCAAAGACCCCCATGCCATTTCCCCCATAAAGCCTTTCCTTACTAATTTACTTCTCTAGTTAAGTTTTGATATACTCAAGAGCTATACAATTCGTTTTTAAAATCTTTATTTTTATGTCTTGAATCTCCTTTTCCTCTCCAAATTAATTATTACATAGTGTTTCAATATATTAAACAGGTGAAAGCCGAGCTACTTTGGCTTAATGAAGAAAGAAACCCTCCCTTTCCTTCCTCTCCTCCTTCTCCCCCTTTTTCCATCACCACCATCATCAATCTTCTATTACATGTCCTTGAAGTGCCTTTTTTGGCACTCTGGAGTGCTGAATTACATGATTTGGAAAGCATTTAGCCTTTGATTGTACATGGACGTGTTTCTCTCACGTTGTGTTAGCTTTGCTTCATTAAATTAGAGGCAGCTTGGTACAGTGAAAAAAAAGCGTGGAAGTTGTGGAGAAAACACCTGGATTTGAGTCTTAACTATGCCATTTACAATGACATCTTAACTTCCCTTAATTTTTAACATCTGTAAAAGGGACTAACAATGTCCACCTTGTAGTGTTGTGTGGTTTCAAATGAGATAAAGTAAATGAAAGGTCTCCATAAATGCCAGGGCTTTCTCATCTGTAGTTTTTTCTGATGACTCCATCATCTTTGCATGTGCAACTAGCTTTCTCTACAGGCTAGAAGTATGTTTGCTGGCAGTTCCCAAGCTGCAGTCTCAACAGCTTTTATCACTGGAGACTGGCAGTTTTTGCCTTGAGAAAAGAGCTCAGAATTGCCTGATCTGGAGAGGTGCCCATCCTTGCACCAATCAACCATAATTGGGATGGGGTTAAGTAAAAACATGTCAGCTTCTGCTATTGCCTTTTAGATGAGAACAGAAGTGTCGGTTGCCAGGAGGTCGTGATGGTGAACAGACTATATCTTAAAGATGCATTAAGATCCCTGTACAAGTATAGAACTAACATCCTTTGTATTACAAAGTAGTATTGCATTGCTTTGTAATATTACTTCTGTGGATACCTGGATTTGAGTTTCACTGTTACCCCTTGGTAGCATTTTCACAAAACAAGCAAATATTTCTGTTCTACTGCATTCTATTCTGAGAGTAAGATGAAGTAATGCATCCAAAGGTAATTATAATTCTGGAGATAAAGGGAAGTTATTTTAACCACTTTGGTGCTTTCTCATGCAATTAGGTTCTGACATTTTTATAGTATATGTGCTTCTAGAATGAGCTTTTCCCATATATAGGTGAGGCCAGTTTTGTTTTAATTAAAGATACAAAAGATATGATCAAACTTTAAATAGTAGAGGTTGGTGTCTTGTAAACTTGAGCTATTCATCTGGGATGGTTGGGAAAATTTTGGAAGGAAAAAATAATTACAAAAATCTTTACTGAGTAGTATGATTTTTAACATTGTTAAATATCTTTCCAGGAGATCTCAGCCCTGCTGAGTTAATGATGCTGACCATAGGAGATGTTATTAAACAACTAATTGAAGCCCACGAACAGGGGAAAGACATCGATCTAAATAAGTAAGTGGATTTATAAAAAAAAAAAAAAGGCAATCCTATTCTTAGGTGGTAGGCCTTTTTAATGAAATTCTCAAATACTTCTTGTTTTCTGTCTCATGTTTTAGTTTTTAGTTGAAAATTTAGCTTTCTACCCTGCCCTGTCACTCATTTATGGCAAAATTCTCTCATAGCCTAATAATATTAATAGTTCCTAATATTTGTTGGATGCTTACTATCGTCCAATCACTGTTAGTAGTTCATTGTCTGTATTAACTCAGTCCTCTGAAAAACTGTGTGAGGTAGGTACTTATATCACCCTCATTTGACAGATGTGTAATCTGAGACAGATTACTGTTTTAGTAATCGGCAGAACTGAGATTTGGAATTAGATCGTCTGTCTCCAGAGCCCATGTTATCTTCTGTGCTGCATTACTTTACATCCTTGTTCTCTTCCTACTGTCTCAGAAGTAGCAGCAGCTGTCTCTCATGAAAATACTCCCTCTGAGGTCCATGATCTTTTCCTACTTTACAGCCTCTTTGACATGTTCATCTATTTCCTTTCCACAGTCACATTCAGTGTTGACTTTGCTACATCCTCAAATAAGAGTAGACCTTCATCTCTGCATCTTTTTTTTTTTCATTAGATATTCACTATATAGATCCGCTCTAATGAAAGAGTTTTCTCCCTGCTCTCAGGTGACTCACCAGTGATCTAATCACCACACACATGACTTTTTTTAAAGACTATTTTCTGTTACTTGAGATACTTCAGTGTTTTTTCACTTCCTTGGAATATTGCACTTAATAAACTTTTGCTAAAGGAGTAAATAAGTAACTATCCTTTCTTGACTATGAGATTATAGTTTACTGATTTTTCTACCATGTGTTTAGAAGTTTCTTTTCTGTCTGTGTTGGCTATCCCCCTAATTACACAAGTCTTTTATTTCTAGTGAACATTCCTACTTTTTATTTTTGTCAGTTTCTTTAATTTAGCACATCTAAAGTAAACACTAACATCTTAAAACCAGCCCCTACGCAGATGTCCTCTTTGCCTGATTGTGTTAACTTTCACCCAGGCTTGAAACTCTAGTGTCCTCTTCAAATTGTTTTTGTTAGGTCCAATTAGGATTTAACTTTACCTACTCTCTTCATCATGACTCTCCCTTTCATTTCCACTGCCAACTCCCTAACCATCTCTTTTTAAACTTAATTCTAGACTACTGCAGTAGCTAATACTTTCAGCCTCTTTTTATCCCTTACTGGGTTATTGTTCTTGTTTTATCTTTTATCATGTCATTTCCCTAAACTTTCAGCATGTCCCCAGTGTTTATGGAATTAAGTGCAAATTCCTCAGCCCATTATGTAAAGTCTCTCCATCTGGCTTCAACTATCCCAACGTTTTAAATTTCTGTACCTTTACCCTGAAAATCTGCTTTCTGTCAGATCTACCCATATAGTTTAAAATATATGCATTCCTGCTTCACATAAGCCCACCTATTTGCTCTCAGTGGCATCACCATGTCTTTACTGCCTGTCTGAAGCCAACTCTTTTCTGTGCCTGTTTTCCATGACTGTCTCCCCAGCACACAGTGGGATCCTTTCTTGAGCTTTGAACACATTCATTATTGTATGTGTGTTGTATCACATAGGTTTTTATCACTTACACATTTATTTTTGTGCATGCCTGTCTGCAAACATGCCAACATAGGGCATGAAACAACTATGCCTTATACTTCCTGGCATACCAAGTACTTAGGTTCTCTCTACGAATCAGGTACTGGGTTAACAGTTCTTGAAAATGATGCAAACACCTCACAATAATTTTAGATGGACTAAAATCAGAAATTAAGGTGACTGTTAGGGTTTGCTAGCAGCAAAGAAACAAGAAACCAATTCAACTGTAGAGAAAAGCAAGGAATTATTAGTTGTACTAAAGGTTATTTCTAGGGATTAGGGATAGAGTTACAGTCAGGAAGGGATAAATGGATCCTCTGAAGTCCTGATCATTTTCTGTTTCTTGGAGTGTAGTAACACAAGTGTTTGCTTCCTAAATGTTAAAGTGTATTTATGTTTTATGCTCTGTTGTTTATAATATTTTAGAATACATTTTAAAACACTTTTAAAAATGTATGTACCTTATTTCCTGTTTGGTTCTGCATACCTTTCCTTTAAATTGTTTTTTGATTGTTTTTATTTTTGGTCTAAGACCATGGCTTACAACCAGGCATTCTCCCCCCCTCCCCCCACCATCCCAGGGGACATTTCTTAATGTCAGAAGACGTTTTTTAGTTGTTACAAAGGGAAGTGGGATGCTGGTGAGTAGAGGCCAGTGATGCTGCTAAACATCCTACAATGTAGTGAACAGTCCCTTGCAACAGAATTACCCTGATCCTAGATGCTATGGTGTTATGGTTGAGAAAAGGGTAGAATTCTATGAAGCTGGAGCACTAATTTGAATGAGACCTACCTTCTGTCACTATACTGGGACCCTTTCTGTAGTCATCTTGTTTTCTTTCTGGTACTCCAGGGTAAGAAGAGGTTATTGATGCATTTTCCTGATTTTCTTCTATTCTCCTGTTGTTCAACAAATGTTAAAGCCAGTGTTGTCACCTGGTGAAAGGATAGGGGGATGACAGGAGTTGATGGTGTTATTTATAGGTCATTCTTTTGGTAGATGGTCTTGAAATCTTATGATCTTGATAATGATGGATGCTTTACTTTCAGGGTGAAAACCAGGACAGCTGCTAAATATGGCCTTTCAGCACAGCCCCGCCTGGTAGATATCATTGCTGCAGTCCCACCTCAGTATCGAAAGGTTTTGGTCCCCAAGTTAAAGGCAAAACCCATCAGAACTGCCAGTGGGGTGAGTGGTTTGATTCACGAAACATTGGTTGTGTTTCTGCTCTGCCAGAAATCCTTGCCTCCGGGTAATATGCAGTTAGGTGAAAATGAAGGATTTGGTTTAATAAAATTCATATATTTTAACATGTGCTACAGTAGAGACCTGTGCAGAATGTTATGAGGGCATAGTGAGGAAAAACATTTATTGTGCTTAAAGGAGTAGATGATGTTTTTATGTCCTTAAAAGTATAAATTGAGGCTTGGTGACTGTCACAATATGATAAATATTATTGGCCATTTTAAGCTCATGGCTTTCAATACAATAGATACTTGTAAAAGTTACTTTATTTTTTAATGTTTTTATTTATTTTTGAGACAGAGACAGAGCATGAGCAGGGGAGGGGCAGAGAGAGGGGGAGACACAGAATCTGAAGTGGGCTCCAGGCTCTGAGCTGTCAGCACAGAGCCAGACGCGGGGCTTGAACTCATGGAGTGTGAGATCATGACCTGGGCTGAAGTTGGATGTTCAACCGACTGAGCCACCCATGCACCCCTGTAGAAGTTACTTTTAAAGGGTAGTTAATGAGGGCACCTGGGTAGCTCAGTCGGTTAAGTGTCCAACTCTTGATATTGGCTCAGGTCATAATTTCATGGTTTGTGAGATTGAGCACCGTGTTGGGCTCTGTGCTGGCAGCATGGAACCTGCTTGGAATTCTCTCTCCCTCTTTCTTTGCCCCTCCCCTGCTCGTGCTCTCTCGCTCTCTCTCAAAATAAACTTTAAAAGATAAATAAATATAAAAGATAGTTAATGGTGCCCAGTCATTCTATATATGGTATTTGTGAAGCAACTAACATAATTGGGAGCTCTATGGAAATCCAGAGGAAAAGGTGGCCTGGTAGTAAAAGAGACTAGGGAAAGCCCAACAGAAAGCATGGCATTTGCTTGGCATATAAATAGTGCTCATATAAACAGAGAAGAGCAGTCTTGAGTAATGGGAGCAAGGGCACAGGGAACTAAGGCGCAGATAGAGATGTTATAAGAGGTATGGTATGTGCAGGGAACAATGAGTACCTCAGACTGACTAGAGTTGATAATTCATTTGAGAAAGCAGCAGGACATTAGGTTGAAGAGTTAGTTTGGGATCAACTTATAAAAGATCTTAAATGTCCTGCAAAGAAGCTGGATAATAAGAAACTGTTAAAGATATTTGAGAAGGAGAGTGATATATGAACAAAACAGATTTTCAGAAAATTTTGTTACAAGATGTAGAGTGGCTTGGAGCCAAAAAGACCATTTAAGATACTCTTGGTTTAATCTAGGTGTGAAATGTGTTAAGAGCTGGAATTAGGGTAGGGGCTGTAGGATACAAAGAATAAGTGTGAAAGATACGATTTGGACCCTCTTAAACAAAATTGAATTGTGTGTTCCTGATATGATCATAGAACTTCAATCTGTTATTTGGATGGGAGTATTATACTTGTAGTAATTACAGTTTATGTTGACTTATTTGGTGGCCATATCTCCTGGATTGTATTACATTTGTGGCTAATTAAACCCTAAAATTTTATACACAATGTATCACCAATCCTGGTCTCTTCTCCTTTGTACTTCAGTGTTTTTGTTTTATTTATTCATACCTGGTGTAAAGGGTTCTTTAAGAAAAACTAATATAGTTGAACAACGTGGGTTTGAACTGCATGGGTCCACTTAATAGGCAGATTTTTTCCAACGTATATAGTACTATAAATGTATTTTCTTTATGGTTTTCTTGATATTTTCTTTTTTCTAGCTTATTTTATTGTAAGAATATAGCATATAATACATATACAAAATATGTATTAATAGACAGTTTCTTTTACCAGTAAGGCTTCTAATCAACAGTAGACTATTCAAGTAGTTAAGTGTTGGGGGAGTCAAAAGTTATATGCAAATTTTCAACTGAGTTGAGGTGTTATTGCCCCTAACTCCTGCTTTGTTCAAGGGTCAACTATAGTTTCAAACCCTTCACCTCTCATTTTTCCCTTCAGCTCAACCACTTTTAACTCTTAGCTGATTTCTTGGCATTTATTTCCATATCCCTAAATAACACACTTTATAGATAAGTCTTCTATTCTTAGCTTTCAGCATTAGGTATGAGCTTGCTGCTGTGCAAGACAAAGATTTAGCAACCTTTCAACCTGACTGATAAACCTGGCTTCCATGACCCCATTCTCTGTCCTTCTCCCCCTACCTCTGATTATTTCTTTCTTTGAGATCTATTCTTGTCCTGCTTGCCTCTGAAAATTGATGTTTTCTGTGGACCTGGCTCCACTGTTTTTAGTACTGTACATGCCCTTTCTTGTGTTCTCATCCATTGACATTTCTAAGTATTGTTATGTGCTGACTTCCAGCTCTGACCTCTCCCTAAGCTTCAGGCTCATGTCAAATGGTCTATCAAACATTTCTCTTTTGACTGCCTGGATACCCTCAAGTATAACATAACCAAAACTAACTTCGAAATTGCTCATTCATCTTTCTCGTCCATCTTAGTTCATGGTACCTCCATCCACTCAGTTTCCAAAAGATGTGAAATGTATTGTCCATTCCACAACCACTAGTAGAAATGTTTTCGCCTCCATCCTTTTTTTTTTTTCTTAATGTTTATTTTTGAGAAGGAGGGAGAGAGAGAGCAGATGGGAGGGGCAGAGAGAAAGGGAGACAGAATCCTAAGCAGGCTCCATGCTGTCAGCACAGAGCCTCTTGGAGGGCTCAAACTCATGAACTGTGAGATCATGACCTGAACCAAAACCAAGAGTCGGCTGCTTAACTGACTAAGCCACCCAGGCACCCCTGGCCTTCATTATTTCTTATTTAGACTATTCAGTCATTTCCTAACTAGTATATTTTGTCAAGGGTGGATTTGGTGCAGGTAAGACAATATCATCAGAGTGAGCTGTTAAAAATATCAGAAGTACAGGGGAAGGTTGGAAGATGTCAGAGCAGGAGGACCCTCGATTCACCTTGTTCCACAAATACAAGTAGATTACTATCAAATCATCCCAAGTACCTCAGAAATTGACCTGAAGAATTGCAAAACAAGCTATACAACTAAAGGTAGAGAAGAAGCCACACTGAAGAAGGTAAAAAGTGCGGAGATGCATTTTGGGAGATAAATAGATCATGGCCACTGTGGTGGGGAGGGAGCTGCAGTCACAGAGAAAGGCAAGAGACAGAGTAACACTGTCACACAGGGAAGCCTGCAGGGAAGACAAATCCCCACAGCAATAGTCTTGGAAAGTGAGAGGGGCTGAATTTTGGGAGTTGTTAACAACCAGCAGGACTTAAACCCTGGAATTTTAAAAGTCAGTGGGCTTGGCTGGGATAGAGCCCAGAAGGCATTGCATTGCTCCTAGAAGGCAGGCAAACAACCTGTGATGTACAGCATGGAAACAGCAATATCAAGAGTGCGTGGGGCACATAGTGGGGAGGTTGTTTGCTCATCTTGGAGCATATCCCAGAGAGGCAGAGTTCAAGGAGAAACCCCTCCAGGAACAAAGGAACTGGCCAGTGCCATTTCCTTCCCCCATCCTTCAGCATAAGCACAGGGCCACCTGCAGCAACCAGCACAGTGCCCATACTCTCCACCTAACTTGTTTACACCAAGCTCCACCTCCCTGGACTCCATGGGAACTGTCCTTCCCAGCCTTGCTTGCCTCAGTCCTGGCATGACCAGTCCCTTCCCCCAGGAGACTGGCTCATACTCCTGCTTATACTGTGTCTCCTGACTTGGGACTTTTGTGGAGCCTCCGTTCTGGCAGCAATGGCAACAGGTCTCATTTCACAAGCAGACCAGAGTATACCTAGTTAAAACATGCCACATTCGCTTTCCGGGGATTCCCAATATCCTGGCAGGTGGACTCTGCTTCTTCACAGGCAGCCTCTGGTCGCGGCGTACCAAGTTCCCCAGTCCTTCATGCCACAGGACCCCAGGCTCCTGGGCTGCTGCTCTGGCCCATTCACCTCTACCGTCAACAGACTGATGGCCAAACTTGAAGAACTCGATTTGACCGGCACCAAACAGAACACCAGAGTATGGCTCATCAAGTTTCCCTAAATACTTGTCCCAGCAATGGGCTGAAGCCTCTGAAAGAGGTAAAGTTGGGAAACTGCGGATTGCTAAGAATCAAGGAAGGACTGAGGTGTCATTTACTTTGAATGAGGCTCTTGCAAATAGTCACAATATTGGCAGAAAACCAGCTTTTGTCAGCACTCCTAGAGAACATCCATTTGTCTTACAAAGTGTTGGAGGACAGACCTTAACAGTCTTTACTGAGAGGCTCATCAAATAAACTTTCATTGGAAGGAATAGTCGTACAAAGAGCTGAATGCCAACCTGCTGCCAGTGAAAACTACAGGAGATTAAAGAGATTGCAAATAGAAGCATCTTCCAAACCTGTAAGGCTATCACAACTGGACAAAGTTGTGACAACGAATTATAAACCTGTTGCTAATCATCACTACAATATTGAATATGAAAGGAAAAAGAAAGATGGAAAACGAGCTCAAGCTGATAAACAACATGTTTTAGACATGCTATTTTCAGCATTTGAGAAACATCAGTATTACAATCGTAAGGATTTGGTGGACATCACAAAACAACTTGTGGGGTACCTAAAGGAAATCTTGAAAGAAATTGGTGTTCAGAATGTAAAAGGAATCCACAAAAACACATGGGAGCTGAAGCCAGAGTATAGACAGTATCAAAGAGAAGAAAAGAGCGATTAAGAAGACTCTCAGCCAACATGCTAACAGAACAACTAAAAAGTGATGTGCTAAGGAAACACCATTGATATCAAATACTTGAGTTCCATCTGTTATAGGGGTAAAATGACTGGAAATTTAATTTCCCTACATTTTTTAAACAACAATTCTTGTTACTTAAGTGTTTTTTGATGAAAAAATTTATAGGCCTGTGTTAAACTAGATTATTCAGGAGCGGGTGTGGGGTTGGGGAGGTTAAGAAGGTTTTTCTTTTTTAAATATTGACTCTTAAAATGTAAAATTAGGAAATGATTTCTAAATGAGGACTCTCTGTCCTTGTCTTATCTCCACAGAGTTGAGGTAATGCAAATCCAAAGTGAATGGTAAAGCAAGAAAAAGTACTACAGAAAGTCTTAAAAGGAATAAAAAGCCAAAATTCCTTTTTCTGGAAAAAAAAAAAAAACACACACCACATTCAGGTCAGGGACCAAACACTGTTCACAAAAGGCAAAGAGAGCCTCTGCAGACAGTTGGCCTGAAGTATAGAGTAGCCAGGACAAAATAACACACCAAATGCAGCACATTTTGGAGACGTTCCCAGAGCACCTGGCCCTGGGGAACAGTGGACTCTACACAGCAGGGCAGTACAGGACCTCATCTTCGTAAGGCCATTACCCTTACGAACAGGAGATGTAGCTGACTTACCTAACATACAGAAAGAGGCACAGACTTAGACAAAATGAGAAGACAGAGAAATTTATCCCAAATGAAAGAACAGGACAAGGCCATGGCCAGAGATCTAAGCAAAACAAATATGAGTAACACACCTAAAGCAATGATTGTAATGATACTCACTGGACTTGAGAAAAGACTGGAAGACATGAGTGAGATATTTAACACAGATTTCAGGAATAACATAGCAGAGATAAAGGGCTCAATAAATGAGAAACATGCTGGATGGAATGAACAGCAGGCTGGAAGAAGCAGAGGAACAGATTAATGACCTACAAGACAAAATAATGGAAAGTAATCAAGCTGAACAAAAGAGAGGAAAAAAAATTATGCAAAATTGGAATAGACTTAAGGAACTCAGTGACTCCATCAAACATAATAACTAACATTCATATTATAGGAGGCTCAGAAAAAGAAGAGAAAGGGGAGGCAGAGAATTTATTTAAAGAAACAATAGCTGAAAACTTCCCTAATTTGGGGAAGGAAACAGGTATCTACATCTAGGAGGCACAGAGAACCCGCAACAAAAGCAGATCTGAGACAAGACATACTGTAATTAAAATTAAAATTAAAAAAGTAATGGTTAAAAAAAAAATCTTAAAAGCAGCAACAGAAAACACAGTTATATACAAGGGAAACCTGTAAGGCTCTCAGATTTTTCAGCAGTAATCTTGCAAGCCAGAAGGGAGTGGCATGATATTCAAAGTGCTGAATAGGAAGAATCTGCAGCCAAGAATACCCTATGCAGTAAGACTGTCATTCAGAATAGAAGAAGACTGGATAAAGAGTTTCTCAAACAAAAACTAAAGGAGTTTGTGACCACTAAACTAGCCTTAAAAGAAACATTCAAGAGGACTCTTGGAGTGGAAAGAAAAGACCAAAAGTGGCAGTATATAGGTAAGAAACACAAAAGCAGTAATAATGAATATTTCTCTCAAAAATCAGTTAAGGAACTCACAAATAAAAGGATATAAATATTCACCATATACCTAAAACGTGTAGAGAAGAAGAGTAAAGAATGGAATCAAACTAAAACCACCATCAACTTAATATAGACTGCTGTATGCTGTAGATGTTACATACAAACCTAATGGTAACCACAAATCAAAAATTACTAATAGATATGCAAAGGATAAAGAGAAAGGAATCCAAATGTATATCACTAAAGAAAACTAGCAAACCATGAAAGAGAAAAAAGAAAGGATCAGAAAAAAACTTCAGGAACAACCACAAAACAAGTAATAAAATGGCTATAAATACATATCCATCAATAATCACTTTGAATATAAATGGACTAAATGCTCCAATCAAAAGACATATGGTGACAGAATGGATTAAAAAACAAGACTCACCTACACGCTGCTTACAGGAGATTCATTATAGACCTAAAGACACCTGCAGACTGAAAGTGAGGGGATGGAGAAACATCTATCATACAAATGGATGTCAAAGGAAAGCCAGAGTAACAGTATTTGTAGGAAGGAAGGAAGGGAGGGAGGGAGGGAGGGAGGAAGGGAGGAAGGAAGGAAGATAAAAAATAAGTTTACATGGAATATACTAGGAAGGAAGGAAGGAAGGAAGGAAGGAAGGAAGGAAGGAAGGAAGGAAGATAAAAAATAAGTTTACATGGAATATACTCCAGAATAGTTCACATGTTAGGCCAAAAAGCAAGCCTCAACAAATTCAAGAAGATTGAAGACCTGCCATGCATCTTTTTTGACCATAATGGTGTGAAACTAGAAATCAACCACAAGAAAAAAATCTGGAAAGACCACAAATACATGGAGGTTATATAACGTGCTAAACAATGAATAAATGGACCAACCAGGAAGTAAAAGAAAAAATAAAACATACATGAACACAAAAATGAAAACACAATGATCCAAAACCTTTAGGATGCAGCAAAAGCAGTTCTAAGAGGGAAGTTTATAGCAATACAGACCTACCTCAAGAAGCAAGAAAAATCTCAAAATAACCACCTAAACTTACACCAAAAGAGCTAGAAAAAGAACAACAAATGAAACCTAGAACAAACAGAAGGACAGAAATAATAAAGATTAGAACAGAAATAAATGATATAGAAACTAAGAAAACAAACAGATTAATGAAACCAGGAGCTGGTTCTTTGGGGGAAAAAATCAGTAAAATTGATAAACTTCTAGCCAGACTTATCAAGGAAAAACAGGAGAAAGGAATCAAAATCACAAATGAGAGAGGAGAAATAACAATCAAAGCAACAGAAATTCAATTATATGAGAATATTATGAAGAACTATATGCCCACAAATTGGACAGCCTACAAGAAATAAATTCCTAGAGACATATAAACTACCAAAACTGAAATAGGAAGAAATTTGCATAGACCTATTACCAGCAAAGAAATTGAGTCAGTAATAAAAAATCTCCTGACAAACAAAAGTCCAGGACCAGAAGCCTTCATAGGCAAACCAAACATTTAAAGAAGAGTTAATAGCTATTCTTCTCCAACTATTTCAAAAAACAAAAGGGAAGGAAAACTCCCAAGTCTAGTCTATGAGACCAATATTACCCTGATACCAAAACCAGATAAAGACACCACTAAAAAAGAGATCTATAGGCCAATATTCCTGATGAACATAGATGCAAAAATCTTCAACAAAATACTAGCAAACCAAATCCAACAATATATTAAAAATCATTCACCATGATTAAGTGGGATTTATTCCTGGATTTCAAGGGTGATTCAGTGTTCGCAAATCAACACGATACATCACATCAATAGAGAAAGGAAAATAACCATGTGATCATTTCTGTAAACCCAGAAAAAGCATTTGACAAAATACAACATCCATTCATGATAAAAGCCCTTAACAAAGTAGGTTTAGAGAGAACATACCTCAACATAATAAAGGCCATATAGGAAAAACCCACAGCTAACATTCATCTTTAATGAGGAAAAACTGAGAGATTCCCCTAAAGTAAGGAACAAAATAAGGATGTAGTCTCTTATTCAGCATAGTACTAGAAGACCTAGCAGCAGCAATCATACAACAAAAAGAAAGGCAAGGCATCCAAATCAGTAAGGAAGAAGTAAAACTTTCACTATTTGCAGATGACATGATACTCTACGTAGAAAACCCAAAAGGCCACCGAAAAACTGCTAGAACTGATAAACAAATTTGTTAAAGTTGCAAGATACAAATATGGTGCATTTTTATACACCAATAATGAAGCATCAGAAAGTGAAATTAAGAAAACAATCCCACTTACAATGACGCCAAAAATAATAAAATACCTAGAAATGAACCTAACCAAAGAGATGAAAGATCTATACGCTGAAAACTGTAAAACACTGATGAAAGAAATTGAAGGTGACAGAAAGGAAAGACATTCCATGGTCATGGATTAGAAGAATAAATATTGTTAAAATCTCTATACACCTAAAACAATGTACGCATTTAATGTAGTCCCTATGAAAATACCAATAACATTTTTCTCAGAAATAGAACAAACGATCCTAAAATTTGTATGGAATCACTAAAGACCCCAAATAGCCGAAACAGTCTTGGAAAAGAAAAGCAAAGCTGGAGGCATCACAGTTCCAAATTTCAAGTTGCATTACAAAGCTGTAGTAATCAAAACAGCATGATACTGGCACAAAAATAGACATGTAGATCAATGGAACAGAATAGGAAACCCAGAAATAAACCCACAACTGTATGGTCAATTAATGTTTGATAGGACAGGAGAGAATATCCATTGGGTGAAAGTCTCTTGAAGAAATGGTGTTGGGAAAACTGGACCACTTACACCATACACAAAAATAAATTCAGAATGGATTAAAGACCTAAATGTGAGACCTGAAACCATAAAAATCCTAGAAGAGAACACCGGCAGCAACTTCTTTGACATCGCCCGTAGCAACTTTTTTCTAGTCTCCTGAGACAAGGAAAACAAAGGCAAGAATAAACTGTTGTGGCTACAACAAAATTAAAAGCTTCTGCACATGAAAGGAAACAGTCAACAAAACTAAGAGGCAACCTGCTGAATGGGAGAAGATATTTACTAATGGCATATCCGATGAAGGGTTAGTATCCAAAATATATATAGAACTGGTAAAACTCAACACCCAAAAAACAAATAATCCAATTAAAAATGGGCAGAAGACATGAACAGACATTTCTCTAAAGAAGACATTCAGGTAGCCAACAGATGCATGAAAGGATGCTCATCATCACTTATTAGGGAAATGCAAATCAAAACTACAATGAGTTATCTCCTCACACCAGTTAGAATGGCTATAATCAACAACACAAATAGCAGGTATTGGCAAGGATGTGGAGAAAAACAAACCCTTTTGTACTGCTAGTGGAAATACAAACTGGTGCAGCCACTGTGGGGAATAGTAGGGAGGTTCCTCAAAAATTTAAAAATGGAACTACCCTATGATCTAGGAATCACACTACTGGGTATTTACCCAAAGAATACAAAAACACTAATTCAAAAGGGTACATGCACCCCTTGTTTATTGCAGCATTATTTACAATAGCCAAATTGTGAAAGCAGCCCAAGTGTCTATTGATCAATGAGTGGATAGAGATATGGTGTGTGTACACACACGCACACGCACACATGCACGCTGAAATATTATTCAGCCATAAAAAATGAGAAATCTTGCCATTGGCAACAACATGGATGGAGCTAGAGAGTATAATGCTAAGTGAAATAAGAAAAAAATACCATATGATTTCGTATGTGGAATTTAAGAACCAAATGAGCAAAGGGAAAAAAGAGAGATACAAATGAAGAAACTGACTAAGTATACAGTACAAACTGATCATTACCGGAGGGAAGGGGTTTGGGGGGATGCGTTAAATAGGTGATGAGGATTAAGGAGTGCATTTGTGACAAGCACTGGATGATGAATAGAATTGTTGAATCACCATATCGTATACCTGAAACTAATACAGCACTGGATGTTAACTGGAATTAAAATAAAAATTTTTAAAAAATTAAAAATATAAAAGTATCAGAGGTACATATACAGCTGACTGTCATTCCCTGTCTGCTATGCATCCTATCCTTCATGCTTTTATTCCTGCCATTACTCTGGTGGTGATTTTTTACTTTTTTTAACAGCGGTTTTAGGTTTACCTAAAAAATTAGCAGAAAGTACACAGGGTTCCCATATACTTCCTTTCCTCCCTTCCCAGGTTGCCCTTGCATTGATTTGGTACATTTGTTATAATTGATAAACCAGTATTACTACCTTGTTATTAAATGAAGCCTATAGTTTATATTAGGTTCACTTATAGTGGTGTGTATTCTTTGGGTTTTAGAAAATGCATAATGTCATGTATCCACCATTACAGGATCATATGGAATATTTACCCTGCCCTAAAGCTCCCCTATTCATCCTTTACTGTGTTCCAAACTTCTGGCAACCACTGATTTATTTACTGTCTATAGTTTTACCTTTTCCATAATGTCATGTAGTTGGAATCAAACAGTATGCATAGCCTTTTCGGATTGCCTTCTTTCACTTAGCAATATGCATTTAAAGCTATGCCATGTCTTTTTAGTGGCTTGATACAGTTCATTTCCTTTTAGAAGTGCACAATATTCCACTGTCTTTACCACAGTTTATCCATTCTCCTGTTGAAGGACATCTAGGTTACTTCTAAATTTTGACAGTTACGAACAATGCTGCTATAAACATTGTCTGAAGAGTTTTGTGTACACCTAAGTTTTCCACTCATTTGGGTAAATACCTAGAAGCATGATTTCTGGATCATACAGTGAGACTAGGTTGAGCTTTGTGAAATTGCCAAACTGTCTTCCAAAGTGGCTGTACCATTTTGCATTTCCACCAACAATGAGAGTTCCTGTTTCTCCGCATGCTTGCCAGCATTTGGTGTTGTGAGTGTTCTGGACTTTGGCCATTCTGATAGGTGTGTGGTAAGTAGTATTTCGTTCTAGTTTGCAATCCCCAGATGACATATATTGAGTATCTTTCGTATTCTCATTTGTCATTGGTATATCTTATTTGATGAGGTGTCTGTTTGGATCTTTTGCTCTATTCCTATTGGGTTGTTTTCCTATTCTAAAACTGTAAGAGTTCTTTGTATATTTATGATACATATCTTTTATCAGACATGTTTTGCATATGTTTTCTCTGAGTATGGGTCTTTTCATTCTCTTAAGAGTTTCTCAGAGCAGAAATTCCAAATTTTAATGTAGTCCAACTTACTAATTTTTTCTTTCATGGATCTTTCTTTTGGTGTTGATCTAAAAACTCATTGTAAAACCCAAGGTGACCTAGATTTTCTCCTGTATTATCTTCTAGAAGTTTTATAGTTTTGACTTTACATGTAGGTCTGTGATCCATTTTGAGTTTGTATTTGAGTTTTTGTGTTTGTTTTGCTTAGAATGCCATGATTATTCCTCCTCCTCCTCCTCTTCCTCTTCCTCCCCTCCTCCTCCTTCTTCCTCCTCCTCCTTCTTCCTCCTCCTCCTCCTCCTCCTCCTCCTCTTCTTCTTCTTCTTCTTCTTCTTCTTCTTCTTCTTCTTCTTCTTCTTCCTATCAACATTAAATATAATAACAGCTACCATATGTTGCCCACCTCTTACATACTGGCTATTGTGTTTCTGATTTAATCCTCAAAACAGTTTTGAGAGGTAAGTGCTATTGCCTACATTTTACCAAATAGGAAAATTCACAGTAAGGGGCAAAGATTCAAACTTACATCTCTCTGACTGAATCCAAAGTCATTGCTTTTTCTACTTTACCAGTAATTTTTAAACTGTACTCTATAAAACTTGAATTCCGTAGAAGTCTTTTGAAGGTACTGTGGGGCATAATAAGTAGTGAAACCATAGGAGCAGGGACATCGCTGTTTCACCCAGGGCTGTAGCTTTTATCTCATTTATAAATTGAGGTTTTAAGTAAAATGTTACTTGAAAGGAGAGTTCTGCTTAAAAACTCTTCAAAAACTACTGCGCTTTACTTCCCTGGCCCCACCTTACCCTATCCTCTTGACTTAATTAACCCTAATCAGCATCTCTGGAAGGCTTCTCTGACTTCCCTGGTCAGGGCTAATTGCCTTCTTTGGCATTCCTGGTATTTTATACATGCTTCTTACCATGTGTTTCCAAAATAGCCTTTTTCTATGTGTCTTCCTCACCTAGATAGGTATGTTTCCAGAGGACAGAAACAGTGCAGTAATATTTTTGTGGTCTCAAGGCCCATTTGCTCTGTGTAGCTCAGAACCTGGCCCATGTACTGGGCCCTCAATTGTTGAATTAGACTGATCTCTTCAGTGGCTCGTATTAAAAACATTTGTTTGAAAATCTAAATTTTTCATTCAGAATTGCAATTTTTTTGAAATTTTGGACTTTCTCTAGATCACTAATGCTTTAAATTTTAATAATTTTTATTATGAAGAATAATCAAACTTACAGAAAAGTTGAAGGTCCAATATAAAGAACATTTTCCCCCTGAACCACTTAAGAGTAAGTTGCAAAGTAAGTTGCCTTTGAATACTTTAGTATGCATTTCCTACAAACAAGGACATTTCTTAAATCACCACAATACAGCATCAGAGTCAGGAATTTAGCACTGATAAATACTGTCATCTCATCCTCAGATCTTGTTCAAGTTTCACCCACTATTTCAATAGTGACCTACAGATCCCAGTTCAGAATCAATCACATGTTGCATTTGGTTGTCCTGTCTCTTCACTCTGGGCACTTCCTGCCTTTCCTTGCCCTCATTACCTTAACACTTTTGAAGATTTCAAGCAGGTTATTTTGTAGCAGGTCCCTCAATTTGGCTTAATCAGATGTTTCTTCATAATTAGGTTCAGGTTATACATCTTTAGCATTGGAACATCACAGAAGTGATAATGTATTCTTATTGTACCCTATCAGGTGGTGTGTGTGTGTGTGTATATATGTGTGTGTATATATATGTATGTGTGTGTATATATATATATATATATACACATATACACACACATATATATGTGTGCATGTATATGTATATATACATATGCATATGTATATGTGTGTATGTATATATATACACGTGTGTGTATATATATACACGTGTATATATGTATACATATGTGTATACACGCACACACATATATATATATGTATATATACACACATATATATATAGTTCAATTTGTCCTGTCATGGATAATGTTCTTTCTTTTCATTGAGGTAAATTGTTATTGTAACATTTTTACTGAGATAAAATTTCTATATAACATTATATTAGCTTCAGGTGTATAAGATAATTTGATATTTGTATACACTACAAAGTAACCACCACAATAAGTTTAGTTACCATCCATCACCATACAATTGACCCACTTCACCTGTTTTGTCCCTCTCCCAGCCCCCTCCCTCCTTGATAACCACCAGTCCGTTCTCTGTATATATGAGTTTTGTTTTGTTTTCTTTTTTATATTCCACATATAAGTGAGGTCATATGGTATTGTCTTTCTCTGACTCATTTCATCTACCATTTAATACCCTCAGGGTTCATCCATGTTGTCACAAATGGCAAGATTTCATTCTTTTTTATGACCGAGCAGTATTCCACTGTATATACATCTATATCGCACCTTCTTTATCCATTCATCCATTGATGGGTAATTAGGTTATTTCCATATCTTGGCTATTGTAAACAGTGTGGCAATAAACATAGGGGTGCATATATCTTTTTATCTTTTCATATTAGTATTTTCATTTTCTCAGGATAAATGCTCAGAAGTGGAATAGCCAGATCATATGGTAGACCTGTTTTTAATTTTAACCTCCATAGTGTTTTCAGTAGTGGCTACACCAATGTATATTCCCACCAGCAGTGCATGAAGGTTCCCTTTTCTCCATATCCTCATCAACAGTTGTTATTTCTTGTTTTTTTTCATAATGGCTATTCTAACAATAATATCTCATGGTTTTGATTTGCATTTCCCTGATAATTAGTGAACATCAACATTAGTTGAACATCTTTTCATGTACCTGCTGGCCATTTGTATGTCTTTGTGAAAATGTTCAAGTTCTCTGCTTATTATTTAATCAGATTGGTTTTTGTATTGAGTTGAGTTTTTTTAATATATTTTGGATATTAATTATTGGATATATGACTCGCAAATATTTTCTCCCATTCAGCAGGTTGTCTTTTCCTTTTGTTGATGGTTTCCTTTTATTGATGGTTTCCTGTGATGGTGCAGAAGCTTTTTAGTTTGATGTAGTCCCACTTACTTATTTTTGTACTTTTGTCGCCTTTGCTTGTGGAGTCAGATCCACAAATTCAATACCCAGACCAATGTCAGGGAACTTCTGCCTGCATTTTTTTTCTAGAAGTTTTATGGTTTCAGGTCTTACATTCAAGTCTTTAATCCATTTTGAACTAATTTTTGTGTGTCATGTTAGATAATGGTCTAGTTCATTCTTTTGCATGTGGATGTCCAGTTTTCCCGACACCATTTATTGAAAAGACTGTCTTTTCCCCATTGTATATTCTTGGCTCCTTTGTTGTAAATTAATTGACCATGCATGCGGGGTTTATTTCTGGGCTCTCTGCTTTTTTGATCTATGTGTCTGTTTTTATGCCAATATCATATTGTGTAGTATAGTTTGAAATCAGGAAGTATGATACCTCCATCTTTGTTCTTCTTTCTGATATTGTTCATTTTGATCAAGGTAGTGTCTCCCAGGCTTCTCCTCTGTGAAGTTAATCTTTTCCACTTTGTAATTAAGTTTTGTGTGGTGAAGTACTTGGAAGCTATGTAAGTTTTCTGTAACTCATCAGATTTTCAGTTTACTCATTCATTTATTTGTATGAGTGGATTAATGGTTTCCTATTTGGTGGGTTATAGTCTGTTACTATCATTATTTATTTTGATGTACAAATGATCCTTGATTTGACCAGTGAGAGAGCCCTTTCAAGCTGGTTTTTGTGTCTTTTTTAAATGTCTCCATCATTCTTTGAGCAGTTTCTAGCTTTCTGTCATAATAAAATGTTTCAGGCTCATTTGTCATTTCTTTGCCCCAGGTCTGGAATCAGCCATTTCTCCAAAGAGCCCTGGTTTCTTTCACTGGAGATGGGTATTTAGAAACCAAGATCTGAGTGCTAGATATACTCATTGCTATTAGAGTGTTGCTGCTCCTAGACCCTCTAGTGGACCAAGCAAGGAAGTATATTTGTATGTATACATATACACCTGCATATACGTATACTAACACATTTGCATTTATATTTATTTGCATATCAGTGTATTTATCGAAAACTATGAGTTCACAGCAATACCTTCCATTCCATCCAAGTTCTCTCCCTTTCTATATTTATAGCTTCCTTCTCTGATAGTAAGAAACTTGGCTTGCATTCACCTTAGTCTATAGCCTTATTTGGCCAACTCCTCCCATATGTAACCATACTTCTGTCTCTGTTATCACCCTCTTTCTCAAGCACATAATGTCCTCACCCCAGGAGGGCTCTGACAGACTCTTCTGAGAATATTTTGCACACACTCTGTGAAGGGTAGCTCCTAGTTTAATAGTGTCTGCTCTGAATATTGAGATCTAATATGTCCATGAGGAGGCTGAGTTACAGTTTTATATATATATTCAATTAATGCATTTAGATACAATTTTGTAGACTTGCATAATTTTTTTCCTTTAGGGTATTTTAGTAAAATAAATCAGAGTAAGAGAATCACTGTGACTTTGAAAATGATTAATACCCTATTTTGCACTTAATTTATTGTAAAATATTACTATTTAATAGCTAGTATATAAATACATATGTATATTTTAGAGACTAAACACATCAAAAAGAGATCACCCTTATGCCCATAGCTCAGCTCAAGAAATACAGTATTACCAATACTTTGAAGTCCCTTATGTGCCATTCTCTGATTGCATTCCTCTCCCTCCTGAGAGATAGCCACTCTCCAGCATTGTGTATTCATTATTCCCTAATAGCTTTCTTATTAATCTTTTGTAGATTGCTGTTGTGGCTGTGATGTGCAAACCCCACAGATGCCCACACATCAGTTTTACAGGAAATATATGTGTGTAAGTATGATGATTTTCTTCAAACGTGTGTGTGTGTGTGTGCGCGCGCGCTCTAATTGAATTAGTTAATTCCCTAGAGCCTTAATCAGTGCATACTGGTAATATTTAAAACTTTGATTCAGTAGATGCATAAGTTAGTTCTTTGAAACAAGCAGCCATTGATAGGATGTTTCAGTGCTTTAAAACTGAAATATATATTTTAATATGTTGCAGTAAACAATAAAAAATACATTGTTACAGAACGTGAAAAACTAAAAGTCTATTAACTTGATAAATGAAACAAGGAGATATGAACTGCCTAAATTCTGTCAGAAATTCAAATGACTTTGGATCAGAAAAGAATCAAAAAGTTATCTCTATAAATAACCTTTAAACTTCTTAAATTTAGATAATTGGAAAAATAGGCAGAATGCATGATTCTAGGTAGGAAGATTAAATGAAAGATTTTCTTAAGTATAGTTACCAAGAGAGCACTGTGTGTATCATTCTAAACCTAGGAAAAATTAGGTGCTGTTACTTGCCCCTAAAAGTGTAAATCTCTGAAATAATAGTGACTGCAATATTCTGAAAATGACTACTATGATGTTCCTCATATGTTTATTGTGTTTACTTGTCAGTAGAAAATATATTAATTGTAGATACTTTAAAGGTAGACTCTTCGATTAGGATTTGAATATGAAGCTTGTTTGCTCTCAGAATTTTATGGAGACTGCAGATACTTGAACTAGACTGTTGAACTAAATTTTGTATCTGACATCTTCATTCCTTGGTTGTATTGGCAGATACTGCCCTGGTGGACCTGATTCAGATTTTGAATATTCAACCCAGTCTTATACTGGATATGAGGTAAAGTAATATGAGGTTGTCCTGAGGAAGTTTGACATCATACTTTACCTATAGTGTGCTCTTACAAGTACTGACTTTCTTAAATTATTTTTATTTTTAATTTTTCTCCTGATTACAGAAGTTCATTCATTAAATATTTGCTGAGTGTCTACGTATATTGCTCTAGTCACTGGAGAAATACTTAACATAAGCACTTGTTGTTACTGTATGTTAAACTATTGTAAGTCTTCACAACTTTAAACCTTATAGCAGCACCTTGAAGGCAGGCACTATTATCCTGGCTTTATGAATAAGGAAACAGGCTTTAGAGGCCCTAAACAGTTGGCCCAGAGATAACACTGCTAATTAGTGACAGAGCCAGGTTTTGAATTTTGTGTTCCTCACCATGATATCATAGTGCTTCTTCAACAGTGAAAAATGGATAAAGTCCCTAATCTTATGGAATTTACATTCTAATAATAAGAGATAGACAATAAAGAAACAAGAAGAAAATATCAGGTACTACCAGTAAATGCTAAGTAGAGAAGTAAAATCAAGTGAGGTTTGTAGAAACTGAGTAGATACTTTAGCCTTGGTAGTTAGGAAGTGACTGAGGAGATGATACTTAAACTGAGTCTTGAATGACAAGAAGGAGCCATGCTAGAATATCAGCAGAACGCATTCCCAGCAGAGAGGATAGCTAGAACAAGGAGCCATGGTAGGAATGACAGTGGGGTGTTCCAGGACATAGTAGGTAAGGGGAAGGATGATATTGGAGAGACAGATGATAGGTTGTAAGCTGGACATAGAGTTTGGATTTTGTTGTAGGTGTCATGAGAAGCCATTAAGGTTGAAAGCAGGGGAATGATGCGATCCGGTATAGGGTTTTAAGAGATCATTTGATGGCTGTGTGGTTAAAGGATTAGTGTGGGGGCAAGAGTGCAAGCAGAACAGCAAGCAGGCTTCTTTTGAAGCAGTCAGCCTTTTTGGGAAGAGGTCAGCAGCCAGAAAACCATTGGACTTTTTCTCTTATATATGGAATTTCACTTTTTACTTGTTTTCCATAGTTCACCTTTTTAAAAATACAAAAGGAATTATTCAGTGAAAAGGCTCCCTCTCGTTTCTGTCCCTTAGCCACCCCTTTCTGCTCCAGCAGAAAGTGACCCTGGAGATTTCATAAGTGTTTACACAAAGATAAATATGATTCAAGGAGATGCCCTGCTGTTCAGAATCTTAAGACAGTGGGGATGGAGACTAGCCAGATGCTATTCAGAACAGTATTTTGATCCCTAAACTGAGAAAGGAAGGAAGGAGCACAAGAGAATTTTATTTTTAATATAATTCTTTTGAACTACTTTTTATTTTCTATTCAATGTGGGCCCAGCAGGAGATTTTTCTCTTTTTCTCTTAGCCAACCTCCATGCGAGCTATCCGTGCTAGATATGACCCTTATCTGCAGACAAGACACCGAATAGAACAGGTAAGTTTCTAAAAAGCATTTTTAAGTTAGATTTTTGTACATACTTAGAAGGTATTATTGTTTAATTTGAGTTGAACCTGAAATAACTAAAAGAGTGTCTGTCCCCTTGGTAAGTTTTTAATATCCATCTGAGGGAGGAAGACTATTTTGCAATACCCAGCAAGCTCAAAATCACTACTTCCTTTAGAGACTGTATTATTTTCTTTAAGGGTTCTATATTCTTTAAATTTCTTTCAACTTATACAGACTCATTAACCGTATGAAATTTACAGATGGAGATGTGAGAAAGTTCTTAGACAGTAGGTGGATGGATTGAATTTTTGCTTCCATGAGCCAGATAAGAAGTTATTGTGACTGGTATGCCAGGGTGGGAATAGGGAATTGACTGCAGAAGGGTGTGAGGAACTCTTAGGAGTCCTGGGATTGTTCTGCATCATGACTGTGGTGGGAGTTACACAACTGTAAACACTCATCCATACCCTTCCAGTTGTACACTTAAAATTAATTGATTTTATTGTATGTAAATTATACTTCAATATAACTGATGAAAAACAAGTAGTACTGTTTAAATGGCCTTGCTCTGCTTGAGAAATCTGAACAGGAATACGATTTCTTTTTTTATAGTTTTATTTTAAACTTGTCCGATTTAAAAAAGTGTGAGTACCATCTATAATTTTTACAGTAACAACACCTAGTAGGGCAACTACAGAATCTCAAAAGGAAAGTAGTACATACCATAGTCATTAAGTCACTTCTCTGTTCATTTAGCTAGTATCGGTGAATGCCAGCCAGTTCATGTTTTCACCTCACTGTCACCCAAGCACGTGTGGATCAGGATTGTCAGCCATAGGAGAGGACCTCACCTGGGTGCAACCTGTATAGTCTAGAAAAGCATGTTCTAAACTGACCACTGCTTCAATTTCTTTTTTAGTTATGATATTTAATTCATTTAAAATGTTTCAGTAGAGTGTAAAATGTTTATGTTTACCAAAAAGAGAATGGGTTTTAAAAGGTTTAGAAACTAGCATACAGCAGTGATTTTTTTCTTCACTGTAAATGCAATAGAATCACCTGAGTATCTTTTCCAAAACATATGCCAGATTTTCACCTCAGGAGTTCTGATTAAGTCTGGTTTAGGGTCCTGACAAGGTATTTTGAAAAAGGTACCCAGAATGATTTTGTTGTGTTTCCCTTGTAAACAATGAGGTTTTTTTTTTTAGTATTTATATATATACACACATGCACACACACACACAAACATACTTACCTATATACTTACATGCACACCTATATATACTTACATATATATTTTCATGCATATGTATATATGAATACAATTACAGAAAGATACAAATATGTATAAATTTTTATTTGCCATTGTCAGAAACAAACATTTAAAAAGGTGCCTTTTTGTCATATTAAGTGTAGGCATCCTTTACATAGAACATTAATTAATTTGAGTTCATAGTTTAGTAGTCTACTTGACCCAGTTTTTCTCAAGCCTGAGATAGGGCAAGAAATTTTTCTTTTAATTGAAGTATAGTTGACACACAGTGATACATTAGTTGCAGGTGTACAACATAGTGTTTCAACATGTCTGTTATGCTGTGCTCACCACAGGTATAGCTACCATCAGTCACCATACTGTGCTGTTACAATATCATTGACTGTATTTTCTGTGCTGTATCTTTTATTCCCATGATTTGTTCATTCCATAACTGGATTCATTCATTCCATAATTTATTCATTCCTGTATCTTCTGCCCTTTACCCATTTTGCCCATCCCCTCTTCCACTAACCCTCTCATAACTATCAGTGTGTTCTCTGCATTTATAGGTCTTTCGTCTTTTTATCTGTTTTAGTTGTTCAGATTCCACATATAAATGCAATCATTCGGTATTTATTTTTCTCTGACTTATTTCACTTAGCATAATACCCTCTAGTTCCATCCATATTGTACACTTGTAAATGGCAAGATCTCATCTTTTTTTTAATGGCTGAGTTATATTCCGTTGTATATATACACTGCATCTTCTTTATCCATTTGTCTCTCAGTGGGCACTTGGGTTGCTTTCACATCTTGGCTATTATAAATAATGCTGCAATAAACATAAGGGCACATACATCTTTTTGAATTAGTGTTTTTATTTTCTTTAAATACCCAATAGTGTAATTAGTGGATCATGTTGTATTTCTGTTTTTAACTTTTTAAGGACCCTACGAAATTTAAATACCTGTTTTTAAAATTTAGAATCTTGGCTTATTATAGTTGGCAAAATGAAAAATCTGTACCATTCTCTCCACTAGTAGAGAGACATAATATTTTATAGTTTATCAGTCAGATTTTTATGTTGTTTTTTCTCCAGAAAGCCATGCCACCTGTGCTCATAATCTTCACAACTGATTTAAAACTGCATTCTTAATTTTTATTTCTAACCTGGTGTTCTTTTTCTTCCATTGGCATCAAGCCCTGATTATGTTGCACACTGTTTTTGTTCCCAAGGCTTACCGCAAGGTCTGACATAAAAAATACATGATCAAGAAGTATTTATTATGTTGCATATTGTATTATTACATTTGCCCTTACTGCTTTCTAGTTTATATTCCACATGTTTTTAAATTTCCACATAGGTATTGATGTCAAGCTTCTTGTTTATTGTTTTTAATTGTCACTTTGCCTCCTCGCGCTATAGTAATTTTTTTTTTCTTTCAGACTCTGGAGTTTATTTTTTAATCCAAACCTTTGCTAAATATGTTTAATTGCTTTTCATTTTTAAACTATACTGATGAAAAAACTACAAAATAAGGTTAGAAATTTGCAGTGCCTTCTTAGGGTAATTGACTGTATCCATCTAATGCTGATGAATTTGTATGTGTTTCAGTTAAAACAACTTGGTCACAGTGTGGATAAAGTGGAGTTTATTGTGATGGGTGGAACGTTTATGGCCCTTCCAGAAGAATACAGAGATTATTTTATTCGAAATTTACATGATGCCTTATCAGGACATACCTCCAACAATATTTATGAGGCAGTCAAGTAAGAAATCCTTATTTTATCATATTCTGCAGAGTGGTTGTCAGTTTATCCCCTGAGCCGCAGCCTGTGAGAATTCCTTTTGTTCTACATCTACATTCCTAGTTCTTTTTTGCGCGGGGGGGGGGGGGGTGTTATTTTTATTTGCATATTTTGGATGGGTTATAATTAAATATATTTTCTAGTTTTATTGAGATAGAATTGACATACGGCGTGGTAAAAGTTTATGGTGTACAGCATAATGACTTACATATACATTGTGAAATGGTTACCACAGTTACTTTCACATCCATCACAATCACATCCATCGTCCTATACGTTCCTAGTTCTCATAGTTACTTCTTTTTTGTGGGAAAGGATTGTTTTCATTGAAATAGTTAATAGTTTTTCTTAATAAGTGAGTGTGGTTTGTTGACATTTGTATTCTCTGAGAAAGAGTGATTCATTAAATCACTAAAGGTTTTTTTCAACCTTAGGCTGGTCTAAAGTACAGGAGTAGTTTTGATTTGACCAGTTGAGTTTTCAGCCTCCTCAAAAGAACACTAGGGGTACACTTTGTCCGAAACATTTAGCTGCCATACAATCAAAACAAGTTATTTTTTAATAGCTATTATTAATAACTACTAAAATTTCTGTTTATGAATGAGATCACTTTTTCATTCTAATTGGCAAAACAAAATTATGCATTCTTTTGATACGTTGTATCTCCGTTTTTAGCAAAAAGAATACTAAGATTTCATATACAGTATTTCAGAAGTTTCAGGAAAGCCTAGTTAGTTACCATATACTGTTCCCTCTTATTTATCAAATGTTTATGGAGGGCCCACTAGGGGCTATGCACTGCTTTAGGCACTAGGAACAGCATGGTGAAACAAGATAGGTATTGTCCTTGCCCTTGTGGTGTTTATTTCTACTGGTTCAACAAATACGAAGTGCTATGGTGGAGATAGATTACTGTGATAGAGATTAAGACTTTTCTCCAGACGAAGTGGTAATGTTTAAGCTGAGACCCAAAGTATATGAGGAGGAATCAGGCTAAAAGAAAAAAATATGACAGAAGCACTGAAATGGGGAAGATTTTCAGGTCTTCTAGGAACAGAGAGGAGGCCAGTGTGACTAGATTCCAGTGAACAAAAGAGAATCTTAAGGTGAGCTTAAAGAGTTACGTCTGGGCCAGAGAATAGAATGCTTTTGAGGAGCTAAAGTTTTATTTGAAATGCAGTAGGAAGTAGATGAATGGTTTTAAGCAGGAGAGTGACACATTTCAGGTTGATAAGCAGGTCATTCTGTCTATTGTCTGGCTAATGGATTAGCGGAGTACAAGAGTGAAAGTGAGGAGCCAGATAAAAAGACTCTTAAACCCATCATAGCTCACTTCAGGGTGGTGGCAGTGATGATGGAGAAGAGAGGATGGATTAGAGTTCTGTTTTGTTGTTACAAATGCCAGGACTTTGGATTGGGTTGAGGGTAAGAAAGGAAGGAATCAAAGAAGATGCTTAGCTTTTGGTTGTAGGAAATGGTTAATGGGTAACGCCGCCGTATCCTGAGATGGAAAAGACATGGAAGAACAGGTTTATGGGAGAAAATCAAGAGTTTTACTTTGGATACATTAAATTTGAAATGCCTAGGAGATGTCAGGTAGGCTGTACAAGAGACATCCAGGCTGGCAATGCAAAATTGGGATTATCAGTCCACAGATGGCATTTATAGCCATGCAAGTGGATAAGATCACCTAATGTGGGAGAGTTGCTGGTTTCTGAGGTATATTATGTGAAAAAGCAATTTTTAGAGCAACTCTTACAGTCTGGATCCATCATATTTGTGTATATCCACATAAATGTAAATGCATAGAAAATGTGAAAGGGGGTGAGAGTGATGATTATTATAGGCATGAGTTTGAGCTGAGGAGGAAAGGACATAGGAGAATGGGGGTAAAGGAGCACATTTATGGTTGGGCTGGACATTGTGATAAGCATTTATTTAAAACTCACAGTAAATATTTGAGTTCGGTATTTAAATTATCCCTGTTTTTGGGGTGCCTGGGTGGCTCAGTCGGTTGAGCGTTCGACTTCGGCTCAGGTCATGATCTCAACGGTCCGTGAGTTTGAGCCCCGCATCAGGCTCTGTGCTGACAGCTCAGAGCCTGGAGCCTGTTTCAGATTCTGTGTCTCCCTCTCTCTCTGACCCTCCCCCGTTCATGCTCTGTCTCTCTCTGTCTCAAAAATAAATAAATGTTAAAAAAAAAAAAAAAGAGCTTTAAAAAAAATAATAAATTATCCCTGTTTTTACAGGTGAGGCAGTCAAGGCACAGAGAGATTAAGCAACTTGCCAAAGTTACAAAGGTAGTTAGTTGGTGGTGGGAGTCGGGCTGTGAAACCCAGGCGGCTTTGCTTTAAGAGCCTGAACTTTGCTATAATGCAAGAAACTATGCTACATGTAAAAGTGTGTGAAAATGTGTGTCTGTGCGTGTACGAGCACGTGTGTGTGTACACCACCAGAGCTTCAAAATATCTCTCTGGATTTTTTTTTTTTTTTTTTTTGCACTCTTCTTCCTGCCTTCAGGCTTTTCTCTGGCTTCTCTTTTATATTGGGGAGAGAGGGTCATATAGCTAATTACAAAGTTGTTTCAAATAGTGCCCCTCTTAGAGAATTTTTTGTAAGGTGATAAGTAGAACCAAAGTTTGAATGAATCTAAGGATGGTTTTCATTACACCATAATTAAAATGGTTTGTGATACACAGTAGCCGTAAGTAAATGTCTGAATGAATTTTGTGTGAATGATCAATCTATAGGTCAAATACTGACAGCTAATGACTTAGGTAGGGCTTAGAATAGGGACATCTTTTGTGTCCTTCCTACTTTCCCTGTTGAGACCTTTGGCTATCAAGTGTATCTCGAGGGACATGTGTAAAGAGTCCAGCAGCTGGGAGAGTGTGTGTGAGCAACCTACTTTGTTTGATTGCCTCTAGAGAATGTGGTAGGTTAATTGTATGTCCACAAATCTAGGTTTTTAACAACAACTGGCTGGTGTGATCTCTTCCTCCTACATGGGCTTTAGTAGCAAGATAAGATGGTGACCATACTTTTTTTTTTTAAGTTTATTTATATTTGAGAGAAAGAGAGCAAGTGGGGAGGAGCAGAGAGAGAGAGAGAGAGAGAGAGAGAGAGAGAGAGAAAGAATCCCAAGCACTCTCTGCACTTCAAACTCACGAACAATGAGATCATGACCTGAGCTGAAATCAAGAGTCAGGGGCTTAACTGACTAAGCCACCCAGGCACCCCTAACCATGTTTTTACTGCTCATTCAAAATCTTGATTATTCATGAATATAAGTCATGCTTAGTAAAACGCTGAAGTGTTTGAAACTTTAGAAGAATAATGATGTAACCCAACCCATTCTTCTTAATAATACCGAAAATCAAATGATAGCTTAGTGTAAAATGCAGTTTGAGAGAAAACAACTTTCATTAGTTCAAAGCCCCATGACACTGAAATGGCAACAGTACCTCGGAGTTACTAAAATTCATTTAACTCTGAGAATTCCCTGGTGAGATAATCTACAAGACCATTGACTTTTTGTACCCACACTTATATATCATATACTCTCTTCTCAGTGCAGCTGTTATTGTGAAGACCTTGCTTATTTTTTTAAATGTTTATTTGTTTTTGAGAGAGAAATTGTGCGCATATGCGAGCAGGGGAGGGGCAGAGAGAGAGAGGGAAACGAAGAATCCAAAGCAGGCTCCACACTGCCAGTGCAGAGCCCAGTCTGGGGCTTGAACTCACAGATCATGAGATCGGCCTGAGCCGATCACAGCTTAACCGATTGACCCACCCAGGCACCCTGAAAACCTTGCTTATTAGTAAGTGGAATTGAATATACATATCTTGGACTTGCCCCACCCTCCCAGCCCCCATAAAAGTTTGCCACAAAGCTTTTCACAGTGTATAGTTTGGGTCCCCTGGGTCAGGTGAGCTAGGCTAACGGGAGATCTGCCTAATGAATTTTTAGGGTATAGCTAGTTTGACATTTTTATCAATTGAAACTTAAAAATTTTTGCTTATTCTTGGTGTAAAGTTTTAATTTTATTTTTACAGAAATGTTCTAGTGTCTTCTTTTGTAAGTTGTCTGTTGTTGGGGTAAAAATAGAGTTTACGTTACAACTATCCAACTTCAGATCATGATATGTTTGTAGAAAAAGCCAAAAAGCCTGTTGGAAAAGAAAGCCCCTTTCTGTAATGGACTAGGCAAGGCCAGCGTTGTTTTGTTTCTGTTCTTGAATTTACCTCAAGAGGGCAACAAACACTTTACTTTCAGATGAAAATTTATATATGATTTGAGCCTTCATTGCAACAGATCTCATGAATGACTCTTGGGAAACAATAAAAGTACAATCTGGGAGCCTTAAAACCATCCATAAATGTTACACTGAATCATGCCAACCCACACTTGACATGTTTTGCTCTTTTCTCCTGGTCTCTATACTTTTATGAGATAATCTGAAAAAAAGCTGATTTGTGGCATCTTGTTTGCTTTGTTAAGGTAAATTTTTACTACTAACGCCCTACAATAAAGGTGGTATTTTGTTTTTTAGGGAAATGTTGTTATATAATTCAAAGAAATAGTAATCTGGTTTGTACTATAGAACTAGAGACATAGCAAACCATTTTGTAATGTTAACATTTTGTGAAATAAAGAACAGCCCAGAGATACTATGTTTTGTACATAATATGTTTTCTTCACATTTTTGGAGGTGATCTTTAACTTGCTGTTCTTTATATTATCTTTCACTGAGGGTATTTGTGAAGACTGTTTGGGTCACCCAGTGTGGCTGACCTTTTTCAGATGTAAAGTAATGAACTTCATTTTTATTTTAGTGTTAGTTGATATTAGTTGTTTGTACTTGCTGACTACACAGATGTAATACTTTCATTAGTGTATCAGAGGTTGTTATTTAAAAGACTAATTTTAAATTAGGTTAAAAATTACATAGTGACAGATGAGTCAATGTTTAAGGTTACAGTATTTGGTCAAATTAGAGGTTATTAGCTCGTGTTAGCCTCCTTTGCTATCCTATGTCTAATCCAGTCAAAGTTTAGACCATGTTTAAACCTGATTATTTTACTTTTTACTTAAAAGATTAAAAGTTAAGGTAAGGAAAAGCCCCCAAAAGTGAACCTGGTTATTATTTACAGCAAGTTAGTAGCAAAAAGTATGCTATATCCTTGCAAATAGAAAAATTGAAAAGCTGGGTGAAATAGAGTTCAAGGATAAAGCAGGTATAGGGTTTCTGTGAAGGCGCATTAAATCAAGCAAAGTGATAATCACTCATTTCCATCAGCTAGACTGAGACTTCAGTTGTCTCCAGAAAGCAACAATTACTGGTGACTATTGTCCTCTAAAAATCATAGCTCTGGAGATGAAAAGGACCGGCAGTGGGATCTGAGTCACCCATTCACCGGAATGCAAATAAATATTGCCAAATAACTCAGAGTAACCTTTTAAAATAGTTTTATTCCTCTTTAATCAGTCCTGCCCAGAAGCAGTTTTATGTTCAATCTTTAATGCTCCTTGGCTGTTTTCAAAAGATGCTATTTTGAAGGGTAGTTACCCATCAAGGAGTGGGTGAGTCATACCTTCTCCCAGTGGAATTTTTAATTCATTTCCGTTCCTTCCTTTTTTGCCCCTCATCAATGACTTTAAATCCTCCAGCTGTGTCCTTATGTGTCTTGGAAAAAAGCTAGAGAGCTAGAGCGCTAGCTTACTGCTGGATACTAGGCCTAGAAGACAGTTTCATAGACTTGCAGAAGTTAGGAAGAAAGCAAAAGCAAATCTCCTAAGGCTTGCAAGTGACTATTTTCTGTCTTGGTGCCCTGGGCATTATTTCCGGCAGGTTTCAGACTTGCATTTCTGGGCTTTGGCTCTAATACTCCCCACCCCTTACTTTATATATTTACTGCCTTTACTCTCTCTCTTGGTCAACCAGATTTTCATGGATGGTGACCAGAATCCTTAACATTGGCAGTCCCACCTAAAATAATCTCAGTCATCTATGATGCTGTTTTTCTTCCAGCATCTTATATGAAGCAAATAAAAATTGAAGGAACTTGTCAGGTACTACATACTTGTCACCTGGATTCTACAGTACTTGTTTTATCACATACTTATCCAACTATTCATTTCTGTACCCTTCCATGGATCCCTCTTTTTTTAAGCATTTCGAAGTAAGTTGTACACTTCAGTACACTTCTTTCCAAATATGTCATCGTGTACATCATTAGCTAGTTCATTTGTTGCTATCTTTTGAAGCAAAATTACATACAATGAAATGCAAAGATCTTAAGTGTACCATTTGACAAGTTCTAATAAATGCATATACCTGTGCATCAAAACTCTGTTAAGATATAGAACATCCCAGAATGTTCCTTCATTCCTCTTCCCATTAAATCCTCACCTGTACCTCCCACAGGCAATCATTATTCCTTTTTTCCCTTCCACATTAACCATATAGTGTATTACCTCTTCTGTCACTGAGCATAATATTTTGAGATTCATCAATGTTGTTGGGTATGTCTTTGTTACCTTGTAGTGCTGAGTAGTATTCCACTGTATGCATAGACCACAGTTTATCCATTCTATTGATGGACACTGGGCTGTTTCTAGTTTGTGGTTATTACAGTAAAACTTCAGTGAACATACTCATACAAGTTTTACTATGAATATAGTATTTATTTCTGTTAGGCAATAGCTAGAAGTAGAATTGCTACATCATATGTTTAATTTTTTAAGAAACTGCTAGACATTGTTCCAAAGTGGTTGTAACATTTGTACGCCCACCAGTGATGTATGAGCATTTGGTTGTTCCACATCCTCACCAACATATGGTGTTGTCAGTCTTTTTAATTTTAGCTGTTCTAGTAGGTGTGTAATGGTATCTCATTGTGGCTTTAATTTACATTTTCTTGATGACTAATGATGATGAGCACTCGATTATATGCTTGTGTTTTCTGTATATATTTCTTTTGTGAACTGTCTGTTAAACTCTTTTGTCCATTTTTTATTGGGCTGTTTAAATACTGGATACCAGTCCTTTGTTGGATCTGTATTTGACAAATATGAAAACCCAGTCTGTGGTTTGAGTATTCATTATATTAAGGACAACTTTAAGCAGAAGTTTTTATTTTGATTAAGTCTAATTTAGTAATTTTTTTATTTAATAGTCATTGTTTTCTGTATTGTTTTTGTTAAACTTGTGCTTACTCCCAAGAAGATACATGACAAGATTCTCTCCTGTGTTTTCTTCTACCTGCAGTTACAGTTTTTTTTATATTTAGCTTGCCTATTTAGACTTGTGGTCTATCTTGGATTAATTTTTATATATACTGTGAGGTACGATTTGTGGTTTCTTTTTTCCTCTTGGAGGTAGATACTGTTTCAATATTGCTTGTTTAAAAACTTCCCTTTCCTATTTGGATTATATTGGTGGCTTTGTCAAAATTGATTGACTGTACATGTGGAACTGGGCTCTGTTCTGTCCCATTAATCTATTTCTCAGTTCTTATGCCAGTAACACTGTCTTGATTATTGTAGCTTTATAGTATATCTTGAAGTCAGGTACTGTGAGTCTTTTTTGTCATTGTTTTTCAAGATTGTCTTGGATATTCTATTTCCTTTGCATCTCTGTGATGTAAAGTTTAGAATCAGCTTGTCAACTTCTGAAAAGTGTGAGAAAATTGGGACTGTATTAAAACTATAGAACAGTTTGGAGAAAATTGACAACAATATTGAGTCTTCTGATCCATGAACATTGTCTGTCTCTTTGTTTATTTAAGTTTTCTTTAATTTCTCATAGAAATCTTCAGTGTAGAGATGTTGTTAGCCTTTTGTTAAATTTATGTCAAAATATTTTTGTGTTTGTTGATGCTACAGAAATTGAACTTCTTAAAAATTTCATTTTCAAATTGTTTTACAGATAGTGTATGATATGTAATTGATTTTTGTATGTTACATTGTATCCTATTACCTTACTAATTTCACTATGTAGTTCTAAAAGTTGTTTTTGTAAATCTGCTAGGATTTTCTTTATAAACAATCACTTAATTTACAAATAAAGTGAGCTTTAATTTTTCTTTTTGGATTTGCATGCTTTTCTTTTTCTTGCCTTACTGTAATGGCTAGGACATTAGTACAGTGTTAAATAGAAGTGGTGAGAGTAAGCTTCTTTGTCTTATTCCCAGTAATACAGGTGAAACATTTAATATTGCAGTATTAACTGCAATGTTACTTGAGGGGTTTTTTATGGATACCTTTATTGAAGAAGTTTGTTGAGAGGTTGTATCATTAATTCAATTGTCTAATGATTTCTCTGTATCTATTCAAATGATCACATAATTTTCCTTCTTTATTCTGATCATGTAGATTACTTTTTTTTTTTTTTTAATATTAAACTAACCTTGCATTCCTAGGATAAACCTGTTTGGTCATAATGTGTTATCCTTTTTATATATCATTTTACTAATACATTGGAAAGGATTTTGTGTATATGTTCATGAGAGATGGTGGTCTGTAGTTTCCTGTTTTATAATTTCTTTGTTAGGTTTTGGTATTTGTGTTATTATGCCAGCCCCATAAAACATGTTAGGAAGTGTTCCCTCCTCTGTTTTCTTTTTTGTTTGTTTGTTTATTTTTGAGAGAGAGAGAGACAGAGCACAAGCAGGGGAGGAGCAGAGAGAGAGGGAAACACAGAATCCAAAGCAGGCTCCAGGCTGAGCTGTTAGCCCAGAGCCCAATGCAGAGTTCAAACTTTTAACCCGTGACCTGAGCCAAGCCATATGCTTACCTGACCGAGCCACCCAGGCGTCCCCCCTCCTCTGTTTTCTAAATGTTCATATAAAATGAATGTTAATCCTTCCATAAGTGTTTGCTAGAACTGACCAGTAAAATTATCCAGGGCTATGTTTTCTTTATGCGAGAATTTTGGATGATTGATTGAATTCCTTTAATAGATAAAGAAAGAGATAATCAGATTTTCTGTTTCATCTGTGTCCATTTTGGTAAGTTGTATTTTTCAAGGAATTTGTCTGCCTCATCCTAGTTGTCAAACTATTTGGTATTAAGTTGTTCATAATATTCCCCTTTATGCTTTTAATGTCTATATAATGTTAGTGATCACCCCTCTTTCAATCCTGGTTCTGATCATCTGTGTTTTCTCTTTTTTTCTTGATTAATCTAGTTAGAGGTTTATCAATTTTGTTATTCTTTTCAAAGAACTGACTTTAGATTTTATGTCCTCTATTTCATTGATTTCTGCTTTACTTTTTTTTTTTATTATTGTCTTCTACTTTCTTTGGGTTTACTTTATGGTTCTTTTTCTATGACTTAGTAAGGTATAGAGGCTTGGCCTTCATTATAGACTTTTTTTCTTTTCTAATGTAAGTATTCAATGGTTTAGCTTTTCCTCTAAGCATTATTATGACAGAATCCCACAAACCTTGGTATGTTATATTTTAATTATTATTCCATTCAAAATATTTTTTTAAGTCCTTTATATTTTTTGACCTACGAGTTATATAGAAATGGTTCTTTAATTTCCAAATTACCAAAAGCGAGTCTTTCTTGATATCTTGTTGTCAATTTCTAATTTAATGCCATTTGGGTTAGAGAGAGCCTATTCTATATAATTTAATTTTTTTAAGATTTTTTTGGTTTTTTTTTAATTTTTTTTTAACATTTATTTATTTTTGAGAGAGAGAGCACGGACAGGGGAGGGTCAAAGAAAGAGGGAGACACAGAATCTGAAACAGGCTCCAGGCTCTGAACTGTCAGCACAGAGCCCGACATGGGGCTCGAACCCATGGACCACAAGATCATGACCTGAGCCGAAGTCGGATGCTTAACTGACTGAGCCACCCAGGCGCCCCTGTTTTGTTTTGTTTTTTTAATTGAGACTCATTTTGTGGCCCCGGCATATATGGTTTCACTTGGTGAACATACTATGTATATTTGAAAGAATATGTATTCTTTCAATGGTTCAATGTAATGTTCTATAAATATCAGTTACACTGGTTTAATGTAATGTTCTATAAATATCAGTTAAATTCAGGTGATTGATAGTGTTACTTTTTTCTGTTATATCGGTTGCTAAGAGAGAATGATATTAAAATTTCAAACCAGGAAAAACTAAGAACAAACTGAGGGTTGATGGGGGGTGGGAGGGAGAGGAGGGTGGGTGATGGGTATTGAGGAGGGCACCTTTTGGGATGAGCACTGGGTGTTGTATGGAAACCAATTTGACAATAAATTTCATATATTAAAAAAAAATTTTTTTCAAACCAGGATTGAAGAATTCTCTATTTTTCCTTTCAGTTTTGTTAATTTTTATTTCATTTATTTTGAGACTCAATTATTAGGTGCATACGTATTTATGATTTCTGTGTTTTTCCTTATGTATGAGCTTTTAATCATTATGAAATGTTTTTATCCCTGAAGTTTCCTTTAGTTGATGTTAATTTATTACAGTCTTCATGTGTTTACTGTTTTCCCTATGTATTACTTTTTCCATCCATTTTCTTTCCACGCATATGTGCCTTTATATTGAAAGTGGGTTTCTTCTAGACAGCAGTCTATAGTAGTTGAGTCTTGGTTTTCACTCATTTTTATATTGTCTTTTAACTGGAGGGTAATCTGTTAACATTTACTGTAATTATTGATGCGAGTATATTTGCATCTACTACTTTAATCATCCCCTCACTTTGGTTTTCAGTAGCCAAAAATAATAGTTTTAGTGAATACTGTTATTGTCTAATTCTGTGTAATGCATCTTTTCCCTGTTTCCTTTAATAGGGAATGTTTTCTTAAGAGACACATTGTGCCTATATCTAGCACAATGTCTTAGGGATAGAAAGTACTAAGTAAACATTATTAAATGACCATAGTGTAAAGAACTGTGCATGAAGAATCAGGAGACTTGGGTTCCAGACTGATTTCTGTTATTATCTTAGGTTATTACCTAATTTAAGCCACTTATGTATTCTGTGTTGTAGTTTCCTCATCTATAAAAATGAGGAGGTGGGACTATATTATCTCTAAAATTACTTCTTTCTCTGACATTCTGTGGTTTGAAGAATTTTATTGGAATGAGAATGTTTATCTAAAAGATGTGTTTGCAAGTTATTTTTCATATAGCAGTCATTTTCTGACAATGACAACTTTTCTATAATGCATTTATGAATATAGTCCTTAAATTTGAATGTGAATGTAATGTTAAAAGAATGTGTAATAACTGATTTTTGTCTATTAATAATGCTTTGCTGTTAGTTCTTAACTGTCTGATAGCATTCTTGTCAGCTGTCGCAAGAATCAGAACCCAAAACGTTATGAGTTGTTTTTAATATACCTTAAACTTTGTCAACTAACATGATAGGGATCAAGGGTCCCTGATTAGTTTCTAAAACGCAAAGTCATCAGGTTAGTTTTTCATAAGTTGTACTCATTTAAAAATCAAAATTCTGTTTGTTTCCTTGGTGTGTGTTGGGTAGAACCTTACTATTTTATCGGTCATTTGACGTAACAATCAATATCTAGGAAGCAAACTTGACCACTGTCTCAACAACAACAACAAAAAAGTAAAAAATATTATTTTTAAATCATCAAACACCCAAATCGGTCATTCATAAGTCTAGAATACCACCAGCATAGCATTGTACAGAGCATAAAGTTGTATTGAGAAATTTTCCAAGTATGATTATATCAAAAAGAATTTGTTCTGTGGCACTACTGCTGAGGAATTGTACCAGTTGTACCAGTAACCCCAGATGTTATTTGGCAATTCAAACAAATCTTTGGTTGCCCAAAGAAGTTTATAAATTCCACTTATCGATTTTGGGATTGTAGATACAGAAGAGAGTTTGTACGTTATGACAAATGAAAATTAACATTCCATCTATGTACCGTTTTTATTTACTTTGCAGTTTGCTTTGAGCAGGTTGAGGTCTATGTAGGAAAGATTCTGTAGGACTTTCAGGAACTTAGGCCTAGAGCTGTAGTGAGATTTCACACAGGACTAGACTAAGACACAGCCACCTTTATTGATGACAGAGGTTTTTTAGAGAGGACTGCGACGAACTGATAGCAATGAGAAACGGTCTTTGATACCCATAGCCTTCTTGGAGTGACTCATGTAGTTTCCAGAAGATAACAGAGACTTTAACATTGAATTGCCGCCTTCCCTCAGTGTCCCCTTGTTTGGGGTCCCTCAGCCAAGGAGTTAGTAATAGGTATAGTTATTTTTATTTATTTTTTTAATGTTTATTTTTGAGAGAGAGAGGGAGCATGAGCGGAAAGGGGCAGAGAGAGGGAGATGCAGAATCTGAAGCAAGCTTCAGACCCTGGTTGTCAGCTCAGAGCCTGACGTGGGGCTGGAACCTACGAACTGTGAGATCATAACCTCAGCCATTTCAGATGCTTAACTGACTGAGCCACCCAGGCACCCAATGGATAATCACTATTATAGTTCACTTTTTTCTTCCTATAAATAGAACCCAGAAATAATGTATGTTTATATTTCTGCCACTTTTAGCTCTTTGTTCTTAGGTAGTTCTTGATTTTATCTGTGTGTCTTATTTCTTGCAGCTAGATTAGCATCTCTAGCACAAGAATTATTGTATTGTTACTTTTTTTTAAGTTTATTTATTTACTTAGAGAGTGGGTGAGTGAGCTGGGAAGTGGCAGAAAAAGAGAGTGATGAGAGAGAATCCGAAGCATGCTCCACACTGCCAGCATGGAGCCTGATGTGGGGCTCAGACTCACAAACCACGAGATCATAACCTGAGCCAAAGTCAAGAGTCAGACATTTAACCAACTGAGCCACCCAGGCGCCACTGTATTACTTTCTATAGAATACCTGGTCTAGTGCTAGGCACCTTCTAGGGTTGACTCTGTAAGAGGAAAGATAACCAGCAAAATTATCTAGAGGCTGCCATGGGAGTAAAGAGAGACCTTCTGTGTCTTTGGTTATGCCTGATTCATTTATTCATTCTTCATATTTGTATTTTTTTTATATTGAAGGAGAGTTTTTAGTGCTGAAGCCCTAAAGCAGTTACCTCTAAATGTATTCGAGCCTACTGCCTTCCAAGAACCTCCTGTCCAGACGCACAAACATCCACAAATAACATGGCAAACTGTGTTCATATCATAGGCAAGATGCTTTGGGAGTGGGGTTACAAAGTTATGCGAGGCTCTGGGAAGATGTTGTGGAAGGAGAACTGTAATTTGTTATGTTTTGAAGGCTGGGTAGCGTTTAGTTTTTGCATGCTTTAAATTCTGAAGGTATTGTCCCATCTCAACTCAACCCCCCCAACCTTGTAAAAAAAATACTGTCAACATAAGTTATTAAGTTACATTTGGCTTTGCAGAGCATATTAGCATCTTTTGTAGTTGGTGCCACTACTGTGGCATACAAAAAAAGTGTAGGATGCACTTATGTGTAGCCCCATACTGGTGGTCTCCAGATTTATTTAAGATGACCCTGTAATATCACAAAAAGAGCAGTGGAATTGGAATCAGAAGACCTGGGTTTATGATCAAGGTTGGAAAATGCTTGGCACATTTCCTAGGTGCTCAAGAGCTTAAGAATTCTGTTGACCCCGGGAAGGTATGGGGGTTGAACTAGGTACTAAAACAGATTCATACTATTGGATGGCTACCTAAATAATAACAGAATGTTAGAACAGGCCATGAAAGCCGTATTTTGCTTAGACTAGTTGAAAGCCTGTATGTAAATATTTACAGAACAATCATTAATATCTTTATACCTCTGTTAAATGAAGAGGCAGGTTCAGTGGCTGTAGGCCTAAAAAGAACATTAACAAAAATCCTAATAAAAATACAGTGACCTTATAGGAAAGATGACCTTATACTCTGTTCTTTAGGACAATGCTTCATTGTTTTTATCACTCAAATTTGATAAGGGTTTCTGCTTAATTGCTTTTCAAATGAAAATACAATTCTAAAAAGAATATAATGGTAAAAGCTTTTTGTGAACATGAAGTGTTTGCTTTTAAAAACTGTAATTATTTTTTAATTCCTCCATTTCTTTGCCTGATAAAGGTAATGACATTTCCTTCCAAAGGAAAGACATTTTTGAAATGGAATTAAATTGAGAATAGGGTTTGTTTCTGTCTTTATACTATATTCCGCCTACTTACGAAGAGACCCTATCATCCCTGCAGCAGCTTCTTCTGTATGTCTGTATGCCTTAGATGACCTGTGCAATAGAAAGATTAGCCGGTAATTTTCTCTTTCCTCTAGACAAAGTTGCACTTACCCACCCTCTAGTTTTTTTCCCAGTGATGCAAGGTACTGTTGTGCTGCAGAGCTTCCTAACTCAGCGGCATCCTTTTAAGAAATACTGGAGGCTTTATAACACTACCAGTTAATAGGGAGGTTTGTAGGATGCCTGGGTGGCTCAGTCGATTAAATGTCCGACTTCAGCTCAGGTCATGATCTTACGGTTCGTGGGTTCGAGCCCTGTGTTGGGCTCAGTGCTGACAGTTCAGAGCCTGGAGCCTGCTTCAGATTCTGTGTCTTCCTCTCTCACTCTGCCGCTCCCCCCACTCACACTCTGTCTCCCTCTCTAAAAAATAAGCATTAAAAAAAAAAATAGGTTTGTGATGCAAATTTGGAATGCCTGATTCTAAGATGTTCTGATTTACTTTCTTAAATACACTAATTTAGAGTTTCCTGCTTTCATCTTTCTTAATCACTCTTACTGTAATTTTCTTTCTCCATAATATTGGAATATTTGTTTTAATTTTTTTTAAATAATTTTCCCCAAACACAACAATTGATAATTCAAAGAAGGTTACGTTCATCCATGGCATTTGTACTTCTGTTACTGCAGGTCTTGGTACCCACCTATTTGAGAGGCATGAGACTTTCTGATTTAATCATTTCAAAAAAGCAGAATGATTTGGTATCCTGTCTTAGGCAAGATTTGATAAAATCTGAGCTCTTTTTCTATCTTATGTTACATTTTTTTTGGTAACTTTGGGCTACTTGTTTACTTTCAGTCCTGTTGCCTCTGGTAATCCTGTGTAAAACCTTATAGAATACGGTAATAAACACTGCAGAAGAGTTTGAATGTTGAGAATGAAAGATTTTAGAATTAGTCCTCCCAGTTCAGTGATTCTTAACTTTGTTAATAACTGTTATTAAGCGAGTCCATTTTTACTGACAATGAAGAAATGAACCTAAAGGAGTAGTTACAAAATTGTGGAAATTTTATGATTTTTATACTTCCAGAAAGAGCTGTGAACCCTTTTGGAAGGAAGGAAATTAAATGGAAAAAAATAAATAAATTAAAAGAAGAGGCTTCCCTCACCCTCCCCCAAAATTGAGAAAGCCGTGGAAGGGTGCACCAAAAAAAGTCTTTGGGTTCTAGGACATTAGAGAAGTTGAAAAGAGAAGTCTGATGTTCCATACTGAATTATCTAAGCAATGTGATAAAGTGAAAGATAGAATAAGGATTTAGAAGTCAGGTGGATCCAATTTCAAATCCTGACTTGGACTTTATGAGCTCTGTGCCCTTGGCAAGGTATTTCATCTCTTTGAACATCAGTTTCTTCATCTGTGAAATGGAGATGAGAGGACACACTTCATAGAGCTGATGGAGCATTCTATATGGATGGAGCGTATAGCATAGTGCTTGGCCACAGTGGCCTCTATAAAATGTCAGCTCCTATCCCCTCACATCAGCAGCCCCCTTGGCAGGTCACTTTTATCTCTGGGTTTTGGGCCAGCAATAAGGCCATTAACTCAAGCAGCTTGAATCTAAAGTATTATTCACTACTTTGATATCTGGTGTTAGTGAACAAGAAAAATGATTCCTAATTTTGTAAACCATTGCTAAGATTAATAGACTTGGCAGAATGACTTGTGTGTATATAGAAGACATTTTATCTAAAATATTCCTATGATCATTATACATACCTTACCCCCTTCTTTTTTTTTTTTTCCTTTTCTTTACTATGACTGTAAAATATGGATTGGGAAGTAAGTAAGGCAGAATAGTTTTCACTTGTATGAAAAACGGTTGCTGGGGTTTTCACAGTTGAAATCACTGCTTGCAAGGAGATTATGGTTGCAGCATACTATGGGAGAATAAGAATGATAATGATGATGCTAACACTACTGTATGCTAGTTAACTCATGTCAGTCCTATGGGTACTATTAGCCTCATTTTGCAGATGATGAAACCAAAGCACAGAGAGGTTAATAACATTTCTGCTTGCATAGTTAGGAAGTAGCAGAGCCAGGATTTGAACTCAGACAGTCTGGCTCCAGAGGCCATGCCCTTAATAACTGTCTTATACTGGGAGGACTAAGAGAAGACAGTCCTTTAAATGGCAGCAAATGTCCTAAAGTGTGGCAAGTTATTTACTTTTAGATTTGCTCTACAGGTATTCTGAGAGAAGCCTCACAAAGTGTATCGGTATTACTATTGAGACCAGACCAGATTACTGTATGAAGCGGCATTTAGGTGACATGCTGACCTATGGCTGCACAAGGCTAGAGATTGGGGTACAGAGTGTCTATGAAGATGTGGCCAGAGATACCAACAGGTAAGATGGGGCAAATGATTTTGCACAAGCCGCCTTCTACTCCCACTGATTATATCTATGTTCACACTCATTCTCTCACCTTGCTACCAATCTTAGAGAAGGATGGATAGGTTTCCTTCTCCTCAGAGTCATTCTTCTATCTCTGCTCTTAATTCCATCCCCATTCCTTGATTTCCAGCCTTTTCTCTACTGGCTCTTTTCCAGTAGCCTGTAAACATGCTCTTATTTCTTCCTGTCATAAACAGCCTTTCCCATATGGAAAGCAGAAGGCAGGGCTCAAGGTCAGTTGTTTAAAGCTGGAGAGAAGGCAAGGAGCATGGGTTTGAATAAGAAGAAAGTCGAGATGATATTTAAAAGATTAGTTTTTGTGAAGCAGATGCCAGTCGGCAGAGTAATGAAAGGTTGGTGGGCAATGGTTGTAAGTTTTGAGAAATTTGGGAGGTAAGGAAGGATAGAAATAAGGATTGATAGAGCCCTATGAAGCTCTCTTCTAGAATTCTAGAAATAGATCACTAAGTTGGGGAGAAAAGACACACATGAAAGGTTAGCTGTGTAAGGAACTTTATGATTAATTGGTGAATTAGAGAAAAACAAAAGATTTTAGGACTTTATTAGGCAGCACAGATCATTGACTGTAGGTGTAAAGGCAGGCTTCAGGGAATTGGTATGTGTTGAGTTGGGTCTACTTTACTGGGAGGGGCAGACATGACTGGGGGTTGTGGTAGGAGAAGGAAGTAAAAGAGAACTAGGGAAACTTATACCAGTCAGCATCTTAGAAACAACCAGGAAGAATGCCAGGCTGAGGAGGGAGGAATCTTTCCTTTAGGTAATAGAGGTCTGTTAGATACTTTTGAACACAGGGAAGAATTGCACAGATATCAGACTTAAGAAAGATTAACCTGAGTAGAATGCACTCTTGTAGGGGGAGTCTTAAACCGGAAACACAGGTTTGACTGCTGCTGTGATCAAGGGTCGTACCTGTGGAGGTGGGAAGAGTCTCTTGAAGGTCAGGAAGGCTTTCTGAAAAGAATGACGTCAGACCTGAGGCTTAAAGGAAGAGTATGACTTAGGTGGGGAAGAGGAAGATTATTTCAAGCGGAAAGAAGCATACAAGCAAACTCCAGAGCACATGGCATATTTCGGGGATTCGGGGTAGGTTAGGTTGGTTACAGCATAGAGCATGAGGTAGGAGAGTGGTAAGAGGTGAGGCTGCAAAGATAAGCCAGGGTGGCCAAATGATGAAGAGCCTTAGAAGTCAGCCCAGGGAGTTTGGGCTTTAATCTGAGGACAGACTAAACTAAGTTGTGATAGGAGCATACCTACGTTTTAGAAAGATCCCTTTGTAAGGATCACAGTATGGGAGTGGATTAAGAAGAACAAGCTAGAAGGAAGACCAGTTAAGAGACTGTTGCACTCATTTAAACAAGAAGGTGTTTAAAGAAGGTGTTAAAGAAGAAAGGTGTTCTACACCTACGCTGTCCAATATGGTAGTACGAGGAACTAAATTTTTCATTTTAATTAATATAAACTGAGTGACTATGTGCCTAGAGACTGTGGTATTGTACAATTGACAGTACAGTTTTAGAGTACTGTATATTTGGATGCTGTGTCAGGAGAGAGGCCTGGCCTAGTCATATAAATTGGGAAATGATTAGCAAAAAGAGATTGGAAATGGATGGGAACATCCAGAGTGGGCTGGAGTCCATGTTTCTAGGAATTTTTTGTGGTGAACGGGAATGTCTCAGAGATGAAAGGATTGACATAGGGCTTCAGTCATTAGTAGCCCCAAATTGTTCTTGGGCTTGCTTCCTACTTGGATGTGATACTGGAATGTTAAGATGATTTATCCAGCTGGCCGCAAATGATTCTGCCCTGTCACTAAATCATTCACTTTTCTCATTTTTAAAGGACCTTGCAGACCACCAGAGTGAAATCTATTTTGTACATAGGTGTCACTCTATGACACCTAATTTATTTCTACAAATAATTTCAAAAGGTTTTTAGAGAAAAGAGCATCACAAGAGGCTGCTTCTGCCTGGTTTTGAGCCCATTATTTTTTTTTTAACTTAAATATGTATATTAGTAACCTTACTTTGGCTGATGATGCTAAACCAAATAATTTTAGTAGACATTAACTCTGGTTACCCCAGTCATTTACTGTCAGAACCTTGAGTAGGTACATGAGGAATTTCTGAGAAATATCTCAGAAGTGAAATGATTTATTTCGAGGCCTTCTCAGAGATAGAGACATAAAAATGATTTTCTGAGATTTTTATTCCCCAACCATATTAGTCTTCATTATAAAACCACTGTTATAGATCGTTTTTCCTCTGTTTCTTGTGTTAACCTTCTTGCCCTTTTTCTTTCCTCAGGGGCCACACTGTGAAGGCAGTCTGCGAGTCATTTCACCTGGCCAAGGATTCTGGTTTCAAAGTCGTGGCTCATATGATGCCTGATCTGCCAAATGTGGGACTAGAGAGGGACATTGAACAGTTTACAGTTAAGTGTTGTCTTCAACCAGGCTAATTTAGACTGCCTCTGCATGCTGCTTCTACCCCCTCTGCTCTTTGTGATTATTTGCTGCTAATGTTTCCCCCATTATTAAAGCAATATGTCCTCATTATGGAAGAGTAGAACACTGTAAACAAAGAAGAGTCATTCTTCACAGTGCCCACACCAAATAAAACCCTAACATTTTAATGTACTTCCTTCTAGGATTTTTTTATGCTTAGGCTTTTCAGAGGGATATACACACAGACATATATATGGATAGATAGATAGATATAGATATACACACAGACATACACACACACACACACACACACACACACACACACACAGACAAACTGGCATATATATGATAAGTAATTATTTTAATTGCTTTTTCACTTAATGTTATATAAGCATTTATCTGTGTTAGTCAATGTTAACATATTTAAATGTGTGCTTAATTTCCATTGAATAAATATGTCTTACTTTGCTTAACTACTTCCAAATTTTTTAAATTGAAGGTATTACCAGTTTTTTGTATTGTAAATAGCACTGCAGGTAAACAATTTGATGCCTATAACTTTTTGTAGTATTTAGGACTGTTTCGTTAGGATAAATTCCCTGCAGTAGAATTGTCAGGTAAAGGTATAAACACTTCAAGAGTCTCTCCATATTACTTAATTGCTTTTCAGAGGGTTATAACAATTTATACTCGCTTTAGCAGGGTTATTTTTTCCCCAAATAACACTCTCCTGTTTATATATTTATATACACACATAGTTATAATGTTTCTATCTTTGCTAATTTAGTGGATAAAAACGTCATTTCAACTTGTATTTTGTAATTATATTAATACGCTTTTTAGGTTTGCATGCAATAATCATAATTCATCTTTTTAGAATTGTGCATTTTTGTTCTCTGACCAATTACTCTATTGGATATGACTATTTTTAATGTTAATTTAGATGAACTTTCTAGGTGAGGACATTATAGATTCCTTGTTTGTTTGTTTTTATAGTTGTTACATATATTTTTACCCAGCCTGTCTTGGGCCTTTCACTTTTGTATCTGCTGTCAAATCCATCCTATTTATTTATGATTTCTTCAGATGCTTCTGAATTTAGAACTGCCTTTCTCTTTCAGGATTTCCTTAAATAGTGAAAGAAAATGTTTGGGTTTTTTTCTGGGTTTTCTCTTCTTTGATATTTTAATATCTAACTCCGGGTTGGCTGGGTTTTTGTTTGTTTTTACTCTCTGTCACATGTTGGGAAATGAGATTGGTAAGAACTTTTTTTTTTTTTTCCTTTAGATTCTCAGATAGGGAAAGTGCCTTAGGGATATTCTTGGAGAGAAGAGGATGAAAGTATTAAGTTATTTTATTCACAAAAATATTTTACTCTATTTAGAAAAATGGAATTCACTTTGCCTTACTTGTGACATTAATAATTCTTTCTTTCCTTTTAAATTTTTTTTATTTTTAAGCCCATGAATTACAACTGAAGATAGTACTAATTCATAAATGTCCCTGTTACTAATTTCCCCGTGTTAGCTGTGTAGTAGATTTTGAATCTAATAACCTCTCCTCAGTAGTTAATAGCCAGGTACTCAGGCTTCAGGCCTAAAAGTCCTCTGAAACACTTTTCTTTAGCACAGCTCTTAGGTTAATCAGAGATATAGCTAGAATTCATAACTTTAAGTATCCTTGGGGAAAAAATTATGGCATGTTTCAAATAATAGCAAATAGTGGAGCCTTACTATTCATTTTCCTTAGTGTCTTCAAAATAAAGAAAAGTTCAGTGATAATATTGCAAAGATAACCCTTCATGTAAACAGATCTGTCTTCCTTGTTTGTAATCTTTTCAGAAAAACTCAAAGAGAATATGAACACTATATTATTTCTTTTCTGACTACATCCCAGCACATAAATGAGTGACAAAATAGAGCTAACATGAGAAATCCGATTTCTCTCTAGAGAAAAATTTTCTGCAAAATTAACTTAACATCATCTTAAATAATTTCTACAAATCAATAAGAAAAAAGCAGAAAGCTCAATAAGAGAATGGGCAAAAACACTTGAACAGGCACTACTACAGAAATACGATATTTGAACAGCCAGTAAACATATTTAAAAGTTGTTAAAGTCATTAATCTTCAAAGAAATGAAATTTTAAACTATGATGCGTTCCTATTGTATTCTTACCAGAAAAGCTAAGAAGAGGTAAAATGAAAAAAGACAAAATCAAGTGTTAGTAAGAGTATGGAACAACTAGAACTCTTTCTTCATTTACTGCTTGTGGCAGTAAATTTATATTGATATATCATGGTAAAAAAAACTGTTTGACATTATCTGCTAATTATGAACATATGCATAGCCATGTCCTAGGAATTGTACTCCTAGATGTATTCTCAGCAGAAATGCCCACATATATTTACCAAAAGTCATGGTTACAAAGTACTCTTGGTAATATCAGAGCAACAAGAACCCATTAACAAGAGAATGTCCATTAACAAGAGAATGTGTAAATAGTGATGTAGTCATACAATGAAATACTATAAAAAAATAATTAATTACAACCTTATGCAACAACATGACTGACTCTCTTCAACATAAAATTGAGCAAAAGAAAACAGATCCAAAAGACCACCTAACACACATTTCTGTTAATATGAAGTCTAAAAACTTTGGGTGGAATTGTAACTGGAAATAGGTATGAGGTGGCCTTTCTAAGGTTTTGATACGATTTTTCTTAATTTGAGTATCTGGGTGCTGGTTACATGATTTATAAAAATCTGTCAAGATGTACACTTGGAGTTTGTGTACTTTTCTGTATTTAAGATACACTCCAATAAAAATTCACATAAAACTTTTAAAACTAGTTTTTGTTTAGGAAATCTTGTTTGGGTCTATTTGGAATTCACAACCTTTCCTGAACTAGTAGGCAGTAATATTTTATACTTTAAAACTTTTTTCCCTACTTCATTTTATTGTCACATCATTAGCAACCCGCAGATATATTTTCCTTAATGTGTTTTGTTCCATAGGAAAGGTTGCTAAATCGGGGTTCTGCTGGTATAATTACACAAGTCTACAAAATGTTATCTCTGTAGAGGACAGGGTAGCCTTTCCTGGCACGGATCCATAAAGCTACTACCCAGCCTGCTGAGATTATCACAGCTGTATCTTGGGTTGTATGCTTACAGTATACGTGTTATAAATTGGCTAGATCTTACACCTTGTTGTTTAGGTCATTTCTGGGTCACTACTCTGAATGTCTGTTTATTTGCGTCTGTTTATTGCAAATTCACATTCTCATCCAGTGGTAGGTGCACAGCTTATAGCTGTGTGTGATACATAGCATTTACTTCTATTTTCCAGTAACTCAGAAATGAAGTTTTCTTTTTTCTTAACTTCGCCCTTTCCACCTATCCTCAGATAGAGCTTACTTATTACTCAAAATAACTTTTAGCTGGTTTGGTGTTTTATTAATTTAAAAATTAGACTGCTCTTGGATATCCAAGCTAAGATTGCTAAAAATGCGTGAAGAATGTCTATTTCTCTTTAGGAAAAATTTCTCTTCAGAATCTCCTCTCAGTTACCAGAAGTCTTTCAAAGTCCATTAATACTGGACACTCACAAGTTCCCCCCCCCCCCCCCCCACTGAGCTGTTTTCCCCCCCAAAGCCAATGTGATTAAGTTACTGTTTGGCAGGGATGGCTAGAGGCATTTCTTATTATTTGTTTTGTTTTTAATGCCTTGTTTTAAAGGCTTATTACTTAAGATAGTGTCATAGGGTACAGGTTAAGAAGAGTATTATATCAGAAAAGACCACCTGTTATAGTCTCCTCAGTTGAGGAAACAGGCTTCATGAGATTAAGTAACTGTTAGTCAGTGGTGAATCTCCAAGCTCTTAGGTAAGCACCCCTTCCATGGCATCTTTCTGTGTTAGCTTTTCTAGGTGAAGGGAAGTCTGACTATAAATGACTGTGTGTGACCTGAATGATGTTGAAATACAAGTCAAGTTGGATCTTAACAAAACTTTATTTTTTTTAATATGAAATTTATTCTCAAATTGGTTTCCATACAACACCCAGTGCTCATCCCAACAGGTGCCCTCCTCAATGCCCATCACCCACTTTCCCCGTCCTCCCACCCCCCATCAACCCTCAGTTTTTAAGAGTCTCTTATGGGCGGGGGGGGGGGGGTGATGGGTATTGAGGAGGGCACCTTTTGGGATGAGCACTGGGTGTTGTATGGAAACCAATTTGACAATAAACTTCATATATTGAAAGAAAAAAAAAAAAAGAGTCTCTTATGGTCTGCCTCCCTCCCTCTCTAGCTTTTTTTTTCCCCTTCTCTTCCCCCATGGTCTTCTGTTAAGTTTCTCAGGATCCACATATGAGTGAAAACATGTGGTATTTGTCTTTCTCTGCCTGACTTACTTCACTTAGCATAACACTCTCCAGTTCCATCCACGTTGCTACAAATGGCCAGATTTCATTCTTTCTCATTGCTAAGTAGTATTCCATTGTATATATAAACCACGATTTCTTTATCCATTCATCAGTTGATGGACATTTAGGCTCTTTCCATAATTTGGCTATTGTTGAAAGTGCTGCTGTAAACATTGGGGTACAAGTACCCTTATGCATCAGCACTCCTGTATCCCTTGGGTAAATTCCTAGCAGTGCTATTGCTGGGTCATAGGGTAGGTCTATTTTTAGTTTTTTTGAGGAACCTCCACACTGTTTTCCAGAGCAGCTGCACCAGTTTGCATTCCCACCGACAATGCAAGAGGGTTCCCATTTCTCCACATCCTCTCCAGCATCCATAGTCTCCTGATTTGTTCATTTTAGCCACTCTGGCTGGCGTGAGGTGATATATCAGTGTGGTTTTGATTTGTATTTCCCTCATGAGGAAAGACGTTGAGCATCTTTTCATGTGCCTGTTGGCCATCTGGATGTCTTCTTTAGAGAAGTGTCTATTCATATCTTCTGCCCATTTCTTCACTGGGTTATTTGTTTTTCGGGTGTGGAGTTTGGTGAGCTCTTTATAGATTTAAGATACTAGCCCTTTGTCCGATATGTCATTTGCAAATATCTTTTCCCATTCTGTCGGTTGCCTTTTAGTTTTGTTGCTTGTTTCCTTTGCAGTGCAGAAGCTTTTTATCTTCATGAGGTCCCAATAGTTCATTTTTGCTTTTAATTCCCTTGCCTTTAGAGATGTGTCAAGTAAGAAATTGCTGCGGCTGAGGTCAGAGAGGTTTTTTTCCTGATTTCTCCTCTAGGGTTTTGATTGTTTCCTGTCTCACATTCAAGTCCTTTATCCATTTTGAGGTTTTTTTTAAACAAAACTTTAAACCTCTTTCTGTTTTTAGTTATGTTTTAGTTGTATCAAAGGAATACATGTCTCATTTTAAAAGTCAAATTGTGACTACAATGAAAGACAGCAATACCCTCTTTTCTTTTCCTTGAGTGCACCCAGGTCATTTTACAAACGCTCCAGTGTCTCTGTCTCCTCCTCCCCTTCATTTCTCAAATCCGCTGCAATCTGGCTTCCACCTCCCACTGAAACTCTTCTCTCAAATGTTGTAAAATACTTCCTAATCTCTAAACGCAAAGAAAATTTCTCTCCTGTCATGTTATTCAGTCTTAACATTTGTTATTGTTAAAGAGTGTCTCCATTTTGGGATTCTCATTTCCCTGGCTTTTGTGATTCTGCTATCTCCTGGCTCTCTTCTTACCTCCAGGACTTTTCCTCTTTCTGCCCTATCTTCTTTTTCTTCCCTCCATTTAGATGTAGGTTCCATCTTTTGCTCTGTTCTGTATGCTTGCCTTTCTTCTGTTGTTCTAACTTGACCACGTATGCTTTAGTGAGCCTCATTTTCTCTCCAGCCTGAAGCCTTAGGCTCCTAGGACCAGTTACTTAATACTCTTCAACTAGCACCAGATGTCATACATGTAATTAGAACTTAGTATGTCCAGTGTAGACATATTTATCTGTTTCCCCTTCCTCTTGTATTTCCTATCATAGTTGGTGGCCCCTTTATCCATATACTCTCCCTAGTCAGAAATTCAGGAACCATTCAGGAGCAAGTAGAGAATATTTGGACTCTGGAGCCAGACTGTCCAGTTTGAATCCTGGCCCCACCACTTAGTAGCAGACTGTTTTGACTGCTTTGTTCCCCAGTTTCCTCATCTCAAAAATGATATTAATTCTAGTATCAACCTATTATGAAGATTTGCTGAGAAAATACATGCAACACATTTAAAAAAGTTCCTGGCACATAGTGAGTGCTCAGTAAATCTTTGCTGCTGTGATCGTCCCCTCATACCCTGAGTCGAATTCCACGGGACATTCTGTCAGTTTCTCCCTCTGCGTATCTTTCAAAGCTGTTGTCCTGTCCTCTTCATCCCACTGCCGCAACTGGTGTTCATACTTTCCTCAGCTCACCTGCACAGTGAAACGGCTCCTCAGCTAAGTCGCCCTGCCACTAGCCGTGTTCCCTTCTACTTGCCATTCACGTGGTGCCAGAATCACGTTTATTCAGTTTTTTATCCCTAGCATAGAAAAGTTGTTACATAATAAAATGACAAACACAGTAGTCCTCTGCCACTTTCAACTGTTGTAGCTGGGGTTGTTGCCCTTGTATTTACTTCTATATTTCTTACCACCAGGCTTGGATTTCTTTTTTCCTGATTGTCAGTTTTAGATCGATTCTCTTGTCTTTCTGTTATAGTCTTTGAAAAGTTCATTTGTTAATACTCTGCTCCCATTCTCCCAATATTGTTACATCACTATTTTAGTTACATTAGTAGTTAATGGTCAATGTTTACGTTACAGTTTTTACCTAAATGATTACTGACATGGAGCCATGAAATATACTAACGTTCTTTCTTGAACAACCATTTGTTGCTTTCTAGAGTTAACAGTTGTCTTTTTTTATTTATTATTTACCTTGTTCTCTGTGCACCTGTAACTTTCAAATGTACCCACCCAATGGTAAAGCCTCTCTGTCAGTGTCCTAACTGATTAGATATTCTGTCAGTTAATTTTTTAGGCTAGCACCGTGACTCCTGGATGTCCCCTCTTCCAACTCCAAACTGAACTGGCAGTTCTCTGTGCCTACTTCACAAGTGTCCTCTTTGAGGGCTTCTTGTCACCACTCTTGTGGCTTGGATACTTTGTTTTCTGGATTCCAAGTTAACCCTATTTATTGGTTTATTCCTTGACTTTACTAAAATACATTTTCCAGCAGCTTCCTGAGGAAGAATTCATCATGGGAAGTAAGCCTTTTGCGTGCTAAAAAATGGCTCTGTTCTACCTTCACACTTACAGAATTCTGTAAAATAATTTTTTTAAGGCATTGCACCACTGCCGTGCAGCTTTTAGTACTGCTCTTAAGGAGAACAATATCTTTTTTATTCCTCATCCTATATTCCTTACTCTTTAATCCTATAATGTATGTAACCTGGATGGGTTTGTTTGTTTTTTACTCTGGAATATTTTAGGAAATTGTCTTTATCCCATATGTTGTGAAATTCCACAGTAATGTATCTTAGCAAGAGGCTTTTTTTTAACTAATTGTGCTAGATTTTGAAGGGTCTGTCATCTGTTGTACCACTGGATAATTTTCCCCTTTCATTTTCTGTGTTCTCTTCCTAAAACTCCTCTTAAGCAAATGTTAGATCTCACATTCGTCATCAAGAATTTTCATATATTTTTTACCTATTTGTCCTTTTTTTCCTGCTTTCTTCTTATATTCTCACCTTTATCTTTCAACTTTTCTAATACATGTTTTAATTTTTGTAATGGCTTTGATTTTCAAAAGTTCTTTCTTACATCCTGGTTGTTTGATTTTTCTCTAGCATTTTATTCTTGTCTAATGGATGTAATATATTTTCTCTTATCTCTCTGAAGAAATTATAAAGGTTTTTGTTTTTGTTTTTTAAGTTTTATTCTCTTTTACACAATGCCTCTTTCCTCTCAGTTCTTTTTTTTTTTTTTTTCATTTTTGTTTTGTTCTGCCCTTTCTTTTCTAGGCTTTCCGCAAGTTTCTGGTGATCCTTAGCCAAATGGTCATACTTTAAAAGTAAGGGACTAAAAGAGCAGTACTTGAATGTCAGTATCTTGAACTCTTATTTAGGGCCATTTGATTAATCCAGAGATGAACTCTCGAACTTCCTGTTTGGGGGCTGGCAGTACGAATAGGTCATAGAAAATTGACTGCTGGCATCAGGGGAGCAAGGCAGGGAATCCACTAGTCAGTGTGCTGACTTTCACTTAATCTCCCTGTTTTCAGCCTTTATCCCCACCCAGACTTTCCTTTGTACCTGGAATTTCAGAATCCAGCAGTTTCTTCAGGGAACAAATAGGTAGAACTCTTTTGGGAAGGGCAAAGGAATAAGGGATAAATCCCTCCATGTATACACTTTGATGCCATGATTTCTTCTGTCCTGCCTGGTTCCTGGTACTTTTGACTCATGAGCTTTTCTGGGACTGTAGTGTGACTGAGCTGGTCTTTCATTAGTATCCCCTTTTGCAAATACTTTGTTTACAGTTTTCTATACTTGCAAAGTCATTTACCAGTCTTCATTTTTGTCTTTCAAAAATTTATTACCATCACTGGGCCAGTCCTCTCTCCCCTCCACCTTCATCTCCTCTGATATTCTCTTTGTTCTTCTAGATTTATACTTTTTGAAAAAATCATCTCTGTTATTTTACTGTGGTTTTGGAGGGAAAAGAAGGAAACACATATTTTAATTCTCCATGTTTAGCCAGAAGTCCAGAACCAATTTCGTCTATCATCATTCTTATCAACCCATCTACCTTCTAAACTTATCATATAAGCACCTGAACTGCTCCTCTGAAGTACCATGTTCCAATATGGATTCAAAACTAGGTACAGAATGACTTGCATATGTATTCTTTTGGGTGGCTATAAACTATCAAAGGCCTGATGAATCTTTAATATAAAAATGTTACAGGGAAAATTACATGCAATTACAGAAGAATATCCCTAGGACCAAATGATGCACAAAGAATACAGCATTTAAGAATATTACACAAATCAATGAGAGAGATCGAAAAGTCTATAGTTACATTTCTTTGAAAAGCAAGTTAAGCAATGGAAAGCTTGGCGAGAATGTAGCATGAAATAAAAAGCATTGTTATGGTTTCACAAGGTATAGTACTGCTGGCTTTATAGATACTAATGCCAGGGTGGGGTTAGAGGAAACTGAGTCCACCTTCATTCCTCCATCACACATTGTGCAAAATTAAAAGCAAATGAGCAGTGCAAAGTCATGAAAAGGGTAATGCGTGGTGTCTCCTTGCTTTATTCCCAAATAAAGCCAGCTGGGATGATATAGTACAGGAAATGACTGTGTCAGAGTAGATAAATTAGATGTATTTCTCAGTATCTAGATAACAAATAGTGTGTATCCCAGGTTAGGAACAGTGCCAGCTGGCCTGAAGACAAAATAGTCATATCCAGGGATTGGCATACTTTTCCTACAAAGGGCTATTTGGTAAGCATTTTAGGTTTTGCAGGCAAGTGATGATTTCTGTCACAACTTTTTAAAAGTTTAAACAATTAAATCTATTATTAAGGAAAGAAACAGTCTAGAGGTGAAGGCAGGCATCAGATAAATTATCAGTGTGATGATATTAAGCAAGCAGTAATATAGAATACAATATAATATTTTTTAAGAGAGGCAGCTTGTATTTGAAGGTCAGGAAGGCCTCTCTGAAGAATTGGCATTCATGCTGAGACCTGAAGATTAGCTAGATGAAATAAAATTGATGTCCTTTCCAGGCAGAGGAAATTGCCTTCGCAAAGGCAGAAAGGCAAGGTGGTGAGGGTGGCAGGAGCTGAGACTGCAGCAGTAGACAGGGGCTGGATTAACGAGGGCTTTGTAACCCAGCACACGCACAGCTTGCTTCAGTGAGGCTGTGAAAACAATGAGCTTCTGTTCTGTCTGCATCCTCTCCCTTGATGGAAAGGAAAAGCAGTCTAAGGACTGTGTAGGTATGTGAGAGAACTTGGCCCAGGACTGAAACTTGACCACCGAAACTTCACCAATCTCTGCAGAACTAACGGAGTGGTAATTTTCTGTTCTCCATTCACAGGAGTTTTTTGAGAACCCTGCTTTTCGTCCTGATGGTTTGAAACTCTACCCTACCCTGGTGATTCGTGGAACTGGGCTTTATGAGCTCTGGAAATCAGGAAGATATAAAAGTTATTCTCCTAGTGACCTGATCGAATTGGTGGCTCGGATCCTTGCTCTTGTGCCTCCATGGACTCGAGTGTACCGAGTGCAGAGGTAGTGTGTTATCTTTTCTGCCAGAAATAATCAGTGATGAGTCTGTGTACAGTTTCTTTTTTTCTTTTAATGTTTATTTTTGAGAGAGAGAAACAGTGTGCAATCGGGGGAGAGGCAGAAAAAGGGAGACACAATCCAAAGCAGGCTCTAGGCTCTGAGCTGTCAGTACAGAGCCCGACACAGGGCTCAAACCTACAAAGAACGATGAGATCATGACCTGAGTCAAAGTCTGATGCTTAACCAACTAAGCCACCCAGGCACCCCTTGTTCACAATTTCTAAAATGAGAATAGTCTGATTTAATATTGAGGGGTTTGAAAATTTTTTTTAATCAAAAATGGGACCCTGGAATGCTGTAAGTACATAGGGATGGAAATGAAAGGACAGTGTGTTCAAGCCACTTTGCCAATATCTTATTTATTCATGTATTCATCTCGCCATTGATTGATGTGCCAGGAGATGGCGTTGAGATGGTAACAGGCATGATGCTTGGTTCTAGGAGCTGATGACTAGATACAGTAGTGAGGACGGAAGGAGGAGGTGTAGCCGTGTGTCTGTTATCCCTGTTGTAGAGCCTCTGAAGAAAAAAGAAAGAGTAGCAACAATTCCATTCTTTCCAGATGTTAATGTAAGTGTGGAGAAAGACCTGTTCCTGATGGCATGAAGGAAATCATCTTAACTGCTTTTTTCCTAGGAGAGAAAAACAAAGATCTCATTTGCATTCCTGGCCTTTATTACCTTTTTTTTTTTTTTTTTTTTTTACAAGAAACATAACCTTGAAGAAAAGTTTTAGGAGCCAAAAAGTTACCTATCTACCTGCAATCTTGACAAAGCCATTCCTGTATTTACTGGTCAGTAAGGCACATTTTCACCACCTTGCCAAAACCTGCCCGGATTCTAGTAGTACAAATACACAGTGAAAAGGTGACTAGTAAATGCATGTGCAATCAATTGCTGTGACTGTTACTCTACTGAGCACAGTTGTGTTCCCTGATAATATAAAACAATACTGAAAACAAGCAGAAGTATCAACTAAAGGAAAATTATCAAGAGCATAAATGGATTTGCTTAAAAGTTGAAGGACGTTCACACCATACTTCTGCCACAACATAGTGATTTCTTAGGTTTTTTTTATATTACTGGCCCAATTTAAGGATCTAAATTCCCTAGATGATCTCGGCAATTTATTTTTTTAAATACCGAAGAAAATTCAGCTGCCAGAATTGTTTGCATTGTCTTCCCCCTTCTTTTTCAACCCTTCTGAAACCATTCAGTTCAAAAGACAGTAGGAGGTGCTGAACAGTTTAGGCATCTGCACAGACGTGGGGGCCACAGGCTCAGAGCAGCATGTGTAGGCTGCTCTTGTGGACAAGGCAGTATGAACAGTGTGGTCTCTTGCATACCAAATGTGGTGAAAAGGCATTCTCGCTGAGGGCTGAGCAGGGCGAGGAGGATGTCAGGGTGCAGAGAGGAGGACAGCAACAAAAGATTGGTGACTTGCAGACGGTTGATCTAATAAGTAGATAAGGTTAATGGGAGCTAGATTTTGTGTTACCTGAAAAGGACATCACAGTGTGAAAAAGGAAGAAGAAGGTACCCCATGGTGTTTTAGAATAGGAGACATTGGTGTGAACTCATGGTTTTCAACAGATAGGTAGATACAGAAATAATTGTAAATGTAATAAATAATAAGTATAGTGTGTGTGTGTGTGTGTGTGTGTGTGTGTGTCCTTTTCATAGCCTGTTTAGTACTACATTCTTTGCATTTTTTGTGCTGTTTCTTGGTGATTTCACTGTTTAAAATGGCCCATAAGTAGTACTGAAATGTTGTGTAGTGTAAGAAGGCTCTCATGTGCCTTATAGAGAAAATACATTTGTTGGAGAAGTTTCATTCAGCCTTGAGTTATAGCACTATTGGCTGGGAGTTCAGTGTTAGTTTGTCAGCAATACATGGTGTTCTTAAACACAGACACGTGTGAAACAATGTTATATGTTGGTCAGTTAATGAAAATGTTGTGTCCAGAGGCTCACAGGAACCTAGCCCTGTTTTTTCCCCTAGGAGCAATGTCTTACTATTCACTAATTTAATGTTCACGACAACTTTGTAGAACATAATTACTGTGAAGAACGAGAATTGACTGTACATTGTTTCAGAGTACCTCCCTACAACATGCTTAGTAATTACAGAGCAGAAAGAAAGAACTTTGGAGAAGACTGGCAGCTGGTTAAGGTGAATAGCATCAGTAATAGTACAAGGCACAGTCATGTGCCACCTAATAGTATGTATTAAAAATAGTCACTTCGGGGCGCCTGGGTGGCTCAGTGGGTTAAGCGTCTGACTTCGGCTCAGGTCCTGATCTCACAGTTCATGGGTTCGAGCCCTGCATCAGGCTCTTTGCTGGCCACTTGTTCAGAGCCTGGAACCTGCTTCAGATTCTGTGTCTCCTTCTCTTTCTGCACCTCCCCCGCTCACGCTTTGTCTCACTCTGTTTCTCAAAAATAAATAAATGTAAAAAAACAAAACAAAAACAGAGTCACTTCTGTGTGACTCAGCCAAAGTGCCATAATCTGAATTTAATTATGACGCAACATCAGACAAACCCAAATTGAGGGATTTTCTAAAAAGCCTGAAATCTTCAAAATTATAAGAATTAAGGAAAGAGTTTCATATTGAAGGAGACTAAAAAAGTCACAACCCCTAAATACAACACAAGGTTCTGACTAGATCCTTTCGGTATAAAGAACAGTATTTGGGCAGTGGTGAGCCTGTAGTGGAGTCTAGGGTTAGACAGTAGTGAAGTACCAGTGTTAATTTCCTGATTTTGATGGTCATGTTATGCTTATGTAAGAGAGGATCCCTGTCATAGGAACTACTATAAGTATGCTGGGAGTGTTGGAACAGCTTGTTCCCAATTTTCCATCAAATAATTTAAGGAAATACACTTGGGACTTTTTCTGTAACTTTAGGATTGTTCCAAAAAATGTAAACTAATACTATTGTATTAAAAACAAAGATGTAATAAGTAGTATTAACAAAGACAAAAGGAAAAGATTATTTGCATGTAACTGACTTGAACAATTAGATATAAGTGAAGATACTACTTCCCAGTAGCAGAGCATGGCAACAAATCTCTCCGTTGTGTTAATGATAGCAATCCTATCAGCTCTGAGTACCTGAGGCACTCGGCTGGCCCCTGTTACTCATAGTGAGCCCCAACAGACATTTCCCCCAAGGGGACCATGTTGCTGGACCAGCTTTTCAACTGCTTATCATGATAGGATGCACCTCAGTAAAAACCATCAGGGGGACTTTAAGAAACAACATTTAAATTTTTTTTAATGTTTATTTTTGAGAGAGCGTGAGCAGGAGAGGGGCAGAGAGAAAGGGAGACACAGTCCAAATTAGGCTCCAGGCTCTGAGCTGTCAGCACAGAGCCCGATGCAGTGCTCAAACTCGAGAATCGTGAGATCATGACCTGAGCTAAGCGTCAAGTCAGATGCTTAACCAACTGAACCACCCAGGCGCCCTGAGAAACAACATTTATTACTCAAATGTCCTGGAGGATACCCAGCAAACCTGAGGGGTACACAGTGAGGTTGTGGGGTAGGAAGGGAAAGGCATGAACCTGGACCTCGGCCTTTATTTGGATCCAACGGTGTAGTGTCTAGGGCTTTGTGGGTTCACTCTTTATGGTTAAAGAATAGGAATGGGAATTAGGGTGTGATAAGGAAGAAATGGGGCCACTCAGGTGGTCAGTCATCTAGGTTACCCAGGGCTTTGTGAAAGAGGGAACCTCGTGGGGGGAAGGGCGGCCTTATTCCTTATCTGGTTGTTTAGCAAGTAGCTGTGTCATAATAGTGGCAATGTGTTTATTCAGGATGGATTTCTTCTGACATCAAAAACTTAATGTCAAGCACTTACACTACAGGGCAACCAGAGAACACTGAAGATAATAACTTCCCACCAGCAGAGAATGGCAGCAAATATCACAGAGTAGATAGAAATTTCACAGCCGTAGACACCATAGTTTTCTTAACAAAAGTAACAAGGTCACACAATCAGATGAATTTGCATTCTCCCCCTTCACTTTCAGCTTTAAATTTCCTACTCCTGTACCAGTGAGTCAAAGGCAACAGAGACAGTGCTATAACATTAAAAGCTTAATTTTATAGATCATGAAATATAACCATAGGACATTATCCTGGCCTACCACCAACTGAGAAGATAAGGACTTTAAGAAAACCAGAGCAGCAGAAATAATCTCTGTAGGACAATTGTAAAGGGGTCATGACCAGAAGAATTTAGAACATGTGTATTATACAACCAAAAGTTGTATGATGAGAAGGGCATAATATTGTGGATAACCAACCTGAGGCTGATGAAAACAACCTCCCTGTTCTCAGTTTTCCTGTCTGTGATGACCCCATTACAGCTCTCTCTGGAGAATCGGGCAGTAGAAGAGCTCCTCAGCCCTAATGCCAACAGGCCATACTGTCAGTTCTACTTCTGTCAGTACATCGCTTAAGAGATTTATGCAGGGCAAATGGTACGGGTGGGTGTGGGCTTAAGCTTTTGAATTGACACTCTTATTACTTTACAAATGTGGGGCAGGGGATTAAAATTTAATGGAATGCTGTGAAACAAGGTTCAATCTCTTTAAAAATGTTGAATTCGTAATATCTCAGACTCAGAATTTATTTCAAGATAGTGATGACTCAGTTCCTAACACAGCAAATGCCTTTGGTAGAGAGAGTCATCCAGAGTCTACCTGTAATGTCAGATTTTCATGCTTTGGGACTGATACTTCACTTAATTTTGAATGCAATTATTTTCTAGGTGTTTTAGAATAAAGATTAAAATCTTTATGATACTTTCTATTTTATTTTTATATTTTTTGTGTTTCTATATAACTATGCTATTGTTAAACAAATTTCCATTAGAATTCTTTTGTTTCATGTAGCTTACTGTGGACTAATGTTCAATAAAGCATTGGTTTCCCTGTAAGCATGGACAGAATTCCTTCAAATATGTTACCTTACGTTTTGCACTGAATATTACTGAACTATTACTGTCGCTACCTACATAGGAATTCATTCAGATTTATATTTTGCTACTTTTTACCCATTTTTATTTACGTATTTTCTTTGTATATACTGCATAAAAAGTTGTTCAAATTTATTTTATATTGACATGCTTTTTGTTGTCAATAATCACTGAAATTCTGGCCTAGATTTTCATGGTGCTGAGGGTAGTGAGTGCTTCTATGTACCACCGTTCATTGATTCCCAAGACATTTCTTTCTGAGAATGTGATTTTATACTTTTTTCCAACAGAGTTTGTAGAATATTACTAATTATCCAGAGCTTACATTTCCTACTTAATTTCCAGCCATACAGTACTGTATTTACATACCAAAATAATTTCTTTATAAAGCTACTTTAAAAACATTTTTAAAATATGTGTTAATAACATACATATATTAATATACATAAATGATATTATTTTTCCAAAAATTTCCTTGTACATTTGAAATGCATCTTTACACAGCAGTACATTTTATATACTGGCAAATATTCTGTTTGCATTTCTGTGTCCATTTCTTATTAAAGGCTTAGAGTAATCTTCATAGTTAAAATTTTAATGGCAGCACAGTAGACTAGCATTTTGTCTCATTTAGTAAAATGTTCCCTAATGTTGGACATGTAAGTTGCTTCCAGCCTTCTTTTTTTTCTTTCATCATTTTTTTTCATGGTTATTACTTATTTAATTGAACTGATATATGTTTCACCATTTCCGAAATGTAAAGCTAAAATAAAATAAGATTTTAAGGGGGTCCCTGGATGGCTCAATCCAGAAGCCCCACATTGGGTGTAGAAATTCCTTAAAAAAAAAAATTCTTTAAATAATAAAGCTTTAAGAGTCCTGTTAACACATTTAATGAGTAGGAAACTAGGAATTAAGAGTAAAACTCTATTCAGGACCGAAGGGATGTCCTTGGTTTTTTTTCAACAAAAATCTCCCATTGACTAAAGGCTGTGCAAATAGTTGTCAGTTTATTAAGCTCTGAATTGCACAAAACTCCAATAGGTGGGAGAAATGGCCAGGATAGAAGGATGTGGGTTGTGGGGGCAGCCAGTCTGCAGGGGACGAGTGCTGGAGGCCAAGGTTCAGGTCTAAGACTGTAGGCAAGAGCACAGGCTGGGAAGAAGTCTAGAGGCAGAGGTTAGTGCATTCATCCAAAGCCCTTGCTTTCCAGTCTCTAGGAGGCCGATGCTTTCCTCAAGCAAGGGTTTTTGCTTTGCAATCATTATCCTGACCTCCACTACAGCTAAAATCCATGTACATAGAACTTTTTACTTTTGATGAAGTAATCTACTAGACTAGTATAATCTAGGACTACTCATGATAAAGGAACTAAGTAAGCATCTTTGTATGATGATGATGAATATACTTTCTGGAACAAGGGGAGTTATAGTTTTTGCTTATATATTGATACGGTTTTCCAAAGGGATTTGGATAATCTACCAATTTAGAGTAATAAATAGTTATCTCTATAGAATTTTGAATACTTATATTTTTTATTTACTTAGGGGTTTTAATTTGTATTTCTGTAGTAATTAGTGAAGATTAACATTTTCTTCATGTAACTGATTATTATTTGTGTTTCTTCTTAAATCAGTTGTCGGTTTATATATAATTTGCCATTCAGGAATCTGGATCATAAAGTAGATGGTACTTTTTATTGCAGTAGCTCAAAGAAAATTTCATTAATTTTACTTTTATCTTTCAGAGCCCTTTTGAATTATCTTCACTCTCCTTGATAAATACAAAGGCTAGGGAGACAAAAAGCCATATCCGTGTTCACATAGTGCACTTCACACTTAGTAACAGTCTGATAGCTGTGTTCTTGTGAAACAGGTTCATGCCTCTGCTTAAAAACCTTAAATTCCATTTACTCATGTTTATATTTGGTTATAGCTCAAATTTGGTATATCTGGACCTCTAGAAAGAAACTGGTGGGGCACCTGGGTGGCTCAGTCAGTTAAGCGTCCGACTGGCTCAGGTCATGATCTGATGGTTGGTGGGTTTGAGCCCCACGTCAGGCTCTGTGCTGCCAGCCTAGAGCCTGCTCTTGATTCTGTGTCTCCCTCTCTTTCTGCCCCTCCCCTACTCATGCTCTGTCTCTCTCTCTGTGTGTCTCTTTCTCTCAAAAACAAATATAGAAAAGAAAAGAAACTGATATCAGTAGCTGATGGTAAAGTTTTGAAAATAGGGGTGCTAAGGAAAGTTTTAGTGGGTAACTCAAACATTGTACACAGTGTGTACAAGAGAAGGCTGGGTCTCTACACAGTGTTAAGTGACTAAGAAACCTGATTTGGGAAGAGAGAATCATATGGTTTTGACTTACCAACATTCCTTCTAGCTTCAGTTTTAAACTTTTAGAGCAATTTGGAGAATGTAGAAAACTGATAAAGAAAATTTTGGCAAAGGAGAAAAGCCTCCTCCCAGAGTATAGAATCTGGGTAATTTAATAATTAGAGTTTATTTTTGTTTTAAATCATAGTAAAGGAAAATCATATGTGTCTTCGTGCTCTGAGCCTTTAGGATATCTGACTCTTCCTACGTAGGTTCACCCAGTGACAACTTCTGCCAGTGACAGGCGATATACTTAGTATCGACTTGTGAATCTGAACATACAGGGAGAAGAAAAATGTTTTTCAGACAGGTGTTAGAAGGGAGGGACAGAGGAAGGAAAGTAGGGTGGCTCAGTAGGTTGAGCGTCCGTCTTCAGCTCAGGTCATGATCTCACACTCCGTGAGTTCGAGCCCCACGTCGGGCTCTGTGCTGACAGCTCAGAGCCTGGAGCCCGCTTCGGATTCTGTGTCTCCACCTCTCTCTGCCCCTCCCCTGCTCATGCTCTGTCTCTCTCTGTCTCAAAAATAAATAAATAAAAATTTAAAAAATAAAAATAAAAAAATAAAATGAAAGCACAATGTTTTATACTTGGCTTTTTAAAAATACTATATTTTACAGATACATTGCTTGATATTTTTAATTGGACATTTTCCCCACCTTAACTAATTTACACTTTTAATTTTATGACACTTGGGTCAATAACATTTTACTGGGTATTTTTATGAAGCAGTATTCTAATAGTGATTCTGTATTGCCGCCTTGAAGGGTGCAGTGAATGATTAAATGTAAAATTCTGTCCAGACACATGGTGGAGCCTCAGGAAAGTGCTGCTTCCTGCAGGCTATTTGACAGCTGTCGGCCTCCATGTGATATTTAAGTCACTGTGAAGCATTAGAATAGGAATACCAATTTGCAACCAAAACATGCTTCTGAAGCTTGAGAAACTTCGCTTTGAAAGGTTTTTGATGAGCAAATTGCAAATATTAGCACCTCTGAGCTTAAAATGTTACCTGTTGAAATAGAAAAGTGAATAAATATTCTTGAATGTAATCTCTCTTCAAGCCAAGAAAGTGAAACTAGATTGAAACAAATTGAGAAACCTAAAAATAATTTTAACTCCTACCTAGATGGAGTTCAGATGGTCGGTAATCTCACCTGGGCTTTGAACTCCTAGAAGACTATAACAATATCTGTTTATATATTCCAGATTATTTACTACACTACTTTGTGTATAGAGGATGCTCAGGATATATAGAATTCTGGCCCTTCATTTTCATTGAGAAAGACCTTATCACTGAAAGTGGAGATTGCCACATTTCTATTCCTTAATGAGGAAAAACTAGCACCTGGCATACTCGAGGCACGTCACTGCCAAAGACTGTTAAAACCATGTTGCGGTTTTGTAGTGACAGACATGAATTTAAGGACATTTATGAACTGTCTGCATCATTATAAAGCCCTGTATTACTCGGTCCTCTCTGACTTGTGCTTTGGCCCTGATTTGGCCAGCTTTTGGGACACATGACCTGTGTAGTCTCATAGGGCCTGGAACTTGGCTTAATGCTTTGCTTTCACCGTCTTGAAATTATTGATAATTTCTTAACAAGAAGCTCTTGTCATTTGTACTAGGCCCCACAAACTATTAGCCAGCCCTGCTGGTAGTTCTTTCTGTCATATAATTCTGCTTAACAACACTATATGATAAAACCTATCCCTTACAGAGTTTACTTTTGAAAATTTTAGGGTCTTTTGAAAGTACTGGTTCATTATTAAAAATACTTGTAGAGCCCATCTTCCTTTGCCTTCCCATCACTTCTTCCCATCACCATGCTATGGAGGCAATGCCATGGAGACATTAACCGTCTGCCATCTGAAGAAAGGGAGAGTAAAGGTAGGGAGTACAGTGGTAGCAGCTTGAGTAGTTAGGAGATTGGTTATACTGAGCAAATAAATTATTTGATTTAGCAAAAATGTAAATACATTAAAGATAAAAGAGCCAGATTTCTCACTGTCTAAAGGGATTTATAAACACTGAAAGGTAGAAAGTTGAATGCTGGATTAGAATTGTAATTATCAGCATGAACTCATGGGGCTTTTAAATTTACATATAGATATAGTTATGGATATATAAACATATATATGCATGCATGTACATACATATATGAGTGTGTGTGTATATATATACACATAATACATAAATTTCTTGGTTGTTTATACTGAGAGTCTAGAAGTAATGATACCTCAGTAGTAATGAACACAGTGAGTGCCCATATCTTGGTTTATAAATACCATTCTCCACTTAAAAGAATCAGGGCTGCTTGGAAAAATGGCCAGTTCCAGGGCTGGGACAGCAAATGTACAAGATAAACCTGGAACATCTTGTTGTTCCAGAAAGTAAGGAAATATCCAAGGAATGAGGACATGTCAAAAAGACCCAGAAACCAGCCTGAATACACACCTACTGACCAAATCTAATTTAAGCAAAATAAATAATGTTAGTATCAGATTACAGCTCTTTGAATGAAATAGGAGTCCACGAGTTCATAAATAAATAAATAAATGGAGAAGAGGAAGTTCTTCCTTACAAGCCCCACTAAGAAATGCAGAAGGGATGATAATCACCAATTTGACAGCCATTATTGAGATGGTGAAACAAGAGTCAGCGGTGTATGTTAGACTAGTAGTTGAAGGGTTGATGAGGAACAAGATTTTGTTCTGATACTGTGTGCTTGTTTCAGCCCTCGTACTGTAAACAGGCATCATTTCGCAATCTGCTTAACCCATTTTTCACATTATTGTGCTTTGTGTTGATTTTGCTGTTTAAAGTGGCCCCACACATAGCGCTAAAATGCCTTCTATCTAGCATTCCTAAGCACAAGAAGGCTGTGATGAGCCTTTGAAGAAAACGAATATTGGATAAGCTTCATTAAGGCATGAATTATACTGCTGCTACCCACAAGTACTATGTTAATAAATCTTATATGTTAAATAAAGTATCTTTAAAAAGAAACACATAAAACAAAGTTATGTATTGATCAGTTGAAGAAAATGTGACCACAGGTTCACAGAAACCTATCTCTGCATTTTCTGCAGGAGCTGTGTTTAAGTATTTGTGAATTCAGTGTGCAAGGTACCTTTATGGAATTTAAGTGCAGAGAGTAACAAGAATCGAAGTATCTGTCACATAACGGGTACTAACAGTGATTGCCATTGACTTTATCAGATTAATTTCATGTCACGTATAACATGAAATTTTAAATTTTACTTTAAGTTGTGAAAGTACACATATTTGTAAGTTATTTATAAAATGTCTCCGGGTATAAAAGGGCATTTAGAAGACTTGAACTTTGGTTTATGTAATATGAAACAGCAAAATATTTAAAATGGTATATTTGCACATTCCTTGCTGAAATAAAGCATATTTTTTTACTTCAGTAACCTTCATTTAGTTGCATCTGATTACTAATTTAAAATGTATTTGAGTTTAAGAAAATAGTTCCAGGGCGCCTGGATGGCTCAGTCAGTTAAGCATTCGACTCTTTGATTTCAGCTCAGGTCATGATCTCATGGTTTGTGAGTTTGATCCCCGCATCTGTCAGTGTAGAGCCTACCTGGGATTCTCTCTTTCCCTCCCTCTCTGCCCCTCCCCCATTCATGTTCTCTCTTTCTCAAAATAAATAAATAAGCTATATAAAAAAAGAAATTACAGTTTCAAAGATAGAAAGTTAGTTTTTTTACTAAAAACTGTAAGTAAACCACATATATTAACTAATCACTTAAAATATATTTATTCAATATCACTCTAACTTTGAACTCCCTGTTGTGTCATTGTCTTAAAGAATTTTGGCTTTTCATTGCTTCATATAGTGTCTAATGGAAACTCCATTGGCTTCCAGAGCCTAATAGATTTACTGTGTATAGTTGTTGTTGTTTTTTTTTTAAGTTTATTCATTTTTGAGAGAGAGAGAGAGAGAGGCCAAGCATGAGCAGGGGAGGGGCAGAGAGAGAGAGGGAGACACAGAATCCGAAGCAGGCTCCAGACTCTGAGCTGTCAGCATACAACCGGATGTGGAGCTCTAACCCAGGAGCCACGAGATCATGACCTAAGGTCAGAGGCTTAGCCAACTACTGAGCCACCCAGGCACCCCTGTGTGTAGGGTTTAATGTTAATTGATTGGCCTTTGATCCTTTTGAGTGAATGAGAAATATCTTATTAGAATTGAATGGGTGAATTAGCTAATTGTATGTACTTAACATTTGGAGGGATAAGTAAAAAGAGAAGAAAAAGACTCGAGATAATTCAAAAGCAAAAATGAGAAGAAAGGATATTTGGTGTATTCTTCAAGTCTTTCTTCTAATGAGCCAAATATTAGACAAAACAAACTGGGGACTTGTCTTTGAATAGGAAACAGATATGCTAAGTATATTCTTCAGATTTGTTTTAACTTTTATCTTTAGATGCTGATTTCTGTCTAAAAGAGGGTATTGGGGCTACCAAAATAAAACTTATAACTTCAAGATTTGACTGACATCTACTTGATGCCTGGCACTTTATGCTGTGTTGATGGCAGGAAATAGAATTTTCTCCACTCATATTTAGGCAAGCTGCAACTCTTCTAATGCAGGGTTGCTTCTAATTTAGATTTATATGAAACAAGGGAAAATATATTCTTTTTAAGTCCAGTTGTTGGCTAAACCAGGCTTTTGAGCTTCCTGGTTACTTATCATTCAGCAACGGGTATGGGAAAGTGTTTATAAGCCATCAATAAAGTAATGCATTAATAATAATTGTTATTCTGAGGCACCTAGGTTGCTCATTCGGTTAAATGTCCAACTTGATTTTAGCTCAGGTCATGATCTCATGGCCTTGGATTGATCCCCCCATCTGGCTCCATGCTGACAGCTCAGAGCCTGCTTGGGATTCACTCTCTTCCTCTCTTTCTTTGCCCCGTCCCCCAGTGCTGTTTCACATGCACGTGTGCGTGCGCACTCTCTCTCTCTCTCTGAAAAATTAATAAACGTTTAAAAAATAGTATTTCTCCTCTTTAGACATATTGGATTTCTTGTTTTGTTTAGTACATATATCTCTTCAACCAAAAATCATTACTGATGATGATCAGTTTTGTTTTATACTTTGTAATCTTATAAAATGATTTCCATCAGGTGTTTCTCACAAAACCCCTGAGTGGTTGGTGAAAATCATGATTTCATGGATGGGAAAACTGAGGGACAGAGAAGCCCTGAACCTTGCCTCCTGGTTATATCCTTCTTTTCTGATCTCCTCTGTAGATTTTTGTATGTTTGGGTTTTTTTGTTTCCTTTTTTAAAATATCCCTGCCTTTCTGCTGTAGAGAATGATTTATGTATTGCAACAGCTGATTTTTTTTTTTCTGCAGAGATATTCCAATGCCCTTAGTCAGCTCAGGAGTAGAGCATGGTAATTTGAGAGAGCTGGCATTTGCAAGAATGAAAGACCTTGGAATACAGGTAAGAGTCTGACAGTAACTGTTGAGATCAAAGTAATCTGAAACACAAGGCACTTAACTTTGGTACACACAGACTCCCAAGTTTGGTCAAAAAGTTTTCATATACTGAAGGCATTCTTACTAGGTGTATATAAAACATGAAGTTGAAACCAGTGGTTGCAAAGGCTGCATCTTCTCCCTTGCACCCCTCTGCTTTCTTCTGAAAGAGCATATTTGTCGATTTAAGGGTGCCAGATGCCAACTATGATCTCAGCTCTCTTTTTTAAATTTTGAAGTATTTCTTTTTTTCTTTTTTTTTTTCTTTTGAAGTATTGGGTGTTCAGTTCTTGACTAGTGGAGATAGAAGATATGAGTATATGTTTGAGGACACCAGGATAACGTGTGTAAAATGATTACGAAACAGTGCTATTGCCCACATATTCCAATGTCCCTTGCCCTGCTCCACCCCCATGTTTTTTCAAGTACTTACTTATTTCACATATTTACTAAACACTTTCTTTCTTCTGGCCTTGGACATGCAGAAGAGCCCAGGAATCTGCAACTTAACAGTCTCTGCACATGATTCATAAATCACAGTAAGGTGATTATAACATAAATTCACAGTGCCCTAGAAACTCCTTCTTAGAGCTGCTAAAGAGGAAAAGCCAAAAGTGGGGTCAAGGCCTGAGCATTGATTGCTGGGCTCTGCCTTCAGCAATTCAGATTCACTAGGTCTGGAATGGAGCTATGGGATGTTCTCATGAACAATACAGACTTTGAGAGACATCGTTTTGAAGACTGCATGTCATGTTTGTGCACCTGCCCAAGACATTTTATTCTCTCAGTTAAATTGTTATAGAGAAACCTTTTCAGAAAATTGTCCAAAGGAGAGTTTGTGAACATGATCGGCTTATTCTACAAAAGAAAGAAAAAAAAGACAATTTCAAGTTCTGGAAAAATAGCAAATACAGTAATCAGAGTAATTAATAGCACCAAACAAGCAGACAAGTCTGTATTATGCCTGTTCTTCTTCCCAGTCTCCAACTGTCCTTGTCTTCCAGCACCTCTCTCCTCTGAGAATACCACAGCCAAAGTGACTGACCTGACCTGGTTATCCTGATAATTTCATCATCTAGCTATCGTCGTTAACCCTGTATCCCTTATATTCGGTTTGAGTCTAAACACTGAAGACAGCTGAAAGACATCTAGCTCACAGACTGTCTTTACCAGAAAATGAGCACACACCAATCTCTGCTTTTAAAAAGCATTCTCTCATAACACCCCCCACCACCACCACCAAAAAGGCATGCAGGTGTTCATTAAGAGCATGTAACTATAGCTTGTTCACATGCAACCTACTGTATAGAACTGCTGTAGCTAAAAGACAACATCTAAATGTAATAGATTTGTAATTATAGAGACTTGTGATCTTTGTTTGCTATATAATTTTTGAGTTCATGGAATCCACATTAAAGCATTATTATCTTGGGCTCATGTCTGGAACATGGAAATAGCTTTGTTTTTATAAAACTGAATAGTGAGCTCTTATCTTTCTCGTGGAATTCTTTACATATATAACAGCACTTCATAAATAATGCTGTTTTAGTAGTATAGCTTGCATGACATCATCACATTTCCTAGGGTGATCTTTTCTCACTGGTAGAAAATGTTAGAATCCTGAAAATAATTTTTACAGTTCTGTATGGGAAAATATACCATGGGATATATAATGGAATACTGTAATGACTCTGTAATTATAAATGTCAGGCTATGTAGTTATGTATACTGTATTGTGGAATAGAAGTGAGGGTCACGGGGTGCCTGGGTGGCTCAGTTGGTTAAGCATCCAACTCTTGATTTCGGCTCAGGTCATGAGCTCACGGTTCGGGAGTTTGAGCCCTGTGTCAGGCTCTGCGTTGACAGTGCAGAGCCTGCTTGGGATTCTCTCTCTTCCTCTCTGCCCCTCCCCTGCTTGAGTGTTCACTCACTCTCTCTTGCCCTCTCCCTCTCTCTCCCTCCCTCCCCTCCCCTCCCCCCTTAAATAAACATTAAGAAGAAGAAAAAAAGACATGAGAGTCCTATCACATAAGCTTGGCCATACAAGGAGAAGCATTGCATGTATATCATCTGCAGCCTCCCAGTGATGCTCTTGTGACTGTGGTTCAGATGTATAATAAATAGCTCTAGGTTCCATCTTTTTTCTTCCTTTCCTCCCTCCCTCCCTCCCTCCCTCCCTCCCATCCTTTCTCCCACAGTGCCCTTCTCTGAAAAAAAGAAAAAATACCACAGCAGTCTTTCCAACTTCTAAATGATACAAGCATGGTAATGCTAAAAATGTTAACTGCCATAAAATGATGAAGATATTTAAAAATTAGGAATTTGCTTTTTACTCTTCTGTATACATAGTTTTGGGTTCTACTTACAGGTACAACTATATCCCCTGGGTAAAAAAAACTATTTCCAGGTTTTAGGACATATATTATTTGGGTATCATATATTGATCTCTGAATTCTAAGCTTGTTTATAAAGCAATACTATACTAACTTCATATTTTGTTTTCCCCTATCCTCAGATTTATTAAAGATGGTTTTATTTTTAAATTTAGTTGTTATTATCTCATTGTAAATTATGTCCAAACTTAATTTTGAGCTCAGGGTTTGGTGGAAAGGTATGAATAAAAATTGAATTAGTTAACCCAGTTTTGTATTTGCCCCTTTCCTCCACTTTTTTTTTTCTTCAGTGTCGAGACGTGAGAACCAGAGAGGTTGGAATCCAAGAAATTCATCACAAAGTACGGCCATACCAGGTTAGTTTCTTCATTTTATAGAGAGATTGGGTCCTGTTCATAAATTTTTTTCAGACCTGGACCCACACTTTCTTACCAACAGGACTGATCCCTAGAAGTTAATAAGTAAACTAAGCAAAGAGTAATTGAGGATCAAATGTAGGTGTTAAGACAGGAAAGACAAATATGAGGGTGGCTGAACTGTAGAAGAGACAGGTTAGGAAAACCAAGTCTGAACTTCATTCTAGATCAGCACTGTCCACTAGAACCTTCTGCAGGGTTGCAAACTATAATCTGTGCCATCCAATGTGGTGTCAGTCCAATGTGACATGTGATGGTAAGTACTTAAAAAGTGGCCAGTGCAACTGAGGAACTGAGTTTTAAATTTTATTTAATTTTAATCCAAATATAAATAGCTACATACAGCTAGTGGCTACCTTCAGGTAGAGCTGAATGTGATCTGTTTATCTTTGTGGGTACTACAACTATTAAAATTATTGCCCATTGGTGGTAATCAGATGAATTCAGGGCCCTTGTCAATAAGGGTTCCACAAAACTTAAGCCTGATGCCTAAAAGTAGTCATTGTTTGTAATGAGTTAACTTCTCTCCTATGTACGTATAATGCCTAGCTATATGCCAAACTTTCTGTGGGGATTAGCTCTTTTGTGGAACCCTACTTGAGAGACATTAGATGACATCTGCATTGATATTTCTGTTCTCAAAATGCATGGTTTGTTTAATTGATGTTTTTTAACATCTGGGACCTTTTGAAGAAAAAAGTAGACCCAAGCACAGTTAATCATTTTTCCAAATTCTTGTGCAATCCAGTTAGTTAGTAAATATTTAAGTTTGCGAGGAAATTTAAGCATTGGTGTGAATTGTTCACTTCACTACTGGTACAGTCAGCCTATCTTCAGAATGTGTCTGAGTGTGACCATGCCCATATATGTAGGTTTGTCTCTGAATATTGTTGCATATTGCTTATGCAGATGCAAAATTCAAGGGCCACTTGAACAATGAGTTGAAGAGTCAAAAGCCTATGTAGATTGGTACCACAGAGCTTCCCCTATAAGCTACTCTCCAGTTCTTGAATTTTCTTTAATGTTTAATCTTATAACTAGTCATAATATTTTAAGCGCCCTGTGGGATGCCATACTTTCTTAAAAGCCCATCAAGGAACAAGTGACCAGTAACACATTTTTCCCCCAAAATCAGGTTTTAGTGGAAGAAGCAAAGGCTAGAAAATGAAACCATTGAGGACCTAACAGTTCTGCGGCTCAGTGGTGCTCCCAAGAGCTATGCATGTGACATAATATGTAATTTTACCTTCGAGACTCTTCATGGAGGATCAGAGGTTTAAGTACATAGAAGCATTTACTGAGCCAGATCTCTGTAAGAATCTCAAGGTTAATGAAGTTCAAATATTTATGCAATTATAGAATTGTTTTCCTTTTATAATATTCCATGAACAAGGCATGAACTCTTTCTTAATCATTGATATTTGAAAGTAGACAAGTAAAAAGAAACCTAATTCGTGATTATTCGTTATCCTTAATTGTGTGTATTAACCTAAATAAATACTTACAATTATAAAAATGAATTTTCTCTAATTTAAAAAACTTTGTGTGTGTGACTTTTTATTAAACAGGTTGAATTGGTAAGGAGAGATTATGTGGCGAATGGTGGCTGGGAAACATTCTTATCATATGAAGACCCAGATCAAGACATTCTGATTGGCCTCCTGAGATTACGAAAATGTTCGGAAGAAACCTTCCGTTTTGAATTGGTTGGAGGTGTTTCCATAGTTCGAGAGCTGCATGTGTACGGAAGTGTAGTCCCTGTGAGCAGTCGAGATCCTACTAAATTTCAGCATCAGGTATCCTGTATTCCATTTCTATTTGACTATAATTAGAAACTTGCCCAAAGGAGGAAGAGAGAAAAGGAATGGGCAGAAGGAGGAGGCAGAGGCAGAGGAGGAAGGAGGAAGGGAGAAAGGCAAGGACAGAAACTGAAGAACTAATATTGTATGTTCAGAGATGTTTTCTTTTGAGTGTGAAGGAGGAGGAGCGAGAGACAAATTGGAGACTCAGGTAGAATATAGTATTAGATTGAACCATATGAAATTGCTATTTTTGAAAGTCAGAAATGGCCTAATACCAGCAATTTCATATGATTCAACTATGTATTATGAAATCAAAGCAGATGATAATGTGAAAGCACTTGTGAAATATTAAAGGTCTTCATAGATGCAAGCTATATCTGACATGTAGTGGAATGCTGTTCCACTCCCCACAGACAACCTAAACAAAGAAATAACTCACTCTTTAAAATTTCCAGGAAGTGGCTTAAAACCACTATTGGTGGGTGCAGAGTAGACCCCAAACTTAGTGATTTAAGAATATTGCCTGGTTTCAAAAACCTTTTAGAAATTGTAGGGGTGACTAATAGATACAAGATTAGATGCCCCAGACTTCATCACCTAGAGATTGCCTAGAACTTATTTAAAAAGAGACAGGAAGTTGAGAGGCAATTGCCCCCTTGCTGTGATGAGATTACATTATCCACAGAATACCTTTTGATGGCTTTTGTTGCAAAATTATTCCCTTTTTTACTAGTCTGCTACAGGGTATTTTTGGTATAATTGAATGGTTTCTCTTTTCTTACTCCCATGCATTTTTTTTTTGTCATTCTTATTTTAGCAGATTTTAGCAACTACTAAATATTAGCCTTTTTGTTTTACAGACCCCTCTTACTGACTTCCTTTCTTCTCAATTCCCTAATCCCCCCCTTTGCTCCTTCCAGGGATTTGGCATGCTTCTGATGGAGGAGGCAGAAAGAATAGCTAGAGAAGAACACGGATCTGGGAAAATAGCTGTTATATCAGGTAACTGGAGGAGAGCAAAATTCATGATTCATTCACATTTTAACTTGGTATCACAGTTAAAACTATCTCAGGCTTCTCTTACCCCTATTTATGATTAGTCAGGATTGGGCCAAGTACAACAGTAAAAGACTTGTGCTCACACACAGAATTCCTGTAAGCAGTCTGGTGGAGTAGAGCTTCCAGAAGCACAGAGTGGCAAGACCAGTAATCGGTGTCCTATCTTTCTTGCTGTCACACCAGTCATCTGTCTGCCCCACTAGTCGTCATTTCCTCTCTTGTGCTTTGTGCCCAGTTACTCTGTCTGAGAAAATGAAATTTGGTGATATGGATCCAAGAAAAAGTAAACCAGTGTGGCTGTTATCAACACTGTTGTTCAGAAAGTTAAAATGGAATCTCAGTTGCCAGTACAAGATATTTAAAGGCAGAGTTCTTTGCTCCATAAATATTGCTCTCAGTGACTTTGCTTCAGGGAACAGCTTTCCCTTGTTTGCAGCTTTCCCCATACTTTGTGTGGGACATCACACAAAGGGAAGTGGGCACAAAAAGGAAATTCTAGTGTGAGAGAAAAAGAAATAATATAGATACACTTTCACTCCTACTGTTTAGTACTATATCCTAAAAATTGCTATTCCTAATAAGAAGCTAATGTGGAAAAGCCATGATCAGAACGTAGGGTTTTTTTTCCTCCAGGTTTATTTTCCCATTAGAAAATATGCTCCTTTCTTAAAGCAGATTCTTTTCTTTTAAGATCTTGTAAATAATCTTTTCTGAAAATGAGAGTTGAAATGAGTTTTTAAAAAAAAATCAATAAATTGTTGCTAATCAATAAATCAACACCCTTGCCCAGGTTTTAATGATTATAATTATGAAAATGTAATGACCCAGGCTCACTTAATCATTTAGTCTGGCTATGGTTTTTGGCATTATCCAGATGGATTAGTAAAACATTTCTTAACATGGCTAGCTTTATATATTTTTCTCTGTTACCTTAATTTCACTAAAAAGAGGCTCACCTAAGCGATACTGATATTTGTAATAAAAAATGTTTACGTCTCAGTTGTAACCTGTGGTTGTCCAGAAGTCAACCTTTCCTGTTCCCCAAAGAGGTCCAGCCTGACTTGAGACTTACTCTACACGCACACCTGTGAAGGGTTGAAAGCACCTGACATTCAGCAGTCCCTTTCGCTAGAACACTGTCAGTGTGTTCAGCACAGTACTTCTCAGGCTTTAATGTGCTTGTACATTATCCAGAGATCCTGTTAAAATGCAGATTCAGGGGGCGCCTGGGTGGCTCAGTTAGTTAAGCTTCTGACTTTGGCTCATGTCATGATCTCACTGCTCGTGGGTTCAAGCCCTGCATCGGACTTTGTCCTGACAGCTCAGAGCCTTGAGTCTGCTTCTGATTCTGTCTCCCTCTCTCTCTGCCCTTCCCCCACTCGTGTGTGTGTGTGTGTGTGTGTGTGTGTGCGCGCGCGCGCACACGCTCTGTCTCTCCCTCTCTCTCAAAAATAAATAAACATTAAAAAAAAATTTTTTAATGGAGATTCAGTCTGGGGTGGGGCTTGAGAGCCTGCATTTCTAACCAACTTACAGTGATACCTGTGCTAATTGTGTCTTCAGACCACATTTTGAATGGCAAGGTTTTCATATTCTCTTCCAAACCATTAAGGGAAAGATACTCTCTGTGACCATGGTGGGGCCTGCACACCCGCAGGCTACTGTGCAGTCACGTGGTTTTCTGGTATCTGTGGGAACATAATCAATTTTACAACCGAAGAACATTGGTATTCTATTACTTCTCCACATTATTTCATTAGCCTTCATAATATCTATCCATTTGTAGAAATGTTACATGCAGAGAGGGCCCCTGACTTGGCTGAGGTTCTATTCAGGCACCCATAAGAGCCTTAGTTTCTGCTTTTTATGAGTAGGGTGTCTTTCTAAGTGGAAATCAGCATCTGTCCTCTTTCTAGCTTTTTATCATAATCTAAATAATAGCTCAATTTCAGATCATCTGCTTGTAGAATTTTTAAAATAAGAGTCTTGCTGAAAAAAGCTGGGAAGAACCTTTCTCCTTAGCTGCTACAGTAGGACTACTAGATTTCTATATAGGGGGTTTCTTTGGGCTAGTGGGTTTCTGTAAGAGCAGTCCTGGATTGTCTTTTGGAACTAAAGTGAGTTCTGTGGGAGGAAGGAAGCATTATTTCCTGTCACTCTAGTCTCTAAGTTGCATCATTGCTTTCTATTAGGGAAAGCACATAGTACCTTGACTTTCTCTTTGACTCAAGATCTGATCACCCTTCTGATGAAAAAAGCCAAGAATATTTCTCTATGTATGATGCATTTTATTTCTCTAATTTAGTAACATATTATTGTTCAGTTAAGTTTCTGAATCAGACACCTGAGATGTCCATTATTCAGAACTTTGAGTAGTACAGATTTAAAGTATGCATTATCATCACCTTTTATGTAGCTTTTGTCCTTCCATGTTTGTTCATATTTCACTTTGGTCTTTCTGCTTTGAGTACTGTGTGTGTGTTGGGGGGGGGGGGATTAGTTTTTGTAAAAAGTCAAACAGTTCTCCATAATTTGATCCTTGGAATGAAAATATCCTTATGATCGCAGTGGTGCTTGTCTACTGTGTTTATTCACAGTGCTTCATTAGGTGTGCTGTATAGGAAGAGACACTTGGTGGCGGGAGAGTTTGGATTCCATTCCTGTGTTGACCGTAGCCCTCACTCTTTGTGATCTTGGATAATTTCACTTGATCTCCATAGACCTTTCTTCCCTTACTGAAAAAAATTGGGGTAGGTTATCTTTTACAATTCTAGCAGTCTATAATTCTGCCCCTTAGTGTTTTCATCTCTTTTAGTTCTCAACATAACCACTTGTGTTTTACTGATTACATTTTAAGTAGATTCTTTCCTGAAACCATGTTAGGAAGCCCTTTAATTTCATTAGTAATTGCACTTAGTCTCCTTGTATGTTAGATATTTGATGATAAAAATGATAAAGTTTCCCATGGTTAGGTTATCCTATGATTTGTGGATACATATTGACTTCATCACAATTTGGTGCTACTTTGTGACCTAAGCGTTGTATGTTTTTTTTCTGACCTTGTCTTTGATTTGTAAATCCATCCTTGTTCTGGTCTGCAGGCTTTTGTACACAGTGGTGGCCTACATATTCTGTCCTGGCATAACTAGTAGCTTGAGTAAGGGAGAGACAGGTCATTTATCATTCTGGTTACAGTGACTGTAAGAGTAATGCACTTATGTCGAGTTTTTTTTTTTTTTTAATTACATTCTGATTCATTATGACTTCCCCTCAACTTGCCAGCAGATTTTCTGTTATTTGGATTTATAATCTTTGATTCTGCCTCTAGACAGTATGATTAACTGCACAGTAGATCTGATTTGAATCACTAGTCAGACTCCATGTGTTCTATTTTTCCCTGTTAAAAACAAATTGGTGTTTATCTTTGTTACCTCAATATATTTTGTTTATAAAAGGCATATACTGAATATTTTACAGCTAATTTATCCTTTTTTAAAAGACTGACTTTATAGCTACTTGAGGAAATTGAAAATTTTCTTGTTTATTGGAGTCAGGTGAAGCACTTAGACCTTTTAGATTATTCATTCTATTTTTTTAAGTATATATAATTATCTTCGTAAGTAAACTGTGTTTCAAAGTTAACCATCAACTCTAAATTTGAAAATTAAAGCAAAAATGAAATGATTGGCTTCATCAGCATCAGAATCACCAAGTGTATTGAGTGTCTCCTATGTTCAAGGGACCGGAGTTGAGAGGGCAGATCAAGGAAGTATGAGATACTACTGCCTGGACCTTGAGGGGTGTTGAAATTGGGCTGCACAGTTAACTCAATTTTCACCCCACAGATTATCCTTAACTCCAGAGGAAGTTAAATTTTTCTCTCTACTTAGACTATATCTCAACTCATGATTAATTGCTTCAGAATAAGAAAATAATCTTTTTTGTACATACAAAATGGGTAAACCAGTAAGGTAAGAACAACCAGTTTATAACATGTGTGGGCAGTTAATTACTGCTAAATAAGCAATTAATTAGTCCCTATTATATCCAAGTGCTTTAATATCTCTCACCAGCTTATGTAGCTTCTATCAACATACACCTGTTTAAGGTTAACAAATTGTATCTACTTAAAAGCCATGATGTTTATCTATGTGGATTTTTATCTCTCTTTCCTTTAAATATGTTAGGATGAAGCCATTTTTTTCTCTTCCCTGTCTTATGGTGTCAAGTACAAGTGATTATACTGTAGAACCTAACCTACAACATTTGAAATGCCATCACTAATAATCACCATGGAAACTGGAGATCTCTGATGTTACACTGCCCGTACCATTTCCAAAAGGGCAAATATAACTGTTGATAGCTGCTATTTAAAAAGCCACTTAATATACCCAACAGATGATTTTTTTTTTCTTTTGGCAGTTTTGGCTAGGTATCGGATCCAGTCATGTTACTGTTTCTGTTTGCCAAGCTAATTACTATGCATCAAGACAAACAGCTATTCCCAAGCTCCCCCTAGTACCTTCGTCATAAGCAGTATTCTATTTGTGTTCTTTCAAGTAGAAAATTAATATGGCCATTGGCCAAGAATTGTACAAGGCTGATAGATCACACAGTGATGGTGAGAAATGAGGAAAATGTCTGAATGGTTGATGACAGAAATCCACTGAAGTCAGAGACTGTTAGCCATTTTGTTTAAACCCATTTAAAGTCAAAGAAGAGAGAAGGGGGGAAGATAAATATATAGGATGAATAATCCTTAAACCTTAAATATAAAGTGAGTAAACAAGTCACTGTGGAGAGGAGATCATTCTAAAATCATGATGCTCAGAATATGATTCTAAAAGCTACATCTACAATTCCTACTAGTGAAAAAACCAACATGCCTATGCCTTACATAATCCAATATGGTTTCCTGGGACTGAAATTCATGGTCTTGTACCCCAGAGCCAGTGTTTAATGATATGTGGGCAGAAAATAACAGTCATTTGGTTTCATTAAACTACAAATGGCTTAGATTTACTTACTGAACCCCAGAAACTTCACCTGTATTCCAGGCTGCAACCCATCTCCCTTTACTTAAGGTGAAGGTAGTTTTATTCTCTACATTATAATCTAGGTGAAAAGAAGCATACATTTGTAACTAGATGTGTCTGGTAATGGACTCTTGATCCTTACCAAAATGCCTAGAAAAGCTTTTCCTCATTTTGGCTTATTTCGTTGGTAAGGACACAGGAAGCCTGCCAAATGCAAACTAGTTTGTGCCGCCTGTGTGCTGTGTGCATAGGACTTGTCAGAAAGGAAGGGGAAAGATTGTGTGCTCTTTTGTAGTTTCTGTTTCATCCCTTTACATAATTTATCTTGTAATAAATTATCCCCTAATGAAATGCACATTGTTAGGGTTCTGTATATTCCTCTATTTATTCCACTTTAGCATTCTAACAATTAAATGTTTTTTTAAATGTTTATTTAAATAATTTTTGAGAGAGAGAGTGCAAACAGGGTAGGGCCAGAGAGAAAGGGAGAGAGAGAGAATCCCCAGAAGGCTCTGCACTGTCAGCACAGAGCCTGATGCCATGCTCAAACTCACAAACCATGAGATCATGACCTGAGCCAAAATCAAGAGTTGGCCACTTACTTACCCAAGTGAGCCACTGAGGTGCCCCCATATTTCTTTTCTGGTGCATGTTCCAATAGGATTGTATTGTGGTGGTGGGTAATATCTTTCTGTTTAAAGATAATAGATAAAAACAAAATATTGCTTTGCTACAAGAATTTGATTCTTAATCATTAGACTAGCAATGATGATATGGAATACTATTTTGCTAGATAAGAAATTAGCTAAATGTTTGCCAACTGGTGTGTGTATTGCAGCTGGACTGTGGAGGCATCCTTGCATAGCTCCTCCCAGGACTCTGCATTCCCTGATTTGTTACTCATTCATTTGTAGAGGAATCAGGTACCAGATTGTAGTACTTTGCATATCAAGTGCATTATACTCATCCTTCTCTCTGTATTTCATGACTATAGTAACTAATGCATGTTTTCCAAATATTCCTTAATAGGCCACTGGTGAGTGTCCACTGTTTGGATCTTATGGTGAGGTTTCCTAGGCAGAAGCTAGTGATAGGAGTGGGTAGTAGCTTGTTGGCACATGAGGAACAGCATCTGGCAAGTGCTGTTTCTCTTCCTAGGTCCATGCTATCAAGTGTCCTTGTATCTCAGAAATGTGCACATTAATGTCCCAGAGGACAGCCCTGCTAATGTTGACATGCTTAACATATGTATACTTTTTCTCCCCATTCTTGTTCCTCTTAGTTTATAGATATTGGGAATTACGACTGTACTTCTGCTTGGGAAGAGGAATAGTGCTATATCATGTGGCTTCTAATAATATTCCTGAGAGGTCTGGGTGCTTTGATATAAATGACTGCCTTTGTTGTAAAGTTAGACGCTTCATCGGCTTTTTTCTGAGGAAGGAAGCCTTCTCCAGAGTTGTCTAGTCTAGACTTCTCATCATCTGCTGTTCATCACAATGTCTGATTTTAGTTTGTTGCAGTATTAACTCCTTATCAATGTAACTTTCATGTGATTAGTACTGTTCTTTTCAATAAATATTTGACATTGTTATAATCCACTCAATTTTTAATAAAACTTTCCTCTTTTAGATCTTAGAGGCAAGGATTTGGCAGATTCTTCCCCTTTGGGGGAACAGATTACTAAATAATTCTGGAAAACATTGATGCTGCCTTCCTTAGCAACCAAGATACTGTTTTTATAGAGCTTTTTAGTTTAAGCATTTCTAATTCCAGCAAGACATAACAGGGAATTTCTTATTCTTTTTATCACATGGCTTGAACTGTTGTCTCTGACTCACATTTCTGAGACATTAACTGATGGATTTAGGGTTTTAGATTGTGGCCATGGGATTATATTTCCTTATCCCCCCTGCCCCCAATCCTCTACCTCCCTGAGCATCCAGTTGTCTGCTTTATCCACCATTTATGAATGAATCGCTGTTGTTTGGTAAAGCAGTCCAGAAGCCCCAGATCTATATGCTATGTGCCCTGTTACCTCTTACTGCAAATCCTACTAATTAGTGGTTGTTTTGGTTATCTCTTGTTGTGTAACACATCACCCCAAAATTTACTGGCTTAATACAACAACCAATTTATTTTCTTAGTGATTCTGTGGGTCAGAAATTCAACTGGGCATACAGAAGATGGCTCACTTCTGTTTCATGATGTCTAGGACCTTGGCTGGGGTGGCTTAAATGGCCATCAGCTGTGACTAGGTTGGCTTGTCTGGAGTTTCAGTTCTAGCTGGTAATGGGTGCTCAGTTGAGACTGTCAGCATGAGCACCTTGGTTCTTTTCTACCTGACTTGCATTTCTTATAGCATGAAGGCTGGGCTCTTAAAGGAAGGGAGCAAAGACTAGACTTAGAAGTCCCAGAACATCTTATATTCATTATCTGTTGCTGTGTAATAAATAATCACAAAACTTAATGTCTGAAAACAAGCGGTCATCACAATTCCTATAAGTCAGAAATCTAGAAGTGACTTAGCAAGGTACCTCTGCCTCAAAGTATCTCATAAAACTCCAGTTAAGGTATCAGCTGGAGTTGTAATCATTTCAGGATTCAATTGGGGTTGAAAGATCCACTTCCAGGTTTACCATGTGATTTGACAGGCTTCAGTTCCTCATGGGCTGTTGGTCTTAGGGCCACAGTTCCTCACCATGCCATGTAGGCCTCTCCAAAGGGCTGCTCATCACGTGGCAGCTTGCTGCCCTCAGCAGAGTGATCACAGAGACGGCCCCTTGAGATGGGAGCTACAGTCCTTATACCTACTCTTAGTAATAAGTCAACAAGTCCAGCCCACACTCAAGGGATTATGCAAGACTGAATACCAGTAGACAGGGACTTTGGGAGTCCTCCTCTTAGAGACTGTCTACCACAATGTGACTTATGCCCCATTCTATTGGTTACCAGAGTCATTGGGCCAGCCCACATTTTAAAAGAGAGGAAATATATCCACTTTTAAAGAGAAGATCTGGTGGCGGCCACCTTTGCCTACTAAGTTAAATATGTTTTCATTTACTTGAGATTAAGTTACCCAGTCCCTTTCTACAGAAAACTTCATTTAGCCTTCTCCCAGGATGGACTGTCTTTGGCCATATGTAGATTCAAGAGTTCTTGTCCCAAACCCAATATCAGGGTTTCATAGAGCCAGTCATGGCAGCACAGTTATACCTAACACTGTCCTAAGTAGACTTTGGCAGGCCCCCACAAGTAACCCCTGCATCTGACCTTTTGTCTGCTATCTCTCTTCCATGAGGACATTTCTGTATTTCCCTTTATAAGCCTATCTAAATGTTTAATCCTTTAGATCTATGATATTGGCCACTTAACCTTTCTACTAGGTTATAGAATATAGACCATCTTTGGGCTGGTTTCTCTCTAAAGATATCCTACCCTTATCCACATTCCTGCCCCCAAACAAACACCTGAAAATAGTTAATGGACCTTGAAGTCTTGTTTTCTCAATTTGGGAAGGTAGTAAATTGTATATGACATAAAATTTGCCATTATAAACATTAAAAAAATTTTTTTTTAAATTTTTTTTGGGGGGGGCCTACAAAAGCAGAAGGGGAGAGAGAGAGGGAGAGAGAATGAGAATGAATGAATCTTAAGCAGGCTCCATGCTCAGCACAGAGCCCAACATTGGGCTCAATCCCATGACCCTGGGATAGTGACCTGAGCCAAAATCAAGAGTTGGATGCTCGACCGAGCCATTCATGTGCCCCTGCCGTTATGACCATTTTTCAGTATACATGTTGGGGCATTTGTTACAGTCACAACTTTATACAACCATCACCACTATTTCCAAAACATTTTCATTACCCCAAACAGAGACTCTGTCCTCATTAAGCAGTATTCTCAATTCTCCCATCACCCCAACCCCTGGTAACTTCTAATCCACTTTGTCTCTGTGAGGTGGAATCATACAGTATATGGCCTTTTGTGTCTGACTTATTTCCCTTAGCATAGTGTCTTCTAGGTTTATTCATACTATAACATTAAAAGATTATGCTTCCTTTACTAAGACTGAACAATATTCCACGTGTGTACGCTGTGTGCATGTGTGCGTGTATGAACATTTAATAGAAGTCACAAGTAAAGCCATCTAGTTCTGGGCTTTTCTTTGTTGGAAGGTTTTTTATTACTGATTCAATCTCCTGACTTGTTGTAGGACCATATAGACCTGTTTCTTCTTGAGTCAATCTTTGTGGTTTGTGTGTCTAGGAATTTGTCCATTTTAACTAGATTATCCAGTGTGTTAGTGTATACACACATCAATATTCTTCATAGTATTCTCTTCTAATGCTTTTTATTTCTATAAATAAATTTCTCTTTCATTTCTAATTTTAGTAATTTCAGTCTCTTTTTCTTTATACTTTTCTTCATACTTTAAGATTTCAGTCTTTTTAAATTTATTAAGTTTTCTTTTATGACCTGATTTATGATCTAAGCTGGAGAATGCTTCATGTCCCCTGTGGAAAATGCATATTCTGCTGTTGCTGAGTGATGTGTTCTGTATATGCCTGTTAGGTCTAATCAGTTTAAAGTGTTTTTCAAGTCCTCTATTTCCTTATTGATCTTCTGTCTTATTTTTCAAGCCATTATTGAAAATGTCTGTTGAAGTCTGCAATTCTTATTGTAGAACTATTTATTTCTCCCCTCAATTCTGTCCATTTTTGCTTCATATATTTTGGGGCTCTGTTGTTAGGTGTATGTGTGTTTATAATTGTTAAACCTTGATGAATTGAACACTTTGTCTCCTGTATCATATAGCAATTTTATTTTTAATTTTCTGAGGAGCCTCCATACTGTTTTCCATAATGGCTGCACCAATTTGCATTCCCAGCCAACAGTACACAAGGGATTCTCTTTTCTCCACATATTGCCAACACTTGTTCTTTTGTCTTCTTGATGATGGCCAGGCTAACAGGTATGAATGAGGTCATGTCATTGTGGTCTTGATTTGCATTTCCCTGATGAGTAGTGATGTTGAGCAACTTTTCATGTACCTATTGGCCATGTGGATATCTTCTTTGGAAAAATGTCAGTTTAATTTCTCTGCCCATTTTTAATCAGATTGACTTTTGTTACTAAGTTGTAGGAGTTAAGTATATTAGATAAAATTCCTTATCCAATATATGAATTACAAATATGTTCTCCCATTCCGTAGGTTGTCTTTTCATTTTGTTGATTATTTCTTTTGCTGTATGGAAGCTTTTTAATTTGATACAGTCCCCCTTAGTGATTTTTCTTTTGTTGGTTGTGCTCCTTTAGTTCTTTGTTCATGGTTTCCTTTAGCTCCTGAGCATATTTAATACCGTTGATTCTGCCTGGTAATCCCAGTATCTAGGCTTCCTCGGGCACAGTTTCTGTCAAATTCTCTTTTTCCCATGAATGGCCTTATTTTCCTGGGTTTGTTTTTGTTGTCGATGTTGAGAACTGCACATTTGAATAATATAAAAGATTCTCCCCCTCTTCAGGGATTGCTCTTAAGGGCTGCAGTCATCCATTTGTGTAGTGACTTTTCCAAACTATTTTTGTAAAGTCAGTTCTTTGTTGCATGTGGACACTAAAGTTTCTGTCCTCTCTGCAATCAGCCTGTGACCTGACAGAGATTTTCTTAAATGTCTGGATCTTTAAAAATGGGGGAGGGTGCTGTATGTCTCTTCAAATCTTACAACAAACACCCAGCACAGAAAGAAGAGGCCAAAGCAAAGGCTGTAGTTCCTCCAGGAGCCTCCAAACCAAACAAAATACACAGCTAGCTGGCTTCAGCTAACTGCTGTAGGAATGGGGGAGAGTATGTGGTTTACATCTGCTGCTCTCTTCTCAGAGTTCAGCAGCTCCTTCATCAAGTGCCCCCCTCCCCCCCACCCCGGTTGCTATAAGTGTCTTATCAATTTCTAGTGTCTCAAGATGGTTGGTTCTATTTTTTTCCAGTTTAATGGTTGTTTCAGTGCAGGGACTGATCTCTGGAGTTTCCTATTTGACCATTTGCTTTTTCAAAGTCAATTTTTTAAAAGACTATAAGGGATACCACTTCCTTCCAGGTTGCAGATGGCACAGTCTTTAACTTCTGCAGAGACACACTAATGATTTGGGACGTGAGCAAAGTAGTGGGAATGATCTGTGACATAGCAGATATTTTGCCCTGATATGAACAGAGCCAGTCCAGTTTTGAATTAGAAGTTTGTGGGCTCTCCTAGGTCAGACACTGTGTGAGGGGAAAAAAATCTAAGAGCTGTAAGATAACCTACCACCGTCATCCTACTCTAAGTTACCACAGTAGGTTTCATTTAAATTCTGTGTAACTGCTATACAAGTTATCTACTTTATCCTTTGTTCATTTTGTCTTCGCTATTACCTTGGTATAGCCATTTCAGAATGGATAGAGGAATTTTAGGCTGCTGGGTAGCAGGTTGGATCTTACACCTCTACTCAGATATTCTCTGTATCATCCAAGATGATGGAGAATAAGGTACTAATGTGCTTTATTAATGATTTGAAATAGCTGCTTTGAAGAGCTAAGATTACATGTGGGTAATTTTGTAAGTTTCTTTTTTTTTTTTTTTAATAACATAGCAGGGGGAAAAAATTCTCTTTCAAAGATTTAGGGTCATTGAGTTAACTGGTTCATTTTCAGACATTCAGAATAAAAACCTTTCCCAACTCTCCTACGTGGGCATTGTTGAGTGAAATAGTGCCATCCAACTAAGCGATCAATGAGATGTAATAAAGTCTCATTTTAGTAGCAAATGAATAAAACTAATGAATACATTTGTCTTGTATTAACGCTGCTAGGCACATACCAAGTACTCAATAAATAGTTGATTAATTGAACCCAAAAGTAATTAAAACAGTTTGTTTTTATTTCACTGATTTTTTTTAATGATTATGAACCATCATCTCAATCTTTTGTACCTACTCAGAAAAATCAGATTTAAGTTTCAAAGGGTTGATTTAACATATTTTCCTTTTTCAAGTTTGGCTTCAGGAATGTGATGTGGCTGAAGGTAGCTAAAGAGGCTGGTGACCAAAGCCAAATCACAGAATATTACTCTAGGCACGTGTCTGGATACTCTTTTTCCACCTTATCTCATTTGATCATATCACATCTGGCAAAGCGATGAAGCTAAAACATGTATTCTGCCTCCAAGGGTAGGAAAAAGGCCCCCACAATATAGGTGAATTTGGGTTGTGGGTTGCAGAACTTGGAGGATAAAACAAAACAGGCATTTGGACCACCCCCTGCCCTCCCCATCCCGAATGCTCTACTAACAATGCTAGTAGGGCACCCTGAGGACTGCTGCATATCGGTTCAAGTCCTGCTCATTCCCTAGCCCACCGGGCGTTGCAGACACACCCAAGCGATCAGGTTGAGAAGTCAGTTACTTGTACAGTCCACTGCATCTCTTCTCAAGGGCAGAAGCAGTGTTAACGCTGAGGCCTGTGACACAGTCTGCCTACGTCAGTCCAGGAGGCTGGCAGACGTCAGCTGTGAAATGTAATTGCTTGCTGTTGGCCGACTAACAAGAGGAAAGTTACTGTGAGGAGGACTGTTTGGAGCCCTGCTCAGCACCAAGGGGTGAGGGGAGCAGGGTGTGGCCCATACCCAGCCCCAGTGATGGCCTGTTCTCCTCCAAGCTGGCTAAGAGTGCTAATGCTTTTACCAGCCTGTTCTGCAGATTGTAGAAATGCAGCAGGGGCATGGAGGTGGGGAAGCTGTCCAGAAACAAGAGGCACAAAGAAATACAAACGGGCGTATTTTTGCTTAGTTGTTTAAGAGGTTGGAGTTCAGACCCGCTGGAGGTCAGACTTCTTTCCCCAAAATACTTAAATCTTCCCAAAGGGTCCAGAAGTAGATTTTCCATCTCCGTGCTACTGCATGTTAGTGGAAACAAAGATAGGAGCCTGAAAATATACCTTTCTTTCAAAAAAGCACAAAGCCTGAATGCCTCTTCTCAAGTTGTAATGGTTTCTAAGGCCCATGCCCTGTATAAAGGCATAAATAGCTCAGGGAGCCTGTATGCTCAGTTGGAATCATGACTGAGGAATGCTTAGTGTTACCCCAGTAAAGCTGTTCTTTTCAGCAGCTTCGGAAATCAGGGCACACTCTGTTGAACTTTGCACTTATCCGAGGGCTGTCCTGTGTTAGATGTAAGGAACTGCTTCTGTCTCACCTCTGCTGGTTATGGTGGACAGATAACAGGTGTAGCTGTTCTAGGATGCACTTTGACCAACAGTACACCTTCAGTCTGGTAATTAATGGTAAAGGAGATATCACCATCTTTATTTGAAAGAAGGCAATTAAAACATGCCTCCAGTGAACATGCTGAGCAGAACCGGAAGGAAACCAAATGTATTTTATGACTTCACATGAGTAGAAAGCTAGAAGCATTAGCAGTCTGGTGAATTAATTGATCATTGTTGAAGCTGGGTAATGGGTATATGGAAGTTCGATACATCACCTCTACTTTTACATATTCTCCATAATAAATTAAGTCCATGGAAAATGGCATCTACTTTGTGAAATTAGAAAATATAAAAAGCCAGACCTATGTCTTTAAAATGTGGGGGCAACTTCGTAAGAGATAACAGTATAAATCAGAAAGCTGCCTCTAAATCTTTAACAAGGTAAGAAAGCTGGAACTAGATAAAGCCCTGCCCTTCATGCCTTTTACACTGAGTCATTTTCACTACCTGTCACCTAACATACAGGCAATTTTTTTTTTCTTTTTTCTTTTTAAAGACATCCCTCAGGGGCACATTTCTTTGTATGTATACAACATAATAACTGAATACAGTACAATAGTTGATTATATGCCAGACACTTCCTAATGATGGAAGTCATTGACTTCAAAGAGCTTACATTCTAGGAAGATAGACATGCAAGTCAAATGAAGCACAGCATGGCGACCGAACAACAGGACTATAAGTAAGGGAAGCGGCTAGCATGGAGAGAGATGCTATGAATTCTAGCTTCTTTGTGGATAGGAAAAGTATATTCCGAGGTCTCCTGGTGGTGGGTTTGTCCAAGTTGAGGGTTCAGTGTAGAATGAGCCACTCATCCTATTCCTTCTACCTTATTTCCTAAATTCTCTGTACAAATTGAGTTCTCAAAACACATTGAGACATCTATAAAATGGAGTGCCCCTCTTGAGCCTTTTTCTTAATTGAGATATTACATGCAATAAAGTACATTTTAAGTGTACCACTTGATTAGTTTTTGCATGTGAATTGTATTCCCATGTAACTATTAGATTAAGGTGGAACTTTTTCAGCCCTCCAGGAGACTCTCCTTCCCTCTTTCAGTTCATACCATCTTCCAGATGTAACCAGTACTCTGACTTCCAGGACCATAAAATTAACTTTACCTGTGTCTGCACTTTGTGTTGATGGGATCTTTCATATGTGCTTTCTTTCATACATGTTAGGCCTTTTAGGTTCATCCATGTTCTTGCAGATAGCTATAGTTCCTTTTTCCATTCTGTGGGTGAAAATATAATTTATCCATTCTACTGATAGATATTTGGGTTATTTCCTGTTTGGATATTATAAATAATGTCTTTTGTTGGATATAAGCATTCATTTCTCTCTTCACTCAGGAATATAATTGCTGGGTTATAGGATGTGCTTATGGAACAAGAGCTTTAGGAAATAGTACAAACAATAAAGTGGTTGTACCCCTCTGGGGGTTCTGAGCTGTCTTCCTATATTCAGTGGGTGTGTGCTACTATCTGACCTATATTTTGTGTATGTTTTCCTCTTGCTGTATCCCAAGCCACAATGTTGAGTAGAAGTAATGATTAGAATGTAGAGACAAGGTGAAATTGTGCAAGATGGAATATCAGTAATCCTATTTTTTTTTTTTAATTCTAGATAACATACAGTGCAATATTGGTTTCAGGAGAATTCAGTGATTCACTACTTACATACAACACCCAGTGCTCATCACAACAAGTGCATTCCTTAATACCCATCACCCAGCTAGCTCATTCCCAACCACCTCCCTCTGTCACCCCTCAGTTTGTTCCCTATCATTAGGAGTCTTTTGTGGTTTCTCAGTAATCCTTGAATTAAAAGGGAAATTGTCCAGTGACCTGTCATCACATGATATAGTACTGTTACTTCCATTCTGTCAGCTTCAATTCAATTTTCTAAACACTTGAAAACTTTCAAAGGAGGTAGGAAACAAAACATGGTGGGAAAGTCCTTTTCCTAAGTAGCAAATGTTTGGGCTAAAGAACTAGGCGAGACTTGAAAGAGCTAACAGTTCTTTGGGTTTTTGGTTTGTTTTGTTTTTTGGGTTTTTTTTAATTTTTTTATATAATTTATCATCAGATTGGTTTCCATACAACACCCAGTGCTCATCCCAACAGGTGCCCTCCTCAGTGCCCATCACCCACTTTCCCCTTAAACCCTCATCAAACCCTCAGTTCTCAGTATTTAAGAGTCTCTATTTCATGCACAATACTCAGCACTAGGAATACAAAGTAAAGAAAAAGGTAAATAGAACTCGTACCACTTAGGGAGGCCAACAGTGGCACAGTCCACCATGGGGAGTTCTGGGGGGCAGAACACTGTAAAGAAAACCGCGGTTGTTTTCATTCACATTGCACATGATACTCTGAATACCTATGCTACTGACACCGGATGTAGGGTGTTTCCACACATCAAGTAATTCTGCCACACCAGCTGTGTGTCCTGTAATTTAACTCCATTCTGACACTATCTACCTGGAGACAGCTTCAGATCCCACAGGTTAAGGGCTCAGGCCCACAAGAGTGTCCTCACTTCAAATGCCAATTGCAAGTCCAGGTTGTTACCAGTGCTTCTGACCTATAAATGGAGGTTTCCACCACCCCCTTCTTAGGTCTGATTAGTTTGCTAGAGGGAACAAGCATAACCAAAGACCTGGAAACTAGAAAAAGAGCCAGACATGTGCAGAGAACTTAAAAAAATTTAAAATTCACCAAGGCTGAAGCATAATTTTTAAGAAGAGAGGTGTAGCAAGAGATAAAGCTAGAAATGTAGCTGGGTACCAGATCGTAAACAGCTTTAAAAGAATAATAACAGCCAATGTTTCTGAAGAATTGGCTTTTTTCAGACCCTGCACTAATCACATTCCATAGACTATCTCATTTAATACTCAACATCCTGAAAACTTAAGTACATTATTACAGAGGATAAAATAAAGGTTCAGCGTTCTCTTTTTTTGCTGGGTCTCTGTCTGGTTTGGGAATCAAAGTAATGCTGGCTTCATACAATCAGTCTGGAAGTTTTCCTTCCCTTTCTATTTTTTGGAACAGCTTGAGAAGGATAGGTATTATCTCTGCTTTAAATGTCTGGTAGAATTCCCCAGGGAAGCCATCTGGTCCTGGACTCTTATTTGTTGGGAGATTTTTGATAACTGATTCGATTTCTTCTCTGGTTATGGGTCTGTTCAAGTTTTCTATTTCTTCCTGTTTGAGTTTTGGAAGTGTGTGGGTGCTTAGGAATTTGTCCATTTCTTCCAGGTTGTCCAGTTTGTTGGCATATAATTTTTCATAGTATTCCCTGATAATTGCTTGTTTTTCTGAGGGATTGGTTGTAATAATTCCATTTTCATTCGTGACTTTATCTATTTGGGTCCTCTCCCTTTTCTTTTTGAGAAGCGTGGCTAGAGGTTTACCAATTTTGTTCATTTTTTCAAAAAACCAACTCTTGGTTTCATTGATCTGCTCTACTGTTTTTTTAGATTCTATATTGTTTATTTCTGCTCTGATCTTTATTATAATTTCTCTTCTTCTGGGTTTGGGGTGTCTTTGCTGTTCTGCTTCTATTTCCTTTAGGTGTGCTGTTAGATTTTGTATTTGGGATTTTTCGTGTTTCTTGAGATAGGCCTGGATTGCAATGTATTTTCCTCTCAGGACTGCCTTTGCTGCATCCCAAAGTGTTTGGATTGTTGTATTTTCATTTTCATTTGTTTCCATATATTTTTAAATTTCTTCTCTAATTGCCTGGTTGGCCCATTCATTCTTTAGTAGGATGTTCTTTAACTTCCATGCTTTTGGAGGGTTTCCAGACTTTTTCCTGTGGTTGATTTCAAGTTTCATAGCATTGGGATCTGAAAATGTGCATGGTATGATCTCAATTCTTGTATACTTATGAAGGGCTGTTTTGTGACCCAGTGTGTGATCTATCTTGGAGAATGTTCCATGTGCACTCGAGAAGAAAGTATATTCCGTTGCTTTGGGATGCAGAGTTCTAAATATATCTGTCAAGTCCATCCAATGTATCATTCAGGGCCCTTGTTTCTTTATTGATTCTCTGTCTAGATCATCTAGCCATTGCTGTAAGTGTTCACTCCTCATCAGAGAAATACAAATCAAAACCACACTGAGATATCACCTCACGCTGGTCAGAGTGGCTAAAATGAACAAATCAGGAGACTATAGATGCTGGAGAGGATGTGGAGAAACGGGAACCCTCTTGCACTGTTGATGGGAATGCAAACTGGTGCAGCCATTCTGGAAAACAGCATGGAGATTCCTCAAAAAATTAAAAATAGATCTACCCTATGACCCAGCATTAGCACTGCTAGGAATTGACCCAAGGGATACAGGAGTGCTGAAGCATAGGGGCACATGTGCCCCAATGTTTACAGCAGCACTTTTCAACAATAGCCAAATTTTGGAAAGAGCCTAAATGTCCATCAACTGACGAATGGATAAAGAAGATGTGGTTTATATATACAATGGAATACTACTTGGCAAGGAGAAAGAATGAAATATAGCCTTTTGTAGCAACGTGGATGGAACGAGAGTATTACGCTAAGTGAGATAAGTCAGGCAGAGAAAGACAGATACTATATGTTTTTACTCATAGGTGGATCCTGAGAAACTTAAGACCAGAGGGAAGGGGGGAAAAAAGTTATGGAGAGGGAAGGAGGCAAACCATAAGAGACTCTTAAATACTGAGAACAAACTGAGGGTTGCTGGGGAGAGGGAGAGGGGAAAGTGGATGATGGGCATTGAGAAGGGCACCTGTTGAGATGAGCACTGGGTGTTGTATGGAAATCAATTTGACAATAAATTATATGGAAAAAAAAAAAGTTCAGGGAAATTAAGTAACTGACCCAGGCCACAGACCTATAAAATGATGGGCCCAGGTCTTAAACCCAGATCAAACTGATCCAGAGCCCGTCCCCTCTTAACCACGCCAGTCGACACTACCTTATAAGCCATGCATTTATCCTCCTGTGAGCTCTCAGCATCTTCTGTGGGACAGTATTTTATTTAGAGGGATCACTTAGGATAGTGTTTCTCAAACTTAATATGTAGATCCCTTTTAAAAAAAGAAAGTTCATACATCTTTAGTATTGCCTTAAATCAGCTAATGTTGCTTAAATGCATGCAAACTTAAAACAGGTATGAACTTCTGGTACTTACACTGTTCATACATGAAAGAAATATGCCAGTTAAACAAAACTTTAATAAAATGCAAATTAAGTAGCACTAATTTAATGTGACCAATATTCTGTTGAAATTGTCGCTCACGAGAAGGCGTGTTACACTGACACTGAAGCACAGCTTCTTTTCGTTCGGTGCCCCTTCCCTCTCTAGGCTCTGTGGAGACCCCATTTTCCCCCGTCTCCCCTCTCTTTCACCTTCCGGGGAACTGTGATACTGTTTGGTTCCATTTAGAATGTGGACAGGTCACACTTAAATCCACCTCCTCCCATGGTGTGCCAACAGGACTGAAATACACAGGCTCTAAAATACAAAGTTTCTATAGTTTAATACAGCCTGTATTCAAAATGATAAAAATGTTCCAAACTTGTTAAAATGAGGTTCGATCTGGACTGGAATTTGGTCTGTGAATATGAGGGGGGTGGGGGTGGAGCTGAGAGAGGAGCATCTGCTGGCCTTTGAGGGTTTTTACGGGAGTTTACGCTTAATACTCTTCTTTCTTTGGTTTTCTGCTGCCTCACAGGGGTCGGCACCAGGAATTATTACAGAAAGATTGGCTACAGACTACAAGGGCCGTACATGGTAAAGACGCTGAAATAATGGCCACACCGGCCCACCTTGATGCAGTGTCCTCCCTGGCAGAAAATAAAGATTCAAGATACCTTGACTACTCAGCAGAGAGGCTGAGCAAAACAAATGGACCTACGCTGCCTCCCTGGCAAGGAGCTTCACCCTCATCCTGCAGCTGCAGAGACTGGAAACTGCGTTCAGGGCCAGGCCAGGCGCCTGCCGACCAAGCCCACCAAGCCCCTGGTGCCCAGAGCTGCTGCGTGTTCTTCAGTCATGTATCCAGTTTCTAAAGTCTGCATGAAGCCTGCAGTTGATCTACCATGACTCATGCACAGTGACGAAAGCAAATTAATCAACTCATTTGGACACCATAATTCATGAAGTAAAGCTAGCTATTGTCATTTGAGGAGTAAACTTGGGAGTAGGTTATTTATATACTGTAGGGACAAAAAGGCTGGAACATGAAAACTGTCAGGCTTTGATCTCTGGCCTTTATGTACATTCTGGCACAAGAAAATGAGCTCTTGTTTTAATGGAAATAATTCTGATTCCCATGCTGATGTTTGAAATAACAGTGTGATGAGGAGAGAGGAATTGAAGTTGTAGGTTTGTGTGTGAAGCTTGAAACCAGCCTTTCTCATGTGGGGGTCTCCCATCTACTCTGGGCCCTTACAAACACCCTTTGTTTTGCACTTTTTCTTGTCTGTGCTCCCCCTACTCTAGACAACTGCAGAACAGCGTGGGCAGCAGCATTTAGTTTCCCCTCTTGTGTGTCCTGAGCAGGCAGAGTCTGACATGCACATGCCTGAGCTTGTGTGGCCCTAAGTCAAGGTTCGCTTCCACAGAAGCAGTTTCCTGCATTATGATTCTTTAAGAGGGACTTTGGCTTGTTTTAAATGAAAAAAGATAAGAGTTCAACTCCTATCAAAGCAAAAAAGTGGAAAATCCACTTTCTGCATTTGGCCCAAATCCAAAAATAGGAAAAAGATTGGCTTTTTCAAAGGTTTGTATTCAGGAACTCCTCTTTGTAACTTCCAGGTAAGCTGCAGAAGAGACTCAGCCTGGAGAGGGCCAATTCTTAAGAGCATGGCTTAAACCTGTACCCCCTGGCTTCTGTGGCATTTTACAAAGGTTTCTTAAATGGAATTGATTCCCCTGAAAAATAAAATCTTCAACATATAGAGAAGACTCATGTAAGGTTTTTTCCCCTCTCCCTGTTACACATGTAGTGACATTTGCTATGAATTTGCAGGTTTGGGTTTCCAATCTGCGATGCTATTTATTTCCTCCTTCGTGCTGTTTGCCTTTTCATCCCACTGCCACAGGGCAGATGCCACTGGCTCTCTTGGGGGCTTGTGGAGCTACAGAGGCTTTCCGGGAGTGTAGTCTAGGGGATTTAGCTACGTCTCAATTATCCTTGTTTCTCCTTTAAAAACAAAACTATCGGGGTGTCTGGGTGGCGCAGTCGGTTAAGTGTCCAACTTCAGCCAGGTCACGATCTCGCGGTCCGTGAGTTTGAGCCCCGCGTCAGGCTCTGGGCTGATGGCTCAGAGTCTGGAGCCTGTTTCCGATTCTGTGTCTCCCTCTCTCTCTGCCCCTCCCCCGTTCATGCTCTGTCTCTCTCTGTCCCAAAAAATAAATAAATGTTGAAAAAAAAATTAAAAAAAAAAAATTTAAAAATAAATAAAAAAAATAAAAACAAAACTATCAAACTAACAGCACATGCGCCACACTAGCTGTTAGCACACACCACTGGGGATGACAGAATGGAGAGCGTGCTGACCCAGGCTCACCTCTGTCCGCAGTGTGACCCTGGCTTACACAAGAGTTTCTGGGCCTCCATTTTCTCATCCTCAAGGTCCTATTTACCTAAATGGATCAAAATGTGTAATGTACAAACAGATCCTTTGTAAAAATGTAAACTTATTCTAAAATGATAATTTAGAGCAAGATTTTCAAACAAATTGCCTAGGAACTTGCCCGTTTCCGAAAGTGGATATCAGCCAATGTTCCATCTGGATTTTCATCTCGGGGCTCGGAAGAATACCTCTTTCCAGCACGTCCTCAGCCACCTTCAGAATGAGTCTCCTAAGTTTGTGTGAAAGCTGCAGAACTTTCAAATCTGCACAGGGAGCGTTGGGGTGGCAGTCGGGGGCTCCTGCAAAATTCCTGCAGCCTCTCTGCCACTAGAAACTTCAACTGCTCTTCTGACTGCCAAGGGCTTTTCTAGGCATGTGTGTGGTGCTTGGCACAACCACGGCCTGGCCCCCCTCGGAGATACGTGCTCCCCAGTCCCATGGGCCAATTCCTAAGACGGATCAAGGAAGTGGGATCCTGCCAGCCTCAGCACGGAACCTTTAAAGCTGCAGCCTGTGGGGTGCCTGGGTGGCTCAGTTGAGCATCCAACTTCCACTCAGGTCATGATCTCACAGGCCACGAGTTCAAGCCCCACATCGGGCTCTGTGCTGACAGCCCAGAGCCTGGAGCCTGCTTCAGGTTCTGTGTCTCCTTCTCTTTCTGCCCCTCCCTGCTCGTTCTCTCTCTCTCAAAAATAAATAAAACATTAAAAGAAAAGAAATTTAAAAAATAAAGCTGCAGCCTATGTTACTGATCTATATTGAACGAGTCCCTAGCAGCCACCTCAAGCCCAAAGCTTTTGGTTCACCTTGTTCTATTACCTGGAGAGGTTTTTGTTTTAAGCCATATCAAAAGCAGACTGAAATCTGAATAGAAAATGAGATTTTAAAAATAGGTCATCACCAAGTGAAGGGGCGTGGCAAAGATACAGTTTCTCAAACTTAGGAATGAATGAACACTCTTTAAAGGAAGGAAGAGTTCATTCATCTAAGTCGCAGGTTGCCAATCATCAAATCCATGCTTTGAGGGACAAGAGACTCGCTGAGACTCTAGAACAGCAAAAAACATTTTAAAACCTCACTGTGATTCTGGGGGCTTCCCGGAATGATGTGGACGGCCAGTCTCCCACGTGTGTGCTGGTGGGCTGTGTCCACCTAGGGAGTCCCTCCAAGGGAGCTTAGCCGCCTTTCGGGGTGGGAAGCAGGGTGGTGCCACACTTGTAAACAGGAGAATTGCGTGTACCAGCAGTACATTTCTGTTTAATTCTGTGAAGGCAGTCCCAGAGACTAAGCTTACAAAGAAACTCATTTTAAAATCAAATTCATGCCCTGTCAGAAGTAGCAAACTGGCTGCTTTTTTATATCCAAATGTGCATGACACTTCTGTCTCTTCACAAGCCTAGAATACCCATTTTGTCCACCTGGAAAACTTCAAGGGAAAGAACTAGCATCTGCTGAGCCCCACTGCACTGGGCTCCACCCCAGGCCCTTCCCATTCTTTACTAGAAAGTCCTTTTCTAAATGGGCAGAAAACATGAATAGACACTTCTCTAAAGAAGACATCCAGATGGCCAACAGGCACATGAAAAGATGCTCAACGTCGCTCCTCATCAGGGAAATACAAATCAAAACCACACTCAGATATCACCTCACACCAGAGTGGCCAAAATGAACAAATCAGGAGACTATAGATGCTGGGGAGGATGTGGAGAAACGGGAACCCTCTTGCACTGTTGGTGGGAATGCAAATTGGTGCAGCCACTGTGGAAAACAGTGTGGAGTTTCCTCAAAAAATTAAAAATAGACCTACCCTATGACCCAGCAATAGCACTGCTAGGAGTTGACCCAAGGGATACAGGAGTACTGATGCATAGGGGCACTTGTACCCCAATGTTTATAGCAGCACTCTCAACAATAGCCAAATTATGGAAAGAGCCTAAATGTCCATCAACTGATGAATGGATAAAGAAATTGTGGTTTATATACACAATGGAGTACTACGTGGCAATGAGAAAGAATGAAATATGGCTCTTTGTAGCAACGTGGATGGAACTGGAGAGTGTGATGCTAAGTGAAATAAGCCATACAGAGAAAGACAGATACCATATGTTTTCACTCTTAGGTGGATCCTGAGAAACTTAACAGAAACCCATGGGGGAGGGTAAGGGGGAAAAAAAGGAGGTTAGAGTGGGAGAGGGCCAAAGCATAAGAGACTCTTAAAAACTGAGAACAAACTGAGGGTTGATGGGGGTTGGGAGGGAGGGGAAGGTGGGTGATGGGTATTGAGGAGGGTACCTTGTGGGATGAGCACTGGGTGTTGTATAGAAACCAATTTGACAATAAACTTCATATATTGAAAAAAAAAAGTCCTAACGGTGAATGTCTTCTAACGGTCAGACTCCCCCACGTGACCAATGAGGACTCGGGCAGGCATCTTCACCTCTGAGCCTCGAGTCAGACAGGACCGCCACATCACCCGGTTCCAGTCTGTGCCAGTCCTCAAGCGTCGGGGTCACATGCACTGTAATATGAAAGTGCCCCAATGACCAAGCACGGCAGCCCTGATCTTAGCTACTAAATGGATATAGGATTCGGGGCACCTAAGTGACTCAGTCGGTTGAGCATCTGACTCTTGATTTCGGCTCAGATCATGATCTCACGGTTCATAGGTTCGAGCCCCACCTAGGGCTCTGCACTGACAGCACAAAGCCTGCTTAGGATTCTCTCTCTTCCTCTCTCTCTGCCCATCCCCCACTCATGCTCGCACACATGCTCTCTCTCTCAAAATAAACTTAAAAAAAATAAATACATAAATATATGAGTCAAACAGAAGTCAGTGACTCAGCCTTTCTCACTCCACTCTACCCAACATTTCCTGTTTTAAGGGGAAAAAATTTTCAGTCCTCTTCTGTTTAAACTGTTCAGCCTACAGGTTTTGAGCAACAAGCCTGTGGGCTTTCATAGTATTTCATCCTCACAACAAACAACCGGTGAGAAAAATCCTATTGTCCCAGTTTTTAAAATTGCACATAGTGGAAGTGAATGAGGTCAAGAGAGAATGCAAAGCAGAGTCTGCTTTTATTTAAATGAACATAGCTAAAATAAATAGATAAGCAAGCTTTTGGCTCTAAAAATTATATATTCTCATTGTAACTAATTGAAATGAACCAATAAAGCACGAAGTCCCCTGAAATCCACCATCAGAGATAACCGTGGTAAAATAAACACTGTGATGAACATCCTCCATCCACCTGCTCGTGAGCACATGCGTATCATCAGTTCCACACAAAATGTTCACACTATGCACGTTGCTTTGTAACCTTGGTAGCTTAACCAAATGTAAACATCTTCCTGTGTCTGTACACATAGATCCATTTAATCCTTCTTAATGGCTACCTATAATGAATAGAACTATAACTACTATTCTGTTGTCTGCAGATGCCACAGTTGATGGAAGCAGGTCTTTCGTGTCTTCCGTTCTCTTATATTCTCATTGTCACAATAGCTAGAATCATGTATTAGGCAGGGGGGCTGCACACATAAGTTGATTCAACACTAAGATTTGCTCCTTTAAATTTTTTTTTCTACAAGCATTCATTCATCCATGGCAGGCTTCTTCTGCATCCACCCCCAAGTCTTTCAGTCCTTCATTCACAACGCACCTTGTAGGAACCGGCGAAGAAGCAAACCTGTCTGGCACTTGGCCTTTTTCATTCAGAAAGCAGCGGCAGGCCTGACTGTGAACAAGTCCCATGATAGAAAATGTCAAGCTGCCGGTTCACGGAAAGGCACTAGACCGTGAACATGCTCTTATTGAGATTAGAAGTGACCGTACCTTATCTTTTCTCCCCTGATGGAAGTTACTGCCTTGAATCAGATTCCTTTGCCCGCTAAAGCCCTGCAGTGAAAGTTATGCTCTTATCTCAGGGCTGATCTTATCTGTGAGGTTAGCAGCCGTGAGCACAAGATTACAGTTGCTGCTGTCCCAACCAGGGTAGGTTGAGCCACCTACCTCTAGGAACCTCTAGGAAGAGCCAGCCTGGCTTTTAGCTGCCTGGGTTTGAGGCTTGTTTCCACAGCATCTTGGACCACTGCGTACTGGGGGTGCTAAAGCAGCAGGCAAAAGGATCCTTTACATCCATCTGAGGAAAAGGGGGGAAGGAATGCTGGGAAGGGGGCACAGGGCAGAGAAAGGGAAGTAGTATCTGTTGAGCAGATAGGCCTGGTGTTGCCCTTCCAACAACCCTCTGAGGAATTATGGCCTCCATTTTACAAACTAGAAACCAAGGTCGCAAACAAGTCAACCAAGTCCACAAAACTAGGAAGTGAAGAGTTGAACATAAAGGCAACAAATTGGCATTCACAAACTTGCAAAGACTTAAGGACTCTAAATTTCTAAACAAAAGGGTTCAGGCTGGCAATTGGGTTAGAAAAGGGTTTTTTTTAAGCTAGGTTTTCCTACAAGATACCATCTGCCCTCCACCCCACCTACCTCAAGCCACCTCTTAGCACAACTGCCAGTAAGCTCTTCCCTAAAAAACTACTTGATGAAGAAATGCAGCCAAGAGATACATCCAAATAAAGAACTTGGAACTAGGGGAGATATGGGAAGAAAGAACCAGCAGTAAGGAATCAATCTATTTAAATACAGAACTGAAACTAATCCCAGAAGTTACTGCTTTGGAAAAGAATGGAAGTTTCTGGGTTAAAATGGAGGACTGAATACACAGATCTAGTTTTGTTCCCACCCAAAGCTCACACAGACTAAATGGGATTTTTAAAAATTCATACAACAGGAAGAACAGAAGAGACGAAAGTGATAAGATTTTGGAAGCTATAAAGCAGATGGATAGTAGTAACTCACTTAGCAGTTGAAACTGAACAATGGAGAAAGTTCACAGTACAGTGAATAATACAGTTCATACCACAGAAACCAAAAGCCACAGGAACTGACAGCAGCAGGTGTTGGAGAGGAAGAGAAGAGGCCAAAATAAGGAGGACCGATGGAAATCAATTGGTATCAGGTAAGCCCCTGGGTCCCTGTACCTGCTCCCTGCATTAAGTAGATGCTCTGTTTCCCACCTCACGAATGGCCAGGAGGCTTATTTCTTGAAGAGGGTCAAACCGACGATCTTTGAATGACAAAACTCTAGGCAAAGTTGAAGTTGGGGTAATATAACCAAATACAGGATGATTAAGTCAACCCACGCACACCAAATAGTGAGTACTGAAACTCAGTTTTCAGAATGCTGGCAGCTGAAACGTTTCCCTACAGACTAGAAATTGAAAGACTCTTCTGGAGAATCTAACCAGCCCTAGAGGTAGGGCCTAAAAAAGAGACTGTCATTTGGAGTTCCTCGGGAAACAGCCCAGATGGCCACTCCACAGCAAAATTCGTTAAGCCCCTGTGTCATGGACTGAATGTTTGTATCCCCCCTCCAAAATTCATATATTGAAGCCCAATGTAACTATATTTGGAGATAGACCTTTTGAATGAGGTAATTAAGGCAAAGTGAGGTCATAAGGGTGGAGCCTTGATCCAATAATATTAGTGTCCTTATAAGAAGAGACAACAGGGGAGAGTGACATCAACAAGATGGTGACGTAGGTTGTTCCTGACTTGCTCCCCTTCACAAGAAGAACAGCTAACAATTATCCACAGGCAGCACACCACTGAGAGAATTCTAGAACATGGGGATAAGGCTGAACCATCCTCTGCACCACAAGAGACCAAGACAGGCTGAATTTGAAGGGTAAGAGGAGTGGTACATGTGGACTGTATTGCCCCTCACCCAGGCTGGCACAGCACCACACCAAGAGGTCTGCCCTGAGTCTGTGGTTCCTCCAGTGATAAATGAAAGCCTATAGCAGACACCCAGCTTCCCCAGCATTGTGGGTCTCTTCCTGGGAGCCCTGTGGGGATTTCAGGGAAATATGAGGGGCTCAACCACTGGGAATCTGATTGTGATGGAGAAGGGGGAAGAGCTCACAACCACCCACACTAGGGTCCTGACAGACCCAGTTCGTGTCTGCAGCACCCTAGTAGTAGTAATGACTGCTGCTGCTTTGTTCACTTGCAGAGCCAAGATGGCACAGTCTGTCCAGGGAATTCAGCCGGATGCAAGTCTACCTCATTCAGGTCCCCAAATGAAGTTTTACTGGCCTTGTCCTTCTGCCTTCACTCAGGGAGCTGAGTTATATGTAGCCCAACCCATTGCTGAGTGTAGCTTCTGGCCCCTCCCAACCAGAACGTTTGATCAGGAACACCTGGAAGCTGCATAACCCAACATGCTGAAGCTGAGCAGAGAGAATGGCAGGCAGAACTGACCTACAGAGCAAATCCAGTGGCACCATTCAGCCAGGGGACGTAGAGAGCAGGTTGGCTTGAGTCAAGAACACAAACAAAAGGTCTTGCCAGGCTTGGAGGGTTCCTCTGCTTTGCCCAGGCAGACAAGCTGAATCATAGCCCAGCTCACTGCTGAGTGTAGCTTGTGGGCCCTCCTGACCAGAAAACCTGACAAGAACACCTGGAAGCTGTGTAGCCCAGCAGCATTCTAGCAGAGAGTATAACAGGCAGAACTGATCATCCACAGAGCAAAGCCAGGGACACCATTTGGCCAGGAAACTTGGGGCATCGGTTGGCATGAGGCAAGACCACAAAAAAGCCTTGTTGATCTTCGAGCTGGTTCCTCACTCTGTCTGGACAGGGAAACTAATTTGTATCCTCACCTGCTGCTAAGTACAGCTTTCATCCCACCTTATCAGGAACTTAACCAGGGCATATGGGAAGCTGCATAAGGCCCTGCTGACAGAGGCACTTGAACAGAGAGTGCCCTGTGGCTTTCCCCATTTGAAGAACAAAACCAGTGGCCCCATCTGGCCAGGAAATTCGGTGCACAGTCTTGCCATTTCAAATTCCCAAATGATGAGCCATGCAAGCCCTGGGGCCCATCCTGCTTCACTGCCAGAGCAGGGAAGAGAATTCATAGCTCTGTCTACTTCTGGGTATAGTACCTAGTCCTAACCATCTAGTAAGCCTGACTAGAGAACCCAGCAGCCACAGATCTCATCCTACAGGGAACCAAGGCAGGAGTCCTAGCCAACTGTTCTAAGCCAGTGACACATCCACCAACCTCAGAGGTTTAGGCAGTGGCCTCACCCAAAAAAATAGGCACTGTTTAGCAATCTCCATCTGCCCAAGGAAGTTACCAGCACACATATCCAGAAACCCAAACTGAGCTGACTGGTAAGTAACTGTCTCTGCCAAAGAGAACCTGTAAAGTCTGGAAGAGGAGATCACTTACCCAAATGTACAGACACCAATGTAAGGAATCAAGGACTGTTAAAAAAAAAATCAAGTAAACATGACACCACCAAAGAAAACTAATAAAGCTCCAATAACTGAACCTAAAGAATTGGAGATCAATGAACTGTCAAAGCATTCAGAATAACTCTCTTAAAGAAGCTTAGCACACTATTAGAACACACAAATAAATGAAATTAAGGGAAATGAAAAGGAAGAAGTTCAAGAAAAAAGTAGAAACCATCAAAAAAATTTTTTTTAATTTAGAGCTGAAAAAATACAACAAGAGAAGTAAAGAATTCAATATGGAGCTTCAAAAGCAGATTTGACCATGCAGAAGAATCAGTGGTGTAGAATACAGGACCTTTGAAATTATCCAGTCAGAGGAGAAAAAGGAAAAGAGAATTGGGAAAAAGTAAAGAAAGTCTATGGGATTTATAGAACACAATAAAAAGAAATAATACCCACATTGTGGGAATTCCAGAAAGAGAAGAGTTAAAAAAAGAGACAAAGCATATTGAAAACAATAATGGCTGAAAACTTCCCAAACCTGGGGAGAGAAATGGACATCAAATCCATGAGACTCAAAAGATCCCAAATAGGTTGGACCTGAAAAAGGCCACCAACACATACTGTAATTAATTATCAAAAGTCAAATTCAAAGAACTTTTAAAATAGCAAGAGAAAAGAGAGAAGTTATGTATAAGAGAACCCCTGTAAGATTACTGGCAGATTTCTCAATGGAAACTTTTCAGGCCAGGAGAGAATGGGATGAGATATTTAAAATATTCAAAGAAAAAACTGCCAAACAAGAATTCAACACCTGGCAAACTGTCCTTCAGAAATGAAGAAGAGATAAAGATTTTCCCAAACAAAAGATTTCCCCAAACTATGTTTACTTTATAAATAAATGATAAAGGGAGGTCTCTAATCTGAAGTAAAAGGATGTTAATTAACATCATAAAAACATAAAATGGTAGCATAAAACTTGCTAATAATGATAAGTATATAGTCAAAGTTAGATTCTATAATATGTAATGGTGGTACATAATTCACTTATAATGATAGTTTAAAAGTCAAAAAACAAATGTAAATATAACCATAACTACAATAAGCTATTATTGGCTACACAATAAATTGTAACATCAATAACCTAAATTGTGACAGGGGAGAAACGTAAAATTATAATAAAGTTTAGGAGTACTATTGAGGCTTTTAATCAGTTCAAAATAGGGTGTTATAATTTCAAGACATTTTATGTAAGCCTCATGGTAACCACAAGAAAAAAACCTATAGTGATTACACACAAGAATATGATAAAGAAGTAAAAGCATACTGATGCCAAAAGACATCAACACACAAAGAAAGACAACAGGATTAGAAATAAGGAACACCAATTCTACCAAATAGCCGGTAAACAATTAATAAAATGACTATAGTGAGTACTTATCTATCAATAATTACTTTAAACATAAATGGATTAAATTCTCCACTAAAAAGACATAGAATAGCTGAAAGCATTTTGAAAACAAGATCCAGTAGTATGCTGCCTATAAGAGACTCAGTTTAACTTTAAAGACACAAATAGACTGAGAGTGAAGGGATGGAAAAGATTTACCAAGAAAATGGTAACCAAAAAAATCAGAAGCACATATATTAGATAAAATATACCTTGACTAAAAATGGTAAATAAAAAATAGACAAAGAAGACCATTATATAAAAGGGTCAATCCATCAAGAAAATATAATTGTATATTTATACACCCAACATTAGAGAACCTATATATATAAAGTAAAAACTGGCAAAGCCAAAGGAGAATTAAACAATAATATTAGTTGAGGACTTTAATACCCCACTTTCAGTAGTCATCCAAACAATAAATAATAAAACAGATTTGAACAACACTATAGACACAAATGGACCTAACAGATACATGCAGAACATTCTATCAGACAACAGTAGAATACACATTCTTCTTAAGTGCACATGGAACATTTTCTGGATAGACCATAAGTTAGGCCACAAAAAAAGTCTTAAGAAATTCAAGAAGATTGAAATCATACCAAATATCTACTCTGACAAAAATTGTATGGGACTAGAAATCAATACGAAGAGGAAAACTTCTAGCACACATGAATAATAAAAATGAGATAAAACTTTTCCAAACAACCAATAGATCAAATAGGAAATTAAAGGAGAAATAAAAAAGCACCTTGAGACAAACAAAAATGGAAACACAACATAACAAAATGTATGAGTTGCAGCAAAAGCAGTCCTAAGAGGGATGTTCCTAGCAATAAACACATTAAGAAATGAGAAAGGTGGAGGGGAAGGTGGCAGCCCTAGGCTCACCTCATCCCACACATACAACTAGATAACTATCAAATCACCCTAAATACCCCAGAAATTGAACTGAAGTTTGGCAGAACAAACTCCACAGATAAAGATAAATAAGAGGCCACACTGAATAGGAAGTGTGGAGATGTAGTTTGGGAGAGAAATGGATTATGGCTGCTGCAGTGGGGAAGGAACCACAGTAATGGAGAAGGGTGAGAGACAGACTAACACACAGGGAAAATGAGCCCCCATAGCAAATGGCTTGAAAAGTGAGAGGGCCTGAATTTAGGGAGTTCTTACAATCACGTGGGGCTTAAAGCCTGAAATTTTAAAGGTCAATGGGCTTGGCTTGGATAGAGCCAGGAGGGCATTGGGGTGAAGGAGTGAAGGAGTGATAAACAGCCCCTAGACATACAGTGTGGAAACATCAATCTGAAGATCACCTGGGGCACACAGTGGGGAGGTTATTTGTTCATCTCAGAGAGCATCCCAGAGAAGCCAGCACTCATGAAGAATCCCCTCTGGAACAAAGAAACTGTCCAGAGTTATTTCCCTACCCCATCCCTCAGCATAAGGCCACCTGTGGGACCCATTGCAATGCCCACGCTAGCTACCTAATTTGCTTACACCAAGCCCTGCCCCCTGCATTCCAGTGGAACCACCATCCCCGGTCATACTTGCCTCAGTCCCAGTACAGTGGGGCTCCTCCCCCAGAAGGCCAACCCAAACTCCTGCCAAAACCACATCTCTTGACCCAGGAGTTTTGGGGAGTCTCAGTGCTGGTGGCGGTGGTGGTGGTGACAGGTCTCATTTTACAAACAGACAAGAACACACCTAGTAAAAACATGCCACATTCAGGCCAGGGACCAAACACTGCCCACAACAGACAAAAAGAGCCTCCACAGATGACTGGCCTGAAGTATGGAGTGGCCAGAACACAACAGCAGAGCACATGCAGCACACATTGGAGACACTCCCAGGAGTGCCAGTCCCTAGGGAATAGGGGACACTATATTGTAGGGCACTATAGGACCTCTTCTTCATAAGGCCATTACCCTCAACAACAGGAGATATAGCTCACTTTCCTAACACAGAGAAACAGTCACAGAGACTTAGAGAAAAAGAGAAGACAGAGAAATTTATCCCAAATGAAAGAATAGGACAAGGCCATTACCAGAGATCTCAGTGAAACAGATGTAAGCAAAATGCCTGATGGAGTATTTAAAGCAATTATCATAAGGATACTCACTGGACTTGAGAAAAGAGTGGAAGACATCAGTGAGACCCTTAACACAGAGATAGAAAAGAACAAATCAGACATGAAGAGTGCAATAAATTACATTAGAAATATTCCTGATGCAATGAACAGCAGGCTGGAAGAATCAGAGGAACAAATTAATGACCTAGAAGATAGAGTAATAAAAAGTAACCAAGCTGGAAAAAGAAAAAAGAATTATGCAAAAGGAGAATAGACTTAGGGAACTCAGTGACTCCATCAAATGTAATAACATCCATAGTATAGAATTCCCAGAAGAAGAAGAGGAGCAGAGCAACTCTTTGAAGAGAAACCAGCTAAAAACTTCTCTAAACTGGATGAAGAAACAGATAGCTAGATCTGGGAATCACAGAAAACTCCAAATAAAATCAAAAGCAGATCCACACCAAGACATATTGAAATTCAACTGGTAAAATATAGTGATAAAGAAAAATATAAAAAATAGCAAGACAAGAGAAGACTTTAACATATATGGAAAACCTCATAAGGCTATCCGAGGATTTTTCAGTGGGAATTTTCCAAGCCAAAAGGGAGTGGCATGATATATCTGGGAAAAATCAACACACAAAAACACTCTATCCAGCAAGGCTATCATTCAGAATAGATGGGGAGATACAGAGTTTCTCAGACAAACAAAATAAAAAGGAGTTTGTGACCATTAAGCCATCCTGCAAGAAATATTAGAGGGGACTCTAAGTGGAAAGAATAAAAGTGCAGTATGAAAGTAAGAAACACAAAAGCAGTAAAAATGAATAGTTCTGTAAAAAACAGTCAAGGAACCCACAAAATAAAAGGAGGTAAAAAATGACACCATATACCTAAAACATGGGGAGGAGGGAAGTAAAGAATGGGTTCAAACTTAAATGATCATCAAGTTATTACAGACTGCTATGTGCAGATGTTATATACCAACCTAATGGTAACCACAAATCAAAAACCACTGATATGCAAAGAATAAAGAGAAAGGAATCCAAATATATCACCAAAGAGAGAAACTGGCAACAAATACATATCTATCAATAATTACTTTGATGGTAAATTGACTAACCGTTACAATCAAAAGACATGAGATGACAGAATGGATTTAAAAAAAAAGACACATCTATATACTGCCTGCAAGAGATTCATATTAGGCTTAAAAACACCTGCAGGTTGAAAGTGAGGGGATGGAAAAATATCTATCATGCAAATGGAAGTCAAAAGAAAGCCAGTGTAGCAATATTTATATTGGGCAAAATAAACTTTTAAACAAAGATGGTAATAAGAGACAAAGAAGGACACTATATAATAATAAAAGGGGCAATCCAATGAGATGAACAATTATAAATACTTATGCACCCAACATGAAAACAACCAAATACATAAAACAGTTAATTTCAAAATAAAGGAACTAATAAATAATAATACAATAATAGTAGGAGATTTTAACACCCACTTTACAGCATGGACAGATCATCCAATCAGAAAATCAACAAGAAAACAGTGGCTTTGAAGGACACACTGGACCAGATGGATTTAACAGATATATTCAGAACGTTCTACCCTAATATAGCAGAATACACATTCTTTTCAGAGGCACATGGAACATTCTTCAGAATAGATCACATATTAGGCCACAAAACAAGTCTCAACAAATTCAAGAAGGTCAGAGTCATACCATGCAGCTTTTCTGACCACACTGCTATAAAACTAGAAATGAGCCACAAGAAAAAATATGGAATGAGCAAAAATACATGGAGGTTAAAAACACGCAACTAAACAACAAATGGGTCAACAAGAATATAAAAGAATTTAAAAGAACACGGAAACAAATGAAAATGAAAACACAAGGGTCCAAAACCTTTGGCATGCAGCAAAAGCAGTCATAAGAGGGAAGTATAAACAATACAGGCTTACCTCAAGAAGCAAGAAAAATCTCAAATTAACAACCTAATATCACACTTAACGGAGCTAGAAAAAGAAAAACAAATAAAATGTAAAACCAGCAGAAAGAAGGAAATAATAAAGGTTAGAGCAGAAATAAATGACATAGAAACTAAAACAAATAAAACAATAGATAAATGAAACCAGGAACTGGAACTCATAAATATGGAGAACAAACTGAGGTTGCTGGAGGGGTTGCAGGAGGGGGGATGGGCTAAGTGGGTAAGGGGCATTAAGGAATCTACTCCTGAATCATTGTTACACTATATGCTAACTAATTTGTAAATTTAAAAAAATAAAAAATTAAATTAAAAAAATCAATAAAATTTATAAACCCCTAACAAGACTTACCAAGAAAAAAAGAGGACTCAAGTAAATAAACTTGCAAATGAGAGAGAAGAAATAACAACCAACAGCATAGAAACACAATTATAAGAGATATTGTGAAAAACTATATGCCAACAAATAGAAAAACCTAGAAGAAATGGAGAAGGTCCTAGAAACATATAACCTACCAAAACAGAAACAAGAAGAAATAGAAAATTTGACAAGATTGATAACCAGCAAAGAAATTAAATCAGTAATAAAAACACTCCCAAAAAACAAAAGTCCAGCACCAGATGGTTTTACAGGTGAATTCTACCAAATATTTAAAGACAAGTTAATACCTATTCTTCTCAAACTATTCTAAAAACAGAAAAGGAAGGAAAACTTCCAAATTCATTCTATGAGCCAGTATTATGCTGATACCAAAATCAGATAAAGTCTCCACAAAAAGACACAGAGAGAGAGAGAGAATTGTAGGCCACTATCTCTGATAAATACAGATGTAAAACCTCAACAAAATATTGGCAAACAAATCCTCCAATACATTAAAAAAATTATTCACCACAGTCAGGTGGGATTTATTCCCAGGTTGCAAGGGTGGTTCAATATTTGCAAATCAATCAATGTGATACATCACATCAATAAGAGGAAGGAAAGGACCATATGACCATTTCAATAGATTTGAAAAAACATTTGACCAAGTACAACAATTAATTATGATACAAACACTCAACAAAGTAGGTTTACAAGGAACATACCTCAGCATAATAAAAGCCATATATGACAAACCCATAGGTAACATCATACTCAATGGTGGAAAAACTGAGAGCTTCCCCTCTAAGGTCAGGAACAAGACAAGGATGTTCACTCTTAATCACATTTACCCACATAGTACTGAAAGTCCTCACAGCAGCAATCAAACAACGTAAAGAAATAAAAGACATCCAAATCGGTAAGGAATAAGTAAAACTCACTTTTGGTAGATGACATGATACTATATATAGAAAACCTGAAAGACTACACCAAAAAAGTGCTAGAGCTGATAGATGAATGCAGTCCAGCTTCAGGATATAAAATCGACGTGCACATCTGTTGCATTTCCATACACAAACAATGAAGCAACAGAAAGAGAAATTAAGAAGAAATTTCTGTATACAGTTGCACGAAAAATAATAAAATACCTAGAAATAAACCTAACCTAAGAGGTGAAAGACCTATACTCTGAAAACCATAAAACACTGATGAAAGAAATTCAAGACAACTAAAAGAAATGGAAAGATATTCCATGCTCATAGATTGGAAGAATATTGTTAAAATATCTATACTACTCAAAGCAATCTAGAGATGTAATGCAATCCCTATCAAAATGCCAATGGCATTTTTCACAGAACTATAACAAACAATCTTAAAATTTGTATGGAACCACAAAAGACCCTGCATAGCCAAAGCAATCTTGAAAAAGAAAAACAAGGGCCCCTGGGTGGCTCAGTCAGTTAAGCATCTGACTTCAGCTCAGGTCATGATCTCACGGTTTGTGAGTTTGAGCCCTGCCTCAGGCTCTGTGCTGACAGCTCAGAGCCTGGATCCTGCTTTGGACTCTGTGTCTCCCTCTGTCTCTGCCCCTCCCCTGCTCATGCTCTGTCTCTCTCTATCTCAAAAATAAATAAAACATTAAAAAAATTTTTTTAATAAAAAAAGAAAAAGAAAAACAAAACTGGAAGTATCACAATTCCAGGCTTCAAGTTATATTATAAAGCTGTAGTGATCAAAACAGTATGGTGCTGGCACAAAAATAGACACAAAGATCAATGGAACAGAACAAAAAGCCCAGAAATAAACCCACAATCATATGGCCAATTTATCTTTGACAAAGGGGGCAAGAATATGCAATGGAAAAAAAGAGAGTCTCTTGAACAAATGGTGCTGGGAAAACTGGAGAGCTACATGAAAATAATGAAACAGGACCATTTTCTTACACCATATACAAAAATAAACTCAAAATGGATTAAGGACCTATATGTATGTACTGAAACCTTAAAAATCCTAGAAGACAGTGGCACTTGGGTGGCTCAGTCAGTTAAGTGTCCGAGTCTTGATTTCAGCTCGGGTCATGATATCAGAGTTTGTGAGATTGAGCCCCGTGTCAGGCTCTGTGCTGACAGCATGGAGCCTGCTTAGGATTCTCTCTCCTTCCCTCTCTTCCCCTCCCCCACTCGCATTTTCTCTCTCTCTCTCTCTCTCTCTCTCTCTCTCTCTCTCTCAATAAATAAAGAAAATCCTTGAAGAGAGCACAGGCAGTAACCTGTTTTACATTGGTCATAGCAATATCCTTCTCGATATGGCTCCTAAGGCAAGGGAAACATAAGCAAAAATAATGTTTATAGCAGCACTATCGACAATAGCCAAAGTATGGAAAGAGCCCAAATGTCCATTGACTGACAAATGGATAAAGAAGACATAGTGTGTGTATATATATATATATATATATATATATATATACACACACACGTGTGTGTGTGTGTATATATGTGTGTGTGTGTGTGTGTATACACACACACACACACACACACGCACACAATGGAATATTACTCAGCAATCAGAAAGAATGAAATATTGCCATTTCCAACAATATGGATGGAACTAGAGTGTACTATGCCAAGCAAAATAAGTCAGTCAGAGTGGAATGATTTCCAGACTTCAAATTTCACTCATATGTGGAATTTAAGAAACAAAACAGATGAACATAGGGGAAAGGAAGGAAAAATAAGATAAAAACAGAGAGGAAGATAAACCATTAGAGATTTTTCAATACAGAGAATTAACTGAGGGTTACTGCAGGGGTAGTGGGTAGGGGGATGGTCTAAATGGGTGATGGGCATTAACGAGGGCACTTGTTGGGATGAGCCCTGGGTGTTATATGTAAGTGATGAATCATTAAATTCTACTTCTGAAACCATTACTACACTATATGTTAATTACCTTGGATTTAAATAAAGTTTAAAAAATAATAATAAAGTTGTGATAAGGTAAGAACAGGTGTTTATTTTATTCCTCTTCATACTTTATATATATTTTATATGCCTTAAAATATATTTCCCACTTATTAAAATGGATTAAAAAGAAAAGCACTATACAATGTAAGAGAATTATAATCATAATGTACTGGGACAGTTTACTATGAATAAAAACTAGGTAGTGTAAGAAACAAAGGGAAGGAAGATATAAATATGAGTGCACTGATTTCCTCATATTTAATAACAAGAATCAATAGACTCAACTTCACTTTTTACCTTGACAAATCAAGAAACAGAGGTCAAAGTTGTAATGGTCATTAACAGAAAAACAAAAAATAGTCTATAATTGTCCAATATGCAAAGAAGATGGCAGGGGAGAAGGGTACAGAAAAGACCATGAGCCTCTGGAAAACAAGACTGAAGAAACCAGGAGACCTGAGAGGCATACAGACTTTTATGCACTATTTATTTTACTTGATTTTATTTTGGAAAATAGAATTGTTAAAAAAAGTAAAGGGATAAAGGAAAATCACAAAGAGGAATTGAAGATAAAACAAAATAAGAAGATAACAGCATTAAAACCAAACACATGCTTTAATTTTAACATGTGAATAGAACAAACTCACATTAGGTCAAATAATATAGCTCAAGTAAATCCTGAATAGGAAATATTTAAGATAAAGTGGCTCAGAAAGATGGAAATTAACAAGTATCTAACCAATTAAATTTAACCCATGATTATTAAACATCAACCAAAAGCAAAAGCAGAATTATGTTAATATCAGACAAAGCTGAGTTTGAGACAAGAAGTATTAAACACACAAAACTTTATCACAAAAGAGCTGATGTTCCACACTGAGGTCATAACTGACATCAATTATTATGTACCACATAAAAGTATCAAATAAATAAATGATTAAAGTATAATTTTCAAAAAGGTAAAATCTGGACTCCCAGGCAAATACAAAGAGAACATGTGTCAAAGATTTTATTTAACTAACTAATTAATGAGAGAACCAGAAAAATATAAAACCAATCAAAAGACCATCTGAGAAGCTAGATATGTATATACAGTTAATAGGATATGTGTTAGATACAACACTAGTTAATGTCCAACAGGGCCATAAACTGTAACCTTTGGGGTTATCTGTTCCTCTGCTCAGAAGTTATTTCCATCTCTACCTGACAACCATTTAAAAGTTAACTTCTGCCCTATCAGACCTAGAAAATACCTAGTAAGTAGAGTTAAGGCCAGCATTGCACTGAAAAAAAAAACACCTAGTAATCTCTTTTCCCCTTTCCAAGTTTCAGATAACCTTTTTTGCAAAAGAACAAAAAGCCATACCTACAAGGAAAAATTGACAAAACACAATAGCAATGAGAGACTAACTCATCTTTGTCAGAGTAAGATCAAACAATTTTTTTTTAATATATAAAACTACAGAGCAGGGGTGATAAATTTCAAATGCCCGCAGTGGCCAAGGGATTAACGTAAATGAGTAAAGTTGGTTTAAGAAAAAGAACCACCAAAACTATGGCGTAAGTATGTGTTTCAAGCAAGATTTGGGGATACTCTTCCTGTTGTCTCAGAATTTTGGCCAAAGTCTCCAAGCTGAGGATGATAGCGATTGAAGACTCTACTTCTACAGAAAATGGAGATTCGACCAACTAAAGGGGTTTAATAAACTAGAGCGGAACCCATCTAGCTGGACACCCTCAGCCTAAAAAGGGGAGACTGAAATGGGAAAAGGAGAATTATTGGAAGGGAATTCATGGGAAAAGAGGGAGACAGGGGCCTCCCACAAACCAGCTGAAGAGTCTCCAAGAGAACCACTAGGCAAGATGCGGGTGCCTGGGAAAGGGGAGCCTCGTGCCTCCCTCCAGCTGTAGAAACCTATGGGCCTATTTCTGTGTGTCCACCAGGGTATACATGGTGAGAAAGGGTTTGTGGAAGAAACAGGGGATATATTGAACATGAAGTCCAGTGCCTACCTCTGAAGGAGAATTCTCAAGTGGGAGCCAACTGGGATAGTCAGGACAACAGAGGAGAGGGGACAGTGGGGAGTACCAATACAAGGATGAACATGTTCTCATGAAAACACAGACCCAGGAACACAGACTGCTTGAGACATCTTGAAGTTAGTCCTCCCAAGAGGAGTGTCTGCAGAAATGAAAGGAGTTGACAAGAAGAGACAGTTCTAGTCCATGTTACAAATATCACTGGGTAGCTTAAACACAACAATTTATTTCCATTTTGGAAGTTGGGAAGTCCAAGATCAAACACCAGCAAATTTGGTGTCTGGTGAGAGCTTATATCCTAGTTCACTGATGGCCATCTTCAGCAGGAGGGACAAGGGATCTCCCTGGGGCCTCTTTTGTAAGGGCACTAATCTCATTCATGAGGGCTCCACCCCCATGACCTAATCACCCCAGAGGCACCACCTCCAGATACCAATCCAACCTATGCATTCGGTGGGACACAAATATTCAGACCAGAGCAGAAACTATAGATACAGATAGGGTGGGAGAATCAGGGTGGGAAATAATCTGCCAGACAGCAAGAAGCAGTGTGGTATAAAAGTCCTTGCAAAGGTCTTCCCAGGACCCAGAAATGCACCTCATGTGTTTAGAGTAAAAGGTGCCTGGTGGCCTTATAACAGCACCTTCTGTCACAGAATGCTTTACCCTTCTCTTCTATGGCCCCTGTCCCCCTCACACCTTTGAGGAGCCTCCCACCTTGAGGTAGGTACAGTGACAGAGCAAGATGGAGAAGAGTGACAGGACATCTAGGCCCCTTCCTCATGGCTAGGGGAGGAGAAGGTCTGGAACTGGGCGGTACATTGCATTGTTGACTTGAACTGTTTTTTGTTTGTTTGTTTGTTTTAATGCCAACAAAGGAAACTGCTCTTATAGCTAAAACAGGGAAATCATGGATCTGAGATGTCACTGGGGGGCAGGGAAGAAGATGGATGGAGACTTGTGAAGGCAATGGTGGTAAAATAAATGAAAGAGAAAGAAAGAAAGAAAGAAAGAAAGAAAGAAAGAAAGAAAGAAAGAAAGAAAGAAAGAAAGAAAGAAAGAAAGAAAGAAAGAAAGAAAGAAAGAAAGAAAGAAAGAAAGAAGGAAGAAAGGAAGGAAGGAAGGAAGGAAGGAAAGAAGGAAGGAAGGAAGGAAGGAAGGAAAGAAAGAAAGAAAGAAAGAAAGAAAGAAAGTTGCTTTCTGATGATGCCAGCTGAGCTGGTCTGTATAACAAAAGGTAAAACGGAAGATACAGCAGAGTCCTGAGAAGGGAACTGTCCAAATGAGATACTCGCCTCACATGGTTGGAGATCTTTACACTCATCTTAAACCTCTCATCCAGATCAGGAGCATAGCAAGTCCAAATGCAGATGAAGAGATAATTTTTCAAAGATTTTTAAAAAGAGAGATCCATCCCTTTCCTCAAAGAAGCGAGGTGAAGGGTGGCCCCTTTCCTAAATAAAGCTTCAACAGGATCCTGGAAAGCTAGTTATGTGTCCCCCCCCCCCCCCCCCCCGCATGGGCATGGGATCTCTCTCCAGGGAAATGTGAAAGGTTCTGACAGCCCCTCCAGGGAAAGTGAGAGGAATAGGAATAAGGAAGCAGATGAGGGAAGGACGCCTGTTCTCAGGATGTGTCTGGATACAGTTGTTTGAGTATTTCCAGGAACCAGAGGCAAGCCACACAGGAGAGGAAGCATGGGGTAACTAGGGCTTCCTGGGGCAAATAGGTCTAAGCTAGGAGAAACTGAAAGCACTGCCAGATTCCAAGGGCTACAGAAAGAATAAGTGGCCAACCAAAATAGAGATGCATGATGTTCTGTCAAGTTGGCTTAACCCTCTGCTGGCCCAGAGAACACAAAGCCAGCTTAGGACAGGCCTATCATATTAAAATCCTTCCTCTTACCTTCCTCTTGCAGGGAGTGGGGCATGGGGGAAGGAGGCACTGACACCCCAGTGCAGCAGGCCCCCACTGGGGAAAGGGCAGAGGTCACACCTTTGAACCATGGATAGTGTATGGGACAGGACATTCTCATTATTGAACTAGGACTGTGTTGAGGGGCTCAAGGAAAAAGCGGGACATTGTATTACCTGAGAGAGATCATAAAACTCATGGATGTCTCTTGAGAAACTTCTATCAGCTGGACTCCTTCAAGATAGCTATGATCATGCTCTATCTGCTCAGTCAGCCTATTTGATTAGCATAGACAACACTAGATTTCCACTTTAAATTGAAGACTGAAAGAAAAATGAACAACAAATATTTAACTACCATTTTTGGTTTAGTCATCGATTACCCCTGTTGGTGACAGGTATGGAATCTGACATTGCTCTGTAACGGCAGAATCAGCCTTCAGTCCTCAGACTGGGAATATGTAATGTGTGAAATTGTTTAGCAACAGAAAAGTTTACAACGAAAGGAAATTCTTACTATCAATACTTTGGGGTTAAGGACAGTCTGCATTCAGAGTGTAAAGTGTCATGTTTCAGAGAATTTGACATTTTAGATTACATGACAGATTAGCCTGTGATTCCAATTTAAAATGTGCAGTTGGAATAGCCAAAGTATGGAAAGAGCCCAAATGTCCCTCGATGGATGAGTAGATAAAGAAAATGTGGTATATATATACAATGGAGTATTACTCAACATCAAAAAGAATGAAATCTTGCCATTTGCAACTACATGAATGGAACTGGAGGGTATTATGCTAAGTGAAATTAGAGAAAGACAAAAATCATATGATTTCACTCATATGAAGACTTTAAGAGACAAAACAGATGAACATAAGGGAAGAGAAACAAAAATAATATAAAAACAGGCAGGGGGACAAAACAGAAGAGACTCATAAATATGGAGAACAAACTGAGGGCTACTGGAGGAGGTGTGGGAGGGGGGATGGTCTAAATGGGTAAGGAGCATTAAGGAATCTACTCCTGAAATCATTGTTTCACTATATGCTAACTAATTTGGACGGAAATTAAAAATTTTAAAAAAAAGAGTAAACCCCAAATAATAAATAAAATAAATAAATAAATAAATAAATAAATAAATAAATAAAATGTGGAGTTGGTTTTTAGACATGATTCTAAGTGGGAAGGTGTGAGAGAATTTGACTATATTTGTACACAATCCTGGAATATTTAAGTTGAGATTTGCTATATTGAAATTTTTATGTATTAAATTATAAGATTTTTAAAGTTTAATTTCCTTTAAAGGTTTTATTTAAATTCCAGTTATTTATTTTGAGAGAGAGAGAGAGAATGAATGCAGGAGAGAGAGGGAGAGAGAGAGAATCCCAAGCAGTAGAGAGTCTGACAAGGGGTACAAACTCACAAACCATGAGATCATGACTTAAGCTAAAATAAAGAATCCAACGCTTAACCAATTGAGCCATGCAGGTGCCCCTAGATTATAAGATTTTTTAAAAATAATTACTTGGGAATTATTGTTGTTGAGGTCATAAGCTGACTAGTCCAGCATTTGAAGTGCATAAAAACAAAATCGAGTATACTGAATTGATACGAATTTCTGAATGTGATTTAAAACACTTAAGGAAATTTCACTAACAGGGTTAAAAATAGGATGAATTTTGAATATTCATCTTTAGACTCTACACCTCATATGTAAAAAGTGCAGGGAATCACAACATCTTCTCAAAATCTGTAATCTCTGTTAACACTCTTATCCCTCACCTGGAAATTACACAGCAGGTTTAGCTACCTTGAGGAAGTCAACACTCAAAAACTGTTCATTGGAGACCAGTTGAGGGCATTCATTGATTACCAAGATCTGGACCGTAGGAAATCTACAGTAAGCTAGGGGGTGTACACTCAGTAGGAGGAATCCAGAAAGCTTTCTATGGGGAAGGGGAGGGCATGAGGAGGAACAAGATGCTGCAGAGAGAATTCTAGGCTAAGGGAATCCCACAGCCTGCAGCGTGTGTCCTAGAGGTGGCCGGAGCTGGGGAGACAATAAAAGAAAGACCAGTTTTAGAAAGCAATAGGCTGAACAAAGGTGAAGGAGAGAAGGCATCTGAGGACTCAAAATATAGCAGCAAAGGGCAGGATGGGGGAGGGATCACAGAGCTGCAAATGCAGCGTCCTTAACCCCAGTTTACTCAGACTCAATGACACCAGACACCTCCTTCACCTTTGTATTCCCAGAGCCCAGGCAGCACCCAGAAGGCCTCTGGAAGTGCCATTCTTTGGAAGAATGGCAAACATGGCGGTCCTTGTTCTGGGGTGGAATTAGGGAGACACTATAAAGAAGCTGAGGGTATTGTGGTCAATCCAAATGTTGTTTCTCTGAATCTTTTTGCACTTGTCTTGCCAAACACAAAATTAACCAAAGATGCTGTACATTTTATAGCTTGTTTTTAATATTGTGAGTGGGGGAGATTTTACTTCAAGTGTTTTTATGAAAAACTTGTCTATGCTTTAAAATGTCAACATTGATCTCCTACTTTGAACTCCGGCAGCCTTTCTCCTGAGTTTTTCCTCCTGGGCCTCTTTGCCTGGGATTTTGATGACCCCTCCCACCTTGCTTGGTCTTCTATGACATTTTATAATGTACAACTGAACACCCCCACTGCCCTCCCCTCTGCCTCCTGTCCCCTTTCCACACTGACAATGCATCCACTCTGCTCTAAGGTGCAATGTGACTCTATTAGTGACAATCGTGTCCCCTCTTCATGAGCTCCAGTCACCCATTTCCGATTGCATTCTTGACATTTTTACTGTAATGGCCCACTGTTACCTTAAAGTCATCTGAAATTAAACTTGACCCCATCCATCCCCATAAAAGTGCTGCCCTGTCTGACTTCTATTTCTGTTAATGGCTTCAATATCGTTCCAACTGCCCAGGCTGAGTCTGTGGTCACTATGGACTTTGCTTTCTTCCTTGCCTTTCCCCACTCCCCACTGCCTATGTAGCCAACTTTTGAATTCTTTCCTCAAACTTTCTCTAGAATCATCTTGATTTTCACTGCCTTGACCACTTTTTTATAATAAAAAGAAAACCACAGGCCAAAAATGCTATCACTTAGAGTCCCCAGATCAGGGCTTCATACATAATCTAATTGCAGTTTGCACCTCCTCCAGAAATGTAGTCTTAACGGGTCAGTCAGGAGTTTTTCTAACAGCGCCAGTGCATCCTCCACATGGGCCCTCTCCATCATCCCCGAATGATGAGGTAACTGCAGGATGAGAAGTCTTGCCATTCCCCCTAAGGAAAAGCAGCCTTGCCTGGAACAATCTTGTTCTTTGGCTAGTAACTTCTTGCTCTGCCCTCCTTCTATAAACACCTTCCATTCTGTACCCCTCCTTGGAACCCCTCTACTTGCTGGATGGGATGTTGCCTCATTCATGAATCATTTAATAGAGCCAATTAGATCTTTAAAATTTACTCCATTAAATTTTTGTTCTTTAACAGAGGGTCTGTGGTGCACATGACTTGAACTCTTTCTCTTCTCAGCCTTTACTCATTAGATATGCAGGCACACCAGTCAAAATTCCAAAGCTATGAAGGATATGTCATGAAAAATAAACCTCCTTTACCACCCTGTCCCCAGACACCCCACCCTCTCCCAAAAGCAACCACTCATCTTTTCAGAGATATTCAGTGAAAATGAAAGCATATCAATATATATGCTTAATATTTTTAAAGATGAAAATGCAATTGCTTGTTTTCTGAAATTGTGGTTGTCAGGATAGATATTAAACCTGTCCTGATGTGGAGGGAATGAGTGTTTAATGAGTATCACACTTCAGTGTTGCAAGATGAAAAATTTCTAAAGATCTGTCACACAACAATGTGAATATACTTAATGCCACTGAATTGCACACTTAAAAATTGTTGATAGTAAATTTAATGTCATACACATACACACTATATATATATATATTTCATTTCACACACACACATGTGTGTGTATATGTATGTATATGTATGTAAATATATATATATGTATATATATATATATATATATATAAAATTTTAATTCCAGTGTACTTAACTTACAGTGTTATATTCGTTTCAGGTATACAATACATTGCTTCAGCAATTCTATACCTTACTCAGTGCTCACCAAGATACATGTACTCTTAATTCTCTTCACCTATTTCATCCACCCCCCCATGCACCTCACTTCTGTTAACCATCTGTTTGTTCTCCATAGTTAAGAGTGTTTTTTGGATTACCTCTTTTTTTCCCCCTTTGTTCATTTGTTTTGTTTCTTAAATTCCACATTTGAGTGAAATCATATGGTATTTGTCTTTCTCTGACTGGCTTATTTCACTTAGTATTATACTGTCTAGATCCATCCATGTCATTGCAAATGGCAAAATTTCATTATTTTTTATGGCTGAATAACATTTCGTTGTGTGTGTGTGTGTGTGTGTGTGTGTGTGTGTGTGTATACCACTTCCTTTTTATCCATTCATTCATCAATCAATGGATATTGGGCTGCTTCCATAATTTGGCTACTGTAAATAATGCTGCTATAAATATAAGGGGTGCCTATATCTCTTCAAATTAGTGTTTTTGTATTCTTTGGGTTAATACCTAGTAGTGCAATTACCAGATCATAGTGATGAAGGAACCTCAGCAAGCTGAGGGAATAGCACAAGCTAGCAACTTACCCCCTGCCCTCAGAGGGGATATGTGTGATATTCCTCAGGTAGTCCTTGCTGCTCAAGAACAAAGGAAAGGCTAAAACTATGGTTAACTGATAGAGATTACAGCCAGGCAGGACAGGAGTCTCCATCAGTTTACAAAAGCCTTAGTAAATGACAAAAAAAAAAAAAAAAAAAAAGACAATCTTATCAATAGCCTAACCTCCAGAAACCCATAGACTCAGTTTTATGGAGCCCTAACATCACCCTCCCCTCCATTGCGATGTGGAGAACAAAGACAAGAAGAAAATGGTAGATAAAATTAAATTTCCTTATAACCTGCAGCCCATTGACAAATACTTGAGGCAAATATAGAGTATAAGATTCCTCCAGAAACTCCCTACTGTCTTAATGTTAATGTTTTTCTAGAGGGAAAAACAATCTTAGCTTGACAATAGCTAGGCCTCCGGTATCATTTGAGTCTTCTTTAGCATATGAAAGTCCTTTTGGAAACCTCCCTTTTGCCTTTACCTCCTTTTACTTCTTAGTATATAATTAGTTACTACTTACAGCCCCAGTGCAGCTCTTCCTGCCCACAAGTCCTGTCCCCGTGCTTTAATAAAATCACCTTTTTGCACCAAAGATCCCAAGAATTTTTTCTTGGCCATCTGCTCTGGATCCCCACCATTACTCCAAAACTGCATCAATAGGGTAGTTCTATTTTTCACTTTTGGGAAACTTCTATAGTGTTTTCCAGAGTGGCTGCACCAATTTGCATTCCCATCAACAGTACACACCCTCACCAATACTTCTTGTTTCTTGTGTTTTTGATTTTAGCCTTTTGGACAGATGTAAGGTGATATTGTGGTTTTGATTTGCATTTCCCTGATGATGAGTGATGCTAAGTATCTTTTCATGTGTCTGTGGGCCATCTGTTCTTGGAGAAATGTCTGTTCATGTCTTCTGCCCACTTTTTAATTGGACAATTTTTTTTTTTTTGGTATTGAGTTGTAGAAGTTATGTATTTTGGATACTAATCCTTTATCAGATATGTCACTTGTAAATATCTGCTCCCATTCAGTAGGTTGTCTTTTAGTTTTGTTAATTGTTGTCCTTTGCTGTGCAGAAGCCTTTTATTTCGATGTAATTCCAACAGTTTATTTTGCTCTTGTTTCCCTTGCCTTAAAAGACATATCTAGAAGGACGTTGCTATGACCAATGTAAAAGAGCATTGAGCTGCCTGTGCTCTCTTCTAGGATTTTTTGAAGTTTACTTATTTATTTATTTATTTATTTAGAGAGAGACAGACAGAGAGAGAATGCGAGCACGGGAGGGGCAGAGATAGAGGGAGAGAGAGAATCCCCAGCAGGCTTGGCACTGTTAGCACAGAGCCTGACATGGGGCTCAAACTCATGAACCACGAGATCATGACCTGAGCCAAAGTTGGACACTTAACCAACTGAGCCACCCAGGTGCCCAGGTTAGGTTTATTTCTAGGTATTTTATTACTTTTGGTGCAACTGTTTACAGAAATTTCTTCTTAATTTCTCTTTCTGCTGCTTATTTGTGTATAGAAATGCAACAGATTTCTGTACATTGATTTTGTATCTTGCAACTGTACTGCATTCATTTATCAGTTCTAGCATTTTTTTTTTTTGGTGTGTCTTTCTTGTTTTTTATATATAGTATCATGTCATCTACCAAAAGTGAGTTTTACTTATTCCTTACCGATTTGGATGCCTTTTATTTCTTTACATTGTTTGACTCCTGCTGTGAGGACTTTCAGTAGTATGTGGGTAAATGTGGTTAAGAGTGAACATCCTTGTCTTGTTCCTGACCTTAGAAGGGAAGCTCTCAGTTTTTCCACCATTGAGTATGATGTTACCTATGGGTTTGTCATATATGGCTTTTATTATGCTGAGGTATGTTCCTTGTAAACCTACTTTGTTGAGTGTTTGTATCATAATTAATTGTTGTACTTGGTCAAATGTTTTTTCAAATCTATTGAAATGGTCATATGGTCCTTTCCTTCCTCTTATTGATGTTATGTATCACATTGATTGATTTACAAATATTGAACCACCCTTGCAATCTGGGAATAAATCCCACTTGATTGTTGTGAATGCTTTTTTTAATGTATTGTAGGATTTGGTTTGTCAATATTTTGTTGAGGTTTTGCATCTATATTCATCAGAGATATTGGCCTATAGTTCTCTTTTTTTCGTGGAGTCTTTATCTGGTTTTGATATCAGGGTAATGCTGGCCTCATAGAATGAATTGCTAAGTTTTTCTTCCTTTTCTACTTTTTGGAATAGTTTGAGAAGAATAGGTATTAACTCTTCTATAAATGTTTGGTAGAATTCACCTGCGAAACCATCTGGTCTTGGACTTTTACTTGTGGGGAGTTTTTTGATTACTTATTTAATTTCATTGCTGGTAATCAGTCTGTTCAAGTTTTCTATTTCTTCCTGTTTCTGATTTAGTAGGTTATATGTTTCTAGGAATTTATCCATTTCTTCTAGGTTGTCCAGTTTGTTGGCATATAATTTTTCATAATATTCTCTTATAATCCTTTGTATTTCTGTGGTGTTAGTTGTTATCTCTCCTCTTTCCTTTGTGATTTTGAGTTCTTTGTTTATGAGTCTGGGTAGAGGCTTATCAATTTATCTTTTCAAAGAACCAGCACCTGGTTTCATTGATCTGTTCTTGTGTTTGTTTGTTTTAGTTTCTATATCATTTATTTCTGCTCTAACCTTTATTTTTTTCTTCCTTTTGCTGCATTTTGGTTTTGTTTGTTCTTTTTCTAGCTCCTTTAGGTGTAAGGCTAGGTTGTTTATTTGAGATTTTTCTTCTTGAGTTAGGCCTGCATTTCTGTAAATTTCCCTCTTAGAACCACTTTTGCTTGCATCCCAAAGATTTTGAACCCTTTTGTTTCATTTTTGTTTCCATGTACTTTTTGATTTTTTTCCTTTATTTCTTGGTTGACCCATTCACTGTTTAGTAGCATGTTATTTAACCTTCATGTATTTGTGATCTGTCCAGATTTTTCTTGTGGTTGACTTCTTATTTCATTGCATTGTGGTCAGAAAAGATGCATGGTATAACTTCGATCTTTTTTAATTTATTGAGATTGTTTTGTGATGTAATATGTGATCTATTCTGGAACATGTTCCATGTGCACTTGAAAAGAATGTGTATCCTGCTGTTTTAGGATGGAATGTTCTAAATTTATCTTAGGTCCCTCTCTCCCAGTGTATCATTCAAAATCAAACATTGTTTCCTTATTGATTTTCCTTTTAGATTGTCTGTCCATTGATGTAAGTGGGATGTTAAAGTTCCCTACTGTTATTGTATTATCATCAGATTGTTCCTTTATGTTTGTTATTAACTGTTTTATGTATTCAGGTGCTTTCATGTTGGGTGCATACATATTTTAAATTGTGTATTTTTGTCGGATTGTCCCCTTCATGGTTATACAGTGTCCTTCTTTCTCTCATTACAGTCTTTGTTTTAAAGTCAGTTTTGTCTGTTACAAGTATTGTTAGCTTGGTTTTCTCTTCACATCCATTTGTGTGATAAATGTTTCTCCATCCCCTTGCTTTCCATCTCCATGTGTCTTTAGGGCTGAAATGAGTCTCTTGTAGGCAGCATATAGATGGATCTTTTTTTTTCTTTTGTTTTATCCATTCCATTACTCTATGATTGGAGTATTTAGTCCATTAACATTCAAAGTAATTATTGATAAATAGGTAGTTATTGCCATTTTGTTATTTGTTTTGTGTTTATTTTTGTGGATCTCCTCTGTTCCTTTCTTCCTTTGCTGTTTTCTCTAGGTTGGCTTTCTTTAGTAATATACTTGGATCCCTATGTCTTTATTTTTTGGATATATTACTAGTTTTTGATTTGTGGTTACCATTATATTTATATACAAAATCCTGTGCATATAGCAGTCTATATTAACTTGATGGTCACTTAAGTTCGAACCTATTCTTTACTCCTCTCCTTTCCATGTTGTAGATATATGGTGTCATACTTTACATCCTTTTATTTTGTGAATCCTTTGATTTTTACAGATACATTTACATTACTGCTTTTTTACTTCTCACTTTCCTTACTCCTACTTATGGTTTTTCCTTCTCAAAGAGTCCCTTTTAATACTACTTACAAGGATAGTTTAGTGGTCATGATCTATTTTAACTTTGCTTGTCTGGGAAATTCTTTATCTCCCCTTCTATTCTAAATGATAGCCTTGGCTGGATAGAGAATTCTTAGCTGCAGATTTTTCCTTTTCAGCACTTTGAATATATCATGTCACTGTCTTCTAAAGTTTCTGCTGAAAAATCAGGTTATAGCCTTGTAAGGTTTCCCTTGTATATAACTGTTTTATTTTCTGTTGCTGCTTTTAAAATTCTTTATCACTGCTTTTTGCAGTTTTAATTACTGTGTGTCTTGGTGTGGACCTCCTTGGGTTAATTTTGTTAGGAGATCTCTGTGCCTCTCTGCCTTCTGGATCTGAATTTCTATTTCCTTCCCCCAATTTTCAGCTTTATTTTTTCAAATAAATTTTCTATCCTCTTTTCTCTCTTCTTCTAGGATTCCTATAATGTGAGTGTTATTACACTTGATGGAGTCACTGAGTTCCCTAAGTTTATTCTCATTTTGCATATTTTTTTCCCTCTCACCTGCTCAGCTTGATTACTTTCCATTACTCTTTCCTCCAGGTTGATTTGTTCTTTGCTTCCTCTAGCCTGCTATTTATTCCATCTAGTATTTTTACTTTCAATTACTGTGTTCTTCATCTCTGACTGGTTCTTTTTTTAAATCTTTCATAAGGGTCCTCTACTCTTCTCAAGTCCAGTGAGTATCTTTATAATCATTACTTTAAATTCTCTATCAGGCATTTTGCTTATCTCCATTTTGCTTATCTCCATGAGTCTCTTCCTGTGATGTTTTCCTGTTTTTTAAAATTTTTTTATTGTTTATTTTTGAGACAGAGTGCAAGCAGGAAAGGGGCAGAGAGAGAGGGAGACACAGAATCTGAAGCAGACTCCAGGCTCTGAGCTGTCAGCACAGAGCCCGATGCAGGGCTTGACCCCACAAACCATTCGATCATGACCTGAGCCAAAGTCAGATGCTTAACTGACTGAGCCACCTAGGTGCCCCTGTCTCATTTTTTCATTAGGGACATATTCTTCAGTCTTCTCATTTGGTCTGTTTCTCTTGTTACAAAAGTCAGCTACATCTCTTGCTTTTGAAAGTTGTGGATGGGGCATGCAGTTTTAACAAGGTGCATGAGTCTTTCACAGGAGGTGATCAGCCGCCACTGGAACCAAGGCCCCACAGAAGGTATATGGTTGGGAGATGTGATGTTGGCAAGGTTTGCACTGGTCTTCTGGGGGAGAGGACCACAGCACAGACACTGAGGGAGGCTTGGCTCAGTGTAAGCAAGTTAAGTAGGGAATGTCTGCACAATGCTGGTTCCTACAGGTGTGTTTATACTGCAGCTAGGGGAGAGAAATTGCACCTGCCAGTTCCTTTGTCCCTAGAGAATTCCCTCAGCTTCTCTGAGGTTAGTAAATAACTCCTTCCCATATACCTCAGGCATTTTTCAGACTGTAATCTCCATGGGCTGTGTGTTGTGCTGTTTCAAGGGTAAGGACTCCATTTCCTGTTGCCCTCCCAGCTCTCCCAGAGCTGAGCCTGCTGATTTTTGAAGTTCCAGACTTTAAGTCCTGTTGGTTGTAAGAACTCATGAACTTTGCCCCTCTGGTTTTCAAAGCCAAATGTTATGGGGATTTGCCTTCCCTATGCAGACTCTCTGGTGTGATAGTCTGTTTCTCTCTTCTCTCTAGGCCGGTGGCTCTCTCCCTCTATTGACCACACCTGTGGGGTTTAGTTCCCCACAGCATCTCCACCCTTCCTACTCTCTTCAATGTGGCTTCTTCTTTATATTGAACTATGGAGTTTGTTCTCCCAGTCTTTGGATCATTTTCTGGGTTATTTAGATTTATATGAGTGTTATCCATGGGACTACTGAGCTTAGAGTCCTTTTATTCCTCTATCTTCCCCAGAAATCTAATATTACATAGTTTTTAATTTTTTTTAATTTAAATACAAGTTAGTTAACATATAGCATAATAAAAGCTTCGGGAATAGAATTTAGTGGTTCATCACTTACATATAACACCCAGTGCTCATCCCAACAAGTGTCTTCCTTAATGCCCCTTAACCCTTTAACCCTTATCCCCACCCAACACCACACCAGCAACCCTCTGTCTGTTCTCTGTATTTAAGAGTCTCTTATGGTTTACCTCCCTCTCTGTTTTTATATTATTTTTGCTCCCCTTCCCTTGTGTTCATCTGTTTTGTATCTTAAATTCCACATATTAGTAAAGTCATAGGATATTTGTCTTTCTCTGACTTATTTTGCTTAACATAATACATTCTAGTTCCATCCACATTGTTGCAAATGGCAAGATTTCATTCTTTTTGATCTCCAAGTAATATTCCAGTGTGTGTGTGTGTGTGTGTGTGTATGTGTGTATATGTATGTGTGTGTGTGTATATATATATGTGTGTGTGTGTGTGTGTGTGTGTATGTATATATACATGCCACATTTTCTTTATCCATTCATCAGTTGATGGACATTTGGGGTCTTTCCACACTTTGGCTATTGTCAATAGTGCTGCTGTAAGCATTGGGGTGCATGGCCCCTTCGAATCAGCATTTTTTGTATTGTTTGGATAAATACCTAGTAGGCAATTGCTGGGTTGTAGGGTAGTTCTACTTATAATTTTTTGAGGAAACTCCATACTGTTTTCCAGAGTGGCTGCACCAGTTTGCATTCCCACCAGCAATACAAAAGGGTTCCCTTTTCTCTGCATCCTTGCTAACATCTGTCATTGCCTGAGTTGTTAATGTTAGCCATTCTTGACAGTTGTGAGGTGATATTTCATTGTGGTTTTGATTCGCATTTTCCTGATGATGAGTGATGCTGAGCATTTTTTCATCTAATATTATATTTTTCACCATAATTTTAAGAAATGATCCTGATATCGAATGGTGATATTGATATGTCTTGCATCTTCCCACTCCAAGATCTCTGTAAAAGGTACTATGTCTTATAGAGTCGTCCTCCATTGTCTGAAGTTTTGCATTCCATGGTTTCAGTTACCCCAATCAACCATGGTCCAGAAGCAGATGATTCTCCATTTCATGTACTGTCAGAAGGTCAATAGTAACCTAATGCTACATCAGAATGCCTAAGTCATCTACCTTACTTTGTCTCATCACGTAGGCATTTTATCATCTCACATAATCACAAGAAGGGTGAGCACAGTACAATAAGATATTTTGAGAGAGTCACATAACTTTTATCACAGTATATTCTTATAATTGTTCTATTTTATTATTCTTGTTGTTACTCTCCTACTGTCCCTAAATTATAAATCAAACTTTATTATTTTATTTTAATTTATTTTAATTTTATTTTAATTTTACTTTATTTTATTTATTATAGGTATGTATACATAGGAAAAAACAGTGTATATAACATTAAGTACTATCTGCAGTTTCAGGCATCCACTGGAGGACTTGGAACATATCCCCCACGGATAAGAAGGTGATGTGATGTGGGGTCCAGCAGTGAACAGTCAAGAAAGAATTCTTGATCATTTTCAGTGCACAAAAGGTGGTTTTATTATAGCACAGGAACAGGACCTAGGGTCAGGAATACCTGCCCTAGGATTGTGAGGAGCAATTCGTTATATGCTTAAGTTGGTGGGGGGGGAGGGACGTGGTTAGGGACAAAGGAAGTTTCCATGAGAATTTGCTTGTGTTAAAGATGACTTACAGGATCCTGGAGGCCTGGCTATTGTCAAGCTAATGTTTTTTTGCCTCTAGCAAAGCATTAACATTAACACAGTTGGGAGTTCCTGTAGGAATGTCATACTCTGCCAATCTAAGTATTTGTCAATGGGCTGCAAGTTGTAAGGAAATTTAATTTTATCTACATTTCCTTTTGCCTTTTTTCTCCATATCAGAGGACACCACTGTACATTTCTTTACCTCTTCTTCTCCCTCTTCCCCAATGCCCAGTGGTGGTCCAGTGTCTGGGCTCAGAGCAGATACTCAATCTAATCTGAGCTGGGGGCTCAGTGAAAACTCCAATCTACAGCAAGGGAGGGAGCTGTGTGGGAATCACAGTAGAAAGAGAGGGGCAAGAAAGGGGGAAGATGAAGGAATAAACCCAGGAAAGAAATAGAGACGTAAGAAAAGTAGGACTGATAAGGAAAAGTTATTTCCATATCTTGCTGATGATTACCACCTCATCTACCACTACAGTCATAGGCCATGACAGTGCACCATTAGAGAGGTCCCACATTACTTTTCTGTTGAAATTTCACTCATCCACCCCCACCTCCTGAGGGAAAGGAGCACCAGCCTGGCCCACCTTCAGTGTCATTTGTTCACTTTGCAGAACTAGGCTTGGCTTGGCTTACCAGGTCCCATTCCTCAAACACTCCTCACCATTCCTTTGAGAAAATTGCTTCTGTGATGACTCACAGAGAAGGAGCCATAAAACACTGAATCACCAATGCCCCCTCCTGCCCTGCTCAGTAGCTTCTGCTTTGTGTTTTCCCTTCCAGAGACAATTTAGGATCTGCTTCTGTGCTTCTGGCCCCATACAACAGCTGCCACTGCTGGCTAAATGAAAATCAGCAGTAATCTTTTCCCCAACTCATTGTTTACCTGAAACTTGTCACTGATAAATGCCCTGTCTTGCCTGGCTACTAACCAAACTCAAAAAGAAAAGAAAATCAGATCAACAAGAGAACAGATCTGTGCTTGGCTCTTGCTCACGCTGTTTCTAAATGATAAGCAAGAAATTCATGTCCCTGACTGAGGCTGAAAAAACCTTTCTCTGTGTTTGAAAACTGTTTTAAGAATTATTAGAATGATGTGACTTTGAAAAGGCCCGCACTGAAGGGAAAAGAAACATTCCTTTAAACATTTTTTTTCCAAAAATGGTCCAGCAATCTATATGCAAAAACATTAATCTAGACACAGAATTTATATCCTTCCCACAGATTAACTCCAAATGGATCAGAGATCTAAACGTAAAATGCAAAACTATGAAAATCCTAGAAAATAGCAGGAAAAAACCTGGATGACCTTGGGCATGTGATGAATTTTTAGATATGACACCAAAGACACGATGTGTGAAAGAATTGATACAGCTGAAATTCATTAAAACTAAAAACTTCTGCTCTGAGAAAGACAGTAACACAAGAATGAGAATATGAGCCACATGGTGGGAGAAAAAAATTGCAAAAGACAGAACTGAGGGTGTGAGTTCACTAAACGAGAGTCTCCACTAAATGGGTGGAATTTCTCTCTCTAGGGTTGGAGGTGCTGATGAGCACCATTTTTGATATCCCCCCTCCACCTTGACAGCTCATGAAGAAGCAGGGTCCCTGCATAATAGCCATCTAGTACTGCCCCAGCACACCCCAGACCCTCAGCCTGTATGAGCTCTGGCCTTCCCCACAAGGCAGCCCTGGCACAGCATGTTCCAGGACCCCACCCGCAGACTGTGCCTGACCCAACTATCCTACCAGGGCAGCACTAGCAGAGCAGGTCCCAGGAAACTCCCCTACCCCATACCTGCTCCAGCTCTATCCATCCCAAGGCAGCCCTGGCATGACATGCCCTGGGACAGACCTAGCCAGTGCCTGATCTATCTGTCCAGCTAAAATGGCCCCAGAGCAGTGTGCACCAGGATCCCCCTGGCATATACCGGCTCCAGCTCCAGCCGTCCCACCAAGGCAACCCCAGTGCAGAGCACCTCATGACCCCCAGATTATGCTTGCTTCGCCTTCACCTGACCTGCCAAAGCCACCAGGCACACGCAGTCTATAAAGGGGATACTCCTACACAAGGCTACTCCTTCAAGACTGGAAGAAGCAGCAATTCTGCCTAATTTATAGAACAAACACAGAAAGTCAAACAAAATGAGGAGACAGAGGAATATATTCTAAATTTAAGAACAAGATAAAACCTTGGAAGTGCCGGGGGGGGGGGGGGAGGGACTGCTAATAAAATGGAGATAAGTAACTTACCTGACAATCAGTTCAAATAGTCATAAGGATATTTTCCAAACTCAAGAGAAGAATGGAGGAACAAAGTGAGAATTTCAACAGAATTGAAATATAAGAAAAAGAAACTCAACAAAGACAACCAATCAGAGCTGAAGTATACAATAATTAAAATAAAAAATACACTGGAGGGAATTAACAACAGACTAGATGATAAAGAACAGATTAGTGATCTGAACGACAGAATAATAGATATTACCCAATGAGGATAATTTAAGGAACTCCTAGGACAACATCAAGCACCTTAACATTTGCATTTTAGAGGTCCCAGGAGAAGAGAGAGAAAGGGGCATTATTTGAAGAAATAATGGCTGAAAAGCTTCCCAATCTGGAGAAGAAAACAGACATCCAGGTCAAGGAAGTGTACAGAGTCCCAAACAGAATGAACCCAAAGAGATCCAAACCAAGGCATATTTAAATTTAAATGGCAAAAGTTAAAGAGAGAATCTTAACCATATTTAAATTTAAATGGCAAAAGTTAAAGAGAGAATCTTAACAATCTACTTCAAAAATGGGCAGAGGACCTGAGTAAACCTTTCTCTAAAGAAGACACAAAGATGACAAACAAACACATGCAAAGATGTGCACTATCACTAGTCATCAGGGAAATGAAAATCAAAATAACAATATCACCTCACACCTGAAAGAATGGCTAAAATAAAAAACATAAGAAACATAGAAGCCTAGAAACATAAGAAACAAGAAGTGTTGGTAGGATGTGGAGAAAAGAGAACCCTCACACACTGCTGGTAGAAATGCAAATTGGTACGGCCACTGTGGAAAACAGTATGGAGATTCTTCACAATATTAAAAAGAACTCTGATACAATCCAGCAATTTTACCTCTGGGTATTTCTATGAAGAAATGAAAACACTCATTTGAAAAGATACATGCAACCTATGTTCACTGTACCATTATTTACAATAGCCAAGCTGTGGAAGCAACCTGAATGGATGACTAAAGATGATGTGGTAGATCTCTCTCTGTGTGTGTATATGTGTATGTATGTACACAAACACATGCACAATGGAATATTATTCAGCCATAAGAAAAAAGTCTTGGGGGCACCTGAGAGGCTTAGTCAGTTAGGTGTCTGACTCTTGAGTTTGGCTCAGGTCATGATCTCATGGTCATGAGATTGAGCCCTGTGTTGGGATCTGTGCTGACTGTGGAGCCTGCTTCAGATTCTCCCTCTCTCTCTCTCCCTCTGCCCTTCTTCCCCACTCACATTCTCTCTCTCTCTCTCTCTCTCTCTCTAAGAAACATTAAAAAATAAAATAAAAATCTTGCTATTTGTGATAACATGGATGGACCTAGAGGGTATTACATGAAGGGAAATATATCAGAGAAAGACAAATATCATATGATTTCACTTACATGTGGAATATAAAACAAATAAACAAAAACAGAAACAGAATCCTAGATGCAAAGAAAAATCTGCTGGTGGCCAAAGGAATGGGGGTGGGAGATAGGCAAAATAGGGAAAGGCTATTAAAAGGTACAAACTTCCAGCTCTAAAATAATTAAGGCATAGAAATACAATGTACAGCACAGAGAATACAGTTAATATGTAATAAGTTTGGTGACAGATGGTAGCTAGATTTACCATGGTAATCACTTCATAATGTGTATAAGTGTTGAATCACTATGCTATACACCTGAAACTAATTTAATATTGTATGTTAACTACACTTTAATTTTTAAAAAGAGAAAGAGAGAATCTTAAAAGCAGCAAGATAAAATATAGTCTCATGCATAGAAAACACCATAAGATTATCAGCTGAATTTCCTGCAGGGAGTGGAAAGGCTTAAAGTGCTGACAGCAGGGGCACCTGGGTGGTTCAGGTGGTTGAGTGTTTGACTCTTGATTTCAGGTAAGGTCATGATCTCACAGTTCATGAGTTTGAGCCCTGCATCAGGCTCTACATTGACAGTGCAGAACCTGCTTGGGATTTTCTCTCTTCTCTCTCTGCCCCTCCTCTCTCTCTCTCTCAAAATAAATAAATAAACTTCAAAAAAATAAAGTGCTGAAAGGGAAAAACTTACAACCAAGACTATTCTACCCAGCAAGACTGTCATTCAAAACTGAAAGAGAGATAGAGAGTTTCCCAGACAGGCAAAAGCTAAAGGAGATCATTGCCACTAAACTGGTATTATGAAAAATGTTAAGGACCTTTAAACAGAAGAGGGAATAACTAGAAATAAGTAAATATTTGAAAGAAAAAAAATATCATTGGTCAAGCAAATATATAGGCAAATATAAAGTCAGTGAAACAGTCACTTTAAAAACTAGTGCAAAGGCAAAAAGAAAAAAATAGTAAAATCAACTATAGTAGTTAAGAGATACACACAATAAAAAATGTAAAATAGGATGTCAAAAATATAAAACGTGGGAAGAGTAATAATGTAATTCCTTTAGGATGCATTCAAACTTAAGTGACTATTAGCTGAAAATAGACTGAATATATATGAATCTCATGGTAATCACAAACCGAAATCTACAATACACACACACACACACGTACAGAAAGGAATCTAAAAATAACACTAAAGAAAATCATCAAACCAGAAGAGAAGAGACCAAGAGAAGAAGAAAGGAATAGGGAACTAAAAAAACAACTCCAATACAATGACTAAATGACAGTAAGTACACACCTATCAAGAATTACTTTAATTTTTTTAATGTTTATGTATTTTTGAGAGAGAGCAGGGGAGGAGCAGAGAGAGAGGGAGACACAGAATCTGAAGCAGGCTCCAGGCTCTGAGCTGTCAGCACAGAGCCCCACGTGGGGCTTGAATCCACAGTGTGAGATCATGACCTGAGCTGAAGTTGGATGCTTAACCAACTGAGCCACCCAGGTGCCCCTATCAAGAATTACTTTAAATGTAAACAGACTAAATGTTCCAATCAAAAGATACAGGGTGACCGAATGGATTTTTTTTAAGACCCATCTAGGGGTGCCTAGGTGGCTCAATTGGTTAAGTGTCCAACTTCGACTCAAGTCATGATCTTGCAGTTGGTGAGTTAAAGCCCCGCATTTGGCTCTGTGCTGACAGCTCAGAGCCTGGAGCCTGCTTCAGATTCTGTCTCCCTCTCTCTCTGCCCCTCTCCCGCTCAGACTCTTTCTCTCTCTCAAAAATAAATAAACATTTGGGGCGCCTGGGTGGCTCAGTCGGTGAAGTGGCCGACTTTGGCTCAGGTCATGATCTCGCGGTCCGTGAGTTCGAGCCCCGCGTCAGGCTCTGTGCTGACAGCTCAGAGCCTGGAGCCTGTTTCGGATTCTGTGTCTCCCTCTCTCTGACCCTCCCCCATTCATGCTCTGTCTCTCTCTGTCTCAACAATAAATAAACGTTAAAAAAAAATTAAAAAAAAATAAATAAACATTTAAAAAAATTTTTTAAAAGATCCATCTATATGCTGCCTACATGAGATTCACTTCAGATCCAAACACACAAACTTGAAAGTAAAGGAATGGAAAAAGTTATTCCATGCAAATAGAAAGAAAGTTGGAATGGTGGATCAATACTCATATCAATACTCATATGAGACAAAATAAACTTTATTTTTTTTAATTTTTATTATTTTTGAGAGTGAGAGACAGAGTGCAAGCAGGGAAGGGGCAGAGAGAGGGGGAGACACAGAATCTGAAGTGGGCTCGAGGCTCTGAGCTGTCAGCACAGAGCCCAATACAAGGTTCATACTCACAAATGGTGAGATAGTAACCTGAGCCGAAGTTGGACACTTAACCAACTGAGCCACCCAGGTGCCCCAGAGACAAAATAATATTTAAAACAAAGACTGTAGTAATAGGCAAAGAAAAAAATTACATAAAGTTAAAGTAGCCAAACCAAGAAGAGGATATTACATGCATAAATGTTTAGGTACTTAATGTAGGAGGACCTAAACATATAAAGCAAATGTTAATAGAAATAAAAGCAGAAATTGACAGTAATACAACAATAGTAGGAGAATATAATATCCCACTTATTCAGTGGATAGATCTCTCAGACAGAAAATCAATAAGGGAACGTTGGCTTTAAGTGACACATTAGACAGATGGACTCAATAGATACAATAGAACCTTTTGTCCCCAAAATGCAGAATATACATTTTCAAGTGCACACAGAACATTCTTCAGAATATATCACATCTTATCCCACAAAACAAGCCTCAATAAATTCAAAAAGATGGCAATCATATAAAGCATCCTTTCCAGTCACAATAGTATTAAATCAATTGTAAACCAATTACAAGAACAAAACTGGAAAAAACACAAGCATGAGAAGACTAAACAACATGTTAGTAAAGAACCAATAGATCAGGGGCGCCTGGGTGGCTCAGTCGGTTAAGCGTCCGACTTCAGCTCAGGTCACGATCTCGCTGTCCATGAGTTCGAGCCCCGGGTCAGGCTCTGGGCTGATGGCTCAGAGCCTGGAGCCTGCTTCCGATTCTGTGTCTCCCTCTCTCTCTGCCTCTCCCCCGTTCATGCTCTGTCTCTCTCTGTCTCAAAAATAAATAAATGTTAAAAAAAATTTTTTTAATTAAAAAAAAAGAACCAATAGATCAATCTAGAAATCAAGGAGGAAGTGAAAAATTGCCTTGAGACAAATAAAAATGGAAACACAACTTCCCAAAACCAGTGGCACACAACAAAAGCAGTTCTAAGAGGGAAATTCAGGCCTACTTCAAGAAACAAGAAAAATTCCAAATAAACAATTTAACTTTACATCTAAAGGAACTACAAAAGGAAGAATAAACACAGTGCAAAGGTAATAGACAGAAGGAAATAATAAAGACCAGAGCAGAAATAAATTAGAGACTAAACAATAGAAAAGATCACTAAAACTAAAAGCTGGTTTTTTGAAAAGATGAACAAAATGGAGATAAACCTGTTTATCTCCAGTGGCAGACTCATTAAGGAATTGAGAGAACCCAAATAAATGAAAGAGAAGTTACAACTGACACCACAGAAATACAAAGGATCATAAGACTACTATGAACAATTATATGCCAACAAATTGGAAAACCTAGAATGGATAAATCCCTAGAAACACACAATCTTCTAAGAATAAATCATGAAGAAAATCTGAATAGATTACAAGTACTATAATTAAATCAGTAATTTAAAACTCTCAAAAAACAGAAGTCCAGAACCAAACAAAAAAAAAATCCTTAACAAAATGTTAGCAAATCAAATTCAACAACATACTGAAGGGATTGTTCAACATTCACAAATCAATCAATATGATACACTACATTCACAAAATGAAGGAAAAAAATCATGTGATCACCTCAATAGATGTACAAAAAGCATTTGACAAAATTCAACAGCAGTTTATGATAAAAAAACTGGATATAGGTAGAATGCACCTCAACATAATAAAGACCATATATGACAAACCCACAGCTAACATCATACTTAATGGTGAAAAGCTGACAGCCATTCTTCTAACACCAGGAACAAAGCAAGGATGCTCATTTCACCACATTTATTCAATGTGGTATTAGAAGTCCTGCCCATAGCAATTAGGCAAGAAAAAAAAACAACATATATGCAAATTGCAAGTACAAAGTTAAAACTGTCACTATTTGTACATGACAAGATACTATATATAGAAAACTCTTAAGACTCCACCAAAAAACTATTAGAACTAATAAATGAATAAAGTCACAGAATATAAAATTAACATACAGAAATTGGTTGTGTCTATACACATTAATAGCAAACTATCAGAAAGAGAAGAAAACAGTCTCACTTAGAATCTCACTAAAAAAGATAAAATACCCAGGAATAAATTTAACCAAAGGGGGATCTGGGTGGCTCAGTTAGTTAAGTGTCCAACTTTTGATTTTGGCTCAGATTATGACCTCATGGTTCATGAGATCAAGCCCTGTGTCAGGCTCCACACTGACAGCATGGAGTCTGCTTAGGATTCTCTCTCTCTCTCTCTCTCTCTCTCTCTCTCTCTCTGTTCCTACCCAACTTGCACTCTTTAAAAAAATTTTTTTTTTAATTTAACCACGGAGAACAAAATTAACCAAGGAGGTAAAAGACCTACACTCTGAAAATGTTATGACATTGATGAAAGAAATTAAAGAAGACACACATAAATGCAAAGATATTCCATGTTCATGGTTTGGAAAAATTAATATTGCTAAAACATCCATACTACCCAAAGCAATCTACAGATTCAGTGCAATCCCTATCAAAATCACCAATAGTATTTTTTCACAGAACAAACATAATTTGTATGGAACCACAAAAGACGCTGAATAGCCAAAGCAATCTGGAGAAAGCCCAACAGAGCTAGAGGCATCATATTCCAAGATTTCAAACTATATTGTAAAACTATAGTCAACAAAACAATATGGTACTGGCACAAAAATAGACACATAGATCAATACAAGAGAATAGAGAGCCTAGAAATAAATCCATACTTATATGGTCAATTAATCTATGTCAAAGGTGGCAAGAATATACCATGTGGAAAATACAGTGTCTGCAATAAATGATGTTGATAAAACTGGACAGCTATATGCAAAAGAATAAAACTGGACCATTATCTTGTACCATATACAAAAATACATTCAAAATAGGTTAAAAACTTGAATGTAAGACCTGAAACCATAAATCTCCTAGAAGAAAATATAGGCAGTAAGATTTTTGATATCAATCTTAACAGTATTTTTTTTGCATCAGTCTCTTCAGGCCAAGGGCAAAAAAAGCTGAAACAAATGTTTAAAAAAGAGATTACATCAAATCAAACTTAAAAGCTTTTATACAGTGAAGGAAACTATTAGCAAAAAAGAAGGCAACCTACTGAATGAGAGATATTTGCAAATCATACATCTGATAAGAGGTTAATATCCAAAATACATAAAGAACTTACACAAGTTACTATTAAAAACACTAATTAAAAACCCAATTACAAAATGGGCAGAGGACTTGAAAGACATTTTCTCAAGGAAGACTTACCTATGGCTAATAGTTATGTGGAAAGATGTTTAACACCAACAATCAGGGAAATGCAAATCAAACCACAGTGAGATCACCTCACAACTATCAAAATGGCTAGTATATAAAAGTATCTTTGTTGGCAAATATGTGGAAAAAAGGAACCCTCATGCAGTATTGGTGGGAATGTAAATTGATAGAATCACAATGGGAGATAATGTGAGAGTTCCTCAAAAAAATAAATACATAAATAAAAATAGAATTACCCTACAATCCAGCAATTTCACTTCTGGGTATTTACTCAAAGAAAATAAAATACCAACTTGAAGAGCTATATGCATCCCTATGTTCACTGCAGATTTATTTACAATAGCCAAGATAAGGAAACAAGCTAAGTGTTCATTGATAGATGAATGACTAAGTCATGGTGTGTGTGTGTGTGTGTGTGTGTGTGTGTGTGTGTGTTTATTTATATGTACACACATATACACACACACAATGGAACACTACTCAGCCATGAAAAGTGAAATCTTGCCATTTATGACAATATGAATAGACCTAGAGGGTATTCATACGAAATAAATCAGACATAGAAAGATAAGTATAGTATGATTTCACTTATGTGGAATATAAAAAACAACAAACAAAAAAAACCAAAGCAAAACAGAAACAAGTTCAAAGATACAGGAAACAAACTGTTGGTTACCAGGGATGGGCACAATAGATGAAGGACATTAAGAGGTACAAACTTCCACTTATAAGTTATGGGAATGTAATGTACAGCATAGGAAATATAAACAATAATATTATAATTACTTTACATGGTGACAAATGGTAACTAGACTTGTCATAGAGATAATTTCCTAATGTATAAAAATATCAAATCACTATGGTATATGTATGAAAGTAATAGGATATTGTATGTCAGTTATACTTCAATTTTCTAAAAGACATATCTGATAAAGGACTTTTACCCAAACTATACCAAAAAAAAAAAAAACACCTAAAATCCAACAGTAACAACTCAATCAGGAATAGGGGATGAGATCTGAACAGACACCTCACCAAAGAAGATATACAAATGGCATTTAAGTATATTAAAAGATACTCAACATCATAGGACATTCAGAAACTATACATTAAAAAAACAATGAGGGGTGCCTGGCTGGCTCAGTTGGCTCTAGCATGTGACTCTTGTTCTTGGGGTTGCAAGTTCAAGCTACACACTAAGTGCAGAGCCCACTTTAAAAATAAATAAATAAAAACAATAAGATACCACGACATATCTATTAGAATGACCAAAATCCAGAGCAATGACAATACCAAATGCTGGCGAGGATGTAGAGTAATAGGAACTCTCATTCACTCTTGGTGAGAGTACAAAATGGTACACCATTTTGGAGGACAATTTGATAGTTCTTTACAAAACTACACATTTTCTTACAATACAATCCAGCAATCGCTGTCCTTGGTTTTTATCCAAAGGAGTTGAAAACACATCCATACAAAAGCCCAGATATGGATATATATAGCAGTTTTATTCATAATTGCCAGAACTTGGGAGCAACCAAGATGCCCTTCAGTAAGTGAATAGGTAAATAAACTATGATACATCCAGACAGTAGATTATTACTCAGCACTACAAAGAAATGAAAAGACAGGGAGGAATCTTAAATGTATATCATTAAGTGAAAGAAGCCAATCTGAAAAGACTACATGATGTATGATTTCAGCTATATGACATTCTGGAAAAGCAAATCTATGGACACAGTAAGGAGTTCTGGGAAGATGAGAGAGTAGGAGGATCCTGAGTTCACCTCATCCTATGGACACATGAGATAACAGCTAGATCTGTGTAACTAGCTCTGAAAGTAACCCAAAGTCAGGCAGAACAGACATTACACAGTTAATCATAGATAAGCGGCCACACTGAAAAGGGTAGAAGGGGTGGAGGTACAACTTGGAACTAAACGCTGGGGAACCAGTTAAAGTGAGTGGGACACAACCAAGCATGGAGAAGCCAAAGGATCAGACCCCACACCAGGCTCTGGAGACCAGTACTGGCAGACAAGTCCCAATAATATCCAGCTTTGAAAAAACAGTGGGGCTTAAGAAACAGACTTTGCCCTTAAAGAGCAATCATAATAAATAATCTGGCCAAGACACAGTATAAAGGCAGCAGTTTGAACATGCCCTGGAGGGGTAGAGATCTTCAGGAGACTTCTCTAAGAAGACTTCTCCCCTCCCTCCAGCCTAGATAGCTAGACACTTATGGGAGCCAGTGCTAACGCTCTCCACATATCTTGCTAGCATGATGTGCCTACCCTCCATTTTCCCCTGTGCACCTGTTCCATCTAACCCACCTGCCTCGCAAGGCATCCCTCCAAAGTAACTTCTGTCTGCCATACCCTGCACGCAACCCCATTAGGGGTTGGTACACCTCCAAAGTAACTCCTGCCCAGGAGAGAGGTGGAGATAACACCACACACCAGCACAACCCCAGTTGCAGCAGCCAAGCCTTTTAGCTGACTGTGTAAGGAAAGCACCCTGCCGTTCAGTGTGACTCCAGCTGTGGTAGAGAGACTACACACAGACATCAAGTCTGAGTGCTAGAATGCCCACCTATAAGCCCCTATTGGCCTCAGACAGGACCCTCAACAATGCAGGGACCAAATTCTGTCCAGTGTGCCCACAGCAGGCAAAGTAGTCAATGCAGCTGACAGAACAGAAGACAAACACAGCTCAGCCACAACAGTAAGGCCCATGCAGCCCACGTAGATGACACTCTGGAGTGTCTGGTTCTAGTGACCAGGGGCATGGTGCTACAGGGCACCACTGGAATTCTTATGCATAAGCCCACTGCTTTCAAAACCAGGAGATGTAGCTGACCTCCCTAGCACATAAAAACAAACACAGAGAGTTAGAGAGATGAAGAGAGGAGTATGTCTCAAATGAAAGAAAAGGACAAAATGACAGCAAAAGAACTGAATAAAAGAGATAAGCAATATGCCTGATAAAGAATTCAAAGTAATGGTCATAAAGATACTCATTGGACTTGAAAAAAGAGTGAAGGATATCAGTGAAAACATCAACAACAGAAAATATAAAAAAGAATCAGTCACAGATAAAGAACCAGTATTTGAAATACACTAGAGGGAATCAACAGCAGATTAGAGGATGCAGAAAAACATATCAGTGACCTGGAAGACAGGGTAACAGAAAGCAACCAAGCTGAACAGCAAAAAGAAAAGAAAATAATTTTTAAAAAATGAAAATAGAGTAAGGGAACTAGGACATCATCAAGTATAATAACATTCACATCATAAGGATTCCAGAAAGAGAAGTGGAGGGTGGGAGCTGAAAATATTTGAAGAATTAATAGCTGAATACTTTTCTAACCTGGGGAAGGAAACAGACATCCAGATACAGGAGGCACAGAGAATCCCTAACAAGATTAATCCAAGGAGGTCCACACAAAGACACATAATAATTAAAACGGCAAAAAGTAATTACAAAGAGAAAATTTTTAAAGCAGCAAGAGGTGCGCCTGGGTGGCTCAGTCAGTTAAGCGTCCAACTCTTGATCTCGGCTCAGGCCATGATCTCATGGTTCATGACATCCATGGGATCTCTCTCTTGGGATTATCTCTCTCTCTCTCTCTCTCTCTCTCTTCCCCTTGCCTACTCATGTGCTCTCTCTCTCTCTCTCAAAAATAAATAAATAAACTTAAAAAAAAAGCAGCAAGTGAAAAGAAAACAATTCCATACAATAGAAACCCCATAAGGCTATCAGCTGATTTTGCAGCAAAACTTTGCAGGCCAGAAGGGAGTGGCATGATATTTTCAAAGTGCTGAAAGGAAAAAACCTACAACCAAGATTACTCTGTGCAGAAAGTTTATAATTCAGAATAGAAGGAAAGATAAAGAGTTTCCCAACAAACAAAATTTAAGAGTTGATCACCACTAAACCAGCCTTACAATAAATGTTAAAGAAAACTTTTGAATGGAAAGAAAACTAGAAGATTATGAAAGGAAAATTTTCCATAGGTAAATGCAAACATATAATGAAAGTAGTAGATTAATCATTTATAATACCAGAATGGAAGTTAAAATGCAAAAGTAGTAAAATCAATTATATCTACCAAAATCAGTCAAGGCATACACAAAAGGTTGTAAATAATGACATCATATACATAAAACATGGAGGAGGGGGTAAAAAATTAGTGCTTTTAGAATGTACTCGAACATAAGTGACCATCAACCTCATATAGACTGCTATCCACATAGGATGTTATATATGAACCTAATAGTAACCACAGATCTAAAACCTATAATAGTACACAAAATATAAAGAGAAAGGAATCCAAGCATAATACTATAGAAAGCTATCAAACTATCTAGAGAAGAAGAAAGGAACAAAGAAGAATTACAAAAACAACCAAACAACAAGTAACAAAATGGCAAGAAGTACAGAACTATCAATAATAACTTTTCATGTAAATGAACTAAATACTTCAGTCAAAGACATAAATGGATTAAAAAAAAAATCTACCTGCTGCCTATAAGAGAGTCATTTCACACTTAAAGACTAAAAGTGAAGGGCTGGAAAAACATATACCATATATCATATACCATAAAAATGGAAGCCCCAAAAGAAAAAAAGCTGGAGTAGCAATCCCAGCTATTTGTATCAGACAAAGTAGACTTTAAGACAAGACCATAGCGGGGCCTGAGTTGGTTAGGGTCTGACTTCAGCTCAGGTCACATTCTCATGGTTTGTGAGTTCAAGCCCCACATTAGACTCTGCACTGACAGCACCGAGTCTGCTTGGGATTCTCTCTGCCCCTCCCTGCTTGCTCGCACATGCATGCACACACTCTCTCTTTCTCTAAAAATGAATAAACTTACAGACTGCAGCAAGAGACAAAGAAGGACAGTACATAATGATAGAGAACAATCCAACAATAGGATATAACAATTATAAATATCTATGCATCCAACATAGGAGCACCTGAATACATAAATGATTAACAGATAAAACCAGAGAAATTGACAGTGATACAATAATAGTAGGGGGCTTTAATGTCCTAATTACATCAACAGAAGGGAGAAAAATCAGCAAGAACATAGTGGCTTTGAACAACACAATAGACCAGATGAACACAATGATGTATACAGAACATTTCATCCAAAACTAGCAGAATACAAATTTTCTCAGGTGCACATGGAATAGTCTCCAGGATAGATCACATGTAGTTCACAAAATAAGTATCAATAAATCCAAGATTGAAGTCATATCAAGCATCTTTTCTGACTACAGTGGTATGAAACTGGAAGTCAATTATGAGAAAAACTCCAGAAAGAACATAAATACAGGGAGGCTAAGCAACATGTTACCAAATAATGAATGGGCTAACCAAGAAATCAAAGAGGAAATAAAAAACAGATGGAGAAAAATCAAAACACAATGGTCCAAAATCTTTATAGGGATCCTTAAAAAAAGAGAGATAAAGGGGATAGAAAATTTATTTGAAGAAACTGAAGATGACACAAATGAAAAGATATTCTGTGCTCATGGATTGGAAGAATTAATATTGTTAAAACATCCATACTACCAAAGCAAACTACAGATATTTTTCACAGAACTAGAATAAATAATACTAAAATTTGTCTGGAACCTCAAAAGACCCTGAGTAGCCAAAGCAATCTTGAGAAAGAAGAACAAAACCAGAGGTATTAGAATCCCAGATTTCAAGATATACTAAAAAGCTGTAGTAATCAAAACAGTATGAGATGGACACAAGTATAGACACAGAGATCAATAGAACAGAATAGAGAACCCAAAAATAAACATATGCTTATATGGTCAATTAATCTATGACAAAGGAAGCAAGAATAAACAATGGCAAAAAAAAAAACCCAAAAAAAACAGTCTCTTCAATGAATGGTGCTGGGAAAACTGGACAGCTACATGCAAAAGAATGAAATTGGACCATTTTTTCCCATCTTCTGCAAAAGAAAACTCCAAAAGGATTAAAGACCTAAATGTAAGACCTGAAACCATAAAACTTAGGCAGTAATTTCTTTGACATTGGCCTTAGCAACATTTTTTCTTGATAGATCTCCTGAGGCAAGGGAAATTAAAGCAAAAATAAACTATTGGGACTACACCAAAATAAAAGGCTTTTGCACAGTAAAGGAAACCATCAACAAACAACAAGGCAACCCTACTGAATGGGAGAATATATTTGCAAATGATACATTCAATGAGGGGTTAATATCCAAAATATACAAAGAGTTTATAGAACTCAACACCAGAAAAACAAATAACCTGATTAAAAATGGGCAGAGGACCTGAATAGATATCTTTCCAAAAAGACATATGGATGTCCAATGGACACACTAAAAGATGTTCAACATCGCTAATTGTCAGGGAAATGCAAATCAGAACTATAATGAGATAGCACTTCACACCTGTAAGAATGGTTAGAATCAAAAAAACAAGAAACAATAAGTGTTGGTGAAATTTTGGAGAACAAAGAACCCTGGTGCACTGTTGGTGGGAATGTAAATTTCCACTGTGGAAAACAATATGAAGTTTCCTCAAAAAATTACAAATAGATCTACCATACAACCTGGTAATTCCACTATTGTTATTTACCCAATGAAAAAGAAAACACTAATTCAAAAATATATGTGTACCCTTATGTTTTTGCAGAGTTATTTACAATAACCAAGTTATTGAAGCAACTCAAATGTCCATTGACAGATGAAAAGATAAATTAGATGTGGTATATACATGTAATAGAATATTACTCAGCACTAAAAAAGAATGAGGTCTTCCCATTTGTAACAACATGATGGACCTAGAGGATATCAGGCTACGTGAAATAAGAGCAAAATAGTTCCATAGGATTTTACTTATATGTGGAATCTAAAAAAGGGAATAAACAGACTCTTAAATACAGAGAACTAATGGTTGTCAGAGGGAAGGTAAGTAGGGGGTTGGGTGAAATAGATAAAGGGGATTAAGAGGTACAAACTTCCAGTTATGAAATAAATAAGTCATAGAGCTGAAAAGTACAGCATAGGGAATATAGTTAGTAATGTTGTAATACCATTTTGTTGACAGATAACTACACTTACTGTGTTTAAGCATTGAGTAATGCATTGAATTGTTGAATCAATATGATGTACACCTGAAACTAATGTAACATTGTATGTTCATTATACTTGTATTAAAAAATTTTTTTAAAAATCTACAAAACAAAAACCATGGAGACAGTAAAAATATCAGGGATTGGGGGGAGGAAAGGATAAACAGGTAGAGCACAGAGGATTGTCAGGGCAGTGGAACTATTCTGGATGATACTAGAACGGACAAATTCATAGAATAAACAACACCGACAGTGAACCCAACTGTAAACCACAGACTCTAGGTGACAATGGTGTGTAAATGTTGGCCCATTCATTGTAACAAATGTACCATTCTGGTAAGGCATGGTGGTTGTAGGAAGGCTGTGAGTGTGTGGGGCAGGGGGTATAAGGGAACTTTGAACTTTCTGCTCAATTTTGTGGTGAATCTAAAACTGCTGTAGAAAAGAAAGTCTATTTAAAAAATCATAAGGGCAAAGATTTTAAGAACAATACTTCAGGTCATGTGGAAACAATAGTGCATACCTCTATGACAAAGGATCAGATGAACAGCTACATGAAAAACTCTTGGGCCAGGAGGCACAGTGTTCTTCACACACATCAGGCTCTTCCTGGGACCTACTGGAATGTGTGTGCTCCATTTCCGACCTTTTAAACCAAACCACCAAAATGTGGCAAAAAAATCTTTTTCTGAAAAATTGTTTTTCTCCTTATGTTTTTCCTTCCACTCCTTCCCACTCTAATGGGCTCCATTCAAAGTCTCAGGATGTAAACTTTTATCACCAGTTCTTTGGTTGAATTAACAAGTGGATTGGCCAAACTGTGAAAGACATTAGGGAAACAGGAGCTGGAACCCAGAAGGGATTAGATGCTGTGCATAGGAAGTTTCCATACAAGGCCCATCAGTCGCTCATGGTTATTCACATAATCAAGAGCATTCTTCACAGAATGCAAGTAAGGAGAACAAGTTCAGCCACAAAGGAATAAGAAAGGATCTGGCCAGCAATTTTTAGATCTCTGCATGTGAATATCTAAAACATGCATAGCGTTTGCATGTATATGCATGCATCTTAGGTTATACATAAATTTATATGCACAATACATGTAGGTGTGCACTCACAGGCACGTATATATATGGAAGAGGTCAGAAAACATTCTCCTGAGCATGTACCTTTAGCCAAAATGCAAAAGAAAATATTTCCAGTTTTCATCATCTAATATCAATTTGCAACTTAATGCCAGCTTATAGGTTTTTTGGACAACAACCTGTGCACTAATACATAGCTTTTGGGTGTTTTGTTTTCTTAAAGTATTCTGTTGTCTCTTTTTCTTTTAAAATTATAAGCAGGGTTCTGGGGCGCCTAGGTGGTTCAGTTGTCTAAGCATCCGACTTGGGCTCAGGTCATAATCTCACGGTTGGTGAGTTCGAGCCCATAGCACAGAGCCTGGAGCCTGCTTCAGATTCTGTGTCTCCCCCCGCTCTCTACCCCACCCACGCTCATGCTCTATCTCTATCAATAATAAATAAATGTTTAAAAAAAATTTTTTAAATAAAATTATGAGCAGAGTTCCATGTCAATAGTTATCCTGATTTTTTTAAATCCCTCTGAATCTGGAATATAAGCTATAAGCCTTTTTCTTTTTTAATTTTTTTTAATGTTTATTTTTGAGAGACAGAGCACAAGTGGGGGAGAGGCAGAGAGAGGGAGTCACAGTATCCGAACCAGGCTCCGAGCTGCCAGCACAGAGCCTGACGCTGGGCTTGAACCCACGAACCACGAGATCATGGCCCCAGCCAAAGTCGGATACCTAACCGACTGAGCCACCCAGGCGCCCCTGGAATTTAAGCTATAAATGTATTTATGCCAATTTTTCTTCCTTTTTTAAAGCAGCTTGTTGAAATATATATACCGTACATTTCACACATTTAAAATGTACAATTCGATGCTTTTCAACATATTCACAGAATTGCACATCCATCGCCACGATCAATTTTAGAATGTTTTCATCTCCACAAACAGAAACCCGAATATCTTACTTATCCCCCTACCATACCCACCCCCCCACCAGCCCTCAGTTATTTTGTCTCTCTACTGATTTGCCCATTCCAGACATTTTATATAAATGGAATCATATGATAGGTGGTCTTTTATTATTGCCTGCTTTCACTTAGCATAATGCTTTTGAGGTTCACCCACATGAAGCATGTACCAGAACTACATTCCTTTTTATGACGGAGTGTTTTCAGTTGGATGTATATACCATTTGTTGTTTAGCCACTCATTTGTTAACAGACACTTGTTTGTTTTCAACTTTGAGCCACTGTAAATAATGCCGCCGTGAACATTGGTAAATAGGTATCTGTTTCAGGGTCTGTTTTCAATTCTTCTGGGCATACACCTAAGAGTGTAATTGCTGGGTTATGTGGTGGTTCTACCTTTTTTGAGGAACTGCCAAATCATTTTCCACAGAGGCTATATATACCATTTTACATTGCCACCAGCAATGGGTTACAATTTCTCCACATCCTCACCAATACTTAAGTTCTTTATAATGATGATGATGATGATCACTATAGCCATTTTAGTGGGTATAAAATGGTATCTCATTGTGATTTTGATCTGGATTTCCCTAATGAATAATGATGCTAAACATTTTTTCATGTATTTAATGTCCATTTGGACAGATGTCTACCCAAGCCCTTTGCCCATTTTTTAGCATTGTCTTTTTGTTGTTGAGTCCATTTTTTCTTAATGGCCATTGTTTTTAGCCCAGTTGGCCATATCTGTTAGTAAGGCCCTGAACTATGGGTTACATTTCATGTCTCCTACTGCTGTGACTTCAGTAAGATGGACAAGTCTATTTTGGACTGTGCTACAGAGCATTGCTCTGTTATAATTGGCCACAGTTCTGTCTTCATGTAATCTGGGGGCTCATAGGAAAGACAGATATTTACAGTGTGCACCACTCTAAGATCTAGTCAAAGCATAATCGTTGCTTGAAAAGAGTCCAATAGAAGACTATGGTGAATTTTGTGAAACAAAGGGTCTAATTCTCCCTTTTAATAAACTGAAACTAAGAAAAAATGTTTAGATTTATACCTACCACAGAAGGGATAGTCAGTAATACCTGCTATCATTTATAACTTAATCTTGATGTAAAATGTCAGCTGCAATTAAGGATAAGTTGCATTTGTATGGGGGGAAAGATCTGATTCATCGCTAACTGCTGAGGCATGGGAGAAATATTCTGTGGATGAATGGACTTGAACATGTGGGACATGTGCCCATCCATCTTGCAGAAGATACTCCACTAACAAGCATCATAATTCCTTGAGGTGGGCTGATGTCTAACCTGTATTAGAAGCACCTGAAGTGCTGGATAAGAATGCATATCCTCAGCTCCCATCCTAATCCCAAATCAGACTTTCTACAGGTGAGCTCAGGAGTCTAAATGTTAACATATTTCCCAGGCAATTCGTTTGCAGAGGACAGTTTTACAAAATGGGGCTGTAAGGACTTTATCAGCCTATAAAGAATCTTGCAAATTTAATGTACAGGACAAGTGATCATTTTTTTAAATCCTTAGATTGAATAGGAATGTTAAGAGTCCCTCCTTCAAACAGGTGCTCAAGACTCTAAGAATAATGTCAGGTTAGAATTATCCTGGTTATCTTATTTGTAGTTATTACTGTCTATTGAACAGAAGTGCAGACTAGGGCTACCAATACACGTTAACCTTGAAATACCATTTCCACCATTACCAACCTATACATCCTTTGGAGGACCTTTTTCTGTCCCCGTCTCTATCTCCTGCAGTGTAAGAGTAGAAACAACCACGTGTCCAATAATAGGGGAATGCTACACTGGCACATTAATGTTATTATGCAGTTATTAAAATTATATTTATGAAGACTATATAATAACAAAGGCAATGTTTACAATGTGACAGTAAGGAAAAAAATCTATATAGACTCTCATAACTTCATATTATAGAAATTACAAACACACAAAAACTAGAAATAAATTAACTAAAATATTAACATCTTTAGATGATAGGACTACAGAAAATTTGTTTTCTTCCTACTCTTCAAAATGCCTGGCTTTCAAGACCATATGTTATTTTTATAATGTAAAAACTTTTTTGCCTAATAAAAAGGATATTTTATTGTCATGAATAATTACTGTGCACATTGATTTAGCAGCAACCACTATCTTGCCTGCAGGATAGTTTACCTAATCAAAAAGTCACAGAAGTTAGGTCCTCCAGAAATTGAGAACTTGAGTTTTTCTCTTTCATCTTTCACTGGGCTGGCTTCCCTGGGGCAAAATGCTAAAGACATTTTCCCTGAATGTTGACTTTCACACAACTGAAGGACATTACCTAAACAGGGTGTAGTGCTCTGCAGAGATAAAATCCACCAATTGAAGGGAATGCACTCAATTCATCTTAAAGCACAGATTTAGTGAAACTTAGGTTCTGGGCCCTGATCAGTAGTGCTCAGCTGGCTTTGTAACATTGGGGAATTACATCCCCTCTCATGGCCTTCATTTATGAGAAAATGATGAGGCTTGACCAGATCTGTAAGGTCTTTCCAGCTCTAACAATGTATGAGCCCCACTTAGGTCAACAGCCCAAGCAGATCACTGTTTTATAGAAAATATCCTCAGGGGGTATGGGTGTGTGGGAGCATGAGAGGGTGGCCAGGACAATTTTTCCTTTAGAAATCATAGACCAAGGGCACAAAGATATATGTGCAAGGATGTTTTTTTACAACGTTGTTTATAATAATGAAAATCGACAATGTAATCTTCCAATACTAGGAGAGGGATTAAAGAAATTCCAGTAAAGCCAGCAACGTAATATTTGGCAACCATTTAAAATTATGTATCTCTATACTTAATGACATAGAAAGCTATTCATAATATATTAAGTGGGAAAGCTATTTATAAAAATGTGTAGGGACCCCTGGGTGGCTCAGTCAGTTAAGCATCTGAGTCCTGGTTTCTGCTCAGGGCATGATCTCACAGTACAGGAGATCGAGACCCGTGTCAGTCTCTGCATGGAGACTCTTTGGGATTTTCTCTCTCTCCCTCTGCCCCATCCCCCATTCACTCTCTTGCAAAATAAAAATAAACATGTTTTTTAAAAGTGTAAAATACACCTTTTTGATATATGTACACCTACACATAGCTCTTCAAAGGTTAATAGTGATTATTTTCTGATGGTGGTAAAATTGCTGGTAAGATTTTTCCTCTGATTTGTAAATGTCTATACTAAATATGCTTCAGTTATGAATTGCAACAAATACACAAGGTATATCTGTCAGGGTTCTCCAAAAAAATAGAATCAATAGGATGTGTATAAAACCAATAAGAAAAAACAGAAGATATACATTTATACAAGAAATATTCATATAGGTGTGTGTGGGTGTGTAAAGAGATGTATTTTTAAGAAATCAGGTTGTATGGGGGCGCCTGGGTGGCTCAGTCAGTGAAACGTCCGACTTCGGCTCAAGTCATGATCTCACAGTTTGTGAGTTTGAGCCCAGCGTCGGGCTCTGTGCTGACAGCTCAGAGCCTGGAGCCTGCTTTGGATTCTGTCTCCTTCTCTCTGCCCCTCCCCACTTGTGCTCTGTCTCTCAAAAATAAATAAATGAAAAAAAAAAAAAAAGAAAAAGAAATTGGGTTGCATGATTGTGGAGTCTGGCAAGTCCAAAATGTGTAGGGCAGGCTGGCAGGCTGGCACCTCCAACAGGAGTTAACGTTCCAGTCTTGAGGCAGAACTTCCTGTTAGGAAAAACCTCAGTGTTTGGTCTTAAAGCCTCCAACTGATGGGATGGGGTGGGGTGCACCCATATCGAGGGTCTCCTTAAAGTCAACCGATTGTAGATGTTAACCACATCTGTGAAATATCTTCACAGAGACACCTAGATCAGTGATTGATTAAATAAGTAAGTACAGTAGCCCAGCCAAGGTGACATATAAAACCAACCATCACAGAAGAGCATTCTTTTCAAATAATAAAGTAAAAAAAAAAAAAAAAACAAGATGGAGACATTTTAATTCCCTGGGATTTCAGTGGGTTGGGGATAGGCAATCTGGTGTAATGTGAATGGTTGGGAGCCTGGATGGGTCGCCCTTTCTAAGGCCCTGCATATGGGTGGTTGGGCAGGTGTGAGGGTAGGGAGGCATGGGGGGTGAGGGAGAGTAAAGACAAAAGACAAGGTTGGAGGTGAGTGGTGCTGGAAATGGTCTCTCCCTATGAAACTTCACTTACTGAATGTGTCAGATGTCTGTGAATCGAGGTTGCTGATGTGAAGTGGGAACAGAGAAGAAAACCACAAGAGAACAAAGACAGGAAGTGTATGGAAACTGAAAATCCAAGGCTGTGGAAAGAATTTCAGGTCAAGTTCCAACAGACTTCCAAGGGGTGCCCGAGCCCCTGAGGACATCTGGTTCTTTACCAATCAGGTCTGGATCTAACTGGTTTAGCAGAGTTCCTTTTCTCCCCGTGGTGGTGGCAATCCATCAGGCACAGGCTGATGTAACATACGTTTCATATAGATTTTTAAGTCATTAGCAGTTCTAAATGAACCAGCTGAATGATCTTGCTGCAGGAAGGAACAGGCACAGTCAGCAGGGTTCCAGGGTATGGGGCTCACTGTTCAGGAGTACAGGGAGGCCAAAGAAAGACATTGGGGCAAACCCAATTGTAGGAGAACCAATGATCACAGGAAGATACCAAAATAAAGCCTTGCTGCTTCCACTGGGAAAATTACCAGGCAAAACCAGATGATCTTGGTCTCTTAATATTTTTGGCAAACAAGAGGGAGAAAGAGGTGGTTTTTTTCCTTTCCCTGCCCCAGCAGATGAGACACCAAAAAGGCTCTTCACCACTCTCCACAGAACAGACTGCCCTGGCCAGTATGCTCCTACTCCTAGGCCTTTTTGAAAGCTCAGGTGTTTTCTCTTCACTTCACACTGTTTCTACAATGAGCATGCATTACTTTTATAATCAGGAAGAAAAAAAAATTTACATTTAAAAAGCTGGCAGGGGCCTCCTGCTTTCAAGATGGTAATTTGAGGACACATGCTCCAACTCCCGCCTGATGCAAAAATACTTTGAAAGGTTCCACTAAATAGTAATAGACAGGGAACTAACTGTAGCAAGGCTGGAAAACAGAGAAGGATACCATAAACAGGCCAGAAGCTCTGAGGATTTCCTAGAACTGAAGCAGATAGGATTGGGGAGACATCCTAGAGACTATGAATTGGTACACTTTTCCAGAGGGTGATTTAATTCTAAGGAGAGTGTATTAATTCTAAATGTACACCCATATTTGCAGACACCCAGCCCCTGGAAACTCATCCTAAAGAAATAATGGGACATATGTATAAAGATGTACATTATGAGAATAACTGTAGTTTTTACGTTTTAGAATATTTTTCAAGGCTTATTAAACTCTACTTCTGTCCTTCAATGAAGTGTTTGCCCATCCCTACGCACTCTCTAAGTTGAAATCCATAAAAGCATTTTATTATTATGGTTATACAAATATTTTCCCATGCTGGGCTGCATGGCATTGTTAGAATTACATTGATTCCTCTGTGGATTCAATTTTATGACACCGGTCCACTTGAAAGACAGTATCTCTAGCATGGAGGAAAGATAAGGTTCTCTATTTTTACACTCCATTAATTCCTTATAATTATGTCACATTTTATGTTGGCTTATATGTTTCTTGTGCAGTTTTATCCCTTATATTTTCTCAGTTCATTTTCTTTAATGATCTGCCTTTCCCCCAAAACTTTTAGTCATACTCTCCATTCAGTGAACTGTCTCCCTCTTTTTTTCCTGAAGACCACCCTTACTCCTCTTCTCCTTTGTGGGCTGAGACTTTCAGAGGCCATCACACAGTTGTCTCCCAGGATTCCTGCCCTTCCCTCCAGGGTTAGAGGCCATCAATTCCATGTTTTCACCTTTCCTGGCTTATACCCTGGTCTTGCTGGAGAACAACCTCAACTACATTCCTAAAAGAGGTAGATAAATACTAGAAATGAAAATGGAAACACTTCCAAATGCTGCAGAAATAAAAGAAGACATGGAGTGTATATTGTGAACATATTTATCAAGTTCATTGAAAAATTCATTGAAATGGATCAATTTCTGGGGTGCCTGGGTGGCTCAGTTGGTTAAGCATCCAACTTCAGCTCAGGTCATCAGCCTGCAGCTTGTGGGTTCAAGCCCCACATCAGGCTCTGTGCTGACAGCTCAGAGCCTGGAGTCTGCTTTGGATTCTGTGCCTCCCTTTCTCTGCTCACACTCTGTATCTGTCTGTCTGTCTCTCTCAAAAATAAACATAAAAAAATAAAGAAATGGATCAATTTCTTTAAAAAGTAGAGCCTACCAAAATTAATAAGAATAGAAAACCTGAATCATTCTATAACCACTTAACAAACTGAATCAATGGTTAAAACTCTTTCTACAAAGAAGCAAAGCACTTGAGTGGAAAAATCTACCAATCATTTAAAAAATGGGTAAATTTTAGTCTTCCCCAAATTCTTTCAAAAAAAGAACTACTACTCCTAATTTATATCTTTTTAGGACTAGGACAATCAAATCTAACCTTGAATACCAAACACCAGACAAGAAATGTATGAAAAAGAAGGGTGCCTGGGTAGCTCAGTTAGTTAAGCATTTGAGTCTTGATTTCAGCTCAGGTCATGAGATGGAGACTGACATCGGGCTCCATGATGAGCGTGGAGCCTGCTTAAGATTCTCTCTCTTTCTCTCTGCCCCTCTCCCCCACTTTTGCCCTCTCTCTCTTAAAAAAAAAAAAGTATGCAAAGGGATGTTAAATGCCAACTTCACTCATATGGTAAGGATGGCTACCACTCAACAAAACCCAAGCTCTCCTTTTCTTCCTGGGTACCAAGATTACCCTTTCCAGCTTCCCTTGCTGTTCATGTGGCCAGGGGATTATTTTCTAATCAATGAAATGTGAGCAATGTGTCAATTTCAGGCCAAGACTTTTAAGTACTCATACTTTCCCTACACTCCCTTTTTTCCCCCATTCTGGCTGAAAGCAGAGAATTATTAGGCCTTAGGGGATTTGGGATCCACAAGACAGACAGAGCCTCATTCCCACCAGCTGGATTATTATACGAGAAAAAAATGAACTTTGATCATGTAAAGCCATGGAAATTTGGGGGGACTGCTAGAGCATCTAACATTATCCCTTATCAGAAATTCCCGGTCTGAAGTGGGGTGCTGCCATACTAAAACCAAAATATGTAACCGTAGCTTAGCAATTGAGGGCAAGCTACCAGGAAATAGATTTCATAGGCCAAACCAACATTTGGTAAACCATTGGTGAAACTGTCACCTGGGATAACTTGGAAGGTAGACCAAGTGCCCACTGGAGACTATCGTCATAAGGAAAATGGTTGGACAAGTTGGAGTGCTAGCACGTGTCAGTGTTTATTTGCTGCATTCAGCAAGGATGATGAGGAAGAGTTGAGCACAGGTGACAACAGTTGGTTTGAGAACAGAGACGAGGAAGTAGCATAAAATTTTGGGTCAGAAAAGCTGAACCAAGAATCTAAACCCTAAAAGCTTCACTAGTACACCCAGGTTCCTTAATTACACAGAGGGAATCAGCACTACAGCCAAATCAGATTAGGACTGCCACCATCTACTCCACCACTAACCACTCTAGCATAACACAGTTGCCAGGTGATTCCCATCAAGTTGAAAGACAGACTTGAGGGTGAGGAAGCAAACAAACAAGGCACGTTTGAGAATTACGTCTACAACTAGGCAAGCCTCATTTAGGTGGTGAACACCAGAAATGGGGCTAGTCAAAATGGTCAGGTTTAGATGTACCGGAAGTGTAAAATAAACACCAGATTTCAAAGACTCAGTAAGAAAAGAAGCTAGAATATCTTAATTTTTTACATTGGTTACACATTGAAATGATAATATTTTAGAACTCTATTGCAAATAGAAAAAAAAAAAAAAAACAGGCCTACCCTTAAGAGGCCATGAGTGCAAAACAAACTTTAGACCTCCAGACTTGCAATAGCAAGAAATTCCCATACACACGTGGTTCTGTTTCTGGGCTCTCAAAAATTTCTTAAGAGAGTAAAACTCCCAAATTATGTGCTATAATATCCATGATTAATCATCTTTGATTCAGGTACAAAGAATATAAAATATATGAAGTCATTAAGAACATGATAGAGAAAAATGGGGTACCCAAAACACATTTTTTTTGTTTACTCATCACACTGAAAACAACAGACTTCATAAGAATTCTTTAAGAAAACAATTCCCTATAGTTTGGGATCTAGAGAAACAGACATATTAAACAAAAGTTGTGTAAACATACTGGAGAATGCTGCCTGCAGGTAAAGATGGAGGGCTTTTGATTCACCCAAGCTAGGACCCCTAGGTATCGAGTTACTTCTAGAAAATATGATAATTAAAACACTAAACTATTTTCTGCCGTGCACTAGCCTCTGAGCTGGTGGTCAAGCCACTTAGAACACACATCTTATTTTAAGAAATACCTCTGTTCTGGAACAGGACTTTCTGAGAGCCATCCTGCAGAGTTCCGGGATCAGATCTGGAGGAAGCAACATTTCAACAGGTGTACCGTCACACATCACACTGTGCAGGATGGAGGGACCCCATGCCCTACCATGTTAAACATCGTGGCCATGTGCACTCACCTGGGCTCCTGCCATCACCTCCTCCTCTTAGAGCCCAGGACAAACCACCTTCTCCTCCCTGTGAGGCTTAACAGCAACCAGGATGCTGCTATAAGCACTGAGATAGGGTAGGGCTTCATTCACAAGGTCTGTGATCTGCTTTTTTTTTTTTTTTTAAAGCCCGAGTTCTTGTTTCTAAGCACATGGGGTTATTTTGTAGCAAAGTATACTGCATGGAAATGGCTATCATGTATTTTAGAACTTTCCATGACATAATTTGCTTTTTCTAGGGGAAAAAAATCCAAAATATGTTGGTCCCTGTCTTGGTTGATTGTTGCTATTCCCAAATGAGGGTGCCTGGCTCTCTGGCCAGCTGGCATCCATGTGCTTGCTCTGTCATGAGGCACAGGTGTGGGCCCTTTGGAGGGTCCTGCAGGGCTCAGCAAGGTGATGAGACCCCACGTGTCTTCCAGAGTACCTTGTGTTTTCAAAGTTTCCTCGTCGTTGTTGCTGAGGTATGTCTTGCAATCACGGGAACCACGAGAGCTGATCCAGCCACAATGTTGGCTTCAAAAGGGGAAATGTCTATAAGGGCTCACCACAAAAGGATTAATTATATTTTTTTGATGTGCCATTAAAAGCCAGCACTTATTTGGTGTTGCAAATAGCATAGCAATAAGAGCAAGAATGTAGTTGCTAAGTGTGAGGCAATATTATTACTCCTTCACTAGAGTGTTATACTTTTAGAATTTGAGTTCGAAACTTTCGATAACAAAAATATAATATTCATTTGTAGGCTTGCTCTTGAGGCTGTAGCAACGAGTGTGGACACTTATCCTGAAGTCCTGGCAGAGATTCCTCCTGTAGCTATATGGCCAAGCAACCTTATTTGTGTTCTGGGGCTATCCCTCTGGCAATGTTAATGCTATTGCCCACTGAGATACAGGCCATTATGGCTGTTTGGCCCCTTGTATTCTCAAACCTATTGACCTTAGATGGAGATATTTTTACATATTTAGTGTAGTTTTGAAAATGCACCTTAGACATTTGATGTCCCTAAGCAAGATTTGGTTATAGACTTTAGGCTAAAGGCTTGAACCAGAGATTAATTTAGAACCAGAGAAGAAGCTTACAACACCTTCACCACTGAAAAAACACTAGGATAGTCATTGAGTTAATTAGAAAAATGATTATAATTTTTTATCCTTCCCTGGATTGTTTTAAACTTGAGGTATTAAATTATAGTAGTTTTAGGTATACAACATAACGATTCAATATTTGTATATATTGCAAATAATCACCACAGTAAGTTAACATCTGTGGCCATACATAATACATTTTTTCTTATGATGAGAACTTTTAAGATTTACTCTCTTAGCAACTTTCAAATGTGCAATACGTATTATTAACCATAGTTTCCATGCTGTACATCATATCCCCATGACATTTCTTTTGTAACTACAAGTTTGTACCTTTGGACCCCCTTCACCTATTTCCCTCTCCCTCTACCCCTCAATTCTGGCAACCACCAATCTGTTCTCTATATCTATGAACTTGGTTTTTGTTTTGTTTTTTAGATTCCACATGTAAGTGAGATCATACGGTATTTGTCTTTCTTTGTCTGATTTATTTCACTTAGCATAATACCCTCACAGTCCATCCATTTTGTAGCAAATGGCAAGATGTCATTTTTTTTAATGGTTGAATGACAGTTCAGAGTATCTGTGTTTGTGTGTATCACATCTTCTTTATCCATTCATCCATTGATAGACACTTAGGTTGTTTCCATATCTGGGCTATTGTAAATCATGCTGCAGTGAACACGGAGATACAAATATCTTTTCAAGTTAGTGTTTTCATTTTCTTTGGAAATCCAGTGAAATCGCTGGATTCTATGGTGATCTATCTCTAATTTTTTGAGAGACCTCCATACTGTTTTCCACAGTGACTGCACCAATTTACATTCCCACCAACTGCATGAAGTTTCTCTTTTCTTCACATCCTTCACTTGTTATTTTTTGTTTTTTTTTGAAATTAGTCATTCAGACAGGTGTGAGGGGATTGTTCATTGTGGTTTTGATTTGTGTTTCCCTCATGATAAGTGATGTTGAGCAGCTTTTCATGTGTAACTTTTTAAATTAAATTTTTATTTTGGAATAATTTTCAATTTACAGAAAGTTGCAAAGATAGTTCAGGGTTCCTATATGCCCTTCATCCAACTTCCCCTAATGTTAACACGTTACATAACCATGGTACATGTGTCAAAACTAAGAAATTAACACTAGTACAATACTATTAATTGAACTACAGACACTATGTGAACTTCACTAGTTTTTCCATTAATGTCTGCCCTCTGTCTCCGGATGTGATCCAGGGTTCTGCTTTGAACCATGCCTTTTTAGTCTCCTCTGTTCTGTGACAGTTTTTCAGTCTTTTCTTGTTTTCGTAACTTGAAAGGTCAGGTATATTGTAGAAGTCCCTCAAGTTGGGTTGGTCTGGTGTTTTCTCATTATTAGACTGGGGTTATGGGTTTGGCAAGAATGCCACAGATATAAAGTGCTGTTCTCATCATTTCATGTCAAAAAATACACATCAACACAATTTATCACTGGTGATGTTGACCTTGATCATTTGGTTAAGGTCATGCCCACGAGGATTCTCCACTGTAAAGTTACTGACTTTTCCCTTTCTACACTCAATTTTTTGGAAGTGAATCACCAAGTCTAGCTCACATTCAAGAGTAGGGGAATTAAGATCCACCTCCTGGAAGGAGGAGAACCCACATATATAATTTGGTATTCTCTTTAAGGAAGATTTGTCCCTTCTCCTCCATTTATTTCTTTAGTCATTTATATCAGTATAGATTAATGGATAGTTACTTTATTCTTTGTGTTATAATCCATTACTATCATTTTTTGTTATTGTTCAAAATTTTCTAACTTTGGCCATTGGGAGTTCTTTCGGTTGGCTCCTGTGTCCCTTTGACACTCCCCCATCCTTCATCCCTTCTTTCTTTCTTTTTCTGTCTTTCTCTTTCTTTCTTTCTTTCTTTCCTTCTTTCTTTCCTTTTTTCCCTCTGTTTTTCCTCACCACTCTTCCCCCAACCTCCAATTTCTATTTCTCTCTCTCCATCTCTCTTCCTTCCTTACTATTTCCTTACTTTCTTATTTCTTTAGTGAGAATTTCCTTACTTCCCTGCTTTCAAGATGCTCTAAGCTCATCTTGTATTTCTCTGCCCAGTTCTATCAAGGGTAATTTTGATATTAAGATTTTAAATACACAGAGAAGAGGATACAAAGCAGCCATAGTTCACAATATTGATACTGTTGAAGTAATTAGTATGGAATCCACATAATGTGTTTTGGGGGGAAAAGGTGACATTCCATCTGCCTTTGTTGGGAAAGTATCAGATAACTCTATGAAAGATGAATTCACATATGAAGAAAGAAGTGACATTGATTCAGTTCCAGAATTAAGCTGACTTCTGGAATTCTTCCTTCTTTTTAATTCATTCATCTCATCCTGACACTCATTTTCATATTCACACAATTTTTCCAGGACAAACATCCAACTAGAAGAAATATTTTATAAAGATCATCTTAAGAGGCATTGTCTAGGTAATTTCCAGAAAGGAGATGGGTATGATGCATGTGCCATCTGCCTGGATGAATGTGGAGATGGGACCAGCTCAGCAAACTTCTCAGTTTCCATATTTATCACTGCAAACATGTAGTTGTAGACTCTTGGGTAAACACATCCAAAAACAAGTTGTCTCATCTGTAAACAAACAAACAAACAAACAAAAGGGTGCCTTCTCAGAAAAATTGACTATAACACAGAGTGGTCATGAACGCTCCAAGCACACCCCATAGACCTTTAGCTTGGGTCAGAACCTAACTGTTGTGGGCTGAACTGTATCTTCCCAAAATTCATATGTTGAAGTTCTAACCCTATTACCTCTGAATGTGGGGGCGCCTGGGTGGCTCAGTTGGTTAAGCATCCAACTTCGGCTCAGGTCATGATCTCATGGTCAGTGAGTTCGAGCCCTGCGTCCGACTTTGTGCTGACAGCTCAGAGCCTGGAGCCTGTTTCAGATTCTGTGTCTCCCTCTTTCTGTCTCCTCCCCCGCTCATGCTCTGTCTCTCTCTTCTCAAAAAAATAAATAAACGTTTAAAAAAAAAGGGCTTTATATTACCTCTGAATGTGACTACATTTGGAGATGGAGTCTTTAAAGGTGTAATTAAGGTGAAAGAGGTCATCAGAGTGGGCCTTACTCCAATGACTGGTGCCTTTATAAGAGATTAGGGGGCGCCTGTGTCTAACTCTTGGTTTCAACTCAGGTCATAATCTCACAGTTCATGATTTGAGCCCATATTGGGCTCCTTGCTGTCAACACAGAGTCTACTTTGGATTCTCTCTCTCCCTCCCTCTCTCCCTGCCCCTCCCCTGCTCACTCTCTCTCTCTCTCTCAAAATAAATAAACTTTAAAAACTAGATAGATTAGATAGATGATAGATAGATAGATAGATAGATAGATAGATAGATAAAGGACACAGACACACACAGAGGGAAGACCAACTAAAGACATACAAAGAAGACAGCCATCACCAAGCCAAGGAGAGAGGCCCGCCTGCCCACACCTTGATTTTGGACTTTCAGCCTCCAGAACTCTGAGACAATAAATTTCTGTTGTTGAAGCCACCTAGTCTCTGGTACTATAAAAGGGAAGCCTAAGAAAACTAATACACTAGTCATTTGGGGCTAATCCTGCTCTTAACAGAATATGAGAGCATACTCAGTCTGCGAGGAAGATGACGTGGAAAATTCCAACAGTATTGAAAAAAACACAAAAGTAATAAATTCAACGTCATGGTCCAGCCACATCCCAGTGGGGGAGCAAGATGACAGTGTAGGAAACACTAACCTTCAGAGGCTGATCAACTTATCTCCCTTTAAAATGTTATTTAGAACTATCATTTGATTTTTCCCCCTTCAAGTGTTTCTATAAAATAACTTGCATTAGCATTCCATAGTTTAATCAGATTATTGAAAGAGGAGTTTTGATTAGGTGTTTAACAGTAGGAATATCCTTCATTTCACTATTAAGTATCTTTTTCAAATAGTCTTTATTTTTTAGAGCAGTTTTAGGTTCACAGGAAAACTGAGGGAAAAGGGCAGAGCAATCCCACACATGCACAGCCTCCCCTATTATGGGGAGTGGTACACCAACAGAAAGGTACATTTGTTACAATTGATGAACCTCCAATGGCACACATAAGCCACCCTGATCACCCAAAGTACATAGTTTACATTAGGGTGCACTCTTGGTGTTGTACATTTTATGAGTTTGGACCATCATATATACTGACATATATCCATCATTACAGTATTTATTGTCCTGAAAATCCTCTGTTTTATTTATTCATCCCTCCCTCTTGCTAATCCCTGGCAATCACTGATCTTTTTACCTGTTTCCATAGCTTTGCCTTTCCAGAATACCATATGGTTGGAATCACATAGAGTATGTAGACTTTTCAGATTGGCTTCTTTCAGTAATATACATTTAAGTTTCCTCCATATCTATTCATGGCTTAATAGCTCATTTCTTTTTAGCACTAAATAATATTCCATTGTCTAGATGTACCACAGGTTATTATCTATTCACCTACTAAAGGACATCTTGGTTGCTTTCAAGTTTTGGCAGTTGTGAATAAAGCACTTTTACATATCTGTGTGCAGATACCTGTGTAGACATGAGTTTTCAACTCCTTTGACTAAAGAAGTGACTAATGGAGTGATTGTTGCATATCATATGGTGAGAGTATGTTTAGTTTTGTAAGAAATTTCCAAACTGTACTAAGTATAATTTAAACTAAGTATAATTAAACAGTCAAATATAGCCAAAAAGTGTTTGCAAATGCTTAGTAGGGCTTGTATATAAGACCTAGATCAGATATACAGAGACTTTTTTTCATATGGGTCCATCTGCTTAACCTAAGCCAATGTCCACCACACTAAAAAAGAAAATCACCTGGATTCATTGAGTTGGAAACAATTTGTTCCAGGATTTCCTGAAATTGCCATCATTCAGGAAAGAAAGCAAACTAATTTAGTCTTTTTCTTCAATGGAACACTACAAAAAAAAGAAATATGCTCAACAGGTGTCTTTCTCTTTTCTGTTCCCAAAGCAAGAACAGTCTGTGGTTGGGGCAGATCTGGAAATAGTAAAGAAGGTTTTAAGTACTATTTATTGTGTTATGCATGAGTTTGATTCAGCAGGTAAGTGAACACACTCTGGCCTTTATCTCCTAAACTTCAGTGCCCTTAAGCATTCTATGGGTGTCATCAAAGTGCAAGATGGACACTACTGGGAAACTTCAGCAACTGATCTGTTGTACCTCCAACTAAAGCATATTGAACCATCAGCTTACCTGTGTACAGGCAAATTACACATCTTGAGTATCAGATTTGAAAGTGAGTACTTATGTTTAACAGAACTTGTGATGTATCTAAACAATATATTTTCAAAAACTAAATTGTTGTGTGCAATTGTAATGGTGCAAGGTACATCTGTGTGTTTAATCAAAATGCCAAGAATTTTTAATATGGCTGTTTGAGGCCACACACAATAAATGCATGTTTTTCACTATAAGTGGAACTTTAGATTTTAAAAGTTTTTAAATGTTGATTTATTATTTTGAGGAGGGGGGAGAGGCACAGGGAGAGGGAGAGAGAGAATCCCAAGCAGGCTCTGTGCTGACAGCACAGAGCCCCAGGCAGAGCTCAATCCCATGAACCATGAGATCATGACCTGAGCTGAAATCACAAGTCGGATGCTCAACCATTGAGCCACCCAGGTGTCCCTAGAATTTTAAATTTTTTTTTCAACGTTTATTTATTTTTGGGACAGAGAGCGACAGAGCATGAACGGGGGAGGGGCAGAAAGAGAGGGAGACACAGAATCGGAAACAGGCTCCAGGCTCTGAGCCATCAGCCCAGAGCCTGACGCAGGGCTCGAACTCACGGACCACGAGATCGTGACCTGGCTGAAGTCGGACGCTTAACCGACTGCGCCACCCAGGCGCCCCTAGAATTTTAAATTTTTAATAAAATTTCGGATTCATTCTATATCCTCTAAGTTCTTACTATATGATAGCAATATAGGAGTAAGATAGGAGGCTTCTGCCTCCATTTTAGCTGAATGTTGAATTTTTTTCCCTGAGCTATTTGGAGATCAACCAAAATGAATCTTCAGTACACCTCAGTGAAGTCCACTTAAAGCACTCATTCTCCTACAGTGTTAGTTTAAAGAAGCTGGGCTTTCACTTCTATGTCAGTTCAGTGCCACAGAATAGGTTATAAACAGCCAGAGATGCTGTAAGGGGTCAAATGCTCAGGGTTCTAGCCTCTGCTTTCCCTGTGATGCCCACAGAGAACAGGGTTTATGGGAGCCCCACCAGGAGCCAGGCCAGTTTTCTCTCTCTCCCCTGCATCAGTGAGGCACGTAGGAAAGTGCCTGCAATACTACAGAGACTGACACTGGGCTATAAAGATCAAGATACACAAACAAAAACTAAACTCTCTATATATTAAAGCAAGCAGAAATTGATCTTACTGAGAGGAGAGAGCTTCAGGGGGCACAATGGACTCTCCTTAGGTACATTTGAAGTTCCTGAAATTGGGCAATTTTGTTCCTCACGTGTGTTGTTGGACAATTTCCCCCACAAAACAAAACCAAGAATAAATAGGGTTTAGAAATCAACAGAATCTTCTGCATCTCTTCCTCAGGAAAGATGTCATTAAGGAATATTTGTTTTTGTTTGTTATTGTCCTGCTATTATTTTAACCTGTGAGCCTTTGCTTTGCAGGCCAGGAAATCCCCGGCTGACATTGTCCCAATGGAAAAGGAGTGATGGAGAAACTGGAGAGAACATTGAGGTTTACAAAACCCCAGTTAAATTCTTCACACACTGAGAGTTACACAGACCTCTGTTCCTTCTGAAACAACAAAAAAACTGGACAAAATACATGAAAAATGATTTTCAAGACAGTGGACATCAGGTAGGGAAGGAGTGCTCTCCGAGGTAGGAAATAGACAGGTAAGCCCTACTATTGCCCCAGATAAGGCCTTGGGACAGTTTCCAAGTCATGGTGAAGGGTGGGGGATCAGATAAAACCTAGCAGACCTCCTAAATTGGAAAGACAGATCAGAGAATCTAGAGAGGCCAAGGAGGCTAGAGTTTGTAGGACACAGAGCTGTACAGGAAGAGAACTCTGGAGCTCTGCAGAGGGTCTCCCACAAGTATTCAGCAAAGCATTGATAGTGCACACAAGTGAGGAAACTACTCAGGCCACCTGACAGGATTAGAGGGAACAGTGCCCAGTGATCACACTCTGCTGGGAATAGGGCCTGGTATTAATGGCAAATTGGATACCAAAGCTGGACAGTAATAATTTCAGATGATGGGGTGCCCCCAAAGCAGTACCCACTTTTAATCAAAACCCTTATATGGGGCTGTGCCCCCAAAGAAAGAATACATGGCTTGGGAACCAAGGAGTGACATCACTTACCACCGCATTCAGTAAACCACATAGGGAATTTGTGCTTCCTGTCCTCACAACTCTGGGCTCTTCAACTCCTGGTTCCCAAAGGGAGAACACCTCTTCCAGGAGACATAGCAAAAAATCCCTTCAAGTTTAAGCTGTGACTGCCACCTGTGTATCTCAGCAACTTGAGCCAAAGGACCACCAGGGAAGAAGGGGAGACACCAGTCTGGCAGGGCTATTATGTTTTTAGGTACAATTGACATATAACATTATATTCATTTCAGGTGTACAACATAATGATTCTATAACTGTATTCACTGCAAAATAATCACCACAATAAGTCTAGTTACATCCATTTGTTATACAAAGTCACAAAATTTTTTCGTGACTAGAACATTTAAGATTTACTCTCCTGGCAATTTCAAATATGCAATACAATATTATTGACTACAGTCACCATACTGAACATTACATCCCATGACTTATTTATTCTATAAATGGAAGTTTATATCTCTTGACTGTCTTCACCCATTTCACATACTCCCTAACCCTCAGGGTCCCCTCTGCCAACCACCATTCTGTTCTCAGTATTTATGAGTTTTGATTTGTCATTTGTTTTTTTAGACCACATATAAACAAAGTCATATGGCATTTTTCTTTCTCTGTTTGACTTACTTCACTTAGCATAATACCTTCTAGGTTCACCCATGTTGTTTCAAATGGCAAGATGTAACTTTTTATGGCTAAGTAGTATTCCATCATATGGAATCTTCTTTATCCACTCATTCGTTAGTGAACAATTAGGTTGTTTCCATATCTTGGCTACTGTAAATAATGTTGGCTGCAAAGGTCAGAAGGGTGCATATATCTTTTTGAATTACTGTTTTAATTTTCTTTGGATAAATACCTAGAAGTGGAATTGTTGGATCATATGCTAGTTGTATTTGCAACTTTTTTATTTTCTATAGTGGCTGCATCAATTTATATTTCCACCAACAATGTACAAGAGGTCCCTTTCCCCATATCCTCACCAATACTTGTTATTTCTTATTTTCTTGATATTAGCCATTCTAATAAGTATGAAGTAATATCTCATTGTGGTTTTGATTTGCATTTCTCTGATGATTAGTGATGTTGAGCATCTTTTTATGTGCATGTTTGTAATATGTGTGTCTTCTTCAGAAAAATGACTATTCAGATCCTCTGCCCAATTTTTAATTGTTTGGGATTGTTTGTTGTTTTTTTTTTTTGTGATTGAATTGTATGAGTTCTTTATACATTTTGGATATTAACCTTTATCAGATACGTTATTTGCAAATATCTTCTGCCATTTAGTAGGTTGCCTCCTCATTTTATGGATGGTTTCTTTTGCTGTTCAGAAGATTTTTGTTTGATATAGCTACACTTGTTCACAGCTGAGTTTGAACAATGTGGAGGTTAGGGCGCTGACACCCTACACAGTAGAAAATCCATCCATGTGTGGATTTTTTTGGTCCTCAAAAATGTAACTACTAACAGCCTACTGTTGAGTGGAAGCCTTAATGATAACATAAATAGCTGATTAATACTTTGTATGTTTGTATACATGTATACTATATTTTTATAATAAAGCTAGAGAAAAGAAAATCATAAGAAAGAGGGCACCTGGGTGGCTCAGTAGGTTAAGCAACCAACTCTTGATTTTGGCTCAGGTCATGATTTCAAGGATCGTGAGATCGAGCCCCATGTCAGGCTCTCTGCTGACAGTGTGGAGACTGCTTAGGATTCTCTCTCTCTCCCTCTCTCTCTGTCCCTCTCCAATGTGTGCTTGCTCTCTCTCTCTCTCTCTCTCTCTCTCTGTCTCTGAAAATAAACATTTTAATAAAAGAAAATCATAAGAAAGAGAAAATACATTTATAGTACTGTACTGTGTTTATTGAAAAAAATCCATGTGTAAGTGGACCCATGCAGTTCAGAGTTAACTGTACTTTTGCTTTTGTTGCCTTTTGCTTTTAAAGTCAGAGTCAAAAAATCATCTCTAAGACCAATGTCAAGGAGTCTACTGCCTTTGTTTTCTTCTAAAAATTTTATGGTTTCTGGTCTTACATTCAAGTCTTTAGTCCATTTTGAGTTAATTTTTGTACATGATGTAAGATAGCCTAGTCTTATACTTTTGCATGTGGATGTTCAGTTTTCCCAACATCACTTTTTGAAGAAACTGTCCTTCCGTATTGTATCTTGGCCCCTTTATTGTAAATTAATTGACCATATCTATGTGGGTTATTTCGAGGTTTTTCTATTCTGTTCAGTTGATCTATGTGTCTGTTTTTCTGCCAATATGATACAGTTTTCATTACTATAGTTGTGTCATTTAGTTCAAAAACAGGTATCATGATGCCTCCCGCTTTGTTACCCAATATTTCATTATTTGGGGTCTTTTCTTGTTTCATATAAATTATAAGATTGTTCCAGTTCTGTGTAAAATGCTTTTGGAATTTTGATAGAGATTGCACTGAATCTGTAGATTGCTTTGAGTAACATAGATATATTAACAATATTAATTTTTCTGATCCATAAGCATGGAATATCTTTCCATTTATGTGTGTCTTCTTCAATTTCTTTCATCAATGTCTTACAATTTTCAGTGTATAGGTTTTTCATCTCCTTGGTTAAATTTATTCTTAGGTTTTCTTTATTTATTTATTTATTTTAGGAGGAGCTCGCTTTATTGGGGGGAGGGCACTGCACGTGGCCAACAGATGAAGGCAGCCTGGTGGGCATTCTACACACAACACTTAGAAATGTACACAGGAGGTTTTGCTAAGAAAGATCAACTGGAACATGGGTTCCTCTGGACAACTTCCCCAACCTCATCCCTCTAAAGAGTCGGGACACTCCCGACCACTTCCTTGAAGGCAAATGTGGTTGCTACAGGTAGAGCCCCTCAGGGGTACCTTCTTGTTTTTTATAAAGAACAGTTTCTTTAGATTTTTTGAAGTCTTCATTTGCTACTTTCATTCTATGTTCTCTCAAGGCCATCAGACCAGCTTCTGTACAGATTGCCTTGATGCCGGCCCCAGAGAGGTCATCTTTAGCCATGATCAAGTCATCCAGGGTTACATCATCAGCCAGCGTCATCCTGCTTATCTGGATCTGAAAGATGCGCTTCATAATCTTTTCATCTGGCCGGGGAACTCATTTGTCCTGTCAATGTTGCCTGGTCTGATAAGTGCTGGATCCAAAGTTTCTATTCAGTTTGTGGCTATGATAACTTTCACATCACTCCTTGAATCAAATCCATCCAACTGGTTCCACAGTTCCAACATTGTTCATTAAATTTCTCTCTCACCACCAGAATTTGAGTCCTATCTTTTTGTTCCAATAGCATCAATTTCATCAATAAACACAATGGATGGCACGTGTTCTGCAACTTGAAACAATTCCCAAACAAGTTTGGGCCCATCACCTAAGTACTTCTGAATAAGTTCAGAGCCAACCACTCTTAGGGCAGTGACTAAGGTTTGGTTTGTTACTGCTTTGGCTAATAAGGTTTTACTCGTGCCAGGTGGACCTTAGAGAATGGCCCTCTTTGGGGGCTTTATACCCATCTCTTCATAATATTCAGGATGAGTGAGAGGAAGCTCCACAGATCCTTAATTTCTTGGATTTGGTTGTCCAACCCACAATATCAGCATAGATTTCCTGGGGGACCTTTTCTAACTTCATTACTGTGACCAAGGGATCCGTGTCATCCATGAGCACCCCTATGATGGCATGCATCTTGTGGTTGAGAAGGACCAGCAGCCTGGTTCCAGCAGATCCTTGTCTACAAAGTAAAGAATGCTTGACACAGTGTTCTGAGCCCACAGATATGGACACGATGGTCCACATGGTTGTCATCAATGATCCCTTCCAACGTTCCTACCGACTTTGGGGTCCCCCTCAGATCACCCACTTTTGATCTTTCCTCCTCTTGCTTTTCTTCTAAAGGCTTCATTTGTTCCTGAATTCTAATGAATTCTTCCTCCATGAGAAGACAGTCTTTAATTCTAACTTCAGTAATTTTAACCAGCAGAGTGTGAGGTGTCACCAGTGGCAGCTTGCTGTCAGCATCTGGTCCCTTTGTTTCCTTCTTCTTTTTCCCCGCTCTAGTTGGTACAGAACGTTCCTATTTCTTTTTTACGTTTATTTATTTTTGAGAGAGAGAGAGAGAGAGAGAGAGAGCATGAGTCGGGAGGGAGACACAGAATCCGAATCAGGCTCCAGGCTCTGAGCTGTCAGCACAGAGCCTGATGTGGGAATTGAACTCATGAACTGCGAGATCATGACCTGAGCTAAAGTCAGACACTTAACCCACTGAGCCACCCAGGCGCCCCAGGAAGTTCATATTTCTTTTTCTTGTCCTTGTCATCCTTCTTGCCACCTCCAGGGCCATGATCACCACTCTGACTCTGACGCATCTTGCTTCAGCCGTTCAAATGGGTATTTTATTCTTTTTGATGCAATTAAGATTGTTTTCTTAATTTCTCTTTCTGATAGATGGCTCAGTGTTAGTGTATAGAAACAGTAGATTTTATATATTGATTTTGTATCCTGTGACTATACTATGAATTTGTTGAATAGTTCTGACAGTTTTTTCATGGAGTTTTTATGGATTTCTATATATAAAACCATGTCATCTGTAAATCATGCCATCCTTTCTGATTTGGATGCCTTTTATTTCTTTTTCTTGCTTAATTTCTCTGATGAGGCTTTCCAATACTGTGTTAAATAAAAGTAGTGAGAGTGGGCATCCTTGTCTTGTTCCTAACTAGAGGAAAAGCTTTCAGCTTTTCACCATTTTGCATGTTAGCTGTGGGCTTATCATATATGGTCTTTATTATCTTGAGGTACATTCCTATGTATCCATTTTGTTGAGTTTTTATCATAAATGAATGTTGAATTTTGTCAAATGCTTTTCTTCATATATTGAGATGATCATGTGATTTTTATCCTTCATTTTGTTGTTAATGTAGTACATCATGTTGATTGATTTGTTGAACCATCTTTGCATCCCTGGAATAAATTTCACTTGATCATGGTGTATGAGCTATTTAATGTATTGTTGAATTCAGTTTGCTAATATTTTGTTAGGATTTTGCATCTATATTCATCAGAGACATTAATTAGCCTGTAATTTTCTTTTTTGGGGTGTTCTTATCTGGTTTTGGTCTGGCAGGCTAATTGACACTGATCATTAGTAGGATATGTCTGCTGTGATAAAATGGAGGGAGAAAGGATCCATTTGGGTGCATTTCCTTTGTTCAGTTTGGATAGAAAATGGACAAGTGTGGGTGGGAGCTAAGGTGACGGAGTAGTAGAAGGACCCTGGGCTTGCTTTTCCTTTGAACACAGCTAGATAAATAACAAATCATTCTAAATACCCAACAAATGAAACTGAGGACTGACAGAACAAACTGCACACCTAGAGGGAGAAAAGAGGCCACATCATGGAAGGTAGGAGGTGTGGAGACATGTTTTGGGGGAGAAATGGATTGTGGGTGCTGCAGAGGGGAGAGAGCCCTGGTCATGGAGAGAGAAAAGAGAGAAAGGAGAGAGGAGTGCACAAAGGATCACACAAGGAAAACACTTCCACAAAGTCATTGACTGGGAAAATAAGAGGGGCTGATTTTTATGAGTTTTTGCAACCAGCGGGGCTTAAAAGCTGTAGTTTTAGAAGTCCTGGTGTAGAGCCCTGAAGGTGCTGCAGTGCTCCTGTAGAGAAGGCAGGCAAATAACTTGGGGGCAGAAGGCATAATCGTCTGAGGATCGTCTGAGATGCACTTGGAGAGAAGATTCCTCCTTCTTGGAGCACATCTGAGAGAGGTGGCATTGCCTCTCCAGGGACAAAGGAGCTGGCTAGCACCATTTCCCTCCCCTGCCCCTCAGCATAAATTAATCTCAGTAAACAGGATAGTGCCAACGTTGGCTGCTTAATCTGCTTACACTAAACCCATTCCCACCCCCCTGTACTATCCTGGCAATGCTTTTCTTGGGCAAGTGTGCCTAAGAACCAGTGCAGTGGGTCCCTTCCCCCAGAAGACCAGCACAAACTCCCACATGCAACATGTCTACTGACCATAGAATTCTCCAAAGTTTCAACTCTAGTGGAAATAGTATCATATCTCTTTTAACAATTATACCAGAGCACACCTAGTTAAAACACACCATACTCTGGCCATGATCCAAACATTCCCCACCATCAGCAAGGATAAACTCTGCAGAGGACTGACCTGAGGAATAGAGCAGCAATAACACAATAGCAGAATGCACACAACATACACCAGAGACACTTCCTGAAGTGCTAGGCATTATATAACCTATAAGTGTGGATATTATATAACTTCTTCATAAACCCATTACTCTCAGGATCAGGAAACATAACAGGCTTTCCTAACACAGAGAAGAATACAGAGACCTAGATAAGATGCAAAGACAGAGAAATTCATCCCAAAAGAGAACAAGAAAAGGTCATGGCCAGGGATCTAATCAAAACAGATATGAGTAATATGCCTAATCCAACATACCTAGATTGATTTAAAGCAACAATCTTAATACTAGCTAGACTTGAGAAAAGCATAGGAGGCATCAGAGATACCCTTACCACAGAGATAAAAGAGCTTAAAACCAATCAGGCCAAAATGAAAAATGCAATAACCGTGATACAAAACTGACCACAATGAGCAATGAATAAGTAATATAGAAGATAGAATTATAGAAAATAATGAAGTTGATCAAAAGAGGGAAAGAAAATCTTGGATCATGAAAGTAGACTCAGGGAACTCAATGACTCCATGAAATGTAATAACATTTGTGTTATAGGGGTCTCAGAAGAAGAAAAGAGAGAAAAGGGGGCAGAAGATTTATTTGAGGAAATTATAGCTGAAAACTTCCCCAATCTGGGGAAGGAAACAGACTTCCAAATCCAGGAGGCACAGAGAATTCCTATCAAAATCAATAAAAGCAGGCCAATGCCAAGACATATTGCAATTAAATTTGCAAAATATAGAGATTAAAAAAAAATCCTAAAATCAGCAAGACAAAAGAAGTCCCTAACTTGTAGGGGAAGACCAGTAAGGCTAGAAACAGATCTGTCCACAGAAACTTGACATGCCAGAAGGGAGTGGCATGATATATCATGTGTGCTGAATGGGAAAAATCTGCAGCCAAGAATACTCTATCCAACAAAGCTATCATTCAGAATAGAAGAAGAGATAAAGAGTTCCCAGACAAAGAAAAACTAAAGTAGTTTATGACCACTAAACCAGCCCTACACAAAATACTAAAGGGGACTCTTTGAGTGGAAAAGAAAGACCAAAAGCAACAAATACTAGAAAGAACAGAGAAAATATCCAGAGACAATGACAAAACAAGTAATTAAATGGCACTAAATTCATATCATTACTCTGAATTTAAACGGACTAAATGCTTCAATCAAAAGACACAAGCTGTCAAAATGGATTTAAAAAAACCAAGGCCCAACTATTTGCTGCCTACAAGAGATTCATTTAAAAAAATTTTTTTTAATGTTTATTTATTTTTGAGAAAGAGAGACAGAGAGTGAGTGGGGGAGGAGCAGAGAGAGAGAGGGAGACACAGAATTGGAAGCAGGCTCCAGGCTCTGAACTGTCAGCACAGAGCCTGATGTGGGGCTCAATCTCATGAACTGTGAAATCATGACCTGAGCCAAAGTAGGGACGCTTAACTGACTGAGCCACCCAGGCACTCCAAGAGATTCATTTTAGACCTAAAGACATCTGCAGATTGAAAGTGAGACGATGGAGAAATATTTATCATGCAAATGGATGTCAAAAGAAAATCAGAGTAGCCATATTTATATCAGACAAATCAGGTTTTAAACCAAAGATTGTAACAAGAGATGAAGAAGGGCACTACATCTTAATAAAGGGGTTTATCCAACAAGAAGATCTAACAATTATTAATATTTATGTCCCCAACTTAAAACACCCAAATATATCAATCAATTAATCATAAACATAAAGAAACTCATTGATAATAATACAATAACAGTGGGGAACTTTAATACCCCATTTACATCAGGGAACAGATATTCTAAGCAGAAAATCAACAAGGAAACAAGGGCTTTGAATGACACTCTGGACGAGATGCACTTAACAGATATATTCAGAACATTTCTTCCTAAAGCAGCAGAAAACACATTCTTTTTGAATGCACAGGGAACGTTCTCAGAATAGATCACATACTAAGTCACAAATAAGGCCCCAACAAGTACAAAAGGATTGAGATCATACCATGCATATTTTCTGACCACAATGCTATGAAACTAGAAAAAAATTGGAAAGGCCACAAATACATGGAGGTTAAAGAACATCCTACTAAAGAATGAATGGGGGTGGGGTGCCTGGGTGGCTCAGTCAGTTTAGCATCCGATTTTTGGCTCAGGTTGTGATTTTGCAGTTTGTGAGTTCAAGCCATACATCAGGCTTTATGCTGACAGCTGAGAGCCTGGAGCCTGCTTCAGAGTCTGTGTCTCTCTCTCTCTGCCCCTTCCCCATTTGTGTTCTATCTCTCTCACTCTCAAAAATAAATAAACATTAAAAAAATTTTTTTAAATAAAAAAAAAAGAATGAATGGGTCAACCAAGAAATTAAACCAGAAATTTTTTAAATACATGGAAATAAATGAAAATTAAAATATGAGTCAAAAACCTTTGGGATGCAGCAAAACAGTCATAAGAGAGACATATATAACAATACAGGCCTACCTCAAGAAGCAAGAAAAATCTCAAATATATAACCTAACCTTACACCTAAAGAGCTAGAGAAAAAGCAACAACTGAAGCCTAAAGCCAGCAGAAGAAAGGAAATAGTAAAGATTAGAGTAGAAATAAATGGTATAGAAACTAAAAAAACAGTATAACAGATCAATGAAACCAGGAGCTGGTTCTTTGAAAAAATTAATAAAATTAAAAAACTCCTAACCAGACTCATCAAAAATAAAAGAGAAAGAACCCAAATAAATAAAATCACTAATAACAGAGGAGAAATAACAAACACCACCACAGAAATACAAACAAATTATAAGAGAATATTATGAAAAATTATATGCCAACAAATTGGGTAATCTAGAACAAATGGATAGATTCCCAGAAACATATAAACTACCAAAGCTAAATAGGAAGAAACAGAAAACTTGAACAGACCAATAACCAGCAAAGAAATTGAATCAGTAATCAAAAACCTCCCAACAAACAAAAGTCCAGGGCCAGATGGCTTCACAGGGGTATTCTACCAAACATTTAAAGAGGTGTTAATACCTATTTTTCTCAAACTATTCCAAAAAATAGAAATGAAAGAAAACTTCCAAACTCATTCTACGAGGCCAACATTTACCCTGATCCCAAAACCAGACAAAGACTCCACTAAAAAAGAAAACTAAAGGCCAATATCCCCAATGAACATGAATGCAAAATTTCTCAGCAAAATACTAACAAATTGAATCCAACATACATTAAAAGAATCATTCACCACGATCAAGGGGAATTTATTTTTGCATTGCAAAGGTGGTTCAATATTCACAAATCAATCAGTGTAATACACCATATTAATAAAAGAAAGAATAAGAACCATATGAACTTCTCAATAGATGCAGAAAAAAAGCATCTGACAAAGTACATTATCCATTCTTGATTAAAACCCTCAACAAAGTAGGGATACAGGGAACATACCTCACCATCATAAAAGCCATACAAAAGACCCACAGCTAATATGATCCTCAATGGGGAAAAACTGTGAGCTTTTCCTCTACAGTCAGGAATATAACAGGGATGTCCACTCTCACCACTATTATTTATCAGAGCACTGGAAGTCCTAGCCTCAGCAATTAGACAACAAAAAGAAATAAAAGAAGCAGGAAAAGACTTCTCTGACCTCAGCCGTAGCAATTTCTTACTTGACACATCCCCAAAGGCAAGGGAATTAAAAGCAAAAATGAACTACTGGGACCTTATGAAGATAAAAAGCTTCTGCACAGCAAAGGAAACAACCAACAAAACTAAAAGGCAACCAACGGAATGGGAAAAGATATTTGCAAATGACACCCAAACTATGGAAAGAGCCCAAATGTCCTTCAACTGATGAATGGATATAGAAGATGTCGTGTGTGTGTGTGCGTGCGTGTGTGTGTGTGTGTGTGTGTATATATATATATACACAACGGAATATTAGCCATCAAAAAGAATGAAACCTTGCCATTTGCAATGCCATGGATGGAGCTAGAGTATTATGCTGAGTGAAATAAGTCAGTCAGAGAAAGACAAATATCATATGATTTCACTCATATGTGGAATTTAGAAAATAAAACAAATGAATATAGGGGGAAAAGGAAAACAAGAGAGGCAAACCAGACTCTTAGTTACAGAGAAAAAACTGAGGGTTACTGGGGAGGGGGGGTGGGCTAGATGGGTGATAGGCATTAAGAAGGGCACTTGTGATGAGCACTGGGTGTTGTATGTGAGTGATGAATCACTAAATTCTATACCTGAAACTATATTACACTGTATATTAACTAACTGGAATTTAAATAAAAACTTGAAAAAATGAAAGAAAAAAAAGAAAGAAAGAAAGAACGAAAATGGACAAGTGCAGGAATCCCAGCCTGAGTGGGATTTGGTAACAAGGGCTCAGACCCCCTTAGAGGTGAGAGTCTGTGTTATGCCACCAGGGTAGCCACTGGGACCAGCAAAGGTGCTAGCTGAGTTTGAGGGTAATTTAGAACGGAGAGCAGAAGAGGGAGATGATGAGTGTCAGCATGGCCCGGAGGCCAGTTCAGAAGTAGTGTTGTAGTTCCTCCCAGAAACATTCCCCTTATAAACTTCCCCCAGGAGGAGAAGTACACTGGCATCCCATGCATAGACGGGGAAGTGTTTCCAAGCAGCGCAATGGGCTGTAGTGGACACTGTAAATCATCACTTAGATCTGCAGCTACTGGGTGGCTATTGGCAGTTAGCTTTCAACTGTCAGCCCCTTAAGGGACTCTGCCTCAACTGCAGAGAGCTGCTTTGCCAGAGATCACATCTCTTCCCAGGGCAGCTTACATCCAATGATTAGCCAGCGACAGTATAAAGATCTGGCTAACTGGGCTCAACTTGGGGCAGCTCTGAAGGCTTTCCTAGCTCCAGAGCTCTCTGTGGGGTTGACCAAAGCCGTCACTGAGCCTGCATCTCAGCTGGACATCTTCCTGTGTCCACTCCTGCTCCCTACACCACCCTTCAACAGTATTGACCCTAAAGGCACTCCTTAGCAAACATCTCTCACATCTCATAGTCTGCTCCCTGGGAACCCAATCTGCAGCACCCAGATTGCACAGCTACTAAGTAAGGATGCTGGTTTTCCGTGCAGGTAGTATGGATTTGAAAGCTAACAAAACAAGAACACTCTTTGGCATGCCTGAGAATTTAGAATCAATCCTGCAGAGAAGAAAGCAGAGTGGGAGAAATCCTTAACTAACTTTAAGTCTTAAAGGACTGAGAAATCACTGAAGAGGTTGAGTTTTTCGAAGTGGCTTGATTGAATTTCAGTCAGGTAAATGAAGCTTGAGATAGAAATTAAAGGGAAACAATGAAGGGTTTCCTTTTTGCATACTCTGAGTCCTAGAAATCACACATATTACAAAATATTTATAATCAGTGAGATTTCACTGTCAGAATTGGAGAAATCATCAGAATTATAGTGCTTATATTAGTTACATAACTGTGTACTTTCCCAGGAACTGTCTAGTATGTCAGTCTACAAAAATCTTGCTGCATCCCAAACATCAAAGCATGGAGCTAATGAGAAAATATCTACAAGTTATTCAATTCAAAGTCATTCTTAGTCCTCTGTGGTGGGGTAAAACAGTGACCCTTCAAAAGATATCTATATCAAATCTGGAACCTGTGAATATAACCTTATTTGGAACAAAGGGTTTTGCAGATATAATTAAGGATCTTGAAATGAGGGTTATTCGGGTGGGCCCTAAATCCAGCCACAGGTGTTTTTGCAAGAAAAACGCAGAGGGAGATTTCAGACAGACAGAAGGGAGGGGCGCTTGGGTGGTTCAGTCGGTTAAGCATCCGACTTTGGCTCAGGTCATGATCTCACCACTTGTGAGTTCGAGCCCTGCATTATTAGACTCTGTGTTGACAGCTCAGAGCCTGGAGCCTGCTTCGAGTTCTGTGTCTCCCTCTCTCTTTGCCCTTCCTCCATTCTCTCTGTCTCTCTCTCTCAAATAAATAAACATTAAAAAAAGATGGACAAAAGGGAAGACACAGACACACAGAGGAGAGGATGATGTGAAGATGAAAGCAGAGACTGGGGTGAGGCAACCCCAGGCCCAAGAATGCAGGAAGTGTCAAGAAATGGGCTCTGCTAGGGCCCCTACAGGAGCACAACCCTAATAGATTTCAAACTTCCAACCTCCAGAATTGTAAGAGAACAAAGTTCTGTTATTTTAGATTACCAAGTTTTTAATAGTTTGATACAGTAGCCATAGGGTACCAACATACCCTCTCACCTTCTGCACCAGAATACATCCTTGCCTGGGAAATATACAGTTTTACGTTCCTCAACTGGCCAAAGAAATAGTTGGAATTACAGGACTTCCCCCAGGCGTAAGTGCTATGGGTACAATTGTTGTGTGAAAAATGTGCACAGCTGAAGACACAACAGTATTGATCTGCCTGTGGATATGAATTGCAGCTCCTTTCCTGAGAGAGAGGGTGAGGGTAGGTAGATTTTTATATCTTGAGTCTATTTCTGTCAGGCCTATGCTCAAGGTCAAACCATTTAAAAACCCATAGACAGTCTTCAATCCAAAGAATTGATCTTACTAGCATCCTGATAATAAAATAAAAAGTAAATCATGTATTATTGCAACCAATTAATGCAACTAATTAATGCCACTCTGGGAATCAGACCTTCACTTTGATCCCATTTTCCACTGTAGGAAAAGTATTGATACAATCGTAAGAATATCTGAATGAGGAAGAGGACACTTGGAAAGAAACCCAAAGAGATATATTGTTCTTTCACTTACAGTTACAAGGAGATTCATTTTACAATGCACCATTTTAACAGTAACATTGTATATAGAGCTATTGTTATCTCTCCCTCTGGGAGCATACAGAAAGATTTGGCCTTATCTGTGAGGTTCAGGAACCTCTCAGGTGCTGCTGAGGAGTCCCAAAGCTCGGCATCTTTTACTCCAAGGAGTATGGGGGCAGGTGGAGGTGGGAGCAAATAATGAGTAAAAAGTGTTTTTTTAAGGCCTTACATAAAACTCCCAAGTGATGGCAAATTATTTAGTGCAGAGACACTGAATAAAAATGAAGTAACAAAGTAAAGTGAACAGACAGAATAAAAGAAATAATATTTAATTTAACCCTGGACAATCCTGAGAGGCAGATGTTATTGTCCACATTTTACATATGATAAAAAGGAGGTTCTAAGAGGTTGAGGGACTTGAGGTCACAGTAAGAGAAGAGGCCAGGTTACAATGCAAACTTGTCTGACCACAAAGGTCCTTCTCCTTGAATTCTACCACATCTCCTCAAAGTCAAATATACACATATTGGGAGCACATGGAAACCCCCTTGGTAGAGAAGATAGTAAATCTTGTCTACCTCACAGCACATAAGGTAAGGGGTCAGATAAGATTATTGATTCATTCACATAATATAATGAGTTTTGGATGTCTTGGGTGTCTCAGTCATTAAGCATCTGACTTTGGCTCAGGTCATGATCACACAGTTCGTGAGTTCAAGTCCCACAGCAGGTGAACACGAGCCCCACATCCAGTGAGCAAGAGCCCTGGATGAGGTGCGCTTGTCTCTCTCTCCTCTCTCTCTCTCTCTCTCTCTTCCTCTCTCTGTCTCTCTCTGTCCCTCGCTCACATGTGCCCTCTCTCTCTCTCTCTCTTAAAACAAAACAAAACTTAACCAGTGAGTACATGCAGCATAGAAAGATGAAAAGGCACAACTGTCTCTACCTTCAAAGAATGTGTAGTCCAGAAAGGTAAATGTGAAATACAGAAACAACAAAGGATGTTGTGGGTGCTAGAACACAAGAACAGATCAAATACAGAAGTTCAGAAGAGAGAGGCTACGTTTAGATAGAGGTAGCATTCTACTAAGTCAGAGGAATTTGGTCATGTGGGGAAAGAAATTTTATGCTAAAGAAAGCAAAGCTAGAAAGGCAAAATGGGTTACAAAAATGCTTTGAAAATGTATAAAATGTATAAGCCATTATTTGAAGAGAAACCCATATGAAAATAAATGTCGAGGGGCGCCTGGGTGGCGCAGTCGGTTGGGCGTCCGACTTCAGCCAGGTCACGATCTCGCGGTCCGTGGTTTCGAGCCCCGCGTCAGGCTCTGGGCTGATGGCTCAGAGCCTGGAGCCTGTTTCCGATTCTGTGTCTCCCTCTCTCTCTGCCCCTCCCCCGTTCATGCTCTGTCTCTCTCTGTCCCAAAAAAAATAAATAAACGTTGAAAAAAAAAAAAAAGAAAAGAAATGTTGAACAAACTCCAGCTTTAGATATATCCAGGGATGGACCTCAAATATAGAAAAATTGGGGTCATGAAGACAATGTTGAAAAATAAACTATTGTGTGATATAATCTGCAGTAGAGATTCCCACTTCTGGATAGATGGAAAAGACAGACGTTTCCCTATCCTTCCTGGTAAGTACAACTAAAACTCTGAACATTATATATGAAAACAAACAAACAAAAAAAGACCCTGAAAGGTGGAGACAATATGGTCAAATATGTAGGGACTTTGGTTACTAAGAAACCTAGTGGTGAATTCCCTGGGTTTTCTTTTTGCTTCACATATCACAGACCTGGAGCTAAGAAGCCACCAACTCAGAAACACAAATGAGTGCAGATGAAAAAGCTCAAAAAAAAGCTTGTTCTCTCTATCCAAAACCAGAAAACAGCAGCCTAGTAAGACAGAACACATTTAGAATCACTCTTCTCCAGTGAAACACCACTTTAAGAAGTGTGGCCCCACTCCCACCCGTGCCAGCAAAGGCCAAATGGAGAGCCTAGATTTCTACCTTGCCAGGCTGTTGCAAGGCACTCCAACACATACGCTGTTCAACCATGGTGGTGTCAGAAAAGGCTGAGTACTGACCAGGGTGCTCAACCCTGCCAGGGGATAATGGTGTTCACTACCACCACCCCTCCCCACAGTGTCAACGGAGACTATACTGGGAGTCTGGACTTCTATTCCTACCTGGTAGTAAAGAAGCACCCTGCCTCTCCCCTCTGGAATGCTACCAGAGCTTTCCTCATGGAGAATCAGGACTTTCATCGCCATACCTCAGAAACAAAACCAGTTCCCCCATTAAAAGTGTCAGTGGAGACTATATGGGGAGCAGTATAACAAGGCACTCTTGCCTCTCATAGCCAAGTTAGTAATAGCGGAAGCCTAGTAGGAAGATACAGCTATTACATGTCTCTAGTAGTAATGAGGAAATCTCCATTGAGGTATCATCAGAAGCTGAGAGGAATGTGGACTTTTACCTCCACTGGAAATAGTGAGGCAACATCTCCCCTCACCTAATGGAGTGGTGTCAGAGGAAGGCAACAAAAACAGAAGGCTTAAAAAGATTCAGTCTCATAACATAATACCCAAATGAATATCTCCATTAAAAATCACTTGTCTTGGGGTGCCTGGGTGGCTCAGTCGGTTAGGCGTCCGACTTCAGCTCAGGTCATGATCTCACAGTCTGTGAGTTCGAGCCCTGCGTCGGGCTCTGTGCTGACAGCTCACAGCCTGGAGCCTGCTTCACATTCTGTGTCTCCCTCTCTCTCTGCCCCTCCCCTGCTCATGCTCTGTCTCTCTCTGTCTCAAAAATAAATAAAAACATCAAGAAATAAAATAATCACTTGTCTTACCAAGAACCAAGAAGATCTAAAAAAAAAAAAAATCATAGATGACCACAGTGAAATGACAGAGATGTTAGAATTATCTGACAAAGATGTTGAAAAAGACAGCATAAAAGTGTTTCAATAAGCAATTTAAAATGCACTTTAAGGAACAAAAATTAGAATGCCTCAGGAAAGAAATAGAAAATATAAAGAAGAATCTAATAAAAAATATAGAACTTAAAAGTAAAATAATCAAATGAAAATTCAGTGGATGGAGCCACTATTATAGAGGAAGCACCTGTGTCCTGGACCCTGGAGACACATTTACTCCACACACACACCCTCACTTTGGACCCTGGTTCTGCATGCATCTAGTCTAAGCATACCACTATAGAAAATCATAAAATCATAAAAGAAGAGAATAAGAGAAGAAGAAAAGAACAAAAGAATTAACGACATCCAGAAAACAATTAACAAAATAACAATAATTTCATAGCTATCAATAATTACTTATTACTTATTACTGTGTGAACAGACTAAATTCTCCAATCAAAGGCATAAAGTGGCTGAATGTATAACAATCAAGACCCATCTATATGCTGCCTATAATACAGTCACTTCAGCTTTATAAATTTTTTTTTAACGTTTATTTATTTTTGAGACAGAGAGAGATAGAGCATGAACGGGGAAGGGTCAGAGAGAGAGGGAGACACAGAATCTGAAACAGGCTCCAGGCTCTGAGCTGTCAGCACAGAGCCCGACGCGGGGCTCGAACCCACGAACTGTGAGATCGTGACCTGAGCTGAAGTCAGATGCTTAGCCGACTGAGCCACCCAGGCGCCCCGTCACTTCAGCTTTAAAGACACACACAGACTAAAAATGAAGATATAGAAAAACATATTTCATACAAATTGAAACAAAAAAAAATCTGGGGTAGCTATACTTATATCAGACAAAATAGACTTTCAGACAAAGTCTGTAATAAGAGACAAAGAAGGCCATCATATAATGATAAAGGGGTCAATCCAATAAGAGGATATAGTGTTTGTAAATATTCATGCACCCAACATAGTAGCACCTAAATATATAGAGTAAATATTAACAGACCTAAAGAGAGAAATAAATAGCAATACAAAAATAACAGAGGATTATAATACTTGACCTTCATCAATGGATAGATTATCCAGACAGAAGTCAATAAGGAAGTATTAGAAATAAACTATACCTTATCAAATGAACTTAACAAATATGTTCAGAATAATCCATCAAAGAGCAGCAAAATACACATTTTTCTTAAGCACACATAGAAAAGTCTCCAAGATAGATCACATGTTAGACCACAGAACAAGTCTTAATAAACTTAAGAAGATTAACATCATATCAAGTGTTTTTTCCAGTCACAATGGTATGAAACTAGCAATTGATTACAGAGAAAAAACTGGAAGGTTCACAAATATGTAAAGATTAAACAACATGCTAGTGAAAAAACAATGGTTCAAAGAAAAAATCAACAGAGAAATCAGGGGCACCTTCATGGTTCAGTTGGTTAAACATCCAACCCTTGATTTCAGCTCAAGTCATGATCTTTCAGTTTGTGAGATCAAGCCTCATGTTGGGCTCTGTGCTGACCTCACAGAACCTGCCTGGGATTCTCTCTCTCCCTCTCTCTCAGCCCCTTTCCTTCTCTCTCTCTCTCTCTCTCTCTCTTTCCTCTCCCTCTCTCTCAATATATGAATGAATGAATGAATGAATGAATGAATGAATGAATGAAACATTTAAAAAATAAAAGAGAAATCAAAATTGGGACAAATCAAAATGGAAATACAATACCAAAACCTATGAGATGCAGCAAAAGCAGTTCTAAGAGGGAAGTTTATAGCAATAAATGCCCTCATTAAGAAACAAGATTTGCAAATAACTTAGCTCATCAAGGAACTAGGAAATGAAAAACAAATGAAGCCCAAAGTTAGCAGAAGGAAGGAAATAACAAAAATCAGAGTGGAAATAAATGAATAGAGACTAAAAAAGACAGTAGAAAATATCAGTAAAAATAAGAGCTGGCTCTTTGAAAAAATGAACAAAATTGATAAACCTTTAGCTAGACTCACCAAAGAGACATACAGAGAAGAGAAAAGGAACTTGAATACATGAAATTAGAAATGAAAGAGATGCTGTAACTGGAATACACAGAATGCCACAGAAATACAAAGGATCATGAAACTACTATGAACAATTACATACCAACAAATTGGAAATCCTACAAGAAATGGACAAACTCCTAGAAACATATGACCTACTAAGATTGACTCATGACGAAATAGAAAATCTGAACAGACCAACCACTAGTAAGGAGATTGAATCAGTAATTTTTAAAAAAAATCTCCCAACAATGAAAATCCCAGAACCAAGTAGCTTCATTGGTGGATTTTTACCAAATGTATAAAGAAAAATTCACACCAATCCTTCTCAAGCTCTTCCAAAAAATCAGAGGAGGCAACATTTCAAATTCATTTTATAAGGTCAGACTTACCCTGATACCAAACCTAGATTAAAAAAAAAAAAAAAAAAAAACTAGCAGAAAAGAAAACTACAGGCCAATATCCCAGATGAATACAAATGTAAAAATTCTCAATAAAATACTAGCAAACCAAATTCAGCTGCACATCTAAAGGATCATTCCCATGATGAAGTAGAATAATCCCCTGAGATGCAAGGATTGCTCAACATTCAGAAATCAGTCAATATGATACAACACATTAACAAAATGGAAGAAGAAAACCCACATGATCTCTCAATCACACAGAAAAATACATTTGATAAATTTTGCTTCAATCATCAAATATAATTTAGAAAATTTAAGGAGAGATGGAAAGTCTCTATTTACTAATATTTTTCTTTATGTTTTTTCTTACTTCCTGGTATGAACGACTTTCATCATTCATGTATGATTAAAACTCTCAGCAAAATAAGTATAGAAGGAACTTGTGTCAACACAATAAAGCCATATGTTAAAAACCCACAGATAACAACAAAATCAATAGGGAAAAACTGAAAGATTTCCCTCTAACATCTGGTAAAAGGCAAAAATGCCGACTCTCAACACTTCTTTCCAATATGGTACTAGAAGTCCTAGCCAGGGCAATTAGACAGAAAAAAAAAAAAATTAAAGGCATCCAAACCAGAGGAGGCAAAGTTAAATTATCTTTTTTTGCAGATATGATTATGTACATTGAAAATCCTAAGATTGAACAAAAAATTATTAGAACTAATAAATTCGGTAAAGATGCAGGATACAAATAAATATACAAAAATCAACCACATTTCCATATACACAAACAACAAACTATCAGAAAAAGAAATTAAGAAAATAATACCATTCACAATGGCAAGAGCAACAAGAAATAAACCTAAATAAATTCACCAAAGAGGTGAAAGACTTATACCATAAAAATTAGAAACCATTGATGAAGGAAATTATAGAAGACACAGATAAATGGAAAGACATCCCATGTTCATGAATTGGAAGAACCAACATTGTTAAAACATCCCATACTATCCAAAGTGACCTACAGATTCAATGCAATCCTTATCAAAATCCCAGTGGCATTTTTACAGAAATAGATAAAAATAATACTGAGATTTATATGAAACCACAAAAGACCCTGAATAACCAAAGCAATCTTGAGTAAGAAAAACAAAGCTGGAGATGTTACACTTCCTGATTTAACAACATATTACAAAGCTATAGTAATCAAAACACTATGGGTACTAGTGTTAAAAAAAAAAAAAAAGGTATATTGCCTGATGGAACAGAATGGAAAGCCCCAAAATAGATCCATACATCTAGTGTTACCTTATCTTCCACTTAAATGTGGAATCTAAAAAACAAAACAAATGGGGGCGCCTGGGTGGCTCAGTCAGTTGAGCGTCCGACTTGGGCTCAGGTCATGATCTCACACTCCATGAGTTCAAGCCCCGCGTAGGGCTCTGTGCTGACAGCTTGGAACCTGGAGCCTGCCTCAGATTCTGTGTCTCCCTCTCTGTGCCCCTTCCTCACTCATGCTCTGTCTCTCTGTCTCTCAAAAAATGAATAAACGTTAAAAAAATTTTTTTGAAAAATAAAAAACAAAACAAATGAATAAACACTCAAAAATCAAAGTCAGACTTACAAACACAGAGAACAAACTGATAGTTGCTGGAGGGGAGGGGGTTTGAGAGATGGGCAAAATGGGTGAAGGAAAGGGGGAAATACTATTATAGAATGAATAAATCATGGGTATAAAATTTACAGCACAGGGAATATAGTCAATGGTATTTTAATAGCATTATGTGGTGACAGATGGTAGCTATACTTTTGGTGAGCATACTATAATGTATAGAGTTGTTGAATCACTATGTTGCATATCTGAAACTAATGGTCTCACTTACATGTGGAATCTAAAATAGTCAAGTTCATAGAAACAGAGAATAAAGTGGTGATTATAAAGGGATGAGGGGAAAGGAAAATCAGGAGATGTTAGTCAAGAGGTACAAAATTTCAGCTTTGCAAGATGAATAAGTTCTGGAGATCTAATGAACAACAATGTGACTATAGTTAATATTGTATTTTATACTTTAAATTTGCTAACAGGGTATGTCTTAAGTGTCTCATCACCAAAACAAAAGAAAGGAGATGATAACAATATGAGATAAAGGATATGTTAAGTACTCTAATGGTAAATATTTCACTATATATACGTATATCAAATCATTGAGTTGTACATCTTACATATATGTAACTTTAAATTGTCAACTAATACCTCAGTAAGGCTGGGCAAGGATAATTCAATAGATGGATTCAACACAGAATAGAGAAACAGAAAAGAATCAGTGAACTTGAATATAAACAATAGATATTCCCCAGTCTGGGGCACCTGGGTGGCTCAGTAGGTTGAGAATCTGACTCTTGATTTCAGGTCAGATCATGATCTCACAGTTGGTGAAACTGAGTCCCTCATGGGGTTCTGTGCTGGCAGTGTGGAGTCTGCTTGGGATTCTCTCTCTCCCTCTATCTTTCTCACTCACCTCACTCAGGCTCTTTCTCTCTCTCTCAGAATAAATAAATAAACATAAAAAAAGAAATTCCTCAGTCTGAACATCAAAGCAAAAATAGAGTAGACAAAAAATGAACAGAGCCTCAGTAAAGTGTGGAACCAGAACAAGAGATCTAACATTTGTCATTGGAGTCTCAACAGGAGAGATGTAAAAGGGCTGGGCTGAAAAATTACTTGAAGAAATAACGGCTGAAAACTTTCCAAATTTGGCAAAAGACCTAACCCTACAAATTCAAGAAACTGGAGCAACTGGACAACCTCAGGTTAAAAAATTAAACTTGAAAACACAGACAAAGCTGGGGTGGGAGGAACTATTAAAACGAATTACACAAACTCTTCACACAAAAACAGGAAATCCAAAAGGCCAATAATAACCATATGAAAAGAGATGCTGAGTTTCATTAACAATCAGAGAAATTTTAATTAAATCGCAGTGGGAACCCACTGCACCCCCAGCAGACAGACAAAAATTAGAATTCAGAAAATAAACATAAAATGTTATAAAAAAATATGGAGCAGTAGAAAATTAGATCGCCAGTAGGAATATAAATTGGTGTAATCAATTTAGAAAACAAGTTGCTATTATATAGTATAAGACACACATACTCTATAAATTCCACTCCTGTGTATATATGCCAGAGAAACGCATGTACATGTGCAACAAAAAGTTTATATCAAAAGGTTATATACTGCATGAGCCAATTTATGTAACATTCTTGAAATGACAAAATTAGAGAATAGAATCAAAATTATAGAACAGATTAGTGGAGATGCCAGTGGCTATCAAAGAGCAACATGAGGGATCCTTGTGGCTGTGAAAATGTTCTGTACCTTGATTATATCATTGCCAATATCCTGGTTGTTATATTGTACTAGATTTTTATAAAATGTGACCATGGGGGGAGACTGAGTAAAGGGAATATGGAATCTCTCTGTATTATTTAAGTGCATGTGAATTACAATTATCTCAAAATAGAAAGTAAAACCAAAAAAATGCAGTGAAAACAGTATATAGATGCTATACACAATAATTGCAACTATGTAAAAATATGTGCAAAGATTAGAAAAAATACACAAAACTGGGAATAGGTGTATTCGGAGTAGAATTATAGAGAATATTTTTCCTAAAATTGTAAAACTGTGATTATCTCTCCCCCCCCCATCTTTAATAGTTTGTCTAAGGTATATAGTACAGCATTCTGGAGAATAGCTCAACATATTTTACTCAATACATTTCATATGCAAACGCCAGGTTTTACTTTTTACTGCAAGAATAGCAAAAACTACACCCAATTTAATCTGTCCATGAATGAGTCATATGAAACCTCTAAGCCTCAGTTTCTTCAGAAGATTAATAACATCTCTCCTATATGCCTCACAGCATTGTTAAATAAGGCTTGAAATGGCAAGGTGTGTCCAATCTGTAATCCACTGTAAATCCAAGGTAGTATGCAATTATAAAGTAGTTCTGTTTCAGATAAATTCAGTACACACAATTTCATTGACTAAAATTGGCTGAAGTAAGGAATTAATTAATTCTATCTACTGTTATGGGATGAATTTTGTCCCCTCCAAATTCCTATGTTGAAATCCTAATCCACAGAACCTCAGAATGGGACCGTATTTGGAGATAGTGTCTTTAAAGATTATCTCCTAAAGATTCGGTTAAAAATTAACCTAAATTAAAATGAGGTCATTAGAGTGGGCCCTGTGCCCATATGACTAGTGTCCTTACAAGAAGAAGGCATTAGGACCCAGACACACAGAAGAAAGACCATATGAGGACACAGTGAGAAGATGACCATCTACAAGCCAAGGAGAGAGGCCTCAGAAGAAATCAACCCTGCCAACACCTTGATCTCAGACTTCCAGCTTCCAGAACAATGAGAAAATAAATTTCTGTTGTTTAATCCACCCAGGCTATGGTACTTTGTAATGACAGCCCTAGCAAATTAACACACCTACCTTGAACCCCCCTCCAAGGGGGGTCTAAGTCTTCAACTTAGACATCCAGATGGCCAACAGACACATGAAAAGAGGCTCAACGTCACTCATCATCAGAAAAATACAAACCAAAATCACACTGAGATACCACCTCACACTGGTCAGAGTGGCTAAAACTAACAACTCAGGAAACAACAAATTCTGGTGCAGATGTAGAGAAATGAGAACCCTCTTTTACCGTTGGTGGGAATACAAACTGGTGCAGCCACTCTGGAAAACAGTGTGGAGGTTCCTCAAAAAATTAAAAATAGAACTACCCTACAACCCAGCAATAACACTACTAGGAATTTATCCAAAGGATACAGGAACGCTGATTCATAGGGGCACACGTACCCCAATGTTTATAGTAGCACTTTCAAAAATAGCCAAATTATGGAAAGAACCCAAATGTCCATCAACTGATGAATGGATAAAGAAGATGTGGTTTATATATACAATGGAATACTACTCGGCAATGAGAAAGAATGAAATCATGCCATTTGCAGCAACGTGGATGGAAATGGAAGGTATTATGCTGAGTGAAATAAGTCAGTCAGAGAAAGACAGATATCATATGTTTTCACTCGTATGTGGAACTTGAGAAACTTAACAGAAGATCATGGGGGAAGGGAAGGGGAAAAAATAGTTACAAACAGAGAGGGAGGGAGGCAAACCATAAGAGACTCTTAAATACAGAGAACAAACTGGGGGTTCATGGAGGGTGAGGGAGAGAGGAAAATGGATGATGGGCATTGAGGAGAGCACTTGTTGGGATAGGCACTGGATGTTGTAAGTGATGAATCATGGGAATCTACCCCTAAAACCAAGAGCACACTGTATACATTGTATGTTAGCCAACTTGACAATAAATTACATTTTTAAAAAATGAAAAAAAATCAATCAATCGATCAATGAATCAATAAAAAGTCTTCAATTTATTGTCAGCCAGTGAGATATAGCAAACGGTCCCAGAGGACTCTAACCTGGATGTAGCCTGGACTCAGAATCAAACCAACCTGGGTTAGAATTCTGTGTCTGCCATTTCCTAGCTGTGTGACTTGGGAAAATGACCTACTGTCTCTGGATCTTAGTTTCTTCTTGCATTAAAGGTGGGCTCCTACCTCGCAAGGTCAAATAAGAATCCAATGAGACTGGATTAAATAAGGTGAAGTTTAAGACGTGCCTGACACCTGCAAGGCATATAATCGCTTGCCTTTCCTGATCTTAAACATAACGACCTTCACTTGTAGATTTCTTGGTACTTTTACATACATTTTCATCTGAGTTTTACTTGATTTTCAGTTAAAATAGAAAAGATAAACATAGGAAAATCTAAAGGATTTGAACAAAATACAGAGCTAACTATATCTCTATCATTGGAGGAAGGGGAAAGGGAGGGTGATGACTGTTTGCAAAATACTTCCAAACCATCTAGTAAGTGCTATAAAAGTGTTTGCATTCTTTGACCTAGTAATTCTACTTTGGGGAAGAGCCTCCAGGAAAATCCCCAAGAAAAAAAAGATAATTTGTACAAAGAGGTTCACAGTGGTTTCATACAGAAAACTGAAAGTTTGGAAATAACTCAAATACTCACCTCGACATGTACCACCACTCCCCACCCCCAGCCACTACCCCCACCAAAACTAGAGAAATTGTAAAGGATAATAAATCAATAGGCTGGTCTATTCTGAAGCTGCAAATAATGTCAAATAGATAAATGATTTTAACACTGGGAATGTGTTTGAAAAATACCAAGTGATAAAAGCAGGACACATGATTGCACCCACAAAGGTTGTGTCTACGCAAACATTAATCAACCAGCACTGACAGACCCAAGATGAAACTGTAGCAATAGAAAGAAAATGTTTCATTTATGAGGTTCTTTAATCTGTAAACTTGCTTAAATTTTCAAAATTAAAAGCAAAGGAGTCCTCCCAACCCACAGGCCAATAACCACTGTTTTAACTACTTCTTTGCCATACCTCTAAGTGTAAAGAGTCTCTCCCCATCTTTTGAGTAGTAGATTTACCAGTCTTTATAAAAGCAGAACACAGGCAACGGTACAAGGGGTGTACTTCCCCAATCCTAAAGCTCTGTGTTTTTCCCTCTTGATGCTTTTGGAATCCTGCTCTCCCTCTGTAGGTCTTCTGGCTAAGAGCTCCAACGGGTACTGTCTCAGGAGCCCTGAGCAAACAAACACAACCCCTTTCTCCAAAGCCCCAAATTCTGGACTGAGTCTCTCCCTTACTTCTTTCCACAGAACCTTCTCTCCCAAGGAAAAAAATATATATACTCTTTTTTTCTTTTTTGAAAACAAGGAACATAAATACAATACCTACCTGTAAGAGGAAGAGTTTTCCCAGATATTTTGTTTCCTTGTAAAGGTACGGGAATCTTGAGAATCTGAATTCTGACTCTGAATTTTTACTTGGCTTGACTCATGGCCAAGAATTCCAAGTTGGCTCTGGACCAAGGTATGTAAGCCTTCATTTCTTCTTCTGCAAAATGAGGATGCAACCATCAACCTGATGGGGTGATGTGAGTACAAATGTGTAAAAGATTGAGCACCATGAAAAAGAACAATCAGTAAATGCTGCACCCCCACACCCTTTTCCTCTCGTGCTCCACATTTCCTAATCCAGTTTTTAGGAGCTCCTCAACTGTGTTGCCTTCCATAGAGATTTTTGATTCACTAAAGGGAGAAAGACTCTGGGAATGGGCTGCCTGCCAGAAACATTTCTAATTCTTTAAAAGCCCCATGTGAAGGGAACCATATCCTAAAACAAGGAACAAATAACAAGTTTTTTCCAGAATGAGGAAGGAAATAAATGAGCAGGCTTTCCCTCTCACACATGCCTTGCTTAGAGGAGATGTCTGTCAGGTACCTGATGACTGCTATCTTTCTACCAACCCTCCCAACCAGGAGAACCCAGACCTAGAGTCCAAGGACATGAGTTCGAGTCCTGATTCTGGTGTGGGTAGAGTCTTTGGGCAGATTGCCAACTAGACTAAGCCTTAATTACCATATTAGCATAACTCAAATATATCTCTGCCCCTCAAATTCATCTAGACTCATTCTTCCAAAACAGGCTCTTCATTTGGTCTCTTCCAAGAACCTTTCCCAACCCCCCCTTACATCTGATGTGTAAAGGAAATCATGTCCTTCATTTGGCTCCACGGCCAGCGTCACCACCTTTGTTTAACCTTTTCTGTGAGCCCCCTCCAGGTTGTGGGGCCCGTTTCCCAGCTCTCTCTTTTCAGCCACACTCAACACTTTGCTCTGGCTTTTCTTCCCCTCTCCTCTCACACCAAGCATACCTATACAAGGCCAGTTTTATTTCTCTCTGAAGTCTTCCTGGACTACTGCTACACCTCTCTTTCCAAGCTCCATATGCCTCAAAACTGCCTGAATCTGCATTTCATTGAACAATTATTCCCTTTGTTCAGGGATCACCTTGCACTGCCTTACCATTCCCATGACTCAGAATGTTCACAAACACTGCTTCCATTTGATGGAAAGCTCCTTTCAAAATAAATTAGTAACGAGGACCCACGGCTTTTTCCTAAAAGGTGAATTCAAAGATTTGTTTGAAGACTCTTTTTCATTTTAAAATGTACAGGGATGTTAGCTTGAGGCTTCCTTCTGAAAGCAAGAAAAATATAAATTTCTTCTTAGAAGGCAAACATTCCATTTTTATGGATTAAATCTGATCCTCAGGATAGGTATGTAGTAAAATATATCTGTGCTACTTTCTGTCAAGCTACACCAGAGATAACTAGATGCTGGCCTTCAATGATGCTGGAGGAAAGCTAAGCCTCTGGTAGAATAAGGAAGGGAGGTCCAAGGTCAGAAGTGAAAAGTGCACTAGACACCCACATGATGGCTAAAATGAATTCTGAAAAATTATTTCATAAAGATCATAAAGCAGATTATATTTTCCATGTGAAAACCATATTATAACTGAAAGTTGATTGAGTACCATTAATATACCATGAAAGCAAAGATGTGCTACCTATAAAATAGTGCTCTAATTATTTACAAGAAAAATGTATGCAAGAATTGGCATAAATATATTATAAATATTCTATACATACTGATTAAAAGAGGGATTCCATAGAACACTCATAAACATACATGAATGTATGATTCTATTTATCATAATTTTTTATCCACAACATATTAACCATAATAACTATAAACACGGAATTAATACTAACTTTCCTTGTCTTTTTTGGTATCTGGACAAACTTGGAGAAGATGGTTTGGACAGTCCAAGTTTCCTAAAGAGTTAATTGGAAAAGTTCGGACAGGTATAGCAAATAGAAGTATTCAAAATGATCTGATTTACCTTAGAGCAACCTCAGAGCTTTGTAGGTGGTAAGCTGAGCAGGTGGGGTGGCAGGAAACATGTAAAAGCCAAAGAGAGTGCCCCCATAATTATTCTGGAAGGAAAAAATAAAGTAAGGAGTCATCCAAACTTTGGCAAAATTGTTGGTAGTAGGTGGGGGAGAGGAGAACCAACATGGATAGCAGCAACAGACACTGGGGTCAGAGTGTGACACGTTCCCTTTTTTTTGGTTAACTTTAAGTGTCAATTTGGTAGGTTCTAGTACACAGTTGTTTGATCAAACACAGTCTAGATGTTTCTGTGTAGTTATTTCTTAGATATGATTGCATTTAAGTCAGTAGACTTTGCATAAAACAGACTATCCTCCATAATATGGGTGGACCTCATGCATCAGTCAAAGGTCTTAAGAGCAAAGACAGGTTTTCCAGAGCAATTCTTCTCAAGATTGCAGCACAGAATTTCTACCTAAGTTTCCAGCCTGCTACCCTGTGGAATTCAGATTCAAGACTGCAACATCAAGTGTTACTGAATCTCCAGCCTGCCAGCCTACCCTACAGGTTTCAGACTTGCCAGCCACCACAATCACATCAGCCAATTCCTTAGAATAAATCTAAATACATGGATGGTTGGATGCATAGATAGGTAGATAGATGATAGATAGATATGTTTGATTGATATGATGATATGATATGATATGATAAATAGATGATAGAGAGAAAGACAGAGACAGAGATGTGTATTCTGTTTCTGTTTCACTGGAGAACCTTGACTAATACACTCTTCTAGCACCAGATGGGAACAAGTTGTGCAAAGAGAGGCCTCGACAGCAGAGAAGCTGTAACAAATGAGGAAAACTATGGCCAAGAACTCCACTTCACTACATCCATAGATCACTTTTCCAAAAACAAAGAGTCCTCAGAAGTTATTGGATGGCCCTGGACACCACACTTTTTAAAAGTAGGAGCCATCAATTCAGAATCACAGCCTTAGGAGTCTATCATCAAAATCATGCAGGGCTCAAAAATCCAGATCAAAACTGTGGACATTTATTGTGAATCAATCAGATGAATTTGGAAATGAGGCCAATTCACCTTGATATCCTGTCACTATAAAATCCTCTCAGAGCCAAAGCATAAGAGACTCTTAAAAACTGAGAACAAACTGAGGGTTGATGGGGAGTGGGAGGGAGGGGAGAGTGGGTGATGGGTATTGAGGAGGGCACCTTTTGGGATGAGCACTGGGTGTTGTATGGAAACCAATTTGACAATAAATTTCAAAAAAAAATAAAATAAAATAATAAAATCCTCTCAGAGATATTTCCATACTCCCCCCTAGGGTCAAGCACCCAGCACCATCAGGTAAGTGCTTTATTATCAGCCCTCTGGTTTAGGGTGAGAGCAAGGGCTCCAGAACCAGAGAACCTGGTGCCACCACTTTCTAGCCTTGAGAAGGGACAACAGAAAAATTTGTGAAATGAAGATAATTATCAGGCTTACAGGGTGACTGCAGTGCTGTATGAATGAAACTGATACCAGCCACTCACCATAATTTAGTGCTGTTTGCAAGACAACTCCTAGGATCCTTCACATGGGGAAAAAATCCCCTTTGGTTGTGACCAGCAGGGTCCAATGTAGGGGTCCCCAGAATGGTACGAAGGAGCTAATTTTCACATCTCAGAGAGCAGACCCCTTAGGGAAAAAATTGGCCAAGAGACAGCGACTGACAGTAAAGTCTTTAAGGAAGAGGAAATTGGATTCTGGCAGGTGATGCATCTCAGCAGGGCTAGGGCAGGAGTGTTGCCATAGTACCCTCCCAACTGGGAACCCTACAATCCTTAAAACGGGGAAGTAAGGGGAACTCAGCAGGCTTCAAGAGAACAAGCCACTTTACAATTATTACCTTATTTGATTCTCACAGCGATCCTCTGAAGCATAATTAGTCCATCTTAATTTTTTCTTTTACAGATAAAGAAATTAAGGTTCCAAGAGGTTGAGACTTGGCCAAGTTAAGAGGCGTAAGAGGTTGTAAAAGGTGACCTGGGAGTGGCACACAGGCATGAGTGATTCCACCCCCGCCCCCTTTCCACAACACCTGTGTTCTCATTCATAACTTCGGGAAGAGCTTACTCTGTCGGGGCCTATTAGGTGCTGCACTACAATGATAAATGAGGTGGACGAGGCCCCAAGACCCACACAGACAACAATAAACAGGGAAACTATTTTTTCAACGAAACGATTCTTTCAAAGAATGGTCAAGAGTGAACAAAACACCCCAGCCTCATGGAACTTTTGCTTAACAAGGAAGACAGATATTAAATAAGTGCAGAAGTGTTGACTCTTACAAAGGAGAAGGGCAGGATGTTTGGGCACACATAGTAGGCGGGAGTGTTTTGGGGTGAAGCAAAGTCTTCTGGAAAGAAGTGAGGTGAAGCTGAAGCTGACAGATGGATAAGGCTTGTATGGACAAGGTTAGTGTGGAGAAGGGGTGGGGTTTGTGTTCCAGGCTCTTAGAAAAGATACCCAGGATGACCTGGAGATAAGAAGGAGTGTCACTTACATGGAGTCCTAAAGGACTTTGCAGCCCCACACTGGGATTTTTGAGTCTTGCTGTACTAACCAGAATGAGCACACACAAGCGCCTAAGTATAGAAGAGAAATAAGTCAAAGCGATGTGCTTGTATCAGAAGCAGCAGAAAACATCAGTGATTAAATTTAAGTCAGTTTTAATTCTGGGAATATGCAAGTCAAAGCCCATTTGATGTCCGATTGAGCTAATAGGTTACAAATTCAATCAGAAATTGTAAAGACTTGTCAATGATAGAGGAAGTCCCTTGAAGCTCTTCTGCGACAGCAGCCAAGTGAGCCTGGTAAAAATGCAAATCAGATCCATTCATTCCTCTGTTTGAAACCCTTCTGTGTGCGCTTAAAATCCAAACTTCCCACCATGGCTTCAAGGCCTTATGCCTCTTTTTCCCCAGCTCACTCTCCGCCAGGCACACTCACTGCTCAGCTCTATGCCACACCAAGCTCCTTCCTGCCTCTGGGCACCCATGGAGGCTGTTCCCTCTGCCTGAAATGTGCATAAAATATTTTTGAAAATTTATCAGAAGGGTACTATTAACAGTAGTTACCTATGAGGCCGGGGATTGAGAAGGGAAGGAGACTTTTACTTATTTTGTACATTTCTCTAGTGCTTGAACTTTTCCCAGATGTGTGTGTGTGTGTGTGTATGTGTGTATACACACACATACACACATACACACACACACACACACACACACACACACACATACATATATCTTTTTACTGGTAACTTCTCCCTAATTCCAGCTCCCCGCCTCCTCACCATAGCCCCCAAGAGGCAGTCGTCATCATGAATGTTGTGTTTATTAGTCTCTGCCTTTTTTTTAATGTTTATTTTTAAGAGAGAGAGAGAGAGCACAAGTGGGGTGGGTGGCAGAGAGAGATGGAGACACAGAATCCAAAGCAGTCACCAGCCTCTGAGCTGTTAGCACAGAGCCCCGATGTGGAGCTTAAACCCACAAACCATGAGATCATCACCTGAGCTGAAGTCAGATGCTTAACTGACTGAGCCACCTGGGAGCCCCAGTCCCTGGCTTTTTAAAAAAGGAGTTTACTACATATATATGTAACCCAAACACAATTTGGGATGTCCTAATTCTCCAGGAAACTGAATTCTTTCCTGGAAGGAGAGAGGAGACCCGTGAAGATGCGACATACGGAGTCTCTACTCTGGGCCCCATCCCATCCGCAGAGGGTTTGGGGTGGCCGTCGAGCAAGTGTGGGACCCCAGGTTGAGGCTGCCTGCTTGAGAACCTGGAGACTTTCGCTGGGAGGGCAGGGCCAGGGCTGGTAAAAAGAAGCCCCTGGGAATGCTGTTGGGAAATTTGGGGGATTGGAAATCATGACCACAGCATGTTTCAGCATCTCCCACCAAGACACAGGGTCTATTCCCCCACCCTTTGAATCTGGACTGGTCTTGATACTTACTTTGGTCAACTGAATGTGGTAGAAGGGACATTGTGAGGTTCTAGATCTTAAGAGCCCTGCAGCTTCCACTTGCTCTTTGTTTTGATACAACCACCATGTAAAGAGGTCCAGGATCTCCTTCCAGAGAAAAAGGCCACATAGAGGGAGAGATCCTCAAGGATGAGAAATTATAGGGAGAGGAAAGAAAGCCAAGATCCCTGGGCTGACAACCACACTGGGACTCCATCCATGTGAGGGAGGTATATTGGATCTCAAATGACACCACATGAAACAGATGAGCCGTCCTCACAGAGCTCTGCCCAAATTCCTGACCCACAGATTCACAAGCAACAAAGCAGTTGTTTTTACCCACAGAGATCTGGGGTGCTCTGCTACAGCAATAGATAACTGACCCAGTGTGAGAGAACAAGAAAATGAAAATACATCTCAATCAATGGAAAGTTTTCAGGGCCCAATCTTAGAAAACATTCAGGAAGTCAGACTATAACGGGCCATCTGACTCTGCATGTCAACTCATCCCAAAACAGCAATTATCTGACACCACATTCTTCAAGGATACTCTTAAAAGGTGAGAAAAAGTGGCTTATGGAGTTTATAAGGTATGTCATATAGAAAGCTTTCTAGGGGTGCCTGGGTGGCTCAGTCGGTTAAGCATCTGACTTTGGTTCAGGTCATGATCTCGCTGTTTGTGAGTTCAAGCCCCACATCAGGCTCTGTGCTGACAGCCTGGAGCCTGCTTCAGATTCCGAGTCTCCTTCTCTCTCTGCACCTCCCCTACTTGTGCTCTGTCTCTCTCTATCAAAAATAAATAAATGCAAAAACAAATTTTTTTAAAGGGAAAGGTTTCTAGAATCCTCTTTAGAGTCTCTCTTTATCAAATGTTTTTCACAACAGCAACTGCTAAAAATCAATCTCTCACCCTCCCTTTTTCTGCTTACACACATACACACGTGCGCACACATGAGCTCGTGCACATACACACGCACTGCACACATGTGTACACATGAGCACACACATACATTCCCTACCTCCCTGCCACATCACTCTCCCTGCACATCCTCTCCCTGCCCTGGCCATCATCTCTGTGCCCAGAGACCCTCACTGCTTTCCACCACCCCATGGGAAATATAATCTCTTCTCCTTCACTGACTCTTCTTTTTTTGCAGGGAGAGCCACTCAGAATTCAGATGGACCCATTCTCTACTTCATGACTTACTCAAGCATGATGACCACACTTGCCAAGACCAGTACCATGTGGTCTCATATATTTGCTCTCCTTTCTTCAGATTATACTTGAATGCCAAGGGACCCTTTGAGTTCCAGCTCAATGGAACTTCTCAAAAACCTCTGTTTGTGTACTTCATTTCCACCCTACACATAAACATTTCAACTGGAATTAGCTTGTTTCTTTGTTGACCGCCATATTATCCTTCTATCGTGTTCTACACAGGTCTGGCTGTCTCACTAGCTAATAACCTACTTAAGTCAAGTTCTATGTCTTGTTAATCTTTGTAACCACCACAGGATCTAACTCAAAATGATGCAGATGGCAGGCATTCAGTAGATATTGTCAAATTGAATATAATTTAAACTAGGTCATCAATTCAGGTCCAACTTTTTAAAAAGTCACATTCCTTGAGATAAGCTGGAGACATTTGCAAACAGCCAGTCCAAATAGGAAACAACATCAAATAAGAAATTATTTAAAATATAAACTTTTTTATGGGGCGCCTGGGTGGCGCAGTCGGTTAAGCGTCCGACTTCAGCCGGGTCACGATCTCGCGGTCCGTGAGTTCGAGCCCCGCGTCAGGCTCTGGGCTGATGGCTCAGAGCCTGGAGCCTGTTTCCGATTCTGTGTCTCCCTCTCTCTCTGCCCCTCCCCCGTTCATGCTCTGTCTCTCTCTGTCCCAAAAATAAATAAACGTTGAAAAAAAAATTTAAAAAAAATAAATAAAATATAAACTTTTTTAAATTTTAAAAATCAAAAAAAGTAATGTATTTTGTTTGGGAAGTAATAATGAGTGACTTTTTTCTTCTACTTTTTAGTGTTTTCCTAATTTACTTAAAGATGGGTGTGCTTATTCATAACAAAAGTTAACTTTTAAATGAATAAATCAGAAAACAGGAATTATATTATCATTATGTTTAATCCACTAGATGCTCTTTTTCAAAATAGTATTAAGACAAATACATTGTTTCTTCAGCCTGAAAAAATCATTCACCAGTTTTCTGGCTCAACTGGCTGAAAATTCTACCTGAGTGAAACATATGTTCAGTCAAGCTCTGACAGACAGAAGCCAAGCATCTAAAAGTCAGTCGGAGTGCCTGGGTGGCTCAGTCAGTTAAGCATCCAACTTCAGCTCAGGTCATGATTTCACAGTTTGTGAATTCAAGAACCATGTCAAGCTCTGTGCTGACAGCTCAGAGCCTGAGCCTGCTTTGGATTCTGTGTCTCCCTTTCTCTCTGCCCCTCCCCCACTAATGCTCTGTCTGTCTCTCTCTCTCAAAAATAAATAAACATTAAAAATTTTTTTTAAAAATAAATAAAAGTCAGTCAACCCACAGCACATCTGGCCAGCATCCCTATCTCCAGCTGATCCTTGGGATTAACCCTAGTCCCAGATCCCATTGAGATGAATTATCAGTGTGGCTCTAGTTTTATTATTTGGAATCTTTTCAAAGTGAAACTTCAAGAAACACCTCTATTCTTATTTGAGGAGCCTTCATCTTGATCTCTGTCCTTAGGAATGTCTAAAGTTGTCATTCAAATAAGATCTTAACTTCTCAATCTAGCATAAAAACTCTTCACCACCTGGTGCAATCTGCCCATTCAGCTTCATCTCTGGGGGCTTTCTGGAAACAAGTTTCTCAGTGTGACTGGTAGACCATCTGTAACAGAATCACCTGGTTTCTGGTCATGTTGCAGACTGCTAAGCCCATGTACTGATGCAGAATTGAAAACAAATTTCCCAGGTGATGTTCTGGTCCACAAAAGCTAGACAAAAGCTTGAAAGTCAATGCTCCAAAGCCAGAACTGCTCACTGTTCCTCTAACATAGCACATAGTTTTCTGCTCTCCACCTAGAACATCTTTATTCCTCCTTTGTTGATGCCTGCTAATTTTTCTAAACCTAGCTTAAATGTCACCTGCCCCACGAAGTCTTCACTGTCCCTCTGATATGGACTGAATGTTTATGTCCCCCCAAAATTTGTATGTTAAAGTCATAATCCCCAGTGTGGCTGTATTTAGAGAGGGGGACTCTAAGGAAGTCGTTAAGGTCAAATAAGTTCATAAGGATGAGGCCCTAATCGGATAGGATTCATGTCCTTGTGGGAAAAGACACCAGAGCTCTCGCTCAATATATATATATCTGTCTCTCTCTCTCTCTCTCTCCCCCCATAGCATGTATACAAAGAATTGGTTATATGAGCACATAGTGAGATGGTGGCCACCTGCAAGCCAAGAAAAGAGACCTCAGAACGAAACTTACCTTGCCAACACATGGATCTTGAATTTCCCAACTTCCAGAACAGAGAGAAAACAAATTCCCTTTGTTTAAACCACCCAATCAACAGTATTTTACTACGGATTAAATTATTTCCTCAACTGGTCCCTCTCACCTAACACTTTGTACTATAATAAGCTGGATTCTTATCTGGATTCTGGCCTCTAATGGATGGGAGCTTCTCCAGGACAGGGATGCCCTGGCAGCCAGCAGAGTCCTGTTGGAGCTGAGCACAGGAGAGGTGATGTAAGACTGGAGGGAAGTTAGGGCCAGGTCCGCAGGGTATCAAGGAGCACTCTAAAGGATAAAAACACAATGTGCTGGCAAGGTCATGAACTTAAAAATCCAAAAGACTGTGTCTAAATCCTGTACTCATCCTTACTGGCTATATGACCCAAGGAGGCCACTTAAGCTTCCCTGAATCTCCCATTTCTACATGTGAAAAATGAGGATGGTACCACTTACTTTTCAGGTGTGGTTGCCAGATACAACGCAGGAATGTCTGGTTAAATTTAAATTTCAAAACAATAACATTTTTAAAAAATTAATTGTTTTTTAAGTTTATTTATTTTTGAGAGAGAGAGAGAGAGTAGGGGAGGGGCAGAGAGAGAGTGAGAGAATCCCAAGCAGGCTCCACACTGTTAGCACAGAGCCCAATGTGGGACTTGAACTCATGAACCATGAGATCATGACCTGAGCCAAAATCAAGAGTTGAACACTCAACTGAGCCACCCAGGTGAGCCACCTCAATAACATTTTTTTTACTATAAGTATGTTCTATGCAATATTGGGGACATACTTTTACTATGAAAAATTATTTATTATTTATATAAAATTCAAATTTCACCTGGCATCCTGTATTTTATTTGCTAAATCCAGAACTTACCCAGGGATATTGTGAGGTTTAAATAAAATGATTACAAGGGCCTGTCATCCTCACACCTGCAGAAGGAACTCGGTGATAGCATGTAATAAACAGAAACCATTAACATTACTTGAGTGAGAGCATGTCAGAACCATCTGTCTTAGGGGTTCAAAATTTAGCTCTGGCCAAAAACAATTATTTGAGATTTCTTAACATGCCTAGAAGTAGAACGTGAACTCATTTTAAATATATCACATAAGTAGCTTTCAATTATAACTTTATCTTTTGCAGGTTCTGCCCCAGAAACTTTGTAATCCAACAGTTTTGAAGTGTCTAAAATCTCCCCATGTAATGAATGGGAATAATCATTCTCTCCCAAAATGCCTTGGCTTTGATGATAGAGTGTGTCAGACATATCTGACTCGAATGACAATTGACTAAATCATTGTTTCTGCTCAATTAACTTACAGCCCCGGGTAGTGTTCTGAGCTTCTGTCTCCTGACAACACCTCCCCCCACCATCAACAACCTTGAATCTTACCCCAAGGCTTCACTCCAAGAATAGAATACATCTTCCTTTCACAGATGACACCTGGAGCAAACAAAAAAAAATTATCAATTAACAGAGAAATCATATAAAACTTAATACAGATATACTTTCCTCTAGCAGCACCAAACAAGATGTGACAAATTCCACCAGGCCCGTTGTACTGCCCTTCCTCAGTTTTTTCTGCCCTCTTTCCAGGATACATGGCTGGACAGCCAGAGAAAGGATCTCCCAGTTTCCCTTACTAGCCCATGGGACTTGTTCTAGCCCATGGGTTGTAGTTGAAAGTGATGTGTGCAACTTCCACGTCACTTGTTGACAATGGCATCTGCCAGCCTGGGCTCCTAACAGTCATGGTGCAGAGGCCACCTACCTACCTTGGACCTTAGTATGAAAGAAGAATAAATTTCTGTGTTCTTGAAGCCACTAAATGTTCTTGGGTGGCTTTGTTACATTAGCCTAGCCTTTATTCTAACTATGACAAAGTTCATGTAACTTATTTGCCTCATATTGCTTACTGGAATGAAATCCAAATGCCTTGACCAAGGCCTTTAGGACCTGGCATGAACAGCAGCTCCTCCATGACTCTGCAAACGTGATCCTGTTTATTCTGCATCTGCCTCCTTGTGACTCCTCCCAGGAAGGTGTCACCTGCTGCTGTAGACTGAATGTGTGTGTCCCCCCAAAACTCACATGTTGAGGCCCAAATCCCCAATGTGGTTGTGTTTAGAGTTGGACCCTTTGGGAGTAATTGGATTTGGATGAAGCCCCCATGATGGGATTTGTGTATTTGTAAGAAAATGAAGAGGCCAAAGGTCTCTCTCCCCCATTTGAGAACACAGCAAGAAGACATCCCTCTGGGGGAGCCTGGGTGGCTCAGTCATTTGAGCATTGACTTCGGCTCAGGTCATGATCTCACGGTTCATGAGTTCTAGCCCTGCGCTGGGCTTGCTGCTGTCAGCTTAGAGCCTGCTTTGGATCCTCTGTCCCCCTCTCTCTCTGCCCCTCCCTTGCTCAAGCTCTCTCTCAAAAATAAACAAAACATTAAAAACAAAAGAAGACATCCTTCTGCAATCCAGGAAGAGGGCCCTCACCAGAACCCAAACACACCGGCACTGATCTCAGACTTCCAGAACTGTGAGAACTGTTTGTTTAAGCCACCTGGTAATGGTTTTTGTTACAGCAGCCTGAGCAAACAAAGACAGTAGGCCACTCTAAGTATCTCACCCCCATACCCTACCCCTCTATTTATTTCCTCCTTGGCATTGATCATACTCTATAATTGTCTTATTATGGTACTTGTTCGTTGGCTCTGTCACTGCACAGGTTACCTGACAGCAGCAATGTTACTTCTCTTGTCCCCCGTACATCCCCAGCACCTGGAGTAATGCCTGACCCAGAGGGGTGCTCCCTAAACATGTGTCAGAATAAGGAATTGTTGGTTATTTAGATTCAGATATAGACAAAATACGTCTAGAGAACCAGCATGGCTTAGAAGACAGCTTTCAGGGAAGAAGAGATTTCAGGGCCACCCACAGACTTCATCTCTGAAGAGTTTTGTGAGGGTTAATATGAGGCATCACCTTGACTGGGCCACAGGGTGCTCAGATATTTGGTCACACAGCATTTCTCAGGGTGTCTGTGAGGGCGTTTCTAGATGAGATTGACATATAAATCAGTAGACTGAGTAAAGCAGATTGCCCTCCTCAGTGTGAGTGGGCCTGTTGGAGCCCTGAATAGCATAAAAAGCAGACGAAGTGAGAATTTACAATCTTTGCCCAACTGCTGAGGGGGACATCAGTCTTCTCCTGCCCTCAGACTAAGACTTACACCATGAGCCTTCCTGGCTCTTCATACTCAAACTTTCACTGGTTCTCCCGGGTCTCCAGCTTGCTGACTGCAGATCATGGGGCTTCTGAGTTTTCATAATCACATGAACCATTTTCTTATTATAATAAATCCTCCCCCCTCACATATATATTGTCCTATTGCTTTTGTTTCTCTGAAGAACTCTAACACAAGTTGGGGGGGGGGGGTTGTTGTTGTTGTTGTTGTTTCTTGAGGGGGGGGCACAAGTGAGTGAGGGGCAGAGAGAGAGAGAGAATCCCAGGAGGAGTAGAGAGAGAGGGGGAGAGAGAGAGAAGTGGGGCTCACCCGCAGCAGGGCTCATGTTTTACCCGTGGCAGGCTCGAACTCACCCAAAACAGGCCTCTAACTCACAAACCGTGAGATCATGACCTGAGCCGAAGTCAGTTGCTTAACTGAACCACCCAGGTGCCCTAACACAAGTTTTGACAGGATAAGCAGCACCTGATACAGGTCCAGACCTGAGGAGTGGGGAGAGGCAGTGGTGGCTTTTCCTCAAATCCATCTGAACCCAGACATCTTGGTGGCAAGTGTATCTCCTGCGAGAAAGAACTCTGATGAATTAAACGAGTGCTTACCTTATCTGTCATCCCTGGGGACCCCAGCAACATTGCTGTGAGACCCATCTGTTAGTCTTACCTCACAGACAAATGCAAGGCACCTGCAAAACTGAGGCCTAAAAGGGGCATGGCCTTGATCTGAGAGTGGTGGAGGGAGCAGACAGCTCAGGCAGGGCTCTGGGCAGGCGGGGAGTGGGGGCCCAGTCCAAAGCAGCGGTGCAGTGAGCCACAATCTAGAAGTGTCTCCGCACATGAGGGCTTCAGGTTGCTCTTTGGGGGTCCCCAGGAAGACGAAGGGAAGGGGACTCCTGGAGGAGCTCTACACAGGCACTATTTGTGAGGAACAGCTATGAATGCTGATGAGATCCCCTGGAGAGTCAAAGCCTGGTGAGATTCTGTCCATGTGTGTGAGTGGCGTTGGTGATATAAAATTGAACCACCACTTTAATACATACCAGCAAAGGTTATAGCATAACCATAAAGGTTAAGAGCTTGAATCTTTTGGAAGAAGGAAGGAAAAAGGAAATTCACTGGGAATCTCCTAATAGAAAAATATGTTTTCCCTTTTTGGGGGACAATAAACACATATATCACTGCCTGTACCACACCCTTGTTAACAGCTTGCTGGCATCAGGCATTTTGAACAGTTGAAACGTTAAGGTAGTCAAAACAAGCATTAGTTAACATCAGCATCCTCTATTGTCAAAATACTTTTTATTGCTATAAAGTTTATGTGCATTTAAAATTAAGTAGAGATTGGGGCACCTGGGTGGCTCAGTCAGTTAAGCATCCAACTTTGGCTCAGGTCATGATATCGTGTTTCGTGGGTTCCGGCCCAGCATTGGGCTCTGTGCTGATGGCTCAAAGCCTGGAGCCTGCTTTAGATTCTCTGTGTGTGTGTGTCTCTCTCTGCCCTCCCCCACTCACACTCTGTCTCTGTCTCTCTCTCAAAAATAAATAAACATTAAAAATAATTTTAAAAATTGAGTAGAGATATTGGAGGGACCATCCGTGTAGTCCAAGAAATTTACATTTAATTAATCCTCACACCAAACCTGTTTGGTTTGTTGATCCCAATTTAGAGATAAAAAAACTGAGGCTCAGGAAGATGAATGTGTAGCCCAAGCCACATGCTAGTAAAAGCAGAATAGAGATTAAACCTAGGACTGACAAACTCCAAAGGTCTGTGCCAATTTCCCCCACACACATTTTCCCTCCAGATCAACTAGCCCCACCTTCTCATTCTACAGAAGAAAAGTCTAATACCTCTTAAAATAGATGACTCAGGAAGGTAATACGGCCAGTGAGTACCCAAGGTGGTTCAAAAGTGCAGGCGTCTATCCTATTCAGGGCATCAGTGTCCTCCAGCCATAGGACAGCAGGAACACACCTATAGAAGGAGTTGGGTTTATTGCACCTGGCAGCAAGTGGAAACACACACCATGGGAGACTGTGGGGCATCCCCATGAGAGGATGTATAGAATCATAGGACTGGGGTTTGTGTTAGGGGATTTAGGGTAGGTATAAGTAAGCAAGGCTTCACCCTGGACTGAATACTGTCAGGAAGCATGGGTAATTCTATGGGTATTTTAATAAACCTTACCTAAGAGAAGGGAAGGTAGACTGAGGCTAAAGCTCTAAGTGGTAAGGATGCAGCAGGCACTTACAGTAGCTGGGAGATGGGGGCATTAGTCTTCTATTGCTTTGTAACAAATGACCATAAACTTAGTGGTGTAGAACAACACGTATGTATTATCACAGTTTCTGTAGGTCAGGGTCAGCACACCAAGGTATGGTCTCACCAGGTGAGGGCTGCCATTCTCTTTAAGGTTCAGGATCTTCCTTCCAGCTCACTGGCTGTTAGCAGAATCTATTTCCTTGCAAGAGAGGACTCAGGTCACCATTTCCCTTCCAGCTGTTGCTGGGAATAGCTCTCAGATCTTGAGGCTCCCTGCGGTCTCTGCCAGGTGCAGTTTTCATAAGGCAGCTCCCAACATGGATGTTGGCTTTCTTTCAGGTCGGCCAGAGTGTGTCCCTGACCTTTTCTTCTAGAGTCAGACAGAGAAAACTCTCTGCTTTTGAAAGTCTCATGGAATTACATCAGGACTACAGAAGATCTCCATTTTAAGGTCAACTGATTTGGGACTTCAATCACATGTGTAAAAATCCCTTCACAACAGTACCTAGGTTAGTGTTTGCTGAATACTGAAGGAAAATGTGTGTGCACCAGGGGCTGAGAATTCTGCCTCTAAGTGAGGGAGCTTGGACTTCTGCCTACCACCGGCAGGGATGGGGTTTGTATTTTATGGCTTGGACAATGTGCTATCTGTGTCAACACGTGAATACAGAATGCCCTTTCTTTTTCTTGGAGGGAAGGTGCTAATCACACCCAAGAGGCAAAATGGACAGAGTATGATGGGCAGTTTCCAGTAGAGAAAACCCAAGTAGCCAACAGACACATGAAAAAATGAATTAACGTCTCTAGCAATGAAGAATATGCAAAGTAAAACAACAGTGAGATGCCCTCAACCATCAGATTGGCAAAACATGTGAAATCTGATGATGAAGAGGCTAGCAAAGACGAAGAAAGCCAGGGAACACCATATACTCACAGAGGAGTATGCATTGTTATGACGTTAGGAAGCTATCTGACATTATCTAGCCCAGCTGAAAATGTACAATGCAAATTTAAAATCTATAAATGCCATAAAGAACCTCTAACATGTGCACAAAACACATGTACAAGAATGTTGATTGTATGTGATAGAATCAAAACAAGTCCAAAAAAAATGGAAATAACCTAATGCCCACCCACAGGAGAATGAATGGGTCAATTACGTTATATTCAGACATTGCAACACCATCTGGCATTTAAAAATGAAAGCGCCAGAGCTACATCTATCAACTCTAAATAAATCCCAGAAACAACTTCCAGCAAAAGAGCCAAGATACAGTGTGACATTTCCAACAAGACATCATTTATATCAACTTTTACAATGGGCATAACAATGTTTTATAATTTTTATGGGTACATAGCATATGTGGCAAAAATATAAAAAACATAGACGGAAATGATAAAGGCTGAATTCATGAGTATGATCCCCTCTGGGGAGCGAGGGAGGGAGAGGAAATATATCTGAGAAGAGTACACAGGAGGCCTCCATTATATCTATAACGTGTAATTTCTTTTAAAGAATTCTCCTGCAAATATGGCTTAATATGAAGATTCGATGAAGCTGGATAATGGGTATGTGGGTTTTCATTATACTATTTTGTATCCATCTCTCTAAGTTTGAAACAATAAAGTTGCTCTTTGATTTGAGTGGGAAGAGGCAAGATCATTTTTTTGAAGCGTATGAGAGCAGCAGAAAGAGCAATGCAGCAACCAGGAGAATGGGTCAAAACCAGGGCCACAGGGAAGAGGAGTAGTAAAAGGGTGTGGAGGTGAGATCAAGACACTTGGCCTCTTTAGGTGCATTGGCAAGAAGCAGCAAGCATCAAATCAGAGCCCATAGGACATGGTATGAGGGCAAGGTCACTTCCAAAGAGTGGGGAAACCTGTCTACACTTTGCACAGGGTTTGTGTGTAAGGGTGCATCTATGCTCATGGCTGCATGATGCATACTGTGTGTACGTGGGGGGAGGGACTGTGTGTGAACTCATCAGAATAAAGTTTACGGCTGCCTTAGACACAACCCTAACTTTAAAACCTAGAGAAACATCTACATGTGAATTGGCAGCTGAAGCTTCTGTGCCTTGAGCCAACAGCCTTTGTCAACATTGACAAAAAGAATTGGAGACCCTGGGGAGAGGCAGGAGCTCTTTTTTGCTACCTTGAATTCCACACTCTGCTCATTGAAAGCTGCCTTAAGATACCTCTATATCACAATGGAGAATTACTCGGCAATCAAAAAGAATGAAATCTCGCCATTTGCAATTACGTGGATGGAACTGGAGGGTATTATGCTAAGTGAAATTAGTCAGTCAGAGAAGGACAAATATATGACTTCACTCATATGAGGACTTTAAGACACAGAACAGATGAACACAAGGAAAGGGAAGCAAAAATAATAAAAAACAGGGAGGGGGACAAAAACGTAAGAGACTCTTAAATATGGAGAACAAACAGGGTTACTGGAGGGGTTGTGGGAGGGGGGATGGGCTATATGGGTAAGGGGCATTAAGGAATCTACTCCTGAAATTATTGTTGTACTATATGCTAACTTGGATGTAAATTTTTAAAAACTTAAAAAATGTAAAAGTTAAAAAATTAAAGAATAAATAAAATTAGGGATGCTTGAGTGGCTTGGTCGGTTAAGATTCTAACTCTTGGTTTCAGCTCAGGTTATGATTTCATGGTTCCTGGATTTGAGCCTCGCATCAGGCTCCATGCTGACAGTGTGGGGCATGCTTGGTGTTCTTTCTCCCTCTCTCTCTGCCCCTCACCTGCTTGTGCTCCCTTTCTCTCTCTCTCAAAATAAATAAATAAACTTAAAAAAAAAAAAGATACCTCTACATCATTCTTCAATGCCTCAGTTCATGTTTTTGTCAGTTTGGGGAGCTAATTAGTTCCACAAACCCAAGAAAATTCCATCTTCATTTCACAGTCCCAGTGTAGTAAGTATGGGCTGGACAAGTGACCACACAGGATCTCGGAGAAATTAAGCCATTTTTTTTTCTGTTGTTTCTTTTTCTTTATGATACCATCTGCAGGGACATGCTACCATGAAAATTATGACTCCCTGAAATGAGGATTCTTCTGTCTACTGAACTGCTCTCTGAATTCCCAACATATAATCATATCTGAACAGCAAGGTCATATTGCTCACCCAGTAACTCCTTCTTGGAGTCTGCTTCCCTGAAAAGTAACTCCCTCAGCCATGACTCAGCATAATCTCAAGGGAAAAGGTACTCAGTACAACAATAGCCTTCTCTCACTCTTGGTGTCTTGTAAAAGCAGAACCATGGCACACACAGAAGAAAAAGAACGGTGACTCACATTTGCTTTCTCCTGGCACACTCTACTCAGACAAAATGTGTTCCTGCAGAACAATAGGGAAAAAGTATTAACTGGTTTAAGTATGAGTAACCATTTTAACAGAGAAAGATTTCCAACCCATCCAATCTAAAGAGTAGTCTGGGGTCCCCAAACAATAGGCATCAGATAACATGCAGAAAAACACAAAATAAGGAGACAAAAGGGGGAAAGAGCCACAACACACACACACACACACACACACACACCAAAAAGAAAGAGAAAAGAGAGACTACATCCAAGAAAGCAAGGTATAGTATGCACAGCAGTAGCAAAAAGCTTGGAGGAGAAATGAGGGGGGAGAAATGAATGACAGGTAAGACTTGGGAGGAAATAAAAAGAACAGTAAGGGTCAGCCAGACACAGCCAATAGAGACAGACATGTGGAGACAAATGCAAAAACACAAAAACCAATAGGCAAAACGACTACTGGCAGAGGTTCTGTCTTAGCCCAAAATCATTAGTCAAAATCCTTGGTGACGAGTGTGTCATTGAAGTGACCATCTTTTAAGGAAAGACTGCAGGTGAAAGTCTCTAAGGTCTAATTGCATCCACCCTGGGTCTCCAGTAAGCTACTCCCCATGGGAAAGTCTGGATAGAGAGCCCTTGGCCTCATGCATCCAAATGAATCTTGCACAAGTATTCACACCCTTAAGGAAGAGCAGGTAATTAGCTATAGGTAACATCAGACCATTGCACTTCAGGGTAATGTCAGATGTTCTTTCCCACCCACACTCTGCCCTTTGTACCAGTAAGCACACACCCTCAGAAGGTTCCAATGAGCACCATCAGAGATAGCGATGTGACAACCCTAAAGGTGGCATGTGGGTGGGAATGTGGAACATAACGCAGAGTTTTAGGGATATTTTTCTTCAGTGATTAGCAGGTTTTTGGAAACACTCTGTTTTCTAAGCTCTATATTGCTGATAAATACAGAGGTTGCCTGCTATAGTCTGGTTGCTAATCTCAATCTTTTCCTGGCTTAACCATAATATACTCTAAAGCTATAATTGGTTGCTTAAAAAAAAACCCTCATTTGGAGAACACTCAACAGTCTTCATAATGTATTCATACACATTGATTAAGGGATGTTCACAGAAACTCTTTAAAGAAGGTATGGCTAAATCTGATTTTCCTCACCCTACAAAAAGAAGCCCAGAAGAAATGCATTGAAGAAACTCATCTGAGGTTTCACAACCTAGCATAGCAGAGATAAGACTTGGATTTATGTCCCTCCTCCCCAACCAGTTCCATCCACTTTTCTGTCACCTTGGCTGTATCCATGGGGTGGCAGAGCTTCAATTCTCACACATTTTCCTTCCATTTGCTTCAAATCTTTGTTATTTTAATTAAATCATGATAATATTTGAGTCCCTACCTGGATCTCATCATCCTTCCTCCCTTCCAGAAATTACCACTCTCTTGAACTCAGAATTTGTCATTTCTGTCATTTTGATAGTTTTCTTACTTGAGTATCTACACATAAATATCAAAGAGCATTGTTTTGCAGATTTGGAAGTCTTTTATATTATTCTGCAACTTGTTTTTTCCTTTCTAGAACGGTCTTGAGCTTTGTCCATGTATTAACTCTAATTCATTTAAACTATTTAGTATTCCATGGCCTCACCTCTTTTCAACAGCTAAAGACTTGCTAAAAGTCCAGTGTCTGCCTTCTTTCCATCCTCCTCCTCAGGACTGAGTGTCAGATTTTGGAGCCAGATGGGTTCAGTGATCACTCCTGTGCTTCCAGTGGGCCAATCCCTTACTACGTTACAGCTTTCACTAATTTCCATCCGGTTTCTCGAGTGATTACATTAATGGGACTGTTGATATAGTAATTTCACTGCTATCTTCATAATTAGTTCTCAGTGGAAATTGTTATTGTCTTGATCCTTCTCAGTAGGAAGAAGCCGAGATGGAACTCTGGGAATAGAGCTTTTTGAAACTACATGAAGCAGGAACTTTGAGATGGGACCTTTGACTAATTCCTACTCAAGAAGACCACAAGACAGGTAAATAAAAGTAAAGTGAAAGTTGTGGTTTGAGCATATTGATGAGGCATGTATAGGGATGTCTTCTTCTAAAAATATTCTTATAAAAAACTTAGACATCATTATCTGATTGCTCATATTTTTGGGAAAACCCTAAGAATCATATGGCATAACAATGGAATAAAATGGTGTATGTTGAACTCCTAAGATAGATGGTCATGAGAGCTGCTCATTGTCTGTTTACCTCTACTGCAGCACTTACTGTTATACGATAGCAATTCAAAACTCATCTCTCCTATAACAACTGTACGTTCCATGATGGTAAAATTCATGTAATTCATCCCAAGAGCCTGGCACATATCAGATGTCCCATTTATCAAATGAACTATTTAGTAAATGAAGAAAAAGTAGCACAAGGGACGCCTGGGTGGCTCAGTCGGTTGATCATTCCACTTCAGCTCAGGTCATGATCTCGCGGTTCGGGAGTTTGAGCCCCACGTCCGGCTCTATGCTGACAGCTCAGAGCCTGGAGCCTGCTTCAGATTCTGTGTCCCCCTCTCTCAGGCCCACTCCTGCTTTTGCTCTGTCTCTCTCTGTCTTTCAAAAATAAATAAACATTAAAAAAATTAAAAAAAAAAAAAGAAAAAGTAGCACGAGTGAAGTCCTTTACTATGTAAAAATCTCCCCAAAGCTGTCATGTAAAAAGGAACTACAGTAAGCTACCTAAATTGTTACAGAAATCAGCTCAAATATGGCAGGAAGGGGTAGAAGCACATCTACAGATGTGATGAAGCAAAGTTCATTCTTTCTGCAAACACCAGACAAGTGTTTTCTAAGCCCAGTGCAGGACCTTAGGAGGAACAGAAAGGGCCTAAACATAAGGTAATGAAGGAAATCTTTACTGAACATCTATGCTGTAATCTTATTTATACTGGATATAATATTTACCAAACAGAAAAGCAAGTGCAATCTCCATTTTACTCGCAAGGATACCAAATCACAGAGAGCCTGCCTTATACAACCACTATTACTTAGCTAATCAGCAGTAGACCCAAGATTCAAGCTCAGTTCCATCTGACCTGAATGCCAGTGCTTTCCATAGCAAACATGGTGTCTCTCCAAGGTAAGAAATGATCCTTGACTTTGAGAAGATTATGGTCTAATAGAGGAGATCATTTTGGTTTGATACAAAAATATGTATTATGATGACTAAATAGAAAAGAAACACAGGGGCGCCTAGGTGGCGCAGTCGGTTAAGCGTCCGACTTCAGCCAGGTCACGATCTCGCGGTCCGTGAGTTCGACCCCCGCATCAGGTTCTGGGCTGATGGCTCAGAGCCTGGAGCCTGTTTCCGATTCTGTATCTCCCTCTCTCTCTGCCCCTCCCCCGTTCATGCTGTGTCTCTCTCTGTCCCAAAAATAAATAAACGTTGAAAAAAAAAAAGAAACAGAGAGATTGAGATTTCAATACTCCTTATAACCAGGTGAAGCTTAGTCTATTAATTTTCTCCTACTATTTTTTTCTACATTCTAGAAAAACACCATTTAAATGTTTTCATTTCTTCTATTTTCCTCTACCTGGGATGCTTTTTTTTTACTAACTCTACCTGACCACATGTTTTGAAGGCTTTTCATGGGTATTTTCACTTTTGGATCACCCAGAATCAGAACCTCCGTCCAACATTGAAGTTGGGGAATTACCAACTTCACAAATTTTAGTGAGAAGCAGAGCCCACCTCCCACTATAGAGGCTGCAAGTGCCAATTGGTTACCTTTCTAGTCTCCCCTGCAACTAAGTCATGGCCACACAGCCCAAGTTCTGACAATCAGATATACTCACTCTAGACTTTGAAACGGTGGCAAGTGAGGTAGACTCAAGAACCACAGATGATTCTGTCTGGAATTTAAACAAGATTGAAGTTCTAGAGTTCTAGAATGGTGCAGTGCTAGTGGTGGCTGCCTGTGTTTGGAGCCAGTGGTTCTGGTGCTGCACAGGGGGCCCTGTGCTTAGCAGACCACCAAAGGGGCCCTCCCCAGTCTACTCTGTATTGCAATGTACTGGGGTCTTATTCCTTGATCTTGGCCTGGTGGCCTCTGAGCCCACGTCTATATCCCTCTAGCACTTCAATGGACTAGCCAATATATTTCTCTTTTTCTTTAGTGTTTTTATTTTTGAGAGAGAGCATAAGGGGGGAAGGGCGGGGGGGGGGGGGGGGACAGAGGATCCAAAGTGGGCTCTGTGCTGACAGCAGACAGCCCAGTGCAGAGCTCAAACTCACAAATGATGAGATCATGACCTGAGCCAAAGTCTGATGTTTAACTAACTGAGCCACCTAGATGCCCCGCCAAAATATTTCTTATAAAATTTTAATTTAGAGAGCAAAATGTAAGGCATAAAGGGTATATAGATAATAAACTATAAAAGTAAAACATTGACAAATCAGTTAAATCCCACTTGCCTTTCCCCAGTGAGGCAACCACACTGCTTTCAGTTGGTATTTGCATTCTCATATGTGTTTGCATTCACATATGTATATAACCCTAAGCACTAGATAGTAATAATCTTATATAGTCTTTAATTTTATATAAATGGTGTATTACTATATGTATCTTTCTGCACCTGGCTTTTTTCACTCAATTTTATGACTATGGAATTCTACCAGGATGATATATATGTGGCTATTAGTTCATTCATTTTTTATTTCTGTGACTCTATAGAATTCCATTGAATGAATATACTACAATTTATATATTCCCCTAAAGGCAGACATTTAAGTTATTCAAATGTTATACTAATATAAATAGTACTGCTATAGACCCTCTTGTACATGTCTCCTGGTATGCGTGTGCAGGGGTTCCCAGAGGGTATATTTTTAGGAGTAAAATTGCTGCATCATACCGTGTGAGCATTTCCAGGTCTACTAGATATTGTCATATATCTAGTCCTCTAAAGTGGTTGCATCTTATATCATTTTAACAAGTCTATTCTGTTGCTGACACCAGCTAAAGTCAATTTATAACTAAGAATGTAGAATGATGGTAAGAAACAATTATCCAAGGGTCTCCCACATTTTTGCATATCAGAGCAGAGATTCTGACTCTATACCAGACTATCTGTTCAAGGATGTTTGTATAGTGAACAGCCTTGGAAAACATAGGGTCTTCCTCAGGAGCAGAGGGCAGGGCAGATTTGTTACAGTCTGGTATAACGAAGACAATGTCTCCTTCTAGGACAAAAATTAGGCAGGCTTACATCCATTATAAAAGATTCAGTTTACTTAAAGTTGGCATTCCTTTCTTGAAGCACACCCCCACTGTGTGTGTGTGTAGATATCACCTGGACCTCTTTACATTACCCTATGAGAATTGAGGCTCAGCAAACTAGTGTAAATTGTTGATATTCTGGATATTGCCATTGCAGTGAGTAGTAGTCCTTTGTCTCTAACCCAAGAGTTTCATGTCTTCTGCCAGCATCCATGAAATTTCGGCAACCTAATTTATTAGCTTGCAATTAGACAAAATCTCATATCTTTCACAGTTCTTGACAACAAACACAAGAAGTATGGTGGACCTGGGAGGTTAAGAGTAAAAAAAAAGAGGTCAGAGCTTAAGAGTAAAAAAAAAAAAAAAAAGAAAGAAAAAGAAAAAAAAATCCCACTAGTTGAACAAATGGGACTTTGGCAGTTTCATGTGTATCCATTAGGAATGTTTTCAGCTGGAAGTCATAAAATATTTATGTCAACAGTAGCTTAAACAATAAAGATTTCAATTATAGTCTATAAAAAGAACTCTAGAAATAAGAATTACAGGGCTGGTATAGAAGTCCAATGAGACCAAAGACCCAGGCTTCTTTATTATGTTCTGCCCCAGAGGCCAAAGGAAATTGGGATAAATGTTTATCAAGGATCTAACAACATCTGCCACAGTCTACCCATGAGACAAGCCAACACCCTAATATCTGATCCAGTTACCAGTTCCAAGTCCAAGATCTTAGACCCAAATGTGCCTTCTCAAGTTCTAATGACCTGTAACCTAAAAAAAAAATAAAAAAATTATTTAATTCACCTAGTTGAATTTACCCAATATACAGTGATAAGAAAGGAATAAGATAGGTGAATAACATTTTCCTGAAAAGAGAACGGAGTTTTCCTTTGTTCACTGGTCCATCACACGTGCCGTATTCCACTGAAGATGAGTAGAGTAGACATTCATTGGCAGAAGAATGAGTTCCTTAATCAGCTAACACAGAAATCCCTGGTTCTGCTCTTGGAATGGTCCCCTTTGTCCATTGGCCTCTGTGACCCCTTGTCCTGGCCTCTGAGAGAAACTGCCATGCCCATTGTCCTCTGCAGCCCCTCTGAAGTGGACATGGAGGAAGATGGCCTTCTGGGAGCTGCATGGCTTTCACAGCCTTTTAAAATTGATACATGTGGTTTTTATTATTATGAGCAAGACTACTACATACATTGTTATACAAGTCAAAATGGTTATCAGAAACCATTTTTCACCCAGCAGGTTAGAAGAGATCAAAAACTTTGATAACACACTGTGTTGCCAAGGCTGTGCAAGCAGGCACTCTCATATATATGCTGATGGGAGCATAAACTCGAACTACTTCCCTGGAGGGCAATTTGACTAAATATATTATTCATGTATACATATGAGTAATTTTGAGATATATATAGATATCTAAATGCATTTGGCTATATACATATACATTACTCATGCAATATCTTTTGACTAATTCCACTTCTAGGAATTTATCATACAAATGTATTCATATACACAAAATGACATTTGTACAAGATTATTCATTGCAGCTGTGTTTCTGAAGCACAAGATTGGAAACCACCTAAGTGACAATCAATAAAGATCAGTTAAATAAAGTATGATATACCCATACAATGATATCCTATGCAGCTATTTAAAAAAGGGATGAAAAGGCTCTTAATTTAGGACTCCAAGAAATGCAAAATTTCAAAACCAGGTGCAGAACAGTGCATATAGGATAGGAAGTGTCATTTGTGTCAGAAAGGAAGTCATCTATCTCTGGAAGGACACTCAAGAAACTGGTAACAAAGATTGCAGTGAGGAAGGGAATTGGGTGGCTGCAACCATGGGAGCAAAACTTTTCACTGTGTACCATTCTTTTGTATTGGAGCCCTATGAATACATTAGCTATTTAAAATTTTAAATTAAGCACTTGATAGGCCAATGTTTACAGCAGCATTGTTCAAGTTGCAAAAAAATGGAAATTACCCAAATGTCCCAATGAATGAATAAACAAAATGTGATATATACATACAGTGGGATGTTATTCAGCCTTGAAAAGGAAGGAAATTCTGACACAGGCCACAACATGGGTGAATCTTGGGGCTGAGATGCTAAGTGAAATAAGCCAATCACAAAAGGATAAATATGTATGACTCCATTTACACAAGGTACTTAGGGTAGTTAAATTCATAAAGACAGAAGGTAGCATGGGTTACCAGATACCAGGAGGAGGGTTACCGGGATGTTGCTTTTCACTGGGGACAGAGTTTCAGTTTGGGAAAGTGAAAAATTTCTGGACATGGATGGTGGTGATGGTTGCACAACAATGTGAAGGTACTTAACGTCACTGAACTGCACACTAAAACAGTTAAAACTTCCAGTTTTATGTTATGTATATTTATCACAATGAAAAGATTTTAACTTGGTAGGCCATACTAAAAGCCGTTGAGATATACACTTTAAATGAGTAAATTGGGGCGCCTGGGTGGCTCAGTTGGTTAAGCTTCGGACTTCGGCTTAGGTCATGAATTCATGGCTCGTGGGTTCGAGCCCCGTGTCAGGCTTAGTGCTGACAGCTCAGAGCATGGAGCCTGCTTCCAATTCTGTGTCTCCCTCTCTCTTTGGCCCTCCCCTGCTAGTGCTCTCTCTTTCTCTCTCTCAATAAATAAACATTAAATGGGTAAATTGTATGGTTTATGAATTATATCTCAATAAAATCAGCTTTAAAAAACTTAGAGGCTTCCAATTTATTCGTTTCTGATCAACTTCACATGTAACTAACCACAAAGATGTTGTTTAAACAGAACCTGGAAGATTGAAAATTCATGCCTTTTATATAACACTTTGTATGTTCTACCCATCCCCCTAGTCCTTTATTCCAAAAAGCAACGTGCTTTGCAACATAATACTAAAGACAAGGGGCAAAATGGATTTGGGAATAAATAAATTTATTTAAGTTTATTTACTTATTTATTTTGAGAGACAGAGAGAGAGAGAGACAGAGAGAGAGAGAAAAAAACATGAGTTGGGGAGGGACAGAGAGAACACGAGAGAAAAAATCCCAGGCAGGCTCTGCACTGTCGGCACAGAGCCTGACACAGGGTTTCCTCTCAGGAGCCGTGAGATCATGACCTGAGCCTCAATCAAGAGTCCAATGCTTAACCAACTGAGCTACCCTGGCACCCCCCCTGGGGGTAAATAACTTTTAGTCTTTTCACTAACTGGTAAGGCTGCTGCTGCTATGAGCTTCATTTTGGCCTAGAGAAGTTGGCTTTCCCAATCCCTCAAGGCTCCAAATTGTAGAAGTTTCAGTTAAGATAGACTGTAACTCTCTGGAAATGAATGTCTCTCTTTAAGTCATATTTTCTTTTCTCAACCTCTCCTCTAAATTATTCCTTCTCTTGTGGGAGTTTGCTGAAATCTATATGCAAACTAACATACTGTAGTATCTTGACTTTCTCCTGATATTTGTCCCAATACTAGAGCTGCAATGCGTAGAGGAAGAGCTGCCCATACTTCATGGAAACTGCAATGCCACTTGCCCTATCTCATGACTCAGGGCTTCCAGTGGTATTCCACATGCTTATGCCACATTGAGATGCTCTTTGGGAGCCATAGTAAACCCAAGAAGGATAATATTTTTTTTAATTTTTTTAATGTTTATTTATTTTTGAGAGACAGAGCATGAGCGGGGAAGTACAGAGAGAGAAGGAGACACAGAATCTGAGCAGGCTCCAGGTTCTGAGTTGTCAGCCTAGAGCCTGACACGGGGCTTGACTCACAGACCATGAGATCATGACCTGAGTCGAAGTTGGACACTTAACTGACTGAGCCACCCAGGCACCCCACCCAAAAAGGATAATCTCAATAGTAGCCCCAAAGTTGTGGGGACAAAGCTATATTACTTCCTTCGTACATAAAACTTTTCTTTTTGAGGAATGAAACACATGACATGACAGCTGAAGTGCCTATGAACTAGATATTCTCTGAACCACCTAGCCGTGATGTTGGGTGAGACCAGCACCATCAGAAGAAAGCAGTAAATGTAGGACTGGACAGAGCCACTGGGAGCCAAGTTTCTCTATGTTCGATAGGTAAGTTACAAATAAGAAAGGAAGACCAGAATGAAGATACTGAATTAGAGTTGAAGACATCAGTATGAATTCATGTCAACCTTATTACAGATACAGAAATAACTATATGTGCACACATGGGTTAGTATATATACATGCATGTCCTGGCTCTGACTGTGGAAGTGACCAACAACAGTAACACCCAACTAGCAACAAAATCATCCAGCACCCAATATTCCCCTAAATATTCCCCCCTAAATAAAAATATATTTAGAATAATATTCTAAATACTATTCCCCAATAAAAGGAACCAGGATTCTGTAGAGAAATGGCTTGTTCTAAGGATGAGGCAAAGGAAAAACAAAATGAATCTGGAGTATCTTGTAGTGCCAGAGAATAAGAAAATGTTCAAAAAATAAGAGAAAAGGACATGTCAAAGGGGCACAAGAGGCAGCTGAAGGAGCTTCCAATGGCCAAAGTTGAAACCATATGAACAGTGAGATAAATATCATAGTACTAGGTTATAATCTAAAGTAAATCATTTCATAAATAAATGAATGGTAAAGAAGGAGCAAATCTTCCTTACAGAAGAATTCCAAATAATTTATGTAGATGATATGCCCTCCCAGAGGTGGAGTTTAATCAACCATTCTCATCTTTGCCCCCACCTCCCTGACCCCAGTGTGGACTGGATTTATGACTTGATTCCAAAGATCAGAGTGCGGAAAGGGGCAGGCGGGGGTGGAGAGACAACTCAATACTGAAGAAACCAGGCAGACACTACCTTGATCAAGGTTAACATGACCCATGATGAGTCATGTTGATATTGTGTACCCTGTGATATGATGTGACAAGAATGCTTCACCTCTTTGGTATTCTTCCCCCAAACCAATAGTCCAACTTGATCATAAGAAAAACATCAGACAGAATCAAATTGAGAGTCATTTTGCAAAATACCTAACCAGTATTCCTCAAAACTGTCAAGGTGATGAAAAATACAGAAAAGCTTATACAGAACTGCTATAGACTGAATGTTTATGTCCCCCCAAATTCATACGTTGAAATCCTAACCTCCATGGAGAGGGTACTAAAAGATGGGGCATATGGGAGGTGACTAGGTCATGAGCAGAGCCTTCATGAATGGGATTAGCACCCTTATAAAAGAGACCCCACAGAGCTTTCTTGCCCTTCCATCATGTGAGGACACAGCAAAAAGAGTCATCTATGAATGAGGAACTGGGTCCTAACCAGATGCCAAATCTGCCAGTATCTTGACCTTGGAATTCCCAACCTCCAGAACAGTGAGAAATAAATTTCTATGTATGTTATGTTACCCAGGCTATATTAATTTGTTAAAGCAGCCCGAACAGACTGAGACAAGATCAGAAGGGGACATAAGAATTAAATGTAATGTGGTATATCCTGGATTGGATCCTGGAACAGAAAGAGGGTATTAGTTTAAGACTAATGAGATCTGAATAACATCTAGACTTTATTTAATAGTAATGTGTCAATGCCAGTTTCCTAGTTTTGACAAATGTATCATTCTTTTTTTTATTAATTATTTTTTCTTTTTTTAATATAATTTATTGTCAAATTTGTTCCCATACAACACCCAGTGCTCATCCCAACAAGTGCCCTCCTCCATGCCCATCACCTACTTTCCCTTCTCCCCCACCCCCCATCAACCCTCAGTTTGTTCTCAGTCCTTAAGAGCCTCTTATGGTTTGCCTCCCTCCCTCTGTTAACTTTTTTTCCCCTTCCCCTCCCCCATGGTCTTCTGTTGAGTTTCTCAGGATCCACATAAGAGTGAAAACATATGGTATCTGTCTTTCTCTGACTTACTTCACTTAGCATAACACTCTCCAGTTCCATCCACGTTGCTACAAAAGGCCAGATTTCATTCTTTCTCATTGCCAAGTAGTATTCCATTGTATACATACACCACATCTTCTTTCAATCGTCAGTTGATGGACATTTAGGCTCTTTCCATAATTTGGCTATTGTTGAAAGTGTTGCTATAAACATTGGAATACATGTGCACCTATGCATCAGCACTCCTGTATCCCTTGGGTAAATGCCTAGCAGTGCTATTGCTGGGTCATGACAAATGTATCATTCTTATGTAAGATGTTAACAATAAAGGTAACTGGATGAGGGGTAAATGGGGACTCTCTGTATTAGTTTGGCAATTTTTCTGTAAGCCTAAATCTGTTTCAAAAGGAAAAGTTTGCTTAAAAAGTTAATCCAACGTTTTTAGTTATTTTCAGAAACAGAGTTTGTCAGAATAATCCAATTAACCTTAATTTGAAAATGGAAGCCCTTCCCCCAGATATTCACATAACTGACTCCCTCATTACCTTCAGGTCTCTGCTCAAATGTCACCTAATTGAGGAACCTCTCCTTGACCACACTATTAAAAATAGCAGACCCTACCTCACTTAGTTACTCTAACCCGCTTTGTTTTTCTCCTTTGCACTTATACACCCAAAAATAGTTTATCACTAATACCCTATATATAGTTTATTGATTTATTTTCTTCCTTCCTACTTCCTCCAAACAGAATTTTTCATGAAGGAGGAACATTTTGTTCACTGTTGAATCCTCAGCACCTAGACGGGTTAGGGTACCATTAGCACCCAATAAACATTTTCAAATGAGAGAATGAATGAATGTCATCTTCTTTTAAGCCATTTCAATAGGTCTTCTATTACTTGCTGACAAAAGCACCCTAAAGCAATGTACAGTCAATTAGATTAATGGAGGGTCAGAGCTACCCTAAACAGGCAGGACCATCAAAACTTTGGGCTTTCAAGAATGAAGATTTGGTTCACCCTACTGAGAGACAAATTCCAGTCAACTGAAGTGCTAGCTGACAACAAAGAGAAGAAGGGATGGATGGTGCTGTAGAAGGGTGGTCATAACTCTCAACCTCAGCTTCATGAGTAATTTAGAAACAAGAACTATAACATCTCTCCATATCTTCTCTTCTGACATGTCAAATAAACATTCTGCATTTTAATTTTACCCTGATATCCCTCTCTCTTGCCCTCATCAACTATATAGGATTAGTAGTAGGTAGACTACAAGAATGGCTTTTATCCCAAGATCCTAAAATGGAACTAGATGTGATCATTGATGAGTATTTGAGTCAACCCTCTTTGATGGATGCATTTTCTATTGTACTACTGCTATATTATGTGAGGCTAGAGCTCTTAAATTTACATTTGGAAATATAAATATGGGAAGAAGGGTGTGTGTATATGACACTGGACAATCAAAATGGTGGACTCTGATGGACATCCAATTTTTTGGCCACACAGCATTTGAACTCCCCATCTTTATAGCTCACATTTATTGAGTGCTCATCATATGTCAGGCACTGTTTCAAATGTTTTATCTATATAAACTAATTAAATCTCATAAACAACCTTATGAGATAGGTACTATTACTCTCCACCTTTTACAGATGAGGAAACTCAGTCACAGGGATGTTGTATAATTTAACTTAACAGTTAGTAAGTGGCAGACCCTGAATTTGTACCTAGAGAGTTTGACCCCAAAGTCCACACTTTACTACTCTCTATTGCCCTCACTCTGTTAACTATATTCAGAACATTTGCCATCTTGCGGTTTCTGGTGGAAGGCAGAACCCAACTGCCATTTTAGAAGCATTTAGAAAATTTCAGAAATTTACTTCCCAGGAACCCCCTGCAGCCATGGACACAGAATCTAGACTCTACCAATCTGAAGCACCTGCCCCAGACTTCGAGCCAGGTGTACTGTGCAAAGAAGTGAAAACCACGGAGAACTTGCCTGGAGGCAGTGGCATTGCACTGATTGAGCTCCTGAGCCACATGGCAGCCATGCTATTGCTCTATCCAAGGTCAAAAGTGTCAACCACCTACACCTGAGTGCTTGATGGTGGAGTCAGAAGTGGGAGTCACAGATAGATCTAAGGCATAATTTTGATCATGACTCCTGGTTGTATGACCTCCAAGCCTAGTTTTCCAAACACTTCCTCAGCCAGGGCTTCTGTGAGCTACCCAATATCTTTTTTTTTTTTTTGGAATTATCATAATTTTATTATTTTTATTCTTTTTTATTGAGATATAATTGACGTATTACATTATATTAGTTTTAGGTGTGCAACATAATGATTTGATATATGTATATACTGCAAAATGATCACTATAATAAGTTTAGTTAGCATCCATCACCTCACATAGTTACAATTTTTTTTCTTGTGATAAGAACTTTTGAGACCTACTGTCTTAGCAATATATTCAAATATACAATACAATATTATTAACTATAGTCATTGTGCAGGAGATTATATCCCCATGACTTATTTATCTTATAACTGGAAGTTTGTACCTTTGGACAACCTTTACCCATTTCCCTCACCCCCACACCTACCCTGTGCCTCTGGCAGCTACCAATCTGTTCTCTATCTTTGAGTTCTGGTTATTTCCTTTTTTCAGATTCCGCATACAAGTGAGATCATTCAGTATTATCTTGCTCTGTCTGAATTATTTCACTTAGCATAATTCAAGTTCCATCCATGTTTTCACAAATGACAGGACCTCCTTTTTATGGTTGAATAATATTCCAGTACACCACATCTTCTTTATCCATTCATCCGTTGATGGACACTTAGTTTGCTTCCATGTCTTGGCTATTGTAAATAATGCTGCAAGGAACATGGAAGTCCAGGGATCTTTTTGAGCTAGTGACTGCTTTCTTTGGATAAATATCCAGGAGGAGAATTGTTGAATCATATGGTATATCTATTAATTTAATAGATAATATTAATTAATCTATTAATTTTTTGAGAAGTCTCCATACTGCTTTATAGCGGCTGCACCAATTTACATTCCCACCAATAGTACACAAGAGTTTCCTTCCGAATATCTTTGTAATAAATGACTTTGCCACTAACATCAATCAGAATCAATTTCTGTTGCCTGCAGTTAAGAACTTTGACAGATCCAGGATGAGAGATCCTGGATGAGGATGAAAGATCCAGAAACTCCAGAAAGATTCAGGCTCTAGGCACACCTAGAAAGTTGATGGCACAGTCACACCAGAAGTCTATTAGTGCAGGAATTATATGGGCTGTGGTGCCTCTTGGGAAGAAAATTTAAGCTCTATTCTTTGCTAGACTTCATCATACCTTTTATGGCAGGCTAATGGAATGGTCACACATAATCCTCTGTGCAGGAGGACTGAAGACCTTGTGATGCTTAATTTTATGTGTCAGCCTGACTGAGTCATAGGGTATCCTGATATTTGATTAAATATTATTCTAAATTTGTCTGTGGGGGTGTTTGGTAATAAAATTAGCATCTGAATCAGCAGACTGAGTAAAGCAGATTGCTCTCCCCAATATGATGGGGGACCTCATCTGATCCACTGAGGGCCTGAATGGAACAAAAGGCTGAGTAAGATAAAAGTTGCTTTCTACCTGATAGTTTTCATGCTAGGACATCAGTCTTCTCATGCCTTTGGACTCAGATTTGAATTTACACCACTGACTCTCCTGGTTCTCAGGCCTTCGGATTGTAGATCTAGGGACTTCTCAGCCTCCACAATCATGTGAGCCAATTCTTAAATACATAAATAATAAATAAATAAATAAATAAATAAATAAATAAATAAATAAATATTCTATTTGTTTTGTTTGTCTGGAGAACCCTAATACAGACCCACTTGCCAGAGAAATGATCCTAGAAGAATAAGGAAATGTACTTGACCCAGTAAGGAATGGAAGGGCAATTCTTCAGGAGCTGTTACATTAAACTGGGACTTCTCTGACTTTGGGCATCCACAGACCACTTAACGGGCCAAATTTTAGGTCATTTCTAAAAAGAGTCATCATAATTTTAATAACAAAAATTAAATCCTTTAAAGTCAATGCTGTTTATTTCAGATCAATTGAAAGGGGTGACAATTTGAACTCTTGTACTTTTTGGCTTGATGACCTAGTTTGTGCCACCAGATTCTACATCCAATTAGTTTCTTTTATTTCCACCAAATTATAAAATACTAAGTTTCAATGATGTTATTGAGCAGGACAGCAAGACTTTGGCTCTGGCACATAGTGCTAGATATTTGGGTTGAATAGGGACACAGAAATCATGAAGAGATGAGTCACTGAAGTCTTTCAGCTCTCCATCAGATGCTAAGTCAGTAAGCATATCACACTCAAAGGCTGGACGGATGACTCTGAATTTGGGAATTGGTGCTGAATGGATTCCTAATCTACTCTTTGGAAAGTAGCTTTTCATGCTCCATTGCAGCCCTTGGAGGTAATTTTAAAATATGCCCAATAATATATCATTGATTTCTTTCTCCCTGAGAAGAAAATCAGCAAGTGCTAGAAAAAAGACAAACTTTCTGCAACTGAGCTATTTGTACCACGGACAAATTCTGATATCTTATCCTCCATATTAAAATTCATTATTATTCAACCCTTAGGCAATAGGCTCAGGCTCTAAAGACCATAAATACCTTGCTGAGATACACAGTTGAGCAAAACACTTGAAGTCTTAGAAATGGAGTTTATGACATTATCGGTGTCCTGAAGAAATGTTTTTATTTCATTCCTAATTTCAAAAGCTCTTGAGAGCTACCTTCTCTCTGACAGCTAGGGTACTTCGTGTGTAAAACGTCTTGTACTAGATGTCCATTTCTTGACATACTGTGTTGAAAAGATATACTGCCGGTGGGCATAATTTGGATGGGTCTACAACTTTCACTATTTCTATTAACCTTGAATCAAGGTCAGATTGTGTTTGAAATGTAGACTTTATTATTATTCAGGTATGGTGAAGCCAACAGAAGCCAACAGAAAATTGCCATTGAAAAGACAGATTGTTATAGAGATTATACAGATACCAGGAGGTAGGAGCACACCACTTCGTGGGAGTGGGGGAGAGCACATGAGGAAGCACAAGGGTCCGTCCTGAGGCAAAGGTGAAGGAGGAGAAATGTGGGCAAGAGCCTTTATTGTGGCTTGAACGGGAAGGAAGAGGTGAAGCAGGGTAAACCAGGTAAGGATTGGCTGGTTTGGATAATTTCATCACGCTCTGGGGCACAGGGGCTGTCACTAGTGGTCTGCTATCTGGTCCTGGAGTGATTAGCAGATGGATACTGGCCCCAGGGTATGAGAGCCTTATAAAGTAGGTGGAGTATGGGCTGTGGATTGGTTGGTTTGCATATGAAAGTCACACTCACATGGGGATCATTTTCTGTCTCTAAGAATTGGCCAACCCTGGGACAGGCAGTCCCTCCAGTGTTTGCAAGGACTTAGATGTCAAAGCATCAACAAACAGAAAATAAAAGGCATGCTTAATACAGCATGAATACTGCTGGCCACCAACTGTTCTCAGTGAATAGGGCAATAAGTGGAAGACATTATGGAGCAAATTCTTTTCTTTGTAGAGCAATGAACGCCCCTTCTTGCTCTACACCTAGTTAAGTAAGTTCAAAGATCTCAACACTTAATTTCCAATCTACACCAACACTCATGAGCTAATTAGCAACAAAATGAAAAATCTCTTCTGCAGCATGTGCTTTTCAAATGATAAGCAAGGCAAAATGTCTCAAAGCCCTTCTCCCTTATGTATATATCACACCTATACCAGAGCTATTTCATACTCTATACATCACTAGCTTCGTCCAAACTTACCTGATGGTAATTGCTCTTTCATATTGCCTATGATGTTCAACAGCATTATTTTTTTAATGAATTTTACAATAACGTGTTATGCTTTCCTCTCCGCATATTTATCATCACCTTTTGGTTGGTTTTACAAACTTCCCATCAATAATGTAACTAATACCTTTTTATTGCTGTGGGGATTGCAATTCTGAAAGATGCCGCTAGATTTGGCGCCTCTTTTGCTTTATGCATCAAAATCAATCAGTTGGAGATTTACTGAAGAGGTTTCTGTGCTTCATTTGCAAGAATTTTGGTGGCTCTATACCACTACTTGACAAAGTTTCATAGCAGACAGCATATTAGAGACGAGGGGGAAAATGGATTACCTGTCCAACAAAATCCAATTTCTAATTTATTGTAATACTTCTTACTTGCACTTCTTTTGACAAATTGTGCAGTTTTACTTGTTCCAGCACATTCTACATTTGAATTGTAGTGTTTACATTATTGTTTTCACCTCTATTTTTACGCTTCATTGAACCACTTCCAAGCCATCCATTCTTCTTTGTAAACTGGGCAAATACTATACTACATTTTAAGACAAAGATTCCCTTACATGTTACTTTCGCTGTTTCCAATTGGTTTTGATCTAAAATGTTCTCCTGTTCTTCATTCCACTGGTTTTCCAGACATTACAATACAAAGTAACTGTGATGGATGCAAAATCCAACAAATGTGTACAATAACATACAAATGACGTAAATATATAGACCGAAGAACTAAACTGAAGAACTGAATCTATTCACTGAAATGTTACAGGAGATGACATCACAAAATACAACCCATACACAACCTTTGAGAAGGTGAACAACAATGCAGTAAAGTTTTAGTTAAAATATAATTGGGCTTCATGATCTCACATTCGTGGGTTTGAGCCCCGCATCCGGGTCTGTGCTGACAGCTCAGAGCCGGGAGCCTCCTTTGGATTCTGCATCTCCATCTCTCTCTGCCCCTCCCCCACCCACACTCTGTCTCTCTCTGTCTCTCAAAAATAAATAAATACTTAAAAATTAAAAAATTAAAAAATATATAATTGGGCTTATAAATTTGTAAAATGCATATGCATAATATGGCCCCATTGTTTCTACCTTTGAAAATCCCTGGTAATCCCTTGATAACTGAGCAGAGATCACAATTATCTATAGATTCAGTTCTCCTTTTGATCTTTCAGATTACTAAATCATCATGTTTGTTCCATTTTTTCAGGCATTCTGTTCACTTTTTTCAACTGAGAAAGAATTTTATATTTCTAGAAACATTTTTGGCTCTCTGACCATCCCTTTGCAATATAGTTTAATATCTCTGTAAGATTTATATATTTTTTTTAGATCTCTTGTTTCTTGCTGAGTCTTAACCAGAACCAAATCAGGTTTTAGTTAGATTTCCCTTCAAGCCACTTTCTTTGCCTACTTGCATCACTTAATACAGGTTAGGATGCTGGGCTCTTACAGGCAATGGGGAGCTGGCTGCTTAGGAAGGAATCTCTGACTCTCAGTCAGAGTCAAATGGCCTGGCATGCTGGGATCTCTTGACTGAGGCACCTGAAGAGACACCCAATTTCACAGGAACTACAGAGGGAAAAGTCGTCTCACAATTACATGGAAAGAAAGCAGTTCAACCAGCAAAGAAGTTCCCAAGGACTGGTGGAACCAGTAGTCCATGCCCTTTGGATCAGTGGGCTCTGGCCTAGCCTTGGCCAGAAAGGCTGGCTTCCTCCCAAGTCCTTTGGCTTTTCCCCGAAATTGCAAATAATGGTGCACAAATGTAACCTTCTACTGGTCCATACCCACACTACTCCCACTCAGAGCTCCAGATGTGTTGGAGATTCCCCTCCAGGCTCCAGCAGTGAAACACAACTTTCTTATTAGTTGATGATCCCAGAAGAGAAGAGGATGGGGGACCATAAAAGTGTGCGCTCCATCCAACCTCTCCAGAGTCTCTGCATCCAGTCCTATGTCCACTGAATTTATCTTTCAAATAGTCTCCAGAGGGATGTATCTAACACATAAAAACATACCTGATGAGAACCCTCTGTGATACTCCTTCACACAAAAATGAGGTGCAAGCTCTATACCAGAGTTTACTAGTTTTATTCTACCAATCACGGATGCATATTTTACACCTGAATAGGACAGAACTGCTTGTAGTTCCAACATCCATGTACACTTGCTGATGCTGCTATATCTCATTTCCAAGTTTTCTTTTTCTCAAGATAAGCTCAGGTGTCACCACCTCTAAGAAGCTGTCCCTAAACCCCTAGGTTGGGTTGAATACTCTTCATCAGTTGCGTTGTCTCCTTCTAAGTGTTAGCTCCTCCTCAAGGTGAAGGACTTTGTCTTATTCATTTATGTATTTCTAAAGCCTACCACAGTGCTGACCACTTGGCATGTCCACAAAATATTATTTATTGAGTTAAACAGTTTCCAACTGAACTGAAATTTCTACTTTTTTTTTTTACAATCCTTCCACAAATATTCCATAACTATTGCTATAGATTGAATGTTTGTGTCCCCCAAAATTCATATATTTGAAACCTGATCCCCAATATAATAGCATGAGGAAATAGGGCCTTTGGGGGGTGATAAGGTCATGAGGGTAGAGTCCTCATGAATGGAATCAGCACCCTTATTAGAGAGATCTCAGTGAGTTTTCTTGCCCCTTCTGCCATATGAAGACACAGCAAGAAGATGGTCACCTATTAACCAGGAAATTGGCTCTCACCAGACACTGAATCTGTTGGTGCCTGTATCTTGGACTGCTAAAAAATAATTTAAGACTGTAAAAAATAAATTTCTACTGTTTATCAGCCATCCAGTCTATGGTATTCTGTTATAGCAGCCCTGCAGGACTAAGACAATTACTTAATGAATTTAAGTATTTAAACTTTATTATCATGTGCAACTCACATGATAAATAATTTTCTATTATTTTACATGTAATACTGGATTTTAAGAGCAATTTGAGATTGGAATATTACTTGGGTTTCTGTACATGAATATTTTGGCCAAAATGATACCACACTGTATATCCAAACTTGACACTTTGGTTCATCTAGACCAGAAGAACTCATTCATACTGCCAATGTCACAAAATTCTATAATGAACCACGTGAAGAAAGCCAACATGTGCTATCGGCAGTGAATGTATGATTCTCACTCTGGTAAAAGACTTGGCTGCTTTGCCAGAGGATTCCTTCAACCAGACCAGTGTCAGTTTCTCTTTGAAGAAAGAGAAACATTTTCTGGTCATTACAATACATTCTCTTTGAAACCCCTTTTTATCTGGCCTGATTAACAACTGCCATATATCACCACCATATAATTTCCATGCCTTACATCCTGTAGGGAATTCGATTTGGCAACAATTCTCACTGTTCACTCATGCTCTTGTTGAGGGAACACTCAACAAGTTGAGGTGAAAGCAACTTGAAAAAAAAACACTTTTGAAGAGAATATTCATTTTCTAAGTTTGAAGGAAAGGAAAGGAAAGAGAAAGAAAAAGAGAAGAAAGGAAGGAAGGAAGGAAGGAAGGAAGGAAGGAAGGAAGGAAGGAGAGTAAAGCAGCATAGACTAAATTTTAAAATGTAACAAGAAGATGGATTTTATATCAGTATGACAAAGAGCTACCACATGATTACCTGATTTTTCAAAAGATGAGGATTTAGTAATATAGACACTACTTTAATCAGCAATATAAACACCAGTACTGCAGGCCACTGTCAGAGAATATAACCTTGAATCACATACTCTGGCTCTTTTAGAAAGCCTTGTTAAAAGATGTGAGGTTTAAAGAAAGCCTAGAGTCATCTGTTGCTAACTTCAATCTACCGATTGTTCATTTAGGTCAAACCTCCAAAAGGATTTATACTTGGCCCCCATTAGCCTGAGCTACAGAAACATCTTCACTGAAGTGCACTTAAATGTTTTAACACCAACTCTTATTGCGCATCACTACAAGAGGTGGTATATGAAATGTGATTCTGCTTTTGCTAAAAAATCTTGTGATTAAGGAAATTATTCAGCAGTTCCAATAATGAGGACAACAGTGCAAACCCTGTGTAAAGCCTGAGAAATTCACAAACCAGAGGAGACTAGAGAAACCAGATAACAAATTCAATGTGGTATTTAGGACTGAACATTAAAACAGGAAAAAAGATATTAGTGGGGAAACTGGTGAAATCCAAATTAACTCTGGAGTTTAATTAAGAATTGTGTACTGTGAAAATGAATATAGAAAACCCTATTTAAAATGGACTCAGGAGCCAGGAAGGGGAGCTCTCACAACTTTCCACATGTTACAGCCTTTTGCAGACCCAATAGGAAGAAGCCTATGCTTACACCTCAGCAGGAGGAAGGAAGATTTTCTCTTTGCCCAGCCACAGCCCAGCCAATGAGAAACTCTTACAACTCAGCCAATGAGAAGCCAGTATACTTCAAGTTCCTAGGTTAGTCCAATGGATTTTTTTGTTTACAACAGTCATCCCAACCTCCCCCTTTCCTCTAGGGAGGAGGATTCCTCTTTTGTTCTCTGGACTTGCCTATGGCTTCTCCTATAGCTTGCTTGCTCTGAATTGCAATTCCTCTGCTATTCCCAAATAAACCCACTTGGCTGGTAAAATAACTAGCCGTATTGCTTTCAAAGTTGACATTACTTGGTGTCAGAGAATCCAGAGAAGACGCCCCAACAGCTCTGAGGCTGAAGAGCAAATAGGTGCCTGTACCCACTGATCCCATTGAGCTCACTTCTTTCTCACAGACTCTTGAGTTTGAAGGTAATTTTTCTCCTGAACTCAAGCTCTACTCTCTTTGCACATTGAGCTCTCCAGGATTTTTCTGGGACCTGTTTGGGAGGGTGGTGTTTAAAGGCTTTGTCCTTTTTGTGAGTACTCATTTGGTATTGGCCTGACTCCTTTGGAATCAGGCTGTTCCCCCTGGAACTGTGCATTTGGCCCAAATGCTTTGGAATCAGGCTGTTCCTATTGGAACTGTGCTCATTTGGCCTCACTCCTTTGCAGCCAGGCTGTTTAGTTTTTCTTTTGCTCTAGAGAAAAATCCTGGAAAACCCTAGAGAAAATCCTAGTCATCTAAATTCTCTAAGGGCAACCCCTTTCAGCAACATTGGCTGGCTTTATGTTTAAAAACTATGGTTCTTCCTCATGTTCATTTTTAACTAAATGGACCAACTTGGCTAAAGATAATTTAGAACCTCAATGGCCATTATGGGGAACTTTCAATCTCCCAAAACTTATTTTTCTCAAAATTAAATTAGAAAGCTCCAAAATTTAAATTTAAAAAAAAAAACAAACTTGAATGGGATGCCTATTTTAATTGATACAATGAGGCTTCCAAATGTTTTCAGGATTTTAAAATTGCCTCTTTGCAAAATACTATTTCTAAATTAACTGAGGCAAATAATCAAAAGAAGTCAAAATGACTTCTGAGGTCTCCCTCCCCCCAACCCCCTAACCCCCCACCCTGTCTCGCTTGCAGCAACCATCTTGTGCTTAAGGCCCCATCTGGTGCCATTTTCTCTGTTCCTTTTGCAGGGTCTCACTTCCTCTCCCACTCTCTCATTCTAATCCTTTTGCTCAACTTCCCTTTTCCTCCCAAACTCTCCCTGCTCCCTCCTTTCCTGAACCTATTAAAACCTGTCCCTTTAAAGTTAAGTCTTCTGAGGATCCAAATAAATCCCAAACTTTGCTCCCTGGACTCAAGCTGAAGTGTAAGCCATAGTTAAAGAGTATCCTAAGGTAACTGAGGACCCCCACAGGTTTGCCGAAGAATTCAACATAGTCATTCAAATTTACCAACATGGTTTCTTAGATTATATTAATTAGTCCACATGCTTGTTTGTGAGGGTCAGGCCAAACATTGGATGAAACTTGCCCCACTGGAAATATCCTCACAAAGAGATTTAGAGAAACAGACCCCTAACTTTTAGCAAAATGCTAGAACACTCACTGGAAATCTCCACCAAGCAATTACCATAGCTTTTCCTAAGCCTGTTGGTTGAAACAAAATTCAGGCTAGCATACAAAAGCCTAACGAACCTGTTCATGACTATTATAAATCTGGTCTTTCTTTAGATGTTGAATCCACTCTGGTAGCATTTAATTCTATGTTTATTAAGAGGCTAAACCAGGATCTTTCTCTTTTAGTTAAAAGGACCAGGATAGAATGGGAAACTATATCCACTCCAGATTTAGTTAACTTGGCAAATCGGCTTACCCACTCCCTAGACGATTCAACTTTTAGTTGATGATTCAACTAAAAGGAAGACCACCACAAGTCTTAAATTTCAACTCTGGAAAATGGAGGCCCCAAAATAAAACCAAAAACCTCATGGTCTCCACTATTGCAAAAAGCCAGTACATTGGGAAAAATATTTTTATAAACTGAAGTGCTCCAGGAGCCTTAAGCCCCCTAACCAGCCTTTCCAGTATCCTTCTAATTGGAAGTGATGGGGCTTTGAGGAACAACAAGGACTTTTCCCAATCTTCCCTCTTAATCAGTTTGGAAAAACAACTCTCCAGACTGGGAATCGATCTCTCTCTTATCTCTTGGTGTCTTATTGCCACTGGAGCTACACTCTCAGTGCTCAACCCAGCTTCTATAAAGCAGCCCCTGCCTTGGAGTACTAAAATGGTCCAAATAGTGGGGGTCTCTAATAAACCTCAACAGGTTCCATTCTCTGAACCTATTCCCTTTGGTCTAGGCCTTTTGAGAGAGACCCATCTTTTTCTCCTTAATTCCTCCTCTGCCACTATTCATTTACTGGGTCAAGATTTCTTAGAAAAATATTATGCTGGAATTTCTTTCTCCCAAAAGGGGGTAACAGTTCTGGAATTTGACAGTAACAACCAAAATGGCCAACCAGGGGCGCCTGGGTGGCTCAGTCGGTTAGGCGTCCGACTTCAGCTCAGGTCACGATCTTGCAGTCCGTGAGTTCAAGCCTCACGTCAGGCTCTGGGCTGACAGCTCAGAGCCTGGAGCCTGCTTCCAATTCTGTGTCTCCCTCTCTCTCTGCCCCTCCCCCATTCATGCTCTGTCTCTCTCTGTCTCAAAAATAAATAAACGTTCAAAATGGCCAACCAAATGAATTAAATGACCTCCAGACATCTTGTGTTTGTCCCACCTCTGGCAGCACTATGGCTGAGTCTAAGGATACTGATCATTTGTCCCTATTGGATCTGCTACTATCCTCTTTATGGAAAAAATCTTCCACCAATACTCAGCTGATGTTTTGCCACCTCAGCAGAGGGAAAGAAGATTTTCTCCTTGGCCAGCAACAGCCCAGCCAATGAGAGACTATCACAACTCAGCCAATGAAAAGCCACTATACTTCAAACTTCTGGTTTGTACCAATGGGCTTTTTGTTTATAATAGCCCCTCCCAACTCCCTGCTTTTGCTATAGCTTGACTGTTCCAAATTGTAATTCCTCTAATTCCAACTAAACTAATTTTCCTTGTAAAATAACTAGCTGTTTTATTTTTTTTTTAATTTTTTTTTTAACGTTTATTTATTTTTGAGACAGAGAGAGACAGAGCATGAACGGGGGAGGGTCAGAGAGAGGGAGACACAGAATCTGAAACAGGCTCCAGGCTCTTAGCTGTCAGCACAGACAGAGCTTGACGCGGAGCTCGCACTCAGGGACCGCGAGATCATGACCTGAGCTGAAGTCGGCCGCTTAACCAACTGAGCCACCCAGGCGCCCCTAGCTGTTTTATTTTTAAGGTCAACAGTACTAATTCCTTACTTTGGGCAAACATGCCATGGTTGTGTAAAATGTTAACGTTAGGAGAAATTGAGTGAGGAGTCTGCAGAAACACTGTACTATCTTTGCAACTTTTCCATGAATCTAAAATTATTACAAAATTAAGTTCATTTAGAAAGAAAAGGCTTGTGTGAGAAGCTTAGAGTTAGATAGATAGATAGATAGATAGATATGTATATATCTCCCAAGAGAGTTATGTATGCTTTCTTCTTTTTTAACAATAAGTACCCACAACTTATTGTCCTTTTCTTTTTACTTTTGCTGTTCAGATGCTCAGAGCCAAATGCTACACTGGATTACATCGATTTCATTAATCCTTAGAGTTCTCATATTGTTTCCTTCATTTTCCCTTATCTTGGTTTCTCTTTAATATAAGGAATAAAGCCAAACCTTGTTGCATTTTTTCTCTTGTCATCATAAACCACCTCTAATCCTTTTGGGAAGGATGCTCTGCATTAATTATAGACCCGAAAAAATGTCCAAAGGCAGGGAAGCAAGATTATGAAGTCTCAGGAAGTCATGGGTCAGAATGAACAATTAAAGGGATCAGGCTCCTTTGGGCAGAAAGATGACTCAGGGGAGAAATGATGGTTGTCTTCAAATAACTGAAAGATTGCCCTTGAGAAAGCAGGGAAGACCTTGTTTGTGTGGCACCAAGATGCCAAACTCCAACCAAGGGGTGCACATCACTTGAGCAAGACTTAGATTCAGTATAAGGAAGAACTAACAAAACCAACCAATAGGGGAGTAGTTAGAACCCCTTCCCTAGTGATACTTAAAGGTATATAGATTGTTTTAACAGGATCTCCTATTTTTAAAAATCCTATTAAAATGCAATAGTTCTGATTAAATGGGTAGCAAGACTCCAGTCTACACCATCTGTCAGGAATTCTGCTTTGAAGAGGTTAAACTAGATCTCCAAAGTTTCTTCTAGCTGAATATTCTGAGATGATATAAAGGTAGTTCATGCTACAGTTCTGGAATGTGGAATGAATAAACATAACAACAGTGGGTGACATTCATTAAATGCTTACTCTGTGTTGGGAGCTGGGGCGTGAGTTTTGAACCTGTTATCTCTTAACTTTTGCACCAACTCTCCAAGCCGACTCAACGAGAAAGCTAATGTCTTCCTGGCCATGCATTTTCACACTGCTTTTGTCCATAATGGCAACATTTGTAAGCTAGCTTCAACATGATACCCCAAAGGCAGAGTCTATGTTTGGAAAGAGGTACAGGTGAGTCAGGTGACCCATTTAGTCAACAGCCATGGCCTCGGCAATCAACTTAATAACATGTTGAGAAGATGCCAGGTCTATCTGTTCAGGAAGGAAATCTTCCCTTTAGCTAGCTTCAATCAGGACTTCCTTCTCTCTGTATTTGGGTTAATGCTGTGTCATGTATATAATGCAGCACCCACTAGCTGTGTGACCTTGGGCCAGTTAATAAACTTCCGTCCACCCCTCACACTTCCAGGGGGTCAGACAATTCTTCTGAGGACCCTGAATTCTAACATTATAGGTGATAAATGGAGGTTAACTAATACTTTCAACGACATCCAAAATACAAACAATGAACAAAGGATCATCTAAGTGTTTTATCTTGAGGTTTAAACTTTTATTTACCAGTGCTTGTTTGCCCACTTTTGATTGTTATCCTTAATACCCCTTGAGAAGTAATTATTGACCACTATTTTTAACATCCACAAAATGAGGCTAGGGACCTTGCCCAGTGATTCAGCCCTTCTGACCCTGATGGGTTACCATGTTGGGACAGGTAAAATGAATCTGATGTGAGATCACGCTTCTGCCACAGGAGTGGGGCTGAAAATATATTATTATATATCCAAGGGAACATTGGGAGCAGAATAGCATTGGTACTATGGAGAATCAAAACCAGGACTTTGGGGAGGGGATCTTGGTCCCCAAGAGGAATAGCATGTAGGATGAGAATAAATGATTCCCACAGTTCAAGGGAGAGAGTAGTAACAGTTATAACAATTTGTCCCTGAGTCTCCAGGTACCATGTGGCACATACAGATCAGTCAGGTGCCACTCCTGCCCTTGATTACCAGCAGTTCACAAGAAAGACAAGAAAAGAACCAATAAATAAGGCAAACTGGGTTACATGCAGTAAATAATAGTGCTAGGGTATCAGAGGAGTAAAAAAAGACAGATTCTGCCCAGAGAAGCTGGTCAGCTTTTTGGGCAAAGTGGCATCAGAAAGAGGCCTTAGGGATGGTAAGAGTTCTATAGCTGAGGTTGGGGTGGGGGAGAAAAGGAGGTTCTAATCTGGAGGACAAGCTACAAATAAGCACACAAAAGCAGCACAATTAAAATTCACTTTCCAAAAGGTCGGGGGGAGTGGGGAGACAGGACATAAGAATTAAAAAGCAAGCTAGAGGGCTTAGTGTTTGCTAAGGAAGTCAGCCACACTTGGAGGGGTTGGGGGGATGCAAAGAGGTTTTCAGCCAGAAGAGGGGATCACAGCTGTGTTTTAGTAAGACTGCTCCAGGGCACCTGGGTGGCTCAGTCGGTTAAGCATCCAACTTCGGCTCAGGTCATGATCTCATGGTCTGTGAGTTCGAGCCCAGCGTCGGGCTCTGTGCTGACGGCTCAGAGCCTGGAGCTTGCTTCGGATTCTGTGTCTTTCTCTCTCCGCCCCTCCCCCACTCATGCATTGTCTCTCTCTCTGTCAAAAATAAATAAACATTTAAAAAAAATTTTTTAAAGACTGCTCCAGATGCAGTGAAGGAGTCATAACCAGAAGGAGAAGAGATAGAGGCAGGAAGCCCAGATAGGAAGCTCTTATAATAGTCCAAATTCACATTATTAATGGGCTCGATTAGGGGCAGGACAGTGGATTGGAAATGATTCACTGTGGAGCTCTTTGGGATATTACCAGGGTTTCAGGTCCAGGTTTCTAGAGTATTAGTGACATTAAGCAAGCATTTGTGCAGCACTTTGGAGTTTCCACACCACTTTCCCTTCCCTTTTCTCATAGCTGGGTTACACCAGTCTCCCTCGGGTGCTGCTCCCCTGCAGGTCTGTCTTTTCCACACGGTGATCCATTCCCAAGAGGCTACTAGAATCACGCTGCCAATGCATGTTCCCACTGGCTCAAGAACCTGAAGTGGTTCCCACTTCAACCTCTCAGATTCCTGGCAGAAAATGGAGAGGAAGGACAGTCATCCTATTTCATCTATGTAGTGTGCCCCCTTGAACCTGCTGCCAGCCAAGGTCTGTTTTCAGACATGCATGAGTGACTGGCTGGGTCCTGCTGTCAGTGTCTCTTCATGTCACTTGTCTGACTCCCCTCCATTCATCTATACCCCTCTTCTTCAATATCCAGCCAGCAACTCACCTCCAGGAAACCTGGGATTAGCTCACAGATGACCATTATCAACTGGATAAACCCCCCAATTTTGGTTCCCTAGGTCCCCTGTCACTGCTGAAGACCAGCACCATCAAAGGTGGTCCTTCTGCCAAAAGGGACCCTTTCTACTCTCCCCAACCTGGCAGAAATCACAGCCCCCTGAACCTCTCCCCAACAGAGCTGCACATGCTGCAGAGACTTCCATTTCCCAAAGTCCCCAGGCTCCCCTTTATCCTCCACCTGTCCTCAGGGGAGTCAGGGGGCAAAATGTTCTAAGATGCCAGCCAGGGCTCTCACCTCAACCTCATTTAAACCTGACTGCCCAGAGAACTCACAGGTCCCAGAGTGACCTCCATCCTTCCTACCAGCAATCTGTCAGAAACAATGAAGGTGCCAACATTTCTTCAATGAAATGAAAGAGGATGTTCAGCCACACAGAGAAAGATAAAAACCGTAGATAACTGGATGAAGTGCTTGAAATCACTCAGTGGCCCAGCCATCTTTTAATTACTTTGGGAACAGGAGATAAGAATAATCGAAAGCTGAAGATAATCCATTAGTTTCAAAAGAAACCTTCCACATCAAGTGTGCAATTTAAAGTTGGTGCTCACAAGACACAAAAGAGGCCAGTGACAGGTTTTCAGGAAGGAAGTAAAATCCAAAGAGGAGGGAAGACACAAAAATGTTCTCCATAAATGCTAAGGATGGCACACTGCAGTTATTAACCACAATTCTATACTCTTTCCCATTAATGGAAAGGCTAAATCTTTTCCAAGTGTGACAAGTGGCATCTGATCACTCCCTAGGGATCCTCTGTTCTTTAGCCACTTAACAGTCACAATAAATTTTCTGTACTTCCATTTAAAACATTATTCTCCAGGGGGTATTCTAGTTTACTTTGAACAGCCCGTGACATATATCCCTAACCAACAGCAAAAATGCTTCATTCAACCCACCGTAGGAGGCAGAAAAGTCTGCCTAGCCCAGGTAACTTTGAGCTGGGAAGTGCCCTGCTTGGAGGCTGGCTCCAACTCTAACTGGGCTCTCTCACTTTTACAGGTGGGAATGGGGACTCTGGGGAGAGGCAAAGACACGTCTGGGGTCACACAACTAATTAGTAGCAAATCTGCACCAGGATCTGCAGCAGTTCTGGATCTCTTAAATGTGAGACTGTACCTAATTTACAATAGAAATTTCTCCCTATTTTTCTGTTGTTCCTATAACAGCCCAGGGTAGACATAGACATGCACCACCCAGACTCCCTCCCAGGAAGGACTGTGGTCCACTGTGGGAAGCCTGGTCTGCACACAGCCTACAGCTCTCCGCACCATGAGGGTCTGCCTCAATTGTAGAAGTGGACTTGTAGAAATGTCACCCAAAGTCACATCCTTCCCAGGGGAGCCTGTATCCATTGACTAAATAAGCCAGGATATAAAGACCCAGACATCTCTGCCTAATAGGGGCAACACTGGCAGGCAATATTCACTCCAGAGCTTCCCACTGGGCTAGCCAGGGTTTTGCCAGACCTGCATCACACTGTGACTTCTTCCTGTGCCCAGTCTTGTTTCCCTCCTTTTTCTTTCACAGATGCTGATTCCTAATAAACATCTCCCATCCCACACTCCTTAGCATCTGCTTCTGGAGCACCCTACCTGCCGCACTTGCCTCTCCGGGCTATGCCACACCCACACTCAATTGGCAACCACCTTCTCCTCAATTTTGTTCATCCTTGACTTGCCCACCCTAATTCTAGGCTTGAGCCCTCATTCTAGGCCACCCATTCAGGGCAGCCTTCCTTTCTTACCCATTCCCCAAGTCACCCCCTTTACCCTCACATCCAACTCTCAAGATTGTGGTCTTCCTGCCTCCCCAGCCAACAATGCAACACAGCAGAAAAGAAGCCTAGGACAGCTGGACAGTCTCCCCACAGGCCTCTGCCCATCAATCCAAACCTGTACTGTGGCCTCCACTCATATGGGATGAGCCAGGTCCCAGGAATTGATCGAGCAGTTGCATGTAAGTGTGTAGGTGCCCCTGTGACTTATACGGGGAAGCTGTAAATCACTCATACGCTGATGGCTCTCTTAACAGTTGCAGGGTTTGCTTTAGGAGGTGAGAAGTTGAATAATTATGACAGGAATTTGGTGGAAATACACAGGACATAGGTTCCAATGCAGTTTGACTATGTGGATAGGGTGACCATATGTCCTGTTTACCTGGAACATTTCTGATCTATGTCCATCATCACTGTATAATTATTAGTAGCATTGCCTTTCACTCTCATAGTATCCCCATTTGGTATAATGTTATCACCCAGTATAGAGGATATGCAACTTCAGAGCAAGTCTGTCTGGCTGTCCATCAACCTCCCCAATCTTAGACATGCTGAGAGAATGAGATGTGGTGGTGCTGCGGGTAGTAAGAATATGGTCCCAGGACAGACTTGGGTTAGAATAACCTCTGTACCAGGCACCAGCTATAGATGAGTTCCTTACTCTCTTGCTTTATCTGAAAAAAAAAAAACTGAAGTAATGAAATATGCTCAGTTTATTATACATGGCTATTGAGAATATCAAGCAAAAAAGGTAAATGATGCTTTGAAGCAATGAGGCCCCATTGAGATGTCAAGTATAGACGAAATGCCAACATAATAAATATTTGCTGAATGAATGATTGATTGATGGAAAAGAGAGAGAGATGTTAGGTATAATTATTGTCAATATGTGGTAACGACAATTAAGTCAATGAGCCTCCTATGAAGAGGTAGAATCTAATTCCCCTGTCCTTGTATTGGGCTGGACTTAGAGACTCACTTCTAATGAACAGAATGGGCAGAAGTGGCATTGTGTGACTTCCAAGGCTAGGTCATAAAAGATGCTCTTTCTCTCTTGGGATACTCTTCAGTCCCAGCCACCATAATGTGAGAACGCCCAGACAAAAATGGAGAAGCCAGGTCCTCAGCCCCAATCTAGGTCCTAACAACCAGAGAGCACTAACAGCCTTTGCAAGGACTCCAGCTCCAGTCATTATCTGATTGCAGCCTCATGAGAAACCCCAAGTGAGAACCACCTCCTAAACCCCGTTAAAAATAAAGGATTGTTTTTTTAAGAGAGAGAGAGATAAAGGAAGGAAGAAAAAGAAAGGGAAGGAAAGAAGCAAGGAAGAAAGGGAAGGAAAGGAGGGAGGGAGGGATGGAGGGAGGGAAGGAAGGGAGGGAGGGAGGGAAGAAAATTGGCATGTGTTCTGAGTTTCTCCTCTTGGTGCAGACTGACTCCTAAGAATGTAAGAAGGGCCATACTAGGTGTGATTCACCCTAAGCAGCTAGAAAGTATGGCTCTGACAATAGCTTCTAGGGGAGTACCACTCAGGGCACTTGGGTTTCTTTAATAGCCAATTATGGCTGTCATCTCCACATTTATCTTAATCTTTGAAATCACTTTTTCAGGCACTACCCCCTCTTGGGATAATGGTTCCATAAGCTTCTTCCCTACGAAACTCTTCCAGAACTGGAAAAACAAATGCATGTTCAATTCATGTACTGCACTTACCATTTCAGAACTTACAATCATATTCACTCAAACTTCACCTTTCCAAGCTGAACCGTCTAGAATTTCTCATCACATCCCCTACTGGCAAACCAGTTCAGCACCTAAAACATTCAAGGCCTATGGAGTCAGCATAAACTCCCAACGAAATGGGACATTACTAAGTAATTTATTTGTTACAATGTGTATGGTTTTCATTGGCTTTTAATTGGACGAAAGCATACTGGTTTTTACTTTGTTTAAAAGAATGAAATACATGTTGAAGGGCTAGAAAATAAATACGTACGGCACTGAACTGAATATTAAGGTTCTTATGTATGATTTTTATTACATGTTCAAAGTTAAATTTTTTCCTTAGGAATAAAGTTTCACAATCATAGTAGAAAACAGCCAGAAAATGTTTGCACACATCTTGCCACCCCTGCTCAAAAGCTTTCAGAATTACTGTGCTGTGCCTTGCAGAATAGAGACCGCATTGCTCAAGTGGATGGTAGCCATCATCAGCCCCCTACTTTCCAACAAAATATCAGCTGTGATCAATCTTATCTACTCACGGACTCCCATACTCACAGTGCTGTGTTGCCTCTCCCAGTTGCGTGTTTTGCCAACTCTGCCCCACACAGCTGGAAGTCCCCTTTTGTGTTTCTTTTCTGAATTCCAACTGTTTATAAGGATTGATATTTATGACTTCATCCTTTCCTAGAGGTCTTCCAAAGAACAAAAGGAGAATTTGCATTTTTTAATATGTTTATTTATTTTTGAGAGACAGACAGAGCATGAGCAGGGAGGGGCCGAGAGAGAGGGAGACACAGAATCCGAAGCAGGCTCCAGGCTCTGAGCTGTCAGCACAGAGCCCAACACCAGGCTAGAACTCACAAATGGTGAGATCACGACCCGAGCTGAAGTCGGATGCTTAACTGACTGAGCCATCCAGGCGCCCCTTGAATGTTTTTTAATTACACAAAACTTATTTTAGCTTGAAATCACCGTATGAACCATTTTATCGAAGGGCAATGTGTCTAAGATGCAATGTGGGATCTTAGTGATCTTATTTTTTCCTATATCTTCAAACATGTTACTGTTCCATTACCTGGAATTATTGTTACTCATCATCCCTCATCACTACTCATCAACTGTCCCCAACTATACTAAAAAATGATAATAATTATAGCTTTTAGGTGGAAGAATGATGGAATTGTCTGGAAAGATGAACCAGTAGTGAAGAAATCACTATCTTTCGGTTTTCCTATTGCTAAAAGAAATATATCATCTCTCAAGGGGCATAACAGATAACAGAAGGCGGGACATGCCATCTTTGTAGTCTGCATTCAGCCTTCATTGGAAACAAATGGCAATTCAGAATTTTTCATTTTCTACTCTTAAAGGCAAAGAAAAGAAAATGAACAGGAGAAGATATCTCAGATTATTAGACAACCAGAAGATGAAATGAAAAGAGACAGACAACAGCACACTAGACCCAATTAATACGGTAAAATGTATCCCATAAGTGAAATCTCAGACAGTGAGTCCTCAAATGACACTATTCTCTTGATTTTTCTCAAATTTAAGAATCAACATATGAATAATGTGCTTTTAAGGACAAAAAGGGAAGATGGCATTTTCTTCTAGTTAGTCAGTCAAAGGAAGAACTACTTCATGCAATAGGTTGTGACAGAACCTGGCTTATCCCATTTTGCTAAAAAGACATGTGACACCATTGTTTCATTTTTGACGGTGTTTGTGCCTCAAAACGTACTTGATACAAAGACATTTGCCTTGTTTGGATTCTTATTAAAATTATAATCAAGTTGTTTTTCACTCTCCCTTTATTTTCACTTCTGTATTCACAAAATGACTTCAAATATAAAAGATCAATAAATAAACCATTGAGCCTTCCTGATGGTGACTATTTTTCTTTGTGTCCTGAGAGTTCAGGTCCAGCTGGAGCTCCACCTACCTTCTAGAACCTTCCCTCCTGTTGTAGCCCACCCTGAATTTTCCTTCCAGAATTACCATCCCCAAATCCTTCTCCATACCAGGGGTTCGATGTGAGTTATATATTTGCTTCACTTCTTACCCTAACCAAATCATAAAGCTCTTTAGGGCAAGCTTATTTAGTCAGCAAACATTTGAGCACTGTGATTGGTGGTGTAGCAGCCCATACGGACATAACAGTAGGCAACAGTAGGCAGTGAAAAAAAGTCATAGCTTCAGTGTGAGACAGCCCTAGATTTGAATTCTGCTATCACTACTTCATATTTGCAGGAGCTTAGGAAAGTTTCTTTGCCTCTCGGAACCTTGTTCTCTTTGTCTGAAAGGTGGAGGTCCTATTGCCTTCCTTGAATGGGTGTGCATTGGCTTGCGCGGGCTGCCATAACAAAATACCACAGACCGGATGCCTTAAAAAGAAAATTCGATTCTGGATGAAGAGGTACAAACTTCCAGTTACAAACTAAATGAGTCACAGAGATGAACGGTACAACGTAGCAAATATAGTCAATAACCCTGTAACAACGCTGCACAGTGACTTTGCTTATCTTGGTGAGTGCTGAGTGTTGCACAGAATTGTTGAATGAATATGTTGTACTCCTGAAACTAGTATTACACTGTATGTTAATTACACTTCAGTTAAAAAGAGGGTGGAGTATCTAATTATTATTAAAGTCTTTTGGCTCCCAGGTCAAATTTTTTTTTTTTTTTTTTACAAAATTCTTACAAGTTGAAATAACATAGCATGGTTGTTACAGCATCTATTCGTTAGACATTCTTATGACACTTTTTTCACATTGGGTCCAGCTAACCTGCACTTATTTCTTTATATGAGTCTTTCTGTGTGTGTCTCCCCTCACTCCCAAGCAAGAGTATAAAGTCCTGAACAATGGGAATCATACCTTCTGTTCATTTGCTACATTAATGAATTTAACACTGCACACAGTTAGTGCTTAATAAATGATATATCCTTGCACATGCCTAATGTAGCGGTGAAAACATAATAGGTACTTAGGACGTACTTGGTGATTGACTGTATAAGGGCACCAGGTTGTTTTCACATACAAGGTTACAAGGAATAGGAGATACCCACATTTGGGGTCTGAAGAATGGATTCAAGCCTGGACTCTGCCACTTACTAGTATGCGACCTTGAGCATGTTACTTAACCTGATACTCCTTTCCGTGTGTGTAAAATGAGAACAATAGTATCTAGTTTGCATGATTGTTTTTAGGTCTAAATGAGATGATGTCTGTGAAATCAGCTCTCCTGGAATGTAGTGGAAGGATCAGTAAACATTAGCTGAATTTCTGAGAGTCTTTCTGAATGTGGATCTCTAGAGGTGAGGAGCCCAAATAAAACTGCTGTGTTCCCACCAGCATTTTCAAACAGGTGAAACTTGGTTCAAATGAACATCAGAAGTAGATTTAAAGTGGAAAGATGTGATAGAGATGTCCCAAAAGGGTAACGTGAGAAAATCTTGGTTTAGTCACTGGCCCTAGTCTTGGTGTCTTGGAATATTAAACCTTCCAGATTTTTCCAGCACCCACAGGCATCCCCATTCCCACCAGACACACACACACACACACACACACACACACACACACACACTAACACACTCATACACAGGTAGGAAGGTTTGTTCTGTGGGGCCCTTACCCCCTACCCTACCCCTCTCCATAGCCACTGGGGTCAAAGGTGAGGGGTAACAGATTCATGTAAGCCATTTACATTCTCTCTTTTTGTTGACTCCAGATATGGGGCAAGGAACTGCAAGATAATTCTGGAACATATTGTGCCAGAAAACACAGTGTTCAAAGATTAATAGCATAGGCTCAGGACACAAAAGCCAACTTGAAGGATTCTCACTGGCCAAATTTGGGAGCAATCTGAGTATCAAAAAAGAAAAATTACAGTAAGTGTTTCTAATACTTTGAGGTTGAGTTTTTTTTAAGATATACATTCTATAGCTCCCCTAAAGATGAGGTTGGGGGCAGGGGCAGGGGATGGAGAAAACTCTTCTTTACAAAAATGCCACTTAAAAATAAAGAAGGAATGATAGAAAATTATTATTTTGCAAACTCCAAAATACTAATTGATTCAGGCAAAGTTCATTAAAAATACTAGATAATTTTATAGGGGAACAATCTCAAAGTTATCACCCACAGATTTCTTACTGATTAGAAAGTCAAAATGTATCATTACAATGGAAAGACTTTGTAGTTACTATATTAACCAAGTAATCAAACTTAATATCACTAGGAGTTATCCCCTCATGTGATGAAATGAGCAGTATACAACATCACCTAGATAATTGATTCACCAAAAAATATATTTCATCTTAACCTAATAATGAAGAAACACCCGTTAAATCCAGAAGGAAAGACATTCTATATGACAACTGACCAGAATGTTTCAAAACAGTCAGTATCAAGAGGGGTGCCTTGTTGGCTCAGTCAGTTGAGCATCTGATTCTTGATTTCAGCTCAGCACATGATCTTACAGTCATGAGATCAAGCCCTGCATCAGGCTCCGCACTGGTGTGGAACCTGCTTAAGGTCCTCTCCCTCCCTCCCTCTCTGCCCCTCCCCCCACTGTGTATACTCACACTCTCTCAAAAAATTTAAAAAAAGAAAGAAACACAAAAGAAAGGCAGGATGACTGTTATAGATTTTTAAATGACCAAAGATATGCAATATAAAAATTTTGATTGGATCCCCGATAAAAAAAATTATAAAGGAAAATGTGGAACACTTGGGAAATTTTAAATATATACTGCACCTTAAAATTTTATTAGGGGCGCCTGGGTGGCTCAGCCAGTTAAGCGTCTGACTTCAGCTCAGGTCATGATCTGGGTTTGAGCCCGGTGTTGGGCTCTGTGCTGACAGCTCAGAACCTGGAGCCTGCTTTGGATTCTGTGTCTCCCCCTCTCTGCCTTTCTCCTGCTCATGCTCTGTCTCTCTCTCTCTCTCTCTCAATAATAAATAAATGTGAAAAACAATTTTTAAAAAATTCTTAATGTTTATTTATTTTTGAGAGAGAGAGAGAGATAAAGAGAGACAGAGCACAAGTGGGGGAGGTGCAGAGAAAGAGGGAGACACAGAATCAGAAGCAGGCTCCAGACTCTGAGCTGTCAACACAGAGCTGGATGCAGGGTTCGAACTCCCGAACGGCGAGGTCATGATCTGAGCCGAAATCAGATGCTTAACTGACTGAACCACCCAGGTGCCCACTATATACTGGACATTAGATGATATTGTTGAATGGTGGTTAATTTTCTTAGGTGCAATAAGGGTATAGTTGTTCAAAAGACATCTCTACCTTAGGAGATCATGCTGAAGGATTCAAGTATCATGACTTGCAAATAGTTCAGCAAAAAAACCAATGTGTCAGTGTGTATGGAGAGAGAGAAGGCACATGAACATGGAAAAATGTTAACAATTCATGAATTTCATGAAAGGTTTATTGTTCTGTTCTTTCAACTTTTCTACGGGTTTGAAATTTTTAATTCTAATAAAATCCAGCTTATCAATTCTTTCTTTCATGGACTGTTCTTTTGGTAGCATTTCTGAGATGTCATCTCCATACTCAAGGTCATCTAAGTTCTCTCCCATGTTATTTCTTGGAGTTTTATAGTTTTGTGTATTACATTTAGCTCTACGATGGATTTTTGAGTTAATTTTTGTAAAGGGTGTAAGGTCTATGTCTACATGTATTTTTTTTACATGCGGATGTCAAGTTGTTCTAGCACCATTTGTTGAAAAGACTATCTTTGTTCCATTGTATTGCCTTTGCTTCTTTGTCAAAGATCAGTTGACTATATCTCTGTGGGTTTCCAGATTTTTTATGCTTTCATTTTTATGCTTTTGGGGGGGTATAGTCTATTTTTTTGTTACAATGAGCACACATTGCTTACAGAGTCAGAAAAATAACTATTTTCATTTTGGGGGGAAAACACCATTTCCTATTCCATAAATTGTCTTTCCATCTCTGGAAATGGTGAAGATAATTATTTGTGTGATGAAATATTCATTTAGCAAATATTTCAGTATGAGAGAATACTGAGTTGCTTGCAAAGACTCCGGATATATCTTGAACATCTTCTCATCTAAACTTGTGTTTTCTCGCTATTTTACCGCATAAATATTACAGCAACACATGAAACAAAATTCTGAAAAGAAGGAAAAATCACCATGTCAATGATTTCTCTCTTTCCTGTTTCCCACCAATCTATATCCATGTCATTTACCCAGCTGTAATCATCTGGCTTTCCTTTACTGCTTTCTTCTGAATCTTCTGTTCATTAATTTAAAATCCCCTGCAATCCATTCATGTTTGGCAGATATACTGCTCTGTGTTAATCCTAAATGCATTTTTCAAGCTTCAAGGGCTACGGTGTGCTGCAGCCGGGATCCTGTCTCATTGTCATCTGTGTGCCCAGCTCCTAGCACAGTGCCTGCCCACCAAGGAGGCCCTCGGTCTGTGTTTGCTGAATGAATTAACCGGAATATGTAGTTATGCTGGCGGGGAGGGGATGGTCGGTGTGCGTTTAGACTGTGCACACACACGAAGCCATGGAATGCAAATAAGAATGTTTCCACCCCACCCCTGAGCCCTGACTCAGAGCCCTCTGGTGCCTTTTGTCTCCAAGCAGCAAGGAATCCAAGCAGAAAATTCACTATTAATGCTTCAATAAAACGTTCAGGTCCTGGATGCAGCCCCACAGAGGCGGCGTGGCAGCCTGGAACACAGATGTGCTACCTCAGGGGGGAGTCCCATTCTCATTTAGACTTATCTGTCATTAGGATAGAAGCCTGAACTCCTGCGGCCTAGGGCTAGATAACTCTTCCACATTGGTGGGCAACGGGACAAAAAAAAGGCAGAGCCAATGTTTGGCAAGCACCAGTTCGTTGCTGAAAAAGTTCCTCTCCTGGCGGTCTGCTCTCAGTTTTGTTATTATGTGACACAAGAGGTTAATCACCTAGCTTTCCCTCGGAGAAACAATTTCATTATCCTAACCAGCCAAGTGGCTTTGGATTTTTTTTTTCTTTTAGGCACTGTGCTCTTATGATTCAACAAGACACATTTTGCAAGTAACTCTAATGGCACCGGCTCATGTGGGTGCTGGTAAAAAGCTCTTTGATTGTAATGATGGTAGACAGAGCCGGAAGTACCAGCTGTATGTGTGTGTGTGGCCAGTAGAGACCCAGGGTGGGCAGAGGATATGCAGGAGGGAGAAGGTTACAACAAGGTTCTTAGGAAATATCTTTTAATTGAAGCAGAAAAAAATTGGACTTGGAGATCCGTTATTTTACTTTGCAAACAACTGAAACAATTTTCTTTCTCAAAAAAAAAAAAATCTGTTTTTATATTTTCTCCTTCCAGAACCATGAAATGGCTCTAGGAAGACAGTCATCTTGCATGAACAACAACACAATTTCGTGAAATGTCATTCTACGATTTAAGCCAGCCACTTTTTGAACAGAGGGAGGAAGAAGGGGTCCTTCTTTGCTAGGCACAGGTTCAGACTGTCCCTGGCTGTTAGGGCTCTGATCGTGATGGTGAAGAGAGGTGGGAGTTGGTCTAGAAACTGGAAATGTCAAGAGGTTAGGAGATTTTCATGTGACATTATTTGCTGAAAAAATAGGAAGCTTTCAGTGCAGTTGCTTGACTATTTGTCTATTTCTTGTGGGAGTTTGAGGCTTCAGTCATCCAAACAGAACCAGCCACAGAGACTGATGAACACCTACACAGGTAGATACTCTCCTGCTTTCTCCAATCAATAAGTACTTAGTGTCAGTCCTAGCTTCACACTCCCAAAAGACCTCCTTGAACATTTCACCCCTTGTGCAGAAATCTTCAGTCTCTTCTGATTGCCAACGTACCAATTACTGAGGCCACCATTCAAGACCTTCTATTTCTCATGCAGACCGAATGTCCAGCCCCTTCTCCTACCACTCGCTTCTGCAAAGGCTCCTCTGTTTCAGTTCACCTGTCCTGTCCACTCTCTCCTACATCCTCCCATCTCTACTTATCCAGATACCACCCATCTTTCAAGTCCCAGCTCAAATCTGCCCCTTTGGCCAAGCCTTTCCTACCATCCCAGCCAGAGGGGAATTCATCACCCTTAAATGCCCACCCGTCCTGTGCTAACAGTGTAACGGCCTTATGCAGTTCACCCTTGAATGATACAGATTTGAACTGTGCAGGCCCACTCATACATGGGTCCACTTACACATGGACTTTTTACAGTACAGTACCATAAACATATTTTTCTCTTCTTTATGATTTTCTTAAAAACATTTCTTCTTTCTATAGCTTACTTTACTGAAAAGAATACTGTATGTAATACATGTAACATATAAAATACGTGTTGTTTATGCTATCAGTAAGCCTTCTGGTCAACAATAGGCTATTAGTTTTGAGGAGGTCAAAATTACACATGTATTTTCTTTTATTCTTTAAAAAATTTTTTCAATGTTTATTTATTTTTGAGAGAGAGACAGAGCACAAGCAGGAGAGGGGCAGAGAGAGAGGGAGACAGAATCTGAAGCAGGATCCAGGCTCCGAGCAGTCCACACAGAGCCCAATGCAGGGCTTGAACTCATGAATCACGAGATCATGACCTGAGCCAAAGTCGAGTGGATGTTCAACTGCCTGAGCCACCCAGGCACCCCTCCATGTATTTTCCTTTCCATGGTTGGCGGGGGAGGGGGGGGGGCGGAGGGGGTGATTGGCACCCCAGCCCCCACGTTGTTCAAGGGTCAACTGTACATCCTTTTTAGCTCTTTCAGTTTATCTTCCAAGCTAGACTGTGAGCTCTTTGAGTGCTGGGATTTTTATTATATTTCATTCACTCTCTTGCCTATTAATATGTTCCTTGTGCATATCAACAAATAGTTGTTGTTCAACACATGCATGTGGGATTGGTTGACTTTGGTGTGCTTGGCTCTGTGCTCAATGGAGAGAAATAGGAGAGAATATAAATTGCTTCCCTCTGGTGGTTTACAGTCTTCCTGGCCAGGCAAGATATCAACCCCCACGACCACCCCACAGAGAACAGCAGGGGCACACTATCCAATGCAAACTGCAAATCTGAATACAAAACATTGTCCAGAAAAGTGCTATGGAAGTTCAGGAAAGGAAAAGGCCAATTTTTAATTAGTTATAAGAGGTAGTGTTACTTGAGATGGTCTTAAGGGATAATCGTTGTGTTTTCTATCTGTGAGGTAGCTCAGAGTTTTCAAACCCCTTCATTTACATTAACTGTATAAATTTTACACCACCACTGTTAGGTATTACTATGTCCCTTTTTAAAGAATAAGAGTAGGTCTGGGGCACCTGGGTGGCTCAGTCAGTTGAGCGTCCAACTTCAGCTCAGGTCATGATCTCACGGCTCATGAGTTCGAGCCCTGCGTCAGGCTCTGTGCTGACAGCTCAGAGCCTGGAGCCTGCTTTGGATTCTGTGTCTCCCTCTCACTGCTCCTCTCCCGCTTGCACTCTCTCTCTCTCTCTCAAAACTAAATAAATGTTAAAATTTTTTTTTAAAAATGTATAAGAGTACAAGGTCCTAAAAGCAGGTGTGACTTGGCCAAAGTCACATGGCAGGAAAAGGGCTGAGACTCCAACCCGGGTCTTTAGAGTTCAAGTCCAATGGGCTCTGTAGTGCACCTCCACTATCTTCCAACCCTATCACTCTTTGCCTTTAAATTGGAATCTTGGAGCAAGGGATTGAAGAAATCTGAAAATGCTGCTTAGAAAATATTATGCAAGCTGCTGTATATAGGAGAGATTGAAGAAAGATGGAGAGCTGGAGCTCTAACAAATGGCAATAAAGATGAAATGATTACATTCGATAACACCCTGGGTACAGGATGTGGAAAGAGCAAGAAGGAAGACCGCTCAAGACAAATTTCCTGCCCAGATTTCCCAGTGTCAGTCCAGTACGGAAGTGTTGGACCCCATTCTAGGGGGTTGAGAGGGGTGATACCTGTAGGTGGCCAGCAGCTTCCTAATTCTGGGGTCAGAGCAAGGCTTGAATGATAGAAGGCTCCCAACAAACCTGCGAAGAAAAGCACTTCTGAAATACTGAAGAGCATCATCCCATATTGTAGGCCCTTTTGAACGATAGGTGTATGGTGGCCTTGGAACATGATTTCTCGGACGATGTCTCGTCATCATTGGCATATGGTTAATAAATTGGTTGTTATTCCTAGAGTTAATAGTAATACCGAGTTGTAGTGAAATCGTATTGCTAATCCTGAAGTTATTAGAGGGCTGAAAGAGCTCCTGTGAGTGGTCATGGACTCAGGTTAACTACGTGATATGCATGGGTTTGGTGGGTCATTAAGTATTGTTGTGTAAGTATAGGCTCACTAACAAGGTGAAGACATAAGCTTGAATAAGGGCTACAGCAAATTCAAGGACTGTTAGTAAGACAAGAATGAGGAAGGTGATCAGAGTGATGGAGGTGCTAATACTTATTAAGGCTAAAGCAGCCCCTCCAATTAGATGGGGCCTGCAGTGATGTTGGCTATTAGTCGTACGGCTAAGGCTATTGGTTGGATGAAGAGGCTAATAGTTTCAATAATTACAAGCATAGGAATTAAAGGAAGAGGCATTCCCTGGGGTAAGAAGTGAGCTAAGGATGCTTTTGTTTTATAACGGAATCCAGTAACTACAGTACCGGCTCATAGAGAGATGGCCATCCCTAGGTTTATTGATAATTGAGTGGTAGGGATGAATGAATGTGGTAATAGGCCTAGCAGATTTGGGCAGGAGTTAGTTAAGGGGGCTATGACAATATCCTTGTGGGCATCAATGTGACATCTGGGTATGAACCTCCTGAAGGTATTGGAAATATGGCATCCAAAGCTCAAGGGGAGATGTGGACTGGAGCGGGACCTAAGAGTCCCCACAAGGGGTGGAGCTGTGGAAGAAAATGAGCTTGCACACAAAACTCATGCCTAATCTGACAGAGAAACAAGCTGGAGAGGGGTTTGTGTCTACAATGTGGAACATGCAGTTATTTATAGGGAGTAATGGAATATTAGGATATCGGAGCCACCCCCTGGCATTCAGATACTGACCCCACAGAGAAAAACCACACCATCCTACAAACTTCTCAGGAATCATGGTCTGAAGTGCCCAAAGTGGCTAGATGCCTTCTTACTCTGAGCATGGCATGTCTGAAGTTGCTCTGTTCTGCACATTCCAAGTTTCAGGATACACCTCCCAGTGGTGCTGAGACTCTTAAGACATAGCCATGAAAACTGCATGGATGGGGGCACCTGGGTGGCTCAGTCGGTTGAGCGTCTGACTTCAGCTCAGGTCATGACCTTGGGCTCTGTGAGTTCGAGCCCCGCGTCAGGCTCTGTGCTGACAGCTCAGAGCCTGAAGCCTGCTTCAGATTCTGTGTTTCCCTCTCTCTGCCCCTCCCCTGCTCATGTTCTGTCTCTCTCTGTCTCAAAAATGAATAAACATTACAAAAAAAAATTTTTTTTAATGCATGGATGTTCCAGGAACACTGTGATATGTCAAAGCGGGATGTACATTATCAGCTTGGTGTCTGGGGATACATGTGCCTAAGCCTGGGGGCCAGAGGGTAGAAAAAATCCACTGTGCACACTAGTCACCCACTAACACATAGTGATCTTTAGTTCCCTTTCTGGAACTATTATCTAATGGCACAGTGTCATTTCCCTCCTGTTATAGGCTGAACTGGGTCCTCCCCACCAAGAAAAATTCATATGCTGAAGTCCTAACCCCCAACACTTCAGAATGTGACTGTATTTGGAGACAGGGCCTCTACAGAAATGATTATGGATAAATAAGGCCATTAGGTGGGCCCTAATCCAATATGGCTGGTGTTCTTATAAGAAGAGGAGATTATGGGGTGCCCGGGTGGCTCAGTTGATTAAGCATCCAACTTCAGCTCAGATCATGATATCACGGTTTGTGAGTTCAAGCCCCACAGCAGGCTCTTGCTGACAGCTCAGAGCCTGGAGTCTGCTTCAGATTCTGTGTCTCCTCTCCCTCTGCTCCTCCCCTGCTTGTGCTCTCTCTCTTTCTCTCTCTCAAAAATAAACATTTAAATAAAAAATATAATAAAAACAGGAGATTAGGACACAGACACACAGAGGGACGACCATGTGAGGACACAGGGAGAAAATGGCCTCTCCTGCAAGCCAAGGAGAGAGGCCTCAAGAGACACCAACCCTGCCACACCTTGATTTTAGATTTCCAGCCTCCAGAACTGTGAGAAAATAAGTGCCTGTTGCTGAAGACCCAGTCCGTGGTACTTTACTATGGTAGCCGGAGCAGACTAATGTCCCTGCAGTCCTCATACTCACCCACATTGAAGCCCTGCTGTCACTTTTCTCCCACTCAGATCCTGCTGTCGATCATCTGCATCTCAACATTTCACTCAAAACAGAAGATAGACATCATGCCCTCTCTCCCTTCTCACTTGAACTTCTCTTTAACCTCTAGTCTGATCTACAATGAGCACCTTACTGTGTGCTTTCTAATTCTTTTTTTTTTAATGTTCATTTATTTTTGAGAAAGAGACAGAGCACGAGCACGGGAGGGGCAGAGAGATTGAGAGACACAGAATCTGAAGCAGGTTCCAGGCTCTGAGCTGTCAGCACAGAGCCCGACGCAGGGCTCGAACTCACAAGCTGCGAGAGAGATCATGACCTAAGTCGAAGTCGGATACTCAATGATACTCAACTGACTGAGCCACCCAGGTGCCCCTTTCTAATTCTTAAGTTGTCTGAAACACTATGTCCGAGCCACCATTCATTATCATAGGTCTTGTCCGCCAGGCCAGCTTCTTGAGGCAAAGACACCTGTGTCCAGGTCCTTCTTGTTCTCACATCGCCTAGAATAGCACTCGAATAGATACTCTGAGTAGTCAAACTTACACTTGTAAAGGTCAAACTGGTTGTTTGCCTTAAAATTATATTTGACTAGCTCTTCATTTAAAACCCATCTCTTACTGATCACTAAAATTCAAGTTTCCCTCAATAGCTCAAAAATCCATTCATTGTTGGAAGCAAGGTTGTAGAGAAACATGGGTTTGTTTTAAAATTTTGTCCAAAGCAACATTTTTCTACATATGTCTCCAAAGGCGGGGGAGGGGAACAAGAGCAAAAATAAACTCCTGGGAATACACGCAATGGAGGAAATTATCAACAAATGAAAATATAACCTAATATATGAGAGAAGATACTTGCAAATGACATATCCAATAAGGGGGTAATATCCAAAGTATGTAAAGAACTTACACGACTCAACAACAACAAAAAAACAAATAATCCAAATAAAAATGGACAGAGAACCTAAATAGACACTTTTCTAAAGAAGACATCCAGATGGCCAACAGACACATGAAAAGATGGTCAACATCACTAATAATCAGGGAGATGCCAATCAAAACCACAATGAGATGACACCTTACATTTACCAGATGGCTAGAATCAAAAAGATAAGAAATAGCAAATGCTGGTGAGGATGTGAAGAAAAAGAAACCCACATGCACTGTTGGTGGGAATGTGAGTTGGTGCAACAACTGTGGAAAACAGTATGGAGTTTCCTCAAAAAGTAAAAATAGAACTACTCTATGATCCAGTAAATTCCACTACTGGGCATTTACCCAAAGAAAACAAAAACACTAATTCAAAAATATACATGCACCCTTATGTTTGTTGCAGCGTTATTTACCATAACCAAGATTTGGAAGCAACGCAAGTTTTGGGTTAGATGGATGGAGAAAGAAGAGGTGGGATTTATATATGCTGGAATATTACTCAGCCAAAAAAAAAAAAAAAAAAAAAGAATGAGATCTTACCATTTGCAACAGCATGGGTGGACCTAGAGGGTATTATGCCAAGTGAAATAAGCCAGAGAAAGACAAATACTATATGATTTTACTTATATGTGGAATCTAAAAAAACAAATGAAGGGGCATCTGGGTGGTTCAGTCAGTTGAGCTTCCGACTCTTAATTTCAGCTCAGGTTATGATCCCAAGTTTTGTGAGATCAAGCCCCACATCAGGCTCCATGCTGAACATGAAGCCTGCTTAAGCTTCTCTCTCTCTCTTTCTCTCTCTTCCCCTCTCCCCCGCTTGCAGGTTCTCTCTCTCAAATAAAAAAGTAATAAAAAAATAAAAAACAAATGAATAAACTAACAAACAAAAAGCAGAAACAGACCTATAAATACAGGGAACAAACTGGTGGTTGCCAGAGAGGAAGAGGGTACACGGTTGGGCAAGATGGGTGAAGGGGAGTGGGAGATACAGGCTCCCAGTTATGGAATGAATAAGCCACAGGATGAAAGGTACAGCAGAGGGAATATAATCAGTGGTATCATAATAGTATTATATGGTGACTGATGGTAGCTATACCTGCGGCGAGCACGGCATAACGGACATGTTGAATCACTATGTTGTACACCTGAAACTAATGTAACACTGAGTGTCAACTGTACTTTAAAAAAAAAAAAAAGGGAAAAGGAAAACAGACTTAATACTTTAAAGTTCTCTGTTGATAAGATAAAAACAGACAGGGAGGCAAACCATAAGAGACTCTTAAATACAGAGAACAAACTGAGGGTTGCTACATGTAGGGGAGGGGTAGGGGGTGGAAAGGTTAAATGGGTGATGGGCATTAAGAGGGCAGTTGTTGGGATGAGCACTGGGTGTTGTACGTAAGTGATGAATCACTGGGCTCTATTCCTGAAACCAACATTGCACTGTATGTTTGCTAACTTGGATTTAAATAATATTTAAAAAATAAGTGAAGATAAAAATGAATAAAAATAAAGTTCTCTGTTGCAACAAGCAGGGATGTTTTTCTCTAAAAAATAAACAAATAAATAAATATAATAAAAGTCTGTTTGTGTTCCAATTGGAGGTGTTTTAAAATGTGAAGAGGGTTCGCCCTCTTTGGAAATAAGAAGCAGCTTTTCCAGCTGGGACCCTGCTAGTGTGGTTACTAAGGAGACCAATTGGCTGTAGGTGCTGTAATTAATCAGTAAACTCTGAGCAGCCAAAAACCTGATGGTGAGAGGCTCTTTACGTTGAGAGGGGAAAATTGCTGGGTGGGTGGAGGTTCCAGGAGTTCACTGTGGGAGCCTAGCTATGGCTGCCTTCTTCCCCTTATACTCTCTTTACTGAAATTTTCTGGTGGCTGTTTTAAAAGCTTCTAATGGCTGCCTCAAAACTTACCCATCTGAACAGAATGGAGTCTAATTCTTGCAGCCCCTTTGGCTCGGGTGTCTCTATTGCAAGAGGATGGCAAGATGGTACAAGCAGAAGTGAACGGCCATTGCCTCGTAATCGCTAGAGATAGGCTGTGTGACCTTTCCTCACCAATGATTTTAATAAATGTACACTGTCAGAAAAGCAGAGGACAGCGTGCTCTTCAATGACCAGTCATCACACCTAAGGGAAGGCTATGGACCGGAAGCTGCCATGATTCAGGGGCAAAGTGCCCAGGAGAAAGCCTTTATGTGATTGTGAGTATACCCAATTTGCACCCTTTCTAATCTTCTCTGGCTTTTGGTTCTTATACCCCCCACAGAACAATGGTTGTAAAGTCCCGTCCTAGATTCATTCCTGCCCTTCCCCTCCGTGCATTATAGGAGACGACCCTATCAGAATATGTAGCTTCATTCAACCCAAAGAGAACTTCTGGGTCATTTGGCTCAGCTCTTTCATTTGGTATGAGGCGAGAAGAGTTCAAAGAAGCTGTGACTTCTCACTGTTGTGCTTTCTTTCCCTCAACTGCATGGGAAGAAAAGCACTTGGCTACCAAACACCCTGGGAATGACTAGGTGCTCAAAGGCAGGTATATCATCCAACATGATTTTCTTACTGTATGTGACAGAAAATCCAAATAAGTGGCTTAAACAAAACATGGTAGATTAGAGTTATCAATGGCTCCAGTGAATAGCCTCTGTAGAGCCACCCCCTTCGCCCTATGACTTTGTAGTTTCCACCCAACCTGGCTCTGGACTGGCCTTGAGTCACTGCCTTGAGCCAGTAAGTGCAGCAAAAGCAGTGGAGTGCCAGCTCTGAGCTTAGGTCTCAAGTGATACTACGTGCATCTGCTGGTTTCCTTGCTTGATTATACTTGCTTGGGCTTGCACCTCAGCCTTGCTATGAGACTATGCCAGACCAGCCTGTTGAAGGGATCCGAAAGACACATGAAGGAAAAGACAAATGGAGGAGAACCAAGGTGCCCCCGGTTAACAGCAGCCAACTTCCTGAAGCCAACACACAACTGACTGCAGATTCATGAGGAAGCCAAACTGAGATCAAAAGAATCACCCTGCCGAAAATGGCCAGTTTGCAGTATCACGAGCCACATAAAGGATTTGTTTGAGCCTCTCACTTTGGTGTGGCTTGTTATGCAGCAATAGCTAACTGAACTCTGACTGATACTTAAAATAAAAATCTCAGGTTTTTCTCTTGAAAAAAAAAACAAAAAAAGTTGAGGTTGGAAATCCAGGATGGATATGGCACCTCCATAGTCATCAGGGACCCAGAATTCTTCTGTCTTTATGCATCACCATCTTTAGTTCATGGCTTTCATCCTCAAAGTTGTCTCGTGACCCAAGATAGCTACTAGAGTTCCAGCCATCACATTTGTGTTCCAGGCAGAAAGGAAGGAGAGCAAAGAAGACGTTTTGTCTAGTTGAATTGGCCCCCTTTAAAAGAGATTTCCTGGAAGCCCCACCCAATGACTAGCAGCTTGATTCTCATTGGCTACCTTTAGCTTTGAAGAAGGCTGGGTAGCAGAGCACATTGCCACCTAGAATACAATCAAGGTTACTGTTTAGTAAGAAAGAACAGAGGAATGAGTATCAGGAAGGCAACCAGGAATATCTGCCCCATTATGTGTGAAATCAAACTCCATGCCTACATTCCAACTTACATCAGGATGGAAAACTGACCACATATCATGCTAATTGTTCAGAGTTCAGAGTGGTGGCTTTGACCTGTAATAACAACAAAGTGTAAGTTTCAGGCACTAGAGATCTAAAATCAGGGTATGTTGGTCTCCTGGACCCTTTTGCTATGAATACAGATGGAAGGGAAGTTGTCTTCTTAGAACTTGTTGATCTTAACTTGGCGCAGGTGCTTCCTTGCTTGCTTTCTATTTTTTTTATTGAGATGTAATTTACATAACATGAAATTCACTGTTTTAAAGGACATAATTCCGTGGTTTTCAGTATATCCACAATGTTGTGCAACCATCAGCACTATCTAATTCCAGAACGTTTCAATCACCCACCCCCTAAAAAAAAACCATGCCATTAGCAGCCAAAGCAGATGCTTTCTTTCATCCTTCCCCACCGTTCTTAGGTCCATGAGAGAGCCAGATTTGCCACATGAGAGGGTGCTTGAACTTCTTGAATGACATAGCCTCATGTCTTGGGATTCTGGAATATTTTTGCATCTTCTCAGGACAGCCAAGGAGGAAGTCATGGTGCAATTCGCCTAGGGCCAAAGAAAGGAGGGATCCCCAAGAATGCTGCAGATTTCAACATGGCCTGCCTGGGCTGACCACGATCTGCCTTCCCCGTGGGAAGGGAAGGAGGCTCCACACTGAGTGGCGGGGGCATCTCCAACAGCTTCTGAGACTCCAAGGCACTCGGGGGCAACGCCCTAAGGTACAGCAGCAGCTCTGAAAGTACTCTGTTGTGACACTAGCTGTTGACAGGGAATTGTTAGATTCAGTTGGTCTTATTTAACGTGAAGAGGACGAAGGGGGTGCAGCACTCATTTATTAAAGGTCTCCTATGTTCCAAATAGAAACAGAATCTCGTTTTTCTACTCACAATCACCCTGGGCAGTAGCATACCCATTTTACAGAAGAAGGACCTGAGGTTCTCAAAGAGAAGTAACTTGCTCTGACAGAAGCCAGAATCTCAGACACTTCACTCTGAGTTGAAAGGCTTGGCATTTTACATTGTGCCAGGCTGCGGGCACCTGCAAAATGCCTCCTGACTTGACCCATCGCAGGTAGAACCACTCCCTGGAGTGGCCTCATAGTTGCCGCCCGTGGGGCATTTGCAGTAAAGGGGGCTTGGCTTAGCCCAGCTCTGGGCTTCCCTGTGCCGGTGGGAGCTTCGTGTGAGATTCCCCCTCCTTCTGCCCGCTTCCTACTCTTTACTCCTTGTGCAAAAGGGTTGTTCAAGGAGACTCCAGGATTGGGGTCTGCCTCGTCACTGTCACCAGGAGTCTTTTTTTCTGACTGACTTGCCAGAGCTCCCCATCAGCCCTCGCCGTGCCTCTGGAAGCAAAGGGAAGGCAGCTGTGGGATCCTGGCTGAACAGAGTCCAGGTAAAGCAGGCTTGAGAATGGATGGATGGTGGGGGGAGGCTGGGGTGTCACAGGTCTGAGCACAGAGCCAAGGGGGCGGGGAGCAGCCAGGGAGGATTGTAGGTTCTGCTATTCGCTTGATTAAGGGGGTCAGCGTGTGTATGTGTCATCGAGGTGGGCAGGGAAGGGGAGGGCTGAGCGGGTGGGGGGAGGATATATATATGCTGGTTGGTGTGCCTGATACGGCGGAACCGAGCCTCACATCCGAAGGAGCCAGGCTACTGACAGCTCTCAGGTAGGCAACTGCATGCGAACCCCAGCCCCAAGACAAACAGCTGGGAGCCCGGGACTCTCTCCTCACCCTCTCTTTGTCCAGGGTGGATGCCGCTGGCCTCCTGGGGAATTATTTCTTCGTTCGTCTTAGTTTCAGTGCTCAGATGGGGGGTAGGAGGGGAGGGCTGAGGTTTTTATCCTGAAGAGATGCAGAAGAAGAAAGAGCTGAACTTGGAAATGAGAAAAAGTTTTGATTCCCCAGATGCGGCCCCTACTGAGAAAAGGTGAATGCAGGAGTGGGATTAGGGGAGGAGCAGGCACTGGGGCAGGGGACTTGGCTTTCAGGGCATCCTTGTGAGTGATTTTTCTCTGTGGCTGACTTCCTTTCTTTCCTTTCCCTCGTAGTGTATTCAGGCTGGTTTTCAACATACCACTGAACTTGATTTGGGTTTGAGTTTTTCTGTCCTGAGGGAACCCTTCTCCCTTATGCACTGAATAGAAATTGCTAGTAATGATGTGGGGAAAAGTGGGACCCGGGGCGCCGTGCTCGACCAGTACAGTGCTGAACACAGCCACTGTGTGTGAATCCCAAGTAGATTTCTGCAGGGATGACCTTGGACTCCCAGACCCTGAATTATGGGGCGGTTTCTTCTCTTTCTTTGCATGTTTCTCCTCCTGCCCATCTCTCCCACTAAAAGGTCTCTGAGGGTCCTGATGAATATAACGTTCAGAAGTCATCCAAACTCTTGCTCTTTCTCAGCCTCCTTTCTGTCTCCTTTGTGCGCCTCTCTCTCTCTCTCTCTCTCCCCCTGCCCCATGTGTGTCTCCTTCCCCTCCCTTCAGTACACCTCCCCCCCATCTCACTCTGAACATGGGCAAGTTCTGGGAGAATTTCAAGTAAAGCAGGATGATTCGGGAAATGGACTATTTAAAGATTTAAAGCAAGCTGCTTTGGACTTGAATACCCTGATCCTGGGCTTAAACATCTGTGTTTCGCTTCCTCGAGCAGCCCATAATTGCCCCAATTATAACCAATAACATTGTTCGGCAGACTAACAAAAGATGAGCTTTGCATGGCATTTGCCAGCAAGCCTAAACCAGAGTTTTCAACATAGAAGGGGGAAAGTAACTGCCTGGCTTCTTATCAAAACCTCCCAAAGAAATTGCTGCTTTCTCATTGCCTGTGGGTGGTTGCTCCTTTTTCGCATTTATAAAGTATGGCAGGGAAATATTCAATATACTTCCACTGATGCTGTGATACCTTTAACAGAAAAGATTAGTGTTCCTTTGGGCTTGCTGAGTCCTCTGCAGGCGAGGGTGCCTGGAAAGACTGTCTTCAACCACCGCCCTAGTAAAAGAAGCAGCTTCCACCGTTCTGCATGCTGCCGTTCGAGGGCACTGTGGCCCATCCTGGGGCTGTTTTGGGGATGCAGCTCTGTTCTCCATGGGGCACGAGCCCCTGCTTTATCAGCTGAAGGCTGAGGGTACTCCAGGATTTAGAGGATGCAGGAGATTTTGCATTGTCAATGAAGGGAGTAATTGCAGGATTAGGCTCAAACCCGTGCTCTCTGGAGCCTATGACAGGAGCTGTCACAAAGCTATTCTGTATTCAATCAATCAGGTATTTATCATCTACACTCCACCAGGCAGGGAAGTGCATGGCGGGGGCCGATGGATTCAACAGAGGCGACAATAACAGCCTTTTCCATGCGTACAATGATTTACATCTTCACGCTTTCACACCCATTATCCCCAGCAACAGCCCTGTGAGGTAGTGTCATTATCTCCTTGTTGCAGTTGAAGAAATTGAAGCTGAGAGGCTAAATAATGTGTTCAGGACTGAACTGGACTGAGCCCTGTGAGGACTGAGCCCAGCCCTCCTGGCTTCTGCACGCCACCCCCTCAGGGCCCAGGGTGCTTACCAACTAATGGGGGGGGGGGCAGTGGGAGGAGGGGGGAAGGGGACAAACAATTAGAAGACAATGCAAGGCTGGCTGTAATTAAGTCCTAAATTGCACAGTCCAGACAGCAAGTGCTGGAGGGATTTGGAAGAAGGAACACATGCTCCAGAGATTCCAGGGGCAGGCAAGGAGGTAAAATTTGGATGGGTCAAGGGCTTTGGAGAGGGAGGTGGCAGCCAGGACAAAGGCACAGAAGGAGGGCAAAAGAATTAATTTTTATTGAAACCTACTATGTGCCAGGCAGTGAGCTAAACTTCTCTACGTGCTTATTCCTTGCTAATAAACCCTACGTTCCCTACACACAGTAGGGATGTGAGGTTTAGGGTGAGTGTTCTATGTTTTCGTCAGCATGGTTCAGTGAACCCCACCCCATAGCCCCACTGCTCCCAAAGCCCATGATGGAAACTTGCAATCTACCCATCACCCCGCATCTGGAGCTACATCCTTGGGAGGGGCTGGGCCCTTCTCAGAAAACGGAGTCATCATGACAGCATCTTGCAGTGGCTTGAATGGCTGAGAATTCATTAAGCACACTGGATTTTTCTAAACACTTTTATTTAAATGCCTATAGGTGCTCCCACTGTCTAACATGAAGGTTTCCCACTAACCACAAACCGTGAGATTTGGGGCGCATCAAATTTGGGGGCAAGCTAATTTTTTCTGGGCATTTCCCTAGATAGGCTACTATCACGTTCAGTCTTGACTTTCCGTGATCCTGTGGTTTTGCAAATATTGGCTGCTGCCTCAGCATTGCAGAAACAAGTTTTGCCAGCTCTGAAGGGCCTGGCTTGGCAGGTGAAGTGCAAAGCTTGCTTCCAAGGAGTCCAAGTCCCGGTGAAAATATCAGTGAATCACCACACAGCAAAGGCTCAGAGCCAGCCTCCACTCTTTCCCCAACCCCGCACGCCCCATTCATCATTTCATTCATTCAGCCAAGAAACATGTGATGATCCTGACAGACGCTGAGTAGCGCTAAATGCGGGAGGAAGACTGTCAAACTGTCCTCTGCCTCCTTGGAACCCACATCCATGTAGCTGAATGCTAACGAGTGTAGGCCAATGGTCTGCAAAAGGAGCATGGATGCCCAGCAACCCACTGGGCTTTGGGATATTAAATCCTTATTTTTTATGCTATTGCTCTTACTTTGCAGTGTACTGGGTTTTATAATGTATAGAACTTGTAAGTAAGTTGGGAATGTGTGCTCAAAACGGATTGCTGGAGGTACAAAGTTAAAGAAGTTTGAAGATGATAGGTCTAGATTCATTGCTCTTTTGCTTATTTGTATTTTCGAATCTTTTTGAAAGACCATTAAGTGATTTTGTTATAAAAGTACATAAAAGCCTTTTAAAAATCCATTTACATTATTTTGACAGTGTATGTGGAACCGTGGGCAATTCAAAGTTACGGGAGATCAAATTTAAGAGCCATACCTTTCCAAGGGCATCTGGGTAGCTCAGTCGATTGAGCTGGACAACTCTTGATGTCTGCTCAGATCTTGATCTCAGGGTTGTGAGTTCGAGCCCTGCATTGGGCTTCAAGCAGGGTGTGGAGACTGCTTTAAAAAAAAAATAAAAAGTGTTACCTTTCTAACTTTGTGGCAGCTTTGACAGGAAATGTGTCTGTTGCCCTGCCCCAGGTCCTCTCCTGAGCCCCAGCTGTGTCCACCTCTGTCCTGTGCTGCCCCGAAGCCACTGCCTCGTGAAACCCTCATCTTTCCTCCCTGTTCCCTCCTTCCTTCTTGCTTCCTCTTACCAGGAGAGCACAAATATCTGGGTATTTATAAAATAAAAAACATTAACCTTCTAACCCAATTGCCTCTTTCTAGAGAAGGGGAAACTGAGGCCCACAGAAAGAAAAGGTCTTGCTCAAGATCCCACAGGTAACTACAAAGTAGAAGTTGGAGCCCAGGCCTCTTGCTTCAAGGCACAGGGCTCTCATTCATTGTTCACCAGCACCAGGCACACTTGGTCTCTGTAGGACGGGGGACTTGCTTTGCTCTCCACCTCCTCTATGCTCACTGCCTCCTTCCAGGTGGAAGCTTAGAGCAGAAGAAGGACCTTTTGGGATGTAAGTGCATTAGTCAGAGGAGGAAAAGACATTACAGACGCCTTCCTCAGTAATAGCTGGTAAACAAGCAAAATCTCAGTGTAGGAGTCCTGTCTGCAATGGGTCAAAGAAATGGGGGGTGTAGAAGATAAACCCTGTGCCTGTAGGCAATGAAAAATTCTTCTACGAAGGGGAGGCAACAATAAGGATGTCACAATCAGAGAGGGGAAGCCTAGGGTTCAGGTTCTTAGAATGAATTCACTTACATGGAGACAGACAGCTGCAGAGATCAACGAGTAGCCGAGTGAGAGCATGAGCTTGGAAATCAGAGGGGCTTGAGGCTCACCTCTGCTGCTCCAAGTTACTTCTCTTCTTCCAGTCTCAGTTTTCTCAGCTGTAAAATGGGGATAATAGCACTTATCCCATAGGATGGATGCTTACAAAGCAATTAGGACAGCACCTGGCACATCGTATTATGAATATAATAGTGATGGGATTACTGTTAAATACAAAGAGAGACTATTCCAGTGAGATTCCACCAGAATCTGCCAACCTTTCTGAAGCAGAATCAGAATATAGAATTTATGGTTTCCCAGAACACACAATTTGATGTTCAAACACCTGAGGTTAAGCCCTGGCTCTGCTATTTATAAGCTGGATAATCTTTGGCAAGTTGCTTAACCCCTATGAACTTATGTGCCTCTCAAAAAGAGGTATATTATTTTCTTTAATTTTTTTCATGTTTATTTATTTTGAGAGAGAGTCAGAGCACGAGCAGGGGAGGGGCAGAGAGAGAGACACACACAGAATCCGAAGCAGGATCCAGGCTCTGAGCTGTCAGCACAGAGCCCATCACGGGGCTCGAACTCACGAACTGCGAGATCATGCCCTGAGCCGAAGTCTGCTTAACCGACCGAGCCACCCAGGGGCCCCAAAAAGAAGTATATTATTAACCCTAGATGATAGGGTTTTATATGAATATGAAAAGCATTCGTTACCTGTAGAAGAGCAGTATCTTCACACACGGTTGATGAGAACAACAACTACACATATGTGCCTCTATCAGGAGGCCCCTCCTCCCTTCTCCACTAAAAGCTCCAAAATTACAGGCTTTCTCATAGGTCACGAGACAAAACTCAATTAACTTTTCGCTTCATACGTAATCCTCCAAACAGATAAGCAACTAATTATATTGCCCTTGGAAGGAAGATTACATGCAAATAGATTAAGGCTAACACACAGTGGTATTTTGTCTTCATAAACTGTGAGGCACAATTAAATTTAGGAGGTGTCACTACTGAAATAAAAGGTAATTAAACATTTCTTTATTCAATAAGAGATGTCCAGATTATAGTATCACCACATGGACGTGTTAGCCTGAGCTTGGGTCACCAAGTGAAATACAAGTAAATACAGGTAAAATTCCAACATATTCCGGGCAGTTTTATCTTACTGTCAGTACTGTGCAATAAATGACAACCACCTGTCATGATCCCCACTGTGTAGGTGAGAAGACAAACACTCTCAGAGGTAAGATAATTTGCCCAGAGTCGCACAAAGAGTAAAGATGAAATATAAATATAACCCATGAATTAACTAATTCCTCACCCTCATTTTATTTTTTTTTATTTTTTTATTTTTTTATTTGAGAGAGAGAGAGCATGCACACGCGAGTGGGGGAGGGGCAGCGAGAGAGCATCCCAGGCAGGCTCCATGCTCACATGGAGCTTGATGTGGGGCTTGATCTCATCACCCTGGAATCATGACTTGAGCTGAAATCGAAAAGTCGGACGCTCAACCAACCGAGCCACTCGGGAGCCCCACTTGCCTTCATTTTAATTGACATGAACTTGTACACAGAGCTACAAAAAAAAGCATGTAGATGTCGTTGAGATTTCTGACAAATGAAAAACTTCTACTGAGTTTTTAATACAGTTCAAAATCTAACTTAACCTAGAATGCAATTGTACTAGGTGTTGTGAGGAGTATACCAAAGGGTACAAAATATGGTCCCCTTTGTAAGGATTAATTAGATTTACTGTGAGCTTTCACTTACATTGATGTCACTGACATATCACAACCAGGATAGGCCTGAGATGGGCATATGTGGTCGGACCCATTTTAAGGATTCTTTGAATTGGAGGGAATAAATAGCTTTGTGTGTGGACGGTTTTTGCATAAAAGGTGGAGTCACTTTTTCAAAATGAGGAGTGGAAAGGACACAGAGGGTAGGGTGGTTGGAGATTGGAAGAGCGACGTATCAGGGACCAGCTGGAGGGCCAAGCTAATGCCAAGTAAATTCGACAAGGTTTGCCAAGTGCCAAACCAAGGACAGCTCATATTTTACATGCAGGGAGGCTCTCAAACACATTTTACACGTTAAATGTCCCAGGAGCTCATCTTCTTTCTTCACCTCACCCTAAAAACCCATTTACCCGGAATTTGAGATAACAAACATTAATCAATCCACCCGGCATTTCCTGAATGTACAAGTAGCCGCAGTTAATGAGGTTCATGAAAAACCTCAGCTGGAGAGCATTTCATTAACATCTGTCACAACTTATCAGCTCAGCCTATGCAAACATTATGTATTGCAATTGTGTATTGGGAAGGAAACAGTCCCTTTTCTTCTAGCCTTCCCTTTCCTCTGTGACGTACAGGCACTGCCATCACGTGGCCATAGAGGGCACAGCCATGCCATTCTGGACAAGTGCTACACAAATGTCCCCTTAAGTAGAATGACTCAAGTGTAGTAGATTAAGGAATGTAAAGGCAAGTCTCAAGTTAAACAAAAGACATATGCAAGCAGTCCTTGAAAGAGTCTGTAAGTGTGATGAGCTTCTGTGGCTGGCGTACCAACACCTATTTAACCTGCAAATTTACCATACAACACTATTCCAACCATGCCCTCACAGCCATTTGTAACCAGTCTTCTGCCACAGCAGGCATGGGGTTCCAGATTAGGATGGCATCTTGCCTTGCTCTGGAACAACGTGGTTCCCACCCCTCCCCAGGGGTCTTGAACTGAACAATTAGCTAATGGACATGTTGTCAGTTACACGGGTCCCGAAGTGGCTTCTGTGCCATTAGTGGGGCCTATGCTCCTAGACACTCCTCAACTCTATGGTAACTAAGAACAAAAAGTGTTCCTAAAAGTCTCCACTGTCATTTATCAGACTTTCTGAGCACCTCTTAGGTGCCTGTTCACCCTGTGCTGGGTGCTGAAAATACAGAGAACCATAGAACATGGTTTCCACCCTTTAGGAAGTCACAGTCCAGTGGGAGAAATAAATACCTAAGTCGAAGTTTACAGTATAATGTCATAAGTGCCATGTGAGAGACAATGATAGTGTTATAAAGTGAAGGCTATGTACTGGGGCTCTTTCTTTTCTTTCTTTCTCTTTCTTTCTTTCTTTCTTTCTTTCTTTCTTTCTTTCTTTCTTTCTTTCTTTTCCTTCTTTTTTTTTTTTTTTAAGTAGGCTTCATGCCCAGCACAGAGCCCATCATGGGGCCTGAACTCATGACCATGAGATCAAGACCTGAGCTGAGATCAAGAGTCAGACACTTAACCAACTGAGCCACCCAGGTGCCCCTGGGTATAGTTCTGGTTATGTGCCAGGTGCTATTTTAACTGCTTACAAACATCAACACATTCATCATCATATGAGATAGATACTATTATTGTCCAGTTTTTACAGATGAGGATCTGAGAGGTTGAGTTGCAGGTATGGAATCTGAACCCAGTCACTCTGCAATGATGAGCAGGTAAGAAAATCACAACTCTATCACACAGGTCTGTTGTGCCTGTTTGACAGGCCCCTGAGGCTCTGTGCCTTCCCACTGTGATATGTTTCACGATGCCATAGAAGCAGAGGAGATTCATCTAACTCAGACCAGGGGTTAGAGATGGCTTTCCAGAGGGGATAACTCTTGAGATGTGTCAGAAGTATGAGGTGAAGACAACTAGTCTGTGCAGAAAGAAGATCATTTGCCAAGATACAAATGCATTAAGGACAGGATAGAATTGGGAGCTATACATGATTCGCTAGGACCGGAAGAGACAGCAGGGTGAATGATAGGAGAGAACGCTACAAAAAGCAGGCAGGAGGAATACTAAATCCCATTGGAGGTTACAGATTTATTTTAAGTATGAAGTGATGGCATCAGATGTGGAGATGGCTTGGTGGGAGGCCAGATCATTAGGTGGACTAATTAGGGGTCATCACAATAACCAAGGCAATAAGTCTCAATTACAGCACTGGCCCTTGGGATAGAGAAGAAAAATGCGTATGATATGTTTATTTGTATAGGTGTTTGTCTTCATTATTCATTAGCCCTGGACATCCCATCACCTGTAGGATAAAGCCCAAACACCCTTTTGATGGCAAACAAGACCTGGTTCCATCTGGACCGAACCTCTCTTTTTAGCAGGGAGCTTCCCTCAGGGAGTGTGAGCAGGTGGCCCCAGTACATCGGCCTGTTTGCCTCACAGGCTGTGAGCCTGACTCTGCCTCTCCAAAGGCTATTTCTCGGGCCGCTCAGATGCCCTCTTCTTTGTCCTCTTGGAAAACTGTCATTCATTCAAAACCCATCTCAAATGTCACCTCTTTGACTTAACAAACACTAGGACGCCTGGGGGGCTCAGTTGGTTAAGTGTCCCACTGCGGCTTAGGTCATGATCTTACAGTTCATGAGTTTGAGCCCTGCATCGGGCTCTGTGCTGACAGCTCGGAGCCTGGATCCTGCTTCAGATTCTGTGTCTCCCTCTCTCCCTGCCCCTCCCTTGCTCACACTCTGTCTCTCTCTCTCAAAAATAAAGAAACATTAACAAAATAAAAAACAAAACACTGATTGAGCATCTTTTAGTGGACATCCTCTTGGTAGGAGATGCTTGGATGACACACAAGAAGGGCTGGGGGAGTCTCCCAATATGGCCATTGGGTGAATTCAACTGCAGGATCCCCTTCCTTCTCTTATTGACCCTCTCCATTCCACATCCATCTTCTCCCAGGGCTTCCCGGACTTTAGCATGTGTATGGATCCCCTGAAGATCTTGCTAAAAAGGCAGATCAAATTCAGCAGTTCTGGGTTCGTGCCTGAAATTCTGCATTTCTAGCAAGACCCCAGCTGATGTTGATGCTGGACTGCAGACTGCATTTGAGTAGCAAGGCTTATACATTTTCTTAGTTTTGTCTGATGAAAAAGCAATCAAGGCGATAATTTTTATTTCTCTCCGCTGGACTCTGTTGAGGTAAAATTTACATATAGGGAAATGCACACAGGTTTTGGCAAATGTATACCCCCCCTGCGACCTATACCTCAATCAAGAACATCCACAACATTGCCAGAAAGTTCCTTTGTTCCCTTTCCATTTAATCTTCCAAATACAGATGTTTCTACAGGGACCCAAAATGATGCAGTCTAAGGAAATAGCTTTTTGATTCAGGAGGCTTGCTCACAGGATAAATTTAAAGAGGAACAGGAAAAACCGCACATCTTTCAGGCCATCCTACATAAAAATTATACACTACTGGTCCAACTAATAATAATTTGAGCTATTATCTTAGTGTCTTTGTTCATTTTTCAATAAACAACTCCACATACCTGGTCCTGTGTTTTGGATGGCCTCGCAGGGTGGACATACTGGCCCTGTGCTCAGGAAGCAAGCTCACCTCTCGTAGGGGAAACAGACAAGGAATCTGGGAGCTTCCTGGAAGAGCAAATTCTGGGATGTGGGGCTTTCCTGGCTGAGGCAGGGAAGGCTGGAGAGGAGGAGACAAAGGACACGAGTCATCCATGAACCTTACTGCACACGTCTCACTCATGCACGGCACTTTGCCAAACCTCCTTACGGATCTCATCTCTGTGCAATGGCCCTATGACGAGACAGGTAGCACTATCCCCCTCTTACAGACATGAAAACTGAAGCTTGGAGAGGTTGTCTTACAGCCACAAGTTAGTAAGTTGCAAAGTGAGGTCTGTAGCCCCCTGGAAGTGCTTGTGCACGTCGAGGCCAGCTAGGTGGCAGGAATCACAGGGGTGCTCCGCCTAGGATCCCAGACACTCACCCCTGCATGAACGGTAGGCCTAGCTGGCAGGAGCAAGCCTCTTGTATCCTTGACAACCCGCTCCCTCCTGGGAGGCGAATCTTGGGCCTGGCACCGTCCCCTCTGGTGGCATCCCCTGCGTGAGACCCCCCCAGAAAGGCTGTTCTAATTGCAGCGCACCCTCACTTCTTTTAGTATTTTAGCCCCCTGCTTCCTGCTCCTGCACCATGAAAATCCTGCTTTGTGACCTCCTGCTGCTCAGCCTCTTCTCCAGCGTGTCCAGCAGCTGCCAGAAGGACTGTCTGACCTGCAGAGAGAAGCTCCGCCCAGCTCTTGACAGCTTCAACCTTGAGGTAGGCCATGGAATGCCCTCCGTCTTCTTCTCCCTCCTTCCTCCAACCCGGAAGGAGAAATTAAGGCCTTGCCCAGGGGGCATGTGACTCACCTGGTGCCACGTGGTCGATAGGAAACAGATGCTGACTTTAGCATCTTCTAAATGCAAACTCTGTCATCTTTCCCCTTTTCCACTTCAAATAAAGACCTGCCTGTGCTGCCATTTTGTTCCCATTATTAAATAATGCATACTCATTTTAGAGAATTTGGCAAATTCAGAGAAGTGTAACAGAAGAACGTTACTTTAATCCCACCTGTCAGAGAAAGAGTCCTAGTTTTTCACTTGCTACATTATACCAGGATAATTTCCTCATGTTATTAAACATGATTTTAAGTTCTTTCTTTCTAGGAATACAGTATAATTTGTTTAACTACTCCCCTCCTGTTGAACATGTACGTTGCCCTCCATTTTTGATATTATAGATAATTCTACAGTGAATACCCAAATGCTGTCTTATATTTTAAATTTTGTTTATATTTTAAATTTTGTTTTGGTTTTTGGTTTTTCTAGGTTTTTTTTTAATGTTTTATTTATTTGTGTGTGAGAGAGAGAGAGAGAGAGAGAGAGAGAGACAGTACAAGCAGGGGAGAGGCAGAGAGAGAGGGAGACATGGAATCGGAAGCAGGCTCCAGGCATTGAGTTGTCAGCACAGAGCCCGATGCGGGGTTCAAACTCACAGGCCATGAGATCATGACCAGAGCCGAAGTTGAACACTTAACCGGCTGAGCCACCCAGGAGCCCCTATATTTTAAATTTTTAATTTGAGTTTCTAATCTGGCATTAAATTTCTTTTCCTTAAATAAACTGCTTTCTCAACTGCTTTCATGTCAGCCTAAAGAGTTATTCCTCTATTAAATCCAATATAACTCAGTCATTTTTTCTTTGTAGTCAAACTTCTTTCAAAAGATGTCATAATTCAAACTCCTCAACCGTTAAAAACAACCAAAAGTAACTACTGCTCCTTAAGGCGAGTGTACAAATATAGAACACATATTTACATTGGGCTAGCTCACTAATGATGAGCAGACACAGGCCCTACAGACCCAAACAGCAAGCTCTTCCCTCTCCTGCTCAGTGGGTTTCTACAGCATCATGAAGAGCATCCCCAGATGACCCATCCAAAGTTGGCCCGTCCTCATTCATCCATTTTGGTTTTCTGTATGCTGAGCACAGGGCCAGGCCAAAGGGTCCAGGAAGCAGATGGATGGAGTCTGCAACCAGTGGGAGAGAAGATCCCACAATCCCTTCAAGAGGGCTTAACTACTGGATGCTGGGGAAGCACAGACAGTGGACCCCAACCCAGACTAGAAGGACAGACAGGACTCTTGAAGGAACTGAAGTCTCTAAGGAAACCTAAAGAATGGGAGCGAAGAGGCAGAGCGAGGGTCCCAGGTGATAGAGAGAGTGGGGAGTACACGTTCAAATGCCTGTGCCAGAGGGAAGTGGCATTTATGGAACTGAGAAAAGCTGAGTTTGGCTGGAACACAGAAGGCCCACAGGCTTTTTCCGTGCAGCCCAGAGAGGCTTAAAAGCTCATCTAAAAAAGCACTTTGCCCTAGTCTTAGTAAGGAGAGCGGCCAACTTGGTTTACATGTAAACCAATGATGAGTTGATTAAGCAATAATCTGATCATCTCCACACTGCTAAATTCTCCATCTGCAGCCTAGACAAGACTGAAAGTTATGCACAAAGCTTTCATGGCAATGCTTTGTTTTCCCCCATCAAAGAAAGCATTAGGACTTGAACAGATATCTGTACACCCAGAGAGTAATCTACACTTGCAGCCCTCACCCCTTTGGGCTGCATCACTTCTTATCTGCTCTCTCAGATGTCTGGAGCCAATTTGCAGGTTTCCTCCTCCCTGTCCTCTCCCAGTCAACTCGGTGAACTCGCCTGGTTCTCTTCCCCATTCCGATTCATTTTTTATTACCTCCTGGTGGGTTCCTGTTCCCCTCCCCACCCTCTAAACCTAAGTGATCAAGATTCAGGAATTCTTTCCTCCCCATACTCTCTCCTTCTGAGATGCCATCCCTGGACCCCAGGCCTTCAGTTCTCCCCAGGCTGTAGGGGACTCCCAAAGGTACACGCCTCACCTCCTCTCTGCTGGGCTCAATCACTTTTCATAGTTCCTGAGAAATCCCACTTCCCCTTCCCGGCCTTGCTAAGGCTTCAGGAACTTGCCCCACCATCTGGCACATGCCTCTCCCTTCATCTTAATCCAATACCCCTACTTCAAAACTCAGATTAAATTTCACCTGTGAGAACACTGTGCTGATTCTCCACCTGCCCCCAAGAGAGCCAGCCCCTCACTCCTTTGTCTTCTAACAGTTATCCGTATCTGCTACTCTCTCACCATAATGTGTGAGCTTCCTCTTCTGATTGTCCTGGGTATCCCCAGCATGCAGCACTGAGCGTGGCACAGAGCAGTACTCAATAAACATGTCCCATGGAAACTGTAAAATTGCAAGACCCTTAGTCTCCTAATAGGTCCATCCACTGCAGACGCTGCCGCGTTTTCACATTGGTGTCTTTCAAAGCCATTAAAGAATTTGTTTTCATTCCTCCATAGCATCTTAAATCTCTGGGGTCCTGAAAACTCTGTTAGATACTTCTTTGAAACAAGTTAAAATATGGCCAGTTACAGCCTCATGGTTGAGGGATAAATGCTTCAAAGTGCCTGCTGACCTTCAGAGGACCTGACTGCCTGGCTGTTTTGCCTCTAGTTTGTATTCACTTTTAACCTATTTTTAAACATTTGATGAAATGCCTAGAATGTTGGCAACCACACCTCATTTCCAAATCTTGCAACCTTTTCCCACTCTGTGAATTATGGGGGTTGGGGGGAACTTAGATATTTCAGCAAGGGTCACCTTCCCAATCCCTCCACTAAGTTATGTATTACTGAGCGATTCCTAGGACCCCCTAAGTTCTTGGTTTTATCAAGAAGTTCTGCATTTCTCATTCCAGGTCAATGGTCCAAGTATGGCTGGCTTTTTGTTAGACTATAATTTTGGTCAGTAAATGACTCATACACTCAAACCCATTGCAATATCTTGGGCTCCTTCCACCTAATTATGAATGGCACTTACCCCCTCAGCTAAAGTAGAAAAAACAAGATTCGCTGAGTTGTTTTAGAGACAAAGGAGAAAGTAACCCTCAAGGTCTGGGGAAATTTATCTAAAACTCCCTGGAACTTGATTAATAGCAAAAGAAACTAACTTCTCGTAGTGCTTTGTATCTTCATTACACAAAAACTCTTCCTAGTTAATTTGCAGTAAGAGTTCCTAGCATGTTTTTCTTTTGCACTATTCATCTGCCTGCCAATTCGTGTTAGCCCTCAGATATTCTAGAACAACCTCCTAAAACAAATAGCTCCCAAATGTCTCTTGGTCAGAGGCGATTTGATTCTTTAGTGGCAGACGCTTGACAATATCAATGAGCTTCCTCGTTTCCTTCCAGTGGGCTCATGTGCCTATTTCCCTAATGTTTGATCTCAGATGTCCAAATGGCCCTTTGCTCAGTTTCCCCACAAACCCAGCTTTACAGATCAATTTGGCACCAGTCTGAAACTTTCCAGATGCTCATCCACACTCTGGCTTAATATAGAAATGTCATCAGTGTGGGCTGCGAAAATGTGTCCAGCTCACTTAAGAAGCCATTATCCAATCTCTGGAAAGAGGCTGGTGGGTCCCTTAGACCAGAGTGTTAGGCATCAAGCTCATATGCCCATCTGGCGCCACAAATGCTGTTGTGAATTTGGATCCTCCACATTTGCCCCAAACCTTCTCCTAAATCAAGAGTTGAGATGATTTTGTTAGTACCTAATGCATCTAACAGTATGTTGAGTCTCTGTACAACCTATGCATCTGGTTTGATCATAGAATTGCATTTTCTCTGATTGACACACAATCTAATTACCATCTGGGCTTAGCAACCAAGGGGCTCACAGAAGATCTAATAGCCTCTAGGTTTAACAACCTCCACCTGTTCTTGTAAACTGAAGGCACAGAACAGTTCAACAAGCATTTGGGGCTCCTATACTGTGAGGATTGGACCAAGTCTGCTCAAAGTCCTTGTTGGTGCCAAAATTTGACACTTCTGCTGGCTTTCCCAATACTATTCATGCTTTCCCTTTTATCCTGGAAGGTAGGATTCCTCAGGCTCACCACTGTGGACATTTTAAGTTGGAGAATTATTTGTCATGTGGGGCTGTCCTGTAGGATGTCTACCAGCATCCCTGACCTCTACTCATGGGATAGCAGTAGCATCTCCCCCACCCCCACCCACCGTATGACAACCAAAAATGTCTCCAGATATTGCCAAATAGCTCCTGGGGACAAAATTGTCCCCAGAGACACCCACTGCTATACAGTAATAACCCAATAGGATTTTGATCTGAAAGAACATCCTACAAATTGGTTCTACCTAGTTTTATCCAAAATATTTCAGGAGCAGGCTAAATACAGACCCCAGTAACCCTTTCTCTGAAGGAGACTCTGACCACTTCCATGATGACACCTTCCTCAGAACAAGTTCCAAAGCAGGATTTCTCACAGTCCAGCCTCCAAATCACCTGAGTGTTTGTTAAAAACGCAGATTCTTGGGCCCCACCCTTGGCTTACTAATCAGTGTCTCCAGGGGTGTAGTTTAAGAATTTACATTCTAGGGGCACCTGGATGGCTTAGTTGGTTAAGTGTCTGACTCCAGTTCAGGTCATGATCTCGTAGTTCATGAGTTGGGCTCAGGTCATGACTTCGCGGTTCCCAAGTTCGAGCACCACATCAGACTCTGTGCTGACAGCTCAGATCCGGGAGCCTGCTTTGGATTCTGTGTCTCCTTCTCTCTCTGTCCCTTCCCTGCTCACACTCTGTCTCTCTCTCTCTTTCAAAAATAAATAAAAACATTAAAAAAAAAAGATTTTGGATTCTAACAAACCAGTAGCAATTCTTAAAGAACACTCAAGTTTGCAGGTACCATTGTTTTAAACTCTGCTATCCCTACCTATGAAAGTTGTCTATCATTCTTTCATACCCAGTGACATTGTGGGTGTGAAAAAGTTGGCACTGATGATATTCGTTCTGTCAGCATCTCTGAGGAAAATCTAAATGGCAAAGACATGCTCAGAAAGCCCACGACTTGTGTATCAACAGGGACCCCTGTCACCACCTATGGCTAGCAGGGGGCCGTCAGGGAGGGCTTGGCAAAGGGTGCACCTTGGAAACCTTATCAGTGAAGAGGAGTGGCACTCCCATTGGATACTGTCTCTTTCCCTACTCTGACCCAACAGAAAATGAGCAATTTTCCCATTAGAACGTTACCTTTGGTCTCACAAGATCCTTACTCTTGCATTAATTTCCACCAATTTGTATTGCAAGCACACAGAGCTCCTGGGCTGGAACTCAAGACATTTGGTTTCTTGTTCAGGTGATACATTGTCTAACAGTATAGTTTTGGACACATTACCAAATCTCATCATAACATGCAAACATGGACTACGTCAGTGGTTTCCAAACCCAGGCAGATATCAGAATTACCTGAGCTTTGTAAAAGTTAAGTTTTTTTTTTAACGTTTATTTATTTTTAATAGAGAGAGACACACAGAGTGTGAGTGGGGGAGGGGCAGAGAGAGAGGGAGACACAGAATCTGAAGCAGGCTCCAGGCTCTGAGCTGTCAGCAGGCTCTGAGCCTGACATGAGGCTTGAACTCACGTACGGTAAGATCATGACCTGAGCCAAAGTCGGACACTCAACCGACTGAGCCACCCAGGCGCCCCTGTAAAAGTTAAGTTTTAAATGCCGGTGCTATTCCTCAGGAATTTAACTGGCTTTTGAATTCTGTCTTTTTTAAAGTTGAGATGATTTGGGGGTGCCTAGGAGGCTGTCGGTTGGGCGTCCAACTTCAGCTCAGGTCAGGATCTTGCAGTTCATGAGTTTGAGCCCTGCGTAGAGCTCTGTGCTGACAGAGCACAACTCAGAGCCTGGAGCCTGCTTCAGATTCTGTGTCTCCCTCTATCTGTCCCTCCCCCTCCCCCCCTCTCAAAAATAAACATTTAAAAAATATTTTTAAAGTTGAGATGATTTTGATTCACACCCAGACCAAGCAGAAGGGCAGACTTAGGGTAGTGAAAGTCTATTGGATGATTAAAAGTAATACTGGATGATTAAATCCACCTGCTAGTAAGAGAGACCTAAAGTAACAGTGCCTCAAATAAGACAGAGATTTGATTCCCTATGCAGAAGTTGGGAGGTGGGCAATACAGGGTTGGTATTGTGTAGCTCCTCCACATCACCCATGTCCCAGGCTCCTTCCCTTTCTGCTTTATCTGTATATGGCTGCCACCCTCACATGGCTTCCATACCCTGAGTCACCTCATGGCTTCAAGATGGCCACTGGAGCACCAGCCAAAATGTCCACATTCTAAGCAGGAGGCTGGAAGAAGGGGAAGAAGAAGATTAAAAAAGGATGCTTTTCTCTGATAAGTCAGCCCCCTACTTTCCTCAGAAGCCTCACTTGGTCACTGCCATTTATATGTCATTGGCCACCTCTGGCTACAAAGGAGACTGAGAAACATACATGTGGCCTTGGGCAGGACAAGTGTCCTGTTAGTAAAGGTATCCAATGCGCATTGGCAGTCTCTGCCCCAGAAGGGAAGGTAGGCTTCATTCTTTACAAATTGTGTTTTAAGTGCTAGTCAGACACTTTGGTGGAGATACCAGACAGGGATCAGAGAAGTGTCTGGAGTTCGATAGATATCAGATGCTGGACATATAAACCTGGGATGCCCTAGATGAAATGACCATGATCACAGAAATGAACAGTCACCAAGAGGTAGATTATAGAGGTGAGAAGAAAGAATCTTAAAGATAGAACACAGGAAGAAGGTGCATAGTCTGAGAGGTGAGTGCAATGTCAGAGAATTTGGGGGAGGGTGTGGTGCACATTGCCAAATGCTGCAAAGTCAGAGAGAATGAGGGCTAATTGGATCTGGTGACCAGGGCTAATTCACTGGTGGTCCTGAAGAAGGCAGTTAGTGGAAGATGAGGGTGGGAAGCAGATTTCAAGGACATGAGAAAAAAATTGAAGATGCTGAGATAGAAGCATGAGTGCAGACCACATCTTGGAGAAGCCTGGTGAGGACAAAAGAGAGTCAGGGTCAGGGGTGGCAAGGGGTTGCGAGAGAAGTAGGATTGGAGGAGACATTTTCTAGGGTTTGGTGGAATGGCCATAAGGTCTGTGATATAGCTGCATGCACATCTAACTCCTCGGTTAGGGGTCAGGTTGGAAACCTTGCTCGTATTGGCATATCTGTGCCTCTCTGAACACCGGGGCGAGGGTTTTGCTCCCCAGATAGGGGGTACTGGGCACACACACCAGTCTTCTGATGTCCTGCAGCTGTCCAAAGAGAAGCTGCAGTGGGATTTTCACAGAGAAGCATTCAAGGTGAAGCCAAAACAGCAAACAGTAAGAAAAATTGGAGGTAGACGCTTCCAGAAGACCCAATCAGAGACAGGAATGTGGAAGGCAAGGCCAAGGCCAGGATCAGTTAGGAGGGACGTGGAAACAGCATGGTCAAGCTGTTGGTCTAGAGTAGAAGTGGGAGACGCCTGGAGAGACAGAGCAGTGCCGGAAGTTCCCAGGGGCCTGGCAAGTCTAAAAGATTGCATCTGATGGCCCCTCTTCCCCACCTGGAACCCAATTGCCCAACCTACCTACATCCCAAAGGGTCTTGACCCTCATTCTCTAGAGCTGATGCACAGATAGTATAACTAGAGTATGTGGGATAAAAAATGAACACCAGGGTTCATCTTAACACGGTGGCCTTAAAATAGCCTTGCAGATTTCAGCACATGCTTTGACATCCCCAATTTTTTAAGCCAATCTGACCTCTCCCAAGCCAAAAAGAGAACAAAATAAAATTCTTCTTTGTGGGTGCCATGAGTTGTGTTTGGCTTCAAAAACTCAACGAGGGCTCTGTGTGTAGTTTGGGGCATTCATTCTGCATTAACTTTCTGTGTCACCTGGGACAAATTAATCTCACCTCTTTGAGTCCCAGGTTTCTTCCTTTGTGACATGACGGAGCTTGGCCAGATCGTTTTCTGTTTCTTTATAACTTGGAAATTCTGTGAACCAAAGTAACTACTGAATGGTGACTTAATAAAGAGATGCTTCTGAAGCATTTGTATTGGTATCGATGTAAATTTTGTATACAATAAAAAGACTACTGGCACACCTGGGTGGCTCAGTCAGTTAAGCGTCCGACTTCGGCTCAGATCATGATCTCACAGTTCGTGGGTTTGAGTCCCACATCGGGCTTTGTGCTGACAGTGCAGAACCTGGAGCCTGCTTAGGATTTTCTCTCTCTCTCTCTCTTTCTCTCTCTCTCCTCTCTCCTCTCTCTCTCTCTCTCTGCCTCCCACTCATGCTCTCTGTCTCTCAAAAATGAATAACATTAAAAAAAAGAAAAAGACTCTTTGGACTAATATAATAGGCATTCCTGGTCCTCCTCCCTTCTCCCACCTCTGTCTTTGCAGGTGTGCATCCTTGAGTGTGAAGGGAAGGTCTTCAGCAGCCCTCTCTGGACTCCATGCACCAAGGTCATGGCCAGGGGCTCCTGGCAGCTCAGCCCTGCTGACCCAGAGCACGTGGCAGCTGCCCTTTACCAGCCAAGCGCCTCCTCCGAGATACAACTGAAGCGAATGCCTCGCATCAGGAGCCTAATCCAAGCCGAGAAAGGGACAGAGCCCGGCATGGATGAGACTGGAGAAATGGAGCAGAAGCAGCTGCAAAAGAGGTTTGGGGGCTTCACCGGGGCCCGGAAGTCGGCCCGGAAGTTGGCCAACCAGAAGCGGTTCAGTGAGTTCATGAGGCAGTACCTGGTCCTGAGCTTGCAGTCCAGCCAGCGCCGGCGCACTCTGCATCAGAATGGTAATGTGTAGCCGGAAGGGGAGCCCCTCCCAGCTGCACCATCCACTTCAACCCATGAGTGAGTTGGGCACGAATGAGCTGGGGGCCAAAGGAAACCTTATATACCCAACTGTCTTAGCCTTCCTCCTGGGCCTGGAAGCACATTAGCCCCCAGCCACATACACACACCCCACACCACCTCAAGGTGTTCAGCCTCTGGGAGGCGGGGGAAGTCAATTCACCTCCCTGCCTCCTACCCACCCTTTCTCTAGGGAGCAAAGATTTTCCTGGGATTACTCCTTAAGGCTGACCACTGCCATTTAAAGATTGGTTACCATGGGGATAATAGTAGCATGTTAAGATAACTAATTCCTCTATAGCTCTCCAGCAGCTCAGTTACTATGGGGACAGTTAAGTGGACCAATCCTCCTATCCGGTTGCCATAACAACCATTCAATTCACCTTTCCTCAGAGACTATCTCTAAGAACCAATAGCTAGACCTACCTTTAGCTATCCGCTGCCTGATTTCTGTGGCTGTGCTGTTGCTATTTCACCTTGAGAGACAGCTTAGCTATCTCCTCCTCTACCCCCTGTATCTCAAGGTGCCTGGATTCCACAGAAAGCACTACACTTTCCCACTCTCCCCCATCAAGGAGTTCTTGTTAGGACCAGGAGTTACACTTTCTGCTTTTCTTTCTTCCACGTGTCATCTGTCCATACTGCCACCTTGCCAGAGATGGACTGATTTGTTGATGTCAATGGCATCATTACTGAGCAAGCCTTTGAGGATTTGGCCCAACTGACCCAGTAGTTTTAGAACAGAGACTAAGAGATCATCCTCTTTCCTCACTTTCTTCCCAGAGGCCATTTTTGTTTTATTTTGTTTGCTTGCTTGCTTTTATTCCTCTCTCCGTCCTGGCCATTACTCCCATGGGAATGCTTATACAGGTACTAAAATACATATCAGATAATAAACATCAAAAACCCTAGTTTATTGCCCAGTCATTACAAACTCCACTTTCCTCAGCCCATCAACCTGTACATAACTTTGAATAGCATAGGAAACTAGCACAGTGGAATTTTCTGAAAATCTAAGAAACTCCCACCCATCAAGCATATGTGCCTTAATTCATATTTGGGATTCTGACTGTCATCAGAGCCTCATACCTCTTCTCTAACAGTCTAGAAACTTACCCTAATGGAAAGAATTAACCAGTTGGTCAAAAACATTCCTCAAACATTACCTAAGTTGGGGGGTCTTCCCTGACTCAGAAGCATAAAACAAAAAAAATGTCTATATGTGCTGTTTTGTTTTGCTTCCTGTATGTCAAAGGTAGGCAGATCATTAATAATCTTGATTCAAATGGGGCGTCTGGGTGGCTCAGTCGGTTAAGCGTCCAACTTGAGTTCAGGTCGTGATCTCACGGTTTCTGAGTAAGAGCCCCATGTTGGGCTCTGTACTGACAGCTCAGAGCCTGGAGTCTGCTTCAGATTCTGTGCCTCCCTCTCTCTCTCTCCCTCTCCCATTCCTTCTCTGTCTCTCAAAAGTAAATAAATGTTAATAATCTTCATTCAAAGTATATTAATACAAATGTTAATCTTTGGCACCCACACTTCAGCATGGAGGCAGCCCACATAGCACCTTGCAGGTAATCTGGTTTGCAACAGGCCCATTGCCAAATACAGACATATGTATTAAGTTGTGAGGAGAAGCCTGCCCTGTATATTTTAGCAGAATGACTAATTTCCGAAGGCCCTGAATTAACCCACGCCATTTTTGAAGTCATACTCTTGGATCCTTAACCAACACCCTATTTCTTCCTAAGCCATATTTGCACATTACCTAACTCAGTATATCCTTCAGAAGTGGCATGGATTGAATTCTTTCAAATCTCAGACATTTATTCTTCTTTAAAGTGGCTCTTAAGGGACACTGAGGCTCTTGTCTAATTCTGAACCACAACCGTTTTCTTTACCTAAAGACAGTTTAAAATCAATTACATTAGCAGGAATCAATTTATTTAAAAACAGAACAAAAAGAAATGATTGCAGCCCCTATTCAGGCAACTGATTTTCCTAATTTTCTATTAAGCTTCCCGCTGAGAGGCACTGAAACATAACTGGCAACTAGCCTCTGTCTGCTGCTTTGCTCAAGATACGAAGTTCTTGATGGAACCATTGGAAACGTTAACCAGTTCATGTTGGGTATTATTGATTGCTCTCCTTCCTCTTACTGTAACGATCTCTGAATTTCCTCTTGGCACACATTCATGGTAGCTGAGTTCCAATATGGATACGTACTTATGAGTCCACAACAGGCAGCTTAAACCTTGTCTTCACTCACCTACACATAGCCCAGCCAGCCCTACACATGCCTGAGATTTCTCCATCTTGGGGGATCCTGTTGCCAGGGCTGTTCTGGACTTCTGAGATATCCAATACTAATCTATACTTAGAAGGTTAGAGGAAGTAGGGCCACCTAACACCGAAATGGGATAAAAAGCCCTATTTAGAATGCGTAATGATGTGTTCGGAAAGAGGGACATGGTGGTCCAGTCCTAGACAACTGTGAAAAGGGGTATCTACTTACCATCATTTTCCCTGTCCCCACACTACTATGTCTTATGCCCCCATGCCCTAACCGTTGTAGACAGTGGAAAGTGAGCAGATTCATTCATGGTGAGGAATTAGTGAAACTTGGTTTAAAGAGCCATAAATGAGAACACTATTTAGCCTCAAGAAATGAATTGAATTACTACATATGGATTCCAAATACTAGGGACAAGAGAGCTGTTTCTGGGCATGGGGCCTATGTTATGCCTTTCAAGTCCCAGCCCACAGACCTCCTCTTTATTCTGTGAGTCCTACCGGTAGACTCAAGGTGTATAGAAGTTAGGGAACCCTACTTGCTGTTTTAGTGGCTATTTATTCCATTGATAAGCTTTTTATTGCCTCCCTTCTATTGCTCAGTTACCAGGACAAATAGGATTGAAAGGTCAGGAAAACTACGGAGTTTGCCATTTTAATCATTTCTGTCTCCCCAGGTGTCCGGGTGATCCCCAAAACAGCATGTCTCCAGCCCCAGACCTGCCGGCTGGGAATCGGGATTCCTTCTTCCCCAAGACACTGAGGCAAGCTTTGCCTCCAGGTCTCCACCCCAGGGTGGAGACCCTCCCAGTCTGTCTTTCCCTCCCCACTCCCCCACCCCGCCCCCATGGCATGTTTCATGATAATCTTGTTGCTACATCAGAGTGTATTTTTGTAATTCCTCCAGCTAACATATTGACAGCCCCATCTTTCCTTCTCACTTTCCTCCTTCCTCTTCCAGGGGTGGGTCAAAGGAACAGGAAATCAAACCCGGGGTTTTGACTTGTCACTGCCATAACTTGTTTGTAAAAGAGCTGTTCTTTCTGGCTGATTGTTTTAAACAGATATTTCTCCATTAAACTTCTACTCAGCAAACGGTTAATAAGTCGGTTGGCTGTATGTACGTCTGAGGAGTCTGAGAAGCCCAGACTCCAAACACACCATCAGCGCTGCCTCTCTTGGGAAGGAGAAGCAAAAAGCACATGGCTCTGCTTTATATAAAGCACGACGGGCAAGAACACGGAGCATAAACACTCCGATTGCACTGCATCTCTAGCAAGTGCATGAATGGATGAGCGGGGAGGGGAGAGGCAGGGTGCTCAGAACCTCTGGGTGCCTGTCAACATCACCATTGGGGCGGGTTGCTGGTGGAGACACAGAATCCACCCCGTTTCTCACTCAGAAGGAATTTGCATTTTTAACAAGTTCCAAGTGATGCAGATCTTGCTGTTTTGAGACCACTGGATTAAGACATGAGGAAAAGGGCAGAGCCTAGATGAACTCGCTGATGTCATGTTTATCTCCAATTTAACACGAAACATGTCAAGGTGTAACTGTCAGGCGAAGAAACATATGGTGCACCCAGACAGGGCAACTGAGGAGACTCAAATGTCTAGAGTGTATACTAGGTGATGGGAAATCAGTCAGGAGGGTAAGGAGCTCTGCTGGGGAACTGGAGAGCCCTGCTGAGCTCTCAGTAGGGAACCTTAGCCATTCAGACACTGCAGGAAGGGCTAGGTGATGCAATCCCCCAAGTTCTCTGTCCTCCAGCCCTTCAAACCCCAGTCTGTCACCTGTGGGTCAAACCCAACTAGAAGCTGGAAAGTTAGGGAGTCTGTGCATACAGCCATAAAGGTGAGCCCGGGAGGTACAAATTGAGAATGTGTAGCCCAGAGTCACAAGTGATGTAGAGGAGCTTGGGCAAACGGCAGTGGAGCAATAGATTCTACTGGGACTTTTCTTGGGAGGCAGGGGACAAGGGAAAACGGGGCAAAAGAAGCCCTGTGCTCTACCACGAGGTAAGGAAAATGGCCACCCCCATACCAGCTTTACATGCTGCTGGGCTTGAGTGATGTAATCCAGCCCCTGGGTCTAGGGGCACACCACTCTCACCGTCAGGGCCTTTTAGGGGTCTCCAGATCCTGCTCCCAGAGACGCCTATGGTCCCGGAAGCTAAAATTGCTTAAAGCAGCCCCAGTGCACAAGGATGGGAGTTTGCTTTCTGCTTCCCACGTAGGCCAGCTTTTAACTAGCCATTTGGGCCATCACAGTATGTGGAATCAAAGAACTCGGGGAGTGTCCCGTATTGTTCCCTAAAGTCAGAACCCATCCCATAAGCAGAAAAGGACTTATTTATTCCTAAGTCATTTGCCAACTCCTCAACCAACTCAGGGATATAGCCAAGAACACGCTCCCCACTGTCAATACAAGCAGTATATAAAATGGTTCCTACCTGGATTACAATCTTAGTGCCGTTATTTCACAGTTTATGACCTGGGGTAAGTTATTTGACTTCTGTGCTTCCCTCTTCTCATCTGTAAAATGGGAATAGTAGTAGTAACTCTCTCATTGGATTATTTAGGTCAGCACTTGATTATTCATGTATGCACTTGGACTGGTCCCTGGTCCCTATCATTATTATAAGCTAATGAATGAATGAATGAATGTGTACGCTTTGCCCACATGCCACCATTTGTTTAACACCAAGAACAACAGTAATCTTATCCTTTGTAGGGGGAAGGGGTAGAGGGACAGGCACACATTAAATCAGACAATGTACCATTTTATTCCTTATAAAATATATTTCATATTGTTGCTGTAAAAACATTACATTTCACATTTTTTTAAAAAAATTTTTAACAGTAAAAATAATACTTGGAAGACAGCTGGGGGAAAAGGCGCCAATAAGACAAATTCACAGATGGGATTTATCTCCCTCTTCTCTCTCTCCTTTTTTCCTTTGTTTTTTGTTTTTTTTTCTTTTCTTTTCTTTTTTTTTCTTTCTTATTTTTTTTTTTTTTCTTTTTGGCCCCTGGTAAAGTCAGAACCTGGGAGGTCCAGAAAGTAACAGGACAGATTTCTTCAAACAAATCAGAGTTTCCACAACCAAATTAATAATGTCCTCCAAGGAGTCAAGCTATAGGCTTAGAATCACAATGTGGCTATCACTCAAAACTCTCTCTGAAATTACAAACCTGCTTTCACAGCCAGCTTAAGAACCACATATATCCAAGCTATTTTCCTCACTGGTCCATCCATGAGCTTTGCACCTGTGATCTCACTTGACCACAGACATCATTCACCAGACTCCGAACTGAATGAGCATAGGTACAGATTTAGTATCATTAAGGCTATTCCAAGCAGGCACCACAGACTCCAAAGGTAAATTCCAAGAAATACTTTGAATAGGGTCAACATCCCTGGAATAAATGGGTTTCCCAACATCACTTCTTTCAAAAATCAGTCCTGTTAGTTTCAAATGCACTCCTGTGGCACCTGACCTATCAGATTCTGCTGCCCAGGTGGGCTGGGAAGCAGGGAGAGACACAAAGATGTAGAGAACAGGCAAAATTGCTGATCAGTTCACAAGCCACCCCCACCCTCCAAGAAGAACAAACGGGGCAACCCCAAGGACAGACCACATGTCAAGAACATAACAGCCACAAGATGGAGCGAGAGGGCAGAGGCTAGAGGAGGCCATCACCATGGAAAAGGAGAGAGGAGCAAATACAGATAGGGGAAAGCTGCACCAAAATAAAACATTAAAAAAAAAAAAAAGCCACCTCAGTTTTTAAACTGTTTCATCCATTTCTTGTTTCTCCTCTTCCTTTTCTGCCCTGTGTACCAAGGACATGAGAAGCCTACCTCACTTAGAGGAAGTCTTGCTGTCCAGTTATATCGACATGGTCCAAACTGAGGGGGAAAATGAAAACAGCTTTTCTGAAGACAAGACTCAACAAGAGCCTGATTAAGAGAGGGAAGGACGCTGCTGGGCAGAGTCCTCACGTCTCAGAAGCTCCCTCCCCTCACCAAGAAGATCTGAAGATGAACGAGGGAAGTGAGCAGTCAGGACAATCCACAACCTGCCATCAGCTTTTAATTCTCAGGGTGGCAGAAGGGACAGGAAGAAGGACACTGGGCCACCTCTTGCTGGCCTGGTTTCTAGCTTTAGGGACAGATTCCACATTTTTTTTTACTAAGTTATAAAAATATACCCCATTACCACCAAAGACACCTATGAATGAGTGTCTTTCCCTCCATCACCAAACCCCGGGTCACTATCACCCTTCACAACACCATGCTTCTAAGGTTGGCGGGTTTTCTAATACTCTGTGTATCACAGATTGACAAGCACCTGCACAAGTCCCACATGCAGTGGCCAAAGGATCCTCAGTAGGCCAGTATCTCCACCTGGGAGTAAGAGAGGATGGCCTGGTTACAGCCAGGGGACGGACGCTGCTGCCCAGCCCCAGGATAGGTGGTCTGGTGGGATTCTCGAGCCCCCGACCTCAGGGATATAAGTGCAGTACTGGGACACCAGACAGCTGGGCACCGAGTGGCCATGCTCATGCCGGCCTGACGAACTCCCAAACAAGTCAGGCTTAAAAGAAAGGGGAGCCCCAAAACAAAACATGCCCTCCATTGAGGTCTCAGCTTGTCTGGTCCTAGTTAAGCACTGATCGGCAGGGCCCCAAGCTCCCCATCCACATCTCCCTCATCAACAAGAATAGTTTTGCATATTTACTTCCCAAGCAATGCAATCCAGGCTGCTCTCAGTTCTTCAGGCCTCCAGAAATGAGGGCTAAAGCACTAGGAGCTGCTAACCCAACCCCTCCTCCAGAGAGTTCTTCAGAGTTAACTTTCCCCCTCCCACCTGCAGGCAAGAAATGGTGCTCAGCAGATACCTCTGAGAAGGTCACACCACATCAAACTGACCCTCCCATCTCAGGAACTGGACCAACACTGATAAAATTCCAGAGACCTCCTGCATTGATGGCAGAGTCCTGTCCTATCACATTCTCCCAGGCCCTCTGACCCAACCTAAAACTCGGGAACCTGCCAACTCGCGCTCCAACATGGGGGCAAGCTGCCACTTACCTTTCTCTCTCCTTTTTTTATTTTTCTCTCCATCCCCCACGCCAGCCCCAACTGCAGCCTTCAGGGGGAATGGGAAAATCCCAGGTAAAGCCAGAGACAAAGAGGAACCTGCACAGGGGTGGGGGTGGGGTCTCTTACCCAAATGAAAGGGAACTTGAATCAGATAAAAGGCTTCTGAATACACTGGGAAAAGAAAACAAAGTGTTTTTAAAGTGTCACCTCCATAACTGGAGGGAGGAACATCAAGAGGGAGTTTATTCACTCAGGTAACAGCAGAGGGCTTTCACGAACACTAAAACCCTCCAATGTTTCCTCAAGGAACAGAGGAAAGAATGATCAAGGTAGTGTTTAACTGCCACATTTCAAAAAGTAAATTCGTATAGCCTTTTGGCTCAGCTATTTGGGGACAGTCTTTAAAAACCTATTAGTCTGGGCTTTAAGAAGAAGCCATACAATACTTGTTGGGATGCAACCCAACTTCAGAGAGAACCCAGATTCAAACAGTTGTCATCAAGAAAGGGTTTTCCTTTTACTTCCATAGAAGCTGCTCGGTGAGGACAGGCTCTCCCTTCTCCTGGATTCGGGTGGAGAAGAGGGGCTGGCTGCACCTTAAAAAGTGCACAGATACCCCCACTATCCCCCCACCAACCACCGCAGGTCCTGCTCTCGGAGTCATCAGCCAGAAACTTTTTTTTCTTTTTTTTTTTTTTTTTTTTTTTTAAGAAAAGTAAATTCATCTTGCTCACAGTCCCTTCTGGAAGAGTTGAGAAAGCAAAGAATTCACCAACTCAGCAGGAAAACAGAATGAGCTGTTCCTTCTTTTGATACATGCAAACTAATCCCCTAGACAGAGACGTGGGAAAGAGAGGGTAATTAATTCTTTGGTCTCTGGTTCACTGCAGAATACCCTTGGTCAGTTTCGGCTCTCTCCTATTTTAGGGGTGCGGGGGGAGTATTTTCCTTTCTTCTTTTAAAAACTCAAATGTTCCCAAAAGGGAGGGGGGAAATGTTTTACGTATTAAACCTTAGCCAATAGAACCCAAACTCCCAATGTCCACTCTTTATCGTTTAGGTTTCTGCAGAGGGCGTGGGACGCGTCTGTCTTTCGCGGTCTGGCTGCCGGTGGGGGCAGGGAGCAGGGAGGATGAGCCGGTGGCAGGGCGGGTTCAGTCCAGGAAGCGCTGGCAGGCCTTCTTCCAGCGGCAGGCCGTGCACCACTGGTCCCGGTGCTCGATGCCGTACACTTTGCGGCACTTCTTAGCCTCCCCACGGGCTTTCCTGGCAAAACAGAGTAAGGAGGATACAGACACGCAGTGGTGGCTGCAGACCTGGACAGTGGCCAGGCGAGAGGCTGAGCAAACCAGCAGAGGCTGGAAGGGCAAGAGCCAAGGGGCCAGAGGAGCAAAGGCCTCCGCCCCTGCATCTACCCTCCCCTGCATCCACCCCCACCCCCTCACCTCCAGCCACCCTGGGGGAACTAACCCAGGAGACTAGGGTTGGTGGACTCAGAACCCACATTTATAGTGGGGACAGTGAGGACAGAAGCCAGAAGGGAGGCCACGGAGCAAACTGTCTCACCTGGCGCTGCTCTGGGCCCGGGGTGGAGAAGTAACAATCAGGTGGGATTTCATTGCAGGTGGAGGCTGCTGGGGCTCGCTGAAGCTTAGTGACCTGCTCCGGACCTGGCCATGGGGAGAGAGAGAGGCCATAAGCACAGGCCAAGGGCATGAGGGCAGAAGCAAAAGGAGAGACAACCATCCCACCGGAAAGTCAGCCACACCCACCAAGCCCCTCTTTGTGGCAGGAGGCCTTCCCTGGTAAGATATTCCAGGCACAGGTGAGCAGGGGCCAGGTAGGGAGGAAAGGCTGCAGAGTGAGGGACAGGCCTTTAAACCACATTTTGGAAAGAGTGAGTGCCCTGAACAGGGGAGGCTCTTGACCTGGCCTCCTGGTGGGCTGCTCCCTGCAGGTTTAGATGGAGTTACCACATGTGGGACGAGGGAGGGACTGTGCTGCCTGAAAGCCACCTTCAGGCACCCAGGTTTGACAATGTGTGATGCCTTCCTGTAGGCGATATTTAAGACCACGACCACTATGGGTGGTTCAAAAGGACATCTGATTTATTTTAGCTCAGAGGCAAGCCACCTAAGGCCACGGTCCTCCCAGTGCCCCCACTAGCACCCATCTTCTTTCATGCTCCTCCCCTCATCCTCCCCACCTCCTCCATATTCTCTGCCCTCCTCTCTCTCCACACTGAAACCTTAACGAGCACCCACCCACACTCAGAGCTCAATAGCGCACTGACTGCAGACCCGCCTGGTGACTTCCTAGGCAGTAAACTTGCTTTATCTGGCTTCTCCTCTGCAGACACACTCCTTGCACCTCCTATGAGGGCTGTGACCCACTAGGGAGGGCAAGCAAGGGGGAGAGTGTATGGGGGCCGTCAGGAAGTTTGGGCACTGGAGGCAAGTGCAGGGAGATGGCATCCAGCACTGGTAACATGCGGACGCTTACCCCCAGGGGGGCCCACGGGCTCAGAGATAGGCACACTCACCGGAGAGAGGGAGGAGGCCGTGGAGGGGGCAGCAGCCCAGCTAATACTGGTGTAGATGTGTGGCGACACAGGAATCTGGAAAGATGGCAGAGCCTGCCAGAGACGAGAGCAGGTCAGCCTGGAGCCCAGTCAGGCAGCTAGCAAGTCCGCCCATGTTCCCTGCGACTTCACGGTCCGCCACAGAGCATGGGCCTCCAAGAGGAAAAGACGGGGGTGCACGCGAATACTCTGCTCCCGGCAGAGCGAGCCCAACTCTGATACCCTCCTTAGTCCCTGGTTCCAGTTGTTTGCTGGATCCCTTCTCTGAGAGCTGGTCTTCAGGCCAGCCCCATGACTGAATCATCACAGTGGATTAGCTTCTCAGCTGGCTCACCTACCAAGAACATGTTACAGGCAGTTCCCCGAAGCAGTCCAAAACCCTTCTGAGCACAGGTGGTGTTGCTGCACCAAGTATATGATGTCCCCAGGCAACCACTGGGAAGCAGCAACACTCTCCTGGAAGCCCGGATGCAGCCGCCCTCTATAGGTCCCAACTGGCAGGGTCAGCCAGCTGCCCAAAGGGCCTCCTGAAGTTGGCCAAACATAAACTAACCAGGCAGCCACTCATTCTAATGAGAAGGAGAGCTGGCTCATTTTGTGAAGGCTGTCTGACTGAGAGCACTGCTTTTTAATTACTAGCGTGTAAATCACCCTAGAGTCTGATAAAACCAAGCTGAAGGCATAAAAGGATTTTAAGAAAAAAAATGCCAGAAAGCAAACTGTGTGTTCAGAGTACCTATGTGGACCATCCTACATGTAACCCCCTCCATGACAACTTTCCCAGCTACGTGGGCATAACAGCGTGATTCTTCCTGTGCCCACACCAATTTCTCATGCCTCTCGTAAGGTACTTTGACCACTCATTATACTCAATCAAACTTACATATTTATTTCTCTCTCCAGCTAAACCATGCATTTCACAAGGTTGGTTGGGGACTATGTCTTATTCTATTTAAAAAGTTTAGCCCAATGTTTGACACACGGTAGGTAGTCAAAACAAAGGGTGCTGGATTGTTTGTTAATGTAACACAATTTTAGAGAAGTTACAGATTTACTCTGGGCAACCCAACTGCACTATTCCATCCACTTTTATAACCAGTGATGTAACGATTCCCCAGTCCAAATCCATCCACCTGGTTACTCAGGGATTCAGCCAGATTCTAGTGACTACTCATGACAGCCACTGATGCAGAACTCTGGAATTCCCACATTTGTTGAGTGTGAAGTCATTTTTCTTTCCCTCTTTATAGAAGCTAGAGATCAGCAATTTAGCCAAAGGGCTCAGCCTTCGGTCAGGGTGGTCAGTGGCCTGCGATCAGGCTGGCCAGTGACATGTCAGACACCAAACATCCTTTACGGCCACACAGCTGAGCTCCCAATGTGCCCCAGCCTCATACCTGGTATGCATGGTCGGCCTGAATGTGCCAGAAGGAGCCAGGAGCTGACTTGCTGAGAGCACCAGAGGGCAGATAAGACTCCAGGCCAGGGTGTTCTGGGCCTGAGGACTGGGTTTTGGGAGGAGGTGGTGGGAGGAGAGCAAGGGGCGGGCTGGTCATGCTGGGGGTTGGGGCTGGGTCAGCTGTGGGGGCACCAGCAGCAGCTTCCTCCTTCATCTGCACCTCTGTGTAGTAGAAATCCTCCTCCCGCTTGAACTGGTCGGAGTCCACAGTGTCTCTGTGAGGGAAGGAGATGCAGTGAGGGTCAGGAACAAGTTGCCTCGGGAAACGCATGGCAGAAGAGGGAAGAGCACTTGCCCAGACCCACCCAATAAGTCAGGGAAGGAGCCCGCGAGAACATCCAGAAGGCCCTGTCCCGGGACGCCAGAAGGCGTCATAGAGGATTACATGCTTGAACACGGTTTTTCCTGGCACCTCAGGCTCCTCCTCTCACAGAACGTGTCTCTCTTCCTGCAACAGTCATCTGGCTCTGCCCCGGGTCCCCTCCGGTCCCCACCTACCTGTGGTCATGCTCTCTCCACAAGGGAGAGGGCTGGGGGGTCATCTTCCACCTCCCTGAGCAGCTCTGGCTCCGGGGAGTCAGAGCTAATGGAGCCCAGCTCCCTGAGGGGAAGCAGGTGCAGAACCCGCAATGAGGTGTCATCAAAGTACCCAATTTCTACCCAGAATTCAAACATCTTGCCCCCTACAGTGAGGCAGGAAGACACGTCCACAGGATGGGCGGCGCTCCTTCCCCATGAATGGCGTCATCATTCACCATGAGAAGAAGGTCTTCCCTTCCAAGCACAGATCTCTTTCCAACAGGCTATTTTGCCAGACACAGGGGTCGGGGATAGGCACCAGGTGGTATTCTCAGCAAATCGTTTTCTCAGAACCATTCTTGGCTGTGGGTGGCAGGATGGAGGAATACCCGAGTGGGTCTCTAGGCAAAGATGCCCCGGGCTTGATACCTACCCCAGGTGGAGGGCTTTGACGTGTCGTTTGATGCCCACAATTGAGCGCAGAACTTTGCCACAGTTTGGCCACAGGCACTTGTACATCACCTTCACAGAGTTCTAGGAGAAAGGAAGATGGGAGCATCGGGATGTGCCCCTCCCCTCCCCACTCCTCACCCTCATCCAGTGGAGACTTGAGCTGCCTTCAAACACAAGCCAACAAAAGGCTCTAGGGAAGGGATTCCCTGGGACCAGAGAAACTGACAGGCAGGGGCAGAGAGCCTGGTCCCAGGATTCGGTCCCACTGCCAACACCAGTGCTTCGTGCTGTGGGTAAGACCCTGCCAGAGGCCCTTACACACAGGCCCTATGTGAGAGCAGCAATGAGGGCAGGGATCAGGGCAGAGGTGAAAAGGAACAAGCATAAAAGAGAAGGAGTGGGCTCCTGGGGATATCATGACGGAACAGAGGAACAAAGGAAAACTGAAATGGGATGGAGCCTGAGAACACCCAGGACCTGGGGGTCCCCCATACCCTCCAAAGCCAGCCCCAAGCTGACGTCAGCCCCACACCACATCACATACCTTTCTTTTGCGTGGAGCTGGTTCATCCAACAGGAAAGCATCCGGATCGGTCTCAAATCCGTTATCAGTTTGGGGAGAACCAAAGGCATCCCCCAAATACTTGGGGCTGGCCTGGGGGTGAGGAGGTGAGGGCGTAGAAATGCCACTGCTCGCACTCCAGTGCCCGCTGGTGGTGCTGCTGCCACTGTCCGACACATCACCGCTTTCCTTCCAAGGATCACAGGCCGCGCGGGAAACTGACCAGAGAGAAGACAGAGGGCGCTCACACACTATCCCCAGGCAGGGGACACCTCTGGCACACCTCTGTCTACACCAGATCCAGACCAACAGCCCCAGTCAGAGACCATGAAATTCTAGTTTGCAGTCTGGGTTCCTGAATCCAATTCCTGGCTCTGGCTCTGACTGGCTTTGCCGCTCCATGGGCGGGTCGGGGGGGGGGGGGACCCTAAAACCTTTCATTTCTAAGTTCCTGTAAAGGATCCCTGCTCTGCACTACTGGCCATTTCCTACCACAGCCACGTGGGTAATCATTAACCGCCATACACACACTGTAACTTTGTTTTATGTGTTGTTAATAGAAAGATAACCTAATTAAAATGTATTTCTCACTTTATATGTTAAAAAGAAAAGCAGGGAGGAGAGTGGGGTGTGGGGAGGGAGAGCCCCTCCTCCTGCATCTAGGCCTGAAAGGGTTGATGAGAACTTGCACCACAAGCCTGCTGGATCTCATGTGGGATCCTTCCTCCAGCAGCAGAGTCAGATGGCAAGGCCAACTTAAGGGCTTCTGGGCCAGGCTTTCTTGAAAAATGCCTTTCAAGAATTTAAACACAGGAAGGCCCTCAAAACCTGCACGTGAAAAAACAGTTGCACCAGCTCTTATGGCTACAAGAGGTGTGACATTTACTAGACTAGCTACAGCCTGGGTGACTCCTGCTTTTATCCACAAGCAACACATCTGGAGAAGGAAAGACGAACTTCTGAGAGTTCGTTATCTTTCTATTAATAATACATAAAACAAAGTTGCAGTGTGTGTCTGTCGGTTAATGATTACCCACGTGGCTGTGGTAAGAAATGGCCAGTAGTGCAGAGCAGGGATCCTTTTACCAGAGCTCAGAAATGAGAGGTTTTAGGGTTCCCCCTGCCCCACCATGGAGTGGCAAAGCCAGTTCAAACTAATCACGAGTTGACGGGGAGGCCCTTCCATCCAACACAGCCCCGAACCCACTGCCCAGCTCCCAGTGGTGCGTCTAGACAGGAAGAAGACCACAGGGAGACAGGTGCAATTTTCAGTTTATAAACTGCCTGTCTTGGGCGCCTGAGTGGTTCAGTTGGTTAAGCACAAGACTTCGGCTCAGGTCATGATCTCATGAGTTCAAGCCCTGCATGGGGGTCGCTGCTGTCAGAGCAGAGCCCACTTGGGATCCTCTGTCCCCCTCTCTCTCTGCCCCAAAAATAAATAAACATTTAAAACAAACAAACAAACAACTGCCTGTTGCTGATTTAGATCCAACCTAGACTCTCCATGACTAGGCCATAAATCCAGATTAATTTATAGTACAAGAGAATGTGAAATTTTGAGACACAGAAATAGCAAGAGAAGGGGGTAGCGGGGAACTGTGACATGTGTCATATGATGGCCATGTCCCCTAAAGCCCCACCTGCTGGCATGGGTAGCCATTCCAAACAGCTGCCCTACCCTGGATTCTAAGGTCAACTACTACATCCCTTATGGTCAGGATAAAAACCCTAATGCTTTTCTCTCATCTTGCTCGATTCCCAAGCTCGATTAGCCTGCTTCTAGGCTAATCTAGACATTTGAAATTCCCAGCATTCCGTGTTTCCAAGGCAGGCTCTCCTCCAAATGAAGAGAATGGGATGGAGGAACTCTTCCCTCCCTAAGTATCACTGTCAAGTCTCAAAGCTATGACTTCTTGAAAACCCAGTTTGAAGCGACCCATGTCTTGAAAACATGCACATGTAGGGCTTAAAGCAGGATAACCCTTCAGGGAAGAACTCAGAAGCCACCAATGGGCCAACAGGTCCAAGGCCCACACATGTATATCAGGGAGAGACAGGCCAGGGAATAGAATGCTGCATCTAGTGTGACCAGGCCTCTGGAGAAAAAGGGCAGGTCAAATGGCAGGTTCACCCTATAGTACAGCAGGCTTCCACACAGGAACTGCCCAAATGGCTCAAACACTGGAACTGGCAAATTGACATACAATGGGAGAAAAACAAAAAACAAAAGAAAAATGTAGTATCATACATTAATCTCTATGTTAGAAGATAAACATAAATGACTCTACCTTAGATCATAAGATCTTCTAGGGCAAGGGTAACAGATTTTCTATACCATGAAAACAAAGCGCTCCTCTGCAAATGCACAGCTATGAGAGTTTACAGTGAATTTCTCAGAAATGTGTAGAATTCCCTCTGTTCCACACACATACACACACACACACACACAGCCATCCCAACAGTACAGAGAACAAAGAGAATACGTGGTTTCTGTGCAAATAGTACCCATGATTATTACAGCAAGGCATAGACCTCACCTGGCAAAATACTTCAATATAATTAGCTGCCAAGGAACCTTATTTTTCCACTGACTTCAACCATAAGATCAGAAATATACTGTAATGGAAAAAAAATCTTTAATAGACCCTTAAAAATGTCTGTCAAGCTGGGACTTAAGATATCAGGATCACGGCATATTATCAGTTAGATGTGTCTAATGTTGGTGCTGGGGTGTGTGTGTGAACGTGTACTTATGTATGATACACACACAAGACGCACACGACCTGATGGGAATTGGAGTCAATGATTTTCTTTGCCCTTATGACACTTTCCTGATCTTCCTCCTGGATCTCCGAAACTTGTGGAATTTCCTAAAAAACTTAAAGTTGGCTCCTTTCCTCCCCATTTTGCCTGTGCAGCTCCCAGGCACTAACAGAGCAGGTGTGCAATGCTCAGCTTCACACATAGGTGCCGTCTGGCAGGCTCTGGATGAAGGAAGTGAGCCTGCTTTACCACACCTTTCAATTTACCTTCTATCTAGGGAAATTCCTTATGAGGGATACTTGCAAAGGCCACTTTCCTCCTGACAAGTGTTCACAGCTAACTCATATTTTCCTGTAAGCTTTTAAGTAGCCTACAATTCAGTTAGATGTCACCAATGAAGAAAAGTTATTCCCTGGGAGTAAGTTAGGCCAGCCCTATAATGAAGTTCAAAAACAACTTCAGGTTCACTATCAGTCTGGTCAAACTACTAACATAAGGCAACCCTTCTTCCTCCCATATTACTGATCATATATATTTTAGGGGTCGCACCAGAAGGATTTTCTTTTAATTCAGGAATTTGCTGTGAAGTCATACTATTGCTCTGTGTTAAGCAATTGGATTTGTTAGACTTCAGCTCATTTATTCCAGGTCCTTGGCCTGTAGGCCCGCACTAATTTACAAGGCTGAATTAGGCACTTGGAATGGGGGCATGAATCTTCTGAGGCCACTAGGGGACCATTTAGTAAGTTTCTCTATGAACTAAATATTCCTCTACTGGCCTTGTTCAGGCCCCCACCAAAGTGCCTCACTCACTTACTCCCATAGAAGAACTTACTCGAGTGGCCAGTGTGGCTCAGCCTCATGCTCAATCATCTTCATAATGCACCAGGAAACTCCTCCCCAGCTGAGGAAACTGAAGAAAAAGAATGGAAGCATCTAACTCAATGCCACTCAGCCAGTCTGAGATGCAAGTGAGAAGAGACTCCGGAAATCCTACTGCCAGGCAATTGGCTGGTCTAAGCAGAGGCAGTTAGTGGCGGGCCTGTGCCACACCCAGTACCCACCAGGGACCCCTTCCTCACCAGAGAAGTTGGCCTCAGCCCCAGGAGGGCTCTGCACGACTGGACTGCAGGACAGGGACGTCAGCACCATGGCCGCCATCATCTCATCCATTTCCACTGCATCCGACTTCCTGGATTGAAGTGGGTAAATGCCAAAGGTTACTTCCTGACACAGCAGGTAGCATGATCGGCTTGCACTTCTGGACTGTCCCTTCTATACCCCCACTCCACTCAGCCAGTGTGCGTGCTAACTAAAGCATGAAGGTCTCTCTCCTCATTCTTCATGAAAAATACCCATTCTGAATTGCATTTCTAGTATCAGTCAACTCCAATGCAAGCAGGTCGGTCCCCATGCCATTGCTGACACCTGGAGGCAGCGCCACTGTCCCCGAAATTCACTTTGTAACTCTAACTGTGGCTTAAAATTGAGAATTTTACTTGGGGGAGAAGGAAGAAGAGCAAAAGCAATAAAATCAACCACAGGGATAAAAGACGCCTGCTGGAATTCGAAGGCACTAAAATTACCCTCCTTTCCTCATCTTCTATTGAAATTTAAGAAAGGTGCAATTACACTAACCAGTTCTTTTCCCTTCCCCTTAAGAAAAATGATGAGGTGTTCTGATAGCTCCTGAACGTAGTACACAAGCCAATGAGCAAGTAAACCAGAAACACTAAATCTCCTGATGTAAATCTCAATGCTTAGAAACCAGAGGTCTATAAAATTTTACATGTAATTTTTTTAAATCCATATGTTAAAAAATCCATATGGACTTTTAAAAATCCATACAAACATTACGTGGAAGTAAACTTAGAGCTGTCTATAAGTTACAGCCAATGTATGAAAAGTTATTCTGAAGTAAATTTCTAGGTGGCTCATCTATTTCAAAGGACTATATTAATTCTTTCTTTACAGTTCAGATCCACTGAAATCTGGGACCATGTTTGAGGCAGCTAAACCAAGACTAGTAATATAGTAAACATATTAGCATCCCCTTTTTGTGTGTGATCTTTGAATTTTTATTTCCATAGAATAACAAAACAATTTCTTTGCCAGCGTTCTACTGAATTCACAAGCAAATACTATTGCTCTGGTCTGGTCTGAAGACACTGGATATGCTGTCAATAAGGGTACTACCCACAGACAGACACAGAAATAATGGAATGGGGCTTGACTACTTGTACACCCTGAACATACGGCAATCCCCACTGGCCAATTTTCCTTCTTAGTCTTACAAGACCAATGGAATATATAATATAGAAATTAGGAGATGAGAATATATATATATATATATATATATATATATATATTCATATATATTCATTCATTCTTGGGGGAAAATTGTATCATAAAATTCTAAAGCAAAATAGGCATTCTTCACTCATCAGCGGTTTTGAAGATCTAAGCCAGGGGTCAGCAATCTATGGGCTGTGGGACAAACGTGCTCTGCTGCTTATTTTTATACAGCTCATAAGCTAAGAGTGGCACAATTGTTATATGGTCCTAAAAATAAAAGAATTCTCTCTTGATATGTGACACAAGAAAATTAGATAAAATTATAATCTGAGTGTCCATAGGTAACATTTTATTGGAGCATGGCCATGCCCTTTGTGTACTGTCTGTGGCTGTTTTCACACTGCCACAGCAGAGCTAAGTAGTTGGGACAAAGACTGGTTGGGCCACACACTACATGATTCACTATCTGGCCCACTCAGAACAAGTTGGCTGACTCCTGATCTAAGCCATTTTTCCCATCTTTCATCATGAAAAACTACTAATTTTAATTTAAGAATGAAGGGGCAAAAATAGCCCTTAGCCATGCCAAAGATATACCACTCATAATAGAGTTACAGGGAAGAAAAGACGCCATTCTGGGTTTGTTTGTTTGTTTGTTTGTTTGAAAGGATGCCCCCTCTCTGTATCCCATTTGTCCAGTATCTTGACAACTAGACAGCTAGGACTTTCACATTCCTTTCCCATCACAAGACGTCCCACAACCCCGTACCTCACCACCCACATGACTTCCAGAGCCCACAGCCCAAGCGCTCCCACACAAACCTCTTTGGGACATCAATGTTCCTGGAGACAGGCCTATAGGCTGGTGCCTGGGGAATGGGGCCCTGCAGCTCAGCCAGCCACACCTCCTCCGCTTTACAGCAGATTTGTAACTTCTGATCCAAAAGCCAGACAGTCACCTTGTCCTCTGCCCAACTATGTTGCTCCACTAGTCCTGTGCACTCTTGACCCCCGTACCACACATAAACCTGAGGGGGGAAAAAAAGAGCAACCAGTGGTCAGTACTTAGTAGTTCTTATGCCATATGCCCTCAGTTGTGAGAGCCAGGATCCACCTGCCACAAACTAGTTCCATGACTCATTTTTTAAATTTTTTTAACTTTTTAAATTCATTTTTGAGACAGAGAGAGATAGAGCACAAGTAGTGGAGGGGCAGAAAGAGAGGGAGATACAGAATCTGAAGCAGGTTCTAGACTCTGAGCTGTCAGCACAGAGACGGACATGGGACTCAAACCCATGAACCATGATATCATGACCTGAGCTGAAGTTGGATGCTTAACCAACTGAGCCACCCAAGTGCCCCTATCTCTGACTCATTTTTAATTCAAGTACATGTTCCCAGCTCAAGTACCTGCTCCCACCTGGGCACCCAAATTAGCCACAGTGGATCAGTTCTTCCCAAAACAGATCCGTATAAACTCTCTAGATGGAGAGAGCAAACATGCCATTTTCTGGAATTATTTTCTGATCATGGAATCCATGTACAATTACAGTTAGCTTGTTATCATCTTGAAATAGACTGTGATAACCGTGTTTTCTGTTAGCTTCATGGTAACCAGAAAGAAAAAAACCTCTAGTAGATACGCAAAACATAAAAGAGAAGGGAATCTAACTATATGACTACAAAAAAATCAACAATTCATAAAAAAAAGACAGCAAGAGGAAGAAAGGAACTACAAAACAGTCAGAAAACAATTAACAAAATAGAAGTCCTTACCTATCAATAATTACTTTAAATGTAAATGGATTAAATTCTCTAACCAAATGAATTTGGAATCTGTATCCAACCTCCTGATGTCTTACTCAGTCTTGCCTTTGAAGTCCTTTATATCTGCTGCCTATATATATTTCCAACTATTACCTTGAATTGATCACACTCTGAATTTTTCCCTTCAGAGAATTCTAAGTCTACCTGAGGACTAGATAGTAGGGGTGGAGAGGTAGGCTGACTTCTCTCAAGGGGTGCCTAGCAGTTGGCAAGTCAACTTATATCATGGGAAGAGAGGCCTGGACAACAGAAGCCTCAGCAAGGAGGTAGAAGGTAGAGTCTCTATTTATGGGCCTTTGAGAAGGCAATGCATTTGGACCTGGTGATAATATCAGGTACAGGTGATGACTGAGCCCTGCCACAAGGGGAGGGAACACTAGAAAAGGAAATCCAAATGTCATCCTGACTTAACAAACACCTTTGCCTCTTGAAAATGTCTAAAGGTGATTCAAAGATGAAATATTATCTGTCTCTCATGAGCCTGAGATTCTTGTTTTATCAAGCTGGAAACTGAGGCAGAGGCAGACGAGAAACTGAGCTCTTACCATGCTTTGAGCTGAGGTTTTGAGTAGGCCTAAGTCCAGAATAACAGACACCAGACAGCACTGTCATGGAGGAGCCCTGGGTCTGCTAACGATGGCTCGTTCTCTAGAGAAGCCTGCTGCCCAAGGGCTCACAGGGATATAAGTAAAAGGTCTGTGTACAAACTAGTGCCCAGAGAGTTTGTGGCCTGTCGCTCAGGGCACTGCTGGCCTGCCAGCCCCAAGCCTGGGGAGATCAGACACCTGGCCACACGTGAATCAACCTACCTTCTGCCCAGGTTGAAAGGCCACCTGCTGGAGGCCCGAGGGGCCAGGAGCCTTGAGGATCTCCTTGGGCTGTTCCCGGCAGGAAGTGTCCTTAGAGGCGAGGAAGGGCTGGGTAGCCGCCCCTTCCAGCAGCTCAGTCTGAGGCTCCGAGGATGGGGCTGCCCCAGGGGGCCCCAACACCCGGGCTCCCAGGAGGGACCGCTTACCAAGGCGCCGGGACAGCACGCTGGCCATGCTGCTGCCTTTCCTGGGGAGGCAAAGGGGACAGGGAGTCCTTTATCCACTATCTGGAGTAATCAGGAAGCTTTTTAGTACAACGCCCTACATGCAGCAGGAGTCCAGAAGTATCCATTAAAGTAGATGAAACATTTTAAAGTAACTTCTACAATTTTTCTTTTTACAAAAGTAATAGCCAGTCTAGTAGGACATTTAGAAATATTGATAAGCACAAAGAAAAACAAACCACGCAAAACGCTGCCTCCCAGAGATATACCCAATTTTCCTATGTAACATTCCATGCTTTCTTCTACATACATATTTACATACTTCTGTTTCTACAAATATGGGATCATGAATTCTCACTTAATAGTTTGTGTAGGTTTTACTGTATCATTAAATGCTATTCTATAAAAAATGCTTTTAGAAGCCACAAAGTATTTTCTTAGGCAGATGCATCATTGCTAACTTAACACATCCTTTATTATCGTACCTGAGGGCTGTATCCTGCGTTGTGCTGTTTAATCTGCTCTGCCTGCAAGGAGCGTCCTCCAAGCTCAACCTCAGCACACACATACCAAGGACGCTTCCTTAGGTCAGGTCCTTATGTAGGACATCGCTAAGTCAGAGCATGAGGACATTTGTCAGAGACTCGCAGATTCTCAAGCTTAGTTGGCTTCAAAGTTGCAAAGAGCCACAGAAATGAGAAGCTAACTCTCCTTTCCTTACTTCACACTTGAGAAACTAACGCTGAGAGCTTGACTTCACAGCAGTAAAAGTGGTCGGCGTGTTCATCCCATGATAAACAGGAGCCACTGTGAAAAATGGGAAGTGTCCTTTCAGCATACTCTGAGGCATCCATGTACCCCCATTTATCATACTGCAGAAAGCAGGGAACTGGGTAGCACTGTCTTCCACATTCTAGAGAGGGAAAAGCTAGGGAGGAGACTGAAGTTAGAAACCTTGGTCTGATGTTTCACTAGTCAAAATCCTCCTGTGAGAGAGGAGGGGTTCTAATCACTGTGGCCCTCGGTGAACTCCAGGGCTGGGTGGGACCCTCAGGAGTTCTCTGGGCCCCTCCCTGACTTTCATGCACCTACACCATTCCAGAAAACAAGAACTTCATCTTCCAGATCCCTCAGTGATCTGAATCAGTCAACAAGCTTACCCTTGGGAAACCCCTCCCCTGCCCTGCAGCCTTCCTTCCCACTAAGTGAGATGCAGGGAAAACACAGATCTGCCCTCAGACCACATGGTCAGTGCCTACTCACAGCCTATTTCCTCATCTGTAAATCACAACACTAATACTCCCTTCACCAATATGTTGGGGGAGCAAATGAGAACATTCTGTAGAAGCTCTTCACAACCTGTGAAGTATGACAGAAATACAAAGTAGCACTGTCAGAAGCCTCCTTCTTGGTTCCCCCAGCCTACTTAGGTGCCCTTCTCACCAACTCCTGATAACTGACTTCCACTGGTCACCTAACAACAGGACAGGCCTTTGTAGTCCCTTCACCACCACAAACCTGAACCCTTTGCTCCTACACAGGGTTTGAGGGGCAGGTGCCTACCAGGGGGCCTACCTCTCAGGCCTGGGTCTCCTGGCAGGAGAAGAGTTAGACCCACCCCTTTTCAAACTCAGGCTGCCCTCCTTCTGCACAGCACTCATAGTTCTTTGGCTGTCCTGTGGTTCATTTCCTTTGGGTTCGCTAGCACATTCCTAATCTCTGCCGTTCCAGGTCCTCTGTACCCTCCTAGTCATTTATTCAGTTAATAATTAGTTGAGGAATTGCTATGTGCAAAGCACATTCCCCAGTGCTGTAGGAGGTATAAAATACAAGGATGTTCATAGACCTCTATACCAATGATATTTCATTCCCCACCAGGCTAACTCTACTGCAGTCTCTTAAGTTTGGCATTTCAAGAGACTATTCCAGCCACATTTCTCCTCCCTTCCACTCCCCCTCCCCTGGCCACACTCACACCAGAAGAAAACCATCATCACAGCTATGAATTCAAACTTATTTTGAACAGTTCCATAACCTTTCCCTACTTTGTCCCAAAGTGTCTCGGGGCTTTGTTTGGGTCCCATGCTATCTCCACATCTCCTAATCCTGGCCTCTTTCCAACCATATTCCAGCAAATTATGCTAAGCAAACATCTCTACAGTAACACAAATGGGAAAAATAAGTTTAAAAGATAACGATAAAGTTGCAGACACCGAGAAAAAGTAACTGGCTCATTTTTACAAGTATTTTACTCCAAGCTTCAGATAGCATGGTATCGGAATCAGATGGAACCAGATAGCATGGAATCTCTACCATGATTTCCCTAGAAAGCAAAGAACGGATAAGAAAAGGTCAGAGTCACAGCATCCTATAGAGTTCCTGTTTAGCTGTCTGGAGACTTCACAGTGTTACTGAATAACACTATTGGGAAGCTTTACTAGAACACTAAAAAGGAAGAAAAATGTAAGAAGTAAATTATTTACCACTACAAAAAAAAAAAAAAAAAAAAAAAAGTACATCCAAGCTAAGTCAGTTCTAGGAACTCAGTCATCTACCTTCATCCTTGAAGCCTCCAGCCAGAAACAAGAACCTCTGACTTTTTAATTTCAATGGGTTCCTAAGAGCTAGAGGCAAAGCCGCAGTACCACTTGGAGACATCAGATGGCAGCACCCATCCAGGGGAAAAAAAAAAAAAAAAAAAAGAAAAGAAAAAAAAAAGGGAAAAAAACCCAACCTTTTCTTGACCAAAAAACACAGTGGCCACCCCCACTTTTCCACAGCAGGAAGTTTGAGGTTTCTAGCACTGAAAATGAAGAAAGGATAATATTTCCAAAATTCCTGGGCTTCCAGTCTTCAGATGGGGCCTGAAATATTTGGCTAACAGACTCTGACGATGTTTTTGTAAGCCTTTTTCTTTTTTAATTTAAAGGATACTTTTTACTTGGTTTGTGACTCCCAAGCCCTCCAAAGCCTGCTGGATTTGTGTCAAGTTGGTGAACCTGTCCGCTTCCAGCCTGTCCCCACATGGCATTTGCTTTCATTTTGTTGTGGTGGTTGTTTCGTTGCTTTTGTTGTTACTTTTAATTTTTTTTTAATTTTTCAGTTTTATTTAAATCGAAGTTAGTGTAATAATGATTTCAAGAGTAGAATTTAGTGATTCATCACTTACATACAACACCCAATGCTCATCCCAGCATTTGCTTTCATTCTCCCTGGCCTTTCTCCTTTAACTGGCCCAAATCCACTGAAATACATTTTATTATTTGATTTATTTATAGTATGCCCACATCTTAATTTTTAAAAGCAGAAGAGAAACAAGGAAGGGAAACTGCCTTGATTAAGTACCTAATAGGCACTAGCTTTCACAGATTGTACCTAATTAAATCCTCAGAAACAACTTGAGATCAAAGTCTTCTATTTCTGATGAGGAAACTGAGCCACAGAGAGGTCAGCTTGCTGAGGCTACACAAATAGGAGCCAGTGCTCCTGGGCAGGGGAAGGGAGATTTCTAGTAGGTGTGGGGTCTCTCAAAATAAAACAGTCAATTAAGCCACTTTTCATCTACATGGTATTTTTTTCCTATGTCAATGAACCTTGATAGAAAAAAATAGCTCCCTACAAGTCTCTCCATTTCTTTGTGCATTTTCTTTCCTTGAAAATCTCTTCTCCACTTGGCCTCCTACCTACAAAATAAAGGTCAGTGCTTTAGCATGACCTTGTCAAACAGTCCAACTCACTGTTAATCATTCAGTGGTTCAGGAAGACCTTTACACACTTATTGATTGCCCTCTGAGAGGGCACAAAGAGATAATGGGACAATCCCAAAAGTTAAGGAAAATTTTTGCAAAGTTTATACTGGGGATTGATAGCATGGAAGTGAAGAATACAAATCAGACTAAATGTAGAGCAGGCAGCATCACCAGGGGCGATCAATGCCTCTCTTGTGCTCATTAGTAAACTCATTATTTTATGGACATGGCTTTATGGACAACATCATCAACAGAGTCCTTCAGGGATTCAGAATGAACTGCAGTACCTACAGGGGTCTATGATGCAAATGGGTAAAGGAGCCAGGTTAACTCTGGACCTAGAGTGACTTTCTAGGATCACCTACTACTCTGCACCTTGAGTGAGGATCCTACCGTCCCTCCTTAGCATGCTTCTCTCAGTCTAACTATAGCCTCCTTCAAACCCCTCTTCCCTCATCTCTACTTCTAGTCATTCCCCATATGGATTTTCTCTTGGGAGCTATCGGTGGTCCACATAAAGAGCCATGCCTTAATTTACTATATGGGTCTAGGGCAACAAAAAGAGATCAAGAAACATCTATTTCAGGTTAACGCTAAAAGTGTTTCAACAAGTAGCCAAATCCCACTTTATGAAGTTATCTGTAGAATTCTTTGAAGCATAAACTCACTCTAAAAAACAGCCTTCCCAGTTATGGACAGTTTTAAGAGGATCCTGAGTCACCTTGTGCTTCTCACCCTGCTGTTGTCACTAATGGGTGGGGTTGGCTGCCCTCATATATTGGTCAGTGTCCAAAAGGGGTTAACTCTTTTCCAGGCTCAGCAAACATATTCTGATGTGCTAATAGCCCTTAATGAGGACATCTGCCATCAGTTAAATAACTGGAACAGACAGAATAGGAAAACAAACCCTTTCTGTGGTTCTGAGTTGCAAATTGCTATTTGACATGTGACTGGTGCTGGACAACCACCTGTCTCAGCACACGTACGTGTGTGTGCATGTACTCATGCACGATGGCTGCTCTCTCCTACCACCCAAGGACACTGCAGCAAGCCAGGACATCACCTAATGGCACTTACAGGATGCAAGTCGTAAGGCAACGTGATTCAGTACACAACTAATGGGATTTCTTGGGAGTTTTGTTGTTGCTGTTGTTGTTGTTGTTGTTGTTTTAAGGAGAGTGAAGTTTGGAATAAGGCTCCCATTTGCTAAATCCTGGGTGCTTGCTTCCTCTCTAATGAATAGTTTATGGAGCATGGTGAGGGACATCAACCCTCTGCCAAAAGTTTCAGGTCCTCTACTAAACCTCAGCTTTCTGCCTATTTTATGATCTCCACTGGGTAACCACTACCCAGAATGACAGCTGGAGTTTTCAGTTCTTTGGCTAGTATTTTGCATATCAGTCTTAAATCTTTTATCAGAAAGCTAATTTTTTCTCTTAAATCTATAAAGTTTTAACTTAAAATTGTTTTCACTGTGATTTTTTTCTTCTAAAAAGTTTAAGTTTCTTTATTTAGAGAGAGAGAGAGAGAGAGAGAGTGCGCAAGCTGGGGAGGAGCAGAGAGAGACTCTCAAGCGGACTCTGCACTGTCAGCACAGAGCCCGATGCGGGGCTCGAACTCATGAACCACGAGATGTGACCTGAGCTGAAATCCAGGCGGTCGCTTAACAGACTGAGCCACCCAGGCACTCCCCACAGTGATTTTCTAAGTTCATCCAAAGGTCAAAATATTGTAGCAAAGCATATCTATTATTTTACAACAGCACTCACTGGAGAACAGGATTCCCACACAATTCATTTTCCAGCAATTCTTAGCCAGGGATGATCTCTGTCAAGAGATGCCACGTGCATTTACAGCATATTTATGACAACATGCAAACATGTCTGTGGTCTTCATAGTTTTCAGATCACCATTTGAACCCTGGCAGAAACCAGCTGTCATACTCTGTTATTACCACTGGTGGTTCTAAAGCTTTGTGTTTTTTCCTGGAGTGCCTTCTCCAGAAAAAGTAAAAACAAACTAACAAACAAAATACTGCCTTCACTGGTCATACCTCAACCTTTCTTCCCAGAGGACTCTGCCCAGCCTGGCTTTTGAAAGAAACCCCTCCAAGAGTGGCCAAGGGCCTAAGCTAAAACTTTCAGACCTCTCAAGTTATTTATCAGGCCCTATTATAGCATTTCAAAATATGTGGTGTGCATTTTAGATTTTCACAATACAAGCTTTAAGATATACAGCACTGGGCACATTAGTGATTGATTCCGTACCAACATTTCTAAATCAGCTGTTCGAAAAATGACCATTTGGACTTTCAGGGCATTCTAATCATCTTCTTTTTCTGATGGTTTCAGAAAGCTAGATTACACCACATCGGTATATGATGGTTTAGACTACCAGTAAAATTAAAATTATAGACTATCAGGATTGACAGGCACCTTAAAGGCTGCCTATCCCCCATCCTCTCCACAGCATCCCCCTGTGAGTACCGAGCCTTCCCATTATTGTAATACATGTAATAGAATAATGGAAGGAAAAAATAAGGGTCCCAAATAGCACTGCTATTTTCATATTCCAGCAGATGGGCCATAGAAATAGGTCATCTGATCTAGTTACACTGAATTTTCTCCAGCAAATAATAAAGGACCCTCATCAACAAACACTTTTGTTAGTCTGACTGCACAGCGATCATTCAATCAAGTAAAAGAGACCATTCTGTTTGCACTGCCAGCAGGGAAGGAAAGCTGTTTTCACAGTTCTGCCCAGGAACAAGCACTTCCCCTTACTTCACACCTAGCTCCCCGGGTCGCTTTCAAAACCGCTGCTGTGATGCCCTTTGTTTCGCTGCTCTGGCCTGCATACACTACTCTGTGTTACACGGGACACTTCTCAGGCCAGTGCTTGGCACATGGTCAGGCTCAGGGATCTATTTCTACCGCTGCCAGTAGGGCTGCAACTCCCTTAGACTGTAAGCCCTTTGAGGACACAGACCAAATCTCATTTAGCCCATCAGATTTAGGATTTTTAAATGGATGATACTCCTGTGGGTGAGGAGAGTCCCAGGTTCAAAAGTAACGTCATAAGAAAGAATACCTGCGGCTTGCCCTAAAATGAAGGCAGGTTATCAAAAGCAAAGGTAGAGTTTTAGTGTTCTATTGAAAACAGGCAGAGAATTTATATAAAGTAGCAGGCATTAAGTAAAAACATGCTTGCAAACGTGCTGTGTGAGGGAGACAGTTTATGCAGCACATGCAGTTTGTACATGCATGGGGGGAAGGGAGAGCACATAAGGACATATGTACGTGTGTGTGCGTGCATGCACTGTGGTTAAACCTGATCTCAACTGGGCTAAAACTATGAGCGTTCCAGAAGGAGGCGGGGAGATGAGTGATTGCTGACTCGGCATTTTACCCAGAGCCCAGTGGGAGGGAGGGAACCAGGAGCTGACTATCTCCTGGAGAACAAGCCACAGAGAACTAACAGTTCTTTCTAGCAGTTTTTAGAGTAGGCATATAAGAGATCTGCTCATTAACTCAAACCACCAAGGACTGTTCGAACGACACTTGGGTTTACACTCACTTTAATGCACACATTTGGGGTCTTCCTTTTCTTCCTGATCTCCCACCAACTCAAAAAAATATGGAAGGACAATATAATCTCCATTTTACAGCTCAGAAAACTGAGGCTCCTCAAGGTCATTTATTTGCCCAAGCTAGCAAGCTGTGGTGTTTGCAGCTTTCTTGGATCCTCTCTGATCTAGTTCTGTCTTCTGTACAAGTGGAGACCCAGCAGCAGGACAGGGGCTCAGGTTGGAGGGCTCTGGAGTTCCCAGCCCTGATGCCTTCCCATGGCCTTATCTGATCTTCATAGGACTATGAGAAAGAAAGTGTGAGTTTCACTGGGAAGAGGGATCTATCAGAAGAAGGGATCTAATAGAAGGGACCTATTACTTTTCATAGTAATGGAAAGCTCAAGCTGGCAACAAAAGAACCACCCCCAAAAATATAAAACATGGAGGTGAGGGGCACCTGGTTGGCTCAGTCGATTAAGCGTCTGACTTTGGCTCAGGTCATGATCTCACAGCTGGTGAGTTCAAGCACCACATGGGGTTCTGTGCTGACAGCTCAGAGCCTGGAGCCTGCTTCCGATTCTGGGTCTCCCTCTCTCTCTGCCCCTCCCCCACTCGTGCACTGTCTCTCTCTCCCTCTCTCTCTCTCAAATACAAATAAACATTAAAAAGAATTTAGAAGAAAAGAATAAAACATGGAGGTGAGAATTTAAAAAGCCTACCAATCCAGAGCCCATTAGCATAAGGCCCCGAGTAGTGCACATGCCAAAAGGGAAACCTGTGCAGTAATGACGCTCAAGGTGCCAATCCTGAGACCAAAAAAAAAAAAAAAAAAAAAAAAAAGGCAGAGAAATTCATTCTCTATTTTTTTTTTCACGTAAGTGGTTAAAGTAGAAAAAACTATTTTGGATTCAACAGTCATTTGAATGAATCATCACATTCCCTAAAGACAACCTACAGAATGGGGGAAAAAATACTTGCAAACCATATATCTGATAAGGGATTAATATCCAAAACATATAAAGAACTCATCCAACTCAACAGGAAGAAACAAACAACAACAAAACCTACAAATAACCCAATTAAAAGTGAGCAAAAGACCTGAACAGACATTTCTCCAAAGAAGATATATAGAAGGCCAATGGGTGCATGAAAGGATGCTCAACATCACTCATCATCAGGGAAATGCAAAGTAAAACCACAATGAGATAACACCTCACACCTGTCAGAACAGCCATCATCAAAAAGACAAAAGACAACAAGTGCTGGTGAGGATGTGGAGAAAAGGGAGCACTTGTGCACTGTCGGAGGGAATGCAAACTGGTGCAGCTGCTGTGGAAAACAGTGTGGAGGGTTCTCAAAAATTAAAACCAGCACTACCATATTAGTAATTCCACTTCTAGGAATTTACCCAAAGGTACAGAAAACCTTAAATCAGATATCTCTGCACCCCTACATTCACAGCAGCATTATTTACAATAGCTAAGAAATGGAAACAACCTAAGTGTCCATCAATGGATGAATAAAGAAGATGTATATATACACTATGGAATGTTACTCAGCCATGAAAAACGAGTAAATCCTACCATTTACAACAACGTTGCAAACAAGCAAACAAAAACTCATAGAAAAAGAAATCAGACTTGTAGTTACCAAAGGCAGGCAGATGGCGAAGGGGGGAATCAGAGGAAGGTGGCCAGAAGACACAAACTTCCAGTGATAAGTAAGTGATGTCCCAACATGATGACTAGAGCCAACACTGCTGTGTGATCTATAGGCAAGATGTTAAGACAGTAAATCCTGAGGAACACTTTCCTCCCTTTCTTCTTTCTTTCCTTTTTATCGTATCTATATGAGAAGACAGGTATCTGTTGCGATCATCATTTCACAAAATATGTAAATCAAACCATCATGCTGTCTGCTTTCAACTCGTGCAGTGATACAGGTCAATTATTTCTCAATAAAACTGGAGAAAATAATAATCGCATTTGTCCACAATGCTAAGTAAACAGATAGTGGGGCTTGTAAGGAGGGTGTGAGCCACCCGCTGCCTTGCCTGGCTGGAATCAACAGGTAATAAAAAGGCAGCAGCCCTGTCCTATGGCGGATGATCAGAGCGCAAAGGGGCTTCGGGTGCCCAAGAAAGGTGCCACCTTGTCTGGGGGCGGGCCAGCAGAGTGAGCCCCAAAATTAAACATAAGAAACCATGCACATGCAGACAAGACAGGTCAACTCAGAGACACCTAACCAGGAAAGATAAACAGGTAAGGAAAGGGATCAAGGTGCCCCCAATATCTCTCAGGAATCCAAGATTCATCTGGGAGGCACCGGTCTAAAAGGCAAGCTAATGGGAAGCTATAATCTCGGAAACTATAAATCACAAGAAATGTGATGTTGGCCTGGCAGAATATTCTAGTGGGTGAAAGCATTGAAATCCTGAAATAGGAGCTGGACACCAGAATTTGTTCTAAGACCGAAATGGCTGACTAGCCAATGGCGACAGACCTGTCTGGCGAGAAGGGAGGTGGCAAGCTATTACAAATCAACTTTTAATCTAACTTTTCCCTTTATTCCCACTCCCCAATTAACTATGTGTGTTTTCTGTTTCCAGATGGGGGGCAGCTCCTCACCCTATCACTCTATCACCTTCCCCTGGGAGACTCTGCTATGCTCTGAGAGGGAAGCATTCCTCCAATACCAATGGGAATGCTTCCAATCCCCCAGGAATGCCATGGCTCAGAGAGGAAAAAAGGCTAGACACTGCTGAGGGGCTGAACCTGGCTCATCAAAATGAACACCCAGCCTGTGCAGGAGAAGCTGAGCCAAGGCACACTCCCTGCAGGGGGCACTTCTCTAGGGAAAGAACAGCTGGTAGATAGGGATTCGAACAGGTCTACCTCCACCATCTTGGAACCTCAATTTCCAGCCTCACCTGTGAAAACTGAGAAAAGTTCCCAGCACCAGGAAGGAACTTGACAGACATGTTTCCTTCCCCGTCCCCTTACTCCAGACCAGTGCTAGGCAGCTACGTACCACAACAGGCCACTCTGAATGCTCAGTAGCCACTGTCAAGCTGGCATCTGGGAACCACGATTAGCAAAGGATATTCAACCAGAACCAGTAATACAACGACTGGCTCTAAGGGAAACCAAGAAGTAGACTGCGGGTGAGCCACTGATTAACTGAAATCACAACAAAACTGATTTCGGCAAGACAGGGGAGTCCAGCATATTCCATTTGGAGGCCTGCTGGCCACAATGAATCAACCCCAGGGATCAGGGCTTAGAGTTCAACACCAAGCCAGACAGCTTTGCCCCTGCAGTTGAAAGCCAGAGCCCCAGGCCACTGCCCGTCTCCCACATGACCTGGCCCCTGCTCACTTCACTCTCTGCACACAGGTCCCAATCCTGCTCTCCTCCCCCAAGCCAAAATCTCACTCTTGGTGCCCTGCCCAGGGTGGTTCAAGGCCTGCTGCCAAAGCTCCCTGAGGCGTAACTTGACCGGCCTCTCTGAACAACCTCCAGGGCCTGCCTCCTGCAGACACTTCAGTCTGAGATTCCAGCTGTCCCAGATCCGGATCAGGCCCACACCGGTGCAGACCCATATGGGAAACAACTCAGCACCAACTCACCAGAAACCCAGGGAAAGAAGCACCCCAGAACAGCGTTTTTAAAAACCTGCTGATATTCAACACGTGTGCCAGGCTCTTACCAATGAACTGAACAGAATAATTAAGAAGCCTAAGCTTCAGACCCTGCCTTTAAAGAACTATGAGCTCCCACCTGGATCCCACATCCAGCACTTGTTTATAAAAACATTTAATATGCTCCGGAGCTACATTCATATATTTGCGCTGTATAATTAGATGAATGAATCAGAATGGGCTTCTTTCAGGAAAAGGCAAAGAACACCCAGCACTCTGACACTGAAACCTGAGAAAAAGACGGTTCTTAGCATTAAGCTCCTAAAGTTAGATGAATGTACATGTTAAAATTTTAAGTGTTTGACATAAGTTAATTAAGCCGAAATAAAGTATGTTATAAATCTATTAAAAAAAAAAATCTGCTGGGTGCCTGGAGAGTGAGGGAGACAGACACGTTTCCCCAGAAAATAGAAAGTCGGCCTAAGTGAAAAGACTACAGACATCATAAAGGAAGACTGTTTAAATACACAGTAAAAAATGAACACAGTGGACAGGGTGCTTACCCAAAGCATGACCACTAAGGAAGTACCTTTCTCTGAAGAAGGCTGTTTAAGGCGTCTTCATGCCCCCATAACTGTGGGGCTGACGATGAGTTCAAAGACAAAACAGAGATGGAGACACTGGATGAATGAGTGGTCAGTCACCCCCGTCTTGGCTCAGGATATCAGGGTGTCCACTCTTGAATGTTTCTCCTGAAATGGATAGGCTAATGGCATTGGTCAGAGAGCACTCACTGGAGAGGATGTTCTAAGCCAAAATGCCAAAACAAATGTGGATCAATCACAGAGACCAGATGGCTCACGCTCCTGAGTTTTGAGACAAGTGAAGGATGAAATCAGTGCTCAGTAGGCCAAGATACACAGGCCATGGTTATGCGGCACTGGTGAGCTCCTGCCTGCCCCAAGGACAGTCAAGGAGGCCACCACCACATGGAATCTCAGCCCTGTATCAGGCTAGCAGGTAGACTATACTTAGTTCAGAGGACTAGGACCTTTTGAGGGAAAAGGCACTGCCATGTGCGCGCGCGCGCGCACACACACACACACACACAAAATCACATCTAACCACTTTGCTAGAACTGTTAGAGAATAAACTGGCAAAAGAAAAATAGGGATCTTCTATGTAATAAACAGCCTTTCAAAGACTGATGTTCTTTCAGGAATGTTCCAAGAGCTATTATCTGCCAAAGACTTATATGCCAGTCACTTGCTGAGCATTTCATATACGGTATCACATTTCATCCCTCACGATAATCTCATGAGACAAGTACCATCATCTTTTCCTTTTTACAGATGAGATGCTGAAACTCAGAGAGGTTAAGTAATATGCCCAAGGCCACACAGCTAGACAGTGACAGAACAGACATGTGATCAGATCAGATATGTCTGACTCCAAAAGCTATGCTCTGTCTATTATCTTATGCAAGAAAACTATGCATCAGGAAGAGTAAGAGGCTAGACTAAATAGCCTGTTAAAGGCTCCTTGTTAGTAAAAACTTTGAGTCACTGAGAGGTTAATGTGGTATTGGTGGTCTGGGCCTGGAAGAGGAAATGGGCATTATGATAGCCAAGTATCAAGTGTGGGGCTCACCCAGGGTTAGGACTACAATTATTCTTATTTAACACTTTTATAAATACCCCAGAGAGAATGCACAGTGAGACTGGGTTGCAAATGAACTCTAACTTCCCAGTTATGTGACCTCAGACAGATTATCTCACCTCTCTGTGCCTCAGTTTCCTCACTTGTAAAATGAGGAAAACATTGGCTCCTACTCAAAGGATAATTTGGAGCTTTGAGGAAGCAATGCAGCTTTTTTTCAAAGTGTCTTGGTTTTTAAGAGTCTCCACACTCCTCTTCCTAGAGATTCTGATTCCCTCGGTCTGACAGAGAAGCCTAGGAAAAAAAAATGAAAAAATGCACTTCAAGTACTAAATGTTGTCCCTTCCTTGCAAATAAGTGATAGCCAAAATTAATAATAATAATAATAATAATAATAATAATAATAATAGAAATAAGGCACCAAACTCCGGGTAGTGATGAGCCAAACTTATGGGAAGATCACACGGGAAATTTTGAACAAATAGGGTAGAAAGCAGCCAGTAAATTTTAACAATGATAAAGGCAATGTAGTACATTTAAGGAAAAAAACATTATAACCATGTAAAGCTCTGGGGCAACAGTCAGAATGCCATAAAAAGACCTGTATGTCACTACAGATCAGACTGTCATACTACTGTGATCACAAAGGTCAAAAGACGAACAAACTAACTGTTTGTCCAGCACCAGCACCACTACAAGAGTACTAAAAACAAAAAGAAACACACCGCCCACCTACCCCCCACCCCATAAATTTAGAGATTCATCCACACTGGGGACACTGGTTGCTGCCCAACAAGAAAGAGATATTGTAAAATAGGCTGTGTGGTGTGATGGGGAGGGCATGCTAAGACGGCCAGAAAGATCAAGGCCAGGAGGGCCTCGAGAGAATCTATCAAACGGGAGAGATAAGGTGGGTGCCAACTTTGTCCCCAAATCCTAAATGACCGAGGAGGGAATGCCTGTTAACACTCCAGGGAGACGGGAGGAGGAGATGCCTCAATACCCCCCCAAAAGAAGGCAATATAAATGCAATATAAATGCATTACTGGGTTTGGACAATAGTTTTAATGCAACAGTGGGGTTCCCCTGGGGTCAGAACCAGAACTGTTTTCATTAGTATCTGCACAAGGGATCTGAAGGCAAATACATGTGAAATAATTCAGGCTGCAAAAGGGTTCCACCTCTCACCAGCAAATAGGTGACCAGCAGCACCAGCATGTGCCTTCAAGAGGGACACAGCCAAGTCCTCCCTTGCCACACTGGCTCCTAAAGGCAAGGACTTGGCTTGACATGATGAATTTTCATCATTTCTAGAGTTCTCAGAAATCCAGAGACGATGGCAAGAAGTGTGAATACAGAGAGACACACATCATCCTTCTCCAAATAAAATGAAACTGTTAATAAAAGTAACATGACAGTGTTCTAGATTTTTTTTAAGAACACTAAAATGCTTCCAAATGTGCCTCGCCCTTGGCTTGAGCATTTAAGCTACACTTTGTATTCTAAAGATGTCATGGAAAAGAATTACAGATGCATTGAAGGTCTCCTGTTAGGAAATTAACTGGATTTAAAATTTATCATCCAGAATCCTCAGTGTGCTGCTTATCCATCCTGTGATTCTTCTCCACACAACCACAACCAACATGCAGACCAAAGTCCTTGGGGAGACCAAACAGAACGAACCATGAGGCTCAAAGGGGTTCTTCCAACACCAACCCTTCTAGCCAAGCAGCCCTGACTCGTGGGGGGCATACATCTAGCACAACCTAAATCCTGCCCTAGTCTTAGAAAACAATTGCCAGAGCAATCAGACACGAGAGGGGGAAAAAAGGCATCCAAATTGGTAAAGAAGAAGTTAAACGGTCACTATCTGCAGATGATATAATACTATACATAGAAAACAGTTAAAGCCCCACCAAAAAACTATTAGAAGTTATAAATAAATTCAATATAGTTGCAGGACACAAAACTAATACGTACAAATCAGTTGTATTTCTACACACTAATAATGAAATAGCAGAGAGAAAAATTAGGGAAACAATTCCATTTACAACCACACCAAAAAGAATAAAATATCTATGTATGCCACTGAAAACTATAAAACATCAATGAAAGAAATTGAAGATGACACGTGCTCATGGATTGGAAGAATTAATATTATTAAAATGCCCATACTACCCAAAGCAATCTACAGATTTGATGCAAACCAAAAATATCAACAGAAATTTTCACAGAACTAAAACAAATAATACTTAAATTTTTAAGGTACCACAAAAGACCCTGACTAGCCAAACCAACCTTGAGAAAGAAGAACAAAGTTGGACATATCATAATGCCAGATTTCAAGATATGCTACAAAGCTGCAGTAAACAAAAAAGTATGGTACTGGCCCCAAAACAGACACATGGATCAAAAGAACAGAATACATCCAGAAATAAACCCATGCTTATATGGTCAATTAATCTACGACAAGGGAGGCAAGAATATACAATGGAGAAAAGACAGTGTCTTCAATAAATGGTGCTGGGAAAATGGAACAGCTACATGCAAAAGAATGACCACTTGTTTACACGATACCCAAAAAGAAACCGAAAATGGACCAAAGAGCTAAATGTGAGACCTGAAACCATGAAAATCCTACAAGAGAACATAGGCAGTAATTTCTCTGACATTGGAAACCTTAGCAACATTTTTCAAGGCTTGCCTCCCGAGGCAAGAGAAACAAAACAAAAATAAACTATTGGGGCTACATAAAAATAAATTTTTGCACAATAAAGGAAACCAGCAACAAAATAAAAGGGCAACTCTAGTGAATGGGAGAAGATATCTGCAAATAGTATATCCAATAAGGGGTTAGCATCCAAAATATAGGAAGAAACTATACAACTCAACACCAAAAAAAAAAAAAAAAAAAAAAATCTAATTAAAAATGGGCAGAGAAACTGAATAGACACTTTTCTAAGAAGATATACAGATGGCCAAGAGAGAGACACATGAAAAGATGCTGAACATCACTAATTATCAGGGAGATGCAAATCAAAAGCACAGTGCGATATCACCTTACACCTGTCAGAATGCCTAAAATCAAAAAGAAATTTTAAGAATTTTAATATTAAAAAAAAGAAATCACAAGTATTGGTGAGGATGTAATGAAAAAGGAACTCTCATATACCGCTGGTGGGAATGCAAATTGGTGCAGCCAGTGTGAAAACAGCATGGAGTTTCCCCAAAAAATTAAAAATAGAAATACCATATGATTCCACTACTGGGTATTTACCCAAAGAAAATAAAAATACTAATTTTGAAAAGATATATGCACCCTTATGTTTACTGAAGGATTATTTACAATAGTCAAGATATGGAAGCAACCCAGTGTCCATGGATGGATAAATAAGATGCAGGGTATATACACAATGGAGTATTACTCAGCCATAAAAACAAGAGGTCTTGCCATTTGCAACAACATGGATGGACCTAGAGGGTATTATGCTATGTGAAATAAGTCAGAGAAAGACAAATGGCCATATGATTTCACTCATATGTGAAATCTAAAAAACAAAGCAAATAAAAAAGCAGAATCAGGCTCATAAGTACAGAGAACTGATGGCTGCCAGAGGGGACAGGGGTGGGAGGACAGCCAAAATGGGTGAAGGGGAGTGAGAGGTACAGGCTTCCAGTCATGGAATGAGTTAAGTCATGGGGATGAAAGGCACAGCATAGGGAATACAGTCAGTGGTATCGTAATAGAGTTGCATGGTGACAGATGGTAGCTACACGTGCGGTATAGAATTGTTGAATCACTGTGTTGTATACCTGGAACTAATATAATATTGTGTGTCAACAAGAAAGAGAGGGAGAGAGGGGAAGGGGGGAAGGAAGGAAGGAAGGAAGGAAGGAAGGAAGGAAGGAAGGGAGGAAGGAAGCGAGGGAGGGAGGGAGGGAGGGAGGGAGGAAGCGAGGGAGGGAGGGAGGGAGGGAGGGAGGGAGGGAGGAAGGAAGGAAGGAAGGAAGTGGGGAGGGAGGGAGGGAGGGAGGGAGGGAAGGAAGGAAGGAAGGAAGGAAGGAAGGAAGGAAGGAAGGAAGAGAGGGAGGGAGGGAGGGAGGGAGGAAGTGAGGGGAGACTTTACTTCGCATGTGAGCATGCGTCAAGTATGTCCAGGCCTACATTAAGTCTAAGCTAAGAACTAGCCTTATGATGTATCTTCCTTAAGATTTCAAATTGGAGCGCCCCATTACTCAGCAATTGCTCTTTCTCTACCCTAGAGAAATACTCACCTGTGTTGCAAAGAGGCATGTGCAGCTGAGTTTATTGTAACAGGTTTTGTAACAGTAGATTTAGAAATAATTTAAATGTCCATTCCTGGGGCACCTGGGTGGCTTGGTAGGTTGAGCGTCCGACTTCAGCTCAGGTCATGATCTCACGGTCCGTGAGTTCAAGCCCCGCGTCGGATTCTGGGCTGATGGCTCAGAGCCTGGAGCCTGCTTCCGATTCTGTGTCTCCCTCTCTCTCTGCCCCTCCCCTGTTCATGCTCTGTCTCTCTCTGTCTCAAAAAGTAAATAAACGTGAAAAAAAAAATGCCCATTGCTTAGGAAGGTTCTTAGGAAGGCCATGCAGGAGTTAGACAAAATCAAGAAGTCCTAGATATACATACGGACAGGAAGCAATCACCAAGATGTTCTGTTGTGGAAGACAGGGAGCACAGCACAGTGCTCCTAGTGCCAGTTAAATACACTTAACTTGTTTTAAATTCTATAGGTATAAACCCAAGTATGTAAAGCATCTGGACACCAACGAACTCCTAACAGTGGTTAACCTCTGGAGAAGGACTGGGATTAGGAGTGGTTGTCAAGGAAGATTCTGTTTCCTCTGGAAGGTTTGCATTGTTTTTTTTCCTACAGAGAATGTATTCATGTACTACTTTTGTAATGACAGTTTCATTTAGCCATTTAAGTTTTTTAAAAAGAAAGAAACTGACCCGGTTCAATACATTTCAATAATGTGTTGGGGGCAATTTCTATCTGAATCTGACACATGCTTTCCAGGAGGCTGAGCGCTCAGCAGTGCAGAGAGTGGGTTTTGTAACACCAATCTTGTTACAATATTACAAGCCCAACGCTGTAACTCTGTGAATCCTTAAATTTATATGCTAGCTCAAGGAAGAGGCAGAAGATAGAAAGTATGTCAGGGGGCTTTCTGGGTAATCCAAGGGGATGTCCTAGGAGCAATTCCAGTTCTTCTGGCTGAGCGTTCTAGCTCTCCCAAACACAACCAACTAAACACCCTTGCCCAACCACACATATCCCACACTGGGCTGGCTGTGCCTCAGACTCTTCTACCTGGGAATCAGAATTTCTGACATTAATCTGGATGCCGTGGACTAATGAGAAGGAATCTGAATGCCCCAGCACACAAGTGCCAAAAATTATTTACTTACCAGGGCCACCTAGCCATATAGAATACTCCTCCACCTCTTCAAAGCACTACTCAGAAACACATTTTAAAATTAAGAACCTACTAAGGCAAAACTAACCCAGGGTGACAGAAATCAGAGCTGAAATACTTCTGGTTACAGGGGAGGATAATCTGGTAATGGTCATAAGGAACATGTCTGGGGTGATGGAAATGTCTTATCTCAAAATGCATTTGTCAAAACTGATTGAACAGCACACTTCAGATCTAAGCATTCCACTGTATGCAAATTATACCTCAATTTAAAAAAAAAAAAAGCTACTCAAACACTGTTTCTCTGCTAGCTGCAGCAGAACTTTGAGCTGTCCTATCAGACATCTGAAATCTCTGTTGTGCTATGTAAAGAGCTCGAGTACCATGGCGACAGTCACCATAAAAATAGATAACAAGATTAAAATGGATAGAGGACACATGAATTTAAGAACGGCACACCAAGAGCAATTCATTTGCAGCAGAAGAAAAATAGAAAGAGGAGAGGGAGTTTTTCATTCCACCAGCACTTTGGGAAAAGAAAAAAAAAACAGCCACTGAATGTGGTTGTTTTTACTAAAAGAGTTTTATGGCTTCCCAATACTCAGAGGACAAAAAAGGCTGTGAGCGGTTATCTCTTATCATACTTTGCTTTAAAAAAAAAAAAAAAAAGCATATGATACTCTGAGTGGTTTCCATGCCTCCTGTATGTGGCCCAAGGAACCAGTTCACAGCAATTCAACAAGCACAGATGATGTGCCGCACACTGTGAGCCCCAAATGATACTGAGATAAAGGACACCCGAGCACTTTAAGTACACAAGCATTTCCAACCACAGTTCTAAATGACCAAGTTCTGCCTATGTTTCTTACACGCAGCTAAAGTTGTCGTTCCCTATTTTGTGTACCCCCAAATTCTTTTACTCTGTGCAAAAAGAGCACTTTCTTGCCAAATACTGATTTTTCAAGTGCCAAAATGTGAAGATGGACAATGGAGACAGAAACCATCTCATGATATTCTCCAAAGATGAGATGAACCTCCATTCTCTCTGCAGAGCCAAGAAACTTCTGCTATGGGATTCAGCCCTAACAGTGCCCCCAACAACAACAAAAAAGTAATCCAAAAGTAGCAGGAAGAAAATCTAAAAACTTTAAATAATCAGAGTGGATTCTAAACAAACCATATATTTAAGTAAATTTAGACAAAATCAAATCAAATTTTCTACGTGTAAGCTATAAATAAAAATGAAAAAGTAAACATTTTTAACTCAAACCACAAACTTATTGTCTGATATAAACTAAGTATGTACATTCCTGGAAAATCCCACTCCAAAGTTTCTTTAAATCTATCCTCCCTCATTCTCTTTGTCCCTAAACCTACAAAGCCATCACGAGGCTCAGTGTTATCCTGATGTCAGGACGGTGTTTAACGTGCAATACCTGGTGATACGTGTGCAATGTGGGAAATGAACTAGGAAGGAGATGGTCAACGGCACTCCCTGGTCCTTCCAAAGCCAAGCAGAGAACCCAGTGTTCAATTAAGGGGCCCCATCTTGATTCATTCATTATTACTGAATAAAACTGGCCAATAAACACATTGGTCTTCTACATGTTAATCTCTTTTATTAGTACTTGCCACTTCCACCCAACCACCACCTTCTTGCTTTTCGTAAAGACCAAATTCAATTTTCAGCAGCCCTGGGGCCACAACCCTAACCAACCTGGAAACGGGTCTCCTCAACCTTTCTAAAATGACCCCAAAGGTGTCTCTCAAGTGTGGAGACCCACTTAAAAACATTTTTTTAAGAAACATTTTTACAAGAGCTTACATGATGATGTTGACTCAAATACTATGCAACTAAAGGTATATCCCCTCCTCTACATTATCTTTCAGCTTTGACAAGTCACATAATAATCTGACCCTAACAGCTAGAAAGGACTTTGGAGGTCAGCCTAATTCCTGTCCTTCTCTTCTACGGCATTTCTTATCAACAGCATTCAGCCCGAATTGAATACCTCTGACAACGGGAAACTTACTATTCCATGGGCAGACATTTCCATTGTTGGACAGTTCTGCCAGCCAAAAAACCCTTTTTCGTATTGAACTGACGTCTGTTCTCCCAGTATTTAGGATTAAAAGGAAACTGAGAGCTCATCAACCTGGTGTAATCATTCTACAGATAAGGAATCCTATAATGTATAATCATTCTACAGATAAGAAATCTGAAGCTAGAAAGGATAAACCAACTGTACTATCCACTGGTCATATTCCAACACCAAAAGCAACAATGAGTAAATCTACTCTTTCCTATACCCGCTAATACATGAAAATACTCAAAAGCACGATTGTGTACCCACCCCACGAGCGTCCTCACTCCAATCATTCCTGATCCTGCATCATCCTAGTGTCCCTCCTGGGGATAAAGTCATTCTTGTTCATGTTTCCTTAAATCATGTCTCCCAACCCCCTCATGGCCCAAATGTCAAATGACCGGTAGAGGTCGCTAAAACTAGATCCTTTGCTTGGAACAACGAATTTCTGATCCAGTTATTTCTGATTCTAGTTACTAACTAGATTCAATTTTTTAAAAGCCTCATCCCACTCAGGGCTCACATTAAACCATGAACAACAGAACAATCTCAAAACTTTTTTCCCCACATGATTTGCCCTCTTCAGTGTGCCTACGGTACTACCCAGGCTACAGTGTGCTTGTCTATTCACAGGACGATCTCCCCCTTGCAATCAGATCATCAACGTCAGGTCAGGGACTGAGTCTTATTTTGGGACTCCATGCCTAATCCACTGCTTGACACATAGCAGGTAGGTACTCAAGATCAGTCACTGAATAAACCATCTACCCTTACCCTATCCTGTCCTTGAACAATAAAATGTTTTGTGTTTTTAAACACCAGTGTTCAAGGGAATGAAAAGACAAACCATAGACTGGGAAAACATATTTGCAAAAGACACATCTGATAAAGGACAATTATCCATAATATACAAAGAGCTCTTTAAACTCAACAGCAAGAAAACAACAACTCGATTTTAAAAAAGGGACCAAAGGTCTTAACAGACACCTCACCCAAGGAGATATACAGATGGCAAAACTCACATGAAGAGATGTCATCTGCGTGTCACTAGGAAAATGCAAATTAGAACAAGACACCACTACACACCTACCAGAATGGCCAAAATCCAGAGCAATGACCACACCGAATGCTGGTGAGGATGTGGAGTAGCAGGAACTCTCATTCACTGCTGGGGGGGAGGGGGGGGGAGTAAAATGGTACAGCCACTTTGGAAAACAGTTTGGCAGTCCCTCACAAAATTAAGCATACTCTTATCATACGATCTAGCAGTCACACCTCTTGGCATTTGTCCACAGGAGTTGAAAACTATGTCCACACAAAAACCTACACAGCTGCAGATGTTTACAGCAGCTTTATTCCTAAAAAGTGTTAAAACTTGGAAGCAACCAAGATGCCCTTCAGTAGGGGAATGGATAAACAAACGGTGGTACATCCAGACAATGGAATATTCTTCAGTGCTAAAAAGGAATGAGCTATCAAACTATCAAAAGATAGAGAGGAAGTTTAATTGCATATTACTGAGTCGAAGAAGCCAATCTGAAAAGACTACATGCTGTATGATTCCAACTATACGGCATTCTGGAAAAAGCTAAACTGCCCACAGGAAAAAGTAAAAGTGGTTGCCAAGGGTTGGGGGGAGGGACGGGTAAATAGGCAAAGCACAGAGGATTTTAGGGCAGTAAAAGTACTCTCTCCGTATGATACTGTAATAATGGTGGATACATGTCATTATACATTTGTCCAAACTCCTAGAACGTACAAGAGTAAACACTAATGTAAACTATGGTCCTTGGGTGATTAGATGGGTCAATGTAGGTTCATCAATTGCAACAGTTGTACAACTCTGGTGGGAAACTGATAGTGGGGGAGGCTATGCATGCGTCCCAGGCAAATGGGAAATCTCGGTACCTTCTCAGTTTTGCTGTAAGCCCAAAACTACTCTAGTAAATACATTTAAAAATCTATAGCAGTGTTTTCTCCCCACTATGTTATAAATACATGTTATAGAGTATATAAATAATAAATGTAAAATGTAAAAATAAGTCAGTTAACTCCATCCATCTATCCAGTGTTAGTATTTTGGTATCAGAATTACTAATATATTTACTTCCAGCCATTTTCTTTTTTTTTTTTTTATGTTTATTTATTTTTGAGAGACAGAGAGAGAGTGAGCGAGGGAGGGGCAGCGAGAGAGGGAGACACGTAATCTGGAGCAGGAGCCAGGCTCCAAGCTTCAGCACAGAGCCTAACACGGGGCTCGAACTCACAAACCATGACATCATGACCTGAGCCAAAGTCAGACACTTAATGGACTGGGCCACCCAGGTGCCCCATTTCCAGCCATTTTCTATACACTTTGTTTCTTTAAGATTTGAAATCATATTGTAGATGCACCTTAGCTTTTAGCAGAAACATTTGTCCATGTTATTTTAAAGCTATTCCTAAACATTATTTTTAATGACTTCATAATATTCCATTATAAAGACATATCCATCAGAATCACTTATAGATGACTTCCAGCCCACTCATACCACTGAATATTTAGGCTGTTTCTAATTTTTCACTCCAGTTTAAAAAAGAAAAAAACCTCTGAATAATCTCTGTGCATAAAACATCATCTACATTTTGGATATGGTCTTAGCTGTACCTCTAGAAGTAGAACTAACTTACCAGAACGTATGAACATCTCGATACATTACAATTCAAATTTTAAAAACGACATCAGACTTTACATTTACCCCTTACTGCATTTCTTTTTTAATTTGGGCCTTCATTCTGAATGATAGTGAACCTTGATTCATCTACTAAATAAGCAATCTGTCCCACCTCTGTGCCATCAACAAAGTTGACAAATGCACCTTCTGTATCGCCATCTGCAACACTGGAAAAAATGTTGAACAGCTCAAGGCCAAGAATAGAACCCTGTGACACTCATTTTCAGACCCCCTTCCAGGCTGACTCAGTGCCACTAATTAACAGATTTTGCATACAACTGTCAAATTAATAACACCAACCAGCACATTCTACGACTTATTTAATACAGACCATCATATCTCAAGAAACTGTTAAATACCTTACCAAAGTCACAGTGCACCATAGCTACTGCCTCATTCCTCTGTTCTAGTAACCGAACCACCACGTAAGACAGGAAATGGGTTCAGTTTGATACCATTAGGCTGACTTCTGGTTATCCTCATGTCCTAAAGCCATGTCCTTAATACACATTTTTCAGCAAAGCGCACTTCAGTTTTGGCTTCTGTTAATGTTACAACAGCAAAATTTTAAGTCATCAGATTGTGCAACCTGTATAAAGCAGGGTGACTACTGTTTGGTCCCTCTCATCTGTAGCTTACCTGGGGAAATGTTCTGAATCACTGGTGGCTATGGACTTCCAGGGTAAACCAAACTGTCTCTAGACCACAGAGACCTGAATTTACTCACTTCAGCTCGTCCCAAAATAAGCCTAGTTTTCAGGAGTCGTTTGCACAAACACCTGAGTTTGAGCCAATAATTCTGTGGTCATTTTGAATACTGGCTTATGAATCTCTGGATCCTAGAGGCCTACCCCCTGGGGTAATCCTAGGAGTAAGGAAATAAGAAGTGAAACAGCCCCGCTCTTTTCTGTTCCTTTATTACTGAATCACATGACCAAAGATCTAATCTAATGTCGTATGGCATTTGACAATCATGACTCACATCACACCAAATTATTACCCCAACAGCATTCTCAGAACATACATACCAGGAGCCACCATCTAATCATGCCAGCCAGAAGTAGACAATGGGAGTGTCTGAGAGATCTTGGGGTCACTAGAAACTAGCCTCACAATAAGAGAATACAGCCCAAAGCCTTCCCTAATTAGCACCATTCCAATCATCAGAAAAAGATTCCAAAGTCTTAGCCAGCAGCAACTCAGAAAGTACTGTTGACTTGCCTAAAACAAATCACTTGCGTACAAATCTCTCAGATTCCATCATGTCAGACTCCCACCCAAATCCGCCAGTGGCCACCCAGAGCCTGCACAACCATCCCAAATTCCCCCAGGTTGGCATTTAAGCCTCTTGAAAGATCAGGTCGCAAACCCAAAGTCCTGCAAGACTAAACAGGGAGTGTCGAGCAGCCACACTGATGTGACAGGGAATCCGGGGACAGTGACAACTGGGGACCACAGGGCTCATCTCCCATGCACAGGAGGCAGCCACTGCTCACTGCCTGATCTGCTTCTTTATAGAGTCCCAAACCCGGAGGTTTTCTGGGTTGTTCCCAATTTTTTAAAACCTTTGTGTACTGAAAATTATAACACTTCTGTAGGCTGGTTTACAACCCCTAACTTTGATCGTAACCCACCTTTCTAGACTGGTTTCCCCCCACTCTCTAACAAGAACCCTTTGATTCACTCTTACATATACTGTGCACATCCTAACTCCAAGCCTCTGTCCGTGTTACACACCCTCCTACCTGTGCGGCACCATAAGACGCCCCAAAGAGTTCATCCCAGACTCCCTTCACTATTCCCAAAAGTTTTCTCAAGCCACTCCAGCACAAGATGCTCGCCCCCTCCTATGAACCCTACAGGTACTTACTTTTCACTTTGGCATTTAATCATCTTGCCTTGCTTCTTAATCACAGGTATATCTTATCTGTCCAACTAGCCTGTAAATGTTCAATCTCTTCCTCATGCTTGCTTCCACTTACGGCACCAGTAAGGGGAGCCCTGCACCTGAGCAGCTTAATAAATACTTACTAGATGAGAAAACTCTCTTTAGCCGGTTTTCAAACCATGGGTTACATCCACTACAGAGCAGTTAAGTCACCTTAGTGAGAGACAAAAAGCATTTTTAAATGAAAAATAAAAGAATAAAAGTACCAAAGGAGATTGCACCACGCAAAAGAAGGTAGTGCTTTGTGAACTTAAATTAAGATTCTTACATACATGATTTAGTGTACCTAGGTCGTGACGTAATTTTTATTTCTTAATGTAGGTCACAGTCAAAACACCCTATTCTTAAAGAGTAAATTAGCTCAACCACTGCTCTGTGAAATTTTTTTGACCTATACCTATATAGTACCTATAAAGAAAAAATATCCAATGGACACCTCTGCCCACCCAAGTCAGCTTCCCCTGCTAGTTCACTGATCTTACATTTCAGAGAAATACAGAGGCTAAGGAACTGCTATTCTATTCTCCACTCCATTCTGCAACTTTTTGCAATCATCCTTCAAACTCGCCAGCCCTCAGATGTTGCAAGTTGAGGCTTGGGGAATTTGTTCAGCAAATCACCCTAAGTCATCCTTGCAACAAGAAAGCAGAATTCAGAGCTCAGGAAAAAACCGGCACCAGCTAGCTTCCCACTGCACGTTCCTCGGGAACTGGTAATGGCACAGGTTAGGACAGACCTGGCCCTGGGAAAGGCAGTATCCCTGGGCCCCAAATTTCCTCCTTGCTCCTTGTCACCTTGCTGCTCCCCCATCTTATTGCTTCCCCACCCCAACCCCACCCCCCCACACACACAGCTATGAAGGGGCACCAGGACTACTAGCCTAAGGGTCTCGGTGGAGCGCAAAATTTAACTTGTTTCAAAGCCCAGCAATTAATGTGTTTAGCAAATTCCATTCTTCCCTCAAATCTCCAATCCCAACTTGCTTTGCCAACTTCAGGTTCAGTACCTGACAATGTCACAGGAATGGCAATACAGCTCAGTCTTCCAGTTCAGACTCTCAGTCCCACTCACTAGCATCCTCTATTGCTATGACCAAGCCGATGCCCCACTCTGAGGGTCTTCTTTCCCCCAGCTCGGGCAGCCTGGTTTCCCACCAGTCCCAGAGCTTCAGTGGCTTGCAGGACACCTATGTTTGGATGTCTTGGCAAATACAGGAAATCTCCGCAGCCTGAGTGTCAATTGCTTCTCTCCAAAATACACATTTCCGATTTCTCGAGTTACCAACGACAGCAGTTCCAAGGCCCTGGCGTGTAATCAATTTCCACAAAGAATTAATTTCCATTCATCTCCTTCCTTCACCCTGCCCCTGTCAACAGATTATTTCAACAGTAATGCTTCTAAAATCCACCCGCTTTTCCATTTTCAGTTATCCCAGTCCAAATTCTGAGCACTCCACAACTGTAACAGTCTACTGATTTGTCTCCTAACATTACTTTTAAAAAACCTTTCCAAATACCTTCCTGTTACGTCACTCTCTGGCTCAAAAACCTTTAATGTCTCCCCAGCACACACAGGGTAAAGTGCAATTCCCCAGCCTGGCTTTCTAGGACTTTCACAATCCTAACCATTGTTCCTCTCCATCTTTATCTCCTGCTCAGGAAACGTTCCCTGGTCTGGCCAAGCCCACCTCCTGTCTCTCAGGAAAGCCATGTTCAATCACACCTCATGACCCATCTCAAGGGTCTCATCCTCCAGGAATAAAGTCCTGGCGATTCCTGCCCACAGCACTCTTCTCTGAGCTCCAGCAGCACCTCTCCTATACCTTGCATTTCGACAGTTAATTGTGCCTTATCTTGAGGTCTTATTTCACGTGCTTAAGTGTTTCTGTCTCCTCCCTGAGACTAAGTCCTGGATGGAATCATCTCCTGTATCTTTTGTATCCTCCCTCACTGAGATAACTGTTCAGACCTATTCTCCTCTGGCAGTACCTCTGCTACCTCTGGCACCTGTAGTTTCTCCCTCTCTTGCCTTTGGGCCTTGGCCAGCAAGTTATTCTCCAAGTGCTGACTTACTTCATGACTTAGTACCATAAATCCATCCCCCAACTGTAACCTTTCCTTCCATATTCCTCCTCCCACCCCCAGCATTTACAGTGCCTCAGGCAGCCATAGCACATTAATTTGAACTGGAGCTCTCAAATCACTTCCACCAATGGGATTTCTGAGGCCTTAGATTTCTTGTGTGCCTCTTATCATCGTTCCCTGAGAGCCTGGCATAATGCTGAGAACACAGCAGCCCCTCAAAAGTGCCTGTGGAGTTTAACTTAATTCCCGTGTTCCCCTGTGTTTCAAGTGCCTTGAGACCTGGAACCTCTGTTTACACAACACCTTAGGAGGGCGTCACAAAAGCCTGCGATACCTGTTGATCACTCACTTTCAGGCAAACTGCACCAGAGACACTTTTCTAGAAAGAGGAGTGTAAAGAAGATAGTGGTGGCCTGTACGTAACCCTGCGCCTGGCGGCCTGACATCATGAAAACGCCTGCCTAGTGGAAATGTTCCAAAGCTCCCGAAAACTGCCTAGGACCGCCTGATATCAAGGAGGCGGTGGCACCCCCACCGCCTGGCAGGTGGGCTTCTTTAGATTTCTGAGTCATTCCTAAAGTGAAGGCGCTGAGCCCTGAACTCCAAGACAGGGAAGAAAAATCTGCCTTTGAAATTGTTTGCACATGACAAACTCCCAGCCCAGGCCCCCACCCGAGCACCCCACTTGCCCACAGTGCCAGTTCCAAGGAGGGCCAGGGGACACCGGTGAGGAGAGGCAGGATTAAACCGCATGTAAGGAAGTGGGGGTGGACAAAAGGGGCCAGAAAGGGAAGGGGGCAACCCCCGAGGTGGAGGGTGTGTCGCGCCGCGCGTCCCGCAGCCCGGCACTCGCCCGCTCGCTCGCTCGGTGGAGTGGGCAGGAACGCGCGAGGCGCCGGGAGGGTTGGGCTGGCGGCCCAGCCGGAAAGGGTCAGGGAGGGGGCAGTTCAGTCTCCGTCGGAGAGGCGACTCCGGACAACCGCTCAAAGTTGGGGAGGGGGTTCCTCTGCGAGCGCCCGCGGCGGGCGAGATAAACAAGGCGGCGCACGGGAGAGCGGGCGGCCACCCCCCACCCGGCCAGCGCGGGCACTGGCACTGCCGCAGCGCCCCCGCGCCCCGACCGGCCGCTGCCCCGGCGGCGCCCGCCTCCCGGGCCCCCAGGCCGCCGGCCCGGCCCCCGCGGGCGCGCGGAGCGTGGGAAGTTCCCGGGCCGCCCCAGTCCCCGGGCTGCAGCGCCGCGAGGTCCCCGCGCAGCTCACCTCGCCCCGCCACGAGCAGCAGCGCGGGCCGGGCAGCTCCCGCTCGGACAGCTTGGCTTGGCTCGGGGCTGCAGCTGCCGCGGCCCCAGCCCGCCCACCCGGCGCGGCCCACCGCCCCGCTCCGCTCCGGCCGCCCGCCCGCCGAGGCTCCGTTCGCGCCCACCTGGCCGGCCTGCCCTCCCTCTCCGGGACACTGCGCTCACGTACGCGGCCGCGGCCACAACCCGGCCCGGATTCCCCGCCCGGGAAGGGAGCGGAGGAGCGCGCCAGCCAGCGAGCGAAAGAGCGAGCCTCGGGGACACACCCCCCCGCCCGCCCCCCTCCCCAGCCACAGGCGCCGCGCGCGCGCGCGCACGCGGCCCGCGCGCCCCCGCCGGCCACGCGCGCACGCGCCCTCCCCGCACACCCACCGCGCGCCGGGGATACACACCCCCGGCGGCTCGTAGACAGTGGGCGCTCAATAAGTGCCCGAGCGACTCCACGCGCACATGCGCACTTGAACCTGACCGAGTTGTGACACCTCCCCCCACCCCCACCCCCAAATCGGAACCGGTGGCTGCAGCCCCGAACCAAACTTGAGTGTTTGCCTTGTTTCACTGAACCGCAAACCGAGCCAAAGTTTCTTGCTGTTGTTTTTCCAGGCCTGGCTCCGGGACGGGCTTCTCCGCGAGAGGCCGAGCTCGCCCCAGGGCGGGAAAGGAAGCCAGAAAGCTCGAGGCGCCAAGGACGGGAGCTTGGCGGGGGCGATAGAGTCCGAGGCCGCGCAGCCGGCACCCGCCCGGAGCGCAAACGAAAGCGTGAGAGGGAGGGAGCGTCGGAGCCAACCTTTCCATTTTCCTTTTGGGTTAATGTTTTCTTCTCCATTTTATGACATTTTACTCGATTTTACCCGTTTGTAGTTGTAAAGTAAGGCGGTATTTACTCTTTCTGGAATTAAATGAGAGAAAGTTAACTATTAGCTCTCGAGCCCTTATGTAAACGACACCAGTTGCTTTTGGCACCGTTAGGCTCTGGCTTTTGTATAATTTGTAACAAGGAGAATTGAAGCTATTCCATTGTGTTGCTCTATGTTTTTCAGAGATAAGACCAGAGTTACAACGGTAGTGAGGGGCCCCTGTGTCGATAGGTATGGGCAATATACAGTTATATTCAAGTAAGTTTAAGGAATAGAAGCAATAATTCCCCTCCCCCAAAAAGTTTTAAATATTTTTGAACATACTTGTTGCACTTCTTCAACTTGAGGTATGCTGTTTTTCTTACAGAGAGGCAGTGGGGTGTGTGCTGGAAAGGACTAAACTTTGCAGTCAGACAAGACTGGTTTGCAATCCTGACTTTCCTGCTTTATCTTTATGATCTTCAGCAGATTTTTATGTCTCTGAACCTCAGCTTCTCTACCTGTAAGATGAAATAGAAAACATAGGTATAGTGCCTAGCTCACATCAAGTAGGCAATAAATATCGTTTCCCATCCCCTTTCTCCCACCATTTGTCACATTAGAAAAATATCTAAATAGGGGCGCCTGGGTGGCTCAGTCGGTTAAGCGGCCGACTTCGGCTCAGGTCATGATCTCGCGGTGGTCGGTGAGTTCGAGCCCCGCGTCGGGCTCTGTGCTGACAGCTCGGAGCCCGGAGCCTGTTTCAGATTCTGTGTCTCCCTCTCTCTGACCCTCCCCCGTTCATGCTCTGTCTCTCTCTGTCTCAAAAATAAATAAACGTTAAAAAAAAAAAAAAGAAAAATATCTAAATAGAACAAAATTCCTATAGGACATGTGTTCTCAACTGGGGGTGATTTTGCCCTCGGGAGGCGGTAGCAATGTCTGCACACAACGGAGGTGGGGGTGGGGGACACGTAGGAGGAGGGGAGTGCTACCAGCATCTAATTTGTATAGGCCAATGATGCTGCTAAACATCCTGCAACACACAGGACAGCCCCACACAACAAAGAATTACCTGGTGTCAAATGTCAATAGTGCCACTGTTGAGAAATCCTGCTTAGGATAATACTGCTATCCAGTAGTTCACCAAAGACTGATTGCACCTTTCGACTCTCATCCTCAAGGAAACATTCTGGTTTTGCATTAAAAAGAGCCAGAATGAAGCCACTGTGAGGATCATAGCAATTCTATTAATGCATAAAACCTTTCTTTAACAGGAAAATGCAGATTCGAATTTTACATTTTATTATTACAAGAATATTTTCGTTAATTAACAATAATGTATGTTCCCTTATTAAGGTATCGTATATGTTATGTAGTACTACGGTTTACAAATAGTTTCATGTTTTTTCCCTTTTTTCTCAAACAGCGGGTGTTTATTGACTGTATATTCACCTTTGCTAAGTTCCTCGCCTATTTCTGAAGTTTGCAATATAGTCCCTGCCCCCAAGGAACAGACAGCCTAGTTGAAGTGGATTCATGCACATGCAACAATTAAGGAACAATACCAGATAGCATATAATTAAGCTTTAATTGCAGCACCCAGACTAAGGTGGCTCAGAGGAGAGGGAAATGAGTTCCAGCAGCAACAGCCCGGTGCTGCCTACGTGGCTGAGGTGTTCAGTAAATGTTTGTCGAACAAAATGAAATAGTGAAAGCTTTTTACACAAGGTAGGACTCCAACTAGTATATAAACTCCATTACAGTACGTAAACTGCCAGATTTTGTAAATGGATGTCGGTGCTAGGCTGTGAGTTTATTTTTCTTAAAACATCTAGTTCCTGCTTGTAACCAAACCTATAAATTCCCCCCCCCCCAAACGATTGAACTTTAATAAAACAGGAACAATCATTCATTTGACAAATATGTGAGTTCCCGCTGGGTGCAAAGTGAACCAAAAGGGTCTCTAAGTTTGAACAGAACCCGTAGTTTATGCTGTTTGAGACTGTCTTGTGAACACAGGCCAGAAAAAGGCCTGTGCTCTCTCACAGCATGTACTGCACGCATACCCCTTTCCACTGCAGGTATGTACTTGTACAGTTTGCATTCCAGAGTTTTGCACATTAACAGAGACTCAAAGAGAACTTCCCATCACAAACATCCAGTACCAAACACACACCCAGCACTCAGCCTCTTCACACAGAATCCAGGCCCTGTCCTAAAGACGCACCGAATAGCACACACATTACACAAAGCAAACTGTAGAAAGACTTTAACTTGTTGCTTTGCGATCTTGGCTCTCCCCACCGCCAGCCAGCGACTAGAGCTTGCCCTTCCTGGAGGCTGTCCCTCCACCTTGCTTCCTCCCATACCCTAGCCCCCCATTACAATGCAAGCATCTTGTATCTCTTTTCCATCACAGTAATTATCTTCTTGGAAAGCATCTCCCATTAGCTAAGGTTAAGCAAAGCAGCCCCAGGCTCTGCCTCATATCATATGGGTATATTTATAGGTGATTTTTAGGGCAATATGAGTCTGAGATTGCCACTATCCCCAAACCCCTGATGTAACTGCTTCCAGCCTTGCCTCCCTCCAATTCACTCTTTACTATGGCCTCTTCCCTCTGCCTTGCAACTCCTCAAAGGCTTTCTTCCCATAGCTTTATCATAAAGTCCTGGCAAAGCTCACTTAGATCCTTCGTGGTGTGACTCCTAATTAATTCTCCAGCTACTACCTGCCCTTCTGTTTCAACCCCCTTCACACTGCGCTCCAGACATGCTAAACGGAATTTTTGTCCTTTGCCTGAACAGACTTTTTCTTTACTTGATACATGCTCTTTTCTCTGCCTAGAACACTCTCCAGCCCTCTCTCTCACCTCTTTACCTGACTATCCCTACTCATTCTTCAGGAGTCGGCTGGCTTCCATAGCACTTTCTCTAGCACTTTCTCAAGCCTCCAAGACTGGATTACGTGCCTCTCCCTTGTGTCCAATAGTACCCCATACTTACCCCACTGCACTGTCCTGAGAGCTTCTTTCTCTTGTCCTAATCCCCTATAAGACTAAACATTTTATGAGGACGAGGAACGTCTCTTATTCTCCACTGAATACCCAACATTTGGTACAGTGCCAGCACGTAGTAGGCACTTGATAAACATTGATTAACAATGAATTGCTAGTTGGACTGGGGGACTGATAGAGCTATTCCATCCATGATCTGGGCAATCCCTGGTTTAAAATATGTCTCAGATGCTCAGTTAGATTCCAGGGCTGGTGAAGACTTTCTAACCATTTATTTAGAACAGGATGAGGCCTATGGAATGAACTGAGTCCTCAGGTTCCACTTCCACCAGAGCCTGATTTTATACCTACCCTGGCCCCCTGAGCTCCAGATTCTTGTCACCAATCAACTACCTCTTTGACATCTCCACTTGGGTGTCCAATCACATCTCAAATGTACCATGTCCAAAACCAGACTTCTGATTTCCCTCCAGAATTCTGCTTCTCTGCCTCTCAGTAAATGCCAATTCCATTTTTGTAGTTGCTCAGGAAACAGACAAACAAAAACTTGGAGTCATCCTTAACTCCTTACTTTTTCTCATAATCCATGTCCAATCCACCAGAAAATCCTGTTGGTTCTATCTATGAAGTGGTGGGAAAGTAGTGGAAATGGGGGTGGCGGGGGTGATTTCCACTACTTTTCCATGACTTTCCTGCCCAGACCACTGCCTCCCTGACCTGGACTTCCATAAGAGGTTCCTAACTGGTCTCCCTGCTTTTTCCGTTGCCTCCATATTCAACAACATGGCAGTCAGAATGATCCTTTTAAAACCTAAGTCAGTTCATATCACTATTCTGCTCAAAACCTTCAGTGGCTTCCCACCTCCCTCACCAGAAGGTCCTACCTAGTCTTGCCCCAGTCAACTCTCTGACCCCACTGCCCGCCACACTTCCCTGGTTCACCCAGTGCCAGCCACTTTGGCTCCCTTGCTATTCTCAGACCCAGTTCCAAAGGCTGGGTTGGCCAACCCAACTCAGCCTTTCCAAGGCTGTTCCTTTAAGTTGGAATGGTCTTCCTCCAGATTCCCACATGACTTCTCCATCTCTTGATTCAGGTCTCTGCTCAAAGGCATCCTTTTGAGAAAGACATTCTCTTGCTAATCTATCTAAAATAGCACCACCCAACCATCCCTTGGCTCTGCTTTAGGTTTCTTCCTAGCACTTATCATCACCTGCCAGCCTGTCTTCATCCACTCAACTATAGGTTCAAGGATAACAGAAACTATTTTTTATTTCCTGCTGTATCCCCAGCTTCTAGAATAGTGTCCGGCATAGAATAGGCATTCAAGAAATAATCACGAATCAGGGGTCTGGTTAGACCGCCAGAACATTACCCCTGTACTGGGTCCCTATCCACCGCTTTAGTCCCAAATAATCCCTCCAGAATTTAGCTCTCCTACACTAGGGCATCAAGGTCCCAGCTGCCCAATTGCTTGCCACCCGTCTCTCATCCACTTACACTCAGGACTTGTGTTATCAGAGATGCCACACAGTTCTAAACACAGCCTCAAACCGGGCTACGGTTTCAAGTGAAAAGGATAATACCACTAAGTCTGCATTTGCAACATACTTTTTGCTTTTCTTTTGGTTGAGAAAAAGCACAATATATCCTACTGGACGAAACAGGCCCAGCACCTATTTTAAGCTTTTGCATTCTAAAAGGCACAAGACTCCGAAACTCTCAAAAGAAAGGAGTATTCAAGTATGCCTGGGGCAAATGGTGTCTTCTCTCTGATCTGCTCAATCTGTAAGGCTTTCCTGGAGAAGGTGGGCTTTGCATTTCATTAAAGAGAAAGGATTGATAGATTGCAAGTAGGTTGTTCAAAGCTTAAGGGTATCCTTGGAATAGATTGCTTGGCTCAGCACAGCCATGCTTTCAAGCAAACAAGTCCTCACATGTGTTAAGATACCCACAGATACACCCCACTGCATAAACACCCAGATCCGTGCCTGCTTCCTCCCAGCTCTAAAACTCTGTGAATATGGACAACAGTACATAATCGAAAGGGGAAAAAATGAGCTGGCTTTGGGAACATGGACCATAAAGCCCTATGACTCTGGGTATGAAAGAATGTGTAAGCCCAGGCAGGCTCTCTGCGCACATCTGGTTTTTCCTTTTATGCTTCTGTGATTTCTATGACACAGGAAATCCATTCTGGAACAACCCTGTCTGCTTTCTAGTGAGTGCATTAAAAATGGGGATTAAAAGTATGTTTATCTCGCTGGTCAGAGCAGAAAGATAAAATCCAGAACAGAACCATTTTGAGGGTGGACCAACTCCAGCTTCATCCTACACTGTGCCCCGGGGGAGGTGCTAGTAACTGAGACCAGAGGAGTGCAAGTCCGAGGAAATAATTTTTGCACAGGCTTAAGACTATCTAGACATGGATTTCACTCTGAAACATGCCAGGTACAGGAAAATACCACGTGGTGAAAATACCAATTCAGCTCAACTCAACAAATACTATTAAATACTAAATACTAACAGAGCCCTTCTCTACAAGGTTTCCACATTATAACCTCTGTGATAATAATCTTCTCATAGAAAGTCCTTAAAATGGGCTGATGTAGCCAGCTTTTCCCACCCATTGGAGAGATAACACCGAGCTATTTAAGAGATAAGCAACATTAAATAAGGTGGGAAAGGACAAGAAACATTAGACTGTGAAATTAAAGAGGACTGGGTTACGCTTGGGGTTGCAGGGAGCCTGAAGTCACCTCGGCCCCTAGATTACAAATGTTACTCAAAAAATAGATTGGGGGCTATCAAAAGAGAGAGAGGAGAGATCAAGCAAAGGCAGGACAACCAGTCAGAAGCACAGAATTGCCAGAAAAGTATACACTGTGAATGCCCTCCCAGCCATCCTTTATTTTATTTTCTTGGGTTCCAATCAACAGTAATAATTAACTTTTCTGCCCCCTGTTTTGGTCATGTAACTCTGCCCTTAAAGCTTTCCTACTTTCCCTGTAATGGCAGAAGGGGCTGCTGGCCTAGTGAAGTTACCAGAGTTTCATTTTTGTCAAGCTGTTAAACTTCATCCCCTCAAATATATTCCATTTTGTTCACTAGCCTCACATAAGCATTCTGCCATTCTTCCTTATTCTTCTATAGGACCAAACTCTGCCAAGGCAGGTATGCCTGCCACAACCCAGACCACCCAGATGTCAAGAATGGCCCAGCGGCACCTGGGTGACTCGGTTCAGCGTCAGACTTCTGCTCAGGTCATTATCTCATGGCTCCCGAGTTCAAGCCCTGCGATTCCTACCAGCCCCCCATCAGGCTGTCTGCTGTCAGCACAGAGCCTGCTTCAGATCCTCTGTCCCCCTCTCCCTGCCCCTCTCCTGTTCACCCTCTTTCTCTCTCAAAAAATAAACATTAAAAAAAAAAAAAGAATGTTTCAAACCCTGTTTAACTCCAAGTGTGCAAGAGTACCATACTTCTTGACAAGCTAAACACAATGGGCACAGGATGATTTGCACCCACTCTCTAAACCGTCGGATGGCAGCACCATCAACACCAGGAAATACTTAAAATGGCCACACCAGTGTTGGGCCAGCTAACCACTGCCCAGGATTTGGGGCTGATTAATTGGATGATTTTTTGACAAACAAAATAAAAAGATTTTTCTAAAACTCCGTAAACCCATAAGCCAATCAGACAAAAGCGTGTTTCTAAAGGCATTTTAAATGCTGCCAATTATTTTATGACAATTTCTGGCTCTTATGAATCGAACATCAGGGACTGTTCCCTATTTGTACCAAACATTTCATTGTATTTGCAGTTAGCACAATTTCTTACATCTATCATAGGCTAGCCTCCATCACCATCCAGGGGGATATTCCACTGCACAAGACCAATTTGTAAGATGCTAGAAGCAAAAAGGGATTGATACACATCATCTAATTCCCTTTTGTGTTTCAGTACAGATAGCAAGGTCTGAAACTTAGATTCTCCTTCAAATTTAATTTTTCCAAGTTCAAATCATTTAGTCACAAAAGCTTCTCTTTGCACAGACCAGCCTAAATTAATTTAGATGAAAAGAATGGGACTTCCTGATCTTTAGTCTTCTGGAGAAAGTCAATCAAACACTTACCCATAATCTTACCTTGATAACATATCCAGTTCCACACAGATTTTCTTAACCTACAATTCAGCTAGCTTTAGGCCACATCCTGGGTCAATAATCCTTATAATACATTGGAGTACAAATCATGTGAATTAGTAAAATCCTGTTCAATTACCTTTTTATATTATCCACCTGGGAGCACTCTGATTTTCTCATCCCGGTTTCAGACATGACCAATCTCATAATCTTCTCATAAACTGTTGAATCACCAAATCTCAACCAGCTCCTTCTGACAGTATAATTGATTGCCTCTCAGGTTCCCCCAACAAGCTTGCAATGATTCCTGAGGGCAAGAGAAATGGCTAGCAACTGGGTTTTCAGCCATTTAGCACCCAGCCATGGGAGTGAAGAGCTGCCATATACGAAAACCAGATTTCTATCCACTCCCAGACCATTCTAGGTTGTTATTTCTTGGACATTTCTACTCTTCCCTCATGGTTTACCTCCTGATCTAAACTAATCAAGAGAATCTTTGAAATGCACTAGCCAATAATCTGCCAGGCTTCTTTGACATGAATACTAAGAGTCAAAATGGCTGGAAAATCATTACTATCATGTACTTCAGCTTCCACTGGCACCATTGCCAGTATGCTAACCCACCACTTGATAAATGGAAGTTACTATTGTCACTCTGGTTTCTTCCCTGTGTTGGGAAAAGGTGCAGGAGGTGAGATGTGATAGCACCTTCAGTTAGCTGGGGGAGTTTCAAAATGCTGATGGCAGACCTGCGAGGTCTGGGTGACAGAGCCAGGAGAAAAGCAAATTCAATTCAAAAATGCCTTGAAAATAATGTGAGTTTTTGTTGAGATTCTCTTTAGGAGGAATCCAAGGAAGAATTTTATCTCACCACACCCAACAAAGCTCCTGGGAATCCTCTTTTCGAATTTCTGCCCCCTACCTCCCACCAACAGCTGTTTCTCTCCCCTCCTCCTCTCTTCCACTGTCTTCAACCTTGTTCTCTTTGCTTCCTTACTACCCCTTCTCCCTCTTTCCTCCCTCCTCAAGTGGAGAAATAAGCCTGCTCCTGACTTCTGTCTCTTAATTTTGTCAAAGACCTAGCAGGTGAGTGAGCCAGCCAAGAATCCTTCCTCTGGAAGTCAAGGAATGGCAAGGGACTGGTATTGTATACATTTAAATTTTAATTTTTTTTCCTTCTCATGACAGCAGTATCAGACCAGATCCAGTCTCCCTGCTGAGTTCCCAAGGAACACACACAGGGCCTCTACAGTTTTATCCCCATACCCTTAGAACAGCAGACAAAGGATGTGAAGGACCATTCTTCGCTGCTCTCCTTGGACCATTGACCACCTTTTGCTTGGTGACCTAGCTAGCTGTCCATCACCAGAATCATTCAGGAGGAAGAAGAATGATCTGTCAGGGACTCCTTCTGTGTCTGTGATTCTAAATGCCCCTGCTTCTTGCAGTTCAATGCCCTGTCCTCATTACTTCTTTAAAACTGACTGCTCACCTTTCTATCCTTTAGCCGATAGCATACAGATGACCCTTGAACAACACAGTTTGAAACTGCGTGGGTCCACTGATGAGCAGATTTTTTTTTAAATAAAGACACATACAGTATCATAAATGTATTTTCTCTTCCTTGTAATTTTCTTTTTTTAAGCTTTTTAAAGTTTTCTTTTTTAAAAGTTTCTTTTTAAAAATTTATTTATTTTTGAGAGAAATAGAGAGGCAGAGAGAGAGAGAGAGAGAGAGAGAGAGAGAGAGAGAGAGAATCCTAAGCAGGCTCTACACCGTCAGCACAGAGTCCAACAAGGGACTTGAACTCAAAAAACCAGGAGATCATGACCTGAGCAGAAATCAAGAGTAGGACTGCTGTTGACTCAGAACAACGTGAGGGTTAAGAGAGCCCCCCACCCCTTATGATATTCTTAATAACATTTTCCTTTCTCTAGCTTACTTTATTGTAAGAATCCACTACATAACACATATAACATACAAAACATGTGTTAATCAACTGTTTGTATTACCAGTAAGGCTTGCTAGGCATTAGTTTTCAGAAAGTCAAAAGTTATGCATGGATTTTTGACTTCCAGAGGCATTGGGTGGGGGATAGGGGTGGGCACTCTTAACCCTCACGTTGTTCCAACTGCAGTTGTTATCAGTCCCTCTTTATTTACCATCGCACTGAAAACCTTCTAATAATCTCATCTCAAAAATCTCAGTCTTACCCTCTTCATGCTTCAGTCTGTCACAATACACCAAAGTTAAATGTTATCTGTCCAACTTCTAATTTGGGTTTGTTGAATTGTGTCCTGTTTATCATACAATAATATTGAGGAAGAATTCTATTTTCTTCTGCCTACCCACATCCATGGAACTCACACTTGGTATGACTCATGGGAACTAGAATACTTAAGAAGTGATAGTTGTGGCAAGCACCCAACTTCCATTATTTTCTGAGGGATAAATAAATTATACTGTGCCAAACTTATTAGACAGGCCTCTCTTTGGAGACAAGTGACAGGAACTCAATTCATGCTAGCTTAAGCAAAAAAATGAATTTGTTGGCTCACTTAACTGGGAAATCCAGGAGTTTGTACTGGCCACAGACACAGCTAGGCCCCAGGTTAAAACAAAGTTGTCAGGGTTTGTCCTCTAAACCTCTCATTTCTTTTTGCCCCTTATTAGTCCCAGTCTTTCCTACTTCAAAAGAGTTCCCCCACCCCCCAAAAAAAGAGCTTCTGTCATACACTTGGGAAGACTGTTGCTGGCAGTTACCAACTATGACACCCCAATTTAGCAATACCAGCAGAACACAAAATCTCTCTCTTGGTATTCATATACTAATTCCAGGGAAAGACTCTAATTGATTCTGCTTAGTTGAAATGCCCACCCTTTGGACCACTGTTGCCAGAGGAATGGGATACTGTAGTTTTGAGCCTACATAAAACCACAGGAAAGGGAGAGGACTGATGTCCCAAAGGAATGAATGCTGGACAGAGAAAATGACATATGTCCACTACACGAATGGATGGAGGGTTAGGACACCGTTTGGGAGTGAAAGGATTTGTGTCCCTGTGCTCTTTGTGATTGGGATGTGTGATTGTTGACAAGCCACTTCGCCTTTTTGAGCCTCAACTCTTCACGTATGAAATGGTTATATGGAAGTTGCCAGTACAATATTAAATTATATGTTACAGTATCTCTGTGCTGGTACCAACTGAATTTTCAGATAATGAAAAACTGAGTTGAAGAAGGCAATGCAACAGCGCCGGCCCCCACTCCTCTATTTTTATGCGAGTACATTTATGGAGCACTTCACATTTTACGAAAAGCTCTTTCATCTACCACACAAATTGGAAAACGAAGCTGAAGGAGCTGGAATGCTTCGAATACAGACTAAAATTAACTTATTTGTGTAACTGTACCCACACGCAGACACGCAAAATATATGACGATACTGCAATTGAATCATTTCCTGGATTAAGAAAAGTGTCAGAGACTCACTCAGGGACAACACGCACGCAGGCACGCACATCATAAGGCAGGGATCCCTATGAGCACGTAGGCACAGCCCTCTCCTCTGGGGAGTCCACTCTAGGGTTACGGAATTTCAGGGCCAAGCACCGATCCCTAACGTGTGTGTGTGTGTGTGTGTGTGTGTGTGTGAGAGAGAGAGAGAGAGAGAGAGAGAGAGAGAGAGAGAGAAGAGTAGAGGCGGGAGAAGAAGGGAGCACAAGACAGACTAGGAAATTTTAAAAACACGCCAAAAAACAAAAACAAAAACTACAAAAACTACAGAATGTCTGCTGCTGGACCCTTCCAGGAACGCAGCGGCCTTGGCACCTTCGCGGCAGTCCCCTCCTTCCGCCCACTCCTGCTCCAGACGCTCGAAAATCCGGCTCCGCGTTTTCCCTCTCTCTCTCCCGCCCTTCGGGTTAAAGCTCCCCCGCCAGGAGTAAACAAGCAGCCCAAACAGGCAGCCAGTAGGACTGGCCCCTTCTCCTCGTTTCCTGCGCCAGCCCCAGCAACAGGCCCCGCCCCTCACGACAGGCCCCGCCCCGCGCCTTCCAAGCCGCCCGCCTTCCCCTTGGCGGCGTCCGCCGGCTCTGGCCGTGTCCCGGCCCTGTGCCCAGTGTTCGGCCCCGTGCCCAGTCCCTGATCCGCCCCCGGAGCTTCCTCCCTCGGGACCCCGCGGCCCGCCCGAGCGCCCCCGGCCCGCGCCGAGGGAGGGTGCGTGGCGCACACGTGACACGTGTTGTGGGCGGAGCCTGCGCCGGCTGAGATGCCGGCGGAGGTGGCCCGGGGGAGGGTGGGCGCGGGCCTCGCCTAGTTCTCGCCCCGGAGCTCGCGTAGGCCTCGGCCGGCCCGCCCGCCCCGCCCCTCCTCTGGCCCTGCCGGGGCCCTGCTCTGGCTCCTCGCCCGGCGAGCGCTGCGCTAGGCCTCCCGTTGATTTTGCCACTGTTACGGCTCCTCCTCCTGCACCCTCCGCGCGCAGCGCGGCTTAGGGGCTCGCCCTCAACTCTTCCCCCAAGTCCCTACCCGGCAAAGCCTCTTTCCTTAAGTTTCTTGCCTGGGGTCCACAGACCCTGTATAATCACACCCCCACCCCCAACCCCCGCTGCATAAACACACCGCCTTCCTGCCTCCACCCATAGAGACGTCTTTCTGCACACACAGACCTTATATTGTACGGTCTTCTTCCCACACTTCTCCATTACCAACTCCGTAACCGGATTGTTGGAGGGGCCCGGGGAGCTCACCTGGAGCAACTCCCTTCCCTTTCTGTCACTTTTAAGTTGGGGGAAACTTGAGGTTCAGAAAGGTGGAAATATTTTCTAGATTGGAACTAAGACCGGAGCTCAGACCTCCTATTGCCAGGGCCTTCTTTGTAGCCTGATCCTTTCCTGCAATTCAGAGTCAGACTGACTACCCCGAAACCGGTAACTCCAGTCTTGATTATCCAGTTTGCACCTTCCAGATCCCACCACACACCAGGGAAAATGTATCTGCCTGTGACCTTCTGTGTGTCTCAGGGTAGCTCCAGGAAATAATCGTAATTGACAGAAAAGAAAGCTTTTACCGGATACTGCAGAAGAGGCGGTTTTATATCTAGAGGTTGGGACAGCGGACTGTGCAGCCAGGCAGCCTGAATTCCAGTTCTAGCTTCTCTACCTACTAGCTATCTGGGCAGTTATTTGACGTCTCTCGGCCTTGGGTTCCTCATTCATAAATCGAAAATAATGTTGTGAGGTTTAAATGAGTTAATATAGGTATAGTGTTCAGGAAAGCATTTGGCATATAACAAACTCATCAAAGAAATAACTCTGGGCTGTCCATTATGCTGGTTTTCTTAGTGTTCTTCCTGATGCTCTATGTTCTTCCTCTTCCCTGAAGCCTCCCACCCTATATTGCAGCCAGATTTTAATCTATTAGGTCAGGCCCAGCTTTAGAGGACTGCCTTCAGGTTCCAGCAGACAGTTATGGAAGGGCAGAGGGCAGGGTAGCCACGTTGACTGGGGCATCCCCAAGTTGAGAGCTGCACAGCTGACTTGTAAGCTGAGGGGAACAGGATGTGTGGCATAGTGAGGACAGAAGCAGGGAGCTTCTGAGCTCTGCATTCGTGAGGTGAGCATGGGAGGGGCTGGCGCTGTCAGCCACGGAGCCCAACAGTGCAGAGAGGAGACAAAGGCAACCACCAGGCAAAATGTCAATCAACCAGTTCCTGACCTTTTCGCTTCTGACCCTCATTCAGTAAATTCTACAAGTGACTATGTGTATCTAGTCCTCCCTTGTGAGTTCCTTAAGAGCAAGCCCTGTATTGTGTTCCCCTTTATTTATCCTTTAGCCAGTGTTTTGGCAATCAGTGATCAACAAATGTTTGAGTGTTTTTTGAGTGTAATTATATATACATGTCATGGAGCTGGGCCCTGTGGAGAGGGCCCTGATTTTAGGAAAGGAATCTCAGAGTTCGCCTATCCAACCCCCTCACTTCTGAGTTAAAGGAAGCTGTTTGCCTGGGGTTATACAGCAAGTTGCCAACAGAAGCCAAGTCTCTGCTTCAGTCTGATGTTATTTCCATGACACTGCATTGAACTTACAGTGCAATTGGAAGGAAAAACAAACTCCCTAAAAGCTGTAGAACAAAGTAAGGCAGTGTGTGGTTAAGATATGAGGCATGGTACAAATGGGCGGAAAGGTAGGAGTTGACAGGACTAGCGTCCCCAAGGGCTGGGATCCGTCAGAAAATACTGCAAGAGACAGAACTGGTCCTGAAGGATTGGTGGGATTCAGGACAGTAGAAGAGAGAGAGAATTCCTGGTGGGGGAAGTGGCTTTCCACTGAGGCCATGGTGGATATTTAAAGGTTGAGGAAACCAGTTGGGTTACAAGAGAGGTTTGGGTTGGATCACAGTGGGAGAAAATGGTAGGTTAAGGTGAGGCCAGATTTAGGAAAATTTCAGATACCAGCGTAAGGAGTTTTGACCTTAGTCTGTGGATAACGGGGAACCCCTGAAAGTAGGCCCTGAGCTAGGCACTGAACCAAGACAACAGGCAAGCATCTGCCAACTTGGTCTGATTTGCATCTTTTGTAGACAGTTGCTTGCCATATATGTGCATTTACTTAATTTACCCACACATGAAGGAAACTCTACCAACTAGCTTGTGTGTATTTATTTAGTCTCCAAATACACATATCTGTGTGGGAGCAGAGGAAGGAGTGGGAGATTAACAGAGTTTGTGTGCCTGCTGTAAGACCAGGCACTTTCATCCATGATAGCTTATTTAATCCTCCCAGTCTGGTGGGGTGTGGGTCCTGCTGCTCCAGTAACACCCAGAGATGGTAAGTAACTTTCCCAGATCTCAGAGCTAGGAAGCCATGGGGCCAGAATTCAAACTCAGCTTTGACACCAAAGCTCTCTCCAGTCCCCTGTCACAAATTTCCAGTGAGAGGATACAGGAATTATGTTCCTACTCTCAGGTTCCTTCTTGGGGACGGGGGTGGGTGTCAAGTGTGGAGATAACCCAGCTAGGCTTACATTTCTAGCAGTATTTTCACATCCCTGGTTTTCTATGCTTATCTTTAGGGAAAGAAAATTCGTATTTTGTGTCTTTAGAAGCAGATAAAGCTGGGTTTGAATTCCATTTCCACCACTTACCAGCTGGCGGCCAAGTGGACTTTCTGTGAAGCCAATGAACCTTAAGCTTCAGGAACCCCTTACATGAATAGGCCCCTGGCAAGCCCTCTACCCAAATTTGAAACTAATTGTGCATTGTGGTACTTAAAGAGGGCAAGTGCAAAGCTCCAACAATTGTATGACTTCAGGCCCATAAAACCTGGCTCTGCCCTACCTGGATGATCTATGTCAATTTACTTTCTGAGACTCAGTTTCCTCATCTGAATAAAATCACCTAGACTCTGCCTCTACCAGCTGAACATCCAATTGACACACACTACTAAAAAAGCTGATCTCACCCAGCCTATGCCTAAGGCAAAGGTTCACAGAGACCCTAGGCCAAAGGAAACACCTAATGGGTCCATTTGTTAAGCAGTTAGATCCAAACAATTTAGTGGTTGTTTCCAAAAATAATACACATAAATGGAAAGAACTAGATGTTTATATTTTAAATAACAATTTCTTTTTTAAGGTGATTTTATTAATTTTTTTAAATGTTTATTTTTTGAGAGAGAGAGACAGAGGGCTAGTGGGGGAGGAGCACAGAGAAAGGGAGACACAGAATCTGCAGCAGGCTGCAGGCGCCGGGCTGTCAGCACAGAGCATGACTCGGGGCTTGAACTCAGGAACCATGAGATCATGACCTGAGCCGAAGCCGGTCGCTTAACCAACTGAGCCACCCAGGCACCCCGACTATAATTACTTTGTAATGAAATTTGTGCACCTGTGAAGAACTCAAACCTTGGAATCAGATTGCATATAACCACCCTCAGTTCCTTTTCCCCATCAATTTTCTTTGGAACACAGCATCCACTCAAAACCCAACTCTATAAAGGTAGGATGTTGTCAAAAGAAATGTCATGCAATCTAATGTTGAAACTGTGGATTTCCTTTAAGTAACAGTTTATACAGTTTGCGACAGATGTCAGGTATCACCATCTTTCCTTCAAAAACGTAAAATATTCCGAGGCACCCCTGTGAATTTTCTCTGTCCCTAGGGGGTGCCTCTGCTCACAATTTGAGTATCATCCATTAAGGACCATTAAGGAATAGTTAGAGACTATTCCAGGAAGTAACCAGAAGGCATCAGAGTTCTCTCTGGCAGAATAGAAGAGGGGGAACCACCTTTACCCTCCACAATCTGCCACAGTGTTACTATTCAGTTCTCCACAGGAAATCTTCCTGAAGTCTCTCTACCTGAGAGTTCTCTCCACTCTCTGTTGTGGCTATTTACAAAATATCAACAAAGCAAGGAAAGATATGGGTGGAGAGGCCTGGGCTCTAAGACAACATCTTAACCATAGCCTCCTCTTTCCAACGTCTCTCGAAGCTTTAACCATGTATGAATCTATGAATCCACCTTCAACTTTCTCCTAAGATGCCAAAGGTTTTAATTAACTTAATTTTAAGTTGGTCTCATAAGGGTGGGAAGGAAAGAAATGTTTCTTTTATTGTATACATTCGGCAGGTTAGGAAGATGGGAAATGTGCCATCTTTAAATCAAATGAAAATCTATTCTCACATGAGGCAAATTTCCGAAAGGAGAGAGCAAAGAACAACCAAAAGCTCTGTACTGGGGGGCTCTGGGATGATGGAAATGTTTTTTGATCTGAATGCAAATAACTATGTTCAGTTTGGGAAAATTCATCACTTTTGATATCTGCATCTCTCTGTATATGTACAAAGAGGGAGGAAAGCAAATTGCAAAATTAAAATAATATATAAATTACATAAAAATACAACACAAAGAATAATATTTTAAAAATCTGACAATGAATTAGAAAGGTGTGAATGTGCTATATGTTTGCAGTAATGTTATAAAATAAATTTTAGGGGCGCCTGGATGGCTCATTAAGTTAAGCATCCTACTTCGGCTCAGGTCATGATCTCGTGGCTCATGAGTTCGAGCCCCGCATTGGGCTCTGTGCTGACAGCTCAGAGCCTGGAGCCTGCTTTGGATTCTGTGTGTGTCTCTCTCTGCCCCCGCCCCCCTTGTTCTCACTCTCTCTCTCTCAAAAATAAGTAAACTTAAAAAAAATTTAAGATAAAATAAAAATTAAAAAATAAAATAAATTTTAAATCATTTGAAAAACAAAATAAAGCTCTCTATCCAGCTTTAAGGAAACCTTAAGTGTTGGGCCAGGAGGAGGGAGGATTGTTTCTTCTGCATGACCTAGCAGGATTTTTGAAAGGTTTTCCTTTATACCTGTTCTCCCTTTTACACCACTGAGGGTCAGATGCTTAGCTGAGGCAGACCAATAAAAAAGACAGTTTATCAGGATGTCTTGTGGAGTTAACACAGGAAAAATCCACATTGCTCACTAATTCAGGATTGGCTAAGCAACCATCCTAAGGAGCCAAGAGACAGAGGCCTCTGCTCTTTCTAAGGGCATTGGTGGGATACCTGCTCTTATCTGTGAGGCTAGCTCCTATAGCCAAGGAAACAGCCAGGGACCAGAGACTGAAGGAAAGAGCACTGGACGTCTGTAATCTGAGCACCTCTTCTGTAAAATGATAGCTAGGCAATGAATGGATAGAGTCTCTTCTAGATTGAAAATGCAATCATTTTGTGATCTAGCGATACTGAGAGAATAGTTAATAGTCTTAAGGAAACCTGAAAGGAGAAGTAAACAGCAAACCCACCCTGGAAAGAATAGTTGGTAAAGCAGTCTTCAAAATTATCACAAGGCCAGTGACCCAGATGGGAGATGCCAGGCAAACACATGAATATTACCGACTTCCAAGATAAAGGCAAAGGGGCACCTGGGTGCCTCAGTCGGTTAAGCGTCTGACTCTCGATCTCAGCTCAGGTCATGATCTCGTGGTTCGTGGGTTCAAGCCCCATGTCGTGCTCTGTGTTGACAGCTCACACAGAGCCTGGAGCCTGCTTCAGAATCTGTGTCTCTCTCTCCCTCTGCCCCTCCCCTGCTGCGCTCTCTCTCTCTCTCTCTCTCAAAAATAAATAAACATTACAAAAAAAGTTTCAAAGATAAGGGCAAAACAAGAGGCTCTGGGTGCAGCAGCAGGAGCAAGCTGAATTTATGGGGCTGGGGAAGCAGGCCAGCTCAACAGATAGAATATGGTAAAACCACATGATGAAAAATTTGCAGCCAAATAGAAGTAAACATGAAAAGTGGTTGCTGCTGCTATGTTTTGATCCCATCAGTGCTATGCTGTGATTGAGTAGGTATAGCACACAAGGGTGTAAAATACGTGAGAAGTGTATGTCCTATTCAGGTCACACTCTCTGCAGGTGCAAAGTGGGAGAAGAGAAAGAAAGCAACGTGCTATAAGTTAGAGTATCAAGGAATCAGAAAGCCACTCTGAGCTGCAGTTTCCTCATCTATAAAATGAGGGTCATAATACTACCTTCCTCATGGGGTGGCTGTGACCTGTTATAACACTCAGAGCAAGCTAGGGCTCAATAGAATAGCTATTATTATTCATTCTTATAATGCAATGCCGAAGCTCCAGAAAGCTGCACAGTCCCTTCAGCCACTGATTCGGAGAATAAATCTTCCAGGACCATGACTTGCCAAAGTGTCCTGAGTGGGGAGAGTTTTCCAGAGGGTTCTTCCCCCTCCCCCATGGCATTTTGCATTTACCTTTATTATAGCATTTGTCCATTTAAATTTTTAATTTTAATTTTTAATTTTAATTTTAATTTTTTGTGAGATAAGCCTGAGTGAGGTCATTTGTATGCAGAATGTTGCTTCTTTACCCTCCAATTTATTTTATTCTGGAAGGTCCAAGTTATATGGGACCTTTTTTGTATTGAAATATATATTGTGGAAGTTTAAAGTGTAGATATTGATTTGATACACCTATAGATTACAATATGATTACTATTGTAGCATTAGCTAGCACCTCTATCATGTCACCAAATGATCATTTGGTTTTTGTGGTAGGAATAATTAATATTTACTATCTTAGCAAGTTCGATGTCTCTAATACAGTATTATTGTCTATAATTACTATATTGAGCATTAGATCTCCAGGATTTATTTATCTACTAGTTTGTACTTTTTTTAAAAGTTTATTTATTTTGGGAAAGAGAGCATGAGCAGGGGAAGGGGCAAAGAGAGGGAGAGAGACAGAGAATCCCAAGCAGGCTGTGCATTGTTAGCATGGAGCCCAAAGTGGGGTTCAAACTTATGAACTGTGAGATCATGACTTGAGCCAAAGTTGGACACTTAATTGACTGAGCCACCCAAGCACCCCAGTTTGTACTCTTAAACAACATTTCTTCTACTACCCTACTTCCCCAGCCCTTGGTAACTGCCATTTTACTCTCTCTTTTTATGAGTTTGGCTTTTTTTAGATTCCATATGTAAGTGGTACCATATGATATTTGTCTTTCTCTGTCTGACTTACCTTAACTTAGTTTAATGTCCTCAAGGTTCATCCAGTGTTGCAAATGGCAGGATTTCCTTCTTTCTCATGACTGAATAATATTCCATGGTATGTGTGTGTGTGTGTGTGTGTGTGTGTGTGTGTGTGTGTTTACAAATACACCACATCTTCTTTCTCCATTGATTGACACTTAGGTTGTTTCTCCAGGGGATTCTTTCTTTTTTTAATGTTTATTTATTTATTCTGACAGAGAGAGAGAGAGAGAGAGATCATGCATGCACAAGTGGGGGATGGGCAGAGAGAGAGGTAGAGAGAGAGAAACCCCAGCAGGCTCTGTGCTGTGAGCACCAGGCTCAATCTCACAAACTGTGAGATCATGACCTGAGCTGAACTCAAGAGTCAGACACCCAACTGACTGAGCCACCCAGGCGCCCCTCCCGGGGATTCTTAGTAGGAATAATTATTTAATACCTAAGCTTTGACTTCTTGTTGACACCCCCCACCCCGGGAGCCACTGCATCTATAAGCAGGCTGAAGCTCCTGAGGAAAATATTGAAGGAGCCTCACCTGGAGGTAGGGAAGGCCAGGGTTCTAGAAGAGAGATTTCCGACTGATTCCTTTCCATCTTTAAGATATTGATTGGGTGGTATTGTTTTTAAGCTTTAGGGGAATAGAAAATGATGGGGAGACTGAAAAGCAAGAACTGGCCAAAGTCCCCAATAGTTTGAATGTCTGAATCCAAAAGGCTCTGAATTTTTCTTTACATTTTTCATGAGAGGAGGAAGGTAGATTAGAGGCTTGGTGCCTAGGAGACATGGGGATACCCATTCAAGGCCTGGTGTCTTTCTCTGATCGCTCTTCATAGGTATAGTAAGACTGGCCATTCACTCAGAGAGACTGGAAATATTAAGACACACATTGTGGAGAACAATTGAATATGAAGAATCAAGAATTTTACAAATATGTTATCTTTTGGACCTTTAAAGAATGAAAATGGTTACATTTTGGAATAGCTATACAATGTTAGCATAGAACCATTAAAAAATGACGTGCGCAAGAAAATAAGAAATGTTTAAACACAAAAGTAAGATAATTTGCACAGAATTAGCAATTGTGTGTGTGTGTGTGTGTACCAACATGCGAAGGATTGTCCCAATATGTAAAGAGTTTGCTTGAGGGTAGTGGAATTGTGGGTGCTTTTCTTTGGTCTAATTGTTTACACCTTTCTGTATTTGCCACAGTTTATACAGTAAGCACATACTACTTTGATTACTTGGTGGCAGACGGAGGCTGAAACCGACCTCAAATCTCCTCAGTTTCCTTCCCAATTCTTTGAATCAGGTTTATTTCCTGGGAGGCCCCTCTGAAAAGTTTTGAAGGTTACGCGGGGCCCTCCGGTGACGGCGGTGTCTGGCTCGGGCGGGTTTCTGCGCGTCCCTTCCCCCACCGCGAGTGCAGATGGGGCTGTGCGGCCAGAGCGGTTCCGTGTCCTCCGTCCTCCGAGGAGCGGGGCACCGGACGCCGCGTTCCAGCGCGCGGCGAATCCTGGAGAGGCTGCGTGTGGGCTCGTCGGCCCTCCACCCCGCGCGCCGCCGGGCCCGGCCCAGGAGCGGAGGCCACACGCGCCCCCCGCCCCGTCCTCTCCCCGGGCCCAGCGCCTAACCCTGGCCGCGGCGGGCGGAAGCGCCCGAGCCCGGGAGGGAGAGCGAGGCCCCTCCCCGCCAGCTCAGCCTCAGGGCGCGCGAGGCCGGGAGGGCGGCGGCGCGGACGTGCCCGGGCCCACGGAGGCCTCCCGGCGCCACCCCCGGGGCGCGCGGCTTGCTCCCTCCGGGCCCAGCCCCGCGGGGGGCACGCAGGGAGGGACGCGGAGGAGGTCGGGACCCGGCCCGCAGCCCGGACGCTCGGCCTTCTGGCTCTTTGGGCCCCTTTGTCCCGCAGTCGTGCTCGGCTGGCGGATCGGAATCGCGTCCCTAGCGGTGCTCTCGCGTTAGCGTCGGTGTGGGCTAGCTCGGGAGGCTGAGGGCTGGCGTTGGCGCTTGGCGTCCTTCTTCGCCTGGGCTGTCTTTCGACCAGTTTCCTCCAGTTCTGCCGCAGTTCTTCCCAAGGTTAAGTCTGCCGCCCCAAAGGCCTTGAACCTGTCTTTCTCTTCTGTAAATCCGCCTTACCTCACCAGCTTTGGTTAAGCTCGTTACCATCCACTACCCTCTGCCAACACACGTGCCCAAGGCGAAATGAAATTTTACCTCTACTTTGCCATTGGGACACAAGATAGTGCCCTCTCACTGCCATCAACAAACATTCCCAAAGAAAAAGAGAGTTTACACTTGCCCCCTCACCCCAGAACCAGCTACATAATTTGCAGGGCCTAGGGCCAAATGAAAACGCTGGACCTCTTGCCAAAATGTTGAGAACTTCAAGAGCACTAAACCAAGGCAGAAACTATACATCCATTACATTACATTACATTACATTACATTACATTACATTACATAAAAATTAATGTTTATTTATTTTTGAGAGAGACAGCAGGATTTGGGGAGGGGCAGACAGAGAGGGAGACACAGAATCAAGCAGGCTCCAGGCTCCCTCCGGGCTGTCAGCACAGAGCCCCAGGAGGGCCTGGAACGCCCCAATCTTGAGATTATGACCTGAGCTGAAACCAAGAGTCCCAAGCCTAACCGACTGAGTCACACAGGTGCCCCAGCCAGGGACTATTGTTAAGTACAGGACCCTGTGTGTCTCCACAGGTGGTATACCCAAGAAGCTGGCCCTACCAGCACCTTTTCTATTCTCAAGCCTGTGCTCTAACCTGCACCCACAAACCTTTGTTGTTAAAAGAACAAACAATCTCTTCATTGTGGCTAGTTACTAGAACTGGGGATCTTTTCCCTTGGTCAGCTACCTCCTTAAACTTCTTCACAGCATTGACATGGCTGACTACTCTTTTCCTTATAAAACCCCCTTTTCCTTTGGTTTCTGTCACAGGGCACTATTGAATTTCCCTCCCTCTCTGATGCATTTCTCCAACTCCTCTGCTGGCTTCCCATTCTCCTGTTCTCATCTGTGTGTGTTCCCAAAGGTTAGGTCCTCTGTTCCTCATTTTCTCTCTAATTCCCTTGGAGAGACTGTCCTCCCCATTTTAGTCCCCACCTGTGTGCATGTAAAGCTCCAGTCATTATCTCCAGCCCAGATTTCCCTCCCAAGTCCTCGTCTTGCTTTTCTCTTAGGTGTCCTGGCAACTCCAATGTAACAAGTCAGAAATTGAATGTATGCTTCTTCGGCCTTTCCTTCCTTCTTTCCTTCCTTCTTTCCTTCCTTTTTTGTGGGAACTGAGCAACAAATAAACCAAGCCTGGGTCCCTTCTAAGTGCAGGACCCGGTACAATGCCACAAAGCCAAGCCTTGCCACCACCTTTCAAATTATCTGCTCACAAAATATTTTAGTAATCAAAAAGGGAGGTGGGGAGTAAGTTTGCCATAGAAAAAAACTGTCAGGTACCATCTTGCATCATGACAGTTACATCACAAGTACTAGATAAATCGGTACTGTGTGCCGTCTGAAGATGCAATGAGCACACAGCCATTTCTGTGGTATTCCAGCCAAAGGTGCATAACCTGGTCTAATCACGAGGAACACTGGACAAACCCAAACCGAGGGACAGCCTACAAAATGGCCTGTAATATTTAAAAAAAAAAAAAAAAAAAAAAAAAGCCAAGGCCATGAAAGTAAAGGAAAGTTGAGGAATTTTTCTCTAGGATGCAGATTTGAAAGACACCACAGTTGGGTGCAATGCAGGATCCCGTGTTGGATCCTTTTGCTACAAAGAATGGTATTAAGATGACAGGTAAAAGCTGAATGGGTCTCTGAGCAAAGGGAATAGAATACTTATTTTGTACTATTCCTTTAGTATAACTTTTCTCAAAGTTTGAAACTATTTTGAGGCACCTGGGTGGCTCAGTCAGAGGAGCGTGTGACTCTTGATCTCAGGGTCATGGGTTCAAGCCTCACGTCGGGGTGTAGAGATTACTTAAATAAATACATATATATTTTTTTAAGTTTGAAATTATTTCAAAAGAAAAAGAAAAAAGAAAATTTACCCCCCTCCAAATTAGCTTTTCCTCTAGGCCTCTCCCACTTTCCAAGTTCAAAAACTTTGGGATCATCTTTGATTTCTCCCTCTTCCTCCACCGCCCCTCACCCCAACTCCTTTCTCACCACTTGACTACTAAGTCCTGTCAATTATTTTTTTTAAATCTCTCTCACATAGACACCTTTCAAATTAAACTTCCAGCTTGTTGTTTTTTTTTTTTTTAATGATACTTCCTACCGCACATGATCGTTTTAAGGAGCGTTTGTGAAGAGAATTTGTATAACAAAGTACCATATAAACATAAAGTCCTATCTCTCCATCTCAAGCCTGGATTACTGCTGCTTACTGCTATAATTTTCTAACTGTTCTTCCTGTCTTTGGTCGCTCTCTTTAACAACCCATCCTGTATACAGTTACCAGAGTAATCTGCCTAAAAGCACACATTTATCCTTTAGGGCCCTTGCTTCCCACGGTGCACAGTGGGGCTTAATCCATATTCCCTAGGAAGACTGATGTTCTTTGAGTTGCACCAAGGTGGTCTGCCATCATATCAAATAACCATGACCTTTGTCCTATTCATAGAGAAAATAAAATTTAATGAATAGAATGTCCTCGACTTGTAAGTTTTTTTTTCCTCTATGTATTTTTTTCCCATAGTAGTAAGGATCCCAACTTTTATTTGCTATCATAAGCAGATGACAAACTGAATGAAAAAGCAGCAAATTAATAACACATATTTGGCAACAACAGATCATGTTTACTTCAACAGCTTGGTTTTCTCATGGGCGCATGTTTGGTAGCTGAGATTTTTATGATGCATGTCAATTGTATAGTCATTGTCTTCCTTAAAATTTGCTTTTTTATTGTAAAGTGAAATGTATTAAAATTTCATCATAAATAAGTTTGAGAAAAAACTGCACTCCCAAATAAATACCTTGACCTATTATTCAGGGTTTTTCCAACCTTATCGCTACTACTCCCCCTTCATGAATTCTTGACTTCAGACAAAGTTGTTTAATCTCTGTTCGCTTTTGCTTTTTTTTTTCCCTTTTGCTTTGCACAAACCATTCCATCTCCCTGGAACTCTGTCCTGGCTCACGCCTGTCCAAACAAACCCCATACAGCCTTAAAGGACCAAATCAACTCTCCACTTGGTGAAACTTCTAAAATCATGATTATCTCTCCTTCTAACGCACTATGTTACACGGAAAACGCATGAGAAAGAACACAATGGTATGCAGCAGTTTCTCAAACATCAGAGGGCATAAGAAACACCTGGAAATCTTTCTAAAATGCAGAGTTTTGGGGGCATCTGGGTGGCTCAGTCAGTTAAGCATCCAACTCTTGATTTAGGCTCAGGGCATGATCTCATAGTTCTTGAGATCAAGCCCTGTGTGGGGCTCTGCTCTCAGCATGGAGACTGCTTGGGATTCCCTCTCTCCCTCTCTCTCTGCCCCTTCCTCTCTCTCTCTGTCTCTGTCTCTCTCTCTCTCTCAAAATAATGATCGTTTAAGAAAATACAAAATAAAATGCAGAGTTTTTTGTTTTTGTGAGAACATTTTAAGTTATATTCTTACCAAATTTCAATTATACAATACAGTGTTATCAACTATAATCACAATATTTCTTGTTTTGAGAGAGAGAGAGGCATGAGTTGGGGAGAGGGGCAGAGGGAAAGAAATAATCTCAAGCAGGCACCATGCCCAGCGCAGAGCCAGATATGGGACTCCATCTCATGACCGTGAGATATGACCTGAGCGGAAATCAAGAGTTGGACATTTAACAAAAGGAGCCACCCAGTCACCCCTATAATCACAATGTTTTATATTAGATTCTCAGACCTTTTTCATCTCACAGCTAAAATTTGCACCTTTTCTTTCTTTCCTTTCTTTTCTTTCTTTCTTTCTTTCTTTCTTTCTTTCTTTCTTTCTTTCTTTCTTTCTTTCTTTCTTTCTTTCAAGTGATACCATGCAGTGATACCATGCAGTGTTTGTCTATGTTTTCCTTATTTCACTCAGCATAATGCCTTCAAGTTCCATCCATGTGGTCACAAATGTCAGGATGTCCTTCTTTCTTATGGCTCAATAGTATCTTCTTTAGCCATTCACCTGTTGATGGACACTTAGTTTATATCCATATCTTGGCTATCGTGAATAATGCTGCAATTATGGGAGTGCAGAGGCCCCTTTGATATCCTTTTTCATTTTCTTTGGATAAATACCCATATGTGTGATTCCTGGATCATAAGGTAGTTCTATTTTAAATTTTCTGAGGAACCTCCATATTGTTTTCCTTAGTGGCTGCACCAGTTTGCACTCCCACCAACAGTGCACGAGGGTCCCTTTTCCCACATATTGCCAATATTTGTTATTGCTTGTGTTTTTTATTTTAGCCATTCTAACAGGTGTGAGGTGATATCTCATTGTGGTTTTGATTTGCATTTGCCTGATGATTAGTGATGTTGACTACCTTTTCATGGACTTATTGGTCATTTGTATGTCTTCTTTGGAAAGGTGTTTCTTCATTTCTTCTGTCCATTTTAAAATCAGATTATTTGGGGTTTTTTTTGTTTTTTTTTTTTTGTTTTTGAGTTGTATGAATTCTTTATACATTTTGGATATTAGCCCCTTATCAGATAAATGATATGCAAATCTTTTCTCCATTCTGTAGGTTACTTTTTCATTTTGTTCATAGTTTCCTTTGCCGAGCAGAACTTTTTAGTTTGATGTAGTCTACTTGTTTATTTTTGCTTTTGTTACCTTTGTTTTTGGTGTAAAATCTAAAACATCATTCTCAAGACCAATGTCCAAGGACCCCTATGTTTTCTTTTAGGGGTTTTATGGTTTCAGGTCTCACATTCAAGTCTCTAATTCATTTTAAGGTGATTTTTGTGTATGGTGTGAGATAAGGGTCCAGCTTCATTTTTTTGCATATTTGGCTGTCCAGTTTTCCCAACACCATTTATTGAAGAGACTGTCCTTTTTCCTTGGTATATTCTTGGCTCCTCTGTTGTAAATTAATTTACCACATATGTATGGGTTTATTTTGGGATTCTAGTCTGTATCATTCATCTCCGGGTTTGTTTTTATGCCAATACAATACTGTTTTGATTGCTGTAGCTTTGTAATGTAGTTTGAAATCAGACTGCACTATGCCCCCATCTTTATTCTTTCTCAGGATTGCTTCAGGTATTTGGGGTCTTGAGTTATTCTATAGAGATTTTAGGATTGCTTGTCCTTTTTCTATGAAAAGTACTATTGGAATTTTGATAGGGATTGCATTGAATCTGCAGATTGCTTTGGGTCATATGGGAATTTTAACACTATTCTTCCTATCCATGAGTACAGAATCTATTCCCATTTATTTGTATCTCCTTTAATTTCTTTCATCATTGTCTTACAGTTTTCAGTGTACAGATTTTTCACCTCCTCATTCTTAGGTATTCTTTTTGATGTAATTTCTTAATTTCTCTTTTTGATAGTTTATGAGTATATAGAAACAACAGATTTTTTCTAATTTTTTAAAGGTATAGTCATTGTTTTTGAGAGATAGAAAGAAAGAGAGAGAGTGGGGGAAGGGCAGAGAGAGAGAGGAAGACACAGAATCCGAAGCAGGCTCCAGGCTCTGAGTTGTCAGCAAAGAGCCTGACGCAGGGCTCGAACCCACGAAATGTGAGATCATGGCCTAAGCCAAAGTCAGATGCTTAACCAACTGAGCCACCCAGGTGCCCCAAAACAACAGATTTTTGTACATTGATTTTGTATGTCTCAGCTTTACTGAATTCATTTATTATATCTAATTGTTTTTTGGACAATCTTTAGGGTTTTCTACACATAATATCATGTCATTTGCAAATAGAGACAGTTTTACTTTTTCCTTTCTGATCTTTTATTTCTGTTTCTTTTATTCATTTCTTTTTCTTGCCTCGTTGCTCTGGTTAGGACTTCCAATACTATGTTGAATAAAAGTGGCAAGAGTCGGGCATCCTTGTCTTTTCTCTGATCTCAGAGGAAAAGTTTTCAGCTTTTCACCATTGAGTGTGATGTTATCTGTGGGCTTGTCATATATGGTCTTTATTATGACAAGGTATTTCCCCTCTATATCTGGTTTTTATCATGACTGGATTGAATTCTGTTAAATGCTTTTTCTTCATCTAGTGACATGATCGTATGATTTTTCTCCTTCATTTTGTTAATGTGGTGTATCATGTTGATTGATTTGTGGATACTGAGAAAGTCCTATCATTTTAACCCATCGATTTATTTTCATCATTAGGGCCACTCTCCCTAATCCAGCCCTTCTTTATCTTATCCTGAATTTTGCTGCATCGTCAACGCATGGTTTTTGCTGCATGGTTTTACCCTCGTCTTTTACCTCTCAAATCTATCCTGTTTCTCACTAACCTTCTGGAAATGGTTTCATCAGATTATTTCTCTCTTCAACAGCCCACAATGCTCCTCACTACATCTTGTTCAGGTGTTGCCTGCCCTTGGCCCTGCCTTCTCCACCTGCCCTTCCTGCTCTGCCCTCACGGGACACAGGTCAAGCTTTGACTCCTCTCCCAGTAGCAAACCCTTTCCTACTCTTCTGGCTCCTACAGTTGCCTCCTCCTTTCTGCCTATCCAAGGCCCACCCTTCCTCCAGAGCTTGGGTCACCTTCACAACTACTTTTCGATCACTCCTGCCCACACTGACTTTGTTCTTTGAACTACAACTATGCTTAACATCTTTAAAACGCAGAAGTTCTCCAGTACTTTCTTGTCTATCAGGCACACCTTCCTGTCACATTGTTACTTTCCTGGATTGCAGGGATCCTATCTTACCTTTAGAATCTTTTAAGGGGTCTGGAAAAGAAACAGCTTTGTTATTGAGTACAAACGATGGTATCTTTGCTAAATACACTGATTACCAGGTGGATGGGGGCTCATGATGAATCAGCTATTCAGTGTTTCAACAATATTAACAAAGGATAAATATCTTGAGTTGGATATCACATTACCCACCCTGATATTTATGCATTCCCCCAGAATCATCACCACAGAGACCTATTAGTACTATTACTAATTACTAATAGGAGAGTCATCTCCTTCATGTGTATTGGGGTTGAGATCACCAATCATGAGAATGATGAAACTATTGGTGATACTTATTAAAATAAGCTTATTTCTGGGAACCTGGCAGGCTCAGTCAGTAAAGCATGTGACTATGGATCTCGGGGTCATAAGTTCAAGCCCCACCTTAGGCATGGAGCCTGCTTTAAAAAAAAAAAGATTATTTCTATCACACTGGGTTACAATTGGACCTTTCCTAGAGTGTACATCAGTTCTTTGATCTTTGAGCATGAATGAGTAAGACAGTTTGACAAATACGCCAGGTGCAGGAATTACATGCACTTCTTCTCAGGCAGGAACAGGCCACCCTGACAGACAACTCTTCTGCTCTTGCAGAAGCCTCTCTAGATTACCTTAGATCCCATTTGTGTGTAATGGTGCACTCATGAGGAGGCAGCAGTCACCACGCTGGGGACTTTTCTTTCTAAAAAGAAAAGAATACTCATCTAGATCAAATGCTACAGAGAGATCCAGTAGGATGAAGATGGGAGAAATGACCATTTGATTTGGCAATTAGAAGTATCCTGGGAACCTACATGCTATGGTATGAACGTTTGTGTCACTCCAAAATTCACGCTGAAATCCTTACCCCAAAGATGATGATTTTAGGAGGTGGGGGCCTTTGGGAGGTGATTAGGTCATGAGGGTGGAGCCCCCACTAATGGGATTAGTGCCCTTATAAAAGAGACCCCAGAGAGTTCCCTTACTCCTTCTACTATGTGAGGACACAGGGAGAATGCTGTGGTCTATAAACCAGGAAGCAGACACTAAACATGTCAGCAATTCGATCTTGGACTTCCCAGTCTCTAGAACTGTGAGGAATAAATTTCTGTTGTTTATAAGCCACCCAATCTATGTGGCTATATTTTGTTTGAGCTTCCCAACAGATTAAGACACTATGAGAATGCAATTGCCATGAGGGTGAGGCTGAGACCAGATTTCCTGATTTAAGGGAGTAGATCTTGAAGAACAGAAGAAAGAGATGCATGTCACCTGCAGGAGAGTGTTTAGTGAAAATGAAGGAGAGGAACAAGTCTGGGTCAAATCATGACATTTTGGAAGCAGGTTGTAAATGTGAGATGAAGAATGTAAGACATCTGAAAAAGGTTTAACTGAGAAGGCATGGTCCTAGGCAGCGCAGAGGATGGAACCAGGAGCCTAGGTGGGTGGAGACATTAGTTTCCTCAGGTGCCATTTTGTCAGAAACCTGTCCTCTCCCTTACAGACATAGCAACGCACAACTCTGAGAGTCTCCACCGCCTTAAGAGATGAGGCTGTATCTGAACGGGGCTCTTAGACACATCTCTCTCTCTTTCTTTCTCTTTGTTTATTCTTCCATCTTTAAGTGTAAGATTTAGTAGAATTCGGTAGGTTCACATTTCTGTGTAGCCATCAGTACCATCCATCTCCAGAACTTTTCCATCTTCCCAAACTGAAATTCTGTACCCATTAAACACTTGGTGCCTCTGACAACCCCCATTCTACTTTCTGTCTCTATGAATTTGTCTATTCTAGGTACCTCATGTGAGTGGAATCACACAGTATTTGTCCTTTTGTGTCTGGCTTATTTCACTTAGCATTAGGTCCTCAAGGTTTGCCCACATTGTACCATGTGTCAGAAGTTCCTTTGTTTTTAAGGCTGAATAATATCCTGTTGTATGGATAGACCACATTTGTTTATCCATTCATCCATCAATGAACACCTGGGTTACTTCCACCTTTGGCTATTACAAATAATGCTCCTATGAACACGGGTATAAAAGATACATCTCTTAAATACTGTCTCATAAATATGTTTTTTGATCCTGCCAAAATTAGGGCTTAATAAGGTGATTTATTTCTACTATAGAAATCTCAGGATAAGTAGGAAGAATTTGGGCTATTTCTCAACTGGGATCTTAAGAGTAATGAGGGTATGAGATGTAAGGAGGAAGGGCAGAAATGCAGTGAGAGAAGAGAATGAACCCTCCTAAACTGAAAAGCCACAGGAAGAAAACCCAAGGTCAGAGTGGGGCCGCTGGCAATAGTTGACCCCGGGGTGGATGCAGAGGATAGGGGAGGCCACATGGTATTTAGAACCAACGCCAGGAAAAGGAAGTACAGATCTGGTTCCTGCCTTGGCTCTATATTAACTGGAACACCCTGGCCGGGTCCATTAACATCTGTGAATCTTGTAATCCTCACCTGTATATTGGTGAAAGGAGTATCTTCCATGTTTGTCTCATGAGATTGTTTAAAGGTTCAAATGTGTTGATCGTGTAGGAGAAAGGGCATTGTAATCTAGCAAATACTATTTTTAAAAATCTGGATTCTGATAAAATCAGGGCAGGAGCTAGAGAACCTAAATTATGGAAATACACAAAATAAAGAAAAAAAATAAGCTTGGGGAGAATGTAGAGTGTCAGAGAGACTACTGTAGCATAAAAACTATAATTTAGGGCATAAAGAAGAACCTAAGAACTTATCTTGCTTTACCTACCTTTAAGACATACATCCTTTAAGATCCAGATCAGTGTTATCCCTGATTATAATTTTTCCTAGTCTCTCTCCCCACATAAAATAATCTGTTTCGCTGGGGTGCCTGGATGGCTCAGTCGGTTGAGCATCTGACTTCAGCTCAGGTCACGATCTTATAGTTCTTGGGTTCAAGCCCTGCATCCGGCTCTGTGCCTCTCTCTCTGCCCCTCCTCCACTCACGCTCTCTCTCTCTCTCTCTCTCTCTCTTTCAAAAATAAATAAACATTTAAAAAATTTTAAATAAGCTGCTTCTCCATCATTAGTACTTGCTTCTATTTTAGTACTGGTAACTGTACATTTTGGGTGTTTCTCCCTTCTTCCTTTTTATTGTGGTAAAATACCCATAACATAAAATTTACAATTTTAACCATTTGTTTTCAGTTTTAACCATTTTCAAGTGTACGATTCAGTGGCACTAAGTACATTCACATTGTTGTGTGACTGGCACCACCACCCATTTTCCAAAGCAGAAACTCTGTACCAACTAAACACTAACTCCCCATTCTTCCCCCTTCCACAGACCCTGGAAACCTTTATTCTACTTCCATCTCTTTGAATTTGCCTACTCTAGGTTCTTCATGTAAGTGGAATCATATAGTAATTCTTCTTTGTGACTGGCTTCTTTTTTTTTTTTTTTTTTAACATTTATTTATTATTGAGAGACAGAGAATGAGCTTGGGAGGGGCAGAGAGAGGGGGAGACACAGAATCCGAAGCAGGCTCCAGGCTCTGAGGTGTCAGCACAGAGCCTGACACGGGGTTCAAACTCACAAACCGTGAGATCATGACCCAAGCCAAAGTCAGATGCTTAACCTATTGAGCCACCCAGGCACCCCTCTTCTTTTTTTTTTAAGATTCTTTTTTTTTTTTTTTAAGTAATCTTCACACTCAACATGGGGCTCAAAGCCACAAGCCTGAGATCAAGCCTGAGTTGCACACTCCAACAACTGAGCCAGCCAGGCTGGCTTCTCTCATTTAGCGTAATGTTCTCAAGGTTCATCCATGTTGTAGCCTGTGTCAGAATTTCCTTCCTTTCTAAGGCTGAATAATATTCCAGTGTATGTATAGATCACACTTAGTTTCTCCATTCATCTGTCAATGGACCCTTGTGCTGCGTCCACCTTCTGGCTATTATAAATTACACTGCTATGAACATGGGTATACTAGTATCTCTTTGAGTCCCTGTTCTCAATTGCTTTGGTTTATACCCAAATTGCTGAATCATAAGGTAATTCCATGTTTAATTTTTCCATAGCACTTGTCACTTTACAACCCTGCCAACAAATACACAAAGGTTCCAGTTTCTCCACATTCTTTGTCAACACTTGTTATTGATGTTTTCAACAATAGCCATCCTAATGGGTGTAAAGTGGTAGGTTACTTTTTAAAATATATATTTCTTCCTCAAAGTTCTGACTTTTTGGGTATTTGATTCAAATGAAATCAAAGACCTGAGCTGAATACATATTTCCCTAAGGGTGTCTGTATAAATATTCAAAATTGTCCCAAACCTCTCCCCAATAGGAGTAAAAATATGTCTTCACCCATGTCAGTCATGTCTGAATTTTCTTTTCTTTTTTTTTTAATGAAATTTATTGTCAAATTGGTTTCCACACAACACCCAGTGCTCATCCCAAAAAATGCCCTCTTCAATACCCATCACCCACCCTCCCCTCCCACACACCCCCCATCAACCCTCAGTTTGTTCTCAGTTTTTAAGAGTCTTCTTTGCTTTGGCTCTCTCCCACTCTAACCTCTTTTTTTTCCTTCCCCTCCCCCATGGGTTTCTGTTAAGTTTCTCAGGATCCACATAAGAGTGAAAACATATGGTGAATTTTCAAGAGACCTAAATGGGCAGAAAAGGTGCTGCTCCCTGGACTGAGATAAGAGAGGAAGGAGCGCCCTCTTGTGCCCTTTCTCTGCCAGTGTCAGTGGATAAGGAAGCCCGCTGAGAAATGAACATTTCAGACCTTCTGATGACATTCCAATGACAAGTCAAACTCCAATCATGTGCCTACTGCATAAAAGAGAATGTGGAAATACAGAGCAAGTGAAACTGGGATCCTCTGAAGAATTCCCAATCTAGAAGGCAGGTGGGGGCGCGCCTGGATGGCTCAGCTGGTTAAGCTTTTGACTTAGGCTCAGGTCATGATCTCACAGTTTGTGGGTTTGAGCCGTGGTCAGGCTCTGTGCTGACAGCTTAGAGCCTGGAGCCTGCTTCGGATTCTGGGTCTCCCTCTCTCTCTCTCTGCCACTCCCCTGCTTGCGTTCTGTCTCTCTCGCAAAAATAAAATAAACGTTAACAAAAAATTTAGAAGGCAGGTGGGGGGTGGGGAGAGTAAAATATTGCAGAAATAACAATAGATGACTATAAGCAAAATGGATAGATTGCTATGTGGATACAGAAAGATTAATACTTCGTAGGGGATAAGCCAAAATTTGTATCAAAATGTAAATCCAGCGGGCTAAGAAGAGCTGTGGTTGGCACTGGAGATTCTCTTAAGGTTCCATATGCAGGGTGTCCCTGAGCTGGGAGGGCAGCCTCCATGAAGGGGCCACAGGGGTCTAGCTGTTAGGTTTCCAGAGCTCTTTGCAAGGTTTAGACAAGCTCACCTATCTTTTGGAGGGAGGCCCTGGGAACTCATCCTGTGTTCCTTTCTTCCCTTTTGTGTCTTTCCCCTAGCTCCCTATCTCTTGAATTTCATCTCCTGACACTTCCTCCTTCCCTAAACTGGCTGTTGACTGGGACACTGTCTCATAGCTTCCCTTGGCCCCGATGCTCACAAAAATAATTACATAGGTCATCTGGCTTTAGGGTTTTTGCACATATAACAAGTATGGGGACCAGTTATAAAGGATTAAAAGGCTCTCTCGCAATCCTTGCTCCCAGAAGCAACCTCCAGCTGGCCTCTTAGAGTGGGTAGAGTCCTTCCCTTGGTCTTCATCCTTCTTTAATGCTGAATGAAAATGGAGCTAGGCATGGCAGTAGATGTGACAAAATATCCAATCAGGTAGAAACTAATCTTCATTAGGGAAGCAGCATCATGTAAAAAAACAAAACAAAACAAAACAAAACAAAACAAAACAAAACAAAACAAAACAACAGTTCTTCATGGTCAAACACATCTGGGCTTAAAGCCCAGCTCTGCTGCCTGTAGCTGTGGCCACCTGCAGCACATCACCTTATCCCCAATCTGATGCTATGAAATGAGGGTAACAGCCTGCTTACCTCCAAGGATTCTTGTGAAAGTTAAATAAGCTAGAGTACATAAATCATTTAGGAAGTACTGCATGTAATAAACGCCCATCTTCTTCCCCCTCTGGCCCCCAGCCTCCTTCTGTTCCTGTAAGTCTAATGGCTATGGCTGAGACTTCTGGGTCAGTGGCACAATAACAGAAATTTTAGGTCAGCAAGAGCTGTATGGGAAGCAGAAGAATAGTTGCTTTGTTGGTATTCTCATGTAGGGTGGTGTGGGGAAGGTATTTCCAAGCCATTTCCAGCTGCCCAAGCCAGAAATCTGGGAGTCATCCTTGAATTCTCCTTGTCTCTCACCCCCTTATCTACATTTCTAAGTTCTGTTACTTCTCCTCAAGATATTCTAAATCCTAGGGTTCTCTCCAACCCCCTGCATTATTTTAAGTCAAACTTGTCTTGTCCCTGGAAATCCACAATGGTTTCCTCACTGACTTCCAGAATTGTCCCTTTAAAAAAATGTTTTATTTGTTTTATATTGAGAGAGAGAAGGAAACAAGCACTCGTGTGCAAGCAGGGTAGGGGCAGAGGGGGGAAAGAGAGAATCCCAAGCAGGCTCCATGCTGTCAGCACAGAGCCCAACACAGGGCTCCATCCCATGAATCATGAGATCATGACCTGAGCCCAAATCAAGAGTCAGACATTTAACCAGCTGAGCCACCCAGGCACCCCCAGAATTGTCTCTGTTCCTAATTATCCAGAAGATAGAGCTCTTCCTCCATCCAAATCTGAGCCAGTCACTCTCCTATGGGAGATCACTTATTGGTTGCTCAACTTCTTTCAAAATGAAGTCTTCATTCCTTAGCACGTCTTGGTTCCCGTTTGGACTCCCACCTACTTTTTCAGCTTTCTCTGTCACCAATCCTGCCGCCACTGCACCCCCTCTGTGTGCCAGCTGTACTGAACTATTGACAGTGCCAAGGATCAGGAAGGCACAGTGACTGAGGTGTTCCTGGATGTGGGACCTCAGTACAAAGACTAGGCACTACAGGGCTGTGCAAACCAGAATGGCGGTCACCCTAGTTTTGCCTTGGGTCTCTGCATGGCTCATTCCTTTCTCTCGAATGCCTCCCCTTGTTTGGCCCACCTCCCATTTACTGCTCAACACTACTCATCCTCCGTTTCTGCTTGGACATCACTTGTGCAGCTCCACAAGGAGCGGTTTATTTGTCCCTTCCCAGAGCTGTCGCAGCCTGCACAACTTGTAGCTACCACTCTCTTTTAATGGCTGCTTTGTCTCCCCTCCCCCCCCCCCCAGTTATAAACCCACTAAAGGTAGGAAGGTTTTTTTCTCCTACCTATATACCCAGAGCCTAGCAGAGCGCCTGGCACAAGGTAGGTGTTCAATAAAGTTCTCTTGAATTAATGAATATCAATATAAATTTATCTTTATCAATTGTCATCTAATTCATATCACTATGGGGGATGTCATGTACCGAATGCTTGTGTCCCCATGCAAATTCATATGTTGTAGTCTTAACCCCTAGACTAACAGTATTTGGAGATCAGGCCAACAAAAAAGTGTTAGGGTTAAATTAGGCCATAAGAGTGGGGTCCTGATCTGAGAGGATTGTGTCTTTAGAAGAGACACCAGGGAAATCTCTCTCTCTTTCTCTCCACAGGTACCAAGGAAAGGCAATGTGAGCACACAAAGAAAAGGCAACCCGAAGAGAGAGGTCTCACCAGACACCAACCACGCCAACACCTTGATCTTGGACTTCCAGCCTCCAGAACTTTGAGAAAATAACTGTCTGCTATATAAGCCACTTAGTCTGTGGTATTTTGTTATGCTGCCCAAGCAGACTAATTCCATGGGTGTACCTAGTTCATATAACTGTGCTGTGACCAATGATAATTAAGGAGCACACAGGGAACCATTACCCTGAGGTAGACAGTCTATTCCAAAATGGTCACAATTCTCTTTCTCATCCCACATGTTCTTCCAGAACCTTGCAACTCTCCATACTCTATGCCCGCTCTGCTTGAAACTGGACAAACCTCTGTGGTCTCCAGGGAACAATGGAGTGACACCAAGATACTTCCAAGGCTAAGACAAAAGAGGTGATTCAGAGTCCACCTGTCTCTCTCTTGGGATGCTCATCCTTAGAACCCAACCCCCATGCTAGGTAATCCCAGCCCAAATGAAGAACAACAGTGGCTCCTGCCCTCAGCCCTGGCTGAGTGCCCAGTGGAAGGCTAGCATGCACTTCCCAACCGTGCCCCTACACCATCTTGGAATTGGCTCTTCCATCCCTCTGTTGGGAATACCCAGAGGGTGTTGTGTGGATCAGAGGCAAGTTCTTCCCCAGAACCCTCCCAAACTGCAAAGTTATGAGGGGAATAACAGGCTCTTGTTGTAAGTTTGGGTGTGGCTTGTTTTATAGGAATAGGTAACTCAAATACAGCTTAAGATAAAACCACTTGCACTAGATGAGCCCTTCTTTCTCTTGATAGGTCCTTGCCCCAGAGGATTCTGGTTTATTTCAGAAGATACTGGGGACATACTCCAGACTGGTCCATTCAAACATATGCCCACAATGTGACTGGATCCTGACATAACCCAGGGGGGCCAGTGGGGCAAAGCAGGGCAGAAGCTGTAGGCCATCCCAGCTACACAGCTGCACCTGACTCCTGGGGGCCGACCATGAGGGCTCAGTCTTCAGGAAGAAGAAATCTTAACTGATAGCCAGCTGCTTTGCCCATGGGAAGAACACAAGGTCTCATCCTGGGTGTCTTTTCCTTCTTCTCTGCCTCAAAGTCCTGTATTAGTGTCACCTTGGGTGGTGCAAATTAATCAAATGTAAGCTGGTCATGTTTTGTCCTACACCAATCATTTGGGCATCCAAACCACTGTATCCTGGGCCATGCTTCCAGACCATGGAATTTGAATGTTTTAAACATTCAAATATGTGTATATTAGTACATGTTATGGTATGCAATATAATAACATAACATGTTCAGCATTGCACGATTGACAAACATTTATTTTTCTATCATTCTGCTTTACTTAGGTAAATTAGTATCTTAGAATGGTAACTTCTGGGACCTTGAAATGGTACATGAGTAGGTGGTTTAGTTTAGAATGTATGACTAATACTTTTGCAGCTAAGTAACATTTTCTGTTTTCCAAATTACTCTTTCGAGCCCACTTACGTTGCTTGACTATCAGTTATAATTCCTTCTTGGGAAATGTAATTCCTTCTTGGGAAACACCCCTCCGACCCACTCCTGGCCACATTTCTCCCCAGGCTTCTTTGTTCTCTGACTTCCAGATAGGTTTGACCAAAGCCAAGCACTGTCAGAGTGTCGAGGGCCAGGGAGTGAGAGGGGTTGGGTCTTCTCCCTCTTCCTTCCCCACTAGGCCTTGGTTTCTGAAGTGGCTGTGTTCCTGCACCACACAGAATACATCCTGTTGGATGGCCCCTCTCCTGTGGCTACAGCTCTTCCTGGGTTCTAGAACAACAGGCCCTTTCCCTTTTGCCTCTTCAAAAGCAGGCCATCCCTGCTAACTTGTGTCCCTTTATCAACCACATGGTATCTATCATCACATTTGTATCTAAGTTTGTAAATATGTCAGCACTTATGCCATGAATACCTTTCACTGAAATACTGTAGAATTCGCTATCCCAAGAAGGTACCTAAGCAGAAAGTTTCTAATAGATGAGCCAAGTAATATCCAACTCTCCAATGTGTAGAGCACCTTGTCATTTCTATCGAAATCCTTTCACAGGTTTAAACTGCCTCCGGATCTGGAGCCTGGATGGGTATTGCCTGAAGCCCAGAGTGCCTCTGGAGATGCTGTGTGAGGATTTTCGTTGCTGCTTCGGTGGCTGGGAGCCCTGCCCACCCATGAGGAGACCAGGCGAGATGAGCAGGAACTTGTAGAGCGGGGCTGGGTTCTGCACTCAAGGATATCTAGGGAGGAAAAACACATCGTTCAAGTGACAGCCACCAAAACATCACAGAGGAAGCCATATAATTAAACTTATTTTAATGACACAAAGCAGCTTTATCAAATTGTAGGGCTGGATGGGATTTAATGAGACTTCCCAATATGACCACCCTTAACCCCCATGCAATCTTCACCTTGAGCTAATAATAAGTTTGTTAGTCTCCAAAGTGCTTTCACAACCATAATTTCATTTGAACCTCAAGAAAATTCTGCAAGGTAGGTAGGGAGGCATTAGCATCTCCGGTTTACAAATAAATGGAACCGAAGAACAGGCAGTTTACGTGCCAGCCCAAGTTCACAGACCAGAAAGGTATTAGGGCCTGGTTTGGAGACTTGGGACTCTCAGGCCAGGTGAGCATAGGTAGAGTTCCCATATTTTCACTCACTACTAATCTGTGCATGCACACATTCGTTCTAAAAAGGCAAAGGCAACATATTTGGTTGACATTCCAACCAAAACTCACAGTGAGAAAGGATATCTCCTGGACATCTGGCCGTGAGCAAGAAAGGGAAGAGGGGAAGATGGGGAGAACAAGAGAAAGAAAGAATACGAGCTGAGCTTGCAGGAGCAGGAGCAGGAGCAATGGAGTCTTGTAAGTTCCCTCTTGCGTTGGCTCCTACTCAGCAGAGAGACATAAGGAGACGGGGCAGGTATGCAGATACTGTAGCGTTCCCTGAATAAAATCCTGATCCCACAAGACTCCATATTCAGCTGGCATGGCCCAGCCATCAGATGGTTTGTTATATCCCTCTCATGCTCTGCTGGGTATGTTTGCAGCAGAGTTTCTGTTAATCTGGGAGTAATCCTACTTTAGACTTTGACAAATCAAAAATTGCTTCAGCCAAGGCGCCTGGGTGGCTCAGTTGGTTGAGCGTCTGACTTTGGCTCAGGTCATGATCTCACGGTTTGTGGGCTCGAACCCCCAGCCGGGTTCTGTGCTGACAGCTGGGAGCCTGGAGCCTGCTCTTGATTCTGTGTCTCGCGCTCTCTCTCTGCCCTTCCCCCACTCATGCTCTGTCTCTGTCTCTCTCAAAAATAAATAAACAAAAAAAGAAATTGATTTAGCCAATGACTGCTGTCTCCTGTTCTCTTCTCCAGGGAACCAGGTCCCTCATTATTCCACAAAGATGCCCCACACTGTCTGGTCTTGCCTCACACCCTACACTAACTAGCCTCATGCACTCTATTCCTTCTCTACATCTAGCCTATCCTTCAAGGTCTGCCTTCTCCAAGAAGCTTGAGTGTCTTAACCCTCAGGGATTTCTGCCTCAGCTGGATTCCTGAAGCCATTATTATTGAGACCTCAGACTTTGCATTAAACATATGTTCTTGGACATTTGTATTCATTCCTGGATGTAATTATTTGTGCCCTGATGGGACTGCAAACTTCCTGAGAGCAAAGCTGGAATCTTACACTTCAGTGAATCTATGGGTTCCTGCCTATAGGAGATCCATACATTTTTGTTGATAATTTTTCTGGAAAAAAGTAGGTAAAACTGGAATTAAATGTAGTAAGTTGTTAGACTTGGAGAGGAAAAAGGGGAAGAAAAGGGAGTAGGTAATCTTCCCTCTTTTGCAGCTTTCAGTGTTGTTTTAAGAGCAATGGAGAATAAGCATTTTCAGTGTTGTTCTAAGATCAACATAAAGTAAGAGAACAGAGGTGTTCCTTTCTGCTATTTTAGTGACAATGAAGATAAAAATAATACTTGTTGAATGAAAAAAAAGGACTAGCTCTCTGGGATACAAGAATGGGCTAGTCACACCTCACCTGTAACAGTTTCAAATTTAATCCTATTACTCTGCAAAGCTTATTTATCACTGCATTTGAGGATCTTCTTTCTCCTAAGTCCCCTGGGGAAAGTTCACATGCTGGGGCAGGCTCCTCTCAAGCTCTCCTTTTTAGCCAAGGCAGGTCCCAGGGATTCACTTCCCCATACCCACCATCCCCCCCCACCCTTGGTAATTGTCATTGCCTATCCAGACTGTTGGGTTCCTCTTTCCTCTAAGATTGGCTCTAGAAAGATGGTCTCCATACATCCACCCTTTCTTTCTGTCCCTGAAAACAAGTTCATAGACCCTCTTCATTTTACGGCTTTAATTTCCATCATTGCAAGAGAAAAGATAAGATTTAAGGAGAAAACATGAGGAAGTTACATAAAGGGTATAAATCTGACAGTCTTGTACCTTGATCCACAGCATCTGATGATCTGGTTAAAATAACTGGCAATGTGTTTTATACCAACATTGGTTATAAGATAATAGAAAAATACACATTGGTCTCTGCTCCATGTTCCTGACACAGGGCTCCACAAACCCTTATAATTTCCTGAGTGATAAGAGCACTAGAAGCATCTTTTGTTTTATTGAGGGGACTCTGGATGGGCTCCTGGATGGGGACTGGTCACCAGAAAGGCCAAGCCATGGTTAGAAGCTTAGAATTTTCAGCCCCATTGACCATCCTCCAGAGAGGGGAGAGGAGCTAGAAATGGAGTTAATAATTGATTGTGCCTTGGTGCCAAAGCCTCCACAAGAATCCCAAATGGATGAAGTTGCTCTTACAAACAATGTTGTTATAAATTATCTTTACTTATGCGCAGGTCCATCTGCTGTAGCCTTTCCTCAGTCTATTCCCATGAAGAGGGAGGGAATCAGCTACCGATCTTTCTCAACTCACAATGGGGTTATGTCCCGATAAACACACCATGAATTGAAAATATTGTAAGTCAAAAATGCATTTAATACACCTAACTTACCGACCATGATAGATAGCTCAACCTAGCCTACCTTACACATGCTCAGAACTCTTACATTAGCCTACGGTTGGGCAAAATCATCAAACACACAGCCTATTTTATAATAAAGTGTGGAATAGCTTATATAATGTATTGAATTTTTTAAAAAAGTGAGAAACAGAATGGTTGTGTGGATACAGAATGGTTGTAACTATCAGCTGTTTACCCTCGTGATTGTGTGGCCGACTGGGAGCTGTGACTCCCTGGCCTGCATCACAAGAGAGTGTTGTACTACATACTGCCAGCCTGGGAAAAGATCAAAATCCCAAACTCAAAGTATGGTTTCTACTGAATATGAATCACCTTTCACCATTGTAAAGTTGATGGTTAATCCTAAGTCAAACCATTCAAAGCCAGGGACCATCTATCATTTAAATACATTTTTCTTGCTGGTTGAACTTACTGTTCTCTTTTCTTTTCTCTACACCCTACATGCGATACTGCTGGAACCTATGACTCCTAGGTCAAGAGCATGTGCTCTACCAACTAAGCCAGCTGGGAGCCCCTTACTGTTCTTTTTCTAGAGATATTTACCCAACAATATTTCTTAAAAAAATTTTTTTTTAATTTTCTTTTTATGTTTATTCATTTTTGAAAGAGAGAGACGGAGCACAAGCAGGGGTGGGGCGGAGAGAGAGGGACACACAGAATCTGAAGCAGGCTCCAGGCTCTGAGCTGTCAGCACAGAGTCCGACACAGGGCTCAAACTCACAAACTGTGAGACCATGACCTGAGCTGAAGCTGGACGCTCAACTGACTGAGCCACCCAGGTATCCCTACCCAATAATATTTCTATGTCTCGTCAGCCTGTCTTTAAAAGGGAAGACAGTTATATGTAAAGGCCATGCTTTACATAACAGAAGTCTTCAGGGTTCTGTTCTTGTCCCACTTCCTAGGCAATCAGTACCTACATCTTCAATTGCTGGTTTTATATCTCTTGCCCCGCTGTCCCTCCTGAGCTCTTGGCTCATAAATTCAGCTCTCTTCTGAATATGTACACTGGTACTCCTACAGGTCTCTCGCACCTAGCATTCCCTGCTGCATTTTCAGTCTCAGTGATGGGTGGTATGAGCATTAACACAACTGTCCAATCCAGATACCTAGGAGTTACCCCTTCCTTGATTGGAAGCTTTCCCCCTCCAGCCTGTAAGCCCCTGGAGGGCAGGGACTGTATCTTATTATGGTTGTATCCCTAATGCCCACCCTTGTACCTGTAAATATTTGTTGGATAAATGAATAAATATATGAATGGTTTTTCCTCTTTCATTTCAGGGCAATGGCTGAAAGCACCTTGCAGGTGGACTTTGAAGTAGAGATAGAAAATTCCTATCTTCAGACTGGATGGTCATTTTATTGGGCACAGAAGAGTGAGAATCGGGAGAGGCTATGGAGCTGAGTGACCCAAGAAAGGGTAGGACCTTATAGGAGGCTATGACCCAAGAAGGGCTATCAACCCAGGAACAAGCAGCTTGAATTGTGTATAGCAGCTTGAATATACTTCTGGGTGGCACTCCCCACTTCAATTTTGTTTTCTGGTTCTCCATTCACATTATCTGCAGAAACTTGCAAATGATCATTGATACAAACAACACCACTGGATAAAGCCAGGGATCATTTAAGAGAATAGACTAGGTAAGGAGTGTCTAGATATGGAAAACAGATAGATATAGTAACCATAATGACAGCCCCTGCTGTGTGTCAATCATCCTTCTAGAAATACCAGTAAAAACAATTGCACATATCTGACTGCCTTGTGCTGTGTCATACCTTTATTATTTCATTTAATCTTCCGAAGCCTGTGATATGGTAAAGAAAGGTAAGGAAGAAAGGTAAACAATCTTCACTCCGTAGGAGACCCTATCCACCTTCCTCTTTTACAAAAATCTACACTCAACACTTTCTTATGACATCCAGTTCAAGAGTAATGTGGTAATACTATGTATAAACATGGAATATTGTATTTTAAAATGATAAAGTCAGAAGTATTTTGTTTTAGTCATATAAATACAGCTTCAACTCACTCTTAGAAATTGTCTCAGCATAGGATATGGGTTGAGCAATAAGTAAGGGTCACTGGTGGGGACAAAGGTTCAGAGGACAGAGAAGGTGGCTGAGGAGTGCTCGCCTGAGAGGGGTTTCCTTCTGGGAAGAAAGTCTTAGAGTCCTGGATGCTTAATCTCCAGAATGGAGCTGCTTCCTGGATTTTTCAATCTGAGAATTCTGTGAGATGGCTCCCTGCTGTCCTCCTGCCTGCTTAGGATCCCAGATTGCTGCTCAGAGCCATGTGGTCACCCTTCCAGGGGGCCCGTGCTTTGGTCAACACTATGAAGAGGGTGTTCCCTTTTTGTCCTTGCTCACTCTGCTTCCGTGAGAAACAGAGGGAGGGTGTTAGGGAAAAATCATCAACAGAGTTTTAAAGAAGTCACAGGCTTGTCTTTGCTCTTGGTTTATCTTTTAAGGAACCTTGGGGTAGAGCTGTGAGCTGTGGAGGAAGACTAAGCAACCCCTAGGCAAGGTTTTGAAATTTAAATCCAAGACTATGTGATGGCACCATTCAGTCTCCCAAGTGAAGTAAGGTAGGGGTGTGTTGCAAAATGTGCATAGGCCATAAAGTTCCAATGGTTGTTTGTTAGTAATGATTGTGAACTCGGATTTCAAAACAGCCATGTCTCAGAAAATTGGCTTCTAATGTAGTTTGTGGTGAAATGCTATATTACTAAATGTTATACAACACCCAAATATATATACTAAATACATATATGTGTGTATGTGTTCATTCACATATAAATGTGTGTGTGTATGAATGTGTGTGTGTGTGTGTATATATGTATATATATATACACACATATATATACTTTTTTAAAATTTTTATTTATTTCTGAGGCAGAGAGAGACAGAGCATGAGCGGAGGAGGGGCAGAGAGAGGGGGACACAGAATCAGAAGCAGGCTCCAGGCTCTGAGCTGGCAGTACAGAGCCCGACATGGGGCTCGAACTCACAAACTGTGAGATCATGACCTGAGCCGAAGTTGGTCGCTCAACTGACTGAGCCACCCAGGCGCCCCTATACTTTTTTTTTTTAAGTAAGATCTAGGCCCAAAGTGGGGCTTGAACTCACAATCCTGAGATCAAGAACCACATTCTCTACTGAGCAAGCCAGCCAGGCAGCCCACATACATATATATTTTAAACCCAGCAGTAACAGTGATTAAATATCCGTCATAACTAATATGTATATAACTAATAATATTACATAACTCACAAACATGGTTCTTCTCTTCTGATAGATCCCAAAGAGAAGCCAATTTGTGTCAAATATTTTGTGTGTAACTCTTAAAAACAAGTAGCCATTATGCTACAGTCTAAATATTTAGTGAGAGGCGCCTAGGTGGCTCAATCAGTTAAGTGTCTGACTTCAGCTCAGGTCATGATCTCTCAGTCCATGGGTTGGAGCCCCACATGGAGCTCTGTGCTGACAGCTCAGAGACTGGAGCCTATTTCAGATTCTGTGTCTCCCTCTCTGCCCCTCTCTGATTGGCGCTCTGTCTCTGTCTCTCAAAAATAAATAAACATTAAAAAAAATTTTTTTAAATAAAAAATAAATATTCAGTAAAAGAGAAGCAGATAGAGTCACTCTTGTTGGAAATGCCAGGGTACTTTATTATGCAAAGCATCACAAAGAAGATAACAAGACAGAACAAGAAACCTATGCTCTTTTAGAGGCAAAGGATAAATGCAAAGACTCTAAGTAGTGGTCCTTCCTGAGAGTTAATTTTGCCCCCAGGATTCTTAGCAATTAGGCCCTTTCTTCTCATAGGCATCAAAAATTAACAACAACCAATATTGTAATTAGTAAGCAGAGGAGCACAGGTAGCACAGAATTCACAGTATTGAGTTCAACACACATGCACAGTTCAGTCTGAGTGTGGAATAAAAGACCCAATGTCGCTGAGGAGGGAATACATGTATGTATGTGCAGGGGCAGACTGTACAGAGACCATGCAGGAAAAAAAATAGGTAGCTCACATTTCAGCCGCTATGGACTTTTCACATAGTGGAAACCATGGGGGAAAGAAAAGACAAAGGGAGCTAAAACTGAGGGCAAGTAAAAGTACAAGCGAGAAAGAGAAGCTTATTCCATAGGGGGGGAGCCTGCTGCCAATGACCCTTGGCTGCTGCCTGACCTCTCTGCAGCTTTCACCATCAGTGCGTTCGCTCTCTCTCTCTCTCTCTCTCTCTCTCCTGCAGCCTCAGGCAGTGACCTGGTGGGATTTTGATACTGGTAATTGCTATTACCTACACCAGCTGCTACTTACTGAATACTTATTTGAGCTAGGCACTACTAAATGCCTTACACCCCCTCTGCTAACTCTGTGAGGTTAGTGTCATTACTAACTCCGTTTTACAGATGAGGAAACAGAACCTCCCAGAGGTTAATAACTGACCCAAATCACTGAGCTACTAAAACTGGTGCCATGGGCCACCTGGCTGGCTCAGTTGGTAGAGCATGAGACTCTTGATCTCTCGGGGTCACGAGTTCAAGCCTATGTTGGGTCTGGAGCTTTTAAAAAAATAAATAAAATAGGGGCACCTGGGTGGCTCAGTCAGTTGAGTGGTTGAGCATCCAACTCCGGATTTCTGCTCCAGTAGGGTCATGATCTCACAGTTCAAGGGTTCAGGCCTGCTTAGGATTCTCTGTCTCCCTCTCTGCCCCTCCCCCCACCAAAATAAATAAACATTTAAAAAACAAATAGATAAAATTGTGGTATCAGGCACTGAACCCAGGCTGTTTGAGTCCCAAATCTATACTCTTGGTCAGCAAAGTGAAAGATAATACGGTATTTCTTTTTAAGTTTATTTAAGTAATACTCTACACCCAACATGGGGCTTGAACTCATGATCTGGATATCAAGAGTCTCATGTTCTTCCAACTGAGCCAGCCAGGTGCCCCGCAAGATAAGATGGTATTTAATGAGAGAGAACACAAACAAGTATTGAATACCTAAGATACACCTGGCATTTAGTCCGGACAACAATCCTACAAGGGAGGAATCATTATTCCCATTTTACAGATGAAGAAATAGAGGCTCAGAAAGGTTTGGTCACTCACTTATTCAAAATTGTGCTATTTGGTAAAAGAACTCTGGTCTCTCTGACCACAAAGCCCATATTCTTTCTTACTCTGTATTCCAAATGGAACTCTCATGAGTTTCACTGATTGAGCTAAATAATTAAAGATCTCTCCTGTTGAGATTTCTAATTCTGCCCATCCAAACCAAATAAACAAACACCTGGGGAAGTCATCAGACTTTGAAAGAAGTCTATTAAAGACTGCCTGTAAGGAAACCACTGCATAGGTTTGTTTCGTAAATACTTCTGTTACAGTTAATTGTATTTTCTGAAGTTCAAAGAAAAGGATAGGAGACAGAAACCAGTTTCCATTGGTTTATAATCAGAACTCACCAGTGTGATTGATTCTTTCTGGTATTCTATGCAAAGTCACTTTAGTCACAGCTGTGTCCTTCCGGCATCAGAAGAAAGCAGGGAATAAATGTGCAGGGGACTGTGGGGTTCTGCAGCTCCAGGCTTTAGTTAGACAGGAATGGACTTTAAAGATGTTGGGATCCAAACTCTCATTTTATAAATGGGAAAATGAAAACTCAAAGGTTGAGTGACTGCTAGTAAATTGTAGAGCAGAGGCCAGAAAACTGGCTTTCCTGATTCTTAAGCCATTGTTCTTTCACGACAAGAATCAGCTATCACTTTGGAGTATATTCTTTTTTCCTCCTCTTCTCATTCAGAGAAGGGATGAAAAAAAGATGACAAAGCTTACAGAAGCATTTAAAAGATCAGGACACTAAAAACCAAGTTAGCTTGGAAAGCATTGGAAGGTAACTGCAGAAGCTTGAATTAGCACAGTACAGAAAAAGATAAGGTCTTATCTAAAGCAATTAGAGTAAGCAGGCAATTAAAGGCTTTTGTTACTAGCATTTAGGTGAATGGTCTGAAACAGCAAGCTTTTTGAAATCCGTGGCCAGATCAGAACCTAGAAAGTGAGGACTTCTCTGATCGCCAAGAAAAAGCAGTGTGAGCTAAAAGGTACTTAATGTTTTTACACTTAACTTGGTAGGAAAAAGAAAAAGAAAAATGACATGAAACAAGATGTCAGCTGGGGTCCTCTGAGTCTACCTCCAGGTCCCAGGAAGTCCAAAGCCCACCCTTCAGTTTTTGCGAATTGTCCCAGGAGGTTTTGTTTTTCTGTCTTCTAGACTTCGGAGATCTTGCTTCCATGTGTAAATTGAGAATTTACTGTAGAGATGGAAGGCGGGGTTTACATCTCAGTAACAGCAAATAAATTCGGATCTGAATGGGTCCTGGCCTCACTTCCCGACCTGTCTCAGCACCTGGCTGGCTCTTTCTCCACCACTTCTCTCCCTCCTCCCAAGCTGGAAGAGAAGCAACAAACTTCCTCTAAATCTCCGGCAGAGCAGGTTTCCCTTCCTCTGGAGACCAGGTGCCTGTAACATCCAAGCCCTCAAGGTGGCATCCCTCCCCACAAGCTCATCAAAGCTTTCCCCCAAGGAGACAGCTCCCTCTTTCCCCTTCCTGAACAGGCATTGTAGGTCTGGCTGTTAAGATTTGGAGGAAAAGAAAAAAAAAAAAAAGAAATTCCCATGTCTTTATACAAGATGGAAAATTTTCTTAAGATAGTACTTGCTGGGGTCCCTGGGTGGCTCAGGCAGTTGGGTGACTCTTGATTTGGCTCAGGTCATGATCTCATAGTTCTTGGGTTTGAGCCCCGTGTTAAGCCCCACCCATGTCTGGCTCTGTGCTGAAGGCTCTAAACCCATTTGGGATTCCCTCTCTCTGCCCTTCCCCTGCTTGCTCCCATGCACACGCGCACGCTCGCGCTCTCTCTCACTCTCAAAATAAATAAATAAACTTAAAAAAAATTTTTTTTAAAAAGATAGTACTCGCTGTACTGTGGCGTTTATATATTTAAATTGCTTTGTTCTTTATGAAATTTTAATAACTAAGAGCAATGGACATTTCTTTATATAATTTTAACAAACAATCTTCAAAATTATAAAGCATTAGTGATCAGACCTAGGCTTTATTCCCATCTTCTATTAATGATTCACACCAGAAGGGGTTAAATGAAGCAGCTGTAAAGAGGCAGCTTTAGAATTGAAAGCCATACATGGAAATCAGGTACCCTTTAAATGGGCAGGTTTTGAAAACTCAAGTCTAATAAATAATACAAAACATCACAAGTTCACAGTAATACATGTGGATTTGAAACTGTTTCCCTAAGCAGGTTTCTCTTTTTGGAGACATTTCTCATATTTGAAAACTATAAATCGTGACAGACAAAAAGTGAAGAAGACGGGTCTCAGTAGCCTCATGGCCACGGTCCTGGAGAGATGACTTAAGGAATATTCTCTGTATTCTCTTATACTCCCGAGCTTTGTTCTGTTTCAACCCTTCCATTCCACAAAGCTCTACCTTTTCCAAGTATCCAAGTATTTTCTGCTTACAGGGGCAAGAAAGACTCAGTGTTCAGGTGTCAGGCACCTGCTGGGCAGAGCTTTGTGGGTCTGTCCTTCTCATCCTCCCCTTAATAATATGTTCCCGAGTTCTGCCTGCTCCCGTTTCTCTAGTTCCTCCTGAAATCTTCCTACATACACCTATCTTAATGAGGTGAGACCTTTCTATCAAATGAACACAGGGTTCCCTCTGCTGCAATTGCATGGGGCTTTGTCCACCACCCTCTCCATAGTGGCAATTCTCAGAGTTTTCCTTGCTTCTCTCCTTCTGTACCCTAATTTAATTGCTTCAAAACCCATTTCCTCTTCTCTATGGTCCCACATCCAGCATTTCCAAAATTTGCACAATCACCTTGCATCACTTAGGAGGTTGCTTATTTCCTCTGAGCTACGTGGCCCACTGAGAGAGCAAACTGCCACCGCCTGCAGAGGAGGAAACCTTAGCCACACGCAGCCTCGTGGCCCAAACGGCCAGATCAGACTGAGAAAAAGATCCTAGCACACTTTTGGAGGGTTTAATTGTGCTTTCTGCTCCTTATCAAAAGTACGAAGCATAAATAGTGATTATAATTAGTACATTTACATAAACAACACAAGTAGATCACTACCATTGCACACTTCATTTTATTAATAGCTTCGTTGTTCTCCATCATTGTTTAATTTGCCCTGGTTTCCCTTCCAGCTTTAATTAGCACAACTTTTAAAGTTTATAAATATAATGAATTTTTTAACTTAAGCAAGCCCCTCTAGTGTGTGACAGATGGTTAATGTCAAAAGCCCATGGGGAAGGCTTCTGTTTAGCCTTTGATTTTGTTTTGTTTTTTAGGCCAGAGAAATGTTTGACTGTGCTGATAATTTGTAAGCATACATCAACCATCAACTTTTATGTGCTTTAAATTCCTGGCTCTCCCCTGGATTTCTCTTCTACTCCTGGCCCAGAAGGGGCCGGGAAACCAGGCAGAAGCATGCCTAAATGGCCTATGTGATAAGCCTCATAAAGTTATTTTTCTCAATTAATGGTTTTCACTGACAATTTTACTGCTCTGCTTTCAGCTTCCTCATTCCCTTGGGCATCTGTACATATGTCTGTGATAAGCCTCATCCAGTCCAACAAAATTGGCCCCTCAGAATACAGACTGCCCTATTTTTAAAAAAGCTCATTTTATAAAAGCTCTCTTTTTTTTTGAAACATAACACTTGAAAATACATTTAAACAGAAAGTAATAGAGCTTTAAAAGAGAGCTATAAAAGTGATTTATTCACGAGTACATACTTATTCCTCTCCCAATTGACATCCACTTTACATTAATTTTCCTTGCGTGTGTATCCTCAGCTTTTTTTCCCTAAATCTTTACTGCTAAAATGAACTTTTTATTCCATCCTTATTTTCTTCTACTTTGCTCCAAAGACTCATAGGGGCTGAGAGAGATCCACTGGGGGTACAGAACCACAATTTGGGAAATTCTGCTCTGAAATAATAATGTTCCCTAATCACAATCACTGACTTTATTAGGTAGTCAATTAGCTATTTTTTAACTGGGGAAAGAAAAATTCCTAATTCATTTTTTCTGAAGTTACTTCAAATGCACTTTTATAATCATGCCCCACTGGGAGCAGGAAAGCATACCTTTTTCTTAGGTCAGTGGAACCTTCACTCTATAAGGAAATAATCTATAGAGACCCCCCACCCCAACAGACTCACAGCAGAAGAAAGAACCAATGATAATTGTGCTCCCTTTATATTGTATACTTTCAAAGCAGATTCATCCATTTCACTTCATCCAGTCTGTTTTTTATTTTTTATTTTTTTAGCAGATAAGAAAATAGAGGTGTAGAGTCTCATGGTAATAAAAGCTACAGGGGTGCCTGGGTGGCTCAGTTGGTTAAGCGTCCAACTTTGGCTCAGGTCATGATTGTGGGTTCAAGCCCTGTGTTGGGCTGGTGCTGACAGCTCGGAGCCTGGAGCCTGCTCTTGATTCTATGTCTCTCTGTTTCTTTCCCTCTCTCTCTCAAAAATAAACACTTAAAAAATTAAAAATAAATAAATAAAAGGTGCAGCACAGGGATTATAGGCACTGATATTATGATAGCGTTGTGTGGTGTCATCAGATGGTAGCTACAATTGTGGTGAGCAAAGCTTAACATATAGAGATGTTAAATCACTCCTTTATACACCTGAAATTAATGCAGCATTGTATGTCAACTATACTCAAAAAATTTTTTTTAAATAGAACCTAAGAGAAATTAATAAAAGATGTCTTTAAGGTCACACAGCTTGTCAGAGACCAGAATTTAAACCACCACTTGATGATTCTGATTAAAAAAAACAAATTTAGTTTCACAAATAGGATTCAAGATCCAGCAATCTTCACAAATGTTATGGTGGGGAAGCTTTTGTAAGCAATACTTACCAGTGACTGTGCTTTCCTTAGTTTAGATCTATCCTGCAATTTATTTTTCTTATCATGTGACTGTCGGCTGAAATCTGGGTTCATTTCATGTCTTTTCCTCCTTCTGTAAATTAGAAATCATTGGAAAATTACAAACAATCATTTTAAATTTGCATGGCTATTTGTCTGTTTGATTTTGTTGTTCCTATGATTTAAATGATTGTTTTCACTCAAGTGGAAATGGGCCAAATGTAGATCATAAGATAACTGGTTGAATAAACTCTGATGCATCCACACAATGGAGTACCATGAGCTATAAAAAGTAAGGCAGGGTAATTCTACATACAACTGTGGAGTGATCACCAGGATATATTGTTACATGAAAAAAGAAAGGTGGGGGTGCATGGGTGGATCAGTTGGTTAAGCTTCTGACTTAGGTCAGGTCATGATCTTGTAGTTCATGGGTTTGAGCCCTATGTCAGGCTCTGTGCTGACAGCTCAGAGCCTGGAGTCTGCTTTGGATTCTGTGTGTGTCTCTCTCTGCCCCTCCCCTGCTCACACTCTGTCTCTCTCTCAAAAATAAATAAACATTAAAAATGTTAAAAAAAAAAAAAAAGAAAGGTGAATAAAGTGGTATGTTTATTTCAAAAATGCCTGTGTGTATTTGCTTAAATTTTTTTAAATGGAAGGACGACACCATAACATCTTGAAAAATGGTTACCTATAAGTAGGATCCCTATGTGATCCAATCAAGAACAAAGAACAGTATGGAGGGGTAGGAACAGAAGCTAGACTTCTCCAAATATACTTTGTTTTATATATTTGACTTTGGAACCATCTCAATTTTTCTCAAAATTATAAAATAAAACAAAGGAAGAAAATCCCTAAAATCTAAGAACAAATAAAAGAAACAACCTTGTCTATGGAGTTAGTGGCATTATTACACATGGAGGAATTAGTTAGTTCATGGGACTTTAACACAGTAATTTGTCCGCATATTCTTTGTAGTATTCTACTAAGAACTAAGGACAAAAATACAGGCAAAGAAATCTTAAACTGTTTTTTAGTAATCCTATTGTTTGTATTAATATTAGTATTGGTTTTCTAAAACTATCATATATATTAGGATAAAGTAGGGATCAGCAAACTGCAGCCCAGAGGTGAACTCTGGCCCAATGCCTATTTTTGTAAATAAAGTTATATGGGGACATAGTCATGCTTATATTTTTTTGCATCTTGTCTTTGACTGTTTTCAGACTACAATGGCAAAGTCGAACAGTTGTGACAGAGATATATCCTGTAAAGCGTTTATTCTCTGGCACTTTCCAAAAAAGTCTGCCTGAAGTAATGGATCTAAGCAATGATCCTCAATAGCCACTAACATCACAAAAAAAGAGACAACCGGAGATTTGCACCTCATGATGGAAGTACATGATCTTATCTCCTCAAGCCTCTAGCTCTGACCACCAGTATGGCCAAGTACAGGAGACAGAGGGACATGCCAAGCTGCACGTTGGGAGTACAATCAGCAAAATCAGAATGTGAGAAGCTCTACAGAATAAATAGCCTGATTTCTATAAAAAACAAATTGCAAGGGGAGAAAAAAAGGACAGAGGATAAGCCTATAGATCCAAAAAAAGAAAAAAGAAAAAAAAAGATTTAAGTGACACATGGACTAAATACAATATGCAAACCTTATATGGAAGCTGATTAAACAAACCAACTGTTTAAAAATACCTTTTATGAGACAAAGATACCTCAAAACTGGCTGGATATTTGATTTATTATGAAATCATCCATGGATTTAGATGTGGTATGAAATACCACAATTTCAATATATGTTGAAATATATATGAATGAAATAATACAACCTTTAGATTTGTCTTCAAAGTAACCTGGGGAAAGGGAAGAAGGGGTGAGGGATAAAGGAAACCAGATTGGTCATGAGTTCAAAACTGTTAATGCTAGCTGATGGTTACAAGTGGTTGTATTTTGATATTTGAATATCCAGTATAAAAATTTTTATTTAAAAAGTCCAGCTTTGCTCAAATATTTCTTGTTGCTTAGTTTTCAAAAATGTCCCCCAACTTTTAATTAAGAACTTTTGAATATAAAGAACATTTGAAAGAATAGCACACTGATCAGCCATATACTCTCCAACTAGATTCAACAATTACTAACATTTTGATATTTTTGCTTTATCCCTCTCTCTATATAGATATATATATATATAGATACACACATCACGTATATATGTATGTGTGTATATATATGTATGTATACATTTTTCCCATACTGTAAGAAAATAAATTACAGACACTTCACCCCTAAATACTTCAATACTCATCTCCTCAGAGAGTATTTGCCTACCTAACCACATTAGTGTCATCATACTTTGGAAAATGAATGGTAATTCTTTAATATCATTTAATATTCAATTCATATTCAAATTTCTGCAATCGTTCCAAGAATGTCTTCTATAGTCTTTTTTTTTTTTAATGTTTATTTATTTTTGAGAGAGAGAGACACAGAGTGAGCAGGGGAGGGGGAGAGAGAGGGAGACCCAGAATCTGAAGCAGGTTTCAGGCTCTGAGCTGTCAGCACAGAGCCTGATGCGGGGCTTGAACTTACAAACTGTGAGATCATGACCTGAACTGAAGTCGGATGCTTAACTGACTGAGCCACCCAGGCACCCCAGTCTTTTTTTTTTTTTTAATCAGAATCCTATATAGATTCAAACTGCATTTGGTTGTTATGTTTCTTATGTCTAGAACATTTTTCCCACTTCTTTTTTTTCCTCATGGCACTGACTTTTTGAAGAGTCCAAGCATTGTGTCTGTCTTGGTGAATGTAGCACATGCACTTAAAAAAGGGTGTTCATGGAATTGTCTATTTATCTCTTTAGATCCATCAATTTTTCTCTTAAGTACTTTGAGCCTTGTAATTAAGTAGATATGCATTTGTAACAGTTATATCTTCCTCTTTAGTTAACCCCTGTATCATTATGAAATGTCCCTCTTTATCTTTGGTAATACTCTTTGTCCTGATGGCTCTTTTATTTGATATTAGTGGTCATCCTAGCCTTCTTATGCTTACTCTTTGCATGGTACATCTCTTTCCATCACTTCACTTTTAAACCTATCTGTGTCTTTGTATTCAAGGTGTGTCTCTTATAAAAATTATATGGTCAGTTCTTGCCTTTTTACCCATTCTATAATCTCTGCCTTTTAATTGGGTGTTCAGTGCATTAACACTTAATGTGATTATTGCCTTTCATAAATGGTATCTGAGTTTCACAGAAAACTCAGGACATTATCAGTTTATCTCATGTTAATGTACCATTCATATGCCTGGGTATCTAAGTTTGTCTCTCTCCTATTTACCACCATAGTCCAGTATAAGGGCCACACACAAACTCTTAAATACTATCTTCAGGAATACATTGATCAATACATAGTCAATACATTTACAATGATTCAAAATTCAAGAGTTCAAAAGGATGTACAGTGAAATTTTTTCCATCTATTCTTGTCTCCAACTTACAGTTCTCCTTGAAGGCAAACAATATAGTATCAGTTTCTTGTGTATATTCCAAAGATACTTTATGTATAGATATTTTATGGATATATGTATATGTATGTATGTATGTGTGTGTGTGTGTGTGTGTGTGTGTGTGTGTGTGTATATATATATATATATATATATATATATTCTTTCTCCTTCACCTTTTTTTCTTTTTTTTTTTGAGAGAGAGAACCCCATGAGGGGCAGAGGAAGAGGGAGAGACAGAGAGAGAAGCAGGGCTCAAGCTCACCTGATGTGGGACTCAAACTCATGAACTGTGAGATCATGACCTGAGCCAAAGTCAGAGGCTTAACAAATGAGCCACCCCAGGCACCCTCCCACCATTTTAATATAAATGGTAGTATTTCTTTTAAACTCTGCTTTTTTTTTTTTAAGTTTTATTTATTTACTTTTGAGTGAGAAAGAGAGCACATGCAGGAGGGGCAGAGAGAGAGAGGGAGACAGAGAATCCCAAGCAGGCTCCATACTGTCAGCACAGCAAACCCATGAACACCGTGAGACCATGACCTGAGCTGAAACCAAGAGTTGGACGCTTAACTACCTGAGCCACCCAGGTGCCCCTCAAATTTGTTTTATTTTTTTGAGGGAGAGAGTGTGCGTGCATGCAAGTGGGGGAGGGGGAGTGGGAGAGGGAGGGAGACAACCTCAAGCAGGCTCCATGCCCAGTGTGGAGCCCAAAATGGGACTCAATCTTGATCTCGCCACCATGAGATCATGACCTGAGCTGAAATTATGAGTTGGATGCTCAACCAACTGAGCCACCTAGGCACTCCTTAAACTCTGTTTTGTGCCTTGATTTTTTTTTTTTTTTTTGCCCAGTACTTCCTAAGTTATTAGCAACTCAATTAGATTTTTTTCTGATGCAACTAAAATTTAAAGTTTATGAACAGAAAGGCTACACTTCTTGCAAAATAAGTTAATGAGTATTGCAAAGCTAGTCAGTGATGATATAAAAATGAGTAAGGCACATGGTCTGCACCCTCAAAGAGCTTGATTCTTGCCTAATTTGGGATACCACTCTCATCTCACCTCCAAAGGGACTTGAGTAGTCCTGAAAATACAAAATACACAAGTAATCTGAATGTCCCCAACTCAGCAGACTTTGTGGGATTACCCTTTCTTTTACTATAGCCACATAATATAATTTGAGTAAACCATCCTACAAAAGAAGTGCTTACTTACTACCTGTTAGGCGCTTTCGTAAGCATGTTGCATATATGAGGATTACCTCACAGGGATCCTGTGAGCTAGGTATTACTATTATTGCCAGTTTACAGGTGTGGAAACTAAGGCACAGGGAAGTTATGGAACTCCCCAAGATCACAAAGCTAGAAATGTGGGAGTCTGGATTTGAACCCAAGCAGTATGGCTCCAGAGCCTGTACACTTTCACTATCTTATGCTGCCTTGATGTTAATCTGTTTAAATATATTCTGAAAACATAGCAGACATATTAAAACATTACAAAACATTCCAAAATTTATTTCCTTTCTTATTTATCCTGTAAACATGTATGTATGTGTATATTAATAAACAGATACATGTGTATATACAGACACAGATGTATATTTTCTTACTTTCTCTTCTTTCTGTACTATGGGTGGCATACTACAGATACTCTCTTGAAATGTGCCTCTCTCCCTTAACAACGTACCTTCTTACTGCCAATCAGTTCAGAGAGCTCTTCCTCATTTTCATATGTGCCTAGTACTCCATTGTGTGAATGGACCATACCCAGTTTATTCAACAGACATTCTCCATGTATGAAAATTTAAGTTATTCCCAATACTTTAAAATAGGAAACACCCCTGCAATAAATATCCTTATACAGATATACTTCTCATATTTTCTTTTTTTAAAGTTTATTTATTTTCAGAGACAAGAGAGAAAGTGTGAGCAGGGGAGGGGCAGAGAGAGAAAGGGAGAGAGAGAATCCCAAGGAGGCTCCACGCTACAGAGCCCGATACAGGGCTCAAACTCACTAACCATGAGATCACGACCTGAGCCAAAATCAAGAGTCAGACACTTAACTGACTAAACCACCCAGGTGCCCCTACTTTTCTTATTTTCAAGGTTGATTCCTAGAAGTGGGATTTTGGGGTCAAAATGTAAAGACATATGTATTTTTGCTGGGTAATTGCCAAATATCCCTCTATAAGGTTTGTGCCAATTTATATTCCTACTAGCAATGTATGAGGTACCTGTTTGCCCACAGCCTCACCAACAGAATGTATTGTCAACCTTTAAACTGTTTGCCAATCAGATAGTTGAAAAATGGTAAAATAATTAGGTTTGTTAGTGGGAATGGGGTGGAAAAGATGACAGGGTGGGAGAGGAATGGAAGAGATGGGGGTGTGGCACTTATCTGAGTATACCTTTTGTGCACTTTCTGTATACATTTTAAAAAGAGTTTTTATTTATTTACTGGGGGGAGAAGGCAGAGGGAGAGGGAGAGGGAGAGAGAGAGAGAGAGAGAGAGAATCCCAAGCAGGCTCCATGCTGTCAGCACAGAGCCCGATTTAGGGTTTGATCTCACTAACTCTGGGATCATGACATGAACTGAAATTAAGAGCCAGAGGCTTAACCTACTGAGCCACCCAGGCGCCCCACTTCTTGTTTGCTTTTATGTAGTTTGAACTTTAGAACTATGTAACAAACCACAGTGAAGGGAGATATTTAAAAAAAGAACCCACATAACTTTTGAACACAGTGTTATGAATATATGCCCTCAGACTAAAGTCAAAAAGAGGGTTGCCTGGCTCATTTGGTTAAGCGTCCAACTTCAGCTCAGGTCATGATCTCATGGTTTGTGGGTTTGAGTCCCATGTTGGGCTCTGTGCTGACAGGTTGGAGCCTAGAGCCTAGGGCCTGCCTTGGATTCTGTGTCTCCTTTTCTCTCTGCCCTTCCCTCGCTTGCACTCTCTCTTGTTCAAAAATAAACATTAAAAAAAAAAGAACCATAAGCAAATACTGTCTAGTTAGCAGATTTGTTTTAATAATGAAATAGGTTAGCAATTTTAAAATTACTTTCAGTATTTGTAAGTAAATACATACTGTTCATGTATATGTGTGTGTGTGTATAGTATGCAATTTTTATATAAATTATATATATAGTATATAATCAAAATTATATATGTACATATATAACTTGCATAAATAAATATGAGAGCCCGGTTTCTCACTGTCAGAGAAGGGAGGTGTAAATATGGAAAAGGAAAAGACCAGAATGAACTCTATGGTGCTAGACTGAAATCTGAAGTATTAAAATATCAAAAGAAGGGGCGCCTGGGTGGTTCAGTCGGTTAAGTGTCCAGCTTTGGCTCAGGTCATGATCTCATGGTTCGTGAGTTTGAGCCCCGTGTTGGGCTCTGTGCTGACAGCTCGGAGCCTGGAGCCTGCTTCGAATTCTGTGTCTCCCAGTCTCTCTGTCCTTCCTCTGCTTATGCTCTGTCTCTCTCTCTCTTTCAAAAATAAATAAACATTAAAAAAATATATATCAAAAGAAGCTGTAATGTGAAATTATAAGAGCTACAAAATGCAAACAAAACCTAATGAACAAGGCAAATTTACCAATAATCGTTTGCTTCTCAATTACTTTTTGCTTCTATTCATTGAAAAGCATTTTTTTTCACAGTAAATTCTATTTTCATCCTTTCCTATACTGAAGTGCCAGCAAATTGTGTCTAATGGCAAGTAAGCAGGAAAGAGCACAGAGCTTCTCACCCTTGCCAGATTTGCACAATGGGATCACAGTTGTCCAGGTAATTGAAGCGAATGATATCAGTTGGATGTTTGTCAGAGGATCGCCAGGGTGGAAGTTCTTTCTCCCCGTGAGTCTTCTTTCTCAGAGAGGAAGAGGACCGGAAAGCGGATGCTGGCAACTGCTTTTCCTCTGGAGAACTGCTCGCAACTGGTTGAATGTCAGCAACCGCAAACCTGTCTTTTGGAGGTGTCTAGAAGAAGAAAATTACTTCTGTTCTTAAAACATCATGATAATTACAACAAAAAACAAAACACCACCACCACCATCATCATCATCGCCCCAACTGCAATGATAATGGTGACAATAATTACAGCAGCCACCAATCCAGGAGTACTTGTATGTGTCAGGTACTTTCTCAGGAAGTTTTCATGCATGATTTTATTTAACCTTCATAATAACTCTAAAGGGTAATAGTTACGACTCTCATTTACAGAAGTGGAAACTGAAGATAGGATAAACCAATGAGCTTGCCCACTATTACATAAGTAGTAAGACAGAGGGTCAGAATTTTTTTTCTTTAATGTTTATTCATTTTTGAGGGAGAGAGAGAGAGAGAGAGAGAGAGCAAGCAGGGGAAGGAGAGATCAGAGGGAGAGGGGGATAGAGGGTCAAAAGCAGACTCTATGCTGATGGCAGAGAGCCCTATGCGAGGCCCAAACTCATGAACTGTGAGATCGTGACTTGAACTGAAGTCAGATGCGTAATGGACTGAGCCACCCAGGGACCCCAAAGGGTCAGAATTTGAATCTAGGACTGTCTTGCTTTCAAGTCCTTGCTCTAAACCTCTCTATCCTGTACTGCCACCTCTTCTACCACATCATTGTATAATTTTTCCACAATTGCAGTTAACTTATTCCTAAAAATGTACACATTCCAAAAAAGGTACTCCAGGCTTAATTATCTATAACACACAGGGACAACTTCGAGTTATATGGGGGGTAAACTATAGATTTTATCGGTTTTCAAAACCTTAACTGCTCCCAAAGAATACTTTTGCTTTAATTTCCCAAATTGAAAGTCTATTTTTGTGTGTGAAATTCATAAGGTTTTTTATGTGGTTGTAACCTAAGGGAAGTGGTAATGGTATGTTGAGAAGCCATTAAAGGCTTAATTTTTGTTCTTTAAGAGATTAGGAAAGCTTTGCATGGTAAATTGGTTTGCTTGAATTGTTGGTGAAAATTAAGAAATTCCCCAATCTCTTCAAGCAGAATCAGTTAGTTTCTTATCCTTGTGTTAACTGTTCATTGTATACATTTCTATTACAGAATAGCATGTATTACTCCGTGTTGTAATTATGTATTTGTTTATGTCCTAGGCCACTAGACTAGACTCCTTGAAAGCAGGGTTAGGACCCTTATACTCAGCACCCAGCATGTAACAGTACTTAATAAATATTTACTAATTTAATGAATGATCGTTAAGAAGACCTTTCATATTTATATAATTGATAGCTCATTATTGGTTTAGTATTCAATATTTTCTTCAGGTCTCATTTAGAATGGTCATTCATTTCATTTCTCTGAGCTTATATCAAACAGAATCTGTCTGTTTTTGCTGAAGAAGACCTTATTTAATACTACTGGGAACAAATAATACACAACAATAAACAATTTCAGGCAGAAAATTAGTGTGTTAGTAATTTTATACAAACATTATTCATTCTGAAAAGTAACAAAATGTTTGACTCTTTAACAAAACAGAATAGAAACTGTGATACTTTTCTGTATTAAGTAAACAAAATGTTGTTCACCTAAAGCCTTTTTGAGAATTTTTAAAATCATGAGTGGATGTTGAACTTCTGTTAAATGCTTTTGTTGCATATACTGAAATGATCATACATCTTTTTTCTTTTATTCTGTGAATTACATTGGTTAATTTTTTAATATTATGCCAACCTTACTCTCCATGGATACATCCCACTTGATCATCATGTATTATTCTTTCTTTATAAATAACTTGATTTAATTTGTTAATATTTTTAAAGGATTTTTATGTTTGTTTTCATGAGGGACATTAGTCTGGGGTTTTGTTTTCTTTTCTTATAAAGGTTCTATCTGGTTTTGGTATAAAGGTAATGAGTTGGGAAGTGTTCCTGTCTTCCATTTTATAAAAGAATTTGTGTAGAATTAATATTTGGGTGGCTCAGTTGGCTGAGCGTCCAACTCTTTTTTTTTTTAAAGATCTAATTTTTTTTTTTTAATGTTTATTTTTGAGAGAGAGAGAGAGACAGAGTGCAAGCAGGGGAGGAGTAGATAGATGGAGACACAGAATCAGAAGCAGGCTCCAGGCTCCAAGCTGTCAGCACAGAGCCTGACATGGGGCTCAAACCCCTGGACTGCGAGATCATGACCTGAGCTGAAGTTGGAGGCTCAACCGACTGAGCCACCAGCTGCCCCTGAGCATCCAACTCTTAAAAATGTTTTTTTAATGTTTGTATTTATTTTTGAGACAGAGAGAGACAGAGCATGAGCAGGGGAGGGGCAGAGAGAGAGAGAGAGAGAGAGAGAGAGAGAGAGAGAGAGAGACACAGAATCCGAAGCAGGTTCCAGGCTCTGAGCTGTCAGCACAGAGCCCGACACGGCTCAAACCCACAAACTGCGAGATCATGACCTGAGCCAAAGTCGGCTGCTCAACCAACTGAGCCACCTAGGCGCCCCAAGTGTCTGACTCTTGATTTAAGTTCAGGTCATGATCCCAGGGTCATGGGATCAAGCCCCGCATCAGGCTCCATGCTGAATGTGGTGTCTGCTTGAGATTCTCTCTCTATCCCTCTGCCCCTCCCCTCCACTTGCTCATGCTCTCTCTCTCAAATTAAAAAAAAAAAAAAAGAATTAGTATTCCTTCCTTTAATCTGTGATAGAATTCACCAATGAAGCTATCTGGGTCTAGAGTTTTATGGAAAATTATGAATTCAATTTCATAAATGATAAACATTTATTCATGTTTTCTATTTCCTATTGAGACTTTTTGTAATTTGTATTTTCAAGAATTGTGTTTCATCTAAGTGGTCAAATTTAGTGATGTGGACTAATTCATAGTATTCTCTCATTATTCTTCTCATGTTTACAGGATCTGTACTGATGCCCCCTCTTTCATTTCTGTTATGAGTAATGAATGTTTTCTCTCTTTTTTTCCTTGATCAGCCTAGCTAGAAACTTATGAAATTTATTTATGTTTTCAAAGAAGCAGCTTTGGTTTTACTGATTTTTCTCTATTGTTTACTCTGATTTCATTGATCTTAGCCCTTTATTATTTCTTCCTTCTATCTACTTTGGGTTCAGCTTACTCTTCCTTTTCTAGATTGAGTCTTTTTGAAATTATATTGTGTGGGGTGGATAGCAGAGCCTTGCAGATAGTTACAAAGATCATTCTAGTCCAGTCTTCATGTTAAGCTTGAGGAAACTAATATTAACCACAACCATTTGCTCATAAAATGCTTTCAAAAGCTCTGCTGAAGCACATGCCAGGTACAAGGTACTGGGGGTTGGGGGGAGGTGGAAGGGGGAGGTGCTTGAGTGAAGGTAAACTCCAGTGGCTGCCTACGTTCACCATCACTGAAGTAACCTCACAGGAAACTACACAAATTACTCAAGTATGTATGGTGCTGACAGTTGACTTTTTAACCTTAGTCACATGACTTTATTAACCTTAATCACATGACTCTTCAGTGTTTCTGACTTAGGTCTATTTCTTTTTTTTTTTTTAATTTTTTTTTTAATGTCTTTATTTATTTTTGAGACAGAGAGAGACAGAGCATGAGCAGGGGAGGGGAAGAGAGAGAGGGAGGCACAGAATCTGAAGCAGGCTCCAGGCTCTGAGCTGTCAGCACAGAGCCTGATGCAGGGCTCGAACTCACAGACTGCGAGATCATGACCTGAGCTGAAGTCGAACACTCAACTGACTGAGCCACCCAGGTGCCCCAAGGTCTATTTCTTTAATCAATAAGTTTATTGGTAGATTTTATTAACCTTTGTCGTTCTGATTTAGGTCTATTTATCAAGCAGAAAAATTAAAGTTTAATATAACAAAGTGTTTGCTAAGAAATATAATACTAAGCAAAGAGGTGGCAATTTTCTCTCATCAGAACTATTCATTATTTTTAAATACAGTTATACATATTTTATAGAAAAGAATTATTGCTAAAGACAAAGCTGTAAAGTCAGTTTTATAAGTACTACTCAAAACCTCTTTTCTTCTACAAACTGGTTAATCACTTTTCTCTTCTCTGCCCCAGAACTGCCCAAGCTTCAGCTATTGAATGACATTCCCTGCCCCCAACTGAAAATGAGAGTCAAGAAAAGCCTTATCAGATCTGAAAAGAAGTCATAGCCATGGTAATTTTGAAAATAACTTCTTCCATCACTGCAACTTAAATTTTATTTTTTAAAAGAAATCCTCATGGAGCACACCCATTACTGAAATCTGAAAGACTAGTTTTATTGTTGCAATTGTAACAATATTAATTATGCATAGTTTATTACTATATTAACTGTAGATGGATTCTACTTTAAAACAATAAAACTAAAGCTAAATGAACAAGTTAGGAGCTGACTATTAATCTTTCAAAAGGATTCTTCAATTTTAAAAGGATTCACTGCAATTTTTTCACAGGATATGATACCCCTGTGGTTTTAAAAATCATTTAAAAAATTTAATTTACACATAATTTTCAGGAACTCATCTATTGTACAAAACGATGCACAACTCTGCGTGTGTATAGATCACACCATAAAGAAAAGGCTCATAAAATTTTCCCATGAGTTATCTAATTAACTGTGACTATAAGAATGAACATAAACATTGGTTATAATGCAGACAAAACAACTAGAAAAATTATTCCTGCATTATTTACTTTTTATGATCATATGTAAATGCTTTACATTGCTTAGTTTCTGGATTAAAAAGAACTTTAGTATATTCATTACTCATGTCCATAATTACAGATTGGAAAACTTTTCTTTGTAAATGATACACAAATAAACTTTAGCTCACCTGATAGAATCAGAAAATTTGAATTAATAAAGTAAAATTTGATGACCCTTTGATAGCAAATATTGCACATTCTCCACAGAGTCTCAGTGTCAGAATTGCTTGGTGTGTGAGTCAGAGACACAGAAATCCAGGAATCTGAACAGAATGAGGAGTTCCACAGTCCTAGCCTCCTGGGTGGAACTGTGGTTTTGGGAGTGTCCCATGAGGACTCTCAACTAGCATGGATGTCTTGAACAAGGCTATCAAGTTCTCAGAAAAGGAAAATTTTGACCTAATAGTGTACTTCCTTTCAACCAAGTCCCCTCCCCAACTTCAAGTTTGATCATTTAGTCTTAGTTCTGGAATTCCCTTTTTTTTTTCAGTTTTAATTTATTAAAAAAAGTTTTTTTAATGTTTATTTATTTTTGAAAGAGAGAGAGAGAGTGAGTGAGAACAGGGGAGGACAGACTCAGAATTCGAAGCAGGCTCCAGGCTCTGAGCTGTCAGCACAGAGCCAGACTGTGCTCAAACTCACAGACCATGAGATCGTGACCCGAGCTGAAGTCAGGCGCTCAACCGACTGAGCCACCCAGGTTTTAATTTAAATTCCACTTAGTTAACATACAGTGTAATATTCATTTCAGGTGTACAATATAGTGATTCAACACTTACATACAACACCAGGTGCTCATTACAAGTGTCCTTCTTAATCCTCATCACCTGTTTAACCCATTCCCCGCCCCCTCCCCATCCATCTCCCCTCTGGTATTCCTAAATAGCTGATATTTGTATATTTGTTGCTTTTCGTCCCAAATGTACCTTAGGCTTGGTAACATGAAGTTCTTTTACCATTTGAATGTAGTGCTTCTTCCATATACCCTGCTCAAAGGGAGTTGGAGAGAAATTGATGTACCAGTTAAATCGTAAACATTTGAGCATCCAGAGCTGATCCAGCTCAGTTAAGTTCTTCCAGTGCCAGCTCACCTGAAAAAAAGTAATTGGAAAGAAAAAAAAACTTAACTCAGTTTACATGCCCATTTTTTCTAGGTCTTGAGCTGTCACCCTGGACCTGAGATAACTTATTGTTCTTTTCCTGCAAATCACAACTTAAATAATTATCTACCTGAAATGCTCTCTACCTAGGCAGGAGGATTTTCTGTAAATGTTAAATCACACTTAGATTCAGAGTCAACTAATATTTATTGAGTACCTATTAACCATCCCCACAGCAACCTAAAGAGGTAGGTGTTATTACTACTCTCATGTTGCAAACAAGGCAACCGTGGCTCAAATAGACTTTGGAACTTCCTAGAAGTTCATATGAAAGTTATAGGAGGGTTATAGAAACTCAGGTCTGCATATTATTTACTCATTTTTGGTATGCTTCCATTTTCCCTCCATTCTTATGATTTAACTGAATAGAAATTTTATAAACAGAACGCAATTACTGATATCTTATGGTGTGCCCTATGTAGCCTTTAAGATTCCATAGAGCATACACTGTTTATTCTCTACATTCCATTCCCATGGCATTCTGGTCATTCTCACACATCCAGCAAATGTTGGAGATGACCCTACTATGGTGCAGCAGTATTTATAGTAACTTACTTCAGATTTTGAACAAGTCTTGCTGAAAGCTAGTTCATATATAAAGTTCAGCCCAGGGGTTCTGTGTTGTGTTGTAAGAGTCGCAAAGACAACATCTAACCTTCAAACCTAAATTTCAACCTTGGGAAATTAGTCACTTTTTCAAGATTAAGTCATTAATGATTTTTGAGCACACACACACACAAAGGCAGAACACTATAATATTCATCCATCCATTTATCTAGCCCTCTCTTCCTCCTTCCATCTACCAAATACTGAGTTCCATTATGTTTAGCATTGTTTTCTGGGCTGAAGAGGAGACAAACAGGAGAGGGGAGGGCACAATTACAAGAAATAACAGGTTTAGGAGCTGGAAGAATGAAAAAGGGTAGAAAATCTGACAGAGCCCTGCAGGCAGGAACAGAAATCACATCTACTTTGTTCAATGCAGAAATGAAACAACAGCAACCTTAATCCCCATATGGTTCATTAACTCAGAATTCAGTGGAGAGGTGGGGTTTCGGAGGGATGGGATGAGGAGAAAAATATCTCAATTCTCACTCTTTCCCTCATTTTCCTTACATATTGTTTTGACCTGGGTATCAAGTTTTTCCCTCCCTCCCCCACTCCCCGGGGGTAGATAAGGTTTTTGTATGTTTTGTTTTTGCTCTTTGGTGTTTTTTTTGCTTGTTTTTAAGGTAGACAGGAACGAGGCAAATTGAAGAGTAGGTAGGAGGGTAGGAGCTTTCAAAATTATCAGACCCTTCCTGCCTCCATCTTTTTAAACAACTCAAAGCTCATTTTAGTGCAATGACATTATTGTTTAAATCTAGCTGAAGAACAACTGCCTGTGTTTTCTTCACAGTCAGTACTGGGAAAAAAACATAATGCCAGGATCTTGTAAGATTGACATATGGTACACATATATGATAGGATTAGTGATTTCAAATAACATTTCCCTCAAATGAAAACAGTCTCAGTGTGCAAAATTTGAAAAATTCCAAGAAGTTTAAAGAAAAATAATACCCAGGGCACCTAGGTGGCTCAGTCAGTTAAGTGTCTCGATTTTGGCTCAGGTGGTGATCCCATGTGAGATTGAGTCCTAAGAAAGAGACTGTGCTGACATCCTGAAGCCTGCTTGGGATTCTTTCTCTGTCCTTCCCCCTGTGTGCTCGCTCTCTCTCTCTCTCCCTCTCTCTCAAAAAATAAATAAATAAATAAATAAATAAATAAATAAATAAATAAATAAATAAAATAATCATTTAAAAAGAAAAACAATACCCATAACCCCATAAATCAGAGATTACCTTTATTAACAACCTGACAGTGTTCTTTTTTTTTCTAGGCATTGTGAAACAAAATTGGGAAACTCTATATACACAATTTTAAATTGTGTTTCTTCATTTTCCATATTATTAGCATCTTTGTGTTTTGAAAACATGTTTTCTAATGTTCCCACAGTAATTCATCATATAGCTATATGATACTCTTTTTTTTAAAGTTTATTTATTTATTTTGAGGTGGGGGGCGGGGGGATAGAGAGAGACTCCCAAGAAAGCCTGTTAGTGGAGAGCCCAATGAGGGGCTCAAACTCATGTGAGATCATGACCTGAGCCGAAATCAAGAGTCGGAGGCTTAAGTGACTGAGCCACTCAGGTGCCCCTAAATTGTGTATTTTCTTTAAAAGCTTCTGGGTATTATAGAATACTCACAAAGCCCTCCTTCCTTATGTTTTCTTTGAGTATTTTATGATTTCCTTTGATTTCATACCAATCTTTTATCCTACTAGAATACTTTTTTCAGATAGCTGCCCAATTGTCCTAACACCATTTATTAATTCATCTTTCTTACTGCATCCATCTTCTTAACTTTAAAAACTGAAGTTAACATGTTACACATATGTGAATGCATGGTGACTAGTAACTTCTAGTGTTACCAACCTCTATGGAAACACTTAATAAAATGGCTACTAGTTTATCTCATAAGTGACTGAAGTATACTTTAATACATGGTGGATTTACTTATAAAAAAACAGCAGCCCCTTTTCCAAGGCCGCTGGAAGCATGTCTACTCACTCTGAACTCTTACTCTCATAGTCTTTGGTACATATCTCATTAGCACCTTATTTTGAGCTCTTCTGTTTATGAATGGCCTGTACCATACAATTTAGAATTTTATCCTAGTTGTATGCTATGCACTGTAAGACTATCCTGCTGATGAACCATTTCATATATGTGTATCTGTCTCCCCAACCAGCAGATACTATTCTGTGGATACTAATGATGTCTTACATTATTTTATATCTACTTTTGAGCACTAAATACAGTTAGGTACAAAGAAGATGGGGATTAATTCAAACTATATAGACTAAACATATTGACCATCTCATCTTATTTCTTGGTTTTGTGCATGTGGTTTTTTTTCTTCTCATTTTTGAGTTTTCTAGGCTATAACTATAAAATGTTGGACACTAATTCTTTGCCTTTACCTGTGCACAACGACAAAGGCTTCGGGGGTCCAGGAAAGAAAAGATGTATAAAGATAACACCCTTGGAAGCTTGGTAGTAAAATCCAGAGCTTCTGCTGGAATTTTTTCCTGAAGCTTTCGACAGCAGAACTTTTGCTGTGCCAGGGAGCAACGTTCTAACAGGCCTGTCAAGATTCTTCTCCGTTGAGAATCTGTCCATTTGTCAAACTGGAAAAAAGAAAGAAAAAACCCTCCAGGTTCAGTCTGATACCAGAGATTCATTAGAGGAAGAAAGAATGGCAGAGAAAGTAAGTTTCATATTTTATTACTAATGAATAGCATGTACTTCTTCCCCTAATTAGTAAATTGATGTTTTGCCACTTACCTGTCCTTTCTCACATTTATACATGCAAGCATGTACAAGACCTGAGTGCATACACAGAAGTGCACTCGACCTCAGAACTTGCCGTTATATAAGATCAGTAAGTTGGGAGCTGGCCATATTTGTAAACTGAGAAAATATATACTTAAAGATACAATTTCAAGAGAAGGCACCTGGGCAGCCCCTTTCCCACCAGAGTTTCTATATTAGCTCATTAGTGCCAAACTCCAGGATCAGAAACAAAGCTTTGCACTCACAATTGGAGATAAGGTAAAATATGCAAATATCCTTGAGAAGGGGAGTATATTGGGTTAAAGCCCCAGTAATGTGTAAATGATTGACTGGAGAGAAAATGTCAATAAGAGTACCTGGAAAAAAGACTGCCAGAGACAGGAAGTAGATGCCAGAGTAATCTGGAGGCATGCCAAACAAAAGCTTTGGTTACTTCATAATTTTCCCCAGAGATAACCCTTAATCAGTTCCAAGATCAATGACTGATGAAAGGTAAGAATTTGAGGGCTGGCCAAAACCCAGAGAAAGGCTCTTATGGGAACATCTACCAACTGAATGAGTCAGTTTACCAGAGTCTAAATCTGTCTTTTTTTTCCTTAGTCCATTAGAGAAGAGAAATAGGAAAGTTTGGGGCTACCTGTATTCTGTATACTATTGCATTTCATGTATAGGTATTTATTACAGTCATCATAAAGTAATGAGAATTTTATAAGGAACTTTAGTTGTAATCATAAAATACACTACCTAAAAAGGCATATAAAGCATGACAAATCAACTTCATTATAGTCATATGTATTTATATTTAATTGGCAAGAATACTTATTTTTTTAAAGTTAAAAAAATGCTTATTTATTTTGAGAGAGAATGCAAGCAGGTGAAGGGCAGAGAAAGAGGGAGAGAGAGAATCCCAAGCAAACTCCACACCAGCAGCACAAAGCCCGATGTGGGGCTTGATCTCATGAACCATGCAATCACAACCTGGACTGAAATCAAGAGTTGAAAGCTTACCCAACTGAGCCACCCAGGCACCCTGGCAAGAATACTCCTTAATCAAAAACTATTCACTATTATAGATCTATTTAATGACCCAGGAATCTCAGTTTGCAGACTATAATTCAAGGACGGGAGGGTGAATGTAATAAGCAAGATAGAGTCACTCCTGTCAAACAGTGACATAAGCAGCGAAGGGTGTTGCAGCTAAGGCCAGATTTCACCCAAACCGGCACAGACTGGAAGTACTAAGAACTGATAAGAACCTGGAAGGACCAAGAGCTGATAATCACTAGAACCAGAAGAGGCCTGCAAAGGCCCAAGACTGATTAAACTTTCAAAAAAAAATTTTTTTAATGTTTATTTATTTTTGAGAGATATACAAAGCACAAGGAGGGCAGGGGCAGAGACAGAGGGAGACACAGAATCTGAAGCAGCTGAGCTGTCAGCGCAGAGCCTGACACGGGGCTCAAATTCACAAACTGTGAGATCATGACCTGAGCTGAAGTCGCACATTTGACCAACTGAGCCACCCACACGCCCCAATTAAACTCCTTTCAAAAGGGGGGATTTCTACGGCAAACTGTCAGACTCTCCAGGCACTAACCCTTCAACTTCTGACCATATTTGAAAGGCAAATGCTGCCAAAGGCCCCTACTGATTGATCTTGAACATAACAGAGATTCCCACTTTTTGAACATAATAAGCAGTGTGAGCTGAGAGATAACCTAGACGGGACCGCAGCCTCACCCTAACTGTGCACTTAGGGACTGACTGACTTCACATTTGGTTCATTAATTTCTTGCCCCCTGTTGTATCTTCTTTGTTGGGTGACTTTGTATTATGCTTTGTTTTGTGTGACGTGTATGAAGCCAAGTTAAATGGGTAGTGAATTGTCATTGAGTTTGGAATCCTGACATTGTCAAGACACAACTCCTGTAGGGGCCTTTATGGTGTGCTCATGGCAGGGAAGAAAAAGCCCAAAACCTCAACTTACAAATAAATGAATAAAAATCTATTCGTGTGTGAGTGTTCCCTGATTTCTCCTATCCCTATTTCTGCACAATCCATTTTCCAACTCTCACAATACAGGACTTCTTTCCTTTTGGGATGGATTATTACATTGAAGAGAGAGAAGCCAGACCAGAATGACTGGGGCCAGAGGAAGGACCATGCCTGAGAAGCTGCATTGATCTATAAAATAAAGAACCAAAGGGGAAGTGTGAGGAGAAAGAAAAGCAGTAAGGTTTTGGCTTGTTGGGGGTTTGGGGGTTCAGACAGTCATTCACTGCCTTAGATAGCAATTAGAGAACGAGAGAGCTGAGGAATGAAGGAAGGTGTTAACTAGAAAAACCACAGTACCAAAATGGAGTCACCTATGTTAAGGGCCCCACTTCAGCAAACCAAGATTTAATACCTAACCTAATTGCATATCATAAATTCCCCAGGAATATAACTTTAACCAGTCAACATGGAATTTCCCGGTTAGTACTAGGCAATTTACTGACGGATCCCTTCCATTCCACTTAGGAAGAAAACCTTGCCTAAAACAATGCATTCTTTGCTAGTAATTTTGTTTTTAGGCTTCCTCTCTACCTTTAAAAACCTTTCCTTTTCTACGGCTTGATGGAGCTCCTATCTGCTACATAGGATGCTGCCTGATTCACAAATTGTTCAATAAAGCCAATTTGATCTTTTAAATTACTCGGCTGAATTTCTGTTGTTTAACAAAAGGAGACCTGAGAAGTACTGCTATGAGTTTTAAACTGGTTCTGCTGTGATTTTCCTTTGAGACACAAAGTGAAAATTGGAATTCATTTTTAAAATGACTTATAGGCAGTGCTCTGTGGTTCTGTAGAAACTGAGCCACATGGGGACCCAGGATGATTATGGTTACAAAAAAATTTTTCATGAGATATTATTATCACTGCACAAAATCAGAAATAATCAAAAATGCCTAATAGAGGATGGCATTACAGATTGATGATGGGTTTGGTAATGAGACTATTGGAAATCTTACTTCCAGTATTCTATTATTTCCAATACTCTTTGGAAATAAATCACTAAATTCCAGCTCCACCACTAACAACCTCTCAATTTCCTCATTTATACATTAGGAATAATTATATCTAAATGGTAGGGTTGTTGTGAGGATTAAATAATCTATGTATAAAATTCTTAATAGGATTTATGACTCATTATACATGGCAGCTTATTATAAAATATCAAAGTGATGTTAAAAATAATGAGTATGTGGGTTAAATCAGTGTAAAAAGAATATATATGCAAACAATTAAATTAAAAAGCATAAAATTATGTCTGTGCATTGGCAAGGATGGGAATTACATTTAGAATGACGGAGGTTAGCTCATCTACTTTCATTGCTGCCCACAAAAAGAGAACGAGCTCAGCTTGAATAACAGTGATTTAAAATGAATGTAAAAGAACACCAGGATTATAAAGTGCTGAAGAAATCTATAAAAGAAAACATTAAAACATTTTCCTCTGGAGATTAAAAAGATAATTACATTGGTTTCTCATTTATTTCCCTGATTATAATGGTCAAAGGTAATTTATATCTGGCGTTGATAGGTGTTTTTTGCCTCGAGGGATTTTCCTTTCTAATTGTGTTTGTTTAGGCTAATACAAAATGAATTTGCATTCCTTGAACTCCTACCAATTGAAGGTGGGTTGATGACTCAGAAGAACGCTTCACAGTTGGGGGAAATCCCTTTGGAATTTAAAAGGTGCTAGGAATAATCCAAAAAGTAAATAATCCATGGAAGAGTTAATTGTCCAGGAATTCGATAATCTCCTTTCAAGTAAAAATACCCATAACATTGTAGCCAGGGATCCAATATGTGAAATTTGGGGAGTAGCTAGGACCATTCTTCCATCCTGTATCACACAGATGGTACCTCCCTTCACAGTTAGTTCCTTTGTTTACATTATATTACATTAAATCAATTATGTTACGTTATGTTCTATCACAATTATATTTTATAATTATTTTAATGCCTTTTTACAGGGCTTTCTGGACTTAACAGAATTGTGAAAATCCTGTTTGGAGTAGTTGTTCCAAGGATCCTTAATGCAGTTGCAGGACATCAGGACAGTTGCTACAGCCATCAGTTTCCACTCACCTCACACAGACTGGCAAAGAAAAGTTTACTGTGAGTGGGGGGGACAAAATGAAGAAGGTTTGTTATTTTTTGCTTATTGGTTATTTATCCCAATCTGGTTGAGTTTCTGAGTCCTGTTACCAAAAACTGACTTTCACAATTAAGGTATGGATACGTTATTATTCAAGAGTTTCATGGGGTGCCTGGGTGGCTCAGTTGGTTAAGTATCCAACTCTTGATCTCAGCCTAGGTCATGATCTCACAGTTTATGAGATTAAGCCCCATGTTGGGCTCTGTGTGGACAGGGCAAAACCTGCTTGGGATTCTTTCTCTCCCTCTCTCTCTCTCTGCCTGTCCCCCGCTTGTGCACCCACCCTCTCTCTCTCAAAATAAATAAATAAACTTTTAAAAAGTTTCAAACAGGTACATATACAATTAAACCTGAAAATCCTCTGTAACTGCTCCTCCCCATCTAATTGCATTCCATTCCCCAGAAATAACCACCATGCAATTCCACTTTAAGTTTATTTATATTTGAGAGAGAGAGAGAGAGAGAGAGCGAGCGCACACGCATAAGTGAGCATAGCAGGGGAGGGGCAGAGAGAGAGAGAGGGAGACATAGAATCCAAAGCAGTCTCCAGGTTCTGAGCTCTCAGTGCAGAGCTGATGTGGGGCTGGAACCCATGAATCATGAGATCATGACCTCAGCTGAAATCGGACACTTAACCAACTGAGCCACCCAGGTACCCACTGCTGTGCATTTCTATGCATTTGCATACACTTATAGCTATCAATAAGGAAACACTTAAGTAAATTAGAGTACACCTATCCTGTGGGATACTGCTAAGCAGTTTAAAAAACAAACAGGGGGCACCTGGATGGCTCAGTTGGTTGAGCATCCAACTCTTGATTTTGGCTCAGTTCATGATCCTGGGATTGTGGGATCAAGTCCCTCATTGGGCTCTGTGCTGAGCATGGAATCTGCTTGAGAATCTCTCTCTCTCTCTCTCTCTCTCTCTCTCTCTGTCTCTGTATCTGTCTCTCTCTCTCTCCCTCATCCTTGGTCCCTCTCCCCTGTTCAGTCTTTCTCTCTCAAATAATATTTTAAAAAATAATAAAATAAAATAACAAACAAACAAGATATAGCCATAAATGACCTGATATTAATGAACCTGGAGCATATTGTTTTCTCATTCATTCATAGTATTTTCATTTTCTCATTTATCCATTCATTATAGCTATACCATGATCTACATACTCAATTTACTACCAATACCATTTAGGTTGTTTCCAATACGAAAGAAAGAAAGAAAGACCCAAAAAACCCAAAAACAAACCAACTGCAATATTCCAAAACATGCCTTTTCATGCCCTGTGTGAATATTTCTCTAGTACAGAAACACAGAAGTGGAATTACAGGTTCAGAGGACATTTGCCTTTAAAACTTTAATTGATCCTGTCAAATTGTCTTTTAAAAGTCTTTACCATTTTACAGTCCCTCCAATTGTGTTTAAGCATATCCTCCTACTCTCCAATAAATCCTTACTTATATCGAATATTATCTATCTCCTTAATTTTTGTCACATAGGCAAAGGGAGGGACTGGGAATCTCATTGTTTTAATTTGTATTTCTCTAATTTCAGTTTTTTGGCCATTTGTATATTTTTGTATATTTCTCATTCTTCTATTAGCTCATTATTCCATAGGAATATCTGTATTTTTCTTATTGATTTGTAGAAATGCTTTACAATCCTAGACATTAATCTTTACCTATCATGCAATTTACAAAATATTTTCTCCTGTTTCTCTTTTGAATTTCAGCTCTGATTACGGTTGTTGCCAGCAAATTAAAAGTGATGCCATCTACTTTTTTCAAATTCTTTATAACACATTCTGTTTGTTTGTTTGTTTGTTTGTTTAGATTTTATTTTTAAGTAATCTTCATACCCAACATGGGGCTTGAATTTACAACCCTGAGATCAAGAGTCACATGCTCTACTGACTGAGCCAGCCAGGCTTCCCCCTATTATTTCTGTTAACAATGCAGAAGCCGAGAAAAAGTTTGAGATACTTTCTTTTCAACCAAACTAGTTCTGTGTTTGTTTTGGAGAGTTGTTTTTCTTGGGAGGCAATTGCCTTTTCTAACAAGGATTGAAGGTCAGAGAAGATTTAAGACATCAAGGATTAAGTAGTAGCAGGGAGCAAGTAAAGTAGAAGAGGTTTGCAGTTTCTCTTAATTATTTTGTTTGTTACTATACAGAATATCAGATAAGACTATGCACTTATGTATGAACAAAAATGACGTTCTATGGCCAAATATATTTTGGACTATTATTGGATAGGTTTTATATTATGTCTTACTTCACAATGACCAGATTATTTTAAATTTTTCTAATGTTTATTTATTTATTTTTGACGGGGGGGCGGGGGGGGGAGAGAGAAGGAGGAAGGGAGGGAAGAGAGTGAGAGAGAGAACATGCACAAGCCGGGGAGGGGCAGAGAGAAAGGGAGACACAGAATCTGAAGCAGCCTCCAGGCTCCAAGCTGTCAGCAAAGAGCCTGATGCGTGGCTCAAATGCATGAACCATATGACCATGACTTGTGCTGGAGTTGGACGCTTAACCAACTGAGCCACCTAGGCACCCCAGTCCAGATTATTTTTAAAAATGACTTTACTTCTAATACTAGATTGCGCTTTAAAACCAATATTTGAGCCCTATAATGAAAAGCCCAAGTAATGCTAAGTATTACTTAGTGTGGAATCCAACTCAGGGCTCAATCCCACAACCCTGGGATTATGACCTGAGCTGAAATCAAGAGTCAGACGCTCGACCGACTGACCTGCCCAGGCACCCTGGCACTGCATTTCTTATGTTATCAGTCTCATGGTTTTCCTGAAACATAAACAAAAAAAAATCTAAAAACTAAAATGGAGATAGAAAATTAATAGGGCAAATTGGAAATAATCCCCTCAAACTCAATTCATGTGGCTTTTGTGGAGGTATATAGACTACCACATGACATAGTAAATTCGGGGTATAAGTTTGATGTTGGACAAAAGAGAAAAACCAGTAATTATCACTTATTCATTTAGAAAGTATTTATTAAATGTCTGGGCGTGTCAAGAAATATACAAAGAGCAAAATATAGAACTATGCCTTCCCTATATAAACTAGTCTATTGGAGAAGAGAGATAATTAGTGATCTTTGCAAATATATTTCTATCAGCTATGGTAAAAGAAAAGACTAAACAAAATATTTTTAAAGGTTTAAAGACCTTGAATTTTATACAGGGTGATATTAAAAATACTTAACAACTGGCAATCCCACCAACCATTCAAAAGCTGGTCACACCAAACACTGGCTGAACTGGCCTTGGTTATATTAATTCAGGGATTTCCACTGGAATGATAGTGTAAAAACAGTTATTCTAAGTAAGTCTTTTTTTAAGTTGTTGGTGACAAGTATGAAGTTAGTTTTGAAATGTAAATAGGATATGAGAAAAACTCTGCTAGGTTTAAAATTTTGGTGTTTTTCACTTCTTAATTTTTAGCATATTTATAAAATTTTATTATTTTGTGTTTTTTTTGTTTTTTAAATTTTTTTTTTAACGTTTATTTATTTTTGAGACAGAGACAGAGCATGAACGGGGGAGGGTCAGAGAGAAAGGGAGACACAGAATCGGAAGCAGGCTCCAGGCTCTGGGCCATCATCAGCCCAGAGCCCGACCCGGGGCTCGAACTCACGGACGGTGAGATCGTGACCCGAGCTGAAGTCGGACGCTTAACCGACTGAGCCACCCAGGCGCCCCAAAATTTTATTATTTTGAATAGGTAATACATTCATATGATTAAAAATATCAAAAGGTACAAAAGGCTATTCAGCTAAAGGAGTCCCTTCCACCTTGTCCCAGACTCATCCTTCTCCCTAGGGGAAACCAATGTTGCCTCTTTTCTTGTGTATCCTTCCAGATATACTATGTATATAAGTTTTAAAAATGTACTTAGGCTAATAAATATCCTAGACAGGAGCTTGTAGACCAACACAAAAAAGAATTGGTGACCAACTAAAACAAATACGAACATTAAGACATAGTATTTACGTTAGTCTTAGTGCAATGGACTGAATGTTTGTAGCTCTCCAAAATTCATAGGTTGAAACCTAACCTACAAGGTGATGGTACTAGGAGGTGGGGCCTATGGGAGGTGATTAGGTCATGAGGATAAAGCCTTCATGAATGAGATTAGTGTCCTTAAAAAGGAGACCCCAGAGAGTTCTCTCCCCACTCCTGCCATGTGACGCTACAGTGAAAAGAAGGCCATCTATGAATCAAAAAGTGGGATCTTCCCAGACTGAATCTGCCCATGCCTTGATCTTGGACTTCCCAGCCTCTAGAACTATGAGAAATAAGCTTCTGCTGTTTATATGCTACCCAATCTATGTAATTTGTTATAGCAGCCCAAACTTTCCTAAGAACTTTAGGCTGTTACAGCAGGCTAAAACTTTCCATTTTCCTTAGGAAAGTGAGTTTCAGTAACTCATAGGAAAGGGCATCCTGTCCAGTTACATTCTAGTCAGAGATGCTCTCATAAGGAAAAAGTGTTAGCGGTATGCTTAAAAATGGGGTATTTCAAGTATATTACATATAATAAGAGTTAGAGAAATCTAAGGATAGTTTTTTTTTTTAACATTTATTTATTTTTGAGAGAGAGAGAGAGAAAGCATGAACAGGGGAGGGTCAGGGAGACACAGAATCTGAAACAGGCTCCAGGCTATGAGCTGTCAGCACAGAGCCCGACGTGGGGCTCGAACCCACGGACCGCGAGATCCAGGCGCCCCGGACAGTTTTTTTTTTTAAGTAATCCTAATTTATTTTCTAAACTGAGATATAATTCACATGCCATAAAATTCGGCATTTTAAGTTTACAAGTCAGTGGCTTTTAGTGTATTCAGAAGGTTGTGTAGTCAACACTACTATCTATTTCCAGAACACTTTTTTTTTTTTTTTTGAGCAGCAGGCAAAAGTTTAACAGAGTGTAAGATTAGAAAAGAAGAATAGTAGAAAAGCTCTCCTTATAGAGGGGATATTTGAAAGTGAATGCCCCTCTTTTCTTCTTAATGTGTATTTATTAATTTTGAGAGAGAGAGAAAGAGTGAGCACATGCAGAGGAGGGGCAGAGAGAGAGGGAAAGAGAGGATCCTATGCAGGCTCTGCTATCAGTGGCAGAGTCCCATGTGGGGCTCAATCTCACAAACCCATGAGATCACCACTTGAGTTGAAATCAAGAGTTGGATGCCCAACCAACTGAGCCACACAGGTGCCCCCAGAACATCTTCATTATCTCCCCAAAGAAAGCCTGTACCCATTAGAGTCATTCCCCCAGCTCTTGGAAACCACTAATCTATTTTGTGTCTCTATGGATTTGCCTATTCTGGACATTTCATGTAAATGGGATCATACAGTATGCGGCCTCTATGTCTGGTTTTTTTCACTTAGCATATTATTATTTTTTAAAAATTTTTTCAATGTTTATTTATTTTTGAGGGGGGAGGTGGGGCAGAGACAGGGAGGAAGACACAGAATCCAAAGCAGGCTCCAGTGTCTGAGCTGTCAGCACAGAGCCCGATGTGGGGCTTGAACTCACAAACTACGGGATCATGACGTGAGCCAAAGTTGGATGCTTAACCAACTGAGCCACCCAGGTGCCCCTTACTTAGCATATTATTTTTAAGGTTCATCCATGTTGTAGCATGTATCATTACTTTATTCCTTTCTCCTACCTTTCAAAAAATTTAAAAATTTTCTTACCTTTAAAAAATTTTAGCAAAATAAATGTAACATAAAATTTACCATTTTAACCACTTTTAAGTGTACTGTTCTGTGGCATTAAGTACATTTACACTGTTGTGTGACCATCACCACCATCCATCTGCAGAACTTTTTCATCTTCCCAAACTGAAACTCTGTACTTGTTAAATAATAAGTCCTCATCCCTTGGTAATCTCTATTCTACTTGCTGTCTCTATGAATTTGACTACTCTAGGTACCTTATATAAGTGGAATCAATACAATAGTTGTCCTTTTGTGTCTGGCTTCTTTCACTTAGCATATTGCCTTCAAAGTTCATCCATGTGGTAGCAGGTATCAGGATTTCCTTCCCTTTTAAGGCTGAATAATAGTCTACCATAGAATAGATCACATTTTGGGGCACCTGGGTGGCTCAGTCAGTTAAGCAGGTCATGATCTCACGGTTTATGGGTTTGAGTCCCACATCGGACTCTGTGCTGACAGCTCAGAGCCTGGAGCCTACTTAGGATTCTATGTCTCCCTCTCTCCCTGCTCCTCTCCCCACTTATGCTCTGTCTCTCTCTCTCAAAAATAAATAAACATTTAAAATAAGTTAAAAAAAAAAAGAATAGACCACATTTTGTTTATCTATTCATCAGTTAATGGATATTTGGGTATTTACACTCTGACTATTAGGAATAATACTGCTATTAACATTCATGTACACATTTTGGCATGACTGTATGCTTTCAGTTCTCTTGGGTGGTAGAGACAGGTGGGGCTCAGAGAGGAATCTGATGAGCAGTAAACACTGCTTAGAGATTGATCATGACCCAGGGAAGGACAATGACCACTGGGACTCTGTGTCTCCCTTGAGAAAAGGGTGAGAAAGTTTTCAGTTGTGTAAAGAATAGTGGTACCTTGTTAAATAAAAGCATAAAGTTGTTACAGCTTTCCTTTGGAAATTTAAATAGAGGCAGAAGGGTGTAGATGGATGCTAAGCAGCTCAATGGATGAACCGTGCTGGTTACTAAGTGGTCGTCTCATATCCCAACTCACCTTTCTGAATGCTGTTTTGTGAGAGATGGAACCCTACTTCATGAATGTAGAACCCTAACCGATTCACACAGATGGTACCAGTTAAATTTCTCAGGCAATAAGTGTTCAGTTATGTTTATGTTCAAACTGAATTCTTTGGGCTCTATGATAATGTGACATAACATAACATTGAAGTAACTATATTTTGAATGGTTACCCATTTTCCAAGCAGAGCTCTTCTTTCTTCAAATACCTGCAATAAATAAAAAAGAATGGAATGGTTTTATATTTCATGGTTCAAAATACCCATTGTAAGAAAGACATCATTAAAGTATCAATAAATAAAAATTGACAGTCTTTTGACTGTACCAACTGAGTATAAAAAGACAGATTTCATTCCTGAGAGGGTACTTTACTTATTTTTAACTTGGGGAAGGTATCATTTTTTTCAGTTTATCCATGGAGAATAATTCATCTTAAAGAAAAAGTAATCCTTTTTTTAAAGGCAAGAAATAAGAAAAGAATGGAATTGTAAAGTGAAATCAATTTTAGAATTTGAAAAGAGATGAAAGACCTGATAAAGGAAAAACAGGAAAATGGAGATCCTCCCCCAAATATCAACCGTACGAGAACCTGTGAAATTTATGAATGAGCGGCTCTGTTTTTATATCTTGGTATGTACACCCCTCAGTGGGTGTACCTGCACTGAAATGTCTGTGGGCTTAGAAATGTGTTTATGTACACCTCTGGACATACAAGTCAGTGTTTATCTGTATAGGTTTGTTATTATAGACTATTTAGGACAGAAACCACGTCTGATCCATTTTTTACATTTCCAGTATAGAGTGCAAAGCATATTACAGATACTCAGATACTTGTGTTTGCTGGATAATGAATATCCTTATGGATGTATCAGTGCAATGTGGATGGATTTATATATTAGCGCAGAGGTGTTTTTCTGAGCATCAGTCATGTGTGTATTGTTTTTTTAAAATTTAATCAATTTATTTAAATTCAAATGAGTTAACATACAGTGTAGTATTGGTTTCAGGAGTCATGTGTGCATTAGAATGAATGAGGGAAGGAGACTGATGTGAGAATGTGTGGCAGAGGAGGGTGTTATGGAGACAGGAAGCAAGGGAGAGTCATGAGCAGACATGAATGTCTCTCTCACTCCTACACACACCCCCACTGGCAGCTTTCAAAATTGGGATTGATGTTTCTCCCTTCCTCTTAGCACTGCCTAGATTTTCCAGCCCTGTAAGAATGTTCCCCCTTGGAGAGAAGCTAAGGCCTATTTCTTCCCTTTTTGCGGAGGAGGGTGAGGAGCTGGTTTTATGTTCTAACAGATAATGCTTTCCTTCCTTTTTTAGACTCTCAAACTCTAGTTTCAAAGGGCATAGGAAAATAAGAATTGAAATAATCGGTCCAACAGCAACCTCATGGCCTGTGAAACATCGGTTTTGCTCCTGGCCAGAAGATCTCACACATCGCAGGTAAACACTTTTCGCACATTAAAGAAGAAGAAAAAGAATGCCCTTCTCCCCTTCCCCCTGTTAACTGTCACCTGGGCTATTAGGACTCTCAAATAATGGCAACAGATAAACTCAGGATTTCTAGATGAAAACAGAAGAGAACCTATAGAATACAGAAGATTTAAAAATCTGGATTCAAATATTTCCTGGACTCTTGCCCTCTATCTAACCAAAGCCTGTCAATCATCTCTCGCCCAATCCAAGTCACCAGCACCAGCACTTCTCTGATATCTAGGGATCTGGCTCCTCTCAACTCATATTCCACTTACAGCCCACACTCCACTTGGGGTTTATAGGGTTTGCTATGGCTGTCTAGTTGCTTCCAGTCATTTTATGTTCCCATGTGGATTACAGATTTCTCTATAATCTGTATGGGTTGCATGGCAGGCCCTCAACGAGCATCTGCTGATTGAACAACAATAAAAAAGCTTCAAAAGTCATAGAATTTTAGAGCTAAAAGGAATCCCTAAGAGCTTTTCATTTCCTTATGTTAGAGAGGACAAGCAGAGGCCTGAAGGATTACATTTATAATTTTTTAAGAATCACTCGTTCCAGTCTGTCTGTTCAGCTCAACTCTGTACTGGGTTCCTCACTAAACCTTGGTCTCCCCTGTCCTGACTCCCAGTCCTATTTTCACAATGAACTGCTGCCCATACTTGGGCCTTACAGTGGGAATAAGAAAAGGTTAGATTCCAAGACCACAACCTCCTTTCAAAAGGAGGATGAGATGACCATCATGGTGCCCAATGACAATACGGGGCATTTGGAAACAAAGGGGCACTGACTTGAAGGGGAGAGAAGAGTCAGCAAGAAGGTAGGAGGAAAGGAATGGGGTGGGAGGTGGGGAGTGTCACTCAGGCTAAAACAATAGTCTTTAGAGGGCCAATGACCAAGTCTAAGCGGGTCCAAGCAAATCCAGTTCTTACCAAAGGCATCTAGACCCAAGTAGAAACTGATGGGAATGAGTGGGGAGAGGAAAACCACTAGACAAGCTCAGATATGGTTCTTGTTCTACCCTTGCAAGAAATATAATTTGGGACATGCTATTTGTCAGGTCCTCGGTCAGACTCAGAATCTTATACTCTCTGGTTTGGAGCAAGTCTTCATTCCCAAGATTTGCAATCAGGTTCATCGTCTTAAAGAGCTGGAAAACAAAAGTATTGACTCAAAATAGAAATATTAAAATGGATCTTCTTTCCTCGCAGAACACTGCAGTCTGTTTATATCACAGTTTACTCAGAGCCTGCTGTTAAGTCAAAATCCTATGGTTATATTTTAGTCTGTTGACACTGAAGTTACATATTTCACCATGTGACATCATTACAGTATAGGAGTAAGACATTTAGGGGCTCCTAAATTATGACTGATTGATGGCAACTAGGTGTTTTTCTCAGAACACCCTTTTAACATGTACTGTACTACATTTGTAAACCGTACTTGAAAAGAAATGTTGGTTACTTTCAATTAAAACGCTAGATGGTGGAGCGCCTGGGTAGCTCAGTCTGTTAAGCATCTGACTCTTGGTTTCAGCTTTGCCTCGTATTGGGCTCTGCACAGACAGTGCAGAACCTGTTTGGCATTCTCTCTCTCCTCTCTATCTCTGCCCCTCCCCTGGCTTGTGCGCTCACTCGCTCTCTCTCTCTCTCTCTCTCTCTCTCAAAAATAAATTAAATGAACTTAAAAAAAAAAGAAAATTAAAAAAAAAACACTAGATGGCAAAGAAATGTGTATGTTTAAAACATTCTTCCTCTCAAAAATCATAATGCCTAAATTAATTTGAAATCTGTTACATTTGCCTATGCTGATCATGCTATTTTTTAGACACCCAAATTTGAATTCAATCTCTCTGCTTAAAGTCTGCTGTGAAGTTAAAATCCCGTGACCCAATGAGCACCAAGTGTTGTATGGAAGTGTTGAATCACTATATTGTACCCCTGAAACTAATATTACACTGTATGTTAACTAACCGGAATTTAAATAAAAACTTAAAAAAAAGTCTATGATCCTGTTTCAGTCTGAAATAGTTATGTCTTTTACATTTTACTACAGAATTGAAGAAAGACAAAATTAAAACAAAAACAGAAAACAGGACCTCAAAATTACAGTGGTCATTGATGACAAATGCCCTGTTTTAGAAGTGTAGAGGGGCACCTGGATGGCTCAGTGGGTTAAGCGTCTGATTTTTGGTTTTGGCTCAGGTCATGAACTCATGGTTTGTGGGATCAAGCCCGGTGCTGGGCTCTGCACTGACAGCGTAGAGCCTGCTTGGGTTTCTCTCTCTCCCTTTCTCTCTCTGCCCCTCCCCTGCTCATGCTTTCTCCATCTCTCAAAATAAATAAACATTAAAAAAAAAAAAAGAAGAATTTCTTTCCTTGAAATTATTGTGTGGACACCTTCTGGTCAGCTGTATCCTTGGTATCTGTTTTTTAATACCTTTTGCACAGTTAGAATGTTAGATCTGGAAGCAACCTCCAAGGTAATCTGGTCGAACATATTCATTTTATTTTTTTTGAACATACTCATTTTATAAAGAATGATGGGTAAAACCCAGAGAAAGTAAGTGACTTATTCAAGTCATGCAGGAAATTATCGGTGATCTGAAACCAGAATTTCCAATTCACAGAGTTACTGTTCTTTATTTTTATTTACATAATTTTAAAATTGTTTTAAGATTTGTAATTTTATTGCACTATGTAAAGCAAAAAAATGAAAGCTTTCATTTTACAGGACCACCTCCCCCAGTGCCATCCACCTCTTTGGGAGAAACGACTATCAATAGTTTGGTATACCCATATACAAATTTTATGTGTGTGTCTATGCACATTTATATAAATAGATACATATGTGTATATACACATGCAAAGATTTAAAAAAATAATTTTACTCCAAACTAAAATCTAAACCGAAAAGTAATCTGTGGTAAAAAATGAGAGCTGTAAAGAACAAAATAAATATTATCTCTAGAAATTATCATTTCTAGACAAAAGCTTTTCAAAGATCAAGATAAGACAATGTGATGCTTGCTGTGATGTACTGCCCTGGGTTTATTCCACCTGTTGGGGAGTGCTGCTGGCTGTTAACCATGAGGTTGAGAGCTCTGCTTTGTCCAAGGTCAGGCTCTTCCATGGGGCAGCTAGCATCTACTGAATGGTCAGTGTAGAAGTGTATGTATGTGATTTCTACACCCAGTGTGGGACTCCAACTCATGACCCTAAGATCAAGGGTAGGATGCTCCACTGACTGAGCCAGCTAGGCACTCCAGTATGGAAGTATAAAGGCTGGTGGCTACAGTGCCAGGCCTCAAACTTGCGACCTTCTCTCCCTTCTCCTCCCTTTCCCCCCTCACCTACCTCTACTCCTTTCCCTTCCTTAGTGCTGATCCAGAAAGCCTTCCACAGTGGATGCTCTATATGCTATACCAGAGTCTGCTTCTCTAGTAAACCAACCTGCAACAGGCAATCAGGCAACTAAGATACTTTTTTTCTCCATAGCTGCTAAATCGATCAAGACTTCCAATTTTTCAAAGAAAATTTCTGAAAATCAAGGCATCCAACAAATATGTATTTCAATTCAAGTCACTTTTTCACATATGTGTAAAATCTTCACAATTCTATGTGGAAACAGATTTCAAATCTAAACATTGAACTTTTAGGGGGGAAAGCAGAGAAGCTGTTATATAAACTGTTGGAAAGTTAAGAACATTTACAAACAGGTGCTCAATAAACAGTTGTTGAGCTGAATAAAAAATGCTCCCAATAGACTTGTGTTCATGGCCAGATGAAGGCTGGATTTCTCTCTCTCATTCTCTGCCTTCCTTTTGTTTCTCCTGGTCCCTCCTTTTATTCTATGTCTCATTCTTCTTTCCTCACTTTTTTAAAAATCTTTTTCCTTTTCAGTCTCTCTCCCTTTTATTTCTCACTGTTCTGATTGCTGTGCTGGCTGCTTATCTGTCTCCCAAAGTCACTCAGGTTTCACACCAGAAGAGTAGAAACAGGAAAGTACTGAACAGGAGGGGTCAGGACTGAAGCTCTCGCTTTGCCAGAGTGATTAGCACATCAGTTAGGTTTAGAGGGCAAGGGTCAAATCCAGACTAAGAAAGGAGGGATTTAGGGACTAGAAGGCAAGAGAGTCAGTTGAAGGAGGTCCCAGGGAGGATGGCTGAATTCTGACTCCATCTTTTGTGCTTCAGGAATGTTATCAGGCACTGGAAATACAGAGAGAAAAGACAGAATCTCAACTCAACACATTGCAGTTGAGTGGGAAAGTTGGTAAACAGTGATGAGAGCAAAGAAAAGCAAGCAGGAGAAGGCTTTCCAGAGAAAATCGTATTGGAGTTAGTGTTTAGAGGGGGCAACAATGGCTCATCTGGAGGCCGCTTAGTTAGCCTGGACATAGGATGGGAGGAAGCAGTGGCAGGGGTAGGAACTGAGAGGTTGGTTGAGGTCAACTTAAGAAAGATCCTCAATGCTATGTGTAGGGGTTTGGAATTTACTCTTTGGAGCAGGGTGTGTTATCAGTTTTACATAATAGGATTAGCTTGGTATTTTACCTTAAAATTTTATTTATGTTTATTTTAATTTTTTTAGTTTGGTATTTTAGAAAAATCATCCTGGGACCAGTGCAGAAGATGGACTGGTGGGACTAGAGGGAGTGAAGCCAGTTAGGGGTTACCCCACTGCATCAGGCAAAGTGTGATGAGAGTGTGAACTGACAAGGTGAAGCTGGAGGCATATAGATGAATAATGGAGAGAGGCCTGGATGAAAAGGAAGTCTCCTAGAACTTGAAAATGAATTGGATATGGAAATGAGGGGGTGCTGGAAGACATACCTCCCTGGGCCTCCCTCTCATACTCCTAAATGTGTTGGAATACTGAGAGTCATTGCTCTTTCCTTGGGCCATTTCTCCAAGTTATGTTTGGAGCAAGGCAACTTTGAGTAATGAGGTACTGTCTCCTTTTGGGACCAAGAGCAGACTTGCTTACTGCTTACTACAAAAGCAATGGATTCCTTCCAAACTAGTACAGCCACTCTGAAAAACAGTATAGAGGTTCCTCAAAAAATTAAAAACAGAACTACCCTCTGACCTAGCAACTGCACTACTAGGTATTTATCCAAAGGATACAAAAATGCTGATTAAAAGGGGCACATGACCCCAATGTTTATAGCAGTGCTATCGATGACAGCCAAAGTATGGAAAGAGCCCAAATGTCCATTGACTGATAAATGAATAAAGAAGATGTGGTATATACATATACAACAGAATATTACTTGGTGATCAAAAAGAATGAAATCTTGCCATTTGCAACAATATAGATGGAATGAGAGTGTATTATGCTAAGCGAGATAAGTCAGTCAGAGAAAGACAAATATCATATGATTTCACTCATATAAGGAATGTAAGAAACAAAACAGATGAACATAAGGGAAGGGAAGCAAAAATAAGACAAAAACAGGGAGACAACCCATAAGAGACTCTTAAATACAGAGAACAAACTAAGGGTTGCTGGTGGAGTGTTGGGTGGGGGGATGGGCTAAATGGGTGATGGGCATTAAGGAGGGCACTTGGGATGAGCCCTGGGTGTTATATGTAAGTGATGAATCACTAAATTCTATTCCTGAAATCATTATTACACTATATGTTAACTAACTTGGATCAAAAAAAAAGAAAGCAAGAAAAGCAGTGGGTTTACTGTTCCTCAGTAAGGGTTTGTGCTACAAATCCATGGTGTGTAGTATTTTTCTGGGCCTTCTATAGCATTCTTGTGGGACAAGGTGGGCAAGAAATAATGCAAACATGATACTATCGCTGCTTGCTGCACTGTGAGTAACGAAGTTCTTTGTCTCTCCAAGAATCTTGTGTTTTACTATGAAACAGTAATGTCTTCTATGCCATCAATAACAGGCTAAGTTATGAGCTTGTAAATTGGAGAAAACCAACCCAGAGCTGGCAGGGAGAAGGATGATTTCTGGCTCGAGTGACTTGGTGTAAAGTGATGCCTTTTACCAGGAGGAGGAACTGGTGTGTAGGAGCAAGATAATGAAGTCAGTTTTATTGATGTTGATTGTATTTTACTGCCAACGAGGTGTGGTCCTTGGAATAGGTATTGATAATAGGAGCTCACAGGCCTGTTGGTAAATTCTGCCTCCAACTGAAGCAGGAATGGAAATCCCCAGAGGCTGGCCAATCTCACACCCCAGCATGATACTCAGCTTCCCATCTCTGCAATCCTTTGGTGTATTCTACTCGTGCTTCCCCAGAATGCAGGTAAGAAAGAAACTTTTTAGGAGAAGCCTAGTAATGTGAGTCATCAGTTGAGATTTACTCATTTTATTTATTTGGTTATATGTCCACCATTATCCAGTAACCACAACTATAACAAGAAAATCTTTTTGGGGAACTCCTCACAGAGTACCCTCTTCTCTCTCATTCCTGGCTATTCCAGCAGAGAACCAGTGATGGGAGAAAAAAGGCACTTGGGATGAGAGAGAGAGGAGCAACGACAGTAGAAGAAAGAGCAAATCTAAGACATTTTCATCATGGGCAAAGATTCTGTCTACAACCAGCTTTGCCCATATAGCAAGAGCTCAATAAAAGCTTTTGGAAAAAAATCCTACATCTGTCTTTTATTTTAACCCATTACACAATCCTAAACAATTCCTGTTCATATTTTGATAACTAACATTTTAATACTCTCCCCCCCCCTCCCCCCGCCACCTTAAGGCATGGATTCATTGATAAAATAGCTCTGGTCACTTACCCGGTCATTCAAAAGCTGATGGTTTAGGGGTGTCCAGGTACTCATCTTTGTCTGCATTTTGGGGCCATCTATGCTTTTTGGAGGTGCAAATGCCATCATGAAATAACTGAATACTTTCCATAAGAAAAACCATACCTATCAGAAGAAATGAATCATATAATCTTCAGAATATGAAAAATACTAATACCATACCATCTTTTAGTATGTTGAAAGAGGGAAATGGGGGGAAGAACATTTACTGGGATCATTTTACATGTCAAGCACTTTACATGCATGCTTAATTAAAGCTCACAACAATCTGGTGAGGTTGTAGATTTTAGCCCATTTTACACATGAAGAAAATGAGGCTCACCGAAGTTACACACCCTGCCAAAGTTTACAGAAGCAGGAACTGCTGGAACTAGAAATCAGATCAGGTCTGTTTAAAATCATTCCCAGGTAAAAATATACCCCATTTGCCAGAAAGAAATATTTTAACTTATAAAACCATAGTGCAGTATAAAGCACTCCATCTTTACCCATGTCTTTCTTCCTCTCCTCCTTCTGATCTCTAAGTAACAAGGGTTCTAGCTTGACACCATATTTAAGAAGTAGAATTGTGTAAGGGCACCTAGGTGGTGCAGTCAGTTAAGTGTCCGACTCTTGCTTTTGGCTCAGGTCATGATCCCAGGGTTGTGGGATCAAGCCCTGTGTCAGGTTCTGCGCTGAGTGTGGAGCCTGCTTGGGATTCTCTCTCGTTCTCTCTCTCTGCCCCTCCCTGCTTATGTGCACTTTCTCTCCCTCTCTCTCTCAAAATAAATAAATTAAAAAAAAGAGTAGAATGGTATAATGGACAAAGCCAAGCCTTTAGAGATGGACAGATTTGGGTTGGAAAATGTGCTATTTTTAGATGCCCAGTATATGTCTGCCTTCATTTGATTAAAACCCTTTAGGGGTGCCTGGGTGGCTCGGTTGGTTGAGTGTCTGGCTTCGGCTCAGGTCATGATCTCACGGTTTGTGAGTTTGAGCCCCATGTCGGGCTCCGTGCTGACAGCTCGGAGCCTGGAGCCTGTTTCGGATTCTGTGTCTCCCTCTCTCTCTGCTCCTCCCCTGCTCGTGCTCTGTCTCTCTCAAAAATAAATAAACATTAAAAAAATTAAAAAAGAAAACAAACCCTTTAATTTCCATGAAGAATTACTTTCTTCTCATTGTTTAGAGTCTGCTGGGTTGGTTCATCAAGGTGGCTTCCCCTTTCCCAGGCAAGATGGGGTCGTAAGACCAAGCTAGGCCAGCTGGACTGGTGCTAGTTCATCCTTACCTAACAACTGAAGGGTTGTTCACAATAGCACTGATGTTCTGTTAATTTGCTCCCACTGCCTCACCCCTCAGAAGCCCCCTGTCTTTTCTTGTCCATTTTGTGAGCCACCTGATATTCTTGCAATAAATTTCCTCTTTCACTTATTTGCTTCATTGAAAATATTACATTTGCTTACATTAAAAAATTACAAAACTTTTTACCTCATACAAGTTTGATCCTGGCTCTAAAACCTACTAGCTGTATAACTTTTTACAAGTTATTCTATCTATCTGAGCATGTCATAAAAATGTTTATTTATTTATTTTGAGAGACAGAGAGAGAAGGGTAGGGGCAGAGAGAGGGAGAGAGAGGATCCCAAGCAGGGTTTGCACTGTCAGTACAGAGCCCAACTTGGGGCGTGAACTCATGAACCATGAGATCATGACTTGAGCAGATATTAAGAGTTGGATGCTTAACTGCATGAGCCACACAGGGACCCCCAATCTATGTGAGCATTTAATCTATCTGCATCTACCATCAACCACTGTTTTGAAGATTAAACTGGTCCAGCAGAGTGTCTGACAGATGAGCGGTCTCAAGAAGTGGTAGCTTCCTTGCAACCTTTCTTAGAACTTCCTGTCATTTACAGAGTGTCTCGAAACCCATTAGAGAGCCATAGCAAAATATTTTAAGGTGGAAACCATTTGAAGCAGACTGATGGTAGTTTCAATATATATCCTCAGTGTTTCTGTTTGCTTCTGCCTTCCTTGTTCTTTAAAGATGGGTTGCATATTAAAAAGCAGTAGTGACCGAGGAAGCTAGGGTTTGCGTGCCTGATTTATGGGCTCCAAAAATTATTCTACGGTAGCAAAGGCTGGACAATTTGGACAATTAAAAAAAAAACATTACTTTTAGGCTGATATGGGGCTCCCCCAAATGCTAGATCTGAAATCTTTGAGGTTTTCACTCGACAGGTAATATTCTCTCTTAGGGTTGAGTTATAGCTGAAGAGAAAGCCAATATTTTAAAACCACAAGGTCATCATTACACAATTCCTTCTTGGCAGTAGCCTACTGCCACCATACCACTGATATAAAGAGGACCCAGATCAGCACTCACGTTCTTCCCTACCTCTAACAGCTAATTATCTGAGTCACACATGTTTAGCCAAATTGCAAAAGGTATAGGAAATTATTTCATTACAGTATTATTAATTGGCAGCTATAAAAGTACGTGAGTGGGCAAATTATAGATACAAAGCATGGTCTCGGAGCCTAGATCCGCCCAGTTAAAGATTACATATTTCTTTTTGTATTGTTCTTATTTATGTCTGACCTTTTTTCTCTTTAAACCAGTTGTTACTTTTTAATCTTTTTTTTTTGAGGGCCATAAAGATATTTGAGAATATGATAACAGCTAGGAATCCTTTCTGTAGAAAAATGCACATGAATATAACATTTTGCTTACCCCAGGTGAAAAATTCCTGCGGTAAGCTGAGAACTTTCCAGTTTGTATAGGAAACAAGCTAGGTACAATTTCTGAATTAGGGCAAAGTAACTTCTCTTGGGCCTCCCTAAGGCCCTGCACTGGCTATTCTCTTTTTCCTGGTGCCTAACAGCTAGAAATTATTTAAATTAGCTTCTCTTCAATTAACTTGGCTTTAAGGAGATAGGTCTGGCCAGGAGAAACAGCCCTCTTGGTAATACAGTTCTGCTGAAACATTCAAATGGGGTTGTCCTGCCCTTGCCTTCATCATTATCCTTTTGTGTTTTTTTTCCTCCTCCTTCCATTCCAGATGGGCAGTATACATATCTGCATGCACACACATGTTCATGGTATAAACACTCAGTACTATTACAAAGACAGACACTTGTATATAACATGCACAAGAAATAACTATCCCCACTCTTTCAGCAAGACAAAGCAAGTTGTCTTCCTCTCCTTACACATATAAAGCTTGCTGGTGTGTGTGTGGGTGTGTGTGTGTGTGTGTGTGTGTGTGTGTGTGACCTCTTTCCACCTTAATTGCTATCCTGGAATGTTGACCTTTAAGTTTTCTTTGAATAAAAAGGAAGATAGAGGGTCTTTGGCCCTAACCCCCAATGTGTGGTATGGTTCTAGTTCCATGTCCAACAGCAAGGATGGGTCCTCTGGTAAAGTTACAGTGGTCACAAATCTCCATTCCCATTTTCTGAGCCATTCTTCACACTGTCACCATTATTCAATTATACTAAGGACCTATTAGCCCTGAGTTAGGGGGTACAAAGATAAGAGTCTCTGCTTTAATATACCATGCAATCTACTGTCAGAAAGGGTTGCTTTTTTGTTTTATTTTTTACAAATAAAAATTGTATGTAATTAAGATGTACAACTTAATGTTTTGGTGTATGTATATCTTGTGAAATGATTACAAAGTATTATTCATCCATCATCTCCCATAGCTACCATTTGTGTGTGTGTGTGTGTGTGTGTGTGTGTGTGTGTGTGTGTGGTGAGAACACTTGAGATCTACTCAGTAGGTTTCAAGTATAAAACATTATTATTAATTATAGTCACCATGCTGGACATTAGATCTCCAGAACTTACTCATTTTATAACTGAAAGTTTGTACCCTTTGATCAATGTTTCCCCATTTTCCCCATCCCCCAGCCTCTGGTAACCACCATTCTACTAATGGAAGTATTTTTTGAAGGACCAGTTGATTGTGTCACTTTTCAGCTCAAAAACCTTCAGAGGCTCTCTGAGGGCTACAGCATAACCAGACTCCTTAGCATGGAAGTCTAGGTCCACTAAGAATTTACCTCAATTGACCTTTTCAGCCTCATCTCCCAGCCCCTCACACCATGCACTATCCACCCAGACACAATGAACTTTGGTACAAAACAACTAGTACAAAATTCTGAGGCTTCTTGGCTCATGTCATTTTCTTACATTGCTCACCTGAATCTGAATCCCAGTACTACATAATTGGTACTCAAATATTTGTTAAATCAACTGAATGAATACAATAGTGGGGAAGCAGTTTAAAGACGAAAACTAACAGGAATGTAGGATAAAACTCAGAACATTATGAGTTGAGCACTGGAATTATACTCAAGGTTATCGGATTTTTATTTGGAATACACAGAGAATAAGATTGAGTTTCTCTGCCAACACACAACTCATTGTGCACTGCAGTATCATCAGAGAAGAAGATCTCAGATAGTATCAGGAAATTATCAGGCAACAAGGTATAGTCAGATTTAAATACGAATTCATCTTTCATTCAACTGGGTAGAGACAAAGCAAAAACTATACTGCAATACAAAGAGCGAGTGTTTGCTAGGTATAGAAATAATTAATTGTTGTTAATTTCGCAAGTACGAGGCATCTGGTACTTTAACTGCAGCTGAAACGGAGCGAAATGTAATCCCCAGGAACACTAACAAGGCTTGCGAGAGGCCCAGGAGGATCTTAGAATGGAGCTCTCAAAAAAGTCTCCATCTTTTTCATGCACTGCCCACTGCTCTCACCTCTTTAGCTCATCTCCTTCTTCAAGCCTCAAGCTCTGGTGTTGCCATGGCAGCTTTTCCTTTGACTCTGTCCAGCCCCCACCCTTCTTTCCAGTCAGTAGTCCAATCACCATCTATAAACCCTTTCGCTGGCATCCGGGGTCTCTTAGGCAACAATGTGTGGTCTCTTGATTGGCCAAGAGATTCAGAAGGGCTGGCTCCAAAATTGGGCACACGGATAAAATTAAAAAGCAAGAGCGCAAGAAGTTGGGAGGGGCTGCAATCTCCCAATATAATGCTGGGAGGAAAATGCATCTGATCCTGAAACAAACAGAATTGACAAGCACTCAAGACATATTTGTGTTCCAAATCAGGACAACCAACTGAGCATGCCCAATTATATTTCTCTGGTCATTCCGAGGCTCCGAAATGCAAACTCCACTTTTCCAGGTTTTAAGAGTGGCCAACAGGTAAAAGAGGGTAGGAGGAAAAAGAATTCGCGACTGGTTCAACTAAAGAAAAGCACCTGCAAAAGGAAGTGGGAGGACACGGGGAAATTGCCCAACACACAAATTCACAAATGCTTCATCCTGAATTTCAAGAGGAATTCAGGCTGACTGACAGATACACCGGAGAACCAGCAGATGGCATGGCTTAATAAGAATAACTCCAAATTTAGAAAATTTTACAATCCAGTCTAATTAAATTTATTGAGTACCCACCACGTAATAAAGGGCAGGGTGAGAACACAAGGATAAAAAAATGAGGAAGACTGAAAGATGCAATGTGTAAATACCTAATATAAGGCCCACACTTGTAACTGTTGTGATAGAACTTATAAACAAGTGCTAGAAAACAACCAAAAATTCAAAATTTCAGAAGGAGCTCCATGATAAATATAAAGCAGTTCCTATGGGCAGCAAGCAAAAACAACAACCAAAAAATCCCCAAAACAAACACAAAATAAAAAAACCCCAAAACTTCACTACCTTACATTCCTAAAATAGATAAGAATATATTCTCCTCCAACTTAAATGTAAACCTATGTTTGTATTGTGTTTTGTAGTTTTGAAATCGGCAACATTTGCATACCTCCAGCTTAGGAGAGTGAAGCTCATAGAGATTGTTGCTTTCCTTGACTTAACAAAGGGTCTGTGAGTGGCCAAACTGAAATTAGAACCCAGGTTGTTTGAATTCCAGCCTTGTGGTTTTTCCACATGATCAGGTTGTATATAAATGAGTAAACAAAGCCTTTGGTGGGGGGTGGAGACCTCGGGGGAGGTAGTAGATGCAATACTAAATTACCATGTGCAGCATTGCCAGTTAACATTTATGGTTTCAAAACGGGTTCATCAAGAGACCAGTTTTAACAACATTCCGTTTGAGTGCTATGTCTCTCTGCGAAGTTCTCACTCATTAAAGACTTTCTATTGATGGTTAGAACATGGAATGAAAGAGAGATGGGATAAAAGAAACCATCTCATGTTACCCCTGTTTAATTTGAATAATCTTATATGTGAAAATAAGCTCCCTTTTGACTATCCTCTCAACCAGCACTCTCTAGGCTTCCTCTTGTCTGGCACCTTATCATCTAACTGAAGACACTCCTTACCTTCTGTTCTGAATGACAACATTCAGGCTATATTCACAGTGAGCACATCAGTTCAATGTCTGAAATACTTCAACATTACTTCAAACATAAAGAAAAATGTAGAGACTACATAGAAACACCCTTGTATCCCCACCAAAAATTTAAAAAACATTAACATTTTCGTTTCATGTGTGTGATTAACTGTTGAAGCCCCCTTTTGTACATTTTCCAGATCTTATTTCCCTCCCTGCTTGCCTAGAGGCAACCACCATCTATGAAATTGGTGTGTAGCCTCCTTTTCCAGTTTTTATGCTTTTTATAGATGCATGTTTGATCTCAAACAATATGGCTGTTTTTAAAGCGATACCATAATTTACATATCTTGTAGTTCACTTTTTTCAATGTTATATTTCTGAGATTTAATCATGTTGACACACGCAGTGATAATTTCTACATCACTCTCACTTCCCATGTGAGCTATGATATGTCCTATGCCTCACAGTTTTCACAGGATGGTGTGTAAACTGCATAAAAGTACATCTAGCTGCACATCTTCAGAGGTTCTGCAGGGACAAGGGATGTGGAAGTGCATACCGCATACAGATTTTCACATACACTATTTGCCTCCTCACTCCTCCTCAGTAGAGCCAGTGTTGGCTCAACAGGACACACTGTCTTGCTTAGAATCAGCCTGAGGATCAGTATTACTTTAAAAAACAAACAAAAAACCAAAACTGTTACTGCACAAGTATTTACTATGAAAATTGAAAATGTTGCTTCATATATTAATTTTTGCTTTTCCCCATAGCTCACCTTCTGATGTTAAACTATATTTATGGCTGCCTAAGCTCAATACTCATTACTTATTTAACTTATTCAGTGCCTTTTAAAAACTGTGATAAAATACACTTAACACAAATTTACCATTTTAGCCATTGTTTAAATGTACAGTTGAGTAGTGGCAAGTACATTCACATTGTTGTGCAACAGGATCAATATACTTTAAGTTCCATGGCTATCAACAGAACAAGATGATGCCTATTAAGTCTAGCTTGAAAAGGGACAAAAGGAAAACAGTATAGTAAAAAAGAACTGCCTGGCCTTGAATGAATCCAGACTTTTTCTTAAAAAGCTGCGTGACTTTGGATGTCATTTAACCCTTCTGAGTGCTATTTTCCTCGTCTGAAAAATGAGAGGTTGAGTTTAGATGATCTTTAAGAACTCTTTCAGCTCTGAAATGGCTTATGTAGAAAAAGATGGGAAATGCTACCAATAACCACAATCTCCACCTGTGCACTAAGGTGCTGGCAAAGAGGATATAAACTGCCCCTAGGCAAGTATCTTGTCTAGTCTGTTTAAGCGTGAAGCTCTGCAACAGGTCAGATGCCTACTCCTATCTGCACCCAGTGCCACCCTCAACACCTGTATTCCTACTCTTGACCACCTTCAACCCCGGATCCCTAGGTCAGCACCCTCGTTCGTACAACAGGTTTTGGTGGTCTTGCAATAACAGAATCCCCAGTTTGGGTAAAGAGTCGCCACGCTTTTTCAGCGGGGGAGGGAGGGCTTTGCAAAGAGGGCTGAGTGCATTTCAGAGAAACGCTTCCAGAGCTCGAAACCACTCCGCCGGAGCGGGATAACTAGCGCAAGGCGTCACCCAAACACGAGGCAAAGACCTGCCGAGAGCTCCGAGCCGGCACCTCCAACTGGGTCTCAAAATGGGAGCGTGCGGCCGAGTGTGCGCAGCGCGCCTGCGCCGTGCGTGCGCGCGCGCGCTCGCTCCCTGGGCCGCGCGCTCCGGCGCTCCCGAAAGCTCGCGGTTGCTCCGAAGCGGCGCGCGCGTCGGCGGTCCTCGCTGGCTCCGTTTACCTGAGGGACCCGTGGCCGCCCCCGGCCGGCGCTACAGCCCCCTTGGAGCCCGGCCCCGAGATGTGAGGTGAGCGACGAGGCGAGCGGTTCCCCAGTCCCGCTTAGCTGGAAAAGGGCGCGGGGAGTGTGGGAAATGAGGAGGTGCCGCCGCGGCTGCCCGCTTCTCTGCCTAACCCTGTGCTGAGGAGCCACCAGCAGCTCCGGCACCTCCTCCTCCTCAGGGATCGTTATTCTCGTCGCGGCCAAAACAAAAGCCTTCGGCGCCAGGCTGTGGCGGGGCGTCGGAGGGGCTCCTTGGGACCGACGGCGGGCCGAGGGGGTGCGGAGGAGCCGAGTTTGGGGTGAGGGCTGAGGTGGGCAGACGTCCGGGAGATTATTAACCCTCTGTGTCCTAAGCCCGCGCTGGGCAACCTGTGCGAGTGTGGACCGCGGCTCCCCTTCCGCCTCCCCCTTGCCCAAATCCTTGGTGGAGGAGGGCGTCCGCGATAGGCGCCCGCTCCCTGGCTCGGGGCCGCGGGGGCGTGTGGCGCTCCCCGCTCGCCGGAGCGTGGGTGGAGGACGCGGCGGCGGCCGGGGGGAGGACAATGCATCCAGGGCTCTGGCGCCCTGGGCGTCTGGGGCCGGCAGGAGACCCACGTTAGAATTGCTTCAGGTTTAGATGTTGTGTTGGCATTTGGCCGACCTCTTCTTTCCAGTGCCTAAAAGTTGTCCCCTCCATCCCATCAGTTTGCAGAGTCTGCGCTCCCTCCCCAAAGCTTCCCCCAGCTGCCCTCTTTTATGCTAATGTGCATTTGCCGTGGGGGTACTGCTGGGTAATTAATAGACGGCCTCGCAAATAAAGGTGCTGTAAAAACGTTTCAAGACATTTTAACATCTTCCTAGAGGCTCGTTAAATCTCAGGAGACTTGGAGTTAGGCGGCTCCTCTCTAGGAGAAAGCTTTTCTTTTTTCTTTCTTTTTTTTTTTTTTTTTTAAGAACAAAAGCGCATGCCATCAATTTAGGCACGGGAGAGATTTGAAGTTGAAAGTTATCTACTCAATAAAAGAAATCCAATTTTTTGCCCTGTATTAAAATGAAATTTTTAATTTTGGTTCCCTAAATTTGGGCAGATGCAGCAGCAGAGCAGACTAACAGCTATAAAAAATAAAAGTATCTTAAAATCTTATTTCATAAAAGTAGCTTTGATAGACCTGTAATGTTTATTTATGGGAATTGGGTTACTTTGCAAAGCCAACACCACAAGAGCAAGGAAACAAAGACCTGACTGACATGAGGGATGTTACCTCCCTCTTGAGCCTCTTTTAGTCTTCAGTGGTGTGCTGACAGTCTAAGGAATAGACAAATCCTTAATTCTGTTATTAAGAAGAAAGATAATGCTTTCCATACATACTTTTAAGCAAATCAATACTATCTTCTTCCTCCAGGGGGGGGAAAAAAAACAAGGCATTTACGTGAACTACTAAGCCACAAGCTACCACAAAAAGGTAAAAAGATTCAGAATTAGGAAGTGTAGGAAAGAGGTGTGAAAGCTTAACTGGGCTGGCTTGGAAGGATGGAGCTCAAGATTTAATTAAGATGCAGCCCTTTTCTTACCCTGTTGCCTTTTATTTAGTGAAATAACATGTTCCTCCTCAGCCCCCCAAATGTTTTGAAACTATTTTAGGAGAGTAAGTAAATAATAAAACCTACCATCCTCCCTTTCCTTTCCTACTTTTTTTTTTTTTAAATCTCATCCACTTACTAATATTCTCTACCTCTACACCTCTTCTAAATCTGTAACAGTGTCCCATTAATAGAAGAAACGACTGTGAGCTCTATCATTCATTTCCCCATTTTAGCTGCTGTATTCCTTTGAGCTTTATTTTGTGCTTTGGGCATTTTTTTAGGTGGGTTTTTCTTGGGAGTTCCATGATTGAAATATTTGAAGTAGGGAATGTTGAGAGCAACTTAATAAAGTGCACATTCTTCCTTTGTATTGTACAGCGTGGAAGGCTTTGCCATCAGAGAAGGAGAAAGGAGTTTAACTCATAATAAGTCCTCTGTTTCCCATTTGGCTTCAGGAGAAACTCTACCTATCTTAAATTTCATATTAGTTTGTTAGTAAAACTGTCAGATTGTATACTCAAAAGTAATTCTGAGCATATTAATTTGTTGATGTTAGGCTGCTGTTGATTTTATTTTCTTTAGGAGACATGTGGTACATCTTTACTTTTCACAGAGGTGATGTTGTCTTTATGGTATTTTTAACCCCTAAAACTCTAGAACTATGGCTACTTAAAGCTGTAGCTGCCCACATAAAAGAGCAATAAATCAAATAAAAAGAATGATTTGGAAAGTACATGTTGAAGAAATTATTCAATATGGATTTGGGAAAAAAAGTGACAACTCTTTACTGGCCAGGAAAGAGGTTTTAACTGAAATCCTGGTCTCTAAATTTTATCTTACTGAAATAATTTTATAGCCAAAGCATACAAACCATACAACCTTGCTAAGGGAAAAATCGGGCTTGATATTAGAGAGTTTTCTGATTAATAGATTTTAATTGGAAGAGAAAACTGGGCTAGAATTGCAATCTGATTTTTTTTTTTTTTTCAGAATCTGGCCATCTTTTAACTTTTCCTTTTTTTAAAGATTTAATTTAAAAAATATTTTAAATTGTTTTATTTTTGAGAGAGAGACAGAGTGTGAGCAGGGGAGAGACAGAGAGGGAGACACAGAATTCGAAGCAGGCTCCAAGCTGTTGGCATAGAGCCTGACATGGGGCTCGAACTCATGAGACACGAGATCATGACCTGACCTGAAGTCGATGCCTAATCTGAGCCACCCAGGTACCCCTGGATTAAAAAAAAAAAAAAAAAAAAATCTCTATACCCAATGTGGGGCTTGAATTCACAACTCCAAGATTAAGAGTCACATGCTGTACCCACTGAACCAGGCAAGCACCCCTTTAACTTTCCATTTTGTTTTCAAGTTGGTTGTAAAAGCTTTTCCGTTTTCTTTAGACTGTATTTTGATGTCTACCATTCATTTTGATTTTGAACCTAAATGTATTTGTTTTTCCTGTTTGGGTTTTTAAACCCTGTCATCACTGAGCACATTGTATGATTAGGTTATTTGTGGCACAGATGGACTTTAAAAATTAGATGAAATAGACCTGAAAAGAAATCCTCATTCTGAGATTAATAGGAATTGAGGCCCTTGAATTAAATATGAAACTATATAAACTCAGCAACCAGGAAACAAAATTTTGAGACTGAATTTATTTTTTAGATAATAAGATGTGGAAAACAAATGGCCAAAGGACATACGGATTTTAGGAAAAGGAAAGTAACACTTAGAACAGTGAATATGCTTTGACTGTATATTTTCTCTAACAATACAGTAATTTTCCTTGGAGGAGGAACTTCATTATCAAGAAATAGTCATTGCTGGTCCTTGCAGTGCATTCTTGGGAAACTGAAAGAAGACAAAGAATATCCCTCCTGTTCCCACTGTAGCCCCTGTGTGTGAGACAACCTTTGGATGGTATTTCTGAATTGGAAATGCAAAACATTGTATATACATATAAGGTGTCAAGAAAATTAAATCTGAACTGAGAATGATGAAATGGATCACTTTCTGTACAGACAATGTGAATTGACATAGAATTACTGAACATAATCTTTTGCGGGACCCTCTTGACAGCCCTCAGGGCCTACTTTGTCAGTATTTCTGGATTCAGTCTGCTTTCCTCTTCAGTTGCTGCATCCTGCTTTTCCCACCTGTGTTTTTTGGGTCTGGCTTTGTAGCCAGCCTGAAAACAGCCTCCTAAAAGTTGCATCTCCTACCCCCCTCCCCTTTTTTTATTTTGAGAGGGAGAGAGGGGGGGGGAGAGAGAGAGAGAGAGAGAGAGAGAGAGGGAGAGGGAGAGGGAGAGAATATCTTAAGCAGATTCTAAGCTCAGTGTGGAGCCACACACAGGGCTTGATCCCATGACTCTGGGATCATGACCTGAGCCAAAATTAAGAGTCAGATGCTCAACCAGCTGAGCTATGCCAGGCGCCCCTCCTACCCCTTTATTGCTGTTTTTCAGGACAGATACTTGGCTTATTTTATTTTAAGGGCTTTTATTTTTTATTTATTTTAAAAAATTTTTAATGTTTATATTTGAGAGAGAGAGAGAGACAGAGCATGAGTGGGGGAGGGAGAGAGAGAGAGAGACAGACAGACAGACAGAATCTGAAGCAGGCTCCAGGCTGTCAGCACAGAGCCTGACGCAGGGCTCAAACCACGAACTGTGAGATCATGACCTGAGCTGAAGTTGGAGCTTAACCAACTGAGCCACCCAGGTGCCCATATTTTAAGGGATTTTAAAATTAATATTCAGGGGCGCCTGGGTGGCGCAGTCGGTTAAGCGACCGACTTCAGCCAGGTCACGATCTCGCGGTCTGTGAGTTCGAGCCCCGCATCAGGCTCTGGGCTGATGGCTCAGAGCCTGGAGCCTGCTTCCGATTCTGTGTCTCCCTCTCTCTCTGACCCTCCCCCATTCATGCTCTGTCTCTCTCTGTCTCAAAAATAAATAAACATTAAAAAAAATTAAAAAAAAATAAAATAAAATTAATATTCAAAGGAAAGCTGGTAAGATCAGATTTCTGATGTTACACTTTCATAAAAATTAGATGTCAAGTCCTTTTGTTTTCTCATGGAACGATAATCAAGTAACTTAGTTTTCCAAGCATCTGTCATTGCTCTGCAAAGGAGTGTGTGTCTTTTCCTGCAAGTAGGGCATGAACAGCTATTGCTATATCACTCACTTTCTGATGAGCCCTGGCCTCTGATGGTGTTTACTCCAATTATGTTAACTTAGCAGGTTCCTTTATTTATTTGAGATATTGCAGATTCCTATAGTAAACAATGTAATATCAGTAAGAATGCCAAAATGACTGTTAATCTTTAAGAGTTGCTGTTACATTGGCAGGACCTCTTTGGGTCCATGATCTTCTCTATTTTCTATAGATCTGTAACTTCAACTTGCAACTTTTTCCTAGGTTGTACTTTAGGAAAACCTTAGGAAAAATCACTTTTGTTACCCACGCAATCCTGTTTAGAAGCAGTATCTCATTGTTACTAAAGAGAGATTTGGAATATATATCAAAAGTTCTTTTATTTATTAAAAAATTTTTTTAAATATTTACTTTGAATATATAGAGAGAGAGCAGGAACAGGGGTGGGGAAGCAGAGAGACAGGGAGACACAGAATCCGAAGCAGGCTCCAGGCTCCAGGCTCCGAGCTGTCAGCGCACAGCCTGATGTGGGGCTTGAACTCACGAACTATGAGATTATGACCTGAGCTGAAGTTGGACACTTAACTGACCAAGCCACCAGGTGCCCCCTTTTATTTTGTTTGTTTGTTTTTTTTCTTAGTGTTTGTTTATTTATTTTGAGAGAGAGAATCCCAAGCAGGCTCTGCACTGTCAGTGCAGAGCCCGATGTGGGGCTTTATCCCATGAACCCTGAGATCATGACCTGAGCTGAAATCAAGAGTTGGACACTTTAAGCAACCGAGCCACCCAGGCACCCCTGAAGAGTTCTTTTAAAATGTGCATACCATTTGATTCAGCTGATAGGTCATCTGATTTTTTTAATATTGAAAATCAGGTGGCTGCCTGGGTGGCTTAGTTGGTTAAGCATCTGACTTCGGCTCAGGTCATGATCTCATGGTTTGTGAGTTCTGGCCCCACATAGGGCTCTGAGCTGTCAGCTCTGGATTCTGTGTGGATTTTGGATTCTGTGTTTCCCTCTCTCCCTGCCCCTCCCCCACTCACGCTCTGTCTCAAATGAATAAATGTTAAAAAAAAATATATTGAAAAACAGTTTTGGGGCCCCTGGTGACTCAGTTAAGTGTCCAAATCTTGATTTTAGCTCAGGTCATCATCTCATGCTTCGTGAATTCAAGCCCTGCATAGGGCTGTGCACTGACAGCAGGGAGTCAGCTTGGGATTCTGTGTCTGTCTGTCTGTCTCTCTTTCTCTCTCTCAAAATAAATAAACTTAACAAAAATCAGTTTTTACTCAAACTAAATTGATCATTGCTCTTTTGCTTTTCTTTCTACCTGCAGTAGGGCATTAGAGTGTCCCCTGGCTTGTTGCTCAATTAGCAGCCAATAAATCAGTGATTCACCAATGTTTATTCTTGTTAGCCAGTCAGTACACATTTATAGATTTAGCAGAGCTAATTATTTCATACACAGAGTAATATACCATAGGTTCTTTCACAAAATCTCAGAGCATTTATTTTATAAGTAATTGAAATAGTTTTATTCTGTGCATTTTTTTTCACAAAAATGGGATATATATGCTGTTTAGGAAATTGTTTTAATTTTATTTTTTACCTATTGTATTGTTACTGTCTTACCATGTCAGTAGATACAGATCTTGCTCATTGTTTTTAGTGACTACGTAATATTTCACTACGTGGTTGTGCCATAGTGGGTTTTTTTGTTTTTTGAGAGAGAGAGAGAACACATACACAGAAGTGAGCTGGGAGAGTGGGGGAGAGAAAGAGAGAGGGAGGGAGGGAGAAAATCCTAAACGGGCTCCATGCTCAGCACAGAGACTTACACAGGGCTCAATCCCATGACCTGGGATCATGACCTGAGGCAAAATCAAGAGTCTGACACTCAACCAACTGATCTACCCAGGCACCCCTGTACCTTAGTGTTTTGTTTTGTTTTTTAATTTTTTAAAATATCCATTTATTTTTGAGAGAGAGAGAGCACACTAGCAGGGGAGGGTCAGAGAGACAGGGAGACACAGAATCCAAAGCAGGCTCCAGGCCCAGAGCTGTCAGCACAGAACCCAATGTGGGGCTCGAACTCCTGAACCGTGAGATTATGACCTGAGGTAAAGTCAGACACCTAACTAACTGAGCCACCCAGGCGCCCCTGTACCATAGTTTTTTTGTTTGTTTGTTTGTTTTTAACAAGTCCCTTATTGGTAGGCTTTTAGGTTGTTTCAAGGTTTTTTTTTTTTTCTTTTTTGAGAAAAGCACTACACTGCAAGTGGGGGAGGGAACAGAGGCAGAGGGAAAGAGAGAATTCCAAGCAGGCTCCATGCTGTAGACAGAGAGAGAGAGAGAGAGAGAGGGAGGGAGGGAGAGAGAGAGAGAGAGAGAGAGAGAGAAACCGACCCAAGCAGGCTCCATGCTGCCTGTGCAGAGCCCAGTGTGGGGTCAAAACTCACAAACTGTGAAATCATAACCTGAGCAGAAATCAAGAGCGGGATTGCTTGACTGACTGAGCCCCCCAGGCCCCCCAGCTAGTTTTTTATTTTATAAACAGTGTTACTCTAACATTTTGTTTATGCATCATATGTACTTGTGTGTTTACTTAGAATAGAGAATATATTTATTGCATCAAATTGTGCACGTTTTAAGGGCTTTTGATGTAAGTAGCCATTTTTTCAAAATACCAACCAGTTTACAGTAGTATTTCAAGTTGTTAGAATGTTGAAAGTGTTCTTTTTTTCTGTACCCTCTCCCATCCTGTGTTCTCTTCGTTGTTCTTTTTGCCTGAGTGGTGAAAATGTTCTCTCATATTTGCATTTTTTTTATGAGTAAAGTTGAATATCTTTTCACATATTTGTTGGTTATTTGCAGTTCGGTTATAAGTTTATGTTCTCCCATTTTTCTATTAAAGTGTTATTTATTTGCTTTTATTTTTTAAATTTGTTTTATGTGTTTTGCTAAGCATTTAATTATTTTTAAATATACCTATACTCTGTTACTCTTTTAGGATAGCATATCTCAAAACATGACTTACGGGCCACTTAACTTGTAATAGTATCTGAGATGATTGGTTAGAAAATGCAGTTCATTTTCCAGAGATTCAGATTTCTTAGACTTGTGAGGGGATTCATGAATCTGCTACACATTAAAATTAGAGAGAACCTCTGATTTGGAGGAAATATAAAGTAAGATTTTTATTCTTTTTGTCTTATTGAGTTCACTTTTTTCTTATTTCAATAATCATAAACTACAGTCTTAAAATATTAAGATTGTCATCCTACTTCAGCCTAACAATAGATTTTACAGGAGTGTTTTGATATATGGTAATTTGGATGTTGTGGTACACAAAGGAAACCATTTTAGAAGGCGGTGGGAAGCTTCACTTCTACATGAGGAAAAGAAGTAACCGAGAGGAAATCAGGTAAAATAAAGTGGGAAGAAGTATCAGGAGGTGTCTCATCTAGTTTTAAAAACTCAGTGAGGTATTTTTCATTTCTTCTTTTATATGGTAGTTGTCTTTGAACCACAAATTTGAAACAGTGAAATTTTAAAAACTCTTCAGTTTAAATGAACTTGAAAAAATTTTTGGTATTACTATATATATATTCAGTAAGGAGCAGTGTTCTCTTTAGTAATTTTTTATTTTTTAAGTTCTAAGCAGATGAACATGCTGCATAAGCAGCAAACTACAAAGACTGAACTTACATGGATATTTTAATGTTGTAAAGTGATAAAGCTTTCAGTAGTTTTTTTTGACACACATTTAATGGTATGCATGATTGTTACTATGTTGCATGTAATTAAGCTTAATTGTAAATGATTATGTTTACTACCAGTTTTATATAGCCAGACCCCACATTTCTGGGGCCAGTTTGAAGGAAGGAAAATATGGCAGGCCAAGAAGCTGTCGCAAAGATCTCTAACTTAGAGATTTTGTATAGAGAGATTAGTCATTTGGAGCAAAGATAGGCTCATAACCTTAATATTCCAAATTCTAATTCTTAGACTCTCCTTTTCCCTTCCTCCACTCAATACCATGTACTACAGGAAGAAACTAGAAAGATTGAACCACTGCTTTATTTTATCCGAATAGTTTTTTCTGCCTAATAAGTAAAGCTTGGGATGCAGAGGTCCCAAGCATTGAGAGTGAACAAAGAACAGTTTCTTTCCCTGCTTCAGTGAAACCAGTCCAGGTCTCAAGATCTAAACTGTCATGGGCCCTAGTATTTAAGTTGTCTTATTAACCTGTGTCTCTGAGAATTTCTGAACCTGACCATTCTCATGTTTTCCGAGCTCAGGCTTTCCACAACAAACTTAGAAATACTCAATGCATATAAAACGAAATGAAATTAAAGTAAATTCAACATCATTATTAAGCCAAGTGAAAGTATAACAACTTAGTATATGCTTTCTTCCTACTAGACCTACCTTCTACCCTGTCCACTACCTCTCAGCCCCAAATAAGATATGTATCTTGCCCCTAGAAAAGTAGGAGCAAGTGAAAATACTATAAAGCTTAGTGGAAACCATAACTGGGAATCCTATTCCTGCTGTGTTTTGTTGTTGTTGTTGTTGTTTTTAGGGATGATTTTTATTCTTTGCAGCCTGACTGTGCAGTGAAACATTTGTTAGTCAAATATTTCTACATCTATGGTACAAAGTTTTTGTACTATCTAAAAAGATGATGTAATGTTGGAAAAATTTCCTGATAGTACTTTAGAACCTTCTATTTGCCAGTTCACTATTGGTTGATGGAGGTAGCCTTTGTATAACTGTGATTCAGTAATAAAATTACCTAATCTTTGATGCTGCTTTACCATTTTATAAAGTATGTTTACATATATTATCTCAGTTCACTCATATGTCATCCTTGTAAAGAAGGTAGTATTTTCAGAAGAAAAATTCTGAGTTCAGAGAAGTTAAATAGTACGTTTACACTTACACAGCTAGTAAGGGACTTGAATTCATATCTTTCAATTTATTTATATTTCACCTTTTTCATAAATACATTCTGCCAAGCCAGTTCATGTAAAAATGTACTATTAATGATTAAAACACATAAAGTAAATTTTAAATTTAATAGTTCCAATTATGGCATATTTAAATTAGGACAATAGCATAAGCATTTTTTAAAATGGATCAGTTATATCTGTGACAAATGAAAAACTGCCATTCTAGATAAGAAATAAAACTGTATGTTGGCAATTGAGGGAAGAAAATTTGCCTTTAAATTCTGGTTAAGGATTGTCTTAGTATATCTATAGCATAAATGATAAGTAGAAAAACTCTACTGTGTCTCTGAAATACTCATGTATTTTATCTATTAGGTCAGTATGACATCTTTCATGAAAGATTGTTTTATTTCTCTTTCTCTTAGTTCATTGTTGGTGTACGGAAACACAGATTTTTGTATATTGATTTTGTATCCTGCAACGTCACTGAACTCATCAAAGATTTTGAGAGGAAATTAATTTCTTTCATTAAAAAATACTTCTCAGATATTTCAATCAGAGGAAGAAATAGCTCTTCTCCTAAGATGGAATCTATTGTTTGGGAATGTGGTTGATCAACTTGATATGTTGGCCAAATGTGCCCTATGTAATAAAATGAAAAGAAGAGACAAGATGATGTCATTTTCCCATATTGTGAAACCAAAAACAAATGCCTTTTGTGAGATCAAGCTAACAAACCTCTGACGGTGCAGAGTATTTAACTGTTTGAAGAACTTAACAGTAAGATATAGAAGAAAAACTTTCAAGCTGAGACCTGCAGGTGTATAAAGATCTAAAATACATATTGAGTAGGCCTCATCATCCGAATCTCATTCAGATCCAGGAAGGATGGCTATGAGTTGGATTGTCTTCTACGTTTGGCCCTTGACTATATTTGTGGGGCATATAGGTGGGCACAGTTTGTTTTCTTGTGAACCTATTACCTTGAGGATGTGCCAAGATTTGCCTTATAATACTACCTTCATGCCTAATCTTCTGAATCACTATGACCAACAGACAGCTGCTTTAGCAATGGAGGTAAGACTTGTTCTATTATTTGACATATCTTAGACAATGATTCTTACATTGTCTTGTTACTAATCTAATGAAAGTGTCTGATAACAGCAAAAGAATATATTATTTTTAACTGTCTTGTACATTAAAAAATTAGAGATTTAAGTTCAAACTCTAATAGATTGAAGAATTTATGTCTGGGGAATGTTACTCTTGACCTATTTTTAGACATGCTTTTATATAAAGAAATATGAAACACTGGTACATGGGAGATAATAGTTATTCAGAAATTCAAAATTGTGCAAGTTATGATTACATTTTTTTCCTGTTTGGCTGATCATAAAACCTCAGATAAAGAGTAGACTATAATAATAATATTCACAAATCAATCCTTAAGTATTGAAGGTAACATGATCTTGTGAAATAAATTCTTTTGTTCAGCCTTTAGGCTGGTGGTTTGTCATATTTGAATTTTCTTAAAATTTAAAAACATTTTTCTCATTTTACTTTGTTCACATCAATTTAAGAAGGATCACTCGTGATGAATGAAGGTTTGGTTGTGTAAATTATGTTGTTAACCTGTCACAATTTTATGAAAATTTGTTGCCTTTCTTGAATTTTTCTAGTGGTAACTCTTCAGGTAACTTTTTAATGATTTTACTTTAGAAACTATGGCAAATTAATGAATACAGTTAACAGTAGGTTTAAATAAATATGCATGCATTTCTGTAGAGGTTTTAGAATTGTGGACAAGGATAATATGTTTACCAGGTGAGAATCAGGGAGGCCGTGGATGGTGGCAGTAGGGAGCATAGGCTTATACAAACCTGGGTTTGAATTCTAGCTCTGTCACTTTCTAGCTTTATTACTTTGGGCAAATTATGTGAACTTTCTTACCGTAGTTTCTTTGCTATGTAAAGCTTCTTGTAAAATGGAGCTAATAATAATAATACGTAGAATGTTTTGTACTTTAGCCTTTAATCTATTGTTACAGTGTTTTCAGCACATTGAGGCCTATGTGTTTTGGAATTTTTCATTTTATGGTAAAACCCAAAGATTCATTACTTCCAAGTAGACTAGCATAAGTGTGTCTAGGAAAATTGGTAGAAAGATTATTGTTCATAGGTTAAAAAAAAATTTTTTTTTAACGTTTATTTATTTTTGAGACACAGAGCATGAACGGGGGAGGGGCAGAGAGAGAGGGAGACACAGAATCAGAAGCAGGCTCCAGGCTCTGAGCCATCAGCCCAGAGCCCGACGCGGGGCTCGACCCCACGGACCGTGAGATTGTGACCTGAGCTGAAGTCGGACGCGCAACCGACTGAGCCACCCAGGCGCCCCCTTTTTTTTTTTTAATTTTTTTTTTTTAACGTTTATTTATTTTTGAGACAGAGACAGCATAGATTTTTAAATGTGAAGGGCATCTTATATATTTTAAATATTTGAAAATATTATAGAGGTTGAACAAAACATTTTCTGCTCTTCTGAATATACAAGGTATAACTAGCTTGGTACAGGCTAGCCAAGAGAGATTTGGTATAGACTATCAGATTAGGATATGAAAATGGGTATTGGTTTAGTACATTAATTTGGTTCTGGGCATAGCAGTCCTTGCTGTTTTTTGAAACTATCAATTCTCTCACAAAGAAATTGAAGTAGGAAAACCTTTGTTTTTAGTATCATAAATCAATGGAATTCCTTTGGGAAGTAGATAGGGTAGTAAGAAGCAAGTCATCAAGATACTTGAATTGATGTGGGTTCAGCTTTTGACTCTTCTTTGTAGTAGCTTTAAGACTGAACAAGTCCATTAACAAGTCCCTTAGCCTTGGTTTCTTCATTTGTGAAACGGCAGTAATAACAAAAATACTTTAAAGGGCTGTTAGGATTAAACAAGAAATTTATAAAGTAGCTAGCACAGTGTATAGCATACAAAAGGTGATCTGCAAATGTTAATTCTATTCCATATTCCATTTCTAAATGATCCCAAAGAGAAGGTACTAGAAAAGTTAATATATTTGTTCCAAATGAACTTGCATTCATTTGTAGGCTCTTGGGACATTCATGATGATGACATAGTAAACTGTCACTAACCTCTTCTTAAAGTTGCCTGTGTAGTCTACATATTTTATTGGCAATAAGGTTGCTTCTGTTTAAGTTTCACACGTTCTAGGGAGAGCACCTCAGTGGGCAATATTTTCTAAGGGAAGGCTCCAGTTCTTTGAAGTAAAGTTGCAGATAGTTTTTTATTGCATGGTTGTCAATATCAGGACAGTGATGCCACTGGCAAAAAGAGATGTCAGTTTGAGAGTGTAAAGTTTCTGTAATAGCAGAGGACATGGGAACTCAGCAGTCAACACAACATCCTTCCAAATGGAAGTGAGGATCTTGAGTCCTTACAAGGACTCGAATCTGCTGATGACATCCTCTATCTCTGCTCTCAGAAAATGTATGTCAGCTTTTACCAGGAGCAAGTCATTGGAGCCAACAATTGGAGGACATTTTTGAGTGTTCATTGTGGGACTTGGTGAATTAAAGGATAATTTCCTAAGTGCAGCATCTTTTAGCAGGCCCATGTTTCAAGCCTGCCTAGGGTTCATTCCTGTACTGATGAGTGCCTGGAATATAATAGTATATGGCAGTGAGAGAGGGATACAACAGATGAGAGGAAATATAGAATCTGGGTTATCTCAAATTTGATTATTCATAGTCAACAGGTTGGCTGTTCTTTCATTGTAGATACAGTGTTCTTAGTACTTTCATTGAAATTGGAACATGTTTAAATAAATGGGTTAATGTATCAATTCATTAAGTTAGAAAAGATCTTTGCTTGTATGTTTCTCTGTTCCTCCCTTCCAAAACATACTCATCTATACACAGACACACAGGCTAAATTTTTGTAAGTTCTTAACTTGGTATCTTTCTCTTTGAGTATCAGTGGCCTTTGATAGAAAACAACTTTTTTTTTCCTCCTTCCTGAGTTTTCCAAACCATTTTGAGCTGTCTGGATTGCTAAGTTAATTTTTGGGAGCTGTCCAGTGTGGATAACAAATTGTCAACAAATTGTAACTATCTTTACCAACCACACCGTTATCAGGTATTTATGACTCCATTGGTAATAAAAGAGATCTTAAAAGCCTCTCCCCCTATACTAAATAAATGCAGTTGAATAGGAAGGGGACAGTTTAGTGGAAAAAGCACTGAAATGGAGATAAGAAATTTGTATTTTGCCACTAACTAGTTTTGTGACTTCTTTGTGTTGGTTTCCTCTAGGAAGTGTTTCTTTTTCCCTGTCCATTTTACAAGGTTGTTAAGATCAAATGATGTAAGTGCTCTGTATATTTAAAAACTTTGAGGGGCACCTGGGTGGCTCAGTCGTTAGCATCTGAGTTCGGCTCAGGTCATGCTCAGGTCATGATCTCACGGTTTGTGAGTTCGAGTCCCACATCCTGTGAGCTTGTGCCCCGCTTGGGTGAGCACGAGCCCTACTTTGGATTAGCCCTGCTTCTCTCTCTGTCTCTCTCCTTGTGAGATTCTCTCTCCCCCTCACTTGTGCCCTCTTTCTCTCAAAAGAATAAAAATAAAAACTTGGAAAAGTTAAAGTGCTGTGTGAATGCAAAATAGTAGTCCTTGTTGTCTGTCACCCTGTCATCCTTTTAACTTCAGTTAGTATGTGGAACAAGCACTCTTACCTCTTTAGGAGGTTGATCACTTGTCTTTTTTTTTTTTTTTTTTTTTAAAGGAAACTTGACCACTGTAGAATAATCAGAGGAAAAACTTTTGGGATGGTTTGTGTTTTGCCTCCATTTCCTGTTTTTTGTCATCTGCATTAAAGATTTTCTATAGCACGGAGAGCTGGCTGCAGTGGGATAGATCCTACTGAGAACAACAGAGCCTAAAAGCCTCAAATCCTTGGTATTCTTTATGATTCATTAAGATCAAAACATGTTTGGGGGCACCTGGGTTGGTTCAGTTGGTTAAGTGTCTGACTTTGGCTCAGGTTTATGGGTTTGAGCCCCGTGTTGGGCTCTATGCTGATAGCTCAGAGCCTGGAGCCTGCTTTGGATTCTGTGTCTCCCTCTCTCTCTGCTCCTCCCTGTCCCCCCCCCCCCCCATGCTCTGTCTCTCAAAAATAAACATTAAAAAAATTTTTTTGTAAAGAACAGAACATGTTTGAACCAGTCTTGCTGTTATCCAAACTCAAATTGTACCTTAAAAAAAAAAACTTTTGGGGCACCTGGGTGGCACAGTTTGGTTAAGCGTCCAACCTCGGCTCAGGTCATGATCTCACAGTCTGTGAGTGCGAGCCCCGCATCAGGCTCTGTGCTGACAGCTCAGAGCCTGGAGCCTGCTTCAGATTCTGTGTCTCCCTCTCAATCTGCCCCTCCCCTGCTCACACTCTTGTCTGTCTGTCTCTCTCTCTCTCAAAAATAAATAAACATTAAAAAAAAACCTTTTTGGGGCACCTGGGTGGCTCAGTCGGTCAAGCATCCGACCTCGGCTCAGGTCATGATCTCGCGGTCCGTGAGTTCGAGCTGTGCTGACAGCTTAGAGCCTGGAGCCTCTTTCAGATTCTGTGTCTCCCTCTCTCTATGACCCTCCCCTGTTCATGCTCTGTCTCTCTCTGTCTCAAAAATAAATAAAACGTTAAAAAAATTAAAAAAAAAAAAACCTTTTTATTATAGTAAATCTCAATTATATAGAAATGTAGATAAGATAATATAGTGGACAACATATACCCATCATCCGGCTTCAGAAATTATCAACTGACAGCTAGTTTTGTTTCAATTGTGACTGCATGTCCAGCTGGGTTACTTTGAAGCAAATCTCTAACACCATAATTTCATCCATAAATATTTCTGTGTAAATCTCTAAAAAGTAAGGGCTCTTTCAAAATGTATAAACACCATACTTTTATCTCTTTGTCAGTATCCTCAAATGTCCAGTTGATGTTCAAATTACTTTGATCATTTCACATTTTTTATAGTTGGCTTTTCAAATCAGGGTTCATCTATCCCATTCAATTGAGAGGTCTCTTAAGTTTCTTTTAACATATAATTTCTCCTTCCCTTTCCTCTCTCCTTTTTTTCTTGTAATGCGTTTGCCATATGGAGTTTCCCATAGTCTTTATTTTGCCGATTGCATCCGTGTGGTTTGATTTACCATGTTCCTTTGTCTCCCTTTTTAATTTTTTTAAAGAATACTTCATAGGCCTATAATACTTGGTTGTCACTCTTTATAATTTTTAGCAGCCATTCTTGATCATTTCTTAGATCGGTAATTTCATTAAAGTTTTGTAATAGGGTGATATTCTAATTCTGTCATTCTTTTCTCAGCTGGAATGCTTTATAAACAGAAATTTCCTGTCTTTACTGTTGGGCTACTGAGTTAGACTCTTGTACAGTTTATGTAAGAAAGACAGGATATATACTTGATCATTCTCCTGAATTTAGTAGTTTTTAAGATAATGAGTATCCTTCAGAGGTGACCATTGAAGTCTTTTTTTTTTTTTAAAGGTATCATTATGAACTTGTGAATTTAATATATTTGATGTGTTTCAATCCTACTCGAGTTATTATTTCTATTGGAGCTCTAACTGCACTGTCTTTGGTAGTGGGAGCCTCTTCAAGATAGCGCCTGGGTTTTTGACACTACTCTAGCTTGCTTGCTTTCTGGTATGATCCAAGCTCCTTTCTTAAAATTCTGCCTCAAACTTTGAACCAGAGATTTCCCTAGAGAGCACTGGTTCCTTTTAGTTGGAAATGATATTTAGAGACCATTATCTGGGTGCTAAGCCTGTTGATACTAGGTTAGCCATTTTTAGGCCTATTCGTAGACAAAACTAGGAAACACTTTTTAAATTTATTATTTTTATTGTTTTTTTTCACTTCTCAGTATGATTTAATTTGCATTTTTCTTATGGATAAGTTAAAATATTTTATATACTTAATACTCAGTTGTAGTTCTTTTTATTTCTTTTTTATATATAATTTATTGACAAATTGGTTTCCATATAACACCCAGTGCTCATCCCAACAAGTGCCCTCCTCAATGCCCCATCACCCACTTTCCCCTCTCCCCCACCCCCATCTACCCTCACTTTGTTCTCAGTATCCAAGAGTCTCTTATGGTTTGCCTCCCTCCCTCTCTGTAACTTTTTCCCCCCTCCCTTCCCCCATGGTCTTCTGTTAAATTTCTCAAGATGCACATGAGTGAAAACATAGGGTATCTTTCTCTGACTGACTTATTTCACTTAGCTTAATATCTTCCAGTTCCATCCACATTGCTGCAAATGGCCAGATTTCATTCTTTCTCATTGCCAAGTAGTATTCCATTGTAGGTGTAAACCACATCTTTATCCATTCGTCAGTTGATAGACATTTAGGCTCTTTCCATAATTTGGCTATTGTTGAAAGTGCTGCCATAACATTGGGATACATGTGCCCCTATGCATCAGCACTCCTGTATCTTTTGGGTAAATTCCTAGCAGTGCTATTGCTGGGTCATAGGGTAGTTCTGTTTTTAATTTTTTGAGGAACCTCCACAGGGTTTTAAAACATTTTTTAATGTTTATTCTTGAGAGAGAGAGAGCATGAGCAGGGGAGGAGCAGAGAGAGATGTAGACCTAGAATCTGAAGCAGGCTCCAGGCTCTGAGCTCTTAGCCACAGAGATTGACACGGGGCTCAAACTCCCGAACTGTGAGATCATGACCTGAGCTGAAGTTGGATGCTTAACTGACTGAGCCACCCAGGCTCCCCCACTTTTTAAATTTTTTTTAAGTACATCATGAGTTTAGATTGATGTTTTAAATCAAATAATATCACAGTTTTTTTGTTGTTGTTTTGTTTTTTTGAGGAGGGAGGGCAGAAAGGGAGAGAGAGAATACTGAGCAGGCTCCATCCACTCTGTCAGCACAAAGCTCTATGGGGGGCTTGATCCCATGAACCATGAGATCATGACGTGAGCCAAAATCAAGATTTAGATACAACTGACTGAGCCATCTGGTTCCTCTATCACAGAGTTTTTATTTACCATTTTAAAATCTTGTTTTTGTTTCTCTATTCTCTTATACTAAAGCTTTACAATACACATACATTCTATCATTTCAGAATAATAACAGTGTTATTACTAACAATATGATTATTGAAAGCCGATTGTTTTGTACTTATTTTTGTCTTTAGGGATGTGACTCACCATTGATATACAGTACAAATTACTCTGCTTTAAAGTTTTAATTTAAAAATTTAAATATTTAAAGTTTTATATTTAAAGTTAAATATTTCTCTGTGGGGTTAAACTCAAAACACATTTAGATTCCTATGTTTCATTTTTTGAGGAATAACTTAAAAATTTTTTTTTGGTCTAAATTTAGTGACTTATTCAGTTGAGTGACTCTTGATCTCATGGTTTGTGACTTCAAGCACTGCATTGGGTTCAGTGCTGCTGGTGCAGAGCTTGCTTGGGATTCTCTTTCTCCCTTTCTCTCTCTGCCCCTCCCCTGCTCAAAATTAATAAACTTAAAATTTATTTTATAATTGTGTTTTACAATTTTATATATAGAACAAGATATATTCAGAGAAGTTTAGTTTCTGGCCCTTTCCCTTTTACCTTGTTCTTTCCTTCCTCCTAAATGTAGTCATTTTAAAAACTTTTTTTGCTTATTCTTCCATTAAAAAATCATTAATATATTTATGTGAAATGTTTATGTAATAAACATGTATTCTTTTACCTTTCTTTGATAGAGTATTTGTTTTCTCTATATTTTTCCGTTTAACAATAATATCATGGATATTCCATAGTAATATGTACAGATATTATTCATTACAAATATTTGTTTTAACTGGCAAAATACATATAAAGTTCACCATTCCAATCCTTTTAAGGATTGTGCACTATAGTTCAGTGCATTAAGTATATTCATCTTGTTATGTAGTCATAACCACTATTTATCCGTAGCACTTTTTCATCTAACAAAACTGAAATTCTGTACATAGTAAACAATAACTCCCCATTCTCCCCTCCTCCGAGCCCCTGGCACCCTCCCTCCATTCTTCTTTCTCTCTGAGTTTGACTACTCTAAGTACCCAATAATAAGAGGAATCATACAATATTTCTCCTTTGTGACTGGCTTATTTCACTTAACATAATGTCTTCAAAGTTCATTCATGTAGGATATGCCAGAATTTCCTTTCTGTTTAAAACCAAATAATATTCCATGGTATATATACACACCACATTTTGTTTATCCACTCATCCATCAAACACTTGAGTTCCTTCGACCTCTTGTCTATGACAAATAATGCTGCTGTGAACATGTGTGTAAATACCTGTTTGAATCTCTGCTTTCAATTTTTGGGGATATATACCCAGAAGTGGAATTGCTGGGACATATGATAATTCTGTTTAATTTTTTGAGGAACCACCATACTGTTTTCCATAGCAGTTGCTCCATTTTATATTCCCATCAGCAGTGCCACAAAGGTTCCAGTTTCTCCACATTCTCGCTAACACTTGTTATTTTTTATTTTTGTTTTTTGTTTTTATAATAGTCATCCTAATGGGTGTTACGTTCTCATTTTTTTTCATTCAATTACTGTTAATGGACATTCGGGTTTTCTGTCTTTTGCTTTTGAAACCAGAGCTTGTCCTTATTCATCTTTGTATACCTAGTACCCAACATAATGCCTCACACATAGGAGGTGCTAAATAAGTGTTTGAATTAATTAATGAACTTTATAAACTGTAAGTTCCTTAAGAGATGATAGTAGTCAGACTTGGTCAGGGTTATGATGTTATATGTAAGCACTTGATCTCCTGGAGTTGTAAATAGGAGTGTGCTGGATGGGAATGGGGATGGTAATCCCAGTAGCAAGAGTACTGCGTAACTGTGAACACTAGTATTTTACTTTGCCTTTTCAGGGGTGAGGAACAACTGGTCAGAGTAACTCAGAACTTTGAACATTTATGTGTTTGTACTTATAAGTGATGTAATTACGCAAAAGAACAGAGCAACCCACCTTTCCCATCTCTAGGCCCTTAATGTTCCTTCTGCCTTAAATAGTCTCTGTCTTTTGTCAGAATTCTAATGGTTGGATTTGATACATTATTAAGTAGGGAAAAAAAAGTAGATAACATGTATGGTATCATCCTGTTTTTGTTTAAAAAAATGTATATGCATGTTTATGCAGAGTAAGTGATGTGGAAGGATTTTCACCAAGGCTAACAGTGGTTTTCCTGAATTAGTACAATTTATTTGTGTTTTCTATGTCTTATTTAATGTTTGTATTTTTTTATTTTTCTGTAAGAAACATATTGTGCCTTTAAAATAGTAACATTAGTACAGAAACTTTTTTTTTTAATAATCCAGACTGTTCTTTTTTGTTTAGTTCTCAGTTGTAGTACCTAAGAGTTAGTATATTAAATATATTTTGATTGAATGACTGAAACAAAGGATCAGTTGTAGAAAGTATTTGAATGGGCCTTGAAAGATTTTTTTGTTGATTTTTGTAAGAAAACAGTATAATATACCCCTGTGTAGTAGTAGTAATTAACGTTTTGTAGGTAGGCTTTTTAGAAAACGAAATTTGATTATATTCTTGCAATTCATGGTTTATATCTTCAGAATACATGTATTATCAAATTTATTTCTCTTATTATCTTTTGTTTGGGTTAGTATTCATAGGTGGTTTTCCCTAAGCAAACAACAATCTAGTGAAGTAGCTTGAAAAGTCTGTTGTGTGACAGGGAAACCTGTCAGTAATTAAGAATCTTCTAAATAGAAAAATGTACATAGAAGTAGTAGAGAATTAATTGCATTTATTTATTTCTGACTCTGTGGAAAAACTTAAAAAATTTTTTCTTTGATTTTCTTGTATGACAAATCACTTTAAAGAAATACCTTTAAAATACTTATTTCCAATTAAATTATGAAGTGTGGTGGAATTTTGTAAAGTTTTATCCTTTGAGAGAAACCATAGTTCTGAACTGTTCATGATATTTGAAATATTAAAATTTGCTTCCTTAAAGTCAAATGTTTCGGGTTGCTCTGGGAACTCTCCATTGACTTAAGAAGATAAACATGTTCCTCTCATAATGGCAAATTTCTGCAAACCGCTATCTCAAGACTTTTTTTTTTAAATTAAGATTTGTAAAAGAAAAGCAAATTTATAGGTTAAAGGTGTTCTTCAAACCTAGAACTTTTTTTAATACAAAATTCCTGAAGTTTTAGATCCTTTCTCATTGAGAATTTATTTTTACAGAAAAGGAGTTTTTTAAAGGTCTTATTTTTAATCATTTAAAATTATTGTAAAAAGTTGTTTTTGAATAATTTCTTATTCTAATTTGGATCTGAAATAGAATGAATACCATTTTTTTGAATTTCCAAGGCCATTCCACATTTGGTTTCACATTTAGTGAATTTAGTCATAATATTCCCAAACCCAGTAGGATACAGTTTCTATGGTTACCAGACCCTTTGTAGAATGACAAAGATTGGAATTCTGATTCTCATGAGTCAAATTTTGGCCTTTGACTCTGTTCCCTTTTCATACCCCTTGCTAAGCTTGGGCTGTTGCTTGAAGGCTTGTCAGCTACCAGGTTCCTATGGTAACAGGAATGGAAATTTGAAAGAAGAAAGAGAATGGGAGCACAAAGGCTTGGTTGATTTGAATTTGAACAAAGAATAGAAGGTTCCATGTACTGCACCTTTGTTGTAGAAACCAGAAATTTAATTTTAGAAAGTTACTTTTCAGTTTGTAAACTTCGTATACCTTGGTCTTGATTTAGTGAACAAAAGTATTACTATTTAAGGAGGTACTCAGTAGGAATCTTTAAAAAATTAATCAGCTAAATTGTTTTTCTATTTGATAGAACTTTAATAGTATTTCTTATATATTCTCGGCTTTACAGTATTCAGGCTACCTCATTTAATTTTGATATTGCTGAGTTTAAAATTGTTAGTCAACGCAATTTGCTCATTTGAAAAATATTAATATTTTTGTTTTTGTATTACTGCTTTATTGAGGTACAGTATATATATACACAACTTCACCTAAAGTGTTCAGTGTTCTGACAAATTATATACCCATGAAACCAATCAACACAATCAAGATATAGAACATTTCTATTACCTCAAAAGCTTTCTTGTGTGCCTTTGTAGTCTACCCCCATCGTTACACCCTGCTCCAAGCAACTAGTGATCTGTTTTCTGTCACTGTGGATTAGTTTTCATTTACTAGAGTTTTATATAATCATATGGTACCTATTTTTTTTTTTTTTTTTTTTTGGTCTGGTTTCCTTTACCCAGCATAATGACTTTGATATTCATCCATGTTTTGTTTTTCTTTTTAATCACATCATTCCAGTTGACTTTTACTTGTTGAGAACAGGGAATTCAGGGTTCCTTACACCCACCTTATAGGATTGCTATTGCTCTGTTAACTTGCAGTGCTTCCTTAATCCCTTTTTAAAGCTTTTGCTGGGTTCTGTATGCTAACTGTTGAATATACTATTATTTATATGTTCTTAAGACCATTTTACAGAGGAGAAAATTGAAGTTTAGGGAGGTTATGTAGAACATTAAGTTCAAGGGCTCTAGACAGGAATGTCAGGGTCTTGAATCTTGGGTCTCTTTGTGGCTCTGTGATCTTGGGCAAGTTACTTGATTTCTGTGTCTCATTTTCTTCATATATATTATAAAATGTGATTACTAATAGTACCTACCTTATGGGATTATTGAGAGGATTAAATGAGATAATGTGTGTAAGACACTTAGAACACTGCCTGTCCCTTTAGTGTTAGTAATTAACTAGCTGAGATACTCAGCACAGGATACTTAATAGCTAATAAATGGCAAAAGCATGAACGTTTAGCTTTAGGCTCATTGCAGTCACTACAAAATAGCCACTCAAATCAATGGAGGTTTAACTAACATAGTAACACAGCGATATTGGATTGGTTGGTATGGATTGGTTGGTATTTTATATATTGCTAAGTACCAAGCAAGTTTTGAGACCTAAGACATACATTAAAAGGCATACATGTGCATGTATGTACATATATCATTAGCATGTGGATATGTTTTTAATTTTTAATTTTATAGTAATTTACAAAACAGTACAGAGAAATTCTTTGTACCTTACCTAGCCTGCTCCACCCCTACCTGCTACCCTCCCCCCGTCTTAGTATCTTATATAACTAGCATACAGCATCAAAACTAGGCAATTAACATTGGTACTATAGACATTATTTACAGGCCTTATCATATTTCATCAGTTTTTACATGTACTCAGTTTTGTGTGTGTATATGCACTTGTCTATGTGTGTCTTTGCAACTTTTTAAAATGTTTATTTTTTTAATGTTTGTTTATTTTTGAGAAAGACAGGCAGAGCGTGAGCAAGGGAGGGGCAGAGAGAAAGGGAGACACAGAATCCCAAGCAAGCTCCGGGCTCCAAACTGTCAGTACAGAGCCTGACTCCGGGTCTGAACTCAACAAGCCTGAGATCATGACCTGAGCTGAAGTTGGACGCTTAACCGACTGAACCACCCAGGTGCCCCTGCAATTTAAAAAAAAAAGCTCTGTGCCTAACATGGGGCTTGAACTCAGGATCAAGAGTTGCATGCTTCACCAAATGAGCCAGCCAGGCACCCCTAGTCTTTGTAATTATATATAGATATAAATACACAGATATAGATATATTTCCCTTAAATATATATAAAATATATAAAAATTATATATAAAATATATACCGTTAAAGAACTGTTTTATCACCACCAAGGAACTCCCTCATGCTTATTTTCTCTCTCCTCCCTTTTTCCAATCCTAAACAACCACTACTTTGTTCTCTATAATTTTGTCATTTCAAGAATGTTGTATAAATGGAATCATATAGTACGTAATCTTTTGAGATTGGTTTTATTTCACTTTGCATACCATTTGGGATCCATACTGGTTATTCCAGGTATCAGTAGTCATTATTTTTAATTTCAGAATACTTTGTTTTATAGATATACCACAATTTGTTTAATCAACCACCCATTGAAGGACATTTCAGTTTCCAGTTCTTTGCTATTACAAATAACGTTGCTATGAACATTGGCATATAGGTTTTTGTGTAGACATACATTTTTATTTTGGGGGACAAATGCCCAGGAGTGTAATTGCTGGATCATGTGATAAGCATATATTTGGATTTTTAAGAAACTGCTGAACTATTTTCCATAGTGGTTGTACCATTTTACATTCTCACCAACAGGGGCACCTGGGTGGCTCAGTCGGTTAAGCGTCTGACTTCGGCTCAGGTCATGATCTCATGATTCGTGGGTTCAAGACCTGCATTGGGCTCTGTGCTGACAGCTTAGAGCCTGAAGCCTGCTTCTGATTCTGTGCCTCCCTCTCTCTCTGCCCCTCCCCTGCTCATGCTCTGTCTCTCTCTGTCTCTCAAAAATAAATAAATGTAAAAATTTTTTTTACATTCTCACCAGCAGTGTATGAGAGATTTACTTTGTCTGCATTCTTACTATCATTTGGTATTATCACAGTTTTTTATTTCAGTTTTTCTAATATATATATAGTATATATGTATATAGTGATACCTCATGTGATTTTAATTTACATTTCCCTTGTGGCTAGTGATAGTGAACATCTTTTCGTGTGCTCATTTGCCATTCATGTATCCTTTTTGGTTAAATATCTGTTTATGTCTTTTGTTCATTTTGCAATGGTTTCTTTTGAGTTTTCAGAATGCCATATATATTCTGGATGCAAATCCATTATTGGATGTATGGTGTGCAAATAGTTTATCCTAGTCTGTAGCATGTCTTTATATCCTTTTAACAAGGTCCTGAAGAGAACAAAAGTTGTAAATGTTAAAATTAAGTCCAATTTACCAATTTTTTTTTCCTTTATGGATTGTCCTTTTGGTATAATTTCTAAGAACTTTTCACCTAATTCTTGGTCCAGAAGATTCTTCTTTCTTCTTCTTTCTTCTTTCTTCTTTCTTATTCGTTTTGTACATTTAAATCCATGATCACTTTTGAGTTAATCTGTATAAAGTATGGTTCATTTTCTTGTCTATTAATGTCCTCTGGTTCCAGCACAATTTATTGAAAAAAACTATCCTTTCACCATTGAATTGCTCTTGCTCTTTTCTCAAAAATCAGTTGTCCATTCTTAGGTTTAATTCTGGGTTCTCTTTATGTTCTGTTGATCTTTTGTATCTGTCTCTCCACTGATTGTCCACATTGTCTCCACTGATTCTCCACATTGTCTTGATTACTGTTAACAATATAGTAAGTCTTAAAATTGGATAGCATGATTCTTTCCACTTTTTTTTCAAAACCTATTGTTTTTCCCATATAATTTTAGAATAAGTTCCTTTTTATCTACTAACAGTCATGCTGAGTTTTGATAAAAATTTCGTTAAATCTGGAAATCTTTTGGGGGAGAATTGGCATCTTTAATGTTGAATCTTCAAACCATGAACAGTGTTGTTATGGGTTGAATTGAGTCCCCCTAAAACATATGATGAAGTTCTAACTCCAGTACCTCAGAATGTGACCTTTTTTGGAAGTAGGACCATTACAGGTGTAATTAGTTAAAATGGGGTCATACTGGAGTAGGAAGGGGCCCTAATTCAGTTATGACTGGTATCCTTAGAAAAGGGAAATTTGGACACAGACACACATGGAGGGATGATGTGAAGAGGCACAGGGGGAAAGCAATGTGAAGATCAGATTTATGCTATCACAATCTGAGGATACCAAAAGCTAGGAGAGAGGCCTGGAGCAGATCCTTCTCTAGCATCTGCAGAGCAAACATGGTTCTGTCGACATCTTGATTCAGACTTCTAGCTTTTAGATATATGAGACAGTGAATTTCTGTTGTTTAAGCCATTCAGCTTATGGTACTTTGTTACAGTAGCCCTAGCAAACTAACACAAATATATATCTGTCTTTTTTTTTTATATTCCTTGATTTATTTTTATCAGCGTTTTATGGTTTTTTGCATACAAGTCCTTTACATGTTTTGTTGAATTTCTACGCAGGTGTTTCTTCTTTCTTTCTTTTTCTTTTTCTTTTTCTTTCTTTCTTTCTTTCTTTCTTTCTTTCTTTCTTTCTTTCTTTCTTTCTTTTGTGGTTATAAGTGTATTGTTTTAGTTTTTCATGTGCTCTTTATATATGGAATGCAAATCTATATAGAAATAGTTGGGGTTTTTGTATGTTTTTCTTGTGTCCTGCAACCTTACTGAACTCACTAGTTCAAAGAGGTGTTCTTTGTAAATGCCTTGGGATTTTCTACGTAGACAATAATGTCACCTGCAAATAGGAACAGTTTTCTTTTTCCAGTTTCTCCTTTTCTTGCTTTATTGTATTGGCAGGATTTCCAGTCCCATGTTGAATAAGAGTGGTAAGAATAGGCATCCTTCCCTTATTTCCAATCTTAGGAGTAAGAATCCATGTTTCACCATTAATTATGATAGCTGCAGGGTGTTTGTAGATGTTCTTTATCAAGATGAGGAAATTATCCTCTATTTCTAGTTTGTTGAAAACTTAAAATTATGAGTGCTTTTTCTTTTTCTTTTTCTTTTTTTAACATTTTATTTATTTTTGAGAGAGTGTAAGCAGGGGAGGGACAGTGAGAGGGAGACAGAGAATCCGAAGCAGGCTCTGTGCTGACAGTAGTGAGCCCGATGTGGGGCTTGAACTCATGAAATGTGAGATCATGACCCAAGCTGAAGTTGGACACTCAACCAACTGAGCCACCCAGGTGCCCCTCATGAGTGCTTTTTCTGCATCATTTGGTATGATAATGCGATTTTTCTCTTAGCCTGGTAATTTGGGATTACATTAATTGGTTTTTGAATATTGAGCCAGCCTTGAATTTCTGGAGGAAACTCTACTAGGTTGTGGTATATAATGCTTTTAATATATTTTTGGATTTGCTTTGCTACTGTTTTTTAAGGATTTTTACATTTATGTTCATGAGAGATACTGGTCTGTAGTTTCTTCTTTTGTGCTATCTTTGTTTGGTTTTAATATTAAACACCCCTTGTTTCATAGAATTAGTTGAGATGTGTTCCCTTCTCTGCTGTTTTCTTGAAGAGATTATGTAGAATTGGTGTTACTATTTCTTTAAATGTTAGATTTTAGCTATGAAACCATCTGGCCTGGACATTTCTTTTCTGGAGGTTTTTAACCACAAATTCAAATTCTTTAGTACTTAACAGGACTATTCAGATTATCAGCTTCATCTTGAGTGAGTTTTGGTAGTCTGACTTTGAAGAATTGGTCTACTTCATGTAAGGCGTCTAGTTTATGTGCACAGAGTTGTTTGTAATATTCCCTTATTGCCTTTTTATTTTTATTTATTTTTATTTTTTATTTATTAAAAATTTTTTTTTTCCTTACATTTATTTATTTTTGAAGGACAGAGTGAGACAGAACACAATTAGGGGAGGGGTAGAGAGAGAAGGAGACACAGAATCTGAAGCAAGCTCCAGGCTCCGAGCAAGTGTTCAGCACAGAGCCTTATGTGGGGCTCAAACCCACAACCATGAGATCATGACCTGAGCCGAAGTTGGTCACTTAACCGACTGAGCCACCCAGGCGCACCGCGCCCCCCCCTCCCCAGCCCAACTGCCTTTTTAATGCCTGTGGAGCCTCAGTGACATCTTCTTTTTCAGTCTTAGTATTGGTAATTTGTGTTTTTCCTTTTTATTTAATAGCCTTGCTAGGGGCACCTGGGTGGTTCAGTTGGTTAAAAGCATCCAACTCTTGATTTCTGCTCAGGTCATGATCTCATGGTTTGTGAGAGTTCAAGCCCCGCGTTGGGCTCCATGCTGTCAATGCAGAGCCTTCTCAGGATTCTCTCTCTCTCTCTCCCTCTCCCTCCCTTCCTCCCTCCCTCCCTCCCTCCCATACACACACACTGTCTCCCTCTCTCTCTCTCTCTGTCTCTCTCTCAAAATAAATAAACTTAAATAATCTTGCCAGAAGCTAATCAATTTTATTGTTAATTTCAAAGAACCAGCTCTTATTTGAGTGATTTTTCTCTATTTTACTGTTTCCAGTTTTATTGATTTTTTTCTTTTTTTTTAATTTTTTAATTTTTTTAGTGTTTGTTTTTGAGAGAGAGAGAGCATGCGTGCACACGCATGAGCTGGGGAGGGGCAGAGAGAGAGGGAGACATAGAATCCGAAGCAGGCTTCAGGCTCTGAGCTGTCAGCACAGAGCCCGATGCAGGGCTTGAACTCCTGGACCACGCACTAAATGATGACCTGAGCTGAAGTCAGACGCGTAACTGATCACCCAGGTGCCCCAATTTTTCTTCTTTATTCCTTCTCTTTGCTTCTTTTTGCTTTATTTTGCTCTCTAGGGCTATTACAAATAATGTTCTGTAAAAATTCATATACAAGTTTTCCCTTGAGCATCATTTTTTAATTCTTTTGGGTATATACCTAGGAGTAAAATTGCTGGGTCATATGGTAATCTATGTTTAACTTCTTAAGGAATCACCAAATTGTTTTCCATAATGGTCGCATCATTTTGCATTCCCACAGCAACACATGGGGGTTCTGATTTCTCCATATCCTTGTCAGCATTTGTTATTTATTCATTCATTTATTTATTTGTTTATAGATTACAGCTATCTTGGTGTAATATAGTATCTCATTGTCATTTTGATTTACGTTTCCCTAATGACATTGAACGTTTTTTCATGTTTATTGGCCATTGCATTAACTTCTTTAAACAAATGTCTCTTCAAGTTCTTTGCCCATTCAAAAAATTAGGTTGTCTTTTGGTTGAGTTGTGGGGTTCTTTATGTATTCTGGATACTAGACTCTTATCAGATATATGTCTTATAAATATTTTTTTCCATTTTGTGTTGTCTGTGTACTCTACTGAAAATGTTCTGAAATACATGAAAGCATTCTGTTTAGATGAAGTCTGATATATCTGGTTTTTTTTCTTTTGTGCTTGTGCTTTTGTTGTCAGATCTAAGAAACCATTGCCAAATCCAAGGTCATGAAGGTTTACCTCTATTTTCTTTTACAAGTTTTGAGTTAACTTTTGTATGTGGTATAACACAGGGTCCCCAGCTATATTCTTTTGCATGTTTAGACTTCTGCCAATACCAGAGTGTTTTGATTACTATAGCTTTATGTTAAGTTTTGAAATTGGAAAGTATGAGTACACCAACTTTGTTCTTTTTTTCAAGGTTGTTTTGATCTGTTCAGACTCTGTTGCAATTCCATAGGAATTTTAGGATCAACTTTTCCATTTTTGCAAAAAAAAAAAAAATGCCATTTTAAGGGTTTAAATTGAATCTCTGGATCACTTTAAGGACTATTGCCATCTTAACAACATTGTCCTCTAATTCCTGAATATAGGGTGTCTATTTGTTAGGTTGTCTTCAGTTTTTTTCAGTAACACGTCGTAGTTTTCTGTCTTGCACCACATTGGTTAACTTTATTCCTGAATATAGGATGCTGTACTTTTGATGGTCTTAAACTGAAGTTTTTTCTTAATTTCAATTGTTTTTTTTTTTAATTTCATTTTTAGTATATTCCTGAAAGGTAGAAACATAGCTTTTATCTTTATTGACTTTGTATCCAGCGTTCTTAGTAAATTCATTTATTCTAATGGTTTATAGATTATTTTGGATTTTCTTTGTGACAGGTTTTTATTAGTCTGGTTCTATTAGAAGACAGACACTCTTGGGGCATCTGGGTGGCTCAGTTGGTTAAGTGTTCAACTTTGGCTCAGATCATGATCTTGTATTTCATGAGTTCGAGCCCCACGTTGGGCTCTGTGCTGACAGCTCAGAGCCTGGAGCCTGCTTCAAATTCTGTGTCTCCTTCTCTTCCCCTCTGGCACTCATCCTCCCCCCCCCCCCCCCCCACCTCTCTCGCTCTCTCAAAAATATACATTAAAAAAAAAAAGTTAAAAAAAAAGGCAGACACACTCAATGATTTAAATAAGGGAAGTATAATAAAAATAAGCCATTATAGGAGAGTATTTATAAAATAGAGAGCTCAGTAGGGCTCTCTAGGGCAGAGGGACAATCTTGGAAGGGACTTCCAAACACCAAGGCTCAGACCTTAATTGTAGATGATGTAGTTGCAACTCAGTGGATGGCAGAGACGTTCACTGGGTTGCCTGGGCCAGAGCTGATCCATGGTTGCTGGGCAAGCAAGAAGCAGTTCTTCAGGGCATACATAGGCAAGTGTTAGCTGGTGGTTGAGTAGATAGAGGGAGTCAAGGCACTGCCGCAGGTAGGAGGCCTCAAGCATTCAGTGTCCATATTGGAAGGGCTGCAGGAAGGGTGTCACTAGGCTATGTCGTGATTGTGAGGCTACTTACTAAGAGACCTTTCTGGGCACATGGCTGGGACACAGCACCATAGATTTCTTTACATTTGCACTGCTGCCTGACTGCACAGCAGCCACAACCAACAAGGAAGCCCCCTTTGTCCTGCAGTGTTCCTCTAACACTCTTTATTGAGAAAGTTTAAACACATGCTTACTGTAAAGGAGAAGTGGTGACATAAATCCCATCTATTATCATAGAGCATTGATATTGAAGAGTGAATGTGGAACAGAGATAAAAGTTTGGTAACTAGAACACAAGTCCTCTATGAATAATGATAGTTTCTTTCTGATCCATATACTTTAATTTTTATAGTTCTTGCTTTCTAATTCTTTTACCTTTTATTCCTATGTTTTTACTGCCTTGGTGAGGACTTTCAATACAGTGTTAAATAAGATAGTGGTAACAGTTATTTTTGTCTCATCCTTGATCTCAGGAAGCCTTCAATAATTTACCAACAAGTATGAGGTTTTCTGTGGTTTGATGTATATACTTGACATAAGATTTGAGGAAATTTCTTAGTCTCTTAAGAGTCCATAATAAATGGATGTTGAATTTCATCTAATACTTTTACTACAGCTATTTAATGGATCATGTGATTACCCCCCTTTTTCTTTTTTTTTTTTTTTTTAATTTTTTTTAACGTTTATTTATTTTAGAGAGAGAGAGAGAGCATGAACGGGATAGGTCAGAGAGAGGGAGACACAGAATCTGAAACAGGCTCCAGGCTCTGAGCTGTCCGCACAGAGCCTGACGCGGGGCTCGAACTCACGGACCGCGAGATCATGACCTGAGCTGAAGTCGGCCGCTTAACCGACTGAGCCACCCAGGCGCCCCTACCCCCCCTTTTTCAATTAATGACATTAATTATATTAACTGGTTTTTCAGATGTTAATCCTTGGGGAAAAAGTGCATTTAGTGTGGTATATTGATTTTTTATATATTATGGTTAATTTACTGATACTGGGATATGATTTTTACATCTATGGTCATGAAGAATAATTTTCCTTCTTAGGTAGTCCCGTTGGGTTTTGTTATAAAAATTACTCTGGTTTCATAAGATGAATTGGGAAAGGTTCCTTTTTTTCCTTTTTTAGAGTTTGTGTATGATTACTGCAACTTCTTGCTTTGATGTTTGATACATTTTTCTAGTGAAGTCATCATAACTTAGAGGTTTCTTTGGGGGGGGAACCATTGCTAATAATGGATTAAATTTCTTTGTAGATAGAAGACTGGATTTTCTTTGAGTTTTGGTAAATTTTAATTTTTTCCCAAGGCATTTGTTCATTTCATCTAACATATCAAATTTATTATTTATGATATCTACATTATTTTTCTAGTAATGTTCTCTCCTCCATTTCTGATATTGGTAATTTGAGATTTTGGGTTTTTTTTTTTTCCCTCCCTCTTCTTTTCCTAATTATTGTCTGTCTTCTATATTCTCTAAGTTTGGCCACTCTTTTTCTAGCTTCTGGAGATGGTGCTAATATCATTGCTTGTTTTCAGGCTTTCTTAGTTTCTTATATGTGTATATCGGCTTGTAAATTTCTTCTCAGTATAGCTTTTGCTGTTATTTTATTGTTTTTATTTACTTCTCTATATAATCTATATAATTGTACAATTTAAATTTCAATTATGATTCCTTTTGTTGATTATGAGTTATTTACAAGCTTGTTGTCTGCTATTTCAAACAGTGGGTTTGGGCTTTTTCTGTAACTTTTTTCTACCTTAATTACATTTTAGTCATAGAACCTTCTATGAATGATTTTAGTTCTCTGTTTTGTTGTGGCATGATTTTTAGGATCTAGAATATGGTCAATTTTGATAGATTCCATGTGTGTGTTAAATAGGATCCAGTCATTGTTGGGCATCATGATTATAAATATGTAGATCAAATTTGTAGTTGGCTTATTTAGATTTTCTGTATTCTTACAGAATTTTTGCCTCACTCTTCTGTCACTTACTGAAAGAAGTGTATCAGTCTTTTGCTCAGAGTGTGGGTTTGTACATTTTCCCTTTTATTTTGTCTATTTCTGATTAAAATATTTTGAAGCTATGTTAAGTGGTGCATATATGTTTAGATTTGCTTTTTAGGATCAGTGAATTGATTCTTTGTCTTATGAAATGCTCTTTATCTCTGGGAACACTTGTCATAAAATCTACTCTTTCTTTTGGCTAATTCTTCCATTACCATTTACCTTTCTTTTACTTATTTAAAAAAATTTTTTTTAAATTTATTTTTAAGAGGCAGAGAGAGACAGAGTGTGAGTGAGGGAGGGGCAGAGAGAGAGGGAGACACAGAATTCGAAGCAGGCTCCAGGCTCTGAGCTGATAGCACAGGGCTCGATACGGGGCCCAAACGCACAAACTGTGAGATCATGACACCTGAGCTGAAGTTGGACACTCAACTGACTGAGCCACCCAGGAGCCCCTCTTTCTTTTATTTTTAAGCCATTTGCTTATATTGAAAATGTCTTTTGTTAACAGCATAGTTGGGGTTTTTTTTTCCTGTTTTTGTTTTTACCTAGTCCAAAACTCTTAGTCTTTTACTTAGAGTTTTTAGTCCATGTATATTTAAAGTAATTACTGATATACTTGGATTAATATTTACTATCTTACTATTTGATTTCAATATGTCCAGACTGTTTTGTGTTTCTTTCTCTCTCCAGTTTTGCCACCTTTTGTGTTACTCTGTTTGCCTCTCTTTTACCATGTTGTGCATTTTTTTATTGCTTATCATAGAAATTGATATGTTCCCATGACTTATAATATATAATATTCTAATAAAAATCATTGTTTAAACCACTACCCCATTAGTGTTCCTCTGGCCTCCCATCTTTTCCATTTGATTATTATATATTAATATACCTGTGGGTTGTATGTATTTTAAGGCATTATTTTGTTATTGGTACAAGGAGTATTCATTTATATTTTCCCACATATTCACCCCTTTTGTTTCTTTTAAGTACTTCTGGAGTTTTCATCTTTGATCGTTTTCCTTCTGTCTAAAGAACTGTTGAGTATTCCTTGTAGTGCAGGTTTGCTGGCGACCTATTTTCTCCCATTTTTGTCTGTCTGAAAATGTCTTTACTTTGCCTTCATTTATGAAGGATATTTTTGCTGGCTATAGAATTATGGGTTTGCAGTTCTATTTTCTTAGCTCTTTAAGTTCTATTGATTTATGGTTTTCCAAAGCAAGCTCTGAATGTTAACTGTTCCTCTGTTAAAAGTAAGTTGTCTTTTTTAACACTGGCTGCTTTTTAGATATTTTTCTTCTGTTTTCAACAATTGAGATAACATTTGCCTAGGTGTGATTTTCTTGTATTTATCCTTGGGGTTTGTAAAATTTTTTGAATCTGTAGGTTGTTGTCTTCAATTAGTTTTAGAAAATTCTCAGTCATCATCTTTTTGTATATTGCCTCTGCACATTCTTTCTCTCCCCTCCTTCTGAGGTTCCAAGTATGCATATCTTAGACTTTTCCATGTTTTACATGTCTCTTATTTTATGTATTTTTTCAGTATTTTTTTGGTCTGTGTGCTTCTGTTTGAGTATTTCCTATTGTCTTGTGTTCCATTTTGCCAATTCTGTCTTCTGATCTAATGAGTTCTTCAGATTGTATATTTCAGTTATAGAATTTCCATTTGATTCCTTTTATAATAGATTTTAGTTTCTGATAAAATACATTTTTGTTTTCCTGAATATATTTGATGTAATTATATACAGTCTTGTGTATTAAGATCAATAGCTGGGTCACCAAATCAATGTAATTTTTTTTCTGGGTTTTAATCGTATGGTCCTGTTTTTGTTTTGTTTTGTTTTGTTTTGTTTTTTAATGTTTATTTTTGAGAGAGAAAGAGCGCATGAGCTGGGAAGGGGCAGAGAGAGAGGGAGACAGAATCTGAAGCAGGCTGCAGGCTCCTAGCTGTCAGCACAGAGCCCGATGCAGGGCTCAAACTCACTAACCATAAGATCATGACCTGAGCCTAAGTTGGCTGTTCAACCGACTGAGCCACCCAAGTGCCCAATGTGGTCCTGTTTTTAGAAATGCCTAGTAATTTTTTATTGAGTGTTAGATATTACAAAATATTGGTGAGGTTCCAGATGATGTCATATAGCTCCAGAGGAGGTTCACCCTTTCTTCTGATAAGCAGATAAATGGGAGATCACCTTACTTCCATCAGGAAGTGAGCTGAGTTGAGGCTGGGTTACAGTTTTGGCAGGTCTCTGCCTCCCTCTAATTTGCTCCTGCAACTTGAGTATAGCCATGCAGAGGCTGAGTCGGTATGTTCAGTTCCCCTGGCAGAACTTGAACTCTAATCCAGCATGTAAAACTGCCAAAATCTCCACTCTGCTTTTCAGAGGTTTTCTGCTTAGCTTCTTAGTGTCCTTCCTTATGCAGCTTCAGAATTTTCAAATTTCTTGAAGGGAAAATTGGCTCTGTGTCAGACTCTATCCTTGGCACTTGCCCTTCTCACCTGTGTGTTATTCCTTTTGTTTTGAATTTTGTTTGTAGCCTTGTAAGACCACCACAGTTCTGCTGGTTTCTCCGTTTTCTAGCACCAGCCCAGTCAAAGCCTGATTCACGGCCTCTTGCCTTATGCCCAATTTCAACAAATACCTCCTTGGAAAAGTGGCTGCATTTATCAGGCCACCTCTCCATGTTTCCCTGCTCTCTGTATTCTTGGTTCTTTTAGTTCTTTTACTTCAGCAGTTCTTCAGTAGCTTTAAATAGGTGTTTTTAAACTTTTTTTCTGTATTTTAAAATTGTTCTTGATGGAAACATTGGTATAACATAAACTATTCCTTCATTCATGGAAGTGATGGCCATATACAGTTTATTGTTATTTGTTATACATTTATAACATTATACAGTTAACTTTGACATCAGTTTTCTTAAGTGACCCTTGGTTTTCTGACTGCATTGTGTATGGCAGACCTTTAGAAAATATTATATATCAATGTAGAAGTTGATTCGTACTCAGTAGAAAGGCTTAGTGGTGAAAATATGTGTTACCAGATCAAAATCAGCAATGACTCTGAAATTATTGTATAAATAAGTGGGAAATGTATTTGATAGTCAAAAACCCAGGTGCACATTTATTGGGATATTTGATCTATTCTTGTGGTTATAATTATTTTAACATGGTTTTATGTTTGCGCCGCTATTTTTTCCTTTTGTTTCCTTAATATCAGCTTACAGTGTTATTTCTGCTTACATTATGCGATACCAGAGTTCAAAGAACTCTCTATAAAATTTTTAATGTAACAAGAACGAGAAAATATGGACAAATGTGAGAGATTCTTCCCTCTCCCTTACGCTCAAAATAACTACTGCTATGTATAACTACTTCTCTTCCTCCACCCCCTCTCCCTTTCCTCTTTTAACTTTTGTCTGCTCTCTGTTGATACTTGTTAGTTGAAGAAAATGTAGAAATTGAAATACATGAAAAGAAGAAAATCAAAATTTCTTAAAATCCTGTCGCCAAGCAGTAATCACTTTTTTGAGCATTTGGCATATCTTTCATGAATTTTTATTTTCATATGTAAAATGGATCATAATGTGATTCTGAGCCCTGCCTCTTCATTAATATCACCTTTAAGAATTAAAATTTAGATTCTGAGATATAACTCAGTCTTAACCAATTCAGACTCTTCAGGGATATAGCTAAGAGGATTTTGTTTAGAAAAACAAAATCTTTTTTTCAGAAAATTTTAATAACCTCCAGACATTTTTAAAATGGAAAAAAAAAAGAATCTTGTAATATTTTATATAGTAAACTTTAACTTGTATACAACTCCTTCTCTAATTATTCAATTTTAACTTTTTCCTAGCCATTCCACCCAATGGTGAATCTGGATTGTTCTCGGGATTTTCGGCCATTTCTTTGTGCACTCTATGCTCCTATTTGTATGGAATATGGACGTGTCACACTTCCCTGTCGTAGGCTGTGTCAACGGGCTTACAGTGAGTGTTCGGAGCTCATGGAGATGTTTGGTGTTCCTTGGCCTGAAGATATGGAATGCAGTAGGTGCGAAAATCAGATTTTCATAGATCATTAGTTATGGTATGCTGCAGTATGTTAAAATTACCTGTCTTCTAGTTCATCAGTTTTTTAAAACTTTTGAAATGTAGCATATATTAGTTTTAATTTTGAACAGAGGTTTCATGACCTCTGAACTGTTCATTTCCTTAGGGACTTGGAATCACTAAATGAAAAAGGTAGAAAAGAAAAAACGTTTCTGTGAAGAAATTTTTAAAAGAATGGAGAAAAACAAGACAATTTTTTTCCTCAAAAAATTTCTGGTTATACAAGTATGAGTAATGCAGTTAGAAAATATAGAGAGGAAAATAATCATTCGTTACCTCACCATTAAATGTCTTTAATGATGATTTAATGGAAGTTAAGTATCCATATGATTTAAATGTGTTAATGACTAAAGAAGTTCTGTCAACTCTGCTTTTCTGTCATGTATTAGCAAACCAGAATCAGAAAATGTCAGATACTTTTCAGATCACTTCCAAGTATAGATTGTAAGTATTTTCCAAAGATTCGAAGATGTTTACTAGACAGTCTTACAGATTTATATGATAGTAATAACGTGTACAGTAATACTGCATTTCTTATATGATAATGTACCTTTCTGTATTGTGAAGTATTTCGAGGATAAAGAATAGTAAGATAAATGGGTATGTACCTATTGTTGTCTAACTTTATCCAGTCTTAACATTTTGTGATACTTGCCTCAGTCACTTTTTTTTTTTTCCCTTCAAATAAAACAATACAGATAGAGTTGAAAGTTCCTTTCTTGGTACCTATCTTGATTTCATTCCCTTCTTTCCTCCTCAGAGATGAGGTAATAATGATTGTGTTGTTAATCATTCCTATATTTGTTTTTATACTCTTGCTACATATACACATATCTATAAACAACATTAATTTTTTTTATATGTGTATATAGTTGTATCTGTAGGTTTGGTTCATTCCTTTTAATTGCTACATAATGGTATTAATATTCTAGGGTAATTTGGCCATTTCCTGTTGATGGTCACTTAAGTTATTTCTGGGTGTTTGCTGTTATCAATAATGCTGCAGTGAACATTCTTTTTTCCTTCATGTTTAAAATTAATTTTGTTTACCATCTAACAATGGCCCTTGGAGGTAGGTTAATAGCAGGACTTGTTACTCTCATTTGGCATTTGAAAAACTTAAGAAATAAAACATATATTAGTTTCTCCTAGTCAGTTCACGGACATTTTGCTTTCTTGTATTTGTTTATTCTGTTTCCCACATGCTTAACCTGTTTTTTTATCTAGCCTCATGTAACCATTCATCCACCTTCTCCCCAAGAATGTGGTAGTGTTTATAGTTCCTCTTTTAGAAGTCTGTTAATTTCTTGGTGTTTATAACAGCTATGAATTGCTTGGGCAAGAACCCTATTTTGTTTCTTGTAATTAACTCCTACTGTTTAGTAGTCTTTTATTTTAACAGTTTGTATACAAGTATAGACATCTCATTATTATCTTTATTTCTTTTTGTTGGGATTAAATCTATTTTATGTCCTCACTGTTGTCTGGGATTGACTATGACTAACTCTGAAACCTTAAACTCTGGCACGGTGGTCTTTCATAACAACCTTTCATTCTTTTTTTTTTTTTTTTTTTTTTTTTTTTTTTAATTTTTTTTACTGTTTGTTTATTTTTGAGACAGAGGCAGAGCATGAGCGAGGGAGGGACAGAAAGAGAGGGAGACACAGAATCCGAAGCGGGCTCCAGGCTCCGAGCTGTCAGCACAGAGCCAGATGCGGGGCTCAAATTCCTCAACCACGAGATCATGACCTGAGCTGAAGTTGGACGCTCAACCGACTGAGCCACCCAGCGCCCCTAACAACCTTTCATTCTTCTGCATTGCTCAAATCCTTGTTCCTGCTGTTCTTGAACTTAATTGACACTCCCAGACTTTGGATTTTTATTTCCCCTTCCTCATATTCCTCTTCCTAATGTAATTTATTTCCTTACTTAGCTTAAGCTTTGTGCCCCATCACTTGTAATAACATTCTTGCTAGCAATTTCAATTCATTCCTTCTACTAAACTTGTTCAGATCCCCAGCTGGATCCATTGAATCATTTTCTAACAGATTAATTATGCCATATATTTAATGATGCCAACCATAGCCGTTCTATTTGCTGTTTGTCTTTGGTAAATTTCCAGTTTGATCAACAGAATAATTTGTTTATTGCTCTCAGCATCTCTGCCAAATCTATATCTCTTGCTTCAAACCCATATTTTGCCTTTATTCTATATTCCCCTCAACCTCAGCTTGCCCTCTTTTCATGAAAATCATGTAGGCCTTCATGTATGAACTATTGTGGTCGGCTACTTCTCAGACCAGTTATTCTCAATTTTTTTTTTTTTTTTTTGGATCCTGTTCCTCTTTCTACACCTTAAATATTGGTGCTTCACAGAGTTCTGTACCTATTCATTTTTATTCTATGTGCTTTCCCTGGATGATCTCATCTCACTCATTTTAACTCTTACTCATCTGCTAATGACTCCTACACCTAAATCTTAGACTTGACTCTTCTGCTGAGTTCCAAATCTGCGTATCTAGCATCCATTTTGGAAATTCTAACCTGCATTTGTCTTAAATTCCTCAGTTTCAACAGACCTAAAATTGATTTATTCCTTTGCTCGTTTTTTAATTCTCTATAAGTTATCTTCTGTTTCTCCCTCATTGACTTTAGCTTCTGCATCCAATCAGTTACAAACTGTTGCTTTTATCTAACCAGTTTCATGTCTGTCTCATTCCCACTGCCTTATCTGTCTTTGTTTTATGTAATTTTTTTAAGATTTTGTTATTTTTAAGTAATCTATACACCCAGTGTGGGTCTTGAACTTTTAACCCCAAGATCAAGAGTTGCATGTTCTATCGACTGAGCCAGCCAGGTGCCCCTACCTTATCTGGTTTTCATTGTGGCCCAGCTAGTATCTCTGCTCCCATTTTTGCCCAAGTCTGTCTTCCACACTGCTCCTAGTCATATTTCTAATTACTTGGGTTAGGTCTATATGTATATATTTCTTCAACAGTCATTAACTCAACAAATGTTAATTGGATGTGTCCCCTGTGCTAGGCACTAGTCTAGATGCTGAAGATGAGTAGTGAACAAAATATAGTCTTGGTTCTTACAGAACTAAAATTCTAGTAGTTATGGTAGTAGTGGAGATAATAAATAGATAATGTCAGAAATAGTTTCTTTATACAGTGTTACTTATTGATGGCTATGTTAGACTATTGTAATAAAGAGTACTGTTTGGGGAACCTGGCTGGCTCAGTCAGAAGAGCATGGGACTCTTGATCTCAGGAGTCATGAGTCTGAGCCCATGTTGGGTATAGCGGTTACTAAAAAGATAATAAACTTTAAAAAAGTACTGTTTTTGAAGTCAAAACAAAATTAAGTATAAAACCATATAGTTTAAAAAAATTTTTTTTAAGTTTTTACTTAGTTTTTTGAGAGAGAGAAACAGAGTGTCAGTGGGGGGTTGGGGAGAGGCAGAGAGAGGAGGAGACACAGATCCAAAGCAGGCTTCAAGCTCCAAGCTGTCAACACAGAGCCTGACGTGGGGCTCAAACCCATGAACCATGAGATCATAACCTGAGCCGAAGTTGGACGCTCAACTGATTGAGCCACCTAGGCACCCCAAGCCATATCCTTTTTTGATCAACAATGGAAAATCTAGTTGTATGACCCATAAACAAGATATCAACTTTTCCTTTTTCCTACTTAATGTGATTGTACTCTAAGGATATAAGAATGAATAAGGTCATGAGTACTAAATTTGGAAATCCAAATTGTTTGGTATCCATAGATTTCCCAGTAAGTGAAAATGGTTCTCATCTTGTTTTGTTTTGTTTTTTAGGTTCCCAGATTGTGATGAGCCATATCCTCGACTTGTGGATCTGAATTTAGCTGGTGATCCTACTGAAGGAGCTCCAGTGGCAGTGCAGAGGGACTATGGTTTTTGGTGTCCTCGAGAATTGAAAATTGATCCTGATCTTGGTTATTCTTTTTTACACGTGCGTGATTGTTCACCTCCTTGTCCAAATATGTACTTTAGGAGAGAAGAACTTTCGTTTGCTCGATACTTCATAGGATTGATTTCAATCATTTGCCTCTCTGCCACGTTGTTTACTTTTTTAACTTTTTTGATTGATGTCACAAGATTCCGTTATCCTGAAAGACCTATTATATTTTATGCAGTCTGCTACATGATGGTATCATTAATTTTCTTCATTGGGTTTTTGCTTGAGGACCGAGTAGCCTGCAATGCATCTAGCCCTTCACAGTATAAGGCTTCCACAGTGACACAAGGATCTCATAATAAAGCCTGTACCATGCTTTTTATGGTACTCTATTTTTTTACTATGGCTGGCAGTGTTTGGTGGGTAATTCTTACCATCACATGGTTCTTGGCAGCTGTGCCAAAGTGGGGTAGTGAAGCTATTGAGAAGAAAGCATTGCTATTTCATGCCAGTGCATGGGGCATCCCCGGAACTCTAACTATCATCCTTTTAGCGATGAATAAAATTGAAGGTGACAATATCAGTGGCGTGTGTTTTGTTGGCCTCTACGATGTTGATGCATTGAGATATTTTGTTCTTGCTCCCCTCTGCCTGTATGTGGTAGTCGGAGTTTCTCTCCTCTTAGCTGGCATTATATCCTTAAACAGAGTTCGAATTGAAATTCCATTAGAAAAGGAGAACCAAGATAAATTGGTGAAGTTTATGATCCGGATTGGTGTTTTCAGCATTCTCTATCTCGTACCACTCTTGGTTGTAATTGGATGCTACTTTTATGAGCAAGCTTACCGTGGCATCTGGGAAACAACATGGATACAAGAACGCTGCAGAGAATATCACATTCCATGTCCATATCAGGTAAGGGAAACCTTGTTCTAAATTTCAGAATGTGTAATAGTGGAAAGAAGGCATATTACTATGAAGATCTAATCTTAGCTAGTTTTTTTATTTTAAACAAAACTGTTTATGAATTTCAACCTGTACATTACAATTTTAAAGTGAAGATAATGAACAAATACATTGTAGAAAGAATGTAATGCACGTGTTTCCATAAACATCTTCTTTTTAAAAGATGACTTTTACAAGTCTAAGCTATGGGCTTTTAAGCAGTTTACTTCTGTTCTCACAAAATAGTTTGCTTGTTGATTGTTTAGAAGTCTACAGGTTTGAGAGCAAGAAGCACTTTACCAACTGATAAAAAGGCACTGTCTTTTGTGAAAATTTTACTGATGGTCGGAAGAGGAATTGTTTTAACAGTTTTGAAAAATAATAGAATGCACTTGTATGAACTAGTTCATCCCTTAATTGGTCTTAGTTTTTCTTTTTTGCATGGTGAATATTTTATGATTTACCTTTGAATTTAAACAGATCAGATAATCATAGTCATGAAATCATAGAATCTTAGGTCTAGAAAGAATTTGAGATAATTTATTTGTTTCCTTTATAATTTAGAGTTCTTAAACATCTGTCTCATTCGAGGCTTAGAAATGTTCAATGACTTGCTTCTTATATTCAAACTGAGATTTCATTGCTAAGGGAGGAATGAAGCAAGGAAAGTAGTCCAGAATAGTTGATGCTAAGTTACGTCTCTATCTTAAAACCTTCTCTAGAACCTGTGCCCCTAGCTATCATCCTCCCTTCAAGACAAGTTTTCTTGAAACAGCAGTCTCCATTGCTGTCTCCTTCATCGTGTTTCAGGTTTGCTGTTAAAAGTGCACCAGCCACCCTTTCATCTCCCCTGATCTTTATGTTTTAATTACCTTTATTAAAGTACTTAGGTATTATAGATAATTTTTGTTTACTTGTCTCTTTCCCCTGCTAGACAGTGAACTCTTTGAAAGCAAGAACTTTTTTCATATTTTTATATTTATTTTTATTTTAGTGTTTGTTTATTTTTGATAGAGACAGAGTGTGAGCAGGGGAGGGGCAGAGAAAGAGGGAGACACAGAATCTGAAGCAGCTCCAGGCTCTGAGCTGTCAGCACAGAGCCCAATGCGGGGCTCAAACTCACGAACCACGGGATCATGGCCTGAGCTGAAGTTGGAAGCTTAACAGACTGAGCCACCCAGGCGCCCCTTTATTTGCATAATTTCTGAATTCATATTCTGTAGGTTAGTAGATGATAACATTGAGAATGTGGCTATAGATGGAGAAAAGACATTTTCAAGAACTGGTAACAGTGGTACTGGGGACAAAGTGTGATTAGCACTTAATGCTTATAAATATTTAATGACTGAGAATGCCAATTCCCTTTCTTTTATTTTGCAGTATAAACAGTCCTATACAAAATATTTTTATTATTGTATATTAGCTCTGGGCTTTTAAAAAAAAACAACTCCTACTGAGAGACCAAAAATAATAATAATAATAATAATAATAATAATTGAAATTGAATTTCTTGGCAGAATGACTTATTGAAAACTCTTAATATTAGTTTCCAGACCTGAAGCCAAGTAATGGAATTTTGCCTTTAATGAGAGAGAGAGATGGTAGAATTACATCATATATGCTTCTCTATATAACTTATTTAGGATTCTAAATATATGTTATCTTAGGACTATTAAAGAATAATATTTGACTATGAAATGATGATCTAAAAAATACCAAACCTGAAACATGTAAATTGATAAATTAGAGTAGTTGGGATGCCACTGTTTTCAAGACATTCCTAGAATTCTTTCAGTATCTTTTTAAATTTTATTTTCTAATATATATTTTTTTAACATTTATTCATTTTTGAGAGACAGAATGCAAGCAGCGGTGGGGCAGAGAAAGAGATGGAAACACAGAATCCAAAGCAGGCTCCAGGCTCAGAGCTATCACAAAGCCCGACTTGGGTCTTAAACTCACAAACGGTGAGTTCATGACCTGAGTCAAAGTTGGATACTTAACCAGCTGAGCCACACAGGCACCCCTATGAGCATCTTTTTTTTTTTTTTAAACGTTTATTTATTTTTGAGAGAGAGAGAGAGAGCAAGCGGGGGAGGGGCAGAGTGACGGGGAGACAATCTGAAGCGGGCTTCAGGTTCTGAGCTGTCAGTACAGAGCCTGACGTGGGGCTCAAACCCATGAACCATGAGATCATGACCTGAACTGAAGTCAGACACTTAACCAACTGAGCCACCCAGGCAGGCACCCCTGTCAACATCTATTTTTAATATTTATTTATTTATTTATTTTGAGAGAGAGCCAGCACGAGTGGGGGGAGGGGCAGAGAGAAAGGGAGAGAGAGAATCCCAAGCAGGCTTGCCATGCTTGTCAGTGCTGAGCCCAGCGTGGAGCTCAAACTCACAAACGACGAGATCACGACCTGAGCCAGAATCGAGTCAGACACTTAACGACTGAGCCACCCATGCACCCCTCAGCATCTTTATAATCAGTTTGAGCTACACAGGAATATGTGTGTGTGTATGCATCTTTTTATGGTCATGGGTTAAAAAGTGTTTTTCATTTCCAGCATATAGAAATAACATTGGAAATGAATACTGAAAAGAATAGAGAATGACTTAACAACAATAACATAGTTATTAAGCTGTAAACCCTAGAACATGAATCCCAGCTTCATATCATACTTTCATTATTTACTAGCTTTATAACCTTAGGCCAACTTCACCTCTCTCTGCTTTAGTTCCTCATCTGTAAAATGAATAATAGACTGTAATAGTAGTAAAATAGTAATAGATAGATAATATTAGGTAGAAATATAAGTAGAATCTATCCCCTGAGGTTGTTCTTAGGAATAGAGAAGCACACACACTTAGAAGAGTGCCTGCTACATAATAAGTGCGTGGATGTTAGCTCTCATTTTCTTCACCTATTATTGTTCCTACTGTTATTTACACGCATTTGTGTGTATATATACATATATGAATATGGGCTTCTTAAAACCATCCAGTACCAAGCTTTACCAAATGATGTATTTGCTTCACGCTTTGTTTATTTAAAATTTTTAAGTAAGCTCAACACCCAACGCGGGGCTTGAATCACGACCCCGAGATCAAGAGTCACACACTCTACTGACTGAGCCAGCCAGGTGCCCCTTGCTTCAGACTTTTGAAAGAAATCTTTACAGATTTGTCTGAAGCTCCCTATGTACCCTTCCCCAGGCCTCTTCACCTCTTATTCCCTACCCAGAGGTAACTGTCATCCTGAACTTGAGTATGCCATTCCATGAAAGTCTATACAACTGCCAATATGTGTGAGCTATAGTAAAACTTTGTTTTACATAATATGTAATACAATGATACTATACTACACATATTTCTATAACTTGGTTTTTTAACTTATAACATTTAGTTTTTGAGATGTATTTATAGTAATGCCATAGCTCTAGTTTATTTTTTAAAATGTGTTTCCTTTTAAGGAAGTTTATGTTGTAAAATGTTTTAAATATATAGACATATAGTAAGTAATATAATGGATGTTCAAGCATCCATCTCTGCTGAACTCTTTTTTTTGAATTCTAATCATGTAGATTCTTTTAAATATTCTTTGTAGAATTGTTGTCTGCAAAGGACAGATTTGTCTCTTGCTTGCTTTCTGGTTCTTACATTTTAAGATTTTTGCATCTATACTCATAAGTAAAATAGTTTGTGATAATTTTTACTTTTCTTGTATTGTCCAGTTCTGAGTGTCAAGGTTATAACAACTTCATAAAGAGAGGTGTTTTTTTTCTTTAATTCTCTGAAATAATTTTTACAGCAAATAGGGGCTATCTGCTCTTTGAAAGAGTTGGTATAGCCTCCTGTTAAAAACTGTCCTAATATCTTTAAGAAGAGAGAAGTTGTGGAAGACACTAGGTTTTTAAATTACTATTTCAGTTTCTCAAATAGTAATAGTTGTATTTCTCCTTTTTAAATAAAATTATTTTTAATGTTTTTTTTATTTTTGAGAGAGAGAGAGAGAGAGAAACAGAGTGCAAGCAGGGGAGGGGCAGAGAGAGAGGGAGACACAGAATCTGAAACAGGCTCCAGGCTCTGAGCTGTCATCCCAGAGCCCAGTGTAGGGCTCAAACTCATGAACTGCAAGATCACCACCTGAGCTGAAGTCAGACACTTAACTGACTGATCTACCCAGGTGCCCCATAGCTTTATTTCTTCTTAGGGCATTTTGTTAATTTATATACTTTTTTGAATATTATTTTATCTAACTTTTTAAATATACTGGTATAAAGTTATTCATGTATGTTTTGTTTTGTGAATTGTTACTATTTATTTGTTTGTAATGTATGTTCTCTTTATTCTACCTTGATCAGTCTTGTTAGAGGATTATCTTTTTAATTCAGTTATTTCTGTTAATTTTCTTACTAATGCTTTTCTTAGAATTACTTTGTTTTTCTATATTCTTAAAAGCTTAACTCATACATTTTCAATATTTTCCAATTGTTTAAGTGCATTTAATAGTCATTTTAGGCTCTTCTGGGTGGCTCAGTTAAGTATCCAACTCTGGTTTTGGCTCAGGTCATGATCTTGCGGTTTTGTGAGTTTGATCCCTGCATCAGGCTCTGCACTGGCAGCATGGAGCCTGTTTGAGATTCTCTCTCTCTCTCTCTCTCTCTCTCTCTCTCTCTCTCTCTCTCTCCCCCCCCCTCTGCCCCTCCCCCACTTGTACTCTGTTTCAAAATAAATAAACTTAAAAAAATTACCATAGTCATTTTAAATTTAACCAAAAAACTATTATTAACCATGTTGGTCACTCATTTTGTTTCTCATACTTGGCTCCAAGCATATTTGTGATTTTTTTTTTTTTTCTTTTTGACAACCTTTTATTAATTCAAGTTACGGACTCTCTGGCCTCTTTTTCTTCATTGAAAATTTCCTAAATCTGATGGAAGGGGTGTATTTCACACTAACACCTCATGGATTAATAATTCTCAAGTACATACATTGTTTTTTTAATTTCCTGCAGTATGTATTTTTCCCCCCAGAGTTAGTATTAACCTTTGTCTTCACATTTACAGTTGCACCAAAAACCATAAGATAGCTAGGAATAAACCTTACCAAAGAGGTAAAAGATTTGTTTACTGAAAACTGTAGAAAGCTTATGAAAGAAATTGAAAGCACAAAGAAATGGAAAAACATTCCATGCTTATGGATTGGAAGAATAAATATTATTAAAATGTCTATACTATCCAGAGTAATCTACATATTCAGTGCAATCCCCATCAAAATAACATCAGCATTCTTTACAGAGCTAGAACAAACAATTCTAAAATTTGTGTGGAACCAGAAAAGATCCCAAATAGCAAAGGTAATGTTGAAAAAGAAAAAGCTGGAGGCATCACAATTCCAAACTTCAAACTATTACAAAGCTGTAATCATCAAGACAGTATGGTACTGGCACAAAAACAAGACACTCAGATCAATGGAACAGAATAGAGACCCCAGAAATGGACCCATAAATGTATGGCCAAGTAATCTTCAACAAAGCAGGAAAGAATACCCAGTGGAAAACAGACTTTCTTCAGCAAATGGTGTTGGGAAAACTGGACAGTAAGATGCAGAAGAATGAACCTGGTCCACTTTCTTACACCATACACAAATATAAATTTAAAATGGATCAAAGACCTAAATGTAAGACAGGAAACCATTAAAATCGTACAGGACAAAACCAGAAACAACCTCTTTGACCTTGGCAGTAGCAACTTCTTACTAGGCATGTCTCCAGAGGTGAGGGAAACAAAAGCAAGAAAGAACTTTTGAGACCTCATTGGGATACTAAAATCTTCTGCACAGAGAAGGAAACAAACAATAAAATGAAAAGGCAACCAACAGAATGGGAAAAGGTATTTTCAAATGACGTATCGGATAATGAGTTAGTATCCAAAATCTATAAAGGACTTCTCAAACTCAACACCCAAAAAATAAATAATCCAGTGAAGAAATGGGTGGAAGAGATTTACAGATACTTTTCCAAAGAAGACATCCAGATGGCTAACAGACACATGAAAAGATGCTCAGCATCACTCATCATCAGGGAAATACAAATCAAAACCACAATGAGATACTACCTCACACCTATCAGAATGGCTAAAATTAACAACTCAGGAAACAAACTTTGGCAAGGATGTGGAGAAAGGGGAACCCTTTTGCACTGTTGGTGGGAATGCAAACTGGTGCAGCCACTCTGGAAAACAGTATGGAGGTTCCTCAAAAGGTTGAAAATAGAGGCACCTGGGTGGCTTATTTGGTTGAGCGTCAGACTTCAGGTCACGATCTTGCAGTTCGTGGGTTCAAGCCCCATGTTGGGCTCTGTGCTGACAGCTCAGAGCCTATAGCCTGCTTTGGATTCTGTCTCCCTCTCTCTGCCCACTTTTGCTCACTCTCTCTCTCAAAAATAAATGGATAAACTTAAAAAATTAAAACTAGAGCTACCCTATTACCCAACAATTGCACTACTAGGTATTTAGGATACCAAAGGTTACAAAAATGCTGATTCGAAGGGACACATGCACCCCAGTGTTTATAGCAGCACTATCAACAATAGCCAAAGTATGTAAAGAGCCCAAATGTCCATTGACTGATGAATGGATAAAGAAGATGTGGTATATATACACACAGTGGAATATTACTCAGTGATCAGAATGAAATCTGGCCATGTGCTACAACGTGGATGGGACTAGAATGTATTATATGAAGCATCTTATAAGTCAGAGAAAGTTATATGATTTCACTCGTGGAATTTAAGAAACAAAATGGATGAACATAAGGAAAAATAAGATAAAAACAGAGAGGGAGTCAAACCATAAGAGACTTTTAAATACAGAGAACAAACTGAGGGCTGCCTGAAGGAGGAGAGTGGGGGGGATGTATTAAATGTGTGATGGACATTAAGGAGGGCACTTGGAATGAGCACTGGGTATTATATGTAAGTGATGAATCACTAAATTCTACTCTGAAACCATTATTACACTATATGTTAACTGCCTTGCATTAAAAATACATATATAACAAAAAATTAGATTATGGTGATGGTTGCACAACTCTGAATATACTAAAAACTCTCAACTGTGCACTTTAAAAGGATGAATTTTATGTAAATACATATATATCAATAAAGCTGTAAAATATTTCAAAAAACAACAAAAAACATTTAGCATAATAGTTTAGAGGCTATTCTGGAACATAGTGCAGGCGTGATTAAAGCTTTAGTCTGTGTGTGAATCTCATTAATTCTCTTGTGACTCCTGCTTTTCAATCTTGTTTATGTAATAGATGTTGAATTAAATCTTGCTTGTTCAAAAAAAAAAGTGCTGTAAATATGAAGTCTTACTAGTATAAACTTCGTTTTGGTTAAAATCTGTTATCTTGATATCCACAAGAACCATATGAAATAGATAGTATGGCTTCATTTCTGACACTCTAATGGGAGGAAGGTGAAGCAGTAAGAATAATACGACTTACTCAGAGTTACATTAATAAACTGTGTCAGGGTCAGCAAACTATAGCCCATCCAAACTATAGCCTACTGACCAACAGTAGCACCGGCCATCTGGGTTAGTTTTTTTTTTTTTTTAAATTGTGGTAAGATATCCCCAATAAGTGATAACATAAGATTTACCATTTTAACCATTTTTAAGTGTACAGTTCTGTGGCATTAAGTACATTCACATTGTTGTGCAACCATCACTACTGTCTATCTCCAGAAACCTTTTCATCTTCTTAAATTAAAAACTCTCTACCTGTTAATCATTAACTCCCATTTTTCCCTGCCTCTCTACCTCTGGCAATGATCATCTACTTTATGTCTGTATGAATTTGACTACTCTAGGTACCTCATATAAATGGGATCATACAGTAAGTATTTGTCCTACTTTATGATTTTTTTTAATATTCAAGTATTAGAATTTGTACTGGTTTTTTTTTCTTTTTTTTTTTAATGTTTATTTATTTTTGAGACAGAGACAGAGCATGTACAGGGGAGGAGCAGAGAGAGAGGGAGACAAAGAATCTGAAACAGGCTCCAGGCTCTGAGCTGTCAGCACAGAGCCCGACGCGGGGCTTGAACTCCCGGACCGTGAGATCGTGACCTGAGCTGAAGCCGGACGCCTAACTGACTGAGCCACCCAGGCACCCCAGAATTTGTATTAGTTTTTATTCAGAATTTTCCTTTAGAGGAATCATATAGACTTATGAATTGAGCACCGGAGATCACAAATTCCTATTTGAAGTCATATCACTGAGCATACCTGAAAGAATACTTAACAGCCTCTGATAATAATTCCTAATGGGAAGTTTTTTAAATGTATTAAACAATGATGTTGTCCTTGGGGTAGCCTCTTCAGGTGACTTAACATAATATTTGAATAAGTTGGCTCTAAGGTAAGTAAGGTTGCAGGGAGCCTGGGTGGTTCAGTCAGCTTAGGTCATGATCTCACAGTTCTGTCTGTTCATGGGTTCGAGCCCCACATCAGGCTCCCCACTGGCAGTGTGGAGTCTGCTTGGGATTCTCTCTCCCTCTCTCTCTGCCCCTCCCCTGCTTGCTCTGTCTCTCTCTCTCTCAAAATAAATAAACTTAAAAGTTAAAATAAGGTTGCTTAGTAGTCATTTTGCATGTTACTGAAGTTTCAAATATTTAAACAATAGGTTGGTGAAGTAGTTGATCATTGTCTCAGAACACTAATTGCATTTAATGCAACTTGCATGTATTAGTTTGAAGAAATAATTTGAAGGAAAATGGGCTGGTGTAAAGTCTTCTAAAATATTTAAAATACTTTATGCCAACTATTTAGCAAGAATGATTTTTAAAAATGTATTACATAGTACTTAAGAGGGGCGCCTGGGTGGCTCAGTTGGTTAAGTGTCCGACTTCAGCTCAGGTCATGATCTCACAGTTCGTGGGTTTGAGCCCCACTTTGGGCTCTGTGCTGACAGCTCAGAGCCTGGAGCCTGTTTCAGATTCTGTGTCTCCCTCTCTCTCTGCCCCTCCCCTGTTCACGCTCTGTCTCTGTCTCAAGAATAAATAAACAATAAATTTTTTTAAATAATACTTGAGAAAGTAGTATTTAATGCCTGAATCCAGAATTAATTATGAAATTTAGCCTGAGTTGTCAGAATGGTGCATATTTTATAGTTTAAGATCAGTAGAGTATATTCCTAGAATATGTTTCTATCTTATGTGTTATTTAAAGAACACAATAATTTTCCAGGTACTTGGGGAGTTTTTTTCTTTAAAAATAATTCCCTCTATTTAGTGCCTTCAAAGAAGCTTAAAGCATTTTATAAAATAGTTAAAGTCTCAAAGATTGTTGATATTCTTAGAAAGCCATTTGAACATAATATATTGGTTAAAAAATGGGCTTTTAAGTCATATTGGCTGGCTTTATGTTCTGCCCCTAACATTCTGAGCTCAATTCCTTATGTAAAACACAAACAATAGGTTAAATATAGTAATATTTACCTCATGGGTAGCTGTGAAGATTCAATGAACCAATAAATTTAAACCTTGTAGTAGAGTGCCTTGCACAAAGAAAAATTTCAGTAATGCTGTTACAAATACATAATAATTGAGATTTGAAGAAAGATTATCCCTATCCTTCATTTTTTTTTCTTTTAAGCATTCATTTTCAAAAGAACACGTGTCCTTTCCTAAACTGCCCCTTCATTTTTTTTAAATCTCTTCCATCCATCCAATTCAGTGCTCTATGTCTCAAGGAATTTTGATACTAGAACCTGTGTTTTGGTAATAGAAATATGTTACCATGATACAAGCAGCTTAGCTAAAACTGTCACTTTCACATTAGAGCCATTTGTAGAATTCTGAAAAAAAAATCTTATAGCAAACAAAAAATTGTATTTGAATTCAGTCACACAAGGGAACCCATCTGTTATTTATCTAGTCTTGATCCAGAAAAATGCAAAAATAGCAGAATAACGTCAAATCTAACTTGTTATGATTTTAGCTTCATTTTCTGATAAGAGTGCTTCACTTTACCAGGCAATTCCCAAAGGTATCAGCAATGCCTATGAAAGGACCATAGGGGAAATGGGTAATATGGGACACTTCCCACAGTGAGTAATTCTGTGTAGATATATATAGTACTACCAATCTTTTTTTTTTTCTAATTTTTAAAGTGGTAAATGTTGCCTGTGACTTCCTAGCACCAAATTAATTTTTCCTCAGATTTGTTCAGTGTCTGTAGTGGAGGAAAAGAGAATTCCCTGAAAAAATATATTCCTTGTACAAAAATATATAAAATATTAAATATTAAATTTATAGAAAACTATTAATACTATCATATATAGGTTTTAAAATGCTGTCACAATGGCACTTTTGGATAAATAGATTAAAACATACAAGTCCCTATTATTCTGGCTTCTGTTACACAGAATAGCTGAAGCCATGAGTTTAGTGTAAGTCTTATGTTCAGATATATCTGGTGTACAAATGGTTTTTTAGGAATAATTCAGTGTGCTTGCCACAGTCTACAGCAGGGCATAACAAACTTTCTGTAAAAGATCCGATAGTAAATATTTGAAGCGTTGCCAGCTGTATGTTTTTTTTTAAAACTACTCAACTCTGCTGGTGTAATACAAAAGCAGCCATAGACAGTACATGAACAAATGGAAGTTCCAATAAAGCTTTAGTTACAAAAACAGAATTGCAGCAAATTTGGTCTGCAGGCTGTAGTTTGCCAACCCCTGATCTACAGCAAACATTATTCTTTATCACTCTTTCATAACATGGTGAACTGTGGCATTTTTGTGTCCCATGTAAATTGTCACTGTTTCATTCTCATTACTGCTTCTGAGAATCATTATTTTACTCAATTACATAATGGTATTAAAAATGTTCAGTACAGGGGCACTTAGCTGTCTCAGTAATCTCTTTTGGGTAACTATGGAAAAAATAAAAATAAGTGATGTCTTAAATTTACCACTAAATATAGCACTATGCATACAAACATATGTTCTTATGTGAATATTACAGTACATTTTGCAAAGCTGATAGAGAATGGTGGCTCTAATTCTAAAGCCCAAATTCTTGACTAGCTGCTTACAGTGCTGTTTTTTTCAAAGGGATGTGTGTGCGTCCATCTGTCTAATGGCTTTCCTCTTGCCCTTTTTTAACAAGACAAAGGCCAAATGATCTGCTTTATAAATTTTTGTCCTAGGTCGACTTCTGGTCTTGGCCATATCTGATGTTTACCACTTGTACCTTAATTGGAGAAAGTGAAGATCTGAAAATAATAACACTTATCCTAAGGCTTAAAGCTGAGTGTTTATAAACTACCCTTCTTTATGCCTGTTTTCTCCCAGATCGCTGCCTACTTTTGATAGCCCTTACAATGGAAGGGACACATCAGCAAGGGAAAAAAGACAAAGAGGATTATTAGAGTTTTCACCCAATCCTTTTCAGTTATTTTCCTCCTCTTACAAAATGTTTATCTGTTGGTACACTGCCATATTTGTTCTCTCTGGGGATTCCACTTTGTTCTTGGTCTGTATCAGACACCTTTCTGACTTGCTAGGTTGAAGGATATTTCCCAAGCCTTCTATAAAATAAACTGATAATCTGCGTGTTGGATGCTTGGGCTGGAAGACTATTTTCTGGAATACCTACAGACTTCCTTACCAGTAGGGTTACATGTTAATGATGTCTATTCTAAATTCATTATGTTTATTCTAAAACCTGTTTATGTCAAGTAGTATGTGTTACTTCAGTGCAGAATTGAATTAAATATTAGGTAAACCAGTGAAGAATGGATTGGAAAAGAAAGCATTATTTTCATGAAACTTAAGTTGACTGCTTTGGAAAGACTTGATGAAGTCAAGTTGCTTTTTAAAAAGATTGAAGTTAATATAGGCAAGGTGAAGTGTTAAAGGTTGGGTTGAGGAGACTGAAAAACATCAAGGATTTGCACATAGATTGCTTTATGAGTATTTGAGTTCTCTGTTCACCTTAAAGAAATAGAAACTGGAAATCATGGATGGTGAAAAGCTTGTAACATCTAAGAAATAACAAATATTAATTAGCAGATCAGCAATTAAAGAAAAAGCCTTGACCTTACATCAGATGATTAGCTGTTAATACCAAATAAATATATTTTGTGTGTGTGATTTTTTTTTAATACTAACCACCTGTCCGATTATGTAAAATATTAAAATCTTCCATTTTGTATCCTTTAGTGAATCACACCTGTTTTATCAGTGACCTTATATATTTTATCAGGTGACTGAGTTCACTGATATTTTCAGATTTTGCTAAAGAAAGAGCTAAGAAGTTTGTCTCTTAGTAGAGCACTAGCAAAATTAAAAATACACTCAACTTCCTAATGACAATAAGACTCCTGACAATATGTCTGAATGGAAGCATCAACAATTAAAGCCTGAACCAATAAAATCTGGGGACAATATACTATTTGAGACATCACTGATCTTACATGATTTAGGAGAGATCACCAAATGGTTCCCCACTTCAAAAATATAAATTGGAACGAGCACAGTAAGAAGTTAGGGCTGGTCAAACCGGGGCTCTCAGGCAAATGGAAGGGGAGGGGTTGTCTGAGGGTTGGTGGTGGAAATTGAGACCTGAGCCAGCGGGGGAAGTTAAGGTTAAGAAAGGGAGTCAAGTACTCCTTGTGAGCCTAGATCACCAGAGTCGGAGGTTTAAGTGTTTGCAAGTTAGTTCTATGTCCTGGCAATCAGCAGAAGCAAATTCTTTTCTGCAGGATCCCCACTGAGTAATTAACCAAATAGCTGGCAATATAATGCTCCCAAACACATTAGAAGACAAGCCCCTATGACTGAGTCATTCCTATGACTGAGTCATTCAATATAACAACATCAAACTTAGAACCACAGATACTGAAATTGTGAGATAATAATAGATTATGTAATATTTATAGAAATAACAGCTATAGTCACAAAGATTACCAATCTACAAGAAACTACTTGGAATAAATAACAGTTTTTGTTTAAAAAAATCAGATGTCTAGAAACAATTTTTGAAATAGAAACTGAATTTTGAAATGCAAAACAGTTTAGACTGCTGTTTAAAGAGAAATTTAACTGGTGTATGTAGGTGAAAAAGTTACCCAGAATGCAAGAAGAGAGACAGGGAAAATATGAAAGTGATATTAAGAGAAATGGAGGACAGAATGAGAAGTTTAAAAAGAGGAAAATTAGAGTCCCAGGAAATGAGTTGCTAGAGGAGAAAACAATGCATAGGAGACAGTATTTAAGGAGGTAATGGCTGTAAATTTTACAAAACTGCAAATATGTGAATCCATAGATCAAGGAGGTACTATATACCCCTAGCAGAATAAATAAGAATAACACTTTTGTGAAACTTTTGGTGAGCACCAGAGACAAAAACCTTGAAAACAGTAAACAAAGAAAGGACAGCTCATCAAAAAAAAAAAAAAAAAAAAAAACCAACCCAAAACAACAAAAAAGACCAACAGAATAATAGCAGAGTCCACAACAACAATGAGAATAGAAGACAGTATAATATCTTTAAATATGGAGAAAAACTTCAACGAGAATTTTGCGCCTTGTGAAACTGCTGTGGTAAGCATGGAGGTGCACTGCCAGATCCCCTTCAAAGAAAGACTCTCCATTGCAGGAAGTGTGGTTAGCAGACACCCTTTCAGCTGCAGAGAGCTGCCTTATCTGACTTCATCCCTTCCTGGGATGGCCTGCAACTACCAATTGTTAGGGTGGGCTGAGAAGCCCTGGCGATTGGCCCAAAGTGGGACATTTTAAAGGTCATTATTTGCTCCAGGACTCCCTACCAGTTAGTGGAGGCTTTTCTGAGAATTCATGGCAGGTCACTTTTTCCTTTCCTCAGTCCTGCTTCCATGGAACCCTTTGCTTCACAGGTCTCTTCCTCATAAATGCCTTAATACCCCAAAATTCAATTCTGCATCTTCTAGAGAATTCAGCCTGTTCTCAAGAACAAGGATGAAATGAAGCCATTTCCGTATAAACAAAAGCAGAGTTTAACACCAAGAGACTTGTACTAAAGGCATTTCTAAAGGTTGTATTTCAAGAAGAATGAAATGATCTCTGAGGGATAGGAGATGAAAGAATGACAAGGAAATAAAATTGGATATTAAGCAAAGCAAATACAGTTTCTGTAAAATCCTAGTAACTGCATAATTTGGGGTTTTTAAATATATACCTAAAATCCAGTAGAAAAAAAAGTACAAAAAATGTATATAGACCATCATTGGGTTAATGCTTCAATCAGTGAGTTGCATCAGAAATCAATTATTCCAGAATCCCTGATTAAATGCCCTTCTCTCTTTACCCTTTTTTGCTTTCTCTCCTGCCCCCTCCCCCATTGGCCACTTGTTCTTCAGAGGTTTGGGGTTTTTTTTTCCTCATTGTTTTTAAACTTTTTGAATAGATGCTGTGTTAGAATGATTAATAATAGTAAAAATGTATAGTGAAAAGCATTATTCCTACTTTTATTCCTCATATTCTCAATTTTCACCCCGTGTCCATAGCTTCTTGTATTTATATACAGAATTTTTTTTTCCTCTGAGACTGTCTTGAGAAAGACATAATATACTTAAAAGAGCTCAGCACACAGAAGTCACTAAATTTAATTCCCTTCATTCCTTAACCATTTTTGACCTTAAGACCCAGAAAGCATAATTAACCATGTATTTTGATGCTAGGTGTCATAACTTTTGCTTTATACCTGTAAACATAAAGTAGAACCATAAAACCATATTTCATGCATGTCTTAATGAAAATTTCAAAGAGCTTTCCTAGCCTTGGCCTAATTGAAAGGAAAACTATTTTTTAAAGTGAATGTGATTAATAGAAACTCATGCTTTCTGGAAAGTGATTCAGGTGTTCTAGAATATATTCATGAAATTGAAAAGTTTGTGCCTATTCCAAATGAAAATTGTTTTTATCATTTTAAGTATTAAAATGTAAGATCAGGTTTTTTTAATTGAGGTATAATTGACATTAGGGTGTACAACATAATGATTCAATGTTTGTATATACTGTGAAATCACCACAATAAGTCTAGTTAACATTTATTACCATACATAATTATAACAATTTTTTCTTAGGAAAATTTTTAAGATTTACTTAGTAGCTTCCAAATATGTGATACTGTAGCATTAACTTTAGTCACCATGCTATATATTACATCCCTATGACTTATTTTAAAACTGGAAGTTTGTACCTTTTGACCCCCTTCACTCATTTCTTAACTACCAATCTGTTTTACCAATCTGTATCTGTGAGCTTGGTTTTGTTTCTTGGATTCCACATATAAGTGAGATCATATGGCATTTGTCTTCCTCTGTTTGACTTATTTAGCATGATGCTGTAAAGATCTGATCATACTGCCACAAACGGCAAAAGTTCATCCTTTTGTATGGCTGGCTAAGATTGTGTGTGTGTGTGTGTGTGTACACACCACATTTTCTTTATCACTTCATCTGTCAGTGGACACAGGTTGTTTCTGTATCTTGATATTGTAAATAATGCTGCAGTGAACACGGGGGTGCATAGATCTTTTCAAGTTAGTGTTTTCATGTTCTTTTGAGAAATACCCAGAAGTGGAATTGCTGGATTATATGGTAGTTCTAGTTTTAAGTTTTTGAGGAACCTCTACACTGTTTTCCGTAGTGCCTGCACCATAGGGAACAAGGGTTCCCTTTTCTCCACATCCTTGCTGACGCATTCTTGCCTTTTTGATAATAGTCCTTCTATCAGGTGTGAGGTGATGTTGTGGTTTTGATTTGCATTTCCCTGATAATTAGCCATGTTGAACATCTTTTCATGTACATGTCTGCCATGTCTTCAGAAAGCTGTCTCTTCAGATCTGCCCATTTTTAAATTGGATTGATTATTGTTTTGCTTTGAAGTTGTATGAGTTATTTATGTATTTTGGATATTGATCCCTTATCAACTATATGATTTGCAAATATTTTCTTCCATACAGTGGGTTGTATGGAAGCATCCTTTTGTTGATGCTTTCCTTTGCTCTGCAGAAACTTTTTAGTTTGATGTAGTGCAACTTGTTTAGTTTTGCTTTTGTTACTTTTGCCTTTGAGGTCAGATCCCAAAATTTATTGCCAAGACCAAGTCACAGAGCTTACTGCTTGTATTTTCTTCTAGGAGTTTAATGGTGTCAGATCTTACATTCAAGTCTTTAATCTATTTTGAGTCCTTTTCTGTGTATGGATTAAAACTGTCTAGTTTTCCTGACACAGTTTATTAAAGAGACTATCCTTTCCCCATTGTATATTCTTAACTCCTTTGTTGTAAATTAACTGACCATATATGTATGCATGCATTTACTTCTGGGCTCTCTATTCTGTTCTGTTGATCTGCATGTCTGTTTTTATGCCAATACCATACTGGTTTGATTGCTATAGCTTTGTAATATAGTTTGAAATCAGGGAGCGTGATGTCTCCATCTTTGTTCTCCTTTCTTAACGTTGCTTTGGCTATTTTGTGTTTTGTTGTTCCAAACAAATTTTAGGATTATTTGTTCTATTTCTGTGAAAATGCCATTGGAATTTTGGTAGGGATTGCATTTAATCTGTAGATTTTCTTAGGCAATAATGGACATTTCAACCATATTAATTTTTCTAATTGATGAGCACAAGTTACCTTTCCATTTATTTGTCTTGCATTTCTTTCATTAATGTCTTGTTTTATTAATCTGTAAATCATGAGATTGCAGAGCAATTTTGAAGAGTTTCAAATAACTCATTTCTGAACATGGTCTATCCCCTAAATAGTTTTTGCAAGGCTGAGGAAATTGATCTCTTGTAGTAATGCTTGGCAAAATCTAAACCATGTTTCTGTTACATTATTTTATACTTAATGACGTACTAATTTAGTTTCTTTAGTTAATATTTTGGAAGAGAGAATGGAACTTTTCAGAATGATTTACCCTTTATTTGTTGGGGGGAAAAACTAGTTTATTTTTTTAATCTAAAAAAGAAAGATTATGCTTTTCACAAGATGAATGGGCATCATTATATTGTGAATGAACATGAGAATTCTTTATGTGCATCAAGATCAAGTGTAAATTCTACAAAGTTTTTAATTATTTGCTTCCCAGTTATTGCATACATATTGTAAAGTATATGTATATAGTATACTTTCCATTTTCTAGTTATTTCTAATTTGTAAGACTAAAGTGACATCACAGTGATTATTTTTTCTCTCAGATATAATTTGGATGAAAATTCAAGATGTTGTGCTTTATTAATCAAGTGTAACTTCTGAAGAAGTAATTTTCATAATGCCATCAAAGCAAAACAATGGTAGACTGGAATGAGTAACTGAATTATTTTTGTTTTCATTTTAAGTTATTGAATAAATTTTGGCTTTAAGCCTTAACCTCATTTGTGGGTTTTTATGAAGTTAATTAAATAATAGGCACAATATATCAAGATGTCATGATAAATTTTTGAGATAATAATACTCTGTGGTTACCTTTCTGAGCATTTACTAGTTAATTCCTTCCTAATCAGCTTACTGTATTTATTTTCACAGGGTTAGAAATAAGTCAATAGGCCAAAGATTGGAAAAGATAAACTTGGAAAGTAAAAGGAAGATGCATAGATACAGATCTAATGAAAGAAGTGAATTACTAATTAGCTCTCTACTTATCCTACATAGTACTGCTTTGGTGCCTAGGTGGCTCAGTCTGTTAAGCTTCTGACTCTTGATTTCAGCTCAGATCATGATCTCACGGTTTGTGGGATTGAGCCCCGTGTCCGTCTCTGTATTGACAGTGTGGAGCCTGCTTAGAATTCTCTCTCCTCTCTCTACCCCCCCCTTGCTTGTGTTCATTCTCTCTCTCTCTCAAAATAAATGAACATTTAAAAATAAATAAATTTTAGAACTATTGCCACCCCGAGAGGAACAAAGTATTGTAATTATAGGATCCTTGACTTCCTTTTTGTCTTTTCTTTTTAAAAGTAGTTTTAAATGTTTCTGACATACAGAGATATATGAAGAGTAAACATCAGATACCAATAGATTTGTCAACCACTTAATAAATAAAACACTACCAAAACCTCAGATCTCCTTCCCTGATTGAAACTCTCTTCTAAACTATCATTATTTAGAACTCGGTGTTTTTGTATGTTTACTTAGATATTTACTTACATGTATTTTTTCCTAAATTATATATAGTATTAGTTTATTTCATAACGTTATAGTGTCAAAACTATGCATTTTTTGCAGCTTGCTTTTGTCATACATTGTGTTTGTGAGATACGGTAATATATAGGGATTTATTTGCTTTTTCTGCTGTTCAGTATTCTGTTGTATGACTATATCACATTTGTTTATTTTCTTCTGGATATTCAGGTTGTACCTTTTTTCCTCTATTATAAATAATGCTGCTATGAATATTCTTATGAATAATGCTGCTATGAATATCCATTTGAGCTTCTAGAATATACACCTAAAAATGGAATTGTTGGGTCATAAAATCTGTGATTCTTCAGCTTTACTAGGATGTTGCCAAATTGCTTTCCAAAATGTTTTAACCAATTTAAAGGTTGTTTTTTTTTTTTTAATCATTTATTTTTGAGAGAGAGACAGAACAGAGCACAAGTTGGGGAGGGACAGAGAGAGAGAGACACAGAATCTGAAGCAGGCTCCAGGCTTTGAGCTGTCAGCACACAGCCTGACGTGGGGCTGGAACCCACGAACTGTGAGATCATGACCTGAGCTGAAGTTGGGTGCTTAACTGACTGAGCTACCCAGGTGCCCCTGGTTTAACCAGTTTAGACACCCCCCATATGAAAGTACAGAAAGTTTTCATTATTTTACATCCTCACCATCATTTGGTGTCATCAGACCTTTTAATTTTGAGCAATCTTATTGTAGTCATTGCTATTTTAATTTGTATTTCCCTAATTTGAGAATTCCTCAAATTCTTTAATTTGTATTGCTAGTAAGATTGAACTTCTTATGTTCATTAACTATTTAGGTTTTGTCTTCTGTGAATTGCTTTTTTTTTATACACACACACAAATATGCACACATATTCTGGATTACAATTCTTTGTCAGTTTATACATTACAGATACCATCTAGCTTGGCTTTTTACTTTTTTAATGGTGCCTTTGTTGAACTGAAGTTTAAAATTTTAATGTAGATATCCATTTTTTCTTTGCTGTTTTTTTTTAATGTATTTTAAGAAATCTCTACCTGAAGGTCATAAAAAATATTCATCTGGGGTCAACTGGGTGGCTCAGTCAGTTAAGCGTCCGACTTCGGCTCAGGTCATGATCTCACCATTTGTGAGTTTAAGCCCTGCGTTGGGCTCTATGCTGACAGCTCAGAGCCTGGAGCCTGCTTCAGATTCTGTGTCTCCCTCTCTTCTCTCTGCCCCTTCCCTGCTCATGCTCTGTCTCTCTCTCTCTCACAAAAATAAATAAATATAAAAAATTTTTTTTAAATAGAAGAAATATTCATTTGTGTTTTTGTCTAGCAGTTTTAAAGTTTTGCTTTCCAGATTTATGATTTTTAAACTATAGAATTTATTTTTATATCTGGTGTGCAGGGGAAATACTATTTTTTAAGTATATAGATATCCAATTAGTGCTATTTATTTAGTCCATCTTTCTATCTACTGATCTGTAGTGCTGCCTCTGTCATATGTTAAGTTACATGTGTGAAACTTATTTCACTATTCCATGGTTTGTTTTCTGTCCTTTATTTTCTATCATTGTCTTAATTACCATAGCATTACCATAAGTCTTTATATCTGATGGGGCAAGTAGGTGACTTTTCAAAGCAGAATGAAAGGCAGATAGAGCAATGTAGTGTATAAGTGCACAAAATTTGGAATCAGAAGACCTGCATTCTAAAACTGTTGTCACTTATCAACATGATAGATTCTGCATGAGCCTGATCAATAGTTTATTTTTATGTGGGCTTTAGGGGACCACAGGCTTAATGTAAGTCAACATTTGTAATGAATCTTTTTTAAAAATGAAAGCAAAACAGGCAGAAAATAACGTAAAAGAAGGTTATATAAGATGACATTAAATAAATAAAATGAAAGCAAACCTAATGCAATATGTGTTTCCATTAGTATAGATTCCACTTGATAGGGAAAGTGGCCAAAGACTCTGCAACCTGATTCAAATCCAAAGTCTCAAAAACAATAATTGAATTTAGGTCACCACAACAGCCAAAAATACACCCTTGGTGGTTTTCTTTCTTTGTGAGGTTTTTTTCTCCCATAACATAATTTTTTCTATATAATTAAAAAGAACTTAAGTTCAGGGGTCTTTGGTGGATTATGGTTCTAATTTTGAAAAAAACAAAATATGGAAAAATATTTTTCATATTATGGTTGAATAATATCATATTGCAGTGTTCTATTGGTTGAAATTAGAGTGATAGAGGAGATCAGTTATTCAGAAGAGAGTGAATGTAGGCTTTTCACAGCTAGCCAGGCTGTTGTAGAAAAATTACACTAATCAAGATACAGGGCTTAGAGTAGATGCTGATTGTCTCCCTTCTCTTCCTGGGATTCTCCTTTAGTTCCCAGTAAATAGACCAAAGAAATATGTCAGGTCAGTTTTTTGCATTATTAAGTTGATTTATTTTAGCATCAGTAGGAATATAGCATTTTATTATTTTTTTAACTTTTTAAAACTTACTCATTTTTTATATTTGGAGAGAACATGTACATATGGGAGAGGGGCAGAGAGAGAGTGAATCCCAAGCAGACTCCACACTCTGCATGGAGCCTGATGTGGGGCTTGATCCCATAATCCTGGGATCATGACCTGAGCCAAAATCAAGCCACCCAGTCGTCCCAGGAATATAGTGTTTTAAAAGGACAATTATAAACGAGACAGTAAAATTTCTTGTTTGTCTATTGTAATTATACCAGGAACTGAGGTATTTGGTGGGTTTTTTCCTCAAAAGAAAAAAAAAATCTGTAAGCATTCAGCTCAATATAGGGCTGTTTTAAAATAAAAACTGAACATTGTATTCCTTTTCCTTTATTATTTTTTTTTAATGTTTATTTTTGAGAGAGAGAGTGTGAGTGCGAGGTGGGCAGAGTGAGAGGGAGACAGAATCCGAAGCAGGCTCCAGGCTCTGAGCTGTCAGCACAGAGCCCAAAGCAGGGTTCAAACTCATTGGCCTGGCTGTGAGATCATGACCTGAGCCAAAGTTGAAAGCTTAACCTACTGTGCCACCCAGGCGCCCCCCTTTTCCTTTATTTAAATATTTTTCTTTAGTGAGTTTTGTCTTTCTAGCTACTATAGATCCTGTTTTACATGCTAACTGCCTGAATTTTTTGTGTGTTTTACAGCTAGATAATAATGCATTTTCCTTCCTCTTTTTCCTCGTGTATAAGGGAAAATTCCTTTCCTTACATTAATAGGTTGGCCATTCTTTTGCAGAGTCTTGACCCTCTTGCTCCAGCACTCTTTGCATACGGCATGTTCACAAAGGTATTTCTTGAGTTGCTTTGTCACTGTATTCTGCACATGGGCAGGTGCTGATTTGTCATCCCTGGAATTTTGGTTTTAACCAGAATCTTATAATACAAAATATTCCATGTTATATCCCTCTGTCCTTCAATTCCTCACTGTATTGCCTTGCCTGATTGAAGATTTTGGTTGTTGCTGTTTTTACTGATTTGTTGTTGTTGACTTTACTGCTTTTTGTTTTTAGCACTTCTTCCCTTTAATTCAAGCGTTTCTGTTATGTGGACAGTATTTCTGATTCATAAAAGGCAGTACAATGCAGTTTAAAACACTAAAGAAGTTAGAAGACATGGTTTCTCACTTAGGATATCTTTTTTCCTCCCTCCCCTTACCTGGATAGTCTTGTCCAGTCCAATGTTTTAGACTATATAGCCCAACTTCATTTCTGAGTTCCAGACATACACACACACACACACACACACACACACACACACACACACGACATTTCCTTTCAGAAATCTACAAGGCATTTGCAACTTAACATGTCTAAAACACAATTCTTTGTTTTTCTCCTAAAACCTGCTTCCTGTGTCACATCCCCAGTTCTTCCCCCATTTAGTAAATTATGTTATGATTCATGAGTTGCTCTCACCCCAAATTAGGAGCCATTTTGAACCCTCTTTTTCTCACATACCTCATCACACCCAACCCATCAACTTCCAACCACCTTCACTTCTACCTTAGTCCACGCTATTTGATATTTCAGCAGTGGCCTTCCAGTTCATCTTCTTGCTTCTATTCTTGTTCCTTTACGATTTATTTACAATAAGTGACCAGCGTGAACTTTTTAAAACATAAATGAGGGGTGCCTGGGTGACTCAGTTTAAGTGTCTGACCAGCTCAGGTCATGATCTCACAGCTTGTGAGTTTGAGCCCCGCATCGGGCTCTGTGCCTAGAACCTGCTTCCAATTGTGTGCCTCCCTCCTTCTCTGCCCCTCCCCCACTCACACTCTGTCTCTCTCTCTCCTTCAAAAATAAATAAACATTAAAAAAATAAAACATAAATGAGATCATATTGTGTCTTCAAACAAAACCCTCAAATGACTTCCTATTACTCTTAATAAAAAAGTCATCATTTTCTTTATTGCCTGCAGGGCCATTTATAATGTGGTTCCTGCCTACTTCTCTGACCTACTGCCTACCATTCTGCTTGCTTGCTCTGCTCTAGACACACTGGTCTCCTTGTTATTGATGTTGAGAAACAACAGATTTGTTCTCTCAGGATTATTGTCATTGCTATTCCTACTGCTTGAAATACTCTCACTGCAGAGTATATTCCAAATCCCTGTTTAAATACTGTATTCTCGGAGATGCCTTTTCTCACTATTTTGATCTAAAATATGTGGCCCATGCATTTGCACCACCTCCAAAACCTTATCCCCTGCTCTGCTTTAGTTCTGAGTTTTTATTACCATCTGATATCACAGGATTTCTTTATTTCCTTGTTAATTGACAGTACTCCACCCTCACCCTGCCCCCACCTCTCCCTAGAATGTAAGCTCAGTGGAGCAGAGAATTTTCTGACTCATTTACTGTTAAATTTCTTGTACCAGGATATAGTAGGCACTCAGTACTTGAGTGACTGAAATAATTAGCTATATGACCTTGAGCAAATCAGTCTACCTCCCTACTTTGATTCCACACATATAAAACGAAGGAATTTGACTGGATAAGATCTCTGAAGAAGAGTATTTTAGACTGCAGATGACCAGTCATCTGGAATTGAAGGTAACCTCAAAGTCATTAAGTTAAAGCCTGCAATTTTTTAAAAATGATTTTATCAAGGTCACATTGCTCAGGCCAGTGCTCTTTTCACATTACATAATAGCTCTGCTTCTGTACTCAAATCTGATTAGATCTCCCTCCATACCTTAATTACAGTTTTGACTAGTTTTAATTTTTAGGTTCTTGGCCCTCTTCCTATTTATTATGTGAGCCCTGTCTTTACATTTACAAATAATTGATTTTCTTCAGTCATTCTTTTCTCACCATTCACTGAATATAAGCTGATATGATTTGAAGCATGCTTCTGAATGGTCTCATTCTTCCCCTTATCTTCCTCCACTTTTATAGGAACTTTCTCTTTTGTGAGTCAAAAGTATATAGTTCTGGTTAAAATATATGTGTTAACTACTATGATAGATTTTTAAATCATGGAAAATAACTTTTGGAGCAAAATTAGACATAATAAAAATTAGAGACTAGTCTCTAATTCCCCTAGAAAAATTTTCAAGAATAGTAGGATTACAGGGGTGCCTGGGTGTCTCAGTCAGTTAAGCATCCAACTCTTGATTTCGACTCAGGTCACGATCATACTAACTTTGAGATAAAGCCCCACCTTGGGCTGTGTGCTGACAATGCAAGCTTGCTTTGGATTCTCTCTCTCCTCTCTCTGGCGCTCCCCTGCTCGCTCTCTCTCTCTCTCTCTCTCTTAAAATTTAAAAAACAACAACACTAAAAACAAAAAGATTAGGGGTGCCTGGGTGGCTCAATCAGTTAAACATCTCACTTGGGTTCAGGTCATGATCTCACAGTTTGTGAACTTGAGCCCCACATTAGGGGCTGCACTGTCAGTGCAGAGCCTGCTTGGGATTCTCTCTCTGCCTCCCTCTCTGCCTGTTCCCTGCTTGTGCTTGCTCTGTCTGTCTCTCTCTCAAAATAAATACATACAGTTAAAAAAAAAAGATTAATAGGGCTACAGGTTATTAGGATAAACCTTAGAATTTACCTAGTCTAATCCCTCAATTTTCACATGGGGAAATTTAACTGTATATAATAGCATTGGAAATACTGGAATAAACAAAGCTAAATGGTTGTTTACTTCAGGACTTCTCAGAGCCTTTAATATACGAATATGCATGTGAATCTCCAAGGAGGAATTATAATATCCAATTGTATTTTACCACAGAATATCTTATTATGGATTATCTTTTAGTATCTTCTGGGACAGTAGTACCCATGTACCACATGTTTGAGCATTTATTAGATGTCAAGTGCAGTTCTAAGTACTTTACATGTTTCAACTTATTTTACATACTGTCTGTATTCGTTTGTTCTTATTATTATGTGAAGATCTGTGTTCAAGAAATAATGTGCCATAGTAGAGAATATAAGGAAGTCACAAGATGTGTGTGTGTGTGTGTGTGTGTGTGTGTGTGTGTGTGTAAATGCTGAATATAAGTCCTGGGCATTGATTCATTTACAGCTCATCATCATGTGTTCTATTTAGGTGATCATTGGTCTCTTTATATAACTTACTTTAGATACTTATGATATTCACTATATACTTTATTAAATATGAATATAACTTGGTATTTTCTTAGAGCAATTCATTTTTAGAACATTTACTGGTATCTACCATAATCTAGATTTACACTGTATCTCATGAGCTTTTAACATTCCATTAATACGATAGAAGTTCTCGTGGTTAATATGTTTTGTAAATGTTGATTATATACATATGGTTTTCCAGAATATTAGGAAAATATTATTGTAAAACATGCTAGGAAGAAAAACACACCTCCCCATCAGTATAACCAGTATTTACATTTTTCTTTATATTTTTCTAACATTAAAAAAAATAATGTTTATTTATTGAGAGAGAGAGAGAGCAGAGAGAGAGGAAGACACAGAATTCAAAGCAGGCTCCAGGCTCTGAGCTGTCAGAGGCACCTGGGTGGCTCAGTCGGTTAAGCCTCTGACTCTAACATTTTTTTAAAGATTTTATTTTTAATGTCTACACCCAATGTGAGGCTTGAACTTACAACCCTGAGATCAAGAGTCATATGCTGTACTGACTGAGCCAGGCTGGCACCCCTTTCTAACATTTTGGTAGCTACTGTAGAAATATATACTCTGTTGCCTCCAGCCAGTGAATCACACTTTTTGCTCTTGTCTACGTAGTTCTTTTCCTTGAATCGGGCTGGCTTTGTGACTTGTTTTTGATTAGTGGAATGCAGCAAAAGTGATTCTGTGTGACCTTGAGGCTAAGTCATAAGAAGCCTTGCAATTTTTTCCTCTAGTAAGAAGTCAGCCTGCTCTGAAACCACAAAATGTGTGGAACTCCAAACTAGTCATAAGCTTATATGGTGAGGCTGCATGAAGGGAGGAAGAGGAGAGCGGGGAAAGGTCCCAGCCAGCCTTCCACCTTTCCCAGCAATCCTAACTGATATTCTACATGTTTGAGTGAAGAAACCATCTTATATGTATATCCATCTCAGTATTACGTTCAGATAGATGATGCAGTTAAATGACAAATGGGGCTGGAATTAACTGCAACTATGCAAGAACCCAAGTGAGAGTCACCCAACTGAGCCCAGTCAACTCACAGAACTGTCAGAGATAATAAGTACCTGTTGTAAGCTATTAAGTTTTGGTGTCTACACAAGAGTAGATAGCTAGAACAGTGCATAGTGATATGTAACAAAACACACTAAAAAGTCATATTTGATATGTATGTAATATGTTACAGATATTATATGAAATTTTTAAATATAAATGGGAGGCCTGGGTGGCTCAGTGGTTGAGCGTCCAACTCTTGATTTCAGCTCATGTCCTGATCCCACAGGTTGTGAGTTTGAGTCCCATGTCGGGGCTGTTCACTGACAGCACAGAGCCTGCTTGGGATTCTCCCTCTCTCTCTCTGCCCCTCCCTCGCTTGCACGCTCTCTCTCAAAAAAAAAATAATAATAAAATATAAATATCATATTTGACACATTAGTCTACACCTGGTAGTGTACTAGAGGTTGCTCACACAGGCTCACAAGAGGCAGTTGTGTGCCTTTCTTCATGACTCCACATTAAGTGAGTAGCTTGAAAGTGGCATGGTTGGTGTATTTACACTACAAACTTTGTAGATGCTACAAAACAGAGCTTACCTCCATCCAGAAAGCCAGTTGTTAAACATTTATAAGCATACCACTGTATCTTCCTTTTTTCACTTTACTTACGTTATCATTGTTGAATGGCTACTTGTTTGGTTATTTTTTCTAGATACCTAACTAGAATGTATCTTTATTTAAACAATTTCCTATTATTGGTCTACTGTTCCTTTAGCGTGTATTTCTTGAAACAGAATTTGTCACTTAAAAGGTATACACATTACAATTTTTAGTAAGTACTGTGAGATTGTCTATCAGAAATATTATACTAATTTATATACTGCTCTTCCATGGAGATATTTCCTCATACCACACCCAACTCTTAGTTTTATATTTGGAATGCTCAGACTTAAAAAAATGAAGTTCTCTACTTTTATTCTTAAAAAATGTTTAATAGATATTCACACAGTTAAAAACCCAAAAGTTATATGAGTATATGGGAAAAAAATCTCCCATTTATGCCTGTGTCTCCCAGCTACCCAGTGCCCTTCCCAAGGTAACTTGAATATTACAATGAATTTTTATATCCTTTCAGAGATGCTTATGCATGTACAAGCAGGTATATTCCTTTTTCTTTTTTCACTCAAATGGTAGCTACTATTCACATTTAACTATATATCTTGGAGACTAATACCTGAAGAGAAAAGTCTTCCTCAATATGTTTTATGACCTCATAATATGTCATTCACTGGATAAACACATTGTTTCTAATATTTTACTATTGCAAACAGTTTTTGTATATCATTTCACATAAATGTGAATAAATCTGTACATAAATTTTTAAAAGAATTGCTTGATCAAGAGTATAATTTTTTAGATACAATTGACATATATTAGCTTCATAAAGTATATAATTTTGGTAAATATTACCAAATTGTCTTTTATAGAAGTGGTATGGATTTATATTCCTATCTCCAATATATGAGAGTATATTTCTCCACACATTTGCAAATGCAACATACTATCAGACTTGGATCTTAACCTGATGGATTAAAAATGTAGAATTGTCATGTAATTTTAATTTTTTTAAACTGTGAGTGAGCTTAAGCTCGTATATTTGTATTTCATTTTTTATAAACTATCCATATCTTTCGCTAATTTTCCTTAAGTAGTAGACTTTTATCTTTATAAAACTTATTTATTAATAAAATTAGTCCCTTTATCTGCCATACATTTGTAACAATTTTATACCAGCTTTTTATTGTCTTTTGACTTTATGGAAGTTATAGCCATGCAGAAATGTTGGGGTTTTATGAAGTCAGATTTATCTGTCTTCACTTTTATGGCTTGTAGATTTTGTGTTATAACTAGAAAGTCATTCTCCATCCTGAGAATATAAAAGCTTTCATCTTGAACTTTGTGGTTTCTTTTTGGTTGTTTACTTTTTTTTTTTACATTTGAATTTCGATCTACTAGGAATTTATCCTGGTACGAGATATGGTGTGGCTTCAGTGCTATTTTTTTCCAAATACCTAACTAGAATCCACTTACTGAATAATTCATCTTTTCCAGATGATTTGAAATATCACATGTAATAAATAGTAAAACTATGCTTCCAGTATACACAATTATAGCTCAATTCTACTTATTTCTTATTTATTTATTTTTAATGTTTATATTTTGAGAGAGAGAATGCAAGTGGGGTAGGGGCAGAGAGAGACAGGGAGACACAGAATCTGAAGCAGGCACCAGGCTCTGAGCTGTCAGCACAGAGCCTGATATGGGGCTCAAACCCACAAATTGCTAGATCATGACCTGAGCTAAAGTCAGATGCTTAACTAACTGAGCCACTCAGGGGCCCCTACATATTTCTTTTCTCTTTCAGTTTAGACTTGTGTGTTCTTCTATATGAACTTTAGAATCATCCTGTTTAATTCCCAGGTAACTCTGTTGGTATTTTTATTAGACTTGTGTTAAATTTAATGGCTAAATCAAGGAGAATTTGCATTTTTATAATAGTGATTGTTTCTAGCAAAGAACATGTTTTAAGAGGAGTATATTTTAAAGTTCTTCCAATATATCACTCATTTTTCTTATTAAATTTATTCCTTCCTAGTTGTTTAGCTTTTTTTTTTTTTTAACTGTGTTTGTACTTGTTTGCTAAGGCTGCCATAACAGTATACTATAGACTAGGCAGTTTAAACAACAAAAATTTATTTTCTCACAGTTCTGGAGGCTGGAAGTCCAAGATCAAGGTATCAGCAGGGTTGGTTTCCTCTGAGAACGCTCTCTTTGTTTTGTGGATGATTACCCTCTTACCATTTCCTCACATGGCCTTTTCTAGTAGTCTTTTTTTTTTTTTAATATGGTCTTTTCTCACATGGTGCATCCTTGGTGTGTAGGTGTCCAAATTTCTTCTTGTAAGGACACCAGTCAGATTTGTTTAGGACCCATCCATATGACCTCATGTAACCTTAATTATTTCTTTAAAGACTCTATCTCCAAATGAGTCATCTTATGAGGTACTGAGAGTTAAGACTTCAACATATGAATTTTAGGTCCTCTTTTTTTGCCTACTAACTGATTGATTGTTATGTATGTATATATGAAAGTGATTTCTGTATTTTACCTTGTACCTTGCCACCTTGCTTATGATTTGTAATAATTTTTACCTTTCTCTTAGTTTTTCCAGGTATAAAATTATATTACTTATAAATAATAATTTTATCTCCTTTATAGTTTCTATACTCACAATTTGTTTCTTTGGTTGCAGTCTGTTAGAACTGTTGAAACAAGGCTAAGAGTGGTGGTATAGTACATATTCTTCTTGTATTCCTGATGTTAATGAGAATATTTAGTGGCTTCTGGTATTCCCATTAAGCATGATACTTTTAGATTGAGATAGAGTTATTAAAAAATTTTTTTTAACCTTTATTTTATTTTTGAGAGACAAAGAGCAGGAGCAGGACAGGGTCAGAGAGAAAAGGAGACACAGAATCCAAAGCAGGCTCCAGGCTCTGAGCTGTCAGCACAGAGCCCTACGTGGGGCTCAAACTCACAAACCGTGAGATCATGACCTGAGCTAAGGTTGGGTGCTTAACCGACTGAGCCACCCAGGTGCCTCGAGATAGTTATTTTGTTACTTTAAGAACTTATTCATCATCTCCATATTTTATTATAACTTTTTAAAAAACAAAAACGGATGTTCAATTTATCAAATGCCTTTGGCGTACATGAAAATGATCATGTATATTTTTCCTTTGATCCAGTGTGTTGAATTTATAAATTGGTTTCCTATTGAACCATCTTTGTATTTTTGTATTTTGTATTTTGGTGATGGCATATTCTTTGAATTTGCTGTTGGATTCTGTTTGCATAAAAATTCATAAATGATACATATAGTTTTATTGTTTTATAGAGTTTGTTGAGTTAGGTACAACTTTATGCTTGCTTGTGGAATCAGTTAATATTTTACTATCTGTTTCAATTAATTTTCAAGTTTATTTGAATGGAATTGAGCAAAGTAATCTCTTAAAGCTATTTTAGTTTTGTTCTCTTTTTCTTAATGTTTATTTATTTTGAGAGAGAGAGCATGTGCAAGCAGGGGAGAGGCAGAGAGGAAGAGAGAGAATTCCAAGAGAATCCCTCCCCCCAACACAGGTCTCAATCTCACAAATTACACGAGCTCATGACCTGAGCCAAAAGCAAGAGGTTGATGCCTAACTGACTGAGCCACCCAGGTGCCCCATTTTTGTTCTTATTGTAGCTGTGTGAATAATGCAGGTATGTGCATGTGTATTTGCTGTTTTCTTCCCTTTGTTTGTTTCTTCTATTTTTATTAGTTTCTGTTCCTTAGTTTACTTTATTGATAGATAATATAGTTAACATTCCTAGTTAGTCATTGATCTATTAAGGTGAATACAGTTCTTGTTCTGCAAAAATTTTAAGTTTTTAGTAATCAAAACTATCAGTCTTTTCCTCTTATGGCTTCTTTCATGTTACTTTTTAATTTTTTTTTTTTAATATTTATTTTGAGAGAGAGCACGTGAGCAGGGGGAAGGGCAGAGAGAGAGAGAAGAGTCTGAAGCAGGCATGGAGTCTGACGTGGCTGCAATCTCACAAATTGTAAGATCATGGCCTGAGCCAAAATCAAGAGTAGGTCGCTTAACTGACTGAGCCACCGGGTGCCCCTTAGTGTTACTTTTTTTAAAATGGCCTTCTGCACCATCATTATAAAAATGTTCTTCATTCTTTTCATACTTTTATGATTTGTTGTAATCCGCCTAGAATTTCCTTTTCTTATATGAAGTGACATCTAAATTATTTTGTTTCCAGATGGATTGCCAACCATCCCAACATTATTTATTAAACAATATATGATCTTTTCCCCCATTTATTTGAAATACTTTTATTATATACTAAACTTTCAACATTCTATGAAAAATCCTATTGCTCTTTTTGGATTGTACCAAGTTTATAGGATTAATTTGGGGGATAATTGAATTGATATCTTTAAAAATTGCGTGTTTGCATGTAGAAACGTGAACTGTTTATCTATGTACTTCAGTTTTTCTCTGTGTCCTTTGATAGAGTTTTATCATTTTCTTTGTATTTCTTGCTAGGTTTATTTCTAGATATTTTTTTAGTTTTTGTTTGCATTATAAATGAAATTGTTTTCATTATGTTTCTTCTCTGGTTATTGATGGTATATAAGAAAACATTTGATTTTTGTATGATCTTACCTAACTTAGTTACTGAACCCTTTGATTCTCTTGGATTTTCTGGATAGTCTTTTGTCTCCTTGTTCCCAATATTTACAGTGTTTTTTTTTGTGTGTGTTGCTTCTGGCACGGCATCTTATTGAACTGACAAGAACTTCTGGAATGGTAGCCTTATTCTTTATAGCACCAAAGGACAAAACTAGGACAGGTGGCCAGAATAGCTGGAAGAGGGGGTGCCTGGGTGGCTCATTCGGTTAAGCGTCTGACTTCGACTCAGGGCATGATCTTGTGGTTTGTGACTTCAAGCCCCATGTCGAGCTCTGTGCTGACAGCTCAGAGCCTAGTGCCTGTTTCCGATTCTGTGTCTCCCTCTCTCTGTGACCCTCCCCTGTTCATGCTCTGTCAATAATAAATAAACGTTAAAAAAATAAAAAAAAAAAGAATAGCTAGAAGAGGGAAGTGGGAAGGAGCAAGCTTGTATTTTATCATCAATACCACTGTCTAATTATATTCATACAATAACTAGGTTGAAAGCAAATTAATTTGTTAGGTAAAGAATAAGACTAGATGACTTCTAAGTCTTAATGATAGTTGAGAGTATAAAGAAAGAATTAAGGAGTGACTTTAAGAACTCTTGTATAGAGGGTAGTGGGGGTGCAAAGGGTAGAAGAACAGGAGTAGGAAGTCAAGAAGAAAGTAATGAAAGTGAGAATGTAATGCCTTATTAGGAGAATAATCATGACTATACAGTGTTCTAGAAGCCAGGGGAGATAAAAGTTTTGTAAAATGTGAGATAGTCATTAATAACTGATGCTACATAGAAGTATTAAGAAAAAGTGAAACAGGGATGTCTGGCTGGCTCAGTTGGTAGACCATGCAACTGATCTTGATCTTGGGGTTGTGAGTTCAAGCTCCACATTGGGTATAGAGATTACTTAAAAATAAAATCTTAAACAACAACAAGCCGTTGTATTTTTTAATGAGGAGGTTATTTGTGATCTGCTTTAGCGTCTCCATCTGCTTCTTAATTATAGTTCTTAACTATTCAGTAGTTTCTTTAATTTGTATTTTCATTTAGATTATCAGCTTGATGGAAACATTAATCAAGCCTTACATCTGTTTTATAAGTCTCATGGGACTTTGAAAAGAATTATTCTTAGAGTGGTGGATGATCTATAAATATTTGCTGTTTGATTTTTAGGTAAATCCTAAAGGAATCACACCTTAGTTCTAAGTTATAATTGTAATATAAGTTCTATGTTTTGAGCTTACCAGGCTACTATAATAAACATAAACATAAAATCTAAACATAAACATAAAATCAGTTACAGATAAAACATAACAAAATTTCTAAATGAAATCAATATAAAAGACAAAATAAACTGATTTATATAATAGAAATGCAAACTGATGACCAGTGATTAAAAACTTGGGCCTACTCGACTTCAGGTATGAAGTAGCAAGAGGTGATTTGGTGTTCAGTTTCTGGGGAGTATTGAAAAGCAAAAGTATCACATGGAAGTCAGAGGACCAGAACTAGGCTCACTGGTTAAAAATAAGAATTGGTGCACCAGTTGGTTAAGTGGACAGCTCTTCATTTCAGCTCAGGTCATGATCTCATGGTTCATAAGATCAAGCCCTATGTTGGGTTCCGCACTGACAATGCAGAGCCTACTTGGGACTCTCTCCCTTTCTCTCTCTGCCTCTTCCCTGCTCACACTTCCTCTCTCTCTAACTCAAAATAAATAAATAAACATTAAAAAAAAAAAAAAAGGAATTGGAAATGGGGCTTCCCTGCTCCTGAAAGGAAGTTTGTATAGTGATACCACCTGTCCCCTGAAGCTGTAGTTAATATAAAAATATTATAGAGATGTGGGAGAGCGCCAGCACAGCCTTAAGACATTCAATATTTAAGCCAAACTGTAATGACTCCATACCTGAATCTCCAGTAACCAATAATACACAACCTGGTTTTTGATGAGGTTCCTGTGGGCACTGGTGAAGACAAACCAAAAGCCATAAGACAGGGTGAGATGAGGGAGAGAGGAAGGGAGAGAGAGAGAGAAAATTCTCACTCAAGATCTGCAAACTAAAATCCCAAAGCACAATTTAAAAAAAAAGGCCAAACTTAGAAGGCATCTAACAAAATCAACAATCAGAAGATGGATTTGCTCCCAGATGAAATGAAAGTAGTAAGATAATTTTTTAAAGACTTAAGAATAAGAATGTTTAGGATTCTCCAAAAGATAAACAATATAAACCATTTTAAAAGAATAAGAAATTATGATAAGTCAGCAGAAATGAAATAATAATAGACAAATAAGAACCAATTTTAAGACATCTTAGAATTGAATTTATGAAAATTAAATCAGTAGATAGAATGAACCCTAACATAAGACATGGTTGAAGAGGGAATTAGGGAAGAAGAAAGTTATTCTCAAGAGTTCACCCAGAATACAGAATATAGAGAGACATACAATAGTAAAAAATTATGTAATGTAGTTAAGAAACATGAAAAACAAGGATTGAGGAATTTCAGTATACATCTAATGGGAGTTCTAGAAGAAGAGGCCATAAGAATGGCTAAGAAGCAGTAACCAAAGACCTAATGTCTGAAAATTCTCCAGAAATGAAAACTTGGGTCCTTACATTAAAAGTACATTCTGCATACTAAGTAGAAGAAATAAAAATCACAATGAGAAACATTCAGTGCAACTACAAAGTGAAAAGGCTAAAGAAAAACTTAAAAGCTGCCAGAGAGAGGAAATAAATCTCTAAAACATATCAGTTAACCTTCTCAACAGAAACAATAGAAACTAGAAGGCAATGAACTAATGTTTTTAAAATGCTGAGAGAAACTTTACCCGTCTATACCACCATTCAAGATTGAGGGCAAAATAAAGACATTTCAGGCAAAGACTAAAATAATTTATCGCTGGCATACCCTATCTGTAAGAATTTCTAAACGTCATCCTTTAGCAAGAAGAAAAGGGAAACTAAAGGTAGGCATAGGGTGTACTTTTTGACAAAAAAGACTATTGTCTTTAGTATAACTAAAGATAATATAATTATTTTTGTAAAGGTTGCTTTGAATTTCTGGAAAATAATCTAAAGTGTGCTAGGAGTATTCAAAAAGATGAAGGTGCTGATCATTTTAGCTATAATTTTTTTTAATAAAATGAAGTATATTTTCTAAATGTATATGTTTATTGAGTACCTACTATGTGCTGGCACTGGTCTAGATTCTGGGGATAAAACAGTGGAGAAAAATCTCTTCATGGAGTGTATATTTTAGTGGAAGTAAACTGTATACTGCTTAAAAGAAACAGTATAACCCAAACAGACAGACTTGAATACATTGGTAGACAGGAAAGGATGCACCTGGAAAATCTATTGCTGTGATGAAGTGAAAAGCTGATGTGACAATATTAATCTCAGATAAAATACAGTTTAAGGTGAAGAGCATTAATAAGCAAAATGAGCAACTAGAGCATTATTGAATTTACATAACATCTAACAGAGGCTTGAAAGTGAAAACTGACAGGATTCGAAGAAAACTGATGAGTCCCCGGTTATGATAGATTTTGGCATACCTCTGTTAAAACAGGTGAACAGAAAATTGAATGTATAGAAAATTTGGACGACAGAACTAATTGATATAGTACACAGAGGAGATTTTGTACCCAACAGAGAGTATGTGCTATTTTCGAGTACACAAGGAATACTTAGAAAAATCGTGTCCTAAATCACAAAGGAAGTCTCCAAAATTTAAGGTAACCAGAATAATATAGACCATGTTCTCTAACCACAATAATTAAAATTGAAACCAACAATAAAAAGAGATTTTTAAAAACTCCTCTATCAATAGAAACTAGAAAATGTACTTACAGATAACTCATAGGTTAAAGAGGAAGCTTGAAAACAGCCAGCAGGTAGGTAGAAGGAAGGGCTATAAAAGATATGCACAAAAACTAATAAAATGGAGGGGGGGGGATTAATACTTCCCTAATTTTATATTGTAATGATCAATGATAGGACTAACAGAATTGGCCAAGAAGAATATAGGTATTATATTTGAGGCTCTATTCCTATTCATGGCTTATTTTCTACATTAATAATCTTTTTCTTTAGAAGATACCATTGTGAGCTAATAAGAAAAATATAGGACTCAAAATACAAAATAGAAACTTAGTTGAAGAGTGTGTATCTTTTACATATAACAAAATTAACTGTAGAACTATGTAAGTGAAAATATCAAATTGTAGAATTACTTTACTGTTGTTTATTTAAAGGATTTATAATGGCCTTTGATAGAAAGTTCTTTCTATATATTTAAGGTATTTTTCTTTCTCTTCTTGTAGGTTACTCAAATGAGTCGTCCAGACCTGATTCTCTTTCTGATGAAATACCTGATGGCTCTCATAGTTGGTATTCCCTCCATTTTTTGGGTTGGAAGCAAAAAGACATGCTTTGAATGGGCCAGTTTTTTTCATGGTCGTAGGAAAAAAGAGTAAGTTGAAATTATCACAGTGTTCACAAACCTCATATTCACATAAAAGTTTTACGTTGCTTATGTTAAAACACTTTGGATTTGGAGGATGTATTTCGACATGATTATAACCTCAGCTGCTACTACTGAGCACAGTAGCGTGTCAAAATTAAAAGCTAAAAGTTTATTCTGACAACGTAGCCAAGTAGAACCAGACTTGAGGTCTATGCCTTACTAATTCAGAATATTTGAGAGAAAGCCAATCTTATTTTCAAAAATTTAAATTTTAACTAAAATTAACAAATTAATGCTTTTATGTATATTATTATTTGATCTTCTCAGTATTCTTGTGAGGGCTGGTATGTATTATTTCTGTGTTACAGATGAGAATGCTGACACAGAGAGGTTAAATGCTTTGGCCAAAATCACAGGTATTAGGTTAGACTTTCCTTTCAGTTGCCCATTGTCCTTTCAAGTATACCAGAAATGATATAAAGAGATAACATGTTATTCCATTATGATAAAGTATATATTAAAGCCAAAATAGATGATATTAAATGCATTATAAAATGATAATGAAATACATTAAAGAAATTATTTTAAATCATTGTTGGCCACACTGCATATTAGAATGTCATGGTAAAATATATTTACAGCATCTTTAATCATAAAGCAAAAGGAAAACAAGACTACAGTATTCACAAAGGAACAAATCATTTCAAACTTTTATTCAGTCTAAATCTTACATGTATACTATACCTGAATTATCACAAATTCTAAGTTGAGTCTGTATGCTTATGATTTTACCTAAACTAAGGTCCATGGAAAATGGGTTTTGGGAGAAGGTTTGTGAAGCTCTTAAGGTTATATTTAAAATGTTGTGCCTTGGGGTGCCTGTGTGGCTCAGTCGGTTGAGCATCGACTTTGGCTCAGGTCATGATCTCATAGCTCATGTGTTCAAGCCCTGAGTTGAGCTCTGTGCTGACAGCTCAGAGCCTGGAGCCTGCTTTGGATTCTGTGTCTCCCTCTCTCTTTCTGCCCCTCCCCAACTCACATTCCATCTCTCTCAAAATAAATAAACACTAAAAAAAATTTTTTTAATGTTGTGCCATACATGGGTTAATGTACTTTTCCCATACAACTTAAAATGCGTCATTAACAAAATCTATTTTAAGTACAGTAATTAGGCGTTACTATTACACAGATTAGATTGAGATAAAAATGCACAGTTTTAAAATGTACATTTCTTATTACTATATCTGAGACTGCTACTAGTGATATCAGATAATGCATTTCTCCTTTAAGTAACAGTTTCACAGAGCAGAGAAGGAAAGAAGGGGAAAGAGTTATTCAACAATAACAACAAAAACCTATTTCCTGGGCATTCATTTTTTAAGAAAGTCTTTATAGAATGCTTACTATGTGCCATGAACTATGTTGCAACACCAGGGATGCAGCAGCAAACAAATAGGCTGAGTCCCTGCTTTCATGGAATATCTGTCCCTATGGGATTTACTGTGACTTATCTGTATATTCTTTGACATTTTTAAATATATTTTAATCACACTAAGAGATAATACTGAGGAAAGGTCTTGTATTAAACATTTCTGGTCACCTCTGGACCTTATACAAACAGTTCTGTAATAGGGTTATATTAGAAAGTCTAGGTAGAACTAAACCCAAGCTACTCTTATGGAGAATTATCTTAATTATTTGGGGGATCCTGGTTGGGCCAGAATCATTTTGAAACTGGTCAGAACTCCCAAGACCCTTCTAATTTGGTTTTCTGTGACCATGGATCCCCACCTAACAAAGCCATTGTAATCCTCCAAGCCAGGACTGTGCCCTGGGCTAGAGGGCAGCTCCTTATGCTGGAGCTCAAGGGTATGAGCATCCCATAGCTATTTCTAGCATGTGTCTTCTACTTTAGCCTTGAGAAATAACTGTAAAGTAGTCGTAATAATGGTTACCAATTAATTGAGCACATTTAATATTCTAAGCACTGTTCTAAACATTTTATATACTATTAAACCATTTAATCCTTCAAATAGCCTTGTAAGAAAGATCATCATTTTACAAATAAGGAAACTGAGGCATGGATTCAGGGTTTCATAGTGAATGCTAGAATTGAGATTCAGAACCAAGCATTCTGACTCTAGGCTCTCAACCTCTTTGTTATGTACTGTGCTACAAAGAGACTATTTTCTAAAATTGTGCTAATCAAATTAGTGTTTTCCCTCTAAGTGAAGCCACACTTAAGGTTGTGTTTATACTAGTAATGCTGACACTGATTGAAATATTTTTAGAAATCTTCTTTTGGAATTATCTGGATCATATCACCTAATTTCTCTGTAAAATGAGGGGACAAAACTTTACCATTTCAAGGTGGATTAAATTTTTGTCATAACCAGATGTCAGTTTGAACCAAGTTTTAAAAATAAGTTTAGAAAATAAAGTCAGCAATCAAGACTGACTTGGGATTTATGAATATATGAGTAGGGCCTCTGATGAAGGAGAAACAAATACTGTTTGTTTTTTTCAGCTATCTTTGACTTGTTCTTTCTTCTATCCAGTTTTTGACACTTTGTTTCCAGGGTGTGTGTGTGTGTGTGTGTGTGTGTGTGTGTCTGTCTGTCTGTCTGTCTCTCTCTCTCTCTCTCTCTCTCTCTGTCTGTCTCTCTCTCTCTCACACACACAGACACACACACACACACATATATGTTATGTTTTATCATTAAGTTTGATCCTCTACTGTTGGTTTTATTGCGTGACTTTTGGAAGTTCTCTAATCCTTTAGAACCTCAGATTTTTCATCTATAAAATAGAGATCACAGTATTTATTCTTAATAGATACCTATTCATAACAGATAACTCATACTCTCTTAGAGATACCCTCTTAGGACATTGATCTCCATAATAAAATAAAAACATTATTAAGAAGGATCAAAGGAGAGTGTATGTAAAATACCTGGCACAGTGTGGGTACTCAACAGATATTTGCCTTCCTTTAGCCCTTTTACCTCACTGCTAAAACAGTAACAGTAACAACAATCCTTTTGTAATCTGAAAACTTAGAATATATGCACTCTTTTAAAAAAAATTTTTTTATTCATTTTCATTTTTTTTTAATTTTATTCATTTTTATTTTGAGAGAGAGAGAGAGACCGAGCATGAGCAAGGGATGGGGGAGACAGAGGGGGACACACAGAATCCGAATCAGGCTCCAGGCTCTGAGCTGTCAGCACAGAGCCCCACATGAACCCATGGCTCGAGCCCCACAGCTCGAACCCATGAACTGCGAGATCATGACCTGAGTTGAAGTCGGACGCTTAACTGACTGAGCCACCCAGGTGCCCCTAGAATATATGCACTTTGTTAATGTATGATCCAATCTTTATATGTTAGAGTTTTGTTTTTTTCATGAAATTGTTTATCTAATTTTAATTTAAACGTCTGATTCTCATAGTTGCTTGCTTATATAAACTGACACTGATCTTTGCAACTATTTCACTGGCTCTTCTTATCAGTTTAATTACTGCTTTGTTTATCATCATAAATAAATGTTTTTAACCTTTCCATAGCAGTTAAAAACTTTTGCTCTTGACAGTAATTCATCTCCTTAGTTTTTTTTTCCTTAAGGCTTTAATATATCCGGTAGTTAATTTTATGTTCACTTAATTTTTCATATGTTTTGTTTAATTATGACCAATCATGTTTAATCTAGCACTGAACAACTGCTTTACCATAAAACCAACTTGTAGCCTGAAAACAACTGTTGTAACTTACAAGTTCAAAAAATAGCTGTGTTACAGTGAGGCCTCTGATACATCCATAAACCATGCAAGAACAAATTTCTCTACCTTATTATAAAATCTTTTATAATATTTCAGTGTGATTGAGAATCAAATTTCTTTTTTTTTAAGTTTATTTATTTATTTATGTTGAGAAAGACAGAGAGAGAGAGAGAGAGAGAGAGAGACAGAATCCCAAGCAGGCTCTGTGCTCCTCTGCCTCACAAACTGTGAGATCATAACCTGAGCTGACATCAAGAGTTGGACACTTAACTGACTGAGCCACCCAGGCACTCCTAGAATTATGAACTTCTTTAATTGAAAGGAACCTTTTAGAAATGATAAAATTGTATAGCTTCATTTCATAGATGACAAAAATGAAAGAAAGGGAATAATGACTTGCTTAAGATTGTGTATTTATTGAACTAAAATCCTGATTTCCTTACTTTGATGCAGGCTTCTTTCCATCATACCACTTTAGAGTACAGATTGATAGGGATTTTTGTTGTATTCTTTCCTCTGTCAACGATGTTACCTTATATCTCTGCTAAAGACATTATTTGAAGAGCAATTAATTTCAAGAATAATGTCAGTATGTCACAAAAGTGTTGTTTACTGGTCTATGGCAATGTTAGTCTGTATCTTAAACTTAGTATTTTGTTCTCTAGGATAGTGAATGAGAGCCGACAGGTACTACAGGAACCTGATTTTGCTCAGTCTCTCCTGAGGGATCCAAATACTCCTATTATAAGAAAATCAAGGGGAACTTCCACTCAAGGAACATCCACACATGCTTCTTCAACCCAGCTTGCTATGGTGGATGATCAGAGAAGCAAAGCAGGGAGTGTCCACAGCAAAGTAAGCAGCTACCACGGCAGTCTCCACAGATCCCGTGATGGCAGGTGAGTTTTTTTTGGAAGATTAGTTTATTTCATAAGTTGAATTAGTCACACAACTTAAGAATGAAGAGTAGCCAAATCTGAAATAGAAGTTGGACATCATTTGTATTTTTAAAAAAAAATTTTAATTGAAGTATAATTAACATAGAGTGTTATATTACTTTCAGGTGTACAATATAATGATTCAACAGTTCTATACATTATTCAGTGCTCATCATAAAAACTATAGTCTTAATCCCATTTGTCTGTTTCACCCATCTTAAAGAATTTAAGAATCTTTTTTTGTCTCTTTTTTTCTTTGTTCATTTATTTTGCTTCTTAAATTCCAAATGTAATGTGAGTGAAATCATATGGTATTTGTCTTTTTCTGTCTGACTTATTTTACTTAGCATTATACCCTCTAGGTTTATCCATGTTGTCACCAGTGGCAAAATCTTTTTTATGGCTGAGAGTAATGTTACCCCCTTTTATTTTTTAAAGTTTATTTATTTATTTTGAGAGAGAGAGAGGAAGGTTGTGTGGGAGAAGAGAGAGAGAGAGAGAAAATGAATCCCAAGCAGGCTCTACACTCTGCATGGAGACTGACATGGGGCTTGATCCCACAAATGAGATCATGACCTGAGCCAATATCAAGAGTTGGATGCTTAACCAACTGAGCCACCCTGGTGCCCGTATTCCCTTTTTTATATATACCACATCTTTTTTTTTTTTTTTTAAGTTTATTCATTTTTGAGAGAGAGAGAGAGAGAGAGACGGAGCATGAGCAGGGAAGGGACAGAGAGAAAGAGAGGGAGACAACAGAATCCGAAGCATGCTCCAGGCTTGGAGCTGTCAGCACAGAGTCCAACTTGGGCATTGAACCCATGAACCATGAGATCATGACCTGAGCCAAAGTCAGACACTTAACCGACTGAGCCACCCAGGTGCCCCTATATACCACATCTTATTTATCCATTCATATATGGGTAGACATTTGGGTTGCTTCCATATCTTAACTATTGTAAATAACGCTGCAGTAAACACAAGGGTGCATGTATCTTTTCAAACTCGTGTTTTCATTTTCTTTTGGTAAATACCCACTAGTGGGATTACTGGATCATATAGTAATTCTATTTTACATTTTGTGGGGAACCTCCATACCATTTTCCACAGTAGCTGCACCAGTTTGCATTCCCACCAATAATGCACTAAGGTTCCTTTTTCTCTACATCTACACCAACATTTGTTATTTTGTGCCTTTTTTATTTTAGTCATTCTGACAGGCATGTAGTGATATCTCATGGTTTTGATTTGTATTTCCCTGATGATTAGTGATGTTGAGCATCTTTTCATGTGTCTGTTGGCCATCTATGTATCTTCTTTGGGAAAATGTCTAATCAGGTCCTCTGTTCATTTTTTAATTGGATTATTCGTTTTTCTGGTATTGACTTGTGTAAGTTCTTGATATATTTTAGATACTAACTCCTTATTGGATATATCATTTGCAAATATCTTCTCCCACTCAGTAGGTTGCCTTGTTGCTTATTGACAGTTTCCTTCACTGTGCAAAAGCTTTTTATTTTGGTGTAGTCCCAATAGTTTAATTTTGCTTTTGTTTCCCTTGCCTGAGGAGACAGATCTAGAAAAATGTTTCTCTGGCCTATGTTCAAAACATCCAAATTGGTACTGAAGAATAAAACTTAACACTATGTGCAGATGACATGATGGTATATAGAGAAAACCCTAAAGACTCCACCAGAAAACTGTAAGAACTGATAAATGAATTCAGTAAAGTCACAGGATAGAAAATTAATATACAGAAATCTATTGCATTTCTTTACATTAATAATGAAGTAGCAGAAAGAGAAATTTAAAAAAAATCGCATTTACAACTGCACCAAAAATAATTAAATACCTAAGAATAAATCAAAGAGGCAAAAGACCTATATTCTGAAAACTATATAACATTGATGAAATAAATTAAAGAGGACATAACAAATGGAAAAATATTCCATGATTAAGTTTTGGAAGAACCAATATTATTAAAATGTGCATACTACCCAAAACAATCTACAGATTTAATGCAATCTTTGTTAAAATACCAACATCAGTTTTCACAGAACTAGATCAAATAATCCTAAAATTTGAGTGGAATCACAAAAGTTCTGAATAACCAAAGCAGTCTTGAGAAGGAAGAACAAAGTTGTAGGTAGCATAATCCCAGATTTCACAATATACTATAAAGCTGTAGTAATCAAAACAAGATGGTACTAGGACAAAAATAGACACATCGATAGTCCAAAAATAAACCCACACATATGTGGTCAATTAATCTATGACAAAGGAGGCAAGAATATACAATGGAGAACAGACAGTCTCTTTAACAAATGGTATTGGGAAAACTGGACTTTTTGTAATAGGCAAAAGAATGAAACTGGACCACTTTCTTACACCATACACAAAAATAAATTCAAAATGGGTGAAAGACCTAATGTGAGACCTGAAACCATAAAATTCCTAGAAGTTGGACATTATTAAGCTTTTAAACTTTGCTAGGTATGGTTGCCCTGGATTATGTCCATCAGACTTAAAGCCGCTCAGAGGAGTTTAGAATTTAGACCTAATGCAGTAAGCAAATAATGGAGGCATTGAAGGGTTTTGAGCAGGGAGAAGGTCAGGGTGAAAGTGGATATTTTAGTAAGATATATTTAGCAAGCAATTACAGAATGCATACTATGTTAAACACTATGCTAGACTCTGGGAATAAGATGATTTAGGTATAATCTTTGTTCTTAATAAGCTCAAGAAAGATAGTGTAGTCAGTATTAGTGCTGTAGTTAAAAACATGAGGTCTGGAATGAAAATCCTCGGTTTCCTCATTTGTACAATGGAAATAGAAATATCTGCCCCTTTAGGAATGTTGTAAAGAGTAAATGAGATAATATGGGTAATTGCTTGGAACAGTGCTTATCTCAGTAGATACCTGATATCAACTTCTGTTACTGTAAATGAACAAGTAAAGTAAAATATAAGTATGATGGCAGAGTACAGAACTTGGCAAACTTTTTCTATAAAAAGCCACTTAGTACATATTTTAGGCTTTGTGGGTTGAGCACACGGTCTCAGTTGCAACTATTCATTTCTGTTGTAGCATGAAAGTAGACATAGAAAATGTGTACAGTCAAATGGAAACAGCTTTTCCTTTTTATTTATTTGTTTTTCAATTAAGCTTTATTTATAGAAATAGGAAGAGCCAGAGTTGGCCACTGAGCCAGTTTGCCAACCCATTTTGTAGGAGCAGTAGTGGCATGGAGGAGGGAGTGAATCTGGTCGTGGAAAGGGTCAGATAGCTTCACAGAGAATCTTTGAGAGAAGGCTGGATGTGTTTTTTCAAATTAGATGATGGAGACACCAGAATTAGAAACTTCTTAGGACTTGGGGCCTGGGTGGCTCAGTTGGTTAAGCTCCGACTTGGACTCAGATCATGATCTCATGGTTTGTGAGTTCGAGCCCTGCATTGGGCTCTCCGCTCTCAGCGCATAACTGGCTTAGGATCTTCTGCTCCCTCTCTCTGTGCCCCTGCCCCACTCATGCACGTGTACTCTCTCTCTCTCTCTCTCTCAAAAATACATAAACATTTAAAACAACACAAATTTAAAAAAAAAGAAACTTCTTAGGAGCTTTTCAATAATTCGGTTGGGAGTTGATGAAGGCTTATATTAGGAGAGTAGTTGCAGTGGGAAGAGAGGAAGAGCTGATTTGAAAAATATGTAGAAAGAAGAAATGACAGTAGTTGATTACACATTAATAACAGCTGGATAGAAGAAAGGTGCCAAAAGATCTTTTGTTTATTTGATTTTGTTTTTTGTGTTTTTAAGATTTCTAGTTTAGGAAACTGAAAGAATGAAAATTCTAATGCCTGAAATGGAAAGCAGGCTATGCTCACTTTAAGACAGTTTAAGCCCATGGGTGGCTCAGTTGGTTAATCATCTGACTCTTGATTTCAGTTCAGATGGTTCATTTTGTGGTTCGTGGTTCAAGCCCTGCATTGAGCTCTGTGCTGACAGCTCGGAGCCTGCTTGAAATTATCTTTCTCTGCCCCTCCCCTGCTTGTGTTCTAAATAAATAAACAAACTTTTAAAACTTTTTTAAATTCAAAAAAAAAATTTTTTTTTTAATAAATAAATAAAATACCTGCTTCTACAACTGTGTTATATCCTTCAATCTCATTCCAGCCTTTCTCCCAGTCTTCTCTGTCCTCTGAGCATAGGTCACGATTCTTATATGTACTCTTTTTAAACCTCTGGTTTTTTCTTTCAACTTGCTTTCTTTTGCCTTTTAACTTGGTCCGCTACTCTGTGTTTAAAAAAAAATAGCAGTGTCTTTATGATATTTTTTCTATCTTTTATCCATTTCTTTTTTCTTTTCCTGCCAAATTTTTTAAATGAATATTTTGAATATTTCATTTCTTATATATCCAGTCTTTTTTTTTCTTCTTACCCACTTAAACTGTACTTTCTAACATCACCAATGACCTGTTTTAACCACATTCAAAGATCCTTTCACTTTTTTGCTTTTTTCCTTGCGTTCAACACTTGTATGAGAGAAGTGCTCTTCTAAGTGTTAAGGACATACAGATGGAAGACAGAAGAGTAAACAATCGGTTATAATACACTTTAATGGGTATAATAAAATCATATACAAAATGCTTTGAAATCCCAGAGAAGAAAAACATTTAACTTATTATAGAAAGTCAGAGAAAACCCCACAAACAAGATAGCATTTCTACTTGGAATAGGATGCAGAGGAGGCAGCTGAAATTAAAGACAGGAAAATAGCATATGTGGAGGCAAGGAAGTCAAGCAGGCAGTTAGGTACCAGAGTATGGCTAGAGCATAGTTTGTACACTTGGGCAGATGAAACATGCTGAGAAATTTGGATTTTTTTCCTGACAGCAATAAGAAACTATTCTTTAATAGTTGGATTTGGAGCCTGGGGATAATAAAATCAGATTTGTGTTTAAGAAAGATTACTTTGGCAACAGCATAGGAGAAGAGGAGATTGTAAGTAATCACAGTTGAGAAGTTTCTGCAGTAATTTATGGGTCCTATCTTAAGATACTCATAAGGAGGGAGGGGATCTGAGAGTCTTTTAGAATATGTTTTGTCAACATTACCCTCTATGAACTATCAGTATTATTTGACATTGGACATTATTAGCCTCATCCTTTTCAATAAGGAATGAACAATTATTTATAACACACCTCCTATGCATGTGGCATTCTGTGTGTAAAGGGATATATAGAAGAAAGCTAATTTCTGCATTCTAGGAGCATAATCTTATAAGAAAGAGAAGACATATACCTAGGAGCCAATTACATAACAGTGCAAGCCAACATATAATTAAAACAGTGATTGTTAGAGACAATTGACATTATAGAACATTAGAGGAAATATGGAAGGTGAATGCATGGTAATAACAAATAAGTTGATACTGAGTAGAGAATTTCTGAAGGCAAATAAATATAGGGTATTCAGTCTCTCTAATCTGAATGGAACTGGAACTTAGGTAAGGACATTTATAATCATTAAGGTAGTTGACATTTTAACAATATTTGTTTTTCTAATCCATGAGAATAGAATGTTTTTCCATCTCTTTGTGTCGTCTTTGATTTCTTTCATAAGCTTCCTATAGTTTTCAGCGTACAGATCTTTTACCTCTGGTTAGCTTTATTCCTAGGTATCTTAGGGTTTTTGGTGCAATTGTAAATGGGATTGATTCCTTGATTTTTCTTTCTGTTGCTTAATTTTCGGTGTATAGAAATGCAACTGATTTCTGTACATTGATTTTCTATCCTCTGACTTCGCTGAATTCACATATCAGTTGTAGCAGTTTTTTGGTGGAGTCTTGGATTTTCCACGCAGAGTGTCATGTTATATGTGAATAGGGAAAATTTGACTTCTTCTATGCCAATTTGTGTGCTTTTTACTTCTTTTTGTCAAAAAATTAAAAATAGAAGTACCCGACCCAGCAATTGTACTACCAGATATTTATCCATAGGATACAAAATTGCTAATTTGGGGCACCTGGGTGGCTCAGTCGGTTAAGCATCTGACTCTTGGTTTGGCTCAGGTCACTCACAGTTTCATGAGTTTGAGCCCCACATCAGGCTCTGTGCTCACAGTGCAGAGCCTGCATGGAATTCTCTCTCTCCTCTCTCTGCCCCTCCCTCACTGGCACTGTCTCTGTCTCTCTAAAAATTAATAGGTAAACTTTTAAAAAATGTTTAAAAATAAAAACCAATTTGAAGTGCTGATTGGAAGGGACACATGCATACCAATGTTTATAGCAGCACTATCAACAATAGCCAAATTATGGAAAGAGCCCAAATGTCTATCAACTAATGAATGGATAAAGATGTGGTATGTATATACACTGGAATATTATGTGGCCCTCAAAAAGAATGAAATCTTGCCATTTGCAACATTGTGAATGGAACCAGAATATATTATGCTAAGCGAAATAAGTCAGAGAAAGACAAATACCATATGATTTCACTCATATGTGGAATTTAAGAAAGAAAACAGATGAACATAGGGGAAGGGAAGCAAAAATAAGATAAAAACAGAGAGGGAGGCAAGCCATAAGAGACTCAACCACAGAGAACAAACTGAAGATTGCTGGAGGGGAGGTGAGTGGGGGAATGGATGGGCTAGATAGGTGATGGGCATTAAGGAAGACACTTGGGATGAGCACTGGGTGTTATATTTAAATGATGAATCACTGGGTTCTACTCCTGAAGCCAATACTACACTGTATGTTAACTAACTTGAATTTAAATTAAAAAGAAAAAAAGGTAGTTGATAATTAAAATTGTGAGACAGAATTACTTGAAACATAACAACAACAACAAAAAAAAAGAACAGACCAAGAACAAGACCTTAATAAATACTTACAGTAATAATAATACAAGAAGAATAGCCAAGATGTGAATCAAAGAAAGAGCTTATTGGCATATGAAAGAATCTATAAAAGTATACTGTCATGAGAACCAGAGGATAGATTATGACTTCCTGTAATGGCCTTTCCTACCTCTGTGCTTAATCAAAATCATACCCATCCTTTAAGGCCAGCTTAATTCCCATGTCCATGGCAGTTAATTGCTTTTTAATCATTTTTATGGTATGACCTATTTTCCATACAGCAGTCTTTCCTCAGCTAAATGTGTAACTTCTAGAGAATGAGAACTAGATGACAGACATTTCTGTATTTCCCCACAGTACCTAGCACAGTTCTAGGCATATATCTCTATCTTCTATATCTATCTTCCTGTATCTATCTATCTATCTATCTATCTATCTATCTATCTATCTGTCTATCTATCTATGTAGAGAGATAAATCTGTTGAATAGATGACTTTAGAAATAATGTAGGTGGGGCACCTGGGTGGCTTAGTCAGTTAAGCATCCGACTTCAGCTCAGGTCATAATCTCACTGTTTGTGAGTTTGAGCCCCATGACTAGCTCTGTGCTGACAGCTCAGAGCTTGGAGCCTGCTTCGGATTCTGTGTCTCCCTCTCTCTCTGCCCCTCCCCTGCTCTGTGTCTCTCTTTCTCAAAAATAAATAAACACTTAAATTTAAAAAAAAAAAAACAGAAAGAAAGAAAGGGAAAAGGAAAGAAAGAAAGAAAGAAAGAAAGAAAGAAAGAAAGAAAGAAAGAAAGAAAGAAAAAAAGAAAGAAACAAAGAAAGAAACAAAGAAAGAAAGAAAAGGAAAGAAAGAAAGAAAAGAAAGAAAGAATGTGGGCATTTGGGGGCACCTGGCTGGCTTCGTCAGTGGAGCATGCTGAGCTCAGTATCATGAGTTTGAGCCCCGCGGTAAAGATTACTTTGAATGTGTGAATGAGTGAATGAATGAGTGAATGAATGAATGAATGAATGAATGAGGGAGGGAGGGAAAGGAAGGGAAGCAAAGGGTCACATTTCCCAGGAATTCAGGGCCCAAAACTAAAACAACAGTCTACTAAGGGTGTTGTGTGTGGTACACGAATATTCATACTGCAAGGCCCTCTGCCATAGCCAGAACTTAATAGCAGATCTGGGGGAGCCTTTGTGGCTCAGTCGGTTAAGTGTCTGCCTTCAGCTCAGGTCATGATCTCACAGTTCGTGGGTTCGAGCCCCACATCAGGCCCTCTGCTGTCCACCCAGAGCCTACTTCAGATCCTCTGTCCCCCTCACTCTCTGCCTTTCCCCCACTTGTGCTCTCTCTCTCTCAAAAACAAATAAGTAAAAACTTTAAAATAGCAGATCTGAAAGATTCCAAGGCCATCTTGAACCTAAAAGTCTAAATAGGGGTTTTCATAATTACAAAAATCATCTCATAGAGATTTCTTTCTTAACTGTCAGTTTTTAAGTTTACATGTTAACACTATCTTTTGGCCATCACTTTCTCATCATCTCATGGTATCTTGACTATGAGATCACACACACACACACCTACCTGCTTCTTCATATTCACTCTAGTGTAGACTCCTTGATGGATACTTATTGATCTCAGTGCTCCATGAAATAAAATAGCCTGAAGTAAATACACCTACACATGTATGTCAACTTAAGAATAAGTAATTGTTATTATGTGTATTATAAGTATTGTTGGATTAGAGGATGGGTAGAAAAGGAAGTGGAAGAGTAAGTAGGTTGAGGTTTGGAAATGAATGATGTGGTGATAAGTAGGTGACATGAGAGGGTGACAAGGGAAAGCTAGAGAATGAATAATGAGATACTGGTTAAACCCAAATGAATTCAATTATTTATATAAATGGTAGCAACTAGTTTAGAGAACCAAAAAATAAATCATCTTTAAGTTTCTCTCATTTTGACTTTGGAAATATACCTTATTATCTTTTCAGCAAATTAACCAAATTAATTATTTTGCCTAAGTTTATATTAAAATTAATGTACATTTTTATATTGTGTGTTAGAGTAGATGGTTACAGTTTTTTAAATGACTGGCAAAAGATAAATAAACTTGGTAATTCCTATATATACAATTGAGATTAAATACTATAATTAAATTTATTTTTCTGTGTAGTTGATTCCTAATTATCCATGGGCAGGTTGTTCATATTCTAGAATTTCATGGATAGCCTTATATTTCACTTAAATAGACAAAAGAACTCAGTATGGTAACTTTTTCTATGAAAAATGTATTCTTTGAGTCTTATTTGGTAAACTCAAAGATTTAGTTTTATTTTAGAAAATACTCAGTTCATATTTTTAAATAATGGTTGGTTTTCATTTTTTAACTACTTTGATATCATTTATTAAGCACATTTGCTTTTTTTTGTTTGCCAATTCATTTGAAATAGATGCTTATGAAATCATTTGAGAGGTGAAAGATCTCCAGTTAGCTGGCAAATTATATTTGGAAATAATCTTTCACTTGATTTAGGACAATAATCATGATGTCAAATAATAATTATTAACTAGAATAACAAGCTCATTCTGAAATATTTTCATTTGTAAACAATGTAATTATTTTACCCAAACATGCAAATCAAAGTTAAAACTGTTTGCCCTGAATGTGAAATATCTTTTAATAGATAAGAATTAAATGCTTTTTTACCTGTTAGCATAAGAAGCTTTTTAAATATTTAAAATTCATCTTTTCATTCCTTTTCTTTTTCTTTTTCTTTTTCTTTTTCTTTTTCTTTTTCTTCCTCTTTCCCTTTCTCTTTCTCTTTCTCTTTCTCTTTCTCTTTCTCTTTCTCTTTCTCTTTTTCTTTTTCTTTTGAGTGAGAGAGAGAGCAGGAGAGGGGCAGAGGGAGAAAGAGGATTTTAAGCCTGCTCCATACTGAGCGCAGAGCCCAATACAGGGGCTGGATCCCATGACCCTGGGACCATGACCTGAGCTGAAATTAAGAGTGGGATGCTCAACCAACTAAGCCACTCAGTTGCTGCAATGCATCGTTTCATTTTCATACTTTCTTTTTTGCTTTATTCAAACTGGAAGCAAAAGACATGCTTTCTTTTTATCATTTTAAAAGGACTTCTGGAGTGCCTGGCTGGCTCAGTAGATGGAACATATGACTCTCCAGCTTGTGAGTTGGATATAGAGATTACTTAAAAATAAAATCTTTAAAAAATAAAAATAAATAAAAGGACTTCTCAATTGTTAAACTCTGTGATCTGATGAAAACTTTATTTGATAAGCACTTCTATAAAACTAAATCACCTCACTAGTGTATGAATCAGTCTTTAAAATCTTTAAATTTTATAAATGATTCTTACTGAATCATGAAATTTGTAATTATTATGAAGGAATGACAAAGGAATGATTTTTGACAGCCAGTAGATCTTCAGCTGCTCAGGATTCGTTCTTTTGCTGACTATTTTAAGACGGAATGTCCTGCTGAATCCTTTTTAATTTTAGAGGTATTGAAGTAAAATTTAGTATATATTAAAATTATAAATTATATGCAGTTACATTTTCTTTGAGCTTTGTTTTACTAAATTAAATACTTTAAGAGGTGTGTGTGTGTGTGTGTGTGTGTGTGTGTGTGTGTGTGTTTTCTTATCTTTGATGTTCCCACTGTTGCCTTTCAAGATAAGCACAGTGATGGAGAGAAGACTGCCTGCCTGCACTAAGCAGTGTAGCTCAGTTAGCATACATTGTACTACTCAAAAGCTGGGTCTTGGGCTAGGTGTAAGGGGAGAATTTGCTTCGTCTGGAATATAGCTACAAATGTTCAGAGGATGTTACTAGAATATTTAAGTAAATGTAGCTTCTATGAAATAGATGTTCACAGCCTCAAGCCCTAATGAAAAGTAATTAAGACATTTACAGGTAGCTCTTCAGCCATTAGCTGGGCTATCTGGAAAGAAGCTGTCGGCACATAACCGTCATCATTGCTTGCCAATTCATTCACCTTTTTATTTTTAGGTTACACTAATTTGTCCTCTAATTTCATATGCTCCCTCTTCCAACCCTAGTCTTTCAATAAAATTTGTTTTGTTGTACTACTGATTATAACCACCCTCATAGACTCCCTGGGACAAGGCCATGTTGCTTCTATCATTATTCCTCCTCTCCCATTTGAATGAGCAAAGTATCCATGCTTAGCATAGCTCTGTATCAGCCAGCTCTGTTTAACCTTAATATCTGTCCCTGTGCAAGGAGTAAGACCTTCATTCTGAATTTAATGAGATGGGTTTTTCCCCTTTCAGGTTAGCCGTGTGAATGTCTACTTTTTGAAATTACTATAAATCATCAAAAATTGATGGTTACTTTTTCACTGGTTCGTTTCCTAATCATTTTGCTTAATGAGACGTTTTCATGAGATTTTTAGTTTTATTTTCTAGTGTGTTGTCTTACCTACTTCAAAATAAACTCTTCTGTGTTAGGTATACGCCCTGCAGTTACAGAGGAATGGAAGAGAGGCTCCCTCATGGCAGCACATCACGACTGACTGATCACTCCAGACACAGTAGTTCTCATCGGCTCAATGAACAGTCACGGCATAGCAGCATCAGAGATCTCAGTAGTAATCCTATGACTCACATCACACATGGTACCAGCATGAATCGGGTTATTGAAGAAGATGGAACCAGTGCTTAAATTGTCCTAAGATGGAGAACTTGTGCTGTTTAAAAAGCAGATTTTATTCTTTGCCTTTGCATGACTGATTGCTGTAACTCAACCGTTACCATGCTTTCAGTCAGGTGCAGATTGTGTCCATTGGGAAAGTAAATTTTTGCTTTTTATATTGCATCAACCTTAGAACATCAAGGCATCAAAAATGCTAATAATTATGTCATCACATAAATAATTCTTATTTCTAGGTTATGAAGAGATTATTTGTCTGGTAAGCATTTTTATAAGCCTACTTATTTTATATTTAGAAAAATCCTAAATGTGTGGTGACTGCTTTGTAGCAAACTTTCATATGATATCAACTAGTTGTGAGATAACATTCTGGTAGTTGTATTAATAAAACAAAATTTCAGAATTAAAGAAATTTTCTATGCAAGGTTTATTTCTCAGATGAATAGTTGGACTTTGTAGTTTTCTTTCCACTAAGTGAAAAAGAACTGTGTTTTTAAACTGTAGGAGAATTTGATAAATCAGCAAGGGTATTTTAGCTAATAAGATATAAGATCAACAGAAGAAACTGAATAGTCTATTGAAGGCTCTTTTAAAATTCTATCAAAATAATCTTCATCCAGAGACACACAGGATTAGGATTAGCAATGGAATAAAAACGGAGATGGATCTTTTTTCCCCTGTGATTGTGCTGTCTTTATTACTTTTGTAAATATTACTTTTACTGGCTGTGTTTTTATAACTTAACCATATGCATGGTGGAAAAAGTTTAATTTGTAGCCACCTTTTTCCATGTAGTAGTATTGATTCATAGAGAACTTCATGTTCAGATCTGTTCCATGGAGGCATGTAATAAGATAAGCATCACACATTATAAGCTTTTTTTTGTGGGAACCACAATTACAAAATGGCAAAATGTTTTCTCTACATTCATTGTTGTATTTTTCTACAGTGAGATGTGATCTTGCCAAAGCCACCAGGCCCCTCCTAACAGTGAGTTGATTGTCTGCATTTGCATTGCCCAGGAGCCACTAGACTACAGCTTTCTGCCCCCACATTCTTATTTTCAGATTCTGGATCATTCTTTCTTTACAGTTGAAATATATATAACTTAAGTCCAAAGTGGTGATTAATTTGAGGTATTTGGAAACCATTGTAACTAAATGAAGCATGATTAGGCTTGCTGTGAAGTATCTTTTAGTCTTACCAATATCAATTCAAAAATGTTTGACATTCTGTTGTGTAATGTTTAAATAATTTACAATAAAACCGTGAACTTTATTAGGCATGAAATTGATCAGAAGGGAAAGAAAAATTCTGGAAAATGGTGGATGTGTTTTATAGTAAAGTGTATTTAAACAAGTGGTCCTCAGCCCTAACTAGACAAGAATCACTTGGGGAACCTCTGATGCCCAACACCTTCCTCTCTTTCAGAGGAGAATTTGTAGGTTTTTTTTTTTTTTTAAGTTTTCTATGTTTTATTCTAATCTGCAGCCAGACTTCAGGTTGTTTTGAACTAAATTGCCCCCTGATAGTGATCTGATGGCATCATAATGATATCACATGAATATCTAGGCGGACTCAATATTGTGCTTTTATATATCATTACCTGATACGCAATTGTTCTCCACTTTATTTTCCATTATAAAATGTGGAATCTGGGACCCCACTCCTAAAGTTTCTTATTCAGTAAGTCAAAGGTGGTAGGACTTTAAAACCTGAGTTCTAAAAATATCACATGTAATTCTTAATGCAGGTAATGCAAGAATCATACTTTGAAAAATGTTTCTAGACTCTAGAGAGGCTTGGCTTTGCCATATGCCAGTTTTTACCTTTAACAAGTAAACTGCTCTGAGCCTCAGTTCCCTTGTTTATAAATGAAGATAGAGGAGAAGTACCTACCTCACAAAGTTGTCGAATAGGGATCAAATGAAAAACCATACAAAAGCTCTTTGAAAACTGTAAAGCATTATGAAATATAAAGGATTAAGATTAAGGATTTAAGAGATTTGAGGGCTACTATTGTACATTCCTTGACATGTGTTTAATTTATGTGTACTTTTTTCTCTCTCCTTTAAAACAAAAATACCAAGAAATTAGGTGTTGAAAAAAAGGCTTCATCATGCAAAAAAAGTCCGTTTTCTGATAATAATTTGTATATCATATTTCTTTCAAAGTACATATATCTTATTGTTTATTATTGACTCTTTATAGGACATATTTGAACATTTAGCCCCAAAGTGTTTTTCTTTTTCCTCTGTCTTTATTGTCTTTCTCCTTGGAGCTGGAGTTCATACTCAAGATACGCAGAATTTGAAATTCCCTCATAACTGACAATTAGTAAACCATTTCTCTGAAGGCCAGACTTAGAACAACTCGTTTATACAATAAATCAATAATTCATAAGGCTTTTTTCTGAGAACCTCTCCTGAGAACAGCATGAGAAGACCAAAACAAACATTCAGAAACAAAAATAAGAAGTTAAAATAGAAGGTACCAGTTTGAGCTCAAAGATGTTGTCATCCATCGCCATCTGCATATTATCAATTGCCAAAATGTTAATTGATTTTCTTGTGCAAGTAGGCCAAGTGTAGACAGTTAAGTGCACATCCCTATGAAAATCTTAATTTTTGTGCTTCCTGATTTTTATATATTCATTTCTCTTGTTTGTTAAACTCCCTGTTGGCATATATATAAATCTTATATATAAATATATTGATCTTTCATTTACTTTCAGTATCTTAATTTTGCTCCATGAAATTTACTTAATATCATTCGTCCATTGTTTTAAATAACAGTATTTAGTTTGGGTCAGGTTATTTATCAAACTGGTGCTTTAAATTAAGAAATATTTTTAAGAAACTGTTAAAGAACTATAGCAAACCAGCAATTTCAAAGTCTCAGTTCCCTTAAACCAACTTGAACAAGTCGAGACAGCTTTCTTACCATATGTTTAACTTTAATTTGTGTTTTGATTGGCATGTGATAATGTTTAGTATTTTATTTGTTCAGCTGACAACTGCGAAAATAATAGTTTCTCCAAGATGTTAATATATAATCAAGAGCTTTCAAAAAGTACTTTGATTTTAGCAATACTGTGTTTAATTTATTCAATAATTAAAGCAAAAGATCATACTAAGCTCAAAACAATAATTGGTTTGAAAGAACAATTGATTAATAACAACTAGCACAGGGCTAAGTACAGAGTAGGTTTTTCAATAAATATTTACGAATGAACAACTCATGTTATGCAACTCACATTTACCCTTAGTAGTGAGAATCTCACCTCAAAGGAATTTGAAGTATCTAAATTTAAACCGAATGAAATGAAGTATCTGCTTTACCAGAATAACATGTGGCAAGTAATAAATACATAACTTACACAAGAAATATTTACATAAGCTTGTACCAAAACTTGATATTAATTTTAAAAGGTGAACACCAATTCTTAGAAGTATTTAAGCTCTTGTTGCTTTATGTGAAATTAAATCTTTGTATACTACTTGGGTAAACAAATATTCAAGTAAACCTTTATTAGTAGTGATTTTCTTTTTCTGCTGCTTTTTAGAGCAAATGTATGAAAATTCTAAAAATCTTTTTAAATTAGAAAAATTTCCTACATTTTAGCCTACCTCATTAGTTTCTTTGTGATAAGAGCTGGATATAACAAATGATACCTATCTTAGTTGAGGCTATATCCCTGTGATATAAAAGGAACTACTTAAAATGTTTTTAGAAAATGGTGGCCAGAGCTTAGAAACCAGTAACAGACCAAAATTTCATTATGATGATATTTGTACTGCTTTTGACATGCCAAAGGTATATTCCTGTATTATCACTTGGATGATTTTCATCATCTAGTGCAGTGAAAATCCCTTTAGGCTTGGAATTCAGAGACCCATAATTATGATGTGAACAGGACAGGTCATTTAGTCTCAATTTCTTCAGTGTAAAACGAGGATAAGTTAATTGTTGAGCCCCAAACCTACCTCACTGGACTTTGGTTGTAAGGAACAAATGAGATAACATGTATTATCATGCTCTCTAACCTATAAATTGCTCTGATATTATTTGTTTTTGTTAGAATTTGGGGGTTGTAGAAAACAAGGATATGGGCTTCAGTAGTATTTAGCAACAACAACAAAATAGGCAATTAGACCAGTACAATCTTGATACAATTTGGTACAATCTTTAAATCAACAATCCAATTAACTTTTTGCAAATGAGGTTCTTTTTCAAGAGTAGGTATGTCCTGAAACTGTGCTAGCTCTTGAGTATATATATAGCCAGTGTGTGCTCTCAAATTGTATACAATTAAATTTGCAGGTCAATCTCAATGGCAAGTTTGAGATCTCCATTATATTATTCTTTTGATGGAATTATGTAAGTACATGAGCTTGACTTCACTGAAACTTGTAAGAAAAATACAAAGAAGAGTGTAGGCCCTTTAACTTTTCTTTGAGGACTTTCATGTGCCTATTTCTTTCTGATTAAGAACAAGTTTTAAAAAGGTAATAGCTGTAACTTGCTGATATTCATCATGGCAAAACTTGAAATTTTAAGTTATTTAAAATTATCTTAATTGTATGTTTGTATATATAATTTTTTTAAACCTACATAAAGTAAGGATTTCTCCATTCTTTTCTGCACATCAACACACAAAAGAGCATTTTTATGGAACCTAGATTTACAAAGGAACTCATGCTTCTTTTAATTTCTTTTATACCTTTTTACAACTGACTAAAATAAGAAAAAGTGTTTATATTCATTTATTTCCTAGTAGCCACATTTATACATTATTCTTGTATCATTTCTATTTTATATGAAAAGAATTATGTTGACATCTCTTCATAATTTAACTAATTCTCTTTTTGTTCCAGTTGTATGGGTTTAGGGAAAGGAATAGGGAGACTAAGCATCCCGTACCCTTCATCTGACTGTAAACAGTCTCCTGGGATTTTTTTCTAATTTAATTTTAATCCTATACTTCTTTAATAGTCAAACTGAAATAGGATTGTAATTTTCTCCCAGGATCCAAAATCTTCTAGGATAGAAAATACTAAGGTCTACCTAAAACCAGCCATTTCTTAGACATTTCTATTGGATTCACAAAGATGTAATATACTAAGTTAATAAGCATATTTCCTATTCTGTGATCTCTAATTAGAAAGTAAAATTTTGTTGCCATAAAGATAAAAGTAAGTAAAGTTTCACTTATATTTTAGTCAAATCCCACAGCAGTACAACATTACATCCTATAAAAGAAAGTAGTTCCATCTATATAAATGCATTAAAGAATAGTTCCCTTCAGATTATTATTTTTTTAATAATTATTTATCTCAGGAAATCTATTATGTCCTTTCTTGGACATTTTCATTGGTATGCTAGCATTGCTGTTAATTTATTTTCATTTTATTGGCTACTGTTACCAGTTTTTCCTGATAAATAAGTTTTTTACCTTGTAATAATTCAGATTTTGAAGATTCAGTGTTCCATTATTTTGATGATTACCATTTACTAGTAATATTAGTATTTATAAGACAGTGATATTTTTAAACTTATTATTTTATATTTCCTAAAGTAGGGTGAACTACTTTATTGTTGTTGTAGCCCTGGTGTTTTTGTTATATGTCACCTTGTTTATATTGCTAACTTGCAAATATTTCTTTAATTGTCTTGTGCTTATTGATTTAAAAAGCTTTAGAGCTTCATAATTTTCTCTTTTCAGAATTGGCAGATTTCTTTCCCTAATGCTTAGTAAAAATACATTATGTTATTTTTTAAATACCACAGAATTTTGAGTCAGGAGACCTGGTTTCTAGTATTGCCTCTGTTTTCATTGAGCTTTGTAACTAGAATTTTACCTCTTGGGACCTCAGGTTTTATCATCTGTGAATAGATGTGAAGAAACAGGGGACTAGTTTAGGTAGTGTCTCAAATTCCACCTGCCTGTAATTTGGGTGTCGCTTGACCATTTTGTGATCATTATTCTGGCTTACTTTTATTCTTGTTATTCTTCCCATGAACTATATTTACTAGTTCTGCCAGTACTGTTAATGAAATCTATGCTTAAATTGCTAGGATTCAGTTATGTTATTAACTTTGTTTTCCACTTATAATTTTGAGTAATTTTAAGGAGGAAATTACATTACAGATAATAAAAATAAAAGAAAGGTTACAAATAATTGACACGACCTCTTTTTTTCTTCTATAGGAAAAGTCTCCTAAAGCACTAACATAAGCACCTTAAAACTGATATATAGGAGAAAAATGACAAAATTCTGTGGTCTTTGTTCTCTTAAATATGAATATAGCTATTTAGCCTTAACTTTAAATAAAATGTATTCATGATAAAATTAGCAAAGCGGTGATAGCACTGGCCCATATAGCTAATTAAAAAGCTCTTGGCTTTTACCAACATTAATATAATTATCAAATGTAAAAGGAATTTCGAGAAGTGGATTGAAATTTTTCTGTTTAACAATTATTCTTAAAATGTTCTTAGATTCATTGAATAAGTGTAATTGCCAGATTGCCATGAGCATTGTCCTACTTTAAAATGTTAGAGATAAATGTAGTTTTTTTTTTTCTGGCTATGCAGAAGATGTTTTCATAAAGCCTCCTTAACTGTCTAATAAAATAGAGATTGCATTAGTTCCATGTCTCAGCAGAGTTCTCTTACAGATTTAATTGTGCTCTTTGAGAACCAGGGAAGAGCCAAGGAAGTTACTTGTTACTTTTAGAGATCACTGCCTCTCTCTGATTGTCTGCATTAGCTCATATCAATCTGTTGAACACATTGGTCTATAGATTTATAATCCAGGTATTGGGTTTGGTGTTGGCTAGGTAGAGAAGAATAATGGAAGGTTGATGTTGGAAGATGGTGTGATGTCTTTGGCTATACTTGATTCCTTGTCTTTGGTCAGTCCAATGGATCAACTTTCCTGGCTTTCAGAAATTAAAGGAGATGACTAGCTTCTCTCATTCAGACACAGCTATATTACAGTGTTATTTTGATTGCCTGTAAAGAAAAACAACAACAACAGCAACAAACACCAGACCTTTATTTTCAGTTCTCTGGCTCTGCATGTTTTGTTATTACACTTGTTAAACTTGAATCTGAGGTCCAAACATTTCATTGGGTTTTGATAATAGGATATTCTGGGTTTTGATAATAGGATATTCTAGAAGATAAAGCAGATAATCTTAGTGTGATTTAATTTATATTTATCCATCCACCATTTTTCTACCTACTTCTCCCCTCCCCAGTTTTGAAAAGGACGTTTAGAGTTGTCTTCCTTCACTCCCTTAGTTAGCCCCTGCCTCACATAGTTTTTCCCTAACTACTCTTGTCAGCAGAAACATTTAATAGGAAATGATTCTATATTTCTGGAACAAGATCAACAAAAAAGTTCTTTGCATTGAACTGAGATGAATATGTACTTGAAAATACTGTATTTTTTTAATATGTGAACTTAAAATTATTTTTTAATTATAAAAAGGGGTCTCTGATTTGAAAATATTAGTCTGGAAGTTCTTTTGTCATCAGGTGCTATTTCTACCTTATTAGAGTAAATCTGAATTCTTTATCATTCATCTTTTTAAAAAACTAACTTCTCTAGAATTACTCCATTTCACATATCTTTAACACCAACTTCAAACAACTTTTCTGCTTCTGTTTTCAAACGCCAAATTTTATTTTTGAGTTTTATTTCTTCATTGAAGTTTCAAAGTATTGCATATGTGAAGGAGTGACTGCAGTTTAGACATTTACTTTGGTATGATAAAGATAATACCACTACCACTGCTTTCTCCGAAACCCAGAAAGAAGAGTTCATTTGACACTCAAAAGGTATTAAATTGTCTTATTTTTTTTTTATTTGGAAGAGCTATGGAAGCTGTTTCTTCTAATTTAAAATTGTTCAAGAAAATACTGACTTTACTGTATTTTAATCTGATAGTGAATTTAGGGGATTGTTTATATAAATATATGTGTCTACAACTAATAATAGTTCTGAGTTATTTTGTTTTCTATAATATTGTGATACCTGAAGCTTAAATTTATTTAATGTGAACTTTTTTTTTTTTTAATTTTTTTGGTAAGCCTTTATTTTGTCTTGTTTTGTTAGTGTTGTGTGTTAGGTTATTATGGTCCTCTCAGCAGAAAATCCTTTGTTAGATAGCCTGATTCTCAGAAAGAACAATTTAAAGAGATTTATACTATGTCATCATAGTTGGATAGTATTATCCTGAACTGTGTGAAATTGCTGGTTTTGTTCATCAAGAGTGATCAAATGTTTGCAATTTCATAATATATATTCAAGAAACAATCAAACAAAAGGTGTTTTAGAATAAATATATTAACTTTCAATTCTAATTCCTCTTATTAACCTGTCAGAGACCTTACGAAGGAGATTCAAACTATAGATAACCATAGGTCCATCAAGAAAATTGTGCTTTGTTTTGTAGTTAAATTGCCTAGTTTTAAAGATATTTAGTCAAAATGATTTTAGTAATTGAAAGCAAATACCTTTTGGGAATATGTAAGTTATATAAAAACTTTCATAACCTGGGATATTATCATATATCAAAGGACTAGTATGTAAATATCATTAGAGGCAAAATAAGTCCCCCCCCCCCTTCCATATCTACTGTGGACTCAAATTTTGCTAGTTATAGAATTTTATCTTCTTGGTAGGCATTCTGAAATGATACTACTATGTTATAGAGTCAACAGATTTGCCTTAAAATGCCATTTAAAGATTTTCTTTATACCTATGTTTCAAGTTATAAGAATCAAAGTATATGGGTTTAAAAATGCATGTAAAAAATATGAATCTCCTACACAGGAAATCCAGAATTTTAGAAGAGCTATTATCTAAGAGGTTGTAAATTGGATTGTTCTAAACTCACACTACATCTCATATAAATAATATTATGAATAATAAGGGCAACACATTAGCCAACAAGAGCTGATCTGGTACACTTCATATTAATCTAGTGTCTCAGTTTTGACTATACTTTTATGGTGGGGAAAATTGACTTAGATCTCTCAGTAATCACTTGGTATACTTCTTTCTAGGAGATACCCTGAGCCCTGCCCAGGTACACACACTCTCCATCTGGCCTATTCCTCTAATGCTACATTCCTCAAGACCTTCCTACCTGCCTTATCCCCAGTCTTCCTTATCAATACTTCTGAAGTATAATCTATATTCAATCATTAGGAAGAAGGAAATTTGCTTTAATTTGTATTCAAGTGTGTTAGTCACTATAGCCCTTTTAACCTGCTTAAAGATAAATCTGCATTAAAGACAAACACATTGCTATTAGCACAAATTACTATCAACTGGAATATTGAGCTTTAAAACAAAAATGGAAATAGTGTTGGTTGGATTCTTTTGAGGCAAGAGATACCATTAAGTGACCTAACTTAAGCATCTCTTGCTCTTTCTCTGAATGCATGTGATGTCTGAAAGTGCCGTATATTTTCAGTGACTTTGAGGAGGGGAGCTAGTCATTTGTAATTCTGGGTCATTGAAGTCAGGGTCTTGCTGATCCTGTGTTTTTCAGTTCAAGAGCTGTGTCAGGAGCATCTTAGATGTCCGTCACCCACACTGTTAAGATTCTGTGTTCGAGCCTCAGTTTTCTCTACCTCCCAGCTAGTCCTGTCTATCTTCCAGCTCTGCTCATTGATACTATAGACAATAGCTTTCCTCATTTTACTTTTATTGACAGTGACACCACCTTCTCCTTTTTTCAAGAGATAAAAAGGTAGAAACGATATTCCTTTTTCATTATTTAAAAAAAAAACCGATTATTTTTAAACAGCTGGCACTTAGCAATTTAGTTTTCACACCCTATTCTGAATTAAATTGATATGGTGATTCTAAAATTGATTCTAAAATCTTAATCTTGCTTTTATCATGTAAGCATCTAGTTAGTGTTTATGCTAAAGACTTGTATTTTGTGGTATTAGTTCTTCACATTTCTTTTTTATGTATTTAAAATAGTTCATTTCTGAGTGAGTGGGAAAGTTACTGTTATTGAGATATGTATAGGGCAGGTGCACTTGATTAGAGCATGAACTGTACTTTCACGTTAGCTGGATGTGCTTTGCACTCTGCTCTTGTAGATTTATTTTGTTTACAGTAGACTGATGTCCATTTTTGTAAATGTTTTTACTTAGCACTTTAACTGTGAGTGTACAAACTGATTTTAAATGTAGTGGTTGTATATTTTGGTTATAAATTGGAAATTTTTAATAAAATTAAATAATTTGTTCTCTATTTTGTCATTAGTATCTGATTGCATATAATTTTCTGTATCACCTTCTAGATTACTTAATTAACATATTACACTGCTATTTTTCAATTGGGTTTCATATTTTATATTCTAATATTACTAATATTTTTCATTTATAACATAGAATTCACATTATTCTGGAATATAGAAATATGTAAACAAAAACCGTCCAGTATCATATCCTTTTCTCTCACACTTATTTTGTCAATATAGATAAGACTGATCTCTGTTTATATAACACTACTGGGCACATAATAGGGGTTCAATACATATCTGTTGATAAAATTGAAAAGTATCTGTATCAGTTTTCTAATTAGAAATCCTCACATTAACAAATCAGTTGATTTTTTTCATGCACAGGAAGGCAGACCAGGATTCAAACTATTATTAGAGTTTCTTGCCTGGATCATACAGCCTTTGGTTCCAAGGAACCTTTGGAATCATAAGGTCTAACTTCCAAGCCAGCACAAAAATTCTTCAAAACTATCTTCTATAAGCCTCTGCTGGAATGATTTCAGTAACAGGAAGCTCACTACTCTGTAAGGCCTTCCATTCCATTTTGAGGAAACTCTAATTGTTGAAAAAGGCCTTGTGTATATTGGGTGGAAAATGTATTTCTTTGTTACCTTCATACACTGGTAGTACTCTACAGATACACCGTTATTCTTTCACAGGATTATTTGCTAGACATTGGAGAAAAGATATGTTGTTTCCTCCAAATCTTTTCTATAAGCAAAACATGTCCTATTTTCCAGTTTCTCCATGACTTCCTATCAGATCCTAGTTGTTCCCTTCCAAAAGACTACAGTTAGGAATATTCCTCTTAAAATTCCCATAGAACTGAGCACGTATCTCCAGATTCTATAAAACTAGTGAAGAATCTAATGTACACTATATTCTGTACACTATTACTTGTATTAAGTTTATCACAGAAGAATGGAGCACTTTTTTTTTAATGATCTCCCTCCAATTATTGAAGGATGAAGATATGCATATATACATGTCCATCAATTGTTCAAACTCTAATGTTTGCCAATTTCAGATATTTCTCTAAGGCACTGATTGGTCATTTACTGTGTGCCAGGCAATGAACTAAATAAAATTCTTAATCTCCTGACAGTTTATTTCTAAGGTGAACCAAATATTTAATAAAGATGGGAAAATACCCTAAATTGTTTTATGACTGCTAAATTAGGGAAGAATTTTTTTGAGTGTTTTGTTTTATGGTGATCATTAGCTAACTACACAAATTTTGATCACTAACAGTTTGAGTACTAATCATAGTGTATGTGCTGGGGCAAATACATAGACTAAACCATTGTTTTTTAGCAATGGCATCATTTCATCAAATAAAATAGTACATGTCTCAGTACGTAAAACAGATAAAAGCAGGATTTTTAAAAGAGAAAGTGCCTGAAATCTTAATTATTTGACCTAGTCCTTTTATCTCTTCACTACAGCATCCTTGAATCATCTAGACAGAACTCTTAAGAGCTCAAAGAACCAACTTTATAAATTACATTACAATTTGACTATGGCTGTGGTCACATGAATCTACACATGTGATAAAATTGCAGGGAACTATACACAGAAATGAGGGCTTGTAAAACTTGTGAAATCTATATAAAATAAATGAATTGTATCTGTACCAATTTCTTGATTTTGCTATTGTACTACAGTTACAAAAAAATGTTACCATTGGGGAAAACTGGGTATGGGTATTATTTCTTAAAACTGCATGTAAATCTGTATCTCAAAAAGGTTAACAAATTTTTTAAATTAGTGAACTAAGTGATCTTAGGTCCCTTCTAAAATTCTGTAATTAATGCCCCATTCATTTTCTAGCTGTTTTTTTCTATCTGTTAATTCTAAAGAACCTATTAGAATTATTTTTGAAGAGACTCTTGGTAAATGTCATTTACCCAGGAATCCTTCAGTTCTTGTTTTGCCTTTCCTAATTTGATATTCTCACATGAAAACAAGACCCTGCTAATGTGCTCCATACATTTTGCCTGTTCCCATTCCCCTTCTTCTAAAGTTCCCAGGAATAACAATCAGAATCACCCCAGACTTTTGAGTGTGGTCAGCAGAATAATGGCCCCCAATTCCCAGAACTTGTGAATGTGTTATTTTCATGGAAAAAGGGACTTCGTAGATGAATTTAAGATTGCAGACCTTGAGATGGAGAGATTATCCCAGATTATTCATGTGGGCCCAGTCTAATCACATGAGTCCTTAGAAGCAGAGAACTCTTCCCAGCTGCGGGCAGGGAGGTGAAAAAGGATGAAGGTGTAAGAGAGATGCAACATGGGAAGGACTTAACCCACTGTTGCTGGCTTTAAAGGTGGAGGAAGGAGACCATGAGTGAGGGAATGTAGTGGCCTCTCAAAGCTAGGAATGGCTTTCAGCTGACAGCCAACAAGAAAACATAAATCTCAGTCCTACAACAGCAGGGCACTAAATTCTGCCAACCAGAATGAACAAGGAAATTAATATTCCTCTGAAGTCTCCAGAAAGAAACTACGGACATCTTCATTTTAGCCCCCATGAGACCCATGTCAGACTTCTGACCTACAGAGATAATAAATTTGTGTTGCTTAAGCCCCTAAATTTAGGGTAATTCGTTATAGCAGGAATCAAAAACTAATAAACTGAGCCTCATACCCCCACATCTGCAGAGTGTAGGCAGTGAAAACACAAGTAATGGAAAATGGCTCAAGGAGTCCATTAAGAATCAGAAGCACTTCAGAGAGCTGGTGAGTTGCCTGCAACAGACTGTTGAGGTTGGTGGAGACAGGTTGGAAGTGTTGAGTAATAAGAGCAGTCACTCCCTGGTGCCTTTCTTCCTATTCTCTCTTTTAGTCTTCATCTTTTCCACCATTATTTTTCATTTTCATTTATTCCCATTCCTCTTATCCTCTCTTCCATCCTTTCCTCCTCTTTAAAACTCTGCTGTTCATTTTTCCCTGTTAATCAAGTATATGTTTTTATCTACTCCACATTCCCACCAGTATACCCACCCATTTGTCAGAAGAATAAGCCTTGGAAAAATATCAAGATTTTCAGGTGCAGCAAGGAGCCAAAAGGTTAAGAAACGTAGCTTTATCACCTGGTCTGGGTACTCCATGCACCAAGAGGGTTACATGCAAATTGATTTATTCAAAACAAAACAAAACGGGCTCCTGGGTGGCTTAGTCTGTTGAGCGTCTGACTCTTGATTTTGGCTCAGGTCATGATCCCAGGGTCATGGGATCGAGGCCCGCGTTGGGCTCCATACTAAGCGTGGAGACTGCTTGAGATTCTCTCTCTCCCCCCCCCCACCCCCACCCCTCTCACCAACTCGTGCTCTCTATTTCTCTCTTTAAGCTAAGCAGGAACTCAAAAATTTTTGAAAAATAAAAGCTTTTTGCTAAGGTATTGATTAGTCACTATCTTCTATTCTGCAGCTAAAGAATTATGCTGAGCCCTTTTCACTATCTCTGTAGACAGCTCAAAACTAAACACCCTAAGGGGCTAATAGTTCATCAACTTCAAATAATATTAGATGAGCTACTGTACGGTAATAAATACAATTGAAGCATTTAAACATGTCACATGAGGTGAATCAATGAAGTAGGTATATTTTTTATTTTAAGAATTTTTTGGCATCAGATTTGTTAGAAAGTGCTGAATATGGGGAATAAATTCACACACTAATACCAACATGCAGACTTCGGGTTTCCCAAATGTCCTGATGGCTAAAAGGGCAGAAGGGGTGTTCTCTGGCAACAGATCAGGCATGGTTGAGCCAGTTTAAAGGAACTGTTAATAGTCCTGAAGGCAGAGGTAATACAGGTGCCCTTGGCCATAAATTTAGTCGATTCCAAATGAGCCCTTACCATAACAACGAGGAGATAAGTCCCTCACATTCTTAGAGTGAAAATAAGCATTCTGAAAATTCCACAGATTGTCTAGGTCCTATGGCCGCCAGATACTGGCTTGTTTCTGGAGCCATTGCTACAGCACTTAAATTTGTTAGCAAATCCATAGGAGAACAAACTAAATCATTTAAACTTAAAAATTCTTCCTTTCCTCTCTTTTTTTCTACACCCTGTTAATTTCCTTTGCAGAACCATGCCATATTTAACTATAAGACTTTTAACGATCATAATTTTAGTTGTTTTTTTCAGAGCCAAGTTCATATTTGTAGTGTTTTGTCCGTTGATGAAAGTTACTTTAGTAAATGATGTTTCATGTTTCTGGGAGCATTCAATAGCATGCATTAATTCATTCTTTTATTCAGCAAATACTCATTTGTTTACCTACTCTTTACCAAGTAGTAAGACCCTAGGAACTCAAAGAAGAAAATGACATGGTGTATACTCTTGCAAAGTTCACACTCCAGTGAGGAGATGAGATTTCTAACACTGGTGTGCTCAAAGTGTTATGTAAGCACAAATGTGGAAGACCTTACTTCTGCCCTGAAGACCGGGCATACAGAGAACTTTATGGAATGTGAAAGAATTAATTGATTATGTAGGGGACAAAACAGGCAGTTGTTCTGTGGCAGTCCTGTAATCAGAATGTTGAGTGCAAAAGGAGGAAACAGACAATAAGTAAAAAATTAACATATTAAGATAATAAATGCTATAACTTTCCTATAGGCAGGGGGTTAAAGTCTTGGTAAAAAATTAATGGATTTTGTTCAAAACGCAAAAGGGTGGGAGCGCCTTTTGGCGCTCAGGCCTTTTGGGTGGCTCGGTCAGTTGAGTGTCCAACTTCTGTTCAGGTCATGATCTGTTTGTGAGTTAGAGCCCCACATCGGGCTCTCTGCTGACAGTGCAGAGCCTGTTTCAGATCCTCTGTTGCCCCCTCTCTCTGTCCCTCCCTCATTCACTCTCTCTCTCCCTCAAAAATAAAAAAACATTTTAAAAATTTACAAAATGCAAAAGGGTGCATTGAAGCATTTTAATTAAGTGATTAACATAATTTTCTTTTAAAAAATTATTCAGAGTGTGGAGGTTCCTCAAAAAATTAAAGATAGATCTACCCTATGACCCAGCAATAGCACTGCTACCCTATAGCAATAGCAATAGGAATTTACCCAAGGGATACAGGAGTGCTGATGCACAGGGGCACTTGTACCACAATGTTTATAGCAGCACTTTCAACAATAGCCAAATTATGGAAAGAGCCTAAATGTCCATCAACTGATGAACGGATAAATTGCAGTTTATATACACAATGGAATACTACAATGGCAATTGTAGTGGCAATGAGAAAGAATGAAATCTGGCCTTTTGTAGCAATGTGGATGGAACTGGAGAGTGTTATGCTAAGTGAAATAAGTCATACAGAGAAAGACAGATACCATGTTTTCACTCTTATGTGGATCCTGAGAAACTTAACAGAAGACCATAGGGGAGGGGAAGGGAAAAAAAAAAAAAGAGGTTAGAGAGGGAGGGAGCCAAAACATAATAGACTCTTAAAAACTGAGAACAAACTGAGGGTTGTTGGGGGGGTGGGAGGGAGGGGAGGGTGGGTGATGAGTATTGAGAAGGGCACCTGTTGGGATGAGCACTGGGTGTTGTATGGAAACCAATTTGACAATAAATTTCATATTGAAAAAATAATAAGTGTGCCACTTTATATGCAATAAATAAATAAATAAGATAAAAAATTATTCTGGGGGGGTCCTGGGTAGCTCGGTTGGTTGAGCATCCGACTTAGGCTCAGGTCATGATCTCTCGATTCATGGGTTCCAGCCCCGCATTCTTTCTCTCCCTCTCTTTCTTCCCTTCCCCCCCCAAAATAAATAAACATTTTTTAAATAAAAATGAATAAAAAATAAAAAATTATTCTGGGGGCACCTGGGTGGCTCAGTCAGTTAAGTATCCAACTCCAGCTCAGGTCATGATCTCACAGTCTGTGAGTTCGAGCCCTCATGGACTCTCTGCTGTCAGTGCAGAGCCTGCTTCAGATCCTCTGTTCACCGCCCCCTCTCTGCCCCTCCCCCGCTCGCAGGCACAGGCACCCTCTCTCTCTCAAAAATAAATAAAAATTAAAAAAATTATTCTGGTAGCTTTATGAAAATGGATTATGAGGACTGAGAATTCACACAGGGAAACCAATAAAAAAGCAGTTGAATTAGTATGGGTTAGAGATAATAGTGACTTTCATGCAGATGGTTTTGCAGAGATGGACAAAAAAGGAAGATTCAGGATGTCTTTTGAAGTTAGAGTCAATAAGACCAATATACTGGATGTTATAGATAAGGAAAAGGGGTGAATAGAAGATAATTCTTAGTTTTTTAGCCAGGGCAGCTAGGTAGGTTATGATGTCACCGAAGTAGAAAAGACTGGAAGAAGTATAGATGTTAGAGGGTTCTGTTTTGGACAGGTTAAGCTTAAGGTAGCACTACTAGCTATCCAAGTGAAGATGCCATGTAAGCTGTTGGATAGGAGTCTGGAGCTCCAGTTGAGATTTTGACCTGTGATAGAAATTTGAGACTCATCAAGGTGTAGATGGGATTTAAAGCCATCAGGCTATATGAGATCACCTTGGAAAAAAGTGGATAGAGAAGAGAAGTTGTGTAGAGCACAAAAAGTCAGGAAAGGGGACTGAGAGGGGGAGGCCAGTTAGCGAAGAAGAAAATCAAGGGAATATGTTAGGGAAGCCAGGAGAGAAAAGTGTTCTAAGAGGAGGGAACAGTTCAACTGGTCAAATGATGGATAAAGATCAAATAAGATGATGACTAAGGAAGACGACATGATTTTACAATATGTAGGTTATTGAAAAGAAGTGGGAGAGAAGCCGTTGTGGAGTGGATTGGAAAGTAAATGGGGAACTCGCATTTTGAGCAGCTGGAAGACTACATACTTTTAATGACTCTCCCAATGAAAGCAGTCAAAATACTGGATTATATAAAAATCATACTGAAGGAAGTCCATTAGGCCAAAAGGAAATGACACCAGATAGTAGCTCAAGTACACAGGAGGAAATGGATAAATGGTAAATATGTGGGTTCATATGTTTTTTAAGTTTCCTAGATCCATTTTCAGGGTGGGGGGAGGCTATTTCCCATACACACCACCAAGTAATTCTCAGACACTAGCAGGGTGTCCAAGAATTCCACTCAATTCTGACACTGTCCACCCAGAGATAGCATCAGATTCCACAGGATAAGGATTCAGTCCTATACGACCGCCCCCAACCACACTTCAGATGCCAGTGACAAGCCCTAGGCACCCGTGCTTCTGACACACCGGCCACACAATGACCTCACTTTAGGTTTGATTCATTTGCTAGGGCAGCTCATAGAACTCAGGGAAACACTTTCTTACTTTTCTAATTATTTTTAATCATTTTAATTATTTTATAGTATTAGTATTGTTTTATATCCAACAAGTTTTAATTATGTTTTATATTATATATTTTATTATATAATTTTATATAATATAAAAATATTTTATTTTCTATATTATAAACATAAAAATATATTTTATTTTATATGTTTTATTACATAAAACAATAATTTTATTATATAAAACAATGATTAAAATTTGTTGGATTTAGGGTCGCCTGGGTGCTCACAGCTGGTGGGTTCAATCCCCATGTTGGGCTCTGTGCTGACAGCTCAGAGCCTGGAGCCTGCTTTGGATTCTGTGTCTCCCTCTCTCTCAACCCCTCCCCTACTCATGCTCTGTCTCTCTCTTAAAACTAATAAACATTTTTTTTAAAAGATTTAAAATTTGTTGGATTTATAATATTTATATTTTATACTAATATATGATAATATGACAACATATATGACAATAAACACAAAGGAGGGGGAAGGGAATGGAGCTACATTGGAATGAACAGTCTATACTAGCAATAAATTAGTATTAATTTTAAGTAGTCCTGATAATGCATACTATAATCCCTCGTAAAAGAAAATCCATATGGCAAGAAAATAACTGTAAAAAAATACAGTAAAAAAATCAAAATAGGCATTAGCATGTTCTACTCCATATTTTTTAAAAAACTTGTTTAACGTTTATTCATTTTTGAGAGACACAGAGACAGAGACAGAGCACACGATGGGGAGAGGCAGAGAGCAGAGATGGACAACACAGAGTCTGACATGGGGCTTGAATTCACAAACCTCGAGATCACGACCTGAGCTGAAGTCAGACGCTTAACCAACTGAGCCACCCAGGGGCTCCTAAATAATTTTTTCTTTAACACAAAAGAAGGAAGTAAAGGGAGAATAGTGGAACAAGAAGGACAAGAGATATAACAAAGGAGTAACAAAGTAGCAAATGTAACGCTAACCATATCGATAATTACATTAACATGAATGTGATAAATCCTCCCTCAAAAGCTATCAGCCAACAACCTGCACAAAAAAGCAATTTAATCCTATCTGCTCTTTCCAACAGGTACACCTTAGATTCAAAGACACAAATGGGTTGAAAGTAAAAACATGAAAAAAGATATGCCATGCAAACAATAACCATAAGGGAGCAATAGTGGCTATGCTAACACCAGACATGTTAATCAAAGAGAATCAATATTGTTATTATAATAATAGAATTATTATAATAATAAAAGTGTCAATACCTGAGGAAAATGTAACAATTATAAATGTATACATACCTAAAAGCAGAACCTCAAAATACATGGAATTAAACCTAACAGAAATGGAAGGGGAAATAGACAATTCAACAGTAATGGTTTAGGGTTTTTAGTAACTGGTAGAACAACTAGACATAAAAGCAGTGACAATATAGAAAACTATCAAACACCTCAGCATAACTGACATATATAAAATATGTGATCTAAATATTGCAGGGGCACCGGGGAACTCAGTCAGTAAAGCAAAGGACTCTTGATTTCCACTCAAGTCATGATCTCATGATTCATGGGATTGAGCCTAGCATGGAGCTCTGTGTTGATGGAGCCTGCTTGGGATTCTCTCTCTCCTTCTCTCTCTGCCCCTCCCCCATTTGCACACTCTCTTTCTCTCCCTCTCTCTCTCTCTCTGTTAAAATAAACACTTAAAAATAAATAGATAAATAAATAATTAAATATTACAGAATACATATTCTTTCCAAGGACACATGGAACATTCTAGTGAATAGACCATATGCTATGAGCAAAGATTGGCAAACATCTCCTATAAATGACCAGAAAATAATTTTTTTTTTTTTTTGCTTTGTGGACCATACAGTCTCTGCTGCAGCTGTGCCTGTTTATTCTTGTAGCACAAAACTAGTCAGAGATAATGCATAAACAGGCATGGCTGTGTTCCAATAAAATTTTGTTTACTAAACAGGTGGCAGGCCAGATTTGATTTGCGGGTCATAGTTTGCCAACCTCTGTGCTATGCCATAAAACAAGTCCCAATTAGTGTAAAAGGATTGAAAGAATGCACAGTATTTTCTTCAAACACAGCAAAGTTAAATAAGAAATCATTAACAGAAAGAAATCTTGAATAACTATTTTTTACATGAAACACACTACTACATAACTCACAAATTAAAAAGACATCACAAGGGAAATCAGAAAATATTTTGTGATAAATGTAAATGAAAATGAAAACAAAACAATGAGGAGCACCTGAGTGGCTCAGTTGGTTAAGCATCTGACTCTTGGTTTTGGCTCAGGTCATGATCTCACACATTGTGAGATTGAGCCCCACATCAGGCTCTGCACTAAGTGGAGCCTACTGAGGATTCTCTCTTTCCCTCTCTTTCTGCCACTCCCCTGCTCCCATGGTCTTTCTCTCTCAAAAATAAACAAATAAACTTAAAAAAAAAACAACAGTGAATTTAGAAAGATCAATCCCAAATTCATTCTATTATCCTAATATCAAAGACAAAGACATCAGGAAAATGAAACTATATACCAATATACCTCACGAACATAGATGAAAAAATCTTTAATAAGGTATTAGCAAACTGAATCCATCAATATTATAAAATATTGTATATACAATATTTAAATATAATAATTATATGCATCGTGGCTAAGTGGGATTTATCCTAAGAATGCAATGTTGGTTTAACATCTGAAATATCAACAGATGCAATGTATTATGAACAAAAGGACGAAAGTCACATGAGCATCTCAATATGGAAAAAGCACTTGACAAAGTCCAACACCCCCTCATGGTAGAAACTCTTAGTAAATTATGAACAGAAGAGAATGTCCTCAATTTGATAAAGAGTATTTGTGAACAACTAACACTTTATTTAATCATAAAAAACTAAATGCTTTTCCCTTAAGATTGAAAATAAGGCAAATATGTCTGTTCTTTCCTCTTTCAACATTGTACAAGGTTGTGACTAGTACGAAAGCCTAGAAAATGAACGAATTCAGATTGGAAAGAAAGAAAACTGTCTTTATCTGCATATGACAACACTACATGGAGACAATCCCAAAAAATCTACACCCAAAAACCTACGAAGAACTAATAAATGAGTTTAGTGGTGTCACAGAATACAAGATCAATATTTTAAAAATCATTTATTTTCTTAATGTACTAGCAATAAGCAATTTCTAAATAAAATTTTAAAGTCCATTTACAACAGCATCATGAAGAATGAAATATGAATAAATTTACCAAAAGAATTGTGAAACCTGTACCCTGAAAACTACAAAACATTGCTAAAAGAAGCTAAAGAAGATCTCAAAACCGTGAAGAGCTAAATCCATCTTCATGGTTTGGGAGACTCAGTATTATTAAGACTGAAATTCTTTTCAGGGTGCCTTGGTGGCTCAGTCAGTTAAGCGTCTGTCTCCAGCTCAGGTCAGGGCCTGCTTTGGATTCTGTGTCTCCCTCTCTCTCTGCCCCTCCCCTGCACGTACTCTTTCTCTCTCTCAAAAATAAATAAACATTTAAAAAAAGATTGAAGTTCTTTTCAAACAGATCTATAAATTTCATGTAATCCCTGTCAAAATTCTAGCAGGACTTTTGTAAAACATGACAAGTTGAGTCTAAAATTTATGGAAATATAATATATCTAGAATAATCAGAACAATTTTGAAAAGAATGAAGGTGGAGGACTCACCCTACTGAATTTCAAAACTTAAAAAGTCACAATAAATAAGACCATGTGGTATTGGTACAAAGATAGGCAGACAGCAATTAAAATCTTTAATTTATGGTTGATCAATTCTCAACAATGGTTCTAAGAAAATTCAAGAGAGGAAAGGATAGGTTTTCTTTTTTAACAAATTATGTTGGGACAAGTAGATAACCACTTGCAAAAAAAAAAAAAATGAACTTAGACCGTAATCTCATACTATACACAAATGTTCAGCTAAAATACAGTGTTCACCAATATGTAAGAACAAAACTAAAAAGCTTCTAGAAGAAAACATAGATATAAATCTTCAGATGTGACAACAAAAGTTGTCCATATAAAAGTTGTCCAATAAAAGTTCAATCCATAAAATAAAAATTGGTAAATTGGCTTTGCCACAATTAAAAACTTTTGTGTTCCAAAAGACACTACTAAGAAAATTAGAAAACAGGCCACAAAGTGGGAAAAAAATATTTGAAAATCATATAAAGAACTCTCACAATTCAGTAATGAGAAAACAACCCAATTAAAAAAAATTTTTTTAACATTTATTTATTTTTGAGAGACAGAGAGAGACAGTGTGAGTTGGGGGGAGGGGGTGGGCAGAGAGAGAGGGAGACACAGAATCTGAAGCAGTCCCCAGGCTCTGAACTGCCAGCACAGAGCCTGATGCAGGACTGGAACTCATGAACCGCGAGATCATCACCTGAGCCGAAGTCAGCGCTTAACCAACTGAGCCATCCAGGCGCCCCAACCCAATTTTTAATTAAAAAAATTTTTAAAGTTTATTTACTTATTTTTAGAGAGGATGGGGGACAGAGAGAGGAGAGAGAGAATCCCAAGCAGGCTCCTTGCTGGTAGGAGCTTGAACTCACAAACCATGAGATCATGACCTGAGCTGGCATCAAGAGTTGGATGTTTAATTATTTTTTATGATTTATTTTATATTTGAGAGAGAGACAGAACATGAGTAGGGGAGGGGCAGAGAGATGGAGACAGAAGCTGAAGCAGTCTCCAGGCTCCAAGCTGTCAGCACAGAGTCTGATGTGGGGCTTGAACCCATGAGCAGTGAGATCATGACCTGAGCCAAAGTTTGGATGCCCAACTGACTAAGCAACACAGGCACCCCAACAACCCAATTTTTTAAAGTTCAAAAGATTTCATGTTTATTTATTTTTGAAGGAGAGAGAGACAGAGCGTGAGCAGGGAAGGGACAGAGGGAGAGGGAGACACAGAATCTGAAGCAGGCTCCAGGTTCTGAGCTGCCTGCACAGAGCCCGATGCGGGGCTTGAACTCACAGCTGTGAGATCATGACCTGAGCCGAAGTCAGATGCTTTACTGACTGAGCCACCCAGGTACCCCTAAAGTTCAAAATATTTAAAGAGACATTTCCCCAAAGAAGATGTATACTTGGCTAATAGACACATGCAAAGCTGCCCAATCTCAGTTACTAGGCTAATTCCAGTTAACCTACAAGTTAAACCATACCCCAGCAAAATGGCCATGCTAAAAAAGACAGATAATAGCAAGTGTTGATGAAGCTGTGGAGAAACTGGAAACCTCATATATTGCTGGTGAGAACATAAAATGGTATATACACTTTGGAAAACAGTTGGGCACTTTCTTAAAAAGCTAAACATAAATTTAACATACAACCCAGGAATTCTACTACGAGGTGTTTGCACATGAGAAATTAAAACATATGTCCACACAGAGACTTACACGTGAATGTTCATAGCAGCATTATTCATAACAGTCCCCCAGATGGAAACAATCCACATCCTTGTTAACTGGTGAATGGGTCAACAAAATGTGGCATATCCATACAATGAGATTCTAGCCATCAATAAAAAGGAAGGAATTACTACTATATACAGTGGAAATAAACCTCAAAGACATTATGTTAAATGAAAGAAGCAAAATGCAAGAGGTTACATTTTGTATGATTCCATTTATATGGAATGGGCAGAAATGTCAAATCTATAGAGACACATAGATTAGTGGAAATGGGCACAAGAGATTTTTTTTGGCAATGATGAAAATGCTCTAAAATTGTACTGTGGTGATGGTTGCACAACTTCATATAACTTTCCTATAAATCTAAACAGGTGACTTTTTGAGGTAAATGACACCTCAAAAAAGCTAAGGAAAAAAAAACCAGATTGACTTTAACTGTGGAGTCAATACCTAAAGTCATCACTAAAAACTTGAGTCATCATTCATTAAAAATAAATTGCTGGAAATTCTGGGGATGTAATGGACAGCATGGTGACTATAGTTAACAGTATTGTAATTTGAAAGTTGCTAATAGAGTAAATCTTAAAAGTTCTCATCAGAAGAAAAAAATTATAAATACATGAGGTGATGAATGTTGACTAAATTCATTGGTAATCATTTTGCTATATATACATTCTTTTGTTCCTGATCATCAATTCTAGAGTGTATGTTGAGGGGGACCCCCCCCCAACACACACACATACCACCAACCAGTCCCTGATGACACCAGCCTGACACTGTCTACCCAGAGATAGCGGGTAGAGGTTCACCTGGACAGTCTAACATTTAGAAGTTGAAAGTGTAAGAGGAAACCAGCAAGAGGGATCAAGAAGTGGCCAGAAAGGTAGGCAACGTGTTGTCCTGGAAAGCGAGGGAAGGAAGTTTTTCCAGGGGGGTTGCATAATCAACTCTCCTGTTGGAAAGTGCTGCTAAGCCTAATAAGATGAGGACTGAGAAATGGCCATTGATTTAGCAACTGCAAGTCAGTTTCAAACACATGCTTGTGGTAGAGGAATGAGGCAGAAAACCCGTTTCTGGTGGGACTAAGAATGGAGATAAGAAGTCTAGGCGTATCGATGAGAGTAGATGACCAAGGGGGAGCATGGAGATGAGGTAACTGAGGGTTATTAGTAGGTTAGAGGTAACAAGTAGATAACAAAGAGATGCAGTTAAAATGTCCTTTTTCTAGGGCCGCCTGGGTGGCTTAGTCGGTTGAGCGTCCAACCTCAGCTCAGGTCATGATCTCACAGTCTGTGAGTTTGAGCCCCACATCAGGCTCTGTGCTGACAGCTCAGAGCCTGGAGTCTGCTTTGGATTCTGTGTCTCCCTCTCTCTCTGCCCCTCCCCTGCTCATGCTCTGTCTCTCTCTCTGCCAAAAATAAATAAACATTAAAAAAAAAAAGTCCGTTTTCTACTTGAGCGTGAGCTTCTTTTATTCATTCATTAGCTCATCAACATGGATTCACTGGATTCATTTATAGATGAACATCTTTACTTTGGAATAGGTGAGATAAAGACAGGAAATTCTGTGAGGCAGAAGGAAATACAGTGGTTGAGCCTGGGGCTGGAAGGCCTGTGCTGGGAAAATGCTTTGAATGAGGACAGGTCAAAGGTTTTAGGCACCCAAACCAATTTCATCTATTTCACGGTTTAAAAAATTTTTTTAATGTTTATTTTTATTTTAGAGATAGAGAGACAGAGTGCGAGTGGGGGGAGGAGCAGAGAAAGAGGGAGATACAGAATCCAAAGCGGGCTCCAGGCTTGGAGCTGTTAGCACAGAGACCGACGCGGAGCTTGAACCCATGAACTGCGAGATCATGACCTGAGACAAAGTCGGATGCTTAACCAACTGAGCCCACCAGGCGCCCCTCATGGTTTTAGACTAGATGACCCCTTGCCAGTTTAAAACAACTGAACAAGCAAACTCGGCGAGGAACCTGCCTTCTCTGGAATTCCCTTAGTTCTGTCTCCAAAGGCTGTCTTCTTCCTCTTTCATCTCTGGCTTCCCTCACTTTCCCTGGTCATGCCTAAAATAAAATAAATTATTGATACAGAAACAACGTAAATATGTCTGTGGAGGGGGAAGTTAACTTTCTTTTACAGAATGTCAGGGTTGGGGGGCACCTGGGTGGCTCAGTCGGTTAAGCATCCCACTCTTGATTTCAGCTCAGGTCATGATCTCACGGTTCGTGAATTCAAGCCCCGAATCAGGCTCTGCACTGATAGGGTAGAGCCTGCTTGGAATTCTCTCTCTTCCCTTCTCTCTGGGCCTCCCTCACTCTTGAGTGTGCTCTCTGTCTCTCTCAAAAATAAATAAATAAAACTTAAAAAAAAAAAAATGCAAGTATGTCAGGGTTGGAAAAGGCCCTAGACATCATCTAATTTAGGGACAGGCAGACTTTTTCTGTAAAGGGCCAGATGGTGAATATTTTAGGCTCTCAAATTTCAACAATCTGCATCACAATTACTCAACTCTGCTGTTGTAGCACAAAAGCAGCCAGAGACAACACATAAACAGGTGGGGTTGTTTTCCAATAAAACTTTATTTATAAAACCAGGCAGTGGGCTAGATTTGTTCCAAGGGCCATAGTTTGCTAACCCCCGATCCACCCCAAGAGGTGATAAAACTGAGACCCAATTAGCATGAAGGAAAGCCAGGACAAGAATCTACTTTCCCTGAGCCTCAGAGAAGAGCTCATCTTACTACAACAAAGATTCTCAAATTTTCCTTTGCATAAAAATCACCTGGGGGATAGAAGGGATAAAATTATGAAAAAACAGATTCTCAGGCCCACTCTTCATAGATTTAGATTCATTTGGTCTGAAGTAGGACCCAGAAAAAAGCACACATGATAAATATCCCTCCCCACATCATAGATTCTTGAATCCCCTAGGCAACGAGTAAATCCTCCGTATCACAGATGGACAAGTAAGCGGGGGATGAGGAATGGTTTTGAATACTTCTCCCGATTTTTTTCCCTTCCCCTTTGCTCCAGAATCCCTTGGTCTGCAGCAGCTTGCCTGTGCCAGGGGGCGGGCCTGCAGGAAGTACGCCGACACCTGCCAGCTGGCCTAGTGGGCGAAGTTTAACTCTAGGGAGGTGACAGGGCAGTTTTGAGCCAGCTTTCCTAATGAGCATCACTTGTTGACAGACTAGGGGGGAGGCGCTTGTTATGCACTTTTGGCCTGAAGCCTTCTGTGGGATTGCAGATGAATGGATGCCATAAGGCTTCCTTGTTCACCTCAGTAGAAAATAGTGGAAAAATCATCAAAGCAACAATTTGGTTCACACTTCTCATTGAAAAGGGTCAGATTGGCTGGAGGAAGCTTGTGGAGGTAGTTTGGCATGGAATTTTCACACTTGATCTATTTCTTTCTTCCTCAATCCATTACCCCTGCCCAGTGCACCTTGATCCCTTGAATGGGGATATTGTCTGCTCCAAGTCATCCAAAACAAAGCCTCTGTTCTTTTGAGTAATTCCTGCCCCCCAATCCCCTAGATGCTTAGGAAATATAACCCCTAAGAAAACAACATGTGGTTAAGAATATTATGTCAGGAGTCCCTATTCCTGTAAAGGGACTGGCCTAATCCAGAAACTTCGTTTCTGACATTATCCCAATTTCAAACCCCCTACAGTACCTTTTCCTCATAGTTCTTCATCTCTTTGTAAGAACTCTAGAGCTAGGCGTATATATTGGAATTAAAAGTTAAGTTATAAGGGATGCCTGGGTGGCTCAGTGGTTAAGCGTTTGACTCTTGAGTTGGGCTCAGGCCATGCTCTTGCGGCTCATGGGTTCAAGCCCTGTGTCATGTTCTGCATTGACAGCAGGGAGGCTGCTTGGGATTCTCTGTCTCCTCTCTTTCTGCCCTTCCCCCACTCGTTCTCTCTCTCTCTCTTTCTTTCTATCTCTCTCAAAAATAAACTTTAAAATAAATAAATAAATAAATAAACGTTAAGTTATGAGATAAGATGGAATTTATGGGGCTCAATTTCAAATTGCTTTCCAGGGCCATCCCCATCCGACTCTCCAAGGAAAGGGAAGAGGCCTAAGGCAATGGTCAGATTTAGATTCTATATGGTTGATGCTTTCAACATAGATAGCCACTTTCTTTAACCATAAGACCACACTATACAGAAGTGCAAAAAGAGAGGTTCCTCCCTCTCCCCAAAAAAGGGAGTTTCCCTCCATTCCTGCCTTCGTTTCTGTAGCGCACAGGGCTGGAAGGCAGAGGAAGCCTTAGCTGGTCTTTCTGGCAGCCTTTGCTCCTGCTGTCCCTCCATGTCACCTAAGACTCCTACTGACCCAGCCCTGGACAACTTCTGAGCTGACGTCGCGGTGACTCACAAATGTGCGTTTTCATCTGTGTGAATCCCTTGAGAAACAGGGGCTCTAAAAGGAAAAAGACCGGCTGAGATAACGCTGCTCAGGAGTGAGATCTCCTTTCTGAGGTTTCCCTAGAATAGCTCGTATCTGTAAATTCTAAGCCACAGTGCGCTCTTGTCATAAGGGGGGGTGTGTCTGGATGAGAGAGAAGAAGGGATGGGGAGATCAAACACGCCCTGAGGAAGGCCCAGCTTCAAAGTCAGGTCCAGCACTGATCTAGGTGTGAGAGAGGAGGTGGAAACCAGGGCCGGCCCTTTTCCTTGGGGCTCTTTCCACCCACCTCTTCATCTTCCTGCCTCTGCATCTTCCTCTGAAGAAGATGCTTCTCTGCTTCTCTGTATCCCCGTTTAGACCAGGAGTTTTCAACCTGTGGTTCATGGGGCCCTGGAATATACAAACATATGTGCATTTTATGGGAAAAGGTCTCTCATTTCTTATATTCTCAAAGTGGACTATCACTAAAAACAGTTAAGAACCATTATTCTAGATTTTTCCTCCTTTGCCTCCTTTCTGAGCCTCCCTCTGCCTCGCTAGGATTCTGACAGTTACACTGTTTTCACCCTCTTCCCTCAGCCCACGCTTCCCTGTCTCTTCTCTCATGTCTTCTCTCTTTCTCCTTCTACCTTTGGCTTCCTGCCCCGTATCCTCTCTTTTTCCTTCTGAAATCTGCCCATAATACAAACATAAACACTAATAATTGTCACATGTTGAGATGCTCAGTAGCTAAATGTTTAGGCTCCCTAATTATGTTCTTAATTTTATTTTTTTTAATTTTTAAAAAATGTTTTAAAAATTAAAAAAAATTTTTTAAATATTTATTTATTTTTGAGGGAGAGACAGAGACAGAGTGATAGCCAGGGAGGGGTAGAGAGAGAGGGAGACAGAATCCAAAGCAGGCTCCAGGCTCCGAGCTGTCAGCACAGAGCCTGATGTGGGGCTCGAACCCATAAACCATGAGATCATGACCTGAGCCGAAGTCTCTTAACCTACTGAGCCACCCAGGCGCCCCTATGTTCCTAATTTTAACAGCCACTGAGTTGGACATTTTAGATTTTTCTAAAAAAAAAAAAAAAATATATATATATATATATATATATATATATATGTATATATATGAGTGTGTGTGTATATATATATATATATATATATATATATATATATGAGGGATAGTTGTTGGCTACTTCTTAGCTTATCTGTGAGAGTCGATTTTGCCCCCATGAGCACACAGCTGTGCATGAGAACAGTTTCATGACCTTGGTCTTTAGACACCCGGAGCACTCTTGCTCCCCCTACAGTCACAGTTTTAGGTTGCTTACTACATGGCGGAGGAGGATAAGCCAAAAGACAATAAACCTAACAGAATTTGAGTCCATGAGCAGGGACTGTTTTCCGCAGCTTGCTGGGCTATCAAGAAAGATGGCAGCAGACATACAGAGGGAAGAGGCAGAGGAAACAAGGAAGGGTCTGACATCTGAGCAACAGGAGACCCTCCTTGATTTACCTCAACAATTAGAGCAGATCTTTGACATTCAAGTGTACAATCTGTACAAAGTGCAATCTCGCTTTCCAGTGTTTTGATGTTTCGATATATTAATATTCCAGTATCTTTGTTTGCATGATGCTGCCATCATGATATTTTTTTAATGTTTATTTTATTAACTTTTGAAAGAGAGAGAGAACAGAGGAGACACAGAGAGAGTGAGACAGAAAATCTAAAGCAGACTCTGTGCTATCAGCAACGTGGGGCTAGAACTCACCAACCGTGAGATCATGACCTGAGCTGAAATCAAGGGTTGGACACTTAACCTACTGAGCCACCCAGGTGCCACCCCACCATCATGGTATTTTTAAAATCAGAAACATTTACATCCTGAGATGTAGTCATAAAATTAGACACTCCATTAATTTTCAAATGGAGTAAATGTGTACTCATCTGGGAAGACTTTATGCCCCTATAATGTTCAAGAAAAGAAAGAAAAATAATTGGTAAAGAATCTCTTACAGGGCGCCTGGGCGGCTCAGTGGGTGAAGCATCTGATTCTTAATCTCAGCACAGGTCTTGATCTCAGGGTGGTGAGTTCAAGCCCAGAATTGAGGTCCATGCTGCTGGGCATGAAGCCTACTTAAAAAAAACAAAAAAAGGGTCTTTATTTTCAAACACTTTTGAACAAGCAGAGAATGAACATGACATCATTGAAATGGATACAGATAACTCTGTTAGAATCGCCAGCTACATGTGACAAAAACAAAAAAAGGTTAAAACAATGCAGACAAAAACTAGAACAATGAAATAAGTGCTATCTCTGGGGTGCGGAGGTGGGGAAGAAGCTGTCCTAAAAAGATTTTTTTCAAAGTTACAAAGCATAACAAAAAATATATATATCATTTGAAGATGGACTCAGAGGAGAGTATTTGGAAATACCTTATAACTAGTATTTTCTCACTCTCCCCCTAACTAGGGTAGAGTTAAAAAATGCTTTCTCGGGGCGCCTGGGTGGCTCAGTCGGTTAAGCAGTGACTTCAGCTCAGGTCATGATCTCGCGGTCTGTGAGTTCGAGCCCCGCGTCAGGCTCTGTGCTGACAGCTCAGAGCCTGGAGCCTGTTCAGATTCTGTGTCTCCCTCTCTCTCTGACCCTCCCCGTTCATGCTCTGTCTCTCTCTGTCTCAAAAATAAATAAATGTTTTTAAAAAATGCTTTCTCAGCAATGGGGAAAATTTGTACACATATACTCAAAAGTGAACAGTGATACTATTGGAGTATTTTGTTCTTTAGTTTTTCACTTTTTTTAAGAGCTGAAATTGAATTTCGTGTTAAAATTTTCCATGATCATTTTCATTTTTATTTTCTTTTATTATTATTTTAAAATGTTTATTTTGAAAGAGAGAGAACTCATGTGCATTCAGGAAGGGGCAAAGAGAGAGAGAGAGAATTCTAAGCAGGCTCCAACTGTTAGCACAGAGCCCAACTCAGGCCAGAACCCATGAACCAGAAGACCATCACCTGAGCCTAAATCAAGAGTCAGACCCCCAACTGACTGAACCACCCAGGAGCCCCTCATTTTTATCATTTCAGTATCATTAATACCATTTATAAATATACATCTTCTATCTGATGGTTTTATGTGTTTATAATTTTTTAACTTGAAGTGCACTGAAGTTTTGTTCCGATATTTAATTTCATAAATTATAAACTAAAAAAACCCCCCAAATATGTAATATCTGCTAAGCACTATTGTAAATTCTTTGTGTTGACTCACTTCATCTTCATAATTCTATTATCATGTCCATCTCACAGATGGGGAAAGTAGAGGAAGATGAAGTAAATTTCCCAAGGTTGCACACTAGTTCTGTTGGGGCTAGAATCTGAACTGTGCCATCTGGCTCCAAAACCTACGTGCTTAAACACTGTGTCATACCACCTCTCCAAAAACTGACGCATTAGGATTTCAGTATTACATGAAATAAATAGCCCTATTTTGCTTTGGCACTGGGGTTGTAATCAGCAATTCAAGAAAATATAATCCAAAAGCTTCACAAATTCCCGATTCCCAAATTCATTTGAGGTATTAGTTTAGAGATCATCAGCTCAACATTTAAGAGGTTTGCTTCCATGTTTACAGGCAAGTAAACAGAGGGCATACAGAGGAACAGCAATCTATGTCCTCCTCACAAGTTCGCTTTGAGGAAGGGATTATCACCCCTGTCAGAAATGAGCCCCAGGGGCAGCTCACAAGAGTCAGTGATGTTAAACCTGGCTGACGTCTACGCGGACCTGATCATCTCCCGCACAACCAACAGCTGTGTCTTGCACTATCACTGTGCTCAGCGGCTGTGGGCAGAGAAAGTGGAAGCTGTGCCCATGCCCAGGGCATGGTCTCAAGTGAAGCATTACCTTTAGCAAGGTAGCAAAATGTTACCTTGACATTCAGCAATTGGGAGGTAGCCCAAGCCATCTGCCTCTCATTTAATTTTTTTTAATGTTTATTTATTTTTGAGGGAGAGAGAGAGGGAGGGAGGGAGGGTGGGGTGGAGAGAGGGAGACACAGACTCTGAAGCAGGCTCCAGGCACAGGGCTTGAACCCATGAGCTGTGAGATCATGACCTGAGGTGAAGTCGGACATTTAGCCCACTGAGCTACCCAGGTGCCCCATCTGCCTCTTTTATCTAAGGACAGCTTTTATGGCATAGATATAGGTTTTTTTCCCAGTATTATCATGTTTCCCCTTCAATTCTCTGCCCCTAAACACTCTCCCCTTTTGTCCACCCTAAGTCACATGCATCCCTCCTTTTCTCTTAACCTCCATGTCTCCCCTGTCTCTCCCCTACACCCTCTCTCCCACATACTCTTCCCTCTCCTAAGTTTTCATACAGGCTCAGATTCAGCCCCTCATTCCTTTTCCCAGGTAAGAGCCCCTATGACTACTGACTGCTCCTCTTTCCTTCTCTTCTCAGAGCCTTTCATGGGAGGGACCTTTTTCTTCTGCCATTCCCACACACCTTCTCTGACAGAGGTATGACACTGCTCCTGAGAACTGGGGATTTGGGATGTTCAGTCTCAAAATCCTGCCTAACCCTGCCCTTAAGATCCAGGAAAGATTGGTTTGGATACCCCAGGGAAGAGTCCAGAAGTTTGCCCCCATTTCTGTTATTTCCTGACTCTGAGCCCTGCCTCTACCATTAGTGTAGCTTACAGGTCTCATGCTCACCCCGTAAGAGCTGTCTGTGTTCTGCACTGTGTCCACCTGGAAATGAGATTCAGCCTTTCCCTCCGTTTCTGCCCCAAACCTACTTACAGGAGGTATTTGTGTGAGGAACAAACTTGACTGAGTGTTCAAGAGTAGGGGGTCACAAATGCTTCAAGGCAAACAGCTTCAAAAGGGACATCAGTAATTCCTGTGTTTTTTTCTGTGTGTGTGTGTGCGTGTGTGTGTGTTTAAATTTTAAGTTTATTTATTTATTTTGAGAGAGAGAGAGAGAAGTATGAGCAGGGGAGGGGCAGAGAGAGAGAGGGAGAGAGAGAATCCGAAGCAGGATCCTTGAGATCATGACCTTAGCCAAATTCAAGGGTTGAATGCTTAAGTGACTGAGCCACCCAGATCCCCAAATATCTGTTTCTGAGAGAGATTGGTCGTTGCCAGCGGCTGGGGAAAAAGGAAGAAGATGGGTGAAGGTAGTCAAAAGGTACAAGCTTCCAGTGTTAAGATGAACAATGTACAACGCAGGGACCACAGTTAACAGTAGTGTATCGGGTATTTGACAGTTGCCGAGAGTAGGTCTTAAAAGTTCTCACCACAAACACACACAGAAGGTAAACATATGAGGTAAAGGGTGTGTGAATGAACCTTAATGTGGTAGTCGCTTCACAACATATACATATATCAAACCATCACATAGTACACCTTAATTATATCAACAAGTCTGGAAAAGGAAAAGTATTTTTTTTTAAGTTTATTTATTTATTTTGAGAGAGTGTGAGTGTGGGAGGGGCAGAGAGAGAGAAAGAGAGAGAATCCCAAGCAGGCTCTGTGCCATGAGCACAGAGCCTGATGAGGGGCTCGCACTCACAAACTGAGAGTCATGACCTGAGAGTGGGATGGACGATCAACCAACTGATCCACCTGGGTGCCCCAAGAAATTTCTATTTTTAAAAGTCCATCAGCCAGGGCGCCTGGGTGGCGCAGTCGGTTAGGCGTCCGACTTCAGCTCAGGTCACGATCTTGCGGTCCGTGAGTTCGAGCCCCGCGTCAGGCTCTGGGCTGATGGCTCAGAGCCTGGAGCCTGCTTCTGATTCTGTGTCTCCCTCTCTCTCTGCCCCTCCCCCGTTCATGCTCTGTCTCTCTCTGTCTCAAAAATAAATAAACGTTAAAAAAAATGTTTTTTTTAAAGTCCATCAGCCAGGGTGCTGGTTCTTGGTCATTTTCCCTGCCTTATTGCTCTGTCTTCAGTACATCTTACAGCTCTTCCTTTGCCTCTCTTCCTCACATGCTTTTTCCCAGTTATCCTAGTACACGCTTTTTTTTCTCTATTTAACAGGATAATTCAGCATCCTAGCCCACCATTTTTCAATCTGTGTCATAATCCCTTGGTGGTAGAGCCAATTTAGAGGGTCACAAAGATTTTCTTTTAAATAAAATAGAAAATACAAGTGTGTGCATAGTAACTATTGTTTTGTGAAATGCATTTTGATCATACCGTATAAATAATAAGAGCTATGGTTAAAAAAATAGTCTATAAGACACTTTCTGGCTTTAATGGGAGATCTTAGCTCCAGGCCCCCCTTTGCTTAGCCATAACCATCAAAGAGCTCAGCAGAATAAAAGAACCTACCTCTCTGAGCGTGACCCATTTTTCTTGAAGGCAGCTTGTAAGATGACTTTAAAACATACCCTAACAGGACTCCCATTTTCTGAAGCGGTCAACTCTGCCAGCTTCTGAACATGATTGTAATAAAGCAGAGCTCTTTGGTCGCTACCTCCTTTTGCAACTGATTTGAGGTTGCTGTTTGACTTAGGGACTTGGTGATGTAATTTGGCAGTGTCCAAATGTAAAATGGTTTCCTCGTCTGTTTGTTTTCTTACCATGTGCAAGTCTGACATCCATCTGGGGATGGGAAATGGAAGTCATCGATGGGAGTCTCAGGGAAGGAGGGAGGATATCTGTTTCTCACATTATTGGTGATATTGCTTAAGGAAAAAAAACACTGATGGCCTTTTAGGCCATATTAAGATGCTCTTACATCAAAGCAGCTGCACCAAACTGCCACAAGCCTGTGTTGGCCCTGCCGGCCAAGTAGCGTGGAGGAAATAAACTTACCAACTCATCTTTTTTAAGGAACATGGGATGGATGTGGAAGGGACATGGGAAGGAACCAGCATTTACTGAGCACTACTGTGTGCCTGGCACTGTAACTCATACGGCCCCGGGAGGTAGGTATTATTATTCCTAGTTTTGAAAATTTAGGAACATGTTCCTGCTGTGGACATTCTGTTTCTAATTTTAAACCCTTTTATTTATTTTTGAGACAGAGTATGAGCAGGGGAGGAGCAGTGAGGGGGGGGGCAGAGGATCTGAAATGGGCTCTCTGCATGGCCCAATGTGGGCCTTGAACTTGTGAACTGTGAGAACTGAAGTCAGATGCTTAACTGACTAAACCACCCAGGCAGCCCCCTACTGTGGGCATTCTGAAGGGTCCCACAATAGCTACCTGCGGAGCTGAATCAAAGGTGGGGCCAACTGTAGTTGCCCAGCATCATCCTCTAAAGAGTGCTGACACCTGCTGAAATCTAGCGAGGTGGAGAATGTTTTATTTCCAGTACTTCTCTTGGGGGAAAGGAGTAAACAGCTGTAAAAGATAGTCGGTGGGCCCCTGGCGGTGGGGTAAAATCAACCCCTGGCTGCGAAACGGCCTCCTGGAGTATGCGGGAGGGTGAGCGACGCAGATTCTGGTTTGCTGGGTTGCTATGCTGGGTTAGAGCGGAATTCTTCAAGACAGCGGAGGAAGGGCTGAGCAGCTGCCGCCAGAGGGCGCCCTTCCCCCCTCCCCTGTTTCCGGACACCTCCGCACTTAGCAGCCCTTCGCCCTCTTTCCCAGCACTAAACAGTGGTTAAAGACTGCGGGTTTGAAGGCCAGGTAAATCGTTAGCCTCCTGAGGCTACCGCAGTCCAGCCCTGGTTCCATCTGCCTCTCACCTGCCTGGTCTCCACGCACATCCCTTTGACCTCTGCAGTCTAGCCTTCCCCCAGGGGAGCTCCCTCCTCCCCGCCCCTACTCCTCTCCCTGTGGGTCATAAAGTAGAAATGAAACAAATTTCCCATAACTGCTTTTCTACCACTAGGCATTTTGTAAGTTATTGTGTATATAAATCGAGGTCATTTAGAAATTTTATGTGACTTTCACTTTGAGTAAATCTTTTCAGTACTTAATAACAGTGTTGCTGGAAATTGTTTTCCTAAGGAGAGAACAGCAAGCCCACCGTACCACAATTTCATTAGGTTTCATTTTTCTAACTTTACAGTGACAGCCGTGCAGTTTAAAAATCAAACATCCGTGTCATGATGTAGATGAGTCTCAATGAACAGGAAAGGTGTTATTTATAAACCCAAATCTGGCTTTTCCCAAATTCCTTTTTAAAATGAAACAATTCAGAATGCTGTAGAAAATCATTAGATCTTTGTTCCACACTGTGGAGAAAAGACATGGATGAGCAGATCGGGAGGAGAAAGGGACTCACAGAGGGGTAGGGATAGAAAAAGAAGTAGGAAGACAAAGAGGGAATGTAGTGGGGGGAGAGCTGGGAGAAGGATGTGAGGAAGAGGATGAAACAGGTGATGCAGGGAAAAGAGAAGAGAGACATGCTGGGCACTGCGCCTCGTGCCTGCCGTGGTGGGTTAAATGGATGGAAAGGAGAGCATGGGTGTTGGTGCTTTAAGAGAGAGTTTTCCTTGACCACGAGGTAGAGTGTGAGGGTGAAATCAGAGGAAAGGCAAGGGGGAAAATAATCACAGAGAGACTGCTTATTCCACTGTCTTTCTCAGGGCATATGCTCATCTTCCAGAGCCACAGCTGAAGAAATTGCAAAAGGAAGGTCCAGAACTACTCCTCTCACAAGGTGAGTATGCTTCCATCTGCCACGCTGTCTGCTTGCTTTGCACATTCTCCCCACGTCATATGCTAACAGCACCCATCGTGTGCCATCCTGGCACAAACACAAAAGGAGGAAGCGAAATTAGAATGTGGGGGAGAGGGATAGAGTACAGCTTGTTTTTTGTTTGGGAATTTGTGGTAATACATGGGTTACTTTTTTTTTTATCTTAATGTATTTTCTTCTTAACTGATGTATAACTTCTATAAAGTATACTAATCATGACAACTTTTAATATGTGTATTAGGACCATGTAACCACCCACAAACCAGGTTAAGGTAAATTGTGTTTCTGGACTCCAATAGCATTCCTTATGCTCTCTCCTAGTCTGGATCTCCCCAGAGGTAACCACTTTGCCAGTCTCTATCCCTATAAATGAGCTCTGCCTGTTTGATTTATATATATGGGGGGGGGGGCGGGTAGCAGGAGACATTTGTGGGTTTTGGCTCCTTTTTCTCATCATTGTCTTTGAGATTCATCCATGGATGGTGTCGTGTATAGCGATAATTCATTCTTTTTCTTTGGTGTGTATCATTCCATTGTGTAAGTGTATCATACTTTATCCATTTTGTTGTTGATGGACATTTTGTTGTTTCTAGCTTTGGGTTATTATGAATAAAGCTGCTGTGAACATTCTTGTACATGTGCTGGGTGTGCATAGACACTCAGTTCTTTACTATATGTACCCTAGAGTGGAATTACTGAGTCAGAGGATATATGCAGGTTTAGATTTAGTAGGTGATGGAACCCTTGGTTACTTTAATCCAAAGTGCCTTAGAGCGACAAGAATTCTCCATAGAGACTCTTATCGGTGGTTTTGTAGAAGACTCAGTAAACTGTCAGAGGATGGGGAATAGGGAGGGACATGAGGAGTCCTCTGATGGGAGATTATAAAAGAAAAGAAACAGAGCAGGAAAGAAAACAGAAATGGGAGACAGGGCTCCAGCACATGGAGTTAAGATCTGGTTATGGGATGCTGAGGTCAAGGCAAATGAAGACGGTAGACAGGACACTGCGGCTGGTTATGGATGGTTCTTCAATAGTGAATATTCTCTTGCTGATCACAAAAGAGAAAAAAATGGAGAAGACAAAGTTGTATAAGAGGACAAAACCAATTGGAACCAAGACAGTTGCCTGTAAAAATGAGTAAATTCATTTCCCCGAAGACAAAAGCAAAAATCATTACCCTCTGAAATCCTGTTCTGTGGCCATCCTGTGGTAGTGATGGTGAAGACTTGGTTATCGTAGATCAAAACTTAATGTCTCCAGCATGAATTTTCCGCCTTATTTACCTAAAATTAAAACAGTTTAATTATTTTAGAGATTGCAGTCGAGAACAACTTTGTAAGCAATATATCCGATCTTACCAGTTAATGTTCAGCCTTCGGGATGGCTGGAGATCACATGCCTTGGAAGCCTGTTAGGGGAAGTCTGTTCATCTCGTCCGGGCTAATTGAGCAAATCATAGCAAGGCGTTGGTTTGCCTTTTCATCCTCCCAGTGCTGACAGGAAAGAAGGTCTGTGCATACAAGTAAATGCTGGTGGAAGTTCAAGATCCCTGCCCCTGTCTGCTGTTCTCAGTCCTAAATTGGTGTTTAGCCACCACCTGAGTAGGAGTTAACACTACCCTCTCTTATTCCTTTCTTCATTTTACTAACACTTATTGAGCACCTCCTCTGTGTAAATAACTGTGATAGTTGCTAGGGGGAGATAAAGGAACTTGTAATCTTCTAGGGTAACCCTAGGTATATAAATGTAATTATAATATAAGGTAAATAAAAGAAGTAATATGATGGATTTATATACAAAAGGGTAATGAAATTTGGGAAAGTATTGGCTTACTGAAGAGTTTCTCAGAAGCTGTAGCATTATAGCTGTGCCTTAAAAATGAAGATGTAGGGGGGCGCCTGGGTGGCTCAGTCGGTTAAGCATCCAACTTCAGCTCAGGTCACATAGGTCATGATCTCGGGGTTTATGAGTTCAAACCCCGTATTGGGCTCTCCACTGTCAGCACAGAGCCTGCTTCAGATCTCTCTACCCCTCCCCTGCCGGTTCTCTCTCTTTCAAAATAAATAAACTTGTTAAAAAAAAATGAAGTAACAGGATTTCAGTGGGTCCAGATTGGAGGTGGGGTGGGAAAGAGCCTGAGTACTGGCAAAATAGGAAAAGTTCACATTTGCTTTAGGTAACTAATCTTTCTTAACAACTGCTCTGCCCTGGCTTGAGAGCACCACTCCCATTCAGAATTGTCTCATTTAAGAGAGACCTTAGCATTTATATAGCAGGGAGCATTTGAAACACAATTTAACTGTCTTTAAATGGATATTTGAGCCAGTCTCATTGCAGAAACACATAGAGAACTCTATTTTCGGAGGTCTCCTGGTAGAGATGCCTTTGGATGTCCAGCCAGTTGAGATCCTTTAGAAGAAGATTCGTCCCTTGCCCATGCTCTTCTCACTCATGTACTGCTGCCTGGTTGACCTGGCGAATTTCTGAATCTTGGCAACTTTCTGTGAGGCAGGATTTAGTTAGAATGAACACTCCCCTGAGACAATGCTCTTTAGTTCACTTTTGGTGGTTTGGAGTTCATTCCTTATTCTATTCAATCAACAAGTATTTGTTGAGTGCCTCCCATGTGCCAGAACAGTTTCTGGACACTAAGGTACAATAAATAAGGTAGATTGCTGTCTCGTAGAACTTCCCTTCCAGTAGGGTGAGACAGACAGTAACTAGAGAAATAAGAAAATGATCGACAAGTGAGAAGAGCTACATAGAGAATTAAAATAAGGTGATGTGATAGTGAGTGAATGGGTGGCTTCTTCTATGAGTTGTCTGTGATGGTGACATCAAGCTGAGTTCTGAAGGAGGCTTCCATGCAGAGATGTGAGGGAAGTGCATTCCAGGCAGAGGCCCAGCTAATATAGAGGCCCTAAGGCAGGACCCAGATTGGCATATTTGAGGCACAGAAACAAGGCGAATTTGTCTAGAGCACAGTGAGCACACAGACAGTGGGTATGAGATCTTAGAAAGACAGCCTGGGGCCAGGTCACTGAGGACTTTGTGACTCAGGGGAAGGAATTTGGATTTTTTTCTTGCAGCGAATGTACACATAAATACAGATGAAGAGAAGTTCACTGGGGAGACTTCTAAAATACCAGATAATACCCATTTTAATGGCCTTTGCGCTATTTCTCAGATGGAAAAATGAAACTATAGGTGGATCTAGGTTTTCCTGCACAGCTTATCGGTGGGAGAGGCAGAAGCTGAAACCAGCTGAGTGTGTCCCATGGCAGGTAGCAGAAGCACAGACCCATTGTAGCCCACCCGTGACCTTGCCCCTCTCCAACATGACCTGATACCTGCATTACACTACCTATTGCTGTCAGTTGGACCAGAGGAAAGAGGAAGGAACGGGGATTCCAGAGCCCAGGCACTGAGTACTGGCTCTGACACTGGAAACCAAAGGAAAGGAAAATAGTTATTGAGTACTTTATGTAGTGCTTAAGCAGGGGAGGGGCAGAGAGGAAGACATAGGATCCGAAGCAGGCTCCGCACTGACGACAGGGAGCCCGATGCAGGGCTCAAGAGTCACAACCTGAGCTGAAGAAGGGCACTCAACGGGCTGAGCCACATAGGCACCCCTGCAGGTTTTCTATCTTAGTTTCCACACCAATCATGCGGAATGGTTCTTCTTATCCCCATTTCACAGATGAAGTAGCAGGGACTCGGACGGGTAAGTATGATTTCTGCAAGTTTGGGAATCCAGCCCAGGTCTGCTTGGTTGCATTATCCTCTGTTGTCTCTCCTTGTCGTGTGTCCTGCGGCCAGTCTTTTATAACCTCTCTGGGCTGGGGTCTTCTCATTCATTAAAGGGGACATGAAAAAAATCAATGTTTATGGCCTCAACTAGCTCTAATATTCGGGATTCTAAATGCCTTTGAATGGGTTTCTTTTTCTGAGCGACAGTTCTGAACCATACTGTGACAAATGCTTTAACCAGAGCATGATTCCCACCCCTTTAAGGCCAGAGAGGATAATGACCTCGAATCTGGAGCATCTGGCACAGGGGTTTGTTCTTCTGACACCAGGAAGTGAAGGCCACTTAGAAATACAAAGGATACTGTCTTAGCTTCTTTGTCCCCCTTGTTTACAGCTCTTGATTTCTTCTTTTCTTCCTTTATGTCTGGAAAATCCTTCTCATCTTCTAAATCCTTGTGCTTTGAAGACCAAGTTGGCCAGAGGAATGTCAAAGAGACACGGGGTTAAATCAGAAGTGATTCTGTTCACTTCTAGCAGCAGAAGCCTGCCATTGTCACCCCAGACCTCGTCCTCTTGCCTCCATTGTGAGAGCAGAGGCTCCACATTCCAGGGTCATCATTTCCTTTAGACTTTGCCACTAGCAAAGGGCAAGTGGCTCCTTCTTAATTGATGTTTGCCTGCTTGGGGCCAAAAGAGCACCACGAACCCTGATCTGTGACCTGAGCTGAAATCAAGAGTCGGTCGCTTAACCAAGCCATCGAGGTGCCCCTGGTCAAAACCTATCTTCAGTGCAAAAGTTATCTTGGGGGTTGAATAAGTGGGAGTGGTTGTCCATTTATAACATGTTTTAAAACTCTAGGAAGGCAAGTCTTTTCTCTCTTAGTATTCTTTATTTAGGTGAAATGTATCTGTCTTATTAATTTTTTAAAGTTTATTTATTTAAGAAATCTCTACACCCAACATGGAGCTCCAACTCATGACCCCAAGATCAGGAGCCACATGTTCCATGGACTGAGCTGGCCCTTATCTTACCTTTTTTTTTTAAATGTTTATTTATTTTTGAGAGAGAGAGAGAGAGAGAGAGAGAGAGAGAGAGAGAGAGCATGAGTGGGATAGGGGCAGAGAGAGAGGAAGACACAGAATCTGAAGCAGGCTTCAGGCTCCAAGCTGTCAGCACAGAGCCCGACATGGGGCTCCAACTCATGAGTCGTGAGATCATTACCTGAGCCGAGGTTGGACGCTTATCTGACTGAGTCACCCAGGTTCCCCTTATCTTATTTTTTATGAAAGATCCAACATGAACAATTTTTATCATGATTGGATGTTGGATTTTGTCAAGTACTTTTTCTGCATCTATTGATATGGTCAAATGATTTTTCTTTAGTCTGTTTATATGCTGGATTACATGAACTGATTTTTGGGTGTTGAACTAGCCTTGTACACCCAGGATAAATCCCACTTGGTTGTAGTGTATAATTCTTTTCATACACTGTTGGAATCCATTTGCTAATAATTTGTTGAAGGATTTTTGCATCTATGTTCAGGAGAGATACTGGTTTGTAGTTTTCCTTCTTGCAATGGCTTTGTCTGATTCGGTATTAGGATAGTGCTGTCGTCAGAATGAATTAGGAAATATTCCCTTCGCCTCTGTTTTCTGGAAGAGGTGATAGATAATCAATGTGATTTCTTCCTTAAATGTTTGTTGGCATCATCAGTAAAACCATCTGAGCCTGGTGCTTTCAGGTTTGAAAAGTTACTAATTATTGATTCCATTTCTTTCATAGATAAAGTCCTATTCAGATTATATATTTCTCCTTGTATAAAGTTTGCTAGAAATGAACTTGGTAGAAAGACTTGTGTCTTTCAGGGAATTGGTCTGTTTCATCTAAGTTATCAAATTTGTGAGCATAGAATTATTTATAATATTCCTTAATTATCCTTTTAATGTCCATGGGATCAGTATTTATGGTTTTTAACTATATGTCTACATAATGTATTAATGCATTTTGAATGTACATGGGATCTTTGATTTTTAGTATTAATAATTTGTATCTTCTCTCCTTTTTGCTTGGCTTGTCTGTCCAGAGGTTTATCCATTTTATTGATCTATTCAAATAATCCACTTTTAGTTTTGTTGATTTTTAAAATTGATTTTCTGTTTTCAGCTTCATTGATTTCTACTCTATTTTTTGTTATTTATTTTCTTGTGCTTACTTTGGATTTAATTTGCTCTTCTCTTTAAGTTCCTAAGGTGGAAGCTCATATGGCTGGTTTTAGGTCTTTCTTCTTTTCTAATATGTGCATTCAGTGCTATAAATGTCCTGTTATGCACTCCTTGCACTGGATCCTACAAATTTTGGTAAGTTGTATTTTCATTTTCACTTAGTTCAAAACATTTTAAAAATTTCTCTTGAGACTTCTTTGACCCATATGTCACTTAGAAGTGTGTTTTTTACTCTCTAAATATTTTAGCATATCTTAATGTCGGGGCACCTGGGTGGCTTAGTTGATTAAGTGTCTGACCTTATACTCAGGTCATGATCTTACGGTTTGTGAGTTCAAGCCCCACGTCAGGTTCTCTGCTGTCAGCTCAGAACCTGGAGCCTGCTTCAGATTCTGTGTCTCTCTCTCTGCCTCTTCCCTGCTCGTTCTCTGTCTCTCTTTGTCTCTCTGTCTCAAAAATAAATAAACATTAGAATATCTTAATGTGATTGATTTCTGGTTTAATTCTGTATGCTTTGAGAGCATACTTTGTATAGTTTCTATTTTTTAAATTTGTTGATATGTGTTTATGGCCCAGAATGTGGTCTGTCTTGGTGACTATTCCATGTGACCTTGAGAGAAATGTGTTTTCTGTTGTTCAGGGAAGTAATTGGTAGATGCCAATTATGTCCAGTTGATTGGTGAAGTTGAGTTCAACTATGTCCTTACTGATTTTTTTAACTTTATTTATTTATTTTTGAGAGAGAGAGAGAGAGAGAGAGAGAGAGAATGAGTGAGGGAGGGCAGAGGTGGGGGGGGAGGACAGAGGATCTGAAGCGGGCTCCATGCTGGCAGCAGAGAGCCCGATGTGGCACTCAAATTCACGAACTGTGGTATCATGTCCTGAGCCAAAGTCGGACACCCCTGTGAGCCACACAGGCACCCCTGTCCTTACTGATTTTCTGCCTGCTGGACCTATCCATTTCTGGCAGAGGGCCGTTGAAGTGTCCAACTATAATCGTGGATTCATCTATTTCTCCTTGTAGTTCTATCCATTTTTGCCTCACATATTTTAACAATGTTGTTAGGCACATATACAGTAAGGATTATTGTGTCTTCTTGAAGAATTGACTCTTTTATCATTATGTAATGCCCCTCTTTATCCCTGATAATTTTCCTTGCTCTGAAGTCTGCTTCATGTGAAAGTAATATAATTAGTAGCTATTCTAGCATTCCTTTGGTTAGTGTTATCATGGTGTATCTTTTTCCATCTCTTCAATTTTTGTTTTATTTAAAAAAAATTTTTTAACGTTTGTTTTTGAGACAGAGAGAGAGCATGAACGGGAGAGGGGCAGACAGAGAGGGAGACACAGAATCGGAAGCAGGCTCCAGGTTCTGAGCCATCTGCCCAGAGCCCGACGTGGGGCTTGAACTCACGGACCGTGAGACCATGACCTGAGCCGAAGTTGGACGCCTAACCGACTGAGCCACCCAGGCACCCCTATCTCTTGAATTTTTAAAAAATACTACATGAAATCTATCACTGATGAAAGTATTACTTTGGAAAATGTAACTACTCTTGCAAAAGACAGTGTGTAAGCTATTTTCAGTCATTCATACTTTAGTATGAATTAAAGGGGCAAAAGGTTTATGTGATCTGAAGAGAAACCAGAGTATACTTTAGTATGAATTAATATAGACGATCCTGTTAAAGGTAAAGATAATTTTTTGTGGAAAGAAATGGGGAAGTGGTAAGGGATTAAGAGTCTGTAACTGAGACAGGAAGATTCAAGCTCCACAGAAAGAAAGGAGAGAGACAGATGTAAAAGGAAAATCTTGTGTTCTTTGAGATTTATGCACAAGGCTGACGTTGCCTGAATGCTTTAGAGCTTTCTTTTCTAAGTGAGCCCATTAGCAGTTGTGCACTGAGGGTAGACTTGGATATGGAGAGGGAGCTACGAATGCACAAGGGCTCTAAGGAATGGCCCAGTGACACAATACCTAGTGGCTCCCTGTAGGTCTTAGAACTTTCTGTGGTTTCTCTCACTAGGCTTAGGAAATTGAGGGAAAGGCAAAATTGATTCCCAGGCTTATTCCCCAAGGTTCCTTTTTGCTTCCTTCTTTTAGCCACATCCTCTTGTATCACCTTAAACACTTTTTACTCAGACTGCATCAAGATGGCACCAGTATGTCTGGTTATGCTCAACCCTAAGAAGCAGGACATTCTTTCAAAGCCTGCTTCCTGTCAGAGTGTCTCAGGCTTGAGAGGATCTGTCCAGGCAGGACTGGCCTTTCAGCCAAGCTGAATATGTGGTGTGTCTTGATGGTGTGATTTAAGGAGTGCCAGAAAGGTTGCTACATCCAAAAAATTTTATTTTCCACTCATGCCTAAAATTCCACCCTTAATGATTCATACCTGTTAACAGCTGGTGCCTGGAAGGAAAAGACACAGAAAGAAGATACTGGCTGTTTACTTCCAATTTTGCTTCATGATGGCCCATGACTAGGGTTACAAAAGGGATTTTGGGGGCACCTGGGTGGCTCATTTGGTTGAGCGTCTGACTCTTGGTTTTGGCTCAGGTCATGACCTTACAGTTCGTGGGTTCGTGCCCCGCATTAGGCTCTGTGCTGACAGTGCAGAGCCTGATGGGATTCTGTCTCTCTCTCTCTCTCTCTCTCTCTCCCTTTCTCTCAAAATAAATAAAATAAACTTAAAAAAATAAAAGGACTTCTGAGTGTACAATTTGGAATGTCTTACAACTTTGCAGCAAGTGCTGACAATATTCAATACAAGGTCTCAAGGCCTTGGGGCAGGGGAGAGCAAGAGGCTCTCAGTGACTATTTCTTAGGGGGCAGATTAATAGCAATGAGTTGGGTTTGACCAATTCAGTCTAGATCATGCCACTTAATATATGGTCAATTAAATATCCTTGTTTGTCTTCAGTATGCTCTATTACTTATTTTCATGTAAAAACAGACGAAATGAAGTTGCATGCTGGCATCCCACCACCTACTTGGTCCTTGTTGGGACATATTTGTTGTTATAGTATGATTTAGTAGCTTGACTAAAGTTCTGTTAAGTATTCACACGACCATTTATTCTCATCTCTCTCTTTCTCATCTGCCTCCCATTCTTTTCTACTCTTCTCCTGTTAACTTATTCATACATGCACACCCTACAGTGACCTACACATATTGTTACTTTATGAAAATGGCTGCCTGGGGACATTTATGAGTATCAGATGCAGACTCACTTTTGCCACTCTTGGCCCACCCTTGCATTTTGATAGCCCATCTAGGAAAGACTGTCATTCAGTGGGGCAAAGTGGAAACATCTTTGGTCATAGTCAGGAGGTTTGGGTTCGGGCTCCATTTTCTACATATAAAGGATTCTGTACCATAAATAGGAGTTCACCAGGTCTACAAGAGAAATAAGATCTTATCATGAGGAGGGAAAAATGTGTGAAGTATATGCCAATGTTCAAGAGCAGCATTTTTCACAATAGCCCAGAGGTGGAAACAATCCAAGTGTCTATCAGCAGATGAATGTGTAAACAAAATGTAGTATGTCTATACAATGGAATATTATCCAGCCATGGAAAAGGAAAGAAGTTCTGACACATGCTACAACATGAATGAACCTTGAGAATATTATGATAAATGGAAGAAGCCAGACACAAAAGGACTATTGTATGATTCCATTTATATTAAATATCTAGAATAGGCAAATTCATAGAGACAGAAAGTAGATTTGATGTCAGCAGAGGTTGGATGAGTGGGGTGTGGGTTCTTATTGTTCAGTAGGTACAGAGTTCCTGTTTAGGGTGATGAGAAATTATGGAAATAGTGGTGATGGTTGCACAATATTGTGAATGTAATTAATGCCACTAAATTTTTTGATGAAAAGTGGTAAGTTTTATGTCCTATATATTTTCCCACAATAAAAAGATAGTAAAATTTAAAAAAACAGGGATTTAATAATAAAACTATAGATGTGACTCAAGATCCTGGCATGGGAATAGACTCATAGAGCTAGGAAAAGAGTAAAAACTTAGAGGAAACACAAGAAGAAGGCCTAGAATCAAGAAAACAGAGCTTGTTTGGGAATGGCAACCTAAAAGAGTGAAGTTACCAGGAGCAGAGCAGGAGATAAAGCTAGAGGGATGAATAGACATCAGATCGGGAAAAGCCTGTGTGCCGAATGACAGTGAACTGGCCCCAGGAAAGGGTTCTTAAGTAGGAGGAACATTTATATGATCAGGTTTGCCTGTGAGACAGATCGCTCTGGCAGGTATGGGGGATGTGTTGTACAAGAACAGTATTGAAAGCAGTGCTGAGTACGAACACTGCCAGGTGTGGCTAGGCAAGAGTTACTAAGCTGTGGCCCAGGCTCACCACTAATCTCCACCATATATACGACACCCCTGAGATACAGTGTCAGTGACAGGAGACCCACCAAGTTGTCTTGGTTTTCTTACCTGCCTTCACACAAGCTTTACCCTGTTGTAAGAGGAGCCCACATGTGTCCTTTGCTGGGCTCAGCCTGACACCAAATCTCTACACTGGGAGGAAGTCCATATGGGATTTAGCTCAGTTGACAAGGATCATCTGTGTGAGCCCTGGAAGCTCTAACCTAAATGTGTCGCTTCCTGGTAAGGTCATCCCGGGAAAATGCCCTCATAAAGGAAATAAAAGAGGGGTGTTTCTCTCCAGTCTGAGAAAATTCTGATCACCTCTCCTGCCCTAAAGCTACCTGTCCTAATTCTCCTACCAGACTGGGTGAGCCTCTCTCAGCTCTGAAAGAATGCACTTCCTCCTTTTTGCCTGCTCTGTTTGACCTTCCTGCCCATCGGCCATCCTCACTGCCCTGGAGGCTATGTGTGGACCCTGCTTCTCACTGAGTCATCCCACTGCCCATGGCTCCCCACTAGTACGGCTGCCAGCCGGGGGCTCTTCTCCTAACCCACAAGGGGTGCCCGTTCTCTCCACCTCTCACTGGGGTGCTCCAGATATGGCTCCCTGCTCCCCAGCTTTGAGACTCTGTTAAGCCAGTTATGGGGGCTTAGCGGTGTGCTGGAGCTTCAACTCTGTGTTCAGTGAGCTCATGTTGGCAGCTTGAAATCAGCCATGGTGGGAGTGTTTACACCACAGAAATCTGTAAACCCCACAAATGAGAGCTTTTCTTTCTGGAGAGCCAGTTGTCCTTTTTATCAGTATACCACTGACTGGGCTTCTGGTTCTTTAAACAAATGAACAAACAAGCAAACTGATTCAGAAATCTTAAGGACTTCATTTCTCTCAGAGATCTTCTGAGTCCTCATCACCTCAGAAGGTAGGAGGCAGGGCTCAGTGAAGATTTAGAGCTTCTCTTCCCACCCACGTGGTAAGGTTAATTGGGAGAGGCTGGCTCTGTTTGGGGAGACCAGATTCCTCCCCAGTAGGGCATCATCCCCCAAGCTGCAAGGGCTCTCATCAGCCTCTTGCACTAAACATAAATTCTTCAGCAGGAGGGTATTTGTGGGTGCCCTCCAGTGATGGGGATCCTGCTTCCTGTAATTCTCAACCCATGTTCTGTCTGCCCATGTTCCTGAGGTTCAAATGCAAGAGAAGCCACCCTCCTCCCAGGCATTTGGACACATCTTCAAGGCCTTGCTGCAGGAGACTGGACACATCAGATATATTATCTTTAAAGCCTCTAGGCTTTGTTAGCTCATTAACATCCCCAGTTTCAACTAAAAAGGCCTGGATGGTGTTAAAAGACAGAAAGAAGAAAGTTGTAATCAACTTGGTTTTACTGTGTTTAAGTTGTTAGGGTTTTGATATGTTTTGAGATTGCATACATTATACTATTATTTTTGTCATTCGCCAGGTACAATATTCGTAAGATTACACTTGGAATCCTGTGATGGGTTGAATTGTGTCCTCTTTCCACCCCTCTCCCTCACCCTCCAATTACTAAAGTCCTAATCATTAGTACCTCAGATCATGAACCTATTTGGAACTATGGTTGTGGATGTAGTTAGAAAAAAGGAAGTCATACTAAAGTGGGCCCTTAATCCAATATGACTGGTGTCCTTATGAAAGGGGAAAATTTGGACACAGGCATGGATGTAGGGGGAACACCATGTGAATGTGAAGATGGCCGTCTACAAACCAACAGAGTAGCCCAGACAGATTTTTTTTTCCCTCACAGCCCTCAGAGAGAACCTTGATCTCAGACTTCCGGCTTCCAGAACTGTGAGACAATACATATCTGTTTAAGCCCCCCAGTCTGTGGTACTTCCTTAGGCGGTCCTAGCAGATTAATACACCTCCCCACCCCACTCCCAATAAATTTATTTCCTTTTGTGTCCCACCAGCATTTGTAGACAAGTAAAATTATCATAGTTCACTACAGCCTCAGAATTTTTTCTTTTTAGATAACTTTGTTTATTGCTTACAGCCAGGGGAAACTGAAATCTTGCATATACTATCCAAAATTAGAACTAGCCCCAACAATTTAGAATGTTTAAAAAATTATTTAATAAAAATAAAAGAATCTTAAGACACATTAAACTGTATTCACATTCTCCAAAGTTTCTTTTTATATTTGTGAACACATACATTTTCACATGGTTGGAATCATTGGCTTTGTGCTTTCTTGTGTTCTGTGTTTTTCATTTAACATTATTTGATAGAAATCATTCTACAGGGTGATACTCTTCATATTCTTATTTAAATAGGTTCGTATTATTTTTGTGCCTTTCATGTATTATCGGTCATTTGTTATTTTCTAATTTTTCACTATGAATATTTTTATATAATTTACTTTTTAAAAATATACTTCTTTTGAACTATTTCCTTGAGGTACACATGCCCAGAAGAGAAAGTCCTGGATTCCAGTTTCCTAGTTCCTGTTACATTTTTTCCCCATATTCTCTAGACAGGTTGAGCCCATCTGTGGTTTTACCAGAAATAAAAATTAAGTGCAGATTTTTCCATAACGTTGACGTCATTTAGTCTTACAATTTAAAAAAATGAATTTCCCTATTTTAAAAAGCTTTCCTGGGGCGCCTGGGTGGCTCAGTCGGTTAAGCGTCCGACTTCGGCTCAGGTCACGATCTCACTGTCCGTGGTTTCGAGCCCCGCGTCGGGCTCTGTGCTGACTGCTCAGAGCCTGGAGCCTGTTTCGGATTCTGTGTCTCCCTCTCTCTCTGACCCTCCCTCGTTCATGCTCTGTCCCTGTCTCAAAAATAAATAAATGTTAAAAAAAAAAAGCTTTCCTTAGTTTCCTTAGTTTTTACTTATATCACTACCAGGCAGGGGGCCCCAGGCACTTTGAAAGCATCTGGGTTTATAGTGCTATTTTACTGACATAGGAGCGATGTGCAATAGACACTAGTTCGCTGGGGTGGCCTTGGGCGGTCGGCCTTCCCTCTCTCTTAGCTTGCAGCTCCCGCCGCTCCTGCGAGTGCCCCCAACGTGAGCCCCCGTCTCCCTTTGGAACTGCACCCACCAGGGGTCAGCGTCCGCCTAGCTTTGGGCTCTGGCTTCCCACAATGCACCGGGCCCTCTAGTCCGCGAGCCGGGAGGGGACCAAGCGGCGGCGGCGGCGGAGCCCGGAGGGTTTGGGGCGCGCGGGCCAGGCGTCCGGGGGGCGGGGCTGAGGCGGGGGCGGGGCCAGGCGCCGCAGCCGCTGTGGCCCACAGCTGTGCGGCTCCTGCGGGCGGCCGCCGGGATTTACGTCGCACCCTTCCCAGCCTCCGAGAGCTGTCCACCTGGCGCTGTAGTAAGGTAGGGGGGCTTCTCAGGACCGTCCCTGTGGCGGGGTGTGTGTGGAGTCTTTTCTTGTTCAAACTGGAGAAGACTTAAGCTGCCAAAATTTAGATATGGAACAACCCGGTTGGCTTCAAGGGATCTGTTTTAAAACTCTTTTGTCTGCGACCCCTTCTCGGCTCCCTCTAGACTCTGTTGGGCTTTGGGAAGCCTGATTTGGGGAGTTTGTGCCTGGGTAATTTCAAGCTCTTGGTTCATCCGTTCTGCCTTGTGTGTGCAGACTTCGGGGTGGGGTTAGAATGTGTGAGAACTTGTGTGGGTGTGGGCTGGGTTTCTTCGGATGTGTGCATGTGTGAGAACTCAGGAAAATTTAGATGTCGGTCGGGGTCTGTTTCACAGTGTGCGTGGGGATCCTGAGCCCCTGCTGTTTCAGGTAGTGAGTGGCGTCTGTCGCGTGCGCCTCTTGCGACACCCTATCCGGAGGTGGCTATCCTCTGATCGAAAGCCAGTGAGTGTCCTCAAGTTATAATAGACCCAAACACACCGCACCCCAGGACTACTTCCCAGGACCTGCTTCCCGGCAGTCCCTGCTGCCACAGCCAGAGCCCCCTTAACAGCACAGCTGAGCCTAGTTTGGAGATCGCACAGTTTGAGCTTTCCAAAAAATAAAGTTTGCCAAATTGAATGCACTGAATGGGGGAGTGGGCACCTGCGATAGCTTAAGCTTGTTGGCGTCTGTCCTCCTCAGCCTGTTTCTGGGTCACACTGCATGGCTCCATTCATTCAGTCTCCCTTCCTGGTAATAATGCCAACCCAAAATAATCCCATCCTGAAAACTCCAGGCTTCGGTTCTAAAATGATGTCCCTTTTGCCCACTTCTAAAGGTTCAGAAAAGCCCATTAGTCCTCTGATCCCTATCCCCAGCGTAAAATAAATTATATTTTTAAAGGTATATAGATTTTAAAAACCCTTACCCTATATTATATCCATTCTAATCATTATCAATTGATTGATTTTACTTATGATATACATGCAGTTTCATTTATTGTTTAATAATAAAGATTATAACTAGGAAAGCTAAAAGATATATTCTTCAGTTGAACGTGATCCTAATTAGCAAACTAGCTCATCATAAAAGGCAGAAGATGGGAAATCAGACAAGCTTGATTCTAAAACATTTCTGCCTAGAGGTGCCTGGGTGGCTCAGTCAGCTGAGCGTCTGACTTTGGCTCAGGTCATGATCTCATGGTTGGTGAGTTTGAGCCCCGCTTCTGGCTCTGTTTTGACAGCTCAGAGCCTGGAGCCTGCTTCCGATTCTGTGTCTCCCTCCTTCTCTGCCCCTTCCCAACTTGTGCTCTGTTTCTCTTTCTCTCAAAAAAATAAAATAAAACATTTTTGCCTCCAAGAAAAGAACTGTTGGATGATTAAATTTTCTTTATTGTTCCTTTCAAATATAAAATGCCATGAATCAACACAGATTCTTTTTTTGCTAGACACAGCTCTTGATTGGAGATACCAATAAAAAATAAGAAAATTCTTTCAAACTGTAACCACCTTACGTATGCCCAAGGAAAGAGGGTAGGTCTAGAAATTGTTAGGATTCTAAATTTTTGTTAAGCAGGGATTCTTAATGGTCCTTAATGCTGTCTCTGGGTACTTTGCTCCAGAAACGTCAGTTCTCTATCAAAATGTGAAATTATGAATTACTCGTTATGTAAAATATTTTCTATTTGGAAAAGATTTGTATTCTCCACATTTAACATTACTATTATTTTTATAGCATTATGTATTTATGAGTAAAAAGATACAAACCTTTAAAAAACTAAATACAAGAAAAAAATTGTGTTGGTATACATCAGTGGTTCCCATCATGAGGTCTTCAGTTATTGGCAATAAACCCAAAAGATAAAACCAAAATCCAGTATTTCGTTAATAGTCACCAACACCCATAAGAACGAGAGGGGACTCTTTGAAGCTTAAAAGGAGCAGTTTAAGAACATGTTAGAGATAACTTTGCATAGTACATTGTAAGCATCAGTGAGTCCATAGCCTCAAGAGAGTCATATGGAAAGACACCGACACCCACATAAGGAAACTTAAATACAAATTCGTGGGCTCACAAAAAATAAGCAGATCAAATGTTTCCTATATCAGCTGTAAATATATGCATTTTAGGTTAGCTTAAACAACCCATTGCTTTTACAGTCTTCCAATGCCCTTATTCAAAAATGGCACAGCTGGCACAGTTCTTGCTTCTGAAGGAGATCAACTTAAAAACTGACCTCTAGCCACAAGCTGGTTTACAGGAGTTAGCACAAACAAGCAACTCATAATTTACTCCTTTCTTGAGCAGATCTTTATCAGGCACCTACTAAGTGTAAGAGTGGACTCACTGCTTTAGTCTATTCTCTTGTGAAAAATAGCTGTAGGGAAGATCTCTTATTGGGGGCCGTGTCATCAGGACCATACAATTAGGGGCCTAGATAGTTCTTGCCTGCTAAGGAAGCAAAAGCATCTTTCAAAAGAACCGTGAAGGGGCGCCTGGGTGGCTCAGTCAGTTAAGCATCAAGACTCTTCTGGCTCAGACCATGATCTCGTGGTTGGTGAGGTTGGGCCTCACCCTGACAGCATGGAGCCTGCTTAGGATTCTCTCTCTTCCTCTCTGCGCCTCCTTGCTTGAACGCATGCGCACACGCGCTCTCTCTGTCTCAAAATAAATACTTTTTTTTTTTTTTTAAAGAAGAAGCACCATGAAGACCAGAGGACCTCAATTTAAAGACACACCAATTATTTTGGAAGGAGAAGGGGATAGAGAAAATACCTTTAAATATTTCCCCTTTGGCTTCTATCCCTTATGGTGCCAATTAACAACAACAACAACAACAACAAGACACCAAATTAACAAAAAAATCATTATATAGTGATACTAAAATTATTCTAATGATGGAGTCATGTAATATGAGATTATAGAAGCATTAACTCAAGAGTTAATCATATGTGAACTATCCCAACTTTACAGTAAAACCACCCTAGTTGTTCATATTCATATATTTATTCAATAAACATCCTAACACTGTGCTAACACTGGAAATGCAAATAATCTAACCCCTGACTTTAAGAAGCTGATTTAGTTGGGGAAATCAACCTACAGATAATTCCAAGAAAGTGTGTGCTTGGTGTGATGATGTTTGCTCATGGTGCTATGGGCTCCTATTATGGTTTGGTGGAGTTGGGAAAGGCCTTCTGGAAAAGGCAGTGCCTGAAATTCATATGAAAGAATGACTTTTAGCCAGGAAAGGGGAGGAAGAGTTCTCCAGGTAGAGGGGACAGGTATTAACAAAATCATGGGGGTGAAGTGGCAATATAGGAGGCCTACAAAGATTAGAAATAAGACTGAAGAGAGAGGTAGGGGTCAGCGCAGAAAAGGCCTGGGCAAGGGGGAGGGGAGCCACTGAAATCTTAAGCGGGAGAACAACAGGATCGTATGTGCTTTAGACAGTTACTCTCAAGCCTGAGTGAAGGCTAGACCTGGGAGGCCAGGAAGTAGGTGGCGATAGCAGTGATTAGAAAAGCAATGATAAGGGCTTAGCATTTGTAGAATGCATTACTATTTCTGGCTTTCTCATATTTTCATTTGGTTTTTAGAACCACCCTTTGCAATCAGGGTAGGGTAAGATTCATGTCTTCATTTTCTAAGTGCTTACCTGAGTGCTTTGTGTGCATCATCCTCGACCCTCATAATAACTCTGCAAATTAAGTATTATTAGGTTACTCTACAGATGTTGATACTGAGGCAGGGTCAGAAGTGGTTCCAGATCCAGTGTCTAGTGCAGGATTCATTCTGAACAGCAAATGGCCCCTGCCCCTCTTGAGAATGAGGCAAGACAACCCTTCTAGGCAAATCTATACCCTGGAAACACCTCTCAGGAGTCAGCCTGGCAAAAAGACTGCAATACCAGTTTTTTTAATTTTATTTATCTTGAGAGACAGAGGCAGCATGAGTGGGGGAGGGGCAGAGAGGAAGGAGACAGAGAATCTCAAGCAGGCTCTGTGCTGCCAGTGCAGAGCCCAATGTGGGGCTCAAACCCACAAAACCATGAGATCATGACCTGAGCTGAAACCAAGAGTCTGATGCTTAACCAACTGAGCCACCCAGGCACCCCTGCAAGCCTAGCTTCTTAAGTAGTTCTGTCTTTGCATTTAAACGTCCCATTGAACAAAACAGTGTGACAGTTCCTCAAAATAGTAAACATAGAATTACCATGTGATCCAGCAATTCCAGTTCTCGGTGTATTACCCAAAAAAGTGAAAGCAAGGCCTCAAACAGATGTTTGTATGTCTGTGTTTATAGCAGCATTATTCACAGGAGTCAAAAGGGGGATCAACTCAAGTGTCCATCAGTGGACAAATGGATAAACAAAACGTAGTCTATCCATACAATGAAGTATTATTTACTCAGCCTTAAAAAGGAAGGACATTCTGACATGTGCTTCAAGACAGATGAACCTTGAGGACATCATGCTAAGTAGAGAGCCAGTCACAAGAGAACAAATAGTGTAGGATTTTACATATGGTAGAGATGGAAAGTAGGCTGGTGGTTGCCAGGCACAGGGGAAGAGGAGAGTGGGAAACTGCTGTTTAATGGGTAGAGTTTCAGTTTAGATGAGATGAAAAGAGTTCTGTGGATTAGCAGAAGTGACGGTGGCACAACAGTGTGAGCGTGCTTAATGACTGAATGGTACACTTAAAAATGCTAAAGTGATCAATTTTATTTTACCACCACCGCCACCACAAAAAAAAAAAAAAAAAAAAAAAAAAAGCCTATTGAGCCTATTGAGCACTTTGGTCAGATGACCAAAGTCCAGAAACTTTAAATAAATTTGTGATAAGAAGACTAGGCAATGTAAGTCAAAAATTAAAGCAGACATCTCGAAAGGCCCAGCCCAAGCAAAGAATGCTGGCTGGATTCCCGGAGGACAGATTACAGAAGTGTAAAGTTGGAAGGTCCCAGAGGTACCGTTTAGTTCAACCTCCACCTTTTACAGATGAGCACAGTGAGATCCAGAGTCGTCAAGTGACTTGCCCAGGGTCACTGAGCAAGTTCAGGCAAAGGGAGAATTTAAAGCAAAAACCTGGCCTCTGCCAGACAGTTGTGCCTGGTACTGGCAAGGCACCTCTTTGAGCTGACAGAGGTGTGCTTTGGCTTTCTTTCTAAGGAGAAAGAAACCAGGATTTCCATCTTTATTAGCCTTGCTGCAGTCAATGCAGAGGATTACAATTACTGCAGAAATTTGCGTGCTTGGCACTGGTGTTTGGTTGCTGGCTTTGTCTAGGTATCATGGTGGGAAAGTGGGGAGAAGTTAGAGTTTGTTCATTCATTCATTCATTCATTCATTATCAAATATTTGAGGGCCTCTGTTGTGCCACATATCCTTTCCAGTTTCCAATTTTTCCATCAAGTAACAGCTGTCTGCCAGCTTTATTCTAGATGCTGCTCTGCCAATCACCCTTGGACATAAACTCTAAGTTGCATTAACCTTCCTGACTTACAGAAAGGTCAAGAGGGGAACAGATACAATTGGAGGGGAAGTGACGTGAGGGTGACAGATACCAAAGAGAGTTGTGCTTCCCGAGAGGAAGCCACATGGAGCTAAAGGATTCTCATTAGGACGTGTGTCTAGTGGCTGCAGACCCATCAGGATGGGAGTCCTACTCATGTAACTCTCCCCGGCACAGACAAGTGTGGGGATTGCCTGAAGTTCTTTTTTTTTTTTTTAATTTTTTTTCAACGTTTTTTATTTATTTTTGGGACAGAGAGAGACAGAGCATGAACAGGGGAGGGGCAGAGAGAGAGGGAGACACAGAATCGGAAACAGGCTCCAGGCTCCGAGCCATCAGCCCAGAGCCTGACACGGGGCTCGAACTCACGGACCGCGAGATCGTGACCTGGCTGAAGTCGGACGCTTAACCGACTGCGCCACCCAGGCGCCCCTGCCTGAAGTTCTTAATGCCTGCATGGAGGGTCAGTGATACCCACAGTGGGAACCCCAAAAGATAAACAAAAAGAGTGATACACAAGAGACAAGCAGAGGTAGAAAGAGAGAGATGTGGAAGACAGGGCAGTCTGGAAAAGCCCTGATATTCATGGAATGACACCCCTATCGTGAGGCCTGTAAGGATAAAGCCAGGTTGGCCCTTCACAACTATGTGCATAAAGGTGAATGGAGCCTTTTTTCTTTCTAGTGTATGGACTTACCTGCTTTCAGGAGATCTTAGGTATAGGACATAAGGTAAAACAGAACTTAAAAAATAAGGCACTAGGGTAGTTCAGTAAAACAAGCACCAGATTTGAAACCACTTAAGAAGGATGGGCACATGAGAAAGTCACAGTGCCTGGTGTAGAGGAGACACACAGTGTATTCAAGCTAGATTTAAAATTGTAACATGTAAAAGTGGTCATAGCAGTGAAGCAGAAGTAGATTCTACTAGGCACCTGGGATGAGACGCTTTGGCATGGAATTTGGCTTTATGTTTCTTGGAAGCCACAATATAAAAGGAAACAGGTTGGGTTACATCATATTCTTATTCTGGCAAGATAAAATATACAGATTCAACTATAGAGAAGACCTTTTTTTTCCCCTGGAACTAAATTCAAAGAAGGATTTATCACATAGGCTCCCTTGAATATAATTTTGAAGCTGTGGACAATATCTTCAATACTATTTTATAATCCACTCTGAAAACATCATGCAGATAGGAATGGTTTTTATGCAACTAACACTCTTAGCTTTGGTGGAAACTATCTGGAGTTATCACTGGAAGTGTAAAGTACTTTTCTGTTAGAATGCTGTTGTGGTAGGATCCCAGGGGAGTCATTTTCAGGAAGTTACCTAAGGATGAGTCATCAGAAGAACTTGGGGAAGCGGACAGAATTGGACACCTGAGCAGGAAAAGGCTTAACTGTTCATTGAGTTTAGTCATCTTTACTGTCATAAAGAAGAGTATCCCTTGGCAGGAAACAAGAACTGAGTGGCCCAACAGGCATTTAAGCTTTGAAGCAAGAATAGAATAAGCCCTGTGCTACTCTTGACACAAGATGGCGGGCTCCAGGAACAATAGTACCTGCTGCTCATGGGTCGACCAGCAAGTAACAAGCAGGCAGTGAATTTACTTCATGTTAACTAAACAGGAGGTTGTGAGGTAATGGAAAGGCCACAGGCTTTGAAGTCAGATAAATCAGGTTCAATTCCTAGCTCTGCTACTTATTAGCTATGTGATTTCACAAATTACTTCATTTTTCTCATCCTCCATAGGATGGTAATATCTTCCTTTTATGAGTCATTTTACTGATCAGGGATAAGATGTATAAACAAAAATAGTAATGGTAGCTAACAATTATTGATGCTTACTTTGGATGAAGCATTATGTGAAGTGCTTTACATGCATTATTTTGTTTATTCTTCAAAGCAGTTCTCTGTGGTACATACTACCTGGCACCTAGGTTCTCAACAGTTGGTGTGTATTAGTATTATTGGTATCAGTTATAATAATAAACTGAGTAGATAAAAATGAAGGAGGCCATCTTTGCCCTGGGAACTAGTGCCTGGAATAGGGGTCAGCAAACTTTCATCCACAGGCAATCAAGCTCATATCTGTTTTTGTATAGACAGTGAGGTAAGAGTGTTTTTTACATATTTACATGGTTGAAAAAGGTCAGAAGAATACTATTTCATGACAAATGAAAATGATGTAAAATTCTGCCCATGCTGGAAGAGATGATCACTCCCACCTTTTTGCCCATCTACCTCCTATCACAGCACCTGTCCCTTTATATTTACTTAGTCTATGAATCCTTCAAAGTTAGGGAAGATGTCCTAATCGCTTACTTCTGGGACGTGGTAACCTCCATGTGTGAAGGCTGAGAAGGAGAATCACAGTATTCTAAAGGAGGAATGAACTCTCCAGCTCAAGAACCTGGAAAGATAGGTAAGAAATGGGGCAGATAGACGAAAATCCAGGCAAGGAGGACCCAGGATAGCAAAGTTCCTGGCTGGGTTTTTGTTTTTGTTTTTGTTTTCTGAAGAACATTGAGTAATTCCATTTAGGAGTACCCTCAACCCTAAAAGACAAAAAACACTCTTCAGAGTATTGGCATCATAGCTTCCTGAAGATAGACATCACAAGACTCCATTGTAATTTAGAGAAGATGTTTCAGGAAGGGCTGAGCTAATATGGTCCCCAAACCACATGATGGTAATGGAACAGGGTATATGGATAAACTTGAACACATAGATAGCTAACTGGATGGAGGAAGGCCATCTCTTCATGCAGATGCCTCACATGAGTTCTTGTCACTCTCGTCTGAAACTTCAGAGTCTTGACACTGCAAAGGGACCTTATCTAGTAGCCTCTTGATATTTGATATTCTGTCAGCCCAAGGGGTTGTATCTGCTCTTACAGAGAGCAGAGAGCTGTTGCCCATAACTTCGATCTCTTCATTGAGCTGTCACTAAGATCTCAAAACCTTTAGTTTACCAGCATGGTTTGAATTTTGATTTGCTTTGAAAACCCAGACTCCTTATCATCTCCTAGCCTGCTGCATCTTATCAGCCACTTTGGGCTTGGTCACGCCATTTTGTGAGATCTTCCTGTGGTTTATCTCCATCAAGTTGGCAGTTCACTGTGCAGAAAAGCTGAATGTCATAGCATACTTAACAGTTCCTCCTTTAGATTAGTAATGACGAATATTCCAGTACTAACATTTTCTTTTATTTATAAAAGAGACTCTCTTATAATGGTCTCGTTTGTAAATCAGTTGTCTCATTATCATTAGAAATTTACTTTAAGGCTTCGTTCTTTCTTCAACTTACCAGATTTGGGTAAAACCAGGGAATGGTTACTGTCATAAAGTGGGCCCTCAGAGTTTCTAGTCAATTCTTTTTTATTTTCCTAGCCTCTCTCCTGTTCCCCAGAGCAAGTTTTCAAACAGCCTCTCTTCTCCTTAAACCTCCCACCACCCAGGTTCTCCTTGCTCTCCACAAAGGACCATGCCCACTACTTTACGGGGAAGATAGAGGCGGTCAAACAGTAATGCCTTGAGTTCCTACTGCCATGTGAAAATGTCTGGTTAATTTTGCATGTATCCTCTGCTCTTTCTGTACAGTCCCAACTCAAGAGGTATCCTTCCCTTGAGTTAGGGCCTGCCTTTAAATCTGTGCCTTGGTCTGTGCTCTGGACCTTCTCTACTCTCCTTCTCAGGGACCCCTCCCAATGATTGCTGAGTCCTTGGCCCTAGCCTTTATACATGCCTCCATCTCACCCATCTGAAAACCACTCCCTCGGGCAGCCCTTCTCTTCACGACATGACTTATTTAAAAAAATTTTTTTACATGTTCATTTATTTGAGAGAGAGAGAGAGAATGAATAGGGGAGGGTCAGAGACACAGGGAGACAGAGGATCTGAAGTGGGCTCTGCACTGAAAGCAGAGAGCCTGATGTGGGGCTTGAACTCACAAACCATGAGATCATGACCTGAGCTGAAGTCAGACACTTAACCAACTGAGCCACCCAGGTGCTTCCACAACTCAGCTTCTTGATTTAGAATTGTTTCTATTCTACTTCCTCATCTCAACTCTTCAGCTTTCTTTACTCTGGCTTGTACTCTTATCACTCCACTGAAATTGTCCTTACAAAGGCCACCGAGTACTGCCGTGTTGTTGACCCCAGTGCATTTGTCTTATCTCTCAACAGCATTTGACTTTACTGACTACATGCTTCTCTTTGAAGAGTTCTCTTCTTTTGGCACTATACTTTCCTGGGTTCCTTTTTCCTCTTGCTTTCTTCTTGGGCTCACTTTCTGTGTCACCTCTTCAGTGGTAGTTCTACCCTGGGTTCTGCCCCCACTCTTCCCAGCGTTCTTTCGGTTCCAAGTAATAGGACCCCAATTCAAATTGAACTGGACGACCTACCAACCAAACCACCACTACCACCATCACCACCACCAAAAACCACAGCAAAGGAAATGCATTGATTCGTGTGCCTGCTGGGATAGCCGGTCCAGAGACATAAAATAAGGACGTCACAAACAGCCTCACTCTTTCTATCTCTTAGCTTTGTTCTTCCTGTGTTGACTCCATTCTCAGGCAGCCTCTTTCCAAATGATGGCAAAATGCCTGCCAGCAACTCTAGGCTTATATCCAATCCTCTTAACAAACAATGGAAAAATTTCTACCCAATTTCTCAATCTGGAGTTCTAGGAATCATTTTTTGAGTCCTCTTCCCCCACTGCTTAATCACTAAGTCCCATCCCAGCTTCTAAATATCTATCCCCTCTCTGCTGCCAGTATTTTAGTTCAGGTCACCACTTTTTGTCTATATTCCTGCAACAGCCTCCCAGTGATTTTCTCAATTTTTTCTTCACATTCCAACCAGGGTCATCTTTTGAAAATGTTCATCTGATCCTATCACAAGCCTTTGATGACCCCACATTGGTGGGAAGCTAAAGGCAAGTTAAGTTCTGTAAACACTCGTGTGATTCAGCTCCAGCTTGTTTCACTTTTGACTTCATCTCTTGTTCTAGGCAGTTCAGCCACAGATGCCAGATTAGCCACCTGTCTCCTGGCTGTGAACCTTTTCACGTAGCGCTCCCTGCACCTGGACCATTTCCCTCTTGAGCCCCTTTCCTCATGAACCTCTACTTCTCTTTTCAGTTCCCACATTAGATACAACTGTATTGAGAAAAGCCTTCCATATTGCATTGTGCACACATTTTTTCCTGTAAGAGTGTTCTACTTTTCCCATCTTAGCAATTATCACACTCTGTTGTAATTGTTAAATCATCTATACCCCGCAGCAGACCATATAGTCTGCGAAAGCAGACATTTCCCATGTTTTGTGAAATATCCTCAGCATCAGAGTAAGACACTCAATAAATATTTATTGCAATTGTGACATAAAATGAGACATTATTGTCCTAAGGGATTTTCCAGTTTTCTTCTAGATTTTAGAATCTAGGTTGTTTCAATAGGCTACTGGAATATCTAGAATACAATGTCTACTGCCTTTTTGAAACTGTGCTTATTGGTCCTCCTTAAAGAATAGTAGTTTTCTTTCTTTCTTTCATTCTTTCTTTCGGGCACAAGTGTGTGTGGGGGAACAGAGAGAGTGAGAGAGATGGGGGGGGAGGGAGAGAGAGAGAGAGAGAAGTGGGACTCACCCGGGGCTTGTGTTTTTTCACCCAAAGCAAGGCTCATGCTCACCTGAAGTAGGGCTCAAACCGTGTGATCATGATCTGAGCTGAAGTCAGATGCTTATCAACCGAGCCACCCAGGCACCCAAGAATAGTAGAGTTTTAGAACCGAAGAGGATCCTAGCACTCATCTAGCACTATCTCCCTTCATTTGGCCGATGAGAAAGACAGCCCAGAGGGACTGTAACATGTACAAGCCACAGAGCTAATTGGACTAGAACTCAGAGCTCATGACTTGCAGAATGGCTTCTTCTTCTATGATATCATGATATCAGCACTTCTAACAGACTAGTGTAGTATGATTATTATATTAATTCAAAGGAATCTTATTGCCTCTAACCTCACATGTTTTACTTTTTAAAATATACTTCATGATCCTGTACATCTCAATAGATTCCAACGATTTCTCAGGATGAAAACCACTCCTTGGTCTGTGGATACCCAAGTGTCATCTGGAGTTCTCTCCTCCCAGGTAGGGTTGATGGTGGATGCCCTTGGCTCTCTAACAAAGAACTAGAAGTTACGCGTTGGATTCATTGCTTCACTGTTTTGCCTCAGAAGGGTAATTACTGAGTAGATGCCATCTGGATTTGATCTGAGGAACACTCATGTTGTGTAAAGGAAGCAACACACTTCTGTTTAACTCGTGTGAACTTCTGTTCTCCATTGCCTCTCTGATGTCCAATATGAAACAGGAGCTTGAAAAGAGAATTGCTTCTACACTTGATTTTAGCCAAAAGGCCAAGAAGCGATGAGAATTGCTTTTATAAAAGCCAAGTCGAGATGTGGAAAAGACTGGGTGAGCGTAACTTACTAAGGATAATTATAATAGAATTGAGTATGGGTGAGGGCGCCTGGGTGGCTCAGTCCTTTAGGCATCCGACTTCAGCGCAGGTCATTGAGCTCACAGTTCATGAGTTCGAGCCCCGTGTCGGGCTCTGTGCTGACAGCTCAGAGCTTGGAGCCTGCTTCAGATTCTGTGTCTCCCCTCTCTCTCTCTGCCCCTCCCCTGCTCACGCTCTCTCTCAAAAATAAATAAACATTAAAAAAAAAAAAAGAATTGGGTATGGGTGAGGAAACAAATATTAGGGAAAGTTTTTAGTTAATTAAAAATTTTTTTAATTTAAAATTTTAATTTAGTAAAGTTTTTATTTTACTTTATTTTTGTGAGAACTCAAATTATATGACATTTTAATTTTAGGCTGCGAAAACAAAAACAAGCAAACAAACAGTAACAACAAAAAAACCTGAAATAGGCTTGTCAAATGATGTAAATTCATCCTTTCCAGGGAAGCAGAAGGTAGACCAGTGCAAGTTATCCTCAAGGCCACTTAATTTGTTAAAAATTTAAAAAAAAATTGTAAGGAAACCAAAAATGGAACCACTTAACCAAAGCATTATGAAACTCCAGTTAATGGACCTATTCCCAAAGAAAATGCCTTGGCGGTTCATTCAGAGATTGTGTATAAATAAATGTTCTTCACGCATTAATTTAAAATATAATGTTCAATATATTTTTTCATCAAGATGCCCTGCTTTTCAAGGGCTCGGACTAGCCCTACATATTTCCTTTCTTCTAAATCTTCCTAGGGTGCCTAATGCAATGTGGTGCATATGCCTTTGATGATGGAATTTTGTTTCCCAACCTATTTTGGGGGCTAGCTATTCTTCCTTTGTTTTTTGTTTTATTTTGATGAGCCATGCACTTTTATTATCCCTATTTGAGAAACCACAGTATTACCAACTAGTCTTTCTCACTCTGGGTCAACATTGTTTTGTTTCATCCTTACCCCCTTCTTTTTAACTTGCAGATACTATTTCTTCCAAAAAGGAGAGAGAGAAATAGAATATATAAGGAGATGCTCAATCAACCAGTCTCTGTTGGAGGCTTGGCATGTTATTTGTCGTAGTTCTTGATACTAAAAAGGAAACTAAAAATGAAGTGAAAGACAAGTTAAAGTATATTTAAAACAGATGTCTGTGCTTAACTTAAAAAATTCCAAATGTAACCCTTTGACCCAGCAAGCCTACTTCTCGAAATCGATCCTATGGAAATAATTAAACACATGCAAAAAGATTTATCTCTACCATGTTCATCTCAGCCTTGTTTATAATGGGGAAGAATCAGAAACAACTTGAATTTTTAGCCACTGGGACTTAACATATAAATACAATGGAATTCCTCAGTTAAAAAAGATGCACTTATGGACATATAAAGATAGTTACCTTTATTAATTGGAAAACGTTAAGTTATAAAGTGTATACAGATTCAGGGCACTTGGGTGGCCCAGTTGGTTGAACATCCGCCTCTTGATTTCGGCTCAGGTCATGATCCCAGGGTTGTGGGATTCAGCCCTGCATGGGGCTGGTGCTGGGCATGGGCCTGCTTAAGTGTCTCTCCCCCTCTGCCTCTCTCCCGTGGGCAAGCATGCTCTCTCTCTCAATATATGTATTTATATATAAATAAATAAAGTGTGAAGTTTCACCCCACTTTTGTAGAAGAAAAATAGGCAGAAATGACTAGGAGGAGATACAAAGATTATATGGTGGTAATGAAATCAATTTTTTAATCTGTAATTTTTAAAACTTTTATACAATAAATTTCTATAAGGTTATATTTAAGTTAGAAACTGCTCCAAACAAAACAGTTTTCATTAATGTCATTATTTTCTATGATCTTTTTCTTGAGAAGTAATTGATTATATAAATAAATGTGGAGATATTTGAGGTCTTATGAAAAGGAAAGTGTTTCTTTTACTTTCTTGCCTTCATACTGTTTTTTTCTAGATGCAGTGGATTCCAAATCAATAGCTATGCTAGTTGGAGTGTTGTGAGAAGAAAGCACACTAGTTTACTTCAATTCTCTTTAGAACTTGGGACGTTTAATGGTGCCTGGATGGTTCAGTCGGTTGAGTGTCCGACTTCAGTTCAGGTCAGGATCTCACAGTCTGTGAGTTCGAGCCCCGCATTGGGCTCTGTGCTGACTGCTCGGAGCCTGGAGCCTGCTTCAGATTCTGTGTCTCCCTCTCTCTCTGCTCCTCCCCTGCTCATGCTCTGTCTCTCTCTGTCTCAAAAATAAATAAAAACATTAAAAAAATTTAAAAGATAAAAGAACTTAGGACATTTAATTTTTAGCTTTTTGTCCAGTAACTCTCTGTGAAATGTGGAGAACTTCCTCATTACTATCCCAGCAGAGACACTGGATAGTGGGCTCTACTCCTGGACTAGAACATGGCCAATCTTTGCCAAGAAGCCATAGGTACACATAATAAATACTAAATTAAGGGGAATCAATTTACTATAAAATTCATAATAGTTCACCTGGCCACCTAGGGTAACTCATCACTCTTACCCAAACTACTGTGAACATTTACTAAATTGTCAAAATAATTCTGAGCTATTAATTCAACAAATATCTGAAAATTGACAACCTGGAATCAAATCCTGGCTCTTCCCTTTAACTCTGTGAGCTTGGAGAAGTAAGTTAATTTCTCGGGGCCTTGGTTTCCTCATGTATAAAATGAATAGTATAATACATTGTTGTTGTAAGGATTAAATGAGATACAAAATGTATAATGCCTAGCACATAGTAAGCTCTCAGTAAATAGCAACTATTAAGTACCTAATATGTGCCAAATACTGAGATTCACACTCATTCATTCAGCAAACATTTATTGAGTGTTTAGTGTGGGCCAGAGTTCTAGGTACTTGGGTTTTACCAGTGAACAAAAAAGACAAAACAGACTTTCCTGTTATCATGGAGTTTACATTCTAGCAAATGCAAAGATTAAATACAATGTAGTCCAACCCATGGTTACTGATAATACAAATTTCTGTTATTACTATGAATATGTTATGTGCCAGGCACTGTGTAAGTGATTTTCATATATAATCTTAGTTTCTCATTAACCTTGTGAGGTAGGGATTATTGTTGTTACTTGATGTTGTGGAAACTGAGCATCAGAGAGGTAATGTACATTAAGTTAGCAGATAAGTGGAGGAGTTAATATTCAAAGCCACTTCACCACCACACCTTGCCGCCTACACTTGGTAAGTCATTGGTGATTGTTATTTTCTTCACTTTCTTGCCAACGCTTTTTGCTTTGCAGTGGGAGCTTCAAGGGAATGAAACTTGAGTGTTCCTTATTTCGTATTAAAATACTTAATTATCTTTGCAGGAAATGCTCAGAGAGGGAATAAATGACTCTCCTCCATGTGTAGAAAAGGGGTCACCATTAGAGGGAGAAGTCACGATGCAGTCTTGAGAGCGGCACGTAGATGGGGTCTGGGGGGGAGACTCCCAGGGGAGTTCCCTTGATGCTGATCATCCTACCAGGAAGGAAACAAAGAAGTTGATGCCTCCGGTTTGTATCTGATGGTGTTGCATCATTTATGTTTCCTGGCTCAGAGTCTTTAGGAAAGAAAGATGCAGCTTCTCCAGCTCTAAATATCTCTCGTCTTCTGTAGTTGCCCAACTGTCTGGAATGTTCATGTCCTCAAAGCCATGCTGGCTAACTACTGCTAGAATTTCAAAAACTACTCTTATGAAATATTTCAAGGGTCTAGAAAAGTGTGAAGAACATCATGTACTCACAACTTAGTTTTGTCAAATCTTAACATTTTGCCTTTTTGTTCCAGTTCCTTTTTTTTTTTTTTAAGAAAATATATGCATGTAGCTAAATCCTCGGTGAAACCCTCCCCCCAATTTCACTTTCCTCCCTCCCTCCCTTCCAGAGGCCACGACTGTTCTGAATTATTGTTACAGGGCATGATTTCATTCTGTCACTTGCTACATATACATATGTGGATAAACACACTTAACGCATGATGCTCTGAGGCACATTCTTGTAGCCGGGTCCTTGTACACTTGGGTGGGAGTTTCTCTAGGGTGTTTGTCTACAGCTGCAATTGTTGAGTCATAGCGAATGTACCCTGATGTCGCCAAATTTCTCTCCACAGTGGTTGTACCAGTTGATGGTTTGTGTGACAGCTTCTGCTTCTGCACTGCCTTACTTATAATAGTCATGCCTACTGTTGTCTGACTTTTACAATTTTTTGCCAATCTGATCCATGTGAAATGGTTTCTCATAATGGTTTGTATTTTCCTGATTACTAATGAGGTTGAACATTTTTTCATGTGGTTATTGGCCATTTGAGTCTCCTCTTTGTTGAATTATTTGTTCATATTCTTTGCTTTTTTGTCTCCTGTGTTGTTCTTTTTCTTATGGGTTGAAGTAGTTCATTGTATGTTCTGGTTACTTACCCTTTACTAGTCATACACTGTGCAGGGATCTCCAAGTCTCTTGCTTGTCTTTTGCTTTGTTTATGGGGTATTTCAATATACAGACAAATTTAATTTTAAACTTAGTGACCTCACAATCTTTATTATTTGTGTTTTCAAGTCTTATTTGTTTTTAAATATTTATTTATTTTAAGAGAGAGAGCACAAGTGAGAGGAGGGGCAGAGAGAGAGAGGAGAGGGAGAATTCTAAGCATGCTCCAAACTGTCAGCACAGAGCCAGATGTAGGGCTCAACCCCACGAACTGTGAGATCTCAACTTGAGCCAAAATCAAGAGTTGGACGCTTAACTGACTGAGCCACCCAGGTGCTCCTTCAGGTCTTATTAAATTTTTTTGTCTCCCACTCCAAAAGCATATGCATATTTTCTTTCTAAATGTTTTTTCAGGTTTGATATTCACATTAATCATGTAACACATCTAGAATTTATTCTGTGATTGGTATCCATTTCTCTTATCTTTCATACAGATAATCAATGAGTCCAGCACGTTTATTGTATAAATAAATCAGTTTCTTTCTCCACTGATCTGTTATGTCTGTCTGAAACCAAGTTTCCATACAGTTGGGTTTGTTTTGGGGACTTCTTTGGTTGATTGATCTAGTTATCTATTCCTGGGCTAATATAACACTATCTAAATACTATAACTTTTTATACATCTTCGTACCTCATGCGGACAGAAGGTCTACCTTGTTTTTATTTTTTTCAAAATTGTTTTCTGTTATTCCTAGTTGTTTATTCTTCCATTGGATTTTGGGATCAGCTTACTAGTACCAGAGAGGTACAATCAGTGAACCTATATTGATGCCTCATTATCTTTTTTTAAGTTTATTTATTTATTTTGAGAGAGAGTGTGTGTGTGAGTGGAGCAGAGGCAGAGAGAGGGAGAGAGAGAATCCCAAGCAGGCTCCATGCTGTCAGCACAGAGCCCGACATGGGCTTGATCCCACGAACCTTGAGATCATGATCTGAACCGAAATCAAGAAGTCAGCTGCTTAACTGACTGTACCACCCAGGCACCCCATCATTATCACCCAAGGTTTATAGTTTACATTGGGGGTTATGAGTTTTAAAAATATATAATGACATATATTCACCATTATAGTAGCAGACAGAATAATTTCGCTGCCCTGAAATCCTCTGTGTCTCACCCGTTTATCTGTCTCTCCCTTCTACCACTCCCTTTGCCCATTTTGAAACTGGGTTGTTTGTATTGTTGAGTGTTAGGAGTTATTTATGTATTCTGGATATTAAACTTGTATTGGATATATGAGTTGCAAATATTTTCTCCCATTTTGTGGGTTGTCTTTTCATTCTCTTTATAGTGTCTTTTGATACACAGAAGTTTTCAATTTTCATGAAGTCCAGTTTATCTATTTTTTCTTGTGTTGTCTATGCTTTTTGTATCATATTTAAGAAACCATTGCCAAATCCAAGGTCATGCAAGGCCAATCCAAAATTTCCCCTATGTTTTCTCTAAGTTTATAGTATTAGCTCTTAAATTTAGGTCTTTGATTCATTTTGACTTAATTTTTGTACATGGTATAAAGTAAGGCTCAACTTCATTCTTTTTCATGTGGACATCTGGTTTTCCCAGCATCAGTTTTGAAGAGATTGTTCTTTCTCTTTTGAGAGCTTTTGGCACCCTTGTTGATATCAGTTGGCCATAGATTTGGTTTATTGCTAAGTTCTAAATTTTATTCCATTAGTCTATACGTCTGTTTGTATGCCAGCAACACAGTTTTGACTACTATATAGTTTTGTAATAAGTTTTAAAATCAAGTGGTGTGAATCTTCCAACTTTGTTCTTCCTTTTCAAGGTTATTTTGGCTATTCTGGGTCCCTTGAAATTCTGTGCAAATTTTTAGGTTGGGTTTTTCCATTTCAAAAAAAAAGACCTTTGAGATTTTGATAGAGACCACATTGAATCTATGTGTTGCTTTGGGTAGTATTATCATCTCAAGAATATTAAATCTTCTAATCCATGAACATGGGATGTCTTCCTATTTATTTAGATCTTTACTTTCTTTCAGCAGTGTTTTACATTTTTTTCACTGATGGCTTATGTTGTTTGTTTGCTGATACTTGCTGGGAAGATAGTAGCACTCTCTATAATACAACGTAAGAGATTTTCCCTGAGATGTAAAGTCCTATAAATGTTACCTAAATGGGAGAAAGCAACATAGTATTTACTTTTAGTACCAGAATTGGTTTCCCTAGTTATAATCTTGTAGGATTGTTTAATAAGGAAAAAGAGATAGAAACTTCTCTGGCTTAAAGATTCTTAGGACATTTTGTTGACCTCATTGTCCTCAGAGGGTCACAAGAGATTAGTTTACTCTATGTTGAATTTGACTAAAAAAATTTTTCAGGAAGATTTTTTTAATGTTTATTTACTTATTTTGAGAGTTAGAAAGAGAGAGAGAAAGAAAGAGAGAGAAAGAAAGAGAGAGAGAACAAGCTGGGAGGGGCAGAGAGAGAGGGAGAGAGAGAGAGAATCCCAAGCAGGCAGGCTCTGCACTGTCAGTGTAGAGCCAGACATGGGGCTTGATCTCATGAACTGTGAGATCACGACCTGAGCTGAAGTCAAGAGTTGGATACTTGACCAACTGAGCCACGTAGGTGCCCCAGAAGATCTTCTTATTGAATCCATCTTCAATATTGCAAAATCTTCTCTAATTACATCTTCTATCGTTATATTCCATTACAATCTATATCATATAATAATATAGGACAGAATACTCCAGGTGTTTGATCCAAAGCCCTGTATTCTTTCTCCTACCCCAAATTAGTCATAATTCTTCAAACATTTAAATTTACTGGCACATGCTACACACTCCTCCTAACCCCATCATTAACAGTTCAGCAGTATGGTGTGAAAATTACTTAAGTTACTCAAATTTTACTAAAGCATTCAGGGAATTAGCATTCTCAAACTTTTCTGTCTCCTTAAATACAGTCCCAAGAAAGACTCCAAGCCTTTTTCTTACAGATAACTGTTCTGCATCAAAGCAGTGCTTAACAAAGAAACTAAGATCTACTATTTAGGCAGACCTTCCAGGCTTAGGAGGAGAAAATGGTGGCTCTTTGTGAGCCAAAGCAGGATGGGAGGAAGGGAGCAGATTTAGTCTACTGGCTTCTACATTTACCTTGCATTTGCTTATTGACCTTCGTAAGGTTAGCATAAGTCCTCTAATATCAGAAGCAAATATTAGATATTTCCTTAATATTCTGGGCATTTTAAATTCTGTCACCTGTTTTTACAGAAGGTCTTCAAGACAAATATTATTATGCCAGTTTTATAAGAAAATCAGCCTCAGAGAAATCTAACAACTTGCAATGGTCACACAGAGAGTAAGTAACAGGGCTGTGTTCAAACCAGAGCTATCTGGTTTCAACATCCATGCTCTTGTCATTTCCTAGGCTTGGCTTCATTAATCTTCAACTTTGGGACTAAAAATCATTTATTTCTCAATAGGTATTTGGCAAATAAGAGCCTAGGCATCCTATTTCTCTTTCTAGTATTTATAGAATGATTCAGCCTGGTTATAATGTCCTGAACCAGGATGGTGGTACATCAAGGGGAGGGAACTAGATGGAGGGTTGCTATTGACATAGAAATAATAGGATTTAGTTGGTAACTGAGTGGGTGGTAAGGAGCAGGTGGTGTCAAGATGAGTCAGGATGTAGGCTCATTGAGAATCATTCTGCCTTTTTATATAATCTATTCATTTTAGAGAAGCACCTTCCATTAAAAATGCTTTTCTCTGAGGCATTATAGACCCTTGTTATTTATAATTTACCATCTGTGAGCAATCGGAATCCATGACATAACAGTTTGGATTGAGCTAAGGTGGAATAATCTTGAATTGTGTGTGCTGTGAGGCTGGTGTGTGGGAGGGAAGCTCCTTGCTTCTGAGAGCACCTAGGCAAAGGCCCAGTCTCTTTATCTCGCTGTAGCTTTGCTGCATGAAAAATAAAAAAGGACTCCCATAAAAGTTGAAATGTCACTTACATTTTTCAGTTTTACAATATTCTTTTATACTGGAGTGTAGTAGCCCTCTGTCTTTTTGTTTATTTATTTTGGTCTGTCTGGCACCTTCTGTATACTGAGATCAGCTTTTCCTTTACTTCAACCACGTGATTCTAGAGGAACTGCCATATTCTTAGAGCTCATTGGTCCAGGGTGGACACCTGACCTTTGCTGACCAATTAAAGACTCTTCTCAGGATATTTGAACTTAAGACCAGAAAAAATTTGAGCAACTCCTTGCCAATGGTGATACTAGATGGACCTCTCAATGGCCACGTTTCCTATCATGTGGAGTAGGAAATGAAAATGGCTTGCCTGGAGAAGCATAAACGAGAGATGGACAGAGTCTGGACAGTGTATGTGTCCCTGGGTCCTATTTTTTTTGGTAGCCTACTGCACCCCTATCTTTTCTTAGATTTGGTTGTTCAGCCATTCCTTGAATTCTGTCATGTGATATACTACTTTTTTTTGTCATTCGAGTGCCTATCATTTACAATCAAAAGACTAATAAAGGGGAAAGTTTTATGTGATAATGCTGTTGTCACATTTGGGATTCAGGAGGGTTTTAGGATGGATCCATTGCAAATATCAAGGGCCACTCTATATTTTTTCTTTAAAAAATTTTTTTATTAAGTTTATTTATTTTGAGAGAGAGAGAGAGAGAGGGGGAGTGCGAGCAGGGGGAGGGGTAGGGAGAGAGGGAGACCCAAAATCTAAAGCAGGCTCCAGGCTCTGAGCTGTCACCGCAGAGCCTGATATGGGGCTTGAACCCACAAGCCATGAGATCATGTCCTGAGCTGAAGTCAGATGCTTAACTGAGCCACCCAGGTGCCCCAACTCTATATTTTTTCAAGCACTGAAGGGCTCGATTTTGCATCTAACTCTACTGACCTTTCTTTAGGTAAAACTGTCTTTTAAATGGTGAGAAACCTTGTTAGCCTCAACTATGTCCAAACCTAATCCAGTAATTTGAATATTAACTTACTTTTCCCACAATTACTAAGGAGCTGAAAGGAAAAACTGGCCAACTTTCAAAAAGTATTTGTTATGGTTCTGAGATGAATAGGGCTATCATCATCATTTGAGTTTTTTTTAAATTATTTAAGATCAGTTGAACAGAATAGAGAACCCAGAAATGGACCCACAAACGTATGGACAACTAATCTTTGAGAAAGCAGGAAAGAATATCCAATGGAAAAATGACAGTCTCTTCAGCAAATGGTGTTGGAAAAACTGGAAAGCAACATGCAGAGGAATGAACTTGGACCACTTTCTTACACCATACACAAATGTAAACTCAAAATGGATGAAAAACCTAAATGTAAGACAGGAAGCTATCAAAATCCTAGAGGAGAAAACAGGCAGCAACCTCTCTGACCTCGGCTGCAGCAACTTCTTACTCGACATGTCTCCAGAGGCAAGGGAAACAAAAGCAAAGTGAACTACTGGGACCTCATCAAGATAAAAATCTTCTGCACAGCAAAGGAAACAATCAGCAAAACTAAAAGGCAACTGATGGAATGGGAGAAGATATTTGCAAATCACATATCAGATAAAGGTTTAGTATCCAAAATCTACAAAGAACTTATGAAAGTCAATACCCAAAAAACAATCCAGTGAAGAAATGGACAAAAGCCATGAATAGACATTTTTCCAAAGAAGACATCCGGATGGCTAGCAGACACATGAAAAGATGCTCAACATCACTCATCATCAGGGAAATACAAATCAAAACCACAATGAGATACCACCTCACGTCTGTCAGAATGGCTAACATTAACAACTCAGGCAACAACAGATGTTGGCGAAGATGTAGAGAAAGGGGAACACTTTTGTACTGCTGGTGGGAATGCAAACTGGTGCAGCCACTCTGGAAAACAATATGGAGGTTTCTGAAAAAATCAGAAATAGAACTACCCTATGACCCAGCAATTACATTACTAGGTATTTATCCAAAGGATACAAAAATGCTGATTCAAAGGGGCACATGCACCCAACGTTTATAGCAGCACTATCAACAATAGCCAAATTATGGAAAGACCTTAAATGCCCATCAACTGACCAATGGATAAAGAAGATGTGCTAAATATATACATACAATGGAATATTACTCAGCAATCAAAAAGAATGAAATCTTGCCATTTGCAACTACGTGGATGGAACTAGAATGTATTATGCTAAGCGAAATTAGACAAAGACAAATATAATATGATTTCACTCATATGTGGAATTTAAGAAACAAAACAGATGGACATAGGGGAAGGGAAGCAAAAATAAGATAAGAACAGAGAGTGAGGCAAACCATAAGAGACTCCTAAATAAAGAGACCAAACAGGGTTGCTGGAGGGGTGTTGGGTGGGGGGATGGGCTAAATGAATGATGGGCATTGAGGAAGGCACTTGTTGGGATGAACACTGGGTGTTATATGTAAGTGATGGATATTCTACTAAATTCTGCTCCTGAAATCATTATTACACGATTTGTTAATTAACTTGGATTTAAATTTTAAGAAAAAAAAAAGATAAAATAATGATAAAGTTTATTTATTTATTTTGAGAGAGAGAAAGAGAGAGAGAGAGAGAGAGAGAGCACAAGCAGGAGAGGGGCAGAGAGAGAGTGAGAATCCCAAGCAGGCTCCGCACTGTCAGCATGGAGTCCAACCTGGGACTTGAATTCACGAACCATGAGATCATGACCTGAGCTGAAATCAAGAGTCAGGTGCCCAACTGACTGAGCCACCTGAGCGCCCCACCATTTGGGTTTGAAGTGCTGGATACAGAGTTTCAAACCCAATGAAAGAAAGATTGGGCAGGCCCTGGCTGTGACCTGGAAAGCTAGGACTAATACAGGCATCTCTTAAATGTCTGCCCTTTCCTGCCCTGGAACCATGGACAGTTCCACTTTGCCTAGCCTGACGAGGCAGGTCACACTGACATACAGTTAGGTGACATCTTCAGCATTATAGGAAAATTAAAAGAAAAATTACAGTATTCTTATTTTTATTGTTTACAGTTGTAAAATTTTTTTGAAATTGTATTTTGTTGTTACTATTATTTTTTAAGCCAACATGGGGCTTGAACTCATGACCCCAGGATCAAGAATCACATGCTCTATCAGCTGAGCCAGCCAGGTGCCCCTATGCCTGTGAAATTCTTATGCTGCCCATTTGAGCTGCCTTTCTTTATCATTCAAAGTTTCTGGGCTATGTAAGAATCATGGTTTGGTTTTTAATATATATATATATACATCTTTCACATTGTATGCAATATTGTTTTCTTTTTCTTTCTTTTTTTTTTTTGCAATATTGTTTTCTAAGAGTAATCTATACTGATTTAAAAACAAAATTGGAAAGCGCATCAAAGCATAAAGACCAGGGGGAAAAAATCACCCATGATTACACAATTTGAAGCCATCAGCATTCACATTTGGGCAGATTTCTCTGGTATCTTTGGGGAGTATTTGCTAAGCTTGATTTGGCAGGCAGCCAGGCATCTGTCGCAGACTCTTTGACCTCCTGCGCGTTACTCTTCCCTTAATAGAAATTTACTTAATCAACCCTGCCCTCCCCCTTCTACCTCCACCCCCACCCCACCCTGCCATAGTAAAAATTAAAGCCAGCTGCTTGAGGATTCTGGTAACTGGTGAGGATGGCTGGGCATGAACATCCTGGCAACAGGGGAGGCAGGAATGGAATCTGGGCTCTCATGAACGAGAGGTACTGGGCAGGGAAGCATTTCAGCTGGGCAGTGGCTCAGAAGCCTTCAGTGCTGCAGTGCAGAAACTATGTGTTCTCGCTCCCTTTCATTTTCCCTACTGTTCACAGAGCTGGCCGAAGCATAGGTCCATGCCTGACATAGGGCAAGGAGGGGTCCCATGGAAACCAGTTTCATCCTCATTATGCTGGGCCTCCTTGGGGGGTGTTTTTACATTACTGTCTTCTTAATTGTCTTGAATGGGAGGACATTCACATGGTTCAAAATAGATCAGTGTGTTTTATACAGCAAAAGTCTCCCTCCTCCCTTCCACGACACTCTCTTTTCCCCCTCCAACTCACTGCTGGTCTCAGCTTTTAGTTTTTTGTGTGTATTCATCTAGAGTTTACTTATGAATATCAAAGCAAATACAAATATATTCTACATTCTTGTTTTTCCCTCCTTGTAAACAAAAGGATGCATTGTACATACATTTTCTGCAACCTGCTGGGGTTCCTCCCCGCCACCCTCCACACCTCTTAGTAGATCTTGGAGACTTTTAAAAATACCTGTGCACTGAAAGCTTCCTCGTGCATTTTTATACCTTCAAATATTCTGTTGTATATACATAGTGTAATTTATTTAACCAGTTCCCTATTCAAGGGTATTTGAGTCCTTTCCAATCTTTGTTATTTTGAGTCATGCTGCAATGAGTAACTTTGCATATATGTTATTTCTTAAGTATGGCCGGAAACACAAATTCCCAGAAGTTAAATTACTAGGTCAAAGGAGATACTTGGTTGTAATTTTTATCTTTGTCCACAGGAGTTCTGTGGGATCTCTGTCCACAAATTTCTTCCACAGGGATTGTACCATACATCCACTGGGAAAGTATGAGAATTGTTGTTTCTCTTGGGGGATTATTACATGCTTCTTTCACGTTGCTTTGAATTGTTCTTCAGTTGTCTTAACTTGGATGCTGTCCTCCTGATTAGGTGGCAGGTTTATTGAGAGCAAAGACGAAGCATTTACTGCTTTTGAATCATCTGCATTTATAAAATGATATCATATGGTACCCTAGGAGCACAATAAATTTGTTTGCAGTGTCATTTGGGAAAAGAAGCCAGTTAAACCTTACTGATCAAAGATTTCTGTACTTGGTAAGGGTTCAAATGAACTGACTTCTCCCCTCCAAAGTAAAGTAATTATGAGGCCTTGTTTCAGGTAGTCATGGAATGGGTCCTGACATGAGGTGTTGAGACCTGGGCTTGCAGTGGAAGGGCATGTGTGTGGGCTTCTGTCCCGGAACCCAGGGTCATTTTCCCAGATTCGATCTGGTGACGCCTTGGCATCAGCAGGTCAAACTGCGTGCCTGTGCTGTCATCTCTTTTCCTTCACATGTGCCAGTGCCTGCCCCACAGTAAGCAGGAGAACAAAGAGCTGCTTTTAAACTTTTTATGTCTACTGCAAATGTAAACATTATGTCATTGTAATCTAGCTTTCCTATATCTTCGTAGCAAAAATGTACTGATGGTTTCTTTGTTCTCTGTTTCTGCTATGTTGGCTTCACCCATATATATTATCCTGTATCAGCATCCAGGGATTTTCAAACTTTTTGGCTTGCACATCCTCCAGAGGATTTTGTAAAATTACATGCCCCCTTCACCCATTTACAGTCTCTATCTAAAATTTTATTTTGTTTAATTAGTTGTGAAGGATATATTTTAGAGTTCATTGTCAATATTGACTTTAAAAAATAATTGCTGAAGGGTGCCTGGGTGGCTCAATTGGTTAAGTGTCAGACTCTCGATTCCAGCTCAGGTCATGATCTCACTGTTCATGAGTTTGAGCCCTGCACTGGGCTCAGGGCCGAGCGTGGAGCCTGCTTAGTATTCTCTCTCCTCCTCTCTCTCTGCCCCTCACTTACTTGCACCTTTCTCAAAATAAATAAATAAACATTAAAAAAAATTGAATATACATGCACTTACATATGTATGTATATATATGTGTGTGTATGTGTGTGTGTTAAGCCATTATACACATACACAAGATATTTATCAATCATACCAGGGAAATATCCCTCTGTTTCTACTTTTTTCCTTTTTTTCCTATTCCTATCTTAATGGGGAGAATTTTCCTCTCTTTGTTTTATTTACATACAATATAATGTCAATTTTAAGTGTACAATTTGAAGAATTTTGGTAATTGTATATAATTACATAATTTCACAAGTATATTCATGTTGAGGCATGTGTGTGTATATGTATAATACATGTATGCACTTATATACAGTGTAAAGCCTTAGCACAAATATAAATGTGCAAATATGTATGTGTGCATGTATATGTGTATGTGCATTTATTAAAATATACACACCAAAATATAAAGTCTTAACATGAATATATACAGATCTATCTATATATTTATTAGGCATATGTAAACACACATATATATTTAGTTTATATGATATAGCACATATATAGGAATGTATATACACACACACACACACACACACACACACACACACACACACACATATATATCCCTACTGAAGCTGTATATTATATAAGAATATATTTATATTTTATATAATTTATAAATAAAATCTAAATATATTCATATAAACCATAGATTCTAAACTACAGAGCATTAACACAGATATATTTATATATACCATTTTATATATATATATCCATTCAGATGTCCCTATATATGTATGTATGTGACACACCCAGAAAACTGTAACTTCATTCTTTTAAATGTCTACAGAGGAATCTAATAGTGTCTGATACCCACCATCATCCATTAAAAGAATACAGGAACAAGCTTTCCTTTAAACATCAGAAATTTTATATCATTCCTTTTTTCCCCTGAATTTGAATTTCCATTCCACTTCCCATATGGACTTTTTCCATATATATTTTTATGCTTGAAAATCTTTCAGTGGTCACCCTATTGTACTGCAACAATATAACTATATACATGTATAAATTGAAATTAACATTTTTATTTCCTGTGACCATAAGTCCTATGATCATTGAATAATCTCTTCTTTTTTTTTTTAATATATATTTTTTAAGTTTATTTATTTATTTTTTTGTGGTGGGGGGAGGGCAGAGAGAGAGGGAGAGAGAATCCCAAGCAGGGTCCACACTGTCAGCACAGAGCGTGATGTGGGGCTGCAACCCATGAACCATGTGATCATGACCTGAGCCAAAATCAAGAGGAAGATGCTTAACTGACTGAGCCACCCAGGTGCTCATGAATAATCTCTTCTGATGGAGTTATCATTACAATTATTAGCAGGATACTTGGTCAAAACAGTAATATATCCAAATTAGTAAATAATTACTAAATATAAAGTTACATTTTGGTGGAAATATATCCTCTAAGGAGAGAGATGGGCTTTTTACCACAGTGAGTATATGTATCTGGGTTTGATTATTATTCACTGCTAGAGTAGGCCAGCGTTCAGTATCAATTGTGTTTCTCAGTAGAAACACAGGGGAATCCTGTTCATACAAAAGAAAGATAGGAACTAGGGTCCCTGGGTGGCTCAGGCAGTTAAGTGTCTGACTTTGGCTCAGGTCATGATCTCCCAATTCATGAGTTCAAGCCCCGAGTTGAGCTCTGTGCTGACAGCTTGGAGCCTGGAGCCTGCTTCAGAATCTGTGTCTTCCCCTCTCTCTCTGCCCCTCCCCTCCCACCTCTCAAAAAGAAATAAACACTAAAAAATTTAAAAAAGAGAGAGAGAGAATGGAAAGAATTGTGTTACAGTGTTCTCAGTTAATTCTTTGAGCTCATTCTGAGCCAAAAATCCTATGTGGCCCTATTGTCAAAAATCATTTTGAATGCTAAGTTTGTGACTTTCTGAGGTCTCCTTCAATTTTGTTGAACACTTAGCCTTAGAAACCCCCTGCCTTACACAAGCATGTCTTCCTCAGTCCTTAAAGCCATATCTTGCCTCGGCACGAACCCTGGTATTCCCAATCCTCTTTCTGTTTGGTGCCCAGGGAAGTGTGCCATAGTGAGAACAGCATGGGTGAGAGGTGTTCTCATCTTTCCCAAAGTGGAAGAAGGACTACTGGGGAAAGGAAGAATTTGCTCATGCAGCACAGGCAAGATCTCAGGCAGGTAAATTGTTGAGTTTTTGTTGAATATATGGAAATTGATTCCCTCAGCTGCTGTTGCCTCGTACCATGAAGAAAGTGTTTATATGCCCCCACGTGAAGACTGCTATTTGTCAAAACCCCTAGTTTTTTCCACTTTACCACAACTTTCTTAAACCTGCCCTCAGTGGAACACACTTCAGATAGAGGTTATGGTTATCTTCTTTTTTCTGTTGTGTAACAGGGCTGAGGAGACTGCTGGTCCAGGCTGGTCACCGGACTGCAGACACTTGATCTTAAAATGCACACTCCAGAATTTCGCTGCTCCAATGGATAGGGGTTATGAAGAGACTCTTGGGAAAAGAAGAGAAAAATAGGAAAATATTGCTATCTCCGTACCTTTCAGAATGCAAGTGGGGCCTGACCTGGTGTTAGCTGGGTCTTCTCTCTTAGCCTTGTCAACAACGCGAGTGTGCTTGCTTGCTTGTCCACTTAAAAGGATTCTCAAAGCTGATCCTCAGTGAAAACTAAAATGACATTTTATATCATCTGTATACTTGTGTAAGCCGTGGGTATTTTTAGAAGGGGCAGTTTGATGTTTAAAATCGTGACAGATATACACCTGAAATTAATACAATGTTCTATGTCAATTATATCTCAATAAAAATAATAAAATTATGATAGATATTCTGTTGAGTGATGGAAAAACAGTTACCTCACCATGAAGCTAAAAAACAGTTTGGTGAAATTTGACAGAAACTTTGTTGCTGGGGGAAAAAAAGGAAGAAAAAGACAGTCCCATAAATCTGTTATGAATTTATGAATATGGGCTCTTTTAGGGATGCTTGCAAAAGAGGCAGAAGCCTAATAAGTAAGCTAATGGGGCCTTAATGCTGAAATATTAATGTTTATTTTATAGAAGGAGCTATACAGATTTTCAGGTATTCAACATCTTCTTTATCTGTGACAGAGTGACCATTTGATAAAAATGCACTTGACAAACAATTGATGAGAGAATGAGCAGAGAGAAGTGAAATGGAATTTGGCTGAGTGTCTTAGTGCGTTCGAGCTTATATAAGAGAATACCACAGACAGGGTGGCTTGTGAACAACATTTATTTCTCACAGTTCTGGAGGCTGGAAAATCCAAGATCAAGGCAATGGCAGATTCACTGTCTGGTGAAGTCTGCTTCCTCATTGATGCTGTAACCTCACAGCAGAAGGGGTCAGGAATCTTTGTAGAATCTTTTCATAAGGGCACTAATCTCATTCCTGAGGCTCCACCCTGTCAAAGGTCCCTCCTCCTAATACCAACCTTCTGGGGATGAGGTTTCAACAAATAAATTTGGGGGAAAGAAAACATTTGGTTCATAGCAGTCTGCTTAGGTGGCTTAAACAATAGAAATTTATTTTCTTACAATTCTGGAGGCTGCAAGTCTAAGATCAGGATGCTAGCACAGTTTGGTTCTGGTAAGAGTTTTCCTCCTGGTTTGCAGCCAGCCACCTGCTTCACCTCCATGCTCAGCACAGAGCCTGATGCAGGACTCAATCCCAAGACCCTGGGATCATGACCTGAGCTGAAATCAATAGTCAGATGCTCAACTGACTTAGCCACCCAGGCACCTCAGAATATGAGGGTTTTAACCCAGACTGTGCCACTAAGTGGCTGTGATCTTAGGCACGTCACTTTATTGATTTTCTGGGTGTTAAGGCAAACATTTTGATTGTGGGGAATGGTGCGCCCTTCTGTGGTAATACAAGATCCTGAATTGAGGAACAAGTTGCATTTTGTTCACTGCATGTTTACTTTGGCAAAAGATAAGACAAATACATTCAAAACTATTTTAAAAATTACAAACACTGAAAGAGAGCCAGAAATTTTAAGGCATTAGCGAGAAAAGCTCAATATTCCAGAGAGCCCTCTGATAATTGGGATTTTATAGTACACCAGTACCAAAAGTATGACAAAAAGTCAGATGGTGGTGGTGGGGGGACATCTGTGTAGGGTTGGAGCGATTAAAGAAAGGAATAAGGCCAATGTCCGAGTTTGAGTTCGGTGACTCATCTCTCAGCGAGCACCAGGGTGGAAGGAAAGGGCAGATGACCCACAGAAGAGTACAGAGCATCTCATTCATAAAATCGCCTGCCATGATTTCATGAGACCCAGATCACTCCCTCTGTTGGATTTTTTTCATTTTGTGTGAGCGAACACCTGAAGTAATTTTTTTCATATAGGATGAGTGTTGTAGACTGTCTTGCGTTTTCTATCAAATAAAAAAGTTTATTCATAATCTGAATGTTATATTTTGAATGATCGTTTAACCACAGAATTCAGAGCTCCAAATATTCTTTCTCTCAGGAGTTTGAAGACATTTCTCTATGGTCTTCTAGCAACCAGTATTGTTGATGAAGTTTGATGTTCGTTTAATTCTCTTTCCTCTTCATAAACATCTTTCCCTCTTGTTGGAAACATTCAAAATTTCTTGAAGTTTTAACTTTCCCAAGAAGGTGACTAAGTTGGGTGTTTGTTTGTTTGTTTGCTCTGCACAGCACTCAGTGGGCCCTTTTAATCTGAAGACTTTGGTTCATTTTCAGCTCAGAGACATTTTCTTCAATATCTTTTATGATTTCCTTCCCTTTCTTATTTCTTTTGCTCCATCTGGAATTCCTATTGAAGGAATATTAGGCTACCTGGCTCTAACATCCACAAGCCTTATCTTTTCTCTCTTATTTCCTTATTTTTGTCTATTTGCTCTTTATTCTGAAAGTTCTCCTTTATGTCCATATTTCAAATTGAGTCTTTGCCTATCAAAAAGAATGAAATCTTGCCATTTGCAACAACATGGATGGAACTAGAGTGTACTATGTTAAGAGAAATTAGAGAAAGACAGATATCATATGACTTCACTCATATGTGGAATTTAAGATACAAAACAGATTAACATAAGGGAAGGGAAGCAAAAATAATATATAAAACAGGACAAAACATAAGAGACTCTTTTTAATTAAATTTTTTTTAATGTTTATTTTTGACAGAGAGAGAGAGTGAGCAAGCACAGGGGAGGGGCAAAGAGAGAGGGAGACACAGAATCTGAAGCAGCCGCCAGGCTCCAAACTGTCAGCACAGAGCCCGACACGGGGCTTGAACTGATGAACCATGAGATCATGACTTGAGCCGAAGTTAGATACTTAACTGACTGAGCCACTCAGGCACCCCAAGAGACTCTTAAATACAGGGAACAAACTGAGGGTTGCTGGAGGGGTTTGGAGTGGAGGGGTGATGGGCTAAATGGGCAAGGGGCATTAGGGAGGACACTTGTTGGGATGAGCATTGAGTGTTATATGTAGGGGGTGAATCACTAGATTCTACTCCTGAAATCATTATTGCACTATATGCTAACTAAAAAAGAGAGAGAGAAAAAAACAAATTGAGACTTTGCCTGTGTATGTTCTAATAAATTCAGTTCTTCTATTGGATTTCCTCCCCACCCCCAATAAGTATAGTTTCATTACCAATTGCTCTTTTTTTGTTCTTTTCTAGACCAGTTTTCCATGTTTAGCTGGAGGGCAAAAGCTAAATTTGTTTAGGCGGAGAACACTGGAGGTCCCAACTTTGCCAGCAGCCTAGAATGCTTGTTAACAAATTACCCTAATAGTTGTCTGTGGGGCACTTTTGTACTTTCTATCTGTTGCCACTCCGAAGCTTCCATGGAACTTCTTTTCAAGACCTCTGTTCCCCTGAGGTGTTTAAATTGTGGTGTCCTTAGCTTGTTCTTTGTTAACCGCATTCTAATGCTCTCTGCCTTCTAAGAGTTCTCAAGATTTCTGGGCCTATGATGGCCACCTTTTCTTATTTTTGTACTGCTGTTATGACTTCATTCTTTCTCGAAATATCTTTGTAGCATTTCCGTGGGCTTTTGGATGGGAGAGGAGAAAGGTCTTATGCCCACCAGTTTAAACTGGAAGGCTTTCTTCCTTAAAATTGTAGCCTGGTCTTCTCCTCTCCTCCACCCCCCTCCCTTCCCTCACACACACTCTTTGGCTTATCTTTTTAGTTTGCAGGAAGGTTTCCACAACCAAGCATTCTGGAAAACTCTCTAGGTAGGCTGGATTTGGTAGCTCCTTGTAATGGTAGGTTTGTTGAGTCATCACCAAGTTACTCTGTGACTGCAGGGGTGAGAGAATACAACCATACTAACAGCTCTTCCAGTGTTTCCCTATGCCCTGTCAAAGAAAAGTTGTATCAGACTAATTAAATAGGTGAGGAAGACTTTATTCAAGACTAATGCATTAGGGGTCAAGACTGTTGCAGTAGGGGTGAGGGATGGAACTCAACTCTGGATACAACAGAAGTAGCTGGGGTGTTGCAGCCAACAGGCAGGATGAGAGGCATCAGTGGATGGGAAATTACTAAGAGGAACTTGGTTAGATACCCAGGGTTGGGGGATCCTTGCTAAACTGGTTTGGCAGGATTGTGCTAAACTGGCCTTAAGCAGGCTGAGGGTGGTAGCTTTAGGACACAGTCTAGTCAAGAAGAGAGCTCAGAAGAGCTGGACCAAAGTTTGGTCAAAAAAGGGATCCTTGTCAGCCCCTTCCTCATTCTATGTACATGTGAATATTTCCGTTCAGTACTGGGATTCTTGGCCTCCCGACCAAGTGGCTATCATCCTAATTGAAATAATAGTCTAGACTTAATGTGATATCTCATTCTTATTTATTTGTTTGTTTTTTTGTTTATTTATTTATATGTGATTCATGATATTTCCTTAAAGATTAGTTATTTCTAGCACTTTAGAAAGCAGAAATGAATTGCAGTTCAGAGAACATGCTTTGGAATGGGAAGCACTTGGGGTCAGATCTTTGCTACTTATTAGCTGTATGGCTTCAGGCAGGTCACTTAAAAATACTTCTTCTAAGAGTTAGCTATTAATGTAATTATCACTGCTAATTAAATGGAAGCTACCATTGATATTAATATTATTTTTGACCCAGACTCACATTATCTGGATCTCCTGAAGCTAACCTCAACAGTATTCCCTATACCAGGACTAATACACAAATTTCCGTGAACCTGGCAGACTGGTGAATATCTACCAGATACCAGTAACCTATAGAGTAGCCCCGTTTGCTCTGGTAGAAGCAGAATCACTGAGGCCCTCAATGGTAGCTTTCTTACTCTGAATAGTATTCTCGGGTTCCTTCATCTTACACTGTGCTACCTATAAGGAAAATGTCCTAACTTTATTCCAATAGGCACATCAAAACCATTGGAACATTCTTTTTTTATGGCATAATTACTAAAGTAGTTACCTATATTAGTACTTAGAGTGGAGTGTTAATGTTATACAGCTTATCTGCTCTCTCATGCCAATCAGATGCTTCTCTTTAAGTTACTATCTCCTGCAAAATGCTGTTACTCTTTTTAATTAATTGATATGTCCTCTGTGGCTTTTTTACTTTCAAAAAGTACATCTAAAAGTTTTCAGAAATTTGACAAGGAGTGTGTGTGTGTGTGTGTGTGTGTGTGTGTGTGTGTGTGTGAGAAATGGAGCAGGATCCTTGCAAATTATGGAGACCACAAACATTGTTTCTGCTTTTGATATCATTTCTAACTACTCTCAGATAATAATAAAGAAAAATCAACACTGCCTAGGTTATAACAATGGCTATCTTAAATGAGCACATGTTCCCCTTTCAGCAGGTTTCAACCTGGACTTTACTTCACCAGGGCTGAGAGCACAACAGGGCTGAAATCACCAGTGAGTCACTGAATCAGAATCACCTCTACTGAAATGTCTAGTTACAGACATCCTTTAAAGGGACTTTGGTAGAGGTTGCTAGGAATGGTGCTGATTTTTAATTAAGTAGAAATTAAAGCAGAAAACAGGTGATTTAGAAAGAAATTTGTGTCCAGTGCTGTATTAGGATTCTTCAGAGAAACAGTATCAATGGGATGTGAGTCCATGTATGTGTGTGTAATCTCTTTTTATATAGATAAAGAGATTTATTATAGGGCATTGGCTCGTGCAGTTATGGAGGCGAGAAGTCTCAAGATCTTCAGGCAGCAAGCCAGAGACCCAGGAGAGCTAATGGTGTAAGTTCTGGTCCCCAAACCAGAGACCCCAAAAGAGCCAACATTTCAGTTCGAGTCTGAAGGCGGAAGAAAGATCCACATCCCAGCTCAAGGTAGTCAGGAAGGAAGAATTCCCTCTTACTCAGCCTTTTTGTTCTGTTCAGGCCTTCAGCTGAGGCTCACCCACATAGGTGAGGGCAGTCTGTTTTACTTAGTCTACTGATTCAAACATTAACTTCATCTAAAAAAGACCCTCACAGATATGCCCAGAATCCTGTTCAAACTTCTGGGCCCCATCCCCTCCTGGCCCAGTCAAGTTGACACATAAAATTAACCATCACAAGTGCCTCCCCATCTATATTATTTTGATAATAATATAGAGGATAATCCCTTCAACTTTGGGAAACATAAAGAAGGACAGAACAGTGTGACAGCAAATCCTTAATTCTTTTCCTGAGAGCATCAGGGTGCCTGCTTGAAATGTTAATTGGACTCTTAAACTCACCTGATGTTAACACATCAGTCACTAAGCCAGGATAAATAGTAGTTACTAAAATTCTTCTTTCCACTGGCACCACTCTGTGAGGAGAAGGAAACCTCAGGAGAATGGGAAGTCATGGGAATGATTTCTTTATTGTAGGTATTTTCTGCCTTTGCTGCAGTTGTTTTTCACAGGAGAAGAGCACTGCAAGCGTTTGGAACCCATGTTCCTCTTGCTTTCCCAAAACTTAGCTTTTATATAACAGCTGACGTTTTCCTCTCATAAGTAGCATGGAATAGGCAGAGGCTGTTAAAATGTATAATTGTAATGATTATTTGCTTTTCCTATGATATGGTTTTCTTGAGGCACGCAGGGTTAGTCTCTCTTGGTGGTAAAGATTGGCAGGTATAGGAATTCTACCCTTGACTTTGCTGCTTCTCAAAGCAGCAATATCAGCAATATCAGTATCACCTGGGAATTTTTTAGAACTAGGAAATCTTTGGTCCCACCTCAACCTACTGAATCAGAAACTCTAGGGTTGAGACTCAGAAGTTCACATGACATCAAGCCTTCCGGATAATTCTGATGCTTGCTCAAATTTGAGAATTGCTAATCTGGTATATTTGCAATTAATGCTTGGGGGTGATACACATACCTTGAAGTTGAGGAACCATAGCCATTAGCAGGGTATGTAAACCATAATTCTAAAGAACTCCAAAACTACAGAAAACATTCTTCCTCAGAGCAGATATTTTCATTACTGTGTGGTGAATATAAGCCTTGCTTCATTTAGTTATGTGTCCTTTTATATGTTTTGATTGATCATCAATTTGAAGGGGGGATCACCCACAAATGGAATTTGTCATACCTTGATGTCCTTTAGTAATGACACACAGGTTAGGGGCGCCTGGGTGGCTCAGTCGGTTAAGCGTCTTGACTTCAGCTCAGGTCATGATCTCACGGTTCATGGGTTTGGGCCCTGCGTTGGGCTCTGTGCTGACAGCTCAGAGCCTGGAGCCTGCTTCAGATTCTGTGTCTCCCTCTCTCTCTGGCCCTCCCCCATTTGTGCTCTGTCTCTTTCTCTCTCTCAAAAATTAAATAAACATTAAAAAATTACAAGAAATAATGACACAAAGGTGATACATCTTGTGGCCCAAATGGTGTGAAACGGATGAGGGAGAAGAGATGTATGCAGGTGAACTTGCCATCGTGATTGTGCCCTTTTAGCATTGGCTTTCTCTATCAGCTGACAGAACTTCTGAAGATTAGGTTAAAGAAGCTCATGGAATGGGGACAGAGATGGAGCACACAGATTATGACCATCAGCAACCCAAGGCCTTACTGTTTTCTCAGCCCTATTTGAAAGAAAATCTGTTGAGGGGCTCCTGTTTACCTGCATGGCAGCTGCCATGAAGAAAATCATGTGGAGAGTTATTTTCATGTTTTTCCTCCTCAGAATTAAGTAGAGGGAAAGACATTTGCCCAAGGACAAGTATTGCCTGTTATTGGCAATAATATCAATGATTAGACATTGTGATAGCCTTTAAAAATACAAATGGTCATTTTTCCTTGCAGATCCAAAGACTGAATATATTCCCAAAGACACAGTAAGATTACCCCCACACTGATTTAGGTGTCACTCCATGTACCTCCCTAAGCTTATCCCTCATGTCAAATTGAGTATACTGTTAAAATTATTGGCCTACTTGTTAGCTTAGAGGGCAGAGAGTTTTTGTCTTGCTCATTGTATCCACAATGCTCCTTGCATGATATATGTTCAGTAAATTTTTGTTGGGTGCACCAATTAACATAAGGAAAAAAATTTTTTCTAAACGTCCTCAGTGTCAGGGCCTGTGCTTGGTGCTGGCTATACAAAGGCAAATAAGGCAGGCTTCCAGCATGAAGGTGATCTAGCCTTATTGCAGAGAGAAACATTGGTAAGTACTCTATAGTGTAAGGAAGACTTCCCAGAGGATTTGACATCATCTGAGTGAGGTTTTAGAGGATGAATAGAAGTTTGCCAGGACCACCAGCTGAGGTAGGAAGGCATACAGAAGGAAGGACATATCAGAATCAGGCACTAGTAGGTGCCAAGACACAAAGTTGCAAAGTGGCATGGGCCATTCCCAGAATGGGAGGTAATTTGATACTACTGAAATATTTGTTTATGGAGGGGAGGATGGATGGGAAATACATTGGAGCCCAGGTTAAGGGGCTTAGGAGTTATGTAAACAATGGGGATTCATTAAAGGGCCTTAAGCAGGGAGGTGATGGGGTGGCAGCATGAAGGAGGACTGATTAGGGAAGAGGAGCATTGACAGGGTGCACACTGGGGAAGTGGTGGATGTGGAACTGTTTGTGCTTGGAGACTGGCTCGGAATGGGTGAGAGGAAGCAGGATGCTGAGGAGTTCGAGGTGACTATGTGGGTGGTAGTGCTACCCTGCAGCCCAGTTAAAAGAGATGTGGAGTGGGTATAGGAGGAGATACTGGATTTGTTTGAGATCTACTGAGTTTAGAAAATTGTGCAACATTTTGGCAGAAAGGTCCACAAAGCAACTGGCCATTCTCAAGGCTCGGAGACGAGGCCAGGGAAGGAGTGATTCTTAAATTGATGCATACCTGTGTTCAAACAAACAACTAAATCAGTGTTTGGGTGGCTAAGATCACTTAGAGAAAGGAGATAGCTCAGGAAAAGAAGAGGCCAGGACAGAGCCTTGGGGAGTCCAACATTAAAGGGACATAGGAAGGCATTCCAAAATGGCGAGGAAGCAGAAACATGGAGCGGAGGCAGTGCTTCTCAAACTCAGGTTGCCTCAGAATCACTTGGAGAGCATATTAAAATGGAAGATCTTGGACTCCCACCCACGGAAATCCTAATTCCATGGCTCTGGGGTGGGCCTGAGGATTGCATTTCAGATGCACTTCACGTGCTGTTGATCCTGCTGGCCACAAGCCACACTTTGGGAGGCACTGGAATACTCAACAAGGAGGCAAGAGAGTGGTCGTTGGAGGGTAGTTCGAGGCTCCAGGGGATGTAAGAACCTTGCACATGTTTACAGGTTGACGTGAAGGAGACAGGGAGAAGTTGGACATCCTGGAGAGGAAGGCAATGATTCATAGATGAGATCAGAAGAATGATCCCAAAAGAAGATGGAGGTTCCAGATATGGTCCCAGTAAAAATATCAGAGGGCTGTGACGTCCACTTTAAATACTAAAGCCCCTTTAAGTAAGATGACTTTCTTATAGCTTCTCCTTCCTCTGTTTTGTGTTTTTATCTCCTGCCTCCTCGGGCTGCTGTTCACTTTTACCTCTCTGGCTCTCTCACTGTGCCTAGGAGCCTTTGTCTCTCTGTGAAAACCCTCCCAGTGTGGTCACTTCTGGGTACAGACACATAAAGACACGACTTGCTACAGATGAATGATTGGTAATGAATAGGCTTTCAGCAACACAAGGCATTTCAAGGATAAAGGAACATTTCAAAAAAGGTTTGATCATTATTGCTAAAATTGTGTTTCTACCACCTTCTTGCTAGAATTGCTGTCAAGCTGCTTGGCAGATCCCCTGGGATATCGCTCCCTGGTATTGCCATCACAGTGAAGCACAAAGACACAGCTCTCTCTCTCTTACTAATGAAAGCCTGCTTCCTTGTAGCCCCAGAGCCCTCGGACAAACTAGAAAAGCTTCAAAAATCACTTTGTATGATTAAAAAATACAACCACCACCACAAGGATAGCTGTGAGCAATCACATGCCTGTGTATGCATCACATTGTCTGAGTTCAAGACAACAAAAGTTTACTGAGGGCTTGTCATAGAACAAGCCACCACCAAGATCCAAAGGTTAGTAAAATAATGTTGGGATTCTGAGGGGGCCTTTCATGCCCCTTTCTTTTCCAAGTCCTGAACCAGAATGACATAGAGGAAACAGACTGGGATTGAAATATCATCTTTCTTGCTGCTAAAGCTGGTCTGGAGAATGTTGCTTAGACCCGAGCCCAAAACTGGCTTCTCATTTCTTCCTCCGGGAACTGAACTTTCTCCCTGGACATAGGCAGGGTGGCTGGAAACTGCTTAACCTGCCACTGCATGAGGAGAGAGGAACACATATGGCCCGTGGGGCAGACATCTCTGAAAGACAAACTTGCAAGGAGCTTGGGTAGTGAGTGTGTAATGACCCTGTAGGTAGGCTTATCAATAATCTAAGTGATGTGTTTCTTCCTTGAGGAGTATATAAAGGAAGTGGGAAGAGAAGGATAGAAGCTATCTTCTCAGTACTATGGAAAAGACTATTTCCTATATTCTTGATCAAAGCAAGCATGGGGAGATGGGAGGAGCATGGTTTTACATACACTCTCCCATGGTCTGATCTTCTAACCCATGAGTTTTATTTATTTATTTTTATTTTATTAAAAACATTTTTTTGTGTTTGTTTATTCATTTTGAGAGAGAGAGAGAGAGAGAGAGAGAGAGAAATACCACGTAGACTCCACACTGTCAGCACAGAGCCCAATGTGGGGGTCAAACTCACAAACCGTGAGATCATGACCTGAGCCAAAATTAAGAGTCAGACACTTAACCATCTGAGCCACCCAGGCACCCTTAACCCAAGGGTTTTATAATTAGCCCTCTGGCCAACTGAGGATGGGACTGCCTCCTGTTACACATGTGTTGGAAGTGATAAGACAGATACATCTGGGGTTGTAATTCATTTCTACCTTCAGGGGCCCTCTCCCTCATACATATAGCACCCTTGTGTATCTGCATGGGACCAGAGGGCTTTCCAGCTTTGCCGGCAGAAGTCTCCATAAAAGACAGAACGGTACATTGTAAATCAACTCCAGTACTTTCCTATGCTACAAACTAAGTTTTGTTTTCCATTCTAGTTCTCATCTCAGCAATGTCCAGCCATGTTTTGCAATGAGCCCAAATTGTAGCATCATTGTACTCTGGTAGTAATACAATGCCAGCAGCATAAAGTTATCCTGAAGGAGAATACTTCTCCCATTATTAAATTCCAAAGGCAACTTAAGTTCCTGCCCCAAGAGGCTCTCAATCTAGCAGAATAAGACAAATGCTTAAATAAACAATTACAACCCAATCTGAGCATTTTAGAGTAAAAGTCAAAACATTTAGGGGCACAGGGGTGGCTCAGTTGTTTAAGCATCTGACTTTTGGTTTTGGCTCAGGTCATGATCTCATGGTTCATGGGTTTGAGCTCCTCACTGGGCTCAGTGCTGTTGGTGTAGAGACTGCTTGGGATTCTCTCTCTTCCTCTCTCTGCCCTTCCCCTGCTTGAACTCCTTCTTTGTCTCTCAAAATAAATAAATAAACTTAAAAAAAAACCCATAGCTTAGAGGAGGCAGCATTAATTCTAACTGGGAGAGTGGGAAAATATTTTACTTGAGTTATAGCTTTAAAAAAAAAAACCTTATTTTGAAAAAAAATCAAACTTATAGAAAAGGTGCAAGAATGGTAAACATTAACTCAGATTCACCAGTTGTTAACATTTTGCTCTATCCTTTCTCTAGATACACACAGACACGTTTTAACTGTTATTTTGAATTTTGCTGAAACATATTTTAGTTGTAGACATTACCATCATCCTAATACCAGCATCCTAAATACCTCAGGATGTATCTCTTAAGAACAAGGACATTCTCTTCCATAACTACAGTGCAATTTTTAAATTCAGGAAATTTAATATTACTGTAATGCTATTATATAATAGAGAGTCCATTTTCAAATTTACCTACTTGTTTCTATAACGTATTTTATAGCATTTTTTTTCCAAACTAACATCCAACCCAGGAATACACATTGCATTTAGTTGTCATGTTTCTTTAGTCTCCTTTGATCTTGAACATTTCCTCAGCCTATCGCCTACCTCCCTCCTTCCCTCTGAACTTCCTCTCTTTTTTTCATGACATTGACATTTTAAGAATCTAGGCCAGTTATTTGGTGAAATGTTCCTCAACTTGGGTTTGTTTGATTGTTACTGCATGGTTCGATTGCCCCATGCTTTCTTCTTTTTTTCCTTTGAAACAGTTTCAAACTTACATAAAAGCCAGAATTATATGGAGTTTTGCAACTTTTTTATAAGTTCCAAATGATTCTTACCCAGATTCACCAATTTTTAACATTGTGCCATATCCACATTTACCATTCTTTCTTCCTCTCCTTCTCCTTTTATGTTTGGGGTGTGTGTGTGTGTGTGTGTGTGTGTGTGTGTGTGTGTGTGTGCGCTGTGTGTGTATAGAATAGTTTTGTTTTTTTTTAAAGTAAGCTCTACGCCCAAAGTAGGGCTTAAACTCATGACCCCAAGAATGAGCCAGACAGGTGCCCCTAGACTAGTTTCTTTTTTAAATTCTGAACCAGTAAAGAATAGCTGTCACCCTTTTAATGACAGCTTACACTTTTTAAAGTTTTATTTTATTTTATTATTATTATTTTATTTTATTTTTTAAAAATATTTTTAACATTTATTCATTTTTGAGAGAGCAATAGCCAGGGAGGGGCAGAGAGAGAGGGAGACACCGAATCTGAAGCAGACTCCAGGCTCCAAGCTGTCAGAGCAGAGCCCAATGCAGGGCTCGAACTCACGAACTGCGAGATCATGACCCGAGCCGAAGTTGGACGCTTAAGCGACTGAACCACCCAGGCACCCCTTAAACTTTTTAAAATTTTAAATAAAAAATTTATATATTTAAAGCATACAATATGATGTATATGATATGCATTCCCCTGATGATTAGTGATGCTGAGCACCTTTTTTGTACTTGTTAACCATTTGTATGGTTATCTTCGGAAAACTGTCTATTCAGGACTTTTACCATTAAAAAATTTTTTTTTTTTTTGCCACCGAATTGTAGGAGTTCTTTCTATATTTTGGATATTAACTCTTATCAGATATATGGTTTGCAAATGTTTTCTTCTAATCTGTAGTTTACCTTTTCATTTTATTGTCTTCTTGCTGTGCAGAAGCTTTTAAACTTGTTTACTTTTTGGTGGCTGAGCTTTTGTTGCCATATAAGTGACAGCTTTTGAGGTAAGTCTTAAGGGGGATGAATAAACTTGCCAGTTGGACAAAAGAACTTGGGCACAGGAAGGGAATTATAGCCAGAGGGATCCACATGTGCAGAGATGTAAGCTAGTATGTACAGAAATAGCTGGTGAGCAGCCAGTATTTTAGAGTAACTGGTCTGGGAGAGAAGGAACCAGAAAGCCAGTTGGAACTTACCATGTTAAGGAATTTGGACTTTGCTCCGTAGGAAAAAAGAAAATGTTGAAGATTTGTAAGCAAAGAGATAATAGTATCACATTTGTTTGTTTGTTTGTTTGTTTGTTTGTTTATTTATTTATTTATTTATAAGAAAGACTAGGGCAATTTGGAGGAGAAAAGGGCAAGGGAGACCAAATAGGTAGATACTGTATTTCAGCAGGTGGTGAAGAAGACCCGAAGGAAGAGGTGTAGGGGAGTGTTTGCTGAAGTCCTACTGTGTGCTGGCCATTTTGCATGTGATATCTCATTTCATCATCACAAAAACCTGAGGTCAGAGAGGTTAAGTAATTTGGCCGAGAACCATCATAGTTAGTATTTGGACCCAGGCCCATGTGACTCTAAAGTCCACTTGGAACAACAGTGAGGTCATGAAGGATGGAAACAGGAAGAATCACAGCTGGTGTTAATCAGGAAAATGACTACGAGGGGAGGGAAAGAATTGGGGAAGTCAGAATGATGATTGTGTTAACAGTACCTATAAACATGGTTTGGGTGACTGGCTGGGTTTGTGAAACACCTAGGGCAAGATACCTAGTGGGCAGTTTGGCTCAGGAGCTCAGAAGAAAGGTCTCGGTTCAGGGTAGTGATCTGGCTGCTAAAGTCATGAATACATGCTCAATGAGAACGGAAGATGATGGCACACCAACATTTAAAGGGTGGTGGGGAAAGAAGATTCAGTGAGAGAAAAGAGAGAGGGTAATGAGAGAGCGATGTGTTGAGAAGCCAGGATTGAACCATTTCAAGAAGCTAAGTGTAGAGGATTAAGAAGAATTCCAAAGGGAGGCCTGAGAAGTTTCACTGGCATTACTGAATGAGGAAGTCTCTGGTTACCATAATGAGAGCAATTTCAGTAGTTTGACAGGAGCCAGCTTTCTGGATATAAAAGAGTGAATGGTGGTAGAGAAGTGGACATAGAGTAGAGATTACTCTTTTGAGAATTCTGGTGAATGATGATGATGATAGCAGTTAAGTAAGAGGGCTATTTGCCAGGCACTGGACTGACAATTTATACTCATTATCTAGGTTAATCCTTACTGTATTCCTGTGAGGTGTGTACTATTATTATCCCCATTTTCTGATGAGGAAATTATAGTGAGGAGAGCGTATAGAGGTTAAGTAATATGCCCACGGTTACCTGACTAATAATAAATCAAGGTTTCAAAATCTAAATCTTTGGGAATTCAAATCTGGTGTTGTAAGATGGTGGTAGTTTGGGCCTGGGCCTGAGCCTGTGTATAAGCAGTGGGGGTATAAGCAGTGAGATTTCTTCTGTAATGAGGAGAATATTGACTATATACAGAGAGAATAATTGACAGAGCAAGGTCAGAGGAAGGAAGGATATCAGATCACATTAAAAAAGAGAGTGCTAGTCTTGGACATCCCTTTGTCAAAGGCCAGAACAGATGAGAGAATAGTCCATGAATATGGACCCAGATGTCAGTTAAGATAGATTTTTTTTTTTGAGATTTAAGTAAAATTGACTTAAGTTCCCATTCCACATTGGGATTTCATGTGGAAGTTCAATGCCTATTCCAAGATTTCTGTTAATTCCTGGGAGCTCATCTAATAGTTTCTTTACCTTTTGAGTTTTGCTTCTGTTAAATTCTTCTCACTTGTAATTCAGTTCCCATGTTCTTATTCCTTATTTCCATCTGACCCGGCTGCAGAACTCAGACCAGTCCCCTCTACATCTTTTTCCCTTGATCTCCCCCCAAATCACTCACATAAGGCACTTGTGCATATGTCAGATATTACTGAAGACTTCAGGGATTTTATATCCTTAGCAACACAAACAATGTGAAGTCCAATAATAGATATTTCTATTTTAAACATGCTTTCAGCTCCCCCGTCACTGGAACTCACTCCCCAACCTTCAGCCTCCCACACCATTATTTAAGCCTCATCTCTTCTTACTCTCCTCCCATTTCCTGTCCTCTTTGCCCTGTTCCAGTCTTCATATTCTTCTTTTTCTCTTCCTCCTCGTCCTCCTCCTCCTCCTTCATCTTCTTCTTCTTTTTTATCCAGATCTGTTTAGCTATCTCTGTTTTACAGTTTTGTTACAAGCCAAGCTTTCTTCTTCCATACTCCAGGTGTCATATCAAGATAGTTTCCTCAATAAGGTATTTTCTATTCCTAAGAGGAGCTCTGGCATCAGCTGCTAAAATAATTTTTTTTTCACCTCAGAGTTTAAAGATGGTGTAAATGTGGGAGGAGAGAATTGAAAGGGATTGCTTCTATTTTCTCAGTGCACATGAGAGATCTTCTGTTGAGGTAGGGATGGATCTAGGAAAGATTTGACAGCTAAGGTGAGGGATTCTGTCAATAGAAATTTACCAGGTTTCTAAACTATGATAAAATACCACATTTACATAGAATGATTCCTTTAACTAAGCCTATAAAAACTTATAGAATTGATTCCTTTGCTAGAGATGGATTATTCAGTTTACCAAGTGCTCTGGTCAATATGAGAAAAGTAGAAAAAGCAATGGAGAAGGGAAGAGTCAGTGTATGTAAACTAAAGTCAGGATAATTGAGATCACAGTCCTTGCTAATCCTTTCTCCCCCCCACACAGGCATGAACACAAACATGCTCAGCAGTTTTGGCATATTCATCTTGTAGTTGAAAAGGGATACAGGAGTCACGTTAGTTATTTGTTGTTCCATAACAAATTATCTCAAATGTAATAATTTAAAACACAACTAGTTATTATTTCTTACTTTCTATATGTCAGGAATTCAGGGGCACTTAGCTGGTTGGTTCTGGCTTGGGGTCTTTCAGAGGCAGCAGCATCATCTGAAGGCTAGACTGGGGCTGGAGGATCTGCTCCCCAATCCCACTCACATGGCTGTTGGCAGGAAGCCTCAGTTCCTCACCACAGAGGCCTCTCTACACTGTTTCTCATGACATGGCATCTAGCTCCTTTCAGAGTGAGTGATCGAAAAAAAAAAAAAAAGAACAACCACAGTGAAAGCTGAAATGCCTTCTATAAATTAATCTCAGGAGTGACACATCATCACTTCTGCAGCGTTCTGTTGGTCACATAGATCATCTGTGGTACAGTGTGGAAGGGGACTATATGAGGGTGGAAATACTAGGGACAGAGATCATTAGGGACATTTTGGAGGCTGGTTACCATAGAAGTCTTTACAAAAACATTTTGGGTGTTTGTGTGTCTGTGTGGGCTCATATTTTAAAATGAAGGGGTGTAGTTAGATAGTTAGCTGACTTCTGGATTTAATGGACTGGTAAAATAACAAGTAATTGGTGGTCCGGGGGTGGGGTGGGAGCAGGGAACCAAACTAAGTATGTCTCAATATTCTGTCATATAAGGAAGATTTTTAAAAAGCTGCCATCACTATCATTTCATAAAAACAAATTTTAACACAAGAAAGGGGAAAGGACATAATCTCTAAATAAAGGACAATCTTTAAATTGAATAAAATTGAAACCTCAATAACTTGCCTTTGCCTTTCTCATTTAACTGTGGACTGACAAAAATTTCATCCTATATTGGTCTACAAACTATCATTCAGGAACTACTGAGAACAGATATGGAATGTTCTAGTACCTGTAAAGATGACTATGAGAATGATGTAGAAACACATAATAATCCATTCAAAGTAAGTGAAAAAGGAAGAAATTGAAATGGTTGATACATAAAGATAGCAATTTTATAAAATTATGCTTGTGAGCTCAAAGGAAGCCGCAGAGCTGGCAAATATTTATCAGTTTATGTGTTTTTTATTATTTGTGTTCCTACGAATATTTAAGTGTTTATTATTTAAGCTAATTAAAGATGAAATACAAAAAATTGAACATTGGGGTACCTGGGTGGCTCAATTGATGGTCTGACTTCGGCTCAGGTCATGCTCTCATGGTTCCTGAGTTTGAGCCCCACATCAGGCTTGCTGCTGTCAGCCTGTCAGCACAGAGCCCGCTCTGGATCCTCTGTACCCTTCTCTCTCTGCCCCTCCCCTACTTGTACACGCTGTCTCTCAAAAAATAAATAAAACTTAAAAAAAAAATTGAACAGGGGTGCCTGGCTGGCCCAGTCAGTTAAGCTTCCAACTTTGGCTCAGGTCATGATCTCACAGTTCGTGGGTTCGAGCCCTGCGTTGGGCTCTGTGCTGACAGCTCAGAGCCTGGAGCCTGCTTCGGATTCTGTGTCTCCCTCTCTGTCTGCCCCTCCCCTACTCATGTTCTGTCTCTCTGTCTCTCAGAAATGAATAAATGTTAAAAAATTAAAAAAAAATTGAACATCATTGCAGCATAGTTAAATGTACATAAAAGTAATACAAATGCGTGGTGGTATTTGAACTTTTAAAGTATTTTCATATTTAGTTAATATATAGTTAATATATTTTTGGATTATTTGCTTCATTTATTTCAATCATCTTTTTTCTAAACAATCACCTCTTTGGGCACCTGGGTGGCTCAGCTGGTTGAGGGCCTAACTCTTGATTCTGGGTCAGGTCATGATCTCACAGTTTTATGAGTTTGAGCCCCGTGTCTGGTTCTGTGCTGACAGTGCAGAGCCTGCTTGAGATTCTCCCTGCTCACACTCTCTCTGTCTCTCTCAAAATAAATAAATAAACTTCAATAATCCCTTCTTCATTTTAGAGATATGCATTTCCTTATAACCCACACAATGTTATCATGTGTGTCCCTTTTTACAGAAGATGAAACATCTGGAGTGCCTGGCTGGCTCAGTCAGTGGAGCATGCGACTCTTGATCTCAGGGTTGTGAGTTCAAGCTCCTTGTTGGGTGTAGAGATTACTTAATAATAAAATCTTTTTTAAAAAAGTGAAGAAGATGAAATATCTGAAACTGTCCATTAGGAGTGAGCTTTGGGTTGTTAATTTTAGCCCACTGAATTGATGGATTTGGAGAAATGTCACATTTTCATTTGGTTTCATTTTTGACCTGTGGCATAGTATTTGCAAGGCTGAAGGCATGGATTGAGGAAGGGATCAGTGATTAGTTTATTCTGGCATTGACTGGGTCCCACTAGATTCATGCTCTTATCATTTAGGTTGAGAATTAATCTCAAGCAATATTTAGGAAAATAGTGAAAAACCTTCTCTTCAATAAAATCTTACTGTAAACATTCATGAGTTGGTTTAAAACCTACACATTTTTCTCTTGATAATGGTTGGTAGAAACTACTGTTTGTTTGTTTTTTAAATATACATGAACTCCGTGTTATTACCAACTTACATATATTTTTAAAGTTTTAAAAAGTTTTTAGTATTATTTTCAGAAATTTTGCTTTCAATTTTGATTTTATAGCTAAGTGGGTTAACTAAGAAGTTAATTGATGTTCTGTAAGTACTTCTATGACATTCTACCCATTTTCAAATGGAGTGCCTTGTTTATGTGAGGCATTTTTAAGTAGTGAGTAGTTGGTTTTTTGAATGTATGGGTAGCTTTTTTGGTGTAAGGACAATCCTGAAGTGATAGAGCTGCATACAGTGTGACATTGGAACTTTATCAATGCTCTGCCTGATTTTTCTTCTTCTCCTCCTTCTCCTTCTTCCTGGTTACAACTCTCATTATGCTAAATTCCGCAAACCTTCAGACATGCCATGTTGTGGCATGTTGTTGTAAAACTGAGCACAGTTTTACTCCTCACTGGCATAATTTAGGGTAAATGTTAGGTGCCTGTATTTTTGCCTTGGGGGGACATTTGTATCATTACTTGGAACTTCCAGGAGCAAGCTTTTGATGGCATTTGATATCTACCAATGGTCAAACCTGACTGCCTCTGCAAGCTGTGCCGACATGGTGGGGAGGGAATAAAAACTCACAGGGGAAACAGTGCTTGAAGGAAGAAGGGACTTTAGAGACAGATAGGTTATATTTTAGGGACGACAGCTAATTTTTAGAATGTTAATTGGTCATTACAGATTATAAGTCTTATGTAAGTGACAGGTTTGAGCCATGCTAAGCTTCCTAATGAATGTGAAACTAGTACAAAATTTATTTTTCACAGCCACATGCAAGATAGTGAGTACTATGACATGAGGCAAGGAGTTAACAAACCGTCTTCTGACAATAATGTGTGTTTTGTTTTGGGCCTGATATTAACTCAGTGTTCTTACTACAAAGTATTTTACAAAACATCCGAACTGTTGCACCTTTTGCCAGATAAAAAACAGCCACTTTTAAAAGATAACATCAAAGCCAGGACTTTCAGAGTGAGCCACTTAGCAGGCTAGTGAGTGCTATCCATGGAGCCTCAGAAGATGACCTTTTGTCTTTTTGGCACTGATGGACCAAAGGGAAAGAGTAACCTTGGAACTCCAATCTGGAAATTGTCATGCATTGTTCTAATTATAAGCCACAAAAATTGCTCAATCATTTATATATAGAAAAGATCTTGAATAGTGGTTGTCAGCACTTTCCTTTAAAATCAAAGCATTACTGATAGAACAAGTTCTTACCTGACTTAAACTCACTGATAATTCCTGAATCATACCTTTTGAAGGTTGCTGGGGGTCACCAGTGGCTTGCCTGTGATTGATCTAGCAGCCTTGCTGAGTGGATTGTGGGTCTGGCAGCTACCTTCATGGAAAGTGACCACCGGTGCCTCTCTCCTTAAGACTTGAAGTTAACTTTTATCAATTTCTCCTTCCATGAGACTAAACGCCCCTTCTCCTGGATACTAACATTTTGGGAGAAACAGGTAACCAGCAGGGATCTTCTAAGAGAGCATTTTGCTGAAATCTATAAGATAAATTTCCTGGCATAATAACACAGTCTCATTAGTATAATCTGTCACACTGCATGCGTTTTATATTTCTCTAACATCTACAACTCAAAGTATAATTCCCTTGTGAAAGAAATAAATGCTTACCAACTTCTTAGGCAGCCAGTCTTTTAATCTTTTGTACCATTTCTACATTTGAACTCATTTAATGGAATCAGATGCCTTAGTTAAATCCATTAATGCAACATAGAAATCACATTGCCGTTTTCTGCATTTCTGTTGCACTGCAGTGTAGGATAGTTTTCAGATTTCAGGCTCTGGAGTCAGACTCCTTGGGTCCAAATCCTGGCACCACCACTTACCAGGTGTGTGATTTACACAAGTTACATATAACCTCCCTGGGCTTCAGTTTTCTCAACTGTGAAGTGGGACTCATAATGGAACTGAACCATATAGGGTTGTTAAAAGGACTAAATGAGACTATACATTCCACACACAGAAACATATTCACCCTAGCTTAAATAAGTAAGGTCTTCTTTTCTTTCTTTTTTTCAGTAGTAAGGCGACATGAGCAATCTCATGGATACGCAGTGACAGCTGGGATATATGCGACTTGAGCTGGAGAGTGAGCAGCCTCTGAGGCTTTCCCCTCCATTTCTCACAGGTTTGTTTGCTTCCTTCTGTGTGTTGGCTCTGTTTTCTGCAGACCAGCGTTCTTGGCTTATTGCTGTGTGTATGTCCAGGAATTATTTTTTTCCCAGTTCCATACAGTTTATTAGATGAAGCACTCTTATCACCTGACTCAGCTTCACGTGTCCTGCTCCCAAGTTTCCAGATGAGAAGGAAGTCCAGTCAGCTGGGGCTGAAGGGGATGAGGCCATGTGATAAGAATGGTGGCGATATGCAAAGGCTGATAGTGGCTTACGGTCTGTAAGAAGGTGGTGTAATGGTGCAGGTATGGCAGTAATTGGCAACTCTAGGATATTTATAGTGACAATGTTCAAGGGTGCTTAAAGGCTCGTTTTGCCCATGAATTACTTTTTTCAGGTTTATTCATTTATTTTGAGGTGGGGGGGGGGCAGAGAGAGAGGAGAGAGAGAATCCCAAGCAAACTCCATGCTGTCAGCGCAGAGCCCGACATGAGGTTTAAACTCACAACTGTGAGATCATGACCTGAGCTGAAATTAAGAGTCAGATGCTTAACCAACTGAGCCACCCAGGTGCCCCCATGAATTACTTATTTGAAAAATCTTTTTATTAAGGGATAATACACATATAGCGAAGCATACTGACATAAGTGTACAACTTGATGAATTTTCACAAACTGATGTAAGCAGCATGCAGCTCACAAAATCGCGCATGACCAGTACCCATGTAGCTCCTTTTGTTCTCCTCTGGTCACTGCTACTTTTTTTTTTTTAAAGTTTATGTATTTATTTTGAGAGAGAGAGGGAGAGAGAGAATCCCAAGTAGGCTCTGCGCTGTCAGTACAGAGCCCAACACAGAGCTCGATCTCATGAACTGTGAGATCATGACTTGAGCCGAAATTGAGAGTTGTCTGACACTTAATCGACTGAGCCAGCCAGGGACTCCTGCTCTTGTCATTGCTCTTGACAGGTATATTAGTTTTGCCTGGTTTTATACTTTTTATAAATGGAATCATATCCTATGTACCTTTTTGTGTCTGGCTTCTTTTGCTTAGCATTGTTTGTGAGATTCATCAGTATTGTTGTATGTATTTGTAGAGCATTCTCATTGCTGTAAAGTAGTCATTTGGGTGAATACACTATACTTTGTTTATCTAGTCTATCACTGATGGACTTTAGGTAGTTTTCTGTTTCTGTCTATAACTCACGGTGCTGTTGTGAGCTTGTTTGGTAGAATATGCACACATTACTACTGATTAATTTTTTAATGTTTATTTTTTTATTATTATTTTTTAAACGTTTATTTATTTTTGAGACGGAGAGAGACACAGCATGAACGGGGGAGGGGCAGAGAGAGAGGGAGACACAGAATCTGAAACAGGCTCCAGGCTCTGAGCTGTCAGCAGAGAGCCCGACGCGGGGCTCGAACTCACAGACCGCGAGATCGTGACCTGAGCCGAAGTCGGACGCTCAACCGACTGAGCCACCCAGGCGCCCCAATGTTTGTTTATTTTTGAGAGAGAGAGAGAGCACGCGCACGTGCGCATAAGCGGGGGAGTGGTAGAGAGAGAGGGAGACACAGAATCCGAAGCAGGCTCCAGGCTCTGAGCTGTCAGCGCAGAGCCCGACGCGGGGCTTGAACTCGTAAACCATGAGATTGTGACCTGAGTCAAAGTCGGATGCTCAACCAACTGAGCCACCCAGGTGCCCCACTGCTGAGTACTTTCACCACCACAGGCTCATACAGGGTGTGCTGAATTATTTTCCATCACACGCAATTGAATTGGTAGTCTCTTATGGGTGAATATTGTTATGCATTGTATCTGGTGATTTCTTATCTTTTTATGTTGTGTATTTCATGGTATGAGGGTAGGGTTAGGTTGTAAACATTTTGAATATATGAAAAAACCCGGAATATATTTTGAGAGGGTGCTCAAGTGTTTGTTGATGGAATGAATGAACAAATGAACAATAGTGTATGCTGTTTCCTTTTCTCGGAACAAGCCCTATTTATATGAGAGGCTCTAATTGCTGTATTTAGACAAGGCTGACCTGCTGCTTAGCCAAAGCTGATTGATCGAGGGGTTGACACAGGAGACAAGCCAGGACAATCATGTCTCTTTTCTGGAAATTTAAAATTTGGAACAGAAAGAGAGAGACTGGGTACTGCAGAGTCCCTATGACTGTGCTCTAGAGAGAAGACCCATAGGCTCCTGAAGCAGATAAAGATCTGCATATATGATTGTTAAAGAACAATGCAAAACTATTTTGATTAAGTTCCAAAATACAAAGTAGAGACAATAAATGTAGGTGAAGGCTTTGAGTCTTAGAAATTGATTTAGTGTGAGGGTAAAGAGAGAAGTCAAGATAGTGCCAGGTTTTGAGTTTCTGAGTTAGGAAAGATAATGGTAACACCATTATCAATATTATCAAAAGGACATTTGAGGAGAGCAAAGGGGGTAGCAGTAAAGATGAGTTCAGTGTGGGATATACTAAGTTTAAAGTCCTGGTGAGGTGTGACTGGGTGGCTCAATCAGTTAAGTGTCTGATTCTTCATTCTGGCTCTAGAATTGATTCATGATCTCACAGTTTGTGACAGCATGGAGCCTGCTTGGGATTCTCTCTCTCTCTCTCTCTCTCTCTCTCTCTTTCTCTCACTCTCTCTCTCTCTCTCTCTTTCTCTCACTCTCTCTCTCTCTCTCTCTCACACACACACACACACACACACACACACACACACACACCAAATAAAATCCTACTTGGGATTCTCTCTCTGCCCCGCCCCCCCCGCCCCCCACTCGCTCATGCGCACTCTCTCTCTCAAAATAAATAAATAAATAAATAAATAAATAAATAAATAAATAAATAGACATTAAAAAAATAATAAAGTCCTGGTGAGACAATCTGATTGTTCTGGTGAAGAATACTGGCTTTGGAGTTCAGAGGACTTGGAGTTCCATTTGTACTTCACACCTCACTCTGTGATCTTGGGCACTTTATTTAGCCTCTTAATGTCTCAGTTCTCCATCTATACACTGATATCTCCCTGTAAGGATTAAAATGAGACAATGCCTATAAAGGGTTTAGCTTATTGCTTGGCAATTAAGTATTTATAAAACATGCATTAAGAGGATGACGATGATGTGATGGTGTCTGGAGTGCAGCTGGAAGACAGGGACTGGAGCGCCGTAGGGAGGGATCTGCTTAGAGGTGCAGATGATGCAAGGGAGCTGACTGAAATTGGCAACAGAGTGTGGAGAGGAAGAAGAAAGTAGCCCGTCATATCTTTTCAGGGAACACCTCTTAGGAGTCAGGAGAAGGAACAGGAACCAGAGGAAGAGACTGAGCTAGAACTGTTTGAGAGGAGATATGAGAGAGGACAGGCTCAAAAGAGCCAAAGGAAGAGGATGGTCAGCATTCGGGGCTCCAGTAAAGTCAAGGATACATCATATTTTGGTTGGGTATCCCTTTTTCGTCTTAAAGCCTGCCTATCCTAAGAATCAAATAGATCGACCAGGTGGTGAAACAATGTGTTAATTCACTCAAAAGTGTAAGAAATTATTTAGGCTGAGTCCTCAGGTAGCAGCTATTTGCAGGTCCTCTCTTGTCAGCATGGAGATGAACCAATACCTGGTAATTCTTACCGTAGCTTCTGGGCCATAGCTTCTGGGCCTGTGTGTGTCTCCTCCCACACTGCCAGACTTCTGCCTGCTGCCACACACCTCTGGAGGAGAGCCAGGAAGATGAACTGTTTAAAAAAAGAGAAAGAGACTCTCTGTCCCAAAAATAAATAAACGTTGAAAAAAAAATAAAAAAAGAGAAAAGAAAAAAGCCAACTTCAGATTTTTCAGGATATTTGGGCAACAGTTTTCCTCATTTTCACTTCCTGGAATGCTTCTCATTTTTAAAAATTTGATTCCCCCTCTATGACTTTCCTGAACACATTGGTAAAAGAAAGTTTTTTTTGTACATACGTAATGGTGGTGAGGCTCTGGATATTTGTTCATAGTGAAATTATTACAATAAAGTAATAAAGGTAAGGAAAACAGTGAGGTATGAGAAGAAAGGGAAATAGGGGTGAGTAAGGAGGTGTCAAGAAAGAAGAAAAAGGAGGATCAGAAAGAGGAGGGGCTGATGGGTGTGGAGAGATGAAGAGTACGTTCTGGAAAATAGTTTGCTAGGTTTTTTTTAAAGTTTTGTTTTGCAGATGGAATCCTGAGCTCAAACTGTCCCCTGTGGGAAACTAATCAATCTTCAGTGGTTTCTCAGCCTCCTAGCTAGAGCGTGGGCCTGGGCTCCAGCAGAAAGGGTGTTTGGATGGGTTATATGGCAGCTGTGGACCTGTCTCAGGGGGTGCAGTTCCTCTGAACTACCAGACCACCCACACACAGGGATGGGAGCCGGCCCCTGGCCCTCCTCAGCTTCTCCAGGTTCTGGTGTGTTTTTGGTTTCCTGCTTGGGAAACCCTGGAATGGAAGCCCTGCCTTTTGGGGATTAAAAACATGCTTAAAAGAAAAATGTTGAAGCAAATTTAATCTCAGATTTTACTGCATTTATAGATTTTAGATGGTTTAAACTCATTCTTGAGTTAACAATAATGATCAGGTGTGTCTTTTAAGATTGGTAGAGTTCCTTCGCCCACCCCCATTGTTCCAGTTACCCTAAAAGTCTTGTCCTGACTTTGCAGGTGTTGGAGTGTCTCTTAGGATTGTAGAATATGTGCATTTTCAGATTCACAGGGATTGGCTCTTAAGTGTTTCAAACGGTATTTCTTTTCCCTCCTAGTTTTGGTTGATCTTGCCACACGACTGGATTAAGCTATTGTTTTTGCAAAGCCCCGGGCTTTTTGTTTTTGTTTTTTTCCCCCCGAAGCATCCATGCCGCCTGGCCTTTTCTTTGTTGTTGAATATTAAAAGTGTTTCAAAACTCCAGTCCATTGTTGGAGTCGGTCAGCCCATTTAGGAAGGCCTTTTCTACGGGTCTGGGTTTATTTTTGGATTGAATTTCACTGGGCCCGCTCGAAGCAGCTGAGGCTGTCGTAGTCGCAACCTGTTCCAGAACTGTCGGGGGCATTCTCCCCGCACTCCATAGGTAGGTTTTTCTAAAGGACGAGCAGCATTTGTAGGGCGCTGGTTTGAAGGGCTCAGGGGACCTGCCGCGTCTTTTCTTCCCGCTCGCCCGGCTGGCCGCCCTCGCACTCGCTTTCCCACAATCCCCGGCTCTGTCGCCGCCGCCACAGTTCCTGGACCCTGGCGAACCCGGCGGCTGAGCCCGAGGCCCCGGCGGCCCTTCGGGCGCTGCCCGGAAAGTCGCCCCCGCCCCCCGCCCCTCGGCTCGTGGGAGCCCGGGTTCGGCCATTTCCGGCCCGGCGCACTTCGGCAAGTTCCGCAGACGCTTGTCGGAAATGGCTGCCCACCGGCAGGGGGAGCGGAGGATCCGGCGCGGCCTGGAAGGCGGGCGGCAGGCGGCGAGAGCGGCTCTTGGGCACCCGAGTTTCGCACAGGCGGCGGAGGCTCGTCCCTGAGCTGGAAGCCGGTCGGACTCCTGGCGACGGCGGCGGCTGGGGCCCCGAGCAGGGAAGCGGCGACCAGGAAGCGGCTCGTGGTAGGGATCCTGGGGCTGGCCCTGAGCGCTGGGCACCGGGCAGGCGGGAGGGACCGGGTCCGGCAGTGCTGGGGCCGCGGGAGCCCTGGGGAGACTGCTGCCCTGCGCGGCGGGGGCGTGTAGCTTCGGAGTAGGCCTTCCCAGACGTCTCGAGGAACTGGGGAGAGGACCTCCAGGGCCTTAGCCACCAGCAAGGAGGGGTTAGCCGGGTTCCGGGGGTTCTAAACACGCCCCTCCCTCTCCCCGGCGCCCCTTGTAGCCTCAGTTTGGGGCTGCGCTCCCACCTCCACCCCTTCTTCTGGAAGCTCGGTTTCAGCTGTGCAGCGTCTTCTGTTCCCTAAGCCCTCCATCCTCCTGCCCCCTGTGTTTGTCCAGCTGCTTGTGTAAGAGCATCTTCTGTCGACGAAGGGGCAGCCCATGTCTGCCTCCCTCCCATGTTCCCGGTGCACACACTCCCACATCTGCTTTGGGTGCGTTCAGACACAGTCGCCCGCAGCTGTTTCTCCTTTGGCTCTTTTCACGGGGTTCACCTCCTTTGATCATAAGCCCTCAGTCAGAATAGCCACTTCCTATCCGAGGGTTCAGGTGCCGCTGTTCTCTGCATTTGGGGCTCTTGTGCCCAGGCCCAGCTGTGTAGCGATGGGCCTAGCGCTGCTTGGGCAAAAGGGCTGCAGGGTGCCTGTCTGCACTACTGAAATCTTAGCCCAGTGACCCGACCCGTGCGCTGCAGGGGACAGTACGAATCGCGAACCTTTTGAAGATCAGGCAGGGCTGCCAGATAGAATGTTTATCTCTTCTCCACATTGAGCCAGTGGTTCAGTTCCTTTTTAGGTATCTGTAGTTCTCAAAAGACTTGAATTTGGTAGATGTGAACTTCTTTTCTTTCCTTTTAAAAAATTCCAAGGGCTTCATCAAATCCTCTTGGTTCAACTCCCATGGAGGAGGAGGGGGAGGAGGCATTGCAGAACAACGTATGTCCTCCCCCCCCCCCCCCCCCGCCCCATATGTGATTTACTTAAGAGGTGTCTCTGGCAGTTCTTCCCCTCACTTTGTCCAATTTTTCCTCTAATTTAGGTAGCTTCACTTTTTAAGGCTGGGCTCTCCATATTTTCTTTTGTTTTAAAAAGATCTTTGTGTGTTGTGGTCATGGAGACTATCTGAATTTTTCCCTGTTTTGCTTAGTGGTTAGTCTTGCACTCTGTCCAGTTATTATATGATATATCCAGAGTGCCTGGGATAGTAACCTGTGGGGTCTTGATAGTCTTGAGTGAATCTAAGCATTCTCCACAACTTATGTAGCAAGGAGGCTTTTCAATATTTCCTGATGAAAGAAAGGCTGTCTTCTTATTTGTCTTCTTGACTCTTATTTGGTGAGTTAAAAATACCTTATCCTGTGGGAATTTCCTGATCTTCTGGGGGAGCCTGAGGAGTCCTAAGTACTCATAAGTATGTGGGATGCTAGCTTAAATACTTTCTAGAAGAGAATTAGAATTGTGAATCTTCGGAATACTCGAAATTTTTATTCAATACCTGAAGAGAATGGTCAGTGCTCTGAGTGGGCGTAGCTACTAACCAAATATTGAAAATGTGTCTTCATTTCTTCATATTTCTCTCCATTTTCTAGGGAAAAAACTGGCATTAAATGTTCGGTGGGTAGTTGGAATCTCTTAATGATGAGGCCTCAGAGTTGTAACCTATGAGTAAAAAGACAAGTTAGAAATGGGTCAGGGGTTGGGCCTGAGAAGTGGATTTGTATGACACTGTGGAAGGTTCAAAGGATGGTTGAATGCTATCAGAAGAACGTGGTGGTAAGATAAGGACGTGCCCTTTCCCTCACGACACTAGGCTCGCTGTTGTGTGGAAAGTCATTGACGGGTGGTGTGGAGTGAGGTGGTGGCAGGGGTGGGTGTGTGTGTGGTCCCTACCTGAGGTGAGATTGGTAAGTAGTCCCGGGAGGAGGATTGGAAATATTGCTGAAGTAGAAATAGAGTCAGGTATTAGAAAAATGAAGATCCCTCTAGATCTACTGTTGGTAGAGATTTGAGTGTCTTTGCATGTAGTAACTTAAGAGTGAGGCAAGGAATATGAATCTTTCATAAAGTCCTAACACTGTGCACTTATTTCTGCTGGATATTAAGTTTATATCAGAAAACTTATTTTAGCATATTTATTTCCATTTTATTTTTATTCCCTCATAGTTTTTGGTAACTCTTTTGAAGACGTATGATAGGATAAGAGGAAAGAAAAGATTTTTCATGTATTTGTATGTTACATGAAAATAGTGGGGCTCAGACACATGGGAGTCTGAGAACTTAAGAGGGACAGAGGTAGATTCACCTAGAAGCACCATTTTTTCCTGCCTGAACCAGTCCCACCTCCTGTACACTGGGAATTTTTCACCTCTCTTTGCTGATGTTACTAGGTGGAAGAGAGGCAGGATTAAAAATTTTGTCATCTTGAGTATGTAAGAGGAATATGGAGTCTCCATTTAGCAGCATATTTGCCTCCCCTACACCTAGGCCATAATGTTTAGTGTAGGATTTTGCACCAGAATGACCTAGTAACATTCCAGGGATGGAACCATAGGAAGATGAACTATGTCTCAGTATTCAGCCACCTGTGTGGTTTGTAACCTGAGAGTACCTTTACAGAAAAGTAGGTAAACTTTTTCTGTAAAGGGCCAAATAATAACTATTTTAGGCTTTGCAGCATTTCAACTATGCTGCTGTAGGGTGAAAGCAGCATATACGTAATACATATTACAATAAATAAATACAGTAGTATATACATACAATCCATAATTGAATGAGCAAGGCTGTGTTCCACTGTAACTTTATTTACAGAACAGGCAGCTGGCTGTAGTTTACCAGTGCCTGCCTTAGTGGATCAGCCCCTCACACACATGTCATTACCTTTTGTATATTCCTCTGCTTGTGCACAATACCTTTTAGACTGGTCGGTGATATTAATGATTAACATCCTGGATGTTTGCTTTGGTGACGGTTTACTCTGTTATCCTATCTTCTTATATTGTTGTCAGTTTAACCTTGTTTTCCACCTTCCTTTGAAACATTTTTTGCAGCAAATGTTTGATCTGTGGGAGGAATAAAAAATGAATTAGGTTGGGAATATACGCCTAGCTTGTATAATAAAAGAAATACATAAATACCTTATGATGGTAGGTTGTAATAATGTCTTAAATGACTGTAGTTCTTTGGCATCATATAGTACTCTTTTTTTTTTTTTTTTGTCACATGGGTTTTGATCTTTACAGTAACTTTGAGAGATAGGAGACTAAATGTTAACAATATTCCTTCTTTTGAGGGGGAAGGAAGGTCGGAAAGAAAAGCGAGATGTGGGGAGGTTTAGTTATTTGACCAAGTTTAGTGGTAGTAAGTGCAGAATTCTTGAACTGGCCAGTAATACTTACAGAGCTGTTTCCATTTGAATACTTACAATGACATGAACCTCCCTGGGCAGCTCATTTGAATTTGTAGATGAGTTTTCTTTTTCCTAATTGAGCTGTGGTTGGCCTCTGTAATTGTCACCTTTCAGGGCAGTATGAAACAAATCTATGCCTCCTCTCTGTGACAGTTCTTCAGATGTTGGAAGGTAGTCATCATGTTTCCCCGGGACACGAGTGTGCAGGGGTCAAATAAGGCCTGCACACATATCATTTGGCTGCCCAGTTTATGCAAAAACTTAAAATTGGGAGCTGACTTTTAGAAATAGGGATATTTCACATAAAAATTTCTATCTGGCATTTCTTGAGAAAAAAACTTAGAGGATTCAGTGATACAGAGCTCACAATTTCTGATGGTATTAATCTCCCTTAGATGCTAAATATACTCTCCATTTTGCTAAAGTGTCTACCTGCTGGCTTCACTAGTTTACTTCACTTTGAGGGCTTTTGTAGTCCTTGAGATTGCTGTCCTTTTCTTAAGGTTTTCTAGTCCACAGTGTAAATAAATATTCCCATTTCCTTCAAATGTTTCTTATTTGACAGTTTCAGATCTCCTCATCAGCTTCTTAGTCCTCTGCTTTTCATTTACTTTCTTACTGTCCCTCTTAAAGTGTACTCAGCACAGCTTATGGTATTCAACATTCACTGTCGCCTTACAGGGTGGAGAGTAACCTTTACTCCTTCCTATTTCAACACTAGGTTAAAAAAAAAAAAAAGAGAACAGCAGAAAAACAAAGTTTAAGGGTTTTTTTGCCCTAAGGGTTTTTTGTGTGTGTATGTGAGTGTGCATGCTGCAGTTAGATCATTTCCATGTAGTTTTGGCATCTAAGTGCTGAACTTCCCTTTATCTCTATTAAATTTTATCTGCTTTGATAGTCCAGATTGATAAAATCTTTTTGTATCCTGAATTTTTTTCCAACCTTGACTTACTCTTCCCAGCATGACTTGTTTATTGTTGAAGTAGAGCTGTAAAATATAAAAGCACTGTGGCTTAGGAAATAGTTGATGAGGACCCTGTTACAAATGGAAAATTAAGGGGGGCCTCAAAGAAAGCATTGTGTTGAAAATCTCGGAGGTGAAACAAAAGGTCTTGGGAAGAGCCTAGCTGTCCTAAGTTGATGTGTTGGTACTATTCTACCCCCACAATAAAATATATATGTATGTGCTTTCAGTGTGCAAGGTGGTTGTAAGTCAGTGGGGATCCAAGAATCTAAAAGGATCTTTGAGGTCATCTACTTCAGTCCTTTAATTTAGGAGTTTAAAAAGGATAAGGAGCATATGAGTCCAGAAGGACAAGAAATTGTGAAGTTAGAGGACCTGATGAATCAGATGGTAATGAGAGAGGGACGTTAAAACTGGAGTCTCAGGTTGAATTCACCCATGAAGGTTGCAGTCAGATGCCTGAGTCATAAAGCTGATTTATGTGTGACTTAGTACACTTTTACTTCAGTTTTCTGTGCCATTCATAGCGTAAAATAAAAATCATGTTTTCCTGAGTCACGGAAACCTTAGAGAAATTAGTTTGCACTCTAGGTACTTGTACATCAAGTTGACTGTTCCAGGAAGATACTTTAGCAAAATCCATCTGAAGACCTTATTTTTAAAAATGTGTTTTTCCACCTTCCTCCCTCCTGTATAGTGGAATCTCTATTTTTCCACTGAATATTTTCCAATTTTATTTAAAATGATTGAAAAGATTATTGACAGCTTGATAGTCATTTTAGTGACATGGATTTTATCATACTTTATACTTAACCATGCTTCTAATTTTGGAAATTTAATTAAAATTTTTATTTTTATTTTTGCTATTAAAAAGAATGCTGTGGTTATTACATCCTTATAAAACAAATCTTCGTTCACATGGAATACATTCCTAGAAAGTGAAATTGCTGGACATTTTAAAGACTTTTGTTACAAATGGCAAATTACTTTTCCATTAACCTTCCTACTAACTCAAGCAAGAGTACCTGCCACACGACGTAGCTGCCCATGTGGTGCAGAGCCGCACAGCACCTTATTAGTGGTATACTTTGTAGTGTTTTAGTGTGAACATTCTTGAGGTTAAATCTTTTTTCTCATCCCTGAATCTTACCTAATAATAATTTCTGGAAGTGGAATTGTAGGGTCAGAGTGTAGGCACAGTTTCAGGGCTCTTATTACTTCTGAATTGTGCTCCAGAGGTGTGCCAATTTTCACTTCCAGCGGCAGTGTGGGAATGTTACCCTTAATCCAGGCTAGCACCGTATGTTAAAATTTTACAATTCTTTGCTGATACACATGTGGAAAATGTCCCTGTATCTTGATTATATGTCAATTTCTATGATTGTCAGGGTAATCAATCATCTAAAACTGTTTATCATTTGGGCCCTTCTTATATACTGGCATACCTCAGACACATGGCAGACCACTGCAGTAAAGTAAGTAACACAATAAAGCATGCCAAATGATTTTTTTTTCCTCTGTGCATATAAAAGTTATGTTTATGCTGCAGTGTAGTCTATTAAGTGCACAGTAACATTATGTCTAAAAAATGTACATACCTTAATTAAAAAATATTGCCAAAATATGCTATCATCTGAGCTTTTGGCAAGTCATGATCTTTCTTCTGGTGGAGGGTGTTGCCTCAATGCTAATGGCTGCTGATCGATCTGGGTGGTGGTGTTGGAGGTTGGGGTGGCTGTGGCTGTTTCTTCGAAGAAGACAACAGTGAAGTCTGCCCCATCAATTGACTCACGAACAATTTCTCTGTAGCATATGAAGCTGTTTGATAGCATTTTATACACAGTAGAACTTCTTCCGAAACTGGAGTCAGTTCCCTCAAACCCTGCCACTGCGTTGTTGTTCTAACCCCTTTGTTGTCATTTCTACAGCTTTCCCAGCATCTTCACTGGGAGTAGATTCCATCTCAAGAAACCACTTTCTTTGCTCATCTGTAAGAAGCAATTGCTCATCTGTTCGTTATCATGAGATTGCAGCAAGTCAGTCGTAACTTCAGTTGTTAGGCTCCACTTCTTTTTTTTTTTTTGAGAGACAGAGAGGGAGGGATAGAGAATCTCAAGCCGGCTCCACACCTGGCACAGAGCCTGACATGGGACTCGATCCCACAGACCCTGGGATCATGACCTGAGCCGAAATCAAGAGTCAGATGCTCAACTGACTGAGCCACTCAGGCGCCCCAAGAATCACCTTTTAAATCTGTAGATTCCAGGGCTTATGCTAGACCCTGTGAACCTGAATCGTGGGGCCAGAGCCCAGCCTCTTTCAGGTTCCACTCCTTGTTCTTGTTCTCTTGCTGTTTCCACCACGTGTGCAGTTACTTCCTGTGCTGAAGTCCTGAACCCCTCAAAGTCATCCATGAAAGTTACAATCAGATTTCTCCAAAATTCTGTTCATGTTGATATTTTGACCTCTTCCCATGAATCACAAATATTCTTAATGGTATCTGGAATGGTGATTCCTTTTCAGAAGGTTTTTAATTTACTTTGCCTAGATCCATCAGAAGAATCCCTGTCTGTGGGAGCTGTAAGCCTTACAACATATATTTCTTTTTTATTTTATTTTTTTTAGTTTTCTTACTTAGCACACACAAGTGGGGGAAAGGCAGAGAGAAGGGGAGACAGAATCCCAAGCAGGCTCTGTGCCATCAGTGCATAGCCTGATGCGAGGCTCGAACCCACAAACCGTGAGATCATGACCTGAGCCGAGATCAAGAGTCAGACACTTAACTGTCACAGGTGCCCCACAACATGTATTTTTTAAATAATATGACTTGGAAGTTGAAGTGCTTCCTTGATCTATGAGCTACTGAATGGATGTTGTGTTAGCAGGCATGAAAACAACATAAATCTTATTGTTCATCTCTATCAAACTGTTGGTCATGAGTGACCAGGTGTGCTATAAGTGAGCAATATTTTGAAAGAAATCTTTTTTTTCTGAGCAGTAGGTCTCAACACGGGCTTAGAATATTCAGTAAACCATGTTGTAAACAGATGTGCTGTCATCCAGGGTTTGTTCCATTTATAGAGCACGGGCAGAGTAAATTTATCATAATTAAGGACCCTAGAATTTTCACAGTGATAAATGAGCATTGGCTTCAACTTAGCTGCATTAGCCCCTAACAGCAGAGTCTGTCTTTTAAAAAGCTTTGAAGCCAGGCATTGTCTTCTCCTCTCTAGCTATGGTAGTCCTTGATGGCATCTTCTTTCGATAGAAAGCTGTTTCATCTATATTAAAAATTAGTTTAGCTTAGCCACCTTCATTAATTATCTTAGATCATCTGGATAACTTGCTGCAGCTTCTACAGCAGCACTTGCTGCTTTACCTTGCACTTTGATGTTACAGAGATGGCTTATTTCCTCAAACCTCTTGAACCAACCTCTGCTAGTTTCAGGCTTTTCTTCTGCAGCTTCCTTATCTCTCAGCCTTCACAGAATTGAAAACCTTTAGGGCCTTGCCCTGGATTAGGCTTTGGTTTAACAGAATGTTATGCTGGTTTGATCTTTTGTGCACACCACTTGCTTCATATTAGCAACAAGGCTATTTTGCTTTCTTACCGTTTGTGTGAACATTTTTAATTTCCTTCAAGAATTTTTCCTTTGCATTCACAACTTGGCTGTTTGGCATGAGAGCCCTAGGTTTTGGCCTTGTGGCTTTCAACATGCCTTCCTTACTAAGCTTAATCATTCCCAGCTTTTGATTTAAAGTGAGAGACATGTGACTCTTCCTATAACTTGAACACTTACAGGCCATTGTCTGGTTACTAATTGGCCTCATTTCCATATTGTTGTGTGTCAGGGAATAGGGACACCTGAGGAGAGGGAGAGATACAGGGGAATAGCATCGGTGAAGCAGTCAGAACACACACACACAACAGTTATCTATTAAGTTTGCTATCTTAGATGGGCACGGTTGGTGGGGCCCCGAAGTAATTACAATAGTAACATCAAAGATCACTGATTACAGATCACCCTAACAAATAAAATAATGATGAAAAAGATTGAAATATTGTGAGAATTACCAAAATATGACATAGAGACACGAAGTAAGCAACTGTTGGAAAAATGGCAGATAAACTTGCTTGACTCAGGTTGCCACAGGCTTTGAACTTATAAAGAACACAGTATTGTGAAGTGCAATTAAATGAAGCAAAATAAAATGAGGTATGCATGTAATTTCCTGTTTATTTCCCTTGACCACTCAAGTTGTATTGCCTTTACTTCTATTAATGTCATATTGCAAATATTTTCCCCAGTCTTTTCATTGAATCTCAACTTTTAAAAAAGTAAATATATAGAATCTTTTGAGACTTATGTAGTCAAATCTGTTGAACTTTTACAGATAATGTTCTTCTTTGAATTCCTGTAGTAGTGGCTGTACTCACCTTGAGACGATATTACGTGTATTCCTTTTGTTCTTTTTATGGTTTCATTTATTACAATTACCTCTTGAATCCATCTGGGACTTATTTTTAGATTTGGTTTGTCATACAGGAATTTGAATTTATTTTTTCCAGAAAAGTGAATTGTCACATTATTTTTTGAAAAATCTAGCGTGGTATACTTTAAAGTGATGGCAGTGAGGTAATATTTTTCTTTATAAAACTAATACATGCTTTTTGTAAAAATGAATGATGACAAAAATGAGTGTTAAGTAAGCAAATAGTAGACATGTGAGTAGCATGGTATAGAACAGATCGACCTGGATTTGTATCTGGGCTCCTCCACTTATTTGCTGTATGGCCTTGAACAAGTTACCTAACATCAGTGATTCATACTCCTTTATCAGTAAAGAAGAAATAATACCTACCCACAGATGGTGGACATGAGGATGGAATGAGATAATATGTGTAAAGTGTGTTATCTAGAGTACATTGTAAATATAAATAAATATAGTTACAACAAGTGAAAAGCCTCCTCTACCTTCCATGTCTTCCAAAGGTGTAGTCTGTAGAATTCTTACTTGAATAAGGTGCATTGTTGTTGGCCTTCCTTAGTTGTGTCTAATTACATTGATTCAGATGTCATCAATCTGAATGGGAGTTGTCATTAATTCTTTGTTAGTCCAGTGGTTTTGAGTTAGAGTTGTGTGTCCTATGTTAAAATCACCTGGGAGTTTTGTCAAACCACAGGATCCTTGGCCCACACTTCGGAGTTCTGATTCAGTTAATGTAGGCAGGGCCGCAGTTTATCATTTGAAAAAATTCTTGAGTGAGTTGTGAATCTGATTTGTAATCTTAGTTAAAAACTGACTGGTGAGGCAATATGCTTTTGGTTTGTGGGACGTTATGAAACTGGTGGGAAGGGAAACATATAGGAAATGGCATAATTTTCAAATTGAAGACTTATGTTAGGAGTTGAGAGTTCTGGTTTCAGGTTTATTGCTGACTAAACAGGTGACCTGGGTTAATCAATAATTTTTGTTTACTTGTTAATACCTTGATTTGTTTGCAAGTGATATTTGTGGAACATCTTTGGCCTTAGAAATCTGCTCTTGAGCCCAAAGAATACTTGTTGTTCTCTAACAGCCCTATAATAAAGGTGGCTTCACTGTGGTTAAGTTTGTGATTGTATTGTAATCTTGAGTCCCAACTCATTATGTTAATTTTTCTTACTTTGGCTTTTAATTGGTAACAACTTTCTATTTCCATTGTTTTATACCCAGGTTGAGTTTATCCAATAAATAAGCTACTGTTGTTGTTGTATTGTGAAAAACACATGGCTCAAAAAACTGCTAGAACTGATACATGAATTCAGTAAAGTTGCAGGCTACAAAATCAATGTACAGAAATCTGTTGCATTTCTATATACCAATAACGAAGCAGCAGAAAGAGAAACTAAGAAAACAAAACAGTTGCACCAAAAACAATAAGATACCTAGGAATAAACCTAACCAAAGAGGTAAAAGACCTGTACTCTGAAAAACTATAAAACCCTGATGAAAGAAATTCAAGATGATACAAAGAAATGGAAAGACATTCCATGCTCGTGGATTGGAAGAACAAATGTTAAAATGTGCATACTACCCAAAGCAATCTACACATTTAATGCAATCCCTATGAGAATACCAACAGCATTTTTCACAGCTAGAACAAACCTAAAATTTGTATGGAACCAGAAAAGACACCACATAGCCAAAGTAACTTTGAAAAAGCAAAGCTGGAGACATCACAGTTCCAGACCTCAAGTTATATTACAAATCTGTAGTGATCAAAACAGTATGGCATTGGCACAAAAATAGACACAGAGATCAGTGAAACAGAATAGAAAACCCAGAAATGAACCCACAACTATATGGTCAACTAATCGACAAAGCAGGAAAGAATATCTGTGGGAAAAAGACAGTCTCTTCAACAAATGGTGTTGGGAAAACACCAAACACATTTGGTTAGCTACATGCAAAAAGTGAAACTGGACCACTTCCTTATACCAAACACAAAAACAAATTCAAAATGGGTTAATGACTTAAATGTGAGATCTGAAACAGTAAAAATCCTAGAGAAGAACACAGGCAGCAGCCTTTGTTGGCTATAGCGGCATTTTCCTAGATATGTCTCCTGAGGCAAGGGAAATAAAAGCAAAAATGAACTATTGGGACTACATCAAAATAAAAAGCTTCTGCACAGCAAAAGAAACCACAGCAATAAAATTAAAGGCAACCTTCAGAATGAAGAAGATATTTGCAAATGACATCCGATAAAGGGTTGGTATCCAAAATCTATAAAGAACTTATCAAACTCAACACTCAAAAAACAATCCAGTTAAGAAATGGGCAGAAGACATGAATAGACATTTTTTCCAAAGAAGACATACAGATAGCTAACACATGAAAAGATACTCAACATCACTCATCATCAGGAAAAGCAGATCAAAACTACAATGAGATATCATCTCACACCTGTCAGAATGGCTAAAATTAACAATAGAGGAAACAGCTGATGTTGGTGAGGAGAAAGGGGAACCCACGTGCACTGTTGGTGGGAATGCAAACTGGTGCAGCCCCTGAGGAAAACAGTGTGGAGGTTCCTCAGAAAAATAGAATCACCCTACAGTTTAGCAGATGCACTAAGTATTTACCCAAAGAATACGAAAATACCATTCAAAAGGCTGCATGCTCCCCAGTGTTTTATAAATAGCATTGTCTACAATAGCCAAATTATAGAAATAGCCCAAGTGTCTATCGACTGATTAATGGATAAAGAAGAGGTGATATATATGTATACAGTGGAATATTACTCAGCCATCAAAAGAACTAAACCTTGCCATTTGCAGCAACATGGATGGAGCTAGAGAGTATTATGTTAAGTGAAATAAGTCAGAGAAAGACAAATACTTTGCATACGATTTCACTCATATTGGAATTTAAGAAAGCAAACAAGCAAAGGCGAAAAAAAGGCACACTGAGAAACAGACTCTTAACTGTAGAGAACAAACTGATGTTTACCAGAAGGGACGTGGGTGGGGGGAGGGGTTAAATAGGTGATGGGGATTAAAGAGGGCACCTGTGATGGGTGCTGGGTGTTGCATGGAAGTGTTGAATCAGTATGTTGTACACCTGAAACTAGTATTACACTGAATGTTAACTAACTGGAATTTAAATAAAAGCTTAAAAAAAATCATAGTGGGGAAAAAAATACCCATGGCCTCTATCTCCTTTATCTTGTGAAGTGCCTATGTGCAGTTCTTACCAATTATGCTTTATTTACAGTTAGCTTCTCTGGAAAGTGCCTTATGTTGTTTTGAACAACAGACAAGAGTAGTCAGAATCTTAGTAGTACTAGTATCAGGGAATTGTTTTAGTGCTTTTTAAAATACTTCCTGATTTTTGAATGAGGCACTACCTTGCCATAACAGGCTGTTAGTCATGCCTGTGTTTAGTAGGAAATCAGGAAATGATGTTCTTTTGGGTTGTTGGTATTTAAAAACAAAACAAAACCTCTGAAATATTGCTTTCAACAACCTTACTGAAATGATTTCCTGTACAGAACTGTGTTTACCTAATTTGAAGGCCTAGTGGCAATAACAGCAGCAATGTACAAACAGTTCTGTAGAACCTGCACCTGGGTTGAAATGAGATGCTGCCTCCTTGATGGGCCAATTTTGACTTAAAAAAAAAAAAAAAGGTAGCACTGCATCCACAGATACACAGGTAAGTCATAGGTTACACCAACAAAGGTATTTTGCTGAGCATATTATTGTCTTAGTTTAGCAGATAAATACTTCAAATATGAATAGAGTGTTAGCTTTTGGTTCTGAAGTAGTATTACTGTGTTTTAATTATAATTATTATCCATGGTTACAGTGGAGCAATAGTAATATGGATAATTTTAAAATAATTTATGCATGGTATGCATGTGCACTATGTTCCTTGAGTTAATGTCACAGGCAATTCACCATTAATGGTTAAGGGATTAATAGTGTGAGCAACTCTAAAATGAACCCTCAAATCAAAGCAACTCTAAGAGTTTGATTTGAAGCTAAGCTTTATTTAGTATGGATCGTCTTAGGCAAATTACCTAACCTCTGTTCTTTGGTTTCCTCATGTGAGAATTAGAGTAGTACCTGTTTCATAGGATTGTTGTGTAGATTAACTAAGTATGTTTAGAAGTATAATCAGTTTAACCAGGAACAGTAAACATTCAATAACTGTTAGCTATTATAATTACTGACAATATTAAAGTCATTTGAAAGTTTCATTTGGGAATGTCTTATAGTGTTGAGCTTCTTCCTGTTTCTTGCCCCATTCACTCTTCATACCTTTCAGATGTGATACATGATGGCAGCCCAAATGGAACCAGCCATTCCCTTCTTTCCTCCCTTCTAATTTTTTTCTCTTCCCCTGTGTGTTTTACTTTAGTTTAGGTTATTTTTGTTTTTGATATGAAGAAAATTATATAAGTTTATTAAAAGGCATAAGAGAAGACCTGAATAAACAGACATCCCACATCCATGATAAAGAGTTTAAATATCAAAGTATTTTAGTGGTTTAAAAAAAAAATTTTTTTTTAAATTTTTTTTTTCAACGTTTATTTATTTTTGGGACAGAGAGAGACAGAGCATGAACGGGGGAGGGGCAGAGAGAGAGGGAGACACAGAATCGGAAACAGGCTCCAGGCTCTGAGCCATCAGCCCAGAGTCTGACGCGGGGCTCGAACTCATGGACTGCGAGATCGTGACCTGGCTGAAGTTGGACGCTTAACTGACTGTGCCACCCAGGCGCCCCTAAAAAAATTTTTTTTGAGAGAGGGCATGTGAACACACAAGTGGAGGAGGGGAAGAGGGAGAGGGACTCTTAAGCAGGCTCCATGGTCAGCACGGAGCCTGTTACAGGGCTTGATCTCCCAACTGTGAGACCATGACCTGAGTGGAAACCCAAGAGTTGGGTGTTTAAACGACTTAGCCATCCAGGCAACCCCCAAATATTTTATTTTTTAAAAATTTTTATTTATTTTGAGAGAGAGAGAGAGCACACGAGCTGGGGAGGGTTGGAGAGAGAAGGAGAAAGAAAGAGAGAAATTCCAAGCAGGCCCTGCCCTGTCAGTGCAGAGCCTGATGAGGGGCTCAAATCCACAAACCGTGAGATCATGACCTGAGCCTAAATCAAGAGTTGGATGCTTAACTGACCAAGCCACTCAGGAGCCCCCAGAGTATTTTAGTTTTAAAAGAAGAAAAGTCCATTCAGTAGGATGGTTGTTGTATCATCAGACCCTTGAAAGCCAACTCCTGATCACAGGTAACATTCCTGCTGATAATAAGAGTTTGCCAGTTGTGAAAAGGAATGTTACAAGAGAAGACTGCTGCAAAGAAAAGGTGATAACAGAGAGCATTGATATGAGGAAGATGAGGGGGGAATACAAGTGCATGCAAAATTCTGAATTGGAACTGTAAACCTCTTGGACTTTTGAATTGAGTTTTTCATATTTCTACTTAACAGGAATGGAACTTGTTTCAAGCCCTCAAGCAAGTGGATAGTGGATGAAGAATTCTACTTTGTATTTTAATCAGCAAAATGTTTTGATTAGAGGAAGATTAGAAAGTTAGGGCATCAGCCAGCCATGATCTGAATGGTAAATCACCGTGTACAAGTATTTAGAATTTTTTCTTTCTCTTTGCTACAAGAAGAAACTTAACTACTGTAACTTCCTTATAATCATAGATGTACTCTTATTACCATTGGAACATTAAGGTGTGGATGTCTGTGTTGCTGACCATGGAAAGGTCAGGAGGAAAGTATCAGGAGGAGGTCAAGGTTAGGTAAATTTAGAGTCATCTGGTTGAGGGGGCTAATTGAAGCTAATTGGTGAGCTCTCGGACAAAGGACGAACTGGTGAAGAACCATTGTCTTTAAAAGTGGTGAAAGGAGTCAGAGAAAGAGCTGTTGGCATGGAGAACCAAGAGAGCAGATGACTAAAAAAGTATAAAATACAAATTAACTTAGTATGAGATAAGAGGTGTGTGTGAGAAAAATGACAAAACATTTTGATGGAAGAAATAAAAGAAGATGTGAATAAATGGATGGATTTTCATGCTTCTGGATAAGATTATATGAAAATAATACTTCCATACTTAAATGCAACATAATTCTTTTGTATATATTACTGAATTCTGTTCACTAATGTTAAGTTTTTTCATCCCTGTATTCATGAGAGATATTTGTAGCTTTCTTTTTTGGTGGTTTTTGTCTGGTTTTGGTATCAGGGTAATGCTACCTTTATGAAATAAACTGAGAAGTATTCCCTGTGGTAGAGATTATATCATGGGCTGGAGATTTCTCTGTGGGGAGGGGTTAAAATTACAAAGTTGACTTATTTATAGAATTAATTATTTCACATGTTATTTCATTTCATCTAAGCTGTCAAATTTACATGTGTAGATGCACTGCGTTAGCTGAGTCCCACAAATATTTTTTGTGTATCATATGTTATTTCAGTCTTCCTTACTATCTTTTTGATGCCTGCAGGGACTGTAGTGATCCTGTTTCATTCTTGACGTTGGAATTTGCAACTTTTCTTTTTTTGTCAGTCTTGCAGGTTTTTCAAAACTCTTGACAAACTTGGTTTTTAAATTGATATTTTGTTTTTGTTTTTCTGTTTTTTTATTGGTCTGCTCTTTCCCTCCTGTTTACTTTGTGTTTATTTTGTTCTTTTTCTAGGTTCTTTTTTTTCCCTAAGTTTATTTATTTATTTTGAGAGAGACAGAGACAGCACAAGTCGGCGAGGGGCAGACAGAGGGAGAGAGAACCCCAAGCAGGCTCTGCACTGTCAGCATGGAGCCTGATGTGGGGCTCGAACTCAAGAAACTGTGAGATCATGACCTGGGCTGAAACCAAGAGTTAGATGCTTTACCTGACTGAGACACCCAGGAGCCCATTTTTCTAGGTTTTTGAAGTAGGAGCCTAGGTTATTGACTTAAGACTTTACCTCTTTTCTGAAATGTGTAAGACTTTACCTCTTTTCTAATGTGGGCACTCCATGAATACATTTTCTTTTGAGCACTGCTTTAGCTGAGCCCCATGAATATTTTTTGTGTATAATATGTTATTGAACCCTGGAAGTAGGTAGGGATTTTCTTTCTTTTTTTTTTAATGTTTATTTTTGAGAGAGAGAGAGAGAGAGACAGAGCACGAGCATGGGAGGGGCAGAGAGAGAGGGAGACACAGAATCTGAAGCAGGCTCCAGGCTCTGAGCTGTCAGCACAGAGCTTGACATGGAGCTCGAACTCATGAATCATGTGATCATGACCTAAGCCAAAGTCAGATGCTTAACTGACTAAGTCACCCAGGCGCCCTGGGGATTTTCAACATCACTTTAAGGAGGAAATTATATAACATTCCTAAATTATCAAAGCTTTGTGGAGTCCTGAGACAGATGGTATGGCTGCAAGTCCAGGTGGCCTTCAAGCTTCCTCCTAGCTGTGAAGTTCTCTTTTTATTTTACAATATTTTATTTTCCTTGAATCAAGACTACCTAGTCTCTAAATCTTAAACTTGATGTAGAATGAAAATGTAAATTAAGACTTTCAACTGGTATCATTATTCATTGAGCAATGATTAGATACCTAGAACTTTGTAGTGTTCTGTGGGGGGATTTCAAAAGTGGTGAGAAAAGTAGTTTCTTTCTAGAAGGAGTTTTAATCTAGCTGGCAAGAAATAAATTACTTAAATAAATCTAATGAACAGTTGATTAAGTTCTGAATCCTCTGAAAGTGGGTGTTTAGAGACTTGAGAAATCAAGTGTAGTTGGAGAAAGATTTATGAAAGAAGTCAGTCTTTAAAATGGCCCCACTCTGTGCTGATAATGTGGAGCCTGCTACGGGTTCTCTCTCACTCTCTCACTTGCTCTTTCTCTCTGTCCTCTACCCCTCTCCCACTGGCTTTTTCTCACTTTCTCTCAAAATAAATAAACATTTAAAAAAATGTCCCCAAAGAATAAATGGGTAAGTGGAAAAGAGAAAGAATGCCAATCCAAGTGTCTGTTAGTGTGTCTGTTGGGGAGGAGAGATGGAGAAGATTGGAGAAAGAGCCACAACTTGAGCTGACTCATTCTTTACATTACAGGAGCGCTCAAAAGAGTCATGATTTAAATGTATGTGGAATAGTTTAAATAAGGTGGATAGGTAGAGCAAACCTTGTTATAGAGGTTTCCGCTATTAATGATCATGTAGTAAAATGTCTAATGATGTGGGACATTAGACTGTTCTTGATGTCAGGGAAAAAATCAAATTACAAAAAGAATATACATGTTTAATATGTTTTTGTATGCATATTTATTCATGCATAGAGAAAAGACTGGAAGAGGTCTCTGGTTTTGACAAAATAGCAGACCAGATAAATATAACGCCCCTGCTGCCACAAAATGCATATTGTACTCTCCAGAAAAAAAGGTAACAATCCTCATTAAAATAAAAAAGTGTGGTAGGAGCAGGCAAGGATGGGGATTGAAAAAGCATGTGGTGTGCAATTTGATGTTATATTCCCTTAGAGTGTTTGCTAGTCTTAGTAACTTGCATTTTAGTTTCCATAGAGACCAGAGAAAAACCCTTAGGCCTGTGCGTGTTAGAATTGAGACAGCAGATAAGAGTATATTCAAAGGGCTGAACATTCACTTAAGGAGTAGATAGACTAGAAAAAATGTGCCTGTGAGCATACACAGATGTCTCTGTTAGTCTGGATCCTGGATTCGTTGGGGAGGGGAGTGCTGAGAACTCAAGACCATGACTTTCCCCTTCATGTCGGTATTATGTTTGAATTTACAGTACATGTGGGGTCTGGGAGAATCTCCAGATTGAGAATTGACATTAAAAAAATGGTTTAAGGCTGATGATATGACAGAGGTATTTGGAAAACAGAAACTGTTCTAGAGGGGCATATCCTCAACCCAGAACACATGTAATTCCCAGAAATAAAACACTACCAAAAATGAACTTAATATAGAATTATAAAGCACGTGAAGAAACAGTCCATTATTCCTCTAAAAGCAAGAATTAGCAGATAGAACAAATTAAACACATGTAGGGAAGGAATAGAAAATATGATAAAGAATAGGTGCTATCATAAACATGAGGCCACTTAAAAAAGAAACTAGTAGAATTTCTGAAAATGTAAAATTTAAACCCAGTGGGTAGGATAAACAGCAGCTTAGAAACAGAAGAGAGAATTAATGAGCTAGATCAGAATTTGGCAAACCATGGCTTATTGGGTGAATCTGAGTTGTGGCTTGTTTTTGTATAGCCTGCATGGCAAGAATTTTTTTTTTTAATATTTATTTATTTTTGAGAGGGAGAAGAGTGAACACAAACAGGGGAGGGCCAGAGACACTGTCTGTCTCACTCACACACACACACACACACACACACACACACACCACGCAAACAAACAATCCGGAGCAGGCTCCAGGCTCTGAGCTCAGAGCCCAATGTGAGGCTTGAACCCACAAACTATGAGATCATGACCTGAGCTGGTCAAATGCTTAACTGACTGAGCTACGCAGGTGCCCTGGTAAGAATAGTTTTTATGCTTTTAAAGGATTGTTTAAAAAAAAAAAAGACTAAAGAAAACATTCTATTTATGTAGACTGTATGTGGCTCTCAAACCCTAATATATTTACTTTCTGGCTCTTTACTGAAAAAATTTCCTGTCCCTAAACTGGATAGATCTGAGGAAATTTCCAGAAGGTAGCACAAAGGACAAAGAAAATATAAAAGAGAGGTTTAAAGACATGGAGAATGGAATGAGAAATTCTGACATGTATCTAGTCATCTAATAGGAGTTCAAGAAGGAGAGAATGAGGGATAGGCAATATTCAAAGAGATGATGGCTAAGAATTTTTTAGATTAATGAAAGACATGAATCTTAAGAATCAATGTTTAATGAATGCTGAGTGCCCCTTCCCCCACTACCCCAATTGTACATGTAGACACCTGCAGAACCCCACAAGTGAAAAGATATTTTATTATGAATTTTTTTTAATGTTTATTTTTGAGAGAGAAAGAGACAGAGTGTCAGTAGGAGAAGGGCAGAAAGAGAGGGAGACGCAGAATCCCAAGTAGGCTCCAGGCTATGAGCTGTCAGCACAGAGCCCAACGTGGGGCTTGAACTTGTGAACCGTGAGATCATTACCTGAGCTGAAGTCAGATGCTTAACCGACTGAGCTACCCAGGCACTGCTGAAAAGATCTTAATGACCAAGATGAAAAGTCTGATTATCCATAAAGTACAACCGTTAGACTGACGTTTCACTTCTCAGCAGCAGCAGTGATGGAATCCAGAGGGTTCTTCACTCTTGGTGGAAAAGAATTGTGAACCTAGAATTGTCTATCTAGCTAGATCATCATTTTGATTTAGGGTAAAATAAAGTATTTCCACATAAAAATAGTTTATCACCAGTAGTCTCTCACTGAGGGAACTACTTAAGGAAAAAGAAAACCATAGGGTGGGAATGAAATGCAAAAAGGAATGGAATTCTGAGTAAGGAAATTGGTAACTATGTGGGTGAATCGAAACAAGCATGAATCCTATTAGTAATGATAAGGGCTAATATTCAGCATAAAAACAAGGTGGAGCTAAAATATCAGTCAATAATGACATGAAAGTCAAGAGGTAGGTCAGTATAGGTGAAGATCTTTTATTTTTTAAATTCTTTAATGTTTTATTTTTGAGAGAGAGAGAGAGAGAAAATGAGTGAGGCAGGGGCAGAGAGAGAAAACAGGCTCTAGGTTCTGAGATGTCAGCACAGAGCCTGACGTGGGGCTCAAACTCATCAACTCTGAGATCATGACCTGAGCCAAAGTTGGATGCTTAACCGACCGAGCCACCCAGGAGCCCCAAAGATCTTTTGTTAATTGAGAAGAGGGAGGAAATATTAGAGATACTGTTAAACTTTTGACTTAGGAATGCATGATATGGGGAGAGTGGCTAGCTAAGTCAGTAGAATATGTGACTCTTGATCTCAGGGTTGTAAGTTTGAGCCCCACATTGGGTGCAGAGATAACTTACAAAATAATAAAATCTTAAGAAAAAAGAATGTATGTTACATTTTAAGAGTTAACCTCTTAAAGATAAGTTGAGTATTAACTTATAGACTGGTAGAGGGGTTAAAAAAGAACAAAAACCTTGATAACAGAAGATAAGAAAGGGGTGAGGAGCATAGAAAAACATAAATAACACAGATTAAGAGTGTTATAAGTAAATCTTAATGTATCACAGTGTAAGTGGATCAAACACTAGTTTAAAGACAAAGATTGTTATATTGGAGTTTTATTTAAAAAATGAAGTCTTGTTCTCAAATGTTTGTAAGAGGTACCTGAAACACACGAATATGGAAAGTTTGCTAGAAGAAGAATGGAGAAAGTTCAGCTAAGCAAATATTAACTAAGACCTCAGTTTCTGGAAAGGTGGACACAGCCTAAATGACCATCAACAGATGAATGGATAAACAAAATGGTGGTATACGCATACAATGGAATATTGTTCAGCCATAAAAAGGAATGAAGTTCTGAGACATGCTACAACATAGACAAACCTTGAAACATAATTATGCTAAGTGAAATAAGCCAGGCACATAAGGACAAACATTGTGTGATTATATGAATATCTAGAATAGACAAACTAATAGAGACAAAGTTAATTAGAGGTTACTAGTGGCTTAGAGGAGAAACAGAGTTACTGCTTAATGGTTACAAGAATTTCTGTTTGGGGTCATGAAAAAGTTTTGGAGATACATAGTGATGATGGTTGCACAACATTGTGAATGTAATTATTACTGCTGAGTGGTACACTTAAAAGTGATTGAGATGGCACATTTTATGTCTTTTATACTTTTTTACCATACAGTAGAGGAAAAAGGGCCTAATGGACATTCTAGCACTGAAAAATATAATACCTAAAATTAAGAATTTATTGGATGAAATTAATGATAGACTAGATATGGTTTGGTGAACTCAAAGACAAGTAATTGAAATTATTCAAACTGAAGCACTATTAGATGAAATAAATACTGACTTAGAGTAAAACAGGATAAATTGATGGAGAATGTGAGATTAGGCATTATGGTTTGTTATGGTCCAGTACTAGAGTGAAGGCAGAATAAAAGGGATAAATACAAACATTATTGTAAATTATTATTATTGCTGTTATAAATATTATTACTGTGATTATTATAAGATAGAATGAGTATAGTTTGGCAGGAGGTCAGATGTGGACATTGTTGGAGGAATTAATAACTCAAAGACTACAATATGCTAGATATCATGCAAGGTTTTTTTATTTGCTATTTCTAATTCTCATAACAGTCCTAAGCATGACTGTTATCTTTTTGCTGATGAAAAAACTGTGCCTCAGAATGGTTAAGTGACCATCTAATAGCTTGTAAAGCTGGGATTTGATCCCAGTCTTGCGAGCCCTGAAGTCTGTTCACTTTCCTGTATATCACATTGTTTTTAGTTGGAAAGACTGGAAGAATGTAGTATCATGGGCAGCACTGAAAGTTATTGGAAAGATGAGGTATTTGGAATCATGATGGTGATATATATCCTAGGAGAGGTATCCTTCAGGGAGTTGGAAATATTGGTCAAGTAGTGCAAAGCAGAAAGGCTAAGGTTGGAGTATTAGCTCTGGGGGTTGAAGCCATTTAAGTGGCTGGATTCATTACTAGGTTAAGTTGAAAACCATGGCGGGCAGCATTTTCCATATGAAATAGGTAGAATACTGGTTTGTTTTGCCAACAAAGCAAAAAGGGTGAGTAAATTGGGGAATTCGGTAGTACACCAGGAAGTATGGTTTCATGAGAAATTAAGTAGAATGTAGAATGAGAAAGTGATCAGTGATATAATTCATTTATTTAACTGATGTTTATAGAGGACTTATAAATACACTATGCTGGGTACTGGTGATACAGCAGTGATCCAAGCAAATGAGATTCCTGTCCTCAAGGTCTTGGTGGGGAAGATAAATAATAAGTAAATAAATGAAAAGATATGAAGGAAATAAATAGATCAGTGCCGTAAAGTGTCAGGAGGTAAGAATGACTACCTTCAATGGGAACAGCAAGGAAGTTAAGAAGTGAAGGATGAGAGTCAGCCAGAGAAACCCTGGGGAAGAGCATTTGAGACTAAACAGATGGCAGATAAAAGAGTTCTGAGGCAGTAAAGAGCTTGGTGTAGTTAAGGAATTGAAAGGAGGCTAGTTTAGCTAAAGTTGAGGGAGCAAGTGGAACAATGATGGCAAATGAGATTAGATAGGTGGTCAGGATGCAGTTACAAAGGGCCTGGCAGTAGAGTGGGAAGCCACTGAAAATTTTTAAGGACGGGAAAGACATGGTTTAATTCCTGTTTGTTTTTTTAACTAATATGTAGTAGACATAAAATATTCTGTTAGTTTTAGGGGTACATCATAGTGACTTGATATTTTATCCCCATGGTAAGTCTGGTTACTGTCTGTCACCATACAAAGTTACTACAATATTATTGATTATATTCCTTATGCTGTACATTATATCCCCATGACTTACTTATTTTATAACTAGAAATTTGTACCTCTTAATCCCCTTCACCTATTTTGCCCACCCCCAACACCCATTCAGTCCCCCTCTGGTAATTAACAGTTTGTGTCCTGTATCTATGAGTCTGTTTCTCTTTTGTTTTGATTGTTTTGTTTTTTAGATATATGTGAAATCATACAGTATTTGTCTTTCTGTGTGTGCCTCATTTCACTTAGCATTATACCCTCTACGTCCATACATGTTGTCTTTGATGGCAACATTTCATTCTTTATGGTTAAGTGATATTCTGTGTGTGTGTGTGTGTGTGTGTGTGTGTGTGTGTGTGTGTGTGTATACACACCACATCTTTATCCATTCATCTATTGATGGACACTTAGGTTGCTTTCGTAATCTTGGCTATTGTGAAAATGCTACAGTGAATGTGGGGGTGCATATATCTCTTCAAATTGCTGTTTTTTAATTTCAATTAATTAATTTATTTTTTAAGTTACATCCCAGTTAGTATATAGTGCAATAATGATTTCAGGAGTAGATTCCAGTGATTCATCCCCTATGTATAACACCTAGTGCTCATCCCAACAAGTGTCTTCCTTAATGCACCTTACCCATTTAGCCCATCCCCCCTCCCACAACCCCTCCAGCAACCCTCAGTTTGTTCTCTGTATTTAAGAGTCTCTTATATTTTGTCCCCCTCTTTGTTTTTATATTATTTTTACTTCCTTTCCCTTAAGTTCATCTGTTTTGTATCTTAGAGTCCTCATATGAGTGAAATCATATGATATTTGTCTTTCTCTGACTTATTTCGCTTAGCATAATACCCTCTAGTTCCATCTACATAGTTGCAAATGGCAAGATTTCATTCTTTTTGATTGCTGAGTAATACTTCATTGTATATATATACCACATCTTCTTTATCCATTCATCTGTCGATGGACATTTGGGCTCTTTCCATACTTTGGCTATTGTTGATAGTGCTGCTATAAACATTGGGGTACATGTGCCCCTTGGAAAGAGGATATCTGTATCCTTTGGATAAATGCCTAGTAGTGCAATTCGTGGGTCATAGGGTAATTGTATTTTTAACTTTTTGAGGAACCTCCATACTGTTTTCCAGAGTGGCTGCAGCAGTTTGCATTCCCACCAGCAGTGCAAAAGAGATCCTCTTTCTCCGCATCCTCACCAACATCTGTTGTTGCCTAAGTTGTTAATTTTAGCCCTTCTGACAGGTGTGAGGTGGTATCTTGGTGTGGTTTTGATTTGTATTTCCCTGATGATGAGGGATGTTGAGCATTTTTTCATGTGTCTGTTAGCCATCTGTTTGTCTTATTTGGAGAAGTGTCTATTCATGTCTTTTTCCCATTTCTTCACTGGATTATTTGTTTTTGGGTGTTGAGTTTGATAAGTTCTTTATAGATTTTTGGATACTGACCCTTTATCTGGTGTGTCATTTGCAAATATCTTCTCTCATTCTGTTGGTTGCCTTTTAATTTTGCTGATTGTTTCCTTTGCTGTGCAGAAGCTTTTTATCTTGATTAGGTCCCAGTAGTTCATTTTTGTGTTTTTATTTTCTTTGGATAAATACACAGAAGTGCAATTTGGATGGTCTCGTAGTTCTGTTTTTGAATTTTTTTGAGGAACTTCCGTACTGTTGTCCATTTTGACTGCACCAATTTACATTCTCACCACATTTTCTTTTCTCTACATCCTCACCAACACTTGTAATTTTTCGTCTTTTTTGATAATACCAGTTTAATAGGTGTGAGGTGATATCTCATTGTGGTTTTGATTTCCATTTCCCTGATGATTAATGATGTTGAGCATCTTTTCATGTGCTTTTTGGGTGTGTGTGTATCTTCTTTGGAAAAATGTTTATTCAAGTCCTTTGCCCAGTTTTTAATCAGTTTGGTTTTTTGATATTAAATTGATATTAAATTAATCTCTTATCAGATGTATGATTTGCAGATATCTTCTCCCATTCTGTAGTTGCCTTTTCATTTTGTTGATGGTTTCCTGAATTGCTCTGCAAAAGCTTTTTGGTTGGATATAATCTCAGTTGTTTTAGTTGTCCTTGTCTGAGGAGACTGATCCAAAAAATATTGCTAAGACTGATGTCAAATAAATTACTGCCTATATTTCCTTCTAGGAGTTTTTTTAGATCTTACATTCAAGTCTCATCCATTTTGAATTTATTTTTGTGTATGATATTTTTGTGTAAGATAAAAGTCCAGTTTCATTCTTTTGTACATAGCTGTCCAGTTTTTCCAACACCATTTATTGAAGATAGTATCCTTTCCCCATTGTATATTCTTGGCGCTTCTCGTGTAAATTGACCACATATGTGTGGGTTTCTTTCTGGGCTTTCTATTGCATTGATCTATGTGTGTGTTTTTATGCCAGTATCATCATATCTTTGTGGTATAGTTTGAAATCAGGAAACATAATACCTCCAGCTTTGTTCTTTCTCAATATTGCTTTAGCTATTTGAGGTCTTTTGTGGTTTTATACAAATTTTAGGATTGTTTGTTCTATTACTGTGAAGAATGCCACTGGTATTTTGATGGGGATTGCATCAAATCTATGGATTGCTTTGAGTAGTATGGACATTTTAACAGTATTAATTCTTCCGGGGCACCTGAGTGGTTCGGTCAGTCAAGCGTCCGACTTCAGCTCTGTTCGTGATCTTGCAGTTCGTGGGTTTGAGCCACGTGTTGTTGGGCTCTGTGCGGACAGCTCAGAGCCTGGAGCATGCTTCCAGTTCTGTGTCTCCTTTTGTCTTTGCCCCAACCCCTGCTTGCATTCTGCCTCTCTGTCTCTGTCTCTCTCTCTCTCAAAAATTAACATTAACAGTATTAATTCTTCCAATTCATGAGCACAGAATATCTATTTATGTTGCCTTTAGTTTCTTGTATCAATGTCCTATAGTTTTCAGAGTACAGGTCTTTTACCTCCTTGGTGAAATTTATTCCTATATATTTTATTCCTTCTTTTTTTCCAAGAAGCTTATTGAAATATTTATTCATAGTCCCACTGTTTTAAATGTATATTTATGGACTGTCCAGAAGCAATAGTTTCAGTACCCCTCAGACTCCTGGAAATGTTAAATGATCCAAGAAACTTTTGTGAAGGTCAAGTTTTCTTTTTTTCTTTCTTTTTTTTTTTTTTACTGAGGACATCCTTAGGTCACCTTTGCGCTCCTAGAAAAGATTCAGTTAGCAGCAGTCTCTGTTTCAAGCATCCATCTTTCACCTGCAAAGTTAATGATATTCATTTGATTTTTGCAGAGTTTTACAACTTGAAACAGTTATCAAGATCTAAACCTTAAATGGCACCTTAAAGGGTGATGTGATTTCACACTGTGATAGGGCAGGCATACATGACAGTTATACAGTGAGGTCTCTCTCTTTTGCATGAGAGAAATCTCTGCCTGGCATACAGCTGATGACAAGTAAACTAAAATGTACTCAAACCAACCTCCCCATATCCTGGCATGGGAACACAGACTGGGAGCCTCTTGGGGACTTCTTGAGGTCTCCTGGACAATGTGGTCTGGGCCAGGCTGCTGCCCTCCACACATTCAGGTCATGGGACCCTCAGACTCACCCCTGGCCTGGTTGCCCAAGAGGCTGTGTATCCTGAACTACTTACCATTCCAGAACCCCCAGTGCAGCACATCAGCAGAGAGCAGAGGCAAGATTAAAAATGGCATTTTATGTTTTCTTATGCAATTGTAAATGGGATTATTTTCTTAATGTCTCTTTACAATCGCTTGTTATTAGTGTATAGAAATGCTGATTTTTGTATGCTAATTTTGTATCCTGCTGCTTAACTGAATTCATTTAGTGGTTTGCTGGTTGAGCCTTTAGGGTTATATGTGTGTGTGTGTGTGTGTGTGTGTGTGTGTGTGTGTGTGTGTGTGTGTATGTATATATATATGGTATCTTATATGCAAATAGTGTTTTACTTCTTTTTCCATTTGAATGCCTTCTATTTCTTTTCCTTGCCTAATTGCTGTGGCTAGGACTTCCAATGCTATGTTGAATGTGTGGCAAGAATGGGCATCCCTGTCTTATTATTGATCTTAGAGAAAAAAAACTCAGCTTTTCACCACTGAGTGTGATGCTAGCTATGGGTTTGTTAAATGTGGCCTTTATTACATTGAGGTACATTCCTTCTATGCCCATTTTGTTGAGAGTTTTTTTTTTTATCATAAATGGATGTAGCATTTGTCAAATGCTTTTTCTGCATCTATTGAAATGACCATGTGCATTTTATCCTTTGCTTATTTAATGTGGTGTATTGTGTTGATTGATTTGTGAATGTTGAACCATCTTTGCATTCCTGGAATAAACCCCATGTGATTATGGTATGTGAACCTTTTTAACGTGTTGTTGAATTCAGTTTGCTAATATTTTGTTGAAAGTTTGTGCATCTGGATTTATCAAGGATATCATCCTGTTATTTACTTCCTTTTTGTGGTGTCTTTTTCTGGGTTTTGGTATCAGGGTAATGCTGTCATCATAAAATGAGTTTGGAAGCATTCCTTATTTCTTTAAGTTTTTTGGAATAATTTGAGAAGGATCAGTACTAGATATTTATTATGTGGTAGAATTCATGTGTAAAGCCATCCAGTTCTGGACTTTTGTTTTTGGGGGAGTTTTAAAATTACTGACCCAATTTCATTACTTATAATTGGTCTATTCAGATTTTGTTTCTTTGTTATTCAGTGTTGGAAGGTTATGTTTCTAGGAATTGATTTATTTTTCTATACTTTCCAATTTGTTGGTGTATAATTGTAAGTCTTTTATGATCCTTTTGTATTTCTGTGGTGTGAGTTGTAACTTCTCTTTCATTTCTGATTTTATTTATTTGGGTGCTTTTTTTCTTGAATCTGGCTAGAGGTTTATTGATTTTGTTTATCTTTTCAAAGAACCAGCTTTTAATCTTTTTTTTATTGATCTTTTCTGTTCTTTATCTTTGTTTCATTTATTTCTGCTCTGATCTTTATTATTTCTTTACTTTTTACTGACTTTGGGCATTGTTTTTCTTTTTTTAATTCTTTTAGATTATTTATAATTTGGGATTTTGTCTGTTTGTGTTTTGAGAGAGGCTTGCATTGCTGTGAACTTCCTTTTAGAACTGATTTTGCTTGTCCCATAGATTTTGGAAAGTTGGGTTTCTATTTTAATTTGTGTTAAGGTATTTTTAAAATGTTCTCTTTGATTTCTTCATAGATCCATTGGTTTTATTTTTTAGTAGCATATTATTTAGTGTCCACATGTTTGTGTTTTGGAATTTCTAGTTTTATTGTAACTAAATTCTAGTTTCATACTGTTAGTAGTTGGAAAAAATGCTTGATACGATTTCAGTCTTCTTGAATTTATTGAGACTCGTTTTGTGGCCTAACGTGATCTATCGGGGAGAATGTTCCATGTGTACCTGAAAAAAAAGTGTATCCTACGGTTTGTGATAAAATGTTTTGTATATGTATCTATTGAGTCTTTCTGTACAATGTGTTGTTTAAGGCCAATGTTTGTTTACTTGTTGATTTTCTGTCTAGGGGATCTATGCATTAATGTAATTGGGAGTTTGATGTTCCCTATTATTATTGTATTATTTTCAGTTTCTCCCTTTATGTCCATTAATACTTGTTTTTAATATTAAAAAAATTTTTTTTCAACGTTTATTTATTTTTGGGACAGAGAGAGACAGAGCATGAACGGGGGAGAGAGAGAGGGAGACACAGAATCAGAAACAGGCTCCAGGCTCCGAGCCATCAGCCCAGAGCCCGACGCGGGGCTCGAACTCACGGACCGCGAGATCATGACCTGGCCGAAGTTGGACGCTTAACCGACTGCGCCACCCAGGCGCCCCAATACTTGTTTTTAATATTTAGGTGCCCCTATGTTAGATGTATAAATACTTATGCATGTTATGTCCTCATTTTGTATTGACCCTTTTATCATTATGTAGTGTCCTTCTTTGTGTTTTTTTACAATGTTTGTTTTAAAATCTGTTTTGTCTGATACAAATATTGCTACTCCAGCTTTCTTTTCATTTTCGTTTGCATGGCATGGAATGCCTTTTTCTATCTTTTTACTCTGAGCTTTTGTGTGTCTTTAGATCTGAAGTGAGTCTCTTACAGGCAGCATATTGGGCCTTTTTTTTTTCCTTTCACACTTTATCTTTTGATTGGAGCGTTAAGTCTCTTTACATTTAAAGTAATTATTGATACATATGTACTTATTGCCATTTTGTTAATTGTTTTATGGTTGTTTTTGTAGCCCTTTTCTGTTCCTTTCTTCTTTTCTTAGTGTCTTTTCTTGTGGTTTGATGGTTTTCTTTAATGTTATGTTTGGGTTCCTTTGTCTTTATTTTTTGTGTATCTTTTGTAGGTTTTGGTTTGTGGTTACCGTGAAGTTCATATGTATTGACCTATATACATAGTTGTTAGTCACTTAAGTTCAAATGCATTCTAAAAGCACTACATTTGTACTCTCCCACCCCCACCATTTTATGTTTTTGACTTCATGTTTTACATCCATTTTTTTTTTGTATCCCTTAACTATTTATTGTAGTTATGATTGATTTTCCTATTTCTAGTAATGGCCTTTTCTTTTCCACTTAAAGACTCCTTAACATTTCTTATAAGGCCAGTTGGAGTGAGCATGGGCCAAAGGATGCATGCAGCGTGTTACACAGGAGCTGCCTTGGTGGAACGGCTGGAGCTAGTGTGGGTTGGGAGTCTGGGATGTGCTGGGGAGGCCCTAGCAGGTCACCTAGAGCACCTGGACCTTGCTCTTGTTCAAACTATCAAGGTGGAAGGGCTCACTGGTGCCTCTGACTCCACAGAGCTCGAGCAGTTTCCCTCCTGTATAGTGTATGCTCAGGAGTTAGTAAATGAATTTCCCTCACTTGTTGTGTAGTTGCCCTTTAAATCACTGTTTTCTCACTGTGACCTGGGGTACATGAGTCAGTGCACAGGCCCCTCAGTAACATTCCTCCCTACTGCAGCTTGATGTTTTGTGGGTGGGGTTCCTGTCATTACAGTGTCTCTGTTTCCTACCCCTTTCTGTGTGTTCCCTCCATTGTTTGTTGTGTAGAAGCTGTTCAGTCAGCCCTCGATTCTTCTTCAGGAGGAATTGCTTTATATGTAGGAATAGATTCAGTGTGTCCTTGGTAGGAGGTGAATTCATGGTCTTCCTACATTGCCCTCTTGAACCACCAATATTCTAATTCATGTTTTGGAGTACCTGGCTGGTTCAGTCAGTTAAACGTCCAACTTCACTTCAGGTCATGATCTCACAGTTCATGGGTTCGAGCCCCACATCGGGCTCTGTGCTTACAGCTTGGAGCCTAGGTGGAGCCTGCTTCGGATTCTATGTCTTCCTCTTTCTCTGCCCCTTCCCTGCTTGCGCTCTGTCTCTCTCTCAAAAATAAATGAACATTAACAAAAATTCTAATTCATGTTTTTAAAATGATGATTCTGGTTGCTATGTGTAGAATGCATTGTAAAAGCAGGCTAAGGGGTGCCTGTGTGGCTCAGTTGGTTAAGTGTCCAACTTCTGCTCAGATCATGATCTCACAGTTGGTGAGTTCAAGCCCTGTGTCAGGCTCTGTGCTGACAGCTCAGACCCTGGAACCTGCTTCGGATTCTGTGTCTCCCTCTCTCTCCCTCTCTCTGTTCCTCTCCCACTTATGCTTTCTCTCTCTCTCGCTCTCTCTCTCTCTCTCAAAAAAAAAAAAAGATTTAAGAAAATTTTAAAGCAGGCTGACAAGTTAGGCATTCGCTGCTGGGGCAGATGGTAAAGAATAAGGCAGGTTATATTGTAGTTGGATTAAAAAAAAAAAACAACTCTGGAGATTGCTTCTTATCAGTGTTTCATTGACATTTATTTCTAGATCCTAATAACTTCATTGCCATTTTCCAGAGAATGACAGAGGAGACTGGGGGTTTTCTTTTTCTTTTGTGCTTGCAATAATTTAATTAGCTGTTTAGGAAAGAACGTTTATGCTCCTGGACATTGATGACAGTTTTGCTTTATTCCAATAAAAGAGATGGAACTTAATTGGAAGAAATTCTTTTGAATCATTATTGAATTATTGGTTCCCATTAGAACTTTTGTTTTTTTTCCTACCTGTGTTCATATAAGTTGGTAGCACTAGCAGTATTAGATTAAGTGTAGCCAGTCTCCAGATGACATTTAAAAAAACATTTTGTTTAGACTCTGTGTAATATATTTGAGAGTTCTAAATGTAAAAAATTACAAACATGTAAATCCCCATGTATAAATAAATCCCCATGTATCCCCATCATTCAGTGTCAACAGCAGTTAGCTCACGGCTAATCTTGTTTCATCTATACTTCTAAACACTCTTCACCACCCTCATTCATCCTGTTTACTTTTAAGCGAATTCCAGATAAATTGTTTTCTCTGTAAAAATCTCAGTATATACTTCTAAAAGGTAGGAACTTTTTTTTTTTTTTAACATTTCATTGTTTTGGTTTATTCCCTCTTCTTAGAGCACACAAATAGGTAACTATATATCTGGATGATTTGTCTTCAAGAGTGTTAATTTATGCCTCTTGTTCCAGTGTAATTATTGATAGCATCCCTTTTCACTTAAAAGGGTGTCTCTGTTTGAATGTTAAATTCTATGGTGATTGATATTGAGCATCTATCTTTTCATGTGTCTGTTGGCCGTCTGTATGTCTTCTTTGGAAAACTGTTCATTTATTCTCATTTTTAAATTGGATTGTCTGTTACCTTTTAGTTTTGTTGATTGCTTCATTTACTATGCAGAAGATTTTTATTTTGATGTAGTCCCAATAGTTTATTTTTGCTTTTATTTCCCTTGCCTCAGGAGACGTATCTAGAAAAATGTTGCAACAGCCAATGACAGAGACCTTATTGCCTGTGCTCTCTTCTAGGATTTTTATTGTTTCAGGTCTCACATTTAGGTCATTCATTAATCCATTTTGAGTTTATTTTTGTGTTTGGTATAAGAAAGTGATCCAGTTTCATTTAAAAAAAATTTTTTTTAAACTTTATTTTTGAGAGAGAGACAGAGTCTGAATTGGCAGGGAAGGAGACACAGAATCTGAAGCAGGCTCCAGGTTCTGAGGTGTCAGCACAGAGACTGATGCGGGACTTAAACTCACGAACCGTGAGATCATGACCCGAGCCAAAGTCAGATGCTTAACTGACTGAGCCACACAGACACCCCTCCAGTTTTATATTTTGCATGTAGCTATCCAGTTTTCCCAACACCATTTGTTGAAGAGACTTTTTCCCGTTAGATATTCTTTCCTGCTTTCTTGAAGATTAGTTGACCGTGTAGTTGTGGGTTCATTTCTGGGTTTTCTATTCTGTTCCATTGATCTAGGTGTCTGTTTTTGTGTGAGTACCATACTGTTTTGATTACTACAGCTTTGTAATGTAACTTGAAGTCTGGAATTGTGATACCTCCAGCTTTGTTTTTCTTTTTCAAAGTTGCTTTGGCGATTCTGGGTCTTTTGTGTTTTCCATATAAATTTTAGGATTGTTTGTTCTAGCTTTGTGAAAAATGGTATTGGTATTTTGATAGAAATTACATTAAATGTGTGGATTGCTTTGGGTAATATAGACATTTTAATAATATTGTTCTCTATGAGCAGGGAATATCTTTCCATTTCTTTATGTCATTTTCAGTTTCTTTCATCAGTGTTTTATAGTTTTCAGAGTACAAGTCTTTCACTTCTTTGGTTAGGTTTATTCCTAGGTATTTTACTAATTTTGGTGCAGTTGGAAATGAGATTGTTTTCTTAATTTCTCTTTCTGTTGCTTTATTATTGGTGTATAGAAATGCAACAGGTTTCTGTACCTTGATTTTGTATCTTGTGACTTTACTGAATTCATTTATTGGTTCTTGTAGAATTTTTAGGGTTTTCTGTATCGTGTCATCTGAAAATAGTGAGTTTTACTTCTTCCTTACCAATTTGGATGTCTTTTATTTCTTTATGTTGTCTGATTGCTCTGGCTAGGATTTCCAGTACTCTGTTGAATAAAAATGGTGAGAGTGCACATCCTTGTGTTGTTCTTGACCTTAGGGGAAAAGCTCTCAGTTTTTCCCCATTGAATATGATATTCACTGTAGTTTTTTCATATATGGCCTTTATTATGGTGAGGTATGTTCCCTCTAAACCTACTTTGTTGAAGTTTTATCATTAATAGATATTGTACTTTGTCAAATATTTTTTCTGTGTCTATTGGGATGATCATATGGTTTTTATCTTTTTTCTTATTTATGTGATGTATAACATTGATTTGCAGAGGCTAAGCCACCCTTGTATACTGGAATAAATCCCACTTGATCATGGTGAATGATTTTTTTAATGTATTGTTGGATTCTATTTACTAGTATTTTATTGCAGATTTTTGCATCAATATTCATCAAAGATATTGGCCTGTAGTTCTCTTTTTTTTGTGGTGTCTTTATCTGGTTTTGGTATCAGGGTAATGCTGGCCTCACACAATTAATTTGGAAGTTTTCCTTCCTCTTCTACTTTTTGGAATAGTTTGAGAATAAAGGGTATTAACTCTTCTTTAAGTGTTTGGTAGAATTTGCCTATGAAGCTGTCTGGTCCTGGACTTTTCATTCTTTGAGGTTTTTTTTTTTTAGATCACTGATTCAGTCTCCTTGCTGCTAATAGGTCTATTCAAATTTTCTATTCCTATCTCAGTTTTGGTAGGTTATTTGTTTCTAGGATTTTATCCCTTTCTTCTAGGTTGTCTAATTTGTTGGCATTAGGTTTTCATAATATTCTCTTGAAATTATTTGTATTTCTGTGGTCTTGGTTGTTATTTCTCCTCTTTCCATTTATAATTTTATTTGAGTCCTCTCTGTTTTTTGATGAGTCTGGCTAGAGGTTTATGAATTTTGTTGATCTTTTCAAAGAACCAGCTGCTGGTTTATTTATCTCTTCTACTGTTTTTTTGTTTCTCTATCATTTATTTCTGCTCTAATCTTTATTGTCTCCTGTTGTTTGGGGGTTTTGTTTGTTCTTTTTCTAGCTCCTTTAGATCTAAGGTTAGGTTGTTACCTGTATTGCTGTAAACTTCTCTCTCAGAACTGCTTTTGCTGCATCCCAAAGGTTTGGGACCCTTGTGTTTTTATTTTCATTTGTTTCCATGTACTTCTTGATTTCTTCTTTGCACTCTTGGTTGACCCATTCATTGCTTAGTAGCATGTTATTTACCCTCCATGTATTTGTGTTCTTTCCAGATTTTTTTTTTTTTTTTTTAATGTGTGTGTGTTTGATTTCTAGTTCATACTGTTGTGGTCAGAAAAGATGCATGGTATGACTTCGATCTTTTCGAATTTGTTGAGATCTGTTTTGTGGCCTAATATGTGGTCTGTTTTGGAGAATGTTCCATGTGCACTTTGAAAGAATATGTATTCTACTGTTTTAGGATGGAATGTTCTAATATAGCTATTAAATCCACCTGATCCAATGTGTCATTCAAAGCCATTTTTTCCTTGTTGATTTTCTGATTGGATGATCTGTCAACTGATATAAGTGTCAGGTTAAGTCCCCTATTATTATTGGGGCACCTGGCTGTCTCACTTGGTAAAGCATGTGACCCTTGGTCTCAGGGTTGTGAGTTCAAGCCCCACATTGGGCACAGAGCTTGCTTTAAAAATAAATAAATAGAGGGGCACCTGGGTGGCTCAGCTGGTTAAGTGTCCAACATCGCCCAAGTCATGATCTCATGGTTCATGAGTTCAAGCCCTGTGTTGGGCTTTGTGCTGATGGCTCAGAACCTGGAGTCTGCTTAAGATTCTGTGTCTCCCTCTCTCTCTGCCCCTCCCCTACTCACGTTCTGTCTCTCTCTCAAAAAATGAATAAATGTTAAAAAAATAAATAAAAAAAGATAACTAGATAGATAAATAAGTAAAGTCCCCTACTATTATTGTATTACTATTGACTAGTTCCTTCATGTTTGTTATAAAATGTTTTATGTATTTGGGTGCTTTCATGTTGGGTGCATAAATATTTATAATGTTATATCATCCTGTTGGATTGTCTCCTTTATTATGTAGTGACCTTCTTTGTCTCTTGTTAACAGTCTTTGTTTTAAAATCTGTTTTGTCTGATATGAATACTGTGGCTTTCTTTTGACATCCATTTGCATGATAAATATTTTTCCATTCCTTCACTTTCCGTCTGCACGTGTCTAGGTCTAAAATGCATCTCATGTAAGCAGCATATAGGTGGGTCTTGTTTTTTAATTCATTCTGTCACCTATGTCTTGTGACTGGAACATTTAGTCCATTTACATTCAAGGTAATTATTGATAGATAGGTATTTATTGCCATTTTATTCCTTGTTCTGCAGTTATTTTTGAAGTTTTTCTCTGATTTGTTCTTGTCTTTCCCTCATGGTTTACAAGTTTTCTTTAGTGATATATTTGGATTCCTTTTTCTTTATTATTTGCATATCTATTAGTAGTTTTTAGTTGTGGTTACCATTAGATTTATGTATAACATCTGCATATAACAGTGTATATTAAGTTGATGGTTGTTTAAGTTTGAACTCATTCTTCACTTCTCCTCCATACATTTTAGGTATATGGTGTTATATATCCTTTTACTTTGTGAGTTCCTTAACTGTTTTTTTACAGAAATATTCATTTTTTTTTCTCTTGTTTCCTACTTTCATACTATCACTTTTGATATTTCCTTTCTACTTGGAGTCCTCTTTAATATTTCTTGCAGGGCTGGTTTAATGGTCACAGACTCCTTTATTTTTTTGTTTGTCTGGGAAACTTTATCTTTCCTCTGTTTTGAATGATAGCTTTGCTAGATAGCGTATTCTTGTCTGTAGATTTCTCCCATTTGGCACTCTGAATATATCATGCCACTCCCTTTTGGCTTTCAGAGTTTCTGCTGAAAATCCACTGATAGGTTTATGTGGTTTCCTTTGTATGTAACTGCCTTCTTTTGTTTCTTTAAACGTGTTTTCTTTATCACTACCTTTTGCCATTCTAATTACAATATCTCTTGGTGTGGATTGCCTTCTGTTGATTTTGTTGGGGGTTCTCTGTACTTATTGGATCTGGATATCTGTTTCCTTCCCCATATTAGGGAAGTTTTAAGCTGTTATTTCTTCAAATAAGTTTTTTGCCCCCTTTCTCTCTCTTCTTCTTTTGGGACTACTGTAATATTAATGGTATTATGTTTGATGGAGTCACTGAATTCCTTAAGTCTGTTCTTGTTTTCTGTAGTTTTCTTTTCTCTCTTTTGTTCATCTTGATTACTTTCTATTACTCTGTCTTCTGTGTCATTAATTTGTTCCTCTGGTTCTTCCAACCTGCTGTTCATTCCATCAAGTGTGTTTTTAATTTCATTTATTGAGCCCTTTATCTCTGCTATGTTATTCCTTATCTCTGTGTTAATGGTCTCAGTGATGCTTTCCACTCTTTTCTCAAGTCCAGCTAGTATCTTTAGGATCATTACTTTAGATTCTCTGTCAGGCATGTTACTTATATCTGTTTCACTTATATCTCTGGCTGTGGCTTTCTCCTCTTCTTTCATTTGGGACAAATACCTCTGTCTTCTTATTTTTTCTAATTCTCTTGTCCTGTTTCTCTATGTTAGGAAAGTCAGGTATGTCTCCTGTTCTTGAGGGTAATGGCCTTATGAAGAAGAGATCTAGTAGTGCCCTGCAGTGTAGTGTCCCGTGTTCCCCAGGGCCTAGCTCTTCAGAGAGTGTCTTCAATGTGTGCTACATGTGCTCTGCTATTGTGTTCTGGTCACTTTATCCTTCAGGCCAGTTGTCTGCAGAGGCTTTCTTTGTCTGTTGTGAGCAGTGTTTCATCCCTGGCCTGAATGTGGTGAGTTCTAACTAGAGGTGCTCTGGTCTGCTTATGAAATGCCTGAACCATTGGCCCTGCAAAACTCCCAGGTTGGAAGATGTGGTGTGGGCAGGGGGTTATGCCAGTCTCCTGGGGGTAGGGGTCCTGCTGAGCTGGGATTGAGGGCAGTTCCACCTGAGCTTGAGGGGTTGGGGGCTTGGTGTAAGCAAGTTAGGTAGGGAGTGTCAGCGGTGTGCTGATTCCTGCAGGTGACTCTGTGCTTATGCTGAGGTGCAGGGGAGAGAAGTGGTGCAGGTCAGTTCCATTGTTCCCAGAGAGGTCTCTCTGCAAATACTACCCAGGCTCTAGGATGAGCAGGTAACCTCCCCACTGTGTGCTCCAGATGCTCTTCAGATTGATGTTTCTACTGAAAGTCCACTGACTGTGCCCTGCCCTCTCTCTAGGAATAGTCCCAATGCCCTTTGGCTTCTCCCTTAGTCTGTACCCTCCCCCCCCCCCCCCCCCCCCCCCACTGTTAAAACTCCAGGCTTTAAGCCCCACCAATTGCAAGAATTCATGACATTCGGCCCCTCTCGCTTTCCGAGCCAATTGCTATGGGAATTTGTGTTCCCTGTGTCCTGGTCTCTCTTGCCCTTCTGTGGCTCCCCACCCACCACAGTGGCCAGGATCCATTTCTCTCACAAGCCATGTGTCCACCCTTCCTGCCTTCTCTACCTTTAGTTGTAGAGTTTGTTCTTCCAGCCTTTAGGTTTATTTCTGGGGTATTGAGGACGATTTGGTGGTTATCTAGTTGTGTTCATGGGATGAGGCGAGCCTGGGGTCCTCGTACTCCCCCAGCATCTTCCCCTTCAGTAAATACATTCTTTAATAATGCCTTTAGTATTGAGTATTTTTCTAATAGCATGTCACTTTTCTATTTTCTATCAGGAGAGCAAGCCCTGGACCCGGAGGTCACTATTTTAAGAAATTATATACTGAAGTAAAATGCTGCATGAGTTAGAGAAAGGAAGGATCCAGAAACATATGGTAAGGAGGGAATGAATCAACTGAATTTCCTTGATTATGCATTCCTTTTTTTCTTCCACTTAATTCTTTCTTTGTTATAATTTATTTGTAAGGTGTAGAGAATATTCTTTTGAAAACAGGAAGAGAAATTTTTAACATTTGATTTAAAAGGATAATGCTTTAGAAATATTGACTTACATTTTCTGGGATATTTGGTTAGCTGTTAATTATCCAACTTTTGATCCTCCAAGTTTAAGCTTTTTTGTGATCAATAGTTTTTGTTTTTTTGTTGTCATTATTCTCTTATTCTGCTTACTCAAGCCTTTTATTAACATTGGCAACTTTTTTTTATTTAAAGGAGAGGTGATTCTATCCCAACTTTAATAATTTTACACCTCTAACAAGCATAGAAGCTAGAGAGAAGATTGAGCACCTGTGATGTGCTACTTATACTACCCTGTAGTAGTGTCCTTGCTGTTTGTTTATATTTTATCTCTTAGGTTAAAGGAGGTTCCACAAGGTTGAAGATTATTTTGCATTCTCGCTTCTCCTGTAGTTATACTGAACATGTTTTAGACATGTTAAGAGTATGGTAAATACTTTCTGGAGGAAATAAATGAAAGGAATTGGGAATATTCTTTGGCGAAGAATATTATGAATTCAGTTCTAGATATGTTGAGTTCAAGATGAAAGCAAGTGAAGAGCTTTTGTAGCCTGCGATAGTAAAGTTGGTAAATGAACAGGAGTGAGAATGTTGTTTCAGGATTTATTAGCTGAAAGTACTCTCACATTCTCTGTCCTTTCTTGTCATAGCAACACAATATATTGTTTCTGTCTCAGTACACTTATCTCCATTTGGGGAGATTAGGAAACTGAGGTATAAGGTTTGAAAGCAAATCTGTCTCCAAAGGAGAAGAAATAATGCCCCTCATTTCTAAGTATAGTAGTCTTTCTGAAAGACCAAGTTACTATTTATATTTTAAAGAGGAACACTTGATGTCTGCTAGCATAAGATAAATGAGAAGCAAACTAGGAAATACATTTTGTCTCTGGATTAATGCACCTACTACTGGGTAAAGATCAAAAGAGTTCTCTTCCATTAATTTCAGCTCTGACTGTAAAGCCTTGAGCTTTTCAGAGTCTTTTTTTTTTTTTTAAGTGGTTCAAAAGGAGGCTCATGTTAGGAATGAACATGACTATCAAGGCTGGACAGGATGGTGTTTCTTTCCATTTAGAATAACAAATTGTCGCATACATCTTTGCCCTGTGTTAAATGTTGTTGATCTTCATTTTATAGAGCTCTAATTCTGCCCTGTATCTTGTTAAATTGGAGGACGGGGTGTGTCTATGTGTATATAAAAACTGAAGTTGTTTTTGGACGCTTACCCATTTCTTATTAGCCATACTGTAAAATATCCATACTAAGACAACCTGAACCGAACTTAAAATGTTCTGTGAGACACACATCAGTGTTCCAACTATTATTTTACCTTTTCAGATTTAAGCATTTTCTAGAAACTGGGGAAGGGTGGGGTTGTTGCACATAATCTTTTCAAGACTTACATGGTTCTCTTTTTTTTGCAGGCCTCATTGTTGGCAAGGACATCGATAAGAGGCTGACATTCATTTCTGTTCTAACCAGCTACTTTATAACTGTGAATAGTAACTATGCATATTTGTTGCTCAGCAAAACCAAGGAACAAGAGCTATGGCAGTTGAAAAAGTCTGTCTGATTCCAGGGTATTTTTCCTGGGTTTCATCATCAGGGACCTTCTCCTTTTCATCTCATCAACAATGTGGTACCTTTTACCATTCAGTAAAGATTAAGGACATGTTCTTTGGTCAGCAACCAGAACTTAAAATCTGCTGGAATAAGGTCAGAGACCATTTCAATTACAGCTGAGGAAAATGAAATTTCCATTTTATTTGGTGCCTTGTACAGGGAACACACTAACTCTTAACAGAAAGGTCTGAGTGAAAAGAGATTGAGTTCATCTAATAGAAACTCATGGTTATGGCGAGTGACCCAACGTGATTAGAGGGGGCAAGAGCCACACAGGAACTCATGACGGGCTATACCATGTTGCGGAATGGGGGAGTGGGGAATGGAGGTCAAACCTGTATGTTACGGTGGTCCAACCGGATCCGACTCACATGGCTCAGTTTCACGCTCTTCATCATTCTGGTTTTCTTCCCCCTTATTGCTCACTATTATCTCACCACTCTGGATGAGGCTGATGAGGCAGGCAAGCGGATTTTTGGCCCAAGGGCTGGTAATGAACTATGCGAGGTAAAGCATGTGCTGGATCTTTGCCGGATTCGTGAGTCTGTAAGCGAAGAGCTCTTGCAGCTGGAAGCCAAGCGGCAAGAGCTGAACAGTGAAATTGCCAAGCTGAATCTGAAGATTGAAGCCTGTAAGAAGAGCATTGAGAATGCCAAGCAGGACTTGCTTCAGCTCAAGAATGTCATTAGCCAAACTGAGCATTCTTACAAAGAGCTGATGGCTCAAAATCAGCCCAAACTTTCTTTGCCTATCCGATTGCTTCCAGAGAAGGACGATGCCGGTCTTCCTCCCCCAAAGGTCATACGGGGATGCCGGCTGCACAATTGTTTTGATTATTCTCGCTGTCCTCTCACCTCTGGTTTTCCAGTCTATGTATATGACAGTGACCAGTTTGCCTTTGGCAGCTACCTGGATCCTTTGGTCAAGCAGGCTTTTCAGGCTACAGCACGAGCCAGCGTTTATGTTACAGAAAATGCAGACATTGCCTGCCTTTATGTGATATTAGTGGGAGAAATACAGGAGCCAGTAGTGCTTCGGCCTGCTGAACTTGAGAAGCAGCTCTATTCTCTACCACATTGGCGGACAGATGGACACAACCATGTCATCATCAATCTGTCGCGGAAGTCAGATACACAGAATTTACTATATAATGTCAGTACAGGCCGGGCCATGGTGGCCCAGTCTACTTTCTATGCTGCCCAGTACAGACCTGGATTTGACTTGGTAGTGTCACCACTAGTCCATGCCATGTCAGAGCCCAACTTCATGGAAATCCCACCACAGGTGCCAGTTAAGCGGAAATATCTTTTCACCTTCCAGGGTGAGAAGATTGAATCACTGAGATCCAGCCTTCAGGAGGCCCGCTCCTTTGAAGAAGAAATGGAGGGTGACCCTCCAGCCGACTATGATGATCGTATCATTGCCACCTTAAAGGCTGTACAGGACAGCAAGCTAGATCAGGTCCTGGTAGAATTTACCTGCAAAAACCAGCCTAAACCCAGTCTGCCTACTGAGTGGGCACTGTGTGGGGAGCGTGAGGACCGCTTAGAATTACTGAAGCTTTCCACCTTTGCCCTCATTATCACTCCTGGGGACCCTCACTTGGTTATTTCATCTGGGTGTGCAACACGGCTCTTTGAAGCCCTGGAAGTTGGTGCTGTCCCAGTTGTGCTGGGGGAGCAAGTCCAGCTTCCCTACCAGGACATGCTGCAGTGGAATGAGGCAGCCCTGGTGGTGCCCAAGCCACGTGTTACCGAGGTTCATTTTCTGTTACGAAGCCTCTCAGATAGTGATCTGCTGGCTATGAGGCGGCAAGGCCGCTTTCTCTGGGAGACGTACTTCTCAACCGCTGACAGTATTTTTAATACTGTGCTGGCTATGATTAGGACTCGCATACAGATCCCAGCTGCCCCCATCCGGGAAGAGGCGGCAGCTGAGATCCCCCATCGTTCAGGCAAGGCGGCTGGAACGGACCCTAACATGGCCGACAATGGGGATCTGGACCTGGGGCCAGTGGAAACGGAGCCGCCTTATGCCTCACCCAAATACCTCCGCAACTTTACTTTGACTGTCACTGATTTTTACCGCAGCTGGAACTCTGCTCCAGGGCCTTTCCATCTGTTCCCCCACACACCCTTTGACCCTGTGTTGCCCTCAGAGGCCAAATTCTTGGGCTCAGGGACTGGATTTCGGCCTATTGGTGGTGGAGCTGGGGGTTCTGGCAAGGAGTTTCAGGCGGCACTTGGAGGCAACGTTCCACGAGAGCAGTTCACGGTGGTGATGTTGACTTATGAGAGGGAGGAAGTGCTTATGAACTCTTTAGAGAGACTGAATGGCCTCCCTTACCTGAACAAGGTCGTGGTGGTATGGAATTCTCCCAAGCTACCGTCAGAGGACCTTCTGTGGCCCGACATTGGCGTCCCCATTATGGTAATAGAAAAAAGCAGTTTGTTTTACTGCATGAGATAGCATTTTACTCCTTAATCCTTTTTCCAAATATATGTAAAGTGTATCTTTATAGATACACTTTTCCCCCCCCATACAGATTTCCTTTCCCCATGGAATTTCTGCTTGCTTCTTTTTCAGTCCTTTCAGGCCTTGCCAGTTCCATTTCTGCTACTCACTTCCTCTAAATCTCCTAAGACTCTCCAAAACTGAAATCCATACTGGCCTCATGAAGGTTTACAAAAGCCCTTCAGTTACCCCATTGATGTTTTCTGTGTCATAACAAACATGTTGATGAGAACGATGATGACAGAGCTATTAGTAAGCACCTGTGATTTCAGGGTTTATAGAATTTAGGATTTATAGAACTTACATTACATTATTATGGTCTCTTCACTTTATGGAAACTAAGGCTTCGAGAGATTAACTGTTCTGCCCAAGATCATGATTAATAAAGGACAAGCTGAGCTTTAGTGTCTGATTCCAGAAGCTGCATTTTTAATCACCTTCCCGTTTTAGCAGGAAGACCCATTTCTTTATCAGGATATTATATAGAAGACTCTATATTATTATAGAAGTCTTTTGAAGGATTAGAGTTGGGGGTTTGAAATATTTGGGAGTTGGAGATCCTGCACCTTTTCTATGGTCTCTTACAGGTTCTTTCTCAGATTCTTTACTTTATCTGTTGTGACTTGGATGCTGTATTTTACAGGAAAAATAATAATCTGTTATGTAGAATAGGGCTTTAGTTCTGAGTACTTTGTTTATCCACCTTCTGACATAAATTTGGCCTTAGCAGATTACCCATTTATCTTAAATGTGAGGCCTTAGAGCAAGTCATAAGCAAACAAAGTTCCAACTACTTTGTTTCCAGAAAAGGTAGCAAAGATAGGCAAAAGTTCTGGTGGGCCATCCATTGCCAAAAGCTTGCTTAAGAAAATTAGTGTAGTTTTTAGGAAGAACTTGTCTGAAGGGGAATGTTTGGACTAGACCAGTGTTTTGAAAATTTATATCAAGAAACTAATTCATGTGAAGTATTTTCTAAGCAGCAGCATGGTATAATGTTAGGATAGTATGAGTTTTGGATTAATATAGACCTGGGATTAAGTAGTCCTTTTGGATCTTTGATGAGTTAATTAACTTCTTTGACTTATGGATTAAACAGAAAAATAAAATAATACAAGTAAGGAATCTAGAAAGGTGCCTAATAATTTTTTGATTCCTACTTACCCTTTCATGTCCAAGAAGATGGGAGGCAGTATGGATATCTGTCTATGTTGTAGACGGGTTAACTCACTTCACTGATAAAGGCTTCTTTATCCTCTGCATAACAGCTCTTACTACTTGCTTTCTCCTGTACAAATCTTTAAAATTGTCTTTCTTATTACTGCTGCTATGTGCTTACCGCCACTGCTCATCTTTTGTTTTCTTTTATTTAGTTAATTGATACTCTGAGGCTCTTCAAAGACTGTGTAGTGTTCTAAAAACTTTTGATCCCAGAATTTATCTTGTATATTAAGATAAGTGTTATAAATAGGGAGATTTCTTTATAAGATTTCTTTCCAAATAAATTTCACTTTTTTCTTTCTCAGTTACAGCTTCTTAAATGTCATTGAAATTAAAAAGAAAAAAAGCATTTGTTCTGTGAAAGGTGGATGCTGCTCAAATAGAATAAATAAAGCAGCCTTTGTTTTCCTTTTTTCCTGAGTTTTCTTTGAATTTGATAGGGTTGTGGAGAAGCTGATGCCACCCTGTTAACAATGACTGAAATTAGTTAGAGAACTTACCAGAACTAATCCTCTCTTTTAGCTCTGGTGGGAAATAAGTACTCCTCTTTGATTACTGGGCAGCTCATTGCAATAATACAATACCTAGTTGGAAAGTGCCAGAAACTTTCCAAATAGGGGGCCATTCTGAATAGCTTGCCCATACTCATGATACCAGTTTTTTTCCTAGTTCTTCTGAAAAAGAGGAAACATTTTTAAGCTGGAGAATTCACTGTATTCTCTAAATATTTTGCCTGTTCTTTCTGTTTAAGAGACGCAGGTTTTCTGGGGGGCAGTGGTTGAATTGCTGACCTCTTGGGCACAGAGCCAACACTACCAGGTATCAAGACTAGGAGGGACTGGCAGCTCTCTCTCTCCCCTGTGGAGAAATGGCACCGTTATGAGACGTTGCAGAGTAGTTTTCCTACCCAGGATGCAGATGTACCCAATTCATTATGTTATAATTAACGGGTCTTTATAAAATTAGCAGTAGGGTGGTTCCCAGGCAATCTGTCAGATTCCAATCCTTAAGGGAAAATGATTTCAAATCAGCATATTTGAATTAATCTAGGAACCCACACGTATCATTTCAGAAATTGAGGGGCAATTTGTGCTTCCCTTGTGCTCAAGTTCTCACCTAAGCATTAGGCATAAATGGTAAATATTTGTGGGCTATGAAATGTATTGAGCACTAGGTTTTTGAGTAGAGAGGGATTGTCTTAGGGGTGCCTTCTGGGATTTGTCAAATTCCTCATACTTGTCTATTATTTAGATGACAAAGGGGAAACTACATTGGATCCGGCTTAAAGCAAATGTGATCTTTACCACCATCCTTTGACACTCTCGCCCCAAAAGATTTAATTCTCTTCAGTTCAAATGGGAAAGGGCCTGGGCAAGGTGACTAGACTCCACCCAGAGAGATGGGGCAAGTGCCACTAGTTGAAGTAGCTGACTTGTCAGAATGGGGCGGGGCTGCTGAACAGAGGTGGTGGTGGTGGGTGACTGCTCTGTCTCTTGCCTGTTTTGTAAACAGTTGAATCAGGTTCATTAGCTCTGGAAGCTTAATAACTAAGAATGTCTAATGGAAGTGGAGAGTAGTATTAATTTTTTTTTTTAATTTTAGAGAGAGAGAGGGAATGCAAGTGGAAGAGAATGGCAGAGGGAGAGAGAGAGAATCTCAAGCAGGCTCCACACTGAGTGCAGAGCCCGATGTAGGGCTCAGTCTCCGGAACTGTGAGAACATGACCTGAGCCAAAATCAAGTCTGACACTCAATGGACCCAGCCATCCAGGTGCCCTGTGTGGGGAATAAGTATTATGTCAAAGGATTTGAAAGCTAGTCCTTTGAGAAAAACTCCCTACTGGGTTGGGGACCAATGCGCCAACCATGCGTCTTAAAGATGTTCCACTGTTTTCAGGTCTACCTTGTTTCTGATGGTATGTCAGTGGTCTTCAAATTTTTGTTTTCCTATATGGAGCATGTTCTTTTCCTCTGACTGCCTTCAAGACTTTATATTTAGTTTTCAGTGCTTTGAGTATGATATGCCTTGGCATGGTTTTCTTCTATTTGTGTTCTGACTGGGGTTCACTAAGCTTCTTAACTCTGTCAATTTATTTTTTCTTCATATATTGGAAAATTTTTATGTCATTATCTATTCAGGTATATTTTTCTGCCCCATTCTTTTCCTCCTCTCCTTTGGGGGCTTCATTATATGTATATTAGACATTTAAAAATATTTATTTATTTTGAGAGAGTGAGAGAGCATGCATACGCATGCTGGGGAGAGGCAGAGAGAGAGAGGGAGGGAGGGAGGGAGAGAGAGAGAGAGATTGAGAGAGAGAGAGAATGAATGAATCCCAAGCAGGCTTTGCACTGTCGGTGCAGAGTCCAATGTGGGGCTTGATCTCATGAATTATGAGATGATAACCTGAACTGAAATCAAGAGTCAGATGTTCAATCGACTGAGCCACCCAGATGCCCTGTGAATATTAGACATTTTGATTCCATCCCACAGTTCTTAGTGTCTCTATTCATTTTTTTAATCTTTTTTTCTGTTTGCAATTTTGATAATTTCTCTTGATTTATCATGATGTTCACAAACTTTTGTGTCATCTCTACACTTAAGGTCATCCAGTCAATTTTAAATTGCAAGTATTATATTTTCCAGTTCCAGAATATCCATGTTTTTAAAGTAATAGTTTCCATTTCCCTGATGAGATTTCCTCCCTTTTTTTTTTTCCATTCTGAGTACATTTTATTGAGCATAGTTATAATAGCTTCTTTAACACCTTTGCTGATTCCAACATTTGGGGTTTTGCTTTCATTGATTTTTCTTTTTTCTTGAAGGTCATGTTTTTTTGGTTCTTGGTACATCGCACAGTTTTGTATTAAACTCTGTACCTTGTGAATATTACATTGTGAAGACTGGATTTTGTTTTATTTCTCTGTGAAGTATTGATACTTTAGTTTTCACAGGCAGTTTATTTGGTTGGACTCAAATGGCAAGTTCCGTCTCTTGAGTGAGTGGCAACTCAAATGTTAGTTCAATCTTTTTATCTTTTATTAGTCTGCTTACAGATAGTACCAAGCATGCATGCATGCTTGTCCATGGTAAGGATTCTAGATTTTATTAGAAGTATGTTAGGATGCCATTGGAGGGTTTTGAGCAAAGGGTAATATGTGTTGGACTCTGGGGAAAAGAGCAGAAGAAACAGTTCAGAGGCTATTATTGCAGGAGCCTAGGTGAGGGGTGTTGGAAACTTGGACCAGAGCAGCAGTAGTAGAGAGGGTCAGCTAAGCATATCACATCTCCCTACTAGAATCCAAGGTCTCTGTGGAAGTGTTAAGACCAGAATGTGCCCATTTTTCCAAATGAAAACTATATAGAGAGATACGAGATTGTTTTTCACTGCCATTTTCCCTCCCTCCCAGCCCTTAATAGTAAAACTGTAAAAGGAGAACCCCATTTTGGAAACCTAATGTCATGCCAGAGTAGTTATTGTCATGTCAGTCATCATGGTCAACTAAGGGAACAAGAAGGAAGACTAGGAGAGAACTCAGTGTCATTAATAATCAGGCTTGGACCTCTGCCAGTCAGGCTGTTAAAGGCTTTACTTCTGGCTAGACCTCAGGCAACAGTAGAGATAATAATAAAGGCTATTCCTTATAAAGTTGATACACATTGTTTTTTATCTGTGTCCACTCTCCTTTAAAAAATATTACTTGAGGGGTGCCTCAGTGGCTCAGTTGGTTGATTTTAGCTCAGGTCTTGATTTTAGGGTTGTAAGGTCAAGCCCTGAGTTGGGCTCTGCAAGTAATATTTATGTTACATGAATAGATCAGATGATATTTTCCTAAAATTGTGATTTCTAAGCAAAACTAACGGGAAAAATCTTGTCCCGTTTTTCTAGGTCTAAGATTGTACAAAGTCTGGTAGACTTCACTAGGTTTAGCATCTCTGGTTTTTTTCTTTGACATTATTTAATAACTTGGTGATTATAGCTATGGCTCTCTTTTTTCTGTTTGAGAAGAGGCTACGTGGCTGTGAAGGAGAATTCTATAAAACAGAGCTACCAGAAATCAGAAATTATAGCAAAAATTATAAATGTGTAATATAAAGGAATTGCTGAAAAGTCATGTTGCATAAATGATTTCTTAATTGCTACAAATCAATTCTTTAGGGAATATCTCCTCCTCTTAGTCTATTTGTACTCTTTACTAATTCAAAGTAAGGAATCTGAGACTGAGAGAATTTTATTGTTTTGGGTCACTCAACCAATTAATACCAAATTAGAACTTAGGTCTTGGGACTTCTGACCATGGTCAGTGCATGTTTTTCTTTTTTACCAAATCTAAATTTCTTGAAAAGGCACAGCTTACATGCATAAATAAAATGTTTACAAAGTAAAATAGGAGATTGTATTAATCTTATGTGATAATAATTGCTAACAAGTTTTGAGCATTTTCTATGTGCTCGGTCAGCACTGTGTTGTCCTCTTGATATGCATTCTCTTGTTTACAAACTATTTATATATTTTGAGAGAAAGCAAGAGAGCGTGGGCACATGAGCGGTGGAGGGGCAGAGAGCCAGGGAGAGAGAGAATTGCAAGCAGGCTTTGCACTGTCAGCGCGGAGCCCGACTCAGGGCTCCATACCAAGAACCCGTGAAATTATGACCTGAGCCAAAATCAAGAGTTGGACGCTTAGCCGACTGAGCCACCCAGACACCCCTGCATTCTCTCATTTGATGGTGAACCTCTAACCTATGCTATTTGACCTACAGTTTTATAGGGATCATGTACAACTTCTTTTATGAGTTAAAACAGACTTACCTCATAACCTAAAATATAACCTAAAATCAAAACCTAAATTGTTTTTTAATACTGCATCAGACCCAAATTTAAAGTAAGTTATAAACAGAAAAGTAGTTCACTGTGTTCACCTTCTTATTCCTTTCCCTTTCTTTTCATTACCTAACTTTCCCTACTAAATGTTTATTGAATGAATGAGTCCCTTGAAAAATCAAGATATTTTAATGCTCCTTGGTCTCTCTCTATTGATTACCTCTCCACCCTAGTCACCTCAAGCTGTTTCACATGGGTCCTTGTCTCAAAAGCAGGTATACAGGACTATGAGCTTCCTTTTGTACCTCATTTTCTTAATTCCTGAGCTCTGTGATGGGTTACTTCTTTTTAAAACTTTTTAAATTTTTTTAATATATTTTTTAATGTCTATTTTTGAGAGAGAGAGAGAGCATGAGCGGGGTCGGGGCAGAGAGAGAGGGAGACATAGAATCTGAAGCAGGCTCTGGGCTCTGAGCCGTCAGCACAGAGCCCGGCATGGGGCTTGAACCCGTGAAGTGTGAGATCATGACCTGAGCTGAAGTCAGAAACTCAACTGACTGAGCCCCCCCAGGCGTCCTGGGTTACTTTTTTAAGTTAGAGGAAAGGGGAGGATGGAGGACAAAAGCTAATTGCTGTTTACCTTATTGCCTGTATGGTGACTTGACATAAGGCTCATTTTCAGAAATGGATTCATTACAGAAGTGTACCACACATGTGTATGTGTTGTTTGAGACTGGAGACTGTTGACTTTGGCTAGGCAAAATTTTATCTTAAGGAGAGAAAGGAGAACATTTTAAGTGTATTTAAATTGCTGAATTTAATAGGTGGCATTATGTGTTTGTATGGTGCTTTATATTTTCCACATATATTTTCTAATTTTATTACTTGTCAAGTATGTTTTACCTTTTTGTGTTCCCTGTTCTTGGTCTACTTTATGACTTGGGTTCATACACTTAGTTTCTTCATGCCCTATTTTTCTTGCTTCCCAACTTCAAAGACCTGCCTATGGCTAGTTGTGAGCTGCTTTTATAAAAGATTCCATATTTAGGTAGTTCTTCCATTTGAATCCAAATTCCTCTGCTGCACTTCAGCAACTGTCACTTACCAAATTGTAGAAATGTTTGATTGTTGCTTGTTAATAGCAATAATTACTTACATTTCCATCCCTTACATATTAAGAGATATTGGCTATCAATTGGGGATCTAACTTATGATAGCTAATTAAATATTTATGATGTAAATTGATACTTTCCTAATTAATGTGAATTTGCTGATTTCTGCCAGGATTTAGAAGCCAAATACCTTATTAGCATACTAGGAGAAAGGATCTTGGTAGAGTAGTAGCTCTTTATCATTCATAAATTCCAGAATTCCTCAAGAACCAACTTAAATGTTATGTGAGGTTACTAATTATTTTTTGATCATGCATGTACTTGCATACATTTGCATACAGTAGGACTCCAGGCCATGACTGCTGTATTGTTCCATTGTGATGGGAAGAAACGTGCAGTGAGCAGAAGTCTAGGCTTTTATGAATGATGGTAGAACTAGTCAGCAGGAGAACTCATGTAGCTTCCCCAGGAAGCATTGTTCATGAAACAAACAAAAAAATGAATGTTGGCCTGCATGCCTCCTGACTTGGCAGTTATAGGTTGATGGATTGTTTTGCTCTGGAATACTAGATTAAATGCTAGGAGGTTTTAGTATGTAGAATGTTATAGTTTTGATACATAAAGTTATCAAGTCTTTATTCCATATTCTGAAAATAGAATGGACAGGGCTAAATTAGGGTTTATTTCCTAGTCGTTTGGTTATTTGCTCATTTATAAAATGTGTTGAACACCTACTGTATGCCAGGCGCATTGCTCGGTACATTCTGGTCAGTGTCATAACCAGTAATTGACTTAGTAACTTGAGGGTCAGTTTTCATGTCCACGAGTTACCAAGGTAAAATCATTAGGCATGAGAAAATAGCCAGTGTTGAAGAAGCAGGAGCTGTTTTTTAGTTTTAAAAACAAAACAAAACAATGTCAACAAAAATGAGCAACATGACTTACTACTCTGGTTGACTCATTTCTTTCCTTTTCGATCTGCCGTTTCTCAAAAATCTTAGATGCCAATGCTGATCTGATGGATGTCTGCATTACAGATATTTAAGTTTTTTAGTCCTTATGTTTTTGGTGCCAGAATTGATAACAGTAGGTTTGCTGAGCAAAATTTTGTCTAGCTAATAAGCAGTATAGCTTTGAAGCAAAACTGTTAGAAGAAACCTTTTACTCTTTCCTCCTAGTTAATTTTAGTTTATATTTGCAATGTCTGTAAGTGCAGAAATCTCCTTTTGGTTGTAAGGAAAAGGTAAATTGTTCTTAAATAATGAACTGTATGTGCTGTACTGTTTTCTGAATGTTGACTCTAAATCAGAGTATCTCCTCAGTGGCACTAATGACATGTAGAGCTGGATAATTCTTTGCTCTGGGTGGTTGTCCCGTGCTTTGTAGTATTTAGCAGCATCCCTGGCCTCTGCTGACTAGATATGACTAGCTCACCCCGTTCCACTACCAGTTATGACAACCAAGACTGTCCAGCGTCATTGTTTTATATGTTTCTTGGGCAGAATCGCTCATAGTTAAGAATCACTGCTGTAAATTCTTAAAGCAGACTTTTTGACCACAATTGTTTGTGAGCCAACCAGAAATAAGCTGCTGCAGTTCATGATGCTGTGTTTCTGTGAATCCTTAAATCTTTCCTTTCCTTCTGATGGCTATTGCGTCAGTTCCCTAATCCTGAAAATCTTGCTGCCATCCAGCCCAGAGGGGTTGTGCCAGGATGAGCAAAGGTAGTATGTATACTATATTTCTGGAATCCACAGTAGTTGTTTGTAATGGACTTGCCTCTTACTGGACTTTAATAAACTTGCTAAAAAATACAGATGTGAAATCTAGGCTAAAACACATTTGGTATTAGATCTTCAGTTCTAAGTCTTCCAAAAGACAAGCAGGTCCTCTTGATTTGGTTTATTTTGTAAATTGGACAAAAATTTTGGATGTGCTCTAGGCATCAAATCATGACTGTTTTAGTTTGTGTTGTTTTTAGAGTGAATGAGGTTGTTTATAAGATGGTCACGTTTGGCTGATGAATAAGTTCCATTTTTGCACACAGTATGGGGCTGTATTTAGGAGAGAGGTTCCTCACTTACCTTTGCACAAGTAAGTGGTGGAGTGGGAATGTGAACTCAGGCTTTTCTTTTTAAAAAAAAATTGTCTCTATTTTCTTTTCTTTCTCTCCCCCCCTCCCCCTTTTTAGAAAAAGAGCGTGTGAGCTGATGAGAGGGTCAGAGGGGGAGAGAGAGAGAGAGAATCTTGGTCTGGAGCCTGATACAGGCCTTGATCCCATGACTCTAGGGTCATAACTGAGAGTCGGACACTCAACCAAATGAGCCATCTAGGCGCCCCCAGGCTTTTTTGATGGACTCCAAAACCATGCTTTTCCTCTACCAACCCTCTCAAAATTTAATGTGCATAGGAATCACCTGGGGATTTTGCAGGTTTCTGACTTGGTAGGCTTGGGGTAGGCCTGTGTTTCAAGAGAGCCCTAGGGGAGGCCCGTGTTGGTGGTGTTTGGCTTACACTTTAACTACTAAAGTTCTGTGCTGTGTTCCTGGATTGCTAATTTTGCTGTAGATAATCTTCCTAGTGTCTAACCTGTAAAACTGATAATCTACAGTTGAATATTGAAGAATTGAGTATTTTTTCTTCATTTTAAGCTGTGTGTATTTGCTGCTAGAATTGAGGGGGAGCTTTGTCCACCTGAGCTGCCAGAATTGCAGTTCTGTATTAAGTGGATGCTAGGTGTGTTAGGAAAGTAAAATGAATGACCAAGAGTGGGTTGTTGGGGGTGGTTGAGCAAACAGCTGCCATAGTGCATTGATTCTAAGGTGGACGTTATTTTATATTTTAACATCTCTGAAATTGGGTGTGTCTTAAGATAGATGGCATTTTGTGTTTGCTGAGGTTGGCATTTGGCTCCTGCTACTTCTGACCATTTCCCTGCTCCCTGGGGATGGAGCCCAGCAGCTACTATGGTGAGTAGTTGGTCATCTCCCCCTCCCTGCTCGTCTTTACTGCAACCCAGACCTCAGTGCTTTGTTCTGCAACTGCTGAATCTGAGCTTGGGAGACCTGGGCTTGCTTCCAGGGACTTTTTATATGGCCAAACGTGCTGCAGGGCAAGGGGGATTTCTGTGTCTATTGCTTGGCTCTGACATCTGTTTTCTGTAGTAGCAAATCTGATTATAGATTATAGATCCTTTCTTGTCTTGACTTGGGAGGAAGTCCTCTGGGGCTGAGGCAAAGTCTTTTAAGACTTTTTAAAGCTCTTTAGTAAAGTAAACATTCTAAGTGATGTTTGGTTTGATGAGATTTATAAATTTAATGTAAGTTTAGCAGAAAAAGACTGATTTGGAGTTAGAAGGCACCAGTTAGTGTCTAGCTCTGCCACTTGCCATTTGTCCATGTACAAGGTGAGAGTTGGCCGTATGATCTGTAAGGCCTTTTGATCTCTGAACTAATTGGATTCTAAGTATGTTAGAATGCATTAGTTGAAGTATGAGGACTCTGCTCTAAGAACATAGAAGTGGTTAATTTTGACAAGGGTGTAAGGGACAGGAGGCATGTGAGCTGGGTCCCCAGGGAGAGAATGATTTTGGCAGAAGAAGAGGAGAAAGAGTATTTTAAGCTATGGAGACAGTATTTGTGAGATCACAGGAGTACCTTTGAAAGCATTCATAAAGTTTTAGACCATGGATATAATTCCATTCATCAAGCTAGGTAGAGCTTATTCTCAGTACAAGTAAAATTTCTGTTGAAAGTAAGATGACCCTCTCTGTCTTTCTAAAAAGATGATTCCTCAGGAAGTTCCCTTTGTTTCTGGTTTTTGAGAATAAATTGATAGTTTCCCATTAGGTGGATTAATTAGATATAGGTACAATAAAAATAAAATGAGCTATTAAAGTACTGAGTATGGTCATCTTCATATTGGGCAAGGTGAATAACAAAGCTACCACCTACATTGTTAGTAAACTGTGCTTATCTAAGATGTCTAAGTAAAACATTTTCTTTGTAATGTAATTCTGTTTGGGCACTAATCTTTGTTTTATGAAGAAAATACTGCTTTGCATATATGGGTCACTTTGGATAGAGAATCTTTGAATTGGGATTTGCTGTAAATTAACACAGCTGTTAATTTTGCTGAGTTAGGTACCCCTTGAAAGAAAAAGCATCTGTATGTGTAGTCAGTGGGAATTGCAAAGATGAGGTAATTAACCTCAACTGGATGGGCTCTCCTTTTTTAGGCATCAGAAATGACACAAACTCAAGGGATTTCTGAGTTGGGCTTTAAAATTTATGAGTAAGCCTGGGGATTTCAGAGCTGGGAATTATAATCTCAGTTCTACTCTGCCACCTTGTGTTCCCTTGGGAGAGTTATTTTTAATTTCTGTAGACTGTTTATCGTTTATGTAAAATAATCCTCAGCTTTAACTTGTTTCACAAGAAAATTAGTTAGCAAATGAATAAAGCTTAAAATGTGAAATCCTTATACATTTGCTGAATTATAAGATCAGTTTCTGTTCCTGAAAGACATGTACTGGGTTTTATGAGTGGTAGGCAACCTGGCAACATTATTTAGTAAATTTAGCCACAGTCTCCTTTGACCAGAGGCAGTTTTGGTTTTGCATTCTATAATGCAGCATTGATCATTAGTGTTTTTCCTTCCTCCTTACAGGTGGTCCGGACTGAGAAGAACAGTTTGAACAACCGATTCTTGCCCTGGAATGAAATTGAGACAGAGGCTATCCTGTCTATTGATGATGATGCTCACCTCCGCCATGATGAAATCATGTTTGGGTTTCGGTGAGCAGCTACTTTTTATTCAAGAAACACTTTTGTTTGCAAGTGACAGAAAACCAACTCAAAGGTGGATTAGGCAGCAGAATGAATTTCTTGGCTGATAATAAGTACTCAGAGGTAGTAAGGGCTGACAGGACATAGCTGGATTTTGGGTCTTAGGTGATGTTGGAGAACTCCATTTCTCTTCATCTCTAGGTTTTGCTTTCCTCTTTGTTGCCTGTGATCTCCCATAGGCTCTCCCTTTGAGGGAGGGCAGGGAGATGGATTCTGTGATTGGCTAGATCAGGGTTATCTGCCTGGCCCTGGAGCTGAAACTATATCATCCTCCAGCCACAAACATGGACTGAGTGGAGGGAAGAGATAGTTCCCTAATGGAAATGTGAGGTTTTTGTGTTTGCAGGAATAGCTCCCAGTCAGGCAGAAGCAACATGTTGCTATGTGTTAGGGTAATGGAATGGTGCCAGAATCCTGGGGCTTGAAAGATTTGGGGAAAGATGGGGTTAGGAGCAAAGATCCAAGAGGAAAAAGAGAGGGAGGAGGAGGTGGTTCTTATGATCAAAATGCGTGACATTTTTGAATCCATACTGTGTTCCAGAGACTAGCTGAGCACTTTGTGTGATTTTATCTCATTAATACTGCTCTAAAACTTGACAATGTAAGTTGTACTCCTCTCCATATTACATAGGAGTAAACTGAGATCAAGGAGAGCAAAACCATGATGTTAGAAAGTAAATGGTAGAACTGGAATTCAAATGCAGGTTTGTCTGACTCCAGAATTTCCAGTCAATCACTAAACTATATAGTTTTCTTGAATCTTACTTAGTAGTTCTTACCGGGGTTTATATATCCCAGTTGAAGGATCATTACAGATAAGAGAAGTACATCCAGGGTTATTCAAAGTGTGTCATGGACTAGTATGCAGGCCCATGGACAGTCTATTATGTGTCCACAGTGAAGTAAGTACAAAAATTGAGGGTAGGCCTTAGCAACTTTAAAGCGATTTGACATTTATTGTGACATCCAAGCTTGTGATCATTTTCTCGCAATTCATTTTTGGGTAATGTTTATTGAATACAATTCATAAGTCATACAATTCACTCATTTAAGTGTAATCATTCAACAGTTTTTAGTATATTTACAGAGTTATGGAACCATCACTGTGATCTTTTTAGAAATCTTTTATTACCACTGAAAGAAACCCTGTACCCATTAGCGATCACTTCCCATTTTCCTCCACCTTCTCTAAGCCCTAGGCAATTATTAATCTATCTGTGCCTCTATAAATTTGCTTATTGTGCATATCGAAAATAAATGGTTCCATATAACATGTGCCATTTTGTAACTGGCTTCTTTCACTTAATAGATTTTAAAAGGTTCACCCATCTGGGGGCGCCTGGGTGGCTCAGTCGACTGGTTAAGCATCCGATTTCAGCTCAGGTCATGATCTCGTGGTTCGTGGGTTTGAGCCCCGTATCGGGCTTTGTGCTGACAGCCTGGAGCCTGCTTCAGATTTTGTGTCCCTCTCTCTCTGTCCCTCCCCCACTTATGTTCTGTCTGTGTGTCTCTCTCTCAAAAATAAATAAACATTAAAAAAAAAAAAAGGTTCACCCATCTGAGCATGTGAGTGTATTTCCTTTTGTATATACGCATTTGGTTGGTCCATTTCTCTGTTGATGGACATTTGGGTCATTTCTGCTTCTCGGTTATTGTGAATAATGCTCTTGTGAAAATTTATTTTATTTTATTTTATTTTTTATTTTTTTTTCCTGTGAAAATTTATGTACAAGTGTTTGTATGAACATTTCCTTTCTCTTAGATATACACATTGGAGTGGAACAGCTAAATCGTGGTAACTCCAACATTTTGAGGAACTGCTATATTTTTTTCCACAGAGGGTGCACCATTTTATATTGCCGCCAGCAGTATATAAGTGTTCTAATTTCTCCATGTCTTTGATAGTACTTGTTGTTTTTCATTTTTTATTTATAGCCATTCTATTGTGTGTGATGCGTGGTATTTCAGTATAGTTTTGATTTGCATTTCCCTAATGACTAATGATGTTGAGTATCTTTTTATGTGCCTAATAACCGATTGTAGTGTGTTGGTAATTAGAACATTAGCACATTTAAAGAATAATTCATTAAGGGTAAGGCATACCAAAGCATGACCTATTATAATATGGCACATGAGTTAAACATATTTAGTGCAGCGCAGGTTGAGTATAAGGTTAAGGAACTGATTATGTCCTTTGTTTTTATATGTAAATCAGTAGCATTATTTATAGTCAATATTTTAAAATGCCTAACTTTCAAATATTCACTGAGACCATACCGTCTAAAACTACTGATGCATTGCCCCAAGAATTTACTTAAGTCTTTATCTGAATTTATCTCATACCAGTGCTTCCGTACTGATTTTTCCCCTTATTATTTAATAGCTAATTAACCATATTTTTATGATATATAATTAGCCTTATTTATTATTATTTAATATATAATTGACCATATCATGGTTGGCAGCCCTTAAAACAAATTAGATATGGTACCTTTTGATATCATGTATGTAGCAAATGAGATTCTGTCTTATTAAGGACTAATTGCATTATATTGACTTAAATTAGCCAAATCAGATGATTAAAATATTCAGTTTCTGGGGCGCCTGGGTGGCTCAGTCAGTTGAGCGTCCAACTTCGGCTCAGGTCATGATCTCGCAGTTCGTGAGTTCAAGCCCTGCGTCGGGCTCTGTGCTGACAGCTCAGAGCCTGGAGCCTTCTTCGGATTCTGTGTATCCGTTTCTCTGCCCCTTTCCCGCTCATGCTGTCTCTCTCTGTCTCTCAGAAAATGAATAAATGTTAAAAAAAAATTTTTTTTAAATTCAGTTTCTTATTCTTTCTGCTGCTATTTCAGGACTAATAGAAGTAATAGGCATTTGAAGAGATCAATATTTTTAGGAGTATTGGTAGAACATTTGGATATCCTGGTGGTATTTGTTAGTAATTCTTACATTCTGTAAATGTCAAAGTATATAATAAAAACTTCTTGTAGCTTTTTGGGCTAGTAATTTGGAGTCCTTCTTAGGAGATAAATTAGGACAGAGGTAAGACTTGGCTAGGAGATGGCAGAAGGCCACCTAGGAGGCTGTTATATTGTGATAGAAGTTGTGGTTTCTGGTGTATTGGACTAGATTAATTGCTTTCAAACTTAATAGGAGAGGAAGTCTTTTGGAATGAAATCTTTTTTGTGTTTTAGGAATTGAAACTCCATGTAAGTGATGAGAGAGTTTTTCAGGCAGTTTAAATCTCTGTTTGGGGTGAGATGGAGTGGGGATATGGTGGTTCATTGCTTATGAAACCAGAAGCACTTCTACAGCTTGTAGGGTTCTGTAGATGATAAGTACTTTCAGCTCTATGATTTTAGCCTGTGAAATTGGGGAACCAATTTTATTGTCCTACCTTACCTATAAATTTAGGGATTATATAAAAGTTTAGCCTGGAAACATACTGAATTCTGAATTTATTATTTCATGCATTTATGAATCTTTCATTTGTGTAGTCCTATAGACCACTTCTTTTGATGGTACAGGTTTCGGCCTCAGCTGTGCTCAATTCAGGAATTAAGACTGTTGCACCTACTCCAAGCAATAGTCTCCTGTGGTTAAACCAGTGGGCTCCAAGTTTTTTTTTAATGGTGTACCCCCTCAGTAAAAGAACAGTTATGTATGCAATATACGTAAATTATATACAAGTCCTACTGTACTAACATATTATGCTCATGTAAAACTTTTGAGAAAAAATAAAAATAAAAAATAGAAAATAGAACAGAAAAAAATAGAAAATAGCACATAAAAATATAACAACTTTTTTTGGAAATTAAGATTAAAAATAAATAGAAGTAGAAATTGATATTTCTTCCTACTCGTTAGCAGATTGCTGTTCATACCCCATTTTGGAGACTCTTGACTTCTAGTTAACTCCTTTACATGTTATTCCAGCTTGTTCTTTCTGTAAAGGCTTAGAGAGGTGCTGGCTGCCAGAAGTTAGAAGAGCAGTAAGCAAGTGCTTATTAAGGAGACTACATGTGGCACTCTTTGCTTGTTTTTATCTTGTTTGGCCTGTGATTGATTGATCTTGTTATTTAAAGAAAAACCTTTTAAAGGAAAAAAGAAGTAACAGCCCAAGGACCAGAGCCTGCAAGATAGAGACGGTAATTTTAAACTTTCTGGTTATCTTAGAGCTTCATACTCAGGTGTGTGCATATACTTGTGTTTTTCAAGGGTGTGGAGAGAAGCACGGGACCGCATTGTGGGTTTCCCTGGCCGTTACCATGCGTGGGACATCCCTCATCAGTCCTGGCTCTACAACTCCAACTACTCCTGTGAGCTGTCCATGGTGCTGACAGGTGCTGCCTTCTTTCACAAGGTAAGAAAAAGCTTGATAAGATTGGCATGAACTTGGTTAAGAGTTGAGCCTTTGGGTGGTAGTGAAATGCTGCCCTAAAGTTAGCCATCCTAATGTTTCTTATATGTTCATTTTTTTTCTTTTAATTTTTTTAAATGTTTATTCATTTTTGAGGGACAGAGTATGCGTGGGGGAGGGGCAGAGAGAGAGGGAGACAGAATGCAAAGCAAGCTCCAGGCTCTGAGCTGTCAGCACAGAGTCCGATGTGGGGCTCGAACCCACAAAGTGTGAGATCATGACCTGAGCCGAAGACCAACACTTAACTGATTGAGCCACCCAGGTGCCCCTCTTGTATGTTCCTTTTATGCTAGAAGTAAGTTATTTCTATTTTTAAAGATTGTTTTCAAGATGCTCAAAGCAACTCTGGAATAAAAAGTCAAGGTAGTAAGGCTGCCTGCACGACTGCATGTAGGCCATTAGGGAAATTAGTTTACCTTTCTGGGCTTTGGCTCTCATCCTTAAAACTGGGAGCTTTGGGCTAAATACTGTTGTTTTACCATTGCCATCCTAGACAGGGCCTGGCTGATTCTCTTCTGATTCAGGCTAACCCACACTATCAAACCCCACTATGAGCCTCTGTAGTGGTTGTGCAAGTTTTGTTTATTCCTTAGAGCTTTCACCATGGCATGCATCCCAGTTTTTAATGAATATCCAAAATGCATACCCCTGCAGTCATTACTTTTCTCCTGTATTGTTATTGCTTAATGTTTTTGCTCCTGACTCATCTTTCATCTGTATCTTGTCTATACTGTGAAGTAGCCACTGGCCACACGTGGCTATTGAGTACTTGAAATGTGACTGGTCATTATTGAGATGAGCTGTAAGTATAAAGTGCACACCAGATTTTGAAAATTTGGCATGAAAGAAAGAATGTAAACTATCTCATTAATAATTTTTATATTGATTGTATGTTAAAATGCAATTATTTTGGATACACTGGGTTAAATAAAATATGTTCTAATTAATTTTACTGTTTCTTTTTTTAATTTAATTTTTTTTTAATTTACATCCAAGTTAGTTAGCATATAGTGCAACAACGATTTCAGGAGTAGATTCCTAAGTTACCCTTACCCATTTAGCCCATCCCCCCTCCCACACCTACTCCAGTAACCCTCTGTTTGTTCTCCATATTTATGAGTCTCTTATGTTTTGTCCCCCTCCCTGTTATTGTGTTATTTTTGTTTCCCTTCCCTTATGTTCATCTGTTTTGTCTCTTAAAGTCCTCTTATGAGTGAAGTCATATGATTTTTGTCTTTCTCTGACTAATTTCACTTAGCATAATACCCTCTAGTTCCATCCATGTAGTTGCCAATGGCAAGATTTCATTCTTTTTGATTGCTGAGTAATACTCCATTGTATATATATACTACATTTTCTTTATCCATTCATCCATGGATGGACCTTTGGTCTCTTTCCATACTTCGGCTATTGTTGATAGTGCTGCTATAAACATTGGGGTGCATGTGTCCCTTCGAAACAGCACACCTGTATCCCTTGGATAAATATCTAGTAGTGCAGTTGCTGGTTTGTAGGGTAGTTCTATTTTTAGTTTTTGAAGAAACCTCCATACTGTTTTCCAGAGTGGCAGTACCAGCTTGCATTCCCATACTGTTTCTTTTACTTTTTAAAAATGTGGCTACTAGAGATGTGACTCACATAATATATCTTAGATAGTGTTGCTCTATACCTTTCCTTCCAAGTACTTCCTCTGGGCTCTGAAGAATCCCTTTTCTTAGATAGCCAATTCCCTGCACCCCTCACTTCACAGAATACCACTTCTGTCTCCTTGACCTGATTAATACCTGACTTTTCTCTGAGGACAGTGCTTCCCCTTTACCCTGTTCCTATATTTCTTCCTGGGACAGTGATTTAGTCTGCTCATTTCCCCAGATACGTACTTTGGAGCAGGGAAGGTACAGAGAATCATTTTTATTGCTTACCAATGACACTTCCAGACAATTCTCAGCTCTCATATAAAATCTCATTTGAGTCTCATTTGAGCATCTGTCTTGTTGCTTCCATCTAGGAACCTCCTAGTTATTTCTTCCTGGTCATCAAAGACATTGGCACGTGGCCCATCATCCTGATCTCCACTCCATGCCCTCTCTCATCCTGGGCAACTTGCACACTCTTTTCCCCATAAATGTTGAAGTGTCTTAGAGTTCTGGCTTCTATATCTAGTGCTCTTCTCACTTTGTGTTTTCCCTAGACATTCTCTCATATCTCAAGGTCTTGTGGATTAACATCTACAGGCTGGTGATTTCTGTGTCTATATTCCAGCCTTGGCTGTTGCCTGAATTCTGTACTCCTATACCTAATGATGTTTTCAGGACATCCCCTATATGTCCCTCTTCAAACTTCAAACTGACATCCCAAGTTTCTTCAATCTTTTGTCCCTCATGTATTTCATATTACCTGTGGTGGCATCTTGTGACCCACCTCAAACAGAACCTTGAAAGCCATCTTACTAGGGACATTTTGAACTAGACTAAGAAATCATTAAACTTTCAGACTTTTTTTTCTTTTTAAAACTTAATGTGTGAAGCTGATCTGCTTGTTCCATCTTGAATCTCACCCTTGTGCTTATTTTCCAAACATGGGTGGGCTTTGGTTGGATAGGAGTTGCAAGTAGGATTAGAAACTATCGGCTGAGAAACCATACTTAACTGGAGTCATTTATTTTCCTACTGGTCATCTGAGAAAGAGTCACCAATTTTAGCATTGCTACTCATACCTTAAGAATTTACTTGCCTTCTGAAAAGTCTGCCTGTTCTCAAATTCTGATTGCTCTTTAAAAGTTACAATAGCCATATCCCTTCACTTTTAAGTAATAAATAATTTACTTAATAAACCTTAGGGTTTTTTTTTTCTATTTGAAAATCTAGAGCAAAGGTTATAGAGTAGCAGCCCTTGAGCCTTCTGTGGCTAACAGAAATGTTTATTTAGTCCCCTAATGCCATCCCATGCGCTGCCAGGTTTTAAACACCAGAGAAGTTTACACAAACATCTGGACTTTGGTGAACATGAAGATCAGGTCATATGTGGGTGTTCTGCCTGCCTGGCACCAATTGCCTGAAGCTGTGTAGTCACTGTCCCCTGCTGATGGGCTTGTATGCACTTATTTGCCCCACGTCACTTTATTTTTCTTACACCAGTTTCTTTAAAGTGTCACTTATTTATTTACCTTACTTGTTTGGTCCTTGAAAGCAATGAAGTTGGTCATCCCTGATTTGAGAAATCAAGTTTTCTGTTTATAAGTACCAATCAAAAAATTTTAAACCTGTACCTCATATACGTGTGTATTTATTTATATGCACTACTGTACTTACAGAAATTTTTATAATGTTGAGATAAAGATGAAATAAAATTTCAAAATGATATTCTTACTGAATTTTTATATTTTAGTGAAAGCAAATGATTGAATATTCTTCTTCCTCCTTCCTTCCCTCCTTCCTTCCTTCTTTCCTTTTTTTAATTCCAGTTAGTTAACATACAGTGTTATATTAGTTTCAGGTGTATTATCTTTTAAAACCTTAATTTGACACTGTCTTATGGCAAGTCAGAGATCTATTTCTTTTTTTTTTTTTAATGTTTATTTCTGAGGGAGAGATACTGAGCATGAGCTGGAGAGGGGCAGAGAGACAGACAGACAGACACACACACACAGAACTGGAAGCAGGCTCCAGGCTCTGAGCTGTCAGCACAGAGCCTGATGCGGGGCTTGAACCCACGATCTGTGAGATCATGACCTGAGCTGAAGTTGGCTGCTTAACCAACTGAGCCACTTGGGTACTCAGAGAGATCTATTTCTAAAGTAAGCATATTTTTGATACTTGGTTTTAGTCACTGTCCGTGTAAGAAATGCCACATTGCTGGGCTTATTAAGTCATGATATTCATCCACTAATTTGGTAGCATTTTGTTAAAATCCACTTAGAATTTTCATCTTCTGAAATGCCTTTTGTTTTTTTTAAGGAAACTAATGAGAAAGTGTTAGTTTTTCTTAGAGTAGGTTCTAAATCCATTGAAACTTTTCATTTAAAATATTTTTAAACAGGCTACAAAGTTTTTATTTTTTTTAAATGTACAACATGAAAGCGTTTATTTATGGCATCAATCATAATCACATAATGGTGGAAATACTTCTAAACATTTGTGTTCATAATGTCTTCTCCATATTTTTATTTTTTTTTTTTTATTTTTTCAATAGATGAAGTTTATTGTCAAATTGGTTTCCATACAACACCCAGTGCTCATCCCAAAAGGCGCCCTCCTCAATACCCATCTCCCAGCCCCCATCAACCCTCAGTTTGTTCTCAGTTCTTAAGAGTCTCTTATGCTTTGGCTCTCTTCCACTCTAACCTCCTTTTTTTTTTTTTTCTTCCCCTCCCCCATGGGTTTTTGTTAAGTTTCTCAGGATCCACATAAGAGTGAAACCATATGGTATCTGTCTTTCTCTGTATGGCTTATTTTACTTTGCATCACACTCTCCAGTTTCATCCATGTTGCTACAAAGGGCCATATTTCATTCTTTCTCATTGCCACGTAGTACTCCATTGTGTATATAAACCACAATTCTTTTATCCATTCATCAGTTGATGGACATTTAAGCTCTTTCTATAATTTGGCTACTGTTGAGAGTGCTGCTATAAACATTGGGGTACAAGTGCCCCTATGCATCAGTACTCCTGTATCCCTTGGGTCAATTCCTAGCAGTGCTATTGCTGGGTCATAGGGTAGGTCTATTTTTAATTTTTTGAGGAACTTCCACACTGTTTTCCATAGTGGCTGCACCAGTTTGCATTCCCACCAACAGTGCAAGAGGGTTCCCGTTTCTCCACATCCTTGCCAGCATCTATAGTCTCCTGATTTGTTCATTTTGGCCACTCTGACTGGCGTGAGGTGGTATCTGAGTGTGGTTTTGATTTGTATTTCCCTGATGAGGAGCGACGTTGAGCATCTTTTCACGTGCCTGTTGGCCATCTGGGTGTCTTCTTTAGAGAAGTGTCTATTCATGTTTTCTGCCCATTTCTTCACTGGGTTATTTGTTTTTTGCGTGTAGAGTTTGGTGAGCTCTTTATAGATTTTGGATCCTAGCCCTTTGTCCGATATGTCATTTGCAAATATTTTTTCCCATTCCGTTGGTTGCCTTTTAGTTTTGTTGGTTGTTTCCTTTGCTGTGCAGAAGCTTTTTATCTTCATAAGGTCCAGTAGTTCATTTTTGCTTTTAATTCCCTTGCCTTTGGGGATGTGTCAAGTAAGAGATTGCTACGGCTGAGGTCAGAGAGGTCTTTTCCTGCTTTCTCCTCTAGGGTTTTGATGGTTTCCTGTCTCGCATTCGGGTCCTTTATCCATTTTGAGTTTATTTTTGTGAATGGTGTGAGAAAGTGGTCTAGTTTCATCCTTCTGCATGTTGCTGTCCAGTTCTCCCAGCACCATTTGTTAAAGAGACTTTTTTTCCATTGGATGTTCTTTCCTGCTTTGTCAAAGATTAGTTGGCCATACCTTTGTGGGTCTAGTTCTGGGGTTTCTATTCTATTCCATTGGTCTATGTGTCTGTTTTTGTGCCAATACCATGCTGTCTTGAGGATTACAGCTTCATAGTAGAGGCTAAAGTCTGGGATTGTGATGCCTCCTGCTTTGGTCTTCTTCTTCAAAATTACTTTGGCTATTCTCTTCTCCATATTTTTAAAAGAAGGCAGTTCTTTCTTCTTGTTTTCATGTCACCTTCCCTTGTTGAGGATATGGATTATGTTCTCTACCTATGTTCTCATTTGCACACTAATGGCAGCCACTGTGCATTTAAAGGGTTGACAGGCACTTGGGTGGCTCAGTCAGTTAAGCATCCCACTCTTGATTTTGGCTCAGATCAGGATCTTTTATTTTGTGAGATCAAGCCCTACTTCGGGCTCGGCATTAACATCAAAGAGCCTGCTTGGGATTCTCTGTCTCCCTGTCACTGTGCACCTCACTTGCTCTCTCTTTCTCTCTCTCTCTCAAAATAAATAACACTTAAAAAAAAATAGTCAACAAATTTTAATCATCTGTCTTTCTTATAGAAAGATGATATAGAAAGAGAAAAATATATAATTCATCTTTTAAGTTCACTTAAGTACTTTGCCGTAAGGTAACCAGCAAACCACTATGTGGTACAAAAATTTTATTATCATTATTTCACTACATAGATTCTAACTATTTAAGGTAATAAAATATATAAATCCGTTTTACTGGGCACCTTACCTATTCATTCATCATTAGCACATTGCAACACATCATAATTAATAATTGCCTTGTTTTATAGCATTTGTCCTTTTCTGTGGTATAAGTATTCTTACTGCGACTGATTTCAAGCTATGGACATAAGTCACTGAACTTGAAGTTAGGAAGGGATGGGCGATTCTGCACCATTATATAGTATTTTCACCATCCAGATATGGTAGATATAAACAACCTCAAGATAACAGTAAAATGTAATAAATAATAGTAAGCTAATTAAGTGATGTGCTTTAGGTATTTATTGGTTTTAATATAACTTATTTAATTTTAAGTTTATGTGATTATATTTTTAATAATGGCTATTTTTCATAACACGCTCACAGAATTCCTAAACAGTCTCACAAAATTCTTGGTTAGCAATTGATATTCATTAGCAGGTGTGAGCCAGCTTTCGCACACCATTTTCTGGGCCTTTCAGGACAATTTTCAGAATGTAGACTTTGGGGCGCCTGGGTAGTTCATTCGGTTAAGCATCTGACTTCAGCTCAGGTCATGATCTTGTGGTTCTTGGGTTTGAGCCCCGTGTCAGGCTCTGTGCTGACAGCTCGGAGCCTGGAGCCTGCTTCAGATTCTGTGTCTCCCTCTCTCTCTGCCCTTCCCCTGCTCTCACTCTGTCACTCTCTCTCTCAAAAATAAAATAAAACATTAAAAAAAAAAGAAAGAAAGTAGGCTTTTACTCTGAGTGAAATGAAAAGCTGTTGAAGGGTTTTGGACTGGCATGTTTGGACTTGTGTTTGAACATGATCACCCTGCTGTGCATAGAACGGACTGTAGGGAAGAAAATATGACAGCAGGGAAACTGTTTAGGGGATAGTATGAATAATCCAGGCAAGAGATGATGGTGGCTTGGAGCAGGGAGTAGCCTATGGCAATGGTTGAGAAATAATCAGATTCTAGAATGCATATGTAGAGGAACTGAGGGATTGGATGTTTTATGGCTCAATAACCAGGCTTTCCCCCTCACTTATCCCTTATTGTCGTTGTCACAGAATGTTCAACTGAACCACTGTCTGACCTAATTTGAAAAAATCTTTATATTGTTGTAAAATGAACTTTTGATCCTCAAAGGGGGGTGATAATGGCGATTTGGACGGGAAAATTATTTATTATTGCAGAAGATCTGCCTTGTAGGATGTTTAGCATCCTTGGCCGCAACCCCCTAAATAAATGCCAGTAGTGATTCCACTAATGATTGTCACGCCCAGCCCTCCCACCCCCACTACACTTCCTAACAGCTCCTAGATCCATGTATGTTTTTGCTGAAAGCCAAAGAACTGTGGCCTCTAACAGAGTATGTGATTCTTTTTCTACCCCTGACAGTATTATGCCTACCTGTATTCTTACGTGATGCCCCAGGCCATCCGAGATATGGTGGATGAATATATCAACTGTGAGGACATTGCCATGAACTTCCTTGTCTCCCACATCACTCGGAAACCCCCCATCAAGGTGAGGGTTTCAGTACTTCTGGAACTGGGGATGCATGTGTACTTCAGTCACTTATTTTGTGGTAGTGCAATAGGTAATGAACCGTACCTCAGAGTCCTCATCTGCAGTTGTTGCAGAGTTAAGTGAGTTGTTCATACAGGGGCTCTCTGCTGCTAAGGCGTAAATGGACAGAACCCGGAGGGTTTGGAACTTGGATGGGGAAAATGTTACATCTTTAATTTTCACTAGTCTCTAACTGGAGTTAGCATTTCCATCAGTTATCAAACATGCTACAGTTCCTAAGAGTATTTACAGTAACTGATTTGTCACCAATAGAGCTGACAGATATTTTCATATCACATTACATTTGTTGCTGCATCTTGAAGTATTATTTATGTTCACCATTGCTTTGAAATTATGGTAGTTACTAACTTTTCCATAGATCCATGGCATAAAAAATATAAGGTTTCTGTGTTAACATACGTAAAGCTCTAAGAATAGTGCCTGGCACATAAGTAGTGCTATGAAAGGCATTTACTCAAAAACAAATCATCAGTACCTTCTGGATTCTAGAAATTTGAATTCTGTTTTTGTCTTTGAGTTAGTGAATAGATTTGACCAGAATATAATAACTTCATACTCTGTGCACAGAGAGACTGGTTACATAACCTTTTATGTCATCATCGCAGGTTCAGACAAGTGAAAGCTCTTCTGGTAGGGATGAGGGTCGGCCTGGTAAGGACCTTGCAGCAGTTAATATTTGAGAATCTGTTTGTCAGTTCAAACTAATAGTATTTATAACTGTTCTGTCAGTATTTATGTTATGGATTCACACCTGCTGTCCTTGAGGTTAAAAATTAAAAAGCTGATTAAGATCCTGTTGTCTTTATTGTTTAAAAGGCATATTATTTAATTTTATAAAATAATAAGTTTACCTTCACGTATTAATTAATAATAATTGGGCGGATATTTCATTCCTCTTATATTTTGAAGGTAAATTATAGACGAAGTAACCACCAGCATATGCTAATGATACTCCAGTCATATCTGTAGTGGTAGCAGAGTGGTAAACAGAGGACCTTGGGTCCATGCAACAAAGCATAAAAGGAAAGAAAGAAAAGCAATCGGAGGCCTTATGCATTCATTTATGCCTAATCAAACCTTTTCCCAAGTATGGCTCAGCATTATAACTTAACTCCGGATTACTCCATAGTTTTTTTTCTATTCCTGGGCCTTCTGCTAAAGCCTCACAAGAGAAAAATAATTAGCAAAACAATGCACCAAAAACTTTTTTTAAACTGTGAATAATAGTCATTACAATTACTTATATAAAAGTATAGTATGTTTCCCAGGTGCAGTGATAGATACTAAACTAATTAAATATTAAATGAAAATCTTTGTTTTCATTTTATGTGATGTTAAACAGATAAAAAGCACACTTCCTTATAAACGTTAAGCTAAAGAGACAGGGTTCTCAGAAATTAATGATTGGTGCAATTTTCTTTTCTTTCTTCATCCTTTCTTATGTGACCAGGGACTAAACTTCATCCAAGATGTATGCTTCTATTTATACTTCCCTAGTAGATCAGAAGACATTATCCATGAAAATTTAAAGTATCTGAGTGATTAGGTACCTAATAGTATCATCAGTCACCTGAAGCACTCACAGACATGATGAATTTTTCATCCTTATTAAAGCGTGTTTGTCTACCATATTAGGGCAGTGTTTCATGAGCCAAACCATCTCTTCAGTGTAGAGAGTTAGACACAAATAATTTGCACTTGGTATACGTGATCCTTACCAAGTAAAAACTTGAAAAATAAGTATTCTCTGTGAATTTTCTCAGTTCTGTGAGAATATAAGAAGAGTTCAAGATTAGGATGACTTTCTTAAGTCAAAAGTCAATAAATTAAGAACGTCTTCAAATTCTTAAGTTAATTCCTTCAAATTCTGAGTCCAGTGATTTACTTAATAGTATAGAACCAGTTTGAGCTAAATATTTCAATTAATTTACCTAATTTTAATAGTATTAGGTATATGTGCTATTTTATGTTCTAAAATAGTAATTCTTTTTTTCCCTTTAACTACTTCAAATTTTCACTATCAAACTATATTCTCTCCCTTGTTATGATTAAGCAGGTATGACTGTTTATACGATTAGCAGTGTTCTTTGAAAAATGTTAATATTGTAGGTGCTCCTGGGTGGCTCAGTCATTTGAGCATCCGACTCTTGATTTTGACTCAGGTCATGAACTCAGGGTCGTGGGATCCAGCTTCTCGTCAGGCTCTGTGCTGTGACGCCTGCTTGAGATTCTCATTCTCTCTCTCTCTCCCCCTCTCCCTCTCTCCCCCCTCCCTCTCTCCCCCTCTTCCCTGCTTGTTCTCTCTCCCCTACCCCCACAAAAAGTATAATAAATAATAATAAAATGTTAATATTTTAACAATATTGACTAAATAAAGAACAAGGAATTCGTTTCATATTATTGCTTTGAAAAATGTACTGTTTTCATTCAAGGAGGAGAAGATCTAGAGTGTAAATAAGCTTCATTCAGAATAAAGGGCTTAAGGGGCACCTGGGTGGTTCAGCTGGTTAAGCATCTGACTTCAGCTCAGGTCACGATCTCACAGTTCATGAGTTCAAGCCCCATGTGGGTCTCTGCACTGACAGCAGGAACCTACTTGGGACTCTCTGTCTCCCTGTCTCTCTGCTCCACTTCACACACACACACACACACACACACACACACACACACACTCTCTCTCTCTCTCTCTCTCTCTCTCTCTCTCTCAAAAATAAATAAATAAACATTAAAAAAAAAATAAAGGATTTAAAAGCCCAGCAGGAATTAAAAAGGAAGTAGAGAGTGATAAGGAAGTAGAGGTAGAAAGCATAAGTACGTATCTTAATTCTCTGGTAATAAGAGAGTCTCACCATCTGTTGAAGGGCTTTCCTTTCTGTTACTATGCCTGACACTAATACTTCTCTTAGACTGAATGTTCCCACATAAAATATAATCTATAGTATTGGTTAAGTGTTAAAAGTTCAAACTTCATTTTATAGTACAGCTGTTGCTTCATGTTTCTAAATTCCTTTTTTTTGTTACATAATACAGTGTTTTATAATATATAAATACATATCCCAAAATGTATAGAAAGGTATTTTATAAATGCACTGGGGTTGCTGTCTCAAATTTATTTTTACTGCTGGGGCACATAATTAGAAACCACCGCTTTAGTGAGAACAGCATAAAATATCTTTTTGTGTCAAATGGGATCATTTGCAGGGTTAGGGGCTTCTCTGTGGTTAGATGGTGTCTGGGATGAGGAGGAAGATTTTCAGGTATAGGGAGAACAGAGTAGAATACTGGACATAGATGCTGTTTGATAATATCCTTCTCTTGACGAATCCTTTTTTTTTTTAATGTTTATTTATTTTTGAGAGACAGAGAGAGAGAGGGAGGGAGGGAGGGAGAATGAGTGGGGGAGGGGCAGAGAGAGGGGGAGACAGAATCCGAAGCAGGCTCCAGGCTCTGAGATACCAGCACAGAGGCTAACACGGGGCTTGAACTCATGAACCACGAGATCATGACCCGAACTGAAGTCAGACACTTAAACAACCCAGGCGCCCCTTTTGATGAATTCTTGACACCCATCTCCTGTTTCAGTGAGGGTGGTGGAAAAAGTGGTAACTCACTACTTCCTGTACACAACAAGGATCCTGTGAGAACTGGGAAGTGGGGGGGCCTGGTGGGCTCCTTCACAGGGACCACCTCTGTAGAAGTCCTGACCCCCTCAGACTTTTGGCTGTGTGGTGAGCAGCACCTCGGAGCACTGACCACTGCTCACCCGGTTCAACTCTGGAGACTTGTGCGCTGACAGCTATGATTGGCTATATGTGATGTTTACTTGTTAGCTAAAAATTATGGGATGAGTCATTTAAGCTTAATTTCTTCCCTCAATTTATATTAGTAATAATAATTTTTAAATTATTTGTTAAAATATCTGTTCATAAATAAAAATTACTCAAGCCTTTTGGCATATTTTTTTTTGGTTCTCTGTGGTGGTAGCCTTTTTATTTTTATTTTTTTTTAAATATGTACTTTTTTGTAGTCTGCTTTTTAAAAAGTTCACAGTAAATTTTCTGGTTCTGGCAGTATTGTGGACTAGGTAACCTAAAAATAACATGTTTTTAGTGTTTATGTAACAGACTTTTCTTTCACTGTATAGTTGGGCTTATTATAAGACAGGAAGGGGGAACTAAAAATGAGAGTGGCAAGCATGTAAGGTGTCACTGGAGCTCCCTTGGCTGGGATGCTGTTAATTTCATCCTTCCAGAGGCTTGTGTTTTATCACTCACGTGAAAAGGAGTGAAGAACTGTTGGGCCTGTCAAAGGCAGAGAATCAGATACATCTGTACATATATGAATAAAGTGCTTATTATACACACACACACACACACACACACACACACACACACACACACACACATATATGGAACGCTTGCTATTTACTACTGGTTGACAATATGTGAATGAAATGTTTTTAAAAAGGGAAGAATATAACAAACATGCGTACCCAGCAGTTTTGCCAAATATTGACATTTTGCCCTATTTGTTTCAGATTATATATTTTTCTTCCTTTTTTAAAAAAGAAACAAATGGAGTAGATCCGTGTATCACCCTGTTCATTCCTCTTCTGCTGGGTCATGGCTACATGTACCTTCGGTTATACTTGATTATGCCAAACTATCTTCAAAACAGATGTACCAATGGATATTCTCACCCACACTGTATAATAGTTGCAGTTCCTACACATCTTTATTAACATTTGGTACTATTAAACTTTCATTTTTGCCTACTTGATAGGTATAAACTGTATCCCATTGTCTTAATTTACACTTGCCTGATTATTAGAGAGGTTGAGCATCTTTCTCCTTGTTCCTTAGTCATTCTCCCATACCACCCGCCCTGGAGGGAGGGCAGGGCAAAGAGAGGCCTGGCTCCCACAGGCAGGGGTGGGCGGGAGCAGCTCCCAGCAGGCCTGAGAGTTCAGCCAGGGAATGGTAGTGAGTCAGGGTCTTTTTTTTCTGTTGCAGGATCAGCTTTGCCTTTTTTGAACTTTATATAAATGGAGTCATACAATATCTCCTCTCCATGTCTCTCAGTCTTGCTTTCGTATTTTTTAAAGCTTTTAGTTGATATTTTCTATTTATAATAATTTTATTATACTTTTCATCACTGACCTTCTCTTCACACCCATCCATTGATTGAATTCAGTATGTTTTTCATTCCTATTCTATTTGGTTCTTTTTCATAGTCTCTAGGACTGTTTTGATAATCCCTTTTTTCTTTATCAAACCTTAAGTAATCTTGCAAAATTTCCTTGCACGTATAAACATTTATTGTCCTAGTAACCATCTGATAATCCTGCATTTTTGCAGGGTTTTGGGTTTTGTGATTTTACAGGGTTTTGGAGTCTAATTCTGTTGTTTGTTTCTGCAGATTTTCCCTCATGTGGCTCATTCCCTTTTCTTGTGTGTGACTTTTGATTGTGAAATCATATTCTTTGGGATTTTACTTATGGCATTTGTAGGAAGGAGGCCTGCATTTATGCCAGAGAGGATTTGCTTCTTCCATGCACCTGGGGTCAATACCTTGAGACCTGTTGAAGCTAAATTAGCATCTTGGGGCTTTTCAGGACACACAGGTAACATAACTCAGGTGTGTGAGGGCTAGCATGTGGTTGGTTATACATTCTCACAGGTGATGTTTCCTCTTCCACTTAGAGCTAAGACTGGGAAGAAAACAGCTTTCTGTGGAGCTGCCTCCAACCCATGCAGCCTTCCATTGGGTCCTGGTGTGTAAAAAAGTCTCCAGTAAGGTTTTGTAGCTCTTGCCTCCCCAGCCCATTAAAATCCAAAGCTCCTGGCTATCTCATTGGATTCAGACTTTTTCATTATTTTGGCCTCTGAGGATTTCACTTCTTTCCTGACATTTCATCTCCTTTCTTTCATTATGAGCTTGGCCATACATTTAAAGAGATGGTGTATATAGTTCATACTGAATTTTCAGGTACTCTGTGCTGAGGGTGTTCTTATGTCATTTGGTCTGCCACATTGCTGATCTTGAAGCTGTTAAATTATTTATTATGCTTTTCTAATTTCTTGAAATTTCATGGGCATCATCGTAACTACTGCTGTATAACCACTTTTCCATGCCTTTATAATTTTCCTAAACCTCTTTTTTTGTAAACATTTTTTTAATGTTTATTTTTGAGAGAGAGAGATAAAGTGGGAGTGGGCGAGGGGCAGAGAGAGAGGGAGACACAGAATCTGAAGCAGACTCCAGGCTCTGAGCTGTCAGCACAGAGCCTGTTGCCGGGCTCGAACTCCTGTGTGCTGGGAGATCATGACCTGAGCTGAAGTCTGACTTAACTGACTGAGCCACCCAGGTGTCCCCCTAAGCCTCTTTTTAATGGGTGTGTAGTATTTTATAATTATTTGAATAGTCCCCTTTTGATGGGTACTTTTCTATTATCTTGCTATTGCAAAACATTGATGAAATGAACCATCTCATACCTACGTCTTGCTGTGCGACCAAGATAAATACTAGAGGTGGAGTTACTGAGACAAGTAATACTAAACATTATAAGGCTTTTGGTATCTACAGTTTAGGTTATTTGGAAAGAGCACCCTTTTCAATGATATAGATACATATGTGACAGAAAGAGAGCCTGGGCTGTGGCTCCTGACATGCTCTGTGGGTGAATGTGGCCACCCAGGGTCACTGTCTTCCCTGGGAAATTGGAAGCATCGGATTGGTTAAGCTGCAGGATTTCTGTTGTACTAGCACCTGCGATTCTCACTGTTTGCTCTTTCTTCCCTATTCCCAGGTGACCTCTCGGTGGACTTTCCGATGCCCAGGATGCCCTCAGGCCCTGTCACACGATGATTCCCACTTTCATGAGCGGCACAAATGTATCAACTTTTTTGTCAAGGTGTATGGCTATATGCCCCTGCTGTACACTCAATTCAGGGTGGACTCTGTGCTCTTCAAAACCCGCCTGCCCCACGACAAGACCAAGTGCTTCAAGTTCATCTAGGGGCATTGCAAGTTTTAGGGAGAGGATGAACAGAGAGGGGGAGATGGCTCCTAAGGTTCCTAGACATTGAAGGACCTCAGGGACATCCGCTGGGTGGGTGGCCCACGCCCTCTGCTGGGAGAGGTGGCAGGAAGAATGGAAAGGAAATAGCCTTCTTTCTCTTAAAGTCGGCCACACTGGGCCTGGAACCCTGGTCCAAGGACACCGGGGTTCCCTATACAGGGCACTGACTGATAGCTTACACTGAGGACCATGGGGACTCCGGAGAGTCACTCACGCAGTTCATAAGCCCAGGAAGCTGGTTTGTGATTTTTAAATTCAGTAACAGCTATTATTATTATTTAAAAGGAAAAAGTTTCAGATTTGCCATTCAAGGCTTATTTATATATATGTGTGTGTATATATACATATATATGTGTGTATATATGTATATAGATGCACACACACACTCTCACGTACATATACATATACATATACATATATATATATATATTTGGGGGGGGGTAGTTTGAAATTTCTGCCTGTTTCACAAAGTGAGGGACCCATCAGGTCTTCTGATGTTCTGTATGTTGGTGGAGACGGATCCTGGCCTCATGGTATCTAGCTCATCCTTAAGGATCATCTCCACATTCCCCAGGGCATCATTGTGCAGAAACAAAAAGGCCAGGCTTGGCCCTCCTGTGGGGCCTGGACGAGATAAGCCGTGTCGGTTTGTTCCTTCCCCCATCTGTTGCCACCCGGCGATCTGGAACTCGCGTCTTCCTGTCGCTTGAGTCCGTGGGGAGGACCTGCACCTCTGGGAACAGCAGAGCTTCCCTGTGCTGGATTCAGTGGTTTCAAGGATTCATCATTAGGCTGTGCTGTCCCAGAACTTGTCCCTGCACCCCCATTCTCTCCCCTGTTGGAAAGAAGAATGAGGAAGGAGTGAGACCTGAAGACCGCTCTCCCAGATGGCTCTTTTTGTTCAGCCCTCCTTTTAAAACACATGTTATGCTTTGGCTTCAGGCTTTCCTGAAAGTTATCTCTTGTGTAAGAGAACAGAGAACTGGCAGGCACTTCCAGGTGTGATCTGCAGTGGTTTGCGGGTTGGCCTCCTCTCTCTGGCATAGAATGAGTGAGCATCCTTTGCGGATCCCCACCCGGCTGGCCGGGAAGTCTTACAGCAAGGCGCCTGCCTTGGGATAAATACCTTGGTGAAATTCACCTTCCCCTCCGCCTTTGTCTGGACCTGTACCCTATGTTACCTGTAGTTTTTAGATCCCCAATGCCAGGTTGGTTCCAGGACCCCTTGAGGTTTGGTATGTGCCAGAACGATAGGAAGATCTAATTTGTTAAGTTAGGCTCCAGTCCAGCCTGAGATTTCACAGGCATTTGTACCCACATTACCACTTTCACTCCAGGTTTACATTTCTATTCCTTGGGCTGAAATGGAAATAAGCTATTTTTTTTTTTTTTTTTTTTTGGTGGTAGTGGCAGTAGGGGAATGGAAGAGGGTATTAGAGGCATTTGGCAGGGATTTAGCCCATGGCTTGTACCATTTTTCTGGACCCCACTTTTTTTCAGTGAAGTTGAATATAGGTGGTTTCCCACAGCTGGACAAAAGCTCAGGTCTGTCCTGGTCATGCACATGCCTTAAGCCAGTTCCGTCTTCCCCAGACCTTGACACCCTGTGCTTCTATTTCTTGGGGGCACGTTCTCCTCTGACATGTCTGTATCAGTGGGTCTCTTCAAATATCATTTTGAAGCCAGACCCTGTCCCATATAGATCCCATCCAGCTGGAGGGCTAGCTGGACCTAAGGGACCTCTCCTTCTTGGCAGGCAAGACCAGGGCTGCACCTGGGACTTGTGTCGTCCAGAGGTTCCCACTGGCATCCCACTGGCTCTTCCACAGAGGCAGCTACCCAGGAAATTCAATTCAGCTTCTCAGCAACCCAGCAAAGGGGTCCAGACTCCCTGCATCCTAGCTTTCTAACTACCCTTTTCTTGACTCCTGACTTTATCCTTTTTAGCGGTAGCTTTCTTCCCTCCGGGGAGCCAAAGAGTGTGGTGTTTTGAGCTATATATGTGGCTGCTATTTTTATCTTGTTTATTTTAATGTGAGGAACTCATAAACTGACTTTTAGTGGGACCTGGTGAGAAAAGAGCAGTCTGTGTTAGGACCCCCATATATTGGAGCCAGGTTTTTTGGTCCCTGAATGCTCTTGGTGGATCCAGGAGTAGCTGAGTGGTCTGAGATTATGGATGACATCAAGGCATACTGCAGAAGGGCTAGGATGTCAGAGCCCCTGACAAGGCGAGCACTATTTTGACTTGAATGGAACACTAACCTGAAGGACTCCGAACAGCAGGCCCCGGTGGACACTGGCCATGTTCTTAAGGGACACTCCTCAGTAGCAAGAGGTGGGGCAGTCAGACCTTTTATGTTGCTTGGTTAGGTGCTACTGGAGAGTGAGTGGCTGCTGCTTTTTGTAAGGTGGGTTAGGGGGAGGCCCAGCTCCATGCTTCAAATGCCTTTGATGCTGATCGGTCACTTGGGAATCACAGATGTCATCTCTACCATGTAACTGTGACTCGTTTGGAAGACGAAAACCGCTCACATGGGTTTCCCCAGCTGTCTGTAGGTAACACCTTGTTGCCTAGTCTTTGCACCCAGGGCCCAGGACATCCTTGTCCCCAGGTAGCCAGTTCGCTTTTCACCATGAGGGACATTCACCTAAGTGAGAGCCTCCCCAAGGTGCTCATCAGGCCGTCCTGAGCCTTTGCACTCCTGGCAGTGGTTGTCTGGTGCGGACTGCTCCTCAGGCCGGGCCAGCTCGTGGTCACCGGGGTCCTGTGTTGGCAGGTGGAGTGGTCTGTGCAGGAGCTGCCTGTGTGTGTGCTCAGGGAGCTCCCGCTTTGAAATGATGATATGTTGAAGGGGGAAGCTCTTTGATGTCCATGCTGTGTCCATCCGCCCCACCCTTTTTCCAGTCATGAGCACAATGGTCTTATGTTGGACTTTTGTAAAAAAAAGAAAAAAAAAATAAATGGAGACTTTAACTCAAGCAGCCTGGAGGTCCTTTGTGATTTTCCTCTGCAGGAATGGAAGAGTGACCCAAGAGAAGGTGCCTACCTGATTCCAGGGAGCCACAGCTGGGGCCTCTGCCAACAGAAGGCCATGGGCTGTGTGGTTTGGTCTTGGTGCAGCCTTCGCACTTGAACCTGGATGATGCTGTAAACACACATGGATGTGGGCAGCCTCGCCTGGGTCCATTTCTGGGATTAGCCATTTGATTACATTGAAAGGAATTTGGGTGTCCTTTAACTGAATTGACTGGGATAGAGGATGGCATTTGCCACATTCTACCTCCTTCCTTTTTTCATGGTAATTAAGTGTGTTGTGATGCTGGGGGGCTAGTGCGTTTAAATCTCAAAGATCTGCTGAGAGTTAATAAATGCAAGGAGTCTGCTGTTTGGCATGCAGTACAGATGAATGATTACTGGGGTAACGCGCTGAGAATTTCTCAGCAGCTCTTTCTGCATTCCATTTGTCTTAATGCCAACTCCTTGTTCAAAGCAGTTGAAGCACTGGCTTCAGGAAGTCTTCCCTTCCTCGACACCACTGCTTGCCCCTGCCCCATCTCCTGTTTCGGCAGCTTGACCTGCCCGTCACTGCACCGCACACCTGATGGCTTCCAGCTCTGCAACCCATGCCACATTGGAAGTCTCTTGAGAACTGAGCACATCCTGAGTGCTGAATAGCTTTTTGATAATAATGATTTGACAAATCCAAAGAGGGTCACCTAGGAATCCTAGCTGGCAACAAGCTGAATAGTAACCAGTATCCTAGCGTTTTTGGACTAGAGCTAATGTGGTATTATCAGATAGTGAAAGGAAGCCTGGCCCGTAAAGGCTGACAAGTTTTTATTCTTTAAATCTTCATTGACAAAGGAAGACGAGAGAGCATGCCAAGAAGAGTTAAAAGACATAGAATGGGTTCCAGAAGAGACCATTAAAGTAAGGTGGGCAAGCCTGGTTTGTTACTTAATTTCACCTGTTTCTTCACTGACTGACTGGCATATGTATGTATGTATGTATGTATGCTTGTTTTCAAGTTTTTCAAGTTTTTATTTAAATTACAGTTAGTTAACTCTTAATTCAGCCAGTTGTTTTCTCTTTCTCAATTTGTCTTCATATTTTGTGAAATTACAATCCTCATATTGCAGGGTTGTCCTGTTAGGATTTATTTAAACTATTGGTCTCAATATTTCATTATGAAAAATTAACTATAATTTTTATGGTATAAACTTGTATACCTAATATTTTACTATACTTGCTTTATAGCTATCTATTTATTGCTCCATCCAGCTATTTGTCCCTCTATTCATCCTTTATTTCTATTATTTTGATGTTTATTCATTTTTGAGAGAGATAGAGTATGAGCAAGGGAGGGGCAGAGAGAGGGAGAGACACAGAATTTGAAGCAGGTTCCAGGCTCTTAGCTATCAGCACAGAGCCCGACGTGGGGCTCAAACCCATGAACGGTGAGATCATGACCTGGAGCTGAAGCTGGACACTCAACCAACTGAGCCACCCAGGTGCCCCTATTCATCTTTTTATTCATCCTATTTCTGGTACATTTCTAAGTGAATTACATTAGTACACTTCCTTCCAAATATATAAGCACACATGTCATTAACTGGAGGTCAGTGTTAGTTTCTGTGTGTTCCATGTAAAATTTAAATATTAAATTTACACACTGAAGCACTCAGATCTTAGTGTACATTCTCTTGAGTTTTGACAAATGCATCCACCTGTGTAACCCTACCCCCCAATTAAGATACAGAACATTACTGTCAAGCCCAGAAAGTTCCCTTATGTTTCTTCCTTGTCAATCTCTGCTTCCACCCCCCCCCCACCCCCCGAGAAAACCAATGATTTTGATTTTGTTTTTTTCACATTGGATTAGTTTTCCCTGTTCTAGAATTTCATATAATGGTGTCATATAATTTTACTTCTTTGTGGAAGGCTTCTAGAGACTCTGCATAATATTGTTGAGATTCACCCCATGCTGCATTTATTAATTGGTTCCTTTTATTGCTAAGTAGAATATACTTGTATGGCAACATTTGTCCATTCTATTGATGGGAATTGGGCTGTTGATGGTTTTTAGCTATCAGGAATAAAATTGCCATGAATATTCATGTGCAAGGTTTTTTTTGCCTTTTTTAAAATGTTTCAAATTTTTATTTCTAGTTAGTTAACATGTAGTGTAATATTAGTTTCAGGAGTAGAATTTAGTGATTATCATTTACATGTAACACCCAGTGCTCATCCCAACAAGTGCCTTCCTTAAAACCCGTCACCCATCTAGCTCATCCCCCACCCACCTCCCCTCCAGCAACCCTCAGTTTGTTCTCTGTAGTTAAGGCTCTCTTTTATGGTTCACTTCCCTCTTTTTATTCTTTACCCGTATGTTCACCTGTTTCATTTCTTAAATTCCATATATGAGTGAATCATATGGTACTTGTCTTTCTCTGACTTATTTCACTATTTCGCTTAACATTATACTGTCTAGGTCCATCCATATCGTTGCAAATTAAGATTTCATTCTTTTTTATGGCTAATAAATATTCCATTGTGTGTGTGTGTGTCTTTATCCATTCATCAGTTGGGACGAGCGGACATTTGGGCTCTTTCCGTAATTTGGCTATTGTTGATAGAACTGCTATAAACATTGGGGTACATGTGTCCTTCTGAATCATTATTTTTGTATCCTTTGGATAAATACCTAGTAGTGCAATTGCTGGATTGTAGGGTTTTATTTTTAACTTTTTGAGGAATATCTATACTGTTTTCCATAGTGGCTGCTCCAGTTTGCATTCCCACAAACAATGTAAGAGGGTTCCCCATTCTCCTTCCGCATCCTTGCCAACATCTGTTGTTTCCTGTGTTAATTATGGCTATTCTGACAGGTGTGAGGTGGTATCTTATTGTAGTTTTTTTGTTTGTTTTGTTTTTTTAGAGCATGAGTGGGGGAGAAGGGAAGAGGTAGGGAGAAAATCTTAAGCAGGTTCCATGCTTAGTGCGGATCGGTGCCTGACATGGGGCTCAATCCCACAACACTGGGGTCATGCCCTGAGCTGAAATTAAGAGTGGGACGCTCAACCAACTGAGCCACCCAGGCATCCCTCTCATTGTAGTTTTGGTTTGCATTTCTCTGATGATGAGTGATACTAAGCATCTTTTCATGTGTTTTGTTAGCCATCTGGATGTCTTTTTATGTCTTCTGCCCATTTTTTAACTGGATCATTTTTTGGTGGTTGAGTTTGATAAGTTCTTTATAGATTTTGGATACTAACCTTTTAATATGTCATTTGCAAATATCGTCTCCCATTTTGAAGGTTGCTTTTTAGTTTTGTTGATTATTTCCTTTGCTGTGCAGAAGCTTTTTATCTTGATGAGGTCCCAATAGTTCATTTTTGCTTTTGTTTCCCTTGCCTCTGGAGATGTGTCTAGTAAGTTCATGTGCAAGTCTTTTTGTAGATTTATGGTTTTCTCCCAGATAAATACCTAGGAGTGGAATTGTGTGATAAGGTAGGTGTATATATATATTTAGTTTTATAAAAAAAAAATGCTGGACCTTTTCCCAAGGTGATTGTACCCATTTCATACCCCCACCAATAATGTTGAGGGTTCCAATTACTCACATCCTCATCAGTCTATGCGGTTGTTAGTCTTTTTAGCCATGCTGGTGGGTAATGGTATCTCGTAGTTTCAGTGTGCATTTCCCTGAAGACTAATGACATTAAGCATGTTTTTTACATGCTTACGCCATTTATATATATATTCCCTTTGTGAAGTATCTGGACAAATCTTTTTGCCCACATGGGGTTTGTCTTTTTTTTTTTTTTGTATTGTTTAAAAAAACATTTTTAACAGATTTGATTTTTTTTGAGCAGTTTTAGGTTCACAGAAAACTTGAGTGGAAAAGGAGAGATCCTCCTTTCTCACCCTTATCATCTTGCATTAGTGTGGTAAATTTGTTACAACTGATAAGCCAGTATTGACATATTAACTCAAGTCCCAGCTTACATCAGGGTTCATTCTTTGTGCAGTATATTCTGTGACTTTGACAAAAGTACAGTGACCTGCCCCCACTATGACAGTTTTCCATGGAAGTTTCACTGTCCTCCAAATTCTTTCTGCTCCCACTATTTGGTGGCTCCTTGTCTCTAACTCCTGGCAGCCATTGATCCTTTAACTGTCTCTTTCATTTTGCCTTTTCCAGAATGTTACATAGTTGGAATTGTATAAATGCAGCCTTCACAGAATGGCTTCTTCCACTTAGCAATATGAATGTCAGGTTCTTCATTGTTTTTGTGGTTTGATAGCCCATTTCTTTTTATTGCTGGATAATATTCCATTGTAATGTCTTTTTATTGTTGATACTGGTCCACTGTCAGACATCTGTTTTATACATATTTCCCCCAACTTGTGGCTTGCCTATCCTTTTTCTGTATATCTTCTGATCAGCAGAAGCTTTTAATTTTAATGAGGTCCAATTTATAACATTTTCTCTTTGTTATTGCTTTCTGTGACTCAAGAAACCCATGCCATGAGTTCTAAAGACATTCTCTTATGTTTTCCATTGAAAGCTTTATGGTGTTAGCATTTACACTTAGGTCTAGGATCTATCTCAAATTAATTTGGGGGCATGGAGTATAGTAGTCAAGGTTCTAATTCTTATTTTCTATTATGAATGTCTAATTCTTTTTAAAAAAATTTTTTTTTTTTTTACATTTATTTTTTGAGAGACATAGAGCACAAGTTGGGGAGGGGCAGAGAGAGAAGGAGACACAGAATCTGAAACAGGCTCTAGGCTCTGAGCCGTCAGCACAGAGCCTGACGCGGGGCTTGAACTCACAAACCATGAGATCATGACCTAAACCAAAGTTGCACGCTCAACCGACTGAGCCACCCAGGTGCCCCTGAATGTCCGATCATTCTAACACCATTTGTTAAAGACTTTAATTGAGTTGCTTTGGGGCCTTTGTTGAAAATGTAGTGACTGTGTAGGTGGGGTATTTCCCATCTCTCTCTATTGTCCGAGCTGATTTGTCAGTGCTGGTTGCTAGCACTGTCCTGGCTGGGTTACTGGAGCTCACAAGGTAGTCTTCCAGGAAGTAGATGTCCTCCAACGTGGTCACTGTTCTCAAGATCGCTTCGGGTACTATGGTGGTTACTTTGTAGTTCTCTAAATTTTAGGGTTAATTTGTCAATTTCTTTTAAAAACCTAAAATTAAAATATTTTTATTCTGGTAAAATTTACATAACGTACAAATGACCTTTCAGTCTGTTTTTAAATGGACAATTCAGTGTCATGAAGTACACTCACAATGTGTAACCACTACCACTAGCAATTTCTGGAGCTTTCTCGTCTTCCCAACAGAAAGTCTGTTCCTCACTCCTTTCAGTCCCTGAGAACCTCTGTTTTGTCGCTATGAATCTGTCTATTCTGGACATTCATATAAATGGAATCACATAATATGGAGTTTTATGTGTCTGATTTAATTTACTTAGCATGTTTTCAAAGTTCATCATGTAGCATGTGTCAGAATTTTCTTTCTTTTTATGGTTGGATAATACGTCATTTTGCGCACACACACACGTGGTCTTGGAAATTTGTTCTTCTGTACTTAGGAGAAATTTAGGAGAAACTTAATTTTTTTTTTTGAGGGTAAAAAAATAAGATTTTATTTTTTTTTCAATATATGAAATTTATTGTCAAATTGGTTTCCATACAACACCCAGTGCTCATCCCAAAAGGTGCCCTCCTCAATACCCATCACCCACCCCCTCCTCCCTCCCACCCCCCATCAACCCTCAGTTCTCAGTTTTTAAGAGTCTCTTATGCTTTGGCTCTCTCCCACTCTAACCGCTCTCTTTTTTTTTTTTTCTTCCCCTCCCCCATGGGTTTCTGTTAAGTTTCTCAGGATCCACATAAGAGTGAAAACATATGGTATCTGTCTTTCTCTGTATGGCTTATTTCACTTAGCATAACACTCTCCAGTTCCAACCACATTGCTACAAAGAGCCGTATTTCATTCTTTCTCATTGCCACATAGTACTCCATTGTGTATATAAACCACAATTTCTTTATCCATTCATCAGTTGATGGACATTTAGGCTCTTTCCACAATTTGGCTATTGTTGAGAGTTCTGCTATAAACATTGGGGTACAAGTGCCCCTATGCATCAGTACTCCTGTATCCCTTGGGTAAATTCCTAGCAGTGCTATTTCCAGAGTGGCTGCACCAGTTTGCATTCCCACCAACAGTGCAAGAGGGTTCCCATAGGAGAAACTTAATTTTTATCTGTTATTCTTGTGAACTAAAGTCAAAAGAGCACAATGCATAGATTATATAATAGGTGCCTAATAAATGCTCATTGATGACTGGAAGGGCCTATAGATGACTGGAAAAGACTTTATAACATCAAAGTTCACTATTTTCAAAATACTCTGAACATTGTAACTAGTTACTAGATTAAAAAGTTATATTAGATAATGTAAAAAAAAAAATGTTATCACAAGATTGTAGCAAGTCAGTCCCATCTCCAGGCTCCACTTCTATTTCCCTCGCTATTTACACATCTGCGGTTACTTCCTCCACTGAAGTCCTGAAACTTCAACATGTAAAAAATGCAGTATCTGCAAATCACAATAAAAAGCCTGCACAGTATTTGTCTTCCTCTGACTTATTTCACATAGCATAATGCCTGTAAGGGCTAGCTGTGTGGCTGTAAAAGGTAGAATTTACTTTTTTTATGGCTGAATAATCTCCCACTGTGTGTGTGCACGTGCACGTGCATATATCCCACATTTTCCTTATCCATTCATCCATTTATGGACACTCAGGCTGCTTCCATGTTTTGGGTGTTTTGAATACTGCTGTAGTGAACACAGGGGCTGCAGATACCTCTGAGATAATGATTTTATTTCCTTGGAATATATGCCTAGAAGTGGAATACTGGATCACATGGTAGTTGTAGTTTCAATTTTTTGAAGTAGGTCATGCTGTTTTTCACAGTGACTGCACCAATTTGCATTCCCACCAGTAGTACACAAGGCTCCCTTTTCTCCACATCCTTGCCAACACTTATTTCTTATCTCTTTGATAATAGCTTTTCTAACAGGTGTGATGTGATATCAATATTTACATTTTCCTGATAGTGATGTTGAGCACCTTTCCATGTACCTATTGGTCACTTGTAGGTCTTCTCTGGAAAAATGTCTATTCAAATCCTTTGCCTATTTTAAAAAGTTTTTTTTTTTTCTGTTGAGTTGTAAGAGTTCTTTATATATTTTGTATATTAACTCCTTGTCAGATAGATGGTTTGCAAGTATTTTCTCCCATTTGGTAGGTTTCCTTTTATTCTGAGCTTCCTTTGCTGTGCAGAACTCTTTAGTTTGACGTACTTCTACTTGTTGAGTTTCACTTTTGCTGCTTGCGCTTGGCGTCCTATCCAAAATATTGCCGAGGCCAGTGTTTCCATACAACACCCAAACCCAATTGGTTTCCATACAACACCCAGTGCTCATCCCAAGTGCCCTCAATGCCCATCACCCACTTTCCCCTCTCCCCTACCCCCCATCAACCCTCAGTTTTTTCTCAGTATCCAAGAGTCTCTTATGGTTTGCCTCCCTCCCTCTCTGTAACTTTCCCCCTGCCCTTTCCTCCCCCTTGGTCTTCTGTTAAGTTTCTCAGGATCTACATGAGTGAAAACATATGGTATCTTTCTCTGACTGATTTCACTTAGCATTATACCCTCCAGTTCCATCCACATTGGATAGCAATCTAATTACATTGTTCTGCATGTGGTTATACAGTTCCCATTTACTGAAAAGACTATCCTCTTCCCATTGAGTATTCTTGGCCCCCCCCCCCCCCCCCTTAGTTGACTGTTTAAGTGTGGGTTTGTTTCTGGGCTCTTGAGTCTGTACCATTGGCTTATGTGTCTACTTTTATGCCAGCACTATACTGTCTTGATTACTATAGCTTTGTAGTAAAGCTTGCATCAGGAATTGTGATGCCTCCAGCTTTGTTCTTTCTCAAGATTACTTTGGCTATTCAGGGTCTTTTGTGGTTCCACACAAATTTTAGGGTTGTTTTTTCTATTTCTGTGCAAATGTCATTGGAAATTTGCTAAGTATTGTATTGAATCTATGGATGGTAAAATGTTTTTGTGATATGACTAAAACCTATTAATAGGCTACTAAAAAGCAGTAGAGACTGTGGTGGTTAGTCTTTAGTAAACAAACTCATGATTGATGTTGGCTTTATCCTCTGGCAAGATTAGACATCTTTGGCTGTTGTTCTACACTGCCTGTCTCAAGGTTTTGCAACTTCCTTTAGAATTGTAGCTGGTTATTTCTAACCTCATTCTGGGTTCAGAGAGTAACATTATTTACCCCTAGTTCCACTATGGTGGTTTTGAGAACATCAGATGTTTCCTACCTTACCCACAGTGTAGCAATAAAACACTGAGCCAACATTCAACTTCCTTTATGGCTGTAGGGAAGACGACTCAGGGCCAGAGAAAAACAGTATCTCCCTTTCCTATCCACCAGTTTGCTTGGCTCTTATGAAAGTATCATACAGCTTAGGAGATGTCTTCATTCTTATTTCTGCTGGTATTTCACTATGGTCTGGAAAAGCCAACTCCTGCCTCTCTAGGACAACTGTAAAGTCCAAAAAGCTTCAAGCTCCCAAGGGATCAAGGAGAGGTGTAGCTGTTGCCCTTCTTGAAAAGCAGTGGACGAACAGGTATGTCCCCTTCCCCAGCTCGCTCCCAATCCCTGATACTCACATAGGACATTATGGGAAGGCAGATACCATGTACTGACTGTATGTTTTGGGAAAAGTTACTTAAACTTTGTACCTCAGTTTCCTCATCCAAAATCTTAATTGAAGTCCCATGGAGAGACCACCCTGAGGCAGGAGCACCCAGCCAAGCCAGGTCAGATTCCTGACCCACAGAAATGAGATAATGTTGCTTTAAGCCACCGAGTTTTGGGAGTAATTTGTTGCACAATAGAATACCGCTTCTTAGATGAAATAACAAAACCAGGTTCTCCTTCACTATTAATGGTTTTTCAGTTACTAATTATTAGGATTTTGTTGGGCTTGAGTAGACACTGGTCTAAATGTCATACCCTTCACCAGGTCAGCATCAGTGGGCTGCATGTCTATACCACTGACACACCATCAGTGGTATAACTGTAGCATGGGAAGGCAGGTCCTGCCATTTCTTCTGGGTCTTCTACCAACCAACCTAGTTTGCTATCCAAATACCTGAACTCCAGGTAGTTATTCATAACTGCTCTCTCCTAATACTTGCAAAGGCCAGTTCTAGATTTTCTCTCTGCTCTAACAAATGACTCTTTGTTTCTTCCTGCCTCTCTGGCTTCTGCCACTAAGTAGGTGATGGTGACTTGATTACAACCTTTATAATTTCTCAATTATTTCTTGCCTGTCATTGCTTCTCAGCCTTTTGGCTAAGATCATGTGTATTCCTTGCCTGACAGTGTACTAATTTGCATTTATATACGGTTTCTTGAGTAATCACCTCTCAAAGGATCAGTGCCTGGGGCTCTCTGAGCAAGCCCTTTAACAAAAATCAAACTTGGACAAATCCAAGTAAAGTAACCATTTTGATTTTCTTGAGCTCTATTTTATACTACTTTTGTATTTTTAAAGATGCTTGAAATTTAACTTGATTTCTCTCAAAAGTTTTCGTAGAAAGTATTCCTACATGTGATGCATATTTATCATCTCCTCCTAAAATAAAAAGTAAACTTTCACGGTGATGGCTTGTCAATCTCTTGTAATGTCAATCCCCTCCCATGGCTGTAGCCCCGCCCCCCCACTTCCCCAACCCCCCAGGTCATTCTGTAGACACATCCTAGGCCCCCTGATTGGGGTGATGACCTGTACCCTGGAAAACAGAGGCCTGCTGAAGCTGAGCACTCCTGTGTCCGAGTCTGGCCAAGTCAGAGAAGGCATCGTCCTCTAATGAAGAATTCCTTCCCATTGGTAGGGCCATTCCAGAGAATGGACAATCCAGTCTCCATAAAGCCTGAGTAAGTAGTTCTATAGGATTTTACATCATTCATTCTTGACTCAGTAAATCCCTTTGTGACGCTTAGCTGGTAGCTAAGTTGGAGGATGGGGACTACTGACTGAATTTCAACCAGTCTGCAAAGATTGTAGGGACAGGCTGACCTGGGCCTACTTCCCTAGCTGACCAATTCCAAGACTTGTACTCTTACCCCCCAGCCTCCCCAGTACTTGCATAACTGGCATGTGTGTGTGACAACTGATGCTTAGATAGATGTCATCTGGTACATATCTGTTTTGAACAATTAAGCATTATTTCCAATGCAGTAGCTTACTATTATGAGGATCTATGGGCAGTGAAGTTTAATGCTCTGCTCAATGCAGACAATCCTGATAATCTGCAAGGAAGGCAGTGATGGGCAGGGATTAACTAGCAGAGCCTGAACTGTTTGTTCTGGACCTTCTTCCAGAAGGTTAGGCTGCTGATACCAATCTGTGTTGGTGGGTTTTTTTTTTTTTTTTTTTTAGTTTATTTGAGAGCAAGCAGGGGAAGGGGCAGAGAGACGGGCAGTGAGAGAATCCCAAGCAGGCTCCGTGTTGTCAGCACAGAGCCAGATGCAGGGCTTGAACTCATGATCTATGAAATCATGACCTGAGCTGACGTTAAGAGTCAGACGCTTAACTGAATAAGCCACAGGCACCCCTGTGTCAGTGTTTTTTATACAGATACAGCTCAGATAAAGTTAAGCACCTTTTCATACAGTTTAAGAAAAATATATGAATACACACATCAAATTAAAATTTGCCATGGTATTTTCTAAGTTTATGCCGTTCTGTATATTTTCATAGGTTTTCAGACACTTCTATAAAAATAAGTTTTATTAACAAAATGGGCTCACAATATAAAATAAAGATGGTTCATTTTACCAATTTGGGGGATCATCTTTCTTATCGGGCGTGGCACTGTAGACAAGTAAATAAAACACAATCGAAGACTAGTTTTCCTGCCCAAGGCCTGTGAAACCATGAAAAATAAACACGGACCACTTAAGTCAGTCATCTTTTTACCTACCCCTTCCACCATTAACCTCTTGGGAAGCTGCTTCTGTTACTTTTATGCTACTCCTCAGCTCGCTGCCTTACCGTTCCCGGCTACCCAGAATTGGGAAGAAAATGAATGTAAGTTTAAAGCAAAAGTTCTCCAGGAGATTCTGGCCATAACTCCTTTTAATCGCGTCCCACAAGGGTCACTTATTCCTTAAGCCACTGACCACAAAGATATGGCCAACTGTGCCCTTCCTTGGTTTGTGCTGGGCAGCCACAGTGAAGAACTGGAGGGTTTCAGTGAAATACAAATGGTTTAGATGTTCCATTTAGAACTTCTGTAGGAATTTGAGAACGAGGTCCCGCAGTCGTACCCTGAGCATCTCATCATTGTCACAAATGATATGGGTCGAATCTTCCTCAATCTGGATGAGTGTCTCAGCTTCCTGGAGCAGGACAATATGGCCCTTTGCTGTGTCTTCTACCTTAATGTCGCTGAAGCCATGCTGTTCCAAAGAAAAGAGAGAGGAAGATGATGGATACTCTGAAAGCAAGGGGCTGCCTAAAAGGCTGGAGGATATTGCAACTGACAGTTCCAAGAAATGACACTCCCTACGGGACAAGACAAGGATGTCCCCTTTCACCACGTTATTCAACACAGTATCACAAATAAAAGGCATCCAAATCAGCCAGGGAGAGCTCAAACTCTCACTCTTCGCAGATGATGTGATACTCTATATGGAAAACCCAAAAGATTCCACCAAAAAAACTGCTAGAACTGATCCATGAATTCAGCAAAGTCACAGGATATAAAATCAATACACGGAAATCAGCTGCATTCCTATATACCAACAATGAAGCAACAGAAAGAGAACTCAAGGAATCGGTTCCATTTACAGTTGCACCAAAAACCATAAGATACCTAGGAATAAATCAACCACAGAGGTGAAAAATCTATACACTGAAAACTATAGAAAGCTTATGAAAGAAACTGAAGAAGACACAAGAAAATGGAAAAAGATTCCATGCTCCCGGATAGGAAGAACAAATATTGTTAAAATGTCGATACTACCCAAAGCAATCTACGTGTTCAATGCAATACCTATCAAAATAACACCAGCATTCTTCACAGAGCTAGAACAATCCTAAAACTTATATGGAACCAGAAAAGACCCTGCATAGACAAAGCAATCTTGAAAAAGAAAACCAAAGCTGGAGGCATCACAATCCTGGGCTTCAAGCAGTATTACAAAGCTGTAATCATCAAGACAATATGGTACTGGCACAAAAACAGACACTCAGATCAGTGGAAGAGAATACAGAACCCAGAAACGGACTCACAAACGTATGGCCAACTCATCTTTGACAAAGCAGGAAAGAATATCCAATGGAATAAAGACAATCTCTTCAGCAAATGGTGCTGGGAAACTGGACAGCGACATGCAGAAGAATGAACCTGGACCACTTTCTTACACCATACACAAAAATAAACTCATAGTGGATGAAAGACCTCAATGTAACACAGGAAGCCATCAAAATCCTTGAGGAGAAAGCAGGCAAAAACCTCTTTGATCTTGTCTGCAGCAACTTCTTACTCAACACGTTTCTGGAGGCAAGGGAAACAAAAGCAAAAATGAACTATTGGGACCTCATCAAAATAAAGCTTCTGCACAGTGAAGGAAACAATCAGCAAAACTGAAAGGCAACTGATGGAATGGGAGAAGATATTTGCAAACGATGTATCAGATAAAGGGTTAGTATCCAAAATCTATAAAGAACTTATCAAACTCAACACCCAAAAAACAAATAGTCCAGTGAAGGAATGGGCAAAAGACATGAATAGACACTTCTCCAAAGACGACATCCAGATGGTCAGCAGACATATGAAAAAAATGCTCAACATCACTCATCATCAGGGAAGTACAAATCAAAACCACAATGAGATACCACCTCACACCTGTCAGAATGGCTAACATGAACAACTCAGGCAACAACAGATGTTGGCGAGAATGCGGAGAAAGAGGATCTCTTTTGCATTGCTGGTAGGAATGCAAACTGGTGCGGCCACTCTGGAAAACAGTATGGAGGTTCCTCAAAAAATTAAAAACAGAACTACCCTACAACCCAGCAACTGCACTACTAGGTATTTATCCAAGGGATACAGGTATGCTCTTTCCAAGGGGCACATGCACCCCAATGTTTACAGAAGCACTATCAACAATAGCCAAAGTATGGAAAGAGCCCAAATGTCCATTGATGGATGAATGGATAAAGAAGAGGTGGTGTGTATATGTGTGTATGCGTGTGTGTGTGCACACACACGCACACACACACACGGGAGTATTACTCGGCAATCAAAAAGAATGAAATCTTGCCATTTGCAACTATGTGGCTGGAACTAGACGGTAGTAAGCGAAATTAGAGAAAGAGAAATATCATATAACTTCCCTCATATGAGGACTTTAAGAGACAAAATAGATGAACATAAGGGAAGGGAAACAAAAATAATATAAAAACAGGGAGGCGGACAAAACAGAAGAGACTCTTAACTATAGAGAACAAACAGAGAGTTGCTGGAGGGGTAATGGGAGGGGGGATGGGCTAAATGGGTAAGGGGTATTAAGGAATCTACTCCTGAAATCATTTTGTACTATATGCTAACTAACTTGGATTTAAATTAAAAAAAATAATTATTAAAAAAAAGAAATGACACTTCCTAGACTTGGCTAAACTGAACATTCTAGAAGGTGCCATTTTTGATGCTCCTCCATACAATTCTTCACACTTGTCACATGACCTTCTATAGCAATAGAATTCAAACATAGATAGCTTCATATACTTTAAAAGAAGCCTCCAAACATGCAGATTATACAAACCACAACAAAATTTCTATAACCTGCTTAAACTTTTGTAAGTTATCTGGGGAACACATCTAAGCTTGGGTTCAGGAGTCCAGGACACTGGGCCGTCCATCACCAGCCTCCATATGCCAATGGTCTCTGATAAAAAAAGCTCCATCCTATCTCAGGAAAATGCATTCCTCAAAGCAAGACACCAGTGACCTTGTGATTTGGCGAATCCCTTTCAAGGAAGGACACAAGGCAGCACAAGAAATACTTCTTTAGCTACCTTAATGTGAGTTATAGAATTTTCTTTCACATCACACATAAAGTTGAGAAAGCAGAAAAGTAGTAGAAATAAGGCTGATATGCCTGAAAGGGACACAGGATAGGCAAAGAAAATGGTCTAGGGAAAGTCTCTACCCTTAGTTCTAGAAAGTATGTATAGGTTAGGGCAGGTACTGATATTCTTCTTGCAGGAGAGGAGGCAGAAATGGTGAAAAGGAAGAGTCCAGGTCAGATCCTAAGGGTCAATTCCTTGATGAGCCAGGCGAACTAAGTGAAGGTCTTTCTGGGAGAGCAAGTTGTTCCAAGTTTATAAAAAACAAGTCAAGCTCTTGTCCTACCAACAGGGGCTGGAGCACTGCAAGGTCACAAGGAAGCAGTGATTGACATGTTCACCTGCATCACAGGGGACACTCCCATGTTAATTACTAGTGATCCTACTCTCAGGGGCTAGGAGGGCTGCACAATGTGGCTGCAGTCTTCTTCAGGGAAAATTAAAATTCTAATGGATGGCTGCCGATTTGGGAAAGGACCAGTGTCTTCCAGGTGACTGCTGATTTCTTCCCTCTCCTCCCACCCCATCTGGGGATTGCTGGCCCTGCTTCTAGAATTTCCAGGGATCCAGCAACACTGGCGCCTCTGCCCTCACTGCCCCCAGGCCCAAGTCTCTCTTCTCTTGTGACAAGCCACGTTGGTGCTCTGGCAGCAAGGGGTCTGCTCGAGAAGTGAGGCTCTAAGGGGCGGACTTCCTGGCCGCTCCCACCTTGCCTATCCATCGCATCTAGGTTTTTGAGGAAGGGACTTCCTTGGTTTAGTTCCCACAAGACATAGATGTCATGAGGCAGTCTTCTAGCGGCCTGGTGCCTGATGGGGAGGAAGAGGCTGGCAGAGAAGCAAGCGGGGGACCTACAGCAAAGGAGGGCATGGTCTTCTCTCAACTCTGTGACCCTCCCCTGGTTCTGTTTCCTGCCACGGCCCTGGATCAAGCAGATGCTTCAGAGACAGGAGCCCAGACCGTGGAGACTATGAGAAAGGCAGCAGCACACATTCCTTGAAGCAGGTGAACAGCAGGAAGGGAGGCTCCCGCGCAGCTTTTGCAGGTGCAAACCGAATGCGCTCACCTTCTCCAGGGCCTGCACGAACTGTTCTACCGGGATGGAGCCGCTCAGCAGTGGCTTCAGCACTTTGCAGTCTGGAATGTCATCGCTCGCCCGCTTTCTCTTCTTACCGCCTGTGGGCTGGGTGGGCCTGGGTGGGGGCTAGAGAGGGAAAAAAAACACCATCTCAGCATGAGGTCAGTGCAGGCCACAGCCAGAACCCGTCTGTCCATCCTACCAACACAACCTTTTTCCTGGTGGAGGCCCTGGCGCCCGGCCCGGCGTCACCCTGTGTGAGGTCAGCCAGCTCTTGAGTTCAGAGTCACTGTTAGCTGGGGGCTCCATCTGGAGTTCTTCATAACATAAGCTAATGCCAAAGCATCCACACAGCATCAATATCTTTTTTGGCAAAGAGATCTCCCTTTTATCAAGACTCGTCTCTAACTGATTCAATTCAGTATCTTCTGAATAAAATTTTTAAGATTTTATTTTTTTAAAGTTTATTTATTTAGAGAGAGAGTGCGAGTGGGGGAGAGGGGCAGGGAGGGGGAGAAAGAGAGAATCCCAAGGAGGCTCCAAGTTGCCACCACAGAGTCCAACATGGGGCTCCCTCTCATTGAACCCTGAGATCATGACCTGAGCCGAAATCAAGAGTCGGATGCTCAACTGCCACCCAGGTGTCCCTTCTGAGTAAATTCTTAATAATAACCTGTGCTGGCCACTGCAGGTGTAGCAACAGCAGGTTGGTCGCAGCCACTAGCGGTGGGGTCAGACTCATGCGCTGACATGAAGGTCAGAGAAACTGTCTAAAAAGCGGTGATGGCGGAGCTTCGGGAGGGTGAAGTAAAGGTGAAGTGGGAAATACAGCAGGTGAGGGCACAGCATGCGCCTCATGTATTTGAAGTGGCAGCTCCGTGCAGATCATTCACGGTGTCAGAGCAGCACAGCCAAGTCCGGAAGGAGTTTTTCTAAGGGGGATGAGGGAGGACGAGTGCCTGAAGAGCTGCACCGCGAGGCAGTGAACATGCGTGAACATAGGGCACGGGGGGGGGGGGTGGGGGGTGGGGGGGAGGGGGGCGCAGAGGGGACAACCGTGGGTGGGGATGGCTCCCAGGCCCCACCCACTTCTGCAGGTGTGGGGCTGGCGCCAACCCAGCTCTCCGCACTACCCGCTGCCTACCAAATGTGCCCGCGGGAGCTGAGTGGGGCCGGCACTTTGGGAGCCTGGAAGGGCACTCAGGCTGACGTGTGGCCTCCACTCTATGAGTAATAGCTGCTCTTCCCTTCTATCTCTCTGAGGCGTGTGGCCAGAGAAGTAAGTAGTGAAGAATCTATATGCAGGGCCCTCTTTGTTTCAGATTGGATCCATTATGTAGTGTGCTAACTTCCGCAGTGGGACACTGGGACCACGATCGTGGGCGCTTCCTCGTGGACTCAGGCGCAGCCCACCCTCCCCCATACCTGAAGGACGTGCTTGTTATCTTTGGTGTGCAGCACTGCCGAGACCGTTGCCAAGGAAATGCCAGGCTTAATCTCCATGGGCACCAGTGAATCTGCGAGCTGGAAGCACACAGGGGTTTCAGTCGGGCTCGCCTAAATTTGGGGACGAGGTGCAGCAGCTGTGCTGTCCAGGCAGGAGCTGGAGGCCATACCGGGCTGGGACTCAAGTGCCCCTGCCAGCCTGGTGGGAAAGACACGGCATCAAACGCCATAGCGCTGAGCCTTTCATGATCACCTTTATTCATTTCCTTTTCTTTTGAACTTCTGTCTACATCACTGCAGTCTAACATGGCCACATAATTTTAAGGAAGAAAGAAGGTAAAAACATTTTTAAAATAACATAAATCAAAAATGTATCGCACACACAAATGTACACCTCAGTTGTAATAAAGAAAGGAGGTAAGAGAAGCCGGAGAGGCAAAGGGGATAGTGGTGGTGGGTAAACTGGGCTGCGAAGACTTAGAGAACTCGTCCGACCGCAACTCCTTAGACAGTGTTCTGGGTGCCCTTCCCAGCGACAGCCCAACACTCACCAGCCATCACCCACTTGCAAGCCTGTGCCACTGCGTGCTGGGACCCCAGCATGCTGACCCTTCTGCGTCTCCCTTTTGTTAGCTCCACCCCCACCCCAAATGATGAGATGCCCACACTGTGCTAAGGGCCCATCACCTGTACTGCCACAACCTCACATCCATCTTTCAGGTGGCTTTCAGGTGGCTTCCAGGCGGCTCCGAACACTTTCACAGTATTCTCCAAAACCTCAGAGGGCTTCTCTTCATGCAGAAATACCTACTGAGTGCTGACTTTTCATGCTAGCCTCCGCCTCTGTCCTCATGACCACTAGGTGACTAGTGTCAGGCAGGAAGGACAGGGCAGTAGCATTTGGACTGAGTGAGCTAATTCCTGGAAACGTGACTTCTCCCAAAGGCGGAACATCCAACCTTTACCTGGGGGGCCATCTCTTTCCCTACCACCTGAATCTGAGGTGTACCCCATCTCCTCGGCAGCTTTAGAGCTCCCTGACCCCGCCACTGGCAGTGATGTGTGATCTTCTAAGAGGCTGTAGCACTCAGCTTTAGTTGGCTATTGCTCTTGCTGTTTTATTAGGATTCTGTGACTATAAGAGTTACTTTCCAACAACAGTATGCATACTCTTTCTGGAAAATTTGGAAAACAGAATACACGTAGACCCCGGTCTGTCCCAGTCTCCTAGATTTAAGAACAAAAGTAAACAAATATGCAAGATGCCACTTAGGTAAATATGAAGATCTATATCACATGGGCAGAGGAAGCAGCTCAGGGTATTTAGAAGAACTGGAAAACGGAATGTGAAAATTGTTTCACGGGGTGCCTGGGTGGCGCAGTCGGTTAAGCGTCCGACTTCAGCCAGGTCACGATCTCACGGTCTGTGAGTTCGAGCCCCGCGTCAGGCTCTGGGCTGATGGCTCGGAGCCTGGAGCCTGTTTCCGATTCTGTGTCTCCCTCTCTCTCTGCCCCTCCCCCATTCATGCTCTGTCTCTCTCTGTCCCCAAAATAAATAAAAAACGTTGAAAAAAAAATTAAAAAAAAAATAAAAATTCTTAATTTAAAAAAAAAAAAGAAAATTGTTTCACGAAATAAGAAAACATATGTGGCACAAGTGTGAAACGTTCCCCCCCGGAGAGACATGTCTGCTCCGGTCTCCCGACAACACCCGTCCGTGAGCATCCTTTTCCTTCCTACACTGCAGTTACGCCCATCCCAGGGAAACCTGCCTAGCAGAACTTTAAAGCCAAAGAACTGGCCTGGGAGGTTTGGGGACGGCACTGTGGGAACGCAGCAGGTGAGATACTCTCCCTGGGCGGCCCTGTGAGGGAGATCTAAGACTCATCTAGGCTTGAGGGAGGTCTCCACTCTGATACCTCCGTGAGGGAGGGAGCACCCCTCGCCGCCCTCGAATAGACAGTCTTCCGAGAACCCGTCCATGAGGGTTGTCGCATCCGATCTCCTGTCTTGCACTCAGAGGGACAAAGGGGGAGGATTTATGGGAAGCTGCACACTCTCATTTGGGGGAGGAATAAGCATCCTTTAGTCGCAGCAAAACCTAAAGAGCAGCGCCAGATTTTAACCTCCTCATCTCACACATGCGTCTCCCAGGCAAAACTCTACATTATGTCCACGGACAAAAATTTACGTAAAAGAATGTTTCTGAAAGCATTACTTATAATATAGAAAAAGCAGAAATAATAAAGCTCACCAGTGAAGGAATAGTTATGATAAACTTATGATAGACCATTACACCCCCACTAAGATGTTTACTTGTCGCGACCTACTACTGTTCCATGACCAAGGCAGCATGCTGGGTAGGATTCAACTACACACAACACACACACACACACACACACACACACACACACACACACAGAACAGACAAGGCAAATACACAAAATCTGAGCAGTAGTTATCTCTGGCACGGGGACCACGACTGATTATTTTGTCTTTATCCTTTTTTTTATTCTATTTTAACTCTAATAGTAACAGAATCCTAATAAAACAGCAAGAGAAGGCAGAAGGGCCTTAAAAAGATGGCTGTACAGAGCACTGCTCTCAGGAAAGTGTGGGACCTGAGCCTCTTTCAGGGGCATTGTGGTCAATGTGACTGTCCTAATAATGTGAGTTTTAGCCTTTTCACTCTTGCTATCACGAGTGTTCACTGGGATTTTCTCAAGGTTACATGACATATATTATCCACAACAAAGTGAAAGCAAAAGGAGATAGGACAGTCCACAAGCAGACATTAAAGAGATCTGCAAATGGAAAATAGTGCCCCTGTTCTCATTACTTTTTAGAAACATTTTCTCATAAAAGATATTTTAGTTGTGTTAGCATCTAATGGGTTTATGTCATTATTTTTATAGCTTTTTAAAAATTTTATTTTAGAAAGAACAAGATCACAAGAGGGAGAGGGGCAGAGGAAAAAGGAGAATCTTAAGCAGGCTCCACGTTCAGCATAGATCCTGACGTGGGGCTCAATCTCAAGACTGTGAGATCAAGACCTGAGCCAAAATCAAGAGTTGGATGCTCAACCAACTGAGCCACCCAGGCACCCCCTAAATCATTATTTTTAAAATGAATAAATATTTTTAAAATGTCTTCGTTTTAACATCTAATATAGCAAATATCAATAGATGTAACCCACATAAACAAAAGCTCTTTGAGGTTCTAATTTTTTTAAGTAGGCTCCATGCTGGGCATGAGATCACGACCTGAGCTGAGATTAAGAGTCAGATGCTTAACTGACTGAGCCACCTAGGCGCCCCTTGGGTTCTAATTTTTAAGAAGTTTTGAGACCAGGAATTTTGAGGACATGTTCAAGCTATCTCAAGAGGCAAAAGAAAGCCAAAAGTAGCTTCCCACAGAGCCTTCCACACTGACATTGCAGGAGCTAGGCCATGTGACTCGGGCTGCCTTGCCCTCAGTTGGTCGCTCATGCACAGTATACCTCAACTGTCTCACATGTACAATATGCACACAAATAATCACATTTATAATCCTTATATGTTGATTACTCTTATTTCCCTCCATCTAGCTCTGAATTTGATGAAACTTGACTCACACTCAAATGAGGTCCAGAAAGGATGAGAAAAATCCACCGTGGTCAGGGACGGAGCTGACATCAGTGCCTCTGTTCTGAGAGGCCCTGGCTTCCTGGCTTAAACATGTTAAATGTGAACACAAGCAGCGGTCCTGATGTTAACAGCTGTTACTTCATTGCCTGAAAAATAAGGCGGTTCTGAAGATCCCGCCTCTCTTCCCAGTTCCTTGCCTAAGGGGCTGTGTTCTTTGGTTCATCCGCATTTGACACAACGCCAAGAAAGCCACCTCTGAGATCATCTTTTTTCAGATACTCAAGTGGAAAACCTGGGTCTGACCATGAGAAAGAGAACAGCTCACCTCTGGCATGATTTCGATCTTCTCGTACCGACGCTTGAAAGGCAAGGCGAGGACCTCGGCCCGCCGATAGGACATTGCGGGCGGCTGGCAGTCGATCATCAGGTCCATGCGGTGGGACTGCGCTGGGGGTGGCTGCGTGTACTGCTCGGGGCAGACCACGTGCAGCGGCTGAGAACCAACAGGACAGGGGCAAGTAAGGGAGGAGGCCCACCTCAGTGTGCCCGCACTCCTGCTCCGCCTCACCACCTCCTGACCCCCCTCCTCTCAAACCCAAACACTGGGCAGCAGGAGAGGGGAGTGCAGTGCGGGGAAAGAATAAACATTTCAGAGCAAAGCCCTCAACTGCCAGTCATGTGGACTAGTGGGGGATCCACTGCCTCCGTTTGCATTTGTTTTTATGTTTTCACTGTTTTTAAGTCATTTTGATGGTAACTTCCATAGGTCTGTGCCCAACTGGTGCCCAAGCCCCTTGAGGGCAGTCTTCTTGTCACACCTACCATCACTGACCGGTATAGCTGTTGGCCGATTGGCAAGAACTGCTGACTTTGGGGCTAGTCTGGTGTTTTGGGGTGGGGGCTTCTCTGGTATCTGCAAGTGCACTGGTGTTAGACAGTGGGCAGTGCACAGCTCACATACTCCACTGTGTGGGACACACTGAATCAGATCTTTTTTGCAAAATATCTCTTTGTTATTCTGAGAGACAAAAATAGTAAACCAACATTTACCTGGGACAAATACCACCCAAGTGAAAATGGATCCCGGTAGCCCACTGAGTTGTACTGACACTGCTTTTACTTAAGAGCCTGGAGCTCACCTCCAGCTCCTGGAAGGCCTTCCAACAGGAAGCACTGGAACAGCCGACCGGGTGCACTAAAAACAGCACTTGTTCTGTTGGGCTGACCCTTTTCTTCCTCCTGACGGAAGGTTAGGTTAGGATCTCCTAACTCTTCTCAAAGCCATCCGAGTGCACAGTCGCAGCCTGAGGACCCGTCCCCGCTTCCCTCTCCTACAGTGGGGACCAGGTGGCCTCTGGCTCCCACAGTCATATACCGCCAGGGGCTCCATGAGCACACCGCTGCCGTGTGGACCACAGGGGAAACTTAGTCATGAAAACAACAGGCTCTTAACTGCTTCTGCCAGTGTGCTGATGAGTACACGGTGGGTATCGAGTTGCCAAATCAGCCCAAACTTATCCACTACTCTCAATCATGTCTAGAGAAAGCCCATATTCTTTCCTTGTAGGGCCAGCAAGCTAGTGATGGCCATAATCCATTATTTCTGCATTCCTGAGGTTCTTCAGCTTTCCATTTCTTGTTACCCTTCCTTAGAGCTCTGGGTAAGTGCCTCCCATCCTGAGGTCATAGGTTCTGTGAGGAGGAAAGCAAACTTCTGACCTAGGCCAAGAAAAATGAAGGGAGCTAATCGTGCCTTGCTAAATTACTCGGTGAAGCGACAGAAGACATGCCAGGGCGCCCTGGTATTCCTTTAAGCTCCTGAGGCAATGGGGAATGAGAAGTTTTCCTCTTGCCTCTCCCTCGCCAACTGCAAGCAGCCTCCCCCAACCCCACTATCAAACTTGTGCCAAGAGGTTGCTGACCCGGTGCAGTGATTTTTACTCCCCGCGCCCCCCCCCCCCCCACATTCTCCTGTGTAGATGGTCTTCCTTAACCCACTGCTTTACCCAACTACTTCTTCCCTTGCCCTACGGCAGAAGATGCAAAAGGAAAAAACAAACAGAAGCCACAAAAAATAAACCAAAACAAGCCCCTAACAAAAAGCAAAATAACAGTGTTCGTGGTACTAACCCACACCTGCAACGAGGAACCAGTACAGGTTTCAGTGAAACTGTCTTTCGGCTTGAGGCGTCTGTTTCTAGGGCTATTTTGGTGGGGAGAGGGGGCGATTTGCTTTTGACTGGACACAGACGGTCCTCATCAAAAATAACAGGCTAATGCTTTCCTTCCCTTCCACCTTTGATTTCTTTAGAACAGAAACTGCTTCCAGGTCTTAAAGCCCCCTACCTGGGGCGGGGCGGGGCGGGGCAGTGACCGGCACAGGTGCCAGCATGCTGCGGACTCCAGACTCCGGGGACACGAGGAAGGGAAGAAGCGCAGCCAGACGGCCCGCCCTGCCGCAAACTCCCGGCTGTATCGGGGCCATGGGGAGACACCAGCACTTCCCTTCCTTACCTGTACTTCTTTGAGCAGCTTTGACACTTGGATGAAGTTCAGTCGCGTATCGATGGGGCAGTAAATGCATTTCATGGCCAAGGGCTGGTAGGGAGCCAGTGCTTCCAGGTAGGAGAAATCAGGTTCTAATGGGAGCACAAAAAGGAAAATTTAAAATGCAAGCAACAGAGTTGCTACCAAGTGAGGAGGCGGCTGGTGTGGTCAAGGCCAGGAGGAATCCGTACCGAAGTGCAGAGGCTGGCGGGAGCTGGATTCCTGATCACTGCAGAGGGTCACTTACTCACAGGTAAGGACGGGGAGAGGCCAGAATGAACAGGGCAGGGTGGGTGTGGGCTCAAGATTTTCAACACAGAGAGACGGAGGAGATAAATGAGGGGCTACATAAGTAAATGGGGGAGAAGGGAAAACTCTTTGTTGCAACAGAATGCCAAATAAATGTAAACAATGAAAGTAAAGAAAAATTTATCATTTGGCAACCATCACAGGAATAATTTCTTCGGACCAGGATCATCAATAGATGCAAAAAAAATTAGATAAAAATTTGAGGAAGACAAGGATACATAGTCTCAAAGTGTCCCCCCACCCAAGATACTGATTAAATGTAAAAACTGACTTCACAGTGGGGAAACCTGGCACAGGCCTCTCGAATCAAGTGCTCGAAGTTAACAAGCAGGTATGAGACAAATGACATACCACTGACTTGACAGGGCAGACATGAGAAAAGGACCCTGGCCTCATGTCAACAGATGCTTTTGCTGGGACTGTCATGCTCCTCTCGGCAAAGCCTGGCGTGCGCGGTGACTGGGAACCACGCTTGCCATGACGGCCCATTTGTTAAACCCAGAACTACTCACTGTGGCCTGTGTGGCAGAGATTACATTTCTGGTGTGAAATATAATACTTAGACTCCCAACAGCCTGTGCCCCCATGAGGACATCACTTCTTACAGCCCTCTAGCTTACATTTACCCATCCCATTAACTCTCCCAGTGCATTAAGGATGACTGATGGAGCTTCCAGATTTTTATTTATTAAAAAAAAAATTTTTTTTTTAATGTTTATTTGAGAAAGCGAGCGAGTATGAGCAGGGGAGGAGCAGAGAGTGGGGGGGCAGGGGGAGACACAGAATCTGAAGCAGGCTCCAGGCTCTGAGCTGTTAGCACAGAGCCTGATGTGGGGCTTAAACTCACGAACTGCAAGATCATGAACTGAGCAGAAGTCAGACGCTTAACCGAATGAACCACCCAGGCACCCTGGAACTTCCCGATTTTTCAATTACTTCCCTTGGTGGCTCCTGTTTCTCTAAGAAGAACCCCCCAAATATGAGGCAAGGACAGCTACCTAGGAGAAAACTGACTCCCTTTTTACGTGTACTATGTGAGCTACAACTTTCCCACAGCTGTAATACAATCCAAAAAAGTGGTCCAAAATTCATCTCTGACATGACCAGACATCATACATGACATAGCTTCTCTGAAAGTCCCTCAAAATGGGTTTAGATTTAAATTCATTACCAGGGTTGTTACGGACAATCAAACAACCCTTGATTTCTTCTTAGCTGGCTAAAGGAAAAATTATACTACAGCAAACATTTCTTACTGCGCCTATAAAAATACTGTACCCACTGTCATATCAGAGTCAGTAACCCCTCAAAAAGAATGAAAGACCACCTTTAGTCCTACTACAATGTTCTCCAGAATACCTCTTGCTTAGCAAAAGTTGGCCATGGTGAGGTTCTGGGTATTGTGGGTCAATGTCTTGTGACCTGACTTCCTCTGCCTTTGGCCAAAAGGGGGCCTAGGAAAGAGAGAAGAAGCCTCTGAAGCTGCTTTTCTGAGCTCTCCTGGCACTTTCTACCGGGTCTTGGAGTTATAGCCGGAGCCGGCCTGTCAGTCATGGCCAGGCCATGTTGTTCTCCTGTTGGACATCAACAATTTCACAGAACCCTAACACCAGACATGGCCATTTGGTGACCACAATGGATCAAGACAAAAACAAGAACCCCTCCATAATCATGCCTGAACACACAACCACAACACTGTTCGAACCACAAAAGGAGCAAACATTACCCTATCCTGGCTCCATTCTTCTTGCCTTCTAGATAAGAACTGTTAAGATACTCAATCATTTAACCACTCCTGCTTCCTAACAGCGGCCAATCCAGAGCAATGTCCCACATCTGTGAACCTACCTCAAAATCACCCAACACAAGTCCAAATCCATAAGTTCTTTCCAACATGTTCTGAGATGCCTCCCACTTCCCCATGTGTTCTTCTCAGCTGCAATGAATCAATAAAGCCAACTTTGTTTGACCGGTGGTGTGATAGAGGCCTCTGGCACTCCTCACAAGCAGGCTGAGCACAGGAAAGGGCCCCAGTGTCCCTGATCTTGAAGATTTGGGCACAGTTAGACTCTATTCCATCATTCAAGTCTTAAAAGCAATGAGAAAGAAATCAACTGATAACTTTCTCAACAACTTTTATGTGCCAGGCACTGCATGAAGTGCCTTCTGATAACATTTCAGTAAACACACAGAGTTGCCCAAGGAAGGAGCCATCAACAATCCCACTTTACGATGAAGAAAGTGAGGCTCAGGGAGGTGAGGTAACTTGGCTTAGATTATAGTACACTGGACCAGATTCAGATCAAGGTTTTTCACTCAATTGCCCGTAAGATTTCCAAATCCCAAGGCTGTCTGAAGACCTAAAGTTGCTAAAATAATATAGTGATGAAGTAAAACCCCTGCTTGGCTTCATTAAAGGATTTGTTTTACTCTGAGGGGTTTGTCTCCAGAAAAAACAGTGTAAGCCAGAGCAAACTATAACCAAAGGAGAAAAACCCAACTCAAGAAATAATTCCTAAAGGGTAACACAAGAGTGGTTACTAGGATTACTGCCGTTCTTGAAACAGCTTACAAAATCCTATCAAAAGCAGTTCAGTAGAAATCTGCCTCAGGGAAAAATCTCTGAAAAATGGATATGAAAGCTGTGTCCAGTACAGTTTCCTAACAGTCCATCTTGCTTTACTCTTTCCCTTGTGGTTTATGTCGGATGAGTGTTCATATTTATGCCTTACTGTAAATTTCGTCCTGGTTGGTGCACTGGGTGAAAGTCCCAGTGGGAAGGGCAGGGTTTTATTTGTTTGTTTACTTACCTGTGAATATGACGGTGTTGAGACTAGATTTCCCCCAGAGCTCCATGAAATGGACCACGTCCCCAAATCGGAGGGAGGGGTGCCCGGTGAACACCACACATGGTTGCCGGAAATCACTGCTGAAGTCTCCGTGGAGGCTCGGGTAGTGCTTCAGCTTGTTGGTCTGAATGAGCTACATATGTACAGGGAAGCACACAAAGAGATGTTAGCCTGTCCAGGCGGAGGGAAGGACTGCACAGCATGGGAGCATGAGCAGAAGGAAGAATACAAATGAATCTGATTACAATTTGTGGAAGACTGAATTTTTTTTTTTTTTTTTTTTTGTTATGTACAATGTGACTTTCTGAACAGATGCAACCTTTTGGTACGTATTAACATATTATTCAGGCTGTTAAAGGCCTGATGCAGTCTAACCCTTCCTTTAGAGCTTCCTGACACTCGGGAGTCCCGGCCCTAGAAGTTCCCAGGATCAGTTATTATTTGAAGTACAAGTAATTTTCCCCAAACATGTGACTCACCAAGTTCTGTCAACAATAAACAACACAAGAAAAACTGTTTACCTGCACAGGACCACCTCTTGAGATGTAAGTTACTGAGGCAACTTACCAAAGACAAAGGCCAAATTGGCTTTCAGAAATTTGGGAGTGTGATGTCCTCCCAGAGATGTCCTATGCAGAGAGCTGTAGTAAGAAGTGGGCCATGTACAGCCTCAGACTCGTCTCAAAAGTGTACGTTTTGAATCAAATGATCTCCCTTCCAGAGCAATACCTGGCAATTCTCTCCCAACATCATAACTGACCCAAGACAACACCATATAGTTACAGCCACAGATGGCATCTTGTGACATGGCTCAGCAGCTCTTCCTGCTGCCCTGGCCCTGCCTCCACCTCCCTACTCTAGCACCAAAAGGTAAGATGACAAACACCCAGACTTCAGAGACCTTAAATGCCAGCTAGATCAAAGGGAATACTGCCCTGAGATATCGTCTAATAGATGAAGAAATAGTCTGTGACATAAGTTAATCCTGAACCAACCAATTATGCATAAGAGGGGAGCCCAAGTCCAACTGAAGTCACCCAAATAGTGAAGTGTGGCCGGAATGGGACAACCCCCAAATGGAAGCTAAACTCTCTTCAATATAAAGATTTAATTTTTAATTCAGAGAGATTGCTTTTACTGGTAACACTACAACACTACTCTAGAGATCTTAGCCAGGCATCCCTGGCTTGGATGGGATATGTTGTAGTAAAGACGGGACAAATGCTGAATTCCCACCTCCCTTCCAAGTTATATACAAACAAAAGGGACATTCTTTTTATAACTGATCTGCCCCCAAATCATTACTTGTCCCATTGAAATGGGTGAGCGCTGTCTAAAAGACTAAGCCTACTGTATCCGTTGCCGTCAAGGAGACGAATGGGATTCTAAGAATAGCAGTAGGTCTTTGCACACAACTTAAATCACTTTTTAGGCATTACCTACAGTTCCTGAAGTTCTACTGATCAATGCATAGCAACTAAGATAAATTCATCTCTTTTCTTTTGCCAACTGGAGCTACCTTTCTAGCTGACTTACTACATTTGACCATTCATTACCTCTGTACTTATTTAAGGTCCAACTGTATAGGCAATGAAGCTGTAGGGTAGGAATTCTGTAAAAAAAAATTTTTTTTTTCAATTATCAGTACTAAGGCTAGAATATTTTCTCTTTGGCACTGGTCACAATACTGAGTCAACTCCATCATGTCCTAAAGTAGGCAAGTGTGTTTCAGGAACCCTGCTCATGCAACTATGGTCTTTTCATATTCCTAACTAAATGGGACAAAGGTAATCTGTGACAATATGTGGGTAAAAATGTAGAGTAACACTCTTAGAAAACAAAAAAAGGCTAATTTTTGTTGGGGGGAGAAAAACCAGCCTTCAGTGGTAAAGTCCACCATAAAGTATGCTTTGCCATGCTTAATTTTCAGACATCACTGCATTTCTAGCCTGAAGTTCACTGTGGTAATGACAGAGCTTGGAAAAACTTTGGCTGCTGTAACGGAATGTGTGGACTGAAAAATGACTTTGTCAGAACCTTCCGCATGAAATTCTGGCTCATAAAGGTCCTTTGGAGTAGCAATAAGCAGGGGTGGCAGGAGTTGTCAAATTTAAAATAGTTAGTGGGACATTTGTTGCTATTTACACTGAATCAAATAGTTAACTGTAAAACAAATAAACCAACTAAATCCTATACAAGCACATCCACACAGACATCTGTGGATGGATGAAGTCTGTACAAACTGAAAAGTCCATGTTCCCAACTGCACACTAAGGAGCAGTGTGACCAGCTTCTTAGAGGTTCCCCTTTGTCCTTTTCCACTTACTACTGCCTCCAACCCCACCTCCAGGATAACTGCAATCCTGGCTTCTGATACCACAGAATTGTTTTGTGTGTTCTTGAACTTTCATATAAAGAAAATCACACTGTCTACTTATGTCTCACTTATTTCACTCGCATGATGTTTGTGAGATTTGTTTACATAACTTCGTATAATTGGAATTCATTCATTCTCACTGATGTTAAGTAAGGTATTCCATTGTACAGAATATACCACAAAATCCGCTTGACTATTAACAGCATTTAGGTATATTTCAGCACTATTACCAAGAATGCTCTGAAGATTTTTGTCTGTGTCTTTTGGTGACATACCCATGTATTTCTGTTTGGTATATAATTCAGGAACAAAATTGCTGAAGTAGGGAGTATGTTATATTTCAGCTTTAGCAGATATTGCCAGTTTCCTAAAGTGGCTTATACCAATTTAAACATCCTTTTTAAAAATGTAACAAAAAATTGGGAGTAACTCTTTTGTTGGATAGTAAGAGAATGGTTAAGTACATTATAATATGTTCATATGATATGCTATGGAATACTAGCTAGCAATAATAATAATAGGAGGCACACAGAAAAATATCCATGATACACTGTTTGGTGAAAAATGTAATGAAAACAAAACTGTCTATGTTATGTTGTTACGTTATATATATTGTATTTGTTTCAAGTGTCCAATAATATATATATTGTGGAAAAAAAAATCACCACAGTAAGCCTAGTTACCATCCATCATCATAGATAGTTACAAAAGATTTTTTTTTGAGAACTCTTAATATCTGCTCTCTTAGCAACTTTTAAACATGCAATACAGTATGGTTAACTACAGTCACTATGATGTACTTACATCCCATGAATTATTTATTTTAGAAGAAGTTTGTACCTTTGACCCTCTATTTTTTAAAAACTTAAATGTTATTATTTTCATCATTAAAACTTCACATCTATGATCAACATGACTAACTGGAAAGAAGACTTTGACTATAAACGAATCTGTTGTTATGCAAAGAAATTAGTAGTAGGGGTCAGATAACACTCAGTGAACAGAACAGAGGTAGGTTATGAACTGAACACGTACTGGCAATAGAATGTGTTAATGAGAAGAGAAAGTAACATATCTTGAGTTAGAGTACTTCGCGGTCATCTCACATGGGAAACAAGGGACTATATGAGTTTACCTAAGGATTTCTATAATCTAGAGACATGTTATCATCCATTTATCTACAGTTTTTTCTTGCTTTGACCCAATAATGCCATTTCTTACCTCTGCATGAGGAAAAGGTGGTTCTGGGAGATACACCTTAGTCTGTTTGTTGTGACAAAGCCTTTTAAAGAGGAAAAACGGATGAGCCTGTTAGGGTAGGGCATACAGGATCATTTGTTGCCACCTAGTGGTAGCAGCAAAAACACTAATAAAGTGTATTCAAAATTTTCCTGTTAACCAATCTCACTGTGATTGAAAGCCAGGATCTACGGAATATTCAGAACAAGTCCCTTGTGAGCATTTTTTAACCATTAAAATTCCTGAGTACATTTTTTTCCTTGAAAAATAAGCTTGTTATTTTGGAATAATTTTAGATTTATAGAAAAGTTGCAGAGACAGTACTGACTTCCCTTGGGCCCTTTACCCAGGGCCCCCTTAAAGTTAACATCTTACATAACCATGATACAGTTGTTGAACTGTGAAATTAACATTAGTGCATTACAACTAACTAAATTCCAGACTTTGTTTGGATTTCACCAGTTTTTCCACTAATGTCTTTTTTTTTTTTTTGCTCCAGGATCCAATTTGAAATATCATATTGCATTAGTAGTGATCACTTTTGAGGAGAAAGTGATAGGCTTTCTTCAGAGACCCAACTTTGTATTTTGCACATGCACTAAGCAACACTGGTCACTGAAACTGGAGAGTAACGTGGTATCTCAACTGGGAGACTCTATAAATGCTTTAGGTAGTCTATATTTCTTTCCTAGACAGAGCGGACATTTAAAAATGGAGATGTCTGAATAAAGCAATTGTGGCCAAAGTTAACAACTGATAACTCAAAAGACAGGTGTTCTGTAGGTTTGGCGTTATGTAGTAATAATGTATGTTTGTTCACGACTACTTGTAAGAATTCTACTAAAACAGTATTAAAGTATTTCAACAGTTCTACCAGATACTATTTTTTGGGGAGTAGTTCAGGACTCCAGGGTTTGGGTTTTATATGAACTTCATGAATACAACTTATTAATTTTCCCTACACTTAAAATTTTCTTTAATCTTGATTTAAAAAACATTACTTTATATCCTTTTTGGAGGAAGATGTAAATAGGGAAGGAAGATACTTCTGGAGGGTTACCTTATAATATCTAAATTACATATACTTATATACATAGAATTATATATAATATCTAATCAGGAAGACAAAACTTTTTAAAGTCAGGAAGAGAGACAAATAGAAGATCTTCATTTAAGGTTTCTTAGATTGTTGCAAAGGATATTATGTTGCATTAGTTAGTATCAATATATAAAACTAAAGTATTTCTGACATAAAAAAACCAGGACAAAACAAAACAAAACAATAACCTAAATGCATTGTGGTATCCTTGACTGGATCCTGGAATAGAAAAGCGACATTAGTGGGAAAACTGGTACAATCTGAAAAAGACTGTAGTTCAGCTAATAATGTGTGCTAATGTTCATTTCTTGGTTTTGATACATGTGTATGGCCATGTAAGATGTGGCCATTAGGGAAAACTAAGTAGAAGGTATATAGTTCTTTCTGTACTACCTCTACAACTTTTCTGTAAATTCAAAATTATTCCAAAGTAACGACTTTATTATTTAAAAAACAAATCAAAGTTAAAATCCAAAGTGCCAAGACGGGGGAAAAAATATCTGCAGATGTATAACAAAGAGTAGAGTTCAAATAAATTGGTAAGAAAAGTATAACATCTCTAATCAGTAGAAAAGGGACAATTTACAGAAGACAATGGGCAAAGGAACAATTTACAGAAGACAAAAATCTTTCTGGAAAGCAACTGAGATTTGTATAATCAACATTAAAACATATTTATACTCTTTCTGTAATTCCACTGTTAGTAATTTACCTAAAGCAAAAGATGCAGTCGTATATACATACAACAATATTAATTGAAGATTTATTACTAAAAGGAAAAAACTGGGCAAAGCCTGTTCGTCCAACAATAAGACAACAGTTAAATAAATAATATAGTATACAAATGATGTAATAATGTATTCATGTAAAAACTATGTCCTCAAAGTTTTATTTTAATCCTCTAATCTCACATTAAAAATGTGAGATTAGCAGGGGGCACCTGAGTGGCTCAGTTGGTTGGGTGTCTGACTTCAGCTCAGGTCATGATCTCGCGCGGTCCGTGAGTTCGAGCTGCGCATCGGGCTCTGTGCTGACAGCTCAGAGCCTGGAGCCTGCTTCAGATTCTGTGTCTCCCTCTCTCTCTGCCCCTCCCCCACTTGCACTCTGTCTCTCTTTCAAAAATAAACATTAAAAAAAAAATTAATATTTAAAAGCAGGATCCAAAATTAAATAATTGGTATGATCCCCATATAGAAAGAAGAAATCCATCCAAATGCCAACAGTGATATTACTTCTGGATAGTGGGTTTACAGGTTCAGTTTTTCCTGTTTTCTGTAACTTGTATTGTTTTCTATAGTAAGTGTGTATTACACATATATTAGAAACGAACAAATATAAAAACCCAGAAACAAAAACAACCTACTCTAATTAGAGTGGTCCTGACTTCTAGCCCGTAAGATATTATTCTGAAAGAACAGCACACAGTGGGGACGGAGTGGCTTTGAGAAGCACACCATCCCCCAGGCCTCACAGGGCTGGCTGGAGTTTTTTATTAAGGATCTGGATGAAGAAATTCAGAATATGCTAATTGTGCAAGTGATCCTTAGGCTGGACTACTAATTATTCAAGATTAACTTCCTATGCTGGGGGAGAAATGACCCAATGCAAAGGATAAAATTCAACAGGTACCAATAAAGTGACGGCCCTACGGACAAACATGACTAACATGCACACAGGATGGAGAAGTTTGTCTGAATGGAGATAGAGAAAAAAAGTCCTTGACCACAACTTTTAAAAGGGGAGGAAAAAGTGCCCTTTAAGAAGGGGGAGTGGGGAGACAGCATATAGAATATGTTAGGACAGAATGATATACAAATCCCTTCTTAATTAGAAACTTGGTAGAACACTGTGTCCATTACACTACCATACAATCAAAATGGATTACACACCCTATGCAAGTGTCATGTCCCCGTCTAAAAACACCACCCTAAGGCACTTGAAGGTCGACTGTAAAAGTTCTGTATTTCCCTCATCCCTCCCTTTTTTGGGCCAGATGAGTTAGATTCAAACATGCATCTAAATAATCCTAAAAAGGTTCACTAACTTCATACTGTTCAATAATTTACCCACCTCAGGACTGGATCAAACAATTTCCTACTGTAATAAAACTTAGTTTTATCAAATATCATGCTATTGAAATGAAAAAGAACCTAGCTTTTCTTATCATCAGATTTGGTATTAGAAATTCCAGACAACATGAACTTGGGCTTTTTTTGAGCCTCTAGAATGTCACTTCACTTTGTAACAGGCAGAGGGTAGCATGGGAGAAGATAAATGTATAATATTTTGTCACTAAATTTGAAAGTGCTAAGTTAACCCTTTGCCTTTCATCCTTCCTTCCTTGACAACTATTCCTCCAAACTCTAGCAATGTAACAGATTTGGCTTTTATTAATACAATTTTCACATCACAGACATGGAAAGACAACAAAATCAAAGTCTCATAGTAATGTGAGAAAAAAGAAAACCTTTGTATTTTTATTTTTGACAGAGAGAGAGAGAGTGCGTATGTATGGAATGAGAGTGTGTGGACATGCACGTGAGTGAGCAGGGTGTGGGGCAGGGTGGAGGGGGAGAGAGAGAGAGAGAGAGAGAGAGACAGTCTTAAGCACAGAGCCAATGCGGGGCTCAACCGTGAGATCACGACCTGAGCTGAAATCAAGAGCTGGACGCTTAACCAACTGAGCCACCCAGCTGCCCCTATACTTTTTTCATTAAAAAAACTTTTTCCATTTTATTCTTACTGCTTGAATGTACTGAATCATGGAGAAGAATGCAGACATACCACTCAGCAAAAATTTGGGAAAACTCAAGTGAACTGTTGGCCACGGGGGAGATGAAGTAGAAAGGGATGTTGGAGAGGCCGGCGGAGTCAATGTACTGATACAGGCATTCCAGGAGGTCATAGATCACTCCAGAAGGGTAACAGGGCACCAACACGTTTCCTCCATTCCGGACTGTCAGTGCTAGAAAAGTTGAAGTCAGAGAGCAAACAGTGGTGTCAGAAGAACAGTTTTATAAAGGTAGAAAGAAACTTTAAAAATAATATTTGGATTTCTTTCATTTCCTACTTCTGTTCATACAATTCATTTCTCAGGTACAATGATCTGCTTCTTTTGAAGAATAGCACAAGAGTGGGAGAATCCAGAGGCTAACAATCAGTTGGGTTTTTAATGGACGTCTCAGTCCCTGGGAACACGGTGTGCAGTTAAGGGTTTGGGCTTTAAAGGTTACCAATGGCAGCCGAGCTTCAGGACAGACCCTCCAAGCTCCTTCTCTTTTTAGCTCCTGCTCAAAACTTTGCTGGATTTGTCTCTGTTCAGTCTCTAACCACTGCTGTATGACCTATAAGGAAATAGGCCAAGTTTTTCCATTTGACTCATTTTAGTGGCATTTTCTTTCATTAATGTGTTATTTGTAAGAAAATCCTCTACACTTTAAATACTTAAAAACAAGTTATCAAACGAGGACTTGCAACTTAATGGGTATAATTACATTAGAAGTTATAACTGGCTACAAAAGAAAAAAAATATCAAAGCCCTCTTAAGTTTCTCTTTTGTTTAGTTTCCAAAACAAACTGAAACGCAGAGCTTTCAGGTGTAGATCTTGAAGCCTCTGGTGTCTTGTATCCTCCTCTGTTCCCAACCCTGACATATGGGTTCTCCCAGGTGCTGTACTTGGAGTACTGGTTGACTTGCTATTACTAGAGTATGGTACCGAGGGGAGAGACAGTGGTCAGGGCTCAAGAGGCCTGGATCTACTCCTGCATTCATCACATGCTATAGGACCCCATGTAAGCCACTGAAACCTGGCTGGGCCTGTTTCCTGATTGGTTATGAGAGGAGTGGACTAGATTAGTGGTCTTCAAGCTTTCTTTTTTTTTTTTTTTCAACGTTTATTTATTTTTGGGACAGAAAGAGACAGAGCATGAACGGGGGAGGGGCAGAGAGAGAGGGAGACACAGAATCGGAAACAGGCTCCAGGCTCTGAGCCATCAGCCCAGAGCCCGACGCGGGGCTTGAACTCACGGACCACGAGATCATGACCTGGCTGAAGTCGGACGCTTAACCGACGGCGCCACCCAGGCGCCCCTCAAGCTTTCGTAAGTGTGAAAATTGCCAGGGAACATGTTGAAAATGCAACTTTGCTGCTGGGTCTCTCCTGTCCCCAGAGAATCTGACTTACTAGGTCTGTGGATGGGCCCTCAAATTTGCATCTTTAAGAAGTGGCCTCACTGATCATGAGGCAAGTGGTTAGTGGACTTAAGAAACAGATTAGATGCAAGGTTCCTTTCAGATCTAAAGTGTTTTGAGTCTGTGATTCTAGACAATAAGCAAACAAAACATACAAATCAGGGGTGCTATTTGAGACTAGACCAATAATTTTTTTCAAGGAAGAATAAACTGTGTGAAAGGGGTGAAAGGTCTGAGCTCATTAACTCCTCTTTGGCAACTGTTATGGACTGAACATCTGTATCCCCCTAAAGTTCATATATTGAAGCCCTAACTCCCAATGTGATGGTACTGGGTCAGGGGTGCTTTGGGAGGTAACTGGGTTTAGATGAGGCCATGAGGGTACAGCCTCCATGATGGGATTTTTGCCCTCATAAGACGACGACGACATGAGAGCTGCTTCTTTCGGCCAAGGGAGGACAGACTTGTGGGTGTCTGCGAGCCAGGAAGAGAGCCCTCTTCCACTGGTCAGACCCTGACCACACTGACAATCTGATCTCAGACTTCCCTGCCTCCAGAACTGTGAGAAATGTTTGTTCTTTAAGCCACCCAGTCTGGCATTTTGTTACAGCAGCCCAAGTTAAGACAGTAAGCAACCTATACTTTTCTAAAAGAAAGGCAGGATTTCTAGATTTTACTGACAATTATATCCAAAGAAACATACGTTTCTTCCGGGTAGCAAGTCTCTTCTCCAAATTTAGTCTTCTCTCAAAGAAAAAAACAACACTGACCAAATATTGGTGGAAAAATGTATCTGCTCAGTATATTGCTATTGTGAATGCAAAGTATTAAGTCTTTTCTGTGCTATTACTTACAAGCAAAGATGTGATTCTTCCCTTTTTTGACAACTGCTATCCTGTATGCACCCCCGTCTTGCCCCCAAATCCCACCACAGAGCAAACAAATAAGAATTTTCAACATAAATCAAGTGGGAGAATGTTGAGTATCTGTTGCATAAATGTGCTAAACATTTGAATTTACCCTTACAACCATTCTTACATTCTTCAGATTTATGTTGCTTAAGAATTGCTTTTGCTGACAACAGCAAGCTTTGAAGGATGGGCAGGAAGGGTAGAGTAGGCGGGGCAGGGGAAGCCTTGAACCGGGGTATCAGAGGGGGTGAACGTGAAGAGAAGGAACACAAAATGCTACAGAAGCAAGAACTGAAAAGTAAATTTAGCACATTTCATCCCGTTCATGGCCTGAGCTGGACACATACCCAGGTTGCTGCAGAACTCTCCCACCATGCCGTCCGGGTTGGCGGTGGGGATCTGGGTGAGGCCTGTCAGAACGAGAACGTCGCTGTTTTTGAGAGAAGCTTGGTCCATGGGCTGAAAAACCAGAGAGAACTATGCTCAGTACTTCAAAAGGAAATGGTAAGTGCAAGTAGTGAAGGAAAAAGAGAATAGTCATTGCTCTTTCTGTGTTTGGCTCATCATTGTCCTGTTCCCTTACTTCCTCTAATGAAGTCTGTCAGTGAACAGTTAAGTAGCTGCCCACTGGGGATAGGGACAGATGAGAGGAGGCATGAGGGAACTTTACAGCCATGATAAAAGAGTTCTATGCTGGGGCACCTGGCTGGTTCAGTCAGTTAAGAGTCCGACTTCAGCCCAGGTCATGATCTCATGCTTCGTGGGTTCGAGCCCCACGTCGGGCTCTGTGCTGAGAGCTCTGAGCCTGGAGCCTGCTTCAAATTCTGTATCTCTCTCTTTCTCTCTCTCTTGCTTGCACTCTGTCTCCCAAGAATAAAGAAATATTTAAAAAAAAAAAAAAAAAAGAGTTCTATGCCTCGGCTGGTGTGGTAATCACGTGATGTGAAAATTCATAGAGCTGTATGCTTAAGATCTCTGGGTTTCACTATACATAAAATTGTACCTCAATGAAAAAAAAAGAGCTTATGATCTCAAATTTGTAGAGTGCTTTGCTCTTTTGAAAATGTCATGTCACACATGTCGCTGGTGGGTTTCCAACATGAATGTGTATTAGAATCACCTGGACGGTTTACTTAACTGTGGATTGCTGGGCACTGAACCCAGAGTTTCTGATTCAGGTCTGAGGTGGGCCTAACAATTTGCATGTCTAATGAGCTACCAAGAGATGCTCCTGGTGCCGGTCTGGGTCACGCCTTGAGAACCATTGTGCTATATAATCTGATTCTCAAGACAGCTCTGCAAAATGAAAACAAGTGTAAAGACTTGAAATAAATACATGAAGTAAGTTTATATTATGAAAACATACAACCTGGGACTCAACCAGTCAAGGCAATTTTCCCTAAGTCTCAGTGGCAGAGAAGCCAGGAAAAATACTGAATTAGGATCCAGAAACAACGAGCTTCCTTCCCATTCTCTTACCTAGGTCACGGACCTCAGGTAAGGCTCTGAGCTGGGTTTCTCATAACATGGGCATATTTGTGACCCATAAGCCTTCACTGATTTCTGAGAGTCTTATGAGCTAATATACATGATCTTCTTGTAAACTATGAAGTCTCCACAGTGCACTATTATGTGATCCTCAGGATGTTGAATTTTTATTTTACCTTGCACAGTCTGAATTTAATTTTGATGGTTTTCAGAGCATCTAAATAAGTAAGTAAGTAAGTAAGTAAGTTAGTTAGTTAGTTAAGTAAGTAACTGCCTTTTCCAAAGAAACCGGGATTCAAACTGAAAACAAAAATGAGGGCCCAGGGATTGAGATGCTAGGTCTCATTTCGTAGCATGTCTTTTCCTTAGTGTTGTTCCACATACTCAATGGAACACACGAAGATAAAAGTCAGAAACCCAGTTTAGTAAGAAGCTTCATCCCTCCTTTCTCTGTTCAACCCATATTTTCCAACAAAGAAAATTCCAAACAGTAGCACAGCAAAGACCCACCACCTGCAATGTTATCTCTGAGTATACGTGCCTTTTGATGTATATTCCTTTAGCATTTTATATAAACATGGATATAAGGGCTTCATTATTTTTTTTTAAATAACATGACTGCAGTTATACAAGCTGCTTTCTAACCCGAGAAACATTTCTTTAACACAGATAAGTATAGTCGTGACAGCAATATCGAATAGATTCTGATTCCTATTTGCACTTCTCTAATAAAATACATATGCATTGTTTCCAGAGAAGAAGAAATACAGTGGTTTATAGTAGCAGATGTGCAATGAGCCTAGAAATGTTCACTGTGTGCATGCATCAAACAGAAGGACCCGGAATGGGGACAAAAGGGATCAAACTTTGTTAGACAGCATATTTAGCTTAAAATGACAATTTTACAAGAACCTTATTAGAACAAACCAATAATGATTCACAGGGCTGATGGGGGCATTCAGATGGTCTAGGAACCCTCAAAATAGCATACACAATTCTGTGTGCGCGCCTAGGTACATTTTCCCAGAGGTGACTGGGCTGTCATATGGGGCCATAACCCCCAAAAGGTTAAGAACTACCAATCTGAATGAAAGCATCTAAGGGAGATCAAACTGTGGCCCTGAAAACATTATCTCTGTACCTCAGTCATCGATGCTGCCGTCCTTTGAAAATTAAATGTCCACACACACAAAAAAACAACAAAACAAAACAAAGGCAGTACTGTAATACAAATACCACCATGTTGGAAGTTATGAGATACTTCATGATCAGATCAGACAAGATGTTTGTGATTTTAGGAGACATACTTGGGAGACATTTCTTGTAGATTACTAGGGTTACTGTAAAGAGTTAGCCCTTAACACCTTGTAGTGACACCCTCTGAACCAAGCTGACATTGCCAACATCTCCATTTCATCACCAAAGAGCAAATGTATATATTACAGGTGTCTATGGCAACTCACTGAGTGCTTCAAGTGGGAACATTTTATTCAAACACACACTTTGTATGTTCCAAAATGACTACAATAAATACAAATTAGTGTTCTAATCAGAAATATAAGGAAATAAAAATATTTTAAAAGAAAACAAAAATTCCACTATGAGATTCCCAACAAGATAGAGAATGAACACAGGCCGCTGGCTCCCTTCTAGAATCTAAGCTGAGAGAAAGCATAGAAATAAGGGCACCTGACAGTTTTGAGAAACTAAACAACCATGATGAATTCCTGGGAAACCACGGGTGTTGGAATAGGGACAAGATGGCAAGCAAGGGCCAAAGAGGGCTTGCACTGCAGGAAGAATAGAGGGTGGCAAGGAACTCCTTGGCCTTTTCTCTCTCTTCCATACTGCCTATGGCCTGCTCCACCATACTGTGAAGCAGAACATACCAGAATAGTGGGATGAATGTTCATAAAAGGTACAGGCAGACCTATCAGCCGTTCCTTGTTTCCTCACACTACCAGGCTAAGTGGTAACATATCAGGAAGACAAATCCTGGGAAAAAAAGCAGTGTCTAGAGCAGAGGTACAAGAGGATGTCCCTGAAAGCCAAGTAGTAAGAGCTCACAGGGAAATAAAACAAGACCACTGAGGAAAACAACATCTACTAAATACAATAAGCTAAAAACCTACGCCACGTGGAGAATTAATAAACCAAATGGAACAGCAGAATATGCATTAAAAAAGTCCACACACAAAATAAGTAAAAGAAAAACAAGTATAAAGAGAAACATTTCAAAATATTACATATAAAAATACAGTGACTGAAATAAAGAGTCCAACACAAAGGCTGAAGGGCAGTATGGATAGAGTTAAAGAATGAATTCTTGAGCTGGAAGATCAAGTTGAGGAGTTTTTTTTCAGGAGGCATCAAGCAGGAGAAGGGGGTAAAAAAAAAAGGAAGAAAGAGATATACAAAACATAAAAGTGTCAATATCTGTGTATGAGAAATTCCATAAAGAGAAATAAAAAATCAACCAGAAGGAATAATCTTAAAAACAATTAAGAATCTTTTTGTGTTAAAGTTGGAAGATTTCTCAAAGTATTATACTGACAGAAAAAATACACATTTAAGATATGTCACAGTAAAACTTAAGAATATTTAAGATAAAGTGAAAATTCTAAAAGCAAATCCCATAAAGGAACACAAATCTAAAGAGTTCTGCAGTTCTTAAGTACAAGGGTACAAATGGAAAATGAATAAAGATTTTCAAAGCTTTATAGTTTCCAAGTTCTTTTCCTTGAATTTTATATCTATCCAAGCTATCATTTAAATGTGAGAAAAAATTAAAACTATTCTTAGTACTTCAAAGCCTCATAAGGTTTACCATTTTAAGACGCTCTTGGTGAATGTTCCTCAAGCACTCCTGGAAGAAGGAAAGTCAATCTAGAGGATTATGAGATATATGGGAAGGTAGGTTGGAAAAAAAACCCCAAAAACAACTCAGTAAAGCTCACTGTCTAAATAAGTGATATATTCAACACTTGATGTATAGCCTAGATAACCCAGAACTAAAATTCCAGACAGTATGAACATGGTGGGTCAGGGGAGAAGGAAGAGGAGAAAGACAGGAAAGACAAGAGGAAGGTGTGGCTCTGGAGGGAAAGACAAAGATATTGATAAACTTAGGACACTCAAAGGAAAAATAAATGAAGCAACAACCCAGAAGAATAAAAATAAAATGTGTGTTCAAACTTACAGAAAGAAATTATGTCATTTAAAAGAAGGGAAGAAAGGATGGGGAAAAGAATGAACTAAAAAAAACAGGAAATAAAATTACAAAAATAAACCCTCAGTACAATAGTAATTACAGTAAATATAAATAGTTTCACCATTCCAGAGACTCTTGACTAAAAAAGAAAAAAACCCTTACTATGTCTACAAGGGACTCACTAGAAAAGGATACAGAAGGAATGAAAAGAAGCAGATGGAAAATAGTATGAGGCAAATATGGAGGGGGAAAATGTCTCTTGGCTTTTAATGCAGGTTTGATACAGAAAAAAATCAGCATCCTGATAAAAGGAGTAATTGTTCAATAAAACATAATGATCACATATACATCTGATTACATTGCTTAAAACCATAAAAAGCAATAACTGGTGAAAGTATAGGCAGAAGTAGATAAATCAACAAATAACTTTCTTTCCAGAAACTGGGAACTAAGCAAAGATATGATAGAACAGAATTAACACAATAATTAGAAAAGTTTTCATTCAACGGTAAACACAGTCTTTTACAACATACACAAAACATTTACAAAAATGGACTGTGTTTCAAAGCAACACTTCAGTGAAGGAGTATATTCTTATCATAATGCCAATTAAAAAAAAAAAAGAAAAATCCAGAAACATTTAAGCATGATTGGAAAAAGTCTCTTGTCTAACCCTAAGTCTAATCATATTGGATGGACCAGAAACAAACACAAGCACTATAAAACAACCTTTGGCTACTTAAATTATGAACATTATGAAGGAAATTATGATATACTGAGAGATGAATGACAGACCCCTACATATTAACAATTTAACAGAGTTAAATGATACTAAGAGAGAAACATAGCTTTAAGTACACTTATTGGAAAGCACAAAAGGATGGAAATGAATGAGGTAAAGTATTAAAGGAAAAGCAACAGAGAAAACCCAAAGATGAAAGGAAGGAAATAATAAAGGGCAGAATAGAAAATGAAAATACAACAAAAACAATTAAAAACAAAAACTTATTTTTGTTTTTAATTTAATTTTTTATTTTTAAAAATTTACATCCAAATTAGTTAGCATATAGTGAAACAATGATTTCAGGAGTAGGTTCCTTAATGCCCCTTACCCATTTAGCCCATCCTCCCTCCCACAACCCCTCCAGCAACCCTCAGTTTGTTTTCCATATTTATAAGTCTGTTCTGTTTTGTCCCCCTCCTTGTTTTTATATTATTTTTGTTTCCCTTCCCTTACGTTCATCTGAAAAACTTATTCTTTAAAGAAAATCAGTAATGCAGATAAACCTCTGGCAAATCTGATCAAGAAAAAAGAGGTGTTAAAATGTAGAATGAAAATAGAATTACACAAAAAAGTTTAAACAAATAAAAAGGGTAATAAACAACTTCCATGGATATGATTTTGAAAACCTAGGTAAAATGGACAAATCTCTGCTATATTCGCACAGCTCTGACCCAGAGAATATAGTTCAATAGTCATGAGAAAGTTAAAATGATAATCTCAGGCCTGGATAATTTTATGGGGAACTGACTTTCAAAAAAAGAGAACAGTTATCTTGTGTATAGCTATAGAGTGAAAATGGGGCTCCTGGGTGGCCCAGTTGGTTGAGCATCTGACTTCGGTTCAGGTCATGATCTCTTAGTTTGTGAGTTCCAGCCCTGTGTCGGGCTCTGTGCTGACAGCTCAGAGCCTGTAGCCTGCTTCAGTCTGTGTCTCCCTCTCTCTCTGCTCCTCCCATCTTGTGCTCTGTCTCTGTCTCTGTCTCTCTCTCTCTCACAAATAAGCATTAAAAAATTAAAAAAAAAAGAAAAAGAGTGGAAGGTGCTCAAATCATCTCATGAGACTAAATGTATCCTGATGCCAAACAAATGAAGACAGAATGAGAAAATAAGGTATGGGTCTATTTTTCACTTATGAATACAGATTATAGGCATAACTTGGAGATATCACAGGTTGAGGCCCAGACCAATAAACTGAATATGGCAATAAAGAGAGTCAAACGAATTTCTGGTTTCCCAGCGCATATAAAAGTTACATTTATACATACTATTCTGTTAAGTATGCAATAGCATTATGTCTTTAAAAAAAAAAAAAAAACCCTACATAATTAAAAAAATATCTGATTGCTAAAAAATGCTAACCATCATCTGAGCTTTTAGCATGTTAAAATCACTGATCACAGGTCACCATAACAAATGTGATAACAATGAAAAAATTTGAAATGTTGTGGGAATTACCAAAATGTGACCCAGAGACACAAAGTGACCAAATGCTGTTGGAAAAAAGTGCTGATGGCCTTGCTCAATGCAAGGTTGCCACAAGCCTTCAATCTGTAAATAAGGCAGTATGTAAGAAATGCAATAAAGCAAAGCACAATGAAATGAGATATACCTGTATAAATTTCAAAAAAATACTGACCAACTTATATTCCAGGAGTATATTTTAAAAAGAAAAAACTGATCAAATAAGATTTATCACAAGAGTAAAGGATGGTTAAATGTGAGAAAAGCTGGGGGTCTGGGCGGCTCAGTTAAGTGTCTGACTCTTGATTTTGGCTCTGGTCGTGATCTCATGGTTCATGGGTTTGAGCCCCACTTTGGGCTCTGTGCTGACAGTGCAGAGCCTGCTTGGGATTCTCTCTCTCTCTCTCTCTCTCTCTCTCTCGCGCGCGCGCGCGCTCTCTCTGCCCCACTCATGCTCTCTCTCTCAAAATAACTTAAAAAAAAATGTGAGAAAAGCTAATACTACAATTCATTACATTACTGGTTTAAAGGAAATAAATCACATGATCATCTCACAGACTGGAAGAAGCACTTGATAAGGTATAATGTCTACATCTGACTTTTAAAAATAAGAAAATTAGGAACAGAGGAGAAACTCCCTAACCTGATAGACAAAAACCAGTAGGAAGCCATCCTATTTAATGAAGAAGCTACAAAAGCATTCCCTTTAAAATCTGATATAAGAAAAGGCTGCCACTGTCATCACTTCTGTTTACATGGGACTAGAATATGTGATTGTAAGACAGGAAAACGAAATAAAAGATAAAAAGATTGAAAGAAAAGTGACAAAATTGTTACTTCTTTGCAGATAATATTATCATTAGTAGGTAAATACTAGAATATAAGAATTCAGTATGTTGGTGAACACCAGATCAATAGGAAAATTAGTACTGAGGCTTTCCAGTCAGTAGAAGCTAGTTCTCTTCTGCCCTTTGGGATGGGATGCTGTACTTTTGTGGGCCTCAGTTCTCCTCTAACTCTCCATTCTTATTCAAGATTATTTTTCTTCCTTCTACCTTCTATAGGTAAATGTCCCTCACAGCTCATCAGTCTTTCCCCTTAGGCTCTTTACATACTTTAAAAAATCTGATGCTCTAATTTGTCTCAGGCTTGCTGTCACATCCAAGTTCCAGTTCTAGATTTTCATCTGTCCCCGGTGTTCACTCAAATTGCTATGCATCATACTCACTACTCCCTTCTAAAACCAGAACCCCCTTTGTCAACTCCTTCTTGTCAGGTGGGTAAGTGTCATCATTACCATTCTCAATATCATCTTGGCATGAAATCTCTGGCCTGTATTTTTCCTACCCTGGAGACAGCAAGCATTCAATAAGTATTTGTTGAAATAAAGACCTGCCAATGTTTTCTTTGTCATTCCATTCTTACCACTTCAGGCTTAATCCAAAGCCTCACTCTGCTATGCTTATTAGATCACTAAAGCAGCCTATTTTTTCTACCTAGGGAAGTTCCACTCAAGTAGACCAGTGGTTGGCCTTTTCTGTAAAGTCTAAAGCAGAACTTTGCTGGTACAGTGTGCAAGTAGCCATAAACCATCCATAACCAAATGGATGTGGCTGTACTGCAAGAAGACATCATTTATAAAAACAGGTAGCAAGCCAAATTTGGTCCACGGACAATAGCTTGCTGACCTCGGAAGCTGACTGTTCAGTTTTTCAAACCTAAACTTTTCTTATCCTTGCTAATTCAATGCAGAATCCAATTATCATTGCAGCGCCCAGGTGGCTCAGTCGGTTGAGTATCCAACTCTTGGTTTTGGCTCAGGTCATGATCCCAGGGTCGTGGGAGCGAGCCCCTGCTTAGGATTCTCTCTCTCTGCCCCTGTTCTCTGCTTATGCTCTCTCTCTCTCTCTCTCAAAAAAAAAAAAAAAAAAAAGAATCCGATTATCTGGGTGAAAGGAAATCGAATTCATTATCTTTTTTATATACAACACTGGTTGCCAGCTTGAAATTAAAATTAATTACTTAGGTATGTTCCTCATTACTTTCAAGACCTTATTTTCCCTTTAAATTTACGAACCTTGGAAGAATAATTTACTGGAAATTACATCAGTAGTACTGTAAAGCCTTTGATCTAAGCAGGACAAATCGGAAGAGTTGGCAGCCAAATAATTTTTCTGTCTTTTATGGAAGAATATATCAAGAATGATAGAAGCTGCCAATAAAGTATTTTGATTCAATGAAGCAGATTAAGATGACATTGATGGGCTTTTGATTTCAGTAAGCGGGAAAGGCCCAGAATTCTGCTAGCTATAGGAAAAAAAAAAAGCAACTTGTCCCCTCCTCTAGACCTGGAGATGAAATTTGATTATAAAAGAAGGTATGAAAAAAACCAATACATGGTGACAGATCATAAGCATCCTATTGTTCTAGACCTACAGCAGGCATTTTTCCTCTTCGTATTAAAATAAGATATGGGCTTCCCCAAGTTATCTATCTACATATCCATCCATCAGCTAACTATCTGATTTCTGCCCCTCCTTTACAAACATGGAAAGAATCAGGATTTATGAAATGGACAATAAATTCATTACAAATACCTAAAAAAGAACAAAAAATACATTTGTAACAATGGGTATGTATGTACTTAGCTTCTTGCCAAATATGACTTAACAAATGACCAAACTAAAATCTTCTAATAGCTTCCCTCTACATGTTTAAATAAAATACATTAAGGAGCGCCTGGGTGGCTCAGTCGTTAAGTGTCCAACTTCGACTCAGGTCATGATCTCATGATTTGTCAGTTCAAGCCCCACATAGGGCTCTGTGCTGACAGCTCAGAGCCTGGAGCCTGCTTCAGATTCTGTCTTCCTCTCTCTCTGCTGCTTCCATCTCTCCCTCTCCCTCTCTCTCAAATAAACAAACATTGAAAAATAAATAAAATACATTAAAATAAAATCCAAATTTCTCATCATGGTCAACAAAGTTCCACCTCACCTGGCTGTGCTCATTTCATGGACACCCCTGCTGACAGCATGCTGCAATCACAATGGCCCCTCCTTGCTCTTCTGAACATAGATTCATGAGCTAGAACTTTGCCTGTGGGTCACCATGGACACTCTAATACCTAATGAATGCTTGACACATACATAGTAGACCCTTAGTAAAGAAATAATTAACATCTGCTGAGTAAATGGGTGACCATTTCTGTTGTATATCAGGCTATGGTTATTGAAAGTGGTGGGAAATCTCAAAATCCTAGAGATGGACCCAAAGGCAGCAGGATCTTACAGAGGACCTTGCAATCCTAAACACTGGGACATGGGAAATCTACCTTTCAGGAAGAGTGTCTTAACATAAGGTTTCAGTTAAGCAAGATAAGCTCTAGAGATCTGCTATACAACACTGTACTGTAGTCAACAATAATGTATAGTATAAAAATTATTAAAACGGTAGATTTCATGTTAAGCATTCTTACCAAAATAACAATAAATTTTTTTTTTTTTTTTTAAATAGGATACATGTAGAAACCAAAATTAGGAAGATTTAAAAACAACTGATGATGTTCTGGATACATTATCAATTTGGGTTCAGTAACCAAAACACTGAACTGTTAAAAGAGAATCAGAACTACCTGGGGATGTGTGGTAAGTAAGGAGGATCCGGAGACATAGGATACTTTCTCATAATGGGACTGGATAATCCAGTTGGAGCTTCCAAGGGCATAGCCTGAGCTTAGTGGAGTCACCTGAACTGCACCAAAAAGCTCCTAGAAAAGAACCACAGTAAGAGAATGTGTGATGAGCTTTCAGCAGTACAGTCATACCAGATAAGTCTTTGCAGGAAAAAAGAAAAAAGAAACAAATCAAAAAACCCAGAAATATCCTTCTCTACTTAGATATAGAAATTTTAAAGTAAAACAGAAAGTATAAAGCAAAAAAAAAAAATCAATGGAGACCAGATGGTAGACCCAGAAAGCAATCCTTACCCCCTGAGTTTCAGAATATCTACATTTACCAGGCACTCAGGCCTCACTCATGAAAAGACTAAGGCAATAGATTTTTTTATTTTTTTAAATAAAGAGGCAATAGATTACCAGCAACACCAAAGAGACAAATACTTGGGTTTTCTTTTTCTTTTTTTAGGTTAGGCATTAATTGCCTAGTTGTTCTATACTGAGTGGCTCTGGGCCTAAGTTAACAAAAATGGGGACACTTACTATCAGGTCAGAGCTCAAAAGTTATACCTGCCAACAAATCGCTTCTTGATCTGTTTTATGCTCTTGTATTATTTCACTTGTCCAAAATCTATAAAGCTGCACCCACTGTTCTCAAGTGAATAGAATGAGATGTCTTTCTCCTGACTCATTGCATGCTGGTCAGTAGAATGCTGGCTAATGATGGGGAATGTAAGGGTTAGGAAAGAACACAACTATCAGCCTGGAGGGTGGAAGACAGAGGATAATGACAATTGCTCTGTTTTTTCACCTTGTACAAGATTCTCAGTAACTGAATGGCCGAAGAAAGGGAACGAGAAGATCCTCCCAAAGGGTAACAGGATGAATCAAAAGCATTCATGCATCACTTAAAACCACATTAACACTCACAATTTTCTGAGAATATCCCACCAGCTGGATTTTGCTAAGGGCAGAGTTCACCTCTTGCATTGTATAACATCTTCTCCAGGTTGATACTTCGACTGCGTCCTTGAGAGGAGAAGGCAGCAGCCTGTAAATGCATCACAATGCCAACGCTATGTTATTGCGAAATCCTTTCAAGTAATTTGTCCACTTTATCTGAGTTATTACAACTTACTGGCATATAACTGCCTCCAGGATTCTTTTTTATTTTTATTTTAATTTTTTAAAGTTTATTCATTTTTTTGAGAGAGAGACACAGAGAGCGAGTTGGGGGAGATGCTGATAGAGAGGGAGAGAGAGAATCCCAAGCAGGCTCTGCACCATCAGCATGGAGCCTGATGTGGGGCTTGAACTAAAGAACTGTGAGATCATGACCTGAGCTGAAACCAAGAGTCGGAGGCTTAACCAACTGAGCTACTCAGGCACCCTGACAGGATTCTTTTATAATCATTTTTATTTCTGTAAGGGTGGTAGTACTGCCCCCCTTTCACTTCTGAGTCCTCTCTCTTTTTTCTTGGTCTAGCTAAAAGTTTTTCAGTTTTGTTGATCCTTTTTTAAAAAACCCTAACTTTTCTCTATTTTTCTATTCTCCATTCTGTTTATCGAGCACAAAGCTGGATATGTTTTTTTTTAATTTAGTCTGACCATCTCTGCCATTTGGACTGCTTAATACATTCACATTTATTATTGATATAGTTGGATTATGTTTCCCAATTTAACTTTTGTTTTCTGTGTGCCTCAGGTCTTTTTTTTCCCCTCTGTTCCTCCTTTACTACTTTACTACTGATGCAGCCTTTTAATTTCCTTCACAATGTTTCACTGTATTTTTTTTCCTTAGTGATTGTTCTAGGGCTTATCATATAGATCTTAACAAAGAGCATTTCAATAGGACATTTCAACTGCTCCTCCCTGTTCATGAGTGATATATGAAATACACTTTACTCATAGATCTGCAAAGCTATAGAAAGGGATTGAGTTAAACACAGCTGAAGCTTGGCATAAGGGAGGAAAATAAAACACAATTTGTGACCTTTCAGATTAGCATCAGGAGTATCTCTTAAAACAAGCAAACAAAAATTTGTCATTAGAAAAACACTATTGTTTGCTGTAACAGACTCAGGAACAGAACTGAGAGAGGGACTTCCCTGAGATTCTCTGTACAAATAGGTCAAGGATTTTCTGGTGAACTGAAAGTGTGTATTAGTTCTGTTCTCTCTCCTTAAATACCACTGAATATAGTAAAGGGCTACACACACACACACACACACACACACACACACACACACCTCTTTAAGACAAAGAAAATGAGAGAAGAGACATAGCAACAGCATTTTAGAAAGTGGAAAGTAGGAAGACAAAAAACTGACTTAGCAGACACAGGAAAGTTTAATTCAAGCAATTTATACTGCAGAACCCATAAAAAGCTCAGCAATCTGAAACAATAGGTATATCTGGAAGTGAGACTGAAGGTGAGTCTAAAAACAAGGGGATTTGTTGAAAAAAACTGATGAGAAATAGAACCTTCCAATTCTCCTCATCTATTCCATATAGCTCAGCACTGCCTCTTCTCCTCCCAGGCATGTTGCTAGAGGTTATTCTCTGGAGAGAATAAAAATGAGGGTCTGGACTAGGGGAAACCAGCAACTAGAAGCAGCTCTGTTATTTTTGTTTCTTTTAAATTTTTTTTAATGTTTATTTTTGAGAGAGAGAGAGAGTGCAAGCAGGGAAGGGGCGCAGCACACACGCGCGCGCGAGCGCACACACACACACACACACACACACACACACACACACACACACAATCCGAAGCAGGCTCCAAGCTGTCAGCACAGAGGCCAATGTAGGGCTCGAACTCATGAACCATGAGATCATGACCTGAGCCGAAGTCAGATGCTCAACCAACTGAGCCACTCAGGTGCCCCTAGAAGAAGCTTTATTAAGCAAAGTTTATATACCAAGAGTAACAATTTTCTTCTCCTCATATGGCTCCCAGAACACTATCAGTCAGGCTTATATCCTCCAGGGGGGGTAGGAGACCAGAAGAAACTTCTCTGAAAAATTTGATCAGTACCAAAGAAAACAATCAACTAAAAGATACCGCCACTGGGGGTTTCATGATAAAAAGGCCCAACCAGATTACAGTATGGTGAAGTCTATAATTCAGCAAGACTTAACTCATGGTACACAGATTTTCTAATTAGTTTTTTTACTGTCCAACTCTTTTTAAAAAAATCTTTGTTTTACTGTCCAACTCTTCAACATGAGCCAAGAACCAAGGATTACCATACATGTGAGGAAGGTCTCTAAAACGATAAAGGCCAAAACAAATGAAGGGAGGAGGACAGGAAATAAATTAGGCTGGTAGAATAAAACTTAAAAAAATACTATCGTTATGATCCTTAGATAAACAAGATAGTCTATCTAAGAAAAGAGAAGAGACTTTTTAAAAAAGAGGGGTAATGAGAAAAAGCTTAGACATAAAAATATAACAGCAGAGGGACAATGAAATCATGCCAACATATCAAAATTTCAAAATAAGTTAAAAACATAAAAAAAATTATACAAGACACAAAAGAACCACATAAAACAAAAATCAGGCAAGGAAGATGCAACATTCAGAGCACAGGAGTCCCTAACAGAAATCCAAGCCAAATACTAAAAACTCTAATTGCTAAAATAAAAAGAGGCTTGAAACTACACACTGAAAGAACCGAACACATACCTGAAATACTGACCCAGAAGAACACAAGATACATTCTGGGAAAATATTTACACTATAAATAAAACAAACTTTGGGGGCAACTAGGCAAAAAGAGCAAGTGACTTACAAAGGAGAAAAATATGATACCAGAGTTTCAACAGCAATGCTGTTTTACTCAAAGAAAACAGAGTAAAATATTTAAGACATCAAAGCAAGAAAATGCAAGCCAAAGATTATACAACTAGCAAAACTGACTTTCAAGGTCACTGAGCACAGATAAACAATTATTAACCTGCGAGAACTCAGGGAATATTGTTCTCATGATCCCATCCTGAGACAGCTTCTGAAGAATGAGTTTCCGATAACCAAATTAACTACAGAAACATCAATGTATCAGCTGAGCGTTTATGTGCAGTTTTCCAGAAGTAAGGCCAAATGAAGGTTCAGAGGGAGAGAGGATAGAATGTGAGGGCTGTATGTTCTGATAATATAAATATAATAAAATCATGAAAAAAAGGGAAGGAAAAATACATATGCTCCTTCCTTTGAATGACAACCTAGAAACAACAACCAATCAGAAGTAAGGAGTATTGTTAGCAACCAGAACAGGAGCTTAAAATTCCATTTCCAACTAAAAGAATACAGAGTTTTTTAGAGAAATGGGGGCTTCCAGATTTAGGACAGGGAATAAACAAGAGGAGTGTTAAACTAGATTAGCAAGGAAACAAAGGGTACATACAAAGGTCACAATAAAAGGACATAGTGGACAGCATGAAAAGGCTCACTGTCCAAAGATGGGAAAATCTGAGCTGCAAAAAGACAATATTGGAATAGGTCAAAATCCATGACATATGTGTCAGAGTGGATTATAATTAGATTGGGGCACGGAGAGGGGTTTCTGAGTTACTGGAAATCTTCTATTTTAGGCCTGAGTAGCAGTTATAAGGATGGTTGCTTTATAGTAATTTATTAACTATATATTATCTGTTTTTTATTTGTATATTACAATAGAAGTTCACTTAAAAAATAGAAAAAACTATGCCCAAATAAGAAATTATAATAGCAGAAATGAAAAACTCATGGATAGGTTGGGAGGTAAAGAGAATTTCTCAGACGAAAGAGCAAACAAAAACAAAGGGATGGAAAAAGAAGACAGAAAAAAAACCTGAGTTCCTGTCCAAGAGGTTCAACATCTAAGTGTTAAGAATTCCAGAAAGAAAGAACAGAAAACACAAGGGAGAATATTTTAAAAACAAAAAAATTTTTTTGCCAAAATTGAAGTTCTTAACTTTTCAGACTTAAAGTTTTTATAAAGCAAACATGCTTTCTAAAAAAACAAAACAATATTTTAAGCTCTGTAGACCACATTCTGTCGCATCATTCAACCTAGCTATGCAATGCCACAGAAAATATGTAAATGCATGAATCTGGCTGTATGCCAACAGAACTTTACTTATAAAAACTGGCAGGACACATTTGGCCCACAAAACAGGGACTTGGCCACAGTTGCAACCTCTGTTCTAGATAAGGACCCACTAAGTACTCAGCCCATGAATGAAAACTGTCCCTTAGTAAAACCACATCATCATGATTTTCTTTCTTTCTTTTTTTTTTTTTTTTTTAAATATCATCGTGAGTTTAAGGAACAAAGAGGATATTCTAAGTTTTCACAGAGGAGTAAGAGGGATACATACCACAGATTTAGACTCAGAATAGTACTGGACTTTTCAACAGCACTTCTGGAAGCTAGAGAAAATTATATCAAATCCGGATTTCTATCCATTGGAGGGTGAGGGCACAACAAAGGCATTTTAGATGTGCAGTGTCTCAGAAAGTTTGCCTCCCATGCACTCTTCCTCAGGAAGTTAGTAGGGAATGTGCCTGGCAAAATGAAGGCATGAACAAGAAAAAGATCCAGAAAACAGAGGTTGCAACAGAAGAAAGAGGTGAGGATCTCTTCAGGATAATGGTGAAGAAAATCCTACATGGAGAGCCATGCTGCAGGCCCAAGAGCAGCTGAGATCAGATGGGGGAAAGAGAAGGTTCTGGGAGAGAATTTCCAAGAAGATAAAACTGTTACAACACACTGAGTTTGAACATACTGAGGAGAGACTTGTACAAAGAGACAGGTTGGAGATAAATTAGTAAGAAGTGTATAGGAAACTAAGCAGACAAGATCATTACTAACTCAAGGGAAAACAAAAAGTTGTACAAGAAAGAAAAGTAATCCTAACAATGTTATAAGGCCAGGGAGTTGCATTTATACAGTCAGAATAATGTAAACACTGAATAGAGGTTTAGCTAACCTAGCATATGGATCACGCTGTCCCAATTCTCCTTACCTTTGTTTCTCCAGCAACAAAATATTAATAACCCTTCTTTTTACCTTCTGCATAAACACACTCATGAAGATTTTATTTCACTTATCTGTCCTACATACACTGGATTGCTTTAGGTTTTACAATATTTATTCAATAAATATTTAGCCCTGACTATGGCCATAGCACTGAAGTCCTATAAGGGCTAGAACAGGCACAACATAAAGGCTTCTGCTCATAAGGAGTTTAAGTCTAAAACATTTTTACAACAGTACAAGGCAATAAAAAGATGTCAAAAGCCATGAGTCATCCCTGCCTGCAGACTTGCCTTCTCTCACTGAAGGGTCTAAAAGATATATTGAAAATGCAAATACACACACACACACACGCCCACCCACCCACCCTCCCTCCCCTTTTTCATTTTAATGCTTCCCATTACATTCAGAATAAAATCCAAGGCTCTTAGCATGACTTTATAAGGCCCTTCTTTATCTGGGTCCTGCCTCAGCCTTTGTTCTGTATACTGAGCTATAAACAGCTCTCTTGGTGCCAGGCTTCCCCCAGCCTGTAACCTATCATGTTGTCTCCTCTTCATATTTTGTGTGGACAACACTTACTCCTTTAAAATCTAGACAGCTTCTTTTTCTCAGGTCTTGTGACAGTGGTCAAGGCCAGGTACACATCCTATGTTCTCTTTGGGAGAATGGCCTAACTGTGTATCAGAGACAGGGAAGTGGTACAGGAGAGCCCTTTGGATGCAGCTACTGGTAGGGGCTGCTGCTACTGCTTCCCTTTTCCTTTCACACCCCTGTTGACTCTCTGCCAACTACTTGGAGGAAGGAGAGGTTTCTCTCAGAGGCACCTGATGGAAGAAACAGGATTTACAGTCTTGTCTGGATATAAATCCCAGCATTACTTCTTCACCTCTGAGCCTCAGTTTCCTTATTTGTGAAACTGGGAGAGCAGCACCTCTAGAAGAATTTAGAGTTGTTCTGTGAGGGGTAAATAGTATAATGTACATGAATGTCTGGCAGAGAACAGATGCTGAATAAAGATGGTCTCTAACCACTCCCTCCCCCAACTCCTCCCCTCCCAAAACACAGCCAACACAGCTCCAGGAACATATGCATTTTCCAACAGTATCAGAGTAAACTTCAGCCCAGGGTGATTTACTTCAATGAGCAGCAATGACTCTGAACTTGAGTGGCCCACGCACTGCTCTATAGGGTCTCAAGAAAGAACCCAAGCTACTCCCCTGCTTTAGCTTCTTCTTTAAATTCCTCAGGATCAGGGAGCTTCATGGTTTGGGCACCCTAGTGCTGACCTTCATAAAAATAAAGACTTCTTACTTTGGGCTGGGTAGGAGAAGAAGGGTTTGTTTCTAAGCTTTAAGCCAGAGCTGGAAGGCTATTATGGGAATGGCTTGAGAGGGTGGGGAGGATGAAAAATAACACTTGCAGCCCAATCACATCTTTCAACTTAGGTGAATTTGTCTTACACTGCCCTCAGCTTTGCCAAGGTGCTGCAACAGAGTCATCTCTGTTAGAGGTGGAGCAAAAAGTCATACTCAAGGCTAGATTCAACCCGCTTTCCTTACAGTGAACCTTCTTCCCATCCCTTGACAACCAGTACGGCCATTACCCGAAACAACTTTCTGGGCTTTACTTAATTCCCTTGAGGACCCTTCCCAGCATACTCTCCCCTTGCCATCTGGGACAATGTCCTCTACAAATTAAGCAGATTAAAATATGAAACAGTCTTTCTCAAGACGAGGCATTTGGCTGTTTCCTTCACTCTCTGTTGGAGATTAAACAATCATATATTCAACCTCTAGAATAAGCCAGCAAATGCTGAGCCCTTTATAAGGGAAAAAGGGAAGACCAAAGATGTGAAATATCTATTACTTTTGTCTTCAACAGTCCAGAACCTACTTCTGAAGAAATTACTAGAGTGTAGAGAATAACAATTTCCTTAGGTAAAACAAAAGACTTGTGAAAAATTCAGGTATATTTCAACTTGGATCTTCTCTCATCTTCCTGTTAGGGCAAATGGCATAGAAATAATAAATTTATGTTCCAGAGAAACTGAGGAAAGCATCTGTTTATAAAGAAACATTCATGATGATTTTTTAATAACTAGTTTAGGAGAGCACTGTTGGGAAGGAGATAATAGCCTTGTTAAATACAACAATAAAAACAATAACATATATGTTTTTATTCCATTATATCGTATTACTCACACCATAGTATCTTTTTGCATTTTTGTATCCTGATTGAGCAGTGCCCAACACAAAAGACACTCACAAAATAAAAATGTCCACTTGCTGCCCCAGGAAAGGTAGGAACCAGTGAGTCAATTATTGACAAGTTCTGTCCAAAGTGCACCAATAAGTTTGGCTAGAGAGCCCTATGACAGTGTGTGAGGAGGTGAGAACTTCAGGGAAGAACCAACGAGTGAGCCAGAAGAGGAAGGCTATGCAGGTCCCAAGGACTCTGGTCTCGAGTCTGACCTGCTCAGTGTAGGGTTTTATGGCAGGCAGCTTCTAACATGGTCCTAAGGATCCCTGGCCTTCTGTATTCACTCCCTTGTGTGGTTCCCCTCCCCAGAGGGTGGGCTGGACCTAGTGGTTTGCTTCAAGTGAAGAGAATATGACAAAACTGAAGGGATGTCACTTCTTCTAAGATTAGTTTACTAATGACTGTGACTTCCATCTTGCCCATATTCTCTCTTTTGTCCTCTTGCTCACTATGATGAAACCGCCGTGAGACGCTCTGTGGAGAGGTCCACACACAAGGGCCTGAAGGAGGCTTCAGTCCATCACCTGTGAAGAACAGAACTGTGCCATCACCCACGTGAGTGATTCCTTCCCAGTGGAGCCAGAGAGAGGTGAAGCTCTTGTAGGCGACTCAGGACAGACAACCCAGTGTTATTCATAAATTATAGTTTTCTGGATCACATGTTAGCACAGAACCCATGTTTAAATACCTTAACTAAGTCTGGGCTTTCCTGAGGTCTCCTCAATGACATTTTTACAAGCACTAATTATACAGAACTTCTGTAGAAGGGTATTCTTCATATCCAATTTAACTTCAATTTTTGCTTATTTTGGTTGCAACACTGAGCGATTTACTTAACCTTTTCTTTCCACCATATTTCTAAACTGAGGGTAAAATACTTCCTTCCAACATTGTTGTGAGGACTACAGCAAATGTGTTATATATATATGTATTATCATCATATATAGGATAATCAGTGCTTTATGAAATTTAGCTTTTTAATGAAATTCAATCACTTTAGCTCCCCCCTTATACTTAAATTCTTGGGGTATCTTATTCTGGTACCTTTTATTGAGTACACTATTTTTCAGATTTAAAACTAATTATTTGTCATTTTTCTATTGGGAAATATCCAGAGGTTTCCTTTTTCATACAGGTTTGGTGACAAAATTTCCACAATTTTGGTGAATTTCCTATCAGCTGCAGAAGAGATTTAAACTAGGAATTAGTCAAATATACTGGTGGCTTTTTCAAATGACCAAAGTTTCAATAATCTTTTCTACAATGTTAATTTCCAATTCTTTTCTCTCTTTCCTGGTATGCACTGGCTGGTTTGAACCAATCCAGTCACTTCTCAATCATGCCGTGTTGCCCTGTTTTTGCCTCTACCCTTCCTTTACCTTAGAATTGCCTCTTCCCTCTTTGAAACTCTACTTAAATCTGCCAAGTCCAGTGTAAGTCTGGCCACTTAGTATATAATCTTTGCTTGACAAGCTCCTTGGGTACAGGGATTATGTCTTAAACTTTTGGGGGCATTTTCCTGCAAACTGATCATGATGCCAGGCACTTGGCAGTTAGTAAGTCGTCTGAATTCCATATTTATATTCACAAATTCCTTTTATTGACACCCTTTTCTTACTCCTTTGCGATATTTAGTCACTTGGTCACTACTTCCTTATATTTCCTAACATCTAACCTAACTTTCCTAAAATTCTGCTTGTGCTTACCTGAGGCTGTAATTATAGAGAGGGATTTATAGAGCCCTTCGAAACTATTAAGATGATTGGCTGATTCAGGAAAAGTTGGATAAAGAAACCCAGTGGGAACTAGTTCTATTTTTTCTGGCTTTCTAATTTATCAAAGTCAAGTTCTCAGAGTCTAAATGTTTAATAAGTACTTTCTAAAAGATTTCATTGTTTTGTTTTTTCTTATCACACGTGAGTACTTAAGAAACTTTCCCCCAGTGTTCTGACATCATGCCAGAGCTCTGCTGTCTCTTCTTCCATCCTACCAGCATCCAACAAGCAGCAAAGACCATGTGTTTGTGTTAAAGAGTAAGACTTTTAAGTCCATAGGGACCACTTAAAAGCTTAGAGATAAAACACTGGTTGGGTTTTTTCTGAGTGTGTGATGAATGAAGGAATCTGCAAAATGAATGTAAGAGCAGAATACAAAGAATATAAGCAACAGCAACGTCTTTTCCCTCTCATTACAGGAAAGTGTGCTTAATATACATGTGAATGGGGTGGGGTGGAGATGTTTTAGCAGAGTGATGATCTATGTGGAGTTTACTAAAGTGGAGCTTGATAATCAAGCATTTCTCAATATTTCTTTTTAAGTTTATATGAGAGAGAAAAAGCACGTGAGCAGCGGAGGGGGTGGGGGCGAAGGAGTGAGACAGAGAAGAGGGAGACGGACAATCCAAGTAGTCCTGCACTGTCAGTGCAGAGCCCGAGGTGGGGCTTGAACTCCTGAACGGTGAGACCATGACCTGAGCCAAGATCAAGAAGAGTCTGACACTTAACCAACTGAGCTACCCAGGCGCCCTGGGCATTTAATATTAACCTAAAACTATAATCTCTGATTTTTGTTTTAGACCCATTTATCTCTAAAAAGGACAAAGGCAATTGCTTAGGCTACTAAAACACAATAAAAACAATTCTCCAGAGTACCTAAACTACCTTTGCTTTGATTCGATTCTCATCAAAAAAACCTCTTATCTATAACTTGATCTCTTAAGGGGACTTGCTGACCAGACGGGAGTGTCCTAGATAGATGAACCATTTTAGTTCGGGAGCCAGGCAGATATCTCAGTATAAAGTAATTAAATGGGATTTTTGTTTGTCAGTCAATATCCTGGGAGTTTAGTTAGCCGGAATCAGTCCCTCAGAGGCTAATCAACTCTGAGTGAAATGAAATGATTAAGTTTCTGGAACTGCAAAGCTCAAGGACAAGCAGTGATGACTTCATCAAAGTACTGCCACTCCATGAACACTGGCTTAAGGAGCCTCTCCCTTGGACATCTTTAAAAGCTGTAACCTAAGTGAACTTAGAGATAATTTAATTCAATTCTCTTGTTTTACAGAAAAGGAGACTGAGTGCCAGCGTCTGGATGACAGTGCTAACTAACAGGAGACAACTGTGGAATCAGAAAAATGGTTTTCCTTCTTTTATACTACCTTACTTTCATCAGGAAAGGTAGCATCTAAAGATAAATTAGGTTGTGGAAGGCACATGTGTGCTGATTATGGAAAAGAGGTTATGTGAGCCAAGGGTATCATTAAAGGGGAAAAGGATGCTGGTGTTTACAGAGCACCTACTATGTGCCTTGCACTGTTTGAAGGACTCTCATGCTACTTATTTAGTCCTCAACACAACACTGCAAGGCTGCTAATGTTATTCTTGTTTTATAAATGAAGAAGCAGAGCCTAGAAGAAATAAATTGCTACAGCTACTGCGAAGCAGATATGAAATTTAAACACCGGTCTATTTGATCTCCAAGCCCATAGCCTTAATTTTTTCCCGACCACATAGTTAGCCCTGGAGCATCAGAGCTGAGGAACTTCAACCATGTCTTCTTTTATGTTTTTTATAAGGGATGAACCCACATATTTGAGCTCTGACTACTGAAAACTGCCACAACATTTCTGCCAGGAATATATCGGTGCATAATTCCTTAATGCTTGCAAGAAGGTTATGACAATATCCTGTAATGATTTATCCTTAATTATAACCGTAGACTTCTAGGCTAATACAGGAAAATCCTACCTGCTGGTTTAGTTTCTTAAGTGGAATATTCTGTTCTAAATTTTCCTGTTAAAAACCCTAAACCTTGAAGTGGGTATGGGAAAGTCGGAGACTCAAAAATTATCTTGCAGAGGGAGTCTCCTTTTCCTACCCTTCAAAATCTCTTTTTCAAGAAGAGTAAACTGCGGCCATCAAAATGAGGAAGAAAGATGTCTAACTTCTAAATAAATCTCAAGGAGCGGTGTCAACTGAGGCAGGAGAGTCAGACAGCTGCCAAAAAGCAAGAGTAATAGCTTCTTTTGCTATACATCCTAATACTAAATCAAACGCTAACTCAAACTAACTTCAAATGATTTAAGAGAATTTGTCAGATTCCTTTGACCAATGAGTCTGAAAGGTTTTAATTTATTTATTTTTTTAGTTCATGGTCTTATTAAGTAACTTAAGCTACCAAAATGCATCAATTCTAGGCACTTAACCAAGAGACCGCCTGTGTGAAGTTTAAGTCAAAAACTGGGGCCTGAGTCTCAAATCCAACTCAGAGGTGTTTTACTTGGATCATACGATTTTATCTTCATGTGTGAGCCAACATTTTAAAAAGATGAAAAAAAAATCACATTTAAAACATCCAGAGTTTGGGCTTCTCTTAAAAAAAGAAAAAAAGAAAAAGAAAAGGAAGATTTGGCAGCAATAGACTCACGTTTCCATATGGCCATAATCTGCTGAAGTTGTGCCCCTTTAGAGGGATGTGATCCCTAGTCCACAGTTACAGGTGGCCCACCTTTCTCCTGTATTGACCTTTCCCATCCCTGGAGTCATCTGAGTTTGTGAGCCCTACTTAAGACCCCTCTCAACAAGGTGAGTACAGGAATTAAAGGGGGAAGAAAAGGGGGGAATGAAAAAACAGAAGACACAGCTCATATCACTTGGGAAAAATGTCAATGTAACAGACAGCAAAAAACAGTGTTTCTCACTCAATTTAGTGTGCCACAGTACTTTGGGACACTAGATATGAACTGGCTCGTGACAGAAATTTTAAAGTGATGTAAAGCCTTCAGCATAAATGTTATTCAAATGAAGCACTTTTAGTATTCTGGCCCAAGGTTAAATTCTAGGTGAGTATTTCACAAGAACTTTTTTGTCTGATGTCAATTACAAAACAGCTCTTCAAATTCCTCTACCGCTTATAATATTTATGCGGAGTTTATCCAGGAGAAAAAGAGGACATGGCTTGCTAGGTTTGTTTCTCTAACACTCAGCATATTCTTTCCAATAAGAGTCTTCTCTTTCTCTATCAATAACTATGGCTCATCTTGTGCTCAGATGCCAAAACACAATACTTGATCAGGATCAGAAATATGGTTTCAATATATGAAATAATGAAATGAGGTCTTCTCCACTAGTCCAAGTTATTCGGCTTGCTCCTTTACCAAGTTAGCTTTCAACAGTTTCAGATTTTTGCCCACTAGGTGGCGAGATAGCGAATTCAAGGTTTTAATTCAAGGAGCACCCTTCTTTAAAAGGGAGATTTCCTAAGCATCTTAGGAAATAACTTTCAGTCTACCCCTGCAACCTTGCCCTCCCCATCCTCTGCTCCTTCAAGGTCATTTCACCCTTCTCCCTCATAAACGATGGCATTTCTTTTGTAAGTCAGTTATCTCGTTGTATTTTACAAAGAATGGGAGGCAAAGGAAAATTGCCAAGGACTCTGCCCAAGGTCACAGAAGAAAAGGCAAAATAAGGACATGGGACTTCCTAAGACTTGGCCCAGGGTTTGGGAGCCAGGAAACAGTGACCTTTGAACATCACTTCTGGTGTGCCAAAATTATTTGTGGAAGAATACTGTAAGGGGTATAAATTTAAAAGGAGGAAATAAGGGCCAATGTGTACATGTTCCATGGGGAAAGAGAACGAAGTCCTAAAATTTCTAAGGCGGGAAATGCACACAGCTAGGTCTGATGTGCTCCAGTGGGCACACAGGAGAGAGAAAGAAAAGGGGAAGGAGGGATAGGAATGGGCAGGAGGAGAGGCAGCTGAGAACAAGAATGCAAAATGAGAAGGGAAAGGGATCTTGTCTTAGGCAGGTGGGTGTACACACAGAAGAGTCAGACACACGTGTGAGTCTTTCCTACCATGAAGCCATACAGACACCATATCCCTAAATCACAGAAATCGAGACCCAAACAATATCCATAAAACAGAGGAGAAAAATGAGCACAGTTACACATACTTCCTCCTCTCCTCACCTGAGGGGGCTCACATGCACTCAAAAAGTGACATGTGTGCCCTCAAGGCAGCCCGGCATAATGGTTAAAAGCACAAACTCTGGAACCAGGCTAGCCCTACTGCCTGGGTTCTAATTGAAATCCTACCACTCACTAGTTGGCTGACCTTGAGCAAGTTACTTAACCTATCTGTGCCTGTTTTCTCTTCTGCAAAATGATGTTATAGAACTAAATAAATTAAGTAAAATGCTGAGACTTTAAGTGAATTAAGAAAAACAAGTGTCTGGCACACAGTGTAAGTTAAATAAAACAACACATACACAGAGGAAACTCATATGCTCAAACTCTGAAAGAGTTACAGTATAAAAACAAAGCATATTCTCTTAGCTACACATACATATTTTTGTAGAAGGAACAGTCACAAAAACTAAGACATTCTAAAGCTTAGATAACTAGAGAGCTCACAAATCACTGACCTAGAGGGAAAGAGAACTCAGTGGCCAGGTGGCTGGAAAAGAGTGGACTTGGGCAGGCACACATGGGACACCCACTACTTAAAAAGCCAATGACGAGTTTTTACTCCAGACTCTGGATGCTAGGCCTGGAAGGCTGGGACCACCGTGATGGAGGGTAGGCTCACAGAAACCGCAGTATGCTCAGACTGGCTAGGGTCCTCCGCTACTACTGAAACATGAGCATGGAAGTAGAATCAAGCTGCCTCCTCGCCTCTACTATTATATTTCTACTATGTCACCTCTTACGATCTGGTTTTTGATCCTAGCACTCTAGTGAAACTAACCTCCCTGGGACTTCCATTAACCAAGGGTCTTACCTCCATCTTACATGATGATATTTCTGCAGCATCTGATGATACCAAATGACAAGGCCAGGTTGGGGAAATTCCCTTTTACCCTGGGCTGCCACTCAGCTCTCCTCTGATCTTCCTAAGGATGACTTCACAGCCTCTTTCACAATTCATATCAATTCTTCTCCATTCTGTCTTAGAAATTTCTTCATGCTCCCTGCTACTGCCTCCGTTCAGGCTTTTGTTCTCTCCCCTGGGTTTCTGAAAGAGTCCTACACCTGGTCTTTTGCCTCCATCTCTGCACCCAACCCATCTTTCGTGCTGCTTCTAGAGTCACTTTCCCCCAAATGTGTGATCACAACATTCTCCTCCTTACAAACCTCCACAGAGGGACTTCCCACTCTCCATAATACAAAACTCAAACTTCACACATCAGATTCTTCATTATCTTGCTCCAATGTACCTCTATAGTTTCATTTCTCACCTCTCTGCTTTCCCACTCTCATCCACCCTGTACTCCTCACTGTTCCCCAAATATACTATATCCTGTCATGCTGTGCTGGGACGCACTTCCCGACTTTTTCTATCAGGAAAGTCCTTTTCTTCCTTCAAGACCCACCTTAACTGCCACCTCCTAAGGATGTCCTCATCAGCTTCCCTACACAAAGAGTTCTTCATTCTCTGAGTGCCTATAGCACTGTGACGAGCACCTCTTACAATACATGCCATCCAAAGCTGTAATTTATCTGTCAATGGTCTGACTTCCCATCAACCCCTGAGCACCTCAAAGACAGCGCCAATTGTTTTACTAATTTTAAAAACCTTTTGGACCCTGTACAGTACCTTGGACATGGTCTCTTACAATATATTGGTTGTATCAAACATAGCCCTTCCATAAGATAGGGAGTTCTAACAGTAAAAGTGTAAAGCATAACACAAGGAACAAATGGTACTGTTTCACAAAGCCTGTGGGTCTACTGTCAAGGGGAACAGACAGGTCTACTGCTCACCGCTGAATATCCTTGTTCTTCCACAAGGAGGCAGACTGAGCCTTGGGCACTCTTTCAATGAAATTCACCAGCTCTTCCATGAGAAGCCTGAGTTTAAAGAAAAAAGTGATGAGCACTCATAGAAAAATGAGAAAAACACCACATTCGTAACATGGTAGCCAAGACGAGTGGGCTTGTCTGCCTTCCCCCTCCCTAGTCATTTTTCTGTTGCATATAAATTTGGACACCCATTCACGTAAACCTGAACAGGAACCCAACCATCTCGTTGAATTTCCATGTTAGACATTTCGAACATAAATGACTTAATTCACCTTTAAAACAAGCCTGGCATGTATCTTATCTTTGGACACTGAAATATACAAGCCCATGGTTTAGCTCTCATTCTTAAGATCTCTGCCTTAATGGAACTAAAAATATGAAAGGAGGAAAAGCCAAATGACTGTGAAGTACCTGATTTTGGTGGCAGCAGGGGTAGGGTAGGATTGTTTTTTTAATGACAATATTAAGTGGAAATTTTACACTGGAAAAGCACGTTTTCTTGACATGTGTTTTGGGAATTTACAAAATTCCACATGGAAGAATACTCTTAAGAATTAATCCTAAAAGCCTAACTCAAGACTTGCAAAAGGACAGGTTCTGTGTGCAGATCATGAGATAGATTACCACAAAATCACAACAGAGGGGAACCTAAGAAATGCTTTACTTGAGTGGATCGATGATGCAATGTGCTCTGAGAAGTACATGGCAGAGACCTGTGAGAATCCTGGATGACTAGAGGATGACCAAAATGCGAGAAAAAGATTTTCAACATCTTGACTCCCCTTTCAGAACGCAGTAGAGAGGACCCATATTGACTCAAATCCTCTCCCAATCAACATAGAGATACGGTAGGCTGTAGTTTTACTAGCACTTGAACGTTGAACAACTTCATTTCATTTCCATCGATTTATTTATTCCCCATCCCATCTCCTTTCATCTTCAAGGAGCAGCACTAGTTCTAGCACATTCAAAGATCTGGGACCCAGGCACATTATCGTTCTGGCTGGAGTTCCTGGAGAACAGTCTGGCGTGTCCTTCCTCATGCTTTAACCTTTTCAGAGTAGAGTCTGATGTTTTCAGCTTATCCTCTCATTATCAGTGATCCACCACCATGTGTTTGCCTTTCCTATAATGTCCCCTCCTCAGATCTCCAGGCTTCTCCTGTACACATGAAATGTTCTTTAACGTGAGCAGACACAAAAAACAAGGACACATTTGGTTTCTTTCTGGTAATTCCATCTTGTACTTTTGCAAGACACTGGAACCCGAAGCTAAGAGTCTGTATCAACACCTCGATCCTGTATTTTGAGTCTTGCTAGTTTCACTTTATACCATACTTGTTAGTCTGCTTCAACATAATTCTTTTTTCTGGGGTAGGTAATTTTCTTCACGTGATTTTTCTCTCACTAAATGATGCTATAGGTACTGGCAGCAACCACTTGCATCGTGAAGGCTTGGGAGGGGCAGAGGAAGAGACAGCAGAGCATTCTCAGAGACAAAGGCAGGCTCCTTTTACTCCTTAGAGCTCTGAGTTTCACCCTGTCACAAGTACAGTCAACTTAACCATCTAATTACTTATCCTGTTTTCTACAAGCTGTCTCCATTTACAGTCTGTGCTAAATCATACAGGGAGGAAATTCTGAAAGCAAAGTAATACGATCTCTTCTTTCCTTCAATAGGCTATGCTCCTTTCTCCTGAAGCTCTTTGCATTACATCTTTGTGACATCTTACTCAATGTTACCTCCCCTAATTCGGGTCATCTGCACAGAGGACCTGTCTCTGCGAACACCTTCTTCCACTCTTTGTTTCAAAAAACCAAACAAAAGACTGAGACTACTTGCTGCATTAATCTTGAGGCAATTCCAATGAATGCTTGTTTTATTTGTGGAGAGTAGTCTACTCACACCAATTCTACTTCTGGGTTAGCTGCTCAGAAGGAAACACCAATCACTCTTGGCACAACATTCTGCTAAATGGTCACCAAGGAAGGAAGGAGTTCTTCAGCCACTTTCTGCTGGGAGAATAAATACTCTCACCTGCCAATCTGGACGGTGGGCTCTGTGGCATACACTGTGCCTGTGAAACCAGTGTGCTCAGTGATGTAGGGCAGTGCCATCATGCAGTGGTAGTTAGAGATGAGGATCACATCTACCGTAGACAGATCTATTAGCTCGGTCTGAAAAGAAAGGGGAGGGAATGATACATATCTGTTCAGGGCACATAGATCAACATGATGTGACTGAAAAATGATGCTGTCAGAATGCAGAGGAGTTGTTCTTGTACTACAGAATAATGATGCCTTTCACGCAACGCTTCTATTCCCTCATTTTAGGATGTTTCCTAATGTTGGCATTAAGTAGCAGGACAGGATGGCTAACAGCGAGAATGCAGCCAGTCAGTGCACCAGCAGCGCTCAGATTTTACCGAAATAGAGTTCTGAGTTAGGCAGATGAGGGGAAATGACAACAGGACGTCTCAGCAGCTGCTGCCTAGCACGTGCAACCAGGTACCGTGAAGCAGAAAGAGCACGACAGAAGCCGTGAGGGGAATGCGAATCTAATGCACCACTGCCATGGATTACTGGTGACAGAGGGAGCAGCTTAGGCACAAACTAGCCCTTCACAAGGCAAATGCAGGAGGAAACTTCTTTTTCTTCTAGAGGGAAATTTTGACCACTAGTACTGGATATAGATCCAAAACAAATCTAGTGTCAGAATCACAAAAGGAAATTATACTGTCATATTCTGCTCTAGCCTTAACCTTAAATTTACCTTTTACTCCACTATTAAGGTCACATGAAAAGGGAAAGGTTGGCAGGTGAGGGAAAATGCCACTCGTGTTTAGTAAACTTTATGAAAACTCTTTCAGCAGAAAGGAATGTTTCCCCATATATTTAAGTCCTACTTGTCCTTTAAAGCTTAATTCACTTCCTCTGTTAAACCTTCCTGATTTGCCCAGATGAAAAAAACACAATTCTTTCTCAGAATTACCAAGGCATTTTCTGGAAGCCCTCTTTTTTTTTAAGTTTATTTATTATGGGGGGGGGGGGGGAGAGAGTGAGTGAGTGAAAGTGAGTGAGTGAGTTTGGGAGGGCAGAGAGACAGAGGGAGAGAATCCCAAGAAGGTTCTGCACTATCAGCCTGATGTGGGGCTTGAACTCACAAACTGTGAGATGATGACCTGAGCCAAAGCTGGATGCTCAACCAACTGAGCCACCCAGGTGTCTCTATGTAGATGCCCCTCTTATGACTGTTGCCATTCTGTAAAACAGCTCCTCAAAGCACCACTTTGTCCCTCCAACATTAAATGTCTCTGAGGGTAAGAATCCTGTGTGACTCATCTCTGTCCCCTCCCAGTTGTGGTAGCCAAGTGCAAAACAGGCCTAGGTGCACTGCTATTGGAGGAATGCATCATTAGAACTGGCACTTTCTATGGGAAAAGTGAATTGCGATTATTCAGAGACATTGTCTCAATCACTAAAGTTACCTCTGAGAAATTGTATGGTGTACTAACGACAGCATAGGGTAAGTCAAGGAAGTGTTTTAGTTGGAAGAATGGGTTGTTGAGCTATTATGTCTCCCACAGAGAAGAAGTAAGAACAAAGAGCTCTGTGCCATCTTACAAATAATAGAGACAGTTTGCCATTTTGGCTGTGGGTATTTTCTGGTTGAATGGCTTTACATACAAAGTAAGTTAATTTAATAAAGCTGCCAAGAGATAATCAGCTCCTGAGGACAGCATGTAGATTAGAGGTCTGAAGTTACTCACTGCTAGGGCAATGGCAATCTGTGTGAATAAAATGCCTAATGACAGTAACAGCTAATTTACACCACCCTTAACTCCATGTGTGCATTGCACTTCCAGGACAATATCCTCATAAGGAAGGGTCATGTAACATTCCAATAGTTCTATTCCCTACTACCTCTCTAGAACCATTCTTAAACAAATAAGAAAATTAAGACATAATCGCAGAGTGACAGATCCAGAAGAAAACAAGGGAATGCCTGGGTGGCTCAATCAGTTAAGTGTCTGACTCTTGATTTCGGTTCAGGTCATGATCTCACAGTTTGTGGGATTGAGCCCTGTGTCAGGCTCTGTGCTGGCACTGTGGAGCCTGCTTGGGATTCTTTCTCTCCCTTTCTCTCTGCCCTTCCCCAGCACACCCCCCCCCCAAATAAATAAACTTAAAAAAAAAACTTTAGAAAACAAGAAAACAACGGTTGAAACAACAAGAAAGCTCAAAAGCATCTCCTTTCCCTCTTGCACAGAGAAACTGGGTGAGTTTGAAATTTCTCTTTAATATGTAAGAGTCAGCCCACAGAGTCTAGAATGATTAGAAATTTGGTAAGGACAGCTAGAAGAAAAAAATATATGTATACATATATATTCTGTCTGTATATATATCAAGGGTGCCTACATAAGCATTTTTCCTGAGAAATAAATTTAACATCCAAACCATGTTTATATACTCGCATTTATGTTTTTGTTTACATTCTTTCACTCAAAATCCAATAAAGATTATTTTAATTTTAAACTTGTTGTATATAGACATTTGGGTTCTATAGACCATGAATTGGGTCAAACACTCATAATTTATTGGTTTCTTACTATATTGCCCTAGACTTTATACTCCGTCTACAGTGTGGACTTAGGCAGATACAAAAATATTTAAGGTAGTTGCACTAGATTTTAAATTCCAGGAAGACTGGGATTAGCTCACCTATAAGTTTCTGAAGACTGCACTGGAATAAATATATCTGTCCTGATTCTGTGACTCTCCTATTTTCTCCCAATCATACAATGCCCTGCCTCTACCTTAAAATAGTGACTATTACTAACTTGACACAAACTACAAGACAATACAAGCTGAAAAAACTTACATAGCTCTAGAAGCCTAAATATATCAATAATCCTTTAGCCAAGCAAAAGGTGAACTGTGAAATAGTAATTTTTAAAAAATGTTTATTTAAAACATTTAAATGAGAGAGACAGAGCATGAGCAGGGGAGGGGCAGAGAGAGAGGGAGACACAGAATCCAAAGCGGGTCCAGCCTCTGAGCTATCAGCACAGAGCCTGACACAGGGCTCAAACTCATGGACCGTGAGATCATGACTTGAGCCGAAGTCGGACACTTAACTGACTGAGCCAACCAGGTGCCCAAAATACGAATTGTTTAATTCCAATTTCTAATTGATTAGTACTCCATGGAGCAGGTCCGAAAGTCATCAGAACACCAATTCATAAATTCTACACTGTGGTCCATAAACTGAAGGTTGCTGCAGTCAGTGCCATATGTAGCAAGCTGAAAATAAATGCAGCACCTGGGATTAGGAATCTTTGAACAGATGGGGACCTGCCCCACCAATTCCTAAATGACAAATGAAGGTGACAAAAGATTTGAATAGCAGTTAGGAAGAGCTCAGGATTCTTGGCAACTCTTTACCTTCACTGTTTCTCTTACTACTTTATCTCAAACTTGTTCCCTTGTCTGCCACCTTCAGTTACCAATCTTGCTCCACAACTCCAAAAGGGCACATACACATACTTCAACGAGAGAAAACAAGTTTATCTACAGAATATCAAAGAAGGTGTTAAAATGGAAAGAGACGGAGAAAGAGTACAAAAACAAGGGAAATAGTACTTCAAATTTTCTTCTGGCACTGAATTGTAACAGTATTTTCTAGAGGCACCATAATCCACTGGGTACATGGAAAGAACAGGATGGTAGCTTCTCACTGATTTCCTTAGGAACCTGGGACTAGCTACTGGCCTCCCTATACTTTGTCTGTTGAGAATGCCATCTAGACCACTCTAGAGATCAGGACTCTGTCAACTGAGATCACTTAGCTGCATTTAAAGTGAATGGGGCAGGGGCACGCCTGGGTGGCTCAGTTGGTTAAGTGTCCGACTTCGGCTCAGGTCATGATCTCATGGTTCCTGAGTTTGAGTCACGTGTTGGGCTCTGTGCTGACAGCTTGGAGCCTGGAGCCTCCTTCGGGTTCTCTGTCCCTCTCTCTCTAACCCTCTGCCGCTCGCCTCTCTGTCTCTCTCTCAAAAATAAATAAAAACAAGGAAACAAAAAATTAAAATGAATGGAAACTGACCTTTGTTTTCTTTAAAATGATAAAACTGACCCCAAACTCTTAAAACAAGTGTCACTGTGATAATAATATGTAAGTGAATAGGTATCCGTGGCTCAATTCAGAATCTGTGAATTTCAAGCAATATTTGATATTACAGTTTACTGTATTGGTTGAATAACAGCAATTCCCAATTACCCACTGTAAGCAAGACTACAAACAGTATGGCTAATCTAAGACACAGGGATATAATTACAAAACTGAAAGGCTTGAGTTATTTCTGTATCATGCTCAGAACTATGCCCTGGTACAAGTGTCAGTGGGGATTATAGAAAGAGCTAGGAATACAAAAAGGAGAGTTAAATTTCTTACAGATAATATAAAAGGCTCCTAAATGATTATATTTTAGTTGCATGATAATGTGCCTGGAATAATAGATTCATTTCATTTTGAAAACAGAAAGCTAAGCCCCTTAAGATTATTTCTTGACTTCCATTTTGAGAGATGACAAGATATGCTTTGTTTCTACAATAAGAATCACTTTCATCTTACCTCTGGCAAGCAGAATTCAGGCACAGAATCCACAAATACATGACCTGAGCACTCTTTTAATTCCTAAAAGAAACCAAACGGAAAAAATTCTAGGAAGAGATATCTAACAGATATAGCACCAAAGAAACTTCATCCCCAAACCAAACTTTCCATAAAGAATCAGACTGCTAGAGAGTTGGAGGGAAGTCGGAAGGTTATTCAGGCCAACTGCTTTCGTGTTTAGGCTCAGGGAGGTTAAGTGTCTTATGCAGGATAAAAAAACGCTGGTTGGTGGCTGACTTGGGGCTTGAATGCGCATTTCTCGATGTCTCTTCAAGCATGTGTGGATATACGCTGCTTTCTAAATCACAATGCAGTGCTTCCCAAGTAATAGTTACATAGCCTATACCAGCAATATCAGAATCATCTGGGAATGCTGATGGAAGTAAAGATTCCTAGGCTCCATCAAGGGATTAGAAATCTGGATATGAGGCCTTGAAACCTATATTTATAATAAGCACCTCTAATGATTTTGTTATGCAATCAGGTTAGGAGTCCTGGCCAAGGACAAACGACTTAGAGGCTTTTTCTCCTCCTACCAAGGATCGAGGGGTGAGGGACAAGGGGCAAGCAAGGAGGGAGATGAAGCACAGAGGGTAGGGATTAAACCACCACCACTACTATCACCTCTGTGAACGTAACCTTTGTCCTCACGGAGCACACAATTCATTTGGGATTATAAACCACATGTATTTATTCAAAAGAAAAAAGTACACTTATATAGAAAGAGAATATAGTACAATTCCCTACTCTGCTTGTGCCCTACCATATTTAATATGTCTTAGTTTGAATTCCCTCATAAACAGACCTTGAGAAAATGGTGAGTGCAAGCTAACACGGAAGTGCTGAAAAAAGGGCAGGAGGATGGGCGCCCTGATGGGCGATCAGGGGAAAGGAAGGGGGCTGATCATGGGTATGTTACTAAGCTGTACCCCACTGTGGGCAGCTGGGACTTCTTCCCATGGGGAACTCTGAGAAATGGTGTGAAACACACACCTCGGAGTTACCCTCCTCAGAGGCAACGGATCTAAGATATTTATTTACATGGTAACTCCTGCATTTGTGCAGCTTCAGGGGAAAACTCTCCGGCAGACTCATCCAGGTATGGGCAGCTGAAATTATGACAGAGCAGCACACTGAAGAGGCACGAGGGGGCCACCTATGGGGTCTGCTACAAATGCCTCCAGAAAGCCACCCAAGTGGCTATCTTCCCACATTATACTTGAAACTGAAATCTGTGGAGGATTTTTTGCTTCATCAAGGTCAAAGTCTTCTGTGACTTTATAAGGAAACCAGTAAAAGTGAGAATTTGCTCGACAGTTTGCTCTTTCCAGAAAAAGAAAAATACTGTTAGAATTTTGTTCCATCATGTTTTCATTAGTCATTGAACATGTATTTCTATATATTCATATACAAGTGTCTTTACACATGGGAGCTTGAATGGTTTTATTCTTAATCTTTATCCGAAATTAGGGTATTAACTATGCAATTCTCCTTTTGAATTTTACAGGTCTTATATCAGAACCTTGACAGAAGGTTTCCTCCCCTTACCTTCCACAGTAAACTCTGGTTCCGGTTCCTCTCTTTATATGACTACCTTTTAAACAGTGAAACACTAAGCCAAAAACAGACTGAAAATAGTTCTTAATTACAATGTACCTGCTAGCTAAAAACAAATGAACAATTATGTTTAATGGGAGAAGACTCCCAACTCCCTTAGGATGAGGTTAAATATGATTAGAGACAAATCATGGGAAATTTCAAAGCCCTGACTGCTCTTAAACTGGCTATGTATTCTTCTTCTCCATAATGCTACACATCAGGGCATGTCTAGCTCACATGACAGAGCCTCTTCTGACGCTTTCTGGCCTGGAGAAGCATATTTGCATTCCACGCACTTACAGTGCCCCTGTATTTTATTCACCACTCCCTTCTAATGAAATGCTCCCACATACACATGCAAGTCATTTTCGCTCACAATGCACTGGTAATGGGATGCTTCTGAGCCTTTCTCAGGGATTAAGGATTTACAGCCAGCAGGAGAGTTAGGCTGAAATCAGGTGCACAGATTTCTGAATGTCACATAATTTTATAGTTGGCTATGAGGGAAACCTGGTTTCAAATTATGCATTTGCCTTGCACTGGAGGTTGGGGTGCAGTTACAGAAATTAATTCTGTAAAAAGATCCCCTCTTTATTTAACAGTACCTATTACAAGAAGGAAATGCCTTATGCGGATGAGTCATTTTGAGGCTCTTTAAATTTCTTTAGTCTTTCAATTGTGAAACTTGGGAGAGGAAGAATGATTTAGAGGACTGAGAACGGCATGGATGAGCTTCACAGTTTTTGACCTTCCTTTGCCTGTGATTTTTTTTTTTTTAGGAGAAAAGGTGACTAGATTATAGTTTTAACATTTTTTGTACCTTTGGTCTCTCATTTATAAATTAACTGCCTAAAAACTGGTTGGAGGAAGGAATTATTGTGATGATAATCCAATGTCAAAAATTTAATAGCCTTGAAGAAAAAAGTTATTTAAGTCATTTACTGTAGGGCTAGTCCATGATTAAAGTCAGAGTAGGGCCCCAAATCCTAGATTCCTAGTTGTGTGCTCTCTTTTCATACCTATAAGGTTATCCATTCTAGGCTACCAGGAAAGGCTGGAGTGAGATCCTAGTTCATAGTTTGGAAGGCCCTCAATTTGAATTCACCCAAGATCATGTTACTCTCCCACTCCCCCAAGAACATTGCCTGGGAAGTTAAACACTGGCTTCATAGTCTGTTCCCCACAAGGCAGCAAGAGATCTGATCAGATGATGACACTGCCCTCCTGCAATCTTCCATGGCCTCTCCTCACCCAAAGAGTAAGAACCAAACTTTTTTCAAAGCCCCACCTTCCCTAAGCATGGATAGAAGCAGTTTAAAACTCACATACTTGAGGATTTTAAAGTCTTTTTTTTTTTTTTTTTTTTTAAAGTTTTACTCTTTCCAGTCTTGGTGTCAGTCTAGCCTGAAAATAGAATGAATTGGATGGAACTCTCTATCAGTATTACCTTTGAAACTCTCATCGCAATTCTAAAAATAATAGGTTTCTTTCTGTGGTGATAAAATGTATTTGCAGAAGTTTTTAGATTTTTACATACGAGCAAATTGGACCTGAATTTGAACACTGAGATTCCCTAAAAGGCTCTTAGAGAAAATAATCACCAAGTACTGAAGACCCTACATGGATCTTGGGGTTTTTCTGAGAGAATATATTGAGAAAAAAATGAACCCATCAGTCACAGTACTATACGGTGGCTCTGGTGTGACAAGATGGCTTTCCACTGGGTATAGTTATGCTTCAGTTATCATTACCTTGTCCAAGAAAGCATTTCCATCCTTTAGGGACCAGCCAGGAAGATTAGACAGCCTGGGACTGCAAAACAAAAGATTAAATTATCCTAAATCGATTACAGTCCTCAGTGATTTCATGGTGACTGTTATCATCTCCACAAAGTTAAAAACAGTTTGAAATTACTGGCAACAATGTCCACCCAAAATACTAATCAAAAAGATGAAAGAAAAATAACCACACTGTAGCAAGCTTAAGAATTATGTGGTGATGGAACGTTAACAAGCCAAAGAGTTTAGCACTCAACTGGGAAAATTAAAAGAATCCTATGCAAAATAATAAAGAGAAAAAAGAAAGATGAGACACTAGAGCATTTTACAGTTTTCCAATTACTGCCCCTGACTTCACCCTGCTTGTGCCTGACAACAAGCCTGCGGGGAAGGCTAAACAGGATCATCATACTGTGGATGAGAAAACAGACTCAGAGGGGTCAGGTGCTCTGAGAAGAACACTTAGCTGCCTATCAGTCTGAATTCACTGCAAATAAAAATACAGTACCTGAATTCTGGTCAAGTCCACATTCCACATTCACTGCTTATAAGTGGATTAGTCACTTTGCACCTGTGGCTTGGGTTTCCAAATCTGGAAAATGAACCTAGTTTTCCTGAGTGTTACAAAATGACAGCATAGGTGAATAATTTCTAGGAGGTGAGGCTTGTTTCACATGTAGGATACACTAAGAAAGTCTAGATTCAGAAATCATGCACTTCTGGCAATCTCAGGATTTAACTGTGTGCTATCAGTTGACTAGCAGAATTATGCTGAAGGCTGAAAATGCAAATACCTTAGGGAGAAATATGCTGGTTAAAAGAAGAACTTAATGATCAAGGTGTTAGGTGAAGAAAAGCACGTTGGGAGTACAAGTTGGGTGGCAACAGGATTTTAGCGCCTCCTCACAAAATTAGTCTGTAAAGTAAAAATTAAGGGCAAGGTAACAGTGTGGGACTAAAAGACTATAATCAGAAACCAAATTAATATACAGTCCCTTAGCCTCTTGCCAAATAGGTTTATCAAATTCTGACTTTGTAATTAGGTGAAAGAGAATGAAAATAAGAAACATAAATATTGTGAATATTTTCCAATCTTCTAGGAAAGGCTAAAAGCCTGAATAAAAATACACATGCATCTAATTTTAGAAAACAATAGGAATTTGGGGGATAACTATTAATTGTGAAGTAATTCAAAACTTACAGAGAAGGTGTGAGAATGTAAAGACTAGGAAGTCCCACATACGTTTTGCCTACATTCTGTTTACATTTTGCTTTGATTTACCAAAAAGTGAGAATTTTGATTTCATACTTGGGAATGAAAATTACTACTAGCAGAGTAAGTTTGGGTCATATAAGTTATACCTGATAAACTTGTTTTTTAAACTCTGGGAGTTTTCTGCACTAACCTCACAGAAAAATATTCTATCATTAGCTCTTTAATTCCCATCTCGTTTCAAAGTCACGTGTGTCTTCACTTATAGACTTATTTCTTGAAAAATACATTGACTGACAGGTCAGATTAAAAAAACCAAGCATTCAGATAAAAATGTAATGACAAAACAGTGTGAATACTGTTCTCATTCTGTGCATGCTAGCTCTCTAAAGGAAGGTTGTAAATATTCACTTCCCTTTAAAAGTGAACTGAATCACAGGACATGCATTCTGTTTCCCATCAGACACACAGAAATCAGCCTTCAAATTACAGATAACTGATTCAGTTAGTTGTCTTCAACAAATGATCAGAATGGTACACTGCTTATCAGAGAAATTTGTTTGTTTGCTTATTTAGAGAGCGAGAGAGGGAGCAAGAGAGCAAGCAAGAGAGTACAAAAGCCAGAAAGGGGTGGAGGGAGGAAGGGAGGGGGAGGGGGAGTGAGAGAGTGAGACAGAGAGAGAGAGAGAGACAGAGACAGAGAGAACCTTAAGCAGGCTCCACACTTACAATGGAGCCTGACACAAGGCTCAATCCCATGAACCTGGGATCATGACCTGAGCTGAAATCAAGAACTAGACACTCAACCAACTGAGCCACCCAGGAGCCCAAAAATAACTTTTTTAAAAAGTAAAATTTTCAGATACTGTACTTTTTTTTTTTTTTAATGTTTACTATTTTGAGAGGGAGCAAGAGAGAAAAAACACAAGTCGGGGAGAGATACAGCGAGGAGAGAGAGGGAATACCAAGCAGGCTCCATGCTGTCAGCGGCAGTTTGACATGGGGTGTGATCTCATGAACAGTCAGATCATGACCTGAGCTGAAATCAAGAGTCAGACCCATAACTGACTGAGCCACCCAGGTACCCCCCCCAACCTTTTTTTTTTTTTTTAAGATTTTATTTTTAAGTAATCTCTACCAACGTGGGACTTGAACTTACAGCCAGCCCCAAGATCAAGAGTCACATACTCTACCAACTGAGTCAGCCAGGTGCTCCTAAGATCCTATAGTTTTAACTCTTGCTAAATACTTTTTTTACACATCAAAGCCTTCTATAAAACACCTGTGGTTATTCTGGATTTGAGAAATTGCCAGTAAATGGGAATGACTGCTCAAAGAGCATGGCCATGTTATAACAATAGTGCCAAAAATGAGGGCCACAGACGTGTCACCAAACGGCAAAGGGATGCTGACTACAGAGATGAAAATATTTACTTACTGAGTTCCACTCAGTTAATGACTAAATCATAAAGAGTCAGTACACTTTAAGCTACCAAAAGGGAAGGGACTTAGGACTTTGCTCTTAATGATTACGGAATTTGTATCAGTTAGTTAGTTAGTTATGTGTACAAGTGGGGGAGGGACTAGTGGAGAGGGAGAGAAAAAATCTTAAGCAGGCTTCACACACAGCGGGGAGCCTGACACAGGGCTCCATCCCACCACCCTGGGATCACGACCTAAGCTGAAATTGAGAGCTGGACATTCAGCTGATTGAGCCACCCAGGGGCCCCTAAGTTTTTAAAAAAAAATTTTTTTTTACATTTATTTATTTTTGAGAAACAGAGGGAGACAAAGCATGAGCGGGGGAGGGGCAGAGAGAGAAGGAGACACAGAAACTGAAGCAGGCTCCAGACTCTAAGCAAGCAGTCAGCACAGAGCCTGATGTGGGGCTCCAACCCACAAACTGTGAGATCATGACCTGAGCCGAAGTCAGACGCTCAACTGACTGAGCCACCCAGGCACCCCCTAAGTTTTTTAAAGCAAGGAAAAAGAAGTGTCTCCATAGAAATATACCTTAATAAAATATGAGAGGTGAAGATATTAGATAAATTATGATTATAGATTAACACATCTTTGCATCCCCTATTTAATAATTTCTTAGAAAAGAATGCCATTAAAAATATTATAGTCGAGAAAAAACATGTATACAAGATCTTTTTCAGTATTTTATATTACTGACTGACAGCATTAAATTAGATTTAGGTGTACAATATATTAATCTGACAATTCTACATATTACTAAATGCTCACCATGAGAACTGTAGTCACCAGATTACCATACATTACAATATTAATGACTGTCCTTTTCGTCTCTGTGACTTATTTACTTAATAACTGGAAGTCTGTGCCTCTTAATCCCCTTCCCCTGTTTATTTAATTTTTTTTTTAAATAAGTAAAATATTATCAGGGTGTCTGGGTGGCTCAGTCGGTTAAGCGTCTGACTCTTGATTTTGGCTCATGTCATGATCGTGGGATTGGGTCTCATGTTGGGCCCTGTGCTGGCAGCACAGAGCCTGCTTGGGATTCTCCTTCTCTCTCTACCCTCCCCCGCTCATTCTCTCTCTCAAAATAAATATTTTTTTAAGTATAAAAATTAGGTAAAATATTCCCATAAGTAAATAAATAACCCAAGGCATTTAAAAGTAATCTGTTACCTAACAAAATAGCAAAAGTTAGAATGAACATGGTATGCAATTCATTTTCCCCTTATACTTTTCATTTTTCCAAATGCCTATTTTGAAATGTATTACTTTTATAATCAGAAAATAATCTAAGAGGCATGACTACATTCATTCATTCAAATAATATTTAATAAAAGCTTACTCTGAGCCAAGTATACAAAGTGCACATAACAATGTACTGTAATGTAATGACAGTTCAAAATAAACCTTGAGTTTTAGGAGTCTGCACTTTAGTAAAGCGAGATGGTAAACAGCAATTAAACAGAATAAAATAAAAGCATGATGGGGTAAGAAGAAGTGTTACAGGTTCACATAGGAAGGGCACCTTTGACAGCGTGTGGTGTTGTGGAAGAGCTGGGAATAGGAGTTAGGAGGTGAGGGTGGAGGAAGTGTTTCCATAAAAAGGGAACATGGAGGGAAGAACTTCAATATTTGGTGTAGTACTGTAGGAGTATTGTTCATCTTCACTCATTCATTAATGAATATTTATGTGTCAGGCATGCTGGTGATATGACGGTGAACAAAACATACCTGTCCCCAAGTTAGCAGGGAAGACAGACATTACAAGTAATCACACAAATAGAGAAGAAGATACTAAAAATGATGATGCAGGATGGTACAAAATTCCCTAAAGAGAGACTGGTCTAGGCAGCATCAAAAGACTTCTCTGGGTCTGATGACTGAGCTGAGATCTGGACAGTCCTAGATTCAAGGGGAAACTGGGCCAAAGGACAGGGTTGGAGGGAACAGAGACAGACAAGACCCATATTTTCCTCCAGTAATTCTCACCAGCCTTTGGCATGGACATCTTACATAGAAGGTTATTCAAATGAAACTTCAAGAAGAGGCCCAAACACTCTGTCCCCTTCACCTGATCAGAATACCATCTTTATGTCCTTCTTATATAGAAACTGAAGTCATAAATGACCTGAAACACGAGCTTCTGTGAAGTAGGCTCAGGGAAAGCAGGATGGGGCTGGGGGAGAAGAGCCTTTACGACTGACGGAAAAAATGAGTGTGACTGCTCCCAGGCAAGAAATATGATTTCTTTGAAACTAAAAGGAAATAAAAAGTAAGATACTAGAGGGGTAGGCATAAACCGTAATATACCAAGATGAACTTAGTATTTATCCTAAGAGCGATGAAAACCAGTGAAACGTTTTAAACAGGTGAGAGACAAGACTAGATGTATATTTCTACAAGACAATGTTGAAGAAAATTGATATCATGTGCATTCTGATAACATATACCACCATTTGTGTGGTATTTCTATCAAAATAATCCTAACCTAATCATGCAGAGGTATCAGACAAATCCAAACTGAAAGACATTACATAAAATAATTAGCCCGTACTCCTAAAAATGGCAAGGTCATAAAGATAGACTGCAAAACTCTTCCAGATTAATGGAGACTGAAGACAAAACAACTAAATGAAATGTGTGATCTGCACTGGATCCTGGAACACTACTGTTATTCTTCTTTTTTGCTATAAAAGGCATTACACTGAAATATGAATTGGTGTAACTTGGGAAATACGAAGAAGGTAGACAGCTTAGATACTAGCATAGTGCCAGTGTGAGTTTCCTGATTTTGATTATTGTATTGTGGTTATGTAAAATAATTTCCTTTTCCCTAGAAAATAGGCCTCAAGTATTTAGGTGGTAAAGGAGCATCCTGTCTGTATCTTTCAAATGGGTCAGAAAAAGTTGTATGCATATGTATAATCAGAAAATTATAAAAGTACATATGATAAAATGTTAACAAGAGTAACTGGGAGATGTTTGTACTATTCTTGCAACTTTTCTGTAAATCTGAAGTGATTTCAAAATGAAAAAGTTACACAAAAATGGCTCTGGATTCAGAAAAGGGCAAGATCAGAACTGAAGACACTGATGAGGAAGCCTTGGCAGTAATGCCTGTAAAATACGATAACACTTGCAGCAGAACTTAAAGAGAAGTAACTGGATTCGAAACTGTTTGAGAAGGTAAAACTAACAAGGCTTCATGAAAGACTGGATACGGGGAATGAGAAATAGTGGCATATCTAAGTTAACTCCCAGTTTTCTGGCTTTCAGAACAGCATGCCAGTCATTAAGATAGGGTACTGTGGGGGATAACCAGGTCTGGGAGGGTCTTCTCTTCTGAACCATCAATTCATGAGCTGAGCTTGGGGCATGCTGAGTTTTGAAGTACCTCCAAAGCCACATCCAAGGAGAGAAACTCAGTAGGCATTTTGGGTTTATGAATCTGGAACTCAGAAGAGGATTACTAACTAAAGATACACATTTGTAGGTTATTGTTTAGATGGTAATCAAAGCCCTGAGCATTTAGGAAATTTCCTTAGTGGATACTCTGATGGCTAAGTATTGGATATCGAAGAATTCTGATATATGATTGTCAGTCAAAAAAAGATGAATCTCCAAGGTAGATAGAAGAGGAAGAGTTAGAGAAGAGGAGAACCAGGAATGCATTATGATGGAGGAGAACAATGCTGAATGGCCAAGTGGGGATGAGAACTGACAAACGTGCATCTAATGACACGAAGTCATTTGTGATTCTAGTGAGAGGTGTTCTGGTAGGTGGTGTGGGCACATAGACTGGAGAGGAGTTAGTAATGCTGAAACGGAAAGTGGAGTCGAGAGTAGGTTAAAAAAGGTTTTTTTAAATATTAAGTTAGAAGTAATTGAGCATAATTAAATGGGAAGAACTGAATCAAGATGGGAAGGTTCAAGATAAAGAAAAGATTATAATGAATAATGAAATCACACTTCAAGAGGGCAGGAATCCAGAGAAGATTCACTCATAGGACAAATCTTATACTGAGTAGCTACTACGTGCCAAGAAGTATTTTAGGCAAGAGGGATTCAGTGGTGAACAAAAAGATCCCAGCCCTTACAAAACTTTTAGTGGAGAAGACAGACAACATATAAACTAAATATGTATATATAATGTAAGGACAAGTGCTATGAAGAAAAATAAAGCAGGACGAAGGGCTAGGGAGGGACTGGGGATACTATTTTGGCCAACTGTATCTCTAAGGTTTCTGGCCTGAGCGACAGAAAACACTTTTTTTTTTTAAGGAACTACATATGGGTTGCCAATCATCCCTCTAGTATAACTTCCCTCTGAGAGAAGAACAATGACAAAGGGGAAGAGAGAATAGAAGTGGATTCCAATGCTGAGCCAGGGCTATGAGAACACAGAATTAGGTAAAGACAAAAGTGAACACGAAAGGGAAAATATGTAGCTAAAATTGCCCAATTCAGGACTGGAGCACCTAGATAATTCATGACTTCGCAGTGCATAGAGGCCGCCTCTTGGAAACTCTCATAGTACTTATATTTTGTTTTTTTAGTAATTATCACAAGTGTATAGTTGTTCTCTTAACACAAGTATAATGAAATTTTCAACTGTGGAATACTTTCTCTCCAACACAATGTAAGCTCCACGAGAAAAAGAAAGTGGTCTTGTTTAGATCTGTATCCCCTGCTCCAGTCCAGTGCAGATTCTTAATAAACAACAAACAAATGGACACTGTAATGTTTGGGGGATAAACAGACAATAATATCAGGCTATTTTAGTATGAAATAACTTGTCAGTCACTTTTGTACAGAAATATACGTGATACCTACAATTTCTGAAACAGTTGTAAATATATATATATAGATAGATAGTATCTGTGGATAATAAATGTATTTCTAAGTTTTAGGTGTGATTATAACTGAATTTTATCAGCTTTACACAAAATGTAATCTGGAATTATCTCTGTCCCCTTTACCTTATTGGTATTCCTTGTCTCAAAAAAACAAAAAAACAAAAACAAAACCCAAAGACGGATTTTTAATTATACTTTTTCTAGATGGTTCAGGAGATTATCATTATGAATAATCATTGCATACGGTGATATTTTCAGGAATGAGGTATATTAGATGGTTTACCTAGGCTGCTATGCTTTTAAGCTCTTAAATCTGTTTTAGATAGCTTTTCTGTCTCTCCTATGTGATACCACTTTTTATTACTGGGAGTATATTTGCTTATATAAGTTACCCACTTCTCTTATAAATTGCTGCTTCCAAATAACAGCAGACTGGGAAGCCGATTTCCATGACAAAGTATTAGTAAGAGTAAACAGTGGTGACTATAGTCTTGAGATATCTGCTTTAAGACAAGGACTGTGGCTTCATATATGATTCTATGATATCTACAGCTGAGAATTATGAATATAATCCATAGATACCTATCAAAAAGAAATGTCAGGCTCTATGATGTCAAGTCGCTGCAAAGGCAGTTAAATGGTTCTAAAATTCAATTCTTGGGCTCATCAGCTGACCATTTATCAGCTCTTATATGAATTAGCAAGAAAGATGAAATATACATGACCTCACTTGCATAGAGCAGTTGCAGGAACATTTTACAGAAGCTCAGAAGTTATAATAAAGAAGTCAATCAATAAATCAATACAACACTTTCCATCATCCCAGCCAAAGGAAATGATTCTGATAAAGAACATTTTTAGGGAACAAAGTAAACTAAGGACAACACACAAGGTACTAGTAATCTTTATGCTAATCGGTATCATTTTTCAAAAAACAAAATCTCATTTTGTCTCAGATGCAGCAGCACATACCTTTGAACAAGTGGCAAAGGAAGGAAATTGAGAGTGGAAGTCATGTCCAGTCCACAGTCCAACATAATAGTAGTTGATTTGAATTTGAGCACATTGCATGGTAAGGTTGGGTGCCCTGACAGGCAATACTGAAAGAAATAAAATCACTTTTATCAATAATCAGTTATAGAAAAAATCTAAGAAGTGATATAGTGAATTAAGTAGAACTGATCATTTTCTCTCATAAGAATAGCATGTAGATTCAGCTAACTTTCTATGCAGCTTCCTCCCTTTTACAGCTCTGGGTACCACTTCCCTCAGAAGCTCAAAAATCTCAGGTCATCATTTTTCACAGAGTACCAAGTTCCATCTCAGGCAAACACAGTTTTGAAGAGACCAAAGTTATTCCAAGTAGAAGGTTTACAGGCTATAGTTATCTGTCCCACTCCCACACGACACTTCCAAATCTCTACTATCCCACTGCACCTAACTACTGCCTAACGCTGTGGAGGTCCATTAAATTCTAATCTGGATTCTCAAACTATACTATAGGTTAGGTTTTCTCCCATAAATAAGTGATTTTCCTCAAAGAGGAAATGACTGGGAAGGGTTAACAAGCAAGTATCAGTAAGGAGTTATGGCCCTTCCTTGTTAGAAGACAAGACTCAAAAGGACAAGTGACTGTCCTGATGTGCAGATTCTAAAGCAGGAGTGAGGGGCACCTACTCCCAACCAATCAACAGTCTCTTGCCTGTGGAAGCAGACCTCAAAAGTGAAAAGGGCACAAGCCACAGTGGCATATTCCAAGGAGAGTGATGAGGCAAGACAATACACTGACCTCAAACATTTCTCATGTCTTCCTCGATGTAGTGGGGATGACAGATATGCCACAATGAAAATTATTTATATAGGATGTACCCTGTCACCTTTAATAATTCTACTACTGCTGTGAAGAAAAGAAATGGAAGAAGGAAAACACCTTTCCCCCCACCTTTAAAGTCATTCCGGAGAAGCCTGCCTTGAACAGCAAAGCCCAGAAATGGAAGGATCAACGTTCTTAATCCCTCAACAAGTAACATTCTCTCTTTCTGATTTCAGTATAAGCTCAACACAAGTCAGGGTAATGTGGCATCAATGCCTGGCCCTGCACAGACACAGTAGGTCAGGCTGCCTTTCTAGGTATTTGCTGCTCTGTTGGTTCTGTCACTGGATAAATTTCCCCCTTTTCTCCAGAGGATGTTACAGGGACTGACGATTTTTTAAAACTGCATGTTCTAAAAATGATAAGGACAAGAGCCAAGAAATTGTGGTTATTCTGCAAGCTTTTTTTTTTTTTATTCCAAGTTTATGTCTGGTGATTATATTTTCCAGACCAAACTTCACAACTCATGGTCTGAAATGGTACAAGATAACCTGCAATGAAAATATCACAAGTTATTTAAAATTGTAATTGTCCTAAAAAAGTCCAGGAAGTATGATTCGGGTAATTATACTTTACATAAGTACATTCTTTGACAGGTATCAGAATTACAGAAAAAATTGTCCTACTAATTAAGACAGAGCTATCCTTACCCCATCCTCCATCTGGTTCCCTATTGCTAGTTTGGTCTTTATCTCTGTATAAGAATTACTTGTTAAAGGTAAACTATCTTGGGGTGCTTGAGTGGCTCAGTCAGTTAAGTGTCTGACTTCGGCTCAGGTCATGATCTTGTCGTTTGTGGGTTCACGCCCTGCATTGGGCTCTGTGCTGACAGCTCAGACCATGGAGCCTGCTTCAGATTCTGTGTTTCCTTCTCTCTCTGCCCCTTCCCTACTCGTGCTGTCTCCCTCTCAAAAATGAATATTAAAATACAAAAAGGTACACTACCTCAAAGCAAAGAGAAAACGTCATAATAAACTTGCCCCAAACATACAAACGATCTAATGAGAGCTTTCCTATAGTTCTACTTAAAAAAAAAAAAAAGTCATATTTAGAAAAAATTAAGAAGAAATAAAATGAAATGTATAATGGTTATTTCTTGGTGGGAAGATTATCGCATAGCTTTCTTCTTCCAGGATTCCACGTTTTTCACATGTTCAACAATGGCCACTTACTTTTTTTTATAATCAGATAAGAAAAGGATTACAACAAAACTGAAAAGTTTGCTGGCCATACTGAATGACAAAATCTTTTCTTCCTTCATCCTTAACTCTAAATTACAGATAACAAGTTACTCTAGAAGACTGACGTGTAAAAGCTGCTGCTCAAAAGATTTCAGACAAAAGAAGTTAGCTGAAAGACTTTATATTTGCTCTTGTCATGCAAAGAGAAAGGTGAGGAACACTTTATAAGGGCCATAATTGAATGGAAGGAACATTTTCAGAGCGTCTACTAAAGGAGTGCCAGACCTTGATCTCACTAGCTCCATTTTTATGGATGAGGAAATTGAGCTTTACAAAGTTTGAGCTACTTGTCTAAGAGCCAAAGACACACACAGTAAGGTCCCCTGACTCCAAAGACTCTAGTCATGCTTTGCAAACTGCACTGCTCACTTCATGGGTCAAATGAGTCAGCTGAGACAGTGACTGGCCGAGGTTCATGCAACCAGTAAATGAAGCACCTGCAAGGTTCTTGAAGTCTGCCTGTGTCCAGTGATGCTCTCTGCATGTTTTTTAACATGCAGCCTGCAACCACACAGCTTATAATCAAGCAGTTGTTATAATCTAGTGAGGGTTAGGAGACGAATACACAAAAACACTAGGTAATCATGTGATTTAAATCTTAAGGTTAGGAATAAATTTATATTACAAAAAGCTTGAAAAACAGCAGAAAGAAAAAATATTACACACAGTTTTCTATTCCATCTTTTCTTCATATTTGTAAAGAATGTAATTTTTGTAAACATACTGCTGTGTGCTACTTTGACAACTCAAGATGCCTGTTTTCTTTGTGCTGCATCACACTTCATTTTTATTGGCTGCCTAAGTAAATATACCATGGTGTGTTTAATCATTCCTCTACTGATGAACATTCAGGGTTGCTTCCAGTTGCTCTATTACAAACATGGCTGTGGTGATCACTGTAGTGCTTATGGCTTTTTCCATATTAGACTATTTCTTTAGAGGATTCCCAGAAATGGCATTAACTAGGTCAAAAAATGTGAACATTTTATGGCTCTTGAAATATGCTGCCAAAATGCTTTCCAAAAAAGGCCGTACCTATTTACAATGACATCAGTTATATATCAGAAGATCTGTTTCACTGCTTATTCCCATCAGCATTATGGTCAAAACCATCTAGAAGCTATACTAAAATGAAGCTGAATGTTAATAGTAGCCATCTTAAAGCAATTACATGGCCCTCAAAAGGAAAGTCAACTACTTGATACAAGGTTTTAATTCTGAGAGGGAGTTTGGAGAAATGATTTAAAGCAGGGGGTCTGAAATAAGACTGCCTGGGCTCAGATCCTGGTTGAGCTCATTATTAACATGTGATTTGGGGAAAATCACTTCATTTTGCAAAGACTGAATCCATCTGTAAGATGCAGATAGACACTACCCTCAAGTTGTGAGGTCTAAATGAATGGAAACAGTGCCTGACCCACAGAGTGTGTTTACTGCTAGTTATAGAACCATTAAGGGACTGAAAAGGCCACTTAATTTGGGGGGCCACCTAAATCGACAGCGTTTTAGAGAAGAAATTCTATTCTATAGTAGCATTCACTAATGTCTTAGATACTTGTTATCCCAGAACAGTAGGTACAGTGAGTGAACAATTTTATAAATACCGTCTATTGCTAGTTTTCCCTCTAGTTAGATACAGTCATTACCAAGTACATAAGTGAATATTCTAGCCAACATAAGGTTTCACAATTTTTTTTCTACCTTAATAAACACACACCAATGCTTTCATGTTAATTTTATTTCTAACTAATACCAAAGCTGCAGGTTTTTCTGTGTAATGATTTATTATCAATACTTCATTGTCTGCCTGTTGATCCCTTTTTTCCACTGAATAAATAGAATGTGGTTATAGAACATATATGTTTAACATATATAAACGTTGTTTATATTTTTGGATAAAAATTTTATCAGTTATACACACTATATATCTTTCCCATTTTTTTTTACTTTCATTAAAAAAATTTTTATGGAAAATCCCAAATATACAAGTAAGCAAAACTAGTATAATAAACTCCTATTACTCAACTTGGATATGTTTAACAACTATCCTTATTCTGCCTTTGCTGCTTTCCTTCTGATATTGACACATTTCAGAAGAATAGCTATTATGGTGACAAACCTAACTCATCTCTGAAAATAGATTTTTGTAAATAGTCCTAAATTGATCTCTTATCCACAACAGGGACAAAAACCTAAGTCCATTTTCCTCAGGGTCCTAGCAAAATTCATTAAAGGTGATTCCTTTCACCTTTAAGTTATTCTTGGTTTGTAAGTTACACCTCCAAGTTCTGTAATATGTTATATATATATATATTTTTTTAATTTTTTAAAATGTTTTATTTATTTTTGAGACAGGGAGAGACAGAGCATGAACAGGGGAGGGTCAGAGAGACGGAGACACAGAATCTGAAACAGGCTCCAGGCTCTGAGCTGTCAGCACAGAGCCCGATGCAGGGCTCAAACTCACGGACTGCGAGATCATGACCTGAGCCAAAGTCGACCGCTTAACCAACTGAGCCACCCAGGCGCCCCTGTAATATGTTATATTTTTGAAGCCTCTGTTCTATTCCCTGGTCTTGTTTTTCATTTTTAATACCAATGCTGTAACATTTATATTTTGTAATATTTTCAAGTAAATCAGAATGACTAGACTTCTAAAGACTCATGTTCCCCAAAGATGTTAATGGAGGCTACTTCATTCAATCTATATGTGAATTTACAGAATGCTGCCATTTTTATTATACAATAACATTTCTCAAGCCAGGAGCAATGCAGTGTTTTTTTCTTCTATTAGTTTTATTTTTTCTTCCTTTACAATTTAAAATATTTTCCCTTAGGGGCGCCTGGGTGGCTCAGTTGGTTAGGCCTCCGACTTCAGCTCAGGTCATGATCTCATGGTTTTGAGTTTGAGCCCCGGGTTGGGCTCTGTGCTGACAGCTCAGAGCCTGGAGCCTGCTTCGGATTCTATGTTTCAGTCTCTCTCTGCCCCTCCCCCACTTGTGCTCTGTCTCTCAAAAATAAATAAATGTAAAAAAAAATTTTTTTTTTAATATTTTTCTTTAGTACATAAGCAACTATTCAATTATCAATAATGTTAAGTATATTTTGCTTTTCAATTTTTTTTAACTTTTTAAAAAATTATTTATTTTTGAGAGACAGAGAGAGAGCATGAGCGGGGGAGGGACAGAGAGAGAGGGAAACACAGAAACACAGAATCTGAAGCAGGCTCCAGGCTCCAAGCTGTCAGCACAGAGCCCGACACAGGGCTCAAACCTACGAAACCATGAGATCATGACTTGAGCCAAAGTCGGATGATCAATTGACTGAGCCACCCAGGCTCCCCTGCTTTTCAATTTGTACTTATGTTCTCAGTTTTATTGTTCTGTTACATTTTAGAAATTTCTGTTAAATGTACAGCTGATTACAATATGCACTCAGGCGAGGGCGCCTATGTGGCTCAGTCCATTAAGTGGTTAACATTATATAAATCAGACTTTCAACACTCTCAAAGCAATTGGCTCAAGCTCCTTGCAGAGACCATCTTCCTTATTGACTTCTTGAGCAAGTGAATGATACTTTTCTAGTTCTTTCACTTAGGCGCATAGCCCTTTGGAGGTTTCAGATTACTGACCGTGAAATACGTGTTTGAAATACGTGTTTCTGAATATTACATCTATTACTAACAAGACTCACATCACGACCTCAGGTTTCAGCAGTTCTAATACTTTCAAAAGCTGCTATGAAGGCAAAATGACAACTGGCCAAATTAACCTCACAGAAATCTTCAAAAGCAGTATGAATTACTGTAAACTTCATAAAACAAAACCAGAAAATTTAACAAATTAGTACATTTGGTACACTTGGCAATTTGGTCATAGCAAACTGAATTTTAGAGAATTGGCTGTCTTCTGCAGAAAGAATCATTGACCAAAATATCAGATATGTTCTTCTACTTCCTAGTGTTGTTTAAAATAACAATATACACAGTTATTTTGATATGGTGTTTTTTGCAGTGTAAGGCACTCAGTAAAAACTTTATATTTAACTTCTTTAATCCTCTCAAGAAAGTTATGAGGTAGGAAGTGTATTCCTATCTTACAAATGAAGAAAATGAGACACAGAGATTATGAAATTTGCACATGTTCTCAAAGTTGTAAAAGCTGTATCAGGACTCGAATGCAGGACAGTGAGATCCAGAAAGAGTACACTTAACCACCATGGCATTTCACGTAACACAGAGAAAAAAGAATCATCAGAGATTTAAAAAAACAAGTTTTTTTTTTTGGCAGAGATAATGTGCTCTAAAAGGACACAATGTGAATTGATAAGAACATAGACTGAATTTATAATCTAGTTGAGAACAAAGAAAATTAGTTAGCTGGCTAATGTAAGATAAAACAAAGATCCCAAGTAAATCACAATATTAAATTAGTCTATAATCCATTATAACAGAAATTTTCTTTTGTTGGGTGTTCTCTTCTGTTAAAAAAAAAAAGTATTAGGATTCTTTCACTGTAAAGTAGTTTTGCTCTGAAATTACTTTTCATTATCTTTAATGTAAACTATAACTTTAGGTTGAGTTAATGCCAAAAGCTCTTTAATATTGTTTGGGACAATTGCACAGCACTATAAATGAACTGCTTTTTATAGGCAATTGTGTTAATGAAATAAGTTATAAATGATATCACCATTTATTTCCTTTTTCTCCTTTGTCTATTTAACTAAGTCATATATTCATTATGGAGATCTATGAGCAAAGAGAAAACAGGTTTAGTTTGCTTTTCTCCCTGGCAGTGAAATAAAGAAGTGACTTTGGTTGCTTCTGATTCAAATACAATATTAAAAAAAATACTTTTAGCCAATTAATTTTTGTGTAATGGTTTTGCTTCCTGGTACAACATTAGAAAACCTATTAATATAGTTCAGATATAAACGAGTATAGGAAAAAACAAATCTCAATAGATTCAGAAAATATATTTGAAAACCACAACATTGATTCTAGACAGAAACTCCTAGCAAACTATAAATGGAAGGGTATTTCTTTAATTTGATAAAAGGTTCATAACCAAATCCTTTATCATAATGATGAAGTACACAAAACTTATAGTCAAGAACAAAACAAGGATACTCACTATGACTGCTTAAATTCAACACTATACCTGGAAATGCTATATAATGCAATAAGACAAGAAAACTAAAAAAGATGATTAGAAATGGAGAAACAAAAAGTCATTGTTCCCAGTTGATATGATTAAAAGACACTCTGAAAACAAACTATTACAGCTAATAAGAGAGTTCATCAAGGTTGCTGGATATAAAAATCAAAGTACCAAAATTAATTGAGTTATTTTATTTATTTTTTATTTAAAAAATTTTTTTTAATGTTTATTTATTTTTGAGACAGACAGGAGGTGGAGCAGGGCAGAGGCAGACACAGAGACACACAGAATCTGAAGCAGGCTCCAGGCTCTGAGCTGTCAGCACAGAGCCCAACATGGGGCTCGAATTCACAAACCATGAGATCATGACCTGAGCTGATGTCAGACGCCCAACCAACTGAGCCACCCAGGCGCCCCTTAATTAAGCTATTACATGCCAGCAATAAACAATTAGTAAAAAGTAATAAGAGTTAAAAATTAGAATACCATTTATATGGCAAAAATTTAAATGCACCATAAAAGTAAAAAAGCGTAAAATCTTTACCAAAAAATTTTATAAAACTCTTAAACTTTTGCAAAAATAGCAATTCTCACTACTTTTTTATAGAGTTTAAGAATCATATCAAAGAGTCAAGGGCTAAGATTACCTAGGAAAAAACTAAAGACCAATGATTAGTGAAGACTTAAATTTTCTGATATTACAACTTAACTATAATGTCATTAACAGTAGGATGTTGAACTGTGATAGTTAATGGACAAATGAAATAGAAATAAACAGTCCAGCAAACAGACACACATATCCAGGGGCTTGCCATATGATAAATGTGGCATTTCTAATATATAATGCTGGGGAAGTTTGCAACCCATCTGAAAAAATTTACTTCATACCATACACAAAAATTAATTCCAGATGACTTAAATACTTAAGGTACAAAGGCAAAAAATTTAAAACTTTTAGTGAAAAATAAAAAGATGGTAAGTTCTTTACTACCCTAGGGTAGTGGAGACTTTCTTCAGAGACAAAAAAGTACAAATAAGACAAAGATTAAGAAACCTGACTACAGTACTTTAAAATGAAAATCTTCAGGGCGCCTGGGTGGCTCAGCAGGTTAAGTGTCCAACTTTGGCTCAGGTCATGATCTCATGGTCTGTGAGTTTGAGTCCTGCGTCAGAATCTGTGCTGACAGCCCAGAGCCTGGAGCCTGCTTCAGATTCTGTCTCCATCGCTCTCTGCCCCTCCCCCACTCTCGCTCTCTTTCTCTCTCAAAAATAGACATTAAAAAATTAATAAAGTAAAATGAAAATCTTCAAAAGACACCATTAACAGAGTGAAAACACAAGCCAGAGATTGGGAGAGGATATTTCCCACACGTGTTAATAAAAAAGCACTAATAAAGTTATTAGTAACTAATAACTAATAAGTTATTGCTAATAACTTCACTAGTGCTTTTTATTTGTAACCTATTCAGTATAAAAAATTCATATAAATCAACAAAAAAAGATTTAAAAACCCAACAGAAATGAGGAAACAAGAGTGGGCAATAAATGTAGATATAAAAAGTTCAAAATCACTAGAATCAGGGAAATGCAAAATAAGATGATAATGAGCAAATGGACTAATGATGCTAAGTACTGAAGAGAATATAGTAAAAATGGAGTATAAATTGGTGTACCTCTCAAGAATTTGGCAATGCTAATAATATTGAATACATACTTTAAATATACTAAGCTAATAAAGGCATGTATAGGTATGATGCACATCAACTTGAGGAAAGTAGTAAGGGAGGAAAAGCAAAGGTTGGTGATTTTAACCTTAGATATAACTATGTCTTTAAAAAGGGGTTAAGGGGAGCAAGGAGATCCGGTTTTTTAAAAAAGGCAAACTATTTACAACTATTTAATATTAGTAACAAGTGCTAAGGTGTCTTTTCTGTATTGTTACCAGAAACTTCCGCAGACATCAGAATTATTTAATTATACCTTTCCTACCATTGTCAAAATCTGTAGTGCTGTTTTCCTTATGACAAAAGTCTCATGGTACAAGATATGGCCTTGGGCAGGGGGAAAGGAAAGAAATAAAGATAACTCCCAGATTTTTAGCCTAAAATTTTGAGATTATGTTAGTACCTTCAGTGAACTCCTTGATGCTTCCTAGTCTTATGAAGTTTAGTAAAACACTTCCCTAACAAGATTTGGCAAGGCTTTATAATTTTACAAGAAGTTTTTCAAGTGATGTTGAGCGTTATTTAATTACCAGAAATGTTAGATTAATATGATGGCTATATTTATAAGATATACATATTCATAAAAATACACAGTAATGCTGACACTTGAAAAGGAATTCTAAAAATAAAATTAGACCACAGCTCAGAAAGGAGTAGCAACTGGAAACTTCATTGTATGAATTACCTTCACAAACAATAAGAATTACTGACAAATATTTTCTATCCAGTATTTAATTAGTCCTTTCCCAACAACTGAATAAATGTTATTGATACTAACTTGACTGTCAAGGCCCAAGATCACACAATTAATAACAGACTGAATGTGCACTCAAACCAGCACAAGTTCTAACTGCTTTCTCTTAAATCTTTCCACTAATATACTAGTAGGAAACCTATGATAGTGTACTATATTAAGAGCAACATATTTAATATGGATAGGAAAAAAACTTAAGAATCTTAGAAACAAAAGTACTATAATTTGTTCTAGTCATCTTTTCCCTCAATATTGCTTTCCTGTTGTACCACTAACCCCTGCTAGCTTACTTCTAAGGCAGACAGCTTGGGATTAAGACTACTGACTTACTGACTACTAATTAAGACTACTGACACTGTCAGTAGTCCCTGAGAAGTTGTACCCTAGTGCATTTTAACATTAAAAAATATATTTCCTAATGATAAAATCTACAGATTAAAAAAAAAAATTTAATTCTTTTTCCCAGCCTTGCTTGTGTTCATTGGACTCTTAGCTTCCATAAAAATCATAAAATATTGAGGTTAAAGAGGCTTTTAAACTTGGAATGGATCATAGAACTAAATGTAAGAGCTAAAACAATAAAAACTTCTGGGAAGTACATGTAATATAAATACAATACACACTACATACATAATTTTTAATTTTCTAGTAGGTAAATTAAGAAAGTAAATGGAACAGGTGAAATTAATTTTAGTACTATATTTCATTTAACCCAATATATCTAAATTTTCAACATAGAATTGATATAAAATATTAATGAGACATTTTTACATTACTTTACGGTACCAAGTCTCCAAAATCTAGTGTTAACATTATACTTGCAGCATATTTCAATTCAGATGATAAATTTTCATCTGAAATACTTAGTATGTACTGAGACTTCATAAAACTTACAGTTGAAAAAGTAGATCCACATACTCAAGTTCTTCCAAACATACTTAAAATTTTCTCAATAATTATCAGCTTTTATTAAAATTTTTTTTTAACATTTATTCGTTTTTGAGAGAGAGACACAGACAGAGTGTGTGCAGGGGAGGGGTAGAGAGAGAGGGAGACACAGAATCTGAAGCAGGCTCCAGGCTCTGAGCTGTCAGCACAGAGCCTGATGCGGGAATTGAACCCACGAACCGGGATATTATGACCTGAGCCGAAGTCATCCGACTGAGCCGAAGCTCAACTGACTAAGCTACCTATGTGCCCTGAGTATCAGCCTTTAAAGTTTAATTAAAATACATTTTAAATTTCAGTTCCTTAGTCATAATAACAACTTTGTGTTTAATAGCCATATACCGCTGGTGGATACTCTACTGGACAGGGTGACTCTAGTAAAACAGAGGAAAATCTTTGTGCTTTAGGTTAGCCAAAAATTTTAGATTAGACACAGAACAAGAACCATAACAGAAAATCTATAAATTGAACTTAATTGAAACTTGAAACTTTAGTTCTTCAAAAGACACTCTTCAGAAAATGTAAGATAACTCAGACTGGGAGAATATACTTGCAAAACATGTATCTCATAAAGAACTGGGAAGGGAAGGGGAGAGGAGGGGAGGGGAGGGGAGGGGAGGGAATAAATAAAATAAAATAAAATAAAATAAAATAAAATAAAATAAAATAAATAAAATAAAATAAAATAAAATCCTTACAACTTCAAATCTTTTCAAATGAAAAGATGCTCAATATTAGTCCTTAGAGAAATACAAATTAAAACCACAATAGGATACCACTACACTTTTACTACAAGGGTCAAAGTGAAAGACTGACCAGAGCTGGCAAGGAGGCTGAGCAACTCGAAATTTCATATGCTACAAGCATAATGTTTTTGAGATTCATCCTTCTTGTTGCTCTCAGCAGGTCATTCCCTTTTATTACTAAAAAGTATTCCAATGTATGGATGTACCAGAATTGGCTTATGCATTCACAGGCTGATGGACATTTGGGTTGCTGTTCCAGTTTTTGCCAAGTATTAATAAAGCAGTTATAAGACATTTACATTATAGGTTTTTGTAGGGGCATATAATTTCATTTCTCTTGGGTAAATACTTAATAGTGACATTTCTGGGTTAAATGTTTAACTTTATAAGAAACTACCAAACTGTTTTCCAAAGTAGAAATTTATTTTTAGCTTAAAAAAAAAAATCAGTCAGATTTTATTGCTGGGCTGTGATTAGTTCTAGGCATAAAGTATTAGTTTTTAACTTTGCCTCTAATTTGTTATTAGTCCAAATTCCTAAATTCTCTGGGCCTCAAATTTCTTTACCTGATGAATGAGAATTAGATTATTTCTAACCTCTCTCTTAACACAAAAATGTTCCTTTTCATCATTCCATCATTTCCCTGGGTGGACCGAACCCTCACTCTTTTATATAACCTGTCATCAAGATGTGTTTATACCACTGTGTTGTTGACTTTCTGAAAACATAATACACAATTTATAAGATCATCTAGTCCAAATACCTCTTTGAAAAATGAGGAACCTAGCTCTTAACAGGGCTTGTGAACTTTCTTTGAACCAACACCCCTGAGTGTACATACACTTGTTGCCATGGATAGTTACAACTCACTAGGAGATACTCTGTGCCCCAATAGAGATGTATAAGATTCTTAGTGCCGCAGGGAAAGAGAGCACACTCTATTGAGAATCTCCACCTTGTACCACACCATCCTGAGTTAAAAATGGTTACCGCTGAGCCAAATTTGCCTAATTTGGAACTATTACCCCTGCTAAGAATTTTCGGCAAGGCTCTCCAACACTCAGAGATTTCTATAAATACATCTCAATTTTATTTGGTAATGTTGCACTTTCTTTCGCTTTCCATCTTGATTCTATCTTGCAGGAGAGCTGTTAAATGTGCCAATCATACTCACTGTCAAGCTGACTACACAGCTGGATAGAGGGATAATTTTCCATTTGAACAGAGAATCTGCAGCATGCATGGTGAACACAGTGAAGCCACTTTCTGGTTGGAGAGTGGCTAGATAACACACACAGCTGGGGAATTGACACTTATGGCTGCTCCTTCATGCTTATCCTCTTCTCTGACTTGACTCTTCAGTAAATGCATAAAGCAGTGGAGAGTGGTCACAGAAAGAAAATAGCCCAACTTAAGTTCAGGAAGGGTGGGAATGTTGGCAGTCAATATTAAAGAGAGAGGGAAAATAGGCAGGAGTTGGCTTGGGAACAAACATCATTGGCTGTCTGGTACCAGAACTTTAAAATGTTACAAAGTAATTAGAGTTGATGGTAAAGAAATTCACAGAGCTACGCACATGACCTCATTTATGTAAATATATAGATGTAATTAAAAAAGACTGAGCGCATATACCAAACTGGTAAAAGTGGTTACTGCAGGGGAGAGGGTGGTTGACAATACTGCAACTTTCACTTTCTACTTTAGCTGCTTCTTGTACACTCTGGAGTTCTTTTTAAATTTTTATTTTTGGTGTTTATTTTTGAGAGCGAGCGAGAGCGTGAGCGCGCGCGTGGGGGAGGGGGAGGGGCAGAGAGAGAGGGAGACACAGAACCGGAGACAGGCTCCAGGCTCTGAGCTGTCAGCAGAGCCTGACACAGGGCTCAAACCCATAAACTGTGACATCATGACCAGAGCCGAAGTTGGCCACCCAGGTGCCCCTTGAATTCTTTTTAAAACCAGATTTCAACCAGATTTTTGGGGGGATAGGGGGAAGAACCAAGACATTTTTTATTCTCTTTGGGAATACAGAGCAATTACCACAGAAGTTTCTATTAGAGACAACATTTTAAAAGGTTAACAGCAAACAGGTAACAGCATTTAGAGGAAAGGAAATAAGGAATATGGGATATAAAGATAAGGTTAGATATAGTTAATGATAATAAATTAAAAAAATAAGTACTACTCTAACCTAATCTTTCACACTATGGATATATCTACACTTCAAAGCAAAAGCTGTGGTCCACCACCACCAAAAAGAAACTGCATTAAAGATCATACACGACAGGCCTACATGATGCTTCTGTTCCATAATGTTTGTTTTATTTGAGATTGGTTCTCAGGTGTTTAATGAACATTATTAACCCAGTATGTCCTATAAGAACAAAAGTAGCAAGGATGATAAAAGTGCTAGTAAAAAGCAACATATGAATATGATGGATAAAAGTAAAGATACCATTAAAAAAGGAGAGAGAGATATGGAAACTACAAGTATTATTTATGGGATGAATAATTTAGAAGCAGAGGCAAGTTAAGGACAATAGAATTTATACGAGTTGCTGAAAATCCACAGCAATGACAATGGGTGAGAAAAAAGGAAAAAGGTTAATAAAATGGTACACCAGTAAGGGGCTAAGAAGATCAGCATCAACAAGGAGAATCATTATTCGTTTAACATTAATTCAAGAGTAAGCTAGTTTATTCTAGTCATGTTATGTTGGGATGAGAACTGAGTGTTGTATGTAAGCGATGAACCATGGGAATCTATCCCCAAAACCAAAAGCACACTGTATACACTGTATGTTAGCCAATTTGACAATAAATTACATTAGGGGCGCCTGGGTGGTGCAGTCGGTTGAGCGTCCGACTTCAGCCAGGTCACGATCTCGCGGTCTCTGAGTTCGAGCCCCACATCGGGCTCTGGGCTGATGGCTCAGAGCCTGGAGCCTGTGTCCGATTCTGTGTCTCCCTCTCTCTCTGCCCCTCCCCTGTTCATGCTCTGTCTCTCTCTGTCCCCAAAATAAATAAACGTTGAAAAAAAAAATAAATAAATTACATTAAAAAAAAAATAAAAATAAAAACGTTGTGCACTCCCCCCAACCCAAACCACAGATAATGCATTGGTTCAAACTTCAGTGTCCAGACAAATGTGGACATCAAAGTCAACTGTGAAGGAGAGGGCACAGATACCATGGTCACTAGGGAGTTCCCTGTGGCACGTGGGTAGGTAACTGGCAAGAGGTGTTACCTAACTGAACAGACTTTCAATGCTGACAAAACTGTGCTGTTTAGTGGGAAGGTGTCAGATATAATTAGGGGACAAGCCCCTTTTAGTCCTTTAGATTTTCAAAGAAATGGATTTAAAAACTGCTTTTGATTAAGTGAAGAAGTTTATAAAAACAGCTACCATTTATTGAACACTTTATGCTGGGTCCCTCACATGCATTTATGTCTGGACAAAAATCAGGCAATCAGCAATGTTTTGGGGTCTAGAAAAGGTTTTTCAACCAAAAAATTTCCTACTAATCACACCAGTTAACAGGTCAGGGATCAGAGTAAAGGAAAGGGTTTTTGGGACACCTGGGTAGCTCAGTCAGTTAAGCCTCTGACTTTTGATTTCGGCTTAGGTCCTGATCTCCTAGTTCATGAATTTGAGCCCTGTGTCAGGCTCCATGCTGGCAGTGCAGAGCCTGCTTGAGATTCTCTGTCTCCCCCTCTCTCTGCCCCTCCCCTGCTCCTTCTCTCTCTCTCTCAAAAGAAATAAACATTAAAAAAAAAAAAGTTTTCATTTGCCTGTACCATCTGGGTCCTTGGGAGAGAATAGAAGAGGCAGCTTCTTTTACTAATTAATACTGAGCCTGCAAAAATGGCAACAGGGAGACCCACACTTACTGGGGAAAGCAGTTTGATTTTGATTTTCAGTTTGTTGTAGTTGATAAAGTATTTCTTCAAAAATCTTTGTATGGAATACTAGAGAGAAATTCTAAAACTTTAGGGAAATATTTGATATAATCTTGGGGTGGAAAAGGACTTTTAAGTGTCATCCTAAAGCCATGATCCTGAAGAAAATAACAATAGATGTGTTTATTTATGTGAGAAACAAAACAAGGCCAAAAAAAAAAAAAAGATATACTGGCAAAAACTATAAAACCAGGAATTGACATCCTTAATATATAAAGAACTCTAATAACTGAGAAAAAGACAAAGATTCCAAGAGAAAAATGAGCCAAAATCAGAAACAGGCAATTTGCAAACGAAGGCCAACAAAATACTGAAATCACAAAACACCAAAAACAAATGCAAAGCTGATCAACCTACAAGTAATGAAGTGTAGATTAAAACTACAGAGAGGAAATGGTTTGTCCAAACACTCACATAAAGAAACTAATCATGAGGACGTGGGGAAATGGAAACTCAATTATTCCTGGTAGGTGAAAATGAAAGGACTTCTGAAAAGCAGAATTGAATCAAAATTTAAAATGTGCATGTGTAGTCCTTGACCTTGCAATTTTACTTAAGGAATTTACTTACAGTAAGACAAAAACCAGGTGGGTGCAAAAAAAAAAAAAAAGGTAAATAAAAATATGTTCTCTTCAGCATTGTGCAGGATAATAGGCGATGGGAACCAAAATATTCAACAGCAGAATAAATCCACATAATGCAATACTATAAAATGCTCCAAATGAGTGATATACATATTTAAAATGGAAATGCTTGTGACACTATTGTCCCATTATCTGTATCTCCTTCTGTCCTTTTAAAGGAGAAACCCAAATCTCAGCTGGAATTATGGCCACCTGGAATAAAGGCTATTTCCTAGCTAGTCTCTCTTGCAACTAGATTAGCAATGTAAATTCTGGTCAAAAAGATAGATCAAAGTGGTATATGCAACTCTGAGAAACTAACAAAGGGAAGGCGCCTGTCTTTCTTTGCCTCTTCCTCCTTCCTCGAAATATGGACTTGATGGCCTTAGATGAAAAAGTCACACTGGATCACAAAGAGTAAGCCACATATTGAAGATGGTGGCAATAAGGTGTCTAAGGATGATGGACCTGTTATATCACCTCTGGACTATTTACCCTCAGACTTCATTATGTAAGAGAGAAACAAACATCAACCCTATTTAAGCCATGATTATTTCAGGCTTCCTATCATTCAGAGTGGAATCTAATCCTAAGAGATTTATAACTTTAGAGTTACTGATATAGGATATCAGTGCACACATCCACCACAGATTACCTGGCAAAATGTTAAACGGTGATTACTCTAAGCAGTGAGATTACAGGTGATTTTTGTTTCCTCCTTTATATCTTTCAATCATATTATGAAAAAAAAATTATGTATTGATTCTACAATAGTTATTTTTATTTTCAGAAAAGCATTCTAAAAATTCGAGTGAATTAAAAACCAAGTTTTATTTAGTCCCTCTGCAGAACTCTGATCAAATTCAGATTGATTTCTTTTTAAAAGAAACCATGTTGTGTTTGCCCGACAGTCTCCCACTGAGTTGCAGTGGCTTGCCAAGCCCAGAAATAGGTTTTACCAGGCTGAATTTCTCAGGGTTCCTTCAAGAACCCTACAAAGAGATGGTAATCTCACAGGCAGCTTGCCAGTCCTCTACAAATTGCTCTTTATCATGGGGGGGGGGGGGGGGACATAGGTTAGCCAACAAGTCAACAATTTCATCCTCCAAAACTTTCAGGTCAACAATGTGTTGAGTTAAAGAAGCCAGACATAAATGAGAACACACATGAATGCATAACTAGATAAAAATTCATCAAACTATAAGCACACTTGAAATTTATGCTAGTTTAAATGTACGAAAATTATATTTAAAAAAATCCAAGGACAGCATCACACTTTCTAGTGATTTATCTATATTCAAGCTGTCGATGTAACCAAGAATATTCTATGCACTTATCAATTCTGTAGGAATGGGACCCTTGCCCAGCTTTTTCTCAATAGAGGTGAATGTCAAGGAATTCACTGTTTCTGTTCTCTCCTTTTTTTCCTATCTGGGTATTGTTCTTCTATGGTGCCCATCAATTTGTCCCACTGATTCTCCAAATCCCTTTCACCTTCTGATGTATTTATGAATTCTGTTATTGCTTATGAGGTCCTCGTAAAGTACTTAGGAAAATCTTGTCCTAAGTAGGGTAATTCTGACTTTGTGCTTACTTTGATGCATTTGCTATCTTTCCTAATGCTTCTTGATTGTATTTCACTTTTCAAAATATTTTCTGTAACTGCAATGAACCATACTTTTCTGATTTCACATTCCAAAGTTTTTCTTAAGTGTGTAAAATATAGTTCTTCCAGTTCCTTTGACCTAGATTTCCAAAGGGATAAATTAAAAACTCTAGGTGTTTAAACATTCTTACTTTAAAGCTCCAAAACTTCATTGAAATATATATATAGATTTCAAACCACTAAGTCTCGTATTCAAAGCCACCACTGTGGCTTCAATCTACCTTTCTAACTTTTGTTTCTCAGAAAGTTCACCCCTGACTCCAATGGCAGTGACACAAAACTCTTCTGACATATTTGCCAGCCAGCATACCTTCCAAGGCCAACTCAGATTTTACTCTTCTAGACAACTTTGATTTTCTGGTTGCAATACATCCTTCATAATCCTAAACTTACAAACCCTACTACTGCCTTTTATCAAAGTCTGTTACTAAAACTACATACACTCTCACATACATACACAGTATACATAATATACTGTATCCATGGTTTGTTAAATAGTGAGTTATTGATAGTAGGATCTCTTACTCATCTTTAGTATGTCCCATGATATCAAGGAGGTTTTGTATGTGATAGGCATTTAGTAGCATTTGTTGGATTGTACAGCCAAACAAAGGATTTTTGTTACTTCTTCTCTTTTCTGTTAATTTTAACTATCACATAGCCATTCATCAACAGTTTCTTCCTACTGGATCTACAGAGCTTGAATCAAACACAGCTTAAAATAAATAAGCCCCTGCCTAGGGCTCTGAACCCTTTTGTTTCTACAGAGATTTTTTTTTTTTGCTGTTGTTGGTGGGGTAATTATGTTTATTTTAACAGACCGATTTGTTTACATTTCTTGCCTTTATCAGGCCTGTCTCTTAAGTACAGAGAGAGAAACTATTTCTGGCTGTTCTGTTTTCTAAGGAAACCCTGCAATTTTCTCTTAAGGTCACAGAAGTCTTTTACTTCTGTGAATCTGCTATACACCACCCAAGACTTTAAGTTCTAAAAACCATTGTTTTCTCAAAAGTCTGGAAATGGCTTGCAAGATATAATTAGCTGACTAGAACAAACAATACCCTACAACACAAATAGATCTTCCCCTTAAAAAATAACTTATTGTTGGTCTATGTGAAAGAATCTCACTTTCTTAGTGGCTAGAAAATTCTAGAGCAAGAAAGTAGCTAGTTACAGCATGTAAATTAAAATATACAAAAATTTCAAGCCAAAAGTTGATCTAATAGTGACATGTCGAATTAAAGCAGCATATCCATTCGTGTCAGAAATAGAACAGAGAGGCCTACCACTACCACTCCTGTTCCAAACTATCCTGCAAGTATAAGCCAATGTCATTACACCACAGGAAAACAATGAGTTTAAAAAGATTCTCTGCTATGGGGCGCCTGGGCAGCTCAGTCGGTTAAGCATCCGACTTCGGCTCAGGTCATGATTTCACGAGTCCCATGTCGGGCTCTGTGCTGACAGCTCAGAGCCTGGAGCCTGCTTTGGATTCTGTGTCTCCCTCTCTCTCTGACCCTCCCCATTTATGCTCTGTCTCTGTCTCAAAAATAAATAAACATTAAAAAAAAAAAAAAGATTCTCTGCAAAGTTATACACCTGGAAGACCCATAAGAATTAGTTGGAAAAACTACTAAAAATTAAAACAATTCAACAAGGGGCTGTAGAGAGAATACAAGAAAGAAATACCCATCTTATATGTAAACTATGTAGGAAAAGATTCCAATTACAGTAACAACAAAAAAAGATGTTTAAGATTTAAAGGAAAGCACATTTGTTCTTAGACTCAATTATATGTTGAAAGAAATAAGTCACTTCTCTCCTTACATTTTATAAATTTAACCTGATTCCAATAAAAATAGAAATATTTTAGTGGGAACTAATAATTTTAAATTTTATATGACATCTAAAATTCTAAATTTTATACAAAAAATAAATGTTTGACAGCAGTCTGGAAAATTCTAAAGTGAAGAGCAATGAGTGGGAACAAGTACTATAAGATATTAAAATACACTCTAAAACTACAAAAGATGAAATAGTTTAAGTACTGTAAAATTAATAGATCAAGTGGGATAAAAGAATTGAGAAGGAAATAGAAACATAGATGCTTTTGTAAACACATAGAAGTATGTTCTACATCTTACACCTAGGAGGAAAAAATTTTTTAAAGTCTAATGACACACTATTTTTTCACTTTTCAGTGAGAAAAATATAAGACAGTGTGATGGTTACATTGCAGTGGTACACCGAGCTATGCTGCTGGAGAGTGTAATCTGATAGGTCTCTATGGGGGCATTTTGGCAATAAAATGAAATAAAAAATGCACATACCCTTTGAAACGCCCATTTCACCCAGAAATGTATCCTGCATACATCTAGAGATGCTCACAAAGGAGATCATCCTGCAACATGATTTCTAATTGCAAAAGATTGGAAACAATGAAATGCTCATCACTGAAGGTTTGGCCAGATAAAGTATTGTGAAAACAGATGACCCAAGATCTTATCGAATGCAGACTCTGACTCATTAGGTATGATTATGTAGTGTTTTATAAAATGAAGCCGTGGTAGATATTGATATGAAATGATAGGTAAGATGCATTTCTAACTTAAAAAAGAAAAAGGAATTCACAAAACCAGTGTGGGTGGGATCTCACCGTGTATGTAAAAAAAATTTTTAAAAAGGATGGAAATTTTATATATGTAAGTCCACAGAATATCTCTGAAGGGTACACAAGAAACTGATCACTGAGACTGTTCATGGGGAGGAAGACACAGATAGGAGATCTCTTCATTTTTTTTTTTGTCCCTTAAACTTGTTGTACAGTTTACCCTTTTTAAAAGTTAAACAATGTACATGTATTACCTATCTAAAAAAATACAAAAAGATGCTCAACATCACCAAACATTACGGAAATGTAAATCAAAGTCACAGCGAGAAACTAGTTCACACCCAATAGGATGGGTATTATCAAAACAACTGAAAATGACAAGTGTTGGCAAGTGGTGAAGATGTGGAGAAATTAGAACACCTGTGTCTTGCTGCTCAGAATGTAAAATGGTGCAGGTGCATATGCTGTGAAAAACAAGTGTGTTCATTCCTCAAAAAGTTAAACTGAGAATTACCGTGTGATCTAGCAATTTTATTTCTGGGAATATATCCCAAAGAATTCAAACAGAGATCTGAAGAGGTATTTGTACATCCATGTTCAAAACAGTTTTATTTGCAATAGCCAAAAGGTACAAATGACCTAAGCGTACACAGACAGATGAATGGATAAACAAAATGTGTTATACACGGTTGATGGAGTATTATTCAGCCTTGAAAAGGAAGAAAATTCTGACACATGCCACAACATGGACAAATCTTGAAGATATTATGCTAAGTGATGTCTGGAGATCAACGGTGATGGTCACACAACAATGTGAATGTACTTAATGCAGCTGAACTGTACGCTTAAAAATGGTTAAAACAGTTAATCTTATGTTGTGTATATTTGACTACAATTTCTAAAAACCGTAACACACAAAGAGAAAATCTGGAGACCTATATAGCAAGTAAAGAAAGTGAATCAGTTAAAAATCTGTCCATAAAGAAAAGCCCAAATGACTTCATTGATGAATTCTATAAAACATTTAAATAAATGGTATCAATTCTTTGAGCATTCTTCTAGAATACAGAGAAGGGAACATTTCCTAACTCACTCTATGAGAACAACATTACTCTGATACCAAAACCAAAGATCTCATAAGAAAACTACCAAACAGGGGCACCTGGGTGGCTCAGTCAGTTGAGCACCTAACTTCAGCTCAGGTCATGATCTCACTGTGAGTTTGAGTCCCACACTGGGCTCACTGCTGTCAGCACAGAGCCCGCTTTGGATCCTCTGTCCCTTCCCTGCTCACTCTCTCAAAAATAAACATTTATTAAAAGCAAAAAAGAAAAGAAAAGAAAAGAAAAGGAAAGAAAGAAAGAAAGAAAGAAAGAAAGAAAGAAAACTACAGAACAATATCTTTTGTGAATATACATGCAAAAATCCTCAAGAAAATACTAGCAAACCAATTCCATTAATATGTTTAAAGGATTATACATCACGACCAAATGGGAATTATACCTAGAATGAAAGACTGACTTAATATTCAACATTCAATCAAGGTAACACACCATAATAATAAAGGACAAAAACCATACAATCTCTTGACATGTAAAGAAAAAGCATTTGGTAAAATCCAAGACCCATTCATGATAAAAATGCTCCACAAACTAAGGATAGAAGGGAACACCCTCAACCTGATCTACAAAAAAACCAAAGCTCATATCTAATCCAGTAAAGACTAAATCCCTTCCCCTTCAGACGGGGAACTGGGAAAAGATTGGCAGGGATGTCTGCTCACACTGCTTCTATTCAATATTTACTGGAGGTTCTAGCCAGTGCAATCATGCAAGAAAAAGAAATGAAAATATGGAGATATTAGAAATGAAAACTCTCCACACATAATAGCCCCAAAGTGAAAACAATCCAAATGTGTATCAAATGGTTCATGGATAAACAAAATGTGGCATACTCATATAGTGGAATATTATTGAGCAACATATGCTACAACATGGGTGAACCTCAAAAACATTATGCTAAGTGAAAGAAGTCAGACACAAAAGACTGCATACTGTAGGAGTCAATTTATATGAAATGACAAGAAAGGGCAAATCTACAAGACAGAAAGTAGATAAGTGATTGTCTGAGCCTGGAGATAGTAATGGGGATTGACTGCTAATGGGCACAAGGGATCTTTTTGGAGTGACAGAAATATTCTAAAAGTGGATTGTGGCGATTATTGCATATTTCTGTAAATTTACTAAAAGTTACTACATAGTACCCTTTAAATGCATGAATTCTGTGGTATGTAAATTATACCTCAATAAAGTTGCTTTAAAAATGTAAAAAAAAAAAGGTGGGGGTTATAATATCTACATTACTAAAAAAATGTGTAAATGTTTATTCATTTTTTGAGAGAAAGAAAGAGAGACAGAGCGCAAGTGGGGGAGTGGCAGAGAAGGAGGGAGACACAGAATCTGAAGCAGGCTCCAGGCTCTGAGCTGTCAGCACAGAGCCTGATGCGGGGCTCAAACCCACAAAGTGAGAGATCATGACCAGAGCTGAAGTCAGCTGCTTAACTGACTGAGCCACCCAGGTGCCCCTCCTCTACATTATTAACACTACTGCTTGTTTACTCCTATTTCCACATGCTGGAAAAACATATGGGAAGGAAGACTTATTAAATTAGAACATCTAATTATGCCTTCCTGTATTTCACTGAAATTTAAAAAAATGCAAAAATATTGTATTTCGGAAAAGAGAATCTCTGCTTGGACCATAAATCTGAGGAATGGATTATGCAAGACCTTTTATTATTCACCTCCTCCCACTCTTTCATAAACATGAATGATGAAAAATAAACTGTACCTTAAGGGCAAAAAGGGTGTTCGTTTTGCAACTTCTATTAAAAAAAACACTTTCTTGAATATCATCCATCTGATTATATATCCTTGAGAGAGCTAAAGTTCATTCAAGTTGTGCATTCAATAAATTTAAATGTTTTAGACCTTACAGGCATTTCCTTCAGATATATGGTCAATCAGGGACAATTGAAACTTCCTGTTTTTCTCACAGTAAAGTTCCCACCACATAGTTCTTAGACTTGATCACTGAGTGTCTTGGGGTTTTCAAACTGACTCTTTTCTTCTTACAGTGTTTCTTATTCCCCTTCATCCTTTTGGTTTGCAGCGTTGCCTTTTTTCTTAATCTCTGAAATTTCTGGCCCTTTTTCTTAGCCCTTCCTGATACATCAAGTTCTAGCTTCATCTCACAGGTTATTCCTTTTCTGGGGATGATGGGGGATCTTATCTGTCATTTACACACACCTGGTCTGGTTGCCTTTCCAGCCCATTTGATCCCAAAATACTGCCATCTTAATTACTACACCCATGCACATCAGCATTTTCAAAGCAACACCAAAAATTCTTTAAAAATTTCCTTTTAGGGGTGCCTGGGTGGCGCAGTCGGTTAAATGTCCGACTTCAGCCAGGTCACGATCTCGCGGTCCATGAGTTCGAGCCCCGCGTCAGGCTCTGGGCTGATGGCTCAGAGCCTGGAGCCTGTTTCGGATTCTGTGTCTCCCTCTCTCTCTGCCCCTCCCCCGTTCATGCTCTGTCTCTCTCTGTCCCAAAAATAAATAAACGTTGAAAAAAAAATTAAAAAAAAAATTTCCTTTTAAAGACTCTTATGACACCACTGTTTTATCTGAAGAAACGTGTTCCCCTTTCCGGTACATTTTCCCACATCCATACATCACTACTGTAAGGACGTTTTACTAAATATGGCTGAAGTCTAAGAGACAAGAGGGTGTGTGGATTGATGAAAGGAAGTTGCATTAGGAAGACACATAGTAAGAGTAAAGAAACAGATGGCATTGTTGGCAAGGGGGAGGAAATGCATTCTCATACGCTACTGGTACAATGGTAAACTAGCAGGCAAGTTGGCCACAATTGTTAAAATTTTAAGAAGGAATGTTCTTGGGTACAATTAAATGCATTGTTTGGCCATTACATTAAAAAAATGCTTGAGCCAGTGCCCAATGACATCTCCACATCAGGAAGTTCACCGTAATATTGTTTGAATTGCACCAGTAAGCCCACTAGACATTACTTTTCATAAAGACAGGGAGTAAATCTGTTTTGTTCACTGCAATATACCCAGTACCTTGAGCAATGCCTAGCACAGAGGAGGAAGGTGTTCAGGAATATTTGTTGAATGAATAAATGAATCATAATGGAGATCTGAGGGGTAGTTTGTGCCTGGACCTCAGTTGGTATTTAGCACGCCAGGAGCAAATTTTCCATTTGGAATACTGTATTTTACTGATTTTCAGGCTATGCTACACTCCTGGCCTTTGCCAAGTACACTCTACTGATCATCAGAGACAATGGTAGCAGGATTTGAGTGCTCAAAGCAAACCAGTCACAAAACAGATGTACGACTGCAGTTATATGCAACACTAATGATGTCATGCTTACATTGAGAGCCAATATAACTATTTCAATTCAACCATTATTTTCAACTATCATTGCTGAAAAAAATCTATGATTGGTACACTTTTTTTTTTTGCATTAAGTATAAAAGATTTATTCACAGTAATAATTATGACTTTGAAATGTCCCAAAGTAAAATATGTTTTTATCTCACAGCACTGCTGAACAAAGTATGTGACTTGGCCTTATGTTACACATTGCTTTTCAGTTTGAGGAAAGAAAGGAAAAAACACCTATCATACCAAATACCAAGGTGGTGATAAAACATGACCTTTCTGAAGCTCAAAATGATATTACATCAAAAAGACACACGAGGGCACTCTAATCAACCAGCAAAAAGAAACAGAAAAGTGTGAAATCAGGTTGACATTTTAACAATCAGTCTGAAATAGGTGAATTAATAAACACTGGTAAAGTTGTGAATGTTGGTAATTTATAGCAAGAGATTTTCTATTCTTCACCCAAGTTCTAAGAAGCCTAAAGGATTCTGCAATTCTGTAAACTGGAGAAATAAAATATCACTCTCAGATCCAAATAAGGATTAACCACACCCGTCCTAATAATTTGTTACATTGACTTTGTGGTAGAATTTGCCCCTTTCAAGTAAAGATCTTGTAGATCATCTACAATTCCAGTTGGTATTTTATCTGTTCTCCACAGGGAACAATCCATGAATCCATTTCTCTGCTCCATCTGTTTTCCTAGGAGAAATGGTGAGTGAAAAGTTTGAGCCTTCCCCCAAATGAAATAGTACTTTGTATAAAGGAGAATAGATCACTGAAGAACATCTCCTGGCCTTCTTGAATTTTTTAATTTGTAAATACAACTATAGCATACAATTTCCTCCATCAAATTAAAAAAGTATAGCATAACAAGCATTTAAGTAACCTTCCATTCAGGGGCGCCTGGGTGGCTCAGTTGGTTAAGCTTCTGACTTCGGCTCAGGTCATGATCTCACGGTCTGTGAGTTCGAGCCCCGCGTCGGGCTCTGTGCTGATAGCTCAGAGCCTGAAGCCTACTTCAGATTCTGTGTCTCCCTCTCTCTCTGACCCTCCCCCGTTCATGCTCTGTCTCTGTCTCAAAAATAAACATTAAAAAATTTAAAAAAAATAAGTAACCTTCCTTTCAGAACTTTAACAAGACAGCAACAATAACTACAGAAAGCCACGGACTCTGAGGTAATCAGGCTCATTCACTAAGGATTATCACTAATCTTAAAGTCACATTCAAATTTGTGCCTCAGCAAAATCCCAATAATTCCCTGTCATCAATCTTTGGGGTCACACGTAAAAATTAAAATGGAAAGTATTAAAACTTTGAATGCCAGTATACTGTGGTTGCATAATAAATCTTTGTTGACTTAATAAACTAGAAGATTCTCTCCATGTCTGGAACTATCTATAGAAAGTATGACAGGGGCGCCTGGGTGGCTCAGTCGGTTAAGCGGCCGACTTCGGCTCAGGTCATGATCTCGCGGTGAGTTCGAGCCCTGCATCGGGCTCTGTGCTGACAGCTCAGAGCCTGGATCCTGTTTCAGATTCTGTGTCTCCCTCTTTCTGACCCTCCCCCGTTCATGCTCTGTCTCTCTCTGTCTCCAAAATAAATAAATGTTAAAAAAAAAAAAAAAAAGTATGACACATGCTGCATTCTTGCGCACTGCTTCTTTTATTCATTCACTTTAATCTTCATCTATTTGAATGACTAAATTCCTGGATATGATGTTCCAAACTCAATTTGTCAACGTATTCAGTATTTTTTTGTTCCACAAGGTTCTTGTTAAGGACCGTGATGAATTCCAGTTTCTATCCTTTGCTGAATTGGCCATCGGGGCATAGCTAATTATGCTGTTAATACTAATAACAGAACATGCTGTAAAATACCCTGATTTAGAGGATACACTTCCAATTTTCCAGTTCTTTAAAAATGATTCTGGTTAACTGAAGGTGCCAATAAAATTTTTTCAGTCAAATAAAGCCACCTGAATACTGCATGATATTGTAGACAATCATTAAGATCCTTTTGGGTTAGTATCTCTCTAGGGAGGAGATATCCAAGGATTACTTTATAATGATATCCATGGTCTTCCCTCGGGTGTGTGAAAAGCCACCGAGAGTGATGTGTAAAGTTAAGAGAACTATAAATGGTATTACAGAGGCTAAACTGAGCAGTATAAAAACTAACCTGAGCATGCAACCTCATTGGTATGATCTGATATGGAGCCCTTTATATTATCAAGGAAGTTTCCCAACTTTCTTTACCTGTAATCTTTTTCAAAGATCTTAACTTAATCACATTTAAAGCTAATTTTAAAAACAGCCTTCAGGGGCACCTGGGTGGCTCAGTACGTTAAGCATCAGACTCTTGATTTTGGCTCAGGTCATGATCTCACAGCTGTTAAGATCGAGACCCACGTCAGGCTCTGTGTTGTTAGTGCAGGGATTCTCTCTCTTCCTATCACTTCCTCACGTGCTCTCTCAAAATAAATAAGCTTAAAACGCACTCTGGCTTCCTTTTATCAAGAGATCACCTAACATATGCCACGCATTGTGAAAGGTGCTGGAATCCCTGCTTTCATTAGACAACAGACTCTTGAGGAAGGAATCTTGGTTCTACCACTTTTTCATCTGTGTAACTTTGAGCCACTTCACTTCCCTGAGGCTCAGACTTTTTATCTGTAAAATGGGAATACTATCACCTAGATCAAAGGAGTAAGTGGGACACCAAATAGCAAGTGCCCAGCACATAGCAAATTGCTGCTTAAACACTCCTTAATCTTTTCTTATCAACAGTCACAGATCTTGACAATCTTTCAGAAATTATTCAACTACTATTCAGTGGCATCATACTATGTGTCAGGCCATGGGAATATATGAGGGAGGACAGACGTAAAACCAACAACTGCCACAAAAAGAACATGTGCCATGGAAGGATATAACAGGGGTGCCCAATTCAAGGAATCCTTGAAGAAGTGCTCAACCAAGACCTGACCTATATGAAGAAAGTGGGCAAGCAAAAAAGTGTTGTAGGTGATGCAACACATTTAAAGTCCCAGAGACAATGGTGAGCTGAAGGACCTGGAAGATGTGCAATACAATTGAAAATGGACAGCAAGGGAGATGAGGACTAGACAGAAGCCTGAAAAGGTAGGCAGGGTCATATTTTGCAGGACCAAGTAAGCCAAATTAAGAATTATAAGACCTTATCCTAAGGGCAAAGGAAGCTACTGAGGGGTTTTATGGAACTCTGCAATTTTAAAAAAAAAAAAAATTTTTTTTTTAACGTTTATTTATTTTTGAGACAGAGAGACACAGAGCATGAACGGGGGAGGGTCAGAGAGAGGGAGACACAGAAACGGAAGCAGGCTCCAGGCTCTGACCCATCAGCCCAGAGCCCGATGCGGGGCTCGAAGTCACGAACCGCGAGATCGTGACCTGAGCTGAAGTCGGACACCCAACCGACTGAGCCACCCAGGCGCCCCATGGAACTCTGCAATTTAAAATAACTTCTGGGATGCAGAGTAAAGAACAGACTGGATGGAGTTAAGATTGAATGCAGGGACTGGGCACGTGGGTGGCTCAATTGGTTAAGCGTCCAACTCTTGATTTCAGCTCAGGTCATGATCTCAGGGTTTGTGGGTTCGAGTGTCAGCCACTGCGCTGACAGTGTGGAGCCTGCTTGGATTCTCTGTCTCTCTGTCTCTCTCTCTCAAAAATAAACATTTGAAGAAGATAAAAGAAAAATAAAGATTGAATGCAGGGAGATCAGTTAGAAGGTATTGTTGAATTCCAAGTGTCAAGTGAAAAGAGCCAGTACAAAAGCAGTATTAGTGGGACTGGAGAGAAACAGACTTGTTCAAGAACAGACGGAGAATCAACAAGATATGGTCAGATTGTGCATGGGGAGGGTATTTTGTAAGTCATAATCTCAAAAACATGAATGTGCTCAATAAAATATATTTCTGTGTTTCATGATATAAATGTAAAACATGACTTATTACCACATTATTCCTGAAGCATAGCACAAAGTTAAAAATTTTAGGCCATCAGATGATTTATTTCAACTTTATGGGAGGCATGACCCACAAAAGAAGTCTTAGTGAGTGTCAATGGTTTTGAAACCACTTTGCTATGTTGGCAGTAATTCCACATTAAAGATCATCTAACCACCAAATGAGTTTTAATATGTAACACATGGATTGAAAGTAAAGCCGGAGGGACTATAGATAGAACACTTTCTCTTCCTTTGAGGCACATTTTGGTTCTTAACAAAAAAAATTTTTTTAGGGGCTCCTGGGTGGCTTAGTGGGTTGGGCATCTGACTTCGGTTCGGGTCATGATCTAGCGGTTCGCGAGTTAGATCCCCGAGTCCGGCTCTGAAATAATAAGTTACTTTTTTCCCATGTTTTCACATTTGTAAATAAATTAAGCAGGAGGATATTATGAGCAAACCAAAGTTTATGTAAACTTGGCTCTCCGATACTCAAATGAGTTTTTATGGAAAAAATTGTTTCACATTTGCATGCCTTCTCAGTAAGCACACCAAATGTGATTTATCCTTTATTGAGGACACATGGTCTGTGTTCCAACCACTTAAGTGCAATTTCTTTGCACCTGTAACCAGAGCCCTCTTCATGGAAGGCCTACTCATTTTTCCTATCAGTTTGAGTCTTGTCTATCTCCCTCCTCTCTCCCACCCCATTATCCTTTCAATTCCCCAAACCCTGAACATGCTCTTCTTTTACCATGATCATAATGCATTATAATTTTGCCTCTTTTCTGTCTTCTTCATTAAATTACATACTTCTTTAGGGCAAGGCAGTGACCTTCAATTCTGCATTCTTACATGTTTTACACGCTGACCCAGGAACAAATTAACAGTCAAGATTTACTGATCTGTACCCTTCTCCCTACATAAACAGCTTGAAACGGAAGCAGTTTTGAAGTTAAATCTACTTTAATACTTTCTGTGACTTCTTTTCAGAAAACAACTGACACTTCACAGAGTATATGTCTATAGTATGTGTGCGTGGGTGCGCGCATACGGGCACACATGCTTTGGAAAGTATGTTCAAATAGGAAAACAAACCTTTTGTTTTTGTATAAAAATCACAGAAAGTAAAGCTTGACAATACTTGGCTGCAGGAACAGGAATTTTAAAAGGTTGAGAAACAGTATCTCACACCGAATTATGCTATTAATTCCATACAGGTAGAATAAACTAGGTAGATTACACAATACGAGTAAAATGGCCCAAAATAAAGGTCTTGGAAGCTTTTCTGTATGCCAAGTATTTGGGTTTTGTGATACAAAGACTTCTCCAGATATACCGGCATGTTCCCTCTAACCTTGGCTCATGCAGTCCCTAGGTTGGAATGCCTTAATACTTCCTCTCAGTCCACTGTTACAGGATTGAAGACTCAAATCTTCCAAGATCACACCCTGACTTTGTCCCTCTCTGAATTCCTAGGGCAGTTAAAAGTCTATAACACAAAATTTAATAAGTGATTACCCTCTGCTCAGTATTTTCTACTCTACTCATATCTAACCAAAGCCACGTGAACGGTGGGAAAAACGCTAATCAAGTGTAAGCAGCATGAAAGAAGTTAACCTATTACAACACTCACGTGGCAGCTGAGAAACAAAACCACCCTGGCTCGTAAAGCCCAACTTTAGTTTGTAGAAGAAATGCGACAGAGTGAACGTCTTTAACCAAAGGGACCCGCCAATGGATGGATAAGATCTCCGGGTAGCTGGGGGTGAAGAGTGGGGGGAATAAGATTCAAACCTCCTCAACACAGCAGTTTTCCTTGGTCCACCCCACTGTCTACTTCCCTTCCCAAAGTGGAAACGACGAAGTCCAAAAGGATATGGCATCACCTTTGCCCTCTGACCTAGGAGCGGAGACTCACCAGTTTCATATTGGACTTTTGGTTGCTCAGTACCAGACACTCCACTTCTCAAACGCAGAAAGCGTCTTCCGGTTCAATCTCTGCCACTAGCCCGCCGAGAGCATCGCGGGACATGCAGTCCTTTTTCTCTACGCCCCCTTCCCGGGGCATGATGGGAAGTGTAGTCCTCTCTCCGTGCATCATGGGAACTGTGGTCATCTTTCTTTTTCGTCCCATTCCTCTCCAACACCTCCCTCGGTCAGCTCAAATTCATCCCCGCCGCCAATTCATCCTCCCTCTGCACCCCAGCATGATATCATGCCCCCTAGCCCGGCCTGGGACCCATGGTATTCTGGGATGTGTAGTCCCCATGGCTCTGGCCGCCCCTTTCCCCTCCTCCCTGTGGGAAGGCAGATGGGCGCGGGACTTGCCGGGATCTGTAGTTCCCTGGGGCCTCTGGATGCCAAGTTCCGAGCTTTTACTCAAGGGAGGCAGGAACTACAACTCCCAGGGCCGCCTGGCTGCAGCAGGTGGGAGCGGGGCTGTTGATATCAATATGGCGGTTGTCAGCCAGACAAAGACAGTCAGTCTGATGTGATTGAGACAAGGGAGGTTTTCAGGGGGAGACTGGGAGATAGGGGCCTCCCCTCCCCCTTCTCCTCTTCCTGTGCCGGCCTCAACCCCTCCCCAGTCCCCTCCCGACTGGCGCCCCACGCGGAAGACACCCCTCCCCCTCCCGCTTTCCCCTCCTCCCTGCCTCAGCCTTTCGTACTGGGACGTTGGGGAGGGGGCTGTGCCGGGCGGAGAGAACTCAGCAAGGATTCTGAGGTGAGTCGAGCGGTTTTGAAGCCGGACTACCTCAAGTCTCTTTCCTCACTTCTTTCTCTTCACTTTTTTTGTTTTTTTGAGGGGTTTTGGGGAGAAAGTGAGTGGGCTGGGGATGGGTCTCTTAAGCGGCCCGATTGAGAAGAGGGAGGAAACGGGGCTTCCGAGTGGGTAACCCGAACGCAGGGTGTGGGGTGGGGCAATTTGTGGGGGGCGATAATTGAAAGGCGTCGGCTGCTCCCCAACTCTTTTCTCCTGGTTTCCTCCACTGTGGGCGGAAGGTTTGAATCCTGGAGGTGGGGTCTCCTGTTTGGAGTTTGGGAAACTGCGAGGTGAATTTGAGGTGTGTGGATTTGTTTGGGGTTTATAAGTGTGTTTTAAACTGTGTGACGTGTACTTGTGTGATGTGTTAGTAACGAACAAATGTCTGTAGATACGAAGTTAGATAGCTGGAGTCATAGCTTTTAACTGGGCCTGGGCAGAGAAGCGTGCGTGAGGTCCCGAGTCCTGGACCTCTGGGCTGGCGACGTGGTGCGGGGTAGCTGGGGTTAGCAACTCGTTTGTGTCCCATTGCCGGCTCACACTTCTCCCCGCCTCCGCCCCCTCCCCTGGACAAATCTCCACCCCAAACTCCGGGCTGAAGAATTTTAGAAATGAGGTGGTTTGGAGATGGATTTTTGCATCCTTAAGTCCATAGATAGGTGGGAAAGGAAAAGTGTTCTTAATATTTTATTCCGGAACCGTGTTTTGGTTACACTATTGGGGCTACTTTGAAAGGAGTCCTCCACCCACCCTCACCCCGAAACAGTAGGTAGATGTATCTTGTCGTCTTCACGTTAAATGAAATAAACATTACTTAAGGTTCGGGGGCGTTCTGTGGGGGTCTGGAGTGCTGACATGTGTATGCGTCTCTGTGTGTCTACTAAGGACATAGAATGACTTGTGTATCTTAAGATAGGGAGACTTATTTTCGTAGTAGGAAAACTGTTGGAAATTATTTGGGGGCGGGGGGAGTAGCAGAAAAGCGCTGCTTGTATTTTTCTTCTACCCCACCCTGTTCTGTTTCGGATTTGTCTGAAAGCTCGTATGGAAGAGTGAGGAAGCATTGGGTGAGTGAAGGATGGAAGGCAGTTGACATGAAAGATACTATACTGTGTAAAGTTGAATGGTGTAAAGTGATTGCTGCTTTTTACCCTTAAGCTTTAAGAAACCCTTATGTATCTAATAGGATAGAATGATGTGACTAGTTCATTTCTCTCGGATCCTTCAGGTATAGAAACCTCTGTCTTCCCTTCCCTTCTTCCTTCCCTTCTTCGTTGTTTCAGTTCTTTCTTTCTTTCTTTCTTTCTTTCTTTCTTTCTTTCTTTCTTTCTTTCTTTCTTTTCTTTCTTTCTTGGCATGCTACATTTCTTTTCCTGGATGGACATGATGCCTCTTGTGCCTGTTTATTTAGTTTGTGCTAATATGATTGTGCTTTTTGTGGTTTTGCTATAAAATGCATCATTAGATGAAGAGGACTTGCATTTGTTTTTATTTTGCATTTATGCCACAGGTAATTGTCACATCAGGATTGAAGTGCTTTGCATTAAACTGATTTTAAAATTGCACAACTAAGTTGTTAGAGCTAGGTGAATTGGAATATTTGAATTCTGATTTTTTTTCTCAAGTTTAAAGTAGAGTTATAAAGGCAAGAGGATTGCAACATCTTTTTTTCTCACAGTCTTTAATATTTAATAACATTACACCAGGAGAATTTAAGACCGTATATTTTGTAGTTTTTTCAGTCCAAAATTGAAAATTTTCACTAACCCTTCTGTGACAGTTGTGTGTGTATGTAATGGACCTTTACATGACTAAAGGAATTGGCATAATTGCTCTTTTTACTGTTCAGACTTCAAAGCATTTACATATTTGGCTCCAAATTGATCAATTCTTGAACCTAAGAGTAAAGGACCTCAGATTCCATAAAAACTGAAAAGTCGCGTAGATATAATATGTGGTTTTATGGTATGTCTTATAACCTTAGATTTGAAATTTCTGCAGTTGATCATTCACACAGATAAGCTGACTATAAATATGAGGTAGTATGTAGATTTAGATTGACCTGAATAGAAAAAAAACTTGTGTTTTTTAAATCTCAAATTTAGGCTATGTTGATACAAGGCTGAACCTTTGATTTGTTACAGACTAGGATTTCCACAATTTTTTGTTTTAATCTTCTATCTTAACTTGAAATATTACTTTGCCAAAACTGGAGGAAAATCCTGTATAATTATATAATAGAGTATACATTTGCTGAAAGATATCCTTTTAGATGTAGTTTTTAGATGTTCAGTACTTATTTTAGAAATAAAAAACTCAAATGTTTAAGAGTTGGTAAAATATTATCTTCCACCTTCCCTACCTCAGATTTTCTTTTTGTTTTCTTCCGTGGAAATGCAAAGTTACTTACTGGAAAAGCTTTCATTAAACTTTTTCTGACTAGTAGTCTGGTTGAAATCACTAAAGGTAAACCAAACCTATTCCTTGCATTTAGTGGAGGTGATTCTGTTGCATTTTAAGCACTGAGCATTAAAATGATGTAAAGCCTTTACTGCAGGTTAAAACATAAAACACTGTCAGCGTGTGGAAGTCATATGGTTTATGAAAAAAGTAGAAAATCAGGGCATTGGTGCCTGTCCAGCTTAAAATTTCATCCCGTAACTGTGAAAGACACATTTATTTGAATATGATTGCTTCTAAAAATGTTGCCTGTATTATGGGAAGTTGAGAATCCAAACTGTTTTTAACCAATCTGTTGCTAGTTTAGTGTATTGCATATCATGAATACTGTGGTTGCAAATGTGCATCAGGGAGCCTTTAGGGGTCAGCTTTATGTTGAATGTCTTTGGTGAGGCTTCGTTTTCACTGGTGTATGAACAGATTTCATTCTTCTTAGCACAAATCCATAGTTGAAGCATCACTAATAGTATTGGTAAATTATAAAATATATTGCAACAAATCTCATAAGTTAATCATTTTTAAAAAATAGAGGTAACCAGTTTATGGCTGTTTTTGTGGAACGTGTTGAAATGGCATTGCTTGTTTCAGTAGATGTTGAACACATTGGGGATACTTATACTAAGTTTGTTCATTTGGGGTCTTTTGTATGTTATTTTCAGTCCATCCACTTTTAAATGTTGCAGACAGCTTCCGTGTTTCTTGTAAAACCATATTTGCTTTTTTGGTTCATTTCTTTGCAGCTCTTGCATCTATTATTTTTGTCTGCAGATCTTTAAACTTGAAGTATTTCTCTTGGAAATTAGAAATTTACCCTAGGGTGTCATTTTTCATAAATGAAAGTTGGTGTACCACTCAGCCTTTTAAAAATGTGAACATTTATAGGTAAACTAGAAAGTGCTGAGTGAAAATGTGTTGAATTTGTTTGTTTTGAGAACCTGCTTTATTTAGTTTTTTTGGCTTCCAGAGTTAATTTTGTAGCTCCCTTTGCTTTTTGGCTGGATTTTTCTCTTTAACTGCTGGGTTTTGCTTCTCAATTTAGTAGAACTTTAATTTATAAAAAAAATTGTTATGAGTGGAAATCACAGCTTGTCTAGAGTGTCATATAGCTATATTTACATATGCACTCACATAAAGCACCATTATGTTTGTTTATATATGAAATTGGTGTATATTTGTGAGACATACAGCCTGTAAAAAAGGAATCTGAACCATAGATAACAGGAGGCTAAACAGTGGCTCAAACTAGAAACCGGAGTAACTACCACCATATGCTGTCCACATGATAGGAACTATGGAGATTTTCACCATCATTATAAAGCATTATTTTAACAGATTCTGCCAAAATCTGTTTCTCTCAAAATGGAAGCTATTGGTATTGAAATTTTTCTCAAAATAGTATTAATTACTAGGTGACTTAGATTCCTACGTGCAGCTGTCTCCCCACCTGACTCTTACAGGTCTTAGGGCCCAACATAACTAAAGATTTTTCTGATTATTTGAGGTATAACTTCTAGTTAGAGACTGTTTAAACTTAATCCAGTGCTTTAGATAACTTGCTTTTCTTGATCTTAGATGAAACAAGTTGGAAATTTACTATAACATGTCTTGGACACTTTCCAAGAGCATTTAGTTACTGGAAATCTTTGGCTCTAGCATAGTTTTACCCTTAGAATGGTAATAAGGTTGAACTTACAGTAAGTTTTTCCAGTAGTTATTATAATTCTGATGCAGTACTTTACAGATCCTTGACTTGGGGTATAAGTAAGGATAGCAGTTTTTGTTTTTGCTTTTTCATTTTTCAAAGGAGAAAAAATATATTTAGCTTCGAAGTTATGAGTTATTTTACTTTTTTTGAATCTTACAATAGGTGTCTATAGACCCTTCCTTATAAATGATCAGATGAATCTAATTTATTCAGAGGGCATTTAGGTTTTTTTACAACTTAGAATGCCAGTTAGATAAGAATGTTTACTAAATTGCACATATTCTCAGTAGCTTCTCTGTATTTTATGTTCAGTGATTGTGTGTGGTTTATCAAAAACATTTAATAGCTCTCTTTACTGCATACATATTAAACAATTAGTGTGGTGTTGCCAAGGGGCAGTCATTTTAATGTATATAGTTACAGTTTTCAGAAAGGGGAAAGTCAAATGCTGTGGCTATTGCTGAAATGAAGATGACCCGAGACTAAATTTATCTGCTTTAAGATTTTGATAAAGTAGTGGTGTGATTAAAATGTGAAGCTGTAGGGTGGGGCCTAGTCAGTCAAGACTTGAGTTATTCTGATTCTCCACATCCAATCATAGAATCAAGTTGATTTTATATCCTTTGTATCTATCAGTTCACTTTTCATTATATGCTATTCCCTCAATTCAGGCCTTTATCATTTCTGTCTTGCCACATCAGTCTCTTAACTAATCTTACTACTTTCACTATTTTTTCTTGGTCATTTTTCACTCCTACTGAGTGATCTTGCTAAAACAAAATGTGAATTTGATTGTTAGCCGTAACTTTGCCTGTAATCCTTCAGTGGCTCCCCAGCCTTTCAAATAAATCTAAACTGTCATTCCACCTGTGTCCCAGTCCTGGCTTTGCTAATTACTGGCTATGTGACTTTGGGTAAGTCATTTAATCTGTCTGTTCCTCATTTTCCTCATCTGTAGAATGGGGATAAACAGTTTGCACTTTATAGGATTATCATGAGCCCTTAGAATGCTGTTAAGTCCCTAGAATACTTCAGGCATATCATAAATGTTAACTATTATTATTATCATGTTATTCCATGTATTTTGTGTTCTGGTTCCTGCCTTGTATTTTATCATTATCAACTCCAGACCCTATGCCTTTGCCATGCCAAACTACTGGTAGGCCAAACAGGCACTCTTTAGCATAGATAAGGAGAGTGGGGTACATTATTAGTCTGTAAGGGTTGCAATTGTTAGTAATGTCTTCAAAAGTAAGGAATTAATTGTGAACTTTAAAACCTATTGCTGTATAAAGAATGATAGTATATTCTGTTGCTTTGGCTTCTGTTTTTTCCTCTCTAAATAAAAGGCAGTATTAGATTATTGCCTAATTCAGACAATTCAAAGTTTATTTTTTTTGCCTTAATACATTTTTATGTTTCTAACATAGTTTCCCCCTTGCTAATCCAACCTATTCATCTTCTTACCTAACTTCATGAAAGCCCTTTAAATCTGTATAGTTTCTTTCACTTTTTTCCCCACACATCCAAATTCTTACTCTATTTCAGTTTTGTTTTTTTTTTTTTTAACATGGCTATAGAGACAATTGAGTAGTTGCATTATGGGATTTGGAAGCTTCTTTGACAAACATCTGTTTTATTTACGTACTAATATTTATACTTGAGGTTGGGTGGCTAGTTTATTTCTACTGCTTCAGTTGATTTTCCAAAGTGGTAGATGATACACATATGGCAATTTATATTTGTGTCTCATTCCTCTCGAGGAGAAAGAATGTTCTGTTTTTACCAAATTGAGACAAGGATAAATGTTACCCAAAACTATGGTATAGAGGCAGCAAGATGATAGCTAAGGTACCAGTCCAGATAAAATGTAATTTTTGTAGGAGGCTAAATTATGACTGTAGTTTGCAGTCATTTAGCTGGGCATATACATTCATGGAACATAATTGTTCATTGTGGAGAACTTGAAAGTAGCTGTTCTGAATATTATCTTTATTTGGTTGAAAATCCATTTTCTGGAGTCAAAGATAGCCTATGTTTAGTTTTACATAGTAGCTGTTTGGAACCATTCAGGACAAGAATATTTGCTGTACACTCTGTTGTCTGAGGAAGACCTCTCTGAAAAGATGGCATGATGTTATTTATTTGAAATTCTGTATCCTCTTTTCCAATAAACTTTCATTTTCCTCCAAAGGTGGTAGGTCTAAAGGTTAAATAAAAATATTTTTTAGTTTTTTGCCTTCAAAAAAGTATTTTTCTTTTAGTAAAGTATAATTTAAAAATAAATCTATTACTTTTATTTCAATGCAACACAGCCATCATCCAACCTTGTCTTCCCTAAAACAAGGAATTATTTACAAGAGTACAAGTTATTGGTTACTTCCCATTTTAAGTTCCATTTCCTGAAATAGAATGTCTTAATTGACAGCATGTCAGTTAAGTGAGTTCACTATGTTATTGACAATGTAAGTTTGTATGTATAAAAGATTAGGTCTCTACTTTCTGGTCAGCTAAATAGGCTATTTAGGTTAATTAAAAAGTATATATATGGTATTTTTGTTACTAATTAAAGTAATACGTTGTTTGCTTATTCAATTATTTTGAATTCTTATTCATTTTGAAATAATTGTAGATTCACAGGACTTGCAAAAATAGTAGAAAGGGCCCTATACCTTTCACCCAGTTTCCCCTAATGGTTACATCTTATGTAACTTTAGTGCAGTATTAAAATTGGGAAATTGATATTGGTACAGTGTATGTTTATAGTTCTATGCCATTTTATTATGTGTGGATTCTATAACCACCACCACAATCAGATACTATTCAAGAACTATTCTGTTGTTATAAAGATTGAGTAAGTCCCCTCTTAGTCATAAATTTTGTTTTGTCAAATATAACTAAGGAGAAGGACACCAATTAACCAATTATTGAATCAGTAATTTCACTCTTGCCTTTTGTAGTAGTTCAGAAATTCTTTTGGCACATCTTGAAATTTCTTATGGAAAATTCCAATGAGACTTTCTTGTGAGAATTTAAAAATTGGCAAGATTTACTTGAGGATTTATAATATTAATACCCATTAAACTTGTTAGTAAAAGTTAGTAACCTTGACATTTTTGGTAAAGTGCAAGTTTTAAATGAATTCAAGGCTTAAGTGATATATTTCTTGCCAGACTGGAAGTATGCTAGAATCTGTATAAGATAACCAAATTATAATTATTCTGATGTTAGTTTGGTCTTTAACAGTGTTAAAACAAACTTGCCAGATTAATTGATTGTGAGCTCATGTGGTAGTTTTATTTTGGATTTGTTCTAAGGGAACGCTCTTCAGAGAAAGTCAGTTCAAAGATTATTTCCAGAGAAAGGATCTGTAGAGGATAAAAAGGGTTCCAGATACTATTGTTAGTCTAGATACAAGAAAGGACTATCAGGTTAAAGGCTGGTTACAGGACTGACCTTTGCCTTCTCTTTATCAGTTGTGTAAATTAAGAAACCTGTCTTTAAAGATGAGGCTATTAATTTAATATACTACTAATTATCATAGACATCAGATAACAAAGATTTAAACAGGCTAACAAAAGATTTTCAAACATGTTACCAAAAAAGATATATCATTGTGGGCTTTTTCTCCTGAGTTTGAGACAGTTTTTTGTGCACAATGATAATTTCCTTTGAAAACATCAATTAAATTCTAATTTGTTTCATTGACAAGAACATGGCAAGTATTGGTGGTACTTTCTCATAAGTCAGGTTCGTATTTAGAAAACTTTGGCTAACCTGAAATTTCACTTCCTGGTGCAATTTTTTTTTTCCTCTTTGGATTTATCTGTTGCCAGCTTTTTATTTATCTCGGTGTATAATCTAAAAAAAAAACAGTATTTTAATCAGGGATTCTTTTGGCTTTAGAGGGAGGTTGTTATAGGGATCCAGCTGTTTGGGGTTATGCAGAAGGGAAATCTGTCAGGAATCTGAGAAGCTAGTCTATCTGCCTCTCATTCTGTGGATGTATGGTTTCTTGTCTTGCCTTCTCTTTTTATGTCTGCTTCATCAACCTTTTGTTACTTCTCCTTTCCACTTCTATTTGCCTTGCTGTATTTTTTCCACAGTTTGTTTCTCCATGACTTTGACTTACAGGTGGATTTGGTTTGCCAGTGGTGCTGACTTGAACTGTTCTTTTCTTTTGACTAAAGCTTACTTCTTAGTGGTGACTGTGCTTCTTTTATTTAGTTCAAGTGGCTAGAGAGAAATCTGAATGTATTGCATGACCATGAGTTAGATGTCAATTTGTATTTCATGACCTTGGGGATAGGACACAAGGGGAAGTCACCTTTTTATACAAGGCTAATGCTTTTGGTGCTCTGCATGAGGAGGATTCTCTTGTAGAGGTTGAACAGGGCACTCAGTTAAACATGTCAAGTATAGCAGCGCATGTTTAGGTACTCTGTGGGATATAAAGATTAGTTGGATTTAATCCTTTTCTTCAAAGATCAAATAATTTGCAGGAAATGGCAAAAGTCTCAGTGTAATTTAGCGTTAGCTTTTTATGTTCCTCACCTCAGGCAAACCAGAAAGATGACAAAGTAGAACTATGGAACTAGACAGGATTAAGGACAGAACCAGAGGTAACACTAGACATGGCTGTTCCATCTTAACAGTTTGAATCACAGATCTGCTAAAGTTTGAAAGTACATGAAGCTATTCTTTCAGGATCCTAGTTGCTGCTGTCAAGGTGGGTCCCCTGTTGACTAAAGAGGCTCTTTTTTCAGTTCTGCCTCTTATCAAGTAAACAGCCTGTTGGCTGTCATTTGCCCCATCATTGAGGTCAAGAGACATCTTAAAAGAACTCACTTTTTCAGAAACAGGAACACTGCTGTAGATATGGTCTATATGGTGACAACCATTTTCATTTCATGAAAGATGAAAACGTCTTTCATTCCTGACAAGCTTTTGTGCTAAATTAATACCCATTAAACTTTCTAGCAAAAGTTAGTAACAAAGATGGAACATTTGGGTCCCCTTACTCTAAAGGCAATAAATAGGCATTCATATGGTGAGTCTGTAGTAGTGAGCATTTTATTTTCTTCACTACAGATCTGACAACGTAAGAATTGACATACTGGGTCAATCCAGTGTCTAGTCAACAACATATGTTATATTTAACAGAGGATCCATGATGTCAGGCAAAGGAACTAGAGCTTTCTTCTCCCTGTGTCAGTATTGGAGTTGGTATGGATTTAAGAGCTAAAAACTCCAAAGCTAAAGTCTTGATTGTGTTAACCAAACCAAGACTGGGATTTTAGAATAAGTCAAGCGTAGGCAATGAAAGAATTTAGAAGATCTGTGTCAGATTATATAAGCCATCGAAGATAAACAGTTGGCGAGTCCTAGAGTTCTAATACTTAGACAACACAGGAAGACAGTACATCTCAACTTTTTGAAAAATAATTGCCTGGAAAATATATTAAGATTTTTGTTTTCTGAGCTCCACCCCCAGATTTAAAAAATTTTAGTTGGGCCCAGGAATGTGTCCTTTGTAAATGCCAGGTAATTCTAATAAGATGGCCTTTGGAACTTTTGGAAAATGCACAGACATAACATAAAACCTACTGAGAACTTACTATGTGCTTGGTTTTATGGTAGAATACTTAGTAATGTTAAATGTCTATGCAACTTGAAATGTTTCCTCCCTGATATGTGCCTGCCTTATTTTAAATATCCATATCCATCCTCTATAACTGCTTATGCCACTAAATTGTGCCATGGGGTGTGTTTTGGTTAATCGTGGCTGTTTTTCTAGATGTTATACTTAATGGTTAGTATTATACCCCAAATCATCTAGTCTTTTATGGTATATCATCCATTCATTTTCTTTAACTTTTATATATTTAAAAAAATTTTTTTTAATGTCTACCTTTGAGAGAGAGACAGAGAGACGGTATGAGTGGGTAGAGGGCAGAGAGAGAGACAGAGACCCAGAATCTGAAGCAGGCTCCAGGCTCTGAGCTGTCAGCACAGAGCCTGACGTGGGGCTCAAACCCACATGACCTGAGCTGAAGTCGGATGCTCAACTGACTGAGCCACCCAGGTGCCCCTTAAACTTTTATATTTTTATATACCAACTCTTAAGGCAATCCTTCCCCTGGTCCCTACTCCCACCCCCCTTTGGTCGATAAGTTCTCCCTTACCCTTGTTTTCTAAATCTATTAAGCAAGGTTTTTTTTTCAATATATCTGCTTTGATATATCAACCATCTCATGAACCTTTACCCTCACAAAGTAATTTCTCACCTTTTTTTTTCTTGTTTTTTTTTTAATGTCATCATTCTTCTCAGAGTCTTTTAATTAATCCTAGAATATTGAGCTGATTAAGAACATGGACTTGAGACTACCTAGGTGTAAATCTGACTTCCACACAACTTACTGTGTAACTTTGCATGAACCTTGCTGTATGTATCCATTTTTCTTTCTATAAATTGGAGATAAATAATTGTACCCATATCACAGGATTGTTGTGGGCATATGAGGCAATATTTGTAAAGTGCTTAGGAGACTGGTTCCACAGATGAAGGCACACCTTATCATTTTACTATTAGTTGGCCTCTGCTTCTGTTTCTAAGGTATTTACTCTCCTGAATCATTAGAATTCTCATATGTTGCAAGTAATGTTTTTCTAGCTATTTTTGTTCGTTGATTTGTTTTTCTTCTCAGTTAACCTTTTGTAGGCTTTAATTGCATTTGATGCAAATGCCTATTTCCTTTTAGTTAAAATTCTTTCTATCCAGATCTTCTCTCTTCCATCATCCTTTTACTTTCTTTTTAAGATTTATCTCTGGTCTTGGAGTTCCTGGACTTAAAACCTTTAAAACACCCCTTTAGTACTTTCCTTTTCATGCTTCTCTCCCTCCTCCCCCATCTAATTCATCAGCAATGTTCCACTGATTCTTTCACCATCACATCTCTTAGATCTTTTTACATCTATAGTTGCCATCCTCATCACTTCTTGCTGAGATGATTACAACAGTAAAACTGGCCTCTCTGCCTCTTCCCTACTTTATTCCATGGTGCACAGTACTGTTAGAATAATTTTCATCAAACACTTTTCATCAAGTCATTCAAGAAGTTGCTGTACCTTAGTTTGAATTGTGTTATATTCCAATTTTAATCCCCATGCTTTTTTTAAAAGGTTCTTTAACATTTTCTTTCCTCCCTTACTGATATTGTGTTTTCTTATTCCTAAAGATTTTTTCTCAATTATGTTCAAGTAAATTACCTTTCTTCCTGCTATATGTTTTCAGCCTTCATTTCTTGGTATTTTCTATTTTCTCCCACTTAATATCTTGTATATTCTTATCTTGCCAGTTAAAACCTTCTTAATAAAGCCCACTTAAAGCTTTTTCTCTCTGAGGAGGTACTTTCCGATGAATTCTGTCACACTTGGCCCAGTCATTTACTCCATATATAAGCTGTACATGTGCACTCAGCTAATAGTATATATAATTTGAATTTACTTACAATGTGTATCACATTTTAAATATTCTAGTTTTCATTTTGTGTATGAATTAGATTCTAGCTGAAGTGTAAGTTCCTTTAGTCTCTTATTGACTTATCCCTCTCTGCATTCTTTTTCCTTCCCCTTTAATTTTCAAAGTCCATTTATTCTTATGCATCTAATATTGATTACATATGATATATAAGACATAGGCCTAAACTCTTGGAAGCTCACAGTTTGGATTTGATAAGATCAGAAAGAAGACTGAACCCAGAGGTACAGATTTCAATACTGCACCTGTGTTATTCTTGGTTCAGTAGTTTCTCTGATCTACCCTCAAATATAGTGATTAACACCAGGTAGATTGCCGAGTTTAGCTTCCTGACAAATACTTTTGGCTGTAGAATGCTGGTACCAATGATAGTGATTAAGAATGGTCAGTGTAGATGATACGTAAGAGTTTTAAGTTCCCTCTTTCCTGAGGATAAGCTCAGTTTTCCCCTCTTTTTGCTGGAACAGCAGGAGATATACAGACTTAGAATTGCAATTATAATGTTATTACATAGAAAAGAATCCAAACAATGAAGAAGTATTTGTAAAATAGTAAGTGTAGCTACCCTCTCCTCTTCCTAACATATTCTACCCCAGTGTTCTATTACTCATAACAAACCTCTTCAAAACAGTAGCTTAAAACAACAAAATGATTTTATTATTCTCTTACAGGGTTCTGGGGGTTTAGTTAAGTGATTCTTACTTGGGATTTCTTACTGGAGTCATATGAACTAGCTCACTCATGTGTCTGATGCCCAGGTTGGGAGAACTCAAAACAACTGAAGGCTGGTGGTTCTCCAGTATGGTGGCTTCAGGATAGTTGGACTTCCTACATGGTACCTCAGGGCTCCAAACTCAAGTGTCGCAGAGAGAAAGAAAGCTAGGCATATCACTTTTTATGACTTAGCCTTGGAAACCACACAATGTTACTTCCTCTGTATTCTGTTTATTGAGGCAGTCCTGCTGGCCTGCCTGGGTTCAAGAGCAGGGAACACAGAATCTTGATAGGAAGAGTGGCAAGGTTCTAGAAGAGCATGTATGAAGGAAATATTGTTATGCCAGTTATGGAAAATGCAAGAGGGATTGCATGGGATAAATGCTATTAGTAATTTGGTTTACTGTCAGATCTTTTTCTTTGCACGTACAAATCGTATTTCCAAATACCAACTTAAATAATTGTATCATATCCAACTTACATCTCTTTAACAATATGTGATGCTGTCAGTACATAAAGACTCACCTTAAATTTTTTGTACATCAAAATGAGTGAATCATACATAATTTGCTATTACAATGGTAGACATTTAAGCTTTCTGAAATTTATGCATAAGGAACCTCTCTTGACTGGTGTTGGATGGTCCTGCAGTAAATGTTGCAGTGAATAGAACCGTGTAGTCAAAGATAATAAGCTTTCTCCTTATGCTGCTCTTCCAACCATCTGGAAGTTGTTTTTTAAATTTCTTTTGTTTCTTTTGCTGCTTCTGCCATCTTTTCCTGCCCTGACCTATTCAGTAATTCTGTGCTTCTGTTTTGATCTCAGAAAGGTTGTGCTAGAAATGGGAATATCATCATATATAAATTAAAGCTATCTTATTCACTTACTATCTTATCCACGTTGTGAAGTTAAGGGTAGTTTTTTTTTTTCTTCCTGTTATGTATAGAAAAGCCATCTTATATGACTTACTTTGAATTAGTAGTTGATCATTTATTCAAAAAAGTTGGTTATAGTAAAAATCATTAAAAACTAATTACTTTAATGAAAATATATACATATACATGTATTCATCAATTGTTTGATACAGGGCAGTAATTCTCAGTTGGGATAATTTTACCCCCTAGAGATATTTGGCAATGTTTGGAGACATTTTTGATTGTCATAGCTGGGTGAGGGTGCTGTTGCCGTTGTGGGTAGTAAAGAGGCTAGGGATATGCTGCCAAACATCTTTGAATTCAGAGGGCAGTATTGTACCACAATCTCCAAAGAATTTTCCAGTCCAAAATGTCCATAGTGCCAGGATCAAGAAACCTTGATCTAAGGTTAAGGGCTTTCTTTTCTTGGTATATGAATCCACAGATTGGCACTCTGCATTAGATTTTCATGCATATACTATACCCAAATGTATTATTTACGATTTCAAGTTTTGATTTCTTTAAAATGGAGAGAGACCTTGAAGACACTTACTTTATAATCTGTGAATCAAATCTTAATATTTTATTATTTTCCCCAAGTTTTTTATGGTAGTCTCACCCACACCCAACTCAATAGCATTTTCTTTTTTAGATTTTTTTTTTAATGTTTATTTTATTTATTTTTGAGAGAGAGAGATTGTGTGTGCAAGCAGGGGAGGGGCAGAGACGGAGAGGGAGACACAGAATCTGAAGCAGGCTCCAGGCTCTAAGCTGTCAGCACAGAGCCTGGTGTGGGGCTCAAACTCATGAACTGTGAGATCATGACCTGAGCTGAAATTGGACCCCTAACTGACTGAGCCACCCAGGTGCCCCAGTATTTTCTTTTTTAAAGTAAATCATCTATTATACCAAAATATTCCATCTGTTTTTTTCTACTTAGTTTTCATAGAAACAATTCTTCATGCTCCTATTTTGTTGGTTTTAGATGATAGATAATTAAATCCCACAATTGCAAGAATACTTGATGTATTCCTGTGAGGGATACAAACCAACCTACTCTTGGTTGGCACAAAGAAGAGTGTATGAGGTAGGTGCCATTAGCATCCCATATCTGGTTTAAAAGAGGAATTTGGATGGCATTGATTGGTTGTGATGGTTGGTTAAGGGGAGGTTGGCTAAGAGCTTCTACATGAACAGTAAGGAACTGAGAAATTGTTGTTGTTAAAAAGAATTGTTCTCAAAGTAAGTTCATTGAAAACCATTTCTTAAATAAATGAACAAGTCCAAAACAAACCATACACACATGGAAAGCAAACACAGACAAACAAAAAAAGTACAAGCATAAGACAGTGTTATATTACAGTTGAGTTTTGTCTTACTCCAAACTGGTAGAATTTGTGAAGATATCATGGAGGATAAAGGACAGAGGCAATACCAGTGGTGGCCTTCAAAAGAGAATAATGATCACTCTTGATGAACGTGCTTTGGAATTTAGCAATTTTAGGTATTTGTGATTATCAGGAAGCCATTTCTATCTAAAAATTAATAAATTGTTTGCTGGGTTCCAATCCCTTTCATGAAGCATATTTTTGTGTGTGCTTCAAAGACTATTATCAGCTGGCTATATCCTATTTACCAACTCTGTTTTAAGTGGGTTAACTTCCATGATTGTCTTGTACTTCTGGATTACCTTTATCTGGACCTTTGCATAATAAACCCCATCAGCCAGTTTCCTGCTTTTTACCAAAACATTTTTTATACTTCTTTAAAATACTTAAAGTCAGAATCTCAATTTTCACTAAATAATTGGTTCTAACACATTTTCAATCGTTGTATTACTAGCACATTTTTTAGTTTTGATTATATGAATTTTCATAATATATGCATAATTTTGGCTACGTGAACTTGTGCAAGCTGATTTATTGCCTAATAAAGTGGTGTTACTTAGAATTTCATCAGAGATTAATCAGAGAAATCCGGAAACTGGCATTTTAGATACCCAGTGAATTATCTAATAACTAGTATCCAGTGGGAAATAGAACCTGAATTAAATGGTTGCTCCTTTCAGAGCTAGAAGATTAAGCTCAATTAGAATAGAATTGTTAAAGTTGTTAATTACTATTTGTGTAGTTATTGGGGGAAAATATTACCTCTTTTTCCCTGCACTTTCTCTTAATGGTGTTTTTTGTTTGTTTTGTTTTTGTTTTTTTTTTTTAAATCTAGAGAAACAGTAAGAGAAGGATAAGAGATTACTTAGAGCATCATGGCTGGGTTAACTCTTAATGAGATTTTTAAAAATAATCATTTCTTTTAAGCTTTTATGAAAACAAAATTTATTGCATAGAAAACTATTTTATTTGTGTATTTATGTAGTTGTCTTACATGACATTTATAAAATATATTACATTTATGAAATACTCATGTGAACATTTTTTTTACTTTGTATTTCCATTTCCACTCCCCTTTTGTTTTTTTAAAAGTTTATTTATTTATTTTGAGAGAGACAGAGTGTGAGTGGGAGAGGGGCAGAGAGAAGAGAGGGAGAGAGAGAATCTCAAGCAGGCTCCATGCATGGTCAGCGTGCAGAGCCTGATGTGGGGCTCAAACCCATGAAACCATGAGATCATGACCCAAGCTGAGATCAAGAGTTGGTCGCTTAACTGACTGAGCCACCCAGGCGTACCCCTCTGCCTTTTCAAGCCTAATAGTATAAGTAGAGATTCTTAGGAAAAACTTTTTGAAAAGGATGTTTTGAACAGATTATCAAACTAATAATTCCTGATGTATCAAGATAATAAATTTTAAGTCAAACATATTTTAAATGTTATCACAATTATGTGGACAATAATTAAATGGGAATTTTGATACAGAAAAACTAATTTCTTTTAAATGAAAGATTATTTTCCAAATGAACCATATATGCAGGATTCAGTTTAGAAGAGGCACAGTAAATATTTTAAGGCAGTTTATTGAATATGTGTCATGATGATTTTTCCATTGTTGGTACTTCTATCAACAAGCTTTAATGCAGAATCCTTGAAAGGAAAGGACCAAAAATAATCTGGTTTATCAGTTGTGTCCAATAAGGAAATGAAGGGAGAAAAATGTTCTTGTCTTAAGTCTTATTACCAGGGTAGAACCCAGGTCACCTATCTTCTCATTTTACATTCTCTCTATTGTACTACATGTTAGAAAAGGCAACTGAAACTTTCTAATTCATTGTGCTCAAATTCTGTAAATGTGTGATGGACATTTAGGGAATTTGAATAATTTCCTTTTTATAGATTTTTAACAGTGATTCATTCAGTTTATGTCTCTTTTGTTTACATTATTTATTATATAGTAAACATCATCTAAACAATCCTATACAAGTAGTATAAAAATGATTTATACAGTTAGTGATTTCTTATATGCCTGTGCACCTGACTGTATGTCATAGGAGGGCTATAGGCTACTCAGCATCTTTGAGGGATCTTAGCTTCTCTTCTGCTTTTGTTTTGAGTTGTCTAACCATTTGTTGACATTCACATTATACCCCTCTCCTAGAGATCTCCTAAGTAACGTATGTATGCTTGGTCTTTGTATTACCTGATTTAATTTATTGATACAGTTTGGAACATCATGTGTATAATGTCTAGTTAATGGTTTATGCTGATTGAAATATAATTTTTTGCATTAATTTCCAAATGAATATAGGAACATGTTGTTTGGTTTGGTTTGTACTTTTATTTTAAAATGAAAATATAATCAGCTTGCCTTGTTTTGATTTATAGGATCTTTCTTAGGACAATAATTTATCTGATTTTAAAGACTAAATTTTTCCTTCAAATTCAGACCTACTTTTTTATTGAGGGAAAGGGAAGAAAATTGACATTAATTATATATCGTTTGAATTTTTATCTTTTATAAACTTGAAAATATATAAAAGCAAAAATAGATGAACATTTATTAAAATCTGGATTATGCAGAAGGCCCTAAAATTTGGCATTGATAGATAATACTACCAGAGTAGTTGGAGCATTTGAAATCTTATGTTTTTTAATGCCTCTAAGAGAGGCAGAGAGAGAGGGGGACAGAGGATCCCAAGCGGTTCTGTGCTTACAGCGGAGAGTCCAAATAATGGGGCTCAAACTCACAAACTGTGAGATCATGACCTGAGCTGAAGTCAGATGCTTAACAACTGCGCCTTCCAAGGGCCTGCAACACATTGTTTTTTAATTTTCCAATCACTAACTGACTGATTCTTCTGTAAAATATAATAAAAATGAATGACTAGAAAAATGAAATGGAAAAATTTAGCCAAAGAAATATAAGATACAAGTCCAAATATTTTATCAGATTCAACAGATATAGTAATACTACTTTGTCAAATTGTTATTAAAATTTATTTTTTTATTTTTTGTTTTTAGAGAGAGTGCATGTGTATAGTGAGGGGAGCAAGGGGCAGAGAGAGAGGGAGAATCTTTTTTTTTTAATGTTTGCTTGTTTATTTATTTATTTTGAGAGAGAAAACACGAACTGAGGAAGGGCAGAGAGAGAGGGAGAGAAAGAATCCCAAGCAGGCTCCGCCCTCTCAGTGTGCAGAGCCTGATGTGGGGCTCGAACTCAAAAACTGTGAAATCATGACCTGAGCTGAAGTTGGATGCTTGACCAATTGAGCCACCCAGGCGCTCCAGTGGGAGAGAGAATCTTAAGCAGGCTCCATACTCAGCAAGGAGCCCTATGTGGGGCTCAGTCTCACGACCCTGAGATCATGACCTGAACTGAAATCAATAGTTGGATGTTTAACCGGTTGAGCCACCCGGACACCCCACATTGTTATTAAAATTTCTAAACATGTATTCTCAACTTCTGTAATTACCTAGTCATGGACCAATTTCATACAGTAACAGTGCACATAGATAGGCATTGGTCTGCAGACTACACTTTGAGGAGCACTGTTCTAGAACACACAAATGTTACAAATAACTAGGCTACAAAGCTCTCTTTTTACAGCAAATACTACCTACAAGTAATATGCAGGTGCTTGACCTACTGAAGTGCTAAATTTGCCTCTGTGACCAAAAAGTGAGACTTGGGAACATGGGAAAAAGGAAAAAACACAATTTTATTGAGATGTAATTTAGATAACATAAAATTCAATTGTATTAAGTGTACAGTTCAATGTTTTAGTAAATTTGCTGACTTTTTGCAAAATATCACCTGAGGTATAAACCCAAAATAACTGAAATGAGGTATTCAAACAAAAATTTATACATTAATGTTCATGACAGCATTATTATTCATAATAGACAAAAGTAGAAACAACTGGAATGTATATCAGTTGAATGGATGAATAAAAATATAGAACATTTTCATCACCTTGGTAATATCTTTGATGCTCTTCTATACTTAATTCCTATTCCTATCCCCAGCCTCAGGTAAGCCCAAATCTACTTTTTGTGACAATAGATTTGCCTTTTCTGGACATTTTATGTAAATGAGATCATACAGTATATGGTCTTTTGTGTTTGGTCTTCTTTGCTTAGTGTAATATTTTTGAATCTTATCCATGTTGTGGCATATATTGGTATTTCATTCTTTTTTATTGCTGAATAATATTCCATTGTATGGAAATAATACATTTTGTTCATTCACCAGCTAATGAATATTTGGATTGTTTTCAAGTTTGAGGATATTATGAATAATGTTATGTGAACATTTGCATGCAACTTTTGTGTGAACATGTTTTCATGTCTCTTGGATAGATAAGGGGTGGTATTGTTGGCTTGGATGGTAAACTTATATTTAGTTTTTTAAGAAACTGCAAAATTGTTTTACATTCCCACCAGCAATGTATTAGGGTTGAAGTTTATTCATATCCTTGTTGACACTTGTTATTTTCCTTTTGATTATAGTCATTCTTGTGGAAGTAAAGTTAATATTTCATTACTTTTTAGTGGTACTAATTTGCATTTCACTAATGACATTGTCTTTTCATGTGTTTATTGGTCATTCATATATCTTCTTTGGTGAAATATTCATTCAGGTATTTTGCCCATCTTATAATTGGGTTGATTGTCTTACTAAGTTGTAAGAATTCTTTATCTTCTCAGATATTTGCTTTCCTGATGTTTTTAACTACTGTTTGGTTTTTTGCTCTTCTTTCTTTTACTGATGTGTTTTGAAGTGATAATTTTCCAAATGGTTCCTTATTTTAAAGAACCACAGGAACTAATGAAAGACCAGTTTTCTGTTTTCAGCCCTATTTCAGAAAGGATTTACATGATCCTAGAGTTTGTTTGCTGACTGATGCTTAATAACTGAGTCAGTATTTGAAACCAGATATCCTGGTATGTATGTTGGGGGAGCTGTTTTCCCACAGTATCATTGACATAAAGATCAGCTTTTGTTGTAATTCCTCAAGCAGTCAGGTTTCTTTTTTTTTTTTTCTTCTTCTTTTTTTTAACGTTTTATTTATTCTTGAGACAGGGAGAGACAGAGCATGAACGGGGTAGGGTCAGAGAGAGAGGGAGACACAGAATCTGAAACAGGCTCCAGGCTCTGAGCTGTCAGCACAGAGCCCGACGCGGGGCTCGCACTCACAGACAGTGAGATCGTGACCTGAGCCAAAGTCGGACGCTTAACCGACTGAGCCACCCAGGCGCCCCAAGCAGTCAGGTTTCTTAGTTGGAGCTACAAAAACTGACTATGACTAAGCTAAAAGTAAATTTGTTAAGTGGATGTTAGGAAGCTCTCAGCATTTCTAGGAAGACCGGAGAACCAGGCTTGTACAATGGGAAGAACTGTTGGGAGCTGTCCCCTGGCAGGAACCACAGCCAGGACCAGTTGGCACTTGACTTTTGTTGCTCCCCTGAAACTTATTCTTGCTGCAATGGACCTTTTTATTTAAGGAGGTTCTTTCTGGTTGTTTGTGACAAAAATTCCCCATTCAAAGTCTAAGGTACATCTGCTTATGCGCTGTTTCTAAAGGAAATTGGGAAATGAGTATTTGGCATTTTCAAACTTGTTAGTGAGAGACAAATCCTACCTCTTGTGTAAAAATGCTCCAGTATTGGGGTTAAGTGTCCGACTTTGGCTTAGGTCATGACCTTGCTGTGTGTGAGTTTGAGCCCCGTGTCCAGCTCTATGCTGACAGCTCAGAGCCTGGAGCCTGCTTTGGATTCTATGTCTCCCTTGCTCTCTGCCCCTCCCCTGCTCCTCATGGTTGGTCTTTCTCTCAAAAATAAACATTTTAAAAAATGTTTAAGTATTTTCCAACTTAAAGAGACAAAACAAAAGCTCTCTCAACCTCATTTTCCCATGCAGATTCTGCCATATATCTCTTCTCTCCTCTACAGATGATATTGACTACCCTCACCTCCATTTCCTGACCTTTCATAGACTCCTCAATTAACTATTCTCACTAGTCTCCAAAACTGTTTTCTACAGTATAGCTAAAATCCATGGACAAATTTCAGTCTTCTAGTTTGATATCTCAACAGTTTTTGTCAATGATTATGCCTCTTTTCTGAAACACTTCCTTACTTCTTTGATACCTCCATCTTTTGGCTTTTCTTCTTAGTCTCTCAGAGGCTTCTTCTTGTCCTCCAAATTCTTCATATTCCTCAAGGGTCTGCTCCGGGCCCTGTTATCATTATGTATTGCACAGGCAAGCTCATTTATTCCCATAACCTGTTACCACTTGTCCAGATTTGTCTGTTGAATTTCAAAAAGAACTTTATATCCAACTAGCCATTTCTTCTTCTATCTCAAAGCCATCTCCAAATTACTATTTTTAGAAACCACACTCAGGTTTTCCCTTCTTCTAGTATTGTTACTGCTTGAAGTGACACCACCAATCAACATCTGTTTAAGCTAGAAACCTGGAGATTTCCAATTCTCCAGAAACCTGGAGTTTACCAATTCTTTCCTTTCCTCCTGCAGTTACTCTGGTCCAAGCCACAGTCAATGATGGCCTAGAATGGTTACTGTAGAACCTTCTAATAACACTCACTCCCTGGTGCTGGTCTTGTCCTCTTTCCCATAGGCTAGCCAGATGGATGTAACTCCTTAAATCTTTTAATGGTAATCCCTTGCCCTTAGAGAGTCCAAACTATTTAATGTGCCTGTTAAGGCTCTCTAGGATACTTGTACCCACTTATCTGTAGAATTCTTTATTTTTGCTTTTCTTGTACTTGCTATTCTAGCTATACTGAACTTCTTTCACTTTCTCAGTTGGGCAGTCTTCTTCCTGCCTCTGTTATCTCACCTGCTATTTAAGTAGGACACTTTTTCCTCCTACTTCTACTCTGCCTAAATTATAAAACTAAGTTGTCAAAGTGGATATTAGAAAATGATTGGAACTTATGTCATAAAATCTGTGTTTAGGAACTTAAGAATGAAATTGTAATTCTGAGATCAAATACATAAACCTATCTATAGAATGGTCAGTGGGAAATTTAACTTCTTAATTAAAAGTTTACAAAATTTAACTCCCATCAAATATATAACCTATCAAAGATGGTCAATGGGAAATTTAACTTGTTAATTAAAAGTTTACAAAATTTAACTCCCATCAAAATGATCTTTTTAACTTTTAAGTCATTGCTTTGCAGAAGAGGCAAATATCTGAAATATGCCTTCATTCTTCTCCTTTATTCTGATAAATATCTGTATCGAATTCAGCCTAGCATCCTTTGAACCATAGCACTAGACTAGAAACAGCCATGACAGATGATGTGACAATGATATTTGATATCCCTAGCCTAAGTAGGGGCTCAATAATGTTTGAATTCATAAATGAATATGCAGTTTTCATTTCAGTGAGAATTTCTTTTTTTCTATTATTTCATTGAGAACCTACTTATTTGCTTAGAATTTATTCCACTTTATTTGAAAACAGTGTTAACTTCTAATATCTAGAATGGAAATGAAGTACTTGATGAAAGTGGTTTATTAAAAAATGATAACATATAAATGGAATGCAACATTTAATGTAACATTAATGTAACATAATAAACATATATAAATGGAATGAAAGAATTACAAAAAAAATTTCTACAGAACACCAAAATATTCAGCATGTAATCAGCATAAAAATTATTGAGATGTTTTACATTCTTTTTATTTTTCATGCTTTGTCTTCAAAATCATGATGTATTCTACACTTCTAACACATCCCAGTTGGGACTAGCCACGTTTCAAGGGCTCAGTAACCACATATGACTAGTGGCTACTTTAGTAGACAAACAATTTTAAAGTCTCTGCTTTTTCTGAATGCTGCTTCTCCCCATTTCCTCAAGTTGGCCATCTGCAGTCAGTGAAACCATCCAGGCCTAGAGGGTTCTTTTGGGGGGGTTTTAAAACTATGATCTCAACTTCTTTTATAGCTGTTGGACTATTTAGATTTTTCTTTTGGTAATGTGTGTATTTCAAGGAGTTGGTCTATTTTATCTTAGTTGCTCAGTTTATGGACACATACTTGTTTTTATTTTATTGTTTTAATTTCTGTAGGGTCTCTAGTGATGTCCTCTCTTTCATTATCAAAAAACTGTAACTGATTAAATGTTTGAACTTCATTTGAGTGTATAAACATAATTTTATGACCAATGTACCAAACTTGAATGCTTTCAAACTTTCACTTAGCCTAAGTGTCTAAAAGTGGTAGAATTGAGGTCATTCAAATACACAGTCCTTTTCCCTTAACTAGAGAACAAACTGATGGCAGGTGGGTGGGGGGATGGGTGAAATAGGTGATGGAAATTAAGAAGTATACTTGTGATTAGCACTGGATGTTGTATGGAAGTGTTGAATCACTATATTATATACCTGAAACTAATATTACACTGTATGTTGACTAATTGCAATTTGAATAAAAACTTTAAAAAAGAACAAATATAGTCATTTTCTGGGACATGAGTGAACAAATAATTTAAAAAGGGCTGCTGATGGTGTTTATGATATGTTATCAAAGTATTTTAAGCACGTGAATTTAGTGAGGACCACTAAAGTTATAATCCAGTTTTAAATACCCAGAGCCTCTTCTGAAGACGTTATCCAAACATTGTAGTCATTTTTACAGCATTTTTTATACTGTCAATTCTAAATTGAAAAATTTGGGAATTAAAAAACATGGAAGTTTTTTTCCTGGCCAAAGTATCAAGAGGAGAGTGACAGACAGAATAGAATATTGGTTTCTCAGTGTTCCCGTCATAGCCAACTTTCCTTTTATAGTGAAGGATTAACACTCTTAGCAGATATGTGCAAAAGAAAGATACAGAGGGGCTCCTGGGTGGCTCAGTCAGTCGAGCATCTGACTCTTGATTTCAGCTTAGGACATGATCTCACGGTTCATGGGTTCAAGCCCTACTTCGGACTCTGTGCTGACAGAGTGGAACCTACTTGGAATTTCTCTCCCTCTCTCTGCTCCTCCCCACACTCACACTCTCTCTCTAAAAATTAAAAAAAGAAAGAAACAAAGATGTAGGATATTCACAACTTGATTCTGGATGTGAAAGTAATAAACCTATTTAACTTTCTTTCAGCAAAAAATATCCTTGAGAGGTAGTAAATAATTTGAATTGTCATATACCAAATTTTGTTGTAAATGCCATAAGGCAGAACAGATAAAGCTAAAAAAAAAATTCCTGTTTAAAAATTTTTTGGAAAATCAGTACTCATAGATCTTTGTTAGAAAAATTTAGTCTTTGTTTATCCTTTTTAAAGTTCACAGGTAACTGTAGATATGGATTTTCTTTAGGTGAGTGAACATTATCTTAATTTAAAAATGAAAGCCTTAGTCAAAAAGATCTTTCAGATGTTAAGTATTTTGAAGAACAAGCAGAAATTTTTAAAGCTAGTCTCAGAGATGTATTACATACAAAATTGGCTTATGAATAAACAGTTATGTTTATTGTGACAAATATAGCACTTTAAAAATATTTCTTCTAGGATTTAATATTAGCCAGGTAAACTTGATAACAGCTCGAGCTTCAAATCTGTGTGTTAACCTTTTATATATATTATTTATTCAGTTTACCAAATTTTTATTAAGTTCCTACTATGGACAAGGCACTGGAGTAAGGCTAGAATACAGTTGTGAATAAGACAGACTTGGTTACACCAGACCAATAAACTCTTTATTTACTATGTTTGTAAATTAAAACCCTAGACAATATTTGTTTAAAGCATGAATATATTTTCAGTTATGTTATTATGAGAATTTTATGTGTTAAGTTCAAATTCAACATTAACTTGTGATATCCTTACATGTTTATTTCTACTCATATTTATGCATACCCGTACATATATACTACATACATGTATTGGCATGTTTGGAACATAATTAGAGCATAGTGGTTGACAGCATAGACTCTGAAGTTACATTACCTGAATTTGAATTCTAGATATGCTGTTTGCAAGCTGTGTGATCTTAAGGTAATACTATCACCTGTCTCAGGATTGGATTTAATGAGTTGCCTGGTATAAAGCACATAGATTTGGTGCCTGTTATATAGTTAGGGCTCTGTTTAATGTTATCAGTTACTATGTCAACTAATACCTGTGTTTTGTTAGAAAATAAGTGATTTTATTAATTTGCAAAAATTAGAATAAAGCCTGTGAAGTCTCTGTTAGCTGCAAATGAGCTTTTTCTTTTGTTAACTGCCCCGGTTATATTTGGAGTTTTTTCTCCAATTTCGACTTAGCTGACTCTTTCTACTTTAATCTCATAGACCAGAACTATATTATATGGACATCTCTACTCTCAAAAGTGTCTGGTGACTCCCATTGCCACTACAAACAAAATCAGAATTTTGTTAGTAAGGAATAAAAAGAGATTTTTAACAAGCAGTTAGCAATGCCTGCCATAATTATTTTCTGTAGAATAATTTTTCTTTCTCTTGTTTTTGTAGCTCATATCAGGAATTTCCTTTCTAAGCAAAACAATAAAAGACTGATACAAAATAGAAGTGTTGGGGACACCTGGGTGACTCAGTCGGTTAAGCGTCCAACTCTTGATTTTGGCTCAGAGCATGATCTCACGGTTCGGTTTGTGGAATTGAGCCCCATGTATTGCTCTGTGCTGACAGCCTGGAGCCTGCTTGGGATTCTCTTTCTCTGCCCCTACCCTACCCTGCCCATGTTCATTCATTCTCTCTCGCTCTCGCTCTCTGTCTCTCAGAATAAAAATAAATAAATAAACTTTAAAAAATAAAGTTGGAAATAAATGTAGTATTTTTATAAATGTAATGTGTGCCATACACCATCTATGTACTCTTTAAATGATACGGTGATGTTATAAATAAAGATTGATAGCTACTTGGTTCTAGATATTAGGTGATCTTGACTCCAGTGAAATTTTAACTTAGGCTCTCTTTTATGGAGAGGGAGGATAGTTTAAGTACATCCTATTCTTTGTACTTGAAATATGTGTAAAGGGCTAAGTTATTCTGTCACTGCTTGAAATTTATCCCATGACTATTTTGTGCTAACATAATAGAAAAGACAGAGCTGTTAGGATATTGTGTGGTTGGATTATATTAGGAGCTTTATCTTATTTAATGATTCTGTATAAGCATGTATCCCTCATACCCAAATACTTCCTCAAAGAAGTTAATGAACAAACATTTATTGAGCATGTAGTATATCAGAGACTATGCTTAGGTTTTAGAAAAAAATAATATGAATGAAACACAGTACCCTAACCTTATAAGGTTTACTGTATGATGAAGGAGATAAGAATATAAATGAAGTGAGTAGTGCGATTATTGCCGTAGTGGGAATATTCCCAAGATGGTTTAGAAGGAAAGAGAAGGAAAGTGCTTAATTATGGTTTGGTTTTTGAGAGGTGAGTCTCAGAAAGGGCTTCATCTATCTTTCAAGAGACTAGAAGTTCTATAAAATAATGAGGGATGCAATAATAATAATAGTGGAGAACCTAGGATAAATGAAATTGCTAACTTAAGTGGAGATTTATTTCCTATTTAAAAAAATTTTTTTAATGTTTATTTATTTTTGAGACAGAGAGAGACAGAGCATGAATGGGGGAGGGTCAGAGAGAGAGGGAGACACAGAATCTGAAGCAGGCTCCAGGCTCTGAGCTGTCAGCACAGAACCCGACGCAGGGCTCGAACTCACGGACCGTGAGATCATGACCTGAGCCAAAGTTGGATGCTCAACTGACCGAGCCACCCAGGCACCCCTTTATTTCCTATTTTGAGTTAAGGAATGACTTAGGTAAACTAGACTAACCATAGAAGAAAACTCTTTATGGATTCTAGTGTAATTTATGAATACCTCTAACATTGTGATGACCACCCCCCGCAAAAAAAACCCTTTTAAAACGAACATTTTATAAACATTTAGATCACATTTAGGCCAAACATATTTTAATATATCCTTTGTCATCATTTGATGTCAAAATGATGGCTAATGACCTTACATTCTTAGTTTGCCACGCAGTGAGTAGTGTGGTATAAAGGAAGTCTGTAAAGGTTCTGGAAAGATTTTATTTCTCTCCCTGTAGATAAAATAAGCATTTATGGACAATACTAATAGTGCAGTGAAGCATTGGTATATGTGGTTGGCCAAATGAGACAACATGGTTAGGAGTGACTTTAATGATGACTTTGATAACTGAATGTGTTTCATTTTATTGTTAAAACTGCAAAATTATCCCAAAATATATATGTCATTTGAAATATAGAATATGAACCTTAATAAATAAAACATGCTTATAACTAATTTTAAAAGACATGTGGAGCATATAAAAGTAATTCACAAAGGTAATACTTAGAAGAGGAAAAAAGAAAAATAATAAATAATAATAAAAGAAATAATTATGAACTAACTCTTCAGGAAAAGCTTCAGGGAAGAGGCTGGACCTAAGCTTAACTTTGAAATAATAAAGCATTACTTTGGTAGGCTTTTATTTCTGAGTTCTACTTTTTTTAAGCACTTTATCTTTGCAAGACAAATCTTTTCTTTGAGAAATCAAACAAATCGTTCTTTTGTTTAATGGAATCTTTGTGGCGTATCAGTAGTTGTCAACCTGGGTACCATTGAAATCTAAAAATCATAAATTGTGTACTCAATAGTGATAGACATACAGACACGCATGCACACATACACACACATACACAGAATTTCATATAATTTCAAGCAGTTCTCAGACTTCTGGTTAAGAACTCACCAAACATAGGGGCACCTGCTGGCTTAGCTGGCTAAGTGCCTGACTCTTGATTTTGTCTCAGGTCATGATCTCCTGGTGAGTTTGAGCACTGCATCAGGCTCTGCGCTGTCAGCTAAGAATCTGCTTGGGATTCATTCATTCATTCATTCTCTCTCTCTCTCTCTCTCTCTCTCTCTCTCTCTCTCTCTCCCCCCTCTCTCCCCCCCTCTCCCTCTCCCTCCCTCCCTCCCTCTCCCTCTCTCTCTCCCTCTCCCTCCCTCCCCACCTCTTTCTCTCTTCCCCTCCCTCCCTCTCCCTTGCCCCTCCCCTGCTCGCTGGTGTGTGCAGTGTGTTCTCTTTCTCTCAAATAAACTTAAAAAAAAAAAAGAACTCGTTAAGCATTAATTTTATAGTTGTTTTCTTAAGTTGTTCTTATTCTATAATGGAGACTTTGAACCCATAAAGTTGTGCTTGAAGAGGAGTGACAATGTATAACTTCTAATATATTCATTCTATTAGCTACTTGAATATATACTACTATATACTATAAAATATATTCTATATTCTGTGAATTCTCATTTATACAGAGTGTGTTTTGGTAGCAATCATACTTTTCTGGAATAATAATAGTTTATAAAGTGATGCTATGTACCCAGTCTTATTTTACACATGTAGATAGGCAAGCATTTTCCCTTCTTGTTCTTTTCAAGATTTTTTTTTACTGTGGTAAATGCACATAACACAAAATTTTAACCATTTTAATGCATGCAATTCAGTGACATGAAATACATTCACAGTGTTGTGCAGTCATCACCCCTATTACAGAAGGAAGCCCTATATGAAGCAGTGACTGCCAATTCTCCCTCCCCCTATCCCCAGGCAAGGAAGGGCTTACATACTTTCAGTCTCTATGGATTTGCCTATTCTGGACATTTCCTATAAATAGAATTATACACTGTATATAGCCTTTGTGTCTGGCTTATTTTACTCAAGATGTTTTTAGGGTTCATCCATGTTATAACATGAATCAGTACTTCATTCCTTTTTATAGCTTAATAATCTGTTACATGGGTATGCCACGTTTTGTTTATCCATTCATCAGTTGATGGACATTTGGATTGTTTCTTCTTTTGTCTATTATCAATAATGCTGCTATGGAAATTTGCAAATTTTTGTTTGAACACTTGTTTTCAGTTCTTTTGGGTTTATATCTAAGAAGGGGAATTACTGGAATTATCATATGGTAATTCTATGAACTACCAAACTGTTACCACAGTGACTATGCCGTTTTACATTCCCAACAGCAATGTACAAGGGTTCCAGTTTGTCCTCATCTTCATTCACATTTGCTGTTTAACATTTAAAAAAATTCTAGCCACTGTTATAAAGTGGTATCTTGTAATTTTGATTTGCATTTCCGTGATGACTAATGTTGCGCATCCTTTCATGTGCTTGTTGGTCATTTGTATATCTTCTTTGGAGCAATGTCTACTCAAGTCTTTTGCCCATTTTTGTATTCAGTTTTTTTTTTTGTTTTTTTTTTTGTCATTGAGTTTAGGACTTCTTTGTATATTTTGAGTATTGATTTGCAAAAATATTTTCCAGTTCTCTGGCTTGTTTTTCCATTCTTGTGTTAGTGTCCCTTGATCACAAAAGTTTTTTTATTTTGATGAAGTTCAGTTTACCTGTTCTTTAATTTTGTTGCTCATGCTTTTAGTGTCATAGCCAAGAAATCCCTTGCCAAATCCAATATTATAAAAATATTTCCCCTATGGTTTCCTCTAAGAGTATTATAGTTTTAGCACTTTTACGTTTGGGTATTTGATCCATTTTGAGGTAATTTTTGTATGTATATATATTTTTTATTGTTGAAGAAAGTGAAGTTTACTGAAATCATGGATCACATATACATAAGAGCCAGAACACATCATCTGGCATATTAGTGATTTTTCTTCTAGACCATGGGTTGATAAACTACCAGAGTCCATTCTGGTTCATCACCTGTTTTTGTACAACCCATGAGCAAAGAATGATTTAAAATTTTTAATTTTTAAATTTAAAATTTTTAATATTTGAAAAAAAATCAACAAAATAATATTTTGTAACAAAAGTATAAATTGTCCACAATATAGTTTCAGTGGAACACAGCCACACTTGTTTGTGGTGGCTGTAGAGTATATCAGGTGTTTTTCATCAATGATTAGGAGCTGAGCCCCTGAGAGAGACTGAGCCAAGATTTACATCTGGTCAAACTGGTTTGCAGAAACTTATTTCCCCAGGGTGTTCTTCTTAATCCTAGTTTTGTTGTTTTTAAAGGAGAGCCATATAATTACTGTTTAATCTTTTCTTTTGTTTCTTTATTGGCTAACAGTATATTTCTTATTGCTTCCTTTCAGCTACTTAGTGATGATGGGAAAAATGTTTTGAAAGCATGTTGAGTTCTATAAGTGAAAATTAAATGTGTTTCTAAGTAAAACACTGCAGGTAAAGTATTTTGACCCAGTCAGAAATATTGACTTAGTCTTGAGGGTTTAACTCAAAGCACCTATAACCCTGAAAATCATTTGTGAAAATATCTCATTATTTTATAGGCATCCATCGATGCTGTTTCTTTCACATGTTGTTTCTTTCTTTTTTTCTTTTCTTTTCTTTTCTTTTTTTTTTTTTTTGGTCTTTTTACTAGAGGCATCTTTTATTTCAAAAAAATGTTTTTATTTAATCCTTATGAAGTCAATTTGTCTATATTTTTAAAACATATGATTCTAAAAATAAACTACATGTGACTTACAGCTGTTATCTCAGCTGTTGTCTTTGGTGACCTTGAATCTACTTTTAAATATTTGTGATAGGTGAAAGGTTGGACGCAGCTAAAGTCTAGTGTGCAAATGGCAAAAATGATGTTTATTTACTCCAGTGAAGCACAAACATTTCATAAGCTTTAGTTTTTTGATATTGATTTATTTGGTTATTAAAAATAAATCTGAATTTGTTGCTGGCCTTCTACAAAATTTGGTAAAATACTTAAATAATTTCTATTTAAATATGAAAGAATTTTGTGAGTTTATTGATGATTATACACACATACACATCCCTACATATGTACACATTCATTTAGAAGATTGATGTATTAAATATATTAAATTTCTAATGTTTGAATTTTTACCTTTGATTTTGAGAAAATACTTCTCTCATAAAATTACAGTGCTTCTAGCAACCTCATGACTTATACCAGATCTAGTTTAAAAGGCATTCAATTTAATTCTTAATTTACTAGAATAGAACGTTCTAAGATAAGGCTTTATTACTATGAATTCAGCAATTTGTTTTAATTTTTTCAATAACAATTTTTACAAGGCAGACAGTCTTTAATCAGATCATCCATACAAAAAATAGGAAATTGACACTGAAACAACTACTATAACCAACTACTACATACTATATACTATATATATACTATATACTGTATACTATACTATATACTATATATACTATACTATATACTGTATACTATATACTATACTATATATATACTATATACTACTATAAACGACTACTATAGTTGCATGGTGCTATGCCTGCCAGTTGGACCTAGTTTAGGAAGTCAGTAAAGACTTTTCTTCAGCTGCAATCTGAGGGATGAGTAGAAGTTAACCAATCTGGAAGGAGAAAAAATTATTTGAAGCAGAAACCCTGTGGTAATGTGGAGTTTGACAAAAATAAGGATCAGCCAGTATGATTAGAGATGAAAGATCTGACAGGTGTGATACAGTAAGGCAAGGAGAATAGGATGGGGTCAGATTACCCATGGCCTTTTATAACATGTCTTAAGGAAATTAGTCTTTATCTTAAGAGTAAGTGTTTTAATGTTTTGAAAAATGTTACTTTGGTTGCTCTGTAAAGAATGATTATGGAAGGGAAGTAAGGAAGCAAGATGAATATGGACTAATCAAGAAGAGGTGATGGTAGCTTGTACTTGGATTGTAGTGGTGGTGATGATGACAGCAGTTGAGGGAGGTAAGTGACAGATTCTAGAAATATTTGGTAGATTAAACTGACAGACTTTGGGCAAGTGAAAGAGAGTAGAACATCAAGGATAACTCCAAGGTCTGGCTTTTACAGACTTCATGGAAGGTATTATCATTTACTGAAATAAGACAGTGGTTTTTATTGGGTTATCTGTTTAGGATATAGAGATTGGAGAGTGGGAAACATTCATGCATTCCCTTTGGACCTGTTTGAGTTTCATGAGTTGGATATTTATGTCTGGAGCTCAGAAGAGAGATCTGAGATAGAGAAATAAATTTGTGAGGTCCCCTCTGACTACCCTTTTTACAGTGAAACACTGCTGTTCTCTGCTCCACACACCCTTGGTTCTTCTGTGCTTTTCTCTCCCCCAGAGCACTTATTTTCTAACATACTATGTCATTTGTCATGTCATATGATACAAACATATGTCACATATTGCTTATGTTTATGGTATATCATTCATACCCTCCCCGAAGTCCCAAAAGGTAAGGTCCAGGAGGACATGAAATTTTGTCTTCACTGTGTCTCCCACCTGGAGATCAGTGCCTGGCATTTAGTAGGCCTTCAGTAAATATTTATTGGATGTTGAAAGAATGAATGAAGGGAATGAGATAAAGAGTATAAGGTTAGCTTGAGATAAGAAAAGGAATATTTCACTGTTAAGAGTTTAGGAAGAGAGAATAGAATGCAGTTGTAGGTATGTTTTTTGCATTTCATATTCGTAAGATGTTGGGGTTCTTGCCTAGTGGTTAGTTTCTCTAAAGTTGGAGGAAAGGTCATCTTTCATAACAAGAGAGATAAGTGTCAGTCAGAGGATCAAAAAAGTTGGAGAAGATTTGCAGTAGCCATGGGGGCATGTGGAAGAATGCATTAACCAAAGAAATGTAGGATTGTTCCCTTGCATGGAGGTCTCCTTTGAGATCAGTAATGATGAGTTAATGGAACCAACTTGTCCTTTGGAGAACTCTCCCTAGTAATTGCTTGACTGCTCAGGTGCAATCATGCATGGAGAAAATGGATAATAATAGGATATCCAAGTTATTAATGTTGGTGAAAGAGCATTTTGAGTGATGATCAGGGTCCAAAATTTTACCTTGGCAATGGATGGTTATGATGGCGTGAAGGAGAGTATTACTGGACATAACCTGAAAGCGTACTGTTGGGAAAGTATTTCTTTTGGATCTGAAATGATGACAGGGCTTAGAGGAAGAAGGCTGTAAGCTGGATGCCAAAGACGTACACAAATGTGTACGTCTAATACTGCCTAATACTGCCTGTATCCAGGCAGAGGATGCCTGGAAAGTTAAAAAATGATAGCAGTGAGGAGGAGAGAGATGGTAATATAGTTGAGAGGGCCTGAACATCAAAGAAATAAGTTGTTTTGTTTGTTTTTTAATGTGATGATAGAAGAGTAATTTTTGGAGGTTAGGGTAGGACCAGGGAAACCCCTTTTTTCCTCCAAGCCCTGAGGTGACTACCATGTGAAGGGAAAAAAATAAAATACACACACACACACACCACTGGATGGGCTGCAAGTTAGTATTATATTTAGAGGAGAGCCAGCTTTATTTTAAAGTAAGGAGATATAATCAGAAAAAAGTTTGAAGATAAAATGTCTGGGTTATTGCTAAAGAAAATGCCAGAGGCACACTGGATCGGTTTAGAAGGTAGAGAAGCATAGGTAGAGTGAATTGGCAGGAAAGCACAGGGTGTTCTGGGCATAGACTTTTAGCAATATGATGAATGAAAGGTATTATGGTCTTATTTCGACTGCCTTTTTTTTTTTCAATTGAAATGAAATTCACATAATGTACATTATTATTATTATCATCTTTAGAGAGAGTGTGAATGGGGGAGAAGGACAGAAGGAGAGAGAAAGAGAATCTTAAGTAGACTCCACACTCAATTGTGGAGCCTGATGTGGGGCTGCATCTCACAACCTTGGGATCATGACCTGAGCTGAAACCAAGAGTCAGATAGATGCTCAACCAACTGAACCACCCAGGAACCCCTAAATTAACCATCTTAAAGTGTACAGTTCAATGGCTTTAATGTGCATTTATAGTGTTGTACAGCCGTCACCCCTATCTAGTTCCAAAGCATCTTCAAAAGAGACCTCATTAAGCAGTCACTTTCTATTCCTTCCTCCCATATCAGCTATCATTTTAAGGATGTTAGGCCCTGAGCTTAATGGCAGAGAAACACGTCTCACTTGACTACTTGATGGTGTATATAGAATCACTCATTAGATAGATGCTCTGGAAACTGGATGTGCCATTATTGCTTCAAACCTATTTCTGAAATCAGACTCTTACAGCTCCTCTCTATCTGGACTTCATATCATACTCTTGTAACTGAGTCTAAGCCCTGGCAGACTTTTTACCTTCCCCCCCAGTTATCATCATACTCTGATAAATTTCGTCCTTTCTGTTTTCACTGTTATCACTTTAACCTGCATCCTTATTAACTTTAGACTGCATCTTTCATAACCAGTCTCCTTGCCTCCAGTTTCTTCTTTATCCTCTAATGGATGGAGTAGTCCCTCTTAGATGCTGCTGCTAGATATTTAATACCTGATATTCAGGGCACTCTGCCATCCACCCTTTCTCATATGGTTGTTTTGGTGATCAAATGAGGTAATATAAGTGAGATATTATACAAATATCAAGTATTACTTTAGTTATTAGACTTCTTTTTCTCTCACTGTTACCTTTACCTGTCTCTTGTTTCAGTCAAACTAGTGTAGTCAGTATCCTTAAGCATACTTAGTGTTTTGTTTTTTTTTTCCTCTGTTGGCATCTTTGTTACAGCAATTCACTTTCCTGGACTAGTCTTCTTTTCTTTCTACTTATCTAATTCCCACATCTTACATGAAATCTTAATTTATTTGCATTTTGTGATCATTCGTTTGAATCAGTTGGAACATATATTGTTTGTATCACTTGTTTAGTGTTAGGCCTTTCTGCCTTAAATTGTTGTTTGTTTGTAACTATATTTTAATTATCTTGACAATAGGTTGTAAAAGTTATGAGGTAGGGAAAATGTCACTCATTGCCTAGCTGGGTATTCTGAATAAAATTATAGGCAAATGATTTATGATTATGATATACTATGGTATTGAGAGAGTGACCAGGAATTCTTTTAGGAACCTTTTTTTGCTTTTTATTAGCACATTAATTTTCAGTATATTTTAACTAAAAGTGATTGTTTTCCATTGAACTTGAGATTTATTTATAATCTCAAGAGAGGAGATTTAAAACTAGTTAGATTAGTTTTCAATACCTAATATATTTCAAATGATTAAAAATTAACAAATGTAGGAAGTTATATATTGACAATTGGAAAGACTGTATTTGTTCCTTACCCACCAAGTTCCTGCCTGCATTCTTTCTTATGTAATACTGTTTTTATTTTATTTTTAAAAATACTTTTAAACATTTATTCATTTTTTTAATGTTTATTTTTGAGAGAGAGAGAGAGAGAGAGAGGGGAGGAGCGGAGAGAGAGAGAGGGAGACACAGAATACAAAGCACGCTCCAGGCTCTGAGCTATCAGCCCCCGATGTGGGGCTCGGACCCACAAACCATGAGATCGTGACCAGAGCCGTGTCGGAGGCTCAACTGACTGAGCCACCCAGGCGCCTCAACATTTATTCATTTTTGAGAGACAGAGAGAGACTTGAGAGACAGAGCGTGAGTCAGGGAGGGACAGAGAGAGAGGGAGACACAGAATCCAAGACAGGCTCCAGGCTCTAGGCTCTGAGCTGTCAGAGCCTGATATGGGGCTCCAACCCATGGACCACGAGATCATGACCTGAGCTGAAGTCAGATGCCTAAGTGACTGAGCACCCCCCCCCCCACCCCGCGCCCATGTAACTCTGTTTTTGGATTGTATGCTCTTCAAGTATTTCTTTATGCAAATAACATACTCTTATTTTCACTTCCTTTTTCAACTAAGGTAGCATCTTTTTATGTTTTTCACCTTATATGACAGTTGTATAATGGCAGGTTTTTTTTGTATCGATGCATAGAGAACTTCCTCATTCTCTCTTACATTTGCAAAGTATTGCATTGGGTGGATGTATTAAATACCACCATTGGGTGGATGTATTAAGTAGCTCCATATTGCTCATTTCATTAAGATTTGGCTAGAATGGGGGTGCCTGGGTGGCACAGTCGGTTAAGCGTCCGACTTCAGCCAGGTCATGATCTCGCGGTCCGTGAGTTTGAGCCCCGCGTCGGGCTCTGGGCTGATGGCTCAGAGCCTGGAGCCTGTTTCTGATTCTGTGTCTCCCTCTCTCTCTGCCCTTCCCCCCGTTCATGCTCTGTCTCTCTCTGTCCCAAAAATAAATAAACATTGAAAAAAAAAATTTATAAAAAAGATTTGGCTAGAATGAAGGTTAGCACCACATTCCTATAAAATTGTGCTTTTAATTACTTACAAGAGTCATAACCCAGGTGATACCAAGAGAGGAAGAAAAACAATGACCATCAAATTTGTGTTTTTTATTCACTTGACATAGCAAATTTAAGTGAAATTCAAGAAAAATCATGTGTTGAGTACTTGCCAAATACTGTTGAATTGTTTATTCTTAGGAGTTACAATAACATTTTAGAATTGAAAATCTTTGCTCTGACATGTGTCTAAAATACCAGTTTCTCAGGGCACCTGGGTCGCTCAGTCAATCAAGCATCTAACTCTTGATTTTGGCCCAGGTCATGGGAATGAGCCCCACGTCAGGTTCTACACTGACAGCATGGAGCCTGCTTGAGATTTTCTCTGACTCTCCCCTGTTCATTCATTCTCATTCTCTCTCTCTCTCTTTCTCTCAAAATAGAGAAATAAAAAATAAAATATGAATTTCTTTTTTTCCCTAGTGAAAAGTAACATACAAGGTTTATTGATCATATTAATTGCAGAGTATTTCATGAATTGCATCAGGAAATTGTTTTGAGTTCAGTTGTAAGAAACTCTAATGCAAAAAGTATAGCTAATTACCACCTGGGTCCCAAGTTAATTAAAAGCTCCCAATAATGTATGTAAACCAATTTGATAATAAATTACATTAAAAAAAAAGCTCCCAATAAACAGTATTGTTTTGAATGGTAGGGTTATAGTAGACAAGACATGGAGAAGAGCAGAAGTTTTTAGTTGTATGTTAGGCACTCCAACTGAAATGATAGAGAACTTAAAGTGGTTTTCTGTTATTGGTGTACAAACCAAGTTCTTGCAAAATGCAGAAAAGAGGAAAATCAGTCGCAGAAAAGGAAGGAAGGATACAACAGAGAGGGAGAATTAAAATCGTAAGTGCTGAGGTGACAAAAAGAAATTTTGTTGGGTGAGCATAAAGCAGCAAACTGAGAGGAAAATTCAGATAAACCAGAAATTGTTGGGAAAGTGAAAGAAAACGGAGACAAAGATTTTCAAAGAATATTCAGAAGTTGTACAAATGTTGCCTATTTCAGAAAATAACAGCAGCAAGTACCTAAACATTCAAAACATCTAGATTGTAATACACATACCTCGTTTCATTGCACTTTGCAGATAACTGCATGTTTTTTTTAAATTGAGGGTTTGTGGTAATCCTATGGGGAGCAAGAATATCAGTACCATTTTTCCGACAGCATTTGCTCACTTTGTGCATTCATGTCACATTTTGGTAATTCTTGCACTATTTCAAACTTTTATTTTTTATTTTTTTTATGTTTATATTTTTGAGGGAGAGAGACAAAGCGTGAGTGGGGGAGGGGCAGAAAGAGAGGGATACACAGGATCCAAGCAGGCTCCAGGCTCTGAGCTGTCATCACAGAGCCTGACGCGGGGCTCGAACTCATGAACCTCGAGGTCACGACCTGAGCTGAAGTCAGATGCTCAACCGACTGAGTCACCCAGGCGCCCCATCAGACTTTTCATTATTAGTATATTATGATGATTTGTCAGTGATCCTTGGTGTTACTATTGTAAATTCTTTTGGAACACTGAGAAGAGCGCCCATCTCAGATGGTGAATTTGATCAAATGTGTGTTTTCTGACTGCTTCACCAGCCTGCCATTTCCCTGTCTCTCCCTCTTCTTGGGCCTCCGTATTCCCTGAAACAACAACAACACAAATTCGTCCAATTAATAATCCCACAATAGCCTCTCAGTATTCAAGTGAAAGGAAGAGTCATATATCTTCCACTTTGGATCAGAAGTTAGAAATGATTAAACTTAGAAAGGAAGGCACGTGGAAAGCTGAGATAGGCTGAAAGCTGGGCCTCATGTGCTAAATAGCCAAGTTGTGAATGCAGAGGAAAAGTTCTGGAAGGGAATTAATAGTATTACTTCAGTGGACATACAAATGATAAGAAAGTCAAGTAGCTTTTTTGCTGATATGGAGAAAGTTTGAGTGGTCTGCATAGATCAAACCAGCCACAACATTCCCTTAAGCCAAACCCTACTCCATAGCAAGGTCCTAACTCTCTTCAGTTCTGTGTAGCCTGGGAGAGGTGAGGAAGTTGCAGAAGAAAAGTTTGAAGCTAACAGTGGTTCATCAGGTTTAAAGAAGGAAGGCATCTACATAACATCAAAGTGAAAGGTATAGCAGCAAGTGCTGCTTTAAAAATAGAAGATCTAGCTAAGATAATTAGTGAAGGTAACTATGTTAAGCAATAGATTTTCAGTGTAGATGAAACTGTCTTCTGTTTGAAAAAAATGCAATTTAGGACTTTCATAGCTAGAGAGGAGAAGTCAGTGCCTGGCTTCAGAACTTCAAAGAACAGGCTCTCATTAGGAGTTAATGCAATTTTAAGTTAAAGCCAATGCTTATTTACTATTCCGAAAATCCTAGGGCCCTTAAGAATTATGCTTACTCTACTCTGCCTGTGTTCTAAAAATAGAACAACAAAGCCTGGATGGCGGCACATCTGTTTACAGATATTCTAAGTCCACTGTTGATAACTGCTCAGAAGAAAAGATTCCTTTCAAAATATTACCGCTCACTGACAATGCGCCTGGTCACCCAAGAGTTCTGAGATGACTGTTGTTTTAATGCTGCTAAGCCAACATCCACTCTTCAGCTCATAGATCAAGGGGTTATTTCAATATCCAAGTGTTATTATTTAAGAACTACATTTCCTAAGGTTATAGCTGTCATAGTTAGGGATTCTTCTGATGGATCTAGGTAAAGTAAATTGTAAACCTTTTGGAAAGTTTTCACCATTCTAGATGCCATTAACAATATTTGTGATTCATGGGAAGAGGTCAAAATATCAACATTAACAGGACTTTGGAAGAAGTGGATTCCAGCCCTCATGGATAACTTTGAGAGGTTTGAGACTTGTTTGGAGAAAGTGACCTCAGATGTGGTGGAAATAGGAAGAAAACTAGAAGTAGAGCCTGAAAATGGGACTGAACTGCTGTAATCTTGTGATAAACCTTCAATGGATGAAGAATTGCTTCTTACTGATGAGCAAAGAAAGTAGTTTCTTGAGATAGGAACTGTTCCTGCTGAAGATTCTGTGAAGATTGTAGAAATGACAACAAAGGGGTTAGAATATTACAGAAACTTAGGTAATAAAGCAGTGGCAGGGTTTGAGAGGATTGATTCCAATTTTGAAAGCAGTTCTACTGTGGGTAAAATGCTATCAAACAGCGTCGTATGTGACAGAGAAATTGTGAAAGGAAGAATAAATTGATATGGCAGATTTTATTGCTGTCTTATTTTAAGAAATTGCCACAACCATCCCATTCTTCAGCAGCTACCACCCCTATCCATCAGCAGCCATCAACTTTGAGGCAAGACCCTGCACTAGCAAAAGGATTATGATTTGCTGAAAGCTCAGATAATGATTAGCATTTTTTAGCCGTAGAGTATTTTTTAATTAAGGTATATATGCTGATTTTTCAGATATGCTATTGCACACTTAGTAGATAGTTTAACATAACTATTATATGCACTGGGAAACCAGGAAATTCATTTGACTTGCTTTATTGCGATATTTGCTTTATTATGGTAGTCTGGCCCCAAACCTGCAATATCTCCAGGGTATGCCTGTATTCTTACTAAATTAAACAGTACAGTGGACTCTTGAAAGACAACATGGGTTCACTTATACACTGTAAATATATTTTATGATTTTCTTAACGTTTTCTTTTCTCTAGCTTTATAAGAATATAGCATATAATGCATATAACACACAAAATATGTGCTAATGTACTGTTTATATTACTGGAAGAACCAACAATAGACTATTAATAAGTTTTGGGGGAGTCAGAAGTTATATGCAGATTTTCAGCTGCATGGCAGGGTGCCTCCAACTCTGCATTGTTCAAGGGTCTACTGTGTATCAATATACTTTAGAGGGATTCTCAGTAATCAACTACTAGGGAATATTGTTGCTTTAAAATGAATTCTCACATAACCAGAGTATGTAGAAAGGACTCATTTCCTGATCATTTCAGTTAAATGTAAGTTATTGTAAATAATTGTAGATGAGATCTCAGGAAAGACTTGAAATGATGATTTTAAATTGAGTTTTACTGAGAGTGGAATTCTGTGTCATTGTGCTTGGCATAGCTATTCATAGTCTCTCTTTTTACTTTTTTCACTTCAGTAATTTTATATATTTGCATATAAGTGATTATCCCATTTTTGTGTCCAGAGTAGTAAATTTCATTTGTTGAATGCCTGTGAACCTGGATTTCTTTCTGCATCCAGCTACCAAAAGCTATGTAATTATGTGAAGTTGTATGTATACATTTATTTGGCCATTAAGTAATATTCAATTTCACTATGTGATTAGTACTATAAAAGATAAAGAAAAGAAATACAACTGCTATGCTGCCTGTGACTTAGAGGATAGAGCATAGAGCTCATAAGTCCAGGTTGTCACATTCTAGACAACCCTCAAATAGTCTCAAAAATTACTTGAAGTTATTGCATGAAATTCCCCATACCTGGAAATTTCTTCATATACAGTACATAGTGTTATAAAAGCTACTCAGTAAAAGTTTCCAATTTTTTAATACCAGAGTTGTTCAATTTCTGCCTCTCTACATTGTTGTCACACTCAGTATATCCTTATGAGGATGGAACATCTCTCATTACAGAGCCCTTCTGCCTCTCTTTCTAAAATACAGTCAAAGTTTTTCATGGGGTTTTCTGTGGGCACAGGTGAAAATACTTTTGGAGTTAACAAAATCACCTAAGCTCCCTAACCTAGGAAATGAAGTGGATTCTCTTCTTTCCCAGTAGTATTGGAGAGCTCCCACAGAATTAATCCTAATTCCTGATGCTATCTTTCCTAGGAGAAAGTGCCTTTTGATTATGCCATTTACCTCTTAATAAATAAATTTAATCACATGAATTTCCTGGAGACCTGTGATTTGATCTATTCCTAGGAGCTTTCTTCTAAGATAACCTTAAAAATTTGAAATGGTTGCTTTGGTTTTGAGACTCAGTGACTGGTAGTTTAGACACACCCACTATCTGTCTTTAAATATATGCAAATAAAATATCCAATAAGGAGTTAATACCCAAAATATATGAAGAATTTAAACAACTCCAAAAAAACACAAACAAAACAAAACAAGAAACAATTCAATTAAAAAATGGTCAGAGGACCTGAATAGACATTTTTCTAAACAAGATACAATGATAGCCAACAGACACATGAAAAGCTGCTCAACATCACTAATCATCAGGGAGATGCAAATTAAAACCAAGAGATATCATTTTACATATATCAGAATGACTAAAAAAAAAAACAAATGAAACAAGTGTTAGTGAAAATGTGGAGAAAAAAGAACCCTAGTGCACTGTTGGTGGGAACGCAAACTGGTGCAGCTGCTGTGGAAGACAGTATGAAGGTTCCTCAAAAAAAAAAAAAAAAAAAAAAAAAGTAGAATTACCATATGATCTAGTAATTCCACTACTGGTTATTTACCCAAAGAAAATGAAAATAGACATCTGGGTGGCTCAGTTGGTTGAGCATCCAACTTCAACTCAGGTCATGATCTCACAGTTCGTGAGTTCGAGCCTCACATCAGGCTTGCCGCTGTCAGCACAGAGCCCGCTTCAAATCCTCTGTCCCCCTCTCTTTGCCCCTCCCCCACTTGCATGCTCGCTTGCAATCAATAAACATTACAAAAATAAATAAAAACAGTAATTCAAAAAGATCCGAACACTCCTGTGTTCATTGCAGCATTATTTACAGTAGCCAAGATGTGGAAGCAACCCAAGTGTCCATCAATAGATGAATGGGTAAAGGAGTGGTATATATGTATTATTATTCAGCCATAAAAAAGAATGGAATCTTGGGGTGCCTGGGTGGCTCAGTCGGTTAAGTGTCTGACTTTGGATCAGGTCATGATCTTGTGGTTTGTGGGTTTGAGCCCTGTGTCGGGCTCTGGGCTTAACAGCTCAGAGCCTGGAGCCTGCTTGGGATTCTGTGTCTCCCTCTCTCTCTGCCCCTCCCCAGCTCGTGCTGTGTCTCTATCTCAAAAATAAATATTTTAAAAAAAGAGTGAAATCTTGCCATTTGCAACAACATGGTTGGACCTAGGAGGTATAATACTAAGTAAAATAAGTCAGTCTAAGACTAGTGTCATTGATTTCACTTATATGTGGAATTTAATAAATGAAAAAAGAAAAAGACAAAAACTAGGTGTATTGAAACAGACTTTCAGAATTTAATGATTTTTTAATTTTTAATTTTTTCAAAATGTTTATTTTGAGAGAGAGAGTGTGAGTAGGGGAGGGGGAGAGAGACAGGGTGAGAGAGAATCCCAAGCAGGCTGTCCGTGCTGTTGGTGCAGAGGCTGTCGCAGGGCTTTATCCTACGAAATGTGAGATTATGACCTGAGCCGAAACGAAAAGTTGGTTGCTTAACTGATGGAGCCACCCAGGTGCCCCTAATGATTTTTTAAAATAAACTTAGCAGTGCCATTTTCACGTGAAACGAGTTTACATATTTTTACAGACTTTTCAAAATTACACAATGTATGTCCGTGGCACAGGTTAGTTTAAGAACAATGTGTACTTTTCTAGAAGTCATGCAACAACATAGCAGCAGTTTATAAATGTAACAAAATTAACTTTTTTACTTTGAAAATTTAGTACCTAGAAGAACTTTTTATTGTTCAATAATCTCAAAGCACTTGGGATTCATAGTGCCGATCAGAGTTGAAAGACAGCCCTGAAATATAGGAACTATCAGTCTAGAACCAAACCAAAAAGTCACAATAGCCCTCTGACTCTTCTGTATCCCGATGTTTATTAATTGACAAACAGTGACAGTGTGTTCTTCATCTGACCTTGATCTGCAGATGCCTCTTCTATGTCAAGACAAGTTAGTACTTTAAAATACTGAAATGTTTGAGACTCTTTTACTTGATGTGGCATATTCTGTTGCTTAGTTCAAATGGTCTAGGATGAAATGTGCTATGTACAGTTTGTGTAAGCCCCTTTTCATTTAAAATTAAATCGTGGGTATTTTCTGTGTCATTAGGTATTGATATCCAAAATTTTTCCTTAAGAGTATATATTAATGAATTCTGTAACCATGTTGTTATATGTAACAGTCATCTATTGTTGGACATGTGAGTTTCCAATATTTCATTATTCTGAGTATCCTTGCAGCTTAGTATTTGTACACATCTATGTAGATGTAGATATATACCAAATTTGAAGTTCTCTTATTTGTATAGTCTTATTTTAATATTTAATCTACTTGTGTCTTCACACATATTAAGTAAACCTGCTTTGGTATTTCCTTCACTATAGATTTCCATAAAAAGTTATAATCTATCAGAAGAATAATTTAAAATGCCAGATAATTATATAAGTCATACATGTAATGTCACAGAAGGCTTGAGTGCTCAAGAAAGACTTATTGAAATATCAGTATTTGTGATTGGACCTTTTTGTACTTTTGGTTGCCTAGTCAGTGCATCTCTCTTTTTCCCCTCCTTGTAGAGCTCTGATTGTTATTGTGTAGGTTGGTGTACCTATACATGGCCCTATCTATAGCTTAAATCTCTTAAGCTCTTTTTTTCTCATTTGGGGTGGCTGAGCAGGTAAAAGGGAAAAGGTTCTTTGATAAAGATCTTTGGTTTTCTCAGTTAACTTATTCTGAAGCTGCCTTATCTTCCTGACTTCTTATTATATGAAATAGTAAACACTCTTGTAAGTTTAAGCCATTTTGAATGGTGCTATTTATTACTTGCTCCAGAAAGCATACGGTTAAACTTTGAGAGATGGAATTGGTTTTGTAGAGATGAAAAATCCTGCATATAAACATTTCTGGTGGGAGAAATCACATAAGCAAAGATGAGACATGTTCCAGGATTCATCAGACTTATGGACATACGTAAGTTTCTCATGCCTTCTACCAAAGAAGGGAGAGTTGCCCTATCAGACGATCTGTTTTTAACAAAAGTGTTATCTCAGTCCTAAAGTGTTGTTTAGGACTCTTAGGGGTTTCTGAGGGTATCTTACCTCATTTTCTCCAGCAGGCTTGAAGCTTGGCTTTGGGGCTTGAATTGTGTTTCGAGTTCTCCTGTGAAGAAAGTTACAGTCAAAATTCTGTCAATAGGAGCTAATTAGAAAGCACTAGTGTCATGTGCTCACACAGAACCCTGGTTTGTAGCATAAAGTGTGGGAGTTGTGCTAGCACAGACCCTTTTTAGTTAAGGGTGACAGCTTATTAAATAATTGAATGCTTTTCTTATGCCTTTCAAAATACTTAGTTCTTTATTAATAGGGAGCTTGATCGTTCTCAACTTTTCCCTCATGGGAGTGGGGTGAGAGTCCCAAACTAATACCTTATCTTTACATAATTCATTTATTAAGAAAACAAGTATTTAAGCACTTCCTGTGTGCCAGACACTATGGTCTTGGGAATATAGTTTATTATTCTAAGCAGGGTCACAATGGTGAACTAGCCTGAAACAATTTTACCTTTTTTTTTTTTTTTTTTTTTTCCCGAGAGAGAAAGAGCACGAGTGAGCCAGGGGCAGGGAGAGAGAGAATCCCAAAGTGGGGCTGGAGCTCACGAACTGTGTGAGACCATGACCTGAGCCGAAGTCAGATACTTAACCAACTGAACCACCCAGGCACCCCAACAATTTTTACTTTGATAGAGCTGGGAGGACAGATACACAAATAAGTAAATAATTTTAGTAAGTACTAGAAGAATGGAAGTCAAAGTTATGATAGTTGGTAGTATTTTAATTGGGTGGTCAAGAAAGGTCTCTCTGAGGTAACATTTGAATTAACATCAGAATAAGAAACCAGCTGTGAAAAGAATATAAATAGGTAGAGTGCAGTTGAAGAATCTAAAATAGGAGTGAGCATGGGGTATTCAAGGATGAAAAGTAAGGCAACTTGTGCCTAGACTGGGGGAATGAAGGGCAGAGGCCATATCTTGTAAGACAGTGTAGATCATGATAGAAGATTTTAAGTTTTATTCTCTGTGCACTGGGGAGGCACTGTAGGGTTTTAAGTAGGGACATGACATGATTTGAATTACAGCTTTAAAGATCACTCTGGCTACCATTGAGAATGGGTGGTAGGCTCTGTTTACCAAAGAGAGCAGAGATTAGCAGGCATTGATAGTGTAAAGCAAATATATAAATTATGGGAAGCCCTTATTTAAGTTTTTCTACTTCATACTCCGTCTTTTATCTTTTTTTCTTTTTTACTTTTGTGGCTTTTAATGAGTATGTTTAGCAATATCTCAATTGATTTAAATCTTATCTTTATGTTTTTCCCTTAACAACTCCATAAAGAGAAAAATCTTTTACCTATTTTCTATCAGTACTCAGTAGTTTCAGTTAACTACAGATTAACCAGCCACTTTAAAACTTAGGAGTGAACAACAAAGATTTATTATTTGTCATAGTTTTGAGAACTGATTGGGCTGCTCCTCTGTTGGCTTAGCCTGGGCTTACTCATGGGGCTCCATTTAGGTGGAGGTTTGGCTAGGCTGAAAGTCCAAGACAGCATTACCTACATGTCTGTCTGCTGGCATGCCTTGGTTCTCTTCTGTGTGGCCATCTTCTTTACAAGGTAATCTCAGGGCAGTAAAGTAGGCCATCTTCTTTACAAGGTAATCTCAGGGCAGCTCTCCAAAAAAGTGAAAAGCAGAATTTACCAGAGGCTCAAGGTTTGGTTTGGGAAGTTGTATAATCTCAGATTCCAGTTCTCTCTCTCAATGGACAGAGGAGCAAAGTCACACACCAAAGGAGAAATTATTACAACCATCTATGAAAATAATTACCACAGTCCACTCTCAGGCCACTACATTTTATATTTCTCCCACATGGAAAATATACTTATTCTCTTCCCAAATTCCACAAAGTCTTATCTGATTATAGTCATGCTGTCCAAGTCCAAGATCTCTTGATCTGCATCAGGTTCAGATGTGAATAGGCTCCTTAAGTTCAGTTCCTTTGGTGCAGGAACTCTTTTGATTTGGACTCTTGTAAACTAAATAGAATACCAAATAAGTTAACTAAGTTTCTAGCTCAAAAAACTAGGTAAAGATGAGCAAATATCTTTCCCAGAATAAGTCAAGGGAAAGAAATAATCAAGAATGATAATCAATGAAATAGAAAATAAGCATGAAAATCAGTGAAACCAATAGCTAGCTGGTTCTTTGAAAAGATCCATAAAATTGACAGACCTGTCAAGAGATCAAGAAAAAAAGAGAAGACACAACAAATATCTGGAACAACAACAACAACAAAAAAGGATATCACTATAGATCCTGAAACATTAAAACTTAGATAAAAAAAAAAAAAACAACTTATGATCAGATTCCTTCTTGGATACAAACTGTGAAAGCCCACTCAAGAAGAAATAGGTCAACCTGAACGTCCCTATGTCTATTACTTAGATTAGATTTGTAGTTAAAAATTTTCCCACAAAGAAAACTCCAGGGCTTTATAGCAAATTCTCCCAAACATTTAAAGAAGAAATAATGCCAATTCCACATAAACTCAGAAAAGAGAAAAGGAACACTTCTCAACTTGTTTTAGGATGGCTGTATTATTACTCTGATACCAAGACAAAGACATGACAGAGAAAGAAATCTGTAAACCAATATTCTCAGGAACATATGCAGAAATTCTTATTGAAATATTAGGAAAGGATAAACAAAATAACAAATTGTAAAAAGTTAATACCTCATGACTAATGTAATGTCAAAATAAGGTTGGTTAGTTTAACATTCTGAAATCAGTGTGATTCATCATATTAATAGACTTAAGTGGAAAAACTATTGTAATTTCATTGCAGAAGATGCAGGAATTGCAGGAAAGTTGTACAGAAGATGCAGAAAAATGCCACTTGTGATTTAAAAACAAAAAACTAAAACTAGGCAAATTAGGAATAAAAAAGAACTTCCTTAAACTGATAAAAGATATCTACTAAAAACCTAAAACTAATGTCATATTTAATGGTGAAAGACTGCATGCTTTTCTTTTATGATTGGGAATAATTAAGAATTTCTGACCTTACCATTTCTATTCAACAGTGCACTGAAATTCCTAGCCAGTGCAGTAAGGTAAGAAAATAAATAAAAGACACATAGACTAGAAAAAAAAAAAAAACTGTCTTTATTCATAGACAACCTGCTTGTGTTTCTAGAAAGTCCTAAGGATTTTTTAAGAAGCCCTTAGAACTATTAAATCAGCCTAGTGAAATCACAGTATATATAATCAGTATACAGACACCATTTTTAGTTTTGTATACACTTATCAGATAATAGCAGTGAACAATTGGAAAGTGGAAGTTCACTAACAGTACCATTTATAATAACATAAAAAATGAAATACTTAAAAATAAATAATAAATGTGTACAAGACCACAAAATACTGTGATATAAAGAAGACCTAAGTAAATGGAGATGTATACTATTTTCATGGATCAGAAGACTCAAAAATTTTAAAATTTCAGTTCTCTCAAAATTGATCTATAGATTCAACAGAATCTCAATCAAAACCCTAGGAGGCTTTTTAGTAGGACTTGATAAGCTGAGTCTATAATTTATATGGAAATTCAGAAGATCTAAAATAACACATTTTTTTTAATAGAACAAAATTTGAGGAATTAACACTATTTGATTTTAAGATTTGCCATGATAAAGTTGTAGTATTCAGGACAGTTGTGTTGTTAGCATAAGGACAGATCAGTTGAACAGAGCAGAGTCTAGAAAGATGTACACATTTATGGTCAATTGATTTTTGACAAAGGTGCCAAGGCAATTGAGCATATGGTGCTGGAGGAATGGTATATCCTTCAGGTTTACGGTATGTGCTGTGACCCTTATGTCATACTGTATCCAGAAATTAACTTGAATGAATTATAGTTGTAAACCTAAGAGCTGAAACTTATTATAAAACTTATAGAAGAGAAAGTGACTTTGCTAAGGCAATGTTTCTTAGAGAAAACCCGAAAAGCATGAATGATATGAGAATGAATATTGATAAATTTCACTTCTTGAAAATTAAAGACTTACTTCCTTTGAGAGACATGATTAAAGAGCAAGCAACAGGGCGACATTACAAAAAAAAAGTATCCTGAGATGAGTGTAATTTGTATGTAGCCTTATTATGCAATCCATTACTCCAGTATAGTGTAGTAGAAAAAGTGCTGGGGTTTAGACTCAGAAACTTCTCATACATAATCCTAACTTTAGTACTTGTCAAAGGTCCAGTTTATGAAATTTAGTGTTTTTTCACATTCTCTGAGCCTTGGTTCATTCTTTTTTGTGAAATTATAATATTCGTACCTATCTAATAGGCTTGTAATGATGTTCAAACAAAATAGGTATAAAAATATTAGAATGCTATTGCTATTTTTTTATTAAATTTTTTAAAAATATTTTTTTATTCTTGAGAGAGAGAGAGAGACAGGGCATGAGTGGAAGAGGGGGCAGAGAGAGAGGGAGACACAGAATCTGAAGCAGGCTCCTGGCTCTGAGCTGTCAGCACAGAGCCTGATGCGAGGCTTGAACTCACAAACCGTGAGGTCATGACCAGAGTTGAAGTCAGACGCTTAACCAACTGAGCCACCCAGGCACTCCATAGAATGCTATTACTATTCTTAATGTATCATTGTCATCGTTATTGTTATCATACGTAATTGGTCCTTAGTTACTCCCCTTAAATAATGGTTAGTATGAAAAGACCTCTCCTTTTCACATAACCAACTATAATTATGTCTTTTTAAATTTTTTTTAGTGTTTATTTTTGAGAGAGAGAGAGCACACACAAGCACAATTGGGGGAGGGTCAGAGAGAGAGGGAGACACAGAATCTGAAGCAGGCTCCTGGCTCTGAGCTGTCAGCACAGAGCCTGACGTGGGGCTCGAACTCACGGACCACAAGATCATGGCCTGAGCCTAAGTCTGATGCTCAACCAGCTGAGCCATCCAGGTGCCCCTAACTGTAATTATATCTAAGGAGACTGTAAAGTTTTTAAATTTTTTTTAATTAAAAAATTTTTAATCTCTACACCCAATGTGGGGCTTGAACCCACAACCCTCATATCAAGAGTCTCATGTTCCATGAACTGACACTGACTGAGCCAGGCAGCATTCCCTGAAAAATTTTTTAAATATTTTACTAGCTGTATGAACATCCATAAACTCCAGTTTATCCTTCTGATCCTTGTTGACTATGGAAATCAAAAGTGGATGTAGTCTTTTTTTTTTTTTTTTTTTCTCTTAAGGGACAGTCTGCTCACACTACCTTTGTTGTATGCTCTGTAGTTTTATACCAAGCCAGTTCTTTTTAACAGCAGTACTTCTATGAGCTATTGAAGAAACATTCTCTGGAGACGTAGAGATAATAAGTAATAATTGTGTCATTTTCCTATAAATAAATATATACTATGTGTTATATATTTAAACTATAATAACTAGGATTGGTCATTAGTTTACTTTTTTAGTGTAGTGAAATTCAGCTGTGCTCTAAAACATGTAATGATCTACTGTAAGGAATGAAAGATAGTTCAGTGGTTACAAAGAACATATTAGGTACTTTGAGTTAAAAAAAGAATGATTTCATGTCAAATGAGATAAACTGTATTGCTTCACAAATCTACTTGTCTTTGGCACAGGGAAATTGAGTTTTTTAATATCTGAAAGTTAGATTACAGAGACTCACCCATGACTCATCCATTATACGTTTAAACTTTCTATATTACAAAGGTTAAGAACCTTTTGTTTATCAACGACGACTGAACAAAAAAGAATGGCAACCAAGGTCACTTTCAAGAAAACCAAATTAAGGGATTTGGGAGCAAGAAAATTAGAAAACATTATCGTCATTGCACTTGTAAAGTACATGTACATATGTACATATTACATAGAACAAAGAACATATTAGGTACATTGAGCTAAAAAGAGAATGATTTCATGTCAAATGAGATAAACTCTATTGCTTCACAAATCTACTTGTCTTTGGCACAGGGAAGATGGGTTTTTTAATGTCTGAAAGTTAGATTATAGAGACTCACCCATGACTCATCCATTATACATTTAAACTTTCTATATTCCAAGAGTTAAGAACCTTTTGTTTATCAAGGACTACTGAACAAAAAAGAATGGCAACCAAGGTCACTTTCAAGAAAACCAAATTAAGGGATTTGGGAGCAAGAAAATTAGAAAACATTATCATCACTGTACTTGTAAAGTACAGTATTATTCTTCATTTTATATTAAGGTAGATAGGATATGAGACAGTAGAATTGGAAAAAATTGAAAGAAAAAAACCACTATCTTCCTTGTGTCTTCCTTTTTTCAGTTGTTCACTACCTGTTTAGTCACCCAGTTCATTGGGACAGGATGAGAAAGATGGACAAGAGGAATGATACAGGATTGGTAGTGAGGATGGTATAGCTGAGGTAGACAAAGAGATTTATAAATTGGTTCTGGAGGATTTAAAGTGGGTATTAGTATTTCCATACAGAGACCCAAAATTCTTTGGATTGTGGTAATAAGTTATTACTGTTTGTTACTCATACTCATTGAAGTTCTCTAAGTTTCTTACTAGCAGTGAACTGTTATTCCACCTCTGTTCTTTCCAACTTTATGCTACCTTTTTACTAAAGAAAAGTATTCTTATATGTACAGCATAATCACTTTATGGAGTACTTGTTATAGGCCAGATTCATAAGCCAGAGGCACCTAGTTCCTTGGATCAGTCTCTATGTGATTTGGATCTTCTTATTCATGGCTTTTAAAATTTGTTTTTCTATAGAAAAAAAAAATGTCCTTTCTGTTTGTGGGAATAAAGTGCAACAGATTTTGTTGAATACAGAATAGTGATTGGACCTGCTGATGTTGCCAAAATAAATAAACCTTTGAGACTGGTGACTTTGTTTTTGTATCTTCCATAATATTTTATGCAAAGTAGAGACTTAATATTTATTACTAAAAGTAAGATTGTTATTTGCATCATTTAGAATCCTTATGTGTTAGAAAAGGTAAAGAGCAATAAGTATGTTTGATGGCTAAGAATAGCATCGAATTTCAAAGTGTGATCATCAAGAGATTTCTTGAAGGCAACTTCTGGGAGAAAACTGAAAAATCACTTCAAAACATTACCAAGTGCTGTTTGTGTTTCCGCTTACCTGTTCACTTTTGCCCTTCAGTATATTATGCTACTTTGTTTTGCCCTACCTCCTTAGCCCTTTACCCACAATTGCTTTTTTTTATACCTCAGTTATTAGGGCTTATAAGGGTGCCTCATTTGAATCTCTGTCTTTCTTTATTTCCTGTTTCTCACTGTCTAAGAAGACCACATACCTATTATTACTTTCATTTAATTAAAAACAAATAACTGGCTGTTGCCTTAAATTACTATAGTAGAGCTCTTAAGTATCTTAGAATCCCAGGCCTGGTCAGTTCTCCATATTTCAGATAACAAACTTTGATATCTGTTCCACATCCTGATGATCAGGAATCTATAACGTTAAAAGGAAAGAGCAGTGTTGAAATGTGACCTTGCACAAGTCAGCCTCATTTAGCTGGCTTTCTTTATCTGCAAATTTGAGAGAGTTAATATTTGTCCTTGAACCTAATAGAATCTGTTGTGGGTTTAAAATTAAACAAAGCCTTGTAAGCTGCACAAAACCTCTGCAATTCTAAGATATTATAGGGATAATATTTCTAAAGTACCACTTAGAAAAGGCTACATTAAAATAAAACATTCACACTTCTATGAAGCAGCCAGGGGTATCTTTTCAGTCTCTTCATTTCTTTTTCTGTAGTAGCCTCTCAATCCTTGATGGAAATTCAGTCCACCTCTAAAAGCCTAGGGCAAATGTCACTACCTTCATAATTTATCTCTTTATGTCCTGAATTAAAAGTAATATCACCCCTTAGAATTCAGATAAAACCTTTAATGGACACAGCAGTTGCCTTTTATTTTCAGTCTTTTCAATCCACCCATTACTCTTGAGTGAAACATCTAAATATTATAAAATAAATTGGAGTAGGGCAGTAGTCACTCAAACCTTAAATGTGTCTAAGATCACATGGGGAATTTTGATCTCTCTCCTTAGAAGTTGGGAGTTAGAAGTTGGGAGTCAGGCCTTCTGCTTCCGACACACTGTGCTTGTGTTTTACATGATTCTCCAGCAGGTCTTTTGCACATGATATTGCCTTAGTCTAGAATCAGTGTTTCCTTTCTCTCTTTGTGTGGTACCTATCCATAAGATCTGAGGTTTATCATTAATTCCTAAGGGAATCTTTTCCTAGCTTACTAACCGATTCCTAGTAAATCCTTAACTAGGTCAACTCCCCCACATTATATATTCTCAGAGCACTGAGTATTCCATCACAAGTGAAGCTTTGCCATGTATTTGTAAAATTATTTGAATAATGACTTTCACTAAACTGGAAGCTCATGAGGGTGGAAATTATATATGTTCTTGTTCTGTGTTATATTGCTATTGCCTGCATATATGCCTATTGTCTATAGTTCCTGGAACACTGTCTTAGCTTAGTAAATAGTGTGCATAGATGAGTAATAGTCCACAGACATCATTTAGACAAGTATTGGACCAGAAGTTCTGGACCCTTACATTCTATCCCTGGCTTACAACTGATTTGTAAGTTCTCTCTTAACCTTTCTGTTTGGGGATCTAAAACTGAGTGAAACCTGTCCTACCTACAGGGCAGATGTTCATGGGGTATTGAGGACATTATCGAGGACATTAAGTGAGAAATGTGCAGGCACTTTGAAAAGTCTAAAGTGCTATTTAAATATAAAGTTACATTAAATAGTGATATGAGTGGAAGACACTCATGGATACAGAGTATAATACATGAGCCATGTTATTGTTATTTATTGTTTAAGCCATAGGAATTGCATTTCAAGGTGGAATTTAATCTCTGCTTCTTGTACGTTTGACTTCTTGTTTATTTCACAAATTATAGCTCTCACTATCCATTCTTTATGGTAGTGAATATCATTTATTTCTACTTGTGAAAAACATATGAACCAAAATTGCCCAAGACTAGCCTTCAGATTTCTTTTTATGGTTCAGCAAGCCCTGTGGTATTAATATGTACCTCATCTTTCACAAATGGCTTATCTATGTGTTTGTAATTACTTAATACTATGTGCTGTTAGGCATAAAGGGATTGTATATGTTAACTGGGTAAAATGGAATAGGAAAACATCAGTTAAACAGATTGAATGGATACTTTGGTATATTTTTGGAACAGGGCAAGATACCCTCGACTTTTAAAACAGACTCTATATGTGGTCATTCCATAATTTTCTTCCACTAGCCTATTAAAATATATTTATGTTGCCCCCCCTCTGTGTTTTATGTTCCCAGTTCTGTCTACCTTCATCCTTTTTCATTCCTCTAATTTTTCCTCTTTTTAACTTCAACAATTTGGGTTGCAGGGGAAAAAACCTGGCACTTAATCAAGAACATGATCTCATTGCTTTCAATGGCTTAGAAAAGAAACATTTTAAAGCAGTTGAAAGATTTCACTTTGGAAAGTAGGTACTGCATAACTAAGTGTGTTGGTTCCCAGCAGAGCCTTGAGTAACCTCTTTCCAGCCATCCTCATGTTTTTTCTCTTCTACTTCCTGTTCAGTGAGCAATAGCCTAGGTTTAAAAAAAAAAAAAAAAAAAAAAAAAAAAAAAAGGCCAGTAAGACTTTACTTCTGGCTCTCTTGCCAGGGTATTGTTTTCTGTTCTTTCACTCTTCTGCATAATACTTGTATATTTTTGTAGCATAATGTTTCTAGGCTTCATCACCTGTATAGACATAGAATATAATTGTTAGTTCCCTCCTGCTCACACAAGCCCCCCAGCCCTTTTCAGAGTTCCCTTAGGTATTTTGGGGAGTCTGAGTGGAATGTAACATGTGTTCAGGAACATGAAGTGAATATTCTTTTCTTACAGCTTACTTGGGAAGTCCATCCCCCTCAAGCCACCCCAATGTGGTACCTTTTCACTGCCACTGCTGCTGGGTCTTCTGTGAGGGGTAGTAGCTAGATTCTGTCTTTGGTGCTTTCAGAGCTGCCAGCCTTCAGAGTACCCGGGAGTGCATGGCTGAATTAGAGAGTTCTCCCTACTTCCCATCTCTGTACGCTTTGTTCCCAAATCCCAAAGCAGCAGAGTTTGTGCTCAGAGTTTCAGTCTCTCTTGAAAAGATTTCTTATCTTTTCCATCTATCCTTTTATTTCTGGGCTCAAAACCAGTTCAGAGAGCCAGATGGAAAAAGATATCATGCCATTTCTCCCATTGGCCTTTATTTCATCTCACTCTCCTTTGCTCACCCTCTCGCCCTCCTCTAAATTCCTGCTGAAATTTGCATCATCCATGATAGTTGCTGAATTCTTAATCGTACTTGGAATCAGCTCAGTCAACCTGTTACTTCTTTAAAAACTGGTTTCACTTGCTACAAAATTCAAAAGATACAAAAATATGTCCAGTGAAAAGTCTCTTAGTACTTTCATCCCACAGGTGTCAAGTTCCCCACCCTGGGGGAATCAGTATTACCAGTTTCTTCTGTTTCCTTCTAGAAATTCTTTATGTGTGTATAAATAAATCGGTATAGTTAATGTATATATTCTTCCCCACTCTCCCCCTTCTCCTTCACAAATGACATGTTTGCTCTGCTTGTCCTTGTTCTATTCACTAGAAGACTGTTTTGCATTAGCAATGAAGACTTTGCTTATTTTTTAATGGCTGCATTGCATGGTTATATAATAACTTATTTATCTTGTCCCCTAATGTTGGATATTTAGGTTGCTTCTAATCTTTCTCTATTACAAGTAATGCTGCAGAGAATAACATTTAACATAAGTTATTTTACCCATCTATATCTGTGGGAGGTAAATCCCCAGAACTGGAATTGCTAGGTTAAAGGTTATGTAATTTAGAACCTGCTGCATTTTCAGTTACTAAATTCTTAGGAGTTTGTTTTTGATTTCTAGCTTATATTCTAGACTCCTCCTTTAATGAGCTGTGTCACTACCTCATTTTATTTGGTGATTGCTCAGGTAGTACCCAGGAATCATAAAGAAGTGGACCAGGTAAGGAGAAAAAATAGATTGTTTTTGTTTTCATACTTTTCATAGAGATAAAAGTACAAAGAATTATTTCTCTATCCTGGAACAAACCTTAGTATAAGCTTGGTGATGAATGGCAGCTGATATTTAGTGTCTAGAAATAGTAGGGACTGTGCTGAACTGGAGGGTGCATGCCTTATATGAAGGGGGGCAGTGCAATTCAACTCCAGCCAATTGTTGGCACACTAGGTATTACAAACTTAGTGGTGACTCAGTGGTGACAGATGCTGCAGTTTTTTTCTTTAATTCAGAAGGCTTCATATTTATATTCTGTCTCCTAACGTCAAAATTCCATGTAGACCAAACAAAATCCATGGGATTGATCCAACTTGCTAAGCCTCCAGTTTATGCCCTCCACTGTTGCACATACAGAGGTAGCTTATTTGGTCTATTTCTCCAGCTCTGACTCCCACATTTTCTGGTTCTTCATCATCTGCTATCAACTAGATACTGCCTCTGGGTGTTCTGTTGATTCTTAAATATTCAGGTCTGGATATCATCGTTTTCTATTTTCTTAAATCTTTATTTGAAACTTCCTTCACCCTTGAGGACAACATACAGAATCATGAGATTTAATATCTCATTTCTATTCATTTAGTTGCCATATCCCATGACTCCAGCAAACATTTTCTATTTTAGAGGTGTAAAACTTTAGCAGGCAGGATCAGAAAACACTGATATTCATTGTTCTTTCCATGATCTCTACCAGAATTCTTTCTAGATTTTGGTCATTATTTGAAGGGACTGGGAGGATATGATCATAGATGTTAATAAGTATTCAAATAAAACTTAGCCAGGCTGTAGTCATTCATGGCAGCATTTTGAATGTGTTTTGTTCAGTGAGGTATTGGAAGAGGAATTAATACCTTGAGCCAAAGTCCCCAGACACTGATGATTCCCATTGGATCAAAAACTGTTACCTACGTAGTTCATATTTTTGTATTCCATGTTTCAGAATTTCCTACTAGAGAGTGTTATACAATTGTTAATATTACCTCTTCCCTCCCTCTTGTCATAGACTTCCATTGCCTCCATCCCAGTCAAATGGTTAGAAACTACTGCCCTTGATGTTTTTTCTCAAATAGTTTAAGTCACTTATTCATACTTAGAGTAATTAAAAGGTTATTTGGAGGCACTATAAAAAAAAAAAACAAAAAACTAGATTTGGGAGGAAAACTCTTGGGACACTGAGTCCTGACAGTTACTGGGGAGAAGCAAGCGTTGTCCAAGCAGTTCTTGGCTGAGAGCTGTCTGTCTAGCTCTCCATTTCTGCATGCTCACAAAACTACTTTCTCATGGTATAGTTTTCCAAATAAACTCCCCTACTAGAAAGCAAGTGTTCTCAATACCAGCCATTACATTGTCTTTCTGATAGTCTCCTTAAATTAGTTTTCTCTTAGGTTACACTAACCTTTTTGAAAGATTGATAGTTCATACTGACAAAGGAGCAAGGGAGCTAACCTTTCCAAGTGCCTACTTTAGGAGGTTTTTTCTGTATTTTATTTTAGTCCTCATAGTGACCCCTTGAGGCAGATATCACTGTTTACAGTTCGCGGAGGAGGAAACCAGGGGTTAGCAAGGTTAAGACATTTGTACAAGACCAAACTGTTACCAAGTTGTAGAACCTGAGCTTTCAAACACATAACCATCTTGCTCCAAGTCTCTTATTCTTTGTATTATTCCATTTTATTCCCAGTTTTGAATTTTAGAAAGATTGTTTTGTTAACTATGTATCACAAGAATGGAGATAGGACAGTTAGAAACCATGGTATTAATGCAGCAGAAAAAAGGTTTCAAGTACGAAAGAGAAGGTCACAGATAAAAGAACCTGGTAAGAGAGTAATTGAAATGTTGGTTTAGCACATACTTGTGTGTTCTTTTAGTTTACTATATAAAGAGTGGATTTTTCAAGCTATAAATTCCAGTTTAAAATGACAACCTATCAATTATATGTTGAAGCTATTAACACTTAGTATTTGGGGATATGGCATAAAGTATAAATCAGAATCTTAAGACTGAATCATTCTCTGTCCTTTGTAGAGATTTTCTTTAATATGAATGTGCTTGATAGGTATTTTTAAATCTCTACTTTTATTTGTATATTAATTCATATAAAAGAAGTAGTAAAGAGCACAGGATTTAGCACATTTTTTTATGCTGGTTAGACATAATATAAAAGAATGTAAAACTCATTTGAATCTGGAAATTATTCCAAAGATTGAACAAGTTTTGCCACTTATAATTAGATATGAATCCATTGTACAGAGAGTGCTTTTTGAGAGCTAGTTGTATTTGGTAGCATATAATAAATAATTTAAAATATTAATACTGTATATTTGTATTGTGCATTATACTTTGTTACTGAAGTTTGAGAACTCATGAGTTTGTCAGTAGATATCTGAGGAAAATAATTCAGAATAACAGATCTGAAATATAAAGAGATTATAGCAAATAAAATTTAGATAATCCATTATGATTCTGGAGTAGAGTACATGATCTTGTTGGGAATGGCCTGGTCATGGGGAACATAAAAGAGCAAAAGAAATAGGGAAAATGAGATGGTATCTGCACCTCCCAGGTTTTTAAAGATGAGCATGAGAAAGCGCTATGCTCCCTAACTCAGGTGGAGAGCCTTTTCTAATGACTTGAGGTGCTGTTCAGATCTGTTCAGTCAGGCAACACAAAATGCGAGGCTCTGAAATAACTATAGACTGGGAATGCAGGAAGTAAAAGAAACTGCAGCTGTCCTTTAGTGTTGTAAGTCTTGGGATGAAACATAACTTGGCTCCCTGGAATTTGACTTCAAGTTCAGTTGTAAAACATAACCTGATTGGCTACCTCCTTATTTTGAATTATATATTAGCATATCCTCCTGAGATGTGGAAGGTAAAAACACTTCTCCACTTCTCTTGCAATGAAGAGCATATGAATTCCCTCATCCTCTGCCTTTATATCCTCCTTTTAGCACTCACCTCCTAATAAATTGACAAGAGGATGCTTCAAAGCTAGTCATAAGAGTAGTTGATGATGCTCTCTAAAGTCAATTTAATGGATGCTGGGAATGCCCCAAAATAACATTTCTATTAACCTGTTGTTGATATTATCAGAAATTTCTACCATTACTGATTCATGCTAAGTTTCCTATTAAATTGAATCATCCCTAGTGAAGCTACTGATTTAATTTCTATCTAGCCAAGATAATATTTAGTATTTTTAATAGAAATTTTCAACTACAGGTTCCTCTTTGATCTGGGCCTCCTGGTAGCTCCCACTTCTCTGATTTCGTGTTCTGTTGTTCATGCAACTCTAGCTACGCTGTCTTCGGTGCTGTTCTTTGAACATGATAGACAGTTTCTGCCTCAGGGTCTTGATTTTAAATGCTTTCTCCCCTTTATCTACATGGCTTGCTTCCTAACTTCATTCAGGTCTTTACTCTGATTTAACTTTCTCACTGAGGCTTTCTCTGAGCACCCTATTTAAAATTGTAACCCCACCACCCACAATCCCTAAATGCTTTCCCAGCTTTATTTTTTTCTGTTGTACCTACCATGATTTAAATACTGTATGTTTGGGGCGCCTGGGTGGCTCAGTCGGTTAAGTGTCCGACTTCAGCTCAGGTCACGATCTCATTGTCTGTGAGTTCGAGCCCCACGTCATGCTCTGTGCTGACAGCTCAGAGCCTGGAGCCTGTTTCAGATTCTGTGTCTCCCTCTCTCTCTGACCCTCCCCCGTTCATGCTCTGTCTCTCTCTGTCTCAAAAATAAATAAACGTTAAAAAAATAAAAAAAAAATGTTCCTATCTTATAAAAAATAAATAAATAAATACTGTATGTTTGACTTTTTTTTTAATTTGCCTGCCTTTCACCACAAGAATGTAAGCTTTATGTGAATAGGCATTTTGTTCATTGCTGTATTTCCCAGTGTAATTTCTCACATGTAGTAGATGCTCAGTAAATATTTGTTGAAAGCATAAATGAATACAAGGTACTGCAGGATTGAACATAAAAAGAAGTGCCTATAGGGAAAGTGAATACCAAACAATTATCTTGTTGTGTAGTTTTTCTTATGTTGTTTCGCAAAATATGATGAATTTTATTCATCCCTTTCCAAGAAATACTTGCCCAGGACCAACTATGGACAGCTTCCATTGGCATGTTTATAACAATTCTGAACTCAACAAAACCTTTAAATGACACGCATATATATAGACCCTAAGTTTCTAGAGCACTATGTTGGATTTTTTGCACTAACCTGGGAGTCAGGGTTTCTGGCTCCTATTATCTGATTTTTGTTTTCATCTGTAAATAGAGGTGATTGGAAAACACTAACATCTGTTCTAGCTTAATCTAAGATTTTATGATTTACTTCAGTGTAGCTTAATGAAATCCTTTATGCCAATTCTATAATTATTTATTAAACTTTGGAAAACTGCTGGGATAGGGGAAATGCAAAAATGGGAAGAAAATATTGAATCTTTCAGAAATGCAGAACCACAAGGGTTTGCTCTGGAGGTTGTTTATCAGTATGTTATATCCTTTGCCTGCAAAAGAAAATAGAGGCTTCAAAGCCATATGAATGTTTGAGCTGTGGATCAAGGCATGTGAATTGGTTCTGTGAGTAAATCGTTATATTTTAATATCAAAATACTCTGGATGTGTGTCAATAGGGATTTTTTAATGTATTTGTTTTAGTCCAGGGGGTAGTTCCATTTTTGAATGATAGTACACAAACTTTAAAAATTATTTATAATGAGGGCACCTGCGTGGCTCAGTTGGTTAAGCCTCCAACTCTTGATCTCAGCTCAGGTCTTGGTCTCAGGGTCGTGAATTCAAGCCTCGTGTTTGGTTCCACACTGGATATGGAGCCTACTTAAAAATATATATATAATGATGATAGACTTTGCCTTCAAAATAAGTCTTCCTGTTGTAGTGAAGTAGAACTCTACCAAATTTACTTTCAATTATGAATAAGATTAAGTACTCAGAGTATTGATTGGTATGGGAAATAATAGGAAATATTTTGGATGACATTATTGTCAAAATTGTCTTTATGCCTAGATGTTATATTTTATACACCAGGTATGACATTGCCATATTAATTCTTTCTTGTTCTCTGGCACTGTGGTATTAGAGTTCTTGCTTGTTCTCTAAACTAGTAGTTTCCAAGCAGCATTACCTCCAGGAGCTGTTTAAAAGTATTCTTGGACCCCTACCCTCAATTATTTGGGATCAGTAGGTACAGAATTGGCTAGGGATTCTGTGCTTTTAATTCTGATGCATGGCACAGTTTGGGAACACCTGTCCTAAACTGATGTGGTACAATATATTTGTACTGCAATTCAGTAAGAATGAAGTAGGATCATGTGTAACTTAACATTGACAACCCCATGAGATTCAAACACCCTGAGACTTTCATAGTAAGGAATGCAAAATAGTATAATATAAACAGTATGATAATAAATGAAAACAGCTTCATGTGTTTTGAACTCAAATAAATAAAATCTGGAACTACAACTCTTTCAGATATAAATCCACAAGAAAGTGTTATCTAAACCGACTGTAACATAAAGGTGCTTCTGGTTGGAGTCCAGTACATTTGAGGCCACATATAAAGGCAGAGAGGTTGGCTCAGCCTCTGACTTAAGCATATCCTAACATTTCACAGCATAGTTAAATAGAGTTTACTAGTGACCTTCTATTAACAATGTATATTTTTATTTTCAGGTTATATAATTATTTTAGAATGGAGAAATGCAAGTAATATTTTGAAGATAACATCAAAAACCACCATATATCTTAAAGTAATCAAAACCTTTAACTCCTATATTAGACGACCATAGTAAATTCTAGAGGGCATGTGGCAGTCATGTGGCTTTTCTGATTAATTGTGTTTATTGATAATGCTTCAACATCTAACAGTGAAGTATAGTAGCCTAGAGACTCCTTCCAAGAAGCTATAAAAAATATGAATGTTCTACCCTCTTCTGTCTATTCATGAGTTAGTTCAACAAATAACTGTAGTGCCTGTTGTGTTCCAGATACTGCTTTAGGAGTTGGTACAGATAATTGGCAATCGTGACACAGGTAATAGACACATACGATAAATATATAACATGCTGATTAGTATTAGTCATATATATTAATCATATATATTAAAGATTAATATTTTCTTAGAAGAAGAAGCAAAAGTGAAACTATTTTGCTTTTTTGTTAAAAAAAACCTGAGTTTAGGAAAGGGAAGTTTGGCATAAAAAAATAGCCTTATTCAGTTAACATCATAGATATTTAATCACTGCTTCATGAATGAATGTGTGGAAACTTTTTTCTGCAAATTTAGTACACACAAAATTGACTTGGTAATGGAAAACAGTAATATTGTTTTAGGTCTAGTACCAGAAAACCTGTATCCTGCTCTGATTAGGCTCTTTGCAGAAGTGTTGTGTCAAATTTGGGGAGCCACTTTTTAAGAGAAGACAGGATAATGACAAATGAGGAAACCATGTCAAACTGGAATCAGGACTGGGAATACTTAGCATGGAGACTCTTTGCAAGATTCTGCAGATAATTTAAAAGGCTGCCTTGTGGGAGAGAAAAAGTAAAATTTAGTCTGTATTGATCCAGCCAGATGAGTGGATTGAAGTTCTAAGAAACAGTTTAGAATTTTATAAAAGGAAGATCTTTCAGCAAAACTCTCCATTCCCTGTCACTGGAAATGTAAGAAAAGCCACAAGAGTATATATAGGTCTTTAAAAATTTGACAAGTAGCATATGTAATAATTATTTTGGAATAAAAATGTCCATGGTATACAATATCCTTTAATCCTGAATCATAATGAGTAAAACTTGATGTAAATACTAGATTTTTTTTAGTAGTATGTCTGTTGTTGAACTTTTTGCATGGTACCTATCACAATGAAACATTGCCCCAGAAAAATGATAAAAAATTGTATCCCTAAACTTATACTTGCAGAAAGATGAAGCCCAACACAAGTACTTATAGTACAGTTCTAATAAGAAAAGGGAAGTCCCATTAGTTTATTGACGTTGGGCAAGTAGTGTCTTGTCTTAATTCCCTACCTCAGGGAATTGTGAGATTAAATGAGTTTGTATTTGTAAAATACTTAACCAGTAAGTATTTGGCCCAGGGAAGTAAACATTAAATAGTGGTAGTGGTTGTTATTTACAGTTTTAAACTACCTAGAGGCATTATTTGAGAGGTTAGTATTCTAATCTAGATGAGTTAATTTGCAGTATCTGTGGTTCTGTTTTCCTCTAGTCACCAAGCATTCTTCACTGCAGAACTCTGCAAGTTGCCTTTCAAATCACAGCTAAATGTAGTAAATCCTCATTTACCCAACATTGTTCAGGGGGAAATTGTTTAGCATAAGTGAAACACCTTCTGATTAACTTCCTAAAATGTAAACTTTTAACCATTTTTAACTTTTGAAACAAGTGTATCACATACTTTCCTGCCTTTTTAAAACAAAGACCCTAAAGATGACTTTAATTTTTTGATGAGTTAGTGTTATATGTATCTATAATTAAATAGTTGTTTTCATTTATTTTATTTTGTTCTTCTCAGGCAGCTGTCATTTTTTTTTTTTTTTTCTGTGGTAAAGCCTTTTTAAACACTCCCAACCACTTTCTAACTTTCTGTGTCTAATCTGTTCTGGATTTGGAAACCAGATATTCAGGCTTGCTAAGAATTGTATGTTAAAATGATTAAGATGTCTGGAATTCACTTGAAAATAATTAACAACTCCCCTCCCTTCTTAATTATTCAAGCTGGGTGATGGGCACTTGAACATTTATTACTCTGTTCTAACTGCCCTTGTACATGTTTGCAAATTGTCATAATAAAAGTATTTTAAAACCACCATTAAAAAAGGAATTGTATGGTAGCTATATGCAGGTCTAAGTGTATTTATTTCTTAATTTTTATCTTTATAAGGATTCACAGGAAACTTAACAGTATTTATCTTTGGACAGAAGGACTGAGAGCTAAGGGAAAGGGATGTTCACTTTAGAAGAGTTTAAGACCTTTTTTAGCTTTGTGTGTGTGTGTGTGTGTGTGTGTGTGTGTGTGTGTGTGTGTGTGTGTGTGTGTTTACTGTATATCTAGTCAGGAAGGAGGTTCACTTTAGTAAATTCTTTGAATTCACAATCTGTAAATTGAAAATACTAACAGCATCTAACTTGCAGAAACATGAGACTTGTGTACCTCTGTATTTTAACATATTTTTTTTGCTTTATTTTAAATAGTTTAAATGGTAGCACTGGGTTCTGTGAGATGCTGAAAGAGCAGTAAAAAGAGCTCTGTAATGGCTGTTTTAAACTTTTGAGAATTCTTTTTTGGTATCCAAATCTGGGCTTAAAGGGTCACTAATTGATGTTTGCAATGTTCCCTGTCATCTCTCCTCTTGATGGCTTGCTTACTGCCTCTGGTACAGCTAAGCTAACTCTTCACTCTTTCTTATGCTTTGCTTTCTTCCTAAAGCCTTACACTCCTTGTTTCTTTCTTTCTTCCTTGATTTAAATATTCTGTCCTTTCTGTGTTTACTATTATTGAGTGGAACATACAAGCTGAACTGCAAAGTATAAATTCGATTGTAAATTGCTACTGGATGTACTGGATTCACAATTAAGCATTACCTGAAGGTGGGGAGTATAAATTGTTGCCTTTTTGGGAGGCAATTTGACAAAACCTAGCATCACTTAAAATGTACATATTCTTTGTTATAACAATTTTTCTGCTGGGAAATTATCATAAAGTGATAGTCACTCTTGTACTAAGATGTATGAAGAAACTGAATGGTGTCTGAGTGAAAGAGAAAAAGGAGTTTGGAGTAAGAGGCAGACTTACCGTTTATAGTATAGGTCTTCTGAAATTCACCTTTTCCTTTACCTTCTACAGTTACTACTTTTTATGTTAAAGAGAAAATGTAGGGTAAAAAAAAAAAAACAAAAAACCTTTTACCACCTGTGGATTACACAGCATCTACAGGTTCTTATTCCTAATGGATTTTCTGGATTTTATTTTTCTTCAAGGGTCAACAATGCTCATAGTAGGCTTCTGCATTGTTCAACTTGACTTTGTGTAGTATTTTGATAACCCTAAATTAATCATTTGATAATTGAGTCCATTTCTGATATTAGGAATTTTTATAATTTTATTACATAAATGTGGGTGTATGTATCTATTGCATAGATGCATTTATCCTTCCTGATCATATTCCAAATACACATACCCGTTCTTAATCCCAACTCCATTATCTGTTGACTACCTGTTTTTCTATGTTCAGGTACTTAGGTATGTGTCTATGTATGTATATAGGTATACACACTGACATAAGACATGACATACAAAGTGATTTTTTGATTGTATTTTTTTTTAATTTTTTTAATGTTTATTTTTCAGAGAGAGAGAGAGAGAATGAGTGGGGGAGGGACAGAGAGAGAGGGAGACATAGAATCTGAAACAGGCTCCAGGCTCCGAGCTGTCAGCACAGAGCCTGATGTGGGGCTCCATCTCACAAACCGTGAGATCATGCTCTGAGTTGAAGTCAGTCGCTTAACTGACTGAGCCACCCAGGTGCCTCTGTAGTTTCTTTTTCTTTAAGCCTGATCATATTATACTCATTTGATTGCATGTTGCTTTTTTTTTCAGTCAACAACTGCATTGTGCAGATCCCCACCAAGTCACTTAGTAAAACTGATTTATTCTTTTTAATGATTGCATTGTGTTAATTGATCAGAGTATATTGTAATTTATTCAGCCATTCCTGTATTGATTGAAACAACTCTGCTTAGGGTGCCTGACTGACTCAGTCAGTAGAGCATGTGACTCTTGATCTCAGAATTGTGAGTTCAAGCCCCACATTGGTCATAGAGCCTACCTTGAAAAAGAAAGAGAGAGAGAGAGAGAAAGAAAGAAAGAAAGAGACAAACAAACAATACTGTTTATACAGACAAGAAATTGGAAAATAAGTGACAGTAAACATCTTTGTATATATTACATATGATTACTTTTATTTCTGTATGATAGATTCCCAGAAATTGGACTGGTAGGTTACAGGTAGAAGGAAGTACTTTACATTTTATACATGATACCAGATTTCTTTCCAAAAATGGGGCACCTGGGTGGCTCAGTCAGTTAAGTGTCTGACTCTTGATTTCTGCTTAGGTCATGATCTAACTGTCGTGGGATTGAGCCCTGCCTCATCAGGCCTTGCACTGAGCTGCGGAGCCTGCTTAGGATTCTCTCTCCCTGTCTCTTTGCCCCTCCCCTGTGTGCTCTTGCTCTCAAAATAAATAAACTTTAAAAAAATACACAAAAGGATGTCATAATTCATTTAGATGATAAAATATGACAGTACTTTCTTGAGATATTATCAGTCTTCTAAATTTTTGCTAAAGTGCTGTCTCATTAGAACCACTTAATTGTTATTTCACTTTTAGTAAGTTTGAGTATTTTTTATAAACTTGATAATTTGAATCTGCTCTGTCTCTACATGTCAAATATTTTTTCCAGTTTAATTGCTTAGTTTGTTGATACTTTTTTCACTTTTTATGTCTAGGAAATTTTGAACTTTTATGTCTGCCTGTCTCTTCAAGTTTTTGCTCTTTGTTAAGATTGTTTAAAAGACATATCATCTTATAAATTTTACTGTAGAATGTGTTGCTGTGATTTATTTTTTTCACTTGTTCTTCTTTATCCCACCTGGAGCTCTTTTTTTTTTTTTTAATAAATAATGTAAGATAAAGATCTATTTTTTTTTTGCTTGATAATCAGTTTTGTGATGATCATTTGAAAAAATAATTTATCCTTTACTGCAGAAGTAGAATTTAACTTCTGACTTGTACATTTTTTCATATGTGCTGGAATCTATATTTAAGGCTTTTATTCTGTTCCACTCATCTGTGTGTCTATTCTTAAACCAGTGCCATATTGATTTGATTATTGTCTTTTGAATGTATTCTGATATATGTCAGTGAAGTCTATTTTTAGTTTTCTCCTTTTGCTCAGGTTTTTTGGTGATTCTTGGACTTTTTGCTTTATAACTTTAAGTTCCTATTTTTAAATTAAAAAAAAAACAAATCTTTTGGCGTTATTTCTCAATACGGTCATGTATAAGTATTGGGAAAAAGTACTGTGAATGAAATATTTTTCCCATTATTTTTGTATGTGTTAGTTTCTAAACTAGAGAATTTTTTTTATTTTTTTATTTTTTATTTTTGAGAACTTTTTAAAATTTTAACTGTATTGTATCATACCTCTTATTGATAATTTATTTTTATTTCAATTTTCTTTTACTATAATTGCTTGCATTTTCTAAGTATTCCATCAGGTCATTAACAAAAAGGTATTTTCTCTTTCATTCTGATATTATGCCAGTTAATTCATTTTCATGTCTTAATTAGTCCCTATAGTCTTTAAGTCATTGTTGAATTTTAAAGGGGTTAGTGGGCTTCCTGTTCTAATCCCTAATTTAATTAATTTTATTTATTGATTGATTGAATGAGTAATGATTCAATGATTCATATGATTAAAATAATAAAAATTAACTGTGAATAGTCTCCTTCCCATCTTTTCCCTAATCGTTTCATTTCCCACCCTGTACTCAAAGTAACCACTGTCACTGGATCTCTTCCACAGATCATCAGATTTCCATATAGAAGCAAGTTCTTGATCTATACATAAACACACATACCTCTGTACAATGTATGTACAAATTTATTGTATGTTCATATAACCTTAATTTTATTTGAAATGGTTATCGTGTTTTGCTATATATGATACTACTGTTCTTTTTTTCAGAAATGCTTAATTTTTTTGTTTTATTTTTTTCCATAGAGCTTTATTAAAAAGCTGAGGGGCGCCTGGGTTGCTCAGTCAGTTAAGTATCCTCTTGGTTTCTGTTCAGGTTATGATCTCACAGTCGTGGGATCAAGCCTCACATTGGGCTCTGTGCTGAGCATGGAGCCTACTCGGGATTCTCTCTCCTCTCTCTCTGCCCCTCTCCCCTGCCAGTACTCTTTCTCTCTCTCAAAATAAATAAATAAACATTTAAAAAATGGTTGCTGAATTGTATCAAATGCTTTTCAGCATCTAATGATACGATGATACGATTTTTTTCTCCTTAATTTGTTGATGTATTAGATTATGTTGATTAAAAAAGAACCACTTGTATTTCTGCAATAAATACTAGTAGTATATTATTTTTGACATGTGCCTGGACTCTATTGTCTAATTTTATTTTTTTTAATTTATAATTACATTTAATTTTTTTTTAATGTTTATTTATTTTTGAGAGAGAGAACACATGTGTGCAGACACAAGTAGACTGCACTGTCAGCACAGAGCTCAACGTGGGACTTGATTTCATGAACCCTGGGAGATCATGACCTGAGCTGAAACCAAGAGTGGGATGCTTAACGGACTGAGTCTCCCCGGCGCCCCTAGAATCATATTTAACTTTAAAGTGAAATCAGTTTATGGGTATATTTTATGTACTAGTACCTTTATTAGATTTTTGCATTGAGTTATTTTTACTGGATAAAATGACTTGGAACATTTTTTGTATTTTTCTGTGGTTTACTTTTATTAGAATTATGTTTTTTTTTTAAAGATTAAGAATCTACTGAGAACCCAGCCCAGTGTTGATGTTTTTCTATAGTAGATTTTTAATTACCTTTAATTTATGGTGTTTTGTTCTACTCAATTCATTTCTCTTGGGTCAATTTTGATATTTTCTATTTTACTGGGAAATCATCTTCTCTTTCAGGTTTTGAAATGAATTGCCATGAAATTGCATTTGTCTTTTTAAAATTTGTCTTGTTTTCTTAATTATCTCCTATACTTGTGGTTGTATTTCTCTTTCATTCTGAATCTTGAGTTTTCACTCCTCTTGTTCCCTTTTTTTTCCACCCACTCATTAGACTCTGATTATTTAATCATCTTTCAAAGAGCTACCTTTTCGATTTATTTATGTTCTCTATAAAGTCTTTACTTCTTATCTCTTAGTAATATCTCTTAGTTTCTTCTTCCTAATTTATTTTGATAAATTTTGTTTCTTTTCTCATTTCTTTTTTAAGTGTTTTTCTCTCTTGCCTTTTAAAAATATTAAAATTCTTTAAGGCCATAAATTTACTTCTGCATATAAATTTTACTGGATCACATGGGTCTTAATTATGATTTTATTTATATATTGTCATAGCTTACCACATATAGCATAATTTCCCTTTTGATTTCCTAATTGATCCAAAGATTATCTAGTGTCATAGGTTTTAAGGAAAGATATTGTAATTTTTTTTTGAAAATTTTAAGGTATATATCTCTGAAGTTAATTAAAACTTTCATTATGACCATGTTTATGATAAGTCATGGTAGTGAACATAGGAAAATCTGTTTTTGGTTAGAGGGTTACAAGGTAGCTTTTAAAAATCATGTTAATTGATACTATAATTAAATTTATATTCTTTCCAACTGTATTTGTCTATTCTAAAAAGTATACTGAAATTACTGTATATTTCTATTTTTAAAAATAAATTTATTAAAGTTCTAGCAAATTTTGCTTTCTTACCTGCTATGTTATTTTGTGTATACAAGTTTGTAACTCTTATATTTTAATCATAAACTGTATATTTTATAATTATATAATCTTTCTCTTTATACTGATAAGTACTTTTGACATTAAAATTATACCTTGACTGATACATGTTTCTCTGCAGTTACCTGAAAACAAAATACTCTTTTCCCCCAAAAGATGCTCATTGCTTTCCTTGCCGGCTCCTTGACCTTGAAGAGATGAGACTTTTAAGGGTATTTTTATTTTCTGCCCCTCTTCTTTTTTTCCCTTGAGCCTCTTCTTCCTTGTGAGATCTTGGAAGTATTTTTACTTCTGCTTACCTTCATCTCACCTGTCTACAACTCTTTTACTTTGTATAGTTTAGAAATTTATTAAAATTTCTTTTATGATATAGTCTTTGTTTCAGGAGTCTTTATCATACAAGTTATACATTCCTAGACATTTGGTTATTATTTAAATGTGTATTATATAATAGAAACTGGAAGTTTCATTGCTTACAGTATTATCCTTTCTCTTCATCTTCCCTATTACCACATCTTTTATTCTGGTTTGTTTTTTCTTAGTTAGAACCTTTTCTTAATTATTTTTCTTAGTTGGGATGCCTGAAAAAATACATTCTCTGAATTTTTACATATTTACAAATTTTTTTCTCATACCAAAATGTAAGCTTTGTTGGTACAGAATTATTTTATCTTTGTCATCTGAGAATGTTCTTCAACACACACTCTGTCTCTCTTTCTCTCTTTTTAAAGTACAAAAGATGAAGAGTCCAATGAGGAGCTGATTCTTTAACTTTTATAAGTTACTTTTAATTTTATTTTTATTTTTTTAGAAAGAGACAGAGCATACACAGGAGACAGGGACAGGGGAAAAAAGAGAATCTTAAGCAGGTTCCATGCTCAACCTGACGTGGGGCTCAATCCCACCACCCTGGGATCATGACCTGAGCCAAAATCACCAGCTGTGTGCTCAACTGACTGAGCCACCCAGTGGCCCCCTAGGTTACTTGCTTTTTAGAGCTGAATGTGATCCAGTATCCATGAACTTTTATCCTTAAAACCTTCTTAAGCTCAGATTTCTTATGCTTTAAGTTTTTTGAGTATAGTTGATACACAATGTTACATTAATTTCAGGTATACAACATAGTGATTCAGCATCTCTTAATGTTATGCTATGCTCACCACAAGTGTAGCTACCACCTGTCACCAAACAGTGCTTTTGCAATATCATTAACTATAATCCATATGCTGTACCTTTTATTCCCATGACTTATTCATCACAGAATAGGAAGCTTGTATCCCACTTTCCTCCCATTTTGCTTATTTATCCCTTCACCTCCCTTCCCTCTGGCAACCATCAGTTTGTTTTCTGTTATTTATAGGTCTGATTCTGATTTTTCTTTGTTCACTTATTTTTTAGATTCCATACGTGAGTGAAATCATATGGCATGTGTCTTTTTCAATCTGACTCGTATCTGACTCTCTGGGTCAATCCATGTTTTCTCAGATGGCAAGATTCCATTCTTTTTTATGGCTGAGTAATATTGCATTGTATGTATATGCCACATTTTCTTTATCCATTCATTTATCAGTGGACACTTAGGTTGCTTCCATATTTTGTCTATTCTAAATGATGCTGTAATAAACATAGGGGTGCATATATATTTTTGATTTATTGTTTTTTATTTTATTTGGGCAAATACTCAGTAGTGGAAGTACTAAATCATAGGTATTTCTATTTTTAGTTTTTTAAGAAACCTCCATGCTGTTTTCCATAGTGGCTGCACGATTTTTACATTCTCACCAGCAACGTAAGAAGGTTTCATTTTCTCCACATCTTTGTCAGTACTTGTTATTTTCTGTTTTTTTTTTTTTTTGATAGTGGCCTTCCTAATGGCTATGATCTTAATATACATCTTTATTTAATTATTAAACTCATTTTTAAAACAAGGTATAAAAAAATCTGTTTTCTATGTAGAGGGGGCTTTGTGACAATGAGCCTGAAAGTAGAGAACTCATAACACCGTACTTGCTTGCTTTTTTAGAATGTTTTAGTTCTATTTTATTTTATTTTATTTTATTTATTTATGTTTTTTTCTTTTTAACTTAGAGAACACACAAGCAGAGGAGGGGCAGAGAGAAAGGGTGAGAGAGAGAGAATTCCAAGCAGGCTCTGTACTGTCGGTGTGGAGCCTGATGCAGGGCTTGAACTCATGAACCGTGAAATCATGACCTGAGAGATGCTTAACCGACTGAGCCACCCAGGTGCCCCTAGAATATTTTAGTTCTACTGAATATTTTAAGCTCATTTATATCTATAATATGAATGACATAAACGCAGTGATTTGCAGTTACACAAGTCTGTATCAGTAACTTTATATCAGTTTCCTCACTTGTGAAATGACAATCTTTGGTGATTTACTTCTGAGATTGTCTGATTCAGTTGTACCGTGGTCCTCATACTTGCATAATAAAGGTCAGTCAGGATTGTTGTGAGGCATTTACCAGCCCTCTGAAGATTGTGGAAGGATTCCCTTTCTAGTCTATATATTCCTCACGTATACATGTAAAAGGCTGTCAATAAAGGTCTATTTAATCCCTAAGCATACCTCATAGTCTCCTTTAACTGTTCCTTCTCCCCAAAATCTTTCCTCCACGGATTCTCACACTTCTCTTCACACTTTGGTTTGGTGGAAGTCTTATTCTAATCTTCAGCTAACAGCTGAGATCTCACTCTAAGAAGTCTTCCCAGTTCTCTGTAGCCTAAAATAATCTCTAAATTGTTACTCTCAGAAACCTTGTATTTTTAGTCTTATCACATTGTGCATGTTATTATAGAGGTAGGGGTGTGTGTGTGTGTATAATTTTTATTTGACCTTCTCCTATAGTTTAATATGCTCCTGCATTACTGGGGTCTTATCTTACTGTTATGATTTTATGCCTATCTCAGGGCAAGTAGGTATTTAGTGAATTTTTTTAATGTCTATTTATTTGAGAGAGAGAGAGAACGAGCAGGGGAGGGGCAGAGAGAGAGGGAGATACAGAATCTGAAGCAGGCCCCAGGCTCTGAGCTGTCAGCACAGAGCCCAACGTGGGGCTTGAACTCAGAAACCGTGAGATCATGACCTGAGCCGAAGTCAGACACTTAACCGACTGAGTAACCCAGGGGCCTCAGAATTTAACATATTTTAACTGGATTTGAGCAAGAATGAAAAGTGTATATTGACCATTAATCACTTTTGTGGCTTAGTTTTGATATTTTTACAATCAGCAGCATTTTCAGTAGGTTTTCTTTGTACTTCTGTTTTTTTTTTTTTAGGACAGGTATTTTTAAGTCAGCAAGAAAATTAACCACAACAGGAACTTCATTAAAGCTACAATTCAGGATATGCAAATATGAAAGGTTTCTAACTTTACCCTCTACATTTCGCATATATCATTAGTCACTGTTAGACACTTTGGTCTTGCTTAATATAATTCAGTGCTGAGTGTGTATTTTAGTGTGAGAGTTTTGACATCAACATTTTTAACTTTCGTGTAATTTATAATCTTAACTTTGAGTTAATGGAAATTGTTGCCTCTTTAGATGGTGGTTTGAAACTGCTAATAAGTCCAGTCAGTAATACATGATCTTTAGCTTCTAAACCATGAATAGTAGATTTCATTTTTTGTTAAAATCTATGTCTAAATTGAAAGGGGTCGAAGGGTCTGAATGTTGAATAAAAGCAGTAGAATGCTAATCAGAAGATAGAAGTACTAGACTCACTCTATTAATTTACATTGTGTTCAGTAATCTAAAGCAACATGCGTATTACTCTCCTTTTTAAATTGGTAATAACAGCCCCTGCGACTTGAGAGTTTGTGAAGTGCTTCATGACCACCATTTAAAAAAATGTGTTAACTTCTATAGCTCTTCAAGGTAGTTATCAATCATCCCTGTTTTATAGATGCAGACATTGAGACTTAGAGAAATTAAGTCACTCAAGATTTGGCTAGTAGTTAAATAAGTACTAAAATACATGGAAGTAGACCCCAGAATTTATTCCACAGTTAAAACCTTTAGCTGCAATCATGGTTTTTTTGCTTTAGAGGATTCTACATAAATGCACTGATACTGTTATCAGAAAGTTGTCTTGAGGGGTGCTTGGTGGCTTAGTCAGTTAAGCATCCAACTTCAGCTTAGGTCATTATGTCAGGGTTCGTGGGTTCGAGCCCCACGTCAGACTCTTCACTGACAGCTCAGAGCCTGGAGCCTGCTTCAAATTCTGTGTCTCTCTATCTGCCCCTCCCTGCTGTGCACACACTCTCTCTCTCTCAAAAATAAACATTTTTTTTTTAAAGGCTTGAATGTCACAATAATATATATGTTGCGTCACAAGTTTAAATGTTTCCCTGGGTGATGTCTGATAACAGATTAAATTTCAGGGGTATGAGTTTCATTACTTTTTCCAAGGTAATAATTTTGAAAGCTATCAATATTTTTTTATTTTTAAAATTTTGCTTCAAACCAAGGTTTCATTTAAAATTACAAAATAATTTTTAAAACGTGGCTACTTGATGTTGATTGTTAATATCTTTACGATATGAATTTAAAATTTTTATTCAACATTTGATTACCAAGTATTTCTGAATTTTCTGTCTTTATTCTACAGAATGATAAATAACGCTGATCATCTCTAGAAAGGATATTGATTCACCTCATGTAAAGTATGCTCAGTTCCTTTCCAGTGGTGTAAGTATCTAGTCCTTTTCTTAATTTTATCTCCTAATTGTTTTAATAAAGTGAAGAAATCATTATGATTATGATCCAGAAATGACAGCAGTCATTTGTAGAGTTGAAAGAATTTTTTCATAATTATGTGGAAAGGAATGAATTTTCAAATTACCTTTCTCTTCTGTTTTCAACTTTGAAGTCTGACATTAATTTTCAACTTGAAACTACTCTACTAATTATTTCAAACTGTTTAATAGTGTAGAAACTTCCAAAATAGATGGCTAGCTACTATTCGATTCCTTGTGACAAGCAGAATATTGGAAGCATGTTACTTTAACACTGCCTTTGTATGCAGACTCCTAAGCACCTTAGCCATTTTCCTTTACCAACTGGAGATAATGTAGTTAAGTCTATTAGCTAATGTCATTGGTAGCCTTTCTTTGGAGTCAGGCAGAAAATACAAATTGAGATGGTGGTATTATGTTGAGAGGTTTTTTGTGTGTGTGTGTGTGCTAGGATATGAACTGTAACCACTAGTTCATATTAAATAGGCCTCTGAATAAAAGTATTCCGGGAATTTCAGATATTAGAGAAGATAAAGTATCTATTAGCTCATTAAGTGCATCTTTGAAGTCTAATGCAGAGTGGCTTTAGCATAAGTATTTTCTAAAATTTGGTGTAGGATTAAATTCCTTCCGTTTTGACAGTTCTCTAATCCAGTAAGTAGACATTAACATAGATTTTCTTTATTATTTAGGTTTTTCATTAAAGTTTTTTCCTGTCTCATTGACTCTATCACATATCGAAAAGTCTCTGGAATAGGCCCAAGTAATGTAAACTATAGCCTGAATTTTTGGTAAATAGCTATCTTTGGGAAATGGCAAGGCACTGCATTGCTTTGGGACTTAATTTCCTTTTTTTTTAATGATATAATTGCTGATAGCTATTTTTAATAGCCATTAGAATGTAAGCATCATGAGGTGAGGAGTTTTTGCTTGATTAGTTCCTTGTTGCATCCTTTCTTCCTTGTATAAGGTCTGACACATAGGGCATATTCAGTAAATGTTAGTTGAATGAATGATTTTTCTCTAAATGGTGTCCAGATCTCTGATTCCATACCTAATTTATATTTCCTTCTATAAACTTGCATGTTTTTACTTGAATTTGTTTCCCCAAACATGTATGAGGTGGCTACAATAAAAAATGTCATCTTAATGATAATTTAAAAGTAATTATTGTAAAGTGTGATTGGCATAGTGAAATATAATTTTGTTTCTCTCAAAGTCTTTTTATATATGAAAGAACTTTTTTATACTGCTGTCTTTTTTATACTGCTTTTTTATACTTTTTTTATTGTTTTGCTTTAGTCAGTTCTCCTATTGGTTTGAATTATAGAATCATCTTAACATACTCAATCCCCAGTAAATCTTCATTTCTCACTTATTCTCACTTCCTGTCATTTTTAAACTTTAAGACTTCCACTCCTTTGATGGCAATAATAATTATGAAAGAGGTTAATGTGCCATAAATACTAAGAAGGGCCTGAGTACATCTTTAGTTGAATATTATGATTAGAATGTGTTAGATCATCATGTGGTAAATACCATGTATGCAAAACAAAAGTAACTTATGACTAGATCATATTTTGCTTACTCATTCTAGATGAAAAGATAGCAGAATCAAACTGAAGAAAATGCTGTTATTTAATAAAATCTTATTAACTGTTAATGCTTTACAAGCAAGGTAGTAATGTCATTTTTGCACAGGTGATTTCAAGATTAATCATTTGTGGATGGTTTAACCTTCTTTGCTTTATATGTTTGTAGAATTTAGGGGGTTTTTTTAAATATTTTTTTTTAACGTTTATTTATTTTTGAGACAGAGAGAGACAGAGCATGAACGGGGGAGGGTCAGAGAGAGAGGGAGACACAGAATCCGAAACAGGCTCCAGGCTCTGAGCTGTCAGCACAGAGCCTGACGCAGAGCTCAAACTCACGGACCGTGAGATCATGACCTGAGCCAAAGTCGGACGTTTAACCAACTGAGCCACTCAGGCGCCCCTGTAGAATTTAGTTTAAGAAAGTGTTCTGGACCTCATGGTTATCTAAGAAGGGTTTAGGTGCATATCCAAGTAGGGATAAAATTTATTATAAAGTAGGTTTACTATTATGGTCTGATACAGTATCGTCTTTTAGAGTATCCGTTTATGAACTGAGCCATAATTCCTGAATTTAATTGTTCTTTTCTGCTTTAAACATTGTGTTACTGCAGTGTCAAAATTCTTCTCACATCATTTTCAATTATTGTTGGCCTGAGTCTGCATTCAGATTAGTAATTTAAAGTGAAAGATACTCCTTATCCTGTGAATAGTATTTGTGCTACAGAAGAAAATTAATTCAGTTTTTACACATTATCTTTTTTTCTGCTTATAAAAGAATTGCTGGTATTGTGGACATAGATGAACTTTGTAGGTCATTTACTGCCATAATTTCAGGATTACGTGCTTCAGGTAAATTATAAGAAACAAAGTGTAGAAATGACAGAATGTACCTTTGTTAATGTTAATGCACATTGAAATACTATTCTTGATATCTAAGAAAACTTCTAATCTTGGCATTTTCTCAGTGAAACATAGTACCTTCAGTGTTATGTGTAGGATTTGATCCTGCTCATCATGCCATTGTTATTCTACTCTGTAGTGATCATACCTTCCATTCTAGCAATTGTAGATCTTTTTACGTTAGGTATATCTTTGTACTAGGGACCTCTCTTGGTGCAAGGCACAAACATCTAATTTAAACAAACTTTGGGAGGAAATTTAAGCTCTTACATCACATACAGTAAGAGCAGAGATATAGCAGGGTCTCAGGAATTGCTAGAACAAAGAATATGAACACTGCAGAGCTTTCCCTTTTGCTGTGCATTTCCTGCTATGTCTGCTTTATTCTGCTACAAAGTGGCTTCTTCTACAAGGTGAAGAATGTACCAAACTAATGTCTTCCTGCAACTGAGCACAGTTAGAGTGACTGTCCATCTTCCTGCTGGCCTAACCTAAATATTTTGATGAAAGCAAGACTTGACTTCCTTGTGTACCTACCCCTGTGATTGGAAACAGTGAGGCATTCTAGGCAGACAAAATAATACACATTATCTCCTTTTCTGGCTGTTATCTCCTTTTATGGCTTTTGGGATAAAAGTGTTTCCCATAGTCAGTTAATCTGAAATTACTAAAATACTAAATTGTTTTAGATTCTGTGTGAATTGTTTTGATATTTCCAATACAAGCTTTAGGATGGATTCTTTTCAGTAATTGGTTAAATTCACATAAAATTTATTTTAGCTTTATGCTAACATACAGACTGCTGCTCCATACAGAGAAAGGTTTGAAGAATTATATACAGATACTATTGTATTGATTGATTTTTTTTTTTTTTTTTTGGTCCATATAATAAAACAGTTCTTGAAGTCTCATTTAAGTAAGGTCAGTTTTGGGGGCACCTGGGTGGCTTAGTTGGTTGGGTGTCTGACTTCGGCTCAGGTCATGATCTCACAGTTTGTGAGTTTGAGTCCCACCTCAGGCTCCATGCTGACAGCTTGGAGCCTGGAACCTGCTTCGGATTGGGTGTCTCCTCTCTCTCTGCCCTTCCCCTGCTTGCACTCTGTCTCTGTCTCTGTCTCTGGCTCTGTCTCTGTCTCTGAATTAAAAAATAAAAAATAAAAAAATAAAAAAAATTTAAATTAAGGTCACCACCAACCTGGGTGGTTCAGTCAGTTAAGTGTCCAACTTCAGCTCAGGTCATGATCTCGCAGTTCACGAGTTTGTGCCCTGTCAGGCTCTGTGCTGACAGCTCAGAGCCTAGAGCCTTCTTCGGATTCTGTGTCTCCCTCTCTCTCTCTGCCCCTCCCTCACTCATAATGTCTCTCTCTCTCTCTCTCGCTGAAAGATAAATAAAACATTAAAAAAATTTTAAGTAAGGTCAGTTTATGAAGTATTTTGAAAGCATTAAGACTGATGTTAGCAAAGGACAGGCCTACTTTATTTACAAGAGAAAAGAATGGTATATGGAAACCTCAGCCTATCAAATCAGTAAATTAAGGGGTCAGTTTTTTGGATTACTAAAGGGATTGGGCAGTCAATCTTTTATTTTTTAATTTAATTTTTAATTTTATTTCCAGTATAGTTAACATGCAGTGTTATATTAGTTGCAGATGTACAATATAGTGATACAATTATATACTCAGTGCTCATCATGATAATTGATGACAGGATTACTCTTAATCCTCTTCGCCTATTTCACCCATCCCTCACCAGCCTTCCCCTTGGTAACCATCAGTTTGTTCTCTATAGTTAAGAGTTTGTTTTTTGCTTTGTCCCTTTTTTCTCTGCTCACTTGTTTTCTTCCTTAAATTCCACATATGAGTGAAATCATATGTATTTGTCTTTCTCTGACTGACTTCTTTCACTTAGCATTGTACTTTCTAGTTCTATCCATATTGTTGCAAATGGCAAGATTTCATTATTTTTATGACTGAATAATACTCCATTGTATATCTATACTACATCTTTTTTATCCATTCATCTGTCAGTGGATACTTGGGCCGCTTCCGTAAGTTGACTATTGTAAATAATGCTGCAGTAAACATAGGGGCTCATCTATCTTTTTGAAATAGTTTTTTGTTTTCTTTGGGTAAATACCCAGTAGTAAAATTACTGCATCATAGGGTAGTTCTATTTTTAAATTTTTGAGGAACCTCCATACTGTTTTCCACAGTGGCTGCACCAGTTTGCATTCCCACCAGTAGTGCACAAGGGTTCCTTTTTCTCCACATCCTCACCAACACTTCTTGTTTCTTGTGGTTTTGATTTTAGTCATTCTGACAGGTGTGAGGTGAGATCTTGTAGTTGTTTTTTTTTGTTTTTTTGTTTTTAAGTTTTTTGAGAGACAGAGCGTCGGCGGGTGGGGGGGGGGGGGAGGGACAGAGAGACACAGAATCTGAAGCAGGCTCCAGGCTCCAAGCTGTCAGCACAGAGCCCAACGCGGGGCTCGAACACATGAACTGTGAGATCATGACCTGAGCCTAACACAGACGCTTAACTGACTGACAGGTGCCCCTAGGGATCTTGTAGTTTTGATTGGCATTTCCCTGATAGTGATGTTGACCATCTTTTCGTGTGTCTGTTGACCATCTGTATGTCTTTTTTTTTTTTAACGTTTATTTTTGAGACAGAGACAGAGCATGAATGGGGGAGGGTCAGAGAGAGGGAGACACAGAATCCGAAACAGCCTCCAGGCTCTGAGCCGTCAGCACAGAGCCTGACGCAGGGCTCGAACTCATGGACCGCAAGATCATGACCTGAGCCGAAGTCGGCTGCTTAACCGACTGAGCCACCCAGGCGCCCCAAGTATGTCTTTAGAAAAATGTCTGTTCGAAAAAAAAAATGGAAAAATATTCCATGCTCCTAGATAGTTAGAACAAATATTGTTAAAATGTTAATACTACCCAAAGCAATCTACATATTCAATGCAATACCTATCAAAATAACACCAGCATTCTTCACAGAACCAGAACAAACAATCCTAAAATTTGTATGGAACCAGAAAAGACCCTGAATAGCCAAAGCAATCTTGAAAAAGAAAACCAAAGCAGGAGGCATCACCATCCCAGACTTTAAGCTGTATTACAAAGCTGTAATCATCAAGAAAGTATGGTACTGGCACAAAAACAGACACTCAGATATGGAACAGAATAGAGAACCCAGAAATGGACCCACAAACGTTTGGCCAGCTAATCTTTGACAAAGCAGGAAAGAATATCCAATGGAAAAAAGACGGTCTTTTCAGCAAGTGGTGCTGGGAAAACCGGACAGCAACATGCAGAAAAATGAACCTGGACCACTTTCTTACACCATACATAAAAATAAACTCAAAACGGATGAAAGACCTAACTGTAAGACAGAAAGCCATCAAAACCCTAGAGGAGAAAGCAGGCAAAAACCTCTTCGACCTTGGCTACAACAACTTCTTACTCAAAAAGTCTCCACCTCCGGAGGCAAGGGAAACAAAAGCAAAAATGAACTATCGGGACCTCATCAAGATAAAAAGCTTCTGCACAGCAAAGGAAACAATCAGCAAAACTAAAAGGCAACCGATGTAATGGGAGACGGTATTTGCAAACAACATATCAGATAAAGGGTTAGTATCCAAAATCTATGAAGAACTTATCAAACTCAACATCCAAAAAACAAACAATCCAGTGAAAAAATGGGCAAAAGACACAAATAGACACTTTTCCAAAGAAGACATCCAGATGGCCAACCGACACATGAAAAAATGCTCAACATCACTCATCATCAGGGAAATACAAATCAAAACCACAATGAGATATCACCTCACACACCTGTCAGAATGGCTAACATTAACAACTCAGGCAACAACAGATGTTGGATGCAGAGAAAGAGCATCTCTTTTTCACTGCTGGTGGGAATGCAAACTGGTGCAGTCACTCTGGAAAACAGTGTGGAGGTTCCTCAAAAAACTAAAAATAGAACTACCCCATGACTCAGCAATTGCACTACTAGGTATTTATCCAAGAGATACAGGTATGCTGTTTCAAAGGGGCACATGTGCACCCCAGTGTTTATAGCAGCACTATCAACAATAGCCAAAGTATAGAAAGAGCCCAAATGTCCATCGATGGATGAATGGATAAAGAAGATGTGGTATGTATATGTATATACACACACATACATGCATGCATACATACATACATACAATAGAGTATTACTCGGGAATCAAAAAGAATGAAATCTTGCCATTTGCAACTATGTGAATGGAGCTAGAGGGTATTATGCTAAGCAAAACTAGTCAGATAATCATAGGACTTCCTCATGTGAGGACTTTAAGATACAGAACAGATGAACGTAAGGGAAGGGAAGCAAAAATAATATAAAACCAGGGTGGGGGACAAAACATAGGAGACTCTTAACTATAGAGAACAGAGGGTTGCTGGAGGGGTTGTGGGATGGGGATGATCCAAATGGGTAAGGGGCACTAAGGAATCTATTCCTGAAATCATTGTTGCACTATATGCTAGCTAACTTGGATGTAAATTAAAAAAATAAATTTAAAAATATAAAAACAAAGTCACTGTTATAGAAAATACAACAGAGAAAAAATGATAGTTAAAAACAGTTGAATGTTAATATATATAAAATAACACATATTACCTTTATGACATATAATAAATCTTTTACATAATGTAAAAAAAAGAAAAATGTTCTTGTCTTCTCATTTGTTAATTGGATTATTTGTTTTTTTGGTGTTGTATAAATTCTTTATATATATATATATATATAGTTAATATAATTTATTGTCAAATTGGCTAACATACAGTGTGTAAAGCGTGCTCTTGGTTTTTGGGGTAGATTCCCGTGGTTAATCGTTTGCATACAACACCCACCCAGTGCTCATCCCAACAAGTACCCTCCTCCAGGCCCATCACCCATTTTCCCCTTTCTCCCACCCCTCCATCAACCCTCAGTTTGTTCTCTGTATTTAAGAGTTTCTTACGGCTTGTCTCCTTCCCTCTCTGTTTGTAACTATATTTTTTTCCCTTTCCCTTCTCCCATGGTCTTCTGTTAAGTTTCTCAAGGTCCACATATGAGTGAAAACATATAATATCTGTCCTTCTCTGACTGACTTATTTCATTCACCATAATACCTTCCAGTTCTATCTGTGTTGCTGCAAATGGCATCATTTCATTCTTTCTTATTGCAAGTAGTATTCCATTGTATATATAAACCATATCTTCTTTATCCATTCTTCAGTTGACGGACAATTAGGCTCTCTCCATAATTTGACTATTGTTGAAAGTGCTGCTATAAACATTGGGGTACACGTGCCCCTATGAATCAGCACTGCTATATCCTATGGGTAAATTCCTAGTAGTGCTATTGCTGGTTGTAACGGTAGCTCTATTTTTAATTTTTTGAGGAACCTCCATACTGTTTTCCAGAGCAGCTGCACCAGTTTGCATTCCCATCAACAGTGCAAGAGGGTTCCCGTTTCTCCACATCCTCACCAGCATCTGTTGTTTCCTGAGTTGTTCCTTTTAGCCATTCTGACTGGCGTGAGGTGGTATCTCAGTGTGGTTTTGATTTGTATTTCCCTGATGATGAGTGATGTTGAACATCTTTTCATGTGTCTGTTGCCCATCTGGATGTCGTCTTTGGCAAGTGTCTGTTCATTTCTTCTCATGTCTTAAGTGGATTATTTGTTTTTTGGGTGTGGAGTTTGGTAAGTTCTTTATAGGTTTTGGATACTAACGCTTTATCTGATATGTCATTTGCAAATATCTTCTTCCATTCCATTGGTTCCCTTTTAGTTTTGCTGATTGTTTCCTTTGCTGTGCAGAAGCTTTTTATCTTGATGAGAACCCAATAGATCATTTTTGCTTTTAATTGCCTTGTCTTTGGAGATGTGTCGAGCAAGAAATTGCTGTGGCTGAGGTCAAAGAGGTTGTTGCCTGCTTTCTCCCCTAGGGTTTTGATGGTTTCCTGTCTCACATGTAGGTCTTTCCTCCATTTTGAGTTTATTTTTGTGTATGGTGTAAGAAAGTGGTCCAGGTTCATTTTACTGCATGTTGCTATCCAGTTTTCCCAGCACCATTTGCTGAAGAGACTGTCTTTATTCCATTGGATATTCTTTCCTGCTTTGTCAAAGATTAGTTGGCCATACATTTGTGGGTCCGATTCTGGGTTCTCTATTCTATTCCACTGATCTGAGTGTCTGTTTTTGTGCCAATACCATACTGTCTTGATGATTACAACTTTGTAGTAGAGGCTGAAGTCTGGGATTGTGATGCCTCCCACTTTGGTTTTCTTTTTCAATATTACTTTGGCTATTCAGGGTCTTTTCTGGTTCCATATAAATTTTAGGATTGTTTTTTCTAGCTTTGAGGAGAATGCCGGTGCAATTTTGGCTGGGATTGCATTGAATGTGTAGACTACTTTGGGTACTATAGACATTGTGACGATATTTATTCTTCTAATTCATGAGCAGGGGATGTTTTTCTATTTCTTTGTGTCTTCTTCAGTTTCTTTCATAAGCTTTCTGTAGTTTTCAGCAAACAGATCTTTTACATCTTCGGTTAGGTTTATTCGTAGGTATTTTATGGTTCTTGGTGTAGTTGTAAATGGGATCAGTTTCTTTATTTCTCTTTCTGTTGCTTCATTATTGGTGTAAAGAAATGCGATCAATTTCTGTACATTGATTTTGTACCTGCAACTTTGCTGAATTCACGTATCAGTCCTAACAGCTTTTTGGTGGAGTCATTCAGGTTTTCCAGGTAGAGTATCATGTTGTCTGTGAAAAGTAAAAGTTCGACGTCTTCTTTGCCAATTTTGATGTCTTTGATTTCCTTTTGTTGTCTGATTGCTGATACTAGGACTTCAAGCACTATGTTAAACAATAGCGATGAGAGTGGACATCCTTGTCATGTTCTTGACCTCAGGGAGAGTTCTCAGTTTTTCCCCATTGAGGATGATATTAGCTGTGGGCTTTTCATATATGGCTTTTATGATGTTTAGGTATGTTCCTTCTATCCCAACTTTATTGTGGGTGTTTATTAAGAAAGGATGCTGTATTTTGTCAGATGCTTTTTCTGCATCTATTGGCAGGATCATATGGTTCTTATTCTCTCTTTTATTAATGTGATATATCACATTGATTTGTGAATATTGGACCAGCCCTGCAGCCCAGGAATGAATCCCACTTGATCATGGTGAATAATTCTTTTTATATGCTGTTGAATTCATTTTGCTAGTATCTTGTTGAGAATTTTTGCATCCATGTTCATCAGGGATATTGGCCTGTAAGTCTCCTTTTTGGTGAGTCTCTGTCTGGTTTGGGTATCAAGGTAATGCTGGCTTCATAGAATGAGTCCAGAAGTTTTCCTTCGTTTATTTTTTGGAACAGCTTGAGATGGATAGGTATTAACTCTGCTTTAAATATCTAGTAGAACCCCCCCACCCCGGGAAGCCATCTGGCCCAGAACTCTTATTTGTTGGGAGATTTTTGATAACTGATTCAGTTTCTTCACTAGTTATGGGTCTGTTCAAATTTTCTATTCTTCCCATTTGAGTTTTGGTAGTGTGTGGGTGTCTAGGAATTTGTCCATTTCTTCCAGGTTGTCCAGTTTGCTGGCATATAATTTTTCATAGTGTTCTCTGATAACTGTATTTCTGAGGGATTGGTTTTGATAAATCCATTTTCATTCATGATTTTATGTATTTGGATCCTCCCTCTTTTTCTGAGAAGTCTGGCTAGCAGTTTATCAATTTTGTTTATTTTTTCAAAAAGCCAGCTCTTAGTTACATTGATCTGTTTTTCTTGGATTCTATATTGTTTATTTCTGCTTGGCTGCTGGCCTTGGAGTTTCTTTGTTGTTCTGCTTTGAGTTCCTCTAGGTTCTCTGTTAGATTTTGTATTTGGGATTTTTCTTGTTTCTTGAGATAGGCCTGGATTGCAATGTATTTTCCTCTTATGACTGCCTTTGCTTTGCTGCATCCCAAAAGGTTTGGACTGTTGTGTTTTCATTTTCATTTGTTTCCATATATTTTTAAATTTCTTCTCTAAGTGCCTGGTTGACCCATTCATTCTTTAGTAAGGTGTTCTTTAACCTCCATGCATTTGGAGGTTTTCCCAGACTTTTTCCTGTGGTTGATTTCAAGTTTCATAGCATTGTGATCTGAAAATGTGTGTAGAAGGATCTGAATTCTTCAATATTTATTGAGTGCTCTTTTGTGACCCAGCATGTGATCTATCTTGGAAAATGTTCCATGTGTACTCAAGAAGAATGTGTGTTCTGCTGCTTTAGGATGAAAAGTTCTGAATATATCTGTGAAGTTCATCTGGTCCAGTATATCATTCAGAGCCATGGTTTCTTTATTGATTTTCTGTTAGATGATCTCCATCTTCTTGATGGAGAGACCCCATAATTATGATATAATGCCCTTCTTCACATTTTATACAGCCTTTAGTTTAAAATCTAGTTTGTCTGATATAAGTATGGCTAATCCAGCTTCCTTTTGACTACCAGTAGCATGATAGATGGTTCTCCATCCCCTCACTTTCAATTAGAAGGTGTCTTCAGGTTGAAAATGGGTCTCTTGTAGACAGCAAATAGATGGGTCAATTCTTTATGTATTTTGGATACTAACCCTTTATCAGATATGTCATTTGTAAGTATCTTCTGCCATTTATTAGGTTGTCTTTTAGTTGTGCTGTTTCCTTTGCTGTGCAGAAAGAAGCCTTTTATTTTGATGTAGTCTCAATAGTTTTTGTTTTTGTTTCCCTTGTCCCAGGGGTCTATCTAGAAAGATGTTGTCAGAGAAATTATTGCCTGTGCTCTGTTCTGTCTAGGTCTTTTATGGTTTCAGGTCTCACAGTTAGGTCCTTAATTCATCTTGAGTTTATTTTTGTGTATGGTATAAGAAAGTGGTCTAATTTTATTCTTTTGCATGTAGCTGTCCAGTTTTCCCAACACCATTTGTTAAAAAGAATGTTTTTTCCCCATTGTTTATTCTTGGTATTTTGCCAAAGATTAGTTGACCATATAATCGTGAGTTTATTTCGGGGCTCTCCATTCTGTTCTATTGATCTACGTGTCTGTTTTTGTGCCAGTACCATACTGTTTTGATTACTACTACTTTGTAGTAATGGTACTTTGTAGTATATCTTGAAATCTTGTAGCAAGGTACTTTGTAGTATATCTTGAAATCTGGGATTGTGATACCGCCAGTTTTGTTCTTCTTTTTTAAGATTGTTTTGGCTATTTGGGTCTTTTGTCGTTGCATACAAATTTTATGATGATTTACTCTAGTTCTGTGAAAAATGCTATTGGTAATTTGATAGGGGTTGCATTAAATCTGTAGATTGCTTTGCATAGTGTGGACATTTTAACAATATTGGCTTTTATAATTCATGAGCATGGAATATCTTTCCATTTGTTTATGTCGTTTGCAGCTAATTTTAAAGAGAAGTTCCTAGGATTAGGGGTTAATATATTACTAAGCACTGGATGGAGCAGACAAAAGGTTAAGGGTTATAACAGAAAGTGGAGTGTTAAGTGTACTTATAAGCCACTCAGAAAATGTTCACATAGATATTCAACAAACTTTATTTAAGCATAATATACCTACTGAAAAATACACCTATCACTAGTCACAACTTGATGGATATTCACAGTGAATATAACAGTGTAATGTTAACTAGCATAGAGCATAGAACATTAGCAACACTGCATAGCATTTTAATAATATATCATTTATGTTAAGCAGGGTGTATTGTTCTTTTGAAATTGGTCAGGAAAAAAAGTAAATGAGTTACTCTGATTGTGAAATTTTCTCTTCTCTGTCAACCAGCTTATGATATATGTGGCACGGGGGCATTTATTAAGCTAACAAGTAGTAAAGTACAATTGTAATAGCCACAGTATTTAGGTAGCTAACGATTGGGAACAGTCCATGTGTCTAAAATAGAATGGATAAACATGTAGTATATTCCCATAATGAAGTACTACTCAACAATAAAAAGGAACAAACTACTGATACAACGTTGTAGATCAACCTCAAAAACTTTATGCTGAGTGAAAAAAGTACATAGAAATTACACAAAAGAGTACATAGAACTTCCATTTATATCAAGTTCTAGAACAGGGAAAACTAATTTGGGGTGGGAAAAATTTGAGCAGTGGTTCCCTATGAGAGAAGCAGTCCCGGATTAACTGGGAAGGGGCCAAGGATTAACTGGAAATGGGCACTTCTTGGAGTGGTAGTAAAATTCTTTATCTTCATACACATTTTCACAGATTTTGTGTGTGTGTGTGTGCGTGAGAGAGGGAGAGAGAGAGAGAGAGAAGGAGAGAGCACGCAGATGTTTTCACAAGTCAGGGAGGGGCAGAGGGAGAGGAGGAGAGAGAATTCCAAGTAGGTTTCATTCCCAGTGTGGAGCCTGATGCAGGGCTCGATCTCATGACTGTGAGATTATGATCTGAGCCAAAACTAAGAGTCAGATGCTTAACTGACTGAGCCACCCAAGTGTCCCTTTTTAAATTATTTTTATTTTATTTTTTATGTATTTCATTTTTACAGTATGTACTTCTCAAAACTCTTAGAATGGTAAACATAAGATTTATGCATTTTCTTTTATGTAAATTTTACCTCAAAAGAAAAACGTGAACAAATAACTGAACTCAAGTTAATGAAATGCATGTGGAAGTGTCTAGGAGGAAGTGTACAGATGTCTGTAACTTAATTTGAAATGCATAAAAAAAGAAGATGAATGTAGGTATGAATGCATAGGGAATGCATAGGGAATGGATAGTTAATGGATATAATGGATAGTTATAAAGTAAGTAAAATGCTAATGGGAAAATTCAGATGGTTAGTATGTGGGTGTTCACTGTAAATTTATTTTAATTTTTCTGTATGTTTATTATTTTTCATTATAAAATGTTGGAGGAAAAAACTTAGGCAATACAGTAATCATAAAAATAGGACTTTTATCATGGATAGCTTGTCACAGTGAGTATTGGAAGAAAACAGAAGATAATGTTTAGGTGTAAGACATTGTAGCCTGTGACCACAAATGGCTTGCAACATGTTATTTTTGGTTCACAAAATGTTTGTTTTTATTTTTAATTAGCCTGTCTCTAAAACTAGAGTGATTTCACATAAAAGGTCTAGATTTCTGTCTGCTTATTTTTAGGATTTGAAAGACAAAACAATCAATGGAATAGAATAGAGAATCCAAAGATAGATACAGATTTGTATGGATATTTTGCATATGAGAAAGGTGGTATTTCAGGTTAGAGGAAAAGAAACCTATTACTCAGTGAAGCATTTGGGAAAAAATAAAGCTGAAATCCTTTCACACTTACTAAGTAAATATAAATTCCAGATGGAGCAAAGATTAAAAAAAAAAAAAAAACTATTCCTAGAACCCCTAGTCCATCAGTAGAGTGATTTTATCTGAGTGGTTTTAACTGGAGACTTAAAAGAGTATAGCCTATATCCCAGATCATAGGATTCCAGTAAGTTCTGCAATATACTGGAAAACGGAATCATATATGCTTTTGGAGTCAATAAGATCTAGGTTTAAATCTTTTTTCTGCTCTTAATCAGACTTTTTGCAAGGTACAGAACCAATCTGAGCCTTAGTTTCCCCAATAATTAGTCAATATAAAATCTTAAAATTCTGCCACAGAGGGTTGTTTTGAAGATTAGATGAAATTTCATTATATGAAACTGTTGCCCAATTCCTGCCGAGAAGTGAACGTTCAATAAATTTGCAGTAGAGAGGGATGAAGAAACAGACTTTGAACAGCTATGGAGAACTGGCCCAGAACAGATATTTACCTGTAAAGGTTGAGAAAATTCCTTGACGTTTATTTCCATTAGCAAACACTTATCTAGAGCCTACTGTATGCCATGAATCCTATTTGGCACTAGAACTATAATAGTAAAAATAGAAGAAATTACCACTTAAAAAAAATCTTAAATTAGGATAGTCAGGTTTTATAAGAAAAAAATTCAAGTAGTGAGAATATTTAAATTTGATAATTTCCTTAAATTTAATATTGTTATGACTCTGGCATTTTGTGGTGTGCTACAGTTTCTTGTGTTAGTTAAAGGAACCATGTGGAAGCAATTTTCTAAGAAAAATGAATAGTTTGGCTACAACCATGAAAGATCAATTTCTTGGGATAACTGTTAAGAGAGAATGCATTACGGAGATGAGATACTAAACGAAATTGCTAAGTGGTGGGTGAAATGCTTAATGAGATTTTTAATGTACTTCTCTTTTCCATTTAAATATTTTTGCTAGTTACTAGTATTTGCCTAGGCTTACCTTACCAAATCATTTGTTTACACTAAATGAAGATAATAGAGTTCCTAGGTCAGTTTTGCTGATATTTAGTTAATCGAGACAATACAAACTATTTTCTCAATAACTTTTCATTAATAGTACTCTAATGTAGAGTACTGAATTTGAGATGGTAAAAATACCTGCAAGTAATCAGATAAGCTAGGATTAAAAGTATATATATCTAATCTGTTATTTTGGAATTAATGCCATATCTGAAATTGTGCTTCAAATATTTACCAAATTGCAGAAAATGTAAATTGTATGCCAAATTGGGTTTTACATTATATCTAATGTCCATCTGCTAATAAACTCCGTAACTATACCAATCCATTTGCCATGACAATAATGTTTTGGCATGGAGAGATTATTATAATATATAATGTAATTTTTTATAATAGTAATGTCTTAATCACTTTCATTAAGGTGTAGAAATATTTTGCATCTTCTGAGCATTCTCTATAATGATACGTTTTTTGGTAGTATTGTAAATAAACTTTTTTTTTTTTTAGTTTGCTGGAAACCATGTCTCACTATACAGATGAACCCAGATTTACCATAGAGCAGATAGATCTCCTTCAGCGCCTTCGGCGTACTGGAATGACTAAACATGAAATTCTTCATGCCTTGGAAACGTTGGACCGTCTTGATCAAGAGCATAGTGACAAGTTTGGAAGAAGGTCCAGCTATGGAGGAAGTTCTTATGGGAATAGTACCAACAATGTTCCAGCATCTTCCTCTACAGCTACAGCTTCCACACAGACCCAGCATTCTGGAATGTCCCCATCACCCAGCAACAGTTATGATACCTCCCCACAGCCTTGCACTACCAATCAAAATGGGAGAGAGAATAACGAGCGATTATCTACATCCAATGGAAAGATGTCACCCACTCGCTACCATGCAAACAGCATGGGTCAGAGGTCATACAGTTTTGAAGCCTCAGAAGAGGACCTAGATGTAGATGATAAAGTGGAGGAGTTAATGAGGTTAGTTATTCTGCTTACTCAAGAGTCCCCAGAATGTCTGTGTTCTTAGATTGGTTTTGAGTAATATACTGTATTTCAGCTACTTACCTGTTAAGAACTGTGATTTTCCCCTCCTCCTCTTGGAGATGAAAGAAAAAAAATTTCTAATTTTATGATTATAATTCAGATTTTGTCTTCTCTACCTTAGCCCTTTCTCTTTGCTGCTTGATAAACCTTTTACATTCTGTTTACCAAAGCAGAAGTTAGCCTTCTCTTTGTAGTTCTAATTGCTAACATCTGTATTTTCTGGATTTTTAACAGACACATTCTGATCCTTAGAATTTTTTTTTGATCCTTAGAATTTTTGAGAGAGATGATTTTATGATACAAAATGTATACACTCTTAATTTTTCACTCTAACATACCACAACAAAAGAATTTTGAGGACCTGTTATTTAAAAAGTGTTCTTACGAAGAAAAATAGACATGGTTTCTACCCCTAAGAAGCTAAAGTTCTAATTTAAGAGATGCATATATTTATATATTTTTTGTTATCCGTTACAAGGGAAGTATAAGCCTTTGTTGTTTTAAACACTGAAAAAGAGAGAAGTCCACTTTCAACAGAGGTGATTAGGAAAGACTTCACACTGGACCTGGAACACTTTGAGGACAGAACCATGTGTTTTCAAATGTTGTGTTTCCAGAATCTAGAATTGTCCTTGACACAGAATAACGGTTTAATATGTTATGTGAATGGATGAATTTGAGCTAAATCTGAAAGAATAACCTTTGTTTTGAAATCTAGGAATTTTATTTAAAGTTAAGGGAATAGTAAATAATAGGTAGAAAAGGCAAGACATGTTTAGGCTTCTAAAGATTGTATGGGCTAGACTATGGTAATAAGAATATTACGACTCAGTACAGGTTTTGGAAGATTTGAGTTCCACGCAAGTAGTTTATGTTTAATTTGACTGGAATTAAGGCTTTTTTACAGGTCTGTGGGAATAGACATGATAAAAGCATTGTTTTCAATAGATTACCACTACTGTAGTAGGGAGGAGAGCCTGCAGGTAGTTACAATAGATAATGAAAGAATTTACAGTACGAATTTTGTCAGAAATAAAATTAAAACCTATGAGTTATAGTTCTTCCTAAAGATTTTAAGACTTGAAGATAGTATAATGGTGACTTAATATTGCCGTATGGGAGATCTATTCTATAGTGCTGCCGTGGTAAAATACCTTTTAAACAAACAGTCCCAAATTTGTTTTTAGGGTTACACTACCTTATATGGAATCATGAGTTGAAGGGCTATTGCATCTAGATGCCAATGTAATTCCTGTGATGAATAGGTTAATAGAGCAGCCATTGGACCCTGTTATTTAAATGTTTAAAACTTAAAAATATAAGAGATCAATTTGGCTTTGAATTCATTGTCATTTATTAAAGCAGCTAGCCACAGTTTAGGTGTTCTTTTGATTTTAATATGTATATCATTGTCATGATTGAGCGAGAAAACCATTTGGGCAAATAGAAGTTACTTAAGTCCCTGAAATATAACAAGGTTAGCTTTTAATTATTCTGAGTAGAGAGGGTATCACTAATAAAATTTATATGCTACTTGTTTTTTGTTGCTGTCATTAATCAGTTTTAATAAGCTTTTAACATATAATAGTTAATTCCCAAATGTGTATTAGACTGCCATGAAATTTAGGGAAACTTTCATGTTAACAAAGGGCTCTGGGAGATTGACCAAGATCTAAAGCTTGACTATAATGGTCTAAAAACTTAACTATTAACTCTTACATTGGCATATTGTTGTAATGCAACTATGTTTTCAAAATAAACAGAAAACCTATTTAGCAATGAATAGGATTTGTAATTAAATCCCACCATAAATGCACATTCACGTTTCATCATTAAATGTATACATGTTTATGCACTGTTACCAGCATTTAATTTACAAACTGCCACTTGTTGTATAGTTAGGATACTTTGTCCTATTCTCTGCTTCTTTGAACTTCTACTTTGGTTCTCTAATCATCTAGGGGGTCTCACTGAACTTTCTGGCTCTCTGTGGTCCTCTGCCATTGTGTTCTCACCCACACTGGCACTCCTCCTTTGTACCCACTTCTAATTTTTCTCAAGTTTGCACATAGTAACCTTAGATCAGAGGGAGAAGTTTATTGCATGACTATTCTCAACCTTTTCATCATCATAACAGTGCTGTGTGTGAGGTGGAGCAGAAAAATTGAGATTCACAAAATTTAAATAACTAGCCCAAGAAAACCTAAATATTAAGTGGCAGAGCCTGAATTCTGACCCACGTCTTTATTACCATGTCTCTGGTATCTGTTGCCTCTTAAATAAATTTTTCACATCTGCAGATTTCAGTAAGATTTTAAGAACAGTGGTAGATACAACACAAGACAAACTTGTGAATGCCTTAATGGGCTGTTCCTCTCTCCCTCACCCCCCACGTGCATTTGCCACTTCAGATCATTTACTAACCAGATGAATTTTTATTTGGTAGAGTGTTAGAGAAATTTTTGAGTGGTGGATCTTTCAGTATCCTGTGCCTACATAGGGCTATCCTGCCCTTACTAATCACTCAACACTATGGTGACATTTTGGTGAATTAGATTTGGTGGGCTGTAAGTAGGGAGAATGAGTACCTGAATGCCTTCCTGTCTCCTTTTCTAGATACATGTAATTCACATCTTGCATGCTCACATTTCCCTGCGTCTACAGCACTCAACCATAAGATAAATATTTTTCAAATTACATAAGCCATTGAGTTCAGACTTAATACCTAATAATTTCAGGGCACACAAGGAAATTTTTTATAGAAATTAGGTTATAATTGTATATTTGATCAACTTGTTAGGAAAGAATCAGAAAGAAAGTAACTTTTCTCATTTTTAATTGATCATGGTGAAACAAGAAAGAAACTAGAATGTGAGCTCTCAACACATTATTGAATATATAACATTTTAGGAAGAACTTTAAAACCAAGAGCTAGAATGAACACCCATTTCACATATTAATATTTTTTAAATGCATCTATTAACACACATATTTATATACTGTTGTATATATACATCCGTTTATATTACAGTGTACATCTATTAAAGTGCCTGCTCTTTCACGTATGTATTATAAAATAACAAGTAAAATGAGGCTTATGAAGAAGTCATAAACAATGCCATATATTATAGGTGTTATGCTTAACTACCCATGTACTTAAATGTTAGTATTTTATACAAACTGTGTTAGTATTTTATACAAGATCTAAGACTTTATTCTGAGTGGTTGTCTATATGCCTAACAATAGGTGATTTAGGATATTTATTTTCTAAATTCAGTTATCATGTTGTTTATACATATAGAGTAGCTTTTCTTTTAAAATTATCTTTAAAATTTTTAAATTATGCTTTATCTCCATGAGTAGAAATTAAAGGAGCAGGTTTTTATTTAAAAGCTAAAGAATTTATATGTAATTATATTTTCTCACCTGTGAAATAGTCTTTGTAGGGACGGGTCCATCTCTGGAAGTCTTTGAGATAGATGGCTACCTTTAAGGGGTCCTAAAGAATGTGTAGTGTATATCAACTGAGAAAATACAGAAGATCTTAAAGCATACAACTTTTAAACACGTAGTCTTTAATAGCCTTCATTCTGGAAATGGAAGGATTGCCATTTTGAACTAGCATAAATAACTCTTTTTCCATTCTGATTTAGGAAGCTTAAACATATCTGAGATTAAGAATTTAGAGCTGTTTTATAAATTATCTAGATCAGGTTTGCCATACTACAACCTTTTATCTTCAACTACAAATTTGTTCATTCACTGAACAAATTAAGCTCTATTATATGCAAACCCCATGATGAATAAGATGCAATCTTTGTGCCAAAAGACTTCACAGGCTAGTAGGAGCGATAAGACCAGGTCTGGGGAACTGCTATAATACAGAATACCATGTAATAGGTTAGCATGTGAGTAGTATAATTGAAATGATAAAGTTAGTTGTTGTAAGAAAAGATCTTTCTTAGCTGTATCAGGGAGAACGTCTCTGAATAGATGACTGTTAAATTGTGTCTTAAAGAAAGGGTGATTCTGCAAAGAGGCATTCCTGATTAATTCATTTGGATGTTAAGAAAGGTCTGTGGGTAACAATGGAAAGTTTAGCAAGTTATAAAAATAATGACAATGGAGGGTGGAAAGGAAGAATTTTATCCCTATGTGGAAATCACCCAGATAGATGAATTCAGCATGGCTGTGATTTGGAAAAGGTAGTAGGAGGAGAGGACATCGATTTTAAGTGGTTCGATGCAAATAGAGTGGTAGATTATCTTGAAAGTAAGCCATGGAATCAAAGAAGATCAACTTGTGTTTCACTATAAGACTTGAGGAGTACAAATCATGAGGAATGTGAGATTTTATAAGAGAAGTGAATCACGATAAGCACTTGGTGATTAAAATAAAAACTTGAAAAAATTGGTTTTTCTAAAAAAAAAAAAAGAAGTGAAGAAAAAGGGATCCATTCTTTTTAAAGAGGATGAAAAATTTCAAATGAAGACAGAAAGTAAGCAGTAGGAGAATATAAGGAAATTAGATTTGGAGTAACCAAAAGAGTTTTCACATCAGGAAACTGGTGATTTCAGAGTTTTGATGTGGACAGTAGGAGAGCCTTGTTGTTAAAGAAGACTGAATGAGGGGGAATATGTGAAAGTTTAAAGAACATAGTTAACCCTGTAGAATGGAGGTCTTTGAAATACACAAGAGAACTGGACACAGTGAAAGTTGAATGCTATTACTATTTTGAAAATACAGGTCTGCCCTCACCCCCCGCCCACCATCTGAAAGCTTGAGTTATACCACTTCACTTTTAGGAAAGACCTACATTCGTACCCGTTTTCACTAACCGAAATCCGAAGGAGATTTTGGCTTTTACCAAAAAATGCTATTACCATACTAATGTAGCTCTTTTCTAAAAGCAGAGTGGCATACTGCGAACCTTCAGAAAGCAGGGGATACCTATACCTGATGAAACCAACTAAACACATCACTATTTGTGTCTAAATCTTTCCATGGTGCCTTAAAGCACCTGATATAGATGTTTACTTCAGATGTAGGTAATTATAGCAGATCCTTTGTTTCTTCTTCTGGGATTCTTTCTGGAGTTTTATAAAATAATAGTCATTGTTTAATGGTTTTACAGTTTCAAAAAATTTTTCATTGAAGAATTTTTTATTTTTTATATTATGCACATATACACACATATACATACATTTAACACTAAATTTTATTTAAATTTAATTTCCATGCTTGGAGAAAAATTTTAAAAGCCTTGTGATGGTGGTATTAATGTTCTCATTTTACCAGATGATGAAACCAGGGTCCAGCTTTATTAAATGACTTGCCCAAGCATATCCTTATCTTTTAAGTCTTAAGTTTTTCTTCAGTTTGAAAAAGCTTCTCTCTGGTAAAGCAGTTGACTAAAGAGGTTTTGTTACTATTATTTTTTTAACTTATTTTAACTTGGTACTTAGGAACTTGCCAAGTATCTAAAAATATAGTCTATGGGAGGGTAAATGAATTGCTGCTGTTTTGCAGACTTTTTGAAGTTCTTTTTGTCTTTCTGCAGCCCTTGATAATGTCATACTGCAAGGCTGTGAATAATTCACAAATTAGGTATTTCCTATTGGAATAATTGAATGTTATCTCCTCTTTATGATTTAGTGTCTACTCTAGGTGAATTTGATTTAAAATAAATTGATTTAAATTCCAATTTAAATCCGTAGTCAAGAAAATACCATTTAATCATTTTTCCCAGAAAGCGCGTTTTTTATTTAACCTCAATAAATATTCTGTTAAACTCACTTTTCATTTTCCTAGAAGGATAGTCTATACATTGCAATGCAGTGCTTTATTTAAATTTTTTCAGATTAATTTTGAAGCTGTATCAGAGACCAAATGATTTGGTTGTTTTATTTACGTAAGGCAAATTCATACTGCTGAAATTATCCCTTGCGCAGGTATTTATTGGTGGATTTTGAGAGCCATTTGGTCTATACTACCTGTATTATACAGAGCAGTTTATTTTATTTGACTTTAAAATGTATTTAAATGTATTGTGCCTTTTTATTTCAGATACACATTTTTAAATCAAATGAGAGTGCATGTTTTTCAAAGAAATAACTTCCAATATGAACAAGCATTTTGGAGGGAATCTAGCCAGTATCTAGATAAGAATCTAGAGGAGTATGAGAAATTTTAAGTATTGGATTAGGCAGCTGTTTTCTTTCTTTAGGAATCTTTTTGACTAGCATTTCTAACCAGTAGGTCAGGAATATACAGAAGAGCTTCAGATTGAAAGCTTGTCACTACTATTACTTCTCTGCTCTTTTCCAGAATTCCTGAAAGGGAACATTGGTATCCATTCACACAATGTATAGCCCCTCCTCACGAAAGGGCTAACATACCTGCTCTAAGTTAAAATCACAACTGATTATTTTTGGGTAGGATCTTTTCTTTTGTTACTCCAAATAATCTTTAGAAAGACTTGGGCTCCTATAAGTAGTTTGGAAGTTTGTGGTTCATTTACAAAATGATTTGTAAAGATTTCATGATCCTTTTTTCTCAGATCAGGGGTCGGAAAGAGTAGATGGTAAACATCTTACACTTTGTGGCCAAGAGGCAAAATAGAGGATATAATACACATACTTAATACTTAACATCTAAGAGGGAAAAAAAAGGCACAGATTTTTATTGACAAAATACAATATTGAATATAGTTTTTAAAACATAGGCCTACCAATAGAAAGATGGAATTTTTGGTGAGGAGATAATACTTTGCTTAATTCATGTTCAGAGTTAGTATTCTCTGTCATCACATAATGACTGCAAGTGTGAAAAACATTCTTACTTAGCTCTTACAGGTTGTATAAAAACAATTGGGAGGCCAGATTTAGCCATAGTTTGCTGACCCTGTATGAGATTATAAATTACCACTATTCTGTGGTTTTTTTGAGCTTGATCAAAAATCAATACTTTATTTATGTAATCCTGTTGAACATAAAGTATTCAAAGAGAAATTGGTTGGTTTTAAGGGTATAAGTTTTACTTAAAGTGTATTGTGGAGAAATAGAAGTCTTGCCTTTCATTGTTCTAGTAAATGTCTCGTCTTGTGAGAATTTGTTGTTGTCTTAGTGGAGGAAAAATTAGATCTATAATATGTATGTAATCTCAAGGACACAATATAGTTTTAAGTACTGTATATTACATATAATAGGAAATTAATGTTGCCTTTTTATATTAAAATTCTATATTCATTTCATCCCACTTAATTTTTTTTTTTGGTTTATACAGGAAAAAGAAGGCAAATTAAAATTTTCAAATGGCTAATGTTTTTAGCAGTTGTAAGAATGATGATGATTTCTGTTCCTTTAACAAAGGTTTTAAAATGAACATTATGCAGTTTCATAGTTAACATGCGAGCCCACAGTCTACTCACAACTGATTTTTGTTGTTGTTATTGCTTTTTATTTTTCTAGGATTTCTGTCTGTGTAAGGTATATTCATTCCTCAGTAATGAAACTTAGTATATACCATATGGCAGCCTTGTTCCTAATGTGAATTACACACAGCATGCGATTAACCATCGTCTGGTATGAGACTTATATCTACTGTGGCATTCACTAAAGCGTCTGTCTGATGGTGTGATGTTTTAGGACTTGAATATTTGGTGTTTCTTGGTTTGTTTTAATTTCATATTTTCACACAAGCTTGGTCTGTTTACCTTTATTTTTGTGTTCTTTCTTTCTATGTGCTCCCCACCTCTCTGCTTCACCTTTCTTAGCAAAGATGAGGATTTCTACCTTCAACATACATTGTTGGTCTTGTCTTCTGTTTTTGTTAGGAGGGACAGCAGTGTGATAAAAGAGGAAATCAAAGCCTTTCTTGCCAATCGGAGGATTTCCCAAGCAGTTGTTGCACAGGTAACAGGTAAGAGCTAAAGAGCCCTTTATTCTGGAATCATGTCTAGTCTCTGCCTTCTGGTGCAGATGTTGGAATATTGCTTGCATTTCTGCATTGCAGCACAGACCTGTCAACTTAGGCATAATAATGTATGCCTATGATTTAAAACCCATTGTCTCTGATATCATGAAACTTCTCCAGTGATTTTTTTTTTTAAACTGGTGCTAGTAAATTTTATAGCATTTGTGATAACCACAAAATTCCCCATTTTATGACTAAAAAAGGGTCTCTGGTTTTCTTGTAACTGACAGAGCTTATGACACATGCACATCCAACTGCTATCTACATTTCATGTTTTTAAAAGCTTGCAGTCCTCCTGATTCTCAATTTTACCAATTAAAAAATTATCCATGAGAGTAAAGGAAGTTTTTTTTTTTAAGCCCTTTTCGTATGTGAAGCTCTCTTCAAACCGTTACTGAGAAGATAAGAGTTATCATTGTCTTCTCTTTGTTCTTTATATACCATCCCATTACCCACCCCACCGCAGCCCCATCTCAAGTATGTGGTGTATATGTGTCATTCTCTATTCAGATTGCGTTTTTTATGGAGTTCTTAAATATGGGGGTAGCATGTTGTGTTTGTTGGTATGTATTCTTTCTTTCTTGGATATCAGTGATTTATTTATAGACCTAATATAAACTCAACTATATCTTAGTCGTTAGAAGAACTGGAAACTCTTTTAACTACATTTTGTATTTGGTACGTTGTTGTATGTTGTACATTAATGGATTTAAAAATTAGTTTTTTCCTCCTCCCCTCCTTGTTTGACATGCCGTTAGCACCTACGTGACTTTGGGCTTTTTAGCCTCTGCATCTCAGATTCTTACCTATATGATGAAATAGTTGGATCTAATCACATAGTACCTTCCAATTTTAAGATATCATTTCTGTTCTCTAGACATCGGTATTTATTGAAGCTAATTTATGTAAAAAAGTTGTTATTGACCATCAGTATGGTAAAAAATGAAACTTGAGATTTCAGAAGTCTTAAATTTCATCCCAAGAGTCAACCAATTCTAATATATATGTGTGTGTGATATATAACACTAGTAATATACTTTTACAAATGATGCCTATATTCATGGTAAAAGATTCTAATTAAAGGCATATCCTTCCATGTAGAAATCTTTCTTAATAGAAGGATGTGTACACATTTAATTTTTATACCTTTCAATAGAATATTTAAAATACATTTTTACCTTTATCTTCAAGGATTAAGGAATATGCTAAGGGCATTGTAAGGGCAAGTTTTGGTAAAACCCACTGATGTGCACTGTGAAAAGACAGAGTATTGTCTTTTCAGGGCTTTTACTTTATCTCTAAGATTAGAAACAATAGTATCTTCTAGTTTGTCAGCTACAAAAAAGAATAAAACTGTAGTGTTATAGAACGGTATTATAGAGTTGATTATTTTTCCAGGTGGAAGTGTTTTTGAGGGTCTTGAATCCCCCGAATCTTGAGTCATCGTAGACTTTTAAAACAGTAGCTTTTGGGGTGCCTGGGTGGCTCAGTCAGTAAACTGTCCAACTTTGGCTCAGGTCATGATTTCACAGTTTGTGAGTTCAATACCCACATCTGGCTCTATGCTGACAATGCAGAGCCTGCTTAGGATTCTCTCTCTCTGCCACTCCCCTACTTATGCTCTCTCTTTCTCAAAATAAAGAAACTTAAAAAAATGAAAGTAAATAAAATAGTAGCTTTTGAAACCCATCTGACATTGATTCACATTATAAGAAAATACCTTTAAAAGGAATTTCTTAGGAATATCTAAAGGGAATAGTTATAGCATAGTGGATTAAACACAGTAGTATTGCCTTTTTGGAAAGGGAAGCTGAAAGATGTTTTAGCGTCTTGCTACTCAAAGTGTAGTCCGTGGAACAGCATTATTTGGAGCTTGTTAGAAATGTAAAGATACAGAGTACCACCCTAAACCTGCTGAATCAGAATTTTCATTTTAACCAGATCCCCAGATAATTTGGGTTTGAGAAGTACAATTCTAGGAGATTGGTAAGCTTTTCTGACATTAAATTTCAGTGGACTGGCATATTTTTAACATTGTGCCACTCAGTAAGAGTCCTCATAATGCCATCTTGTGGTTCTGAAAATATTTTTACACATTTATTATTTGTTATATCACATGACCTTTATTTTTCTTCTATAATCATAGGATTTGGTAGTGTTAAAAACTTCTTCCCCCATTTCAACCTCAATCCAACTTATTCTTCCTCCTCTTCATTCCTATTCCAAAAGCTTGGGCACATTTTCCCTTGATCACATATCTTTAATGGTTCTCCATTGTCTGAAAAATGAAACTCCTTATAGTCTGACTCCAGCCTTCTTTTTATTGCCATCTTCTGTTCAGTATTCTCCCTAACTAAATTTAGGTACTCACCATTTTCAGAATTCTCACTTCGATGCTTACAAATCATTGTTTGTGCCTAGTATGCTTTTCCCCTTCACACTTCAGCCTTATAATGTTCTGTTTATCAAGATTACCTTGAGGTGCCTGGGTGGCTCAGTTGGTTAAGCATCTGGCTCTTGATTTCAGCTCAAGTCATGATCTCACAGTTGGTGAGTTCAAGCTCCACATCAGGTTCTGTGCTGATGGTGCAGAGCCTGCTTGGGATTCTCTCTTTCTCCCTCTTGCTCTGTCCTCTCTCTCTCTCTCTCTCTCTCTCTCTCTCAAAATAAATAAAATTAAAAAAAAATTTTTTTAGCTCAATTATTATCCTCATTCTGGCTTCTTTGATCACTTTAGCACACGTAGATCTCTCTCTCTCTCTTTTTTTTAAATGTTTACTTATTTTGAGGTGGGGGTGGGGCAAAGGAAAAGAATCCTAAGCAGGCTCCTCACTCTCAGCTCAGAGCCTTATGTGGGGCTCAATCCAATGAACTGAGATCATGACCTGAGTTGAAATCAAGAGTCAGATGCTCAATCAACTGAGCCACCCAGGTGCTCCTAGAATTCTCTTTTTATGAAATCAGTTACACTAAGTTCACCACTCTTAGGTACTATGCCTCATTTCAGTTATGCATTTTAGAGTAAAGTTCTTTAAAAGCAGTGATCTTTCAGGGCACCTGGGTGGCTCAGTCAGTTGAACATCTGACTTCGGCTTAGGTCATATCTCATGGTTCATGAGTTCAAGCTCTGCATGGGGCTTGCTGCTGTCAGTGCAGAGTCTGCTTCGGATCCTCTGTCTCCCTTTCTCTCTGCCCCTCTCCTGCTCATGCTTGCTCCCTCTTTGCCAAAAATAAATAAACATTTTTTTTAAAAAAGCAAAAAAACAAAAAAACAAAAAGCAGTGATCTTTCTTGCACATTCCCAGAGAGTCTAGCATTATACATACTTTCTGAAGATTTCATGTTTACCTAGCTGCCTTGTAGTGCTGTCTTGTAGGGTAAAAGGAGTTTTAGTGAAGCTGACACAAGCTGAACATATGAAAGCTTATCCAATATTAACTTTGTCCAGTGACGTTCCCTCTCCAAAAATAATTATTTGTTCACCAAATGCTGCGTGAATTTCTGCCCTTAAGGAATTTGCATCTTTCTTTTATCTGCTTTAATTCAGTTATTTACATAAGGCAGGGGAGTGAGGGTGATTTATAACAAGATTGTTTCATTGTCCCATTGGTCAACTTAGTGAATTCATGTATTTCTCATTTATTACTGTGTTGCATTTTCACTTGACCCATCAAACTAGCCTCAGGGGCAGGGCTTTTCATTCTAGAAAAGAGATCCAACTAGAAAATAGTGAGTCAGTGAGAATCCATAGAAAGCTTGTCCATCATATAAAGGACCTGAATGTGAGACAGGAAACCATCAAAACCTTAGAGGAGAAAGCAGGAAAAGACCTCTCTGACCTCAGCCGTAGCAATCTCTTACTTGACACAAGGCAAGGGAATTAAAAGCAAAAGTGAATTACTGGGACCTTATGAAGATAAAAAGCTTCTGCACAGCAAAGGAAACAACCAACAAAACTAAAAGGCAACCAACGGAATGGGAAAAGATATTTGCAAATGACATATCGGACAAAGGACTAGTATCCAAAATCTATAAAGAGCTCACCAAACTCCACACCCGAAAAACAAATAACCCAGTGAAGAAATGGGCAGAAAACATGAATAGACACTTCTCTAAAGAAGACATCCGGATGGCCAACAGGCACATGAAAAGATGTTCAACGTCGCTCCTTATCAGGGAAATACAAATCAAAACCACACTCAGATATCACCTCACGCCAGTCAGAGTGGCCAAAATGAACAAATCAGGAGACTATAGATGCTGGAGAGGATGTGGAGAAACGGGAACCTTCTTGCACTGTTGGTGGGAATGCAAATTGGTGCAGCCATTCTGGAAAGCAGTGTGGAGGTTCCTCAGAAAATTAAAAATAGACCTACCCTATGACCCAGCAATAGCACTGCTAGGAATTTATCCAAGGGATACAGGAGTACTGAGGCATAGGGGCACTTGTACCCCAATGTTTATAGCAGCACTCTCAACAATAGCCAAATTATGGAAAGAGCCTAAATGTCCATCCACTGATGAATGGATAAAGAAATTGTGGTTTATATACACAATGGAATACTACGTGGCAATGAGAAAAAATGAAATATGGCCTTTTGTAGCAACGTGGATGGAACTGGAGAGTGTGATGCTAAGTGAAATAAGCCATACAGAGAAAGACAGATACCATATGGTTTCACTCTTATGTGGATCCTGAGAAACTTAACAGAAACCCATGGGGGAGGGGAAGGAAAAAAAAAAAAAAAGAGGTTAGAGTGGGAGAGAGCCAAAGCATAAGAGACTGTTAAAAACTGAGAACAAACTGAGGGTTGATGGGGGGTGGGAGGGAGGAGGGGGTGGGTGATGGGTATTGAGGAGGGCGCCTTTTAGGATGAGCACTGGGTGTTGTATGGAAACCAATTTGACAATAAATTTCATATATTAAAAAAAATAAAATAAAATAAAATTTCTTAGAAAAAAAAAAAAAAAGAAAGCTTGTCCATCATAATTGGCATACCTGGCATAGAGAAGCCTACATAAGCTTCTAGACATCTAGGACTCACTCACTAGGGGTACCTGATCTCAGCATATAGCCACTTTTTGTCTTTAAACAAATTAGTGAAGTGTATCTTACAAGAATATCTCTACCTGATGAAATCTTCGCAAAATAAAGTTTAAGGTGTGGAGCCCCAGAATCTATGTCCTGTTATGGAGCCTTTAAAAAGTTAAGTTCAACTCTAATATGTGAAATAATGAAATAAATCAACCTTGAGATAAAAATGAGAATGAGTAGGGCCTAACAAAAGAGATTGCTAAATAAAAAAACTGTAGTGAGGTGCAAAATTATAACACATGTGCTTGTTCCAGAAACTAATACAGAGGCTTCTTTTTATAGATTTGGAGGATTTCTATAATAAGATAAACAAGAAGTTCATGGGTGGGGTCTGCATAAATAATATCCTACTGATAGGAAAAATGACAGTATAAACAGGATATAATAACAGTGCCTGCTGAATTTCCCAGCATGTTATTTGTAGCTTCTTTCACAGAGTCACAGCTGCTCCCACTAAGGGTGGATTTTTACCTCTGTAAGAGGTCGACCAAGATTCTAAATTCTGACTATCAGTGGTGGGATAGGTTTTATCCCACCCGTAGGTTTTATATTCACTTTCGTGGTGAAACATTGTCTTTGGCTTTTAGCATTCTTAAAACATGATTTTCTTTTTATATGACCTCTGGGAAAAATCAAGCAGGCAGAATAAATGAGTAAGTGGGCAGAGCTCGAGTGAGTGCTTATCAGCCAAAGAAATACACTAATTGGATTCTTATCCTCTTAAAGTGGAAGAAGAAAAAAAAGTTACATCTGTGTCTTTTAAGAAATCATAATTTTGTTTTCTTTAATGGTAGTGGTATAATGAAAAGACAAACTTGAAACTTTAGAATACCAAAGTTCTAGTCCTTCTAGTCCTGGGGAGAATCATATAGCTTCTCTGAGCCTCTGTTTTACTTATTTTAAGATGAGGGGCTTTGACCCAATATTTCCAAGTATGTTTTCTAGTTAGCTAATTCTAGGCTGTTTTTAAACTAAGTACATTTAACAAGTGTGGATCTTACTCATATATTAGTGACTCTGATTCCCAACATGTAAGAATTTGTGTAAAGAGAATCTCTGAACTGGTTTTAGAAATGTTCCAACTGTACTGAGATCATTTCTCTTTTTCACATGTATCTTTAAAATGAAGTATGAGAACATTGCATATTCAATTTATATAATAGTTTCTTTACAAAGTGGGTATATATTGATCCTCTCCCTAATCAGAGAACTTCATACCAGCTACTAAAAACCAACTAAAGTGTACATACACCTTTTTAAAAAATAGACTTCATTTTTTAGAGCAGTTTTAGGTTCACTGCAAAAGTGAGTAGAAAGTAAAATTTCCTTTTGCTCCACGCCCCCTACACATGCACAGCCTCCGTACATCTGGCCCCTCCTCAGCATCTGGCACTGAAGTGCTACATGTGTTATAATGTATGAACCTACATCGACATCATCATTGTCAAAGTCCATACTTCACATTACATATAAATGGTTTTGTACATTCTGTGGGGTTTTGAAAAATGTGTCATGACAAGTATCCACGGTTGTTGTATCATAATATGATACTACGATTTCACTGCCTAAAAATCCTGTGTTCCGCCTATTCATCCCTTCCTTCTTCCTCACTGACCCTTGGCAACCACTGACTTCTCCATGGTTTTGCTTTTTCCAGAATGTTACCATATAGTTTGTAGCCTTTTCACATTGGCATCTTCCTCTTAGCAATATGCTTTTAAGATTACTTAAGGTCTTTTCATGGCTTACTAGCTCATTTCTTTCTGGTGCTAAATGATATCCCATTGTCTCAAAATAACAGTTTATTTTTCCATTCACCTACTGAAGGACATCTTGGTTGCCTCCCAAGTTCTGGCAGTTATGAGTAAAGTTACTATAAACAAGTAGAATTTATGTCTACATTAGAAAAGCAATGTTGATAGGGCATTTATCACAGACTAAAGAATTGTCCTCTTGTCATATAACCAAATATAATTAATTGTCTGGCTTATTTAACAAGATTTTATCAATTCCTATCTAATGAGTTTCACTAGTTTTAGGTAGCTCTCCAATTTGAAGGCAATTATCTGTCTACAAAAAGGGCAGATTTCTGTATTTGAGATGTAACTTCTGTCTCCAAATTGAAGAAGATTAGAGGTTTTGTTTATTAGGAGAAAAACGTATTTTCAGATCTTTGAATGGATTTCAGTTACCAACAATATAAATATTTTTGTAGAGTGAATTTAAAATTTTCTCTGGTTTTGTAGACTCTAGAGAATAAGAACAGATGTTGTCCTGTGGTTCAAAAAATTCTTAAGTTTTTATCTCATTTTCTTCTATCTTCTGCAATTTGTTGGCTATTTTATTACAAACACAACACATTTTTTTCCATGAAAAAAAAAATCCAGCTTCTATATCTGAATACTCACATTTTCCCACTTTGGTGATGGCTAAATGAAAAGTTGGGATGAAATAATTTCAGAGGATACTTTTGTTGTTCGAACATCAGTTTTTTACAGTTCTTGAAATTTGTTGTCCTACCAGGGCTTTCATCATCTCAAATGCAGGATATAGGACTGTACATTTTTAGTGTCAAAGTTATGAAGGTTGGTTTGCAAGTAAGAAGATTTTTCTTCCACCTGTATTTAAAGTGGAAATTATATTTAAAAATTTTTTATTCTACCATAAGCTTTGACAAAAGTGACTAAAAGGTTAGACACAAATGGCTTTTCCCCCCAATCAGTAATTTTCATTTTTGTTTCTCCCTAATTCTTGTTTCCTAAGATTGTGGAGGAAAGTGTGTACTTGAGGTATAAATATTACTTAGGCAGTTTTATAAATTATTTCTTACTTAGCCCAAGTTAATTTTCCTTGTATTAAAAAAAAAAAAAAAGCGACAGGGATAAATGACAAGAAAACCTTAGTAAGAAAGTCAGAAGAAAGTCAAAGACTACCCTAGTAAGAAAGTGTCTGATGAAGTAACAAAGTCTAAAGTTCAGCTGAAGTCCATGTGACTCATCAGGCAATATTATAAATAACTTCCTGCAGGAGAAAGCTCTGAGGGATAAATAACATTTTTTGTAAACATAGATATGGTCTTTTGTGCATTAAGGAATTATCCTGTTAACTCTTGAAGTTTACTTAGCGATAGATCTTAAAGGATTTGACATCAATTGCTACAAATAATTTGTTGTCAGAAGGATATACTAGATTTAGTAGTGTGTAGTTACTAACTTTAGTTAGGTAAGGAACTGAAGCTTGAACTAACCAAACTAACCAGTTTGGGGGCAGTGACAGCTGAGACATCTGTGAGGCCAAATTCTTTTGGCCTTTAAGAAAGCCTTTAATATCAACATGGGTCAACTTCAGCTAAATTTAACTATGTCATGTGATCCTCACAAAATAAACTTTAGGTATGCAGGGGAAATGTGGGTTTTTTCTTTATTTTTAATCACTTTATAGTCAGATAAAATTTGTGTAAGAGTAGAGTTCTCTGAATTGTACCAGATTTATACAGTGGTATAACTAAAAGCAAGAGATAAAACATTGTCAGTATTTCATTAAGTTCTCTTGCCTCTTTGCAGTCACATACCTCACCCCACTGCAAGTCCCTGCCAGTCACAGATCTGTGTTCTGTCAGGATAGTTTTGTATTTTCTAGGATATCATGTGACTAGAATCTTACAATATATACCTTTTTTTAATGTCTGACTTCTTTCTTTTTGTGACTTCTTTCACTTAGCATGATACTTTTGAGATTCATTAAAGTTGTTACATGTATCCGTAATTTGTAAGTTTTAAATGATGAATACTAGTCAGTTGAATGGATATAACAAAAGTCACTTATCCAGATTAATTGATGGGCATTTGAGCTATGTTTAGGTTTGGACTATTATGAATTAAGCTGCTGTGAACATTCGTTTGCAAGGTTTTACATGGACATATGCTTTCTTATACCTAGGAGTGGGATTGTGGGATTAGTGGTAAGTATATGTTTAACTTTTTAAGAAACTGTCAAACTGTTTTCCAAAATTACTAGACCATTTTGCACTCCTACTAGCAGCATATGAGACTTCCAGTTGCTTTGCATTCTCTTCAGCTCTTGGTATTTGGTATTTGTGTTTCTCTTTAAGTTTAGCCATTCTAGTGCATATGTAATAGCATCTCACTCTAGTTTTATTTTGCATTTTTCTAATGACTAATTATGTTGAGCATCTTTTCAGATGCTCATTTGCTATTCATGTATCATCTTAGGTGAAATGTCTGTCACATCTTTCACTCATTGTTTTTTAATCAGGTTGTTTCACTTATTATTGATTAGAAGAGTTCTATGTATATTCTGGGTTCAAGTCCTTGAATATGTGGATACACAGATATCCTAGTCTGAGGCTTGTATTTTCATTTTCTTAATGTTCTCTTTCAAAGATGAAATGTTTAAAAAAAAAACAAAGATGAAATGTTTTTAATTTTGCTGAAGTTGTGTTTTTTTTTCCTTTATGGTTCATATTTTTTGTGTCCTAAGAAAATATGCCTAAATTAAGTCTCAAAGATTTTCTTATGTTTTCTTCTGAAAGTTTGATAGTTTCAGCTTGTACATTTAGGTCTGTGAACATTTCAAGTTAATTTTTTGTGTATGTGTAAGGTAAGGGTTAAGACCTATTTTTTTTCCCTATGGATGTCCAATTGTTGGAGCACCATTTGTTGAAAATGGTCAGCAGTGGTCACGAGACTAGTCTTTCTCTAATTCAGTTACATTGGCACCTTTGTTAAAAATCAATTGAATATGTGTGTGTGGGTCTATTTTTGTGCTGTCTATTGTGTCCCATTGGTCTTTATGTTTATTCTTATACCAATACAAAATTGTAAATTATTGTAGTAGTCTTGAAGTCAGAAAGCATAATTCCTCCCAACTTTGTTTTTCTTTTTCAAGATCACTGTTGTTATTCTAGATCTTTTGAATTTCCATGTATGTTTTAAAATCAACTTGTTAATTTCTTTTATTTTTTTTAATGTTTAATTTTGAAAGAGAGAGAGACAGAATACAAGTGGGGGAGGGGCAGAGAGAGAGAGGGAGACACAGAATCCAGAGCAGACTCCAGGCTCTGAGCTGTCAGCATAGAGCCTGATGCGGGGCTCAAACTCATGAACCATGAGATCATGACCTGAGCCAAAGTCAGAAACTCAACCAAGCTATCCAGGTGCCCCAATCAACTTGTTAATTTTGACAAAAAAAATATTTGTAGTGAGATTGGGATTGGGATTGTGTTAAATGTATAGGTCAGTCTGGCATTTGGAATTGACATCTTAATGATACTGAGTGTTTTTGTCCATGAACATGGTATATCTCGATTTGTTTAGGTCTTCTTTATTTTCTCTCAACAATGTTAGTTTTCAGTGTATAGGTCCAGAACATTTTTTTCTTGAATTCATCTCTAAATATTTTACATTTTTATACTATTGATATTATCCTTAATGTCGATTTCCAGTTGTTTATTTCTTATGTCATAGAATAATTGATTTGGTTATATTAATCTATTTTGTAACTTGGCTAAATTTGTTTATTTGTTCTAGTAACTTTTAAAAAATTTCTTGGGATTTTCTACATGGACAATCATATTATTTGTGAATAAGGATAATTCTACTTCTTCCTTTTCAATGTGTATGCCTTTTATTTCCTTTTCTTACCTTAATCCGCTGACTAGGACCACCAGTTAAATGTTGAACATGGTAATGAGAGCAGACATCTTTGCGTTTTCTCCAAACTTAGGGAGCAGGCATTCACTTTTTCACCATTAAATGTGATCTTAGCTCTAAGTTTTTCATAGATGTCCTTTATCAAGATGCCCTTCAAGGGAAGTTTCCTTCTATTTCTGGTTTCTGAGAATTTTTATCATGAATGGATGTTTGTACTTTATCAAATGCTTTTCTGCATCTATTGAGATTACCATATGATTTTTCTTATTTTAGTCTTGTTAATATGGTGAATTACACTGATTGATTTTCAGATGTTAAACCAGCCTTGCACTCTGGGAAAAATTCCATTGAATCATGATGTATTATCTTTTGTGTATGGTTTAGTTCAATTTGCTGATGCTCTAGTATTGTAAAATTGTAGTATCTGTGTTCATTAGGAATATTATTCAGGGTTTGTTTTGCTTGTTCCATGTAATGTCCTTGTCTAGTTTTGTTAAGGTAATGTGGCCTCATAAGACATGTTGGAAAGTGTTTCAGTCCCTTGTGTTTCTAGAAGAATTGGTATAGAATTGGTAGTATTTCCTCCTTAAATACTGTCCTTGATGATGATGATGATGATGATGATGATGATGATGATTGTCTTACACTTGGCTATTATTTAACTAAAGGACCTTAGTTAAGGGCTTGTGCCCTGTACTGAAGGCAGCAGATAGAATATAGAAATAGTGGAGATTATTAGGTCCTTAATACCTCAAAGGTTGCCAGCACTCTTCTACATGATTCTGTCCTTGGCAGAAATACTTTTCTCTTGCCAGTTGCCTAAAATTGCCAGGTTACAAACCACAAACCAAATGGAATTTGCTTTAGATAGAGCCATAACCCTGTGCCCTCCTATGCCTGAGTATAGAACATAGTTTTCACTCACTTAAGCTATGAGATTTTGCTTCCTGTAGTAGTTTTAAAAATACTAAGTGACTTATCTCTAAATCTCTTCTCAAGCAGATCTGTGGACAACTTCTTGGTTTTGAACACATTGATTTAATGTATGAATCCAATATACATTGCCCCAGGCTTATTGTCATTGTTCTTGATGAGAAACATAGGAAAGAGTTTTTAGAAACATTCTTAATATGATGTTTATTTAAGACCTAGAATATGCTATTTTCATAAAAGTACATTTTTTGGGGCGCCTGAGTGGCTCAGTCGGTTAAGCGTTCGACTTTGGCTCAGGTCATGATCTCACTGTTTCTGAGTTCAAGCCCCTCATCGGGCTCTGTGCTGACAGCTCACCTGGAGCCTACTTCAGATTCTGTGTCTCCCTTTCTGTCTCTGCCCCTCCCCCCACTTGTTCTCTGTCTCTCTCTCAAAAATAAGTAAACATTAAAAAAAATTTTTTTAAGTGCATTTTTTTTCCTTTGTTAAAAAGATTGAGCATTGCACACAGGCCCTTTCATTGCTAAATATTTTTTGGAAGACATATTATCAGTTTGTCTTGATTTTTCTAGGACATAAAGAATGTCTTTGAAATGTTTGAGTGCTAAGTGTTAAAATAATTATCACATATAATAGTATGTAGTAAGAAACAGTATCTCTTAAACCATTATTGCCCATGCTTTTTTTGTCTTTAACTCAGCTTTATCATTGTGCTAAGTAACCTACCAGGAGAGCATATAGCCCTCTTGAGTGGTTTGTAGATGACCCTTGGCTCTGCATTTTACTTCTGTGCACCTGGTTAACTAAACCTCTCTTTTTGGAGGGTTTTTATTTTTAGCTGTAATTTATTTTAACACTTACCAAGGTGCTAGATGCTGTGCTAACTGTTTTATGTATTTGAGAGGCAAGTGTTAACTTCTTCAGTTACAGATGAGAGAACTGAGCATAAAGGGGAGTCCATCATTTGCTTATAGTCACACAGCTAATTACTGTTTGTCTTGCTGCAAAGCCAGTGTTCATGACATAGCATTTCAGTATATAGATGCAGTATAGTGCAGTGGTCTACAGCATGACTTTGAAGGTTCAAAATATGACTTCTGTCACTCACTAGTTATATAACTTTGGGCAGGTTACTGAACATCTTAATCTTCAGTTTCCTCTTTTGGAAAATGAGAATAATATAATACCCACCTAACAGCGTTTTTGAAATTAAATGAATTGGTTTATATAAAGTTTCTGGCACACAGTGATGCCACAGAAGTGTTTTTTTATTATTATAATTATTAACCATTATAGTCCTTCATCCCTCTACAAATTGACTTTTCTGAAACTAAGCTTCCTAAGACTAAATATGTTAACCATAATGTTTCTAACTTCTGACCACTTAATAATGAATTTTTAAAAATATATAGCACCCCCCTGTTCATTGCAGCATATTTATAAGCCAAGACATGAAAATAACCTACCCAGGGGAATATTATTTACCCATAAAAAAGGAGATCCTGCCATTTGCAACAATATGGATAGACATTGAGGATGTTATGTTAAATAAGACAGAGAAAGATATTGTATGATATCATTTATATGTAGAATCTTTAAAAAAAAAACCAAAGTTATAGATACAGAGAACAGATTGGTGTTTGCTAGAGGTGATGAGTAGGGGGCTGGACAAAATGGGTGAAGGTGGTCAAAAGGTACAAACTTCCCACTTATAAGATAAATAAGTTCTAGGGATATAATGGGCACAATAGTTAACAATGCTTTATTGGACACTATAGTTAACTATAGTTAACAATGCTTCATTACACATTTGAAAGATATTGAGAGTAAATCTTAAAAGTTCTTATACACACAGAAGAATTTTAACTATGTATTGTGATGGATTTTAACTAAACTTATTGTGGTAATCATTTCATAATAAATATATCATTATATTGTACACCTAAAACTAACAAAATTTTAAAAAGTTCATGATAGTTTGGTGGATTTCAATGTAAGAGTGTGAAAGGGGCGCCTGGGTGGCTCAGTCGGTTGAGCGACCGACTTCAGCTCAGGTCATGATCTCGCGGTCCGTGAGTTCGAGCCCTGCATTGGGCTCAGTGCTGACAGCTCAGAGCCTGGAGCCTGCTTTGGATACTGTGTCTCCCTCTCTCTCTCTCTCTCTCTCCCCCTCCCCCCACTCATGCTCTGTCTCTCTCTGTCTCAGAAATAAACATTAAAAAAATTTTTTTTTAAAGTGTGAAAAAGCTTAGTGATTTCAGATTCAACATCGCAGCTAACCTTTAAAAATATATCACTTGTTAAGTTTTAATGTAATATCAGAAAATACCAACAGTCATTGCAAAAAGGTATTAAAATACTCTTTCCTTTTCCATCTAAAAAAATACTGTGTAAATTTCATTTTGATATTAGCATGGGAAACTTTCTTCACCCTTACTAGTCTTACACAAAATTACACAAAATTCCCTTAAAAATGTTAGGTGGGAAGGAAAATATCCAGCTCCCTTTGTAGTGAGATCTTCCTTTTCTCTGCTCCATAATTTTTCTACTTGCAGACGTTGCCAGGATTCTGTCTAATATCTCATTTTATTATTCAAAAGGAGGGAAAATCAATTGTGGTGATGGTTGCACAACTCTGTACTAAAAACCATTGAATTGTACACTTTAAATGGGTGAATTGTATGGTATGTGAATTATATTGTAATAAGTCAGTTTTAAAAGATAGAAGGGAAAATAAAAAACTTCAAAAATATCCTTTGAAAAGAGTTCCCCAAAGTAGAATTTTAAAATTTTGTATGTATTCTTATTACTGAATAAAAGCCTAATAAACTAAAAATAAAATAATTAAATTATAAAATATAAATTTACTTTTTGTATTAAAAAATATATTCATGTGGTTCAAACTTCAGATTACATAAGGGTGCTAAATCTGTCTTCTATCTCTGTCTCTCAGCCTTAATCCCCTTCCCAGAGGATATACGGACATTACCAGTTTCTGGAGGGATACTTTATGCATTTAAAAACAAATAGTATGTCTATAGTCCTTTCTCGTTTTTTGCCAGACAGGTAATGTGCTATTTACACTATTCTGCACTGAACTTTTCTAACTTGGAAATTATCCTGTATCAATACATAAAGAGTATTATCACTGGGTTTGGTTGTTTTGTTTTTGTTTTTGTTTTGCCAGTTTTGTTCTTTTATTAGTACATACAATAATGATCATCTTATAATTGGTGTTGTCATAGATTTGATGAAATGTGGTAAAATATTGATGAACATCCTGCTTGGCTTGACCTCCAAATCAGTTGTAACTATCTATACTTTAACCTTTGCTGTCCATTTTTGCCAACAATTTGTACGTTGTTTGCTAACATGATAAGTGTGAAATGGTATTTCACTGCAGTTTTATCTTTATATTTTTTAAGGTATAATTGACAAATAACATATTAGTCTTATGTGTGCAATATAATGATTCAAAATTTATATACATTGTGAAATAATCACAATAAGTCTATTAACATCCATCACCATACATAGTTACAAAATTTGTTTTTTGTCTTGTGATGAGTACTTTTAAGATTTACTCTCTTAGCAGATTTCAGTACTGCAGTTTTAAATGATTTTCCTGATTAATATTTAGATAAAGCATCACTTCATATGTATTGACCATTTACACTCTCTATGAATTGACTGTTTAAATCTGTCACCAGTTTTTATAGGGTTGTCTTTTTCTGTTTTGTTTTGTTTTAGTTTAAAAATTTTTTTACAAATAAATTATATATATTTAAGATGTAAAATGTGATTTTTGGTATATCACTGTTGAAAAAATGCATAGTATCCCATCTTGTAACTACTGCAATTTTCAGTCAACTGTTAACATTTAGCAATTTAGTAGCTGCTTAAACTACTTTTTTGCATTTATCCCACATGCAGATACTAACTAAATACTTGTTTAATAAATAAATAAAATTTAGATACATATTTAAATAAGGTTAATCTTGATGATAATGATCATCTTTTAAATACACATATTCTTTGGGGTGCTTGGGTGGCTCAGTCATTTAAGCATTGGACTGTTGATATTGGCTCCAGTCATGATGTCGCAATTTGTGGGATTGAACCCTGTGTCAGGCTCAGTGCTGGCAGCTGGAGTCTGCTTGGGATTCTCTCTTTCCCTCCCTCTCTGCCCCTCCCCTGTTTTCTCTCTCTCTGTTTCAAAATAAACAAACATTAAAAAATTTTTTAACTACACATATTCTTTTGTATGTGTAACTTTTTTTGTTTAATATTTATGTACACTCCCTTTGACCATGTAATTTATCTTCTAGCAATTTATCCAATAGAAATAGTTGCATATGTCTAGAATGATGAATATTCAGGAATATTTATTGCGGCATATTATATTTTAGCAAAAGGTTGCAAATAACATTATCTAAGTGTCCAGGACTAGGAGACTAGTTAGGCAAGTTATGGTGTATCATAATATGGAGCACTGTTTGTTTATAAAAGAATAAGGCAGCACTATATGTCTACAGTAGGATGAGGAAGGGAATGTGTTGTAAGGTGTGGGAGGGAGGTGACTGATTTTATTGTTAAGCATCAATTTTTAAAACATATACCATGTTACAGGCTCAATAATAATGTGCACTGGCTAGATTCACCTCAGGTATTACCAGCTTGTTCTATGTGCTTTTTGATACCAATCAGAGTATCAGCAGAATTTTGTTTTTGATATAGTTCTAAAATTCAACACTAAGGAAAAAATGCATAAGCATAGCTAAAACATTCTTTAAGAAAAACAGAGGAGAGTTTGAACAAATTTGCCCTATTAGATATTAAAGTATACTGTATGGTTAGAGTAAATAAATAAGATCATATTGTCAGATGGTACAGAACAGAATTCATTAATAGATCTTGTATATGAGGAAATTGAGCTTAAAAGAAGTATTTCAAATCTGTAAGGAAATGGTGTTTTTCCATTGGTTGTTTTTTTGAAAGTGAAAAAAATCAAAATAGGTGCTGACATCACACCAGAAACAAACACCAGTTTCCATATGGAATAGAGAGCTAGATATATATACTTTTTAATACTGGATGAAAGTTACTGTTATATTACTATTAGAAGAAAATATTGAATATTTTTTAATTTTAAGGTGAGAAAGCTTTTCCTACATAATAAATAAAATTCAAAAGAAAGTTAGGTGGATTTAACTATGTAAAATTTTTAAGATATGTCCAATAAAAGACACTGTAACAAGATTCACACTGAAAGATATTTGCAATATAGAGAGCAAAGGATTTATATCAATGATATATCAAAAGAACAATTAAGGTTATGAAAGCAATAAATAATTCAATATAAAAATTTACAAAGGCTATCAGTATGTAATTTACAAAAGATTTAATATAAATGGCCAGTAAAGATAAAAAAGATTTGCAGCCTCTTGGAAAATTAAGAACAATCAACTGCAAGTTAACAGTGTTTTTTTTGTCCCCACCCCCCCCCCCCCCCATTAGACCAGCAAACATTAGAAGATTAAGGGAAAGTGCTGGTTTAAAATAGCAGTATAAGGTGCACCTGGGTGGCTCATTCAGTTAAATGTCTGAATTCAGCTTAGGTCATGATCTCATGGTTGTAAGATCTAGCTCCACACTGGGTGTGCAGCCTGCTTGAGAGTCTCTCTCTCCTTCTTCCTCTGCCCCTCCTCTCCTTGCACGCACAAGCACATGCTCGCTCGCTCTCTCTCTCTCTCTCTCTCTCTCTCTCTCTCTCTCTCTCTCTCAAAAAAAAAAAAAGGAATAAATTTTTTCTTCACTTCTGGTTATCATAACCAAGCAGAAACAATAAAAATAAACAAAAAGAAAAGAAAAATTCTGTCTTCGATGGACTTTAAAACACAGACTGAATCAAATAAAAATTCTGAATCAAACAAGAGAAAATGATGGGAACTGACATGCCTCTATCCTGGAGAAGGAAATAAGTTTGCCTGAAGGTATCTTAGTTATGAATGATTGATCCATTATTTTTGGTTTAAGAATAACAGTTCCAGAGGGATGTTGCAACAAGAATAATGGAAATATTCCTTTATAGATAAAGTTCAACATAGAAACTCCATACCTATAAGCATTCATTCCCAGTTCTTCATTCCCTCAGTTCTTCATTCCTGGCAATCACTAACTTATTTTCTGTCTATAGATTTACCTCTAAAGACAAATTTCTGGCTGTTTCATAAAATAGGCTCATTTACTCTGTGAATTTTCATGTCTACCTTCCCTTTACTTAGCATAATGTTTTCAAGGTTTACCTGTGTTGTGGCATGTATCAGTACTTCTTTTAATAGATAAATGATTTTCCACTGCATAAATATACTACACTTTATTTACTCATTGGTTGATGGACATTTGGATTGTTTCCACTTTGGGGCTATTGTGCACAGTGCTTTGAACTGTGAAGTTTTTGTGTAGACAGAATCTCTTGGAATATACCTAGGACTGGAATTGTGGGTTATATGATAATTCTGTGTTTAACATTTTGAAGAACTGTCAAACTGTTTTGCATTTTGCAAACCCACAAATGTATGAGGGATCCAATTGCTTCACATTATCACCAACGCTTGTTATTATTCATCTGTTTAAGTATAACCATCCTAGTGGTTGTAAAGTGGTATCTCATAGTTTTGATTTATATCTCCTTAATGACCAATGATGTTGACCGTACTTTCATGTGCTTTTTGACCATTTGTATGTATTTTTGGAGGGACGTCTAGTGAAATTGTTCATCTATTTTTTTAAATGAGTTTTATTTTTTAGTATTGAATTGTAAGAGTTCTTTATGTATTCTAGATAAAAGTGCCTTGTCAGATACAGAGTTTCCATATATTTTCACATTCTTGGTGGTAACCTTTGAAGCACACAGTATTTTAAATTTGATGACATCATTTTTTTTGTTGTTGCTTTTGGTGTCATAGCTAAGAAACCATTGTCCAATTCAAAGTCACACAGATTTATATCTCTTTTCTTCTGAGAGTTTCATAATTTCAGCTCTTACATTTAGGTCCCTGATCCATTTTGAGGTAATTTTTGTATATGATATAAGATAGGAGTCCAATATCATTTTTTTTGCAGGTGGATATCTAGTTCCAGCACCGTTTGCTGAAAAGACTATTCTTTGCTTATTGAATTTTCTTGTCAACTTTCTCAAAAATCAGTTGACCATAAATGAATGACTGGACTTATTTCTTGACTCTTGGTTCTATTCCATTGATCTATATGTCTATCTAAATGCCAGTACCACATAATCTTGATACAATTTGACAGTAAATTTTGAAATTGGGAAGTGTGAATCCTCCAACTTTGTTCTTCTTCTTCTTTTTTTTTTTTTAAAGATTGTTTTGTCTGTTCTCGGTCCCTTACATTTCTATAGGAATTTGAGGATCACTTTATTAACTTCTGCAAAAAAAAAAAAAAAAAGCAGCTGGAATTTTAATAAGAATTACTTTGAATCTGTAGATCAATTTGTTGAGTGTTGTCATTTTAATGATATTAAATCCTCCAATCCATGAATATGAGATGTCTTTCCATTTACTTAGGTATTCTTAAATTTTTTTCAACAGTATTTTGTAGTTTTTGTTGTACAGGTTTTGCATTATTTTTGTTAGATTTATTCCTAAATATTTTATTCATTTTGATGCTATTGTACGCAGAATTAGTTTTTGAATTTTTTTTTTTTTGCATCATTGCTAGCGGATGGAAATAAAATTTAATTCTGTATGTTGATTTTTGTGTTCTGCAACCTTGGTGAACACAATTCTAATAGTTTTGTGTGTGTGCATGTGCTCATGTGGATTCGTTCAGATTCTTCAGTACTCAACATCCTGTCATCTGCAAACAGGTTATTTTCCTTTTTCCTTCCCAGTCTGAATGCCTTTTATTTCTTTAACTTGTTTTATGGTTGTCCTGGCTGGAACCAGAGCAAACTTTCTTGTGTTGTTGCTGATCTTAGTGGCAAAGCTCTCAGTCTTTAACTACTAAGTATGATGTCAGCTGTGGATTTTTCATAGATGTTCTCTATCAAGGTAAGAAAGTTTGCTTCTGTTCTTGGTTTATTCAGTGTTCTATCTCACAAAAGTGTGTTGGGTTTTGTCAAATTCTTTTTCCTGTCTATTAAAGTAATCCCATGGATTTTGTCATTTACTACTACAGTATATTACATTGATTTTCACATATTCAGTGAACCTAGCTTTCCTGAGATAAATCCCACTTGGTCATGGGATAAAATCCTTTTTATATGTTGTTGAAATCAGTTTGCTAGTATTTTGTTGAGGATATTTACATCTATACTCATAAGGGATGTTGATCTGTAGTTTTCTTGCAGTGTCTTTGTCTGGTTTTGGCCTTACAGAATGAATTGGGAAGTGTTTCCTTCTTTTTCTAATTGAGTTTGTGAAGGATTAGAGTGAGTGTGTGTATGTGTGTGTTAATTAGTTTTGAAACACTTGGTAGAATTTACCAGTGCAGTCATCTGACTTTGTGGGAAGATTTTGACTACTAATTCAGTACCTTTACTTGCTATAGACCTGTTCAGATTTTCTGTTTCTTCTTGAATCAGATTTGGTAGGTTGTTCTAGGAATTTGTCATTTCATGTAGGTTTTATAATTTGTTGGCATATTGTTGTTCCCTTTTTATTTCTGTTAGGTCAGTAGTAATGCCCTCTCTTTCATTCCTGATTTTAGTTTTGAGTCTTCCCTCATTTTGCTTGTCAGTCTACCTAAAAGTTTCTCAATCCTATTTGCCTGTTTCAAAGAACAAATGTATTATTTTTTGGTTTTCTCTATTATGTTTCTATTTTGTGCTTCATTTATTTCTCCTCTATATTATTTCATTTTCTTTCTTCTGCCTGCCTTGGAGTAAGTTTGCTCTTTTTCTAGAGTTTTTAAGGTAAAAGGCTAGAGTATTGATTCGTCTTTTTTTTTTTTCTTTTTTCAGTAGAGACACAGCAATAAATTTCTCTCTGAGCACTCTGAGCACTTCTTTATCTTCATCTCATATGTTTGGTATGTTTTGTGTGTTTTTGTGTGTGTCTGTGAGTGTCTGTATGTGTTTTAATCATCTCAAGGTATTTTCTAATATCCGTCATTTCTTCTCTGACTCATTGGTTAGGACTCTTAATTTCCATATGTTTGTGAATTTTCCAGTATTTTCTGTTATTGATTTCTAATTCATTCTGCTGTGTTTGGAGAGCCTACTTTGTATGATTTAAAAATTATTGAGGCTTGTTTTGTGGCCTAACATATGTCTGTCCCAGAAAATGTTCCACATACACTTGAAAAGAATGCGTGTTCTACTGTTGTTGAGTGGAACATTCTTAAGCCGTTTATTAGGTTTAGTTGGTTTATGATGTTCATGTCTTTTTTCTTATTAGTCTTCTGTCTGGTTGTTTTATCTACTGTTAAAAGTGAGTATTGAAGTCTCCAGCTATAACTGTTGAATTGTCTATTTCTCCTTTCAATTCTGTCAGTTTTTGTGTCATGTATTTTGGCATTCTGTTGTTTGGTGTATATGTGTTTTTTTTTTTTTTTTTTTTTTCCTCATGTGTTATCCCTTTTGTCATTGTAAAATGTCCTTTTTTTGTCCCTCCTTACAAATTTTGTTTAAGTCTATTTTGTCTGATATTAGTATTGCCACTCAGGTTTTCATTTGCCTATGCTTACATAGTATATCTTTTACCATTCTTTTACTTTCAGCCTCTTCATGTCTTTGAATCTAAAATGTATTTCTTATAGACAGTATACAGTTGGATCATGTTTTTATTTCATCCATTCTGCCAGTCTCTGCTTTTTTTATTGGGGTGCTTAATCCATTTAAATTTAATATAATTATAATGAGGTAGGATTTACATCTGCCATTTTGTTATTTGTTTGTCATGACTTGTGTCTATTTTGTTCCCCTTATTGCTTGGTTACTTCCTTCTTTTGTGTTAAATAGATATTTTCTAGTATATCAGTTTAAATCTCTTGTCATTTCTTTTACTATGTTTTTTTTCAGTTATTGTCTTAGTGGTTGCCCTGAGGATTACCATTAACTTATAATTATGTAATTATAATTATTTAATTTATAATAGCTTAGTACAGATTAATAGCCACTTAATTTCAATAATAGAGAAAAACCTGACTCCCTTATAGCTTGATTCCTTCTCCTTTGTGCTATTATTGTCACACAAATTAAATGCTACACATTGTGTGCCTATCAACTTTGATTTATAATTATTGCATTATCTAATTTGAAATCAAATAGGGATGAAAGTAGTTCCAAACAAAAAAATACTTTTATACTGTGTTTTGTCATTACTTCATCATTGCAGTTACTGGCACTCTTTATTTCCTTTTGTGTATTTGTATTACTATTTTGTGTCCTTTCATTTCATCTAAAATAATTCTCTTAGCTTTTCTTGTAGGTCAGGTCAGCTGACAGCAGATTCTATCCAGTTTGACAATGTCTTTCTTTTTTTTTTTTAATTTTTTAAATGTTTATTTATTTTTGAGAGAGAGAAACAGAGCACAAGTGGGGGAGGAGCAGAGAGAGAGGGAGATAGAATCAGAAGCAGGCTTCAGGCTCCAAGCTGTCACCAGAGAGCTGTCAGCCCCCAGCATGGGGCTTGAACCCACAAACTGTAAGATCATGACCTGAGCCGAAGTCAGATGCTTAACTGAGTGAGCCACCCAGGCACCCCAGAGTTTGATAGTGTCTTAATGTCTCTTTCATTTTGGAAGGATAGTTTTGCTGGATATAGAGTTTTTGATTGACATTCTTTTTTTTCTCCCCAGCACTTTGATTATATCATCTTACTGCCTCTACTGACTGTTTCTAATGAGAAATCAGCTATTAATCTTACTGAGTATTCCTTGTACATAATGAGTCACTTTTTTCTCTTGCTGCTTTCAAATTTTCTTAGTCTTTGATTTTCAACAGTTTATGGTCTACGTGTGGATCTCTCAAAATTTACATTACATAAAGACTTCTGAGCTTCTTGGATGTGTAGATTAATGTTTTCTTATAAAATTTGGAAACTCGCCATTATTTTTTCAAATATTCTTTCTTCACTTTTCTGTTTCTCATAATAGATCATCTCAATTGACCTGTCTTTAGTTTTCTCCTGCCAGTTCTGATGTTGAGCCTCTTTAGTAAATTCTTCCTCTCACTTTTTGTACTTTTCAACTCCAAAATTTCTATTTGATTTTTGTTATAATTCCTGTCTCTTTATTGATGTTTTGTTTGATAAGGCATTTTTCTCAGTCTTTCCTTTAGTTCTTTAGACATGTTTTGTCTGCTTCTTTGAATATCTTTAAAATAGCTATTTTAAATTTGTGTCTGGTAAGTCCACAAATTTCTTCAAAGACATTTATTGATGGCTTTTTTTTTTACTATGCATATGTCATACTTCTTATTTCTTTGCATGGTTTATAAATTTTATTTTTCAAATTGGGCACTTCTTAAATAATGTAGAAATCTGGAAATCAGATTCCTCCTTACCCTTGGATTTGTTGTTATTAGTGTTTGATATTGTTGGTCTTTCTTTGTTTAGTGACTTCCTTGAACTAATCCTATATACAGTGTGTGGCTACTGAAGTTTCTTGTTAGCTTAGTTGTCAGCTAATTATTGGACAGAGATTTCCTTAAATGTCTGGAACAATAAGTTTCCCAGCTTTGTAGAGGGGCTCTGAATGTGTATTGTGGTATGCTTTTAATGCTCAGATAGGCATTTCATAATTCTGCCTTTGCCTTCACTTTCTCTTTACACCATGCCTCAAGGTCAGCCAGAAGTGAGAGCTTAGGAGTTTCACATGTACGTTACTCTGATCATGCACATGGACCTAGGCATATACACAGCCCTACACATGCACCTGGCCTAAAAGGCCAAAAATATGTCAAAGCATTTTTTTTTTTAAGTAGGCCCATGCCCAGTATGGGGCTCAAAGTCATAACCCTGAGATCAAGAGTTGCATGCTTTACAAGTGCCCCTGTCAAAGCTTTTCAGAGATACTCATAGACATCTCATTCCTCAGCTTTTTAAATATTTTGATTAACTGCTTGTTTGCCCCAACTGTTGTCATTACCTCAGTTAATATTAATGGTGTTGTTAAATGACTGCCTCTGATTGTTTTCAACAAACCACCACCCTTCTTCTCCCCTCCCAGGGAAAAGGCTATTCACCCTGAATGAGGTCTGAATCAATAAGGACAAGACTTGCACATGGGAGTTGGCAGAGAATTGACAGGTCAAATAATGACAGTTCTCTTTGAATGGTGTTTTAGAGAACTCCAAACCTGTTTTACCCCCTCCAGTGGCTACTAGGCTACACCTGGTTTCCACTGTGATTGCAGGAATATTGGTTTTCAAGTCTACTGTGCTGCTGGGATGATGGGATTGGGTGTAGGTCTGGTTAAAATGTCTAACATCTCTTATTAAAATTTAGCATTTTTTCTTGAATAAGTACTCCTTGGATTGTTGCAAGCCTTAATTTCCAGAGTTCTGAAAACATTGATTCTAATAATTTTTGCCAGTATTTTTATGGTAGAGCTGCTTTTGCTCTTTGTTGCATTTATGAAGGACTGGCTTTTCAGAGGCCCTTACTCTGCCATTCCCATTGACATCACTCCAGCCAAACAGATTTCGAAGGAAACCCTAATCCCCCCAATATTATTTCCCTTGTAGTGTTGTCCTCAAAAAATAAACATGGAAGACAAACACAAGCATACAAGGACTGGGAAGAATAGCATCGATAAACCTGCAGTAATAGAAACTTCTTGATGAAGAAATATTGCCAAAAATTAAATTGAAAATGTAGAATTTGGGATTAACTGGAAAGGCACAAGAAGGGTCTTTTAGGGAGCATGAAAATAATCTATTATACTAATTTGAGCAATGGTCATATGTGTGTATACACAGTCAAAAGTCATTGAAATATATATTTAAGAGTAGTGTACTTTACTGTAGGTAAAATATGTTTCAATTAAAAACAAAAAATGTATAGAGTGGAAAACCTGGGGAACTGTATGGTAAATCTTGAATCCATTCAAATTTAGAACTTTGAGTAAACAACTATGGGAATTATGAATCCAGAACAGATTACAAATGTTAACTATGCAAAAATATATTCCAAATATCAGGAGTGGGGTATAAAGGCCAGGGAGAGAGATGGGGAAAGTATAGTATATGTATGCATATGAGTTATCTGTTGCTGCATAAGAAATAACATAAGATCTAGGGGTGCCTGGGTGGCTCAGTTGGTTAAACATCCGACTCTTGATTTAGGCTTGAGGTCATGATCTCATGGTTCAGGAGACTGAGCCCCACACTGGGCTCTGTGCAGACAGTGCAGGGCCTGCTTGGGATTCTCTCTCTCTTCCTGTCTCTCTCTGCCCCTCCCCTGCTCACACTCTTTCTCTTAAAATAAATAAACATTAAAAAAAAAAAGAATATCAGATCTTAACAACTTGAAACCTAAATATTTATTGTCTCAGTTTCTCTGGGTCAAGAGTCCAAGAGCAGCTTAGATCTTTCTGGTTCAGGGTGTTCTCAGGAGGTAGCAGTCATTGGGAGTCTTAACTAAGACCAGAGGACTCCCTTCCAGGGTGATTCACTTGCATAGCTGTTAATAGAATGACTTCATTTTTTGCCATATAAGTTTATCCATAGGTCTGGTTGAGTGGTCTCACAGCATGGCAACTAGCTTCCCTCAGAACCAACTTTCAGAGCAAGGCAGAAACTGTAATGTCATTTGTGACCTAGCACAGAAGTCGCAGACTGTCATTTCTGCCATAGTCTGTTAGTTGCATAAACCAGCCCTCAAGCAGTGTTGGAGGGGATTACACAAAAGGAGGAAGACAAAGAGGATTATTAGGGGTCATCTTAGAGCCTGGCCACCACAGCCTGCTAATTCCTCAGCTTTTTAGCCAGGAGCCATTACATTCTGGCCAGAAGTCAGAAAGTAATGCTTCCAGCCTCCCAGTGCTTTTGTATAATCCTTTTTCTTGTTTTAATGCATTTTTTTAGGTATCTTAATTGAATTTGCTAAATTCACAGAAGCATTTACTAAAGTTGAATTGATCTTTATTTACACTCTAGTTTATTAAAAATTTTTTTCTTACATCTAAATCAGACTGAATTTTATGTTTTTATTTTTTTTAATTTTGTCTGTAGTATGTCATTTTAGTAATTCTGCCTATCCTATGTCTACATATGCTTGGGATGATCTTGTTATGAGTATAGTTATATTTTAGTGGTGAGAATTTGGATGCGTGTGGGGTTAGGGGGTTTTTGGGGTTTTTGGTTTTGTTTTAGATGTGTATGTTTTTTATTATTTATTTATTTATTTATTTTGAGAGAGAGAGAGTGCACTGCATGAGCAGGGGAGGGGCAGAGAGAGAGAGAGAGAGAGAGAGGGAAAGAAAGAATCCCAAATAGGCTCTGCACTGTCTGCACAGAGCCCAACATGGGGCTTGATCTCACGAACCATGAGATTATTACCTGAGCCAAAATCAAGAGTTGGACAAGTTGGACACTTAACTGACTGAGCCACCCAGGTGCTCCTGTGTTTTGTTTTTTTAATTAGTTTTCCTCTTATTTTTTTCCTTTTGGATTGCTTATAATTTTTTTTATAATGAGCATGTATTTCAAAATGAAAGACTTTCAAAAATAAGTTTTATAGTATTCAATAATCGTGAGAATGTAAGGAGACATTCTCATCGCTTGGTTAGAGTATAAAATGTGGTACAATCCTCTTTGGTATTGTCACAAACTTAAATGCTCATATACTATGAATCAAAAATTCCATTCTTGTGACTCTCTCCTAAAATATCCATTCATATGCACAGAGATATGCATAGAGTGCTTATTTCATCATCATGTGTAATTAAATCATAATTATCCTGTATCGTGTGTGTGTGTATATGTGTGTGTGTGTGTGTGTGTGTGTGTGTGTGTGTATATATATATCATGTATGTCATGTATATATCATGTATAATTAAACCATTAGCAACAACTGAAATGTTCAATAACAGGTAGATATGTAGGTGGATTGTGGTGTAGAATATTACATAGCCATTAGAATGATGAAAATTCATTATGTACTACATGAGAAAATTCCAAGGCATTATGTGCGAAACATTACTTATTACGTATAGAATAACTACAAATGTGTGGTTTTTTTTAAAAACTATATATGTATACAGATACATGTTTATGTCTTAAAAGACATAAGTGCATAGGAAAGAGTCTGGAAAGTTTCATGCCAAATAAACAAGGATATTTCTAGGATAGGGAATAAGAGATAAGTTGAGATGGAGGATGGACTTTTTTCTGCATGTTAGTGAATTATTTTTTTGGAGAATGCGTTTTTTATTTTATTTTTGTTAACGTTTATTTACTATTGAGAGACAGAGAGACACAGAGCATGAGCAGGGAAGGGGCAGAGAGAGGGGGCGACACAGAATCTGAAGCAGGTTCCAGGCTCTGAGCTGTCAGCACAGAGCCCGACGTGGGGCTCGAACTCACAAACTGTGAGATCATGACCTGAGCTGAAGACGGATGCTTAACTGACTCAGCCACCCAGGCGCCCCTATGGAGAATGTGTTTTAACTTAAAATTTTTGAGATACAACTCTGGTTACACTGTGGAAGGTAAATTATAGAGATGACTGCAGTTCTCAGGTAGAAAATTACTTGAAGAATCACATTTTACTTTTTCAACTGTGCAATGATCTTGTAATAAAAAAGATCTGATCATGAGGATTTTGTACTTTGTGGATCTTAGATGGCTTGTTCTTGTATCAAAGTTGTTTCAATTCTCCAGGCAAAAGGGGGTGAGATTCCAAACTGCAGACATGAGAATTAGAGAGAACATAAAGAGAATTTTAAGAAGTGATTGGATATAGTAAGCATGTGAGATTTGGAGGAAAGAATAGAATGGTAGGTAAAATTGAGGGGGGGGGGACACAGAAGAAGAGCAGATTTAAAGGAGGAGGATAATGAATTAAATTAATGATATTGAATACCTGTGGCAAAATTTCATGAAACTATCTAGCAGATGGTTGAAATAACAGTCTGGTGCTCTGGAAGTCATCGACACTTAGAATTTTAACGTCACAATTATTGACAGTTGAGATGACCAAAGGAAGAGTGTGTAGAGTAAGAGAATATTCTTAGAGATGGAACCCTTGGGACACTAGCATTTAAGGAGCTAGCAAAGCAGTCCCTGAAGCTGACTGAAAACTCGCACTGGGCAGTTGTATCTGGCATTTCAAAGATGAAGATGATGGGAGTGGTCAGTAGTTGTGGCTTTCCACAGGAAGCGGAAGGAAGAGAGAACATTTAAATTGTAGCATTAGGGATTTTGACCAGATTGGGTTGTGGTAGAGAGCCCTCTAGTGGAAGGGAGCGTGTCATTCGAGGAACTGGAAGGAGCATGACAAAGCTGAAGCTCAGAAAAGAATGTGCATGAGACTGGCATTTTTTTGTCCTTTCTGATCCATCACTTTCTTATTGGAAAGAAATTAATGGGGGTTAGTTGTAGTCTTTGAGTGTATGAAAGTTATATGTAAATTTTTCCTTTCTTCTACCCTGTGAAAGGTGGAGAAGGGGTTATGAGGAGCTAAAACATGTGGAGAATGACTTTTTATTTTTTTCAGCAGTGGGAGGGGAGTTAGGGAGTTTTTCTCCCAAGAAGGAGTACCAAAGCAGACAAAAGCAGCAGGGCTTTCTGACACCTACCTCAGTTGAAGCATGGACCAACTCAACTGAACCATGGACCAAAGGCATGGACCAGCCACAGAAGGATGCATGTTACAGGAACCTCACCTATCAGCAAGCTGCTAACCAAGAAAAATGACTGTGAAATGTGTTATTGTACATACTCAGCTTTTGTAGTACCTCTTCTGGAAAAAACTACTTGCTTTATTACTTTGTTTCCTGTATTTAGTATATGAAAATGAATTAAATTTACAAGGAAGAAGTTCTTTGTATATTATCTGCACACATAAAAGACTAGACAGGAGGATATTCTTTATTATCTTCTTTTGTTTTATAAATTAATAATTACATATGGAGAAAATTGTGGAACAACATAAATTAACAGTTAACATTACTTACCTCAGTGGAATTGGTGAGGGAAGGCTGAAATTAACTTCTTTTTGCACTTCTCTGTTGTTTAGCATCATTACAGTGTTTTTAAAGCAACCAACAAAGTATGTAGTGTTTATAAGGAAAGGCTAAATATAAAATAAACTAATACATATTTGTAGAAAGATTAAGAAAATAATGTAGAGGTATACAATGTATGAAAAATATGCCACTCTGAATTCCTATTGTGTATCTTTCTATATATAAGGTTTTGTTACTTCACAAAACAATGTAGATTATGTAAAAACATTCATAAAACTATGTACTTTTTCATTTATTCATGGGCATCTTTCCGTATTGATACATATCAATGTATTCCTTTAAACATTGCCTACAATTTTGAAAATGTTTGGGGCAAACTTTTTTTTAATTGAAATATTCAGTAAAAAGTGTCCAGCTTAATGATTTCTATAAAGTGAATATACACATATAACTGTCACCCAGATCAAGATCAGTAATGATGCCAATCACTACATAACCCTTCTTTATACTGCCTCTCCTAACTGTAGGTAACCACTATTCTGATTGCCACCCATATAGATAAATTGTGTCTGTTTTTTAGCTGTATATGCATTGAGTCATATATTGTGTGTGACTTTTTTATGTGCATCTAACTTTTTTTGGCCTATATTATTTTTGTGAGATTTATTCATATGGTTGCATATAGCAGTGGTTTGTTTATCCTTTTGCTATTTGGTATGGTAGTCTCTAGTTGAATGTATAAATCATTATTTTTATGTATTCTGTTGATAGGCATTTGAGTTGTTTCAGATTGGGGATCATTATGAATAAATGCTCCTGTGGGTCTGTACATGTACAAGATGTACATGCCTTTTGCACACACTTCTATTGAGTATGTACAAATTGCTGTATATCAAGGAAAGAAATTACTAGGTCATGCGGTATGCATTTATTCACCTTTAGTAGATACTGCCCAGTTGTTTTCCAAAGTGGCCCTGACTTCTTACCCTTCCATCAGCAGTATGAGAGTTCCATATATTGTACGTTGTTGCCAGCCATTTGGTATTGATGCCTTTTTGTTTGTTTGGTTTGTTATTATTTGTTTTTGATGGCTGTTTTTGAATATTTTTAAAAGTCTGCCCAGGGGCGCCTGGGTGACTCAGTCAGTTAAGCACCAACTTCAGCTCAGGTCATGATCTTGCAGTTCGTGAGTTTGAGCCCCATGTCGGGCTCTGTGCTCACAGCTCCGAGCCTGGAGACTGCTTTGGATTCTGTGTCTCTGGCTCTCTCTGCCCCTTCCTGACTCATGCTCTGTCTCTCTCTTTTTTTCTCTCTCAAAAATAAATAAACATTAAAAAAAAAAAGTCTGCCCAATATTTTATTATGTGACTAGATCATAATTTAATCTCCTTTGATGGGCTTTTTCCCTCTTCCTCCACTACAGCACCACCAGAACCTGGACAGTTCCAATATCTACTGGCTCTGTGATCTGTGTGCAGATTTAATACTGAAAGTTTCAGAATCTCTGTATATTCTTTTTTTTATTTTCTCAACAGATTTTTCTCAAATTACGTCTGGTTTCGAGTAGTATGGTGCCAATATGAAGAATCCATATTAAATATTTTCGTTTTATGACCTGAAAACCAATTTTGATTTCATAGTGGGAAATGGTTGTTTTTTTCATCTTGTTTAAAAGTAGTGTAAAAGGTAGTATAATATCTGAAACTAGAGTTTTGGTGAAAGCATTGCTAAACACAGCCAATTTAATTATCCAGAATAATTTGCATTCTCTTAGAACAAGCATACAGTGCTAGCTGCCAACACCTGCATCACATACATCTTCAGTCCACTGGAAAACTGTGAATTACTTGATAATGTAATCACTTAGGTTTTAGAACCTATTTGACTTTCACCCTTGAAAGTGAAGGGTATTTCCAATCAGAGAAATTTTCTTCGAACCCCAACCTTTCTTTTAACAAATCTCCTTTCCCTGGTTTCCTGAAATATTCTATTAACATTGGTTTTTAAAGTATGAAACTCCAGGGCTTGCTTTTAATGAGTTAAATGTGATCACCAGACCTCCAGCTTCTTCTCATGTTAGGAGGTGTGATTACTTCCATGATAGCACCCTTCCTATTGTGCATTATGGTTTTAAACAGGTGTTGGCACAGGTGGCATTCGGTACTATCCAGTTACCATAAGTAATTCCTTGGGAGAATTTAGGTACTGTTAACCCTCTGTGAGAACTGAAGGGTCTTCTGGAAGATGCCTTATGAGTGTATAAGAGAGTTTTATCTTTCCTATTATTCTTTGCTTTTGCCAGTTGTATATTGAATTATTCATTTTGGAATAGCTACAATGACCAGAAGAAGCATGATTCTCATACTAGTAAGTTTTAGACATGTGTTTTTACTTTCAGATGTGGACGTTTTTCACATTTCTAATTAATTGCTGTCAGGAACTTTTTGGAGGTAGTTGAAAACTACTGCTTTATATTCTATTCACTTTTTTTACTGTTATAAGTCTGTGTCTTAGAAGAATGTCTTTACCTCTTGAGATTTCTTAAGAGGTCATCCTGCAGCTTAATTCTAAAATTCTTTCAATTCTTCATTACCTGTACTAATAGTAACACGTCTGAAAACACCTACGTAAATTAACAAATAAGCCAGAAACCTTATTGAAAAGGTTTTCATGACCTCTCCTTTCTCAGTCCCTAAATCTTTTTCATCAGTATTTATAATGAATAGCAAAACTTGCTGGCTTCATTTTTTGTTTTTCTTCTCAGTATCAGGTAAAAGTTCTAATATTTTCAACCAGGATTGGGGTATAGGTGGTGATAGAAGGAGCACAAATCTAATAGACTTCTGACATATAACTATTAATTAGGAATCTCTTCATTTATCTCACATGAACCTAGCTTATAGATTAATTTTAGAGACCACTTTCAAGTCTCAGTCAATAAAATGCTTTCACCTCTAGTAGATCATTGCTGAGTATATTCTAGCCAGGGCGGGCAGTCAGCCTTTACAAAGAAGTCTTATCAGGAGAGAGTTTGCTCGAGTTGCTTCCTTATAGAGTAACACAGAGAATAAAGCACCCACTAACCTAGGACCGACATAGCCCTCAGCTTCCCTGTAATTTCAGTACCCGCAACAGCTGTTTCTCTTTCTACACAGGGATCAGTCAGAGCCGGATCTCTCATTGGCTGTTGCAGCAGGGATCAGACCTGAGCGAACAGAAGAAAAGAGCATTTTACCGATGGTATCAACTTGAGAAGACAAACCCTGGTAAATATCATTTCCTTATTTTATTGCATCTGAAACAAGACTATAATTAATTACTTTTTTAAATTTGTATGCTGACTTGTCTTCACTAAGGTAGTTTCATACTTTCCTGTTGTTCCTTTTTCCTTCTAAACTGTAAAACCTAAGCCCTGATTATATCAGTTTTTAGTTTAGTGTCTAATACTAGTCCTTTTCACTCCTTCCTCCAAGGCACCTCTTTGTTTCCAGGTTATATGCTTTTTCTAACCATAGTTTGAAAGCAGCAGTGGCTGATTTCTTTTTTCAACTATAGGTTCACACATAAGATTCCATATCTATTTTTTTTCTAAATGTTACTTTAGTTAATAATGTTAATTTCATACTTTTATTTAGTTTATTCTATACTGTATCCAGTGATCTCTGCTAATGATCTTCTATTTCTAATTACCTGGATGATGAGCATGTCTTTGGACTTTAGATTGAAACTGCCCTGATGACTTTGGCAGCAGTAATAGGTTGGAAAGTAGAATGAAATCTGAAGGAAAAAAGATTGCGAGAACCTTTATGTCTGAAGTTGCCAGGAGTAGGCAAGATCTGTTGTAGGGTACCCTTGACAAGTGGTATATAGAGTCTGATGTTGTATGACAGCCTGTATCAATCTACACACTACACAGACTGGTGGCAGCGAGCCTGATCTCAAGGTTAGCCTTGTGATTGAGCTGTATTCTGTAATAGCACAGCATTAAAGCCATTACTTATTATAGGTTAAATCATCAGTTGGAATATTGCATATTGAAGACTTAGCTAATAATAGTATTGACTCTGAGGTAGAAATACTGTTGCAAAACATATTTATGTGTATTTGAGTGGTAAGTTTTTTGTTTTTGTTTTTTTAAAGATCACATTCCTGATCTGAAAGGCCCAGGCAGGACAAAATAGACAGACCATATCAACATCTCTGCAATGGATTTTTTTTTTATCTACCCTCCCCCAGTTTCTATTTTGAAATGTTTCAGATGTACAGAAAAGTTGAAAGACCAACACAGTGAACACCTGTTTACCCTCTTTTTAGATACAATAATTGTTAACATTTTGCTGTATTTGCTTTATCCCTGTAAAATAAATGAATAAATTTAAAAATCTATTTATGTATATGCATGTATACACCTGTCTTTCTCTTCAGCATTCCTCTCCTGAATAAAAGAATAATCGCCTGAATAACCACAGCCCCTATGGTTATATAATAGATACAAACATCTAGTTTATATTCCTATTTCTCTAGTTGCAAGAATGTCTTTTTTTTAAATCAAATAGTATCTGATTTAGGTTGACAAATTGGAATTTGTCATATCTCTTTAGACTCTTAAGTCTGGTCACTCAAACTTTTTTTTTTTTCATAACATAAACTTTTTAAACTCTCTAACCTTACAGAATGTCCCATATTCTGCATTTTTCTCTTTCCTCTTAGGGTCAATTAAATTATTCCTCTCTAGTGCCTGTATTTCCTGTAAACTACAAGTTAGGATTAGAGGCTTGATTAGATTCAAATTAAACATTTTTGGCAAGAATACTTCATAGATTATTTAGAGAGGGCATGTAGTAATGTCTACAATATACTTTGAAATGCATCAAAATAAAGTAGATAAGGAGGTAGATAATGTGATAAAGTAAATGAGTACAATGTTATATGAGTATAGATTTTCATCATAAAATTTCTTCTTTGTTTCTGTATGTTTGAAAATGTTCACAAACATTGGGGCAAAATGCTTTGTGAGTAACGTTTACCTCATGTATCAAGGTTTATGTAATGTCAGGTTGTAGCACTGTTCATATGCTAAGTTCGATCATTTGTTAAAGTAAGAACCACTGGATCTTGTCTTTGCAATTTGTAAATAATTTGTAGGGTATCATTTTGTCACTGGATGAACAGCAAACTTTTGTTAATGGTTTTAGCATCCATTGATGATGCTTACTTAATGAGTTATTCTGTTGGGGATTGCAAAATGGTGTTGATCTTATTTATTTAGTATTCCTTCAACATTTATTAGCTGGCAGTTTTTCTGCAAAGAACTTTCATTTTTAGGTATTCTTATGATAGGTAGATAGGCAAGCAGATCTCTCAAACTAATGACTCTATTGTTGCTGCCATTAGCTAAATGTTCTAAAGGGGCACAATTCAATAGAAATACGATGCAAATGACATGTAATTTAAAATTATCTAGTAGCCACATTTTAAAAAGTAAGAAATAGCTAAAATTAATTTTAATAATCTATTTTATTTAGCAAAGATATATTGACACTTCAAGTTTAATTCGATACTTTTCAAAATTATTGAGACTTCTTTCTCTTTTTCTTTCTCTTTATACTGATTCTTTGAAATTCAAGTGTATTTTACACTTGAAGCACACACCATTTTCAACCAGCCACTTTTAGGTGCTCAATAGCCACATGTGGCTAGTGGCTCCCCTATTAGACAGTCTTAAGATAAAATCATACTTGAAGCAACACTTAAAACTCAACTCTAAGCAGTCTTCCCAAAGACATCACTTCATCCATGACTCACATACAACAAGCAAATCAGATGGTGAATGACAAAAACTTGGCACTTGGTCTGCTTAATAGAGCAGTTTAGGCTGATAACAAAGGTTCAGGTAGGTAAATAAGGAGCTATACCTAGGGGGTTCATAAAGCTGGCACATCTCAGCAATTGTCTGCCAGGAGGGAACACCAGAGAGATTGTCAAGATATTCCAAAATGTATAGGGCAGAATAGTGAAGAATTTGAAGGACAAATACCAGTCAACTGTGTCAGGCATTCATCCTCTATAAGAAAAGGGATTTTTGTCTCTTGCATTGGCACTTAGAACAGTGCCTTGACATATCATCACAGTTGGTGAGGCTACATTCCTATCTCTGGGATTTCAAGGCTGAGCTCTAATTCCAGGAGGAGACTAGGATGCCAGGAAAATAAATTCACCAGAAAGAGGAAGGGGACTAAGGTACAGCTCTCAGGCCACCGCAGCCTTGTTGTTGTAGCTGATCTGATAGCACTGCTGACTGTGGAATACTACTATTGGAGTCCAGTTTTTAGCACTGGGGTGATATAGTGTTCTTCTGAAGCTGTTTTATTAAAAATTGTCGAGTGCTTGGCTGAGGAGCCAATGGGACAAAGCTGCCATCTGTGGGATTATGATTAAATGTGTCTATGTCAGAATCCTGCCCAGATGGAGCAATACAGCCTGGGGTCAGGACCGGTGGGGTACAGAGAGCCCCTAGGTCAGGAAACGGGTCGGCTGGAGAGGGGACCACCCCTCACCCCTCACGCAGTGCACTTTGGTGGGGAACCTGGTGCTAAACCATTCGTAGGTGACCTGCTTCTGGGTCCAGGTTTCCTACATAGCAAAGCAGCTCCCTAGCTGTGTTCTATTGAAAGCCCTCTACACAAGGGTTTGTAAAAGTAAATTTTCTTAACTTAAAAAAAAAGAGGGACACCTTGGTGGCTCAGTCATTTAAGCATCTGACTTCAGCTCAGGTCATGGGTTCAAGCCCCACGTTGGGCTCTGTACTGACAGCTCAGAGCCTGGAGCCTGCTTTGGATTCTGTGGCTCCCTCTCTGTCTCTACCCCTCCCTTGCTCATGCTTTGTTTCTCTCTCTCTCTCTCTCTCTCTCTCTCTCTCTCTCTCTCTCTCAAAAATAAATAATCACTAAAAACAAAAAAAAAATGTTTTGTTTTTTATCTTATTTTTTATTTCAGTTTGTCTTGGGATCAGAGTTCCACTAAACCATTATCAGGAAATTGGAGGAAGGTGGAACTAGGGCATTAAAACAGGAAAATGGGAAAACACTAATAGCATTCATCCAGCTGTTGATAAGGAATTGGTTTCTTTATGGAGCTAGTACCTCGTTTTAAAAATAAGTTCCCCTAGGGGCACATGGCTGACTCATTTGGTAGAGCATGTGACTCTGGATCTTGGGGTTGTAAGTTTGAGCCCCATGTTGGATGTACAGTTTACTTAAAAGTAAATAATAAAAAACTAAATTCCTTTAATTATGTACATTTGGTTTTCAATGAAGTTGTATTGCTGATTGTCCCCTTTTTAAAGGACTTCCTATTTTTATTTGAAAACCAAATCCATATAGGTTCCAAGTTCTTTCTAGTCTGGTTTTCTGTAGGACAAAATTTAAAGTTAGCTGAAGAGAGGAGGATAAGTTTATAATTGTCAACTGGTAGTTTTCATAGCATGAACAGTAATTGGATGTTAGTGATTGAAAGTTAATTTTGGAAGTTTTTCATTGCATTTTCACCTTTAATATAAGAGCTAATATGGTATAGAATTCTTTCTAGGTATAAATGCATCTTTGTTGACTTTAAAATAACCTTTGATTGTAGCTGAAGAATTAGTATTGTTTTTTCTTCATGGACCTTTGAAACTACTATTCTGTTTAGATAAGATGAACTAAAATTATGTTAACACCTAAAAATAGCTTATGCACTGTCCAGTCATTAGTTGCTTGTAGTACATGAGAATTTTCTTTGCAGGTCATTGCAGGGGTGATTGGAATCTACCTAAATGCCTCTCAATCAAGAACCAGTTAAATGAATTATAGTATATCTATAAAATGGAATAGTATGGAGACTAAATAGCTAGTTTTTAAAGAGGGCTTTATATGAGTTAAACTTATATGTAGAAATATCAAATTCTTAAGTGAATAAAGTAAGGTGAAAACATTAGAGTATACTGCCATTTATATAGAGGGAATACATACACACATGTATATGCTTATGTAAACATAGAACATCTCTAGCAGGCTGTATTCGGACCTAAGAAAAGTTCTGTGGAGGCTCAGAGAGACTGGGAGTACAAGGTAGCAGGAATACTATTAACTGTATAACCTTTTGTATCTTTATCAATTTTGTACCTGTACTATATATTCAAAAAGTACATACAAAGTTTCATGGAAAAGAAAGAAGGAGGAAGAAAGGGAAAGAAGGAAGGGAGGGAAGGAGAGAGAGAGGCAAAAAAAAGAAATTAACCTGCCTTGTTAACAGCTTTCAAGATATAAAAACTACAGAACCTAGGTTCACATAGTCCAGACCTGTTTATTGATAAGTTCTTTTATATCATAATTTTTTACTTGCTCATCAGAATAAAGGGAAATGGTACCATCCCATTGCATATATTCTGGGGGGAAAATGCAAAATTAAGAAAAATCATTAAGATGAAAAGTGCTTTTTTTCTAAATATAAGTATTTAGAAAATAAATTTAAAAAATGTTTGTACATTCTGTCCTTCTATTCTTGGGCTCAGATCATTTCTCTCTATATTACCTTGACTGAAGTTCTTTTTTTTTTTCAACCTTTTCATTCTGGATCCATTTGGATACAAGATTTTGTTTGTTTGTTTGTTTGTTTGTTTTTTAGTCTCTTTTTAAGTAGACTCAGCAAGAAAAAGAATAGAGTAGATATTTAGGTTGTTTTTACTGATAATCCAGTTGATATAGATACAGTGTAGTTCTCTGATAACAGACGCATCATTAGAATTTCCCAGCATATCCCAAAGCCTGCCAAGGAGTATGAATAAAATGGACTGATGGAAACTGATCAAATACATTTTATCTTGTTTCTTATGAAAACATTTACAAGAAAATACCTATTTTTTTAAAGAAGTGTGTACTAAATTCACCGTGGTTGACATCAAACCCCCCTTTATTTAATCAAATTAAGCTCAGCAGTCTTTTCCCTTGTCTAATTTAAACATTGCTATAGCAGACAGGGTTTACTGAGTTCCTCTTGGCTCGTGGTACTGCTCTGCCTATTTCTAAATTAAACAAATAAAATTTGCCAGGAGGCTCATGCAGGGAGCACATGAAGTAAAATAAATTTGGAGAGCAGAAATAATGCCTTCTCTCTTCACTACTGCAGTGTCAAGAGCGTCGGGGAAATCACGTGTGTGACATAGGGGACAATGGGAAATTGCTTTTGAAGAAGCTAGTTTCTCTGAATGGGATAGTATGTTGTAGTCATACTTTTGTTAGTTGATTGGCAAAAGCTCACCCAAAAGTAAACCTGATAAGCAAGAAAATTATCATATATACAAAGAAAACATTTATCAAAATCTAATGATCTTAGCAAATTAGGAAAAGGTTTTTTTCCTTTTCCTCTTGGGTTTAGATTTGCTAGATAAATGTGCAAAATTTTGTTCTTAATGAGAGCCCAGATACAAGATAGAAAAAAATGTTTCTATAAAGAAAATAGGTACACATTTCCCATAGGGAAAAAAAGTGGGTTCTTTAGCTAATCTAGAACTCCTATATTCAGAGGGGTTTAGAGTCTTACATACATTGTTCCTGCATTCTTAGTATCTTTGTATTTTTCTGTCAGAGTCCAGAATTTTGAATAATTCTTGGATTATTCATTGCTCTCCATCCATGTTGACTAAAGCAAGATTAACTAAGGTTTCTAGAATAAATCTATCTGTGTTTATTGGAGTATTTCCAGAATGCTGCTTGTGCTATTTTTAAATACTGCTATATTGAAAAAGAAAAAGGAACAAGAAAAAAAACATCAAAAGTAATGTTTCAAATCAGTATATTTACAAGTTTGAAATTACAGAGTTTCCAGAGTTTCCACCTTGTGCATAAATTATAAATTGCCTTGATTTATTTTAAAGTAACCAGGTCACTACTTAATTTCATCTCTTCTTTTTTTCCCTCCTTCATTCTCTCTCCCTTTCTTTTTCCTTTGTGACCAATTTTATTTCACCTAAGTTTCCTTTTTATAGAAAAACTGGACAATACAGAATATTATAAAGAAGCATAGTTCCATGACCAATAAGCCCCAATACCAAGAAAGAGCCATTATTATCAGTTAGTTTCTTTTCTTCAACCTCATCTTTGTATTCTTTGTTTTATTTATACCCATTTATCACTCAACTAAGAAAGCATGCCATAGTTTTAATGTGGACTGCTAATTATAATTTATTGACCTATTCCTCATCCTTCATCCACTGAAGCCCTGAAACTTTATCCTTTACCAGAAGCCAGGCTTTGGATGAAAGGACCTACTACTGCCTTAGCCAGTCTGTTTTTACCTCATCTTGATCAGCCTTGATAGCTGCTTGGCTCTGTTTTGAACCTTCTATCATGGCTGTTGAACAAAATTTATATAATGTAACTTAGGTAGATTCTAGAGCCCTTGTTATTCTGTAATCCCTGCTTGCATTTAGAAAATGCAAAGACTTTGAAACACTCCAACCCCATATTTTTTCCTTTGCCTAAACTTTGTTAACTTTGATGCAAATGTAATGTAAATGTAAAACTTTGATGTAAATTTAACATGTAAATGAATGAGTATGGCTGTGTTCCAGTAAAACTTTATTTAAACTATGGCAGCAAGCCATAGTCTGCCTACATTTAAGCCATGAATCTCTAAAGCATTGTGTGATGATACATTTGTCCATTTGAGGAAGAAGGTAAATATTTACTTCACACACAATAGGAAATCATATCTATTGAGGGTTCAAACAATAGGTCTGTAAAAATATTCTGAATGATAACAAAACATATTGGCCATAAAAGAAGAGGTTGACAAATTTGACTTCATTAAATTTAAGATCAGAAAGCACACCATAAATAAAGATAAATGGTGAATAACAAACTGGAAAAAAAGTTGCAATCTGTGTAACTAGCAATTGGTGTTGTTTTAACACACCAGTAAGGTGAATAACTCAAAAGAAAAGGCAAAAGACATAAATTCACAAGAAAAGTTATGTGAATTTTGGTAAACAAGAAAATATACTCATTAATAGTAAAATCTCAGTATTAAAGGAAATTTTTTTTGCCTGCCAAATTTGTAAATGTGAATAGTTAGTAATACTCCTAATCCTGAGTATGTTGGGGAATGTGGGGAAATAAACAACTGGAGATGGTTGCAATGTCTTACATTTATTTTGTATTATTGTGCAACAGATTACCCTACAACGTAGCAGCCAAAAACAGCAAACATTTATTATCTCACAATTTCTCTGGGTCAGAAATCCAGGAGTGGCTTAGCTAAGGTGGTTCTGCTCAGAGTTCTCATGAGGTTGTAGTTGAGCCGTCAACTAACTGGACAGTCTACTTCTAAGGCCACTCTTGTGAGGGTTGGCAGGCCCCAGTTCCTTCCTCCTTATTGCCCAGGGATTTCCAAGTCCTCGCCACATGGGGCATCGCCTCTGGCTCCCCAAGTGTCCTTACAACCTGGCAACTATTTTTCCCCCAAGCAAGTCATTCATCTAAGAGGTAGAGCACCTAAGACAGACACCATGGTATATATATTCTATAACCTGATATCAGAAGCGATGTATCATCACTTCTACCACATGTTATTGGTCACACAGACTAATCCTGGTATAATATGAGAAGGAACTACACAACAGGGTGAATACCAGGAGGCAGGGATCCTTTGGAACCATCTTGGAGGCTGACTGCCACACGGCTATATTGGTACTATATGCCTAAGGTTTTATTCCTCTCTGTCTGCTGGGTTATACTGTTCTCTACATGGTATCTGATGTAGCTAGAATGTCCAGAATGGCTTTTTTTCCTCAATTGTGGCACCTGGGAGCTGGCCAGGCATCTTTTTTGTTTGTTTTATTTTTTTTTTCTCATTTGTATTCTTGAGAGAGAGCCAGTTTTGGTGGGGGGCGGGCAGAGAGACAGGGAGACAAAGAATCGGAAGCAGGCTCCAGGCTCTGAGCTGTCAGCACAGAGCCCGATGTGGGGCTAGAACTCATGAGCCGTGAGGATAACGACCTGAGTTGAAGTCGGACACTTAACCAAATGAGCCACCCAAGCACCCCTGACCAGGCATCTTTCACTCCATGTAGCTAACTTGGGCTTCCTTACAGTATCATAGGGTCAGGTTAGTCATACTTCTTATATGGCAACTGACTTTTCCCAGAACCAGCATTGCGGGAGATCTAGTAAGAAGCCGCAAGGCTTCTTATTACCTAGCCTTGAACTGTTTCCGTTTTCTGTTGTCAAAACATGTCACAGGACAAACTTACATTCAAGAGCATGATTACCAAGAGGTGTGACTTACTGTAAAAGGCCATCTTTGGAACTATCCCAGGAAGTTAGGCTTTGGAGAGATGATGCTGGCTTGTTCTAAAGCTAGTGGAGGTAATACAAATTGATCTGAGCCTGGATATACTTTGAAGATAAAATTGACAGGGTTTGCTATGGGCTGGATATGTGGTATGTCAGAGAAATAGAGAAGTCAAAGATGAATCTGAGAATTTTGCACTGAGTAATTTGAAGAATAGGGATGCTATTTACTCAGATGGGAAGGACTGTAAGACAGCAGGTTTGGAGAGGGAAATCAAGATTGGTTAAAATATTGAGCCTCTGTATAAGAGAATGCATATAAATATATAGCTATTAAGGTGAATCTACATAGAGATCTATATGTAGTGAAGTAGAAACACTTCCCAAGGTATTAATTACAAGGTACAATATACAAAGTATGGGTGCACCTGGGTGACTTAGTTGTGCGTCCAACTCTTGATTTCAGCTCAGGTCAGGTTATGGGGTCAATCCCTGCATCCGGCTCAGTGCTGAACATGGAGCCTGCTTAAGATATTCTCTCTCTCCCTCTCCCTCTCCCTCTCCCTCTCCCTCTCCCTCTCCCTCTCCCTCTCCCTCTCCCTCTCCCTCTCTCCCTCTCTCCTTCTCTCCCTCTCTCCCTCTGCCCCTCCCCAGCGTATGTGCACATGCATGGTGTCTCTTTCTCTCTCTCTCAAAAAAAAATAAGTAAATAAATAAAATAAAAATATTCTTTTTATGAAGAAATAAATATATATTTATTAATATGTACATTATTCCACATAATTCTAATAATTTATAACCTTTCTAGGGCTAGATTAAGAGTTTGTATTTTATTCCATAGGCAGAGGGAACTTTTTGAAGGCTTTTGGTCACTGGAATGCTGTGATCATAATTATGCTTTGGGAAGATGAATTTAACAGTATAAAGAATGAAGGAACAATGGGAGATCCAGGGACTGAGCTCTGTGAATGCATACCAAGTTATATTTAAATTCTTTGAAATAAGTCTACAGAGTTCAGAGACAGTATTGCTCTTTTGTTTTGTTTTATTTATAGCTTCTATAGCAAGCTAAGTCTATAGCAAGCCAAAAGAAGGGGGGGGGGGGGTTGGCGAATGGTGAATACACGCATTATCAGAAGTTCATTATTTGAGAAAAGGCTAGTCTAAATTAATAAAATATCCCAGTTACATTTTTCCCCATTGGTTTTATTACATTCAAGAGGTAACAGAAAATAGTATAGCTTTAAGAGGTGGTAGACCTTTGGAGATCTAATTTAGTTACCTAATAGACTAACATCATGTCAAAAACTACCTTACTGCCTTTGTGCTATATTTAACTTTTTTTCTTTAAGAGTTTACAATAATTAGGATTATTTTAAATTCATCTTCTACCTGCATACATCCTTTAAGGGCTCCATTTTCTCAATAACAAAAGTCCTTTGAGTGGTAATGAAAAGTTTTGAAATGTATTGTATATTGTTCAAAAAGATTAAAACGGGTGCCTGGGTGGCTCAGTTGGTTGAGCGTCCAACTCTTGATACCAGCTCAGGTAATGATCTCTAGGTTCGTGGGTTTGAGCCCCACGTTGGGCTCTGCACTGTTAGTGTAGAGCCTGCTTGTGATTATCTTCTCTCTCCCTCTCTCTCTGCCCCTCCCCAACTCACACTCACAGTCTTTCTCTCAAAATAAATAAATAAACTTTAAATAAATAAATAAACATTTGTTTTAAGGAAAATTAAGTTCTCACTAGTTCAAAGACCAACACTTCCCTATTCCCCTAAAGAGAGAGATTTTGGGCTTTGTTTCAAAAAATGACATGAATGACAAGCGACCAAAAAATTTTGACATTTTAAAATAATTAATGATGAATTTTTTAAGGAGAGTTTTTTTCCCCTTTGGATTTTAGTTTGGGCAAAATTTTTATTTCTCCATGCTTCAGTGCCGGTAGCCTGTGGCACAGAAGCCAGGCAATGTTTCAAGGCAACAGTTTGCACTGGCATGGGGCACTGTGAGAGACCCTGGGGATTTTTTTTTTTTTTAATGTAAATAGCAAATGTATTTGGCTCACAAGTTTCAATAGAAGGACAAAAATTTATTGTTGATTTCATGATTATATTTGTCATTGGTTTTAATAAATTGCAAGGTATTTTGCTAAACAGTCTTGTTTGTTTCAGGGGCTACACTAAGTATGAGACCAGCCCCCATTCCAATAGAGGACCCAGAATGGAGACAAACACCTCCCCCAGTCTCTGCCACATCTGGCACCTTCCGACTACGACGAGGGAGTCGATTTACCTGGAGAAAGGAGTGCCTCGCTGTCATGGAAAGGTATGTGTCTCCTTTCCCGTGATCAATGTCCCAAACTTAGGAAAGAGAGAAACTTCAGATAGATTTGGACAGTTTCCATTTCAGACGAGTAATTTGGGATGTAGGTTCTATCTCAAAATATATTTTGGGGTGTTATAAACATTATATTATTGAAATAAGATCTTACCATTTATAATTCATAAAACTGGAGTTAACATGTATGAATATAACTAAATAGTGTTCTCAGTAACTTAAGAAACTTTAGAAGACTTTTTCTGAGTTTAGATCTTTATATTTTATTTTGGAAATGCTCTTTGAAGTCTTATTTTCATCAGAAATATTGAATAATTATATAGAAGGCCACTGAGATTTTACTTCCTTCAATCAGGAGTATGGCCTAAATGAGCTCAGTCCTAAAAGTTAAAAATACTGTTTTTTACTTTGATTTGTTACTTTATCTTCTGACTCTAGCACCAGTACCTTATCCATAGTCAGTATACTCAGTATGTTTTAGATTGGAATTTGATCTTAGCTTCTGTTTTTCTATCCAAAATGGTATAGATTAATTAAATATGATTATTAAATGTTCAGTATATTTAGGGTAGATCCTGTAGTAGAATTGCCCTTTTAGTTTCCTACCTAAAAGTAATGTTTATGGAATTCTGTTTTGATGGAGAGTTTTATATTCAATAAGGTAATAATTTCCACTTAAAAACTATTTAGTTCCCAAGAATACATATATAGAAAAAAGAATATATTAGGCAAAGGTAAAAACAATTGAATTTTCAAATTGAGATTTCTCAATAATTTCAATAATGGAAAAGAATGGAATTGAACGTTTAAAACTGGGTTTAACTTCTAAGTTAAACATAGAATATGTTTACATAGAATACAATGTTGACATAGAATACATATTGACATTGAGCCAGCTTCACCTTTTTTCCCCCAATTGTCTAATCTGATCAGTCAAACAGCAAACTGGAAAGAGCATTTGACTGCGAGTCAAAGACCTGAAACCTGGATTTGGCTTTGCCGTTAACCAACTGTGCAACTTTGTGCAGCTCACAAACTCTAAGCAGTAACTTTTATCTATAAAATGAGGGTTTTTAATATATCATCTGGACTTCTGTCATGTCTCTTCCTGCCTATTTCCTGATTATCTCCCAGCTCATTAGACATCACTACCTGAAGTAGAAGGAGATTTAAAATGCCGAAGTTGAGGCCATGTTTTTTGTTCTTGTGATTAGGTTGAAATTAAAAGATTTGCTTAATGAGGATGTTGGATCCAGTAGCCAAAATGAGACTATAGATTATTCATTGATGTTATCATCTATAACTTTTCTCACTCTGTCTATTGTAGATTAGCGTAGAGGCCATTCATTGAATAACAAATCCTTATATGCTTGAGCAGTTAAAATAGAAGAGTGAGACATTTTCATCCCAGAGACCTGACGTTTATAATCTGCTTTATTTTTTTCATCTAAAAATTTTTATTCTATTAAAAAATTTCCTCAGAACTTACACATAACACACATAAATTTAAATAATACCAAACTTAAAAATTATTTGTGGTACTATACCTTTTCCTCTTGGTAACAAAGTAGGCTTTGGTATTAGTTTCTAGTTGGTGTAAGTTCTAATTTTGCTACTGATTCAGCCATTTAATTTACTCATAAAGATACCAATATACATTTATCACATAATGTTTGTATGAGGCGAGATTAATTTTAAAATTGATAATATTAGGGATGGGAAAAATAATAAAATTGATAATATTAATAATGATAGGCGATATTCCTAATACATTTTCAGAATTGAACCTCATAAGCTTTGCGATTCTTTTTATTTTTTCCCAAAGCAACAAAATCTACCCATGGAATCACACTAATTAAATTTCAGTTAAAAAGACATTGAGCACTTACCCCATGTAAGACTCCCATTTAATCTTAATTTTCATTTTTAACCTTAATTTTAATAAGTGTATCCAGGAATTGGTTATCTTAGGTTTAATTTTATCTTACTTGGCACAACCAGTAAGAAAGTATGTGGTTTATTCCAGTAGTTGTAGAAACGCAAAAAGCCTTTCAAAGTATTTAATAGCATTAGTACAGAAGATCATGGAATGATTTCATTTTGTGAAAGTGGAACTTTTTATTTTCTAACATGGAATATAAAATTCCCTAGCCTCAGAGCAATGTGTGATGTTTTTTCCTACACTGAATAGGTGGATAAATATTTATGCACAGACTGTAAATCCAGCAAAGTACTAGGGTTACTCAAATATGTTAGAAGTGAAAGTCACTCCATTCTTCATACCGTACACAAGACAAATTTCAGATGAATCAAAAAAGGTAGTCCATATAAATAATGGAAGAAAGTATGGGTATCCTGGAAATGGTGAAGTTTTTCCTAACTAGGACTCAAAATCCAAAATATGAGAAAGGATTGATAAATTTGATTACATAAAGTAAAAGATAAACTTCGAGGGGGCTCCCAGGTGGCTCAGCCGATTAATTGTCCAACTCTTGGTTTCAGCCCAGGTCACAATCTCATGGTTTCATGGGCTCAAGCTCTGCATCAGGCTCTGCACTAGCAGTGGCGAGCCTGCTTGGGATTCTTTCTCCCCCTCTCTCTCTGCCCCTCCCCAACTTCTGCTATCTCTCTCTCTCAAAATAAATAAGTAAACTTTTTTGAAAAAGAAAAAAACTTTGGGGAGAAAAAATAAAAACAAAAGAAAAATTGGAAAAAATATTGGCCACATATTATTATCCCTGATGTATAAACAGCTTTTATAAGAGAGAGACCAACAGCTCTGTAGAAAACTAAAGATATCAGCAGAAAAGCAAATGCAAATGGCTCTTGAACATATAAAAAGATGTTCAATTTAACTCATACTAAGAGAAATTCATATTAAAATTACACTGAGATACTATTCTTATCCTATCACACTGGCAAAAATCCAAAAGTTCCATAACATTTTCATATTGATTGAGCTGTAGGGAAATGGGCACTCTCACATACTGCCTGTGGGGAATGCAAAATGGAACAACTTCTGTGGACAGGAATTTGACATTATCAGGGACAGTTATTCACAGATTTGCCCTTTGACTCAGCATTCCCATTTCTAGAAAATTATCCCAGAGGTAAACTGACAAAAATATAAATACAGCATCCCTGTTTGCAATAATGTCAAAATATTGAATACAACCGGTGTGTCTATGGGTGGTGGACTTGGGTAATTAAATTATAGTGCACCCACACATTGGATGTGCAGGCTCAAATAATAGAGTGCTATGCCACAACAAAAGGAATGAATTTTCCTTCCTAGAGAATGAAAATCATACTGTGTCCTTCTGTACTATCACTATTAAATATTTCGTAAGGCTTTTTTACATTTTTGTAACTACTGGAATAAATACTTTTCTATATACAGTGATCTCCAGAATATAATGTTTAAAAAAAACATTTTTTTGTCTGTTGTATACAGTTGGCTATCATTTATGTATTTATATATTTGCTTATAATTTGTTTTAAAATGAAGGAATACACCATAAAATAAAACGGCTACCAATAGAAGAAGAGAAAGAAAAAACAGAAGGAACAAGAATAGAAGCTCAACTTCTCTAAATATACCCTGTTTTTACATTGTAACCATGTAAATATTTTATGTATTTATAAAACAAAATTAAGTTGAAATGGGGGGGAAGGTGACCCCTAAAATATAATGAAACAAACCTCACTGACTTAAACATTCATAACCTATATCAAATAACTTTATAACACAGTATTTTGACTATGCTTCTTGGTGGGATACAGCTTAGGATAAGAAGAACTACAAAAAAATCTTACCTTGTTTTTACTAATTTGATAATATTAATATTGTTACCCAGTTGCTATTTTTATTTGTATAGATACAGATATAAATAAGACAATCATAATTAATGTTCCTAGGAATCAAAGTTTTTGGTGTAAAACAGATATAAACATAAAATCAAAATAATTAAGTAAAACACTATAATGTGTACGTGTGTGCATATAGAAATTTATCTCGAATTTATTCTTTTAACAAGTCTTATTGAGATACAGTTCACCTAAGTAAAGTATACCATTCAGTGCTTTTTAGTGTATTTACAGTCATGCAACCATCACCATAATCAGTTTTAGAATATTCGCTTCACCCCCTAAAAAGCCCTTGTATCCAGTAACAGTCACTCCTTTTCCACTCATTCTCCCCCAACCCTACATAACCATTAATCTGCGTTCTCTGAATGTAGATTTTGCCTATTCTGGACATTTCATATGAATGGAATAATACAAATGTGGCCATGTGTGACTCACTTCTTTCACTTAGCATATCTTCAAGGTCCATCCATGTTGTAGGTTTGACATACTGCATTCCTTTTTGTTGCCAAATAATATTCCATTGTATAGATATGCCATAGTTTATTTATTCATTCATCTGTTGATAGACATTTGGAGTTGTTTCCCTTTTCCAGCTGTCATTGCTAATGCTGCCGTCAACAAAATTTGTGTACTAGTGGAATTACTGGGTCATATAGTAATGGTGTTCAGCCTTTTGAAAAACTGCCAGACTGTTTTCCAAAGCAGATGTACCATTTTACATTCCACCCAGCACTGTATGATGGTTCCAGTTTCTCACCAATACTTATTATCTGTCTTACTGTTACTACCCTCCTAGTGTGTGCAAAGTAGATTCTCACTGTGGTTTTGATTTGCATTTCCCTGGCCAATAATGTTGGGCATCTTTTCATTGGCTATTTGTATTTCATCTTTAGAGAAATGTCTATCCAGATCCTTTGTCAATTTTTTAAATTGGGTTATTTGTCTTTGTATATTGAATTGTAAGTTTTCTTTATGTATTCTACATACAAGTCACTTATACATGGTTTCCAAATATTTTCTCCCATTCTGTGGGTAGTCTTTTCACATTCTTGATGATGATCTTGGAGTACACAAGTTTTTGACTTTCATAAAGTCCAGTTTATTTTCTCGTCTGTTGTTTGCACCTTTATTGGCTTGTCTAAGAAAGCTATGCCTACATCAAAGTCACAAGATTTATTTCTATGTTTCTTCTAAGCGTTTTGTACTTTTAACTCTTAAATTTAGGTCTTTGATCCATTAGAGTTAATTTTTACATCTGATGTGAGTGAGGTTAGGGACTGAACATCATTCTTTTGCATGCGATATCCAGTTGTCCCAACACTGTTGAAAGAACAATTCTTTTCCCACTGACTAGTCTTGGTACCCTTGTCAAAAATCAGTTGACTAAAAATGTGAAGGATCTCTTCTTTTCTATTCTGTTCCACTGATCTGTATATCACCCTGTCATGATTACTGTTTTATTGTAGTAAATTTTGAAATCTGGAAATACAAATTTTCCACTTCCTTCTTTTTTAAGATTGTTTCAGCTATTCTGGATTCCTTGTATTTCCACATGAATTTTAGGATCAGCTTGCCAATATCTGCTAAGAAGCCAGCTATACTTTGGTGGGAAATCCCAAAATCTTGAATATGAATTATAAATAAGAATGTGAATTTGTTATAGTTTCTCTTGGAAAAAAGGAGGGGGTGTATTTTCCATCTCTGCTTAACTCAAACAACCCATGAACAGTGATCAGCTTAGTAGACATTAGCAGTCCTAGGGCACAGAGTGTGGTCATAAGTGCCATTAGCACTCCTTGGAGAAATGTCTGATTCTAGACTTGGCACAGGAAATATACATGATAAGAGTAGAGATCCTGTTAAAGCAAGAAGGCCATTACAGATAAGTGAGTAATACCAAAGGGACTCAGGAGCTAACTTGAAGAGGCTCCCCCTTCCAAAGATGGGGGTAATTTGAACATTGAATTATATTACCATTATTATTATTACCATTGATAATAGATTGAAGCACAACAAACTTATTAAAAATCCATATATAATAATGTTACTAAAAAAATTATTGGTCACCCCAAGAGAATGTTAGAGAACCAACTAAATATTTAAAAGTGGTAAAAGGAAAGAACTATTTAACTTGTCTTTCACATATGAACTTTATCCCTGATTAACCAAAAGGCTTTCTTTAATGAAGGATCTCAACTAATAAATGAAAAAGGAATAATATAATTAAAATATCTTCATTGTGTAAACTCCTAATGAAATAATAGATCTGACAATGATCATGAATAGGTGCTAACAAAAAGACAGACAATCAGGCATTATATACCTCTTGGAGGATGTAAACACCACCACCCACATAGAGTATTCTGCTAACAAAAGTGAACCTGAATCAAATCAAGTGTGTAGGTCTAGCTCTAGGTTGGTAGGAAATATTAAAGTTCTGTCAAACAATACTATGAGGAATTCAGGTCAACAAAATCCATGATGTGAGAGATACTAAGAATATAATAACTCAGTTATTTCAAGTGTTTTTTTAAAAATGTACTAGCCAATTAAAGAAATTTGATACACTGGATAAATGATGATTCTAATTTCAGTTATGATAATGGTAGCTTGTATGTAAGTGGTGCTACATTTATAAAAGAGTTTTTGTCTTTTAGAAATATGTAATATGATGAAATGATATGATATCTGGGATTTACTTCAAAATAACACAAAGTGGAAAGGCAGAGGCAAGGGTGTGGGTCAAACAAGAGTAGTATTTGTAAGTTGATGGTTTCTATAGCTTCTGTAGTACTTACTTGGGGGTTCATAGTACAGTTTTCTCTACTTTTGTACATATATTGTATGTGTGTTAAAGATCTAAATTTTGGATCAAATCATGTAGAATTATGAGAAATAAATGTCTTCATTACCAAAAACCTCAACTACACAATGTTATCTAATAACATTTACTTAACAAATAAACAAATGTCACTATACAATGCAATGGTGTGAGCATAAATAGTTCCTTCAGTCTTGGAGTTTACAATCAGCTTGGAGAGACAGACATTAAACAGATAATTAGACAAATCGAGGTAAAATTGCAATGGTAATACATGTATGAAAGGAAAGGTTCATGGTGCTGTGAGATATTATAATAGAGGATGTGGTAGGAGTTAATGAAGTAAAAGGAAAAGGGCAAACATTGCAGGTGGAGAGGAGAGATGTAGTCATCTAGAACTGCACTGTCTGATACGGTGGTGACATGTGACTATTTAAATTTAAATTACTTAAGATGAAATAAAATTTAAAATTCAATTCTTCAGTCACACTAGCCACAATTTAAGTACCTACTAGTTGTGTATGGCTACTGACTGTAGTTTTAGACAGTATTTCTATCACAGAAAATTTTATATGGAATATTTGTATCGCTGCAGAAAATTTTATTAGATGGCTGTGATACAGAACAACTGTAACTCATCCCCAATAAAGAAAATAATGGGTATATTTGCCCCATAATAATTTGTTTTTGTTTTTCTTTTTACTCAAAATCATAAGGCAAATACAAATACAAATTAAAAAGCAAACATTAAGTCTACTGAAATATTTTAGAAGATTTTCTATATGACAGTGACAGAAACAGATTTTACTCATTCCCATATCAAAATTATTTTGCTTCTGTATCCACATCTAACCCTGCTTTCCACACCCAGCCCTGTTTTTCAGAGTATAAGATTTAAGAATTTATTATTTATAATGATTGGTCTTTTTCTCCTTTAGTATGCATGCATGCATGCATTCATTCATTCATTCGCCTGTTTATCAAAAGTATTTATATATGCTACATTTGGTAGATATGTCTCTTGAGTCTTTCAATTTGCATTCATTCATTCACTTGTTTATCAAAAGTATTTATACATGCTGCATTTGATAGATGTGTCTCTTGAGTCTTTTAATTTGTAACAGTTCCTTACACGTGTGAATGCACACACACGCACACACACATGCACACACACACGCATACATACACACACACGCATACATACACACACACTTTGTTCATGTTGTTCATTTGTTGAAGATACTAAGGCATTTGTTGTATTGAATTTCCCACATTTTAGGTTTGGTCAATTACATCCTCTTATGTGTCTGTTAACATCACCTCATATTTTCTGTAGAGTGGTAGTTAGATCTAGAGTCCTCATTCGATTTTGGTTTAGCTCTTTTGGCTACTTTGTCCTTACTAGTACATCATATAAGGAGGCACATTATGTCTGGTTGTCCCATTTTTAGTAACTATAGGATTAACCATGGGATTCAGTTCTGTCATCTTGATCCACTTATTAGTAAGTTCCCCATCTAGTGAATAGTTTTAGGGCAGTGATTCCTAATTTTGACTGCATATTAGGAGCACGTGGGAGGTTTTAAAAATATCAGTGAGACACTACCCCTGACCACAGGGACATAGGCAGAGGTATATTTGAAAAGTTCCCAAGTGATTTTAAAGTACAGCTAGGATTGAGAATCACTGTTGTGTCATCCACTAATGACTTTTTCCTAGTCACTTTTTTAATAAGGGGTTACAAAATAGTTCTATTCCTAGGGTGCCTGAGTGGTTCAGTTGGTTAAGCATCCAACTTTGGCTCAGGTCGTGATCTCACAGTCCATGGGTTCAAGCTGTGCGTCGGGCTGTGTGCTGACAGCTTGGAGCCTGCTTCAGATTCTGTGTCTCCCTCTCTCTGTCACTTCCCTGCTCATGCGCTCTTTCTCTTTCTCTCAAAAATAAATAAACATTAAAAAATTTTTAAATGGTTATCTTCCAGTTTTTTCATTTCTTCTGCATTAGTCAGCTAATTCTTCTATAAAGAAGAACTTTCCCTCATCAACTCTTTAGTTACCCTGAAATATATTCCTTTACATTATAGTAAGCATATAGCGGAGCATTATAGTATAAGCAATTACAGAACTGAGGAATAAATGCTATTATGAAAATGGGTACTTGAGTTTATGGGACCATAAGATGCAGACAATCAGAGGAAAGAGACTTTAACAAAATGATGACATTTTGGTTGCATTTTGATGGATGACAGATTCTAGTTCACCAATTAGAGAAGGAGAAAAAGAGTATTATAATATTAGATTCTCACTAAGTTCTTTGTGGCAGAACATGGAGTTTTTCGTTAGGAGCATCTCTACCTTGATTATACAGGACTTAGTCATACTGTGCATGCTATAATTAAATAAGTCCCATGCTTAATTTATTACCACAGCTTGGTGTTCAGGCTTTTTCAGAAAGGAGATTGTACCTGATTAGAATCGTCTGTTAGATAATATTAGTAAGAGTATGGAAGATAGGCAAGAAATCAGCCAATCAAGTATGTATTTGAACACATACCAGATGCCTAGAGCCAAGGGTAAATAAAATTTAAATAAATGTTAAGTTGTAGTACCTGCCCGCATATATCTTAAGGCATCTTATATTTGAATAAGTATATACAGTTTGTATACAATTATTGATCTTACTGATAATTCTGTATGACAGTTGACCTTATTTAATCTTCAAAATTTTGTACTATATATATTTTATTATTTACAGATTTTATGTAAGAGCATTAGAGGAAGGAAGTATGACTAGCCTACATGTAAATGGATTGGAAGTGGGAAAAATGAAGGCCAGCTAGGAAGCTGTTAGTCTATGCATGAGTGACGAGGGCCCAAAGGATAATATCAAAGCAAACAAAATGGATAGAAGGTAATAGGTATAAGAAAAAAATGTGGAAGAAAAGAACAACCTAACCTAGTTACAGACTGAACATAGAAATGACAAAGCAGGAGGTGTAAAAGAGAACTTAACAGATTCTGGGAAACAGAATCTGTACCTTTAGAAAATAGTTTGATTTTGGGCAAATCATTCAACATCTCTTAATATTTGAAATATTTAGAAAAAGAAGAGTTAAGTATTACGATACAGTAAAAAGCGGATGGGCTTCAGAGTCATACAGATTTACGGTTTAGTCCCAGCTTCATTTTATGTTAATCCTTCAGAATTTCAGTTTTCTATAAAATGGGAGATGCTGTTATGAGAAGAGTTGCATGAGATCATGTATGTAAAGCACACAGTAGAATGCCTTCCTCATAACTGGTGTTGAGCCAGTGTTCTTTTTCCATTTAAGTTCTTTCCACTTAGAACTTTGCGAACTCATGTCAAGATGTTAAGAGATCTCAGTGTCTCTAGAAAAGGAGATTTAGGAGGCATCATTATATCAGGTACAGTTAAAGCCACAGTGTATCAGTGAACCCTGGTCAAATCCACGTCTTGCATTTTGCTTATACTGTTTCTGCATTTTTGTAGCTAAATATGGCTAGAGAAAACTTTAAACTCTGCAGACTGATCTCATTTTAAATTCATGATCATGAACCTCAAGTGGGCCTGTAATTCTGCCAGACATTCATACTATACCCACCTGGTTCAGTCTTTCCCAGTATCCTAAACAATTATTTCACACTTTGCTCTCTCTGCCAACTCGCGTTCTCCTCATGGTGACATGCTTCCTGTTTAAATGAGGCGAGTGAAACACTCAGAAACACAAACATGTATAGATTTGAAAATTTCCATAATTAAAAAAAAGATTATTGTTACAAATTTAAAGAGGACCTGGCTAGATTTGAATGGATAAAATAGAATAGATAATTGACTAATACTTAATCATTTATTTTTATAGCATCTGCTATGTGCTAGCACTGAGGTAAGCTTACCTCCAGTAGTTTGCATACTCACAAGAGGAGAAAATATCATATATATCATAAGTCAGAAATAGCTGCTTGTGCAAATAATGTAATGTCAGACTCAAATGTGGTTTTTCTTCAGCAAACCTAACCATCCTTTTGCTAATTCAACAAAGGACTTACTAGGTATGAGGCAAGGTGCTAGGGATGGATACCTTCTAGGTGAAAGGAGTAGAGGGATGATGAACCTAGTTGGCTTGAGTCTTTAGAGTTTATGGTCAGAAGTGTTGGAGGCTTTATGGCCCCGGAACAAGGTGTCTAATGTACTCCTTCCTTTTTTCCTTTCTTTTCCCCTTTCAGCAATTTGGGCAGGGTATGTGGAAACAGGTGTGGCTCTGGAGTGTTAGGATAGGACTGGGACACAAAAGAATGAAACCTGGCTGTGCACCTGTTCTGGCCTTAAGGGAGAAAGAGAAAAGAACACTTCAAATCTCCGTATGTAGGGTTTTCAGCCCAATTAAGCGAGATAGAAAGAGAAGCAACCACTTGTAGAGGACTTTAACTAGATACAGGAATAAATGTAAGAGTACCTGGCTGTGACAGGTAGAAGAAATAGCACATAGTGGTTAAGAGTACTAGCTTTGGAGCCAGATTTGTGTACATAGGGTACTTCTTGCTGTTAATTTTCATCACAGTAGCTGAATGATCAGTCTGTATCTGTGTCCAGGAAAACGGAGGCAAAATGAATATTTTGTAATTCTTCGTGTATTTGTAATTAAAACTATTTATTGCATGTTTTTATTTTTTTTATGGAGCCAGTATACCTGTATACTATTTTTTTTTTGTTCCTTCTCTTTCCATGTTCATCTTCAGTGAGCAATATAAAACAAAATCATTACTAAAGCCCAGAACCCTCTGAAATTATAAAGAAAACATTTTTTGTTGCTGTTTAACTTTTGTCAGTCTCCAAAACAACTTTTAAAAATAAACCCAAAATATTCTTCCCAATGGCAAAGAATCAGTATTAAAAATTTTAGCTTGAGAGTGTCTCTTCTCCCTGCTCCCCCAATTTAAGCATCTAAAAATATCTTCTTAGGATAAAAGTGCCTCTTCATGAGCAAAAATAGCGTCACAACCACAATACTATAACAAACCAAAATTAAATCATAGCTCTAAATTTGGTGTCACTGCTGTTAAACTGACATGTTATACAGTCTGAATATATAATCTGAATTAGAGACATGGGTCTAACTACACAAATACATTTTGTATAAGTGTGTTCTACATCCTGGTAGAATCTGCATAGAAGAGACAAATAAGTTTGTAAAGTGTGTTTCTAGAATGTTGCTTGAGGCTTCTGTAATTTAATTCTCTTGTATTTACTGCATCTTGGAATTCTTCCCAGGACAGTTTATTAGTACTTGGATTTTGGTTTCAGTCTCTTTCCTTTCTCCTTTTTACTTTTAATTTTTTCAGTGAATACTTGGACTGTGAAGGTTAAGAAGACCAATAGTTCCAGAAACTAAATTCTATATTTAACTGCAGACTGGGTGTGGCTCAGACAACTGCAGTGCAAGCTTGCTCGTGTTTTGCCAGTCATCAAAACCCTGACCTACAGAGAACATTCCTTTTCCTAGTCTTCTGACTTTGAAATATGCTGAATTATGATGATATGATGATATATAGTACACACGTTGTATGTATATACATAAAATAAAGACCAAAGAGTCGCATAGGTTCAAACTTAAGTGGCCCTGGAAGATGTTTTTTTCTTCTGTGATCTTTTATAGTAATCTCCCAGTGATATTAACCCACTCTGTTTTCATCGTGCTGCTTCCCATCATTCTTTTATTACTTTTAATTACCACTGTGTGATTTAAAAAATTTTTACACAGGACGTCTTCTCTACTTCAGCTCCCATTTCATGAAGCCATATTTTCTTTTAATTTTGTTTTCTTCATGTTTTGCATTATATAGGACAGTTATTAGTGTAGTATAGTTTGAGACTTTATTTACCATAAAAAAATGGAGAAATAACTGCTTGTTCTCCTAGTAACATCCCTCCCCGCCTTTTATTTAAAAAAGCACTCTATCTCTTGGACAGAATCCTGTACTTTGTAAAATGAAAAAATAACCACCCAGTATCCTTCTGTATTATTTTGTAGTGTCCCAATATTATTTGATGGTATTCATACCAAATAGGAATCCAAGGAGTAAGAGACCCTGCTCGTTTCAGTAAGATATACCTAGCCAGAAACAAAAAATGTTTTCCTAATGTTGCTCTTCTTAGAGCTTGGGACCTATCCAGATGTTTCTTTGAATGACAACTTGTGTCATATGAACAATAAAGGGACTAATTGGTGTCCATTGTACAAAAATATATAAATTGCATCTTCTGACCACTGATTTAGTTTAGCCTCATTTGAGCTAAGAACATTCCTTTGATTTTATTTACCTATATTTGGTCACTATTTCTGCAGAGAATAAGGAAGAGACCCTAAAGATCATACAGTTCAAATAGTTTATTTTTTTAACCAAGAACCTATAGTTAATAGGTTAATCAACTTGGCTAAACTCACAGAAGAAATGAGATTAAGTTGCTTATTCTGAATCCATTCCCATATGAACCATAGGATATGATTTTTAAAAAAGCATATTCGCTGAACTTCTCAGCCCTTTTTTTAAAAGTTTATTTATTTACTTAATTAAGTAATCTCTACACCCAACGTGGGGCTCAGACTCAAGAACCTGAGATCAAGAGCTGCATGCTTTTCTGACTGAGCCAGCCAGGTATCCCTCAGCCCTTTCTTTCTATCCTCTTTAATTTTTATGTGATAAACATTTGTGTAGTGTCTACTGTGTGCTAACCTGCATGCCAAGAATTGGGATGCAAAGATGAGTAAGACAAAAGTCCACTTACCACATTTCACTGAATTTCTTCTTGTCTGTGCTTCTTTATTCATCTCTTACTTCTCTCATGCCCTCTGAGTCTTCCCTTTTCCCTCCCTCACATTTTTTTCCTTTAAGTACACCTTCTACCATCACACCTCTGTTCTTAGTTGATCATAATGTGAACTGCAATGTATACTTTAGTATTTCCTATACTTATTGAATAAAGTATTATGATCCTTTATCATTTAAAAACAAATTGGCCATTATATCTTTCAAAGAATTAGTAAATAATTTCCAAAGATCTTTCAAGTTTTCAAATTGTATTGCTCTATGATTCTAAATAATTTGTTTCTTGTGGACCCTTTGTTCTTAGACTCCATGGCTTTTGATAGGAAAACACTTCCAATCCTAGAATTAAATCTTTAGAAAATAATTGGTGCTTAGCATAACAACATGAATAGACTAATAACTTCAAAGAACAGAATCACCTCCATGATAACTAAGTTCTATCAGAAGACTAGTTATCTAGGACTGTATTTATGTATATTCACATAATCTGTCTCAGCACTTAGTCAGCTTGTGTTCTGATCTCTCAATTTCTGTGTTCATATATTATAGTAATGAAATACCTTAAGGGTATTACAACCTGAAAATGCATAGAAATCATTGTTCACCTACATTTTATGAGCTTAGGTAGTAAGGATTACTTCCTTCTTTCTTATGAGAAAACAAAAAATATCTTCACTCATTAGAAGAAATTTGCTTACTCCTATTTTTCATTTTAATTCTTAAGAGTAAAACTTCCTTCATTACTTTACAATTGCAAAGAAACTTACATCTCATTTTCTTCTGTGTTATGTTGCTGCTAAATTGAGTGGACTAACTGAAGAGAATAACTTCTTCACATCTAGGACCAAAGAGGTCATGTATCTGACTAAGATAGTAATTTTGTTTGGATAGGAAATTCAGAGACTTTTTTTCTTTCAACTTCTTTACATGTAACCATGATAGCTTTTTAGGAAGTGCCTGAGTCAGTGATGATCAGTCTATTGAATGGAATGTCATGATAGAATGACAGATGTGACCATGTAAATCTGAACAAAAATGTGAATGAAATAATGTTAAGCAATAAAAGAAAACTTACATTATTAAAATAATGTAAAAAAGATATAAAGATACATTCAACATACAACAAAACATACAAAAATAAAAGATTGGGAGAGGTAATAAAATTTCTCAATAAATGATTTCCCCTAAATGTTGAATAGTTTGTACATTTTTATGATACTTTTTGTCTTTTTGTTTCTGAAAATATAGTGGTTAAGGACACAGGTATTTGAGTTAGACTGGGGTTCTAGTCCCGACTGTCTTAGTTACTAACTATACATCCTCAGTCAATTCCTTGCTATAAAATGACTATAATAATCATACCTATCTTACAGGAGTGCTGTGATTTAATGCTAAACGACAGTGCATGTAAAGTACAAAGTGTGGTACAGGACACACATGTAAGAGTTTAATAAATATATGCCTCCTACTCCTAAATACTCAGTGCAGAAATATTAAACAAGTAAGAACTTTCAAAAAGAATTTTAGGTGTCTTCAAAATGGAATTTTCTGAAGTTATTTTTTTGTATTCCTAAGTTTCAGCCAATAGAAGTCTATTTAGCATTTCTCTACTCAAAAGAAAGTCATTTATCACCTTTGTGCCCAGCACTGTAACAAGTGAGTGCTGAGACATATGTAAACATATTGAAAGATAGGGCATTACCCCAGTAGGCCTCAGTCTTTTTGGGGGAGCCAGGCTGAAAAAAGCTCATAGAAGAGATAGATACCAAGTGCAGTGGGACCGAGGAGAGTGGTATGAGGAAAGGCAATACTGAGGCAACATTCAAGCAGGGTCCTATAAAGCATTGTGGTTTTGATGCATTGGGAAGAGGAAGAAAAGCATTCTTGGCAAAGGCACAGAGGCATGAAAAATTAGGTAACTGGAGTGTCTGGTCAGTCAGGCAGGAAATGGGGCTGGAAGTAAGTTGCATCCAGATTGTGGAAAACCCTTGTAGCGCCACAAGTGTAACATTTGTCTTTCTCAAAGGAGGTGTATTTGCATCCATGCCCAAGTATGGTTGTTCTCCTGATTGGAAGAAAAAAAAAATCTCTTAATCCATTTTCTAGGTTGTTCCTGTCATTTTCCTCCCACATATAAAGCATCAGTAGGAACTCTTTTCTGACAGGGAGTCAAATTATTTTGAGGATAGTGGCAGATTTTGTTCTAATATTTGCGAAACATCCTGTGAATTAAAAAATTGAAACTATTTTGAAATATCTTTTCAGCCTTCCTTTTTTAAAGACAAGAGCCTAAATCATATTCCTTTTTCTATGTGTTCAAGGAAATATGTTAAAATTCCAACTGTTTCCATTTTTTAAAGAAATCTTTTGACCCATTTTTCCCCTGCTCACTTGCATTACAGAAGTGGATTATCATAAAATAAAATCCAACTCTTCTACTGACTTCTGTTATAGAAGAAAATTTGAACCATATCTTTACCAGAATGAGTTATTTCACTATCCATGAAGTAAATTTTACCTGGCACTTCAGTGGTGAGGTTTATATGCTCCCACAGGCTAGGGTGTGGTTATGTTTAAGCTGGCTCCTAGGCTAGCACAGTGCTGTGCATGAAATCTGACATCAGTAAGTGTTGCTTGAAACTTAATCGAATTGAATATTTAGGAAGGCTCTACAACTTCAATTAGAAAATGTTATCCCTATGTATCCCCTATGAGACATATTAGGCTCAGAATAGGGGATTTTTTTTTGTTAAAGTTGTAAGTCCTTCAATGCAGTTCAATTCTATGATGAATAATAATTTGATGATTTAAAATGACCCAATCAAAATGATTCAAAAACAACAGAAAAATGACTTTCAAGTGCCTTGATATCATTTTTTCTTGGCCCAACCATCATGCCACCATTTCCCCCCATACACAAACCACTCTGTGGGAATAGAGTTGAGTCCTGTAAAATCAAATGTTTGTTCTGGTCTAAAATGAATGAGAACCTAAAATATATGTACTCTGCCCTCCCTTAGGTTGTCTTGCCATCACTGCAACCCCTGGCAAGCTGGTTTTCCTTTCCCTCACTTCTGATGTCATTGCTGTTCTAAGATGGAAAATGCTGCAAGAATTTCCTATAAATTTTGGAATTAATGGATGCTGGAAGTTGAATTTTAAAAAGAGTTCAACCTCTTTCATACTTCTTATGGAATGACTCGGGTAGAACATAATGAACTACACCTCCTGTATCTCTGCAAATAGAAGGAAGTTCTTAACATTTATATAAGACAGCAGGAGCCTGGACATGACCTCATTTCAATCCATTAGACTATTTGAGGAAAAAAACAACAAAACTTTCCCACTTATTGACAGGTAAAGTTATCCCAATCCATTTCTCATAGCCAGTAAGAAGATGAACTGTCCTTAAATGCATTTTAAAATTGGCAAATTACACTTCCTGGTTCCTTTTTGGTCAAACAGAAATAGCCAAAAGAAATTATCACAGTGTTTTTGAGGCAGATTAAAAATTCTCACTATCCTCGTATAGATTTGCCAGCAGTTTCATTTTGTAAAAAAAAAAAAAAAAGACCACTCTAGTCCCTTGACCAATTAAACACGACAAAGACCCCATGTTCCTCATACTGTTCTTTGGACACAGTTTACAAAGAAATAAAGTATATATAGTTTGGGAAATATTGGTGTTGTAGGTGATGAGTCACCAATGAAGATATGATTCATCCCAGAAGCAGAATTATAAGCATATTATAAACATTAATACAGACAGAGACCAGTTTATAGACTAACTGAAAAATCTTCACAGAAAATGAATGAGCATTTTCTTTTTTAAACTCAACAAGTATTTATTGAACTTCTACTTAGTACCCACTCATTGTAATAGTGCATTAGGAAGTCATTATTGGTAGACTAAACATTCACAGCCTGTACCAAGGTTTGCTTATGTGTTTTATGTTTGAAGATCTTGGGATAGTAGAATATGGACTTGGTGGGTAAATATTCTATTTCTGTTTTAGTTGTCTTTTGGTTGAGGAAGTCTAAATGGACTATGTAATTTCAGCAATAGGAAGTAGTATCTGAAAATGGTCTTTATACTTTGAAAACCTGCATATCCTAGAAATCCCAATCATAATAGTGCCTCATCATTCTGTCTCATTGGTTCCTCCTTTGAAATGTCATTCACTAAAAGGTTCTAACCATTTTGAGACTATCCTATAATTATCATCTTTCTAAGGAATAGAAACTATACTTTGTTACCAAAACATCTTCCTTGGAACATAACTATACCCCAGATTTGCTTGGTAGTATTACTGTGAAGGAATTTAACTTGTATACAGTTGGTATGATAACCTTGCAGCTCTGACAGTATTGATGTAAGTAGTATGTTTTTTGTCAAGTGTTATCAGAATTAATCTGGCTTTTTAAAAGGCAATTAGAGTCATTTATCCTGGGTGGTTTGATTGACTCCCAATAAAAACAGCAGTGAACCTATGACACAGGAAGTAAAAGATTAAGTTTTAGAGGAAGTAGTAAGTACCCCTAAGTGCAAAGTAGTGTGTTTCTCCCTCTTCAGGGAGGTATGAGGATAATCCCCAACTAGTGTACTCTGATTCTCTATAAAGAATCTGTGCTATTGTCTGTGGTTGGTTTACTATTTGTTGAGACCTCTCCCTGGGAGAACAAGTTCTCATTTTAGATACAGACTATTCCTTTTAGCAAGAAGTAGTTACTTTGTAGAATAGTATTGATCCTAAGAAAAACCATGCAGGAGACAATGGATTGATTTGATCAATCCTCTTCTGTTGGTCTTCACTTTATAGTGAGTTTTTGGTTGGTAGTGTCAGGTTGGTAAGTGACCAGTTTATACTCAGTGCTTTATATTTAAAAATAGGCTCCCTGCCTTAGGATATCTTGTACACCAGGTGTAAGATACTTAATCACATCACCTTACAAGTCTCTTTTGTAAACTTACTTCCTATCAGCAAAGGCTGACAAAACAGGGAAAGGAGGATATAGCTGCAACCCAGCCAGGAGTGAAGCAAATAGAGCCAGGGGCACACCAGCTTCAATGCCTCGACTTCCAAGCCTTCAGTGCCTCTGAGTATGCCCTCTGGTAGAAACAGGTCACTCTCCAAGGTACCACAGTTCCCACCACCGGTATGGTAGATGAAAATTTTATGTTTGGGCACATTTCATACATGGTATCCATAATTCTCTCATATATGGATTTTTCTTTTTTAAGCAAGTGAAGAAAAGCATCTTACCATCTTGATATGGACTTGGAAAGCGTGTGTGTGTGTGTGTGTGCGCACGCACGTGCACACTAGTGTCTGAAGAGGTACTGCTAACTCTTCTGTTAGGTTAACTACTCTATACACATAGAATTTAAATGTGTATTATTACTATGTTTTAAGGAACAAGTCCCACAGTTTATTTTGTTCTCCACTGCTTAGGGGGAAAATAAGTAGGTCAGTGTTGTGGTTGTCTCTAAAGCAGTTTCTAGATTTCCTAATTGCTAAGAGCCTTTAGGTGAAGATATAGCTGTGGTCCTGGGGCTGTCCTGGGTTTCTTACTGATGTTGTCACATCTTTGCTTCCAGGAGCACTTGTGAAATTTACAAGAGTTTGGTTTAGATGATTCATTGCTACAGAAATTTGCATCTTAAAGGAAGTCTGAAACAATACCAAGTCTTAACGGAATAATGACCATTCCTGTGAGGCCTTCGAGCCAATGAACTGAGTCAGGAAACCTGAGATCTAGGTCATGTGACCTTGAACAAGTCAAGTCTCATCTGTATAAAGTTCATGTCCTCATCTGCAAAATAAAGAGGGACTTGGTAATACTTCCAGCTTAAAGTACTTTGATTCTTTGTCAGGATCTACTCTGTGATATATCTAAATCCATGTGTAATGAGTTATGTGTATGGCATTACATTGCATTTATGAATTAGGATTCCAAAATTCAACTTCTCATATCTGAATTCTTTAATTTGTTCATAGGGTAATACTGATTTTTCCACTTTACAGGCTTTTCTATTCTGAAACTTTAACAAGCTGCAAAGCCATGAAAACTTACAGCTTCTTCTGTAATAGAACTCATTTATATTTTAGCTTTTCTTTATAATCATGTGAACCTTCCAGAAGGCTGATTTGGAGAAAGCCAATATAAATCTGTAGAATTCAAAATGAACTCTTATTTATAAAAAATACATTAGTATAGAAATCTTTTGTTTGTTGTATTATAGTGAGTTTGCAAAACAAACATTAAAAGTGTAAATTTGTTGCTGAAAGGCATTCAGAAAAAGCAAGAAAATCATTTAAAAATAATTTATGCAATGTTATTTTGCTCATGCTTTGAGACTGCAAACTTTATTTTCAGATAATGCTTTTTAAAATTACAAAATTAGCACATGCATATTATATAAAATAAAGAGAAATGTAAGGAAATATAAAGAAGAAAACTAAAATACCCTTTAACACCATTATTTAGAGATCATCATAAATATTTTGTTGATGAATTTTTCAGTCATTTTTGTGTTATGTATATAGCTTTTCAAAGAAGCTTATACCAGATACATAGTTTTAGATTTAGGATCATTCATATGCTCTTTGAAAACATGATTTTTAATGACTAAATCCATTTTAAGAATATATATAATTTATTACCCAGTCCCTCGTAGGTGGACATTTAGTTGGCAACTGTATCTAGTTTGGGTCCTGACTTCATAACTGGCTAGATTGCCAGTTTGTAGACAGATACAGGAATGGTGAAAGAAGAGAATGGCATTTTGAAAAGCAGTTTTAAAATTAATCAGAAGTATTTTTTTTTTGTAATATTACATAACTCTGTTTTGGGTAACATTTTATTAGAAAGTTGATAGTTACACATTGTAAACTTTTAGAAAACATAAGGTGTAAAAAATAAAATATTTCCATTCATAAATAACACTGAAAATATTTGGGTACATTTAGTGTTTCTATCTATGTATCTATATATAATTTTTAACATAATTAGAATAACACATACATGATTTTGTAACCTGCTTTTTTTCCAGTGTTTTTTCATGTCATTAAGAACTCTTTGAAAATGTGATTTTTTTTTTTAATGGCTTTCTTCTTCAGATAATTTATTTAACTCTTATTACTTTATTAAACATTTAAATCTTCCCAATTTTGCCCTCCTAAATAGTACCAACAATGACCATGTTTGTACTTGCTTTTTGTCTTAAGAATAATGATACGTTTGGGGGCACCTGGGTGGTTCCGTCGGTTAAGCATCCGACTTCGGCCCAGATCATGATCTCACAGTTAGTTCATGGATTCAAGCCCCACATTGGGCTCTGTGCTGATGGCTCAGAGCCTGGAGCCTGCTTCGGATTCTGTGTCTCCCTCTCTCTCTGCCCTCCCCGCTCACACTCTGTCTCTCTCTCCTTCAAAAATAAACGTTAAAAAAAAAAAAAAAAGAATAATGATATGTTTGGCCATATTACCACCACTTCCCTCCAGAAAGCTGAATTGATCCACATCACTAACAGTGGCCTTGAGCATATACTGCCCCTGTCACTAGAGCCTGCCTTCCATGCACACTGTAATCATCTTTTTGTGGAGGGAAAAATCAGCCTTGTTTTGCCTGTTCAGTAGGTGTGAAAGCAGGGTTTTATTTTTGTCTACTAAACTTCTCTGATTGCTAGTGAAGCTAAACATTGTACATGTTTATTATTCATGTTTGGTGTTTATTTTTTCCTTTAGCCATTTTTCTGTTGTGTATTACTTGTATAGTAACTCTTTTTAGAATGAGATCATTAATCCTTTCTGCTATATATTTGCACTTGTTTGTAATTTATTTTTCATTCACATATAGGTAAATCTGTTGCTCTATTCTTGTGCAGCTGCCTCCATCATTTGTTTCCTTGTTCAGATGCTTTCTTCTAGTATGTATGTATGTATGTATTTTATTTATTTTGTTTATTTTATTTTATTTTATTTTATTTTATTTTTTAAATGATTTCACTTTTATATTTAACCCTAATATTATTGGGTCTGTAAATTGAGGATCTAGTTTGGCCTTATTTTCTAGATAGCTGATTTTCTGTTTCTTCTTCAATTTAAGATTCTTTCTTTCTTTCTTGGGGCGACTTGGGTGATTCTGTCAGTTAAGCGTTCGACTCTTGATTTTGGCTCAGGTCATGATCTCAGTTTCCTGAGTTCAAGCCCTACATCGGTCTCTGTGCTGACAGTGCTGAGTCTGCTTGGGATTCTCCCTGTCTCTCTGCCCTCCACTATTTGTGCTTTCTCTGTCTCTTTGAAAATAAATAAATGAACTTAAAAAAAAAAAAAAGATCCTTTCTTGCATATAAAGTTATTATATTTGTTGGTTCTGTTGATCTCGGTAATCCTTGAATCACAGTTTTAATTATTATAACTTTGTAATTTCACGGTATTTGACAAGATAGGGCCCATTCATTATTATTTATTTTCAAAACATTCTTAGCCATTTACGTCTGTTTTTCCAGGTGAACATTGAAATCATATTGTTGACTCCTACCACTCCCACCGAGCAAAAGGAGAGAAGAAAACAATGTGTGTTTTAATTTGATTAAAATGCATTAAACTTTTAATTCATTTTGGAAGAAATGACATTGCCATATTATTCATTCTTTTTTTTTTTTAATGTTTATTTATTTTTGATAGAACACAATTGGGGGAAGGAGAAGAGAGAGAAGAGACACAAAATCTGAAGGACGCTCCAGGCTCTGAGCTGTCAGCACAGAGCCCAACATGGGGCTCAATCCCATAGACCATGAGATCATGACCTAAGCTGAAGTCGGTCGCCCAACCGACTGGGCCACCCAGGCACCCCTCATATTATTCATTCTTATCTATCAATGTGTTATATGCCTCTTCGTTTCTTATTATCTTTTTTATACCTCAACAAAATGAGTAAAATATTTTTAGTTTTTTATGTGGTTTCTATATTTTTCTCGTCAGCTATTTTTATGTTTCTCATTTCTCTTGGTCTCTTAAATAGATGCTTTCTTCTGTTAGATTGTATCAAACTGATTATTACTGATACATTGGGAAGTTTTGATATTTTTGTCTATTTAGTGCCCAACCATCTAATTATTTCTGAGGCATTTTTAATTTATCCCTTGGCTTTCTTGGTATAGTATAATATGCCAATGATAATTTTGTGGCCCTTCTTCCCAATTTGTTTCTTAATTTTGTTTCATGTCTTATTCTACAAACTAGGACTTTCAGAAAAACATTAAATTGTAGCCAGAGAAAAAATTGGGCTCTCTTACATTGTTTCTGATTTAGTAGGGATGCTGCTAGCATTTTATCATTTTATTATTAATGTTTTCCTAATATTTTATTATGAAAAATTTTAAACATACGGCAGAGTTGAAAAGGTACATTTCATATACTTGTTTTATTACGTATCTCTTAGCAGATTTTTTAATTATCAACAATCTTGGTTGTATTACAGAAGTAGTTATCAGTACTTCGTGTCCCAAGATTTTTCAAAATCAGCACTGCACTAATTGTTGCAGATAAAAGTGAATATGGCAGTCTCATAGCCCTATTTATCAAGAAGTAGCCAATCTAAAAACTTTTAATAAAGCTTTGAAATGGGAGCTTATGAAAACTGTTCCATTGAAGGACAGTGTTAAGCATCAGAAGAAGGGTTGTAGTCTAACTTGGATTACAGAAAGAAACAGAATTGAAGCTTGAATGTTTCAGTATTTGACCAAACTTTCTAGAGAAGAGAAAGCTTTTGTTTAGCTGATAGACTACTTACTTACAAAAACAGCTGCTTATTCTAGTCTACAGTGAACTAAAGTCCATCAAACTGTGATAGTTGAATCACATTAGCCTTTAAGGCCATTCTTATACTGACTCTATTTTCCTGATGTATTAGTCTCCCAGGCAGACCTAACAAATTTCTGTAAACTGGATGGCTTAAAACAACAGATGTGTACTCTCGCACAGTTCTAGAGGCCAGAATCTGAACTCAGGGTGCCAGCAGAGTTGGTTTCTCCTGGAGGCTCTGAGGGGGAAACACTTCCACACTTGTCTCTACCTCCTAGCAGTTGCCCACAGTCCTTGACTTGCACATGCATCCTCCCAGTGTCTGCTTCCCATTTCCACACTAGTCTTCCCTGTGTCTGTGTTCTCATTCTCTCCCAAGGACACTCTTGGTGGTTTTAGGGCCTAGTGTGAGCTCATCTCGAGCCTTACTATAATTACATCTGCAAAGACCCTATTAACAAATAAGATCACTTTCTTAGGTTCTAGGCCAACATGAATTTTTAGGTGACACTATTCAGCTCACTACACCCAGCAGTGTTCTTAGCAAGCAGTAGTAGAAAGAACATGAGCTCAGGAGAACAAAAGCTTGGCTCTGAAACTTGCCAGTTCTATAATTTTGGGAGAGCTTGTCATCTATAAGCTTGTCATTGTCTCCATTTCTCAAATGAGTATGTTGATCAGTGCATAATCTTTCAAGGTCCCTAATTGTCCTGAAGTCTATATTAACTAGTGAAGAATCATATGCATAGCTAATTTCTAGCTCTACTCTTGTGTTTCTCTGGTCCCTGATTGTTTCTCAGGGGTACTTTAAGGTCTGATTAGTATCAGAGGAACTTTGACATCTTTGGATAAAATATAGAATATCACTATCCTGGTTTGTATGTGAATGTGAACTAAGGGGGTTCCTTAGGCCTTTATGGATCAACAAAAGATAGCTGCTACGCTTGGAGGTTTTCCCATTTCATCTCGGTCTTCAGTCTGTTGTTTAAAAACAAACGAAAATAAAATGTAGAATTTTTTGTTGCCAAAGATCATGTAACACATAGATGATTCAAGTAGGAGATGGGACAGTTGGGTTCCAAAGTGCTTTAGTTTCATGTTATTCTCTTTCCTGTCTACTGCTCAGTAATTTTACTTAGTGGTGAAGAAATGCACACCGGGTTATAGATAGTGGGCAGTGTTTGAAGGTCCTGAAACCTTATTTTGAATTACTAAAATAGTGAGGTTTAAATATCTCTCCAGGAGACTTAGTTCACATAAAGGCACGGGGGGGGGGGGGGGGGGCGTTCATTTACATGCCATTATCCCTTAAAGAGTCCTTCCCCATCTTTTCTATATGTTCACCAAGACACAAAAGGAGGAATTGTCTGGCTGCAATTTTTATAGACTTCAGTGTTATTGAAATGAAAGTGCTTCAAGGACATTTCCATTTGTTACTAGCTTATGGTTTCTCATTTCATGTAAATTATTTTGCCACTTTTCATTTTAATTCCTTGCTGTCATTGTCTGGGAAAATGATCATTTGATTTCTCTCTGTGAAGATATTCACTGATTACTCAGCTGACGATGTCCTTTGTCTATAAAAGTGTAGTGCCTTAGGATTTATTTTATTACTTTTTTATTACTACCTGTAGATTTCTGTTTACATTTCTTTCCCTTTTTTGTCTTGGAAAATGTCTAGGACTATAAAATATTCTTACTTGGGACAGAAGTATGTTTTGAACTCCAGAGTTCCAGTGTAGAAACAGATCTCTTTCAGAGTCTTAGAGACTTTAATATGACAAATTCTCCTATAATTTGTCCACTCGGTAACAGTAGAAATATCTATTTCTTTGACATAATCTAAAGGTTAAAATGCTTGAAGGTAAATGATAAATAGCGTGGACTATTCCTAAGGCTATCTTTTTTGTGTATGGGGATAGAGGTTCCTAAATGCAGGAGGTCTTGAGTTATTCCCATGTTGAAATGTCTCTTGAATCTCACCTTTCTTCTCTCTTTCCATGCCTGAGCCTACTGCAGACCCTCTCCTCAGCTATTGCCACGCTAACTGGCTTCTGTGTCGAGTATAACCAGAGATACTGCCCTACAAAAATAAATCTGACCATATAATACCCCTGTAAAAACCTTCATTCCCAGTTGCCTAAAAAGTTTACTGCAAACTCTGTCATATTAAAATCTGGACCCAGTGTTTTTTTTCAGTTTGATCCCCAACTACCCCACCTTAGGTACAATATATTCCAGCCACGTTCCTCCACATTCTCAGAACATTCTAAGCTCTTTCATAACTCCCTTTCTTTGTATATGTTGTTACCTCTGCCTTGTATAAATTCACTTTACCCACCCTCCCTGCTCTTTTTTAAGACCCTGCACAAATGTTCGTTCCTCTTTGTTCCTATATACTATATTTATACCACCAATATAGTACATTCTTTTTTTTTTTTTCTTAAGTTTACTTATTTCTTTTGAAAGAGACCATGTATAAGCTAGAGAGGGAAAAAGAGAATCCCAAGCAGTTTCCACGTGTCAGCATGGAGCCCAATGCAGGGCTCAAACTTATGAACTGTGAGATCATGACCTAAGCCGAAATAAAGAGCCACCCAGGCACCCCAGTGTAGTCCATTCTATAATATTTTATATGTTTTATTACATACACACATCCCTGGTCTGATTATCTTTGCCACCATTTAGCCAATTGCCTGGGGTAAATGAGGACTTAACATTTTGGGGGGGGGGGGTGCCTAAATGATTATTTCCAAAATTAAAGTCATTAGGCCTATTTCCCAACCTCGCTGATAATCTATTCGTTATATATATGTCAGAAATAAACATTATACTAATATAACTTTATTCAACTGTATCTTAGTCTAAATATATAATATGGTGAGATCTCAGTTGGCTTTCTCCTGAAAGATATTCTTAGTTTCATTAAAAGCCTTAACTGAAGGGGCGCCTGGGTTAAGCATTGGACTCTAGGTTTCTGCTCAGGTTGTGATCTCACGATTTATGAGTTTGAGGCCTCTGTTGGGCTTCCCACTGACTGTACGGAGCCTGCATGGGATTCTCTCTCTCCCTCTCTTTCTGCCCCTTCTCTGAGCACTCACATACTCTCTTTCAAAATAAATAAACTTAAAAAAACTGAAAAAAAAAAAAAAGCCTTAACTGAAACCACTATTCTCTGTTTTTATCTTTGTTCTTTCTTTCGTTCATTTATTCCCTCATGTATTTATTTATTCAGCCATCTATTAATCAAACAGTTGCTTACTGAATTTCTGTTATGTGCCATGCAGATTCTTTGGGCTTAGATAGCTCCTCTTTTGAGTAACTGGATAGAAACTATAGTTAACCATCTTCTTTGATGCTTCCTTTTTTTCTGAGCAATTAACATGCCCTCTTTCAGAGAGCACATATGAAAAATATTAGGGCATTTTGACACTAAATTCAGATAAGTCAATAATGTGATGTGGTTGCAGAGTGACCACGTATTGTCTAAAGTGGGATACTTTGGGCAAGTGAGTTTGTTAATCATTCAAGGTAACAGCCCTATCTCAGGCAAACCAAGATCTCCCTGTAAATAACCCCTATAGTCTAATCGGATTGCACTACTAGTTGTCTTGTTTTCCAAGCACATTTCAGGGTTTTATGCCTTTATATCTTTGTCTGTACTGTTAACTTTGACCTTTCCTCACCAACACCTGGAGTCTGTGCCTTCGTCAAAAGCTTGCCCAATTCAGTGAGCTTTCCCAGATCAGGGTTGGGAAATCTGTTCTGAATTTATTTAGCACATCATTTATATTCTTAGGGGCTAGGTGTATTCTGGTTTGTCTGTTACTGTTTTGACTGTTGTTTTGACTCCTTCTACTATTTAACTTTTTTTTATATATTCCTCCTCAGCTGAACCACATGTTCTAAAGATGAGGGCTTATATTTGAACTTATGTTCACTCCTCAAGTACAGGGCCTTACAGTCATGTAATACATTTTTGTTGGATATTTTATTTCCTGGCCTACCTTTGTCTTTCCTAAAACCACTTCCACTTTATGTTGGTATTGTGTATCTGTTCCCACTGCAAAAAAAAAATTTTAAGAGCTTTGCAATGAGTATTTTTAATTAGTACATCTTAAACTTGTATAATTACGATGGGGTATCTTAAACTGTATTTTATCAGTTTAGATTATACTGTCTTGAATTCATATTTTTTAAACATTGAAATACTATAGAAAGGCAAAAGATGAAAGTGGTATTCCATAGTCTGGCATACACACTTCCAGCTGTAGTAGTACATTTTACTGAAAATTTACATTTTCAGTAGTCCTACATTTCTAATTATAAAAATAATAGGACCTTAACAGAGAAGAAATGACTAATTGTCAGGCTTAAAGATTTAAAACTATAGTGAGTTCTTACATTCTTTGATTTGGAAGAAGTTACTGACTTATTTTTACTCTGATCATCTTACTTTTATATAATTATATCCTAAAAGTACACAGTAAAAATGATTTTTAAGACTTTTTAACTCATTAAATCACATATGCCATGAATAACTGCAAATTCTAACTTAGCTTCCAAACATACTGTGGCTTTGTTCTACTAATCATTAGAATAGTAGTCACAATCCTAGTATTTCCTGGTTGATCTAAATACACTTTCCAAACATAAATTGTTTATGGAGTATTAATCATTAAACTAGTGTTTAATTGTTCAGTGTTTTCCCAAAGTTCTTTTATTAAAAATTTATAAAAATAGCATATGTTCATTTCAGAAATTCAGCTGAGAAGTATATAAAACAATGTGAAAACCAATCTTAATTACCACTAGTATTTCCCTGTCTTCCATTCATCCCAGTATTCTTGCTCTTAAGAGATAATCATCTCTTTAATATGTATCTTTGAGACCCTCTTACAATACTTCTATAACTCTTGATTTTCACCAGTTCACTTACAGTGGTATTTATTTCTTTTGGAAACTCCTACACTGGGTTGAGGGTGACTTTACTTTGTTCATCATTATTGACTTGTCACTGCTGTCATCAGTGAGGAGGACATATAAGGATGAATCAGACTTGTACCTCAAGTGGCTTTCAACGTAGTCGGGGAGAGATGTATACAGTGATAACTATAATACGAGATGAAAAAATGTAAGAGAGGGACAGATGGAGTGCTGTGGGATTCATGGAGTGATATTTACCTTTGACTGGCCAAGAGCTAATACCTGACCTATATCCTGAATGACAAGATTTGGGCTGGGGGGAGGCAAAAAGCAAATACACTGGCAGGAGAAGGGCACAGAGATACTAGGAGTTTACAAGGTTATTCCATTTTCCTAGACTGTAGCGTGCATATATAGTAGTAGCAGCAGATAAAGAAGCTAAGGTAGTTTGGGGTAGAGCTCTGAACACCTCTATAATAAATCTTTAAAAAGTTTTAACAGAATAGTGCCATGACTAGAGATGTGCACTAGGAATCTTAAGTAGACATTATAGGGGTATAGAGTCAATCACTGGCTTTGCAGTAATTTAGAAGAAGAGTTGCCATAATGAGGTATAGTGGCCCTAGAGCTGCTACTGAAATAGAACCTGTAGGTCTGAACCATATTCCATCAAATCTGAGAAGGCGTTAATTGTAAGACACACCTTTATTTTGTGTACAGTGAGGGGAGACAAAAAAAACACTGCCAGTTATTTTTAGACACCACTAATTATAAGATATAACCTGATTTTAGAGATTATGATAATAAACATACATCATAAAATCAGCAAAATAGAGTAATTGCATATATATAGGGAAAAAGGTTGGGCGCGCAAGAAAGACAGGAGAGAGGGGTGCCTGGGTGGCTCAGTCGGTTAAGCATCCGACTTCGGCTCAGGTCATGATCTCACGGTCCGTGAGTTCGAGCCCCACGTCGGGCTCTGTGCTGACCGCTCGGAGCCTGGAGCCTGTTTCGGATTCTGTGTCTCCCTCTCTCTGACCCTCCCCCATTCATGCTCTGTCTCTCTCTGTCTCAAAAATAAATAAACGTTAAAAAAAAAAATTAAAAGACTGGAGAGAGCTGAGCAAATGAAAGAAAGGAGGAAGAGATCAAAGATACAAGTGGAAAAGGAGACCTTGAAGAAGAGAACACATCTTCCTCTACCATGAGATAAAGAAATGAATGAGCAGTACTCCAAGAAGTTGAAAAGCTAAAAACATTAAGCAAACTTCATTAAATAACCTCTATCTTGGTAAAAGAGAGGCAAGGTCATCTGTAAAAAGAATGACAGTGGTGGGTTTGAGGGCTTGGGACTTAAGAGTGAAAAGGTTTCAGGTAAGTGGGGCCTGAAAGATGGAATATTAAAAACAGCAAAGACTGAATGAGTTCCCATCAGAAATGAGGGGCCCAGTTAAGGTTGAAAAGCACAGATTTATAAAGAAACCAACTGGCCCTATTTTATGACTTTGTCCAGGAACACTTGGTACCGTGAGAGAAGGATGGACGAAAACTTGTGGAAGGTGCTTTCTGCAGGGTAGGAGATTGGCTGGACAGGTATGGTGGAAGGACAGAAAAGCTAAATAATCTAAGTTTCTCCCAAGGGATATTATTGATTTGGCTCACCATGAAGTTCAGGCTAAGAAATGAAAGGTGAGGCCAGAAAAAGAATAGATAAACAGATTTTTTTAAGTTGGGTGGGGGGAGCATTTTTAAAGGGATTCAAGGGACACCTGGGTGGCTCAGTCAGTTGAACATCCAACTCTTGGTTTGTCCGACTCTCAGAGTTTGTGACATCACTCCACCCACACCCCTGCATCAGGCTCCTCGATGGGCATGGAGCCTCTCTCCAATTCTCTCTCTCTCTCTCTCTCTCTCTCAAAATAAATAGATAAAAACTTTATTAAAAAAAGGATTTGAGGGACGCCTGGGTGGCTCAGTTGGTTAAGCATCTGACTTTAGCTCTGGTCATGATCTCACAGTCTGTGAGTTCGAGCCCTGTGTCGGGTCTGTGCTTACAGTTCAGAGCCTGGAGCCTGCTTCAGATCCTGTGTCTCCCTCTCTCTCTGCCCCTCTCCTGCTCATACTCTGTCTCTCTCTCTCTCTCAAAAATAAAATAAACATTTTTTAAAAAGGATTTGAGATTATTAAGAAGGTGAAAAAATTATTTTGAAGAGGAGGAGTAGGTAAGTAGAAAGTTGATTGGAGAATTTCAGAATTAAGATGATGGAGGTTGAATTCAGAAGATTGAATCTGGAAGATGTGTAATCTTTCTAAAACACAGATCGGAGTATGTCTCTATGTGACTTGGAAACCTGTATTTCAAGATGATGTCTGTACTACTGACAAGAACAAATAAGGCTCATCACAAGCTGACCCCATCCTACTTTTCCAGGCTAATATCTCCTCATTTCTTCCTGTGAACCCCATAGTCCAACCACTCTGAATTCTCTGTGGTCACAATCCTCAACGCTTTTATCTGCCTTTTGCTTGTACACATGCTGTTCCCCTTGCATTAAATACCCTTCCTCCTCTTCTTTGCCTTGCAAACTCCTGCCCATCTTCAAGACCTAACTCAAGACCACACTTCCTCTGCCACATCCTTCTGGGTGCCCGCACACCACACTGAGCACACTTTCATCTGTGCACCAGGAGTACTCCCTTCAGACAGCCTATGGAATTTGGCCACAAGTTTATTGATTTCCATGTCTTCCTCCAGTAGATTGTAAACTCCTTGAAGTCATAAACTATCTAATTCTTTTTACCCACAGTGCAAACATACACTGTTAGGTACTTAATAACTGCTTTTGTTGTCTTCGTTGAATTTTAAATGAAGAAGCTAATCCAGTGCTTCTCAAACACTAATGTGCATTCGAATCACCTGGAGATCTTGTTAAAATTCAGATTCTGATTCAGTCTGAGGTGGGGTCTGGGATTCTACCTTTCTAACAAGCTCCCAGTTGATGCCGTTGCTGCCGGCTCCTGAAACTAATTCAGAGTGTTTTCGCACAAGTGGAGTAAAGGTAAAGGTCCAGTGAGAGTGTGGGAGTGGGCAGTTACGGTGACAGTCACTTGGCATGAGCCCTAGAAAATCATGTAGGATGAGATGCTTAAATCACAGAATCAAGCAGACCGCTGTGGAAGATGGTTGACAGGACTGGTATGATCTAGTTCTAGGACTTCCTGTTTTCAAAAAGGAAAGGCTTTCCAGTCCTGGCAACTGTGTCAGGACCACAGCAAAGGATGCACTCCATGGAGACGGCGGGGATGGGAGGTGGGGTCAGAAGTCGGGTTTGGGGGCTCACAAGAAGGGTCTGCGGCCTCCCGTGTTTATTCCTGGTGAATGGCACATCTACCAGAGGGGGACGGAATGGAAAAGCTGCATTGTAAGAGAAGGGAGGCCCCTGAAGAGAGGGGAGGTTTAGCACCTTGACAAGGGATTATTTCCTGATCATAAGTTGATGGATTCAAAGTATGAAGATCTTCTTTCTTAAAATCATAGATGACAACAGAAGTAGCATTTAGTAAACATTCTCTTCCCACATAGAGTCTCACAGGTCTGATAATGCTAAAGAGAAGTTCAGTAAACCTAATTTCTTTTAAGTACTATCATACAGAAGTAATATGTGCTTTTGTAACATATGAAAAAAGACAAAAATATTTAAATCTTCTCCACCAGTCCCCTTCCCCCACAATGAAGTAATTGATTTTTACAGCTTGATGTGTACTCTTCTAAGCATTTATCCATGCAAATTTATATACACATAGACAGGATTTTTTCAAATTCCATAATGGCATTTTCCATGCATACTATTCTGCAGATTGTTTTTCTCACTTAGGAATGTTGTAAACATCCCTCCAGGTCAGTGGATAGAGCTCTTATTTTTTCCTAGTCATTTTTAAATAGCTGTGTATAAATATAGATGTCCTGTAATTTGTTCTGCACAATTTGGTAATTTAAAATTTTTGCTACTACAACCAATATGACACACACAAAAAGGTCCTACTGTTACCAGCACCTCCGTAACACAACTCTATGATTTCAGCCAACTGTATGTATACAGGCAACTTTTATATCAAGGACATCTTTCAATGAGGCAAAGCAGTAGCTAGGCCTGCACTAATATAGTAGCCACTAGTCACATTTAGCAATTTAAATTTAAATTTGCTAAAATTAAATCAAATTAAAAATTCTCTTCCTCAGTCACATCAGCCTCCTTTCAGCTGCTCAGCGGCCACATGTGAGTAGTGGCTACCCTATTGGATAGTAAAGAACAGACCATTTCCATCCTCACAGAAAGCTCCATTGGACAGCCTGGACTAGACGCTGTAATGCCACATCATAAAGAAGAACGTGATTTTTCAGTGGGTTAGCATTTTAATGAGAGCACGTTTCTTAAAGTACAAACTTTGTGTCTTAATTGGTTGCCCCTGCAGTTACTTCAATGAGAATCAATACCCAGATGAAGCCAAGAGAGAAGAAATTGCAAATGCTTGCAATGCAGTTATACAGAAGCCAGGTAAGACGGCAGCTGCCACTTAACTCAGCGGTGGAGCTCTCGGCCTCACGTCATCATCTGGGACAAGAATCTTCTTTTACTCATTGCAACTGAGTGCCCTAGGTTCCATTCCCACCACCCTCCTGTGCAGTCACTGCCCTGTCCTGTTCGGGTGGTACTTCTCGGGGATGTAGTTATGGTGGTCCAGATCAGGTGTTCATATGGAAGGTTGCAAGAGAGTATCCCTGCTTAAGATAGGAGGCCTGGAAATGATAAAGATTATATAGATGTCTTTAAAAATAGAGCATAACTATATCAATTCCAAAATAATTTTAAAGTTTGGAATATTTAACCAAGTCTTGTAAATAAATGAAAAGATGTATGTATGTATGTATGTATGTATGTATGTATGTATGTATTTTGCAAGTGTTATATAATTCTGTATTCCTGTTTGAAGAATGAATTCTTATTAAAATTGGCTTGTTAATCTTTCCCGCATTGGGATGAGTTCTGCATCGTTAGGAAAAACTTAGGGTAGTTCCATTCTAAAGTCCTGTTGTTCCCGTGCAAGTCAACGGAGACACTTAAAGATACAAGACTTTTTTTCCATGTGTTAAAATGTTATTCCACATTTTACGGTTTTTGTTACCAGAAACTGTTCTCAGTTAAGATGATCAATTGATCTTCATTTGGCCAGTTAATTTGAATGGCCTAAAGGCTATAGATACAAAAGTGTCAATATTTTATCATAATTAAACTGTAATTTATTCTCCCTTACCCGGAAGCCTGACTTCTAGCAATCTAGACCCTACAGACACATCTCCAGTGACACCTATACCCTAACCTCACACCAGCCACAGTCCCACCCCAGAAGCTGTGCAGGAACTCAGAGTCTTCCTGGAAAACACTTCACCCTGTGTCATCAACACCTTAACCTTTTTTCTGGCTTCTCCACCCACTGTGGATTAAAAGCTTAGTAGACAGAAAAGGACAGGGGAGGAGGAAAAGGTACAGGTGGACCCTTGTTTGCAGGCATGGTGTTAATCTGTAAGAATTCACATTTGACAGCAAAGAAGGTAATAAATTTAAAATGCAACCTGAATTGTGCTATGTGTTCTAGTATAGTTATAATAATGGATGGTCAGAGTCAAGAAAACATGGACAATAATTATTCTTCTGTCTTAAGACAGCAGGAAACTAGTTTATGTAAGGCTTTAAAGATTTTAGTAAACTTCAACTACCTGGAAACTTGATGAAGAGTAACACACTCATCTAGAAAGATGCTAATTGAATGAAGCCTCCATGTACTATCATCTGACCTTTGAACCCTAGAGTTGAATTTGTGGAATTTATTAATTTTGTATTTAGTATTGAAATTTCTTTAGTATTGTGTGGTTTTCTGAAATATTTTGTTATTAGTTGCTATTTCTGTATTTAGTGTTTATTCATTCAGTAATAATTTAAGTGCATACATACTACTAAAAAAAAATCCCCCGTATCTGTTGTTCTGGCAATAAATGCAATCAAAAGAACTTTTCAAAAAGAAAAGTATTACTCCTTAAAAGTATTACTCAGATACAGACTATCTGAATTTTATTGCATGCATTCACAGGCAAAAAACTGTCAGATCTGGAACGAGTTACCTCCCTGAAAGTATATAATTGGTTTGCTAACAGACGGAAGGAGATCAAGAGGAGAGCCAATATTGGTAATGTATCAGAGAGGCTGCTTTCTTTTTTGAAGCAGTCCTAGGCATCAGTTTTTGGTTTTTGGTTTTTGGTTTTTTTTGAAAGTACCTTCAGTTTAGAACTGCAGGTCTTAACAATCCTTACTTTTAAGCCTAACAAAAATTGTCCTTATGTTTTTCTTTGTGTTTTTAAGAATTAGAATTTCTTGCAGTATTTGTATTATACTAATAATGGCATTGTTCTTAATGTTTTAAAATCTAGAATTAGACATGGCCCCTGACCAATTACTCCTGTGCCTCATAGTAAAGATGCTTGTTAAGGTCTTGAGAGAGGGAGTGAGACCCTGAGCTTCTTTGTTGTTACTGGGCTGTGACTTAGGTATTAAGAAACATATGATTAATAGAACTGGAATGAAAGAGTCTTAATAGGGAACATAGCAAAACACAGATTTTTTATTTTATTTTATTTTATTTTATTTTATTTTATTTTTATTTATTTATTTATTTACTTACTTACTTATTTTCAATATATGAAATTTATTGTCAAATTGGTTTCCATACAACACCCAGTGCTCATCCCAAAAGGTGCCCTCCTTAATACCCATCACCCACCCTCCCCTCCCTCCCACCCCCCATCAACCCTCAGCTTGTTCTCAGTTTTTAAGAGTCTCTTATGCTTTGGCTCTCTCCCACTCTAACCTCTTTTTTTTTTTTTTCCTTCCCCTCCCCCATGGGTTTCTGTTAAGCAAAACACAGATTTTTAAGAAGAGCATTTCAGAAACATGAATTAATGAGATTGGGGTGGGGGGTTGGTTTTGAGCTTTTAAAATTGTGTTTCAATTCTAAACTTACTCCCCATCAATACAATTCTCAAACACTTTACAGAACCCCAAGACAGGAGGGCTGTTTAATTAGTTGGTAAGTATTTATGAAGCACCTAACAGTCAACCACTCAGATGTGGCATGTGAAGCAGCAGGGGCTCCAGAATGACGACTGTGTTCCTCTCCTGGCCTATGTGCAGCTGAATTCTACCTGTCTGCAATTTAAAAGAACCAAAACGTAGAGGAATCTAGGTTCTTGTTTAATTACATTCTGATTTCCTCAGCACAAAGATTAATTCAGTGTTTTGGTTATTACAATAATGTAACAGATAATTTAGGGATCTATTTGCTTTTTTCGAAGAAGCAGCAATCCTGGAGAGTCATGGGATAGATGTACAGAGTCCAGGAGGCCATTCCAACAGTGATGATGTTGACGGAAATGACTACTCAGAGCAGGTGAGCAGCTGAGCAGAGGTTCTTGGTTACAGAGTGGGTGGGATAGTATGACAACTCAATTCTGTGGGTGTGTTTTGTACGGGGTGGGAGAGAGGAGACAATCTAATGTCCCTCCACTCTGCTCATGTGTGTAGTTAGATTTTCATGTAATTTGAAAGGAATGTGGTATAAGATTCAGTTGTCCTGTAAAATTTGTAAGAAACTGTTATTCACCCACATGGATTTATTGTCATACAACAGGATACTTGGCAAGTACGCAATGGGGAGGAGGAGGAGGGAAGAAGTTCAGAGGGAGGCAGAGAAGCAGAGAAGGTAGAAGAAGAGAGGAGGATCTGATCCAAACAAGCAAGTTACACCATCCACCACACACACACTCAATGTTTGAGAATACTAAGGGCTACTGGGTAGCTATACTCCATGCCTAAACCTGTACCAATGCAGCACACAGTGGAAGGTCCCGCCCACCACGGCCCCATTGCAGTGAGAACCCTCATGCCCGGATGAGTGGTTCTTTCAGAGTCTCTGGCACATTGACACACACATCCTCTCATAAATGCATGTCTTCTCACCTCACCCTGACTTAGTTTTCATTGCTTGGGGGAAAAATATATATTTAATTGTAGCCACTGGATGGAATAATTCAGTAACTAAGAATGTGGGAATTTTCCCCCCACATATCTGTTGACAGATTTCATTAAAATTTTCATAGGATTTAAAATTCGTTTCTGTTTGGAATATGAAAAAAATGTATGATGTCTTCTGGACCACAGCAGGAGAACGTTTGCTGTTTCCTGTAGTGTATATATATATCTCTTCCTCGCCCCTCAGTCAGTTCTGAAATAATAGCCCACTTACGTTCTTCCTTCTGCCATCCATTTTGCAGCCTCTGTTTACCAGCTTGAGCGCAGACACTGCAGGAATGCACGAACTTTACACGAGCCCCTTTTAAACTCTACAGACCACTTTGTGGAAATGAGAATGAAACAGTGAGACCCATAATTCCCAGGGGTTACCTTTTTTCTTTTTACACTCCCAAATCATAGCTCCACATTTTACTGAAGAAAATATCTGTCTTTCTAATCAGAAACATTCCTGTTATTTTTCAGTCTACTAATGTAGATGGATCACTCCCCGTTTTTTTTTTCCAGATGCCCTAAGGGCAGCACATCCCATGATTCCCTCCCTCCCCACCCCACCCCCCCAACCCACCAGGATCTTACCCTTCCCCAAGCTTTTTGATGCGAGAGTTCCCCTGAAGGCATGACAGGTGAGAAACTTATCCCTTATTTGTAACACCATCTTCTGGTGCCTGACAAACATCCTGCGGTGCCAGTTTCCTTCACAGCTTTGTTGTTTAACACTGAGCTGTGCATGGAGGGAGAGCTTCCCGCTCCCCCTAAATATGACACCTGCCGCTTCCCTGGTGTCTTCCTGCAGGAGAGCACCACACATTTTCACCCATAGCCATTGCTGGCAGTTATACTTTTGTCCTGTTGTAATCGAGAGTTTTTTGGGTCTTTTGTTCTTTTGTGAAAATGCATTTTTATCCATAAGATGTTGGTGTCTGTAGTTTAGTCTAGTTTTCTCAGCTCAGTAGAAAGATATCATGAGCTCTGATAATCTGTACGAGTACTAGTCCAGAATTCAATAGCTCACTAGTATGGCCTTCAGTGACTAGTGCTATGTTTGTTGCAAACCTAGAATGATCAGGTTTGATTATATCACCAGCAATCTTTCTGATAGAAGGAAAAAATTCTTAGCAAGAAAAAAACATTTTGGTGCTTTTTATTTGTTGAATCATGGAAATGTCAACTGGAAGTCTGGACCTATTTCCATTCAGTGTCTACTTAAATACATTTCACCTCTACTCTGTCACGAGCCCCTCACCCACTGTGTCCTCCCACGAATGTTCTGCCTCCCCTTGCCCTCAGCATGCCTTTCTGTGAGTTGGAGAATTTTACCAATCCACTAATAACATTTGTTTCTTATTTCTGCATGTCTAGGATGACAGCACTAGCCATAGTGACCACCAAGACCCCATCTCATTAGCTGTGGAAATGGCAGCAGTCAACCACACTATCTTGGCCTTGGCCCGACAAGGAGCCAACGAAATCAAGACAGAGGCCCTGGATGACGACTGATCAGGGAGGGTTGAACATGAGAAGTTAACTTAGTTTAGACGTAGCACCTTAGCAGACTTTCCTCGGTCCTTAACATGTGTTCTTACAGTATAACTTGCAGTTTCTTGTATGTCAGTTAGCCCTTAGGGTCTTGTTCTGTGAAGATGGCATGGTGCCCTCAGCCTTTGCATATACTCTCTCAGTATTAATTCCCAGTAAATAATAACCAACCAACCAACCAACCAAACTTCCCTCTCCCAGCCCCCGAGGCTAGAAAATCTTGCTGCTCTGTCTTAGCATTCCAAGAAAGTGCTTCCAGGTATTTAGATAGCCCTCAGTTCTCAAATAATAGGCTACGTGTAAAACCTTGGGTACCTTTAGATTCCTGTAACACTAGTCTGTACCCTTTTCCTTCCCCAAGACTGATAGGATGCAAGCTGAGGTAGTGTGGCCCAGGATTGACAGACACCATTCGGGGAGTATCTGCAGAGTAAAAGGAACACTAGAATTCCCACTCAGCTTGGGAATAATTGATTTCCAGCTGCAATAAGCCGTGCCTCATAATAGTCACACTGTGGCTAGATTATACTTCTTTGGGTGCTGTGGAAAAATGTGGAATGTCCATGGAAAAACTTGATCTCAGATTTTGGTTGATGTTAACATGCCTGACACAGACATCCTTTCCTCTCACAAGCTGTGTGACTTAGTAGATAAAATACTGCCTTCTGCCTTTGGGACCATGATTGAAACACACAAAAAAACAAAAGTCATTTAAAAAAAACAAAACAAAACAAACCCAGCTTGAGAGCATTGGAAAACAAAACAAAACAAAACAAAAAACATGAGCTGAATGTCTAATGGATGTTAAGTCCAGTTCTCAGAACCACTGTACGTTACACGGCACAGGTATGTGCCTGCCTGCAAAAGTGCTGGAGGTCATCATGGACGCTGCTTTGCCTCCTGTTTGTGTCCCCTTTCCCTGCTACCAAAAAAAAGTCTTTCAAGGATGGAGCTAAGGTCACAAATGAGTGAATGAACTTCCAGTCTTTGTATCCATTAACTGAAGCCCCCTCAATATGAGAGGTTGATAGAGGACTTTATGGTGGGATTATGCTGACTGACTATCACAATTGCAAATACTTTCCTAAAAAGGAGCAGAAAAAAGCAGGGGACAATTGCCACTTGCGTGGTGTGTCTTCAAGATACAACGTGATGTGACTGCTTTGGTGTTCTCTTTACTCTGTCCTTGTAGAGGTGTGAAAAGCTATATTGCTACAGGCAATTTATTTAATAATTGGAAGCCATATTGATAATGGATGTGGTAATATTTGTAAAGTTTAATCTACTTTAAGCGGCAGTAACTAATGGAATTTTTTTCCTTGATCACATATGTAGCACTTTTGTTACTTTTTAAAGATATTTATATTTGATAAATCTTTTTTTCATTTTGAGAACTCAAAATACCAAACAGTGAACTTGCGTTATAAAGTCACCCTGTGATCACCTTGTCATCTAGTAGCAAAATGATGAACTATTCATGCATCAAAGAAAATTACATCTGCTGGCCTTGTATGAAAATGATCTCTTGGCATCCCGATTAAATGACACACTGTCACTGTGGGGAAGAGGAAACAGCCTTCAATGTAGCGGCGTAGGGTGCGTCTGAGGGAGGCATGACTGCTGTGTATTTTCTGCCTCGTTCCATCTCCTTTCTACGCACAGTGGAGCCTTGTTTAAAGGGGGATTTGGGGCTGGCTGTTAACTGTCTTTTCGTCCATTATCTAAGAACAATTTCTAAGATGGAAGGAAGGCGCCATTTCCTTACCTCTTCACCTCCATGCCCCCACCAGATGTATTCAGCCTAAAACCATTGAGAAGAGAGTGAGACTGACCTTCTTTGTTTTTCCCTTTCTCATTAGTAGATATTAAATACCCACCAGTTTTTAGCTGGTCTGACTCCATTTAAGGCATATGCTGACAAGGTCTTCTCCCTGTCTGTTCATCCTGCCTATGCCAGTGTGCGGAAGCCTTTAGAGGGCATGAAAATGCCACCTTATATGGGTCTGTGACTTTAAAGAGCTAAGGGCAGGGACTGGGCCTGCTCTTGTCTGTGGATTTCAGGCAGAAAATGTATATACTTCTTCCAGCTTCCAAGAATTGGAGTAAAATGGGGTAGTCTTTTCTGTTTGACTGTTTTACTTGAACCAACAGATTCAAGAGTAGCATTTGTTATTCTCAGGAATGATCCCCCTGCTCATTTTCTTTCTTGGTGTGTTTGAGTTTTTATTTCAATTAGGAGATTATGTTATCTTTCTTTCCTTTTATATTACTTAGAAAAAAAAATGTAACATATTGTATCTTCCATTCCGGTGAAATTTTGTCTGCTTATTCGCAGTTGAATCAGAAAGAAAAGAGAGGAAAATATACTGTCTGACAAGCCACATCCATGATTTATTGTAAGGAGATTATTATAATTGATAGCTTCTTTATGATGGGATTGCTAGTATCATTTGTTCTTGCTGGTCTTTTTAAAGAAACAGACTCAAACTGTTAAGACAGCTGCAGTTTCTAAAGAAATACGTGATTGCCAGAGAAGAGCTAAAAGGTTTCATTGTTTTAAGGCCTTAAGGAAGGAGAAAAGCTTCAGAGAAAAAAGGGGAGTCAGTATCCATGAAAGCAGTAGCGGGCCCTATCTGGCAACCTGGAAAAAGTAAGAGCACATGTCTACCAATGCAGGATAGCCTCATATTGGGTTCAGGAGGAAGGAATCTTCCATCCAGAATTCTTCTTTTAATTGAAGAAGACTGCTGGCCTGCTCTTAAGACCCGCTGCCTTACATATAACTTTTGCTTTTTCACCGAGAGCAAAAATACAGTTCTTTGGGGCCTAGATTTAAATCTGCCATTGTTTTTTTGTTTTTGTTTTTGTTTTGTTTTTGTCCCTGGGTTCAATTCTGCTGTCTTGTCCAGTCTACCTTAGTTCTCATAATGGCACACAGAGTTGTCACTGTCTTAATTTGTAGTATCTTTGGATGGTGAATTTTTTTCTTAAAAAACCCTAAATTCCTGTCTTACTGAAGGGAAAAGAGCCAGACTCAAAAAAAAAAAAAAAAAAAAAAAGAAAAAAAAATCCCATTATGTACTTTTGGGTTGATCTACCCCTCTTTTTTTACTCCATCCTGTACATCCCTCAGGCCCCAGAGGACTGTTTCAGGACTGCTCTTCCCTAGTGAAGAAGACTAAATAAAAGGGTGGGGTGGAAACCTTGTCAGCAGTTCTTATAGGAACTTGTCTGTTATTTTTTGAAAGACACTTTCATTGAATTACTATAGTCACATGGGTAAACTTCCTACTCTTCTTACAACACAGCCTTACAAAGGGACCTTTTAAAGATGGACCATCTGAATGAGATTTCTGATTTGCTGTTGATAACCCTAATGTGGGGTGAAGGCCAGGGAGGGCAATACAGTAACACTCTTAGCTGAGACCTTCTGGTGTCAGTCAGTACCAAATAGACACTTTGGTTTATTTCAGCAAAGCTTGTAATTGTTGAGTACCCCTTAGGGCATTTCTTCACAGTCTCAGTCCTTTAAGTGGTTGAAAAGTGCGGTTACCTTCCACCTACCTATGGGATCTGTACAGTTCCCACACACTGTCTTTGGGTGGGCGGCCCCTCCCCCCACATTCTCCTGTTCCTTCACAGGAAGAAAGTTCCTGGAACAGGAAGACCCCTTTAAGGTACCTTTCACTGAAGCTCAGTAGAGGTGACCACCTAAAAAGATACGGGTGAGGAAGCAGCTGCTCATCAACAGTGAAGTATGCAAATCCAGTACTGTGGTTCCTGGTAGATTTTCGATGGCACGCAGTCCAGTAACCGACAGTACCGCTGTTGGGGCCAGATATCCACATATATTTTTACCTCAAAGGGGACAACTCATGAAGAGCTCGCTCATACACTCATTTCAGTTCTTTACAAACTTCCCTCCTGGACTCTAGCCATCAAGCACCAAGTGTAAATAGACTTATTTCATCAGGAATCTCCAGTCACATTCTCTCCCTCTGTGAACAGCTCCCCTTCCATTTGCCTCTGGGCTCCAATACTAAGGGCCTCATCTTGAGCAGACATCTTTGCTGGGATTTTTATCTTCCACAGAAGGCAGAGCATGTGGGTGTGGTCCATCTCTTCACACAAACACTCCTTTCTGTCTTGCAGGCCATCTTTGTGTCCAGCTGCATATTCCACTGACCAGCTACATTATCTCTGCCCATAACAGTGGAAATAATCCCTTTTTCACACACAGTCCTACCCATCCTAAAAATGTGAACTTCAAGTCCTTACTCTCTTGGTCCTAAGAAGGGTTTGGGTAGAAGCAGTCTTCCCATGTAACTTGTAGCTCTGCCTTTTAAAATTGCTTTTTGTCTTTTTTTGTTCAGAGAACAACCGGAGTAGTTTTCCCCAGTAAGTCTCAACAGATTCTTAGGCAATAATTTTTCTTGTTATTGATGATCTTGTGCTCAGTAGCACTCTACACTGAATAGTCCTGACCCTTCATGTTGTGCGTTGGTTTTCTGTGTTAATCTCTGTCCGTGATTTAAATCTTAGGTCAGAGTGGTGATAGATTTTGTCATTTTGTTGTTGTGATTATTAGTAATGTTTTACTACTGTATTCACTGGGGCTGCATTGAGACCAGCCAAATCCATTTATAGCTTTACTGAGCCGGTTTTGTTTGTCAAGATTTCCCAAGTGAAAGTTGGGCGCACTGACCAGCTGCTGGCTGACAGCGTCTTTCTGGAGCATAGGGATGGGGTGGGGGATGCACTGGGGAAGGGGTGGGAATTACACATTTAAAACATTCCTTTTTGTGTGCTCTCTAAATAGCAAGGATGTTTACTCAGGATTCGGGTATCAGTTGTCGGCCATGTTGAATTTGGCTAACTGAGCTGCCTGCCCGAAAACCTTCTTCCTGTTTCTTAATTTCCAGACTAATTTACATTACTTCAGTAATACCTAAGTTTTCCAGTTTGAAGGTATTGTACCATAATGAGAACACAAGGTTTTCCCAGGGAGGCAACTATGAATGGCCACGTTATCTTGTAAGGATTTCCCTAGTGGTAGCGTATTGTCACAGTAGAGGCCCTTTCTTTTTCAGTACCGCGCTCTCCTTCATCACATGCTCTTCTCTTCAAAAGATGACTATCACCTAAGAGGAAAGCTTTCTTTACCCCTCTAAGGAGAACTACCATCCTGAGATGGTGGGAAAGACTTTTTAGATACATCGACCCCACAGGTTACTTTTCCAGTCACAGAGACTCCTCTTATAAACAGGTTATGTTCAGAAAGGCTGTTCTTCAGTCTCTTTACTTATAAGCTAAAAGTGATAAGCGACTGCTTTTGTCATCTTAAAGGACCAACGGTTGACTCACCTATCTCTGAAGTGCAACTCTGTTCCTGTCTATGGACATTCGAAAGCTGGAAGTCTTGGTGGAGATGAAAAGTAGCAGCAAAGAGAAAGCTAACGATGTGAGAAATCCAGTTTCCTATAACATTAGTTTTCTTTTGTAATTAAAAGGGGAGTACGTAGGGTGGAGAAGGGAGGGGAAATCTGCTTGCACCAAAAGATCTTGCACCCCGTGCTTATCGTCACCCAGGGACCTTGAGGGTGTAGTAGATGCTGTGGGTAACCAGTGTGCAGAACCCTGTACTTCTGTTTTATCACGCTTCATAGGACGCTTGGGGCCAAGCATTGCGCAGAACTAAATCTAACTGATTCAAGTCAAGTCTAACTTCTGGCCGTCAGCCACCCACGTTTCACGCCCGTTATCTTGTTAGCCCGCGCAGCGCCCTGACAGGAAACAGGGATGCATCTGCAGGAGGCCCTGCCTTTCAGTCCTGACACCTTTTTTGCTTGACAAGTTTGGGAATTGATTTGCCCATCTGGATGGCATGACTGTGCCTTCCATGGGTGTCTGAGCCCCAAAGTGCAGTGGTGTGGGGCAGCTGTCGAGTGTGCCCTGTCACTATGACTGCCATACGCTGACCTGAGCAGGGCGTGTGTGCCCGGCTCAGACATCTTGGGATGCCGCTCCCTTAACTCCATTTTCATTTTCTCTTTTAATAAAAGTGGCTCTATACAGCCATAATTAACTCTCAAATTCACATTGGTGTGCTGTGATCAAATGAAGGTTTGCCTGAATCCTTTCAAATTGTAACCATGGTAATTGAGGGGGGTGGCACAGAATGAATATATAAAAATATAGCGACAATTGTTCTGAGTGACTGAGTGTCCTCCTGACATGTAATTAGCTGTTTTAGCAAGATGTAGATTGGCATGGTCATAATTAAAAGGATTTCTGTCCTTTATGTGATTGGAAATGGCAGATCTCCCATTCCCTGTTCCCTTTTAGCACTGATGCTCCCAAGAACATTTGGAACAGCAGCTCAGTAAACTAAAATAATGACATGGTGCTCGTGTCCTCTCCCTTTAGTGAAAGAGAAGGATTTGGAGTTATTTCAACTTCAAAATGGAAGCCTTCGCTGTTGCTCCCCACTTGACTTCTATATCATTTAAACCTCTGTCTCACATCCAGTTTTGACTAGCTCCACCTTTGGCAGAAACTTTAGTCAGAACCCCAAACTGAGTCAGTCCCTGACAAGCCCTTCATGACTGCCCCACTTGCTGGCTAGCTAAGCACATCGTGTGGCCTCACTTGAGGACATTTACTGTCAGACAAACTTCCTGGGATTTTGATTTTCTCCTTGGTTACTTGATACTTCCATTGTCACCATTAGAAAGTATCAAATGGGAATGTACACGTGAGTTAAATAGCGTTTTCCTCACTGAATCATAGGATCTTTGACAAACATGATACAAACAGATGTAAACACGTGAGCTTTTAACAACTATGTGGCATAAATGGAGTCCTGATACTTACAGTGTCCTGAAGTTAATGTATATGCATGAGTGTCACCCAGATTTCCCCACATCGCTCTTACAGGGCAAAACCAGGTTCCTTATGTCAGCAGCCTTTTGTTATCCCGAGTTTTCCCCATTGCTCTGCTGAGTCAGTGGGATTGTCTCCCCAGCCCACCCAGGTGCATGTTTTCTCTCCCTTTCACTTTGCTTGCTTTCTCTTCATCACCTTGTCCCCCTGAGCATCGTGTGGTCTTGACACCTTACACCGCCTGCCCAGGATGTCTGCTGTTCTCCCGCCGAGGCCTCCCACTGGAGGGGAGCTGCTGTGTCACCAGCTAGCTTTTCTCTAAAATATGCTTTGGTTTTTTCCATCACTTGCAGAAGTCTTCATTCAGTTCTATGATCAAGTGAGCCTCCGCACAAATACCAGCACCCAGCATAGTGCCAAGCAGCTTCTCACAAGCTGCTTCGTTTCTGTGGGGCTCCTAGCTGTGCCTGTGAGCCTGGGCCACGAGCGCCTTCTTCCTTCAAGCCTGGACACTCTGGGATTGCTTAGTAACCACTGAGAAAATGCCACTCTTGCTTTTGTTCATATTTTGCTGCTTACCCTCATACAAACCTTTTCCCCCGTCTCCACATATCAGAAGGGATCCTAACCAAGTGCTAGTTACACTTCATTTTGATGAAAATGCTGAGGCAGGCTGCTTCTCTATAACTGTTCTCTCCCCGTCCACAAACAGAATTTGGGAAAAGGTTCTGCCTTGAGGTCTTTTATTCTTGTTCTCAAAAATACCTCCAAAATGTGTAGTCATTGGGCCAGATCAGGAAAAATGCCATTAAAAGTTCTTACACGGTGCTTCTCTTCCTATAGGATCTAAAAGTGACTTTCAGCCCCACCCCCACGCGCCTACTTTCAAGATACATGTGCTAGTGTGGAGACTTCCCTGTGGGGTCCTATCAGTCTTCTGACAGTTGGAATGATTGTGGATTTATGGCCCCAAAGAGCAGAGTACCCCATCCCTTATTTTCCCAGCTGCTGAAAGATCACCATCTCCATTACAGTTGAGAAGCTGTTTTAAGATTAGAAATTCTGAGAACTCACTGGAGTATGATACCGATTGCTGAGACAGGCATTCAAACAGCCAGCACAACGTTCTGATTATCTGCTTATATTCAAACAAAATAGAATTATCGCTGCAGTTAAAACCTAACACAATCTGCTATTTTAGGGATCAAAGTATTAGATGTGCCGCTTAAGGAATGGTGCTACTAAAAAAGAACTGGAGTTGGCAAGACATTTCCCTCCCCAGTTGTTTCCACAGGCCATTTTGGTGATTCCAAAAACCCTACACCTTATAATGCCATTACCACCAGCAGCCCCCACTAAAAAGGAAAAAGCAAAAAAGAAAGCCAACTCACCCAAATCCCTGAAAGCATGGGTAGTACTTGCCCACGAAATAGTATTTTTTTTTTGGAAGAAAACACCAGAAGTTACTCTTACAAGAGACCAGAGTAAAGAAAGATGTCATTCTAAATCATAATGCAACAAGAGACAAACATTCAGACCTCCTGAGCATTCAGAGCTCATGATAATAGCAGCTGACATTTATTGAGCATGTACTATGCGCCAGGCACTGTGCTGAGTGTTCTTACTGTCTTGTTTATTCTTGAAGATTCGCAGACCTTACACTGAGCAGCATCACCTTAATGGAGTCGAGGAAAATCTCCAGTTGCTTCTTTCACGTTAGTAGATGTTATTTGGAGAACAGGTTGCAGGGTCTGCCTGGCATTGCTCTGAGTGAAATCAATGCACTTAACCTATTTTGTTCTCTCACAAGACAATGCTGGATAATCCCCACTAGCGCACTGTCACATTGCTATCCTCTGTCTGTGCACTTCATTCCCCCTGACACTGAACTAGTATTACTTTGATGATCTAGACATTAGAGCATCCCTTCCCCTTGGCCTTTCTCCGTGGTTAGTGATAGTGACAGAAACGCAGTGAACTGAGTGAGGCTCAGCAACAGTGATGTGAAACCTGTTTCAAACATCCTGTCTCTAGAAGGCAAATGTGAGGTCCTGCCTTTTGGGGGCGGGAGGAGAAACAGAATGGCTGTCTCATCATCTGCGTTTTGAGGAGAAGTAGAATTTACTAGCACTCCTTGGGTGTAGTTGCAGTTAGTTGAGGCTGAGAGTGCACTTCCCGTTTTCCCTCTGTTTAGCTCTTCGAGCATTTTCTTAGTGCCTGTTACTGTTAGGCATCCTGCTTCTGCACAGAAGTGTTTAGCTAAGCCGTTCCAGCTCGTTCTGTCCCATCATAGACATGAGAGACAGTGGGGCTGAGCCAGTACTTTTGGAGATTCGGGGATTCTGGTATTAGTGTCTGCCCCACATGGAGACAGGTCCAGATTTGGGATCGGCATAGAACTGTCTAATGAACCACAGTCCAGCAAAGGGGCCAGCTGCCTAGGGATTCAGGTGGCAGCTCAGTGACCATTGTCAGGGGCCCGGGCTCCAAGCTGACCGGAGGACTGAACTAAAATTCCATGTTTCTCTCCCCCTCGCTTCTCCAGCTCTTTTCCTCTTGAAAGTAAGTTGTTCCCAGGGGCTGTCACTCTCTTCTCATCCACTCCATCACGTCCTAGGCATCCTTGGAGCCCAAGAGAGTGGAAACCACCCCAGGAGGAAGGCCCCAGTTGGAGTGGCCCTGTGAGCAGATCTACCAGGTTGACTATTTGAGTTTGGTGGCTCTGTAATAGGTACCTTGTTTCATTAGCTGGCTAATGGGATTTTTCATTATCCCCCCCGCCCCACACCAAAAAAAAAAACCCACCCTAATGTGAAGGGAACAAGGTATGTGTGCCTTCTGTTTAGCTGTTGGTCCAGATTTGGCATCTCTGGTGGCAGTTGGGTGCCACTGAAATTTTGGAATGGAGACATTAACTCCAAGCTTGGAAAGAGCACGTGACTCTTACCAACCAGTATGGGTGGCAGAGATGAGTCACAAGATTTGTGTTGCCTTTATAACTTTTCCAGCTTCCCATCACTTCCAGGTCAAGTTGAAGTCTCCGTCTTGTTTTCTGGCTTCCTTTAAGCCCAGAAACCGCTCCCCTTTTGTTGCTTTACTGGAACTAAGAGCCCAGCGTAAACTTATGAGGGTCATTTTTCCACTTCATCATTCACTGAAGCTATTAAACTGGAAACAAAACGACATTAGTGCTATATTAATGTAAACAGCAGCCACTCTAGTGATATTACATTGAACTCTTTTGTTTTTATGCCAGATTCATGGGCGGGGGCAGGCAGCGCATACATTAGTAGAGTGGATGGAACAGAGGTGAGGGCTCAGCTGTGGGCTCCTTTCAAGAGCATTATTGTTAGTGATTTGCCTTGAAAACCACATTTCAATATGTTAAAGTCAGTGAGCCCCTTAATCCTGCATCTCTGAAAATGGGCACCACAAAACCAAAGTTCTTTGGGGGCAGGGGGAGTTCTCCCTTCAAGCGTCGGCATCTCTGGCAAGGCTTTTCTTCGTTGCTCACGGTTTTGCCGGAACACTTCTCTCGAAAGGGCCTCTTCTAGTTTTTCTCACACGGGAAATAGCAAGCAAGCCTGTGCAGTCCTGTAGCCCTGAGTCTGGAGCAGACCGTCTACACACCCGCTCTGCCCCGATCCGTTTGCTCTGGTCTGCAGAAACAGGGAAGAGCAGAGCTGCTACTGGGCCCAGCCCGGGTGTTTTCATCTTCACCCAGGCTGCAAGGTGGGACATTGCCCCTGCCAGATGAGACCAAGAACATCATAGTTGCCTCCCCTGGAAGAGCCCACAGCCTTCTCTGATTCCCCATGGGCTCCCCTCCCTCCCTTCCACGGCCATAGTCACCAGTAGGTATGCAGTACCTTCCAAGGATACATTTCTAGTTCTGTTTTTTAAGTGCCTAAGCAAGTTACAGACCTCTGGAACCTGCCGGAGAGTCGGCCTGTGCCCTGCCCCCTCCTCTTCCCCTCCCTACACTTAGCCCTCAGGGGCAGGTGCAGATAGCTGCCCCTCTGCAGGGCCCCCAGCATTCTGCTGGCAGAACAACTACAAGGGCAAGCTCGTGGGCAGGGCGGCATTGGCACTGCCCCGTCAGGCTGGCTCCGTCACTCTGTCCTGCGCTGCTTTTTAAGGGTGTCTCTGTCAATGGGGTTACGGTCTCGGTTCGTAGAGAATGTTAAGGAGCCTGCTTAGCAAAATCTACAGCTGTCGAGTGGGGAGATCGGGGAGAGCAAGACTGCCTCAGCGCAGAATTCGGTCTGTCTTTGTCCGCAGCTGGAAAGTGCATCCAGACCCAAGAGGGCAAAGAGTCAGATAATCATGGTTTAAAACACAATGATTCATTTGCCATCATTAATCACTGGAACCCTGGCTGCCTCTTCTTGTCCTCTCCCTAGATTTGAGGGATCAGGGTGTCTGCTCACAAGGGCTCAGAAAGGCCATCGTCGCTGGGGGTGAAGCAAGATCACAAGTGTGTCTTTGAAAATGAGTGTGAGATTATCTGTTTGCTTCTTTTTTAAAGTAATTTAAGTCTGACCTAAATTTGGGGCCTTTATTATGTGGTGGGTGTACGACGGATTATTTTGTGACTGCACTCTGTTCACATCACGGCACTAAGCAGCGCTCAGATGATTTGTTGGTGCATTAGAACGTTTTGCAAAACGGACAAATCCATACCAGGCACTTTATTTTCATTAATAATCCAGCGTTTTTGTTCAGACAATGTCATAACCCAAATGGTGGGCATTCACATTTAACAGGTATGGGCAAATTTGCCAGAGGAATTCTTTGGATTGGGAGAGAGAAGGGAGGCGGGTTGATGAAAGTGGTCAGACGGGAGAATATTGAATCCGTGGTGGTAATGGAAGGGAGGCTTCTCTGGAGCGCGTCACCCCAACCCGGATCTGGGCAGTGCGCTGTTGCTCTGTTCTCCAGTTGCTCGTGTTTACGGGTTCTACGAGTGCTTGTCCGTTGTCCCACTGAGCGTGCGCGGGAGCACTGCAGAGCAGGGGACAGCAGTGCAGCGAGCGGCACCACAGCCCCCCTTTCTTCTCAGTTACCTGGACCCGAACACCCCGGCGCACAGAGTGCAGGGGGACTGTTTTCTGTTGCGGAACCGTGTGCAGCTGTGTCTCCCTGTTCGCTGGGGGGGTGGGAACTAGCTGGCGCAGGTTGGAAAGTGGAAAGTGAGGTTGACAGTCATAATCCAATCAGATACCATGGACCAGATGCCTTGGGACTGCCTGAAAGTCTTTAGCGTCCACCAAATACTCGAGTATCTGCGACGGGCTGTGTGGGGTCCCTGCCAGATGGCTTTGGGGCAGAGTGCCCTTCCCTGCCTTGGCCGTCGTGTGTCTTAGTCTTTGTGTTTCCCTTTGGCGTCTCCTGGTCTCTGTCCCCCATCCTGTGCACCATGTGTCCCTGAGGGGAGTCGCACCTGTGTCTGAGTCTGCTGTAAGGTGTTCAGTCTACCTCAAGGGGTCATCATGGTCAACTCTGTCCCATAGCAATCCTTCTGACATCGCCACACACACTGGAATGTATATCTGCCCCTGGCCCTGGCCCTGCCTTCCCTGTCAGTAACCTCCTGACCCCATCTTTCCTATAATCACCACAAACTCCTAGTGCAAATTGGATGCTGCTTTAAATGTGAAAACAATTGTTCAAAAGCTATAAAACCTGAATGAAAGCTAAAGCTGAATTTATAAGCCTTGTTGCATATGAGCCAAAAGTGCAAAAAGCTCTATATAATGAACTAACCTGCCACTCGTATAAATATAAATATATATAAATATATTAAAATCAGACTGTTCTACAAAATTGTGTATTTGTATTTTTGTGTACGTACAATTTTCTGCTAAGCAGAAGGAGGATGTAGTATAGGATGCTGTGAGAAGAGATTTGGTTTAATCCTATTTCTTTGTTACTTATTTTTGTTAACATCAGATGCCTGTCTTTGTCTTCTCTGTGTATGACACTGTTTGGAAAGCTGCAGTATCTCTCTTCCTTAGGTCCAGAGTCCATTAGAGAATGAAATCTGGGGTTTAGAGAGTTGTCCAGGTCACCAAACACGGACAAGCAGAGACACAGCTCGGCCGTCTACTGCCCAGGAGCTGTTTGTGGTTCTGAGGCAGCAGCGAGGCAGGGCACAGCCTCTGGGAAGCAGCATCCCACTTCTAGAAGGCAAGTTCCAAAACACAAGATTGTAACAGGTCTCTCTCAACAGAAGACTCTCCACCGGGCCCATCAGGAGGGGATGGATGCAGGGCCTCTCTGAATGGAGGAACGGGACCTCTTATTTCTGGGCCAGAAGTTTGCCCAGAAGGTAGCAGGGGGCTCTGCCTGGCTGTAGTGCCCAGCTCACTAGCCGTCCCTGGGCTCTGTGTCCCTCTTCTGAGTAGTCGCTGCCTTTTCTCAGATCAGGTTACCAAAATGCCTCCCTTCTGCTGAGCTGCTGGCGCTTCATCACCCAGACCTCCAGCCCCAGTTCCCTGGAGCATCTCAGAACCCACTTTCCCGGTGCTAACACACAAGAGGGGGGTAAAGTGGCTGCCAGTAATGGCCAGAAACCAACTATCTGGGAGGCCAGGCTGGAAGACAAGCTCCGCGCACCCAGGGCAGTCGGCCCATCCACTGGGAAGGCTTCCGGCAGCCCTGGGCCCGGGCCCCGCCCCCCACCCGCCTCTCAGCCCCACGCAGTCCCTCGTGGCCTGAACCTTCTCTAGGGAGAGCGATACTGCACCTTCACCTGTGGGACTCATATTTATAACAATGTGTAATGACTGTAGCAAAAAGCCCTTGTTTCTAGATGTAAATGGTCAAAGAAACAAGTGCTCTATTGTATTGATTAAAATAGTTCAAATGAGTCCTGTATCATTGTATCTCCTATTCTGGATTAGTGCCTTTTGGACAGTAGACTGTTCTGTAATTAAAATGTAGTATACTGCTTTTTTGTACAGTTTTGTTTTAATAAAACTTTTTTTTAATTTGTGTTTATTTTAGTATTGTACCTATTAGAGAATAAAATGTATAACTGAACAAAGCCTGGCCGGGATTTCTTTGGGGGGAAGAACGATCATTTGGGAAGCTCCCCAACACTAACGGGTGGCAGCCTTCCATTTTGGACATCAGTCCCTTTGTGCTTTAAAAAGCAGTTGGCACGCCCAGAGGCCGAGGACACCTGGAAAGGGTTGAGGTGACAGACACTACGCGGTGGGGCAGGAATGCCTTCTGCTCTGGAAAGCCCCTGAACCCGCCCACCTCCTCCATGGGGCTCTCCTACCCCAGGAGAGGCCACACCTTCCCCTCGCTCCCTTGCCCTGGCTGGGGGAGCACCCTCACATCGACCCCAGCCCCCTCCCTCCCTTCCCTCTGTCTTCCCACATCTCAGCGCCCCTGGAGTCCTAGCAGCTTGTCCACGCTGACAAGCTCCACACACTTTCCCTCTCGGGCTCCAGGCCACGTCCCAAGCACCTGATTTTCTCAAAGAGCCGTCTTTCCGTTTGCAGTGAAAAATGAAAAGAAGCGAAGCTGAAGCTTCATGGTTTTTCCTTAAAGACACCTATGGTTGGGGGCAGATTCTTACCCAGGACTCAAGGACAGAGTGCCCAAGCCCCCCTGTCCCCCCACTCATCCCACAGCCTAGGATTGACTTGTTTTACCCCTCCTCAGAGAAAACCTAAGAAATAAATGGTTTCCTCTTACAGACTTAGGAAGGGCTAGGCAAAATTTTAAGTTGCCCCAAACCCTAAGTCCCCAAGTGGAGGTGAGCAGGGGATGGGGGAGGGGATGCTGAGGACATTGTCTCCTCACGCTCCTCCTCTGGGCCAAAGCCTGCAAAGGAGTCCTGCAAACGCACCAGCCTAGAAGGAACGTCCTCAACCACTAAAATCCTCCAGGGCCCCTCCCGCGAGCACCGTGCGCTCCGACCCGTGGGGACTGGTCGGGCCCCACGGGACTGGTCGGGAATGCCCATCCGTGCTGTTCGCTACACAAGGCCTGGTGCGGAAGAAGCACACAAATGTTCACCGAGTGACTCGGCGAGAGGACTAAACGTGACACAACCACTAGAGCTCGTTTTGGGGTCTGAGCGACCGTAACAACCCCATAGCCTCATGCTGTGGGAGTTCTCATGAGCTGCAGGAAAGTAGCAGCTTGGAAAATTGAGATTCATCCTAGGAGCTAGATCAATTCTACATTCAGACTTGCCTCAGAACAGGGCAGCTCCTGGCTGCCAAATTTCTGTCATAATTTGGCAGTACTTATCTCAGAGAACAACCCAGAGAACTTAGGAATATAAACCAGCCCTGCAAAGATGTGCCCTGACTGGTTGGTGGCCACCTCCAGTCGGCCTTCCACCTGCAAGGACATGATCCATCAGAGGAGAGCCAAGTGATTTACTGACGCAGGGCCACCGGGGAGCCCATTTGCCCGTGAAAACAGCACACCCAGCAGCCTTGCCCCTGCCTGGTGCTGGGCTCCCTGCAGGCAATCTCAGGAGACCTGGTCACCTCCCCAGGGAAGAGGGGCTGGGCCCAGCACCCCTAGTGCCCTTGCGAACTGTGCTGGGCCCCGGCCGGGAGCGACGTCCTGAGGATGCTGGCCTCATGGGTACGAGCAGGAACCAACAAATAACACTGGGTTCCAAGCCTACAGGGTGTGACCCAGCCCTGCCAGTGTCCACAAGCATCATCTCCTCCCCCAAATGCCTGTTGCAGAACCTTCAAGGGTCAAGCTGCTTGTGCAGCAGCGCAAGGAAGTCCTCAGCTCGCAGGTATGGGGCCGATGACGTAGATCAAGGCGGACAGTGGAGCCGTTGCCTGAGAACTGGGACATCCTGCTCCAGAGAAGAGGACTGTTCCCCCCACCACCACCAACCTCCTCCAGACCAGCTGTCTCCCAGTTAGCCCAGAAGCTCCAGTTACCCTAGTTCTAAGGCCATCAGAAAGTTTCTATTGGCTCTTGGCTCCTGTAAGAGGGTCTCGACCAAGGGGAGTAAGACTTGGCCATGGAACCCGTGGGGCCTGCCCGGTTCTTTAGTCCAAACCACAAGGGGTGCAGGGTTCTGGAGACGTGCACTCAGGGACCTGCGGCTTCCCTGAAACTCCCCGTCCTAGTCTCAGTCTTGAAGAGTCTTGGACCCAGGCCACCCCTTGCCCCATGGGACAGCCTGGAATGAGCTCAAACACCCCTGCCTCGGGGGTGGGGGGAGGGGAAAGCAACGAGACCAGCCTCGGACATAGGCATGAAATCATCTGGTTTTATTTAGAGGCTGCTGGTCATACGACGGAAAGGCATATATGGTACAAAAGTACAGACCTTTAGTTCATTATATAATACAAATCATTAAGTCTTTACAATTCATTACAGAGTCTTTGGATTTTTTAAACTCCCACTTCATGTGCAGCAAATCAATATAGTCGCCCAATCAAAATCATTTCTTTATACGTGAACCTGTCGTATTTACAGAACTCCACACGTGGAGAAGACCCTCCAAGACCCCCCACAAAATTAGTGTCAGCAGCCTGGCTGAAGGCACAATGGACTTCTCTGAGAGAAAGACATGTGTGGGGATGGTTGAGCCAGTGTTTTAGGCTGCAAGACAGGCTGCACCCACCATCCCCAGGGTAAAAAGGCACGACAGACAGGTGGCTGCCTTCTCAGGCACTCCCTGTCCCAGACGCAGGCCTACAAGGCCAACCTCAAGCAAGTGGAGCTAATCTCAGCCAGGAAAATAACTACCCTTGAACTTCTTGTGGGTTTCACATACAGGGAACGTTAAGCCAAGATGAGAAAACATAAGGAAGTAATGAGGGATTTAAACACCGTTTAAGCCTTTCAAACTCTTCAAGGGTCCCATTCACAGCTCAATGGAAGCTCAAATCTCTCACTAAATGCACAAGGCCCTTCGTGGCTGACCCCAGCCACATGCACTGGCCGTGCTCTCACTCTCCTGTGCCCTCTGGCCAGGCTGGGATTTTGCCCCCTATGGCCAACCCCCCCCCCTCCTCTGCCCCACCGCCACTGCAGTGCCCTGGGGGTGACGGCCAGTGGAGATTGTACATGTGCAGAAAGGGAGGCAGAAGCCCAGGAGGATCCCCCCCCTGGCCTCTGACACATCCTGGTGCTGCCTGGGGCCGTTGGGGGTGGCCCCAGCATCCAGGTGGCCCATCCCCTCCTGCTGTCACACCCAATCCCAGAGCCTGGGACCTGCTGGAACCACATCTCAAATCTTAGTGCTGACACTTCACTTAAAACCAGGCCTATTAGTAAGGTGAGAACAGAAGGTGGGTGCGATGGAGCCCCTCCCTCCACCTCCCACGGCCATGCCCCCGGCAAGACCGCACCTTTGGCCCAATAAATGCTGGGCCATAGGGACTGCCTGGGCTATGGCTTTAGTGAGCACGTCTTCCGCACGCCACTGCTTTTCTAGTAACAGGTTAACATGAGTTTGCACCGAGGAGCGAGAGTGAAGGCCGCAGACCAGAGCAGGGAGGTCTCCCTCAGACTCACACTGCTTATCCCCTGGAGGAGGAGGGCTGCCCCGAGCTGCCCAGGAAGACAGCGGACTGCAACGGAGTGACGCCTGCACCCTGCTTAACCCAGCGACACCCGGACCTTGAAGGGACGCGCCGGTTGTGAAGCAAGAAGATAGGGAGGGTTGGGACTGCAAACCCTGTCCCTATGATGAGCCACACAGGCCTCGTGGCTCTCAAGGTGCCTGTGGGGCCAGAGCTGAGTCAGGACAGCCAGACTAGCCTCTCCCGGTCCCGGGGCAGGCCCACTGTTGACTCTCCAGCCACAGTGGCAGCTCGCCAACGACACCAGTGGGACAGACGTCTCCTCTCTCACACCCTGCAGGGCGGGGCCCAAAACGTGCTCCAAAGCAGGCGAGAGCTGCATACCAGACAGCAGCCACAGTAATGCCTTCCTCCCGAGACCAGTGACGGCCCTCCCACCCCGTTGGCAGCCAGGCTGTCCCGGCAGGCCCTCTGCTCAGCTGCTCACACTGTCAGCTGCTTCCGCACAAGACCCAGGGGAAGCCACGGCTGGGGCAACGCTGCTCCCCTGGCAGGCAGACCTGCAAGGAACGGGGATGGGTGGTGGGGAATCTCAGGCAGAGGAAACTGGGAATGTTGGAAAAGCAGGCCCAGGGGACGGAGGGAGGCCATGCTGGCTGCAGAGGGGACCTTGGGAGAAAGAGAAGGTGGTCCCGAAACCTCCTTACACCCCAGGCTGGTCTCTTCCACGGCTCCTGCAAGCTCCAGCTGATATGACCCCGCTCAGGTCCATAATTCCACTGCAGTCCACTCCATGTCAACCAAACCAAGTGACAGAGACAGAGCATGATACCCATCTCCCCACTGGCCTTCCCGACACAGTTCTGCGGAAGGCTGCTGAAGGCACGCGCAGGGCTGGGCTCCGGCAAATACTTTGCCAGGTAAATAAGGATCATAAACGGCCAAATGACCTTCCATTTGTTTTCCCCAGTGAGCCGGGCGTGCGACGTCTGCCCACAGGCAGGTCGTCGGAGGCTGTGCGAGCATCGCTGCTCCCCTCAGAGGAAGGGGTGGTGCCAGTTCATCAATGGACCACACTGACGCTGGTGTCCGCAGAGAAAAGTCCTACCTGAACACAGATTTGTGGAGGACTTCTGAGCTGGGAAGGAGGTTAGGCAGAAACTGAACATTTGCTGAGATAAAGCTACACGAGGGGTGTGCCCTTCAGCTCCGGGCCCGTCCTCCTGTGGCAGCTCGAGTCACGGGGGCCCAGCCCAGTGAGGAGTGAGGACTGAGGCACACGGGGTGGGCGGGAGCGGCAGCTCTCACCTGGCACACAGCGGGCTGTTAGGAAGCTGGGCCCCAAAGCGGTGGGCGGGCGGGCGGCGCCACGTGTAATTAATGGAAGCTAATTAATCCCGGGCTCCTCCCCAACAGGGATTCGGGCCTGCGGCAGCTGCAAACCCTCAGGTACCCGTGGGCCCCACACAGCCCCACTCTGGGGCAGGGAACCTGACATGACTTCTCCGTAGGGGCTTCAAATCCCTACGGAACAGAGATTTTTCAAAAAGGTCTTCCTGGGCATCGTTTCTAAGAGTCTAAATGTGAGAACTAAAAACAGGCCTCCCAGTGCCGTGCACAAATCCTGACCCGGGGTTTGTCCCCGGGCTGCCAGGGTGTCCCCTAGGCTCCTGCTCCCTTGTGAGGACATACATGGCAGGTAGCTGAATGCTGGGCACTAGGTCCCTGGGCTACTCCCATGGAAAGTTCCAGAAGCACTAGCTCTCCCATGGAGGTTCCATCCCACCTGGCACTCCCCACCGGAGCCACACGCCACCCCCTGGTCCCAGAGGCACCAGCCCTCTTCTCACTTCTGCAGACTCCGTTCCAACTCCCAACCAGCCTGGCGGGGAAGGGTTCCAGGAAGTGTCCTGCGAGAGCTGGGCAATGCTCGTGGAGGGTCTCCTGCTGTCCAGGTCTGGACTGGTAGGGACAGTGGGGAGCTCTCCTTGCACAGGCCCACCTGCTAGGCCACAGCCCCCCAGCCTTAGGGAGTCATCAGGGTATAGAACTGCCAAGAAGTTAAACTGGTCTCAGGCCCTTCCAAGAAACCAAAACTGCACCAAATAGGGTCGTGACACCTCTGCTGACTTTGCCATTACAGATGCACCATAACATAATCCTCCAAGTTTTTGCTCTCTTGGAGTAAGGCCACTTGTGCGTCTGTGTCAATGATAACGTAAGGAGGGGCATCACCCACTGTCCCCCTGGGAACCCCTGCCAGAGGCAGGAGGCTGGCAGCTGCTGAGCAGCCTCAGAGGCTGGTGATGTGCAAGGCAGGCCCGGGGCACTCATGCCTGGGCAGATGATTGTGGCTCGCGAAAGATTTCGGATTTTGAAAAAATAAATAAAAATAAATATATTCCAAGCACTCTGTTAAGGGAACAAATGGCAAAGAGAAAACGCTTTCCAGGTATAATGACACTAACATGCCCACAAAGAAACCGCTACGAAACCCTGCGGAAAGGAGGAGGGAAAGGTGGGAGGGTCAGGCCCAGTGCCCGTTGCTGTGGCGCCCAGGACCTTGTGCCAAAAGTCCCACCAGAGGCACTTGTGGGAGTCTGTTACTTGGTGTTGGGTCTCTGGGGGGCCAGAGGATGCAGTGAGCCTGGGGAGCAAGCCAGAACCACGGCGGGTCGGCTGGGGCGCTGGCCCTGGAGGCAGAGGGAGGATGCCCTGCCTCTGGGAAAGAAAGGCACTGGTTACGAGGTTGGTTACGAGGTTAGTGGGGTCATCAGAACAGAAAAGAGGAACAACAGCCCCAGGTGGGGAAATCTCCAGGCAGGGGCCTGGCTCCCACCATCCAGGACTGCTCCAGGCTCCTAGAACCTTCAACCCCTCTGCCTTGTGGAGATGCCTCTTCTCTGAGCAGAGGAAGAAATGAAGCTTCCAGAGTCCCGGGAGGAGCAGGGAAAGGTCACGAGCCCTGTGTTGTGCAAAAAGAGTTCACTGCCCTGCTCCCCAGGGAAGGGGGTCTGAGGTGTCACTGCCCACCCCAGGGCCATCACTGGCAAGGCTCGGGAGCCACGCCCTCCGGCAGCACTGGCCAGGGAAGCAGGCCAGCAGCCCAGGAGGACCGTGAGGGAGGAGGGCCAGGGTGCCGGCTTAGCTGGCCCAGGACTTTCGGTTCTCCGGGTTCTTATGGCTCCTGTCGGCCCTCAGCGCTGTGGCGCCCTCTGCCTTGGCCAGAGCTGCTGTCAGGGAGGCCAGGTTGGTGGCGGAGCCGGAGAGGGTGCTGCTCCTTCGGGGCTCAGGGGCGCCCTGCAGCCTGGGCCCCGCGCTGCGCCGCTGCCCTGCGCCCGTTGCTCTGCGCACCCGGCTCGGCCTCACCAGCAGCCCGTGGCCGGGATTGCACTTGAAGTACTGCTTCCCTCCGATGGAGCCGTCATTCTTACCTGAGGGGAAAAGAGAAGAAGACACAGAGGTGGCTTCCCAGGGCCCCTCGCTCCCTGTCAAACAGATGAGGCCGAGGGCACAGGCTCCCAGGCAGCATGTGCTGGCCACCGGTGACAGGCACCCCCAGGCAGCCCAGGTGTGAGGTCGATGCGCCCGTCCTGCCATTTCCCATGGCCAGGTGCAGGCAAGTCAGCAAAGCAGAAGTGGCACCGACCCCACCCTCCTCCAGGGAAGAGACCATTTTCAACCTGGATGGAGGTGGTTGGTGGAATGATTATTCTTCCTGAATCCATTAGATGGAAACTGGCAAATTACCAAATTGTAGCTAGTCAGATGTCATGCTTAATGTGTCAAAATGGAGGAAAGAAGTTTCCTTTGTAAAAACAGATAGAAAATGCATTAAGGTGAAGAATGAGAACCCAGTGCTCAAGTGGGTAGAGAGAGAGGATACCTGAGCAAAGGGACCACCCTGACCCCTAAATGTCAGTATCTCATGGTGACAGGTTGGTGGGGAACATGATCTTTGAAGCAAAAACAATCATGAATTGTCTTCACTCACTGCACATCCTAACCCACCCTTCTCTCTTCCCCCGACTCCAAACAGGCCCACCCTCACCACCTCCTCTCTGTCAGCAAGGATCCCTCAGTAGCACCTCTCAGCGCATCTAACAGACCATGTCCCTCACTGCGTGGCCACCGCTAATCCCTCGGCTCCCGGGGCACACCCCCCACCCCTGCCCACCAGCTCCCCACTTCCAGTCTCCCCACTGTCCTCTGCCCACTCACCCCATTTCGTTTTCTTCACAGCACTTACTACTATCAAGTGTTAATTATTTCTTCGTTTGTTTACTTGGTTATTTTCTCCCTCCCAAAATGAAAGTCCAGTGAGACCAGGGACTTTGTTTTGCTCCCCAAGGTATCCTTGGAAACCAAGACAGTGATTGCCACATGGTGGGTGCATAATTGTTGAATGAATTCATCTATTTGCTAATTCCACTTTAATTCTTGAGTCTAACTGCAGATATAAACTTCTCTCCCAATTTCCCTGCACATAATAGCAGACACTTCTTTAAAAAATTGGCCTGTGCTGCATTACTCTTCTAGAACCACTTCCAACTTACAGCATTTTTCACAGCAGCCAAAAAGTGGAAACCAACTGATGAATGGATGAACAAAAGGTGGAACTTCCACAGGCTGGAATATTATTTGGCCAGAAAAAGGGATGAAGTGCTGACACAAGTTGTAACCAGATAAGCCTTGGAAAATTATGCAGAATGAAAGAAGCCAGTCACAAAAGCCCAGCATATTGTAGGATCCCCTTTATGTGAAAGTCCAGATTAGGACATTGCATATAAATTTAGAGAGATGAAAAACTGATTATTGGTTGGTTAGCTAGGACTTAGGGAGGGAGAGGGCCTTCAAAACAGACATGTGGCTTCTTTTTAGGTTGATGAGCCTGTTCTAAGATTAGACTATGGTAGTGATTGCACAACTCTGTAAATCTACTCAGAACCATTAAATTAATTGTACACTTTTAACAGGTAGACTTTACAATATGTGAATTGGTATCAGAGTAAAGCTGTTTTAATAAAAAGAAATATCTAAAGGACAAAGTATTTCCTTAAGTAGTGGCCCTGGTTTTTCAGAAAATGGTGATCTATTTGCTTTTAAGGTGTGCCATTCTGTAATGAGACATAAGAGATGACCTCTTCTGTTCTCAAGCCAAGGCATCCAGCCTGCACACAGGCATCAGTGTTTGCAACCTGAGCAGAAACAGCAGACACAGCTACTGTTACACTGTTACAGTTCAAAAGCAGATGCCTCTGTGACTTAAAAAAAAAAAAAAAAAAAAAAAAGCATTTAAATTCATTACCAAATTGATAGTAGCTTTCAATCAATGTCTTAGGTTTCTGAAAAATGTCTGGAGGTTTAACAAAGAGAACACTTAGGTAACTTTCATTCCTGATTTTGAAAAGTGACCTGGAGGCTCAGGGAGGTCAAATGATGTGCCCAAGGGCACATAGCAAGTTCCCCACAGTGCTGGGACAGGGCCAGTACTCTCCCCCCAAGACCACAGTTGGCGAAATCCCCTTAGGAGCCCCGGGAACCGTCCCAAACAAGCAGCACTCACCTGAAGGTGAGTGTAACTCTACTCCGATCCACGTCCCCTCTTGAAAGTCAGTTGGCCCGATGTACCTCACAATGCCTATCTTGTTGGTGCCCACGGTGACACATTCTCCCTCTTTGAGCCACTCTGGGACTTCGCTGGCTTCTTCAGAATCTGAGGAAACCTCCAGCTTTCCCAGGGCCTGTGTCCCAACACTGCTATCACTCGGCCCCCCGGAGGCCGGCAGGTCCTCCTCAGCACCAGAGGGGCAGCTGGAGTCCCCACCCAGCATGCGCGAGAACGACTTCAGCTCGGAGGTTCGCACCTTCTGGATTCTGAATGGAGACGCCAGAGCAGATGATTGAGACAGGAGGTCTGGAGGCTGTGGTTTGGAGACATCCAGCTCTAAGCTGGTGGCAGGCTTCACATGGTCCGTGGTTCTTCCGAGCTGCTTGGTGGCCGAGGAAACTTGGCCGCCGCTTTGCTGGCTGGGTGATTCCTTCTGGGGGGCAGGCGTGGGGAGATGAGTCAGTGAAGCCCTTGCTTCTTCATTCTGCTTCTCCAAGGAAACTGCTCCCCTGGCCTTGGACACACCATTGCTGTTGCCCCAAGCATTTTGCGTTGCCGGGAGTGGCAGGGACAGAAGGCTGCGCTGACCCTCCAACCGGGCAGGAAGATCACTGTCTGCAGTGGGAGCAGCAGATGGAAATGGGAGCTCCGTGTCCAGGGTGGCCGGGCAGAGGGCAGGAGGGGGCGAGCCGGGCGTCTGGCCCCCCACTGCAGCCGCGGCATCAAGGCTAGGGACCAATGCATCGGACAGTGTCGCGGTGGAGACGCTGTGGGAAAAGTACCCACTGGAGGCCTCACTCAGGGGGCTGGGCGGCCCTTCCTGAACTTCGGGGGCCTGGGTGTTGGCAGTGACGGACTGCTGGGGAGGTGCTTTCGTGGGTCTGTCACACATCTTCACGGGGGCCATCTGCACAGTCACATCAGGAGCCGCACTAATCCCCACGCTCTCTTGGTAAGCCTGAAGCAGGGAAGAGCCAAGAATAAAGGTTAAAATTCAAAGTCAGCTGCTCATTTCCAAAAGAATTCAGACAGATCTTGTGGTCAGTTGAAACATTACAGCTTTGACAGTGAAAAGAGCGCTGCCGCGCACCTGGGCAGACCGGGTGCCAGTTCTGTTCCACCACTTCCGTCCGGGTGACCCCAGTTTTTTCTGCAGCACTGAGCAGCCCGCACTCTGCACTATGCTGAGCACCAAGCAAACAGTCACCCACCTGCTCGCTGCCTGAGATAGAGTGACTTATAATAAGAAATACATATTTGGCCTTCATCCTGTTTCTGCCACAGAGCTCTGGAACCCTTGGAGTTTCCTAAGTGGTAAGAGTGATAAAGGCGTTTTGATATTCCTAACCAGCCCCTTCCAACAACATCTGAGTTCATGTTAATGAGCTGACTCTGGGCCTGCACCTAAGGATGGGGGCTGGTTGCCAGGGCAACCCACCTTGTGATTTGAGCTTCAGCCCCACAGCCAACTCCAAGGAGGGAAGAGGGGCTAAAGGTGAGCTAATCACTAATTGCCAATGATTTAATCAATCATGCCTATGTAATAAAGCCTCCACAAAAACCGAAAGGGACAGGCTCCTGGGAGCTGCTGGTTTGGTGAGCACATGGAGGTATGGGGAGAGTGTGGCACACAGGGAGGGCGTTAAAAGTCCACTCCTTCTCCCCACACCTGACCCTATGCACCTCTTCCACGTGGCTGTTCCCCAGTGGTATCCCTTGTAATAAACTGGTGATCTAGTAAGTAAAATGTTTCTCTTGAGTTGTGCGAACCATTCTGACAAATTAATCAAACCCAAGTGGAGGTTCATTGGAACCCCTTATCTACAGCTGGTTGATCAGAAGCACAGGTGACCGACCACCTGGACTTGGGACTGATACTCAAAGCAGGGACATTCTTGTGGGCCTGAGCCCTTAACCCATGGGCTTTGATGCCATCTCCAGGGAAGACGGTGTCAGAATTAAGTTGAACACTCAGCTGCTGTGGGACAAGGGCTTGGTGGTGGGAAAGAAGACTACTCGACGGCCATGTAGTAGGGTCAGTGAGGCATGGCAAGGTCCTTACCACAGGGTGCAGCACACAATAGGTGCACATTAAATCTCGATTCCCTCCCTACCCACCAGCATCCCCAGTCTCCTGGCACTCAGGCTAAGCACCCTGCTCTGATGGAAACAGATCCTCCTGCCCACCACCAACTTCACGAGGGACTGAGAGAATCACTAGAAGCCAGAAGAATACTTTCTCCTGTAAAGTTGAAATGAGGATCTCAGTGAAGGGTGTGGATGTGCCTCAACACAGCTTTGCCAGTGCTGCCAGGAATGACCCTCGGGCCTGGTGGCTAGCTTGTGGCTCCTGGCCAGGAGTCAGGTGGAAGAAGAGGAGACAGGCTGCCTGCAGGCTGGTCCCATGTCATGGTTCGGGGGCCCTCTGGTCCAGGGAGATGCAGGCCAGGCAGTAACCTCCCCTGCAGTGAAGGGGGGCTGAGAGTGGAAGGAGCCGCAGAGGCTGGCTTCCCCATCTCGTATGACTTGTCTGCCTCACTCTGACAGAGACACACAAAGCCCCATCCCCTGGGGAATGACGACAGCCACTGCTTGTCCACATTCTACTGGTTCTGAGGTGCTCCTAGGGTGCTCTTTCGGTGATAACTGAAGCCATTTGAAGAAGTTAGCAGATTATCTCTCTATTCCTGATTCACAATGACAGGGGTAAGAGAGAAGGCAGGCAGGAACAGGGAATGGGGTTGGTGCTCTGGAGAAGGATGCTGTTCAGAAAAAGAAATATGTTTTCCAATATTTACGGAAAGATTATTTATATTACAGGAATGGCCATTTTCCATTTGAAATACAGGATTTATTTGAACTGGGAAACAGCTGAGATCTATAAGTCTCTTACAGTTACTTGGCTTAACTCAGCAGTCTGATAAATCATGCATTTTCACGTGAATTGTCATTTATATTCCTGTCTCCAGAGGCCCTCCTTTCCCCACAAGGCACACTTTCAGGGTACGAAATTAACGGCACCTCTTGAGATTAACAGCCCATTTTTGTGATGGATCTCCAGGCTGCAAAATTTACTAAATCCAATAGATCAATAACTGTCACCAACATAAATACTCTAAAAGATTAGGCAATGCTTCAATCATTTTTCTTTTGCAACTTGTACATGTTTTATTTATCCTTTTCTATTTTATTTTTAATATCACTGACCAGGCAGGGAAGAATATACAAACAAAACTACCAGAGTCTAGAATCTGAACAGGAACTGTGGTTCTGAAATAGTACATGTTCCCTATTCTCCGATGGTAACACTGCATCATTGCCACACGGACAGCTATCTGCAAATGGCCAACTCAGTCCTGTCCTGAGGAGGTGACAGTCCAGTGACAGTGGCTTGGATTTCCCTGGTCATTATCCCATTTGCCTCCACATGAATCCTTCGATGTAGGCCAGCAAGTAGTACCATATGCATTTTACAACATGGCCCAGAGAGGTTAAAGGATTTATCTAAAGTCTCCAGTAAGTGACAACCAGGGATCAGAGGTCAGATCCACAGTGACAAAAGGGACCAAAGGTGGCAGAAGGCAAGCGCTGATTGCTCGGTTCTTTCCTGCTGAGCCTGAGCACAGCCTCAGATTCCTTCCGTTACAGCACTGCAGGAAGCCGCTCCCACTTGACTGGAGTTGATATGTGAGTGGAAACCGTCTCCCCCCATCTGTGGGTTATTCCCTTACCGCTGACACTTCCAGAGCTGCCCTGAGCCACAGAGGCTGTCACAGGTCTGGTGCCCTCACCCGTGAAAGACGTGGTCTCCCTCTGTCCCACTGGCCTTGGGATCCCAATCCTGCCTCAGCAAAATAACAAACACAACTCACAGGGGACGGGGTTGAGGGGGGTGGTGCACATGAACATCAAATATGTTCTGGATTGAAAAGGGCCTTTTTAGAAAGGAGTGAATCCGTGGAGGTCTGAGTTCTCTTTCAAATCATTTGCCCTTTTTGGCCGTTGTTTTAATAAATAAAATTTTCCGATAAAGATACAGCCCTTCCTAAGAGAATGAACGCACAGTGGGAGAAAATAGATTTGCTATTCATAAGATGAGAAGTGCTGTTCATCTGTGGGAGATCATAAGAGACTATTTTCTCCCCAGTTTAGCATTAGTCTTTTCACGCTGATATCATGAATCAGAATGAAATGTAAAACTGAGAATTAAGCAAACACTCAGGATAAGGAGATTGTTCTGTTTATAGAAATCGCCTTTGCCTAGCAGTGGGCTATTAAAGCAGCAGACTACATTAGCAGTCAAGCACCTAAAAGTTTAGCAATCATATGATTAACAAGTTGAAAATAGAAAAGTAGAACAAGGAAAATATAGAGGGAGAAGACAGTGACCTATATTATAGCTAATTATCAAAACGGGAACACTAAAATGAAAAACCCATGGGTGTGGACTCAAAAATTAGAGCCTTGGGGCCACCCACCACATGTGGGGCAGCCACCAGCAAAGGCGCCACCTCCGCCCGACTAACTCACCTCCACCATTCTGGGCGTCCCCACGTCCGGGAAGGCAGACTGCACCATGATTCGGGGCACGGGCTGAGAAAACAAGGAACAGGCAGGCGTAAGGGACCAAGAGAAGCAGAGAGATCACCACAGAAGGTTTTAATTGAACAGATGGGACAGCCCATCAGGAGGACGCACTCAACGTGAACTTTTACACCTTCAGGAATTCTAACAAGTCCCTGCCAGTTAGGCATGCCAAGGCTAGTGGCGCCACACTCCACAGGGAAGTGTAGGAAATACGGAGCACAGCGAGCACGTATACCCCAGTTGGCAACACAGGACACATGCTAAAAACCACACCATAGATGGCACACCTACACACTCACAGGCTCCCTCTCCACTCACATATGGAGCCTGTTTGTCAAGGGCTATTCTGCACATACTAGTGTTGCAGGACTCTAGAGAGAAATGGTTGGGACAGGAAAGGCTTCAGGCAGGAGGTGGGACACGAAGCAAGCCTTGATGGCCAGGGAAGTGCCCAAGCATCGTCACAGGAAGTGAAGAGTAAGGAAGCTGGTCTGGCTAGCACACAAGTCTGGGGCATAAAACAGAGCAGGACAGACATATGGATAGAGGCTTTGGTGTCTGCAACTACCCTCATCAGGTAATGACGAAAACCACTACAGTTGCCTGAGTGGAGAAAGCAGAAGCTTGAGGAGATGGATCTGGTGGTAGAAGGCAAACTGATTGGAGAAATATTTAAAGGCTAAGGGAGATAAATTACGATGAGACTCCAGCAACAGAGCAGATATGAGGGGTAAGAGCCTGAGTTAATGGGTGTCAGCAACAGCACAAGGAAGGACTCCTTACTTATGGACATGTGGTTCAAGGGATATTAAAAAAAAAACCAAAACAGTGAAAAAATAATTAGCACCAGGATAAGGAAAACGTATGTCAAGAGAAGGAGCTGGTAACTGCAAAGGGGAAGAAATCAGATATTCCTTCAGTAGCTGCTGGGTTTACAGACGTGATTCTCTCAAAGAAACCAAGAATCCACCACTTCTGCCTTTATTCTAACAATCAACCTCTGGCCCCTTCCCAGGTCTCCCTGTTCCAATGCAAGAGTCTGGACCTTGCCTCAGAATGCTCAGCCCCAAGAGGGCTCCATTCTGGCACCACAAACAAGCCCCCAGGAGGAGCCAAAATTGGGTGTCACAGTTTGTTTCCGTACAGTATGAGTGTCCTTTCTCTTCTTGGATCCAAAAGGAGAAGCAGCAAACCACGGATCTACTACCTGACCTAAACTGCCTAGGCATGTAGACTTCATATCTCCCCAATTTCCTTCTGACCCCCTTCAGATCCCAGGTCCTCCCAGTTCCCAAGATGTATCTGGGTGCCTGAGGCTTCTCTGCCATAAAGATGCTCTCTGGACAGGGGTGCTGGGTGCTCATCGATTAAGTGTCTGACTTCGGCTCAGGTCACGATCTCATGGTTTGTGGGTTCAAGCCCCACGTTGGCCTCTGTGCTGACAGCTCAGAGCCTGGAGCCTGCTTTGGATTCTGTGTCTCCCTCTCTCTCTGCTCCTCTCCCACTTCTTCTCTCTCAAAAATAAATAAATGTTAAAAAAAAATTTTTTTAAAGATGCTCTGGACAGTGTACAGGCACTAAGACTGGATGGCCAAAGTCCTGCTTCCTACTAAGCAGCCCAAACTCTTACCTGAAGGGAGAGGGGCCCACTTGGAACAAGATGGCTCACTTAGGAGGTAAACCTGAGTTCACAGCATCAAATAACAGCATTTTAGCAAAGAGTACCACGTTTAGCAAAGGGTACTGCTGTAACCATGCTTTGCGACTGCCTTTGGGAGAAAAGAGCCAGAAGGGATTAATTCTGCTGAAGGTAAGGGGGATGGTGGTGGGATCTCAGAAAAGGCAGAGACCACAGGCACTTAAGAAACGGTGGGAGGTAAGTCTAAACACATGGAAGAACCTAGGGATAAACTAAAGGAAAGTATACTTTACCCTGCAACACTGGGGAGCCACCAGGGGCTAATGACCAGGGAGAGCTAGCATCAGAGGTATGTTTAAGACAATGTGAGGGACACCTCAGTGGCTCAGTCAGTTGAGCATCCAATGTCCAACTCTTGATTTTGGCTAAGGTCATGATTTCATGGTTCATGGGATCAAGCCCTGCATTGGGGTCTGTGCTGACAGCATGAAGCCTGCTTGGGACTCTCTCTCTCCCTCTCTTTATGCCCCTTCTCCACTCATGTTCTCTCTCTCTCTCAAAATAAATAAACTTAAGAAAAAAAGAAAGAAAGAAAGAAAGAAAGAAAGAAAGAAAGAAAGAAAGAAAGACAGACAGACAATGTGAGTGGAAGAGAATGAAGGAGAATATCCTGGTGGGGGAAAGGCAGCTGCACGTGATGAGGGTCTCAACCACAAGACCTTCCAGCCTTTCCTTGGATTCCTGGACCAGGAAAGCCTCTCCCCTCAACTCGCACAACACATCACTCCCCCATCCCTCACAGCACCTAGCCAGTTCTCTCTCACAGGAATCTCCATTTCTCCACTCTGCTGTCAACTCAGTAGACAGTGATACTCGAGTTATTTCCAAGCAAGTATCCTCCACCCTGCTTTACAGTCTTCGAATACAGGGGCTACTGTCTTTATTTTTATATTTACTTCCTCCCATAGTATCTGAAGTTACCCCTGGTACCCAGGGCCCAATGTCATGGCTATAGGCCACTAAGCTGAGACCTCACATCTTCCTCTCACAAGCTTCCTGTCATAGTCAGTCACCCCCATTGGCCATTTCATCAAGAAACACATCTGCTTCATAAACAGGCCCACCCCAACTCCACCAGTCAGATGACAGGGGTGCGGAGCAGGACACTGGACACACAAAAAATAGTGCCAAAAATAAGATGGGATCAGGTCTGAGCGGGGTCCTGAGTGTAATGTCAAGTACTTTGCACACACCTACTTCTCTGGTTCACATGCTACCCGCTCATGATGCCCACTCCGTGGGAAGCCAGGCAGTGGTGGCTGCCAGAAAACTGACTCTGGCCAAGTAAGCGTCAGGTAGATATTTCTCCACCAGAGGACTCTGAGAGGTGCGTGCAAATGACGGTGGGGTATGGGCATACAAGCTTGGCCATGTATTCATTTTTTTGATATATTTTTTTCTTTTTGTTTTAAAGTTTATTTATTTTGAGAGAGAGAGAGAGTAGGGGAGGGGCAGAAACAGAAGAGGGGAGAGGGTGGGAGGAGCGGCAGAGAGAGACAGAGACAGAGACAGAGAGAGAGAGAGAGAGAGAGAGAGAGAGAGAGAATCCCAAGCAGGCTCCACACTGTCAGAGTGAATCCCAATGTGGGGCACAAACCCATGAACCGTGATATCATGACCTGAGCCAAAACCAAGAGTCAGACACTTAACCGACTGAGGCACCCATAACTGTTACTAAAACTAGATGATGAGCACACAGGGGTTCACTGTGGTATCCTCTCTACTTTTAGGTATTTCAAATGTTTCCATAAAGCTGTCCTACATGAAGGAGATAACTGGGACTCTGATTCAATGTCCAAATTCAGTTCAACAAACACTCAGGTATTGGCACAAAAACAGACACATAGACCAATGGAATAGAGTAGAGAACCCAGAATGGGACCCACAAATGTATGGCCAACTAATCTTTGACAAAGCAGAAAAGAGTATCCAATGGAAAACAGTCTCTTTAACAAATGGTACTGGGAGAACTGGACAGCAACATGCAGAAGAATGAAACTAGACCACTTTCTTACACCATACACAAAAATAAACTCAAAATGGATGAAGGACCTGAATGTGAGACAGGAAACCATCAAAACCCTAGAGGAGAAAGCAGGAAAAAAACCTCTTTGACCTCAGCCACAGCAATTTCTTACTCAACACATCTCCAAAGGCAAGGGAATTAAAAGCAAAAAATGAACTATTGGGACCTCATCAAGATATAAAAAGCTTCTGCAGTGCAAAGGAAACAACCAACAAAACTAAAAGGCAATCGACAGAATGGGAAAAAAGATTTGCAAATGACATACCGGATAAAGTGCTAGTATCCAAAATCTATAAAGAACTCACCAAACTCCACACCCAAAAAACAAATAATCCAGTGAAGAAATGGGCAGACGACATGAATAGACACTTTTCCAAAGAAGACATCCAGATGGTCAACAGACACGTGAAAAGTTTGCTCAATGTCCCTCCTCATCAGGGAAATACAAATCAAAACCATACTGAGATACCACCTCACACCGGTCAGAGTGGCTAAAATGAACAAATCAGGAAACTATAGATGCTGGAGAGGATGTGGAGAAACAGGAACTCTCTTGCACTATTGGTGGGAATGCAAACTGGTGCAGCTGCTCTGGAAAACAGTGTAGGGGTTCCTCAAAAAATTAAAAATAGACCTACCCTATGACCCAGCAATGGCACTGCTAGGGATTTACCCAAGGGCTACAGGAGTGCTGATGCATAGGGGCACTTGTACCCCAATGTTTATAGCAGCACTTTCAACAATAGCCAAATTATGGAAAGAGCCTAAATGTCCATCAACTGACGAATGGATAAAGAAGATGTGGTTTATATATACAATGGAATACTACTTGGCAATGAGAAAGAATGAAATCTGGCCATTTGCAGTAACATGGATAGAACTGGAGGGTATTATGCTAAGTGAAATAAGTCAGTCAAAGAAAGATACCCTATGTTTTCACTCATATGTGGATCTTGAGAAACTTAAGACCATGGGGGAGGAGAAGGGGAAAAAGAAGTTACAGAGAGGGAGGGAGGCAAACCATAAGAGACTCTTAAATACAGAGAACAAACTGAGGGTTGATGGGGGGTAGGGGAGAAGGGAATGTGGGTGATGCGCACTGAGGAGGGCACCTGTTGGGATGAGCACTGGGTGTTGTATGGAAACCAATTTGACAATAAATTATATCAAAAAAAAAAAAAAAGACCTGAGCTGAGATCAAGAGTCGGTTGCTTAACCAACTGAGCCACCCAGGTGCCCCTCTATTATTTTTAATTAGCTTGAGGTTAAAAATAAGAAATTAAGGGGCGCCTGGGTGGCTCAGTTGGTTAAGCATCTGACTTCGGCTCAGGTCATGATCTCACGGTCCGTGAGTTCGAGCCCCGTGTCGGCCTCTGTGCTGACAGCTCAGAGCCTGGAGCCTGCTTCCGATTCTGAGTCTCCCTCTCTCTCTCTGACCCTCCCCCATTCATGCTCTGTCTCTCTCTGTCTCAAAAATAAATAAACATTTAAAAAAAATTTAAAAAAAATAAGAAATTAAGTGGCTTGCATTAAAAAAAGTTTATTTGAGAGTGGGGGAGGGGCAGAGACAGAAGGGAGGGAGGGAGGAAGGAGGGGCAGAGAGAGAGAGAGAGAGAGAGAGAGAGAGAGAGAGAATCCCAAGGAGGCTCCACACTGTCAGAGTGAAACCTGATGTGGGGCTCAAATCCATAAATCGTGAGATCATGACCTGAGCCGAAACCAAGAATCAGACACTTAACCGACTGAGCCACCCAGGCACCCGTAATTGTTACTGAGATAAGGTGACGAGCACACAGGGACTCACTGTAGTATCCTCTCTACTTTTATGTATTTCAAATGTTTCCATAAAGCTGTCCTACATGAAGGAGATAACTGGGACTCTGATTCAATGTCCAAATTCAGTTCAACAAACACTCAGGTCTGGGTGTGCAGGTTGCTGCAACAAGCGCTGTGAGGAACACAAAGGTCACAAAGTCACAGGCTTTGCTCTCAACAGACTGGCAAGGACATGTATGCAAATAACTGAAACATCAAGGAAAATGATAGATATTAGAATCAAAGTTTCAAACGCAGAGAAAATTCAGAGTAGAAGGAATGATAAATGAAACAGGTCTAGAATACCCTCATGAGGGCGATTTTACTTTGAGACAGGCCTTGAAGACTGAGTGGCTTTCCTGGGGCAGGAGGACACTTTCAACATGAAGAATGACATGGCAAAGGAGCTGCTCTCTGAGTCTGATCTGTTCCCTCTACTGCCACCTCTGCCCCAAGAAAAGCTACTCAATCTTCCAGGAGGTCTTGGGGAAGAGAGAATGATCTAGAGTGACCCACATCGGGCAGAGGGAAGCAGGTTAGGGTGGTGTTCAGGAGGCCTTGTGAGCTCACGGTTGATTTTCACCCACAGGAATGAGCTATTAAAGGTACTGAATGAGCAGTGATAAGAGCTACATGTAGACAAGATTAATCCTGAACCAGGGGAGATACGAAGCTTGAAGAGATCAATCAAGAAGTTGCTTCAGTGGTTTGGTGGAGAGTCAATAAGTCAATAACTTGGATGGTAAGAGAAAAAGGAAATGGAAATTTGGAGATATGAGGGAGACTACTGAACACTTGGAAACAACCGTCGGGGGAGGCTGGGGAAACAGAGTCAAAGGATGATGCCCAGAAAGGATGGATAACAGGGAGGAGGGTAAACAGTGGTATTAGCAGAATCGGTGTCTGTTTGTGTACGCGTGTACACACCTGTGCATGTGCCTATGTGTGGGGGGCAGGGGGCACCCAGCTTTCTGTATTTGGTGAGGGCCTGTGATGAATACAAGAACTTCATTAAGGATACCAAAAATACCTACAAAGTGTACTGAAATCTTAAGTGTGCCATTTGTCCTTCACACATAAGAGCTCAAATTTCCAAATGTGTATTGTTTGCATTTTAATGCTCTTTTACATATCCCTTGTGCAGGCAGTTGCCTCCTATTTCAGGAGCTCAAAACATTTCAGATCATAAGTTCATTAATCCTTACGACACATCTGGCAACTATTAATAAAAATGACTGCAAAGTATTTTGCAGCTATAAATATTAAGGAGAAGTCCCATGAGGCAAGTGAATAGAAGTGTAATTATCTACATCTCACACTACAGAAACCAAGGCTCAGAGACATTCACCTAATGGTTAAATGCATCCAGGGTACCCCATGAGTCAGTGACAGAGATGGAAAAGGACTGACTTCTCAAGTACCAGCTGAACCTGCAATCGTGCTGTCTGCTGAGCATCACTGAAACTTAACAGATGAGTAGGTTACAAGCAAGAGAACCGCTTAGAAGTATTTCACGGAAAAGATGAGGGTCACTTGCCGTATCATAGCCCATCATTTTTTAACTCTGGTTTTCACATGCCACGTGAATGAAGAAAATAGGGAAGATCAACTCAGAATTTCAACTAGGCATAAGACTTACTGGGAGACCCCCTTGCCTAAAAGAATATAAAGGTTTAACATCTTGGCAACACGTACAGACCCTCACCTCTCCGTGAGGCTGCACCCTCTCCTCACTTGTTAGGCTAACTCCACTCTGCACTGACTACACTGCTCTGTCAGAGCCTTCCCTGCACTCCTCTTTCTCCCTAGGCAAAGATTTTCTTCCTGGTGTGCAGCCAGTCACGTTTGTCTCAGCTAGAGCACACCTTCACCATGTCAGCCAGCCTCAGATATACACAGACTACAGCATCTACAACATCATCCTATTTGGCTTTCTGAAGGGTAGGGATTATGGCTCAATCATCTCTGTATTCCCATACAGAGGAGAATAACTCCATGTTTGTTGAATGAATACATACATAAATGAACAAATTACCTAAGTGACATGAAGAAGGCCAAACTGTACAGTTACAGACAATCTGGAAAAGATTAGACATGCTGAAATTTGGGCACAAGGGTAGGTAGAGGGGAGAAAAAATATTTAAAAAAATTTTTTTAATGTTTGTTTATTTTTGAGAGAGAGAGAGAGAGAGCATGAGTGGAGAGGGGCAGAGAGAGAGGGAGACACAGAATCCGAAGCAGGCTCCAGGCTCTGAGCTGTCAGCACAGAGCCCAATGCAGGGCTCAAACTCACAAATTGTGAGATCATGACCTAAGCTGAAGTCAGATGCTTAACCAACTGAGCCACCCAGGTGCCCCAGAAGAAATATTTTAAAGCAAAAAATACACAATTTGTTCCAAAACACTGAATTTTCTGATGCAATTTTTTTCTTGTTTGAAAATGAACCTTTCCTAATAATCACCCCTTCACCCTGAACTCGATAAATTCTTAAATGTCATTTTCCAATGGATCCTACGCAAATATAATCTTCCATGTCTTTTAAGATTTTATTTTTATTTATTGTTTTGAGAAGGAGAGGGACAGAGAGAGAATCTCAAGCAGGTCCTCACCCAGCACGAGGATTTATCTCATGAACCATGAGGTCATGGCCTGAGCTGAAATCAAGATTTGGATGCTTAACCGACTGAGCCACCCAGGTGCCTCAAGATTTTACTTCTTAAAGTAATCTCTACACCCACCATGTGGCTCACACTCACAACCCCAAGATCAAGAGTCACATGCTCTGGTGACTGAGCCAGCCAGGAGCGCACCTCCCCCCCACCCCCCCCCCCCCCGCCCCGCTCCTTTTTAAAACTCTAACCAATCATTTAAATCCAAGCATAAGAATACATAACAAGAGATGTAGGATTTACCTTTGCTACAAATAATTAATAGACAACCTTTGATTTTCATGCTTCTAAAGTGAGAAAAATATAATAAACGAGACCAACCAAGCAGGGCGAGTGCATATAAATAAAATATTTCCTAATCTTTGAATATGTTCTGATAAGCGTAATAAACAATGGATAAAAACAGTCATGTACAATTACCTAAAGATCAAGACTCAGCAATAAATAACCTAATCAATATAAACATATTTTTTAAAGGTTATGTTAATCAGAGGCAGAGTGGTTAGGGTGGAAGAAGGGGAACTGGAAAGTCACAGGAGGAAGGCTGGTAGGAAGCACCCTGCACTAGTCCAGAGACCGACACTTCAGCTGCCTGCAGGAACTGGTTCACATAGCCAGCTCCCCACTCACAGAGCTGGCTCATGATTTACACGCTGCCTCTCCAGGGTGATCAGGGTAAGAGTGTGTTAGCTATGATGACTCCAGCACTTTTGTCCATCTGGCAATTAGATTTCTTATTTTAAATGAGTGACTCAGCATTCTACCTGACCCATCAGTCATTTGTTTGTGTGTAAGCCTGATCATCTCTGGTGTTGCACATCCAGAAGGTGGTAATCCAGTCCACATGCATTCTCTGAGCAATGCCACACAGAGTGGAAGACAGGTGGCCACCAGCTGGTCCCCTGCCAGACACACTTTTATTCCACCTGCCTCATGCCCCTTTCAATCAGTGACATCAAATATCAATGTGGCAGGCATGGGAAGGTGACTTCATTTTTCTGCCCAAAATTACAATGCCTCATGAGGTTTTTAGATACACTCAAATAGATTCTTTCAGTTTTATCCTCTTCTAATCTACCCTCCAAATTGCAGTCAGAAGAACTTTCTGAAATACAAATTTGACCATGTCACTCTCCTGCCAGAAAGCAGTTAATGATTCTCCACTGCCCACAGATAAGTTTTTTAGAAAGGAATGGGCAAGAAAATATAAATAGGTCCTACTCAGTGTATTTCCATGGTTTGACCAGTCCCTAATTCAAATATTTTACTTATTTTGCTTTTTTAATGCTTAGTTTTGAGAGAGAGAGAGACAGACAGAGCATGTCCAGGGCAGGGGCTGAGAGATGGCGACACAGAATCTGAAGCAGGCTCCAGGCTCTGAACTGTCAGCACAAAGCCCAATGCAGGGCTCAAACTCGTGAGCCATGAGATCATAACCTGAGCTGAAGTCGGACGCTTAACCGACTGAGTCACCCAGGTGCTCCCCACTCCTTCAAATACTTTAGATTCATTCATTCTATAAATATAATCGCTTGTAATATTTTAGTCAGATCCAGTGAAATCTCTTAAGGTCACAATTGTGCATGCAATTTTGTTCCTTGAATATAAATCTCAGTATACCACTCACTAGGCTCTGTAACCTTAGATGAGGTGTTTAACCTACCAAAGTCTCATTTTCCTCAATACCTCAGTATCTAATATCACCCTCTAACCCTGTGCTCTCCAACATGGTGGCCACCAGTCCATGTAGCTACTGAGCACTTGAAATGAAGCTAATGTGACTGAGGAAGTGAATTTTTAATTTTACTTAAAAATTTAAAAATTAAAGTGCCTTTGAGTACGTTTAGAACAGATTGGGCATGGGGATCTATTTTGTCTACTTCATGAACTCTAAATGCAGATCAAGTATTTCCGACAAAAATTTAGTATCCACATTGAGATGTGCTAGAAATGTAAAATACACACTTGATTTCAAGAACTTTACGGAAAAAAAGAAGGAAATATCTCAGTAAATTTTTTATACTGATTACAGGTTAAAGTGACAGTATTATGACTATACTAGGTTAAGTAAATTATATTACTAGAATTAATTTGACCTGTTTCTTTTTACTTTTTTAAATGTGCCTGCCAGAAAATTTAAAATGTCACGTGGGGCTCACATTCTTCTATTGGACAGCGCTGATCTAACTCAGCACCGCTACTGAGCTAATGCATATAAAATCTCTGGCACGCAGTAAATACTCAGCACATTTGGGAAATACCATGGTTTTCCTAATCACTGGAATTTTGTGGTGTCTTAAAAGATACTTCTAGTTTAGGTTGCTACAAGCCCAGTTTTAAATAATCAACAATTATATCTGATGTAAAATATAAATCCAAAGATTCTACTTCGGTTATCAGTCCCAAAGCCATTCAGGATACAATATTTTTTTTAACATGAAATTTATTGTCAAACTGGTTTCCAGACAACACCCAGTGCTCATCCCAAAAGGTGCCCTCAATACCCATCACCCACCCTCCCCTCCCTCCCACCCCCCATCAACCCTCAGTTTGTTCTCAGTTTTTAAGAGTCTCTTATGTTTTGGCTCTCTCCCTCCCTAACCTCTTTTTTTTTTTCTTCTTCCTCTCCCCCATGGACTTTAATTCCATTTTCTTTCAAATAAAGAACCTTATATATCATCAATTTACTCATTCACAAACACATGTCAGGTGTCTGCTATATTCCAATGACTGTGCCAGAAGCTGGGGATATAGGGGGAGCAAAACCACACACAGAGTCCCTTCTCCTCAGAAACAAGCACTCGGGGACTAACTTATACTCCCATTTAACTTTAATTATATAAAACAACTAAAAGGCCCATTTCTTCCATCAACAAGTAAACTATTTTATCAGAGGGTAAAAGTGAGTGAGACCATCAAAACAGACTTTTTATTTTACTATATTATTTATATATGTGTTAGTTCAGCTTATTTGAGGTACTATGTATAGGAAATTTTAAATGCTAGTATTTCTGGAGTTGTGATAAAAGATAGTTTCTTATTTTTACTTTTTAAACTTCCACATGATAGCTATCAATGCTTACTTAAATATTCATGTGAAAAAAACTTACATTTTTTTTTAAAGGATGTAATATTCACTTCATTAAAAATAACGGTTGTTGGTTTTTCAAGTGTCTACGAAGGACAAAAGGTGTTTACTTAAAAGAGAATATTTGTTAATCTTAAAATTTTAAAAACTGGGTCTACATCTAGACTATCACCTGTTTGGTATAACCTGTAAGCTAAGAATGATTTTTACACTTTCAAATTATTGAAATAAAAGAATACTTTGTAACATGAAAAAATTATATGAAATTCAAATTTGGGGGTTATAAATAAAATTTTCTCAGAACACATCCAGACTCATTTATTAGAAGTATTATCTATGGCTAGTTTTGACAGGCCTACAAAACCTAAAATACTTTCTGGCCCTTAAAAAAAGTTTCCCAATCCCTGATCTAGAGAATCATACAAAAGTATACAATGACAATTTCTGAAAAATGACTGGCAGACTGAGGTCTCTTCAATCAACTTCAGTAATGACTCAGAAACTCATATTTTCACTATTTTTCAAATCAGCTATTATACCTGACTGTGAAGACAACACTGTCAACTCAGTATCTTTCAATACAGTGTCCATACATTTCTGGGGCAAAGATAGGCAGCAAAACATTATGAAAATTTTGGAAAACTGACAGTACTAAAAGTGACTAAGAATTCATCCTTAAAGCAACTGAATGGAAATCATTTGCCTTAAATTAAAAAAAAAAAAAGTGGGGAGGGCGCTGGGTGGCTCAGTCAGTTAAGCACCCAACTTCAGCTCAGGTCATGATCTCACAGTTCATGAGTTCAAACCCCACATCAGACTCCGCACTGTCAATGTCAATGTGGAGCCTGCTTGGGATTCTCTCTCCCTCTCTCTCTATGCCCCTCCCCAACTTGTACTTGTATTTTGTATTCAAAATAAATAAACGTAAAAAAAAAAGTCTGTACTCCAAAGGCAAACTTGCCTTTATGAACTCAAGAACAACTGAATGTACGATAACATATTCAAATATATTTATTACATGTGGCACTTACTAAATTACAGGCGGGAAATGCAAATATACATTTTTTTTTTAAGTTTATTTATTTATTTTGAAAGAGAAAGAGAGCGTGCATGCAAACAGGGAAGTAGCAGAAAGAAAGGGAAAGACAGAGAATCCCAAACAGGCTCCATGCAGAGCTGGGCTCTGGGCACGATCTCATGAACCATGAGATCATGACCTGAGCCAAAATCAAGAGTCAGATGCTTAACCTACTGAACCACCCAGGCACCCCTACGTTATTTTTTAAAGAATCTGAACAATTAACGAACACTGAAGGCTGGAAAACAAGATATAAAGCCTTTTTCTTATTTTAGTTAGTTATGGTGATGACACATGGGGCAGCATTGATAAGGTTTGTTTCATCAAGGAGTCCACGTATGAGTAACCCTAAAAACAGCATCTGTGTGCACAAGGGAAGAACTAGTAGTTGGTTTGTTTTTTCCCATTTTATTTATTTATCTTTTCAGGTTTGCTTATTTATTTTGAGAGAAAGAGAAAGAGCACAAGCCGGGGAGGGGCGGAGAGAAGAGAGAGAATACCAAGCAGGCTCCGCACTGTCAGCACAGAGCCCAACTGGGAACTCAAACTCACAAACCTGACCTGAGCCGAGATCAAGAGTCAGACACTTAACTGACTACACCACCCAGGTGCCCCTTCCCCCCCCCCCCCCCCATTTTATGTGCAGAAGGACTGCTGACACAAAGGATGGAATAACTAACTACACAAGCATCTTTTCAATTAGTACTGGAGATGTGCAGTGCTGCTCTCTCACCTCAAGGCTTTGTCCATCCTCCATGCTGGAAACAGTGTTGAAAGAGAGAAAAATATCCCTGTGGTTGACAAGATAGCCCCAAGCAAAGTGCAGGACACAGAAAAGGGACAGACTGTAAAACATAGATAGGCTGAAAATGGGACTGTGCTTTTGATGGTGGAAATTAAACCTGAATATTAACTCTTTAATTCTCCAGATGAACCAGAGGCATCATTTAGAGTCCCAAAGTTTGAAGCACATAAATAGCTTCATCTGAACACAAACTTCTTGATACATGAAAAAAGCTATTATGCCAAATTAATTCAATCTAACTAATTAGAGAGCAGGAAGTTCTTTCAATTATTTTATGTGCTGTCTGAGACACACACTTGAATATGAGTACAGATTTCATTAATTGCAGTTCATTATTTTCCAGATTAGTTACTAAACTTGCATCAGAAGGTCAAAGACAGCAATTTTGTCAGCTGCCACCTCTTTCAGTGCAATATCTTTGCATTTCTGGAACTCAGAAATTGATTACAAACAAAAACAAATCTCCATAAAAATGAGAAACATAAGTCTTTAAGAACATGTTCAAACCAAAACATTTTGTACAATGTAAGAATCTTTGTTTTTAAATCTTCAGAGTAAACTATTAACTTCTACCGTACAAGAAAAGATCCATGAATCTTTTCAAATACTGAAATATAATGCCAAAAAATAATAGCATCTTGATGTGAAAACCTGCTGACTCCAAAGAACAAGTTAATAAACATTAATCTTTTCGTTAGTTTCACCATAGTTGTATGTTTGTATCTTTCCATGAGGGAGAGTACTGAACACTCTTGTTTGAAAATGTCAAGGACACTCTGATTAAAAGTACTTTTCTGAGAATAATCCTGCCTTCATTACACAACTTCTGTCTCTCTTCCACCTAACAGTGAGATTATAGGAATGACTGGTAGAAACAAGACCTATCCCATTCCTCAGTTATTACCTGGACTATTTTTATATTTTCAAAATCTTATTTTTTAAAAAACAGAAGTGACAGCAATTCCATGGTGCTTTTTTGAAGAGAGCACCCTGCTATCTCTAAATCATTCTACTTATTCACAGCTGTTACCAGTCTCTCTGTTAATTTCACCTCTGTCATTCTGCGCCTTCCACCCCCTGCTGTAGCAGAGCCATCCTACACAGCTCTCACCGCCTCGGTGCTGCCGTCCCTTGACTGCTTATACAGTCAGCTCTCTTAGTCATTGTTTGGTCAAGCTATAAATAACTCCTTTAATCCTTCCTCATAAATCATTTCTGACGTTATCCCCTGAAATAATTCCAATTGGTCAATGGATTTCCCATAGTGACACATCCAGGACCAACTGCAGTAATCTAAGCGTGTTCTAATAATGCCAAGGGTGGTGTTCAGGTGAGTCCATGTGAGTTTCTTCATTATTGTGACTATTTCAGAGAAGAACTTTAAGTCTTCAAACTAAACTGGGACAGAAGTATAAAAAAGGAAGAAGTTTTAGTATCTTTCATCATAGTTCAGTGGGAAACAGCTTTAAAAATGATAAAAAGAGAAAGTTGGGGGGAATAGAAATAAAATAATATCCTATCATATGTGGTCTATTTGGTTACCACATATTGTTGATACTCAAACCATTGGGGTTTTGGGGGTTTCTTGTGCTGTTGCACATTATATAGCAAGGTTACTATCTATTATCTCTATATCTTTTGCAGTATTAATAATTTATCCTTTCCCATACTGTAGAATTGATCCAGATTCCTTTTAGTATATGCACTGATTTCTATTTTTCTGGGTTCTATCTTTGATGTTATTCTATAACACACTAAGTTTTTTAGTCTTAGGTGTTGATTATTTAATGACTATTTATACAGGCTACTGAAATGAGTGTACTAACAAAGCACTAGCAGCAAATAAAACACAGAATCAAAAGGAGAGCAAGGTTCATGGCATTTGTGTATTTCTTTGCACTACTGGTTTGATACCACTAGATAATTCACACAGAGCTATGGCAAAGCCAGGCAGTGAACAGAGTAGTTTAGGAATGTTTGCCAGCATGAATGTGTTTTAGGCTTGTTTCAAGACTGGTGATACAGAGAAAGACCACGGACATGGTGTCCCTTTATTTCCATAATGTATCTAACAAAGTCTCCCATGATCTCTTTGGTAGAGAGAGGAAGAAATGTGGACTGGAGATGGTAGTTGCTGAACATGTAAAGCTGAAATATGCTGAACTGTCACCCTGTGACTTGAGGAGTGATCTTTAGTTGCCTATGACAGGGCTCTCTCTTAGGCCCTCTAACGTTCAATTATTTTACTTATGACTCAAATGAAGACAGACTATGCCCTTAAAAAGTTTGCAGAGATAGCTGGATCAAATGTATTTTCTAAATAATTACTTAAGAAATACCTTGATAGGTACCTGGGTGGCTCAGTGGGTTGAGCGTCCAACTTCAGCCCAGGTCATGATCTTGCAGTTCGTGAGTTCGAGCCCCATGTCTGGCTCTGTGCTGACAGCCTGCTTCGGATTCTGTGTCTCCTTCTCTCTCTGCCCCTTACCCCCACTCACGCTCTCTCTCTCTCTCTCTCTCAAAAATAAACATTAAAAAATTAAAAAAAAAAAAAAGTACCTTGATATTCTAGGAGCATTAAAACAAAACTAAGATGAAAAATTTTAGAAACGAATCTAAAGTTCCTTAAGTATTTTTATACATCAGCTAGACAACGCAGTAATAAAAAAGAACTGCACTGACAAGAGTGTAAACAAACAAACAAAAAAGGGAATGTTAACTGACCAGAGGCACAACAAGCTAATACTGACTTTAAAAAAAAAAAAAGAAAAAAAAAAGTACAGTCATATGTTGCTTTGGTAGAAGTACATTATTTAGAAGAGGAAGATGATGATTCCACTATTTTCAAGTGTGGGCTTGAAAACATTTCCAGGCTCCCCACTTGAAGCAAGACTCTGACAAGGCAACCGAAGAATGATGGAGCATTTATTATGAGATATAGTGGACTAACCTATAGCTATTAATTAAGTCTAGAGAGAACCTTCTCCTCCCCTCCCTTTAACTCCTAGGTAACACCAGAGGAAACTCTGAGGCAAAAACTGGTTGGAAGGAAGCGGATTTTTTTTCCTGGAGGACTGAGTTCCCACAAGGAGAGGCAGGACAGATCATCAACAACAGTAAGACCCTCAACTTTAGGTATCAAAGCTCATTTCCAAGTGAATGGGATGCCATTATAGTAAAGACTACTATTTAAAAAAAATTGAGGAGCACTAAAGAAGTCTAACCAATACAGCATTCTTCTTACTGCTGTTACTTTGAAATTCCATTTGCATTACAGTGCTCCATTTCCAAGGATGAAACGCCATTCAGGTGGCAACAATTTAAAACATATTTAAACAAAAGAAAATTCCATATTGGCAATGTCATTTAAAATTATGCTTTACTTCTCTGAGAGCTTTATCCCAGACAGTCAATAAAAATGATGTGAGCACAAGCATCTTTGATCAACTAAGTCCTGATGATACGCTTAAGTTTTCCCCTCCTTTAGGAATAGTTCTTCAGTGGAACTTGTATCAATCTAGGCAAGAAAGTTCATAATTATGTCTTGATATCGCAAATCCCCACTCAGATGTGATTCCCTCACCTCTAAGCTGCAAACATAGTACTTTATACCACTGGATGACACTTGACACATACAAACTATCTAATATAATAATCTGCATATGTCAATGGTCAACCAATTCTAGAGAAGAGCTAATAAACATATAAACATAACAATAACATCCAATGAAGATTAAATATGGTAATAGTATACTAATGTGGTGGAAGCTATTGTTTTAGTTTAGCTGGTCAAGGCCTCTCTAAATGCAAGTGTACTTCCTTTGACTGGCCTATCTTGACCACTCTAAATAGTAGACCACTCTATTAGAGACCTAGTAGCCATGCAAAAACTTTGGGAAAGAGTATTCCAAGTATAAGGAAAGGCAAATGCAAAAAATTCTTGAGACCAAAATGAACTTCATGTGTTCATGAGATTAGGAAGCAAGGGAGGGAGGGAAGGTAGGAGGGAGGGAGGGAAAGGAGGGAGGGAGGGAGGGAGGGAGGAAGGAAGGAAGGAAGTTAGGAAGGAAGGAAGAAGGGGAAAAGGCCAACATGACTTAGTATGGTGAACAAAGAAGAAATAAAGGGCATAAAGATTAGAAGTCAGGGGAACAGATCATATAGGATGCTGTAAGGCACAGTAAGGAATTTAGATTTTATTCAGTTTTAGTGAGAAGCAGTGGAAGACTTCAAGCCATGAATTTAAGTAAGATTTTGGAAGGTCACTTTGGCTACTTCATGAATAATAGACTTTATGAGGCAAAAAGTGTCAGACAGACCTGTATGTAGGCTGCTGGAATAATCTAGGCAAGAGATGATGGTGGCATGAATGACTGATGAAGATGGAGATGGTCAGAAGTCACTGGATTGGAAGCAGTACCTATAAAATTTTACTGATGCACTCTGAGATATGAGCAACTAGGTGGACATTTGTGCTACATACTGAGATGGATTTGTAGTTTTAAGTAGTTTGTGTGTTGGCAGTAAATAGACTTGTGAGCTGAAACCAACGGTAATGTTTTGGACTTATAAAATGTGAATGCCTAATTGATTTATGAGTGAAAAAGTTTAATGGGTAGTTGGCTCCATGAAGCCCAAGATGAGGGGCAAAGTTTGGGCTGGCGATAGAAATTTGAGTGTTGAAAATGCATAAACAGAGCCATGGAAGTAAATAGGGTGACCCATGGAAAGAAGGCCCAGAATGGAGCTCTGGGGCACCTGAATATTTGCAGCTTGATGGAATAGATGGTCCCAGAAAAGTCAACTGAGAAAGACTGAGCAGTCAGAGGAAGGGATGCCAGGAAATGTCACAGCACTGAAGCCTAGAGATGCAAGTGTTTCAGGTATGATGTCAAGTCAGATGAGGACTGGAATGGTGCAGGCAAGATGCAGCTCCCTGGTGACCTTCAGGAAAGGTCCTGCAGTGGGGTCGAGCTTTCACAAACCGAACCCCAACTGTACTGTTTAACTCCACCACTAGGCATCTTCATTCAGGCAAGTTTTGTATTGATATTATCATTTATTTATGAAATGTGAAATATCTAGGCTACTCTCTCCAATGCCATTGCTCATATATGCTCAAAAAAAGTAAACCAAATGGATAAATACTGCGTAAGGTATCTCTGAAATATCTCAAGATTACCTTCTTAAACTGGACATTACAAAATGCAGTTATTTGCCAATCACTACATTTCTTTCTAACACATTATTGTTCCTCTCATATCCAGAAGAATCAATCATTTACTGGCAAAACAGTAAAAATAATTTATTGTAGCAGGTGATTTGACTTGCAACATCAAAAACTCAAAGTAGCACTGAAAAACTAACTATAACTACAGAGTATGATTCAATAACTTCTAATGCCGTGTCAATTTCCTTTAACTTCTATAACTGTCTTCACCAAATAGCAATTGGAAAATGGTGGTTATCAAACTTTATATTTTGATAAAATCACCTGGGTGCTTATAAATACAGATTATAAAGGCACTCCCAGATGGGGTATGGATTATGAGGTCAGGCTGTTATTGCTTTTTTTAAAGTTACATTCTTAAAAATCTACCATGGAAATTCTGACACAGAGAGTCCATGCATCATACATTACAAACCAATGATGTAGTAACAGAATAATATATACAAATCCTTGGAAAAATCATTTTTGCCTAAACCCCAACCAAGGATTAGACTTGCTGTTTCTTTTAGCTCTCATGGTCATAGATTCCTTCAATAACTGTCAAGCACTCCTTCTTATGTGCTTAAATTTAGTTAAAGCATCCAAAATCATGATTTTTTTTCCATCCAATATGTGTAAATGTCTGCTTAAGTAATGTTTATATAATGTTAAGTTGAAAAAATTATATGTCTATATTGCAGCCTTACAATACTAATACCACCCCCCTTGAATATGCATTCATAAACTCAGAAAATTCTTTTAAATAGTTAAAGGTCTCAAACAAGGACTCACCTGCATTTCTGCAACTTGAACGTTTTAAGTGAATGTGGATAAGCTGGTGTCAAAAGATCTATTTCAACAACTGAACTTGCACTGTATGTGTTTTTGAAGGAGTATAAATAAATCCTCATTTATCATTTTCTGCTGAATTCACACCTACATAAGGCTGGAAATTACATTTCCAACAGGCTTCCCATTCACCATCGCATAAGAGCAGACTCCTGATTATGTTGAAAACCCTCTAAGATTTTCTTTAAAACTTATTTGAAGGCTGGGTGGAGAGTTTTAAGAAAAAGGGGAAATAAGACAAGTGATCACTTGTAACATTTTAAATGAAGGAACAGATAGACTACAGCAGAGGAAAAAGAGGTGGAGAGGGAAGGACAGTGATGACATAAAATTGTTTGAAATAAGAAATGAAATAAAGAATTAAAAATAGAATTACATTTTCTGTTTGGCAATACACAAACAACACTAAGTGCACTTCATAAATTTTACTATTGTTGCTCTAAGTAATATTACCATAAATCACATTAGCAGTGTACTCGGCACTTTTTAAAAGCAGAAAGGATTGAGACTGTCAGTAAGTTTCAACAGCTCTGTTACCTCTGAAGAGAGTGAAGGAGAAATTATCACAAGCTTTTACTAGGCCTAAAAAGGCTGGTTCTAAGGCCCCACCACCACTGTTATCCCTCCCCTTCAGCATCAATGTGACGACACAGAGCATCATTCCACCGGGAATTAGGAAATGTTCACCATTGCTTTCCTGATGCTTTTACCTGATGTACAAGGGGAGACGGCTGCTTGCCCCGTTTCTCATCACGGACAGGGAAGAGCGACTTCAAGAGCTTTGGCATCTGCGGCACAAAGGATTTTACTGGATTCAAGTAGGAGGCTGCTAGGCTACTAAATCCTGTCAACAGTATTGAAAGGAAAAGAGATAAAATGTAAACAACTACATAGATGTTTTCTTTCTTGCAAGTTTGCCAAATTTCATTTGTAGCAAATATAACAATATAAATTATTCAAAAGTATCCTTTAAAAATATTAGAAAAACATAGTATTATTATGGCTCTCCTCAAACAAAATGTTATTTCCTTTTCCAATTAAATAACAGCAATTAGGGTAGTCCAAAAACGTTCTAATATCCAGTGTTCCTGTTAGTATCCGAAGGGTAATCCAACCCCAGTCCTGTCACAAATTGGTTCAAGTACTACCTTCTGCCCTAGAATAAGATGGGGGTTTTCATTTTTACATCACACAGCTGGTGACACACATGTATACCTCTCTATCTAGACTTTAAACTCTTTGAAGTCAGGGACTGACTATGTCTTCTCCTGCTTTAGCTTTTCATACCTACTTACTGAATGAAGATGATGAAATGGAGCTTTTAGGAAGAAGGTGGTGTTTGAGTTGTTTTTACAGGAGAGGGATCAATGCCCTGACCAACCACGTTCTTACTTGCTCTAAATTACCAAAGGCTGGGATCAGACATGCAGACAATATCTATGATATAAAAAGATTTCTCTCCCCTTAGTGAATAAAACTGAAGTTTTAGGAAAATGTAACCTAAGTCACAATCTGTAAAACACTGTATCCACATAATACTTTAAAAACAACAAGCAAGTCAACCTGAGGAACTGTGTGTGATGCTGCCCCAATGGAAGCACACAGCCACCAGCATACTTCTACTCTACACTGGCCCCTGAAATGACTTTAAGTTCATTGGCAATACAGTTGCGACATGGACCCATACAGTTCCAAGGTTTGTAAATTTTACATACAGTAGTATAATAACTCTAAGTAGACTGTGAAAGGTAAGGATATTTTATAATCATGAGAGCAATCACTAAAACAATAAAGCAAAGAGATAGCTATAAATTCCAAGAGATGTGTTAAAGCGGATTTCAAAAAAATCAAATAATTTACAAGAAGGCAAAATTAGGAAAGAGTAGAACAAAACAAAGGAAACAAATAGAAAATAAGTTTGAGATGAATAAAGAGCCAGAAGGACATAATCATCTAAATGCTGAGACCAAACAACAGGGACAATCTAGACTTCTCCCTACAGTTAAATTAACATTCTACACTGAGGAAGACCCTTAATTAAATGAAGATCTGGCCAAAAATCCTTCAAAGGCTGCATATATCACAAAGTGAGACAATCAGACAGAAGGTGTCTCTTGAGGTAAGTACACAAAACTACCCTTCCATTTATCCTACCTTCCACCCCTCCCTCAAAATGGCCTGAATCTGTTCAAGCCTGTAGAGCTAACTACCAATTCACAGGAAATACGGTTGATAGAGAACCCTGTTTAAACAATCTCAGGGGGATGGTAACATAGTCTACTGTGCAAAAGATGTGGTCTCTTCAGCAAATACAATGGATGGGGGAAAAAGACAAAGAACATATAGATTAAACTTTAACTCAAGACACATATCAACTCATCACAATAAATGAACCTTACTTAGATTTTCATTCAAAATAACTAAAAGGTATTTTTGAGCCAATTGGAGAAATCTAAATACTGACTAGATATTTGATGATATCAAGGACTTATTTTTAATTTTTCTTAGGAGAGAAATGTTATCAGCTCTAGAGAAATGTTACTGCTCTAGAGACACATGTACAGATATTCACAGATGAAATGATATCTGGGATTTGCTTCAAATTACCCAGGAGAGGGCTGGGAGATGTAGCAGGAGTAGGGGTACATCAGACTAGTGATGAACTGATCATTCTGAAGTTGGGAGGGCTACCTGAGAGCATATGGTGTTATTCTTTCTACTCTTGTATGTTTGATATTTTCCATAGTAAAAGGATTCTTCAAAGTGAAGAATTGAAATAAAATAAATAATAAAATAAAAACTTAAAAAACTTAAAAACTTAAAATAATAAAAACTTAAAATAAATTAAAACTTAAAAACTTAAAATAAAATAAAATAAATACTTAAAATAAAATAAAATAAATAAAATAAAACTTAAAAAACTTAAAAATAAAAACTTAAATAAAATTTTTTTAATGTTTATTTATTTTTGAGAAAGAGACAGAGCATGAGCAGGGGAGGAGCAGAGTGAGAGGAAGACACAGAATCCGAAGCAGGCTCCAGGATCTGAGCTGTCAGCACGGAGTCCAACGCGGGGCTCGAATCCACGAGCTGTGAGATCATGACCTGTGCTGAAGTCGGACGCTTAACCAACGGAGCCACCCAGGAGCCCCAAAATAAAAATTTCTAAAGGGTTTGTCACTAACTGATGACTGCTAAATGCACTGATGATAGATGTAATTCACAAAAAAGAAACTAAACTCAGAAAGACAGAGTGGGATGCAAGAAGCAATGATGACCAAAGCAAAGCGGAGAATAATGTAAATCAAGTAAGCATGGATTACAAGCTTTAAAACAACAACAACAAATTTACAGAACTTTAAAACAAGGTATTTCACTCCTAGGTATTAACTCAAGAGAAGTGTTCACAAAAACACTTATACAAGAATAAACTTTATTCACAGTAACCAAAAACTGGAAATAAGCCACATGTCCATAAATAGAAGAACTAATTAAAAATTGTGACAAATTCAACTGTGATAGTGAATGTTTCTCAACAACAAAAAATAAATTACTGAAGGATGCAACCGTGTGGATAACATGAACAGAAATGTTGAATAAAAGAAGCATAACACAAAAAGAGCATATACTGCATGATTCCATTTGTATGAAATTGTAGAACAGGCAAAACTAATCTGAAGGAATAGAAACCAGAACACTGGCTGATTGTGGAAAGTAGCTGGAGTCCTGTACATCTTGTAAACTTGACTGGTGGGTAGGTTACACAGGTAAATGCATTTGTCAAAACTCATTAAATATAACCCATAGTCAAGAAAAAAGCAGTCAATGTAAATAAGACCATGAGACGGCCCAGATGCTGGATTTAGCAGATAAGTATGTTGAAGTAGTTTTAGACACAGGCCCAAGGAAGTAAAGAAGAATCTGATCTTAACAAATGTATAGGTATACAATATCCACAGAGAAATTAAAACTTTAAATAAAGAAATAAGTGAAATTCTAGAACTGAAAAGAATAATAACTGAAATAAAATATTCTCTGGATGTACTTAACAGAAGGTTGGAAATGGAAGGAGAAATTATGCAACCAGAAGATATAAGAATAAGACAAAAGGATGAAAAATAAAAATTAAAAAAAATTGAGCTCCTGTGACCTATAGGGTAATATCAAACAATCTAATACGTGTAATTTGAATCTCAGAAAGAGTAGAGAAAAATTGTTGGGGGTAAAATGTAATAATAGCTGAACATTTACCAAATTTGTTGAAAACCACAACTTACAGATCCAAGAATATCAATGAAACACAAGTAAGATAAGTACTAAGAAAACCATACCTAAGTATACCTTAGTCCAAGTGCTAAAAACAAAAATTGAGAGAACTATGAAAGCAAACAAGAGAGTAAACACAGACATATTACATGTAGGAAAAAGAGACAGAAATGATGGCTGATTCTCAGCAGAAAAGGAATCTAAAAGACAATGTAAGATGTTTGAAGTGTTGAAAGAAGCTATCTACCCAGAATTCTCTAGCTAGTGAAAAAATTCTTCAAATAAAGTGAAGTGAAGATAATCTCAAAAAGGGGAGACAGCATTCTTTTCTCTCCAAGAGAACTTCACAATAAGAAATACTATAGGATATTCTTTGGACTATAGAGAAATGATATTGGATAAATATAAGACTTCACGAAGGATAGTGCCAGAAATAATAAATATGAAGAAAAATATAAAAGATTTTCTATAGTCTTTTAATCTGGCTGTTTTAAAGCAGAAAGAGTACATCGTAAAATGGGTTCATAATGTCTATAAAAGATATAACAACAATAATACAAAATAAGAGGGGTCCAGGAACAGGCAAATGGAATTATACACTTACAAGGTTCTTATATTTGTGCAGTGGGAAGTGATGTATTATTAATTCTAAGTAGACTATGATAAGTTAAGAATCTATACTAGAATCCTTGAGCAAAGACTTTAATAAATGAATACAGAAATACCAAACAGCCAGAAATGGAAATAAAATTAAATACTAAAAAATATTTTTCCAATTATCCCAAAAGAAGGCAGAAAAGAAGTTACAGCGGAAAAATAAAATAAAATACAAAAGGCCAAAGAGAAACCAACAGCAATGTAGCAGACATAATAATAATAATATTAGATGTAGAAGAATTAAATATGCCAAGAAAAAGGCAAAACTTGTCAAGCTAGATTAGAAAATAAGTTAGAGCTAACTATATGCTGACAAGATAGCAAATATTTGTTCATTTAAAGAGCGAATATAGCTAAAATTTTAAAGACTGAGAAAAGGAGACACCATTCAAACAATAAGCAAAAGAAAGTTGATGAGGCTACGTTAATATCAAGTGAGTCAGATTTCAAAGTAAGAGAATTCCAAAGATATAAAGGGACATTTAATAATGATAGAAATATCACTTCATTGGGAAAAAATAATGTATATACCTAACAACAAAGTTCCTACAAGAATGATGTAAAAACAGATAAAATAAATGAAAAAGTAGGTAATTTTTCATAATCATATTTGGAGATTTAATGCCCTCTCTCAGTGATGGATAGGACAAATAGAAAAAAAATCAGTAAAAGGACAGACTATTTGAAGAACCGATCTGACTGAATAAGCTTATCAACCACACTGACCTGATATATACAGAATGCTATGCTCCCAAACAGAACAGACCTTCTTTACAAGCATACATGGAATGTTTACCAAGGTAGAACATAGTCTCAAAAACATTCCAAAAGACTGAAATATTAAAGAGTCTCTCGATCATAAGGAAATCAAATAAGCAATCCATAAATAAAAAGATTCTCACCAGACATATGAAAATGAATTAACATGCTACCCAATAACTTACGAGTCAAAGAATAAATCAGAGGGAAATTAGAAAATATTTTGAATAGAATGAAAATGAAAGCACCATATTCCAAAATTTGTGAAATGCAGAAAGAAATAGAAATCCATGAAACAATCAAAAATAAAAACAAAATCAATGAAACAAAGTAAACAATGAAGAAAGTAAGACCAACTTTCGTTCTGAGAGAAGACTGAGAAAAATAAGACATGCCTCAAATGTACTCAAGAAAAACAGAAAGAAAACAAAAATTATCAAAAATAAAAAGGAGGGGTGCCTAGATGGCTCAGTTGGTTAAACATCTGGCTCTTGATTTCAGCTCAGGTCATGATCTCACAGCTTGTGAGATTGAGCCCCACATCCTGCTCTGTGCTGACAACGTGGAACCTGCCTGGGATTCTCTCACTCTCTCTCTCTCTCAAAATAAATAAATAAACATTAAAAAAAATTTTTAAATAAATAAATAAAAAGAAGGAATATCACAATAGATCCTATAAACATTAAAAGGGCAATAAAGGAACACCATAACATTTACTGAAATAAGAGTAATAATTTAGATGAAACAGAAAATTACCTGAAAAACATAACTTATGAAAACTGACTCACAAAGAAATACAAAAAGTTAAATAGCACTTTATTAAAGAAAATGAAGTCATAATTTAAAAGTTTCCCAAAGAGAAAATTCCAGGCCCAGATAGTGTCACTGGTGAATCCTGTCAAACATTTAAGGAAGAAGTAATACCAAACTTATATAAAATCTTTCAGAAAAAAAGATGGTAAGGAAATATTTCCCAAGTCATTTTATGAGGCCAACATATTCATATCAAAACCTAACTAAGGCATTATTATGAGAAAAGAGAAGTATTCATCATAGAACATAAACACAAAAATCCTTTACAGAAAGTTAGCAAGTAGAATAAAGAAGATATAAATGATAACACATCAAGTGGTATTTACCACAGTAATGCAGGATAACTTCAACATTCAAAAATCAATGTAACAACATGTTATAAACCAAAAAAGGGAAAAAATCAGATGAGCATTCACTAGTAGGATAGTAGTTACAGGGTAGGAAATTCTGTTTTAAAATTTGTCTGTTTGTTCATGTATGTTGTATGTATGTATGTATTTTGAGAGAGACAGAGAATGGGAGCAGAGGAGGGGCAGAGAGAGAGAAGGTGAGAGAGAATCCCAAGCAGGCTCCATGCTGTCAGCACAGAGCCTGATGCAGGGCAGGATCTCACGTACTGTGAGATCATGACCTGAACCAAAACCAAGAGTTGGACGCTTAACCAACTGAGCCACCCAGGTGCCCCAGGAAATCCTGTTTTAAACTACTTCTGAAAGATGCTCAAATTCCATGACAGTGGTTGACAAATGAAAATGTAACCTACCTGGGTCGGGAGAATGGTTATTATAGGGACGGTCTGGGAGAGATGGGGCAACAGGAGCTATCCCTCTGGAAACTGCAGTTTGGGATACATCCTGTTGACTTTCCCACCGGCCCTGTTAAAAACAAAAACAGCAATTTTTATTCAAATCAAATAGTTGACAGAAAAACCTGAAGATATTTAAGAAAAACCTGTTATCATTTCTAAAGCTTTATTCCCTTTAAAGACATGACCGATTTGATTGTTTATGTACCTTTCCTCTTGTACTTTCATCTTTATAGTGCAAATTTCCCAAATACTAACAATACCTCAAATTTGGATCTCCTCTCCAGTTCACAATTCAGTCTCCTCAGCTCTGTCCTAACCTTCTGTCTGTAAATCATGCTGCTTCCCAGGAAATACAGATACATAAAGACATTCCTTTGAAAACCTCCCTTACGTTCTGCCTCAGAGAGGCTGTTTCTTTCTGCTCATCTGCCTCAAGATCCTTTCACTTCAGATTCTCAGCTGAGACTGAGGAAAAACTCTAATGGTGTAGGCTGTGTCTTCTCCCTTCTCCAGGGGGTATCTTCCCATCCATTCACACACCGTTCATGAAAGTAAAAATTCTAGAACAGTATATTACCAAGACTCTTATTTTCAACACGCATTAAAGTTCCAGTTGAGCACAAATCAAGTAATCACCAGTTCCCAATAATGGAAAGTCTCTGGATTAACAAATTTTATTGTACCCTAACTTATTTTGTAAATCCCCATTAAAAAGATTTCATTGCATAATACAAGAACACCACCAGTTGGGTGATGGATTAATGGTGATATCATCAAAGCACTTTTAACTTCAGTCCCATCTCGTAAAGAAATAAACCCCAACCAAATGCTAGAAGTACAACACCCAGTAATGGGGATGAGATGCAAATCTTATAAAAGCTTTAAGTTCCCTTTTGATCCTTTGATAATCACTCTGACTTCTTTTGTATCCAAGTTAAATAAGAGTATTTTACATTAGTTTAAGCTGGTATCCCACAGATGAGTGATGCTAACGACTTTTGAGTTCTCCTTAGTAATCGCCTGCAGAGTGAGTTCTTCACTGCTCCCAAAGATGGATGGAGGTGGAAAGACCTCTAAGGTTTCAGATACGTATTGGAAACCTATCCACTTTTAGCAGCAACCTACGTACTGATCATAAAATCAATAAGCCCTAAGTGATCTGGATCCTGTTTACCTCTGAGAATGCCACTTTTCCCTAGGAACTCTCTCAGCCCTTGATAGTTTTAAAAAAATGGTATGATGTTTTAGCATTAGGAAGCCAGGAAACAAAACAGACATGAAAAGATGATTAGGGAAACCATGAACTCTGAAATACTTCACTGTAGAAGCATTTGTGTTACTATGAATCACACACTCATTTACATACTTTAATGTTTCGTTAATGTCTTTTGCATTTAAATTTAATTGTCTGTCTGGGAAGCTGCAGCTTTGTGTATTCTGGGACATCACAATCAGGTAGCTGAACACTAAGGTCAATATTCTTTGGAGCTTCTCAGAGGAAGAAAAGCCTCATTCTTTGTTTACAGTGTTAAGCTCATGCAAGGTTGTTTTGAAGACAACTTACTTAATTTGAGAATAAATGTATTTTTGTGTTTCAGATTTCTCTTTCTTGTTTGGCAGCTGACATAGTGGCACTCTGTCCCTTAGGAAAACTAAGTAGCTGATTTGGAGTCAGCACCTCAGCCATTTGGTGTATAATGGTCCAATGACAAATAATGTTGGTGTCCTCTCTTCCCCCAAGGCACACTCGGCGCTCCGCTAGCTTCCCGGGTAATATTTCCCAGCTGGCACCCCCACACATAATGTTACTAACAAATCGGAATGGAAGCAATAACTTTTACTGCATCATATATTCAAATATCTCAAGTGAGAACATTTGAAAGGACGCACACAGTACATACATACTGCCTTAGCCATACTACTAGCCCTGTCGGATTCGCTTCATCCATCTACCTTAACCTTGAGGAATTCCACATGCTAACTATTCCCAGGTCTCACCAATCAAAGGTAGGGACACAGAGATCTGGGGTAGAACAGACGCTGCTTTAGAGGGAACAACAAATTTGGATGATAAACTGGGTACAACACTCCTCCCTCCTCTTTCTGACACCCACAGATCTCTGGGGAAACATTCTACTGAAATCATTCACTTATTCTTTTCCTCCTATAATGCATGTCCATTCTCTTGCCAGAAATGAAACCTGTGGTTCAGTGTGTAACTACACACACTGCCCCCCAGGGACAAGGCAATTACTGTCTTTCCAATAAATTTTACATCCCTGGCTGTTCCACAGTTATTCTCCCTTTACTAAAATGTTGGGGGAGGAGGGGAGGTAGCATCCCAGTTACAGATACTTCAGAGGGAGATGAACTCAGGACAGTGAATAAATAGGACTTGGCCAAACACTAGATCATTCTGATCTCTTAGGAGCTCAGCTCTCAAAATGAAGAAAGTATGTATGTATGTATGTATACATATATACCTGGAATCTAAAAAGATAAATCTGGGGTGCCTGGGTGGCTCGGTCGGTTAAGCATCCGACTTAGGCTCAGGTCATGATCTCACGGTCCGTGAGTTCGAGCCCCGTGTTGGGCTCTGTGCTGACCGCTCAGAGCCTGGAGCCTGTTTCAGATTCTGTGTCTCCCTCTCTCTCTGCCCCTCCCCTGTTCATGCTCTGTCTTTCTCTGTCTCAAAAATAAATAAACGTTAAAATTAAAAAAAAAAAAAAAAGATAAATCTGTGATTTGTTTCTAACATTCTACATGTCTATCAAACTTCAGAAATCAGCCAAGATGAGGATATACAAGGGAGAAAACTCCAGCTTTGTTTAAGATCTTTAAACTAGCTTCATACTTATTAGGGATTATTTGTGCTAACAGGCTGAATTCAAAGAAATAAAACCCTATTTGAGACAGCAGTTATGTGTGGCTACCATCATGCTTAAAGACAAAATCAAACAGGGAAAACACAGAGGCTCTCAGCTGATTTGAGAACATGCTTAGGTCCTCCTGGTGCACCTAAAATTTCCGTTACTGCTCTTTCCAGACACAAATTCTTTAGGTTTTTCAGAAAGAGGTCTGTTTTTAATCAGGAAAGAGATAAAGAGGTAAAGAATGAGAAGTGCCAGTGACATTACAGGTCCAAAGGTGGCTTCCAATGCAACCAAAGAAGAAATGACTCATATTTGGCATCAGCCTTTACCTGTGCCACACTAAATCACTGTAGTTTTCAGGAAGGTGAGGCAGCCAAAACACACAAAAATCAGTTTTGTTAACTGAATATTCATTTAGGCATTTGGCTACTGCATCGAAAACTCCAATCGGAGGACAATAAACACAATATCTTACTAACTTAAAAAATATAAAAATTATAAAAAGTATAATTCCATCTAAAATGGCTTTAGAAATATCAATATTTTTAAGTTGACAGTGTTCCTTGCATCACAAAAGGTCTCAGTGCACAGCCAATTTTAGATGGAAAAACAAACAATCTGCTGAAATTAATTCTGCAAGCGAAGTCCATCTTGGTAGACTGGTCATAAGAAGCTTGCTAAGTTTTCATTATGTCTATTAAAAAACTGGCTTACAATAATGACAGTAACAGTAAATAGCAGTAAATAGCAACATCACTGCAATTTTATATCTATAGATAGATAGATAGATTTTTTCTATTTCTCAGTGCTCATCAAGATAAGTGTACTCTTAATCCCCTTTATTTTACCCATCCTCACACCCACCTTCCTTCTGGCAACAGCCAGTTTGTTCTCTGTATTTAAGGGTCTGGTTTTTAAGGGTCTTTTTTTTTGTTATTGTTCGTTTACTGGAGGGGAGATGGGTGGGAGATGGGCTGAATGGGTGATGGGTATTAAACAGGGCACTTCTGATGAGCACTGGGTGTTTTATTTAAGTGATGAATTACTAAATTCTACACCTGAAATTAGTATTACACTGTATGTTAACTAACTGGAATTTAAATAAAAACTTGAGAAAAAAAAAAAATGAATGATTGCTTTTAGGCCCTAAGGTGAACTTAAAAGTTGGGAGTGGTTCATCAAATTCCATTTATCTTTTTAAGATTAATTAGTCCATCAATTCAATCTTGGTGGAGCTCAGTACAGCAATTCCAATTCTAACATGGAGTGAGCATCGATAATAAGGGCATATAAAATATGGCGAATTGCAAGTATCATAGGCCAAACTAGAGACTGTTTTAAAAGTAGCTCACCATCTCCTCTCACCTCCCCAAGAGCCCTAATCCTACAAACTCTCTGCCCTTGCCTCCCTCCCACACCGTTTAGTGTCACTTTGTCTGAAATGACTAATCTTTGCCATATCAACTGAAAATTAGGAGGAAAAGGGAGATGTGAACCTCTTCTGTGGCCTCTCCCCGCTTCTGAACATCATTTCATCTAACCTGAATGCTCCCATATTACACAGGGGAAGACAGCACATCAAAGTCTGTTGTCTATAATTCTGATTTCATAATCAAGATCAGAGGGCTAGACACAGAAATGAATGGGACACAGAACCCAGAAATAGGCCCACACAAGTTTGCAAGGTAAATGTAACTAATATTCAAGTATTTCAAAACTCATTTTCTAGCATCTTAAGCAAGCATCATCAACTTCAGATTAAAATTATGTTTCTGACTCAACTCTCTTGTGCATTAAATACTTTCATTGCAAAGAAACCAAGATGGTCCTGCTAAGGAAAGTTCTGTGGTGTCAAAGAAATGCCCCAAGCACTTCTGCCATTTTTTTTTACTCCTCTTTCCCTGTTCCATGCTCGAGAAAAGGAGATCTTACAAGTTCTCAAATATTTATTTATATTATTTGCTTAATATGAATTATTCCAACTTCTCACATTCCAGAGCCTTCTAAATTCAGTAAGATGTCTTAATTCCTGGGCTCTTTTCACAGATACTTTCACAGTCTTAGAATAAGAAACATTTGAAAGGAATCCTACATACTGACTACCAAAGTTATTTTTACAATAAAGAGCCAAAAAAATGATTACAGTGTCAAATTTAGTCATCTTATAAAAGCTACATTTAAAAATTCATTTTTTATAATTTTTAAAGGTGTTTATTTATTTTTGAGAATGGGCGAGCATGAGCAGGGAAGGGCACAGAGAAGGAGACACAGAATCTGAAGCCGGCTCCGTGTTGTCAGCAAAGAGCCCGACGTGGGGTTCAAACTCAGGAACTGTGAGATCATGACTTGAGCCAAAGTCGGATGCCTAACTGACAGAGCCACCCAGGTATCCCTAAAAATTCATTCTTATTCTCAAGGTAAAAACAAGCATGATACAAGTTTTAGGTAGTAGGATAGTATTTATATCCCACTCATTAGGAAAACCTAATGAATTAATTACCTCTCCCTGGATCTCTGAAAACTGAAGAATGCAGGAAGTTCCCCCAAAGAAAAGAAAAGAAAAAAAAAAATGAGTCTGAGATTTTTCAAAACAGTTTCTTTTAGGATTTTGTGTATAAATTGTTATAAATAAAGCAATTGGAGACCTCCTCAAACACTATACACAAGAGAACTCTTCCTACTTAAAAGAGTAGGAAGTAAAATTCTTCACTTCTGTTTTTTAAAGGGTGTTGAATTTTGACAAACGTTTTTCTCTGCTCCTATTGAGATTTTCATACATACATGTTTTATATATGTTATATATGCTTTTTAATTCTAATTTATTTTTTAAATAGCTAATATGTTCACATGATCCCAAAATCAAACAATAGAAAAAGGCATCATGACAAACCTCCTACCTTTACCCCTACCTGCTCTTCCCCACACACTTCCACCCTCTCTCCAGGCAGGTAAATAATGGTATTAGCTTCTTATATATCCTTGTAGGGCTTCGTAGGCATATGCAAGCAAATCTATACACAGTCACACACGCTTCTCTCCTGTCCCTTTTGTAATACAAATGGCAGCAAACTATTCTGCACTTAATTTTTTAATTTTATTTTAATTTTCGTGAACATACAGTGTAATATTGGTTTCAGGAGAAGAATTCAGTGATTCATCACTTACATACAACACCCAGTGTTCATCACAAGTGCCCTCCTTAATATCCATCACCCATCTAGACATCTCTCACCCACCTCCCTCTATCCGCTCTGTTTGTTTTCTATCATTGTGCGCCTCTTATGGTTTGTTTCCTTCTCTCTTCCCTCCCTTCCCATATGTTTATATGTTTTGTTTCTTAAATTCCACATGAGTGAAATCATATTGCATTTGTCTTTCTCTGACTTATTTCACTCAGCATAATACACTCTAGCTCCATACACATTATTGTAAATGGCAAGATTTCATCCTTTTTGATGGCTGAGTAATATTCCATTGTATATACACCACATCTTCTTTATCCATTCATCAGTTGATGGACATTAGGGCTCTCTCTGTGGTCTGGCTATTGTGTGTGGGTTTTTTTTAAGTTTTTTCTTTTATTTAATTTGAGAGATAAAATATGTACACGTGTGAGTGCGAGAGAGTCGTGAGGGTAAGAGAGGGAGAGAGAGAGAATCCCAAGCAAGCTCTGCAATTCACAAACCATGAGATCATGACCTGAGCTGAAGTCAAGAGTCAGATGTTTAACTGACTGAGCCCCCCAGGTCCCTCTCAGTTGGCTACTGTTGATAATGCTGCTATTAAACCTGGGGTGCATGTACCCTCTCAAATCCGTATTTTTGTATCCTTTGGGTAAATACCTAATAGTGCAATTGCTGGATCATAAGGTAGCTTTCTTTTAGTTTTTTGAGGAACCTCCATACTGTTCCCCAGAGTGGCTGCACCAGTTTGCATTCCCACCAGCAGTCTGCACTTCATTTTTAATCATTAGGTATATCCTGGTTATTTTTCTATATTAGTACCTGCCTGGAAGGGCTCCTAATCATTCTTGCAGCTGCATAGTATCCCATTTATTTATGTGTGTGTGTGTGTGTGTGTTTCGCACGCGCATGCACATGTGCAGCATGTGCCCAGATAAAGTGTATTTAACCAGACCAAACCAATGGACATTTGCATCCAATCTGCTGCCATTATAAACAAAGTTTCGTGGACACTCTTGTCCATATCTCACTTCACATGTAGGTAAGCACTGCTACTGTGTAAAGGGATTCTGGTATTTTGTATGTCAATTAGTTAAAGCACCACCCGATCTTGAGGAATTCTATTATGGGTAGTGTTAAAAACAGGTTTTGAATACAAGGCCAATGCTGCATTTGAAAATGTTTTCCACTGTTTCCTTTAAAGGCCAGAGGGAGAGCCTCTGTTCCTTGCTGCTATTAGCAGGGAAAGGGTTTTGTTTTTGTTTTCTCGCTAGCAAGAAAATATAACTTTAAGAATATTTATTTTTCCTAAAAATCTTTTAAGAAGCTCTGCTTTAGATGATACAACTACTGAGGAACCCCTCCTCTGAAAATGCGGCAGCTACTCTGTACTCCCTTCTGAAGTGAGCCTAGAATCAAATCCTCTTTGCTTTATATTCTTTTCACTTAGTTTTCTAGCATCACGGATATAAGCCTCTATCAGCTGAATAACCTTACCCATTCAACAGGTCCATCCCATAAAAATCAGTCTTAGAAACAGTTTTCTCCTCCCTTTCTCCTAGTGAAAAGCAAAAGGTCTCTAATTATGATGTATGGACATTTCATTCAACCTAGCGAGAAGTCCCAGGATGCCCACAGCAATGAGATGGTGACTAAAGCCCAGCTACACCTACTAACCTCAGGGCCCAGGGATGCCAAGAGTCCAAAAAGAGGTAAAATAATAGCTTCACAGCTGAACTGGGAGCAAAGTTAGTAATGGCAAGCTGGCACCTTCCGTTTTCCCTGACAATACTTCCAGAGGGTGAGGAACGCTATGGTTGGGGAGAAGCAACTGAAGCCAAATTTTGAGGAAGATTGCCAACTGCTGCCATGGGAAAAAAGAGGCATTTAACTTGTTTGAAGTGTATGACAACTACTAATGTACACTGAAATAGAGTGGAGGGATCCAAATCCTTGTTGCTGTGATGGCACCATGACACCAGTAAAACCTGAGAGGGTGAAAATCAGACTTTCCTCATTTTCACTAAGTTACTCAGGGACCCCAAGAGGTCAAGATGATTAAAAAAGGAAGGTCCTCAGTAGAGTAACAAAAATGTGTAATGTTACAGTTATTCACTTAATATGATAGGTCCTGCTAACTTCTCCCCAACCCTCCACAGAAATTGCCACGGGAAAGGCTCCAAAAATCTCTTCACTGTCCCATCTGAAACAGTCTTTTCAGTCCTCATCTTGCGGTCCCTGAGGAAACTGGAAGGAGTCCTTCTTCAAACTTAAAAAGTCCTTTCTGCCCAGTTTCCAAGCCACTCTCTGTGGGGTCTTCTTTCCTCTTTGGGGACTCCTTCTCCATCAGCCAGGCCAGCTTCTCCTCGGGCACATGCTTGTGTGTATTATCAAGCCCTTGAGCTCAGCCTTTATTTAGATCTAAGTCCTCACTCAGTTGTTCAGCTATGCCCCTCAGCTCCCTAATCTGTCTTCTGCCCAGGCTTCCAGACCCTTCAACTGGCACAGACACCTTATGTCAAAAATTGAACTAAATCATTTTCTGCCCCAAACTTGTCCCTCCTACAGTTCATCTCTCCATTCTGTCACCTTTGTCTCCTCCCTTGCCCAACCTCATTCTTCAGGTCCTCAGAGTTCTAGACATTCTCTCTTTAATATACCTGAACCGCTCTCCCTCTCCCTCCCACTGCTGAATCTACTCCCCTGATCTCCTCCATCCTCCAGTTAAATTTTTTTCACACTTTTACATCGATAACTGTATGTATTTGTACTACATCCATTATTCTAATGTAATTTTATAGGCCACAGCCAGGATCCCAAGTGGGGTTTAGGTGGACTGTTAAAAAATACTTTCCACTTCAACTTTAACCATGTTACTGCCATTACTCCTTCAGCAGCTACCTGCCTCCCCATTACTCCTCGGCACAAAATGTTAGAACTTCTATAATCAGGCCCGTTCCCTCTGGGTTCTACCCCCCAGCACCCCACCCCCCGCCTTCTTTCAGTCACAATGCATGCACTGTCATGAACTGAGCAAGCTTTTTCATCCCTCCATGTTTTTGTTCACACTGCTGCTTTGACTCCTTCCCTGCCTTGGGTGGACTTCATTATTCTTCAGCTTACAGGGATTATCACCTCTCTGCAGCCTCTCCTGATCTGTGAATACTGCCTATAAAAGTGTCCACTCCCTCCTTTGGTCTCCTACTCTATCATACTTCTAGTATAGCATCCATGTTCCCTTACTCCATTTATTTGTGATTTAGATGAAGCACAATAATTTTCTTTCGAGTGATGATATTATTTAAACATAAGGAAATCGGGGTAAATAGAAAATTTTGGCCATTTCTTTCAAGGAATTTATAATATAATTGAGAATTTGGGTTAGAAGTAATGTAAAAAATGCAAAAGTCATGTTTTTTTTCTTTATATTTTCCTTAAAGTATTTAATTTATTTACAATAAAAAATAATGACATAATCAATTTCCCAAAATCTCAGCTTTGTTCTGGTAATCACAACTTATGCTGTGTTTATCAAGAACAAATCAGGGGTGCCTGGGTGGCTCAACTGATTAAGCTCAATTGATTACGGGGTGTCTGACTTCGGCTCAGGTCATGATCTCACATTTGCGTTGACAGCTCAGAGCCTGGAGGCTGCTTTGGATTCTGTGTCTCCCTCTCTCTGCCTCTCCCTGACTCATGCTCTGTCTCTCTCTCTCTCTCTCAAAAATAGATAAATGTTAAAAAAAAAAAAGAACTAATCAAACCCATCACTGGATCAGTGTAAAGGAGTAGTACTTAGTACACTTTGAGATACATGGTAGGTGATTAGTAAATTAATAAGCTAGAGAGAAACTTATATGTCTATAAACATATATATATAGCTCATTTTTCAGATCTAGGTTACTAGAAGTTTGCCTGAAATAATAGTGTGTGTGTATACATATACATATATGTATATATGTATATGTATATACACACATTTTTATGTATTATTTCAGGTAAACTCCTAGCAACCTAGATCTTAAGAATGCGTCTAATTATTCATCAAGTTAATTGTTCTTTTTCTTAAGTTTTCATGAGGAAAATTTCAAATGCACAAAAACAGAGTGTAGAATAACAAAAGTAGAAAGGATAGTATAATGAATCCCATGCAGCTATAACAATTATCAGTAAATAGTCCATCTTTTTTTAACCTATACCCCTGTCCTCTCCCTCAGATTATTTTCAAACAAATGCCTGGCATCAGGCTATTTTATAAGACACTTTTTATAAGTCACTTTTAACCTCCTCAAGGGTTAAGATACCAATACAGGGCTTGTTGCCCACAGTCGGTTGAATGTCACAATATCTAACCAGGTCCCTCAAAAAACATCAGACACAAAAAATACTGTGATATAGGACATCCAGTTATAACAATTTCAAGTGTGATCCCTTTAAGTAAATGATAAAGAATTATCTATGCTTAAAAGTCTCTTAAATTGGGGAACACTACATTAACAATGAATAAATTCCAGCTAACAAAAGTTCTATTCCCTTATTTTTCTTTCTTCTAGCAAATTAACTCTCAGATAAAATCTTCTTATTCTTCACAGATGTGTAATCATTCCATCGACATTTTACTATTAAAAATCTGATTCGAAGTTCTTTTATTGACACAAACAGGAAGATTATTTTAAGTAGAAACATGAACCTAAGTAATAATATTGGGGTTTAACCCTTAAAGAGTAGAGTAATAAGGCATAGTAAACCTTAATTTAACTGGCAAATAAAAAGAAATGAACTCTAAACACTTTCAAATAAATTTCACACAGTATAGAAGAGAAGGAGAAATTCTGACACGCAAAACTAGTGTGTGGTATTTGAGCAGGGGAAGCTGAATGGGCAACTAACTGTTCTAAGACTGACAGATAACAAGTTATAAACACTTACCTTGTTGCTGCCTAGACTGTAGAATGGAATAAGGTCTTGTCGGCTGCCAGACAACTGAAGAAGAAATACAGAGGGTGTTAGTCCTTTATGTGAGAAAGTATATAAATCTACAGTCCTGGAAATACAAGAATTTGAAAACCAAATCAACAGGACGTTAAAGTCTGATAGCAGAGACGTTGTGGAGACCAAAGCTGTAAACCAGGCTAGCGTAAACTTTGGGATGTTATTAGGCACAATTTTTTTTTTTCTTTTTAACTGAATGGAACTTTAAGGCAGAAGGCTTGTGTAAGATCAGATACCCCATTTATACTGAGGCAACAACTGGCTGGGCCTGAGTAAGGGTACTTAATCTGTGTTTCCCCTTCTATTGAAAGGATACCAGGTTACTGGTTATCTTACCATGTCCTGATCTTATGACTTCCTTCTCTGGGTATTCGTAGCAGATGTATAGACACAAGCTATTTAATTTTAAACCATAGGATTCTAAATGCCAAACCTCTGCAAGTATCTCTGCATTTTGATGTGTCATTTTCTAAAGAAATGAGAAGATTTTAAGTTGAAATAAAATGATATTTCTTACTGTCTGAGAATGTTCCCAATCTTTCAGTCTAAGATCATTAGTGATGTCATTCGGTCACTCGGAGGCCCCATGTGCCCTCCCATCTGATACTCTCCCTACCTGTCACTATGGTCTCTCAAACACTAAGGTTAAGGGTCAGCTGCTCTTTACAATGTTTGTACTGTGGTTTTCCTTAGTGCAAAATTCAGACAAAGGTAGTATTTTTCATACCCACATCTTTGTCAGAAGTAAGGAAAGGAAAGATAAATCACAGGGCCACAATCATATTTCTTTGCGAAGAATTATTTGTATGCTTAATATGCACATAAATTATATCTATGCTTCAAAAACAACAATAAACTTAAGACACTGTTATGAAACAAACCTAACTTATTTTACTCATTTATGCTACCCTGGATGGCCTTTCAGCAACTGAGTTTGTAAACCGAGTCCAGACTTCTCCTCAATTTAAAAGTAATGAAGTTAGGCCCAGAAAATTCAAATGACTTACGCAAGGCACTTGGCTAGTTTTGCTTTAGTTCAACACACACTCACTGAACACCCAGTCACTGTGCTAGGCACTGCTCATACAAAAATAAAGGAGAGACATTAGAAACATACTTTAATGGATACTTTCCTTACCACACTGGCTAGCACAGTAGCACAGTCGCTACATCAGTTCAGAGAAGGAAATGATACCCGAGATGAGAGTTACAAGGATGGAGAAGAGTTATCCAAGCAAAGAAGAAAAGGGAAGGAGAGCCCAGGCAGAGCACCAAATGGGGAGTCCATGTACTCACTCTGTTCACATTTGGAGAGCTAATACTCCTCCTACTCAGTTTCCCCTTTCCTGTCAACTGTTCCTTCACTGTAACTTCCTGTTAGAAAATGTACACAGGAAAAACACGTATCTGAGACAGACCTCCAAAGCAATGGCATGTAAAGCAGTCTTTGAGCTACTATCTCTACACACACGTTCCTTGTTCTTTAAATAATGGCTGTTACTTCACATGATGGAATGACCCAATTCCAATCACTGTGGAATATTCAAAGTTAATTATATAGCTGTTGGTTACTTAGATCACTCTTTTATCTCTTGATGGCCCCCTTGAAGCTGGCCAGAAGTTAGTTCCAGGAGAAAGATCATGAAAATTAGATCATTCACTTTTATTTTTCATTAGGATCTTTGGTTAGAAATAATAAAAGTCTCGATATTGCTATGTAAAATGAGGTTTAAGGTTCCACTAAGGATTAGGTTTACTGCTGGCATCTCTATTATCCCTTCTAGAGAACCACTCTAAGGCTGTGGCTGGCATATCCAGCTAAGCAAAGAAGGGTCCATTCTGCCTCATACCTACGTATTTCTTCCACAACATTCTTGTCCATTACCAAAGAGTTTTTAAAATAATTCTTCAGCTGGAGAGTTAAATATTTTCTCCCATTAACTCAAGGCAACTAGATACCATTTAGTGTACTGGGAAAAGTAACTTCCCAGTATAGCTTTTGTATGTTCCAAGACTTAACTGATAAGTTGAATCTAAATTAATATGCCCCACTTAAACAGATGCTTCAAAGGTTTGGATGTAACAATCCTGTGAATTGTAGAGAGGCAAAGAGAATCAGGCTGGGTCAGCACCACTGCTACCAGCTCTGTTGGCTAACCTGGCGAAGACGATCCAAAGTGAGAAGGTTCTCCACAGCCAGCACACTTCTGAGGTATTTTTCAATATAAGCCTCTGAGTCAGCAGAAGCGGTGTTTTCAACATTAGCTGCCATTCTTGCTAATGTTTCTCGTTCCTCTACTCCCTGGGCATCCTGGAGAACAGAAAGTTGTGTATTAAAATTAAGTACTTGGTAGAAGAAAACATAAAAGCTTCTTCATCTATACAAGTACACACACACACAGAGTACTGAACTAAATGGGACATATTCCAAAACTCCACTTTACTGCCAGCTTTCAGAACTCAAAATGCATTTCCCCACAGAAATTAACGGTATGAATTGGTGGTTAGGTTAACTTGAAAGGTTAACACAGTGCCACTGAAACACAGCACATTCTCAATAAAATTGTCCTCTGCTATGTTTCTGTTGCAAACAGAAATGTTACTGGTTACAAAGGATTTGGTGGAAATAGCTGGAAATATACCACCACCACAATACTTCAGAAATACATCATGAGGGGCAAGAGAGAGGAACAAGAAGCTGGGGTGACAGCAGGACAGGGGTCGGGTCCAAATAACTCCAGTAGGAGGCAGACACAGGTATGGAGAAGAAGAATGCAAAGGAAGGTTGGCTTTCCACCCGTTCCCTAAGCAGCAGACCACGGACTACACGTCCAAGAAGTAGCAGCTTTTAAAACTGGTCTCAGTCCTCAACTCTGGAGTGAGACAGGCCAAAGGCAGCATTGCACCCACCAAGAAGAAAAGTATCTTGGGAAATTCTCACTTGCTGTGCTCTTGCCAAGAGCCCATCCCTGCTCCTCTGACATGGGCGGCCCGTGCAGATAAACAAGATGTTCACAAGTCAGGGAGGGACGTTGTTAATGTATTTAATCATGTCAAGCAAGCTTGGCTCCTAACAAATTACTCTATTCAGAGAAAATCTGATACTTTATTTACTTGCGAATTTGTCAGAATAATGTCAAAACCCACAAAATATATATCCATATGCCGCTGCATCTTTAGATGCCATCAACTTTAAGGAAAAGAAAAACATTATTTTATATACCACTAAGGAGAAAAGAAAAAATTCTGCCAATTAATTTTAAGATATCAATTATTAAACACATTCTAAAGTCAAAAATATTTTTTAAAATTTAAATAAGCTTTAAGAACAGATAAAATGTGGAAGAATCTGGAAGGTGGCTTAACTTCACAAAACTTCTGTCTCCTACCACTATAGGATTCATTTGAGCCTTTTAATAACTCTGAAAAGAAGCAATCATCCTCATTTCATGGATGAGGAAAGATGAAGGCCACGTAATTGGCAAGAGAGTCAAGATTAGAACTTAGGTCCCCTGATACTCCTGACAAAGTAGTCCTTTTACCTCTCAACACACAATACTTTTTGGTGTCTGAAGGGAACAGGAATTATCCTGATTTTATAAGAAAAGGGAAACTTGAGTTTTATAGAAACAGATACACTCATGTTACTCATGTCCCTATCAAGATTCAAAACATTTCCATTACTTCAGAAAGTTCACTTACGGCCTACCCTTCCCCCCAAGGCAAGGTAATTTCTTTCACCACAGATTAGTTTCACCGGTTTTAGAATTTCACATAAATGGAATCATCCTTTCTTGTGTCTGGCTTCTTACATTCAGCATAATGATTCTGGATTCATTGAAGAAGTTCATTTCTTTGTGTAGCTAAGTGATAGTCCACACTATGGATATACCACAATTTGCTTATCCATTCATCCACTAATGGATGTTTGGATTGTTTCCAGTTTTGGGTTCCTCTGGATTCAGCTGCTATGAGCATTCCTATACACATCTCTATGACACACATGGTCACTTCTCTTGAGTAAGCACCTAGAGGTGGAATTACTGGGTCCTGGGGTAGACAGTTGAAACCATTTCCTATTCTCTGGCCTACCATCAGTTCTTTTGCCACCAAGCTCTCATAGCTGCTATAACAGGGAACACAGAGAACTTTTCAAGGATTTTTCATGATGAAACCTAGCTCCTTGAGGAATCTTTTTGTTTCTAAATAAAAAATAAACTAAGTGTAGTCCTTTTCCTGTTAAGTTTTAAGTTTTAAGTCTCGCTGTTCCTTTTTCTTTATCATCAGGATTTGATAATGTGAAAATAACACTTGCCAACTTAGATGTTTAGATAATTATTAACAAGCAGCCCAACCACATGAGGTCATATGCTTCTCTCTCAATGGATCCCCCTGCATTTCCTCCCTTTGAAAACTGTATCACTCAGGGAATAAAAGCACCTTTAAAGAGGATAAGGAACCTACAGTTGGGAGGGGATGAGACAGGAGGGGAAGGAAAATGAGAGAAATGGAAAAATGGAAGAGAGTTCACTACAGCAGTCATTGTTTCTCAACTGCATTCAAACCATGTATAGAGTTAAAGTATGAAACAACCAGAAAGACATAAAACATTCAGACACAGAGAATAAACACTGCATCTCTTGCTGAGCATATAAGTATACAAAGAGTAATCGACTACAGACCCAAGATTTTGCAGCTAGTCTAACTCTGAAAACAGACTTATTTTTAAAATGTGCAGCAGGCTCCAAATTAAACAGTTAAACAGCTAATACTTACTATGTAAGTCTAACACTTTGGAGATCCAGTACAAGACTTCCTGCGGTATAAGAAATCTAAAGCAGAGCCTAAGCACTATATAATCTTTTCACCCTTCCAAAAACTCACTGCTTAGAATACATTTTGTCCACCTATTGTTCACTCAACAGAATCAACAACTTCCAGCACTCAAAAATGAAGCATAGGGTGCTGATGTGGACCATGTGGTTAGTAGGGAGTGTCCACTCCCAGCGCACTCTCCCATTCTTCACTCCCTAGGAAAGTATAATCTGCACCTCCTCACTCCTCGATTCTGGATGGTGAGCGTGACAGACGGGACCGCTCTGATTTCCCTTTTGCAGAGTCCTTTTCTAAGAACCGTCATGTCTTCCTACCCCTGTAAGGAAGGCCTCCATTGCCAGCTGTGTCGAAGACCAGGTGAATAAATCTGGGATTAAATATTAGGAAGCAAATGAAAACTACATCGTCCAGCAAGCTTCTGTCCGGGGGTATTTGAAACCCCATTTGTTTGATTCCTATGGCTCTCTCAGTTCAGAAAGGGAAATAAGGAGAGGAAAATAATAATAGGATCTATAATAATGGCAATTACAATTTACTGCTGTGTGTGTGTGTACAACATCCTTAAAAAACAACCCTGTACAGAGGTATCACTAACCCAATTTGATAAATGAAAAAATTGAGGCTCAAAGTAACTCACTAAGTGCACCTCACTGAGAGGTGATGAAAGTAAGATTTCTGTGTGATTCCAAAATGAATCTCCAAAGCTTGAATCTCTATTTTGAGCTATGTTGCCTCCCTTTGGAGGGTTACAATATTGTTACCTTATGTCTACTAGAAATGAAAAGGAGTGCTGTCTTCTAGGAGTATTGATTTGCTTTTCAAAAGAAAGTTCTTCTTCAACAAAATACTAAAACCAGAACCTTTGAAGCCACAAGTACATTTTACTATGAATCACATTAAGATTAGAAAATTCCTCTACAAACCTACAGCATTTGCCTAAACACACATTTTCATGGACTATGTATTTCTTGGGTAGGTGACTTTTCAGGGACATAGCTCTTTTTACATGTTTATTTTTAGTAAACTCAAATTTTGTACAATCCTTCACCTCTGGAATATTGGAGACAATCTCAAAAGTCACTCCACAGCCAGGAATAGAACTTCGATGTGACATCTTTTTTAGGAGACTCTGAGCAAAACCCTAGAGAAAAACAAAACAGAAAGATATGGTTTCCTACCTCAAAAACTGAGTGTTCATTAACAAAGCATAAGGGATACTGCATTCATTCTAACAAAAAGAAACAGAGTATATTTCCAACATAAGCAAGCTGAAATCCAAATCACTAAATAGAGACTCCTCAACTTCATTTTAGTGCACAAAACCAATTTATTAGATTCTTGCCGCGTGACAGGTGCTAGACCCATTATATGAAGAGTATAAACCCACAACTCTGGAAACAGACACTGGGCATCTGGTTCAGCTCTGCTTAAAGGCTACAGAAAAAAAAGACTGTTGACTTCAACACAATAAAGTGACCTTCTGAGATGTAAGCAAGGACTGGTACTCTTATACTTTTTTTTTTTTTTTTCCAGTACAATGGACATCTTGCAGCATGAATATTGACAAGTTCGGGCATTAAATTCTTGACCAAAGCAGGATCGTTATGAAGAATGATTTAAGAGTGCATGGTCATTGTTTATGCTGACTGTGCTCTTTGCACAGTTAAGAATTGAACTGTTGAATTAATGCATATATGACTCATTTGAAGATGCTGCTAAGACTGAACATCCTGTAGAGGTTGAAGAGAGCAGGGATGAGGGCAGAATACAATTGGTGAATCAAGATAAGAAGAAGAGAGAATATTAAACTGATGCCCAACTTTTTCCCTCATTCAAAAGGGAAGCAGGAAATATGTGAGAACCTCCGAAAAAAAATAGAAAAATCCAGCTGTTTGGTCCTAGAAGTACATATTTTCACAAACCTCCTTAATAATAATTTCTCTCCTCTTCAGTGATCTATCGTTACTTTTTAAAAGACTGTAACTTTTATGGGGCACCTGGGTAGCTCAGTTAAGCCTCTCTTGATTTCGGCTCAGGTCATGATCTCCCAGTCTGTGGGTTCCATCCCTAGAGCAGGCTCTGTGCTGACACCATGGAGCCTGCTTCGGATTCTCTCTCTCCCTCTCTCTCTCTCTGCCTCTCCCCTGTTTGCTCTCTCTCTCTGTCTCTCACAAAATAAATAAATAAGCATGAAGAAAAAAATAAGAATAAAAATTAAAAAATAAAAATTAAAAAATAAAATAAAAACTGTAGTTTTAGAATGCAAACAGACCAGTGATTTCAGCCCTTCATTCTACCCACTTCAGCCTTGCAATGCTGAGCTACTGCCAATTACACTGGTCAGAGCTCAGCTGTAGGTTTGTTTTCTTTTTAATGGGTGGGGAGGGAAGGTGTGGGTGCTGTTGTTACCTACTTTTTGCTTTCCTTCTGTATGGAACTACTGAAGCTGATTTGCACACATTAGCGTCATAAGGAAGTCCCTGTTCTTGTATAAAGAAGCAAATTTTGGGAATGAAGTATCTGAAACCAGGAGGGAAACTGGCATGCCCTAAAACACTATTACATCATTCAGCATCAATTTGATAATGTCAAGTCATTTCAACCAGGGAAAAAATGTGGCAACTTTTTGTCGCTATAATAAAAAATAAAAAATAAAAACAAACTAGAGAAACACACACACACACACACACACACACACACACACACACACACACCCCAGAAGGAGTTCAGTGATGCCATGATGCACCCTTTCTGTTAAGGATTCTGTGGGGCTGGTGGTTGTCCCAGGGCAGTCTCAGTGCCTGGCAACCAGAATCTCTAGCTCAGGCATGGCAAATCGCTCTTCAAAATGCTCAAGAGCAACACGTCTTTTTCAATCCCTTAAAGACTTCCGAGAAAAGAGAGATGGAGAAGAGTGAACGGGAGCCACACCATATACGTCTAGCTAACCCGATGACCTGGATTTTATTGATGCTGGATTGCCAAGCTAAAGAGCTGCAATTTTAACAGCATTACCGCCAGTCTTCATTTCAAAGATTGATATCAGTGTGACATTTAGAACTAAAGATTAATTTTTAGGGGTGGAGATTACATCTAGGACTCTGTCAACCATGACTGTGCTCTTTTAAATGAAAAGATTTCTTTTCATATGTCCTGGTTTTAGTCAGTGTACTGAGAAGGCCTCAAAAAAAAAAAGAAAAATGAGCACAGACAGTTAAAAGAATCTCCAGAATGAGCCTCCCAAGTCCTATATTTGCAAAGCCAATGAAACAAACAGTTTATACCCTTACCTAGAAGTTTTCTACTAACCCCAGTCACATGGAACAAGGTCCTTCCTGATCCAGCTGCAACTGCGTGGCCGGCCACGGACCTGCACCACCCCCCCCCCCCCCCAGCACACCTGTCAACACTCTGCTTCTCATGGTCTGAGCCCTCCATGCCCTGTCCCTCCTCACTACCCCTGCACATGTGTTATCTCCTCTCCACAGAAGAGTCAATTCCTCCTCTGCCTGCCAAACTCCCCTATCTATAAAGGAGTGGCTCACATGCTACCCCCCTCTCTGACACCTGCTCTGACTCCCTTGGTGTGAATTCTCCATCCCTTGGCCTGCAGCCTTCCAGCACTCAGGGAGCACCGGCATTACAGCACTAACCCAACAGAGACAGATCACCTGTTCATATATGTCTACATACACCAACGGACACTAGCTATTTCAAGATGCAGACTACTTCTAACTTATCCTGTTACCCAAAGCTTGACAGAGTACACTCTCTAAATATGTGAATCAGTGAATTAGCAGATGACTGAAAGGGAAGAAAGAGATGCAAAGCGGAGGGTAAGATGTCCAAACAACAGCAAACCTACAGAGAACCTTCACATCTTGGGTGACCCAAACGAAAAGTCAAAAAACAAAACAGTGAACTTTACTTTGACTGGGCTCTGTGGCAGCGAAAAGAATGGCATTAATTTGTGACTATGTAATAAGAAAGACTGATTGTAACAACTTAATGTTGTCTTGGAGAAGTCGGGATGGAATGTGCCAGAACGAAGCAGGCACAGTTACAAGACAGTAACAGGCACGCTGAAGAGAAAATGCTTCATAGAGTCTGCTTAGATGAGAGGCCAGAACAATCATTCCCTGGCCCTGCCCTCAACGTCAGACCTGTGATTAAAGTCATTTCTTCAACGAGGATTAATGACTCACCTGCCGGCCATGAACATTGACACAAATTCGTTTCCGTAACACTAACTGCATGTCAGCTGGATGGCTGAGCTGGACTGTCACCCGCACAATCAGATACACTCGCTCATCCGCAGGGGTGCCTTTACTGAGCTGAGGACAGCTGTGCACTGCAGAGTCCCAAGAGGCTTCTGCTCTCACCTGCAGAGACAGAAAGAACATACTTTTCCCTCTCCTCCTGGAAAAACAAAACAAAACAAAACAAACAACAAAAAAAAAACAACCTCACGAGGAAACATCTTGACTTGGCTACAGTCCTACAGGCTGGTCGTGAGTGCAGATGTACTAGAACCTCCCTGAAAAGCTATGGGATAGGAAGATATGGTCTCCATCACCCTAGTCTGGGAAGAACAGAGCATGATGTTCCTGGCTGGCTGGCTTTTAAAATGTTTTTATTTTGAAAAATGCTCAAACATAAAGTGCAAATTCAGGACAATGAACTCCTGTATATCTTCCATCTAGAATCGTCAGCTGCTCAGGACAATGAACTCCTGTGTATCTTCCATCTACAATCATCAGCTGTTAATATTTTGCCACTTTTCCTTTCTCTTTCTCGCAACACATATACACACAGTATTATTTTTTTGCTGCACTACTTTAGAGGAAGTTACAGACTTGTAACTCTACATGCCTACATACATTAACAAGTATCTTCTAACAGCAGGTACATCCTCTGACTTAACCATAGGATAATTATATTCAGGAAATTTAACATCAATAAAATACTATTATATAATACATAGTCTACATTCAAATCTTTCAGCTGTTCCAATCCAGGATCACTAACTGCATTTAGAGGTCATGTCCCTTTAGTCCATGTCAATCTGGAATGGTTCCCCACCCTTTCTTTGTTGCTCATGACACTGACTTATTAAAGAATGTACAGAATGTACAGAATTGTACAGAATGTATCACAGTTGGGTTTGTTGTCTTTTTCCCTGCTATTAAAGTTTTGCATCTTAGGAATACCACTAAGTGATAATGTGCCCTAAGCATCACATCAGCTTTCCTTGTTTAAACTATTTTATTGTTTTTCCGATATACTCAAAATTAGAAAATAAGCTCCCACTATATACCCATCACCCGGATTCAAACATTATCTAGATTTTGCCACACTAACTTCATCTTTTTTCTCCTCTTTAAAAAGCCTTTACCACAGGGCCACCTGGGTGGCTCAGTCGGTTAAGTGACTGACTCTTGATCTTGGCTCAGGTTATGATCTCACAATTGGTGAGGTTATGATCTCACAGTTGGTGGGTTCGAGCCCTGCATCAGGCTCTGCACTGACAGCACAGAGCTTGAGATTGTCTCTCTCTCTCTCTCTGCCCCTCCCTTTTCATGCTTTCTCTCTCTCTCTCTCAAAATAAATAAACTTTAAAAAAAAAAGTCTTTAGTAAAGAATTTCAAAGCAAATCCCAAACATCATGTCGGTTTATGATGGACCAAAGCTGACCTGAACTATGAATACTAACAGAGAGAGATCCTTTACCAGGAGGGGAAATAAATGGCAAATGGATGTAATTTGACCATCTACTCCTTCTGGAAGCAGTTCCAATCTTTCTGGAAGTCGTAATGACAGGTTTTCATTTATGCATCTTGACAAATGTAAGCATTAAAGTGATTACATTGCTGATTGTTTAAAAAGACTCAAGGAAAGGTTAAAGAAACTACTTTTCATCTGATTTTCCCTAGTTATGCTTTGTTTACCTCTCCATCATGCTGTTTTACAATCTGCAGTTCAAAGAACTCATCCTCTTCTTCTCCAGTGAGGGTAGCATCCCATCCACCAGCTTCTGGGTCATCAAGATTATCCTGGGAGCTGAAATCATCAGCTAAAAGCAAAGAAGTTCCATTAAATACAGAGATCATTTTAAGGGATAACCCTTACCAGCTAAATTTCAATGTGCTTGGTATTAAAATTCTACTGCCTCAAATTTCATTTGCTTTTGGCTCTAAAATCTTACATGACATGGAAGAGGACCATTAAACAGTTCTTAGAGATGGATAGACTCTCAAGAAATTATCTTATCCAATCTCTTACCTTTATGCTTTATTTTACATGGAAGGAAAATGAAGCCAAGATACCCAAGAGGTTATTCAAGGTCAGCCCATAAATGTTAATGATAGGATTATAACTGAAATTCCCTATTTTTTAGTGCATTGAAAAATGAGAAGCGAGAGTGATTCCAATTATCTGACAGTTGAGTTCAACAAAAGAATCAATTGGCTACATGAGCCGGAAACTTGGAGGGTTGCCCCCTGACCCTTTAGTTATTTAGTTCTAAGCCTGGACCTTCCAACACCCTATCCATTTCAAGCTTGTGAGCAGGCACCAAAAGTATCTTTTCTAGTATGTGGGCTTGTGTGGATCAAGAATGGGCAAAAGGCTGAACAAGCTCTTGACCATGTCTTGGAATATCCATATAAACAGGTCTTCTATAAGCTTATTCTTTTCCACTCTTACCCTCCTCCACATGCACACACAAGCACACACAAGAGCACCTCACCTATCTAGGAACCTAACATAAAAATAGGCTGGAGTAACCCTCAGCATGCAAGGCTCAAGAGAACAAGACAGGATAGAGTGCTGTGGCAAAACACTGAAACCCCATCAGGTAGACAGACAGTAGAAATGGCTAAATATTATTTACTAACTCTGTGTGCATATAATAATTTTCCATATATCTAAATAAGTTAAGTAGTACAAAATGCTAAATACCTCAGATATAACTCACTTTCAGCTAGGTGGAAGAAACACACTGAGGACATCTAAGCTTGTCTATTTAGGATAGTTAATTTTAACACATGGTTTTCCTGCAGATATTTAGGAATGTAACTGCTGACTTTTAACTTATTTTTAGCTCTTTAATCTACCTTTTCATTTTTATTTTCCTTCCCTGGGCAGAGTATAGGTAAAATGTAGCCACATCCAAAACATTTTACATGAAGGAGAAAAAAAGAAAGGAAAAATTGACAGGTTCTCATAACTAAGCAATGCAGGAATGAAGGGCTTAAGAACTCACAGAAAAAGTAAGAAATTTATTAGATAGTTCTAAGAAAACACCAGATAAAAGAAGCATGCTACATGAGGATCTCTTTCCAGACAGAAGTCTTTTCCTAGTAATTAAAGAAAAAATTATTTTAAGTGCAAGAAAATACTACCACTACACCCTAACCTGATGAGAACAAAGCATACGCACAACTGTATAGATTATAGATTGAAATGTGAGAACGCACCATGATGAAACATACCTATCACTGCTACAAAAAATATTATTCTTACAGAAAAGTCATTCTTTGTCAAGTATCAGTGTCCCTCAGCATACATAATATAGACCCTAACCTTAGGCTCAAAGGCTCAAACTGCCTAACTGCAAACTTCGTTAGAATCCAGGTGTTACTTGGACACTAATTTGTCAGAGGTAAGCCTTCAGAAAGCACCTCCTAACTTACCATTTAAGTCAAGGAATATAACAGGAATGTGTGTTTCCATCCCAGGAACTGGGGTCCTAAAACATAATGAACAAAGAGCATCTCAAATAAAGCAGACTTTCTGAGCAGCATGTACCTTGAGTCTCAGCATTAATCCACACTGAGAATAGTACAGATGAAGCCAATAATAACTGTGGGTATTGTGTTTTTTTATAATTTCACATCAGAGATGCCCCTAAACTGACCTGTAACTGCTGTTGCTTTTCACTGGTGCTCTCATGTATAATTATCATATGCTCTGATACTAGAATTCAGTCTTCTAAGATACCTCTACCTGTTTATAATACAACTCACTTGTTTAAAGTTACTTTTTTATAAAATTACATACCGAAGGGCCTCATATGGCTTAATTTACTATTTTTAATTTCGATAAAGTGGCACAGAACATTTGCTGACAGTACAGTTTAAGCCAGCCCCAAAACCCAAAACTCCTGGAGATGCAATTTTATTATAACCGAATGGTCTTTTAAGGGAATGACCCAAGTAATTAACATATTAACTTTTTTTTAATGCTAAGTGCACTGGTATTAAATATTGATTTAGATTCTCAGAAATCTTAATTACTTGGGCCAATAACAATATTATTTAATAAAACACGGTTTTAGGCCATAGTTATTCCAATTCATGAAAATAATTTAACACTTCCTCTAATTCTTTTCCCCTGTGCTAGGATGAGTCTTCCATTAATTGAGACACAGGCAAAATTCATACAGAAAGCAGGCAGCTCAGGGAACACCTGGAACATCAGAACACATGTGACGGCATTCATACCATTCTGCTGGGGCCCCTGGAATGCCACTGCCGGCAGAGGGGACCATTACCGCATTCCGCTCCTCGGTCAAGGTCAGTCTCATCTCTAGAAGTTGAGCTTCACGGTCGGCATCATCCTCTGTTTTATCTAGAACATCAGGAATAAGGATGAAATACAGATTTCTCACACAGATTTCTTACTTGATATTTACACTTCTGTCCAGCGTATCCACAGGATTTGCCTGCATTTCAGTCACTGGTTGATGAGAGTTCACCAAAAACTTATTACTTCCCTAATTAGTGATTAAAAAAACAATCATGATAAAAAGTGAACTGTAAGAGCATGGCTGTACTCTTACAGAAAGGCCATCTTTGGAAAGCCAACATGGACCACCAGCACATGAATAATTTCTTCCAGAGTTGAAGGATTCAAGTACTTTTGGATAAGAAATCAAAAATGTTAGCACCCTCCTTAATTTATTTTTGAAGGACAATGTTTACATACTATATTTTCTCTCTTTGCTGCGGGTAAGGGGAAACCTATAGAAAGATATTATTACAGTTAAATAAATGTTATTCTGAAAGGACAGGACATAAATAAGAAACATTCCTATGCTCTTGCCATCCCCATTATTGATGTGTTCATCTACTTCTAATTTATGTGGCTGCAAATAGAGATTAATTATGCACAGACTGGGGGGGGGTAAATATTCAATTTGCTTTTCCTACCATGTTTACTGACAAGCTTTTGCAGTTGTTGATCTAAGTACTCCTGACGTTTTGTTAATGCATTTAGCCATTTTCTACGCAGTCTCTCTAAATCCCGATCCTGGAAGAAAACGAGGGAAATTATGGCAAATATAACGGCAAGACAAAATACTTGAAACCAATGCTCCATCTACCTTACTCTAAGTCTTCAAAACTGTAAAGTATCACACATCAATATCTTTGTCCCCACTACTAGTTGACACTAATCATTATTTGGAACAGAAAGTTCCAGAAATCAAAGAATTGTTGTTCTAGAACAAGACAGCTTCTGAAAAGACATTCTCTGATACCTAGAACAAGTTTTATTTCTATTGGTTCAAGGGGCAAGCCTTACAACTAAGATCTACAATGTTCCTTTGCTGGATAAAAATCACAAATACTGGGGCGCCTGGCTGGCTCATGTGACTCTTGATCTCGGGGCTGTAAGTTCAAGCCCCAAACTGAATATAGATCCTACTAAAAAAAATAAGTAAATTAAAAAAACATCACAAATATTACTCAACAATCTTAAAATTTATATCCCTGAGAACCATCATAAAAATTCCTCAAATCTCTTAACTTGTTTCAGCCTTCAACTTGTTTCACTAGTCTCTACAAACAACATGTAATGTTTCTCTCCCTTGTTTCTTGTGTGTAGGGGCAATTTGGAGGGGGAGAGGGCGTTATCAACAGACTAAGAACTCTACCATTCAACACCTGACTGTATACCAATCTTGCCTCATTTCCTTTTGTAATAAAGTTAACAAGACTGGGTAGATCAGTGGAATGCTGAAGATACAGTGTGTATCTGGATTTCACTAAGGCACTTAACCAAATAGCTCATGACATTCTTGTGGACAAGATGGAGAAATGTGCAATGAATCTACTTGAATGAAATCATAAATGACTGAAATATCACATCCAAAGAACAGTGATTAATGGAATAATGTCAGCTTAAAAGAAGTCTCTATTGTTGTGCCATAGGACTCTGTATTTAACCCTATCTGATACAATATTTTTATCAGTCACTTATAGGAAGGCAGACATTTTTATCAAATTAGAATGATGCAAAACCAGGAGAGTGACTACACTGGATGACATAATCAGGATCCAAAGAGCTCTGACAGTCCTAAACAATGACTAGCAAGACTAACATGATAGAACTGGACAGACATAAACAAAATCTTGCAGGAGATTAGGAAGGGTGGAGGGGGCAAAACCAAACCTGTGTGACTCTTGTAAGTGGGGAAGGCAGACCTGGTTTAAAAGATGGAAAATACCTAAGCAGTGTGGCTTGACTGAAGCTCAGTATGAGATAGCTCTTACAGGGAAGAGGAGGGATGACTCCACTCAAGGAGAGAGGGAGTGCAAGGAAAAGGATCTGGAGAAATGGATCTGTAGGAAACTTGGATGGGGAGCTCTAAGTTTGGAAAATGATGAAAGTCACAAATGATTTCTTATATATAAGACTACAAAACTCTGTTTTAATTTGAGAAAAGCAGTATTTGAATCAAAATTAATTGTGTAATTATTAAATAGCAGTATAGCAAGACTCAGGAATGTGTACTTCAGTACTTTAATCAAGCTCATTTGAGGAAGCTAACAGGTGCTTCCTTACCTGGTAGCTGTCCATGTCCTCCTCTTCCTCCTAAAAGAAAAAATATATTTACACATAACTAAAACAATTATTTTTTCAAGAATCAGGCTATGCTCAACAGCCAGAATCTTTTGCCAGACTTTATATTTTCTAATTTAATGAAAATACTGTTTCATCTCCCACCTATGTTCACCCTCACTCTTTGCTTTATAGTTTTCAGGAAGTTGGGAGTAAAACCTTAAGCTTCTCATAGGAAAGTGAAGAATGCTCATTTGACCTTTTCAGGAACCAGTACAATACTCTCCCTGCTGGGTTTATAGTCCCACTCCCCAGGAGAAATCAAACACCTGCTGGCAAAAAGTCTTTACAAGCCAGTAGGGGGTTTCTATAGAAGGGTGGGTGATGGGGGAAGTTAATCACTAGTAGGCAACTGAGGAATTTCTGGAGGCTGAGATGTCTTAACCCTCAGTTTGCCATGTACCAGGGCAAAACCACAGTCTGGTTCAGGTGCACTGATTTCATGCAAAAGTAATACAGTAACAAACAAACAAAAAAAGATATCAAATTAAAAACTGAAAGAAGTGTTCATGGAAGGCAGTTTTCTGGCAAGTTCCAAAACACTCTCTTATCTCATTGGGTCTTTCACCAAGAATATAACTGGCACAGAGACAGAAACTTACATGAAAGGTCTCAAGAGTCTTGGGGGATCTGAGTGTTCTAACTTTTACACATCCAATGCCAACAGACAATATACATTCTTCCATCAGTGGTAAAGTCCCAGATTCCTGCACAGACTTCACTTCCACTTGAACTCGACGAGACTGTCCCTGTTATCAGAGACAAATTTAAATTTATTAAAATCAGTTTAATTTCCAAATATTTGGTTTAGAGAGACCCCTACAGGCTGATGTTGAGAAAGCATTTAACTTTGGAGACCTATCTCACCACATCTTTAAGTAGTAAACTACAAATTGAAAAACTAATCAGGAATAATAATTTACCTTTTCAGCAAGTAGAAAGACATGGAATATATGGACTGCATATTTTTTCAATAAAAAGAAACATTACCAGAAAAAATTCTAACAAAGGAAATGCAAAAAGGAAGGGACAAGCAAAACTGTTCAACTCACCATCAAATAAATGCAGATTAAAATAAGCACAAAACACTTATTTTCACTTACTAAACTAGCAATTACCTTTTAAAAAGGCAATTTTCAATATTGCCCAAAGGTTATGAATCAGGCAATTACATACATTGTTAGTGGGAATATAAATTGGTACAGCATTCTGCAAGGCAATTTGCCTTAAAAATTTAAGTATCCCCTGGCTCAGCAATTCAACTTTCTAGGAAGCTGTTCTCAGTAAATAATCATATATGTGTATAAAGATCTTAAAACAATGTTAAGAATAACAAGAAACTAGATATAAATAAATGCATAATATTGACAACTGCTTAAGCTACAGTATATAAATATAAAATATACAGTCATTAAAATATTGTTGTAGAAAAACATACATAATATGATAAGCTAAAAAGTATGATAAACAATGTTAACCAGACTTAGAAAAAAAAAAAGAGGGATTACCAAACCCAATAGATATAGTAGGATCTACTTTTAAAAATCAGCAGAGTAAGAAACAAGAATGGTGACCACTATCCTGGAATCACTGCTCTAATCCCAAATAATTTAAAACCATGTTGCAAAATGAAGAACTGAACAGAAAGCTGTTCCTTCTTAAGCCTATTTTCATAATAAATACTATGTGATCCTGTATGTTTACAATGAAACAGTATTTTAAAATTCCCAATATTCCCAAATTACTGACTTCAGAGTTGGCTTATAAATTTTAGGGATGTAAAACAGAATCTGAACAATGAAATTTGAATATGCAATTTCAAATCTCCTCCCCCCTTCCATCAGATTTTTAATTCCCAAGAGCTTTGCATTATCAGGGAAATCAATTTAGGCAAATGATTAATCTGAAGGCCAGATTTGAAGAGATGAGTTACAGATGTCTTTTGATTTAATATTTTCCAATAACTATGCATCACTTATTTTGTGGAAAGAGTACCCCCAGAAAACATTTTGATTGTCTAAAATAGTTTACTCATTTCAACTAGCTACATTTTATTTGTTTACTTCCCCTAAGACAGAAAGTAACCCACTTTCCATGGGTGCCCACATGCAAAAGGTGAAGTACAGGCACTGTGTCGGGGGAGCGTTCAAGGTAGGCAGAAGGAAGAAAAGGACACAGAAGCTCTGAAACTGCTTACTGTTCCACAGAAAAGCTTTGAACAGTACACCTAAACTAATAGATTGAACTTTGTGTAACTGCTGATATTTGAGCAGTTTTTAACTACAAAACTGGCAATTTTTTATGGCGAACCTAATCAGTTCTCCTCTGCCGCTTTCCTGTTCAAGAACAGTACGTTCTGGTTTTCAAATATATTAAATTCAAATGAGACTACTATCCAAGGCCCTCTATGAACTAGCTGCCACATGTTTCTATAACCTCCTCTGTTGCTGCTTTCCAGATCTTCCTACATATTACTTTCTACCCAAACTTACCTAATTCCAACTACTGTATATTTATTCTTGCTGTTTAGGTATGAAAAATGTTTCCAGCCTTTGCACGATTGTTTTGGCATCCACATCAAGACCCACATCCTTCAGAAAAAGCCTTTCCTGGGGTGCCTGGGTGGCTCAGTTGGTTAAGCATCCCAACTTTGGCTCAGGTCATGATCTCACGGTTTTTGAGTTTGAGCCCCGCGTCGGGCTCTGTGCTGACAGCTCAGAGTCTGGAGCCTGCTTCGTATTCTGTGTCTCCTTCTTTCTCTGCCCCTCCCCAACTTGTGCTCTGTCTATGTCTCTCAAAAAATTAATAAATGTAAAAAAAAAATTTTTAAGAAAAAGCCTTCCTTGATTAACTCAACTCATTGAATACTTTTAGTAAATGTTGTCAGATATATGACAAATACTTATATATTCTATTTATACTAACAAATACTTATATATTCTATATATATTATATATATATCTTTTATATATATATATATATATATCTTATATATTCTATTTATACTAACAGAAAATTATCTGGTCTTGCCTTCCAGGCGATGAATTTCTAAGCATCCAAAGAAGATTTTATATATATATATATATATATATATATATATATATATACACACACACGTATATATTATATATATATATGTATATATATATAATATATATATGTATATATATATATATGTATACACACACACACACATCTTTTCTTTAACAGATGTTCAGAAAAAGATGTTCTTCACACCCATGAGAATCCTATTTTATATATATATCTGATGTTATAATTTAAACTAATTTCCTTTTGCTTTTAGATCTTTGCCCATATATGAATGAATTTGCTAAAATTCGTTTGCTAGGGTCAGAGAACAAGTACTTACCACCTTCCTCCTTCTAAAACATTCAGAAACTTAAATATTTAAGCAAACTTTCTTTTTCCTTTAACCATTTCTCATGTTTTGCTTTGAATGATTTTGATATTCATTTTTCAAAAGCTATTCTAATATTTTACTATTGTTCTAAAGTCTGGAAACTATCAGGGCACCTGCATGGGTCAGCCAGTTAAGCATCTGACTCTGAATTTCGGCTTAGGTCATGCTCTCACAGTTCATGAGATCAAGCCCCAGGTTGGGATCCTGCTTGGGATTCTCTCTCTGCCCCTCCCACAGGTGCATGCTCGCTCATTTGCTCTCTCTCTCTCTCTCTCTCTCTCTCTCTCTCTCTCTCTCTCAAATAAATAAAGTATGCAAACTATCATAGGATACAATATTCTACTAAATACTGAATTAATGTAAAGTATAGCAAAAAAAAAAAGAGTATTTCCAAATCTTTTATGTAAATTCTATTAAGATATTCTCTCCTATGGCAGTGTAGACACTTTATAGGTTACAATCTGCCTGCAGTTAAGTGAAATTTCCCACATATTTCTCTGCTGTATTGATTTCTAGCAAATATTCATGCAACTCAGCTGCATTTATGTAACATCTCCTATAGTATCATACAAAGATACTTTGTCTTTGTCCTCAGATCCTGGCAGAGAGCTCCTAAAATTCACAGAACTTCCTGAGTGATAATGATTATAGGTGCATCTTTTCATGATGCAACTTAAAACAATTTTTTTTAATGTTTATTTATTTTTGAGAGGCAGAGAGAGAGCATGAGCAGGAGAGGGGCAGAGAGAGGGAGACACAGAATCTAAAGCAGGCTCCAGACTCTGAGCTGCCAGCACAGGGCCCAATGTGGGGCCTGAACTCACAAATCATGAGATCATGACCTGAGCCGAAGTCAGTTGCTCAACCGCCCCTGCCACCCAGGCACCCCTTAATGATGCAACTTTAAACCTTACAAGCCTCGGCAAGCCCCTAGATAGCTTCAGGAGAGGGGCCAATAGCCCAAAAAAAACAAGCCTTGATCAGAAGTCTGGAACTGTCAGGTCCACCCCAAAACCTCAGGAGAGAGCAGAGAAAGGATGGAGACTGAGTTAATCACCCATCAGTTATGCCTACATAATGATGATCTATAAAAACCTACAAACAATGAGGTTCAGTGAGCCTCCAGGTTGGTGAACAAAACAAGGTGGTGGGAGGGCGGCATACAAAGGGAGGATGCCGAAGCTCCTTATCCCTCCTCCCATACTTTGTCCCATCATCTCTTCCTTCTGGCTATTCCTGAGCTGTATCCTTTATTATGGAAACTACAAATAGTAAGTAAAGGGGAGGAGAGTTGGGTGAGCCTCCGATTTTGTAGCCAAGCTAGACAGAATTGAGGACCAGATACTTGCAACTGGCATCTGAAATGAGGACAATCTTGTGCTGAGTCTAAGCCCTTAAACCTGTGCAGTCTGACACTAACTATGAGTGAACTGAGGTTTCAATTCAAACCGAACTGAACTGTAGGACACCCAGTTGGTATCTACAGATAATCAGAGAATTGGGTCTAGACGGAAAAAAAACCCTTTCATTTCCCAAGTACCAACCACTGGGCTTCATACACAGTATCTCTATACCTCACACCTGTCCTACAAAGTTGGTGTTATCATCACACTTTCTACTGTATACCTAAGGAAAGGTTCTGAGAAGTGACTGAACTTGCTCACAGGTTTACAGCTAGGCAGTGGGAGACCAGAACTGAACCCTGGCATGTTAGACTGTGAAGTGCCTGTTCTTTCTGCCACATCACAATGCTTCTCCTTGTCCTTATAAATATTCTAATGCTGCTTAATGTTTCTATTATTGCCCATAATTCAATTCTAAGTTGTTCTTTAAGCTTATCTTTTTTCTTACTAAACCTATCGGGTGCGGATTTTAAAGTATTATAAATAGCAATATTTTTTTTCTTAACATTTATTTATTTTTGAGAGAGAGACAGAGTGTGAGTGGGGGAGGGGCAGAGACACAGAATCCAGAGCAGGCTCCACACTCTGAGTGGTCAGCATAGAATCCGATGCAGGGCTCGAACCCACGAACTGTGAGATCATGACTTCAGCCAAAGTCAGACACTTAACTGACTGAGCCACCCAGGTGTCCCACACAGCAATATTTTTTTAAATGAAAGAAAATAGACATGAAGTAGGAGGCAATTTTAATACAAAAAATGGACTTGGCCAGTCTAGATTTCATTATCAATGACATTTCTGCTAATAGGAATCCAATATTAAGCTTTATGGTGCCAAAGAATTTAATGTTAACATTCAGAATGATAACATTCACAATTTTGTTACCTGCCGGAGTTGAAAGATTCCTCCTGTTGGCACATCCTTTGCAGAAATTACTTCTACAGGGCAGTATTCACCATTCTCATTCTGTTCCAAGATTTGGACCCAGAATTCCACTTTTCTGGTGACTTCACTCCATCTAGGAAATACGTGAAGTTCTTGGAAATTCATACATTTCTATTTCAGCACAGACAGCTTAGGATCCTTCACATGACAACTAGCAATGATAATGACCTCCAAACAAACTAATTCAGTAGAATGATCTGATTCAGTGAGTAATACACAAATACACACTAGCACATATAATTAAAAGCAAAATTAAACAAATTTAACATCAGAACTAGAAATAGTTCTTTTAATTCATTCTAAAAGGTATGATAATGGGGTGCCTGGGTGGCTCAGTCAGTTAAGCCTCCGACTTCAGCTCAGGTCATGATCTCATGGTTCGTGAGTTCAAGCCCTGCATCGGGCTCTGTGCTGACAGCTCAGAGCCTGGAGCCTGCTTCATATTCTGTGTCTCCCTCTCTCTCTGTCCCGCCCCCGCTTACACTCTCTCTCTCAAAAATAAAAAAACGTTAAAAAAAAAAAAAAAGGTATGATGATTATATATTCCAAAGTGGTTATTCAAAAATCCAAACATGGTAATCAGATGCACAGAAGCAAGTACAGTGATTATCTTTTCATAGATAAAGGTAGTGCTATATATGCTTTGGTAACTTGACCAGTATCTTTGCTCAGGTTAGTAAAAGAATCAAGAAAAAAGTCTCAATGTCTAAGTTTAGGAGTTGCTAAAACTTCCTACATGCAAGAAAAGAAAATCTGGTTCTCTTCTATAATAAAATGAAAAGCACAAATATATGCTCTTTCAGTCATTCCCCTTCAACTTTTCTTTTTAAAATTCTGGTCAACAAATAAACCTGCTTCCTTCCATGACTGATGACATTTCACACTTGATCTTAGCCAAAAGGCTGAGAAGCGATGACTGATAGAATTTCAAAAGAACTTTGAGCTAAAGACAAAATAAGTAAAACCTGAATTCTCAGGTATATCATGATCCATTCTCCCTCTAGTTGATTAACTAGAAGTAATTCAGAATGGGGTGCCTGGGTAGCTCAGTCTGTTAAGCATCTGACTCTTGGTTTCAGCTCAGGTCACGATCTCAACAGTTTGATGGGTTCAAGTCCTGCACTGGACTCTGCACTGGCAGCATGGAGCTTGCTTGGGATTCTCTCTTTCTCCCCACCTCTCTCTCTGCCCCTCCCCTGCTTGCACTGTCTCTGTCTCTCTCAAAATAAACTTAAAAAAAAAAAAAGTAATGCTAAGCAACTATTCTCTAAAAATTCATTCATTCTTTATTCTTAACTATCCATATATTTAACTTCTCTTCCTTCACTCTTTCAAGTTCACTCCTCCAAGGAAGTTTAACTGTGCTTTAAATACCCTGGAAATAATACCATCTATCCCTGGAACACTAGTAATGTTCAGGAAAGGGTTACCTTTATAAATAGCAGTATTAATCTCTAGCAACTCTTTAAAATTATAAATGGAATCAGATGGTATCTAAAATTCACCTGTCCCGAAGACTACGTGTTTTTGCTTGGATAATCCCTAAATCCCACAGGGCTGGGTTTTTCCGAGGATCATTCATCTTATGGCCATATACTTCAATTGCCAATGCCCCTTCTGAAAGATGCTCAATGAAGTCTTCAGTAATGTTAACAGAAAACTCCTAAAAGAAAATAATGACAAAAGAGGAAATACCTTCTGATAACCTTATGATTATTCATACCCACCATCACATATCTACTCCATTATGGAGAAGAGAAATGGAAAAAAAATGTTTTAGTTCTAAAACAGAATCTTTGAACATGCATGATGAGTGCTCAGAAGGTCTAAGGTTCTTGACTTTAAATATAATTGTAACTCTGATTTAAAAAAAAAAACTTTTCGCCTTGAAAATCTGTTGTGAAAGACCAGCACTGTATTCTATTTTGTTAGCAATATTTGGGAAGCTATTTTAAAAGTATAAATAGTTATATTAAGAATTCCAAAAATGAGAGGTGCATGGCTGGCTCAGCTGGTAGAGTATGTGACTCTTGATCTTAGGGTTGTGAGTTCAAACCCCACAATGGGCATGGACCCTACTTAAAAAAAAAAAAAGATTTCCAACAATGATCTACAATGTCTTCATATAAAAGTTATTACATGCAATAAGGTAACAGTGTTAGAATAACAATTTTTCTAGCTTTAGGACACAATTATCTCCAATAACAGGAGAGCAGGAATAAATAATGATTATCAGTGCAAAAAAAAAAATCACCCAATTTTTAAAAATTCTCCCAACCTATCCATCTTTATAAGATATATATGACAGCATTTTGCAATAATTATTAAGTTCCAAAATAGTTTATTTTAAAAAGTCATAAAATCCACACTCTCTCTCTTGGTCTTTAACACACAAAGGTATTTCTATGTTTAAAATAGATGAAAAAGAGACCTCTCTCTTGAAAGAAATGAGATGGATCAACTGTGGTTCACTAGAAAAACAGAATCAACAGTCTGACCATCCTGGCTCTTCTAATCACTCGCCACAGGTAAACTGACTTCTCTGAACTGACTGCTGCTGCTAAAACAATAAAAGCACTATCATCAAATACAACAGTGGTAAAGATCAGATGAAGAATAATATAAACTGCTTAGCAGGGCATCAGGTGTTCAATGAAGTTCATCATTGTCTCTTTTCTATCTTCATTTTCTCAAAAACACTAGTTTCTTACAATTTTTAGATGACAATCTCTCCAGTACTCTAACTCAACACATGGATTCCGTTGAGAAGAGTATATATGGCCGACCCGTGAACAACGCAAGGGTTACCAAAACCCCGTGCAGTCAAAACTCCACACAGAACTTTGGACTCCCCCCCCCCGAAACTGAACTACTAATAACCTGCCATTGACCAGAAAGCCTTACCACTAACATAAAGGTTTTTAAAAATTTTTTAATGTTTATTTATTTTTGAGAGAGAGACAGAGTGCGAGCAGGAGAGGGGCAGAGACAGAAAGAGACACAGAATCTGAAGCAGGCTCTAGCCTCTCAGCTGTCAGCACAGAGCCCAACGCGGGGCTTGAACTCACGAGCCATGAGATCATGACCTGAGCCAAAGTTGGACACTTAACTGAATGAGACACCCAGGCACCCCTAAACAGTTGATAAACACAGATTTTGTATGTTATGTATATCCTATACTGTATTCTTACAATAAAGTAAGCTATGGAAAAGAAATGTTATTAAGAAAACTGTAAGGAAGAAGCACCTGGGTGGCTCAGTCAGTTAAGCATCCGACTTTTGATTTCAGCTCAGGACATGATCTCATGGTCGTGAGATTAAGCCTTGAGTAGGGCTCCCTGCTGAGTATGGAGCCTGCTTAGGACTCTCTCCCTCTCCCTCTGCCCTTTCCCTGCTTGCAAGTGCTCTCTCTCTCAAAATATAAAAAAATTTTTTTAAAAAGATATATATTGATACCAAATTATTCAACAGAATATTGCTCACTTTACAGTTTTGTTTTTACCTAAGTATTTAAATGCTGACGGAGTCTGGAAAACAAACTTACATTGCAGTGATCAAAGACAACCATGCATTGAGGCTCCTTGCTGACAGGAGAGGAGGAGGAGGTATCAACTTCAGGTGCAACAATTACTGGCTCCTGTTGGTCCCAGAAGTTGTATTTGCAGAACACAAAGTGGGACAGATGCTGTGGCAAGCCAGTGGCTTGAAGTATTTTAACCTGAAGGAAAAGGAAGGCTCTATTTGTTTTTAACTCAGAAAAGGTGCAACAAGTACTCTAAGTTAGAGATGGACCCCAGTCTTGACTCTGTCACCAACTATTGGTTTTTGTTGACCAAATCCCCATTCACTTGGGGACTGTATTTCTGCATCTGTGAAAAGGTGACGACAACTATTATATTTAGTGAGAGGTTGACAAAAGAGTAACATGACCTTGACTTGGATGTTTTCAAGTATCTACAGAGCAATTCTAGCTTCTTATAACTACATCATCATCACCATCAATCTCATCATCATCATCATATTATTATTATTAATTATAATTAACTGAGAAAAAGAAGGTTCTCAACATCAACACCATTCAATGATATGAATTCGGCTAACTATGGATGTGTCATAAGAACATAAGAGTGTTAAGAATGATTTATGAAGAAAGAAATCAGCATCCATGACAATAAGGAATATTCAGTAAAGGGCGAAAAACATTTATTTGATATTTTAAAGAATAAGAAAGAATAAGGTTCTTGAGTAGAATATTATATGCTACTAGAGGATTTTCTGGAAAATTTAAAACGCCTTGGGAATGTACACTTTGAAGATCTGAAGGGATAAATGGAGATTAAAGATGGTGAATGCTGACCGTCTCTGTACCAACTCTTACTGAATGCCTCCTCCACACAGATTCAGGGAAGAGATGAATCAAAGGAAATGCACCCTGGACTGTAGGAGTGCAGGGCTTTGTGATAACAACATGCAATTAGAAATATATGTCTAGGGGCGCCTGGGTGGCGCAGTCGGTTAAGCGTCCGACTTCAGCCAGGTCACGATCTCGCGGTCCGTGAGTTCAAGCCCCGCGTCAGGCTCTGGGCTGATGGCTCAGAGCCTGGAGCCTGTTTCCGATTCTGTGTCTCCCTCTCTCTCTGCCCCTCCCCCGTTCATGCTCTGTCTCTCTCTGTCCCAAAAATAAATAAACATTAAAAAAAAAAATTAAAAAAAAAAAAAGAAAGAAATATATGTCTAATCAGGGGTGCCTGAGTGGCTTGGCCAGTTAAATGTCCAACTCTTGATCTCAGCTCAGGTCTTGGTCTCAGGGTCATGAGTCAATCCCTGTGTTGGGCTCTGCACTGTGTATGAAGCCTACTATAAAAGAAAGAAAAGAGAAGAGAAGAAAAAAGAGAAAAGAAAAAAGAAAAGAAAAGAAAAGAAAGAAAGAAATGTATGTCTAATTAAACCCAAATGTGCCAAGAATAAATGCCCATAATGGATTTTAAAACAGTCAAATATTCTAAATATTTCTTTTGGCAGGCAGTGTCAAGTTGATTTTTAAGTTGGAATTTTTGCGATAAGTTGTGACATTCTAAAACTCCTCCAGCTATGACAGAAATTAAATTCTAAAATTAATTGAGCAAAACTAAATTCTGATTTTATAATTGATTAGGGGCTGACTTTCATGACTGAGCATTGATTATTTATTATGTTTTTCACTTAGTCACTTCCTGCATGTTGTATGATGTACTGTGTCTCCAGTAAATAAATTTAATAAAAATAAACTTGAATATGTGGCTGAAGTTGGTATAGTTCAGCAACCACAAATGTAATCATCTTAACACTTCAGGAAGCAATAATAAGACAGAATATCATGCAAAGTAGAGGACTATTTTCTCCTATACCAGGTACATAAGGGGTAAGCAATGGTGGAGAACTCCATTATTATTCATTATTCCCTACAATGGCAACAAGATTTTGAGACATTCAGAGAGCAATTCCCCTGATAGGCTACAAAAAAGACAGATTGACTAATGCATTTTATTCGTCTAAACCCAATAGAGCAATCAGTGTTTGGCAATTGATTTTTTGTTAAATTTAAAAAACCATCGCTTTTTCACTAAGTGTTTAAAATTTTTTTATTATATTCTTTAAGGTGAGACAATATGGTGTTTGAGAAGATTACAAGATTTCTGTAGAACATAAATCTAAATAAAAATCTCTGTCACATGTTAGCTTCTGCTTTTGAACAGATTAAATTCTTGGTTTTCTCAGGCTGAGACTTCTCCTATGTGAAACAGGACAGCTACCTAATGATACTGGCCTGAGTACTGACCATATTAATGGAATGAAATGAAAACACATCAAAGCATTGAGTGGACAGATGTTTGATACTATTCTTTGTGATTAAATTCCATCGGAAAGCCAATTTTTTTCCCTTAGAAATCAATCTCAATTTTAAGGTTGAAATAAATTAAAAAGATTTCATATGCTGAACTATATCCTAAAGGCAACTTATCAGGAATAAGACTGCCAGGAACGAAGAATACCAGGAATGAGGAATATCCTGCATCCAGAACATAGTTTTGGGGTCTTTTTGCTTTTTAAGTTTCTACATACAGAAATCAAAATCACCACAAGGTGTCAGAATACCACAGATTTCGACTTGCCACTGTTTATTATAAAGCCCAGGAATGTCAGAAGACATGTTGTTTGGGGTTTTAAAATACACTAATTTCATTTAATGTAATTGAAAACATCAATATGTGAATATGTGCACACTCATCTTTCATCATAGAAAAATAAATCTAGACTGCTGTTATAAGCTGGCGATACCTATTATTGTTAAGTGTCCCAGAATGATTTGTTTTTCCCACCAATATTTTATTGTCATATAGTCTGTCTTCCTCATTTTACACAAAAGACTATTATATGCTTAGAATATGGTCTCTAAAAAACACTTTCCACTGAAAGGAACTGGGTTCCTTGGAGACATAGCTGATTCTAGTTCTGGGAGAGGAAATGTCCAGAATGAAACTAGAATATTCATCATACCAGGAAGCAAGAAAGCTTGTAGCATAGTCTATGAGGGTTACGTTTGTGTCAAAAGGACTCAAGAGACAACTGAAGAGGAGCCCACAGGCCAAAGATGGGATAATTTGAGCTTCAATATAGGTAATAAATACAATGGATCAAAACACATCAAATATTTTTAAATCAAAGAGTTCACAATGACATTTGGCCAAAAAAAAAAAACCCCAAAAAAAACAACAAACACCTCACTGGCCACTTTTGTAAGTTTGTAGGAAAACCAATTAATTATTTTGAAAATTAGTTTAGATTTTTTTTTTCAATGTTTATTTATTTCTGAGACAGAGCTCTGTCTCTACAGAACATGAGTGGGGGAGGGGCAGAGAGCGAGAGAGGGAGACACAGAATCGGAAGCAGTCTCCAGGCTCTGAGCTGTCAGCACAGAGCCCGACACGGGGCTTGAACTCACAAACCGTGAGATCAGGACCTGTGCCAAAGTCGGTCGCTCAACCGAATGAGCCACCCAGGCGCCCTGAAAATTAGTTTTTTAAAAAAAGGAGAAAAGAATGCAACATTTACCCTGCCTTTCCTATACAAATTGTATCCCTGAAGAACAAAATAGCTGATATAATAGGAAGATTCTCTCTAGAATCTAGAGAAGAGTTCTATTTTTTTAATATAATTTATTGTCAAATTAGCTAACATACAGTGTGCACAGTGTGCTCTTGGTTTTGGGGGTAGATTCCCGTCTTCACTTATATACAACACCCAGTGCTCATCTCATCAAGTGCTCTCCTCTATGCCCATCACACATTTTCCCCTCTCCCCCAATGCCCCCATCAACCCTCAGTTTGTTCCCTGTATTTAAGCATCTCTTATGGTTTGCTTCCCTCCCAAGAATCTAGAGAAGAATTCTAGCTAACAAATGGTGATAGAATTATAGTATCATTCTTTTCTAACTCCTAATGAAATATCTAGGTAATAATCATCACTAATTGCTAACATCTCCAGAAGAAAACCAGACATAATATGACTGCGGATGGAAGAACACACCAACACCTATAAAATGCCCTTGCTACTCCCCTTCCCCATATTATCACCTTCATATCTAACTACCAGTTTAACACATTCAATAATACCAATCAGCAAAATCTAGATTATGAGATAATACAAGACCAGTAAGTCAGTTTCTACAATAAAGAAACTATGGGGTAAGAGAGAGAGAGATAATGAGAGGAAGCAAGCCAGCACAAGGCCAGTGACACTTTAGATTCAGATCTAAATCTAAAGATTAAGATTTAAGTGACACAATACACAAGCCAATGAAGGAAACTGGGTAAATCATGATATTAAGAAAGTATTAATTTTAGATTATGGTATAATAGTTATTTTTTTAAGTACTCTTCTTTTGGAGATATATACTAAACTATTACAGATGAAATATGATGTCTGGAATAGCTTCAAAATAATCCAGGGGAAACAGACAGCACAGAGCAGCTTGGGTGTATGAGTCAGACATGATTGACCATGAGTTGATAATGTGGAGGGAGGGTAAATAGGGATCAATAACATTTTTCTCACTACTTTTTTATATGTTTGATATCTTCCATTAAAAAAAAAATCTGAAAATATTTTAAATTCTTTTTTTTTTTTAAAGCTTATGTTACCCACTATATACTACTTTTTTTTCAGTTCTGACTTTCTCAAATGAAACTGTATCTGTTAATGGTAAACTTTTACACAGTTGCATTTACTAGTCCATCACTTTTAAAAGGAGCCATTATGGAGTCATCAAGTCTATGTCTCCACCCTTGATAATCATACAACCTCAGAGAAAATGTTCTAGAATCAAGAATAATACAGTAAGGATTAACCTTTTAGTGAATTAAGAATTTTCCCCCACATTCTGAAGCACCTGACTTAAACATCCGAGGCCTTCTTAATACATACAAAGACCCATAGAAAGGAGCACATCTTTAACAGCTGTAGTAGCTTCCCCATAGCTTGCAGCAAATGCCTCACTTACTCTTTTCAGTATTAACTCCAATTTTAGTATTTAGTATTTCAGTGTTTAGTATTCCAATTTAGTATTTCAGTATTAACTCCAATATTTACTGAGACACGGAACTGGACTAAGGATGGATTATGAAATACACGTTAAGTTTAGCCTTCCTTCATTTCACCTTTTAATGGCCTTCTTCTCACTCATACACTGGTCCTATGATCCTCGTGGATTTCTCTTCCTCAAAAACCCTTTTAACTGGGTCCTACAGAGATTCTCAACCAATGGCACACTGGATCAACACACTGTTTGGAAATGTGTAAGAGTTTTTTCATTGTCCTAATGAGTGACAGAGATGGCACTAACTACACCAATTGGGTAGGAGTTCAGGAATGTAATGACCTACTTAAGACCTACCTAGCTATTACCCATGAAAATACGACAGTACCCTATGGAGAAAGAGGTTTATATCACGTGCTTCCCCCCCCCCCCCACTTCAAGTTCACTCTGAGTCTCACTTCCAGAAATTTTCCTCAGACTTTACTCTCTGAATTAATTACCTCTTCTCTATGTCCCAGAGCAACTCTTTCAACCTCTCTCAGAGCACTTGGGTCACACGATATTGGATTCTTGTGTGTCCCCCTCCACATAAACAGAAACTACACAGGTTGCTCCTTGACAGCAGAAATCCTGTCTTATTCATCTTTATGTTCTCAGCACAATGTCTAACAGATATCACTCAAAAATACTCTTGAATTGTATGCATGGAAAGACCAGAAAGAGCAGAGTTTGGGATGAGCACATGCTGGAATAGCATACACAAAGGCACATGGGTAAGGGGAACAAAAAACACATGGAAAAACACATGAAGAGTGACTTCTATATAATAGGAGCTTAGGAGCAGAACCAAGACTGGAGTAAATCTCTAGCATCAGCAGAAGTCAAGAGGTCCAATAGGAGGAAGAAATTCATGTGAAAAAAACTTTGTTTCTCTACAGAGAAGTTCACATAAACATAAATCCATATAACTTTGGAGCAGAATGTCCCGGAAAAAGAGGTGACTTATCTGAAACTTCAAAGAGGAAGGTAGTAGAAGGACCTAACTGGTAAATCAGTATATATGATGAAATATGGTCTCCAGAATACCAATACTAAAGATTTCTTTAGAGACAGGTATTTCAAAATTCAAAAGAGAACACTGTATTTATTGTCTAACTACCCACAATCCTCAAAATCCACCACACTTCCATTACTTCTAAATGAAACTGGGACTTACCATGCACACAAGTCTATTCTCCTGGGTTTCCTTATCACAGGAGAGATCTGTGGTGTCATCACCTCCAGCAATCCTTTCCCCAATGTCACCACTGATTCGCATCACCTCTACATGCAGCCGACCTGCCACCTATAACAAGAGAAGAAAAATGGGATTTTGTTATTTCTCCCATTTTAGAGTCAGGTGGTTGGGTTAATGGTAAATGAGAATTTAGAAGTGTAGGTTCTAACAGTTACTTTTCCTCAAAGTACTTGGAATAATCACCACCAAGCAGATGGAAACACAGGTAATAATAATACACATAAATAACACTTATTATTGACGAAAAAGAGTCACAACAATGTACTACCACCACTGTAATGTTTCCTAAACTTTTCTCTGCAGGGTATAAGGCAAAAAGAGAAAACTAACCTCTCCTTTCTGGTTGACAATTGGAACAGCATACTGTAACTTCACATCATAGAAGAGGGACTCGAGGAAGACATTCGCCACCCCAATGAGACTGTGATTTTCCTGTTCGTCATAGAATGGATCAGCACGCTTGAAGTAGGACCGTATGACCTTTAAAGAGATTTGGAACATCACAACTTCAGAAATCACTTAAAATAAATTAATTCAGGGAGGCTGGGTGGCTCAGTCAGTTGAGCGTCCGACTTTGGCTCAGGTCATGATCTCATAGCTCATGAGTTCGAGCCCTGCGTCGGGCTCTGTGCTGACAGCTTGGAGCCTGGAGCCTGCTTCAGATTCTGTGCCTCCCTCTCTCTCTGTTCCTCCTCCGCTCATGCTCGCTCTCTCTCTCTCTCTCAAAACTAAACAAACATTCAAAAAAAATTTTAAACAAATTAATTCAACCTACTACCACCTTTTCATGGCCAGTAAGAAAGTGATCAAACTCAGCTTAAGTACAACACTGGGTCACACCCACTCCCTCTTCCTCATCCCCATCAGAATGGGGATCAGCATCCTTCACCCATGACAGAGCCATCTCAGTATATCATTACTTTATTTCTTCTCCTTTATGTGGAAATCTTGCCATGAAAATAGAGAACACATATTGGCTAGAAAAAGAAGTCGAGTGTACAAAAGTGCTCGTCAGTTGTCATTCATATCTATTCCACTTGTTCCTGCCAAACCATAAGATAATGGTGCTGCTTAACGAGAGCTGACCCCATATGCAAGAGTGGTTTGCTTTTTTGTAATTTGTTAATGTTGTTTTATTTCTAGGCTGACATACAAGAGAAATACAGAAGAAAAGAAAAAAAATTTAAGAAAAAATGCCATCTAACTATAAAGTCATTTTTTATGACAATCTGGAAAAATAAACATTTATTTTTAAAAACAAGATGCTAAGGAAGTAAACAACTCTGAGGAAACAAGACCAACAGTGTTGAAAGTTGTATAAATATGCATAACATGTATTTCTGTTTTAAATATGCACAAGTACATGGCCGACCTAAATGGGAAAACCTGCAACTTGAGGAGAAAGTTCCAGAGTACAGCTCTACATCACCCACTTTAGGATCAAAACACCTTCAAAATCTGCTCTTAATGGTATAAATATTAAGGTACCACTGATGTTGTACTCAAAAAAGTGATACTACAGGATACTATTTGCAAGGTTAAATGTGTGGAGAAGTGGGAAGAGAGATAATAAGGCCTGGTCTCTGTCCTAAGTAAATTCACAGTCCTGCACAGGACCAGACACACATGACAACTACAGATGTCAGAATGGAATGTAGAAGATTCTACAAGTAATCCAGAGAACATACAATGAGGAGAGGAAAGAAGATTCTTGATTAGCAAAACAATTTAGAAGGTTACAATAAGTATTATTCTAGAAACAGGATTACTATTTTAGAAAAATGAACAATTCTTCCCTAAAATGGTTAGGCTCCTTCCTGCGTGATTCTTTCTATGACTACTGGTTAAGTCCTTTTTCTCAGATAACTTACTGGAGTATCTTCTTCACACTCCTTCCACTCCTGATAAAGGTCTCTCATATCCAGCAATCTGTTGTCCAGTTTTTCTAAAGACCAAATCTGTTTTCCTTTTCCTTTTCTTCTCACCTGGATTGCAGGCTCACTAAGAAGAGAGCCTCGCTGTAAAACAGTAAGAGTGACCATGTGAAACACAAAGATATCCATCACGGAAGTCAACCCTGACCATTCTCTACCCACCAGTCAAATGTCATCAACCCAAACTAAAGCTGCTATCATCCTCTATTCAGTTCACTGCAAAACTTCCCAGAAACCTTACAAGCTTAATATGATGCCATTATATTCAATGGCGATCAAAATTTAAATTTAAGTATATAAATTAGATGTAATTTACAAAGTAAATTTACATAGTATATTATTCATATAGTAAATGGGATATAAATTTAAATCTAAAACCTAACAGACTAAATCATGTTTAATTGGATATTAAAAATGTTTTATTCAGACCATCATATGATCAGAGTCCCAGTGGGTAGAAAAAGAGTCATAAGCATTGAATGTGAAGGGAAAGTTTGCTGGGATGGAGAGCCAAGAAATGATATTTTACTTTCAAGTTTGAATTTAAATATCTTTTTGAATGGGTAGTATGTTAATGTGGTACAAAACACAAAATGTTTAAAAGAGCAAACCATGAAAAGAATCCCATTTACCCATTTGGAGGCAACAAATGACACCAACGTAAAAATTCACATAGCTTGAATTTAAAATTTAGAATTTAAAAGAACAGTATAGAACTAGATAGAGATGCTGGTCACACAACACAGTGAATGCACTAGAGGCCACTGAACTGTTTGCTTTAAAATGGTTAATTTTATGTTATATGAATCTCACCAGAAAAAAACCTAGAATTTAATGAAGTTTTTCCAGCTTAAAAAAGCAATGTGTTTTTAATATAGAAAAAGTTTTTAAAACCACAAAGTAGAAAATAAAAATACCCCTGTGAATCTCTCCCAGAGAGATGTATCTATCAGTTACTCATCAATTTAGAGTCACCAGATAATTTACCAACTCTTTGGATATGTCTACTCGGAACTTTAGGGGACTGTGAATACACCCATGTTACTTTAACATCCCACGTATAATCATTTTCAAAGAAACAGAATTTACATGATGAAACAAAGATTTTAGAATTCTGAAGCTCAAAAATTACCATTCTCTCATATTATAAAGACTCCCCTACCTAATACTCAGCCAACCAGGGAATCAATACAAAAAGCTCATCAGTGATCTGCAGAGAGTGGTACTACAGGCAGAGAATGCTAGAACCAGGAGGAAATGGCAACCAGCAATATGCTGAAGCATCAAGACTTGGCCCTCCTGCAATTACAATAAGCATTGGAAAAAAGAAAAAAAAAAAAGAAATTTCTGCCTCTCACCAAAATCACCAGAAAGAGGCGAGTACAAGGTCAGGAGTAAGACCAGAACAAATAACGGTGCACACAGCATGGACACGACATTAAGTGAAATGAAGAGTTTTCAAGTACCAAAACCAAAAGATTTTGTTGGATAAAAGAGTTAAGGCCCAGCCTGAGTTAAGGAGACTCTCTACTTAAGAAATACTTTCTTGTCAAGCTCATCTCTCCAGGTGAAATCTGAAAATACTAATCTAGTAAATCTATGATAGCAGTGTAGATTAGTAGCCGTCTGTTAACGATGGCTGCTTCAACACCAGCAATGTGCATCATCTCTACCGGCCATCACATACCCCATGAACATACTCCCAGGTGTCTGGGAGAGAGGGATGCCCAAAATGACCTGCATCACTTCTAGGTGTTGACCTGGCTGCCTGGAGACAGGGTTGATCTTTCCAACAAGGTCCGAGCCAGGATACACAGAAAAAGCTACAGAGAGTCATGCTTAATGGGGGAAAAATGTTTCTGTTCCTGTTTTTCCAACTCAAACACTACAGAATGGAAAAAGACCTTGCTCTGCTCAGTCTTCTAGAAGAATATAAGCCCTATACCTTCTGCCCAAGATTAGCTTTCCTCTACTGCTTTTTGTCTGAGTCCCACTGCACCCATGGTTTGCCCTACAGATGCCAACAAGCAAAATAAAGTTCTAAGTTCACAGAATATATACCAAAAGACAAGTCTCAGGGCACCTGGGTGGCTCAGTCGGTTAAGTGTCCAACTCTTGATTTCAGCTCAGGTCATGATCTCACGGTTTGTGAGTTAGAGCCCCATGTCGGACTCTGTGCTGACAGCATGCAGCCTGTTTGGGATTCTCTCTCCCTCTCTCTCTCTCTGCCCCTCCCTTGTATGTGCGTGTGCATGCTCTCTCTCAAATAAATAAATTTTTTTAAACAATGCAAGTCTCCATAAAGCAATGAATGTATCACATCCACAATACCTATATTACTAAAAACATTAAGTATCACATTTGCCAAATATCTATTCTGTGGAATCATTGACCTTGATGTTGTGATGCCACAAGAAAAAGATAGATGTGGTCCTTGCTATCAAATTAGAACACCCAAGAAGGATTCATTAAACCTCTGCTGTGTCAAATACTGTAGGGGAAACAAAGCACACAGACCCTCAAAATATTTTTCTGAATATAACATTCTATCATAAAAATTACATATGAACATGATTGAGAGCTAGAAAAGAACCTAAATAACAAAGAAAACACCTGAATGGCAAGGATAGAAAACTCTGATGGGAACTTCCCTCTATATTTTATTAAGCTTATTACATTATACCACAAAAATTTGTGACCATGAATACACACATGAGACAACTAATAAACAGTTTTGCAGAGCAATCTGTTAGCAAGTGGAAATAACATGGTTTATGTAAAATAAACAGGTACGTTAAGGGAGGAGGGTTGTACAGTGGTAACAAAATGAAGGGAAACACCACTTTCAGAAGATTCATCAGGAAAGACTTTTCAGAAATCATTTAAACAAACTGGAAGAAAGGGAGTTGAGGGAAATAAATTGGTAGAGTGTGGTGGGTGGAGGTGGAGAGGATATTCTTGTGGACAAAGGACATATATGCACAGAGGCAGAGAATTAAAAGCAAATAAACTCTACTGGAGAGCGGAGAGCAAGTACAAAAGGATACAGACTGCAGAAAGTACAGGTGGGGAGAAGGCAAATCCACTGGTGTTTAATAACACTGGTGAAATAGACAATGTCCCCAATGACATCTTTGCCTCTTCCATGAATGGCAACCTCACCTTCCTGTTGGCATCCAGGCTGGAGGCTGGAATCTGCAGGGTTACTTTATACTCTGTTCTTTTATCCAGTTCCTCTGCAATGTAACTAGCTTCTCTCACCAACAGATTGGCTTTAACAATTTGTTCCCTCAGCCTCATCAGGCTGTTATTCAGTGTTGCTTCTCTTTAAAAAAAAAAGGGGGGGGGGGATAACCGTCAAGCAGCACATCAGAATATTATGTACTACATAATACACAAATGCCAATCTGCGAACCAAGCTTTACAACTGCCTTTTGCACACAGGGAATACATTACTGACACCGACCCATGCATGCGCTTGTATCCGGGCTACGTTATACGTACAGGCACACGCTCGTGTAACAAGCTGGCCGTTGATTAGGACAGTGCTCACTTGACTGTGTATGCAAGTCACCTGGGGGTCTTGATAAACTGAAGATTTTGACTCATGAGTGCTGGGGTGGGACCTGATATGCTACACTTCTATCAATCACCACCTGAGAGAGATGCTGCCTGTCTGCAGACCAAACTTGGAATGGCAAGAGGTTAGTTAAGTACAATCTGTAACCGTGGATGAGACATTTTAGTGCAACGCTAATTAGCCCATATAGAGATCAAACTTGCAATCTGCATCTCATTAGCACCATGCTTTACCTACCTGAACTAATGAGTCCAGATAACCACCTTTCTTTTTTTTTTCTTTTTTTTTTAAAAAGCATCTACCCAAGCTTCAGAACCTAAAGTATAATACAATGATAAAGTATAACTTCTAAGTACAAATATTTGTTTATTCAATCCAAAAGCCATACAAACTAAAATGTGGCAGTACCTAACAAGGGCAACTTTAAAGAAATCAATATAAATGGGTAATTCCTGTTTTTTTCAAAAATGAAAAAAATAAGATAATGCCAAATGATTCTTAAGCTGTAACACTCTCTTTTTAATCTAACTTTTTTTCAAGTAATTTCTAGATCTCTTCACCCTGCATCTGACCTGGGCAGGTTACAGTAACAAGTACGGGCTGTGCATGTGTAATAAAGGCCCTATGCACCTACCTCTCTTCAGCCCACTGTCTCAGTCGCTGTTGAGCACTGGGTGAGTGGAAAGAAAACCTGTCCCCGCTACGGCAGTTTTGCTTCTCAGGAGACAGCCTTCTTCGTAGCTGCTCCAATTCATGTTCATACATAAGCCTCTGGCGCTCTAATGCAGATCGTTTCTCTTCTTCATGCTGTTGTTCTAGGCTGTTCAATATGGACTGCATTGGATCTAAACAAGGGTTTTTTAAAAAGGTAAATAATGAACGAAAGGTGACTGTACAACACTATATATTTCAAATGCTGTTCTATATATTGCTATGCTGTTTGTCACCCTAATTAGTAAAAGAAGATTCTTGAAGACAGTTTGGAATAAACTCAGTTTTCCTTACTCACAATTACTCATCATATCATCTATTCTTGTTAGATATATGCCGAACTGTTTTCCATCCAGAAAAAGCAGGTCTTATTGTGTGTTCTACACATAACCTAAGAGTGGCAGTCAAGTGTCAAATCTGAGAAATTCTACCACTAAGAATAAAGTTGGCAGTGATTTGTAATCAAGGCTGAAAGAATGAAAAGTTTATATAATAAATTAAAACCAAAGACACAAAAGAATAGAGTGCAGGGAATAACATAAAGATTTCCTTTTTTGGTTAACATTTAAAAGGTCTCAGTCACAAACATGTTTAACTCTCCACCAACTTTAAAAGATTCTAAAATGCACAACAGATCTGCTCACCATTATTACCCAGAGCCTTCATGGTAACCTCCATCTGTGCATACTCATAATTGAAGTTGATTTCACTGGACACCTCACTGGAGGAGTCTCCGTCTACATCCAGTTGCTCAGAACTGGTATCATTCTTCATGGAGCTGTCTTGTTCCTCATCCTCTCTATCTGCTTTCTTCTTCTTTTTAGGCAAATTCAGTCTTGGGAGAAAAAAAAAGAGTATTATTTTTAAAATAAAGATAGGCACGTATTCATTCCATTCATTAAATACTGGTATTTGTTAGATGCCAAGGGGGCACCATGTAAGTGTAAGGCAATTACTATACCCAGGAAGTTTATCCTCTACTAGTAGAAATACATACACATACGTGTGAATAGTTACAACAGACAGCATGACTTGGCCACATGACTGTAACAAGCGAGGTGCTGAAGAAAAGCTGAGGAACACTGTGATAACAACAGAAAGGATGACAGAGTAGGAAGTCATCTGAGGCAAGCCTTAAACAATAAGGAGAAAGCAGGGCATTAGGGCAGTGGGAACAGCATGAGAAGAGGTGTAGAAATGGAAACTCTCATAGTCTGGAGAAATTATGAATAAAACAACACAGGGGCACACAAAATGTCTATAGCAGGAATTGTGGGAGATAATGCTGGAAAGATCAATTTATCCCAAACTATGAAGGTTTTGAAAACCAAGCCAAGCAATTTCCACTTGATTTAGTTTGAGAAGGAAAAAAATGAAAAATATTTTCCACATACTTTGTACCCCTCTACCCTTTCCTCAGTAATCAAAATATCGACTGGCCTACAAGCAAAGGATCTCCATTAGCGATAAGAAAAGTCAGCTGATATCCCAAGCAGGGTGACCAGTGACAGGAAGAGGAACACAGCAGGATTCTAATTCTGTACAATCTCTAGTCCGCCCTTCCTTAGCAATACAACACCAGTTTTCTATGGGAAATAATGTGTGCAGTCCTGGGACACACACTTTCTCAGCCTCTCTTACAGGTGACAGGCAAATTCTAGCAAATGAGACAAAAGTAGAAGGTTGCTGGGGACTCTGGAAGATTTCTGCTTTTTCTGATCAAGAAGACAGGGCTAGTATCACCACCCATCTCTCTCAGTTTCTTCATATGTGCCCAGATGCTGCGATGCCTGGAGTGGTGTAGCCATCTTTAGACCACAGACCACAGGGAAATGCCAAGACAGTGAAACAGTGACAAGACTTCTACCATGACAGTTTTGAAAGGCTTAGCCAATGCTACCAACCATCCACCTTTGGATTTCTTATTCTGTCAGTGAACAAACTGTTTAAGTCATTTTAATAGTTCAGTTTTCTATTACTTGCAGCAGAAAACATTCCTAAATGAAATACAAATGTTATTTCATGAAGAAGGAAACTAAAAGTACTACTCTTCCAATAAAAAATAAACAGATAAAAAAATAAGCATGTCAGAAAAAAAATTAATGAATTCTTATACCAGATGGCAAAACAATCATCTTCCACTGGGAAATGAAAAGGGAAAAATAAGTAAGTAAACTCCTTATTGTCCTTGAGTATAGGGTTCATATGCCTCTAGGCTCAAACCATATAGTGAACAAACCATATACAGTCAATAAATATATATGTACACAAAATAATGTCTAATTTTTATGGAGCTAAGTTTACCTAATATATATTCTTCTATTTCAGAGTACAATCTTCAACAATCTCTAAGAGCCATGAATAATGTCATACCTGAAGAAGTGGTTGTTTCCCCATAATATCCTGTCCCCATGGTGTAGCTGTATAGGACTAGATACAGAAGAGCCATTTACAAATGTTCTGTGGGGAGAAGAGGTCAAACATGCAAACAATGATTATCAACGTTTTCTCCTTTACTATACCATAGAGATGTAGTTACCAGGAAAAATAAAATAATCAATTCCCCAAATTGATTCCCAGTAAATTTCATTATTTGTATTTACTTCTTTGCTGATTTACCTAAAAAGCTTATGGTACTAAGTATAATATATTATTATCCTCTACTTTTCAAAGTTTCAAATTTGTTATATAGTATATTAGGGAGTATGGAACTATTATAGCCAATAATAAAAAGCTGGTAGCATATACATTACAACTCAAATTGAATATGTCCAATCTACATGGATAAGAGCCAATCAACCAACTAGAATCTAGAAATATCTACAGATATCAGTAATAATAAATGAGACCTATGCTAAAATCTTCTGTAACTTCCTAGAGCACAGAAAAAACATTCATATCCTATCAATATATAAAAGACTTGTCAGGTCCACTTGACTGCTTATCTTGACAATGGAGTTCAACAGATGGATGAACAGAAGGATATGAAGGGAAGAATTTGCAGAGGCAGGAAATAAACAGAAAAATTATGCATACCACGATAAGACTGATATTCCTGGAATACCAGTTTCATCAAGCCTCCTTCCTGCTGAAGGACTCATTTGCTTAGATACAGGATAAAGGTCAAGTTCTTTAACTTGATACTCAAGGCCCCATAAAAGGAAGCCTTCTTTATCTCCTTTCCCCTTTCCAGTGAATTCTCAACTCCAGGCAAAAAAACAAAAGGTTTATGTTCTGTCCACTGAACATGGCTGACTTACTCTTCTTTCAAAGCCAGGCTTATACCAGCCAGTCCTGCAAACTAGAACAGAGTTCCTGTCCCTCTCCATTCCCCCCAAGTCCTCAGCTCTCACAGCCCAGCTGGTTTCGGCTTCCTCTATAAAGTCTGCTCATCACCCCAGCCTATAGTATCTTAGTTTCTTTGCCATCCTAAGCACTACCTGGCTTTATATTGCTAATTACTTTTTATGTATATGCATACACACAAAATCTTACTCTCTGTATCTAGATTTCACTTGCCATGTGGGTTTTTAAACACTAGAAGTAATTGGTCCTCCTATAGTCTGATTATGTAAATCTCGAGGCTCAAAAAATATAACAAGAGGGAACCTACTAAAATTAGCAGATTTTAGCTTTTATGACACAAATTCCTTAAATACAATGAGGAGTTTAATTAAAGGCAAACTTATATAGAGGCTTATTTTTAAAAGCTACAGCAGTTAAGCTATAATTAGTAAATAAAAGCATGAACACAATAACAGTTTCCAAAGTGTGGTCTCTGGGGGGTTCCCAAGATCAAAGCTATTTTTATAATAATGCTAACCTGCCCTTTTTCACTGTGTCATTTATACCAGCAAATGAGTAAAACTGCTGGTGTTTTAGCACAAACCAAGGCAGTGGCACCAAACATTTCTAGTAGTCACTGGACTACTCACTGCCATGCACTCACAATTTTTAAAAAATGTTTCCTTTGAGAATGTCTTTGATGATGCAGTAAAAATTACTATTTTTTTTTTTTACTCTTGACTCTGAGTACCCAACTTTTTAAACATTTCAGGTGACAAAATGGGAAGTACATAAAAAGCACTGTGTCCATTCATACCAAAGAATGAAGGGTGTCATGAGCAAAAGACATACACACAAAGTGTTATTTTGGGCATTTTCTTGCAAATAAACAAAGCGAGGAAACGAATGGCAGTATTTGTTGCCAACTGTAAACTTCAAGTGAGAACTGGAGTTTGGAAGACTTGTGTCTGTGTCCTCCACCCAAAGACCATGAGGAGCACTCCTGTGGTGAACATGCACAGGGAGAAGACACAGCCCCAGGAAGCACAGGGTATCTCAGTGAGACTGTGCTGGGAAGGACTGTGGCAGGATCTGGGCTTTAGCTGGATGACTTGGGAAGGGCTCTGACAGCATGGGGTGCTGTATGTGCTGGATGCTGTATGATCGGGCATTTCAAAAAATCTTATCTATGGAGGGGAGACTCCGATGAAGATGTGACAAGTGAAGAAATAATCGCTCACCTCAACCAAGAGAAGGTGTTTGGTATTTGGTGTGTGGCAGAGTGACCTTGATTTTTGTCTGTGCTGAAACAAAATGATGATGTGGCCTGCTTTGTCTTATTTATCACAGCCTCAGAGTAACATTGCCTGAGGTTGATTTTTTAATAGGAGAATGGCATGCCCTAACTGGGAGTGCCAGGCCCAGTGTCTTCTCTTTTTTTTTCCCCTTTCTTATTTGCATCCTTCACCATGAGCTTGATTGCTTACCAATATTTAAAGACTTTGTGGATAAAATCAGTAATGATATTAATGATTATTCAGTATCACAGGATGAAATGGTCCAACATTTGGAAATTCAATATAAATCAGTTAACAGTTATGGGTCATTATATAACACACAGCCCAAGGAAACAAACTGACAAACATTTAATTTATATAATGGTACACCTCTTCATTCATCCATTACTTACTGAGCACTTATATACTAGTCTTCTATTACATACTAAGGACAGAGAACCAAAAATAGAAGGGCCCTTGTCCTCAATGAGTTCATAGTCCATTGGGGTAATAAAGGCTAAGAGACCACAAAAATACAAAGTGTTGACAGGAAGCATAAGGTGTATGGGAATATGTACTAGGGGCCCTTCACTTAGACCAAACAGGAAATTCCCCCAAAGTAGATAATGACAGAGCTTAACCCTGAATGTCAAACAGGAATTAGCTGCCCAAAGGAATGGCAGACATAGAGGAATAGGAGACAGACAGGAGGGATGTAAGAGATTTTGTATCAAAAATAGTAGAAAGCCATTCGGCTATCTGGTGAGTGACCCAGGAGAAAAGGTTCCAATCAAGATATGATGAGGGCTTTATTTTTTTATTTATTTTTTTTTTTTGATGAGGGCCTTATTTAAATAAGGCCACGAGGGTGAGTATAGAGAGGGAACATGGCTTAAGAACTACTAAAAAGTTAAATGTAAAGGCCTTGGTAACGAAGTGAATATCTTCATTAAGTGAACTTAAAAAGCAAAGGCCAAGCATCCACAAGTAGTGTCCTTTCTTCCTCTTAAAGATTGTGACATTAACACTAATTAAAGTACATTACCTGGTGTTCTTCTGAGGAGTCAGCATAACCTGGCCTTCTGATGTGATGTCTATAATACAATGTTCAGGAAGAATTCCCATTCCACATAGCTGGATATCTTGGGAATTTGCTGACCCTATCAATGTATGTTCCTACAAAAGAACCAAATTCACTGATTAACATTGTATTCTTACATGTATACAAACTGAAATCATCTCCCCTGAGCCCTCTTATATTGATCCATTACCTTAGCTAAAAGATTTTCTTAAGCAAATGGAATGGGGTAGGGGGAATTTCTGGCTTTCTCTGAAATACATTCTATAAATTGTATTTCCTTATAAGGAATAATGCAGAGTTGAGTTATACCTTTTAAACCTAAAGCTATAGTTTTATATTAATGTCTATACTATATTCATTATTTTCCATCGCAATCTTGATTCCAAATACTTTATACTACTCTCAGAGCATGAGCCATATGTCAATGATATACCAAAAATATTGGTCTGAAGACCACAGTTACTTAAGCTGCTCATCATTTATCTGGTCTCAATCAAGATGAGTCAATCACAAAGATAAAATCCTATTCAAATCTAAGCATTTTGAAAAGATTACAATTATTTTATGAATCCCATGGTCTCTCTAATCCTCACAGAAGATATGATGGATGTGTTCTTCTTACTATAGAGTCGCAATTATGCAATTCTTGAAGCCCCAATCACCAGCCTTGCTTTCTGGCTGGCAACTGAGAAAGTGGATGTAAAAGTTAAGTTCCCTCTTCTGCACTTCAACATCTGACTGCCCATACATAATTAAATGCTGATAAGACCTGGATGTGTCCCTAGGCCACCTCCTCCTTGCATACACCTGGATCAGGGGTCAGATACAAAATATGTAAGGCTTTGCAAGTTTTATAAAACCACTCTGCCTCATAGTGTGAAAGCAGTCAGATAACACACATATGAACAAGTGTGGCTACTTTCCAACAAAACTTTATTTATGAACACTGAAATTTGGACTTCATAGAATTTTCACATGTCTGAAATATTATAGCTTTTCTATTTTTTTTCCAACTATTTAAACAATGTAAAAACCATTCTTAGCTCCCAGGCCGTATAGAAGCAGGCAGGGAGCTAGATTTGGCCAGTGGGAACAGTTGCTGACCCTTGATCACAATGACTTCATCCAGCCCCATGGGTTTTAAATGCTGTTGAGACAGGAAAACTAAAGGGACCCTATGAAAAACTGCTTGTTTTGCTCCTTTTCCTGCTTCTGTTCTTGCTAGGACCCACATCCCCCTACACATACACATCTTATAGAACAGATAATGTGTCCTCCCGGTAAAGGCCAAGGAGTTAATGATTTCTTTGGAGTCTTCCAGCACAATAGACACCATCTAAGGAGTGACCAAGACCACTGATCCACCAAGAACTGTGGCCCTAGGGCACAAGTGGCTTATGGAGGACACCTAAACACTTGTCTATGTTCCTGGATGCCTGAGAAGACACAACCCTCAATAAAAACCCCAGGCTTCAAACAAAGATGAGACTTACTTTCCTTTCAGAGTCTCCCAGTTGCTCTCTCTGTATCTGCTTTCTCTACATATCTTCAATAAACTGCTCTCATTTCCTCTTGGCTTACATTTGGTTTCCATCCTGAATGAAGTCAAGGACCTTCTTGGCTGGTTCTGGAGAACCCCACCTGGGTCCTCAGACCTCGCCTGCCTGCGACACTGTTTCTATATAAATTAAATCACTAACCAGGAACCACAAGCTTTAGTTCATTATTTTGCTGCCTCCACTACCACTATTCTAGTCTCAATAACCATTATTTATTGCCTACTCGGATGTCTAAAGACATTTCAAGGTGTCTAAATGTCTTTAATGTTCATTTATTTATGAGAGAAAAAGACAGAATGCAAGCAGGGGAGGGGCAGAGATAGAGGGAGACACAGAATCCCAAGCAGGCTCCAGGCTCTGAGCTTTCAGCACAGAGCCCGACACAGGGCTCAAACCCACAAACCACAAGATCATGACTTGAGCCCAAGTCGGAGGCTTAACCAACTGACCCACCCTCTAAATGTCATTCTTAATGACATTTGAATATCTAAAGACATTTCAAAGTGAAAGGGCCAAAGCAGAACTTTTGCTCCCCCAACCTCCACCCAATGAGTCTATTCTCTTTTCCATTAATAGTGGTACTGCCACCACCCAGGTAGTCAACGAAAAAGGTTAGGTGCTACTGAGCCCTATCTTCCCCTTACCAGCCTACTCCTGGATCCATGTTGATCAGAACATCCCTACAGACTGTCCCTCCAAAACATATCAAGAATTGACTCATTTTCCCTCCACCTCTACTATCACGCTTTACACTCTATTGCTCGGGTGAATACAGGTGCCTTCTACTATCTCTCCACTCCTAATCCCTCACCCCCATCCACTCCCAGCACAACAGCTGATCATGCAGCCCCCCCTATTTAAAACCCTCAAGTGGCTTCCCTTTGAACTTCTAATGAAGTCCAAATTCTTACTCAGGCTTACAAAAAACACTCAGTGATGTGGCCCTGCCTGCCTCTCCTATCCTAGCTCCTACTACTCCCCCTTCTCCTGGAACACGATAAGGCCATACTGGCCTTTTATCCGTTCCTTGAGCACACTGGCTGGTTCCTCCTCTAACCTTGATATTGGTAGTTTCTTACCATTTCTATCTCACCTTTTAAGGGAACATTCTCAGGGAGGTGTACTCGGAACTGACAATCAGATATAACCACCCCACCACTCTCCTATTTCAATTCCTTACCTAGCACTGACTATGGGTTGGTTTACTATATGTCTCCACAGCTAACATGGAAACACCACAAGAGCAGAGAACAGCCTGACCTGCTCCCCACTGTAATCCAAGCACTTAACACATGCCTGGCACAATTAGTCATTAAAAAAATATAAAGGAAGAATAAATGATCATTTGTCTTCAGACTCAAAGGAAGATGATTCTCTCCTCCTCTTTGCTGGTAACCCTTCTAATTATGTTGTGGGTCCCAGTGATTCCCATCTCTTCTGGGACCTCAATCTCATAAAAAGGGCCCTTCCCCACTAGTATATTCATTTCACCTTTCCTGGGGGTTTCTTCTCTCAGCTGTACTGCAGTGGTGATTCTAAGGAAACAAAGAGCTGGGATCCAGAGCTGCCCCATGGTATCCTATTCGGTCCCCAAGGAGTATATAAAATACAGAGGACATTCCACATAAAGCTTTACTCTTCACTATTAGCTGAGGCTTCCTGGCCAATCCTATACTTTCCTAATCTGGAGAACAGGGTTTGACTCCATGAAACTACAAGTAATGCTTTGTGATGCTCAGTAGCAGGCCTAAAGAATCTATTCCATGCCTATCTGCATTCCCCACTTTGGCTCCCCCCGCCCCCCCCCCCCCCCCACCGTACAACACCAACCCCACAGTGAAGTTCCAAAAGGGGGGAGAAAAGAGTCTAAAGAGAAAAAGGGCCCAAGACCACCTAAAAAAGAAGGAAAAATTGTCAAAGCACTTGCCTTGAACTATATAACCCAGGTTGGGGTTTGAGTCTAGAACCAACTCCCACTACCATAGTCTGACTGCACACAGATTCAGGTCCACATCTGTGCCTTTGCTCTTGTTCTCTTTGCTTGAAAGGCTCCCTCTTCCCTTCATCTAAATACAGGGGTCTTCTAATTGAGGGTCATCTTCTACTTGAGAAAGTTTCACCGGTAGGCAACACTGACTTCTCCCTTCTCTGAATCCCCTTAGAGGGGATACCATATTTCACTATCAATTGCACAAACGTTGTTTTTTTCCTTTATTTAGACAGCAGTCTTCACAGAACTCCTGCATCTTCTACAACAATAAGCACAGTACATGACACATGGTGTATGCTAAGTATCTATTGATAGACTGAATTAAAAATTATTGGAGATAAGATATTAACACAAACATGCAAAGGTCTAATCCAAATTCTGGAAGGAAAACTTCATTTTTTTCACAAATGCATACTAAGTACCTATGATGAGTTGGGCACTGAGTCACAAGAGACAAAGTCCCAATTACGGTGCTTACAATGTCAGTGGCAACTTAAATCTCTCAGTTGAGGTTATAATCTATTCTGATTTGGATGATGATTCATTGTAATTTCAAACACTGCACTCTAACAGCTCAATCTGCCAAAGCCTTACTGTTTGATGTTTAGGCAACTTAAACAATAAGCTTTTTGATAAGTTCTTCCTATTGTGCTCTAAGCACTGCAATAAAAACACTGACAAGGAAAAAAAAATAAACATAGGTTGGCACAGTTTATCTAATGAGTATCTAAGTGCTATGAAAGTACAAGGTAATCAAAACAAGATAAATTAATCAGGGGTGGCTTTTCAGTCTCTTTGTGATATGTGGATACAATGATTCTTAAACCAGACTACTTTTGGGGCGCCTGGGTGGTTCAGTTGGTTAAGCGCCCAACTTCAGCTCAGGTCATGATCTCGCAGTTCGTAAGTTCGAGCCCCACATCAGGCTCTGTGCTGACAGCTCAGAGCCTGGAACCTGCCTGGATTCTGTCTCCCTCTCTGTCTGCCCTTCCCTTGCTTGTGCTCTGTGTCTCTCTCTCTCTCTTTCAAAAATAAACAAACATTAAAAACAAATTTAAAAAAATAAAGTAGACTGGTTTTAGGGAAAACTTTAGCAAATATAAAATACCATATGTAAAAATCTCAGAAATAATCAGAGGCTAGAAATGGTTTTTAACCTTTTTTCATCCATTTAAGTTTAATTTCACTGGAGAAGATTAGTTAACTATTCTATGAATTTACTGTACCTTGCTTCCTTTATAAATCAACTATTTATGTGGCTCTTTTGAGAATCTCCCTTTGACCAGCTAAGTCCTAAAAGAAAGAGCAAGATAGAGACAGAGGGGAAAAGAGGGAGGGGAAAAAGGAAGATGAAGAGAGACAGGACTTGTCCACTAGTGACATATTTCACAGGGCAGCTTTTCCCAGCGTGCAAGAAGAAAAAGTAGCATATGGATAAAGCCCATGAGGTCCCTCAGTCTTACCAGCATTCCCAGATAATTTCTGAAGGAAAAGGTAAGTAAGTACCAAGGGCACTAAGCAGAAAAGTACCTGTTACTCTTCACATATCTAAGTAATCAAAATTCTTTAATAAAGAAGTCATGCTAGCTTAACAGAACCTAGACTCTGAAGACAGCTTTTCTGGAATGGAGGTGAAAAGGGCAGGAATGCTATCTTCCCATCTTTTACAAATTCAAACACTACACCACACAGACCAAACCGCTGCCAACCCAAGAACTCCTACTGTGCCATGACTGTGTCTTCTTCATCTTGGGGTCCTTGGGGCCCAACCCACAGCTCCACAAACACTGAATGGCTGATGCCTCTGCCATTCTCATCACTTCAGTCGGTGACTGTGAATACTGGCAAAGAGGACAACAGGCAGTTTACTTTCAATGGGAGCTATACTATAAAAGACATGTGTTTTAAAACTGCTGCCGAGGGGTGCCTGGATTGCTCAGTCAGTTGAGTGTCATGATCTCACAGCCCGTGTCAGGCTCTGTGCTGACACCTCAGAGCCTGGAGCCTGCTTAGGATTCTGTGTCTCCCTCTCTCTCTGCCGCAACCCACTCACATTCTGTCTCTGTCTCTCTCAAAAATAAACAAACATTAAAAAAAAGTTTTAAAGGGGCACCTGGGTGGCTCAGTCAGTTAAGCATACGACTTCGGCTCAGATCATGATCTCGCAGTTTATGAGTTCAAGCCCCACATCAGGCTCTGTGCTGGAAGCTCAGAGCCTGGAGCCTGCTTCAGGTTCTGTGTCTCCCTCTCTCTCTGCCCCTCCCCTGCTCACACTCTGTCTCTCTCTCTCTCTCTCAAAAAAAAAACAAAAAACATTAAAAAAAAATTTTTTAATAAATAAATAAAACTGCTGCCTGGGGTACCTGGGTGACTCAGTTGGTTAAGCGACCGGCTTCAGCTCAGTCATGATTTCATGGTTCATGAGTTTAAGCCCCACGTCCCACTCTCTGCTGTCAGCACAGAGCCCACTTTATTATTTTTTTAATTTTGTTTTTTTAATTTACATACAAATTAGTTAGCATATAGTGCAACAATGATTTCAGTAGATTCCCTAATGCCCCCTACCCATTTAGCCCATTCCCCCCCCCACCAACCCCTCCAGTAACCCTCTGTTTGTTCTCCATATTTAAGAGTCTCTTATGTTTTGTCTCCCTCCCTGTTTTTATATCATTTTTGCTTCCCTTACATTCATCTGTTCTGTCTCTTAAAGTCCTCATATGAGTGAAGTCATATGATTTTTGTCTTTCTCTGACTAATTTTACTTAGCATAATACCCTCTAATTCCATCCACATAGTTGCAAATGGCAAGATTTCATTCTTTCCGATTGCCGATTAATACTCCATTGTATATATGTACCACATCTTCTTTATCCATTCATCCATCGATGGACACTTGGGCCACAAAGCCCACTTTAGATCCTCCGTCTCCCCTTCTCTTGGCCCCTACTCCCTACCCTGCTAGTGCGTGCTCTCTCCCTGTCTCAAAAATAAATAAAAACATTTAAAGTTGTTGCTGAATCCTTATCAAGTGTGTACATGTATAATTTGCTCCAAATCCTTCAGAATCAGCCTTGTTTCCAGGGCCATTAATAGCTGACTTGTGCAAAGAGCAGATCCAGAACCGCATAAGCAAAATAGCCCTTCTGAGAGATCTGGAGGATAATTGAAAGGCATGATGAGAATCAATTATACTGTGATCCCATTTCTGTAATTTGAAAATATGTATCAGTATAAGCCTATAGACATACATATAGGAATAGACCCAGCAGATACAGATAAAACTATTAAATGTTAACTGTGGTCATCTCTGCATGTTGGAATTTGGGCACAAATCCCCCCTCTTTTTCTAGTATGTGTTTATAAAACTCTTCAGAAAACAAAGTGTATTACTAGCATAATGTTTTTAAGGTGGGGGAAGCAGCTCTTCCCTCTAGAAGCTTGGCTGGCACTGGTATAAATGTCCAAGACTGTCTTAGAATCACAGGCAGTCCTTGATTTGCATGAGAGCAAAGGATTGTAAAAATAACATTGCAAGGAGATCTTAATAATCAATGGGGAAACTGCAATTATTCTGTGACTTTTTAAAATGTGTGTAAAACCATTAAGATTTTTCTTACTGTTACAACATATAGGATAATGAAAAAATAGTAAAACCAATATTTATTTAGTATACTGTAATTTAGACTATTAGAAACACTGAGGGACGCCTGGGTGGCTCAGTCGGTTAAGCGGCCGACTTCGGCTCAGGTCATGATCTTGCCGTCCATGAGCTCGAGCCCCGCACCGGGCTGGGTGCTGACAGCTCAGAGCCTGGAGCCTGTTTCAGATTCTGTGTCTCCCTCTCTCTGACCCTCCCCTGTTCATGCTTTGTCTCTCTCTGTCTCAAAAATAAATAAACGTTAAAAAAAATTTTTTTTTTAAAAAGAAACACTGAAATTTAAAGCATTTTATTTCTGGGGTGCCTGGGTGGCTCATTTGCCTAAGCACTGGACTCTTGATCGCAGCTCAGGTCTTTTTTTTTTTTTTTTTTTTTTTTTAAGATTATTTATTTTGAGAGAGAGAGAAAGGGAGCATGAGCAGGGGAGAGGTAGAGAGAGAGAGATAAAGAGACAGTGAATCCCAGGCAGACTCTGTGTTGTCATCGCAAAGTCCGATGCAGGGCTCCAATCTTACAACCGTGAGATCATGACCCAAGCCAAAATCAAGGGTCAGATGCTTAAATGACTGAGTCATCCAAGTGCCCCATCTCAGCTCAGGTCTTGATCTCAGGGTCATGAGTTCAAGCCCCACTTTGGGCTCCATGCTGGGCATGCAGCCTATTTAAAAACAAAAAGTATCTTATTTTTGTTAAAAGCTTATCAGGAGTAGTATAAACAGTACCTGCCTTCTTCTCAATACGTAACTTACAATATGGAGGGAGCATATTTCCTGTGCCTTGGCAAACTGTGATACTCCTTTCTAAGCTTCTACCGTTTTAACCTCTGTGCTCTAGATGCTGTGAAATATCTCCAAGAGCTCCTTTAGTGTGAAGTGTTCTCCAGTGTCCCTTTGAGCCATCTTCATCCTTCTCATCACACTTTCATTATTTACGTCTGTAAGTTCATCTTCACAACATTTCCCTGGCTGCACGTGTAGAATCTCACAAACGGCAGTGGCGTCAGCATCATCTACTAGATTGTGGTAACTGGAATTTGTGTATGTTGGAACCATGACATGTAAGGACTGCCCACACATGCAAATTAGATGCAAAATTATCTTGTGAGTTATGTTCCACCTATGGTTTGGCCACCATACCTTGCCTCTACCAGTTCCAGACAAAACAAATATATGGAGGATTCTGTGCTGGAAGAGAATCATACCACTTGGAACTAAAAAGAACGTTAGAGATAATTTAATCCAGGGTCTTCTTTTATAGATGGGGTGCTGAAAATCACCCAGAGATATGAAGTCATCTGTCCAGCATCTAAATTGATTTCAGAATTTGAAGGCAAGAAATAAAAAATGCTCAGCCTCCAGATTCTTCCAACCCACATCATGGTATCACTTTACTGAAGCAAAAACTGTTCTTGGATTGAGATCATCCTTTTGAATGTGCTTGGTCATGAATATACTTTTGTCACGAGGTTAGCCTGGGCAGTGAAGAAATCAACACTGCCTTAGACTCTGCCAAAACAGGCTTGACCACACAGTCTGAAACAGAATCCCAACACCTCCACACAAGATGACCAGAAATATTTTGACTACTCTCCAAAAGTCTTTAAATAGTTTCTTTGTTTAATTTTTTAGTTAAAGAACAGATAGAATCAGGTTTTTTTTCTTGTTGGCGTATGTGTGTGTTCCAATTTGAACTTCATCACATCAGAAAGAAAAAGAATTCATAGTTCTGAGAAATAAAAAGGGCAGAATATTTGTGTCTTATTCTGTCTTGTACCTCTCCTAAAGCATATGAATACCTATAGCTGAAACCCTAACAGAAAATGCTGCCCACATCATTAAGAAACATAGTAAGTGATACGATCACATCATTTTTTTTGCAATAGACAAGGGTAATATACATAAGGTACCACGCTGAGTGTCAAGTAAGAAGATGGTATGTGGAATATTTTATATTTTACAGTGCTTCTGTTTACAAAGTACTTTGTAAATATCAAGTCTTATTTGATCCTCATAGGGCTCCTGTGAGGGAGTCAGACAGGGAAAGCACCCTTCTATAGAGGATGGATCTGTAGACTGGAGGGGGCAAAGGACTTGAGATCACACATCCGTTCAGCAGCATACCAAACTAAAAACGTGGGTCATCTCCCTGCCACTCCCATGTTGCTCCCACTTGAACACAACAGCTGAGAGTGCACATATACTATATGTATCAAAAACACAATTTAATTCACAGCATACTACAACATGGTATCAGATACTCATTAATAAAGGGGCTTTATTTATCAAAATAACACAAACCAATTACCCCAGGATATCTTTAATAAAACCTGGGAAACTAGCCAATGCATCGTGAATTCTTTAGTCTCTTTAGAAATGAAACCACACAATTTTCTAATTTTAAAGCAGTTTCGAACTTTACCAGCTAACATTATCTTTAATTTCTTAGTCCCTTCAGTTAAACCTACATATATAGTATCCATATTGTAAGGGTGGAAAAGATTTCCTCCCAGTATATATTAACCACAAGTCAAAATCATATAGTCCATTACCTAATTCATTTACGCCCTGGGACAAGGGGATTTTAGTGAGCTCCTCCTCGTAATTTATGTAGTGTCTCAGGATTCCTGCTTATTCTAAAGTTGTCTCTTGTCTTCCTGATAAGTGCCACAATTTACAGATTTCAACATACATCGCTATTTGGGTTTCTGACCCTCTCACTCTCTAAGTCATCTATTCTTTTTTTATAAGTCAATAATCCAAATTTTTGAATTTTCCTAAATTACTGGAAACAAATTTCATAGTAAGTGGTCCTACACCATAACTTTCTTTAAACATTTCCTCTTGTAATCTGATAACCACTCAGAAAAGGGTGTGCTTCATATAAATGACAAAAACTTTAGTCTGCTAATAAATTGTTTAGTTCAAAAAGTCATTCTTTAAGCTTTAAAGTTATCTACTTAGCTCCCTGGCATAAATCACAGTCAATCATAGTAGCTAAGATACTTAATGTCTTGAAAATAACATCAGAATATTAGTTTTTATATTACTAGGTTGAATTACATCACTTGAAGACTAAAAAGGGTAACTAATCTCAGAAACTCAATATTTTTCTACCTTCTAGTTTATTCGAATAGAAACAATTGTGTTAATTCATTATTCATTATTCATTATTTTTGAATAAGCATGTTTCTTCAAGTTAAAAAAAATACTATGAAATATTGTTCTATATCATGGCTGGAAATAGCAGCAAAGCCTGTTACTTCACCTTTAAATAGTAAACCAGAAGTTCATTCAGAGCAGGATCAGCATTCAGATTAACAAGGAAGCATTTATCATCCCCAACTTTAATCCCAGAAGATTGAAGAGATATTCCAAGACTCTCAAGTTGCTTCTGTCGCTCCTATAAATGTATTAGAGAAGGATTAATTCCATAGCTATTGACACAGCAAGATATAAAAGGTCTCACGTTGGAATAATCATTAAATAATTTTATAATTTAATTATGTTATTTTAGGACATGGTATTATAGATTATTGCATTTTTTCTTTCCAAACTATATAATGTTTTTCATTTTGTTAATTAAAACTTTGTTTTGAAAAATAAGCCATTACCAATAGCAACCAAGTATACTATTGAATTCTCAATGTTCCTTCTTAAAAATATCTAACATCTTGAATTTGTGTTTCTCACTTAGTTCTATACATATGAGCAAAGGTGTTTTACCAACTGTGATCTTTCTAAAAGGCCAAATTTTCAATACACTCCCTTGCTTGATACCCTCAGTGATTCCCCAGCAAGATAAGGGCCAAACTCCCTCAACAAAGTCCACAAGGCCCTTCAATCTGGCCCGTTTCCTCTCCACCTTCATGTCTTATCATTCCTACTCTCAAAGCCTGTGCTATGGTTAAATGGAACTCTTCCAGGTCCCTCAAAGTGTCAAGAATGCTCTCTTAAGAGATTTTACACCTGTTTCTTCTATCTGAAGTATACTTGTTCTCATACTTGGTAACTCAGACTTGTTTACTTGACCATTTCTCTATGAGGGCATGGATCCTATCTATCCACTGTGAATTCCTGGCACCTAGCAAGAACAGTGCATAACCAGTGAGCACTCAAAACATCAGGTTTGTAAATTTACCAAAATAAAACTTGTAGGGGCACCTGGGTGGCTCAGTCAGTTAAGCATTTGACTTGTGATTTTGGCTCGGGTCATGATCTCACAATGTTAAGATCGACCCTGCTGCACGTTGGGCTCTGCACTGGGTGTGGAGCCTGCTTGCAATTCATATTCATTCTTATTCTCATTCTCTCTCTCTCTCTTTCTCTCTACCTCCCTGCCGCCCCTCCTCTGCTTGAGCATGTGGTAAATAAATAAATGAATAAAACTTGCATATGCATCAAGTACTACTTTCAGAATAAGAGTATGAACCTTTCTTTTTTATGACTGTCTCTGAGACCACACAATATATGAATGTCTGCATAAAGGGGGATACGCATGACTCCTGCAACCAATGCTCTACGATTAAAGTATATGAATTGGGGCTAAGTAGGGTGTCTTTGACTATATATAAATAACAAATAGTAATGAGTCACAGCCACCAAAAGCCTTTGATTCTGAGGAAAGACAAGACAGGCTAAGTCATTTAATTAGGGCCACACAGTAAGTTTGCAGCACAATTAAATTACAGCCTGAAGAATTTGCTATTTTTAGGGATACCATCCCAAAGTGATTTGACCATGGACCATTTTTCTTCCCAGAAGACTTATTAACAATTTGTGGCTATACTGCCAGAAATACAATTTGGGATATGCTCGTCTCTTTTGGAAAAAGGTCAATGACTAACAGACCAGGTCTTTTCCCATGAAAGAGGAGTTAGCAAGCTCAGCAGCACTGAAGCCTGGGGGCTTGCAAAGATAAGGTGCTAAATGAGGTGTGAGATAAAATCAGGCAGGGTTCTCAAAAGGGACGTGTGAAAGAGGCAGAGAACAGTTAGGTAAGGAAAAGATGCTAACGATAAGATTCACCAGTATTCACCAGTATTCGCACTGCAATTTTACTTAAGACCGACCCTGTCTTGTAGCAGCAAAGCAACTCAAATACAGCAGCACTTCAGGGTCAATGTTTACCTTTGGAGTAGCTCAAAAAGGCTCACACAAATTAGTTCTAAACTGGATAATTATTAGAATGACTTATAATTTATGAAAAACAAGTGAAATATGTAACGAGAAATGGAGTTCATACACTGGAATATTCTCTTCTCTGTAATTTGAAGGATATGTATTAAAATAACCCAGGATAGGGATACAGTTAAAACAAGATGGAGTACATGGTGATCTTTAATGAAACTGGGTGATGGTACATGTAGATTCATCATACTCTTCTCTTGTTTTCATCTATTTCGAAAATGACTATAATAAAAAATATTTAAAGTCTGTCTGCACTAATATAAATATAACATCCACTTTATGCTACATAACAGTAGTACCATCCTACAACATCTGATGTATAGATTGATTCTGGGCAGCACATTTAAAGATGGAACCTGCTGGGTGACAAAAGAAATACCAAGTTATATATATTTACTAAACAAGAAACCGTTGAAAACACTAGAGATTTTTAACTTTAGAAAAGGAGGGGAACAGGCAGAGGTTACCTTACCATGAAAAGACTGCTCAATGGGGTACTGAACTCCACATTCTATTTTTAAGAGCAGAGGCTGAACATCCATCTAACAGGAAAGCCATGGAGCAAGTCTTTTATTAAGTAAACAACTAGACATTTAAGATTCTTTCCAAACGCTAATGTTCCTACCTTAAAATTTCACAACTCTACCTGTATTAAGTGTGAGAGACAGTCACCTCAGATTTAGGTATTTCATATTACTTTTACTGAGTTGTCATAATGAAGCCAGAGGCTTAGAGCCTAATATATCTACCACTAAGCATTTTATAGTTTGGGTAAGTTCCTTAGGTCTTACTTAACTAAGTATTCAGAGTCAGAGGCTACAAAGTAGTTATTTCATTTAAAAAACTTCTATGACCCTAAACAAATATTTCTTACACAATGAACAATTAATTGTAATTTGTCTTCTTTATCTTTGTAAGGCAGAGACTCTTGAATCTAGGTTCTTATTAGTGGTGCTAGATTTGCCATCTTCAAAGCTAAAAAATCAAAATAGGAACCCAAAATGACATCTGAGTTGCATTGCACAAACTGCCAAGAGGTTTCTGTGTCTTTAATCAGAAAGCACAAACCTGTGCAATCTCCTCGGTTTTCCTTAATTTCTCCTCCCAGGTCACAGTCATTTCCTGGATTAGCTTCTCTGATTCTTCTAGCCGGTCTTTTAGCTCTGGAGATTTCATTGCCTATAAGCAAAATGTTTATTTCATGAAATGTCTGTACCATGCTCTGAAGAAAGCATTAACTAAATCCAGAAGGATAAAAATAACAGTCTGCCTGCCTCCTCTCAGCTCTACCAAGGTCTCTGATCTACTTAAGACATAACAATGAATGCCACTGACACGCAGCATCCAGGCTGTATGCACCCCACAAGCTCATTCAGTCATCCAAGGTGGGCTTGAAAGGAAGACCTAACTGCTTCCTTTTCCTCCAACCAATTGTCACTGTGAAGATGTAGCTTCACAGAAAGTTCAAGTTCTCAAGGGCTTATTTTTAAATCCCAATAGGTCATATATCTAGACTTATACACAGGATTCATTCTAGTCTCTACTGATGACTTCAGGTATTGATTCAAGTATATATAGACGTACATGTTACAAACTGAATGGTGTTATTAATACCAGGAAGACAGAAACAAAATTTCAAATAATCTTAATAAACCATAAAATTATTCTTATAAAAACAGGATAAGTTTCAACAGGCAAAAATATAACCAAAATGACGTTTTGACCATGTATTTTACCAATCTACTACCAGAAAACAGGTTATAAGAAAAGAAAGGGCTAATGTCCCAACACCAGGAAAGAGTCCCATAGTCCTGGGAAATTGTGGGAACAGAAATGCTAATAAAGTAGAGATCCTGAATCTGGTATTTTATTTCACTTTTCAAAAGAAAAACATTTGGTTGCAGGTTAGAATTGTGTAGGTTTCAAATTCAGTAATGGAACATAAATACCATACGTTATAGAATGTACATAGGGTAGTAGAAATAGAGTACCTCTAAATAGGTGGGTATTTCTGCTATAAAATACTTTTTCTATAAACATAGTTAAGCCACATGAAAAAACTAGGTTATCAAGAAGTGGAAGATGTCCTTAAGATTTTCATTCTGACTTCAGCCAGTGAACAAATGATACAGCAAATATCTGCTTGAGTTCTCTTCCAGTTAGTCTATGCCCACTCTTCACCATTTTCTGCGCTAAAATTATATACATTTTGTTTCAAGCGTCTCTCTCCCTCTCTCCCTTATTCAATTATACCTCTTCTTTCTTGTCTGCTGCCTATACTGTGGAAAGGAAAATTTTCTCAATTCCCTATATTCTCTCTTTCTGTTCAATCCTTTTACACCTGTAAAAAAAAAAAACTCTCTAAATTTCAACTATGAAAATCTATCTGCCTTTATTTATTATTCATCTCAAATTTCTCTTACTATAGGAAACTCAAAAATTTTAAGTGGAGTACTTAGCACTTACAGCTAAGGGGAAGAAAATTCAAGTGCTAGCTTTTCCTAGACCCATAAAGTGTGGCTTGGCTGTGCCTTATACCTCTGCTTTAGTTAGCTGTTCTCGGAGCTTTTCTACTTCTTCCCGGAGATCCCGGATAATTCGTGCATTAGGATCCTCATTCACCACAGCATGGTTCACGATGTGCTTGGCGCGGTCTGCATACCGCAGAGTTGAAAGGGTTTCATCATAGTTATCAGCGGCTGGACTAACAGTGGCCACCATGGCTGTCTTGCTGTTACCCCCAAGACTGTCCTAGATGAAGAATGAAATTGAGTAGGATTTTTAAGTTGGAAGAAAACATCATATGAGAAAGATGAAGTCAGAAAGGGTGAGAGAACACATATTTAAGGACAAAACTAGAACTGAAATACCGATATGCTGAACCCCAGTCCCATGCTCTTTCTTCTCTGCCAAGCTACGTTTCTGCAGAAGGGAGATCTGGTTATTAAGAAAGGACGGGGAAATACAAAAAAGGCTCCATTTATTTCAGTTTAATAACAATTGGTTCTAAGTTAATTTGTCCTCTTCTAACAGGCAATATGATGTCGTAAGTCAGCACACTACTCAAAACAAAAACAATGATTTCTTAAATGACTAAAAATCTTCCTTAGAGAAACTGAACAATCATAATGTTATCTGTTATCTGATCAAAGAGTGATTACCTACAATCTAGCGCATGATGCCATGTACTTGGAATCTATGTGAAGCCTAAATAATGGCTCAGAAAGTGTTGCTGTTACAGACTATCAGTCATCTTGTAATTTTTTTCAAGAATTTTTCAAGAATTCTAGGTAGAATTATAGTCTTTAAAACAAAAGATATGTTGGAGGCACCTGATTTTATTCCCTCTGACAGCACTTCAAAAACTACTCAAACAGGCTTTACTTTCTACACGACCACTTCTACAGTTCAGACAAGGGTGCTGAAGAAAAGATACTCTCTTCATTACACTAAAACTGATCAGTATGGTGAAATGGACTTTAGAACAGGCTCCAACAAATTCAAAAAACTTTCACTTGACAACACTAAAAAACAACTACATATAACTCAGAATTACAAAACTAGAAATCAAGTCCACCCGGACTCCGCTTCACCATCCAAAGGCTGTATGTCACCCTCCTGTGGCAGGCGGCCTCTAAGACAGCCCCCCAGGATCCTCATCTCCAGGTATTCATACCTCAGTACCATCCCCCTCTCTTGAGTGTGGGAAGGACTTCTGATTTACTTCTAAGGAACAGAATACAGCAGAAGTGATGGCATGTCACTTTTGAGGTTAGATTATAAAAAGACTATGGCTTCTGTTGTGGGTATTTTCTCTCACTCTTGGGAAACCACTGTCATGAAGTGAAGTGGCCCTATGAAGAGACCTCAAAAGTGAATATGGAAAGAGATCTTCTGGAGCCTGCCAACAACCACTGAGGTGAGCAGATCCAACCCCAGGTCAAACCTTGCAATGACGGCCCCAGATGACACTTTGATTGCAGCCACATGGGAGACCCCAGCCAGAACCACTTGGTTAGGCTACACCCAGAATCCTGACCCACAGAAACTATGAGATAATAAATGGTTGTTGTTTTTAGCTATTAAGTTTTAGGGGTAATCTGTTACATAGCAATAGACATCTAATAATACCCTAATATACTATCCCAAGATGAAAAGAACAACCCAAAAAAAGAGATCTGATACCCTCTTTCAGCAATAGGATATCACTGAATTATGGATTCTCAAGCAGGCCAATATGGGGAATCAAAGATCATAAAAAAGTCAACTTTTTATCTTTGAAGATAAAAGGTTTTTCCAATATCAATATATCTAAAATTTGTTTGTGCAATCTGTGATTTATACCATCCTTGTACAAATTTTACTTAGTCCTCAGCCTTTTGTGAATTATTTTACAGATAAAAAACAAAAGAAAACCCAGAGGTTTGTTCTGACAAAGCAGGTCAAATACTCTGCCTAAAGATCCAGAACTAGTAAACTGAACAATATTCTAATCCAGTTGTATTCTGCCTTCAAGTCCAATATGATTTCACTCCCCCACAGTCACCCACAATAACATAGCAACAAAGTGCCACTTGGCAACAGAGCGAGAGCTCAGATCTGAGGAGCAAGTAAGGTGACTGGATAGCTTTCCAAGTTATTTTGTCTTAGTGCCAGAGTCAAAACAATTCCCTAGGTACTGCTAACAGTTCAATACAATCACAGACTATGTATCTGTTTATTCATCCACTACTTAAAACTAGGTTTTCCACAGAAAACAAAGCTTAATGAGGTCTTTGAAGGAAATACACTCCAGCACATGAAAAGGAAGGAAACATAAGTAATCTGGACTCTAGAAAGCAGAAGCAACTTCCGCCAAGTCTGTGTGATCACTTGCTTTCCTCTTCACTTCTAGACACTGATATCACACTGTTGGTGCCCAGCTTTGGCAACGTCCAGAAGAATAACAAGATGCACATTAATGAAATTCCAATGTTATATATAAAGATCACATGAATTACATGTCAGATTATAATTCAGTTCACCAACAGCACCATGGTGGAGTGTTGCCCTTCAGGAACTACGGCATTCTGTTAGCCCACATGAACAGCAAATGCTATTGGGTAAAAGGGGATTTGTAACAATAACTACCAAAGGGAAAAAGCATGCATATTGTGCTTTAATTTGTGCTGAGAAAAGGAAACCTGGCAAATGACAAATACTTGATATTTTAAAAGCCCTTGTGCATGAGTAACAATATACTTATATTCAAAAATGGCCTCATGCCATTAGCAAAAAGGAAACAGCAACAAAAGAACTGGCACTCATTCAAGGAGAAAGTATAAAGCTTCTTGTTACTCTTTAATTGTTTAATTAGGCAAATCAGGCAAGCTTTGTTTCAAATGTGGCAATTGCAAATTAAATGGACATAGGAAAGAAATTGAATTTTGGAAGGCAGGATTTTTTGAAGCTGAAAGAACTCTTTGAAGTCATCTAATGAAATTACTTCATTTTACAGATGAGAAATTGAGACCCAGGAAGATTGACAGACTTACCAAAGGTCATAATGCTGGTTCAGAGCAGAGCTGAAGGTACTCATTCACTCAGCTCTTTACAGCGTTTACATCTAGAGGGTGGTGCTCTACATACAACACGGTAAGAACTAGAGTAGGGATAAACACAACATGGTCACAGAAAACAGAGAATGAGCAGAAAGCCCAGTCTTGAAACGGTAGGGAAGACTTTCAGAGAAAGTGACATTTGAGACCTAAGATGAATAAGCATTGTCCAGATAAAGATTTATGGGGAGGGCAGTGGGTGGGGAGATTGTAGAGAGGAGGAAGAATGTTCCAAACACGGTAAGAATAATGTCCTAGAAGTAAGAGGACTCAACACTTAGCTAGGACTGATCATATTAAGAGCAAGAAGAACAATAAGAGGTAGTGAAGGGTCAGATTACTGAAGGCCTAGAAAGTCACAAGTCATTAAAGAATGTGGACTTTATCATAAGGGCCTCTAACAGAATTATTGAAGAGACTGAAGTTTAAGAAGAGTATTAATTTTAAGACAGTACAACCTTACTATAAAGAAGGAATGGATTAATAAAAAAACTCAAGGGAGATGTTTCAATCATCCAGGCAAGGGATGAAGGTTGCCTTCATTAGGTAAGTGGCAGTAAGAACGAAGAAGGTGGATGAAGTCAAAAGATACGTATTATTTGAGTGTTTATTACCAGAAATTATTTGATGTTAAGAGGCTCACATTTAGAAGGTTACACAGAGAAGCAAAAAAATCTCTTGATAAGAAATGGTTCTCCACTGACCACTTACCAAATGAGTAACCACTCAACCCACCCGGAGAGAAGAGTGACAGAAGAGCACTCATATGTATCTCATATGTATGCCCCACCAAATCACCTAGGGTACTCATTTTCTCTGACTCTCAGATGTGGTAAATATCAAGAGCATAACACAATTATAATGCAAATACAATGCAAAAACACTTTTAAAAGAAACTGCAAATCTGATAAAGGCTGAGCAATTTTATGAGTTCAATGATAGCTATGTTGGAGAATACTAGAATCATACGAAGTCGAACAAGGATCAGGGAGAGTTAGACTAATTTAGAATTAAAGAAGGACAGAGCAAAAAGGGCATAAAAGCTACTTCAAAGGAGACTGATTTATGTATCAATGGATTCTGAGAGGCCTTTGGGAAAACTGTTTAAACATCGGAATAAGTTTTGCAAAAATGCCCCACTTGTGATCTTGCTGCAAAAGTTACACATGACAAAGAAGGTCACATAGTTTTCAAGTAAAAAATATGACAAGAAAACTTCATTTTTTTAGCCTAAGAACTGACACACGGATGTTATAATTACAACCTAATTTTATTGAACAGAAGATAAAGTGAGTTTTCAAAAATATTTAGTTTTGCTTTTCAAGTATTTTCATGAGTTTCTATCAACATGTGGTAAAAGTAAAGTGTTTCTCCTTCTAACGAAAAGTAACCTTTGACAGGATGTACACTACATAGCCTAGGCAAGAGAAGATGGGCAGTGAAGTCAGCCCTAATCTTATTTCTGCGACCACTGTCCCACTGTAACATGGGAACATTACCATTTGCTTTCAGAGAAGTAAATGAGATCATGTGTATGAAGCACTTTGCAAAGTAATTGATTCTTCTGGCCTCCAACCTATGGAATGGACACTCAATAATTACACTGGCTATTTTAATTCTGTGAATTAATTTAATAAAAGATATTTCCTAGTGTTTGTTTAAATGGACTGAGGTAGTAACACTGAAACAGGACAATGAATATTATGTCTTTTAAATCAGGCACATCCAGGGAATAATCATGAATGATCAGGAAACGTTTCTGTGGGAAAGTCTGAAGAATAAATGAGTATCTTATCAAAATGTCTCCTGGAAATTAAACACATGAGATTTCAAGGTTAATTACTGATGACCAGCATGATTAATGTTTTGTAATACCCCTTAAATTCAAGACCTATCTACAAGTGTTTTTTAATTATCAAATTTTGTTTGTTTATTCTTTTGTTTTAAATTTCTTTTTTTTTTTTTTTTTGCATTTTGGCCAATGGAAGTAATCTACCTGATTTTTTACACTGTGGCCAGTTTCACTTAATGAAGCATGCTCAAATGGTGTGCAGAGTTCTAGAAAGTAAAGATGAATACCACTAACCTTTTGAGAGAGTAGAAAATAGAAGAAAACCCAGCTTCCTTTATAAACATGTTATAGACTAAGTCAAAAGTTGTGTCACCTTGGAATAACAAATATTGTTAAAATGTCCATACTACCCAAAGCAGCCTACACATTTAATGCAGTCCCTATCAAAATACTAATAGCGTTTTTCACAGAACTATAACAAAAAATCCTAAAATTTGTATGGAACCACAAAAGACCCTGAATAGTCACAGCAATTTTGGAAAACAATTCCAAATTTCAAGTTATATTACAAGGCTGGAGAAATCAAAATGTAATGGTACTGGCAGAAAAACAGACATATAGATCAATGAGGCGGAACAGAAAACCCAAAAATAAACCCACAATTACATGGTCAATTTATCTTCGACAAAGCAGGAAAGAATATCCAATGGGAAAAAGAAAGTCTCTTCAACAAATGGCATCAGCTACATTTGAATGAATGTAACTGAGTGGTCCAGAATGAAACTGGACCACTTATCTTACACCACCCACAAAAATAAATTCAAAATAGATTAAAAACACCTTTAATTGAGGTGAAACCATAAAAAATCCTAGAAGAGGGGCACCTGGGTGGCTCAGTCGGTTAAGCGTCTGACTTCAGCTCAGGTCATGATATCATGGTTTGTAGGTTTGAGCCCCAAATTGGGCTCTGTGCTGACAGCTTGGAGCCTGGAGCCTGCTTCAGATTCTATGTATCCCTCTGTCTCTCTGCCCCTCCCCCACTCTCTCTCAAAAATAAATAAACATTAAAAAAATTTAAAACAAAATCCTAGAAGAGAGCACAGAAATGTCTGTGACATTGGCTATAGCAACATCTGTCTAGATATATCTCTGGAGGCAAGGGAAATAAAAGCAAAAATAAACTATTAGGACTACTTCAAAATAAAAAGCTTCTGCACAGTGAAGGAAACAGCAAATGAAACTGAAAGGCAACCTACTGAATGAAAGAAGATTATTTGCAAATGACTTATGTGATAAAGAGTTAGTATCCAAAATATACAAAGAATTTACGCAAATCAACACCAAAAAAATAAATAATGAACAGTCCAATTAGAAAATGGGCAGAAGACATGAACAGACATTTCTCCAAAGAAGACATCCAGATGGCCAACAGACACATGAAAAGTGCTCAACATCACTCATCATCAAGGAAATGCAAATTAAAATTACTTCATACCTCTCAGAATGGCTAAAATAAAAAACACAAAAAAATAATAAGTGCTGGAGAGGATGTGGAAAAAAAGGAACTCTCTTGCACTGTTCGTGGAATGTAAAATGGTGCAGAAACTCTGGAAAAAGTAGGGAGGTTCCTCAAAAAGTTAAAAATAGAAGTACCCTAAAATCTAGTAATCCCACTGTTGGGTATGTACCCAAACAATACAAAAACACTAATGTAAAAGGATACATGCACCCCAGTGTTTATAGCAGTACTTTTTACAATAGCCAAATTACAAAAGCAGCCCAAGTGTCCATCAACTGATGAATCGATAAAGAAGTGGTATATATACACAATGGAATATTATTCAGCCATGAAAAGGAATGAAATCTTGCCATTTGCAATGACATGGATAGAGCTACAGAGAATAATACTAAGCAAAAATAAGTCAGTCAGGGAAAGACAAATACTGCATGATATCACTCATATGTGGAATTTAAGAAACAAAACAAACAAGCAAAGGGAACAACAAAAGAGAGAGAGGGAGACAAACCAAGAAGCTGACTCATAACTATAAAGAACAAACTGATGGTTACAGGGGTGGGGAGGTGAATTATGGTATGGGGATTAGGAGGTGCACTTGTCGTGAAGAGCACTGGGTGATGTATGGAATTGTTGAATCACTATATTGTACACCTGAAACTAATGTAACATTGTATGTTAACTACACTGGAATTAAAATAAAAAATAAAATAAAATTTTAAAACAGCCAAAAAAAGGAGTTGTGTCCTATACTAAGTGTTATATTCTCAACCCCTAGCACAGTGAGCAACAGGTGTTCAATAAAGTCTTGATCAGTGACAGAATAACCTATCACAAAACTAAACAGAGCTCATAAAATTATTTCTTTATTTTAAAAAAATAGAAAGAAAAAGTATTAGGTAAAATATTTTGTTCTAGATTGGTAACTCTATACAGAGTTAAACTGTCACTGGATTTTCAATCCTCTAGCTCCCAGTCCCATAGCCAATTCACCACACCTCCAAGAGGACTACAGGGAGGGGCGCCTGCCTAGGTGGCTCAGTCGGTTAAGCGTCTCACTCTTGATTTTGGCTCAAATCATGATCTCATGGTTCCTGAGATTGAGCTCCGTGTCGGGCTCTGCACTGGCAGCATAAAGCCCACTTGGGATTCTCTCTCTCCATCTCTATGTGCCCCTCCCCTGCTTATTCTCTCTCTCTCTCTCTCAAAATACATAAACTTAAAAAAAAAAAAAAAAAAAGAGACTACAGGGAAACTTGAAGATGAGAAGAGACCTGGAAATAGCCTCTCTCTTCACCAAACACCTATTACATGTCCTTACTATCTCTCTTATGGAATCACTGACTCTTTTATAATATTTTGTGTACACATCTTATCTCCCTTACTAGATCCTGAGCTATTATAGAGGGAGGAGGGTCTTACATTTCTTTACATTCTCCTCATAGCACTCCATAGTCTTTTTTCTTTCTCATTTCCATCTATCTTACATATACTAAGTCAATTAACAAATTAATGACTGTGTGCTCTACTCTGTATCCTTAAACAACACCTAAGCTGAAAGTAAATTAAAATGATCATGAGTAGCCTTGATGTTAAACAGAAAAACAAGGTCCAAAATGTCAGTCAAACAAAAGGAGTCTGTGAGAAAGACAGAGTAGTCCAGCTGAGTCCATAAGACAGTGGAAATCCTTTCCTATGACTCACTAGGCTATCAGATTAGCAGGAGGTCCTTCTGCTACACCCCAAAATCTCAGAGGCAACTGTGTGATTCAGTGTGCCCTAAATCCCATTGCTTCCAGATTCTGATGAATCAGGTGCTTAATCTACTGAAACTATGATTATCATGTAAGATTTTAAACTTGAACATTATTAGAAGAAATGGTAATTGGGAGGAATTAACAATCTACTCTTCTCTTCCTTTCTACCAACCACTAAGAGTACGCCAGAAAGGATGGGGGTGGGGGAGTGGGGAGCTTACTTTGAGCAGCCAAGTGAGAACTGAGTCACGATATGGAACAAATTTATTCTTGTTTTTGCCAGCACTCTGATCTGCTAGGGCTGAGATAACGAGACCGAGGGTCGTGAGGGACCTGCATGGTGCAACAAACCGGAATAACCATAAAAAACAGTATATTAAGTATCATATTTTAGCACAAAACTGAACATCAAGATGCCTTGTACCTGCATTAGAACAGCACTGCCATCAGCATTTTGTTGCTCAGTTTAAAAACCCATGAACTCTAAAAGCTAATATCCTTCTAATACTACTGCAAGCAATTAAATTGCTTAGCTCTATTATTTTTTTTCATTTTTGTAAATAGCAACATGAGCTGTAAACCTTTAGGTTAAGATAAGATACAAACACCACATATCTTTAAGAAAGGAAGCCACAAACACAATACAATTAATTAAAACTTAGTATAAGGCAAAAACATTTATATATGTGTGTCAGTGTATCTATCTATCTATGTCATATATATCTATAAATATATCACATACAATATCATTCATATATATCACCATTCAATAATACAATAACAACATAGCATCTGGATGATGGTCTTTTATGATCTCCAGTTAGTGACTCTCACTGTGTTTCCTTCTGGATTCCTGCCCACAGGAGCTAATAATTTAGCTTGAGGTAGAAAATATAACCATTTAAAGGAATTGGTACACAAAATATTACTTTATAAAACCCCGGCTTCTTGGTATAAATAAGCACCACAACAGTCATAAAAGGAAAAGCTCAACATGGCTAGTACACAGGTTGATGTTTGCTCAGACCGTGACACCCAGGCTGAGATGTCTCAACAGCTTTTCCATAGCTTAGACCAGTGGCTCTCCCGTGGAGGGCTACTGTGCCCCAAACAGGGAGCAGCTGGCAATGTCCACAGATATGTTTGGGTTGTTACAACTGGGGGTGGGAGAAGAGAGGTGGCAGGTACTACTGCCATCTAGTGAGTAAGGCCAGGGATGCTGCTAAACATCCTACAACACAAAAGAACAGTCCCTGGGACAAAGAATCACCCCAAATCTCAGTAGGGCTGCTCTTGAGAAACCTCTGACTTGACTGTGCTCTTCAGCCCCATTAGACATCTCAACAAAACATAAAATATGCTTGGGCCCATAAATATCTATGTCTATATAAATATAGATATATATTTGAAAAAAGTATATATATATATATGAAAAAATTCTCAATTATTTATTCAATATAGCCTCAATAATTCCAGAACCTTATTCTTTTAATAACCACAGAAGTTCCCCATTTGGCTCTTAAGTCAGTAAAGTAATAAAAGTAAGCTTCTGGAAAACTTACTTGTTGATGTTGCTCCCCTCCTTCAACCTGTCCCCTGCGGCTCCAGTTTTCGTTGCCCGCTCGCTGCCAGCTAAGTCAACCAAGCTCAGTTTGCCCACTTTCTCTCCAGATGTCTACAAAGTAAATCAACAAACACTTATAAACAGTTAAAGAATACAGAAATGCTACATCTCTACCGAATGATTTTATTATCTAAATCCTTTATTAAAACATCTACTGTTATTTCAAAATTATCTTGTGCTCACATAAAACAGTGTAAGAGAACTGTCCAGTCTAGTAGTAGATAGATACACACAAAATATTCACGGCTTTACTAATTCAGACAAGAGTGAAAGCTGCCTCAGAAAAATAGTGCCCCCAAAATGGGATATTTGAAGGGAGCCCAATAAAATTTTCATATAATGGCACTTGTAAAATATAAATTTTAATGATATAAAGTTGTTTACAATTTCACAAATATTTACCAATAACCCTGAAGGAAAATATTTGCAATTCTTACTGATGTAAAAAAAAAAAAAATTAAAATTTTATATAATGGGGTCTCTCAAAAACGGAACACTTGCTTAAGTTTTTCATATTATTTATATATAATAATTCCCTTACTTCACAGTTTCAAGTATAAACTTACATATTTTTCTAGTTATTATATATATACACATATATTGATATGTCCTTTATCAAAAATGTTCTGTAATGTAATCACACACATAACACATATTTTATACTTCAGCAGAAATACAAGAAATGTGGGAAAGCAATGCCCAAATCTACAGACTGGATCTTTTTTTTTTTTTTAATGTTTGTTTATTTTTGAGAGGGAGAGAGTCAGAGCAAGAGAAGGGCAGAGAGAGAGGGAGACACAGAATTGGAAGCAGGCTCCAGGCTCTGAGCTGTCAGCACAGAGCCTGATGTGGGGCTCAAACTCACAAACCGTGAGATCATGACCTGAGCCGAAGTCAGATGCTTAACTGACTGAGCCACCCAGGCACCCCCCAGACTGAATTATTTTTTAAAACTTTTCTTTAATATACACATTTATATTTATTTCCATAAATAAACTATGTTGCTAACAAAAGGATATTCAGCTTCCCAAATCAAAAGTACTTTTGGTTTAAAAAAAAAAAGTCATCAGTATGTTTTTTGTTTTATGCTGAAAAGGAAACAGAAAACAAAGAACTCTTTGTTGTTACATTAATCTTGCTGTTATGGCAAAAAAAAGAAAAATATGCTTTCAGCAAATGAAAATCTTACCAAAATCTAGCATTTTGCCAGCATGATTATTTTAGCTTCTGGCATTTGAAACTGATTTGCTGGGGTGGGGGGTAAGGCATCATAATAAAATATGCAAATATTCACATAAAAAGTAAGTAGCAAACCAAGAAAGGTTTCAGTATGGTGGAAGCATATACATCTCTGGCTCTGTTTACTCTTCATAAGCTTCAAAACCAAGTATTCAAAACATTACAAATCCGATACTTTTATAGTACAATTTCCCCAGTATAGTTTATTCCTTCTAATACTTAGCTGTTTAGCAGAAGAGAACAGTTCAAAAGAATCTCTACTAAATTAGCTAGAGTTAACATTAGCTTCTGCAGTCAGCCATCAAAATTTAAAGCTCAAAAAATTCTGTGGCAGAGACACAGAACCATCAGCATGTTTAACTTCTGTTCCACGTTCCTTTAGTTGGACAGGATGGGGCTAAAAACTACATTTTTCAGATTCCCTTACAGCCAGGGTTCATGATGTGACTTAGGTTCTGTCAAGCAGATACATGTGCTTCAGATTTGGAAAGGAGAAGTAAAGTAGAGGTCATCCCCCGGACTGTTTTGGCTGTTTTCTGCTGGCAAGCAGGATCACGGAAATATGAGGGTTTCTACAAGTGTCTCAGCTTACATTCTCCAGCTTCCAGGTCACTAAGAGGCAGCTTCATTAACTCCTATGGCCTAGATCACAGCTACTGAGCATGCCTGGATCTCACAGCCCTGGTGGTAGCCTCAGAGGTAGTCTCATCCTTGATGGGTGAGATCTGTGTGATTATTCCTAGAGATTTACTCTAGAGCCCACTCCCCCTCAGGTGTTCTAACAACGCTGTAATCACCCAATTCCCTCTGTTAAATCCCTTTCTGTTAATCTACAGTGGCTTCTGTTTCTTGCTGACTCCTAATTCGTACCCATGTCTAGCTAGGATTCTAAGTTATATGACACTTGAAGGAATAGAGTAAGATAAATCGTGATCCACTTTTAAAATATTAAACAAACAAACAAACAAACAAAAAGGTCAGGCATCTGAATACCTACCCCAGACTTCACATCATATAAAGTATGGGTAAGGGTGATTTTGAAGACAGCATGGGATCGACTGCTCTCCTCATTCATGTTCGTGGCAGCAACTGTACGAGACTTGTTACCCTCAGACATCAAAGACTCAATATCCTAAGTGGAAACAAGTCATAGATACACATTGCACTGTCAAATAAAACTCTGCTATCCTATGAAATGCATTACAAGTATCACTACTCAGACAACCACATTTGGAGTTTACACATCTACACTTTGTTTTTCAGTGAACATTAAGCCCAACAGAGTAAAATAGCCAATGCTGTCTCTGAAAACTAAAAAAAAAACCACATTTATTTTCTGTAGATGCCAAATAAAGTAGCAGCTTTGAGAATTAGGAAAGTTTAGAAGCCACGGTGGAGACCCACAAGATGGACAAACATACGATGCCACCCCTCATCTAATCTAGAAATTTCAAAAAATTTAGTTTCTTTAATGACAGAAGCAACAGAAGACAACTGTTAAATTAGATCATATGAATAAGCAACAAACAAAATGATTCTAAACCCTTCACACAGGCATAGCAGTGCTGCGTCACTCATGTTAGTGTGTATTATACCAGACCTGTTTCTGAAAACTGAGACATCAAGAAATGAATGTCTGCACAGATTTACTACTTCGTTGCCATTACTGCTAAAAGGAGACAACAAGATGCACTTGAAAGATCATGGGATGGGATCTTCATTTTTTTAAATGTTACAAGCTCTAAAAATAGTTACTTAACCAAACTGAATTCTAGTTTCATAAATAACAGTACAGAGCTATAATATTATCTACCTTACAAGAATTTTAATGAGGAACAAGAAAGATGGTATGTATGAAAGAGTTGACTAGTTGTCTCCTCTTACCCCATCTCCTTTTCTTTCTAGTAAAGGAACCCAAATTTTAGCTAAGCACCTTGCCGTGGAACTAAGAGTCTATATTTCCCAGAGGCCCTTGCAGCTCAGTCTGGCCATAGGACTATGTTTTAGTGAATGAGATGTAAAGTCATCTGGGAATTCTCCTTAAAGGGAGTAGGCATGCTGTCACATCTTGGTTCTAAGAGCTAAGATTTTGAACTATGAGAATAAGGGTATTACTACAGAGCTGGCTCTATGTGGAAAGCTGGAAGGAATCTAGGTCCCTAACAGCATCTTGGAGCCACTATATCAGCCCTCTCACCATTCATTCTTTCATTTATTCATTTAAATATATATTGAAGTCACCTATTAGATGCTAGTGCATTTTGAATACTGAAAATAATGAACAAAATAGATAACAATTCACATTCTAAAGAACTTAAATCCTATTATATTTTCCTGTTACTTGCAGCCAACACAATCCTAACTGACACATATATATAAAAAACTTTGAAAATCATAATTTTCTATTTTGCCATAGCAATGAAAAAGAATAATGTTTAAGGAAAAATTCTATATGACAAATAAAAAGCCTCAAAGTAGAAACATTAACTGTAAAGAGAAGTTTAAGTAAGCACCAAAATGGAAAATTCAACACAAAAAGAAAAATTCAAAATTTTTTAGATCTATTAAATCTGACCATCCTGAGACTTAATGTAAAAGCTTCACCCTATTTAACCTACACTTATTCATTGGCCTCTAATTTGTTGTCTCATGCATAAACTCTGTATTGAGTCCTTTTTTTTTCTACAGAGAGAGAGCACGTGCACACAAGCGGGGGAAGGCCAGAAAGAGAAGGGGATAGAGGATCTTAAGTGGGCTCTCCACTAACAGGCTGATAGTAGCGAGCCTGATGTGAGGCTCAAACTCATGAACCATGAGATCATGACCTGAGCCAAAGTCAGAAGTTCAACTGACTGAGCCACCCAGGTGCCCTGAGCCTTTAAATTTTTTAAACAAGCAAAATGTCTCTTGTCACTTTCCAATCTCCTCTGAGCATTCAAAAACATCTTGATCTCTCTCCAGTGTGGTATAAATAAGTCCTCAAATAATCATTATTAAAATAACAATACTTACTAACATTAATACCCTAGGTTTCTCAAAGACTTTTCACATGCATTATCTCATTTGATCTCCTCCAGGAAGTCTTCCTAGACTCCACCCTCCCCAAACACCTACATATTCATTTAAGTTAGGTATCCCCCTCCTCCAAACTACTAATCCTAGACAAGAATTTCTCATTGCTCTTAGTCATTTTGTTTCAGAATACCTTTATAATAACATCTACAAGTATCTTGAGGAGATGGACCATCTCATTCATTTTTTATATCCTCAGCACCTAGTACAATGTCTGGCACATGATAGATGTTCAACAGATGTTAACCAAATGAAGTAACTAACACCTACTAAATGAAGTATCATTGACCAAATGACAGAACTGATTAAAGAACAAAAAAAACCAAATGGGCCTACCACATAATATACTCAAGACAATACAACTAATTTCCGTTTTATAACTTGGGACAAAGAGGCTTTTAGTGAGGTAGATGAATCCAAAGTCATACAAGAGTCACACAATAGGATTAAGTATCACCAGATCAATATTGTGACTCTTAATCCGAGGTACATGACATCACAGCATCTCACTCCACCCCCATTTCCCCAACACACAAAGCCTGATGGATCCACACAAAGCAGAAGTGTGAAGTTGGAAAATGAAGAGAATAAAAGACCAATGCGTGATCCTCTCAAATTAGAAACAGACTTTGAATTCCAACTACCCAATTCATATATTTTATTTCATTAAATCAATGAAATCATAAGCAACTTCATTATTTTATGTACTGCTAGGGAAGAAAAATGCTGCCATTTATAATTTTAAGATGTAACCATAAGGAATATCACAATTTTAGAGTTCATAAAATGAAAAAATATGTATCTCACAACAGATGACCAGGTATGCTTGGCAAATGTGTATAACCTTCTCTCAAAATTAAACTGTCCTAATAGCCATACATAGCTTTTCAAGACAGATTTTTGTAAAAAGTAGCTTTTAAGTAATACTACTGTAATTTTTTTTAATTTCAAGAAAAATCATCATCACAATTTAAACAAGAAGTAATTTGCTACAGTGACTGTAAGCAGTTTACATAAAGGATGTTATTACCTTGTAGCTTGTGACAGCCAGTTTAGAAAGTCCATCGACATAGGGTCCCAACACACTGTGCTCTCTGACTTTTAACGTTTGACGACTTCTGCTCATTAAAAAGAAAGAATTTTAAAACAATAACGTGTTTTTAAAAGGACTCAATCGTCCTCCATAAAAATATACACTGAATTCAATAAAGATCCCAAGTAAAAAGAACCAACTAACTTGATTCAAGAAGAATCTAAACCAAAATTTAAAATCTTGACTGGTAAGAAAAACTTCATAATGTGGTAAAATATCACATCACTCAAAAGGGTACACTGTGGGATGTCTATTTCCTACCACAAAGAATGCAGAGTCAAATAAATACAAACAATCTACTTGTCATTTCACAGAAAGTGGTACAAAGAACAGAACTCAATAAATGTTAACTGTGCAAGAACGCTCAGACCAATCTCAGTCATGAATAAAAACAAACAAGCCAATACACTGAATTTAATCATGATTTAAAAATGTAACATTAGGCTGATCCCAGGGCTGCTAGGTTGTTTTAACACTGATTCATGCCCATTATCACACTAGACTGATAGACTAAATGGGGAACAAAACACAATCATTTCAATAAATGTAGTGAAAAGGATTCAGTATAATTAAATACTTATTCATGATTAAAAAATAAATAAATACCACTTAAAACAAAGAACTAATAAACCCCATAAGGGAAATCTGCCAAAACCTAGAACATACAGCATACTTAATACATCAACCAAAAAACATTAAGAATATTTGTTGATGATTGTATAGTACATGAATTCTCTCTCAAAAAAGCTCCTTAAAAAATATAAACAATACAATGGGGCACCTGAGTGGCTCAGTAGGTTAAGCGTCTGACTTCGGCTCAGGTCATGATCTCACAGTTCATGGGTTCCAGCTCTTCATCAGGCTCTGTGCTCACAGCACACAGCCTGGAGCCTGCTTCGAATTCTGTGTCCCCACCCCCCTCTGCCCCTCCCCCACCTCTCAAAAATAAACATTAAAAATTTTTTTAAATATGAACATTACAATGAAAAAAAGAATATTTGTTGCTGGTGAGATTACAAGTGATTCTTATTTTATGTACTGATTTTCTAATGATTTGGAATCCTCTAGCACCCTAGGATCAACCACCAAAAATTTCACTTACCACTATAGAACTGTACATGAAGTAAATATAGAACAAATATTTGACTTAATTCTGATCTCAAGATATACTATAACTTTTTCCTTTAATTTTTCTTTTCTTTTAAAGATAATGTGTACTGTATTACCTCCTGAGTATAAAACAACATAATTACATCATTATACACAGTAGATACTGAATTCATAAAATCAGTACTTGATTTAAAAAACTAAGTTCTCTCAGACAGTCTTTCACTGAAAAGGGATCACCTTTAGAGTTTTTAATTCTGTTCACTTCAACTCTTCAGAAACATTACAAAAATCCTCAAGAAACTTTCATGGAGGAGACAACAGCAGCTAACTGAGCACTTACTATGTAACTGTTCTAAGACCTCAGGTGTATCATCCCAGCCAATCTTCACAACAGCCCTCTGCAATATTATGTAATATTATCATTCCCCTCTGTACAAATGAGGCCTAGACAGCATATGAAATTTGCTTAATAGGTAACAATTAGAGGGACCCAGATGCAGAGCTATGTGAACCCCAAGCCCATGCTGTTAAATACTAACTATATACAAGACAAACATAAGAAATTATTAAAGACTCCAGACAAACTGTGGATAAAAGTTGGAACTATTGCACACAAGCAATGTGGAATACAAAGTCAGCTAAGAATTCCTGGCAAGAGGAACTTTGGGATCTCAAAGAAAGTGATGCTCTTCACTGAAGTGAAGATGCAGAAAAAGTACAAGGACACAGTATTCAGCAAGATGTGGGTACTTAAGCTAGAACCTTCCTACCTCTGGCCTCCTTTGGTTCCCTGTTTAGATTTTCATGCTCAGTGCCCTCCAGCCATGCTCAGGGTCCTCCAGCCACCCTGGACAGTGGGGTCACTCTCCAAGCAAGTGATGTCTTATACCTCCATCCTTTTAGCATAGGCTGTCCCCTATGCCTGAATGGTTCTCACCTAACTTCTCAGTGGACAAACTGCTACTCAGCACAAAAATCATCCAGTACTCTTCGTGGACTCTTCCCTTCTCCTCATTCCCTCTTTCCCCATACCTATTTTATATAAGCCTCCTTCATAATTTAAAAGCATCACTGCACTGTATTATAATTACTTGTTTCCAAAACTCTCATTCTGTCCACACTGTGAGATCTTCCTTTACAACTTGCCTAGTGCTCGGCATGTAATAATGATCATTCCATAAATGTTAAGGTTTTTTTTTTTTTAATGTTTATTTATTTTTGAGAGAGAGAGAGAGAGAGAGAGAGAGAGAATGACTGGGGGAGGGGCAGAGAAAGAGGGAGACACAGAATCCAAAGCAGGCTCTAGGCTCTGAGCTGTCAGCACAGAGCCCGACACAGGGCTCGAACTCATGAACTGTGAGATCATGACCTGAGCCGATGTCACACACTTAACCAACTGTGCCACTCAGACGCCCCTAAATGTTAAGTTTTACAGAGAAACACTAAGTGCCAATTGAATGTCATTGTGAAAGGACTGAAGATCATTACCTCTGACAAAGAAAACAGATACCAGTGAGGGATTGACACGTTTTCTTACGATTGAGCATCACTATGATTCACTGCTTCTAAGACCACCTTTTTTTGATCATCTTCTTCATCCAAGCATAATTATGCATCCCCTTGTAACTCCACATTCTAAGCCTCAATTCATGTGGCTCTTTGACCTTATAAACACTGTTCTCACATCTATAAACCACATGCTGTGGTTATTATCTGTTTCTTTTTCACCATTGTTGTACTTCCTTAAAATCTGACTCAGAAAACTGTGCAATGGACAGATTTCCTCAGATATTTATCTTCCTCATTAGGTTCAGTTATGACTGCAGAGTGAGAACAGCATTTTCTAAGGCTTTCTAATACTTTCAAACCACTTCTCTTTCAAAGTCTATGCCATAAAATGGGACATTCTTTTTCTCTGGGGATCTTTAAAATTAACTATCCTAAAGTCCAGGTTTCAAATCTCTGATTATGCCCTTCTCAGCAAGCAAAGAAAAAATGGCTAATGACCTAAAATTTCTTGGCCTTTTATAAAAGAAAGAAAAGAAAGAAAGAAACTCAACTTGATTAAAGATACCAGTCCCTCATGATACTAAGCAACTTAATTTTCATTGCGTATTTTTTGTTTGTGGCTTTGGATGTATGTGAAAAAAGGCAGTTATGAGGCAAATACATGTGGCTCAACAATACTTCCCTCCCCAACTCAGCCCTAAACTCAAAAGCCAGAATTGACTGCAGGAAGCTGCTCAATGTGACTGAAAACACAGTCACAAGGACAATAACTAGATAAACAGATAAAAGCACAAAGAACTCTACCAGAGTTCAATATAAAAAAATTCACTTAAGTCAATTTAGAAGTCTGTTTTAGTCCTTAATGCTATAACATTAAAGTTTCAAAGTCCTTTACCCTTTGGGATCAAGAAGGTCTCTAACTTTTTCATTATAAATTTCCATATAGGATACTTCTACTTTAAAACTCTGCTCTTCATTTTCCTCTTTCTGAGTTCGTTCAAAGAGTCCACTGCAAAGTCTTGGAATTAATCCAGGTTGGTCGGCTGTGCCCATCATGGTATAAGATTTTCCAGATCCTATAAAGTGGAAATCATAGTTATTACTGTCTCTGAGAAGTTTAAATACATAACTCCCATTCCATTGCTCATAATAAATTATAGCACTTAGTAAAATGCCCAAAATAAAATAAGAAATATACAAAGTATAATGATAAGACTAACCAAATATGGAAGGTTTCCTATTACACATGTAAAATCTAAAGTAAACACTTGGGGCGCCTGGGTGGCGCAGTCGGTTAAGCGTCCGACTTCAGCCAGGTCACGATCTCGCGGTCTGTGAGTTCGAGCTCCGCGTCAGGCTCTGGGCTGATGGGTCAGAGCCTGGAGCCTGTTTCCGATTCTGTGTCTCCCTCTCTTTCTGCCCCTCCCCCGTTCATGCTCTGTCTCTCTCTGTCCCAAAAATAAATAAAATGTTAAAAAAAAAAATAAACACTTTTGGGGAGCCTGGGTGGCTCAGCTGGCTGAGCATCCAACTTTTGATTTTGGTTCAGGTAGTGATCTCACAGCTCGTAGGACTGAGCCCTGCCTCAGGCTTCAAGCTGACAGCGTGGAGCCTGCTTAGGATTCTCTCTCTCCCTCTCTCTCTGCCCCCACTGCCCTGCGCATGCACGCTTTCTCTCTTTCAAAATAAATAAAATAAGCACCTTTTAGGACGAAAATAAAAACATAATTTAAACATCTTCATACTTTAAAAAAAATTACCTAAAACAACTGAAAAAAAGTGAGGTCTAACTAGTTTTCTAAAATTAACTGGGAAGATCCATATGATGAATACTACTGTGACTGTTCCCAACCACTAATCATAGCACAAAAAATACACATTATCCCTATAGGCCCCAGAGCAAATTAACTTACTACCCTTTGGCAACAGTGTAAAAACCAGAGTAATCTTCTTTCTCGACTATAAAATTATTTTCTCCATTGTACCAAAAATACATATTCATTAAAGAAAATTTAGAAAACACAGGAAAATAGAAAGGAAAACATTAAATCATGCATAGTCCTAACTTAAGTATAACTCTTATTCCTTCTTTAGTAGCAATGCTTTTATAAACATATTTTTAATTCTACAAATTGCTGCCTTTATCACTTGACATTTATCATTGTCATAATATCTCAAACCAATACACCACTTCTTGAGTACCAGGCTTTTTCTGTAAGTTTTTGATGTTAACTAATTGTGACAACCCTATAAGGAAGGCTTACACTTACCAACATTTTACAGATAAGAAAACTGAGGTGTAAGTTTCATAGGAGCTGGGCTGGAGCTGGGCTACCCTGGCTCAGAATCTGTGCTCTTTTAACCACATCATATACTGGCTCTTAAAAATATCACAACCATTCTAATTTTTTTAATGTTTATTTATTTATTTTGAGAGAGAGAGAAAGTGGGGGAGGGGCAGAGAGAGAGGGAGAGAAAGAATCCCAAGCCAGTTCCATGCTGTTAGTGCAGAGCCCAACATGGAGCTTGATCTCACATAAGATCATGACCTGAGCCGAAATCAAGAGTCGGGCGCTCAAATGACTGAGCCACCCAGGCGCTCCCAGAACCATTCTTCCACAAAAACTAGTTTTCAATTGGACAACCTATGCAACATACCCTATAAGACTGACTCCTTCACTTTATATAGATTTTCTTTCCTGTTAACCACAGAAGTACAGAATTCAAAATGTTCCTTATCAATTGTAACTGATAAGATGCTAACAATATGTATTCTCTTTGTTACTTTCTCTGTTACGGTCTTTAAAGCTTAAAAAAGTATATATTATTTAACATTACCAGTCTGTCCATAGGCAAAGATACATGCATTGTAACCATCAAACGCATTCTGAAGGATATTCTCCCCAAGGCACTTGAAAACATCATCTTGACCTGAAACAGAGAAAAAGAATAAGAAAGGATATTTTAACTACATATGAACAACTTTTTAAAAACTAAAAACAACCCCCTCAAAAATGCACTTTTCAAGTTATAGATCTCCAAACAAGATTTTAGGACTTGATGAAGGTGTCCAAAGGCTTATGTCTTTCAAGTATTTCTAGTTAGCCCAGGATAGGAAATGAGTAAAAAGTTCCTGGATAATATGAACTTGAATTAATAAACACTGGCCAAAAATCCTCTGCAATGCAAAAAGCTAATGAACTGCTAATTTTGTAAATGATGATTAAAAATATCCAAAGTTTATATTTGGAACCTCAGTAAACCTGAATTAAACAATTATATATATCAATCTCCTCTCCTTTTCTTCAATGATAATTTTTAATTATAGGGCCTACAATACATACCAGCTAGAAGAGAGAAGATCTTGAAAATTTCTTCTAGCTTTCAATCATGGACAAAAATAATAGGTTCAAATTCTCTTCCACAGGCTAAATTAAGTATGTCAATAATCAAACAAAATCATTCAGCCTCTCTTTGAGTCTTGAATATAATATGAAATATGAAAGACCTGGATGCTGTTGTGCATCCAGTTTGTTATATACTTATATATATACTTACATAGAAAGTATGTTTGTTAGAATGCTAAAAATAGCATTCCACTATGCCCCACTTCCTAGTTAATTTCCCAGATTAGCATATCATCCTCTTATTTCCAATACAGAAGCAATCTGTAAGTAATCTGTCAGGCCAGCTATACTAAACTAACCTTAAGTTTTTGAACCAGCTGTAATACTACTCTGTCTCATGACAAAAGCCAATACAATATGACAATATTTAAAAGATACTGCTTAGAAACAGGTGTCATAAAAGCAGTTGGGAATAAAAGAAATTAGAAGGCTGTCGCTGTAGTCCTAAACTTGTAGACAGGTTCTAAACTTAAGACAGTCATTGTTGAGTAGAGTAAGAAAATAACAGAATTCCAAGCAAATTTAGAGAATCCATTAAAGAGAGAAATGAAACAATGAAACATAAGTGACTTACTAGTCACAGAGGCAGGTAGGAACAGAGCCTGGACTAAACTAAGGGTTTCCTTTTCTCCTTGGCTCATCTTTCCTTATATCAAGCTGCCTCGCTAGACTCATCACGGACATCGAAGAGAATCTAAATGGTTAGTGTACTCCAGGTCCCATGTAAGGCCTGGGAATGCGTGTGATAACTTCAACCATGTACCCTATTAATCTACCTTCATTGTCTTATACCAAGAACAGCACCTTGTTAATCTATTTCCTGATTAATATAAAAACAGCAAAGACGGGAGGAAGTTCTCTATATAGTTTTTAAAGTTATACAAAAAATAATGCTGTCATACTTTATGGAAAAAACATAAAAACACCTTTTCTATATTGTAAGTAGTTAATAGGATGCTGTACTTACCTGCATATTTTTCTCTGACTGATTCATCCATGGACCAGAAACAATGATCATATGCAAACACCTGTTGAAAAATAAAAACAGTACAGTATGTACTAAGAATAAACCCTTAATATACTTATAATGCTATAACAATGTTGTAACATTGATAACATTGTTCACAGTAGTGAAATAAAAATAACTTACCGTCTTCACAATGGAGGTTAGTTAAATTATTTATGGTACAGTTTTACAACGAATACTCTATAAATGATATAGACCTTTATTTCACATGGAAAACCCTTCACAATGTTAAGTGAAAAGGGGGAGGTTACAAAACAATATTTATGGTGGTTATTATATACACATATACATGTACACACACCTAGTTACACATATAAAATTTATTTCTGCATAAGATTAGTGATCTCTGTCTTCTTTATGCTTTTATACATTCTCTACAGTTTTATTTTTCTCAGAGAAAATACAGGTATTTTAAAAGAATTAAGATGTAAAGATGATTACTACAGCATGTTGAAAATGTTACAAGACAGCAGAATCGAAAAATTATAACACACCCAAGTACAATACTGCATAGCTTTTATCAGCAGAACACTGATAAGAAAATGTTCATGTATTAATGTAAAAGTTATAAAGTCTGGACCACAGTCCCATGTTTGTTCCAAAATCTATACAGATGAAAAGCTTAGTAAGAATACACACTGGAAAATGGTTAGTGGTTAATGCCACCTGGTGAGATATCACAGACCAGCTCTGTTTGGATCTTTTACATTTACTACTTTCCAAAATATGCTTGCTTGCTTGCTTATTTATTTATTTATTTAGCAATCTTTAACTTTTTTTCATTGGTTTTTCTTTTTTTTTTTATTTCATGTTTTATAATTAAGTCTCTAAAGATTTTAAGTGTAATTGTTTTTAAAATCATTTCAGCCTGTAGTTCAAACTCTCCAATTTTGGGAGTGGGCTGCCTCACTTCCTGATAACAGTTTTCCTCTTGGGCCTTTATATGTCAGTTTGCAAGTGCATCTGAATAGGGAGTTTATGTTTTATGGTTTACGTGGTTGCTTGTTTTTTTCCTCTCCCTCTGGCCACCTTTACATGACTAGTCACACAGCCACTCCCAGATACTGAAGCCCAGATTTTGGTCTTTCCAAAGTCCAATGTCTCCACGTCCTCTAATTACCACAGACAGCTCAATGTTGGTGGCCAAAATCTTTTTCTTAAGACTTCATTCATGTTGGAGCCTCACTCAAATCAGTGTTCATATGATGAGTTCTCCAGTCCTCATCCACCCATACATCAGGGCCCCCTCTAATCTAATCTAATAAGAGGTGAACCTCTAATCACTTCTGAGAACCTGTGTCTGATCCCAAGGTCCAGTAAACACTGCGTTAGCCCCAGCTTGCTGCTAGTCCCTAAAGTTACATTATGTTGTTTTTGAAGCAATTTTTTTTTTTTGAGAGAGAGCAGAAGGGGGGACGGGGAAGGGGAGAGGGGAAAGGGAGGGAGGGAGAGGGAGAGAGGGATGCGGGGGGGGGGGGGGAGAGAGAGAGAGAGAGAGAGAGAGAGAGAGAGAGAGAGAGAGAGAGACTCTTAAGCAGTCTCCAAGATCAGTGCAGAGCCCAATGAGGGGCTCAGTCCCACGACCCTGGGATCATAACCTGAGCTGAAATGAAGAGTCAGATGTCAAACCAACTGAGCCACCCAGGCGCCCCACATTATGTTGTTTTTGAGTATGATGACATGATTTCAGTCTTTTAAAATATTTTATCTGTCCCTCCAGGAGAGTGCATCTGTGTAAACTCACAAGACTACCTGGATCGAAGTTCCAAAAGTTAAAAAAAAATTTTTTAAAGAAAGGAAATTAGATTAAAATGGTAAATTAAGTATGCATGCCTATATCCCCCTCCCACTTGAAGTTAACTCAAAATGATGGAGCGAAAGAAGGGAAAGGGCCAAAAGGGGAAAGAAGAGGGGAAAGGAGAGCAAGTTTTTGAAAGCTAGACTGCTTGCTTCTATCTGGATAGAAATGGAGACTCTCTGAAAAATAGCTATAATGAGACTGATGGGGGACAGGGTAGGGCAGAATGGGGCCAAAACACTGCAGAAGAAGATGGTTGCAAAGGTAAGAGCAGTTCTGGGAGAGCACCAAGAGAACAAGTAAATGGGCATGAGAGCACCCTGGGGGCAGCCGCCAGGATGACTGGTTAAAAAGACCTTTAAAGCAGAGAATGATCAGAACACCCCTATCTTTCCGCAAAACAGCAGACAGGGAGGTGTTTGTTCCCTGGGAGGGGGCAGTGATGGGAATGCTAGGCCAAGAAGGCAAGGAGAAGCCCAATGACTGGCAAGACCCAGGAAGAGGTAGGAGCCCTGGAGCCCAGAAGCCATCCACCGGCTGAAGCACTATGTTGTACATTACTGACCCTCAACATTTTTCCAAAGCTAGACCTGTATCTGTCAAGAGTGGTGGCTCGCTGTGTTAGCAATACTCCAACAGAGAGAGGAGGAAAAGAAAAAGGAATATGGAAGGTGGTCCCAAAGGACTTGGGTTGGGGCAAACTGCATTTTGGGTCCTTTTCAAACTGCATTTGTCAGCCATAGTGACAATCATTACAGCATGGTGAGAATGAATAAAATGTGAAATTCAAATTAGGTTTCTTCTGTTCTAGCTTTCAACTCTCATCTCTTATTTTATTTAATTCTGTGCTTAATCAGGATAAGTAGAAACTATCCTGCTTCTTGTTCTGTAAGCTTAGCTCTCACTTCAAAGGTGCCATCCCCATATGCGTGCACTTACCAGAGAGCAGGCTCAGAATGGCACTCCTCTCTCAGTCATTATGGGTTTGTTTGTTTTTTTTCCTTTTCTTTCTTTTTTTAATTTAGGGATTTCTTTAACAAATGCATTTCTAATTCTCAATTGCAGTAGAGATGCTACCATTACAGAAACCACTAGTCAATACAGGTGCTAGGCCCTGTTCACAGGACACTGAGGTATAAAGAAATTAAGAATCTGGTAGCTGGCAGGTGAGGGAGCTGGGATTGGAAACCAGCCTTTCAGCTGGGGTCTGCTTATCACTAGGCTCTCCATCATTAGGTTGGATTAGCTGTATTCCTCAAATTATGTGAAAGTGCCACAGCCTGGTACAAAGTTGGGAACTAATGAACACTTAGTTCTTATTTACTCACAATGCTGAATGGTCTCTAAGTTTAAGCAATTTTGTTATATAGGAATCTTCCAATTATTATAAGAATCTTCAGCCAAGGATGTCCTAAAGGACAAGCCCTTTTCTTTCTAAATATTGTTCCCTTAAAATAAAATAAAACTTTTTTTTCAAATAACAGTAAAGAAGCACACATTCACAACACAAAGTCAAATAACACAGAAACATAAAGTAAAAATAAAAGGTCTCCCATTCACCAAGCATACCTCTCCCTAGAAGTAACCACTATGTTAGTAATGTGATGTTGGTCCTTCTATACTTTTTATGTCCACAAAATGTTGTCTCTAAACATGAAGACACAACTGAATTAAATAAAACATGAATAGTTTTTAAATGGTCATGTAATGCTTCCTCACATCTTTATTGCAATCTCCAGTCTCTGGCTCCATCAAGAAAAATAAGAAAACAAAAAATAATCCAATACCTGTACACAGAAGAGATCAAACTAGTAAAGTGAATTTTACAAATATAAAGAAATCCAGTGCCACATTATACTATTAAAAAATTATTCAGTCCCAAAGAGCCATTCCTATACATATTTTAGCAACAATAATAGAGATTGGAATTACAATTCAACCACAGACTCTTAAAACAAAAACAAAATTCTAAGAACTTAGATAAAAATCTGAATTTCCTGACAAGTTCCAAGTAATGGCAGAGTATGGTCAATTCAAAAATATAGTCCTTGTGCCCACTTTGGCACACCTATGAATTCCTTAGGAGATACTGATGCGCTCCACAGAAGTTTCTTTAGAATCTGGGCTCAAATCTAAGATGAAAGCACATTTGCCTGACAAACTTGTGGGCCAGGACTGCTTTCTGTTGGCCTGGGAATGTGTCCCCAGCTGTCTCAGGAGCAACATGGATGAGTCTGCCTAGCACGGTTCTGACCACAGTCTGGAACGACCAGTTTCGAGCCAATCCATGGTGAACAGTAGAGCACAAAAGGAATCTGTGTTATAGCTGCCAGGAAACTGGCCAGAATTGGTCAAAGTACAAATACAGCTTTTCCATAAACCTCCAGTTCCTCCTATGCCAATAAATGATTTTGGATTTATGAACAGGCTGACAGCTTGCATTACTTTTACAAAAGTGACAGAAAAAATTTTTGAGAAGAAAATTACCAGTACTTATAAATACACACATAAGATCTTCACAAGCATTTATAATAAATCAAGTATCTTACCTTTGGCTGGCTTCTGAGTTTCCAAAAGGGACGTCATTGTGGACATGAAAGAAGAGAAAGAAAGTTAAAAAAAATTTTTTTTCTTGGTTAGAAGACAATTTTTGAAGGGTAAAATGATAATAAATATCATGTAAATTTTTATTACTACTAAATATTAACTTTGAAATCAAATAGCAATTTAAAATAAAGGCTAAATTAATATCTATTAACTAGTAGGGTAGAGTCCTTAATTTTTTTTAATGTTTATTTATTTTTGAGAGAGAGCACGAGCAGGGGAAGCGCAGAGAGAGGGAGACAGAGACCCCAAGAGGGCTCCCCACTGACACCAGCAAGCCTGATGCAGGGCTCAAACCCACTAACCGCAAGACCATGACCTGAGCAGAAGTTGGACACTCAACCAGCTGAGCCACCCAGGCACCCCTAAGAGTCCTTATTTATAGAAAACTAATTTGTATCTCTCAGGAAGAAGAAGCATCATCTGAGCACTGGATAGTTTTTAAAGTCCTAATATTTCTGCTTTATCCATTCTGCTTATCCTTGTATGGGTCTTGTAAAAAATATAATTTAAACCTTCATTACTTTTTACCATCTGATTTCACTCCCAAGTAGTTTTCTCTATTTGATACAGCAGTAGCTCACTCTTTATATAGGTCCTTCTATTAAAAAACTGAATTCTGGGGCGCCTGGGTGGCTCAGTCAGTTAAGCATCTGACTTTGGCCCAGGTCACGATCTCATGGTTCGTAAGTTTGAGCCCCGCGTTGGGCTCTGTGCTGATGGTTCGGAGCCTAGAACCTGCTTTGGATTCTGTGTCTCCCTCTCTCTCTGCCCCTCCCCTGCTCTTGTTCTGTCTCTCTCTCTCCCTCTCAAAAATAAACATTAAAAATTTTTTTTTAAAAAACCTGAATTCTGTTCTGGCTAAGGAAAAAAGGTTTAAATTTTAATACTTACTTACATCAAATGATTTCAGATAAGAACATGAAAATACCAAGGAAAGGGGCGCCTGGGTGGTTCAGTCGGTTGGGTGTCCGACTTCAGCTCGGGTCATGATCTCACAGTCTGTGAGTTCGAGCCCCGCGTCGGGCTCTGTGCTGACAGCTCAGAGCCTGGAGCCTGCTTCACATTCTGTGTCTCCCTCTCTCTCTGCCCCTCCCCTGCTCTGCTCTGTCTCTCTCTGTCTCAAAAATAAATAAAAACATTAAAATAATTAAAAAAAAAAAAAGAAAGAAAATACCAAGGAAAGTCTACCAAAGAGTGACACTTGTCTAATGGATCCTGGGGTGACAGCCAATTATGGCTGACATACAAAAGAAAGTAATTTCTCTGGAATAAGAGATATGGAAAAACTTCCCAACAAAAGACCCTATGAAATACTGGTAGAGATCACTGACACATGCTGTCATCTTTGTGGTTTTACTGTTTTTCGGGGTTTTGTTATTATTGTTGTTTTTTAGTATAGTTGACAAACAATGTTATATTAGTTTCAGGCATACAACATAATGATTCCACAAGTTTATACATTATGCTGTACTCACCCCAAGCAGGGCCACCATCTGTCACTATACAACCTTATTACAATACCATTGATTATACTCCCTATGCTGTACCTTTCATCCCCATGACCTATTCATTCCGTAGCAAGAAGCCTGTACCTCTTACTCCCCTTCACCCATTTTGTCCATCCATCCACTGCATGCCCTCTGGCAACCATCACTTTGTTCTCTATATTTACAGCTCTGATTCTTTTTGTTTGTTTATTAATTTATTTTTTTAGACTCCACATGAGTGAAATCATATGGTATTTTGTCTTTTTCAGTCTGACTTATCTAGGTCCATCCATGTGGTCAAAAATGGCACGATCTCATCCTTTTTTATGACTATGTAATGTTCCATTGCATATATGCATCTTTGCATAGGTCTTTAAAAGCAAAGCAGATTCTCATCCATTGCAGATGGCTTAGTTATAAACCTAGCTGGAGGTAAGAACAGAGCCGGCATATATAAAACGCCCACATCAGGCCAGGGACATTGCATGCTACTTCATGTAATTCTCACAATAATTTTGCAAGATACTATAATTTTTCCAGTTTTACAGATGAGAAACTCAAGGCTCAGAAAAGTAAAATGACCTGACTTAGACAATAAAGAGCAGTGATGGGTCTAGGATGTAAAACTAGGTCTTCTGACTCCCCAGTCCAGGCTCTTCCCCTCTTCCACACTGATCAAAACAGCCTCATCAAGTTTCTTCTAGACTTAAAAATCTATGAGTCATACATTAACAACTGTTCTTGCTAACAGAAACATTTCCTAATGTATTAATTTCCTCCATTCTAATTATTACCCAATAAAAGATTACCACCTGGTGCTTATGCCAGTGTCAGTTTACTTATTCATTATATTTATAAAACTCCAGACAGTCTTTTCTGAGGTAAAAATATGATATTTAGCATGATATTTCAAGTTTAAATATTTTATACAAAACTCAGCTCTTCCTAAGAGACAATCGACAAATATAAAATTCAGTAATATATGACCCATCACATAAGAATCCATGAGACTAACCTGAATTCAGAACCTAATAATAAAAACAGAAACAAACCAGCAAATTAATTACAGAGCTAAGTTTCCAACTAGGGATTCTGGTGACTACAGCAGCAAAGCTCAAATAACCTACAGAGCCATTGGAAACCCAAAGATGTAATTACAGCTCTGTACAAAGATAAATAAGTAAATTAATGAATTAAACAAAACCTTACAAAAAGTGTAGTTGCAATCCAATATAGTAATGGCTAACTTCTCCCCAAATCCCTCATTTAGAAACCTCACAGTGTCCAGTGTCCAGTGTCCAGCTCACAGTGGGCATTTAGGAAGCAAAGAAAATCAGTCCCTGACCAATCAAGAGAGATGTCACAAAATAAAAACCTGAAAGTCTTAGTTCTCTCAGCTGAGTTGAATTACTTTGTTGTTATTGCTTAACTTCACTTTAAATACCTTCAGAATCACAAAACATTCCAAAAATAGCACAAAGAATTCCTGTGTATGCTTCACCCAACTTCCCCAAATGTTGACATCTTACATAACCACAGTCATAATGATCAAACCAGGAAATTAACCATCAACACAAAACATATTAAGTAGTCTACAGCCAACCTTATATAAACATTTTGCCGATTGTGTCCCACTGATGTCCTTTCTCTGGTCCAGGATCACACCTGAGATGCAATTGTCTGTCTCCTCCCATCTGGGAGAGTCTGTCTCTCATGACCTTGACACTTGAAGAGGACCAGCCAGTTATTTTGTAGAACGTCCTTCAATCTGGGTTTCTCTAATGCTTCCTCAGAACTAAATTCAGGTTAAGCATTTTGGCAAGCACAACACACAAAAAAATCTTGTGCCCTTCTCAGTGCCTCATACCAGAAGGCACATGATGATGTCCATCCACATCTCATAACTGATGACAGTAACTCTGTGATCACTTGCTTATGGTTGTATCTACTAGGTTTCTCCACTAACATTACTAGTAATGTTACTAGTTTTCCCTTTGAACATTTTTCTTTTAAGGGGAGACTTTGAGACTATGTAAATACCATTTCTCATCATACTTTCACCCATGAATTTGAGGATCCATTGATGAATCTTGCCTGCAACAATTACTGTCTCCCAAATGGTGACTGTCTAGTTACTGGAGATGTTAACAGTTCAGGTGGATGAACATGGATGGATGTGCTTTTCAGGAAGAAGTCAACTTGGGAAACAAATGATTTAGTTGCATAGTTTGGACAGAACAGTTATCTGTGGATAAGCTACTCATCTCCTTCTTTTTACTGACCTGGTTTAGGGGTGCAGCTTATGTCTCATTTAAATAATAAATCCATACCATAAAATTATGTCTAATTACACTCCTAATTTTTAGAATGCCACAATATGAAGAAGAAATTTAATGACGATTTTATATGTTAGTGATCTTTGGAAATTTTTATTGATATTTTTACCATAACAAAAAAAAATCAATTTGGGACTAAAATAACCCACATAGTACCCTCTATGTGTAAAATACAAAGCAATATCAGTAGAATTACAAGTTACAGGGGCGCCTGGGTGGCTCAGTTGGCTAAGCGTCTGATTTCAGCTCAGGTCATGATCTCGTGGGTTGTGAGTTTGAGCCCCACATTGGGATCTGTGCTGACAGCTCAGAACCTGGAGCCTGCTTCAGATTCTGTTATCTGCCCCTCCCCTGCTTGCACTCTCTGTCTCTCAAAAATAAACATTAGAAGACTTTATTTTTAAAAAAATGACAAGTTACAAATCAATTAATGCTGTCCACCTACCAAAATTAAACATTATATCCAAATATCAACACCTCTTTTAAAGATTTAAGTTTCTGAAACCTTCACAATTAGAAATATTTGAAATCTCAATTTTAACAGGATCTCTCTCCAACTTACTCCATAACGGATGTATACATCACAAAGAGCTTATTCTAACACAGCCATGCTACGTAATGATATTGTTGCTTTTCTGGACTTAGCTGGCAGTACCAGCAACCAAACAACAATCTGTGTGGTGATCACTATTTTTTCTTGGTCACCCTTCCCCCAATGTGCTTTCCACTTAAGGAATAAAGCTGATCTGACTAAAAATCTTGACACTGACCAGACTCATGAGTCAATCTTTGCTTCTCTAGCCAACTTTAATAAGTATAAACATCACTAAAAGCCCTATTTATTGTTTTATTGACATTTGGAATACTCCACTTTTGAAGAAAAATTTTAAAAGCATCATTGATAAACTAGAATATTTTGGAGAACAGCACTTAGGATGTAGAAGGGTTTGAAAATGCTACCACTGAAAGAATATATCAAAGGACTGGAAATATGTAGCCTGGCACAGGGCAGGGAAGATTAAAGGAAGACATGACACCACCTTCTGATTTGAGAGGGTTCACATACTTGTCCCCAAAAGGAGAAACAGACTTGTTCTAGGTCAGTTTAGAGGCTGAATTGGTGATCCACTGGAGAAAGCAAAAAGAAGAGGGATCTCTCTCTAATACAAGAATAATAAGCACTGTGTTGGGGCACCTGGGTGGCTCAGTCAGTAAAGCATCCAACTCTTGACCTCAACTCAGGTCTTGATCTCAGGGTCATGAGTTCGAGCCCCATGCTGGGCTTTGCACTGGGCATGAAGTCTACTTTAAAAAGGCAGGAGTAGGGGAGGTCCTGGGTGACTCAGTCAGTTAAGCATCCAACATCTTGATTTCAGCTCAGGTCATGATCTTACAGTCATGAGATCGAGCCCTGTGTTGAGTCCCATGTTGAGCCCCACGTTGGGCTCTGTGCTAGGCATAGAGTCTGCTTAAGATTCTCTCTCTCCCTCTGCCCCTCTTCCCTGCTCATGCTCTCTCTCTCAAAGAAAGAAAAAGAAAAGGAAAGGAAAGGAAAGAAGAGGCGAGGAGAGAAGAGAAAAGAAAAAAGAAAAGAAAGAAGGATAATTAGCACTGTGTTAAAGAGCCAGTTCCCCATTAATGGAACTATCTAACGAGAGAAGAGAGAGAGAAGAGAGAAGCAGCTGGTAACGATGTTGCAGAAGAAATGAGAAGTTATAAACCAGATCACTTGTATAGCTCTTTTTACTTACAATAAGAACATGAACATCAAGCATTCAACAAGTTCTATTTCTGGTTACTTCTAGCACTGATATTTGCAGATGCCTGGTATGTAGAGGCAACCCAAGTTACTAGTCGAGCATCATCTCCCACATCACAGCCCTATAAGATTCCTCCTCTCCAGCAAGCTAGCATACTTCCTGTATTCCACATACCTACATTCAGACAATGCCACTCCCTCTAACAACTATGTTTATTCAAGCCCTACCCCGTGAGTAAAGCTCAAACTCTAGCTCCCTTAAGAATCCTTCCATAGGGGCGCCTGGGTGGCTCAGTCAGTTAAGCGTCCAACTCTTGATTTGGGCTCAGAGGTCAGGATCTCACGTTTCATGAGTTTGAGCACTGCATCGAGCACTGCATTGGTCTCCATGCTGACAATGCAGAGGCTGCTTTGGATTCTCTCTCTCCGTCTCTCTCTCTGTCCCTCCCCTGCTCTTGTTCTCTCTCAAAATAAATAAATAAACTTAAAAAAAAAAAAGAATCCTTCCACAAGAACCCCAAAAGTGAGTTTTCCTCCCATAATTCCTACAAGTCAAAACTATCTCTACGTTTACTTACTACCTATCATTTGGTCATATTACCTATCATTTGGCTGCAGGATATAAACTTTTTAATACCTGGGTAATCTCTTCAGCTAGACCATAGGCTTCTACAGGACAGAGTATATCTCTCTGAATTTATCAGTATCCAACACAAGGCTCTTTGTTATTCAGCAAACACTGTTTTAAGCTCTCTAGGTGGCCTGGCACCTGCCTCTGTCTCACCTGCAATCCAGCATCACAATCTGGCACACAATCCGGCACCGTCTGCCTTTGGCCCACGCTGGCCATCTCTAATTGGCCAGGGGTGCCCAGTTTTCTAGCCTCAGGGCTTTCATTTGTGACTTTCTTTCTGTCCTGACATCTTGAGGCTAATTCCTATCCATACATCATTTCTCAGCTTAATTATTTCTCTATATTTATCTTTCTTAAACATCCAATGGTCACTTATGTTATTCCCAGTCGCATTTACCCCGGATAGAATAAAGACATTTCCACCAGCATTTCTGCTAACATCATCCCCCAAACAATAAAGCAAACAAAGAACAAATACAAATTCTGTCTTCAATGAGAAACTAGGAGATAATTATAAATGACACACATTACATGAAGAGAGAAAATGCATCCATGGACTGCCAGAAAAGATCAGAAATGGGCAATGCTGAATATCCCAAAAAATGAGGCAGGGAGGGGTCTTCAGAAATGGAAGAACGTTTGGGTCACTACCTCTGACAGTCCTTGGAGAAACAATCCTCTTCTATTAGAATCTTCCACCCACACAAACTACAACTGGTTGAGAACAGGGGAACATCCAAAAAATATGGCTGGTGAACCACAACTGGCATATTTCACAATCACAAAACTTTAGAAATATGAAAACCCTTATTTATAAATTCATACAATTTCAATGATCAATATTGGGATAGTGCAATTCAAAGAATACATTCACTATTAACTCAGTCACTTGAAAACCACCTGCTTCTTCCCCTCTGTGTTTATCTTTCTCCTGAGACACGAGCACAGTAAATTTTAATCTATTGTCTACCTGAGCTCGAAAGTTTAAATCTGGCCAGAGAATTACAACAATATTGGTGCATTTTTGTGTGTGGAGGCAGGGGCGGGGGGGGGGGGGGGTTTGAAATATATTTCACATCTATGTTAACAGAATCATACATATTCATTTTAGTAATCATATGTTAAAGTAACTTCCAGGTATACAAGAGATTAGTATAGATTACCGAAAGACTCTTAGGCTCCAAGCAAAGCAGCTCTTATAATTACTTCTCTCAGTGTTTGTAGTTATCCTTGGGTTTCTAATTTTATGAACCCATATTTCTCCAGTTTTATTGTGATTAGACTTCTCTTTGATTGGACTGGATTTAGCAGGAAAAAGTTTTTACTGAGTATGAAATTAACTCTCCTGTTCCCTTACTCTTTTTAGCTAGATCCAGACTTCAGTCTCCAAACCAGAAGTCACATACTCAAGGTCCACAGGCCCAATATAGCTCATAGCTGTCTTTTGTTTAGTCCTCACAGTATAGAACAAAAGTCGAAAATTGGAAGATTCCTCATCAGAATTCTCTTAAAAATTCAGAGGATCTGGAAACACAAGACCTAAATTCCCACACATCAACATTGGCTACATCTGAACTACTGCTGTCTTCCACATGGATCTGCCAGGTGGCAGCTGAGTTTTAAATTCCTATTAAGAAAGAAAAGTAGAACTGGATTTTATTCATACTCAAAGAAAATGGAGGCTTACAAATTCACAAACATAAGAAGGTTTCCATATCCAATCTCAAGAACCCAAAGTAGAGTGCCATCATAATCCTATCAGGACTATACTACAGATTCTGCCCACCCAATTAAATAATACAATCCTCTTTAATATCTCCACACATAATCCTGGCTGTCAAATCCTAAATAAGGAGTCCCAAACTCAAATGTCACATGCAGAAGTAATGACATTAGAATCAGTAGCCAGGAAACAGAATGAGAGCTAAAGCCCTTATCTTCACTATAAGCAGTAACAGGCCTAGAATTCAGACTAAAAGGGGAAAGGCTGAGGGCTTCAAGGAAAAAAAGAGCATATATATCATGCCTGGTGCACATACATTCATGCACGTTCAATTTTGATTCATGAAACAACGTTAACTTGGGGGTTAAGTCAGTTAGCAGGTTGAGAAAAACTGTAATTTCTAGTTCATTACTATAATTACTCTCCAAATCCATTACTTAGCAAAGATTTCCTTAGCTTCCTTAAGTGGAAATTCAATGTCCAAGAATTCCCCAACTACATACTTCACTACTTAGAAGGATAAGAACTGCTTAGTTAACTTACTAAAGATTGCTGTGTTTATCCTTCTCCTGAGACATGATTTTCATCTTTGACACGTCTCTCAAACCCATCCCCTCGTCCCTTCTCACATTCACCCTTTCCCTCAGCAGTCTTTACTGAGTATCTAGGAAAAGCCAGGTGCTAATCTCAGTACTGGCAAAATTGCACTGAATAAATCAGACAAAAATCCTAGCCCGGTTAGAGCTTAAATCCTATTACAGTTGAGTGAATGAATGAATGAATATGTAATACAGTAAGTGCTATGGGAAAAAAAATAAGGCAGGGAAGGGGAGTACGAAGTGAAGCTGGGGTTGACATTTTAAACAGGGTGGTTAGAAGCTTCGTGGAATGGCATTTGCATGGAGGCCTATGGGAAGTAAGAAGGCATATGCATTGGCAGCAATGCCCTACTTCATCTCCCTCTAGATTTACCCACCATGTAGCTTCCTAACTGTGCTCACGTGCCTCCCATCTGTTCTCTACAATTCCTCTCTCATCCACTATGTATTTAAGCCACATGTCTCAGCAGGTCATAATTCTGCCCTACAACCCTTCACTGGCTCCCTATCCCCTAGAAGGTAAAATCCACTCTTCGAGCAGGACAGGCTCTGATGCATATAAATTCGTGCACGCTCCATAAATGTTAGATATCATCATTATCGTGATTTGAGTCCTGATACAGTGGTAACTTGGGTTGAACCTCTTCCCACCTCTCCAGTCTCAGTCTCCTACTGCTCCTCCCTGCTAATGCCTTGTGCTTTACACACATTTGGATGTGTCGTGTCCTTCAGGCTTGGTTACTTTTGTACTTTCGGCGACCTGCGTACTTCTCCCACTTTTCAGCCTAGTAATGACCTTCTTGTCCAAAACTACAAAAAGGTACCTTCTGTATCTGTTTTTAGGAACTTTTAGGTCCCTGGGTCTTCTTTCCTAAGAAAGTGTTGTGGCTGTATTTCCTCCTCCTTGATAATGAGTTCCTTGAGAACACAGGGCATGTTTCATTCTTCTTCGTTTTCCCAGTGCCTGACATATGGCAGGCGCACAACAATGCTTATTGGAATTACCAGATGATGAGCTTGTCCAAACTGTTCAGTTCTTAAATGGACTCCTGATTTACAATATCCCCAGGGTCTCTATAATTCTTTGAGTGTCCTAATGTTCATCCAAAAAACATTTGCTGTTAGGTACATACAATAAGATACCTTTTTAACCAGAGATTAGAATATCATTTACCAACTATTCAGAATATGTTTAAATCAAAAGCAAACAATGCTTCCAGAAACAAACAAAAAAAGCCAGACACCATGCTTTTCTCTACAGAACAGACCAGGACCTAAAGACTTAATATCATAACTGTAATGTAAAGCTGTAGACCAGAGGAGTTCGGCTCGTCTGTTTCCCTCTAACGATCTTGACAGTTTAAGGAGAATCTGAGGTGACATCTTACTAGAAGCCATCAGTTGTTGCTCAAAGGGATGAAAAGAAATGTCAACAAGAAAAGCACAATATCCTAGGGCCGATTTGCTGTACAAACCCTGAGCAAGTACTTGTTTTAAAATTTACTGACAGATTGCAGAATAAATAAGGAACCACTCCTTGCCCTCAAGGAGCTCTTCATGTTCCTCATGAAAAAGATTCTAAGCCATTATCTTCCATCGATTTTTTTCCCTGTCAGGGAAATAAGATGTATTTTAGAAAGCTTTATATAAAAAAACTATTGAAATGATAAAAAGTTCAATCTTTTTTGTGGCTGAATGAGCTTATTTCTCAGTATCCAGGAATGTTGACTCATCTAGCATGTCACCTCCCATGATACTGCATAAAAATTGTGCTGTTTAAACACATTTGTACATATACTTGTTCACAATGACTCCTAAGGTATAGGGAAGACTAGTCAAAACTTCATACAAACAAAATATTGTATCATAGTAACAAAATGAGTAAATATGCATGAAAATAGGTGAGATCTTTGGTCCATGGATGGGCCTCAGTGGGTCAGTAAATTCCTGATTTTTTTTTCTGGGTAGAAGAGCTATAGTTTTCAGATTCTCTAAATAGAGTCTATAACCCAAAAAAGGTTAAGAAAGAGTGCTGCAGAGACATTTTCCGAAGAGCAATGGAGTTTCATGTCCTAATCCACGTTTGGCTTAAAAGACTGAATATACACAGCCCCTTGAGGCCAGGCTTCTGGAAGTCCCTTGGGCTGGCCTGCAAGGGGAAAAGTCAGCTGTGGCTTTGTCCTCACAAGTGAGGGGCCTGATTCTGCTGATTCGGGGGCCAGAGCAAACCCATGATGTAACCAAAAGCCCACAGAGCTCATCACTCAATGTCTTGGTCTAAAGCAGCCCTGGTCAGATTTTTAAGATGGTTCAACCAGTTGTAAGATGAGCCTGGTCAAATTTCAAAGATTACTCTCACATGTAGAAATACATGCAAATTAAAAAAAAAAAAAAAAAAAAAGACTGAATATACAAATGGGCAATGTCCAGACCATATATGACAACTAGAACCCACAACTTCTGCAGCAATTGACCCAGAACAGTCAGGAATTGGTCAGTGACTTCCCTATTTTCTGCCCCTGTTTACAACTCAGAACCAACCAGAAAAAGCCAAACATGCTCCCAAACCAACCACAAATGACACCTGCTTCTAGTTAACCAGCCTCCAGCTTCCTCATGCCAACAACCTCCATCAGAAGCACACCTGAAGTGCTCTTTTTTTCTTTTCATTTTTTTTTTTTTTACTATAAAGCTTTTGTGCTCCTCTGCCTGCCTTTGAGTCTCTGACAAACACAAGTGACTGTGGCAGACTCCCTTGCTATAGTAAACACTGAACAAATAGCCTCTATTTGTTCCCATCTTAGTTTAATTTCCATAGATTGATTAGCTAACATTTTGGATAAGAAATAAGAAAGACACTGAGGACCAAATATAAATGAAAGGCATCGGCAGAATAAGAAAATAACACTACCTTGCAAATTTTTATTTCGATAATAAGGTACTTTCAAAAGAAACTGAAAAGGAATGACCAAAGGAGGAAAACCAGGTAAGAGTTGCATCTCAGGGAAAAAGAGAATTTCAAGAAGGAAGAAGCATAACCAGTATCAAACACTATTGAGAGAGCAAGCAAATTAAGGAGGGTAGAGGGCTCCATTTGGTCTACCTCCTAATTTTGGTGGGGACTTTTGGTGGTGAAATAATGTACACATAAAAAAATTTTAGATGTCAGTTATATCTCAAAAAAAAAAAAAAGACAGTAATAGGCTCAAGGAGATGGTATCTAAAATTAAAGTTCATGGGGCGCCTGGGTGGCTCAGTCAGTTGGGTGTCTGACTTTGGCTCAGGTCATGATCTTGCAGTTCATGGGTTTGGGCCCCAAGTTGGACTCTGTGCTGGCAGCCTGAGCTTGGAGCCTGCTTCAGGTTGTCTGTCTCCCTCTCTCTCTACCTTTCTCCTGCTTGTGTTTTGCCTCTCTCTCTCTCTGTCTCTCTCTCTCAAAAAAAATAAATAAATAAAACATTTACAATTAAAGTTCACAGGGGCGCCTGGGTGATTCAGTTGGTTGAGTGTTTGACTTCAGCTCAGGTTATGATCTCGTGGTTCGTGAGTTTGAGACCTGCATCAGGCTCTGTGCTGACAGCTCAGAGCCTGGAGCCTGCTTCAAATTCTGTGTATTCATGGCTCTCTGCCCCTCCACCACTCACACTCTGTCTCTCTCTCCCTCTCAAAAATAAACATTAAAAATTTTTTTTAAATAAAAGTTCACAGAACTATTATTCATTATACTTTTGATTGCAAAAAAATAAATTAAAAAAACAAACAAACAAAAAAAAAAACTTGAATTCCAGGTTTCTTTCCAGAGCACAAAGCCAGTCTTATAGAGCCATCCCCCACACAGAGGGCTGTGTGGTTAAATGTTTCTTGCAGGGAACACCAGCACAGGACTTTTTTTCTGATCCCTTCCAGGCGAAGTCACACCCACAAAACCAATACCATTTCCAGCCTCACTCCCCAAAATAATGCCCCGAGAAAATACCATGTTCCCCCCAAATTTATAGGACTCCATTTTGATTAGTTTGACAAAAACAAAATGTGTGGGGCAGATAACATTTGTTTCAAGAGAACTAATGAGAACCCAAAGGAAATATTTGGTCTTCAGATATCTACTAAAATGAGTTCCTGACACATTTTCCTACTATGTAATTCAAAATAATGTCAAGGACCTTTTTCCCTGTCCTTAGCCTTTAACTTCTTGCCAAATTTATTTGACCCCTCTTTTGAATGGAGAATGTAGAAAAAGAAATTTTCAGCAAGTTTTCCTCAACATAAGAGGTACAATTGGAGTACAAATGTTCCAGAATAACAGTATTAATTTTCATTTGCTCCAGCAATTGACATACTATGTGGGGCTGGAAGAAGAGCTGTACCACGTTAAGCCAGACCACCGGCCATGACACACAGTTGCATGTCAGTGTACTGCACAAAGGAACACCTGGCCAGAGGTGCAGTGCGAACTAAAACACAGCCCCTGCTACAATGACCAAGCACTACATGGGCCATGGCAAAGGAAGGGGCTCAAATACAAAGGCACCATTTGCTTTTCACAAGACTGGGACAGCTCAGAAGGAATGCCTATTTCTAACTGGTCTGGCTAGAGGGGCCACCTTTTCTTTATTTGCACAAAAGCACCATTTGCTACAAAAGCCCTGTAGAGTACTCAGACTCACAGTAGCTGTTTGCCCTCAGAGCTGCAGGAAATGTTTCTCCTTAGTATTCAACAAGGAAGTTAAGATAAGTCTCCAACTCTAGCCAAGATAGAATAACTGGTTCTAGCTCTCCTACCATAAACAAGAACACTGCCCAAAAGATATGAAGCAAATGTTTTCATAAAATGGCAGTGGGGGATTATGATCTTGGGGAGAAGGCAAACAAGTAAGATGGGCCCTACAACTGCCCGAGCTTTCTACCTAGGGACACTCTGTACAGGAAGAGGGAACCAGGCCAGAACAGGTTGGCCTGGGCTGAGATGGTAAGATTGGACATCTGAGATCTGACGCAGCTGGAATTTGCTGGCCAGAGACGTAAACAGTCCAGAAGAAAAACTCCAGGAATGTGCATGGGGCCCCCACTGTCTCCGACTGAATACTAAATTGCACATGCAGAAGGTGAGATGCCAACCAGCCATAAAAACTATCTGGGAAAGACTACTGCTGGAGAAGTAGGTGTACTTTGCAGAGCTCACACAGGGTTCGGAGACAGGAGTTACAAGCAGCCACAGTGGACAGATCTCCTTGGACACTAAGAGCAACTAATGGATGAGCCCCAAAAGGCCTCAATTTAGGTGTACAGCTAAACTTGCCCTAGAATAAAGGCTCCTCTGGCCCTAATCTAACAAAGCTTATAAACAGGCCAAGATCCAGCTGATCCATAAGTAAATTACCCATGAGGACTTTCCAGTGTCTCACTCACACCAACAAAGGATGGAGCAACAACTCACTCAATCTGGACTCTTCTAACTTAGAATCCTGTAGATACAGGCTTAACACAGAACTGATTTTATGGAATGGTAACCAAGCACCAAGCACTATATTAAGTACTTCACAATCATCATATCTAACATGGTAAACCCTATGAGATAGTATCCTCATTTTACACCTGAGTCAATTAGTACTCAGAAATTAATATAGCTAGTGGAGGTGAATTAAGATTCAAACTGGCATCGGCCTGATCCAAAGCCTACGTTTAAAAGGCTGGGTGCGGGGCGCCTGGGTGGCTCAGTCGGTTAAGCGGCCAACTTCGGCTCAGGTCACGATCTCGCGGTCCGTGAGTTCGAGCCCCGCATCGGGCTCTGTGCTGACAGCTCAGAGCCTGGAGCCTGTTTCAGATTCTGTGTCTCCCTCTCTCTGACCCTCCCCTGTTCATGCTCTGTCTCTCCCTGTCTCAAAAATAAATAAATAAAAGGCTGGGTGCTACAAAAATGGAGCAAATACAAGGCAGTAAGCCATTTCCCCATTTCAAGCTCATGGTGAAGGTCACTAATGAATCATGACACTCTTGTTCTTCATTAAAAGAAATTTCATAATCTGAGATACTACTGGAGGGAATGTGCTAAAAGCAAAATCATAAAACATTAAAAAGTAATGTTAAAATGTGCCAGAGAACAAAGTAGGAATACAATATTTGGAAATTACTTAGCTTTACAAAGATAAATGTGACAAGGTAAACAGAATATTTTCACAAAAAACCTCCAAATCAAAATTGCATTTGTATTTTTAATCAATTTTAATTATACTATTGATATTAATTTCTTCTGCCAAAAACTAACTTGGATTTATCTGCTAGAATCTCTGCTACATATCACAGAGCAAAATATTCTACCATTGTTTTAGTAAAAGCCTGAAATGTGAAGGAAAAAAGACACTATTTCTCATTGTATAGCTACAACAGTCTTTTTTTCCTTTTTGTAAGCAGGAATTGTGTTCATTCACCTTATAACATTTCCCAAAGGAAATAAGTTTTACATCATCCAAAAAACACCCTGCTTCCATTAATTTCATCTCTGTAAATATTGATTTTAATAAGCAAAGAAATAACAGAGAAAGCAAAATAAATCAATAAAAGCCTTGGTCATTTGTGGAATGAGAAAAGAGTCAAGCTATAGAAAGAAGAAAAAGGATTAAGGATTAAATTGAGGCCACTAGCAAAAAATGGCAACATTTTACAATGTAGGAATAAAGCTATGGCGATAGTTATTTTGAGGAACCAAAAATGCCTGGACCAGCAAGAGCCAAAATGAATGCCAACCGGAAGAACTCCTTCTTTAGACCAAATGGATTATTTAAACTATATGCATCTGGGGTGCTCAGGTGGCTCAGTCAGTTAAGAGTCCAACTCTTGATCTCAGCTCAAGTCTTGATCTCAGGGCCGCGAGTTCAAGCCCCGCTTTGGGATCTGCACTGGGTGTGAAGCCTACTTACAAAACAAAACAAAACCAAACCCAAAAGACTACATGCATCTGCACAGTCATCCCATGTTCCTTCACATTTTGTGTGAATTAGCAATAACAGCTGCTAAAAGAAGATCAGGAAGAAGTGTGAAATATTAAGTCACAGAGGAGTGAAAGCTCAGGTAAATCTTTGGCATTTCCTTAAGAGTTGCCAATTCTGGCATCTTAAAAAAAATGCAAGTTTCAAAGATATAAAAAAACCTAACAAATTCTAAATACGTGTGTACATAGTTCCTTAACAGACTTATTGAGATATAATTTATACGCCATAAAATCACCCATTCTAAGTGAACAGTTCAATGACAATCTGTTTTGAGACCATTTCCGTCATTGCTCCAAAAAGTTCCCTCGTGTCTGACTGCAGTCAATCCCAGGACCTACTCCCAGCCCCAGGCAACTACTTATCTGTTTTCTTTCCTCCTTATTTTCTGGACATTTCATATAAATGGAATCATACAATATGTGGTCTTTTGCATCTGGTGTCTTTCACTTAGCATGTTTTTGAAGTTTATCCACGTTGTAGCATGTTATCGGTTCTCGGTTCCTTTTTATTGCTGCTGAATAGCATTTTTGTTTCTCCGTTCATCAGTTGATAGGCATTTTGTTTCTCCGTTCATCAGTTGGGGATCTTATGAATAGTGTGGCTGTGACCATTCAAGAACAAGTCTTTGTGCAGACGATTCTTTTTATTTCTCTTGAAGAGATGCCCAAGAGAAGGAATGTTGGGTCACATAGTGTATATCTACCTTTTCAGGAAACAAAGTGTTTTCTGAAGTATATGTACTGCTTTATATTGCCACAAGCAACAGGTGAGAGTTACAACCGCTCCATATCTGTACCATCACTTAGTACCACCTGTCTCATATTACAGCCATTCAAGTGGGTATGGAGTGGCATCTCACTGAGATGCTAATTTACATTTCCATAAGGACCAAAGTGGTTGAGTTTTTTAAGAAGTGTTTATGTTTCACTGTAGAGAACAGGAAAATTCCCATATCCTTACTTTTAGACTACTATAAGGATTGGCAAACTCCTGGTCAAATCCACACTTTTTCTTTATTCTCATTCATACTCATTTCCCTGTGCCATTTCTATTATTTCGTCCACTTTTTCTACCTCTTTAACCAGTTCCGAGCTACTTCACAATCTTTGTGTAGACATTCATGTTTATTTCCCTTGGATAGCTAAGAGTAAAACTGCTAGGTCATATGTTCAGCATACATTTAACTTCACATTTAATACTTTTTAATGGTCCATATGTGCAAAACTGCCTATTGAAATTTAGACCAATCTTTTTTGGACCAAGCTCAACATGTGTAAATTAATTACAGTAAATTGTATTTAATTACTCATGTCCACACTGGATGACTCAACAAATACACCTGAATCATTATGCTAAAGTAGTCTTTATTGCTTTGTCTCCAGTTTCTAACTATGTAAGCATCTATAATCAGATGGTACCATGCACTTAGCTGAAGTCCTCAAGAACCTTGCAATACAGTGGATAAAACAACACATCATTAGATATCAAAGACACTGCCTTCATGACATGCTGGTAGAGCAAAAGGCATCTACACCAGCAGTTAAAGAGAAACCTTCGTTTAGTTAGGTTCTGCCTTTCACTAGCTTATGATCCTAATGGTCAGTTAACCTCATCAAACCTCTCTGCTACTTCAGTAATCTGGTGGGGCTACTACTACATACATAACCTACTTGACACTAATGTACAATGTCATGTGTATGGTGGAAGTAAGCCAACTTGGGTTTCAATCTGGATCCAATAAAGGTTTGTGATCTTCCTGAGTCCAAGCATTATTTTAAGTGCATCCCGTGTATCATTTTCTTTAATCCTCACTACAACCTTAAAGGATAGATCCTATTATTATCCTCATTTTATAAGTGAGGGAACCAAGGCTCAGAAAGATTAAATAACTTGCTCAAAGTCAACAATTACATGTTAGACAGGGATTCAAATGAAGACAGAAGCAATACTCAGCTGGAGGGACAAAATCGAAACCATACAGTTCTTGTGAGATCATCAACACTGAATTTTCTTTTCAGGACCAAGTTGCTAAAGCAAATTGTGTGGTGGCTCTTCCTTCTGTGACTTAGTCTTTCATGGTTTTGTTTTGGTCCTCCTTCCCTCCCTCCTTTCCTGAATAGGAAAACAGACCTGAGGAAATGTGTTCCAGTCCCCAAGTAGAGTAAGTGGTGTGTAGGGAACAGGGAAGGGGGGTTACAGGTACAAAAGATTTATCAAGCCTACCTAACAAACAAAAACATTAATTTTTGTGCAACACAGCAGTGGGAGCTAGGGGTTGGGGGGTAAAGATGAGAGGGACAACAAGGGAAATGTGCTAGAAAAGAAAAAAAGCACCTACATCCTTTGTTTATTTAATACCCCAAGATATAACCAACAAACTCTTAAAGAAACAGTTATGCCATCAGAATTTATGATATTCTTCAACTAAGCTAAAATGTTTTACAGAAAGCAGCAGCAATCTTTGAATGCATTAGCTTGAAGGACAAAGAAAAAAAGCACTGGAAGCTTTTGAGTGCAAATTTCGACTCTCAGAAATAAAAGGGGAAAAAAAAAGATGAGGATATGAATTCTTAAATTTAAAACCTGATTTGCATACAACATATAGATAACCAGTACCACATATTGGAGGCTTAGTTGCAAATTAGTTTTGTGCACTCACCTTCATACATGAGTGTGCCTACAGATAACCAGACAAAATACCCAAATATTCATCAGTATTCCTGTTTCCCAGCAGTGTTGAAAGGAGACTTGCCTAAAAAACCTGTTCATATAAAATTATTTTTTAAGCTGAAATTATTTTTTAAGCATTCAACAAGCTTAAGTCTGTATTTTTCATATCTTTATTAACATTAGAAGCTACTTTTTGTTACTGTCAAATACCTGGCATACTTTACCTCTAATCCTCACACCGACCCTACATCGTAGGTATTACACTCTCTATTTTATAGATTAATAAGGAAAGAATAGCACAGAGAGATTAAATGATTTATTCAGTGGCAAAATTGGTATTCAAACCTAAGTTTCTAGTTCTAAAAACTACGCTCTTTCTACTTCAGGATTTTGCCTCTCTCTTTTTAGGGCAAATGACGTGGGGGAACAAGCAAAAAACAACTTTGCTGGTCTCAGGAAACTTGAGGAAGGATGTTTGTTTAAAACGACCTAATTTGGAGTTTTATAGTTTTTTGTTGTTTGCCTTCAAATGAAACGGATGGCATAACAAAGTGAGCTATAAACTGCAGAAAGCTATATGGATAAGTATATACAGTGGCAGAAAACTGAAGTTATGTAAGCTTCAGGTGCTTAGTTTAAATCTTGCCTGTTGGGGAAAGGCTGCCCTTTCTCTAAGCTCCTGCATACCTATGCTAAGTATCCAAAAGACTCGGCCTTTAGTGAATCAGAAGTGCTAAGGTGAAGATATTTAATTCCTCATTCCTCATGTTTCCATGTGGAAAAATTCGAAGTAACACTCCTGATGTCTCTAAGTCCCTTCACTCCATCCTCCTGAGGAAAGGAAGGGTGAATTATCCAGTCAGTGATGTTCAAGAGAAGGGACAGGGTAGTACACGGGATCTGTTCCTCCACAACCACAAAGGAGGCATACAGTTGTCCAGTTTGCCTGTGCCTGGGAAAGTCTGTAATTCAGGGGTGAGGAATCGGGAAACCCACTTGTTTCAGTCCTAAAGCCATTTTCTCCATCTGTTCTATCAGTAACTGAGGTGAAATGAGATGCATAAAAATAGTGGTAAAGAGATCAGGCTCTGGAATCAAATTGCCTGATTTTGAATCCCGGCTCTACCACTTACTATGTTACATTGGACAACTAACCTAAACTTTCCATGCTCTGGTTTCCCTTACCTATAGATGATAAGAGAACCTATTTCACAGGATTGCTATGAAGATTAGAACAGTGCCTGGAGCATATTATACACCACGTGTAGTGTTTTTATTTTTGGTTTGTATATTTCCTCTATCTTACTAACCCACATGACTACCTCAGTTCACAGTTGGGGTGGACAAAAATCCCAACAGAGAAAAAGAATCTCTTTCAAAAGTGGGGATGAATGCCTTTTGGCTACGATGACAAGATGATGCAAATGTCTTATTTTACTCTCTGGTGAACTAGTTTGGAGGAAACACCAGAATAAGAGCTAGTCCAGAGGAGACAAGGAACTCAAGTGCTTAGTTCAAAATTTCCCCAGTCATATTCTACCAAGTGGAAACTCATTTGCAAAAATAAGTTTTTTCTAGGCCCAAGGGCTGTCAGGGCACACCCCTCAAGATGGTTCTTTATACTTTGCTGTATTAATCGGATCACTCACTAATAATATATGCTAAAGTAAGGCGGCTTTTCCTAATACCACCTCCCCTCCCCTTTCCTTTCTTTTATGGGTATCAATTGATTCCCCCTTGAACCTCTTTAGACTTGTTTCTTATCTGAAACACCCGTTGTGTCTTAGGACATTATAAACATAGTTACATCATGCTTCCTGGATAAGATAAAAGAATCACAGTAGTGAAGAATTAAAATACTATAAAGTTTCCAGAATTCCTTAAATATGTTTTCTTATAACATGTTTTACATTGTATCAACTGCCTACAGGTGCTTCCACACCAGCTCCTTCATCTTGATATCTCAGCCTCTAAATATAGCTCAGTCCCTGCCAAATTGTAGGCATCAATGACTGTTTATTGAAATGAGAGACTAAGAGTTAGGTTAACCACGACTACGCCCTGTCTAAAAAAAATCTTTCCTTATAAGCCTCTCCTCAAATCTCCAGTAGCCACTTTTCCTATGTATATTCTTTGTCAACATCTTGTCCTTCCTCAATTGTTACACACTAGACTCCAAAGTACTAATTTCCTTAAGAATTGATCTAAAAATTAAAAAGAAACTGAAAATGTTAATTATTCTTCACTGAATTCCAGATAAGGAATTGCACAGGAGCAGGCTGAAAGAGCAACCACAAGACAGAAGGCTCTGAGGTAGAGATCTCTGGAAGAATTTAGTAGAATGGTATAGCTAAGAATTTGGAAGGAAAATTTTAAGAATATGAGAAAGACAATCAAATATTTTTTAAAACTGCAGGAAAAATAAAAAGCTATTCAGTAAGCCATAGTCCAAATACAACGCAAACAAAAATGCAGTAAAATCTAATACAAGTGACGGAATTTAAGAAAAGAGAATTTATTTGCACTTTATGCTAGAACAATCTCCATCAAACAGCCTGTGGGTTGTGATACTGAACCCAGAGAAAGACCAGCAATCCCAACACACTATTTGGTCTAGCATTGAGAGATAGATAGACAAATGGATGGGTGAATGCGTAGATGGATGGATGGACAGACAGACAGGCAAGATGGCAGGTGGGTAGATAGATAGATGGATACATACATATATCATATAAAATAATGTCAACTTAAAAATAAAGCAAGTAGATTATGAAATGAGTTAGACAGGAGGAGGACAGGGTCCTTAGCTTGTTAAAGAAATAGTGAAAAGATAATATTTAAGGTTAATTTAATAAGAAATACAAGTTTCAATATGTTATGTAAAAACATCACAGAAATGACCAACAGAAGAAATAAAAATAATATAAAAATCAAACAGTGGGAAAAGAGGTATAAACCTTATACTATATACTTTATATAAGTAAATCTTCAGTGAATCATTGAATAGATGTCTAAGATTAATAAATCAAAGTACATGCCCATTACTTACAATAATCCTCAAGCTTTTTCACTCATGGACCCCCAAATTATCTTATAACTTCTAATATATTTTTAAGTTGACATATAAAATTTTTCAAAATTGAATTTAAATAGTTACAAAAGATAAAATTTCTGAAATACCGTATTTTAAAATAAAATTCCCTTGGGGCGCCTGGGTGGCTCAGTCGGTTGAGCATCCAACTTCGACTCAGGTCATGATCTCACGGTTTGTGGGTTCAAGCCCCACGTCAGGCTCTGTGCTGAATACTCACTCAGAGCCTGGGGCCTGATTCAGATTCTGTGTCTCCTTCTCTCTCTGCCCTTCCCCTGCTCACGCTCTGTCTCACTCTGTCTCTCAAAAATACATAAATGTAAAAAAAATTTTTTTAATAAAATTCCCTTAATTATATCCTTCAGAAACCAAGTACCATACATTTTTGCAAATTTGGGTATTTTATGATTTTTATTATTGATATTATCAACTATTTTTTTAATAAAAAACTCTTCTTTAATAGTAATTTTATACCTTTACTTTTTTCCCCATGAACTCATGTTTCCATTCCATTCCACTTTCCACAAAGTATCTTATCCTAATATAAAATCTTTTGTTAACCACTCTACCATCTTTTCAGCAAAAAAAATCTATGTAAATTAAAATTTTTAATTTCTCTACTTTTCTTCTAACCTGGGCTGTCAATACAATTAGTAGTAGTACATGATTGATCAGAATAAAACATATTACAAATTGTGATAGACATAAAAAGTAAAACTGTACTGGAAAAGTATCTCTTTTGTTGTTGCTTTGTTTTGTTTTGGGGGGGGAGGTTAAAGTTTATTTTGTGAGAGAGAGAGAGAGAGCAAGAGCGAGCACTAGTGGAGAAGGGGTAGAGACAGAGGGAGAGAGAATCCCAAGCAAGCTCTGAACTGTCAGCACAGAGCCCAATGCAGGGTGTGATCCCACAAACCATGAGATCCGAGATTATGACCTGAGCCAAAATTAGGAGTCAGATGCTTAACCAACAGAGCCACCCAGGCACCCCTGGAAAAACATCTTTTAATGAAATGAATCCATGGATTGACTATAGCTTACTACTAAAATGAGACGTCACCAAACATTAATTCTTTTTAAGTTTTTACCTAAATTTCAGTTAACATACAGTGTAATATTAGCTTCAAGTGTGTAATAGAGTGATTCAAAATGTCCATACAACACCTGGTGCTTGGGGCACCTGGGTGGCTCAGTCAGTTAAACAACACCTGGTGCTCATCACAGGTGCTCATCACAAGTGCCTTTAACCCATCACCTATTTAACCCATCCCCCCAACTGGTAACTACCAGTTTGTTCTCTATAGTTAAGAGTCTACTTTGTTCCCTTTGCTCATTTGTTTTGTTTTTTAAATTCCACGAGTGAAATCATATGGTATTTGCCTTTGTCTGACTTACCTCACTTAACATAATACTCTAACTCTGTCCATGTCGTTGCAAATGGCAAGACTTCATTCTGTTTTATGGCTAATATTCCATTGTATGTGTGTATATACATATACATATATACATATACATATATACATATACATATACATACACATATACATATACATACACACCACCTCTTCTTCATCCATTTGTCAGTCAATAGAAAGTTGGGCTGTCCATAATTCGGCTATTGTAGATAATGCTGCTATAAACACCAGGGTGCATGTATCCCTTTGAATTAGTATTTTTGTATTCTTTGGGTAAATACCCAGTAGTGCAATTGTTGGATCATAGGGTAGCTCTATTTTTAACTTTTTGAGGAACCTCCATACTGTTTTCCACAGTGGCCGCACCAATTTGCATTCCCATCAACACTGTAAGAGGGTTCCCCTTTCTCCACATCCTTGCCAACACCTGTTATTTCTTGTGTTGTTGATCTGAGCCATTCTGACAGGTATGAGGTGATATCTCAATGTAGTTTTGATCTGTATTTCCCTAATTATGAGTGATGTCAAGCATCTTTTCATGTGTCTGTTGGCCATCTGGATATCTCCTTCGGTGAAATGTCTGTTCATGTTTTCTGCTCGTTTTTTAGGATTATTCACTTTTTCAGTGTTGAGTTTTATAAGTGCTTTATGTACTTTGGACACTAACCCATTATTAGATATGTCATTTGCAAGTATCTTCTCCCATTCTGTTGGTGGCCTTTTAGTTTCGTTGACTATTTCCTTCGCTGTGCAGAAGCTTTTCATTTTGATGAAGTCCCAAACTTTATTTTTGCTTTTGGTTCTCTTGTTTCAAAAGACCTATTTAGAAAGAAGTTGCTACAGCTGTTGTCAAAGAAGTTACTGCCTGTGTTCTCTAGGATTTTTATGGTTTCAGGTCTTACACTTAGGTCTTTAATCCATTTTGAATTTTTTTATGTGTTTGGTACGAGAAAATTTGCCAGTTTCATTCTTTTACATGTTGCTGTCCAGTTTTCCCAACACCATTTGTTGATATTCTTTCCTGCTTTGTCCAAGATTGACCATATACTTATGGGTTCATTTGTGGGTTTTCTATTCAGTTCTACTGACGTGTGTGACAGTTTTTATGCCAGTACTATACTGTTTTGACCACTACAGCTTTGTAACATAACTTGAAGCCAGGAATTATGATGCTTCCAGCTTTAGCTTTGCTTTTCTTTTTCAAGGCTCCTTTGGTTATTTGGGGTCTTTTGTGGTTCCATACAGATTCTTAGTTTGTTCTAGCTCTGTGAAAAATGCTGTTGGTACTGTGGTAGGGATTGCATTAAGTGTGTAGATGGCTTTGGGTACTATAGACATCTTAAAAATATTTATTCTTCCAATCCATGATAATTTATGGAATATCTTTCCATTTCTTCGTGTCATCTTCAATTTTTCATCAGTGTTTTGTAGTTTTCAGAATAAGGGCCTTTCACCTCTTTGGTTAAGTTTATTCCTGAAAATAGGATCAATTCCTTAACTTCTCTTTCCGTTGCTTTATTACTGATGTGTAGAAATGTGACAGATTTCTGAACATTTTGCATCCTGCAACTTTACTGAATTCATGTATCAGTTCTAGCAATTTTTTGGTGGAGACTTTAAGGTTTTCTACATAGAGTATCATGTCATCTGCAAATAGTAAAAGTTTGACTTCTTTCTTGCCAAGTTGGATGCCCTTTATTTCTTTTTGTTGTCTGATTGCTATGGCTGGGATTTGTTGTACCCTGTTAAATAACAGTGATGAGAGTGGACATCCCTGTCTTGTTCCTGACTATAGAGGAAAAGTTCTGTTTTTCCCCATTGAGGATGATATTATTGTGGGTTTTTCATATATGGCCTTTATAATGTTGAGGTATGTTCCCTCTAAGCCTATTTTGTTGAGGATTTTTATCATGAATGAATGTTGTGCTTTGTCAAATGCTTTTTCTGAATCTATTGAAATGATCATACGGTTCTTATCCTTTCTTTTACTAATGTGGCTTATCACGTTGATTGACTTGCAAATATTGAAACACACTTGCAACCCAGGAATAAATCCCATTTGATTGTCGTGAATGATTTTTTTAATGCATTGTTGTAATTGGCTTGCTTGTATTTTATTGAGAATTTTTGCATCCATGTTCACCAGAGATATTGGCCTGTAGTTCTCTTTTTTAATGGAGTCTTTATCTGGTTTTGGTATCAGGGTAATGCTGGCCTCACAGAATGGGTTTGGAAGGTTTCTTTCCTTTTATATTTTTTGGAATAGTTTGAGAAGAAGAGGTATTAACTCTCCTTGAAATGTTTGGCAGAATTCACCTGTGAAGCCATCTGGTGCTGGACTTTTGTTTGTTGGGAGTTTTTTGATAACTGGTTCAATTTATTTGCTCATTCAGCATTAATTCTATTCCTGTTTTCTTTTGTACTAAAGCAAAACACTGAAAACCTTGCTCAAATATATAAGGTATGAGACTGGAAGGAGTTTGTTATAGCAACATCACTCAAATCCTTGCACTTCTGCCATGGTACATGCCAAAAAAAAAAAAAAAAATCACATAGTGATCTAACATCAACTATTATTTTTAATGATCTATAAGCTAATGAATCAATTAGGCTCCTGAAAGCAAAGAACTGGAAACTGCCTGACTTGTAAGAGGAGTTGCACTCACATCACAGAGTATATTCATGGATATATACCAAAGACTTCATCATAACAAATTAATCACACTTGCTACAGTTTTACTTACTGGAACTTTGCTTAGCCTCTGAAACTCATAAAGAAAAAAAAATCAAACCTTAACTCATTACACCTTTCAGAAAATACTACTACTTAACAAAATTATATCCTCTTATGACATGCTTTAAATATATTTTCCTCAAAAGATTGAAGCAGCCTTTTTAGCTGATTCAATTTATGGGAAAGTTTATTCCGTATAATATGACTGGAATGTGGCTTTAGTATCAAATCCTTATCTTACATATCTTATCAAATCTTGGTTATCTTATTATCAAACTAACCAGGTAAATAAACATGATTTCTGTACAAAATAGCCTGACCTCTTTTTAAAATTTATTTTTTTTTTCAACGTTTATTTATTTTTGGGACAGAGAGAGACAGAGCATGAACGGGGGAGGGGCAGAGAGAGGGAGACACAGAATCGGAAACAGGCTCCAGGCTCTGAGCCATCAGCCCAGAGCCTGACGCAGGGCTCGAACTCACGGACCGCGAGATCGTGACCTGGCTGAAGTCGGACGCTCAACCGACTGCGCCACCCAGGCGCCCCAAAAAATTTAAATAAAAGTTTTAACATTCATTTCAAGGAGAACTGTATTATGGAATACATTTCGTAAGATAAATCACTAAAAATAATCAGGTAAGGATTTAAATTATATAAATCTAGTAATTTAAAATGGATAAAAGACAAGATATATCAGTATGTTGTTTCTCATTAATTGATTTATAATAATAAAATTTAATGTATAACTAAAACTAGAAGCTATTCACAGAACACGGGGTATGATAAAGACATAGTATTCATTCGGTTAACACATATATCAAACTCTAGTATACTGAGTTCTTGAAAATAATTAAATAGGAATGAGAAAGAAGTCCATTAACTTTTTTTTTAATATTTATTTATTAAATATTACACACGTGAGCGGGGGAGGGGCAGAGAGGAACAGAGCGAGAGAATCCCAAGGAAGCCCTGCACTGTCAGCACAGAGCCGCCCACAGGGCTCAATCTCATAAACCGTGAAATCATGACCTGAGTCAAAACCAAGAGTCAGACACTTAACCGACTGAGCCACCCAGGCACCCCAGTCAGTTAACTTTTTTAAACATCAAATTAGACTTTTTCTACATATTTAATGGAAGATTGTAAACTACTCTAGCAGTTGGCATAAAATGCTGTTAACAGGTGGCAGAAAATATTAAATATTTTATCACTTGAAATGAGGATCGACTATAACTGAAATAAATACTTCATGATGTGATTTAATAAAAGTACATTTTAACTACCTTATTGAATCCCTATTAAATAAGGTACATCGAAAACCTGAAACAAATGGTATAAAAATTTTACCTGTACATTTTGCTGATGCATCCTAAGGAAATAATTCCAGTTTTCCTGCTTTGACTGAAAGTACCTTGCCTTCCAATTAGTAGCTTGTCCCAGGGATGAATATTAAGAATAGAAAAGAATTGCTTGCACCTTCCAGCCTGGAAACCTACACTTTGGTAACTGTAATTAACAACTAGATCTAAACAGAGGCAATTTATCAAGAAACCACAGTTTAAATCAGACCGCTAGTCTGTCACCATCAAAGTGAAAAATAGAAACATGGAAGTAAAAATGGGAATATAGAAGAAAACATATTTGAGGGACTATGAGGGTGGAATTTTTAACATTTAGTCTTGACTGACCTGAAAATCCTCATTGCTTTATGGTGGATTAAAAACAGGGTCACCTGGGTGGCTCAGTTGGTTAAGCGTCCAACTCTTGATTTCAGTTCAGGTCATGATCACATGGTCATGGGATGGAGTCCACATCAGGCTCTGTGCCAGGCGTGAAGCCTGCTTGGGATTCTCTCTCTCCCTCTTTCACTCTCTCTTTCTCTCTCTCTCTCTCAAAATAAAGAAATTAAAAAACAAAAAAACACGCCATACTTCTGAGCAGAGATATCAGGGAGTCTGAGGTCAAAGGAAGAGCTGTGTGGGTAAGCATGCTGGGAAAGGACATCACAGGACTTCCTGCCCACCTGCCACAGGCCCCTAAGAAACGCCCATCCAATCTATGAGGCCTGGAGGTGAACCTGGACACAGCCAGTAGAAAGCTTTGTGACCAGGAATGAATTTACTTCATCCCTATAAATGCAGAATGTGGATTAGGAATGTTCTATGAACTCCCGGTTAGCGCCAATCATCTATAATACGGAGAACTACGGGCCCTGGTTATTTATCTGCCAGGCAGTACAAGTTCACATTTTTGAGCCCTCTTGAATCTGTCAAAGAACTCACTACACTGCCAGGAACTTGTCCTAGACCTAGGAAATCAGGACTCCCTGAGGTGTCTGCTGCATTTTACATTCAAGTATGAATCAATCCTGCTCCAGGTCCGAAGTGCACCGTTAGTCTCCCCTTGGCCTAAAACTTTCCCTCGTACTTCTCCGGAATTTTCTCAAAGTGATTGCTAACAGTGAGCCAGAATTTGAATGTTCCCTTTGCTGTGACAAGGCCTAGGTATGTGTATCTTATAACTGTGAGCTTAGTCACCATGTAACACTTGGGAAGCTTTCTGCTGGTGTTTCTATCCAGACAAGTGGCTAAGTGGATGCTTACTGTAAACATTAACTGGTGCTTACAACAAAAGCCTGCCCACAATGATCATTCTACAGTCAGTAAGAGATACTTATAGGAATTGATCCAGCCAAGTACATATTTTAAACGGGCTGGTAAAAATCTCTATGTAGAACCCTGGACTTTCATTTCCAATTTTGAAGATGTTGCCTAACTTGAAAATACAAACATGTAGACTTCCAAGCTGGAAAATGCTTTTCACCTATTCTCGCTGCTCAGTGTTCAGGCCACAATAACCATCTTGTACCAGTATCACCTTAACAAGTCTCTGACCTGATTTTCCTATCTCCAGTAGTGCCCTGCCTACCCTCTCCTCCACACCATCATCAGTGTGATCTTGTATTGAGTTGTCCTCAGTCCAGCGGAGCCAGACAGGCCTAGTTGTTGTCTCTGGGCAAGATACTTAATCCCTCCATGCCTGTTTCTTCATCCATAAAATGCAAATAATAATAAGACTGCTGCGAGGATTAGATAACTTAACATGTTTAAAGTACTTATAACTGTGCTTGGATAATTGGGTCACTCACACGTGAAAGAACCTTCTGTGCCCTCCCTTCCTTCACGTGTGGCTCCATCCTGCCTTTCCAGCTTCCGCCCCCACCATCATACTAGTCTCTATATCTGAAATATCTTTATTTCTGAACCAGACAGAACAAAGCCTGCTAATCATATATTTTTCTGATGTCTTTTTCAACCTCAAAGAAAGAATTACAGTAATTATAACCTTCATTCCTTCTCCTCACTTTTTTCCAACACCCACAGCACACACCACTGCATTCATGTTTACCTAGATCCTCTTATCATATAGCCTCTATTTTAGACAAGATCCTCTTTATGGCTCTCTCCTATGGAACTCCTCACACCGTCTGTATTCATTATTTGTACAATGCCATCATCCCTACTAAATTATACCCCCCCAAAAGGAAAACAGTGATAAATGCAAGTGTTTGTTTTAATCCACATATAGGGATAATTAGTTAACATTTGATATCCTGATCATGAATATATACTCCAGGGTTGATTAGGTAGCATATGAAAGATTCTCGGTTGGGCATCTAGCTCTTGATTTTGGCACAGGTCATGATCCCAGAGTCAAGGAATCTAGCCCCATGTTGGGCTTAAGATTCTCTCTCTCTCCCTCTGCCCCTCTCCCCAACTCGCTCTCGCTCTCTCTCTCTCTCTAAACTAAAAAAAATTTTTTAAAAATGCACAACTTAGAGTAGGGAAGATTAAACTGGATAGAAAGAATGAATGCCTGAGAAGACAGGCAAAAAGTTATACTTTGATTTTTCATGAACTTATAACTGAAGTTTAGCAATTACTCTCAATTATTAATGTAGGTAATACATTACAGTATTAGCAGTGACACTGTTACCAATAAAAATCACACCTATTTTCAGCACATTTCAATTGCTGCAAATATCTTACATTTACATTTGTCACAATTTTGAAATTAAAGCAGCAATGGTTCCCAACACTAGATCTTGTTAGTTAATACCATAATAAATAAGCACATATTACTGCCTCACATAAATAAAATATTTCTAATAACTACATTTCATCATTTTCGGTGTCCTGTAAACCTTTGTATTTTATGCTTTTAAAAGATTATTCTGAGAGGCGCCTGGTGGCTCAGTTGGTTAAGCATCCGACTTTGGCTCAGGTCTCATCTCACTATTCGTGAGTTTGAGCCCTGCATGGGGCTCTGTGCTGACAGCTCAGAGCCTGGAGCCTGCTTCCAATTCTGTGTGTCCTTTATCTCTGCCCCTCCCCTGCTCACACTCTGTCTCTCTCGTGCACGCAAAAATAAACATTAAAAAAAAATTTTTTTTTTTAAAAAAAGAAAGATTATTCTGAGGAGGGCCCACAGACTTTATCAGGCTGCCAAAGCGTTCATGGCAAAAATGGGTTATGAATTTCTGCTCTAGCAGTAGGTTTTATACACCATCCACTATCTTTTTTCCTTTTATTTTTTTAATCTTTTTTCTGATCAACAGTGGAAGGTTTGTTAATCAACACAAGGGATGTTAGAAATAAATTTTCACTGATAAAAAGTGTTGTGTTAAAACCATGTAGACTGGTTAGAAATATTATAATAGGTACTTCCATTCTTAGGAGAACAAAGTCCAGAACTCTCACAAACCTAGCATCCTGTGCCAGTGAGAACAGTATTTTTGGCCTAGGGCTCCAGCTTGACCTGAATTAAGATTCTGTCACATAATTCCAACCAAGGGGTACCAAATTCTGCTACATTTGTCTCAAGGGAAACTTTCTAGCAAGATTCTTATTTAAAAGCTGTGACCTCCCTGAGCTCATACAAACGGGTTTGTCTGACTAATGTTGTGCTTACCTGCTAATGAACATGTAGCAGAATTCAGTCAGAATTTCCTGGTAGTGAAGTTACGGGGGTGAAAATACCTATAAGTGACTACCTAGCTCTAATCCTAGGTGATTATATCTAATCTATATCTAATCTGATTATAAATAACCAAGATAGCAGTTCATAATACCCCTGCTAGACTAAAAAGCTCCATAAAGCCTGGAACCTAAATTTTCTTCTGTTCATCATTGCTTTCTTAGGGTCAATACCATCCTGACATACACAGAGGTCACTCAACAAATAGTTGGTGAATGAATTAATGAATGTGATATACTTAACAGTGTATGAGTTTCCCTAACTCCAAGATGTAAGTTCCTTTAAAAAAAAAAAAAAAAGAGCATTCAGAGAAAGACAAATACCACATGATTTTGCTTATATATGTTACTTAAAGTGCTCGCTTCGGCAGCACATATACTATGTGTTATTTAAAAAACAAATAAACAAAAAAGCAGAAACAGACCCATAAATGCAGAGAACAAACTGATAGCTGCCACACAGGAAGGGGGAGGGGAGATTAGCAAAATAGACGAGGGCGAGTGGGAGATACAGGCTCCCAGTTATGGAATGAATAAGTCACAGGTATAAAAAGTACAGCCTTGGGAACACAGTCAATGAATGGTATTGTAACAGTGTTGTATGGTGACAGGTGGTGGGTACACTTGTGGTGAGCACAACATAATGCATAGAGTTGTGGAATCACTATGTTGCACATCTGAAACTAATGTAACTTTGTATGTCAACTATATTTCAGTGAAAACTAATAATAAAATGGTGAAAAAATAAAAATAAAAGTGCTGCTTAAATTCCAAAGAAATAGGGTGGCACCTGGGTGGCCTAGTCGGTTAAACATCCGACTTCGGCTCAGGTCATGATCTTGTGGTGTGTGACTTCTAGCCCCACGTCAGGCTCTGTGCTGACAGCTCGGAGCCTGGAGCCTGCTTCAGATTCTGTGTCTCCCTCTCTCTCTCTGACCCTCCCCAGCTCATGCTCTCACTCTCTCTCTCAAAAATAAACATTTTAAAAAATAAAAATAAATTACAGAGGAATAATTAAATAAAATAAAAGACCTTTTCGGTCTGAAAAGGAAAAACTAAAGACAGATGTAGAGTAAAACATTTTTTTAAACAAATCTCAGGTTACTTAAGTTTTGAAATTAAAAGTTCTAGTTATATCTTGGATAAGCCTTCCTTTTGTACCTTGTTATTCCAGCCTTAGTTCCCAAATGAATTCATTCCTCAAAAATGTAAATTTCGTAAGACCAGGTACTTTGTTTTATTCACTACTATATCCCTAGCACCTAGAACAATGCTTGGCACATAGTAGGCATTCAATAAATATTTGCTGAATTAATGATAAAAAATAAACATAAAGGAAACTGGGTGACGGGTAAACAGAAGAATTCTCTATAATAGTTTGGCAATTTTTCTGTAGGTCTAAAACTATTCCAAAATTAAAAGTATTTTTTTAAAAATCATTTTTAAAAGAGCAGTTCAGGAGTGCCTGGGTGGCTCAGTGGGATGAGTATGTGATTCTAGACCTCAGGGTCTACATGGATGTAGAGGTTACTAAAAATAAACTTTAAAAAATAAAATAAATAAAAGAGCATGTCGTATTTATCTTTCCCTTATCAGGAACCTTGCCAGGGTTACATATAATAAATATCAATCGATAACTGCTGAATGCCTATTTGCTCTAATATGAAATAACCAATTATAATTTTTTCAAATGTTTATAAATCAAGAAGAAACTCTTCTGTAAAATCTCAGAAGGAAACAGAAACAATGAGTTCATCTGACTTTGAGAAAATGAGCTCAGGAAAACCTGAGTTCCAATTCCAGCTCTGCCACTTACTAATTGTGTGATATCAGAAAGCCCTACTGCCTCATTCACCTCCAGAAAATTATGAAAAAGCATGGTGCCTGTATCTTTTGTTGTAGGTACTTTTGTTATACCTATAGATTAAAAAACTCTTGCAAAGGATCTAACATACTGTAAGCAATAATACAACCTATAAATAAGTGCTATTTATCAACAATCAGAAGATCCAAAAACTAAATTCTATTCACTCCTTGTATTTCTAAGAACTCTGAACTAGCTGTCTCTGCATTTCCTATACCTTCAAGTATTCGAAAACCTTGACCACTGAGTTCCTTTTACTATATATAACAGTTCTTTGCCCAGAACAAGGAAACCAACTCTGAGAAACATTACGCAAATCAATGCACTTCAGAGGAAACCCACAATCCCTGAAATAAACATCTTGCAGTTGCTATCTAGAGGGTTAGGAAACTAGAAACCACAGCTTAAACCACCTCAGATTCTTGCCAATTAAAAGCAAAAGGGCATTATTTGTTATTAGGAACATGGTATGATAGTTTACCACATGTCTAACCCAGCCAATAAATATTTACTGAGTATCTAGCATATGTCAGTGTTGTTTGAAAAAAAAAAAATTATTGGGGCATCTGAGTGGCTCAGTCAGTTGGGCATCTATCTGACTCGATTTCAGCTCAGGTCATGATCCCAGGGTTGTGGGATTGAGCCCTGCGTCAGGCTCCGCACTGAGCATGGAGCTTGCTTAAGTCTCTCTCTCCCTTTGCCCCTCTCTCCTGCTCATGCTCTCTCTCTCCAAAATAAAATTTTAAAAACTTTTAAAAAGAAAAAAAATTACTTAAAATATGACATTTCAATAAATAAAAGTTTTAGATAGTTGATCAAGATAAATAAATCAAAGACTAATAACAGCAGCTACCATCTACTAACCCACCATGTGCCAAGCATCTGATAGAAATAACTCATTTATGACCATGGTATTATCACCTCCATTTTACAGAAAAGGAAACTGAGGCTCAGGGAGGTGAAGGAAACTTCCAAAGTCACACAGCTGGTAAATGGCAGACCAGAATTCAAAGTGTAGTCTGAGTCCTACTTCTTGAATGCCCTTCAACCAGCTCTTGCCTTTTCCTATCCTTATAAACAATGATGATGGTTAACTCTACTGGCAGCACCTCAATCCTTACCATTTCTAATTCTTCCAAGGTTGATAAATTTAAAAATCAATTCACTCTATGATCAACAAGCCTATCCTCTTCCTAACTGTTAAGTTCAAGTCTTTATTATTAGTACCAGGTTAGGCCAAAATACATCAGATCAACTGATAGTCAGCTTAATGCACAATCAAGGGAACCCATTACCATATAGAGTGAGGGCATACAAAAAGGATGTCCATTCTCAGCATGGATTCCTCAGAAAGCAAAACCTAAGGCTTATCATAGAACACAGTCCCAGGGAAAAAGGGGAAGAGGAGGGAACCATGAGGTGTCAGATTATGTCCACATGAAGTTGGTCAGCATCCAGTTTGAGTTGGCAACAGCTAGGGCTACAACATGATCAAAGGCTCTAGGGAGAATAAGGCCAGGAAGATCTGAAGTGACACATAAGAAGTGTGTGATACAGGAGACAAAGGTGAAAGAGTCAGAAAACCTATGAAGCTTACAGAAATGACAAGGCCTTAGTTCAGTGCCAAGGTATGACTTAATCTTGAGCCAGCCTCTGTCCCAGTATGCTGCTTTTAAGCATCCTTCTTGATGCAAGTGGATAAAGGCCAGCATATGGGTTCAATTCTAATAAGTCAAACTTTCACACACAATAGGGTTTTCCCATACTAACTTATATAACTTAATTATAATGACTAATGTGAAATAGTACCAAAAGTGTATATGGTGTCCACTTTCTTCCATTATATTGCAGTTTCCAATCCCCCCAAAGAGTATATAGCAGACTGCAAGGGTAGCCATGACTGGCCCAGAGACTAAGTGAGAGTAATAACTGAACAGGCTAAGATTTTGCTTATACATGGGGTTTTTGTTTTTTGCGAATAAAGTTGAACAAGGAAGTTTATTTGTTACATATGACCAAAACATCAAGTCACCCAATTTTCTACACTGAAGGATATGTAAGTCAAGTAAAATTATAAAGTATAACTATAAAAACAGTAGCTACTCTTCAGGTTCTTATGATGGTTTTCATTTTGTTGGGTAAATTTATTTTTTTACAACACTTGATAATTTTTTTAAGTTTATAACATCTAAGAAATAAAAAGGAAAAGGTTTTACCTTAATAAAGATTTAGATATATATGTATTCTTGCATAAAATTGCTATAAAAGTCCCAGGCTGCAAAACAAAGAGCTCTAATCAAAAGTGCTTATGCATCACAAATTCAACTTCCCAGAAATCTGTAAGGCTCCAGCTACATAAAAACTAACAGATATCCTGAAACTTAAATTACTATATTTCCAACTGAAAATAAAAATAAGATTAGTCTTGGCCATCCTTTTCTCCCTCACAGTACCTACATTCCGTTGACATCTGAAATCTTTAGTTACCGATCTTTCTATTTAGGGATATTTTTTTTAATTATTTTTTTAATGTTTATTTATTTTTGATAGAACACAACAGAGGGAGAAGTGAGAGAGGGAGACACAGAATCCAAAGCAGGCTCCAGGCTCTGAGCTGTCAGCACAGAGCCCGACGCAGGGCCTGAACCCACAGACCATGAGATCATGACCTGTGCCCAGCTGATTGAGCCACCCAGGCGCCCCATCTATTCAGAGATATTTTTCAATTTTTTTGTTAAATTATTATAAATTTTCCAACATACAAATTTACAATCAAATAAATCCATCCTGTTGACAGTAAGCAGGATTTTGATTTGTCAAAGGTTTCTTGCTTTCTTCACTTCACTTTTAATATAAACTCATTTCTTGCCCTTTCTGTCCTCTTTAATACCCTGGTAGACACAGAACTTCACATAACCCACTATGAAGAACAGACCTGTCCCGGGAATCTCACACCTGGAGGAGCTCCTTCTTGAAAGGTACAACACAGACCAAGAGAGCCATCAGAACTAGCCCTCCTCAGGACCAGGGATGGCAGGCCAAAGTCCCTCCAATGATCAACACTACAGTTAAAATACACCTAAATTTGTCTTCTCCACATATACTCTTGTAAGACTTATAGAGCCTGTTCCAATCCACATCATAAAGGAAATTGTATGAGATTAGGCTGAGGACTTTCCACTTTCCTCTTAGGGCAACAGGACAATATACGTGATTTTTTTCAATCTAAAAGTATTGCTTGAGCATCTGCGTGTCCAGCCCTATGCTAGATATTAGCACATAGATACTCTATACCTATTAATCCTTTGAACACGAAGGATAACTGGATAAGACTCAATCCCTAACCCAAAGGGATCTAAAATATAGTTGGAGGAACAAGATAGGTGTTGGCAACTAGAGAATTTAAAAAAACCAAGCATGTGTCAGGAGTACACATGCTATCCTTCTACTTGGACAGCTGCCCAACTGAACTGGCCTGGGAATTCCCCTATCCACAAACAGCTGCTGGGAACGTCTCTCCATACTGTCTATCTCCCTGTCTATCTCACCACTGCAAAAGCAAAGGAATTCCTCTTCTCCACCCATATCTTGCTTTACTTAACTCTTCTATTACTCCAGTAATATAAGGTGAAGACTCTGTAATGATAGAACAAAGTACACCAAAGTGGAGAGAGGAAGAAAGATTCCCTCCTTGATCCTCTTCTGGGGACAAGTAATGGGTGACTGATAGATGGAAAGAAGAGGGAGGAGAAACTTCAGGAAGTCCTGGCAGGGCATGTTCTCTCCTAATTTGTCCACTCCTCAAAGGGAAGGAGGTAGGATTATTTCAAACCCCCAAAGTCTTTAAGAAACCTGTTTTCTCCTCCACAACTCCTTCTCTCACCCCCTAGCATCTGAATCTCACAGGAGAGCCCCCCCAAAAAACCCAAATCACAAAAAATTACATCTCAGTTCTTCAAATCCTCTTCCCACCGTTTACCCGACAAACTCTATCAAGAGCAAGAGAACAATCAGAAAGGCTTGGAACCAGGTAATCCCTGACTCCCCACTATAAAAGAGAGGGTTAGATTTCTTGGCCTTGCTAACCTGGAACTCTGAATCAAAGAATTGTTTGCTTAAAATGTCTTAGCTAAATAGTGCTATAAACTTCAGAAATACCATGGGCTAAAGTAGGCTTTTGCAGGGACCTAGAGATGATTTGCTCAGAAGGGGAAAAATAATTATGTTCTAAAATTTTGGTGTGTGCCTCAGACAATTTTAATTATCCTTTAGGATCAGAAATTCTTAAACCTTTTGGTATCAGGACTCCTTTACACTCTTAAATATTACTGAGGACCATAAAGAGCTTTTTTTTTTTATAAATTACGGTCCATGTTTGAGTGAGAATTTAAAACTGAGAAATTTTTAAAACATTTTATTAATTAATTTAAAAAATAGCAAGATTATAGGTTAACATAGTATTTTAAGAAAAATAACACTGTTCTGAAAACTATATATGTAAATATAACTATACATTTAGTGAAGATAGTATTGTTTTATATTTTTACAAATGTATACAATGTATTAAGTTGAACACTTAATAATTTATAAATAAAGTCATGTCAACAATTACGGAATTTGCATTTCTTAATAAAGAAGAACTGATAACATATTTAGAGTGCAAACACTGATGGTCTCAAAGAGTAACGTGAGCCCCAAACCCTTAGGCTGAGGTCAGGAAAGAATGTGTTTTGTGACTGAACCAGTAAGAATCTACACCAAAGGTTATAAATGGAAAGGTCCACAGGGGCCAGGTAAACAACATAAATAAGGGAGTTCACCAGCTGGGGACCTGAAGAGCTCATGGCCTTGTCAAGGAGGCAATAAGCCCAGTGTTGCCAGATTTTGGGGCTGTTTAAGAAAAACTACAAATCTGAATTTTTATATGAAACTTCCTCATTTTTAAATACTGAAACTGCAAACCAAAACAAAACACACCTATGGGTAAATGTACCCCGCGGCACCCCAGTTGGCAAAATGTATTTTCTATATTACAGAGTTATTTAATCTTCAGGAAATTCTTCCCAAAGGAAATTTATCCTACAGTATGATCCTAATATTAGATCACTAGGAAATGGTAAACTTAAATATAATGAAACAGCATTGAAACAAAAGGTTGTTGTCCAAACGACAAAAATAAAACAAAAGCTGTGGTGCTATGGGAGTAAACAAGCTACTGTATCTAGTGGACAAGGATACTGAAAACTGCCCTCCATATGGTAAAGTGGATGGAGAAGGCTCATCAGGCTCTACCACTGTCTTGAAAAATACTCTTCATAAAATCTAACTCCCTGATTTATAAATCACCCTTCCAATTACTAATTGGGGGTAATACCAGAACGAGGGAGCTTCTGAAAACAAGCACTAATACAATAGCTATAATCAAGAAACACTCACTGAACACCTCGTTGGAAAGCACTGCAAGTGACACAAAGAATAGAAGTGGTCTCAGCTTTCAAGTAGCCAGTCTAAAAGGGGAGGGGCCTCAAAACACACAAGAAAAAGCTAAACAATATAAGCATTTGAAAATAGGACAGGACAAACATAAAAGATGTCACCTAGACAGTGACATTTCTTAGTTACTAGAAATAATAAATGCTCTAAATTCAAAAGATTCTAGAATACAGGAAGTAGTGGCAGACTTGAAGGTAGATCAGTCTGGTATTAGTGGGTTTCAGAAATCAGTTAAAAGCTATGTTGTAATCTAAACATAAGGCAATTACAGTCCTTAACTAGGGTAATGTCAGAGAGAGGAAAGGAATTTTGGGATAAAAATACTCACCAGAAAAATCAGGAAGATTTGATATCTAACTAAGGATAACACATCCTCTGTAATAAATTCACCTCTTTATCTACAGAACAAGCAACCCAGTTTCTTCAACAACTGAAGGAGCAATAAATCAAAAAACATAATCCAATCACAATGTAGAGACCATATTTATATGCTATTCAAAACAAACTATAGGGAAAAAACTTTATCAGATAATTAGACATGTGAACACTGAAAACTTGATGATAATATAGGAAAGAGGAAAGAATTGAAGATCTGATTAGGACCTTATTAGCCACGAGCTAATGATTTTGAAGGCTGAGTAACAGGCACATGGGGGTTTATTATACTATCCTATCTACTTTGGTGTATCTTTTAAATTCTCTGTAACAAAAAGTTGTTAAAAATTAAGTGATAAATACAACTTTTACCTACTTAGTGATCTTTATGCAAATTCCATTTCAGTTTTCCTAAAAGTAGAACAAAGGGATTACCGACTTATTTTATATAAGGGCCAAAACAGGAAGATAAAGACTCAGTATTGCTCTTAATTATTACCCATTTTATACAAGTTTTTATTTAATTATAAATATATATAAATGAGGTTTGATGAAAATGAAGCAAAAGTAAAATTCACCATCAAACAAGACACTTCTTTAACAAACTTAGGAAGAAGTAAACAGGGCTCCAGAACCGTAAACTACTAATGTTCAAAATAAATCATTTTTCATTTTAGCTAAATATCACTCTCATAAAAAAATGCACAATGCTCAAAATTAAACAACAGAATCATTTCAAATCTGAGTCTGCAAAAATCTAACCTTACAAAGTCCACAAGAGAGTAATTCAACTTCTCAACTCTTCAGTCTTCTGTTTCGCTTTGTGTTTTGTTTTACTAGTGTTTACAGACATTCTAAGCTAAAAATAATTTAACCACGATGTAATGGAACTAAGGATTAATAAAGATTATCCTAACTCTTAGCTTGATACTTGGCAAAGAGCTGATGTTGAACTGTTGAACGGATCATAAAGATTGCTAAGGTACTGTGATACAGCAACTTCTTGGGTTAGAGTGGTTTCTCATGTGACACTTCCTCAAGGAGTAGTGCTACCTCTATCTTTAAAGAAGAGTCTGGATGCTTATACAATATCTAGTTTACGTTAGCAACAACTCCTACACTAGAGACCGAGACAAAGAACCCTTAAAAAAATGTATTGCTAAAGAACAAAGACAATTTAAAAACCTCAATAGTGAGACTTGATAGTTTTTTACCTAAACTTTATTTGTAATTAGATATCTAATATATATTATCTGATAATTTTCTGTGCCGAATCTCGAATTCTGGATAAATTCAAAACATTTAATTCCTATTAACCTTAACCTAGTAACTAACACACATAACGCTAAGTTCTCATTATAGCAAATGTTAGTAAACAAGTAGACTTAGTGATAGACACTCTCTATTCTCGTATTTTAAAAAACGGTTATTTCTGGGCACCTGGGTGGCTCAGTCAGTTAGGTGTCCGACTCTTGATTTCAGCTCAGGTTATGATCTCACAGTTTGTGGGTTTGAACCCCATGTCAGGCTCGGTGCTAACAGTATGGACTCCACTTGGGATTCTCTCTCTCCCTCTCTCTGCCCCTCTCCTGCTCACACATGCATGCTCTCTCTCTCTCGAAATAAATAGACATTTAAAAAATAAAGTTAAAAGTTTATTTCTTGTTATACCAATAAAAGGATGAGATAATTAATATTTATATACCCAATGGCAATGTTAAAATATCACCAATTCTACTATAAAAGTCTAATTTTTGTTCAGGCAGGTTTACTAACAAACTATCTCACATTTCATTTTGGCCATCTACTAGCCTTTTCTGGCAAAACTTCAAAAAAATCTATATTTAAAGCTATTTAATTATTTGCTATATTAACTGTATAAATATATGAATACAGTTATACATATTTTATTATCTTTTCAGCTTTAACAATCTGATTCATTTTCATAACTATATTCAAAAGTAGTACATGACTTCTATACTCAATGGTCATAGTACTTTTTTAAAATAGAGGGAAAAATCATCTTAACTTTCTGAGTATATTGAACAATGCTCTCCTCACTTTACTCTGACATAATCAGGGTGGACAGGCTCCCCAAGGAAGAGGGTCTTTATAAAATTAAAACATACCACATACTGTTCTCCAGAGGAGTAAATTCTATTTGGGCAGAATTATTAGCCTCACTCAAGTCATTTCACAGCAGAAAGAACAAACAGGTCTATTGTACATACCATAATTACATTTTGCATGACTTCCTTCAATTAAAATCTTTACTTAAATTAGTATCCATATAGCAGTAGAAAATTTTAAAAGTCATCATCTAATATGACCTAATGATGCCTTCCACTAACAAGGAATTGCTCCGAAAATGACTTCTGATATTTCAAAGCAATTATTGGCATTAGGCCCTCTCCTAGGCAGCATTGCTCAATCCATCTGCAAGAGAAATGTATATGCATGGGTCAGCCTCACTAAAGTTTGTATATATTTGAATGTATATGCACATATTCATTCTTCTACCAGGATCAGAGTACTATGAACCTCCAAAGAAAGACGGAGTATGTTTTGCTCATATTAAGTAATAATGACATGACTAAACTGATGTCTAATATAAAATCAGAAGGAATAAAAAAATTTTTTTAAGTTTATTTATTTATTTTTGAGAGAGCAAAAGAGTGCAAATGGGGTAGGGGCAGAGAGAGAGGGAGACAGTGAATCATAGCAGGCTCATAGCACAGAGCCTGACTCAAGGCTCAATCCCACGACAGTGAGATCATGATCTGAGCCGAAATCAAGAGCTGGATGGACACTCAACCTACTGAATCATCCAGGTTCCCCAAGAATAAAAAGATTTTTAATGACCTTACTAACCAGTACTGGATGAGACCAACATCTCAGGTATTTTTCTCACTAGACTGGCAGTTATCCTCATACATATCAATTAGTCTTTAGGTTAAACATGACCAAATGGGAAAAAAGAAGGAAGCACCATAGTTTTACTACAGAACAGAAAAACACTGCATATCTGTGCCATTTATGGCTAATGACATCCATGTTGAAGAAACTCTTCTAAAGAACAGCCCACTTCACAAAATATAGACCATGTACTAAAGAACAGACCATTTCACAAAATACCACGAAAAAATCAGTGTTCACATTCATTAAGGTCTTAAAGTCTAACTCTCAAATGTTTTCTATTTCAGAAAATTCTTACCTTCAAAGCTTACATTTGGTGGGACAGGGTGAAAAAGAATTGTAAGAGAAACTCCCAAGTTAATGTATTAACTCTTACGGTGTTACACAACACACGCACACGCACACACACACACGCACACGATAGAAAACACAGAGCTAAAGAGGAAAGTAGACTAGTGGACCAAGGGATTGAACAATGCAATTTTTAGTGAGAATTTCCTTCTCTTTCATTAGGTTTCAGCTGTGGTGTTTCAAGCAGCACCTCTGAACAGGCACAGCTCACTGATCCAGTCCCCTCAAAGGGTTGGAGGCACACTAATACAATGTCACCGCCATTCTTGTCTGGAAATCACTGCAAACAATAGAGGAGGAGGGAAAAGCTTTGGTTTAGGTCTGGGTTTTTTCAGAGGAAAAAAGGAGGAATATGGTATGTGATTAAATATCAACTTTTAGCTTCCCTCCTAAGATAAACTTATGATATTTCTTTTGGCTCCTATTAACACTTTTTTTTTTTGTTTTTTTTTTTTTTGCTTTTAAAAATCAGGCATTAGGCAGCTCTTCCTGCCCACGCGTCCTGTCCCCAGGCTATAAATCAGTCAATCAATCAGGCATTATACTGTATAAATAGTCAAACTTTGAGTCACTTATTTATCTGATCTTTTACTAGAAACAGTCATTCGCATACACGTAATATATGCAAACAATTTACAAGTACACAAACTAAAAACAGAAAGAAACACAAGGGAAAGATAAAAAAAAAAAACTTCAGGAAAGTTGTTAACCGTAGTAGAGAGGAACAGGATTAAAATTGGAAGGAGGTTCACACAAGACTTAAATTGTTTGGATTGGTGATGGTTTGTTAACGTGACCGATTAACATAAAAGTGTTTTATTCTTTAAACCTTTTTGCATTGTTACTTTTTAAAATTTGCTCAATTTTTAAAAAGCTGTCAAGAAGTCAGACTCAGTAGGAAAGTATCCTGGAACCTGGGGTTCCAAATCAGCAGCCACGGGCTGAATCTGGCCAAGACCTGTTTTGTTTGGACAGCACAATGTTTTGTTTTGCTTTTTAACTGTAATTTGAATGCCTTCAGGCAGGGTATGCGCTCTCCAATTAGCCAGAGTCACCACCATTTTCCTTTCAGTAAATAAGCCTTCTTTAAAAGCTTGAGAAATGAGAATCCTCATACAATGCTGGTTAGGAATGTAAAATGGTGCAGCTGCTTTGGGATAGTCTGGCAGCTCCTCAAAGTATTAAGCATGGAGTTACCACATGACCCAGCCATTCCACTCCTAGATATCTACCTAAGAGAAATGAAAACATATGTCTACACAAAGACTTGTACATAAATGTTCACAGTAGCATTATTCATAATAGCCAAAAAGTGGAACCCAAATATCCATCAACTGATGAACAGATAAACAAAACAGAATACAATGAAATATTATTCCACCATGAAAAGAATGAGGTACTGATAAATGCTACATGGATAAACCTCAAACACATTATGCTCCATAAAAGAAGCCAATCACAGAAGACCATGTATTGTATTATTTCATTTATATGTCCAAAATTGTCAAATCTCAAATCTACAGAGATAGAAAGTAGAGTGACAGAATGATTAAAATGTCATAAAATTGGATCATGATGCTGGTTGCACAACTCAGTAAATATAATAAAAACTACTAAACTGTTTAAACAATGAATTCCAGTGAATTACATGATATATTTATTACATTTCAATAAAGTAGCTTAAAAGTAAATAACCAAAGACATCCATCCAGTTCTTACAGGCTATGAATGAATGCCTAAATTTGGTTCTTAAATTGTCATGTAATGGGGTGCCTGTGTGGCTCAGTTGGTTAAGCCTCCAACTTCAACTCAGGTCATGATCTCAGTTTGTGAGTTTGAGCCCCACATCAGGCTTTCTGGGACAGTGCAGAACCTTCAGATCTTCTGTCCCAGTCTCTCTCTGCCCCTCCCCTATCTCTCTCTTCTCTCTCTCTCTCTCTCTCTCTCTCTCTCAAAAATGAATAAACATTTTAAAAAATGTTAATTGTTGTGTAAGGGCTCCTAGTGGTCTTGAGGTAAGAACTATGTTCATAATAATACCGTTATTTGCCTTTTTCATTGTTTCAAAAACAATAGTGGGTTTAACTGCTGGGACTTTCTGCATGGTGACACTAAAGGATTCTGGTTATTGATAGTCTTGCATTATTCACTGCCACATACCCAGAGCCAAAATATATATATATATATTTTCTCACTTCAGAATGTCCTCAATAAGGAGGAAAAATTATTAATTTTATTCAATCTCAACTCTTGAATACAATCTTTTTAAAATTATGTGTGACAAAATGAAGCACTTCTGCTGCATACCAAAATGTAAAAATATGTGACTGATTCCATGAGTCGTGGGCCAAACTAGTCACTTTTTTAATAGAATAGCATTTTTACGAGGAACAACTGTCAGTTCCCATGGGAAAATGCATTCCCATTTCCAAATTCACCTATACATAATTTTATAACATAACTGTTTCATAAAGTAGATGCTGCCACTCTCCATGGGAAATCACACCTTACTCCCTTTTAAAACAATATTAGTATTTCAATGGACTTTAGCCAGGGTTAGTAGGAAAGGCCTGTTTGGTGGGTAGATGAGGGAGGAATAAGGCAAAAGGCAGAAGATCAACCTCAGCCTAAGAAACTATTTTGCCCTATCATGGTGACAGGCTAACTAGCATTAACATTTATTACAGGATAAAATTTTACTAAGTTTTAAGAGTTTAAGTTTTAAGTTTTGGGTTTTTTTTTTTAAGTTTATTTATTTTGAGAGAGAGAGAGAGAGACACAGAGAAAGAATACCAAGCAGGCTCTGTGCTGTCAGCACAGAGCCCAATGCGGAACTCGAACCAACAAACCATGAGATTGTGACCTGAGTTGAAATTAAAATTTTCTTTTAATTTAGACCAAATAAGGCTTAAACGTTTATTCAGTTATTTAAAAGGAGACTGTTCTTAGGAATGCAAGCTGGTGCAGCCACTCTGGAAAACAGTATGGAGGTTCCTCAAAAAATTAAAAATAGAACTACCCTACAACCCAGCAATTGCACTACTAGGTATTTATCCGAGGGATACAGGTGTGCTATTTCGAAGGGACACATGCACCCCCATGTTTATAGCAGCACTATCAACAATAGCCAAAGCATGGAAAGAGCCCAAACGTCCATCAATGGATGAATGGATAAAGAAAATGTGGTGTATATATATATATAATGGAGTATTACTCGGCAATCAAAAAGAATGAAATCTTGCCATTTGCAACTACATGGATGGAACTGGAGGGTATTATGCTAAGTGAAATTAGTCAGTCAGAGAAAGACAAATATCATATGACTTCACTCATATGAGGGCTTTAAGAGACAAAACAGATGAACATAAGGGAAGGGAAACAAAAATAATATAAAAACAGGGAGGGGGACAAAGCATAAGAGACTCAAATATGGAGAACAAACAGAGGGTTACTGGAGGCGGTGAGGGAGGAGGGATGGGCTAAACATGTAAGGGGCATTAAGGAATCTACTCCTAAAATCTCTGTTGCACTATATGCTAATTTGCATGTAAATTTAAAAAAATAAAAGTATGATGTTGAATAAATAAACAAACAAATAAATACATACATACATACATAAAAGGAGGCTGTTCTACACCATGGTATTATTTGCAACTTAAAGTGCTCCTAAATGCTAAGAATCAAACATTGAGAATTATAATTGTAAAAACGTACCAAAAATAGATAATGAATTGGTCATTAGCTCTAAAAGATGATCTGTGAACATGGTGCTTATGAAGATTTGAAAAACCCCCAGGACAAATCTAGAAAACTAAACTGATTCAGGGCAAAAAAGAAATTCCAAAAAAACCAGTTAATTGTACTAGTAGTCCAAGCCGTGTGGCACCACATGAGAAAATACATAGAGCAAATCTGTGAGTGTGTACCCAGTCCTCCATACACAAGAAAAAGATCAGTCTGGTGGATGCAAATGTATCAGTCTCTAGTGGGTTTTTTTGTTTTTGTTTTTTTAATATTTATTTTATTTTTGAGAGAGAGACACAGAGCATGAGCAGGGGAGGGGCAGAGAGAGAGGGAGACAGAATCTGAAGCAGGCTCCAGGCTCTGAGCTGTCAGCACAGAGCCTGACACGGGGCTCAAACTCACAAACCATGAGATCATGACCTGAGCCAAAGTCAGATGCTTAACTGACTAAGCCACCCAGACGCCCCATAGTCTCTAGTGTTTTGAGTATTGTAGAAATAGAAATACTTCGTCTGTAATCTTTTCCATATTTGATAAAATGTCCTTTTGTTCTTACCCTATGCTCACAAGCAATGTTTTGATCTGGTTTCCCAAATTACTTGATACTAAGGAGAAGCTTGATGGCAGGGACTAATTATTTTATTCACTGTAAACATAAAATGAAGGGTCATAGCTTTCTAACAGATGGCATGTTAGTCCCTAAGTGCTCCATCAACTTTGGGCAAACTAGATAAAATTAAGTTTCTGACCTTGCACAGCTGAAATTTTTATAGAACTAGGTAATTTCTTGATAAGCATATATACTCTATTATTGAACTAAATATATTTTGTTTTAAAATTTTTTACTTCCTTTATGAAGTTATATTATATCTCACTGAATATACCATAAATACAGCCCATAATAATAACAGTAATATTTAAACTAATAGCTAACAGGGGCGCCTGGGTGGCCCAGTCAGTTAAGCGTCTGACTTCGGCTCAGGTCATGATCTTGCTGTTTGTGAGTTCGAGCCCCACATAGGGCTCTGTGCTGACAGCTCAGAGCCTAGAGCCCGCTTCGGATTCAGTGTCTCCCTCTCTGCTCCTCCCCCACTTGCACTCTGTCTCTGTCTCTCTCTCAAAAATAAACATTAAAAAAATTTTAATAAAGTAATAGCTAATATTTATATATGGTTTATTATATACCAGGCACTGCCATTTTACATATTTTAACTTGTTTAAATTGCCATAACAACCTACAAGCAGGTACTGATGTAATCTCTACTTTATAGGTGAATAAACAGAGGCAGAGGACAATTAAGTACCTGCTCCATAACACACATGGTAAATGGTGAGGCTGAGATTTAATCCACTATTTCTGGCTCCAAAGTTGGCATTCTTAATCTCTTCTCTAGCTTTGTGTTATCAACTTTCTGAATTTTAAGCATCTTACTTTATAGAACAGTTTTGAAATTCCATATCTAGCACAGCAAAAAATATTTCCCAAATCCCCATGACGAAGCTGTTATGTTGGAAACAGTATACCCATTCAACTATAGCTTCTATTAGTTTTAATAAGCACAAACATCAAATCATACAACTGCCAGAAGTTAACACAAAATTAATCAGAAAAATATACAAATCATTACTTTAAAATGTATATATGTTCACTTTCAAAGTATACCAACTTGAGTTGTTAAGTATACATATAAAATTAGTCACGATTTTACATTAATAAAATTGGATACTATTCTAAAAGCAAGGATTTTATAGCTTTTAAGGAAAAAATATTAATTTGAGTCTTTCTGACTACTAAACTTAAGTCCTAAACTGACTACTTGAGCCTTAAACGGACTCAAATCACTTACATGTTAACTTCAAATTCCTGGCTCTCTAGTTATAAATATGCTAGCACAACTTGTTGTTTTATGGATTAGCCATTCTACAAGCTAGACTGTAATTAACCACACATCACATAAAATAGCTTTTTATTTATGCTTTCCTTCCAATTACTCCTCAGATTTAATAAAGTCAACACATATCACTAGACTGCTATATTCCAAAATTTCTATTTTCTCTTTTTACCTTGATATTATATTAAAAGAAAAAGCATTTCTCCAGAAGCAATCTTTTTTTTTTTTAAGTTTATTTCTTTATTCTGAGAAAGAGAGACAGCAGGGAAGGGGCAGAGAGAGAAGAAGAGGGAGAGTCCCAACCAGTCCCCACGTTGTTGGTGCAGAGTCGGATGCAGGGCTCAATCTCGTGAACCGAGAGATCATGACCGGAGCCAAGATCAAGAGTCAAATGCTCAACCAAGCACCCAGAGACAATCTTTTGTTTTACTAGCAATGTTCTTGGTTGTTTTTTTTTTCTTTAAGTTTATTCACTTTCTTTTAGTTACCTCTACACCCAACATGGGGCTTGAACTCACAACCCTGAGCTCAAGAGTCACATGCTCTTCAGACTCAACCAGCCGGCATCCCAGCAATGTTCTTGTTTTTTCTCTGGGTGCCACTTAAAGGAGTGTATTCAACCTATGAAAATTATGAAGCCATGTATACTTCGCTATATGTATATTACATATGTCAATAAAAAGCTGTTTTTTAATGGGTGTCTGGCTGGCTCAGTAGGAAGAACATGTATGCTTAATCTTGGAGTAGTGGGTTCGAGCCCTACGTTAGGTGTAGAGATTACTTAAATAAATAAGCTTTTTTTAAAAAGCTGTTTTTTAAGTCTGTGCTTAACTTTCCTTCATCAAAAACCATTACATATCAATCTTACTGGCAGCTGTCATTTAAAAAAAAAAAAAAAAACTTTTTTTACAATGTTCTATAGCACTGAGTGATATTCGACTTGTATTTTCAGCACATGGAAAAAAAGAGCCATCCAAGATATTCTGTGAAACAAAGAAAAGCTATTTGATTCTTTCAGAAACCCCTAAGATTTAAAGATCTCAAAAGGAAAGAAAACATTTTTCAGCTTTTATATTGTCATGTTTTTCTCACAACTTTATCAGGTAGATACTATTACACACTTGTGGGAGACTGTGTTTTCCAAAGACAGCCACAACAATACATATGCCAACCCAAAGGCTTTTCTCATGTGACACTGATGTTCCTCCATTAAAAGATTAGTCTATGTTCTCTCTCTCTCTCAAAAATAAATAAACATTAAAAAAAAAAAAATTTAAAGGGCGCCTAGGTGATTCAGTTGGTTGAGGGTCCAACTTCAGCTCAGGTTATGACTTTGCAGTCTGTAAGTTTGAGTCTCATATTGGCCTTGTGCTGACAGCTCAGAGCCTGGAGCCTGCTGCGGATTCTGTGTCTTCCTCTTTCTCTGCCCCTCCCCCACTCGCATTCTGTCTCTCTCTCTCTCAAAAGTAAATAAACATAAAAAAAAAAAGATGAGTTTATGCCTCCTCTTCTGGAAACTGTTTAGATCTTTACATCAGCCTGAGTAAATAAGTGGGACAGAAGATACTGTGTGACTCCCAAGGTTAGGACATAAAAGCCAGTACTATTTCCACCTGGCTTTCTCACTCTCTCAGGATACTTGCCACCAGATTGTGAGTAGGTATTCTGCCTACCACCCCAGCTACACTCAAGCCAATAGGCAGCATTAACCACCAGACCTGGGTGACTGGGCCTTTTCCAGATGATTCCCATACCCAGCTTTCAAGTCTTCCAGCTACACCCCAGACAGCATGGGGCAGAGACAAGCCCTCCCTGCTTTGTCCTGTCTGAATTCCTGACCTACAGGAAACCATAAGATAATAAATGATTATTGTTTCTTAAGCCACTAAGCTATTAAAAGTAACTGGTTATGCAGCAATAAGAAACTAAAACACTTTATAAATAAGGATCACAGGTGGGTAACCATCTACCAAATGGCAAAGCCAGAATTCGAATCCATGTCAGCCTATAGGTAAAGCCTATACTCTTCCTACCATAGGATATTGCCTCCATGTTTGTTCCGAGGTACCCACATTTTCAAATAAAGCAACAATCTCCAGATTGAGAATTCTAAGAGCAATAAACAGCCTCCAGTATTAATGACCTCAATTAATGCTTAGGACAATAGGTCATTCAGTTAGCAAGCTCAAAATTCTAGCATTATTTTTGACACATCTATACCCTTCACACCCTAATAACATCCTATCTAATAGTACCCATATCCTAGTGATGCTTACAAAATCTATGTTGGGGTGACTGGGTAGCTCAGTCCATTAAGCATCCCACTCTTGATTTCAGCTCAGGTTATAATCTCACGGTTTGTGAGTTCAAACCCTGTATCCAGTTCTGCGCTGACAGTGTAGAGCCTGCTTGGGATTCTCTGTCTCCCTCTCTCTCTGCCCCTCCCCTGCTTGCACTCTCTCCCTCTCCCTCTCAAAACAAATAAATAAACATAAAAAAATTTTTTCTACATCAGTGACAATAAACCTGGACAATTACAGAACACTTTACAAAGTACTTTAACAATCACTAATTTGATCTTCAGAAAACACTTCTATTAGATAGGTAAGGCATACGCCATACAGATGAGGCTCAAAAAAAATCAAAAATAACTAGCTACTAATTTAGTAGCTACTTAATAGTTAAAAACATCATGGTTAAGTAGGGATTCAATTTAAGATTTTCTGACACTAAGTTCAGTGCTCTTTCAACTCAAAGAATCTGAAAGAACATTTATGGATCACTTCTCGGCCTTTTGGCTAAGATCAAGTGTGAAAGAACATTTATGCAATGCCTTCTGTGTATATTTCCACATACAACATTTTCTCTACAAATTTAAGTATCTACTTCATGCTAAGCACCATGGAAGGCACTGTATAATTTATGTTCTTCACTCTGACTAAAGCTGATCTCTATGAAAAGCCAGTCTTTCCTCACTTGGAACCATTCTCTATATGGCCAATTACCAACTTTTCCTAATCTACCTGCTTAACCACAGTGTTTAAAAACTGTCAAAGATGACATCTTACCCATAAAAATAAAGGTCAAATTTCCTTATCTTCTTTCAAGATCTTCTGTAATCTGATCATACCTTATTTTATTAAATTGACTTCCCTGCACTTGCTCAGAAAAACCAAATAAATCTCTTGCTTCTTCCCCAAATTCGCTTTCTTAACACTTTCTTGCTCTTTTTTTGTTTATACTGTCATCCAAATCTGGAAGTGATTCATCTTCAACCCTTGACAGACAGTCCCTTCCCTCCAACACCTTACAATCCACCATTGAGCTACAAGTAACAATCTAAAACAATGTATAATAATCCAGTTAGGTAGTACACATTATAGTTTACAGGGATTTAGAGGGGAGGAATCACTGAGGGATGCAGCAATGCCTTCAGGAAGAAGTAACACTTGAAATGGGCTCTAACTGACAGACAGGATTCAAAGTGGCAGAAGTAAAAACAGCCCAAGCTGAAGAACAACCTAAAGGCCTTCTCTTCTACTCTACTTCTTCCCATTTACATCTTACTAATCCTTTAGCCAATATCATCTCTTTCAAGGCTTCTTCAGTTACTCCACCATCTTACCTAAAGTTCTCTTCTCTGAGCTTCTGGTACAACTGCTATCTACAACACTCGCTCTAACACGTAATCATTCCATATTATAGACCTTTCCTCTTTGACTTGACAGCTACATGTCTCTACATAGTCATTAGGCATTTGCTATCTGCTAAGCTGAACTCAACTCAGCAGCCATTGTTGCTTTCAGTCATTTAAAAATCCATGAACAGGGGCACCCAGGTGGTTCAGTTGGTTAAGTGTCTGACTTCAGCTCAGGTCATGATCTCGCCATTCATGGGTTTAAGCCCCACGTCAGGCTCTGTGCTGATGGCTCAAAGCCTGGAGATTGCTTCAAATTCTATGTCTCCCTCTCTTTCTAACCCTCCCCCACTCACGCTCTGTGTCTCTCTCTCTCTCTCAAGAATAAACACTAAAAAATTGTTTTAAATAAATAAATAAATAATAAAAATCCATTGAACATAACCCTGTTTCTTAACTTACCGGGCATCTCCTTTGGAAAGATTAGTATTTACAGGACTAAGAATAACCTTGTTTGCATCTACATCCACCACACATTTGGTATGCAAGTCAATTTCTGCAGATGAAAAAAGAAAAAAAAAACAGAGAAAATAGTCATTTTTAAAGTAGTTTATTTCAGAAAAAAATCATTTGACAAAAATCCAACACTCTTTACACTCAACAAACTAGAAATAGAAGGGAACCTCTCAACCTGATAAGGGACATCTACAAAAGCCTGCAGTTAATACCGTATTTGATGGTGAAAGACTAACATCAGGAATAAGAAAAGGATATTCTATGACTGCAACTTCTGTTCAACATTGTTCTAGAAGTTCTCGTCAGGGCAGTTAGGCAAGATAAACAAAAAGGATCCAGATTGGAAAGAAAGAAGTGAAACTATCTCTACTTGTGATGATATGGTCTTATAGACAGAAAATCTTAAGGAATCAGGGGTGCCTGGGTACCTCAGTCAGTTGAGAAGAGGACTCTTGATTTTGGCTCAGGTCATGATCCCAGGGTCATGGGATGGAGCCCTATGTTGGGCTCTTTGCTGAGCATGGAGCCCGCTTAAGATTCTCCCTCCCTCTCTCTCTCTCCCTTTACCCCCTCTTCCCACACGCACTCTCTCTCTAAATAAATAAATTAAATTAAAAAAAGAAAATCCTAAGGAACCCATTTTAAAACTATTAGAATAAACAAGTTTTGCAAAGTTGTAGGATACAAGATCAATACCGTATACAAAAAGCAGTTGTGTTTCTATACACCAGCAATTAAAAAAAAAAAAACAGAAACAAGAAAACAATTTCATTTATAATGACATCAAAAAGATTTAAATACTTTTGAAAAGTATTAAAAGAATATAAAATAGAATATAAAAGAATAAATTTAAAAGAAGTGCAAGACCAGGACACCTGGGAGGCTCAGTTGGTTGAGAGTCCAACTCTTGGTTTCAGCTTAGGTTATTATCCCAGAGACATGGGATTGAGCCCCACATAGGGCTCTGAGCTGAGCATGGAGCCTGCTTAGGATTCTCTCTCTCTCTCCCTCCGCCCCTCTCCCACACCTGCACTCTCTCTTTCTAAAAGAAAAAAAAAAGTGTAAGACTTGTACAATGAAAATTCCAAAACACTGTTGAAATTCAAGACTTAAATACATAGAAAATTATTTTACATTCATTAACTGAGAGACTTAATACTATTAAGATGACAATATATCCCAAATTGGTCTACAAAATTCAAGATAATCCCTATCAAAATCCCAGTTAGTTGTTAGATTTTTTTTTTAAACAAAAATTACCAAGGTAATCCTAAATCTATACAGAAATGCATACAACCAGGAATAGCCAAATACTCTTGAAAAAAAACAAAATAGAAAGACTATATTCACCAATGTCAAACTTAACTAGAAAGCTATAGTAATCAAGACAGTGCAGTGCTACTATAAGGACAGAAGGACAGACATGTAGATTAATGGAATAGACAGTCCTGAAATAGACTTGTCATATTTATGGCCAACTGATTTTGACAAGACAATCCAGTGGGGAAACTACAGTCTTTCCAGCAAATGGTGGTGGGACAACTGGATATCCACACACACAAAAATGAACACCATACACAAAAACTAATTCCAACAGATCATAGAAATAAATATGTAAGAGCTAAAACTATAAAACTCATAAGAAAAAAAAAACATGAGTAAATGTACATGATGTTGGCTTAGGTAATAGTTTCTTAGACACCAAAAGCACAAACACAAAAGAAGAAAACAGATAAACTGGACAGCATCAATATGAAAAACCTTTGTACTTCAATGTACGCCATCAAAAGAGTAAAAAGACAACCCACAGAATTGAACAAATATTTGTAAATTATATATCTAATAAGGGGCTTACATCAGAAAATATAAAGAACTCTTACAACCCAATAATAAAAAGACAAATAATCCAACTTTTAAATGGGCAATGATCTTAACAGATATCTCAAAAAAAGATACAAAAATGGCCAATAAGCAGAAAAAATGCTCAACAGATTACACATTAGGAAATGTAAATCAGAAGTACAATGAGATACCACTTCACACCCACTAGCATAACTATAGTCAAAAAGATAGATAATAACAAGTGTTAATGAGGATGTGGAGAAAATGGAATCCTCATACATCACTGATGGGAATATAAAATGGTGCAGTTACTTTGGAAAACAGTCTGGCAGCTCCTCAAAAGGTTAAACAGAGAGCTGGTATATGACCCAGTAATTCTACTCCTACATATATATTCAAGAGAAATGACAATCTAGGTCCACACAAAAGCTTGTGCATAAATGTTCATAACCCTAGTATTTGGCTATTCATAACAGCCAAAAAGTGGAACAAGCCAATGCCCATTAACTAATAAATGGATAAATTTATTATATCCATAAAATGGAACATTTGGCAATTAAAAGGAATAAGGTACTGATACATACTACACGACATGAACAAAGCTTGTGTGAACTGAAAAAAGTCAGTTACAAAATACCACGTTATATGATTTTACTCATTTGAAATGTCCAGAATAGGCAAACAAGACACAGAAAATAGACTAGTTATTCCTAAGGCTGTGGAGTGACTCTTAATGGGTATGACAGGGTTTTTTTTAATTGAGGTATAATTGACATATAACATTGTATTAGTTCCAGGTATAAAACATGTAAAATGATTCCATATTTATGTATACTGCAAAATGCTCACCACATAAGTCTAATTAACATCTGTCACCATATGCAATTACAAAAAAACTTTTTTCATTATGAGAATTCTTAAGATCTACTCTCTTAGCAACTTTCAAATATGCAATACAGTATCACTAACTATAGTAACCATGCTGTTACATGGGTATAGTTTTCTTCTGGGGTATGAAGATATATTACAATTGATTATGCTGATAACTGCACATAATACAAACCACTGAATTGGTTGAATTGTATGATATGTGAATTATATCTCAATAAAGCTATTTTTTTGTAAGTATAGGCCATGGCATGTTTATGTTCTCATATTTTTATATTCTAATATTTTTCTGACCCAAAGTATGAAACTATTTGTTTGCCTTATTGCCATTACCAAAAGATAAACCCTAAGGAAAGGAGCTGCACTGCCCTGGAGCTATTTTGTATTTCCCAAAGAACCTTGGCCAAATGTCAATGTCATCTCATTATAACTTAGAAGTATTTCCACTCCCAGGAAAGGTCATTTATTTTTTACATTTTAACTTACATAACTGAGACAAATTAAAAAAAAAAAAGCAAAACAAAAAATTCCCTCCCTGTACCTGACACAATTTTACTTATATTGGTTATTCTACATTTGTTCTCAAAAATGTATTCTAGAAGTATAAAAAATTTAGCAGTCTTTCTTTTAGCCAACACATTTTTTTAGGCAAAGAAAACTGAAAGGAAAACTACAGAGTTAGGTGTGGAAGACTAATCCCAAAGCAGCAAGTGTTCCACTGTGGTCAAGTGACACTAAAGTCTATAGGCCCAGAGCTCAAGAAAGTTTATAATCATCATACTTTGTTAACACCACTTCTTAATGGTGTCTGACCACATTGTATTGGCTGGCCCCTCACAGTCAAATCTATATTATACACAAATGCATTATCAACCCTCCGGAAACTGTGCTGTGACTCAGAATCTACTGTCTCACCACCCACCACAAAATTAGTTATTAGTGTCTTGCAAGAGTGTTTGGTCTGAGCAAAGGAGCTGTGTGTATAGTTCTGCATGCAAAAGTACACATTAGAATGCATGCCTGAAAAACTGTAAATCCAATATTTTCTCACTAAGTGCTCTGCCATCATTTTAAATGATCTTGAATTGAGAAGGGATCCAAACATTTTCCTTCAACATTTGTATACCTTTTCCTTATTCTCTTCATAGCTCCTCCCTTCTCTGCCTCTTCTTCATGACTTCGGTAGATACAACTAATAATTTGGGAGCATTAATGACATCATGAAGGAACCAACACCTGGAAAATCCTATATAATACACAGAATCACCTAATAACTAATACCCAACCTAAATTCATTCTGTCTGAAGACTGCAACACTTAGAAATGTCCCTACATCGAACACTCATGAAAGGTGGCCTTTAAAATATTCACAACTATCTTTACTTCATTACTTCAGTTTTTTTTTTTTTTAATGTTTATTTATTTTTGAGAGAGACAGACAGAATGCAAACAGGGGAAGGGCAGAGAGAGGGAGACACAGAATCTGAAGCAGGCGCCAGGCTCCAAGCTATCAACACAGAGCCCAATGTGGGGCTCAAACTCACAAACCACGAGATCATGACCTGAGCCAAAGTTGGAAGCTCAACCGACTGAGCCACCCAGACACCCCTCATTAGCTCAGTTTTTAATCAAACAAAATTCCCACTCCAATTCTGTTGATTGATGAATAGATATTAAGACAAGGCTTTTCACAAGACTGTTTAGAATATGGGTGGAACATCTAGGGCACACACACAAGCAAATAAAATCTGTGAGATTTGAAGACAGTTTAAGGATCAGATATATGAAAAACATTTAATATAAAATGCTATAGCTAGAGTACCATCAAATGCTACTAGTTGGTTGAATTCAATTATATTGCAACAAGATTCTAAATATGATATGTTCTCCATTTAAGGCTTCTTGATCTATACTGCTTAGAAAGTAAGTAGTAGTTAAATAACAGTAACAAATTTAGGCCCTAACTTTAATGTGAATTTTAAAAATTAAAAAAAAATTTTAAAACACCTACCAAAAATTCAAAAGATAAGCAGCTTCCTCTTAGTTTGGAGCAATACTTAGATTAAAAAGATAAGGACCTGGGCACCTGGGTGGCTCAGTCAGTTAAGCGTCCGACTTTGGCTCAGGTCATGATCTCACGGTTTGTGAGTTTGAGCCCCACGTCAGTCTCTGTGCTCCAGCTCGGAGTCTGGAGCCTGCCTGGACTCTGTGCCTCCCTCTCTCTCTGCCCCTCCCCCACTTGTGCTCTGTCTCTCTCTATCAAAAATAAATTAAATGTAAAAAAAAAATTGTTTTTTAAAGATAAGGACGAGCTGCCTTTGCAAAAACTGCATTAAAGTATAACCATGTGCACAGCAGTAGTCACAATACCCAAAAGGTAGAAACAATCTAAGTGTCCATCAATGAATAAATGGAAAAACAAAATGTGGTGTAATTCAATGTAATATTATTCAACCTTAAAAAGTAATGAAATTCTGCTAAAACATGGATGAACCTTGAAGACATTATGCCAAATGAGATATACTGGTTGTAACAGGTCAAATACTATATGATTCCACTTATAAGAGGTACCTAGAGTAATCAAATTCATAGAGATAGGAAGTAAGATGGTAGATGCCAGGGGCTGGGCCTAAGAGTCAACAGAGGAGTTTCATGGATACAGAGTTTCAGTTTTACAAGATAAAAACGTTCTAGGGGTGGATAGTGGTGATGGTTGCACAACAACTTAATGCCGCTAAACTTCACCCTTAAAAATGGTTTAAGATGGTAAATTTTGTTATATATACTTACCACAATAAAAAAAAAAAAGGCATTAAATACTCACCACTATTATAATAAGTAACACATGCACAACAGTTTATACCTAGCAAAGTCTATAATAATGAAATTGGGATTTAATTAGTACTATGTCTGAAAACCAATAAAAAACCAGAATGATCTTAAAGTTAAGTAATACTATAAGTTTATGTCATGACTAATTGAGTTTTATCATACTTAGAGCCATGAATGCTTTGATGTATCCATGAGTCCTTAAAAAAAGGAAATTTACTCCACTAACATTAAAGATCCCATAGTATTTCCCAAACAGGATCCTCTTCTAGGTCAAGTTCCTCAAGATGAATATTAAAATATTAACAGCTGACAATTCAGCTTACTCAGCCAGCAAATTAGTCACCCTGTACAAGTGAACAATCATTTGAAACAAGTCTTTCTTCAATGCATAAATCAACTATGGCTCGTTCCTCAATGACATCACAGTGAAAGACAGGCAGGATCTGGGATACTCCCTTTACATAACTCATGTTGCATCTGAGGAAATGTATCATTCTCAGTGTGAATAAAATAATTCTGACTTGCCCATTTATTAATCTGTTCTCTAATTCTCCAGAAAATTATTAATAATTTTCAAACCACATATACTACTCAGAAGTGTAAATGTACTTCCCTTTACCTACCAGTCACATTCCTAAAGAGCTTATTGTATCTTACTCTTAAATTCAATAGTCAATTGATTTTCAACAAGGGTGCCAAGAAAATCCAGTGGGGAAAGAACAGTCTTTTCAATAAGTGGTACTGGGACAACTGGATATCCACATGCAGAAGAATAAAATGGAACCTTTACTTCACGTCACATTCAAAAATTAACTCCAAACAGACCAAAGACCTAAATACAAGGTCTAAAACTATAAAACTCTTAAAACATATAGACATAAATCCATGTGACCTTGAGTAAGGTAATGATTCCTTACATATGATATCAAAAGCACAAGCAACTAAAGAAAAAAAAAAACCAGATACATTGGACCATATCAAAATGAAAAAGTTTTATGCTTCAGGGGTGCATGACTCACTCAGTGGAGCATACAAGTCTTAATCTCGGGGTTGTGAGTTCAAGCCTCACATTGGGTGTAGAGATGACTTAAAAATAAAATCTTAGAAAAAAAATGTGTGCTTCAAAAGACACCATTAATAAAATGAAAAGGCAACCCACAGAAATCAAGAAAATGTTTGCAAATCATTTATCTGATAAGGGACTGGTATCCAGAATATATAAAGAACTCCAACAGCTCAATAATAAAAAGACAACCCAATTTTTAAAACAATGATGATTTGAATAGAAATCTCTCCAAAGATATACAAATGACCAATACACACATGAAAAGATGTTCAACATCATTAGATACTGGAGAAACGCAAATCAAAACCACAATGAGGTACTACTTCACACACACTAGGATAGCAATAATCAAAAAGATAAAACAATTATTGGCAAGGAAGGACATGGAGAAAAACTTTCATACATGGTTGGTGGGAATGTAAAATGGTGCAGTCACTTTGGAAAACAATTTAGGAGTTCCTCAAAAGTCAGAATTACTATATGACCCAGCAATTCTGCTTCTATGTGCGTGTGTGTAGTATATATGTGTGTATGTGTATGTACAAACATGTATGTTTATATGTACATATATATATATCATATATATACATACACACATACCCAAAAGAAGTAAAAATATACATCCACACAAAAAGTTATATACATAAATGTTCATAGCAGTATTCAAAATAGCTAAAAAAGTAGAAACAAGCCAAATGCCTATCAACTAATGAATAGGTAAACACATGCAGCATATCCATATCATGTAATACTATTCTACTTTAAAAAAGAATGAGTACTGACTCATGCTACAACAATGGATAAACCCTGAATACATTATGCCAAGTGAAAAAAGTCAGATACAGAAGTCCACATACTGCATGATTCCATTTACATGAAATGTTCAGAATAGGCAAATCCATAGAGACAAGAAGTAGAACAGTGGATGCCCGGGACAGGGGAGAGGAGTAGGTGTGTGCTGGAGGACAGAGGGTGTCAGGAGAGTGGACAGTGACTGCTAGTGGGGACAGAGTCTCTTTGGGATGATGAATATGTTCTGCCATTGGATAATGGTGATAGGTACACAACTCTGCAAAAACACTAGAACCACTGAATTGTACACTTTTGATGCGTCAACTATATCTCAAAAAAATTAGCAAGAATGACCCCACTGCCCTCAACAGATATAAAATATGGTTAGAGCCCTTTAATTAAATTTCTGAACATTGCTCTGAAGATCCCAGTCAAGCCAATCCTTCTTACTCTCAAATAACAACCTCACAATCCACCTCATCAAGAAAATTAAGGACTCCAGGGCTTTCCCATTATATAATTATCCTCTTCTTCCCATATTTCAAAAATTTCCCTCTCTTGGCTTTTTCTGTCTACCACAAGGCTCAAACATCTCTCAGACTCAAAGGGGGAAAAGGTCTGTTCCTAGGACACCTCCGGATGCCACTCTATCCTTCCCTTCTAAATGGAGTTTTTTGAGGGGTGCTTGAGTGGTTCAGTCAGTTGAGCATCTGACTCTTGATCTCAGCTCAGGTCTTGATCTCAGGGCCATGAGTTCAAGCCCCACATCAGGCATGAAGCCTACTTAAAAAAAAAAAAAAAAAAAAATTTCATAAATGGAGTTTCTTGAAAGAATATTCATGTATACTCACTTCCACCATATTGGCAACCCACTTACATCTCAGCCCACTACCAACACACCAACACTAATTTATTCATTCAGTCAAAATTATTCTTCTGAAAATTACCACTGACCACCATATTGCCTAGTCCACTGAACACAATTCATACATGCCATTATCATACATGCCATTCCTGTGATCTCCTACTGACCATTCATCCTTTGACACATTTTCTCTCTGGGTTCCATATTACTTTTACCTGCTTCTACTTATGTCTCTCCTCTTGGCCTCTATGACCTCCTCCTTTGCACACACCTTAATTTGGTATTCTATCTTATACCTACAGTAATGACCCCCAAATCTACACACATCTCCAGTTCCTTAGGTTCAGACTCCTATGCAATAACCTTCTGGATCCACCCACTGCACTGCAGACACCTAAGAGTTTCTTCCACCTATGTACAATATCTTATTCATAGTCGTAGGTGCAGTAGGCACCACTGACTAAATATTGTTGAATGCCCAAGAACAGAACTCATCATTTCCTACACCTCCACCCTAAAACCGGCTTCTCCTATACTTCTGATGTCAGTTAATGACCCCAACATTTGTTCACTTAGTCATATAAATCATCTAAACCAGAAGCTTTACAGTCTTCCTGTATTTCCTAACTTGCAGTTGCCCTAATGCCATCTTGACATGCTCCTGCTAGTGGTATGAGCTAAGCCATAAATGCTCTTTACCCAGCACCTGTCAAGAATCGGTCTGCAGTCAGCAACTTTGAGGGACAAGTTTGTCCTTCGGGACAGAGAGCAGGCTTGCTTACCACTTAAAACAATGGATTCCCCAAGCCCTGTGTTCCTCAGATGCAGCGCAAACCAATTGCTTGCACAGCATCCATTTGGACACTCCACATCACCCCTGTGGGATTGGCCAGTGAGGGGAGCAACTCACAATGGCTGCTCTGCCATGAAGTCTTCTGACCCAGAAGTCCTATGTCTTCTCCTAGCATACATGAAACAGTAACTAGCTAACTTATTAGCTTATGAGCAAGGTAAAAATACATAGATTAATTCCAACAACTTGTGTTATGTACCTCACCTACCATCCATGCCTCCCTGCCCACTGTCTTCAACTCAACCCTTACCATTCTCAAGTCCCACCCCCATTTCTTTCATTTGTAATGCACTAGCATCACTGTGTATATATGTTCTTGTAATTGACTCACCTGTGCATGCATCTCTTATTACAAACAAGACAGGGAGTCCCTTTGGTCAAAGATCATGACTTATGCTTCTCATATATCCTGCATATCTTTGAAAATTACATAAACTCAAAAATGCAAGGTCCCTTTAAAGATCATCACATCCAATATAGCAGTAAAAGCACAGGCTTCAATGGGAAAGTAGGTGAAACTCAGGCTCCAAAATACTGGTCTTGTAATCCTGGGGAAATTTACTTATCCCTGTCTGAGATTTTGTTAAATGGTAATTCTATAAACTACCTTTCAAAGTTTTGTTTAAAGAATAACATATACAAAGTACTGAACTCTGTAGCTAACAAACAGCTCTTAAAAAGGAGTAGCTATTATTCTTTTCTTCAATCAACGCATACTGAATGGGCTAATACCATCTTTTAAGGATATCTACAGCAGGGGTACCTGGGTGGCTCAGTCAGTTGAGTGTCTGACTTTGGCTCAGGTCATGATCTCATGGTTCATGAGTTCAAGCCCCACATCTGGATCACTACTGTCAGCATGGGATCCTCTGTCCCTCCCCACCTTGTGCTCTCAATCAAAAATAAATTTAAAAAAATAATAAAGGTATCTCTAGCACCCAAAAGCTCAAGCCCAGTACCAATTAAGTCATGGGTTTGTGTCCTAGAGATCAATTAGTTTCACATACTTCCCCATAAATTACACTGCTCATCTTTGCCAAGTTTTTTTTTTTAATATGTTCTGTTGAACACAAGGGAAACCTGATCAGCAAGCCAAGAGATCAATCAATAATAATCCATTTCCACTCAATAAACATCTCCATTCATCTGCTTAATGAATAGTTTTGTCAGTAGTATCCTCCATCTTCAGACCTTAAGGACTGGAAAAGTTGGACATTAGTCATTGTTTTATGGAGGTGAGGGGGTAAAAGTAAATGCCAACTCAAACAAGTTTTTATTTTATTTTATCATGTAAACTTGTACTTTCTTCTCCAAAAGCCTGTGGCCCTGTATGTATAAATCCCAATTTCAGTCACTGAGTAGACAGCAGAAACAAAACAATGTTGTAAGAGTTGTGTGTCTCATTCTCCATTAGCATATCAAGCAGATGCTAGAAAACAAGGATCTTCTGTTTTAGAAAGTATGTCAGAAATTTCCATCCACAGCCGTCCTCAACTCCAGTATCAGTCATCTCTCTGAGCCCACCAATGTCCTGAGGGTCAAAACCACCTTCCTGTATCAGAATCTCCTTGCTACCCTGCCCCTTCATTTCCTAAGGATCACGTGTGTCTTCCCAGACTGTCAGCATGTTCTCTAAGCTTCCTACTTCCTCAGTTTCACCTTGTAGTTTCACCTTGTCTTCTGAGTCATGACTGCTTACCTAAGTTTTGACCAGCCTCCTTACTCTTCCTATTCACATGGCTTCATTTTCACAACCCGCTCTTAAATGTTGCCCAGCTGTGCCCTGAATCAGGCATCTACCCAGGCTTTTGATCCTGCTCTGAGACCTGGCAGTCTTCCTTCTCCATGCTGTGTCCGAGATCCATGCGAAGTTCTACAGAGCTAAAGAGAGCACATGGACCAGCCACCCTAACCCGGACTTCTGGGCCGAGCCAGCACTAAGGGCTCCCTGCAATTCCACCCTACCTTTCTAATCTCATCCTTCTGGCAGGTTTATCTGTCTCTGCCGCCTAAACTTGCCTGGTTCATTCCTGTTTCTGTGCCTTTGCTCTCAGGCCACACTTCCTCCTCAAAGACCCAACGCTCTCTCCTCCCCTCCTACCACGCACCCATTCCGATCATAAGCTTCCTCCCTCTAAGTCTAACCAAGGTTCTCCCTCCCCAGAGAAGCCTTCCCTGATCACCAGGCTTCCAGGGACCTTTCACTCCTCTGAATTCCAGTATTGCCAGATCACTCACCTGGCAATCTGCGATAGGTGCTTGTTTACCTTTTAATCTTATCTTTTCACGGGACGGCCATTTCCTCATGAGCGTGAACCATGAAGCACATTTTAAAAAACTGAATATTACAATACTAGTCAACACTAAGAGTTTTTAGGATGTTAAGATTCTCCCAACAAGAATAAGCAATCTCATTTTTTCATGTTTCTTTCTAGCCCTTGCCCATCCCTGTTTACATTTTTATACAGTAATAAAATTAACAGCAAATTCAACCTTACAGTTACACATTCTGTTTTACATTCTGGTTTTTCTGCTAACATAGAAAAGTCTTCCTTGTTAAATGATGTCCATTGTCATAATTCTTAATAGATACATAACAATTTTTCCACTGAGATACTAGACTATGATTTCCTTAAGCACTGACTTCTATCAGTACATTCTTCTTTGTGTCTTTGAGCCTTTCACTGAATTAAGTACTATAAAGTGCAAAGTAAACCCTTGAGAAATACCTGTTGAAATAAATTTATTATCCATGTTTCCTAACAACTGAAATAACCCATTTCACTACTCTTCTCTCTAGCTAAACATCTAATGTAATTTTTGGTTTCACTACCTTAGACCAGATAGATAGCAAAGGTATTTTCCAAACACTTTTGGTGTAAATTTATTTATTTTGGTAATTGATTTTACACATATTTAAATATGGGAAACCTCTTGCAAAAAGGCAGTAAGATCCCATACTATCTAATATAAGCTAGACATCTGGCAGGCATTGAGTAAATACTAAATATTTTTTAAACCATCTGAAGTCATAAAACATCAAATTCCTGAATAGGAGAGTGCCACTGATCTACCTAGTGCCATCAATTATGCTTGTAAACCTTTCGGTTCATTTAATAATTATACTGGTTAATAATGTATGAATGGGTGTTCCTTACAGTGGAAGAACACAACCAGAGTTACATGGTGAGTTGTCCACGTCTGAAAAAGAACATGAAAAACCAAACAGTATCTGCAAATAGAACTTCAAGATAGCATGACAAAACAGGTTTACAGCTTTTCTTCAGCTCGTTTGAGTTCATATTTCAGATGAAGAAAAGCAAAACAGAAGTTGTAATGTTAAAACTAGGTAAAATTACATATAATTTTTTATATTGGGTATATTTACATATACCCAAACCCACGTATAATTTAGCAAAAAAAAGACTGAAACACTTACTTCCATGATAAATGTTAAATAATAAGCCAACTAACTACCTTAACACCTTAGCAGATACTGAACCACATGAAGATCTTAATGGTACGTTAGAAGCTTCCTGCAAATTTCAATTTTCCTCAAAAAGTAGCCGATGAGTCCAAACATCAGAAACTACACAGTAAAACATCCTTGTAACCCATTCTCATCTCAATCTTATTTGTGAGGAGTGATATCTGAGGTTGCTTCCTGAACTAACATGCTATGAGAGAAACAGTTATGACTAAAAGTTTACTATTTGTCATAATCATATACTACTACTGAATACACTAATTTTCACAGAAGTAATGATTAGAGAAAGTAATATGATTCTTCTCAAAATTCCTGGAAAGGAATATAGTTCCATTGTAGTCTTTTTAAACAAATTCTAGATAGCAGTTTAAAAATCACTGGCTTTAGGGGTGCCTGGCTGCCTCAGTCGGTGGAGCATGCAACTCTTGATGTTGGGGTTGTGAGTTCGAGCCCCAAGCTGGGAGTGGGATTACTTAAAAATGAAATGTTAAAAAAAAAAAAAAATCACTGGCTTCACAATAATAATACACTGAATTCCATAACTTCTAGATTTATGTAAATGACTACTTCATGACAAAACAGAAATAGAACCAATCTTAATTATCTGTGGTAATTACAGAAAAAAGAAGTCCATATGCATTCAGGAAATAACAAGGCTAGGTAAGAGATGGCACTAAATGAAGGGGGAAGCAGTTACCAAAATAATGCACTTCTATTTACGGAGTAATGAATCTATGTATAAACCTTAATTTTAAATCTTTTTTTTTGGGGGGTGGGGGCAGGTTTGTTTGTTTTTAGAGATAGCACAAGCAGGGGTAGAGGGAGTGAGAAAGAATCCCAAGCAGGCTCCACACCCAGCGTGGAGCCCCATATGGGGCTCGATCCCATGACCACGAGATCATAACCTAAGCTGAAATCAAGAATCAGACACTCAACCCACTGAGACACCCAGGCACCCCAAACCTTAATTTTAAAATGAGTTCAACCAAAGGAACAGCTAATATCCATTCCACAGTGAAAATTAGTATTCTATGTGTCCCTGGGCACTCTGATACAACAATTATTATAATCTAATTAATGACAATTTATATAGTACCTTCCCTCAAAAACTGAAATTCATGGGGCGCCTGGGTGGCTCAGTCAGTTAAGCATCTGACTTGATTTAGGCTCAGGTAATGATCTCACAGTTCTCTGAGATCAAGCCCCATGTCAGGCTCTGCACTCGCAGCGTGGAGCCTGCTTGGGATTCTCTCCTCTCTCTCTGCCTCTCTCCTGCTCTCCCTCCTTCTCTCTCACTTAAAATAAATAAATAAACTTAAAAAACAAAAATAACTGCTGCTTCAAATTCTGTTTCCCTCTTGTTCCCTGCCCCTCCCCCACTCATGCTCTGTCTCTCTCTCTCTCTCTCTCTCTCTCTCTCTCAAAAATAAATTTAAAAAAACATTTAAAAAATGTTTAAAAACTGAAATTCATGTGGGGAGGGGAAGAGGGTAGGATTCTAATGATCTGAGATGGGTCTTTTGTGATGGTTAGCTACATCTTTTTAGCACTGACATTTCGAAGTTTTTTGTGAAAAGGAAATTTTAAGAATGTGCTGAAATCATCCTTTCAGAATCAAGTTCCAGATAAAGTTGTGTTTTATATGGCCTGCTTTTTCACTTTTTTAAAATCATTGTAATGGTAATAAACTTGAATAAAGATGCCTGAGCACCTAAGAACAAAAGCTTCTGAAAACTTTCAGAGTTCATCTAAGACCCTTTGATTTTGTCAAAGGAAAGACTGAAGACCCAAAATGTGCACTAGTTTAAGTTCTTAGGGGAAGGAGAAAAAAAAACAAAACTCTCCTAGGTCACATGACAGCCTTACACTGACCTAGCAACGCCAAAAGAAATGATCTTTTGGGAAGATCTGACTCCTAGGGAAGACATAAACCAACTTGGAAAAGAAGGACAAACCAACAAAACAGACCGTCAACTGGCTGATCTGTATATCTCAATATATACAAAAGACAGCAGAGAAAAGGAAAATTGGAAAACTCGTGATTTCTACATAGACTTAACACTTGAATATGAACACAGAAGCTGCAAAAAGAGTCTTATCAATTGAAAAGTCATCTCCTGGGATTATAACAGTGATCTCAATAACATAGCCTTGTACAGAAAGTGTTTTCAAATATATTATCTCATTTAAAGTTCCTTGCTCAGTCACGCTGCTGCTTAAGCATTAAAGCCAAGACCCAGCCCACCTCCTCGCGGTACTCTTCACTCCATTCGACAGTCTAAAGAGGATTTAAAATGTACTCGGTTTATCTGCTTTCTCTACCCTCCCTGCAGAATTGAGAGAATGTCTGGAAGATACAATTTCACAAGAATCTTGGCACTTAAACTATTTATTGTTGAGAGATGACGAATATGACTTCAAGCAAAAACAAAACTATCTCAACAGTCAAAAAAGCGGGGGATGGAAGGGCATCTCTTCTCACTTCAAAGTTTTTACAATTCTTTATGACCGCCCAGTTAAACGTATAGAATGAAAAATCAAGAAGAGGAATTTTTGCACTTGAGTGCTTTCTCAAGAGTAAACCAAATTCCCTGCCATTTTTTCCTGCCGCGGACCACAAAAGTGCAGGGTTGAGGTGACTGGGCCGGAGACGTGGGGCCTCGGGATGCCTGGCCGTCCCGGCCAGGGTGGAGGGGTGACGACCGAGGGGCGGGGGCCACTCTGACAGCTGGCAGGGAAAAAGCAGGGGACGCGTCGGTGCACGGGCGAGGAGTAGGGGCGGGGGAAGGAGGAAACGAGCCCGGGGCGAAGGACCAGAGCGCCCTCCCGCAAGGGCAGGAGAGGCGTGAGGGCGAAAGGGCGCCGGGGCGGGGCGGGCGCGCCGGCGGAAGGGGCAGCGGACCGGGACGTGGGGCCCGCCGCGTCCCGGACGCGGTGCGGGCGAGGGGAGGGGCGTCCCCGCGCAGGACGGGCGGGCGCGGGGAGACAAGGATTCGGGGTGCGCCGGCCGCCCTCTCGCTTGGTCGCGGACTGCAGGGGCGGGGCCGGCCGGACCCCACACGGCGGCCGCGGGTGAGGGAAGGGCGCGCCAGGCACCTGCCGCCTCCACCGTGGCGGCCCCGGGCGGGCTCGGCTCTCACCTCTCCGGTTCATGGGCCGGATCCGCACAGCCACTTTCACTTTGGAATCCCCCATCCTGCTGCTGCCGAGACTCTCCCTCGGCTTCCGTCTGCCTCGGCCACCGGGCAACTCTTCGGGGCTGGCCGGGCGGGAGGGGGCTGCGGGAGGGAGGGGCGGGGAGGGGGCGGAGCCGGGGCGGGGCGGGGCAGGTCGCCGAGCTCTCGGCGCTCCCTCGTTGCATGACGGGACTTGTAGTCCCTGAAGGCAGTCGTGGGCAGTGGGAAGGACAGCGGCGGAGGGGCTCGGGTGGGGCAGGAGACATTAGGCGCATTTCGCTCTCTGGAACGTGTAAATGCTCCTCTGTTTCTACATCATTCTACTCTCACAGCTAGTACAGAAACATACGCCGTCGGTAGGCTGATACCACACCTGAAAATAGTTGAATAGATGACATTGGAGACCCTGAGAGCGATTTCTTCAGACTTATTTCCCGCTAACCTTAAAGTTTGATCCCCGCCTCAACTTCCTCTGCCTGGATTGCACTCCCGGCCTTGTTTGCTGAAATCTTCCTTCGAGACAAGGCAAAGGTTAACCTCTTCAGGATGTCTTCATAGATCCGCAGGTTAACCGTATACGACCTCGCCCTCTGTGCCCCTACCAATCTATTCCAGTCTTGACCTTGGGCTCTGGAACCAATCCGAATTCAAATCCTGCACCAACACTTTCCAGCGGTGTGACCATGGACAAGTGATTTGATATTTAGCGCTTGTCTTTTCATGATTAAAATGGAGACATTAATGCCTACTTCATAGGATTGTTGCAAGGCTTAAATGAGTTAATACGAATAAGTTATTTTAAAACTCCCTGGCACATAAGAAGTTATCAATAAAAGTAAGTCATTATTATCTTTGCTTTGTTACAGCACTTATGCTGCGATTATTTGTTCTCCTGCCATATATTTTTTAAACCATATCTTATGTGTGTAGTTTAGCAGGTAGTAGAGACCCAGTAAACACTTATTGCGTGAATGAGTGAATGAATGAATGCATGAAGCCGCGCTAAAATTAGCTCGTTATTAAACCCAAGCAGAGACTACTAACTGGTGGCCTACTGGCCAGATCTGACCTGTAAATATGTTCCATTTGGACCAACAGTACTGTCATGAAAATTAGGAGGCTTGTCTGTGTAATTCTGGGCCTGTGCAATTACATCCTGAGAATAATGGATTAGAACTAGGTGGCAGTGGCCACTTTTATGAGAGGCAAGTTTCTCCCTTTCACCATTGCCTACTTCCACTCGGCTTTACCACTCATGTGCCTGGATCCTGTAGGTTTGTGATGCCTACTTGGATATGTTTTAAGGATAGTACAAAACTCAGAACTATTTTACAGGTGAATAAATACAGAAAGCCAGCATGACTTGCCCTTTTACCAACCATCCTATCCTTGACCTGTCAAAAAGGTTAAAAGCGCCTTTAAGCGGAATGTAATTCTTGTACCACATATAGATGAACATTGAAGACATTATGCTCATTGAAATAAGCCAGACACCACACACAAAAACACTGTGTGGTTTCATGTATATGAGATACCTAGAAAAATGAAATTCATAGAGACAGAAAGCACAATGGTGGTTGCAGGGGGCTGGAGGAAAGCAGGAATGGTAGTGTGTTTTGTTTTGTTTTGTTTAATGTTTGAGAGAGAGAGAGAGAGAAAGAAATGGAGCTCGAGCAGTGGAGGGGCAGAGAGAGAGGGAGACACAGAATCCAAAGCAGGCTCCAGGCTCTGTGCTGTGAGCTGTCAGCACAGAGCCTGACACGGGGCTCAAACTCATGAGTTGTGAGGTCATGACCTGAGCCGAAGTTGGAGGCTTAACCCACTCAGCCACCCAGTGCCCCAGTGAGTTAGTGTTTAATAGAGTACAGAGTTTCTGTTTGGAAAGATGAAAAAAGTTCTGGAGAAGGATAGTGATGATTGTTGACAACAATAGGGATATACTTAATGCCACTGTACACTTAAAAGTGGTTTAAATGAGGGGTGCCTGGGTGGCTCAGTCGGTTGAGCGTCCGACTTCGGCTCAGGTCATGATCTCGCGGTCCGTGAGTTCGAGCCCCGCGTCAGGCTCTGTGCTGACCGCTCAGAGCCTGGAGCCTGCTTCCGATTCTGTCTCCCTCTCTCTCTGCCCCTCCCCCGTTCATGCTCTGTCTCTCTCTGTCTCAAAAATAAATAAACGTTAAAAAAAAAAGTGGTTTAATTTTTTTTTTTTTTTTTTTTTGGTGGGGACAGGGAGAGACAGAGCATGAATAGGAGAGGGTCAGAGAGAGGGAGACACAGAATCCGAAACAGGCTCCAGGCTCTGAGCTGTCAGCACAGAGTGCGACGCAGGGCTTGAACTCATGGACCATGAGATCATGACCTGAGCCAAAGACGGACGCTTAACCGACTGAGCCACCCAGGTGCCCCTACCACAACTTTTTAAAAAGGTTTTGTTATGTCCCCTTTACCAGAGTTGGGTACTCTGGTCCTAAACATACTTCCTAATAACCGTCTTCCCACATTCAGATTATTGCAAATAAGGATTTGCAATGTGTCAAGGTTCCTGGGCAGCCATTCTTCCCTTTATATCTCTTTTATAATGTGGCAAATGTTGGTTTTAAAAGGCATGTTGTTGGGGCGCCTGGGTGGCTCAGTCGGTTAAGTGTCCGACTTCGGCTCAGGTCACGATCTTGTGGCTGGTGAGTTCGAGCCCAGCGTTGGGCTCTGTGCTGACAGCTTGGAGCCTGGAGCCTGCTTCCGATTCTGTGTCTCCCTCTCTCTCTGACCCTCCCCCCATTCATGCTCTGTCTCTCTCTGTCTCAAAAATAAATAAATGCTAAAAAAAATTTTTTTTAAAGGCATGTTGTGATGATAGCTTGAATCTAGCATTGTAAACTGAGGTCAGACAGGCAGAAAAAGAGAAGGCTGCACAGTTTCTGTGGGAACCTTGTGTTTGAATTTATGCTCAAATTTCAGAAGAAAGCCCCTAAGGAGGTGAAGTGGGGGTGGGGCAGAAATTAATAGGGAAGAGGTGAGGACTTTCTCTAAAGTTCCAAAATCATTTAAATTGTCGGGGAAATGTTTGATTGGAAGAAAATGATAGTAGCTTCCCAAGGAACTGTAGAGAAAACCCCTGTGGGCCATTCTCTGTTCTGACTTCTATTCACACCAACTTCTCTCTTTTAACTTCTGCAATATAGATGAGGAGAGAGGATTCTTAGAGAAGAGAGCCCAAGACCAGAAGTGCCTTTATCTTCCCATGGAAAGTCTTCCTGAGGTAGACCAGAGAGAAAGGACTGAGATACAGGTTACAACCTGCAGCCCAGGAGCTTGGGGGCTTTAACATCAGGCGAACCTGGAAAGCTGCCTAGTCACTATGCAGGGGGTGTGGGCTCAGGCTCCAACAGGAGACAGGAAAAGTCAGGTCTCTCTCTTAACTACTCAGAGGAATGAGGGGAGAAAAAAGAACTTGGTAAATAAAGCACTCCCTTGGACCTTTGTTTTGTAAAGCAAGGATTTAAGAAGCCAACCAATATTTATTGGGTACCTACTAGATTCAAGGTCTGTTTAAGGTTGATTTTGAGCTGTGTTGATAAGTTTCTTATTTTTTGCCCTGACATTTTGCAAATTTACTCCTTCTAAACCTGATTTCTGGTTTACTTTTTGTTACTTTGATCCACTCATTCAGCAGTTTCTGGTGACGCCTGCGTAGACTGAGGAATACATTTTGCCTTCTCTTTATAAGATCATCACTTACAGAATAATACTAGCTAACATACTCTGAATGCTCACTATGTGCCAGATACTGTCATAAACATTTTACACGAATTAATTCACTTACCACTCACTAACTCTGTGAAGTACTTACTGTTATTATCCCTGCATTACAGATGGGGAAACCAAGGACCTGAGCAAATCACCAAAGGAGCCACGGTGCTCCTACTGTTCAGACCTCCCATCCACAGTCTTCCCGGATGGGAGGTGTCTACATGCAGATTGCTCAGCCCCTTGGAACCTGAGATTTATTTTTCACCATTCTACTTTCCAAAAATCGTTTCTAAAACTCCATTATTGTAAAAAAGTGGGAACTGTGTACTAAGTTCTGTTTTTGCCTTTAAAAAGGAAGGAATGAGCTAATGGCTCCATCAGGCAAAACATTTCTTTCCAGCATAAATCAGGATTTACCTGTGTGTCTTAGCTGTGCCAGAGCTTAGTTTTCCCAATTAGAATTGTCTCTTCCAGTCTCCTCAGCTATACTGTGAGCACAAGGAAGGTGTCTTTTTCAAGTCTCTTTGTCTCCGACACTCACTACAATGCCTGGAACTGAGTAGGCAGGCACTTAATACATTTAGGGGAATGAAGATACTAGCAACACAGCATCACAATTGACCTCAGACAGATTGATTAGATGACTTGCCTCAGATCACACAGTTAGTAAGCGGCTGGGCTGGAGGACAAACACAAATTGGTCTGATTCCAGAAATCTAGGCTGTTTTCACAAAGAAGCCATCCCCATGGGTCCTTTCATGTATTTTTCATGCTTTTCTACCTTGTGAATCCTTGGTGGGAGACTCGGCCTCCATAATAGCAGTCATCATGTCATAGCTGTTATTTATGGAATGCTTCTGTGCCAGGCATTGTGCTCAGCACTCCCCATATATGATCTCATTTAGTTTTCACAACTATCCCATGAAGTGGGTGCTATGATTATAGCCTTTGACAGATGGACAACTGAGACTTAATAAGGCAAGTTAACTCACACAGTAGCTTGACTAAGAAGTTCCTGAATGCAAATCCTGGGTGTCCCTTGTCTAGACTGCCAAACCATTACCAGTACCCCACCCTGTCTCTTCATGTAGTACCTGATGCTCAGCTGGTCTTTCAGTGTTTACTGACACTCCTCATCAACCACCCACTAACAGGACCACACCTGGATCTTGCCATGACCTAAGACTGCTCCACCTATGAAATTCAATAACTCTCATCCATAACCTCAACTTCATCCAAACTCCCTCACCCTCCTACTCCCAAGGACCAAGTACATCGTTCTTAAGCCTCTAGTTCCTCAACCTACCTCATTTCTCATACTCAAACTCCTTTAAAAAAAAGTTTATTTATTTTGAGAGAGAGAGAGGGGGGCAGAGAGAGAGGGAGAGAGAGAATCCCAAGCAGGTTCCATGCTGTCTGTTCAGAGTCTGATATGGGGCTCAATCTCACAAACCTTGAGATCATGACCTGACCTGAAACCAAGAGTTGGATGCCTAACTGACTGAGCCACCCAGGTGTCCCTCATACTCAGACTCCTTCAGGGGTTCATTTTTACCTTATTTTCTTTCTTTCTTTCTTTCTTTCTTTCTTTCTTTCTTTCTTTCTTTCTTTCTCTTTTTTGTTCTTTCTTTCTTTCTTTCTGCCTAGAGATAGTGAGTGGTGCAGGGAAAGATACAGAGGGGGACAGAGGATCTGAAACAGGCTCTGTGCTGACAGCAGAGAGCCCAACATGAGGCTTGAACTCACGAGTTGTGGGATCATGACCTGACCCGAAGTTGGACGCTCAACTGATAGCCATCCAAGTGCCCCAGAGATTCATTTTCTTACAACCCTAGTCTAAACCTTACTCTTGACTATATCATCAACACCACTCATGACCTGTAAATCCCTAAACTTATGTAATCAATTTCCCTTGTGTGCCCAGGAACCCAGCTAGAGGAAGTCACACATCCATACACAGTGGTGGTCTTTGATCAAAGACCAAATCTGTGGCCTTTGATCTCAGCGTGGCCCTCAGTAGAGCTTGAAAACTGTTCTCCTGCTCGGGTCTCCCTCCTGTTCCTCCAGAGGCTTTTACCATCTTCATCACTGTCTTCAAGCCCCCAGCCCAACAAGGCCACCCAGCCCAGCATGGCCACTCCCAAATCATGCCACTCCTGCATTGCTGTAAAAGATCAAGGCTCTCAGGTGAAAATTCCCTAAATTTCCTATGCCTATAATTTTATCTATGACTATATTAGCACGAACTTTTCCCCTCCAGTTGCAGAGGTAGGTGTGCACCTTCAGCTCAAGGCTAAGACCTCTGTTCCATGATCTTTCATCCCACCTCCATGGCAAAGTTGTTCTGTTAGTCATTCCCTGTCTAACCAATTCAACCTTTCCTTCTCCACTAGCCCCTTCTCTTTAGCTGGTATCTCCCACAGAAAAATCAAAACAAAAAATAAAACTCAAGGGAAAAAAAAAACAAGGACAACTTTGTGTCAACCCTTGGTCCACTTGTAGTTACCAGCCTTTCTGCCTCGTAGCCATCCTCCCCCAAATAATAATCCATACTCATTGTTTTTCCTTCCTCACCTGTCATTAGTCAACCAACTATTAATTTAATCATGCTTTCACCAACCCTCACCCCTCTAATAAAACTGTCATTGCAATCAGCCTTCCTATTGCAAACCCAGTAGGGTATCTTTCAGCATTTTACTTGATACTTGATTTCTCTGTGATATTTGGCATTATTAGCCATCCCTCTTCTTGAAGCTTTTGAGTCTGTCCCTTGATTTCTATGGCAGCACTCTGTTCTCCTTGTTTTAATTAACTTATTACCCCAGTCAACAAACTTCCCTATCATGTGCTTGGCACTACTGTGTTAGGTGCTTTGGATACAAAGATAAGAAAGACATGGTAACTGTCCTTAAAAACTAAAAGATTTGCTTAGATTTCTGGAAAATCAGTAACTTCTTCAAGTTCTTTTGCTGCCTCTTTGCTTGTTTCTCAGTGCCATGTAGGAGTCCCCTTTAAAGACAATGGCCTCGGGGCGCCTGGGTGGCGCAGTCGGTTAAGCGTCCGACTTCAGCCAGGTCACGATCTTGTGGTCAGTGAGTTCGAGCCCCGCGTCAGGCTCTGGGCTGATGGCTCAGAGCCTGGAGCCTGTTTCCAATTCTGTGTCTCCCTCTCTCTCTGCCCCTCCCCCGTTCATGCTCTGTCTCTCTCTGTCCCAAAAATAAATAAACGTTGAAAAAAAAATTAAAAAAAAAAAAAAAGACAATGGCCTCAAAAAGGGGCAGGCTCAGTATGCCAGGCCTGAGAGATCACACAGAAGGCAAAGCTAAGGATACTCCAGCCAGTTCCAGGGTGGGGGAGAAAGAGCCAAGAGATAGAATGGGAAGCTAAGAGGTAGAGAAAGTAGGCACAGAAGAAGACAAAGGAAAGAAACAGTAGTATGCACTCTCCTAAAAGGGTAAGGCCACAGCCTTGGGGTTTAGGAGGCTGAAGGAATTAGCTTGGATTTTGAGAGGTTTAGATGATTAGAAGGGTGCTCTTGAGTGTTGGAGATTAAAGATCTCCTCTGAGGGGTGCCTGGGTGGCTTAGTCAGTTGAGCATTCAACTTGATTTCAGCCCAGGTCATGATCCTGAGCCCCATATCAGGCTCCACATGAACATGGAGACTATTTAGGATTCTCTCTCTCTCTCTACCTCTGCCTCTGCCCTTCTCTCTCTCTCTCTCTCTCATAAAAATTAAAAAAAAAAAAAGATGTCCTCTGAATATACTAAGTAGGGTGGCCCCAGACAAGGCCCTCTTTCCCTGGGATCTCATTTGGAATGAGATATGGTTTATGAGACCAGAGAGCAAGGTGTAACTTGTAAACTCAATTATTTACGTATTAATGTTCTTTTTGTTCTCTTTTTGTGCTTAGTAAACTTTTCTTAAACTTATGTTTATTTGACCTATGCTAAGGGGAAGCAAAGGAAGGGGCTTTTTGACAGATCTTTAAAAAGCAAGTCTATCTCTGAGGCCAATGTGGTAAGGGCAGTGGGGACTGGGAAAAGACCACAAGAGTCAAATCAGAAGTACAGATTTGAGATCACTGGGTTCTGCTCCAGGAGAGTCCTCTCTTCATGCTGGCTTCACAGATCTGGGTTTTACTCTTTTATGGAGCGTGGCATTCCTCATCTGCCCTTACCACTTACTGCTCTCCAAGACTGTTGGTACAGTCTCTATCATCCTCCACACTTGCTTTGATTACTCTCACTCAAAACTGCTACCGTCCTTAGGATGCCCTCCCTCTGCCAGTTGAAATCTAACCATTCAAGCCCTATTTTCTCCATAAAGTCATCCCTCACTAATCCTACACGCATTACTATTTCCCTTCTGGAAACTTTTCTAGTACTGTACTATGTTAGCGTCGGGTTACGAGCCGACTTCAATAATGTATATAAGTCTTTTCTTCTCCAATTAGACTGAGAACTCAGTAGCAGGGATGATGTCTTCTCATTCTTGGTATTGCTCAAAGCAAGGAGCACACAGCCAACACCGCATATACTAGGTGACTGAATTGTTTCCATTTTTAAAAGGCACAGAGGTGGAAGAGCCAGGAGACAAGAGAAGGGATTTAAGTTAATTATTTTGACTGATATTCTAGAGTAACAAGAAATTCCAGGAATAAATAAGCCTGGAGAGGGAGTGGGGTAGAAGATCTTTAGAACATCATTTGGCCCTTTTTATTGAGGAAATTTAAATTCCTACTAATCTCTGAAGAGCCAGAAGATGGTCTTCCAAAACACAGATTTTACACTAAGCCCCCCCAAAGTGTTCACTCTATGTACAAACATAAATTTACTTCCCCCTTTGCTGAAAAGCAACTCTTGGGATGCCTGGGTGGCTCAGTCAGTTAAGCATCTGACTTAATTTCGTATTAGGTCATGATCTCACAGTTTGTGGGTTTGAACCCCACATCAGGCTCTGTACTGACAGTTTGGAGGCTGCTTGGGGTTCTCTCTCTCTGCCCCTCCCCTGCTCGTGCACTCTGTCTCTCTCAAAATAAATAAATAAACTTAAAAAAAAAAAAGAAAAGCATCTCTTAAGGACATCAATAACGAATCTCTGATAGGCTTAGTGCATCTCCATAAATCATTCAGGAACAGAGGTCAAGAGGAGGTATTCTTTTGATATTATTCAAGCCAGATTGTACAGATCAGTGCCCATAAGTGAGCACAAAAGGACATCTATAAAATATTCATGGGCTATGGCACAAAGCACTGACTGCTTGGGGGACCCGCTGCACCCCCTAAGGGATTAGATTAGTCAGATCTGTGGTTGCAGTGGTCTACTCCCTTAAACTCAGAGATTTCCACAGCTCATCAACAAATCTGACTTAGAATTTAAAGGGATTTTTTGAATCTTTGAAAGTTTAGGGCAGGCTGGAGGTAAACTATTTGGCTCAGGCTCCTTTTCTAAGGGAAGTGACTGACTTTTTCACAAAGAAGGCTATCTGGAAAAGGAGCAAAAACCTCCTCTGGGAAATATTGTATAGAGTTGGAAGAAAATTCATCTCTCAGGAATATACCTTGAGAGGAATCTTTGCCATCAAAGATACTCTCCTCCCTTTGTTCCTTATTGATATTGTTAAATCAAATATTATTTAATCTAACCAATATTTATGGGTTTTTTTTTAAGTTTATTTATTCGTTTTGAGAGAGTCAGAAACAGCATGAGCAGGGAGGGGCAGAGTCTAGAGAGGGGGAGAGAATTCCAAGCAGGCTCCACACTGTCAGTGCAGAGCTGGACACGGAACTCTATCCCATGAACTGTGAGATCACGACCTGAGCTGAAACCAAGAGTCGGACGTTCAACTGATTGAACCACCCAGGTGCAACTAATCTAACCAATATTTGATTGCATGTGTGTGTGATCAAATACTTGCCTGTGATAAGGAAGCAAAAAATGAGTATGACAAGCTCTACATTTCCAGAAGGTTACAATTTATTTGAAGATAAGTATGCTGTTACAACGGAAGGAAATATCCACAGAATTCCACCTTTGATACGAGGGAGGTAATTAAGATCCTGTTTTCCCGGGGAGATTGTCACATATCACAGTAGCAGGTGGGTGGGGTGGAGGCCAAAGTGTAGCTGGGGAGAGAGGACCATTCTGAGTCACCACAGATTCAGATCTAGAAGGTGTCGCCTAGGCAGGAAGCATGAGGGTGGGGCACCCAAATCCCAATACTGGAGGGAAGACAAGAGGAGAGGAAATGTTCCAGGCTAGGATAGATGCCACGTGTAGTTTTAATCTTCTAGGCACCAGGCATGAAGTGGTTAAAGAGAAACCCAAGACAGCTGTAGCCTGGGGGGCCTCTGTAATAGGAAGTATCATAGAGTTCATTTTTCTGTGTCACCAAGGGAGACTTCATTCAGCGGGGACCCAATCTGGAAGCTATTCTACCCACTAGAAAGCCAGGAGCTATAACACCCGCCCAATGCCACAGAATGACTCAGAGGCAGCTGAACAAGCCCCAGAACGGAGTGGGGACAGCTGCACTATTCTCTCACTGGCACATCATCTGTGGAAGGAAAAGCAAAACCTCCTTCGAAATATAGAAAGATGTAGCCATCATTCACCAGTATGATTCCAGACAGATCAAAGGCTTACATGCATCAACTTGAACTAGAGAAAAGTAAAAGTGAATATTTAGCTGATTGCAAGCAAAGAAAGAAGTCATCAGTAATAGTACAAGTACCAAGAACTTGTTCGAGGTCTGTATAGGTGGAAGTGGGACTCAAACGTGGGTTTGGGCAACTCCAGAACCCTATTCTCAACCCTGTACAAAACTGCTTCTTTAAGAAAAAACAAAAACAAAAACGGGTAGTTCAAAAAACAAAGATTTCTAAAGTATGCCCAACAACTTCACCAAAAAAATGGAAAGACCAAGCCACAAATTGAGAAGTGTGGCAAGTTTGATTGACGTAGACTTATAGTCCTAAAGTAGATTTATAAATCAAAAGACAGAAAGAGACCAATAGAAATGTTTTTAAATTTATTTTTAAGACCAATAGAAATTTTGATAAAAGTAAGAAACAGGCTGTTTCCAAAGGAAAAATATGTGGTTCATGAACATGTGAAAAATGCTCAATCTGCTTCATAGTAAAGAAATGCACATTTGATGGTGTGCCTGGGTGGTTCAGTTAAGCGTCAGGCTTTGGCTCAGGTCATGATCTCGAAGTTCATGAGTTTGAGCCCCACGTCGGGCTCTGTGCCGACAGCTCAGAGCCTGGAGCCTGCTTCAGATACTGTGTCTCCTTCTCTCTCTGCCTCTCCCCCACTTGCACTCTGTCTCTGTCTCTGTCACTGTCTCTCTCTTAAAAATAAACAATAAAAAAATATTTAAAAAAGAAATGCACATTTGACAAAGACATGGCAATTTTCCTTCTAACAAATTGGCAAACTTCTAACAAAAAATTAATGCCTAGTTTTTGGTGACATAAAGTTGGTAAAGGGACTGTTTTTTTAGAGAGCCAACCCAGGACACAATCATTCCAGAAAACAATTGATAACAATAGAATATATAATAAATAACTAGATATATGTGTTGTTATTTTAAGATAAAAATATGAAAACAAGATATTAATCTAAAACTATATGTTATTTAGTATTGTTTACTTATCCATTACATAAATGCTATTTATTTATTAAATGTTTATTTTTGAGAGAGTGAGTACCTGCACACACACACATATGCATGAGCAGGGGGAGAGGCAAAGAGAGAGGGAGACAGAGGATCCAAAGCCGGCTCTGCACTTACAGCAGAGAACCCAATGCAGGGCTCAAATCCACGAACTGTGAGATCATGACCTGAGGCAAAGCCAGACGTTTAACCAACTGAGCAACTCAGGCACTCCCATAAATGCTATTTAAACAAAACCACAATAAGACTAGTTAACAAGGGCAACATATATTTGGTAACAAGACAAATTAGAAAATGATGTGCAGGAAAAATATGATTTTTTTAATGTTTTTAATTTTTAAGTAACCTCTACATCCAATGTGGGGCTCGAACCCACAACCTCAAGATCAAGAGTCGCACACTCCACCAACTGAGCCAGATAAGCGCCTTGAAAAATGATATTTTTATCATGTTTCTTTCGATTCTCTGATACAGCAACTTACTTTTAACTTTTTAAAACTCTTTATTGGATATTTACATTTTGTAGGCTGTATTATTATTGTATATGCTTAAGATACACAAATGTAATACTTTTCAAAAGGGGAGTGTAAATACAATAGGACTAATTAAACAAACCTTAACCTATGTTTAATAAAAAAAAAACAAAAGATGTTTCTTTCTCTCCCATAATACCATAGGATATTTTTACCCTTTCTGTTTCCTTTTATAATAACTTAGAGCCTCCTTTTGTTTTATATAGTGATAGAATGAATATACTCAAATGTAAAAGTCATTTTGATTTACAGAGATGCTCCTATCAAGCCCACATTACACTAATTCCAATGTGATGGAAACAAGCTAATATCCTCTCAACAAAGCATTTCAGCATGGAATACTTAGGATTTTACTTACTAGTAATAGCAGGGTTTTAGACATGTAAGAATTTGTATCCAACTCTCCAAAAATGTTCATCCACTTTGCAACTACAAGCTTGTTTTGGAAGAAATAACAGCTTATCAATGTCTTTATCAATAACGTCTTTGCGTCTCTACATCCATCTTATCAACTATTCATATCTAAAATGCTCATCATTCGTGAGCACTCCAAAGCAAGCCATTCTCCAGGCCCATGTCTCAGAAGGCTATCTCCTTCCATTTTTATAACCAAATATCTCATTAAGTTATTCTGCAGTTTTCAAGAGCCTGAAAAAGGACCAAAGCTTTTGTAATGAAAATCTCAATTTCATAGGTGAGCAAATCACATCCCTCTTTTAGCAATGTGGTGGTGGTATACAAGGTATGCAAAATATGTAGCAGAAAAGATCTTTTTTCATAGTCTTTGGTGAGAAAAGTATAGACGGAATGTAATTTGCCCAAATTTACATTTTGAACTGTCTGCCAAATATGCAGATAAGCATGATCCAGCTTGTAGTTGGATAATATATCAACAACCTTTTGTTTTATGTTTTCTATAGTTGCACTAAAGTCTTCATAGAAATCAAGAAGATGATTTGGAGTTCCATTTTTCCTATCAAAGTACCCAAGAAATAGAACTTTTTTTGCTGTCAGGGAGGAAGAAGTTTTCCTATTATGCCCTCTTAGTTCAGTGGCTGGAGCCTGTGAATTAAACTGACAAAGACCAATTAACAGGAGGAAAGGTATAATTTTTATTTAATATTTATGTGCCCAGGAGTTCACAGAAAAGAAGTGAAACTCAAAAGAAGCAGCTAGACTTGGGTGTGTATATACCATTTGAACAAAGGAAAGGAGGTTTGGGTTCCAAGAGATGAAAAATCACAGGGAAGAGATTGGGGAATATATGGGGGAACTAATGGAAGATAATGGATATTTTAGTAAGGTCTGTTTATGCAAACTCATCTCAGTGTCAACTGCCTATTTCTGATGATAAAAGTGCTCCTCTTCCTGGTGCAAGGGGCAGGGCTGGGGGGAGGGGTGGGGAGGCACCTTTCTCCAGGGAAAATTTAATGTTTTTTTATTTATTTTTGAGGGAGAGCACATGTGAGGAGTGTAGGGGCAGAGACGGGGTGGGGGGGGGAGTGGGACAGAGGATCCGAAGCAGGCTCTGTGCTGACAGCAGTGAGCCTGAGGCAGGGCTCCAACTCAGAAACCGCAAGATCATGACCTGAGCTGAAGTCAGATGCTCAATCCACTGAGCCACCCAGGTGCCCCCAGGGAAAATTTATATAGTGCTTTGAGGCAGATGGAAGAGGGCAGAGAGCATGTTTTGTATCCGCTGTTTCTCTAGTGACTTCAGCTCAAAAGAATATGCCAAGCTGGCATATTTGGGGGTGGCATATCCTGATCCCCTTTATTAACACCACTGTTGCTGTGATTTAACTTATCACTTGATACACTGTAGAAAGTGTAACGTTGGTGAGCTCTGCCAGAATCGCTCTCCATTGCAGGAGGCCAATACATTCGTTATCAGAATTTCCTCTTTTTGTTCTCCTGTTCTCCCATAGGACACTTCAGTTTTAACCTCTGAATCAGGAAATGTGACTTCACTCAGTCACAGAGCAATCAAAAGGAGCAATATGAAACTGTGTGTTCCTTGGTGTGGTATGTTCACACTAATTCAATGGCCACTCTTTTCCACAAAGCATTGGTGCCCTTTGGAGAAACAAGCAAACAAACAAACAAACTTTTGATTGTCTCATCCCAGACTTCTGAGATTCATTCTTCATCTGTGATTTTATATCTTCTCCACCATACCTGACTCCAATTTTTTTTCTGCACCTGCATAGTGTGCCCTGTTTTGGTTATTTACCTCCCCAACCACGTCCCTGTGTCTTTTCATCTGCCAGTAAAATGACACAGTTTAGCCTTCGTTTTCAGCGACGTCTGGGTCATGCTGGAGTTGGTATTATAATCTGAAATCTTAGAAAACATGATCACAATATTCACGATGTTAAATATTAAACTCGCACTCAATACAAATTCTCATTACAAACAAAGCACAACAGTTAATCCATAGGCAGAGACAAAGACAGTTAAGCCTCACAGTTACAAGGCATTTTGAGTTACACTCTTAAGTCAAATCATGCTGATGATCACAAGGAACTGAAAGTCATGGCAGCCAACATGGGTAGCTGGTGACCATGGAGGGTGGATAATCTATGCCATATCCATTTGATGCTAAAAGCAATGTTGTTTTCAGCCCACATGTTTTAGCAACCACGTGCATCTTATACTTTTCCCCCAAGCCTCCACACCCATACTGAATGAAAACTTGGAGATCTAGAGGGGTTTCCTGGAATGTGGAACTTTCAGTGCTAAAGCCACAGGGGGACAGTCCCTATGACAACAGCACTTTCAGATATTTCTGGTAGGAAGTATATATTGGTGCAACTTTTCTAGAGAGCAACTTAGACATTAAAGAGTCTTAAACATGTTTATACCTGTGAACCCGTTGGTCATTCCACTTCTAGGAAGTTTATCCTAAAGAAGTAATTAGAGGAGGTCATAAATAAACATTTACAATTATGGATAATCAGTTGGGTTTTATTTATAGTATTCAAAAACTGAAAATAGTTTAAATTTCCAACAATAGGGATATAGATAAACTGTTATATGTATTTTTTATAAGGGGATGCAGTCATTACACACAATCATAAAAATTCATGTTTTTGGAAAATATTTAATGGCATGGAAAAATACATTCTAGCAATAATTTAAAAAATTTTTTTAATGTTTGTTTATTTTTGAGAGAGAGAGAGAGACAGAGTGTGAGTGGGGAAGGGGCAGAGAGACAGGGAGACACAGAATCTGAAGCAGACTCCAGGCGCTGAGCTGTCTGCACAGAGCCCGACATGAGGCTTAAACTCACAAATCACAAGATCATGACCTGAGCCGAAGTCAGACGCCTAACCGACTGAGCCACCCAGGCGCCTCCTAACAATAATTTTTAAAAACAGTTTTCAGTATGATCCCATTTTTACCTAAGATATGCATTTATACCCATATATAAACCTGTACACTAAAAGAAAAAGAACAACTAGAAAACCCCAGAATGTTAGATTTTAGTTGGGAGGACTATGGCTAATTTTAATGATTTATTATACTTTCCATATTTTCCTAATTTTCTATAATCAATAAATTTTTTCTGACTTTTTTGCTTTTGTGACATTTAACCATTTCATATTTTTGAATTACATATTTCAATGACAAAAAAAGTGCTATAAAAATAAGACAGTAAACTTCTCTGTACTGTAATGAAATCAGAGCAGTTTTAAGGTATGGCCAGATTTCTTGATTAGCCACTGTCAAGATGAAAAGGTTAAAACAGAATTTTGATAGATATCATCCAAGGTCCAAGCGAGCGACACCAAGGGACCCTACCCTTAGGGTCACTTCATTCAGCTACATTTTGCATAAAATTCAAGCTGGCCTTCATTCACAGGCTCTTCTCAGACTTGGAGCCATTGTTTCTTTCATAGACAATTGATGTAATTATCCTTCAGACCTTCTCTTGTAGATTTGCCTGATGGCTTAAAAACATAATTAGATCAAATGTTTTAATACTGTCTGAGGAAGGAGCAATTGCCAACCATGAATGTGAGTTTTCTGGAATTAGTCATAAGGGTCATAATGGAAGGAAATTACTTTTTTCATTATAGGCTAATATGGGATGCTACTGATGAAGTAAATCATAAGAAAATAGGAGACTCTGCGAAGAAATTTGTCCAAGTTTTCACCAAGATGTAGAAAAGGAATTAATATCAAAACGCTACTCCATATTATTTATAGTTATAATTTAAATGATTATATTTTAGCTAACTATAGAGTAAATTGTACCCAGTTGTCATTTCCATAGTGTGGATTCCCATATTCTTAGGAAATCTTTTAGTTGCCTGTCAAGTCTTAAGTGAAAGAACCCCTTGAGGTGTCATCCCAGCTGGATTTGTGAGCTAGGTTGCCCTCAACTGACAACTGTGGAAGGGATGTAGGTGCCGGAAGTGAGCTGATGTGAGAAGCAGCACCCCTTCTCCTAAATTGAGACTGGCAGCTTAGACCTGCATGACCCAAGGCAAGGAGGGAGGAGATGACCATCTCAAGTGTACCACAGGGGCCTTAATTAAAGAGCAGGGCCCTTCCAGATTAACAATACAGACATTACATGAAGGACCTATACAAATACTGAATGCTGGTACCTGTCACTTTCTTTGCCATTCTGCAGTGGTTCAGTTTGATTCTGAAATCTCATTTTGCCCTCACTGTAATAGAAATTCAGATTTCCTATTTGGGCTCCATGTGTTTTGTGTGCTAAAAGGGAGGAAAGCAAAGCTGGAGGAAGGAAGAAATAAGGAGTGGAAAACATGCTATTTAGATGGAAAGGACTGTGATTTTTGCAGTCTACTGGAATACCCTATGCGTTACTTTAGGTTTCTAACACACACACGCAAGTGTAAAACTGCCCCCTTCCCTTTTTCTCTGGATTAACTTATTCCAGACCTCTTGCTTCCTTGTTGTTCAAAGCTCAGCTTGTCACCCAGTTCTCTATCAGAAAAGTAAGTAGAATCTGGTCACCCCAAGTGTACCGATGGCTGGGATGGGGGCCGGGGGCGGGGGGCCTGGGATGGGGTTAGAACCACAAGATGGAAGGTAAAGATTGTAAATGCTCAGAAGGCTAGGGGCTATCCAGGTGAAAGTCAGGAGGCTAAGTCCTAAGAGTCAAAGAAATAATCAACTCCTGCCAGTCTAAGACCAGGGAGGAGCCCAGAGAACATGAAATTCCAGACCCAGCCAAGGGGTAAAGGGATCACTGCAGGTCAGAAACAGGTTCTCCAGCTAGGATGTTATCAGTAAAGTGTAAACTAGATCAAGAGTCCAGGAAGTTATGAGGGTGAGTCAAGATGTGTTCGTGGCCTGATTGAAGACAAGGCTTGTTTTCCTCCGAAGGTACTTCTTTATGAATCCTTCAGGGTAGGATGTGTGTCTGGGGCCTATACCAGGCAAACTGGGAACAGGAACAGCCAGCTAAAAAGCAAGAACCTCAGAACTGTGTGGTTGCAGGTAAGTTGGCATGAAATTCCTACCAGGTATGACAAAGCAGAGGTGATCAGAGTGCCACTTGATCCTGGCTGCATATTAGACTCATCGGGGAGCTTAAAAAAAAAAAAAAAATCCCACCGTGCAGCCACACCCCCAGACCAATTAGATTGGAATTTCTGGGTGTTGGGCCTACTCTTTGGTATGCTTTAAAAAGCTCCCCAGGTGATTTTAATATGCACCTAGGGGTGGGAACCACTGAGTTTCAGGTAGGTTCTCAGAATGCTTCCCTGAAAGGTTAATCCTGACAGATTCATTTTCTTGTGATCAACTCCTAATTACAAAAGAAGCTTTACAAAAATGGTGCTTAAAAAAACATTTAAACAATAATAAACATGTTTATTTAAACACATCTAAACCATAAATCAATACCTACTGAAGTTAAGGAGTTGGGGCTTCATCCAAATTGAGCAGGCCCCTGGAGGATTTTGATCAGGGGGATGATATGACAAAAGTGACATTGTAGAAAGAGTAACTGAACACTGATGTACAGGGTAGAGGAAATTCAATTCAGCAAGCATTTATTAATAATAGTGGCTAGCATTTAAAATATTTTTTTAAATTTTATTTAAAAAATAATGTAATAATGTTTCAGGAGTGGTGTAATAATGGTTTCAGGAGTAGAACCCAGTGATTCATCACTTACATGCAACACCCAGTGCTCATCCCAACAAGTGCCCTCCTTGATGCCCATCACCTATTTGGTCCATCCCCCACCCAACATTCTCCAGCAACCATTAGTCCATTTTATATATGTGTGTGTGTGTGTGTGTGTGTGTGTGTGTATACTCACACCACATCGTCACATTGTCTCTATCCATTTGTCAGTCGATGGACATTTGGGCTTTTTCCATACTTGGGCTATTGTCGATAGCATTGGAATCAGCTTTTTTGTATCCACTGGATAAACACCTAGCAGTGCAATCGCTGGGTCATAAGGTAGTTCTATTTTTAATTTTTTGAGGAACCTCCATACTGTTTTCCAGAGTGGGTGCACCAGTTTGCATTCTGGTGGCTAGAATTTATTGAAGCAAACCCTGTGACAGTCTTACTCAATCCTGTCAACAGTCCAGTGCAGTGGGTACTTTGGTTACCTTGTTTTGTAGATGGAGAATCTAAGGATTAGAAAGGTGAGGTGACTTGCCCAAAGTCACAGATGAGTAAAGAGCAGAGAGTCAGGATTTGAATTCAGGCAGTGGGACTCCGAAACCCCCTTTATAACCACTTAACTGCACAGCTTCTTGTTCAATGAATGACTGTGCCCATGAATTCTTCGAGAACACAGAAATCACAGACAAGTCAAGAAATAACCACAATGCTGGGGGATAAGTGCCTTAATAGTGTTCTGAGGACACAAATGAGGCACAGTTAATTCTGCCTAGGGAAATGATGCTGGAAGAAAGCAACAGTGGGCATGTCTTTGATCTTAAAGAAGAGAAAGAGTGGAAACAGGGGCCTAGTTAGAAAACTATTAGTAGAAAATAATCAGGTCAGGAGCTGGGACTGTGGCTTTGGGGTTGGAAAGCAAGGGTCAGCAGGGTGGGACTAAGGTGAGTGTCCTAGTCCTTTCAGGCTGTTAAAATAAAAATAGCACAGACTGGGTGATTTATAAACAACAAAAATGTGTTTCTCACAGTTATGGAGGCTGGAAGTCCAAGATCAAGGTGGTAGATTCAGTGTCTGGTGAGAGACTGCTTCCTGGTTCACAGCTGGCCATCTTCTTGATGTGTCCTCATATGGTAGAAGGGGTGAGAGATCTCTCTGGGATCTCTCTCTAAGGGTCCTAATCCCATTTACAAGGGTTCCACCCTCATGACCTAGGTCCTAAAGAACGAGGAAATCCAGGGTAAACCTGACCTTCATTCTCTAAATCTTTTCTGTATTTGGCTGAGGGGAGAGTGACCACTCTCCAAGTATATTTGGGAGAAGGTCAAGCCATGACACTGATGGACTAGATGGGGGTGAGAAGACCCCAGCTCACCATCATAGCTTCTGTGTCTGTGAGCCAGCCCCTCCTTGGGCCAGTGCAGAAGAGGACTTAACCCAGGACTTGGACCAACAGTCAGGTCTGTATCATGCCCCTGTATCTATAGTATTCATTGGTGGATTTGCCTCCATTCTCACACAAAGTGTGCAATCACTTAAATTATGCAGTTCTCATCTGGTCCCTAATTACTAGTCAATGATTATATTTCTTGTGAAAGGTTTATTTATTTATTTTTGAGAGAGAGAGCACAACAGGGGAGGGGCAGAGAGATAGGGGCACAGAGGATCTGAAGCAGGTTCTGTGCTGACAGCAGTGAGCCCAATGCAAGGCTCTAACTCATGAACCATGAAATCATGACCTGAGCCGAAGTCAGATGCTCAACTGCCTGAGCCACCCAGGTGCCCCTATTTCTTGTGATTTTTAAGGACTATAACACACTATCATTTATTTCCCTTCCTCTAATGAAATTAGCCATTCTGATATTTTCCAATCATTCTTCAAGATGCCCTTTTGGAAAGTTGTCTCCTCTTTATTTCTGAAAATTTTATTTACCTAGGCAGGAATTTTAGAAGAATGCCCTGTGTCTGTTTTCTTTTGTCTTATTGTGACTAAAATAGAATTCTGAGTTATGAAATAGTTCCTCTTTCATCATTTCTATCCACTTTCTGTGGCAATTTTGCAGCTGTTTTAGGCTATGCCAGCCTAGTGGCTGTTGTTAAAATCCAGTGGGGTGATATACATGAAAGCACTTTGAAAAGCATGAAGACACCACTCAGAATGACTCGTTAGTGCTGTTATTCCAAATGGACTTTATTTTTATTATCATTTAAAAAATGTTTATTTACTGAGAGAGAGAGAGAGAGAGAGAGAGAGAGAGAGAATGAGGGGGGAGGGGCAGAGAGAGAGAGGGAGAGAGAGGGAATCCCAAGCAGGCTTCACGTTGTCAGCACGAATCCTGATGTGGGGCTTGATCCCAAGAACCGTGAGATCATGACCCAAGCCGAAATCAAGAGTTGGATGCTTAACCAACTGAGCCATCCAGGTGCCCCTCCAAATGGACTTTAAAAAGTTGTGTCTTTTTACTTTCAGGAACACGTACATTATTATCACTTGAAACTATATGTAACCTAACAGAAAGCAACTACCGGAAACAACCATCAGTTTTACTGTTTTTTTCTAATGATGATTTCTACATTTTTCATGGAGTAATTTTTTATTTTATTTTTTATTCATTGTGTTTGTTTTTTAAAGACTTCGTTTTTTGTTTTTTTTTTTTTTTTTTGGTAGTCTTAGGTTTGCCACAAAATTGAGAGTAAGGGCCAGAGATTTCCCATATACTCTCTATCCCCACACATGCACAGCCTCCTCCATTATCAACATCCCTCACCAGAATGGCACATTTTCTACTAATGATGAACCTACATTAACACATCGTCATCACACAAAGTCCATGATTTACCTTAGGGCTCACTCTTGGTGTTGGACATTTTATGGTTTTGGACAAACAGTAGAATGACATGTACCCATCACTATAATATCATAGAGTGTTTTCACTACCCTCAAAATCCTCTGGACTCTGCAGATTCACTTTTCCCTCTCCCTAACCCTTGGTGACCACTGATCTCTTGACTGTCTCCATAGTTTGCCTTTTCCAGAATGTGATGTAGTTGGAATCATACGGTACGTAGTCTTTTGTGTTAGCTTCTTGCACTTAGTAATATGCATTCAAGTTTTCTCCATGTCTTTTTGTCCTTGACAGCTCATTCCTTTTTACGGCAGAATAATATTCCAATGCATTGCAGTTTATTTATCTATTCATCTCTGAAGGATATCTTGGTAGCTTCTAAGTTTGGGCAATTATGAACAAAGCTGCTATAAACATCTGTGTGCAGGTTTTTGAATGGATATAAGGTTTTTTATTTATTTTTTTTTAACATTTATTTATTTTTGAGAGACAGAGACAGAGCACGAGCTGGGGAGAGGCAGAGAGAGAGGGAGACCCAGAATCTGAAGCAGGCTCCAGGCTCTGAGCTGTCAGCACAGAGCCCAATGCGGGGCTTGAACTCATGAGCTGTGAGATCATGACCCAAGCTGAAGTCAGATGCTTAACCAACTGAGCCACCCAGGTGCCCCGAATGGACATAAGTTTTTAACTCCTTAGGATAAATACCAAGGAATATGATTGCTGGATCTTAGGGTATGTTTAGTTTTATAAGAAACTGCCAAACTGTCTTGCAAACTGACGTGACCATTTTGCATTCCCACCAGCGATGAATGAGAGTTTCTGTTGTTCTACATCTTCCTCAGCGTTTGTTATTGTCGGTGTTTGCCTTTGGGCCATTCTAATAGGTGTGTGGTAGCATCTCATTAAAGTTTTAATTTACATTTCCCTACTGACATGATGCAGAGTATTTCAATTTTTAAAATATCCTATTCCCCGGGCACCTCGGTGGCTCAGTCAGTTAAGTGTCTGACTCTTGATTTTTGGCTCAGGTCATGATGTCACGGTTCTTGGGATCAAGCCCCGAATCAGGCTTTGTGCTGACAAAGCCTGTGTGGAGCCTGCTTGCGATTCTCTCCCTTCCTCTCCCTCTGCCCCTCCCCCTCTTGTGCACACACACTCTTTCTCTCTCAAAATAAATAAATAAACATTTAAAAAAATAATAAAAAAAAACATTCAGAATGGAATTTGGCCAATGCTTAGATTTGGATTAAAAAAAGCAGAAACCAAGAGTGTCTATTACTGCTATGTGGAAGAGAGGCAGCACAGGCCACAGGAGGAAGCAGGAAGCCCATTTAGGAGTCGAAGTGAGAGATGGCGTGGCCTAGCCTTAGAGGGTGATGGGGGCCAAGGTGAGAGGCAGTCACCTTCTGGATCTATTTTGAAAGTAGAGCTAATGTGACTTGATGATGAATTAGATGGAGATAAAAGAGAAACAGACCTCAAAGGTGACTCTTGTTTTTGTTTAGAATTTTATTGTGGTAAAGTAAATGTCACAAATTTACCTTCTTGACCATTTTTAATACACAGTTCAGTGGCATTAAGAACATTTACATTGTTGGGCAACCATCATCACCATCCATCTCCAGAACTCTTGCCATCTTCCCGAACTGAAACTCTGTGTCCTTTAAAGAACAACAACTCCCCAATTCCCCCTGCACCCCCCACACCATCCCTGCCAACCATTTTTTATCCTATGTTCTGTCTCTATGATCTGACTACTCTAGATACTTCATGTAAGTGGAATCATATAGGATTGGTCCTTCTGGGACTGACTTGTTTCACTTAGCATAATGTCTTTATGGTTTATCCATGTTGTTGCTCTCCTGGGTTTCTGGCTTGGCAACTTGGAGATACCATTTGCTGAGATGGGGACTAACCTTTCTACTCAGTTGGTTGTGAGCGCCCCCTCGAGGGCAGAGACTGGTATCTCATCCCTATATGTCTGAAGGACAGGTACATGATAGTGCTCCATAAAATGATTGAAATGTAGTCATCCGCTATGTTTTAAGCTTTTATAATTAAGTAGACAGGGGCGCCTGGGTGGCTCGGTTGGTTAAGCGTCCGACTTTGACTCAGGTCATGATCTTGCGGTTTGTGGGTTTGAGCCCGGCGTCAGGCTCTGTGCTGACAGCTTGGAGCCTGGAGCCTGCTTCAGATTCTGTGTCTCCCCCTCCCCTGTCCCTCCCATACTCATGCTCTGTCTCTCTCTGTCTCTCAATAATAAATAAACGTTAAAAAAATTAAGTAGACAAAGATGATCCTGAATGTGTGGATCTAAAAACTAGGAATAAAAATAGAATTATGAACTTTCGGCAAGAATAGAGAAGAATTTCTTTTGAAATTCAAAGTTAGGAGAATCATGAAGAACAAGTACAGTATATTTAATACATTCACCTGCAGTGGGCATTTCAAAATACAGACTCAGCGAAGCACTTCAAACAAATGCCTGGAAACTTGAACTGTGAATTTTCTGTAGAATTTTCTTCTAGAAGCGTTTTAATTCCCACTGCAAGAGAACGTGCATGTCAGCAAAGTTACTCTGTGAAAAAAATGGGCTGCCATGATTCATCGTGTGCCATTCTGGTGAGGGATGTTGATAATAGAGGAGGCTGTGCTGGTGTGGGAGCAGAGAGTATATGGGAAAACTCTGGCTCTTACTCTCAATCTGGCTTGGCAATGTAAGGCCTTATTGAAATATTTGCTACTTCTTGCAGGGAGCTTCAAAGGACAAAAGAGTGAAAGCATGCCTGAAGGTTTTCTTCTGAAAACATTGCCAATCCAGATTTGATTAAAATGGTCCAAAATATTTTCTTCCTTCGTTCATAATCAGGAGAGAGTGGGAACCAGGGCAAGTGGCCCACTTAAGCACATGAAACAAGTAATTTCTCTTTTCTCATCCTGTGTAATTAATGAGAAATGTGATATTTCTGATACTGCTATGAAGTCAAATGTATTGAGAAAGTTGAAGCCACTGGCAATCTTTTTTTTTAAAATTTTTTTAATGTTTATTTATTTTTGAGACAGAGAGAGAGCATGAACGGGGGAAGGTCAGAGAGAGGGAGACACAGAATCCGAAGCAGGCTCCAGGCTCTGAGCTATCAGCACAGAGCCTGACATGGGGCTCGAACTCATGGACTGTGAGATCATGACCTGAGGTGAAGTTGAATGCTTAACCAACTGAGCCACCTAGGCGCCCCTAGCCACTGGCAACCTTAATCTTTGCCATATTCAGCTCCAACTCCAGGTGCTGACATTTTTAATTGCTCAAAGGATGTTTGGGGAAAATTGGGTTAAAAAATGTTTAGTGGGGGATGCCTGGGTGACTCAGTCGGTTAGGTGGCCGACTTTGTCTCTGGTCATTATCACACAGTCTGTAAGTTTGAGCCCCGTGTCGGGCTCTGTGCTGACAGCTCAGAGCCTGGAGCCTGCTCCGGATTCTGGGTCTCCCTGAATCTCTCTGCCCCTTGCCAGTTCATGCTCTGTCTCTCTCTCTGTCTCTCAAAAATAAACATAATTAAAAAAAAATTTTAGTGGATTCATATGAATAGCATTGGTATGAATGGACCTCTCTGCCCTTTCCTGTCTTTAATTTTTTATGGTCTTTGCTGGGTATTTTTTTCCTCTTTTGGGTTAAAAAAACAAACACTCTCTAAGATGGTATAGAATAATGCATATAATAATATTTCTTTGCAAATATAAAAAATAATACAAGTAAATAAACTGGCATGCATAAATGCTGTTTTCTAGAAAGGTATGCCAGCAGGAGCTTGGCAGAGAAAAAAAGACTTTTGCTTTTATTTCATGCATTTTTTGTAAGTTAAAAAAATTGTTTAACTACATGTATATATTTTATTTTATTTTATTTTTGGTCAATATTTTTCAGTGATGGGATTGTGAGTCTTCTAGAATGCTTTTCTGGGGCACCTGGGTGGCTCAATCAGTTAAACATCTGACTCTTGATTTTGACTCAGGTCATGATCTCACAGTTTGTGAGTTCCAGCCCTGTATGGGGCTCTGAGCTGACAGCATGAAACCTACTTGGGATTCTCTCTCTTCCTCTCTCCCTGCCCCTCCCCTGCTCTAGCATGTTCTCCCTTCTCTCTCTCTCTCTCTCTCTCTCTCTCTCTCTCTCTCTCTCCTGTCTCAAAATAAATAAATAAACTTAAAAAAATCGTTTTTCTATATTCAAAATTTAATTTACACCACCCCCCTCACTCCCACCACATGTGTTGGGGCAGGCTCACTGCTTCGCTGTGGTCTCTCTCCTTTGCTTCTTTCTCATTTGTTCCTCCTCTTGCCAGAAGTTATCACTAAAGTCTTTGACTCTACACACATCTGGCCCGGAGGTGCTCAGGGTGCACACTCTGGGACTATGTTTCTTTCACTGCAATGACCATTCAAGCAGGTGTTTCATTTGTCACCCCTCATTTTTCATCACAGATTCTACTTACACCTCTATAGCCATGTCGGTGGTGTCTATTGATGGGAAGAGCACTCTTAATTTTTTCCCTTCATTCTAGAGCTCAGAAATTGATGCCATAAAATACTCTGATGTTTTTGGGGTTTTTTGTTTTTTGTTTTTTTAGGGAAGGTCTGCTAATGGGCACATTATATATAGATACACCCATATACATATACGTATTATCTCCTCCTTGTATAAGCCACACAGGGGCTGCTCTGACACATGTTGCTGTCCTACCAGCGGCCTCCAGAGCAGAGAGGTATTTCTCTGTTGACCTCTCACCTTGACCTGCTGATCTCTTTGGCTGTTTGTTTTTTTTTTAATGTTTATTTATTTTTGAGACAGAGAGAGACAGAGCATGAGTGGGGGAGGGTCAGAGAGAGGGAGACACAGAATCCGAAGTAGGCTCCAGGCTCTGAGCCATCAGCCCAGAGCCTGATGCGGAGCTCGAACTCACAGACCACGAGATCGTGACCTGAATTGAAGTCGGACCCTTAACTGACTGAGCCACCCAGGCGCCCCTGTTGTTTTTTTTTTTTTAAAGTTAATTTATTTATTTTGACAGAGAGAGAGAGAAGAGGGAGCACAGAGGGGGAGGGGCAGAGAGAGAGAGAGGGAGAGACAGAATTCCAAGCAGTTTCCACGTTCAGCCAGGAGCCCAATGCAGGGCTTGAACCCACGAATCGAGAGATCATGACCTGAGCCGAGATCAAGAGTCCCACGCTTAACCGACTGAGCCACCCACCCTTTGGCTGCATTGACTACAGTTTGTTGTTGTTGTTGTTGTCCCTACCAGGTGTGGCACTAAGTGAAAATTGCTAGAAATGACTCTGTAAATTGTCTGCTTTCTGTGATTCAATTTTTTACATATTCTCAGCACACCCCAAACAGGCCAGAAAGAGTCATGATAATGACTAGCGTAGAGGTGTTCTCGGATGAAGCTGCCAGCCCCTGCCTTGCAGACTCTCCCAGTCTTTTGAGAACGATGGGCAAGGTTTCTCATAAAATGAAACAGAAAGACCACACGATCCAGCAATCCCACTTCTGGACATATACCCAAAGGAAGTGAAAGCAGGGTCTGGAACAGAAAGCTGTACATAGCTGTGCATTACTCACAACAGCCAAAAGGAGGAAACAACCTGTGTCCATGGATAGATAAATGGATACACAAAATGCTGTACATGTTCCATGGAATATTATTCAGCCTTGGAAAGGAAGGAAATTCAGACACAGATTGAAATTCGTTCACGTGGATGAACCTTGAGAGCCATCAAGCTCAGTGGAATAAGCCAGTCTCCAAAGGACAAACACTGAATGATTCCACTTACAGTAGTCAGAGTCAGAGAGACAGAAAGTAGAATGGTGGTTGCCAGAGACCCGGGGTGGGGGAAGCGGGGAATGCGGCATTGTTGTTTAGTGAGTACAGAGTTTCAATTTGGGGAGGTGACACTTTCCATGGATGGATGTTGGTGATGGCTGCACAACCATGTGAATGTACTTAATGCCACTGAATTGTACACTTGGAAATGGTTAAGAGTAAATTTGGTGTTATTATATCTTACCCCAGTTTTTAAAAAACAAGAGAGAGAGAGGCAAGTTACAAACGAGATCAGCGTGTTAGTGTGGAACAGGCAGGTGATCAAGGCCCTTTGAGGGAGGGGGGTGAGAAAGCACTTAACTCTGCCCATGGCTGCCAGGGAAGGCTTCTCCAAAGAGGGTTAATTCATGATGTGGTGAATTCTTTCCTCGGTCTACCTTCTTCTCCTCCATTCAGTGTTACGGGGCTATGAGCCGCTTAAAGTTCCTTGTATGTACATCCTTCCCACATTCCTACCACCTTTTGTGTAGATTGTCAGCTGCACGCTGGAATCACTGGGGAAATGTAAAAGCCACTGATGTCTGAGTCTCATCCCGGAGATTCAGATTTAATTGGCTCGAGGTGTGCTCTGGGCAGTAAGGGAATTTTGAAATCCCTCTGGTGACTACAGCATGCGGTCTGAGCTGAGAACCCTTGGACACTGTAGTTCAAGACCAGCAGCCTGGGAAGCTTGAAATGCTAAAAGCTGGGCCCGCCTCAGCCCTGCATTTTAACACCATCCCCGGATGATTTGTTTGCAAGTTAACGTTTGAGGAGCTCCATTCTTCCAGGATGCTCTTCTTGCACAGGATCTTGGGTATGAAGTCCCTCCAAGGATGTTTGCTTGCTTCCAGCATCTGGTCTGCCATTTCCTCACACTTACCCACCCTGTTCAGCAGGCCCACCTGCTTTTGGGTTGCCTCCGGTTTAAATTTTCTTTCCTGGGGCCCCTGGGTGGCTTGGTTGCTTGAGCATCTGGCTTTGGCTCAGGTCATGATCACAGGTTCGGTTCGTGAGTTATAGCCCTGCGTCAAGCTCACTGCTGTCAGCACAAAGCCTGCCTCAGATCCTCTGTTCCCCCTCCCTCTCTGTCCCTCCCCCACTCGCACTCTCTCTCTCTCTCTCTCTCTCTCTCAAAAACAAATAAACATTAAAAAAAATAAATTTTCTTTCCTTTCCTGTTTACCTGGGAACTCAGCTAAATGTTCCCTCCTCTGGGAAGCCTTCCCTGACAGCTTTGGGCAGATTTAAATGCTTTCTCCTTCCTTCACCCTTGAAGGGCCTTGATCTGGTGATGTCGTCACACAGCAACACATTGTTCTCCTTGTTTGTAACTATCTCTCCTGCAGGATTGAGAGACCCTGCATGGCAGCAGCCAGTGGCTTCATCTGTCAATTCCCTACGGCTAGCGAGAGCTTAGCACACAGTAGGCGCTCGAGGTATGCACTGTCTCATTGGTGGAATTGAACAATCTTCATTAAAGCCATATCAGAGCCTAGTCCCACTGGTTTGGCTACAGGAACAAAAATAAAGTTTTCATAATGTGCAGAGTGGAGCGTAAGGTGCTTTACCTGTATTTAATTCCCTAAATTCTCACAGCAACTGGATGATGGGTGCTCTTATTCTCCCTCATGTACAGATGAGGAAACTGAGGCACAGAGAGGTTAAGTCACTTGCTCCAGTTTAGATGGCTTTAGTGACAAAGCTGACCCTAAAACCACTTATAATAATAATAATAAAAAAACCCAACCATGAGCATATTACTGTGGAGCCCCCACACTGATCCTCACAAAGAACCCCACTTCCAGTACAGGGCCCCCCGGCCCCACCTCCTTTGCTAAAATTTGTGGGAGAGGCTGCACAGGCAAAGCAGAAAGAGGATTCTCTGAGAGGAAGATGTATTCACATCTCAGAGCCACCGCCAGCTGTGTGCCTCCAGCCAAGATCATTAGCCTCAGTTTTGCCTCCATAAAAATGGGGCTAATTGGGGCATGCGGGTGGCTCAGTCAGTTAAGTGGCCAGCTCTTGGTTTTGTCTCAGGTCATGGTCTCATAGTTTACGGGTTTGAGCCCTGCGTTGGGCTCTCTGCCGATAGCATGAAGCCTGCTTGGGATTCTCTCTCTTTTACTCTCTCTCTGCCCCTTCCCCCTCACTCTCTGTCTCAAAATAAATAAATAAACTTTAAAAAATGGGGCTAGTCATAGATTCTTCTTGGGACTGTTGTGAGGATTAAATAAAGGATGGCCCAGAGTAGATACAAATGAATTGTTTGGAGGACAGGAGGTGGGGGCATTCTGCTGAATTGGGGTCATTCATTTATTTGCTTCCAGGTTTGAGATTTTACATTTATTGCAGATTCAACTTCACCTAATTGGGTCTAGCTAACTGTTGCTGCCAATTTAGGTCGTTCTGAATCATGATCAAAAGTGTTTGATAACCTTCCCTCCTTTGTGTTGTTGAAAACAGGGTCAGGGTCTGGTGAAACACAGACCTTTTAACTCACCTCTGGAAACCTCCCTCCCCCCCTCCCCCCGCACCGTGTACACACATTCAACCCTCATTTCTTTCTTCCACAAAGAATAAGACCTTGGCCATGTCTTACTGAATGACCACATAGAATAGACACAGAGAGAAAATTGAGCCCAAGTAGAGTATACTTAACGTCTTAGCTGAGTAACCCTATCAGAAATAGGAAATGAGCTCTAAATTTTGTCTCCCTCTTTTCTTGCTCTGATAAAATCAAGTTGAGTCTCAGATGGACCCAAAGGTAGAGACTGACTGTGATTTCATCATTGTGCCCATCATTTTTCCTCACTTTCCAGATTTAGTAATTCAAACTAACGTGGGGATCATTTAGTCTGATGGGTGGAGACCCGGCATCCCCGCTGAAAGGAGAGGCAGAGGAAAGGTTGACGCTAAGGCAACAGCGCCACCTTGTGACCAATATTTTTCCTGCAGTCAACGTGTCCCAGCAGTAAGGTTTCAAAAGCATGTAAAGAATATACACAATATTCCTTTTCAAATCCTTTGAGTTTTGTCAACTGTTGAAGTCTTAACTTGAGCATCGAACATGGATTATATATCTAAACCATAGATGTATATAGTATGTTACCCATTTCCACATGTATCTTGAGAATCGTAGATTCTGGAGAATTGATGCACTTTATTCATTAGAGACTTGCTAGCAAGTCTTGGTTTTTAAAAAAAATTTTTTTTAACGTTTATTTTTGAGACAGAGAGAGACAGAGCATGAATGGGGGAGGGGCAGAGAGAGGGAGACACAGAATCCGAAACAGGCTCCAGGCTCTGAGCTGTCAGCACAGAGCCCGACGCAGGGCTCAAACTCATGGACCGTGAGATCATGACCGAGCCGAAGTTGGCCGCTTAACCGACTGAGCCACCCAGGCGCCCCAACAAGTCTTGGTTTTTAATACAATATCGTCAACCCATCGCCAAGCTCTGTAGTGACACTGGAGAAGACATGGCATATGGTATAGAATCTCTGACTTCAAGCAGATTACAACCTGGTCAAGGTGATTAAATTCATCTTGCCTCAAACTGGCCTGATGTCTCCTTCCTGCAAGTTTATGACACCGAAATGTGAGCAAACACTGACATTCAGCTGATGCCAAATACCACCACTTAATTCCAACACATGTGTCATTAGCCAAAAACGTAATTAGGAGCTTGCTTGATCTAGAAGATTTCCTCAATACATATTTAGTTCTTCCCTAACCCAAGGAAGCTCTATCCAAGGACATGTGTCTTCTTACATTGAAAAGGAAAATATATTATCTTACCCTGAGTAGGTAGTTGGACTTCTCTAGCTAAAACTGGTGTTTCCTAACATCTGGGCCTCTGGATCCCAAGGGAATTGGGAAGCCCTATACATCTCAGATTCCTTCTCTCCCTCTCTCCAACCCTCTCTTCTTTCCCCTCCCTCTCCTTCTTTCTTTTTAATTTTAAGCATTTCAAAGCTCCACTGGATGTTTTACATTCCCCCATGGGAAAGCTAACTAAAAACTATTGGGGGGTGGTGGTAGAATTTTGTAATACTGGTTATCTCAGAGTGATCTGAAATTTATGGAGGCTATTATTTGCATCTTTGATAAATAAAATTTTGAAACCCAAGTTGATTATTTCTTTATAAACTCAGTTTGTTTGGCAGACAAAATATTTCAAGGCGGTTAGGCTTTAAATGAAAAAGGTAGCAATTCTGCTTTAGAAAGGGAGAAGTGCTGACCTCTAGTGGAACTACATAACATTACAACCTATGAATGAGGCTGGGGGTGTGGGGAAAGATATTGCTGGACAAGTAGCTATAGAATGCGTTCTGTAGAGTGCTGTTTTCTTCTTTGAGGATTCTTTGGGGAACGCCTGGGTGGCTCAGTTGGTTTAGCGTCCAACTTGATTTTGGCTCAAGTCATGATCCCAGCATCATAGGATGGAGCCCCTCATCAGGCTCCATGCTGAGTGTGGAGCTTACTTGAGATTCTCTCTCTCTCTCTCTCTCTCTCTCTCTCTCTCTCTCTCTCTGTCTCTTCTCAACCCTGCTCATGCAGGTCATGATCTCACTGCTCATGAGTTGGAGCCCCATGTCTGGCTCTGTGCTGACAGCTCAGAGCCTGGAGCCTGCTTTGGATTCTGTGTCTCCGTCTCTCTCTCTCTCTCTCTGCACCTCTCCTGCTGGAACTCTGTCTGTATCTCAAAAATAAGTAAATATTAAAACAAAAAAATTTTTTTAAATGATTAAAACATTTTTAAAAAGTAAGGTTAGCATCCAACTCTTGATTTTGGCCTCAGGTCATGATCCCAGGGTCATGAGATCAAGCCCTATATTGGGCTCCGTTGTGGGTTGTGGAAGCTGCTTAAGATTCTCCCTCTCCTTCGCCCCTCCCCAGCTCATGTGTGTGTGTGTGTGTGTGTGTGTGTGTGTACTCTCTCACTCTCTCAGAAAAAAAAAAAAGGATTCCTTGGGACCCCGAAAAATTGTTCTTTATCTTCTTAACCATCTTCCACATCCTAGCAGCCACAAAATATCTATAATTTCCTGACTAATAAGCTACCTAATCATCTACTTCTCATAACTAGTACCTTTCCTCTTGCCTGCATGTGGCCTGATTACAATTTCTTATTCATAAAGCATCCAGATAACCCATTAACCAGGGCTTCTCCTAGTTCTGTTCAGTGTCCATTTCTTGCTGCTGGGGCAAAAGGTAGAGAAAAGGGAATAAGGAGATATTGAGCAATTTCTCTTCATTGTGACCATCAAGGACCAGTTGCTGGTGGTCTTCTACTCTTGCAACAAGTATCCATTACTTCATAACAAATACAGGCCATTTATACAAAACATATTAGTGAACAAAACCCAAAAGGCATTTTCCCCTTCCTTAAATAGCAAGGCAAACAAGGATGAAGCAGTGTAAAGTCTTTTGGCTGGGGAAATGAACTAGGTTCTAGCCTTAGCCTACCCAAATGGCCATGGGGCACTGGGAAAGTCTCAGTCCCTCAGTTTCCTCAACTGTAAAATGAAAGCATTGGATTCAGTGAGCTTTAAGAATGAGTTCAGTTCCACTTTTGTAGTTTTACTTGTATTTTTGTCTGGATTTCTCTTCAGAGGTACTTTCTCTGATGATTTTAATTATGTGTTAGTGTATAAACATGCTCAGGAAGACAGTGTGGTCTCAGATAGACCTGTCCAATATCAGACTGCCTCATCTTAGCAGTATGTATGTGTTCTCTACTGTGTACACATGACTCCAAAGCTTAGTGGCTCCAAACAACACTTACTATCTTACAGTTCCCATGGGTCAGGAATGTGGCCATCACTTAGCTGGGCTTTCTGGCTCAGGGTCTCTCAAGATGCTGCAATCATGAAGATAGCCGAGGCTGCAGCCTCATCTGAAGGCATGGCTGGGGGGAGGATCTGCTCTCATGTTCATGTACGTGGTTGTTGGCAGACCTCAGTTCCTCTTGGGCTGTTGCACTGAGGGCCTCTATTTGTTTACATGGGCCTCTCCATAGGACAGCTCATGACATAGGCGCTTGCTTCACTGGAATGAAAAGAGCCAGAAGGAAATACAGACAGTGAGATTAAAGTTAGTCTTTTATAACGTAATCTCAGAAGGGACATCCGACCACTTTTCTTTATGCTGTTGATTAAAGTGAGTCACTACTTTTAGCTCACTTTTAAAAAAAATTTTTTTTAAATGTTTATTTATTTTTGAGACAGAGAGAGACAGAGCACGAGCTGGGGAGGGGCAGAGAGAGAAGGAGACACAGAATCTGAAACAGGCTCCAGGCTCTGAGCTGTCAGCACAGAACCCATGGGGCTTGAACCCACGAATTGCAAGGTCATAACCTGAGCCAAAGTCAGACACTTAACTGACTGAGCCACCCAGATGCCCCTACTTTTAGCCCACTTTCAAGGAGGAGGGATAATACACAGTGTGGTGGGGTTACCAGGAGGCAGGGATCTTTGGGAACCATTGTGAAAGTTGTGTGTCATGCAGTGTGACTTCAGGAAAGTGAATGTCTTCCTACCTCAGTTTCTTCACTTGTAAAATGGGGATAATAATGCTTATCTCATAGGTAAGAAATAGATGTAGAGTACTGGGCACCCTGTAATTAAGAACTCAATGACCATTAGTTCCTACGTATTCCTGGTAGAAGACCTCTCATATAAATAATTGTAGATTGAATTACCCAGGCTGTTTCATGTTTTCTCCCCAAATAGGCTTTGAGCTCTCTGAGGAACAGTAACAAATGTAAAATAATGGAAACACAATGATTTATTTTACCCTAAAGTTATCAATCAAAATAATAAAATAATCTTTAAGCTGCCAATTATATCCAGGAAAGAAATTAAGTAATCATTAGAAGGCTGGTTTCTGTAATTCTCAGAGTTGTATTCTTAGCACCACTGCATCTGATTCATGGCAGAAACTTAATAAATATCTCCTGGATTACATGCTCTTTTTTTATGAACTATTTCCCAAGGAAACTAACATAACATGTTGCTTTAACTCTAAGGGACAAGCTTCTTAATATATTCTTAATTCATAGAGAATGTTATTAAAAAGAAAGAACCCAGACATTATTGTCTTCTCCTTGTTTAAAGCTAGATATTTCTCCACATGGAACACTGAAATTTCTGGTACTCTAAGAGAAAAGTTCCCAGTGAAGGATATTTTGAATGAAGATCATAATATGAAACTCAGAGAGCCATATCTTTAGAGTAGTGATGACCTGGCCCTCAGAGGGATTTGTCTGTCAGGTTTATACCATCTGAGTGGTTCAGGAAACTTTGGGCAGTGTTGGGGCCTGTAGCATCTCCACACCAGGGAGGAGCAAATGCAAATCCTCTCTGGGCAAAAAAACTTCATCTGAGTCCTCAAATACTTCTTGTAAGTAATTCTCTCTAGTACATTAGCAGCACACATAGATGATAAATGCAAAAGGAGAACAAAACTATGACTGAAAACCAGAAGAAACAATAAGACAAGACTCACAGAGACACAAGTTATTGGAATTGTCAAGCATAATTAAACAACTGTGCTTACTATATTTAAATAGATAAAAGATAAGCTTGAATATATTTATAGGGAAATGGAAATAAATGGCAAGAACAAAGTTATTTTAATAGAAAAAGGACAAAATAGAATATCTAGAGGCAAAACTTCAATAACTGAAATTAAAACCTCAGTGGATGAGTTCACCACTAGATTAGACACAGCTGATGAGAGAATAAATCATTTTGAAGAAAGGTCTGAAAATTTTTCCAGCAGGTAGCACAAAGAAGCAAAAAGATAAACACACACACACACACACACACACGAAAACGTTAAAAGAATGAAAAGGTTTAACGTATATTTAATCAAATTTCTATAAGGAGAGAAGAAAAAAGGGCAACAGCAATACTTGATGAGAGAAAGGCTAGGAATTTTCTAGAACTTTCTAGAAACAATAAGAGACACCAACCGAGAGATGTAAAAACTTAAGAATCACAAGGTGTTTCAATTTCTTTTTAAGTCCATATTGAGATTAGAAGACCAAAAACTGAGACCTGATCTGAAAAGTATCCAGAGAAAAAAGATCTTCAAAGGATTGACAGCAAGACTAATAGCTGACTTCTCAATAGCAACAATGGAAGCCAGAAGACAATGGAATGAAATTTGTCAATTCATTAAAAGAAAATAACTGTCACTTTCTATACAGTGAAGATAGATTCCAAGAATAAGGGTGACATAGAGATTTTTTCATACAGAGAAACACGAAGAGAGAGAGAGTTTGATAATATCAGAAGCTCAATAAAGCAAATTCCAAAGGATACTTTAAAAAAATTTTTTTTAATGTTTATTTATTTTTGAGACAGAGTCAGACAGAGCATGAATGGGGGAGGGTCAGAGACAGAGGGAGACACAGAATCCGAAGCAGGCTCCAGGCTCTGAGCTGTCAGCACAGAGCCCAACGCAGGGCTCAAACTCACAAGCCGTGAGATCATGACCTGAGCTGAAGTCGGAGGCTCAACCGACTGAGCCACCCAGGCACCCCAAAAGGATACATTTCTAACAGAAATCATATGATACCAAATTAATAAATGAATAAAGACAAAGTGGCAAATATCCAGATAAAATCTAAATTAACATAAACTAGATAAAACAATAATAATGTCTTGTAAGGTTTAAAATAAAATTAAACTACATAACAATAATAGGAAATATGTTGGACAGAGATAAATGGAGTTAAAGCATTCTAAAGATTTTTAATTGTCTAAGGAAAGAATACCAATTGACTAATTTTAGATTTTGGCAAGTTAATTATGTATGTTTTAATTTTTAGTTATCCATTAAAATAATAGAATTACAATATTATAATATATAAATCAGTAGGGAGGAAAACAGAATCATAAAACATAAGTGAAAAGATGCAAGGAAAGAGAAAAGAAAATATATAAGCAAAAAAAAAAAAGGAGAGACAGAATAGATAGGATAATTAGAAAGTATCACATAAGGTATTAGACTTAAACCCAAATATATATAAGCAATTGCATTAAGTGTAAGTGGATCCTATGCTCCAGTTACAAAACAAAGATTATCAGACTGTAAGGAAAAACAAAAGCAAAATTGAATCATATGCTGTCTACAAGAGACTTTTTAAGCATAACACTTAAGAAGTATGAGTAAAGGGATAGTGTATTACTTTTCTATTTCTGCTGTAACCAAGTTACATGAACCATGAACTTGGTGGCTTAAATAATACAAATGAGGTCTCACTGTGCTAAAATCAAGATGTTGTTGGAGCTGTGTTTCTTCTGGTGGCTGTAGGTGAGAATCCATTTGTTTGCCTTTTCCAGTTTCTAAAGGCCGCCTACATTCCTTGGTGCATGGTCCCCTTTCTCTATCGTCAAAGTGAGCAATATTAAGCTGAGTCCTTCTTACATTGTACCAATCTTACCTACTCTTCTCCTCTGCCTCTCTCTGATATTTTTAACAACCTTTTTGATTACATCAGACTCATCTGGATAATCCAGGGTAATTTTTCTATTTTAAGCTCAGTTGATTAGCCTGATCAGTCTTAATTCCATCAGCAACCTTCCCTTTTGCCATGTAACCTATCATTATGCACAGGTTCTAGGGATTAGGATGTGGACATTTCTGAGGGGGCACAGGTAGGAAAAGATACACCATGCAAATATTGACCTAAAGGAAAGCTGGTGTACTTATATTTCTATCAGGCAAAATACACTTTAAGAAAGATATCAAAGAGAGTCTAAATAAATGGAGATATATGCTCTGTTCATCAGTTGGAGGACTTAATTTCATTAAGATATGACTTTCCCCTAGTTTGATTTGTATCTTCAATGCAATTCCAATTAAAATCCTAGCTGGAGGTTTTATAGATAGACGAATTAAATCTAAAATTTACATAGAAAAGCACAGGACGGGCACCTGGGTGGCTCAGCTGGTTAAGCTTTGGGCTCTTGATTTCTGCTCATGTCATGATCTCACAGTGGTGAGATTGAGCCCTGTGATGGGCTCTGTGCTGACAAGGAGGAACTGCTTGAGATTCTCTCTGTCCTCTCTCTGCCCCCCCCCCCCCACTGTGCTTTCTCTCTCTCTCTCTCAAAATAAATAAAATAAACATTTTTTTAAAGAGCACAGGAAATAGAATAGTCAAAACAATTTCGAAAAGGAAGAAAAGTTGGAGAATTTCCATTACCCAACTCAAGGAGGAAAGAATAATCTTTTCAACAAAAAATACCAGAACAATTGGACAATTGCAATCCTTTCCCCAAACAAGCCCCTCAAAACCCTTGACCCATACCTTAGATACTATATAAAAACTAACTCAAAATATATCATAGACTTAAGTGTAAGATGTCAAACTATAAAACTTCTCAAAGAAAACATGTGAAAAAAACTTTTGACCTTGAGTTTGAGAAAGTTTTTGGACATGGCACCAATAGCATGATCCATACAAGAAAAAAAAAGGGAGCTCAATAAAATTAAAAACTATTTAGTGGTGCATTTGGGTGATTCAGTCGGTTAAACATCTGACTCTTGATTTCGGCCCAAGTCATGATCTGGTGGTTGGTGAGATTGAGCCCTGCATCAAGCTCTACATTAACAGTTCAGAGCCTGCTTGGGATTCTCTCTCTCCCTCTCTCTCTCTGCCCTTTCCCTCCTCTCTCTCTCTCTCTCTCTCTCTCTCACTCAAAATAAATAAGTAAACATTTAAAAAAATTGTTTATCTTTGAAAGACATTGTTAAAGGACTGAAAAGACAAGCCACAAACTGGAAGAAGGTTATTTGCAAATAACCTTATATGGCAAAGGACTTGTGCACAGAACTCTCAAAACTTGACAACAAAAACCAACTAAAATGTTTAAAATGAGCCAAGGTTTGAACAGACACTCACCAAAGATATAATGGATACCTGTGTAAAATTGTTCAGTATCATTAATCATTAGAGAAATGCAGATTAAAAGCCCAATGAGCTACTACTACATACTTAACAAAATGGCTAAAATAAAACAACAAAAGCCTGATAATACCGACAGCTGACAGCAATACAGAGCAATCAAACTCACACCCATCACTGGTGGGAATGCAAAATGGTACAGCTACTTTGGAAAATAGTTTGACAGTTTCTTATGAAGTTCAATGTTGATGTACCATATCACCTAGCAATACCACCCCTTAGAGGAAGAAAAGGTTTGTTTTCATGAAAACCTGTATGTGAATGTTGATAGCAGCTTTATTTCTAACCACCAAAAAAACCCTGTAATGAACCCAGGTGTTTCTCAGCTGGAGAATGGATAAGTAAATTTCAGTACAATCATAATATAGAACACCACTTAGCAACAAAAAGAACAAATTATTGATGTACACAATAATATGGATAAATCCTGAATGCATTATGCTATTTGAAAGAAGCCAGACTCAAAAGGCTGTATACTTCACAGTTCTCTGTGTGTGATATTTTGGCAAAGGCAAAACTATAGTGATAGAAAACAAATCAGATCGCCAGGGATCAGTTGTAGGAGTGTGTACAATGGAGAAGCATAAAATCATTTTGGAGGCTGAAGGAATTGTTCCATATTTTGATTGTGGTGGTGGTTACACAACTCCATACACTTGTCAAAACTCATAGAACTGTACCAAAAAGAATGAATTTCAGTATTTGTAAAATAAAAAGACACTATAAAAGGACTTTAAGGCAAAAAGCAATTCTAGACATAAAGAAGGTCACATGAAAATGATCAGAAATATTGATTAATTTCTAAATTTCTATTTACCTAATAACCATTCACAAAACCTAATAAAAGAGAACTTGACAGAATCATAGGAGAAAGAACCAACCTACAATTATCCTAGAAGATTAAAAAAACTCTCAATAATTTATAATTTAGGGATATAAATTTAATAATTCAGGGATCTCTCATTAATTTATAGAAGAAGCTGCAAAAGAATCACTAACAATGAAGATTAGAACATCATGATTAACAAAAGGGAACCAATGTAAATATTTAGAACACTGCTTCCAATAACTTCAGAATAAAAACATTTCTTTTGAGTGCACATGTTATACACTTTTTTGAGTGGCCACTTCTGGGCCACAAGTGAAAAAAATCTTGATGTATTAAATCATGCACTGCTTATTTTTTGAACAAAATATGATTAGGCTAGAAATCAATAATGAAAATATAACAAAATAATGTCCATAAATTTGGAAATTAAGAAATGTACCAGTAAATAACCATGAATCCAAAAAGAAATAACAGAAATTTTGAAATATTTTGAGTTGAGCAATAATAAAAATATTACATTTCAAAACTCATTGTTACAGCTAAAATAATACTTAATGGGGCATTTACAACTCTGAATAATTCTACTCTAAAAGAAAAAAAAAGACTGAAAATAAATGAGTTCAACATCCATTTTCACTACTAGGAAGGAATAATAAAATAAACTTTAGAAAGTAAAAAGAAGGATTAGTTATGATGAAAGCAGAGATTAGTGGAATGAAAAACAAATCCACAGCAGAGAGGTTTGATACGACCAGAAATTGTTCCTCCAAAAAGATTAATAAATTTGACAAACCTTTGGTGAGACTGATCAAGGAATAAAGAAAAATAGTACAAAAATACAGGAATGGAAAGGAGAGATAACTTAGATACTAGAAAAATTAACAATATAATAATAAGGTATTATAAACAACTTTATGCCAAAACACTTGGGTGACATGGATGAATTCTTAGGAAAAAAAAAAAACACTTGCCCAAACTGAGTCTGAGTTCTAAAATAGGATTGTAGGTGCACAACTCTGCAAATGTACTAAAAATTATTCAATTATACACTTAAGATGCTTGAATTTGATGGGTGCTTGGGTGGTTTAGTTGGTTAAGCTACTAACTCTTGGTTTTGGCTCAAGTCATATCTCATGGTTCGTGGGTTTGAGCTCGACGTTGGGCTCTGCGCTGACAGTGTGGAGCCTGCTTGGGATTCTCTCTCTCACTCTCTCTCTCTCTCTCTCTCTCCCTCTCCCTCTTTCTGCCTCTTCCCTGTTCACTCTCTCTCTTTCTCTCTCTCTCTCTCAAAATAAGTAAACTTAAAAAAAAAGATGCTTGAATTTGATGCTATATAAGTTATCCCTCAGTAATGTTTAAGATGAAAACTGACTCTGGAAGAGAAAAAAAAACCCTGAAAATTTGTAGAAGTGATTGGAAAAATTTAATTAGTAATTAAAAATCTTCCTACAAGCAAAATCCCAGGCCCACATGGCTTCACTGGAAAGTTCAACCCAATATTCAAGGAACAAGTGATGGCAGTCTTAAACAAATTTTCAGAAAACAGGAAAAAAGTTTACTTCTAATTTGTTTCTGAAGCTGTCATAATTTTGCTATCAAAATCTGATAAGGGTATGGGGCACCTGGGTGACTCAGTCGGTTAAACATCTGACTCTTGGTCTCAGCTCGGGTCTTGGTCTCAGGGTCATAAGTTCAAGCCCCCAGTTAGGCTCTGCACTGGGCTTAAGGACCACTTGCAAAAAAAAATCTGATAAAGATAGTATGTGAAAAGAAACTTCTAGGCCAATCGCACACAGATACAAAAACTCTAAACAATATAATAACAAATAGAATCTAGCAATGTAAAAAGGATAATATATTAGCACCAAGTTGGTTTATTCTAGGAAACTAGGGTTGGTTTAATTAGAGAAACAATTAATGTAAATCAGCACAGTAACAGATTAAAGAAAAAACACTTGTGATCATTTTAAAAGATAGAGAAAAGGCATTTTATTAAATTTAGTGTCCATTCATGGTAAAATTCATAGCCAAATGGGAATAGATTTTTTTTTTTAACTTTATGAAAACTGTCTTCAAAACAAAACACAGTAGAGTAAAACAAACAAATAAAAAACAAATCCTCAGGGCCCCTGGATGGCTCAGTCGGTTGAGCATCCAACTTCATTCAGCTCAGGTCATGATCTCACGGTTTGTGGGTTAGAGCCCCGCATCAGGCTCTGTGCTGACAGCTTGGAGCCTGGAGCCTGCTTTACATTCTGTGTCTCCCTCTCTCTCTGTCCCTCCCCTGTTCACGCTCTGTCTCTCTTTCTCAAAAATAAATAAACATTAAAAAAAAATTTTTTTTAAATCCTCAACAAGCCACACACTTAACGAAACTTCACTTTCTGTTTGAGATGGAGAACCAAATAAGGATCCACTATCACTGCTGTATTCAGTAAATAGAAGTCCTCATTAGCACAGTAATGCAAGAAAAACAAAACTAATAAGGAGGAACAAAAGTGTCATCATTTTATGTAATCTAGTTGTATGCATAAAAATTCCCCAAGAATTTATGGTTCAAAGGTTAACATCAATGAATGTTTAGCCAATTGACTAGATACAAAAACCAGTTATGTTTCTATTCTACTAGTCACAAACAGAAAATGAAAAATATTTAATGTGAATATAATTTTATAACATCAAAAACATGAAGTACATAAAAATGTCTGTATAATACTTTTACCAAAATAAATAAAAATCTTTAGCATGAGACATTAAAGCATACCTAAATAAATGGAGAAATATACCATGCTTGTAGTTTGGAAGACTCAATATTATAAAATGTTATCTTGGGGTGCCTGGGTGGCTCAGTTGGTTAAGTGTCTGACTTCAGCTCAGGTCATGATCTCACGGTTGGTGGGTTCCAGCCCCGCGTGGGGCTCTGTGCTGACAGCTCAGAGCCTGGAGCCTGCTTTGGATTCTGTGTCTCTCTCTCTCTCTGCCCCTCCCCCACTTGCACTCTGTCTCTCTCTGTCTCTCGAAAATAAATGTTAAAAAAATTTGTAAGTAAAATCAAAATAAAATAAAATAAAATAAAATAAAATAAAATAAAATAAAATGTTATTTCTACTCAAGTTTATCAGTAGATTCAGTGCAATCCAAACAAATTTTGGGGGGAACTTGATGAAGTCAATTCCACAACATGTATAGAAGTACAAGGGGCCAAGAAGAGTCAAGGCACTCATGAAAAGAAACATGGTTGAAGCAGTTATTTTACAAGTTATTGAAAATAATTGTAAAATTGTAATAATTAAATATTTTTTAATGTTTATTTTAGAGGGAGAGAGAGAGAGCATGAGTGGGGGAGGGACAGAGAAAGAGGGAGACACTGAATCTGAAATAGGCTCCAGGGTCTGAGCTGTCAGCACAGAGCCCAAGGCAGGATTTGAACCTGAGAACTGTGAGATTATGACCTGAACTGAAGTCTGACGCTTAACCAACTGAGCCACCCAAGCTCCCCTAAAGCTATAATAATTAAAAAGGGTAGTATTGGGATAAAAATAAGCAGATAGATCATTGGAACTGCAGAGATATCCAGAAACATTTAAGGATACTACATGTATTCTAGAGTTGGCTCTGCAGAGTAGTGCAGAAGGAATGGTATTTTCAGTAAACAGTGTTAGGATGAGTGGATACCCATTTGGGGGAAAAAATGAAGGTGGATTCTTATGTAACATCATCATTTGCAATAAAGCATCCCAGGTGGAAAAAAGTTTTTAAAATGAGAAGAAGAAAAATTAGGAGATACAATAAGAGAATATTTTAATAATCTTGAAGAAGAGAAAGATTTTTTTTATGTAGGACATACAAAATTTCCTAATCTTATGATGAGGAAAAGACTATATATTTGACTACATAAGCATTAAGAATTTCTATTTATCACACCATATAGTACCTAGCTTGAATGTAAATTTAAAAAAATAAATAAAATTTAAAAAAGAATATAGTCAAAGAAAAAAAGAAAAATAAGAATTTATATTTATCAAGACTATGAAAAGCCTTTTTAAAAAGACACAGAAAAGAAGATATTTGTTTCAGCACATATAATTTACAAAAGATAGATCTAGAACATAAAAAGAATCTCTGTAAATCAATAATAAAATGACAAACAGCCTTCCCCAAATGAGCAGAACACTTGAATAGAAGAAAATTCAAAAGTCCAATGAAAATATAAAAAATTATTCAACTTTTGGTAACCAGAGAAATGCAAATTTAAATGACTGTAAGATACCAATATGCATTCATCAGCTGGTAGAAATAAAAAAATCTGCCAACTATCCAACATGTCAGGAAAATTTAATACCAATTGTTCACAAACTTTTTCAAAAAACAGTAGAGAAAGGAACACTTTATTTTATGAGGCTGGTATTATCCTCATATCAACACCAGGCAAAGACATCAGAAGAAAAGGAAACCGCAGACCGATATCTCTTATGAATATGTAGTTGATATGGGTTTGAATAACATGTATTTGAACTACAAGGGCCATTTACATGTAGATTTTTTTATAGTACAGTCCTATAAATGTATTTTCTCTTTTTCATGATTTTCTTAATAATGTCTTATTGGTTTACTTTATTGTAAGACTACAGTATATAATACATACACAAAATACATGTTAATGGACTGTTCCTGTTATTGGTAAGGCTTACATTGACTGTGTGTGAGGTCAGTGTCCCCACATTATTTGAGAATCAACTGTAGACACAAAAATCCTCAACAAAAATTAGGAAATTGAATATAGCAATATATGCAAAGATTTTACATTGTGACCAAGTGGGATTTATCCCAGGAATGCAAGTTTGGCTTAACATTCAAAAATCAGTGCAACATTTAAAAAAAAAATGTGTGATACACAGCATCGATAGAATAAAGAACATGATTATCTGAAAACATGTGGAAAAAAGCATTTGACAAAATCCAGCACATTCCATCATGATGAAAGCACTCAACAAACCAGGAACAGAAGGGAACTTCCTTCATATGATAAAGGCCATCTATAAAAAGCCCACAGCTAACATCTTATTTAATGTGAAAGCTTTTCCCCTAAGATCAGGAATAAAACAAGGATGTCTGCCCTCACCACTTCCATTCAACATTGTATGGGAGGTGCTAGCCAGGAGGATTAGTCAAGGAAACTAAAAATTACAAAGCATGGTTGACAGGAATTAAAGGCTCATTCTTTGGGCCTTTAATGATGAGAAGATATCCTATGTTCATGATTGATTTTGTTATCATGATTGATATTGTTAAGATGGCAATACTCCCCAAACTGATATACATATTCAATACAGTCACGATCAAACTCCTAGTTGACTTTGCAGAGATTGCCATGCTGATCCTAAAATTCACATGAAAATGCAAGGGATCCAAAAACAATTCTGAAAAAGGACAAAGTTGGAGGATTCATACTTCCCAGTTCAAAATTTACCACAAAGCTGTGGTAATTAAGACAGTGTGATATTGGTATAAGGATAGACACATACATTAATGGAATAGATTGAGAGTAGTCTACAAATAAGCCCTCACATTTTCAGTTAGTTGATTTTTAACAAAAGCGTCAAGACAATTTAATGAGAAAAGAATTGTCATTTCAACCAGTAATACTAGGAAAACTGAATATCTATATGCAAATAGATATCCTCATGGAATAAAATTGGACTCCTATCTCACAGTATATATAAAAATTGATTCAAAATAGGTTAAAAATCTAAGTGTAAGAGCTGAAACTATAAAAGTATTAGAAGAAAATGTAGATGTAAATCTGCATGGTCTTGAATTAGGCACAATAATTTCTTAAATACAACACAAAAACATAAGCAATAAAATAAAATATAGGTAAACTGGAAGTTAAATTTAAAACACTTGTGCTTCAAAGGACACTAACAAGAAAGCGAAAAGACAGCCACAGGATGGAAGAAAATTTTTGCAAATCATGTATCCAGTAAGGAAGATATATCTATCTTACAACTTAGTAATAAAAAGACAAATAGCCCAATTAAAAAATGGTCAATGGATACAGAAAAAAATCACTTCTCTAAAGGAGATATACAAATGACCAATATGCACATGAAAAGATGCTCAACATCAGAAGCCATTAGGGAAATGCAAATCAAAACTAGAAAGAGATACCAAATTACATCCACTAGAATGGTTATTATAAAAAACCAGAGATAATAACAAGTGTTGGAGAGGATGTGGAGAAACTGGAACCATCATGCTTTGTTGGTGGGAATGTAAAATGGCACAGCTGCTTTGGAAAACAGTTTGACAGTTCCTCAAACGGTTAAACATAGACTCCATGTGATCAGGATCTCCACTCCTAGGTATATAATCAAGGGAAAAGAAAACACACGTCCACACAAAATCTTGTATGTGAATGTTTCATAGCATATGTTCACAATAGCCCCATAGAGAAAGAACCCTAATGTCCGTCAACTGATTAATGGATAAATAATATATGGTATACACATACAGTGGGATATTATTTGGAAAAGAAATGAGACACTAATATGTGCTACAACATGGATGAGCCTTGAGAAACTATGCTAAGTCAAAGATGCCATCATTAAGTTCCACATATTGTATGATTCCACTTATATGAAATGATCAGAACAGGAAATGTATAGAGACAGAAGTAGATTAATGGTTGCCTAGGGCTGGGATTGGAAGATTGAGCAATGATGTCTAAGGAGTGTGGGGTTTTTATTTGGGTGGTAATTAAAATGTCCTAAGAATTTAAAGATATTAATTCTTCTTTTTTCAGCTTTATTGAGGTATAATTGACAAATAAAATTGTGAGATATTTGAAGTACACATTTTGATGCTTTGATATATATATATATATATATATATATATATATATATATATATATATTCCCCAAAATTTATTGTGATGACAGAAGCACAACTTTGTGACTATATTAAAACCCATCAAATTGTACACTTTGAAAGGGTGAATTGTATGGTGTGTGAATTATATCTCAACAAAGTTGTTTTAAAAAACTCTCTGACAATACCACATATTAAGGGTTATATAGAGCAATGGGAAATCTTAGGCACTGTTGCTGGGGGTGGAAACTAGTATAACCTTTCTGGAGAGATGTCTGGCAATATCTAGAGTTAAAGATATGCATACCCTTGATTCAGCAATTTTACTCCTGAGTGTACCCCTAGGGAAACTTGTACACACACATACCAGGACGCATTTACAAGAATAGCAGCATTACTTGTAATACACAACCCAAATGTGCATCATCAGTAGAATGTATCATTAAGGTATAGCCATATAATGGAAGACTATCAAGAAAGAAAAGAAATGATCTAAAACTGTTTTCAGCAGAAAATATAAATTAACAAAAATTAAAAAAATAAAACTGTTTGGGGCGCCTGGGTGGCTCAGTCAGTAGAGTGTCAGACTCCTGATTTCAGCTCAGGTCATGCTTTCAAGGTCACTAGATCGAGCCCTGCATCAGGCTCTGCACTGAGAATATAGCCTGCTTGGGATTCTTTCTTTCTGCCCCTCCTCTGCTCAAGCACATAGACACATGTGTGCATGTGCGCTCTCTCTCAAAACAAATAAAATAAAAAAATATTTAAAATTTAAAAACTCCTATTCTTAGCAAACATGAATAAATCCTAAAAAACCCAATGTTGAGGGAAAAAATCAAAATACAAAAATACACAGTCCATTTACATAAAGCCCAAACCAGCCCAAACTAAAGTTTAGCATTTAGGAGTATATCCATAGACGGTAGAACAAAAAGAAATGTGAGAAAATGATTATCTCAGAAGTCAGAATGGTGTTTACCTTCCCTTTGTGGGAAAGGGACACACAGGGGGGGTTGGAGACCCTGGCAATGTTCTTTCTTGACGTGAGTACATAGCTGTCCCTTTAGCATGGTTCATTAAGCTGTATATTTATACATTTTTGGTTTTTTTCTGCATGAAATAATGCACAATAAAAAAGGGTCAAAGAAAAGTTTGAAGAAACTTTTGGAACCAATACAAGGAACATTGTGTTAATATTTTAAACCCACTTTTATTTATTATTTATAGGTATTTGGAGTGAAGTGGGAGAATTATATGTGCTTACATATAATACTGCCCTCCTGACCCAGAAGTTGATATACTGCATTATAAACAAAAGAACTCATTGTCGGTAGTGCCTGGAGTGGGACCATACGCTGAGGTTCAGGAGAGGTTTAGATGAATTGATGGAAGAGAGATCTCAAGTGGTGATACATAAGATAAATTCCTAACCTTTTGAAGTGGATGTCAAAGAGGGTAATTGGATTCCCTTCAACATGTTTCTTGTTGCTGCTGTCAGATAGAAAGCTAGACTGGATCGATGGAGGGGCTGACCCAGGAAGGCAAATCTCATCTTCTTCTGTAACTACAGAAGATACAATTCTTCCCCAGAGGATCTCAGCCCATGTCAGGTGCCCAGAATGAAGGTTGCAGCTGATCAACTAGAATTTGCCATATAATCTTGGAGTAGATGAGATTCTTGGTCCCTGGTTTCAAAGAATTTTCAATCCGACTGGGGAGACAAAACTGACACCTGAATGGAAACTTTGAATTTTGAATTATGGGGTTTTAATCACCAATGTATGAAGAGGGAAAATATTTGCAGATAGAGTGCCAAAAAAATTTACAAAGCAATACGATAGAACAATCCAATAGAAAAATGTGCAAAGGACCTGAGTAGGCAGTTCACAGAAAAAGAAATTCAAACACATGAATAATAAGCATATGAAAAGCTGCTCATTTTCCCTCATAATTAAAGAACTGTATATCAGAGCTATTTCTTATCACCTGTCAGATTGGCCAATATTTACTGGTTTGAAAATAGCTGGGGTCGGTGAGGGTGTAGGGAAATAAACATTGTTTGTGGCTGGTAGAAGTGCAAATTGGTATTTACTAAGTCCTAATTAGTATTACTAATTATTGAATTGATGTTTATTAATAACTCAATATTTACAAATTATGTGAGTAATTTTATATCATACATTTTATGTGAAATTTATTGTCAAATTACGTGTGTAAATTTATATCATAAGTTTTATATGAAATTTATTGTCAAATTGGTTTCCATACAACATGCATTGCTCATCCCAACAGGTACCCTCCTCAATGCCCATCACCCACTTCCCCTCCCTCCCACCCCCCATCAACCCTCAGTTTATTCTCAGTTTTTAAGAGTCCCTTATGGTTTGCCTCCCTCCCTCTCTAACCTTTTTTCCCCCTTCCCCTCCCCCATGGTCTTCTGTTAAGTTTCTCAGGATCCACATAAGAATGAAAACATATGGTATCTGTCTTTCTCTGTATGACTGAGTACAAACTTTTTGAAGGACAAGTTGCAGTATCACCTAACAACCCCACAAAACCACTATTCTTTGACCCAACATAGACCCCACTACTCCAAGCTATACTTGGAATATAGCTCTTGGATGTTCTCTTCACTGTATGGCAATGTAGACATAGGTAAGAAAATAGTGACATTAATTGCCTCTATGGATGGGGCAACTGGGTGGCTGGGGGTTGGTGAAATGGGGATTATAGGAAAGAAGAGGAGACTTTTTACTCTATACCCTCTTGCACATTTGGATTTTGAACCATGTGACGTGTTACTCTTTTTAAAAAAATAGACTTAAAAAGGGGACCTCAAGCCAACTTCATTGGAACATTATTACAACAAAGAACCGAAAATTACCCAATATCCACCAGTAGGGAGCTGGTTAAGTAAATATGCATGTGGTAGAATACTATGCAGTAGTTTAAAATAGTGAGACAGGGGCGCCTGGGTGGCTCAGTCAGTTGGGTGTCCGACTTTGGCTCAGGTCATGATCTAGCAGTCCTTGGGTTCGAGCCACGCATGGGGCTCTATGCTGACAGCTCAGAGCCTGGAGCCTGCTTTAGATTCTGTGTTTTCCTCTCTCTCTGCCCCTCCCCCACTCACCTTCTGTCTCTGTCTCTCTCTCTCAAAAATAAATAAACATTAAAAGAATATTAAAAAAATTAAATAGTGAGACAAATTCTATAGAAAATCTCCCAGATGCATACAACAAAAGCAAGCTGTATATATACATATATGCAGGGTAATTCCATTTTTTTATAAATATATGTACGTGTGTGTGTGTGTGTGTGTAATCTTTGGGGAGAACTGGCGTTGGAGAGGGAGATTTATCTTTATTTTGTAATTTCTGTATTGCTCGAACACTTTACATTTTGCTTTTTTAAGTATGATTTTTAATTTAAAATATTTTAGTAAAGTTCTTTGGGACATCATTAATTCGGCAAACACTTCCTGACATTTGTTGTGTTCTACACTCTGTCCTTGGCAGAAGAGATGAGATGTGAAAAGACACAGCACCTTTGCTGGAGGAACTCAGTCTAACTGGAAACCACAAAAGTGTTTATAGGGAATTGTCATATAACAGAATAAGCCCTGCTGGGAAAGAGTAACTGACACTATCTAGAGAGTCAAGGGAGACCTGGATATTGCAGAATCTGTGAGGGTGTCCCAGGCAGCGAAGAGAATGTTGTCCCAAGCCAGGCAAGTGATGATCAGGATCCAGTCTGGAGCAGTAGCAGTGAGGATGGAGAAGAGATGAGGGATTGGAAAACTGTTTCAGTAGTGGAATTGACCCAATTTAGGTAACTCATGGGATGTGGGTGGGGCTAGGGGGTGAGGGAGGGTTATTTCCATGTGATTGGGTTAGAGACATCAACTGAATTTGGCATTATTCTCAGAGCAGCAGAAGCTTTTATGCATACGGACTATGCTAAGTGTTGGCAAGCAAGAAATGTACAGTAGGGTCCTTATCCCCAAAGAGGGTTACAATCTTGTTGATAAGAAAAATAACATTGGCTTCTACTGACTGTTGGTTTCACTGATCCTTCTGTTCACTGAAACCTGCCCTTTTACTGACAACCACTCATTGTCTCTGTGCAACATTTGTTAACAAGCACCATCAAACACTGTCATTGTGCAGCATTGTTGTGTGGAACCACCCTGTCTGACTTCGTCACTTAATGACTGTATGATCTTGAGCAAGTGACCCAGCTGCTCTACACCTTACTTTCCTTATCTGTGAAATGGGCATGGTAATAACACCCACGAATCAGGCTTTTTATGACAAGTAAATGATCAAAGATGTATAGAGAGCTTAGCACAATGCGTGACACATATTTATGCTCAATACATGTTATCCCCTATTGCTACTATGTTATATTTATATATATTTATATATTATTCTTATGTTATTTATGTTATAAAAATTGTGGAGGTAGGAACTTAGATCCTCATCAGCAGAACTCCTCCTGGATATTTTAAATTGTGAATAGGCAGCAAAGCTACTTGAGCTATGAAGGTTAAATACATATATGCAGGCTTTGAGAATAAAATCCACAATAAAGGTGGTCCAACCATCTGAGGGAAGTGTATGTTTGTAGTTGTGCTACACGGCAATTAGATATATACAGCGAGCCATTCATATAAATAAAAATAATTGGTGTTTCCTTTTATAGTTAAGTAATATTCCATTATGCATATATACTACATTTTGTTCATCCATGCACTGGTCGATAGACATTTTTGTTGCTTCCACCTCTTGGCTATTGTGGATAGTGCTGTTCTCAACATGGTGTGCAAATATCTTTTAGATCTTGCCTTCAATTCTTTTGGATATATAACCAGAAGTGGAATTGTTAGATCATATGGTAATTCTATTTTTAAATTTTCAGGAACTACCATACTATTTTCTATAGTGGTTGCACTATTCTGTAATCCTACTAACAGAGAACAAGGGTTCCAATTTCTCCAAATCCTTACCAACACTCACTATTTCTTTTTTTAAATAGTAGTTATCCCGATGTGTGTAAGCTGGTATCGTAGTTTGATTTACATTTCTATGATGATTAGTGACACTGAGCATCATTTCATTTTGGCCATTTGTATAATTATCTGTGGAGAAATGTCTATTTAAAGTCTTCTGTCTGAGTGGCTCGTCAGTTAAGCGTCAGACTTTGGCTCAGGTCATGATCTCACAGTTCGTGGGTTCGAGCCCCATGTTGGGCTCTGTGCTGACAGCTCAGAGCCTGGAGCCTGCTTTGGATTCTGTGTCTCCCCCTCTCTCTCTGCTTCTCCCCCACTCACATTCTGTCTCTCGCTCTCAAAAAATAAATAAAACATAAAAAATTTTTAAGTCTTCTTATTTTTAACTGGTTATTTGAATTTTTTGTTGTTAGTTGTAGGAATTTTTTGTATATTCTGGACATTAACCCCTTATCAGATATATGATTTGCAAATATTTTCTCCCATTCTGTAGATTGCCTTTTCACTCTGTTGACTGTGTCCTTTGATGCACAAAAGCTGTGAGGCTTGATATAGTCCTATATGTCTACTTTGCTTTTGTTGCTTGTCCTTGCCATATGTAAGAAATTATTACCAAATCTACGATCACAAGTATTTCTCCCTGTTTCTTCTAGAAGTTTTATAGTTTGGGGTCTTATGTTTAGGTAACACATTGATTTTTAAAATTTCCATGAGTCCATACTAATAGCTAGAATAAAGATAAAAATAAAATTAATGATAGAAGAAATGAAAGCCATTTTTTTAAGTTCATTTATTTACATTGAGACAAAGAGAGAAAGAACAAGTATGTACAAAAATCAAGGAGGGGCAGAGGGAGAGAGGAGAGAGAATCCCAAGCAGGCTCCACACTGTCAGCACAGAGACCCACGTGGGCCTTGAACCCACAAACCATGAGATCATGACCTGAGCCGAAATCAAGAAGAGGTGGGTGCTTAACTGACTGAGCCACCCAGGTGCCCCAAAAGCCATTTTTTAAAACCTCTACTGTAATAGTTGATTCAGGTATGGATTATGAGTGGATGAATACAATTGTTGAAGAATAACTTATTCCCATGGTCTCAAAGTTTCCCCCCTCAGAATCTTACTAATTACCAAGGACAACATGGACCTTTAGAGTGGGCCATTACCTGAGCTCAGAGATTAAATTTAGCATCACTAGTCATGGGACATCCTAACATTCTGTGCCTCCTGAAGTAGAGTGATGGACAAGAGGTGCAACATCACCTAGGATGTACTCTTGCCAAAAATGTCTAACTTGAAACTAAGTTATGAGGAAGCAATAAGACAAATCCAAAACATGAGGCTTTCTATAAGACAATCGGACAAGTGACCCAGACTTGTCAAAAACTATAATAAATATAATATAATTAATATAATATAATATAATACAATATAATATAATAATATAAGTAATATAAGACAATATATTAAAAAGGCAATGAGACCATTTTAACTTAAAATAGAGTAGAAAGTCATTATACCAAATGCATGACATTTGATTAGATCTTGGATCAAAATAAAACAATACCCTAACCAGCAGAAATATTCTTAGATGACTAGAGAAATTTGAATACTAACTGTATATTGGATAATGTAAAATTATGGTGAAGTTTTTAAGTGTGATAATGCTGTTGTGGTTCTACAGGAGATGTTCTTTTCTTAAACAATGCATTATTGAAATATTTAGGGAAGAAATATCACAATATGAAAAGAGAATGGGCAAAATGGCAAATATTAACTAGTGAAGGGTTTGTGGAGCTTCTTATGCTAGTCTATCACTTTTTTGAACAAATAAGTTGGGAGAGAAATGAAATGTTATGTGCCTGATAATGCAGCAGGTGATCAAAAAGTCACTATTATGATGATCATATGTTCATTCATGCTAATGTACGTGCTTATGTAGCCCTTAAGGATTTTTGTTTTGTTTTGTTGTTTTGTTTTTTTGGTTTTTTGGTTTTTTTAAAACTATGTTCTCAGGGCGTCTGGGTGGCTCAGTTGGTTAAGCGGCAGACTTTGGCTCAGGTTATGATCTCATAGGTTGTGAGTTTGAGCCCCACATTGGGCTGTCTGCTATCAGCACAGAGCTTGCTTTGGATCCTCTGTCCTCCTCTGGCTCTGCCCCTTCCCTGCTCCTTTTCTTTCTCAAAAATAAATAAACATTAAAAAACTTAAACAATTAAAAACAACTATGTTCTCTCTGACACATTTTAAAGTTGACACTAAAAATGTTTCATTATAAGTTTAAATATTTGCAAGAGCCATGAAATCCAATATACTGCAAACACTGAAAATTTTAAACAAACTATTATATAACTCTTAGTATATCCTTTGGAACATAAATGTTATGGTGATTTGATACCCAGAATTACCCACTTAAAAAACTAAATTAAACATTTCTTTAATAGTTAGAAATTTTACATAATTCCATTTCTCCTTGGAACTTATAATTTTACTATACTTCCTGCACAGAATTTTATCCTAATGTGACTTTTTTCATGTGTTGGCAGATTCTTCATTGATCGTCTTATCGTACTTTGCTACTATAAAATATGTATATAAAGTGAAATGTTAAGTTTGAAATCATAAGGCTCTACAGTTCAACACATTTTTTTTTCAGGGTTGAGTTAGTTTTATCATTAATATGCAATCAAAACAACCTAAGTATTTTAGAAATAATGATTCTCTCCATATTCATTTCCGGGCTGGGAAGTTAGGCTGAAGGCTCACTATTTAACCAAAAAGATAGTTAGGGGTTTTTTTGCCTGGGCTTTTCCTATACCACAACCAGTTTGGTTCTTTCTTTGATAAATGCTTGGGGTTGTAGAAAAGTGTGCTTGCAACTGAGGGGTTTCCCCTCAGGAATGCAGGGCTTTCAGGGATAACACTGGGACAGTCCCAGCAAACCAAGATGGTTGGTCACTCTATGTCTGCTTACAAAGCCTTGATTTGGACTCTGGCTTGGCTACTGTATCAGTTAGGGATCAACATAAATAAATTCTACCACGCAAATTAAGATAATTCAGAAAAGTAGAAGAATACTACAAGAAACACTCATACACACGTCACCTATTAACATATACCACATTTGGATACGCTTCCACTCTCTCTTTCAAATTAAAACAATTTGAGAGGGCTTTGTTTACAGAGTAACTCATTTCAAAAGTGTTGTTAGGTGAAGAGGAACTACAAGAATGTTGTAGGAACATGGGGCTAGCAGCACTGAAGGTGTTACCACTCTTAAGGTTGAGGGGAAGAAGTTCCCAGAACTGGGAGGGAAAGTTATGTAGAACAGGTTGCCTTGACCTTTGGTCCAGAGCAATGACCTTTGGTCCAGATTCATAGCGCTTTGAGAAAACTTTATTTTTTTGTAATATTTATTTATTTTTGAGGGACAGAGCACTAGTGGAGAAGGGGGAAAGAGAGGCGGAGACACAGAATCCAAAGCAGGCTCCAGGTTTTGAGCTGTCAGCACAGAGCCCAACGTGGGGCTTGAAATCATGAACTGAGAAGTCATGACCTGAGCTGAGGTCTGTCGCTTAACTGACTGAGCCACTCCGGCGTCCCCCTTTGAGGAAACGTAAGGAGAGAAACCAGGGGAATAAATATCCTGACCTCTGTCCCCTCCCTCCCTTCTTCTGATCCCTTGCCAAGCTCCTCACTGGCCAGACTCAACCAAAGTCACATGGCACAGGACCCTGCTGGTCACATGAAAGTCAACTTTCTGTGACACTGATAGGGTGGGAAGAGTGGATGTGGAGGGGCCAACAACAGATGTCTGGTACATGTAGATATTGGCTCTGTGGTTCAAGGCAACCTTAGAGTTGTCATAAGAAGTAAATGGGGGTGATTCTGGTGAAAACGTTGGCTAAGCCGTAAAGAGTTATTACATCAATTCTATTTCATAAAAACCGTATCTGCTCCAACTTAAATCCATTGCTTCTTGTCTTATGCAATTCCTAGTGTGGTCCCTAGTACCAACAGGAATCTGGTAAATGTTTGTTGAATATATGATTGGTGGTAGTAATTAGTGGAGGTGGGTTGAGTGGGTGGCTTGATCATAGCTAAATACCAAGATATGCTCGGTTCATATTATTACTCTTATAATTAAAAATAAATAAAATGCAATAAGAAGAAAATGCATGGCTAATAAACTCAGAGAATAATGAGAGAAATTTTTGGTAGAGAAAACTTAGCTAGGGTAAAGACGTAAGGAAGAAACCTCAGAGATTCCATGCCAGTGATAAGGGGCTAAAACACAAAGAACAAAACGTGAAATGAAAGGAGAGGCATTTCTGGAAGAGGGAAGAGTCCTGAGGCACCATACATGAGTGGGGCAAGGGGTCTGTGGGAAATGTCTACACCTTCTCCTCAATTTTTCATGAACCTAAAACTGCTCTAAAAAATAAAGGCACTAAAAAAATTAGTGAGAAGGGAAGGGTAGGGAAGCAGTGACTTTTTCTGCTGCCTAAAATGTCTCTTCAAAGAAAAAAAGCATCTATTGATGAGCTGTAATACATTCCTCCACTTGACATTTGGAGGTAGTTTGAGAAATCCTGCCTCAATATACCGGGGGTTGCATGTTAAAGCCTGTCTAATCCCAGATGGCTGGATGGGGGTGGGTTTCTTTCCTCTTGTGTTCTGTGCTAAAGATGCCTTTCGAATGAGGACCCCTTGGCCTTATGAAAACACAAAAGGGGAAGTCGGCTTCCTTGGGTGTAGAAAGTCAATGCTGGGTAGAGTGGAGGATATGGGGTCCAGTTGTTTACTGGTGGCCTGTGCCTCCATCACTATGCCACGTCTTCAAGCCCTGCTGATATGTATCCATGCAAATACATAAGCATGTCCATCTCAGCAGATGTCTATTCAGCAACAGCAGGTTCAAGTGCTAATGTGTGGGCTGACCCATATGATCCTTCCACCAAAAAGTGGGAAGCAGGCCATCAACTCCTAAGAAGCCATATGCCTTTCTTTCTCTTATTTCTCCCAGGGACACCCATTGACCTACAGGTGGTCAATGTTAAATTCATGTGCAGAGGGGTGGAAGAAGAAGAGGAGGGGAACACAGACATAGTTCACAATTTATCAAGAGTGATAGTGGCCATGCTTTATTAAAAGTATCTTTCTAGAGCACCTGGGTGGCTTGGTCAGTTGGGGGTCTGACTCTTGATTTCTGCTCAGGTCATGATCTCACGGTCGTGGGATCGGCTCCCTGTCAGGCTCTACACTGACAGCACAGAACCTGGTTGGGATTCTCTCTCTCTCCTTCTCTCCCTGCCTCTCCCCTGTGCACACTCTCTCTTTCAAAAATAAACTTAAAAAAAAAAACCTTTCTATATTATTGGCCCCTTTTAGCAATTTGCAATGTCACTTTTTATATTAGGATCTACAGTCATACTGACTGAGGCTTGTAAGCTTTTAAAGAGCCTACAAAATAGATGGAATGAGAGAGAAAAAAAATGCATGGCTCCAAAATTTAAAAAAAAAAGAAAAAAGAAATTAACAGATGTTGAACTAAATATCCACAAAATATAATTTTATATCAATTTAATAAATTATTAAAGTTATTGTTCATAAAATTCATTATATTTATTACACATATTATATATACATATATTTTTTAGAGAGAGAGGGAGAGAGAGCATGAGCAGGGGAGAAGGGCAGAGGGGAGAGAGAGAATCTCAAGCGGGTTCAATGCCCAGCATGAGGTGGGGCTCCATCCTATAACCCTGGGATCATGACCTGAGGCAAAATTAAGTCAGACATTCAGCTGACTGATCCACCCAGGTGCCCCTAAAATTCGTTATATTTAAAAGCTATCTGTAGGTTTGATTTTTCTCAGTTTACAAGAATTCTGCTATATGGTAAATGATTGCTGAAAAGTCATAGCCAAATTAAATGTGCTCCTTACAGCTAAATTATTTCAAAAGCAACTTATAAAAATCCTTTACATTTTTACTGCAAAAACAGTGATGTTTGATGTGAGCTGGAGGTGTATTTTATAATGTTTGGTATGATGTGGGACAGAGCTGTAAGAATAGGCTATAATCTTAAAATGGCAATACATGCAAATACCTTTCTACAAGCATGTTCATCACAGTGTGATTTACTTACAAGGTTGTTCATCACAGTGATTTGAAACAACCCAATTGCCAACAACTGGAGACCATTTTAACAAATGATGGTACCACATAATGGATACTAGATGACCATTGAAAATGAAGTTGTGGGAAAATATTTAATGATCAAGAAGGATGTTTACAATACATTAAAATATAAAAAGTTTGTGTGAAATGATTGCTCTTGTTTGTAAAAGAAAAAAAATATTCTTAGATAAAAGACTGGGAGAACATATACCAACATGGTAATGATTAGTGGTTATCTCTGGATGGTAGAATTATAAATCAGTTAACTTTTCTTTTCTTTTTCTTTCAATTCTCTATATTTTCTACCACAAACATTTATCGTTTCTGGAAGCAGACAGATAAGGTTTATAGAGAGAGGAAACCCTTTTGATTTGATGGTTCTTTCTCTGATAATTAATAAATTCTAACCCCAAAAGCTTATGTGTGGATTGAGTAGAGGTTGCTCACATTTGCCTTTCTCATGTCTAAGGTTGAACACCATGGGAACATCATTTCAATGTAGATTTTGTTTTACTGAATAATGGCAATAAACAAACAGTGACTTGTTTTGATGCAACCAGTGGTCAGAATAAGCCACTTAAAAAATAAATTAGGGGCGCCTGGGTGGCTCAGTCAGTTAAGCATCCGACTCTGGCTCAGGTCATGATCTCGCCGACCGTGAGTTCGAGCCCCATGTTGAGCTCTGTGTTTACAGCTCAGAGCCTGGAGCCTGCTTTGGATTCTGTGTCTCCCTCTCTCTCTGTCCCTCCCCACTTGTGCTCTGCCTCTCTCTATCTCTCAAAAATAACTAAATGTAATAAAAAATTAAAAAAAATAAATTAAATTTTGTAGTCCTTTAATGTCTTCTCCTTATTCTTAGGATAAAATCCTAAAGCTTTATCACAACTTACCCCCTTCTCTGCAACTCTCTCTGTATCTCTAGGGTCATTATCAGCTACTCATATGCTCCAGTGTGAGAATCTGTAGTCATGAAAAGATGCCCCTATCCCACTGGTGAGGGAAAGGGCAGATTACCAAATCATATTTATGGCTTATTCCCATTTATGTAAAAGTGAATACCTATATTTTAATTTGAATATATGCACAGGATATACTGGAAGTATATACTAAAAAATGTTAACGGTGGTTAACCTTGGGTAATGTCATTTTGAGGAACTTAATATATGGTTTGAGATTCTTACAGAGATAAAGTGTCACTTTTACAAAATTGATCTGTGACTCTTACGTTGTTTGACGCACTGCTGTTTACTTTAATAGCTCTGACGGAGAAAAGCAAATTAAATAAGGTCTCAAAAGTAAATTTTTAAAGAGGGAAATGGATGGAAATTGTTCTAGAGCAGTAGGATGAAGTAGAGCTGCTGAAATGTTTGGTTTCATCCTGTGAGCATGCATGTCTGGTCTTGAGGCTAAAATAACCACTGAGTGTGCTATGAGAGGGACATGAGTATTTGTTGATTTTTCTGCAGGCTAAAGGCTCAAGATGTCAACACTGCTGAGGCCACTATTCTTCCAGAGAGGGGAGGAGAGTCATTCTCCTCTAGGCAAGAGTCATAAATGTGCGCAAGAGCCCTACTATCTTGGAGGAGGATACCAATTTGCAGGCAAACCGCATAAAAGAAGAAAACCATCTTTTGAGAGCTGAAACTTAAACAGTCAATTTAAAGAGTTGTGGGAGGTGCTATAGAAAGCTGGTTCATTGGAAAGGTCTGGAGTCAGAGAGGCTTCTGTTCCAAGTCTGCTTCTACCACTCACTAGGTTTGGACCTTCTTAACATTCCAGACTCATCAAATGGGTGATGTGCCACCCATTTCCTGTGTCAATGCAGTACTCTTTGCCCCAGCTGCCGGAAGTGTGATGAGCAGACTTTTTCCAGTTGTTGGCCTCTTTGGGATTTACTTCAGCTGCAGAGCCACCTTACCTAAAATCCACCCTTCTGAAGGATCCATGTCCAATGACTGAGAGGGAATATAAAGACCTGGCCATCTCAGCCCAATCTGAGGCAATTCTGAAGCACCATTCTGGCTCCAGAGCTACCCATGGGTTGGCTGAGGCTGTCAATGGGCATCATAGCTCAACTTCTCCTTCTACCCACTCCCATTACCATCCCCTCTGCACCACAGGTCCTAATCTCAAGGGCATTCCCTAACAAACATCCAGCACAATAACTCCAGGGTCTGCTTCCTGGGCAGCCCAATCTGGGACATTCAGTTACTTGACCACTTGGAGCCTCCACTTCTTCATCTATAAAAATCATCTTCATCTATAAAAACCATAATAATAATAAGCCCATTACATATGGTTGAGAATTACATGAGATTATGTATGTAAAATGCTTACCAAAGGCCTGGCATGTAACAATTATTCAATAGATGGTAACCATTATTATTGTAGTTACAAAAGAAATAGCCTATCCTTGACCACCCACCACCATCATTAACAGTTTATCAAGAGTTTGTCTCAAAGAGAAGGGTTTTGAAGACATGGATATAGGGTAAAGATATGTTGGTGGAAAGAAGAAGGTTGGGAGCAAAGGTTATTACCAAATGAGGACAGCCTACAGGATATGCATTCTCCTAATAAAAGAGTCAGTCAACAGACATCTGGTTTACCAGTGAGTCCCTTACAAGATTGGTCAGCACAAGGTAGTCCTGCAGGGACTGGCCACTTTGGAGCAAACTGATCAAGTTGAAGTCCTAGCCTGCAAGGCTGAGAGAAGGAGCTATAACCTCTGTGTCTCCTGGAAGATCGAAGTATTCTAAACAGCTCACCTTCTTGATACATCATATATGACCATGGTGGCTTACATGGGTAGCGTAAGGGCCCTTAGCAGGGCCATGGGTATGCGTGAAGGCAAGCCCTAATTCTTTAACAAGGAATGGAGATCAAGTGGACTGTGTTGTTAGAGGAGCATATGCCCTCCCTCTGTTACCACTGTGTTCTACTGACCTCCACTCACCCTGCACATTTCCAGGGCTTTGGTATCTACTTTGTGGTCCTCTCCTACTCCCCCACCCTATGTGCACGTGGTGCTCAATTCTGAGTAGCAGAGTGATCGATGACTTTATAGTGACTGGGACTTTTTGTTCCCTGGGTTGTTTTTGTATCAGTCTTGGCTGCATTTTATTCTAGAAATCTGTGTCCTGGGTATAGATTCGGCTTTGAGAGAACTGTCCATCTGGATTTGTTTGATTGTAAAGTTCTGTCTTGTATTTAAAGCTATGGTTGTTCGTGATGAAGAGCAGACCTGTGGATGTGGTTTTCTAGTGCAGAGATTGCACAAAGTCTCTGGGGCTTAGATGAATATGGGAGGCGTGTGGTCTGTAAAGTCATCTGGTGTTCTGAGACACCCAATTTGTCCCTGAGCTCTGGCAAGTGATGTTCAGAGCAGCCTTTGGCTGCCAATCTCTTTACACAGTGACTATAAATTTTAGAAATCTTACTTTAAGGATATTGTTTAGCTAGCATATAATTTTTCTGATGGTTTATTGACACTCAAAAATAATATTTGCAATATTCCAAGTTTGGGCCAGTATACACTGATGGTCTACCATCTGGATCGTTAGGAAAATAGGGTAATCCTCTCTCTTAAAAAATGATAATCCTATTACATAGGAAAGTCACTTTCAAGGTAAACATTTCTAAGATATAATACATACTTCACCATTTTTCAAAAATTCCTATTATTATTGAATAATAATAATAATAGCCATGTACATACATTATTGTATTCAGCCCTTAACAACCCTGTAGATGGGTATGCAGTAAGCAACCCTCTATGCAGTAAGGAAAACGGAGACTCAGAGAACTTATGTCACTTGGCTAAAATCACATATTGGGTGAAGGCCAGAATGGGGATTTGAATCCAATTTTGTCCAACTCCAAAGCCAATGTTATTGCTACCACACTGTGATAACTCTCCTACTTTTTACAAATTAGAGATTATCAAGTATATATTTATTTTTTAATTTTATTTTTTATTTTTAAAAATTTGCATCCAAATTAGCATATAGTGAAACAATGATCTCAGGAGTAGATTCCTTAGTGCCCCTTACCCATTTAGCCCACCCCCCCACCCCTCCAGTAACCCTTAGTTTGTTCTCCATATTTATGAGTCTCTTCTGTTTTGTCCCCCTCCCTGTTTTTACATTATTTTTGTTTCCCTTCCCTTATGTTCATCTGTTTTGTCTCTTAAAGTCCTCATATGAGTGAAGTCATATGATTTTTGCCTTTCTCTGACTGACTGATTTCACTTAGCATAATACCCCCCCAGTTCCATCCATGTAGATGCAAATGGCAAGATTTCATTCTTTTTGATTGCTCAGTAATACTTCATTGTGTATATATATATATATATATATATGTATGTATGTATATATATATATATATATATATATATATATATATCACATTTTCTTTATCCATTCATCCATCGATGGACATTTGGGCTCTTTCCATACTTTGGCTATTGTTGATAGTGCTGCTCTAAACATGGGGTGTGTGTGTCCCTTCGAAACAGCACACATGTATCCCGTGGATAAATGCCTAGTAGTGCAATTGCTGGGTCATAGGGTAGTTCTATTTTTAGTTTTTTCAGGAACCTCCATACTGTTTTCCAGAGTGGCTGCACCAGCTTGCATTCCCAGATTATCAAGTATATTTTAACCTTTTCTTGATGAGAGACAAAATTATAAACATTAGTGATAACACAATGCTGAAGTACTGCTTTTGGTGAGACCCTTGGTTGAAGTAACAGAAATCCAGCGATGCTCACATTAGCAAAGGAAGAAGGATTTAGGAGAAGATCAGGTGCATTGCAAGGTGTGAGAGCAGCATGCAACCAGGTTTAGCAGTGAACTGGGACTTGACACTCAAGCCCATCAGACCTTCCCTGTTCCTCATCCCTGCTTTACTCCATGCATCTTTTTTTCTATTTTCTTGTTTCTTTTCATGCAGACTGGTCTGAAGGGTTGGTGCCATGGTTCTAGATCATCAAAGACCTAGATACCTTGTAGCTGCCTGCCTGATCTTTCTTTTACTTTTGTTGTCATTATCAGAAGATGGTTGCCATATCTCCTGACATCAAGTTCTTATTTCAGGATAGAAGACTGGAAAGGTGATGGGCAAGAGGGAATTTGCCTTCTTATTCAAAGGATGTTCCAGTGCACAGAATGACTTCCTCCATCTTTTTTATGCTTACATAATGTTCCAAATATATGGATTTATTATAATTTATGTGACTCTTTAAAATTTTTTTAAGGTTTTTCCTTATTAAGGGCTGTTTTGTGACCCACTATGTGACCTATCTTGGAGAATGTTCCATGTGCACTCAAGAAGAAAGTATGTTTTGTTGCTTTGGGATGCAGAGTTCTAAATATATCTGTGAAGTCCATCTCATCCAATATATCATTCAGGGCCCTTTTTTCTTTCTTTATTCTCTGTCTAGATGTTCTATCCACTGCTGTAAGCGGAGTATTAAAGTATCCTGCAATTACCACATTCTTATCAATAAGGTTGCTTATGTTTGTGATTAATTGTTTTATATATTTGGGGGCTCCTGTATTTGGCACATAGACATTTATAATTGTTAGCTCTTCCTGATGGATAGACCCTGTAATTATTATATAATGCCCTTCTTCATCTCTTGTTACAGCCTTTAATTTAAAGTCTAGTTTGTCTGATATAAGTATGGCTACTCCAACTTTTTTTGACTTCCAGTAGCATGATAGATAGTTCTATATCCCCTCACTTTCAATCTGAAGGTGTACTCAGGTCTAAAATGGGTCTCTTGTAGACAACAAATAGATGAGTCTTATTTTTTTATCCATTCTGATACCCTATGTCTTTTGGTTGGAGCATTTAGTCCATTTACATTCAGTGTTATTATAGAAAGATACGGGTTGAGAGTCACTGTGATATCTGTAGGTTTCATGCTTGTAGTGATGTCTCTGGTACTTTGTGGTCCTTGTAACATTTCACTCAGAGTCCCCCTTAAGATCTCTTTTTTATGGTTGCATAGTATTCAAAATATATGGATTTACTATAATTTATGTGAATCTTTAAATTTTTTTAAGGTTTATTTGTTTATTTTGAGAGAGAGAGGCAGAGAGAGAGAGAGAGAGAGAGAGGGAGGGAGAGAGAGAAATCCAAGCAGGCTCCGCACTGTCAGAGCAGAGCCTGCTGCTGGGCTCAAACCCATGAACAGTGAGGTCATGACCTGAGCCCAAATCAAGAGTCAGATGCTCAATTGACTGAGACACCCAGGAGCCCCTATAATTTATGTGACTCTTGAGGACTTTTAAAAAATGCTCATGCTCTGGGTTTGCCCCAGATTTAATATCTGGACATGATGTGCAGACAGATGTGAGAACCACTGGGGTAGTTTATTGGTAACTTTCTTCTTCAGTCTATGACAGGAATGAGGCTGGTTTACCAGAGCTCAGAAATCTGGTTCAGGGCTCTGGAAAGTCAAGTGAATCCCTTGCTTCTGATGAACAGAAAGCAGTCATAAATAAGATACTCCTTAGCAAGAGACACAGTCACAAGAAATTGAGAAAAGCTGGCTTGAAGCCCTGGACCTGCACACAAAAGGAGGGTAGGGGATTGCAAGGTGCAGTCTCCAAGTATGCAGACTGCACAGAACTTACCAGGTAGTAAAAACACAAACTGAGGGTCATAGGATGGAAGAATCTCTTGCCAGACTCTTTGAGCTGCAGAAAAGTATCAAATGAGTTTCAGCATGGCTAAATAAAAGATGGAATATTGAGAAAAATAATAATCCAAACTGTACTTACAGCTTTTGGGGCTAATTGTTTGTGGAAAATACTAGACTGTTCTCTGAGTTTATCAACTTCATGTAGCCAAAAAAAGTTAACTAAGTGTGGGCCCAACCAAGAAAGGTATTAAAAACATAAGAGAAAATATTATCATTGTACTATCATTTAAAAGTATTGCGTTCTTGATTCTGATTTCTATGTGGAATTTTAGTCAATAAACCTCAGAAAAATATGCTAGGACTCTGAAAAATATGCTAGGATTTTAAAAAGTTAAAGGAACAAGCAACAATAGGGATAAGAGAGGAAACAAAGTATTTGGGCTTTTGAATATGATAAAACTGATGGCTAAAGACCTAATTTAAAATATTTTATTTATTTAATTAATTAATTTTATTTTTCAATGTTTCTATTTATATTTGAGAGAGAGAGAGAGAGAGAGCGTGCGTCTGAGCGGGAGAGGGACAGAGAGGCAGAGACAGAATCTGAAGCAGGCTCCAGGCTCTGAGCTGTTAGCACAGAGCCTGACGTGGGGCTCAAACTCATGAGCAGTGAGATCATGACCTGAGCCAAAGTCAGATGTTCAACTGACTGAGCCAACCAGGTACCCCCAAAGACTTAATTTTTTGAAAAAAAATTTATAAAATCAAATAGATTTTGAAACTGGAAACAACCCAAGTGTCCTTTAGCAGGTGAATTATTCAACTGTGCTACATACTATGGAATACTATTCCATATATACTATGGAATACTATTCTGTCAGAAAAAGAAATAGACTATTGACACCTGCGGCTACTTGGGTGGATCTCAGATCTTGAAAGGTTATCTACTGGGTCGCCTGGGTGGCTCAGACGGTTAAGCCTCCGACTTCGGCTCAGGTCATGATCTCACGGTCCGTGAGTTCGAGCCCCGCTTCGGGCTCTGTGCTGACAGCTCAGAGCCTGGAGCCCGTTTCAGATTCTGTGTCTCCCTCTCTCTCTCTCTGACCCTCCCCAGTTCATGCTCTGTCTCTCTCTGTCTCAAAAATAAATAAACGTTAAAAAAAAAAAGAAAGGTTAACTACTATATGGTTGCATTTATGTAACATTCTATTAAATAGAGCTAGAGAACAAAGTAGTGGTTGCCAGGGGTTAAGGAGGGAAGGGAGGAAAGGAGGTGGCTTTGGAATGGTAGCATGCCAGATCTTTGTGGCAAGAGAACTGTACTAAAGCTTGATTGGGTGGTGAGTACACAGATCTACACCTGTGATAAGATCACATAGAACTGAACACACACACACACACGCACACACGCACACACGCACACACGTATGTAAAACTAGTGTCTAAATAAGGTCAGTGGATTGTAGCAGTGCCAATTTCCCAGGTGTGATATTATACTGTAGTTATGTAAAATGCTTCCATTAGTAGGAGACTGGGTGAAGGGTGCATGTGGTCACTTTGTATTATTTCTTACCCCTGCATGTGAATCTACAATTATCTAAAATCTAATTTAAAAAATTAAATAAGCCTACAATATTAGCATTAAGTGGACAAAGCAACACTGACATTGATTTTTATCCCATTCAAAAAGGGGCAGCTCTTGACCTTTAATAGAAGTAGATTTAAAACCAATGGGACTATGTATCCTTTCACACACTGAGTAATGAACTTACAAAATGTATTCACCTAAGAGATGTGAGATAAGCACACTTTTAAAGATTTAAATATACTTTTAAAAAGCAATAATGGTCTCTAAGACACATTAAGATGTTTTGGAAACTTTTTGAATCTTGGAGCTCGATGTCACAAAGAAGAGCTACATACTGTCACAACACGGTCACAATGTGAGATGTAGGAATTTTTAAATTTATTCAGAACACCTTTGCTGAGCTCCCATTTTGTGGCAGGCACTGTCCTAGGTGCTCTGTGTCAGAAAGGCAAATGACACAGCCCTGTCCTCCAGAAGCTCATTACCTAGAGTTCTTCTGTAACTCTGTAAATGTTCCACTGTTCAGGAATTCAATGCTGGTGACATTATTTATGGAACAGAAATGAATGTCATCCTGACAGATATTATTTTTAATGATATCCTGATTAATAGTCACACTTGAGGCTATTTTAAAAATGGAAGCAGCCACCACGAAGTGTGATAGGAGTTACCCCAAAATAGACCATTTTATCCTCTGTGAATAATTTAGACCCTGGCACTCCAAATGCAGTGAGGAGCATGAGGACTGTGGAAGAGTTGATTGGGAGCTTTCAGAAAGTAGGGCCGGCATCTTATTTCTGTATTTCAGGACTTAACAGTGTGTGCTTGGTATGCAGCAGGAGCTCGATAAATGCTGAACTGACAACCTAGAGGATCTTTTTCTCTAATTTTATATGAGTTAGGCTAGGAGGAGCTTATGAACTTGCCTTTCATGGCTGCGAATTGATTTTGACTAGTGTCAGAAGGATCTGGAACGGGATATAAAATAAAAGAAAAAAGCTGAGTAGAGATATAAAAAACCATTGACAAAGGACTGACATGTAATTGCACCCGGGGAATGCCTTTGTCAACCAGAGGGACTCAGGCCTGCACCAGATCAACTCTGCACAGTGGCCACTCTGCTCCCATGGACTTGAGTTTCTCCTTTCTGGGTAAAGAGACACGATCCCACCTGCCCACTCCTTTCCTTTCAGAGGTAGCATGGGGATATGCTTTGATGGACCATTAAACTTTCATGCACAGAGATTAGCCTCACATTGTGAACATTATAAAATGATGCCATGGCAGTGGCAAATCATTGTGAACACTTCTCAGTGGTGAGCTTCTCAGAAGGCAATTATCAAAAAAATTATGGGGGGCAAAATGTGAAGATAGCCTTTAGCACCCTTGCCTTCACGGACTGCCATCAGTGTTGTTTTTGACCTGTAGGAGAAAAAAACAAATACCTACCAATATGGTGGAGATTATGCAGTGATAAGAAGTTTACCTCTGCAATTAATTGAAAGAAGTGGATATTGAGATCAACATTCAAGGATTTAAAAACATGATGTGTTTATTCTTTTGTTGAATGTAACATTTTTTTTTTCCTCTTTCTTCCCAGTTGGAGTCAGAGAAGGCCTGGAGCACTGTGGAGTAGTGACTGAGCTTGGCCGACTTCTAGCTACAGGGATCATAAGGGACCAATTTCCCTGGCTCTTTTTTCTGAAATCTGCAGCAGTATTTGTGCTGAGTCAGGACTTCCCATTGGGTACTCCCAGTCAGTGACTAAATGTGCAAGGATACTGATAGTTGATGTTGACTCCAGTACTTCTTAGTGGCCTTGCTGAAACTTTCTTAGACTTCATGGCAGTCCAGGATGTTTCCATCTAACCTTCTTTCCTCCCTCTCTCCTTCACCTGGGAGAAGTGATCTGACATGGCTCTCTAGCCTTTGGGGCTTTCTTCCCATTTGCTCTCCCATAGGCATTTCCCCTTGCATGCTTATTCCTTTCATGGGTATTGATTCTCAGAGGACTTGGACTAACACAAGTGAAGTGGTGTGAGAGTGGTGTGAGAAAATAAGGGGAAAGATGGGTATGCCCACCACTCACCCAATATAGAAAGAGGAAGCCATTTTGATTAGTAGGTGGGTCATGAATAGTCACCACAATGTGGTGGCTCAATTGCTAAAGCTATCACTGATGGTGACTTGAGAAAATGTCATGGTGGAGGGTAATTCTGTGGCTGGTGTGATGATACAGGAATTTGGGGAGAAAACGGGGAAAACAGTGCCTACAGAGACAATGGAGCTGACTGATTACTGCAAAGTTGTACTGGTATCCTACAAAAGGATAATGAGAGACTGAAGGCTATTAAAAAGCAGATAATGGCTAAATGCAAGATCCAGAATGCCTTGGTGGTAGTTCACAAAGAGGCTTTTTCCACCCAGAGTGAAAAGGCAGACACACTTGAGCAGCAGGCTGAAGACCTCATTGTGAGTCACAAAGCCCCAAATATGTTTGAATGCTCAGCTAAGGCAGGTGCATTATGCAAAGGACAGGGTACTGTGAAAATCTGTGCTATGAACTGAATTGTGTTCCCCACAAATTCATATGTTGAAGCTTTAATCACCAGCATGATTGTATTTGGAGACAGGACTTTTAGAAGGTAATTAAGTTAAATTAGATAATAAGAGTGAGACTCTAATCTGACAGGACTGTGGCCTTCCAAGAAGAGAAACAGAGATCTCTCTTCCTGCCATGTGAGGACACAGAAAGGCAGCCGATCTGTAAGCCAGGAAGAGAGCTCTCACCAAAAACCAAATCGGTCAGCACCTTGATCTTAGATTTCCAAGCTTCCAGAACTGTGAGAAAATAACTCTCTGTTGTTTAAACTGTGCAGTCTGTGGTATTATGTTATGGCAGCCTGGGACCCTAAAGCATGAGACTGGGCATTTGGATGGATGTTGAAGATATTAACTCTACAACCACCATAGGACCTTCTGGGCTCAAAGGTAGCTCATCCTTCCCTAGTAAGGCCCAGAACTTTTGTTGTGCTGGAAGATGCTGCAGAAATCATTCCCCTACAATCGGGTGCTTCCCCTAAGGAGTTGACCTCATCTCCTCTCCTGGCTGCCAGGCTGATAACTAGTTAAATTTCAGCATAGATTTAAATCTGACTGGAGATGTGCTCAGCAAGATGAAGGAGAAAAGAGACTTTATACCTAAAGAATTATAAAAACTAGATGACATATACTGGCAGGAGCCGGGGGGCATGTCTGGGATTGGATTTTAGGGGTACTTGATCAAGTACATGGGATGTGATGCTGGACAGGCAAGAATGTATTGACTTGATGGGGCACCTGGGTGGCTCAGTCGGTTGAGTGTCTGACTTCAGCTCAGGTCATGATCTCACAGTTCGTGGGTTCCAGCCCCATGTTGGGCTCTGTGCTGACAGCTCAGAGCCTGGAGCCTGCTTCAGATTCTGTGTCTCCCTCTCTCTCTGCCCTTCCCCCACTCATACTCTGTCTCTCTCTGTCTCTCAAAAATAAAGATTAAAAAAAAATGTATTGATTTGGAGGCCCCTCATGAGATTTAACACTCTATTGAAGACCCCAGAGGATGGAAAAAACTCAGCTGCTTGCTGGGGTTGCTCTTAGAAGTCCGGAAAAAGACAATGGCCAACACTAAGCAAAGTGGAAAATGCCTGAGTTACTCTGGAAGATGGTAGTGGAAGGCAGAAAGAGGAAGTGGGTATACTAGAATGGACTTATAACAGGAGGCCAGAAGAAGATCCACCAGAGGATTATGTTCCATGGGAAGGCCCAGAGGATACATCATTTTACCAAGGGCATCAGGAATGAATGAGAAAGTTCTGTAGTGTCTTCCCTCTGCAGGCCAAGATGGGTAGAAGAAGTGGTCGCAGAGCTAAACCCATTAATCCCTATTAGGATTACTTATTACTTATTATTACTCCATTACTGTTGCAGTGGAACAGGGAGTACTCCTCCCCTCTACCCACAGCATCTCATGGAACTAGTGTTCTGTGGACCACACCATGGAAACGCTGGATATGTTGGCATAGAGAATAAAATCCTGGATTTCAAGGCCCCGTCTAGGCTGTTGAAGCCTATTTTCCTTCCTAAACGCTTGTTCCAGGAAACAAACCACTCACTGTATCTTCTTATGAATATGTCTGCCTTTGGACATTTTGCATTCTTCCTTCTGTTTCTATTGTCCTTTTTCCTCTTTACATGTTGAAATTTACCTGTCCTTTCAGTCACAGCTCCATGCTACTTCTTCCAGGAAGTCTTGTCTGAAATAACATGATATTTTTAAAAATTGTGGCAAAATACACATTTATAAAACTTATCACCTTGGCCATTTTAAAGTGCACCATTCAGTGCTAATGAAATACATTCATATTTTTGTGCAGTCATCACCACCATCTGTCCATGGAACTCTTCATCTTGCAAAACTGAAACTCTGTGCCCATTAAACTCTGTCCCCAGGCCCTGGCACCACCGTTCTCCTGTCTTTCTCTATGAATTTAACCATTCTAGGTACCTCACGTATGTGGAATCATCCAGGATTTGTCCTTTTGTGACTGGCTTATTTCACTTAGCCTAATGTCTTCAAGGTTCATCCATGTTGTCATGTGCGTCAGAATTTTACTCCTGTTTAAGACTAAGTAATATTCCATTGTATGGATAGATGACATTTTGTTTATCCATTCTTCTATTGATGGGCTCATGGGCTGCTTTCACCTTTTTGGCCATTGCAAATAATGCTGCTATGAACATGGATGTGCAAATATATGTTTGAGCCTTTGCTTTCAATTCTTTTGGATCTGTACCTGGAAGTGGGGTTGCTGGACTATGTGGTCCTTCAATTTGTAATTTTTGGAGGAAACTGGTACTGTTTCCCATGGTGGCCGCACCGTTTTACATTCTTGAAACTACATGACTTTTTTAACAGCAGTCTATGTTAATTATCACTTTCTGTTATGTTTTTAGCCCTTTATACAAGTCTTCTCTTCCCTGTATTGTAGGTTTCTAAAATTTAAGATCCATATCCAATTTTTCTTTGTTTCTTCCCATACATCTGGATTAGTGCCTTACTGTAGTGCTGTTCTGCCCATTACTCTTGTGACTCCCTGCTTGCTGGACTGAATTTCTATCTACACTGACATCTTACTAATGGTATTCACAAAGAGTCACACGTACACACTCACATCATAATCTTTCTACTCTTCATCATGGCAAATGAAACCTCTATCACAGGATATCAAGGAAAATCAATATATTTATTTGCACCAAGAATATGGTCCTGATGCACCAAAGTGACCCAGAACACTGAGTAGAGATGGGGCTTTTTCAGTGTTAGTTATTTGTTGCATCAGAACAAACCCACCTCACAGATTCACAAGTATTGCTTTGGGCTGGATGTTTCCATCCTCCCCTACCCCCAAATCTATATGTTGAAACTCTAATCCCCAGTGTGATGATATTTGGAGGTGGAGCCTTTGGGAGGTAACTGTTTGAATGAGGTCATGGGGATGGAGACCCCATGATGATTGGCACCCGTACAAGGGGATAGAGAGACCAGAGCTCTCTCTCTGCCACAGTCCTGTAAGGACACAGGAATAGGGGCACCTGGGTGGTTCAGTCGGTTGAGCGTCCAATTTCAGCTCAGGTCATTATCTTGCAGTTTGTGAGTTTGAGCCCCATGTCAGGCTCTGTGCTGACAGCTCAGAGCCTGGAGCCTGCTTCAGATTCTGTGTCTCCTTTACTCTTTGCCCCTCGTCCACTCATGCTCTGTCTCTCTCTCTCTCAAAAAATATAAATAAATAAATAAATAAATAAATAAATAAACAAACAAACCTTAAAGACACAGGGAGAAGGCAGATATCTGCAAACCACGAAGAGAGTCTTTACCAGCAATTGAGTTGGCTTCCCAGCCTCCATAACAGTAAGAAGTAAGAGTCTGTTGTTTATGCTACCCAGGCTATATACTTGTTTGTTTTTTTTTATGTTATTTATGTTATGTTATGTTATTTATTTATTTATTTATATTTATGTGAGAGAGACAGAGAGAGAGAGAGAAAGAGCACAAGTGCGGGAAGAGCAGAGAGAGGGAGACAGAGGATCTGAAGCAGGCTCCACGCTGACAGCAGAGAGCTCCATACGGGGACCTGAACAGAAGTTGGACACTTGCCTACTGAGCCACCCAGGTGCCCTATGGTATTTGTTATAGTAGCCCTAACTGACCAAGATAGGATACAAAACTGGAAGGCTTCCAGGTAGCTCCCAACCTCTCTGTCAAGGTCAGGCTTGGTACCCTGCTTCCATTCCCATCCTGGAGCACAGCTTCTCTGTTGAATGAAGGTGGTGAAAATCTCCATCTTTCCTACCTGAGAAGGAAACGAAGGGGAATGGGAAGCGGTTCCTAAGCATTCTCAATCCCCACTACTTTGGGAGGAAGACATCCACACAACAGGCCTTTCTTTCTGTTTTCTCTTTTACATTCTTCTCCCATAGCTCCTGTCCTTCTTTCCTCAGGTTAACATTTAACTTGGGGAAAAAAATCAGCTACTTAGAATTTTGAGCAAATGTTAATCACCAACAGCAGTCTTAGTAATCTGCTTTTAACATTTCTCCTGAGGTGGGCAAGGCTAATTTAGCTCTTCAGTGGAGGTTCTGTCTGCTATTAACCTCTTCACCTCTTTGTCTTTCCCAAGTCTAGTTGCTTTTGCAGGTTTAATTGGATTAGGGTTAGGGTCTCAGATACTTTCAGATCTGGAACTTTTATTAGATGAGACAATGGAAAACAGGAGGTATGGGGGTTGGGGGACAGTAATTCAATGCCTGGCTCACAGGAGAGAATTCAATCCAGAATTAGTGAGGCCTGGAGGCAGGGCCTTTCTGTGGGGATTTCCTTCAGGTCCCAAATTACTCTGTGTCCAGGAACCCCTGGGAGATGAGGCCATAGGCATTTCTGGTGCTCCCCCCACCTTTTCCTTTCTTAAGGAGGAGATAAGAAGTATTAGTGGCTTGCGAGGGAGATAACACAGTAAGATAGAAGCAGGGTGGTGTTGTGAAAATCACCAAATGTTATACAGTTGGTTAAAAAAAAAAAGTAACAATTTGTGGTCTTCACAACCAGCTTCTCTCATAAACTAAACTTGACCCTGAAGCTTGCTGGGAGCTTGGCACCAGGGTCAGAAGTGATTAGCATTTTAAACTACAGGACTCCAGGGGCGCCTGGGTGGCTCAGTCAGTTAAGCGTCGGACTTCAGCTCAGGTCACGATCTCACGGTCTATGAGTTCGAGCCCCGCGTCGGGCTCTGGGCTGACGGCTCAGAGCCTGGAGCCTGCTTCCAGTTCTGTGTCTCCCTCTCTCTCTGCCCCTCCCCCGTTCATGCTCTGTCTGTCTCTGTTTCAAAAATAAATAAACGTTAAAAAAAATTTAATAAATAAATAAATAAATAAATAAACTACAGGACTCCAGAGGATGTAATGGGCTCTGGTGCTGAGGCCTTCTGAAGAGGGAGGGTATAGGAGAGAGATACCAGCCTGGTGGCTTTGAGTCCAGAAATAGGATATTCTACCAGGACCTCCATCACAAGTCCAAGGGCACCATTCACAGGACATGGGTGGTCACAGGACATTGTGGTATTAACTAGCCAGTACCTTTTTCTAGGTGGACACCCCTCCCTTACATCCACAGTTAACATGGGAGCTCCATGCCTACACCTAACTCACACTTAACCAGTTGGGGCTTTCCATCTCTTTGGTCAAGTTGATTGGCCCAGGGGTGGGCATCTGACCTAAGCAGGCTATAAAATGTAAAACCCAGGAAAATTCCAATGGCCACATGTCTTGCTGTGAAGACCTGGGAAGCAGAGGCCAGTTTGCAGAAAGAGAAGAATTAAATACAAGCAGAAAGGCATAGAGACAGAAGACTAAAGAGTGCATGTTTCCAGCCGTCCTTTAGTTACAAACAAATTCTTGTACAGGGTTTCATGAGTCACTAAATTCCCCTTCATGAAGCTGGTTCACATTGGGTGTCTGTCACTTGAAATCATCAGAGTTCTGAATAATATGCCAGAGGTCAGGGTCATGGATGTAAACATACTACTGTTTGAAGTCCTTCATCAGATTTGGAATAGGAATCCTCCAGTGGTCAAGCCTTGCCCTGAGGAATTGGAGGCAGGCAAGAAGGGTTTCAGAGATCCAACCAAGGAGGAACGTTTGAGGATTTAAGCACAAAGTGCCAGGAGACACGTGATGATCAGAGGGTATGCAGGTGACCAGGGCGACTACCTGATATTAGACTTAGGGCAGTAAAATTTTATTCAGTGGGTTAGGACTCCTGACTCCACTCCATTTGTCAGAACTGCCTCAGAGTAATGATTGTCACAGCAGCAACAAAACCCAATTAAAAAATGGGCAAAGGACTTGAACAGACACTTATCCAAAGAAGATATATAAATGGCCAATAAGCACATGAAAGATGCTCCAACACCACTAGTCTTGAGAAAAATGCAAACCAAAACCACAACAAGATACCACCTCACATCCACTCGGGTGATTGCTATTAAGAAAAAAACAACAACAGAATAATAACAAGGGTTGGCAATGTTGTGGTGAAACTGGAATCCTTGTGCACTGTTGGTGGCAATGTAAAATGGTGCAGCCACTATAGACAACAGTATGGTGGTCCCTCAAAAAATTAAAAAATAGGATTACTATGCGCTATGAACTGAATTGTGTCCCTCCCACCCCAACTTCATATGTTGAAGCCCTAACTCCCCACGTGATGGCATTTGGAGATGGCAAATAGTATTTGGCAAATGGTACTTGGGAGGCGATTAGGCTTGGGTGAGGGTGGGACTATCATGATTGCCCTTATAAAAAAAGACCAGAGTTCTCTCTTTCTCCCTCTTTGTCACATGAAGACACTGCAAGAAGACAGCCATCTGCAAGCCGGGAAGAGAGCTCTCACCAGAACTCGACCATGCTGGGACTCTGATCTTGAACTTCCAGCCTCCAGACTTGTGAGAAAATAAATTTCTGTTGTTTAAGTCAGCCAGTCTGTGGTATTTTATTATGGCAGCCTGAGCTGACTAAGACATTATATGATCCAGCAATTCCCACATGCAGTCTGGCCCCACACTTTCTTTCTGGTATGTTGTCATTATACCTAGGCTTAGTCTTGCAGAGTCTCCACATCCCTGGGATGGTCCTCAAGCTAATCTTTCCATTTAGGATGCTCCCCTCCCCTCAATATCCCACCTGCCTCTTGAAGTTTCCCTAACTCTCTCATTGGAAAAGGCATTTTTCTTTTGTTTGAACTCTCCTAGCATTTTGACTGTCTCTCTCATATGACACCAATCACACTTATCTTAGTTTTTCTACAGGTCTGTAAGATTACTGAGGGCAGAGAGGGAGTGAATCCTATGTATCTACAAGTTCCTCCTAGCTGACACCAATGTTTGACACACAGCAAGATTTTAATAAAAATTGCTTGAAAAATGAGTATGGAGAAAGCTAGAAAAGGTCCGTAATTAACAGTATGAGAAATTAGCACAGAATTAAATTTAGGAGCATGTCCCATACTCGTGTCTATTTTCTCTCACATACAATTTGGTCTGTGAATAGGAACAAATGTCAGTCACTAGTGTGACCACGTTAGTCCTGTCATTTCTGTTGCACAGATGTACCAAGTTATTGTTGCCAAGAATAACCCTCCACAAAAGCCTTGCTCTCCCTGCTCCTTACACATGCACATAGCAAAATATTCCTAGCAATTGCAGAAGGCTTCATGAAATCACAGAGGGGAAGGTCAGGAAGGGCTCGTCTCACAGGCCCTGGGTAGAGCAAAGGACAGGCCTGGTCCAATCTAGAATCTGAGGGAAGAGAAGGAGTCATTCCCTGTGTCTGGGGAGGGATAGACCCTGAGAGTAATGGCCAGTAAGCATTTATTGAGCACTTACTGTGTGCCAAGTATTATGCTGAAACCTGCATTGTCTGGCATGGGAGCCACTGGCTACATGTTGTTAGTGAGCATTTGAAATATGACTACTACAACTGAAGAATGGAATCTTTAATTTAAGGTTAAAAACACATGCTCTGTTTGGTTATTAGAAACTGTTAAAAATGGTTAGAACTAACTTGGGCATGTGAATTTACCTCTTTAACTATACACTGTATGAAATTGGAGTATGAAGCAAGTATTTCTGATGAAAATTTAGCATATGAATTGAGTCATTCTATTGACTGAAATGGTAACTATAACATACACATCAAAGTTTGAAGACTAACGATGAATAAAAGAATGTTAAATATCTTAGTAACAACTTTTATATTGATTACATGTTGAAATTATAATGTTTTGGGTTACATATATTGGGTTAAATAAAACATGATTAAAATTCATGTCACATGTTTCTTTCTACTTAAAATGTGGCTACCAGAGAGCTTAAAATTCCATATATGCTTGCATATAATTCTGTTGAATACTGCTCCGTGCTACGCTAAACATTTTAACACACGTTGTCTAACTTAATCCTGACAACAACTATAAAGTAGGTAGCATAATTATCATCACTGTCTTACAGAATATGCTCAGAGAGGTTTAGCAACGTACCTTATGTCACATAGCCCGGTGATGGAGCCAAGAATCAAACAGAGGTGGTCTGATGCTAGAGTTTGCAATCATATACCCTATGCTATGCTCTCTCTGGGGGCCAAGGGCTATGCCTGAGCATACAGGATTTTCTGCTCGGGTGCCAGAGTCACAAAGGGTCTCATATCCAGACTTTTTGGTAACATTTTTGGAAGATGCTATACATACCACCCAGGTTGAGTAGCAGAATTGAAAGCAGACATTAATCATGTAATTTGAAATTCTTCTTTCTTTTAAAAATCGATAGTTCCTCTTTTTATTTCATGTATTTTTTTTATTTTTTTAATATGACATGTATTGTCAGATTGGTTTCCATACAACACCCAGTGCTCATACCAACAGGTGCCCTCCTCAATACCCATCAAATTCTTAACTATAAGCACATAAAGTACATCACAAGTTTGGTAACCCTGCTTTCGGCACGTCTTAATTTTATAATATCCTGGAGGCCTCAAAAAATGGAAGAAAACCAAATCCCTCCAGACTTCTGGGAGGCTCTGGTATTGCATTAAATAATGTTCCTAGATGCCCCAAATGCTGTCTTGGATAGGTTTTAGTCAATAGAATGATGAGTGATTCAGGAATTGAATAAGACAGGTTTAACGCAACAGGGATGCAGTATGGCCTGGCAGCAAGATTATGCTCCTAACTTCTCATGCTACCTTGTTGCTATTGATTAATTGTCCACAAGAAGGTGGCGAGATGCTGAGGTAGAAGAGGAAGAGTGGAAAGATGAGAGACATTTGACATTTTCCAAATCCAAGTTTTCTAAGAGGTTGGCAGAAAGCTGAGAAGGCAGTTACTGTATGTGCTGGAAAAAAGTCACAACGTTTTCTGCTTCTTGCCCTACAAGAACATGCTTCGGGTCCTGACTTTGCCATTGTCTGAAACATAGATGCGCTGTGGGGACAGGACACAGTCAGGGTGTCAAGGGGAAGAGGGAGCTCCACTAGACAAGGGAAGGGTCAATTAGAGAGAGGAAAGTGAACAAAACCAATGCTGGACTGTGGCAAAGTCAAGCTCTACCCAATTACAATTGTGCCTGGAACTCCTTTGAGTCTGCTTTGGATTCTGGAGTGAAGTGGGATCACCATGTCATATAGGCCAGCATTTAAGTGAATAATTAATTGTGATTCATGGAACAGCAAAATCAGAATTCACAATTATACAAAGTGACATGAAAGGGCTGGTTTTAAATGTGGTGGCCATAGCCTGGGCCAGTAGGCATTTATTATGCAAAAATCACAGGTGTTTTTCTTAAAGGCTCTAGGTGCTCCTCCCTGCCTTCTATACGGACTAGTATAATGTCAGAGCTTAAGGTGGGAACCAGCAAGGATTCATTTGGGGTTCTTGGAATGTGGGATTTAAAAAAAAATTTTTTTAAATGTTATTTATTTTTGAGAGAGAGAGAAAGAGAGAGCATGAGCAGGGAGGGGCAGAGAGAGAGGGAGACACAGAATCCGAAGCAGACACCAGGTTCTGAGCTGTCAGCACAGAGCCCAAAGCAGGGCTCGAACTCACGAACCATGAGATCATGACCTGAGCTGAAGCTGGACACGCTCAACCGACTGAGCCACCCAGACACTCCCTTGGAATGTGTTTCTTAATGAACTATGTCATATCTATGTGTTTGGAGCATTGGTCTGTCTGGCAACGATACTTTCCTCACACAAAAAGTGGGAAAGCTGGTATTTCCCAACTTTCCCAAGTTGATGTTTCTCTGCTTTCCCACTTTTAAATGCCTTTACAAGAAACTCCAACAACTGAATCCCACTTGTTACATTAAGCATCTCTTCTAAAGTGGAAATATCTCTGGGACAGTTAAGAGACTGAGCCATTCACATACTGGTATGAGATGGCTTGGCATCACTGATTTTCTCCTAACACCTGTTGACCATTGAGAATATAGATGTTTTCACCGGGCTGGGAGGAGGACAGTAGAAGGGAATAGAATTGGTATTTTTGTGTTTACTTACAGCACACCCCCATGGGGCAGACCTGGGGTGAGATGTGATTGGGCACACCCCCATGGGGCAGACCTTGGATGAGATGTGAAAGGGAGAGATTTGCATAGAAGGGTAATTAGAAAGTGAAAGAAGTGCTCTACAAGGAAGATAGAAGGATTTGTTTGTTTGTTTTTACTCTGAATTTATGTCTGGGACTGGGCATGTACACAGTCTCTACAACGCATGGACCACTTGGAAATCAAACTCCAGACACCTGGATGAGTTAAGCAAGGCTGAGGCTAGGGGACGAACCAGAAACATCTTTAGACCCCTTCATTCTGTGAGGTCACTCTATTCTCTGCCCAAAAGCCCTGAATGCACAATTGGAGCTTTTCTGCAAGAAAAGCAGGACAGCTGCTGCTAATTTAATTACATCCAATTTGGTGGTATTTACTGAGCCTTATGTGTAAAGCACCTTCTTAACAGTGTTCCAGACCTACATGCACCCTCACTTCCTTCCTCTGAAAAACCTGACCATGGGATTCCCAGGCCATGGTGAAAGCCTTCAGCCTCCTCTGGCTTTATCAGAAGGGGAGGGGGCCTCCAGGTGGCTCAGGGAGGCCTCAGCTAAAACCAGTTGCTCTGACATTTTGTTTTCTCTCCATTCGATTCCGATGCTGACACTATGCAGGTTGCTATAGAACTGCCAGAGATAAATGTAAGAGCACATCAGAGCATTTAAAGCATTAATTCAAAGGGGGGCTGGAAGAAGGGAAAACAGACAAAGAAGGATCTTCCTGCTGTCGTTATGATTTTTACTTTTATTTTCCTGTTTCCAGAGCACCAGTAATGGGAAGTGCTTGCTTCTGTGTATCAGTGAACTCGGGGCACACAAATAAAAGGAGGCAAAAACTACTTTTTTTTTTTAAGGCTCTTGTCCCCAGTTGCATCAGCTCCACATGCTAAGGAGTGAAAGCAGGAGCGGTTTCCAGGGTATCTGTGGTAGAGACAAAAGCTGCCTCCTCATCTCTGAAAATGGTTCCTTTTTCAAATCGCATTTTCAAGTTTCCCTCCTTGAAATATGAAATGACATGGTCTGGGCACTGTTAGAGTCCAAGGTGTCATATACATGCAGTAGGTAGCTCGCAGGCGGCCCCTGGGGGAGGTGACAGGAGAGCCAGGCTGCAGGGGAAACTCTAAGGATGAGGCACCCTTGCTTCTGGCTGAAACAGGCTACTCCAAAAACCGCTCCAGAACAAGGAAGCCCAGAGGTGGTGAAGAGAGAGTTGAAAACCTTAAATTTTCTTTTCTAAAAAGTGCCGATTGTATACTTCACCTGCGAAGAAGAAATTTCTCTCAAAAGGAGAAAAAAAAGTCTCAAAGTAACCCCCCACCCCCCCAACTGCGCTAAGTGCTGGGACAAACAAAATGACTGATGTGCCCTGTAAATCATCTAGGGGTGGGGGAGGGGTCTGAATCAGGCAAAGGGAAAAAAGCAGAAGCCAGGCATAGTGTTAGCTGATTCCAGCAGAGGCAGTAAGCAGCAAGGGGCCTGGGCTATGGGATACATAATTGGCTAACGAATAATAAAGCCAAAATTGGATATTAACAGCAATTAGTTTCTGTAGAGGCACTAGGGAAAAGAGCTGCAGAAAACCCCATTGGGCCTTAAACCGAGGCAATCTGAAATTAAACCAGTGTCTCAATTAAATGGGAATAAATATTGCCACATCAATCTGTGTAAGTGTGAGAGGGGGCTGAAGGGAGGCCCCCTGTGAAGTCCAGGTGCACTTTCCTGTATGTCAGAAGCTTTCCGTGGCATGACCTTTGCCAGGCACGTTCTGGTCCGGACCTGTGGTCTCTTGAGGCCAGTCGGCCTCCTTTTCCTGGGGCACATGACCTTGAGACCAGGGCTCTAAAGGTTATCTCAGGGCACTGGTCTGTTAATCCGAAGGAGCCTCACATCATGGACTCTGCACCCTGGTGGGCCTAGCAGGTGAGGAAAAGGAGGGCATTAAGTTCTTTTTAGAAGAGAGACCGCGCCCAGGGGACGGGAAGGACTCCTGGGAGAGCGGCAAGGGTTCGGAGGTTCACGAAGAAAGAGCATGTCTGCTTCTCTCTTTCAGACCAATTTCTCGGCTCCCTCTCCTGTGGCGTAAGACTAGCATCAAGGCTGAAGGAGAAATGTGTATTTTCCTTCTGGGTTGAGGGTTTTGTGTTGCTGTTTTGGCTTCTCTAGAGAGTGCTGTGAGGGTGCGGAAGGAGGGTGTTGGGATGATGAGGACGTGTTGCTAGGTCCTGGGGGAAGGTGCCCGCTGCTCCGGCCCTGTGGCCAGGTCACCGTGGGTATGGGGATAGGAGAGGCTGGGCGCCGTAAAGGGGAGTCACGTAGGATGCACTGGGACGGAAATCCCTCCCCTTCCAAAAATCCACCCTTAAAGTGCTTTCACCCTGCCGCCGGGTTGGTGGGGAGTCGGGGGAGTGGCTGAACAGTGACCTTTCGGTAGAGCCCCAGTCTCAACCTCCTCCCTGGGCTGTGCCCGCCCCTCTTTCTCGCACATTCTGAGGCTTTCCGGGGTGCGGGATGAGGTTGTGGAGATTGCAGCTTCTAGAGTGGACAGGAAGGCGGCCTGGAGGAGGATGAGGGGAGAAGAACGGCCCCTGGCCCTCCCCGCGCGCGCGCAGGCCAGGCCGGGGGGGGGGGGGGGGGGGGGGGCCACGGCGGGAAGGCGCCGGGTCTAGGCCGCAGCCTGCGGCTGGGCAAGCGCTGGGGTGCCGAGAAGGGAGGACATTCCATTCTGCCAAGGCCTTAGGTTTGCCACGTCCCATTTTTCAAAGCTAAAGATGTACCCCCACCTTGGCCCTCCCCCTATTCCCACCCCGACTCCGTAATCGTCTCTAACGTTGACTGTCGTGTGTCCATCTGGCGCTTGAGCCAAATTGGGAAACGGAGGTGAGCGGCAGGGGGAAAGAGGTGGGCCCTCCAGGGCTGTCTTCACCGTGGGGGTTCCGCGGCTACCCCTGAATCTCGGATCATTCCGAAGCTTTGGGAAATGCAGGACGACCCAGGGCCTTGGGGCCCAGCTCCTGCTCCTCTTCGCCTTGCTCAATTTAGAGGTCTCAGGGGCATTGGAGAAAGAGAAAAGTGAAAGCCTCCTGCACGCTGGAAAGCAGGTCACTGGAAAGCCCTGGGGGTGGGGCCGCAGGCCGGGTGGGTGGCGAGGCCTAGCCGGGTATCCCCTGCTACGGAGGCTGGACTGCACACTTGTGCTTTCCGCAAAGACCGGCCTTAAATGGGCTAGGCGAAGTAGCAAGTTGAACTTCCCCCGACAGTACTGCCTCCTAGGTTCTAAGTCTCAATATTTGGACATGTTTAAGAAATAGACTGGATTTTAATTTAAAATAAACCTGCCCCCACTTTAATTCTGAGAAAGCCCCTAGTGATCCTCGAGGTTTATTTTGGGGGGCTTATGCAGCAATGACCCAGGTCCTCATTTCTGGGGAAACACTTCTTAGGACAAAGGGAGAAGGGTAAGAAATGAGGTGAGCCCTATTGAGAGCTGCTGACACTTCATTTCTGACCTGGAACATTTTTTGCTCTCAATAAAGCCTGCATTTTTTCCAGGCCATCTAAATTTGGTGCAGATCTCTCCAGGCCCCAGGCATCCAGGATAAGGTGGCACAGAGCAGCACACATTGACTGGACTTCAGCCCCTTTGAAGTCCTTTCTCTTGTTTTAGGTCTACATTGGAGATGCAATGAACTATTAAATGTTTTAGTTTTTTTTTTTCTTTTAAACTGGAGTCAAATTGAGTAAGACTTGGCAAAAACATCCCAATGAAAGAATTGTAGATGGGACTTGGAAGAAAAAAATCTTTATTAGGCATCATAATTCTCATAATTGTTATTATTGACATACTCATCACTGTGAATCAGCCAGGCGAGCCTCAAACACATACTACCAGCACAGCCCTCAGTCCCGGTTGACTCATGGGGCTCTAAAACCACCCACAGAGTAGATGAGGGAGGCTCCATCTGTCCTAGGGAGAGTGCTTTGCAGCTGCCCCCAGAGGACTCCATTCTAAGGTTGGAACAAGGGGGTGGGGGGTATTATGTAAGTTCAGTAGAGGCAAAGAGAAAATTATTTCCCTGTGGAGACAGTATAGATGGATAGATTTCTGTGTATGTGTGTGTGTGTGTGTGTGTGTGTGTGTGTGTGTGTTTAAATGCTTTCCTATAAATGTTAGCGATGGATGTGGTTAGGAGAGAAAATGTATGTATATATGTACATACACGGGCATATGCCTGCTCAGAGAGCACCCTTCCGCTCTCTGAGAGGAATTATTTATTTCTCTGGCTAAGGCTCCTCATGCAGTCACAAAAATTGTCTCTGCTCCCCACCCCTTTGGTGATAGAAATGACAGAGGAGTTTACCTTAGCTTTTGTTAAAAGATCAGTTTCTTTTCTGCTTAAACAGAGATCTCGCCTGGGCCATCGCTGGCAGGGGAGACAAGAATATTACCAATTTTTCCTTTGATACATTTCTAAATCCATCTTAATGTATCTCATACAGTCACCTTGGGCAACATATGAGCTCCCATGGTCACGAGGACCATAATGATGGTGATGTGTGTGGACTCATGGGGGCCTTCTTACATTATTCAGTCAGCACACTGCCTCAACGTGTCCTGTGTTTTAAAAATCATGTATTTTTCCCCTCGTTTAAGTCACAGGATATAATTAGAGGGGCTCAAATGGACAGGGAGGGGATCTGAGAAATGCCTTGGAAGAGCATCAGTCTTCAGTTTTCTTACATAAATATCACTAGGCATAAATAGGCCCAGAATATAGCAGAAGGGAAGAAGCTAGGACTGACCTTCACTCAGATACCTCTGTTTGGTGAACACAAAGGGGGCCTTGAAATTACACCAGGAGCAGAGTGTACATTCATCTCTGCCATTTGCAGCCATTAAAGACCCACATAAAAATACATTTCATAATGAGACCTGGTGAACACAGGAAAACCCCACACCCATGCACACAGACCCGGCAAACCTAGAACACTCCCACACCCATTAAAGCTTTCTGGAACAAGAGTTTACATAAGTAATAAAAAATATGCCCCTCCCTTCCATAGTTTATCAGCAGCAGGAACCTGGCAGGCCTTGTCCATGGTGCCTGTGGTTGAAGCTCTCAGGGAGAAGCGTGTTAGGTTTCCACCTAAAAGGGCCATTACTTGGGGGAGGCATCTGGAGATTGTGCTGAGGGGCAGGCACATCAGTGAAGGGTACAGCCCTGTCTGATGGAGTTATGGGAAAACAATCAGAGATGAATCTCACTATCGTGGGCAACCGTAGGGCAAAGGGTTGGTCATCGGAGGCTTAAATTGTGCCCCAAAACCACAAAAGCAGCCTTCTTAGGGGAGGAGGGAGGTAAGGGGATTTATACCCCAAGGAGGCACCATTTGGAGGATGATCTGTTTTGAAGGTAGTGGCTGCCTGTGCCTCTTAGGACAACCCTGGCTAAGGTTCAGGGGGCAGAGAAACTGCACTCTCTTCTGTCCTTTAGCCAAACTTGCCTTCTGGGAGTTGAGGGATAGCACCATGCCTGCAGTTTGCATGATGGAAACTGCAGCCTTCTAGAGAGAAGGGGTAAGCAGGTGGTGGCAGAGAAGGTTCTGGGAGTATCTAGATGGGATACAGCACGTTTAACCTCTCCTGACTCCAGATACTCCTTTAGGAGGGCAGAGGAAGAACCTAAGATATAATCATTACATGGTGATTGGCACATAATAGGTACTTAATAAATATTTGGGAGGAAATGAGGCTTGGGATCCATGGTATCTTTAAATGCTAATTTGCTAAGTGGGCTAGACTGAGGCTTTGCAGAGGAAAGAATGCCTCAGTAAGCTTCACCCCAAAACTCCTTTAGGCCTTGGTTAACGCGTGAAGAATCAAGACTAAAATCCTGTGCATCCCTTATGGCCTTGGTCTTGCAAAGACAGGCCTCTGCCAAGGGTGGGAAAAGGGATGCAGCCGGTTTCCTGGTAGGATGATCCAGCTCTTGGCCTCCTTTCTCTGCAGGGACCTGTCCCTCTCCCATTTCCTCCACCTGGAAATTTATGAGTTTAGGTCTTGCCACCATCCACTGCAGCTACGGGGGCTCTCTAGGATCAGCTGCTGGTCTGTATCGAGTGCTGGGGAGGAAGGCCTGATTTGGGAAGCAGGTTCTTCAGAATGAGGGAGGGTTAGCGCTTTCCATTCCCTGACAGCCCCTTTCAAAAGAGGCTTTCCTCAGAATCAACACTTGTGCACATTCTGTTTTTCCTTCAGTTCAGATTTAAGAAGGAATTCATCCCCTCCCCCTTTGGTACATGTAGGTTACTGCGCCTCTCCCTTCCTCTGCATCTCCTGGATCTCTGCCTGAAACTACAATTACAGCCGCAAGGAGGAAGTGAGATGCTCCTAAGAGCCCTGGCCACGCTTTCAGCCCTGATTGAGCCCTGATTGACCCTCCAAGAGTTTGTTCCTTCTTCCTTCTATATCCCAATGACTTCCTTAAGCTTGTCAGGTGCCCACAGCTCGACAGCAAAGAATGACAAACACCTCCCTCCTCCCTTCCAACTGGCTACCCACTCCGCCCCCCCCCCCACACCCCCAGCCTCAAGGAGAACACAATATATCTGTGGTCCAAGCCCTGGCACAGACTGCCAGTCTTCTGGATGCCAGATTATTTTTTTTAAAGGGCGAACCAAAAGCTAAGCCCAGAACAAAAACACAGCCACGGAAGGTGTCGACCCACATACAATGCGCCCCGAGCCCAGAGAAAAATATGCACACAGAAGCACTCCGTAATGCGCTCACAGGCACCCCCCCCTCCGCCCCCATCGCATCTGTGCTTGCACAGATCTGTTTCTGTCACAGAATCAGCTTCTCTCCCTGAGTCTGTCTGACTCTCTAAGCCCATGTCTGTCACAAGCTGCACACCTCCCCGCCCCAAGGGCTCCGGTTCAGGGTTAGCCCAGCCAGCGGGAGCCCGAGACCCCTCCCGCCCGAAGCCGCGGCGCTGAGCTCTGCGGAGGGCGCCTCGGCTCTGTGGCTCCTTCCCGGCGGGCCCTCGCGGACCGACGGTGCTCAGCCAGCCCCATTCTTGGCATTCACCGCGTGCCTTAATTGTATGGACATTTAAATCAAGGTCCGCTGTGAACACGGAGAGAGAGGCCTTTCTCCTGAGGAAGTAAAGGAGGAAGGAAGGACAGGTGGAAGAAAGGAAAGGGGGTGGGGAGAAGATGGGATGAAAAAAACAAGGAAAAATAAGTAAAAAGAAGGGCGCGTGCGCGCGCACTGACAGCGGGGAGAGGGTTGGGGGTGGGGAGGCAGGGAGAACAGGACCACAGCATCCTCCCTACCGCAGCTCCCCCAATCACACAGACAATGAGATAACAGCGACGTCTTCCAAAGGCTCTTTGTTCTCCCCCATCCTTTCGGATCCAGGCTTTTTCCTGCAAAGCGGAGGGGGTGGAGGGTTGGTGGTGTGGGTGGAAGTGGGAGACGGAGGGGTGCCTCCCCCGTGTTAATTACCCCGACTCCCTTACCCCCTTCCTCACGCCTCGCCTCCCCTGCAGCTCCAGACAATGAAAAAACAAAAACAAAAACAAAAAAACAAAACACAACACCAACCCCACCTCGCCCCAGCACAGCAAACCCTACCCACCCATCTCTCACTCTCAGTTTAGCCCAGTAAACTGAGGGGGCCAGGAGGAGGAAGTCGAGGGCACAGAAAGCGGAGGGCAGCGGGGGCTTGGCAGCGGCTGCCAGAGCAGGGCGCGCCGCCGCCGCCTTTACCTCGCTGGCTGAGTGCGGGCGCAGCCTGGCCGGGCGTGCCGCAGGGGCGAACTGCGCGCTCCGGGCCGGGATCAGCCTTCCGAAACTCGCCTGCTGCAGTCCTCTTGCTCAGGTCCCAAGTGGTGGAGGGGAAAAAGGAAAAGAGGGGGAAAAAAAGGGAAAAAAAAAACCCCATAAGAGCGAGGCCCATCTGGCCCCTCATCAGCTTTGTCAAGTCTTGCATACGCTAAAATGCTAATGACCTAGATAGCTCATGCAAAATGCAGCAGGGAGGGAGGGAGTGAGGGAGGTGGGAGGGAGGAAGAGAAAGAGTGATGGGGGGAGAGCGAGGGAGGAGGAGACGGAGGGGAGGGGAGGAGAGGAGAGGAGGGAGGAGGGAGGAGAGAGGGGGAGAGGGAAAGGGAGAGGGGGGCAGAGAGAGGGAGAGAGAGAGAATATATATGTCTTCGAAACACCCCTACCACTCTCCTCACCCCACCCCACCCCACCCCAAACTGTCAACGGGCTTTACCAGGTAAAGGGTGGGCGTAGATTTAAAAGGTCACTCGTGTCTAATGCAGCTGGATCCCTAGGTCAAAAAAGGGGGGAGGAACAGAGGATGAGAGTCCCCAAAGCCAAAGGGATAATAAGACATTATTTTAAGCCCCCTCCCTCCATGCGCTCCTTCACCTCTCCACTCTGTTTACACACAAACCCAGACGCCTCCTTAAGTGTGTACATGGACATATCAATTTTTCAACAATTTCTCAGAGCTTCTATCAGCAGACACCCATATTCTCCTCCCCAGCAAAACTCATCTTGTGAAGCTGAAGGGGGTTTAAAAAAACCTCTTTTTTTCCCCAAAACCCTCCTCCAGCTGGCCAGTCCCCACTCACCTACACCTCACTCCACTCTCCCGTTAGCCCCCGGACAACATCTCCGGTGTCTACTTTTTTTCTAAGCCTTCTACTTCCTAGTCTCTTCTCCAACACCTGGATCTCGAGGAGGGGAGGCAGGGGAGCAGGAAAGCCAACTTAAGTCTACCTGACCTCCCACCATTCAGTTCTCTTTCCCAGAAAAAAACGAAACAAAACAAAACCTTACCCCTCTCCAACAATGTCATCGTTCAAGCATGCCAAAAGGGTAAATAAAATTCAATCCGAATACCCTCAGAGGTCCGCACGCTTCATGGGCGCTCTTTGGCACGGGAGATCACTCCAGTTCCCAGCCAGCGCTCCCGCGCGTCCCTTCTTGCCGAGCCCAAAGTGCTTTGTCCTGGGGTCCACTCAAGGTCTTCCTCTTTTTGTTCTTTTTAAGAGACTGGTCGCAGTCCGAAGTGTTTCAGCCAACCTATCGAAAGGCAGTAGATCTACTGGAATAAAGGGATCAAGATATATACATGCAGATGAATGAGGGAGGGATGCGGACAGGCAAAAGGAAGCCCACATCTAGGGAGCGGCCGCCCCGGCCCGGCCCCAATTGCTTCCTTCGCTGGGGAAGGGGCGGGTGGCGAGAAGGCGCTGGTGGTCGCTCCACCTGGCAGGAGGAAATGATAACCATGATAAGGAGCATCATGGTGATGATCATAAGCATGATAAAAAATTCAGAATCTCCCTTTGGTGAACCAGAGCATGCGTGCAGGAGGGACTGCACTGCTGGCTGCAGCGGCCGGGGGGAAGGAGAGGAGCGCAGGAGGCAAAGGTTGTGGCGGCAGCACCCTCAGATGAATAATAATAACGCGCAGCGCAAGTTGCGGTTCAGCCTGAAAATCCAGCCCTCCGCGTGAACTCGCGTCGAGTGCGGATTGCAGGGGATGAGGAGGAAGGGGGGGAGGGGAGGGAGGTGAAGGGAGGGGGAGGCGGGTAGAGAGGAAGGCAGAGAGGGACAGACAGAATTTGGAGCCTTTTAATTTATCCTTACCAAGCCCTAATCTCGTTCGCCATCCTCTTTGGGTGAGGTCGATCTCCTTTTTAAAAATTATTATTCCTTTAACGGATTATTCAGCTAAAAGAAGCCACATCTGCTGACTGTACCGAAAACAAGAGGATTAGGAGCCGGTCCACAGAGCGGGGCCCGCAGCCCCCCACCCGCTCTCTGCACCAGCACACGTCATTCTCACTGCCCCCGGGTACCTCCCTCTCCTTCTTGCTCGGGGAGAGCTGTGCCAAGGAAAATGCGGATTTGGGGAAAGTGAGAAGTGGGAGCGCTCGGAAGAGCGGGAAAGCCAAGGTTGGAGGTGGCAATTCGCACCCCCACATTCACACGCGCTTCCGTTTATCCGTTTCTATCCTGGGCAAAGGGGGCGCTTTCGCGATGCCCGCAGCGCGGCACCTGCAGTGAAGCGTGCCCTCCGCCCCCTAAACGTAACCGCGGCTGCACCAGTCCCCGGCAGACTCCCTTCAGCAGTTCTGGGTGTCAAACCTATACCTTAGGTCGACCGCCCCCTCGCCTTCCTCCGCCCCAGTAGCCGCGGCACCAGGGTTCACCCACTCCCTGTCTCTTCCGCTTTTGCAAACGGAGTGGGGGGCTCAGGGCACCCTCACGCCCCCAGCTTCTCGTCCCCAGGCTGGAGGCGCCAGACAGAGGTTTCCGCGGACCGCGGCGCGGGCGAGGCCCAAGGTGGGGGGTGAATGGGGGGGGTATGCTGCGGCGGATGCGGTTGACATCACTGCGGAGAGCACGCGGCTGTCCGGCCGCAGCAGCGCCGCGAGCGTCTTTGCACCTCCCCTCCTTCCCTCCCTGCCAGCCTCCAGCAGCGTCTGGGCAGGACAGTGGCGGGGGTGGGGTGGCGTGGGGAGAAGGGTTGTGGTGGTGGGGGAAGGTAGTCCCTTCCTCCGCCCCCCGCCCCCCCGCAGTCAAGGTGAATGTGAAGGAGAGCGGGAGCGCGTGCCCGCGCCTCTGGGTACGTGCGCGCGCCCCTCCCGGGTCCCCTCCTCCCGGTTGCCACCACCCCCCCGCCCCCCGCCCCCTGCCGCCGCCTCCGCGCCCTCCAGTCCGCCCGCGCCCGCCGGGGCCAGATGGACTCCCGAGATTAGAGAGGCACAAAAGTGCGTCTCCACGTCCGGCCGCCACCCGTCCCGCGTACATTTAGACTCACTTCGGGAGGCGCCTTTGTTGTGTTGGTTGTGGCCGTGTAGTGTGTTTTTCCGGGAGCACGGGGTTAGCTTGGCCTTAAGGAAGGACTCAGGATGAATCTGCCTATGAAAACAAAACCCAAAGGCACCCCCCAGACCGGACCCTCCGCAAAAACCCAGCGCCAGCAATGAGAAATCTTCGTCTTTGCGAAGAGTCCGTTCTGCAGTCGCGGGAGTCCACCTCAGTCCCGGCGATTTCCGCACACGCAGGGCCCATCTGCTTCTTCTGTTCGGGCTTTTCTTCTTTGATGACTTTTAAAAAATCCACCACCACCACAACAACAACAACAATAATAACAACAGCAACAACAACAACAACCAAAACTGTTTCTTGGGCAGCACTGGATTCAATGCAAGGAGGGATGGATAGGTAGAGCAAGCCCCTGACAGCTAAGAGCGGCTCCTCAAATCAGATGGCCCGTGCGGGGCGGCCGAGAGAGCGGTCCTGCGGGGGTCGCTGCAGATGGGCGCCCACCGAGCGGGAATGGTCCAAATGAATGGAGACCCTGGGCGCTGTCCTGCCAGCTTCAAGGCCATTTGGGCTCTGGTCAATTACTAGGTGTTTGTCCCAATGAAAGAATAGCAATCTTAAAACCTCTTAGCACTGGCTTTTTGCCTCCAACAGCGTACCACGAGAAGCTTAAAAATAAGCAGTTTTTGTAAATTCTAAGACAAGGAAAGCTTTGGTTTAAATTGAAAAGGGAGACTGAGACAGACAAGGAGAAATAGAGCCAGGGAAAGGAGAAGAGAATATAAAACACTCCTGCGATAGATTTTTTTTTACTTCTGAAGACTGTAGTTAGTTGGAAAGAGCCATCATCTGGGATACCTTTCCGGGGGAAAACTTAACCATTCTGGTAACGTACCCCTCAAACTAAAATACTTTTCTGGTGGAAAAACTATACTGGCGGTAGTTTGGTTCAGGACTTACACCATTTTGATAAGGGTTTTAGATTCAGGACTATTTGTTTTCTATTCACTAAGAATTCCTTAAGCAGTTTCTGAACCCCTTCTACGTGGAGGTATGGGGCTGTGACTTGCAGTTTGTCTTGACTGAGAGGAGGCAGGGCACACGGCTGCTGCCCTTTCCTAGGTTTCTCTTAAAGGCCTGGTTTTGTTTGGCTTGAGGACGGTTTCAATGCAGTCCTCCCGCGCTGTTGCTGCAATGCAGGATATTTGCTCTCTCATCTTGCGGCATGGGGGGAGGGGAGCAGAGAGATGGTTTTGTAACAGGCGCTGCAGGCCTGAGTGGGAACGCCTTAAATGATGAGCCCCGGGTTAGAAAAGAAAAGAAAAGAAAAGAAAAGAAAAGAAAAGAAAAGAAAAGAAAAGAAAAAAAAAAAGCAGCTGATGCTGAATTAATAGTTACAGCATACCCCTGGGGCTGTCTCCAACGAGGGGGTCAGGAGTCCTTTCCCTTCCCCCAGTCACACATTTCTTATCTGTTTTTAACCAGTCTGATCAGATGCTGGGACATTTGTGATGGCTTCTTAAAACCTAAACCCTTGGGCTTAAGAGCTGTCTCTACCCCTGATCAAACTCACCCCAAATACTAACACGTTAAGAAATTACATTGTAAAACCTCCCCAAATCCGATTGACTGGGCTGTTTGGGGCCCATATGGCTGGACAGCTGTGCTGCTCCACGTGAAAAGACACCATTGCCCCTCGGATGGTATAAAGCGGGGTTCCCCAGAGAGCTCAGACATGACCTAAGTATTAGCTTAGCCTGGGGTGAAGACTGAGTTAAATCTCTCTCTTCTTGGAGGTTAAAATAAAGACAACAACAAAAATCAAAAGAGGTGCACTTTTGAATTCATTGTAAATTGCATGCCTCCTGCTGGTTCCACCAAAGGAAGGAAAGAAGACCGGAGAAATAAACTCTCTTCAGCTTACCAGGAGCATGACGTTAGGCAAACTGAAGACACAGGAGATTGGAAAGAAATATACTATTTGCCAGGCGTACCATGTGTCTGTGACATTTGTGGTTCCCTGTTCAGAGAAGCAGGGTTCTGACCTCAGCCGATGCCTCAGTGTTAACCATAAAGAACAGCCATCAGAACGCAATTTCCATGGTGAGAAGATGAAACCGTGCTTTAAAAAGGAAAGCCCATTATGAAATGCAGCCGGATTTAATTTTTAATATGATGGCGGATCCTCTAACGCATTCTTTGCTGGTGTTTGCATTCAGGAGGAGTGATTCATTCAGTGGCAGAAATCAAAATAACACTGCAGTACTTTTAACCGGCCTCCTCGTTCCTAAAGGTGTCCTGAAATAGAATATTCTATAACCTTCAAGTTGTGGTGGCTGAAGAAACTGAATACAGAGCTCTGTTCCTACTGAAGTGTTCAGGCTAGATAAGAACCAGGCTTGTTCTTACTTACTTATGGGTGCCTACACTTACTGCCTACCTATTCCTAGTTCTCATCAGGCCTTAACAAACCTTTTTAAATAAGGAAGAGGGGGAAAAAACCCCTCACAAGTCAAGCTGGAAAGTGAAATGGGGAAAAAAAAATACTGGTTAGAGGGTTGGATTCATAAGCTCTTAGTCCAAAGTCAGTCACCATTGTTTTGGAGAATTATTTCAATAGTGAAACTACCTCCTTTGAAAGCTTTACATAAATTTAGCAGACACTTCCTTTAGTATCAGTTCACATCTTGGAAATAGCTACAGATAGTTCGGCAGTTACTGTGGCTTCCAAAAACAAATCCGTTTTGGAGATATCATTTGAATAGCATAACTAATGATGGAACCCTGGAGAGCGTTTGGTTTTCTTCTTATTTAGATAAAAGAGGAAAGCAAGAGAAAAGCAAGGCCCAGAGAGAAGGAAATATTGCTTCTAGAAATCATGTGTATGGTGTGTAGCAAATCCAGTGATAAAGTTAAAAAGAAAGCCAGTTCTCTTCGTTCCTTGCCTGTATATTTTCCTCATATCACATTTGACCTTTAAGTTTTCCTACGACTTTGCTAAATACAAGAAATAGCAAACTGACCCTAGCAAGTACATTCAGTGAGTAACTTGGATTTAATTTTGAAATTCAAGTCTCTATTTAAATTTCTCTAGTTTCAATGATATTTCAGAACATATTTAGAAAAACACACACTGCCAGCCTCTTGTGGCCCCAGAGGGATAGGGCGAGAGTCACACAAAAGTTTCAGAGCCTTTGGCCAAGTACCACAACATGCCTAGAAAATAATTACGTTAAAGCCTGGGCCGGAGGTTTTGAGGAAGAACCCCCAAAACAGAGGTCTGGCAAACAGCACCCTTTCATAATCATTTTGGGGGAAGGATGAGGCAAGTGGCAAGAGTATCTGACCCATATCTAGTTTATCAGGTGGCAGTTACCAAGTCAATTTGTTTTGTTTCTGCATTATTTAATCAATTATTCATATTGTACAAAAGTGAATCTCTAAAAGAAAACAAAAGAAAATGAAACAGTTGTATGATGAAGGTGACTTGTATGGCCTTGGGCAAGTAAGTCACTCTCCTCCTTGTCTCACATCCTCTCATTCAACATGAGGTGGTTGGAGTACATGACTTGTAAAGCCCTTCTCAACACAAATAGTGTAGGATTCTATCGTTGAAAACAAAATCCACATGTTCCTGAGTCTGAAAGATACGCTCTCCCTTTTAAAATCTATCTGGCAGACACTTTTCAGGGCCTGAAAAGTTGAACACAGAACGCTTAGAGAGAAGTTGTGTGTGTGTGTGTGTGTGTGTGTGTGTGTAAATGTCATTCATCTGAAAGTACAACCCTCTTTGTTCTTGATTACTCTTTGGGTCAGGAAAAGGCCCCTATATCAGGTGAAAGCATTTTTCTATCCCCCTTAAAATGCCTCACCACAATGTAGTTGTCTGTCTCTTGTGCCTTCACATAAGCAGATCCAACCTGAGCCCTGTAGCCGATTTAAAAGCCCTTCCCTTTAGCTCCATCCTGACCTAGATTGCAGGATGACGACTAATGATTCATTTGCAATGCTTATGATGGGCATTTACTGCATGGCTCTCCCTCCCCCTTGCTCAGAAAGAAACCCTGTTACCCTTATCATCTGATATTACCACAAGTAAATATTTTTGTTCAATTGCTACATAGGGCATGAGGCTATTTCCTAATGAATTATCTGCCCCAGGGAGAAGATCTATAACTCGCCAGTGCTTCAGGCAATTTTTAGCCTGTGTCAGATTGTGTTTGCATTGGAGAACTTGGACTGTTTGTGTGTGTGTGTGTGTGTGTGTGTGTGTGTGCAAACTGTTTTTCTTTTTGTCCTTATGCAGAGATATACAATTCAACATACCTTTACAAAGAGAAAAGCCTTGTTTGGGTTTAACCGCCTGACGGGAGCATGCAAACAGTGTTCATATGTATAAAGGATGAGAGCCTAGAGAGGATATGATGTTTGTACTCACATGCCAGATACTGTTTTCATGCAAACTGGACAAGGCTTTCTTTGAGTTTCACTTAATGGCAGCTACCTTGTACTGTAAATTATGAAGTCAGTGCATTACTCTGGAAAAAAATGGTCCTGACTGATAATGAGGTGCCGATTGGTGTGTTCATTAGATATACAGATTTGAAGCAGAATTAGTAGAAATTAACTGAAATGGAAATCTTGTCAATCATAAATGAGACAGCTGACAAGTCAGAGGGAAAAAAAAATCCCGAATGTGATTCATATCTTGTAGGATTGTGTCTGAGGATGATTTAAATAAATTTGGACATTAGGTGGTGACAAGATGAAAATGAAAAATAGCATCCAATTGGGCAAAAGACTGTAGTAGGACCTGGGGGAGTGTAAAAATAAGTACAGGGGAAAAAGGAAGAATGAGGGGGTCGTTTGGAGGATAGCTTGTTTGTAATGAATGAATGAATAAATGAAATCTACAATATTTATTTCCCAGTAGCCGACACTCCAGAGACATTCAACTACTGTTCATAAAATAAAATCAGTGTCCCTTCTGTGTTGAGCAGCACCAAACAGATTATCTGCATATATAACTCTGCTGGAAGGCCAAAGAATCGTCAGCCAGAAGTAGAGTGCAGGGAATGTCAGCTTACTCTCAATCTTTAATTTCAAACTGCCGGTAAACAGGCATTTAAAACCACTGTATGTGAAACAAAGGGGGCTGCTGTATGCCAGTCAGCTGCGTGCCAGGCACAGTGCTGTCTAGGTGTTTTTCATATATTATCTACAATCTCACAGCCTTGCTAACTCCATTTTACAGAAGAGGTGGCTGCTTCCCCGAGCGGTTAAATGACTTTCTCAAGTGCATAAGCTGGAATTGGAATTCAGTTATGACCGGCCCCAAAGATTCTGCTTTTTCCATTACAACTCCATGCTGCAGGCTTCCCAGAAGGAACAAGAATAACATTATATAATGTAAAGCTGATATAAAAAAAAATCATAAGCGTTTGTCCTACCTCATGTACCAAGTTAATGCAAGCAGTGTGAGACTGACAGAGCAGATGAGAAACACCACTTAAGATAATTTTTCCTGCTAAACTCTGTTGTACACTATGCAAATATGATTGCAAAAGTGGAACATTATCAACACTTTAATGCTAGTTATCTTTCAAAGATGATACTTAGAGTAATCAACATAAACTTAGTATACTGTATCCTAAATAATAAAAATGTTGGCTTGCATCATTCTGACATCTTAGTACGACCTAGAAAGCTGATCTCGATGATATATGGTGATAATAACATTCTGCATTTAAACAGCATCTTAACCAGTCACAGTGTTTCATCACCTGGGATGAGGTGGGGGAGGGGAGTTGGAAAATAGAGAAGGACTTAGGGGCTCTTTTAAGGGCAGAGTTCCCTAAGGGAAATTCTTGGGATGGAGGATGGTAAACCAAGGTGAATATACTTCCATTTTGTTCTGAGTGATCTCAGGTTCCCTGTCTCCCCCAAGGCAGGGCTGATAAGCAGGACTCTTGCTTGGCAGAGATGTTCCCTGTTTTTGGTGCACGATCAGATACTCTGAGCTGATACAATACAAAGGAAAACAGTGTACTGAAGCAAGTGATAGACAAGTTAGGAGGGAATAAAAGGGACAACGGGAATTTCTTTTTTTTTAATGGGAATTGTTTCTGTCTTTAATATACACTTTTTAAATTATGGGCTACCCTAGGACAGGAAAAGAGGGCATTTCATCCCAAGTTCTTTACTCATTATATGTGAACAACCACAATATTACCAAGAAAGTTCCTTGCAGCATGCAGCAAGACACTGGTCTGGGAGGCCTGAGTTCTAATTCTTCCTTTGCTGCAAGTAGTGACCTTAGACAAGTGATTTTTCCTTTCTGAGCCTAATTCTTGTCTTACTGGGAAATGGAGGATGAAGGGATTTTTTCCACTCACTCAGAGCTCCAAGCTTTCTTTGTTCTGTTCTCTTCTCCCCTTTCGTGAGGCTCCTTCCTTATGCTTCCAGAACAAGATCCCAGTTGAGTAACCTGTACCTAACTATGTTTCTTCTCTTAGGGGAATTTTTAAAAGGTGGTAACATCAATTAATAGCATTTTGGGGACTCATAAGCCAGTGAATGATGGATGTTTGGGGAAGACAGAGGATGTTTCCCTGGCACTTCTGAAATTGTGCTCGATTTACATAGGTCTTTGACTTCTACTGGAGAGTGTGGATTCTATGGGAGAACAAGTGTGGGTTTTAGAGCCAAGACAGATGTGAGACCACATACTAGTTCTACTACCTATGTACTTTGGGCTGTTTTACATACAATACAAGGGATGATGATAATGCTGGCATCATAGGACTATTGTTTACTGAGAGCACATCTGTACTGCTCTATCTTTCTGCCTTCTCTTTGAAGATGGGCCCAGAGATGATTGGGCTTCTTTCATCGTCTCCTCCACCCCAGAGAAAGGGGTCAGGGAAGCAGGCAGGTGAAGTGCAGTGTCACATGCTGTGTGACCCATGTCAGCCCCAGTCTGAGCAGAAGGGAAGCCTAGGGAAGGATTATTTCATGATGTATCCTGTAGTTGACCCACAATCTGACTGAACACGCATTGTAAAAATAACCCATTATGAAACAGGGAGAAATACAGCCATGAATTCCTTCTGAATTCTGGGGAAAGATTTTGAATCCTGAGGATCTCAGAAGCTCCAACAGAAACACAGCTCTGCCTCCCCCTGGTACACTGGCAGTCTGGACCCCATTGTATGTGAAGTCGTCAGAGATGAGAATCTTAGAGCTAAAAGATAAGGAAACTGAGGCCCAGAGGAGTGAAGTATCTTGCCCAAGGCTGCACAGTTACTAAGTGGCTAGAAGTCAAAGACAAAAGGGCTGTACAACTGTGTAGGAAACCAGAGTTGGGTACAGATGAGAAGAAGTAGAATTCTATGTTGGGAAACTGTAGAGTCTGTTGACTTGCTTTCTCCCTGAGCCTGAGCCCAGCTCTGACAGAACCTCAAACTTTGGAGGTTCTCTTTTACAGGGATAATAGTTATGTCTACTTCAGAGAGTTATTGTCAGGATAAAATGACATAATGCATAAAAACAACAACAACCACAGTGCTCCATCATAGTAAGGGCTAAACAAATATTAAAGACCTTCTTTTTCAACTTAAAAAAAAAGGTAGCTATTGGCAAAGAAAGACTGTTAGTATAATTTGTTATTAATGAAGCCAGATAAGTTCCTCAATGCCTTATGGTAATAGCATTCCATTAATTTCCAAGAAGGCCAATTGTAACCACATTTTCCAAGGGTCTAAATAACTCTATTTCCTTTGAAGACCTGAGCCTTAAAGTTAAGGTCTGTTTTCAAGTAAGGGCCAATCTACAAGATCTACTTCATCATTTCACTTCTGGTACAAATCTGTTAGCAGGAATAAGAGGAGACACTAAAGACTTCAGTTGTAGATGTGAAGTTCTTTGGGGATGTCTGGGAGGGACAAGATGAAATTTGATGTAATGGAACAGCACAGACTGAGTGAGAGAAAGGGCCAGTTTTTAACACTCTAAAGGGAGAAACAGTGAGAAGCACCCTTAGAAATCTTACTAAATAATGTGGTCCTAGACCCTTCATTTCTGTCAATAAGAAACCTGAAAACCTCCTAGAAGTCAGTATCTAAAATTTTCAGATAAGATATATGAATATTCTTCTAATGGCATAGCAGAGCTCAAAGGAAATAAATATAACTGGACCAGAAATAAAAATCTAGCTATGTGCTGTTTGAAAGAGATGCATAAAAACATGTTAACAAAAGGGCTGAAAAGAAAGGATGGGAAAAGAAATAACAGGTAAATACTAACTAAAAGAAAACTGTGTAGTTCATTAATGTCAGATAAAATAGACTTGAAGACAAAAGACTTTACTGGTGATTAAGATGCTCTCCACATAATAAACAATATAAGAAGAAGAATTAAGTAGAAGAACAGTTTTAAACTTGTAGGCCCCTAGAAACATAGCTTCAAAATACAACGGCAAAAAAAAATAATTTTAGGAAGAAAAAGACAAATTGGAAATGATAGTAAGATATTTTAAGGTAGCTCTCTTGGTAATTGATAAGAATAGTTGGAAAGGATATAGAAGATTTGAACTATCAAGCTTGCTGTAATGGACAAGCTTGGAAATCCCTTACCAGTAATTAGAAAAAGCACAATTTTTTGGAGTGTACATGGGACATGTACAAAACTTGATCATGTAGTAGCCCACAAATGAAGACTGAACAAATACTATGATATGATGTCATACTGATTGTATTATTTGACTACAATATAATTTAGTGAGATATCATTACCAGAAAAAAAAAATCCACTTGCTTCTTCCCATGTGTTTGGGAACAAAAGACATTTCTAAATCGCTCACTGGTCCAAGAATAAATCATATTGTAAAATATTAATTATTTGAAATAATTAATTAAAATATCAAGACCTTGTGTCTTGCAGTTATTAGAAGTGCTTAACGGAGACCTTGGTATTAAAATGCTTATATTAGTAAAGAAGAAAGACCAAAGATGAGTGATCTAAGTGTCCAATAGAAAAAGTTAAAAAAAAGGAAAACAGAGTAAGCCTAAAGAAAGAATGAGAGGAGAAGAAAAGGAAGGACAGGTGGTGAGATTTCCCCTGTAATAACATCTGGAATAGATTCATGGCTATTTAATGGATGAGGAGAAAAATCCCCCATGCAAATACCTTTCCATCTCAACAGAATGTATAGTCTTTCCCCTCTGAAGGCCCTTCTCACTGAATCTGTGCCATCTTTGCTGCAGACTGAAACTGTTTTGTTCATCTCTGTAGCCTTCACATCTAGCATAGGTGCTCAGCAATTCTATCCAATGACTTTGCTTCTTCGTATTTCTGTATTTGCCCCTTTTGCTAGACTGCGAGCTCTTTGAGGCAGAGATGATATCTTTCTCATCTCTGCTCCCCAAAACATGTAAGCCAGGATCTTGTGCAAAGAAGGTACCTGATATTTAAATGTGTTTGAAGTTGAATTGTTTGCAGATAGAGCTTTAGCTTATAGACTGGGAGAAAAATGGGAGAAGAAACATGGAAGTGATTTCTGACTCTTCCAGACTTGGGAATCTGTTCATAAATAGGTTACTGTTGACCTTAAACACAGAAAGGAACTTTCCCAATGTGTGGGCATTATTTTGTGGCTTCTTAAGAAACAAAAACAAACAAACAAACAAAAAATGCCTAAGCCCTCCATTAGAGAGGGAACACATTCCTTTCTGAGTCCTGTCTGTGGTGAGAATAAATAAGGAATGGTTGAGGTAGAAGACTTTGGAGTCTTTCTACCTAGGTTAAATTTCTCTGCTGCTGTGTTTATTATCATGGTAATATATACATAATATAAAACTTACCATTTTAACCATTTTAAATTGTGCAATTCAGTGACATTAAGTGCATTCATAATGTGGCACAACCACTACCACTATCTATTTCCAAACATTTTTCATTATCCCAAACAGAACCTCTGTCCCCACTACTTTCTAACTGCAATTTTGGTCAAGTTGCCAGTTTCTTCATCTGTGAATTGAGGATAATCATATTATCTACTGAATAGGATTATTGTCTGGATTAAATGATGTAGTGCATGAAAACTGTTTAGCACAGTGCCTGGCACTGTGTTTTACTGAGTAAGTACTCAATAAGTGTTATTATAGAAGAGAGCAACGGGAAAGGAAATTCAAATCATTTCCAGCTGGGAGGGGACTTGAGTAGGGCATACTTGGTTCCCAGAAAGCATGCTGGACCGTGTCTTGATGGAGCTTGACTAGAACTACACCTGCGTGAGTAACTCTGCAGGCTTGAGAGGTGTGGGGCTGGAGGAGGTTATCTCTGAAATTCCTTCCACCACCACCACTACATCTGGTATGTCATGGGAACTCAAGAAACACTTAAGTAAGTGAATGAATGAACATATACATAAACATTTCAATGCTCAAAGGGAGGATAGAGATCATCTAGTCTTTTTTGTCAGTTTATCAATGAGAAGATTCAGAGAAGTAAACTGACTTATTCCAGATCACACAATTAGGGATAGAGCTGTATTTAAAGAGCCAAGGTTCTTAGGCGTCTTGTGCAATCTTAACTTGAACCAGAATCCAGAAAAATAGGAGAAAAACCTGAGAAAACCCAAAAGGCCCATACAATGCCTAATTTAGAGTCAAAACCTGCAAATGTTCAATGTCATCTTCCCTGATCTGACTACACATTTGATCCAGAGTGTTGCAGATAATGGCTTTTGGTTAAGGAGAGAACATTTCCTTCTATTTCAGGGGCAATGGTCATTCTGGTAAAGAGGATCATAGAAAATAACTATTTTTAAAACCACAATTCTTAGAATGAGGAACTTTTAAAGACCCAAAATAGCCTGCATACTTGAACCTCCCTCAGCCTCAGTTTTACTTGTCCAAGATGGATAATAATGCTTCACAAAGCTGTGAGGAGAATGAACTGAGGTAAAGAATGTGATGGTGCCTGGCATATGGGTGGCACTCAGCAAATATTTGTTCCAAGCAAAGGGGGATATTATTGATGAAGCACACTCTCCAGCCCTATCAACAGCCCACTTGACCCCGCCGGGAGGATTTGCCGGTGCTGTATACACTTTGTTTGCTGTGTGACCGGAGAAATCACCTCGAGGGAGGAGGTTGCCATTAGGACTGGAACAATTTACGGCAAACACATGCTGCTGTTTTGCTGCTGTGCCCCAGATTGCAGTTAGTCAGAAATGGCTTCCCATGCTTACTGGAAACATCCAGAAGGGTCTCAGTGACACTAATGCTGTGGTTACAGGTTTCAGGGATACAGGTCACTTGGCATAGAGGCAGTCATCTTATACCCATGTATAGCAATGGGAAGAATCCTGCACTGGAGATCAGAACACTAGGTTCTAGACCTGGCCATTTACTAATTCTGTAGTCTCAGGCAAAAGTCTTCACTTCTTTGGACCTCAGGATCCTCTTCTGTGAAATAAGGGGCTTGGAATGCATGATTTCTATGACCCCCTGCAGCCTGAAAACACAACATTCTATTTATTCCACTTATAGCTTTCCAAGTATTGCTGCTCAGTGAAAATATGAGTGCCCATATATGGGTACAATTACATACACACACACACACACACACACACACACACACACACACACACACATCCTCTTACACCCAGAACCTTCACTTAGGAAAACAGCACAAAAACCTAATGCCCCAGTGAATAGCCATCTTACTCACCACCTTTAGAGTGACATAGCCCAGCTGCTTCTGGACTAGAACCTCATCTTCCCTGTGACTCGGTGCTTCTGCTGCCAAATGAGGTAGAAATGGTGCAATCTGATTTCCACCCCCTAGAGCAACTGCTGCTGCTGCGGCTGCTGCAGCCGCCCGCCTTTTTTGACCATGGATGCTGCATCAGCACAGAAATGCTGAGCACAGCACATTTCTGAGCTTTGGGAGGCAGACCGGCTTGCGGCAGAGGGAAATGGGTTTCCATTCTTCCAAGGGCTATTTCCACCCAGTGAGTTTTAGTGGTGGGAGGAAATTTTGTTTTAAACATTGCAGCCCCCAAAGGGATGACTTTGAGAAACCTTGGCTTTTGCCAAGATCAGGCCCCCCTTGTAAAGTCAGATTCAATCATCTGGGACTGTGATCTCACTTCCGACTCCAGACATACACACTAAGGCAACATTTGTGTTTGTTGATGGGGATGGTGACAGTGTCTTTAAAGCATCCTAGGACAAATGCCTGGCTTTTTTCGTAAAAGATGATGTTTCTGCAGGCTTCCTGGGTTCAGGACAACATCATTCAGCCTGATAGAATGAGATATTCTTTGTGGTGCTGGCTTTCCTGGCATACTCTGTTAGGAATAGAACAGAGCAGATCCTGGAACTCAGTAGCTATGGGGGTGGAGTTTGCTTGTTAATTCCACAGCTGTCTCCCTGAATTGCTCACTCAGCTTTTGGGGTGCCAGTTTCATTGGTGGCCAGTCTTCACTTCCACATAAATGTTTTAAATTTTATTTTCAAGAGAGAGTGAAAGCAGGGGGCAGGGGCAGAGGGAGAGGGAGAGAATCTTAAGCAGGCTCCACACTCAGTATGGAGCCCGATGTGGGGCTCTATCCCACGACCCTGGGACTATGACCTGAGCTGAAATCAAGAGTCGGACACTCAACCAACTGAGCCACCCAGGTGCACCCACTTCCACATATATTTTATAGCTCATGGTCTCTGGGCATTTTTTGCCACTCTGAGTTTCAGTTTTCTTAACTGCAAAATAATACCACTCACAAGTGATTCATGAGGAATTGTTCAAATGAGTTATGACAATGGTCTCCAAATCTTTTTGAGAATGTTTTCCATCAGTAAACATGTATTTGTGTGTGTACCCCCAATATATGTATGCTTATGTATTTGTAAATTGCATCACTTATACCATTAGCTAATATCTCAAGTCATAATATACACTAAGGATAAGGTTTATTATTGATGGTAGTGGATATCAAATGATATTTTAAACAGTTATGATAATTTCAAAAATTTTTGGCCAACTTCCTAGACATGAGTAAGTCCTAATTGTCTTGATCTTGTATTATGGCTATTATATGGTCGAGCTCTTACTAGGAGTGGAAGTGTCAGCCCTGCCTATTCTTGTTGCTTGTGTTATAAGTATTCACTTCCATTTGCGATTTCCATTTATTTATTTATTTATTTATTATTTATTTATTTATTTTTAATTTATTTAATGTTTATTTTTGAGAAAGAGAGAGAGAGAGAGGGAGAGAAATAGAGAGCACAAGCAGTGGAGGGGCAGAGAGAGAGGGAAACACAGAATCTGAAGCAGGCTCAAGGCTCCGAGCTCTGAGCTCTCAGCACAGAGCCCAATATGAGGCTCAAACCCACAAACCATGAGATCATGACCTAAGCCAAAGTCTGATGCTTAACTTACTGAGCCACCTAGGCGCCCCTCCATTTAGGATTTCTTTCTGAACCAAGCATCCACTTTGTGTGTGCGTGTGTGTGTGTGTGTGTGTGTGTGGTGGTGGTGGGGGGGTTAGTTTAATTAAAACTAGATAATATAATCTGCAACCCCACATAAGCCTTCCATGTTGTTGTGGAGCTCTCACTCTTTCCCCAGGTAACACGTATCCTGTGTGTTACACTTGCACTTCTGACACAGGGACAAAAAGTCATCAATGTCAATCCATGTATTAGATATTAACAAAAATCAATTTTGGCTATTTAACACAGGGGCTCAGATGTTTTCTTTCCTACAGTTCATGGATGGTTCTGCCTATCCTCTGGCATATGTATGTGCTTGCACCCTTTTTTGGAGATCCCTAAGTTAATGAATGTAAATGTGCTTTATAAGCTGCAAAGCACTGACTACAGAAAGCAATGGTGAGCAAGTATATTCAAAGAGGAATGTGTTCATGAGCAGAGGCTATACTTACCTAAAGCTTTATGGACCTGTGAACATTTTTTAAAGAAGGATCAATCCCACTGGTGCCTGGTCATTCCTCCTTTGTGATTGGAGTTCCAGGCAAGTTGGGTGGTCACACCTGGTCATTTCTGACTCCAGCTATGCTCCCTGCATGACTATTAGAAGCACCTTGAGTATAGGTCTCTGCTCCTCCTTCTCTGGGTTGGAGGCCTAAGAGAATGCTCTATAAGGATGATTTCTGTGGGTTTAGTGTGGCTAAAGAATTATAAATGGGAAGAAAGAAAAAATGCTTTTGCATTGCAACTTTGGAAGGCTTTGTTGGACTTCAGAGAATCAGAACTATTATCCTTCCCTGGATCCTGAGAAATTCCAGTTCTTTCTTCAAAAGCAGTTAGGTTACAAGGTTCTGATATGAAATATGTGAGGTCAGGTCATATTGGGCATTGAGCCAGAAGAGACGTTGCTATGACCAGCCAGATCTGGGGAGAGACAGGATATTCACAAATTATTAGATAGCTAAAACTTCAACCTGGAAAGTCTCTGTAGCTCATCTTGCATCACATACATAAGGAGGGGAAAAAACTATAAGCCATTGTGCCCTCCAGATTTTATTGAGCATGGAGAAACTCTAGAACATAGGTTTTCTCTAGAACAGATAGTCCCTGAAAGTCTCTTTGATAGTTTTCTGGTCACTTTGAGGGCAGGTGAGAATGGCCCCTATCTGGAGAGCATTTTGGCTTGACCACTGCCTTGGAGGGAGTGATTCTCTCTGGAATAAATTTGGCTTCAGAAAGAATAATAGGGTAGAAAAGTCTCAATGAATATGTGTTATCCAGCTCCAAAGGGAGGAATAAAACACAAAGAGATAATTTTAGGGTCCTCTTAGTAAGCTGTCTCTTGAAAGTGGAACAGTAGCCGGGCACATGCTTTGTGGCAAGACTACCATTCCCAGCTTCCCTTGCTATTAGGTATAGCTATGTGATTGGGTCTTTGGCAACAGAATTTGAGCCACTTCTAGGTCTGTTACTTAAGATATTGGTGTGTCTCCACCATGCTGTCTTTCTCCTTCCCATGACATGAACCCAGACAATATGGTGACCCAGCTTTGGAAATGTGGATGATGTCAATTTTCTAAGGGATGGCTAAGCAGTGATGGGATCCTTGAATGGCCATGTAGAGTCAGATTGCTGCCCCCATTCCAAAAGCTGAACTACTGTGTGGTGAGCTGCCTAAATTTCCCCCTTCAGATTGGAAGCCCTCATTCCCCCTGATTTGGGGAACATTGGCTGCTGAGGGTGCACATTTGGACTTTTTAGGAGTTGCTGTTGGCCAAAGAGAGTTGCCCCACCTTAAGTTCTATTCCCTCCTCCAGGAGAAGACCACCATCTGGTGATGGTCAATGTGTGGTCAAAGGGCCTGGCCCCCATGCCTCAATTTTGGACAACTGCAAAGGGAATCCCAGCTACAGAGCTTCCTGTGATATTCCCTGAAGTTTCTATTGCAATTGCAACAGCCCCTCAGCCAGTTCCTGTTCCAGAAAGCACTCCCCAGTAACGCTCTGGCATACAAGTCTCCTTATCAATCTATTTTCTGGGCCATCCGACCCCATATACCACTCACATTGTGACTGCTACATGAATGGGTAAAATTCTTATTTATACTTCATGTCCCTGCAGTATTGGGCTTATTTGTTGCAACACCTCAAACTTCACCTTAATTCAATTATTGAGTAGTGAGAAACAAATTGACCTGGGAATTAGAAGACACAAATCCTAGTTCTGTTTTCTCAGGAACTCGTGTTTTGACTTTGAACTTCACCTCTCGGCCCTAATCTTATCTGTAAAATGAAGGTGTTAGATTAGATCATTTTAAAGGTCTCTTTCAACTTTAATAATCTGTGGTTATGCTCTTTCTAAAAAGTATCTCTTCATGAGGCTACAGCGATATCCAGTGGCAGTTATATCAGTTGAAAATTTCCACCCAAGCCAAGGATTTAGAATGTAACCCTATATCATGACCTCTCTTTTGCTTCTCCTCATCCCATCTCCTTTCCCTTCTGCCTGCACCACCTGTCCTCTATTCCTTTCTGATTCATCTCATCCACCAGCCAGCGAGTAGGTCCAGAAAACCTCAGTCATTTCTTTGAGCTCAGCTGCTGCTGTATGCTTCCAGCTGAAATTCCATCTGGAGCTACTGTTTTAGGCCAACTCCTCCTGTGAAAGCCGTCTTTTTTCTATTGCACCTCTCAGCTCTTCACCCCAGGGATGGCTTGGGCAGAACTGGCCACTAAGGACAAACATTGTCCTTTTTCTTTCTCCAAGTCAGAGCTCTTTTGGAATAAGAATGTTCTTGACAACTCTCTCTGGGAACATGATGCTTTGCTAGGCACTGGAACCAGTGAGAAGAACCCAGCCCTGCCTTCATGGCACTTACACACAAGCTCAGGTATTGTCACTCAAAGAATCAGAAAATGGTTAGCCTTTTGTTTAATAGTACTTTGCAGTTTAGGAAGTATGTTTTCATATTATGTCAATTCATCTCTGAAATAACTCAGGGAGTCTAGTATTATTACTCTTCTCACTTTGCATGTGAAGAAAGAGAAGCTAAAGGACTTTCATAAGATCACACTGTAATTGGCAGAATTAGGACTGGAGCCCACATCTTCCAACCATAAAACCTGCACGTTTTTTTTCTTTACCCTTTTATTAACCTGATAAACTTATTTTCTAGATCATTGCCTAGATCCCCTAGACAGGTCTCTGGGCCTCCATTAAACTTGGCTTATGTCTTGATATATGAATTATTAGTTTGCATGATGCCACCCATCCCCTCAACTGTGTTGGGGAAGCTTTGATAATAGAGCCTGTGTCTTGGTCATCCTTATATTTCACCTGAATGACCAAATATCTATCTATCTATCTATCTATCTATCTATCATCTATTTTTATTTAAATCCAAGTTAGTTAACATATGGTCTAAGAATTATTTCAGGAATAGAATTTAGTGATTAATCACTTACATATAACATCCAGCACGCATCCCAACAAGTGCCTTCCTTAATGCCCATTTAGTCCATCCCCCATCCCAACACCCCACCAGCAACCCTCAGTTTGCTCTCTGTATTTAAGAGTCTCTTATGGTTTGCCTCCCTCTCTGTTTTTATCTTAGTTTTGCTTCCCTTTCCCTATGTTTTGTTTCTTAAATTCCACTAAATATTTTTGGTTTATAGTAAGTTCAATGTGTTTTTTCCCTATAATACTAAAACTTTTCACATTGTGTAATGGCAATAATAATGAGGACTGGTTATATGCAGAGACAATAGGAGGCTGCTTATGGGTGTGATGTTGGAAGTCTGGAGGAATCTCCTCCTTCCTTATTGCCTCCCAAATACCTTTATTAAATGGTGGTGTAACCTTTCATTTCATGGCATGTAAGTTCTCAAATGACTTAAATTCATTCTAGTTTAGAAAAGATTATTCCCAGACTCTCTTCCAAGAAGAGGAGAAGCAGATTGTGGAAGACATGTACTTGAGACAGGGTAAGGAGGAACCACAGATAGACAAAAAGGGACACAAAAAGTGGATTCCTAGGATATTAGTGGCAAATGATCTCACCTTCCAGTTTGCTTGGTACATGTCTCAGAGCTTCAAAAATCCCTTTTCTGTTTCTTCAAGAAGCTTGTGGGAGTGGTGGGAATAAAGGTAAAGGTGGGCATTTTAGGCACTTTTGTCTCAGTTCTGAAACAAGCAATTCCAGGGTTGATGGAAGCATGACTCAAGAGAAATCAGAAGTGGAGCATGGCACAGCCCGAAATCACCCTTTGCTGTCTCTGCATGTTCGGGCACAAGGCTGTGCTACTTCAGCACCGAAGACAGCGCCACGAGGGCCCCCATCCTCTGAGCTGGGGCTCTGTGGCTGTTTACACTGGGGAAATTTGCATGTTTGATTCAGTGTCCTCGGCAAGCTGTGCCAAAGATTGGAACCTGGAGTCTTAAGGAAGGCTCAGCATCCAGCAGTCTAACTCAGATTCCTTTGGGTTTTACTCTAGGCTAATAATCACTTCCTTTTTAAGTTCATTCTTTGGGCTTTAAGCCTCTCCCCTTTCCCCCCAAGCTACTTGAGGCATTTATCTAATCCTTTCTGTCCCATTCTATCAGAAAGAAGATGGAATCCTGTGGCATCTCCCCCTCCCCCCCCCCCCCCCCCCCGCCGCCCCCAACTAACCTCAACCCTTTTGGTTTAAATATACTCTTTCATTCCTTGGATCTCAGGCTGTTTTCCATGTAAGATTTGGCTAAACAGCCCTGGATTTCAGGGAAGCATGGATGCACACTGAAGTATAATTGACAGAGAATTGGATGCCTATTTCTTTTCCATTTTCCAAGGCAGTACTTGGACCCTATGGCAGGGATCTTTTGAAGACATCATGTCTTAGCTCAATGGACATGTTCCCATGAGTAGGAATTTCAGGCTTAGCTTCAGGGCAAGATTGAAGAAAGTCTCTAAGACTCTTCAAGGCCTCCAAAATGCCACAAATTATGCAATAAAAGGCACATTGATATTCTGCCTCTATGAAAGACCACCCTGGATATAGTTTTAATTTTTCACCGTCAAGATTAGAACAGGTCACTCAACTTCCCTGAGTCTCAGTTTCCTCAACTGTAAAGGGTGATAATAACAAATACCTATCTTATATAAAAATTAATGGGATCGGGGAGCCTGGGTGGCTCAGTTGGTTAAGCGTCTGACTTCGGCTAGGGTCATGATCTCGCGGTTCGTGAGTTCGGGCCCAGCATCAGGCTCTGTGCTGACTGCTCAGAACCTGGAGCCTGTTTCAGATTCTGTGTCTCCCTCTCTCTCTCTGACCCTCCCCCGTTCATGCTCTGTCTCTCTCTGTCTCAAAAAAATAAACGTTAAAAAAAATTTATAAAAAAAAAACTAATGGGATCATCTATGAGAAATTGTTTTAACTGCAGAGTGTTACCCAATAATTAATAATAACAGTCTCTACAAAAAATTTGATGGGAAGATATTGGCATTTATGGTTTCATAATCATTATAGACTATAAAAATGTCAAACCATGCCCGTCAGAGATGAGAAGATAGTGATGCCAGGACAATTCAAAGAGAAACTTGTTATCCTGCTTTGAGTTGGCTGTTGCTTGTGAACTTGGCTTTGGTCCCTTCTGTATCTTAAATTTTTTTTTCTTGTATTAACTTAATAAACCAGGGACACTCACACTGACACTCTTGATTTATCAGACAGTCACAGTGCTGCTGGAAACAGTTAGTGACACACCCCCTCCTCCACTCTCATTTCCCACTGGCAGTTAGACATTTCAGACCCTTGCAGAAGCCTGTGGGTTTTATTAGTCATTGCCCACATGTTTCCATCCATCCCCCAGCTACCTTCATGTCACTTCCACTCATTGCTGCATATCTTTTGGATGATTTGACCTTCTTTTGGAGTTCCTAAGAAAGATCACTTTGTATTGTGTCTAAGAAAGAATAAGCCCTATCATCCCTAAGTCTGTGGACAATACGATTTCTGCCTATATGCTCATTTAGGTGTTTAACCCTTGCCAGTGGTCCCATTATGCCCTTGGATGGTTTGGGTAATGTTTGGTTGTCTACACACCTCCATTTCCCCTTCTTTCTCAACAGAACTCCAATTGTGTTCATTCATATGTCCTCCATTCTCCATGTAGCCATGTGCCAACCTTACCTCCCAGCTCCAGAGTAGGTCTGAATGGGGAAGGGGGTATTTCTCTTCCCCATACTGGTGGCTAGTCCTGCAAAATCTCAGCAAAAGGCTTTTTTACTCTTAAGACACGGTGAAGTGTCTGGATGAGATGCTGAGAATTGTTGTTGCCAAGTTGCTACCAGCCTAATATTAAAGCTAATACTGCACACCGTAGGGCAAAGACATGAAGAGAACCTGGTTCCTTGGTGACATCGACAGGCCACTGAATCAATTCTGAAACTTGCATTTCTTTGGCCTTCCTGTTATGTGAGCTAGTCAAGTTCTTTATTGATTGAGCAGGGGTTTCTGTCACTTGCAGCTAAAAGCATTCTAATACACTGAGTTGCTAGTCTAGGTCATTTGTGGAAGATATAGTGCATGCTCAGTCTACTGTTGAGCCCCACAATCAGTACTCCAAATTAATCTACAGAGCTTCTTAAACCAATAGCATTTTCACCCACTCCTGCCACTTTTAGCCACATGTGTCAGATGATGTAAGGTGGCAGCAGTTAGGAGACATATTCTGCCAGTTTGTGGATTCTATGTTGTTGGGGGTATTCTGATTCATTCTTGATCATCACTGGTTCTATTTCCTCCAGGTGCCAAGCCTCATTTGCTAACTTAATTACTTAATTCCTTGATTACTTTGTTTTAGTAAAAGAAAGAGTTCTTTCAGCTACATAGAACAATGAATTAACCAGGGAGGGAGATATTTGTCAAGTAGAAAGACCCTTTTGCTCCTTGGAAGCCCATGTAGGGGCCCAGGATTCTGTAAATAAAAGATTTCTGGGGGTCACATTTATTAAAGTTCTGTAAAGGAACACGTTGGGAGGGTGTCACAACCCCTCTGTGCAAGACTCTCTGATGATCTGTCAGTGGGAACAATAATTTCTTCTGACTCACAAGGGTGGTAGAAAGTGGAGGAAGCCATTTTTAAAGACTGATTCTTCACACTCATAGATAGATGGTTGATAAGCTACTGAGGGAAATTAGAAAGAAAGGACAGATGGGGAAACGGAGGCACAAAAGGAGCTGTGAGGAGATTAATTACATATTCCCCCATAGATCCGGTAGTCAAATCCAGTCAAGAAATCATACCGAGTGCCTCCAAGTGTAAGTTTGGTGAGAGAGGCACTGACTTTCTCTGTCATTGGGGTTTCATTGTCTAGTTGAAAGATGATATAAACAAGCAAAAAGTTACTTTTAACTATAAAACTGCCTGAATAGAAGATATGAATAATTGTTCTGGACAACAATAAGAGCTACAATGAAAAGATAGGTCATCAATTTTTCAAATGAACTGTACAGGTAATAATCTAGAAGAGAAAGGAAATGGAAGCTACTATGGACTAAGAAATAATGGAAGATGTGGGGATGATTTCACTACCTCTGCTGTCCTAATTACTATTACCACTGTTACTCTGACAAGAACAGACTCTGTTAATTGAGCATCTATTGTAAGCCAACACTAGGCACTTACTACAGCCACTCAGTCTTCACAACAACATTGTCAGGTATTATACCCGCTTTGTAGCAATGAAACTGAGAATTAGATGCTAGGAATTTTTAAAAACAGTTTTATTGTGGGGAGCCAGGATGGCTCAGTTGGTTGGGCGTCTGACATCGGCTCAGGTCATGATCTCATGATTCATGAGTTCAAGCCTTGCGTTGGGCTCTGTGCTGACAGCTCAGAGCCTGGAGCCTGCTTTGGATTCTGTGTCTCCCTCTCTCTCTGCCCCTCCTCTGTTCTCTCTCTCTCTCTCTCAAAAATAAACATTAAACAATTTTTAAAAAGTTTTATTGATATAGAATTCACACAGCATAAAATTCACCCATTCAAAGTCAACAATTTGCGGCACCTGGGTGGCTCAGTTGGTAGAGTGTCCAACTCTTGATTTCAGATCAGGTCATAATCCCAGAGTCATAGGATTCAGCCCTGCTTGAGATTCTCTCTCTTTCTCTTTCTCCCCTTCTGTCCCTCTCCCCACCCCCCCCACCAAAAAATAAAATAAAATAATTAAGTGTACAATTCAATACTTTTTGGTATTTTCACAATTACACAGCCATCACCACAATCAATTTTCAAACATTTTCATCACCCTGGAAAGAAACCCTAAATCCATTAGCTCCATTTCTCCCCAAATCCCCAAGACCTCTAAGGGTTTTAACTCAGGCCTGTTGAGTACTGAAGGATTTGTGAAAGATTACAATTCCTGAGTTACTAGAATATTACTTAGCTCTCCAAGCCCTAATAAGTTTGAGACTGATTCTGACAAGACAGGTAAGTAAATGGTTTAATTGAAATATGAGGGTGAATTGCTGGATGGATTCTTACTACATAGTGTCTATTGTGCTCAGTTTTCAAAGGTACTGACTGGGATAGAAAGTTCTACAATTGCACTTTTAGGCCATTTCTCTTTTCTCTGTTTATGTGCTTTCCAAGGCTGGGACTATTGCAAATTTCAAATAAAATTTCCTTTGCAATTTGGGCTGAGAGCGGAGAGCAGAGAGAGCTGATTCACAGATGACTAAACAAATAATGTTTAACATCCTTGGCCTCACCTTCAAACTGGGAAATTGGTTACTAAATAGCATGCTTTCCAGAAGCAAAAGCTCTGTCTTTTCTCCTTTCATCATTGAGTGGTTTAGCCAAGTTGGAAATTGGTATGTGTTCCCGTTATAGAACTCCCAAAAGATCCCTCTGTATTGAGAACCAGTCAGCAAGACTTAAACCCTAATGTCTAAATATAAAAACTTGGTGAATTTGAGATGTGGAATCCAAAACTGAATGTTAAAAACATTTGAAACACAAGCACTAGGATACTGAAGCATAAAGCAAGGACCTGGAATCTTCTGATATCTTACTTTCAGTAAACAAGGACAGGAAATAAGAGAGTGAATGGGTCTGTCCAGACTGTCCTTTAGCTCTGAGGTTGAGAGCATATTGAGTAACTTGTCTAAAATCACTCAGCTATACAGTTGAGGAAGAGCTGAACTTTAAACCCAAGTCTGCCTGATTCCCAAGGGCACGTTCTTTCCACTATACCAATGCGCTAGAGCAAGTAGAGTCATGGAGAAAAACCAATGAGCCCAGAGAGTGAGTGATAACAAAACCTACTCTGAGCATCCTAGTGGGGAGTAGAAATTGCTTCTCCCTGCCAGCAGGAAAGGTGGGCTCAATACGAGGTTATTTTGAAGGGGGGGTAGCAGAAACTCCTTCCCTTTCATTTGCTTATTCTCTCAGGGCTTCTGTTTGTTCCTCTAGAAGATGCCATGTGAGTGCAGGGTGGGGGGAATAGGGCTTGAAACACTAACATCTTTCTCATCTTTATTGTTATTTTTTTAAAATTTTTAATGTTCATTTATTTTTGAGAGAGACAGAGTTTGAGCGGAGGAGGGGCAGAGAGAGAGAGAGAGAGAGAGAGAGAGAGAGAGAGAGAATCTGAAGCAGGTTAAAAGCTCCAAGCTGTCAGAACAGAGCCCGACGCGGGGCTGGAACTCATGGACCACGAGATTATGAGTTGAGCTGAAGTTGGCTGCTTAACCCACTGAGCCACCCAGGTGCCTCTATCCTTCTTATCTTTAAGAGGCTACAGACCTTGCAGCATATTTATTTCTTGATATTTTAAACTTGATGGAGCAAACTGTGGCCCTCACATAAATTCCCATTTACATGTAACAGTGCCAGGAGCATGACATCTTTATCTTTCATGCCAGGCAAGAGAGGAGTGAAGAGGAACAAGTTCAGACACATGGGCAGGGGCCATGAGCCTCCTTCTAGACTCAGCCTACAGAGAATTGTCCCCGTCCCTCCTCTGGGCTTTTGCTAAGAGCCTGTGGAGAAGAATGTGATCCTGTCTGAAAAGTGAACTGAACTTGGAGCAAGAAACTAAATAACTCCAAGGTCCACAAGTGCCATTATCTGTCTCCTGTTTCTAATCCTGATTCAAGGACCAGATTGAGTTTATCTTTTAAAAGAACTGGTAAGCTCTCAAATCAAAGAGCCTAGTCCTCTTATTTTCCTCTTCTGGGTTTTGGAATAGTGACAAGAGCCCCCAGTGCCATGGCAACAGAGCTGTAGAAAACCTAACCCAGAAATGTGGGATGGAAAGGAACTCGTGGAGATGGCAGCTTCTGAGGGACAAGAGAGTCATCCTCCTGAAGGCAGATGGGAAACTGGTCCTTCACTCCATTGTGACTGTTGCCCACTGCAGCCGGGATTTCAGGGACTTGGCATGACAGGGAGCCAAAACATGCAGTGCTCTGTCTGAATGCCAGCTCAGATACTTACCAGCTGTGTGACATTTGGCAGGCTGATTAACCTCTCTGAGCCTATGTCATGGGATAGTTTTGTGGATTATACAGAGGCTGAATGATTGTAAGTGCTTGGCACATATTAGATGCTGAACAAATAGAAGTCATTATGGTCTATTTTACGCACTGGGTTTCTCACTCTAAGTTCTTTCCGATGATGTGGTTTGTCTATTTGGAAGAGGCATGGTGAGAACAAACTCCCATATCTCAGGCTTACTTAGATCTGGGAGAATCTGGGGAAAACCTGCCTGAATTTTCCCTATATATGCAGCTCTTCCTGCTCAAGTTGTGATGATAATGGAGGGAAGAGAAAATTTGCAGGCAGAGAGCCAGGAATGGAAAAACCTGGATTTCTACAGCCCAACTCACAGACAGACCCTGGGCAAGTCATTTCCTCTCACTGGCTGTAGACTTCTGCTGTCACATGTGTTCCAAAAGGTTGCAAGCTCGTTTAAAAAAACACATTATCAGGGTTTGGACAAGGTTGCCCTCCTCTGCAAAATACCTTTCTACTCAGCTCCCTGAGGCCTGAAACCCTACTGCCAGAGTCTCCTTCCCTGCACTAATCCAAATAGGGGTTTTGTCTGCTGGGCCAAATGCAATCACTGGATGAATCACCGGGTACATCACAGCTCTGGGGAGGTTGGGAAAGGACAACCCTGTGCAGGGAGGAGGAAGGAAGGTAACAGAAGGCCAAAGCTGTAAGGCCCCAGGGCATCTTCTACCTTCAGCATTTCCCCAGAGCTGGTCCATTGGCCACCTACAAACATAGTCCCCATGAAATCAGTAGAGATGATAGAGGGACTCAGGGGCTCACTGTGTACCCTTGGGAAGGTCACTCCACCTCACCGGGTCCCAGTCCACATCTGTAAAATGAGAGGGTTGGACAATTCAAGTCTGGAGCTCTGATTAGGTTGAGCCTGTGGGAGGATGCTGCCCTCCTGGGTTCAGACTGCCAGGGGTTAGCGGCCAGGAGCTCAGAGTTGGTGCTTTTAGCAACAGCCCTTCTGAGGCTAAAAGCCTGCTCAGAGGGAAAGGCACAGCTCACTGCTGAAGGAAGGTCCTCTTGAACTCTCTTGCAAGACCTCAGTGAGAGAAAAGGGCCGATTGGAGACAGGAATTCTGCAGGAAGTGGTGGCTGGTGCATGGACAGAAACCCCTCTCCCTTTCCTGTTTATTGTTATTTTATCTTTTCAATATGTATTGAGCACCAAAGGTATAGTAGGTAATTGTTCACATCAGTATACAAAGCACACAAAAGCCATGGCTTTGTAAAGCATATGGTCTAGTACAGGGAGATGGCGGTAAAAATTAGAAAACACTAATTTACAGTGTCTTGATGATAAGGACTATGGGAGACAGAAGCAGGGTGTCACGGTGTGGTTTTGACGGGAGTGTGGTTGTGATGAGAATAAGTGACTTTCGAACAAAGATTGGAAGGACGTTGGCTGGTGGAGGGGAGAACATTTGGAATACAACTACCTATGAATATTCACAAAACGCCCTTTAACGATGCTATGCATTAGTGCTACTTGTTTGTTAATAATTAATAAATGAGCCATCATCTGTTCATTCGTTTTTCCCCCTTCGTAAAGGTTTATGCACGCTTTGTGTTCCCCAGGCTGTCCAACTTTTCTCTTTGTCTCCCTCTTCTTAGGGATGCTACTGTTTCTTCCCTCATTTCTTCCCCGTCACCTGGGGTTTTTCCATCCCAGTTGTTGCCACTGCCGCGCCCCTCCCTGCTTCCCTTCCCCCATGTCCCCCCCCCCAACCCCCCGCCCCCGCCAACCCGGACCCCGCTCTGCTTCAGCTCCCCGCCAGCCTGTCAGTTTCAGTCCGTTGCTGCCCGCAAACAGAGTGGAACAGCGGGGCAGAGGGAGACGAGAGGCAGGAAAACCCTGGGGCCATCAGAACGCATTGCGGGTGCTCGTTGGGGGCGCTTCTGCTCAGTTCTCCTTCCCAAAGTGATTGGGGTGCTGAGGACAACGCAGGACGGGGAGGAGGCCTGAGTTGGGGGAGGGGAGGCTTGAGTCCCCTTTCTGATGCAGCTGGGCATCGAGGAAAGGCACCCCAACTGCAAGCCCGTTTCCTCAAATTGGGAATCAGAATAATGGTAATATTAATCATCATACTAGCTCAGAGTTCTTGTGAAAGTGGAATAAAAAAAAAAAAAGTATGTGACAGTGCTTTGGTACATGCCCTACTAAAACTCAAGATGTTATGGGGACGCGGGGCAGGAGGCCCTGTACTGGGCTCTGAGGGGGCTCCCCATGAACACACAATGGCCCGCAGGGGTTTGTGTTTTCCTCTGGGGCAGAGAGAGATGTGCCACTGGCTTTAACAGCTCACAGACTATGGCAAAGCCCGGCACAGAGCTCTATCCTGGCCTGAGGATTAGCAACGATCCCTTCTTTGTATTGGGCTGGAGGAGTCTAAATGTAACTGTGATTGCAATATGGTAAGGAGCCGATGATGATGGGGCTGAGGAGGTGCAATTCAAGGACAAGTGTCCGTGTGGAATGGGCTTCCATTTCCCATAAGGAGTTTGGTGACCAGACATGCCGGGTAGCAGGGAGGATGCTGAGCCCAGCAGGATGAAGGTAAAAGGGCTGAGGATGTGGTTAAGATGCTGCTGGAGCCCTCTCCCCGCCTGCTCACTGATGTCACTTCTGGTCCTTCAGAGTCTGTGGTGAAGGGGGTGTATTTTTACATTCCGTGGAGGCAGAACAATTTTATTTTATTTTAATTACTTTTTATTTTATTTATTAAATTTATTTTTGAGAGAGAGAGAGCAAGCAGGGGAGGAGCAGAGAGAGGGGGAGAATAGAGAATCCCAAGCAGGCGCCAGGCTCCATACCATAAACCGTGAGATCATGACCTGAGCTGAAATCAAGAATTGGAGGCTCAACTGAGCCACCCAGGTGCCCCACACAGGACGATTTTTGTGCAAGCATGTTTGTCACTGTACCCATTTTCCATCACTCTATTTGTATTGTTTTGTATTATTTTTTGTTTTATTTGTATTTTTAAATTTGCTGAGGCGCTTAATATACTGCAAGCAATACTCCTTTTCTGGCCTGCTGTCAGTACTTTTTCCAGTTTGTGTTTTAATTTGTTTATCATACTCTTGACACATTTTTTGGGGGTTAGTTGGTGTACAGTAAACTGAGCATATATAAAGTGTTCAATTTTATGAATTTGGAAACGTGTGTATCAGTGAAACCATTATCGTGATCAGACTAACATGCGTTTTTATCACCCTCTGTAGAGTCCTTCAGGCCTTTGGTAATCCCTTCTTTTTCTGCCCTCATCCACAGGCAACCCCTCTGTCTCCTTTCTGCCACTATAAATTAGTTTACATTTTCTAGAATGTTATATAAATGGAATTACACAGTATATATTCTTTTTTGATCCGGCTTCTTTTACTCAGCATAATGATTTTAAGATTCGCCCATGTTGTTACATGTACGAAAAGGGTGTTCTTTGTTGTTGAGTAGAAGTCCATTGTATGGATATACCACTGTTTGTGTATCTGTTCACCTGTTGATGGACATCTGTATTGTTTCCAGTTTGTGGGTATTAAAATTTTAGCTGCTGTGAATATTTGTGTTTAAGTCTTTGCATGTCAAGTGGGATTTTGATGGCTAGAGATGCAAACATGTTTCAGACAGAGGGAGTACATGGCCATAGGGAAGTAAAGACAGGACACAAACAAAGATTGGTGTTGTTGCCATCTGGGGTAGGCAGAATATAAGATATTAGCTCAGAGAGCAGGGGAGGAGAGAGGTAGGTTGGAGTTGGATCTCAGAAGGCTTTGGAGTTGATGGTTTGGGCTTGTTTTATTCTATACACAATGGGGAGCCATGGCAATTTTTTTTTTTTTAAGCAGGAAAGACACAATTAGAATTTCAACTCTGTTCAGATTAATATCTCCTCAATCCATATTTTGCTGAATAGTTAAGCTAAATAGGTTGCTTTTAATGTTAGCATTGGGAAAAATTTGCTTAAGCTGAAGCTTGGAAGTAGCCAGTGGCAGAGCCCCAGGGACTTGGGATGAAAGTAATGTCCTTTATCTCTTATTTTCCCAATTGTATGATAAAATAATTATAATGAACTGTCCCTTGTGCAGGTATGCCTTTCTGTAGTGGAATATATGTATTCCAAAATGGTTTGTAAGATGTAAAAATGGATTTCTGGTAAATAAATTCTAATTTCTCATTTATTTCCATTGGAAAATTGGATATTCATTACTGTAGAAAAATGGCACCTTACAAAAATAATCCTTATAAAGTGAATTAGTCAGGGTCCCAAGAGGAAAAAGGCAACAACTCAAAATGGGATAAGTAAAAGGGACTTTTTTTTTTTAAATAAATTTTTTACAAAGGCATGAAGCTATAGTGTGGGCCCATAAGAGACAGTGTGTGAGAGTCAGAAGGGACATGTGGAATGAGCATTTCTTATGGAACCTGAATGGAGACTTGTGTTCTCAGCTTCCCTTTGTTAAGGTAGAGATGATACAAAACAAACAAACAAACAAATAAATAATAAATAACACCTTGATCATATTCTCATCTTTGTCAATGGCTAAACCCAACTAGAAGCCAGAGATCATGGATGTGGCCCTTCAATGGGGTCCTCACAAGTAGAAAGTAGGCTGGAGAAGGGTAAGAATACATTTGTGAGGTGTATGAAATCAACTTCTGTCACATTTGCCTCGGGCACCCCTTCCCCCTCCTGCTCTACTCTCCATTCTTCACTCCACTTTGCCTCTCAGGGTCACCCTTGCCCTTTGGTTTCTGGTTAGATTTGGCCAACAGGAGGCACCACCAGAAAGAGTGGTAGGGTATTAATTCCCCTGGCTCCCTCCTTGCTGTATTGCTGCAGGCTGGCTGTGCCCTGTACCAAAGGCCACAGCTGCTGTCAGGGAGTGTCTCCCTATAGAGCTACTTTCCCCCAGGGTCTGGCAACCTTTGTCCCTGTGGGTTCAGAAATGGTAATGAGTCCCTGATGTTTTAGCCCCGGGGACATCATCCCTGGTTAGTTTCATCTAAACTGCCAACTTCTTTATAAATAATTTCTTACCATCTCTCCTCTTTTACCTGGCTTGGATTGTTACCCATTTCCTGTCAGACTCTGATGGATAAAAAGTCAAATACAAGTAAAATTGCATTGGCTCTCTTAATATGCAAGTGACTCTCTGCATCTAGGTAGACTAACATGGCGCCTGGAAGAGTTGGCCCATTCCACATCTCCTGGCCTCGAGTTTCCATACAGATTGTATTAGAGCCTCAGGGATGCTCTTCTATTTCTGCCTCCTACACCTGACCGCTCCATCTTATCTGATCACTTTTGGGGAGCCTCCACTTCAGGCCTGCTTCTCACACACGCAGCCCTCCCTGTGCAAGGAGGCACAGCAATGGGGAACTTCAGTTTCCCTCTGCTTGCTCATAGCTGCATCCAGCCTATCCCAATTTGTGTTGTGCAGAAGTGAGATCTTTCCTTGAAAGACAAGGGAAGCCAGGCCATACGTTGGAGTAAGACTTGTTATTACAGTTTCTCCTACCAGTGAGCAGTTGTTAGCAACATAAACTGCATTATGGGTACGTTGACTAAAGATCACAGAATAGGAATAGTGGGTCAGTGGTTCATACCTGTTTTAATTTATCTTTTGATGCATGGCTCCATGTCTAATTCTCTGTCCATTTTTCTTAATTAGGTTGCTGGCATGTACCTTGCCATAGAATTTTTGTTCTCCTCAGAGTCCATCAGCTTGCTCCCCACACTGCCCTGTCCAGGATCTCCTTGTCATTCCTTGTCTGGGCAAGGTGTTTTCTCTGGCTTCTGGTAGAGTTGCACACCAGAAAAGTTTCTCTTATGACTCCTGGCTTTCTTCAATTGATGGAGGGGTTAGGAAAGGCCAGGTGTCACTTAATATTACTGAGCTCATAGACCTTATGAGGCCAGGTGCCTGGTTACACACAAAACACAAACAACAATCATAAAATATTCAAGATATTTGAACATGAAAATGAATGGAAACCAGGAGTAAGTTTATTTATTCAACAAATATTTATTGAATATATACTATGTGTCCAGCATTGTTCTAGTTACCAGGGAATGGATTGGGTCCATGGACTATTTCCAGCCTAATGGTATTAGTATTAGGCTACTGTCGATAGGTATGATTAGATATTAGTGGCTTATTGAGGTATTGGTAAGTCACCAGCTAATTAAATAATTAACTTACAGACTATTTAGCACATACAATGGGAATTTATTGGGCTTGGTAAGGTTAACTCTGAGGAATGTTAATGCAGTTTATTTAGAACCTTATCACATCATCACACTTGCAAGGTAGCATGTTATCAGACTGTATTGTGTATTGTGGTTGAGAAGACAAGATTTGCAGTAAGAAAAGCTGGTCTTCAAAATCTGACTCTGCTGCCCACTGTCTGTGGGATTGTGGGCAAGTTAAGTAACCACTCTCTCCCTTAGTTCTGTTCCTTATCAAATGGGAATAACTGGAGTATCTACCTCGGGTAGATGCTTCCTAAATGGTAACTGATACAGACACAACCCTTATGACCTGCACAGTCTGTCTTTGAATTGTAGTTATTTTTGTACTTTGCATCGCCTCTGATTGCATGTAATTTGTCTTAATCCACTCAGGCTGCTCTCAGAGAATATCATCAACTGGGTGGCTTATACAGAAGAAAGATTTATTCCTCATAGTTTTAGAGTCTGGGAAGTTTAAGATCAAGGTGCCAGCTGAGTTGATGTCTGGTGAGAGCCTGCTTCCTGGTTCATAGACAACTATGACAACTATATGTGTCCTCATATATGAGCAGGAGAGAGGGAGATAGTTGGAGAGGGGCGGGGCGGGGGGGAGGAGAGAGAGAGGGAGAGAGAGAGAGAGAGAGAGAGAAAGAATCTTAAGCAGGCTCCATGCTTAGCACAGAACCCGATGTGGGGCTCAATCCCACGACCCTGGGATCATGACCTTAGCTGAAATCAAGAGTCAGATACTCAACCACATGAGCCACCCAGGCACCCCTGTGTGGTCTTTTTTATAAGGGTACTCATCCCAATCATGAGGCTCCACCTTCATGACCTAATCGCCTCTCAAAAGGCCCTGCCGCCTAATGCCATCACATCTGGGGGACACGAACATTCAGTCCATAATGTACCTTTAGTGTATCCCTGTGTTTCTCATGATGCCTAACATAGGAGCTTGACTGGCAATTACTGAAAAATGCAAAATAGCTGCTACCACTTACCAAATGCTTACTACATGGTAAGCATGTAAGGTGGTACTGTACTGACCTTTGACGTAAGAATAGTCCTATGAAGGAGAAACCACTATTATTACAGTTTCACAGTTGAGAGAATGAAGGTACAAAGAATGTTAAGATTATAGAGATAGTAAGAGACAGAGTATGAATTTGAACCCACAGGCTAACCACTGTGTTAAAATATCTCCCAGAGATGTGTTTGATGGGGCCCTGTACTGAGGCAATTACAGTAGGCATATAAGGATGGATAAAGACAGCTGCACAGAACCTCACTTTCTCCACACTGGGGAATGGTACAACTTCCTTATGTCTCTATTTGCTTCCTTATTTGTCCTTATTTTGTTCCAAGGCCTGTTCAAGTCTGGCATCTGCATTTGAAGAAGTTGTTGCTGACTCCTTAGAGTAGATTTGCTTATTCTTTTTCCTGTACTCTTGCAGATTTACCTGGACTCTCATAGTCTCTGTTATGCTTTGCAAAAGTCAGGGCTTAGATTATGCTATGGAGCAGAGTGAACCCAACTAACTGAGTATGTGCTCGTGACTTTTTAAGTTCTTGTCAACTCTTGTCAACTCTTGCTGCCCAGAAGGCCCTCCAACTCGAGAGATGGTGGTCTGGGACCCTGAGGAAAGAACACTGACCTGGGACTCAGGTATTTGGCCTTAATTGTGGTTCTGCTTTTCATTAGCCAAAGGTCATACACAAGGAGTTCAACCTCTCTGAGCTTCACTATCTATTCGTGTAATAGGAAGGCTTTTCCCAGCTTGACATTTCTGATTGCATGTAATTTCTGCCCTATTTATTTAAGGGCTGGCCATGTGCTAAGCACAGCTAAGTATGAGTGAAATATGATTTTTGCCCTTAAGGAACTCTTGGTCTGGTGGGCCTGGGGAATTGATATGTTGAAAAGGGGATAATCAGGCATCAGAACAAGCTGAGGTGCCAGTTAAGAATGCAGATTCCTGGGCGCCACCTCCAACATATTGAATTAGACTCTGGTTCTTATGCACAATAAGGTGGAGGACTCTTGCTGTGCTGTATTTGGATGCTGGTGGTGATGGAGCACAGATGGAATGCCCAGCAAGAGGTTACTGCCCCACAGAGGATGGCATCCGTCCCTGTACCACCTTCATGTTCTTTGCCATAACTATGTAAGCCTGCTCTGTCATTTACTTAATAGTTTTCTTTAGATTCATTTATTTAATGATCTGAAATATACTTATTTAAAATCAAAAATTTATGCCGTAAGTGTAGATGGTAAACAAATACTGCTTGTCATGATAGAAGGGAACTGCAAAGGGAGCACAGTGGGAAAACAGGTTACACAATGCCTTGAGTCCACATTTTCACAGTTAAAGTAGGAAATTAGCAAATGTTAGAGAGATGGGAGCTTGTGCTCAGAGAGTAAAAGAGGAGTTACTGAACGGAGGTCAATTTGATGTCTGTGGTGCTAAACGCTTGCATGTTGAACAAGAAGAGAGCTTTGCAAATTTATTTCTTGACCCTTCCTCAGAAAACACTATACGGAAAGACTAGTGTGTAAAACAGATTAAAAGCAACAATAACAAAACACAAAACAAAACAGGTTCTCTGAAAAAAGCCAGGATAGGGGACCCATTCCCTACTATGTCAGAACCCAAAGCATTCAGACTGCACTTGGAGAAACACTGGCTTTAGGGACCTGGGGGGCCTGGGGGCATGGGAAGTACCCAGAGCTGGAGGACTTGGCTACAAGGACAGGACTCTGCAACCTCAAGGACAGTGGGGACAGTAGAAGCATAAGGGGTAGGTGAGGGAGAATGATCAGAAGAAATTAGCCATACTTGGGGTAGGACGAGGGTTATGAGATTTCTGACCTAAGAATGAGGCTATTTTATTTTACTAGTTTCTTTAGATCTACGGAGGCAACAAGGCAGCGTTCTCTTGGTCTAGAGCAAATAGCTGGGTTTGTCCTTTGGTTCAGGAGGTTCAAGGGAAATCCAGGCATGGTGGTTAAGAGAGCTGAATTTGTATTCCAGATTATTTGTTACGGAAAAGGTTTCTGGAATTTGGGATTACTTGAAGCCTGGCTCCTGCCCTGTCGCTCTGGTGAATCAGGGAATCTTTGGAGCCTAGAAAGAAACATCATATGATGATCATTCTAACCACTTCTTGGGAATCTTTTATGACACCTAATTGAAAGCCTTTTTGACTCTGGGAAAAAATCTATGGTGAATCAGTGTGCTTAATTTTGGAGGAAAACCAGAATTAGATTAAGTCATAATTTTTAACATGAGTTCAGTCAAGATAATAGCCAACTGTAGTGAACATTGTAGGGGTTCAGAATGAGTTACCCCAAGATAGTCAACTTTGGCACACAGATTATTTTGAGTTAAAAACAATCAAGGCCCAAAAGACTCAAGAACTTTCACTTTCCCTCTAACTGCCTAAAAGATAGAGGACATGCTCCAGGAAGAGAGCTAACACCCGAGATATCTACATTACAGTATGAACTAGTTATGGTAGACAGGGAGGAACCTAGCAAGGCCAGTTTGATCAAAGTCTTTTCTATGTCTCACTGTTTCTGGATGGCCCCCAAAACACTTGTTCACCAAACATTTACTCTTTCCATTTTTCTTGTGAATTGCCTTTCTTCCCTTTGAAGCCCCAGAACCCTACTCTTTCCTCCTTAGTTCAGGATGACATATGTACCTTATGTTGCCCAACTGGTTCGTGATCTCATGCTTATGTGCATTCCTCATATGTATGAAATTAAAATTGATTTTCTCCTATTAATCTGTCTCATGTCAATTTGATTTTTATACCAGTCAGAAGAACCTTAAAGGGCATAGAAACATTTTTCTTAACCAAGAATATTGTGGCATTCCTCCTAGATCCCCTTTCTGGGGCCAATGTGCCCATCCCCGCCCCTGGGAGCACTGGTTTAGGAAGGGCTCAGAGTTGCATCTCCTGCTCAGATTTGCCCTTGGCAACAGAGAACGGCCTCTTCCAAGGTTATATTCCCCTCAGGAGGAATCCTGCCTGATGACTGGCTGATATAGGAATACAAAGGCTGACCCCTTGGCTTCACTCTGGGACAACCCTGAAGGGCCATCCTAGCTTAAGAGTCTTCTGTGGGGTTGATTCAGGTCTCAGTTGCAAGCTCATCCTAGGTCAGCTCCCATCTTCCTGCATTCTTGGTGACATCATGATATAAAACCAGACAATGGAATTAAATAATATTAAGTTTCCAGGAAAGTGAAATTCTCCTCAGGAGTAAGGATGCCTCCAGGCAACAAAACTGCTCAGAGCTGTAGAACCTGTCTTCCAAGCCTCCTGTATGGGGTGGCTCTCCCTGTATTCAGGGGACAAATAATAAAGGCAAGTGAATACTGATAACACCTGAATGTGTGTACATAGATACACAATTCCAATATAAAAGTGGCATCCGTGTCCATCGGTGTGTACATCTGTTCCAGATCCAGTTTATACTCCTTCCTGATTTGCTCAGTCTCAACTACCCTCTAGTTTTGGCTGTCTGATCAGTGAAGAACTCCAGCTGCTTCCTCTGTCACCTCATTTCCTAACACTGCCATCTGTCTCAGCCTCCCCCGAGTGAGGACCAGACTTTGGCAAGGCCTCTGTAACGTCTGCTGTGGTGGTAGCCACAACAGCTCCAGTGTGTAGGGATGACCTGATGCACCCACAGAGGCATAGGTGCCCTCATGTCTGGTTGCAGAGGAAGCACCAAGTCATGGGCATGGGGCTTGGTTTCCCCAGTGGCTGCCCTGAGGATGTGGATGACACAACCTGGACATGTAGAAACAGGAATTTTATTTTATTTTATTTTATTTTTAATATTTCTGACATTTATTTATTTTTGAGACAGAGAGAGAGCATGAATGGGGAGGGTCAGAGAAAGAGGGAGACACAGAATCTGAAACAGGCCCCAGGCTCTGAGCTGTCAGCACAGAGCCCGATGCGGGGCTCGAACCCACGGACCGTGAGATCATGACCTGAGCCGAAGTCGGACGCTTAACTGACTGAACCACCCAGGTGCTCTGAAACAGGAATTTTAATGCCCATTGGATGAAGTTTGACCAAAGAGAGCCAGGAGACAGGAACCAACAAATAAATGACTCCCTTTTTCTCCTTCCTGGTGCCACAAATTCCATGTAGTCTTTCTGGAGACTTCCATTGTGACTAAACAACTGGCTGTTTTGTTTTGTGAAGCTGTAGCCAGCTCGGTATTTGTCTCTGTTCTTTCCCACCTCACTTCCCTTTTCCCCCTCACCCTGGTGGCCCCGTGATTGTATCGCTAGTAATATGTTGGCTCATCAGATTTGCATCAGACTGCTTTCTTGGGAACCTGGGGTAAGGCAGCATCTGAGAGTTTTCATGTACATTGAAATGAATATTTTATATTTAAGTACTGTGTTTAGCATTCAAATGTGAATAAAACACCAACATGAGCATAACAACTGAACTGAATATGTGCAACAATTGAATAAGTGTATTAACATCTGAACGGACCTGGGGAAGAGCTAAAATGGGGATGCAGAGCTTGTGGGGGTCGTACATGTTAAAACTGGTGCATTGGTTATCTATTGCTGCATTACAAATCACCCCAAAATACAGCAGCTGAAAACAGCAAACATTTATTATCTGACAGTTTCTAAGTGGGTCAGGAATCTGGAAGTAGCTGAGCCAGCGATTCTGGCTCAAGGTCCCTCAAGAGGCTGCAGTCAAGTTGTCAGCTCAAGGTTCCACTGGGGGAGAATCTGCTTTCATGCTCACTCCTGTGGCTATGGCAGACCTTAGGTACTCACCATGTGGGCTCTTCACAGGGCTGCCTTGCAACGTGGCAGCTTGCTGTTTCTACAGAGAGCAAAGGGGATCCCCAAAATGAAGCCATAGCCTTTTTATAACTGCATCTTGGAAGTGACATACCATCATTTCTGCCATAATCTATTCATTAGAAGTGAATTGATAAATCCAGACAGCACTTAAGGGGAGGGGATTATGCAAAAGTATAAATACCAGAGGGGGGGATGATTGGGGATATTTTAGAGATTACCTACCACAATGAGCATTCTCTTCCAGTGTAATTTATACCAACTGCCTCTGCTTAGTCTTAGAGAAATCTCCTCATGTCTTATCCCAAGATTCCCTTGGATTTGTTCTGATGATTATTCTGAATGAGCTGACTAATTCTGCTGTTTTTGTTTCCAGTTGTGTGGGATCTGAAAATCCCAATTTTCCTAACTGTGTTTGTGATTGTATTTTGTTCAAAGCTGGGAGAAGTATGGCATTTATGTGGGAGCAAAGGTGGACAAGTCTCTATTGGAATGCCATGAGGACAAATCACCCTGAGAGTGAAACTATAGGCCTGAGAAATGAGGACAGAACTTTCTAGGTGGCATGGCCAATCTTGCCTTTGTGTTTAGGAGGCAGAGAGTTTCATGCAGCACTACCCACTGAGACCTGCTATCTCAGTATTGCCCGAGGTACTGTGAGGAATGCACAGATGAATTAAGACAGAATCCCTGTCTTCATGAAAGTTATTTACAAGAGCCTAGAGCTCAGAGAGGGAGGTCAAAGCTACAAGGGGCATATATTTGGTAAAAACATCAAACTATGGGACTATTATAGGGGAGTGGGTGTAGATAGAGCCCAAAGGGGCTGAAGACAGATCACTGGGCACTCCAATATTTAGTGATTGGGAAGACCTAGAAGGGAAGGGAAGTCAGGAAGTCTCATCTTATTTGTCCTTAAACAACATTTGACCCAGCTTGGTTAGTACCTTGTTATGAGACTGGCTCTGGCTCCCCCTGAAACCCAGTTGCAGGTCCCCACACCCCCAGTTTAGAATAACCACAACCTCAGGGGCTCTCAGCAATAGTTTTTTTTTTAATTTTTATTGTAAATCGACTCCTTTTTAGAATGGTTTTAGGTTCACAGCAAAACTGAGCAGAAGGTACAGAGATTTCCCATAGACCTCTATTCCCATATATGCATGGCCTCCCCTACCAGAGTGGTACATTTGTTATAACTGATAAACCCACAGTAACACATCATAACCACCCAAAGTGCATAGTTTACATTAGGGTTCACTCTTGGTGGTGTATGTTCTATAGGGTTTGGACAAATGTATAATGACATGTATGTACCATTCTAGTATCACACAGAGTAGTTGCACAGCCCTAAAAAAATTGCTCAGCAGTTTTTAAACCCTTTTTGTAACAGAAAAGTGGAGGGGGTTGGGGAAGTAGAGGGGAGCCACTCTACATGTGGCTTCAAGGATAAAGCAAGATGTCATCCTCAGTCTCACAAAGGACACTTAGGCTGACCACTGCCACTGTCTGTCCCTGCACCCTGGCCTTCCTGGTTATGGCTTCAGTCCTGCTCACTCTTACTCTGTTTCTCTGTTCCCTTTACAACATGTGGGAACATTTATCTGGTTTTTGAGTCAAGCTATCCATGTTTAAATGTTTTCTAAAAAACATGTTATCTGTAAGTGCTATGTGTTAGAGCAGATATGTCCACCAAAATTTGAACTTACTGCATCATCTTGACTGCAAGTTTCTGTATGGAGCAAGATTTGCTTTCTTTTGGGTGTGAGTGATCCCTGAATCTCAGATTCCAAAGTTGAGTGTGATGAAGGCACACAAAGACTGAATTTTATTTAGGTCATACCAGAGGGAGGTGGGTGATCATTATAGCTGAGGGAGTACTGAATTTTGATTGTGAAATAAGAAAAATAGTATCTTGCTTTGCACTGAGTCTTAATGAAATGGTATATGTGGAGGTGACTTGGAAATTGTAAAGTGTCCTATGAGTTATAATTGTGGCCAAAGAAGTGTCATCAACAGGGAGGAGACTCTTTCCAAAGATTTGATTCACAGAAACCTAGGGTACTCAGTCTAATTTATTCAAACAAAGTGTGGTAGGCAGAACCCTGGGTTTAAAAAAATGCACATTCACTCCTCATTCATCCCTCCCTTCAGGCTCTAGGGCTGTAACCAGATATGGACCTGAGGCCATGCCAAAATGAAGGGAGAACCTCTGGCCAATAAAATCAACCTTTCAAACTGGTCCAAAGATTTGGAGCCCAGATCTCTGGTAAATGACTGGCTGAATTTTCTGATTCAACTGGTAAGATGTTTTGGGGTTGCATAGACACTACTTAAGAGATCAAGGGTCAAACAACAAATGGAGAGTTTAATTGGGCTTAAAACTTAGAGTGCTTGTGTTGAGCTAGGCTGAGCTCACCACCCAGTTCTTGGGAGGGGCCTCTGAGTCTGTAAGATGGAAGCTGGGGAGTCAGGGAGATGAGTCCTGGAAGGAGCTCAACCAGGTTCATTTTTCTGGGCGTTAGTCAGGGAGCTCCTTCCTGTCATCCTGGTCCTCTGAGTCTTCCCAGCTCCATTTTAAGTGTCAGCAGTGATGGATCACTTCCTAAGGGATGCCCCTTCCTTTAATGCACCTGGTCTCTGGGGAGCTGTTCTTTCCTGCTCTTCTCCCTGGATGCTTCCTTTCAGGTCAAGGCCACCCTGGGGACACTCAGCTTATCAAGACCAACCTATTCTCATTCCCAGAATCATTTCACAGACTGAGATCAAAGAGGCTCAGAGGCCTGCATGGCAGGAAGAAGGCTCAGGAAATAGAAGCCAGAATTATTAGGGGAAAACTGAGACATGGAAGGGAAAAATTAAGAGACCTCTCCATAGCACATTGTCTCAATGAGATAATACATGCAGAATGCTTAGAACAGCACTTGACACACAATTAATACTCAAAAGATGTTAGGGATTATGATGATTATTATCATTATTACCATCTGAGTTTCTCATAGAAGTTTGTTCCTTTTCACTTTGTAAGAGAGACCTCTGAATCTAGTGAGATAATGGATACAAAGCTCCTAGCATTGGGCTTGAAAGTTGGTGCTCAACCCAAGTTTTCTTCTACGTATGTGTCTTCTTCTAGTCTTCTCTGTATCTGCCACAGTGCCTAGCATAAAGCTGATGCTGGATTCAGTCTCCTGACTGAATAAAGAAGCTTCATTTTATTTGACATACCAACAAACAGGCTGTTCCTTAATGGTTCTCAGTCGAGAGAACTGTTTTCCTAGAAAGGGGAACCATGGCCACTCATACCACTGCATGGTAACATGGGTTGGATGTCTGCAAAGATAAGGACTGCCATTTTTTTCTCCTCACTGGGAAATCCAGGGTGAATGTGTCCTCCAACTTTTCTTCCAGGAAGCAATACAGCCTTCCTGGATTTCTCAGTGAGTGTTGATAGCTGCTCTCTACATTACATCCCCACTTACCTCCTTCCACCCCTAACTGGCTGCCCGCAAAATACTGCCCCTGAATTTCACTTAGTCCTCATACTACCTTGTGGCTAAGCAATATCCTGACCCCTCTCTCAGAAAGCTGCCATTTCAGACCTATTTCCTGCCTCTCCAGGACCTGAGCTGTAAGAGACTCTGAAGCTCATACAGTTGAAAAGACTAATCCAGTCAACCAATCAATGAAGAAGCACAGCTGCAATCAGAACACAGGGCTTTAGACTCTCCATCCAGTGCTCTTTCCATTTTACCTAATCTAGCTCTCACTTCCTTTCAAATGTGTGACCCATGTGAGGTTCCTTTTCCTTTTGTTCTTAGTTGACTATCGAAAAGGGAATGAGTTACTTAAGCTCAGCATGAATAACATCTCCCAGAGATGCGGCTACTTTTCAAGGCTACCCTAACGTGGTATCTCAGGTTGGATGGCAGAGTGTCTCTCGAGAAGGAGTCTCTTTAGGGGATGAGAAGAACCTGTGGGATGGCTGGGAAGTTGGCTGGGAATTGGTGGTGGGTGGATGAGCTCCAGAATTGAGAGCCTGGATCATTTGTCAGCAGGTTGCCGGACAAGGGTATGTCATGGTTTGGCCTCATCATAGTTTATGCTGAATATCCCTTTCCTCTCAGTCGATCTGTAGTAGTTTAATTTATTTATTGAAAGTACAGGTGACAGAACAGACCTGCTTGAATGTTCTTTTTGATCATTCCTTGGGTCCCCTCTCTGGATGGCAGAAAGGCCAAGTACGTACATTAGAGTAAAGTAATCAGTCAGCCCTGGCTTCCCATACTGGCTCTCCTGATCTACAGTTATATTAGCCTAGTCAGGATAATAATACCTATGGGTTGTTGTGGGACTAAATATAATGTATGTACATAGCAGGTGTTTCATAAATAGTAGTTAATATTGTCATGAACATTGTTAATTATATAATCTTGGGCAAGTTACTTAACCTCCCTGAGCCCCAGCCTCTCCTCTGTAAATTAGGGATAATTTTATTTTCAGTATAATCAAATGTATCAAACTTTTTTTTAAAGAAAAAGTTGTTTTGGGCTCTGAGGCTGTAAAGATTCAAGCTTCCTATTACTTTTATATTCATGTGCACCTTTCTTGCTTCAAAAAGTTCTTTCTAGACGTTAACATCACTTTGTAACACAGAGTTTTGCTTGCATACCTCCTGTGATAACTAAGGAATATCTAGTGCTTTAGCTAGGACCTGAAGTGCCCCATGTGTCATGTGTCTTATGGGAACCATCCATGGAGCTTCATATAGTCCCTATGAAATAGATTCTAGAGAAATTCTACTTTATAGACAAAGAAGTAGCCTTACAGTGGTATGTAGCCTAAGAGTGGACAGGTTTTTTGCTTATGGCAGACATGTTAGCTGATCTTTTTAATCCCCTCCTGCCTTGCCCCCTTTGGCTACAAAGTGTGGGAAAGCTAAATGCTCATTCTCCCAGCCTTCTGTGCACTAGAAGTGATCATCTGCCAGTACTGGCCAATGAGACCTAAGTGGGGCTCTCTGGTTCCTTCAGGAAAAATCTTTGTTTTCTTAATAAAATGGACAGATTTACAGGAATGACATCCCTTCTCCCTTCTATCTTTCTTGAATGCAGATGTGATCCTTGGAGCAGGGGCAGCTATCCTGAGACTTAGTGACAAAAAGCCAAGAAGCTAAGCCTGGCAGAGTGGGAAGATAGAAAGATCCAGACTTCCTGGTGGCATTATTGAGGTCTAAACAAATAACCACCTACCTCCAATTAACTCTCTAAAATGAAAAGCTATATGAACATCCATATTGTCCATATGTGGGGAGGTGTGAGTCCTCTTTATGCCGAGAGAGGGTAATAGAACTTCTTGGCTCTGTCTCAGGGCAGAGTGAAAGGGATGGCTGAATGCACAGCTAGGAAGTTTGCTTTTTTTACATTACTGAGTTTTGAACACATTTCTCGGACAATCTCCACAGAGGGCCCTGCTATGAGCTGTCCGCCAGGGTGGTGCTGATATGCACATAAGTTGCCTAGCTAGTGAGGATCCTAGGAGCTGTCCCTACTACAGCCACAGCACGGCAGCAGCAAGGAAATGACAAGGTGTGTGTGTGTGTGTGTGTGTGTGTGTCTGTGTTTCTACCATTCAAGTGAGAGTCATTCCTCATAACTGGGATAGCTCACTGGCTATGGCATTTTCAAATATTCTTCGCAAAGAAAAGAGAATCTTATGGGGATGGGGGCTAGAGTTCTTGTGCAAGCCCCACTGACAACTGTATGAGAGCCTGATTTATTTCCCAGCCCCTTTGGTTCAATGTGGGATACAACAAGGGGGTCTATGAAGTCTAATCACGTGGGCAATTGGTCCTGATTTTTCAGGTAGATGAGGAATAAAATCCTGAAACATCTCAAGGACATGTCCCACAGGAGCCTTCTTCTGGGACACACTGTCATGAGGACATATCTGGATCACAAGAACAGCCTTTAGGGTTTGATTTTTCCTTTGAGAACCTGAAAGATTGGACATTTTGCTCATCCTTTTTGCTGTCCTGTCTTGTCACAACCTTACCAAAGAGGGCATAGCACATAATTTTTCCCCCTCTCCTCCCATTCCTTGGTGAATGCACAATCCTAAGCATTTTTGCTGAGAGTGATTCCAGAGATACTGACATGGATAAAAACAAAACAAAAACCAAACATAGGTCAGTTGCTAAGTTACATGAAGTCGTAAAAGCTTTTGAGAAATAGCTGGTCCTGATCTTGGTTGAAATCTAAATGGAGCTTCTTTTGACTCTATTTAACCCCTTTTTGACCCTTTCACAGGCCCATCTCTTGGATTTTTTTTTCATCCCTTGAATTCTGATTTGATTCACTGGACTGGTGCTTTTGTATCTCTCAACCTCCTTCTCATTCAGCCTTTGGCTATAGAAAGGCAGCAATCCACTTTACGGAAACTGCGAGGTACTCAGGAAGACAAGGACGATCCTAGGGGGCTAATGAGAAGTGAAATATGCTGGTTCTTATCTTCACCCTGAGCTCTTTCTTGGAGGTCTATTCCATGCTTATAGTTGGAAATACATACATATATATATATACATATATATACATATATATATATATATATATATATATATATATATTTGTTTATTTATTTCAGAGTCCATGACTTGTGCTTAGTAATTTAAAGAGAAAGTCTTAAATAGCTATACCTTTGGATTTAATTATGACAATCTTTTCCTACTTTTCTTTCCATTTTTAATTTTCCATTCAAGCTCCATTTTTTTTTCTGTGAAGGCTTCAAGTAGTCCAGCATGGAAGGATGTATCCTTTTGGCACTTAGAGTTAAGATATGCAGGATGACTTGATTAACACTAAATTACTTGTGTCTTGTGTTGCTCCCAACCAGAATGTCTCTGTAGCTAGTTAAGAACTCACAGATGCTCCTCATGTAATTGAATTGACTGTATTTTGAAACACTTTGGATACGATCACGAGAAATCCAGAGATGAGTAAAGGTGGATTTAATCATGATTTAAACACAGTTTTCTTATTTTTTGGTGATCATTCACTTTTTTTTTCTGTCTACCTCTGATGAGCTGTCTACTGATCAATCTACTCTCCTTACCAGTCTCCCACCTGCTTCATTTGATCCCCGATCTTCTAGTTACAAAGTTACACGTTCTTTTATCTATCTACATATCCACATTTCCCCAACGCAGGACTCCTTTGAGCATAGGTTCCCTAACCACTGGACTCTCTTTACAGAGCTCAGTTCTCTGGCACACAAACAAATTGTACTCTGCCAGATATGTATGGGTTGATCGTCCAATCACAGTCTGTTTGGGAACTTCAGCTTTGTAGAACTCTAGATTTAACAAAAGCTTCATTAGTGGGTGATTATCCATTTTTACAAAGGATTCCTTTAAATAGCAAATTCCCAGAATGGGCTTAAAATAGGTTTAATTTAACTCCAGTCCAATTGTACACTCTGTTCAATAACATGATGATTGTTAAAGATAAGGTACACTTATGCTTATTTATAGACTAATTGCTTGTTTGTCCTTTTAGTCCCCCTACTTTGTACCTAGTAGATCACACTCCCTCTTTCAAATTCTTCAAGATTCTCTCCTTGGGAAGGCTATTTTCTCATGAAAAAGAATACTGTCAGGTAGCTCCAGCTTAGTCCTGTCATCACTACTGTCCATGATCAAAGAGAAGAAATTATCTCCACCAAAGGCCACCCCTATACACATAGCCTCTCCTATCTCTCTTTGTCTCTTTATTGGTCTCTCTCTCTACCTCTCAGAACACCTAACCAATGATTGTAAAGTTCATAATTGACTTTAGTCTGGGTCTCTGGGTCCCCTTTACTGAGATAGTGTTCAACCCACACATGGTCTTTGAGATAATAGAGAGAAAGACTACCGTCTCATTGCCTGTACTCATCATTAAAACTAGATGAAGGGAAATCTTCCTTCTGCTGAAATTGTACCTGATATTCCACAATAGATATCACTGCATATTTCAGTGCACATAATCTGTGATTCTCATGCTATGGTTGTGTCTATAGGATTCTGACTAAGCTGGTAGAAAATGAAAGTGGCTTGAGGAGAAAGTTCAGCTTATCTTTACGAGTATTTTTTCAGTGTTTCACTTATCAACTGAATATTTTGGAAGGTGGCCTATAGGTGGGTCTATGCATAGGCCATTGTTAAAAAGCTGTTTAAAAGGATGGTTTAGCTAAATGGGTGATGGGTACTAAGGAGGGCACTAGTTGGGATGAGCACTGGGCGTTATATGTAAGTGATGAATCACTAAATTCTACTCCTGAAACCATTATTACACTAGATGTTAACTAAATTGGATTTAAATAAAATTTTTAAAAAGGATGGTTTAACAAATTGTTGCCATAGCCTTTTGACTGGTCTTCCTAAAATCCCACCTTTTTCATGAAAATGTCTCCTCTTTAACTGTGCACCTCAAACTTTAATGCATGTGGATCATCTAAGGAGTTTGTTAAAATGCAGATTCTGATTTAGTATATTTGGGATAGGAGCTGGGATTTTTTTTTTTTATTTCTAACAAGCTCCCATGTGATGCTGATGATGCAAGTCTGTGGATTGCACTTTTGAGTATCAAGGCTCTATAAACTGCTAGAGTCATCATTCTAAATGTGAACCTGATCATATCATTTTCCTACTTGAAATCCATCAATAACCCCCATCACTTCCAAGGCCAAATCCAAAATCATTAGATGGCATAAAGGGGCCTTTATAATCAGCTCCTTGTGTTCTAGTTTCATCTGCCACTTACATCATTTCCAGAACTTGTCATGTTCTTCATCACCTTGGCACAGATTACAGAACCCCATTGACCTGGCAGAGTTCCACTCACCCTTCTAGATTCAGCTCATAGTTACCTTCTCCAGGAATCCTCACCTGTTATCATGAGGCTTCTATACTTCCTCCTTGTGCTCCCCAAGTTCCTGCTATGTATCTGAATTACATATTGCATGGATGGAAAGTTTTGTCTATATTTTGTTCTCCCTATTAGACTGTCAGTTCCTGTGGGGGCATGGGTCATATTTTCTTAATCTCAGACTCACCAGCCCCTAGCACTGTGAGTGGTACACTTAATAAATACTTGAGTTAATGTAGAAACGAGCTAGTAGTTTTGTCTTTTTGATCACTACATGGCACTTTCTCAGCTGGGGTCAGCCTATCTCTGATTGTTGTCTGCCAAGCTCTCGTTCTCAGAAATTCATGTTCTACCTTCTATCCAGGGAGATGAGTCTGATGCCTAAAATCATGTCTAATTCCATGGCCTGAACATTAGCAGCAGTTAATTCATTGCTGTTGTTTGGAAAATGCTAATTAATCAACATGATTTGTTGGGTGCTCAAGGGAAAAAATCAACAACTATTTTAAAAACAGCACTTACTTCTTTAGGTAACTAAGTTCTGTTAAGTAAGGCAGTGGGTCTTAACCCAAGCTGCCCATTAGAACCACTTGGGGGTCTTTTAAAAAATGCTGGTGCCTGGTCCCAACCCCAGGGAATTCCAGTTTAATTGTTCTGGGGTTAGGGTCTGGCAGCAATATTTTAAAGAACTACCACTGAAAATCACAGTACCAAGTTAAGTGTCATAACTAGCAATCATATCTCTTTCCTAATAGAGTTGCCACTTATCTGATGATGGATTATCCAACCATTGTTCCTCCCTGGAAACTCTTGATTTAAATTTCTTCTTGACATAATTAGCAAAAATGATAAAGTTCTTATTTCAACTTATTCAGTAGCTCTCATTTACTGTTATGCTTCTGTGCAGTCTATAATTTTACTAAGAGGCCTTTTGAATTAAAACCCTTGCTTATCAACTCCAATCGGGTTTGAATCAGAGAGAGGGAAAATCAGCTTCAGGTTGTTTTACATCAACCCTAGAAGTTTTCACTGCTTATCTCTAGAACATACATATGTATGAAGAAAAGTTCAGGCAAGGATAGGGGTACAACTTTTTGGCTCTCTCTGGGTCAGTTTGGATGGAGTAATTTCTTTATAGCACTGTGTAGTCTTAGAGCCCCCAGATATGATTTCTGAATTAGTTATAATTTTGAAGTAAAGCTGTTAATGATATTTCTCTTTTTGGCACAGAGAATTAACAGTAGAACTTATAAAATGTTACCATGGAATCTTGTAGAATCAGAGGTGATTTTTCATAGGGGCCCTGCTTTCCCTTCAGAAGGAATGAGGTTTTTAGGGCCTGGTTTGGGAAGGTGCCTCTCATGTGTTCTCTCCTCACTTGGCAGATACAGGCAAACAGGGTCCTGGGAGCCACTATCCTATAAAGGGAGATTTGAAGGAGACCCATAAACACTGGCCAAGAACACCATCACACATTTCGTAAGGTTATAATGCTTTCTGGCACCAAACACATGGGTTCAAGGGCCCAGTGTGAGGGTCAGAGCACAGGCTACTAAACTTTTTGTTGACAAGTGGTAGTTTAAAGTCATTCATAGTGCCTGGTCTGGTTCAAAGGAAGGTTAGCTTTTTGGATCATACATGTTTCAGTAGATTTCCCACCTTCAATTTATAAAGCTGTCTCCTAAATAAGATCAAGGGTTTTAGAGTGGTTTTGACTCAGACTGGTAATGCCTTGATAATCCTAGAAAAAAGTCAAGAATTTTTTTTTCCTGGTAAATTTATAGGAAAGCTTTATTTTATTTTATTTTGTTTTATTTATTTTATTTATTTTATTTGAAAGAGAGAGAGGTGGAGGGAGCAGAGGGAGAGCGAGAGAATCTTAAGCGGAGCCTGACACAGGGCTCAATCCCATGACCCTGGGATCACAACCTGAGCCTAAAGCAAGAGTCAGCTGCTTAACCAACTGAGGCACCCTTTTAAATGCAACCCTACTAGGGGTGCCTCCAGTTCCTGAGATTAAGCTCTGCACCAAGCTCTGAACTGACAGTGTGGAGCCTGCTTGGGATTCTCTCTCCCCCCCCTCTCTCTTTGCCCCTGCCCCAGCTCATGCTTTCTCTCCCCCACCTTAAAAATAAATAAATACGAATAGCCAAAGTAATTTTGAAGAAAAAGACCAAAGCAGGAGGCATCACAATCCCAGACTTTAGCCTCTACTACAAAGCTGTAATCATCAAGACAGTATGGTATTGGCACAAAAACAGACACATAGACCAATGGAATAGAATAGAAACCCCAGAACTAGACCCACAAACGTATGGCCAACTAATCTTTGACAAAGCAGGAAAGAACATCCAATGGAAAAAAGACAGTGTCTTTAACAAATGGTGCTGGGAGAACTGGACAGCAACATGCAGAAGGTTGAAACTAGACCACTTTCTCACACCGTTCACAAAAATAAATTCAAAATGGATAAAGGACCTGAATGTGAGATAGGAAACCATCAAAACCCTAGAGGAGAAAGCAGGAAAAGACCTCTCTGACCTCAGCCGTAGCAATCTCTTACTGGACACATCCCCAAAGGCAAGGGAATTAAAAGAAAAAATGAATTACTGGGACCTTATGAAGATAAAAAGCTTCTGCACAGCAAAGGAAACAACCAACAAAACTAAAAGGCAACCAATGGAATGGGAAAAGATATTTGCAAATGACATATCGGACAAAGGGCTAGTATCCAAAATCTATAAAGAGCTCACCAAACTCCACACCCGAAAAACAAATAACCCAGTGAAGAAATGGGCAGAAAACGTGAATAGACACTTCTCTAAAGAAGACATCCGGATGGCCAACAGGCACATGAAAACATGCTCAACGTCGCTCCTTATCAGGGAAATACAAATCAAAACCACACTCAGATACCACCTCACGCCAGTCAGAGTGGCCAAAATGAACAAATCAGGAGACTATAGATGCTGGAGAGGATGTGGAAAAATGGGAACCCTCTTGCACTGTTGGTGGGAATGCAAATTGGTGCAGCCACTCTGGAAAACAGTGTGGAGGTTCCTCAGAAAATTAAAAATAGACCTACCCTATGACCCAGCAATAGCACTGCTAGGAATTTACCCAAGGGATACAGGAGTACTGATGCATAGGGGCACTTGTACCCCAATGTTTATAGCAGCACTCTCAACAATAGCCAAATTATGGAAAGAGCCTAAATGTCCATCAACTGATGAATGGATACAGAAATTGTGGTTTATATACACAATGGAGTACTACAGGGCAATGAGAAAGAACGAAATATGGCCCTTTGTAGCAACGTGGATGGAACTGGAGAGTGTGATGCTAAGTGAAATAAGCCATACAGAGAAAGACAGATACCATATGTTTTCCCTCTTATGTGGATCCTGAGAAACTTAACAGAAACCCATGGGGGAGGGGAAGAAAAAAAAAAGAGGTTAGAGTGGGAGAGAGCCAAAGCATAAGAGACTCTTAAAAACTGAGAACAAAGTGAGGGTTGATGGGGGGTGGGAGGCCGGGGAGGGTGTGTGATGGGTATTGAGGAGGGCACCTTTTGGGATGAGCACTGGGTGTTGTATGGAAACCAATTTGACAATAAATTTCATATATTGAAAAAAAAATTAAAAAAAATAAATAAATAAACATTAAAAAAATAAGTGCAATCCCACTAGATATAATTTCTTTGTGGATAGGTGGCTATTTTGTTCACTTTTGTATTATTCCCTCTACCCCTTCCTTACATTGCTTTGCATATTATGGATATTCGTAAATGATAGTAAATAAATACAGCTAAAATTATATACAGCACTTATTATATGCCAAGTACTTTATGTACAACCTTTAATTAAACCTTATCAGTAACTCTGAGTGGTCAGTGATATTATCAACCAGTTTTACAGATGGAATTATTGAGGGTCAGTGAAATAAAGTAACTTTCTCAAGGCCATATAACCAGTAAGTGGCAGAAATAAGATTCAGCCTAGGTTTGTGTGATTAACATTTGCTCTTAATCTTAAATAGAACTAGGAGTGTCTCAATCAGAATCATGGGGTAGGGGAGACAATTTGTAGAAATGCAGATTTCTGATTCAATTGATTTGATTCTGATTTAATTGGTTTGATGTGGGACACAGGGTCTGCTGTCTCTCAGTTACTTGCTTGTTGGATTGCCTGGCACATCAACTGAGCTTTCTTGGAGAATAAGCATCTTTGTCTTCCTCTCCTGTGGGTGTTGTCAGGACACCCAAAAATGGCTCAAAATTTCCAAGCTCAGACTTTCCTTAGCAACATTAGCCGTCTACACATCAAGAAGAGTTCTTGTGTAGCACAAACACACATTTCACCTTGGTCTCTTATGAGGCAAGTAGCTTCACCTGTTTGCTGAAGTGGGTCCTGTATTACCTACATCAGTATTAATGTATGAATCACATACAGTAAAAGCTCTTAGAATCTCATCAAGGAGTTCCTCAATACCCTCTATCACTGTAAATTGTGCTCTTGTAGGTTTTCTCAAGTGTGGCATTTCCGTCAGCCTTAAATGTTAATTCTGCATCAATTTATAACAGTATTTGTTCAGATTCTCAGGTAATGTGGGCTTCCTCCTTCCCATGAGTTCTAGAATGTGACTTAAGGAAGACTCTTAGACTAAGCAATGGAAGGAAACTTTGAGGTCCTTGTCTGACTTCCCAGTTCCCTATGTCTGATAGAGGAGAATTGCTGTACTTGTCTGCTCCATTAGGGGGTGCTCACCCTCTCTACAGACCGTGGATGCCATTGGTTGACAGCTCCAGGTAGTCCTTAAAATTTTTTTTAAATTGTAGAATGTATCATACACATACAAGAGTGTATAAAATGTACCATGTAGAGTTGAAAAATAATAGTGAATGAACTCTATATATCTCTCACCAGGTTTAGGCACTAAACATGACCAGACCCTTCAAGCCTGACATAGGTACCTCTCTGTATTCCTTCCTCCCAGAGGGGTCTTCCTTCTGGAGTTTTGATATTCATCATTTCTTGATTTTATTTCTATGTTACCACTTACATATGAATCAAGTTGTTTCCTATTTTATTGTAGAGTCTCATGGCAGAGTCTAATAGTGTGGACTCAAGAGCCACACTTCCTGGATCCTAATCTGAGTTGTCTCATGCCAGTTATGCAATACTGGGAAAACTATCTTCTGTTTTCCTAAGTTTTCCTCATCTGTGAAATCAGAGGAATGATAACAGTTCCTGCTTTACAGGGTTGTTGTGAGAAGTAAATGAGTTTACATTGCAAGCATTTATAATAGGACCTGATACATAATATTATGACAGTGTTATTGTTCTTTACATTAAGCTGATGTCTACCTTCCTGTAGATCAGTGCTTTTCAGATATCTCTGTGGTGGAGGATTTAAAAAAAGTTTTTTTCCAATCCATTGTGGACTGATAATTTTGTAAAATATAATAACATTGAATAAGTAGAAAAAATGAAATAAACAAAACAGACATACAAAATTCAAACTCTAATTTTTTATTGTTAGAGTCAACAGAAATAAAATTACCATGTTAAATTGCTATGTGTTTTTAGATAATTACTTTCAATTTCTGCACTTACTTGTCATGAGCTGGTAGCAAACAGCTTGTGGATAGTCACTGGCTCACAGACACACTCCACGTCTCCCTGCTCTAGACTTCCACACACTGGCTTTTGCCCAGTTCTGTATGAGGCCCATTTCTTGGTTTGGCAGTCTTTGGTTGGGTGGCCAGGATGTTGTTTTTCTCATAACTGTTTCTTATAACTGCTTTTCACCTGTTAGAAATAGAAATGATTTAATAAATTTTTTACTTATTTTTGAGAGAGAGAGAGAGAGAGACAGAAAGAGTGGGGGGGAGGGGAGGAGGTAGAGAGAGAGGGAGACACAGAATCCAAAGCAGGATCCAGGCTCTGAGCTGGCAGCACAAGAGCCCAATGCAGGGCTCAAACCCAAAAACCATGAGATCATGACCTAAGCGGAAGTTGGATACCTAACCAGCTGAGCCACCCAGGTGCCCCAAAATAGAAATGATTTTAAAATAAACAAACATAGGGGCACCTGGGTGGCTCAGTCAGTTGAGCATCCAACTTCGTCTCAGGTCATGATCTCACCATTTGTGAGTTTGAGCCTCACATTGGGCTCATTACTGTCAGCACAAAGCCTGCTGTGGAAGCTCTGTCCCACACTCTCTCTCTCTGCCCCTCCCCTGCTCATGCTGTCTCTCTCTCAAAAATAAATAAAGCATTTAAAAATAAAATAAACAAACACATTTGGTTATAAACAATAAAGAAACAAAATAAGTGCTTGGCTATTATCAGAGATCACAGTTCTTTTTCCTTCCTTCCTTCCTTCCTTCCTTCCTTCCTTTCCTTTCTTTATTTGTTTTGTCCCCTCTCGCTCTCTTTCTCTCTATCAAGAAATGATTTCTTGTGTTAAGGAATCTTAAAGACAAAGAGAAATGTGGGTCTACATTCTGAATTTTCTATTTAGGACTAAGAAAAGAGCAAAATTCTAATTTTCTGAGTCGAATTAGATTGTGAGCTCTTTTTTTGGCAAAAGTTTATTTATTTTGAGAGAGAGCGAGAGTGTGTGCACAAGCTGGGAAGAGAGAGAGAGAATCCCAAGCAGGTCTACACTGTCAGAACATCCAGAAGTACAGAGCCGGATGCAGGGCTTGATCTCACAAACTGTGAGATTATGACCTGAGCTGAAATCAAGAGTTGGATGCTTAACTGACCGAGTCACTCAGGCACCTCTAGATTGTGAGGTCTTAAGGCCTTCTGTCTCTTCTCCCTCCTGTCTCTCTAGTAGCACCTTGAGTCTAGTGGACACAGTGGGATTCACAAGACAGTGATCAAGAGACCCATTCATGTTATAAGGTTGAACCACATGACCTTGCTAATGCTCTACCATTTTTGATGACACAAAAGGCAATTTCATATGGTCCAATGTACTATTTAGGTTTCCAGGTTTGACCCATTTCATCTGGAGCCTCTCCCCACAGGTCTGTTGAGTCATCCTTATCTGGAATGGGATGCTTCCATTTCTAGGTACTCACAGAAGTTTCAAGTCCTGGGTGGGGAAGGGTGGCCTATTGGCCTCATCTTGCCTCTGTGTCCTAGCTTTTCACAGTCGCTACTGGAACTCAAGTTCAAGGAGTGACCTTCCTCCCACCTCAGGTATCTGTCAAGGAAGAATCTGTTTTACTATTAGAGATGAACAAAATCTGGCTGACTTGAGAACTGTTAAAGAAAAATTACTCAGGACACTTGTTAGAGATGGTAAGAAAGATGTTGTTGAAAGGTAGCTACTACAATGAGGTTGTGTGGTAGAAGAGAGAGATTCGGCTCAACTCCAAATACAGGAAAGAAGGGGAGGATTTGTAGGTGAGGAGCAGAGAAGCGATCAGTGGATGGAACATTACTAAGACAGCACAACAGGAATGGGGGGGATTCTTGTCAAACAGACTCAACATGATGTGTGTTGAAGGCAGGCCACGGGGATCCCATGTTACCAAAGGTGGTGGCAGATGAGGCAATCTGAGCAGATATTGAGGGTGATCAGCTATTGAGGACGGGCATTCACTCCAAATTGACTTAGCAGGATTCTTGCCAAAACTAGATTTAGAAGAGCAGAGATGAAAGCCCAAGGTGGAGCCTAGTCAAGCAGGGCTCAGAGGACCCTGGCTAAAGTTTGGGCAAGGAGAGAGTCTTTGTCAGAACGTAACCGTCGACCAAAGTTGGAATGCCTGGGTTCTTCCCCAAGCTCTGCTGTGAATTTGCAGAGGGTCATTCTGTCTCATAAATGCAACATTCCTGCAGCAACCCAAAGACATCTACACATGACTGAGATCAGGATTTAAATCAGATGATAGTTCAGAGCTTCTTCTGAGCTAGGGAGTCTACTATTTATTTTTAAACTATTAATGTTCACCTAAGAGTAGGGGTCAGAGGCTCTATCTGATGTGAAAATAACTGTTTTCAATTCTAACAACTGACCAATTCTATGGGGGCAAAACCAGAAAAATTGTTTGAATTTTAGTCAAAAAATCGTCAATCTATTGACCCTGGATTAACATGTGTGTTTTCTGAAAGCCCCCAAGAGATGAATTTTCATTGTCATCCTATCTGAGAGAAGGAACATGTCAGTTTCTGCCTGCCAAAATCTGCCATACAAAATTCATGCCGTCCACTGGCCCTCAGACTGAAGGACGAGCTGCCAGAGGCTGTCACAGGTTACTGATCCTGTGTTCAGAGGTGTGCGCTTGAGAGAGCAGGAGGATGGCCACCCTGTGGTAACCTCAGCCTCGCTCCTTCAACAGACACATGTGCTGAGGTTTGCACACAGCCACGTTCATGCAAATGCACACTTGTAGACACAGACACATAGATCACCCACAAACGCCCCCAGTCCCATACTCATGCCATATGCAATACCACACACCCCACTGCTAGCGGGAAGGGAGTTAGAAAGATAGTTAAACTCAATCTCAGCATAATTAGTGGACAGTATCTCACATGGGGTAAAGGATGAGGAAGACAAGCACAAAGGATAGTCCAATTTAGAAAAGTGGTAAGGGAGAAAAATTAAGAGGTTGAGCAAGCAGCAGGTGGACTGAGATGGGGAAATTACCCAGGGGGGGGTGTACATGAAAGTCACTCAGTGGCAGGTGGTTTGGTTTGGGCAGTGAAAGGTATGGGTATAAAGGAGCTGTGCAACTTTGGGGCAGTCACTTTACCTCTCTGGGTCTCATGGGCAGTCACGAGGACTAAATATAACTCTAAGTTGTTGCAGTTCTCAATCGTCAGTGATTTTGTCCTACAGAGGCCGTTTGATGATGTCTGGAGACATTTGTGATTGTCTTCAATCAGGGAATGTGCTATTGGCATCCAGCAAGTAGAGGCCAGAGATGCTGTTAAACATCCTACAATGCACAGGACAGTCCCAACCCCCAACAAAGAATTATCTGGTTTAAAGTATTAGTAGTACCATGGTTAAGAAACTTTGTTCTAAGTGATATTCAGGTAGGTTTGATTTTGGATGAGGTTGGTAGATGCTGGAATACACTGGGTGGTAAGATGGATGTTGAGTTCTCATACCCCAGGAAGGAAAACGTTTACAAAACTGACCCAAGACTCTGCGAGCTAGGTTCTGCTCCTTGTCCCAAGACCTCACTCAAGGCTGAGCAGGGCAATTGTGACCCTTTGGAAGCTTACAGATCTCAGATCCAGGGAGGCTGCCCAACGAAGCACAAGGGCTGGCTCCCAGCAGAGTACATTCCTGAAGCCACATCCATCCAGGCCCTGCACTGGATTAGGACAGTACTAGGTGTTGATTGCATTGTGTTTCCTTTCTCTGCTTCCAACTTGTACGCTAGTGAATGAGGACAGCCCGTGCACGTTCTGATTGCAAGCTTCACATTATCAAGTCCCTAAATTTGCAGAATGTTGTAAGCCAGAAAGACGTGTGTGCGTGCGTGTGTGTGTGTGTGTGTGTGTGTGTGTTGTGTGGTGAGAACCACATATTCAAACCATTCCCTATTTCTGCACCTCATCCTGCCAATTACAATCTGCTTGGTGGTGTGAAACTGACAGCCGGCAGCAGTGATGGAGACAGGAGAACGATGAACAGGGCTTTGTGCATTCTCAGCTTTAGAGAGAATGTTCACTGGGGCGGACAGGCATGTAACTGGCAGGTTTAGGAATCAGTAAAAACCAAGAACTGGAAGTCCTAATTTATTGTCTGTTTCAATACAAGGCTAGACACAGGCTATTTAATATAATGCATTGTTTACAAGTGGAGGAGAGTGGAAGTTATTGATGCATTACAAATGCAGGCAAATGCATCTCATAAGCCAAGGGGTAGGTAATAACAATTGCAGAAGACTAAATTTGACTTTAATTCCCCCCCCCCCAAGAATGGCATGCATACAGCTTAAAATGATAAAAGCTGGAGGGGGGGTGTGGCGTGGGGGAAGAAGGAAAGAAGGAAGGGAGACAGGGGAAGAGAGAAAGAGACAGAAAGAGAGAAATGAGAGCTGATTTTCTCCTGGGATTATGCATTTCTCAATTAGGAAATAGAGTGGAAATTGAAAGAAAAGATTTTTTTTAACCTTGTTTTGATAAACAGCATCATGGTTGGCAGTGTGTTTTCGGTAGCAGGTCTGGCGTCGTGGTCAAGCAGCTTGGAGTGATTTAAAGACCTGCCAATCCCTTAGATAATCCTAAAGACAGAAATAGAAAACAAGTCTTCGTTTGATTAGTGCATATAGCCTTTTCTGTGTCCCCCCTTTCTGGGGTTGTTAGAGCCAAGGCCACAGTAGCTGGGTGTAAACAAGCTTGCCCTCCTTTGTGGCTAAAATTCCCCACTGCTGACGCTTGGTGCATGATGCTTTGGAAAGAGCAGGTGTCCCGTGAATGTTGGCTGAGTGAATAGGGGCAATGAAGACGCCGATGAAGAAACGATGTAGCTGGACTCCATGTTTCAGAGTCTCAGCAGCCAAGTGGCTTTACAGTAAGCAAAACTGAGTCCACTCCCCCCCCATCCCCGCCAAATCCCCTTTGCAATATTACTGACAAAAAGTGTTCAGGGGCACCTAAGGGGCTCAGTTGGTTAAGCATCCCGCTCTTGATTTAGCTCAGGTCATGATCTCATAGTTAGTGAGACTGGACCCCATATCAGGCTCTGTGCTGATAAGGCAGAGCAGCCTGCTTGGGATTCTCTCTCTGTCTCTCCCCTGCTCTCTCCCTCTCACTCTCAAAATAAATAAACATTTACAAAAAGTGTTCAAATGTGGAGTGAAAAATCATGTGATAGGGCACCTCTTGTCCCTGATGCACCCCAACCCTTCATGGAATGGGATTTAATAACTGTCAATATTTATTGGGTGTTTTCTGTGTGGCAGTCACTGTGCTAAAATCTCTATGCGGTTTATCTTTATGTGTATATCCAACTTAGGAGGTCCTTTTAAAGATGTTAAAATTGAGGCACAGAGAGTTTTCACCGCTGGTAGGTGGTGGAGGAGGCTCACTCAGTGGGTCACACTAGGAAGTATTGGGGACATTCTTTGTGTTGACCCTGAGTTGTGCCTCCCACTGCACCCAATGGACCCATGGTAGGCGTCAGTTCTATGGGCTGGTGTGCCCAGTGTTGGATTTCTATTATCAACATGGTTCACATTTGCCTGGTTTATGGATGTGTTTGCAGTGCACCATCTGCCTTCTCTGGTGATCCAGTGGCAAACAGAGGGAAAAAGAAGATTGGCACTGGAAGATCTTTCTATGACAGCTTTCTAAATGTGACAGCCAAGTGCATCTAGTTTGGGTCATGGAGCACACAGTCCCTGGTCATAACTGCAGGAAGCCACTATTTGTGGATCACTCTAAGATAAACAAGTGAACTTACTCTGGAGAAAGAGCAGTAGTTTCAGTGGCCCCCATCTGTGCACTTAAGCTGGTTGAATCCTAAGGGGAGCCAGAATTTCCACCTCTCTAGGCTAACCCCAATATGGTAGGCCCTCGGCAAACATTTGTCAGCTATCTGATCTGACAGCATTTCTGCTGATGGTAATGCTGCCAGCTCATGGCCTCAGAAAGGCTGAGCCTGGAGAAAGGAAACATTTTTTATTTGGAAGGATGATCTTGACCATTTGTCTGTGACTTTGGGGGTAAGAAGACCTCACAACCTGGAGTCCTGTTCTCTTGCAACTGGCTTATATTTTCATGCTTTGTGTTATGGGCGTTTGCCCTTTAGGCATAGTGGGGGTCTTTGCTTGCACCTGGTTTCCTATGGAAAGCTGTGGACAAATCACTTCCTGTCTCTGGGATTAGAAAGGTCTCTCCAGATGCTTCAAAGAGAGAAGCTAAACAATTTCCAACAAAATCTATGGCATACCCCCAAACTATTGTGATTATTTCCTTCTCTTTCTGAGGACTGTTTCTTCTAATGGAATCTTAATTTTTGCATTCAAACAAATTTGAAAAAAAAAACAGGGGTATCTTTGTCCTCTCTCCTGACTCTCACATTTAATCAATTGCCCATCCTCGTGACTTTATTTCAGAAGTGTCTCCTAGGCCAGTTTGGGTCTTTATCATCTCTCAGTTGAGCAGTTGTGGGAATCTCCTAACTGGCTTTCTTGCCCCCAGCTCTCAATCTACTTTGTTCCTGCACACAGGCAGAGAGAATTTCCTAATGAGGTGGTATTCAAACTGTGCCCCAGGAGCCCTAGTGTTTCCCAGAAGTGTTGTAAAGTAAGAGGCCAGGGCTCCAGTCTCCAGAGGTCTCTGGGGGTCCTCAGTGCACTTTAAGTGCTTCTAATTTGAAAATCTTTTGAGATTTGAAATAGACTTAAAAAGCCATAGAAGATCAGCTCTACTTTTTGTCTGTTGTGGGACTTTTGTATGAAATTTTACTTAGAGAAATCTATAACTAAGATTTTTGAGAATCCTGGTCTAAAACACAAGACTTTGTTGAAGAAACTATAAGATGGAGACTTAGTCTAGATTTGAAAGCTTTCCTGGTAAGAGAATCATTTTCTCAACTTATGTCTTTGGTTTCCAAAGGCTAGTGGGGCATGGGGACATTTGGGTTTCTTACAAACCAAGTGGGGGATAGTGGGAGTGAAGACAGTCCAAGGAAAGGTTGGTTGAGTTGATTCAGTTACTCTAAGACTTTTTATCTAATCCCTGAGAAGACAAAACAGGAAATGGCTTGAACTAAATCTGAAATTAAACAGGGGAACCACTTAGATGTCACTGCCACAAATCAGGGAAAGGCATTTATTTCTTCTCCTGCTGTTGGTAAGGTGACATACTTTGGAAGTCTAGAGAGGGAGAAGATGTCTAGTGAGTCCTTGTCTCATTTGTGTTTTACAAGCAAAGCCAAAGATGATGGCAACTTGGTTCAAAGTTCTCAGAACACAAGAAATGAGGCATCTATTCTCTAACTTTCTTTCTGGTCTCTGGTATGGAGCATGTGAGGTTTCCCAAAGCTGGGATCAGGTGTGCACTGCCCTGGAAAAGCTGTGACTTTTGTTCAGGAATTTTTACAGGTTCTGGTTGTCATGTACATGAGACTTGGCTGGGATGGATGGTTGGAATAACTGAGTCAGTGAATGTGAAAGGAAATCTAATATTTATCAAATGCATCCTTTATGCCAAGATTCAAAGCAGGTCAGTCTGATGACCATGCCTATGTTCTTACTGCCATTAGCATGCCATTGAGGTAATTTAGAAAGTCTAATTGCTATACAAATGTGAAGTATTATGATGATGATTATTATTACTCTTAGTGTCTGACACAGCATGAAACTACAGGTCTCAAAGAGGAATGTGGCTGTATTTTTAAGTGATTTTACTATGCCCTCTCCAAAAAAGACTTAAATAAAAGACATAGAGCTAGTAAAGCTTAAACCATGAAAACAAGAGTAAGATAACAAGAACCAAGTAATAAAAAGCAGTCAGGAAGTACTTATAAATCAGAAAATGTAGGCTAGATAGCCATTTGTCCTGACTTCTAAGAGCCAGTTGTGAATATCTCCTTTAAACTCCACGCTCAACAATATCCCATCAGAAGTAACAATGGTGGGAGTATTCACACCACAGAAATTGGCAAATACCTCAGATCAGGGATCCCCACTCCCCACCTCAAGAGCCGGTTGTTAGCTACTTACCAGCACACCAGTGAACTATGGACACTGCTACACTAGCATGGTGTGCTTTAAGCATTTAGACCTGCTATCCACGAAGTCCTGGTTCCCTACAATCAGCGGGAGTGCTTTCCATTGTGACTGCTGGTGGCAGTGGTGATGGCATCACCCAGTTGGGTGAGTGGCTAGGATGAGAAAGATTATCTCAGAGACTCTTTGTTTTTAGGGGATAAGATCCCCTAAAACTGGCTTAAGCAAAAGGAGAAAGTCATCAGAAGGATAGAGGCGTCTCTCGAAGATCCCAAGGACAGAGTACACGCCTGGGTCTCATAAAGGGTTGGAACCAGCAACTGGAAAACTCACAGGAAGAAAGCTTTCTCAGTCTCTCTCTCCCCCTGCTCCTCTTTCTCTATCTCCCTCCTCCTCTCTCCTGTGCATATTCTCATCCTTCTTCTCTCCAGATACCTACTTTATTTTTTGTCTCTCTGCAGACCACATTTCTCAGTTTGACTTCCATATGGAAAAATATAGTCTATTTGTCTTGACCATGTTCCAACTTAGTACTCAAAGGAGGCTACTAGATTATCTGGAACAATGATTGCTCCTTGGAAGAGAGAATCTGGTTGGCACAGTCTGGATCAAGTGGTCATCCCTGGTCCACTGGCTGTGGTTGAGGGGATAGGTCACCTGCTACTGCTTACTCAGCAGGAACATTGGGAGAAGGCAAGAAGACGAATTGACTGATATGTGGTTGTAAGTATGCATTAGTGTCCCTTGTGTCTGCACCAATACCGAGGGGTATGGATGTCAAATCTGGACAACAAGGCATACCATATTGGTTACATTTCCCTTTTAACGTGCATGGTCTTCCCCTACAACAAAGAATGAGTTGTATTAAAGGAAAACTTAACTCTGTTCTTAATCTTTTAATGTTCATATTTCAGGTAGTTCATGCTACATAAAAAGAAAGAGAAGGATAGTGGTAATGGAGCAGGACAAAGAGAACCATGGCAGTGAGGGAAAATATCAAGCAGTCTTCTGGCCCGGGCCCTGTGTCTTGATAGTCAGCAGGTCATTTTCCCAAAACAGAGAATATGTCCTATTTACATGTTGAGTGTTAAAGCCTGGTGCAGCATTTACTGGTGAAGGAATTCTTTCTCTTTTATTTTTTTTTTAACGTTTATTTATTTTTGAGAGAGACACAGAGTGTGAGTGGGGGAGGGGCAGAGAGCAAGGGAGACACAGAATCTGAAGCAGGCTCCAGGCTCTGAGCTGTCAGCACAGTGCCTGATGTGGGGCTTGAAATCACGGACTGCAAGATCATGACCTGAGCCGAAGTCGGATGCTCAACCGAACTGAACCACCCAGACGCCCCTATTGGTGACGAAATTCTTACTGTATTTGTGTTATTTGCCCATCTTTCCACACTGATAAAATGGGAAACAGTGTCTGGAGAAAGAACTCGGGTAGGCTGCTATGTGCTGTTTACCTATGAGTATGAGCCAAATGCTGGTTACCAGGGAAAGGAGGAGAAGGTGCAGGGCTGCTGTGCAGCGGGGCGTGATATCTGCCACTGTGTTGGGACGTAGGCATCATGAGCGTGGCTATAATTTATTGAGCACCTACTCTGTGCCAGGCATTGCTCAAATGCTGTTCATACATAATTTCTAATTCTTGCTACAGTTTTGCAGTATAGATGCCTGTATTATCATCCCTATTTTGCGGATCAGCAGCTGGGGTTCCGTAGAGAGTCAGAGCTACATAGTTGGTACTTGGCAGTGCCAGGAATCGGGTCCAGCTCTTTGGCTTTAAAGCCCACCCCTCTGTTCCCTGTCCTTTTCCCCACATCACCCTCCTTCCAGAGTCAGTGATGGAAGAAGAAATCAAAGGCAGAGTCATCTGCAAGTTACTGAGAAAAAAAAAGGGAGAGGAGGGTAATGACTTATTTTTGTTAGGATTTCATTTAGGCTTTATTTTATTTCGGCTTTCACATGGTGATGCTATATGCCTTACCTGAAGTTGCTATCACTGATAGTTATATGATGGGTAATGTGGGGTCTTTAAAGGTCTTTCTTTAAAAATGAAAACGTACATTATGTGTATATTTTATTTTTGGGGGGTATGGGCCCCTGATGTAAGACATCTCCAGAATACAATCACAGCCGGAGAGCAGTGGACAGGGCGAGGGGCCGCCAGAGGGTCTGGGGTCTGAGAGGCAGAATGGTAAACAACACTGCTTCTGGGGGCATAGGTTTCAAGCCAGAGAAAAGCATTCCTGTGTGATGTGTTGTGGAGAACTATTTGCCACGCATTTGTCTTTTTAGCTGTGTCTGCTCCCCTTGAGAGGAAAACAACAAGACATACCTGTTTTAATTTTGAAGAACTGGAAAGGCTCTTAGGAGGATTGTCCAGAAAGCCAAGAAAAAGCATCAGTGATTTATTTCTTTGAACTTTGAAATCTTTGTAGTTGGATATTACTGCTTTCCCATATTTCTGATGCCTAGATAGTCTGTACATATTGTTGAGATCAAGTAGGCAACTAATTTGGAAATCGTTTCATTCATTTGGAAATTGATTCATTTGGGAATTGTTTCAACCACAGAGCCAGATATTTTGGGAAATATTATTAAAAATTCTCACTTGAAAATGAATGTTTATATAATATTTTTAAAAATTGTGGTGAATTAGGGGCACTTGGGTGGTTCAGTTGGTTAAGCATCTGACTCTTGGTTTCGGCTCAGGTTATGATCTCATGGTTCATGAGTTCGAGCCTCACACATCAGGCTCTGTACTGACAGTATGGAGCCTGCCTGGGATTCTCTCTCTCTCTCTCTCTCTCTCTCTCTCTCCCCCTCCCCTGCTCGTGTCTCTCTCTCTTTCTCTCAAAATAAATAAATGAACTTAAAAAATTAAAAAAAAAATTGTGGTGAGTTATACATAACACAAACCCCACCATTTTAATTATTTTTAAGTGTACAGTTCAGTAGCATTAAATACATTTACATTGTTGGGCAACCATTAGCACCATCCATCTCCGAAACTTTTTATCTTCCCAAATCGAAAGTCTGTCCCAGTATTTAAATTTTTTTTAATTTTATTTTTTATTTTTTAAAATTTACATCCAAATTAGTTAGCATATCATGCAACAATGATTTCAGGAGTAGATTCCTTAGTGCCCCTTACCCATTTAGCCCATCCTTCCTCCCACAATCCCTCCAGTAACCCTCAGTTTGTTCTCCATATTTATGAGTCTCTTCTGTTTTGTCCCCCTCCCTGTTTTTATATGATTAAAAATTTTTTTTAATATTTATTTTTGAGAGAGAGAGAGACAGAGCGTGAGTGGGGGAGGGCGGAGAGAGAGGGAGACACAGAACCTGAAGCAGGCTCCAGGCTCTGAGCTGTCTGCACAGAGACTGATGTGGGGCTTGAACCCATGAACTGTGAGATCATGACCTGAGCTGAAGTTAGACGCTCAACCAACTGAGCCACCCAGGCACCCCTAAAGTCTCTCCCCATTAAACACTAACTTCCCATTTCTCCCCCTAGCTCCTGGCAACTACCACTCTACTTTGTCTCTATGAATCTGACTACTCTAGGTATTTCATATATGTGGAACTGTTTATCCTCTTGTTCCTGGGTTATCTCACTTAACATAATGTCCTCAAGGTTCATCCAAGGCATGTGTGGCATGTGTCAGAATTTTGTTCCTTTATGAGGCCAAATAAAATTTGTTGTATATATAGATCACATTTCATTTATCCATTTGTTCCCCAACAGGCACTGGGTTGCTTTTACCTGGAAATGAATTTTAAAGCAATGTTTTATGTGGGAACAAATACTGATGACTCATAGAGACAACTGTTGTAAGCTTGCTTCGCGGGGCCATCGGAAATATTTTGATAAAATTGCTGTTTTATACATTCAGAGTCCAAACATTTTCTGTAGGATTGTAGTCAGGTTGCTCATATCTAGACCTAAACCAAGCTGGGGGGCCAAATATTCTGGTGATGCCACATTTAGATCTGCCTGTGGTAATCTACCCCGAACCAATCCCTAGAAAGTAAAAGGTGTATTAAGGCAGGAAAATGTGATTCTTTTTCTAGGGTCACATATCCTTGAAACTTTTAGGGTCTTACTTTTATTTTTGATGCAATTACCCTGTTGCCAGAGTCAGAATGCAAGGAGAGCCCACTTTGGCCAGGGGCGAACTTGGCAAGTTTGCTCTGACACAACAGAGGATGTGAAGTGGTTAAGGAATCACATCTAGGGATGCTGCAGGCAGGGATCAAGTGCCAGAAGTGGTCAGCCAGCAATGCTTTTACAGAGGCAGGGAGAGGAAACAGTATCTATTTGAATTTGCAAATTAATATTCCCATCAAAAGGAGCAAGCTTAGAAGTTCTCTACCTTCCTCTAGGATTTTGAGGGAGCATGGAGATTTCAGACAGAGGTAGTCAGGGAGAGACAGAAAGCCACAGTCACGTATGAGGAAAAACCAGCCCTGAGATGACAAATGACGGGCAAACAGGCATTCAACAGAGAGCACTAAAAGAAAAGCAAGCATTCTTCTCTAACTACAGTAGTTGAAGACTCTTAAAAATCGAGGGCAAGAGACAGGTACTTTCTGAAATTAGTAATAATGACACTAATCTCAGGAAGTAACCATTCCAGCACAGAATGGCATAGAACAAGAACAGCTTGGGACGCACAGGACCAGCAGAACCTTAAATCACTTGAGAAGAAAATAAATCCCCACAAGACCAGACAAAACCCATTCCCTGCCACACCTGACTTAAAGGCTTTTTCACCAGTTCCCCAATGAGGGGAGATTGGAAGTTAACATCAGAACGTTGCTGTAGATTTGTTGTTGCTGTTGTTTGTATAATTGTGTTTAAGTTAACCGAATATTAAACTGTATATACTTCTCATTCCATCGTGCAGACTCATTGATTTCCAACCAGCCTTTTCGTTGTCTTCATAATGCCTTGAGTTAGAGAGCCTCTTCAGGTGTTCTTGTAGACTGATTTGTGAACAGGCTGGAACCTTCTTACTTCTGGAGGGAGAATTCTGGTCCTGAGCATCTTCCTTATGGAAGACAGCCTTAGCCTGGAGTATTTCTGTCTGCATGGGCTACACAGTACCCAGCTATTGTTAACAAAATGAAAATTTAGCTTCAATTTACTGCCTCGATTGATTTTGTGTTCTACCATCCTTTTTGCTTCTTTCCAGTACTTTCTTGATGCTGCTAAAGATCTCAGCAGATGCAACGCATGAGTGGGGAGGAACTGAGTTTCCCAAATGGCTTCACTCTCAATAGAAAGCAAAGAAAAGGCTAGCTGGGCTAGTCATCACCAGACTGACCTTGGGAACAGGTAGAGGCCATTTGCAATGATAATGCAGCAGCTGGAACACAGGGCAGGGAGCAGCTGAGAGGGTGGCTGCTGGCCAGCCGTGCCTCTTGAGGTATGACCTTAAAGCTTATTAAAGCGATTAGCCTTTGGGGTTGCCTAAATCTTCCCTCCTAACTCCTGTTGACACACCTGGATGCAGAGCACTTGCTCAGCTAACATGTCCCTCTGCAGGGCTGCTCTGTGCCAGAAGGTGTTCCCTGTGTTCACCGCCCTCACGAGCTGACATGCCTGCCGGGCTTCCATGTATGGAGACACTGAAAATTACTTTTCCCCCCCAATTCTTTTTTTTCCCATGGGGAAAGGGAAAACGGATAAGGGTAGGCTCATTTTCCATTGAGTTAGAGCTAACTGTCTTATTTTTAGTTGATTCCTACTGGGGGGGGGGGCTGGCTTCTGGGATACAATATGATTTTCGCTCATCAGTTTCTGAGTCACAATTGATTTTCTGGATCACCTCAGATGGGACCTTTCCCTTTGCCCCTGTTTTGACATCTGTGAATTGGAAAATTCTAGGTCGTTTTTCTGTATACTTCACAGGCATATAGAACAACCAACAAAGCTGTGTTCTATTACAATAAAATAAGTATTTGGGGAAAAGAGTCTAGACTCAGTTTTCTGAAGTGTTTTCATAGATAGGAAAGGCAAGTTGAGAATATTTACACTTTGATATCCTCTATTACATATGACAGAACTGTAGTCCAGAGAAAGCATATGACTTGACAAAGGTCACAGAGTAGCTTCATGGCAGAGCTGGGTCTGGGACTCAAAGCCTCTGACTCTCAAATTATGTCTCCCCCTGACCCCCATTGTGCTTTGCTCTTTTCCTATTGTCTTTGTTTAATGTATCTTGTCAATTCTGAAACCCCAGACATTTAGGTGCCTGTGTACACCACTCGAAAATGATTCTGTGTAGAAATGAATGTAATTAAACTAGCTTTTCCTTAACAATGGGGCAAGATTGACATTTTAGCGGCTTAAGTCCTTCCCCCCACCCCCGCCCCGCCAACAGATTATTTTCTTTATTCAGATAAAGCCTGTGTTCTATTTTGAATGCTGGGAGAATGTAGATTTTTTTTTTTCATTTAGAGTTTGAGGCAATTAGAGCCACAAATTAATTTCTCACATTAAGAGGAAAGTTTTGTCCTCTGATCTGCACCTGCTCAACCCCATTTCCAGCGATTTGTAGGTTGTAATACTAAAGAGGAAGAGGAAATACTTAGGCAGGGTCAGAGGGAATTACTAATGGCTAATCAATAACTATGGAGGATTTCAAAACTCTAAAGAGACATGGCATAGTGTTGTGGAAGATAGTGGGACCACTTAGTTGTGGTTTACTTGTATGGGGTTTCCGGAAAGATCCAGAATTGACCACCAAGCATCAAACAACTCCATTTATATGTCTTTTAGTCACTTCAAACTCAAGGACAAATTCATGTATCTCCCTTACCTCTCTGTTCTACTCCCAAATTTACTTCTTCTCTGGTATTTCTAGTCTTTGTTAAGGGTGTCAATGTCCACAGCTATCAGAGCCAGGAATCTTGGTGTGTCTTTGGTGCCTTGTTCCTCCCCTTCCATCCATGGACAGGTTGGCTTCTTCCCCAGCATCCATTCCTTCCCTTTCCCATTGTTCACAGGACCCCACTTTCCTTTGGAGGAATCACTCCCCCACCCCATCCTATATTTGTTATGTGATTTGGGCAGAATTCACCCTGCCCCTAGCCCCAGTGGTGCACCAATCAACACGGTTCCATCTCTCTTGCTACACAGATTGGCTCAGAGGCCCAAGCCATTTAGTGTATGGCCCTCCCCTGGCCCAGAGGGTGGTCCAGTTTGGTCTAAATAGAGTAAATGCAGGGGCTTTGTGTGATGACTGCAGAAAAACCTTTTTTTCCCACCAAATGGGGTGATATGCAAATATGAGGTTAGGAGAAGCTGAGCCCGTTTTGGTCCCATGAAGAAGGCCAGTGAGAGGGTGCAACCCATTCACCTGGGACAGCAGAGCTAAGCGAATCATGGCAAAACAGAGTCAGAGCCCAGGGTCTTTCTCACTGAGGCATGTCTGGAGCCCATTCTACAGCTGGATTCTTTCAATTACATGGGTGAACCGGTTTCCTTTATTGTTTATGCCAGTTTGTGTTGAATATTCTGGCAATCAAAAGTATCCTTAGCTAATATACTCTCTTCCAATCATTCACTACATCCTTCTGATTCTGCTTCCTTAATATATCTCAAATCCAGTCTCCCTTTGCTCTCCACACTATCACTGGATAATACACTAGATAGTCACTATCTTAGTTATTGGGACCCAACTTAATTTTTGAATAACATTTTTATGATTGAGAAACTTTGTAATAATATGGAAGCCCAAAAAGTCTGAGATTAGAAAGCTGACTGATGATCCCCAAAGCTACCAAATATGTGGAGTGTTTATTTAGAGTGACAGAGAGAGAGAGAGAGAGAGAGAGGGACAGGAGGAGGGGGAGAGAGAGAGAGAGAGGGAGAGAATCCCCAGTAGGCTCTGCCAATGCGGGGCTCCCTCTCATGACTGTGAGATCATGACCTGAGCCAAAATCAAGAGTTGGACCCTTAACAGACTGACACACCCAGGCGCCTCTATGTGGAGTGTTTTATATTCCACACAAAAGCCTTATGTAAACAAGGCCCTTCATGAGTTTGTTCCAGTTTCCTAACCTCACCTTCCACACCCCTTGTCCACATGCCTCATGCTTTCTTGAAGAAACCACCCCATGTTTCTTGAAGTTTCTTGAGTTCTACAGTCTGTTATTGCTCTGTATTTTCTAATTCTTTTTTAATATTTATTTTCTTATTGTATTAAAAAAACACATAACATAAAATTTATCATCTTAACCATTTTAAGTGTATGGTATTGTTGTGCTATTCGCATTGTTGCAAAATAGTTTTCCAGAAGAACTTTTTTATCCTGCAAATCTGAAACTCTATACCCATTGAACACACTACAGCTCCTTTATTCTCCTCCCTCAGCCACTGGTAACCATGATTCTACTTTCTTTTCCTATGAATTTATCTATTTTAGATACCTCATATAAGTGGGATTGTACAGTGTCTTTTGTGAAATGGCTATTTCATTTAGAGTAATACCTTCAAGATTCATCCATGTGTTAGCGTGTGATAGAATTTCCTTCCTTTTTAAGGCTGAATTACATTCCATGCATGCATATGCCATATTTTTTAAAATCTGTTTATGTGTTAATGGACATTACTTTGCTTTCACCTCTTGGCTATTGTGAGTAATGCTGCTATGAACATGGGTGTGTAAATATCCCTTCAAGACCGTGATTTCAATATTTTGAATATATACCTAGAAGTAGAATTGCTGGATCATATGATAATTCTATTTTTAATATTTTGAGGAAACTCCATACTGTTTTCCATACACTTGTATCATTTTTCGACCCCACAAACAGTGCTCAATCCCTCCTTTTCCTACCCAGAAAGCTGCCACTCATCCTGTAGTGGAAACTGGAAATGTATTAGTCTGCCATATTGGGACAGATGTAGACACACACAGGCCTGACCAGGACCAGGGGTCAGAATAGATTGACCCAAGGCTCTTGAGTCAGGTGATCCAGAGACTGGTGATTGAAGCATAAATAGGGCTCAGGTGGTTATAACAGGTTCACACAGGCCAGAAATCAGGGCCAGAGTATCTGGCAGAGTTAGAAGGGGGGTCATGCAACAGCGGCCCAGTTAATGGTGATGTTGAGCAGGACTTGAAAAAGAGAGGGCAGACCCCAGAGCTCCAGGCTCTGTGTGAATAGTCCTGAGCTCACTGTGGCTAATCTTAACCAGAAGAAGTCAGAAGATAGGAAAAGAATCCTACCCTTGATTTAGGGACCAAGAGAGTCATGCTGAAATTAATTTCAGTGGTCATTTTAACTTAAGATATGAATGACAGGAAAGGAAGGCTAAGAAATGGCTCAGAAATCAACTCTATGGGGGAAGAGTACCCACATTGTTTGGCTATTTTCAGAAAGAATTTTTGAGGCCACTGAGAAGAAGGTATTCTCCCCCTCAGGAATACTAGTATCTGGATATGGGGGAGATGGTGATGTGTGATTTTTGAAGAAACACTTCAAATACTCCTGATGCGCCCCCCCCCCCAACCTGCACTTCATACCCCAGGATTGCCCTGAGGGTGATCCTGCATCTGCTTGTATTTGATTCTTCTGCCCTCACTTCCTCCCTGTATGCTCCCTATTTACAAGTCTCTGCCTTTGCTTGTATTGTTCCAGAGTGTTCTTTTTCCATGTTGCCCTCTGTCACACACCAGCTCATTCTATTCATATCAGCCATCCTCAAGCATTCTATTCTCAATTCTGTCCCCAACTTCTCTCCCCTTCTACTCCAAGTTAAAGCCCACACTCCCTCTGCTGTCACCATAACCTGACATTCCATTTTAGGATGCATGCTTTGTCTTGCCATTATTTACCTGCTTTTCTGTCCTACCAGGGGTGAATTCTTTGAGGGCTAGGACTGTTTTTTCCTCTCTAGAGCCATAGCTTTTCCTGAACATAGTAGGCTCAATCACTAAGCACATGAGTATATGCATGGATCCATCAAATGGAATAAAGGCTGTGAGGGTGCTTTGTAAAGCATAAAGTACGGCAGAGATGGAAAACATTATCACCACTAGTTAAAAACACTGAAAAATCTTAGAAGTCTTTAACTTTTACATTTCCTTTGAATGTCCCCCCAAGACAGAATAGATGACTATTTTCTTAGAATTCTCTCAGTGTACTATTTGGCATCTTTTTCCCAGGATGCTTTATGCAAATTACAAGCTTATGCACTTGTCTTCTTTGGTAGATAGAAAAGTCCTTTAGGAGAGAAACGTGATGGCTTTATCCTGGGGATCCTTCCTGGAACCACCCCAGTGCTTTGAACATTAATATTAGTGGGCTTCCTGCCCTCCTCCATCCCCAGGGCAAATATCTGTATCTGCATCCAACTTCTCTCCTTCCCTGCTCTCAGAGGAAGAAGCAAACCTTTACTCCATTCTCCTGTGCCCTTGGGTGTTGAAGATGGGGCTGGATCTAGTTTCCTTTAATCACTGACAGCTAATGTGTCTGCATGATGGATAAAGAGAAGAGGCCTCTTTACCTCCCTGAGAGAAGCCTCACGGAGAATTAGAGAAGGGACACAGGAGCCATGTGGAGGACAGGACTTTGGATGGTGAGGGCTTCCTGAGCAGCCGATGGAGCCCAGTGGGGTTCTGCTGGTGTCTGTGCAGAGTCCAAAGCATCCTTGATGGGGACTGAGCCTGGGATTGGCTGGATTTAATCAGGTTGTACAGCACCTTCTGGAAGCAGTCTCTGAGCTGACCTCTGCATCTAGCCTAGGATTCGGTGCTTGCCTGAGCTTAACATAAATAGTGTTACCCTGCTTATTGGTCCTGTATGTCCGTGGTGAAGCAGCTGCCGTTTTCCTCAAATGGAGGCCTGTGTGAGCATTGTGAACTGATGACCAGCCCAGGGAGGAGGCTGGGGGAAGGGGAAGAGTTGCAGTCACAAATAAAGCCTGGAGCCTCAGGGATGGCAGATGGAGCTAGCTGGCATGGTATGGAATCATGGGATTCTGGGGCAGGAGGGGTAGAGATCATACAGTGCATCATTTAATGGATAAGGACTTTACAAATGAGGCCCAGGGACTTGCACAAAGTCATTGAGTAGTTAGGCAGAGCCTTAGTGAGAACAAGTCTTACAGCTGACAGACTAGAGCTCTGTCCATGGTACCACAGATTGGGCACCTTTGTAGACAAAAGGGCTTCATGGAGGTCAAAACAAGAACAGTTCTTCATCCTCAAGGGTTGAAAGCCCATGGATGGATCAGGAGAGAAGCTGGCTTGGACCAAGAAGATATTGGGATGGGGCAGAGAGAGTGGGGCATGACATCTCTTGGTGGCCCCTTTGCTCCAGTGATGGGCCTTACCTATGTTATCCTGCGGCTATATTAGCTCAGTTCTTTTTTTAAAAAAAATTTTTTAATGTTTATTTTTGAGAGACAGGGATAGAGCACGAGTGGGGGAGGGCAGAGAGTGAGGGAGACACAGAATCTGAAGCAGGCTCCAGGTTCCCAGCTGTCAGTATGGAGCCCAATGCGGGGCTCAAACCCATGAACCATGAGAACATGACCTGAGCCAAAGTTGGACACTTAACCGACTGAACCACCTGGGTGCTCTGATTAGCTCAGTTATGTTACTACATGCTACTTGTCTATTCATGATGAATAAAGCTGATTTCCTCCTTTTCTCTGTCCCTCTCTTCTCTTTCATTGCCTCCTCCCTCCTTCCCTCCCTTTCCTTCTCTATTCCTTCCTGTGTTTTTCTTCTTCCCCTGCCTCTCTTTTTCTTTCCGTCCTTTTTTCTTTCCTGAGCATTACTCTTGTGTCAGACATTGTGTACTGTTGATCCAGAGATGAAAAAGATCAGTTTCTGTCCCCTAGGAACACATGGTATAGAGGGGAAGAGATGGGAAGCTAGTTGGGTTCTGTTGGGGAATTAATCTTTGGTTTGAGGACTCCCTTACATGGAAATAATAAAAGAACATCAAAATAACTCTGGAATAAAACAAGATGCTCTTAAAGGCAACCCTCATTATTCAGTGTGAGAATTATTCACGTATGACTCCTTCCCTGATACCCCCACTTCCCTGATACCTCCTTGAATTTATTTATATTTGACCTTCAGCAAAGTTTCATCTACATTCATGCATTTTTATAAACAACAAACAAGTAGAAGGACCATGCACACAGATACGCATTTGTGGAATGACAGCCCTACACGAATACACATCCCTCCTCAAACATTCATAAGTATAAATGTGTACAAATGTCAGTTTACATGGAAACACATATAAACAGATATCAGCAGAACTACATAAATATATACATATACACGTACATGAAAAAAGCTGTAGTAGGATTTGTATAACAGAATTTTGGTTGAGGAAGGACAGATAAGTGCTTTTTCAAAACAACAACAATGACAATGAGAACAACAACACATCGTACCTGAAGAAACATGGCCAGGTTTCAAGTAATTACAACTTTGAATGCCTTGACTCTCACAGCAGAGCTCAGTCAGAGAAAATTCTTCAAAAAAATCTGGTGTTCCATCAAAAGAAGCAGTAGAAATCTGGTTTCTTCTTTCAGAGGAGCACTTTATGCAAGAGAAGCCCTTCCTTTGTTGTCATCACTGGCTTATTGATTTGTTTCTGCCACTAGACCATAAGTTTCTTAAGGCACCCAGTGTTGCAGTCACCCAGCTCCTAGCACAGTGCTTGATTCAGAGTAGGGGCTCAACAAATATTTATTGACTAGTCAATATGACTAATCAAAGAACATACACACGCACATGCACACACACAATTGGATACTAGTTAGACATAGAAAGGAAGGCAATCCCACCATTTGTGACAATGTAGATGGACCTTGAAGGCATTATGCTAAGTGAAATAAGTCACACAGAGAAAGACAAATATTGTATGATCTCAATTATATGTGGAATCTAAAAAAAACCCAACCAACAAAACTCAGAATAGAAATTAGATTTGTGGCTAGCAAAAGTGGAAGTGGGGAAATTGGGTGAAGGTGGTCAAAAGGTACAAACTTCTAGTATAAGATAAATATGTTCTAGGGGTGCCTGGGTGGCTCAGTGGGTTAAGCATAGGGCTCTTGATGTGAGATCAAGCCACACTCTCAACCCAGAGCCTGGTTGGGATTCTCTCTCCCTCTCTCTCTGCCCCTCTCCCCTCTCAAAATAAAATAAATAAACTTAAAACAGATAAATATGTTCCAGGGATGTAATGTACAATATGATGACTACTGTTAATAACTATATAGTTATGACTATAGTTAATAACCACATAGTTAATGACTATAATTAATAACCTAATACTGTTTTACATGTTTGAACATTGTTAAGAGAGTAGATCTTAATGTTTTCATCACGATGTAAAAAAATGTGTAACTGTGTGAGGTGATGGATGTTAACTAAACTTACAGACAGTGGTGTTCGTTTTGCAACATACAAAGGTCACCCCTTCCATTTTGGTGCATTTCCCTTCCTCTAGGTGTAGCAGATAGTGTGGCTGGGATCCCTAAGCCTCTATTTCAACCTCCTTCTCTCTAGAGTCGTAGTATTACAGAGTCTGGAAAGCCAGGAACGACACTCTCCAGATTCCTTTGCAGCTATACTTCTGGATGTGATTTAGACGGTGTCAATCGGCTGCACTAGCGGCAGATGCACGGTTGATGCTGAGAGGGGCAGACAACTGCATTGCAGCAGACGTGGTGGGGCTGGGGTTCATTGGTGTAGTGGTAGCTCTCTGATTCACTCAGGAATTTCCTGATTGAGGTAGGAAACTAGGTGGTCCAGTTCTGCACTGTGCTTTTTGGAAGGTCAGTGTGGAGCTCTCTGAAGCTGCCTGTCTCTGATACCATGAGCCGCACATGGGATTCCTTGTTGTAAATCCCTTTCTGTTCAAATCAGGGAGAATGGGGTGTGTTCTTTGCAGCTTATCCTGACTAATCCACTGTCTCAGGGACAAGTGTGATCTGTGCTTCAATTTTAGGGAAGCCAGGAGCACAGTTCACATTGAACAGATTAGCCTTCTCATTACGGTATCCATGTGAAATAGTTACAAGATATAAAGACTGCCCATCTTCTCAAATAATAAAACCTGACATGTTATTTGAGATACAGAGATGAAAAAGAGCAATTAGTCTGCAGTCTAGAACTGGATAAAAAACAGGGAAGCTGCTAGGAGGCGGTTAGGCAGCAAATCTAGCAAGAATGCAACAGAAAGTGGGGGTCACCTGACACACCAGGACCCATAATGGTCAGGCCCTGTAGGAGGATGTTCTGGACTGTCCCCTCAGTATTCGTATTTTGAGGCCCTAATTCCCAATGTGGTGCTGTTTGGAGATGGAGCCTTTGGGAGGTAATTTGGTCTGGGTGAAGGGTGGAGCCCCCACAATGAGATTGATGCCCTAATAAGGAGCTGAAGAGATTAGAGCTCTTTCTCTCTCTGCCATATGAGGACACAGGGAGAGGGCAGCCATCTACAAGCCAGGAAGAAGGCTATCATCAGACACCAGATCTGCCGGCCTCTCGATCCTGGACTTCCCTGCTTCTAGAGGTGTGAGAAATAAATGTTCGTGGTTTTACCCACTCTATCTATGGTTATTTTTGTTACAGCAGCCCAAGCTGTGAAGACAGAGGGGTAGTTGATGCAGCAGTGAGCAAAACAGATAATGTTCTTGCCACCATGGGGCTCACCTTCTGATAGGTGACTATGGATAGAAAAAAATGACAATTAAATACATAATATGTCAGGTCAATTCACTGACAGTTTATGTATGTTTGCCTCAATTTTTCAGGAAGTTTTAAGGACCTTGTGGGCAAATGGTCTACCATTTTGTGACCCCATAATAATGCCTAGCATTGAACTTGTGGTAAAAGATAAATGCTTGTTGACTTATTACTTGAGGTTAGCTGGATTGCATGGCAAGGCAGAGAGATATGAAAATTGGGCCTTGCTTACATAATTCCAAATGCTATGGACAATTTGCCTCTCACTGGGTTGGAAGTAATATCTCTTGTTTTAAGATCTATGCAATTTTTTTTCTCTGTAACTACCATGATTGTTTTAAAAATCCAATGGTACAAATACAGGCTGAATATATATTACATTTATTTCATCATGACTTGGTTACAGAACAATATAAAAAGGAAAGAGAAGGAATTTTATTAAAATCTTTCCAAGCACTATCCCCAAAGTACCGCTGTAATATGTGCTATTATCCTATACTCTCCCCTTTAAAATGGATTTTTTCCTACAAACCTACACAAATTTTGCTTTATAGCCATTTGCCTTCTATATCTATATATCATTAAAACTTTATTGCTTTAATACAAAATTGTATGCTCCTTCTAATTACAACCAAGCAAAATGATGTTTGCACATGGACAAAAGCCAGAAGAGAATAAGAAAAAAGGAAATCAGTTATTGGGTGAGGCTCTGAGACTAAGGGTGGTTCTCTCTTCTTTTTTAGGTATTCCTTTCATGCTCTTATCTCGCATTTGTACAAGACTATAATTTACTATTGATTAGGTTTAAAAAAGAAGCTTGTCTGATTGAAAAGAGTTTAAAACCCAGCAGAACGACCCAGAGAGCACTGGTCTGTGCCATGATGTTGCTGGCCTCAGTGAAGCAGCCTGAGGGGTGTCCTTGAATGCACTCTCCACACCTAGAGGATGCAGAAAGGATTTGCTCTCCCCAGATGTCGTGGGCTCCAAGGGCCCCAGAAGGGCCTCAGAACTCTCTGGAACTGGCTTCAGTCAGGGAAAGCACTGGGTAAGGAGGTCTCTGGGGAAGCCATTGCCGTCCAAGACCCCTTTGGATCTCTGTTTATGTCCCTTATTTGATTCCGCAGACTTGATGTTATCATTTTGCTATTATCTCCCTTCCTCGTCTCCCCTGTCCCCACTCCAAAGATGTAACACAAAGAGAAAGGGACTATGACTCTGGAGAAACTCAGGTCTAGTTCTGGTTCTGCCACTACTGCTTAGCACATCCTCTTAACAAATTAGTTCATTTTGCAGAGTCCCAGTTTCTCACACATAAAAATGAGGACGTTTGGTGATCATTTCTGGTATTCCATGATTCTAAGAATAAAAAAGGACAGTAATGCATTTTGTTCATCAGGCAGAGCTTTGGGTCTCAGTCCAAGAATACTACTGTTGTGGCTACTTAAGAGGCCCCCAAACTCAGAAATTTAGGCACCCAATCTAGTGTCTACAAATCAACAAACAATGCTTCCTTATCTTTTCCTTTTTAGTTTATTTATTTATTTATTTTCAGAGAGAGATTGCAAGTGTGGGAGGAGCAGGGAGAGAGAGAGAGAGAGAGAGAGAGAGAGAGAGAGAATCCCAAGCAGGCTCCACAAATGCAGAGCCCAATGCAGGGCTCGAACTCATGAGCCCAGAGATCATGACCTGAGCTGAAGTCCAACGCTTAACCAACTGAGGCCCGCAGGCACCCCTCTACCTCTTTATTTTTAAAGACAGCATTGCTAGATAAGCTTGAACTTGCCAACAAAAAAAAAATTCTACTATTAATTCACATAGCTAGGAACTTCTAACTTGTTATACAAACACACAACAGAAGGCATGAAACAATGCAGGTTTATAAAGACAGGAAGACAAGGACCTCAACTGGAAGTGGGGAGGGGATAGAGGGAGTGGAACAGTTGTTGAATACTAGGCTTTTTTTTATTTTTAATTTTTTTTTTTTTTGAGAGAGAGAGAGCGAGTGCAAGTGGGGGAGGGGCAGAGGGAGAGAGAATGCCAAGCAGGTTCCATGCTCAGCACAGAGCCTGATGAGGGGTTCAATCTTATGACCCTGGGATTATGACCTGAGCCAAAATCAAGAGTCTGACACTCAACTGACTGAGCCACCCAGTTGCCCCCATACTGGGCATTTGTAAAGGCAAGTTTCAGAAACCCAAGTCAAAAGCAGACTTTATTGGCTTATGCTATGAATGTGTTCTCCCAAAATTTGTATGTTAAAATCCTAGCCCCATGGTGATGGTATCAGGAGGTGGGACCTATGGGAGGTGACTAGGTCATGAGGGTAGTGTCCTCATGAATGGGATTAGTGTCCTTACATAGGAGGCCCCAGAGAGATCCCTTGCCTCTTCCACCATGTGAGGGCACAGTGAGAAGACTCTGAGGAAGCTGTTCCTCCCCGGATACTGAATCTGCCAGCATCTTGATCTTGGACTTCTCAACCTCCAGAACTGTGAGAAATAAATGTCTCTTGTTTACAAGGCACCTGATTTATGGTATTTTGTTGTAGCAGCCCTAAGAACACACCAAAAGAGCTCACATAATAAAAAATCCAGTTTTGCATTCAGCTTGACTGAGGGACTCTAACAATATCATCAGATCTAGATTGTTCTCTTTCTCTGTCTCCTGATGCTGGCTCTTCCATGTTGGTTTCACACATAGGCAGGCCCTTCTTTCAAGGTGGCCTCTGTCCCTTGGAGCGTATATCATGCTCACTTCCAATCTCACTCCCCAGGGCACCCACTTTTTCAGCCATCCTTGTTTTGGGTTCTTTTGGTTAGTCATTTTTATAGTCTCTAAAGCAAATGATAATCTACCAATATAATCAGGCTTCTGTCACTATTTCTTCCTTTATCGATATCAATTTCTTTTCATGATAGAGAAAGATCAGGTCATTCTTACCTTGTCTAGCCCAACAGAGTTCTAACACTATACTTGGTTTCTTCTTTCCTGGATGACTTCAGCAGCAATCAACAACATATTTATTCTTCATTCTTGTTCCAGTCACTGTATTTTTACTCTTTATTTTGTAAGAGGAGGAATCTGCTCTCCTCCTTCCTTCCATTCCTCCCAACTGCTTTCCACCTCAAAGTTGGTAACAACTACAATGTATTCCATAACTACCGTGGATTTTTCCAAGATTTCTCAATGTGTTGATTCTATTATCTTAAAACCAGGAAGCATTGTTTACATTATTATGATCATGTAAATATTGTTCACTGATGTGCAAAGTACCACACCCGGGTTTATTTTCTGTGGGTGTAATACCATCACCACTTTGCCACTTGATGGAGATTGTACCTAACGTTGAGTTCAAGCAGATAATTTTTTACACTCCACTACTTGCTTCTATCATATCCTCAACTTTTTCTAACTTCAAACCCTATTTCTATTGCTGTTGTTGTGGTTATAGTTTATATTAGTGTATGTGTTTTCTTGTTTTTTTTCTGCTTACTTTTACAATCCCTTTATCCTTGGTATTCTGAAATTTCATCATGCCACATCCAGGTAGGGATCTTTTTTCATCCTTTGAGCCTTTGCTCAAAGGCTTTCCTTTTAATCTAAAGACTTGTGTCTTTCTTCAGCTCTGGGATGTTCTCTTACACTACTTCCTTGATAATTTCTTCTCTCCTGCTTTCCTTGTTACCGCTTTCCAGAACACTTGTTAATCGAATGTTGACCTCCTGTCTGATCTCTCACTCTTAAAATTTCTCTCATATTACTCAAAATTTTTTCTTCTTCTACTCTGGAAAATAGTCTCAAACTTATCTTTCCATCCTACTGTGGCACTTTTCAAATCTCAACAACTGTACAGCCAGATTTTTGAATTCTAACAGCTCTTCCTTATTCTCTCTTGGCTCATTCATAGAATATAATTCTTGGTTTTACAGACTTTGCTTTGCTTGTGTTTTTAGTTTTCTTCTGTTCCCTGAATTGGGGTGTGTGTGTGTGTGTGTCATTTTTCCTGCTTGATTTTTTCATTTACATTGCAAACTTTTGTTTACATTTAATACCAGAGCAATAGAAAATGAATTGGGATTTCTGTGTATAGAACTGGGGTTGTTGACTATGAGGCTTTTGGGCAGGACAGGTGGGGAGCAGGCTGTTATGGGGAGCCCTCTATATGGAATTAAATGGAGGACTCTATTCTGTGGGGATACTGATTAGTGGATGCCCTTATTTCCCCCCAGACAGCATTTGAAGTTGAGAATAACTTTTTTTTTATAAGTTAAGAATAACTCAATTTCTGGCCAGGGAGAAAAATCTGACTGTGGCTGTCCTGCGTTGAGGGGCCACATATCCAACAACTGGCTTTCATTTGCTCTTGGTGTTCTCAGCTCTGCTTCTCACACCTGTGCCCGAGTCACCTGCTATCTCAGAATCTAGAGTTTTTCAGGTTCTGCAGATCCTTTCATTTATATCTGAGGCTGATGCATCCTTTGTTTCCTTTCACCAGTCAACATTCTTCCATCTGCTTTATGTCTTCCAGCAATTTATTCAAACTTTTCATCTATGTTGGCTCTTCTCTTGGTTCTTTTGGGGTAATATCTTTGAAATGATTTTACCATTTTTATCTTTTTTTTAATTTAAATCTAAGTTAGTTAACATATAGTGTAATAATGATTTCAGGAATAGAATTTAGTGATTCATCACTTACATATAACACCCAGTGCTCATCCCAGCAAGTGTCCTTCTTAATGCCCATCGCCCATTTAGCCCATCTCCCCACCGCCATGCCCTACAAGCAACCCTCAGTTTGTTCTCTGTATTTAAGACTCTCTTCTGGTTTTCCTCCTTCTGCTTTTATATTATTTTTGCTTCCCTTCCCTTATGTTCATCTGTTTTGTATCTTAAATTCCACATGTGAATGAAATAATATGTTTGTCTTTCTCTGATTGGCTTATTTCACTTCACTTAATACACTCTAATTCCATCCATGTTGATGCAAATGGCAAGATTTCATTCTTTTTGATTGCCAAACAATAATCCATTATATATATATCTAATCATATATATATATATATCTCACATCCTCTTTATCCATTCATCAGTTGTTACTATCCTTTTCATGAGGTCTTAGAAGGAGCTGAGATACCCATGTGTGCTTGGCACTCACCCTGCACCACCCAACTTTATGCTGATGTTTTGTGTTGGATGACTCTCTGGATTTTCAATTGATTATGAATGTGAAGAGACTTTGAATTTACTTCAGAATCCTCCAGTTTAGGGTTGGAAGGAACTTTGGACTGTAATAAAGAAATCCCACCCACCTCTTATTTTATCAGTCATGGTGCAAACAGAGAAGCATGACCACTAGATAGTCATTTATTTTTTATAGGAATTTGACCTTACACCATTGTGGGAGGTGATGAAAAATCTCTCTATGACCATTATCTTTGTGTTAGATCCTGGCATTTGAATTCTGCAGGGTGGGCAAGAGAGATAAATGTAAAGCAGGGGAGAGTAGGAACAAGGTGGAATCCAGAAACATGAGCTGGAGCCTATGAGGATGGAATAAAACAAACCTGTGTCTGTTCTTATTGCCTTTGACCTTGATGGTGTGGATGTCCTGCTGAAGAAGCTGGTGCCCTTCATCACAGTGGTAAACACACATCTATTCCAGGATGTGGAGAAGCTGAATGAAGATCTGAGGGAAGGCAGAGGAGTTTCAGACTGACTGCTGCCCACACTAACAAGTGGAGCCAGCATGTGACAATGCACATGACTGCCTGGCCCCCTGCACCAACCTGCTGAGCATAAGAACAATATGGCTACTACTTTACTATGACCTTCCAGTTTTGGAGACCTGTCCTAGGTGGGAATTTAAGGGAAGGGAATTTTAGGATCTGGTTTAGTTTCATCAACTTGACACATTATTGAGCCACCACATTTCAGATTTGAAAAATTAGGCTCAGAGACATGATGTGAATTAGCTAAAACTCAGTAATTTTTTCAGTGGCAAAACTTGGACTAGAACTAGGTCTCTTGATTATCAATTCAAATATTTTCTAAAACGTTCCACTTCCATCACTAATGGACACAACACATTCTTATTCAAAAAACTGGAAAATTAAAAGATCACCCAGAGTTCCATCATTTAAACTCAGCCATTAATATTTTAGTGTATTTCCTTTTTATTCCTTTTCCTATGCATATCTGCCAATATTTTCAAAATTATACTATACATACATATATGTGAATAGTTTCTTATGCATTAAATCCTTATCAGCATCATAAATAATTTATTTAACTATTTGTCTAAAATAGGCATAAAGGATATTTCTAATTTTCTGGCTATTACAAATAATGCCGAGTAATACAAATAATGATGAATATCCTTGTGTATACATTTTTATTCTATCCTTATAATAGAATGTTAAAATTGGCGGCAAATACTCTGAAATTGCTTTCAACAAAGATTATACCAATTTATCAGAAGTGTGAGAATATCTGTCTTCCTCAACCTTTGACAGCATTGGATATCATCTTTTAAATACCTTTGTTATCAAATTTTATCTTATCATTTTTTAAATTTGTATTGCTTTGATTACTTGAGAGGGTGAAAATTTCACCTGAGTTTGTTAATTACTTGTGTTTAATTTTGGTGAACTCTTTGTTTATGCACTTATGAATTGAAGGTCTTAATTTTATGTACTGTCTTTCACTAGATTAAATATATTAACTCCTTGTTATTTTGTTACAGATACACTTTTCTCCTGAGCAATTTGGTGCTCTTAGTCATAATGATGACAGACAATGGGCCCCTGAGAACAGAAGCGCAGCCATGTGGGGATGGGAACTAGCTGACATTTAGAAATATTCTGGTCAAGAGTTTCGATTGCTGTTTGTGTTTTGGGGATGCTGGTGTGAAGCCCAGCTAAGTCATCAGGTTTAACAGGTAACCCCTGAGTAGATCAGCAAAGCCCTGTGGGGCGCAGAGAGAAGACAGAAGCTGGTGAAAGGCACATGCCTAGGCCTCCCTGAGAATCAGGAAGAGTGTCTGGTGAAGTGGATGTGATGGGAACAGTTGGAGAGTGTGACTCTGACAACTTAGAGTTACAGGCAAGCACTGTCCTCAGACTTTGGGGGAAGCGTATTTGAAAAAGTTCAGATGACAGATGGATGCAACTCCATTCCCTAGGATGAAGGAAGCTGCTCAAAAACAGAACTATGACAAACGCATGTAAGAGGATCCTAAAAATTTAAACTTGGAGGAAGCAGCCAAAATGTTTTGCTTTTCAATGTAGGGAGAGCAATGGGAAGTATGTTTGGATACAGATTTCATTCTCAAAGGACCAATGAATTTTGTACATAGTGAATGGGAATAGATATTCTCACCTAAATAGCTTGCATATATCATATATCTCATATGTTGCGAATATAGAAGTTAGGACATAGAACATAAATGATTAATGTGGGCGTGTTTCCTTCCTCTGTCTGAAGAAGGCTTTGTTTATTTGGAGGGCCTGTCAAGGAGAGAGGTTCTGGCCAGGTTTAGAGTATGAGAGAAATAGTATAAGAAAGGGGATTTTTACTAACAGTTGATGTAGTCTATGTAAACTCCCTTTAATGTTCCAAGAGACATGAGCAAATAATGGTATCCCCTCTTGTTTTTCATAGTTTGTTGAACTGTACTTTTGGTAAGGAGTGAACCATCCATGTCTCATAAAATATTGCCTTCAACTTTGGTGTATAAAAAAGTGAGATACGAGGGAATATAGCTTTGTACTCTCAAAGGCCTTTGTGTTCGTTTATTTTGGGCTCCACTTCATTCTAGGGTTTGGGCTTTCCTGTTTTTCCTCTGCTGCTTCCTTTACTGGGAATAATTCCTTTCCTTCTCTTTTCCATGTAGTGAACTCCTACTCATACGTGAAGAGCCAACCCACTTATCACCTGCTCTCTGAAACCTTCCCCAGCTTCCCTGGGCATGAAGAACTCCACTTTTGCCGATGGATGACTACCACGTTGGATTGTTAATAGTTTCTGTGAGATTATAAACTCCCTGAGGTCTCATTGCTCTCTATATCCTCATTATCTGGCCCAGAGCCTGCCAAGTATACATAAATGATTGAAGCATGAAGCACAGAAAGTCCTTCATGGTGAATGGACTTCGTTTCTTTTTGTTTTTCTGTATGGAGGGACTGAGAACAACATTTCCGGCCTCCCCTTGCTCTGCTCCCCATCCCCTTCATGTCTCCCCAGGGAAGAAGGAAGGATATCTCTGATTAGCTTGGGCTCCTTGGTCAGTCTTCATGCAGTTGGACTTGACTGAGAGGTGAGTTTAATTCTGGGGTGAAGCATGAGGAAGTTCACTGTGGCCCTGCACCTGAACCAGCTGTTATCAGTAATAAGTCTGACAAGCTGATCTCAGTCTGGCTGACTCCCTGTGTCTCTTTCTCAATTGGTTCCTGACTCAGGAATGGAAAAGAGGCATTATCTATTGCTCCCCTGCTAAACCCCCAACATCTGACATTTGTACAGTGCTTTTCAGTTTACAAAGAACTTCCACATCCATTATTTCGAGGGTTGTAAATAAGGTAACAAAGTGCTGTGGGAGTTTTGGGAGCAAGTGATTAATTTCAGCTGGGGAAGCCACAGCTCACACGGAGCTGCGTGTCTGTAGGCCTTGTTCAGCACAGGTGTCTGGCTGGAAAGACTCTGAATTCTGCCCCTTCCAAGCCTTTATAAAAAGAAGGGAACCAGCAGGGGACATTAGCCCATTTCCAGAATTTGCCTTATCTACCGCCTAGTTTGCTTTTTCTGATCCCCTGCATGTCTTGTGTGTCTTCCCCCGAGTTCTGACGTCTATTGGTTATTCTCTGTTATTTCCAGTTCTTACCTCGGAGGCCCAGGCTTTGTCAATCTCTTTGGACATGCTACTGCTCCGTGACCTGGCATCCTTATGGGTCAGGACCTGATAATCACTCTCTAGGATCATGCTCTGTGACCATTGCTCCTTTCCCCAATCTCACCACCATAAAATCAGCTGGCACAGACAGCTTCGAGCTCTAACGTTCTATCATCATTGGCCTTAATAGCTTTAGAAGCGACTGGATCTCTTTGCTCAGTCACAGCAAAGGCCTCATGACATCAGAGGTATTGTCACATTGGAGGCACACACCGGGTGACTTTGTAGATGCCAGCAGTTTTCCCAGGATGTGGGTCCACCAACAGACACTGCATTGATGTGGATGTGCTAAAAGGCATTTTGGAACAAACAGCTTCCACAAAAGTGCCAAATTCTAATTGACATTGTTTTTCAAAGTGTTAGAATATAAATTGAATTTCAAGGCAAAGGGAAAAAAATTAGAATTGGAAGTAAGAAAGTGAATTTGCAAGCAGAAATGAAATGAGTCAATCTAATTTCAAAGTCTGTCCTGAACCAAGGGTAAAATAACAAACAGTGTTTGTGAAAAAAGAGAATCTAATATTTATAAGGGGTTCAACATCTAAGGGATGATAAATTGCACTTGAGAGGAAACACTGCATTAGATAAATTTTATCTTGACACTGAGAACCCTTTAACATGCCTGTAGAGCTTGTCTTGTACATCTGTTGTAGCCCACATACCAGTCTGTCCCTGGTAGTCACCGAAGGGTTATTTTGCTGAGAAAAATCTGTTTGACTTAGAAGCTGGAAGAAGGGAGAGGCAAGCACAGAGATTGGAATCTAAATGAGTAACAGAAAAACTTCAAATGCCACCATGGCAGGAAAAAGATGAACAAGTCTATGATAATTGACGCCTCTTCTTACATCCAATTCCATTCTATATGATCTCCAAACACATTCTTAGCCTGGTTTGACATCATTTATGTCTGTTTGGAATCACAATAGAGAATGTGGCAAAGGAAGTTGAATCAGTGGAGTGCATTGTTGGGTGAAATTATTTGTGGAGATACAAACCCATGGAGATGGGACATGAGGTGGTTCTGTTTCACCGTGGGCCCTAAGTACCTGTGGGTCTTCTTTGATAACAGGTGTTGATGGGACAGAAGGACAAGGAGAGAAGGACAGAGTTCAAGGTTGGGAGTGATATAGGCTTGGGTGGGTAGGGAGTTAGGGGCTAACTGAAATCATGTGTGTGTCTGTGTGTATGCGTGCATATATGCGTGAATGCCTACAATGAATGTAGAGTGAAAATCGGAATCTAATGAGTGGGGTATGTAGTTGTGGTCGGGTGAGGTTATGGCCAGCAGTTTCTGTTATAACATCTCCTTTCTTTGCTTCATGATTCAGCTTCTTTAGTTGGTGATTGACTTCACTCATCAAAGCTTCAGAAGGGACATGTAAGACAAGGCACTTAATGCAAATAATCCAAACTATGCCTTTAGGATAATCTAGGTCAAGGATAGACATTAACCAGTGTTTGTTTAATATCAAGTATGATAGTTTTATATGAGTGCATTTTAATTTTACATATAAATAATGAGATGATCGTGATATTTTCTTACCTTATAAGTATTTGCTGATGAATATTTGATTTGACACTATAGATATTAAATTTTTTAAAAATGTTTATTGAGTTTTGAGAGAGAGAGAGAGAGACAGACAGAGTGTGAGCAGGTGAGGGGCAGAGAAAGAGGGAGACACAGAATCTGAAGCAGGCTGTCAGCACAGATCCTGACGTGGGGCTCAAACTCGTGAACCGTGAGATCGTGACCTGGGCTGAAGTCAGACGCTTAAACAACTGAGCCACCCAGGCACTCCAATACTATAGATATTAAATAGATCTGGATTTGAATCCAGTTTCCACCTTACCTTGGGAACTTTGAGTTCTTTGAACCCAGTTTTATCATTTGGAAAATGGGGATAAAATCCACCTTGAAGGCTTCTGATGAGTATTGATTACATGAAAAAATTGTAAAGAACCTAGAACACATTAGGTGCTTATTAAATTCCCTTTTCCTACATTCTGGATAAATAAAATTTGATTTTCTTAAAAAGAGAAAAGTGTCAAATGGTAGATTTTTGTTTCAAAAAGTCATTTTTGTTTAGACCTTAAATATTTGATCAAGGCACTTCATCCCAAATCTTCAAAGTAAAAGTGATAAAAAATACTATATAATTCTTTTGAAAATAACTGAAAATTTGAAGAAGAGTTTCAAGAATAGGAATAGTACAAAGAAGACCTGATTACATTTTATATGGATTTACCTTTACTTAACATGTTACCTCATTGGCTCTATCATTCTCTTTTTCTCTCTCTCTGTATGTATATACACATTTTTTTCCTGAACTGTTTGAGAGTGAATGGCATACATCCCAGTCCTTATCCTTCAATATTTCAATGTATATTTTCTAAAAATAGGATGTTCTCTTATCTTACCATAATACAGTTATCAAGCTCAGCAAAGTTAACATTGATAGAATACTTTATAGCTAATCTCCCATTTGTCAATCAACACAATAATGTTTTTTACAGCATATTTCTTTTTTTTCTGCCAGTATAGGATTGGTTGCTGCATTCAGTTGCCGTGTCTCCTTTAATCTGATTAACAAAAATTATATATTACCATTTATTTGATCATTGATAAATGATATACATGGCTGGCTAATTTATTTATGATTTAAGTAACAGTGCAATAGAGTAATCAACATAGCAACAATTTTAAACTCATCTGCCTAGCTTTCAAGTCCTCTGTAATCAGCCCTCACTTTTTTTTAAAGTTTATTTATTTATTTTGAGAGAGAGCACAAGTGGGGGAGGAAGGGGGGGGGGAGAGGGAGAGAATCCCAAGCAGTTTCTGCACTGTCAGTGCACAGCCCAAGGCAGGGCTTGAGATTACCACCTAAACCAAGATCAAGAGTCAGGTGCTCAACCAGCTGAGCCACCCAGGAACCTCTGCCCTTACTTTAATTACCTATATGCTGCTCCCCTATGGTGGCAGCACCTTTTAGCTGGAAAAACACAAGCTTGGGGCAGGTGCTCTGGGTGTGAATCCTGGCTCTACTGCCTTTTGACTACATGGTCTGTAACAAGTTTCTTAACTTCTAGCTCCTTCCAAAAAACTTGTAGCTATTCAATTAATAATTGAGGAACCAATAAATAAATCTAGTGCATAGGCTTGGTAGGAAAATCAAATGCAATCATTTGCCTAAATGAGCCCACAAATATTCTTGGCACATAGGAATTTCTCTGAAAATGTTTATTCTTTTGCCTTCCTCCTTGCCGGAGCCTGGTTGTTGCTACATTCATTCCTGCCTCCCTAGCTTTGTTCGCGCAGGTCCCACTTCTGCCTCTTTTTGAAGCCTACCCAAAGCCCAAGTATTTGTTAAGATTCAGCTCTACTTTTTTTTTTAATTCTTTTTTAATGTTTATTTATTTTTGACAGAGAGAGAGAGACAGAGCATGAGCGGGGGTGGGGCAAAGAGAGAGGGAGACACAGAATCTGAAACAGGCTCCAGGCTCTGAGCTGTCAGCACAGACCCGGAAGCGGGGCTCGAACTCACAGACCACGAGATCATGACCTGAGCCGAAGTCGGACGCTCAACAGACTGAGCCACCCAGGCTCCCCCCAAACTCTACTTTTTTTATATTCGTCATGAAGTCCTCATTAATCTCAGTACTCTCTCTACCTTTGAAGCCTTTATGATCCTTTATTGAAATATTTTCCTTTGTAGTTCTTAACTAGCTGGGCATTCCCCTGCGCCACTGTCGATGTCATCTATGATGTCACGAGGGTGGTGGCCATCAATATGGCAGCTCACAGACTGGGCAGTCCCCAGGATCTCTCTAGTGATTCCAGAGAGTTCTCTGGCTAGAGATCGGTGCTGCGTCTGTCAGGCAATGTTGATAATCTTGTCAGAAGTGATGTTTCCGCTGTGCTTGATGTTTTTCTGCTCCTTTCTGTATCTTGGTGGTTCCTTGAGGGCTTTGATCATCGGAGCAGAGCCAGAAGGTACCACTTCAATCTGGGCCTGTGTATTCTGAATGGTCACTTTCACTGTCATCCTCAGACCCTTCCCATCACCAGTTGCATTGGTGATGTCATCACAAACTTCTTTTACAGACAGACCCAGGGGACCGATCTTCGGGGCCAGGGCAGATGTGGCACAGACTGCCCCGCCTGTGCACCTCAGGTATATGCCTTTGATCTCTTTGGGGTCGAACTTAGGCAGCGTGGTGGAGGCGGCTAGCGTGGGACGAACCAGGGTTTGGGATAACCGAAGAGAGTTGCACCTAGGCCTCCTCCCAGCCAAAAGCCTCAAGTGAATGAGATATTAGACACTAAAATTTAGGGGTCCCAATAAGGCCATAAACAGAGAGAAGCTCTCACATAAAGAAAGGAAAACACTCAACAGTTACTGAGCAGTGACGAGTGCTTTCCCTGTACAATTATGTTTATCCTCACAATGGCCTCAACAGGGAGGTCTTCATAGTCCTATTTTGCTGATGAGAAGCCTTTGGTGCAAGGTCACAGAGCTGGAAATGGCAAAGGTGGATTTTGAACCCACGGTTGGTTGCACACTTCCTTTTAGGTTGGATTGCCGCCTTCGCTGACATTTATGTTAAAAAATATTGGTTTTTAACTCACGAGTGATAAGTCCACATTAAGTTTTTGAAAAACTACCATGGTAGCAGAGATGGGCATATCTAACCTCTCGTTCAACATAAATTAATTTTTGTCCCCGTGAGTCAAGGTAGCTTGTGGTTTACTCAGTGTGACTCAAAAATGACAGTTTTATGTGCTTCGGAGGGAGAACTGGTTGACTAATGGGTAGTTCAGAAACCTTTTACACACAAAGAGCTCAATAATTTCCCACTTTAAAAGTGTCACTTGCAGGTATCAGTTAACGACCAGCAATGGCTACTCAACAAACAGGCATTTATGATGAGTGCTTCAGTGTGAGAAGTTGGACAAAATGACCTCTTGGGGCCCTCCCCATGGATGTAATCAATCTCATCAAACCTCAGGCTCAGTTGGAGGCCAGAGTGGAGCACTGCTCTCCTGTTTTGAGCTGTTACGTTCCTGTTTTGAAGGAACACACCTTATCTCCCCAACTGGGAGGTTCTGTGAGGGCAGAGACTTGACTTTCGTTTTTCTCCCAAAGCAGCAGGTGCAGAATTGAGCACGTAGTAGGTACTCAGTAAACACTAATTGAATGATTACTTCAAGATCTTGTAACTCCAGATGCTTATAATACGGGGACACTTAAAGCGGGGTCAGAGCAACAGGGGACTCTAAATAATGGTCCTGAAGAGCCATTATAAAACAGATTGGGCAGACTCCCCAGTAACAGACAACATTTATTGCTTTAGAGATCTAGTAGCCACTTTGTTATTGTTGTTTTTTTTTTAATTTTTTTTTAAACGTTTATTTATTTTTGAGACAGGGAGAGACAGAGCATGAACAGGGGAGGGCCAGAGAGAGGGAGACACAGTATATGAAGCAGGCTCCAGGCTCTGAGCTGTCAGCACAGAGCCCGACACGGGGCTAGAACTCACGGACCGCAAGATCATGACCTGAGCCGAAGTCGGCCGCCCAACCAACTGAGCCACCCAGGCGCCCCTGTTATTGTTGTTGTTAAACATGGACTTAAGTAAAAGAATAGGTCTCTTTTCTCAACTCTGATTCTATTTTGGTCTTAACCCTGACAACATGTGATACAGAAATAAGCCTGTCTTTGTCCCTAATAAAGGAAGTTTCTTGAGTTAGAAACACTAATCAGTTTTAGTGGTTTAGAGATGTGTGAGCCAGCATCAAGATTTTTCATAAGCAGAAGTATGGGACACCTTTGTAAAGAAGATAGAGTAAAACTAGATCATAAGCTCTTACTCCTACAGTACCTGATGGAATGAATGACCACGTTAAAAAGTCAAAACAAAATAAAACACCAGAGAAAGTTTTTAAAAAATGATGAGCAACATTTAAACAAGAAAAAGTGTATTATTTTCTTTATATTTGATCCTAATTTTATAAAAGTATTTCTTATATCCAGTTTATTTAAAATTTTTTGTCTATTTATTTTGAGAGAGAAAGGGAGAGAACATATGTGTGAGAAGGAGAGAGGCAGAGAGAGAGGGAGAGAATCCCAAGCAGGTTCTGTGCTGTCAGTGCAGAGTTGGATGTGGGGCTCAAGCCCACCCACAGTGAGATCATGACCTAAGCCCAAATCAGGAGCCAGACGGATGCTTAACCGCCTGAGCCACCCAGGCGCCCCTATCCAGTTTATGCACACATGGAGAGCTGCTGAGGTGATGTGCACTTTAATATTATGGGGCACCTGGGTGGCTCAGTTTGTTAAGCGTCTACCTTCGGCTGAGTCATAATCTCACCATTCATGAGTTCAAGCCCCACACTGGGCTCTCTGCTATCCGTGCAGAGCCTGCTTCAGATCCTCTGTTGCCTCTCTCTCTGTCTCTCCCCCATTTGCACACTCTCCCTCTCTCTCTGTCTCAAATATAAATAAAACCTTAAAAAGATACATTAATAATGATTTATTTCATGTGGTGGTGTTTGAGCTAAAACTTCACATTTGCATATTCTACGTTACTTGAATTCTTTGCTATGTATATACATTACTAAAAAGTCAATATATATTTTGAATGCTGCATTAGCAACTTTTCAGGGTATTGCAAACTGAGGCAACTTCCTCCTGCTCATGTATGGCTGTACTCATGGCTTGTACTCAGCTTCGTTTCTTTTCTTACTCTGGACACTAGTCAATGTATGCACAGCTAATTCTAGATGTAGAATTTCTTCTCCCCAGAGTTCTGCCCTGTGGTGTTGCTATAGATTGAATGTTTGTGACCTCACCCTTACCCCCCACCCCCAAGTTACATGATGAAATCCTAACCCCCAAAGTGATGATATTGGGAAGTGAGGCCTTTGAGATATGATTTGGTCAAGAGGGTAGAGTCCTCATGAATGGGATTCATGCCCTTATAGAGGAGACCCCAGACAGCTCCCTTATGCCTTCTACCATGTGAAGACACGGTGGGAAGATGGTCAGCTATGAACCAGGAAGTGGGTTCTCATGAGACACAGAATCTGCTTGCACTTTGATCTTGGACTTCCCAGGCTCTAGAACTGTGAGAAACAAATTTCTTTTGTTTACAAGCCACTCACTCTACTGCCTAAATGGATTGAGACAGGTGTCCAGTCTGTCCTGAGGTGGCCTCCTGGCCACTATTTTCTTAATGTTGGAGTTTTACATTGTTTCTGCTAAGGATGGAAATTTTAACTTGTCATCACTGTTTTTCTACATAAATCTTCATTCATAACTTTGACTACTTTCTAGGATAAAATCTTAGAAGTAGGGTCAAAGCATATGACTTCTTTTCTCTTTTAATGCTCATGATTTTATATAGCCAGATTGATTTTCAAAAAGGCTATACTAATTGATGCTTTCACTAGAGGTATTTACAAAAGTGCCTCTTCTGTAACTCTCTTACAGTCCTAATCATTTTTTGTTTGACATTTGTGCCCATTTGATAACTAAAAATGATATTTAATTGCTGCTTTCATTAGCATTTTTATTATGAGTGAGGTTGACTAGTTTTCATATGAAGATTGAATTTTTTAAATTTCAGTGGAATTCTATAAGTGGGCAGGCAACACAAGTATATTTATTTATTAGAATAAGAATTTGGGGGAGGGTATTGCACATGGGTGGCCAGAGGAGCCCCAATGTCAGGGATACCAGAGAGGAGACCTCAGTGACCATCCTGCTGGTAGGTTATGAGGGCCTGAACCAGGCAGGGAAGGCAGGAAATTCGAGGGCGTTCCACCTCCACCTCTGACTTCCTTTTAGGCTTCCAGATTTCCTGTTACAGTTTTCCACTCTGAAAAATTACTATAGCAATAACCGTGTGGCCCAATTAATTTCATGATGTTTTTAATCTCCTTATTGGGGGAAGTTTTATAATTCTCCTGAAAGATCCATTTCTACATTCCGCATCTAGAGAATCAATCATTCAGAAAAGAATTTGGCTGCAAGGTGATGAATTTTCTTCCCTGTGACACCTTTGTGGGGAAACATGGAAATGGATTCTACGGATCTAAGTATGATGAAGAAATGCCCTGATTTGCTACCAGCTTTTTGCTAGTGCTGGTTAGTCTCTTGGCTTTTACCTTAGAGTCCTTGTATGTTACATTTTTAAAACAGAGAAGCAAAACATACATAGTCAGGTTTTAGCCAAAGCAAATCCTGATGAAAAAACCACGGGCCCTCTGTCATTCTGAGCTGGATTGTAATTCTTTGTTCTCTGTAGACTTCAGATAAAAGGATTCATGTGGGATGGTAGATAGGGCGGTTTTAATTTGGATCAACTGGACTTACTGCTGGATTTTACACCAGCCACGCTGTGAGGCAGGTTCTTTGTTTTCAGCAATTATCAAACTAAGCCTAATTAAACTTGCTTTGCTTTGATGTACTGTAATGTTTTCCATAATTTTATATTCCGAACCATTTTCATAAGTCCTTGTTTGAAATCAAGGATGGACTAGGGATTCATTTTATATCTGTCATGTCATGATTTAGTATGTATCTAATCAGGCTTTAAGATGCTTACTTTGGGTTGATGTAATTCGACATTCTTCTTGTTGTTGTGTTTTTGCAACTGGGACCCATGGGATTGCTTTTAAATACAATATGCTAATATAATAAATACAATAGATATATGGAAGGAAAGTGCAGACTTTCAATCCTACCAATTAAATATAGCTCTTAAATTGTATAACACACTCCTCTAGCTTGTAAAATTCAATTGATTTCTCTTTTTGTTGTGTTGTTCCTTAAGGGGACTTTTTTTTTTTTTAAACAGCTTGTTTGGCCCAATTGACTCCAGGTATATTTCTTTTGTGTAGCTAGGTTAAACAAGGTACTTGGTTTTTTTTTTTATATTCACAAGTTGTTCATTTCCCACTTAGTGGAGGGGCCATTAGATCTCTTTTGCTTTATGGGTGCTAGCACAGAAGAGGTGAATGTTTTTCAAAGAGAATTTTTCTTCATCAAATATAAATAATTTAAGAACACATGTACTTCGTTCATCTAGTATCATACTTGGAGTTCTTGTTGCCACAGTGCCCTTTGCTGCCTTTCAAAATACACTTAACTGGTTTTTTTTATCCTAATTTCCTGTGGCTTTTAGCTTATCAATTGGAATGGGCAGAGGATACAAAACTTGATCAATTATGTTGCACAGATTCCTCTTTCAGCCCATCTGTAGAGGGGACTTTGCTACAAGACCCTCTTACACATTTTCGAATGAAGTAATTCCTCTGTCTTCAAGATTTGTCATGAAGAAATATTATTCTTATCTGTTGCCATGAAAATCAAGAAAACTTAGGGCTAGAAACTATTATCAATATTAGAAAAACTTTGTATTGCTGGGCATAATTTGATAATATTTTTTAAAACTTTGTGTGGCAGTATAATCCATATAGAAAAGTGAGTGCACAGCTCAATGAATTTTCACAAACTGACCACACCTGTTTAACCAGTACTCAGACCAAGAGAGAACATCCCCAGCATTCCAGAACATATACCCCCTCATGCTCCTAACTAGTCACTGCTTCCCACAATTCACCCCCAGAATAACCACGTTCTTGACTTCTAACACCATAGTTCTGCCTGCTTTTATGCATTATATACATGAATTATACAGTAGGCACCCTTTGATGTCTGGCTTCTTTTTTTAACATTGTGTATGCAAAATTCATCCGTATTGTTGGATGTGGTTGTAGATGTTCATCCGCATTGCTTCATCCATTGTATGACTCTACCCCAGTTTATGTATCCATTTTACTGTTGAAGGGCAGCTATGTGGTAGTGGGAGGTGGTGAGAAGGCACTGGAAAAGGGGTCAAATGACTTTACCTTTAATTCCTGCTCTAGTATTAGCAGGAACTGTACACAAGTTAAACAGATTTGGTTCTAACCTCTCAGTGCTTGTTCATTCTAGATAGTAAATACCTGGAGGATAAGGGACTAGCTTGGTTTATTTTTCTCCTCCCACTAACTCAGTGCCTCCTACAAAGGCACTCAAATGAATGTTGATACGATTCAAAATAGCTTGCCCAGGCAGAGGAGAAATAAAATGCAATTATGAGATGTACAATGTGAGACATGAGAAAAATAGTGCAGGAATTTCCAAAAGAAGAAATGGCTGAAAGATAGAGAAAGGGGGAGAAGATATAATATAACATAAAACAGCATAAAACAATACTTATTTATTTTGCTATCATGTAAATGAGCCTAATTAAATAGAGTTTGTAGGGCATTACTACATCATCTGTTAAAATGTATAAATAAAACGGTGTTTTGGTTTGCTGTTTTCTTGTTCACTGCACAGTAACCTCCCTTGATCGCCCATCTTTGATTATTTTACATATATTTTGTTCAATTCACATGATTTTTTTGACCACCCAAAGCATCAACTGAACTGAATAAACCAATAATTGTTTGACGTTGACATTCATCACAGCCATGTAAATGTTTGGTATTTTAGCCAATTTTGCTTTTCCAGTTTGTTTTTGTATCAGGCTTCACTGTGGATTCTACAAATTCTAGTTGTTGTTTTTTTTAAGAACATATAACTTATATTATTTTATTTATTTCTTTTATTGACTTGATTGAAGTTGCTCCACAATCTCAATAATCAGTACACTAATACATGAATAATTATTGCTATGTCCCAGTAAGGGGTAGTAAGATAATTGTAGAGCTAATACCAGTGCAATAAATAAATTATTCATTAAAACATACAGTGCCTATTTGAATATATTGTTGCATTCTACTAGCAAAAGCATCTAGTACTTTATTGGAGGCTCCCATTTTGATTAAAAAAAATAAGATGGCCCATTCATTCTGGTAGATTCAGAGAGTTAATAATTTGACTACTCTAGGAATTGGCCTCAAGGGAATGTAAACAAGTGACAGACTCGGAAGAAAGGCAGGGTGGAACTTGATATGGCTGATTTCTGATCTGTGTGTATTAGTTTGTTAGAGCTGTCATACAAAATACAATAGACAGTGGCTTACACAATAGAGGTTTGTTTTCTCACAGTCCTGGAAGCTGGAAGACCAAATCGAGGTGCTAACAAGTTGGTTTTTTCTGAGGCTTCTCTCCTTGACTTGCATATGGTCATCTTCTCCCTTTGTATTCATATAGCCTTCTCTCTGTGTGTGCCAGTGTCCTAATGTCCTCTTCTTATTAGGACACTAGTTATATTGGATCACATCTAATGGCCTCATTTAACCTTAATTACCTCTTTAAAGACCCTATTTCCAAATACAGTCACATTCTGAGAGGGCTCGGGGGAGCTAGGACTTCAACATACAAGTTTTGGTGGGGGGATACTTTAGCCTGTAACACTCTGTCAAAGACAATACTTGAAACTGATATGAAATACTCAGATCAGGCACATCTCATACTCCTTCTAAGACTCAATGCTGTCACATTCGGGTCCTCAGCTGCTTGTTCTGCTTCAGCTGCCGCTCTGGCCTTCCCCCTCTGGGGCTGCATGGCTCCATTACCTGGACGTGGCCAGTCACTGGGGCCTGATGCACAACCAGACTGATCAGTCACCACCCTGAGTTTTTGTCTTTTCACCCTCCTATAGATCATGGATGAGATGCTGTGTGGTGGGGCATGGGATCTCATTTTTAGAGCACCAGCCAAAGAGGCTAGAAGATGCAACTGAAAAATTCAGATGGGTTAAGTCCCCACTGGGGCAAACTTTGACTAACAGAAGGAAATAAGAGATGGGAAGGAGCTGGGTAGATGAATTACTGCTCATTACTGCTTCCCATGGCTGGTCCCAAGCCACAGTTTCTCTGTATTAGCCTGTCTAGAGACTCTGGCCCAGTGGTTATATCTACTGAGTAGTCAGCTTTATATCCTCACAGCTTATCCCTTTTCTCTCTCTAACTTCCCTGGCACTGCAGCTATCAAATGAAGAACTAAAACTCAATCCTTGTCTCAGGCTCTGCTTTCTAGGGAATCTGGAATAAGATAATATTTTTCATGTTATAGAAATCTCACCCTAAATGGAGGGGTAGGAATAAATTTTAATATAGAGACTATTATTATTTAATATTTATTATAGAGCAGTTAGTCACTGTTCTTGAGATCCTACTAGCAAGGGGGCTACAATAAAGTTATGATAAATTACAGTGCACAGTGACAAATATTAACTCAGTAGCACCCCTAGCCTTATGTAGATTCATCAACTGGACTCATCTGCTTTGCTAAATAATTTTTCATTTTAGTTTTTATGAGAAAATGTGTTTATAATTTGAACAAGAGTATTTCTTTAAAAAAAATTTTTTAACATTTATTTATTTTTCAGACAGAGAGAGAGCATGAACAGGGGAGGGTCAGAGAAAGAGGGAGACACAGAATCTGAAACAGGCTCCAGGCTCTGAGCTGTCAGCACAGAGCCCGACGCGGGGCTCGAACCCACGGACTGAAGTCAGACGCTCAACCGACAGAGCCACCCAGGCGCCCCTGAACAAGAGTATTTCTTAAACCACATCTTTATCTGCTATGAAGAATGTGCTTTTCTTTCTAGCAGAATCCATGTTGTTATCCATGACGATGACATCATAATGGAGGAATTCATGAATAAAGTTTCTTAAACTGTTAAAAAAACTCATCAGAAAATTTTATCTTCTTCAAAATCTCAAACATTGAAATATGATGTGTTATTAATTATTTTGTATAATCACTAAGTAGTACTAATATTTGGCCACTTGAAAGAATTTCCTGAAAATTCTAGTTTTCAGAAAGTAATTTTTCAATTCCAGTGAATTCTTCAGATAGGTAGTATATAGTAAGACCATACACCTATTATATACCCATATGCAAATAAAGTTCACCTGAACAAATGGGTTAGACTCTTGTGCAAACTTTCTGATGCATTGTGTGGCATTAGTAAATGAGCAGGAAAAACTGTAGATCTGACAAGGGGTTAACATCTGAACTATATAAGAGACTCCTACAACTCAATATCAAAAAACAAACAACCCAATTAAAACATGGCAAAGGAACTGAACAGATATTTTTTCCACAGAAGGCATACAAATGGCCAACAAGTACATGAAAAGGTGCTCAACATCACTAATCATCTGGGAAAAGGAAGTGAAAACCACAATGAGATATCACCTTGCACCTGTTAGAATGGCTGTCATCACAAAGAGAAGAGCTGGGAAGTGTTGTTGAGAATGTGGAGAAAAGGGAACCCTTGTGCACAGTTGGTGGCAATGTGAATTGGTACAGCTATTATGGAAAACAGCATGGAGGTTCCTCAAAAACTAAAAATAGAACTACCATATAATCCAGCAATCTCCTGTCTGGATACTCAACAGAACTGAAATCAGCACCTTAGAGAGGTATCTGTGCTCTCATGTTCATTGCAGCATTATTTGCAGTAGCCAACATATGGAAACAACCTAAACATATGTTGATGGATGAATGGACAAAGAAACTGTGGTATGTATATAGAATATTTTTCAACCTTAAAGAAAAAAGATCTTACCCTTTGTGACAACATGAATGAAACTGGAGGGTGTTTTGCTAAGTGAAATAAGGCAGATACAGAAAGGAAGAAACTATGTGATCTCACCGATATGTGGAATCTAAAAAAGTCAAATGAATATAATACAGAGAGTAGAATAGTGATTACTAGGGTCAAGGAGTGAGAGGTAATGGGGAGATTTTGATTAAAGGACATAAAGTTGTAGTTATATAGGAAGAATAAGTCTAGCGATCTAATGTATAGCACGGTGACTATAGTTAATAATATTGTACTGAATACTGCAAATTTTCTAAAAGAATAGATTTCAGATTCTTTCACCACAAACAAAATCATGGAGACTATGAAAAGGAGATACATTCATTAGCTAGACTGTAGTAATCATTTCACCATATAGATGTAGGTCAAATCATCATGTTTTACACCTTAAATATATACAGTTTCTATTTTAAAATGTACAGGAAATAGAATTTCCAAATTCATGACAGATGTGAGTATTTAGAATTAAAGAATGAGAAGTTAGAATCCCTGGGGATTTCCAGGAATTCCCAAAGCCAAACCTTATATTGTACTTTTTCACAGTTTATTTATAAGGTTAAAAATAATAAGCAACCATAATAACAAATAGTGAATTTCTGTGATGGTGTTATATATATAGAGGTTTTCTATACAGAAAATATACCCCATGTAATAAATGACTGTTTTATATAAACTGATATATTATTAACAGATTATACATTTCAATAACACACAGAACAATGTTTTCTTGATATAAACATTTGATAGTAGAAAGGGACCATTGGCACCAAATAAAGGCCCAAAAAAAACCCCTCTAACAGTTTGAAAGATACTACAAATATTTAATATTTAAAAGCTGTCATCCTAAAATAAAAATTTTAAAGCACACTACACATGAATTGTCCTTTCCAGTAGTTTTGATCTCTGTTTTATGACAAATATTTCAGATGTAGAGAAATTTCTTTCATTTTACATCAGTATTGGTAGGAATATTTAAGGGTGCATCCAAAAGCATCTCCAAGTTGGATATCAGGGTTTGTGCTGCTTCATTTAAACTCATTTCCTTTTTTAATGTTAAAAATAATTTGTTTTTCCCTATTTTGGTATTGCCATTGAAATCAATATTACTTTTGCCAATTTGGATTTGAGATCAATTTCTAATTTCATACTTAAATATTCTATGACAATTTTCACATCTTATTCTCTTTGCATTTTTTTTGTAAAATATTTATAAAAAACTATAGTCTGGGGGTGTCGATTAAGCATTGGACTCTTGATTTCTACTCAGGTCATGATCTCACGGTTCTTGTGAGATCAAGCTCCAAATCTCCTTGCTGACAGTGCTGAGGCTGCTTGGGATTTTCTTGCACCTCTCTCTCTCTTTCTCTCTGACCCTCTCTCACTCTTGCTCTCTCAAAAATAAAATAAAATAAAATAAAATAAAATAAAATAAAATAAAATAAAATGAAATAACTTAAAAAGAAGAAAAAAAACTATAGTCTGTAGATAATATTCAACTGTTGGAAAACATCAGTCAATATTATTGGGGAGTGTTTGAATAGTATAACATTTGGATATCTTAGTAAGTTTAATAGCACTACACAGAATCATGTGTTGGTATTGCCAATTTAAGGACTTATTTGGGTTTCAAAACTTGTTATTTCTTAGAACATCACTCATAGGATATTCATAATGTATTCTATGTGTTAAAATTTAGTAATATCAATTTTATTTGCAAGAATGATTTACCTACCATTAAGAGCAGCAGCAGAAAAAGAGGCTGTGCACTCAGAGGGGCCACTGATCATCTCGAGACTGATTTAGCTTAAGAAAATAGGTGTCATCATAGAAATGTGTGTATCAAGAAACTGAAAAGAACAAAACCATGCATTTTAAATGACTATGACCCTTGGCATACAGGGCTCTTCTCTCCCTTTATGAACAGAAGACTTTACCATCTCCATGTTGTCACAAGTGCTGGGTATAGAAATGCTGGGAGAGTCCCCTCATACTACTCTTCATGGCCAGAAAAGATCTACTGTTTCCCTCAAGGTTTTGAGATGGGACTAGTAGTACTTTGAGTTATCACAAGAAATCTCTGATAATCTTGAAAGACTTCTCAGGTGAGACTGTAAAATACCTGGGCACATTTGGCCAAGATTTTGGTATAACTTCTCAACAAAAAAGTTGATCCCCATCATGGATTATGCTGAGCAGACTACCATGTTTTACCCTTACATGTAGTCTTTGGCTGTAAAAGTCTGTTTCAGAGCACATGGCATAGTCTGTACCCTCTTTGTTAAAGCTATTTTCAGCACTAACTATTGCTTAGTATAAGCAAGGTTAATAGGGAACTGTTTTTTTAGGAATGACAGTGTGATTGCCTCATACAAGGCGATGTGTAAGTAGTCATGTTGAAGTCTTGTGTATGGTTTCATCACCTTAAGCAGTTTCTTGTAAGGCATTTCAATATAGCATTCCTTCCCATTAATCCTTCAGGCTTGATCAACATGGAAAACAAAATGACCTATGGAAGTGACACCTTATAAGCCAGTGTATTCAATAGCAGATGATTCAATCCATTCATATTCATAATACTGTAGACAGGCATATAGATCTAAGTACCAAGCTGCATATGTAACCCACACATGTAAGAAGGCATGAAAGAGTAAAGTAGTTAAATCCCATGGGGCAGCAGGTGGCTGCTTTTAACTCTAGCTGCAATAAGGGAAGGGGGCGGGGTGATGAGTGAGGGAAGTTTCATGGTGGGAGACAGGGCATAATCATAGAAAAACTGGCTGCTGTGTGATGGGGCAGTCCTTCAGGCTGCACTTGGAATTAAAGGCCATTACACCTGAGGACATTTGGAGGCTGGGCAGAGTGAGGGCCAGTAATGGAGTCCTCTGGCATTGGAGGGGAATTACCTCCACAACATTTCCGGCATTTCTTGGCTTTTTTGAAAGGCAACAGAGAAATCACTGGAGCAATAAAAATGCCCTTAATGTTTTTGAGGCACAAGCAGGTAGAGTGATTTTTGAGCAGTTGCAGACAGCAACCAAGAGCACTTCAAAACCAAAAAGCAAATGGACTCTTGTGGGACCTGCAGGGAAAGCAGGTGGCTAGGCAACACTGTGCACCCAGCTGCCCCAGCCCAGCCTGGACAAGTCATTCTTGACCCCTTCAGTTTCCACCTCTCACCTTCAAATGAGTTGTTTCTAGTTTTTTTCCTCTTAAGAACTGTATTGTTATGGACATTTTATACATATTTCCTGGTCCATTTGTGCAAGAGTTTTATCAGGTAATGCTAAATTGTTTTTATTTAAAAAATTTTTTTACTATTTTTTTGAGGCAGGGGAGGGGCAGAGACAGAAGGAGAGAGAATCCTAACCAGGTTCCTCACTGTCAGCCCAGAACCTCATGTGGGGCTCAAACCCATGAGCCATGAGATTATGACTTGTGCTGAAAGCAAGAGTCCAACACTTAACTGACTGAGCCACCCAGGTGCCCCTGACTTTTAAACTTTTTAATCTGGTGGGAGTTTTATTTATTTTTTAATGAAAAAATTTTAAAGTTTGTTTATTTTTGAGAGAGGGAGAGAGACAGAGCGCAAGCAGGAGAGGAGCAGAGAGAGAGGGAGACACAGAATCTGAAGCAGGCCCCAAGCTGTCAGCACAGAGCCCGATGTGAGGCTTGAACTCATGAACTGTGAGATCATGACCTGAGCTGAAGTCAGACGCTTAACCAACTGAGCCACCCAGGTGCCCCTGGTAGGAGTTTTAATATGCGTTTCTACTCAGCCTTCATGGCGAGCTTACGTGTTTCTTCCTTGGAGATGCTATCTCCAGCCCTAAATCAGCGTCTCCTGCTATACTCTTTGTATTCCAGATTTCTCCTGCATTGCACTCCTCACAATTAATAATTATATATTCATTTGTGAGATTATTTGATTAACATCAGTCTACTGTGCTGTTGTGTAAATCCACCAGGTGGGATACAGCTTTGTTTTCTGCTGTATTTCTAGTGCCCAGCACATTGCCACACACATAGTAAGTACTCAATTTACAGACTGAATGGATGGATGAAGAAGGATCATATATGACACCAATCCTAGGCATATAAGAAGACCTGGGTAGGACTGAGAAGTCACTTCTGGGTGAGAGCTACGTCAGCCACAGTGGTGGTAGGGGTTCATGCCAGAACCCCAAGGATTGTGCCATTTTTTTGTAATTTGTTCTATATATTTTTACAATTTCTTATAAATGTTAACTTAATAAACTGCATGTAATTCCTTCTGAGGTAGTGATTCATTCACAATCAATGGGTTATGAAATCCAGAATAAGAAGAAGTCCTCTAGTTGGGGTTCCATACAAAGAACTAGTAGCTAAACTAACTGGGGCCACATGCATGGTGACTGACAATTTTGAAATTTTCAAGGACTTGGGAATTTCGGTGCTAAAGTAATGAAACTCCTGGGCAAATCCAGGGTTGGATTGCAAAATATCATTTGCAGTTACCACCCTGGGTCCCCACTGGGAAGTCCTGAAAGCATCAGCCTTTAAAGGACAGTATCTAACGTTATAGGAACACATTAAGTCTTAAACCAGAGATGTTGGTTAATTTTAAGAGGCCTGTGTTCACAGGCCTATGTTTGTGCATGCATGCATTTTGGAGGGATTTTTATTTATTGTTTGTATCTTCTAATATGTATGCATGATGTGACTGAAACAATCAATAATTTCCAATGGAAAATGTTAAATATTTAATGGGAAATGATAAAAACTCCCCTGAAGAAAGAAACCAGGCCAATGGTAAAGGTACAGCCATAGGAGCAGGGAAGGTTTTGGTCAATTTGTGCATGGGTGACCCTGTAGTTGTATAATAAGCAATGGACAGTGTAGAGGTCTATCATTTAGGGGCCACACCCATTTATAACACCAGAAAGGAGAGCTATTGCTTATGAGACACAGCACTTGTGTTCATTGACATAGGCTGTCATGGACCAAGAAGTCAGCAGCTGAGTTTCCAGAAAGCGTCTTCAGGCTGTAGAGTCAACCAACTCTATTGGATGATGAAGTGGTTCAATAATGGCTGCATTTTGTGGGGGGTAAACTCAAGGGCTTTGTGAAACAATTTTGTGAAGTTGCATTTACGGATTATATATTGAATATCCAGTTGATTCCATGAATGACCATTTACTGGTGTGGTGGCAAACATTGCCATGTTGAGAAACCTCTCCCTTCTTTATGAAATTCTTACCTCTACTGACTTCTGTTAATACCCTTCCCTCCTGGTTTTAGTTCTGCTTCTCTGGTTCCTTCCTTCCTTCCTTCCTTCCTTCCTTCCTTCCTTCCTTCCTTCCTTCCTTCCTTCCTTCCCTTCTTCCCTTCTTACTTTCTTTATCATATATATATATATATATATATTTTTTTTATTGTGCTAAAAAACACACAACATGAGATCTGCCCTCTTAATAAAACAATGTCGTACATCAGATCTTTAGAACTTTATCTTGCATGGCTGAAACACTATACCCTTTGAACACCAGTTCCCCATCCCCCCTCCCACACTCCCCCCAAGCCCTTGGCAACCACCATTCTACTTTGTTTTCTAACTGCTCTTTCTTGTCCTTTGGGCTCCATTTCATCCCAAGGGACCTATCCTTGTCATCAGGGCCATTTTGTCCCTGCTTGTCCTCTTCTCATGGAACACACTCTTCCCAGGGTGACCTCATTATAGTATCATTTCTAATAGCAAAACCATGATTTTGAAACAACTCAATAGTTCAACAGTACAGGATTGGATAAATATGGGTTGTTATTTAAGTGGAATACTATGCACCATTTGTTGAAAATTGCACTGTACAAGTACATTTATTGACATAGATGTTCATGCTACTGCTTAGTTAATAAACCATGTTATAATATTGCATGTGTAATGTGATCCCATTTGTGTAAAAAATAGGTAAATATACAGTGACACTTGAATGAACATTCACCAAATATATTAACAGTATTTATCTCTGGGTGGCAGGATTATGCATGATTTAAGCATTATTTCTGCTTGTCAGCAGTTTCTAGTTTTTCTACAAGGAACATATATTTCTAGTGTAATGAAAAAGAAATATATGTTTTATGAAAAAATTCTCTTAGGATCTGAATCCTGGTCAGCCAGTTGACTGCATAAAACTCTGCAATAAATACTCAAGCAATCACTTCAGGTGCAGAGCCAGCCCCGCTCAGGGAAGGAGGCCATGCTCAGTTACTTACCAGTCCTTTGTAAAGACACACTTTTCTTATTGTAATAGAGACCCAATTCTTTTTTTTTTTTTCCTAGAAACTCATTGTGCTACAGAGCAGTAATGAACAGATAAGAAATGATCAGGACTTGAATATGGCGTTATTTTATTATTCCAACTATTGTAAGAGCCAACCTCACTGCAAAGTGTGGGAATGCATTCAACCCACTGGAATGCAGAAGACACCAAAGCATTCACTTTGAACTGCTTGTCCTGCCCCTGGACCCGTGTAACAGGTACCAGAGCTTAAACACCTAGATGAATGTTCTGGAGTCTATATCTTTAATTGTGTTATTATTATTCAAAAAAATTTTAGAAGCCTTTTTAAAAAAGTGTTTATTTATTTTTGAGGGCAGGGGAGGGGCAGAGAGGGAGGGAGACACAGAATCCGAAGCATGCTCCAGGCTCTGTCAGCCCAGAGCCCGACGTGGGGCTCAAACCCACGAACTGTGAGACCACGACCTGAGCCAAAGTCAGATGTCTAACCAACTGAGCCACCCAGGCGCCCCTAGAAGTCTTTTTTGATCCATAATAATAATAATGATCATATTCCTTCTGCCTGGCTCCAAATCTGGTGCAGAAACTTGTCCATGCTGTCTCCAGATCCAGCCTGAAATCCTGTATCTTTATAGCCAACCACATTTTTGACTGAAGACATTAATGACTAGTTTAATTATCTGCTCAGAAAGACTTCAGAGTTAAAGATTAGGCACCAGAAATCATACTTAAAAGGATGTCCCTCAGGTTCTGAAGCCCCAAATCTTCAAAGAAGCGTTCCCCAAATGAAATGAAGAGCCACAAATCATCAGAACTGCTATTTAATTTTCCAAGGGATGGCTGTGAAGAACACCGCCCATTTGAACAAGTGATTCCAAGTCTTCTTGGGAAAACCAGTTGGTTATTTCCTTTAGAATTCTGTCACTTTGAGAGTCTGAATGGAGTTTTTAGAAAAAAACATGGCTTTTAGTCAGAGACATTGGGCTCCATCCCTTAGCAGCTATGTGACCTTGGGCTTGTCACTTAACCTTGTTGAGTCTCAGTTTCACCATCTTTGAGGTGAGTCTTATACTAACTTCATTAAGTTGTTTTGAGGATTAATGATCAGACACCCATCTCTCTCACCTGGCCTGCAGTCATTCTTCATAGGATATGAGCTCTGAGAGTCCTTTGTACTATAAAGTAGTTTTGATCTTTATATGACTGATTAACTCACAGAGGTAGTATCTTTTAATGCAAGTTTTATACATGAAATGAGGTGCCAAGTTAACAGCCCAGGAAAACAGAAGGCTTATGTTTTTCCACATAATAAACTGTGAAGAAATGAATTGGGCCAGCTCTCTGGCCTCTCTGTGAGTGCAGCGTGCCTATAAAACACACAACGTACACACAAAATCCTCTTTGAGACCCTGGGTGGCTCTGACTAAGGAATGGAATGCTATGATTATCCAGAAATTTTCTAGAATCTGTAGCCAGAATAGAATAGCCAGGTTTGTTTAGTGCAGCACTTGCACAGAAATCCTATTATTTACCAGACACTGGGTATTAGGAGTTCAGAAATAAGACCACCCCCACCAGGATCCTCAGTCTTGGGGGATGAGAGAAGCACAAGCCAGTTGCTTCAATAGCCCAGGGCAGAGCCAAGAATGAAGTTTTCCCAGGGTGCTCTGGGAGCACAGAAGAGACATGTTCAGCTCATTCCCTTATAGAAGATTGGGACTGACACATTTCGATATCATCAGTAGCAATACAAGCCCCAATGAGGCTCCCAAGTGGCCTTCGAGAATATAACACAGACATAGAGGGAGCAAAAGACTCTTAATTTCCCAGGGAACTGGAACCCCATTTCCTACCTAACACTTGTATGTCAAAGGAGTTGCTTAGTCAACAGAGGGCTGGGGCACAGCTTTGGGGAACTTATGAGTAGAATAAGTGCTTCACTTCCTCTGGCTCAGCACCTTCCATAAACAGACATTGAGGGGGAAAGTGAGCAAGGTGTCGCCTGATTGCCAGGAACGTATAGTCTAGTAGAACGGATTAGTTCCCCAGGGCCGCCATGACAAATTACCACAAGCTGGATGGCTTAAAATAGCAGAAATGTATTCCCTCACAGTCCTGGAGGCCAGAAGTCCCAAATCAAGGTGTCAGTAGGGCTATGCTCCACCTGAAATGATGGGTAGAATTTTTCTTGCCCCTTTTTAGCTCCTAGAGGTGACCAGCAAGCCTTCCCATTCCTTGGGTTACAGCTACATAACTCCAGTGTGCCTCCACCATCACATGGCATTCTCCCCCTGTGTCTCCACTTCATGTTCCCATGTGGACACTAGTCATGTTGGATCAAGAGTCCACCCTACTCTGGTATGCCCTTATCTTAACTAGTTATATCTACAATACTCTATTTCCAAAGGAGGTCACATTCTGAAGTACTGGGGATTCTGACCCCAGCATATCCTTTTGGGGAATACAGTTCAACCCGGGAGATAAGGTGAATGCACCAATGTGAGGCCATGTCAGCAATCCTCCAGAGCTCTCCGGAGCTCTCCCGTCTCTGTTCCCTCTCCAGCTTCTGTGTGCCTACAGGTACTCTGCCTACATTTGCGGAGCTCCTTGCCTGGGATTTCACATCTCTCAGAGCAGCCCTTAACCTCTTGCCCCAAGAAGAACAAATTTTGGTATAATTTAGACTCCAAAGGTCCCTGGGGATGAGGCTGAGCCTGGGTCTTTGCCTGAAGCTACGCATTGATTGGCTTCTTATGCTTTCCTCTCCTATCCCCAACCCCACCCATTCCTTTCTTTAATAAATGAATTGTACCTGAGTCGTCCTCTAGGGGGTATGCCTCTGGGGAACCAAATCTATGACAACAAATTACTGTAATACAAGGCAGAATAGAGCAAGGCCAGACAAAGTATGTGGGGACCTTAGAGGAGGAAGGGTAAGAGCATACTTGGGTGAAAGAATCAGGAAACTGGCTGGCAAACAATTTTTAAAAAGGTGGAGGAAGAGGGAGCATGGAGGGGATTATGTGCTTTTCAGAAGAGAAGCAGCCTACTGTGAGGCATCTGGCAGCCTCTAGCATTTGGAAGAGCCACTGAACAGTTTCCAATGATTCTCTAAATGCACGTCTCTGGTTCAACTCTAAGAAGCCAGAGATGAGAATATAGGAGCTGGGAATTTTCCAGTCTTTTTGCAGGGGACAGTTCCCGAAGCCTGTGCTGTTGGGACCCATCATACTGTATGGTAAAAGGAATGTGGATATAGAGATGGAAAAGCCTGGGATCCTGCCTCACTCCCTTGTGCTGCTTACCTCTTGGGCCTGTGTCTTGCATCAGTGAAATGAGATGGTGGGGCCACCTGCCTCCTAGCACGTTCTGAGAACTTTGGTGAGCTCCATTCCCATGGCCGAGTTGGGCCTCAGCACGCACAGTAGAAATATTGCAGTGCATAGTCTTTGTGTCTAGTGGAGAGCACTGTGCCTACTTTTTGAGAAGTTATTATGTTTTATCAGGTTTGTCTCCCAAGTCTTACTGCCCCCCCCCCACCCCCAGCTTTTGGCACCTCTTCTCTAATCACTTCCAGTTAGAACCAAGAAGAATAATTTAGAATTGTCCATCAACTGTTAATTACTCTTTAGGGTGAAGGAATTACCTATCCTAAACATTTGAAAATAAAACCTTCTGACTCAGTGTCTTAAAGGAATTGAAAACACCTGCAAGCAGGCAGGCACGTTCTTTGTTTCAATTCAGGAGATTTGCCATCATTTCTAAAATCACACTTTGAGGGGCGCCTGGGTGGCCCAGTCAGCTGGGCATCTGATTTCTGCTCCAGTCGTGATCTCGCAGTTCATAAATGAGTACAAGCCCCACATCAGGTTCGCTGCTGTTAGCACGGAGCCTGCTTCGGATCTTCTTCTTCCTCTGTCTCTGCCCCTCTCCCACTTGTGCTCTCTCTCTCGAAAATAAATAAACCTTAAAAAAATCACACTCTGATGATCATCAGAGAAACCTGAGGTTAACCTACTGAAACCTCCTGGGACAGCCAGAGTTGGGTGGGGCGGGATGGCCTCCATCCACCCCTTCTCTTTATAGAGGCTGATTTGCTGCACCTTTGGGGGTCTGGGGCTCAGACACCTGCAGGTGTGAGGAGCAAGTTTTCCAGCTCCAGGACCTGGTTCCTAGCTTGGCTGCACCTGGGATGGCTGGGCAGGCCTCTCTCTCTGAAGCCTCCCTGGCCAAGTCCCTGCTTTTTGTCTGAGCTTAGGGACAGACCATGTCCTTTTTCACTGTCTCTAGACTCTGATTCTGGGAATGCAGACAGAGCCTTTCTGGAAGTGCTCGCGGAAGTTGGGGAAGGGTGCTCTTGATTTCTGGGGAGGCCCCACACACAGCCTCAGGGTTCTAAGTTTCTGTTGTCCCAAGTCCCCTGCTACTCAGGACATCACAGACAAAAAGCAGAGAGTTACTGACTCTGCTGCTTATTGACATCTCAGGTATGAGGGAGGCCATGGGATGTGCAGAAAGAGGCTTCTTTCTGAGCAGCCAGGAGACTGCGTTTGCGGGAGCTGAATCCTTTACCTCATGTGAGAAAAGGTTCTCAATATTGATGCTGACTGTTGTTACAGTAAAGTAAGGAGATGATAAGTAGAAACATGTGCTAACTGGGAAAGCAAGCCTGCTCATGCCATTTACGTTGATATCATTCCAGTTGCACCAAAATGCCCATCATACTTATAATAATACTGATGTGTATTTTTTAAGGTTTATTTATTTTGAGAGAGAGAGAGACAGAGAGAGAGAGAGAGAGAGAGAGAGAGAGAGAGAGAGAATCCCAAGCAGGTCCCACACCATCAGCACAGAGCCCAACTCAGGGCTTGAACTCACAAACCATGAGATCATGACCTGAAACCAAGAGTAGGATGCTTAACTGACTGAGCCACCCAGGCACCCAATACTTATGTGTATTTTTACGTGTTTTGGATTAATGTGATTTATACTTTATATATACTCCCAGCTTTCTGTTGCTATTTATTATTCCCCCTTGCTTCATTGAAGTATAATTTACATACAAAAACATTCCCCAAGATATAGAACATTTTAGTTATGCAAAAATGTTTCCTCCTATCTTTTCATGGTCAGGCCAGTTCCCCAATGCCTGGCCTAAGGCAACCATGATCTGCTTTCTGTCACAATTCGTCATTTCTAGAATTCCATGTAATTAGGATCATACAGTATTTAGCGTGTCTCACTTACTTAGTGGAAAGTTTTTGAGACTCACCCATGTTGTATGACTTAGTATTATGTTCCTTTTAATTGCTAAGTAGTAGTCCATTTCATGGATGTATCACAATGTATTTAAGCCATGTATCATTGATGGATATTTGGGTTGCTTCAAGTCTGGGGGGCAGATAGACACATTCATGTACAAATCTTTGTGTGGGCATGTGTTTTCATTTCTGTTGGGTGAATACAGGGCTGTACTCATGGGTGTGTAACATGAGTAGTGGCAGTTAGAAAGGTCTTGTGCTTGGTTGGACGTTCTCCTTTGTGTCTTGAGCAGTTGTGCCATTTTTGCTTCCCCACCGGCAATGTACAAGAGTTCCAGTTGTTCTATACCTTCATTGGTTTCTGTTACTTTCTACTGTAGTTATCTCTTCACATCTCTAAAACTAAAGAAGGGATTGGTATGTTGTGAAAATGTTGATGCTTATCCATGAACACCTTTACCACCTTCCCACCCTTTGCCATCTCTCCTTTGGACTTTGGCTTCCATGAGTTAATAAGAGGCTAAATAAACTGGTGGAGAAACTAATAGAATTCATGGAATCATGAAGTTACACAACTGTGGGTCTCTCTTTGTTCTCAAGCTGACACAGTCATGTTGTCTAATATCTACAGTTTATGGAATTTAGGCATATGAATGTTTTCCAAGCAAAGAGACCAAGAGAATTAAACTGCATTTTTGTCTGTGACAAATAGCAACTCTGAAAAATGCTAATTGAATTGTTCTATAAGAATAATGTGTGTTTGCCATGGGCTGGTTGTCTTTCAATTTAATAAAGACACATAGAGTTAAAAAGATAGCTCCCTTTCAAGTACAACTTCTCCTCCAACAACGTAGCCAGCACAAAACAGTTCACTACATTCTTTGTGACAGAATCATATTTGTTAGAATAAAGGCTTCCTGAAATCCAGACACTTTACATATAATTCTTTGCCCTTATCTAAAAGTCAGTTACCCTGCTCTAGAAGAAATCAGATTCATCTGACATGTTGTGCTCTTCAAAAAACCACATTTGCTGCAGTCTCATTGTGATTTTATAGGCATTTCCTTAAAGCAACCAAAATATAACTTGTAAGATGAGCCATTTCTTCATAACCAAAGATGACTGTGATATTTTCCTCTATTTCCTGTGATTTCTTAAAATGTCATAACAGAAACATTTTGGTATCTTTTTCAAAAAAATTTTTAAACATTTATTTATTTTTGAGAGACAGAGAAAGACAGAGCATGAGCAAGGGAGGGGTGGAGAGAGGGAGACACAGGATCTGAAGCAGGATCCAGGCTCTGAGCTGTCAGCACAGAGCCGGATGTGGGGCTCAAACTCACAAACTGCAAGATCATGACCTGAGCCGAAGTCGGATGCTTAACCAACTGAGCCACCCAACTGAGCCACCCAGGCACCCCTAAGCATTTCAGTTTCTCAAACATTCTGGTAAATATGACACTCTGGATTGCACTTCTGGACACATTTTGTTGCAAGTTGTTATAAAGTAATAATGAATCCATTTAAGAATTAGGTAGACCTATGTAAAGAAAATGCTAAAATTCACTGAGGCAGAAATTTAAAAAAAGAAATGGGGAGACCTATCACTTTAATGGATACAAAGACTAAAGATGTCTGTTTTCTCCACCTTATGACATAGGTATAAAAAGATTCCAATCAATGGGGCGCCTGGGGGGCTCAGTCGGTTAAGCGTCCGACTTCGGCTCAGGTCGTGATCTCGCGGTCCATGAGTTCGAGCCCCGCGTCGGGCTCTGTGCTGACAGCTCAGAGCCTGCAGCCTGTTTCAGATTCTGTGTCTCCCTCTCTCTGACCCTCCCCCGTTCATGCTCTGTCTCTCTCTGTCTCAAAAATAAATAAACATTAAAAAAAATTAAAAAGATTCTAATCAAAACCCCAAAAGATTTGGGAGGCAACTTATTCAAAATCAGTCAACAAGAATGAATAGGAAGTAAAATGATGACATTTTTAAACAAGAATATTAACAAAGAAATACCCCACTAGATGTCAAAGCATTTTATTTTACTTTTATTTTTAAAGTTTATTTATTTATTTTGAGGGAGGGAGGAGAGAGGGAGGGAGAGAGAATCCCAAGCAGCTCCTTGCTGACATAGAGCTCGATGTGGGGCTCAATCCCATGAACCATGAGATCATAACTTGAGCTGAAACCAAGAGTTGGATGCTTAACTGACTGAGCCACTCAGGTATTCCAGATGTTGAAACACTTTATAGAAAGTGCTTGGTGTCACTGAGAAATCTTTATTTTCTTGTTTAGACCATGCAGGGTTTGGTAAAGACAATAGTAAATATTTCAGCATAAATGTGGTAAAATAGGTTTATATTTTTTTACTTTTTTAATGTTATTTTTTCATTTGAGAAAGAGAGAACATGTGTGTGGGGGAGAGGGACAGAGAGAGGGAGGGAGAGAGAAAGAGAGAGAGAGAGAGAGAGAGAGAGAGAGAGAGAGAGGAGAGAGAGAATCTTAAGCAGCCTCCACACCCAGGTGGGAGACTGATACAGGGCTCAATTCCACAATCCTGGGATCATGACCTGAGCTGAAATGAAGCAACTCAAACAACTAATCCCTAGTTGTTTTGTTTTGTTTTGTTTTTTTTAAGATTTATTTATTTAAGTAATCTTTATACCCAGTGTGGGGCTCGAACTCATGACTCTTGAGATTAAGAGTTGCATGCTCTATCAACTGAGCCAGCCAGGTGCCCCTATATGTTTTACTTTTGAACATTTCTATAAGGGAAAACCGAACAATAGCTTGCTCTGGTTGGGCTGAGGGTTTTTCCCACAAGGATCATATTCATTCCAATACTATCCTTGTGTGGATGTCAGGCTTTCCTTTAAGATGGTCCCTGCTGATTGCCTAAAAGTGACATGGTGCTTTTAATATTAGTAAAGGGGCACAGTAGCTTTCCATTAGTGCATTCCTTATAATGCTAGGATGTCCTGATTGGTTCCAAGAACAGATGGATACTGAGAGCATTTAAATGAGAGAAAAATAAGCATATTATTGATACCTAGATTAACAGACAGACTTAGTGAATTGCTGGAGCTGCATCCGTAAGCATCCTTCATAACTTCTGGCTTCTCATTTTCATATTAACTGGCATGAATTTCTTCTGAAATATGCTAAGTGGGAAGATGAGAGGGGGGAAAATGGACTTATTAATGGAAGGGGAAATAATCCCCTCCCCCAAGAATTAGGTAGCTTTTTAATTTCAAATTCCAGTAGATGAATAACACTGATATTTCCCCAGGGTGACCTTGATTGGAATTCTCACCCAGTCTGAGATAGCCGGGGAAAAGACAGAGGTGGATTTTGTAGCGTTGCATGCCAGGGAGAGTCTCCCATTCCTCCCCACTTCCCATCCGTAGCGCTGATCAGGTCCAGGGCTCAGTGCTTCAATCAAGGCTGAAGATAATGAGTGATGGCTTGCCCTGGACAAGAATGACTCAGCACGGTGACTTCAAGTACAGGATGTTAATGCAGGGAGATACATACTTGGTGGAAATAATTATTTTTGAAACTATCCATAACATCTTCACAAAACCAGCCCTTCACCTGGCTCTGGGTCTGCGACCCCCTCAACTCCAACCTCATTTCGAGGCACTGGTTTGCAGAGTATGTTAGGTCAGTGTCTTCCTATTCGGCCTGCCAGGTTATCTGTAAATACTCAGGTGGATGTAAGGACGCATATTTAGTCATCTGACATTTATTTAACACATCTCTTCCAAATGTGAGTACTATAATATCATGGTCTGGAATAATCTCTTTCTTTCCCATAGCACTGATGCTGATCAGTTCCAAATTTATATCTCTGGCCCTGACATCTCATCATATTTCAGACCTATTTTGTGCTGCCGATGGAACATAGGTTTATAAGCCAGATATCTGGCAATCATCCCAAACTCCTCTATGTATCTAATCTCTTACATCCAAGTCACAAAGACCTGTTCATTATAACCTCTAAATATTTATCAAGTCCATCTCCACTTGTCCCTCTTTTGGGTCACTAACTTCATCTAGAAACCCTCATAATGTCTTGCGTGGAACATATTAGCAGCCACCTAACTGGCCTTGCTGTGTGTCCTTTCAAGCTAATATCCATCACGCTTTCAGGGCAGTCTCCCTAAAATGCAAATGATTTTATTATCACCCCACTTAAAGTCCTTCGGTGGCCCCATTAGCAGCGGGGCTAGAGGCCCATCTCCTGAGCATGCCATGTTCCACCCTCGGGAGTGGGCACTTGCTTACTTCCCCAGCTGCAGCGTTCACCATCCCTGTTCACAGTGGCCTTTCGGGCCCCACCAAATTACCTGCAGATCCCCAAATAAGCCTTGCGTTTTTAATCCTTTGCATTTCTGCACATGTCTCCATTAAATGGAATGGCTTTACCCCTGTATCTGTCCGGTGAATTCCTATGCATTCTGCCACATTCAGCTCAAACTTAATAGCCTCTCAGGAACCTTCTCTGACCTTGCAAGGCAGAATGTGCTCCAATAACACTTTGTTGCTCAGGGGTAATGAGATAGAGCTAGAGGGGCACACCTGCAGTCTGTAACACAGGCTCAGACTCCTTTTTGCTGTCTTACCTCTTCCGAAAGCTGAAGGTCGGCAGGTGGTGTTTAAGTTAGGTGGGCACCTGGAGCTTATCTACTGACCCTGGGGTCCCTGGATCTGCAACTGTGATCCCATTTAGGGTAACATGGCTTTAAGGTTATACATTATGCAGAAATATGAACATTTTTGGCTTTTGAGGGAGATAGGATACAAACTTACACAATACACGTATAACTCCATTATTTTCTTAATCATTATTTTCAGTTGATTCCAGAAAAGAATTTTTATTTTCTTTTCTGGTGTTTTGCCTATTCCATGAGGGGATAGAGTCCATTCCCTCATGTTCAGTGTGGGATAAAAGAGCCCCTGTCAGGGTTTTTCCAATCTCCACCTCAGCAAGCTGATTATAATACTGTTCTATTTGTTCAGGTATCAATCACTTTGCCTGTATTCCCTGAGAACATTAGCCTCTCGTATTGGTTTTCATCACCTAGGCACACTGGCACGTGGTAGGTGCTCAGTAAAGCTTGTCTTAACATACAATTACAATAAAATAATATAGGTTTTCTTATTTCATCACTCATAGACTTTACTATGTTGCTCTTGATATTAAAGTGGCCCTGAGGTTAGAATTATGAAGATTTCTCGTGGATTTTTAATATTCTCATATCACGTACGTAGCACTTCATCGTAACACATCTTGTAAGACACACAGGAAGAAAAGGACAGTCCTGGCGTTTGTTGAGGAACGCAGAATAATTTCCATGTTTGGCCTTTCACTGATGTTGTAGTTACAAGTGAAAGCCACCAGATGGCTTAAGGAAATGAATTTATTTCCAATCGAGGTTTTAGCTTAGAAATCTGGGACCAATAAAAGCATGAGTGGAGGGAGATCAAAAGGCTCTCCAGAGTGAACCCCAAATAACTGACTAGTACCCACTGACTAGTATCACCTGATACAGAAGTGGGGTGGGTGTGTAGGGGTTTTGCAAACTTCACCAGTGAAAAACACTAAACTGTATCATCCATCCAGTGTCCACATGCTTTAAGAATTACCGAATAATTACCGAAATTCAGTTCAATTCCACCTATATTTATTGAGTGCCTAAGTTCCAATTAAATCTTATGGAAGGCCTATTGAAGCATATGCCACATGGAGCATAGCTTCCTACACATGGAAAAATGTACGGCTGACTAGAAGGAGAGACAGACATCTTTTTCTCATGAGTGCACTGGTGATGGTTAGGTTTTCAGAGAGAAATGCTGATGGAAAAAATAATTATGACTTGGAAAATTTTTGCATATTATCTACAAACAGAAGAGGTAAAAGACAAAACAAAACAAAGCAAAAATCTAAATGACTATAGTATTTATAAATCAAAATGTACTGTATATGGTATTTGTATATGAAAACCAGAGTTGAAATTAGATTAGATTAAAACATTTTAATGAGGTAATTAAAAGTAAACCCATATATAAAAATATCTGGGAGGATATACATCATTGGTAGAATATGTTCAAGTGGCTCTTTTACCGTATCCTCCAGATGCTCTGTACTGCATGAAGGTTTTGGAATGAGCACATGTTTATTTATAATTTTGAAATGTAAAGAGTGAAATATCAGCCTAGTTAAAGATAATTCCATTCATTTATTTGACAAATATGCTATGGGGTAGGCACCGTGAAGGAAGCATAGCTCAAAGATAGAGTCGTGAATTAGAGATACTAATTTCTATTTACACTAACAGATAGTAGGCTTCATTAACCTTTGCAGACAATTAAAAAATTATGTCAACCTTCAGGGGCATCTGGGTGGCTCAGTCAGTTAAGTGTCTGACTTTGGCTCAGGTCATGATCCCACGATTTGTGGGTTCAAGTCCCACTTTGAGCCCCTGGAACCTTCTTCAGATTTTGTGTGTGTGTGTGTGTGTGTGTGTGTGTGTGTGTGTGTGTGTGTGTCTGCCCCTCCCCCTTCATGTTCTGTCTCTGTCTCTCTTTCTCTCTCAAAAATAAATAAATAAACATTAAAAATAAAAAAATAAAAAATTACGCCAACCTTCAAGTCTGGTTTTTAACATATGCATTAAATATATATTTAAATATGTTAAATATATGGGGCACCTGGCTCACTCAGTCAGTGAAGCATGTAACTCTTGATCTCAGGTTGGTGGGAATGCAAACTGGTGCAGCTGCTCTGGAAAACAGTATGGAGGGTCCTCAAAAAGTTAAAAATAGATCTACCCTATGACCCAGCAATAGCACTGCTAGGAATTTACCCAAGGGATACAGGAGTACTGATGCATAGAGGCATTGTACCCCAATGTTTATAGCAGCACTTTCAACAATAGCCAAAGTATGGAAAGAGCCTAAATGTCCATCAACTGATGAATGGATAAAGAAATTGTGGTTTATATACACAATGGAATACTACGTGGCAATGAGAAAGAATGAAATATGGCCTTTTGTAGCAACATGGATGGAACTGGAGAGTGTGATGCTAAGTGAAATAAGTCATACAGAGAAAGACAGATACCATATGTTTTCACTCCTATGTGGATCCTGAGAAACTTAACAGAAGACCATGGAGGAGGGGAAGGGAAAAAAAAGTTAGAGAGGGAGGGAGCCAAACCATAAGAGACTCTTAAAAACTGAGAACAAACTGAGGGTTGATGGAGGGTGGGAGGGAGGGGGGTGGGTGATGGGTATTGTGGAGGGCACCTGTTGGGATGAGCACTGGGTGTTGTACGGAAACCAATTTGACAATAAATTTCATATTAAAAATTTTTTTAAATAAATAAATAAAATAAATGAGTAAATAAATAAATAAACATTAAAAAATTTAAAAAAATAAAAAATAATTTAAATAAAAGAAAAATAAAAGCCCTTCAGAAATATTCACTATCAGGAGCACCTGGGTGGCTCAGTAGGTTAAGCATCCAACTTTGGCTTAGGTCATGAACTCATGATTTGTGAGTTCGAGCTCTACATCAGGCTCTGTGCTAACAGCTCAGAGCCTGCTTTAAATTCTGTGTCTCCCTCTGTGTCTCTCTGCCCCTCCCCTGCTCATGCTCTGTCTCCCTCTCTCTCAAATATGGATAATAAAATATTTTTAAAAATTAAAAAAAAAAGTATCCACTATCAGATCATTGTTAAACTTCTGAGCAAAGTTTGAAGTAGGTACAAAGGAATTCAGCAAAGACCTCCGAGGGTATAACAATTTTGTAATTGTTGGTTAGCTATTTAAAAATATTTATTTGCTAGTGAGAATTTCATAAAAGAAACCCAATAAATACCCTGTTTTCAAACATGACCTAAAAGTGGACAGTTAACTAAAGCACTAATTTCTTCTGAAGGTGCAGAAAAAAAAAAACCAGCTTATTTTCTTTAGACATCTTATCTTTCCATTCTATTCAGGCCATGAATAAACCAAAGGAGAAAATAGCCTACATTAATGAGGTAACCCAGTATTTGAGATTAAAAGAATAAAGTTGAATTTGTTATGATAATTTACTTGCGTTTTCATTTTACCAATCTACAAGTCATCATTGCACTGATACATTTTGGTTAAATAAGTTGCTTGCTTCCTCATTACATGTTCATTCTAGAAAACTTTTAAATAGAAAAATGTGAAGGAAAAAAAATAAAAATTATCCACATTTTCATTACAGAGTAAAAATGGCTATTGGCATTTTGGGTTATTTCCTTTCATTCTTTTTCCTATGAAACTAAAATGACATTTATGTAACTGGATGTTGAGGGAAATCTCACCTGTTTCCCAGGAGGTGGCAAAGAGGACCCAAAACTTCAAAAAGAGAGCATCAAGTACTCCATCGAGTACTCCATTTAGACATCTTGAAAAAGATCTTCAAGCAGTAGGGGTCTCACTGCTCACCCAGAGTTTATTAAGAAGTGGTCAAACTTCTCCAATGTCTATAAGCAAAAGGCTGATGGGGGTGGAGTGGGGGAAGATGCATCAGAGTCTAGAATGGTCTGCCCCATGCAGAGGACTCCTCCACTCCTCCCACCAAAGCTAAAGGGACTCTTGGCACTTCTCCCTGGGGAAATGCTGCTAGCATCCTATCTTTGTAGACCCACTCTGTACTCTTGCTAGTAGGGAAAAGGAGAATGAAAAGGTGAGACAGGATTGAGAGATAAGTGGTCCCACTCTTCAGTAAGAAGAGCTTGGGTAGGCTCCTCTGGGACAAAAGGACAGCTTTGGAAGGCAGTTTAGCCTGATTCACCTTGCTTCTAAAACACCCAAGAGGGTTTCCTAAGGGAGCGGGGGTTGGGGGGAGAGACAGGTCCTAGGAGCCAGACACCATGGAGTGTACCTCCAGGCCAGGAACTAGAGTGTGTTTCCTGTCTGTGGAGCCCCCATATTAAGGTGCCATGCTAAGGTGCCAAGGAGGCTCACTTGGCCATCCAATCAAAGCATCTGCAAGTGACACTGCTACATGGGAGCTTCTATGCCAATGGGTGTGACCTGAGAAGCCAGTAGAGAAACCCCCAGAGAATCACACTGATGGTCCACTTGAGGAAAGGTGTGTCCCGTTTTTCCCATCCTTCTTCTCAGTTCCCAGTCCTAAAGAAAAGCTTGATCCTAGGAAAAGGGAGACGATAGAACAAAAGTGATCCCTTCCCTCTTTATAGCTTTTGGGATGGAAGCCAGGTTTGAGACTGGGAAAGGGAGTAAAGGGGAATTAAAATAGATATGAGTGAAATCTCCAAATATGGACTGAACTGGACTGAATTTTTAATAACTGGAAATGAGCAGAAAATTTGGGGAATCCTCTAGACATCCATAAGGGTTGGGAAGGGAGATTTGGCCTAGTACTTTATGAGTAATTTGTTTTCTCCTTTACATTTGAAATTTTCTTTAAGAAACTATACTCTTTTTATAATTAGAAAGTAAAGGCAGTTAGTTAACCATGTTTATATCCCCTATGTTCAGAATATTCAATAATTACAGGACAGAATTAAAAAAATACACATGCAAAAACCTTCAACAAAATATTAACAAACTGAATTCAATAGCACATTAAAAGGATCATACATCATGATCAAGTGGGATTTAGTCCAGGGATGCAAAGATGGTTTGACATCTACAAATCAATCAACATGGTACACCACCTTAACAAAATGAAGGGGGGTGGGAGGGAAGGGAGGGTGGGTGATGAGTATTGAGGAGAGCACCTTTTGGGATGAGCACTGGGTGTTGTATGGAAATCAATTTGATGATACATTTCATATATTGAAAAAAAATGAAGGGGGAAAATAATATAATCATCTCAGTAATAGATGCTGAAAAAGGATTTGATAAAATTCACTATCCGTTTACAGTAAAAACTCTCAACAAAGTGGGTATGGAAAAAAGCACCTCAACATAATAAAGCCCATAAATGACAAACCCAAAACTAGCATCATACCCACTGTTGAAAAGTTGAAAGCTTTTCCTCTAACATCAAGAACAAGACAAGGATGTCCATTCTCACCTCTTTTAGTCAACACAGTATTGAAAGTCCTAGTCAGAGCAATTAGACAAGCAAAAAAATAAATAAATAAAAGGCATCTAAATTGAAAAGGAAGAAAGAAAACTGTCACTATTTGTAGATGATTTGATACTATATATATATATAATCCACCAAAAAGCCTGTTGGAACCAATAAAGGAATTCAGTAAACTAACAGGATACAAAATCTGGTGTGTTTCTTTACATTAATAACGAGCTACCAGAAAGACAAATTAAGAAAATAATCTCACAGTTGCATCAAAAAGGGTAAAATATCTAGGAATAAATTTAACCAAGCAGGGAAAAGACCTCAACTTCAAAAGTTTGTGAGTCAGTGAATTTAGAGAAATTGTGTCTTCTCTCCCTTTCCCTTCTACTTCACAGATGAGAAAAACTGATACATTAAAATACTAGGCAAAGGTCACAGAACTAGTTAACCCAGAACTAGTTAATCCTAAACTAGTACTACAATCCAGACCTCCTCTTTTTTTTACTCATTCCCTTTGCCACCTATTCATTTAATTATCAAATGTTTATTAAGTCTCTCCAATGGAAGTCCAGGGCCAGGCTTCTCATGTCTTACCATAAAACCAAAAATAATAAAATTAAAGCTGTTAGGCATTTGGCACTATATGAAGTATTTTCACTAGCATTCTTTTGTTTATTGGTCCCATAATGTTAGCAAGCACTTAGAGAAAAAAAACATAATGTTGACAAATTGTAGTATTCTCAAAAAACATTCTGGGGTCAAGGGGAGAGATGAATTGGCAGAGTATGGAGTTAATTTTTAGGGCAGTAAAAGTACTCTGTATGATAATATTAGATACGTGTCATTATACATTTGCCCACATTCATAGAATGTACAACACTAAGAGTGAATCCTAAGGTAAACTATGGACTTTGTGTGATTATGATGTATTAATGTAGATTTATCCTGTAGCATTCTGCAGAATGATGTTGATAATGGGGGGGGTGCTATTCATATGTGGGAACAGAGGGTATATGGGAAATCTTGGTACTTCCCTCTTAATTTTGTTGTAAGCCTAAAAACTGCTCTAAAAAATAAAGTCTTAAAAAAATTCTAAAGAGGTATCTATACTCCCATATTCACTGAAGCACTATTCTCAATAGCTAGGACATGGAAACAATCTAAGTGTCCATCAATGGATGAATGGATAAAGAAAATGTGCCATATACGACACCTGAAACTAATATTACACTGTATGTTAACTAACTAGAAGTTAAATAAAATCTTGAGAAGGGGTGCCTGGGTGGCTTAGTTGGTTAAGCATCTGACTCTTGATTTTGGCTCAGGTCAGGATCTCATGGTTTCTGAGATCAAACCCCTATTTGGGCTCTGTGCTGACAGGACAGAGCCTGTGTGGGATTCTCTCTCTCCTTCTCTCTCTCTGCCCCTCCCTCCCCTCAAAATAAATAAATAAACTTAAAAAAATCTAAGGGAAAAAAAAGAAAAAAGAAAATGTGGCATATACATACAATGGGATATTAGCCAGTCTTGTAAAAGAGGGAAATCCTTTAATTTGCTACAGTGTGGATGAAACTGGAAGACATTATGCCAAGTGAAATAAGTCACAGAAGGACAAATACTGCATGATTCCACTTACATGGGGTATCTAAAATAGTTAAACCATAGAAGCAGACAGTAGAATGGTAGTTGCCAGGGGCTGAGATGAGGGGAAAATGAGCAGTTGTGCTTCAGTGGGTATAAAGTTTCAGTTATGCAAGATGAATAAATTCTAGAGAGATCTGCTGTACAACATAGTGCCTATAGTTAACAATATTGCATTGCACACTTAAAATTTTATGAAGAGGGTAGATTTCATGTTAAGTGTTCTTGCCATACAAAAACAAAACAAAAGGGACACAGGATTTTTTTTGAGCTTTTTATCAAGTTTTTTTTTAATTAAAAAATTTATTTATTTTGAGAGAGAGAGAGAGAGCAAGCTCAAGTGGGGGAGGGGCAGAGAGAGAGAAGGAGACAGAGAATCCCAAGCAGACTCCATGCTGTCAGTGCAGAGTCTAACTGGGGGCTTGATCACAAGAACTGTGAGATCATGACCTGAGCTGAAACCAAGAGTTGGATGCTTAACTGACTGAGCCACCCAGGTACTCTAAGTTTTTCTAATTTTAATTTCAGTATACTTAACACACAGTGTTATATTAGTTTCAGGTATACAATATAGTAATTCTTTTTTTTAATTAACGTTTATTTTTGAGAAAGAGAGAGAAAGAGTGCAAGTGGGGTAGAGGCAGAGAGAGAGAATCTGACACAGGCCCGGGGCTCTAAGCTGTCAGCACAGAGCCCGACATGGCACTTGAACCTACCACCCATGAGATCATGACCTGAGCTGAAGTCGGACACTTAACTGACTGAGCCACCCAGGTGCCCCTACAATATAGTAATTCTAATTCAATACATTGTTTAGTGCTCATCATGATAAGTGTACTTTTTAAGTCCCATTCCCTATTTCACCCTTCCCTCCACCCACTTCCCCTCTGGTTACCATTAGTTCTCTAAGAGTATGTTTCTTCATTTGTGTGTGTCTCTCTTTTTTCTCTCTTAATTTGTTTTGTTTCTTAAATTCCACATATGAGTGAGATAATATGGTATTTTTCTTTCTCTGATTTATTTTGCTTCGCATTAGTTCCATCCATGTTGTTGCAAATGGCAAAATTTCGTTCTTTTTTATGGCTAAATACTATTCCAGTGTGTGTGTGTGTGTGTGTGTGTGTGTGTGTGTGTGTGTGTGTATCACCTCTTCTTTATTCATTCATCTATCAATGGACACTTGAGCTGCATTCATGGGCTGTATCCATAGATTGGCTGTTGTCAATATGCTACAATAAACATAGGGATGCATCTATCTTTTTTTTTAAATGTTTGTTCATTTTTGAGAGACAGAGAGAGACAGAGCGTGAGCAGGGGAGGGTCAGAAAGAGAGGAAGACACAGAATCGGAAGCAGGCTTTAGGCTCTGTGCTGACAGCACAGAGTCTGATGCGGAGCTCGAACTCACAAACTGAGATCATGACCTAAGCAGAAGTCGGACGCTTAACCACCTGAGCCACCCAGGCTCCCCTGATGCATGTATCCTTTTGAATCAGCGTTTTCATTTGTTGGAGGTAAATACCCAGGGTATTTCTACTTAGAACTTAGGGTAGAACTTAGGGTAGTTCTACTTTTAAATTTGCTAGGAACCTCCATACTCTTTGCCACAGTGATACATCAGTTTGCATTCCTACCAACAATGCATGAGGGTTCCTTTTTCTCCACATCCTCGTCAACACTTGTTGTTTCTTGTGTGTTTGAGCTTAGCCATTCTGACAGGTATGTGATATCTCATTTCAGTTTTGATTTGCATTTCCCTGATGATGCGTGATGTTGGGCATCTTTAATGTGTCTGTTTGCCATCTAGGTATCTTCTTTAGAGCAATATTTGTTCATGTCTTCTGCCCATTTTTAAGTTGGATTATTTGCCTTTTGGATATTGAGTTATATCAGTTCTTTACGTATTTTGGATACTAACCCCTTATTGAGTATGTCATTTGCAAATATCTTCTCCCATTCAGTACGCTGCCTTCTAGTTTTGTTGATTGTTTCCTTCACTGTGCAGAAACTTTTTGATGTAATCCCTCAATATCATTTCTTTACCAGAAAATGAGTTGGCTAGATGTTACATAGACAAATTCCTCTGCTCTTAATCTATTACTTAGAGAGATTTTTAAAAATCTAAATGTAAAACAGAATGGAATGATTTGGGCAGAAAGCAAAAGTTTCTTTTAGGGTCTTTCCTAAAAGATTACCAGTTATCTCCCAATATCCATTACCCACTTCTTCAGTCAATAACTCCACCTCCACCCAAAGTTGTAATTAGGCCCAAGATATAAGGTAAAGATGACCAGGTATGGTCATGTGACTAGGTGGATGTCAACAAGATTGGAGTAGAAGTAATATGTGCAACTCTTAGGTCATGACCCTAGAAGGAAGAAGAATAATCTCTTTTTACCCTCCTTTCCCACTGGCTAAAACTCAGGTGTAAGAGCCAGACTTGAGTAACCACTGCAGACCAGGAGATCGGAGCTGCATATTGAAAGGAACAGAGTGACCCTAGGTCGCCAACCTCATGGAACGGTCAATCATTACTAGACTAATGCATTAGTCTAGGAATGAACTTCTATTTTATTCAAGCTACTGTGGTTTTTCATAGCTTAGTGGTTCTGAAGTTCAGCATATATCAGAATCACTTAGAGGGCTTGTAAAAACATAAATTTGTGAGCCCCACCAGAGAGTGTCTGATTCAGTAGTTTTCTGAGGGGGGTGTTGAGGCTAGCATTTCTAACAAATTCTCAGGTGATGCTGACACTGATGGTCTAGGCACCACATTTCTAGAACCACTGTACTAGGAGGTACTATACTTCCCACTACCTACTACCCCAACCCTCCATAAACATGCCTCTGGTACCCCCGGAGTCTAATGATATTCTCAACTGCTTTCACCCACATCAGATCACACACTGAACCCTAGATCAGTATTAATTTCTCTACAGCTATCATTGCTAAATCTGAAGAGATTTGTAACATACCAGAAATCACACAAAGAGCTAGAAAATACAGTATATCCAATGGCATCTAAGAGAATCTGTTGGACCTCATAGTCTGGATTCTAGAATCTAGATAATTTCAAACTTCTCTTTGTCATAATCCATCATTTTCATGAATTACAACTGGAACTTCAAAAACAAAATTTTAAATTCCACGTTTTGTTTCCTATCAAATTAAATAAGGCTCTGATTTTCAGTAGTTCATCTTCCTACACCAAGCACATCTTGAATAGGATCAGAAGCTACAGAGAGGGTAGAGCATATGAAGCAACAGCCCAGTGATTGAATATGAAAAATGAGAATCCTCAGGGGAGATTCTTAAAGTTGTAAGTGGCAAGAGTGCTCAGCAGACAATACAGGCAGTGACAAGCTGAATGCTTGGGAAACAAAGTATCAAAAGATGCTATAAGAGAATATGCAGGGAAACATTTAGGTGTCTAACAAACATGTAACTCAACCTTCCCCCAAGCCACACTGGCCTTTAGAAGCATCTGATGAGAGATATCTCTGAGCTTTTTCCCTGGCAGCATCCCAGGTGACTTGTGAGCTTGCCTCAGCTGTCACTGGTGTCCCCCCACTGCCACCACAGATGCCACTCTCGTACTGCCACCATCAGAGCATCTGACACTGCCAACCCCGTGCTGCTGCCACTCCTTAGGGTTCAGGGGTCACCTCGTTTTAATTAGATACCCCTATGGGTAGCCTGATGCACTTTGTCTCTGAACCCCCCTCTTTAAAGAACTCAGGATCAGAACTTTCAAGTGAGGTCAGAGAATAAATTCAGGAATAAGGTTCGGTACTGCACAGACTCCGGCATATAGGAAGAAGTATGTAACAAATAGATGTTCATTTCCCACTATTTTGCCTCCTACTAACAATTCACTAATACCCCCCAAAAAGCATGCTTCCAGCACTCCCTTACTGCTTGCGGAATACCCTGCCCACCTCGGGAGGTGAGGCAGCCCCGATAGTCTTTTCTCAGCCTTCCTTGTCCCCCCGGCTAGGTTAGTTCTCTCAGAGAATGATTTCATCTCACCATAAACCTTTCCTTCATAGCTTTTATCAGATATACAACTGGGGACAATAATAGTAACACCGAGCTCACAGGTCTTTTGGTTTTGTTTCAGTTTTTTCTTGGTGATGATTAAATAAGTTAATGCAGGAATAGTGCCTGAAATTATGTCTGACACATAGGAAGCCCTCAATAAATATTAGCCATGATTATTATATACATTTATTTGTGTGATCATTTGAAATATGTCTCCTCCACTAGATGTAACTATAGGAAGGCACGGATTGTGTCCATTTTTCGTTTTTTATTGTATCCCATCTGCTTACTCAGTGCCAAGGGACATAACAAACACCCAGCCAATATTTGTTGAAGGAATTCATGAATCACTCATAGTTTCTCTTGAGCCAGCCACATAAGTCCCTGTAAAAGTCTTTCCTTACCCCTTCTCCTGGGTGTCTGCTGGGTCTCTATGCAAATAGGACTTCTTGTTTTGTTAGCTAAGTGTTCTCTGGTTACTATATAAATTAAATCCCATCGTATACACACATGTGCATGCACTCACACACACACACACATGCCACAAGAGCCCCCCCCCAAAGCATGTAAGTGGATTTTTTTTGTATATTTGTTTGTTTTAATAACTTTACTGAGAAATACTTGATAAGCTGCACATATTTAATGGATAAATCTGATGAGTTTGGACATACGCAATCACCTATGAAACCATTACCACAACTGAGGTAATACACATATCCACCACCTACAAATATTTCTTGGGTCCAAAGAAGGCATCTAGATGGAAAACAGACACATTAAAGATGCCCAACATCACTCATCATCAGGGAAATGCAAATCAAAACTGAAATGAGATATCACATCATACCTGTCAGAATAGCTAAGCTCAAACACACAAGAAACAACAAATGTTGACGAGGATGTGGAGAAAAAAGAACACTCATGCATTGTTGGTAGGAATGCAAACTGGTGCATCACTGTGGCAAAGAGTATGGAAGTTTCTAGCAAATTTAAAATTAGAACCACCCTAAGATCTAGTAATCACACTACTGGGTATTTACCTCCAACATATGAAAACACTGATTCAAAAGGATACATGCACCCCTATGTTTATTGCAGCATTATTTACGATAGCCAAGATACAGATGCAGACCATGAGATGAATTGATAAAGAGGTGATACATATACATGTACGTATATATATGTGTGTATAATCTACAATGGAATAGTATTTAGCCATATAAAAGAATGAAATCTTGACATTTGCAACAACATGGATGGAACTAGAGAGTATAATGCTAAGCAAAATAAATCAGTCAGAGCCCAAATACCATTTATTTCTCACTCATACGTAGAATTTAAGAAACAAAACAAATGAGCAAAGGAAAGAGAGAGAGAGAGAAAGAGAGAGAGAGAAACCAAGAATCAGAGTCTCAACCACAGAGAACAATCTATAACTATAACTTAACTATAAAGATAGCTACCAGAGGGGAGGTGGGTGGGTGGATGGATGAAATAGGTGATGGGGATAAAAGAGTGCAACTTTTATGATAAAAGATAAAATTACTTTAAAAAGATTAAAGGTACATACCCAAACACACAAAAAGAAAAAAAATGACCTTGAACTTGAGAGTTAAGAAAACTCAGGTTTGAATCCAAGTTCTTCTTAGTAGCTCTCTTTGCTTGGGTTTCTTCATGTATAAAACTGTGACAATAGGTCAGAGTGAAGGTTAGAATAGTATATGTAAAGCTCCTAAATGGTAACTGGAGGTTAACAGGTGCTCAACAATTAGTATTGTTATTATTGTTATTTCTATATTCCTTTTAAAACTCAGTGAAATAATCCATGTAATTAGTTAAAATGCTTAAGATAGCTTTGTATCTTCTACAAATACACTGTAAATAAGGCCACATGGTTTTTAGTATGCTAATGTAAAGTGTCATACTAAGCTTTCATTTATTCACTTATAAAGGTGTCTGTACCTAGTTAAGTGGATTTTTATCCAAAAAGCCTGATTTCATTTTGGGTATGCTAGGGTATCCCCGCAGTTTTTCAGGGTTTTAAAAGAGCATGGAAATAAGATCTGAATTGTCTCTTGGAGGGGACAAAGACTTGCCTTTTGCACAAGCTGTCCTTGACTTCATTTCCTGCACCTGTGACAGCTCCTTTTTTTTTCAGTCCTGATGCATGGCCCTCCTTATCTACTACGACCTGCAACTTCACAAGTTGAGGGTCTGATCTTCTCTCTCGAAAACCCCCACAGCTCTTTGTCCAGGGCTATGCTACGGAGCACTCATTGGTCTGCCTTGTGGGGTCCTGTGGCTGGCTGGGCGTGGGATGTCTCCCCACCACACTTTGCACCCTTGGAGTCCTGGAAAGGCCTTACTCTTTGATGTTGTGTGCCATCCGCTTGGTGCTTTGCATATGGCATGAGTTCAATAGTTTTTACTAAACAAATGAGGGTTTCAGCAGGATCTGCATGTAGGAGCAATACAAAAAACACTCTTAAAGCACTACCTCAAAAAAAATAATAATAATAACATTTGTCCGAGAAGCAGACATGTTCTCTATAATTTAGTTAATGGCATTCTGCTACCTTACATAACAATTGATTTCCCAATTCTTACTAAATGAAAATGTCTTCGTGTATTATCTGACTTTTCAGGGAGTATGTTTTTCTTCCTTATTTTTTTAGTAACCCTGGCACATAGATGGTTTTATAAAAGAAAGTTAATTGACAAAATCACTTGGCACTGAAGTTTCTAAGTTTCTAGAACGGTGTCAGTATGTAATTAGGCTCATTTTGTCAGTGCACAATTAGTATCATGATGGAGCTTAGAAACTGGGTAGTGACACAATTTTATAGATGCTTCTGGGCTGGCACCTCTTCTTGCCATCCTCTTTGCCGAGCACTAGCAATCCTTAGCTTCTTCCCCATCCCTATGGATCTTTCTAGGATTCCATCCCCAGGTTCATGCAAGGGCAGGAGGAGGCTTGGCCTTCTCTCTCATCCCTTAAGCCCTATCTTTTATAGCCTTTCTAGTCCACCTGGGGAGAGGTGGCTTAGAAAAATGTGTGGTTAGGAAAGCTGAGAGGGAGAAAGAGATGGAGCCCGTGAGAAAAAGAGCAACAGCTACGTGTTAGGAAGTGGGATGAAGTTGGGAGAGTGGATGGTAAAGACTGGACAAGGGAGGAAGAGAACTTTTGTTAATGGAATACCTATTCTGTGCTAGGGACTGTTATACACAGTACTTTCAGTGAGTGCTACGCTTGCATTTCCAGAGTCAGTAAAATTGGACCAAACCTTTTGAAAGCCAGCATAGGTTGTCCATTAAAAAAATTTTTTTTAATGTTTTGTTATCCATTTTTGAGAAAGAGAGAGAGAGAGAGGCAGGCGTGAGAGGGGGAGGGACAGAAGGAGAGGCAGACATAGAATCCGAAGCAGGCTCCAGGCTCTGAGCTGTCAACACAGAGCCCCATGCGGGGCTGGAACTCATGAACCAAGAGATCATGAGCTGAGCTAAAGTTGGACGCTTAACTGACTGAGCCACCCAGGTGCCCCATGGTTGCTCATTTTTGACTTTGCCAAAAAAGGGCCTTAAGAGAACAACTGCTGTCTCTCACTACCACCAATATAAGAAGGGTGTTTTGACAACAGAAAAGTCAGAGGTATATTATTTTAGAATAAAGGATAGCTTTTCAAATTGAATACATTTAGCATTATGCAAAGAGTTGTCACATTATCTTTTCTCCCTCTAATTTGGCCATTTTGTTGTAGACTGTTACCATACAATATTTCATTTGTTTACAAGATATTCTAGGAAGTAGAGAGCATCCCTTACTCGTAGCCAGGGGTAAATACCCCTTCTGTATGCTTTGATAGATCACATGTAACAATGCCAAAATATAAACAACATAACTCAGATGTATGAAAAAATGTTAATTGCCCTGTTTGCTATAACTGATCTCATCTTGCTCTCATTATTCCTAATGATAGAGGAAAACACTTGATCTTGCCAAACAAAAATGGCTTTTTGGTGGTTTTTAGTTTTAAATTGCCTATTTGGGCAACTGCTCAGTCCTTCAGGAGTCTCCTTTTCTCCTCTCTTTTCTCCTTTTCAAGATGACATCTGGGTACTGGGAGAGCTTATGTGTCCTCCTGGCCTAGTCGCCTCCCATTGAGGTGTCTCTTGGCCTTGGCCTCTGTCCTAGTGTATCTGCCTTGGTGTGGTTTGGACTCCTGGCCACTGATCTGCTGCACTGCTGAGACACAGCTGCTCTTGCTCCCATCCTTTGGGCATCATGCTGGCTCCTGCTACTGAGGACAGAGGTCTTTGTTTTTGCATCCCATCACAAGGTCTGAATACTTGGGTCTCGTTGTATATAAAGTCTCCAACTCCAGACTTTATTGGGGTCATTGGTTCTCTCAGTCCTTCCATATCCCCAGCCCTCTTGTGGGACCTGGGAATGCTCTCCTGATTTCTCCACAGTCATGTGCAGGATCCTGTGAGGTTGCCCTCAGGTCCATTACCTCTGGCCCCTGCTCTCAGCCATTGCTTCGCCTCTGCGCACACATCACGTTGCATGCCCTCCCAAATGCAAGACTCTTCTGAGAGATTTATAGTCTCTCCAGACCATGGATTTCCAAAAAAATTTTTTTATCAGAGGCTACACTAAGAAATATATTTTATATCTAGGTACAGTGCATATATAGTACACACACACACACACACACACACACACACACATATATATATACCAGAGAAATATAAATTTCCCCAAATTATATTTATCCTCACTACTTATGGATGCACTCTGATATCTTCTAATCTAGGCTACTCTAAGTCATTTAAAAACATGCTGATCCAATCCATTAGACTGATTTATTTATGCACCAGTGGGCCACTTTCTGAGGATACGCCCTAGGAAATGAAACACTAGCTTCCAAATCATCAGATTCTTCCCCAGCTCATACAGGATGTTTTGAAGCTTCCATCCCCAAGTTCATCACAGGGTAGGAGACTGAGATAAAGATGTTTGATATTCTTTCTTATCTCTTAAGTCATGTCCTTTATCCTTTCTAGTCTAGGGTTTATTTTAAAGTCAGTTCTGTATACTTTGGTTCTTATGTATAGTCAGTTAAGAAAAACCCGTTAATTCTGATAAGCCTGATTTTTAAGAATATTGTCTCCTTATCTCACCATGTCTTTAAAAAAGAGTTAAAAAAAACAAATATTTTTCATCTCATGGTTTCTGTGCGTCAGGAATTTGGAGGCACCATGGAAGATGGCTGGTTGTGGCTCAGGGTCTCTTATGAAGTTGCAGACAAGATGTCATCTGAAAGCTTGACTAGGGCTGAAGAACCTGCTTCCAAGATTGCTTACTCACCTGGTTGTTGGCAGGAGAACTCAATTCCTCCCCATGTGAACTTCTTCATAGGGCTGATTAAAGATCTTCATGATGTGACAGCTGGCTTCCCCTCCAGGGGGTGATTCAAAAGCAAGGAAGAAGGAAGCTGCATTGCCTTTTATGACTTAGTCTCAGAGGCCACACACCATCCCTTCTGTCTTATTCTATCCATTAGAAGCAAACACTAAAACTAAAATGTAAGGGGAGGGGAATTAGGCCCCACTTATTTAATTAATTTATTTATTGACTTTATTTTATTTTATTTTTTTATTTTTGGATTACCAGGGTATTGTTAGAAGTTTTTTAAAAAAAATATAATTTATTGTCCAGTTACCTAACATAGAGTATACAGTGTGCTCTTGGCTTTGGGAGTAGATTGCCACGATTCATCACTTACATACAAGACCCAGTGCTCATCCCAACAAGTGCCCTTCTCAATGCCCATCACCCATTTTCCCCTCCACCACACCAACCTTCAGTTTATTCTCTGTATTTAAGAGGCTCTTACAGTTTGACTCCCTCTCAGTTTATAAGGGAGTGTCAAATAATTCATATACATATTTTAAACCTCCACAGTAACTTGTGTATCTTTTCGGATAATTATTAGCACAAGGCAGTATATGCTATGTGCTGAGTGGTGTAAATAGTGAGTTTTATGGGAGAACCCAGACTGCATGAACAATCATTGTTTTCTTGTGCAATCAGGGTAGGTTGCACAGAGAAGATGAATCTTGAATTGAATGGTGAAGAATAAGGCCAGAAAACTAGAGAGAAACAGGCAGGGATTCCAGTTGGTATAAACAGAATGAGTAAAGTTGTGGAGGAAGGTTCGAGAACCCTGAGAGTAATCCATATTACTCACTCTGGTTTCCCATCCACCATGGTGGACTCTTAACAGCAATTCACACTCCTGACATCCAACACTCTCTTTAACAAAGCTTGACTGTCCTATGTCTCATGACTTCTGGGCTGCTTTCTGAAGAACAAGAGGCAGTTATGTAGGTGGATCTGGGCTTAAGCATTAATGTATTCACTCCATCCACATAATAGAAACACACTTTTAAAAAGTGTGTATAATTCAACAGTGTTCTAAATAGGGATACACTTGGGAAACCATCACCACAATCAAGCTAATGAGCATATCCATAACTCTCAAAAGTTTCCCTGTAAACCTTTTTATCCCTCCCTCCCATCCCTTACCCAAATTCTCAGGCAACCACAGATCTGCTTTCTATTACTACAGATTAATTTGTATTATTTTAGGATTTTAAATAAATGGAATCACACAATTCTTACTCTTTTTTTACTTTGGTTCCTTTCACTCAATATAATGGATCATCTGCGTTATTGAGGGTATCAATAGTTCATTTACCCTTACTGATGAATTCCATTGTAAGGATATACCACAATTTGTGTACCCCTTCACCTGTTGATAGTCTTTTGGTTATTTCCAGTTTTTGCCTATTACAACAAGACTGGTGAGGGGGGTGTAGGTGGTGCAGTCCATTAATCATTTGACTCTTGACATTGGCTCAGGTCATGATCTCACAGTTTGTGAGATCCAGCCCCACGTCAGGCTCCACACAGTGCTGAGCCTGCTTAGGATTCTCTCTCCTTTGCTCTCTGCCCCTCCCCCACTCTCCATCTCTCTAAATAAATAAATAAATAAATAAATAAATACATAAATAAATTTAAAAAATTAGACTGCTATGAACATTTGAGTGCAAGACTTTATATGGACACATACTTTCATATGAAATTGTTGGGTCATGTGGATGATGAGTGTTTAACTACTTAAGAAATTGATAAACTGTTTTCCAAAATGGTTGTATAATTTTGGATTATTACCAGCAGTGTATAAGAGTTCCAGTTCCTCCACATCCTCATCAACACTTGGTATGGTCAGTCTTTTAAATTACAGCTATCCTGATGGGTGTGTAGTGGCATCTTACAGTAGTTTTTATTTGCATTTCCCTAATGGCTAATGTTCTTGAGTAGTTTGTTTTTTTTTTTAAATGCACGTTTGATGGGCACCTGGGTGACTCAGTCAGTAGAGCAACCGACTTCAGCTCAGGTCATGATCTCACAGTCCGTGAGTTCGAGCCCCACGTCAGGTTCTGTGCTGACAGCTCAGAGCCTGGAGCCTACTTCGTATTCTGTGTCTCCCTCTCTCTCTGTCCCTCCCCTGCTCATGCTCTGTCTCTCTCGGTCTCAAAAATAAATAAATGTGCATGTTTGAAATCCATATATTTTTCTTGGTGAAGTGCCTGTTTTTGTTCATTTTGCTCATTTGAAAAATGTGCTGTTGATTTCTTATTATTGAATTTTGAGGGTTGTATATTCTGGAGATAAGGCCTTTATCAGAAATATGATTTGTAAGTATTTTCTGCCCATCTGGAGCTATCTTTCTATTCCCTTAAGAGTATCTTTTGAAAAACCAGAAGTTCTTAATAAAATATAATTAATCAGTTTTCTTCTTTTATGGATCATGCATTTTGTGTTATATCTAAGAAATTATTCCTACTCTAAGGTCACAAAGATTTTCACCTATGTTTTCTTTTATAAGTTTAGAAGTCACTGTTTTAGAAGTCTCAGGCTTTGTACCTTGATTGAAAATTAATTGAACACATGTGTGTGGGTTTCTTTTGGGACTATTTTGTTCCATTAATCTGTTTGTTTCTTGTGGCCAATATCACACTTTTTTTGGCTATTGTAGCTCTGTAATAGGTCTTGAACTCAGGTAGTGAAAGTCTTCTAATTTTGTTCTATTTCATATTTTTTTTTGGGTCAAATTGTCAGGTGTTGGGGTGGTCAGCAAGGAAAACAAGCAAAACTGAAAGTTACAATCAAGTCTTTATTCACTTACTGTGATAGTGTAGGCAGGAGGCCCAAATGGAAAGTGCTGGCTCCTTCTGTTCCATTTTTCCCCCATGGAATAACATTGGGTGCAAGGATCAATCATATGACTGCAGAAAAAGTGGGTGAAATTGTCTCTCTGCTGAAGAGCATTGGACAGAAGTCTCTTATATGGAGGGTAAGGTAGGGTATGGAAAGAGAAACCTCTCAAGGAGGCTTCCAAATAAAGATGCCTGGGCTAGAAAAACAGTTATGATTATGAGCATGGATGGTGTGGAGTGGGTCCTAAGTCCTTGACTGCAATTCCCTCCAGGAGACTGCAATTCATTGCCTGTGCACCAGGTTTGGTGTGAGGATGGCAGTTTTCCCTTATGAGGCCTGTCAGGAAAAGCTTTTGTAATTGCCTGTTGTTAGCCCTAAAAGATGACATGTAGGATTATGGCCTGGAGCTGGACTCCTCAATTTTTGCTACTATAGGTCCTCTATTTTTGCACTTGAGTTTTAGAATCGGCTTGCCAATTTCTAGAAAAATATCTGTTGAGATTTTCATTGGGATTTCATTGAATCTATACATCAATTTTAGGAGAAGTGGCATCTTAACAATATTGAGATGTTGAATCTTCTGATCCATGAACATGGTATATCTCTGTATTCATTTAGATCTTTAAATATTTCTCTTAGCAGTGTTTTGCACTTTTTGGCATAAAGGTCTAACACATCTTTAGTTAGGTTTATCTCTAGATACTTACTATTTTTTGAATGCTACTTTGAATGGTGTTTTTAAAATTTCCATTTCCATTTTTTCTTCATATAGTAATACAATAAATTTTTGTGGATAGGTCTTGTATCCTGAAGTGTTGCTAACAACATATTAGTTCTAGCAGTTTTTTTGTAGAAGCCATAACATTCAACTAAACTATAATGAATTGGTTTAATGGCAGGCAGCAGACAACGACACAGATATTACAGGCTGAAGAGCTGGCGTTCCTTTTTATGCTGCCATAAAACATTTGATAAAACTGTCAACTCAATACCTTGGAAGGCAGACCACATGCTCTTTGAATCTGTAACTTTAGGGAAAATGGTCAGAAGGATGATTCTCCGACCAATGAGAGAGTATTGGCTATTGCCTGCCTCCTTCAGCAAAGTCCTTTGAGAAAGATGGACTCAGGTAGATGCTAGCCATTTTGTTAACAGAGATGAAAGGAAACAAAACTCTGCTAGGACTGGAATTCTCTGTCTGTAGCCTGCAATACAAATTGACTGAGGGTGGTTATTTAGGGCCTTCTAGTTTTGATTAAGCCAAAAGCTATTATACTCCCAATAGCAGAAGATAAAACTGCAACCCAAAGCCCTTCTCAAGGGCCATTAGCAAAGTGTTGTCTGCCAGATGATGGAAGCCAAGCATGGGAGGCAAGCGGTGAAGATCATATTAAGGGGATTGCCTTTCCAACCAAACCTGCTGTTTTTGCTGGCTGCAAGGGCACTGTAATTAAGTTAATAGATACAGGATAGATGGGACAAACAGAGCCTAGTAAATAAAAATGAAGAGTAATTAGGCATAAGAAATATGACTAGCTGAGATCTTTAGCTATGGTTATTTGTACAAGGAATTGTAAAAGGAATAAACCAGAAATATATCCTGTATTTTTTCAAATGGAATTGACAAAAAAGCTACAAGTCTAGCTTGCTGATACCTGTGTATATTTGACCCTGAAGTAATGCATAGTCCCTAAAAAATTGCACCAGTAAGAAACCGGGCACAAAAAGATGTGTCGCCTCCTAGGAGGGCATACTTTTCAATATACCCTTTAAATGCAATCACGGAGGATCATGAATAAGAACCTCCCAGAGGTAAAGCCAGTAACTTCAAATGCAACAAGCAGGAGAGTTCCTTCTGGAAAGCAGAAATGGGGTCTAAGAATTTACTTGACTTCTTGGGCAGTCTTTGAAGTTTCCCTTTTGCAACATTTTGGTGGGCTGCAGACCAGTGATTACTTTTTCCACGACCATTTTTTTTTTCCCCAAATAGTTTTCCATATTCCTACCTCACCAGGTGTGTGAGGGACGATGTGGGAGTGGGGAGCAGATACCTCATCTTTTAGCAAATAGATCACTGTGTCATAAGGAATTACATCCAAACTTGTAAAGGACTTTACATCATCTCCAGATCATGGACTTAGAGCTGGATTCAAATACTGTTGGAACTTAGGCTTTTCTCCCTTTGGAATACGGTGTGTTCTATGTTAGAAGAGGGGCATATATAAATATTTAGATGGCCAGAAAAGTGGACTGTGATGGAGTTGTCCGCCAATGTACATTCTCACCTTCTTCCTTTATTACTAGAACTGCTAATTATTAGCGGTATCCATGATTGCCCAGCTAGAGAATTTTATTTCCCACCTTCCAGTTATATGTGGCCATGTCTTAAATCAGGTCAATGGAATAAGTAGAAACAAGTGCTACTTCTGGGACACATCCCCAGGACTACTGAGATGTACACCTCTTTCCTTTTTGCTGGGTTAAGATACAGATAGGATAGGGGCGCCTGGCTCAGTCAGTTAAGCATCTTGACTTTTGCTCAGGTCATAACCATCACGGTTCGTGAGTTCAAGTCCTGCATTGGGCTCAGTGCTGACATCTCAGAGCCTGAAGCCTGCTTTGGATTCTGTCTCTCTCTTTGCCCCTCCCACACTCACACTCGGTCTCTTGAAAATAAATGTTTTTTTAAAAAAAGATACATATATAATGGGGGTGCCTGAGTGGCTCAGTTAAGTGTCCGACTTTGGCTCAAGTCATGATCTCAAGGGTCCGTGAGTTCAAGCCCCACACTTGGCTCTGTGCTGACAGCTCAGAGCCTGGAGCCTGCTTCAGATTCTGTGTCTTCCTCTGTCCCTCCCCCATGTGTGCACTCTCTCTCTCTCTCTCAAAAATAAACATTAAAAAAAAAAGATAGATATGATGGAGATTATGTAGGAGGATAGCAGCACTGCCCTACTAGTCCTGGACCACTTACCTCTGGACCAGTATGTGACAGAAAAACCCTAAAACTGTTGTCTTGTTTCAGACCCATAAATACACAGAACAAACTGATGGTTTTGAGGGGAAGCAGGTGGGAATGGGTAAAATGGGTAAAGGGGAGTGGGAGATATAGGCTTCTAGGTATGGAATGAATAAGTCACAACATGGGGAATATAGTCAATGGTATTGTCATAACATTGTATGGTGACAGATGATAACTACATTTGTGATGAGAATAACTATAGATTTGTTTAATCACTAGATTGTAGATCTGAAATGAATGTAATATTGTATCAACTATGCTTTAATTAAAAAACCTATCTTATTTCAGATACAATATTTTCAGGTCTCTGTTAAAGCAACCTAATCTATATCCCAACTAAAACCTAGGCCTAGATTTGGGATAGAGTATTAAGTATTCTTGTCTCCAAGGGTCAAGGCAGAGCTGTTCTTAAACAAATGGTAAATAAACTTTTGTTAATCTAAATCAGGATTTTGGCCCAATTAAACCAATACTAACCACTAGGCACTAATGTAAGCTAATTCAGTATGAGATAGAAGAAAATACATGGTCCTGTCAGTACTTAACTACTAGTTACTTACTAGATTGTATGTAAAAGAGAAATAAACTTCTATTTTGTTTAAACTGCTGTATTTTGAGTCTTTGTCTTATCAAAAAGGATGCTTAGGCTGCAGCCTAATAACATACATGGTTAGAATTGTTGGAAAACCAGTGCATAATCACACACACACACACACACACACACACACACAAACAAAAACAAATTAAAGCAGTGTGTGCCCAACATGGACAAAAAAAAAAAGTGTGGAGCTCAGAAGGGATTAGGAGAGTCTGAAGAAAAGGAAGTCCTGGTGGTGAAAATGGCATCACTGAAGGCAGGAATTTTTAATTTTCTCCTCCAACCAACCAACCAACCAACCAACCTCCCTGCGTGTAACTTTTCTTGCAACTATTCTGGTAAATGAGATAAGAAGCCCCTGCTTTATGGGAGGGAGAAAGCTTTGAAATAAATCAAGGTATTTTTCCTTTAAAAATATTTTTTTGTAATTTAAGTATCAGGCATTGAACACTTGAGAACACTGTAACAATACAGACCATTTTAAGAAAGTGACAATCAGCAGACCATTACCTTGAACAACAACAAATCTACAATCATTAAATTTTTTCTAGTCTTTCCTTTGCGGGTATAACAAGTGGAAGTATATGCATTTTTGTATGTACTACGTAGTGCATATACACATACTGTAGCTCTGCAGTGTTTTTAACTTAACATTATATAAGTACTTTGCAACATTAAAAACTCTTCAGTTCTTGGTTTATTTCTAATGTTTAATTTCACACAATCAACCACAAGACATAAAAACAGAAACTCAGTATGTATTAAAAGGCAATAATTGAAAAAATACACATACACAAAATATTTCCTCTGACAGAAAAGTGATCTTAATTTTTCAAGTGCTTAGCAGTGACCAAACATGGAAGGGATTACCTTGGAGTGTTTCAGGAGGCCTGTAGAAACTACTTTGTATACTCTCATAGGATAAACAAAAGTAAAAACTGAGGCAAATTGCCCAGACGAAATCTAAATTACAAACTAAAGAATTTAAGCTTAATGTTACATGTCTGACTTTATTCTACAATACTGTAGGGCCAGTTCTCCTGTCCTTGTTTCAGTCCAGACCACATTAAAACAAAAAGGTAACTCACTCACAGGGGAGGTCAAGTCAAAGCCTTCTCATTTCTGTGAGTGCTAATCTGAAGTTCCTTCCCTAGTGAGACTATCTGCCCATTCTGGCAGAACATTTGTGTGAAACCAAAATTTCACATATGGAACTCCCAAGTCACCCATCTGGCTTCACCCACCGTATTTTTTGGGTTGAAAATTTGTCAAAGAAACAAATGTCATCTCCCACGATTTGAGAAACAAGAATGATCCAACAGCATTAAATTCACGCAAACTGCGTTAATGGTGGTATTAGCGCCGAGCTTCTCTATTTTCTTCCTCGCAAAATGGGCTTATCACTGCATATGTATGTGTGTATATACATAAAACATTATTTTGAATTATCTTCCCTATACTGAGCTTTTTGAAAGTTGTGCTTAGTTTTTATTTTGGATCCTCATCTTTTTGATAATTTACCATTACAATGGCTCCAGTGGAAATACACATACGTCCTCGTTGCCTGTAAAGTAGGTCGTCTTATGCCTTATTGGGCATACTGAACAACTGCTAAGGTTTTTAAGGAGGGAACGAACTTTAAAATCAAAGGCTAGGCATTATTTGTTTTTGACCTATGCCGCTTCACGTACTTCGTATCTCAATTAGTACATTTGTTCTCTCCCCGGGAAGTTTGTACTGAAGCCGAAGCCGAACCAGAAACACTAGCTGATGGCCTCCTAGGACCAGGCCCCCCGCAGACGCCTACCCCACCCCCTACCCCCGGGCGGAACACGCCCTCAGTTACAGCCCTTCGGCCAGAGCCTTAGGTAACCTTGATTCCGGGTCGGCAGCGGCCACAGCCCGCAGCGCAAGCGGCCTCGGCGGACCCCCTGCCTGCAGCGCGGCCCAGTGCACGCCGGTCCCACTGCCGGGCGCCAGCCGCCCACTCCGCAGCAGCCGCTCCGCTCTCGACCGCGCCGTTCCGCCCGTCGGCCAGCGGCCCGCCCATGCTCTTGGCCACCAGGAGAGCTAGCCAGCTTTTCCACAGCCTCTTTCCTGTCCCGAGAATGGGCGACTCCGCCTCTAAGATCGTCAGCCCCCAGGAGGCATTGCCGGGCCGGAAGGAGCCGATCCCCGTCGCGGGTAAGGACTCAGGCACGCGCAGAAAGCACGGTCTTCGTCGCTGCGCATGCGCGTCAGCGCCCTGTGGCTGCGCGTCCTCCGCCCTCCCGGAAGAGAGCGGAGGGCCGGCTTCGGGCGGATTAGCTAGGTTGGGGTCTGCGCAAGCGCGAAGAGGCTTCGCTAAGGGAGGGGGGCGGAGGGGTCTTCGGTCCTCTTTCTTTGTTTGGCTTCTCACTGTCTTAAACAGCATGTAGCACGTTGATGGAATCTAGTATGTTGGTAAAACTCACCTAGAGTGCAAATACCCCGGTGGCTCCCAACTTTGGGTAGGAAAAGCGCTGACCCGATTTCCGATCTTGCTCACAGGTGCGTGTGCCCTCAGTGCCGGCTTCTGTGCCTCCTCTTTTGTGCACGGTTCGCTGGAATAGTGGCCACTTGCAGCGATGGTGCCGTGTTGTCACTAGAAGCAATGGAATGATACAGAACGATGAAAATTGCAGTTTTGAAATTGTATCTCAGTCCACTGTACTGGTTGCAAGAATTACCCTCGGGCTTCTGTTACTCTCCAAGACTGCCCGGTTTCTCCTAATTGGCGGGAGCTGCCCCTAGCCCTGTCCTCGCGGGTCTGCCGGTGTTTGACTCAGTAGTGCGTAGGTGTCTGCTTTAGAGCTGTGCCTTACAAAGTTGAACATTTTCCAATCTCATACCAATACTTTTGGAAAATACAGTAAGAAGAAAAAAGTCAGAAAAATGCTTGGGTGCCCAGTAATGTTAAACTAAAGGTTCTTTTCGTAAAGCTTAAGCCTCATTTTCTGTTGCAGAAGGGGACCATACTTTAAGTAGAATTACCTTGGTGCAGTGCTTCTCAGAGTGTGGCCCTGGCAATTTGTACTTTAAACAAACACGTCATAGTTTGTAAACCACTGTCTTAAGAGTTGTTGAAGGATTAAAGGGTGATTAGTCCTCTACATATGGCTCAATGCCAAGATAAATCCTGCATTTAAAAATTTTTAGGAATTCTGTTTTTCTTTTCCTTAAAGAATTATTGGGTATATATAGGAGGAGGTCACAGCGAGGCTCTGCGTATAGTACACACTAATCAGTATGAGAGGGGGAGAGGTAGAGTTTTTTTTGGATTTGAGGCAATTTGGGAACTGACACTGTGTGACTTGTTTCTCCATCTACATTAGCAGTTCTACTTCTTAGGCTTCCCTCACTTCAACCCCAACTCATAGCCAGCCCTAAAAATTTGTTTGTTTTTTGGCTCAGAGAATTAATTTTAAACTTTTATTTAAAAAATAATATTTTTTACAATTTACAATTTTTTTTACAATTTTATTTTTAAAAATAAATTATAATTTTTTTTACAAACCAGTATTCATAAATGGATACTTAAAGGCAGTGCTTTTTCAATGTTGCACATCCTCAGCTTGTCCTGAACTTACTCTTTACACACTATGGGTGTTTTGGTATGCCCTCCCAGAAATCTAAAAAACAAACAAATGAACACAAACATCTTGTTCAGAGCTCCAAACTGGTTCAAGATTAGCTTTGACCAAAATTTAGTTCTGCTTAATCCTAACCAAAGTGTTCCCAATCAATTACCTGGTACATAAATGACACTTTTGGTAAAAGATTAACCAACATGACGGAAATGAGCCAATGATTTATTTGTCATATCCACCTAATAAATCTAACAGAAAACCTCAGGGCCTGGTTCTGTTCCAGGCTCTTCCATCTTGTCTTTTTATATAATCATGCATATACCTCTGTATCTAGACCAGTGAACTGCTTTTTTTGGGTGTAGGGCTAAGGCTACAATGCATATGTATATGCAGTGCATATGTCCTTATTGCTTTGCTGTTGTAACTCTTTCCCCCGCCTAATATTTCAGTTTTAGATTGCAGCCGGTCCAATCCCCACTTCTTGTACAACTCCTGCTTTGACAGATTGTTGAAGGTTCTCGGATTGGCCCCAGAAATGGGCAGGATAGTATTACTTCCTTGGTAGGTTTTGGTGGCTGTAAGCTTGAAGCTTATGGATTTAATAATATTGTTTTGAAAGTCAAATTCATCTCTACCCCAGCCTCCAATCTGTTTAACAGCCCTTCACTTCTCTTTGTTGTTTCTGTGTCTGTTATTTGTGCCCTGACTCTCAAAATTTCTGTGATAAAAGCATCACCTTTTGATTTTAGAAGATAAGTCTTATTTAGTGTCTTTGTTTCAGCTTAGTACTAGGCTCTGTCTTTGTGCACTATTACCAAATATTTTTCGTGTGAAGAGTTACATCTTAGCCTTAATCCTACCTTTTTTTGATATTCGTAGGGAAACTTAACACTTTTTTTTTTTTTTTTTAATAAACTGTGGCCTAATAGTAGATTTCTACTTTGCAAGAAGGTTAAGATTCAATCCTTCAAACTTCTTTAATGCTTAGTTTCTCCCAGGCGACCTGTAGTGGATCAAAACATGAGTCGTCCTATTTTGGGTGATTGGTTACAACTAAACTTGGACTGGACTGCCTCATTTGAAGCACACTCTGTTCAGATTAGTGGTGGGTCCTGGACAGCACTGGCTGGCTGGCAGGGCATGTAAGCAGTTTGCCTGATCTTCTATGTGGAGGCAGTCTCTCTCTGTTTTAGTGCCTGACTAGACAGCAATACTCAGAGAACTTTGGGGAAAAGTGGAATTCATGCTTGTTGAACTGAAATGGTGGGCAATTAATTGCTAGAGACAGGCAGAGGTGGAAGGCTTATAATTAAAACCTCAGAGGATCTCCTATGTTGTTAAAATGTGAATTTATTATAGTTAGAACTAATCTTATTTCCAGTGAATTAATTACTCTAAAAGCCCAGTTTTTTTTTTTTTTTTAATGGCACTTTGTTTTTGGTTTGTTTTGCCTATTGGAGATATTGCTAATCTGTTTTTTTGATCAGATGTTTAGGATTTGGAGATATCATTCAGGATAACATTGACAGCTCCTATGTGATCTCTACTTTCTTGCCTTTATATTCTTAGTGTTCACTAGGTGAACACTGTTCTATAGTCTTCACTATATTACTGTGGTTTTTTTTTGGTGAGAGGAAGAGATGTAGAACACCTGCCCATGGTGTCCTCTTTTAAGAACTTTAAATATAAATAGAAAAACAGTAGAACAATATGAATAGTACAAAAGGCGCCTCTTTAAAAAACAGTTGAACTATGACAATGAAATTTATGAGCTGTAGCTGTCTAATAAAGAAAAAAGGGAGAAAGTACAAATATACAAAATTAACAACTGAAAGGGGGGAGTAATAGAAATTGAAAATTTAAAGACTCATGAGAGACTGTTTGTTTAACTCTTTGAAAATAAATTTGAAAACTTGGATGGAATAGATAATTTTTAGGAAAATATAACTGACCCAAACTGAAACCAGAAACATTTAGGAAATCTAAGCACAATGATTTTTCTAGCAGAAATGAAGTTGTCAGAGTTGCCTCCTCTCAAAGCATCATGTTCAGGCAGTTTTACACTGACACTTCTACTAAATATTTAAAGAGCAGGTAATTCCAATAGCATTTAAACTAAAAGAATTGTCAGATTCTTTTTAAGCAGTAAGTATAATATTAAAACCAAACCTGATAAAGATTGCACAAAAAAAAGAAAACTGCAGACCTGTCCCACTTATGAATATTGATGAAAAACTGCTAAATAAATATGAGTGAACAGAGCCCAGCAATGGGAGTTAGTTCCAGAATGTAAGGATGGGTCAGTATTAGGAAATCTATTAATATAATTCATCATTTAATTGATCTATGAAGAAAAATGATATAACTGTCATCTGGATGCTGAAAAGTCATTTGACTACCTTTAACAACTATTCTTGATAATAACAGAGGTGGCTACTTCCATAACATGATATAATAAATCTATTTCTGCTCAAAGGCCAACATCATGCTTAATGAAGAAACATAGAAATTCCCACTGAAGTCCTAACCAGGGAAAAATGTGGAGATGGTCCACTCTTGCTCAGCCTAGTAGCTGGTATGCCCCATTACTAAATGCTTTTGTTGTTAAGGTTATCATGTTAGCTTTAATCTCTATAAAAATTTTTTTTTAACATTTTATTTATTTTTGAGAGACAGATCAAGACAGAGCACGAGCAGGGGAGGGGCAGAGAGAGCGCAGGGGGACACAGATTCTGAAGCAGGCTCCAGGCTCCGAGCTGTCAGCACAGAGCTTGGTGCGGGGCTCAAACTCATGGACCGTGAGATTATGACCTGAGCTGAAGTCAGATGCTTAACCAACTGAGCCACCCAACTGAGCCACCCAGGCATCCCTATCTTAGCTTTAATCTTAACTTTTTGTGTTAAGAAAATTTTCATGTTTAAAAATTTTTTATTTAAAATTTATTTTAATTCTAGTGCAGTTAACATCTAGTATTATATTAGTTTCAGGTGTACAATATAGTGATTCAATAATTTAGTACTTCACTCAGCGCTCATCTTAATTGCCTTCACCTATTTTATCTCCCCCACCCACCTTCTCTCTGGTAACCATCAGTTTGTTCTTTATATTTAAGACTCTGTTTTTTGATTTGTCTCTTATTTTGTTTTGTTTCTTAAATTTCACATATTAGTGAAATCATATGGTATTTACCTTTCCTTGACTTACTTCACTTAGCACTATACTCTCTAGATCCATCCATGTTGTTGCAAATGGCAAGATCTCATTCATTTTTTAAATTTTCTTTTTTTTAAAGTTTATTTATTTTGAGAGAGAGAGAGAGAGAGAGAGAGAGAGAGAGAGAGAATATGAGTGAGGGAGGGGCAGAGAGGGTGGGGGGAGAGAGAATCCAAAGCAGGCTCTGTGCTGTCAGCATGGAGTCCGATGTGGGACTTGATCCCACAAACCCTGAGATCGTGACCTAAGCTGAAATCACAAGTCAGATGCCTAACCAACTGAGCCACCCAGATTCCTTGATCTCACTCTTTTTGTGGTTGAATACTATTCCGTTGTGTATATGTGTATATATATATATAAAACCACATCCTCTTTATCCATTCACCTATTGATGGATACTTGGATTGGTTCCATAATTTGGCTATTATAAATAATGCTGCAATAAACAGAGGACTGCATATATCTTTTTGAATTAGTTTTTTGTTTTCTTTGGATAAATACCTGGTAGTAGAGTTACTGGATAATATGGTAATTCTATTTTTAATTTTTTGAGGGATCTCCATACTGTTTTCTCTAGTAGCTGTACCAGTTTGCATTTCTATCAACAGTACTTGAGGGTTCCTTTTTCACCACATCCTCACCAACACTTGTTTCTTGTGTTTTTGATTTTAGCCATTCTAACAGATGTGAGGTGATATCTCATTGCAATTTTGATTTGCATTTCCCTGATGATGAGTGATGTTGAGCATTTTTCCATGTGTCTGTTGCCATCTGTATGCCTTCTTTGGAGAAAAGTCTGTTCATGTCTTGTACCCAATTTTTAATTGGATTATTGTAATTTTTTTTGAAGTTGAGAAAATTTTCATCTTTTTATAGGCTACTACTGTGGCCTAATAGGTGAGATTCACATCTTCAAACTTCTTTACTGTGCAACTTTTCCAAGGCTGCCTAAAGTGGGTTAAAGCATGACTAGACCTACTCTGGGTGATTGGTTTTGTAAGTGGTAGCTAATGCATTTATATAGGAGAAGGCAATTAGAAATGTACAAATTGGAAAAGAAAAGGTAAAATGGACACTAACTTGCAGATGATGAGATTATATACCTGGAAAATCTAAGAGAATTAATAGTATGGTATCAGGATATATACTAGACAACAACCAAGAGTTTTACTCTGTGTAAACAACTTGTTAGAAAATATATGGAAGAAAACATTTATAATAGCAACCAAAAAAGTTAAAATTTATGAATAAACGTAGCAAGAGCTGAGGGTCCTGAGTTCAAGCCCAGTGTGGGGGTTCTGTGCTCGGTGTGAAGCCTACTTAAAAAAAATTAATAAAAATTCATAGGGAAAAATAAACAGGAAGAGTTACAGTAACTGTTAAAGAAGAGCAAAGAGGGGCAACTAGCCCTACCATATAGTAAAAACAAAGTTCAATAATTAAGTCAGTGTGATACTTGTCCATGAATAGATAGGTCAATGGAGCAGAATAGAAAGATGAGAAATTCTTAAATACCTATGGGGATGTAGTATATCATAAAGGAGATATCTTAAATCAGTGGGAAAAAGATGGAATATTCAAAAAATGGCTATGGGACAACTGGGTAGCCATATGGAAAAAGAAAGTTGGATCTTTATTTCACATCTTAAACCGGGATAAGTTTTAAAGAGATATTTGATAATAGCTCATGCTTATTGAGTGCTTACTGTATGTCAGACACTCTAGTAATTACTTTTACGAAGACATTTAATCCTCACAATAACCCCCCTCCCCCCACCATGTGGTAATTATTATTATCCTCATTTGTTGATCTGGAAACAGGCCCATAGAGATAGGTGACTTATCCCAGGTCACATAGCTAATAAATGGTGGATCTGGAACAAGAATGTGGGCGGTTTGGCTCTAGAGTTTGTGATGTTATCTACTCTACTGTTTCTCCATTTAGTTACATGTAAAAATGAAACAGGGGTGCCCGGGTGGCTCAGTTGGTAAGTGTCCGACTTCAGCTCAGGTCATGATCTCACAGTCTGTGAGTTCGAGCCCTGCGTTGGGCTCTGTGCTGACAGCTCAGAGCCTGGAGCCTGCTTCCGATTCTGTGTCTCCCTCTCTCTCTGCCCCTCCCCTGCTCATGCTCTGTCTCTTTCTGTCTCAAAAATAAATAAAAATTTAAAAAGAAATGAAACAAGTAAATGTTAGAAAAGGAGAATTCCTATAAAATACCTTTATAATCTTGGGGTAAGGAAAGCCTTTCTAACTATGACTTGAAAATCAGAAGACTTAAGAAATTGATAAATTAGATCACATCAAAATAAAAATCTTCTCATGGCAAAAATTACCGTAAACAAATTCAAAAGAAAGACTGGGGTAAATATTTGCAACTTATAAGAGAAGGACTATTCTCCCTAATATGTAAGAAGCTCCTAGAAATTAATAAGAAAACACCAACATCCATTATAAAAATAGGCAGAGGTTATGAACAGATAGTTTATAGAAAAGGAGGTACAATTGGCTCTTAAACATATAAAAGAGTGAGCAACTTCTCTCATAATGAGGAGAATGCAAACACCATTTTTCATTTTTCAGATTGGCAAAAATCCAGAACTTTGATGGTACACTCTGTTGGTAAATCCTTAAGGAAAAAGGCACTCTTGTACATTGCTGGCGAGAGTTGAAATTGGCTCAACTCTTACAGAAGGCAATTTGGCAATATCTGTAAAAAATTTAAATGCATATACCTTTTGACCCAGGAATTCAATTCTGGGAATTTATCCTACAGATACACTTGCACTCATGCCAAATGATGACTATACCAGGTTATTCACTGCAGCTTTGTTTGCAGTAGCCAAAGATTGGAAACAACCCAAATGCCCATCAATAGGGGCTAGTTAAATAAATTGTGGTTCGTCTTCACAATGGAATATGCAGCTGTAAAAAAGAACGTGGAAAATCTATATGAATGGGTGTGGAGCGATTGCCAAGATATAGCGTTAAGTGAGAAAAGCAAGGTCAGAACAGTGTTGTATGGTATGCTAATTTTTGTGTGAACAGGGAGGAAAATAATAAGATGTATGCACAAAGAAACTTTGAAAGGATAGCTAAGAAAGTAAAAGCTGGGGAGAGGGCTGTGCAGTGAGCTGAAGATGGATGGGACACACAAGTGGGAGATTTTCCTTCAGGCTTTCGTGTAACTTGATTCTTGATAAGTGACTGCATTATTGAGTTAAAGAACTCTGCTATGAGGATGATCCTTTTCTGCGGTTTTTAGTTTAATTGACCACATTTCTGTCATCTTTTGTCATCCCTATTTCAAATTCTGTTTTTTAAATTTTGCTCTCTTTTTCTTGTCAAGTAAGTCTTTTTTTTTTTTTTTTCTTTTCCTTCCCAACTTGCTTTTGTAATCAAAATCTACATTTTGGCGTGATTTAAAAATCTAAATTTAGACGGTGAAATTGGAATAAGTTAATCCAAGTCATTTTACATTTCATAAATATTCATTTTTATTGAAGCATCAATTGTGGTGGCATCATTTATACAAAGAAAAGATCTTTGGGGACAAATTCCTTCCACTATTATGTAGAAGGCATTATGTGTATTTTATTTTGAGTGATGTACATAGACTTTTAAAAGAAAATGATAGAAAACAATTTTCCTTTTAGAAAAATTTTCCCCAATGTGTGATTAATTTCTAAATTGTAGGACACAGAGCTATTATTTCTCTTCTTTGCATCTTGTCTACAGCTCTTTATTTTACCCTCTGTTTCAGAACCCTCCGTGTTTCCCTGAAGTCCCTGGCATAAGGGCATTCCATACCTCTCCTGATCTGATCCTTACTGTCCCAGCCTTTCTTCCCACCTTGCCTCTGGCTAACATGTGTTTCAGTGTTTTGTCTTTCGAGCTGCTCATGTGATTCTACCCAAGTGGGTTTCATATACCAGTGTTTTCATTTAGCCATTCATTAAATGTTTGTTAAATGCTTGCCCAGGTGAAATATTGTTTTCCATATATCCTTATGCTACCTCTTCCTCAAAACTTGCCCTGGTTCCCTTTTCTTTACAACCTAAGGGATCCCTTTCTTTTCTTCTGGACAGATAATTATGCACTATTTCATGAATCCTCCTCTTGGATTTCACATTGTTACTTAGATATTGTTCTACTACCCAGGTTGTTAAATCAATATCTTTTCTCCTCATATGAGGGAGAGCTACCTCGAAAGATGGCTGTTCTGGGGTGCTTGGGTGGCTCAGTCGGTTAAGTCCAACTTTGGCTCAGGTCATGGTCTTGCAGTTTGTGGGTTCAAGTCCCATAGTGGGCTCTCTATTGTCAGTGCAGAGCCCGCTTCAGATCCTCTGTCCCCTTCTCTCTGTGCCCCTTCCCCACTCTCTCTCGCTCTTACTCAAAAATAAACTTAAAAACAAAAAAAAAAAGAAGGCTGTCCAGAGGGAGGAGCCATGTTTCACTCCTTAAAGGGAGGCACTGGCCATGGTTGATCCTGTTTTATTCCTTAGTCTGTAACGGTTCACAGAGGACACTACCCACATCAGGCACTCAGTTATGGCGTATAGATATCAGGTAAAGTATGGTTAATGTTGGCTAAAGGTGGTCTTTTTGTGTGAACATTGTGTGACCAGGATGACACAGAGAAGCTAACATAGCTGATCTTTTGTCCCTGTGGTATATACTCTAAATAATTTTTTCACTAGCGGTGATAGACTTGGGCTGATTTCAGACTGTCTTACCAATCATTCTTGTGACCAGTAGTAAACTCTTCTACTTGCCAGGATAAATGATGAGGAGCCCCCTCATCTTTAAATCTCTAAGCTGGGATTTGTTAGGAATCTGCAGCAATGGTTGGGAAAGATGCTCTGGGGAGGGGAGGAGAGTGAGGACAGCTGAGGCAAGGAATGGGGAGCTAGTTGGGTGAGGAGACATCAGTTTGTGACATGGGCCCCAAGAGTGCCAGAGGCCTCCAGGCCTTCAGCAAGGACCAGAGTGGAGGTCTCTTTGCTAGGCTTGGTCTGCCCCTTCATAGACCCCAGTGTCCTGCCAACCCGACAGATGGCCAGATCCCTTCCCATGCCACAGCAGCTGGCCGACCCTGTCATCTTGTGCCAGCCTAAATCTTCGAACTCTGATGAAGTATGAGAGACTGAATTCTGCAAAAGATGGGTTCAGAGTGTAAATGCATGATGAGTGAAAGTCGTGGGGCCTTTATCCTATTCTTTCGTTTCTTTTCCATCATAAATTTCCAGTTTGAGAGCATCAGACACACCCATAAAGAAGATTTTACTCATCATCTGGGTATCCCTTAGCCAGGTCAAGTTGACACATAAAATAACCATCACACTTTCCTTGGTCTCTGCCTTTATCCTTCTCAGTTTACCATGAGCACCACTATTAGACATCTGTTTAAACCTCAAATTTCATACTACCACTGCGTAGGAAATAACAGTGACTATGTGATTGGTGCGATTGTAACAGAACTCAAGGCAAGTTCAGTTGCACTTTGGCTGCATCAAGTTGAACACAACCCAAAGAAGTGTTGAAAGCAGAGAACTTTTTATTGTTATAAGTAAGGAGACAGAGTCATAGCTCTCAAAGTACTTTCTCCCCATGGGGTTAGCACAGGAAGCTTTTATTTGGTGTATTGGGAATGGGGGCAGGGAGCTAACATATACATAAGGAACTTACACATATTTTATTAATTAGGCACTTCGGTTCGATTGCACATGCCTAGCATGTCAGTATGGTAGTGCATACAATGTATGTTCAAAAAATGGCAGGACACTCCACCCACAGGAGGAGGTCTTAGTAGTATAATGAACTAAAAGGTAACTTCAGGATAACTCAGGGGCTTCTGCACAGGTCATTAGCTCCAACCCACTCAAGCTGGCTCACGTGAGGAGCGATTGGGCAAACGCGTATCTGGGCATCTCCTTGGCAGGAACTTCTGATTTTCAAAAAACGGAACACATTCCTTCCTTGCTTTTGTCTTTTCCCTCTCCTCCCTTCTACTGATAGCTTGCAGCCATCTGATTTGAGTAATTTCTGTTGCGTCCTAGCTAACGTGATGACACTTTTCATCCTGGAGTTAGAAACTTCCTGTAACTTGTTAACCACAGTGTTCTGAGCTCCGTACCGCCCCCGCCCCACACCCTCAGCTGACTCTCCTCTTAGTTCCTTTCTTCCAGGACGTTTGCTGTCTTCCTCACAGCCCATCTAAATCTTCCTGGGTCTTTCAAGGCTCAACTCACTTCTTCCCCTTCCATGTTGCCTTTTGGGAGCAGTTTCAACTTCGATTGTTCTTGGAGTTTGTGGTGGAGCTAGGGCTTTGGGGCCTTGTTTTGCACTTTCATTCCACTGTGTCTCCCTAGGGAGGTGAAAGTTGAGTTCATGTAATATATGTGGAGCTCAGTGATTGCTATTTTTCTCCCTGGTGGTTCCTGAACTCTTAGTCTGGTTATGGTGCCCTGCTGGCGTGGCCAGAGGTCTTGCTTAGATTACAGTGGCTAAGCTGCTTGGTTTTCTGGTATCTTTCCCCTGGATGTCCTATCAAAATGTTCTTCCCATTTGATGAGATACTTGACTACTTTGACTCATGATCCTGTTAGAAGATAAACTGAGACATATTAATTTTTTTAAGAGTTTATTTGAGCAAAAGTTGACTCAAATTGGGCAGCATCTGATCTAGCAGATAGAAAGGAGCTCCAAGGAGCTTGTACACAAATGAAGGGCTTTTACAGGAGAAGGGAATGGGAACAAGGAAGTTATACTAGGCAAAAGAGCGGGTTGGTTATTGCAAGGATATGTTCCTCTAGGCAATGGCAAACTAGTTAACTAGTGCTGATCAGGCAATTTCTGATTGACTGGTTTAAGATTTCATTTCTGGGACAGCCATAACTGTAGGTTAAGTCTTGGATTGGTGGTGTGGGGCTTTGCATAAGCGACTCCATATTGAGCCAAATGTCTTATTTATTTAACAATGCCAAATGCTTGATTTTACCTTGACCAAAGACCACCATATCCTCTGGGTTAGCTGGGATCTCTTCTGTAAGCTGAGTCTTTTATGAGAGGTCAAATAAGGTTATTGTCCTTCATAAAGAAAGACATGATTCCTTAGTATGAGCATATCTGCAGTGTTTCTCAGCAGGGTATATTTCTAATCTACTAGCTTGTTGTTGAGTAAGTATATTAAATTTGCATTATAATATAAGAAAGATTGGTAATAGTGAAACTGGAAGAAATGCAGAGTTACAGTATGTTCCAATGAATGTATTATCATTACATTTTTATAAAGTGAAGAATAACATTTAGAAACATTGAATGTCTTCCCGGAGCATATATAGAAAATGAATTCTTTTCACCATGTTACCATGGTAAAGTAATAACATTAGTGTTGAATTTTCTTCTGTAACTTTTTCCTATTTTACCTTTGATTATTTTTATTAGTAGTTTATGGTTAGGTAATTTATACTTTGCTTAGGTCAAATGCACTGTGAGGAATTAAAAAGCATTGTTCACATGAGACCAAAACTTACTCTTTGGCCAACTAAAAAAATAAACAAGATATTTTAACAGATTTTACCCAAAAGGCAAGAGTCATGATAATGAAATACTGTGAGGGAATGCATAACTTTCCAGCTGGAGAAAATGAAAGCTAAAGTGAAAAAATCCTGAATGTACTGTAGTTAGCAGATGAAAAGAAAACCACGTTAGGGTTTGCAGAATGGAGTAGCCTGCTGTCAAATAGAGCCCCGGAGAAAACACTGCATTGCCGAAAACCTCCATTTCCTTATCTCTTTTTGAGAGCCAATTCATAAGGAGCTACGTCATCTAGCAGTAAGCCCTCTGCAGCAACTCCTGCTGGTCCCCAGAGTTCCTAGCTAACCACTTAGCATTCCTTGCACACCGAGACGTGTGCACTGGCATGAAGAAGCGCTGCGCAGAGCTCCCGACTCCCCCCACCGAGGACTGCAGCGGGCCTGATAACAGCCTGGGCTCAGGCGGGGTCTCTCCCTGACAACCGGACCAGGTTGCTGGGAGACCGCAGACCTGCAAGAGTAGAAACTGCACCCAGCTGCCTCTGCATGTAAAAGGAGGGCTGAGGAGCCCCTTGCAGATAACTTTTTATTTTAAGAGACTGAAAAAACCCTCAAAAACCAAAAACATTTCTTCTTCTTCTTCAGGATTAGGCCGATACGACGAAGCTCTGTGGATTTATTTTGTTAAGTGGAATAAAAGGGAGTAATTATTTTCTGGTGAAAATTAGGAGTTGGACGAATAAGATTAGGTCGCTCTCTGCTGCAGTACTTACGGGGCAATGCACGCCCGATTTAAGGAATAAGCTGCGTAAATTTAAATATGCATTTCCAGGGGCAAGATATGAACCAAGGGATTTCTATTAATATAATGCTGGAACTTAAGCCTGAACTATTTTGGTTCATTAAAAACCAGACAATTTTTTTTTTTTTTCCGGGCTAAGGGGATTCGTTAAAGAGCTGAAATCTAGGCTTCATTTTATGTATATGTTTGCTTTGGAACTTGTAGAATGGTTGACAAACAAAATTGATAGAATTTAAAAAATGAGGATTCTCTATAGTTATCTCCATATGGTTATATTAAACTAATTAATAAGGAAACAAGTGGTCTTTGCTGTGTCTCTGGTTTCTCCAGCCAGTGGGTCTGGTACCAGGTTCTTCTCACTGCTCCAGAGTGGGCTGGTCCTACCCAATCTATGCTGAGATGGCTTCTCCTTGCTTCAGGGGCTTTTTTATTACTTCAATCTCAGGTTTTTATTTATAGTTTCGCTCAAGGTTTGATCTGTCAGTGAGTTTTTCTTTTTAATTTTTTTTTTAACATTTATTTAATTTTGAGAGACACAGAGAGACAGAGCACAAGTAGGGGAGGGGCAGAGAGAGAATGAGACACAGAACCCAAAGGAGGCTCCAGGCTCTGAGCTGTCAGCACAGAGCCCAACGGGGGGCTGGAGCCCACAAACTGTGAGATCATGACCTGAGCCGAAGTTGGTTCCCCCAGGTGCCCCTGTCAGTAAGTTTTTAATTATTTTCATTCTCTTCTCCCAACTTCCCAAGTAACCAGTGTCCAAAATGTTGGTGTGATTATAAAAATGGATCAGCTTATAGTCTGCATCTTATTCTTCTCACTTATTAGTACATCATGGAAATATCTCCAAGTAGCTGATATATCTTAAAATATTCTTTAAAAAAATTAATATACTTTATTTCTTTGAGCAGTTTTAGGTTTATAGGAAAATTGAGTGGGAAGTACAGAGGATTCCCATATATATACACGTGCCCTACTCTCCAGGTTTACCCTGTTGTTAACTTTTGGTATTAGTATGGAACATTTGTTGTAATCAATGAGCCAGTATAGATAATCAAAGTCCATACTTTACATCAGGATTCATTTTCTTGTATATTCTGTGGGTTTTGAGAAATCTGTAATGTGTGTTTGCAACAGTTATAGTATCTTACAGAATAGTTTCACTGCTCTAAAAGTCCCCAGTGTTCTGCCTGTTTATCTCTTCCTCCCTCCTGAACCCCTAACAGCCACTTATCTTTTTAGTGTCTTCATAGTTTTGCTTTCCCAAGAATGTCATATACAGTATCTATGTGGAATGGGATTATACAGTATGTATCCTTTTCAAATTCGCTTCTTTCACTTAGCAGTATGCACTTAGGGTCCCTCCATATCTGGATAGCTCATTTCTTTTCAGTGCTGAATAATATTCAATTGCATGGGTGTACAACAGTTTGTTTAACCATTCACCTATTGAAGAATAACTTGGTTGCTTCCAAGTTTTGGTAATTATTAATAAAGCTGTTATAAACATTCTTGTACCAGTTTTGTGTAGACATGCTTTTAACTTTGGGTAAATATCAAGAGCCATGATTGTTGGATCATGTGGTATGACTATGTTTCATCTTATAAGAAACTGCCAAACTATTCCCAAGTGGTTGTACCATTTTGTATTCTTACCAACAGTGAATGGGAGCTCGTGTTGCTTTACATCCTTGTCAGCATTTGGTGCTGTCAGTGTTTTGGATTTTAGCCTTTCTAGTAGGTATATAGTGCTATCTTGTTGTTACAAATTTTTTTTTTTTTTTACATTTTTTTATTTTTGAGAGACAGAGTGAGACAGAGCACAAGCAAGGGAGGAGCAGAGAGAGAAGGAGACCCAGAATCTGAAGCAGCCTCCAGGCTCTGAGCAAGCATTCAGCACAGAGCCCGACATGGGCTTGAACCCATGAACCATGAGATCCTGACCTGAGCTGAAGTTGGTCACTTAACTGACTAAGCCACCCAGGCGCCCCAAAACATTTCTTTTAACATTTATTTATTTTTTGCGAGAGAGAGACAGAGCATGAGTGGGGGAGTGTCAGAGAGAGAGGGCATCACAGAATCCGAAGCAGGCTCCAGGCTCTATCTAGGCTCTGAGCTGTCAGCACAGAGCCCAATGTGGGGCTCGAACTCAGGACTGTGAGATCATGAACTGAACTGAAGTTGGACGCTTAACTGACTGAGCCACCCAGGCACCCCTGTCCATTTTTAAATTGGATTTTTTTTTCTTGTTGAGGTTTTTAAAGTATTTATTTTTTATTGTTCAGAGAGAGAGAGAGAGAGAGACAGAGAGAGAGTTAGCTGGGGGAGGGGCAGAGAGAGAGAGAGAGAGAGAGAATCTTAAGCAGGCTCCAATTCCTGGTGTGGAGCCCAACATGGGGCTCGGTCTCATGACCATCAGATCATGACCTGAGCTGAAATCAAGAGTTAGACAATTAACCCATTGAGTCACCCAGGTGCCCCTTTTTGAATTTTAAGAGTCCTTTGTGTATTTGGGATAGCAGTCCTTTATCAGATGTCTTTTATAAATATTTTCTCCCAGTCTGTGGCTTGTCTTCTTATATGCTCTTTACAGTGTCTTTTGCAGAGCAGACGTTTTTAATTGTAATGAAGTTCAAGTTACCAGTTTTTTCTTTTATGGATTGCACTTTGAGGTAGTATCTAAAAAGCCATTGCCAAGCCTAAGGTCACCTAAATTTTCTCCTGTGGTACTTTGTAGAAGTTTTATGGGTTTACCTTTAAAAGTTTGAGTTAGTTTTTGTGAAAGATTAAGATCTGGGTCTAGATTTTTTTTTCTTTTGCATGTGAATGTCTGATTGTTCCAGCAGCATTTGTTAAAAGGCTATTTTTCTCCATTGCATGGCTTTTGCTCCTTTGTCAAAGATTAGTTAACTATATTTGTATGTGTCTGTTTCTGGGCTCCCTACTTATTTCCATTGGTCCATTTGTCTATTTTTTTTTTAACCAATACTACACTGTCTCAATTATTGTAGCTTTATAATAAATCTTGAAGTTGGGTAGTTTCAGTCATCCAACTTTGTTCTCAATTGCATTGGCAACTCTGGCCTTTTTTCCCACTCTAAATATAAACCTTAATATCAGCTTATCAATATCCACAAAATAACTTAATGGGATTTTGATTGGGATTGTGTGGAATCTATAGATCAAGTTGAGAAGACCTAACATCTTGACAATATTGAGTCTTTTTACTCATGTGCATGGAATAATTCTCCATTTATTTAGATACTCTTTAATTTCTTTCATGAGAATTTTATAGTTTTCCTCATATAGATCTTCTGCATATTTGGTTAGATTTATACCTCAATATTTAATTTCTTTTGGTGCTAATGTAAATGGTATGTATTTTTTAAAATTTCAAATTCCAGTTGGTCATCACTGGCATGTAAGATAGAGTTAATTTTTGTATATTAACCTTGTATCCTGTAATCTTCCTGTAATCACTTTAGTTCTAGGAATTTTTTTGTTTATTTATTGATTCTTTGGGGTTTTCTACATAGACAGTCATGTCCTCTGTGAACAAAGACAGTTTTATTTCTTTCTTCCCCATATGTATATCATGTTTTTCCTTTTCTTATTGCATTAGCTAGTACTTCTAGTATGATGTTGAATAGGAGTAGTGAGAGGGTACATCCTTGCCTTGTTCTGATCTTAGTGGAAAAGCATCAAGTTTCTCATCATTAATTATGTTAGCTGCAGGTTTTTTGTACATATTCTTTTATCAGGTGGAGGAAGTTCCCCTCTATCCCTAGTTTGCTGAAGGTTTATATGTTTTTTTTTTAATGGCTGCATACTATCCCATAGTATGTATGTACTATAGCTTATTAGAATAAAACAAAATAAAGGTGACCTCTATATCAGTTATTAAATATTTGGCTCCAGTAGTACAATAGATATGTTTAGTAATCATGGTATGTGGTATATGTATGATAATAACTTATGAATACTTTACTTGTAAAATCTAGACAAAGGAGATAAAGTTTGTGTTAGGTTATGCAATGCCTTGAAGTCATCCGAAGTAAGGAGTTTGGATCAGAATGGAGAATGAAAAGAATGTAGCTTCTGTGATGATGCATGCTTTGGGGGGAATCAGAGGTTCAGGCAGGCAGATGATGAGTATCTTATCCATAAAGTATAAACATCCTATGAGTCTTTGATGCTTGCCAGTGCATTTGGATTGCACTAGGTACAGCTTGGCAGCCAGTTATGGTATTGTTTGTTCTGAGAACTTAAAGGTCAATTTGCATCTAGAGTTATGACCCAATTACATTCGATGAACTGGACTAAAAAGTTTTAGCACCTTTGCTATAAACCAGAGGTTGGCCAAATAGGCCTGTGGGCTAAATTTGACCTGCAGCCTGTTTTTGTTTTTTAATAGCAGTGCTGCATTAGGGGAAAATTTTAATTTATCTTTTAATTTAAGATGATAAAGGACTCTTAAACCTGATGAATTTTGAGTTATACCAGTAGTCAATCTAGTTCATTGTGGCAAAATGTCATGTAACAACAATGATGTAACAATATAATAAAAACAATGACAAAACCCCCACATTATCTGAATAATCCTCACTGTTAGTATGAACAGGCACCAAAGTTATTGGATTGTTGTGAAACTCTCTGCTTTGCTTTGGCAGGGTGGGTGTAACATTTTGCAACATTTGGTTTCCCTTTCTGATTAGAAATCATTAATAATAGGGGCACCCCACATCATGATCCCAAGGTCGTGGGATTGAGCCCTGCATTGAACTCTACACTGAGTGTGGAGCCTGCTTCGGGTTTTCTCTCTCTCCCCCTCTGCCCCTCTCCCTTACTTGGTGTTCTCTCTCTCTCCCTCTGTCTCTCTATCTGTAAAAAATAAAAAATTAAAAAAAATATAAAAGAAATCATTAATAGTATAGTATACTTATCTTGACAGTAGAGGAGTGATTTCATTGGGAATTATTAGAGTTTACTTATCAACCCATGAACTAATTTTACATGATCCTGAGTCCAAAATTAATCATTACTACCTCTGCAATCTTGTGTTTTATTTATATCTTCTCCTAATACTTATATTTTGCATCATAATTACATGTGCTCATGTCTATCACTGCCACTAAATTATGAACCCCTCAAGAGCTGAATCTAGATTTTATTTATCTTTGTGTTCTTGTCAGGGTATAAGGTAGAGTTTTGTGAATACTAGATGTAATAAATGTTGAGTGAATGAACCAATTGTCCAGAAATACTGATAACAGCCCTACATACTGTCTGTATAGAATGTGTTCCAACTGACACATAGAACACATAGAATGTGTTCCAATTGGATTCCATGTGGATCAAAGGAAACCAACCATGATCTAAGAGTCCTTCAGTATTTTATTTATTTATTTAGTGTTTATTTATTTTGAGAGAGTGAGAGAGAGCACAAGTGAGGGAGGGGCAGAAGGAGAAGGTGACAGAGGAGCTGAAGCAGTACACTGACAGCAGAGAGCCCTATGTGGGGCTTGAACTCAAGAACCGTGAGATCATGACCTGAGCCAAAGTCGGACACTTAACAGACTGAGCCACCCAGGTGCCCCAGAGTCCTTTAGTATTTTAAATCTGTTGTAACAATTTTATTTCTCTCCAGTCTACCCCCGCTCTCAAACTCCTGTGAATGGAATATTTGATTATTGTGAATAACTTTTCAACAGAAACATCCATTTATGTAAAAAGTGGCAAATTAGTAAAAGATATAAAGTAAATATAATACAATATTAAGTATCATAAAGAAGATACAACAGAATTTGCTCATTTTTTTTTAATACTTTATAGCATTTTTCTTTTTGTAAAATATAGTTTGTGTTAATCTCTTTAAGAGAGGATCTAGGGTGGTAAATTTTCTGCCTGAAAGTTTGTATGTCTGAAAAATTCCTTTATTTCACCTTTACATTTGAATGCTAATTTGGCTAGATCCAGAAATCTCCATTAAAAGCCCTGTTTTTGTTTTGTTCTGGTTTGTTTTTCAGCACTAGAGGTTCCTGTTTCCAGAGAGGTTGATGAGAAAGAATTATGCTTTAAATCAGATTCTTTTTTTAAAAATATTATATATTGGGGCACCTGGGTGGCTCAGTCATTTGAGCATCTGACTTTGGCTTAGGTCATGATCTGCGGTTTGTGGGCTCAAGCCCCGTGTCAGGCTCTGTGCTGACAGCTCAGAGCCTGAAGCCTGCTTTGGATTCTGTGTGTCTGTCTCTCTCTCTGTCCCTCCTCTGCTCGTGCTCTTTCTCTCTCTCTCAAAAATAAATAAACATTAAAAAAATTTTATTTATTTATTTTGGGGGGTGGAGGGGCAGAGAGAGAGGGAGAGAGAGAATCCCAAGCAGGCTCTGTGCTATTAGCACAGAGCCTGACACGGGGCTTGATCCCACGAAGCATGAGATAATGACCTGAGCTGTAATTGAGTGTTGGACGCCCTACCGACTGAGCCACCCAGGTGTCTCTAAATCAATCAGATTTTTGATTGTTAATAATATTTTTCTTCTCTGATAACTTTTGGGATTCTTTTCTATGTTTTAAGTTTCTAAAAATTATTATACAGCTTAGCATATGGTAACCCTTTCATTCTGAAGTTTATGTCCTTTTTTTTTCAGTTCTAAGAAATTCTTAGATATTATTTCCTTAACCATTGACTCCTCTGCATTGTCTCCAATTCTCCTTTATAAACATCTGTTTGTTAGATAGTGGTAAGTCTAGAGCTATTTTCTCTGATTCTTTTAAACTTTCTATCTCTTTATTCTTTCATCTTACATTCTGGAAGAATTCCTTAGTCTCGATCTCTTAGCTGACTGATTTTGCTGTTTTTTTCATTCTGCTCTGGAGCCATTCTATGAAGTTCTTAATGGCCACAATTCCATTCCTTCATTTTTCAGGTCTCCTCTTGAGTCTGTTTTATAAAAATGAAGATCCTGTTGTTTCATGAGTGCAATACCATCTTTTACATATGTGAAGATATTAATCACTCTTCTAAAGTTTAGTTGTGAAGCCCTCCAAGCTGGAAAGCTTCTTATTCTGGTCTTTCTCCAACTTGGCAGTCCACATATTTCTAGTTGTTCCCGACTGTGAGCTCATCTTTTCTAGACTCTCAGCCATGGGCAGCTGGTCCTGGAACAGGGACTGAGCAGCTGTGGGTTCTTGTGTTCCTTATTGTTCTCAGGGAGAACAGGGGTGGGCACAGCTGAGGACAGCAGCTGGCCTTCAGAGCTTGTCTGGTCCCCAATTTGTCCTGGATATCATCAGCTACCTGGGGCTCTTCCCTGTTTCTCCATACCAAACACTCACTTAAACATTGGCTGGAGAAGGGAAGAAGGAGCACGTAGGGATTCACCGGCCAAGCTGTGCCCACTTCCACATCTCTGCCAAATCCCGGCAGGCTGTTCCTAGCTACCACCCATGGTCACGGAACTTTCATGACACTACACTCCTGTCTTGGTCTGTCTTTTCCTCTTGCTCATCTCAACCACACCTTTCTGTCTGCTAGGGATTCCTTGAAGCCTCTAGTCTCTTGAGAAGTTTACGTCTTATTCTTGAGTGTGGCTAGAGGCCTTCAGCCTGTTTAAAAATTTTTAAAATTAAATTTCTTATTTTGAGGTCATTGTAGATTTACTTGCAGCTGTAAAAAAAATAATACCCTTCAATCAGTTTCCCCAGTGGGGGATCTTGCAAATCTGTGGTACATCACATCCAGTATATAGATGGTGATAGAGCCAACGTATGGGACAGTTCTATCACCACAAGGATCCCCTGTGTTGCCCTCGTATCGCCATGCCCCACCTCCTTCCCCACTCTCAGCTGATCCCTAACACCTGACAACCACCAGTCTCTTCTCCATTTCTGTAATTTTGTCACATCATTGTTATATAAATGGAATCATACAGCATGTAACCTTTTGGGATTAGCTTTTCTCAATCAACGTAATTCCCGGGAGAGTCACTGAAAGTGTCATATATGTTAATTCTTTGTTCCCTTTAATTGCAGAGTAGTATTCCATGGTATGGCTCTACCACACTTTGTTTAGCCATTCACCCATCGAAAGACATCTGGATTATTCCCAATTTTTGACTATTATGAATAAATATGCTATGAATTTGTGTGCAGGTTTTGAACGTAGTTTACATTCTCTGGGATAAATGGCCAAGAGTGTAACTGCTGGGTCACATGGTAGCTGCATGTTTAGTTTTATAAGAAAGTGCCAGAATGTTTACTGAGTCGTCCCATTTTTACATTCCCATCAGCAGTGTATGAGCAATTCAGTCTCTGCATCCTTGTCAGCATTTGATGTTGTCACTCTTATTTTTTAGCCATTCTGATAGGTGTGTAATGATATCTTATCATGGCTTAAATTATTATTTCCCTAATGGTTAATGATTTGAACATCCTTTCATGTGCTTTCATGTCATTTATATGTCCTCAATGAAATGTCTTTGATAAAATGTTAGACATTTCTAATGGGATTTTTCATTTTTTTTTTTTACTGTTCAGTTTTGTGAGTTCTTTGTATGTTCTGAATACTAGTTCTTTGCCAGATACATGGCTTGGAAATGCTTTCTTCTTGACTGTAGTTTTTTTTTTTTTTTTAAATCTTCATAATAGGGTCTTTTGCAGAGTAAACGTTTTCAGAATTGATGAGTTTATATTTATTGTTTTTTTTCTTTCATGGTTTGTGCTTTTTGTGTGAAGTCTAAGAACTCTTTGCCTAGCCTTGATTCTGAAGATTTCTCCTATTTTTTTCCCTAAAAGTTATATATTTTTACATTTTACATTTAAGTCCACAATCCATTTTGAGTTAAATGCTTGAAGTTTGAGCTTTGGTTTGAGGTTCATTTTTCTTAAGCCTATGGATATCCAGTTGCTAACGCACCATTTGTTGAAACCTTTCCTCCACTGAATTGCTTCTGTACCTTTGTCATAAATCAGTTGGACATATTGTGGGTCTACTTCTGGATTCTTATTTTCTTCCATTGATCTATGTGTCCATCTCTCCATCACACTATCTCGGTTACTATAGCTTTATAGTAGTCCTTAATATTGGGCAGAGTCATCCTTCACATTTTGTTCTTTTTCAAGATTGTTTTTAGTTCAGGATTGTTTTTAGCTATTCTAAAGCCTGTGCTTTTCCATATAAATTTTAGAATAAACTTGTCTGTATTATGCTTCTACTTATATAAGGTATTGAGAGTAGTCAGAATCATAAAGTGAGAAAGCAGAATGGTGGTTGCCAGGGGCTTGGTGGGGAGGAGAGAATGGGGAGTTGGTATTTAATGGGTATAGAGTTTCAGTTTTACAAGGTGAAAAGAGTTATAGGAATGGATGGTGGTAATGGTTGTAGAACATGTAAATGAATGTATTTAATACTATTGAACTGTACACTTAAAAATGACCAAGATAGCACATTTTATGTTATATGTATTTTACAATAGTAAAAAAGAATAATACACAGAAGAAACTTATCTATGTTTACAGAAAAATCTTGCTAGGATTTGATAGGGAATGTACTAAAATTATAGATCAATTTGGGGAGAATTGTCTTTACTGTGTTGAGTCTTTCAATCTATGAGCATTTATTTCAGTTTTCTTTGATTTATAAGTGCTTTATACTTTTTAGTGTATAGATATTGTACATGTTTGTTAAGGCATACCTAAGTTTTTGAGTTTTGTTGGAGTGATTGTAAGTGGTATTATGTCTTTAATTTTGGTTTCCATATGTTCATCGTTGGTATATAGAAATGTGGTTGATTTTTGTGTGTTTATCTTGTATCTTCCAATATTGATGAACCCACATATTAGTTCTAGGAGAAGTGTGTGTGTGTGTGTGTGTGTGTGTGTGTGTTATGTGTACATATTACTTAGGATTTTTTACATAGACAACAATATCATCTGGAATTAGACAGTTTTATAACTCATATGACTTTTATTTCTTTTTCTTGACTTATTGCAGTGGCTATATCTTCCAGTACTATGTTAAATAAGAGTGGTGAGAGTAGACATCTTTACCCTGTTCCCTATCTGAAACCCTTCAGTCTTTTCATGATTAATTGTGAGGTTAAGTGTGTGTAGGTTTTTTGCAGATGTTCTTTATTGAGTTGAGGTAATTCTCTTTTCTTAATTTGCTGAGAGTTTTATCATGAACAGGTCTTCCACCACCTGTTTTTATAAGTAAAGTTTTATTGGGACACAGGCACACTTAATTGCTTCATTTATTGTCTATGTCTGCTTATGCATTATAACATAGGACCTGAGTAGTTGTGATAAGGATCCTATGACCCTCAGAGCCTTTTTATAGAAAAAAGGTTTTCTGACTCATGTTGTAGTTTCATGAAGTCTTTCTTTTGGTTTGCCTTTTTGCTTTTTTCTGTTAGAGTTACTCCTATCCCTTGATATCATAAGATGATTGCAAACTCTTAATCACTCCAGATGTGCATCTTCAATTAACTGAGACCTGGACCCCGAGTTGTTGGCCAGTGTCCATCTCAAAAGAAGGCAAAGTATGGATGTGCGTAGATCTAGCTGACTTCCAAAGGCCCTCCCTACTCAAACCTGCCTGTGTTTCTATCAGTGGTGGTATTTTGGGTCGTCCTTAGCCTGATAACTGCTGTTAACTCCTTACCTTGATCATCAGCCTGAACAAATTATTTGAACTGACTTACTTCACAGCCTGACCTTTCCTGTCCAGATTCCCTGACTTTTACCGTAGTCTGCATTGCTGTGTTTCAGAATGTTTACATGATGGCAAGATACATGCTTTTAGTGATCTCTAAAGTGTCCAGTGGAGTGTAGCATTCTAAAGTTGATGACTCTTTACACTGTGGTTACATATTTATTGTATTTTGTCTTTCTGAGGGAGTTTTCAAGTCTTTCACTTTGACAAGTTTGTTGTTTCGGCTGAAATGAGCTGGATAAATGATGGCCTCAGTCCTTAAGTTAGGAAATAAGCATATGTGCTCCTTTGATCTCTGAAAGGTAAACTTATTGTGGTTTTGTGCTTATTGATTATTAATTGTTAGAGATATTATGTCCTGAATCTCTCTACATACACATTTTGTTCTAGCTTGCTTGATCTACACTCTCCAGAGCCTGGCTTTACTAATAATATCCCTTTGTCTTCTCTTTGTGGAGCTTCCTTTTACCCAACTGCCTCCTCCTTTTTCAGTGATGCCTTTCCTTACTCTCCAACACATTTTGACCCTCCTCTCTTATAAACTTCTAGCTATTTCTTTTCTTTGCTCTACTCATTTGGCACGTAATGAGACTGTTTGAAGACATCTTGCATTGTTGTCTTATCATTGTTTAACTTTACAGGAGTGATCTAATTTAATATATGCATCTATTTTCTTTATAACAGCATTTAAAGCTTCATGAGGGCTTATTTGTATACCCCCATGCCTATGCATGTTGATTTTGCACAGTAATTATTAGATGAATGAGAGAGTGATTGAGCGTGTACTCTGTGTAATATTGTGTTTGGAAGTTGTCTGTTCAATAAAATCCTTTTAGTAGTGCAGGTCAATAGATATTAATATTAATGAATTTCGATAAGTGGACATTCTGTTTTTAACTTTTCTTCCAGCCCAAACTATCTGTCTTTAGAAATTTGATTATGACTGCTTGTGTGAGCCCAATGTCTGACTTTTCAAATAGTTATTAGAGGAGATCGGAGCTTTTACATATGATTTGTGTTTAATATTTATGGAAGAGAAGTCTTTCTCCAAATATGTAAAAATATTGGTGAGTGAAGGAAATGGCTCCCGGAGTGACAGAAGAAAATACCTTAAAAAGATCTGCAGTTACCTGCAGTTTCCCCAAGGTTGTGTTTACATAAAAAAGATACTGTTTTATGTTCTAGAATCCAGAAATGATTTTATGATTTAACAAGTTCCACAAAGAACCTTTGTAAGGTTATCAGTACCAGCATAACTACTATAGAGATCACACAGCAATACTAGTCTCTGGATTTATTGACTTTTCCGCGTTCCTTTAGTATCAGTCATATTTTTCTCCCGAGGGTACCACTTTCCTCTCTTGACTTAATACCAAGATATGGAGACCTATTTGTGCTGCCGTGTGTGATCCTGGGAAATGGATGCGTGTTTATCATCTCTCTCTACAGGACCTTTCGTGACCATAGGTATATGTTTGCTGCTTCAGTATAAACAGGCAGCGTTCAGAAATGTATTCTCTAGAGAGGGACAAGTTGGTTTGGTGGAAAGCACAGACATTTCATGTTTGGACAGTGATCATTGAACTTCAACTTCATATGGTTACTGGCTAGGTGACCTTGAACAGATTTACCTCAATTTTCTCATTTGTAAAATGGAAACAGTGGCACCTGCCTCAAATGGATGTTTCTGGGAATAGATGAAACAATGAAGAAGGAGCCTTGCATGGTACCTGGCTCCTGGCTTATGTGCAGAATGTTTTTTTGCAGTATGATGTGTTCAATGGGGACATTTAGGGGACAGTTTGCTGTGTCATTGACCCCTGTTCTATAAAATTGGCTGATGGCTGTGTCATAACATCACACTCACCAAAAGAGCTGCAGTGTGGGACAGGGAGGCAACCAAGCCACAGGCTCATTGTAGCCTTAATTTCCTTTCCTGGGCCAGCCTTCCTTTCAGAAGGATTGGCTGCTGGATCCAGCTATGTGGCAGGGCAGCCGATCATTATTTAAGTCCATATTCTTCTCAGCTCTTGGGAAAACAGGGTCTCTCAGATGACTTTGGGTGGCCAACATGGGTGATGGGTGTGCATTTACTGAGTCTCCATTTTTCCCCCTTCCCAGAGATGGCATCCTTCCTGATTAGCCAACACCAGTTTCTCACAATTGAACTGTGGGTCATCGCACTCTCGGTCAATAGAGGAGTTCAGGTAGAGCTTGGGTAATTCTTTTTTTTTTTTCTTTTCTAATTTTTAAAAAAATTATTTTTAACTTCATTTTTTATTTTTTAAAATTTACATCCAAATTAGTTAGTATATAGTGAAGCAATGATTTCAGGAGTAGATTCCTTAATGCCCCTTACCCATTTAGCCCATCCCCCCTCCCACAACCCCGCCAGCAACCCTCAGTTTATTCTCCAAATTTATGAGTCTCTTTTGTTTTGTCCCCCTCCCTGTTTTTATATTATTTTTGTTTCCTTTCCCTTATGTTCATCTGTTTTGTCTCTTAAAGTCCTCATATGAATGAAGTCATATGATTTTTTCTTTCTCTGACTAATTTCACTTAGCATACTACCCTCCAGTTCCATCCACGTAGTTGCAAATGGCAAGATTTCATTCTTTTTGATTGCTGAGTAATACTTCATTGTATATATCTACCACATTTTCTTTATCCATTCATCCATCGAGGGACATTTGGGCTCTTTGCATACTTTGGCTATTGTTGATAGTGCTGCTATAAACAGAGGGGTGCATGTGTCCCTTTGAAACAGCACACCTATATCCCTTGGGTAAATGCCTAGTAGTGTAATTGCTGGGTCATAGGGTAGTTCTATTTTTAGTTTTTTGAGGAACCTCCATACTGTTTTCCAGAGTGGCTGCACCAGCTTGCATTGCCACCAACAATGCAAAAGAGATCCTCTTTCTCTGCATCCTCGCCAACATCTGTTGTTGCCTGAGTTGTTTATGTTAGCCATTCTGACAGGTGTGATGTGATATCTTATTGTGGTCTTGATTTGTATTTCCCTGATGATGAGTGATGTTGAGCATTTTTTCATGTGTCGGTTGGCCATCTGGATGTCTTCTTTGGAGAAGTGTCTATTCATGTCTTTTGCCCATTTCTTCACTGGATTATTTGTTTTTTGGTGTTGAGTTTGATAAGTTCTTTGTAGATTTTGGATACTAACCCTTTATCTGATATGTCATTTACAAATATCTTCTCCCATTCTGTTGGTTGCCTTTTAGTTTTGCTGATTGTTTCCTTCACTGTGCAGAAGCTTTTTATTTTGATGAGGTCCCAGTAGTTCATTTTTGCTTTTGTTTCCCTTGCCTCCGGAGACGTGTTGAGTAAGAAATTGCTGCGGGCAAGATCAAAGGGGTTTTTGCCTGCTTTCTCCTCGAGGATTTTGATGACTTCCTGTCTTACATTGAGGTCTTTCATCTACTTTGAGTTTATTTTTGTGTCTGGTGTAAGAAAGTGGTCCAGGTTCATTCTTCTGCATGTCGCTGTCCAGTTTTCCCAGCATCACTTGCTGAAAAGACTGTATTCCATTGGATATTCTTTCCTGCTTTGTCAAAGATTAGTTGCCCATACATTTGTGGGTCCATTTCTGTGTTCTCTGTTCTATTCCATTGATCTGAGTGTCTGTTCTTGTGCCAGGAGATTCTTTATCAGAGTGTTTATAGAGCCGCAGTGGTGGCTGTGGTTGTTGGCATTGAGAGTGGCTGCCATCTCTGTGTTCCATTTTTCTTGAGTCCAGTGTCTTTTCCCCGATGTCTCATCACAGGTCCAGCAAAGCATATAGCATCGGAAGAGGAGAGGAGGGCCGAGGAATGAAGTGTGGAATCTCAGTACCTAAGAGCAGAGGAAGAAGAGCCACTAGGGAGATCTAGAAAAAATAGTCAGAAAGGAGTACTCACGAAACCAAGAGAGTAGAGAATGTCAAGAAGAAAGGGAGAATAGGCTGTAACTATTAGATTTGGTGAGTGTAGAGATGAGAGGCCAGAGGCCGGTGAAATATGGACTATGTGGTGAGAAAGTGGACACCAGAATAGATTACATTTCTTTCAACAAGCTTGACTGGAAAAGAAGGGAAATAGGGCAATAGTTAATGTTCAAAAGGGATATAGTGTTTAAAGATGGGCGATATTGGGGTGCCTGGGTGGCTCAGTCGGTTAAGCGCCCGACTTCAGCTCAGGTCACGATCTGGCGGTCCGTGAGTTCGAGCCCCGCGTCGGGCTCTGGGCTGATGGCTGGGAGCCTGGAGCTTGCTTCCGATTCTGTGTCTCCCTCTCTCTCTGCCCCTCCCCCGTTCATGCTCTGTCTCTCTCTGTCTCAAAAATAAATAAACGTTAAAAAAAAAATTAAAAAAAAAAAGATGGGCGATATTAAAAAAAAAGTGTGTATTTTGAAGGGGGAAGACATGGGAGGATGTTGGAGAAGATAAATTCATTTAAATTTGTACTACTTATGTCATTTTGCATGTGGATTCTGATTTTCTTTACTACCTGTCCTCTTTTGTGTTTTTAAAATTCATGGTTGTTTTCTTGGTCTGTCTGCCTTCCTTGCTCTCTCCCTGACTCCATCCTTCCTTTTCCCTCTCTCCTCCTTCCTTCCTCTCCTCCTCTCCCCACTTTTGAGATTTCTGACAATTTGTGTATTCGATCCTGTTTCTTACTATCCTGTCCTTCTGGATGTCATCAGTACCACATGGGATCTGGGTATGGCAACTTTTTACTGTACTTTTAGGAGGAGACTCATGTAGTCCTTTTGTCCCCATTCATCCATCCTCAGCAATATGTTAATCCTTCCTAATTATCTTTAAATTGTTACTGCATGATTTCTGTGTCATGGAGTATCTCAGAACATTGTATTCACCCTCAATTTACTAATTTTTCCACTTTCATGCTTAATTCTTTAAAGGTTTTGGGATGTAAGCCTATCCGGTTTCTGTCAAGAATTGTGGCATGGGAAATGAAACACACAAAACAGTTTCTTGATTTAGAGATGATACAAAGCCAGTGTAGGAAAATTTAGTTACTGCTCCCTAATAAGTATATTGTAACTGGTTTTTAGAGGGGGAGAGGTGAGTGCACTGAAGATGTCTGCAGTTCTGAAACTTCCTTTTTGTTCCTCTGTTCCCTCCCTCCTCCCCCTCCCCACCCTCTTCTCCCTCCCCCTTGTCTCAGCCAGTTTGGTACTTAGTGTCTTAAGCCATGTTGGAGATAAGAATGGAAGCTGAAATATGAGAGATTATATGCACGGCAGTTCACATAAGCATATGCTTATGAACAAACCTGCTACCCCGGGCAATACATAGAGATGGGGGTAGCTGCTTCATGCTCACACAGGTTTCGCTACCAGGCCTCTTGTCTGGGAGCTGTTTCAGTCCCCTTCACGTGGCTCCTGTGAGAGCCAGACTGTCTGCTGTGACTGCCCTGGCTCTGCTGGTTCCTGCAGTGGGGTCTGACCCATCTGGGCTGGGCCTTCCTCCCAGGGCCTCTTCTCTGGAGTGAGGAGCTGTAAACTGTACAAGTCTGGAGCTGACTTAGGACGGCTGACAGAGATGCTGTGAAGCTGCTTCTTTGGAGAAGGTCTGTTTTCACTAGGAGAGGAGGAAATTCCACGCTGAAGGAGGCAGAAATGGCAGGCAGACCTGGTTCCCACTCTGCTTGCTTCTGAGGTCTAACTGCCTTCCCGCCCTACCTGCGGTGTCACTGTTCAACATTTCTTTGGGCTCCTTGAACCAAAAACCAGGTTCTCTATCTTTCTCTCCCTGTCTCTCTTTTTGTCTCAGCCTGTTCAAGTTGGATGTTGTCACTTGTCACCAACTGATAATAGGTGCCTTTCTTACACTTAACTCCAGATTTGGTTTTAATGGGAAATGAATGAGAGTTGCCTGTCTCAAGGCAGTGGCCTCTAGCTAGCCCTTCCCAAGAGCCATCGTTGGAAGGCTCTGATAGAGCTACACGTGTGCTAAACATTTAGACTGTTCCAGTTTTCCCTGTTGTTTTCAAACATCCTGCCACTGGTGGGGATTCCTGCCTAATGCGTCACTGGGAAGCCCACCCCACAGTGGTGCCTGTGGAAGCTGTGGATTTGCTTCTTCATGGCGTTGCCCACAGATTGAGCATTTCCCTCCAGGCCGTAGCATGTGACATATTTAGGTTGCCAGAACCACATGAGTGCTAGAACCTCGCTCATCAATATGATTTGGTTACTTCCTTTTTTTTTCCTAGAAAAATAAAACACTCTATTAAAGTAGCATTACTGGGGCACCCTGGGTGGCTCAGTTGGTTAAGTGGCCAACTCTTGATTTTGGCTCAGGTAATGATCTCATGGTTGTGGGATTGAGCCCCATGTTGGGCTCTGTGCTGGCCGTGGGGCCTGCTTAACATTCTCTCCCTCTTCCTCTGCCCCACCCCTGCTCATGCTCTTGCACTGTCTCAAAAAAAATAAATAAATAAAAAAGCATTACCAATGATTGCCATTCTTCCTCACTGCAGGAGGTAACATTTATAGATAGGCAAACTCCCAGTATAAACTAACAGCTTTGTTGTTAAGCCCAACTGTTAGCAAGTATTATATCATAAAAGCTTGGCTCTTCCCCTTCACCTCTACTTTAAAGAAAACTTTTTACTAGTCTTCCACATTCAGCATTTCAGAAATTAATGATCACAGAGTTCATGGCCTATACAATGACTCCCATAAGCCATGTAAATCTTTTCTCCAATGGCCAATCTCCAATGGCCAAACAAGGTGAGAAGTTGTTGTGGCCCAGTGGGATGGCCACTCAGGGTGGGCTCATGAGTTCTGGGTTTTGCCTGTGCTGCTGTGCTCTGAGCAACTTTGTGCAATTTACTTATCTCCTCTGGCTTTTTGTTTAATTTTAAAAGAATGCTTGCGGGGCGCCTGGGTGGCGCAGTCAGTTAAGCGTCCGACTTCAGCCAGGTCACGATCTCGCGGTCCGTGAGTTCGAGCCCCGCATCAGGCTCTGGGCTGATGGCTTGGAGCCTGGAGCCTGTTTCCGATTCTGTGTCTCCCTCTCTCTCTGCCCCTCCCCCGTTCATGCTCTGTCTCTCTCTGTCCCAAAAATAAATAAAAAACGTTAAAAAAAAAAAAAAAAGAATGCTTGCAAGCCAAGTTCCTATAGGTTCTTTTTCCATTCATGCAATGATTTTAAGTGGTTTCTTCGTATTTTGCTTAGCACTTCCTCTCTTTCCTTCACAATGAATCTCCTTTCCTCAGAAACTTATTAACTTGATCCCTAAGCCCTTCGTTGCACTTGCTTTTTCTTTTTTTTCTCCTTTCCTCTTCTGTTCTTTTTCTCCCTTGAGGAAAAGGCAGAGAAAGAGAAAGAAAATGGAGGCATGCAACATAGATGCAAATATAGTTACAACTTTTCCGGATAGTCTCATTCTCAGTCTGGAGGAAGTTGCTTTGGCAACAGTGAATCTCTCTCTCTCTCTGCCTCTGAACTAAGTTTATCCTTCCTTATTATTATTTCATTTCCATGGAATATGGCTACTTACAGTTTTCTTTTAAATTACAGTTTTCTTCTTGAAATTTCTTAGAGACCATTTTTTTTAATATATCTGAATGTTTGAAAGTACAATTGAAGCAAATCCATGGGCTGTTTAAGAGTAGAACCCCACCATGATTTCCCCAATGAGCAAAAATTCTTTCCACCAGATCACATGTGGACCTTGTTCTTTGCAGACTGTTAGCTCGTACCAGCCTGCAACTCTGTCTCCTAAAAGTGAAATTTGTGTACAATTTTGACTAGTGTCCTCCTAATTACTGCATACCAGGTCTTGCACACTGGCCATGTAGCAAGCCATTGTCCTATAAACTGTGAGTCAAGAAAGAGAAATGGCAAACAGAATGCACAGGCAGGTTGAGGTTGGTGCTGGGGAAATGCTTGGGCAAGATGTCACAACAAAGATTGAAGCAGAAGTAGTTCTGGGGGCAGAAGTAGTCAGGAGAGGGCCTGACACCGGAAGGAGGTAGCAGACCTGGTCAGACCTGCCCACAAGGTCTAGTCTTAGGGAAGTCTCAGATTGCCATCAGGAAGGGGTTGATCAGGAGAGACCCATACCTGGGTGGTCTCTGATCCACAGACCATACATGGTCAGCCTGGATGAGGTGAAGTGCAGGAGTCCTCCTGTGAAGCTGCTGGCACCCACTTGCCACTTGAGGCCTCCTTCCTGCTCTTGGCCTAAGCCCCAGGGCCTAATTAGGGAAGTCCAAAGCCATCCTTAAGATTGGAGTGTGTGTGTGTGTGTGTGTGTGTGTGTGTGTGTGTTGTGTGTTGTGTGTATAGGATGCTTATGTTCACTTGGTTACCTCTGCCTCTAGGTTCCTGCATCCCCAAACACTCTTTTTTTTTTTTGCACTGAATTGACCCCTTTAGCATTGTATCGACCAAACCCCCACTCATGATAAAGGTGGGAATGTTCTAGACTTCACTGAAGACTGGGGAGTGACAGAGGAGTGACTGAGTGCATATGGTACAGCACAGAGGTACGATCCAGACTTGGATACACCTGATCCCAAGTGCTGCTGGCTGGCCCTCCAGTCGCAGTTCCCCGCAGCCTGCTTCTTTTTTTTTTTTTTTTTTAACGTTTTATTTATTTTTGAGACAGACAGAGACAGGGCATGAACGGGGGAGGGGCAGAGAGAGAGGGAGACACAGAATCGGAAGCAGGCTCCAGGCTCTGAGCTGTCAGCCCAGAGCCCGACGCGGGGCTCGAGCTCACGAACCGCGAGATCGTGACCTGAGCTGAAGTCGGGCGCTTAACCGACTGAGCCACCCAGGTGCCCACCCCCCCCGCCCCCGCAGCCTGTTTCAATGTGCAGGGCGAACCTCGCACCTCTCAGGATCCAACCTCTCACCTATCCCCGTCCTCATTTTTTTTGCCCCCACCCCCTTCCTGAGAAAATGTAAATCTTTTCTTACACAGAACAGATTTAGCACTTCTCTTTGACATGGGTTCTAGTTAATACCCATGCTTTAAGGGCCTCACCTTCTATTTTAAAAACCATAGCAAGTTATTTTCCCAGAGATGGTGGACTTTTCCTACATTGACCTAGGATTACATTTTGTGATGTTAGAGCTTGAACTGGATGCCAAACTAAGTAGGAGAGAGAATGGGGAGACTGAATGGTAATGAGTGATTTGGTTTGGAGGGCCCTTTTTTCCACTAAGGGGTATGTGTGAGCTCCCTTTGTCTTGTCACGTGTATTACATTTTAGTGGATGATTATGTATGTACGTATGTATTTTTAATGTTTATTTTTTGAGAGAGAGAGAGAGAGTGTGCACAATGGGGGGAGGGTCAGAGATAGAGGGAGACACAGAATCTGAAGCAGGCTTCAGGCTCCAAGCTGTCAGCACAGAGCCCAACGTGGAATTCAAATCCACAAGCCATGAGATCATGACCTGAGCTGAAGCTGGACGCTTAACTGACTGAGCCACCCAGGCACCCCTGAATGATTTAAAAAGTTAATAATCTCTTAAGGAGTTTATAGTTTTGTCAGGAAGGCAGACATAACATAGATGAGCATAATTAAGCCATGAACTTTGTGGCACTGTTGAGGGGGTGAATTTATCAACAATTTGGAAATGGTTAACTGAATTTATGTTGTGTACACAGTATTTAAATGAAATTTGGACTCCCATCTAACTTATCACTAATTCAGATACAGTTATTTTTCCAGATTAAAAACAAAAATGTAAAGGCATATTTTCAGAGATTTTTAAAAGGCACCAAAGATTACTTAATTTCATTTTAGCATCAGCAAATGACAATCCAGTTTTAATAGTTATTTTGAATTTAGTACCTCTAAAACTCAGGGTGGTTTTGTTTTCTGGCTAATTATTCTACTGGGGAAACATTGCCAGGTTAGGATAAAATATTGTTTTTGGACATTTTGTTTTGTGACATATTTCCTTGTATTTTAAGAATCTCTTGGGTATTTTAAGGGAAATTTAATCCATCTGCTTTTGATCTAAATGTAATTCACTCAGAATAATGGAAAAATATTTGATATGCAGAGAAATCTATTGATGCTCTTAAAGCTTTTCTCCTGGGGAATAAGAAATCATAGTTTTTCTACGAGTAAATCACAAACTTACAATGTCTAATTTTTCTGATTATTTAATGAAACCTGAGTTAAGCATCAATTGGGCAGTCAAAATCAGTTTTTAATTTTTTAAAACTTCCTTTTCAAACCATGCATAGGATATTTTCTTCAAGGAGGTTTTCTTTTTCTCTTATCCTGACAGTTTTATCTACTACCCTATTTTTTTTTCAATGATTTTGGAAGATTTAAGGTAATAAAATGATTTTGATGTCTGTGGATTAATAGTGTCTGCATTTAAGATGTTTCAGACCTGTCAGAAGCCTGGAAATGGCATTTGAATATATTTCTTAATTTTAATTTTAAAACACTTCCTCTGAGATTTAGCTACCAGTCCTAAGGGAATATTTTGAATTTGAAAGAGGAAGTTCAGGCCAAGGTACAGCCAAACTCTGTACTCTTGGAAGACCTGAAATCCAATTACAAATAATAAAAGAGGTCATGATATCACTATTATGGTTTGTAAGTGCCATGTGAAAGAACTCAGTGGGGAATTAGATCATAAGAGGGTCTTGGGTGGCCACTAATTGAAGGGCAGGGCCTGGTGTTTTAGCCACTTGGCTGCTCCAACACACTGTTCTTTCCGTATCTGTTTTCAGGGGTGGGGGGTGGGGGCCTTCATCCCACTTTCCAGGACTGACTTCTTCTGACCCCCTAAGGACAGTGGCTCTCACAGCTCTAATCTTCCAAGGGTAGGCTCTGCATCTCTGATTTGGGCCTTGGCCTTTTGCCTTCATATTCCCTTTCTCCACTGGAAGCCAACCTGCCGGAAGTCTGGGCAGGAGCCTCTCTCCTGCTCCACAGCCCTCTGCTGCCCTCTGCTGCCCACAGCAAATGGCAGTAAACCCTCCTGTCTCAGTGGGCCTGTGGGATCTGATGCCTGGGTGGTTGCAGTAGTCTTCTGGCCTCTTTCCTGTAGTTCAGCAAGCAGATCATAGCCAGACAAGTCTTCCTCAAATATCACCTCACATGAGAATCAGCTCAGTTATAGCGATTAGGTGCACAGACTGGATATAGACTGCCTGGGTGAAGCTCCAGCTCTGCCCTTTATTGCCTGTATGACCTTGAGTAAGTTGTGCGACCTTGGGCAAGTTTAGTTGAAGTCTGTATGCCTCAGATTCCTGGCCTGAAAAATGGGTTGATAATGCTCGTATGAGGTAAGTATTATTTTACGAGGGATAAATGAAATAAGTGTTTAGAGCAGTGGCACATAGTAAGTTCTAAATAAATATTAGTTATTGTTATACTTATCACCCTGCCCCCCTTTATTTAGGATTTACTGTAGACCAGCATTTCCCAAAATGTGGGGGCCCTAACACAAGACGATATTAGATGGTTCAAGGGTATGGCACTGAATGACATGGACCACAGTGAGAAAACCATTCCTTTTTTTTCTACTGTCTTTCAGCTCTTCTGATTGTATCAAGGTACAAATGTCAGTTTGGTGCTAGAATGCTTTTAATCCTCCAACACTTGTTAGAGGCCTCATGCTTACAGATTGCTATAAGCATTGACAATTTAATAGCACCCATTTTAACAGTATTTTTTATTTCTGGCAAATGATACTGGTTTTCATTTTACAGTTGTATTATAAAATTTCCTTTATAAAGTTAATAATAAATTACAAAATTTCCTTCAAAAACTAACATAGGTTATAAAGAAGTTAGTTTAGGGGTGCCTGGCTGGCTCAGTCAGGGGAGCATGTGACTCTTGATCTTGGGGTTGTGAATTTGAGCCCCACATTGAGTGTAGTAGAGATTACTAAAAAAAATAAATAAACTTTAAGAAGAAGTTAGTTTAAAGAATGTTAAGTAAATAATAAATCATGCTATGATTTCAAATATGGCAAAAATCATGAACATGGTGCCTGAAGTTGAGGAAACCCCATGAAAGAGCATATGACTTGGGACTTCGTAGTTGGTCCTCACCTGGCCTGGGGCCCTTCCTGCTCCCCTTGTGGACCCTCTGCTTTGTCCACACTCTTTTGCTGATTGCTGCCATGTCTTGAGAATTCCTGCCCTTGATTTTTTTCTCAAGAATGCCCCCCAGGTTCTGCTTTTTGGATTTTCAGTCGTCCTTCAAGGCCCCATTAAAAGTAATATCCTCTGTAAGGCCTCCTTGAACCTCTGGCTTTAGTCTTCTCTCCTTCCTTCAAACTCTCATTCTTTGTCTGTTCCATTTATTGGCAGTCATTTTTTGGCATATGATATTTGTTATTTCCATTTCCCTGTCCTGTTTCTGCAACTGGAAGAAAAGGACTGGAAGCTCCTTGAGGGTGGGGACAGTGTCTTAGTCATCTTGTATCTCCTTTAGGCTTGATACAGTGCCTTGGATGCAGTAAATGTTGCTAAATGCTCTAACTGTTGTGTGTGCACATTGAGGTGTCATTTATATAGCATAAAATTCACCTGTTCTGGGTGTGCAGTTTGATGATTTTAATACTGTATGCAGTTGTGAAGCCATTGACACAGTCCCATCTAAAACACTAGGATTCCCTCCAAAGTTCTCTCCTGCCTATTTGCAGCCCTCTCCTACCCCAGTCCCAGACAACAAGCAGTCTCCCTTCTCTATATATACTTTTATCCTTTTATCGAAATGGAATCATACAATATGTAGTCTTTTCTGTCTAGCTTCTTTCACTTAGCGCAGTGTTTCTGAGGTTCACCCATGTTGCTGCATGTATTAGTAATCTGTGCCTTTTTGTCCTGTAGCAGCAATAGACTATAATTTGTTTATCCATTTACCATGTTGTGAACTTTGGGACTGTATTGAGTTTTTGGCTATTAAGGATTGTGTTTTGACGAATGTTCACATGCAGGTCTTTGTGTAGACATATGTTTTCTCAAAGATAGACTATGGTGAGTATAAGTTGAACTTTTAAAGATCCTGCCAGGCTGTTTACCATTCTGTATTCCCACCATCAGTGTATGAGGGTTCCAGTTTCTAGCAGCCTCACCAACACTTTATATTATCTCATTCTTTCCTTTTAGCCTTTTTAGTGGGTGGTGAAGGATGAATCAAGGATGACTCTTGGATTTTCAGGTTGAGCAGCTAAGTGTTTGGTGCTACTATTAAATGGAGGCTGAAAGAGGAATGAAATTTTTTTAAATATTTTAATTATTTTTGAGAGACAGAGAGCATGAAGGAAAGGGGAAAGGGGAAAGGGAAAGGACAGAGAGGGGGACAGAGGATCCAAAGCGGGCTCTGCACTGACAGCAGTGAGTCTGATGTGGGGCTTAAACCCACGAACGGTGAGATCATGACCTGAGCTGAAGTTGGACACACAACTGACTGAGCTACCCAGGTGCCCCCCAGAATGAACTTCTGTGAGAAAATCATGAGTTCTGGCTTGACAAGGTAGATTTTGAGGTATCTATTAATCATTCAAAGGGAATGTTAAGTAGGTAGTGGGATGTATGAAGCTACCTGTGTTCATTCTGTTTTCCTGAACTCATTAAATAATGGAATCTGGAATAGTTGCTTCAATTACCTGTACTCTAAACATGTGTTTAATGGTATGGACAAGTCACATAACTTCTCCTGATGTCAGTTTCTCATCTATAGAGTAAAATAACACCTGTCTTCCTCCAAAGATTGGGTGAGGAGTGAATGAATTAAGGAATGTGAAAGTGCTTATTAGCATAATTATTATTAATGCATGATTACCTTTTTATTTCATTGCTGTCTTCATTGTGCCTTCTAACCCTACTTTTTGTACATAAGCACGTACTCAGTAAATACTGGCTTAGTAAATCAGTAAATGCAGATAATGACTAAGTGCATAATGGGAGAAGGAAGAGAGGAGAAAGAAGAGAGAAAGAGGAGACTGAGGAGAGGGAGGCGGGGGAGGAGAGGAGAGCAGAAAGAGAGAATGGGTAGGATTTGGATGGGCCTCAGAAGGGATGGTCATCAAAATTCCACATTTGAGCTTTGTGGAAACACAATGTTCTTTTATTTTATGACATCAGGAAGGAACATGAAAGAGTTAGGAATTGGGGAGCTATTTAAATAATAACACTTATTATGTAAAGTGTGGTATTTCTTAAGTGTCTTTATATTAGACTTTAAGCTTCTTGAGGGCTGGGGTGATTTCTGATATGCCTCTGGATTTTCTAGAACCTCAGCTTACTGCTTTAAGCATAAATGAACACGTGTAAATGTGTATAAAATGAATGAATAAACCTTTTAAACTTCTCTCTTTGTTCTATCTAAAGTGACATGTATTTGATATTTGGTTGGTCAGTAGATGACCCTTCAGCTTACTTCCTTCTTGTGTTCCTAGGATGTCGTGAACGTGCTTCTGTCATAGCTGATGGGTGACCTGTAGTTGTAATTACTTGTTTACAAACCTGCTCCATGATGGCAGTGGTTCCTTATTCCCGTCATATGCCTGGCATGTGGTGGTTGTTTAGATAATGTTTGAGAGAATTATCCCTGAGTGGATATCAGTATTCAAAACTTAATGAATATCTGGGAAAGAAGACCAGATCCATGCCCTTTGGGGTTTCAGATTATAGACCTAAGGATCTAAATCTAAAGAGGGAAAGAGGGTGGGGAAATGGTTCAATAATTCTATTTTCCCTCATTTAAAAAAAAACATTTTAAAAAGTTTATTTAGAGAGAGAGAGACAGAGAGAGAGAATCCCAAGCCCCACATGGGGCTTGATCTCACTTCTGTGAGATCATGACCTGAGCTGAAATCCAGAGTCACATGCTTAACTGACTGAGCCACCCAGGTGCCCCTATTTTCTCTCATTTCTTCTTTAAAAAAAATGTTCATTTTCGAAGAGAGTGAGAGACACAGTGCGAGCAGGGGAGGGGCAGAGAGGGAAGGAGAGACAGAATCTGAAGCAGGCTTCATGCTCTGAGCTGTCAGCATAGAGCCCAATGCGGGGCTCGAACTTACGAACCGTGAGATCATGACCTTAGCTGAAGTCGTATGCTTGACCGACTGAGCCAACCAAGTGCCCACCCATCATTTTCTGTCTAATGGACGAAGTAGATATGTTCTTAGTATGGTTAGGGAGTACCTTCCCACTACCATCTCACATTTTAGGTGACAATATTAGCTCATGTTGTAAATATTCTGAGAGAGTCACAACCTCAAAAGTTCTTGTTAGTTTAGCTCATTAGGAAGTATTTTTCTGGACTGGCATAAAACAAAGTATTTTAAACATTATTTTTTAATAGAAACATTTGTTTGTTAAAATCTGGTATGAACCTTGTACCTATACATCATAAAAAAAGAGCTACTGTGGTTGCTGCAGGTGGTGATGTCCTAGAACCTTGCCTACTTATTCTTTCTTTGTCTAGTTTGAAGGCCCTGCAGCCTCTGGGGAGCTCCAGGGCTCCCTGGAAGAAAGTTTGAAAACCCACAGGTTTACACGAAGTTTGTACATTTTGACCCCCTGTTTCTTCTCTTACTCACATAGACTGTGCTAAGTCGGTAGGAACACTTAACCATGCTACTATCAGCAACCACTAACTTACAGGCTATGTAAGACTTTTAAGAATCAGCCTTTTCTGGTTGTATTTTCTGTCTGAGAGCTTGAATCAAAAGAAGGTTTTGAGGCTCCAATAAATCATAAACAGTACACACTGGGAAGAAAATTCCCCGTGTCTGTGAATTTGCCATAGTGAGTTTACAGTCTAGGGTCAGTGTCCTGTGTAGGTACAGAGTGTGCCCTGTCCAAATAGGTGGCTGGGAGAGGGAACCACAGAGGGGTGGAAGAGAGACTGGGATTAAAGTGGAGTCAGCTCCTGGGTTAGTATTGGGGAGGCCTCCCTAAGCCTGCTGGGCTCAGGGTGCCTGTGAAGAGCTACCCGAGTTGTGGGAAGAGAAGATTTGCTAACATGTAGCCTAGGTGTCCGTCAAAAGTTTGAACTCCCTAGGGCCCGGCAGTTAGGGAAAGAGGACAGAGTGACTGCGTGCTTCAAGGAGGGCCTGGAAATCCAAGAGGGTGCACAGAAGGGAGTATTTGGAGAGGCCAGGAATGCTGGTGTTGACTAAGTATATCCAAGAAGTCAGAACGAAGTAAGGCACTAGAATGTGCTGAGTGGATTCCTGAAGCAGATTCACATGGTCAAGGTTTTAGGTAATGTGTAGTATTTTTTATAAGAAGGACTTTAGTAGGCTTACCTTGGGCTGTAATCATTCACAACAATGAAAAATACTGGAGAGATGGATTGCAACTTTATTTTTATTGAGATATAATTCATGTACCATAAAATTCATCTTTTCATAGTAAACAGTTGAACAGTTTTTAGTATATTTACGAAGCTGTGCAACCATCACCACTAGTTCTAGAACATTTTCATCACGCCAGAAGGAAACCCCGTACCCAGGAGCCCCTCCCCATTCTTCTCTCTGCCCTGGCATCCACTAGTCTGTTTTCTGCGCCTATGGGTTTGTCTATTCTGGACCTTTCATGTAAATAGGAATATACAATATGTGGCTTTTGTGTCTGGCTTCTTTCATTTAGCATGTTTTTTTTCAGAGATTCATCCATGGTAAAGCATTGTATCAGTGTTTAATCCCTTTTTATGGCTGAATGATATTCCATTGCATGTTTACACCACTTTTTGTTTACCTGTTCAACTGTTGATGGATATTTGGGTCACTTTCACTTTTTGGCTGCTATAAATAACACTGTTAGGAACATTTGTGTACAAGTTTTTGATCCATTCTGACAATCTCTGTCTTCCTAGGCACATTTAGACCATTGATGTTCAAGATGATTATTGATATGCTTGGATAACTATCTACCATATTCATTACTGTTTTCTATTTGTTGCCATTGTATGTTTGTTCCTATTTTTGTCTTCTACTTTTTTCTGCCTTTTGTGGTTTTCAGATTTTGTATGAACTCATTTTCTCTCTTTTCTCAGTATATCAGTTACAGTTTTTTAAAAGACTTTTTTTAGGGGCACCTAGGTGGCTTAGTTGGTTAAGTGTCCAACTTCGGCTCAGGTTATGATCTCATGGTTTGCAAGTTCAAGCCCTGCATCAGGCTCTGTGCTGACAGCTCAGAGCCTGGAGCCTGCTTTGGATTCTGTGTCTCCTCTCCCTGCCCTTCCCTCACTCACACTCTATGTCTCTCTCTCTCTCTCTCAAAAATAAATAAGCATTAAAAATATAGAAAAAACCTTTGTTTAGTGATTGCCTTAGAGTTTACAGTATACATTTACAACGAATCCAAATCCACTTTCACCTTATACTGTACTACTTCAGGGGGTATCTTATAATAACAAAATAATCCTGATAACTCTCTTCCACCCTCAAATCATCACTGTCTTTCATTTCACTTATAAATAAGCATATACTTATACACACAGACACAGACATACACACATATGTATACACATAAGCATAAATAAGTACATTGCTGTTATCTTGAACAGACTCTTATCTGTTAGATCAATTAAAAATAAGAAAAATAAAAGTTCTTATTTTACTTTCACTTTTTCCATCTTCAGTGCTCTTCCTTTATGTAAATACAGCTTTCTAATCATGAAAAGGTATTAGGTTATTTACCATAAAAGGTAAAAGGTAGTATCATCTCAATAGACACACATGCTTTCTGTGTGTCTGTTGAGATGATTGAGTAGTTTCTGTCCCTTCTTTTATTAATATGCTATAGTACATTGATTTTTTCTGTGTTGAACCAACCTTATATTTCTGGGTTAAATCCCACTTGGTCATAGTTTATAATCCTTTGTATATGTTGCCAGATTCAGTTTGGTAGTATTTTGTTGAGAATTTTTGCATCTATATCCATAAGAGATATTGCTCTGTAGTTTTCCTGTAATATCTTTGTCTGATTTAAAAAAAATAGTTTTTTCTATTCTCAATTTCATTTATTTCCACTCTAGTCTTTATTATTTTTCATTGGTTATTTAGGAGCATTTTTCCCCTTGTATTTGTGATTTTCCCAATCTTTTTATCTTGTTATTGATTTCTACTTTTCTTCCATTGTGGTTGGAGAAATACTTTGTATGATTTGAATCCTTTTAAATTTATTGAGGCTTGTTTTATGGTTTAATATATTGTCTGTCTTCGAGAATGGTCCATGTGCACTTGAGAAGAATTGCATTCTGCTGTTGTTGAGTGGATTATTCTGTAGTTGTCTCTTTGGTCTAGTTGCTTTACAGTGTTGTTCAAGTCTTCTGTTCCTTGCTGATTGTCTATATTGTTGTTCTATTATTGAAAGTAGAGTCTTGAAGTTGGCACCTATTATTGAAGAATTGTCTATTTGTTGAATTGTCTGTTTCTTCCTTCAATTATTTTGTATTTTATTTATATATTTTAGAGCTCTTTTGTCGTGTATATATGTTTATAATGATGCATCTTCTTGATAAATTGACCCTTTTATGACTAAAAAACATTTTTATTTGTATTTATTTAAAATTTTTTAAATGTGTATTTATTTTTGAGAAAGAGAGACACAGAGTGTGAGTGGGGAAGGAGCAGAGAGAGAAGGAGACACAGAATCTGAAGCAGGCTCCAGGCTCAGAGCTGTCAGCACAGAGCCTGATGTGAGGCTTGAACTCACAAACTGCGAGATCATGAGCCGAGCGAAAGTTGGATGCTTCACCAACTGTGCCACCTAGGCACCCCTATTTGTCTTTAGTAACAATTTTTTTCTTAAAATTTATTTTGTCTGATATTAATATAACCATTTCAGCTTTCTTTTGGTTGATGTTTGCATGGTGTATATTTTTTCATTCTTTTACTTTCAACGTCTTTGTGTCTTTGAATCTAAAGTGTGTCTCTTGTAGACAGCACATAGTTGGATTATGTATTTTAAATCCATTCTTCCAGTCTCTGTCTTTTAATTGGAGTCTTTATTTCATTTAAGTTTAATGTAAATATTGATGAGACTGTATTTATTTTTGCCATTTTGCTGTTTTCTGTATGTCTTTGTCTTTTTTGTCCCTCTCTCTTCCATTACAGTCTTCTTTTGTGTTAGATATATTTGTATGATAACTTTATAATTCCCCTGTTTTCTTAGTGGTTGCTCTTAAGTTTATGTCTTTTTTTAAGTTTATTTATTTATTTTGGAGAGAGAGAGAGAGAGAGAGAGGAGAGAGTAGAGAGAATGAGTGGAAGAGGGGCAGAGAGAGAGAGGGAGAGAGAGAATTCCAAGCAGGCTCCACACTGTCAGTCCAAAACAGGAGTCCAACACAGGTCTTGATCCCATGAACTGTGAGATCATTAACTGAGCCAATGACAAGAGTTGGATGCTTAACCAACTGAGCCACCCAGGCTCAGCCCCTGAGCCCCAGCCCCTCTTTAGTATTCCTTATAGGGAAGATCTACTAGCAATAAGTGTTCTGGTTTTGTTTATCTAGGGATGTCTTAGGGTGTCTGATTTTTGAAGGAGATTTTTGCTGATGTAGAATTCTTGGTGGATGGTTTTTTTCTTTCAGCACTTTGAATATGTCATCCCACTGCTTTCTGGCCTCCATGGCTTCCGGTGAGCAATCGGCTGTTAATCTTCTTAAGGTCCCTGATATGTGAGGAGTCACTTTTCTCTTGCTGCTTTTAAGACTCTTTCTTCGTCTTTCATTTATAATCAAACTGTTTATTATAAATTGCAAATCCACCGTCATCCTGCTCATGTTTCATCACTCTTATTTGGAAAGATTGCACAGAACCCTTGTTAGTGCTTTAATTCAACACTTACAATATCTTGTAGCATTTCTCTGATTTATCAATTTGTGATTTAGTAATATGTGATTTTGTTTTTCATGATCATATATCATAGTTTTATGGAACTTTAGAATAATATTTATGTGATCCATAGCCATAATTTATTCTCCTTATAGATTCATTGAGCACCTGCATAATATGGAAGCCTTATGCAAGACTTTCAGTTTTCTTAGATTAGTGACACAGCATGGCACAGCCTGAGAATGACACATCTGGTTGATAAAAGACATACTCAACTAAGTCCTGTACAATTAGAATGAAGGTGTATTGGGTTTAGACAGAATATTTTGGGACCACAGAAGAGGAAGTTACTGATGTTTATATTTGCGAGATGAGCAAACTGAGGAATGTATAGATTAAGCAATTTGGGACCTTGAGGTTAAATACCTTAGAGCCAAGGACTAGAACTTGCTGTTCTGGGCTCTTTCTATGAAACCATGGGGATTCTAGAGTATAGCTACCCTGTACTTTCAGGCATCAAAGGTCACAATGATATCTTAAATGAAATAGCAGAAAATGGTTTATCAGAAGTCAATGCTGTTGGTGCGAGGACTTGGGTACCATACCGTGGCTTCTTGTTTTCGCATGTATTAACTGGGCTGCAGAGGATGAGGCTTTAAAAGATGTGCATGCTATAAATACAAATAAACAGTATTTATTTATACTTATTAAATTGTAGTGGTATGAATTTAGTAAACAAGTGACTGTGTTGAAACTTGAGGTTCAAAATATGAAAATATACTTAATTTTACTAAATCCACCCCTGAGTTTATTCTTTCCCTTTTAATTGATATTTATGTTTTGCAAAGAATTCTCTCCCCCCCTTCATATCCAGGAAAATTTTGCATGGGTACAGCTTACATTAGAATTTCCTTAATAATAGGATTCGCTGTTCAATCAGAACTATGTTCTTTTCCCATAGGGTAAAGCATGACTTATTTGAGCATACAGTTTTAATTTTAATCTGCATGCCTCCTTTTCTATCCTCCCATGATTCTTTGCAGCAGGGCAAGGAAAAGCAAGTCTTATAAAAAGAAATACAGTATGTGGTGCTTATTAAAGTTACATACATCTCTTCTCACAGGAGAATTTTGATTTACTGCAGGTTGTGCATATGTCGCATATGGACATTTCTAGGGAACAGATTCCTTATCGCTGAACAGTGAATGGCTTCTAGTACTCCATTATTGCTCCGGGAACATGTTAGTAATGATTATGAAAGGTAGGATACCATGAAATCTGTAAGGTGATTTGGCAGAAGTCGATGCTGTTGGTGCCAGGATTTGGGTACCGTACCACAGTTTCCTGTTTTCAAATGTATTAATTGATCCGCAAAGGACATCTTTTGGAGACAAGGATTCAGACAGACTGGCACAGGCTGGACCTCCGCCAAGACTGCTCGGAAGGTTGCCATACTGGGAGCAAAAGAGTGAGAGAGAAAGAGAGAGAGAGGGAGAGGGAGAGAGAGAGAGGCAGAGGGAGAGCTGAGGAAAGAAAAAAAGGCAAGACTTGGCACAGCTCAGTCAAATCAGCTTCTTTTGTCTGCTTTCTCGGCTTGAGCTTCAGGAAAGAAAACCGTCCTGGGGTACAGAAAAACTCAGAACTTTTTGGTTTTCAAACTTAGAAGGCTTTTTAAGTCTCTTGGGCTATTTGAAAGTGTTGGTACATAACAATGACGTTTAGTCACCAGTATTAAGGGAAATAAAAGCCTTTTTCAAAATGAAGCTTCCACAGTGTCCATGCATTTGGGAAATACTGTATTTGATTTTTTGCATGTATGATTATACCATGAGAGACAGGATTAATATAGAAGATGGCAAGGCAAATTTCTAATTAGAGAGAATATTAATTTTCTACAAAATAAAGTTTGTTCATCAGTACAAACCTGCTTTCAAATCAAATCAGACATCCTTCGGAATGTGTTCAGAACGTAAGTTTTTAGATTTTATTTTATTTTTTTTTCCCATTTGTAGACATTCACGTTTCAAGGAGCCTTTCTAAGATTTTATGCAACCCAGCCAGGAAGTCAGAGTAAAAGTTGTTTTATCCATGTGTTTAAGAAAACGTTTTCTTAAAGCAACAGCTTTTATTTCTGCTGCTTCATGCTGTCCTAAACTACATCCCCCAGCAAATGAGTGACAACACTGAAGACCAGAAAGGCAAGCTGAAGACACCAGACTTCGTTTGAAGGGCAAACAAGAAATGTGAGCTTGGTCATTATTTTTGTGTGTGTCTTTGCTCTGAACCAGTTTTTGGAGGTGGGTGGGGAGGTGGGTGGGGAGGTGTCTATGTCTAAAAGATGTGTGCGATTAGGGAATTCTCATTGTGAGAAGAAAATGATAAAAGGTAATTTTTATATGTTGGCAGAAATGGCTGGGAATGGTTGAGAATAGAAATTTAATCTTTTAGATAAGAAGTAGCAAGCTGTGTTTGCAATACTTGGAGAAAAATTCCATTATTTTTAGTTGATTAGATTGTATAATTAAACGATTACTGTAGCTTGGCTTTCTCAAAATGTTTTAAGTAGAAGGAAAATCTAGAAAGTTCATGGATTTGCTTTTCAGTACTACCCAGTATTTTACTTAGATGTACACTTTGTATCTAATTTCTTAATAATAAAGTTTCTATTAGGCCTGCTTATGGTTGGATTGTGATAGTTCTGCTCTTAAAAATCAGCATTATTGTAGGAGAGGGTAACTGTAAGGCACGTATTTTTGTGGACCACCCTCATTGTCAGTAAGTAATCTGTTTCTAAAGAAGAGAGTTTGAGTTATAGCATTAGGTTATAACTTACTGTGATAATATGTGTTCTTTTTATTTTATGTATTAAAAGAATACAGGGAAATCGTATATTCACATAAGTACTAACCATTTTGGGTAATATAAAAGACTGCTCCATGATCTTTCCTTTTGTTTTGAGTATGTAATCATGGATTTCTTAATCCTTTCACAATTTTTTTTTTTTTTGTTTATAGCTTTATAGTACCGCGCGCCTTAAATGATCAATTGTTTGAAGTGGTTTTTATGGTATTATAATGACACACATCAGCCATTCTGAGAATGGCATTTAATATACAAATACGAGTTAAAAATATGTGAAATCTAATACAGGTGTTTGCAGAGTTGAGCTTAAGTATTTCCTTCAACTTTTTTACTAATCAACATTTTGATCTCCAATAAAATGAAATCACTTAATGTTCACGTGGGTTGCCAAAGTGACAACCTTTGTTTTATAAGCTTCTTTATACACCACCTCGCTGATATTCCTAAAATGGACGCCAAGACATAAAAGACATGCTGATAGGCACTGGAAAGGAGATGCTTGCATGGCTACAGTCTTCTTGTTGAACTGCTCACGGGATCATTCACGCCTATGCTAGCAACCAACAATATAGGACACAAAAAAAAAGTTCAGCAAATAAGTTTAAATTAGAGCTACGTTTTCATTTTGACCGTCTTATTACCGATTTATATTTACTTTCATTTACTTTTTAAACCTTTAACATAACCCCGTGTCATTTTTAGGCTGCCTAAATATGTGACTTCTTTAGTTTCTCTAAGACCATCTCCCTTAAAGTTAAAAGGATCATTTGCTAGCTTATTTCATAACTTCTTTGCAGCGAACTCAGTGAGAATAAACTGATCTTCAATCCAGACTATTTTATGTCCAATTTTTTCTGACAGGATAATAAAAAATAAGTGAATTAGAAAACAGAGATCTCAGAACATACCTTAAGAAATATTAAATTTTTTGATACTGCTAAAGCTCCATTTTATGGTGTTTAGTAGACTTAAGATTTGATAATAAATATTAGCTGTTACACCCAGTAAAAGTTTCTGACTAATATATTCTCTCCGGCCTACTTGTTACATATCTTAAAATGAAAAAAGTCCCATATTAAAATGTCCCTTGTTGACTGAGTGTCACAGACACTCCTTTGTACAACCTTTTAAAAAGTTAGGTTTAAAATTATTGATTACATTTTCAAACACATACATTTAGACTTAACTTAGGCACTTTGCTTTGCTTCTAGACCTTTTATTTTACAAACACACTGACATTTGGGCTGTGAATTATTTCCATATCAGTATTAATATTTCAGATCTTATTTTAAAGTGTGTAAATACTAGTAGTACGATTGTAAACGAACTCTATCTCAGCGTATGTCACCGTGGTTTGAATTATATATTTTGAAGTAGAATTATTAAGATAGAAATGGATTAATATTTAACTGCTGCTTGATACCTATTATTTAGTCCCATTTAGGTATGTATACCTGAACATGCAAGCACATAATTCTGTAAACTAATGGAAACCTCTTAGGGGGCCTTCGTCCAGGGTTTTATAATTATTCAGTCATTTCTTCATTCATTGAACAAATGTTGATTGAGTACCCACTTAAGCATGCTAATATTTTATTGACGAAGTTATTTTGGGTGACAGGGAAGGATACCGCATGCATAGATGGAAGAGAGAATAGATTTAAGATGGAAGTACAAAAGCTTAGAAAAGAGCAGCACTGTAATGAGATTTATTTCAGCAGATTAAAGTATGTTAACTTTTATTGCACAATGTACGTATTCTAGAGTGTTGTTATGAAAACTCAGGAGATTAGTTGTAGTCCATACAGCTATAGGAACTTTGTTTTACCATTATTTAGGTTGCCGTATCTTATTGGCCAGAAAGCTTCAGTTGTTCAAGTCTTCTGATGGACGTGTACAAAAAGCAGTTCAAATGTTGTGAGAAAGAAATTAAATAGGGAAGATTGAACCACTGCTCACGTGCTAGATTTTACAGGTATCAAAATAGATGTCATTGAACCTTTGAAGATATGGCTGCAACATGAAACAGTGGCCTGTTTATGAGGGATTTTTTTTCCTTTTTTTTTTTTTTTCTGACAAAGAGAAGAGGAGGTCAACCTCACATCAGTAGCCCTTAGGAAGTAAGTTTGCTGGGGGGTGGTGTATTTTAAGTGCACCAATCAGCCCACTCTCTGTGCCGTCTGGTGTTTTGTTTTGTTTCCTTAGTTTTGTTCACTAACATAAAGACTCATAGGCATAATACATCTCTTGACTCTAGACATTAGTGAGCATTTAACTTAGTGGGCTAACTTTATTCCATGTGGTTGTTCTGTCATCTGAAAAGAAGGTTCATATTCTTTTTCTTAAAATTTTTAAATGTTTATTTATTTTTGAGAGAGAGAGAGAGAGAGAAAATGCAAGTGGGGGAGGGGCAGAGAGAGAGGGAGAGACAGAATCTGAATCAGGCTCCAGGCTCTGAGCTGTCAGCACAGAGCCCGACGTGGGGCTCGAACTCACGAGCTGTGAGATCATGACCTGAGCCAAAGTCGGATGCTTAACTGAGCCGCCCATGCGTCTGTAGAGGGTTCATATTCTTAAGAGGAAATAAAAGTCACATGAACCAGGGAGGTGAGCTTGGAGGTTTCTCTGGTGGCCAAGACCTGTGTCAGGGCTGGTGGCAGATAGAATGAGACGAGAAATGTTTCAGCTGCAGGTATGCGCTGCTGAGATACTCAACAAATATTCCCAGAGGGCCTGCTGTGTGCCAGGCCCCATGCTGGATGTAGGGGAGACTGAGTTATAATTTCTGCCCATTAGGAATTCAGAGTTGCAGGGAGAGGAAGGATAAGAATAACCAATGTGTATCTCTCTACAGTTTGCCAGTGCTTTCACCTGCATCTCATTAATTCCAGCAACAGTGCCTCGCACTGGTACATTCACATTGGGTGAATCCACCCAATAAGGATTCATTGAAGGAATAAACCAAGTTGTGAGGCAGATTATTATCTTCTTGAGTCTTATTTGATTAAGGAAACTTTTCCCCTAATGGTTGAGGAACAGAAAGTACTATGTTTACTTTTAATCTGAGTCTGTGTTGCTGGTTATGAGTTTAGAGGGAGTAGTATGTAGGGCCACATTCTTTGTCACCAAGTTAGAATCCCCTGAGGTAACCATTGGAGACAATATAAAATAAGGACTTGACTGGTATACAATGGCGCCACCTGCTCATTCCTCCCATGCCAGCCCTTTATTGTCTTACATTCTCCCTCTCCTCATTTCCGCAAAGGATCCCAGAGCTGTTGGCATTGGTGGTGTGGCCTAGGCCAACTGATTGTCTAACAAGTTGAAAGTCTTCCTTATGTGCTCCTGTGGGAAGAAGGCTGAGGGGATTGTGGTGAGAGAAAATTGTGGAGAGCTGAGGGTGCTGCTCAATAGCTGGTTTAGTCCTGCTAATAACTTCTCTGAGAGTGTGAGAGTTGATGTGGGATCTTGAGGCTAGACTGGACTATCCAAAACAGTCAACACTGAGAGTGTGATAAGACGTTATGAAGGTTTGCTCTGGCCAGTTCAAAGGTCTTTCTTTGAGGCCCAGGAGAGGGAGGGGCAGAGTCAGGACTGTTGTGTACAGTTATGAGGGTGTTGGCATTCAGGCCCAACTTTCCTGCTTTAGGAAGGTACAATGTCACCCCAGATGAAGTGGTGGCACTGAAGAGAGAGAGAGCATGGGGAGTGAATCCAGGCTTGGAATCAGGACAGCAAGAACCAAAGAAAGTCTGAGGGTCTGGGGCAAAGGAGGGCAGCATTCCAGTGTTTGCTTGTAGGATCAGGTCAGATAGGAAATGTGATCAGCAGGGTTCCAGAGAACATAGTGAAATGGGGTGAGATGGATATGTAGAAATTCTGGTAAGGTGAAAAAAAGGTTCAGAACATACTGAAGTTAGGAATTTATTCTGAGACCAAGCAGGTCATGAGTAATAGCACCAACTACAAGGCTTGACTTAATTTGGTCATTGGTTGTGCCAAGGTTATTTTATTTCCCTAAAAGCAATTGTAGAAAAGGAAAGAAGTTACCTGTTTGTGTTCTGTATTTCACAGTGTTCTAAGAATTAAAATTTTCTTTTCTGTTTTATAGTTAAGAATCTCTTGCTTCAGTATAATTATAATGCCTCTAATGTATGGATCTTGAGGTTTTGTGGAAAATATGGTATTAAAGTCTGGGGTTTTGTTTTTTGCTTTTTTGTTTTTTTGAGAGAGTGAGCGAGCGAGCAGGAGAGGGGCAGAGGAAGAGGGAGAGAGAATCTTTTTTTTTTTTTTAACGTTTATTTATTTTTGAAGGAGAGAGAGACAGAGTGTGAGCAGGAGACAGAGAAGGGCAGAGAGGGAGACACAGAATCCAAAGCAGGCTCCAGGCTCTGAGCTGTCAGCACAGAGCCTGACGTGGGACTTGAATTCACAAACTGTGAGATCATGACTTGAGCTGAAGTCAGACACTTAACTGATTGAGCCACCCAGGCGCCCCGAGGGAGAGAAAATCTTAAGCAGGCTCCACACCCTGCACAGAGCCCAATGTGGGCTCAATCTCCTGACCTGGAGATCGTGACCTGAACCGAAATCAAGAGTTGGCTTCCTACCAACTAAGCCATCCAGGTGCCTGTAAAGTTTGGGTTTTGAAGAATTAGCCCCTCTGTAGTGATGCCATCCTTTTCATTTCAGATGCCTAGTGACATTCATATCTCCTTTTTTGCTAGGCACTGTAAGTTACTTTCCCTTACTTAGAAAGGTTGAATTGTTCCCTGGGACTCAGGAATGCTTTACCCTGGTCTTTTGAAACAAATAGTCCTCCATCATGATGGGTTAGAGAAAATGGGTTTCAGAGTCTCACCAACCTCAGTTTGAATTTTGACTCCATTGTTTACTTGTTGAACTTTCATCAAGTTATGTAAACCCAGTTTCTTCATGTGGAAAACAGAGATCATGCTATCTTCCTCCAAGTTTGTTGGGAAGAGACATAAGGAAATATATGCAAAGCTCTTAGTGTACTCCATGATCCAAAGTAAGTGCTCAATAAATGATAGATACTGTTCTTTTTTTAGTTAAAATTTAACAAAAACTGTAGTAAAAATACATAACATAAACTTTGCCATCTTAATCATTTTTCAGTGCACAGTTCGGTGGCATTGAGCATATTCACACTGTCGTGCAGTCATCACCACCATCCATCCATAGAACTCTTTTCATCTTGTGAAACTGAAACTCTGTACCCATTAAACAGCAGCTTCTATTCCCCCTCCCCCTAGTCCCTGTCAGCCACCATCCTACTTTCTGTCTCTATGAATTTGACTGCTCTGGGTACTTGATGTAAGTGGAACCATATAGTATTTGACCTTTTGTGACTGGGTGTTTTACTCAGCCATGATATAGTCTGTGTCAACATTTCCTCACTTTTTAAGGCTGAATGATACTCTGTTATATATATATATGTAAAATCATGTTTTATTTACCTGTTATTCTGTCCATGGACACTTGGGTTGTTTCTACCTTTGGCTGTTGTGAATGATGCTGCTTTGAGCATGGGTGTGCAAATAATCTGTATGAGTCTTTGCTTTCAGTTCTTTTGGGTCTGTACCCCAGAGTGGGATTGCTGGATCAATAGGCAGTATTAGCACTCATCATAGGATACATTTTTGAAAAAGTTGTAAACTACAATGATATGAGTTGAATTTGACTTTTCAGTATAGATAATGATAGAAGGTTATAGACTTGACTGTGAGCTCATAATGTCTACCTTTTTTTTTGTAGAAATAACCCAAATATTACATTCATCATCTTTAAATTATTTTACAGTATAGAATTTTTCATGGTATGTTAATCAGGGCAATATTCTAATTACTCACATAAAATAGTATTTATACAATGTCATGGGATGTAATAGTCATATTTCATTTTTAATACAAAGTTGTTTCTTAGCCTTCTTACCATTTCTGTTTAGAAAACTTCCTTTTGCCATTCTAATAGGGTCAGTCTGCTAGTAACAAGTCTTTTAGTTTTCCTTCAGCTGAGAATGTCTTGATTTCCCTTTTTCCTGGAGGATATTTTTGTTGGATATAGAATTCCAGGCTGATAGTTCCTTTTTTTTTTTTTTAAGCACTTGAAAAATGTGCCATTTCCTTCTGCCTCTGTGGTTTCTGGTGAGAAATCTGCAGTTATTCAAATTGTTTTTCCCTTCTAGGTAAGATTATGTCTCTCTCCCACTACTTTATTTTTTATTATTTATTTATTTATTTATTTTTTTTCAACGTTTATTTATTTTTGGGACAGAGAGAGACAGAGCATGAACAGGGGAGGGGCAGAGAGAGAGGGAGACACAGAACCGGAAGCAGGCTCCAGGCTCTGAGCCATCAGCCCAGAGCCTGACGCGGGGCTCGAACTCACGGACTGCGAGATCGTGACCTGGCTGAAGTCGGACGCTTAACCGACTGCGCCACCCAGGCGCCCCTATTATTTAAATTTATTTATTTAAATTCAAGTTAGCATACAGTGTAGTATTGGTTTCAAGAGTAAAACCCAGTTATTCATCACTTACATATAACACCCAGTGCTCATCCCAACAAGTGCCCTCCTTAACACCCATCACCCATTTAGCCCTTCCCCACAACCACCTCCCCTCCAGCAACTCTCAGTTTGTTCTCTGTATTTAAGAGTCTCTTATGGTTTGTTTCCCTCTCTGTTTCTATATTATTTTTCCTAACCCTTCTACATATGAGTGAAATCATATAATTTGTTTTTCTTTGACTGACTTATTTCACTTAGCATAATACTACACTCTAGTTCCATCCATGTTGTCGCAAATGGCAAGATTTCATTCTTTTTGATGGCTGAGTAGTATTCCATTGTATATATAAATACACCATATCTTTTTTATCCATTTGTCAGTTGATGGACATTTGGGCTTTAACCACACTTTGGTTATTGTCAGTAGTGCTGCTACAAACATTGGGGTGCATGTGCCCCTTTGAATCAGCACTCCTGTATCCTTTGGATAAATACCTAGTAGTGCAATTGCTGGGTTGTAGTGTAGTTCTATTTTTAATTCTTATGAGGAACCTCCATACTGTTTTCCATAGTGGCCGCACCAGTTTGCATTCCCACTAACAATTCAAAAGGATTCCCTTTTCTCTGCATCCTTGCCAACATCTCTTGTTTCCTGAGTTGTTAATTTTAGCCATTCTGACAGGTGTGATGTGATATCTCATTGTGGTTTTGATTTACCTTTCCCTCATGATAAGCGATATTGAGCATCTTTTCATGTGTCTTTTAGCCATCTGGATGTCTTCTTTGGAAAAGTATCTATTCATGTCTTTTGCCCATTTCTTCACTGTATTATTTGTTTTTTGGGTGTTGAGTTTGATAAGTTCTTTATAGATTTTGGATACTAACCCTTTATCTGATATATCATTTGTAAATATCTTCTCCCATTCCATTGGTTGCCTTTTAATTTTGCTGATTGTTCCCTTTGCTATGCAAAAACTTTTTATCTTGAGGTGCCTGGGTGGCTCAGGTGGTTAAGTGTCTCACTCTTGGCTTTTGGCTCAGGTCACAATCTCACGGTTTGGGAGTTCAAGCCCCATGTCGGGCTCTGTACTGATAGCACGGAGTCTGCTTGGGATTCTCTCTGTCCCTCTCTCTCTGCCATTCCACTCCCTCATAAATGTAAATAAATAAACATTTTAAAAAAGAAACTTTTTATCTTGACAAGGTCCCAATAGTTATTTTTTCCTTTATTTAACCCTTGCCTTCAGAAACAAGTCTAGTAAGAAGTTACTGTGGCCAAGGTGAAAGAGGATGCTGCCTGTTTTCTTCTTTAGGATTTTGATGGTTTCCTGTCTCACACTTAGATCTTTCATCCATTTTGAATTTATTTTTGTGTATGGTGTAAGGAAGTGGTCCAGTTTCATTCTTCTGCATGTCGCTGTCCAGTTTTCCCAGCACCATTTGCTGAAGAGATGGCCTTTTTCCATCGAATACTCTGTCAGGGGTTCTTTATTCTGTTCCATTGATCTATGTGTCTGTTTTTGTGCCAGTATCATACTGTCTTGATGATTACAGCTTTGTAATACAGCTTGAAGTATGGAATTGTGATCCCTTCAGCTTTGGTTTTCCTTTCAACTTTGCTTTGGCTAATTGGGGTCTTTTCTGGTTCCATACATATTTTAGGATTATTTGTTCTAGCTCTGTGAATAATGCTGGTGTTATTTTGATAGGGATTGCATTGAATGTGTAGATTGCTTTGGGTACCATAGACATTTTAACTATATTTGGTCTTCCAACCCATGAGCATGGAATGTTTCTCCATTTCTTTTTGTCTTCGATTTCTTTCATAAGCTTTCTATAGTTTTCAGCATACAGATCTGTTATCTCTTTAGGTTTATTCCTAGGTATCTTATGGTTTTTGGTGCAATTGTAAATGGGATCAATTCCTTGATTTCTTTTTCTACTGCTGCATTATTAGCGTATAGAAATGCAACTGATTTCTGTACATTGGTTTTGTATCTTGTGACTTTGCTGAATTCATGTATCAGTTACAGCAGTGTTTTTGGTGGAGTCTCTTGGGTTTCCTATGTAATGTATCATGTCATCTGCAAAGAGTGACAAAAGTTTGTCATCTGCAAAAGTTTGACTTCTTTGACAATTTGTATGCCTTTTGTTTCTTTTTGCTGTCTGAATCCTGAGGCTGCAACTTCCAGTACTATGTTGAGCAACAGTGGTGGGTCTCTCTCACTACTTTCAAAATTTTTTCTTTCTTTAGTTTTTTAAGAGTTTGATTATGATGTGGCCTTGGCATGGATTTCTTTGGATTTATCCCGGGTTCACTCAGCTTCTTGAATATGTAGGTATATGTCTTTTGCCAGATTTTAAAAAAAAGTTTGTTGGTGTGTTTATATATTTATTTATTTTAAAGTTTATTTATCTTGAGAGAGAGAAAGTGAGAGAGAGCACGAGCAGGGGAGGGGTAGAGAGAGAGAGAGAATCCTAAGCAGGATCTGCACTCTCAGTGCAGAGTCTGATGTGGGGCTCAAACCCACAAACCCATGAGATCATGACCTGGGCTGAAATCAAGAGTCACCTAACCAACTGAGCCACCCAGGCACCCCAAAAGTTTATTTATTTTTTTCAGTAATCTCCACACCCAGCATAGGGCACATGCGACTCACGACTACGAGATCAAGAGTCGCATGCTGTACTGACTGAACCAGACAGGTACCCCTGTCTTTTGCCAGATTTGCAAATTTTTCAGCCATAATTTCTTTAAGTAATTTTTTAAGGTTTTCCCTCTATTTTCTTTTCTTCCAGGACTTGGGATGACATAAATGATACATCTTTTGTTATAGTCCTATGGGCGCTTGACACTGATGCCTTTTATTTTTTTATTTTTTTATTTTTGTTCTGTTTCTTTCTTTGTTGTTCAGACTGGGTAATTCCTGTAGTTTCTATCTTCAGGGATACTGATTCTTTCCTCTGTCATCTTCATTTTGCTATTAAGCCCACCTAGTGAGTTTTAATTTCAGTTAATGTATTTTATCTGTTGTTTCTTTGCTGAGACTTTCTAATTTTTCATTTATTTCATGTCTGTTCATAACTGTGGCAACATTTTTATGATGGCTGCTTTAAAAATTGTTCTCAGGTGATTCCAACATCTTGGTGTGGGCATCAGCTGATTGTCTTTTCTCTTTCAAGTTGAGATTTTCCTTGTTCTTGGTATGATAAGTAATTGTGATTATATCCTGGACATTTTGCTATTACGTTATGAAACTCTGGATCTTACTTAAATCTTCTTTTTTAATAGACCTCTCTCTCTGACACCATGCCTGTAGGGGAAAGGGGGCACTTTGTCATTACTGCAAGGTGGGATTGGAAGTCTAGGTTCCTTATTGGCTTTTATTTACAGCCTGGAGTGAGAGGAGTGCCTGGTTACTGCCTTGTGAGATTCAGGTTCCCTATAGGTGATACTGTTATTTAGATTGTTAGTTTTGTACTTGGTGAAATAACCTGAACAGTCCTGGAATGTGTATTCCTTATAGTTAGCTTCTATTGTTTGTGCTCTTTGTGTTTGATAACTTATTTCATGATGTGTATGTTCTCACTAGTCCTCTCTAATCACCAACTTCTATATGATTAGTGTTTACCCTTAGCACAGTGAATAAAAGATTGGAAGCGAAGAAACAAGATTATAGTTTCTACTTTATTAACTTTGAAAATTTATTTTTTAAAGGAGGGAAAAGCCTGTCTGTGCAAGGTTTCCATTTTTCCCACTAATAATATGTAACATGTTGTAACTTATTTTTAGAAGAGGTCGGTGTATTAAAAATAGAAGAAATGGATTTGATGGGGACTTGAAACATTTCAGTGATAAAATATTTCATTTGCTAACTCACACCTATGGTTTCAAGTTTATAACACTGATCTTAAAGATGATGCATATGACTTTAAAATAATAGATTTTTGGGATTCTTAATGGTCATCTGTGCAATAGTAATGACAGTACCAGATCCCAGGACGGAATCACTTACTAACTGGTTGATCTTAGGGAAAAACTCCGCAACTCTAAACATTGACTTTTCCTCTGAGAAGAATGGGTGTCATAATACCTAAATTGGAGGTTGTTAGGAATATTAAATGAGGTAGTACACCTGAAGCCATTTAACTGAGAGCTATTACACAAATATGAGAGATAATTATCTAGTCTAGCTACTTCAAGCATATGACTGTGATGGGTAAAGATAATGCACCTGATTCTGTATGATTTGCAGGGCTGTGTACCCATAGACTAGGGATTATATACATATACCTTTAAAATGCTTTAAAAGGTCTTAATTATGAAAACTTTCAAACATATCGTGAGGTACTGAATAAAACAGAGTAAATACTCAGGTACTCATTATCCCAAATTAACAAATGCCATATTTATTTGCTCCAGATCTTTTTTTTTTAAAGAAAATGAAACATTAGGAATATAAATAAAGCCACATTCTTTCAACCCTGAATTGGTGTAGAACATTTCTATGCACATTTTTGTAATATTACTATGTATATATGTAACTATGTTTTGCATAATTTAAAATGCATGTAAAATGATCTTCTACTGTAGCTGTCTTTTTCCTGGATAGAATTAGATATTTCTGAGATTGATCCATGTTGTTACTACAGGTCTGATGCTGCAGAGCATTTCATTTTAGTTTATCCATTCTTCTGTTGTGGCCATTTCACATTTGTCTTGTGCTAACCATGTGATGATGGACACCCTGCACATGTCTTCTGTACATATTTGTGGTCTCAAGGGGAATTACCTAGAAATGGAGCTCAGTTGCCAAATATGTCAACTTTACTCAATAATACCAAATTATTCTCCAAAGCATTTGTACCAGTTAACATTCCTGCACTGTTGTATCTCTGTATCTCCTATACCTTTGCCAGTACTGGTGGTATCAGACTTAGATATTTTGGCAATCTGATGTGCAAGAAATATGTTGCTGTTATTTTTGTTTATTGATTACTTAGTGAGTTTACCCATCCTTTTTTTTTTAAATTTAATGTTTATTTATTTTTGAGAGAGAGACAGAATTTGAGTGGGGTAGGTGCAGAGAGAGAGGGAGACACAGAATCTGAAGCAGGCTCCAGGCTCTGAGCTGTCAGCAGAGAGCCTGACGTGGGACTCCAACTCACGGACCATGAGATCATGACTTGAGCCAAAGTCAGATGGTTAACTGACTGAGCCACCCAAGTGCCCTTTACCCATCCTTTTTTAAAAAATGTTTATTTATTTTGAGAAAGAGAGAGTTTGTGCGCCCACATGAGTTGGGGAGGGGCAGAGAGAGAGAGAGAGAGAGAGGGAGCATCCCAAGCATTCTCCGTGCTGTCAGAGCAGAGCCTGACACAGGTTTCATTCCACGAACCATTTTGCTCATAACCTGAGCCAAAATCAAGAGTTGGACGCTGGATGCTTAACCAACTGAGCCACCCAGGTCCCTGCACATCCTTTTATATCCATAATTTAGGTTTCCTTTTCTTTATATTCTCTAATCATACTCTTGGCACGTTTTTCTTTTAGTTTCATTCTTACTAATTTGTAATTATTACAAATATATTACAGTTCTTTATTACATGGGTTAAAATATCTTCTTCAATCTTTGACTTGTTAATTTTCCTTATGGCAGCTTTTGAAATCAGCCATGGTATATGTTTGACAAATTAGAATAGTTCCATTTTTTATTTTCAGAGATGATTTTAGTGGTACTACTTACAATCCATGTTTTTGGATGTGGCAGGGAGGGCTAATGAGACTAACATTTCTTTTAATGTACCAGAATTGTATCTCCTTAATTAACATCTGGAGGATAAAATTTCTTAATTTCCACGTAGACTGTTGGTCAGGTGAAGTCATGGGGCAGTTTCGGAGCTTCTGAGCACCAATCATTGAATTAATGACTATTGTGAAGTTTTATTTTGTTATTTGCATAGCCTCTTATAGCACACCGATAACATGGGCACATTCCCATTGCATCAGCAGCCTTAGCAGATAGGAGTTCTCGAGTCCTTAGAATGTTCTGTTGATCTTATTACAGTGATTTCTATACAGTGAATAATCGCGGTGCAGTAAGCACTTTCTCCTTTCTCTAACCAGTCATCTTGCCAACAAAATAACTTAATTGAGAAATGCAAACTGTTGGGGCAAGTGGAATTGAGTTGTGGCTGAGGCTCTTTGGGTATCTTTTGTTGTGCAATCAAGTAGCACTTATTCACCAACTTCCCTTGCTATCCTGCCTAAAAAAATCCTACCTAATCTCCCAAATCATTTTGTAAAACAAAAGAACACACAGAAGATTGAGAAACCAGGAGGACTGGGGGAGTGCTGGGTAGTAGGGCCCTCCCTCTTCTTTCCTTGCTAGTTACATTTTATATGTGAACTGCTTTGATAATTATATATAATCATATCTCTGTTTTAAAATCTGAGTGTGAAAGTATGCTCTCTTCACTATACTGGCAGGCATTTTGCTTATTCAGGCCATTTGGCACCCATGCCCATAAGATGATAGTTTGTCGTAACCAAGGGTCAAGTTCTAGGTAGAAATGAACAACTGATGGAAAACTGGCCTGCAATCCAAATCTTCTTTTCTTTTTTAATTTTATTTACATTTATTTATTTATTTTGAATGAGAAAGAGAGCTAAAGTAAGGTAAGGGCAGAGAGAGAGAGGGAGGGAGAGAGAGAATCCCAAGTAGGCCCTGTCCTATCAGCAAGGAGCCCGATGTAGGGCTTGACCCCACAAACCATGAGATCATGACCTGAGCTGAAATCAAGAGTTGGTCACTTAACTGACTGAACCACCCAGGTGCCCTGCAAGTACAAATCTTAAGGAAAAGCTCCTGGTCTGGATTTTGCAGATTTGCCTTTCTTAAGGGCAGTGGCCTTGTGCTTCCCTCAATGCATGTTCGCTTTCTTATACTTGCTTGCTATTTAGTGCAGTGAATGAGCCTCAGACAACACAGAAGGAAACCAGCTGAGTGTCCTGTCACTGGCTGAACTTTGATCAAAGTCTTCCTTCTTCCACTTACTGAATTCTTTCCTGGAATCAGCAGTTGGCACCAGTCACCATCTCTGTACAACTCCTTCACTATTTAAAAGTTTTATGGAAAACTTCAATAAAGAATGTGTGAAAAGATTATCCTTTGTTTAATTGCAAACTCTGTTTTTTCTATGTTACTTATGTTACTATAATCCTCTGAGACACACACACACACACACACACACCCCATATTTCAGGTGTGAGAAAATTGAGGCTCAGCGAAGTCAAGTGCCTGGCTTAGTGACAACCTCAGGGCTCACATCAAGTCTTCTGCCTCCAAATTCCTTGTTCATTCCATCATATGGCATTTGTTCACCCTGTGATGGACTCATTAGGAGAAGAGCAAGTTGCTACTATTATACTAGCTCTTCCCATATACCACTTGGGACTGTGTGCTTAGGTCAATCCCCTGCCCTCCGTTCATTCGTTCAAGTGGTCAGTCCATTTATGTAATATCTGAGTGTCTGTTAGAGCTAAGTGATGAGGATACAGTGATAGACCTACACACTGCCTTCACGGGGCTTCTTTACTGGTGAAGAAAGACCACACATAAATTCAATCAAGTGTAATGACACGTATGACAGGAAAATAAGAGCATCCTAGTTTAAAAAGCCTCTTTTCCTTCTTCAACATAAAGAGAGAATAAAAATTCAAGTATTTTAGAGAACATGGACCTCTTGGAATGTGAGAGACTCTTTTGCAGTTTTTTAATATGACACTGACTAGAGAGCCAGAGAATAAACAAAGAGTCCAGAATTTTAGAATGCTAGATATCATGTAGTTTGCTTCTTTGTAGCTGAACCAATGGGAGTCTCCTTTTTTAGCCTTCTGAGAAGCAGAACTAGAATTTCTGGGCAGCTGTTTCCCATGCCAAATAGCACCTAGCAAAGAGGTGCATAATAAATTATTCTGTGGGTCTCTGACTCAGAATATTCTCCTCACTTAATCTTCCACCTGGATTCCTTTTAATGCTTTGGAATAACAGATCAGTGGAGATGAGCTTTGTTTGGCTATTTCTGGATGTAAGTGTTAGGAAAGAAAAAGAAAAAGAAAACCACAAAAACCCAATGTGCAGTTTAAATAAAGAAAAATGAGTTTTATTTCCAAGAGAGCTTTTGCCATTTTATTAATGCTTATTCTCCTTTAGAGAGCTCATTATTGAACGGAGTGTGACAGTAGTTTACCATGGTGAATGTGTCTTGTCTGGGCCAGGGGATGAATTAGAGCGTTGATAAAGGCCAGAGGAGGGGGCGGAACTGTACCTAAATTACCCCTAGATAGTTGCCAAGCTATTCTACTTTTTTAAAGACCTCTAGAGAGCATCCTTAATCGCCTCCAGTTTCCCTTTTCAGTGTTTAATACCTTTGCTGTCAGGAAATTCTTCCTCATATTTAACCCGATTTTCCCTTGCCACAGCTCGATCCCATTTCTCTTGTTGTCCTTGGCGGTGACAGGATAGCAGGTCATTATCTTGTTGGTAATATCCTTAATGTCCTGGAAGGGCATCGGGAAGTTTCTCCTAAGCATACACGATCCCCAGTGAAATGAAACATGTTCCTTTTCTCTCCCCCCCGCCCCCTTCTCAAGGGTCCTATTTGGAAATATAATCTTTGACATTTTGCACTTAAGTATCTGGTCTAAATATTCACACCAGGCCTGTCTTGAGACATCCATTGGTTCCATTCTTATTCCAAGAGCAAGATTGTTTGGTCGCTTCCCTTGCTATTGGTTCATTCCACTGGCTGATCTTTGCTGCCTGCCCTCTAGGTGTGAGGTGCCATTCTGGAGGCTGAAGGGGGTGTGACAAGGAGTTTCTGTCTCTGACTTACACTTACAAAGAGGGACTGTGGTGCTTCTCACCATTCATAATCTCACCACAGACTGACACTTCATGGATTGGGCCTGCTCTTTTCTCTTTTCCATGAAAATATTTTATTCCAATTCACATTTTGGTACATTTAGTACCTTTTCCTCAGAAATATACGGTGTGTCAATGAAGTTGGCAGTATCAGGCTATTAGTGTGCTCCTCCCTCTTGATTTAATTTTATGAATGCCACAAGGGAAGTTGGAACATACAAACTTTGCTTCACAAGTGATGGGTGAACATGTGTGTTTCCCATGGGATTTCTGAACCATCCTCACAAGGGGGTGTGATTGATCTTTTATCTCCCCAGCACTTCTCAGAAACATGTGACATGTTTTAAGCAAACTTCATGACCGTTGGTTGGTTGTCAAGTGAGTTGTTGGGAAATTTACTTTATTTTGTGGTTGTTGGTTTCTGTCTCCTTATTCCTTTCACCTAAACACAAAAGCAGCTCAGAGCTTTTGCCTGGCTGCCAGTGTGGGCAGCCCTCCCACCTCTTTAGCAGATGAAATAAAAATCTATTTATAACTGGTCTCTGATGGGTTTCCTCCCTACCTGTGGTAGTGCTCCATCAGCAGGTGTACTGAACAGATGGAGAAAGGTTTTAATTTTTTCAGTTCAATTAGATCAACTCTCCAGGTTCAGACCAGCACATTCCCTTTTCTTACTTAGTTTCTTCCTCTTGGCATTAAAATTGTTGAGCATAGCAAAACACAAATTAAGACCAGGAGATGAAATGCATATAGTGCCTGCCTTTAAAATAAATACTCTGGCAAAGGAACCACATTTGACACTGGACAATGTATCAGTTTTAACCCTTCTCTCCCTAGCACCTAATTTTAATGTTATTTCAATTAACATTTGGAGTACGAAAATGCTGAAGTGTACACATGCTTTCTGTTTCCTTATCATGTGCTTTTAGCATTTGAATTTACACATTTTGAAAATCTATCATGCTGTTTTTGAAGAACAGTTTGTCTCTGATGGCAATTCAGTAAATATTGCGTAGAATTGAAATGAGGAGCTGAAGTCATTAATTTCATGACGTTCACTTGACATCTTTTTTCGCTGATGGTTGAGTTGTCCAGGATGTGATGAAATGGTAGCACGTCTGAACGTGACCTTACCTAGCTCTGGATTTTACCGTCACTGGCCAGTGTAAGATAGGTTGCCATCATTTCAGACTTCAGCATACTTCAAGGAATGTTCTGCTTACCACATTTGCCCTTAGTAGGTTCTATCATCTCTTATTCACAAGATCCTAGATTGCAGTTAATTCCTGGCCCTTGGATGTGAGGCCAAGGCTGACTGCCTCACTGAATGATTCACGCATTCAGCAGACATTTACTAAGCTCCTGCCCAGTGTTATGACATTGCTGTCACCGAGGCCCACATTTAGGCCACACTGTTTCCTCCAGCACCATCCCAATTATTTAGTTAATATGTATTTGTAGCTGGGTTTGAAACAAGCAAGATTCAGCCTATTTCAGTATTTTTTTATTCAGATATTAATAGAAACAGGCTCCTCTCCCCCACCCCCTTTATTTTGCTCAATTCTTAATTGTTTTTGGGTAATTTTTTTTCACGGATGTGGATTGCCCAGATTTATGGCTTGCTCCCTAGCCTCTTTTCCCATCTTCTTGAAGGCTCAGTAAGATTCATATCAGGGGTGTCTGGAGCGAAGAGAAATTCAAATAAGTTACTGCTGGCTAGAAATAGGGTGAACGGTTTAGTTAGGAGAGACAGTGTGAATGAGAACCACCGCCGTTCACTCATGTCATTGTCGGATGAGTGTATTTGAAGATTCTCTTTAGTTGTTTCCTGTACTTTTTAAAATGCCTCTTATATTTGGACAATAACTTAAATATTATCCAGCAAAACCACTCCTCTGATCCTTCTATCTCCTTTGCAGAATCTGTGTCAAGTGACTGTCTTGGTTTTCACAATAGAGATCTCGCTTTCTTCAAGGCTGGCTGACCTGTGCTATCTTTGGTAGGTTTTTCTATTAAGCTGTGATGCTGTGATCTTTCTTCCTATTACTTTCATGTGCTGATCCTCCTTGTACCTTTTGGGGTCACACAGAACAAAATCTAATTCCAACATGTGGCAGCCTTTCACACATTTGAAAAATATCCCTCTGTATTCAACCATTTATATATGACATGATTTAGTTGCGTGGCTTTCCTCTAACCCACTCCAGTTTAGTGACTTCTTTATTATGGAGTGGCGTGCAGAACAGGGGGCAACATTTTAGCCAGGTGCAGTGTGACAGGTGCCGGGAAAAGCCAGATCATCACTGTCCCAGTCGGAGGTCAAACAAGGCTGAAAGTTTCTTATTTGCTTGATTTGACTAAATAGGGCATCTTACTCCCCCAGTAGGACAATAGAGTTTCTCTCATATCCAGGGACAGGAGGAGTGTTTCTGGGCTGTGATGGATTCACTTTGATCATCTGGACCTGGCTTCTGTCATGCCTTGGTACCTGCTTACATGGCTGTATGATCATGGTATGCGGATGTGCGGTGAATGATGTTAAATGGGTGCTGAATGACAAATTTGGGGCCATCCGGAATGCTTCTGTGGCCGATGAACATAAATCATTCCACCTCCCTCTGGCTCCTTCCTTCACTGCAATGCTACACCACTGCATAGTTTCTTTCTCACAGGGCCACCTAATCTTGTCTCTTTTTTAAAATACTTTGTAAAAACCAAAGCAATGGGATGCTAGGCTCTCAAAGTATATAAAATAGGTTCCCAGGTTAACTCTATCCATCTCTTCTCCTGTAGCAAGAAGAAACATCATAGGGAGGGAGCATCAGATAGGCTTCTTGGTAATTTCTTTCTTTTTTTTTTTGCTTAGCATTAACATATCATGCATCATTTCCAAGGGGAAGGCAATATGACTGGGATGGAAGTATCTTAATGTGGAAATGGTCAGTCTTTCCAGAGGTACCTGGCACAAGGTAGGCACTCTAAATGTTTGCTGAAGGAGTGAATGAGGCAGAAGCTTTTGTTCCATGTCATGGATGCTATTGTTTCAAAAGCTACTGTGCCACGAAAATAGCAGTGTCCTTCAGCCTCCTTATGGGTCCTCACCTAATTACCACATTTGGGTGGCTCTAGAATAAAGATGTCTGAAATCTCTATTAAATATGTCAAATCCCCAAGCTGCCGTAGATTGGTACTATTTCTCTTTCACATAGTTGCCTAATGGAGATTCAGCCATACCTAGTTTCCTTTAAACAGTACTCATTTAACAGATAGGTTTTGAATATTTTCCATGTGCTAGGTGCTATGCTGAGAACTGGATGCGGTGGAGAGCAAAAAATTCAGGTCTCTGTCCTCAACACAGTGGGGGGAAAGACCAAATATCTATTACATAGGGGTGTGTGTGTGTGTGTGTGTGTGTGTGTGTAATATATCACCACAAATTGTAAAGCACAAGTGCCAGGAGATATATATATATATATAATTTATATATATATATAAATTATATATATATAATTTATATATATAAATTATATATATTTATATATATAAATAAATATATATATAATTTATATATAATATATATAATATATATAATTTATGTATATAATATATATATAATTTATATATATAAAATTAAAATATATATTTTATATATGTATATAATATATATATTTATATATATAAATTATATATATAAACATATATATAATTTATATATATAATTTATATATATATAAATATATATATTTATATATATATAATTTATATGTATTTAATTTATATATATAATTTATATATATAAAATATATATTTATATATATATAATTTATATATATATAATTAAAAAATATATATTTTATATATATATAATTTATATATATATAATTTATATATATAATATATATAATTTATATATATAATATATATAATTTATATATATAATATATATAAATATATATAGTTTATATATAATTTATATATAATATATATAATTTATATATATATAATTAAAAAATATATATATTTTATGTATATATATATTTTTTTAAATTTTTACTTTTTGTATTTCAGAGAGAGAGAGAGAGAGCACCTGAGTGGGGGAGAGGGACAGAAGGAGAGAGAGAATCCTAAGCAGGCTCCACACTCAGCATGGAGCCTAACGGGGGGCTTGATCCCATGACCCTGGGATCATGACCTGATCCAAAAACAAGAGTTGGACCCTCAGCCAAATGAGTCACCCAGGTTCCCCAGGAAAGACTGAGAACATATTTTTGAGCTACTACTATGTGCCAGGCATTTTGCTAAGTACTAGGATTAGATAGAGCAAGGATGTTAAAAAGGAAAAGAAATTTAACTAGGTAGAGTCTATCATAAGGAAACTAAAAATCCAGGTGCAGAGAAATAGAAACCATTATGGCACAATATGAGAAGTCCCATGAGAAGTATTATGAGAAAAGAGCTATCCAATTACAGAGGTAGGAATGACCAATTCTGTGCTTCAATGAACTTGACATTTGAATCAGATCTTAAGTGATGAGTAGAATTGTATCAAGTGTAGAAACCAGAAAAAGATATTCCAGGTTCCAGGCAGGGAAAAGTGTAAGTGAAGACAGAGCCAAAACTACATAGGATACCTGGGGCCTGGCAAATAGTTCTGGCGGCTAGAGCATAAAGTGATGGGTGGAGTTCTAGAAGGTAAAGTGGGAAGAAGGTGGTGTACTTTGTTGAAGACCTAGAAAGTTAGGTCCTTGCTGTAGAGGTAAACCTCAGATGCACAACCTCAGATACAGAGGACATAACAAGGAGAGTGCTATGTCAAACTCTGTAATTTGAAAATACTAGGTTAAATGGATGATTTTCTAAGAAAATAGAAAGTACCAAAATCTCCTTTAAAATAGGTAGGAGAACATAAGTAGGTAAAGAATAATGAAAGGCATAGAGAAAGCTGTTAAGAAATTAGGATCTAAAATGCCATTGGGATTATGTAGGTTATGAAAATCTTCCAGAACACAGGGAAAGAAGGAACATGTTCTTACTCATGCTATTAGATTGGAATAGCCTGTTAAGGACAGTCAGGATAAAAGCCCAAATGTAAGATGTTAGGAGTTTTAAAAAGAGAACTTTTAGTTTCTCAGTGCAGCCAGCACTGTGCTCCGTGTGCTATGTCTTTTGAACACACCATCTCATTTAAGCCTCACAAGGCCCTCAGTGACTGCATATTCTGTGATTACTGGGGGAAACTGAGGCTTTAGTGAAGACTGGCTGGGCTCATTTCATCTGAGCATACAGCCTTTATTCCTCATGTTGTATTTTTGTGGTTGTTCTTTTTTCTTGGTCACATTTGTCGGCAATTGGTCTACTTTATTATTCTTTTCAAAGACTCAGTCCGTAGGTTTATTTATTAATCCTAATAGATTTTTTCTTCTTTATTTGCATTTTGTTTGTTTTCTAATTCATCAGTCAGTTCTGATACCTAAGTCCCAGCTTTTATCAACATTCCTAGACTGCCTACTTATTTGAAAAGAATAATTTGCCACTATCAGGTAGAGTTTACTCCAGAAACACAAGGATAGTTCAATATCAGGAAAGCTAGTATTGTAATGAATTGTATTCATTCGTTAGAGGGAAAATGCTCTATGATCATCCTGATAGTTACTCAAAACCATTTGATTTAATCCAACATCTACTTTTCCTTACAAATAAAGAAACAAAAGCTCTTTGTAAATGAGATCTAGAAAGTGACTTTCTTCACATAATAGAGTATCTATAAAAAGTCATTAGCAATGTCAATTCCTTGGTGAAAAAAAAACATTCTTACTATAGTCATGACCAGATAAAATGCCTGGCATCTTCATAGTTATTCAACCTTATTTTAGAAATTTTAGCCTATGCCATAAACAATATAAAGAAGTAAATACAAATATTGGAAAGGAAGCAAACCTTTATTTTCAGTTATAACTACCTGGAAAGTTTCTGAAAAGATACTTGTTGAGTGTCTATCATGTGCTAAGCTCCCTCTTGCAAAACTTACAGTGTATTGGGGAAGACATTCAACTAAATGCAATTCCAATTGCATTAAATTAATTAAATGCAATTAATTATTAAATTTTGGAAGTAATATTACATTTAAATTATTAAATAATTAATTAAATTCCAATGAAATGCAATTCTAGTATAGTGTTATAAATTCCATGATGGAGAAAACAAAGTGCTATGGGAACTACCATTTAGTTGGGGCTTTCTTAACTTTGGAAGATTGGGGAAATTTTTCTGTTCTTCAAATTTGCCAAGTTCATTATTGCTTTTCACTGGTACCATTTCCTCTGTCTGGAAACTATTGTCCTTGAACTTTTATGGCTGACTTCTTGGAATCCCCCAGGTCTCAGCCCAGGAGTCTCCTTTTCAGAGAGGTCCACCTTATCTAAAGCAGCCCCTCACCTCTACCAGTCACTCCTTCACATCACTTTTTTTTTTTTTTATTCACAACAAGGTCACTCTCTGTAGTGGTCTCATCTATTTGTTACTTGTTTATTGTCTTTTTCTACTCCCATCACTTAGAATGTAGGAACAGCACAAGAGTTTAGGAACCTTGTTGGTCTTGCTCACTGTTGTATCCTGAGTGGAGAACTGTGTCTTCACCTAGTAGGTGCTCACTAAATATTTGCTAGGTGAATGTTCTGGAAGACAGGAGGTGGAGATAGAGATGCCAGTTGGCAAAGAGGGCAGGGCCTGGGCTGGGTTGGACTGAATGTTTGTGTCCCCTTGACCCCCACCAAATTCACATGTGGAAGCCAAATCCCCAATGTGATGGTATTAGAAGGTAGGGCAGTAACCTTTGGGACGTAATTAGGTCATGAGAGTAGAACGCTATACCCTTATAGGAAGAGACACGAGAGAGCTTGCTTCCTCTTCCTCTACTCTTCACCATGTGAGGATACAACAAAAAGATAGCTATCAGAAAAGTGGGCTAGACTCACCAGACAGCAGATCAACTAGCATCTTGATTTTGGACTTCCTAGCCTCCAGAATTGTGAGAAATGAATGTTTGTTGTTGAAGCCACCCAGTCTGTGGTATATTTGTTATAGCAGCCTGAGCTGGCTAATAACACAGAATATATGGCATTGATGAGGATAGTTTTTTTTTTTTAACAGCTCTGTTGAGATATAATTAACATATAATATTGTATAAGTTTAAGATATACAAAATGATGTTACATGTTAGTTAACACATATAAGGCTAATTAACACATTCATCACCTCACATAGTTACCATTTTTTTTGTGTGTGGTGAGAACTTTTAAGTTCTATCTTAGCAACTTTCAAATATACAACACAGTACTGTAAACTATAGTCATCATGCTGTACATTACATCCCTGGAACTTATTTTAAAACTGGAAATTTGTACCCTCTTACCACCTTTGCCCTCTCAACCACTCCCCTCACCCTGTAACTACCAGTTTGCTCTCTGTTGCTATGAGGATTGTTTGTTTGTTTTAGAGTCTCCATGTAAGTGAGATCATACATACTTTGTCTCTCTCTGTCTGACTTATTTTACTTGGCATAATGCCCTTAAGGTCCATTTATATTGTTTTAAGTGGCAGAATTTCCTTTTTTAAATGGCTGACTAATGTTCTGTTGTGAGATAGATATATAGATATTTTCCAAAGTCCATTGACAGACACGTAGGTTGTTTCCATATTTTGGCTATTGTAAATAATACTACAATAAACATGGAAGTGCAGATATCTCTTTGAGATAGTGATCTCCTTTCCTTCAGATATATACCCAGAAGTGAAATTGCTGGATCATACAGTAGTCCTATTTTTATTTTTTTTTGAAGAGCCTTCATATTGTTTTTCATAGTCACTGTACCAGTTTGCATTCCTACTCACAGTGTGTTAGGGTTCCTTTTTCTTCACATCCTCATCAACACTTGTTATAGCTTGTCTTTTTGATGACAGCCATTCTAACAGGTGCAAGGTGATATCTCATGGTGGTTTTCATTTTCATTTCCCTGATGATAGTGATGTTGAACACCTTTTCATATACCTGTTGGCCATTTGTATATCTTCTTTGGAAAGATGTCACTGGCTGTTTTTAATCGAGTTATTCCCTCATTCATTCATTTATTCATTCATGCATGCATGCTATTATGTGAGTTCTTTATATATTTTGGATATTAACTCCTTATCAGATATGTAGTTTGCAAATATTTTCTCTCATTCCATAGGTAGGTTTTCATTTTGTTGATGGTCTCCTTTGCTGTGTAGAAGCTTTTTAGTTTGATCTAGTCCCATTTGTTTATTTTTGCTTCTGTTGCTTCTGCTTTTGGTGTCATATCCAGAAAAATCATTGCCAAGACCAATGTCAAGGAGCTTTTTCCCTGTGTTTTCCTCTAGGATTTTTATGGTTTCAGGTCTCACATTTAGTCTTTAGTCCATTTCAAGTTAATTTTTGTGAATAGTATAAGATGGGGTCCAGTTTCATTCTTTTGAGCGTGTTGTTTTGGTGCCATGTGTTTGTGAGATTTCCAGCTTTTCTCTTCTACTCATTTTTAATTTCATACCATTGTGGTCAGAAAAGATACTTTATATAATCTTTTTTTGTCTTCTTGAAAATGTTGAGACTTGTTTTGGGACTTAACATATGATCTATCCTAGAAAATGTCCCATGTACGTTTGGGAAGGATGTGTATTCTGCTATTATTGGGTGGAATGTTCTGTATGTGTCTGTTAGATACATTTGGTCTGTAGTGCTGTTTAAATCTGCAGTTTCCGTATTGATTCTCTGTCTGGATGATTTATCCATTGTTGAGAGTGGGGTATTAAAGCTCCCACTATTGTTGTGTTGCTGTTTATTTCTCCTTTTACTTCTTTTAGTATTTTGCTTCTTATAATTAGGTGCTCTAATGTTGTGTATATAAATATTTATAATTGTTATCTTTTCTTGATGGGTTGACCCCTTTATAATTATATAATGATCTTCTTTGTCTCTTTTGATCATTTTAAGATTAAAGTCTATTTTGTCTATATAAGTATAACTATCACTGCTTTTTTTTGGATACCATTTGTTTGAAATATCTTATTCCATCCCTTTGCTCTCAGTCTATGTCCTTAAAGTGAGTCTCTTGTAGGCAGCATATCATTGGGTGTGTTTTTTTAATCCATTCAGCCATTCTGTGTCTTTTGATTGGAGAATTTGCTCCCTTTGCATTTAAAGTAATTATTGATGGGTAAGGAATTATCACTGCCATTTTACTAACTGTTTTCTGTTTTGTAGATCCTTTGTTCCTTGCTTCTTCTCTTGCTATGTTTTGTGTGTGTGTCTGTGTGTTTTCATGACTTTTTGTGGCTGTATGCTTTGATTCCTTTATCATATTCTTTTGTGTATTTACTATAGGTTTTTCCTTTGTGGTTACCATGAGGCTTACATAAAATATAGCATCCTATTTTAATCTTATAACAAGTTAACTTCAATGGTTTCTGGTCTGCAGAAACATTATACTTTAAAATTTTTTTTTTTTCAACGTTTATTTATTTTTGGGACAGAGAGAGACAGAGCATGAACGGGGGAGGGGCAGAGAGAGAGGGAGACACAGAATCAGAAACAGGCTCCAGGCTCTGAGCCATCAGCCCAGAGCCCGACGCGGGGCTCGAACTCACGGACCGCGAGATCGTGACCTGGCTGAAGTCGGACGCTTAACCGACTGCGCCACCCAGGCGCCCCGAAACATTATACTTTTAATTCTCCCCGCCCCCCCCCCCCACTCCCACATTTTAGGTTATTGATGTTACCATTTACATCTCTTTTATATTGTGTATCCAATAACAAATTATTGTAGTTGTGGTTATTTTTAATATGGTTGGCTTTTAACTTTTAAACTGAGCTGTAAGTAAATTACGTACCAGCATTACAATATTAGCGAATCTGACTTTGTATTTACCTTTACCAGTAAATTATACACATTCCTATGTTTTTAAGATGTTAATTAGCATATTTTATTTCCATACAAAGAATGCTTTTCAGCATTTCCTGAAAGGCTGATCTGGTAGTGATGAACTACCTTAGCTTTTGTTGGTTTGGGAAAGTATCTCTTCTTCATTTCTGAAGAACTGCTTTTCTGGGATAGTATTTTTGGATGATAGGTTTTTTTCTTTCAATATTTTGAATGTATCATTCTACTGTCTTCTGGCCTGCAAAGATTTTATTGAGAAATCTGCTTATAGTCTTATTGGGGCTCCCTAATATGACAAATCACTTTTTCTTGCTGCTTTCAACATTCTCTCTTTGTTTTTGACTTTTGAAAATTTAATTATGTGTCTAATTGTAGCCCTTTTTGGTTCAATAAATTTGGAATCCTTTGGGCTGCACGAACCTGCATCTCCATTTTGCATCCCAAGTTTGGGAAGTTTTCAGCCATTATTGCTTTAAATAGTTGTTCTGTCCCTTTCTCTCCCTTTTTGCCTTCTGGATTCTTATAATGTGTATATTGTTTCTTTTGGTGATATCTCCAAATCCTATAAGGTTTCCTCATTCTTTTTCATTCCTTTTTGTTTTTGCTTCTCTACTGGATCATTTCAAATGACCTACCTTCCAGTTCAGTAATTCTTTTTCTACCTGGTCGAGTCTGATATTGAAGCTTTCCATTGAATTCTTTAGTTCTGTCATTGTATTATTCAGGAGTAGGATTTTCTTTCTTTCTTTCTTTCTTTCTTTCTTTCTTTCTTTCTTTCTTACTTACTTTCATGGTTTCTATTTCTTTGTTGAACTTCTCATTTTGTTCTTGTGTTATTTTCCTAACTTCGTTTAGTTGTCTGTGTGTTCTTGTAGTTCACCAAACTTATTTAAGAGGATTATTCTGTTTGTTTATTTATTTATTTAAGTTTTTGATTTTAATTCCTGTATAGTTAACATGCAGTGTTATATTAGTTTCCGGTGTACAATAATAGTGATTCAACAATTTTATACGTCACCCAGTGCTCATCATAAGTGTATTCTTAATCCCCTTCACCTATTTCACCCATCCCCCCACACACTTCCCCTCTGGCAACCATCAGATTGTTCTCTATAGTCAAGAGTCTGTTGGGGTGCCTGGGTGGCTTAGTTGGTTAAGCATCCTACTTCTGCTCAGGTCATGATCTCACAATTTGTGGCTTCAAGCCCTGCATAAGGCTCTATGTCAAGAGCTCAGAGCCTGGAGCCTGCTTCAGATTCTGTGTCTCCCTCTCTCTCTGCCCCTCCTCCACTCTCTCTCTCTCTCTCAAAAATAAATAAACATTAAAAATAAATAAATGAAAGTATTCTGTAAAAAAAGAGTCTGTTTTTTGGTTTCTCTCTCTCTCTCTCTAAAGGATTATTCTGAATTCTTTGGTAGACAGTTCATAGATCTCCATTTCTTTTGGGTCAGTCATTGAAGCTTTATTAGTTTCCTCTGGTGGTATCATGTTTATCTGATTCCTTGTGATCCTTGATCCCTTCCATGGGTATCTACACGTTTGAATAAGTAGTCTCCACTTTCAGACTTTACAGGTTTGCTTCAGCAGGGAAAAACCTTCATCAGTTAGCTCAGCTTGGGGTACTGAACAGGTCAGCTGGTAACGTTCATAGCAGGTGGAGCTTGCTGTTTTGGTCTCTGCCTGTGTTCTCAGGGTGACACTGGCTGGGCTATGTGGTTAGATAGGCCTGTTGGCTTGCCTTCACACTCAGGCAGGGGCCACTGGGTGGGCTTCCTGATCTGGCAGAGCTGCTGGCTGTTGTCAGGTGAGATAGCTAGATAACTAGTTATACTCTGCAGTTACTTCTGGTTGAGCAAGGTCACAGACTTTGTTCCATGGCAGGGTAGTTCCACTGGTTGAATTGTGTGATTGGGTAGATATCAGCTCAAGTACAAGGAAGTGTGTGCTGCCTGGAGGATTCATTTACTCACTCAACATTTGGGAGCACCTCTATGTGTCAGAGGTGGGGAAACAAAATGAACAGAGCCCAGCCTACAACCCCATCCTGCAGCAGAACAGAGCCTACAGCCTTACTCAACTGCTTAGCATAGCCTATCGCCTCACCTAGGCAGGCAGTCCAGCTAGAGACCCTGCACATTCTCGGATCATAGCCTGTAGCCCCATGCAGTAAAGGAGCCTGGACAGTTTCCCTGCTTGACTGTGAAGCCCAGCCTCTAGACCCACCCAATTTCAGGATATAACTGAGGGCTCCTCCAATCAAGGAGCTCAGCCGGTGACCTTGCCCAACAGCAGAGCATGGCCAGCAACCTACCTGGCCATCCCCAGACTATAACCCACCCAACTTTGGGGCATAGTCTGCAACCCCACCTGATTGCAGAGAAGAGCTTGACTTCCCTTCCAACTGGAAAGCCCTGCTGTAGCCCTGCTTAAAGATGGAGTCCAGCCAGTGGCACTATCCAGTCATGTTGCACAGCCTAGTACCCCACTCAGCCAGAAGTGACTGTAGAAACCAAACTAGTGCACATGAAATGGTATCTCATTTCAAGCTGAAGAACTTGGACTGAAGCTGAGAACTTGTATTGATCCATAGTTGAGATTTTTCTAGGAGGCTCCATGGAAAAAGAAAGCCCTTACGCATGAGAGTGATGGCAAGTAGATGGTTGAATGAAGTGATGGGCCAGGGAATGAGTTAAAGAAATTAAAGAAAGGACATATATGAAGGAACTATAAAACTCCACTAAGGAGCATAAGGGAAACCTTAAATTAATGAAAGAATCAATATTGTAAAGGTGTCAATTCTTTCAAAATATCATATGCAAATGAAATATAAATCCAGTAAAAATCCCAATGAAAAATTTTTTGAAGGATTTACTAAAAGAATTACAAAGTTCAGATGAAATAATAAATGCATGAGAACACCCAGTGAAGATGAGGACTTATACAGGAGATATTAAAACTTACTATAAACTTAGTAAACAGTGTGGTTTTAGTAATGGGATAAGCCAATGGGCTGATGGAAAAGATGACCCAGTTTAGATAGGAATTTATTTTAAGATAAAGATGACATTGTATCCTCAGAGTTGAAAGCGTGGATAATTTCATTAATGGTGATATGGTGATTGGCTAACTATATTAAGAAAGTGAGGTTATGTTCTTGTCTCACACCTTCTAGCAAAATAGAGATGGATTAAATATTTATGAGGAAAAACATATCCATAGAACATTAGAAAAGAGACTTTGCAATCATGTGGGGTTTAGATTTTGTGGGAGGGGAGGGAGATCAGAGATACAGAGAAAGCCATGCAAAGACACATGGGACAGAAGGCCATGTGGAGAGACACAAGGAAGACAGATCATGTGAAGATACCCAGAGAAGGAAGACTATGTGAAGATGGAGGCAGAGACTGGAGTGATGCAGCTATAAATAGAGGGATAGCAAGAATTACCGGGACACCAGAAGCTAGTATGCAGGAAGGAATAATATTTTCTCAAAGCCTTCAGGGGAGCATGGCCCTACTGAGACCCTGATTTTGGACATCTGGCCCCCAGAAGTGCAAGAGAATAAATTTCTGTGTTGAGGCCACCAAATTTGTGGTAATTTGTTATCACAGCTCTAGGAAATGCATGCAGTGACTAATCCGATTTGATTTGATAGAGGGAGTAGTCAGAAACATTACTGAGTTTTCTAAAAAATTGATACCATAACCTGTATTTGATTATTCAGTTCTTGGGAAGACAAGAGGTTCAATTTCATGGTTAGGGGAATCCTCATAGATCTGTATGATGAATTTGAGATATCTGGACTGGTCCCACGGGGACAGGAATTTTGTCTTAGTTACCCCTGATTCCCCAGCATTTAGAACACTTAGAGCAGAACATAGCCTACATCCAGTACCTCCTTAAGGAATGAATTAATAAATAGAGAATATACAAAGATACAAACTGTGTCAGTTTTTAAAACGATGGAGTCTTTGGTTTTGGAAAAAAAAAATCAACATGTGGTGGGGACAGTAGGACCAGAAGAGCTGCAATTCCCTAGGTCCTGCACATGTCTTTAGTCTATAACCCATGGTGGCTTAGAGGGGAAGGAAGTGTCAGTTCATAGTTAGAGCCACTGCTACAATTCAGTGCTGCTGAAATAGTACCTTTGCTCTCTACTGTCCTGACATATGGCTTAAAGTTGCATGTCAAAGGGGGAAAGAACCATCCTTGCAACTAATGACATTAAAACACCAGTTTGATCACAGTGTTAGTGCACCAAATAATAGTTCCTTAATTTTACACATTGAGTAAAAATGTATTCATCTGGCAGTTACTGGAAAACATACTTATTGTATGCTGAGCACTGTGCTAGGCTCTAGGGTACAGAGACTAAAAATGTATCTACAGGTTGTTGGGGGCAAGAGGCTAGACAGATACATAATTTTGATATAGTGTGATAACATGCCATTGTTATAAGCTTAGGATCCTGAAGGAGACTGGAGCAAGGTCTGCTTAGGTGGAAGTAGGCATCTTAGAGTTTAAGACAAGAATAAGTTCTATTTGGGCTGTATTTTGTATTAGCAAAATAGTTGGTTTACCTCATGAAATAATTTGAGGGTGCTGAATATTCACAGCTGCCCAAAATAACTATGGCTGAATAATGCCTGAACTTCTATCTTGGAATTTGTCTTGTATATTCCAGGAGTTCTCTTAAAAAAATTTTTTTTTACACTTACTTATTTTTGAGAGACAGAGACAGAGCACAAGTGGGGGAGGGGCAGAGAGAAGGAGACACAGAATCCGAAGCGGGCTCCAGGCTCTGGGCTGACAGCTTAGAGCCTGACATGGGGCTCGAACCCACAAACCGTGAGATCATGACCGAAGCCGAAGTTGGACGCTTAACCGACTGAGCCACCCAGGTGCCTTTCAGGAGTTCTCTTTTAGAACTGGATTGTTCTGTAGGACTTTATGAGGTGTCTAATTAGGTGTCTCTACTTTGTTGGGGATTGATTTCCCAAGTTGGTCTTGAAGGGAAGAGCAATGACAAAGGATGGAACAGAGGATTGGTAAGTAGTATAGAGGGAGAGGTTAGAGAAGAGGACTCTCTGGGACCAGAGAGAGCACTGGGCATTTAAAGAGAAGGATTGCAAAGAAAGAGAGGAGAGAGTCCCTAGAAGGAGCACCAAAGATAGTTGGGGAAAATCCCCAGCTTTCCCTTGGGCTGGGTCTGCACAGTGCTCTCACCCAGCATGCTGGCCAGCCACAATGTACATAGAAAGGGGACCGTGGGCTATGCTGTCCTGAATAACTGTGAACTCTTGGCTCTTCTCTTTGGGAGTGGAGAAAGAGACTAGATTTCTATAAATGTAAGTTTCTATATTCTGGGTATTAGAATGCATTTTAGTTGTTGGGACAATATCTTTGTTAATCCAGTGAAGTGTCTTATACATATGGATAATCAATAATTTGATGGTGTGATGGGAGTACAATCAATACATGTGCTTGCCCATTTACCCAGGCTCTTTGTTGATAGCTGTGAATGTTACTTGCTAGTATTAAAATATTTTAATTTTTGATAACTTGGACTCTCTTTGCTCTGATGAACCAGTTAGAAGTATTGTCAGAGAAAACCCAAATTTGCTGTCATTTTCAGTCATGAATGAATCTCTGATTGCCACAATAAAGAAAAATCCTGGGTCCCTGCCTTCTTGCTTGAATTCACACAAATATAACATTCCGTCTTGATCAGAAGATACCAAAGGTTGAACATAAACAAAAATATACAAAGCACTTCATCACTCTGAGGAGATACTTAATTTTCATCAGTCAGGAAAGACACAGACACCAAATCAAAAGTGTTTACAAGATTTTAGTGAGTCTCTGGTTATTTTATTTGTACTGGCTTTTAACTATATCCCCCGAGCTACTGTTGGTTGGCAGATCTTGAATATTAGCTTTAGCTTTTCTTATTCCTCACTCCTGCTTTGGAGTAATGTCTTCACTTCATTGCCTATATAGCTTTGGTAGGTACAATTAGTCACGGGTATGCATTCTTGATTATAGGAAAAACTTCATAGTAATGACTCTGTTATTCATTTATTCAGCAAACATCAACTGAGTATTAGCTACGTGCAGAGAACTATGGGAAATGCTAAGGGGAAACAAAGATATGTAAGTCATGGTTCCAACTATGTGTAAAGGCCCTTGGATGGCATAAATAATCATAGAATACCTGTCTTTACCTCAAGATGTTATAACCCTACTGATTAATACTATGGGCCTAATCATCACTTCTCTTTTCAAAGACCTCCAGTGGCTCTCCATTTTCCCCACAGTAAAGTCCATATTCCTCAGCAGGATACTCACATTTCTTCATACTCTAGTTCTATGCCACCTTGATATACTCATCTCCCAGGTCTTCCCATATACAGTGTTTGAATTTTTTTTTTTTCCCTTTTCCCAAATTCCATGTTCTTCGCTACATTTGTGCTTTTAGTACTTTGTTTTCTCTGCTTAGACTTACCTCCCTTATTTTCACTGACTGGTAAACTTGTACACATTCTTTGAAAGCAGCTCCTCTGTTACCCTTTTTGTAAGACTTTAATCCAATCTTCTCCCTTCCCCCAGGGGCAGAGTTGGCATCTGGGCTTGTGCTATAACAGCAGGGATGCAGGACCATTTTGGGGAAAAGTCATTGGTGCCCAGAGTATTGGCTTTTCTGGCTTAGCCCAGGCTGGTTTGGCCCTCTCTAGAACGATGTCAGTATTCATAAAGGTGAATTCTAGAGACCCTTAAGGAAAACTCTCCCTATTTCTGAGGCCTCTGGAATCCCTTGTGAATGTGAAGGACCTGGAGTGTGGCTTTTAGCTCTTGTACACCTGGGTAGGCTCTTGTTCTGCCTCCTTATATTTCATAGTTTGTATCTATACAACACTCTCTGAGAGCATGATAGTGAATTGTAGCTATTAACTCCATGGAAATGCATTGTCCTGGATATTATTTCTGGTATGTTTTAATATTGCTATGTAATTTGTCCATAAAATGCACGTGTTCATAATAAAATATGAATGGGTGTCTGTTGAAGGAAAATGATTGTTGGTCAACAAGATGATGACGGGACACTGTAGGAGCTTGTTGTTTAAGTCTTCATTGGGTCACCTTCCTTAGGATCTAGAGGAGATAATGAAGTCGATTTGGTTAAGGTGTTTTCTGTTGCAATCCCAGAGAACAGTGATTAAGTTAGAACCACTTAAGTGGTTTGTAGTGGACTAAATGATTGAAGTGTGGAGTTACTCTAGCATGGAAAAGCAATCATGGCAAGGTATTTCTTTTTTTTTTAATTTTTTTTAACGTTTATTTATTATTGAGAGACAGAGACAGACAGAGCATGAGCATGGGAGAGCAGAGAGAGGAGGAGACACAGAATCCAAAGCAGGCTTCAGGCTCTGAGCTGTCAGCACAGAGCCCGACGCAGGGCTCGAACTCACGAACTGCGGGATCATGACCTGAGCCAAAGTTGGCTGCTTAACCAACTGAGCCACCCAGGTGCCCCTGGCAAGGTATTTCTATATGTATATGGTTCTCTGATAAGCACTCGGGTACTGAGGTGATTAATATACAACTTTGTCCTTTTGGAGAGAAAAAAATTCAAAGAAATATGTCACAAAAGTGTTGAGTGCTCTAATAGAGGCTTGTGTTTGATTCTTGGGGAGTACCAGGTTGTCAGTGGAGAACAGCATTAGGGTATGAGAAGAGGTGGGGTTGAGTGAAGACTTTTTAGAATTTGGGCCTGGAGTAGAGTACTGAGAGCAGTAGAGCCTTGGAATTATCTCTCTGCATAGTGGACAAAGGGACTGTCTTGGTCAGGGTCAAGAGGGATAATTGGAGAAAGTTGAATGAAGGCCTGGTTACAAAGGTGGTGGGCAGGGCTAAAAGAAACCAATGGGAGATGGTAGAGCACCCAGGAGCTGGAAACAACTTTACTGCTACTAAATCCAAAGAGGGGCAAGAGGAGGGGGCTTTATGAGAATGGAACTGTGGCTGTAGGAGAGAGGATCACCCCACAGCAATTGTGCCCTTCAGTAGAGGAACACAACCACTGCCAAATTCTGGCCTGGAAAGGAGATAGAGCCAGAGGAATACACTTCTAGACAGTTTCTCTATTGTACCTTCTTCTGCTAGTGTCTCTCATTGGCCCAACCCAATCAGAAGCCTGAAATCAAGGGAGCCCTTAATGCATGGTCCATACAGGACAAAAATAGGGCAGAGAATAGTGGATAGTGATTCTGAAAGAGCAAGTAGAGTATCCAGCACAGGAACTGATTAGGCATAAGTGAACATAGTATTTAGAAACATTGAGAGTTCTAAACAATGGAACAATGAATTTGTAATTGTACCAGATAGGAAGGAGATAGACTTTACAGTGTGTCAGCAAGAAGAGCTTTCTCTGCTAATTGGAAGAGATGCCTCGCTCTCTAAGACCTGTTACCTGCCAATCAGTATATGGTTTGTTAGCATTATGGAATGTGTACAAAGGGGGAAGTGACACCAAGCTTTAAGGATTTACTTCTCTCTGGATGACTCAGTCATACAAAACATGCATCTACAACTTTTTGGGTGTTTATATATTTTAGCCAGTATTACCTCAATTAAATTCATTTCGATTCAAGTCAAAACATTTGCTGAAAATCTGTAATTTCCTTGGAACTGTACTAGATTTGCTTAGGATACCAAGAAGGCACAGAACCTTTCTTCAGAGAGATTATAGTGGAAAAGATGGTTACGTAAAAAAAAAAATTGTATAATTAAAGGACAGAATATGACAGTGGAAGCTCTCTTGACTGATTTTCACCTAATAGACTCACTGTACTAATTGATAAGCCTTATTCTCTCCTTAACTTTGTGGCTGATGTGTTGCTAGATGCAATGTTTTTAGCTAGTAGGCTATGTCTCTGTATATCTGTGTACTTCTGTAATTTTTATGCTTTACCAAGAGTCTGTTGTGTTTGTTCTCAAATGTTTTTTATGTCAGTTGGGCTTGTTACTAAATTTACACAATTTAATTATATATACAGTATTAGGCAAACCAATGAAATGGAAATACAAAACAATAAGATGTTGTTTGCATTAAAATCAGATCATTTTGGAAAAACATAATAAAAATTAGTCACTTAAAAAATGCCATTGAAGGGACTCCTGGGTGGCTCAGTTGGTCAGGTGTCCATGGTTCAGGTCATGATCTCATGTTTCCTGAGTTTGAGCCCTGTGTCGGGCCCTCTGTTGACAGCACAGAGCCTGCTTCAGATCCTCTGTCACCCTCTCTCACTTCCCCTTCCCCGCTCATGGTTGGTCTCTCTCTCTCTCTCTCTCCCTTAAATGTTTAAATAAACATTTTTTTAAAATGCCATTGAAATAGTTATAGATAAGACAGTCCCTTATCCTTTGAACCTGGCAGTAAGGATGATCTTGACACAGATAATTTTGTTGATAGTGGGCAAGATTAAGACAGTATCTTCTTGATGGTTTCTAGATTTTTCTGTGAGGTACCAATGGACACTGAAATGAGGAGGGGGGTGCTTGAGGAGGGTAAAGAAGGTTTGAAATAGATAATGTGGAGAGTAGAGAGGGAGCTCACTGTAGGCATATAGAAGGACTTCTGGGTGGGACTGATGGTGTGCCTGAGGCTGAAGACCATGACTTTTTCATGGCACCAACCAAAATGACTATGTGACTTCTTCTTCCTCTAGGTGTGGGATTTTGTGGGGCAGGTATGGAAGAAGTTTAAAGGAGAGTTGGAAGTTGGGACAAAAAGTGATTTAAGCCTTTTGTTTGGAATCACCATATTCTAGTAATTTGCCAAAATGATGAACATAAAGGAAAAACAGACAGGTATTTGCTGTACGTTCTCTAGGCTTTTTTAAAAACAGAGTTGTTCCTTTGGCCACATACATGTGAATCCACAATAAAGGTGATATTGTAGATAACCAAGACGTGGCCCACAAGTGTTACTATGGCATTGTTGTAAACAAACAAGTTAAGGACAAGGTTGTTGCCAAGAATTTTGATAGAGAGACGGCATGTGTGCCAGAGCAAGAGGCAGCCTATTAAACACTCTAAGAGCCAAGATAGCTTCCTGAAATGCATGGAAAAAAAATCCGAAAAAGAAGAAAGCCAAAGGGAAAGGTACCTGGGTTCAACTAAAGCACCCGCCTCCCTTGCACGCAGAAGCATGGTGTGTATTACCAGAAAAGAACTTGAGCTGCTGGAGCTTATTCCTTATGAATACATTGTGTGATACATATGTGAGAAAAACGTACATCCAGATTGTTAAAGAAAAAAACTGACTTTCATGATGAGTTGTGATGTGTAGTCTTATTAGGAATGTTAGTGGATCCGGAGAACATAGTGACACCAAGGGGATGGAAGTCTTGATGAAGTTAGATAGTAAGTGTGACGAGAGAGAGAGAAAGTTCTGCGAAGGTGTGGTCAGAGAATGGTTCACTGACATTTGGGATTGCAGGGACAGGAGGATTTCTTGGCTTAGGTGTGGCTGCAGATGTGTGTGGTATAAGTGGTGGTGAAGGTCAATAGAATTGAAGACATTTATGAACTTAGAGGCAAGGGGGTTCCAATGTCTTCTTTGGGGACATTGAGACCACTCTTAAATAATGCCAGGATTTGGGATGGAGAAGTGGGTGGTAAAAACACGGAAAAAGTGGGAGCACTTCCAAGGAGGTCAGTAGGTAAGGTGCATGACCCTCGAAGGGTTTTTCACTAAGGAAGGAAATGATGGTGTCCCCCTTCTGATTTCTGTTTTCTTTAAAAAAATTTTTTTTTAATTGAAGCATAGTTGACACACAATGTTTCATCAATTTCCGGTATACAACATTAGCGATTCAACAACTCTATATGTTATGCTGTGCTCGCCACAAGTGGAGCTACCATCTGTCACCATACGACACTATTACAGTACCACTGACTATATTCCCTCTGCTGTATCTTTCATCCCCATGACTTATTCATTTCGCACCTGGGAGCCTGTACCTTCCAGTCCCCTTCACCCATTTTGCCCATTCCTCCCGGCTTTGGCAGCCACCAGTTTGTTCCCTATATTTATGGGTCTGTTTCTTCTTCTTCTTTTTTTTTGTTTGTTTGTCTATTCCTTTTTAAATTAAAAAAAAAGGTGTTATTTATTTTTGAGAGAGAGAGCACAAGTGGGGGAGGGCAGAGAGAGGGGGACAGAATATCTGAAGCAAGCTCTGTGCTGGCAGCAGAGAGCCTGATGCAGGGCTCTACCTCATTGAACTGTGAGAGATCATGACCTGAGTGGAAGTGGGACATTTAACTGACTGAGCCACCCAGGTGCCCCCCATTCCTTTTTTTTTTTTTAAAGATTCCACATATTAGTGGAATTATGGTATTTATCCAAAGAAAATGGAAACACAAATTCAAAAAGATATATGCACCTCTATGTTTGTTGTAGCATTATTTACAATAGCCAAGATATAGAAGCAACCTCAGTGTCCATCAATAGATGATTGGATAAAGGAGATGTGTGTGTGTGTGTGCGTGTGTGTGCACATGTATGTGTGTGTGTGAGAGAGAGAGAGGGAGAGAGAGAGAGGGAGAGAGAGAGAGAGAGAGAGAGAGAGAGAGATATGGAATATTACTCAGCCGTAAAGAAGAATGCAATCTCACCATTTACAACAGGGATGGATTTACTTATGCTAAGTAAGTCGGACGGAGAAAGACAAATACCCCTTTCTGATTTCTTTGTGACAAGCAGATATTTTCTTTAGGCACAAAATGTATGCTTTTAGGTGGGCAAGGTATCTGCTCCCATTTAAGAGGGCATCTGCCAGCTATATTTGTGAATCTTAGGGAAAATCCAAATGTGACTTTGGTGCCATAATTGGAACTAATACTCATTTCTTGCTTCTGTGATTCTACTTTGGTACTAAAGAAGTTTTCCTTTATGAGACATCAGTTAGTAGATAGAACAGAATGTATGGTTAAATAATTAAAATTTTTTTCATCATTACAATTATAATATGCCTTGCCATTTCAGATACCAAATATATGCTTATCTTTCCTGAAATTTTGCAAGAAATCTGTTACTCAAGGGTGAAGAGATGATTTTTTCAGTTGAGTTAAACATTTTTATGGATTCGATATGAATTCAATAAAAATAATTGAATTAAATTGGATGACATGAATAATTCATGACATGTAATATCACATCAATTCTAGCATAAAAATAAAGCTATTGGTTTATGTTCTGGGAAAATATATTTTATTATTTAGAAAGGTAGTGAATGTTTATTATTTTGGAAGATAATTCACTTTATGATTAAATTGAGATACTAAATTGTAAGATTGAAAGAAAGTATAAAATTGAACTAAGAGCCTTTGATGCAAATCACCACTTCCATCTACTTGATGAACCACTTGTTGATATGTCTTGGTCATTAATGATTTTAGATGGTTTACCATGATAGTCTTCCAGATCTTGAGGACAAGTCTAGTCATTGTGCCAGAACATTCTAGAGTGTGTGAAGGCTGCCAGGTGTTGCCTCTGAAGAGCAGAGGGCAGCTTTCTGGCTAGGTCTGTCCTCCGGGGCTGGGCTCTCAGGTCCTTGACTACCTGGGAGACTTCCTTGCTCCTTCATCCTACTTCCTTATGTGTGGGCCAGGTGCCCCTTTTTTCCTGGTTAAACTTTAAATCCTTGCTAGGAGAGAGCATACAACTGGGCCGTTGGGCTTACTCCTGATGTAGGTGGAGAACTGGCCTTTTCACACCTCTCATTTGATCTGAATCTAGTACTACTTGGGACAGCTTGTTAGAAAACCTGACTCTGTGGGAGTTGTCATTCTTCTTAACATTAGTTCCATGATATCACTCATTCATTCAAAAAAGGTTACTGTATGCTCACTCTGTATAGCCCAGGATCCTGGGACATTTGGGTGAGTAAGGCTCAGTCAGAGGGTTTCTCACAGGGTTGGCAGGGTTGGCATGGTGGGGCTGAGGGTCAGGAGCAGGGAGGCCCAGGTAAAAATTTTAATAGAAAAGTGAACTTGGAGAGTCAAAGACTTGGCCTGAGTCTTGTAGGGGGAGTAGGAGTTAGCTAAGCAGAGAGGGGTGAGAAGTGGGGAGATTCCAAGGGTGGGAATAACCTGTACTGTGGTACTAAGGTGAGAGGCAAACAGTCTAGAACTGCTGGCTGTTGCTGGAGGGAAGTAAAATGGTGGGAGATGAGGCTGGAGAACCAGGTCATAAAGGCCCCCAGCTACCAGGCTAACAAGCCTGAACTTGATTCTGAAGGCAAAGCAGGGAACCGTTGAGTGACACTGAATGATACATAACATTCTGTGGGCTTCAAAGTCATCTGAATGTCTCTAATGAAAGTTCTTCCTCCTAAACATTTTTGGTTGTTCAAAATATCAATTGATCCACAAAGGTATTATATAATAGATGATGCAGTGTCTTTAACCTCTGCCATCATTTAATGAGGACAAGAAGTTCATTCTCAGAAATAGATACCAATACATTTACTACTTACAGCAATGTTTCAACCTCCATTAGGCTACTAGAGCCTTTTGGCCACTTTATAGTAAGATAACTGTATTTCTTTTCAAAATGCCTTTGCCAAAGCTTTTATGATTTGAGATAAATCAAAGGCACCAAGGGTCAGGTTTTTTACAGAACTCAGCCAGATTTTGGAGGAAAGCTCCGTATTTATCCATCTTTAAATGGAAAGAAAGGAAACCGTGGAAATTATGCTACTTTTAGTCTTGGAAGATTATCTCCTGGGTAGGAATCTAAAGTTCCTATAATTAATAAGTTAATAAATACTGCCTGATGAGTGGGATTGTGTCTCAGGTCAAAGTTGTTGAAGCCAGATAAAATGGAGGAAGACGACAGACAAAATGGACTCCATTGCACAATGTTTTAGTTTTTCTTTGCGAAATAACTATATTTATATTGTTTAAGTTTTTAGTTTAGTTCCAGTTAGTTAACATACAGTGTTATATTAGTTCCAGGTATACAATGTAGTGATTCAACATTTCCATACATCACATGGTGCCCATCACAACAAGTGTGCTCCTTAATCTCCATCACCTCTTTAACCCATCCCCCCCCACCCCCTTCCCTGTGGTAACCATTAGTTTGTTTTCTCTAAAATTAAAAGTCTGTTTCTTGATTTGTCTCTTTCTCTTTTTTCCCCTTTGGTAATTTGTTTCTTAAATTCCACATATCAGTGAAATCATATGGTATTTTTCTTTGACTGACTTATTTTGCTTAGCGTTATACTCTCTGGCTCTATCCATGTCATTGTAAATGGCAAGATTTCATTCTTTTTTATGGCTGAATAATATCCCATTGTATATATACATACTACATCTTCTTTATCCATTCATCAGTCAGTGGACATTTGAGCTGCTTCCATATCTTGACTGTTGTAAATAATGCTGTTATAAACATAGGGGTGCATGTATCCTTTTGAATTAGTGCTTTCATATTCTTTGGATAAATACCCAGTAGTTGCATTTACTGGATCTTGGGGTAGTTCTATTTTTAACTTTTTGAGGACCCTCCATACTGTTTTCCACAGTGGCTGCACCAGTTTGCATTCCTACCAGCAGTGCATGAGTGTCCCTTTTTTCCCATATCCTCACCAATACTTGTCATTTCTTGTTTTGTTGCTTTTAGCCATTCTGACAGGTGTGAGGTGTTATCTCATTGTAGTTTTGATTTTCATTTCCCTGATGGTAAATGATGATGAATGTCTTTTCATGTATTTGTTGGCTATCTGTATGTCTTCTTTGGAGAAATGTCTGTTCATGTCGTCTGCCCATTTTTAAATTGGATTATTTGGTTTTTTTGGGGGGGTGTTGTATCAGTTCTTGGATACATATTTTGAATACTTTTTATTGGGTATGGCATTGCAAATATCTTCTCCCATTCAGTAGATTGTCTTTTAGTTTTATTGGTTGTTTCCTTTGCTGCACAGAAGCTTTTAAATTTGTTGTAGTCCAGTAGTTTATTTTGTCTTGTTTCCCTTGCCTCAGGAGACATATCTAGAAAAAAGTTGCTACAGCCAATATCAAAGAGGTTACTGCCTGTGTTCTCTTCTAGGATTTTTATGATTTTAGGTTTCACATTTAGGTCTTTAGTCCATTTTGAATTTATTTTTGTGTGGTGTAATAAAGTGGTCCAGTTTCTTTCTTTTGCATGTTGCTGTCCAGTTTTCCCAGCACCATTGTTGAAGAGACTGTCCTTTTCCTTTTTTTTTAATGTTTATTTATTTTTGAGGCAGGGGGAGTAGGGGCAGAGAGAGGGAGACACAATCCAAAGCAGGCTCCAGGCTCTGAGCTGTCAGCACAGAGCCCAGTGTAGGGCTTGAACGCACAAGCCGTGAGATCATGACCTGAACCAAAGTCAGACTCCTAAGCACTGCGCCACCCAGGCACCCCTGTCCTTTTCCTATTGGATGTTCTTTCCAGCTTTGTTGAAGATTAATTGACCATATAAATAACTGTATTGTTTTTGTTAAACGATGAATGTTTACTATGAATGAAGTGGAGTAGTACCTCAAAATACAAAGAAAATAAAAATCACTGCTCAGTTGGTTTAGCATCTGACTCTTTATTTCAGCTCAGGTCTTGATCTCACAGTTCATAGGATTGAGTCCTGCATCTGCTGTCAGCACAGAGCCTGCTTGGAATTCTCTCTATCTTCCTGTCTCTGTGCCCCTCTCCTGCTCATGTGCACGTGTGCATTCACTCTCCCTCAAAGTAAATAAACATTAAAAAAAAAAAGTAAAAATAGCTGAGAAACCTCATCCCTTAAGGATAGCCACAAATGATATTTTGGTGAACATAACTTCCAGACATTTCTCTGGAACTTGGAGCCTTATGTTCTTAGTCACCCTCAGTTTATAAATTCTGGAATGCTCTGTTGCTTCTGTAGGGTATCTATTGTGATTGTCTAGATTTTTTTTTTTTTTTTTTTACTTCTCAAGTTTCTTAAATTAGGGATTATGTTCAATTTTGTTTGTTTTTCAATTTCGTTTTTTCTCTTTACAGTGCTTGGCTGTTTTATAAATGAATAAGATATAGATAGGGTATGATGAGGGGAAGGAGAAAGTGAATCATTTATAGTTATCCTTGATTTGGATAGCCTACTTTTTGTATTGTGGTAAACTATATGTAATGTAAAATTATCATTTTCACCATTTTTAAGTGTACAATTAAGTGGCATTAAGTACATACACAGTGTTTTACAACCTTCACTATCCATTTCTAACAATCTTTTTTTTTTCATTTTTTTAATGCTTATTTTTGAGAGCGAGCACGTGTGTGTGAGCGGGGGAGGGGCAGAGAGCGAGGGAGACACAGAACTGGAAGCAGGCTCCAGGCTCTGAGCTGTCAGCACAGAGCCTGATGCCAGGCTTGAACTCACAAGCTGTGAGACATGACCTGAGCCCAAGTCAGACGCTTAATTGACTGAGTCACCCAGGCGCCACTCCACTATCCATTTCTAGAACTTTTTCATCATTCCAAATAGAAACTATCCATTAAGCAATTAGTCCCCATTTTCCCCTTCCCCGAGCCCCTGGCAACTTCTATTTTACTTTCTCTATGACTGCCTATTCCATGTATCTCATGTAGGTGGAATCATACAGTGTGTGTCCTTTTGTCTCTGACTTACTTATTTCATTTAGCATAGTATTCTCAAGGTTTATCCCTGTTGTAGGATATATCAGAATCTCATTCCTTTTTAAGGGTGAATAACATTTATTTGAATGTATGTACCACATTTTGTTGGATAACCCACCTTTTGAATTTGGTTTAGAGTTCATATTTGTGTTTGGTGGTCATTTTACAAGATAGATTTATTTCACAAGAGTAGATGTTACTAGAGACATCACCCAGAAGGAATAAACAGAGGATGATATATTAAATGATATTGTCTAGGGATCTGTCCTGAAGCTTACTATTTAGCATTAAAACAATCACTGAATATTTGATACTGGGGTTAAGGACTTTTGTTATATTTACGATAAAAGAGAATTGAGTAAATTAGCAAGTACTTTAGCTGACTTGATTAAAATTCAAAAGGTTGTTGTTAAGTAGAATAAATACATAATTAAAAAATGGCAGAGTTTGAATAAGTACAAGTAGAGAAGTTCAGATATGAAAACCAAACATTATTATCTCTATGGTGTTGTAGGAATTTAAGTCTTATTTAATTCCATATTTTTTCTCAGACATTTAAGAAGAATGGGTTTTTGTATTGTCCACATGTGGAATGATGTCTCTTTGCAGGCAGGCATGCTGTCAGCTGTCTTTTCATCAAAGGGCAGTGTTTCTCAGACTGGAGTGAGTCATGGCCGCTCCTATGGACTGTGGTGCCCTGGGGGAGAGCAGATCTATTCTCCCTGTGTGTTCTTCAGGAGATCTTTAAGAATCTTCTGTTTTAGTTCCAATGATAATAAAGCATTAACATAAACATATTAAAGATCATGTGGCATTACTGGGTTTGCCATTTCTGACTTTGACTGTCTTTTAGTCTATGTGCACTTCGTTGACTCATATTAATTTACAATTCTCCCGAGGCATCTCTGTTGAGGCTGGTGTGGCTCCCTTAGCTAGTAGCTGAGCCCAGAAAATGAGATACTCAGCATTCACCTCTCAGCCTGGCTTTGTTGTCTGTGCAAGTACATTTACGAGGGAAATTCTGCCCGTGGTGGTATTCCAAATTTAGGCCAGTCCCCAGAAAGGGAAGGGGCCTGTATTGTATCTTATTCCTTTAGATAGTGCTAAAGACCCACTGAAAAGTTCTTTGCTGTTTAACTCCTTATGTTTTATTAGCGGTACTATTCATTACCTCATTTATTCATCCATCTCACAAATATTTACTAAATGTTTACTATGAGATGGACATGGTATAATGAATCGTATCAAATGCTTGTTATGTTAATTATATTTAAATTGATTTTTCTTCCAGGACAGGAGTTGAGGAAGACATTCAAGTCTCCTTGGTAAATTTCCAAATGCTTTTACTGTCAGCCTTGCTTAGGCGGCAACATCGCATAATATGCTCTGTCTGTAAGTCTTCATTTTCTCACTAGTTTGCAAACCCCTTGAGGGGAGAAGACTCTATCTAACACTATCCCAATTTTGTTCTGCACAAACAGAGGTACTTTGAGGCTAATTGATGGATTCTATCAACCAGAACATCCTATTCCTCTAGCTTCTGATTGCCTGAAACTTACTTTTAAACAGGCAGACACAAATTTGCTGCATGTTCTTTCCTGCCACGGACACTCAACAACAACAATTGGCATTATTGTTATTCTCATTGTTATTATTATTAGTGGTAATGATGTTAGTGGGGTATTGTAGAGGCAGGATGTAAAGAGAAGTGAGCATAGCTTTAGAGTGAACAGATTGACTACCCTACTTGGAAAATTCATTTGACCTTAGAAATGAGAATTAAAATATGCATCCTTCAGGGTTGTTGAGAAAATCAAACAAAACAGGTGTATATAAAATGACAAGGTGAAGAAATTGCTGTGGCGGTCACTTGGAACAATGATTTCTCTTCTTTTGCCCTTAAGCAGATTCCTATATCCACTGCCCCCCCCCCCCCCCCCCAGCCTTGGGTCCAGGGGAACCAGAAAGCAGGACTTCGAGTAGGGGAAGGAGAAAGGCCAGTTGAGAGAAGGAAGCCTGATTGTAGTAACAATTAGAACACAGTATTCACTGGATAGGACCGTATGGGTCAGAAAAGGTAGAAATATTGTTAATTGGTGTATTTGGGTTTTCTTTTCCCATTCCGCTATCCTTGAGTCCCAGGAACGTAACAAATGCAGAGATGCCAGTGACTAGGAAATATAAAGACATTCTGTGTTTGTAAATAGTCGTGTTGAATCTGTGTCCAAACCTGCTTGTGCTTGTGAAAGAGTGCACATCTGGCTTGCTCACATTTGGCATTTGGCAAATGTTAGTTCCACTCTCTACATTCCCTTTTCCTTATTTCTCTCTCTCTCTAGTGATACATGTATACGTATAACCCATAACATATGTAGTAGCAATATGGATTATAAAACGTGTATGCATGTGTGTGTCCCCATCGGTTTAAGCACTAGCAATACTTACTTCCCTTAGCAGTAGCGGGGTACCGGGATGTGTTGGCAGGTCCACTGCTGGTAATCGTATTGACTGGGGATGGGTACTGGTGTTCTCAGGGATGTAAAATATTCAGCAGAGTTAGGGATGATCCCCCACAACAGAGAATTGCCCTGCCCCAAAGTGCCAGCAGCACCCCCATTGAAAAATGTTCTGCGTTTGCAGTGTGGAGGAATTCTCAGCAACTTTGAGAATTAGAGACTCTTTATAATTCTGTCATAAAAGATAGCTGCTTTGCCTTAACAAATGGTGTTACTTGATGAGAATAGTGACTGTATCTTGATTCTTGTGAAATTCTAGGTATGTTACATTCTTCCCTGTATGTGAATATTATTTTGAATTTTAGGGCGTTGCTCTCACTGTTCTCTTAATACAGGTATATGGCGAAACAAAGGTGGTTACTGTTTGGATTCCTCCCCTGCCACCCCAGACATTCTTTCTTTGGGAAGCTATTAGATAAAAATTGGGTAGGCTTTGCGGACAAGGCATTTCACCAGAAAAATAATCTTAGCATCACTGTGCACACACACAGAGGCTACACACACAAAGAAACTTGCAGGGCTCTTTTGATATGACATAGGGAAACTGACAGTGCCAATAATAGCACAGAGCTGTATCTCTCACGGTGCTTTTGAAGGCGTAGAGAGCAAATGGCAATTCCAGCGGTAGCTGAGATATATTTTGCAGTGGCTAGAAAGAAACTGGCATTCTTATAGGAGTCCAGGAAATTGTCTTTGAGCCTTTGAAGGCACACAGAAAGCTAATGACACCTCAGAGGAATAGTGTTCTCAGGTTTTAGATGCCACAGATGCCAGCAATGCTAAAGCCAGGATATAAAACCTTTCTTATAGGGCCTTTAAGAATCCTCAGTGTGCTTTTATTAGCAGGCTGAGTGTGTATATAGAAATGTTAATGGTCTGTGGAGCAAGCTCAGCTTGTTTTTGCAAACTACAGAACTATAAAAGTTATCAGAGAGGACACACATTCTCCTTCCTTCCTTTGTTCCTTCGTGTTTTCTGTTTGTTTGTTTCCTTTTCTGTATAATAGAGCACCTATCATGTGCTGGGTTCTGTGGATACAAAGGTGAATCCCATGCGGATTCTTCTTTCTAGAAGCCGACCACCTAATATGGGAAGAAATGTGTGCTCTAATATCTACAGTGCAAGGTAGAAGGTGATAACGATGCAAGTAAAGCACAAATTAAATGGAAATTTAGCCACAGAAGAAATTACTTCTGGCTGATAGGATCACAGGAAGCGACATAGAGGAGAGAGTGGAAATGGTATTGAACTGTTTTCAAGAATGTGTAGGCTTTGGGCAGGTAGCAATTAGCTTGTAGGGAAAAAGAAGTGAGCATTGTAAGGGAGGACACTGCACGCTGGTGGAACAGCATTGTACAGGTTAGGGCAGGAGTGGTACAGAGTGGGGAACAGGGAACGGTTAGGAGGTTCTTGGTATGTACTTCTGATTATTCAGACAATGAACCTCCATTTATTCCTCGTTAATTAATGATCTGGAATTCTGGTCCTTTACATTTTGATGTGCTATAGAAATTCCTATGGAGCTTATTAAAGGGAGCCCTTCTGCACACCTTTGTTTAGAAGATCTGAGATCCTCGTCGTCCCTTACTGCCTGTGGCCAGTGTGGGCCCAGCAGCAGCCATTGGGCACTCTAGCCACGTGTGTCTCCGAGCTGGGACACAACGCTGGAATGCGGGGGCCGGGGGGGGGGGCAGGAGGGAAATGGAAATTATTTTTCTAAGAAGTAAAATCCCCAAATCTCCTCCTAAGCAACTGCAATAACACCTCATCTTTTATTTAATTTTCTTTTAATGGAAAAGCCAGTAATGCTAAATGAAAGCAGATGACTGGTAAAGATTTGGATGTTGTTTATAAGTCTTTTCTATGATTTTTTTATTGAGTTTTTTGGTTTCCTAATTGATTAATAAAGGGAAGAAGGGGGAAGACTGACGTGTGTTATATTCTATCAGGGTTCAGATAGAGTGAAATTATTCCCACCTTGCCAATAAAATTCTCAAGGTTGATTGCTATTTTTAATTTATCTGAGCAGTGTTTTTCAGTGAAGGGACATTGATCCTGATCATTCTGTCAATAGGGAGTTTTACCCAAGGAAGTGAAGTTTCCCTTTTTCCAAATTTGAGCTTTCAGATTGCTTATGTGACATGAATGATGTCAGACCCATACTCCACTGCGGTCCTGCCCAGGCCTGTTGTTTTTGTCAGTAGATTCCCTGAAGTGGTTTTGGCCCTAACTGGGTGCCCTGTCCCTAAGTGCAGGGTCTGGCTGTCATGGTGTACCCTCTGTGACCCACCGAGAGGCGTGAAGAGCATTCTGCCAACAAATAAGCCCCACAGGCACATCTGAAACATCAGGGGCTGCTGCAGTAGCCTGCCTTACAAGTTCCCTGCTGCCCCGCTCACTCTAGCCCACCTTGCTCTCTCCTGACATTTCTATACAAGGCAGTTGCCCACACATTTAAAAGCCCAACCCACAATCCTAGGAGGTATGTAATAGTATTAAGCATACTGGTTACTATTTACCAAGTGCCTGTTGTATCTCCACAGTAGGGCTTGCCTCACGTCAATTGTACTTTACTCAGAAGAGGTGTAATATGGGATCCTGGGTCACAGCTGAGTCCTACAGGAGTGCCTTTTAAAGGCCTGGAACTGTCCAACTCTCAGAGAAGCAAAGCCATATTGGGTGTGGATGCTCTGGGAAGTTGCCAATGATCCCTGCATCCATTGTCAATGAGACCTACATTTTTCATCCTGTTTTTCATGAACTGTGTGGGGAGGCGGTGAGGGTGGGTGGAGGGGAGAGACTACCGTTGACTGAGCCTCAGCCACATGGTGCTAAGTGTGGTACATTCTCTTCTAGCTCATTGGGTCCTCACGATCACTCTGTAAGATTCATATTATTGACATGTATTAGAAATGAGGACAGTCCTGTGGGGCACTCTGGCTCCTGTGTTCCCCAACTCAGGGAGGTGTGTGGTCCACATTGAGGCCCTGCTTTGCTCTTGCCTCTGTGTTTCAGTGCTTCAGACAAGGTCCTGGTCATGAGCAAGACTGGATTGTAGGGTTCTCCCTTCTGGCCCTCCAGGGAAGATGTTTTAGAGGCAGTCTACATTAGGGTCAACTAGCCTAGTAGGTGGGCTTTGCTGTCCACTAGCCGTGTGGCCTTTCCAAGCCTGAAATGATCTAGACGTTAGTTTTATTATCCCTAAGTTGGGGGGTGGGGGGAAACCTAAGTCAAAGAATTATCATTAGGTTTAAATGAGAAAATTGATATAAAGTACTAAGCACATGGCCTGGCATGTGGTGAGTGCTCAAGAAATGGTAGCAGCTATTGTTATTGTGATTCTTTGAGGCTGATTCTTAACTGGATACATATCCACACCCCTAAATCTACCTCTTTAGAACCTGTCTTAAAAGAGTTTATGTCATGTTAAGTTATAAAATGTCTTTTCCATGCTGTCTGGTTTTCTGCATTCACTCTTCCACCCCCTACTACCTTTCCATGGTTCTGTTGAGGTGAGTTTCACACTCCCAGGTGCTCATCAGTAGCTATTACCATATAAGAAAATGAGAAAATAGCTTACTGCTTCCTCGTATTGTTCGTCAATTGGAAAACACAGTATAACACTTTAAATCTTTTTCTTTTTCTTTTAATTTTTTTTTTAATTTACATCCAAATTAGTTAGCATATAGTGCAACAATGATTTCAGGAGTAGATTCCTTAGTGCCCCTTACCCATTTAGCCCTTCCCCCCTCCCACAACCCCTCCAGTAACCCTTTGTTTATTCTCCATATTTAAGAGTCTCGTATGTTTTGCTCCCCTCCCTGTTTTTATATTATTTTTGTTTCCCTTTCATCCGTTTTGTATCTTAAAGTCCTCATATGAGTGAAGTCATATGATATTTGTCATTCTCTGACTAATTTCACTTAGCATAATACCCTCTAGTTCCATCCACGTAGTTGCAAATGGCAAGATTTCATTCTTTTTGATTGCTGAGTAATACTCCATTGTATATAGATACCACATCTTCTTTATCCATTCATCCATCGATGGACATTTGGGCTCTTTCCATACTTTGGCTATTGTTGATAGTGCTGCTATAAACATGGGATGCATGTGTCCCTTTGAAACAGCACACCTGTATCCCTTGGATAAATACCTAGTAGTGCAATTGCTGGGTCGTGGGGTAGTTCTAGTTTCAGTTTTTTGAAGAACCTCCATACTGTTTTCCAGAGTGTCTGCACCAGGTTGCATTCCCAACACTTTAAATCTTTTAATGTTGAACTTGCGTGGAGTTTGCATTCAAACTGGAGATGAATTCTTTTCATGCCTATCTAGGTGGTACAAATGGAGATTGTAATTGATACCTTGTCTGTGTTGTTCTCCAATACCCATGACAGTAGGACATATCCATGCCTGTGTCACACACACACCAAGTCACTGTCAGTGCTTGTTCTGGCTTGGTGACCCTTTGCTAAGAGGTTCATTTTCTTGCACAATCTCTGGTCTAATTTTACCTGCGGCCCATTGATATTTCATGGCCAGCACTCCAGGCCAGACTGCGTGTGCCATGTTGGATCCCTGAAGCCAGGTGGTGGCAGAAACAGCCCAACTGCTTTAGAATGAAATGTTTAGGAGGGAAGTCATTTCCTATGGCAGAACAGAGCAACTAAACTGAATGTTTGGTTGAAATGTGTCTGCCATGAACCCACTTTAATTTTGGTTGAAAAATGTCATTCATTACATTTTTCTGTTCAACTGTTTTACAAGCTGTGTTCTGACACAGGCTTTCTAAGAAATCAATCCCCAAGAACTCTTGCTGGAGTATTCTGTATCCAAGGTAGGCTATACAAGTTAAAGCTGTTGCTAAGGGGATGAGCTGAGGAATTTGAATGTATAAATGTTGCTATTATATTTAAATTTTATGTACCATCTTACCCAAGCTTTACTTTCGGGTGACTTGGGGAACGGAGTGGGATTTATAGCTGGTGAAGACTAACGAGATAGGCACCATCTTGTCAGAACTCTCTACCAGTAGTGTTTACATTGCACTCTCTTCATAAACAAAACATTCTATTTTTCTTTTTGAAAGAGTCCTAGATAATCTCTACCTGCAAAGCTACTCTCCGTTTCAGGCCATGCCCTCGAAGATACAGTTTCCATCACTAGGGGCTGCTTACTTCAGTGAGAGGAAAGTGATGGGGGAGGAAATAGTTTTCTTAATGTTTTAACCACTGAAACAGATCTCTAGAGTGACAAAAGAAATTCCACAGTTTACTGGGTGTGATTTTTTTTTTTTTTTTGGCCAGTTCTTTTCTACCTGATTCTTGCCTATTCCATTCTACCTAAAATGCTTTTTTGCACTCTTTTATATTCGATAGAGAGAAAGACTTTTCTTATACTGAAAAACAGTTAAAGCAATTCCAATGGGTAATATGACTGATTTTATTTGTAATATTGATATATGACTAATGTGCCAGGTATTGTGTTAGGAGTTTAATATACATTATCACACTTAAGTTTATACTGTGGCAGACAAAGGTGTGGTTCATGATCCCAAGCATATGAAATGCCTAGCAGCTGAATATAAGATGACAACAATATTCTCTGCATTTGTGTGCCCCTGTGCTAAATATATTTAGATTGAACCACATGACATTGCTCTTTAGTGAGCAAAAAGAGCCAAATGTTGGCAGTGTCTTACGGTTCAACCCAACACATGTGTGTGTATACTCAAACTGCCAGACATAGTTCTAGAATTTCCTTGGGACATACCTGACATGTTTCACAGGCATAAAAATGTGGGATTTTTGACAAACGTATAACTAACAATGCAGAGAAGTAAAATTCTTCAATGCTTTGTCTATTCATCCCAGAACCGAAGAGCTATGAGGTTGTGTGGTGGCCCTGCCTTGTTTCACAGAAGTGAGGCCCCGAGAGGTGAGGGGACTTGCTTGTGGTCATGGGGTGAGTTAGTGCCGGGTGTGAGGCTGGAACTTAGGCCTTTGTGGCTTCTGGAACAATGTTTGACCTTCCTCTATTGATTTTCAATTATAGGCCTTCAAAGCCCATTTTGCATGTGATGTCTCTAACTTAGAAGTAAAGTAACTGGTATAGTCCTGCGGCTCTGCTAGGCACAGGTGTTCCAGGGGGTAGGGCATTCTGTGGTGCAGAGAAGAGCGATGGGAAAGAGTAAGACATTCCATGTGGAGGTGACAGAGAATGTTGGGTGGTCAGGTGGGAAGGGATGGGCAGCACAGAGCAGGGGCCTGCATGTGCACTCGGGAGGGCCACAGGAGAGACCGTTTGCAGATGAGGACCAGGCCTGGCTGGCTGAAGTGACTGCCTTGGGCCCTTTGGTGGTTCCTTCCTGCTGCCCGATTAGAAGCGCTCTGGGTTCCCTCACATGGCCTCTTGGCCAGACACAGGCCTGTGCTGCATTGTTGGTCAGGAGTGGCCCCGCAGTTCTCTTTTTCATCTCTTGGGGGTTTTACCTCGGGGGGGGTCTTACTGTCCTTCCCTGCCCCTGGCACCATCTCAACAGGCTTCAGTAATTTTGAATTTTGGGGAGAAAAGGTTCAGTGCCCAAGGCCTAACATTTCCTTTTCTCTCAGAAGGGCTTCTGCACTGCAAATTTGCTCAGCCTGTGTCGAGCAACTTCTAAGTTCCTCACATCCATCCTGACGCTCACACGTACAAGAATAAAGTTCCACTGTGTTAGACCACTAAATTAAAATGTGTAGAGAGTAAGTAGACGTGTAGAATATGTATATCTCGGCTGGGACAATGGGCTTGTGATTTTTAAAAGTATAAACAAATTTAAAAATTGAGACAAAGGTAAACCTGTGCATTATATGAGCATGTTTCTTTTTACATAGTAGAAACCAGTGCCTATCAAGTCTAGGGGCTCGAACAGACACTGGCACACATTTTTCTGGAATTCTGTGGCTGGGGCAAGAGAGCACAAAGAGTTTAATACTGGATCACCTCTCCTTGTCACACCTTCAATTGCCTCTGGAGGTTTACCTGTGACTCTGTCTTTGCCTTTGTCCTTCACCATTCTCTGTATGTCTTTCTCAGGATTAGGAATTGCCTCTTCTTTTCTCCCCCACTGAATTTCCACCCTGTTGGCTATCCATGGTGGAAGGCATACTGTCATATCAGAAACACCGCTAAGTCATTGTTCCCAGGGATCTGAGAAGACTGTTTTCCTCTTTCCTCAGATAAATCAAATATACGTTTCTCTTGAATTCTCCAATAACCTGTGATGTGTTCTGGTCTGAGAAAATCTGCTTCCATCTCGAATCTTTGTTGTATACTGAAGAGGGTATACATTTAACAATACAACCAAGCTCATTCTCCTCCCTGGGTTTATGGGTATCTCAATAAATTATTATTGGGGTCTCCCTTACTCTGACAGCAGCTTCAGAAAATAGCATTTCTGCCTTTATTTCCTAAGTTTACTTAAAAGTACATTTTTTAAAAATTGGCTTTCGGTATTTGTGTATAAAGAAGTTGTTTTCTGGCTTTATCTAATTGAGGAACTTTGAGGTGCCTGCCATTTTTCGTGGCAGATCCTTTTGACATTCAGAAATTAAGTGCTCTTTTCTAACAGCAGAAAGGGCTGTCTCAAATACACACTTGGAATTGGCATTTATTATTATTGTTTTTTTATTCTGTGCCTGTTTCATTGTAAGGGGATATTGTGGTACGCTGGGAAATAAAAAAGTCCCATGAAAACTCATTTCATAGTAAATGAGCTAAGCCATTAGGAAAAATTGACCATGAGCTTAATAGGAACCAGTCATGTGATATTGGAATGAAAACAGTTAGTGCAGTAGGTTTCAATCTTTTATAAAGTAGAACTCTTTTGTCAACGGAAAGTCTGGAACCCTATGCTTAAAACAGACGGAGGCACTGAGTGGTGGTGGTGCAGCTGTGAGGAGCCCAGTGCTATCTGCTCTAACCTTTTCTGCCTTTAGTAATTTCCTTCTCAGAAACTGGAAAACCATTTTGCTAATACATTAATTATACAGGTAGAGTAATCCCTTATGTAAATAAAGTGTTACAATTTTAGAGGCATGTTTTTATACATCATTTTATTTCCATTGTCCTCATTTCTTATAAAAGGAAACTGGGGATCAGAGAGGTCCAGGGCCACACAGCTAATCTGTAAGGCAGCAGGATTGGAATGTAGTTCTTCTGACTCTGAGTTTAGGGCTCACTTCACTGAATCCTAGGGTTGTCTGTTAATGATGTAAAAGTCCAGGCTTCTTTGAACTGGTGAAACTCTTTCTGGAATGTTTTGTTCAGTGATGGATGGTAAATGGAAAGATGTCCAGAGCAGGGTGACTGGGGTACAGCTTTTCACATTACAGATAGAAGCAAAAGACTGTAAAAATGGAAATCTCTTTGGGAGTTCATTCACTGGTGTGAATTGGCTTTTAGTAAGTGCATGAGATGCTATGCAAGGAGGGGCTAAAGGCTCTGAAGGCTTGCAAGGTTTTGGATACTGGGTGTAGATGTCATAGCAAAGGAAGGGAAAATAAGAGGACAGGAAGGCTTAAACTTCCTGTAACTTCAGAGATAAGCAGTCTGTGGCTCAGGGGACACATGTAGCCCACGAATTTTCAAAATACAGCCTTTGTTCTTTTTTTCAGGGTAAAAATTAGAAGGCTGCTTTCATGTTTCTACTTCTCAAATATGTCAGTTTTTTCAATGACAGTCTTTTATTCAATATAGTAGGTAATCTGAATTGTAAAGAATATTGTATGTTTCCCCATGGGACTAAATTAAGCTATTTGCATTTTGAATGGAATAAAAAGCTCTAAAAACATTTTCTTTCCCCCTTCTGAATCATCTTTGGAAAAAGAGGTTGCTCACCACTGATTTATTTCATAATTTTATCTGGGTAAACGCTGCTTTGCAGAAAAAAAACACCTATGTGAGTGCAATGATGCTAGCATGGAATTAAGCCCAAAGGGTGGAAAATTCAGTGAGGGAGATTTGGGTTCAACCTGTCAGCAGCAGCAGCAAAATCACAAGAGCAGAGCTAGTCACCCGGAGCAGGTGGCCTAGAGGTGCCAGGCTCCCCATCACTGGAAATGTGCAGAGGCTGAGACTGAGAACCGCATCTCTAGGTCAGGGCTACCTTAGACCACTCTGTTCTTTCGAGATCCAAGATTGTGTTATGTTAAAGGTTTTCATTGAGCCATCACTTCAGTATGAGTCATTTGACTTTCTTGCATTTGAGTAGATGATGCCGAAGAATGCTTAGGTTTGAACACTCTATTCGAGTTTCAAATGGTTAGGTTTCTTATGTTGAGTTAGGTTTCTTATGTTTTGTGAATTTCTCACTCTTGAAATGTTCTCAGAAGCAGTCCGAGAATGTTACAATGTTCACTGGGCCAGATTTGTTAATATATTTTAAGAGTTTGTGATCCGTGAATAAAAACTGATCTGAATATTGTATGGTAAAACAGTAGTCTACATACTTTTTATTTTAAAAATACCATCTGTGAGTCTTGGAATGACCCTGCGGTTGGTAAATGTGTCCCCAGTGCAAAACATACAGAGCTGTGTTCCTGAAAGTTGTGTATTAAGTGACCATATTTTCCATTTATTTGCATAGGTTCTCAAAGATTTCCCATTTTTATTTTTGATTCATCTTCAGATTTCAGGTAGTTTTTCATAACTGTTTATTTAGCTTTACCTTTCTCTGTCAGCCTTAGGACTTAATGGTCTGTAATAAATTCATGTTTTAGTGTACTAAGGGCATGATATTACAAATGAAAAAAATGAACAAACCAAAAAAAAAAAAAACCTAAGTGAACTCTTTTGTAATACACATAATTTCCCAATTTACCTATTTTATAGGTGCTCACTTTTTCTATCATAAGTCACTGATCCACAGGAAGAATGAATCAAGGTCTGCTAAGCAAAGAAAACTTAATTTCTTTGAGAAAAATATATCCTACTTCTCTGCCTTAAAAAAAATAAGAACAGGGAACATAAAAACTGTATTTAATAAAAGGGGTAAAAATTAAGAGAGTCTGAGGATGAAAGTAAAGAGGTAAGAGAGCTCACAGAAAGAAACACCCACCCCCCCCCACACCCACCCACACACACACACACACACACACACACACACACACACACACAGGAAAAAATGAGGACCTGGAGTAAGAGATTGAGACAAAATGAAGCAGACGCCCAAAGATGAATCTATAGGAACAAGTGCAAAGTTGTAAGCTGAAACCCTTTTTGAGGGCCAGGCAGGTAATAATGTAACATCATGAGAAGTGGAGGCAGATATGAATTGTGGAGTGCCTGGCCCGCCTAAAAGCACCCAAATCCAACAAAACAAAACACTGTGCTGACCAAAGGAAATCCATTCGTCACCTGCTGGCCACCAGGGTAGACCCCTAGGTTATGACCACCCACGGAAATAAGAGCTAACATTTACTGAGTGTTTACTATGTGCCAGGCCTCGTTCTCTGTGCCTTACCTATAATGACTCCAATCCTCATAGGGTCCTTGGAAGCACATGCTGCTGTCATTATCCTCACTTCAAAGATGAGGTAAGTGAGGCTTTCAGTATTCAACTGAGGTTATTGTACTTCCACAACTGGTAAATGGTGTAGCCAAGGGTTGAACAGTAGATACCCTTGCAATTGTCAGGATGTATTTACATGCGGTATTTTACTGATCATCTTGGAACCTTCTTGAGGTAAGCAAGGTAGATATTGTTATTTCCATTTTACAAATGAGGAAACTAAGACTCGGAGGGCTGCCTTGACTGAGGGCTTCCAGCTGGCAAGTGACGGACTTGGTACCCAAGGGCTTCTGCCTTTAAATCCAGGTTTTTTCTACTAGACTGTACCACCTTGCAATGATTTAAACTGAAAGCCGCGGGTCAATCTTGAGGAGTGGTAGCATTTCTGAAAAACATGGAGCTCTGACTTATTTTTTCTACCTTGGGGGAGGAATATTAAATATTTGCAGTGTTTAAATTCCCTTCACCCCCTTTCAGGCCTTGAATCCCTCTCAGAGGATGTTTAGGGCTATCATTTTCCTATTTATTTTTTAATGTCACACTTTTTGTTCCTCTGCAATTGAAAGAGGACGTGGAGTATGATATTTTCATGCAGAGTTTTCCTAGGCTATTTGATAAGATCTGTTTTCTAAAGAAAGGTTCACCGCCAAAGTCAGTTACAATAGTAACTGTAAGAGTTTTTAAGTGATATTTACCAATGCACATTTTCCTGTTGCACAGTTTTTGAAATTATTTTGAGTAGACATTGGAAAACAGCATTATTTTAAAACTGTGTTCTCATTTTTTAAAATCTTAATTGAAAATTAAACATCATTGGGAACAAAGGAAATACTTTCCTTTTCCTGATCCCCGTTGCACTCTTCCATTTTGTGCCTCTGTCCTGTAAATTCAGAGAACTTTGTTATATGGAGTGAGAGCTGGAATATTTTACTGGGACATGCTTCGACTTCCCTCTCACCCTACATCAAGAAACTAAGCATGATTTTATCAAAAGAATGATATGAAAAGAAGATTCCCTTTCCCATAATTTTGTTTTGTCCTTTCCTTACAGGGGAGAGAGGGGCCAAAATGTGCTTAATTATTTGCTACATTTCCTGTGCCTACATATTTATCCCTCATATTATCTGAGACCAACTGAAGAGGGAGTGTTTAGAAAAGAGAGGAAAGCTAATACAAGTTGAAAGTAAGATGCTTGCATCTTAATTTTAAGAGAACACAGAAAGCCAAATGCTTTCAGAAAAGGGCCCCTTCATGGAGTAATTTGCCTGGTATGGCATCACAGTTTGCTGTATAATTTCAGCCCTGTTACTATGGAAACCTGCTTTAGTGTAGCAGTGATTGTTAATCAGGATTTGTCGTTATTCCCCTTTCATCACGAGGCTCTATATCCTTATGGATTAAATCACAGTTCTCATTGACAATGGCATAGATCAAACATTATTGCCACACATAAAACCCTGGGCCGCTCCCTGTCATTTCCCCCCATTACCGGCAGTCGTGAATGCCAGCTGAAGTCTAACTCTTACAAGGAAATCAAGGCTCCTCTTGGCTCCTCTGCTCTCTACCCTCATGACAGAATGCCAAGTAGGGGAGGAAGAGGGCTACTTTCATATGAACTCAGCCTGTGCCTATGGGAAAGGCAGGCATCGTTTCATGTCATTGCCAAACTGAGTCTGTAGCTACAAATCCAGGCAGGAAGTTGGTTTCAGTGTGACCTCTGACCTCTGACTTCTTCAATGTGTTTGCACATCAGGCATTTAACCGAACTCTTTTTTCTTGGTGCAACCATCTTTCCCTTTCTTTCCAGTCGGTCTTCTGGATTCCTAGCTGCTGCTTTTCCATAGGAAGGCTGTCAAGGTGGGGAGGGCAAGCTGCTACCCCAGTAGTTGTGGCTGTCCTGCCATAAACCAGACAGTGCTGTGGGGCTCATGGGGAAATGGCTTCCTCTTTCCACTTGGGAGAGTTGGGTGATGACAGTAGCTGGATTTAGTAGTGCCAGATCGTCCCCATATTCAGGGAAATCAGCTTTAAGGAATATGGGAATGGCCATGCTCTAGTTACACAGTGTTATGGTTTAGGGCCCATCACCAATCATGGCCTGCCTTCGGATTGCTGACAGGTTTGTTTGGGAGCAAGAACCTTTAACAGCCTCTGCAGCCAGTCTACCTGGATTCCATTTCTGGCTCTCCTGCTTACTAGCTGTGTGACCTTGGTAAGACTTCTAACCTCTCTGAGCTTCTGTATGTAAAGCAAGGATAATAATAGTACCTACCTCATGGTGTTGAGGATTAAATAAGCCAATATTCCTGACGTGCTCAGACTGACGAATGGCACATTCATTGTGAGTGCTGTATAGGTGTTTGTAAATAAATGAAAAAGAAACAACATTGTGCTTACATGTATTCAAAATATATTCCAGATTGGATTACCCAAATATTAGTGAGGTGTTGAAAACAGCACTCCCCTCCCCCTCTCATCTCGTCCCCCCTTCTACTCCCTGCTTTCTCTTCTTCATCTCTGCAATGTGCCCAACCCCCAAGTATAATTCTGATTGGCTAAATTAATTCTGCAGCATCCTGCTGTGAATAATTATGTTGATCCAGTGTGTATTCTGATGCCTTTTTTTTCCCTTTGCCTAAATTATAATGTGACAATTGCGGCTCACAGCTGGCTCATCAGAGGTGGGCAGTTTGGGAATTGGCGCATCTGAATGTGCTTCTCTGTTAACCCTCTGCCTTGATTGCTTAAGACAAGACATATGTAAACCCCATGATTATTGTCATTTGTTTGGACTTTGCAAAGACTCTGCCTTCAAACATAAAGCTGCTGGGTTTGTTTTGGGGGAGGGGGGCCATATAGAAGTCCCCTCCCCCTCTCCCTTCCCCCCTCTTCCCTTTCAGACAATAAATAGCTGTCAGGCTTATGTCAAGGATGAAATTATAGGTGCACATGAGGCCTTGATTACATTGTTTTGGAGAGATTGCTATTAGCATACTGAAATGAAGTCTAATTTTTCACTGACGGGGCTGAGTCAAAACTCAAGTGACAGAGGCTGGGCATCTATGGTATAAGGGAAGAAAGGTCCGAAAGGAGCCTCTGTTTTATACCGAATGGGCTTTTTCCTTATTTAAAACAAACGACGAGAACAAAATAACTAATGTGAAGAATATCGTGTTGGAAAAGAAAGGCCAGCTGATCAAGGATGAAATAAGACATTTGGGTTAGATAAGGTTCTTTGTGAAATTACTGTGTGTGATTTTCAAGTGTATTTAATCCATTTGGAGGCAGCATCTTGATTCTTAAGCGTATGTTTTAGCTGAAGAATGCACCGTCTTGATTTTTTATTTTGCTTGCTGCCTGCATAATTCATTTCATACCGCCACATCCCCCATGCACGCACCCTCTGAAGACGCATGCTTATGATCACCCCATCTGCAGGGTGAGTGCCCTTGTTGTACTTCTGCTGTTTACACATTCTGAGGATGTGAACATGTGGCTTGTTCATTTTCAAAATCCTTCATTTAAAGAAAAGTTCTTTGCATGTGGTTCCCCTGAAATGTTTTATGGAGTGGTGTCTCATATGATGGTAGGTTGATAATTATACGTGTTTTATTATAACTGTCCCTGCTCGTTGTGATGGAAATTTAAAAATTATAGACACACATACACATACACAGGCACATACACCCACCCACATAGGGTGCATATGCATGTGTATGCATATAAAGGTTTTGGCAATGTAATTAACTTGAAAGGTTATTCCATACCATTGTTTCATTATGATTGTTATTAGAGGAGAAACATGAAGATTTAGTGTGGAGGGGGAGAAAAGAGGGTGTCCTCCAATTTGAAAGTTTGTAACAGTGGAGAAAATTTGTAGACAGATCCTATTTTTATTTATTTGGGATATCTATTTTCAGAACTTACTGAGTAGAAGACACTGTACTGTGGTTATTGTGGGGATTCAGAGGTGGATTAGTGATGGTGCCTGCAGTTCAGAAATGTGTGGTGTAGAATGCAAGAGAACACATGCCCACGTAGCTCTAGTAGAGCAAAGGATAGTGGGATTGTGGAGGAAGAACTGATGTTTGCTTTGCTGTTCTGCTGTTACATGGTGCAAAGGTAAATTGAGGAAGAGGAGGGATCGGTGAAGGTTTAATGGAGGAAGTTGTATTCGAAGTGCAAGGAAAATTTAAACTTGGAAATGGAAGAAAAACATCCCAAGCAGCCTGAAAAACATAGAAGCCAAAGCTGGGAGCTAAACTAGTGAGGGCTCTGGCTTGGTCAGAGCTAATCACCCCTGGCTGTGCTTTGGCATTGCCTACCTGGTAATAAAAATGCCTGCTGCGTGGGGTGTCTGGGTGGCTCAGTCTGTTAAGCAGCCAACTCTTGATTTCGGCTCCAGTCATGATCTCATGGTTCGTGGGTTTGAGCCCTTCATCTGGCTCTGTACTGACAGCATGGATCCTGCTTGGGATTCCTTCTCTCCCTCTACCTGCCCCTCTCCAACACACACTCACCGTTTCTCTCTTAAAATAAATAAACTAAAAAAAAATGCCTGGTGCCTGAAATCTCTAGAGACAAAATTAGTCACTTCCTAGGGCGGGGAGCTGCTAATGGGTATGGGGGTTCCTTTTGGGGTGATGAAAAATGTTCTACAATTGAATGTGGTGATGGCTGCATGATTCTGGATATGCTAAAAACCACTGCATTATATACTTAAAAAAATTTTTTTTAATGTTTATTTATTTTTGAGAAAGAGACAGAGCGTGAGTGGGGGAGGAGCAGAGAGAGAGGGAGACACAGAATCTGAAGCAGGCTCCAGGCTCTGAGCTGTCAGCACAGAGCCCGATGCGGGGCTTGAACTCACAGACTGCGAGATCATGACCCGAGCTGAAGTCAGACGCTTACCAACTGAGCCACCCAGGTGCCCCTGCATTATATACTTTAAGTGGATCAGTTGTATGGAATGTGCTGCCTGGCTCCCACATCAGACCAACGAGATCAGAATCTTGGGCCTTCTGTGACAGGTCCTCAGGTGACTAAGCTGTGTCAGGTGCCCCTGGACTGCAGCATGGGCTAGATAGGGGAGACAGTGGGAGTGCAGGCTGGAAGGAAAGAGAGTCTGTTTATCTTAGAGACTCTCGAAGGTCATGCTGCAAGGTTTGTGCTTCTCCCAGCTCAAAGGAACCATTGTAAATTTTAAAGTAGGGGCTTGGTACATTTAGACTGTTTTAAAAAGCTGCTCACAGACATATGGAGGATGGTTTCTGAAAGCTGGGATGCCAGCTGAGGCTATTTTGGGTTACCAGCGGAGAGGCAAAGTGGCCCTCATCAGTGCCAATGGGGAGAGGTTGCAGTGAGAATGGAAAGGAAGGAGCAATCGAAGAGATGCTGAGGAAGCAGAAGCCAGGCCCAGTGACTATGTGGGCAAACGGGAGAGTCTCTGAGTTGGTTTTCCAGACTGTGTTTTGGGGAGGATGGGGGAGTGAGACCAGATGAGGAGCAGAGATGCAGAGAAGGGCAGGTTTATAAGAAATGATGTGTAGTTTTGCATATGCTGGACTCAAGGGACCAGTGGTCCATCCACAAGCAGATGTCTGGCAGACAGTTGGAAATGTAGCAGTGGTCCCAGTTTTCTGAGGCAGGTCACAGAGGCTTGGGAGTCCATGTACAGGATGTATGGACAACCTGCTTCCACAATGGCTTACTCACCTGGCTGTTGGCAGGAGGGCCCAGACTCTCATGATGTGAGTCTTGCCGTTGGCTGCCCGAGTATCCTCACAACATGGCAGCTGGCTCCCCTGGAGTGAGTTACCCAAAAATGGGCAAGTGAGAGGGTGGAACAGAAGTCTGTATCTTTTGTGAAAGCCTGGGGAGTGACATCACTTCTGTGGGATGCTCTCGGTCACACAGAGCCGGGTGATGCAGGGTCAGGGAGGGAATGCAGGAGGGTGTGAGAACCCAGGCCCACAGGGGGGCATTCTGGAGCCTAGCTACCACACTTGATTCCTGACACTACAGAATAGTAACAATAAATGCTGTGGTCACTGACACTGGAGTGTCTGTGAAGGGAAGGACTCTGAGATGCAAGGTAGCTACAAGCTCAAGGGCAAGGAAGCATGTGTTACCTGGAGGATTCGTTCACTCAGTGTCTGAGGGCAGCCCTGTGTGTCAGAGGCAAGGAAACAAAATGAACAAGGCCTTGTCTCTTGGGATTGTCCCTCCTGGGAGTTTCTTGTCCCCGGACTCTGAAGGGCCAGAGGGGTGGGGCAGAGATTCCTAGACCCCCCACACTGTCCCCAGTGCCAGGCCATGGAGCAAATCTCCAGAAAGGAAGGAAACATAATTTGGAGGGAACTGGAGAAGAAGTAAGTTTCTTCATCATCTGAACATGCTAAAAAGTGCCCATCCATCTAGGCCCATTGCCAAGTGACTTCACCAAGGACACTGCTATAGAGGGTATCTGAAAGGGCTGCATGAATGATCCCAGGCCAACTTCAGATCTAAGCCCAGGTAAGTCAAGAACTAGGGTGGGGATGGACATAAATGAATCTTTTCAGTTCTGTAGTGTATTTGACTTTATTCCATGAAGCTGGAAAGGAAAGTTCTTTTTAGAATAAGGGTTATAGATAATATTCTATTTCTGGGAACACAGGGATGAGATGAACCTTCTCAAATAATGTGGCTTCTGATCCATTAACAAGTGTGTTAAAATTTATTCCCTAAAGAAATTCATCCTATTTTATATTTTATTTTAGAGAGAGAGCGTGAGCAGGGAAGGGGCAGAGGGAGAAAGAGAGAATCTTAAGCAGGCTCCATACTCAGTGTGGAGCCCGACGCAGGGCTCGATCCCTGACCCTGAGATCATGATATGAGCCAAAATCAAGAGTCGGATGCTCAGCTGACTGATCCATCCAGGCACCCTGAAATTTATCCTATTTTAACTTTGAGGTTGGGACTGAAGAGTTTGTTTTTTTCAGAAATGGAAAATGTTGCTTTTAAAATTAAGAATAAGGAATTTAATTGTATTTTTAAAAATAACAAATTCTAGATCTTTAGTTTGATTATAATTTATTAAGATGAGGAGAGGTAATTAAGGAAAAGCAGGAGTGGAGAAGCAGAAAGACTAAGAGTGAGTCTCAGAGAGAGGACTTTGCATGTGTGAGGAGTGAGGGAGCAGATGATCCATGAATGTGTTAGTTGGTGGTAAATTCTGTTTACATCAATTTCTGTTTGCCTGGTCTAGATCTCCAAGTCTCCTTAGTCCTTCTGCTCAATGAAAGGAGGTCACCTTAGCTGCCCCATCAACACTTCTCTATTACTTGTGAATTCCCCCACCTTTTTTTTTTTTTTTTTTTTTTAACAAAGAGAGGAAGCCTTCACTAGGCTAAATTTTAATGACACTGTTTGGTTTTTATGGTATTTATTACGCAGCTACCTTCTGTTTGTGGGCAGTGATACTTGGCTTTCCATTTATGATGGTGGTATCTCTTTGGAAAATAAATGAATGTACATCTAACCAGTGGTTTACATGAAAGATACTATGTAAATAATATTTCAACTGGCAGAAATCATGAACTGTGGTAGTGAAATGACTAACAATTAGGAAACACTACCAGAGGGCATGCTAGTTTGGCTTTGATTTATTTAGTCAAAATCTGGTTGTCTTAGACATGTGGGCTGCTGTAATAAAGTAACACAGACTGGGTGGCTTAAACAACTGACATTAATTTCTCTCCCTTTTGGAGGCTGGGAAGTCTAAGATCAAGGGACTGGCATGGTCTGGTTCCTGGTGAGGACCCTCTTCTGGTTCACAAATGGCCACCTTCTGTGTCCTCACATGGCGGAGAGAGCTCTGGTCTCTTCCTCTTCCTGAAAGGATGCTCATCCCATCATGGACACCCTGCCACATGACATCATCTAAACCTAATCATCTCCCAGAGCCCCACCAACTAATACCATCACATTGGGGACTAGGGCCTCAAACATGTTTTTTTGTGGGGGGGGGGTGGAATGCAAACATTCAGGCCATAGCATGTATGTTGTGATATCTTTGTGTCATGAGAAATGTCATTCTGTCAGTAGTGCTGAAGTTGGCATCATCACATCTTGGGTGTGTGGCTACTGGCAGATCATTCAGCCTCAGTTTCCACATCCCTAAGGTGGGATCGTAACCCCTGTTCCCGTTACATCACAGGACTATGGTGAGACCCAAGTGAGATAATATTTGTGCAGCTTGTGTCACTTAAGACTGGTAAACTGCCCTTCTGTTAAACTGTCTTTTCATTATGCCAGATGACTGCTGAATAAGCTGTTTTATGTTGTTATAGATATTTGGAAAATATTTAAAAACACATTTTAGAATAAGATCAAGTGTTACATTTTAGTTTTGTCATCTTGATTTTCAGATGATAATATTGATCTCCAGGACTAACTCCTTTTCATGTAAATGAAGGAAGAGTTATGGCCTCCTGTCCCTCACCCCCCTGGCTTTTTCTATGGTTCTATGATTGCTTTCTGGCCAATCATATTCTTGTTCTCCAGTCTTTAAGTTTATTAAATTAGGATTTTACCCATGCTTGCTCATTCATTTTATTTTTACCTTGTGAAGACAGTGAGTTCTGGATTGTGGGGGATGTCTCTAAAATATGGATTATGTGCAACCTGGGATGCTGTGGCCAGGGAGAGGGCAGGCTACCCCTCTTCCTCTAAAGAGGGCGAGGAGTGGAGACATCCACATTTGTTGATGGAGTCACCTCTTTATTCCACCACAGGTGCCTTTTTAGTTCCCACCCTGTGCTGAGAGACAGGAGCAATGAAGGCAGAGGAAAGGATCCAGAAGGGCAAGCACAGAGCCTTTTTTTCTGGCAGCATCTGGCTGCCCTTTGGGAGATACAGGAACAACCTCTTCTGTGCCCACAATTTGGGGGAGCCCTAGACCAGTATGTTTGCTGGGACATACCAGGTGTTTCTGGAACCCAGTGGGTGGAGGAGACCTAGGTCTATAACAGCAATTTTGTTGATGGACAGACAGGTAGCACTTTAAAACTGAGCCTGTAGTATTCGTGATTACTTCTTATGAGTTTTTTTTGTTTGTTTTTCTTTCTTTTTTTTTTTTTGTAAGGAAAGCAGTTTAAAAAAAAAAAACACAACACTGAGCTTTTTGCCACCTTCCTCTGTCAATTTACAAGTAGTGATAACTCAGTCCATTGGTGAAGTGCTATGATTTTCTAGCAGATGTAGTTAAATCATGATGGGAGGCTTTACCACTCTTGGATTATGACTACTCTGCTGGGCTGGGGTAAAGAGTACCCTAATAATACAGGAATGCTTTAATAAAAAGGTTCAATTTAATACTGAGGGAATACTTTGAGCTGACTAAAAATGCAGAAGAGCTCTCTCTGTGAGCAATCTGCAAAGAGGCAAAAATGGAGCTCGATGTGGCTTTTAGGATGTCCTTTGTCCTTATGGCTTCTCAAAGCTCTTTTCAGATGAAGCAAGTGGCTGACACAGAGATGTTGCTAATTACATCTGTGAAGGAAGTGAAACAGTGTGACCAGCTCAGAGCAAAGACCAGAGCAACTTTAGAGAGAAAATCACTCTGTCATATTTGTACAAATATGTGCACTTCAATGATAATTATCATCATCATTGTTTACTATTGCTACACTATATTAATTATCTATTCAATGATAATTAAATACATAATTCTAAACATCATCCCCAAACAAATTACCTTTTATCAATTGAAACAAACCAATTAAAAATTTCAAAATGCAACCATGTAATCAACAGCTTAATACATGTTAATTATGACCAAAATTTCAATTAATGTGTTAATATATGACCTCAAATCTCCAGAAACAAACAACGAAAAAAGCAGCCTCACATAGCAATTATGGCCTCATTTGATTGACAGATATCTGTGAGTTTGTTTTGGTGTCTGACTTGGTAATTTGACTTATATCAAAAGAGCCAGCCTATTCTCTCTGCTGTTGGAAGTGGCCGCGTAAAAAGTGTGCAGGGTTTTGAAACAGCTCTCTCTTCTCTTCAGCTCCTGCGTTGTCTCTTCCCTGCACTGTGCTATCAGTTGTGTTTCTTTAGAGTGTAATCTCAGCTGCCCCAGGAGCCTGTGGAGTGGGTAGCACAGGCTGTGATGCCTTCATTTTATAGGTAGGGAAGGCGTGGAATGGACAGGTTCATGCAGCTGCCTGAACCAGTGCAAGTGATTTCAGGGAGCGCAAGGCAGCTTGGACATGGGTGTGCTTGGAGGGCAGAGGGGACAAGACATGGTGGTAATCCATCACATTTCCTTTGTTCCAGTTGGGAGCCATAATGAGGAGGATTAGAGCAGGGAGGAATCATGCTGTGTATGGAGGTGTCAGAAAGGGTCTCATGGAGGCTTGGTGGATGGAAAAGATTCAGACAGGAAGAGATTGGGGGTGGAGAACACTCTAGCAGAAGGAAGGGATTAGAGTTTTTCACGGGGTCAGGACACAAGTTTGGCTAGAACTTAAGAGTCGCTGTAGAAAAGCAATGGGGAGATAAGTTAGGCTGGGGAAATGAATCTATCAACCTTCTTTCTTTTTTAATGTTTATTTATTTATTTTTGAAAAAGAGAGAGAGAGTGAGTGAAAGAGAGCACATGCACGTGCGTGCACAGGTTGGGGAGGGGCAGAGACAGAGAGGGAGATAGAGAATCCAAAGCAGGCTCCAGGCTCTGAGCTGTCAGCACAGAGCCCAACACAGGGAGTGAACTCATGAACTGGGAATTCATGACCTGAGCCGAAGTCAGATGCTTAACCAACTGAGAGCCACCCGGGTGCCTCTGTCAATCTTATTTCCTATTCTAAATTGTGCTGCTTGGCCAGAAGGTCATGTTCAACCTGAACTCAAGGACAAGGTCATTTATAAAGGTTGCCTCGCCTTCTTATCTGACTTAAAATGTGTTACACAACTTTACAATCTTGGTGTCCTATCACTTGACCCTTATTTCCTTGGTTTCTTATGACCAATTCATCAAGAGACTGTGTTTTATTCAAAAGGGAGCTGGATGTGCTTCTAAAATAGTTCTTTTAAAAAATATGTACATACCTCTACTCTGAAACATGGCTCACTTAATCGCACTGGCAATTTTATTATGTGCAGTTAAGTTGTGAGTGTATTTTTTTGTGTATTGAAGTGGAAATCCCCTTGAAAATTCAGCAGATTGGACTTGAGTTTGAAAAGGATAGATGAAGAATAGAAGTCTCTGTGCGTAAATAAATGTATGTGTGTCTAAAAATAAGATATACATACACATATATAAACACGTATGCATATGTATGTGTATATAAATAAATAAAATTGGATTGAGTCATAAAAGTATAAATATGTCAAATGTAAAATCTATTAGAGAAGGAGTTTGTTTTTATGACTCAGAGGGGAGGTGTAATACAGAGGTATTTTTAAGACCAAGAACTAATGCGTGTCGATTTCTTTTTGCCCAATTCCTCATCTTCTTGACAGGAAGATGAGTCACTGGATTTGAATCATAAGGCTGTAAAGAATCCTGGGGCAAACTTATTTCAGGCTGGATATTTAGAAACATTGGCTAAAGCAGTGATTGGATATCTGGGTGGATTGAGGAATCATCAGAACAAATCTTTCTCTTCAATTTTTAGATTCTGTAGATCTCCTATCTATCTAAAAAAAAATCTATCTATTTAAAAAAAACATATATATATTTAGAGAGAGAGAGAGAGAGAGAGCATGAGTTGCGGAGAGGGGCAGAGGGAGAGAGAGTATCTTAAGCAGTCTCCTTGCTCAGCATGGAGCCGGACATGGGGCTCAATCCCACAACCCTGGGATCGTGAGTTGAGCCTAAATCAAGAGTTGGATGCTCAACCTACTGAGCCACCCAGGCACCTCTGAAAGTATATTTATAAAGAGGTAATGCTGTATGTACATTTTGAAGGAGGTTGTTAAAATCTATTAGAGGTGGAGGAGCCTGAACACCCATGTTTGTGCATTATTCACAATAACCAAAAGGTGGAAACAGCCCAGATGTCCACTGATGCATGAGTGAATAAAAAAGTGTGGTCTGGGAGCCTGGGTGGCTTAGTCAGTTAAGCATCCAACTCTTGGTTTTGGCTTAGGTCGTGACTTCATGGTTCATGAGTTCAAGCCCCACATCAAGCTTTGTGGTGGTAGTGTGGCGCCTATTTGGGATTCTCTCTCTCCCTCTCTCTCTTTGCCCTCCCACTCTCTTTCACAATAAGTAAACTTAAAAAAAAAGTGGTCTGTACACACAGTGGAATATTATTCAGCCTTAAAAAGAAGGAAATTCTGACACATGTTACAACATGGAAGAAAGTTGAGGACATTATGTTAAGTGAAATAAGCCAGTCACAAAAGGATAAATACTCTATGACCCACTTATATGAGGTACCTAGAGTAGTCCAATTCAAAGAGGCAGAAAGTAGAACGGTGGTTGCCAGGGGCTGGGAGGAAGGGGGAATGGAGAGTTAGTGTTTACTGGGGGCAGATTTATAATTTGGGAAGATGAAAAAGTTCTGGAGATGAATGGTTATGATGGTTTCACAACAGTGTGAATGTACTTAATGCCACTGCTTCACACTTAAACGTGGTTACGATGTAAATTTTACGTTATGTGCATTTTACCACAATTTAAAAAATGAGTGGAAGATTTTATTCAGAACATGAGGAAGCAGAAGCCTGGTGAAGCTGTTGTGGCCAGATTCTTGTCTGGTATGGAAGCACTGATGAGCAATGAGGTGAGGAAAGAAGGCAACTAGGCTTTCTTCCAACTGAATCGTTCTTCCCTCCCTGTCTTCCACCTTCACTTCCCTCCTTTTAATGTTTATCTATTTTTGAGAAAGAGGCAGGGGGAGGGGCAGAGAGAGAGGGGATTCCAAGCTGGGCTTTGTGCTGATAGACAGAGTCCGATGTGGGGCTCAAACTCACAAACTGTGAGATCATGACCGGAGCCAAAGTCGGATGCTTAACCCACTGAACCACCCAGGCGCCCCTTCATTTCCCTCCTAATAATTAATCTTGTCTTCCTTACTTTCCACACTGTGTACATTTTCTCTTTTCACCTCTTCATTCACCCAGGCTATTTTTACCCCCTCACTTTTACTCTTCTTTACCCTGGGAGAATACTCACACCAGCTTCTTTCTTCTGCTCCAGCCTTCTAGGCTCTTTTTCTCTTTTTAATTTTTTTCAATGTTTATTTATTTTTGAGAGAGAGAGAAAGAGCACGAGCGGGGGACGGGCAGAGAGAGGGAGACACAGAATCTGAAGCAGGCTCCAGGCTCAGAGCTGTCAGCACACAGCCTGACAAGGGTTTGAACTCACAAACTGTGAGATCATGACCTGAGCTGAAGTCGGATGCTTAACCGACTGAACCACCCTAGTGCCCCTCTTCTTCTCTTTTTAATGCATAAGATCAACATAGGGGTAGCGATCTAGTGAGGACCATTTTTGACTAAAAGTTAGGTTTTCACTTTGGTCACTTCCCAAAGCCACAGCAGTTGATAGCACAAGTGAAGATGTTGCTGATCATCAGAAAAACACATGCATTGGATGCTTTTCCATAATGAGGAGTGTGCTATGGTGTTACTAAATATTCTTCTGGAAGAAACACGTGAAACAGATTTAGAAGAAATTTGAGAACGAGGACATGAAATTAGTTTTGAATCTTGTATTCTCAACTTCAGTCTAAAATTCATTTTTATTTAGGATCAAGGTCTTAGGATGCTTCTTGTTGACTTCATTAATTAAAAATTATTGAGATGTTTAACCTTGTACAGAAGGAAACACAACAATGGTGTTTTGACCATTTTCATGTGGGTAGTCAATGCCTGATAGTATAAGTTTAAGTCAAAACCACTCAGTCTGCACTTTCAGAGATAGTCATGGAGGAGAGCAAATACTAGTCTGGGATCCTCAATACATAATGTAGGTTTTATCTATTGAAAGTAGAATGCAAGGAATAGTAAGACCTGATTTTCTTGAGGGATGAGAAATGGTCAAAACACATTTACTAATGAAATCTGTATGGGTGGGGACACTTGCTTTCAAGTCTTGGAGAAGAGTAGCCATCTTACCAAGGTTACAGCAGATGTGATAACCCAATTAAAAGCACTAACTAACAAGATACTAGCAAAATCCCTCAAGGCCATATTTATGTTTTATAGGAACAATAAATTCCATTTTAAATAGAACAGTTTCACTTATTTCTTGTGAAATAATGTTAAAGCATGGGTCAGACCTGTTAATTGTTGGGGCTCATCTTAAGAAAATTACTTATGTATTGAAAATATTTTAATTTTTTTTTCTTGGAAATAGTGATCTATTGTTTCTATGGAAATTGGGACCATGGTCTTTAAATGCTCTGCAATGTTGATTCACAAAAGCTAACATTATCTATTTAAATACCACAGGTACTGTAAAGCTTAGTGTGAAGGCTAATTTTAATACAAAGAGTTTGATTTTCATATGTACATGTATTGATATTATCTTAAATTCATATTGGAGGGAACAAGCTAATTTTGTAATTAATGGAATTATTAAAAAGATCTTTTTATTCTAAGCTTGCCAAAGGGTCCTGTATTTAAAAAATTATACCCACACTGGATATAGTCTAATGACAAAAAGAAGTATAAAGAAACATTGAAGTTTTTTTTCTTAAGTTTCTTTATTTATTTTGAGAACAAGATAAAATAACGTTACAGCAGTAACCTTATAGTGCAGAGCCTGACACAGGGCTTGATCCCATGAACCCCTGAGATCATGACCTGAGCCAAAATCAAGAGTCCAATGCTTAACCGACTGAATCACCCAGGTGCCTTGAAGTTTTTTTTAGTAGACTTGTGTTGGTAGAGATATTGGTGGTGAAAATCAGAATGTATTTTGTTCCTATTTAAGAGAGAGCAAATGAGTACATATAATGATGTGTTGGAACCAGAATTTTTACTGCAAATGAGGGTGGGGCACAAATATGGAAAAGGGGAATGTAAGGAAGGATCTCAGGGTATTAGTTTTGAGTGAAAAGTATCAGTATGAGCTGATGTTATGTATATTCGCACACACCCCCTAGCTGTGATTACTGTAAGAGCCTAGAAGCTATGTCATGCCACTAGTAATGAGCATCTCCAATGCCCAGATCTTGACTTCTAAATCCCATATTTCAATGGAAGAAACCGTTGGAGAAATTGTGAGCCTGAGGTATTTGTGCCAGAAGCAAGGAGGTGCTGAAAGACTGATGAGGTCAGGTCAGTGGACAGCTGAAAGAGACTCTCATTAGCCAAACTTGGAGCCATTGCAGCATCAAAAAGAATATTGAAGATTATGGATTATAACATATTAAAATTTTAAAAACTTATGAACCCACAGTGATGAGAGAGGGTCAGGCAGGTGGAAGTAGGGAGAAGCTCTGCTTTGGAGAGGAAAGTAAGATAACAAATACACAAGGAATTATGGCATTAAAAAATCATCACTTTGTAACACCAGTGTAAGCATGGACTCATGGATGCTAAAACTCTTGGGAGATAGGTTATTGATGGTGAAGAACAGAATATTCTCATGTTCTCTAGGTATCACTCCACAGATTACTTAAGAGAAAGATGTGCCTTTGACAAGGAAAGATTGACTCTCAACGCATTAGCTAAATGGTCAGGTTTGGCATCCCAAACAGTGAGAGTCTTGATGTGATGGAATGGGGGATACCTGACTTCTGCAGGATTGGTCCGGACCCCTTAAATGATTTAATGTCATAAAGAAGAAGTGCAGAAACTGTTTCAGATTAGGGGAGCCTAAGGAGAAATACCAGCCAACTGCAATGAGTGGAACTTGGTTGGATTCTGGAGCAAAACAAACAAAATAAAGGACATTTGTGAAACAAGTGGGGAAATTTGAGTATAGGCTTCATGTTGGGTGATAATATTGAATTAATGTTCACTTTTTAAAAAGGCATGGTTAGGAGAAAGTCCTTGTTTTTGAAGGATGCTTGTTAAAGTAATTAGGGTGAAATTTTATCATGTCTTAAGTCCACTTTTGTATAGTGTAGCAAAAGGAAAATTTGTGTATGTATACATGTGTGTGCATGTGAGAGATTTGTCGAGATGTTAATAGTTGATGAACCTGGGTGAGGAGTATGTAAGTGTTCAGTGTACTGTTGTTTCAACATATCTGTAGGTTTGAAGTTTTTCAATTTTGAAAATGAAAAGTAATGAAAAATAAGTAAAAAAGATAACCCATTAGTCCTCCCCTGCCACAGAAACATAAAGATATGGTGCTAACATGGTGTCTGGAAAATACTTTCCAATAAGACAAATATATTCTTTCTGCACTACCCTTCACCATAGAAACATGAATGCTGATGGATTTTTTAAAGTGTTTATTTATTTTGAGAGAGAGAGAGAGAAAGAGAGACAGCATGCATGCACATGCCCAACCCCCCCCCCCCCACCATGTGTGTACATGTGAGGTGGGGGGGCAGAGAGAGAGAGGAGAGGGAGAATCCCAAGCAGGTTCTGCACTGTCAGCAGATGCTGACCACCTGTTGCGGGGCTCGAACCCTTGAACCTTGAGATCATGACTTGAGCCGAAGTCAAGAGTTGGAGGTTAACTGACTGAGCCACCCAGGCACCCCCCCGCTGGTGGATTTCTATTGACTAGTGGTAATGGAGTAGAATTTTCCAGTAGTGCAGTTGTACTTATTTTCTTCTGGTTCTGTAGCAGTAAACTTAATTCTTTATAAAATTAGTAGATTATTTATATATTAGATCAAAATAGATATTTTTTGCATTTGTTCCAGTGAATTATGGCAAGTAATAAAGGAATTACTCAGAATGCTATCATTGATGGAATGCCTACTATGTGCTTGGGGATGTGCTATGCTTTTTACTGAAGTTGTCTCCATTCTTCATTATCTCCATATTATGTGGAAATAGGCTCAGCGTGTTTAGTGCCTTTCACAAGGTCACATGGTGAATAAGGTGTTCAAGTTAAGATTTAAGCCCAACTCTGTCTGATTCTTTTTTTTTTTTTAACATATTCATCTTACAACATCAGCCTGCTAATACCTGAAAGTAAATGGTTTCAAATGGTCTCCAAAGTGATGACATTTTTTGAGAAAATTCATGGTAGTAAAGATCAAGTTAATACTTCTTGAATTATGTGGTATTTAAGTAAGCAGACAATGGAAATGGAGTTGTACTAGGATTAAGAGGCCCTGCTCTAGTTCCAATTCTGTCCCTGTCTAACAGTGTGACCTGAGGGCCTTAGTCTTCTTGGATATAATCACTGGTTGGCCTAGTTGATATCTCTATTGATTTGAGGCATTAAAATACCATGACACTTGCAAAGGATTTCTAAAAAGATCATTGTGGCTGAAATAAGGTTTACAGGTGGGGCTGATAAAGAGGGCTTGGGAGTATACAGTGGTGGGAAATGGCTGCAGAGAGACGCAGGGCTCAGCTCTTAGGGGTCTGGTACCCATCTTTAGGAGTTATAATTAATTATGGGGCAAATGATGGTTCTTGTAGGGGTTTTTTTTTCACTTCAAAAATTTAATAGTTATTCTCTAATTTTAATATCATTAAATATTAGAGTCAGAATCAAATTTTCTTCACTTTGTTCAAGTCAGGATCTTAAAGAAGGTCCATTTATTGCAATTGCTTGGTAAATCTCTCTCTCTTTCTTTCCTTTCCTCCCTTTAATAACAGTTTTATTGAGATATAATTCATATACCATATGGTTCACCTATTTAAAGTATACAATGCAATGCTATACAGTTGTTCAGTCATCACCACAATCAATTTTAGAACATTTTCATCAACCCCCAAAGAAATCCTGTACTTGTTAATAGTCATTCCTCATTTCCTCTCACCTCATCCCTAGCCCTAGGGAAATACTAATATGTTTTCTGTCTCTGAGGATTTGTCTGCTGGGGAAATTTCATATAAATGAAATAAAATCATGTAATATGTGGTCTTTTGGCATCTTTCACTTAGTGTAAAATTTCAGGGCTCATCCATGTTGTAGCATATATTGGTACTTCACTCCTTTTTATTGCTGAATAATATTCCATTGATGGACATTTGAGTTGTTTCTACTTTTTGTCTATTAGGAATAAAGCTGCTCTGGTCATTTGTGTATGAGTTTTTGTGTGGACATTTGTTTCTCTTGGGTATATTTCTAGGAATAGAATTTCTGGGTCATATAGTAACTCTGTGTTTAACATTTTGAGGAACCATCAGACTGTTTTCCTGTACCATTTTACAATCCCACCAGCAATGCGTTCCATCAACAGAGGGGTACAATGTCTTCACATCCTACCCAACATTTCTTTTTATCTGTCTTTTTTATTATAGCCATTCTAGAGGGTGTGAAGTAGTACTTAATTATACTTTTGATTTGCATTTTCCTGATGGCCCTTGGAGGGTTTTAAGCAGTGGAGTGATATTATCTGGTGTGGATTTTACAATGATTACTCTTACTGCATTGTAGAAAGTGGATTAGATGGGGATAGGAGATAAGCAGGTGCAAGATGACAGTGGACGGACCAACGTGGTAGTAGTGAGGGTGGTGAGAAGCAGATGGATCACAGGGGTGTCTAAGAAGTACAGGCTATAAGGACTTGTGATTGGTTGGATGTGGGGATTGCGGGGTGCTTGTGGCTGGATTTCCTGCATGGGCAGCTGGGTGTAGGGGGTAATGCTATTCATTAACATAAGGGTCAGAGCTTGGTGGAGGAGGAGAGTGATGTATTTAGATTTGGATAGGTAGAGTTTGAGGGGAAGTGCCTATTGTCAAGAGAGGACATCTGGAGAGATCTCTGGGCTGGACATACACTTTTGAGAATTGTTGTTTTTTAGAAATAACTCAGGATGTGGGAATGGGTGAGACTGGGAGAGTGAGAGATCAGGATTTGGACAGAGTATGTTCTGGAAATGCAGAGGGGAGGGATAGAACACTTCAAGATGGAACCAGTGCCTGGCGCCATTAATAAATGGTTGAATAAAAGCAGTCACCATTAAATTTCACTGGATTTAGCATCAAGAAGGTCGAATTAAGGAGAGATGAGGCAGGGAGTGGCCTAGGGCATGAGTGCAAGTCAAGTAGTGAATGTAGCAAGATAAACTCTTTTGGGACAGTGGCTTTGAAGAGAAAACAGAGTGGTAGCTGAAAGGAGACGTGTTAATTTCTTTTTTAAATTGGGGATTTGTTGGAGCATCAGTTTACATGTTGATGGGAAGAATCTAGCAGTGAGGGAGCCACTGAAGGTACAGGAGAGAGATGGCAGCATCCATTGAGTTGGGTCCGTGGGAGGGGAAAGGGATGGGTTGACATCTGGTACCCAGATATTCATAGGCAGCAGGAAGGTGGCTTTCATTGTTACAGTTTAACCAGCCACCACAAAATTTTTGCTTTGGGTTATGGAGATGAATGAGTAATATAAACCACTAACTCAGTGTTCCAAATGGTGAGCTTCAAAAGTATGCTAAGAGCCACTGTCTTGACAACTCGGATTAGCTGACTTTATCTGGTGAAGCAGATTAATCTCCTTTCCAACTAGCTTGATCTAGTGCATCACTATTTAACTAAATGCTTTTGTAATAGTGGAAGAATGAATAGAAGCTCTTCATTAGATACTGAAGTGAAGTCTAAAATATGAACTCAAATTGGAGTTGTTGTTTTTTTTTTCCTACTCCAAAAAATTGGTCCTGTCTGGAACATTTCAAATTAATTTGACAAAATTTGTGGTGTGTCTGCTATATGGTTAAAAAGTACAAAGGAAACTAGTGGTATAACACCTTTTTCCTACCCTCAAGGAGGAGAGATGTGGAAAGGGAGGCATGGCATTGTCTGTGCCAGGCTGCAGTAGTTGGTGCTAGAGCACAGAGATGGGGAGGACAGGATGCCTGCCCTCTGGGTTCCATAGCATCCTAGTGGGAGGGGGAGAAAGCAGGAAGAGTGAGGAGGGAAGGAGGAGAGGATGAAGAGAGATATGGTATAGGTAACTCAGCATCTATCAAAATCCACTCATTCAGTTAATGTGTGCCAGGTGCTGTTGTAGGCACTGGGGATCCAGCAGAGAACAAAAGATAAAAAAAAATTTTGCCATCATGGATTTTAAATTCAGTTGGGGAGGATGGGGGTGCCAGACTATAAACATTAAGTAAATTACATATTATATGAGAAGGTTATAAAACAAGGAAAACCTAAAACTGTAAGGGGGTGGGAATGTGGTACAGTAAGGTGGGGGGTGGTGGTGGTGGTGTAGTTTTAAATAGGATGACCAGGTGTGAAGATGAGTCATTCCAGCAAAGGCTTGAAGGTAGCAGGGGATACTGCCATATAAATGTGTGAGGGAAGAGCATTCCACGCAGGGAAAGTTGGTGCAAAGATCCCAAGGCAGGACTGTGCCTAGAAAGTTCAAGGAACAGCTGAAGGCCAGTGTGGCCAGAGGAGAGTGAATGGAAGGTAGAGTAGTTGGAGATGAGTTCAAGGAGGAGGTTCAAGGGGGTGGGTGGGGGAGAAGGGGAGGCACGGGATTATGCAGGTTATCTGGGCCATTTTAAGGATTTTGTCTTCTACTGTGAGATTGGAATTTTACTGGATCAGAGGGGCAACAGGATATGGCTTAATGGCTTGAAAGCATCATGCTGGCTATTGTACTGAGAGTTCATTGAGATATGATGGCCAAGGTGGAATCAGAGAGGCCAGTGGGGGACATTAGTGCAGTAATTCTGATGGGAGATGGTGATGACTAGGGCCATCATGGTGAGTAGTGGTTGGATTTTGGATTTACTGGGAAGGTACAGCCAATGGGATTATGCCAAAGATTGGTTGTGGGCTTTGTGACGTAAATGAGGAGTCAAGGACGACCCCTGGGGAAGGAGAAGGGATGGTACTGAGTGAGTGAGGAGAAAGTTTGGGCAGAAGGCTTGCTGGCTCCAGCTGCCATGTCTGTTACAGGTCTAAGTGCAGATGCTGGATGGGTTGGGGTGGATTGAGCAGTCAGCCCACAGGAGCGAGGATTTCTGAGGAGCCAGAGGTATAGATGTGGTGCACGTTCCCACCCCTGCAGGCAGGGGCACGGAACGCACACAGATCATGCTCCCTACAGGAAAAGAGGATTGCGAGACCGCAAGCTCTGCAGCCTGTTTCTCTACCGCTCTGTCACCAAATCAGAGACGGTTCAGGCTGGATGTGATGACCTCTTAATCCTTGCCAGGTCTCAGATACAAGAATTGGGGTGGGACTCCAGATCCTCGGTTCTGGGGTGCATGTGGAAGGATCTTAACTCTCATTTCTGGAGCCTTGTGATGCCTTGTCCTTTAACCCTTTTGAAAAATACACAGAAGAACTATTCTCGCTCCATACAGAATTCAGTAAGAATTGCAGTTCCTTCAATTCACAGAAATTTGTTCGGGGATAACATCTCAATCACAGCTGTCTAGTAAAGTATGTGGTGAGGAAACTGGAGAGAGGTTGTCTCTTCTAAGGCAGAATTTGATTGGCATTGCCTCTTAAAATCGTTATTTCTAGCAAAAACCTTGTTATGCTATTTGATATAAATGATGGAGGAACTGTATTTCATGAAAAGGTACACTGGCAGAAAATTGTCTCTGAATATGTAACTAATTGTTTTTTTTGGAGATACATTTGTAATTTTAGAATATTAATTCTTAATGGACATTTCACTGTTAAATTTGGCAGAAAATGCTCATAAAGTTTCCCTTGGTTTTTCCCAGGAAGATACCTTTATAGCTTGAAATCTTTTAAAACCCTTTAGAAACACTAGTCAGTATAATGCCGTGCAGGGTGTTAAAATCAAATGCTTTCCTTTGTGTCCTTTGCATTTTGTCAATTGCAAATGTGCAAAAAAGACCACTTGAAATTCTCATTGGACCACTTAATTCAGCTTTCATTACAGTGGGAGTGAGATAAAAACAATATCAAACAAACCTAACAGGTGACTAGAAATATAGTTGGGGGTGAATCAGTGGCTCATCCTTAAAATATCTTTATTTTTCCATTTCATGAATTTAGCCTGAGGACCATTTTAGCTAAAACGCTAGACAATGCAGGGGCGCCTGGGTGGCTTAGTTGGTTGAGCGTCCAACTCTTGACTTTGGCTCAGGTGATGATCTTGCAGTTCCTGAGTTGGAGCCCTGCATCGGGATTCGTGCTGTTGGTGTGGGGCCTGCTTGGGATGCTGTCTCCCTTGGTCTCAATGCCCCTCTCCTGCTCTCTCTCTTAAAATAAATAAATAAACTAAAAAAAAAAAAAAAAAACAACAACAAAAACCAAACTCTAGACTCTGTAGGCTTGGTTAGAGAGGATGGGCAAATAGATTTTAGTTTTTAAAAATGTGAATCCAATAAGTCACTCAACTTCCAAATAGATAAATTTATAAATTCACTTATGTTCTAGAATAAATGGAAGTAATTATGACTGCATTAGTACAGCATTAATTAACATTGCTAATTCTTTTGTATGTAATTATGTCAAATAATAACACTAATAAAATGTAAATATCAAATGACTGGGAGAGGAGCCTCCCTCCTCTTTTTAACACTACCATATTACAGCGTCAGATTATGAACACACAATATCATCAAGCTTCCAGACACCTACTTCCTAAATACAGGCTGTATGAATTCTAATGAAAACATGAAGTCTGTAGTATAAATCTCTGATGCCTGGTTCAATGAGGGGCTGCCCAGCAAACCAATAATTCCATTCCTCAGAGCATTGCTGAGAATATTTATATAATTAAATATCATCTGTTTCCCCATTTAATTCCTGGTGGCTTTTTTTTCTTCCCCCTGGCTGTTTTTGCGATTTCCTTGGGTGGGAACGGCCCAATAATGTTGCACAGCTCTGATGGATTATCTTCATTAGCTACTTGGGGTGATGAGTCCCTGAATAATGCTGAATTTGATTTACCACGCACAAAAGCCAAACCTTACATGGAAGTTCTAAGTAGGGCAGGTTTTATGTAGCTTTAAACTAGTTTCTTTGAAGAAGAGAGAAAAAAAATAAAGTTCTTTTAGGAGACAATTTTGGGGACACACAAAATCATTTTTGATGAAGAAAAGGTGAACGAAGAACACCATGTGCCAAAAAGAACGCAGGCGGCCTGAGCCCTGAATCTAGGGGTACTGCTGACTGTCAGCACCAATTCTTCCGTCTTGGTTTCTGTGTGTGGCAAGCAAGGGAAATGGATGGGCAGCTCTCCAAGGCCCCCTCCAGCCAGAACCAGGTTAGAGTGGACAGACCTGTGTGTGAACCCTGCTCTTGGCCTCTTACTGTGTCTCCTGGGCAGGGCACCCAGTGTCTCAAATCCTCCAGTTCTGCATCTTTAAAATGGAACATGTTACTCACTTGGTACAAGGTACTTGTGCAGATTAAATAGGAGAGACTCTGAGAGCAACTGCACAGAGTCTGGCTTCCAGCAGGTACTCACAGAACGCTGGTTCCTTGCCCTTCCCTCCTATCTCAGAGTCTAGAAGGCACAGTGTGTACGACTTTGAAGCAGGGTCTTAGGACTTCTGACATGAAGTGATTCAATAATAAAGTGACAGATGTGGGCCTGAGATGGGGAAGGGTCTGCAATGGAACAATGCTTGAAATATTCCTGTTAACTCTGAGCCAAAGCTCTTATGTATATTTTTGGAAGGGGTGCTGGCAGAATTGAGGCTCTGCGTCCTGCTATCATTTTGAGTATTTAAAACACCCATTGAGTGCCAACAATGCTTCTCCTTTAATTCACAAGTATTTGCTTTCTGTGAGTGCCCTGGTTCTGAAGGTGCTGGAAGGAGCCTCCTGCTGAGCTGGCTGTGTGATAAATGGAGGGTCAGCTACCATGGAATGGGTGGGGGAGGAGGGTGGAAGGGCTTTTATTGCAGAGCTCCTTAAACTATGGCAAAGGGGAAATCTGTAGCAAGATGGTTGCCCTAATGAATCAAGTACAAGACAAGACCAACTAAGAGAACAATTTTCTTTTATATTCCCAGGCTGGATCCAGCATTATTAGCCTCCCTTGTGGGTTGAGAATACACGGTATATTCTAGCATGTGAATATATCTGTTCCTCACCCCAAGGCCATTGCTCCAGAAAGAGTCACTTTGTTGGTGCTGCTGTCATTTTTTTTTTGGCTGCAGGACATCCTCCATTATTTCCGTAGTTATGCCCTGCCCTTCTTTCCTCAGAGACCTTGGAGAAGGGAGGGAGAAGGAAGGCAGTGGCCTGGAGGTGGGATTTGGAGGGTGGGAGGCAGTGGTGCAGGGGTTTCTAAAGAACAGAAAAGAAGGAATGCAGAATTCAGCAGTCCCCTCAGTGAATGGCCTTGTAAAAGGCATTCGTGCAGACGGCAAGAAAAATCTCCAGAGCCTGACTGAGAACCATATGTGTGAGTACATATACTCCCAGATATATACATAAAGGTAATAATAACAATAGTAGCTTATATTTATTGACTGATTTCTGTGTTTTAGACATTATACTGAGGACTTTATATGTACCATTTTATTTAATCTCACAACCTATAGAGTAGGTATCAATATCATTCCCATTTGTAGCTTAGGGATTTTAGGTGGCTTGACCAAGGTCATCTAGGGAAGGGGACTAGGATTCAAAAACAGGCATGACTGGAGTCATGTGCAGTGGGAGTTCAAAAGGTCTCCCAGAGCCTTAGAATCGGTAGACTGGTACAGTAAGTACCTAGGGTGGATCCTTAGCTGTTACTTGACCTCTCCAAGGTAATCTGTTTTATCTTCAGCAAAGTGGTACTTACCTTTTGGGCCTCTGTAGAAGAAACTTGAGTCCAGGTGAATGAAACTGTTGTGTGTACTGTTAAAGGAGCTATAAATGTTTGTTCCATTTAAACTATCATGAGGCTGTTGATCATTGACCATAGCTTCTGCCATTTCCCTTGGGGGTGCGGTGTTAATACCTGTGGAGTTGGAGAGAAAAATTCCTGTTTTGGTGTTACACTAGAAAGTCAGATTAAGTCAGCACATATCCTGAAGTTGTAAGGATAAGTGTGAAATCAGTATGGCGTTGGGTAGAAACAGAAGTCTCTGGCATCCTGGTGTACTCTGAGATCAGAGGACCATGTGTCCATTGGATGGATGATGTGGGAGCCAAAGGCATCATGAAGAGGAAGGTGGGCCTGGGTAAAAACCTCATCAGGGACCACAGACCCTGCTGAGACGGACACTGGATGTGGTGTGGCAGCAGATGGCCCATTGAGACAGAACAGGTGGGAGGATTGCCATTACCAACATAGCATCCTCTACCATTTTGCCTTGAGTCAATGTTGTCAGCTGCCACTTTTTAAAATATGAATACTTGAAGTATTTTATAGAACTAGCTTTTCCATTTTCTGTGTTCTGAATCCATAGGGGAGATTAATATTTCCAGATCTACTCCTAGAAATATAAAAGGAAATCATTCTCTTAGTTTGTCTTATCTTGTACTTGATTCTTTAGGTCCTTAAGGTTTTTGTTTCTTGCTTTTTTCCACCATTCTCCTCTTAAGAAATCGGACTTTTCTTTTTAAAACCATATACATACCACAGCTAAACTTCTATGTCACGGAGTAGTACTTTTACTGGAATATAAAGAGAAAATAAGTCTAAGGGTTAGTAGTATTTTTTTCACTAGTCCTGAACTATTATCATTCATAGTTTAAGGTAATCCTTCCTGACCTCATTTTCCCATTAGAATGTTTCCATTAAATTTTCTTCTTTTTTAATTAAAATTTTTTTCTATTAAATTTTCTGTAAATACTTTCTGGGTGAAAAGATCCCTCTGTGGCCTGTTTACAGCCTTGGGTCTTCAGTGTATTCGGCACCAGATCCCTTCTCTTAGCTGCTGCTCCAGGTTCCCTATCTCACTGCTGTTTAGGGCAACCAAAGAGATGGCCCTGGTTGGCTTCTTGAGTTTTGTGGAAATTTTATGCTGTGCTGGTTCTGACCATTCCCCTCTTTTATAGGACTCCTCCATAGGCCAAATAAAAGTGAAATACATTTTCTTCCACTTTATTTTATTTTACTTTATGTGTGTATTTCACTGAAGTATCGTTGACATATAGTGTAATGTTAGTTTCAGGTGTACAGCATAGTGATTTGACAATTCGGTACATTATGCGGTGCTCACCACAATAAGTGTAGTTGCCATCTGTCACCATACAGTTATTAATGGTATTATTGACTATATTCCCTATATACTGTACTTTTGATCCCTGTGACTTACTTATTTTAAACTAGAAATTTGTACCTGTTAATCCCCCTTACCTGTTTTACCTGTTCTACTTTTTCCCCTCTGGCAACTACAAGTTCTCTGTACTTATGAGTCTGCTTCTGTTGTTTGTTTGTTTGTTTGTTTGTTTGTTTTAGATTCCACATTTAAGTGAAATCATATGGTATTTGTCTCTCTCTGTCTGGCTTATTTCACTTAGTATAATACCTACCAGGTCCATCCATGTTCTTACAAATGGCAAGATTTCATTTTTTTTTTTTGTGGCTGAGTAATACTCCATTGTATGTATGTATGTGTGTACATACACACATATATACATATATATTTATACCATATATATACCATATCTTCTATATATATATATATATATATTCCATATCTTCTTTATCCATTTATCTATCAATAGACACTTAGGTTGCTTCCATATCTTGGCTATTGTCAATAATAATGCAATAAACATATGGGTGCATAAATTTTTTGAGTTAGTGTTTTTTGTTTTCTTTGGGTAAATACTCAGCAGTGGAATTACTGGATCATATGGTGTTTCTATTTTAATTTTCTGAGGCACCTCCACATTGTTTTCCATAGTGACTACAACAGTTTACATTCCTTCCCAACACTGCATGAGTGTTCCCATTTCTCCACTTCCTCTCCAACACTTGTTTTCTTTGTCTTTTTGATACTAACCATTCTGACTGGTGTGAGGTAATATCTCCATTCTGGTTTTGATTTGCATTTCCCTGATGATGAGTGATGTTGACCATCCTTTCATGTGTCTGTTGGCCATCTGTATGTCTTATTTGGAAAAAATGACTATTCATATCTTATGCCCACTTTTAAATTGGTGTTGAGTTGTATGTGTTCTATGTATATTTTGGATATTAACCCCTTGTTGGATATATCATTTGTAAATATCTTCTCCCATTCAGTAGGTTGCTTTTTTGCTTTGTTGATAGTTCACATTGCTGTTTAGAAGTTTTTTATTTTGATGTAGTCCCAATCATTTAATTTTTATTTTTAAATTTTTTTTTAAAGTTTATTTATTTTGAGAGAGACAACAGGGAAGAGAGTGAGTGCAAGCAGGGGAGGGGCAGAGATAAAGGGAGAGAGATAATCCTAAGCAGGTTCTGTGCTGGCAACACAGAGCCCGATGCAGGGTGAGATCACGATCTGAGCCAAGATCAAGAGTTGGATGCTTAACTGACTGAGCCACCCAGACTCCCTCCAGTAGTTTATTTTTCCTTTTGTTTCCCTTGCCTGAGGATTCATATCCAGAAAACGTTGCCAAGGCGAGTGTTGAAAGAGCTTGTTTTCTTTTAGGAATTTTATGGTTTCAGGTATTACATTTAGGTAATCCACTTTGAGTTTATTTTTGTGGTGTAAGAAAGTCCAGTTTTATTCTTTTGCATTGTATATTTTTGCTTCCTTTGTCATAGATAAGTTGACCGTATACACATGGGTTTATTTCTGGACTCTCTATTATTCTGTCCCATTGATCTATTTGTCTGTTTTTGTGCCAGTACCGTAGTGTAGTTTTGATTACTAGAGTTTTGTGGTATAGCTCGAAATCTGGGATTGTAATACCTCCAGCTTTGTTCATCTTTCTCAAGATTGTTTTTGGCTATTTGAGATCTTTTGTGATTCTATATAAATTTTAGAATTATTTGTTCTAGTTATGTGGAAAATTAAAAAAATATTTTTAATGTTTATTTTTGAGAGAGAGAGAGAGAGAGAGAGACAGACAGAGACAGAGTGCAAGCAGGGGAGGGGCAGAGAGATAGAAACAGAATCTGAAGCCTGCTTCAGATTCTGAGCCATCAGCACAGAGCCTGACACAGGGCTTAAACTTATGAACTATGAGATCATGACCTGAGCCAAAGTCAGGCACTTAACTGACTGGCCACCCAGGCACCCCTAGTTGTGTGGAAAATTCTGTTGGTATTTTGATAGGGATTGTATTGAATCTGTAGATTGCTTTTGGTAGCATAGACATTTTAACAATATCAATTCTTCCAATCCATGAGCGTGGTGCCGTTTTCACTTTCTTTTATTAATGTCTTATAGTTTTCAGAGTATAGATCCTTTGACCTCCTTGGTTTACTTTATTCTTAGGCATTTTATTCTTTTTGATGCAATTATTAATGGGATTGTTTTCCTAGTTTTTCTTTCTGCTACTTTATTATTAGGGTATAGAAATGCTACAGATTACTGTATGTTAACTTTTATATCCTGCAACTTTACTGAATTCATTTATTAGTTCAGTTTTTTTTTTTGGTGGTCTTTAGGATTTTCTATATATATGTCATGCCATCTGCAAATAGTGACATCTTTACTTCTTCTTTACTAGTTTGGATACTTTTTATTTCTTTTTGTTGTCTGCTTTCTTCAGGTGGGACTTCAGTACTATGTTGAATATAGGTGGTGAGAGTGGGCTTCCTTGTCTTTTCCTTATCCTAGAGGAAGAACGTTCAGGTTTCAACATTGAGTAATGTATGTTTGTCATATATGGCCTTTACTATGTGAAGTTATGTTCCCCCTAAACCCACCTCTTTGAGAGTTCTTATCATGAACAGCTATTGAATTATGTCAAGAATTCTCTGCATGTATTGAAATTATTATGTTTTTTTAATCTTTCATTTTGTTAATGTGGTGTATCACAGTGATAGATTTGCAGATACCGAACCATCCCTGCATCCCTGGAATAAATCCCACTTGGTCATAGTGAATGATTCTTTTAATGTATTGTTGAATTTGGTTTGCTAATATTTTGTTGAGGATTTTTGCATCTATGTTCATTAGGGATATTGGCCTGTAATTAACTTTTTTTTGTAGTGTCTTTGTCTGATTTTGGTATTGTGGTAATGCTGCCCTCATAGAACAAATTTTGAAGCTTTCCTTCCTCTTCTGTTTTTTTGGACTAGTTTGAGAGAGATGCTCTATTTACATGTTTGGTAGAATTCACCTGTGAAGCTATCTGGTCCTGGACTTTTGTTTATTGGGAATTTTTTGATTACTGATACACTTTTGTTACTGATAATCAGTCTGTTCAGATTTTCTATTTCTTCCTCATTTATTCTTGGACGATTGTATGTTTCTAGGAATTTATCCTTTTTTTTCTAGGTTGTCCAAATTTGTCGGCATATAATTTTTCATAGCAATCTCATATAACCCTTTCTATTTCTGTGGTGTCAGTTGTTCTCCTATTTTATTTCTGATTTTATTTTAGCCCTTCTCTTTGAAAAAGCAAAATATTTAATAAACAACCCCATGTCACAGAGAATGGAGTAACTCTTGGGATTACATGCTTGTACCCAAACATTAATACAATTCTTATTTTTAAAGAAATACATTTTGATTGTTTTTAACGTTTATTTATATTTGAGAGAGAGAGAGAGAGAGAGAGAAGTGCGAGCAGAGGAGTAACAAAGAGAGAGGGAGACACGGAATCTGAAGCAGGCTGCATCTAGGCTCTGAGCTGTCAGTACAGAGCCTGACACAGGGCTTGAACCCACAAACTGTGAGATCATGACCTGAGCCGAAGTCGGACACTTAACCAAGTGAGCCACCCAGGTACCCCTAGAATTCTTTTTTTTTTTTTTATTTAAAAAATTTTTTTTTAACGTTTATTTATTTTTGAGACAGAGAGAGACAGAGCATGAACGGGGGAGGGGCAGAGAGAGAGGGAGACACAGAACCGGAAGCAAGCTCCAGGCTCTGAGCCATCAGCCCAGAGCCCGACGTGGGGCTCAAACTCACGGTCCGTGAGATCGTGACCTGAGCTGAAGTCAGACGCTTAACCGACTGAGCCACCCAGGCGCCCCTAGAATTCTTATTTTTAAAGTTAATAATATATTTGAAAACAAAATGCAGTACCTGGAACATAGAAGGACTTAAAAAAAATATTAGTTTCCCTTCCCTTCAGAATGTGATCCTCAACCTTGGCTGCTCATAAAAATTGAGAAACTTTAAAGAAAATACTGATGGCTGGGCTCCATCCTAGACCAATTAAATCAGAGTCCCAGGGGGTGAGGTATAGGTGTAAATATGTTTAAAAGCATCCCAGATACTTCTAATGTGCAGCCTAGGTGGAGAAATGCAGCTCTTAGAACAATGCAACTGGCCTTTTTTTTTTTTTTTTTACCCTCTTTATACTTCTCAAGCTGCTGGTTTCTAATTAGAATTGATATTATTACAATACATAATGCAGTTGTTTTGCATTAAACTTATTGAGAACTAGTGCCCCTCTTTCCAGCTTTCCAGTAACATCTCCCCTTACTCTGGCTTAAGCACTCATTTAAAAAAAAACAAAAAAACAACTGGGTTTCTTTTTATTTTTTTTTTAATGTTTATTTATTTTTGAGAGAGAGAAAGAGAGAGACAGAGCACGAGTGGGGGAGGGGCAGAGAGAGAGAGGTAGACACTGAATCTGAAGCAGGCTCCAGGCTCTGAGCTGTCAGCACAGAGCCTGATGGGGGCTCGAACTCACAAACTGTGAGATCATGACCTGAGTCAAAGTCAGACGCTTAACCGACTGAGCCACTCAGGTGCCCCGAATAACTGGGTTTCTAATTAAAAAAAATCTAAGCTCATACCAGAACAGAACCTTTGAACTGCATTCAAATAAGACTTTAGATTGTGGGTTTCAAATGGCTTTCTGGCAAAACCAGCCTGAAGACAGGAAAGGGGGTAAGAGAAGGGTGGAGAGAGGAGGATAGGCTAGCAGTGAATTCACCCCTGGATTATTTGCCAGGAAATGAGGGGCAGTTTATGTAGGTGGCTTTAGTTTCCTAATGATACTTTATAAGGATTTTTAGGTTTTTGTAGGCTCATTCAACTTTCTAACCCCCAAATCAGGGCACACTGTCTTGTAAGTGAGAGGGGACATATGAGGACATTGTCATTGGAATCTGAACCTCAGTTTTCTTATTTGTAAATTGGAGGCATTGAGGAGTCCCTTAGGGGACTGCAAAAAGATTAAATAATTGCTAACATTTACTGAGTGCTTACTATATGTCAAAGGCCATTCTAACTTAAAAAATGTATGAAATTATTTAATTCTCAAAACAACTTTGAAAAGGTATCATTATCACCTCTCTTTTACAGATGGAGAAATGAAAGCATAGAGGTGCTAAGCAACTTGCCTGAGATTGCAGGGCTGGTCTGTTGGGTACTGGGATTTGAATCCATCAGTGTGATTCTGGAATCTGTGCACATAAAACTCTCTGCTGCTTTGCCTAGGACACATGAGTTTGCCTGAGATAATGCCTGGCACAGGATAGGCCCTTGAATGAATCTGGGGCTGGTAAAATTGGAAGGAGCAGAAGTGATTTTGTCTACACTCAAAAGAGCCAAGGCAGAGAATTGGCACCTGGTGGGGGGTAGTCTGGTTGTAGGCTTTTTAAGAAGTTTTGGAGGGTTTGGTTACCTAAGTTGCAGGGGAGGGTGAACTTGGAATGTTATTAATTAATGAAACCATCAAAGGTTGACATGCATAGGAGATGCATTTTAGCATAATGGTATGTGTGTGCGCATGTGTATATGTATTTGTACATCTGTGTATGTGCCCTTGTATTTGTGTGTGTGTTTGTCAGCATTTATGTATGTGCATGTGTGTTTATGCACATGTGTGTTTGTGTGTGGGAGAGTTACCTGACCAGTGACCTGGCCTCCATTGTAAACTTCTCATTATCTGAGCTGGGGCTCTATGTTTTATCTTCTGGCATCTTGTATTACCCCAGCCCAGTTACTCACTTGCTCATACTTTCAGAACTGGATGCTAGTTTTGCTGACTCAGCCTTGCCCACACTGTGGTATAAAGGGTTCAGCCCACATCCTGAGGTCGTGAGTAGCCCAGATTGCCAGCTGTGTGGCCCACCTGGCTCTCAGTTATCTGCAGAACCCACGGACTTGCCTCCAAACCACAACCACAACCCTAGGCGCATGTTAGCATCCTCTGGGACCAGTGTCCAAGTTGTTCACAGTCTCCCTGCCAACTGTGTACCCCCTTACCCCCCACATTAAATCAGGCCCTCTGTAGGAGGGACCTACATAAATCTAGTGTATTCCTAGGGTTGAGAAATCCTGGTTGTATTTACCTCACCTATGTGAAGACGACAGGGCTGTGTGGAGGAGTTAGTCTTCTAATCACTATAGAAAAGCAGTAGGGCCAAATACCTTAACTCCAAGTCATTATACCTTTTCCATTCTCCCCTTTCTCCTCCTCCTCTCCTTTCCATCCTCTTCCAACATTGCCCTTGCCCCGAAGCCCCCCTCTCCCTCACAAGGAATTAAAATGTTTTGTCTGGAAATAAGCGGACTTGGCAAACACAGCCGGGGCTCCCACTGCAGCTGTGTTCAGCATGTTTGGATGCCAGCGACGTGAGCTTTAACATGGAGATTGGTGTCCAAAGGCACCCGATATCGCTGTGTCCATTTCCATTGTGCTGAGCATCACGTGGTCAGCAATCAAATAATGATCTTGGGAATGAAATATTCAATATACAATGTTATTAACATATAAAAGGCTTATGGACAAATCACTTTTAAGTATGACAGGGCTTCAAAATGTGTTTCATTTGAGTATAGGGAAAAAAGATTTTTGGGGGTTGTTTATCAGCAGTGCCATGAGGGAGGCTTATTTTTCCCTTTAAATCTGGATGAATATGCATGTGTGCACTGCATGATAATAACAATCATGCCAGCCAGGAGATTAGCCGAGCTTTTGCTGGAATAATTCTAGCATGCAAATTCAAAGTATGCAGAGCAGGCAGAGGAGGCACGTGTGGCATCTTTTGCTTGTCTACTTCCCAACCTTTGTGCTGTGTCCTAGGGGTGCATCGGGGACAGCTGAATATGGAGCTTTCCCAGTGTTAGAAGCCTGCGTCATTGGGTCCTTGAGTGGATGCCGATCCATCTTCCCTTCTTGGGAGATACACACACAAAAAAGTACATGGAACTTAATGAATAGTTACAGAGATCTATGTAACTAGCCCTCTCCCAAGGAAAAGAATATTGCTGATACACTAGAAGGCCCCTCACGTACTTGAGGTCGTTTAGGAGAACCAGGCATATCGAGCAGGCAGATGGGTTGCCAGGAATGCAAAAACTCTTTTAGGATGTGGCAATTGACACTTCTTGACCAGAAGACAGTTCATTTCCTTTCTGATCTTTCGGAGACAGTAGGGATTCTGGAACCCAACTGTGGATTTGCATCTCATCTTTGTCACTAGCTTTATGACTTTGGGCAAGACCCTATTCACCCTGTGGCTTAGTTTTTCTATCTGTGAAATGGGGATAATAGAAGTACCTACCTCATAGGATTGTTGGGAGGATCAAGTGTGTAAATACAGGGAAAACACTACAGTGTCAGGCACTTATGTATTTACTGCTACTACTTTTATTATTATTAATACTCTTGAGTCTCTATATTTGTCTGATTTTATGTCTGGAATTCTCATTTTGGCAAATCCCATTAACATATGTAGATTTCTGGATTATCCTGGTCCATCTTCATCATCCCACGCTAGCTCAGATGTCACTGGGTAGGTCTCAAGCATCTGCAATTTCTCCCTCCACTTTCATGCAAAACATTTCAGCTTCACACAAAAATAATTTTTGAAAGAATTCTAGACTATGAATTGTTGAGAGGTAGGGAGGAGAGATCCAGCATTGACTGAGTATCTAAACAGTTCCATTTAACCCCAGAGAAGAAACCCTGTATGATAAGGAGCTTTTAGTTCATTTTACAGACCAGGAAAATGAGGCTCAGAGAAGTGAATCAACTCGTTGATGTCATGTAGCTGGTAAGTAGTTCAGCTGAGATTCGAACATGCATCTATTTTCAGGGAGGACTTTAAGCTCACTCAGTTCAACCTCCCACCCATGCAGGAATACTTTTTTCCACATACCCGCAAAGTGATAACCCAGAACTTGCTTTAATAAATCATAAATTTGGAAGAGCGTGACATCTCAAATATGCTAAGTACCCATCAGTATACCCGATTAATTGTTTCTAGTCACTGGTAATGCTAATTGACTTCAAGGCATGTGTAGATATTCATGATCAAAAGACAGACAAATTATTGGTGATTAATCACCATGTGGTATGGGCAGGATTATAGGTCAACCCTAATAAAGGGCATGTTTTAAGGACTTTGGCATTTGTAAACTTTTTATCATAACCTTCTCTCATGGGGGCGGGAGATAGCTTTCTTATCCAGATACTTAAATTGAGACATCAGCTGTGACAACCTGCTAAGGCTTCAACGTGACAATGTAGTAAAGACAGTGGTAGAATTCTGAGTCTGTGGCTTTGCATAGGGACTGCTGTGCTCTCTTACTTTATCTGTCTAACTGTCCAACTGAAGAATTTATACAACAGGAAAACTGGTGAAAACTTGAGCCTATTCATCAAGCTGCATTATTACGTAAATAAAGCACAACTCTTTGCCTCAACCAAGGGAAATTAGCAGAAAGGGTTATTCTGAGTTTTGTCTGTGTCTCAGTTTCCTGTGTTCTTGCCACTTTATTAGTATTTGTTTATTTCAGAGCTATATACCTTTCACTCCATATGAAATGAACTCAAAATGGAGCATAAACCTCACTGTAAAACAAAAAACCCGTCAGATTTCCTGAAGAAAACATTGGAGATATTTGTGACCTTGAGTTAGAGAAATAATTCTTAGGACACAAAAACCCCAAATCATAAAAGAAAAAAAAAACCTTGTAAGTTGGGACTTTATAAAAAAAATTTAAAAAGTATTCTTCAAAAGACATTGAGAAAATGAAAAGACCAATCTTGCACATATTAATTTCTAATGATTTCATTTTGTTTGATGCTGTTATCGGTGGTATCTTGAAAACATTTCAGTTTCTAACTGCTCGTTGTTAGTACATAAAAATTAACTTAATTTTTGTATATTGACCTTGTATTCTGAGACCTGTTAAATTCACTTATTAATTCTAGTAACTTTTTTTGCCCATTCCTTGGTATTTTCTATGTGGCCTGTCCTGTCATCTGTGAATAATGATGGTTTGATTTCTTCCTTGCCAATCCAAATGCATTTTATTTCCTTTTCTTAATCTTATTGGGCTGGCAAGGATTTCCAGCATTATGTTGAACAGAAATGGTAGAGAGGCGCCAGGGTGGCTCAGTCAGTTAAGTGTCCGACTTTGGCTTTAGGTCATGATCTCGGTGGTTCCCGGATTCGAGCCCTGCATTGGGCTCTGTGCTGACAGCTCAGAGCCTGGAGCCTGCTTCAGATTCCATATCTCTGTCTCTCTCTGCCCCTTCCCCGCTCATGCTCTGTCTCTGTCTCAAAAATAAATAAACATTAAAAAAAAAAAAAAAGAAATGGTAGATAGAATAGAGTGGATAGCCTCACCTGATCCTTGATCTTAGGGGACAAGTATTCAGTCATTTATCATTGAGAACAATTCTGGCTATTTGCTCCCAAGCATCTAGCTAGCTTTTCTGCCATTCACTTTTACTTTAGGCATATTGATGAGAAGGCTGTGCCTCCCCACTGACTTTTTCTCTGTATCTTTAACATTCTGCTGAAGGGTAGAGAAAGAGAAAGGCTGGGGCAGATGTAGTCTAGTTAGAAAAAGCTGCTATATGGGAGTCAGTTTTAATTTGTTTTAGAAATATTTGATCTTTCTCTCCTGTGGACCAGTTCGGGCAGATACGCACCCCCCCGCTCCCCCTGCCCAGTGTGTCCTTGTTCTTTTGTCCCTCTACTCCTTAGCCTGTGAAAAAGTGTCAGGGGTAACATGTTGTGAGGGTTACTCCAATTTAAACCTTCCTTTTTGAAAACAGAACTTTATGAAAATGAATTGCTCTCTATATTTCCTTGTATTTGCAACAAGAATTCTTATCAACTTTCACCCTCTAATTTCTGTGAGTGAAAACAAGGGCCTTAGATCTTCGTTGATAAGACATCAAATAAATGTTGTTAATGAGCAAAACTATAAGAAGAAATATACTGTTTAATTTGTCAGCGTTGTACTACCCCCAGTGACTAAATTGCAGCACATTCGATAGCACTAGCAGCAACCACAAACTCCTGATATGGAATCACCCAGTTAATTAAATAAAGATTATATTACTGGAAAAAGCTAAATCATCAACTCAACCCTGTGAAAAACACTTTTAAAATTATCTTTAAAATGTCTTTGCAATTTGTTTGGCTGGTAGTGGAATTTGTGCAAAGTATCAATCATTGTAAGAGTGTCCTAGTTCTAGCAATAACTACTTGAAATCAGAAAGTAGTATATCTGTTGTTTAAATTTGCCGAAGTATTTCTTTTATAATGCTGTGAGGTGCGTATGTGTCTCTTATTAAAAAAGGTAGCAGAGTATCTGAAGTCTGAAGTAGACAATGGAGTCAGAAGAATTTAGGTTATGGGACAGGGTGTGTATAGGTAATACCCCATACACAGCGATAGCGATAATGATGATAGTAGTGGTAGTAGTTGTAACAATAATAATAAATAATAATAATAAAACTAGCAAACTTCCTCCCAGATTTCCACCTGGACTAGTTAGGGAATACCCTCCGAGGTTGGTGGGATCAGAGGGACAGAAGTGTCGCAGGACTGTGGACATACTCTTCTTCCATGCCAGTGTCTGAAAGGGAGGTGACAGGGACAAAGGCAGTGGGATCTGGGGAGGACGGGTGGCTGGGGTGGTGGCCACTCTGCATGGGAGATGATGCGGGGCTACTGGAGGAGTCATGCATTTCAGAATAGCAAAGGAATGGCATTTTAGAAGACCCAAGGAGGTGTCGAATGAGGTTGGAGGGACAGAATAGGCAAGAAGTGGAGCTAGTTGGAAGCTCATGGCTGCTAGAGTTACTTCTGGGGTTGGCTCTGAAGCTTGAGCAGAAAATGTTCCAGTTGCAGTCAGTTGAGGGGATGGGCAGGGAAAGAGGGAAGAGACAAAGAGGACACAAGGCTTCTACTTGGAACACTAGCCAAATGGCAGACTATTAACTGAGAGGCAGAGGTTAGAGAGTATGCCAGTCAAAGAACTAGTTGATGGAATGTTATCATTGACCTGAAACAGAGGAGGAACAAGAACTCAGGCCAAGGAAGCAAAATAGCCCAACTCAGTATTGGGAACGGATGTTAGGATGAACTGCTAAGAGAGAAGCTGCAACCAAAAGTGTTTTCTTGGGATACGAGGAACTGGCTCACCGGAGAGGGGGAACCAAGGAGCCTTGAAGGAATAGAGTCGTGCTCTACTCAGAGGCAAAGTCATCAAGCAGCCAGAGACTTCGTGCCTGCAGCTCACTTTCTCCTTAAGTAGAATCTTTTTTTTTTATTAACTGGCCATACATATCAAGCACTTATCATGTTCCAGGCATGGTTGCTGTGTCACAAAGATGAATGAAAGCATCTTGAGGTTATGTGTGGGAAGGGGACAGACTGAACAGCTGCTTACAAATATTTCCAAGTGGAAATTAACACAACAAAAATAGGAGTAAAGGAAGCTAACATTTGAGTTGGGTCTTTAAAGAGTTTAGAAGGTGGCTGGGGGCTGGGGTGGGGGAGGGGAGGAAAGGGAAGAAGAACGTTCCAGGCAGAAAGAAAGCATGTAGAAAGGCCTTCTAAAATAGTGCACTACTTGTGCAAATAGATGAACGTGGAGGGAGAGTTGCTTGTTTTCCCACAGCAATCTCTGTCCCTTATGAGCCCTTTTTCTGTTCAAAGTCTTCCCCAATACAAGGTACTTTATTTAAAATCTTAGTACCTTTGGTTCATATATGTGGGTTTTCGCTTTTCAGTTAAATGCCAGGGCAGCTATGAGCTGAAGGTTCTCTGTGTTTGACTCCATTTAGTCTTTGTTCTCTGCCACATGAGAGATTAGAAATGGTATCAGCGCTGTCACACCCAGTTATTTGGAAATCAGGAAATCCCTCTGGTGAAGAATGTGAGACCAGTAGAACTGGCCTACCTTTATGGTTTAACTTTGTTCTCTGAGAGAGAGGGGTCTGGTCTCAGGGGTTGGGTTCCCTGCCTTCTGCCCTGGGCCAAGCAGCCTCTCTCCATCCCTGCATCTGAAAGAGTCCACCCCCTCTGCACCCTTTTGCAGGCACTGCCCACAAACTGAGGCTCCAGTGGCCCTCCAGGCGTCTCCCTGACACCTCAGGCTGAGCTCTCCTTGGGCTCCATGCCCAGCAGTCTTTCCGCTTGTCTCCTTCCTGGGCTCGCAGCCAGGCTCAACTTTTCAAGATGTTGTCATCCAAATCCCGCCTTGATTAACTCAATCTGCAGCCCCTTCTTTGTCACTGTTTTCTTGTCACTCTTTTAGTTTTGCCTGCAGTCATCTGTGTTCCTAGTCTGTCCCGTTTCAGGCATTTGCATTTACAAATAACTACATTTACATTTAACTCCCAGGAGGCAGCTTGGGTCTGCCACAGAAAGGAACACACCTGGACTGCACAGCATACTGAGGAATTGGGTCGCAGTCCTAGGGTGCTGTGGGTTTGATCGACGGGGCTCAACCTCCAGACCAAAGAGGATTAGCCCGGGCACATTTCCAAAACAAGAGCTAAGATGGAGGGCTCCATGGTATGGAGCCACATGGTTAACCCAGCCACGTGGTTATCTGCAAAAGGTTTTGGGGAAGGGAGTAGGAGCAGTCTTAACTCTCCATGCATCACAAAAAGGGATGCGGGTGCTTGTTAACAGCTATCTCAGTGAGGATGTGGAGAGGTAGAAGTAGGGAGCTTGTACCCAACCCAGTAAAAGGGGAGAAGGTGTGAGAGAACACAGATGGAAGAGTTTATGTGGCAGCTAGAAAAAAGAAAGTGGGCCAAGCAGTCCCAAGTAGCTCATGGGGCAGGTAGGTGACCAGAGGTGGACACCGGATGGGGGACCCCAGATTGACCAGTAGCAAACCAGTATGTTTGTATCGTGCAACTGTTCTTTCCCATAGCTTTTCCTTCCTGGATCTTAGGATGTTATTCTGGCTCTTGTCCTGCCCCCTCACGGTTTCTTCTTTAGCTCACCTCGCCTCTTGCTTCCTTTCTCAAAATCAGACCCCAGCCCAAAGTCCTGCATTCTTCTGTTTCTCCTCTGGAGCTCATCCACACTCCTGGATTCAGTTATTACTTCTGTGGCGAGACTCCCTTACCTATGTCTGCCTCCTTGACCTCTTATTTAATCCTGATCCTGTTTTTTATTGCTTGTTGGACGTTTCCAATGGCTGCCCCACTGTCACTTCAGACCGAGTGTGGTATACTGACATCTAGTTGGATGAGTCTAATTGAATGACTTCTAAGATCTCTTCCATTTCTGAATTTCTGTGGCTTATTGTCAAAAAGCAAACTCACCATCTTCATGTCCTTAAATAGCATTTTCTTCTGTTTTCTTATATCTGTCAGTGGAGTAGCGCCTCAGCCTGGTAGGCTTCAACTATCTCTGGTGTTTCCTCTCCCTTCGCTGCCTTGTTGATCTTGCATCTAGCTCTTCCCCTTGGTCCGTGCAGTCACCACCAATTCTGAGTTTTATTCCTAAATGTCTGATCTCTGACTCACCTTCTATGATCCACCCTTTCAGCCCCTGTGGCCTTCAACACAGCTTTTGCCATCTGCATGACTTGGTCTTCTCTACCTACTGAACACTTTTCCCAACAACTTTTATGCACTTATCTTCTTACACTCCAGCCATGCCAGAGTTCCTCCAACACTCTAGAAACCCTTCCCTGCGACATGCACGAGAGGCCATGATGCTCACAACCTCACTGCCTCCTGGAAACCTTTCCAGCCTGTTATCGATCATTCTAGCTTTTCCTTTGCTCCTCTAGAACTGATAATCTCTACTACACAATTTAACATGTAGTCATATATATTTAGCATTTGCTGTTTCAAGTGTATCAGCCTTAGTTCCCTAACTTAAACATCTACTGTTATCAGATTACAGTGATCATTATTCTTGTATTCTCCCAAGTGCCAAGAATGTGAAGAGTGCTCAACAAATGTTGGTTAATTGATAACTGAGATTCTGGATTAAGGAAAAATTTTAATCTGATGAGCTTAAAACTGGGAAGTCTAGGTGGAAAATACCCTTAGTTTGTGTATGGTTAAAATGACTATCTTGAATCTTTCTTCCCCTTTCCTTCCTCACGCCCTTTCCATATTACTGTAGATACCAGAAAGTCTCCTTATTGTCAATTTCATGTCTTCTCACTCAATTGGTAGACGTTTCTATCAATTATGTTATGTTGCTTAAAAACCAAATGATTATAGGATACAATCTAAACTTTTTTTTTTTTTTTGAGAGAGAGACAGAGAGAGAGAACATGAGAAATGGGAGAGGAGCAGAGGGAGAGAAAGAGAATCTTAAGCAGGCTCCACGCTTTCTGTGGAGTCTGATGCAGGGCTTGATCCCATGACCCTGGGATCATGACCTGAGCCGGTATCAAGAGTCTGCCTACTCCGGAATCATAGGTCTTCAAGACTCCCTACCCTTTTCCAGTCCAGGCTCATACTTCTTGCCCATCCATAGGTAATGGTAACACTCCTTCCATGCTCTGTCTCATCATTGTGTCCATGTTGTACCCTCTCCCTGGAATGTTGGTAGCCCCTTTCTTTACCTGGCTTAATGACCCTCCCTTTCAAGGCTCATCTTTGGCAGGCATTCCTTCCAGAATCTTTCCATGACTTCATCTGCTGTGGGTTAGATGCTACAGTACTATGATCCAGTTCTGCCCTGTGTATATTTCTTTTTTTTTTCCCATATATGAAGTTTATTGTCAAATTGGTTTCCATACAACACCCAGTGCTCATCCCAAAAGGTGCCCTCCTCAATACCCATCACCCACCCTCCCCACCCTCCCACCCTGCCCTGTGTATATTTCTATCAAACATGTATCACACTGTGTTGTAATAGTTGGTATATACATATACATATACATATATATATATATATATATATATATATATATATATATATACACATATATATATATATGTGTGTGTGTGTGTGTGCTTAATTGTCCTAAAGCTCTTTGCTGGCAAGGATAGTGTCTCATTAACATTTGTACCCTCAATACCTAGTATGGAGCCTGGTTTATTAGCAGAAGTTTATTAAATGAATACTTGACTAACTTATTTCAGCTTTTCACATTGAAGATATATGGCACCACTTGGATCCAGTCCTTGTAGTACTTATGTAGCATTGTAAGTGATGATTGAAGGTCCTTCAAACCTGTGATGTATTGAAGGAGGCATTTTGCTTTCCTTTTTTTGTCTAGGTAGATACAACTCTTTTATATTTTTAATATTTACTTCTGGATTTATCATTCTATCAAGTTTGTTTTATTTTATTCATTCCTTACAACTGATGTAGCAGAATGGATAAGGCGGCAGCATTTTCTTCCATTCCATTTTATCTTTTATCAGCATTTTGTTCTTCATGTGTAGCTTTGCCTGAGTCATCAGTATTGGGCTAATGGACTGGAATGGCCCAAGTTGAATGGTAATTACTTACTCTGTTGCTGATAGCTCAGATGAGAATAGGACTTATTAGATCTGTAATAATGGAAATCTGTGTTTAAGGCAGATCTTTGAAGCAGTTTGAAACGATCTCAAATTCATCTCTCTTTGCCATATGTTAAAATGTCACATTATGGTTTTAAAATTCAGGATAAGAACTGAAGTTTCAGAAGAAGTCTGCCTGTGGAAAGTTCTCAAATCTGTCCTTTCTAAAATCAGAAGCATTTGCTCATCTCAAATCAAGTCTTCTCAGAGAAGCAGGCGTAGCTGAGCAGTTGCCCTGAGGGTGGGGTGATTCCTGGAAGAATAGGGCCTCAGTTCACAAGGACCCAGGACTGTCCGGGATGGAGAGGAACTGGCTATGGAGGCCTGGAGGTAGTGCCTGGGGGCTTCCTAGAGATTTAGGCCGGAATCTAGTGAATGTATCCCTGTGGGGAGTTCCTTTGTCTCCGTTGTCAAGCTGGGCCCCAGAATGGGTGCTCATACTTGTGTATCATCAGCCCATGTCTTGTTTTGGCTGTGGAAGACTTCAGCTTCTCCACAAATACTGTTTTCTTCTATCTCCTTTTTATGTGAAGAATAAAGATAGAAGAACTCTGACTTCAGAAACTTCTGTGAAAAGGTGTCCCATAATCATAGTCCATCCTCGTCATTTTGCAGAGCTGAAGACAGATTAGTGAAGTTACATGGCTTACCTGAGGTCATATGACATTAATGTTGCAGCAAGAGCTGGAGGCAGAAACTAGTCCCTCCCCAGGGCTCCTGCCATCTCTAGAAGTATGTTCCAGCAGGGCCTGTGACCAGCCCAACAGCTGTTTTCAAGTTATTTCCACCAACCTGTATCCTTCTTCTTGACTGGAAATGGCCCTAAATAATTTAGCGTCCTCTCTTAGAATAGAGTCTTGTCTAGAGACTTATGAGTGGGGGCTATAACCTCACCATATTTCATAAATGACGCTGGGTCATGATGGAGCTCTTGTTTCCCAATAAAGACCTTAAGGTGAGAAACGGTTCTGCAGACTTGTCCAGTTTATTATGTGCTGCTCTTCTCTTTGGTTCAGTGAGCCTCATGTGTCATTGTAAATGGTGGATGTCCTGAGTGGTGTTATTATGGTGCTAAAGAACTTGGTACTAGTGAAATGCACCAAGTATGTACCTCTTCTGGTTTTGAAAACTTCACAGCATTCACAGACAGATTGATGCTGATTCATTGGTGAGGGATTGATTTGGATCTTCTGACTCTAAATTATTAGGTACTTCAACAACTCAATGGACCTTGCCAGGTACTCTGATGGATATAGTAGAGGATAACATATATGATTCTCTGAATTCAAGGTGCTTATATTGTATTTCCTTATATAATGCTTTAAAAAAATTATTCTTGAGCTTTGATACTTTTTGTTGATAGATTTCTCTGGTTTCAGTGAGCTTGGTAGGTGCACAGTGCTTTACAAGTATGTTTTTAGCAACCCTTACTTTGGGAGCAAATGCTCGCATTTCAGTACTTACCCTAATGGCTGTAGAAATAATGGTTTTATGTGGTATATCAGCATTGACTTAAAAGATGCTTATAGTTATTTGGCACGTGTTTTAGTGATACAGTGTGCACCATTAGAGAAATTTAAGATCGTTTTTGGTAACAAAGTTCTCAGCTTATTATCTGGTATTTATAAATTGGTGAACTTTTTCTAACAGTGATCTATGAATAGCCTTGAAATTTCTTGTAACCAGTCTCAGAAAGGAGAAAAGCTATGGATACCTTGGATGCTTGGTTGAAAATCACCTGCATAGTATCTTTTCCATTCGAGGATAAGTCTATCTATAGCTGAGGTAGACTGAGATTTTTAGGAACTAGAGGGAGTCTTCTGGTTCCCAGTAGAGAAAACACAAATAAAGAGGCAAAGTGACTTCTCCAGAATCACTTAGAATTAGGTCCAAAATATGGGTCTCCTCACTTCTAGGCCTGTGCCCTTTCCACCATGTGTCACCCATTTATTTTATTTTAGAAACATAAACAAATATTTTACATCTGATCATTTCCTAATGAGTACATGTATTCCCGAGACTGGCAAACTTTGTGATTCTATCAGAGCAAGCAATCTTATTTGTAAAGATGCTGGCTAATTATCCATGACATTTCTAATGTCTGCATTATCCTTGAGCTAAGAGTGTGAAAATCAGAAGACTCAGGGGTGCATACACTTCCTGGTAGATTTCACTTAGTTTAACACACTCTGACAGCAAAAACGAAATGAATCTTAGCTGTTCAAAAACAATAACATTCTAAGTGGGAATGCAATTTTAAAAACCTGTTAACTGTAATATTGCTAATTTTCTATCATAGAAACTACCACAGAGTTAAAAGTGTAGCAACAAAGGTGTAAAAGCCATATTTTGTCTCAGAAAAATGAAAAAGACATATATTCACTTTGCATAGATATCAGTGACAATAACGGTCATTTTACTACCTCAGGTTTTCTTTCATTAGTTGAAATTTGAAGTAACCCAGGAGGATGGGAAGGCTATGTAGGTGGAGGATTGGAAGCTCTTGATTTTATCAAGGATTGGAACCAAGTTGAGCTGCTGAGATGTTTTACTAGAGAAAGAGGCAGGGGAAAGAGGTGCTATTGTGTGTGATTTGGGAACCACAGATGGCACCAGTATCTGGACCGATTGCTCAGACCTGCTGCCCAATGAAGAGATTCCTTCAAGAAAGCTTTTGTTTCCTGGTAATTCTGTTTTTAATGTTTTACTAGAGGGACATGACTCAGTACTTTTTAACCTGGTTGCAAGTTCTGGATATCCTGTTGATTCAGGGACATTAGAGAGAGTTGAAACACGCTCTTCATCACAAGTCCCACTTGGTGTTTCTGGTTAACTTTGAGAACTGTGGTAAGTCCATGCCCCATCTCTTGTCAATGCTTTCCCATGGCTCAGTGGTATCTTTTAATAATTGAAACAAGTATTAATATTTGCATTATTTTTTGGCCCCTCTAGTGTTTATATACTTATAAAATTATTATTTTTACCTATATGGTAATGTGATGACAAGACAGAATCATCATCTATTTTTAAATAGGAAAATTTTCACGTTTTGAATCAATCAAGTTTTTTTTAATTTTCTTTTTTATTTTTAAAAATTTACATGCAAATTAGCATATAGTGAAACAATGATTTCAGGAGTAGATTCCTTAATGCCCCTTACCCATTTAGCCCATCCTCCCTCCCACAACTCCTCCAGTAACCCTCAGTTTGTTCTCCATATTTATGAGTCTCTTCTGTTTTGTTCCCCTCTCTATTTTTATATTATTTTTGTTTCCCTTCCCTTATGTTCATTTGTTTTGTCTCTTAAAGTCCTCATATGAGTGAAGTCATATGATATTTGTCTTTCTCTTACTAATTTCACTTAGCATAATACCCTCCAGTTCCATCCACATAATTGCAAATGGCAAGATTTCATTCTTTTTGATTGCTAAGTAATACTCCATTGTATATATCTACCACATTTTCTTTATCCATTCATCCATCGATGGACATTTGGGCTCTTTCCATACTTTGACTGTTGTTAATAGTGCTGCTATGAACAGAGGGGTGCATGTGTCCCTTTGAAACAGCACCTGTATCCCTTGGATAAATGCCTAGTAGTGCAATTGCTGTGTTGTAGGCTAGTTCTATTTTTAGTTTTTTGAGGAACCTTCATACTGTTTTCCAGAGTGGCTGCACCAGCTTGCATTGCCACCAACAATGCAAAAGAGATCCTCTTTCTCCGCATCCTCACCAACATCTGTTGTTGCCTGAGTTGTTCATGTTAGCCATTCTGACAGGTGTCAGGTGGTATCTCATTTTGGTTTTGATTCATATTTCCCTGATGATGAGTGATGTTGAGCATTTTTTCATGTGTCAGTTGGCCATCTGGATGTCTTCTTTGGAGAAGTGTCTATTCATGTCTTTTGTCCATTTCTTCACTGGATTATTTGTTTTTTGGGTGTTGAGTTTGATAAGTTCTTTATAGATTTTGGATACTAACCCTTTATCTGATATGTCATTTGCAAATATCTTCTCCCATTCTGTCGGTTGCCTTTTAGTTTTGCTGATTGTTTCCTTCACTGTGCAGAAGCTTTTTATTTTGATGAGGTCCCAGTAGTTCATTTTTGCTTTTGTTTCCCTTGCCTCCAGAGATGTGTTGAATAAGAAGTTGCTGAGGGCAAGATCAAAGAGGTTTTTGCCTGCTTTCTCCTTGAGGATTTTGATGGCTTCCTGTCTTACATTTAGGTATTTCATCCATTTTGAGTTTAGTTTTGTGTATGGTGTAAGAAAGTGGTCCAGGTTCATTCTTCTGCATGTCGCTGTCCAGTTTTCCCTGCATGAATCAATCAAGTTTCTTATAGGAACTGCAAATGTTTGGATCTGTACACTGAATAGGTACCAAGGACAGAAGACAAAGGGTTCAGTTGCTCTCTCCAACTGTGGGACTCTGGGAGTTGGCCTCTTAATCTTTCAGGTAAAGGAATGGGACTGAGTAATCTCTCTGGTTCCTTTCAGCTCTAACAATCTATCATTTATAATTATAATGCACACTGCATCTGGACATTTCAGTCCTTCTGAAACACAGAAGGTTTTTGTCTTGCATTTGTTTTGTTTTGAAATGGCACATATATTTTTGTTGAGTGGATGCTTTCTGCCTCGTTCTGGCATGGTCTTGTCTTGCTTTCTTCTGTGTTGACATTCCTGGTTTCCAGTCCAAGCCTGAATACACTACTCAGCTGATGGGGCACATTAGTTAGCGATGCTGTCTTTGGAGTTAGACATACCTGGGTTCAAGTCTTGGTTCTAAATCCCAGTTGAGCTAGTTTACTCCTATGTGAAATGGAGGTGATGCTGACTTTGTGGATTGAAGTGAGCCTCACACCGGGACGTGCCGGCTGAGTACCCTGGATCCTCCTCCCCAGGAAAGATTTTTATATGCAGAAGTGTGAGCCCCCAAGTTGTATACTATTTATTTATTTAGTATCAGACACTGTTTGAAATTGTTTTGTAGCTTTCTTCAGTTGACTGCATTGAAGAAATGGACAGGAAATCATATGTTATCAGAAGGCACTGGATCAAGAGCTGTGCTAATATGCTCTGCTTGCTTCTTTACTACCTCCAAATATTGCTGTAATTTTGAACCTACCATATCCCTTCACTTTGGCTGGCTTCCTGAACTTGACCTCTTGTCCATGATGTCTATCTTGCTATCTTTCCCTTCCAGTTTTTTTCTAGACTTCCCTATCAAACCCACAGTCAATCCAGTAAATATTTATTAAACAGTAGGCACTGCCCTAGCACTGGTGATAAGTGAGAACAAGATGAATAGTATCTACACTCACAATAAACTTGCATTCAAATGGAGGAGGGAACAGAACATAACCAGTGAACAAATATATAATTTCATATAGTGCTAAATGTTATAAAGTAAAATAAAGCAGGGTGGGTATGAGTAGGGAGCAGAGGGGTTGCTGTTGTAGAAAGGCTGGCCAGGAAAGGCCTCTCTGTAGAGGTTGTGTTTGAGTAGAAACCTGAACAGGATGAGATAGTGAGTAAAATAGGTATCTGCAAGAAGAATATTCCTGGAAAGACCTTGTGGGGACAACAGTCTTGACATGTTCAAAAGACAGAGTGCAATGTGGCTGTGGAAGAGTAAGCAATGGGAGATGAGATGAGGCTGAAACTGGTCATGGACAGATTCCAGGGGGGCCTTTAGGCCCAGGCCAAGACTTTGGAATATATCCTGAATGTGATGGACAGCCTCCAGAAACTGAAACTGGGGAAGATATTGTATTTACTTTTTTCTTTAAGCTGAAATATAATTGACATATAGTATTGTAGGAGTTTAAAGTTTACAGCCATTGATTTGATACATTTATCATCACCACAGTAGTTTGTTAGCTAACACTTCTATCATATCACATAATCATCATTTTTTTTTGTGGTGAGAACAATTAGAAACTAGTGTCTTAGCAGCTTTGAAGTTTATAATACCATATTGTTAACTATAATCTCTATACTGTGCATTAGATCTCCAGGAGTTATTTATGGACTGGTTGCAAGTCTGTACCCTTAAACAACATCTCCCCAATTTCCCTTTCCATCCCCCAGCCTCTGGTAGCCACTATTCTACCTTCTGTTTTTACAAGTTCAACTCTTTTGGATTCCACTTATAAGTGATATCAAGATTGTTTTTACATTTAAGACAATTGCTGTCTTAGTTTGGGATTTTATAACAAAGTACCATAGACTGGGTGGCCTAAATAATAGACATTTATTTTTCACAGTTCTGGAGTCTGGGAAGTTCAAGATCAGGTGCTGGCAGATTTGGTTCCTGATGGGAATCTTTTCCTGGCTTATAGATGGCTGCCTTCCCATTTTGTCTTCATGTGGAAGGCAGAGAGCCAGCTCTGGACTCTTCTAAGAACACTAATCCCGGGGCACCTGGGTGGCTCAGTAGGTTAAGCATCTGACTGTTGATTTCAGCTCAGGTGCTGATCTCATGGTTGGTGGGTTCAAGCCCTGAATCAGGCTCCAGGCTATCTGATAGTGCAGAGCCTGCTTGGGAGTCTCTCTGCCCTCTCGGGCCTGCATGCTCTCTCTCAAAATAAAATAAAATAAAATAAAATAAAATAAAATAAAACAAACAGACAAAACAAAACAAAACAGAACACTAATCCTACCATGGGGGTTCTACCCTTGTGACCTCATCTAAACTTAATTAACTCCCAAAGGTCCTACCTCCAAATGCCATCATGGGAGAAGGAGAGGAAGAAGGGAACAGGACACAAACATTCAGTCCATAACTACTTCAATTGCTTAGTAGAGGGTAGACTAGGGTGGAGGGAGCCCACGGGGAGGGTAGTAGTGGAATGGGTAGGTCTTTTACTAGAGAAGAAAATTAGATGAATTAGTTGAGTAGTGATGGAACTGCTGAGAGATGGTCATACTTCAGATATATTTTGAAAGTTAAGCCATTGGGACTTCTTGATGTCAGGTAGAGGTAGTCCGACAAGAGCATTAGTGCCCTGGAGGCCTTACTTCTAACCTGTGTTTATGCTCCTGCATGTGAATTGCCTTTCCTCCATGCTTCCTGTGCCTTGGCCTGACAATGTGATTGGTGTACATTTTGGATAAAGGGGTGGCTGGGGAGAGATTGAGAATATATTTTCTCTTCTCCTTAAACTATGGACATGTAGGTGAAATATAAAGTTGGTTGGGGAGAAGAGATAGAATTATCTTGGCACATGACCTCGCCTACAGCTTTGGAGCTATTTTCTTAACCCTACCCCCAAAGTTTTTGCAGCTGGGGAGTGGATAGGGAGGTGATTGAGGGGCTTCCATGACTTGCCTGGTTTATTTATGAAGCTACAGAAGCTAAGTCAGGTTTTCTGATTCTTGACCCCAAATCCAGGTGATCCTTCATTTGATTTATAGGATGCTATAAGAAGATCTTTTTTTTAAATTTTATTTTGTATTTTTATAAATTTACATCCAAATTAGTTAGCATATAGTGAAACAATGATTTCAGGAGTAGGTTCCTTAATGCCCCTTACCCATTTAGCCCATCCCCTGTCCCCTGTTTGTTCTCCATATTTATGAGTCTGTTATATTTTGTCCCCCTCCCTGTTTTTATATTATTTTTGTTTCCCTTCCCTTATGTTCATTTGTTTTGTGTCTTAAAGTCCTCTTATGAGTGAAGTCATATGATTTTTGTCTTTCTCTAATTTCACTTAGCATAATACCCTCCAGTTCCATCCACGTAGTTGCAAATGGCAAGATTTCATTCTTTTTGATTGCCGGGTAATACTCCATTGTATATATATACCACATCTTTATCCATTCATAGGATGCTATAAGAATATCTTAAGTGAGAGGCAGAGGTGCAGCCTGTCAAAGCCATGGGTACAAAAAAAGCTGTGTGTATTAGTTACCTATTGTTTTGTAATAAATGATTCCCAAACTTGAGTGGCTTAAAACAACACACATTTATTATCACAGTTTCTGTGGGTTAGGAATCTAGAGACACAGCTTTGCTTTGTCTTTTGCTTTAGGATCTCTCGCAGGACGCACTCAAGGTGTTGGCCTAGATTGAGGTCTTTTCTGAAGACCCAATTGAGGAAGGATCTGCCGCCTAGTTCACTTAACGTGGTAGTTGGTAGGATTTAGTTCCTCAGCAGTTGTTGGGCTGAGGGACTCACTTTTTGCCTAGAGGCTGCCCTTGGTTCTTTCCCACAGTGTCCTGTCCATGTTTTATTAGTTAGAAGTAAGGTACTCAAGAATAAGGGATTCCACAAAGCCATAAAGAACAAGAGGTGAGGATATTTGGGGACCATCCTGGAGACTGCCTGCCACAGCTGTGTATCACAGATTCACTCATAGACTATTAGAGCAGAAAAGACCTCAGTGATCACCCTTGACCCTTCTCATTTTTTATAGATGAGGAACCTAAAACTCAAAGAGGTGATATGATTTACTCAGGGCCGTTGCTCCTCTGACGTAGAACTGGGACTTCTGAGTTTCAAGCCAGTGGACTATAAGATGATTATATTTAGCCTGCCACAGGCTGGCAGATTGTGGTTTTTAGGTCTGCTGTATCAGTTTCAAGTAGTTTTCTTCTTCTGTACATTTTTAAATGCATTGCTACTGTGTGGTGATCTCAGGCCTGGATGTGAACAGTATTTAAATGGCCCACCTTGGGCTTTGTGTGGGATCCAAGGTATAAAGCCTCTGCCTAACTTCATCCAACTTAAATCATGTGTTTTCTATCCTATTTCTTCCCTTTACATTAACATGTCTTTAAAGCATCTAATATAGTTTACAGCATGTCTTTGAAACAACCACACTCCATGATCCAATTAGCCATCTCACTTATTTCTGACCTTTCCTTTATAATCTTTTCCAATGCTATAGATCACCATGTTCAAAATTCTCAATACTATAGTTTATCTTAAATCTTAACTGTACATTTACTCTTAGCTCTTGAGACCAGCTTGGTTCTCTAGAGTTGGTACTACGGTCCTTTTTGTCCTGGCCTGTTGTTTTAGACTGTTGTCACACCAGGATGTAGGATGTGATAGAGATAGATTATTTATGCTCAGGACTGGAACTGTGTGAGGACTAACACAAGACAGACCTGCAGCATGTCACCTGGTAATTATAGGGCCAAATGTGAATAATGGGTCAGGAAGTGGGAGGTTTAGAATATGGCTGTGATGCCTCCTGGGATCTATTGGTCAAAGATCCTAGAGTGAAGAAGCAGATCAGCGGGAGTCTACTGAAGCCTCAGTCAACGGCAGACCGAAAGTTTGAAGCAGTGGAAGTCAAGGAAGAAATGGTTTAAAATATAGAAATTCAGATCCCACACTGATGAGCACAGAGTAGGAGGCAGGCCAATCCATGGCAAGAATATTTGTCCCCAGAGTTTCTTTTTTTTTTTTTTTTTTTATTCTTCAGTGGAAGCCTAGGCCCGGATGTAGAGGCTGTGTCCTTTCTGCTAAATGGGGAGAAGGTGTGGCAGTAGAGGAGGCAAAGCTGAGGCTGGCACTGTCAGAACTGGTAGTGTTATTGTCGTGTGTTGTTGTTGTTGTTGTTGGTGGTGTTGGTGCCATTTTAGTACCCTCACTGCTCTCCGACACTGTCAGACTCTGAAATAATTCCTAACCTCTAAGGTCTCCCCTTCTCTCTTGGAGATTTATAGACACCAAACCTCTTCCCACTGAAGTAGAAAGAATCAGTTCCCTGTTCCTGGGAACAGTGCATGTTAATAACTATACTTCTTCTAGATGTAGAAGGCTTGTCTAGCATGTTATATTCAGTGAAAAACTCTCCACCCCGGGATTAAATGGTTTAGTTTAACATTGGATTCTCTTCTGGTTTACAGTGTGTTTGTGTGTGTGTGTGTGTGTGTGTGTGTGTGTGTGTGTGTATGTGTGTGTGTGTGAGAGAGAGAAAGAGAGAGAGAGAGTACGAGAGAGAGAGGGAGAGGGAGAGCGAGCATTTTTAAATACTTCCTTGATCAGCTGTTTTAGAAACTGGCAAGAAATCTTTAAAGATGAAGACACATTTATCCCTTAGATTTGTCTGATGCTTTAAACTTACTCCGCCCATCTTCTCATATATTTTCACCTGCTCCACTTAAATACCTTGGTGGGCTGGTGGAGCAGGCATGGACCAGATTTGATGGATGAAGAGATCTAGACTCAGGAAAGTTAGTAACAAAAAGTTAGGAGTCAAAGTACACACAGATGTATGTAGTCAAGTTTCCTACCTCAGTCTTCCCTCTCCAAATCCAACACTTAAATTGAACAGAAATTGACAGACTTTATTAACCAGCCTATGAAAGAAGAGAGAGCAAGGGTGAACGAAGGGAAAGGCAGCAAATGATTTTGAATAAAACATGAGAATAAATAGTTTGCATATGTAGCCTTATGATTTTTATTGCAGGGCTGAGACCTGGATCTTAACTATTCTTTCCTTGTGCCTTCTGCTTTTTTGTAAACATTCCCAACATTTACCATGAAATCCTCTATCTGAAGGCCAAAGGGCTGCCGTTCTCTTTTGCACAACCCCTGCTGCTCTCTCATCTCTGGAGATTGTCTGTGCCCTTAGTGAATAGGAATCCCCCTGTGGACAATTGGTGATTGAGGGACAGCTGGTTGCAAGGGACAGTTCATCAATATGCATCATGACTGGGGCCTGGCAGTCATTAGAACTCATTATAAATTACTCAAAGTCCCAGGAACCTCATTTAGTTCTCACTCAGCAGCTGGAAGATGCTACCAGCTGTGGATCTAGGGTTTCCCCCAAAGATTTCACCTAAGTGTGGGGGGCAAATAGGTCAAATGATCTGATGACGAGTAGGTGGGTATAAAACAGAAAAGCCTGTTTCTGCCTCAGAATAGATGCTCTAAAGATGCCACTGGGGGAGTGAATGGAGCTGTGGGCCCAGATTAACCCTTGGTGCCTGTGATGAGCCAAGGAAGACTCAGCAGTATCTTTGGGAGTCATTGGGAAGAGGGCTATGAACAGAGAAAGGACATGAATAACCAAAGGGAAAGTGGAGGAGAGAGTTGTACTTTGGTACTTTATGATCTTCAAGATCTGGCCTCTGCCTTTTCTGCTTCAGCTACTTTGACATGTTTCACTGAATCTCAGTGGCGGCCACCTAACCAAACACTTGATCCTCTGGACCTTTGAGTCCTGTGTTCTCTCCATGTCAGATGTCTTCCTTCCTTCCCATTTTCTACCCGTGGGAACCTATGTTCTTTCAAGGCTCAGCGCTAACATGTGGATCAGGTACTGTTGTGTGGGTGACCCCTCACAATTCACACAGCAGCCCTCTCAGATAGATACTTCCATTCTTTTTTTTTTTTTTTCCCAGATGAGGAATTTGAGGCTCAGAGAGGTTATGTGACTTGCTCAAAGGCACAGTCCTGGTGGTAGGACGTGGAGCCCTCCAGCCATAGCTCTTTCCACATTATACTGCACCAATATCTTACTGGTGCTCCCTTCCCTCGTAAGGTATCCTGTAGTGGCCCTTACGCTGTGGCAGGGTTAAGCCACATTTGACTTCTGTGCCCAGATGTTTCATCATGTAGCCCTTCTCCTGTCATATATCTGTCTTCTTACTGAAGAGGAGGCTTCCCCATGACTGCACATTCTTATCCCCTTATACTCTGCCTCTTGGAGCTTTGTTCTGGGACAGGGGTTGGAAAATTTTCCTATAAAGGTGCAGATGGTAAATATTATAGGCCCTGCAAGCCATACGGTGTCTGTCACAACTAAGCAACCCTGCTGTGGTAGAGTGAAAGCAGCCACAGACAATAAATAAATGAATGAGTGTGGCAGCGTTCCAATAAAACTTTATTTAGTGACACTGAAATTTGAATTTCATGTAATTTGTAGATGTCATGAAATATTTTTCTCCTTGTGATTTTTTTCTATGATTAAAAAAATGTATATATAGAAATCACTTTTAGCTCAAGTGCCATACGTACAAAAAGAAGTGGCAGGCTTTGGCTCGCGGGCTGTAGTACGCCAACCCCTGCTCTAGAGCTAACTGGGTAGTAATTATTCACTTCTGGTAAAATTGTCGCTGTGTTGGTTCTCTTGGAAGCATTGACAATTTAAGCCTTTTACTGCAGGTGAAAGGCTTTGTCACCTCCTAAAGGGATTTGGGGCAACTGTTGCCATGATGGCAGCGGGGTGGGCGAGGTGACACCAGGGGGATAGCTGCCTCTGTGTAAAATAAGGTCAGTCCTGCTGTGCTCCTATTGTCTTTTCAGTGAAAATGTTAGATTTAAATCCTATATGTCATTTATCTTTGAGCTCTGTCTAGAGAAAAAGGTCTTGCTTTGGTTTTGTAAAAATACCACGCTTAGATCTTTTTGTGTGAGCTGTCATCAGCCATTCCGATTGTTGATCTTGTAAATTCATGCCTTTTAGTGCTGGCAGAGGGATTGCTTTTGTTTCTGAACAATTTCATGAAGTGTTTCTTTCAATAGGGACTTACATTGAATTTCAACTTGAGCTATATTTTTTCATCTCAACTAGATTTTAAAAAGACACAGGCAACTGCCATTATACTGCTGAGGAGTGCTTTGGAATACTTTTACGTGAGAGCTTGAGCAAAGGGTACGGTTAGCCATGGCTATCTGCTTTTGGCCGTGAAGACCACACAGTTGAGCCCTCTCCACATTTGGTCTCCACGTGACCCACAGTGACCATGCATTTTCTGAAGTCTGGCCAGTGATCTCTGGAGTGTCTTGAAGGGTTTGTTTTTTATCAACTCTTGGGTACATCCTACAAAAAGAGCTTTAGTAAAATGTTAAGCCTATTTGTGGAATTTGGAAAGAAGCATAGAGAAGGAAATAGAGACTTACTGAGGAACTCAATTCTCAGTAGTACCCACCCCCTGCCCTGTGTTGTGTGTTAGGACGTATACATGCAATGTTGCACCCAGGATAATAGGTAGGTGTCTTGACTTATATGTGCACCCCTCCAAAAGACCAAAAGGCCATTTACAGCCCAATGGAACATCTGTTTAGATTTCTGTACAAATGAGGACGTGGTAATTTGAGAAATAAAAAATTAGGTGGATTATCCATTATAATAACAGGACACAACTTCTTCCTCTGTATTTGTTCCTAAAATGTTTTGATTATACTATTCATAGCACGTAGTCATCGCTTACTATTATTTTTAAATTAAGGTTCCTAATGAGATGAGGTTCTTCAAGTGTGTTAGGTATAAATCATGTTGCCTGTCAGCATGGAGCTTATACTCTCAGTTTCTGTTCAGAGACCATTCTAAATAGTCCTATTGTACTAAAGAAGTAGCACTATCATTATTCAAACACTCGAAATGATTACCCAAGTGAACTTCAGACACTTGGAATTTAATGTAAATGAGTGGTTAGTATCCTGGAACTTTGAAAATTATGTTCTGGGAAGGACAATCTTTTCAATTTGCTTTGCAAGCCTTGAGTATTCCTAATTTTTCCTTTCAGATAATTAGGGAATATTGATGTGTCTAGTATTTCTCATAAGATTAAAAAATACTTTAGAATAGTTTAAGACTCATGGGAAGTTGCAAAAATAGTACAGAGTTCTGATGTGCCCTTCAGCTTGCTTTCCACAATGATAACATCTTACATAATCATAGTACGTTGTCATAACCAGGAAACTGACATTGGTATAATGTTATTAACTCAAACATAGACCTTATTTGGATTTCATGTTATTGCATGTACTATTTTGGGTGTTTAGTTCTAAGAAATTTTATCATGCATTTAGATTTGTGTAGCTATCACCATAGTCAGGATATAGAATATTCCATCACTACAGAGAAACTCCCTTGAGTCCCACTTTAATAATCACTTGCCCCTCATAAGGATTGTTCAGAAAGCTTTCTTAGGATGTGAAATGAGCAATGAAAGCAGAGGTAGATTTTGGGAAAGTGTTTACTTTCCAATTGACTTCCACAGTGGTATATTTCAAACAAAGGAGATAAAAATGGGGAACCATATCCAGGTTTTGAGCACTCCTACATTTACGTCTACAACCCATTTCAAGCTAAATGTTGCATAAGGTATGAGGTAAGGGTTGAAGTTTATTTTGTCTCATATAGATGTCAAGTTGTTCCAGCACCATTTGTTGAAAAGTCTATCCTTTTCTGATTGAATTACCTCAGGACCTTTGTCAAAATGCAGTTCTACACTCTCCATTCTGTTCCACTTATTTATAGGACTCTTCTTATGCCAACACCACATTGTCTTGATTACTATAACTTAGAATAAGTCTTAAAATTAGGCAGTGGAAGTCTTCCAACTTGGATTTCAAAATTGTTTTGGTTATTTTATTTACTTTTTCCAGTTTTGTTGAAATGTAATTGACTTATAACACAACTAGTTTAAGGTGTACGACATAATGATTTGATATATGTATATATTAGGAAGTGATTACCACAATAAGTTTAGTTAGCATCTATGACTTTACATAGTTACACTTTTTTTCTTGTAATGAGAACTTTTAAGATTTACTCTCTTAGCAACTTTCAAATATATAATACAATATTGTAAACTGTAGACACCATGCTATATATTATATCCCCAGAAGTTACTTATCTTATAACTGGAAGCTAATACCTTTTGACCACCTTCACCCATTTCCCAACTCCTTACCCCTTGCCTCTGGCAACCATCAATCTGTTCTCTGTTTTATATGAGTTGGTTTTTTTTGGGGGGGTGGGGGGTTCCACATATCAGATCATACAGTATTTGTCTTTCTCTGTCTGACTTATTTCACTTAGCATAATGCCCTCAAGGTCCATCCATATCACAAATGGCAGACTTTCCTTCTTTTTTATGTATGGCTGAAAAATATTCCAATTTATATATATACTCTATCTTCTTTATCTGTTTATCCACCAATGGACAAATTATTTCCACATCTTATCTATTGTAAATGATACTGCAGTGAATATGGAGGTGCAGATATCTATTCAATGTAGTATTTTCACTTCTTTTGGATATGTCCCCAGGAAGTGGATTGTTAGATTATGTCATACTCATATTTAAAAAAAAATTTAATTAAAGTATTTTTAATATTTTGAAGAACCTCTGTACCGTTTTCCACAAGGCTGTACCAATTTATATTCCCATCAACAATGCACAAGATTTCTTCTTTCTCCACATCCTATCAACACTTGTTATCTCTTGTCTTTTTGATGACAGTCATTCTAACACATGTAAAGTAGTATCTCATAGTGGTTTTCTTTTTAACTTTTTATTAATTTCAATTCCAGTATGGGTAACATACAGTGTTATCTTAGTTTCAGGTGTACAGTGATTCAACAATTCTGTATATTACTAGTTCTAATCATTTTAAGTGTACTCCTTAATCCCCATCCTCCCCACCACCCATCTCCCCTGTGGTAACCATTAGTTCATTCTCTGTAGATAAGAGTCTTTTTCTGGGTTTGTCTGTCTTTTTCCCCCCCTTTTTCATTTGTTTTGTTTCTTAAATTTCATATATGAGTGAAATCATATGGTATTTGTCTTTCTCTGAGTGACTTATTTTGCATAGTATTATACTCTGTAGCTCCATCTATGTCATTGCAAATGGCAAGATTTCATTCTTTTTTATGGCTGCATAATATTCTGTAGTATGTATGTATCTATTATCAATTGATGGACACTTGGGCTGCTCCCATAATTTGGCTACTATAAATAATGCTTCCAGAAACATAGGGGTGCATATCTCCTTTCAAGTTAGTGTTTTTGTATTATTCTTTGGGTAAATACCCAGCAGTGCGATTACGGGATTGTAGGGCAGTTCTATGTTTAATTTTTTGAGGAACCTCCATACTGTTTTCCAGAATGGCTGCATCAGTTTGCTCCCACTATTCAACTACTATTGCAGTATTCCCACCAATAGTGTACGAGGGTTTCTTTTTCTCCACTTCCTCTTCACTTGTTGTTTCTTGTTCATTGTGGTTTTGATTGCATTTTCCTGATGATTAGTGATATTGAGCACCTTTTCATGACCTGTTAGCAGTATGCATGTCTTTTTTGGAAAAATGTCTGTTCAGGTCCTCTGCCTATTTTTAAATAAGATTGTTTTTTGCTATTGAGTTTTATGAGTTCTTTATATATTTTGGATATTAACCTCTTGTCAGGTATATACGATTTGCAGATATTTTCTCCCATTGCTTTTCATTTTGTTGATGGTTTTTTTTGCTGTATGGAAGCTTGTTAGTTTGATGTAGTCCCACTTATTTATTTTTGCTTTTGTTGCCTTTGCTTTTGGACTCAGATCCAAAAATTCAACTCAAAAATCGATGTCAGGTAGCTTACCACCTATGTATTCTAGGAGTTTTATGCTCTGAGGTCTTACATTCAAGTCTTTAATCTACCTTTAGTTAATTTTTGCATTTGGTATAGGTAGGTAGGGGTCCAGCTTTATTCTCTTGCGTGGGGGTCTCCAGTTTTTCTAGCACTGTTTATTGAAGAGATTATCCTTTACTCATTAAAGACTCCTTTATTTTAAATTATTTGACCATCTATGTGTGGGTTTATTTCTAGGCTCTCTATTCTGTTCCATTGATTTTTGCATCTTTTTTATCCCCATACCTTGCTGTTTTGATTGCTGTATGTTTATAATATAGTTTGAAATCAGGAAGTGTGATGCTTTTAGCTTTGTTCTTTCTCAAGATGGCTTTGGCTATTTGGGGTCTTTTGTGGTTCCATACAAATTCTAGGATTATTTATTCTACTTCTATGAAAAATGCCTTTGGAATTTTGACTAAGATTGCATTGAATCTTTAGATTTCCTTGGATTATATAGACATTTAACAATATTAATTTTTCTACTCCATGAGCATGGAATATCTTTTCATTTATTTGTGTCTTTTTAAATTTCTTTCATCAATGTCTTAAAGTTCTTGGTATACAGATCTTGTTTGGCTATTTTAAGTCTTTTGATTTTCTATTTACATTTTAGAATCAACTTCCTGGAGTTTTTATTTGCATTATATTAAACTCTAGATTTATTTGGGGAGAATTGACATCTTAAGGATACCAAGTCTTCCAATCCATGGACATGGTATATCTCTCCATTTATTTAAGTATTTTAAAATTCTCTCAGCAGTGTTTTCAGGCTACAGGTTTTATACATATTTTTAAAAAATCTCCCTAAGTATTTCATGTTATTTGATGCTATTACAAATAATACTACTTAAATATTTTTTCAGTTTCCATTTATTTGTTGCAACTATATAGAAATATAGTTTATTTTTGTACATTGACCTAGTAGTCTGTGATGTTGATAAACTTACTTATTAACACAAGTAACTTCTTGATAAATTTCTTAGGATTTTTTATATTCACAATGATGTTGTTTACATATAAAGATAGTTTTTATCTTTCCTTTTTATATATTAGCTGTAGGATTTTGGTAGATTTTCATTATCAAACTCTTTCTAGTCTACTGAGAATTAAAAAAATTCATGAATAGGTGCTGAATTCTATCAAATGCTTTTTTAGCAGCTGTTGAGCTGATCATGTATTTACTTCTTTTTTAGTTTTTTAGTATGGTAAATTACATTGATTGCATTTTTTGAATATTGAAACAATTTTGAATTCCATTGGTAACCCCACTTGGCCATCATTTCTATACTTTTAAAATATATTCCTGCATTTAATACTTATTAAAGGATTTTTGTGTTCATAAGGGGGATTTGCCTATAGTTTTCTTGTGTCTTTGTCTGGTTTTGTTATCATCATAATGCTGGTCTCATAAATGAGCTGGGAAAAATTCCCTCCTTTATTTTTGAAGGAATTTGTGGAAATTTGGTATTATCTCTTTCTAAAATGTATGTAGAATTTCCCAATGAATGAGTCCAGAGTGTTCTACTTCAGGTTTTCTGTTCAGATTTTAACATTTCTATTGTCAGTTTTTGTAATTTGTGTCTTGTATGGTATATTATTAATTTATTGCCTCTCAGCTCTGAATACATCATTCTGAATATGTTCTGTGATGAACAGGAATTTCTTTTGTATTTTTCTTTAATTTTTTTTAATGTTTATTTATCTTTGAGAGAGAGAGAGAGAGAGAGAGAGATACAGAATCTGAAGCAGGCTCCAGGCTCTGAGCTGTCAGTATGGAGCCCGAAGCAGGGCTTGAACTCATGAACCATAAGATCATGACGTGAGCCAAAGTCACACACTTAAACCAACTGAACCCCTCAGGTGCTCAGCATTTTTCTTTTAATGTGAACATGGTGTTAAGCTTTCTCAGTAGAGGGTACCTGGGGAGACTTTGTGAGAGGAAGAGGCTTTCCTGCCATTTCTGGTGTGGGCCAAGGTTGACTGGGGGAATGTGAGGACCTCTGGTGGAGCCTGTCCCAGCCACTGGCCCAGAGCTTTAGTCCTTGTGTGACTTTACAGCCTTTGCCAGGTGATAACTTTTCTGCATCTCTCTTGATAAGGAAACCAGGGTTCCCGTGCTGTCCATGGCACTCTAAAGGCCTCCTGGGCTGCCTGGACCTTCACTGCACACACACCATTGGTTTCTGATTGCCTGCATTCTGGAAAGTGGCCTGTTGCTTGCTTAGCATCTCCAGATCAGCTCTGGTCTGGCCCAACCAGTGAACTTCTCTGCTATCCATTGGTTTAACTGCAACTTCTCCAGTGAGGTTTGAGCATTTCAAGTTTGTCATTCCTTGGGTAACCCCAGCCATAGAGTACCATAGAGAATTACCTTAGATTGTATAGTTGCTTTTTAATCATAATTAATATTCTTTATGTTAGACTTTTCCTGCTCAACCTACTCTGTGGTTTCTATCTCCTGATTGGACACAGACTTCTGCATAGGAACTTTCTGAGTTGAGACTTCTGTGACCTGTGGATTTTGTAGGAGACATTGCTATATATTTAACTGGTACTTTTTCATCTCCTCTCACTCACACTACTGCCCATGTGTTTTAACCTGAGTATTAACTAAAATGAGGGAAGGGAAGACCAGAATGTGATGAGTGATATTTCTGTAAGAACTGAAATTTGCAAACAATGAGCCAGGGACATGGTTTCCTGCACCACTGAAATGATCAGTTTCAGCTTGACTCTTCCAGTGTTTTGTGGTTGTTGGCAGAGATGTTTAAAGAATTTCTTGAAGTACAGTAAGCACAGGATACAATAGGATCTTACTATTTTTCTGTTTAGAATAGAAGTACTATGACCTTAAGCTATTTTGGATGAAGTATCCAGGCTAATAAAAATCCTAGTTTAATATCAGCAACAATTTTGATTTTTAGAGTTGATTTTTATTCTCACAGAAAAGAGGAAAACCTGTATTTCTTATAGGTGCCATGGTGAATAGAAATGATCCAGCCATCTTCTTACTTCCATGCAGTCAGAGAAAAAAGCACCCAGACTCAACCAACCAAACAAAACTGCATCAAAATACGGAACACTTTCTCCATTGCAGTTAGGGCCTTTGGCATGAATTTAAATTTAGCTTTCCTGGGAATTTTGGAAAAACATTTTTCTTCATTGTGTTTGTAAGCCCTATGAGGCAGAGATATAACTTCTCCAAACAAAACAGCAGGAAAAGCAACTAGCAGTTCTCTGGATAATGCAAATGAATAAAAATTGCCAGAGTTATTTCAGAAGTGCTAAGAGCCTTACTCCGATACTTTATACACTATTCCTAGGCTTTAGTAGTTCAGGAATGCCTGTTTTAGCAATCCCAGCACACTAGGGAATAAAGTTTGTGGAGAAAATAAATTACATAGAAATCGTCTCCAACTTAGAAATGGATCACATGCCAAGAGTTGACTTGGAAATCAGCTACTGGAAATATCTTTGCTGTGTGTAGAAAACAGCTCTATGAAAGATGGTTTGATTTCCTGGTTTATGTCATTAGTTGTCAGTTGCTACAATTTATGTTATTTTTCCTTTATTAGAACATATTAGTGTATTAGTTATCTACGGCTATATAATCAATTGTCCCCAAGCATAGCAGCGTAAAAGAACAGTCGTGTATTATCTCAGTTTCTTTGGGTCAGGAATATGGGTATGGTTTATTTGGATACCCCTGGATAAGGGTCTCTCATAAGGTTGTGATCAAGATGTCAGCTGTGCTGCATCTTCTGAAGGCCCAACCAGGGTGGGGGATCTGCTCTCAAGCTCACTGAGGCCTGCATACAAATGAGCTTGAGAATAGTCCTGGCCTGGTTGAGCTTTTGGGTGAGAGTGCAGCCCCAGCCAACACTTTGATTCCAGCCTGTGGGAGACCTTGAGTCAGAACTACCCAGCTTTACACTGTTATCTGAAATAAGACCACTGCATTTAGAATGTATTTTGCATTTGAAAGTGATTCTTGTGCAACAAGGGACTTATATCCTCTTCTCCTTGGGAGGAAACTTCCTTTCCATAGTGATGAATAAAGTGGAGATTTTTTTCTATGGTTGAGATAGCAGTTGGGCAGCTTGGGAAAGTAGGAAAATGTTTTCTTTTCTCTGTTTGTGGCCTGTAACCAACTTGGCCAGTATAAAAGGGTGTGTTCTTGATGTTTGTGGGGTAGAATGTAGAGTATATTTTCACATGGAGGCAGTATCCCATAAATGGGTGGTTAGAATCCTAGGAAAGAGTTCTACTTGCGACTCATTATAAGTTGAGTAGGCCCTTGTGGGCTAGCTTACCACCATTTATAGCAGCGTGTTCATAAGAAAATGGATTCTGTATCCCAGATGTCCATCTTATAAACACGCTTTTGAAATGTGACTCATTTTTAAGTTGGAGACTTGCCTGTGTTTCACTGCATCCTCTCAGCTACCTTTCCCAAAGTAGTTTACATTTTGAACTATCAGCCTTTTGGGGAGATAAAGTGACAGAAAATAGAGATTACTATAATTCACTCTTAGCATTAGGAGCCTGGCAGACCTATCAAGACATATCTAATACAGATTTCCTGCAGGGCCTGCACTGAAGTCCCTTTACAGTTGAGTTATGCCAGGCCATAGTCATCTCCTTTTATAGGATTCTGGAGTCTCAATCAGTTATTTCCAAAAACAGATTGATTTAGTACATGGGAAACAGTTTTGGCCTTACACCTCCTTTAGCCCATATATATAGAGAAGCTGATGGCCTTCCACCATTCAGACCTCTGCTTGCTTTGGCCTCCCACATACTTGACATTTTCAGACATGGCTCTTGTTGGATTCAGCAGTACTGCAGTCAATCATTAGAGAATTCATCTAGAAATCAACCCATCACTTGAATATCCAAGGAGCTGCTTGAGCATATATTCAAGGCAGATAACTAAATAGGGCTCTGCACTGCCAGCTCTAAATCTCTATCCCTTTATTAAGTCAGATGACCAAAGGCATGTTTTAAGAGCCACTCTTATTTCCACTTAACTCCCCTAAGTTAAGATGTTCTGTTTTGCATCACTCTTTAATGGGAGACAAGTATTAAAAAGAAGTCATAAAATGCCTTTCTGTGTCATTTGTAGAACCATAGTTGAAGATTGTGTCTACCATGTTTCTTAATGTGAATATGTACTTGGTTATTCAGTTTCCCTTAATCAGCCATGTGACCAGGCCTGCTCTTTCCCAATGACAGATCCTTCAGTGAAATTTTCACAGTAGATGAGTTTCATGTACTGTTTATCTAATAAGAGCTGGATTAAAAAAAATTCACTGACTTATTGAAAATCAGTTGAAGGCTTCATAGTAAAAACTTCATTTCCCTTTTTTGAGGGCAATGTAAAATGTTTCAACCACGTTTAAAATTAGGAATGGTGAGCATAATCTCTATTCAGTAAATCTAAAATAGATTTTAAAATACCCTTATCTTCTATTGTGAAGGAAAATTACAAGGGAAGGAGAAACAGGATGAGAAGCAGGAAGAACAGAGAAATGATTAAAATATGTACCAAATTCCAGAAAGGCAAAATACTGGCTGTTGTGTTGGTCTTCCTCTCTCCTTCCCTCCTTCCCTCAGTCTCTCCTTCCCTTTCTCTTCCTCTCTCTTCTCTTTCCTCTAAAAAAAAAAAAAAAGAAAAGATAAATCTGGAAACACCTTGTATTTTATTTTTAAGTAAATAATGTTTAAATTTCATGCAAACTTTGAAATGATTGATCCTCTTAAAATCCTTTCCCTCTTAAAAAGAGGACATATAACATATTGCTTTGGAGAATGCTGATCAACTTTAGGGAGGAAATGGAGTGATACCTCTATCTTGAGGCCTTTTGGGATGCTGTAAACTACTGAGAATTTTAAAGCTGGTGCAAACAGTTCTGCTGAGATTCAGGTGAGATTGTCTTTGACATTTGTCCTGGGTCTAGATAAAATGTAAGTGTCATGCTGATCCAAGCCCAGGGGCTGCTGCTGGTGGCCAGTAGCCTGCCACTGGCCACCGTGTGTCTCAGCATGGCACCTCTGCCCTGAGAAGAGGTTCTTGGGTTGCAGGGCTAATCACCGAGTAGCAAAGACTGGGGACATTTAAAATACTTTTCTATTTCTATTTTTGAAAATGTATTACATCACATGGACCAAAGTTCAGAAAATAAAGACAGAATGTTGGAAACAAAAATAAACTGTAGCTCATTATACACATTACCCTACTTGTTGATTTATTCCCCCCCAATGAATGGTGTGTCTTATAGGTCCATGTCCTTACCTGTAGAGCTGTCTTATTCTTTATAAGGGTGCATATTATTCCATGGCAGAGATGATTTTATGCAAAAGTTGGTGCCAATCTGTTTATAGACAATCCTGAAATGACTTTGTACATGAGCTAAATGTACTATAGAAGCTAATCTCTGATGAATCTTGTTAATGTTCAGTGTCAATGTTCGGTCTCTTTCTCAATATTTTATTCCCCTTAGAATCTTTTGTCTGCTTCTCCTTACCCCCACCAACAGGTAATAATTTAATAAGTGGAAAGCTTATTGATTTGAATGGAAGTTAAGTTGACATTTATGTATACATCTATGACTATTCCTCTTTCTTCTTAAAGTTCCATATTTAGCTGTATCTCCTTCATTTTTAATGTAAGGAGAGAGTTGAGACAGGTTTCCTGTAAGGTTTACAACAACATATTCCATTTTTGATTAGGAGCTTCCATTTAGAAATAAAGTCATAATTCCTTTTCCTGAAAGAACAGCAATAAGAAAGCAAACAGATCTGACCTTAACCCTGTAGCAGGCCCCTTTGTAGTGCTGATGGGGGTTGTTGGGGGGAAAGGTTGGTGTTGGTCTGGAACAGATTGCAAGGGGAGGTCTGGGCCCGTCAGGCTCAGCTGAGCAGAGGGCCTGATCATTTATCACTGTCAGAGGGGGTGGGGGTGGAGGGAAGGGGGAGGTACTGGACTGTTCCTGCCCATTGGCTGACTGACAGCTGACTGTGCCTCTTGCAACCTTCAGGCAGCCTATGTGCCATTGAGGGGCAATGTGCTTCCTGCTGAAGGCTGCTGACACATTCACAAGGAAGAAGAAAGAAGGTCTGCTGCATGCTGTGGCTGCTGCATTTCCATGTGGTGTACACAACCATTTGTAAAAGCCAACTTAATAGTATTAGAGGCATACAGTTGGACCCCAAAGTGATCCTAGCACTCTGATGATGGGTTGAGAAAACATCTCCGTGGTCTCTTGCCAGAATTACATTCATAGGACTTGGATACTCTGCACAACATTGATTATTTTAATGTGGCAGAATTGACATTGGCAAATGCTGGGGAAATTGTAAATAATTTTGCTTCATGTATGAGTAAGGGACCAAAGCAATAGCAGCCAGGGAAGCCAGGGTCCCCTACAGGTCTTTGAAGGGCAAAGTTTTTAAAACAATTCTAAAAAGTACGATTTCTATGTGATCCTTTATAGTTATGTTTAACACCCATCTTATAAATCCAAACATGTTTTAGGATCAGTAAGAAGCATGTACTTTAGAATAAAATAAGATCATTTTGGTGTACAGTCCCATTTTTTAGTACAACTGTTTTCAACTGTCCTATTCACAGAGATGTCACATTCATCAGGATGACATATAGATTTTAATCCTTAAAATAACTTTATTTTAAATGGAATTTCAGTTCTCAAAATTATCTAATTTTGGTAGTCATTAGGAATTACATGGCTTAAGAGGGGGCGGGGAAATTTTTATAAAAGTCAGGTGGAAATTTTCCATCAGTTAATATTATATACATATCACAGATGCCTAAGTTAGACATGGTTCCTAAATGTGGTAACTAATAACACCATTACAAAGGTAAAAATGGAATTCTTCTAAAAATGAAATGAACGATAATGGAATGCTTTTTTGGGATAATGTGGTGTGGGAACTCATGTAGTCTGATAACAGGATGGATGCATTAAGAGCTGTAGGCAGTGCTGCTAACACAGAAGCCTTGTCTAGGTAAACCTGATCAGCAGCCCTAAGAAGGGGGCTGGTTGGTGGTCAGTGAAGGATAAGGAGAAGGCAGGCATTGTCTTACTATTTTTGTTAAAGATTTTTAAAAAAATCTTTAAGTAGGCTCCATGCCCAACGTGGGGCTTGAGCTCACAACCCTGAGATCAAGAGTCACATGCTTTACTGAGCCAGCCAGGCACCCCTTGTCTTACTATTTTTGTGACACCGACGGTAAACCCAGTGCCTGGCACATGACTGGTGTTCAGTAGTTGTCTTCTGAACTGTGATGTTAATGGGGCAGGATGTAGATCCCTGTGCCTTGACTTACTGGGGTGGATATACCCGCCCTGTCCCCCGTTCCTCTGTTAACCTTAATTCACCTTTTCTCGCATGCCTACCTATGATTTCAGTAGCTCATGAGCCCTACCCAAGTGAGGGACAACCTCTGAGATGGCCCTCATCAGAGAGGATCTAACAGGCCTGAGATACAGCTGACTTGAATTAGTCTGATAGCCCCAGGACAGCTCCAGCGATAATCACTTAGGGGGCAGTGTCTTCAGGAGCAAGCCAGAGAGTTCGAGGTATTTAAAACTGCAGTGAAAAGGGCCCTTTGATGAGGCCTTATGTGATTAATCAGGAAATAATCTGCTCACTGGCTATTTTCATTTAAGAAGATTTTATGCTTTCTCTTGCTGTTTCCACTCAGAGAAAACGTTTAGATTGTTATAACTTGAAAGTATACGTGATAGGATCTCGATTTCTTCTTTATCAAGTTTCCCTTTTAGTTTTTTTCTACTTTTTATGGTTTACTAGATTGTCAAAGAAGTATTTTCTCAAGAAAAATTTGGAAGCGTAAAGACGGAAGAAAAATCAGCCATAATTCAGCATATAGAGGTAGCCACTTTTACCTTTGTATTCTGTTTCCTTCTGATCATTTTTCTGTGCCTTTATTCTTAATTGAGTAAGATCCTTTTTTGTATCTTGCTTTTTTTCCCACTTAACTTTACCTTATTACTTGTCTGATGCCATGAACAAAACCTATTTATGATCATACTTTTAAAATTAGTATGCAGTATTCTACCTTAGAACTGTGTCTGATAATTTACTTCATTATCTCCCTTTTGTTGGGCCACTTAGGTTGCTTTACAATTTCTCATTATTATAAGCAGTTCTGTTGTCAGCATGTTTGGAAACCTTTGTCTCAGTTCTGATTTCCTAAGGTAGGTACCTACACTTAGAATTACTAGGTTGGGGATCTAAATGCTTTTGACGCTCTTGGCATGTAATGCCAGATTGCTTTCCAAATAGATTGTATTTTGTATTGTGTCGAATTCTCACTTCAGTGAGTAGTGCGTGAGAAGGCCCATCTCCCTACACCTTCACTGGTACCTAGCATTGCTTTGTAAGGGTCACTGCTTTCATGAATTAAAAATAGTATCTCGTGTGGTTGAGCATCTATTCATGTATTTTACTTGTTGTTTATATATTTAGAATTTTTTATGTGTGATGCGTGTTCTGTCATTCTCCACTTTCTCTAAGGCAGTGAGATGACTGTCTTTTACAGAATTGTGGTAGCCTGCTTGGGACATGTGCAAAAATCTTTCTGATGCTGGTTTCTGGGGCCTCTGGCTTGCCTCCTGAACTCTAGTTGCAGGTACCTCTGTGTTCACTTTCCTTCACTCTCCAGGACACTCTTGTGGCCCCAGGGGACACAGGAACACAGTAGGATCATTCTAGGCCAGTTTTTCTAAGGGACAGAAAAGGGCTCGTGTCTGAGGGTACGTGCATTTGGTGTGTCTATTCCAGGTTTGTAGTCACACTTGTGGTCTTGTGCACTGAGCAGACCTCAGAAAATACAGCAGGCACTTCGTGAAAAATAAAAATGTCCCATGCTTGCATAAAAGGCCTTACTCTTCTTAAAACACAGCCCTATCCTCACTGCCTCATTCTTTCAACTGGAAATCTCCCCTTAGGGCTCTCTCAACAAGTTTGTTGGTTAAATGGAGATCCTTAGTGTAGGATCTATGAAATTTATCTTTGTTCCCACAACACCTAGTATCTTGCACATACTAAACACTCAAGATGTAATTGCCTGTGGATACGAGCCAAAGACCCCAGCCATAAGTATTAGCTTATGCTTCAAAATGTGTTATTGTGTGGGCTGGGGTTTAGGCCCTGCCTTGTGCTGCCCTGTTCTGCTCTGACATTGTGAAGTTCAACCTTCAGCAGAGGTACACTGGGAGGTGCAAGAGCTGCTTGACCTGGGGTGTCAGCTCCTTTCCTGCCTAAGACATGCAGCTTAGGTTTGCAGCATGTAGAGTGAAAGGAGAAGGGAGACTGGAGTTGTGTTGGTAGATTGGATTTAACTGAAGGAAGGACAGCAGTCAGGGCATGAGGATAAAATCCTGAATGATATATGAATTTTTTCCTTAGAGCTACAATCATAAACTGTTCCATCTGATTTTCTTCTGCTTTTCGTGCAGCTTATCTTTTGTTTTTAGAACAGCTCCCGTTCATACATAGTTGTTGGTCACCATGTGAGGAAGACATTGAGGGCTGGCTTCCCCTCCTCCTAGAGCAACGAGAGGAAAGTTCACCTCTCGTTGCCCATGTCAGTTGAGGACTTTTGTCTCATTCCCACCAGTGCCTTTACTGGGGGCTCCTTGCTAGCCTCTCCTAGCCACAGATTCCATCTGCCTCTAGTAGTGCACCTCACCAGTCGATATGAAAGACACAGACTTCTTTGGACACAGGATGCATGGAGAGCAGAGGCTGGCCCTCAGGCTGAGCAGTGTCTCAGTACCATTCCCACTGCCACCTCACTTCCCAGTCTTTCTCTCCTCACATACAGAGTACATTGTTGGGGCCAAAACCCACTCTGGCTTGACTTTCACCTTAAAACACCATAGCTAAAAATTATAGCAAGTGTAAAGGACCACAATGTATAGGAACAATACAGAACCACAGTGCCTCTGGGCATAGGTGACTAGAAGCATCATTACCTCTCTTTTTCTAGTGCACCTGTCCTATATTTCAGTGACCTGGTGACAGGCACACCCTCAGGACTCCAACTCCTCTTTCTTTAAAAACCAACAGTCACAGTTGTCAGATCATCCTTAAAATGCTATAGAAGGCAGCTTGGCAGGACCTAGGGCCCTGAATGCTCGGTCAGTGTGATCCAGGGCCCCTTTACTGGAGACAGGAGAGGCTGGTCCAAAGCTAGGACTTGGGGGCCAAATATGAACCCTGCTTAATTCCAGCCTGACTTGTACCATGAGAACCCCAGGAATTTGTGACCCGGCGAAAGAGCCACAAAGAAACAATGAGAGGGAATGTGAGACCATATATTGCTTTGGGGCTTGACAGATTTTTATTACCATATGAATGAAATAAAGGTACTCTTACTCTGGGCCCCAGCTAAAGCTAATCATCACCAATAGGTTTTGTCTCAGCATGAATGATTGATAGTAACACTTGACAAGTATGGGTTGGGTGTTTGCAGGATTAATAATGTGACTGGGACACAAGGCTGTTCCAGTCCTGGGATGGTTCTGGGTCCAGCAGCTGACCAGGACTCCCAGGATAGCAGAAACAGTTCCTGGAGTCTCGAATTTGGGAGTGTAACCATGGTCACCCAGACTGGAGGGGATTGGCCCTACAGGAGATAGGGAGGGTCTGGGGGCCCACCCTGCAGTCCCCCACTTCCTACCATTTACCTCTCATCTCTGCACTCTCTCCCTCACCCAGAAGATACAAATTTTAGCTCTCTTGCTTTGAGCACAAGACATGGAGCTAATCACTGTTGGTTTATGTCTGAATTTGTATTATCGCAGGTATATTATTGAACAGTTTCATTGTATTATTTTCAAGGAAGAAAACAGTCACAAAGTTTGAAGTGCATTAGATATTCATAAAACAAAAGAAAAAATTGTGTTAGTATCATCTTCTGAAGCTTTTAAACGTGTCCCCCAGATCCCCTTCAAAATCTCTCTGATAGTTGACTTTGACCCAATCTTGCTCTAATTAACCTCGCTGTTCCACAAGCACTGGGCTTTCAAGATAAATGAAAATCTATTCCTTGTCCTCATATACCCTTGACTGAGGACACGTCATGGCCATCAGCAGAGGTTGTCTTCCTGGAGCATGTGGCTTTGGAACGTGCCCCCATGGAGTGGGGGCAGGGACATCTGCCCATCTAGCCAGATTGGAAGCATCCACCCTGCTGTGGCTGTGCAACAGATGTCCCTGTCAGTGACCCTCTCCCGTCTCCATTTCATGCTCTGCTGGTAATCAATAGTTAGTACGCAATCAATGAATGACTTTTCTTTTTAGTCAGCGTGATTGTTTCCGTGGTGACATGTGCCACCAATTTTGGAAAAAAAAAAAATAAATGCTCATTAGGTCCCCAAGTTAGCCCGTCTCCCCCCCAGTCTTATTTGACTTATCTAATGTGTTTAAAGGATCTCTGGTTCTTTGTCCCCCAAATACTTGCCTCAGCAGAGCTTCAATAGGAAAGTGCCCTTGGGAGCTAAGCCTCGGTTTCCAGGAGTAGAACTGCCATTGCTTGGTTTTTAAGAACTCACCATTCTCGCATTATGGAATGGAAAGTAGCAGTCAGATTTCCCCCTGTTCTTTTATCCCTAAAGCTGTATATAGAATTTTGGAGATTTTCAAAGGATCTTTTTTTTTTTAATTGCATTTTTTCATATAGAAACGAGAAGGAAAATGGCTTCTTTTTTGGTCCATTTTTCTGTTTTATTCACTTAGACCAGGAATGACAAAAGAATTTCATCATACATACACATATATCTAAAGAGACTCTATGGGATGCTAGGTTGAGAAAAGATTCTGTGGTCACATTTGGGGACCAAGAAAGTATGCTTTGGTTGATTGGTGATGTCTTCCATGAGCATGGAAATGGAGGCGAGGTACATCACGTGTCATGTACTTGTCATTCCTGACTTGGATCTTGTGAAAAATAAAGTTCACACATATGATAATGCTAGTGTAACAGTTAAGAGGTGTTTACCAAGTGCCAGGCACTGATCTAAGTGCTTTAAATATATTAACTAATTTAATTCTCAAAGCAGCCCACAAGGTAGGTACAAATGAGGAAACTTACAATGAGGAAACTCTTACAAATGAGGAAACTGAGGCACAAAGAGGTTAAGTAACTAAGCCATATTCCAACAGCTAGGAAGTGGGAGCACTGAGGCTCAAAGTCAAGGCAGTCTTGCTTCAGAGCCCATGGCCTTAGCTGCTGATACTGTGCTATCTCTTCTTGGGTGATGCTGTGTCTTTGCTGTCTAGTAACTGACTCAGCTGCAGTTCAGAAGAAAATATAAAATCAGGGACACCTGGGTGGCTCGGTTGAGCGTCCAACTTTGGCTTGGGTCATGATTTCACAGTTCGTGAGTTTGAGCCCCCTGTCGGGCTCCATGCTGATAGCTCGGAGCCTGGAGACTGCTTCAAATTCTGTGTATGTCTCTCTCTCTCTTTCTCTCTCTCTGTCCCTCCCTTGCTTGTACTCTCTCTCAAAAATAAATAAATATTTAAAAAAATTCAAAATCAGGTTTATGGACCCTGTTATCTTTGGGCCTCAGGCGCTAGAATAAAAGACAGGGCCCAAAGGAACCTTAGCATTGAGGCGAGAGTTGCATATGAACTTCCTCCTTCCTCTCCAGTTCAAGTAGCATTTCTAGTCTTTCTGCCTCTACCGGCACTGTTGCCTTGTCAGATGAGAGAAGATGAATGGGGAGGGAAGAGGGGCAGACATTTATAGAGTAGAACAGAGGGGAGTTCCTTGGACTCTGGGCCACCTGGCTGGGTAAACTATTTTTGAATGGCCATTTTCAATGATCATTTTTGTGTAAAGGACATGTATGTATAAAGAGAACTACGTCATTAGTATAGCAAATACTAAAGCTTTCATAATGGCTGAAGAAAGACTTTTTAGTCTCTCTTTTTATACTGTTTCTTTCTTCCTTCATTATTGTAACAGCTATTTATTGAACACCTATGCTGTGTCCCTGTTGGACTAGAATTATAGAAATGGTGAGCCAAAGGAGCTATGAGCCCTGTCCTCCCTGTGCTTATAGTCTGCTTGTCCAGGTAATGATTAAATGTGAGGTGCAGCTCTGGTGAGTGTTGTAGAAGAAGGCCTTTGGTCCCAGGAAAGCAACATGACTGTGGTAGAAGGAATGAGGGACTGAGGTGGTCATACCACATGGGTCCTTGAAGGCCATGTTAGAGTTTTCACTTTAACATAAGAGCATTGGGAAGCCATGGAAGGTGGGAGAAGGTTGGGGAGTTTGTGTCATGCAATCAGAATTTTTCTTTCTTTTTTGAAAGGTAATTGTGACTGCACTGGGAAGAGTGAATTGGAGAGGGGACATAGATGAACTAGAGGCATTCATAGGAGTCTGGGCAAAGTGGCCACGATAGTTTGGATTGGAATAATTTGGATGGTGAAGGGAAGAAGTAGAAGGATTCTGGATGTCTGGAAGGTGAAACTAACTAGATTTGGTGATAGACTAGATGTGGGTAGTGAGGGCTAGAGAATGGGCAAGGATGCCTAGAAAGTAGAATGGCAGTCTTACTCCCAGAGTTGGGGATGCTGGAAGAGCACCATGTTTAGAGTGGAAGGTCATCTTTTGTTGGAGGTGCTTTTGAGCTGTCTGAGAAGAGATGTCAAATAGGGTATGCTTTTCATTGTAAATGTGTAGCATTTCAACTGGCTATAAATAAGCTTTGTCCTGGGAAACCAAGTACTTACTGTGGCAAAAAAAATTTTTTTAATCTATAATTTCATTGATTTTTAAAATTCCAAACGTATTTTCATTTAGAAAATAAGAATCTAACAGTAACAAAGGAAAATACTAAAGGTAAATATCGTGCATAATCACCCTGGTCATTTTTATTTTTGTATGTTTCTCTGCCAGAGGAGCATTTCTCTTTTCCTATAAGCATTCATATTTTAATTAGTTGTCATTATAATCTACCTCCAGTGTTGTAATAGGATTGTATTCAATTACCATTATCCCAAGTATTTTTTTCACATTTCTATATATATTTCTATATAACTCTCAAATGCTGTATTTAAAATATGTTACATCAACCCGGGTGGCTTGATCAATTAAGTGTCTGACTTCGACTCAGGTCATGATCTTACATTTGTGAGTTCAAGCCCCGCGTCGGGCTCTGTGCTGACAGACAGCTCAGAACCTGGAGCCTTCTTTGGATTCTGTGTGCCCCTCTCTCTCTGTCTCTCCTCCTGTTCACACTCTGTCTCTCTCTCTCTCAAAAATAAACAAACATTAAAAAAAAAAAATATGTTGCATAATATTCCATGGTTTTTTTCCATGCTTTTGATAAATCACAAATTACAATTTTCTAAGCAATTTTAGTACTTTTAGATATTAAGTTGATTTTAAGATTTCATTATTGTAAGTAATAAATATTGCTACGTGTGTCACCTTCCCCCCCCCTCCATGTTTCTTTAGAGTGAGAGTTTCTTATGAGTGAGATGAGTGGATTAAAGAGTTTGAATGGGTTTAAAACTCTTGATTTGTGTAAAGGCAAACACTTTTAGAACCGCTGGCAGGGACTGTGGGGAGCTGACCATAGAACAGAACTCTGACCTCGACATCAAGCCTCATCACACTTCTTTGGATTTAGCAACCAATGGCTGCTAATATTAATGAGTGCTTGACAAGGTCCCATGGCTACCTGGGACTTGGGCTAGCCTCTTCCCTTCCTCCAGGTTTTCTGTTCCTAGGATAGTGCCACCATTACTTAGGAACCAGTGAGAGCCCCTGAATTGATGGTATGCTGAAGGGATTGTCTAAACTTGGCTGAGCCTCCAGATTCCAAAAGACTTGCAGTGTGCTGCAGGGCCTGCCTTGGGTTCCTTTGAGCTTAGATGGGGTTCTCAAGACCTTCCATGACCTGGTCCCTGCCTACCAATCTGTCCTTCTTTGCCACTGCCTCCCAACATATCACCTCAGCGATGCCCAGGCTAGACTTTATTCTGGCCCTGGATGATGCCTTGGTTACATCCACACTCCTGGCTTTCATTCAAGGTGCTTCCTCACCCTCTGCCTTTCCAAACCCTGCCTCTCCTTTAAGATTCTGCACTAGTTATAATTCCTCCAGGTTGCTGGCTCCCACTTCCCAGCTTGCTGTTCCTCTGCCATGAACTTTTACAGTACCTTTAGTCTCCATTCCAAGACTTAGCACATAATTGTAAGCTTTCTGGTAAAGTTTGACATTTATACCTCTTGAAGATAATTATACTCTCCAAGAGGGCCGTGTCTTACCCTCCCCAGTCCCCTCAGAGCCTAGCTGTGGTGCTAAGCCCTTGCCAGTGCTCCATAAATCTAATGTGACCCATGAAATCAAAATATATGTGCTATGTGATGCGGTGTCAAAGCTTCTGAGCCATTCTTATATATTTTCAACATAAATGCCCACATGCAAAAATTGCTGAGGATATTTTAAAAATACTCATAGCTGGACATACTCAGATTTTCTCTACCTGACTGCATTTTGGGAGGTTTTGAGAACAAGTTAATGCTGGAAAACCAATACCTGGTCACATTTTATTTCTAAGTCCTTGATGTGCACAGGGTGGGAAGGATGATTGGTGGAGGGAAGCAGGGTGGATGAAGGGTAGGTAGTAAGAAGCACTGGGACATCCATCTTGTCTTTAAGAAGCCAAGTGTCTGTGGCTCCTGGAAATAGTACTTGAATTGTAGTGCAGTGATGTGTTCTGCTATTCTATTTTTTTGAAAATTGGCCCTGATGTTATCCTGCTGTCTTCACGGCTCACTTCCTTGACTGGGTCAATATTGTGATCATCAAGAGTCTTCAGACGAAGCCTCCCCAATTTTCCCTGGAACCTGGAGCTTCCTTGTTCTTTAGGACCTGGCCTGGTGCAGTGGGGCCCTGTGGCTAGGAGTCGGGAGCTTTGGGGCTGGGCTGGCTCTGTGGCCACTAGCTGTATGGCTCTGCATGAGCTCGGGCCCTGGCACCCTTCTTTGTAAAGCCACACGCTCAAACTAGATCATTTCTAGGCTCTTCAGTCACTGATACTAAAAACAAAATAATTGGAACTCTCTTAAAAAGGGTAAGCGTTGGTGCCACTTCTAACTAAAAATGAGAAATAGACTCTTTGACACATTTAATGACATGTGTTAGTATGTGTGTGGAACTTTACACTTAACTTGTATTTCTTTTTTTCCTTCTCTCCCTCTTTTTTTTTTTTTTCTAGCCAAACATCATGTCAATGGCAATAGAACAGTTGAACCTTTCCCAGAGGGAACACAGATGGCTGTATTTGGTAAGATATCAACTCTGAAAGAAAACCCAAATTGTGTGCAATGACTAGTGCCAAATTTCTGAGTTTTAGCAAGTGTCCTCAGGGCTTCAAAATCTGGGCTCTTGTAGATATTTACAAGTCATTGGAGCCAAAAAAAAAAAAAAAAACAAAAAAAAAACCACAAAAAACTATTGAGTTCCTAGTATTTCTGGGATCAGAAAAGATTATTCTATAGAATTTAATATGCTTTCTTTTCTCACTTTGCAAACCAAATATCAAACTGTGTCTTTGCTGTTTCTTATGTCCACACTGTGAATTAACCTGATAATTTACAGTTTGAGTTTTTCTTTCCTTGAAGGCTCCCCCCACCCGCCACATTGATACGTAACTTTGTCAAAGGCTGGGATTCAAGTAGTTTTGAGTTGTTATTCCACAAAAATCAATCTAATTGAATAATCTCTTTCTCCTCCATTATGAATTCAGCATATTCCTTAGAAAAGAAGTTAATTAAAATGTTTTAAACAGAATAAAATCTAATCTCTGAGTATATATTTACCATATACAATTATGTGGTTGAGCAGAACTTCCCTGTTAGCTTCCAAGCCTTTTGGTGATGAGGTCCTTTTTAATTCATTGTTCCTTACCTCCATATTTAATGTCACCTAAACTTCCTTTAAAATGTCCCTACACTTGGCACTTTCTTTGCCTACCTTCCTCCTTTTCTCCCTCCTTCCCTTTTCTTGCTGATGTCCTCTTTCCTCTTGTTTTTGCCTTCCCCCCTCACTCTTCCCTCCAGCAATGCCCTGGGGTCCATCCCTTATCACCCTCTCTGGGGTCACTACCTCTGTCCCCTGAATTTTCATTTTCTTGTAGCTTCTGGATCCTTCCCCTCAGCCTTTAGACAGGTTTTATGATCTTTCCCATCCTAAAAACCTGAAGTCCCTGATTTTATGCCTTCTTCTAGCTCCCATTCTACCTTGGTCTTGATGATCCTCTTCTGTAAGGCTTTTGATGTAAAGCTGCTTTAAAGCATGGAGTTCTCCTTGAGCTGCAAATTAGCTTCAGGATCACCCACCTCTAAATTAGCCTATTCAGCATAAAGTATTAACTTATTCACAGAGATGGAACCAGAATTAGTAATCAATAATGATTAACGGTTGGAGAGTTATGAAATAGGGAACTAATTCTGCCTGGGTATTTGTAAATCTTGCTCCATATGGGCTAGCACCCTTTAAAATGTACTTATCAGTGGTTAGAAGTTATTATGCTCAGAGATTTAAACAGAGAGTTTGATTTTTATAGAAAAAAGCATAATGGACACTCTAAAAATGTGTGCTAAATATTTGCTTTGTTACTTTTCTTCTGTGTACTTATGCTCACACAGTGCCATTTTTCTGGAGTTGTAGGTTTGAAACTATCAGGGGACAGTTACCAGGGGACAGCAAATGTCACATCAGTGTGCAATGGGTTATTTTGATAATTTTTTTTTTTGTATTTCAGATTTTTCACCCCCCAGACATGTTAGACACTCAGTTCCATGTCATATTGGGCAATATAAAATAAGGCTAACCTATCTTAGCAGGGTTTCCTCTGTTTTGCTATTAGAGGAGAGCTTCCTTCCCAAGGGACAGACCCAGCACCAGGCAGGTATGGATGTTGTTTGGCCACAGAATTGGAAATATCAGTGAATAAAGCTCTGTGATGAGATTATTATTATAATTTGTCACAGTTTTGGTTTGTAGTGGCTTTCCTAAAAATCCTAACCCGTGGCCTTCATTGCTTGGCTTTGGGCAAGCACCTTTCCCTTTCCAAGCTTTAGCATTTTTCACCAATAGGATGAGAATTGACTGCTCTGAGACACTTGCCTTTGCTTCTCCATCTTACATATTCAAGACCCAAGGCTCATCTGGCGGTAGGCAGTCCTCAGGAAACCCGCTGTGAGTGGCCAAGGTGTGTGGTTTTAAGAGGTGAATCGTGTATCATTTCTGCAAGTGCAGAAATATACAGATTGTAAACTAGAATATCTTTTGACATCTAAGAATGTTTACATTATTAGAACTTCAGTTTGACTCTTCCAGATGCTTAAATTAAGGCCCTATTTGGGTTAAGTAGGTGCAGGCATTTTATATTAATGTTTTAAAAACTGTTCTCATTTTATATCACTTGTCCACCTGGCCTGCAGTGAAGAGAAGGAGCAGATGACTTTTGGGGTGGGCTTCTCTCATTCTGGGTTGTTTATAGCTCTACTGAAAAGGTTAAACCAAGTATGTAGCACTTGGCTCTTTGACATATGTTGGACATTTAATCCTCCTGGCACCTTGCAAGCCTGGTATGAGTATGTAATCCTCTTCTCAGAGAGCTCATGTGACTTACCCGAAGTCACTCAGCCAGTGATATAGCGGAGGGAGAATTAGAGTCCAAGTGTAACTAACCCTGAAGCCCACGCTCTTCTTATGATGTCCCCTGACTCTTAGCACTGGTTGAAGAAGCCGTGGGCAAGTCTGGTAGATTCAGAAATGGCTTTCAGCTGGATCCATGCACAAATGCACGATTTCCAGCCAAGCCAATTTAGCAAATTGATTTGTGAATTTCTGTGCATTCCCAGAGTGTGCTGAAGGACTCTTGACATATAGCTTTTGCTGGGAAAATACTGCTTGGAATGACATCTCCTACTACTTATCACTTTTACCCATTTGATTTTAGTAGCATGTGTTAATATACAAGGGAATGTCTTACATCTACTTGACTGTGAGCTCACCAAACACCAGTGGCACTTTCTAGTTGTCCCAACTTACTCTTCAGCCTTGGAGGTGTTAATATTTTATGACAAAATAGTATCACCAGTTGCAATTTTATTATCTATTGGTTAATCATTTGAAGATGCTTTACAGAATGCTATCTACAGAGGAACTTTTAAATTAAATCCACTCTGAAAGTGGTTGTTGAACTGCCATTAGGCATTTAGAGTGGATAATTTAAGGAAGTATAAAGGACAGGGTACGCTCCATTGTAAAAAATACACAAGTGCGTCATTGTGTCACGTGACCAAAGACTATATAGGTGTTCCTTAATTTCTGGCATGTAATCTTCACAGATTATTTTTAAGCTAAGATGTTTATTTTTTCAGATTTTCTTTCATAGCCGATTTGTTAGTCCTCGTCTTGTTTTTGTGTGGCCACAGTTCTTAAGCTTCTTTGTTGCTCTTTCTCTCCTCTGTACTTTAGGACAATGATAATGAAGGTAATAGGCTCTGCTCTCCCAGTGGGCTTCTCCTCGTCTGTGTATGATGCTGTCTTTCAAGTCAGTGGGAGCCCTTTTTCCACAAGCTGGAGAAGCAGAACCGAACATTTTGCAATTACTTCATGCCTTTGTTCCCGGTGGCTGACAGTGCCCTATGGCTATCATCCCTTTAATCCTACAACAGCCCTGTGAAGTGGGCATTATTGTGCTCTGTTAGAGACAGAGAAACTGAGGCACCCAAAGATGAAAGAAATCTGGTCAAGTGGAGGGAATGCTTTCTCGGGCATGAGGACACATCCACATTACATTTGCCAGCATGCTGTGCCTGACTTAGAAAGGTTCTCTCCAGCTCTCAATAACTTAATGAAAGTGACATCCCATTGGCAGTGAGCCACTCCATCCATGCAGAGAGCACAGAGGCTCCAGCCATTCTGTGGTGGTTTTTTTTTTTTTAAAGCACAGAACAAAAAAAAATAAATAAATAAAGCACAGAACAGCTATTCATTTTATTAAATATACTCTGTAGTCAAGAAGATTTATCATTTTCAAATAAAATAAAAACTTATTAATTGAGGAAAATGCAGAGAAGCTGGGGGTTGGGAAGATGTGTGAATTTGCGAAGGTTTTTAGTACAACTTAAAAAAATGAGATACAACTTTTAAAAACTTTAAAATACAGTACTGTGCCATAAAACTTGTCATCCAAAGTAGTATACTTTTGAGAGTGAAAGGGTGCTGTTAAAAATTACATTAGATAATGACGTACAAACCTGAAGGGTTTCAGGCAATTGGGATATAATGTCACCCTATAACAAGAGTGTATATTGTAAAATATTGTGCCAAGAGTAATAAATACACATTGAGTCAAGTTGAAATTGAACTTAGATATATAAAATGAAGTAAACAAGTGAAAAAACAATGCAGACTATACTATATTATATATGATGTAGTATCAGCACCAGTAGTTTCACTAACTTCCAAGATTTTCCTCAGTAAATATTGTTATATCTTTCTGAATGACTTGAAATTAAAAGTTAATTCATATTTATAAAACCAGGTTCATAGCTCTTTCATAAGAGATGGAGAATTGATCATCACAAGTTATGCCTTTGCAATTTTAATATTGTACTTATAGTATCCAATAGTACTTATAGTATTAATTTAAATATTAATTTAATATTGTACTTATAGTATCCAATAGTAGGGTGGTGAGTTCTCCACCACTAGAGGTATTTAAATGATAGAGTGGTCATTCCTAACAAATTGGAAAATGGGACTAAATAGCATATGAGTCTTTCTTCTCAATTAGTGAGCATTTACTTTATTTCAGAATGTTAAACCCTTTTGAAAAAATTCCTTCTAGCAAGAAATTCTTTGATCCTATCATTTAGAAACCCACACCAAGCCTGTCTGCAGAAAGGTAAGGTTCTGTAGCAAGGAATCTTAATGTATAGGAATTGATATCAGTGACAACACTAGAAGTATCTCCATGAATTCTTAGGGTGGGTTTTTAGGCTCTCAGTATCCTGACAGCAATGGCTCTGTGATCTCAAACATGTTTTCTTTGTCAGGTTCTCTTAGGGCTTCTCAAATGAGAGGGAGCAAAAGACAATCCAAGACATCATGAAAATGTGCTGATGACCTTGTTTATCTCTGTTTATAGCCAAGGTGCCAAGAATTTACCAGACTGTTTCTCAAATAGGTGTGTGGAATGGCTGATTCCAGAGCAAGGGCTAGTGACTGTTTTAGGGCCACAGATGCACCCCAGTCCAAGTGACTCACCTTGAGCACTCCAAAGGAGAATGAGATTCATGTCTGTAAGATGAACCAATCATAAGACATTTTTTCCCCCTGACTTCAATTGGAGGTGAATTTTGAAACAGCCACAGTTATTTTGTCTGCTAGCCAAGAAAACAGCATTGAAAGCAGCAGGCAATATGTCAGACTTCAAAGGAAAATATATTGGTGGCTCATTGGCTTGAATCCAACATTATGTTGGTAAATAATCAAATCCCGGTGTGGCATATTTCTCCCTGAACCTTGACTGAAAACCATTGAAGACCATTCTGTGAGCTGTAGAGTGGCAGTCACTCATTCTAGGAAAAAGGCCAGAAAGAATGACTTTGAAATGTGTTTATAATTAACTAAACAATCTAAATTCACAAGACTGTTAGAACAGCAGGCTGCTAACTGGTGCAAACTTCTTAAGTGATGAGGCACTTGGGGAAACAAAAATAGGCCTTCCTCCCATGATAATCTGAAGCACCTTCAAGGGACAATAATTGGTCATTTAGGGACATGTTTTAAGATATATTTTACTTTATTTATCTTTTGTGTGTGTGTGTGTGATGTTCTCAATTTTTATTTCCTGTTTGAGCGTGGAGAGGTCAGATAATACAGGGAGAGGGGAAGAGACTTCCCTGAAAATCCCATTTGGATTGTATGACATTGCTTGTTATAGCATAGCACACCTGGTCCCAGTCCGGAAGAGCACAGGTGTGGAGTTGGAGAGGGTATCCTGGGGGCGGGGAGGGTGTGAGAGGAGGATATATTTAGAATAGGGAAGCTGGATTGTGGGTGGGGATTTTTGTGCTTAGAGAATGTAACTGAACCCATTGTAGAAAGGAGTAAATCCAAATCCAGTAATGTTTGATAATCGTGTATCCACCAACCTCAATCATTTGGAATGCATGTGAGAACCAGAAAATAAGCTTCACCCCCCACCTCCCACCACACACACGAAAGTTGTGGAGGAGTCTATAAATAATTCTGAACTCACAGAGGCCTTTGCAGTCAGATAAACCTTGGTACATGACTCTAGACAAGTACCTTACCTGCTCTAAGCCCCATTCCTCATCTGTAAAATGAGGTGAAGAATGTCTGCCTCACAGGGTTGTTTTCAGAATGTCATGAGCTAATGCCTCAAGGCATTTAGGGTATGGGAGACAGATGGGACAGATCTCAGGCACTGCTGCTCATAGGACAGCCTGTGCAGTGTTCCCCGGGAGGCCACCTGCTCTCCTCAGCCAGAATGCGCTGTGATCCAGGCCCCAGGCGATTGACCCCAACATTAGTCAGTTCCATTTGATCCATAATCTCTCTTGCATAATACCTGATGAGCCCTGTAACTCAGGGATTTTGAAGGATAACAGATTGCATTAGTGGAGAACTCAACTAATACTGGCCCAGTACTGACCAGCCCTTGTTTAAACTTTCTAGTAGGCCACTCTCATTATGGGTCTAAATGAGACTGGTTGCTTCCTTATGAATCAACACAGAGCTCTCAGAAAATGCCATGATTTCTCTTTTGGCCTCACCTATTGAGTTGATCAGTTGTGGCTAATTATTTCACTGTTCTTGCTAGTATATAGTGACCATCCAATTGACCAACTTTTTGTAAACTTTTGAAAATGAAGAAGATTTATAGAATTTATTTTACCTATATGGCAGTAATTTCTTAAATTTCTACCAAAAAAATATGCTCAAGAGGATGTGCTAGAGAAACAATTATGTATCTACTGCTTCTCTGTGATTTAGCTTTTTTAGAAGAAAAATGTAGATATGGAGAATGACAAAAACTGAAGTTAATTGTTATTCAGTTTAGCTCAACTAGCATTGTTAAGAAAAATACTGAGCCCCATGTTGCAGATGATATAAGGCAGCTAATATATTCTCTCTTGCTCTTACTCTTCCCAATCATTTATCTTTGGCCTTGTTATAAAACAAAATAAAGGAAAATTAAAATAGATACAAGACATGGAAAAATTGCATACTTTAGAATTAGCTAAATGTTAGACCAAAGAAAACTATGAGAAATGAAATACAAATAGTACGTGCCATGATACAATATAATTTGTTAAAGTTGGCCACAGATTTGGCTCTATATTTTCTAGCAGCATTGTGAAGACCAATTAGTTGTATGATTGGTTTCCGTTTTTAAAAATTGTGGTAAAACACATAATATAAAATTTGCCGTTTTAACCATCTTTGAATGTAAAGTTCAGTGGCATTAAGTACATTCGCATGGCTGTGCAACCATCACCACCATCCATCTCCTGAACTTTTTCATCTTCCCAACTAAAATTCTGTATACCTTAAATAATTACTCTCCATTCTGTCTCCACCAAGCCCCAGCAACCCTCATTCTACTCTCTGTCTCTGTGAGTTTCACTACTCTAGATATCTCCAATAAGTGGAATCATTCATTATTTATTCTTTTGTGACTGGCTTATTTCACTTGGCATACTGTCTTCAGGGTTCATCCATGTTGTGATGTGTATTGGAATTTATTTATTTTTATTTATTTTTGAGAGAGAGAGAGAGTGCGAGTGAGCAAGGGGCAGGGGGAGGGGGAGAGAGAGGGAGGGAAAGAGAATCCCAAGCAGGCTCTGCACTGTCAGCATGGAGCCTGAGGTGGGGTTCGAGCTCACCCAGTGAGGGGCTTGAACTCATGAACTGTGAGATCATGACCTGAGCCAAAGTCGGATGCTTAACCATCTAAGCCCCAGAATTCAGGTGCCCCAGAATTTCCTTCCTTTTCTAAGGCTGAGTAGTATTCCACCAAATATATATACCACATTTTGTTTATCCATTCATCTATCAAAGGACACTTGGGTTGCTTCCACCTTTTGGCTATTGTGAATAATACTGGTATGAACATGGAAGTGCCAATATCTCTTGAAGACCCTACTTTCAAGTCTTTTAATGAGTATACCTAGAAGTGGAATTGCTGGATCAAATGGTAATCCTCTGTTGTACTTTTTGAGGAACTGCCAACCCATTTTATACAATGGTTGAGCCATTTTACAGTCCCCCTGGCAAAGCACAAGGATTCCAATTTCTTCCTCTTCCTGCCAACACTTGTTATTTTGTTTGTCCATAGCCATCCCGATGTGTGAAGTGGTGATGGGTTTCAACGTTTTACTTAATGATATTGAAAATCTTCATGCTTGGGGGAATCTTAAAATTTCCTGATTCTAGAACCAGAAAGAAATTTCTTTTAAGGGTATGTGTAAGGAGAACACTGTAATGTGAGACAGTCAACAGTACTACTGCTAACCCTTTAGAGTGAGCAGCATGAGGAGATTTGTGAGCTGTTGGTCACACTGCTCTTTTCTTTGGACTGCTGACACACACCAGGGAATATTTAGGCCACACACTGTGACGGGTTGCACAGTATGCTTCTCTGGCTTAACCCATAAATTACTTGTAATGCATCTAAAACAATCAATAGACTGGTTATCTTATAAGGAATTTTCTATCAATATTATTTCTTTAATGGATTTTAAAAAATATTTACCTTTTAGTTTTTTATTGTGAAAAATTTCAAACATACTAAAAATAAACTGATATAAGGAAGCCTCCCTTATTCAGCTTCAGGTTATCAGTTAGGGCTGAGTGTTTTTCATGTATATTCTCAGTTGCTCTCCACCATCTCAGGTTATTTCAAAGCAAATCTCACATATCATCTAATTTTTTAAATTTAATTTTGTTTTGTTTTATTTTATTTTATTTTATTTTATTTTATTTTATTTTATTTTATTTTATTTTATAGAAAGAGAGAGAGAGAGAGCATGAGCTGGGGAAGGGCAGATGGAGAGGGAGAAAGATAATCTCAAGCAGGCTTCATGCTCAGTGTGGAGCCCTATGCAGGGCTCAATTCCATGAACGTGAGACATTATGACCTGATCTGAAATCAAGAGTCAGACCCTCAACTGACTGAACCACCCAGGTGTCCTACATATTATCTCACTTTATCCATGAATATTTGGGTACATATCTCTAAAAAGAGCAGCTGTCTAGAAAACATACCATAATGCCATTATCACACCAAAAAAATACAATTATTTAATATCATCAAGTATGCCATGAGTCCATATTTCCACTATTGTCTCATAAATGTTTTTTCAAACCATTTGTTTGAGTCAAGATCCAAATGAGTCCATACATTGTAATTGGTTGATATAAATATTTAGTCTCTTTTAACCTGTAAGTTCATCTCTCTCTTTTTCCTGTAATTTATTTGTTGAGTAAATTAGATAATTATTCTGCACTATCTCCTTCAGTCTAGATTGAATGGCCATATTTGTCAGTCCTCTGTACTTCCTAAAAATTGGGAGTTAGAGTCCTGATCAGAATCCATAGGTGGGGTGTGTAAGCCATTCAGGAGGCATTTAATAACTGAATCATTAAATTAGCAGCCCTTAATGATCATTGCCTAGGTCCATTATTTTATCCAAGGCTATAGGATGGTGCTATTTTAATTCTAACATTTCCTTTTACTTATGAACTAGCCCTTTTATTAACTACTTGGTTATCTTGACATCCAGTTTGATTAAGAAAGATGTGTCCTTCCCCCCACCCCTTATCTATCACTTTGCTCCATGGATCTGAACATGGGTTAAAAGTATATTCATGAGTTAGAAACATATATAAATACAGTTGCTTAAGTCAAAAGTGATTTAACAAATGATGGAAACCTCTTTAATTTGAATGACCATTTTCACTTGGGCATTTAACCAAATTATTGAAATTTGTGACCATTTGGCTAAACTTGAAAATGCAATCACAATAGACAGATTGCCTCAACAGATTTGGGCAAAACAAAGAAGCAGACACATACATAGTCAGGTGGCAGAAGGTATGTCTCCGGCAAGGCTGGATCTGGGTAGCAGCCATCTTCTCTGCTGTTCTCACCCAGGTCTTGTGACCAGGGGACATGTTGCCTTGTGGGTTCTAGTCCTGAACCTCAGCAACCCAGGATGAAAAAGCCAACTCCAGAGAGGGGGCCATCTTGTTTCTAGATGTGGAATGCTGTGAAAATATTGGAATGATGAGAATGGATAAGCAGCCAGGAAATGACAAAGCCTCCTCAGGAATGCTGCCCACTGTGAAGACTAACAGCTGAGCTATCTCACCTGCAGCACTTTTTCATGCTTTGGCTTAATATTGTGAATGTGTTTGAGGGTAGCAGAAGACATATTTTTCAGAGTGCTTTTCCCTTGTCTCTGCCTTCCAGTTTTCACAGATAGAACAGGTAGGACTATCTGCAGTTTTCACTACCAAGTATTTTGGGAACTGCGTACTGACTCACTTATTTTTTTAATCTCATTTCATCTTTATTATTTATTATCTTATGTATATATAAATTTTTTTTTTGGTGAGTTGTCTCAAATTTTCCTTTTGGAATGATGCTGTGTATAAATAAATAAGAGTAAAATAATTCCTATGAATGAAATTTCTTAGGCCTAGTACAACATACAGTTTTCTTTTTAAGGCATTCAAAATCAAAAATGCCAGATCTGTTTTTTCAGAAATAACTGGAATCTTATCACCAAACCCTAAGAAGTGGGATTCTGTTGAAGCAACATGTTTGGTTCACACTGAGAAATGATCGTTTAGCTTTGCCTACCTTTGGCCAAAATAGCGTGAACGATGATAAAAGAGCCCCTGTGAACTTTTCATGAATTCTTGTGTGGAAGTGTCAGCAACATCCCAGGTGTCCTTTTATACCAGGAGTTACTACATGGAACACCTTTCATCTTCCTCTTATGTCCTTGGTACCCCAGGATTTAGACAAAGGATTATAGTTGATCAAGACCAATCACATTGGGACCAAAGGTGGTGCTTGCCAGATGGCTATCTTTCTGGTACAAGTCTGACCATAGATCCTTCCAAGTCCCAGCTGGGATGCCAACACTCATGATAATATGGTGACGATTAATGATAGTTCATGATAGGCCTTATCATGAATGAAGTCAAAAAGATATTTTAAAAATATACTTACTTTAAGATGATTGAGGGGCACCTGGGTGGCTCAGTCAGTTAAGTGTCTGACTTCAGCTCAGGTCATGATCTCATGGTTCATGGGTTCAAGTCCCACATCGGGCTCTGTGCTGATAGCTCAGAGCCTGGAGTCTGCTTCTGATTCTGTCTGTCTGTCTGTCTCACTCTCTCTGCCCCTCCCCCGTTTGCCCTCTTTCTCTGTGTCTCAAAAATAAATAAACGTTAAAAAAAAAAAAGATGATTGAAAACACTTTCAGGGGCACCTGGGTGGCTCAGTCGGTTAAACGTCCGACTTCGGCTCAGGTCATGATCTCACGGTCCGTGAGTTCGAGTCCCACGTCGGGCTCTGTGCTGACAGCTCAGAGCCTGGAGCCTGCTTCAGATTCTGTGTCTCCCTCTCTCTCTTTGACCCTCCCCCGTTCATGCTCTGTCTCTCTCTGTCTCAAAAATAAATAAACATTAAAAAAGAAAAAGAAAAAGAAAAAGAAAACACTTTCAGATGTGGCTTTCCAGAATCAAGCTTACTTTGTGGGAATCAGTGCCGTCTATTTTGTGGGAAAATAAAGTTTAAGTTTTTTGGCCATATCTCTGGACTCCCCTGAAACCCCCTCTTGCAGTCATTTGAATCTCAAATGTCTTTCTGTGATAGTCCTTTCCCAGTTTCTTAGTTTCCATCATATTGTCACTTAGGTCAAGATGAATCCCCTGTGGAAGCCTGGCATTCATCTTGCTTCTAACACTCATGCATTCGTTTAGTACTTGGGAGAATTTCTTGTCACCCTGTTTGCCACCAGCCTTCCCTTTCCTTACCATAAAAGTTGTCCAGGTGGCATTGACATTTGCATTGAGAGGAGTGGAAGAGTTTGTAGTCACCTCATAGGGAACATTAATAAGAAGGAAGAAGGTTTGGGGAAGGTCACCTGGGAAAATTCAGGAATATGATGATACTAGGAGGTTAGAGTGAAAACAACCTGTGTATCAAATGAACTGTCAGGAATGCATAGGAACTGCTTCTTAGCATTCCTTTTGGCCGAAGAGCTCATGTTTGGCAAGTACATCCTTTGACCAGGCCTCCCCTTAACAGCTTTGTTGTAGAAATGTGCACTAGCATGACCATAAGATGGAGAAGGCCCCATACGCATGGGTTCAGCATTGGCCTTGCTTTCAAACCACCTGTAAAAGTAGGAGCTGGATTCCCAAGCAAATCATATGTGCTTTAATCCTGGTGCCAATACATGGGTCTTCAGTGACACATAATAAATGGGTGGGCAGGTGTACCGGCTGAATGACAAATAGCTTCTCAGTTGCTATTGATGCATTCGTAACTGGACTGAAAGTCTTTTCTTTTTTTTAAAATTTTTTAATGTTTCTTTTTGAGAGAGAGAGAAAGCCAAAGCGTTGGTGGGGGGGTGGGAAGGGGCAGAGAGAGAGGGAGATGTAGAATCTGAAGCAGGGTTCAGGCTCTGAGCTGTCAGTACAGACCCCGACGTGGGGTAATGGACCATGAGATAATGACCTGATCCAAAGTTGGGTGCTTAACTGACTGAGCCATCCAGGTGCCCCTGAACTAAAAGTTTTGTCCCTGTTTTTTTTTCCTTCCATGTAGAACATTTTAATTCTACCTAGCAATGAAGTGACTGTAAAACACCACCACTTATAACTAGTTAGTTATAAACTAACTTTTATATTGAATAGTAATTTTTATACTTTAAAGTATTTTTAGATATATTATGTTACTTGTTCTTTGTATTTAGCTCTCAGATGAGAAAACTGAGGCCTAGAGAGATTAAGGGACTTTCCTGGAGTCAGGCTACTAGTTAATGGTAGAACTAAGTCTAGGACTCAGATAATTTATTCACTTATTTATCAAGTTGTTTATTGCAGCAGGAAACAGGAAAAATATCTCCCTCAAAGAGTTGATAAGGTAAAAAATAAGATAAATATCTAAAGTATATGGTACAGAATATCAGATTGTGATAAGTGCTGTGGATTTATATAAAGCAAGGGAAGAGAATAGGGAATGCTAGGTTGGGATTGGGGTGAGGGCTTGCAATTTAAAATGATAGTCAAGGGACACCTGGGTGGCTTAGTCGGTTAAGCCTCCAACTTCTGCTCAGGTCATGATCTTATAGCACGTGAGCTCAAGCCCCACATCCGGATCTCTGCTTTCAGCATGGAGCCTGCTTGGGATCCTCTGTCTCCCTCTCTCTGCCCTTCCCCACCCTAAAAAAAACACATTAAAAATTGTTTTAATAAAAAAAATAAAATGATGGTCCAGGAAGGCATCAATGAAGTAATATTTAAACAAAGCTCTTAAAGAGGTAAGGGGGTTGTTATACAGAGATCTGTGGAAAAACCATTCTAGGCAGAAGGAATACAAGTGCAGAGTCCCTGAGGCAGGAGTGCGTGTGACACAAGGTCCATATGCTGGAGTGTAATAAGCAAAGAGGGGAGGAAGAGGAGCTGAGGTCAGAGATTAAGAAGGAGTTAAATCATGAAGGGCCTTGTGGTTACTGTGGGGACTTTGACTTTTATTTTGCATGTTATGGGAAGCCTTTAGAGGATTTTTGGCAAAGAAATGAGATAATATGACTCATTTTTTAAAACAATCACTTTGGCTCTGATGGTAAGAAAAGAAGCAGAGATACCATTTAGGAGGCTGTCTTCTCTCTGTCCAGTACTTGTTGTGTGAATACACACTGCCTTTAATTGATAATAATAATAAAAAGCCTATACCTTTGTGTATCTTTCCCAATTGCAATATCTTCATAGTTTTAGAATATTTTCTTTCCCTGGGTATTAAGAATTTAAGTGACCCCCGCCTTTTTTTTAAAGAGGGGAAGATTTAAAAAAATTTTTTTTCTTTTTTTAACATTTATTCATCTTTGAGAGACAGAGAGAGACAGCATGAGTGGGGAAGGGGCAGAGAGAGGGAGACACAGAACCCGAAGCAGGTTTCAGGCTCTGAGCTGTCAGCACAGAGCCTGACACGGGGCTCAAACTCAAGAACTGCGAGATCATGCCCTGAGCCAAAGTCAGACGCTCAACTGACTGAGCCACCCAGGCACCCCTAAGTGGCCCTTTTAAATGACACATTAGCTAAGAACAGATACAAATCCTTTGTAGAGAGTACAGTTGACACTTGAATAATATAGATTTGAACTGCGTGGGTCCACTTATATGTGGATTGTTTTCAATAAATTTATTGGAAAGTTTTTTTGAGATTTGTGAAAATTTGAAAGGACTTACAGATGAATGACGTTGCCTGGAAATATTGGAGAAATTAAGAAAAAGGTATGTCATGAATATGCATAAAATATATGTAGATACTAGTCTGTTTTTATCACTTACTACCATAAAATACAGACAATTCTATTTTGAAAAGTTAAACTTTATCAAAACTTGGACACACACTTAATGGGCCATGCATAGTGCCATTTGCAGTTGAGAGAAATGTAAACAAGCATAAAGATGCAGTATTAGATCATAACTGAATAAAATTAACTATAGTAATACTGTACAATTGTCATAATTTTGTAGCAACCTCCTGTTGGCATTGTGGTGAGCTCAAGGGTTGGGAGTATCCGCTTAAAATGCCACTTGATACTTATCATCTCTACATGAACAACTCATCTGTTTTTTAAATTGCATATCCTGGTTAAGAGTGATCTCTCATGGTTCTTGCGTATTTTTCATTGTGTTTAGTGCAATACCATAAGCCTTGAATAACACCACAGGACTCCTACAAAGTGCCGCTGGTGATGCTGGAAGTGCTCCCAAGAAGCAGAGAGAAGTCATGACATCACAAGAAAAAGTTGAATTGCTTCATATGTGCCATAGATTGAGGTCTATAGCTGAGGTTGTCCGTCATTTCAAGATGAATGTGTCCAGTGTTAGGACCACTGTAAAAAAAAGAAAAAGAAAGATGTGAAGCCAGCAGGTACAAAAATCTTGCACTTTTTGTGAAATACCTATTTATCTCATATTGAAAAGGCAGTTTTGGCTGTAAGAAAGGCCTCCCATTAGATTCAAATATGATTCGAGAAAAAGCGAAGTCATTAAACTTAAAGCAGAAAGATGGTGAAGGATCTAAAGGTGGAGAATGTAATGCCAGAAAAGGATGGTTTGATAGTTCTAGAAAGAGGTTTGGGTTTAAAATGTCAAGATAACTGGAGAAGCAACTTCTACAGACCAAGAGGCAGCAGATAGGTTCTCCGATGCCATTAAGAAAATCATTGCAGACTGTTGGTGGGAATGCAAACTGGTGCAGCCGCTCTGGAAAACAGTGTGGAGGTTTCTCAAAAGATTAAAAATAGATCTACCCTATGACCCAGCAATAGCACTGCTAGGAATTTACCCAAAGGATACAGGAGTGCTGATGCATAGGGACACTTGTACCCCAATGTTTATAGCGGCACTTTCAACAATAGCCAAATTATGGAAAGAGCCTAAATGTCCATCAACTAATGAATGGATAAAGAAATTGTGGTTTATATACACAATGGAATACTACGTGGCAATGAGAAAGAATGAAATATGACCTTTTGTAGCAACATGGATGGAACTGAAGAGTGTTATACTAAGTGAAATAAGTCATACAGAGAAAGACAGATACCATATGTTTTCACTCCTGTGTGGATCCTGAGAAACTTAATGGAAGACCATGAGGGAAGGGAAGGACAAAAAAAAGGGTTAGAGAGGGAGGGAGCCAAACCGTAAGAGACTCTTTAAAACTGAGAACAAACTGAGGGTTGATGGAGGGTGGGTGAAGGGTATTGAGGAGAGCACCTGCTGGGATGAGCACTGGGTGTTGTATGGAAACCAATTTGTCAATAAATTTCATATTAAAAAAAAAAAAAAGAAAATCATTGCAGAGAAAGAGTATCTGCCTGAATAGATTTTTAATGCAGACAAAAGTGCCCTATTCTGGGTGGGTGGGGGGCGGCAAGACACAAAGGACTTTTATTAGTAGGAAAAAGAAGCAAGCACCAAGATTTAAGGCAGGAAGGGATAGATTAACTCTACTGTTTTGTAGAAATACAGTTTGGTTTATGATCAGTGTCTATAAATCTGCTAATCCCTGAGTCTTGAAGGGAAAGGTAAGCACCAACTGCCTTGTTTTGGTTTTACAATAAGAAGGCCTGGACAATGAGAACCCTTTTTCTGGATTGGTTCCATTGATGTTTTGTCCCTGAAGTCAGGAAGTAATTGCTGGTAAGGGACTGCCTTTTAAAGTTCTTTTGGTACTGGAAATGCTCCTGGCCCTGCAGAGCCCCATGAGTTCAACACTGAAGGCCTCAAAGTGGTCTGCTTGCCCCCAGACACAATGTAATTCAGCCTCTAGATCAGGGGGTCATAAGGACCTTTAAGGCTCATTATGCATGACACTCTGTGTAAAGGATTGCCAATGCAGTGGAAGAGAACCCTCATGGAGAGAACATCATGAAAGTCTGGGAGGATTACATCATTGAAGATGCCATCATTGTTACAGGAAACGCCATGAAAGCCATCAAGCCCGAAACAATAAATTCCTGCTGGAGAAAACTGTGTCCACATGTTGTGCATGACTTTACAGGATTTACAACAGAGCCAATCAAGGAATATCATGGCAAAGATTGTGGATATGACAAAAAAGGCAGGGTGTGAAGGGTTTCAAGATATGGATATTGGAGAAATTCAAGAGCTAACAGGGACACACTGGAGGAATTAATAGAAAATGACTTGATGTAGACATGTGGTTCAGAGCCAGTATGCAATGACAAGGAAGACGTAGAAGAAGCAGAGAGAGAAAACAAACTGACGTTGGAAAATCTGACGGAAGGTTCCAATTATTCAAAGGTGTTTTTGACTTTTTTTTTTAAATGACTTCGACCCTTCCATAATATGAGCACTGAAACCAAAGCGAACAGTGGAAGAAGGCTTGGTACTGTATAGAAACATTTCTAGAGAAAAAAGAAGCAAAGTCAGAAATTACAGTATGTTTCTGTAGGGTTACATGAAGTGTGCCTGCCTCTTTTGCCTCCCCTTAACCTCTTCTATCTCCTCCACCTCTTCCACCCCTGGAACAGCAAGACCAACAACTCCTCCTGCACCACCCCCTCCTCCTCTTCCTCCTCCTCCTCCTCTGCCTACTCAATGTGAAGACAATGAGGATAGAGACCTTTATGATGATCCACTTCCACTTAGTATTAAATAATCATCATGCTGTACAGTTAATAAGCTCATCTGTTGTATATGTGTGTGAGTGAATTTGTGTGAAGATCTAATCACTGTAGGCAAGAACTGCATGAGATGTTTTTGTGTCATAGTCACCTAAGTATTCATCATGTAGAATATCGTGTGAAAGACTTGCATGGAAATGGATAGCCTATCTTTACAGAGGCATAAGATGAATGATATATAATGTAAAATTAATGTGCCAGCTTTCTTACTGTTATAACTATGCTTTCAAAGAGTTATATTGCCATATAGTATGCTTCTCTCTCTCATAATTGGAGACACTGCATATCAGCCTATCATCACAGGGAAGTGGTTTTTTTAAAGGTAACAATATTTCCAATAGTATATTATGAAGACTGTAATACTGTATGCCATAAAAATTTTATAATAATTAACTCATTAGTGTGTAGTCTAGGCTACCATGAAGCAATCATACTGCTGCTTCTTTCTTATCAGTGCATGAATCGTTTTACCTGTAAATAAATATGCATTTATTTTTCACATTATCTTTTCCTTTTTGATATCTAGTGTTAGTAATATGTGTAACATCAACAGTGTTTTGTATCATATAATACCATATTGATATAAGTACTGGTAGACAATTTATTTTATAAACAGACAGTGTAAACTTATGGTATCAATAAATACAGCAGTACTGTTTTTTGTTCCTTATGATTTTCTTAATAACATTTTCTTCTTTGTAGCTTACTTTATTGTAAGAATACAGAATATAATACATATAACATATAAAATATGTGATAATCAACTGCCTATATTATTGAATAAGGCTTCCAGTAGACTATTAACAGTTAAATTTGGGAGAGTCCAAAGTGATACCTGGGTTTTTAAAAAAAATTTTTTTTAACGTTTATTTATTTTTGAGACAGAGAGAGACAGAGCATGAACAGGGGAGGGCCAGAGAGAGGGAGACACAGAATCTGAAACAGGCTCCAGGCTCTGAGCTGTCAGCACAGAGCCCGATGCGGGACTCGAACTCACGGACCGTGAGATCATGACCTGAGCTGAAGTCGGCCGCTTAACCGACTGAGCCACCCAGGCGCCCCATGGATTTTCAATTGTACAGGGGCTTGGTGCCCAAATGCCTGTGTTTTTTAAGAGTCAACCGTATGTAGGTATTATTACTCTACTTACAGATTGATGTTCTTGCATCTTTAGATGTAATTGAATTAAACCACTGAGAATCAAGTTGAACGAGTGCATAGGAGTCCTTTCAAAATGGTTGTTCTACAATACATTAAACAGTGTAGAAGTACTTAAAATTGTACTTCTGGTATACACAGAATACGGAATGGAACACAGGTCAAAGGAATGCGGTGATGTGATTTAAAATATGAAATCACAGGATTGTGCATTCAAGCCCCATGTTGGGTGTAGAGACTACTAAAAATAAATAAAATCTTAAAGTAAAGTAAAATAAAATAAAATAAAATAAAATAAAATAAAATAAAATAAAATAAAATATGAAATCAATGCTTACAATAAGATTAAGATTTATCAGTAAAATAAATTGGTATTTCCCTAAACCTCTTAACTCTTCCAGCTCCAAAAAATGTTGGGATGGGATGTCAGATATGTTATCATCCAAATTTGGGTTTAAATTCTAACTAAGCTGATTTCTGAACTTGAATACGTTTCTGAAGCTCCATCCGTTAACAGCTTTGACTGTGGACAAAACCAACCAAACAAAACCAAAAAACAGTTACTTGAAGGAACTGGTGAACAACAAAATGTTGTTGTCTGGGCAGAATCTGAAGGGAACATAGCTCTTAAAATAAGGGAAACAAACCTGATAAGCACCACATTTAACCAGGTTTTTCCTTGAGGGTGCTTTCCAGTAGTCAGTTGCTTAGGAACTGCTTAGTCAGTTGCTTAGGGAATAAAGAGAATACAAATAGAAAGTAACTATCTTACCAGGCTGAATAAAAAGAGGTCAAATCCAGGGCCTGCAAGACTAGCTAGAAATCAATGCAAAACATTCTGGAAGGAAGGAGCAGTAGAGGGAGAGCCCCCACAATCTCTTACCAATTCCCCTTCAAATCTGTGGCTGCCTCTGTCTGTACATGCACAGAGTGAGATTCCAAAGAAATTCCAGCAGAAAGCAGCTGCTAGAAGGCTGAGTCAGTGGCAGCTTGGTTCTGGGAGAGAATTGGAGTTCAAGGCTTGCTAGGTTAAAGAGACTTTTAAAAACTTTGGGCTTTTATTTTAAACTCTAGGAGGGCCATGTCTTAGAAGTAAACCCAGGATAAAGGGTTACATCCTAGGGCTAAGGAGAAAAAGCAAAATAAACCTATTCTTATAACTCTAAATCTAAGCCTTTATAGGATCAAGATGACCCATCAATAATTTACTTGCTTGTTGGGACAAAATTCAACATTCTTTGGGGAAGAATCACAAAATCTAGCACATATCATCCACAGTGTTTAGTATGCAATAAAAAATGATCAGATATGTGAAGAAACAAGAACATATGGTTAAAGAAGAAAAAAAGTAAATAGAAGCAGGACCAGAGATGAGTCAGACATTGAAATTAGCAGACAAGGACCCAAAACATATTATAAATACCTTAAAGAATTTATGGTAAAGGATGGACTGAATGAGTTAATAGATAGGGAACTATCAGCAAAGAAATGGAAATTATAAAAAAGAATAAAATGGAATTTCTAGGACTGAAGAATACAGCATCTGAAATTTAAAAACCCCACAACTATTCAATAGACTTAACAGGAGATTCAATATTGCTTAAGAAGGGATGAGTGAACTTGAAGACAGGTCAATAAAAATTATACAAATTTGAGAATTTTTTTTTTAAATGAACAGAATCTTGGTGATTATGAGATAATGTCAATTGGTCTAATATATATGTAATGGAGTGTCAGAAGGATCCCAGAGAGAGAGACTGGGACAGAAATATATATAATAACCATAAATTTGATGAAATGTTTTTTGGGGTTAGTCAAACTGAGTGCCAAATCTAGAGAGTCAAAGGTAGGGATCTAATGAGGACAATGGAATAAAGAGTTTTGAGTGGGAGTAAAGATTAAATAAAAATGACTGTAAAACAGGGAAGGTCCATCTTGCCCAAAGACCACCCCTATTCCCACATCTGTGCTCAACTCCTGTACTCAACTCCTTTTAGAACACTTTGTTTCTTCTCCTCTGGTTCCATGGTGACATTGTTTTGAAATGGACTCACTCTTGGGTTCAAACCCTAGCTATCCTAGCTTTGCCTCACCAACATATCCTTACGGTCTTCATCCTGGGATCATCCCTTATCAAATGAAAATAACGATAACTTTCTCAGAAGGATTCCAGATCCCTCTGGAATAGACTATGTACATTTTATAGGGTAGTGCTGGCCATATCATAGTCAGACCCTTGGTAGTTAGTAATTTCCTTTTCCTACTTAACTTGTTCCTATTGTGGTTTTCTGACATCACTACCTATCCAGTTAGCCAGGTGAAGGAAATTGTACCTTATCTTAAGAGCAAGAAGAACCATAGAAATGATGGGATCATGGTTGAATTTTAGACAGATCACGCAGGCTTCAGTGTGAAGAATGGACTAGAAAGATGTGAGATAAGATTTGAAAAGATCAGATTGGATGCTATTGAAGGCCATTTCTCATGCCTTCTTTTTATACTCTTTTTAAAACAGCTGCATTATCCTCTTTTCTTTCACAAGAGACCCTGCTTTGCCCATATTACAGCTTCTATCATTACCAGTAAAAATAAAATCAGGTTCCCCTTTCCTTAAGGACAGGGATGCTCTGTCTTTAAATGGTGTGAGATGATGGTTATCTGAACCAGGGTGGTGGCAGTGGGCATGCAGTCCAGTGGACACATCTGAGGTTCTCTCTGCAAATCTGTCATTGTCTTTTTGTCTTTTTTTCCCAAAGAGATTTGATCACATACCTGACAGAAATACTTCTCAAAGTACAAGTATGATTATACCATTCCTTTACGGGGGGATCTTTGTCTTTAGGAAGATGTGTCCCTTCCTTAGTGTAGCATTTAAGGCCTTGTAAAACCTACTTCCAATCTGCTCAATAAGCTTTCATTTTTAATGTGATTTTTCACCCAACTTGTGAGGGGCCTCCTCCTAGTTCTCTAACCACTCCATATATTTCTACACCTTCAGTTTAAACCCTGCTCTTCTTGGAAGTCTTGGCAACTTTTCCCCAGTTCCCCCCCCGCCCCAGATCTTTGTGCCTTTGTACATCACAGAAGATTTGTCATCTTGCATTATGATGAGATATTGAATTGACGATTTCCCTCTGTCTACCTGCTTTCTGATGAAAGGGAGCATGTCTAGGTGTCTTTGTGTTACCAGGCCCTAGTCTTAAATACAGACTTTCAGTAAAAATATTCATTAGATGAAAGAATGAATAATAGCAGAAGGTACTTGCAAGGCAGAAAAATAGCAGAGGGATAGGAAACTGAAGGAGGGAGTAATATAACCATGTCCACCCTGCTTCCTGCCCTCCCCAAAAAGAAGAAAAAGTATAAATGATGGTGAAATGCCAGAGGAAAGATGGAATGTCTTAAATTCCTCAGATTCACTGTACAGGCAACCTGGGGAGTAGCCTAGGATGCCATTCAAGTTATCTAGTTGCACCTGGATCCTGTGGATACTGTCATGAGATCTGGTGTAAGGTGGTGGCAGAGACCCATGCTTCTAGTGTGTTTTCACACACTATTCATAGAGCAAAAAAGTACCTGACCAAGTCACTAGGGGTCACTTTAATACTGCTTAGTCTAGGGGTGCCTGGGTGGCTCAGTCAGTTAAGTGTCCAACTTAGGCTCAGGTCATGATCTCCTGGTTCATGAGTTTGAGCCCCCCATCAGGCTCTGTGCTGATAGCTCAGACCCTGGAGCCTGCTTCGGATTCTCTCTCTCTCTCTCTCTCTCTCTCTCTCTCTCTCTCTCTCTCTTTCTCTGCCTCTCCCCCACTCATGCTCTGTCTCTCAAAAACAAAACAAAACATTAAATGCTGCTTAGTCTAATGAAATCACTTAGTATCTCAAACTAGTTGTCTTGTCTAATCCTCAGTTTCATACTGGTACAATGAAAGCCTTGGTTTTCACTAACATCCATCCCAGCTACACTGTTTCTTCTTGATAAAGTGGAATGATCCAGGTTGACCCTGGCCTCTCTTTATTGTCTTTCTGCTTCTCAAGAAAAATAAGAAGAGGGTCACATTGTGGTTGCAGATTGTTTTGGAAGTTTTCTTCATCTGGGACCTCTTTCCACATCCATATGTCTTCTGTTTTCTCTTAGGATTGAGCTGGAACTGAAAACATTCTACTGTGTTAGTCAATACCCACTGGTAAATGTCATGGTCATTTATTCGTTAAAACTCTAGACCTCTCCCACCCATTTTAAAAAGGGAAATACAATTTCAGTCACCTTAGAGAAGGCAGGGACCATGAACAGACAAATCTGGGAAATTAAAAAAATACTTTGCCTCTTGGGAAAACTGAATGCTATTTTTTTTTCTTCATGGCTTTCTTTTCTTTGCCCCAGCCAAACTGTTAAACATATTTGTCAGGTTTTGATAAAAATCCCATAGCTCACTCTTACCATGCCTTGTCTCTAGCCTCATGCTCATCCTCAGGAGAAGTATGGTTCTCTTGGATCAAGGTGCTATTCTCTTTAATTATGATCCCCTAGTCTAGCTAGCAACCGCTTTCTTTCCAGTAGCTGAAAGAACTGTGCTGTTTCCAGCAAGCTTGGTTTTCAAAGCCTGGTGTTTCACAGTGCAGACACATCCAATGGTCATCCTTCACAGAGGAATCCACTGCCTCATCAGCGTGTACCTGGGGAACAGTTGTGGCTTCACGGTCCTTAAGGGATACAGACACACTTGTGCACATTCTGATGAGAGTAGTTAGTGAGTGAATTCAAATATATGTCTAATGAATGGATGAAGGAACTTGTACTCAGCTTGGACAAGAGGAACTCAGTGGAACTGTCTTCAAATGGCCAAAGTGTTGTAGGGTTGTCATGCAGAAGAGGGGCTAAATTTGTTCTTTTATAGCCTCAAGGGAGAGGATCAGAACAAAGGAGGGGCTCTAGGGTTTCTATTCAATGTAGGGAAGACCTAGCTATCATTAGAGGTAAACTGGACTGCTTCAAGAGGTTGAGGGCAATTCAGGCTTTGACTGGACAACTATTTTCTGTGATGCTAAGGGATTTTTTACTCTTCTCAGGGCATTTAAGCTAGATGAGAGGTAAGGTCCATTCCAACTTTGCAATTCTGTTTCCTGAACTCTCTAGGTGAATAAAGATCTAGTGCTCTTTAGAGACTATGCCAAGGTTAAATGCTAAAATACAGCAATGTGTAGAAAGGTTGCAGGATGGTATCAATCACAGCACAGAGGTAGAATGGCAGATACATGTGTCCATATGGGCATATTTTAAGTTAGGGAAGAAACTGCAAAAAATAATCAAATTAGAGAAGTATTAGGAATTGATGTGGTAATTAATTGTCATCAAATAATGAAAATATTAATCAGACTCTAATTGCCATATGATTTCTCTTTTAACAGAAGTTACTTTGAAATTTTGTAGTTTTCTTTTTTTAATTTTATTTTTAATTTTTTAAAATTTACATCCAAATTAGTTAGCATATAGTGAAACAGTGATTTCAGGAGTAGATTCCTTAATGCCCCTGACCCATTTAGCCCATCCCCCCTCCCACAACCCCTCCAGTAACCCTCAGTTTGTTCTCCATATTTATGAGTCTCTTCTGTTTTGTCCCCCTCCCTGTTTTTATATTATTTTTGTTTCCCTTCCCTTATGTTCATCTGTTTTGTCTCTTAAAGTCCTCATATGAGTGAAGCATATGATATTTGTCTTTCTCTGATTGACTAATTTCGCTTAGCGTAATACCCTCCAGTTCCATTCACGTAGTTGCAAATGGCAAGATTTCATTCTTTTTGATTGCCGAGTAATACTCCGTTGTATATACATACCACATTGTCTTTATCCATTCATCCATCGATGGATATTTGGGCTATTTCAATACTTTGGCTATTGTTGATAGTGCTGCTATAAACATGGGGGTGCATGTGTCCCTTGGAAACAGCACACCTGTATCCCTTGGATAAATGTGTAGTAGTGCAATTGCTGGGTCATAGGGTAGTTCTATTTTTAGTTTTTTGAGGAAGCTCCATACTGTTTTGCAGAATGGCTGCACCAGCTTGCATTGCCACCAACCATGCAAAAGAGATCCTCTTTCTCTGCATCCTCACCAACATCTGTTGTTGCCTGAGTTGTTTATGTTAGCCATTCTGACAGGTGTCAGGTGGTATCTCATTTTGGTTTTGATTCATATTTCCCTGATGATGAGTGATGTTGAGCATTTTTTCATGTGTCAGTTGGCTATCTGGATGTCTTCCTTGGAGAAGTGTCTATTCATGTCTTTTGCCCATTCCTTCACAGGATTATTTGTTTTTTGGGTGTTGAGTTTGATAAGTTCTTTGTAGATTTTGGATACTAACCCTTTATCTGATATGTCATTTGCAAATATCTTCTCCCATTCTGTTGGTTACCTTTTAGTTTTGCTGATTGTTTCCTTCACTGTGCAGAAGCTTTTTATTTTGATGAGGTCCCAGTAGTTCATTTTTGCTTTTGTTTCCCTTGTCTCTGGAGACATGTTGAGTAAGAAGTTGCAGGGGGCAAGATCAAAGAGGTTTTTGCCTGCTTTCTCCTCGAGGATTTTGATGGCTTCCTGTCTTACGTTTAGGTATTTCATCCATTTTGAGTTTAGTTTTGTGTATGGTGTCAGAAAGTGACACCATACACAAGTTCATTCTTCTACATGTCGCTGTCCAGTTTTCCCAGCACCACTTGCTGAAGAGACTGTCTTTATTCCATTGGATATTCTTTCCTGCTTTGTCAAAGATTAGTTGGCCATACATTTGTGGGTCCATTTCTGGGTTCTCTGTTCTGTTCTATTGATCTGAGTGTCTGTTCTTATGCCAGAAATTTTGTAGTTTTCAAGTAAGAGAGTGATAAGGAAAGTATCTTGTTGAGTTATTTAACATGATATAGGTTTGCTAAAAAGTAAAACTAGGAAAGAAAATGTACTGAGGCCCCGTTTACATTTCTAACACCTCTTTTCATCTTTGGGAGATAGTCATAGCATTTTAGAACTGAAAACTGTCTTCAAATCCCTCTTCTCCACCTTCCCCTCTGCTGGATAGCTGACCAGTGGTGATTTGCCCCAGGCAACACACAGCCAAGGTTTGTAAATGTGTGTCGGTGACCAGTGCCTGGCCACCTCTTGTCTTAGGTCTGCTTAGTTGCCTTTCTAGAATGTAGTCTAGGACATTCCCCATCTCTGCCCAGGTTGTCATATTGTGGCTGGAACCTGGGTTTGTTTATTGCCCTGGTTTGAGCACTCATCTAGACCAGAGCGACAACATTTAGGTGTCATCCCTGTGCTTTATAAAGGATAGGGACCCATGGAAAGGAGTGCCTTGGAAATGTGTGAATAGTGCACTGTCTTTGCCATTGACTCTTTAGATACTTTATTTATATCTAGTAAAATCCCATTACAGAAAATGCAGTTCCAGCAGAGTGCTCCATAAAATCACGCTGCTTTTACAAGATTCACATGAACTGCCTTTTATTTACCAGGTGCCACTGAATACCCTGTAATGAATAGTGTGGTAGATCAGAAGCATCCTTCAAACCCTGTAACTGTAATAGGGAGGATCTTAATTCAGCTTGCTTACAGGTCTACACAGTTTTCTACAAAGATAAGCTTGTGAAGTTGTTTCTAGGAAAGCAGCATAACATAATGGAAAGAACACCAGCTTTGAATTCCAGGTATACCCAGGTTGGAATCCTGAGTGTGCCTTGGTTCTGTGTTTTTGGGCAAGTGACCTACCCTTTCTGAATCTCCATCTTCTCATTGTTAAAGTGGGGCTGATTCTGCCTTCCCTGAACAGTTATTGGGGGATTCCATGTGTACAAAGATACTGGTACAGTGTGTGGCTCACACCAGGAATGTGGCCTCCTTAATTCTTTCCCTTTCCTTCCTTTTCTTCTAGGCATGTAAGGAAAAGGATACCAGGTTATGTGCTGTTTGTAGGAAAGATTTTATTTGCCCACTGATCACAGTCGTAAAATCACAGTTAAGAAGAGGAATATAGATTTCAGTTCTGCCTCTTATTCTCTCTACAGAGCCATCAGATCATTCAGTGATCAAGCTGGATGTTAAAAATAACTTAACTCATTTTTCAGATGACAAATGGATGCTTAAAACATCCCAGTGAATGGCCCAGAGGCACACAGCTCTGTGCGCCTGGTTGAGGCTAGCCTTCTTTGTTGCTGTGGCATGATGAAGACCTGGCTGATAACATTGGGCAGGAAGGAAGCAGTGAGCAGGCAGAGATGTGAAGAGATGTTAAGCTTAAAAAAAAAGAAAGAAAGAAAGAAAGAAAGAAAGAAAGAAAGAAAGAAAGAAAGAAAGAAAGAAAATGTGATGCCTTCAGAAGTAGCTGTTAGAGAAGTGATGTCTGAGTTGATTGGTAACTAGAGAGTTATATGCTCAGGAAATGGGGAAGCTAGCTTAGAGAATTCTGTGGGCAGAAATCCAGAGAGGCTACTTAGGAGACCATAATGCAGTCTGTTTCATTTGAGATCAGAGGGGATGGCTCTCACATTTCACCATGGGACAGTGTGACACCTCAGGGACCAAGGGTGTCAGGAAAAGTAGCTCTCACCTTGGGTGAACTGAGAGAGGGAATTTTGAATGTGTGCACACATTGGTACCATACTACCATACTACCCACTACCATACCCCACATTGGTAGTGGGACATGGAACAAGCAGGGAAAATGAGAGAAGAGAATGGAAATGAACACTTATTGAGGACCTACCATATGCTTGTTGACATGTTTTATATGTTATCTATGAACTTTTTTCAATGACTCTGTGATTAGTACTGTTAATCTTCCTACTTTATAGATGAGGAAACTAAAACTTAAAAGTATAAGGAGCTTTCCTGAGTCCACCAAGGTGGTAAATGTTTCAGCATACAGGCCTGGTTGAAATATCCACCTTCGATGATTCTGAATCTGTCTACAAAAATACAGGAATTTGGTAGAGGAAAGAGAAAGTGAAATGAGAACTTTTTTTCTTTCTATGTTAATGCTCTATTTTTCTCCATATAATCACTGAGTTTCCACTTTAGAAGCCTCAAAGGAAGATCTGAGTAGTCCATAACCTGGCACTGTGATTTCTAGGAATACCTCCTTTATAAACACCATGATAATGATCAAAGATGGTCCGTTAAATTTCAGTGAATTCCAGTTCCATTCAAAAGATTACTCCCCTGAGGGGCCCACCATGCCAGGTGATAGGAGGAAAATCAACTCCAGAGAGATGGGCCCATCTTCTTAGTTCATAGTGTAGGGAGGAGGTCACAGCACGGAAGTCAATAGTCATTACATAGGGCAGACTATATAAATGCCTGAGGTAGGAGGGTAGAAATAGTTTGGGGTTCTAAAAAGAGATACTTTATATCTGAATGGCCTTCTGGAAATACTTAAGGGAGGAGATGATATCTGAAATTATTCTGGATAGATAGGATTTCCAAAGGTGGAGTGGGGGTGAAGGATGTGGAGCACGAGCAGATAACATGGTAGTCGAGGACAATGGTATTGAATAGTATTCCAGTTTGGCTGAGGATAGGGTATGAGTATTAGAACTTTAACAATTACCTTAGTTTTCTTGGTTATAAAAGTGGCACAGGGGCACCTGGGTGGCTCAGTTGGTTAAGTGTCACCCTTTGGCTCAGGTCGTCATCACATAGTACGTGGGTTCCTGTCCCACATTAAGCTCCATGCTGACAATGCAGAGCCTGCTTGGAATTCTCTCTCTCTCTCCCTCTATCTCTCTGCCCCTCTTCGATTCACAGTTTCTCTCTCAACATAAATTAACTTAGAAAAAAAAAGTGTTAGAGAGAATTTGGAAAATATATAAAAACACAAAAGAGAACATGAAAATGCAACTATTATTCCAACATTTTGTTGTATTTCCTTCCATACTATCTGTCAATCTATATAAACACCTAAAAAAAACCGTCTACTTTTTGATTATGACAGTTGGAGTACATATTTATTTTTAAAAAATTTTTTAATGTTTTTATTTTATTTTTTAGAGAGACAGAGTGCGAGTGGGGGAGGGGCAGAGAGAGAGGGAGACACAGAATCCGAAGCAGGCTCCAGGCTCTGAGCTGTCAGCACAGAGCCTGGTGTGGAGCTCCAACTCATGAGCCATGAGATCACAACCTGAGCCAAAGTCTGATGCTTACCCAACTGAGTCACCCAGGCACCCCTGGAGTACATATTTCTTATAGAAATTTGGAGAATACCAAAGAGTATAAGAAGAAAATGAAAATCACATGTAATCTTGCTATTAATATTTTGGTTTATTCCCCTTGAGTCTGTTTTTCAAAGTGTATACATTAAACCAAATATGAACCCATTCTTCATGTAGCTTAATACCCTGAATTTTCTTCCTTAACATTATATTTTGAATATTTCCATGCAATTAAATAATCTTAGAAAAATGGATGAGTAGTACTCCAAATTATGGGTGGACCATCATTAAATACTTTCTCTAATATTGATTATTTAGGTTGTTTCAAATACTTAATGGTTATAAATAATGTTGTTAAAAACATTTCTGAAAAATCAGTATTTGTTAATTAAAAGGACTTCCTTAGGACTTCCTTAGGACTGCTTCTCAGGAGTGGAAGCATAGGATAAAAGAGTGTTATGACTTTTAAGATTTATGCATACTACCTACTTGTGGTTTTAAAGAAGACAAATAACATGTTGGAAAGTGTAGGTGAGGAAGATCAACCTGAAAGCAATGTGAAATATACATGTCAGTGAGGGAGCTGAGGTGGGATGACAGTTGAGGGGGTTGTTGTCATCATCTAGCTGGTGAGTTACTGGACCAGGGTGATGGTGATGGGAAGGGAGTGAGAGTATGAAGGACTGACTACCAGGAAACTGGTTAGGTTGAGAAAAGTAAAAGTGAAGAAACAATGGGGACTCTCAGTTTTCTTACTATGGTTTTAGGAAGAGGCTGATGCAGTTAAAACAAATAGAGACATCAGAAGAAGATGCTGGCTTGGTTGGTCTATTAGACATTAGATATACTGAATTCAAGGCATCAGGGAATCTTCCAGGTGGACATACCAAGCAGGGAGTTGGAAATGCATGTCTTTCTAAAGCTTTCTTAGGTGGATGGTCAGGGGTTAGACCTATGGATTGAGAGCCATTTTCAAATCAGTGATATGTGGTTTGAACAATATAGAGAAGGGCTGTTTAAAAGTGCAAACAGGAAAGTATAAATGTGTACCTCACAGTAAGCTGAACCAGGCAAAGTGATCTGGGGACACTGAATTGTCAGAAACTATAAGTTGTTGCGGGAGAAGTATGCAGTCTCAGAAGTGGGATGGCTGTGTCAGTCTTCTTATTCTCTCTAACTTTCTGGGATTCTAGTAGTGGAGGTAGCCTTGGAAGTGATTGTGAGCACAGCTGTTTTCTGTGTGAAGTCTAGAAGTTGGGAAAAGAGCTGGAAGAGAGGGAACATTTGGATAAAATGCTAAAGGAACATGTGATGACTGCACATGTTCTATTGAAAGCCTGGCCTCCCTGTTGGTTTCCACTCTGACAGGACAGACCGCTCTTCCTATCCCATCTGTTGTCTGAAGGTTTGTTATTCAGTGACACCCCTTGCAGGCAGAATTAGGAGAGTGGGGTATGCTAGTTAACAGAGCATGGAATGCACTGGTGAGCAGAATTTGCCCTAGCCACTCTGTGAAGGGTCCCAAGGCAGACAAGTGAGAGCACCCTTCAGGAGTGCCCAAGTTGTAGTGGTCAGCCTCTCACTTGCTTTTAGAAAAATACCATTTCAACAATCACATATCTTTACTAATCAGGTCAGAAGTTGCAGTGTGAATGTATAGGGCTTTATGAAATTTTGAGCTTTCTTTAAAGTTCTTTCTGAAGATTTTAGCTGAGGTATCATAAATCTTAAGGGAAGATAATGTAATTCCCACAAATATAAAAAAATCCTGTAGCCACAGATAATATTCATGAGAAATGACAGATAAAAAGTTTGACCAAAAATGTAGGAGTATCAAAGTAATTCTTAACAAACACACAAAACAAAAAATTTTTGAAAAAATTTTTAATGATAGTGTAAAAAATGTAAATCTGATCCAATGACACAGTTGTAATTTTGATATGATCTTTAAATCTCTTAGATGCTTAAATTATGATATAAATTGGAATCTTCATTTCCCTTCTGTTCAAAAATTTATTTCTACTGAATGCAGAATAGATGTCTTTCAGAAGTTCTGGAGTGATGGTGGTGGTGACAAATAAATTCACTGAATTCATGACTTCCAAAGATCAGTCTGCAAACCACGGGCATCACTATTGCTTTAGGATAAAATATTATTGTTTTATATAACTAAAGAAACATTTGGTTATATTCTTTAAAAGAAAGGCGTTGTACTCCAGGAATCTAGGATTTACCTTTCTCTTATAGCAGGTCACTCTCAACAGGTTTCAAAAGAATATAAGAAAGATCACATAGTCTAAGCACAGTGCAACAAAATTGCATCAAAATGAGAAGATAGTCTAAAAAACATACCATATGTTTGAAAACTAAAATGTACACCCTTGAATAACTTATGGGTTAAAAAGAAAATAACATGGAAATCATAAAATATTTAGAAACAAAAGACAAGGAAAATACTACATATCTAAACATGTCTAAATATGTGGATATATCTAAAGCAAAACTTAGAGGTAAATGTATAGCCTTAAATGCATTTATCAGAAAACAAGAGAACTTGAAAATAAATAAGCTAACTATTCAAATTCAGAAGAAAGGAAGGAACAGATCAAGAGTAAACTGCACAACATAATAGTAAAGAAAGGACAGAAATAGAAAACAACAACGGAAAAGAGGATCAATCAAAGTCAAGGTTTGTTCTGTGACTGAAACCTCAAAGAACAGAAATAGAAGTAAGAAAACCTGAATAAACAAGTAACAGTGAAATCATCTCCCCCATTTCTTCCTTTCTCTCTAAAGACACAAGGTCCAGGTAGCTCAGAAAGTTTTATTTAACTTCAAGGAACAAATAATCCTTTTCTAATGCAATGTTATGTAAGAGGGGGGAAAAGTTAGCTAATCCATTTTATGAGGCCAATATAACCTTGAAACTAATTCTGGACAAGACAGTACAAGAAAATAAAATTATGACAAATCTTCCTTAACATAAATGAAAAAATTTGAAGTCAAATATTAACAAAAGTAATTCTTCAATATCAAAATGCATTGTAAGTAGGTAAGGTTTATTGAAGGATGGCTCAGAAAAATATATAAATGTAATATACCACTTTAAGAGATGAAAGGAGGGAAACCATATGATCACCTCTAAAGAATTGAGTTTTGTTAAAACTCAAAACTCATACATGAAAAAAAGCTATTTACAAACTAGGAACTGAAGGAAACGTTTCTAATCTGATAAAGAGTGTCTAATCAAGAACCTACAGCAAGCTCACTGGGTCATTCTCACTAAAATTAGGATGAGACAAAGATTCCCACCATCACCCTTATTATTCAGCATTGTGTGGGAGGTCCTAGCTGATGGAATAAAGTAAAATAAGAGAAGAATAATTGGACAGGGAAATATGAAACTGTCATTTGTACGTAATATGATTCTTCGTAAAGGAAGTGGAAGAGAACATGGAGACAAGCCATTAGAACTAATGAGAGAATTCTCTGAGTTTTCTGACCATATGGAAAGCATACTAAGATCAATGGTGTTTTTGTATCACAACTATAAGCAGTAAATAAGTGTGATAAGAAAAGTAGTGTTTATAGCAGCAGCACAAATCATAGGATACATAAAACTCTATGCAATACAAATGTACAATACCTTTATGGAGGAAATGACAATGTAGTATTGAAGGATGTATAAATGGAATATTTATATATGGACATATATACTTGGACAGCTGAATAATGGACAGCTGTAATTGTGTTCATTGACAGACTCGTTATTAATATGACAACATATTTTTTCAAATTAATCTATAAGTTCAATGTAATTCTAATCAAATTCTGAACAGGATATGTCATAGAACTTGACAAGCTAATACTAAACTAAATTTAGAATAGAAATGGGCCAAGAATAGCAAAGAAAATTTTGAAAAACTGTAAGTTAGGAAGACTTGCTAGACTGGATATTATGACTCATTAAAACTAGAGTAATTGCAACCCTTGATTTTCCCCTACAAACCTGCTCCATCCACAATTCTCCACTCAAGCCAACAATTTTAGAGTCAACTTTGACTGTTTCTTTCAAACCCTAAATCGATCAGGAGGTCCTTTTGGCTGTATCTTCAAAATGTATCCAAAACCTGATCACGACTTCTTCTGCTACCACCTGGTCTAAATAAACCATCATTATCTCGCATTTGGATTACAGCAATAGTTTCCTAACCATTCCCTGCTTCTGTGCTTGGTCCACTCCAGTCACTTCTCAGCAGAGGACAGCCAGAGAGATCCCTGTAAAATGGAAGATCCTGGTAAAACATGGCATTCCCTTTCCCTCTCAAAACTCAATAATGGCTATCCACTTCAGTCAGCGTAAAATTCATAGCCCTTCAGTAGCCCAAAAGGCCCTACACAATCTGGCTTTCTTGATTTATGTTCAGATTTATCTTCAGTCAAGCCATGTGCTTCTTTCCTGCCCCTTAAACATAGGAGGCATGTTGTTAGTGCCTTTGTAGTGACTGTTTCCTCTGCCTGAAACACCCATACCCTGCTTGTCCTTGGACATAAGAAGTCCAGAGTACCTAGAAAACAGCTTCAGCATATAGTTCAATGGATTCTTGCTATGTCTCCTGATGAAGGTTTACTATTCTGGGGGATCAGGACCTCTAACTTTGCAGAGCCAAGAGTTGTGGGGACAGGAGTACAAAGTTCCCCAGTGGTCATTGGGAATGGTAGTAAGTAGAGACAATTCTGTTTCTACCTTTTGTTTTTTTAATGCAGACATTCATTTTTGGGGTCTCTCATTCAGTGCATATTCAGTTTTCTGAAAGATAGCTCCCAAGTCTCCCAGAGTATTTTCTCTAAACTGGTGTTGCAGCTTTGCCTCTGGGCTGTTCCAGTGCTGTATCAGGATGGCAGTTTCTGGGTGGTGTGTATTCATGGGTTTGTTGCTGCATCTTCTACACTGTAAACTTGGTTCTCTGGTCTGATGCAGTGTTATATGGGACAGGAGCTGACTGAATTCTGAAGGCAGGAAAGTGAAACCCATACATGGAATATGTGTCTGTTACTGTGAGAACACACCAGTGGCCCTTTCAGCATGGAAGGAGCCCAGTATTTCCCCCTTGGCACCTAGTGGTTGCTTGGACCCCTTGAGAAATGGTAGTATATAAGGTGCTTGGAGACTGTCTCTGTTGCTGGCAGGTTAGACATCGGTGGTGGCAAAAGTGGATAAGATTTGGTAAGTGGGAGTCCATTGTTGTGCCCATGTGTGTCCTCCATCTTTGTCACCATGGCCATTTTGTTCCTGTACCCATGATACTAGTACTGGGGTGGCCAATGAAACAGGCTGACTGATGTTCATCAGCCAGGTCATTTGGTCAGTTTTGTATTTAGTGCCCATTTCTTGTCAGATGCTCTCTACCTGGCATTAATATTAACATGTGATGCAAATATGCTTCTACCTTAGATTTCCTTATTTTTAATCTTTCAGGGTTTTTGTTTATTTGTTTGTTTCTGGATTCGCACTAGTCAGCCAAGCCGTTTGCTACTGCCTATGAATTTATGTATGTTATAAACTTGGATTTTTCCTTACACATGAAGTGGATAACTGGTACACTTCTTGAAGTGTCCTCACCAGTTGGGAGGAATTATCTTTTATGGCCACTCCTGAATGAGACCACAGTGTGACTGCTATGCATTTTTGACTTGCATCTGTACACAGTAAGCCAACTATCCATAAACAAAAATCTAGCCTTTTTCTTGTCCTTCAGCTGGTTGTATAGAAGCTCCACTCAGACATAGGTGTGAACTGAGGGAGTGGTGTTGGTGCAATCCTGGTGGATGCTGTGGAGGTCTGACTACCTATTCGTGCAGCTTATGCCATGTTGTCCTGCTAGTGTATGATTCCAGATGTATAACTCCTATCCTATGATGGATTGTTGTTGCACTCTATTGACCTTATGATTTGGTAGGTCTGACAGGGCTTAGATTTTGATGGACTGTTCCAGCCACATGGTTTCTTGGTGTCCTATAGCTGGCTGTCTTTGATAAGCATCACTAGTACCCAGATCATGGTGTTGAAAACCCTTTCCTCATTTAAAGAAATCAGGCTTCTTTTTTTAAATTTTTTTTTTCTTCAACGTTTTTATTTATTTTTGGGACAGAGAGAGACAGAGCATGAACGGGGGAGGGGCAGAGAGAGAGGGAGACACAGAATCGGAAACAGGCTCCAGGCTCCGAGCCATCAGCCCAGAGCCTGACGCGGGGCTCGAACTCACGGACCGTGAGATCGTGACCTGGCTGAAGTAGGACGCTTAACTGACTGCGCCACCCAGGCGCCCCAAAGAAATCAGGCTTCTTAGAGAAATGGCTGATGGCAGATATGGGGTAAGAAATGTACAAGAGGAGCCTGGAATATCTTGTCATACCAGATAGCAAGAAAGCAATAGAAGACTATGGAGGCTGTTTCAAAGGAACTCCCAATTTGAAGTTCAAAGGAACTTCAAAACAATTTGAAGATAATTTTTCTTGCCAAAGATATGTCAAGTGGAGTTTACGTGAAAGGAGTGATGAAAATGGTGAAACACAGCAAATATGTTTAAATAAATGATATAAATATATTATTAAAAAATTGGTCAACCTTGGAATGGAGAAGTTCATCATCTTAAAGACTGCTAAATAAATGGACATAATTAAATACTTATTTTCCCTTTCTTTTATGAACTATATCACTGAGTAACAAAGAGTAGTTGAGAAAAAGTATCCTCTCTCTCTCTCTCTTTATATATATATATATGTATATATATATACACATATATATATATTCTCATTATAAAGACATTTCAACTAATAAATGTAAAAGAAGTGATAGAATTAGAAGGTCACCATTTCACAATTAACATATCTGCTAAGCATTGAGTATCAATGGATGTTAACATCACCAAATGAGAGACAACTAGACATTATGTGCTTCATGATCAAAGAACAAAGAAACCAGTCTGTAAAGGCTAGAAGAGGTAAGTGCTTCTTCAAATGCACAGACACCAATGCAAGGCTATGTGAATTTTGAAGAATCAGGCAAATATGAGACCACCAAAGGAAGCTAATAAAGTTCTGACTGCAAATGGAGATCCACAATTTGCCTGACAAAGAATTCAAGATAATTATCATAAAGAAATTGAATGAAATTCAAGAGAACATTCATTAAAAAACTAAATGAAATCGGGAAAAAATGCATGAACAAAATAAGAAGTTTAATAAAGAAAGAAAACCATAAAAGAGAATTAAGCAGAAATCCTGGAGCTGGAGAATACAATGACAGAACTGGGAAATTCAGCAGAGAGCTAAATGACCAATTTGTTCATGGATAAGAAAAATCAGCAAACTCAAAGACAGATCATTTGGAATTAGCCATCTAGAGGAACAAAAAGCAAAAAGAGAGGGATGTAGAAAACCTCTGTGAATTATGGACACCCTCAAGTGAATGAACATTTGTATCATGGTAGTCCCAGAAGGAGAAGACAGAGAGAAAGGGGCAGAAAGATTATTTAAAGAAATAATTGCTGAAAACTTCCCAAATCTTGGGAAAGATAGGGACATCCAAGTACAGGAAGCTCAAAGAACTGCAAGCAGGATCAACCCAAAGAAGATTAATCTGAGCCACATTATAATTAAAATGTTGAAATTCAAAGACAAGGAGAGAATTTCAAAAGTAGCAAGAGATAAAATGACTCATCACACACAAGGGAAGCCCCATTAGGCAATTAGTGGATTCTTTTGCAGAAGCCTTGCAGACCAGTAGGCAGTGGGATGATATATTCAAAGTGCTGGAAAAAACCCACAAACCTGTCAACCAAGAATACTATACCGATCAATACTGCCTTTCGGAAATGAAGAAGAAATCAAGGCATTCCCAGACAAACAAAAGCTGAGGGAGTTCATTACCATTAGACTTGCCTTGCAAGAAATTCTAAGGGGAGTTCTTTACATTGCAATGAAAGAATACTAAATAACAACATGAAAACATATAAAAGTATAAAACTGACTGGTAAAGGTAACTATGTAGTCAAATGCAGAATAATCTAATACTGAAATGTAGGTGTGTAAATAACTTTAACTCTGGTATATAAATTAAAAAACAATAATAAAAATATAGCTATAATAATTTATTAACAGGTACACAATATAAAAAGTGTGACATCAATAAAATGTGAACATAAAATATGAGGGGAGGAGAAATCAAGTGCAGAGTTTTTGTAAGTAATGTAAAGTAAGTTATTATCAGCTTAAGATATTTTGTGTAAGCCTCATGATAACCACAAAGAAAAAAAAACCTATAGTGGATACACGAAAGATAAAAAGAAATGTATTATAATATACCACTACAAAATACAAATAAGGAAGACAGTAAGGGAAAAGAATAAAGGAATTAAAAAGAAATAGCAAACAATGAACAAAATGGCATCAGTAAGTCTTTACCTATTAATAATAATTACTTTAAATATAAATAAACTGAATTCTTTATTCAAAAGACCTAAAGTGGTTGAGTGGAGAAGAACACAAGATCCAACAATATGCTGCTTTTAAGAGACTCACTTTAGCTTTAAGTACACACATAGGTAGAAAGTGAAGAGATAGAAAGAGATATACCATGTAGATGGTAACCAACAGATAGCAGGAGTGGCTATACTTATATCAGATAAAATAGTCTTTCATTCAGAATTGATCACAAGAGACAAAGAGGGTCACTAAATGTTGATAAAGAGACTAATTCATCAAGAGGATATAACAATTATAAATACACATATACCCAACATTGGAGCACATAAACATTTAAAGCAAATAACAACAACCAAAAGGAGAAATAAACAGTAATACAATAATAGTATGAAACTTCAGTGCCTCTCTTTAAACATTGGATAGATCACCCAGACAACAGGTGAATAAGTAAACAGCAGATCTGAATAACACTCTAAACCAAATGTACCTGACAGACATAGAACATCCAACAGCTTCAAAATACACATTCTTTGCAAGTGTACATGGAACATTCTCCAGGATAGGTCAAATGTTGGACCACAAAACAACCTTAACAAATTTGAGAAAATTGAAATCATATCTGATATATTTTCTAAAAATAATAGTATGAAAATATAAATAAATAACAGGAGGAAAATTGAAAAATTAAAAAAAATGTATATGGAATTTAAACTACAGACTCCTGAGTTAAAGAAGGAATCAAAAGGGAAATCAAAAGTATTTTGAGACAAATTAAAATGAAAACACACATACCCAAACTTATAGGATGCAGCAAAAACAGTTCTAAGAGAGAAGTTTATAGAGATAAATATCTCAAATAAACAACCTTACTTTACACCTGAAGCATTTAGAAAAAGAACAGACTAAGCTCAAAGTTAGCAGAAGGAAGGAAATAATAGGAATCAGAGCAGAAATGAATGGAATGGAAACTAGAAAGATAATAGGAGAAAAATAAATGAGACTAAAAGTTGTGTTTTTTTAAAGATAAATAAAATTGCCAAACGTTTAGCTAGGGTAATGAAGAAAAAAGAGAGGGATCAAATAAAGCTATAAATGAAAGAGGGGACATTACAATTGATACCACAGAAATACAAAGGATCATAAGAAACTACTATGAAAAATTGTATGGCAACAAATCAGATAACCTAGAAGAAATGCATAAATTCCTAAAAACATACAGCGTCCCAGGACTGAATCATGAAAAAGTAGACAATCTGAATAAATCAATATGACTAAGGAGATTGTGGCAGTAATAAAAAATTTTCCAACAAGAAAAGCCCAAGATCAGATGGCTTCACTGGTGAATTCTACCAAACATTAAAGAAGAGTAATGCTGATCCTTCTCAAATTCTCCCAAAAAATTAAAGAAGGAACACTCGAAAACTCATTTAATAAGGATAGCATTACCCTGATACCAAAGCCAGGTAAAGATGCTATAAGAAAACTAGAGGCCAGCATCTCTGAAGAATATAAATGCAAAAATTTTCAACAAAATATTAGCAAGCAAAACTCAATAGCACATAAAAGGATCATACACTGTGATCAAGTGGGACTTATTCCTGGTATGCAAGGATGGTTCAACATATGTAAAGCAATAAATGTGATATATCACATAAATGGCGTGAAGGATAAAAATCATATAACTCAAAGATGCAGAAAAACGGTTTGCCAAAATTCAACACCCTTTCATGACAAGAGCTCTCAACATATTTGAGAAGTTATAGAGGGAGATACCTCAACATAATAAAGACCATACATGACAGACCTATAGTTAACATTGTACTCAGTGGTGAAAAAGCTGAAAGTTTTTCTGCTCAGATCAGAAATAAGACAAGAGTGCTCACTCAAAAGTCCTATTTAACATAGTACTGGAAGTTATAGCCAGAATAATTAGGCAAGGAAAAGAAATAAAAGGCATCCAATCAGAAAGGAAGAAGTAAAATTTTCTCTGTCTACAGACCACATTATTTTATATGGAAAAAACTCTAAAATCTTCACCAAAACAACCTGTTAGAACTAATCAGTGAATTCAGTAAAGTTTCAGTATATAAAATCAACATACAAAAATCAGTTGCATTTCTATACACTAACAATGAAATATCTGAAAGAGAAATAAAGAAAATCCCACTCACGATGACATCAAAACCAATAAAATGCTTAGGAGTAAATTTACGTGAGGTAGTGGAATAATCTGTGCATTAAAAACTATAAGATATTGATGAAAGAAATTGAAGAAGACAGAAATGGAAGATATTCCATGTTCATAAATTGGAAGAATTAATATTGTTAAGATATTTATACTCCATAAAGCAACCTATATATTTACAAACCTAATATCAAAATTCCAATGGCATTTTTCACAGAAATAGAAAAAAAATTTTAAAATTTGAATGGAACCACAAAGGACCCCAAATAGCAATTCTGAGAAAGAAGAACAAAGCTCTAGGCATCACATTTTATGATTTAAAGTTATACTACAAAGCTATAGTAATCAAAACCGTAGGGGACTGCCATAAAAACAGACACATAGACCAATGGAATAGAATAGAAGGCCCAGAAATAAGCTCACACATATGTGGTTAACTAATAATTGAAAATCAAGCCAAGAATACCCTATGGGGAAAAGATAGCCTTTTAAATAAATGATGTTGAGAAAATTGGATATTCACATGTTGAAGAATGAATCTGGACCCCTATCTTACACCATTCACACACACACAAAAATAACTTGAAATGAATTGAAGATTTCAGCCTAAGACCTGAAATAATAAAACTTTTAGAAGAAAACTTACAGGAAAAACTCCTGGACATTGGTATTGGCAATAATATTTCAGATACCAAAAACACAAACAACAAAAGCAAAATCAAGTAAGTGGGATTACATCATAATATAAAGTTTCTGCACAGCCATAGAAACAATCAGCACAATAAAGAGGCAATGGAATGGAGAAAATGTTCACAAACCATGTATCAGATAAGAGGTTAATATCCAAAATATATGAAGAACTCATACAACTCAATGTCAAAAAAAATAATAATTTGGTTGAAAATGGCAGAGGACCTGAATAGACATTTTTCCAAAGAAGGCATGCAAATGGCCAACAGGTACATGAAAAGACACTCAACATCACTAATGACCAGAGAAATGCAAATCAAAACTGCATTAAGTATCACCTCACACCTGTGGGAATGGTGGTTACCAAAAAGACATAAGGTCACAGGTGCTGGCTAGGGCGAGGAATAAAGGGGACGCCAGTGTGCTGTTGATAGGAATGTAAATTGGCACAGCCATTATGGAAAACAATATGGAAGTTCCTCTAAAATTAAAAATGGAACTAGCATGTGATCAAGTGTACTACTTCTGGGTATATATCTGAAGAAAATGAAATGACTATCTTGAAGAGAGATCTACACCCCCATGTTCCTTCCAACATTATTCATAGCTACCAAGACATTGGAAACAACCTAAGTGTTCTTTGACAGATTAGATAAAGAAAATGTGGTATGTATACAGTGAAATAATATTCAGCCATAAAAAGAAGGAAATCCTGCCATTTGTAACAACATGGACAGACGTTGGGGGCATTATGCTAAGTGAAATAAGTCAGACCAAGAAAGTCAAATACTGTATAATCTCACTAACATTGGAATCTTAAAAAAAAAAAAAGCCAACCAAATTCGTAGGAATGGAGAGTAGAATGGTAGTTTCTGGGGGTTGGGAGGGGTGGGGGAAATGGACAGATATTGGTCAAAGGGTACAAACTTCTGATTATAAGATGAATGGGTTCTGGAGATCTAATATTTATTATAATTACTATAGTTAATAATACTGTATACCTGGAGGTTGCTAATAGATCTTACATATTCTTACTACAAAAAATAAATTGTAATTATGTGAGGTGATGGTTGTGTTAACTAACTTTATTGTTGTAGTTATTCATAATATGTATGTATGTATGCCAAATCATGTTGCATACCTTAAACTTACACAATGTCATAGGCCAATTATATCTCAATAAAACTGGGGAAAAATTTAAAGTTACATAAAAAGGAACATAGTACCACCAGTAGTTTTGTCAAAAGGATGAAATCTGAGCCTGATCATGGTTCTTGATCCAGCTGCAAATTTTCAGGAAATACTGAGGATAGAGGAACAGGTTGAATTGTACTATGAGAATGCAGTTGGCAAGATCTACATTGTGGGAAGCTCTGCAGGTCAGTGACCCTTGTTTTCTTCAATGGATAAATTAGAAGGAAAGAAAGGAGAGGGCACATGTTGATTAGAAGAACTTAAGGATGTATCAAATTTTTTAAATATGAGCACCACCAAACTATAGAATTGGGATGGACACCTTGAGTGATAAAAATATTAAAGAAACACAAGGAAGTGAATATTGTAAAAGTCAGATAGCAGTTACTTTTAGAGGGAGGAAGGGAGTTGTGATTGGGTTGTGACATGAGGAAGGATATCTGAGGGTGATGGCAAACTTCTATTACTTGACCTGGGTGCTGGTTACAAGGATGCTTGCTGAATAATAATGCATTGAGATACGTATCTGTTCTGTGTGGCTTTTCTCTACCTATGTTTTCCTTTATAATAAAAAGTTAAAGTATAAAATATCTTAAAGAATATAGCACATGTTGTTTTTTTGTTATTTATGTTTTTTTGCTAGATTATGTTTACTAAAGTTAGTCTAGTAATGTATTACTAGATTGTGTTTACTGAATTCTGAGAAATTCTGCCATACACTTGTTTTCTTTAAGTGCATGCACACACACACACACACACACACACACACACACACACACACACACTCAAAACCAAATAATTGAATGCTTAGTATACTGGAAGCCACCAGAAAATATCTGATTGCTTCAAGGAGGAGTTTTATTCTTATAATAACCCTTATTCTAAGCTAAGTACCTCTCCAGAAATTTTGACATTGATTACACACCAGGCCCCTGAGGCATTCTTTCAGCCACACATGACCACCCCCTGCAGGCCTTTGCCCAGCTGGAGTTGGGTCATCCTCCCTTTAGCAGGGGGTCTCTTCTTGATCCCTATTAAACATCAAAAGGAGGTTAAATAACTTGCCACAAAGATTTTGTTTGGTTTGGCCAAGATCCATTTTAAGTGTTATAAATCTATAAAGCATGAGGATATAGGGAAGATATAGGGTCTGGGCCATCAGTATGAGACTATAGACAATGGTCAGGTTAGGCTGATTGCTAAAATGGCCCATCATTTACATTGTACAGAAAATGCCGAAAGCTTGAAGTACCCTTTTGTACCATTAATGTTAGTCATTGTGCATGAAAGAAGTATTTTATTCAGTGAACTTAGCAGATTTCTGAACTTCAGGGTCTAGAGTGCCTTCAGCGTATCACACTACTCAACTCCTGGGTGTGTTTGAGCTCAGTAATGCTTCCCAGCTTACTTTTTATTTATCCTCCAGAGGTTCACTGTCGTCATTCCTGTGATGGTTAATTTTATGTGTCAATTTGACATGGCTAAGGGATGCCCAGGTAACTGTTTCTGGATGTGTCTGTGAGGATATTTCTGGAAGAGATCAGCATTTGAATTGGTAGATTGAGGAAAGAAGGTCACCCTCACCAGTGGGGTCATCATCCAATCTGTCAAGGGCCCAGATAGAATAAAATGCTAGAGGAAGAGTGAACTTACTCGATCTTTGAGCTGGGACATCCATCTTCCCCCGCCCTCATACTTCATTGTTCCTGATTATCTGGCCTTCAGACTTTGGACTGGGACTTACATCATTGAGCCTCTTGGTTCTCAGACCTTTGGGTTTCAACTGGGATTATGGTACCAATTTTCCTGGGTCTCTGGCTTGCAGACTACGCATCATGGACTCCTCAGCCTCCACAATTGCAGGAGCTAATCCTCATAATAAATGTCTCTCACTCTCCCTTTCTGTATATCCTATTGGTTCTGTTTCTCTGGAAAATCTTGACTAATATGATTCCTTCATCCCAGAAATGCAATGAATAAAATTAATAGTGAATTCTTGTTCCAGAGATTTGAGGATAGTCAATTTTTCAGTAAATATTTAACTATATTCTCTAGCAGCAAACAACTTGCAAACAGGGAAGATGGTCTAGCAGTTGTAACTCAAACAATGCATATGGTTATGTTTTTCTTTGAATTTTTTCTTTTTAAAAAATGTGTATACATTTTTCATTTTTAAAATAATATGAATCTATTACAGAAAAACTTGAAAAATGAAAAAATTTCCTGTATTCTCCTATAAAACAATCATGGTTATAACTTTGTATATTTCTTTCTAGTCTATTTTGGTATGGATTTTTTTTCATAGTTGTAATAAGAACGTGCATATATGTATGTTTTTTTCCTTTTAAATTTAGCCTTAATTATAATGTAATCATATACATATTTCCATGTTGTATTGTTATCACAACAGTAATTTTTTACTGCATTAATTTTTATCACTTGGCTCTATCATATTGTTTAACTGTTAATCTATTCTTAGTGTATTTCCCCTCACATTGGAGCAAATATATTTTTGTATAATGTATAGCATTATGCACAATGTGTTTTGGTTATTACTGCTCTGAATTTCTAAGGTAGATTATTAACAAATGTCAAAAATTTCAGTAGACTTCCACCTAATTTTTCTTTCAGCTCTGTCATCAAGTCTAACAAATCCAGTGATTGTAGGAGTAGGAGGCATATATTAATTTGCCAACTGTTAGTCTACCCAAGATCTTAATTATATATGACTTAATAAAGCCATATAAAACTTGAGCGAGGCAGTAATCTTGTTTACATCTAGATATTGGTCACAGAATAGTAGTTGTGGATGGTTTAGAAACTTCTGGTAGAAAATTAGGGTTCTTTATTTGAAGCCCAGGGAGATGTAAAGCAACATTTTGGAAGTGTGTAAATATGTGCATTCTTGGGAGATAGGTCTTCATTTTTACCATATGTTCAAAGGAATCCAATAACTAGTGATATGAGCACAGTGTTTGCTAGTTGAATAGAATACTATTTTTTGTTTCTTTGTATATTTGTCATCTCTTTTTTCTGCCTTTCCCCTTCTCTGTTTCTTCATTCATTGTATTTAGTAATAGAACTCAGAAAAATATTCCCTTTCGTGAGCACTGATTTATCACAGGAAAGTTTATAGCGACTTAAATATTTTTGAAGAAACTGAACACGTGTAAAATTGTTAATTGAAAACTGCATCAGTCTGTGTTGATTTTGCTAAGTTTTCCTACTGAGTCAGTAAGTTAGTGTTACCTTTATTTTTTTGTTTGTTTTGAGAGAGAGAGAGAAAGAGAGTGCGTGTGCACCTGCACACATGTGCATGGGGGGGGGGTTGGGGAGGGACAGAGAGTGAGAGAGAGAAAGAGAGAGAATCCCAAGCAGGCTCCACACTGTCAGCACAGAGCCCCACACTGGGCTGGAACACACAAACCATGAGATCATGATCTGAGCCAAAATTAAGAGTTGGACGCTTAAGTGACTGAGCCACCCAGTTGCCTCAGTGTTACCTGTCTTTGCTAGAATTAAAAAAAAAAAAAAACATAACCATAACATAACTCAGTCAGTAAAGCATCAGACTCTTGATTTCAGCTCAGGTCATGATCTCATGGTTTTGTGAGTTTGAGCCCCGAGTTGAGCTCTGTGCTGACAGCTCAGAGCCTGGAGCCTGCTTGGGATTCTGTGTCTCCTTCTCTCTTGTGCTCACTCTCTCTCTCTCTCTCTCTCTCTTTCTCTCTCTCTTTCTCTCTCTTTCAAAATAAAGTAAGAAACTTAAAAAAATAAAGATAAAAAAGCATAACTAGGATGCTGATCATTAAATAAATTTATGCTATTAATATAGGTTATTATGTTTTGGGAAGTCCAAAATGAATTGAGTGTTGAAATCATTCATCAAATGCAGTTATCTTTTACTCAGTTATTTGGAAAGGTATGCTTTACTAACTTCATTAAAATTTGAGGCTTCCTAAGTTTTTGCACAACTAAAGCAAATAGGCATTCTATGCAAATAACCTTAAATAAAATTATTTTTAGGCGTTAAAAATTCTTCTTAATTAATTTTTTTATTCTTGACTTCTAACATGTTTCATTTTTAATTTGAGTATATCATTTATAATTTGACACACATGATACAATAGTTTTAGGTGTACAGCATAGCAGTTCAGCAAGTTTAGACGTTATGCTGTGTTCACCACAAGCACAGCTGCCATCTGTTCTGAAACATTGCTGTTACAATATCGTTGACTATATTCCTTATGCTGCACCCTTTATTCCTATGACTTATTCATGACATAACTGGGAGCCTGTATCTCCTACTCCCCTTCACCCATTTTGCCCAACCCCTTTCCCCCTTCCCCTCTGGCAACCATCAGTTTTCTGTATTTATAGATCTGATTCTGTTTTTTGTTGTTTGTTCATTTGTTGTTGTTGTTATTAGTTTTTTGATTCCACTTATGAGTGAAATCACATGGTATTAGTCTTTCTGACTTATTTCACTTAACATAATACCCTCTAGGTACATTCATTTTGTCTCAAATAGTAAGATCTCATCCTTTTTTTGTGGTTGCATAATATTCCTGTGTGTGTGTGTGTGTGTGTGTGTGTGTGTGTGTGTGTGTGTGTACCACATCTTCCTTATTCATTGTCAATAGACAGATACTTAGGTTGCTTCCATGAAGCTTTCCTTTTATAAAAGATAACATCTTAGTTATTTTTTATTACCAAATGACATGAACAACTTCTCTTTTCTAGGATAACAGAGTTTCTAATATGCAATTACTAGTTGTTTTTGACAAAGGACTAATCAGTATCTTATGTTTTTCTTAGGAATGGGCTGTTTCTGGGGAGCTGAGAGGAAATTCTGGACTATAAAAGGAGTATATTCAACTCAAGTTGGTTATGCTGGAGGCTACACTTCCAATCCTACTTATAAAGAAGTTTGTTCAGGTACGAAGAATTTTTTCCAACTTCTATTATAAGGAGCAAGAAAGGACTTGTCTCTTCTGGCAGGTGACAGTATCTTTAAAATGCAAATATGATTTTTTGTGTTTCCTCAGTCTTTTCTTTCCCATTTCTATAAATATGTTTTTTGGCCTCTCACTTTATATTTAAGAAGATAATAGATTTCTTATGGAATGTATCGTTTGGCTATTGTTGCATAATAATCACCATAAAAATTCTAAAGCAATCATTTATCAGCTTATGATTATGTGGGTCAGCAATTTTAGCTGGGCTCATCTTGGTGGTTCTTCTGCTGGTCTTGTCTGAATTCACTCATGTGACTCCAGTCAACTGGTGGGCTGCCTGGGGACTAATTGGTCTAGGATGGCTTCACTGATAGGTCTGCTTTTGGTGCTGGCTGTTGTTTTTTGTTGGCTGGGGTAATGGGAATGATGGACCATGTCTTCAGCACATTCGCTCCGGGCAAATTCACATGGCGGGTACAGAGATTCCCAGGAACAGCAAGAGAGGATAAGCCCCATTCTGTTAGCACCTTTTAAGTGTCTGTTTATATCACATTTACTGTTTCCATTGGCCAAAGCAAGTCACATGTTCTAGCCTAGAGAAAATGTGGGAGGGATCCCCTAAAGGCAGGACTGCAATAGTCTATTACATGGGACAGACATATCACACACCATAATTGTTTGTCTGTGGGTAAGACATTAAAATTTAGGCTATAATGAAGGGATAGCAAACTGGCTTATAAGCTGCCTACTGCCAGTTTGTGTAAATAAAGTCTTACAGAAATACAGCCACACCCATTTATTTATATATTATGTGTCAGTATTTTCATGGCACAATGGCAGAGTTGAGTGGATATGACAGAGATGGTATGGCAAAAAGCCTAAAATATTTATGATCTAGCCCTTGTCAGAAAACTGTTTGGCTACCAGGATAGGCAGATGCCCCATGGCAAATTCTAGCTCAAGTACCAGGTAACCATTCTGGATTTGGTTTTTGTTCTGGCCTTCAAGGATTTCCTTTACTTCTCTGCCAGCTCAGTTAGCATTTATTTATTTATTTTGAGGGTGGGGGGCAGGGTGGGGGGAGCAGAGAGAGGGAGAGAATCTCATGCAGGCTTTGCACTGTCAGCACAGAGCTGGATGCAGGGCTTGAACTCATGAATTGTGAGGTCATGACCTGAGCTGAAATCAAGAGTCAGACATTTAGCCAATGGAGCCACCCAGGAGCCCTATCAGGTAGCATTTAAAGCATAGTTTTTTCTTTTAAACACTTTTTCTCATTTTTCAAAAAAAATGGTATATATTTAAGGAGTATGACATAATGTTTTGCTATACATAGTGAAATGATTACTAATAGTCAAGCTAATTAACATTAGCTTAACTAATGTTCATCTCATTATCATCTCCTCATCCTCCTCATTATCATCTCCATCATCCTAACATTATTATTCCGCATACTTTTCTTTTTGTAGCAAGAGTGTCTGTGATCTACTCTCTTACCAAATTTCAGGTGAACGATACAGTATTATTAACTACCATCACCATGCTGTACATTAGATCTCTAGAACTAATTCATCCTACAGAAGAGAAAGTTTGTACCCTTCAACCAACATTTCCCTGTTTCCTTCTACTCTTGTCCTGGTAACCACCTTTTTATTCTCTGCTTCTATGAATTTTTTTTTTAATTTAGATTCTACATATAAGTGAGAACATGCAGTATACATTTTTTTTCTGTGTCTGGATTAATTTCACCTAGCATACTTTCTTTCAGTTTCATCCATGTTGTTGCAAATGGCAGAATTTCCTTCTTGTGTAAGGCTGAATAATATTCCGTTGTCTATATGCCATGGTATCTTTATCCATTCTTCTGCTGATGGACACTTAGATTGTTTCCAAACTGTGGCTGTCGTGAATAATGCTGAGGTGAACGTGGGGAATAGCTCTCTTTGAGTTCCTGATTTCATTTCACTAGGATATACAGCCAAAAGAGAGATGGCTAGATCATTTGATAGTTTTATCTTTAATTTTTTGAGGAACATCTACACTGTAAAACAAATTTTTTTGAAAAGAATATTTCATTCAATATTTTAAGAGTTCTTGATAGGGAACATTTATTATCTAGATGTGTAGTATAGATAATATTGATAAAAATTGGATTTTAAAAATTCATAAATAGTTTTATCTTTTAAAAATAAAGGGTTGAATTGGTGTAATTTGGGGAGGGCCCTCTCAACTCTCCAAGGGTACCGTGGATGCAGGTCAGGGAGGAGTTGGAGTACGGGAGTTTGTTCAACAATGAGCATGTTGGTTTGTTTGCTACAATATTAATTCTGATTTGGAAATGAAATTTGAGCTGTGCAATATTGAAAATATCATGAAAACATGCATTTTCTTGCTTTACTTGCCTTTACAGAAGAATTGAAATATATTCATTGGTGTTGAGAATATGGAAGATTGAACCAATACTTTCATGGTTCATCCAGTTTTTTTCCTTGCATCTGTTTCAAAATTAAACAAATGCTTATGCAGAGCTATAAATAGATTCAGACGAACCCTGGAGACTGCCCAGGTGTATCCTCTTAAGTCTCAGGAATGGAAATGAAGAGATTCCTTCCCATGATTGCAGACATGACTTAATAACCTAAGAGAAAAGGTTGCTAAGAAAACCTCCAAATATCTACTGCTTATGCTATTATTCTCCACCAGCAAAATGTTAATAATCAATTAGAATACTGTGGTTGCTTGTTTGCTCAGACTTGGTCCCATTCAACTCTTTATGTTAATAAGAAAAGCATTCTAAATGCCCTTTGTTGAACTCCTACTATGTGCCACTGTAATAAGCACTTTTTGTATTTTTCCTTTCATCTAATCTTCCAAAGAATTCCATGAAATGTCTCAGTTTCTGTCTGTTACAGAGGGAGTGTTGAGGCTCAGAGAGGAAAAGTAACTTTCCCAAGGCCATGTATAGCAGGAATTCCAAGCTCATCAGCTCTCAGCTCTAAGTTTGTGCCACTGACCAAGGTGTCAGTCGCCCACTTGTCATATCCCAGTGATTCTCCATTCATTCATTCATACTTTCCTCCACCAAGTCACACAGTCTCGTCATGTCAACCCTTCTGCTATACTTTTGAAAAATTGGTGTGCTTTTTAATGATTACAGTAAAGAAAATACCAAGCAAAAATTTTTTTTTGTCTTTCTGATGTTTAGAATGACAAAGAACAAAACTCTTTTAAGATACAGTTCATGCAAACAGCTGGTATCTTAGAGTCTTATACAGAAGCCACGGAGGTTGGTAAAGAACTCTATTTGATATGAACACTACCTGCTAAGTTAGTGGTGGCATTGGGAAACATGGTTGTCATGGAAACTTGTTCCTGATTGGGAAAAGATGGTTATGGGGTCTTATCCAGACACAGAAAGAGATGATTTCTTTCCTTGGGCTTTTTTTTTTTCGTCCTGATCATGAAAGGAAAAACAAAAAGAGAGAAACTGTGATAGAAAGGACCCTCTGGCACAGAAGTAGTAGAGCCTTCAGATCCCTGGAAATAGCAGGGAAGGAGAACAAACAAGGTCCTCAGCTAGAGTAATTATGGCAACCAGCTAATTAAAGATTTTTCACCGAGGAGAGGATGGGGGAGACAGAAAGCAGGTTATACCGGCAGGGCTTCCCTGCTGAAGCCTTGGGTCCTCAAAGCCTTATTGAAGGAGTCAGCCCTGGAGGGGTCTGACTTGCAAGGAAGAAAAACCAAGTCTCCACTAAGATGCATAATAATTGCTGAGGTTTCATATGAGAGAAACACTAGTCTGTGCTCCAATATTTGGATTTATTTCAAAATGGCTTACTCTTGTGTTTGTAATTAAGTTTGTAAAATTTTGGTCACAACAAAAAGTATTTTGTAAACATATTCATTCATTCATTCATCATTCATTCATTCATTCATTCATTCAAGATATGAAGCCTAAGGACCTGGACTGTCTGCCAAATTCCTTCTCTCATATAGCAAGTACACTTGAGCCTAAGATACCATTTGGTTTCTTGGGGCAGGTGCTAGAATTAGAGGGGTAGCACTTGGAGTGGGGGTGGGAGGCAATTTTCAAAATCCAAAAGAGGTAGAGCTAGCCATTGTAGCTCTATCACTTCCCCTCCTCCCAGCCCAACACATGACTAATGGCAGAGCTTCCACATCACTGTCTTGGCACACAGATTGGTGATCACAAGCCATGGAACCAGAAACATTGGCTGAAGTTTGTCATGACCACATGCTGGTGGGTAGGCACTGCCTCAGGGGATGAGTGAACAAGCTAGGGTGTGTGTGAGTGTAAAAGCTGGTGTGTATCCAGGTAGGATGCATATTAATGTTGGAATGGTATTTCTTTGAAGCTATTGATGCCCCTGTGATTCTGAAACCCGAGCTTTAGGCACATAGAAAAGCTGTATGACTTCTAGTAACAACCAGGAAAAGAGGTGATCCCATGGTGACACATGAATAGAGTTGACTCTGACCTGTCAGTAGAACATTCATTGATGGCTCACTAATAGGTATGTTACATGCCGGGTGATCTGTGTGATACTTGAGCCTGACATCTATAAAAGATACAAGGGACAGCAATTCCTCAAGGCAATAAAGTTGCCCTTTGGGAATAAAGTATAAAATAAGCCTGCAATGCCTCAGAGTGGAGGCAGGAAGTCACTTAGAAGAGAGCTTGACTTCCTGGTCTGTAGGACCTCTAAGTAACCCAATGGAATGCTCTGCCCTATGTAAAAAGGATAAAAAAGAGGGCCTCTGCAGGGAGGCTGTTCAGCCAGGCCAGCCTGGGAAAGGGGAAGTCCGGTGGGCACCCTCCAGGTTGTTCTGTAAGGTTTGGCTGCTGGACAGACTCCCAGAGCCTGATACCTGAGGCTTTTAAGTTTTATCAGTAACTCCTCTTATTCTGATCCACACTCTGTAGAAACTTCTCATCTTTTGTCCTCCTGTGGAGATTATTTACAGAAAGAAAATGCAATGAGACCAGGTTGGTCAGCCAGACAGTCCTAATTCTCATTTCAAATTCAATTAAATGCCATTCTAAGATGTATATCTCAGTTTATGGTGAGTTTAGTCTACACAGGTCATTCTCTCCATATCACATTAACCTTGGGTTAAATTAAATGATAAAAATGGAATTTTGGCCTTCAAAAAGCTGAGAGAAGGCAAACCACAGTGATTTTCCAAAGGCTGTGACTGCCTCCTTGCATTTCCTTGGAGATTCCTGCCCCTCCCATGTGTCCATCATTTCAATTAAACCTGTTTTAAAAGTGACCTTTCTCCTGGAGCAGGTACTTAAACTTCCCTTCCTTGGATTCATCAATTAGCACTGAACCCAGAGCCACAGGCTAAGAAACTTGCATCTCCTATAGCTGTTCCAGGACTGAATTCTGAGCCCTTGGAGAGCTGCCCACCACCAGCTCCTGCACTGGGAACCCCAGTCATAGCTTGGATATGAGGTGGCATTGTTCATAGCTGCTGCTCAGCCACTATTTCTTGTGGTGTTTCAGATCTGTTTCTAATAGTGTGCTGAGAAGTAATCTAAGTCCTAGTGGCCACCATTCTAATCCTAAAATGACTTCCAAGGAGTTATTCATTCATTTGGTGTTCCTTAAAAGCTCAGTATGTGCCTAGTACTAGAGAACCCATAGAAACCTAGAATGGCATAACCACGAGGAGCCTAGATTTCATGTAGCCTTTCTTGAATGAATTAAATAGTACCTGTCTTCCAGAATTCTTTCTCTGAAGTCAAATGGAGGCTTGATCTTTCACATTTGTTTTAAAGTGTTGTGCTGACCCTGGATTTCTCTTTACACACACATGCATGTGTGTGTGTGCGTGCGCACACACACACGCACACACACACACACACACCAACTCCCCCAAACATTTGTTATGCAAACCGACTGATTAACTGGCATGCTGTTGCTTTACTACATTGATTTTAGAAGTAATTGAGCTATTCAGATTCCTGAATACCCTGATAGAGAATTATTCTTACATTTCATAATAATGACTACACAGATGAAAATATGAAAAGACATTCTGCAATGGGTAAGCATTCTGGGTTAATTTCAGTGCATTAGCCTAATACACAAATAACCCCATTTCTGGCTAGAAAACCCAGGATGTTCATTCACTGGGTAATATCTTTTCGTATTTTGCTTACAGATGTTCAGAACAATTCCATGTTTATTAGTCTATTCAAAAGCTTTTAGAAATCTGCACAGCCAAGTAGCACCAAAACCAGAAGCATGAAAGGGGCTGCATAACTTTTTCTCAGAAGTGACATTTACACAATCACCACTCAGAAGCTGAGGCCCAGATACTTTCTTTCAGTGGAACACTCCAGTGGATTTTCGGGCATCATGTCCAAATGCAGTCCTGAGCTGGAGCCTAGTCTGGGAGGAACAGAGTGTGGGAGTCCTCATTTTACCTTCCAGTGGTGTCAGTGTTCAGGCAATTTTGCTTCCTGGACTGTTTCCTCTCTTGTAAAATGGAGGCAGTGCTATTTTAGGAAGCCAGTATTGTTGTGGTGAGGTTCTTATTTGAAATTAAAATTATTTCAAATTGGAAATGTTCTAGAAAACTGAGGATAACATATGCTTTCTACCACTCTAGCTCTTGGGCATTACACATCAAAGTGAAGGGGCGCCAGAGTGGCTCAGTTGATTAAACATCTGACTTCGGCTCAGGTCATGATCTCATGGTTCGTGGGTTTGAGCCACGTGTCGGGCTCTGTGTTGACAGCTCAGAGCCTGAAGCCTGCTTCAGATTCTGTGTCTCCCTCTTTCTCTGCCCCTCCCCCCCCAAAATAAGTGAAAACATTAAAAAAAATCAAAGTGAAGGATCATGAAGCATCGCTTGATAGTGGACTGGGGTCCGCCCACAGAATGTGCACACGACATAACAATGGAAGCCGTTTGCTCCTTTTCCTCTTCTGTGTTCGTTGTAGGTCATAGCCACCCCCTCTCCAAATGCAGATCCTTATTTCCTTGAGCTGGAGAGCTCTAACAAAGCATTGAATAATTTCCTCATTAATATAAAGCAACTCAGTATACTTTTTTAGTTTGACTTAATTTCTGAAGTGTTTGGGTGGATGTACATGTCTATGTATCTTGCATGAGATTAATGATCCCATTTTTCTTTGAAGTAGTGATGAGTTCTGTTATTAGCAGATTTTACCAAGCAATGTAAAACTCTTTCTAAATTCCTTGCAGACTACATTAAATCTCTTTTTAGTGTGTAGTAAGTCTTATTGTACTCATTTCAATGTCAGTCAAGGTAAATTACTAAGTTATTGGCATATCCCTAAAAATTCAAGAATTCCGGTGTTCAGTTCTTGCTATAAGCAATTTGATCACTTTTTGTTCCTCAGATGTCAGACATAAAATTGACCTTGAACTTGTAACAGGCAGGATGAAGATGCTTGTCTGTCTCAAACCACCTGGCAGAAACCAAGCCCCGAGGTCAGGGGTCCTGTGACTCAGAGTTATAATTCCTGGGACCAAATATAGCCCCTCCATCCAACCCATCCACAGAGCTGTTCAAGACAGATTAGTTCGGTGAATGGACCCACTGCCTGAACGGACAAAGTATAGGTCATGAGAAAACTACTGTTTTTATTTATTTTCTAAGCCTCGATCACTAGAAAAGACAAGCGTGGCTTCTTGACAAGAAGGGCTACCCCTCTGAAATGCTGACATCAGTTCTGAGGCATAGGTCATGGGGGGCATTTCAGGCCTGTAAGAGACCATCTTCTAGTCCTGTGGCTTTCAAAGTGGGTGACCGTAGAACACTTGGGCTCCAGGAAGGTGCTTCAGGGGTTCCACCAATAATGAAGAATTTTCTAACTAAATAACAATGACTTAAGCTGCTCAGAGAACTCATTCACCCTTTTAGTTGTATTATATGTTGCAGTCTTGACTAATGTTTTATTGCTTTAAAAAGTTTTTGAGAATTTTTGAAAACCACTGAGACTACTTTGTCAGATAAGGAAACTGAGGCCGAGAAAAAATGATTGGGGAGATAGATTTGAGAAGGGTTGAAAATTTGTCTTGCCAGGTCACTGTGTTGCTGGAATCCTAAAAGGAAGTTGAAATCTGTGTCCATTATGTTTTTTTCAAGTGAGAATGGGGATCAAGGATTCAGAATGGAGGCAGCTTTTCAGTTTGAAATGTTGAGATTTCAAGATATCAGTATTTTGTCAACTAGATCCTGGTTATCTTTTTAGTTAGGCTGGAATTCTTTTTTTTTTTTTTTCCTAAAAACTGAGTACTGGGATTTTCTAGTAGACCATTCTAATGTCTGCTAGATGTGCTAAGTGCTGACTGCTACAGCCAGGAGCAGAGCTGAGGGTGTGACAGTGGAGCCTGCAGGAGCCTCTTTTGTTAACCACTGCGTTGGTACCTTGTTTCCCCTAGATTTACAAATGAGAAAAGAAATCATTCAACAAGAGGACATTGTGGACTCACTCTCTTTCCAAGCTTCTACAAATTTGGTTTCCAGCCTGGGCTGTGGACCTGCAGGGTCTGCAGCGTTAGGACACGGAATCTGCAAATTGATTTGTCCACTGAGCATGGCCTTATGATCTGAATAATCACCTCGCTCATGTCTACTTCCACTTTTCAATCTGTAAGGGAGCTGACACTGTGATAAATAAAATCTACATTCATCCAGCATTACTGACCTCAGAACAGCTCTTTGTCATCAGAGATGCTCTTCATCCCTGGATTCTAAAATAAGAGCGACTATCCTGGGAGCTCTCATGCAGAATCTTGACCAAATCACTTGGTCTCTCATGCTGATATGGGATCACCATGCTAAAGGGTTGTCCTAAGTTCCCAATGTGAAATGAAATACACACAGGTACACTTTGCTAGAGACATTTTGAGCTTGACAGAATACTTCAATCCAGCATTAGACATCACAGAAGATAGGTATTTTCTATAGATCAAAGGATTGCTATCTGCAAACACCAACAGATGAGGCAACACAAGACCTCTGTCCTCACATGGTCAAAGAAGTGTTGGTGCCTTTCCTTCAAGTTGGATTTATTGGCCAAAGATCCCGGTTGTGTCAGTGTCTATTCTTTGTCATTTAAGGGAAGGGGTAGTGAATACATTTTGATGGTTTATGGATCCTCTGAAGACTAGAGCATGTTCCATATATTCTTCGTATGACCTTGATATTTTCATGTTCTCTAGCTTATTTTGCTGTTCAATCCATCTTTCCCCTTGAGCAGCTTAAACCACTACTGGGAACAGGTGTGGTGGTCAAAGGTCAACAGACCAACAGACTTTAAGTAGTTAAATGTGTCAGTATTTCAGCATATCTGATAGTAAAATTCTCATAGGCTCTTCACATGGAAAATAAATTAAATGAAAAGGAACAATAATAAAAACATTCTTTACATTCACCCAGCAGTAGAAATAGGTTCTTCTTTCATTGTTTCAGGATTATATTCTCAAAGATTTAGGAGGGAGATTAAGAGGAATTTGCCATAGCAAGCAGTTCTTAAAACATAATTGCAAAAGCAATTGATGAATGTGCCTACACTGATATTTTCAAATCACATAAAATGGAGCCATAATGTAATATGAGAAAATAACCTTATAGGGGGTTGAGCTTCTCTAGGAATTTTATGTGATACTCTGGGTCTTAATCACTTCATAATGACGGACAATTTTTAGAGCCTTCGAATGAGCTTTCTTTCTTTTTTTTTTCCCTAAGTTACATTAAAAATAAATATCTGGGTCAATTACTGCCCCATCTGCCAGTTACAATTTAAACAAGAGGGACCCATATGCAAACACGGTCACCCATCCTGTGAGCTACTGGTCTAGTAGGAACAGAGCAGCTTCAGAAGAGGTCACTGCTGTTTTGCCACGCGGACACCTCTGATTCGCCCAGGCCTCATCGGCATGTGACTCAGCTACAAACCACTGAGTCCCTTCAGCTGTGAGCTAGGCTTTGCTTAATAAATCCTGGCCTCTGATGGTAGTATTGCAGCCTATCAGGGAGCACTGAGGGACCAAAGTGATCTCAGTGCCTTTACTCTTTGCAAATGGGAGCTAGTGTGGTTTCTGTGTGGCGGAAGCTTTATCAGGAGGACTGCTTACCCACAGTGGGGCGGAACCCTGTTATGTGTTGCTGTCCCCTTCCTCTTCTTTTCGGTGATTTCCTCTTCCCCTCCTCCTCCCCTTCCCTTTCTTTCTCCTTCTTTCCTCCAGTTAAGGATACCTTGCCTTTATACTCCAGTACTATTGTTATTACAATAGTCCTAAAAACAATCACAACAAGTAGTGACTTACACAGTGCCCATCTCAGGTTTAGAACTGTTTGTAACTTAATATTGTCCACAGGTGTTCTAGTAGCTCATATTAATCACTAAATTTATAAAATCTACAAAACATTTTCCTGGGATGATCTTTGTCATGGGCCTATGAAACAGTTGCATTGTCACTCCCACTTACAACAATGCCAAGCACTCAGAAACAGTGAGTTGCTCAGTGTGACACCTGATAATTAGAGGTACCCACAGGCTCTTCTGATAGCATTTCTTTTGAAAAGGAAACACAGGTTGTATTTCAGACTGTCTCCTTCTAAGCTTTTTCTTTATCCATTTCCAATAAATGCTTTGTCACATGTCCTTCTTGAGCATTTTACAATACTTTGAAAGAAATTAAGCTTGTGAAGTTGTTGTAGGAATAAACTAGAATTTTGAGAATGGTTTGTAAAAAGTGTCTGGGACTTTAGGTGAACCTGATCTATAGAAACATAGATTTTTTTATTGAAATACAATTAACGAAGTTCTATTAGTTTCAGGTGTACAACATAGGGATCCGACAATTCTATACATTACTCAGTGTTCACCATGGTAAGTGTAGTCACTATGCAATGTAATTATAATATTATTGGCTATATTCCCTATGCTGTACTTTTCATCTCCATGACTTAATCTGTTTTATAATGGGAAGTCTATACATCTTAATTCCATCCCCCTACCCATTTCTCCTCTGGTAACCACCAGTTTGTTCTCTGTATTTAAGAGTCTTTTTTTTTTTTTTTTCAAATTTTCTTTTTAAGTTGGATAGATCTTAAAGGTCATCTGTTCCAGTGAGTTTTGAAGCTTCTAATAAGCATTAGAGTATTTTCTCCAGATAAAAAATTTGCACAGGTGTCTAATATTAAAACCATGTCCAAGATACTCTGAATGAAAGAGGGGGCTTCCCCCTACAGAATCCTCATTCTTTAGACCAAGGAGGTGCATCTCTGGAACAAAGTCTAGAAGCAGTTGAGGATCAGGGACAACTTCACTCTGGGCTGGAACACATGGAGGAGGAGGAGACCTCCCTCACCTCGTTAAATCCTCAGGCCTGCTTTAAGCCTGCACACTGGAAGTTATGAAAATCCCCAGGATTTTGAGGGAGTCCATCCAGAGAAAAGTGCTGGAAGGCATGAGAAGGGGGCCTTTCCATTCTCCAGAGTCTCAGAGCTATATCTGGGCACCTAGCTGTATCTAGGTTCCGAAAGCATAGATGTTTTTACATGAGTTTCAGGTCGCAAAGCAGAAGGGCCCAGAGCATCCAGTTTCTTCCAATCCACTTGTGTTCCTTTCGTCTTCAGTTTCAGTTCTGGCTCCTTGAACATGTTTATTTGAAAGTGCTCCCTCCCCTCCTTAGTTTTGGAGATGAGGACCTGTTAGCTGCCGTAACACCCATGCCCCTGTCAGCAGACCTGCTTTGCTCCTGAAGGGTGGGTTGACAAAAAGTCATAGGTGCCTGAACTTGCGTATCTTTGTACACAAGAAAAAAAAAATCTGTCACCTTGTTTAAGGCTTGTTAGGTTGTGTTTGATAGTTTGAAAATGCTCCAGGGAAAACCATCTGTCTACTTTTGAGAGTCAGGTTGTAAAATGGCTAAGCCACATACTGGGGATGGGGGGGCGGTGGCATCAGGAAGAAGCCATCTTTTTTTGGATCTTCAACAACATTTTTAAATTAATACATTTTTTTAGGGCAGTTTTAACCTCACAACAAAATTAAGAGTAAGGTACAGAGATTTCCCATATATCCCCTGTCCCCCCTCCCCAATATGCTTCCCCCCTCACCACCACATAGACTCCCCTACTATCAACATTCCCCTTTAGAGTGGTACATTTGTTACAACTGATGGACCTACTTTGACACACAATTATCACCCAAAGCTCACAGTTTACATTAGTGTTCACTCTTGGTGTGCATTCTACAGGTTTGGGCAAATGTATAATGACAGGTATCCACCATTATAGTATCATACAGAGTAGTTGCACTGCCCTAAAACTCCTGTGCTCTGCCTATTCAACTCTTCCTCCCACCCCCACCCCGGCAACCACTGATCTTTTTACTGTCTCTATAGTTTTGCCTTTTCCAGAATGTCCCATAATTAGAATAACACAGTAAATAGCCTTTTCAGATTGGCTTCTTTCACTTAATGATACACGTTTAAGTTTTTTCCCGTCTTTCCATGGCTTGACAGCTCATTTCTTTTTGGTGCTGAATAATATTCTGTTCTCTGGATGCACCACATTTATAAAGCCGTTCATCTCTTGAAGGGCATTGTGGTTGCTTCCAGGTCTTGGCAATGATGCATAAAGCTGCTATAAACGTAGGAAGCTGGTTTTTTAACCACACGGCACAAGGATTAACTCTGGGGTGAGGGCATCCTGGAAGGCTGGACTGAAGGGACACTCTGCCAGAGAGGATTGCTATTAGATAACTTTAGGCACTTGGGGGCTTTATCCACCAGAAACACACCTTTTGTTAAATTCTCTACTTGAATTTGTGTGTGTGTGTGTGTGTGTGTGTGTGTGTGTGTGTGTACCACATAGGTAGCAAGAATTTGGACATTGTGCCTGTGTCTGGGTGGCTGGTGGTTACAAGATCTCAGAGGAAGTAGCTTTCCTCTCTCCTCAGAGTACCCAAATTCAGATAGTCCTGTTTTCATGCTGCACTTTTGATGGGCCCAGTGTCTTTCTCTGTTCACCTGTACATTGAGGATGTTGTTCCATGAAGTTCCACCTCTATGGGGGTGGTTCCTATTAGAGTCTTCATCTAGGGGAGGTCCCTAGGCCTCACCTCCTGCCCTCCTTCCCCCACCCCAGGTAGCTACCAAAGTAGGTTCAGAAGAAACTCCCAAGTGCTTTTGAGCTTGTGCCCCTTCTGGGATTCTTATTTCACCTTGTTTTTAGCTCCTACATGCTTCTTTCTTTCATAGCAGCTTTGTGAAGAGTTTTTAGTATTTTATTGTTAAATGTAACATTTTTTTCATATATGTTTTAAATATGGATTTTACCCAAAGTTTTAGTTTTACCAAATAGGGAGGTTGCATAAGATGTTTATCTGCTGTATTCTTGGCCAGGGCATTCTGAGGACTGGTTAGTGGTCAGAGACAAATGGGGGTTGTTGGAAGTGGGAACACCATTGCTTGTTGGTGTGGCTAGGCACCTGTCTGAACAGATGGAAGGAGTGACCTGGAGGGGTCCTTGGGCAGCCTGGAGGTAAAGAGGAAGATGATAGGCCTTTTCCAGCTATAAGCAGAAACAGTGTCCCTAAATATGGAATACCTTACATTGGTGGAATTGAGCTTAGGGGTGTTGGGCATCTGGCCCACTTAGAGAGTGCATCAGGCAACTGAGGTCCTCCATCAGCCCATGTATTCTATTCAGTATGTGTCCAAGAGCCTTTTTCATTTATTTTAAATTGTTGTACCCCTATGACCTTCCATTTGAGTATAGTCAAAGGAACCTATAAAAATGGTCGGAACAAGGTTCATAATCATTCAGATGGTAAAGTACATACTTCATGGTGAAACCAGGTCCTTAGGGACTCATGTCATTCTCAAGTCTGTAGTAATGTTTCTCTCTCTTGCCTCCTGTCATGGGATACATAAGTCATGTTCCCTTTCTTTCCCTTCCTATATGTATCGAGTCTCCACTAGCTGAACAGCATTCTTCTGGGCATCTGAGAAAGTTAATAAAGAGTATATTGAATATTCTTCTCTAGGAATATATACTGTGGTAGGGGATATAGGACTCAAGGTAAGTGATCTGGGTATATGCTGAGGAGAGAAGCCAGGTGTGGTGTTTTCCATTTTCCCGGATCTTATCTTCCACATCCCTGACTTTGTCTTTGCAGATTGTGACAGCTGCTCTCCCGGGCTTTTCCCTTTAGATTTGTAGCTTTGGTCTGCTCATCAGTGTTCTGGGCATTGGTTCCTTTAGGTTCTGCCTGCCTCACCCCAGAGGCCCTCATGACAGGTGGTTGCTAGTGGTCCTGCTGTGATGTATGCCCTCAGGAAACCTCGACACAGAAACTCCAGAAAAGGGGCCTGGCCCTGTTGCCCTGAGATTCGATAACCTACAGACATTCCATAAAAGAAAATACAACCTAGTTATTTAGGTCAGTTTCCAAATGTGGATTGGAAGCAAACACCGCCGAGACAAAACAGACACAACAACTATAAGATCTGTCAGAACGAATGGTGAGTAGATAGGAGAAATCAGCGGCTGTGTGTAGGTGAGCCGCTGATGAATGAGGCTCACCCTATAATTTAGACCAGTTGCAGCAGAATGAAAGCGCCACTTCTAGATGAGGAGTCACATATGACAAGCAAGCAAAAGCGATTTAACACTACCATGCCTGGCTAGTTGTATGGGGCACAGAGTTCAGTTTAGTGATGCAAGTGCAGCAAAAAAGCCACAGGTAGCCCAGGGTATCAGTGGAACAGAGAAGGAGCAAAGTTTCCACAAGTGTGTGTGTGTGTGTGTGTGTGTGAAGGAGAGAGAGAAACAGAATGTGTGTATGTGTGTGTGTGAGAGAGAGAGTGTGAATGTGTGTGTGTGTGAAAGAGAGAGAGAATGAATGTGTGTGTATGTGTGTGTGTGTGAGAGAGGAGAGAATGTGTGTGTGTGTGTGTGTGTGTGTGAATGATAGAGAGAATGAATGTATGTGTGTGTGTGTGTGTATGTGTGAGAGAGAGAATGAATGTGTGTGCATACGAGAGACAGGAGAGAATGAATGTGTGTGTATGTGCGTGTGTGTGTGTGAAGGATATAGAGAGAATGAATGTGTATGTGTGTGTGTGTGTGTGTGTGTGTGTGTGTGAAAGAGAGAGAATGAATGTGTGTGTGTGAAAGAGAGAGAATGAATGTGTATGTGTATGAGAGAGAGGAGAGAATGTGTGTGTGTGTGTAAGTGAGAGAGAGAGAGAGAATATGAATATGTGTGTGTGAGAGACAGAGGAGAGAATGAATGTGTGTGTGTGTGTGTGTGAAAGAGATTGAGTGTGTGTGTGTGTGTGTGAAGGAGAGAAACAGAATGTGTGTGTGTGTGAGAGAGTGTGAATGTGTGTGTGTGTGTGAAAGAGAGAGAGAATGAATGTGTGTGTGTGTGTGTGAGAGAGAGAGAGAGAGAGAGAGAGAGAATATGAATGTGTGTGTGAGAGACAGAGGAGAGAATGAATGTGTGTGTGTGTGTGAAAGAAAGAGATTGAGTGTGTGTGTGTGTGTGTGTGTGAAGGAGAGAGACAGAATGTGTGTGTGTGTGAGAGAGAGTGTGAATGTGTGTGTGTGTGAAAGAGAGAGAATGAATGTGTCTGTGTGTGTGTGTGTGAAGGAGAGAGAGAAACAGAATGTGTGTGTGTGTGTGAGAGACAGAGGAGAGAATGAATGTGTGTGTGTGTGTGTGTGAGAGAGAGAGAATGAATGTGTATGTGTGTATGTAAAAGAGGAGAGAATATGTGTGTGTGTGTGTGTGAATGATAGAATGAATGTGTGTGTGTGTGTGTGTGTGTGTGTATGTGTGAGAGAGAGAATGAATGTGTGTGCGTATGAGAGACAGGAGAGAATGAATGTGTGTGTATGTGCGTGTGTGTGTGTGAAGGATATAGAGAGGATGAATGTGTATGTGTGTGTGTGTGTGTGAAAGAGAGAGATTGAATGTGTATGTGTGTGTGTGAGAGAGAGAATGAATGTGTGTGTGTGAAAGAGAGAGAATGTGTATGTGTATGAGAGAGAGAGAGAATGAATGTGTATGTGTGTGTGTGAGAGAGAGGAGAGAATGTGTGTGTGTGTGTAAGTGAGAGAGAGAGAATATGAATGTGTGTGAGAGAGACAGAGGAGAGAATGAATGTGTGTGTGTGTGTGTGTGAAAGAAAGAGATTGAGTGTGCGTGTGTGTGTGTGTGTGTGTGTGTGTATGTGTGAGAGAGAGAGAGAGAAAACGCATCACAACAGCACATGCACATGAGCAGGGCAGCCCATGCTGTCAGGAAGCACAGATGGACTGGTCACATGGCCTGGAGGTAGGGCAGCAGATGGATGATTGATTGCGTAAAGTGGACACCCACAGACTACAGCGCCTGCTAGGAAATCCAAGGACGGATCAGGTTGACCCAGTAACAACAACATACCTGGGCAGAGATAGAACCAGGGTGCCCATGATCTGAGAGGGAAGTGTACAGTAATTTACACTGATGGGGAGAGAAACAAATGAAATTCATTAAGGGAATAAAGGAAGTCCTAACATCTGTATATGAGTGTTTTAAAATGATTTTTTGTCTCTTCATAAGAGGACTCATTGTCTTTCATTCATCTTTAGAAGACTTCACATTATGATATCGCTTCTGAGTACTGTAGTCATATGACATTCAGTTCTGGAGGAGGAACTAACATTTAGGTATTTCACATATATATTTGAAATAAATTTCCTTGGTGCTGAATTTTACTCTAAAAATAAAGTGCAAAATAATAGCTTTCTTGAAAATAATGTTTGGTTTTTAAAATACACCACAAAATGCAAGATGAAGCCTTCATTTAAAGCCAAATAGTATTAAACTAAAATAAAAATCATTGTGTCTGTCATATTTGAGTCATTTTAATAATGTACCACAAAACCTGTAGTCTGTGCTGATAGTACTGATAACGTCTCTCTTAATTTGATGAAAAAAAAAGTGAATTGGCATGTTTTTAAGTGGTCTCACACTAATAATACATTTGGTATATACATACATTCATGTTAGGAGTTCTCTTTTGAAAAGTTTTCTAAAATTTAGTACCTATTCTGTGAAAGTAACTGTGTGAAGTGTCAGATACAGTGCCTGTATCTGCCTGTATCTGTAGGCAGGGCAGATTTCTTTTCATTTTCATGAAGGTTTGCATCCATTAGGTTTTTTGTGTTTTTTTTTTTCTCTTTAGGCTTAGAGAAACATGAGCAGGAAGTACAAAGAGCTTTTGTGTCATTATCCCTGACCCCAATCCCACACATAGATTTTTGCCTTTTATTAACACCTTGCATTGTGTGATACATTTGTTATACTTGATGAGTTAATATTAATACATTATTTTCTGCTGAATCCATAAATTTACATTAAGGTTCATTCTTTGTGTTGTACCTTCTATGGGTTTGGACAGATGTATACTGACGTGTAGCCACCATTATGGTATCATACAGAAGAATTTCACTTAAAAATTCCCTGTGCTCCACCTCTTTATCCCTTACTTTCTGCCTCTGAATCCCAGGCAACCACTGACTTCTTACTGTCTGTATTTTTAGCTTTTCCAAAATATACTTGGGAGTATATGCTACACAGCCTTTTCAGACTGGCGTTTCACTTAGCGATATGCATTTAAGGTTATTCCATGCCTTTTTGTGGCTTGATAGCTGATCTCTGTTTATCACTGAATAATATTCCTTTGTATGGATGTATAATAGTTTATCTATTCCTCTGTGGAAAGGCATTCCAGATTTTTGCAATTATGGGGAAAGCTTTTATAATCATTTGCATGCAGGTTTTTGCATGCACGTGAGTTTTCAACTCATTTGGGTAAGAGCCTAGGAGCGTGATTGCTGGATCACATGGTAAGATGATGTTAGCTTTGTAAGAAACTGCCAAAGTTCTTCCCAAGTGGCTGTGCCATCTCTCTTTCCCACCAGCGGTGAATGAGAGCCTCCATTGTTCCACATGTTCACCAGAATTTGGTGTTGTCAGTGTGTGGGGTTTCTGTCATTCTAATATATGTGTAGTGGTATCTCATTGTTTTAATTTTCAATTTCCTGATGATATATAATGCTGATCATCTTCTCATTTGCGTTCTCAATTTGCATATCTTCGGTGAAGTGTCTACATATATCTTTCATCCATTTTTGTATTTGGGTTTTTTGTTTTCTTAGTAAGTTTTAAGAGTTGTATCCATTTTCGGATATATGACTTGAAAACATGTCCTACTCTGTGTCTAGTCTTTTCATTCTCTAACAGTTTGTTTTACAGATCATCCATTAAGTTTCCAGTGCTTGGGTCAGGCGCTGGTAGACCAGAGCTGGTTTTGGTGTGGAGTGGGGGTGGCGTGAGAGTTGGGACTTCAGATCAGACTCTGTTACTCCAGGCTATTCTTCCAGAAAAGCACTTTGGGCTGTACCATACCTGAATCCTGGTACTCTTATCTTTCTTTTTCACTTGGGTCTATTGACCTTGACACTGGGTTGTACTGAAGTTTCCATCTCTCATGTTTTGCTCTCTTGGACATGTTGTCCTTCTGATGATTTTAGTAGCTGACCCTGGCTATGCTCCCTGATGTCCCACTCATTCTGTTACCTGACTGTGACTGCTCACCTACCCTTGTCTGGTGTCGATAGTTTTGTCTGCTGATGGTTTTGGCTTTGTTGATACAGCTCATCATGTCCTACACTGATACCTAGTGTCTAGAGCAGTTAGCATAGTTTCAGTGGTTGATTATGAAACCACTTTTCAGCAGCGTATTTATTGTTTTACATGCTAAACCCAAACCTTTTATCACTCTCACTCCCAAATTAACTTCTCTTTCTGACATTCCCATTTTCCCCCCTGTCAATGGCCTCACTTTTCTAGCAGTCACTCAAACTGTAAACATCACAGGGTTATCTTTGATTTATGCTTTGCCTTTATCACATGCAGACAATCAGTGGTCTTGTTCTCCAGCCTGAGTCCTTTAATGCCTACTATTTACTACATCAAAGGACCTGGCTTCTACTGCAATAAAGAAAAAAAAGGTTACATTGTCCCAGAAAGATATTTATGTCCAGACATTCTGTTAATGCTGTATACATTTTTATAAAACACTGTGTATCTTCTTTTCTGTGACAACCTCCAAGAGCCTTTTTTGAAAACTTTTTTAAAGTTTATTTATTTATTTTGAGAGAGAAAGAGAGGGAGGAGGGGCAGAGAGAGAAGGAGAGGGAGAATCCCAAACAGGCTTCACACTGTCAGCACAGAGCCTGATGTAGGGCTTGAACTTTTGAGTTGCGAGACCATGACCTGAGCCGAAATCAGGAGTCAGCCAACAGAGCCACACAGGCACCCCTCCAAGAGCCTTTTCAGTGCTACATTCTGGAAGGATTCTTTGGCTTTTTTTTTTAAACCCTAAAATGTTTCCAAGTCTTATCTTCTCTTTTTTTATTCCAGCTCCCACCAGTGTGGAAGTCGCTCCGGTTTTATGACTGGCCCATTGAAGGGAGCCTGTCCAGTGGCAGGAATAGAGATGGATGGAGCTGAGTAGGAGAATAAGACAGAGAGGACCAGATACATTTTCAACCCATCTTATAGTGATGAGTTTGCATGACTTTACAGCATGATTTTGTTACTCTATTTGAAGTGACTATCCAGTGCTTTTAGAAATCAAATATAGATACAAAACACATTACAAAACTAAGCTTTAATAGTTTTAAAGCCTTTGTCATTTGCTTATTCATACTGTCGTTGCCTCCTTTTTGTTCAGACAAATGATGATTTGACTTTATGTATTTTTTTACTTTAAAAAATATTTCCTTACAAACTTCAGGTCTCTGTGTCTACTTTTCATGAAAGTCTTTTTTTCCTTTAATGGGCTAATGTTTATTACAACTTTGTACTAAAGGATGACTTCACAGTTTTGACTAAAGAGCTGCCTTTCTAAAAGCCAATCTTTTAGAAATTCACCCTTAAACTTTCCCTGTGTCATTAAGTCACAGCTAAAATGATCTTCTCATTTCCACTAGCTTATGAGAACTATAGCTATTAGCATGTAGCATTTTCACATCATGTAATGTTAGGACATTTGGTGTCCTTAAGTGTCCAAAACAATCTTATCACTGAATATAGCTATTATGAATTATATGCACCTAGTTTAAAATAATTACAAGATATATTTGGTTCCAAGTTTGTTTTAGTTTTTTTCAGAAACTCAACATTGAATGTTTTCAAATTTTTTTATTCTGCAACTTTTCCAGATACATTTCAACTTGTTTGTTGGAACTGTGGTTGTTTGGACTAATGCTAGAATTGCCAGGCGAAACTGCTCCCGGTTGGGACCAGGTGGGTGCAGCAGGATGATGGCTGTCGGGCTGGGCCTAAGCTGCTTGGATAAGCAGGAGTGAACAGGTGGGCATGACTAAGGGCATGGCTGGAGTGTCCAAGGTGAAGAAGGGGTACCTTCTGGAGTACATGGTTATTAAGTTGACTAATTGTGAGGAACCTTTTACCTTGATGAATGGACCAAAGATATAGTCCTATATGTCAGGTCCAAGGAAGTAACTTGGGAATAAAGTGCACAGCCAATGAGGAGGGTCCTAGGAAGTCAGTGGAATAGATAGATAGGCTAGTATGTGGAGGAGGTTGAATGAGAGGCCAGTGGGGGATATGGGGGCCAGGTCACCCCATAGGGGGAAAAGAAGCTTTAAATTCACTTCTGATAAAGTGCTGCCACAGGAGCTGGAGTAAGGTTGAGGGTTTGGTGGAGTCATAGGTGGCCACTCGGATTAATCCTGACAAACTGAGGTTTTTGACTTTGATTCGAGGAAGCAAGAACCTTGAGGGTTATTACTCACTTTTCACCTGTGGCTGATTTGATGCTTTGTCTGACTATCCTGGTGGCGTTTACCCAATTAAGTCCTGGATGTAGGAGAAGCCAATCCGTATTCCAGAAATCAGACCAGATGCTAAGGTACCAAGTGGCCGGCTGGAGGAAAGCCTGCTCAAACACCAAGGGCCGGGGGAGCCGGCGGGGGGGGGGGGGGGCGGCGGGGAGAGAAGAGAGGAGCAAAGGAAATAGGCTGGTCTGGAGCAGCCACACGGAATCAAGGTTGACTTTTGGTTCCTGGAAGAGGTACATGCTGCACACAAGATGCCAACCAATGGGTGTTTCAGGCAAGACAGATATGTCACTGGGGCTTTGGGGCAGCGGGCAGCTTGGGGCACTCCCTCTATGTTGGGTCTTTAGGCTGACTGAAAGCGCCTGAGGTTGTCACAGACTGTGATGACTGCTGGAACAAGTGACCCATGCCTCAACCAAATTAACAGAGCTGGAGGGGACTTTGGAATCATTTCTTTTCACTCAGTGGGAAGTAGAAACTCAATAAAGTTAACGACTTACCATTGTCAGACAGCTAGACTATAGCAGAGACTAGAGCAGGACCCTGGTCTTTTAAAAAATATATTAATTTTTTAGAAACCACTCTCTTGAGATGTAATTGACATATAGTGAAATACACATATTTGAAGTATATAATTTGACAGGTTTTAACATATGAATATACACTGTAAAACTATCACTGCAATCAAAACATTGACCCTATCCATCACCCCCAAGGTTTTCTCACGTACCTTTATAATCTCTTATCCTGCCTCCCTCATCCGCCTCACCCCCTGCCACCCCTACCACTGGTTCCCCACCCCCCATGCCTAGGCAACGTCTGATCTGCTTTCTGTCACTATAGATAAGTTTGCATTTTGTAGAGTCTTACACAGTATCATACAATATGTGCTCTCTTATCTCTGGCTTCTTTCATTCAACATAATTGTTTTGAGGCATCCATGTTCTTGGATGACTTTTTATTGCTGGATCATATTCCATTGTGTAGATACATTATTCATTTACCCGTTGGTGAACATTTGGATTATTTTCGTTCTTGCCAATTACAAATAACGCCACCACAAACATTCATGTACAAGTCTTTGTGTGGATATATATCTTCATTTATTTTAGAAAGACACCTAGAAATGGAATGACTAAGTCACATGGTAGGTACATGTTTAACTTTTTCAGAAACTTCCAAGCTGTATTCCAGTGGGAGTTCCAGTTCCTCTACCTCTTCACCAACACTTGGTATGGTCAATCTTTTTAGTTTTAGCCATTCTAATAGATGTAGAAGATACCCCTTTGGTGATTTTCACTTGTATTTATTTAATGAATAAATGATATCAAGTATTTTTTATGTGCTTACTTGCCATCTATATACCTTCTTTCATAAAAATGTCTGTTCAACTCTTTTGTACATTTCTATGGGATTTTCTTATTTTAGAGTTTTGAGAGTTCTATATGTATTAAGATTACAAGTCCTTTAGCAGTTACATGCTTTGCAAGTAAGTTTTCCAAGTCTGTGGCTTGTCTTTGTGTTCTTTTAACAGTATCTTTTGAAGAGTAGAAATTTAAATTTTGATGAAGTTCAGCCTATCAATTTATTCTTTTAGATCATCCTTCTAGATATAGTATCATGTCTAGGAGATCTTTGCCTAACCCACATTCACAAAGATTTTCTCCAGTTTTTTTTTTCTAGAGGTTGTATAGTTTACCATATGCATTTGTACGTGGGCCTGTGACCCATTTTGAATTAATTTTTGTTTATGGTGCAAGAACCCCATACTCTTATGACATATGTGCAATATAGTAAAAGGCACGTGGAGTCTTTATTCACACATGATGACAGGAATCTTCTACCAGCACTGTCATATGTAAATGCAGAGGTCAACCATACATTAAATATATACATCACTCAAAAAAACCCACTAAAATACATTGCCCAGTTTTCATAATACATTTAATGAAAGAAAAATAAGGTCACTAAGGGCAATCAGTGTTCTGTTATATTCTTGATTATATTCTTGATTATAGTTTGTTCTATTTCTTGATATGAACATAGTTGTAGTAAGAAGTGTGCCTCTTCCCTTTTAATGGGGACCAACATAGTTCTGGATTGAAGTTTAAAACCTTGTCAACAACTATGATTGCACGTTGTTTACCTCCACCTCCTCCTGTTGTGGTAATTATGGCACTTTAGAATTCCTGGAGAGGATGGGGTGCTTAATCAATCATGTAATTATGTCCCAAGCAATGTGGGGCATTCTCTTTGCCATTCATAGGAACAGCCAAAAGAGAAGTTTGTTTTGGTTCTTATTGTGAAGACCCAGCAGGAGGGGAGCCGCCAGTGGCTCATGAGAACAGCTCATGGACAGAGAAGGAGTTGATTTGGAGAGAATGAATAGGGCCATGTAGGGATATCTGGGGTTTTATCCGTGCTTGTCTTTGTAATTATGAAAGGAGGAGGAGGAGTTCTTAGCACCATCTTCTTGACCATAACATACAGTGTATGACTCAAGTCCCATGACACAGGTAATTGGTATTGGAACTAGTCATTTCATCCCTGGGGATTCTTTATAGTCTCTAGTATTCAGTCTTCCACTGCTCTCTGGCCGTCGGGGTGTGCTTGCTTTCTGAAAGGCAATAGAGATGTACAGAAAGGGGGACTAGGATAGGTGTCAGAAGATGGAAATGCTTGTGTTCTGACCTTACACCTATGCAAGACCACGAGTAAGTCCTTTAGCCTCTCCCAACACCAATTTCTTTATCTGCTAAATGAGAATATCTTTTTAGTGCATGCATGGGCATGCTAGGAGAATGTGTTCTATACATGTACAGTGTTACTGTTAATGGGTCGGGGCCATGCATCCTTTCATATGGACAAAAATGCTTGCACGTATTCTTTAGGAAGGCATCATGAAAATGTCCTTACCTCCTCTGGGGATCTTTCCTAACCTCACCCCCAGAACTCGAGGCCAGGTTAGGTCTGTCTCCTTCTCATTACCTATTGTATATCTTCCTCTACATCTCAAAGATTGTCTTCCTCCTTATCTGGAGCAGGAGTTCCTTCAGAGCCAGGACATTAAATTTATCTTTATAATCTTTATAAAGATTATAAAGTGCCATTTAATAAATGTTTGATGAATAAACAACTAAGTGAATAAATGTAGAGATGAGAAAGGCATTCCTTGTATTAAAGGAATTCATAGGAGAGATGGGAGAGATGGATGTGTATATGAATACCTGTATCACACTGTTCCAACTACAACAAGCCATTCATTTATTCATTGTTAAACAGAATAGGAACACTCCATTTCGTATCTAACAAAATAGCTTTTATTGGCACTCAAGACATTTGGGTGGAAAGTATGCTGCTGAAAAATGATTTCTAAAGAGAATAGAAGAGATGAGGAGAGACATTATTCCATTATTCCAGACATTACTCTTAAGTCTTTGATTTGTGTGGCACCTCCCCATCTACTCCCTAGATTAGATTAGGTGCCCCCCATTGTGCATTCTCACAGCACCATCCTTCTCTTTTCTGACAAAATATTTGTTTAATATCTACCTTAGTAACTGCCTTGTTCACCACTCTGTCCTTATCATCTAGAACAGTGCCTGACATATAACTAAGATCTCTGTAAATTGATGTTGAATAAGATTAGTAGACATGGAGACACGTTCTGACCATAAAGTATTTTAAACAAATGACATTTCTTCAAAACTGTTAAGGCCTTGAGTTCTTTCACATCATCATGGGATTTTAATATGGCTGTGACCCAGTATTCCTTTTGAGCAAGACTACTGGCTGATTTTCTCAGTAGACCACACTAAGCCATTAAATGGATCTCCATATACCTAGTTGAGCTAACCTATGGAAGAGAATTATTTCATGTTATCCTCCTGAAATTTAGGTACAATTTAACTTCTTGCTGTTGTCACACAACTTTATAGTAGTAACCTTTTCCCACCTCTTGGGACCCTTATTTTTAGTTTTTCTGGAAAAGATGCAGATTTGAACACAATTGCTACAAATAGATAAGGCATACCCCACAAACCCTTTTGCAGGTGCTCCCTGTGTTTCCTCACACAGCCATTTGTCTCCAGGTTTGAATGCTTCTCCTGCGCCTTTATTGGCAGTGGAAAATAGAGTTCTAGCCAATGTAGATGCATTGTTACCACAAAATGCAATTTGCTGCCACACGTTGTGTTCAGATAATGGGAAAGAGTAGAATTCATCCAAACAATTGTGCTCAAACAATTGTGCTCAAAGAAATGATACCACAGAGTGAGCCATTCTCAGTTTTTCTGAATCATTTAAATGGTTTCATTGTAAGATATCCCTTTGTCAACTATTTTTCAGTGGGAAAATAAAGGCTTAAAGGAATTTCTTTTCTTAAAGAAACAGAACTTACAGCAGAATCAGAAATATGTCATGACATATACCCATTTATGAAAAAAAAAGTTACCAACGATTACAGGATCACTTTTGTGAGGCTAGGACTGCACTGTTAATTCTTTGAGTTCTCTGGATGCATCAGGCATAGGCTTGTGTGGAAAACAGAGGACTGTTACCTAGGGGGAACCAGGAGGCACAGTGACCATAGCATGGGGTTTACAGGTGGAAAACTTGGCTGTCAGCCTTGTGCCTCCCACTTGTTCTCTCTGTGATCATGGAAAAATGAGCCTCTTGGTCACCATCATGAGTTTGTTATGAGTGTCAAAGAAAACAATGCAGATGTACATAGTATTGTTTGGAGAATGAAGGAGGAAATTTTTTTCATTGCTATAAAAGTAATATATTCTTATGTGAAATGAAAAACTCATTGAACTTTCACATCGGAGGCTTGGTCTTTCCTTAATGCAATACTATTAGAAAAATTAGTTTTGTTATGTATCTATCTCTGGGCATTTCACTATACCAGATTCTGTTCTAACTAGTAAACTAAAGGTGTGTCTGTCACTAGCTATTTTTGTTTCAGGGTAATGCACCCAGCTGCAAGATTCCATATAAAAGGCAACCTGATATCCTTTGGGAGGCCGCATTTCTATTTGTTTTCCACAGAAATGATGAGTGTGGCTTTTTTGGAAGAAAATCCATAGAAAAAATAATGTATGATCTACTAGTTGCCTTATTCATGTAATAGAAATTTTGAATCCAGGTTTAATTATAAAAAGTAATAAAGAGAATTTTGCAAAGTGGCAGCTGCCAAAAGTCATATGTAAGATTTTCACATGGACTGCTAGCAGGGTCACTGCTAGCATAAAGTCACTAAAACCATGTCACCCGGCTTTAGTTCCAAACACTTGTGAGGGATGCTGTCCAGGCAAATCAAGAGTCATGTGGGAGGGTGTGTCTGAAATTGTCTGATTTTATGAGCACTTATATAAAGTATTGACACAATATATATCATTAGTTCATTTGTATATGATCTAACCCCATGAAGAATTTAGGAAAAGTTTGCTTTCATGGTGTATGGGTTTTTTCTTCAAAAGGAGAAAATTGTTAAGCCAAGCTGAAGGTACTGCAGTGTGGGAATCCGTGAAGCAGGAGACGGGCATCGAAACAGAATAGAAAGCCAGGCGTCTTTCCCCACCACTTGGCTTTACCACTACAGAAACACTGAGTTGGCAGAGATCTCATTTCATCCCTGGAAGAGGGCTTTATTTTATTTCAAACCCCCAGCTGCCTGGTGCACATTTTTGTTCTGGCAGTAAATAGCTTTAAGCTCATTTATGAGTTCTCTCTCTTTTTCTATTCCATAAAGAATAAAAGTTTTTATATAAAGAATAAGGAAACAAACAACTTTTAAAAAGTAGGCAAGAGATTTGAATAGACATGTCACCAAAAAAGACATACAGATGGCATATAAAAAACATTTAAAGGTTCTCAACATGATTAGTCATCAGGGAAATGTGAATTAAAACCACACTGAGGTACTATAACTTAGTAGAGCGATTAAATCAAAAGTACTGACAATACCAAGTACTAGCGAGGATGCAGATCAACTGGAATTCTTCATATGTGGCTGGTGGGAATGTCAAACGGCACAACCACTTTGGAAAACCATTTGGAAGTTTATCGTAAAGTTTAATATACATTTCCCATATGAACTGGCATTCTCACTCCTGCGCATTTACCCAAGAGAGATGAAAACTTACATTTATACTAAAACCTATACAGGAATGGTTATAGCAGCCTTATTCATAATAGCCCCAAATGAGAAGTATCTCAAATGCCCATAACAGGTGAATGTATAAACAAATTTTGGTACCTGCATTCAATGGAATATTACTCAGCAATAAAAAGGAATAAACAACTGATCCACATAATAACATGGGAGAATCTCAAAACAATTTTGCAGAGTGAAAGAAACCAGACAAAAATAGTACAGACAGTATGCTTCAATGTATATAAAACTCTGGATATACAAACTAATGTACAGTAACAGAAATGTTTGGTTGGGGCCAGTGAGGGATGGGAAGGAAAAATTACAAAGGTGAATGGGGAAAAACATTTGCGAGGGATGGGGATATGTTCATTATCTAGATTGTGGTGATGGTTTTAAGAGTGGATATATATGTTAAAACTTCTCATGTACATTTTAAGTATGTGCAATTTATTGTATGCCAATTATAGTAATTCCTATTTTAGATATTTTTAATTCTTCTACTTTATGACTGAAAGTCATTTCTATAGAAGAATTTGAGCTATTAATGTAGAGGTAATTGGAGAACTAGCAAAATCACCTCTAATGAAGTAGTTTCTTTTGGCAATGTTCACCGGGCTGAAACCATTAGGATAAACATTTCTGGGAACAGGTTAGATGGCTCTCACACCCTGAATCCACTGATCAGTTTCAGCATTACTGGAAGTGGAACAGCCACACATTATACATCTCCTGATTTGATGCAAGATGAACTACACAGTACCATCTATGAAGAATTCTTGCTAAGATAGTTGAACCTAAAAAAAGCCAAAACCTTAGATCTGGCATCCATTTAACATGAAATAAGAGGCAATAAAGAAACAGCTTGCATGATACACATACCATTCATTAGGAAACAATGTTGCAAATATAGAACGTAGGATATGCTAAGGACAACTGACCTGATTTCTTAAATATATAAGTAAGTTAAAAAAGCATTGTCAATTGCATAATATTTAAGAGACATAACAAATAGGATGTGTGGACCATGGATGGAAATTGATTTGAAGAAAACAACTCAAAAAGGACATGTTTTGAGGGCAAACATGTTTTGAGGGCATGTTTTCAGGGAAATTTGGATACAGACTGGAAATTAGATGATGCTAAGAAGTAACTAAGTGCACCAAGTACACTATCTAATTTTGTTAGATTAGATAATGAGTTATGAACAAAAATATCCTTATTTTTTCTTAGAAATTATATAGGAAAGTATCTAGGTGTGAAACAATGTGAGAAAATTTGCTTTAACATACTACAACATAAAGGAAAAAGGAAGGGAGAAAGAAAAAGTATGTATGTATGCTCAAGTAAGTATGCTCAAATGTTGGCAATTTTTGCATCTGTAGGATAGGTGGGTAAATGGGGTTTATTTTACTATTATATTCACTTTTGTATATGTTTGAAAACTTTGATAATAAAAATTCTTTATAACCATTTTTCTAGGAATTATGCAGAGTATAAAATATGAGTAAATAGGCACATAATTTTTGGAATAGATTACTGTGCATTTTACATGCAAGAAACACCTGCCTGTAAATTCAATTAAAAATGGTTTTATCTCTATTAAAAAACTCAGATTTATCAACTGTCTATTAGCATTACAAAGGGGATTTTTTCTTTTATAGAATGGTTTACCATGGAACTCCATTACATGATTTATTTAATTCCCATGAATATTCTCTTCTAAATCCTCACAATTTAACCTTTCTCTTTCCTCAGTTTCTTCTACTCGCTAGCCAAACATACCGAGTCTCTCATGTCTCCAAAACTTGATGAAATCTTGTTTCCTTTATCTGAAATTATTTTCTTCACTTTGTACTTCATGAAGGCTTATTTTATTTATCAGGGTTTCCCAAAGAAACAGAACCAATAGGATGGTGATCAATCGATTGATCTAACTATCTATCTAACTAAGAAATTTATTATAAGGAATTGGCTCACAGGATGATGGTGGCCGACAAGTACTAAGATCTGCAGTGGGCAAATTGGAGACCAGGAAAGCTGATGTTATGAGTTCCAGTCTAAAAGCTGGCAGACTCTAGACTCAGGAAGAGTTGATGTTTGAGTGTGAATATGAAAGCAGGAAAAAACTGATGTCCCAGTTTGAAGGTAATCAGACAGGAGGTGTTCCCTCTTAACTCAGACTTTTTGTACTACTCAGGTCTTCAACTGATAGGATGAGGCCCACCTGAATTAGAGAGGGCAATCTATTTTACTTGGTCTACTGATTCAAATGTTACTATCATCTAAAAACACCCTTACAGATACACCCAGAATCATGTTTGACCAAATATCTGGACACCCTATGGCCCATTCAAGCTGATACATACAATTAACTGTCACACTTCTGCATGTTTTTAGATCTAGCTCAAATACAAATTGTGTAGTAAAGGCTCCCAATGTCTATAGTGTATGGATTTGCACATCTGTATTTTGTTCTAGGCTATACATTCCTTAATGCAGAGGTTGTGTCTTACTCATCTTTCAGTCACTAGAGACTAGATGAGGGCAAGGCATAGAATAGCTGTCAAATAAATGTTTGTTGAGTGAATTAATGGATGAATGATTGCATATGCAGTAGATTTAGGAGAAACTCCATAGGTTAGCAAAAATCAAATTTTAATCTTCTGAACTTGAATATGACTTTCTTTTTAAAAAAAATTTTTTTAACGTGTATTTATTTTTGAGACAGAGAGAGACAGAGCATGAATGGGGGAGGGTCAGAGAGAGGGAGACACAGAATCTGAAACAGGCTCCAGGCTCTGAGCTGTCAGCACAGAGCCCGACATGGGGCTCGAACTCACGGATCGCGAGATCATGACCTGAGCTGAAGTCGGCCGCTTAACCGACTGAGCCACCCAGGCGTCCCTGAATATGAATTTCATAAGTGGATGGGTAAGGGGATTGATAGAAGTAACCCTGAAGGATGATGGTCTATTCAAAGGTAGACGAAATACTTGTTCAGTTATATTGCTTATATAGAGGAGAAAGCAGGCCACAACCTCTTTGACCTCAGCTGCAGCAATTTCTTACTCGACACATCTCCAAAGGCAAGGGAATTAAAAGCAAAAATGAACTATTGGGACCTCATCAAGATAAAAAGCTTCTGCACTGCAAAGGAAACAATCAACACAACTAAAAGGCAACCGACAAAATGGGAAAAGATATTTGCAAATGATATATCAGATAAAGGGCTAGTATCCAAAATCTATAAAGAACTCACCAAACTCCACACCCAAAAACCAAATAATTCAGTGAAGAAATGGGAAGAAGACATGAATAGACACTTTTCCAAAGAAGACATCCAGATGGCCAACAGACACATGAAATGATGCCCATTGTCACTCATCATCAGGGAAATACAAATCAAAGCCACACTGAGATACCACCTCACGCCAGTCAGAGTGGCTAAAATGAACAAATCAGGAGACTATAGATGCTGGCGAGGATGTGTAGAAACACTGTTGGTGGGAATGCAAACTGGTGCAGCTGCTCTGGAAAACAGTGTGGAGGTTCCTCAAAAAATTAAAAATAGATCTACCCTATGACCCAGCAATAGTACTGCTAAGAATTTACCCAAGGGATACAGGAGTGCTGATGCATAGGGGCACATATACCCCAATGTTTAGAGCAGCGCTTTTAACAATAGCCAAATTATGGAAAGAGCCTAAATGTCCATCAACTGATGAATGGATAAAGAAGATGTGGTTTATATACACAATGGAATACTACTTGACAATGAGAAAGAATGAAATCCTGCCATTTGCAGCAACGTGGATGGAACTGGAAAGTATTATGCTAAGTGAAATAAGTCAGTCAGAGAAAGACAAATACCATGTTTTCACTTATATGTGGATCTTGAGAAACTTAACAGAAGACCATGGGGGAAGGGAAGTAGAAAAAATAGTTACAAACAGAGAGGGAGAGAGGGAGGCAAACCATAAGAGACTCTTGAATACAGAGAACAAACTGAGGGTTGATGGCGGAGAGGGGAAAGTGGGTGATGGGCATTGAGGAGGGCACTTGTTGGGATGAGTACTGGGTGTTGTATGGAAGCCAATTTGACAATAAATTATATAAAAATAAGTAGATGAAATAAAAGCAAAATAAAGTCATCAAGTTCATTCTTAAAATAAATACAATTCCTGTATAGATTTGAGGTTATAGGTATGATCAGGTTATCACTCAGTTGAATGTATTTGAATTTGTTTTAGTCTTACAGTGAGTTATTTTATAAGATATTTATATACAAACGGATAAAAATCAATTATCATTTAAAGTAAAAGAAATATTCATCTTCCTTATTCTACTCTACCTTAAATCCTGCTCCCTAGAAGTCTGTACTTTATTTTAGCTGTTTCTTCTACTAGTGACCTCCATGTCTTAAAATAATACGTTTACACTGCTGTTTGTTAGTTTACCCATTTTAGACATTAATTCCACTCCCTAGTAGGTATAAAGCTTTGGACAGGTTATTTGACTTTGTTATGCCTCAATTTCAAGTTTTGTAAAAGAGGGAAAATAATATTACTGTATCTGCCAACATTCTTGTAAGGATTAAATGAGTTACCATATGTAAATTGCTTGATATATGGTAAGAATCATGTAGGCTTTAACTATGATAATAATAATGGTAATTAGTATAGTTGTTAATAATAGATGGAAACTTAGATTTCTTATATCACCCTCCCACCATCTCATCCCCTCTCATTCTTCCTATATAACTATAGCAGAGTTTATCAACAAATCAATACAAAATGTTATTATGATTATGTAAATGTGTTGTCAACTGAAGTAGATAATATAGTCTATATGTTAGGGTTCATTTGCATTAACAAAATGATTCACATTACCTTAAGTAAAACCTGATGAAGTTAACTGGGGGCTGACAGTGTGATCACAGCCAACAGTTGGGTTTAGCAGCTTTCTATGGGTAGATGAGGTGGCAGTTTCCCTAATAACCTTGAGAGCAAACCCTTATATAGGAGGTGAAGACTGGAGAGAGTCCTGTCCTGTCCGAGGAGGGAAGCACAGGGGAATCTGGTAGAAAAAAACTCTTTCCTCCTCTAGGATCCCTCTGACACCCTCTAGTGACAAGGTTGAACATCAGGGCATCTGGCAAAATAGAATATTTTTTACAAAGCCCATCTCCATTATCACAGAGCAGGAAAGAAGGGTGGATTTGGAGCTAAGACGCCATGACTTAATAACTGCCACTTCTATTATTCTTCTATTATTATTATATATTATATATTATATATATTATAATTAATCTATATTATATATATTATTCTATATTCTTCTTCTTCTATTATTCAGAAACCTTTTAACATATTATCAGGGTTAAGTTCCAAATACTAAGTCAAAGGCTTGGGTATGTATGGTGGGAGATGGGGAGTTAGTTGTTTTCAAACATTTGAAGAACTGCCACATGAGGGAGGAAATCATTACTGTGTGTTGTTCAGAGGGAACAAGACTAGTAAAAGGTATTGGAGGGGGATTTTGGCAGATTCCCTGAGGAATTTGGACACTTCTTGCCACATGTTGTAATTATCCTGACACTAAGAATGATCCAACAGAAGGTAGGGTGACTCTCCACATTTGGGAGAACAGCTGGGGTAGGACGTTGAGATAGGTGATTTCCAAGCCCATTCCAATGTGGAGAAACTATGGACTTTTCAGGAATACCTCTTTTCCTAAAGTGAGTGTGCACGTATATCTATCCATCAGTCTCCCTGTTTTATCTTTCTATGCATTATGCCCACCCATCCATTCTCTTTTGAGTTGTCCTAAAAGCCAATGAAGTAATTTCACTCAGAACTAATGTCATATGGACTAGTGTTTATTGTTTGGCTTCCCAGAGCTATTATATTAACAATGGAATTGACATTACACACAAAGGCATTATTTTTCTCAGTTTAAATATTAGAATAGGTTTCATTTGTTGTCTTTTATATTCCAGGTGTACTTTTTCTATTATTTATTTATTTATTTTTTTAAGTAAGCTGTAGGCCCAACAGGCCTCAAACTCACAACCCTAGGATCAGGAGTTGCATCCTCTACTGACAGCCAGCCGAGTGCCCCACAGGTGTCCTTTTTCTAAAAATTTCTTTTATTTATTTATTTGTTTATTGATTTATTCAGAGAGCAAGCACGAGCAGGGGAGGCACAGAGAGAGAGATGATCCCAAGCAGTCTCCACTGTGTCACTACAGAGTCCAGTGCAGGACTCGATCCCATGAATCGTGAGATCATAACCTGAGCCGAAATCAAGAGCCAGATTCTTAACTGACTGAGTCACTCAGGCACCCCAGAAATTTCTTGTAATATGCCAAAAAGATAGGAGCAATATCATCAAAGAGACTGAATAAACCATATACAACCAGTGGCTCAGTCGGGTAAGCATCCAACTCTTGATTTCAGCTCATGATCTCACAGTTTATGAGACTGAGCCCTGCATTGGGCTCCGTGCTGACAGTGGGAGCCTGCTTGGGATTCTCTCTCTCCCTCTCTCCTTCTCTCTCTACCCCACCCCCCACTCGTATGCTCTCTCTCTCAAAATAAATAAACATTAAAAACAACAGCAACAAAAAAACCTCATACAACCAAAGCAATAAAATGAGAAAACAGCATATTGTACAATAAATTAAGGGACTCCAAGGTAATTCTCCCTTACAAGTTTCAGGAATGTAGTCCACAGTTTTCTCAGCAGAAGAGCTGGGCCTACGATCTTGGATCTTCTATGTCTCTCATGGCTTATTTTCTGAGTTCAAGCTTTGTCTGAGAGAGTTAACAGGATGATTTTACTTTTGGAAACTGGACGTGTTTTCTTTTCTGACACGTGGGAATTTTAGAGAATTGGGTTGCTAAAACAAATGAGATCATTCAAAGCATTTCCTTGGTAGGACCCTTTCATTGCTCCGTGTCGAAACGCGTACTAATGATGCCCCGCTCTTTGCCGCTGTGCGGTAGTATCTCCCGATATGTTAGAAAAGATGGAAGTGTAAGGGGTGCGATGGCAAATACGCAGTTGGTCAACTCTGTTGCTCACAGAGCCATGTAACATGAAGCCAGAACCGTGGCTTGATTCAATGAAGAAAGTAGGGCCCAGAGAAAAAAGTGGACTGCCTAACATCACACGACAGAGTTGCACATCTGGGATTAGAAATTAGATCTCTTGATTCACAGCCTGGAACTTTTTTTTTTTTTTTTTTTTTGACCTACTTTTAGTTTTGTTGCATAGAAAATCATTAAGATAAATGCTCGGGAAAATAACAATCCTCCTGCTGAAAACCTGTTCTCTGGTACTCAGGGGTCGGTCCCTTCTGTCCCTCAAATGCTTTGGCATCATTTCCTTGCTGTTGCCTATCCAGCCCCTCTGTCCCTGTCTGGATCAGCGCAGCCGCCATCTCAATGGAGGAGACAGGCGGCATGTGTGAGCTGGGCTCCACAGTCGTGCTTCCTCCGCTTCTCTACGGACAGGCCTTTTTCTAATCAGTAACCCAAAGTAGTGGCTCCCCTACGATGCTTCCTGCGGCAGCTGTCTGGGGCTCACCGTCTGGGGGCACGGTCGCAATAGTGCATGCCACCCCGTCCTGACAGTGAGAGCTGGTTAATCACATACAATCCACCAACAGTGGGCCGCCTTGTAATTGTTACAGAGCCCTTTCAATTTCTTGCAATTTCTTTTGTCTCAGCAGTTTTGGTTGCATCCTGAAAACTGTCAGGCTTCCTTGTTTCTGTAAGGACCTGACAATTCCGGCCTCACAATGCAGCTTAAATTGGACCAGCTGCTGCCTCAATGGAGCAGTCTGCCCATCTCCAAGGCATTAAGCCCAAAATTATTTCGAAAATTGAAGCCTTTGACTCGCTCTGGATTAATGTGATTAAGCAGGGCTTGCTTTAATTTGTAGCCATCTCTTCCTTTATTAATAGCATCTCATCAATCGGAGCAGCATGTATGTATGTGAGACAACAGAAAGTTAGGTTGATTGCAATTTGTCTGTAGAAGTCTTTAATGTTTCAGTAGCAACTGTTACAAGGCTTCAGTTGTGGGCAGATTTAGATCTGCTTGTTATTCTTAATTTTTTTATGGAAACCTAATAAGCAAATGAGTCTTCCCTCCTTCTCTTTGTCCCCACCCCCCTGAGGTCTACATTTGATTTACAGCTCTCTTTAAGTAATAAAGAAAGGATCTTTTTTTCATCTGAATTGTATCAGCTGGTGAAATCTGGAAGAAATATCATTCAGGGTTAAGAAAGGTAGAATTAAAAGAGATTTGATTTTTTTTCCCTCTGTGTAATTGAAAGTGTATAACCATTATGATGATTAAAAATAATCTGTTAGCTTTTCTAAATAAGAAAGTACATACCTCACTACTTGAGACCTAGATTTTAATAATAATAATGGTGGTTTATAGTGGAAGGAATAAGGGCAATGTTTAAAAAATGTCTTTAATAATTTCTTTAAGCTCAACTAAGTTATTCTTACAAAATGTATCTTGGCCAACATCCGATAGTTCTAATTTTAGGTCGTACCTCTTTTCCCCTTAGTATAGTTTTACTAATTGGAAGTATAGTTCAAGTCTTTTTTCGAAGTTGTGTGATCTTCCTTTTATACTAACAGAGACAAAGAACCCAGGTCTGTGAGTCAGCAAATCTGGAGTTACTCTACTTTTTTTTTTTCCTCACCAAAAAGCTGTGCCACCTTGGGAAAGTGAGTCAACTTCTCTGTGCCTAAATTTCCTTGTGTGTGTGAGAGAGAGAGAGAATGAGAGAGAGAGAGAGAGAGAGAGAGAGAGAGAGAGAGAGAGAGAGAGAATCTGCACTCATGCATGCATACAAGCTGGGGAGGGGCAGAGGGAAAGGGAGAATCCCAAGCAGGCTCCATGCCCAGCTCAGAGCCCTGTGTGGGGCTCGATCTCACAACCATGAGATCACGACCTGAGCCAAAATCAAGAGTCAGACACTCGGGTGCCCCTCCTCATGTTTAATTAGGATATCTAGGAGGAAGCTTTCTAAGATCCCATCTAGTCCTATTCTTCTATAGATCCAACTTTAAGATTTCTTACCCTGTTTAAAAAATACAGTTCACTGGGTCTGATTCCAGTGTAGTGTTCTTGCCTTTCCCTTTCAAAGTATAAAGTATAAATGATCAAACTTACTGATATTTGGGTCACATCCTCAATTTGGTAATTTCTGGAAGTCAAAGAGTCTCAAGTAACTCAATATCATTCATATACTTACAGTTTTATCTAAAGCCCCAGACATGTGTCTTCCCTACAGTTTTCATTACATGTACACATAAATCAAGGTTTTTATTCCTTCATCCTGTTTCATTTGAAGGTGTATATCTAACAATCCTCACTTAGGAAACCTAAAAAGGAACTTAATACTTAGAGCTATCCCTGCTATAAATAAATGGTCATCTGAATTATAGCTTCTTGGCTCCTTATTGACATAAATTTGATTTGTATTATGAACTGTTTAGACGGGCAATAAAAACCCATATCAAAGAGCAATACATATTTTGCCAAGAAGCTCTAAAAACATTTTTCATTTCTTCCTCTTATGTTGCCCAGTATTTTGATATATCTTATAACTCAGATGTTCACTGTCCTATTCAACACTTTATAATCTGCTGAATCATTCTTTTACTTATTCTTTAGATCTCACTTCCACAAATGCTATGCGGTAGTACCCCTGGACTGAGGGAGGCTGGCCCTGGGCTCCAGGCACAGCAGCAGGTAGCACCTTGGAAGAATTCACAAGTTGTGCTGTGGAGTTTCCGTGTGGTCAGTCACAGTCATCTGTTTTGTAAATCTCTTTAGTATATGAGAGGCCTCATACCTGTTTCTTGACCTGGTTATGCCACTGTCTATGGGATTGGACTCCCTTTGTGACAGATAAACCCTAAAAATGTGCAGTGGCTCAGACACAATACATATTTAGTTTTTGTTCATGTAACAGCCCAAAGCAGGCATTCTTAGTCGGTGGGCAGCTTTTCTCACATGGTGATTCAGAGAACCAGGCAGCTTCCATTTTGTGACTCTGCTGCCCACTCCGTGCTTGTTGTCATTTACTTCTGGTCTACCAGATGGGCAGAGAGAGCATGGCAGGGGCGAACATGTTGCTGAAAGGCCGTGCCTCCAAAATGGTCCACATCGCTCCTGCTCATGTTCTTGGTAGAACTCCATCGCATGGCCACACTAACTCCAAGGAAAGCTAAGAAATGCAGTTAAGATGGGCTTCCCAAGATGCAGAAGTTGATTTCTGGAGCAGACCTGGCAGAATCTGCTGCAATCTTTAAGTCATTTTCATCTCTACCTTCCTACAATTTCATTGTAACTCCTGGAAGAAAATGCCAAAATGGTTATCATTTGTGAATGGAGCTCTTTATGGAACTTTAGACATTTCTGGTGCTCTTCTTGAGTTGATTTCAAAGGACCTAAGCATCTTAAGCCCCCTTGTGACTAATTTGACTTCTGGCTTGGTCCTTTGAAGTTCATCAGAGCTTTAAGCCTTATTGGTACCATTTGGGTGGCAGTCAGGTAGTCTTCATTGAATGCCCAGAATAGATTTTTGCATTCAAGTAGAATTAAATTTTCCCCACTTTGTTGTTGTTGTTGTTGTTTTAACAAAGAGCATGTAGGTCATTGATTATATGGGGGTCATGCTGTTGTTTCCTTCTTCTTTCCTACCATATTGTTTTCCAGTCTCTGTTGCTAAATGGCTACATAATTTTGGGTATCTGTTTGAACCTTTACGTCTTCATTAGTAAAAGTGGGAATACTAATTCTCACCTTGATGGATGTTGTGATTATTAAAGCATGCATTACATGTTTTCTGTGTAGCTACTTAACATAGCCCTGTTAAGAGAACTAATTAAAATAAAATAGCTGGCTCTACAGACATGTGTAATGGGTGAAAATGGCCAGGGATCGAAGTGGAGGAGTATGAACACTCATTTAGAAATACACGTTCTTAGAGGTTTAAGAAATCAGTTATATTAAAGCTATTCCCACTGAGAACTCACTTTAGCCATTTCCTCTTTAGGGCAATCTGCCTTGACTTCACAAGTTGGGGTTCAGTGTCTCCCGTGTGCTGATACCTCACTCTGTACACAAACCCCTATGGAACACTCATCCATTGTATTGCTCTTGCCAGTTCATGTTCCTACTCTTCATAACATCGAAAGCTTTTTATTTTCTGCTTTATCTCTGGGTCTAGCAAGGTTGAAATGCACAGAATTGCCATTTTTTTATAGTAGAATAATGTTGGATGTTAGCAATTTCATATAGCTGAAGCTACTAATACATAAGTAGCATGAGATGTTTTGTTGGCTGTTGAGTGACATTTGATACCTAAAAGTGGGATCCATGCTACTTTTGAGTTTCTTGCTGTTTAATATCTATTATGGCATCATCGACATTATATGGGCTAATATATGATGTAATTCTTAGTGTGTTTCTTCAGCTATTTCAAGTACTTATGACTCAGATTCTCAGGTGAACAACTTCCTTAAGAACAAGCTAGTGTCTGGTTTATTGTGTAGCTCCCACAATGCCAAACAGTTGTAAGCAAAGGGTTGGCACTTTAATATTTTCACATTTGTCTTGAATCCACTTGTTTTAAATTTTAGTTGAAGAACAAGAGTCTCCTAATTGAGAAATGTTAAGTGATTCAACCATAATACCAGAGGCTTTGACAGAACTAGTGTTTACACTCAGTGGCTAGTCTGTTTCCATGATGGCATGGTTGCCTTAGACTTACTTGTTAAGGATGTCAGGATGATTTGACAGTATGTTTTCTTGCTCTAGGCTTTTTTGTGTGTGTCATCAGGTTTCATGGGAAGAAACACCAAATTTGGAATCAGACCTGGTTTCAGATCCAGTTATGCCATTTATAGACATGTGACCTTGGCATAGCCATTTACATATTTGCTATTTTATTTGCTTCATTTGTAAAGTGCCTGCTTCACACCATTGTTGTGAGAATTTAATGAGATCCAATATGTAGATACTTTTGGCAGGGAGTAACAGAAATCTCAACTAAAATTGGCTTAAAAATAGGAACATGTACTGTTTTTTTACATAACTGGAAGTCAAGAAGTTCCAGGGTAGTTAATTTAGTGATTCAAAAAAGAAAAATCATCAAGAATTCAAGTTCTTCCTATCTTTCTATTCTGCTATTCTCAGCTTTGGCAGCATCCCTCACTGGCCCTGGATGGCTGCCACCATTTCAGGCATCCAGGTCCTCAACTTCAATATCCACTGTCAAGAAAAGGGACTTAATGCTTCATTTTTGTGTCCTTTTTTGTAAGAAGGGGAGGAGTTTCTTAGAAATCCATCAGAAGACATCCATTTATGTGTCTAGAGCTAGAATCGTTTCATGTGCCTGGGCCTAGACCAGTCACTGGAAAGTGGAATGCAGTGGCCATGAAGAGTAAAAACGGTCAAAACTTACCCCTGGTGTGTCAGAAGGGCCCAGCCTGCCCACTGTTGCCTGACCGCCTGCCATTATCGATATTCTGTAAGCAAAGAAAACATGGGGAGTTGTTGGACAGCTGACAATGTGTGCCATCCCATGTGACAGTGCTTGGCTAACTATAAAGTATGATGTAAATGTAGGTTTAGGATTATAATATTTAACTGCATGGTTATTGGTGTGTGTCTAAAACCCCAGAGGCATTCCTTCCCTGTGTTTTCATTTCATACACACAAGTTGAAGTTCTTGTTCGTTAATCCTGTTTCATTTGAAGGTATATGTCTAAGAACAATCTCCATAAGAAAATAGAACTTCAAAAATGTAACAAGATTTGAATACTTAGAGACGTCAATTTGATAAAACGTGTGCTTTCTGAGACTTTGCCAGAAGAATAAACAAGTAGCTGTATAGGTCTTCAGACATTTCATCCAATTACCATACAAAAGTAAAAACAAATTAAAAACAAAACCAAACACTTGTCATAATAAAGGCTGGGCTCACAAGAGAAGTGTTGCCATAAGATGATCACATTTATCTTACTCATTATTGTAGACTTGATATAAGATATGATTTGCTAATGGGAGAATAGCAGATTTGCAAAAACGTTTGTAAGCATTTATCTGCATATTTTTGCTTTCTGAAAAAAAAATCATGACTTTGTTTTACTGTTCAGCAACTGGGACCAAATGTATAAATCAAAGGTATGAGTTAACCTTCTTTGTCAGTGTCTTCCATCACTGAAGAATAACGTATGTACATTGTTAAAACATAACACGTATACAAAAATTCTTTCAATGCTTATTAAGTGTGTCAGTGTGGGTGCTGTGAGGGATACAAAGGTTCAGAAGATAGAACTTTATGGTAATTCAGGTAGCAACAATGATTTCAGGAGTAGATTCCTTAATGCCCCTTACCCACTTAGCCCATCCCCCCCACAACCCCTCCAGTAACCCTCTGTTTGTTCTCCATACTTAAGAGTCTCTTATGTTTTGTCCCCCTCCCTGTTTTTATATTATTTTTGCTTACCTTCCCTTATGTTCATCTGTTTTGTCTCTTAAAGTCCGCATATGAGTGAAGTCATATGATATTTGTCTTCCTCTGACTGACTAATTTCGCTTAGCATAATACTCTCCAGTTCCATCCACGTAGTTGCAAATGGCAAGATTTCATTCTTTTTGATTGCTGAGTAATACTCCACTGTATATATATATCACATCTTCTTTATCCATTCATCCATCGATGGACATTCGGGCTCTTTCCATACTTTGGCTATTTTTGATAGTACTGCTGTAAACATTGGGGTGCAAGTGCCCCTTTGAAACAGCATGCCTGTATCCCTTGGATAAATACCTAGTAGTGCAATTGTTGGGTTGTAGGCTAGTTCTATTTTTAGTTTTTTGAGGAACCTCCATACTGTTTTCCAGAGTGGCTGCACCAGCCTGCGTTCCCACCAGCAGTTCAAAAGAGATCCTCTTCCCCTGCATCCTCATCAACATCTTGCTATTGCCTGAGTTGTTAATGCTAGCCATTCTGACAGGTGTGAGGTGGTATCTCATTGTGGTTTTGATTTGTATTTCCCTGATGATGAGTGATGTTGAGCATTTTTTCATGTCTTTGTTGGCCATCTGGATGTCTTCTTTGGAGAAGTGTCTATTCATGTCTTTGCCCATTTCTTCACTGGATTATTTGTTTTTTGGGTGTTGAGTTTGATAAATTCTTTATAGATTTTGGATACTAACCCTTCATCTGATATGTCTTTTGCAAATAGAGAAGATAATTCTAATTGAAGGTAGAAAGCGCTGAGAGCTACAGGGCAGACCCAGGTGGATAGCTCTGAGAACTCAGAAGATTTCAGTGAGAAAGGTGTCGTGTAGGGGCTGACACTGGACAGGTTGAGGATGATGGGGAGGAAGTGGTCAGGGTAGAAGTGTGTGAGGAACAGTGTCAGGAAAGTGGTGGGAAAGGCTGGCAGGAAAGGGAGATTGAGGCAAAATCCTGTGGCTCACACACAGCATAGAGTAATATTATGACATTGAATAATTTCCCATGGATACCAAAATGCGTTTTTAAATAGTCAAAAAGATAATGAAAATTCATCAGTTGCCTTCTATTTTCACTAGTTTCTCCACAAACCCCAGGGTAGTCAGACTCTTAATGGCTCATATTTAGAATTCCATTAAAGGAATGTTCATTTGCTCCATGGAAGGCACTGACCTTAGATGCTTGGAGCTCAAAGGCAGAATGTGATTTAGCTCCTACCCTTGAGAGGTTAGGCTCCAGGTTTCTTCCATCACCTAATCCCAGGCTTCATCATCCCTTGGCCTCTATGATTATTCTAAAATTTCTCTCTGAGAAACAGGCTAGTTCTTCTACCTTGTTACATGGGGAGTTGGGAACAGCTACACTCCCTAGGGGTAAATCATCTAGCTGAACTGCAGGGGCTAAAACTTCAGAGAGGAAAAACTGTGGAGAACCAGCCTGCACACCCCTGTGTCAGCCTGTATCTGGCCTCTGCCTTTCAGTCACTTCTACTAATGGATTCCTTCATAGCATCCAGGCAGGGAGGCAGAGCAAAAGTCAAGTGGAACCGGATGTTAAATTCTACTCACCAAGGTCAACAGACCCCCCAGAACTTAGAGCAATGGAGGTGGCACCAAGCCCCACATTCTGCAGAGAGGTTTTAGACCACCTCTATAGGACATTCTAGGAAATTGCTAAAATGCTTTATACCAGCATTATACCAGCTTTATATCAGGCTTTTGGAGAGTTGAGAGTGAGGATTTCTTTGGAGGATGTGTTGGAAAATGAGGCATTCTCTCCCACTCAGTACCTAAGAAGAGCCAGTAAAGTGGATACCTTGTTATTACCTCAAGCCAAGTGAAGGAGGACTCAAGGAGATGACCTGAGGAATTTCACATCTGCTCCTAGAATTTGGGAAGTGTAAGGATTGGTGTATAATTCCTGCCCATGGAGGGCAAAGGCTAAGGCTGCGGCAAGAGCTGGCTGGCTGGCAATGGAAAGAAGACACACCAGGGATATCATGGGATGGAATCTGTTGTGCTTCTCCCATCATGGTGGGGCAAAGGTGTGTGTGTTTTCCAGAATTGGACCTTGTGATAAGAAGCCAGTCTGGGATCTTTTACAAAGTATCTCTCCCGAGAAGACCACACAGAGGTGCAAAAGGAGTCCTACAGAGAAATCTATGGGGTGGATTGCTGGAAGCCCAGAGGTTAGGAGCTGGTAGAGGCAGTAGTAAGCAGCTGGATGGAGCAGTGGTCACCTCCAGGGAGCAGTGATCAGAGGTTCTTAGAGGGAGGATCCCTGGAAACCTATAAAATTACCCAGTGAGGAAAAGAAGTTTAAGTTACCCATTTACCATATATAGAGGGAAACTCAATACCAGATGTATTTTATAATTTCATAGGACTGCCATAGCAAATTCCACAGGCTGGGTGGCTTAAACAATAGCAATTCATTATCTTACAGTTCTGGAGGCTGGAAGACCAAGATCAAGGTTTCTTCTGAGGCTTCTCTCTATAGCTTGTAGATGACCACATTCTCACTGTGTCTTCACTTGGTCTGCCCTTGGATGTGTCTGTGTCCTAATCTCCTGGTTTTATAAAGATTCCAGGCATATTTAGGGGCTTCCCCAATGACCTCATTTTAACTTAATTACCTCTTTAAAGACCTACTTTCAAATATAATCACATTCTGAGGACTTGGGGGTTAGGACTTCAGCATAGGAGTTATGAGGGGACACAATTCAGTCCATAACACAGATTACAAATACCACCTACCATATATGGCTGAGTTCTTTCTCCCTTATCGTCTCTCTCTCTGGGCTCAACCATGGAAAGGTCAGGATGACAGAGAAAGGGGATAAAGCAGAGCATGAAGAAGCTAACCATGTCCTCCCCATCCAACTGCAAGGTTCCTGGCCTGAAGCTGCCCAAATGAGGAAAAGAAGTTAGAGTGTCCTCAGAAGGCTATCATCAGGAAGCCTTTGAACCTTGCAAGCTATGAACAATACAGCCCTCCTCTCAGATCCTGATTTTTAAATTAACCCAGTCATTCCATGAAGGCATTGTCTGTGGTAGGAAAACACCTAGTTTATTTTAAAGTTTATTTCAAAAGGCAACCATATTTAACTTCCTAGAAGAGACCTCCCAAGAGTCATTGAACATTGTCCAAGCCACTTTTTGAGTTTTATCATTTACAAGGCTTCTGAAGGGTAGCTTTTAATAGAATAGGAAAAAGAGTTTTGAATCCTGGCCTTTCTAATGAAAATGATTATTTTCAGTTCTAGATTGATACAGTACAACTTAAAAAAAATTAGTAGACTAGTAATTAACGTGTGTGCTTGTATGTATAATTAAAGTTAAATACTCAGGTGAGGTATTCAGAATAACTTGCTCTTAAAATGAAAAATAAAGGTTAATATCCATAGGCTTTTTTTTCTTCAATAAAAACAGATGTAAGTCTGATACAAGGGACATTACAGATATTCCTTTTAAAATAAAATTAAGTATTTGATCCATGAAAGGTATTATATAAAGTGAATTTAATTTGTAAAGCTTAATAGAATGAACCCATCATTCAACTTAAGAACTAGAACTTTACCAGTAACATCCAAGCCCTTGGCATGACCCTCCCTAATTTTATCCCCAAGCCTTCTTCCCAGCATTGTCTACTATCTGAATATGGTTTTGATTGTTCCTTTGCTTTTCTTTGTAGTTTTGTCACATGTTTGTGTATCCCAAAGCAATAAATTATTTAGTTTTGCCTGTTTGGACCATTTCATAAGTGGTGTCCTATTGTATGGATTCTTGCATGAATTACTTTTCTCTGTCAGCATTTTATTCCTGCGATTCATCCATATTGAGCCACATAGCTGTAGTTCATCACCTCTTTTCTGCTGATGGTGTATTATTATATGGCCATGCTGTTATTTATTTTTTCATTTTTCTATAGATGGACATTGAGTTGTTTCCATTTTTTCCTCCTATTATAAAAGATGCTGCTTTGTGCATCCTTACATATCTCCTGGTATCCTTGTGTTAGAGTTACCTACAGGTCGTTCTGGAATTTTGAGTTGTAGAGTATCGGTAGCTTTTGATTTACAACGTAGGCTAGACCTTTCTCAGTGTATGATTTTTTTTTTTTGCTAAATCTATTGATATGAAATAGTATCTTGTGGTTTTAATTTGTGTTTTGTTAATTACTAATGAGTTGTAAGTCATTTTCATATATTTATTGACAATTTGTATTTCTCTTCTGTGAAATGCCTATTTTGATCTATTGCTAATTATCCTATTGAGATTTTTGTCTTTTTCCTTCCTCATATAAAGTTGTTTTGTGTGTGTCTGTGTGTGTGTGTGTGTGTGTGTGTGTGTGTGTGTGTGTGTGTATTCTTGATGCTAATCCTTTGATACTTAGATGTAGAGCAAATATTTTTCTTATCTTTGGTACCTTTTCTTTTAAAAAGTCTTTATCTTTTGATGAGAAGTTCTTAGTCTTAATGTGGTTGAATTTATTAATGTTTTTCTTTATGGTTTATGAGTTTTGTGTCTTGCATAGATTCCTTAACCCAGGATCATAAATATCTTTCCCACTGTTGGTTTCTAAAAGGAAATAAAGGAGTTTTGCCTTTTACATGAAAAGTTTTAATGTAAATACAATTGATTTTTGTTTTTTATGTGAGGATCTGATTTTATTTTTGTCTTTATGAATAATCATTTGTTCTGGGGGTTCCATAATGTAACCATTATCGTATAGTAAGTTTACATACTTGCATGGGTCTCTAACTGGGCTCATTGTTTTGTTCTTTAGCTTTATTTATTGTTCAGTGTGCCAATGTGTCACCTTAATTATTAATTATATATTTGGTAAGACAGGTTTTTGTCCACTAGTTTTTAAGGAGAGTCTTGGCCATTCTAGCCTTTGCTCTTCCATTCTGACTTTATCAACCTAATGAAAAATTCCTGGTCATGATTATGATTACATTTTTGTGATAAACCTGATAAGTTGGCCATGAAGTTTAGCTTTTAAATGTATCATTGGGTTCAGTTGCTATTAATTTTGGTTTGGAGGTTGCAGTCAGGTTTGTATTTTGGTTCATAAATGAGATTGGCCTATAATTTTCTTTTTTAAAATACCGTTCTTATCTGATTTTAGTATAGAATTATACCAACATCCTAGACTGTTCTGGAGAGCATTCTCCCTTTTGTCTAATATTTTAAGAGATTGTATAAGATTTGGATAATCCATTTCTTGATTGTTCTATTAGAATTTACTTGTAAAGCTCTCTAGGCCTTATGTTTTCCTTTTGGAAAGATTTAACTAACATATACATATTTTAAAGGCTATTAAAGAGAATCCAGACTTTCTTTTTCTTTATGGGCCAGTTTTTTTAGTTACATTTTTCAAAGAAATTTGCTGGCATGAATTACAGTGTTTTTCTCATCTTTTGAATCTTTGTTGCATTGGTAGTTTTGGCCACATCTTACTTGTAATAAATTTATTTGTGCTTTCTCCTTTTTCCCTGATCAGTTTTGGCTTCAGGATTCTTTATATTGAAAATTTGTTTTATGTTTCATTAGTTTATGCTTCTATCTTGTAGTTCCTTCCTTCAAATATTTTTGTTATTCTATTGTTCTCTAACTTGTTCCTTTGTTCATTGGTTTTTAAAATTTTTGCTCCTTCCTCATAATGAAAGTTATTACTATCCAACAAAGAACCAGTTTTACTGCTTCCCAATAGTTTATTTACTTTTTAAAGTTTATTTATTTTGGGAGAGAGAGAAAGAACATGAGAAGGGGTGGGGCAGAGAGAGAGGGAGAGAGAGGATTCCAAGCAGGCTCCATGATGTCAGCACAGAGCCTGACATGGAGTTAAAACTCATGAACCATGAGATCATGATCTGAGCTGAAATCAAGTCAGAGGCTTAACTGACTGAGCCACCAAGGTGTCCCCCGATAGTTTTGATACTACAGTTGACCGTTGAAGAACGCAGAGGTTAGGGGCACCGACCCCCCATGTATAACTCTTGACTCCCTCAAAAGTTAACTAATAACATAGTGTTGATCAGAAGCCTTTTTGGTAACATAGTTAACACATTTTGTATGTTATGTGTATTATATACTGTGTTCTTACAATAAAGCAAGCGAGAGAAAATAAAATGTTATTAAGAAACTCATAAGGGAGAGAAAATACATTTACTGTATGGCACTGTAAAAAATCTGCATGTAAGTGGACCCATGCTGTTCAATCCCATGTTGTTCAAGGGTCAATGGTAGTATTTTCATTGTAATTTGGCTTTAAGTATTTAAAAATTTTTATTGTGATTTCTTCTTTTTGACTTGTTTAATTTTCAATTTTTTTCATACTGATAACCTAATAGTCTTAAGTCAAAAAAGCATTTGTAACCCTCATACCTTGCTGGGGGGAAGGGGAAGTGGTGCAGTTACTTTATATTTTTGTTATTCTGTAAACAATATTTTGTTATGCTGGAAACTTTGGAAAGCAGTCTGGCAGCTCCTTGGAATGTTAAACATAGATTTACTGTATGACTTAGCAGCCCCACTCCTAGGGATATGACAACCTATGTCCACCCAAAAGGCTATGCATGAATGTTCATACCAGCATTGTTTGGCTATTCAGCATAGCTAAAAAGTGGAAACAACTCAAATGTCTAGCAACTGGAGAATGGATAAATAAAGTTGTGGTGTATACAGAAAACGGACTATTATTTGGCAATAAAAAAGAATGAAATACTGATACATGCAACAACATGGTTGACCTTGAAAAGATTATCTCAAGTGAAAGGAGCCAGACACAAAAGACTGCATAATGTATGATTCCTTGTATTTGAAATGTATGTATTTTCAAAGTACAGAAATCCACAGGGACAGAAATTAGATTAGTGGTTGCCTGGGACTAGCGGAAATGGATGATTTGGAGGATAAGAACGAAAGAGTATGGGATTTCTCTTTAGAGCTATGAAAATGTTTTAAAATTGATTGTGGTGATGGTTTGCCCAATTCTTTGAATATACTAAAAACTGTTGAATGGTACACTTTAAATGGATAAATTGTATAGTGTATGAATTTTATCTCAACAAAGCTGCCACCAAACAAAATTGTCAATGCAAGAGTTTTCTTTCTTTCCCTTTTTAAAAAATGCTTATTTATTTATTTTTTGAGAGAGCACGAATGCACGCATGCATGCACGCATGCACACGCACAAGTGTAGGGAAGGGGCAGACAGAGAGGGAGAGAGGGAATCCCAAGCAGGTTCCATTAGCTCAGAGCCCAATGCAGGGCTCAATCTCATGACTACAAGGTCACAACCTGAGCTGATATCCAGAGTCGGATACTTAACCAATTGAGCCACCCAGGTGCCCCAAGAAAGCATTTTTCTATCAAAATTGCCAATAAATTATAATAGGTCTAAGCTACTAAGTTTAAATTTGTATGTGCCAATTCTTATTCTTTCTCCTTTCCCTTTACCAGTCCCCCTTCTTCTTCCTCCTTACCCTCCTCACCCCCACCTTCTTTCCCTCTCTGTCACTGGAAATGTTGAATAACAAAATTTAACTTATTTATCAAAAAGGATTGATTTAACGAAAATTAATGGAGAACACTGACGTGAACATAATTTTCCAATTTCCACCCTCATGGATAATTGTATACAAACAGACTGAGATGACTCAAACATGGGGATATGAGTACTTATTAACTAGCACACAAGGCTTAGACTCAATGGTTTTGAGAAAACAGAGTCCTGAAACGATACAAGCACAGTGAATGTAGGAACAAGTAGGCCATATATAACATACCTTAGAAAGTGCTATAGATAAGAAATGATCTTTCAGGGATGATTTCCGGCGTGTGCCACAGGGGAAAATGGTATCAAATCTACACAATGACCGGGTTCTATGGAGTGACTCCTCTGTGGAGAATTTTACTTTATTCTCTGTGTCAGAGACCTTGACCCCACCCTGTCTGTGAAGTAGGAGCCTGCTTTGTAAAGGGGCCTGATCAAGACGATGGCCATTATCGAGCTGGGATCCGAACATCTGAAGCATATAGCCAAGCACAATAGTGAAGGCTTCTTATCCACGTTTCTAATTATATTTTTTCTGCTTTTTAGATAAAGGGACAAAGAAATATGGGACTTACTTTTCAGGGTTTTCAGGCTGCTCTGAAGTGTTCTTTTTAAGGTAGAGGGATGTAGTTCTGTTTAATAGCGGTGCTGTGAACAGGGTGTGTTCTTCCAGACTGTCCCCTTGTGTATAATAGCACGTGGATGTCCGAGATGCATTAGGAGCTGAAATAGTTCATTTGTTCTTTCTAATGAATAGTAATAATTTACAATTTGTCCTAATCAGAAACCTTTCATCCACAAAACCCAACAAGCTTTCCAAACATTATCCTCTCACGAACCTCGAAGTAAGTGTCTGGCAAGTACAATTATCCCTAATTTGTAAGAGGGCTAAGATGGAGAACACAGTACAGAAATAGTTATTGATGTATCTGCAGCTTGAAATTTATATTTTGAAAGTCACTTTGGCTTCTTTTCATCAGTTATTTTGGTGCTTAAGGAATATAATTTATACTGACCTTACATAATGGCTATGTACCAAGGTGAAAACTGTAAAATTCATTTATCCCAGGTGTTTTCGATATTAACAGACCTAGAGAAGCTCACATTTGCCAACACCATTGCCATTCGGGGGATGGGTGTCTATTCTGTGCTCCACTCCTGTCCGGTCCAATTGTCTGCGCAGTCCCAGACAACAGAAGCAGCCATGGGGGTGCTTGCATCACAAACAGCCTTCAGCGCATTCTAGTCTATTCTCTGAGCAGTGAGTGATGGTGACATGGGTGAGGGTAAACCCAGAAGAGTGGAGATGCCTCTTTAATCACAATCTTTGCCTCTAGACACCATTCCCACCAAAATAGCCCACACGGGGTTGAATATAATCTTTTTTTAATGTTTATTTATTTTTGAGAGAGAGAGAAAGAGAGAGAGAGAGCAAGCAGGGTAGGGGCAGAGAGAGAAGCAGACAGAATCTGAATCAGGATACCGGCTCTGAGCTATCAGCACAGAGCCTGATGGTGGGCTTGAACTTGTGAACTGTGAGATCATGACATGAGCTAAAGTTGGACACTTAACCAACTAAGCCACCTAAGTGCCCCTGAAGTTAATTCTTTAGTGCAGCTCTCACCAACTCACTTTCTTGCCACCAAATCTGTACTTTTGATCCTGGAATTCAGAACTCTCCATCAAAAACATAGAAAAACATACTGGTTCCATTGCTCTGATCAACTCCTCTCTATAGTTTGTTAAGGAAAAGACTTGGATTTGATTTAACTAACATCCTTCCACCCCCTCTCCTGCAAAAAGAAGAAGAAGAAGAAGAAGAAGAAGAAGAAGAAGAAGAAGAAGAAGAAGAAGAAGAAGAAAAAGAAATTAAGTCAGTGCTGACCCTCATAAAATTCATAGCACTTGCAGACTGCTTTTGAAGACAAAGGATGGAAAATCCCATTCTTGGTTCCAGGAGCTTCCTTAAACCTAGCCCAGAAGGCTTCTCTGAAAGTCCAGCCAATTCAAATGATAGATGCAGACATATTGTAGATGCATATATTCACACCACACACACACACACACACACACACACACACACACACACACACACAGCTTTCTTCTTGCTTGGAAAAGGTTTCTTACAGGAGTTTCTATTCTTATAAACCATGCGAGATGCACCCAGATGTTCTCTTAGGTTCCAGTGGCACACAATGAGTCTAAATTTTGTCATATAAAAAGTACACATCATTATCAGCTGACTTCAGAGCTGTCTCTGTAGTCTCTGTGTTTGTCAGGAAGACTACTGGCTCCTGTCATGCTCAAGCAGCTGAAGCTATTCCTTCCTGTGGATTACCAGTGTGGGCTGACTGCTTGCCTCCTGGGCTGCATTAGTATCTGAGACTTGAGTTAGGATGAATATAGCAGAAATGTCTTAGCCACTGCTTTTTGGGGGATGATAATTGTTTAAGTAGGAAAATTGATTAAAGGGAGGGTGAATCATTTAAAAAAAGGTTTATAGAAACCTTAACTTTTAGACTTAAATAGACATACCTTCTTGTGCCGACCTTTGGTTGTGGGGTCAGTGTCTTTCCTTTCATGTTAAGTCTCTTTCTGGAGTGCCTCCTTATCTTCCTTACCTAGCCCGGTGGGGATGGGGGTGGGTAAGAGTGCATACTCTGGAGGTAGACTCTAGCCTGCACTGTGACTCTGTCTATTATTGATGCTGTGATCCTGGCCATGCCATTTAACCTCTTGTGCCTATCTGTCCTCATCTCTAAAATGGGTATCATAACAGCCCCACTCTGATTGGCTTGTTGGGAGGATTAAAGAAGTCATATGTAAACTGTCTAGAACTGTCTTTCATACAGAATAAGCCCTGTTTGCCATTATTATTATTATTGTTATCTACAATTTCTAGTTTTGTCTTCTTTCAAATTAAGACACATGTGAAGCAATCTGAACATAGAGTTTATCTAGATTTTTATGATTTCCTCCCTAATTTTTTTCTTTTTTGTTTTTAGTTGTGGTAAAATACACATAACATAAAATTTACCAATGTAACCATTTTTAAAATTTTCTTTTTTCTTCTTTAAAATTTACATCCAAATTAGTTAGCATATAGTGAAACAATGATTTCAGGAGTAGATTCCTTAGTGCCCCTTACCCATTTAGTCCAGCCCCCCCCCCACCCCTCCAGTAACCCTCAGTTTGTTCTCCATATTTATGAGTCTCTTCTGTTTTGTCCCCCTCCCTGTTTTTATATTATTTTTGTTTACCTTCCCTTATGTTCATCTGTTTTGTCTCTTAAAGTCCTCATATGAGTGAAGTCATAGGATTTTTGTCTTTCTCTAATTTCACTTAGCATAATACCCTCCAGTTCCATCCACGTAGTTGCAAATGGCAAGATTTCATTCTTTTTTATTGCCAAGTAATACTCCATTGTGTGTGTGTATGTCATATATATATATATATATATATATATATATATATATATATATATACACACCACATTTTCTTTATCCATTCATCCATCAATGGACATTTGGGTTCTTTCCATACTTTGGCTATTGTTGATAGTGCTGCTATAAACATGGAGGTGCATGTATCCCTTCGAAACAGCACACCTGTATCCTGTGGATAAATGCCTAGTAGTGCAATCGCTGGATTGTAGGGTAGTTCTATTTTTAGTTTTTTGAGGAACCTCCATACTGTTTTCCAGAGTGGCTGCACCAGCTTGCATTGCCACCAATAATGCAAAAGAAATCCTCTTTCTCCACATCCTCACCAACATCTGTTGTTGCCTGAGTTGTTCATGTTAGCCATTCTGACAGGTGTAAGGTGGTATTTCGTTGTGGTTTTGATTCATATTTCCCTGATGATGAGTGATGTTGAGCATTTTTTCATGTGTCGGTTGGCCATCTGGATGTCTTCCTTGGAGAAGTGTCTATTCATACCTTTGCCCTTTTCTTCACAGGATTATTTGTTTTTTGGGTGTTGACTTTGATAAGTTCTTTATAGATTTTGGATATTAACCCTTTATCTGATATGTCATTTGCAAATATCTTCTCCCATTCTGTCAGTTCCTTTTAGTTTTGCTGATTGTTTCCTTCGCTATGCAGAAGCTTTTTATTTTGATGAGGTCCCAGTAGTTCATTTTTGCTTTTGTTTCCCTTGCCTCCGGAGACGTGTTGAGTAAGAAGTTGCTGCGGGCAAGATCAAAGAGGTTTTTGCCTGCTTTCTCCTCGAGGATTTTGATGGCTTCCTGTCTTACATTGAGGTCTTTCATCCATTTTGAGTTTATTTTTGTGTATGGTGTCAGCAAGTGGTCCAAGTTCATTCTTCTACATGTCGCTGTCCAGTTTTCCCAGCACCACTTGCTGAAAAGACTGTCTTTATTCCATTGGATATTCTTTCCTGCTCTGTCAAAGATTAGTTGTCCATACGTTTGTGGGTCCATTTCTGGGTTCTCTATTCTGTTCCATTGATCTGAGTGTCTGTTCTTGTGCCAGTACCGTACTGTCTTGATGATTATGCTTTGTAGTATAGCTTGAAGTCTGCGATTGTGATGCCTCCCGCTTTGGTTTTCTTTGGTTTTCTTTTTCAAGATTGCTTTGGCTATTCGGGGTCTTTTCTTGTTCCATACAAATTTTAGGATTATTTGTTCTAGCTCTGTGAAGAATGCTGGTGTTACTTTGATCGGGTTTGCATTGAATATGTAGATTGCTTTGGGTAGTATCAACATTTTAACAATATTTGTTTTTCCTATCCAAGAGCATGGAATCTTTTTCCAATTTTTTGTGTCTTCTTCAATTTCTTTCATAAGCTTTCTATAGTTTTCAGTGTGTAGATTTTTCACCTCTTTGGTTAGATTTATTCCTAGGTATTTTATGGTTTTGGTACAACTGTAACTGGGATCGATTCCTTGATTTCTCTTTCTGTCCCTTCATTGTTGGTGTATAGGAATGCAACCAATTTCTGTGCATTGATTTTATATCCTGCAACTTTGCTGAATTCATGAATCAATTCTAGCAGTCTTTTGGTGGAATCTTTTGGGTTTTCCATATAGAGTATCATGTCATCTGTGAAGAGTGAAAGTTTGACCTCCTCCTGGCCGATCTGGATGCCTTTTATTTCTTTGTGTTGTCTGATTGCAGAGGCTAAGACTTCCACTACTATGTTGAATAACAGTGGCGAGTGTGGACATCCCCATCTTGTTCCTGATCTTAGGGGGAAAGCTCTCAGTTTTTCCCCATTGAGGATGATATTAGCATTGGGTCGTTCATATATGGCTTTTCTGATCTCGAGGTATGCTCCTTCTATCCCTAATTTCTTGAGGGTTTTTATCAAGAAATGATGCTGTATTTTGTCAAATGCTTTCTCTGAATCTTTGGAAAAGATCATATGGTTCTTGTCCTTTCTTTTATTGATGTGATGAATCACGTTTTGCAGGTATTGAACCAGCCCTGCATCCCAGGTATAAATCCCGCTAGGTCATGGTGAGTAATTTTTTTAGTGTATTGTTGGATCCAGTTGGCTATCTTGTTGAGGATTTTTGCATCCATGTTCACCAGGGAAATTGGTCTATAGTTCTCCTTTAGTGGAGTCTCTGTCTGGTTTTGGAATCAAGGTAATGCTGGATTCATAGAAAGAGTTTGGAAGTTTTCCTTTCATTTCTATGTTTTGGAACAGTTTCAAGAGAATAGGTGTTAACTCTTCCTTAAATGTTTGGTAGAATTCCCTTGGAAAGCCATCTGGCCCTGGACTCTTGTTTTTTGGCAGATTTTTGATTACTAATTCAATTTCCTTACTGGTTATGGTTCTGTTCAAATTTTCTACCTCTTCCTGTTTCAGCTTTGGTAGTGTATATGTTTCTAGGAATTTATCCATTTCTTCCAATTACCCATTTTACTGGCATATAATTGTTCATAATATTCTCTTATTATTGTTTTTATTTCTGTTGTGTTGGTGGTGATCTCTCCTCTTTCATTCTTCATTTTATTTATTTGGGTCCTTTCCTTTTTCTTTTTGATCAAACTGACTAGTGGTTCATCAATTTTGTTCATTCTTTCAAAGAACCAGCTTCTGGTTTCACTGATGTGTTCTACTGTTTTTTGTTTGTTTGTTTGTTTTTGGTTTCTATAGCATTAATTTCTGCTCTAATCTTTATTATTTCCTGTCTTCTGCTGTTTTTGGGTTTTATTTGCTGTTCTTTTTCCAGCTTCTTAAGGTGTAAGGTTAGGTTGTGTATCCGAGATCTTTCTTCCTTCTTTAGGAAGGCCTGGATTGCTATATACTTTCCTCTTATGACTGCCTTTGCTGTGTCCCAGAGGTTTTGGTCTGTGTTGTTATCATTTTCATTGGTTTCCATATACTTTTTAATTTTCTCTTTAACTGCTTGGTTACCCCATTCATTCTTTAATAGGATGTTCTTCAGTCTCCAAGTATTTTTTACCTCTCCAAATTTTTTCTTGTGGTTGATTTTGAGTTTCATAGTGTTGTGGTCTGAAAATATGCACGGTATGATCTCGATCTTTTTGTACCTCCTTAGGGCTGATTTGTATCTCAGTATATGGTCTATTCTGGAGAACATCCTGTGTTCACTGGAGAAGAATGTATATTCTGCTGCTTTAGGATGAAATGTTCTGAATATATCTCTTAAGTCCATCTGGTCCAGTGTGTCATTCCAAGCCATTGTCTCCTTGTTGATTTTTTGATTAGATGATCTGTCCATTGCTGTGAGTGGGGTGTTGAAGTCTCCTACTATTATGGTGTTACTATTGATGAGTTTCTTTATGTTTGTGATTATTGATTTATATATTTGGGTGTTTTAACATTTGGCACATAAATGTTTGCAATTGTTAGGTCTTCTTGGTGGATAGACCTCTTGATTATGATACAATGCCCTTCTGCATCTCTTGATACAGTCTTTATTTTAAAGTGTAGATTGTCTGATGTAAGTATGGCTATTCCAGCTTTCTTTCGTTGACCATTAACATGATAGATGGTTTTCCATCCCCTTATTTTCAATCTGAAGGTGTCTAGGTCTAAAGTGGGTCTCTTGTAGACAACATATACATGGATTTTGTTTTCTTATCCATTCTGTTACCCTATGTCTTTTGAGTGGAGCATTGAGTCCATTGACGTTTAGAGTGACTACTGAAAGATTTGAATTTATTGCCATTATGATGCTTGTAGAGTTGGAGTTTCTGGTGTTCTCTGGTCCTTTCTAATCCTTGTTGCTATATATATATATTTTTTTCATCTTTTCTCCCCTCAGAGAGTCCCCCTTAAAATATCTTGCAAGTCTGGTTTAGTGGTCACAAACTCCTTTAATTTTTGTTTGTCTGGGAAACTTTATCTCTCCTTCTATTTTAATGACAGCCTTACTGGATGAAGAATTCTTGGCTGCATATTTTTCTGATTCAGCACACTGAATATATCCTGCCACTCCTTTCTGGCCTGCCGAATTTCTGTGGATAGGTCTGCTGCAAACCTGATCTGTCTTCCCTTGTAGGTTAGGGACTTTTTTTCCCTTGTTGCTTTCATGATTCTCTCCTTGCCTGAGTATTTTGTGAATTTGACTATGATATGCCTTGTTGATAGTCTGTTTTTGTTGAATCTAATGGGGGTCCTCCGTGCTTCCTGGATTCTAATGTTTGTGTCTTTCCCCAGGTTAGGAAAGTTTCCCACTATGATTTGCTCACATAAGCCTTCTACGCCTATTTCTGTCTCTTCCTCTTCTGGGACCCCTGTGATTCTGATGTTGTTCCTTCTTAATGAGTCACTGATTTCTCTAATTCTTAAATAGTGCTCTTTTGCCTTAATCTCCCTCTTTTTTTCTGCCTCATTATTCTCTATAAGTTTGTCCTCTATATGGCTGATTCTCTGTTCTCCCACATCCATCCTTGCTGCCGTGGCATCCATCCGTGATTGCAGCTCAGTTATAGCATTTTTAATTTCATTCTGGCTACTTTTTACTTCTTTTATCTCTGCAGAAGAGATTCTAATCTGTTTTCGACTCCAGCTAGTATTCTTATTCTTGTGATTCTAAAATTCTGGTTCAGACATCTTGCTTGTATCTGTGTTGGTTAAATCCCTGGCTGTCGTTTCTTCGTGCTCTTTTTTGGGGGGTGAATTCCTTCATTTTGTCATTTTGAAAGGAGAAAAGGAATTAATGAGGTAGAAAAATTGAAATTAAAAAAAATTAAAATAAAAAATATTAAAATTAAAAATTAAACACACACACACACACACAAAATCAAATAGATGGTGCTAGATCCTAGGTGTGTTTTGTTGTAGGTGTTGAAAGTAGTTTGACAGATTAGAGGAAAAAAAGGTGGGGGGAGGAAAAAAAAGAAATCGTCTGAGAATTTGAAAAAATGAATACACTGAAGTAGACTAAAATGAGATGATGGGGGTAAAATAGAATTTGAAAAAATATACACAAAAGCAAAGAATATAGTAGAAAAAATTAAGGAAAAATAGTTTTAATAAAAATTAAAAATAAATATGAATTTTTTCTTTTACTGTATTTAAGAAAAAAGAAAAGAAACAAAAAAGAAAAAAGAAAAAGGAATCGTTTGAAAATTTGAAAAAGTGAATACACTGTAGTAGACTAAAATAAAATGATGGAAGTAAAATAGAATTTTAAAAAAATTTACATAAAAACAAAAAATATAGCAATAAAAATTAAATAAAAATAATTTAATAGAAATTGAAAGTACAAATGAAGTTTTTCTTTCTGCATTCAAGAAAGAGAAAAATGAAAAAGAGTAAAAAATAAAAAAAGGAAATTGTTTGAAAATTTGAAAAGGTGAATACACTGAAGTAGACTAAAATAAAATGATGGAAGTATAATAGAATTTGAAAAAATTGACACAAAAGTAAAAAATATAGTTATAAAAATAAAGAAAAATATTTTTAATAAAAATTGAAAATAAAAATGATTTTTTTCTTTCTGTATTCAAGAAAAAGAAAATTGGAAAAGAGAAGAAGAAAAAAAAAGAAAGAAAATTGAATAGCTGAACCTGCTAGGAGATTGAAGTAGGACTGAAATTGCTTCGTTTACTCCTAGAATCAGTCTATGTAGCTCTTTATAGTCCATAAAGTAAGCCAGTGGTGAGACTTGTGTTCTTGAAGAGCGAAGTTGGCCCAGTTGGGCGGGGCTCAATGTAACAGTTCTGCTCTCCACTAGATGGCGCTGCTAGCCTACTGGGGTGGATTGTGAGCTTGTAGGTGTGCATGCGTGGGAGTGGTGAAAATGGCACCACCCAGCTATCCAGTCTTTTCTCCCTGATCAGCAGTCATGCACCTGTCCTCTGTCTTCAGCTTTTGTCCACTCCCTGCTTCTTCACTGTCTGTGACCAAGCCCCAGGCAGTACCTCTCTCCTGAGTTTTGTCTTAGATGTGGCTGTTTTCCCCGGCCCCTTACTTCTGAAGCACTGTGGCTTTGACCTGTTCTGCCTCTCTGGGGGAGGGTCTCCCCGAGAAATGGCTAAATGTCAGCTGCACCCAGGAACGCTTGCAGGACCCTGCTGCTGCTGGTGCCCTGAGTCTGCAGCCAGGTGCCAGCCCGCCCCAGGAAAAGTTCACAAGATAGTGTAGCAGCAGCATTTCAGGGATTATGGAAAATCACAACACATGTCTGGCACCAGGCTTCACCCTTAACGACCTTGTTCCAGCACCAGCAAATGTGGCCGTTTTCTGGGGTGTTCTGGGACTAGGTGGCTTCAACAGTCTCTACCAAATGTCCTTCCAGCAGTGGAACCGCTTTTCTCCATGTGGCCCGAGACCCTCCCAGACCCCACTCTGTTCCTGGGGATTCTCCCTTCCCACCAGAGCGCTGCCAGGTATCGAGCTGCGGAGTTGCAGCCTTTGAGCTCCCTTTGTTTACAGTCTTAATGGAATTTAAACCCTCTCCTTTCTCCTCTCTCCCTTTTTAGTTTAGTCCCTGCGGTTGTTTCCAATTTTCCACTTTCTCTCCAGCTCCTTTTGGGGAGGGTTGCTTTTCCCATATTCTCCCCCCTCCCCAGTCTCCATCCTGTCTCCACTGCAAAAGCAGTACCCTACTGTCCGTGGCTTCTCGCTCCCCAAATTCACCTCTCTGTGCCACATGTACCTGCTGAATCCTGTGGTTCAGGTTGTGCAGATTGTTGTGTTAATCCTCCAGTCAGTTTTCTAGGTGTGCAGGATGGTTTAGTGTTGGTCTGGCTGTATTACATGGACGCGAGACACACAGAAAACTTCCATGCTGTTCCGCCATCTTGTCTCCTCCTCCCCAACTTAACCATTTTGAAGCGTACAGTTTTGTAGTATTAAGTTCATTCACATTGCTGTGCAGCCATCACCACCATCCATCTCCAGGACTCTTCATCTTGCAAAACTGAAACTCTGTCCCCATTAAGCATAACCCCCCATTTTTCCCTTCCCCCAGCCCCTGGCAACCACTCTTCCCAATCTTATGTAGTAGTCTTTCCCACACTTAATTTCATAGTGTTTTTTTTTAAAGAGACCCAGTGTGGGGCTGAAACGTACAACTCTGAGATTGAGAGTGGCATGCTCTACTGACTGAGCTGGACAGGTGTCCCTTAATTTCATTGTATTTTTGAATAATTTTCTTTTATTGCCTTTTTCTAAAGCCTTCAACTTAATTCTTAATAGAAGCAAAACTCTTTCTTCTGTATGTAATATTTAATTAAATTTGTAAGTACAACAAAGAGTAAATTGGTCTAAACAGATTTGGGAACAAACATAACCAACTTGTTAAGGCTTCCTTCAATTGATGGGAGCAGAAGGGTGCAGGTGTACCAGAGAGAGTCGCACGTATTCTGGTGCTGTGGTCTTTGGCCACCATGTTTGCCAGAAGGAATGATGTGGATCAGTTAATTGGAGACTTTGTGTCAATTCTGTGGTTTACCTTCTCTGCTGTATAGTGCTTGTCATTTTCATCATCTGAAATACCTACATACCCAGCTCTGTATGTCTAAATTGTACCCACTTTTCAATGTCTAGTTCAGATGCACCTCCTATATGAAAACTTCCCTGTTCTTTCCTTTCAAACTTCTTTCTTTTAATGTTTATTCTTGAGAGAGAGAGAGCAAGAGAGAGACAGAGCATGAGTGGGGGATGGGGAAGAGAGAGAGACACACACACAGAATCTGAAGCAGGCTCCAGGCTCTGAGCTGTCAGCACAGAGCCAAGTGTGGGGCTTGAACTCACGAACCCTTGAGATCATGACTTGAGCCAAAGTCAGACACTTAACTGACTCAGCCGCCCAGGTGCCCCAAAGTTACATCAGGGGCACCTGGTGGTTTAATCTGTTAAGTGGCTGACTCTTTTAATTTTTATTTCTTTTCTTTTCTTTTTTTTTTTTTTTTACTTTGAGAGAGAGAGAGAGTGCAGTCAGGGGAGGGGCAGAGAGAGAGGGAGGGAGAATCCCAAGTAGGCTCCACAGTGTCAGCACGAAGCCCGACACCAGGCTTGAACTCATGAACCGTGAGATCATGACTTAAGCCGAAACCAAGCATCAGACACTTAACCAACTGAGCCACCCGGGCACCCCTCTCCTTTCAAACTTCAAAGGCACTGACCTGTACCTCTACAATGACATCTAACACTTTCTACCTTGCATTGTTAGTATTTCTGTGAGTTCCCCAAGAGCAGGCTCTGTGTCACATTTCTTTGGATTTCTCATATCATTGGCTTAGTGCTGTGCATGCAGTCATATCTCAGGCTCACATTTATTAAATTACTGCCTTGCCAGGATGGGACAGAGAGAATGAGAAGGGGTAACTAACTATTGGAGCACTTTTAGTTAACAAAACCTGCGTGGGTGTGTGTAATACAGTGTATTTTTTGACACTTTTATTGTAACTGTTTTGTAGATGAGGAACCTGAGACCCAGAGAAGTTAAATAATTCATCCAAATCAAATATTCTGACTGCACTATCAATGCCCTTGGCATAGTGTCTCAGCACTTCATTGTTGAAACCATTTGGTTTTGTTTAGGGTAGTTCTCTGGGTTCATAAATTAATTACTAACTGTCATCAAAGAACTGCTAGTCAAGACTAAAAGATTCCCAGTATCAATCAAATTCCAGCTGAATTGGATCTGTAGGCAGTCATAGGCAACAATCATTTGGTGGTTACCCTTAGGATCAGTGTTTATGGGCAAAGAGCAAAAGGCTATGGAATCAATAACTGGGTTGGAGCCTTGGCTCTGACCTATGTTCTGGGGCACCTGGGTAGCTCAGTTGGTTAAGCTTCCGACTTTTGATTTTAGCTCAAGTCATGATCTCATGGTTCATGAGTTATAGCCCCATGTCAGCCTCTGTGCTGATAGCACGGAGCCTGCTTGAGATTCTTTCTCTCCCTCTTTCTCTGTCCTTCCCCTGTTCACACTCTATCTCTCTCAAAATAAATAAATAAACTATAAAAAGCAAACAAACAAAAAAACGCTACTAAGTTCTGCTACCTACTGAGTGACTTTAATTCAAATAATGTGACCTCCTTGAGTCTTGGTTTTCTCATCTATAAAATGGATGTGATAATACATGGAGTTACCATGAAGATTTAGTTAATGCATATGAAAATATTTTGTGCTCTATGAGGGTATTACACAAATCCAAAGTATTGTTGTCATTAACCTATACTTACTGAGTACCATTGATCTCAAGGTACAAAAAGTCCAGTGCAGAGTTTGGGTTAATATGGAACAAAGTACCTTCAGTCCAAAATCAGGACTCTGGTGTTAGTTACTGTAGGACCCCTATGGGGACATATACCCATCTAATATGGTGTGGCTAGTATTAGTATCCTGTACTGATGGATTTTTTTGCTCAGGGACTTGTTTCCCTTCACAGGCTAAAATAACTATAAGCAAAGGCATGTAGTCTAAGGAAATGCTCCCCATTTGTGTTTTGGATTGCTGGGATATCCAACAAGTATGAGGTTGCCAAGAATGAGGGAGGCCTAGGGGTCAAGTTTGGCTATGGTAGAGCTTAGTATTAAGAGCACTGGAGTGATCCTCTCCACTGAGAAATCTTCCCTGAATCTTCAAGGCTGACCTTGGTACTCCTCCTGTGTGCTCCCATAGAACTCTGAGCACACCCCTCTCCAAACAGCAGTTGCTTTATCCTGTACATTTCCATTTACACATGTCTCTTCCCTCTTGGACTGTGTGCTCCTGTAGGCTGGCAACTGTCTTATTCATTGTTGTCTTAGTTGCACCCAAAAGAGTGCTCAGAGTTCAGGCTAGCTGTGCAGTAAGTACTTGTTGAATGAATCCCTCCTCTGGCAGTCGTGTTCTATTACAAGCCCCATCCAGAAGTGAAAGTGAGGTGGGAGTTATGGTAAATTGCTTCACCATTTTGATTGTACTGTTGTATTAATTAAATTAATTAGATCAGTGTTTCTCAATCTTTTAAAAATTATAGGCACCCTTTGGCCCCATTTTAGCCATTTCTTTTTTAATTTTCTCCCCCTATTCCCCATTAAAATTTAATCTCACAGATATACTATATGTTAGTTTATATACTGTGGCCCTTTGAAAGGCCATAACATTTTGATATGTAGATGGTTTTGTCCCTTAAGAGACAATTTTTTTTTCCCCTAGGAGTGATATCACCCCATTAAGAATGTCTGAATTAGATTCTATGTGACTAAATGTGTAGAATCAGCTGGTTTGGTATTGTGCAGATATTTTCTATTTGATATTTACATAGTTATAACATTAAGATTAAGCCTTGGTTGCTCATATTATTGATACGCTTTCAAGATAAGGCTGTGGGATTGATTTTTTTTGTACAACGTAACTGGTGCCTTTGGTGCTATTTAAATAAGGAGACAAAGCCAACACTTTTCCCAGACCACCAACAGTATTTCAGTGTGGGGCTATTATGCATAAATCTGAAGGCTTGGTTCACAATTCCATTCTTCTCAAAAAAATTTAAACTAAACAAAAAGTTATATTTATTGCTAATGAATGTAGACATCTAAATAAGTCAGAGCCATGCTGCTTGGACGATCCTGCCAGATTGTTCCTGGGCGGGTTATTTATAAATAATGTACCATTCAAGTTGGGAGAATATGCTACTACCACATGAACTTCAAAAGCAACTGTCATGTGGTTTATGTTCAAAATGAATAGGCAATTATTATCTTTGTATGACTTAAAGCAACTCTTCTGGAAATTCCATGTAAGCAGCCACAGTATTAGCAATGACAAGCTTCAACTGGGTTGCCTTTTCTCCTCCGTGTTATTATAAACAGAGAATAGTTTTTGAAGACTATAAAAAAAAGTCTGACTTGGTTTTAAAGACCTTTCAGTTCATGATTTCATGGGTTCTCTAGCTGTCTTTTCACTTGGATTCAGAGCACATGCACTTTTAGGAAAGCATGCCCTTGGCAGCCTATGCAGAGAAACCCATCTTTGCTTGGAAAGCAGTCCATGTTGTTCTGTTTATATTAACCTAGATCCTAATGGTTTGGAAGTTGTTGACTTTTATAGTGAAGTTCCATCATGATATGTTCATCATTAGTAGTATGTGGCTATGGAAGCACTAATTGTGATATAGATTTGATTACTACCAGTAAGTCCCCAGAGTGCTTTCCCTTTATCTCTGTTATTGAATGCTCTCAACCATACTCAAAGATTGATAGGGACAGGTCTTAGTATTCCCATTTTACAGATGAGGAACTTGTGAGGAAGGGGAGTTAAACAGCTTATATGGCAGATTATATATGCTTCACATTAGGTTTTTTGACTCCAAAGGCAGTGCTCATTTAATTGAACCACGATGTCCTATGCTTTCAGCTTTTTCAAGGGTCATTATGGACGAGTGACTGGACGTCAAAGGCATAACCTGGACCAGTGAGTAGAAGGAAGTAGACTTGACTCAGTAAAGGCAGAACTTTCCAGCAATTAGAACAGTCCAACAATGGCATGGATACTTTGGTGAAGTAGTGTGTGTCCTGTGACTTGAAATGGTCATCTGAATGTTGCAATGGGGTAAAACACAACGTGGCATTTGGCTAGATGATCTTTTTCAAGTCCCTTATAATCCTGTACATTATTTTTAAAAATCTTATGTCTTATTTCCTCTCCCTTGATATAGCTTCATATATCAAACACCTAATTTCATAGTTCTCTTTCCCAACTGCACATCAGAAGCACCTGTCAACCTTTGTGAAGATGCACGTGCCTAGGCCTGACCCCACGCCCCCTGTGTCAGAATTCCAGTGTGGGGTAGAGTGGGAGGTATGAGAATATTCTTTAAAAAGTTTGATTAGAAGGCATAGGCATAGGGTCGTGAACCACTCTTCTGGTGTAACCCACTGATAACAAGGTACAGACGGGCCTCATTTTGGACTTGGTGTCATTTAACAGCATCCAGAAGGCATAGTTTCTAAGCATACAATATCCTTTTAAGTGTTAATCAGACCCTTAACAAAAGTGTGTTTGTTCCCTTGGCTGCGAGAGTACCATGATCCCTTGTTGGCAGGTTAGTTTTACCAATATCTCATAATGCTTGTCCCCCTCATAGTAAGTTGGGTGTAGGTGCTGGTCCAGGAAATGGACATTTGATCAACCCACCTACAAGAGCCTTTCATATACTTCTTGTTCTGGAAAAAACACCTCAAAGGGTGTGAAGGTCAGCCTCTATAATCAGCATGTTGGATACAGAAACTAGTCAGCTGCTCACTCCTAGACTGCTTACCCACTAGTTAACTTCATAGCAGTGAGAAACCTCCAGCACCACAAAGAAATGAATGGTTGTAGTTTATTGCTTTCTTGAGGAATTTTCTTAGCAAGTACTCAACTATGTTTATAGCATTCCTCTGAGAGAATAATCTCTGAAGAATGTGCCTGTATTACATACACACCAGAGGATTATAAATTCCCCACTATGTCTCCCCATGGTGGACCGGAAAAAAAATCACAGTTGTTCCAACAGGATTTTTTTCTACTTTTCAATCAATAGGATGCTTTTGAAAGCTTATATTTCTCTTTGGACACTTTAAGTGACTGAAGAGACAAAAGAAAAAAAGCAAAGATAAAATGACAGTATAGACACTCCTCAAATCCTATAATGAACTCCACAGGGCACCCAATTTTGATGTATTAGGATTTTTTTTATAATGAGTACATTGTTGGAAATCACATTTTCTATCTGCAGGAGCTGGAGATGAAACTGAGCTGACATCTTACCTCTTTGTAGTTAATTAGCAAGAGGGAAGGAGTGTTTTGAATCTTGTATGGGAAGAGGGAGGTATTAGTCATCCAGTACTCCCCCTTTCCCTTAAAACACCTGGATCTTTTTGTGTGCTCTTTGATTTGGTTTCACAGTTTGGATGGGTCTTGTTGGCTGGGAAGGATGAGGGGAGTTGGAAAATGGTTATTATTTAATGAAAAAATAACTATAGCTGACTTCTCCCTGCCATCTTCCCTGTAGGATAAATAAAATAGGTCAGGTCGTTTTCTTTAAAGAGGAGTTCCTTACCTGGACCCAGACTGTGGGCAAAATCCAGGCTGCCAGAGTTTTTGTTGTTGCCTTATTAACACTTGTCATCATTGAATCCCCAGCACTTAGTGAAGTGCCTGGAACTGAGTAGGCATTCAAATATTTATGAGTTTAGTGAGTAAATAAAACATTATGCTGACCCATACGGTGAGGTAGTTAAGTTGTGTTAGTTGTATCTAATACCTTTCTCTGGGTAGGTATGGCGAGTTTTACATAGAATTCAGCAGTTTGGGACAGAGAGGAAGAGCAGAGCATTTATATATAATTCCATTTAGGAGACTGGTCCTTGGGCAGGTGAGCAGTGCTGGGGCCAGTGTGGACACTCATCCAGATGAAGGCTCGATAAGTGGCAGAAAAAAATCAGCACAAAGGATCCTCCAATCTGTGTGTATTTATTAATATCAGATCATGTGCCCAGTCCTGGGGGATGATAGAAAAGAGCCAGTGTCATGGTTCCTTTTCCCAGGAGAACTCTGTATACACGAAACACTGAGCAAGCGCTCAAAAACAGTCAGGACTCAAGTGTTACAAGGTGAGGGACTGATTCCAAGTGGAAGAAGGAGGCTGGATCGGTGGTGTTCGGAAGACAAAAACCATTTTCTGAGTACCCTCTATGAGAATCGCTAGATCCTACCTGCTACACACATCTCTTTTCATCACAGGGATTTGGCGAGAGACCTCAGGGGACCTGACTCAGTCAGCAAGCCTGGATCTGAGCAAAGCAGATCCCATTGGAGCCCACTGACTGTGCTTTTTCCCCTATATCGTGCTTCTTGTCCAGGTCCTATACGCAGGGAGGGCTTCCTGGAAGAAGCAGCACCTACGGGGACCTTGAGAGTAGTGGAGGGCTTTGATTTCAGGTGGCTGGAGGGTGTGTACTGCAGGCTGGGGGACTACAGCAGCAAGGGGTGGGGATGGGGATATGGACTGTCTGGATCAGGGAGAGTGTGTGGGGAAATGAGATTGGAGACATGGAGAGGCCTGGTGGTCAAGAAGGGCTCCTGTAGGCCCCTGGGCAGAGGGCAGTTGTGGGAGAAGTGGCTGGAAGTGGAGCCCATTGACAGTGGTCAGATTCTCGGTTGTCTCAATTGCTTACAAGCTCTGCGGCTTCAAGCAAGTTATTCAATCTCTTTAAGCCTTGGCTTTCTTGTCAATAAAATGGACACAATAATATTAATCTTACTAATTGCCCTGGGAAGGTGGCTGTGATACTAAAATGAATTTGTGGAGCCAGAAGCACTTTGAAAATATAAAGTGCTGTGTCCAAATGCAGGGGGGTTTGTGGTTATGTTGGGTTGAGCAGGGGAGCTTGGAGGGTGAGCCAGCTAAGAGGCTTTTCCAGTTACAGCGCATGATAGCAGGTCTGTGGCGTTGCAACAGAAAAGAGCTCCCTGTCTCTTTGCCTGTCCTTTTTGAAATCTTGTTTTTGTTTATGACCGTGGCCATGGCCTGGATGCACCCTCCCTCTTCCATGAAGCACCTCTGACTTCTTCTGTCCACAATGGCCATTTCCTTTCTCTTGTACCTGATGTCTTGATAAGGATGTTGCCCGTTCACAAACCCACCTTACTCACGCTGCCCTCTAGTCTGTGAGCCGTGTCATGGTGGGCTCAAGTCCAGTCTCTGCCACTTAATCTTTGACTTTGGGTTCTTTTACCTCTTTGCATCTTAGTTTCCTCCTTGAAAAAGTGGGAATAATAATATTACTTATCTCAGGGTTTTTGTGAGTGTTAACTTCATCAATTTGTATCAAGAGTTTAGAGCAATGCATGCAGTTTAATAAATGCTACATTTATTAAAGGTATTTTGCTATTCATGTTTTCCTATCACCCACCTCCTCCTCATTCATTCCACAGATCATTGTAAAGAGTGTTAAATTAATTAAACAAGGAGGCCATTAGACTGAGGTGGGTCTATTAGTGTGGCACCAACATAAGCAAATCACAGTCTAGGCCTATAAATACCTCAAGGTTATGAAACCAAAATGCTAAGGACAGCCAATCACAAACAGCTAACTAACATCTTTAGCCAGTCAAATAATTTCCTTTATTTGCTTCCACAATTTATTTATATGTTTCTCCCCAGCTCCTGTCTTTGGAGTGCTCCTAGCCCCTTCCTGTTTGTCACTGCCCTATTTTGCATAGATGTTTGCTCAGATAAACACTTAGGATGTTCAGTATCCTTCAGTTTTTTTTTAATGTTTATTTTTATTTATTTATTTTTTATATTTTAGAGAGAGAGAGAAAGTGATAGGGGAGAAGGGCAGAGGGAGAGAGAAAGAGAAAGAGAGAGAGAGAGAATATCCCATGTAGGCTCCATGTTCAACACAGAACCCAACGCAGGGCTTGATCTAACAACCATGAGATCATGACCTGAGCTAAAATCAAGGGTTGGACGCTTAGCCCACTGAGCCACCCAGGCGCCTCCAGTGTATTCTTTTAACAGGGGTTAATATCCTTCCTCCTTTCCTCTGTGCTCCTCTCCTTCCCTCCTTCCCTCCTCACCCATTCCCGTCCAGCCTGCCTGCCTGCCTTCCTTAAGGACTGTGGGACTCTCATGCACCTTCTGATAACTAAGACAGTGAGCACTGAGATCCAGGAGAGGGAGGTTGACAGCTGGCTGCTTAAGGGGTGCACTGGGCTCAGGATGAGTGGTTTTTACACTTTTACACTTAATAGTAACTCTGTTAAGAATCACCTGGGGAATCTTGTAAAAATACAGATTCCTGGACCTTCCCCCCCAAATTATGAAATAACAGTGGCAATAGTAAAAATAACAATACTAACCATACTGTTATGAATAAAGCTAATATGGGGTGGGCCAGACTATTCTTAGTGCTTCCTGTGGATTATCAAACTAATCCTCACAGTAGTCCCTGAGGTGAGTATTATGAATATCCTCATTTCACAGATAAGGAAATGAAAGCTTAGAGAAGAAAGAGCTTGGTCAAGGTCACACCACTGCCAGGTGGCCACGAGGCAAGCCAAGGAAGCACAGTGCTGAATGCTTCCTTGGGCTGAGTGGTGCCCAGCAGGCTGGGTCTAGACAGGCACCCTGTCGACTGTGATGTGTGGCTCATGGCTGGATCACAACATGGGGAGAGGAGCGAGCAGGCCTGGAGGTCTTTCATTGCCTTGCAGATACAGCAGAAGCCCTGCTCACTGCAAGGGGTACCCATGTGGCTATACTGTCTGCTGGGGGACCAGGTGGGCGACCGTTCCCCGACCCTCCCCACAGCAGCAGCAAAGGGCCCCAGGAACCTTGATACTAGGAGCCGAAACCATGTGCACAGGTCTTATCTGCAGCCTGCTTTCCTTGTCTCCTTTCCATCTCTCTTTGCTTTCCTCCTCTCTGCCCTTGACACGCCCCCTTCCAGAGGGCAGGGTCTCTGCCCTCCCAGGCTTTTCCTCCCACCCTGGGACCTAGGAATCCACACAAACCATGCAGGTCTGGGCTGCTCGGCTTGCCTTTGGAGCCCCTTTTGCTCAGGCCAGACTCCACACCCAGGAGCCCCTCACAGGCTCAAGCTGCCCTGGGCACGGATGGTCATGCTCATTCACCTTATGGAAATCTCCTCTGCATCAGATTTGCCCGTGCTGTGGGGAAGGAGCCACCATTTCTACCGAGAATTTGGAATAGAACTCAATTCACTTGCTTAGCTCACTTGCTTATCATGCCAGCGGTGTGATTCTGACCACTTGTGACTGCCGCCTGCTGGCCTGCAGCCATTTGGCTTTGACTTGAGAGAGGTGGCCTCACATATTCTGCCCTGGGGACAGTGGGAGGGCCTTCAGCTCTTCTCAGTCCAAGTGGCTCTTCACCATCTCCTGAATATCATGGACTCTGATGTACATAGGTTCTTGTCCAAAAGAAGTTGTTGACAGGTGTGATGGCATAGTAGGAAACAGTGTCTCCAGGGAGGCAAGATTCCAAACTGCTTCCAGAGGCTTCTTTTTACCTGAATTAAGAACTCTCTCATTAAACCCATGTCTTTTAGTTCTGATTCTAAGGTGAGGAATCACACTTGATTCATTATAGTTCATCAGAAGAATGGGAATCTGGGTCTTTGCCTGGTGTGGATGAAGGCCTGACTACAGCTCCCATCGGGGCTGGGATGTGTCGGCTGGGACCTCACCTGAGCACCTGATTGAGTAGATGTAGACACTTAGCTGTTATTTCTAGAATAGATGCATGAATGAAATCACAATTAGACACTTACAGAGATAAAATTTAGTTTGATGAACTAGAAGCTTCCTTGTATCATATGTTTTCTCCTGTGATTTAGTCCTTATGGGGAAGGCATCCCTTTTAAGAAAACTCAAAAGGGAAATAACAATAGAAATCTTATTTATGTATAGAGAGCTTTACTCTTCCCCAGTACTTTCCCACATATGACCTCATTTAATCCTGATGAATCTTCTGTGACAGAGGTTATTTTTATTTCTATCCAAAAAAGAAGACTTGGGATCACAGTCAAAAAAGTGTCAAACTACTTGTTAGACCTATGGTCTAAATTACTTCTTGTGACTTTAATTCTAGTCTTTTCCCCTTCTACCCCAGCTGAGTAGAGAATAATTATAATAATACAACTTTTGATAATAAGACATAGAGAATTAGAGAGACTTACATCCTATGTGGAGGCATGTTCTAATTCCACATTTAGCAGATGAGGAGACTGAAGGAAGTTTCCTCAAGTAGATGAAGCAACTCAATAGATAAAAGGGCCTTCAAATATGCATGTGGTCCCCTTAGGGAAGGCATGGCTCATATGCCATGGAGCTCTGATTTGAACCACCCTTTTCTTCTGTCCCTGGCCATGCCAAGGTCAGGCAGTTGCCACGTGGCTGACCCAGAATGGTAGCCCAGGCAGTGTGTGGCTCCTGAGTGGGGGCTCCCCACGAGCACACAGCACTGCCCTCTGCTACGCTCCCCCTGCCCTTGCATCTCACCAGCTTCCGGGCTGTCTCCTGTTTTTATCTACTGGGCAGACCACCTTCTTGCTCTCTCCTCCCTTTTTACTAGCCTGAGTATAGCAAAACAAATCACACTAACCTGGAAAAGTTGAAGATAATGTTTTCCCCATGGGATGGAAAGCCATGACATAGAACTTTGAAGACAGGCTAATTATCTTGGGATTCTCCTTTAAAAACACCTGGTTCACTTGGCTCCCACAAAGGTCTAGGTGACTGCAGAGTGCCTGATTTTTCAGCGCCACTCCCCCCACCTGAAACATTCCTTTAGGTTTCTTCTGGGATCTTTTGTCTTATAAGGAATGACTGCCCATAACCTACTTCTCTGCATTCATTACTTTTCTTTGGGCTCATGGGGTAAGGAAACACTGGGAAATGCTCAGAGAAGACATTAGTCCTTTTCATTTCAAGACATTTTTGAACAACAATGTTAGAACCCCTCTGATGCTGCTGTGAATTGTTAACAAGCATGTTTGCACATCACATCTATCATGGTATTTGCACGATGTTATATGAAGAAACAGCTCAAAGTATTTTTAAGATACAGCCTTTTATCTCTGGAAGCACCAGAAAGTATTTGCAGATTGGTCCCGGGAATCAAATTAGCCTAGCACATTGGTGAGTTCCTGGAGGCGTGGGCATTTCTGTAAGTGGTTCCTAGCCCCTTAATCCTTTTGATCATTTGCACTGTGTATTTTTACACAGACTCTTGTACTTTGGAGAAATAAAATAAAGAAACTTAAAGGTGAGTTTGATGAGGGCTTCTCCCCACTGTTTGTCAATGCAGATGGATCTTGAATTTTAATGGTAGCAGTTTCTTTTAAACCACCAAGCTTCTTTAAACCTCTCCACAAATAATGTCCGTGCTTAGATTATGTCTGAAAATGTTTATGGAAATCTTTCCTGACCCCATATTCCTACCACAAAAGAAGGGCCTAATTCTGTAAAATAGTCTTGACAGCCTGGATGTCAATTACTCCACAGCTGTGATTTCTCATATAGGGCCACTGCCTATATGACATTTGCAGCCACTTGCTGACTTCAGCGGTCTACAGTCAGGAGCCTGGCTTACGGGCATAGAATGAGCACCTCACTAGATCCTGCTGCTTATTGGCTGTGGGATGTTGTGTGAGAAAACTTGTGGAGAGGACTTAGTTGTCTTACCTTTAAATGGGGACTGCATCTCTCTTATAAAATTGTTGTGAGACATATTTGTATGCCCATGTTTATAGCAGCATTATTCTCAGTAGCCAAAAGGTGGAAGCAACCCAAATGTCCATTGACAGATGAATGGATAAGTCAAATGTGGCATATCCATATACTGGAATATTACTCATTCTAAGAATGAGGGAGGAAATTCTGACACTTGCTGCAACATGGGTGAACCTTGAGGATTGTGCTAAGTGAAAATTGCACTTTTCTGAAGTGTCTAGAGTGGTCAAATTCACAGAAACAGAAGTGGAATGGTTGCCGGGGGTTGTGGGTAGGAGAGAAACGGGGAATTAGTGTTCAGCGGATACAGTTTCAGGCTTGCAAGGTGAAAGAAGTTCTGGAGATGCATGGTGGTTGACAGTAGCACAATGGCGTGAATGTAGTTTATGCCACCAAACTGTGCACATGAAAGATGGTTAAGATGGTAAAGTTTGCTGTGTGTATTTTCCACAATAGGAAGAACTCGGGAAAAAACTTGTTATGAGCATTAAAGAAGGTCAAGTAGGTAAAGTGCCTACCGTTTTATCAGACTTCAGTGAAGGTAACACTTTTTACTAGGGTTAGGACATTGTATTGTAACGGTCACATGATACTTCACCATGAGGTTATACCATAATTGGTTTCTTTAAAAAAATTCTTTTAATGTTTATATATTTTTGAGAGAGACAGAGCATGAGCAGGGAGAGGGACAGAGAGAGAGGGAGACACAGAATCTGAAGCAGGCTCCAGGCTCTGAGCTGTCAGCACAGAGCCTGATGTGGGGCTCGAACTTAGGAACCAGGAGATCATGACCTGAGCTGAAGTCAGACGCTTAACTGACTGAGTCACCCAAGTGCCCCAATTGGTTTCTTTTTTTATTTGACTTTTGGATATCTTACAGTACTCCAGCATTGTAATGATGGAGTAAAAAAAAATTTTTTTTGCATGTACGTATCTTTTCCATTATTTGGGGTTGTATCTTTGAGATAGATTTTCTGTATCACTTAGTGGAGGTGAGTTAATCTTTGTGGCTCTTGATACATATGCCTGTGGGAGTTGGTCATTTATACTGTCACCAGCCAAGTAAAGATGCCAGTTTCATAGTCTCCTCATCAGCGCTAGTTACGCTTTTAAGCAGTTTTATAAAATGTAATGCGAGATGGTATGTTCATGTTTCAATATGCCTTTATTTGCTTTTATCACTAAAAATGTGGAGCATTTTTCAATCTTGACTTACATTTATTTCTTCTTACATGCACTGCCTGTTTACATCTTTTACCTGTATTTCTAGTGTGGTTTTCTATGCTTTTGTTACCAAATATATTTATCATAATTGTTACACATTGTTGCTACTTTTAATATTTAGAGAGTTTAATTTTTATTTAATTAAATCATTCACTTAAACATTTCAAAATACAAAATAATAATACGATTTTAAAGTAGGATCAAAAGTGGTTTATAATAACATTATTATACTTAATGTATCTTCTTCCCATAATTCTCCCATAATTCTTTTCATATCTGTTTGTATAAAATCTGTCTTTTGCTTACTTACATGCCTATAGTATTTGAATTGAAATTATGTAAGATGACCAATTCATTTAAATATAAATACATTTTTATTTATTTATTCATTTATTTATTTATTTTTAAGTGTTTATTTTTGAGAGGGAGAGAGAGCACAAGCAAGGGTAGGGCAGAGAGAGACAGACAAAAGGTCTAAAGTGGGCTCTGCATTGACAGCAGTGAGCCTGATGTGGGGCTTGAACCCATGAACCATGAGATCACAGCCTGAGCTGAAGTTGGATGCTTAACTGACTGAGCCACTGAAGTGCCCCTAAATATCTTTTTAAAAAATGATAAGAAAAATTAAAATATAACGCAATATAAAAAGGATATTGCCAAAATCAGAGCAAATAAATTAAAGTTATTAATAAACATGACCTTTTTCTTTACCTTACTAATAATTAAATTCATTGAAAATAAACTGATAGGGTACAATTGTCCAATTGGTAAGAGTTAAAAACATTATAATAGTGACTGAGACTGGCCTTAATATACTGCCAATAGGGAGAGAAAATTGGGTCAACTTTACTGAAGCATTTAAGCACTAGATATCAAGAAACTTAAAAATGTTTGTAAACATTGGTTTAGAATTCCCACTTATGTAACTGTGGCTTGAGACAGTCTTGGAAATGTGGAAAGATATTTATGTTGATAGATAAAAATAGGATTCAGTCTAAACTCCAATGACAGGGAGTGATTGAATAATAGTACAACCATCTTTGGAGTGTTATGTAGTCATTATAATGGCTTTTTCTAAAAATTTTAGTGATATGGGGACAAACAATATGCTGGTATGTAAAAGAAAAGCATGATGACAAGATTACAATAAAGCAAATTGTACATGGTGTGGTGGTGTGTGTGTGTATGAGCACATGTGCACTTGTCTGTATTTGGTACATATCCAGAAAGAATTGTGTAAAAAATGTTGATAGTACTTATTTTATGTGGTCAGATTACAACACATTATTTTTTTTCTTTTTTATACTTCTGCACATTTTCTAAGCTTCATATTATTTGCAAATTATTATTTCTACCATCAGAAATAAATTTAAATATTAAAAAAAGATTAAAGATAATGAATAGATTTTTATTTTCTTTTTCTGGATTCATGTTCACTTTGCTTTCTTTGCTTTGTTTATTGGACAGAATCTTGGACAAAACACCAGAAGGTTTTTAGGTTATGGTCCAGAAATTCACTAGCTCTATGTGAATTTGGGGCAAATCTAACTTCTGTGTATCTCAGTTTTCCAATGATAAAATGGTTGAGAATTAAGGTGAGATTAACAACCTATGGGCAAACACTTTGCAAACTAAGTTGCAAGTTCAAGGGATTCCTGGACCACTGTGTGGTCTGAAAATTTGTTACGACTCAGAGAACTCACTGAGAACAGTTGTCCTCAGAGTTACAGTTTATTATAGGGGAAGGGTATGGATCAAAATCAGCCAAAGGAGGAGATGCATAGGGCGGGGTCTAGAAGGGTTCCAGTGCAAAGTTTCTGTGTTATCTTCCATGCAGTCAGGATGTATTACCCTTCTGGCATCCATGTGTGACAGTATGCAAAAAGTATTGCCAACCAGGAAGCTCACCCATGCTTTGATGTCCAGAGTTGTTATTGGGGCTTTTTTACACAGGCATGATTGATTGATTGCCCACAAGGTTGAATTCTGTCTCTGGGTCAGCTGATGCTGTGTTACCCAAAGACCCTACTCTCGGCACAAGGTTGGTCTGTCTGGCATGACCAGCCCTGAACCTAACTAACACTGTTGGGTATGGCCAACCCTACCCTATGATTCAAAGTGGCCAGCTCCCACCCTAGGACTGTTGGTGTGGCCGGCGCCACTTTAAAGAGGACATTCCTATCAGGTATGACATAAATTACCTTCCAGAGGCCAAGGCTAAGGCCAGATATCTCTTTAGGCAAAGCTAAATTCTTAACTATGCATAAGGTGACTGGAAAGAGATGGAAAACAAATTTAAATATAGAAATGATATGTATGGAGGCTTCTATCACTTACTACACTCTAACACTGTAAAATAAGGCAGGATATGAATTCTATAGATACAAGTGCAAATACCCACTTCCCTGATCTACAGAACCTTGGGGACCACCTCTGAGAATGTGCATGCTAACAGAGACACATTTGCTGCAGTGGTTGTTTACCACGAGACGAATTAGACTGAGAAAACACTTACCACCCCGCTGGGTATGTGAACCTGGCCCTTGCCTCTGTGTTAACAGCACAGCAAATATGTCCCCCCATTAACGAATTTATCTGATGCAATATAAGCCTGCTTGTTACAGGTTTCTTGATCTGGCACCATCTCATTCTGTTAGTGCAGCAAAACTTACTGCATATAGCACAGTGTGGTGATGATAAAAATAAATTGGCTCATCCCCCTCACAGAGTTTCAAACCATGAGCACTATGTCAGATTGGATGCATAAGGTTTGATAAGAGTGAGATTAAAAAAAAAAGAAAAGAAAACCCAAGTTTGTTTTCTCATGAAATTAAAAAAAATAATTAGAGCACAATGACAAGAAGTCATCATCCTCAGGAAGCTTGCCAGAGGACAACTGTGTGCTCTTATGGAGAAAGAACCAGTGACAGACTTACTATGAAACCATTCGCTAATGTAGTTATGCTCCCACCCTTCCTTCGGAGGAGGGAAGAATTTTAGCCCTTGTCTGGTGATTTTTTGGAAATGAGTAACTTGTAGTAAATTGGTGTTGTCAGTAAATTTTGGTTGTATGTTCTGTTTCTTTCAAGGAAAAACTGGCCATGCAGAAGTAGTCCGAGTGGTGTACCAGCCAGAACGCATCAGCTTTGAGGAACTGCTCAAGGTCTTCTGGGAGAATCATGACCCGACCCAAGGTAGATGAGTGAGCCAGTATTTAATTATCTTACTAATTACAGCTGGGATAATTAGTGTTTGAGCTGCATGGAAGAGATGAACCTTGAAATCACACAGGAGCTCAAGAATATGATTGCAGACATTTATTGACGGAGAAGAGGAGGGGCTGGGGAGCAACCGGGGGGAGAGAATAAAGGCGCAGCCACAGTGTGCACTCCTCCCCCCTTTACAGCTGTCAGGGGTGGGAAAATTCCCACAGAGAAAGACGCCAGACAATAGAGATTCGTTCACCTTTGATTATTGCATTATTCCTCCTTAATGCAGTCTTTTGTCTACAAAATTAAAGTGTCTTTCTAGCAGCTCCAAAGTTTTCCTGATTTATGGTTCCTTTATTCCCCTGAATTTAGCCTTTCTCATCTTTTGACATTATCAGGCTCTTTTTTTTTTAAATGTCTGCGGGTGATAAAAAAAAAAGAACATAAAGGTAAAATGCAATGTTCAATGGGTCCACAATGCTTAGGTTATTTACATATTTCATTTGTCTTCTTTGAGATTTGTTATATGGAGACATTAATATGTTTGGGCTATAAACAATGGTGGCCAGAAATTTTATTTGAATGCACACATAAGCAAAAATCCCCTGTTGGCAAATATCATTTGTAATATTCAATAATGAAGCAATTTCCAGATTTCATCCTAACAGCCTTACAAGCACTGCCTTGCCAATATGATGATCTGATATTATGAGGCTTATGAACTGAAAAGTCCTATATAATAGATGTGATTTTCACAAACCCTGTTCATTTAGCAATCAGTCTATTTAACAAAAATATTTTCCCTTTGGTGTCAGGTTTTTGTGTAGCGGGTATGCTATGTTGGCTGTTTCTGAAGAAGGGATCTGTTTTTCCAAATGTGCATTGTGCTTTGTGGTGGAATTTTAATATGACCCCAGCAGCACAGGATGGTGGGCCCTGAGTTCTGGTTCTAAGAACCACTCAGTGCCTGGGTGATTTACTAGAGGGCAAAAGTCAGAGCTAAGTATAGTAAAATGATAAATAAGCCAGGGTACTGCAGGTACAGGATCCAGGCAAATCCATCAGGGTGGGTGAAGGCCTAGGAAGGAAGCCAGGAGCAGGAGTTCCATTATAGTGAAGTCTGGTTTGACATAGGGGGATGAGTCCCTAGCAGTAGAGGGATAAGGTATGGGGCAGGGGAGGTAGAAGACTAGTAGGGCAAAATACTATAATGAGAAGATTCAGATGTCACCCTGGTCTGGACTACTAGACTGGCCTATCATATGAGAAAGGCAGGTCTGACAAACTCAGTCTTGGCTCAAGCAGGAGGCTCTGACAATGAGCATCATAAACAAGAGTGATGATGGCTAAGAGCTTGTGCTGGTGAGCCTTTGATCCAGGTGGAGCAGGCATTTGGCTCTCAAAGCCAAGGGTCATGGCAGATGCTGAGAGCTCCAAAATTCTCAATGAAGATACACATTAGGAGCCCAGGCAAGCCTGAAGTCATGTAGGAGACAGGATCCCCACAGGCTTACAAGGTTAGGTACATGGCCTTTGGCCTGGCCATCCATAATGTCCTGTCCTGATAGAATCACTTTATGCTTAGCCCTGGCAAGATTTCAGAGGGTGAAGTCTGTCATGCACTTCTCTCTCCTTTCTTCTCTTAACTTCTTACCTATTTTATCACATCTTTACCAGCACACCTCAGTTAATTATATCACTAGTACTGGCCCCTAAATCTTAGAGGGAATTCTACTTTTAAAAGAACCTTAAAAGAACCTCTTGTTCTCCCCATCCCACATATCAAATTTGTCTCAACTGTGCTTCAGCCCTCTTTCAAATTCTTTGTTTGCTGTGTATTCTATTGTTTGCTAATAACAAGGTACCACAGATCCGGTGGCTTAAATAACAGTAATTTATTTTCTCACATTTGAAGAGGCTAGAAGTCTGAGAGGAAGGGGTCGGCAGGGTTGGATTCTTCTGAGGCTTCTCTCCTTGGCTTGTAGATGTCTGTGTTCTCCCTGGGTCCTCACATGGTCTTCCTTTCACATGTGTCTTTGTCCTAATCTCTTCCTATAAAAACACTGTCATGTTGGATTAGAGCCTACCCAAATGACCTGATTTAATCTTAATCTTTAAAGACCGTCTCCAAGTAAAATTATATTCTGAGGTACTAGAGTTCAGGGCTTCAACATATGAATTTGGGAAAGATACAATTCAGCCCATGACACTGTTCCATAAAGTATAGCTTGGTATACTATTCTTCCAGAGGTATTTTGATTCTAACAGAGGGTTTGTAGATTCATAGACTAGAAGGGATGTTAGAGGTCATCTGGTTAATCTTCAGCTTCAATTCTGTAAGTCAAAAGATGAAATTGCTACTGACAGCGTTCACAGACAATAGGATTTGATTGTTGAGTACATATTTTTTTCACTGATATTTTAGAAAAATTATGCATGGACAGGAATAGTTTTTCTACCCTCGCATATGTCTGTTTCTACTTACAATATTGCTTGATGCAGTATATATAGTCACAGGTATTAAATTGCAAGATATGTGATCTTCCCACATTATTGCTAGGATTACTTTTGTTGGATAGTTTAATGTAATGGGCCATGGTAACAATCTTTTTCTGTATTCCAGAGTTTCCCATGACACTTCTGGAAATAGGGTGAAAGGAGTGATTACATGACCCAGGCCTGGCCAGTCACAGTATCTTTTTCTATTGCCAACAGTGTTTGATTCAGGGAATGGGCATGGGACCCAAGCATGACCAGTTTGAGCCCTTCTCTGGGACCGTTGTGTGAGAGAAAAAGGTGTTCTCCCTTTTCTGGGGAGGTGGAGGTGCTCTGTATGTGGAAAGAGCTTGTCCACAGAAGAAGCAAGGGAGGAAGATGGGAAGAGACACTGAGAGACAAGAGATAGGAAGAGAGAACCTTCAGGAGACTGAGGTCCTCTCAGCTATGAGAGCTACTAGGTACCTACCCTCCGTCTCCATCTTTTTTTAACTTAAGCTAGTTTGTTGGGTTTCTACTACTTGCCACAACAACAACCACAAAAATTACTGCTTCACCACTCATTCAACTTAATCATAGTGCTTATTATATCCAGCCACTGTTAGTTAACCATGTTCATGGTCAACCATGACCTCTATAAATTAGAGGTTTAAAGCCATTTGGTTAATAATTTTGTCATTGACTCAGACATGAAGTGGAGGACATTAAAGATTGTTTTCTCAGTACCTGTTGGTGGTTTGATTCTGGGGTTCCTTGGTAATTCAGATTGAAGAATTGGGGTTTAATATTTGAGATACATGGCTTGAATATATACCAAATCATCTCAATGTTTCTAAACTGCTATGAAAGACTATCAGTCATTAATGACACTTATCTTGTATCTACTCTGTTTGCCAGGTGCACCACTTTGTTAGGTGGTGCTAAATCACCAAGTTGTCTATAAAATGCAGCAGTATCCAGCCTCTTGGCTAATGCATAGAGAAAATAGATTTCTATAGGCAGAAAATAGTTTAATCTGAATGTACCGAGATCAAATGAGCATTCAGATAAATGTGTGTAAGACCAAAATATTAACCTGAAATCATTAAAACAAGTATATGCTAACATTGGAACTTTAAAAGCAAAAACATAAATTCAGAAGAAAGCCGGTGTCAATGAATTTAATATTCCCAGGGAACCCAGAGGATCCAAAACATGTAGTCACATGTACTTTTTCTGAGGTAAGAATTTGAAGCCCACTCCCTGAAGGATGGTCACAAAGCAGGTGAACTTGGCCATCTGAACACAACTTCTGAATTCTCTGCTTAAAGTCACATGGTGACTCCTGTCACTTTTCCTAGTACAAAGTGGCCCAGAAAAGAGAAACACCCAGTAGAACAGAGGAGGGACAGAGAGAAGTGTAAGACTGACTGGTGTTACTCGGAAAGTGGATGTTTCAGAAGACAGCAGCATGTTGGCTTTGGAGAGACTCTCATTGATAAAGCAATAGCCAAGTCTATGTTGTTTTCTGAAACAGGAGTGATTCTTAAAACTGTGTAAGGAATACTCTTGCCTATGCCAGAGTTGCTTACCAGCAAAAAGACAAAACTTGAGTAAAGTTGAGAAGACATTGACCTTTGATGTGAAGATATGCTCAGGAAACACATGATTCTCAACAGTAATATGGCTCAAGAGAAATGTGTTTTAATTAGCATGCTTGAAGACTTCAGTACTTTGCTTATAGAGTCGTTAAACATTTGAAGGAGTCACTTAAATTTTTTAGGTATGATTTACTTCATTTTGTGAGAGAAGAAATATCCTAGAATAATATTTGCAAATGTGGAGACTCTTGCTAATGTTCAGGGTTTACTATGGTAGCAATGGCATGAATTTAAGTGTAAAGTCCCTTTCAATTAAATTAGATCTTCATGGCATAGGCCAGACAGAAAAAATCCTTCAAGGTACTGAAGCAGCTCTCACGGTATCTGCCCTAATGGCAAGAAAGAACTTCCCATGGTCTGCATTTGGAAGGGAGCAGAGCTGGAAAGAGAACCATCAGAAAGTGTAGGCTTTTCAAGGTACAGGTGGGGCCAGAGACCTGCTATTTCACAGCCAATAGGCAGTGGGTCCTGAGAGAGTGCTACTCAGTGGATTAGCTTCAAGTCAAGTAACAGACCTAATAGCATCATTATACGTTTGGCCAGTAATTGGAATAGTCTTTTCTCTTAATTTACCAATTACCACAAAATCTCTATTTTGCCGAAGCACTCAGATACCACCGTTTAAGCTAATATGACTTGTTCCAGCGTTCTGTCTTACTCACGAGACAAATATGGTCCCTCCAGGTTTCTAAGGACAGACTGGAGCATGCTCATTCCTGACTGTGTGATCTCCAAACCCCCCAGTCTCCAGGAAACATGGCAGAGAGCCTGAGATTTAGGAGATTTGGGGTCTGGGCCCGCCTTACCCCTTCCTAACTGTGTGACCTTAGCCAAGACACTTTATTCAATCTGAGCCCTCTATTTTCTCATCTGTCAGAAGGGGATATTAATGTCTATACTGCATGGGTCATAGGTTGTCATAAGTGTTAAATGAAATAATGTGAAAATAACTTGAAAACGGTCAAGTACCATGCAAGTGCCAGGCATTGTCCCTGTGTCCTCCTCAATACCATACAGTTTCACTGGGTTTATTTATTTTTATATCTACAATTTCTGCGGGAATATATTTACCCTCTGCCTACAAAAGTGTGGGTTTTCTACCCACAAACTTTCTTTTGTCCTTCCTGTTGGTTGAAAAGATTTCAGCATTGTTGATGTTGTCATTCTGTGATGAAACGGCTGCTGTTGCTGCTGCTGGGGGTGGTGGCTGTGAGGCTGATGGACAAGTGGCTCTTTAACTTTGCTGCTGACACAGTCATCCAAAGAAGCAGATCACATCCCAGCCTCTCATGCTTGATCTGTTTCCTGCCTGGTACCCTCTGTGCATCAGTTACACCATTTCAGCCCTGTTCCTGCACTGACCCATACCTTGGGCCAAGCCACAAGGACACGGGCACAGAATGTAGAGATTTCAACTTCGTCTCACTTGATCCCCCAAGTCTGACTTCTCGGTCCCAACCTGTTTTATTCTCCTCAATCCTGGGAGAAGGGATAGCAACATTTTCTAAGCACCTTTTATGGGCCAGTCTTAGTGATAGATGTTTTATATTTATAATTTCATTTAATCCTTACCACAACCTTAGGAAGTGGGGTTCATTGAAACCCCATTAACTGAAGAGAAGAAATAAGGTTCCAAACAACAATCTTGTTCAGTATTGATGGCAGTATTTGGACTTGGCTCTGTCTAAAGCTCAAGGCTGTTTTCTTTCCCCTTTACCAGAGGGGTCCAGACTTCCAGACTAGGGGAAATTCTTCCAAGGACAAATGATTTTATGGATCCCCTCTCCCCATGTGATCTAGTTGTGTTCTTAGTAACCTTTTTAAAGCAAATATGTTAAGGTGCCACTATGAAATTAATTACACTTTAAATTGAATGCTTATTTTATTAACCACCACAATATCACATACCTCTGGAAAATAGAAATGCCCACACACATAATGCATTCTACAGACTCCAGGCAATGCCTGCTGCATGGTTGGATTTACGGACTTCTTGTAGTAGCTTCAAGCCTTCTCAGAGGACTGTGGCTATAGGTGGAAGCTCCTCCAATGTGCTCCTGAGGGAGCAGTGGCCCTTCTGCAGATATGCCTGCTGGCTGAGACTGCTCCTTGACTCCAGTCTCAGTTTCCCCACTTCTGTAGAATTGTAATTTTAACTAGATTGGTAGCACCAATTGAAACTAAATTTCTCAGACTCCTTATGGCTAAGTATGGCCACGTGTCAGAATTCTGACTATCAGGGAATGAGCACACATGATGGTTGCAACTTCTGGGTTGTATGTACTTAGAGCAAGGAGTATTCTCTTGCTCTTCCTTCCTTCCTACAAGTTGCCTCTAAAGGTAGTGGTGAACCAGCCTGGAGCATGTGGATGGGGGTCTCACCCTTGTAATGGAGGCACTACAAACTAGAAGGCTCCAGAGTCACTATTCCAGGCTGAACTGTGTGTAAGAACTATCTTCTTTAACCAATTGTTATTTTGGTTCAGTTAGGCTTTCCCCACCCTCCCCCCCCCCAACCTTTTCTACAACAGCTGAACTTATATCTTTACTAAAATAGCCTTCAACTAGAAGCTGGTGATGAACTCCCAGTCACTCTTCTGAAGATCTTAATTAAAATGTTTCCTTAATTAAAGCATCTTTAATTAAATCTGTTAAGAGTATGGACCCTGGGGTTAGAGAAGATATGGCTTTAACCAGGTCTGCTGTGAACTAGCTGCATGACCTGGGGAAGTTACAGCACATCACCAAGTCTCATTTCTCTCTGTCTTTACTTGAACTCCTGGGTCCGAGCTATCATTATCTCTCATCTGGCTGCTACACTAGACTCCTGACTGGCCTGTCTTGCCCTTTCCCAATCCAGTCTCCTTAATGACCTGTTAAAAACACATTACAGAGTATGTCCCTCTTCTGCGTAAAGCACTGCGCTGGTTGTCCATTTTGGGGTAGGATAATATACAGTCTCTTTACAATGGTCAGCCTGACCTGGGATTAACTGATTGGCACTCACTTGTGCAACCTCAGCACCTGCACTTCCATGTAGCTCCCTGCCTCACCCCCGCATCCTATTCCACTGCACGTCTGGTGATGTGCCCTCCTTCACTCCATTCCTGGAAGACTCAAGTGCTTTCTTGCCCCAAGGCCTGTACCTACTGCTCACAGTCTGCCCACAGCTCTAGGCATGACTGGCTCCTTCCTTTTCTTCAGCTTGAAGTGTCATATCCTCAGAGAGGTCTTCCCTGACCCACTTTAACTGAAGTAGTACCCCAAGCCCTCACTCCCAGGTTTTGCTTGCCTCCCTAACATTTGTCACAAGGTGTGGTGATCTAACTGTTCACTTGTTTACAAACAATCTCCTCCTCTAGAAAGTAAGCTTCACCTGAAATATTTTGTCATTGAACAAATGGATGAAAACCTCCATTTTCCCATCTATAGAACAGTTCTTACCCCGTAAATGTGTGTTGGGATGTATGAGGAAATGAAGTCTGTTGTGTGGAGGCCAGGGCTAAGCAGAGTAAGCATGTCATAGTTAATAGCCACCTACTCACCCTGCCTACATAAGAGCCATTTCACCAGTTTTTGTTTGCCTTGCTCCTTCCTGAACCCCAGTATTCCTCCAGTTTTTCTCTATCATTTTTCCCTCAGCTTATGTTCTGAATATCTTTGATCATTTCCTGTGCTTGGTTCATACCCTTTATGCTCAATCAACTTCTCAATACCCCTTTCCCTCCCACACCCACTCTCCCCTTCCTGCAGTGAGTCCCCACTTGTCCTCAGAAAGCTTTGTCTAATTCTCCCCAGTTGGCCATATTATCTATGGTATTAGGCTTCATGGGGCCCCAGGACTACACACCCTGGGCCTGCTGCTTAGCCCTCAGAGTCATGAGTAGGGGATTAATGGGACTCTTCAGCCCATGGTTAGAACTAGCGACCCCCACCCCCCACCAAAGACTCTTTTCCATTCAGTGACCTTGCCCTCCCTCCCCACTCCATGTCCCAACACACTCACCATGAAACATTACTTTAGGTGGGTTATTCCCAAGAAGCCCGAGAATTGTGGGTGGGGTTGGTCCATTCCATCTTCAGCAGGTTTGCTTCATAGCCTCCTTCCAGGTGTATGGTAGAGAAGAAGCCCCCTCATGCTGTGTAGTGGGAAACATTGATTGTAGAGAGAAGAAAATCTTATTTCCTTCTGTTTCTCATCAAGTTGGCAATTACATGCTGGTGTTCATACATTTGAACTTGCCAAATTAATATCTGAACTTGGTTGTGCTGACCCTTTTAAGTTAGTTTTTTTTAAATAAGTCACCAGTTTTGAAGGACTCTTCTTTTTTTAGACCATGCACAAGGAATCTATCATCTGCAAATAATTAGACAGTGGGAATTATATTGTATTGCTAATGAGCAGATGTGCATACTTATAGTGGAGGAACAGCTGCACACATATAAAATGCAAAAACGACCCAAACCCAGCATTATGAATTCTGAAAGGGATTTCATTCTTTTAAGAATTTCAGAAACAGAGAAAAATGAAACAAAGCATTTAACTGATATTTTTCTTTATTAATTGTTCTTTCAATCGTACTTTTCCTTGCATAACATTATCGTACATGTACATTGTATCTTTGCTATTTGCAAATGTGCTATTTGCACTTTTAAATCCCTCTCTCATGTAATACTATAGAGCTTATATTTAACATTTTTCCTTTGCTTTCTAGTTCTGTAAGGGTTTGGTGCCTCCACACTGAAGGAAAGACTCTTCCTGGGTGTTTTTTCTGGGCTGGGCATTGTGCTAGGCACTTGAATGCTTGTGATCCCGACCTGTGAGTAGGTGGCTTTAGACCCATTTTACAGATGAATAAATAGGCCCAGAGAGGTGAAGAGATTTGTTACAAGGAAGCTATTGTATGTGACAGAGCTGGGATTTGGACCTAAGGGCTTACTTAATTCAAAACCTTATTTTCTTTCCATTGTATGGTCCACAGTCCCACATTGTTAAACATTAGTATATGAGGCTATCAGCCAACAGAAAACACAGCGCGCTATGAAAACAGCAGTGCATTATTCAGTGAGAAGTTTCTGTCCTCATGAGCTCCTTGTAATATCCATTACATTTTTATAATCTTGTTAAACAAATTCAAGATGAAGGAGTTCAAATAGTTTGGCTTTTGAAAACTTGCAGCTCTGAAGAATTCCACATATTTTAGACAGAAATAGTTAGGTCATTTAAAATTTGAATAAATTGCTGAAATTGTATAAAATCAATAAAAAGAAATGAACTCAGAAGAATTACATTACTTCATATGAAAGAGAAATTCGAAAAGAGAAAAATCAGTGCTCAGCTAACATTGGCAGGAATTAGAATTTCCAGGTTCTGGTAGTAGCAGGCTAGGTTATTCAGATCAACCCTTTCACTGAAAGCAACTCAAAATTTTGGGTGAGATAATAAAGACCTATTTAAAACATTACATCAAAGATGTAATTCCTAATTATTAGGAATTACCAGGTTAAAATTGAAGGGAACACAGGGACCCAGACAGATAAGCAGAGGAGTGAAATTTCTCTGAGGGAATTTGCGAATCCCAGAAAAGTTGTTTTGAGGACCTCATTGAGGATGTAGAGGATGTGGCCAGCACAGTTAAAGGACTTGACCTAATGGATATATGTAAAACATCGTACCTACATCTGGGCACTGCACCTTCTTAATTACACATAAAACATATACTAGGCCATAAAGGCTCAAACCTTTCAAAGGGATTAAAATCCTATAGATTGTTTCTCTTACCATAATGTAATTATGTTAGAAAGCAATAGCTAAAAGATATCTAGAAATCCCTTTTATGTTAGAAAATAAGAGATTCTCTAAATATCTTCTGGGCCAAAGATAAATGGTAATGGAAATTAGAAATTATTATGAACTGACCAGTGATTAGAATACTACACATAGAAACTTATAGGGCATAGCTAAAGCAGTTCCTAGAGAATATTGAGGCTTAATTCATATACTAGAAGAGAAGGACTGAGCTAAGCATCCATCTCCAGAACTTAGAAAATCAACAACAAAATAAACCAAACAATGAAGAAGAAAGAAATAATAAAGACCAGAAATAAATTAAATGGAAAGTAAACAAGTAGTAGAGAGGATTAATAAAGCTGAAAATTGGTATTTCAAAATGGCTGATAAAATTGATAAAACTTTGGTAAGTTGATCAAGAAAAAAGTAAGAGGACACAAATATCCAATATCAGGAATAAGAAATGCTCACTACAGATGAGCAACCTTATGTCAATAAATTTGAAAAGTTAGATAAAACAAACTTCTTAAAAATATAACTTGAAGCTGAATAGATCTATAGTCATTAAGAATTTGAATCAGTATTTAAAAAGCTTCTCATAAAAAAAGTTCACATAGCTTCATTAATGAGTTCTACCAACATTTGTTGTTGCTTTGTTGTTGTTGTTGATTTTTGAGAGAGAGAGAGAGATACAGAGCATGAGCAGGGGAGGGGCAGAGAGAGAGGGAGACAAAGAATCCAAAGCAGACTCCAGTCTCCGAGCTGTCAGCACAGAGCCCGATGCGAGGCTCAAACCCACAAACCGTGAGATCATGACCTGAACCAAAGTCAGACGCTTAACTGACTGAGCCACCCAGGCGCCCCAAGTTCTACCAACATTTAAGGAAAAAATTATTGCAATCTTCCACACACTCTTCTAGAAATTAAAAAAATGATGTGAGAAAAGAAATGAACTCATATGCATAAATCTTAAAGTATTAGTATACCAAGTTTAGTAATATATGCAAAGTGTGTGTGTGTATATATATATACACACACGTATATATGTGTGTGTGTGTATGTATATATATATATATATATATATATATATATATATATATCACGACCAGTTCCTTTAAGGAGTGCAGGGTTAATTTAGCATTTTAACATCAGCCAATACAATTTACAACATTAATAGATTAAAAGAAAAAAATCATATGATTATCAAAATAGATATAGAAAAGGTAGTTAATATAATTTAATATTCATAAATGACTAATATATCATAAAAGATAATTTTCTTAGTGTTATAAAGAGTATGTACAAAAGCCTGCAGTAAACATACTTAATAGTGAAACACTGACAAGCTACAACAATGTCATTACAGCTTCTAAACAGCATTGTATGGGGGGGTTCTGGCTTATGCAGTAAGTCAAGGAAAGAAACAAAATGTATGTATGATGGCTGAAAAATGTGGCAGATACCTATTTGCCCTTCCTCACCTGGACACATTTTCCATCCTCCCTTGTCATGGCCACATGACTGAGTTCTGGCCAATGCAGTGTGGACAGAAATGACATATGCTACTTCTAGGCCTGGCCCGTTAACACCTCCTGCATGATCTTTCAACTTTTCACCTGTGTGCCCCTGAATGTGAATGCCAAGGGAAACCTTTGTAACAACATACTGAAGATGATTAAGCTTTGGTGAGCCTATGTCTCTGAGGAGTTCATGAAATAAAACTGTTCTGAACTCTTTTTACTAACTGGACATCACATGATCAAGAAATAAACTTCTAGTAAGTTGTCACTAGAATTTCAGGGTTTATTTATTTACTAGTAATTGGCACATTGAAGTAGAATGCTACCAAAATTTAAAGAAATGTGGCATTAGCTTGGTGGTTGGGCAGCTAGAAGATACAATATCTAGTCTTGCTTATGGTTTGTGAAGATTTCACTTGTCTACAAATTATTTTATAAATTCAGTGCAAACCCAAATGAATGCATTTGCGTGGATCTTCAAAGCTGATTCTGAAGTTTACATGAAAATGCAAAAAACTCATGAAAAGTAAAGGATACTCTTACATAAGAACAAGAGAATGGAAGGACTTATTCTTCTATGCATCAAGACTTATTATAAAGCAACAGTTATTAAAACAGTGTGAAATTGATGTAGGGACAGATGACTAGGCCAATGCCATGGAATGGAGAATCAGAAACAGACCCACAAATATATAGATATGACAGATGACACACTTGGCATTTTAGGGAACAGGAAAAGAACGACTTTTTAATAGTGGTGAAATGATTTGGGTTTTCATATGGGAAAGCATGCAATTGGATTTCTACCTTGTATCATTGCAAAAGTCAACTCTGAGTGGATTAAAGAGCTAACTAAAAACAAAACTACAAAACATAAAGGTTTTCTAATATTATTATCATATCACCTTGGGTTTAAGAAACGTTTCTCTTTTTTTTTTTGTCTCAAGTTTTTATTTAAATTCCACTTAGTTAACATATAGTGTAATATTAATTTCAGGAGTAGAATTTAATGATTCATCAGTTCCATATAACACCCTGTGCTCATTACAAGTGCCCTCCTTAATACCTATCGCCTACTTAGTCCATACCCCGCCCACCTTCCCTCCAGCAACCCTCATCTTGTTCTCTATAGTTATGGCTTGCCTCTCTCTTTTCCCCTTATGTTCATCTATTTTGTTTCTTAAGTTCCACATATGAGTGGAAACATATGGTATTTGTCTTTCTGACTTTTTTTTTATCCCTGACTTATTTTGTGAAGCATATTACATTGTACCTCCATCCACACCATTGCAAATGGCAAGCTTTCACTCTTTTTTGATGGCTGAGTAGTATTCCATTTGTGTGTGTGTGTGTGTGTGTGTGTGTGTGTGTGTGTGTGTGTATGTGTACACCACAACTTCTTTACCCATTTATCAGTTGATGGACATTTGAGCTCTTTCCATAATTTGGCTATTTTTTTTTAATTAATTTATTTTATTTTATTTTTAAAATTTTGTAATTTATAATTTGGCTATTGTTGATAATGCTGCTATAAACATCAGGTGCATGTGCCCCTTCAAATCAGTAGCTTTGTATCCTTTGGGTAAATACCTAGTAATGCAGTTGGTGGGTCATAGGGTAGTTCTTTTTTGAGCTCTTTGAGGAATCTCTGAACTGTTTTCCAGAGTGGCTGCACCAGTTTGCATTCCCACCAACAGTGTAAGAGGGTTCTCCTTTCTCTGCATCCTCACCAACATCTGTTGTTTCCTGAGTTGTTAATTTTAGCCATTTTGACAGGTGTGAGGTGGTATCTTATTGTAGTTTTGATTTGTGTTTCCCTGATGATGAGAGATGTTGGGCATTTTTTCATGTGTCTATTGGCCGTCTGTAGATCTTTGGAAAAATGTCTATTCATGTCTTCTGCCTATTTCTTCACTGGATTATTTGTTTTTTGGGTGTTGAGTTTGGTAAGTTCTTTATATATTTTGGATACAAACCCTTTATCAGTTATGTCATTTTGCAAATGTTTTCTCCCATTCTGAGGTTGTCTTTTAGTTTTGCTGATTGTTTCCTTCGCTGTGCAGAAGATTTTTATCTTGTTGACATCATAATAAATGAGAGGTGGTTCAAGACGGTGGCATAGGAAATTCTTGCAGTCACTTCCCACAGACACACCAAATACACAGTTATATATGGGGCAATTCTGTTTTAAAAGAAACTGAAAACTAGCTGAACAGCTATTTCATAGCAAAGGATCAAAGGCCACATCAAGGTGTGTAGGAAAGGCAGATATGTAGTCTCACCCCAAACCCCAAACTGGTCCAGGGACACAGTATTGAGAAAGGTCCCATAAATATGGAACTCCTCCCTGAGGAGCAAGGGGCTTGTGCCTCACGTGAAGGACCTGCACTAGAGACATGGCCCACAAAAACTTCTGGCTTTGATAACCAGTGGGGCTTACATCCAGGAGAAACAGAGGGCTATAGAGATTGGAGGTTCTGCTCTTAAATGACTTGCTCGCAAACTTACTCACTTTGGGACCACTTCAAAGACAGCAGTTTGGAAAGATCCTAGACCATACGTGAAGGAGATGCATTTGCTAATCTTAAGGTGTCTTTTGAGGGGCAGAAGTCTTTTGGGACCTGCTGCAGGGACAGAGGCGCCATTGGATACCATTTTAGCACTCTCACTCTATCCTTCTAGCACCTGCCTGCTGAGCTGTTGCTGGGCCCCACCAGAGGTTGTAGGTGAGCACCCTATGCCCCTGCGTTGTTGGAGCAGCCCTGCCCCTTCACGCCACCACCTTGGCCTGCCTGAGGTGGGGAGCAATGGCTACCCTCCTTGGTGCTGCTGTAGCCCTGCAGATGCAGTGGGCAAGCACCCTGCATCCCTACAGGCCCCCAGACTAGCAGGTTCATGTAGCCCACAGGGATGTTCAGTGAGTAGTGGGTTCTGGTGGCCAGAGGGGGTTGCTGTTCTGGGCCCCACAGGTCTGAAACAGTCAGAAAGTTTGAGAGACAGTCAACAATTAGGGCAAGGTTAAAGGATAGGGCCACCCCTTAGAGACGTGGGGGGGGGGTAACTGTTTCATGTAACACATAGAAACAAACAGAATCAAGCAAAATAAGGAAACAGAGGAATATGTTCCAATGAAAGAACAAGGTAAAACCCCAGGAAAAGACCTTAATGAAACAGAGAAGAGTAATAAATACCTAATAAAGTAATGTTATAAAAATGTTAACCAAACTCGGGGGAAGAATGGATGAGAATTGAAAAGACTTCCACAAAGAAATTGAAAATATAAGAAAGTACCAAACAGAAGTCACAGAACTGAAGTTCATAATAACCGAACTTAAAAATTCACTAGAGAGGTTCAACAGCAGACTAGCTGAAGCAGACTAGATGAATCAGTAATCTGGAAGACAGGGTAGTGGAACTTACCCAAACAGAGCAGCAAAAATAAAAAAGAATTTTAAAAGTGAAGATAGCTTAAGGGATCTATGGGACAATTTCAAGTGGAATAAGATTCACACTGTAGGGGTCCCAGAAGGAGAAGAGAAAGGGGCAGAAAACTTACTTGAAGAAATAATGGCTGAAAACTTTCTACCCTAGAAGTAAAATGAATATTATTTGTGGATGAATTTTATATATGGAAAGCCCTAAAGCCTCCACCAAAAAAACTGTTAGAACTAATAAATGAACGCAGTAAAGTTGCATGCTACAAAATCAATGTGGAAAAATAGGTTGCAATTTTATACACTAACAAGTAACAAAAAGAGAAATTAGGAAAACAATTCCATTTACAATTGCATCAAAAAGAATAAAATAACCTAGGAATGAACTTAACCAAGGAGATGGAAGACCTGTCCACTGAAAACTACAACATATTGATGAAAGATATTGACGAAGACATAAATAAATGGAAAGATATTCCATACTCATGGAATAGAAGAGTTGAATTTATTGAAATGTCCATATTACCCAATGAAATCTACAGATTCAGTGCAATCCCTATTAAAATATCAATGGCATTTTTCACAAGTCCATAAGACTTGTATGGAACCACAAAAAAAATCCCAAATACCCAAACCAGTCTTGAGAAAGAAGAACAAAGGTGAAGGCATCACACTCCCTAATTTCAAACTATGTTACAAAGCCATAGTAATCAAAACACTATGCTATTGGCATAAAAACAAACATATAGATCACGAGAACAGAATAGAGAGCCCAGAAATAATCCCATATATGTGTGGCCAATTAATTTATGACAAAGAAGGCAAAAATATACAATGTGGAAAGGATAGTCTCTTCAATAAATGGTGTTGAGAACACTGGGAAGCCACATGCAGAATAATGAAACTGGACCACTGTCTTATACCATATATAAAAATTAACTCAAAATGGATTAATGACATGAATACAAGACCAGAAACCATACAACTCATAGAAGAAACATAGGTGGTAAACTCTTTGACATCATTCTTGGCAATACTTTTTTGGATCTGACTCCAAAAGCAATGGCAGCAAACACAACAATAAACAAGTGGGACTATATCAAACTAAAAGACTTCTGCACAGAGAAGGAAACCATCAACAAAATTAAAAGGCAGTCTACTGAATAGGAGAAGATTTTTGTAAGTCATATATCTGATAAGGGATTAATATCCAAAATTTATAAAAAGCTTATAAAACTCAATAACGACAATAGCAGAATCTGAATTAAAAATGGGCAGATGATCTGAATAGACATTTTTCCAAAGAAGACATACAGATAGCCAACAGACACATGAAAAGTTGCTTAACATCATTAATTATCAAGAAATGCAAATCAGAACCATAATGAGATATCATCTCACACTTGTCAGAATGGCTGTTATCAAAAGGGTAAGAAATAACAAGTGTCAGTGAGGTTGTAGAGAAAAGGGAATCCTTGCGCATTGTTGGCAGGAATGTAAATTGGTACAGCTACTCTGGAAGACAGTTTGGAGGCTCCTCAAAAGACTAAAAATAGAACTACAATATAATTCAGCAATTCCACTTCTGGGTATTTTTCAAAGGAAATGAAAACACTAATTTAAAAAGTATATGTACCCTTCTGTTTATTTGCAGCATTATTTACAATTGCCAAGCTATGGAAACAACATAAGCATCCATCAACAGATGAATGGGTAAAAAAAAAAATGTGGTGAAAGTATACAATGAAATACTACTAAGCCCTAAAAAAAGAATGAAATCTTGCCATTTGCAATATAGATAGACCTTGAGGATATATGTTAAGTGATACAAATCACACAAAGAAAGACAACTATCATATGATTTCACTTATATATGGAATCTAAAAAAACAAATGAACAAAGAAAACAAAACAAAATTAAACTCAAATTGTACATAGAGTAGCTTGGTGGTTACCAGAGGGAGGGGAGTGGGTATGGGCAAAATGGGTGAAAGGGATCAAGGGGTTTAAACTTCCAGTTATAAAATAAGTAAGTCATGGGGATGTAATGTAAAGCATGGTGGTTATCGTCAATAATACTGTATTTGCAAATTTCAAAGTTGCTCAGAAAGTAAATATTAAAAGTTTGCATCACAAGAAAAATTTTTTTGTAACTCTGTATGGTGAATGATGGTAATTAGATGTATTGTGATGACCATTTCACAATGCACACAGAGGTCAAATCATGTTGTACACAGGAGACTAATATCATATATGTCAATTATACTTCAATTAAAGTCATACAGGAAATGTAAGAACAGAAAAGTTATATTTGACAAAAGATTAGTATCCAGGACATATAAAAATAGATTTTAAAAATATTTTCAATAGATATTTTATTAAAAGGGGCACCCGGGTGGCCCAGTTGGTTAAGTGTCTGACTTCAGCTCGGGTCATAGTCTCGTGGTCTGTGGGTTCAAGCCCTGCGTTGGGCTCTGTGCTGACAGCTCAGAGCCTGGAGCCTGCTTGGGATTCTGTGTGTCCCTCTCTCTTTGCCCCTCCCCCATGTGTGCTCTGTCTCTTTTGCTCTCAAAAGTAAATAAACATAAAAAATTTTTTAAATATAATTAACCTACAGTGTTATATTAGTTTCAAGTGTACCATATAATAATTCAACAATTCTATACATTTCTCAGTGCTCATCAAGGTAAGTGCACTCTTTTTAAATGTTTTTTTAAATGTTTATTTATTTATTTTGAGAGAGAGAGAGGGTGAGAGAGAACAGGGGAGGGGCAGAGAGAAAGGGAGAGAGAAAGAATCTCAAGCAGGCTTCACACTGTCAGTGCAGAGCCCAATGCGGACTTGGACTCATGATTTGTGAGATCATTACCTGAGCCGAAATCAAGAAGCAGGTGTTTAACCGACTGAGCCACCCAGGCACCCAAAATAAGTGTACTCTTAATCTCTTTTATCTACTTCACCCATCCTCCCACCCACAACCCCCACTCCTACAACCACCAGTTTGTTTGCTATATTTAAAGGGTGTTTTTTTAATTTCTTTTTTCTTTGTCTACTTTGTTGAAGTTCCACATATAAGTGAAATCATATGATATTTGTCACTCTCTGATTGACTTATATCACTTAGCCCCTTATACACTCTAGGTCCATCTATGTTGTTGCAAATGTCAAGATTTTATTCTTTTTGTGGCTAATATTCATGTGTGTGTGGGGGGGGTGGGTGGGTGGGTGTGTGTGGGTGTGTGTGTGACATCTTCTTTATCCATTAATCATTCGATAGACAATTGTATTGCCTTCATATCTTGGCTATTGTAAATAATGTTTCAGTAAACATAGGGGTGCATATATTTTTTTGAATTAGATTTTTCATTTTCTTTGGGTAAATACCCAATAGATTTTTTAAAAGATATACCACTGATTAGAAAAATGGACAAAAGATTTGAATAGCAGTGAGGAAACATATGAAATGATAATAGATGTCATCATTAGTCAGGGAAATGCAAGTTAAGATCAAATCAGATTCTGTTACACACCAAATATATTGACAAAAAGTAAAAAGCCTGACATTAACAGGTTTTAACGAACTGGCAGACTTTTGGAGCTTCAGGAACTCTTAGGCATTGATGTGGTTTTGTAAATTGGTACAATTACTCTGGAAAATGAATCAGCATCTAGTTAATTTGAAGACATGCAGACTTTATAAGCCCATGATTTTATTTCTAGATATGTATTCAAGAGAAACACATATATGTGTGTAACAGAATACATGGCAAGAATGTTCTTAGTAGCCCCTAGCTGGTAATATTCATCAACAGCAGAATTGATAAATCACTAGTGGTCTCTTCATGCAACAGATATTATGAAGCAATGAAAATGAAGAAAATAGAAGAATCTCATGAATGTAATAGTAAATGAAAGATTAAAATAACAGTACAGTTTCATTTATATAAATTTCTCAAGTGGGCAAAACTAAACTGTCTTTTCTAGGTGTGCCTATGCACCAAAGAAATTATTGTCACAAAAACAGGCATGCTTACAACTAGAAAGACAGAAGGTATTGTCACCAGAAGGGACACATGGAGGGCTTTCAAGGATGATGGCAATGATGTATTTATTGGACTGAGTGGTGGTTATATGAGTGTTCTCTTCATGATAAATATTTTAATGTTATATATAGCAACATATTCTATATAATACATATTATTGATGTGAACACTTTAATAAACTGCATTTGTTTTATGTACTTTTGTAAATTTATTACCTTTTTGTAATTAGATCTAGAAATTACAAAGATTAATATGTTCATTTCCACTTCTGCTAATAAACAATGTCCATGAACAATGTCCATGCTGAAGGAATGTGTGAGCATGTGTGGTTGGTGCTGATTCACATGTAAACATCTTATAAATCTCATGTACGTGCTTAATGTTCAGTAGTGGAGTACTTTGGTGGTCTCATTGCTATGAAACTTTAAGATTTGGGCAAGAAAGAGTGATATAGAAATTTGAAAAATTTGCAAGTTTTCTTATGCATTTTGATGATAATTTGAACATTTCAGGACTCATTATTTAAACTTGGGAGTTAATTGCATAAATGGATATAAAGTCCCAGACAGTCTAAAAAAGATATAATAATTTAAAATATTTCCTCTTGCCAGACATAAATGGAATTTCCCTTTTATGGAAGCAAAATGTATACTAAGATAACTTTTTACCTTTCAGGGAGAAATCACCACATCTTTTCAAAATAATTTATTTATGAATATAGAAGTAATGTTTCTCATTATTGAAAATGAAAATCTTCCTTTTAGGTAGAGTGAATATTTGACACTTCTGTTACATAGCAATATCATTGTATCTCTCACAAGATGCATTGCATTAAAACATAGGAAGAATATTGTGAAAATGATAGGGAACACAGTGTTTCCTTTTAGAAGAGAGGCACATAATATCTTTCATAGTTCACTACATCCTACGTCATTTTATTTTTACTTAAATTATGTATTATTTACAAATTGGGACCATATTCGCTACGACATGGGGTTTGGAGTTAGCTAGTTCCAGATCCAGCATTGGCTTGGGTCAATGATTAATCTCTGAGTATCAGTTTTATCTTCTGGGAAATGGGTTTGATAATAATACTCCACATACTTAAAGAATTGAATGAACAGTATAAAATGTAATGGCACATGGTGAAGGCTCTAGGATCATTCGCTTTTTTGTTGATCACTTGAATGAAACATTAGTTGCATCTGTAGTTAAGATATGTTTAGTTTAATAGGCATTTATGTGTATAATTGTAACTAACTGGGAGAACTGTGTATTTTATGCATTATGTTCAGACATGAGAAGTGAAAAAGATCAGTTAGTTTTTCTTAACTGATATGGCTTGTATTCTTGTCAGGCAGAGGTTGAAATGGGCCATTGGAGTTGTATTAAATCTGGACTGGCCAGTTTCATAGTGGATCATTTGTCATATTTTCTCTGCCCCAATATTTTTTCCTCTGAGAGTTATTTTCACAGTCCATAGGAAGAAGAGAGTACTTGAAGAATAACATTTGTCTCCTTCTCTTCCTCCTTCTCTCCCTTCCTCCCACTTTCACTCCTTCCTTCCTTCCTTCCTTCCTTCCTTCCTTCCTTCCTTCCTTCCTTCCTTCCTTTTTTTCAATGTGTTTCAAATTCAAAATGAGATGTCATTTAAAATTGACAGAATTAATTTTTCAGTCAGGTAAAGTAAGGTTGTTCCATATTAATAAGGCTTATCTCAAACACCCGAGTTTAAAGGCCAGGTATGCCAGTAAGTGTCATGTGGGTGATGATAAGAAGGGCTGTCTATCACTGTGAGGGATGCAGGCTCATCTATCTGTTGGAGGACCTTAGGGCTCTGTGATTTTTTCCCTGTGGAGGCCCTATTTAGCCATACGCTAAGGAGAGTTGAGTGGAAATAAGAAATCTGAGTCCTTGAGGACCATGGAGCCCACCTTAGTAGCTTTCACTTATTTTAAGTGAAAAAGAAATATAATTCTATTTTGTTTAAGTCAATATTATTTTTGCCTCTCTGTAAAACTGATGGCGGTTCCTAATTGGTATGGTGAGATAGGACCATACTAAGTTTTGAGAGATATGAGACTTTATGAGAGATGTGAAAAGATGCTGTAGTCACCAGCAAACACATTATGACAACTTTAATGTTTCTTTTTTTGCCTGCCCAAACTTTTAAATAAGTAGGAAAACAGACTTTTTTCTTTCTTCTTACAATTAAGAACTTTATCTCTTTGCAATTGTATACATGTTGATTTCAATTCCTGCTTATTCATTTAAAGACTGTAATATTCTTCCCTTCTTTTTAGATTTTCAATGTGTAACTTACAGTACTATTTTTAACTTACAGTACTATTTTACCTGAAAAATTTTCTTTTTGCTTTTTTAAATGTTTATTTATTTTTGAGAGAGAGAGAGAGAGAGAGAGAGAGAGAGAGAGAGAGAGAGAGAGAGAGAATGTGAGTGGGGAAGGGTCAGAGAGAGAGAGAGGGAGACACAGAATCTGAAGCAGGCTCCAGGCTCTGAGCTGTCAGCACAGGGCCGGATGCAGGGCTTGAACTCACAAACTGTGAGAGCATGACCTGGGCCAAAGTCAGATGCCTAACTTACTGAGCCACCCAGGTGCCCCTGAAAAATTTTTAAAAGAGGTCTTGTATTCTCTAATGCAAACCTTCATTCTCTTGAATTTGGGGATAAGAAGAAAAGAAAAGAGAAGAGATGGGAAAGGAGAAGAAGGGAGGGAAAAAGGCAGAAAGAAAGAAAGAAAGAAAGAAAGAAAGAAAGAAAGAAAGAAAGAAAGACCATAATGGTAACCACTAAAATTAGTGGATACAAAAGAAAATATGAATACCAAAGATGTGTAATACTCTTTTATAGCCATTGGTTTTCACTGTCCTAAAGCTTTCACTTCATTCATGTGTTGCCTTATTTAGCTGCCTTGAAAAAGGAGGCTTTAAAAGTGATGATATCAAAAGATGTTGCTCACTAATATATAGCAGTGGGTCTCAGGTGGGGGCAGTTTTGCCCCCTAGGGGATACTTGGCAGTGTATAGAGATATTTTTGGTTGTCACAACTGAGCGGATGCTGCTGGAATCAGTGGATAAAATCTAGGAATGTTGTTACACGTGCTACAATGCACAAGACAGCCCCTCACAGCAAGGAATTACCCAGCCCATAATGTCAATAGTACCAAGGTTAAGAAACCCTGGCAAAGAATCCTTCTATTTTTAGTTTAGTTGCCTAGCAGTGTCTTTAAAAACACCTCAATTTCATTTATAGTATGTATTTTTATTTCTTAGCATTTCCTTCCCTCTTTTTAAAAATGGCTCAAGTACTTATGCCTCCTTCAAATGGTCTAGATTACAGTTTCCCTTTCTGGTAGTTCATCATCTCCTGGTACGCAAACGAGTGGCTGAAGGTTTATGCTTGACCCAAATCACATGGAAGTCCAAATTTCAATGTAATGTCCTGGGGTGGCTTGACTAAAAAGTCAGGAATTGGACATATTTATATTCTAAATCCAACGGATTGTTTAAAGGAAATTTTACTTTACTTGGCTTCACTTTACTTTTCAAAAGCATCTTCCTTTAGTGAATATTGACATGGAGAATAACTGATAAATGTATTGGCTTTTATAAAGTTTAAGGGGATAAGTTAAAACTGTAAGTCTAGCATAAGAATTATGAAATTGAGTATGTTTCCTAGGAGGGAGTTGCAAACCTGTTAGCTTTCTGAATTATATTCACTTTGTTCTGAAGGTGGAAAATCTGAAAAATGATACCCTTAGGCTTTGTACATGGGAAGAGGAGTGAAATATTAGGCTTGTAGTTCTAGAAGTCATAATAAGATTATGTAGTGAAATGATCCACTGTTACAAAGAACTACCAATTCGCTTATTGGATAGATACAGCCAAAAACAACCCAGAAGCATTTATCAGGCAACTCTGAATTGGGGCTCTACAGAAGATCCAAGTATTAATCTTGGCTTTGTCATCATGCTTGATGAGGTATTGGGTTTAGATCAGAGTGGAGACAGTGGAAAGGGAAAGATTAGCGAAAGGTTTTACAGAAAAAAAGGTAAAGTTAAGTGACTGCCTGGCTTAAGGTATAAAGGATGTTTAAATGAAACATGGATTACTACAAGATTGAAAGCTTGGGTTGCTAGGAGAAAGATCATGTCAATTGATAGAGATGAGCAAGGTGGGGGACAATGAAAGATAAAGAGGTCAAGTTGAGAACTGAGACACAAGGGAACCTAAGTATGTAAGTGTTTAACAGGAATGTGGTTCTGCATGACTGAAACCCAGAAGAGAATTTGGATCACAAATTTAGATTTGTAAGTTCTTATCACAGAAAAGGGAAATTCCATTGGAGGGCACATGGAAGGGAAGGAGATGGCAGAAGACTGAACCTATGAACAATTGTTGTCAGGACGATGGCGAGGGGAATGGAAAAGCAAATAGATAGGGACTATTCAAGTAACAGTGAAAGTCTTAGGTGAAGTGTAGTGTTACAAGGCCAAGGGGAAGAGCATGTAGGGAAGGGAGGTACTGTTAACACTGTTGGATGGAGCAGGGATCAAGAAAAATGAAGACAAAAGGGTAAAAAATGGAGGAGGAATTTAATTTTTTGATTAATGATAGAAATTTTAAAATATTTGCCACCATCTAGATGCCATTTATATACATTTTTAATTTGAATTATTTTGCTGAAATAAATTTACAGAACCCATTTGTTAACAGAATATAAACGTAAAACAAAAAATTTAAAAAAAATGCACCCAGACATCAAAGAATTTTCCGGCCTAGCTACTTGTGCTCCCATGCCCATTATTTTAGCTTTAAATAATATTTTTATAATTAGAGCTAGAAGATATTTGGCCCAAAGATTTCTGCTTGGGATTTGAAAAGACTAAAATAATTAGACAAAATACATGAAATAATGGTTCTCAAGACATTGGACATCACAGAAACAAGTAAACGCTGCACTTGCCCCATCTGATTTCCTAGAGAAAAATTTCTAGGCTGCAAAGCAAGGAGGAGGAACCCAACCCAGGCCTAGCCTCACAGTCTTGAGGGGTTGGGGAGATGGAAATGGAAGTCTAGAGATGCTGAGAAAGGCAGAATTTATAGAGTGGAAGAAGGGTGGAGAGAAATGTTGAGAGAGAGAGAGAGAGAGAGAGAGAGAGAGAGAGATCTCTGGAGATCTGCAAAGTGTTTAAGTGATTGAGTACTGACCAGCATATCATGTGATTAAACAACCCGAGGCCAGCAAAAGAACCACCTTGAAGAATTCAATGGAAAAATTACCAGAGCTCACACAGGTTGGGAATACTGCCTGTTCTCACCAGCCAGAGTAGAGAATATCAAAATACAGCAGGCATCAATCAGAGTACTTAGAAAGGTTTACCTCATTAGTAGGAAAATTAACCTAGATTAAAATCTTCTCTGGTCCAACATAACAGTGCTTGGAAGTAAAAACCAAAAGGATATGTTAAATTGTAAAACAGTTTTTTAACTTTAATTCCAGTGTAGTTAACTTGCAGTGTTATATTAGTTTAAAATGTGCAATAGAGTGATTCACCAGTTCCGTATGTTACTCAGTGCTCATCATGATAAGTGTACTCTTAATCCCCTTCACCTCTTTCACCCATTCCCCCACCCACCCCCACTCTGGTAACCATCTGTTTGCTCTCTATAGTTAAGAGTCTGTGTCTTAGTTTCTCTCTCTCTCTCTCTTTCCTTTCCTCGTTTTGTTTTTTAAATTCTACACATGAGTGAAATCATATGGTATTTGTCTTTCTCTGACTGGCTTATTTCACTTAGCATTATACTCTAGCTTGATTCATGTTGTTGCAGGTGGCAATATTTCATTCTTTTGTGTGGCTAAATAACATTCCTCTGTGTATATATACCACATATTCTTTATCCATTTATCTACTGATGGACACTGGTGCTATTTTTATAATTGGCTATTGTAAATAATGCTGCAGTAAACATGGAGGTGCATATCCCTTCAAATTAGTGTTTTTTGTATTCTTTGGGTAAATACCCAGTAGTGCAATTACTGGATCATAGGGTACTTCAGTTTTTAAGTTTTTCAGGAACCTATATACCGTCTTTCACAGTGGCTGCACCAGTTTTCATTCCCACAATGAACAAGGGTTCCTCTTCCTCCACATCCTCACCAACCCTTGTTCTTTCTTGAGTTTCTTATTTTAGTCATTCTGACAGGTGTGAGGTGCTATCTCATTCTGATTTTGCATTTCCCTGATGATGGGTGATATTAGGCATCTTTTCATATGTCTCTTGGCCATCTGATGTCTTCTTTGGGGAAACGTCTGTTCATGTCTTCTGCCCATTTTTTAATTGGAATATTTTTTCAGTGTTGAGTTTCATAAGTTCTTTATATATTTTGGATACTAACCCCTCATTATATATGTCATTTAATCTTTCATTCAGTAGGTTGTCTTTTATTTTTGTTGGTTGTTTCCTTTTGCTGTACAGAAGTTTTTTTTTTTTTTATTTTGATGTAGTCTCACTGCTTTATTTTTGCTTCTGTTTCCTTTGACTCAGGAGACAAATCTAGAAAGATGTCATTACGGCCACTGTCAGATTATTGCTTATGCTCTCTTCTAGGATTTTTATTGTTTCAGGCCCCACATTTAGGTCCTTAATCCATTTTGAGTTTATTTTTGTATGTGATGTAAGAAGGTAGTCCAGTTTCTCTTTTTTGCACATACCAGTTTTTCCAATACCATTTTTTGAAGAGACTGTCTTTTTTGCATTGGACATTCTTTCTTGCTTTGTTGAAGATGCATTGACCATATAATTGTAGGTGTATTTCTGGGTTTTCTGTTCTATCCTGTTGATCTATGTGTCTGATTTGATGCTTGTATCATATGTTTTAATTACTACCACTTTGTAATATAACTTGAAATCTAGAATTGTGATACCTCCAGTTTTGTTTTTCTTTTTGAAGATTGCTTTGGCTATTTGAGGTCGTTTGTAGTTCCATACAAATTTTAGGATAATTTGTTCTAGTTCTTTGAAAAATGTTGTTGGTACTTTGACAAAGATTATATTAAATCTGTAGATTGCCTTGGTAACTATAGACATTTTAACAATATTTTTCAACATTCCATTTCTTTGTGTTGTCTTGAATTTCTTTAATCAGTTGTTTTATAGTTTTCAGAGTACAAGTCTTTCACCTTTTTGGCTAAGTTTATTCCTAGATATGTTATTGTTTTTGGTGCAGTTGTAAATGCACATATTAGTGACCTAATATGTTATCTATTCTGGAGAATGTTCCATGCAGACTTGAAAAGAATGTGTATTCTGCTGTTTTAGGATTGAATGTTCTGAATATATCTGTTAAATCCATCTGATCCAATGTATCCTTCAAAGCCACTGTTACCTTCTTAATTTTTCTTCCTGCTGCTTCATTATTAGTGTATAGAAATGCCATGGATTTCTGTACATTGATGTTGTATCCTGTAACTTTACTGAATTCGTTTATCAGTTCCAATAGTTTTTTAGTGGAATCTTTAGGGTTTCCTATATACTATCATGTCATCTGCAAATACTGAGAGTTTTACTTCTTCCTCATCATTTTTATTTCTATATATGGCTAATTGCTGTGGCTAGGACTTCCAGCACTATGTTGAATAAAAGTGAGTGGAAATCCTTGTCTTGTTCCTGACCTTAGTGGAAAAGCTCTCAATTTTTCACCATTGAGTATGATGTTGGCTATGGGCTTTTCATATAAGGTCTTTATTACATTGAGATATGTTCCCACAGACCTACTTTGCAGAGTTTTTATTATGAACGGATGTTGTACTTTGTCAAATGTTTTTTCTGCATCTACTTAAATGATCATATGGTTTTTATTTTCCTCTTATTGATGTGCTCTATCACATTGATTGTGTTATGAATTTTGAGCCACCTTTGTATCCTGGGAATAAATTCCACTTGATTGTGATGTATTATTTTTTTAATGTATTGCTACATTCAGTTTCCTAATATTTTGTTGAGGATTTTCACATCTATATTCATGAGAGATAGTAGCCTGTGGTTAGCTTTTTTGTGTGGTGTATTTATCTGGTTTTGATATCAGAGTGATACTGGTCTCATAGAATGAATTTGGAAGTTTTTCTTCCTCTTGTATATTTTGGAATAGCTTGAGAAGAATAGGTATTAACCCTTCTTTAAATATTTGGCAGAATTTGCCTGTGAAGCCATCTGGTCCTGGACTTTTGTTTTTGGGGAGTTTTTTGATTACTGATTCAATTTCATCACTGGTAATTGGTATGTTCAAATTTATATCTCTTCCTGCTTTAGATTTAATAGGTTATATGTTTCTGGAAATTTATCCATTTCTTCTAAGTTGTCCAATTTGTTGGCATATAGGTTTTCATAATATTGTATCACAATAGTTTGTATTTCTGTGGCATTGGTTGTTATTTCTCCTGTTCATTAGCAATTTTGCTTATTTAGATCCTCTCTCTCTCTTTTTTTAAATGAGTCTTGCTAAAGGTTTATCAATTTGGTGATCTTTTCAAAGAACCAGCTCTTGGTTTCATTCATCTGTTCTATTATTTTTTAGTTTCTATATCATTTATTTCTGCTCGAATATTTATTATTTTCTTCCTTCTGCTGGTTTTGGGTTTTGTTTATTGTTCTTTTTCTAACTCCTTCAGTGAAAGGTTAGGTTGTTTATTTGAAGTTTTTCTTGCTCCTTGAGGTAAGCCTGTATTGCTATAAACTTCCCTCTGAGAACCACTTTTGCTGAATCGCAAAGATTTTGGACCACTGTATTTTCATTTTCATTTCTCTCCATGTAATTTTTGATTTTTTGATTTCTTGGTTGACCCATTCCTTGTTTAGTAGCATGTTGTTTAACCTCCATGTATTTGTGGTCTTTCCGGATTTTTTCTTGTGGTTAACTTCTAGTTTCATAGCATTGTGATCATAAAAGATGCATGTTATGACTTCAATCTTTTTGAATTTGTTGAGACTTATTTTGTGACCTAATATGTTATCTATTCTGGAGAATGTTGCATGCAGACTTGAAAAGAATGTGTATTCTGCTGTTTTAGGATTGAATGTTCTGAATATATCTGTTAAATCCATCTGGTCCAATGTATCCTTCAAAGCCACTGTTACCTTCTTGATTTTCTATTTGCATGATCTGTCCATTGATATAAGTGGGGTATTAAAGTCTACTATTACTGTAATACTATTGATTATTTCCTTTACGTTTGTTATTAGCTGCTTTATGCATTTGGGTGCTTTCATGTTGCATGCATAAATATTCATAATTGTTATATTTTCTTGTTAGATTTTCCCCTTTATTACTATATATGGTCCTTCTTTGTTTCTTGTTACACTCTATTTTAAAGTGGATTTTGTCTGATATAGGTATTGCTACCCTGGATTTCTTCTCACATCCATTTGCATAATAATCCCTCACCTTCAATCTGCCATGTGTCTTTAGATCTGAAATAAGTCTCTTGTAGGCAGCATATAGATGACTCTTTTTTTTTTTTATCCATCCCATCACCCTATATCCTTTGGTTGGAGCATTTAGTCCATTTACATTCAAAATAATTATTGAAAGATATGTATTTATTGCCATTTTGTTATTTGTTTTGTGGTTGTTTTTGTAGTTCTCTGATCCTTTCTTCTCTCGCTCTCTTCTCACACCCTTTGCTGGCTTTCTTTAGTGATATACTCCAATTCCTTTCTCTTTATTTTGTTCATATCTATTGTTGGCTTTTGATTTGTGGTTGCCATTATGTTTTGATATAACATTTTCTGCATATATCAGTCTATATTAAGCTGATGGTCACTTAAATATGAACACATTGTTTACTCCTCTCCCCACCCCCTACATTTTAGGTATATGGTGTCATGCTTTACATCCTTTTATTTTGTGTGTCCCTTGACTGATTTTTACAGATACACCTATTTTTACTGCTTTTGTGCTTCCTACTTTTTTTACTCTTACAGTCTTTACTTTCCTCTCAAAGAGTCCCCACCTGACATTTTTGTAGGGCTACTTTAGTGGTCAGAACTCCTTTAGCTTTTGTTTGTGTGGGAAACTCTTTATCTCTCCTTCTTCTGAATTATAGCCTTGCTGGTTAGAGTATTCTTGGCTGTAGATTATGCCTTTTCAGCAGTAAGAATATATCATTCCACTCTCTTCTGGCTTTCAAAGTTTAAAATGAAAAATCCACATATAGCTTTATGGAGTTTCCCTTGTATGTAATTATTTTCTTTTCTCTTGCTGCTTAAAAAATTATCTCTTTATCACTACTTTTTGCCATTTTAATTACTATGTGTCTTGGTGTGGACCTCCTTGGGCTGATTTTTTTGGGAGACCTTTGTGCCTCCTGGATATGGATATCTTTTTCAGCTGTCAGATATGGAAATTTGTCAGCTGTTATTTCTTCAAAGAAGTTTTCTGTTCCCCTTTCTCTCTCTTCTTCTTCCAGGATCCCTGTAGTGTGAATGCTATTATGCTTGATGGACGTGCTGAGTCCCTTAAGTCTATTATTTTCCATAATTTTTTCTCTCACCTGCTCAGCTTGATTACTTTCCATTACTGTGTCCTCTAGGTCAGTGATTCATTCTTCTGCTTCTTCCAGACTGCTATTTATTCCATCTAATGTATTTTTAATTTCATTTATTGTGTTCTTCATTTCTGTTTTTTTTTTTAAATCTCTGTATTAAGAGTCTCATTGATGTCCTCCATTCTTTTCTCAAGTTCAGTGAGTATCTTTATGATAATTAGTTTAAATTCTCTATCAGGCATATTATTTATATCTGTTTCACTTAGATCTCTTGCTGTGATTTTGCCCTGTTCTTTCATTTGGAAAATATTCCTCTGTCTCTTCATTTTTTCCAATTCTCTGTGTCTGTTGCTGTGTGTTAGGTAAGTCAGCTGTGTCTCCTGCTCTTGAAAGTAATAGCCTTATGAAGAAGAGATCATGTTGTGCCTTGTAGTGCAGTGTCTCTTGTTCCCCAGAATCTGGCACTTCAGGGGTTTCTCCTGTGTGTGTTGCATGAACCCTGCCATTGTGTCTTGGCTGCTTTTTCCTTTGGTCCAGTTGTCTTCGGTGGTACTCTTTGCCTGTTGTGGGCAGTGTTTCATCCCTATGGTGTTAGTGGACCAATCCGGGGCTGCCATGGGCTTAAGTTGATTCAAAATAGACATTTGCAGTAGCACCAAACTGCAAGGCACTTTCCCTGTATTGTCCTCTGAGAAATTTTCATTGGTGGGCAGGGCCTTCAATCACACCAAATGTCTCCAACAGCTGACTGGTGTATGTGGTTATCTTCTCCTCACTCCAGGGATGGACCCACTTTGGAGTGGTGCTAGCCCCTTTCAGGGCCACTTCCAGGCCTGTAGCCCCAGCTCGAATGGGCCCTAGCCAAGAGCATATTGGAAGGGGTGAGTTGAGCAGTACCCATGGGGTTTGTGTGCCAGTGAGAGTGGGTGTGCCACTGCTGCCACCACTGGGACCAGGCAGCCAGGGTGGTCATGCAGTCGGAACAATGTGTGCAAAGCATGCATGGGCAGGACACATAATTTTAACAAGTGCAATGGTCTTCTGGGGGAGGGGACCCACAATACTGGCACTAAGGCAAGCATGACTGGAAAGGGTTGATCTGGGGTTTGGAGTCAGAGCTTGGTATAAGCAAGTTAGGTAATGAATGTCAGCTCCATGTCAGTTCCCACAGGTGGCTGGTGGTTGTGTGTTTACACTGGAGGTAGGGAAGGGAAATGGTACCTGCCAGCTCCTTTGTTCCTAGAGAAGTCCCTCAATGAGCATTACCCTTCTGGGACATACTCTGAGATTGGTACATAATTCTCTCTCTCATATGCCCGAGGCATTTTTCAATCTGCTGCTTCTACTCTGTATCTTTGTGAGCTATTTGTTGTGCTGTCCCTCTATGGGCAGAGAATCAGCTTCCTTTCACCCTCCCACAGCTCTCCCAGAGCCTAGCCCACTGATTTTTTAAATTTCAAGCTTTAAGTCCTATTGGTTGTAAGAACTCACAAAATTTAAAATTGGCCTCTCTAGTTTTCAAAGGCAAATGTTATGGAGCTATACTTTCCCTCCCTTCCCAGTATAAGGTCTGTTTCTCTCCCTCTCTACACACATGACTGCCCACCCCCCACCCCCTGCCCTGCCAATGGCCTGGTCCCTTTAGCTCCCTACCCTGTCTCTGCCCTTCCTACCCTCTTCAATGTGGCGGCTTCTCTACATTTAGTTGTGGAGTTTGTTCTGCTAGTCTTTGGGTGGTTTTCTGGGTTGTTTTCACCGATATGAGTGTTCTCTAGTTATATCTGTGGGATGGATGAGCTTAGGGTCCTCCTACTCAGCCATCTTCCCCCAAGTTCAAGGATATATTACTTCTGCCAAGTAACAACCTCATTTTATAACAAAGAATATGAATATATATGTAGAATTACAAAATATCCAGCACCCAGCAAGGTAAAATTCACACTTTCTGGAATCCATTAAAAATAACGACATTCAAACAAGCAGAAAAATACTGTATACAGTGAGAAAAATTAATCAATGGAAAATGACCCAATCTTGACACAGATAATGGAACTAGCAATAAGAATTAAGGTACTTAAAACTGTATTCATTATGTTTAAAAATCTAAAGGAAGTATTGAACACATTAAATAGAAGGATAGAATATATTTAAAAAAAGGCCTAACCCAATTTCAAGAGATGAAAATTGTAAGGTCTGAGATGAAAATAATTTGAACGTCAAAAAAAATTTCCAAACTTGATAAAACAACAAATCTATAAGAAATTAAATGAACATCAAACACACACACACACACACACACACACACACACACACACACACAAAATGAAGAAAAGGACATCATGACACGTGATAATCAAATCATTAAAATCCCTGATAAAGAGAAAATCTTATAAGTAGCCACAAAACAAAGATAAATTTCATGCAAGGCAGCAAAGATACAGAAGACAGCAGATTTCTCATCAGGAACAATGCCAGCTATGAGGCAGTGGAGCAATATCTTAAGTACTGAAAGGAAAAAAGGAACTGTCGTCTTAGAATTCTTTGCCTGGTGAAAATATCTTTTAAGTGTGTTTCACATGTATAGAAGCTGAATGAGTTCATCACTAGCAGACCTGAGCTAGAAGGAAATGTGAATGGAAGTCCTTTAAGCAGAAAGGAAGTGATACCAGCTGGAAATATATATCTACACAAAGGAATAAAGAGTACTAGCAATGTTAACTACATTTGAACTAAACACAAAGACTTTTAAAGATGGAAGTCTCTTTAAAATATCACCCACTGTTTAGAGTCAAAATAATAAGTGTATTTTGAGGGTGGTAAGCTATGTAGGAGTTCAATGCTTTGCAAACACAGCACAAAGTCTGGAAGGGGAGACTGTAAAGTGGAAAAAGGATAATCTTTTCCATAATGGTGCTGGAACAATTGTATATCCTTCTGCAAAAAAGCAACAACAAAAGAACACAACAGCAATAACAGCAAGGAAACCAAAACAACTCTGACCTGTACCTCATGCCACATACAAAACATAAAATGAATCATAGCTCTAAATTTAAAACCTAAAATGATAACACTTCTGAAGGGAAATATAGGAGAAGATCTTTGTGACTTGGGTTAAGTAAAGATTTTTAGGTATAACACCTAAAACATGACCCATAGAAGAAAACATTGATAATTTAGATTTCATCAAAATTAACTTATGCTCTTGGAAAATCACTAAGAGAATGAAAGACAAATCCAGACTTGGAGAAAGCAGTTTCCAGTTATATATCTGAGAAGACCCTTGTAACCAGAATATATAAAAAAAACTCTAAAAATTCAACTATATGAAAACAAACAACACAATTTAAAAATGTGTGAAATATTTGAACACTTTATCAGAGAAGATGTACAAATGGCAAATTATCCCATGAAAAAGACTCAACATCATTAGGCATTAAGAAATTAAAATTAAGACCACAATGAGATACTACTACACATATATCATAATGACTAAGATTAAAAGGACTTAGTGTACCAAGCGTTCATGTTAATATGACAACTGGAGTTCTCATACCTTGCTGGAAGCTAATGTAAAATATTACAACCACTTTGAAAAAAGTTTGGCAGTCTTAAATGAAACAAAAATGTACCAGCCATTCCACTCCCAGGTATTTATCCAGAAAAAAATGAACATACATACATACATACATATGTACATACAAAGACTTGTGCATGAGTATTTATACTAGCTTTATTTTAAAAACCCAAGGCTGGAAAGAACCAAAATGTCCATCAATAGGTCAATGAATAAACAAATTGTGGGATATCTGATTCATGGAACACTGCTCGGCTATTAAAAGAATAAATTGTTGAACTTGTAATAACATGGCTGAGTTACCAACCATGTACCAACTATGTACCAACATAGTACATGCTGTTATTCCAGTTGTATAAAATTCTAGAAAATGCAAATGAATCTATAATTATAGCATGTAGATCAGAGTTTGCCTAAGGCTTTGGGGTGGGAACTGGGAGTGGTGGGAAGGAAAGATTTAAAAGGGGGTGTGAAGGGGTGCCTGAGTGGCTCAGTTGGGTAAGCATCCAACTCTTTATTTTGGCTCAGGTCATTACCTTGCACGGTTTGAGAGTTTGAGCCGCGCATCTGGCTCTGTGCTGACAGTGCACAGTCTGCTTGGGATTCTCTGTCTCCTCTCTCTGTCCCTCCCCTGCTCACTCATTCTCTCTCTCTCTCTCTCTCTCTCTCTCTCTCTCTCTCTCTCTCTCTCTTTCTCTCTCTCAAAAATAAGTAAATAAACATTTAAAAAATAATAAAAAAGGGCTGTGAAGAATATTTTGGAGGTATTCTTGATCTTGATTGTGGTTATGGTTTCATGGTGTATTTACATGTCAAAACTGATCAAATTGTACACTTTAAGTGTATACCATTTATTGTATGTCAATTTTACCTCAGTAGAACTGGTTTTAAAAGGATCTAACCCAAATCCTTGATTGTACAGATGATGAACTGAGGCCAGAGTCGTTAAGAGGTATGGATTCTAAACGGATCTCTGTTCATTCTTAATGAGTACATCTTGCTTCTCTTCATGCTTATTTGTTTGATGATACATTCAAGAAATTTTCTGAGAACTGAGATCAGGTTCATTGGTCTGTACGTTAGTCCTAGCAAGATTCCTGGATTGAGGTAGATTCTTAACAACTCTTCACTGACTTAGGAATTTAGTTTTTAAGTAGTATGTTGAAAATATCTCCTCCTTGAATTTCTGCATTAGAAGTCTTGAGGGGATGGAGGGGTTATGTTTACTAAGCTCCTATATAAGATACCTAACAACCCTGTGAGGTATGTATCATCATCCTCATTTTCCCAAATGAGGAAGCTGAAGAGTGGATGGGTTTAATTACTTGGCTGACATTACACCGTTAGTAAACCACAGAGCTGGGATTAGAATTCAGAACTGTCACATGACAAAACCTGATTTCCAGGCTTTATGAAGCAGACTATAGGTCAGGATCCATTTTTTTTTCTTAACAACAGAATATGGATTCATATCCTAGAATATGGATTCATCCTAATGGAAGTCACCCTATCTATGCAACCAATGACAGTCCTCTAATGAGATTGCTCCTTTGAAGGTTCCTACCATGGTTAGTAATTGTAGGCCCTTATAAATATGTCCTTCTCCACCCTGATGTTCACTATCAGCTGGTGAGTCCTGGAATTTCTTGAAGTAATCACCTTGCAATAAGTCATAGTGTGAACTTCCCTTTAAAATTCTCATGTTCAAGCATATTTCTCCTCTCTCCAGCTAAAAGGTAGGTATAAAACAGGCCTTGTACCCAAAAGTTAACTAAAGTTTAGAAGGCCCACTGAGCATATGAGAACTTCCATCTTTTTTTGCCTCATTATAGATTATTTCTCTGTTTTCTAGTGCTTTCTGTGGCTCTGCTGAGAGAAATCTTAGCACATATCAGGATGGTTTGTCCCTTTCAAATCTTATTGGAAGAAGGTGGTTGGAGAAATCTCAAATAGTTGGTAGCTGCCAGGAGGTCAGTCCCTTCAAGAATGCCCCAAAGCCCACTCCTCATTACTTAGTTTAGAGAGCGTTATGGGAGAATGTTCAGCACAAGATGTTGTTTCTCAGCCAACTATTTTCATCTCACCCACTGCAGCAAGACCATTGCTTGCTTTCCTGGGACATGAAAACAGCCAAATAGTGTCAGTAATTTATCTTCTTAGTTTTTCCAAAGCCAGCACAATGAACTTTGCAGCACTTAGTGAATCTGTATGAAAGAGAGTTTTGGATTTTGGAAGATTATGCTTACCCAGGGTTCTACAGAACCCTGAGACTTCCCTGGGTTGATCTTCCCTGAGACTGATCTTTCCATACATATCTGGTCCCTGATGTGTCCTGTCAAGATATCTATGCGGCCTCATGCTCAACCAACCAGCTTCCTTTCCTTCCAACCCCCTTGTCAGAACCCAGCCCTGTCTCTTCGCTGTCCTCATCACATACCATGCTTGTTCTTACTTCTGGACCTTAAGTGGTGATGCTCCTCCCCTGATGCACCACTGACAGGGCACTTTGTTCCATTGTCTTTAATTGTTTTGCTGTAACTTCTTGTACAGCAATTTTGGTATTCGTTGGATCTAGCTTTAAATCCTAGGACAGCCATTTACCAGCTCTGTGACATCAGGCAGGTCACTAAATGTCTCTGATTCGTAGCTTCCTTTGTGTCACAGAAAGTTAAGAATACCAACTAAACAGGGCTAATGTGAAGATTAAGGACAGCTGTCTGCAGTATGAGGAGGAATGTTGGCAAAAACTCAGTTTGGTGAAGTGTAGGGTCAAGCTTATAACCGTTCCTTTCATGCTTTCCCTCTCTCCCTTTTCCAGGCTATTTCTTGGGATCAAGACTCATAATTTAATTCTTCTGTGACCTTGATAGTGCTGAGCACACAGTTGGTACTATGTGAATACTTGATACTGGAGAGAATGTATTTGTTTGCAGAAGAAGGAAAGGCAAGTAGGGATTCTCTGTCTCACAATGCAGTTTAGGTTACTTTTGCCCTCTTGATAACAGCATTATAAAGGCTGTTTAGATCAGGTTGTAACAGTCAAATTTTGTGATTCACTGAGTTGGACCACTGCTTTCCAGTAGCTCCTAACTGCTGGTTTTCTCATGTGGGCTTCAAGCTTGATGGTAAGGTGTTCATCCTTCTTGAGAAGATGTGCCCTAGGACTCTGATAAAAATGCTTACCATGCCGCTGATGCTTTTGCAAATTGTATTGGTTCCTTCCAAGTCTTTGAAGGCACCATGCTGTTCCATAATCCTTACTTTTGTCCTTCCACTTTCTGGAGAATGCTTTCACCCCTTGTGCCCATCTACTGCTCTTTCAAGACAAAGTCACTTTCTCTATACAGCCTTTCAGGACTTAGGCCTTTCCCATATTGATCAGGTGAACTTAGCCTCTCCCTTCTCTGAATCCCTGTATTTTTCTAACTTACATAGATTTTTTTCCCATAGCACCTTGTTATGGACTGAATATTTTTGTTACCCCCAAATCCATATGTTGAAACCTAATCCCCAATGTAATCTCCAATGTGAGGTTAGAGCCCTTATGTATGGGATTAGTGTCCTTTTAAGAAGAGGCTAGAGAACTGGTTCTCTCTCTCTCTCTCTCTCTCTCTCTTTCTCTTTACCATGTAAAGATAATGCAAGAAGACAGCTGTCTGCAATCAGAAAGAAGGCTGTCCCCAGGCACTGAATCAGCCAGTACCTTGATCTAGGACTTCCAGCCTCCCAAACTGTAATAAATAATGTTTTGTTGTTGCTAAGCCACCCAGTGTGTGATATTGTGTCTTAGCAGCCTGAATTAAGACACACCTGTATACTTGATTGTGCTTACTGGTTTCCATGTGTTTCCCCTTACTGTCCTGGGAGTATGACCTACTTGAAAAATAAGCCTTGGGGTACCTGGGTGTCTCAGTCAGTTAAGTGTCTGACTTCAGCTCAGGTCATGATCTCATGGTCCGTGAGTTCAAGCCCTGCATTGGGCTCTGTGCTGACAGCTTGGAGCCTGGAGCCTGCTTTGGATTCTGTGTTTCCCCCTCTCTCTGCCCCTCCTCCACTTGTTCTCTTTCTCTCTCTCTGTCTCTCTCTCTCTCTCTCAAAAATAAATAAACATTAAAAAAATATTTAAAAAAAAGAATGTGTCTTATTTCTGAATCTCAGTACCTAGTACCTTGCCTGAGACAGGACAAAATGGATGGATGGGTGGAAGGCAGGAAAGCACACAATTAGAAGGGCCTTTTAACTATTTTTCCAGTGATTTTAACTATTTCTTTCAAACACTCTGCAGATCTTTCCCCTTTTGCAGTACCCCAGTGGCCGTGAGCTCAGGAGATACAAGATAATGCTGAAATCCTGATTTTTTTCAAACTTAAGTTCAGAACTCAAGAGTGAGACATTGCTTTGGAAAGCTCTTCATGGCAGGTATAGGAGAATTCACTCAAAGAGTTTTTCCCTTTCTTGGGTTTGTTTTCCACTGAAATTAGCAGAGTTAAAATTTTCATTAGGAAGATACTTCTGCTAAAAAATGTAATAAAGAGTTAAAAGCTAGCTCATTTCTCCCCACATAAAAATGGATTTTGATTCTCTTTGGGTTTTTCTATGTGACTTTTACTGCATGGGTATCTGAGGGAAGAGTATTATTTAATGCTTTTCAGGGGATGAAAAGGGTTGCGCCTAGAGTATCTTGTGTGACATCATTTATTATTTTTATTTCAAACTAGTAATTCTGAAACATTCCAAGATTCTTAAAATTTGTGAAAATGAAAGTGCTTATCACCTACATATTTTTTTATACTCAACAAAGTATTTTACAGGTTTCATCTCATTTACTCCTCACAACAAACCTATAGTTCAGGTCCTTATAATCCTTATTTTACACATGAGGTTTGGAGCTCAGAAAGATTAGGTAATTTACATAAAGCATGTCAGTGGCAGAGTCAGACTTAAAAAACAAGGTCTTGTTGCTCTGAGTCCTAGGCTTCTTATGAGAGATTTAGTGAACAGGTTTTTCTCACATGTGAATTACTGTTTTGTGTTCCTAACATAAACCAATGGAGGTTGAAAGAAATGATGAAAAATTTAATGATGCTAAACATCTGTAAATGCAATGTATTAAAAATAACGAGAACAGAAAATCCATAGTTCTACAGGTTTTTCTAGTTGTTGAGCATCAAATCATATTTCCCAGTGAGCTATCTGTTTCCAAATTTTAAGCTCCTATCCTTCTAATAAGCCTCTTCATCAGTGAACTGAAAGGTACATGCATTGGATTTAGCCAAACACACACACAAGGATGTCGATATGTATGCATGGTTTTAAGATATTAATATCTCCTCAGGATGAATTTTGATGGAAAAACATTTCAGTCAAATTAACACTGTTGTTCATGAGTATACCAGAGCATTAATGCCTTATCCAGTATCACTCAAAATTCAAGAGTGTCTGCATAAAAGCTTTGATATTTTCTCTCTATCCCCTACTGTATCACTTTAGCACTTTCTTGTCTTCCTTCCTGGCCAGGCAGGGGTTTAGCCAGAGTGACTGGGAGGAGAGCATGCATTGGTTCTGATGTGGGGAGCTGTCAGTTTTGTTAGAACATCCAAGAAGAGTGGGGATCAGAAGGTTAGGGCTGTAAATTCAATCTTTAAGACTTGAAGATGGCAGCTGTAACAGTGTGAATAATTCCCATCTTTCCAATGGATGAATAGTCAGTTTGTGTTAGTGCAAAGGGGAAAGGTGCGAGGAGTCTGGAGCAGAGCTGTGGGTAATACTCACTATGTTACTCCTCTTTATAGCTGTCTGGGGTGAGTTGGGGACAGCCCAAATCTGCACAAAGAAAACAAGGACAACACTGACAGGAGCCCTATTGGTAATTAGCAGGTGATCAACTTAGAATTTAATTCAAGGGATCGTGGCTTCAGGGAAGGACTTATAAACCCCTATCCTGGATTGTAGTAGTAGTATAACCCATAATTACATAAAGAATGCATGGATTGTTTTTTACAAAAATGCATTGCCTTACATACTTGCCTAGAAATGACAGTCATGTGCATCTTTTCTGCTCAACCACACAATTTTATGGAATCTTCCAGATGTCTCTACCCCGTAGGGTGTCATGTCACTACAAGAGAAGCTCTAAATGTGGATGTAAATCTAAATGTTTCATTGTGCACTCTTCTATCAGACTACCTGTGAAAATATGATCAGTGGAAGAGACTGCTGTTATACAGTTTCCTTGGAATAATTCTTAACTATTCCCATCTTGTTTGCTAAAAAGCCAGTTTTTATTCATAAGCAACAATTCCTCATAATCCTAGGATAATTCAAGGATCTTCATCCAAATGCAGAGATATTTGTTGTCTTCAATGTACAAGGCATATGGAATCTTAGCAAAATTTGTTGAAAAATATACATAAATCACACCTGCATGTTCTCTTTTACTCACATACTAGTTTATCTTCCAAAAGAAAGGAAACTTGAATCGATTTAACCAACGCCACATGAAGACCCTACTGTTGTGCATCTTGTGCTGACTGGAGATGGGTCAGATTTTACTAAAAATCAGCCATCCAGCAATCTTTTTCTTCATGGAGAATATTTCAGAGGGGACAATAATGCTCCATCACGGCATTGTGCACAAAAGGATGTGAAGTAGTCATGCAAGAAAAGCCTTATTTATAAGTGAAGGAGGGAACATTGAAGAAGACAAAGAAAAAAATATTGCCACTGTGCCATTCTGGAATGTATATTTATCCAGTGTCTTAAATTATACTAGAATGTGGAACCCTGGGGTTTGCTTTTATTCATTGCTGTATCCTCAGCATCTGGAAAAGTACTTGGCACATATTAGGTGCTTAATAAATAATACTGTAACAGTATTTATATAGCATATCCTATAAAAATATTTACACTGTAATAACACTTATATGTTGTATAGTATAATAACCATACCATGATACTTATGTGAATATATAACTTATACAGAAATAGGTATTCTAATGTGGTATTACACAGTGCTTATTGGAGGCATGGGCTGGCTTATTATATATTATTAAATTAATATTTTGGTGTCATTGGTATTGGCTCTTTAAGCCACTAATTAGTTCCTGGTCCCCACGTGGCCTTTGTGTATCAAGGTGAGGATGGGACTCTGAGGGTGGGAGAATGGAATTTCTAGGAAGTCAGCCAAGCTGGCGTGTGAACAAATAGGTGCCAGAAATACCTTCCACCCCATGCACAAGTACACACGTTACACACCATAGATAGCCATAGGCTTGACCCTAAATCCTGCTAGTTTGTTATTATTTAGACCTCTATTTTTAGCTTGTAGTTTTGATCATGAATTCTAGCTTGTCAATTCATTTACCACCATAGTGAACCTTTGGTGTCTTCAGCTACTGCCCTTCCCTCTACTAGTCAAACGTATTAGCTCATTGGCAGCTTTTTCCTAGAGTTCTTAAGAAACATGATTTTATTTACGTTTGAATTAAAATTTTATTTACAAAGGAAAAAGCACTTTGACTAATTGATTTGGACTACAGTATTGATTGCAGGGCCTTGGGTCACAAGATATAAACTCATACATTCTTCATGCAACAAATATTGATGGAAGTGTATCCATCAGTCTGATGCTATACCAGGTACTATGTCTGTAAGGCTCTGCCCTCTGAAAGGCTCACAGACGAGGAAGAGGGACAACCACATAATAACAATGTAGTATGATAAAACCTCTAAGAGAGAGACCTGCCCAAAGGAGTCAGTGATTGGCACAGCTGTAAGGAACACTCAGGGAAACTTCTGTCGAGTGAAGATGCTTCAACTAAGTCTTGAAGGTTGGATAGGAGTTCAGTGTAAAAGTGTGTGCATCCCGGGAGAATTGGGGGCAGGTGGAGGAAGCATTGTACACTACAAACCTCAGAAACGGCAGAGTCAGGTTTTCCTCAACACATTATTGGAATTAAAAATGTTGCTGATGTGTTACACAAAACCTTGAAAATATCTGAGCAAACTCTAAACTCTTGCTACTCAAAATGCCGTCTGGTGGTCAGCACCACCCATGAGCAGATTGGAAATACAGAATCTCACTCAGGCTCACCATAGACCTACCAGACCAGAATCTGCATTTTAACAGTATCCCCAGGCAATTCACATATATGTTAACATCTGTAAGTACAAAGCCAAAGCCATTCTTTTTGGAAGATTGAATCTTCTGTCAGAGGAGTTTGGGGCACTTTTAAAACTGAAACTGATAATTGAATAATGCAGTAAACATGTGTGAAGTTCATTTTGACAACAGCATGGAAATCTATAGGAGATCTATAGTAAGCCTGTGGCTGTTTAACTTTGGGGACTAAATTTTTCAGTTAGAAATTGATCACTATCTACACTTTAGCTGCTGCGAAGGGGTGGAAAATGGGCTAGGCTCACCTCTTTTCCTTTAAGGAAAAGGCTCACGTTTTCCTTTGATTGGATGGATGACCTTAGGCGAACTCTTCAAACTCACTGAGCCTCAGTTATTTCATCATTTATAGGCATCTCCTTATTTGCCAAGTGAGGGACCATGGTACCTGCCACACAGGTGTCTCAGTAGGATCCAAAGAAATAATGTGTGGCACAATGCTTTGCAAGTGATGAATGGAATAGGTTATGATTTAAATATCTGCATAGAAAAATACATATTTGTAGAGCATTTACTATGATCTAAGACCTACAATAAACTTACCTAAGTTCAAATATATTTGTTGTAATTAAAATAAGCAAAGCAAAACAGATATATTTCATGCTTGTTTAAGGAGAGTAGTGTCGAGAGGAAATTAAAACAAGCACTTAGTAATATATGCACCCCTGTGTTATTGCAGTGTTATTTATAATAACCAAGATATGGAAGCAATGTTAAGTGTTAATTGATGGATAAATGGATAAATGTTATATATATATATACACACACACACACACACACACACACACACTATATACACACACACGCAGACATATATACACATGTGTATATATGTGTGTGTATATAGATAGATAGATAGATAGATAGATAGATAGATAGATATAATGGAATATTACTCAGCCATCTAAAAGAATGAGATCTTGCTATCTGTGACAACAGGATTGGGCCTAGAGGATATTATGCTAAGTGAAATAAGTAAAACAGAGAAGGACAAAAACCGTATGATTCACATATTTGTGGAGTCTAAAAACCAAAACAAAGGAACAAACAAAACGCAGAAACAGATCCGTAAATACAGAGAACAAACTGATGGTTCCCAGAGGGGAGGTGTTGTTGGAGATGGGTGAAAAGTGGTGAAGAGGTGCAAGCTGCCAGTTATGGAATGGATAAGTCAAGGGCATGAAAGGTACAGCATAGGGAATATAGTCAAAGGTGTTGTAATAGTGTTGTATGATGACAGATGGTAGGTACACTTGTGGTGAGTGTAGCATAAGGTTAAGACTTTGTCAAATCACTAAGTTCTATACATGAAACTAATATAACATTGTGTGTCAACCATACTTCATTAAAAAAAAAAACAAGCACTTAGTACATGAATCATAGAAAACTTGTGACACTGGCCTTGTTGCTCAGTCTACTCCAGTAATCCTTTCTGATCTCCACTTTCCCAGGCATGCGCCAAGGCAATGACCATGGTTCTCAATACCGCTCAGCCATCTATCCAACCTCTACCAAGCACCTGGAGGTGGCCCTGAGATCTAAAGAAGACTACCAGAAGGTAGGATCTCCTCTTGCTCCCAGATGCCCACTGTTGGTCCCCACCAAGTCAGACCCCACCTGTAGAGGGAGAGTCTGGTTGTTTTCACCTGGCACTGTTCTATTTACATACTTTTTGGAAATGTCTGTCATCTTCTGCTCTATAAATATGCTACATCATATTTTAGGAGTAGGCCCTTGTTCATTTCTCATAAAATCAACTCATCCAGATGAACATGTATCTTCTTTTCTCTCTGTCTCTCTCTGCCTCTATCTCTTGCTGGATCTCATTTTTTCTTTCTTCTGTCTATAATTATTTGTTCAGGATGCTGTAACAAAGTACCACAGACTACCACAGACTAGGTGTCTTAAGCAACAGAAATGCATTGTCTCATGGTTCTGGAGGCTGGAAGTCCAAAATCAAGGTGCTGGCTCTGCTGAGTCAGTTCCTGCTGAGGCTTGCCACAGAGGGCTCTGCCCCAGGCCCCTTTCCTTGGCTTATAGATGGCTGTCTTCTCCCTGTGTCTTTTTTACATTGTCTTTCCTCTATCATATCTGTTTCTGTGTCCAAATTTCCCCTTGTTTTGACAATTCCAGCCATAGTGAATTATAGTCCAACCTAATGCCCACATTTTAACTTGATTACCTCTGTAAAGACAGTATCTCCAAATAAGCTTACATTCTGAGATACTGGGTGGGGGGGTGGAATTTCAACTTATCTTTTTTGGGGAACATGGTTAAACCCAGAATACTCATTCTTTCTTGCTAGTAACAGTAGATTAAATTATAATAAAAACACTTCTCAGAAATATAGATACTACATCATGAAATAATTATTTTTACTATTGTATAATACTTAAAAAAATCCAGTAGAGCTTTGGTTTCTTTTAAAAGTAACTTGAGTTGCTTTAATTCTTAGAACTTTGTGATATTGTTTACATTTTAATTATTGTTATATTTTCTGATTTAGATTTATGCTTAAAATGAGGCCATTAGCTACTGTAATGCTGGTCTATTTTAGTATTAATATGAAAAGTCTGATATGTAACAGTTCCCAGCAATCTGTGGGATCTCCATCTAACCCCCATGATGGCAAGGTGGCAGTGAGGAGGAGAGAGAGACAAGAGTGTATCTACTGATAAAAAGTAGCAGGACATGAAGTTCATGGTCAGTTCAACTCTGGAAAGCAGAGAAGGCTAAGGGAGATGCTGATAAGGCCTTATTTATTTTCAGCACACCTCCTCCCTCCAGGGCTATGATGTCTGCTTGGGGATAATAGTCAGCAGCCTCTGGGATGCCTCTCAGTGGTCTCTGCCCTTGTGTAAACCCCTCTCCTTGAGTGTGGGCTAAATTTAATGACTCACTCCCAATGAATGACAGAAGTGGTGTGATGTTACTTCTGAGATGAGTTTATTAAAAGATCCGGGCTTCCATCTTGGAGGCCCTCTCTCATTGTCTCTTGGATCACTTGCCCTAAGGGAAATCAGCTGCCATGTTGTGAGGCAGCCCTGTGTAAAGGTCCCTGTGGCAAGGGGCAAAGGCTTCCAAGAACGACATGAGTAAGCTTAGAAGCTCCTCAGCCCCAGTCAAGCTTACTGGTGGGACAGCATCTCCAGTTGACAGTTGGACTGCAACCTCATGAAAGGTCTTAAGCCAGAGGCACCTAGCTAAGCAGTGCTACAGAAACCACAAGATAATAAGCTTTTGTTGTTTTAAGTTGCTAAGTTTTGGAATAATTCATGTACACTTATATTGCCATTCTCAAAAGCTTTTCACCGCAAATTATCCTTTCTTATGTCTCTTTTCATCATGACTTTTCTGATAATCGTGGGCTTACCTGGGCATATGTGGTAGTGGTTAAGCATGTAGCCTCTAGCACCAAATAGTCTCAATTCATATGTCAGCTGTGGAGCTTTTTATCAAGTCACTTAGAAAACTGTATGTCTTACTTAACTCAAACAAACCTATAAGGATGAGAGACCTCATTATTATCCTCATATTTCAGATGCCCAGAGTCATAATGTTAAGTCAGTAGAGTAACTAGAATTACAGAAAAACAAACCAAATGCAGGGAGATGAGTCGGACAGCTGATGCAGGGCTCTAGTACAGAAACAATAGGAGCCTTCTCTAGGGTGCTGCCAGTCAGAGTGGATTAAGGGATATTTAGGAAGTAAAATAATAGATCTTGGAACTTGATTAGAAGTGGAGAAAAAGTGAGTGGGAGGAGTCCAGGGTAATTTATAGGTTTCTGGCTTGTGATATTGTATATGAAGGTATAGAGGTGCAGAGGTGGATTTGTTGTGAAGGTAAGTTAAGTCTGAACATGTGGAGTTTAAGGTACCTGTGATCTGGGCATCCAGGTGGTTTTTAGGAGAAGGCGTGGGCTGTTCCTTCCTTGCAAGGAGGGTTGTTGTGACTGTTAACTGGGTTAATGCTTATATGGCACATGGCTTCACACATAATAAGTGCTCAACAAATGGTAGCCCTTATTATTATTGGGAGTTATCAACTTGGTTAGTGAAGCCCTAGTTGCTGGTACAGTCACTTCGGGGAAGTGATAAGAGATGAGAGGAGAAGGCTCAGGACTGGTGGAATACCAACATTTGAGAGGTTGGGTAGGGAAATGCCTATGGCAGGCAAATGACATGATATTCTGGTGTTCACAGTGAGGATTTTAAGTTCCAAAGGTCAATGCCTTCCAGGTGATGATGAAGAAGTTAACATGATTTTTTGGTTTCTGCCCCAACATAGTTTCTTACCCTTAGCTGTGAGTGGAGCCCATGTTGATTTAGATAACTGATACACATAGGAACTAAAATTTAGATATTAAATTTTAATAAACTTTTAATAACTTCTCCATTATTTTTGTAGATTTGGGGAATATTAATGTTATATTCTAGATAGTTTTTCTAACCACATGCTTTTTGGGTGTTTTGTACCTAAGCATATGGGATACACATACATGTACACATTTTTGCTTGGTTTTTAAAAGTAGGGTCTTTTTTTTTTTTTATAAAGATTGGGGTCTTCTGTCCTCCCAGTATCCAAATATCCATTGCTGTTAATGTAACCACATATAATTGCTTTATTATCAACTCAGAGAACAAATACTCTCATGTTTCTTTTATTTTACCACATAAATAAAAGTGGTCCTGCATCCCCCGATAGATGAGTGGCAAGTCCAGTACTTGTCTCCTGGCTAACTGGCTAAAACCCAGAGAGTCTTGACTCTAGACCAGCACCTCCAGTACAACTTTCTGCCATGATGGCCAGTGGTCTCTTCTGTACTCTCCAGTACAATAGCCACTGGCCACATGTGGCTATTGAACATTGAAGTGTGGTTAATGCGACTGAGAGCTGAGTGTTTTGTTTTATTTTAATTTAATTAATTTAATTAATTTAATTGTATATTTAAATAGCCACATGTGGCTAGTGGCTACCTGATTAGATAGCATAGCAGTCTATGAGGGGTGTGTGTATCTATGTTGAAGGGAGCATGGGGCATGCCAGTCTGGCTCCCTGGCTGAAGACTCAAGATTCCAAGCCTTCTGCTGTTGTGTTGGCTTATTGCAAGAGCATCGGACTGCCATGGAGCACAGTCCTCATGGCCATCAGAGATGCTGCACCAGGAACTGCTCCCTCCCTTTCTTTTTGGAGATACACAGCATGAGGGTCAGGTAATTTTCCTTTCAGTCACCATAAGAAAGAGCTGAATACTGAAAGCCACAACCCTGAGGACCTTGGCTGAGCTCAGTCAAGTGCAGAGGTGTCTTTCCATTCTTGATACAGTCCTTGCCCAGGAGTCCTGGGTCAGGATTTATCCTTCTGTCCCACCTTGAGCACCAGGAACTACTGTCTCCTTTCCCCCTTTTCAGATCTATACCATGAGGGGTCAAGTCATTTTCCATTTTGGGAACCAAGAATGAAGGCCCTCATTGTGTCACCTTCCTTGGTGAACAGTAGGGCTAATTGCATATACCTGCACTCGGTGACCACTATAATTTTTATCTTAGTCCAGATCCCATGGAAAACAGAGCCTGTGGCAAAGGCTTGTGTGTGAGGACTTACTTGGGAGTGTGGTGCCGTGGAGGAGGAGTAAGGGGCGGGGGGCCTGGAAAAGAAAAAGAGGGAGAACCAATATAACTCGGTCTGTACTATCAGTGATGGGTTGTTTGGTCCCTGTGAAATGACCAGTCCTTCTGGAAGAAGAAGGGAAGCATATGTCTGTTGGATGCCATTCCCCACGGGTTCACTCTGTGCTTCTGGGTCGCACGTGGGTGGACTTAGGAGACTATGTCCCTGCAGCAGGAGGCAGGAGGCAGGAGGCACATGGCATGAGTGTGAGACAAATCGCTGGAGGGCTCACCTGCATAAAACTAATCAGAGTCCATCCAGAGCTGAGCACTGCAGTGGGAACTGGAGGAGAGACAGTTGAGGCTGAGAGGATCTGAGCTGGTGCATGAGAGGTGGCTGATGCGACCGTCTACAGAGGGTCCTTTAGCCACTCCATCTCATCCGGGCCAGGCAGCTGACCGACTACAAAGCCTTGAGGATGATCTACCATGATTTTGTGCTTTCTGGCACCTCTGTTAGAGCAGAGAAAGAAAAAGACTTTTATTTTTCAACAGACATCCTGTTACAAGCAGATAGTTATATACTATACCATTACATGTGTAGTGTATATATTTACATATCGTATATGTATGTAGCTATATAATGACGATGCTGCTGCTGCTGATAGACAGCAACACCAGAACAAACTGAGTGCTTACTCCATGCTCATTACTATTTTAAACACTTTATATAAATGAAGTCATTTGTATATCTCTGACTCTATTTATCTATATACATACATAAATATAATGGATATGTTTAGATATAGGTATGCATGTATCTCTTAGTACCGTTATGTAGAATTGTATATATTCATGTGTTTCTTGTTCCTAGTTTTGAAAGTTGTATAAATTTCTAACTGTCCATTCAATTGGTATAATTGATAATATACACACCAAAAAAAATCACTAATTTGCAGTGCATGTGAGAGGTGATATAATTAGCTTTTGCACCATAAAGAACTTGATCTGTGCTTTTGAATTTACCTTTAAAAGTAAATGTGGCTGCTAATAGATCCCACAAAGCAGGAAGAGAGTCTCAGATATCACCAGTTGCCTTAACAGGTGAGTAAAGGAGAGGAGAAAACTAAAGAGTTGACTCCTAGAACCTGGAATTGGCTTTCCTGGGTTTTCTACCTAAGGTAACCTTGCACAAATTCCTGAAACAACAAGGTGTTTAATCTAGGGAGAGTCATTTCTTAACAGTACTAGACTGAGGTCTAGGATTTGTAATCTCATCACAAAAATATAGGTTTATTTCTGAGATTGGAAGATTCTGCACATGACTCATTCCATGCATTTTATGTACACTCATTTCCCCTTTAAGAGTTGGCATTTCCAGCCCTGTCATTACATTCTGGGAATTCATCTTATTTGAGTCCTGGTGGGACCCCTATGCACTAACTATAACATTGACTTAGGTTACTAATTTAATAGTCTTCACTAGTTTGCCCCCAGTGACCCCCTAGTAACCAGCTTCTTCAGCAACTTCTTTATACTTGGAGTTTAGAGTGACAGTATTGCTTACCACGGAGCAGCCATTTGAACATAAAATTAGCTGATTTTATCACAGGGACCAATTGTTGAGCTAATTAGATGTGCAGTACTGCTGATGAGCCAGAAACCCAAAGTGATTTTCGATCTAAACTGTGGTTTTCTGCAAAGTTGGCTGGGTTGTAGATACCAGACTCACCAACAACCTTAGGAAAGGAAAAATGGCTGAAGAAGTTTGTGAGTTTTCATTCTTAAAGGAGTCTGGAAAATCTTACAGAAGGGGATCTGAGTGAAAATCAAACATCACACTGGATTCATTGACCTTGGAAGTGCTGGATTCTGTTCACAGAGTAGGACAACTGCTTCATGTTCTTCATGAGCTGAAGACTTCGCACAAAATTTGGGGGGGGGGTGAAGACTACATTAGCTTTTCTTAACTGCATTTTCATATTTTTTTCCTTGAGTTTCGTGATGGAATTATTTCCTCATGGTCTTAAGTGGAGATAATCTAATGTATTATTAATTGCCTTTGGATTATCAAATATAGACAGCTTATCTCCCAAGTGGACCTGTCATGACATGTGCTAATATTCCAAACTGAAACGTGGCCTCTTGTGGGGGAGGTGGGTGTTCAGATGCAATTCTCATATCCTGAAAATGCAACTCTTCCTCATTTAGGAATCAAATCTTTTGATCACTGATAAGTTTTGTTTCTTGAAATTTGATAGAGAATTAAAAAGTCTGAAGATAGTTTTCCTGGTCACATGACCTATCTCTTTCTCAACCTCTCAAAACTTCATGAACAGCCTTTCCTCTGGATAACCTTTTTGGGTGAATGCTAAATTATCAACCATGTGCCAAATATAAAAATAGTGTTTTAAAATCTGTTTCTATCAGTCTCTCAGTCTGTTTGTTCATCCATCCATCCACTCACCCACCCACCTATCCATTCATCTGTATCTTCAACATAGCTATAATCTCCAAGTATTTGCCATATTTTATCTTAAATTTCAGTTATCCTGCAGTCTGTCATCTGTCATCTATACTCCATATAGTGTCATTTTAAAGAAAAGTACTCAAAGTGAAAGATTAAAAACAGTATGCAATGATTGGATTACACCAGCATTTTTTAGGTTTGCTTCAGCTTTGATTATTTAATTTTCTTTCCCAAATTTTGAAATCATAGTAGAATTTTTTTCAGGTCTGATTATTCAGTTTTCTTCCCTGAGCACTTAGGCTATAGCCAGATAGTCAGTGACTGCCCATGCTCTCCAGTTAAGCCCTGACAAGTTGTGGTTTGGCTGCTCAGTGTGTGTGCATGTGAGAGAGAGAGAGAGGGAGAGAGAGAGGGAGCAGATTTCGTTTCCAAATAACCTATCTACCTGTGCTACCAATTAAATTTTTGCTTCTTTTCTCTAGCATAGTTTAAATGCCATCATCTTTATACTGCTGACTCAAAATTTCTGGGCCAGAACTACTCCCTGGGCTATAGATCCCCATATTCCACTGCCTACTTGTTAATTCTCCTTACTTGTCAGCATAATCTTTCCTAAACTGGGAGGCTTGATTCCCACCCCTCCCCCCACACCATAACAAGCCCCACAGCTTTTTTCTGACACCGCCCCCAACCCATTGCCTGCCCTCCCAGCCATCATCTTCTAACTTGCTTAAGCAAGATCTCTATGAGTCCTCACTGATTCACCCTTTCCCTTACTCCTCACCTCTGGTTAATCAGATTAACCTACAGTCTGCTTCTCAGATATGTCCCTCCTGTGCCTACTTCTCGCTCATTTTCATATTCACTGTCAGTCCGGGCTACTGTTATCTGTTCCTAGACTACTGGGCTGTGTACCTCTCCACTACTAGCCACCCACACAGGTCAGCCAGAGCGACTTCCTAAATCTAATTCCAGTCATTTCCTTGCCCTGTGTCAAACTCATCTCTGGTTTCCCTACTACATTGAGAATGAAATCCAAACAATCATTTTGCCATCTTTCCATGAGACATCTTCTAATCAGAGTGCCTAATTACCATGGTATATCTAAGAATTAACATACAATTCTTGCTCAGAGCTCCATACCTTCTAATAAAGCTCAAGAACTTCTGGAATTCTGGGGACTTAGGATGAGAACCATGTTCACTCATAGAAAATTTTACGGCTATTCAGTGAACATTATAATAAATGTTTTTATGTTTCTTTGTATTTCAAAGTTAGTTCTTAATGCAGAGTCACCGTTTCCACAAATAGACCAAATTTAGAGGTTTGAGGAATTGCTGCTTTGTCTAGTATGTGTTATATGCCAGGAGGAAATAATTATTGAGTTAACCATAGTGTTCTTGACCCCAAAACCTATCTTGAAAACTCTCTTGACAGAAGAAATTACTAAATGTCACATCGTAAAACAATATTTGGTAAGATTAAGTCAGTGGTTGGTACATAAAACCGTCTTCCTTTCTCTAATTTGCCATATCTCTGGCTTTTTGTCTCTGTCTTAGTTACAAATGGCCATTGCAGCTAGTTACCACAAACTTGGTGGCTTAAAACAACAGAAATTTATCTTCTCATAGTTCCAGAGCCCAGGAGTCTGAAATCAGTTTTGCTGGACCAAAATCAAGGTTTCATCTGGGCTGTGTTCCCTCCAGAGGCTCTCATGGACAATCCCTTTCTTGACTCTACTCCTCTAGTGACTGCTGACATTCCTTGGCATGTGGCCACATCACTCCATTCTCTGCCTCAATGGTCACATTGCCTCCTCTTATTCTGTGTGTCTGATCTTCCTATGCCTCTTTCTTATAAGGACACGATTGTATTTAGGGCCCACCTGATAATACGAGATAATCTCCCTGTCTCCAGATCCTTAGTTTAATCACATCTCTGAAGTCTTTGCCATATAAAATAACATTCACATGTTCCAGGGATCAGGACATCGACATTCGGAGGTGCTATTATTTAGCCTTCCACAGTCTCCAGATTTGGTTTCCAGATTACCACTGTCACGTGTCCAGCCTTAAATGGGAGACTGAAACGGGGAGCTCTTCTCTTCTGGGCTTCTCAGGAGAATTAAGCCATGTTCATTGAGTGAATGCCCATCTGGGTTCTTCTGGATCCCGGAGCTAAACACAGAACACACTCAATTCTCCAGAGAGGATGGGGCTTGATCTCTTTCTTAAGGTCCCTGTCTAGTTTTGAAGGGAGATAGACATTCACATAAGCTTTTCCCCTTTCAAATATATCTACCTTCAAAAAAGACCCAACTTCACCCCTATACTACTTACCAAAATAAACTAACAGACCAAAAATAACACAAGAAAAAAAAATCCTAGGAGCTAGATTTTGGGGACAAAAGTGTGTGTGTGTGTGTGTGTGTGTGTGTGTGTGTGTGTAAGTAATCAAAATAATGTTTGAATGGTTGGCAAGAATGTTCTAGTACTCTCTTAGTCACTTAACATCAACGAGTCCTTGACTTCTCTGGTCTTCATTTTAAATTACCTAACAAAATTTCCTCAAAGGTTTATTGTAGGAATTAAATGAGACTTTATATATATGTAAAATACTCCTTATTATGGACTGAATATTTATATAAGTAAATTAATACATCCATCATGCATACTAGCACACATACATACTGCTAGCATGTAGTAGTCAGCCAATATATATTAATTGAAGCTGAGACCCTTCAGTTTTCCAATCCAGAAAACAGGTATTTTTTTTTTTAATTTTTATGTATTTTTGAGAGAGAGAGAGAGACAGAGTGCAAGTGGGGAGGGACAGAGAGAGAGAGGGAGACACAGAATCTGAAGCAGGCTCCAGGCTCCGAGCGGTTAGCACAGAGCCCTGTACGGGGCTCGAAATCACAAACTACGAGAATATGACCTGAGCTGAAGTCAGACGCCTAACCAACTGAGCCACCCAGGCGTCCCCAGAAAGCAGTTTTAATTATGTCAACTCAACTGAAGAAGTTAAATATATTCAATAAATATCCAGTTATGCTATAATCATCATCCTGTAACTGGATCTGATTATTCCCTACCAGGAGGTACAGATCCTTTGTTTCCTTGTAAGCTTCTATAAGGCTGAAAATTTGAAAATATCCTTCCTTCTTTGTTTGACCCCATCTTCCTCAGGAAATTAATACATGAATTACCTTATCAAATATTAACTATGTACTGATTAGTTGCCATATTTGCATTACAGTTGTTTCAAACATAGCTATCTGAAGAAGGAACTCATGAAGTTCGTTATAATAAACTATGCTATACACGGTCACAAAAGTCCTTATGTCATAAATGCTGTCCCTTGTAGAACATTTCATAGAACTGTCCTAACACTAAACTCTTTGGGGGCCCCTAGTCACCCTTGTTTCCCCTAAGGCCTGGTACTGTGCTTGGCACCTAGTAGCAAATATTTGTTGTCCTGAACTGAAGATATGGAGCAGGATAAAGACGCCCATTGTTACCCCTTGTTATGGGCTGGATATTTGTGTTCCTCAGACTTTATATGTTGAAGCACTAACCTCCCAGTGTGATGGAATTTGGAGATGGGGCTTTGGGAAGTAATTAGGGTTAGATGAGGTCATGAGGATGGAACCCCACCATGGGATTAGTGTCCTTAAAAGAAGAGACATTGGAGTGCTCTCTCTCTCTCTTTCTCCACGTGCACACAAAGAAGAGGTCATGTGCGCCCACAATGAGATGGTAGGCTGTCTTTAAGTCATGAGAAGAGTCCTCACAATGAAATCTCCTCTGCTGGCGCCTCCATCTGAGACTTCCCAGCCTCTAGAACTGTGAGAAATAAAGGTTGTGTTTAAGTGCCCCAGCCTGTGGTTCTTTGTTACAGCAGCCTAAGCTGACAGTTACCTTGGAGGGGTGGGAAGAACCACAGCTTTGGATGAGAACACCCGGCAGCCTTGCTCTACCTTTACCAACCGTGACTTTGGACAGGTCTTTACAGCTCTAGTTCCTTGTCTATAAAATGAGGAGAATAAGAACAGAACTCCTTATAAATCTTGAGTTTTCAGTGCTTTGTGTCATACTACACAAGTGACCCTTGTCCTTATACTGGGAGGTATTTCAGGATCTGTTCTCCTACCTGCCTTAGGAAGAAACCGGAGCTCAAAAGGCTTTATTCACATTTTCAAAGTGACCTAGATAGTACTTTTATTATTTATATATTTTTTAATATTCACTTATTTATTTTGAGAGAGAAAGAGCACAGACGTGAGCAGGGGAGGGGCAGAAAGAGAGAGATTGAGAAAGAATCTCAAGCAGGCTCCACACTGTCAGTGCAGAGCCAACGCAGGGCTCAAACCCACGAACAATGAGATCATGACCTGAGCCGAAATCAGGAGTTAGATGTTTAATCAACTGAGCCACCCAGGTGCCCCAGAGTTAGAGTCATTTGATTATGAATGCCTTGCTCAAATTGTGTGTGTGTGTGGGGGGTATTTGGTAATCTGTCAAGCAGTTTACGAATGTCAGGGTTTCATGGGGTGACTCCAGAGATGAGGCTGACTTCATTCTGCTTTTCCAAAGGCCCCCCAATTCCAAACCATTGTGAAAAACATTGGATCAGAGAATCTTCCTTTCTGTCACGAATTGAGAAAGTGTCAAGGTTATTTCTGTGTCTTTGTTTATAGAGAAATGAGTAGGTTATCCATGGTTAGGAGTATCCCTGCTCGTTCTATTGTATGCTGTATGCTGTGATGTTAAAACCAGTAACTGCACTAAACGATTCTGCTTTTACAAAACATCAAAAATCATTCCTCTGCATCAAAGGACCCTGAATAGAGTGGGTATTTTATAGTTTGGGGATTAGCCAGTTGTTGTTCTTCTTTTTAAATTTGTGGTGTTGTTTAAAGTGTGGAGTTATGGGTTTTAAATGTCCATGGAAAGACCCTGAATAATTCATTCACTTACCTTAGTCAAAGAGAAGAATCCCCCTTTGTATGCCCAGCAGTAAAGATGAAATTCCTCTTACACCCCTCTTGTACCTTTGCAGTTATCATTATAGGTATTAAGAATTCTTAATAAGAACTTATGAAATAAATGTTTTAAAAATGCCCATTTCTGGGAGGCAGGCATCTATATTTCCATGTATGCAGCCATAGAGACAGCTAAATCTTTAGCCTTAATGGTTTAGTTGCATCTGGGTGATTATTTTCATTTCCACTTATCACTGTGTGTTAGACTCCCTGTGTATGAGTACAGATTGCCCTTTCTTGCACTGTATTTTGAAATATCTGCATTACCCCTGGGCATTTGTTCATTAATAGGGGGTGGGGAGAGGAAAAGCTTGTAATAATGGGCTTTACATATTATTAAACTGTGTGCATCCGCATTTGGATCCAAATGAAAAATCTGGTTGTGTTACTGCCCTCTGGTGGTTCTGGCCCATTGCTGCAGTGGCAGGAAGTTGCGGCCCCCAGGGCGGAGTTGGGCTTGTGGTGGCAGCTTCCAGGAGCAATGCTGACTGTTGGGCATTGCTGGGCCATCAGTCTTTCATTCACGTTCTGCATTTCATTCAAGTGCACTGCAAGAACCCTATGATTCCACTTACTGGCCAGAATAATGAGAGAAGAAAGCATTCTTGTGAGGACCAAGAAGACATTTTCATTTCAGTGGAGGTATATGTGCAAAATAACCGTGACCTACATAGGACGAGAGTTGAGTGAACTCACACTTTCCACGGGTTACACTCCTCATCTTTCAAGGCCAGCATGGGAAAATGCAGGGGCTCTCAAAGTGTGACATATGTATCCCTTGTGTTATACAGGATTACTTTAAGGTATATCTAGATGAACCTCTTCAATTTTAATAGTTGCATGTTTATTTTAATATGTACTGGGAAACAAGCGGCGAGTGTTTGAAGTCCACAACTTCATGGACGCCATTGCGTAGACCAGGATATAGTGCCTACATCCACAGCTGCGTTCTTTGCAACAGGGTGTCACTTCTGCTCATTGGTTGACAGAGCAAAAGCCCGTGGAAGTGGGTGGTTGACATGGATCACCAGTGGTTCTGCTGCTTGCTTGCGATATGACCTTTGACTGCCAACCTCTCGAAGCTAGGGTTTCCTGATTTGTTAGGGTAATAGCGACTACTTCTTAGGGTGTTAAGGCATCCTGTGATCTGGTGTATGTGTTGAGTGTGTATCACAGAAGAAGCTGTCTCGTTTCCCCACACCCCAGGACGCTTCTCAGAGCCTGCCTCCCTCCAGGTTCACATCATGCTTTGCCTGCTACACTTATTTCATCTTACCCATTACAAGCATTTCCACATTTCTTTTCACTCTTGATTATAAGTGGGGCATCCTTTGCAACACTCCCTGTGGCACATTGCACAAAGCAGCCACCCTGTGAATGAATGTTTGTCAGGGGACTTAAGCACAAGTGCAAAATAATTCTCAGCAACATTTTCCTCCGACGCATTCGGTGCATTTCATCTGTCAGATTAAGACTGGATCTATACCTTGTCCCTTATGCCTCCCTGATACATGTGGTCTGATAACAGGAACGAGATTAGGTTCCTGCCCATTGGCTGCAAGCAGGGAGGGAAAAAAGGCCTGCAGTGTCTTGTGTTTGCCTGCCACTAATATCCCCTCTTATCTTACCAACTAATATATAGGTTTATTCCGCGCACCCACATGCTCACACTCTACTGGTTAATTTCAGTGGCAGATAAGCGGAAGGCAGTGGAAACATTTTAAATACAGTATTTTATCTAGAATAGGATCTATTTTAGAGACAACAAAAGAGCCTTTGTTACTCAAGCAGGTAGATTTGTAAGGCTTGCCCTGGTTTAGTCTATATAAAATGGCCTTAGGAATGGTAAGATCAGAGAAACTACCCGTGGGGGAGGATAGTAGGAGCCCTCGCATGTTGGTGGTAACAAGAGTGAAACAGGGTTTGTTGTTTGCCTACAGAGGCGGTGCGTTTGCCTTTAAAATTCCTGTGGATTTTATCTCGGCTCCGTGTGGTTCTAAGTTTCCCCAATCCCCCTCCACAGAGCTTCCCAGCCTGTTCCTAAATGGCTGCAGAATGCCCGCTTGCATTTCTGCAGTGAAGGCGATGTTCATTTAGGCTTCAAGAAATCAGAGCTTTCATGTTTGCCATGAAAGCCAGAGAGCCGCAAGCACCTCAGTAGTGGAGATAAAAGGACATTCGTGTTTGTGCATGTGTGTTTAGAACTTAAAGGACAGGGAAAAGAAAGAAAATAGCTGTTACAGCTTTGCACTTACTTCAAAATATGCCTCACTCCCTCTGGTGGGACCATTTAACTCCAAATGCCTCCCCTATCCCCCTCCACCCCCACCACATGCTCCCCACCCCCACCACATTCATCTTGGCTCATGTGACATCTGTTCTGGGCACTGCAGTGCAGTCTTCTCTCGTTGCCATGGCAGCCGGTGGAGAGAGCCCACCCATTGGCTGCTCGCTGAGAGGAGGAAAAAAAGGCCCGCAGTGTCAGGGGTCGTGTGCCTAGTGCCTGCCTGCCACTGTTTTCAGTCAGCTGCTGGCTTGGCCACATTAACGGTGCGTGCTGCAGCGGGCAGGGGCCCTCGGGGACCGCCTGCCACAGCTGTGTGCACCGCCGGGCAGAATGGGGGCCCGAGGTCAATGTCATTAGTTTCTCCCTCAAGTGTGAAGTGTGTGAAGGACAAAAGCAGAGCATGTAAGGAAAAGTGGGCTGCTGTTTCCTTCACCTTGAACTCCTCTGAGCTCTTTTCTTCTGTTTGGATTTGGAATTTGGTAAAATGAGCCTTTCTACTTCCAGCCATCCTCATAGTGAGAGGGCCTGAGCCCCAGTCGAGCTGTCAGCATAAAACCTCTATTAGATTCCATTTCCTTGACCATTACCCTGTCACTCTAAAACGAAAAGAGGACAGCATTCCATTTCAAAATGGACACCCGAACCTGATTGTTTCTAAAATCATTTTCCTCTTGTTGGATTCACTTTTGAATTTAACAGTGCAACTAGAATCACGGTTCTGGCGTCAGATACCATGTTCTACATAAGTTGGTGAAGACCAAGTGAATCCGTGCTCCCTCCCAATGCCTGACCTTGCACCTGGCCAGTCAGACAGGTAATAGAGAAGTAACAGCCATGAAAGCCTTCTTGGCTGAATCCCAGCTGCCTCCCTTGGGGTTTGAGGTCCCCACTGATGAGTGATGGGGGTGTCTGTGCACCAGCCATACCCAGGGCCTTCAACCTCCAGAGCTGTGTACTAGTTGGGATTTGGCCGTGGCTGGTGACCTTGCCCCCTGGCACCAATACGAACATCACCAGTCAGCATAGTGGAGGGTGGAGGAGGAACTTTTGTGAACATTCTCTCATCTGTGCCTCCCGTGAAGCATGTGAAGTGGTGATTCCAAATCCCTGTTTTATAGGAGGCCGAGTCTGACAATTTCCAAGATCACACAACCTGTAAATGAGTGAGGTCAAGATTCATACTCTGGTTCTTTGCTTGCAAACTATGCATACTTTTTTCCATTCTGTCACACGGCCACAGTAGATTCCTGGACATCGAACACCCCCACTGATTCATACATGGGGAAGTTGGGCTATGATCAGGTCATTCCTCCCATTTCTACTCATGCTTTATTATAATGAGAATTCTTAATAAGAATGTGTCATTAGAGGCGCCTGGGTGGCTCAGTCGGTTGAGCGTCCGACTTCAGCTCAGATCATGATCTCGCGGTTTGTGAGTTTGAGCCCCACATCAGGCTCTGTGCCAACAAACTCGGAGCCTGGAGCCTGCTTTGGATTCTGTGGCTCCCTCTGTCTGTGTCCTCCCTTGATCGTGCTCTGTCTCTCTCTTGAAAATAAAATTAAAAATTAAAAAAAAAAGAATGTGTCATTAGTGTTTAATTTGTCAAGATCAAAGGCTAAGGGCTTGAGGAGTTTTAATTGTTCCTTCCAGTGGCTGCTTGTGATTATGGTCTGACTGATAGCACTGTATACAGTGCACCATCGCTGAGCAAAAAGGCTCTAGGCTCAGGACAAGGAGGGGATTTGTGCCAGAGCCAGTGAGACCAATTTAAAACTTACTGTTCTCTCTACTTCCTTCTCTCAAACTTATTTTGGTCACTTATTTGTTTTGGGATGGTTCGGGCATTATCAAAATAGAAGTATACCACAAAATCATGACAAAGAAGGTCTGTATTATTAATGTCTACCTCTCAGCCACCTTTGTTTATTCCTTTCGTCCTGAATCTAGAAATTTTAGGATTTAGTCCCAAATCATTGAAAGGACTAAAGAATAGAAAGAAGCATTATGTCATTTTGCATGATTAAATGAGAGTGCTTTGCTGCTGCATCTTGGCAAAACCAGGACTGACTGTCAGTGATTCACGTACTAGTCTTTTCTATCCATATGCTGATCGGAGCCAGTAAAGTTAACAGACATTGGATCAGTTTGGAGCTGAGGCAGGGAGTCTCCGAAAGCTTACTCTCAACTCTAGTATCCTAATGTAGCAACAGCTTATTAAACCTGCTGGTAAACTGAATTCCTTCCTTTCATCCCTCGTACACTGGGTATAGCATCCACTTAGGGGAATTTAAGCAAAAGTAGGAGACTTTGCTTATCTAGAGATAGGACCTTAGCAAGCATTCAAAAGAATGTACCTTGGTGGCAACAAGAATGCTAAAATATGTCACATCATAACTCAAATGATGCTTTTATTAAAGCCTGAGTAGCGAAGCTACCATAAGGAATATTATGCCCCAAAAGATAGGATGAAGTCTGTAGAGCAAAGATATAGGGACTATATCTTGACTTAAGAACCTACACACAACTGTTCTTCCAATTATACTTTCCACTTGCCAACCCCCCCGCATTCATTGCTAATCCTCCTATTATTGTCCTTGATCAGTATTTATAAGACCATAAGAAACATATAGTGAGAAACAGATTTTAACAATGACTTTTCCAGAGAGAAAAATTGAACAGGTAAAGGCCAGAGAAGTTCCTGATGTCTATTAAACACCTGGAAGTGAAATCAGTATGAACTCTGGATTGGTTAAGAAATCTCCATGGTCTATGATCATGATTTACTAGAGACACATAGGAATAAGACCATTAGCCAGCAGTACTCCAAGTTTTTCCTTTTTCTCCATTTTCTTATCTATAATTATAGATTCATCTACCTAGAAAAAGTCCTCTAAGTCATTTAGTTCAATGTTACTTAGCCACAACGATGTGGATTAATGGTTATATAAAATGCCCTTTAATTTCCTAATTCTCAGATTGTAGAACATAATAGGAGTAAAGGAATATGGAGTGGGGTTAGAACTTGATATTTTCTCAACAAAGACTTATCGGGCACCTACTGTATACCAGGAGCTGAAATGACAACATTTTCTTTGATCTCAACTATTAACTTTTTACACCTCTTTACATCTTCTTTGTGTGTTTTTTTAAACTTTTTTAACATTTATTCATTTTTGAGAGACAGCATGTGAGGGGGTGGGGCAGAGTGGGAGAGAGAGAGGCAGAATCTGAAGCAGGCTCCAGGCTCTGAGCTGCCAGCACAAAGCCTGACGTGGGGCTCGAGCCCGCGAACTGTGAGACCATGACCTGAGCCGAAGTCGGACGCTTAACCGACTGAGCCACCCAGGCGCCACTTCTTTGTAGGTTTTATAGAACATCAGGCCCTTTGCCAGGTAATAAACGCAATGGACAAAATCCTCCAAATGTAGAGCTAATGTTTATTTTATTTAGACATTTTCATTTCCTTAAGGAAAGCACCAGACCCTTGTGCCACAGTTATTTTACAAATATAGAAACACATTTACCAATACAAAAAGTTTATTACACAATAGCAAGATTTACTAGACAAGAAAAATAATTGGGTGAGAAAAAAGGAACCTGGATTTGGAGATATCATTGTTCGTGCCAAAGACACTTAGCTGAATGAAACACTAATACATTATTTTTTTATATATGTGCACAAAGGGTGTTGTGTGGTTTCAGGAGTCCACTGATTTTAACACCCAAGCACTCGTGACAGGAAAATGTTATTAAAGCATTATTAGTATGCAGTAAAGTGCCCTTCTTTCTGCCAAATCAGTTTGTAAAGTGGTCCTAAAAAACGCACACATCCTTTGTTGTGACTGCAGGGTTTTGTGTGTCTGATGCAAGACTAAGACTTGAAAGTAGAGAGATACATTAGGTAGCCTAGCAAGTCAGCAGCTAGAGGAGTTGGTGAAAGATAAGAGAAATGAACCGAAGGGATACATGAAGAGCAGCAGAAGAAAAATGTGTCCTTAGGTAGAAGGGAAAGGCAAATAGGATGTGTAGGGGATCAGGCGACTAAGAAAATGCGGGCCACTGTATGCACATCACGTGTGGAAAAGGAGCCTAGAAGGGTAGGCTGGATAAAGAAATCCTAGCAGCAAGTGAAAGGTAGCCAGGAATAATTGTGTTCTGGTAGAAAGAAAACCTAAATATTTTAGGGTTGACTAAACACTGGAAAAGAAGTCACACAGACAAAAAAATAACTGAGAAGTTCCTCATTTGTCCCAAAAGTTTCTAACAGCCTTGGATGGTTTTTTTTTTTTGTGGCTCCAACCACTCAGACAACTTTTAAAAAATAATTTCCTAATCTGCAAAGTCGAGCTAGTGATCCTTGCCCTGCTTGCTCCTGTTGTGGGGGTCGAGGATCTAGGGAGATTGTAAATGTGAAGAGGGTTGGAATCTAGAAAATGCTGCCCAAATGTAAGGTGTTAGCTAGATTGGGGTTGTGGGGAGCAAAAGATAGCCCCGTGTTCAATCCTTGCCAAACTGCGATTTCTAACTGGTGAAAGATCTGCCATTTTATCCTTTTCTATTGTTCCATAGAATTTGGGTTATTACCTTATTCTTGGGAAGTGAGTGGACCCTATTGCAGAGGTAAAATTGAGGGTGGCTTGTACATGAAAATGTACTTTATCTGTCCCTTGTCACAGTGGCCCCTCAGCTTTAGCATAAAACCCTAACTCATGGACCCTCCTCACTGAGGGGCTGCATTTCGGTTGGACTCTGTAAAATTCTCCCATTACTGTCCCTTTCTTTGAGTGGGGAGACGGGCTCTTTTCTGTAACTTTCCTGGCTAAATAACTTTTTTGAGAAGGCACCTCGCTCTTACAATCAGAGTTGAGTTTGTATCATGAATCACCATAATTTAGGATTCGGTCCTAAATCAGCGACTTTTAAATTGGCTTTGTTCAGAAATTGAGATAGGAAGTCTACAGGACTAAATTCAGCACCTACCCTGTTCCTGGCTGTCTGTTTTGTTTTGTTTTGTTTTTCCCTATAAAGCGATGGTGTTTTCACTGCAGGTTGTCAGACATTTTAAGAGAGGAAACACAGGGACTCTCATGGCCTCCCCTCTTGTGTCTCCATAGGCCCTGTCCCACCCAGGCCTCTGCCCTCCCTTTCTCCAGCTGCGGCTGGATTTCAGAAGCAGCAGCATTGGCTGGCTTGACTACTCTTAGGATGATAGCTCTTGTCAACATGGCCCCATTACCTGTCCTCTTTGGTATGAGAATATGAGTGGCCATTAATGATGTCATAGACCGCAAAAGAGACTACAAAGGGAGTATGTGACTACCAGAGACCACGTGGCCACAGCTGCCCACTCCCAGTGGGGCTCTGTGCAATCCTTAGTTCTTCTGAGCAGAATCCAAAGTACCCAGCCTTTTCCAGGTCAGTACCACTGGGTTGCTGATCCAGATTTTGGTGACTGATAAGCATTTATATTCCAGTTCTATTTACTGTGGAAAACCCATCAGCCATCACATTCCACATTCGGAATTATTAAACCTGCTTAATAGAGTTATGAGGATTATCTGCGATCACATTTCAATTTAATTTAAAGGTGTTTACCAAGGACCTGCAAATTGCTGGGAGAGAATTGGGAAAGGTGTATGCATGGTTGCTTAGAGCTGGGAAGAGCATTCTGCATCAGCTTCTCTGTGGGCTTCATCTCCAGTTAGTCATGGGTAAAGAACAATTCTCATTGTATAATAAAAATACTATTTCTTCGAGAAAAGAAAAAAGGGCCCTGAAAAGAAAGCCAACCAGTAGTGCCGGTGTGGAAAAGGCTTTCAAATGTGAAATCATTCAGCCAACTAATCATATAGCTATATAAAAGCCAAGGTAGCAGTCGACAGTTGGTAGGGCTCTGTGAATTACGAAGTCACACCCAGACTCACTGAAAGAATCTTCAAGGTAGGGCCAGGAAATGTGAAAAATTGGAAACTTTCCAAATGATTGATGCACAGCTAGGTTTGGGAATGTCAGCACAGTGGATGAGTCCTTAGTCTTGGGTGTGCTTAGTCCTTAGTCTTGGAACTTGGTCTTGAGTGAACCTCGATAACTAATTTAGCCACTCAGCTTCCATTTCCTAATCTCCAAAATGGGTCTAATAATATGTACCTCAGTAGATTATTGTGTAAAATAAATGAGATAATATGTACCAAGCCCCTGGTTTGTAGGAGGGCATGATCAATATTGGTTGTTTTCTCTCCTCTTCATGCCCTATCTTTCTGTCTAGCACATCATATTCAGTTTATATTAAAGTCTTCAGGGGGCCTGGGCGGCTCAGTCGGTTAAGTATCCAACTTTGGTTCAGGTCATGATCTCACAGTTTGTGAGTTTGAGCGCCAAGTCGGGCTCTGTGCTGACAGCTTGGAGCCTGGAGCCTGCTTCAGATTCTGTGTCTCCTTCTCTCTCTACCTCTCCTCTGCTCATGCTGTATCTCTCTGTCTCTCAAAAATGAATAAATATTAAAAAATAGAAAGTCTTCAGTTGCATTGGCAATTGATGTACAGAGGCAAATGATCGGCTCAAAGGACTTGGTATTGACACTCAGCTGTTGATGAGGAAGGTGTGGCCAGGACAGGTTGCCAACTGAGGTATGATTATAATGCAGTTTTCTATCAATACATTTTCTCCCCTGATGTAAGCTGCACCCCCTGAGTGATGGGCTCTTCACCCATGGTTAAAGATTTTGGGCAAGAGTTAACCCACGATCAAACAGCTTTCTTTCTTCCTGTGCTGTGTGAGTCAGCTGGCTCTGCTCATTCAAAGAATTAAAAATCACTTTAGTAATCAGCTGTTCAAAAGCAAAACAGGTCTTTTTGGTTTTAAGTTCTGTTTACCAGTATTTAACATTTCAGACTATTTTGTTTTGATTGGTCCTACACACATGATCTCGAGCAGTAGTTCTCAGATTTTTTTGCTTCAGGAATTCTTTAAACTCTTAAAAATTATTGAGGACCCCAACAAACTTTTGTTTTCGAGGATTTTATTTATTTATTTATTTATTTATTTATTTATTTATTTATGTTGACCATATTAGAAATTACAACTGATATTTTTGAAACACAAGGACACATTCCATTAGCCATCAGAGTGCTGGTGTCATCACACTTCATGTAGCTTCTGGAAAATTCTATCTATATTCATGAGAAAATGAGAGTAAAAGAAGGAAACATATCTTAGTATTGTGAAAAGAGGTTTGACCTTGTGGACCCTGAAACATATCTTGGGAGCCCTCGGGGGTGCCCAAGCCACACTGAGCTGTTTTTCTTGAGGTTACATCTTGCCACGTTGATCTATCTCACAGAGAAGCACAGAAATCGAAGCAGAGATCATTGAATCACTTGCCGATACAGCTGGAAAAGCATATTAGAGAGGGCCTCAGAGCCCACTTGTTGCCAAACTGAGTTTATAAGAGCTTCTGGCCACTTGGCTTGCCCTGGGTCTTAGTTTACTTGAGTGGCTTAGGGCACAGGCTTAAGTAAAAGAAAATGGGTTCTAGTCCCAGCTATGCTGTGTGACCTTAGGCAAGTTTCTGAACTTAACTGGCCTCAACATCCTCTTATATAAAATGTGGATAATACAAATATGTCATAGGCTTGCTGGGAAAATGAAATGAGATAATGTATGAAAAAGGATTGGCCTCTTGCATAAGCATCCAATAAATAGCAGCAGGAACTACTCTCTGATAGAACTCTCTGACTTGTTGATCACTTTTATCTTCTTCCTTTAGCTTCAAAACAACTAACTCTTGGAAGTATACATTTGTAATATTGTAGCAGTTACCACTCCTAGGAAGTACTACCAGCTTTTCCCCATCTCCTGGTTCCAATTGTTCCTCTTTCTGACAACATTCAGGCTTGTTCAGTAACTGAGCAAAGCAAGGGGATTCCAGGCTTCATGGTGAATGCTGTATCTATCTGCCTTCCCAACAGGCTGAAGGCAGAGCTAAAATCAGATATAATTAGTTTACATGTCAGACCCAACAATCCATGCTGTACGTCATGCAGGCGTGATCAGTGTTTTCAAGGTTGTATGAAACCTCATAATGAGCCAACGAATAGTATTATTACAGTTGAATAAACTGAAGCATGATTTATGATTAAAATTTGTAGCCTTTGTTTTTCTTTTTCTTTTTCTCCCCACCCACTCCCCCACAAAGTGGAACATGTGCTTCTGTGGCACCATCCATTTGCAAATTGCATTGCCAAACCACTTTTAATTGTCTACTAATCCGTTCAGGAGAGAGCTTAGTGATGGTAGGTGACCCAGTTCTCCTTTTTGACAAATGTAAATGTAATTCTTTGTTCCTTGGTGGTGGTTGTTGTTGCGGGGAGGTGGGGGGGGGAGGTCCCTGGTGGCCCCCACATATAAGCCAACAAATTTCTGCTGCAAAAATTTTAATGTTATTTTAAACAGTATAGATGAATTTGAAGACTTCACTAGCAAACAAACAACAACAACAAAAAACCCCAGAGATTTTAAAATAATGCCTGATAAATAGCTAGTTCTATGTATCCAGACAAATGAAATAATCTATAATCCATGATTCTGCTGTCTCAGACCCTGTTCAGACAATAATGAAAAAATAAATTAATTCATACTGTAATACGTGTCCGTGCAAGACGCCTATTGTGGCTCTGTTGCTCACCTAAAGGTCTTTGAAGACATGTGATCACTATCTCTACACCTTGGGATTGGAGCTTAGTAGTAGCATGCATCACCCAAAAGATAATTGGCTTTGGAGTGAGACCTGGATTCACGTCCTGTCCCTTGTACCAACAGCTTGTGATCGAGGCAAGTGCCTTTGTCTCTCTGGTTGTCCTTTACTCCATCTGTACAAAGATGTCTCAGCAGCTGTCACCACTAATGTTGGTCTAGAGAGTAGTGGCAGTCCCTCCACCCTCAGGCATACCCAGTGGCTTTGAGGGGAAGAGTGTATTGCATAAGATGAGAATCAAAAATTGGTAAGCAGTTGGATGAGCTAATCACAGAGATTTTGAGTGAATTTTGAACTTGGAATCTGCAATTTCCAAGTCAAGGATAGCTCTGTTCACCAAGACATTCTCCAATTTTGTGTGAGATGGTCGACTCTGAATACTGCTCTTGAGCTGGAGAATGACTGCCGTGGGCCAATCTCTTTTTTCTCTAGGGTATTGGTTATCCTTTGCTGCATGACAACCTACCCCAAAACTTAATAATTTAAAACAAAAATTATTTTCTATTTCTCATTGTTCTGTTAATTTTGCCTGGGCTCATTCATGTGATTACATTTAGTTGATAGGTCACCTGGAAACTGGGCTCAGTTATGGGAGCTGGGGAGTCTGAACTTGTTTCTCTTCACATAGTCTTTCCTCTTCAGGGAGGTTAGCCAAAGTGGTGCATGCTGAGCCCCAATTGCAGATGCTTATGGAGCCTCTGCTGACTTTGCTGATGTTCTACTGGCTAAAGCTAGTCACGTGTTGAAGGCTAAAGTTGATGTGGGAGAGGACTGCACAAGGGTGTGGATATCAGCAGGCATGATTCAATGAAGCTATTTGTTTAATAGTCTACTCCCTCCCACACCTTAACCTCAGTCTTCTGGTCAGTGAGATGGGAATCAGGTTACTAAGAAGGCATAGAGGGCCAGTCTGAAAGTCAAAAGATGTGTTTTTCCTGTCCAGTCTCTAAGTATGTGAGTGATCACAAGCTCCATTTTCCTCAGGAGTAAAAGGAAAATCTTGGACCAAGTGATCCAAGAGCATATCATATCTATCAACACATATATATAAACAACACACCACACACACACACACACACACACACACACACACACCCTTTTCCATTTCCCATTCAATGTGGAAATCAAATGTTCTTGGTCAAATGTATCTTGAAAGTGGTAAAGAGCTATACAAAAGCAATTTATTATTACAAATAATATTTGTAATAATTCTGATAAATTTATAAAGAATTCTGATAAATATATTTTCAAAAAATCTTACGAAAAAATCTTATAATGAGATTGTAATCATATCTATTAAAATACAGCATAATTAAAATAAGCACCTTACTCAAGGTTCCATTTATTTTCTTGTATTTTAAGTTCACTCTAAAGATGTTTGGCAAATCAAGGTGTGTTTGCTTAATGTTAAACATCATAAGGGGCGCCTGGGTGGCTCAGTCGGTTAAGTGTCCAACTTCGGCTCAGGTCATGATCTCACAACTTGTGTGTTCGAGCCCCACATCTGGCTCAGTACTGACAGCTCAGAGCATGGAGCCTGCCTTGGATTCTTTGTCTCCCTCCCTCTCTTCCCCTCCCCCACTCATGCTCTGTCTCTCTTTGTCTCTCAAAAATAATAAACATTAAAAAAAAAAACATCATAGGAGGGGCCTAAAAGGTCCAATACACCATCTGGTTGTAGCCTTTGTTCAAAATGCAGGTGTTTTAGCTAATCCCAGTTTTTATTTACTCTAACCATTTGACAGCTTACTCTGATATGGACTCACAACTCAGCCATTCTCTCCTGTTTTGTGTTTTGTTTATTAGTTTGGTTCACTGAGTTGTGTTTGGGTTACATGTGTGTGTAGGGCAGCTCATGTGTCATCTCTTGCTTCGTTTTCCAAATTTTCAGAGTCCCCTAAGGGTTGCAGGGCATCTGTGGACCCCTCAATTCTTATATGATGGGCAAAGACTGAGTGAGTTTGAGTCACTGCTTCAGTAAAAGTAGTCTTGTCCCACCCATTCTTATTTTCATCCTCTGAAAACTAGTCCTGAGAAGGTGGGACTAAAGATTCAGAATTAGCTCTCACCTCTGCACAGATGGCTTTACACTTAGCATAGACATTGTACTCCTTCTCCTGGCTTAAAAATCATTCCTAATATGGCTGCTGATTCCCCACACTGCTTAGGAGAGAGAGCTCAAACTCCCTTCTTGGTTCCACTGACCCTTCACCCCTACATACATCCACTACAGTCCAGCCCTACACAATCACTTGCTGTAGTGGAAATAAACAAAGAGCACCAAATGTGAATGAGCTACAGCTATCCATTCAGAGCTTACTGTAACAAAGGAGTCAGCCATTTTCACTTGCGTTTGCAGAGACTCAAAGGCAAGCAGGAGGAGGAGAGCTTTATAGTGGAAGAAAGGGAAGGCTTTACGTGTGTTCTGATTGGAGGCTATAGGCATGTAAGAGTTGCAGGGGGGCTAACTAGAAGTGGGGTATCCTCTGAGTAGTTAGGGATATATATTTGGCTTTCTCTGGTTGGTCCTAAGTTAGGAAAGGGGTCAAAATATAGGAGAGGGGTCAGTTACTAACCAAGTCCTGGATGTTTGGGGACAATTGTTATACAGGTTATTGTTTGGCTTCCTGGGCTGGTTACTATAGGTAGTAGGTTGGCTTCCTGGGCTGCTTGCTGCAGGTTGTGGATTAGAGTTCTCTCTTTTTAAAAAATATTTATTTACTTTGAGAGAGAGAGAGAGAGAGAGAGAGAGATGAGTGCAAGGGAGAGGCAGAAAGAGAGGGGGAGAGAGAGAATCCCAAGGAGTCTCCACCCTGTCAGCACAGAGCCTGACATAGGTCTTGAACTCACATACTGTGACATCATTACCTGAGCCAAAATCAAGAGTCAGACACTTAACAGACTGAGCCACCCAGGCACCCCCAGAGTTCTCTTTTTATAGATTGTCTGGCCATTGTCCATCTGTGTGTTCAGTTGCTCACCACTCTCCTAACTGAAGGTGCTGGTCTGCTGTTCCTTGTTGTCCTTCCTCACTCCCTTTCTTGACCCCATAATTCTGCCTTAAGTCCTCCTCCAGTGTGTTTTCATAGTGCTTGCATTTTTATGACACTTAGCCCCCTTTTTACATTGATACTGGTTTATTTCCTCCTTCAGTTCAAAACCTCTTTTAGGGCAGGGATTTTGTCTTGTTCATCATTGTATCTCCATTCCCTAGCACAGTGTCTGGTACCCAGTCAGCTTACAGTAAATGTAAATGTTAATTAAACAAATGATGGAGGGGCACCTGAGTGGCTCAGTCAGTTAAGCATCTGACTTTGGCTAAGGTCATGATACTGCAGTCTATGAGTTTGAATCCTGCATCAGGCTCTGTGCTGACAGCTCAGACCCTGGAGCCTGCTTTAGATTCTGTGTCTCCTCTCTCTGCCCCTCCCCCCACTCTCACTCTGTCTCTGTCTCTGTCTCTCTCTCTCTCTCTCTCTCTCAAAAATAAATAAACGTTAAAAAATTTTTTTTAAAAAGCAAATGATGGATGACTGTCTAATACAGCCCAGTTTATCCCCTACTTTCTACCTTCTGGTCCAATTTTTCCACTGCTTTATGGATATTTTCAGTTGGATACCCCATTTGCTTCTCAAAATTAACATGTCTATAATTAAACTTTTGGCCTTTCTCCCAAGTCTCTTTGAGATGCCCCCATTTTTTTAAAGTCCCACCATTCTCCTAGTACACTCTCTCTTGTCCCCTATAGTTACTTAGTCACCACTGGATCTCGTTCATTTTTACCTCTTCCATTTCTGCCCATGTCTTTTTCATTCCCTCCTCAACCCTTGTTCTGGCTTGGACTGTTACCTCAACCTCCTACCTAGTCTCTGGGTTCCAGTCTCACCCTTTCTAATCAATCCTCCACATTGTTCCAAAGTTCCAGTTTGGTTATGCTTCTCTCTTGTGGGAAACCCTTCTTTGGCCTCGCACTTCATAGCCTGGCATTTATAGGTCTGTACAATATGATCTTAAGTGATTATGTCCATCATAGTGCTCACTACTACTTGACACATCCTTGACCTTCCAATCAAATTATCCTAATTATTATTTCTCAGACAGGCCTTTTCTTCCCCCCTCTATGCTGCCTTATCATCACTCCAGTGTAAATGAATGACTAAACATTCCCTTGTATCATTCAGATAGCACTTAGATATACTGCCTGTATCATAGTTATCAAAGCAGATATCTTCTGTCTTTTACTGGACTTAAGCTCATTGAAACATCCACCCTACCTGGTCTTTGCCTTGTATATGGAGTAAACACAAAACAAATATTTGTTGAATGAGTGAATGTTGCAGCTAGTCTGTGCATCTAGAATAACCCTCACATAAAATGGGCTCATCTTTAGATTGATTTGGGATTGATTAGTGTAAACCTACAATTGAGGGTTTGCTTATAAGTCATGGAATCATATAGACAGAGTATCAGAATAATTGTGTCTGAACTATCAGCATTTACTTTGTGCTTCCTTTTGTAGTGCTAGTAAATTGCTTTGTATTTGAGTAAGTGCTAGGGCCCTCTCCCCGGGAGATTTCTTTTTTTCAAGGTCTATAACAGCAGCATGGCCAAATGCCTGTTTCCCAACTTATATCCAGAGATAATTGGCTTCTCTTTAGTAGAAGTTCGGTTCACACTACCGAGGCATCTAAAATATTGATTTCCTTACTCATTAACGCTTTGCAGTCATGTGTTGTACTGGAAAGGGGCAGAATTTGGGACCAGCAGGTATCTGGGATCTGAGAGGTATTAGGGGAGAGAAGGCTTGCTGAAGAAAAGGAATACATAATGAGTCTCAGAGACCAGCATGGTAGAAAAGAAAGGCATGGCTGCTCCATGGCTTGTGCTATCTGAAAAAAGCTTGCCAACTTCGTATTTTGGTTCTTGGATTTTTGCATCTGATGAAGAGAATGACAGCACTGTGTAAAATGCCAGCCTAAGAAAATGGAATAAAAAGAATGCCTTCAAAATCTGAATAATCATATGCAATACATCTATTAGTTTTAAAACTTGATTAGATAATGCAAATTATACAAGATAATCATAAATTAAAACAATTACAAATAAAATGGAATACATTCATGTTTAAATCGCTCAAGTTTATATTTAGAAATTGCTTTTGGTAGCATCAACGTTTACACTGTCAGCAGATTCACCTTTGCTGTCATAAGGTGCAAGGCAGCCATTTCAAATGGTTTTAATAACATGCACAATATGTACTTCTGATGCAATGAAATGTTTCTCTGACCTGCTACACTCCTCTCCATTCTCCTAGGTTTCATCATTGTATGCCTTTTTACATGCAATTCCCTCTGCCTAGAGTATCTTTACCCCTTCTCCATTTTTTTTATTCTTCAAGATTTAATTAAAACCCCAACTCTTCTGTGATGCCACCCTAACTCCCTTTGGCATTGCTCTTTCCTCTGCAACCACATGGCATCCTGCTCATTTGCAAAACATTTGCACATTTGCACCCATGACCTTGCTAATGTCCCTTGAGCATGAGTCTCTCTCTCCCTCTAACTTCTCAAAGATGGAGAGGCCTTGTCCCTCTATCAACTCATGAAGTCCCTCCATGCTACGCCTAGCTATTTGCCTGACACTGATTGGAGATCAGCAAATAATTTAAATCAAATTGGACTCATACACCATTAGATAACTAGCAGTTTAGTTCTTAGAGAAATGCTACCTCTTTATTGCTGTTAATTTGGCCTTCTAGCTCCACCGCCCTTAATGTCTATGACACGTCATTCCTGAGTTCTCTTTGCGAGGCCCATGGATGTTAGAATGTTAGAGCCTAAGAGGACCAAGGGACCTTCTCATATAACCCCATTGTCTTAGTCTGTTCAGCTAAAGCAAAGTACCTCAGACTGAGTAGCTTATAAACAACAGACATTTATTTCTCCCAGCTCTGGAGGCTGGAAGTCCAAGGTCAGGGAGCCCTCTTATAGGTCACAGACTCTTCATTGTACTCTCACACGGCAGAAGGGACATGGGAGTTCTGTCAGCCTTCTCTTATAAAAGCACTAATCATGTTCATGAGGGCCCTGCCTCATGACCTACATCTCCCAAACCCCAGTCTTGGGGTTTGGGTTTCTAACATGAGAATTTTACGGGAAACAAACATTCAGACCATAGGACCCCTCATTTTATAGGTACAAATCCCAGACAGGTAAAGGGACTAAGTGAAGGTCACGGGTTCCCTTCAAGCTGCTTTAAGCTTCTTGCTTTAACACAAGCTTCTGTAAGGAAGAACTTTGGACTCCAAGAATCAGGAGACCTCGGTTTTCATTTTCGACCTTATGTTAACTAGCTGTGTGATTGGGGCCCTTCCCTCTTTAAAAAAAAAAAAAAAAGAAAAAAACAGTCACAAACCTGTGACTTGTAAATGGAATTTGGTCCGTAGTCCTTTCTTTTTCTCTAAAGCTTGAATTTAAACTCCTTTCTAAAAGTCATCCACTTTGCAGTTAGCTATAGTATCTATCCTTCCCCATTGTTCTAGACTGGCGCTCTCCCACAGAAATATAATGCAAACCACAAACTCGTGTTACATATGTAATTAAAAATTATTTAGCATCCACATTAAAAATATTAGAAAGAAACAAGTGAAAATAATTTTAATTCATTAACCCAATGTAATAAGATTATTTTCATTTCAACATGTAATTAATATAAAACTTACTAATGAGCATTTTACATTTTTTCTCCTTCTATACCTTTGAAAAGCTGTATATTTTATACTTACAGCACCTCTCATTTTGAACTACTTGCATATTAAGTATTCAGTTGTCACCTGTGGCCGGTGGTTACAGTATTGGACAGTGCAGCTCCAGATCCTTCTTGCTTAACTCGTTTTTACAGTCCTTGATGGTTTCTAAAGGCATTTGAATCTGAAGCGTCTGGATTAGAAGGTCATATAAAGTCCTTCCTGGTCTAACATCCAGTGAGTCTATACTGTTAAGGTGAATTTCTCAGTTAAATTAGTCCAGAACCACTGTGGTTGTTTCATCAAATTAGAGCTCATTTATCAGCAGCCATAGTGTTGGAACTGAAACTGGAAATCACTTCTCAAATTTGCACGGTCAGATTTGCTGGCCTCTGGCTGAGTGGGCTTGTCGCTACTTCACCCTCTGTCTCTGGGTGACCTATTAGCATGATGACCTATTAGCTGCCCTGTGCTCAACAGCACCAAGGCCAACACCCCAGTGACTCACCCCCTGTAGCAGCACCCACAGGGGCCTCTGCCTCCACCTCCACAGCAACACGCTTTCTTTCGCATGCGCTTCCTCTGGATCTCTTCTAATTCCTAGGATCCTTTCAGACATTCTTAGCCATTTGCTATAGTCAGCTGGTGGGGAAGAGAAAGTGGCACCATCTTGAGCTGCCAGAGACGTTCTCCCTGTCCCCTCCTGCCTGTCGCCTCCCTTAAGGTGACAAATAGTATGTGCTCATTTATTTAATTTTGAGAGGGACAGAGAATGAGTGGGGAAGAGGCAGAGATAGAGGGAGACAGAGAATCCCAAGCAGGCCCTGCACAGTCAGCACACAGAGCCTGATGTGGGGCTTGAACCCATGAAGCCATGAGATCATGACCTGACCTAATCTGGACACTTAATTGACTGGGTGACCAAGGCACCCGAGTATGTATTTTAAACCACCACACAGAACTATTACTTCCTGTCAATTCTAAGCAGCTGCTCCATAATTGGCTGGAAAGAGAACCTCATTTAAGCTGCCTAAGGAGGAGAGAAGGCTGTGAGTCAGAAGATATCTTACCACAGGCAACTGGAGATGCTTCATTGGAAGTTTGTTTCTTAATGGTGACACTGTTTCCAAGCTCATCCATTCAATTAAAAAACACTATATACTTCCCATCCCTTGTGCTAATCTGTACAAAGAACACTTTGTAATGAAGAGTGAATTTTTTTTTCTTCTAAACAATGGAGTGACTTCTATTTGTATGGATGATCACTACAAAAAAGTCAAAGGATTTTGTGAAAAAACCCTTTAATCCCTGTAAAGATAAATCCCTATAAAGATATTTTACAGTATCTTTACAGGGAGGGGTTCTAGATTAGTAAATTACTTGCCTGTTAACACAATACAACATATGGGGCTCCTGGGTGGCTCAGTTGGTTAAGCGTCCGACTTGGTTTTGGCTCAGGTCATGATCTCATGGTTTTCCTAATTTTGAGGCCCACCTTGAGCTCTTTGTTGACAGCGTGGAGCCTGCTTGGGATTCTCTCTCTCCCTCTCTCTCTCTCCCTCTCTGCCCCTCCTCTGCTCGTGCTCTCTCTCTCTCAAAATAAATAAATAAACTTAAAAAAAAAAGTCAGTGCACCCTGTAAGAACACTTGTGATCTGGATGCAATTGTTATACATAATTAGATGAATATAAGACAAAGCTTCTCAAACTTTTATCTATACATGGATCGCCTGGGTGGGAATCTTGTTAAAATGCAGACTTGGATTCAGTAGGTTTGGGGTGAAGCCTGAGACTCAGCATTTCTAATAAGCTTTCAGGTGAGACCCAGGTTTCAAGGGTATAACAAACTTTGGGCCCTGGATATCCCATAGTCATAGTCTATGAGGAAAGAACCCAGTGGTGCAGTTGTGGGCGTTGCTGGAAAAGAAGAACTGCACTGACTTGTGAAGCTATGATTTTAATGTTCTCAAGCTGCGTGGCTGAGATTAAGCAGAACACAGGAAATGTGGGCGTTTAGAGAAGGGAAGACGTGAGCTATAGGAAACAGCTTCCTGTTTTCCTAATTCATTATTAACAGTGAACTATTTTGTTTGCTATGCCGATGAGCAGGAAAACACTCTGTTGAGCAAAGTTCGATCACATTGGGACAAGATGGAGATTTTGTAGAATTAATTTCATGAACTTTTTCTGAATCCTAAAATTTGTCATTACATATAAGGACATGGAGATAAGAATACCTCAAAAGAAAAAAAAAAGATTCTATGCACGTGTTTGTGTATACCCTATGACAAATGTTTTTGCTGGTATGTAAATGAGAAAATCTTATGTTTGGAATGAGTTCCACGTTGTGCTTTGGGACTGCAAGTTTAGCTTGGAGCAGAGCAGAGGGGTTGGAGAGGAGAAGGGTAGGACGGCGGGATGGGGCCATCATTCCTGTAGAGTTCATAGCATATTACTTTAATCTCGGTCAGAGAATGGTCTGAGAGCTGGCTTATCAACGTGTGGAAGATTGCAGCTGTAATTTGCTGGTTAGTCTCTGTTCTTTTAATGCTTTCCTGAAGTGCCATTTTGTCTCAGTAAAATGCTCCGGAAAAATACTCAAATATTTTTAGTTGTAGAGTACAAATCAGATTGAGCTGCACATTTCCCTGGTGAGCAAAAGTGATGAGTTTGTGTTCATTAACTCGAGGCCATCTGGTGCAGACACGCAGCAGTCTGTGAATCAAACGTGCATCAAACTCCAGGGATCAGAACCCGCGCCAGACCCAGTGTTTTGGAGAGTCAACAACAACCAGGGGGAGAAAAGGGCCTCGACTATCTTTTTCTTTTATTTTTAAAAATCGGTTCTGCCTTGCAGTATATCAGAGCATTTCGCGCTGCTCAGCTGGCGAGCCACATTGCTTTCCCTTCATTGCCCATCGGAGCTGTCTTTGGGGTGTGCTTCTGCAGTGGAAGTCATTCCTGTCACCATCTCTGAGTGGGTGGGGGAGGAGAAGGAGAGCATTTGCGTCCCTCCCTCTGCACGTTCTGTAACCATAGGCCAGAGCCGCCCACATGTGTGTGTGCTCGCACACATTCTCACTGTAAGACAAAGAATGTGGAAGCACAGCAGCAATCGAGGTAGTGGGCACACAGCGGAACACGGAATGTTCTCCGGAGAACTGCCTTTTGCAAACAGTCCATGGCTGGAGGAGGGAGTGAGAGCTTCTCGCAGCCTTGCTAATAAAAAGCCACTCAGCAGCGGCTACCTTTCTGTTTAAGTGTGCTCACCACAATAGAAATAAGGAAAATAAATTGCTGTGCTGAGTGGTTACGGATTGCCACCAGACCCCTTAATGGAGTGGATAGAGAAGGACCTTGTGAGCCATCCGTGGGGCTGGCTTTCACCTCAGAGGCTGCGATTCCCGTATTTGAAACGGGGGGTCAGTTGCACTGCAGAGCAGCATGGCTGACTTTGCTGTGATTTAGACGCAGTTTCCCGGATGGCCTCTGTTTAATGCTTTTCTGAGTACTGCCTTCCTTGCGATGCAGTTCTCTTTAAGGCACCCATATATGTTTAATTGAGGGGACTAACTCGACAGAGGTCCCCCCTGGGGAGGCTGTGACTAGTGGTGATCCCTCTCTGTCCCAGCATCTAGCTAGTGTCCACCCTTCTGTGTTCTAAGATGCCAAGCAGATGACAGAGTTCCACTTGGAAAATTATTTTGAATCCCACCTAGGACAATAATAAACAGAAATAACTAAATGGCTATATTCTCCATGCTGGTAACATGTCTTAGGAAACTTGGTATTTCAAAAATTTTAAAGAAAAACAATGAGACAAAGGACTTTAACGACGGATACAAACTTTATTATTAACAGAAAGCAGGAAACAAACATGTAATAAAATTTGCCCAAGTGCTGTAAAGAAAACTAAAAATAATTCTTTGTCTTTTTCCAATGGGTTAACTTTTAAAAGTACATATTATTCAGTGCACTGCACTGCAATGTTTCTTTTTTTAAATTATTTACTTTTTAGGTATACAGCTTGATAATTTGACATCTATATACACTACAAAACCAGAATTCTAGACTATCTCTCAACATGCAATTGCCCCTCTTTATCCATTTTGCCTACCCCCACCTCCAACACCCTGCCCCTCTATTAACCACTAGTATATTCTCTGTATCTATGAGTTTGTTTTCATTTTATTGTTTGTATGTTTCTTTTTTATTTTTTTTAGTTTTCACATATGAGTGGAATCGTAGGGTATTTTTTTTCTCTGACTGATTTCACTTAACATAATACCATCAAGGTCCATCCATGTTGTTGCGAATGACAAGATTTCATTATTTTGTATGGCTAAGTAATATTCCATTATATAAATATCCTATATCATCTTTATCTGTTCATTTATTGGTGGGCACTTAGACTGTTCTTGGCTACTGTAAATAATGCTTCAGTGAACATGGGCATATATCTTTTTAAATTTATGTTTCTGTATTCTTTGGATAAATACCCAGAAGTAGAATAGCTGGGTCATATGGTAGTTCTATTCTTAATTTTATAAGGAATCTCCATACTGTTTTCCACAGTGACTACACCAATTTACAGTCCCACCAGCAGTGTTCAAGGGTCCCTTTCCTCACCATCCTCTCCAACACTTGTTATTTCTTGTCTTTTTGATAATAGCCATTTTACTAGGTATTAGGTAATAGCTCATTGTGGTTTTGATTTACATTTCCCTAATAGTGATGTTGAGCATCTTTTAGTGTGCCTGTGGATCATCTGTATGTCTTCTTTGGAGAAACATCTATTGAGATCCTTTGCCCATTTTTTAATTGAGTTGTTTTGTTGTTGTTGAGTTGTATGAGTTCTTTAATATTTTGTATATTAACCCCTTACTAACCAGATATATGGATTGCAAATATCTTCTTCCATTCAGTAGGTTGCCTTTTCATTTTGGTGATTGTTTCCTTCTCTGTGCAGAAGCTTTGAGTTTGGTGTAGCCCCAGTAGTTTATTTTTGCTTTGTTTACTTTGCCTTTGGTGTCAGGTCCACAAAGATGTCATTGAGATCAATGTCAAGGACTTTACCACCTATGTTTTCTTCCAGGAATTTTATGGTCTCAGGTCTTATATTCAAGTGTTTAATCCATTTTGAGTTAATTTTTGTGTATGGTGTGAGATAGTGATCTACTTTTCTTCTTTTGCATGTGGCTGTCCTGTTTTCCCAACACTACCTGTTAAAGGAACTGTCCTTTCTCCATTGTGTGTTCGAGGCTCTTTTATTGTTGATTAGTTGTCCATATATGTGTGAGTTTATTTCTGGGCTCTCAATCCTGTTCCATTAATCTGTATGTTTGTTTTTACGCTAATAACATACTGTTTGATTAGTACAGCTTTGCAGTATGGTTTGAAATCAGGGCGCATAATACCGCTAGTTTTGTTCTTCTTTCTCAAAATTGCTTTGTCTATTTAGGGTCTTTTGTGGTTCCATAACAATGTTGGGATTATTTATTCTAGTTTTGTGAAGTATGCCATTGGAATTTTCATAGGGATTACATTATATCTGTATGTTGCTTTGGGTAGAATGGACGGTTTTACAATGTTAATTCTTTCAGTTCATTAGCACAGAATATCTTTTTATTTGTATTTTTTTCAATTCCTTACATCAGTATTTTATAGTTTTAAGTGTATAGTTTAAGTTCTTTCACCTGCTTGGTTAAATTTATTCATTGGTATTTTGCTCTTTTTAATGCAATTATAAATGGGATTATTTTCTTAATTTCTCATTCTGTTGTTTAGTTATTAGTGTACAGGGATACCACAGGTTTCTGTATATTGATTTTTTATCCTGAAATGTTCCTGAATTCATTTATTGGTTCATTTATTGGTTTCTATCTGCAAATAATGACAGTTTTACTTCTTTCTTTCTGATTTAAATGCTTTTCTTTTTTCTTTTCTTTTCTAATTGCCGTGGCTAGAACTTTCAATACTATGTTAAATGAAAGTATAAGAATGGACATCCTTGTCTTATTCCTGTCCTTAGAGGAAAAGTTTTCAGCCTTTCACCAGTGAGTTTGTTAGCTGTAGGATTGTCACATATGCCCTTTATTATGTTGCGCTGCATTTTCTCTATACTCATTTTGTTAAGAGTTTTTATTATAAATGGATGCTGAATTTTATCAAATGCCTTTTCTGCATCTCTCAAGCTGATCACTGATTTTCATCTTTCATTTTGTGAATGTGATGTATCATATTGATTAATTTGCAGATATTGAACCATCCTTGCATCCCCAGAAATAAATCCCACTGGATTGTAGTCTATGATCCTTTTAGTGTATTGTTGGATTCAGTTTACTAATATTTTGTTAAGGAATTTTGCATCTATGTTCATCAAGGATATTGGCCTGTAATTTTCTTTGTTTCTTTTCTTTGGTGCTCTTGTCTTGTCTTGGTATCAGAGTAACGCTGGTCTTATAAAATGTGTTTGGAAATTTTCCTTCCTTTTCAATTTTTTGGAAGAGCTTGAGAAGTATAAATATTAAATCTTCTTTGAATGTTTGTCAATATTTGAAAGGTTTGTCAATATTGTTTATCTTTTCAAAGAAGGATTAGTTTCACCTATCTTTCCTATTGTCTTTTTAGTCTGTTTCATTTATTTCTGCCCTGATCTTTATTATTTTCTTCCTTCTACTAATGGTGGGTTTCATTTGCTCTTTTTTTAGTTTCTTTAGCTATAAAAATTAGATTGTTTGAGATTCTTCTTGTTTCTTGAGGTAAGCCTACATTACCATGAACTTCCTTCTTAGAACTGCTTTTGCTGCAGCCCTTAGATTTTGGTGTGCTGTGTTTCCATTTTCAGCTGTCTCTAGGTATTTTTTAAAATTTTTCCTTTGATTTCTTGGATGTCCCATTGGTTTTTCAGTAGTATGTTGTTTAGTTTCCACATTTTTGTGGGTTTTCCCGTTTTCTTGTAATTAATTTCTAGTTTCATGCCATTATGGTTGGAAAAGATCCCTGTTATTATTTCAGTTTTCTTGAATTTATTGAGACTTGTTTTGTGACAACATGTGATCTATCCTGGAGAATAGTCCATGTACACTTCAGAAGAATGTGTATTCTTTTTTGGAAGAAATATTCTATATTATATGATGTGCATATGATCTAATGTGTTATTTAAGGCCAATGTTGCCTGCTTAATTGTTTTGTCTGGATCCATTGATGAAAGTAGGATATTAAAGTCTCTTACTATTATTGTATTGCTTTCAATTTCTTTAAGTCTGTTCATATTTGCTTTATATATTTGGATGCTTCTATATTGGGTGCATACATATTTATAAATGTTATATCTTCTTGCTGGACTGACCCCTTTATCATTATGTAATGTCCTTCTTTGTCTTTATTACAGTTCTTAAAGTATGTTTCACTTTATATGAATGTAACTACCCCTGCTTTCATTTCATTTCCATTTGCATGGAATATCCATCTGTGACTCTTCACTTTCAGTCTGTGTGTGTCCTTACTTCTGAAGTGAGTCTCTTGTATGCAGCATATAGATGAGTCTTGTTTCTGTTATCCATTCAGCTACTCTGCATTTTTTTATTGTTGAAATTAGTCCATTTACATTCACAATAATTATTAATAAGGACGTACTGACTATCCTTTTGTTAACTGTTTTCTGGCTGTCTTTATAGTTCCTCTCTGTTCTGTTCTTCTCTTTGTCTCTTCACTTGGGCATTGGTGGCTTTATTTGGTGTTATGTTTAGATTCCTTTCTCATTTTCTTTTGTGTGTAAGTTTTTTCCTTTGTGGTTGTGTTGAGGTTCATACCAAATATCCTATGTAAATAGCAGTCTGTTTTAAGTTTGATAGCTTAATTTTAAAAACATTTCAAAGCTTTACCTTTTTACTCCTCCCACCACACTTTGTTTTGATGACATATTTTACATCTTCTTATTTGCCATAGTAGTTAATTTTACTCCTTTTGTCTTTTAATCTTTATGCTTGCTTTATAAGTGATTGATCCACCACCTTTATTATACATTTGTCATTTCCAATGAGATTTTTTGACTTTCATATGTTTTCTTATTAATTAGTGCCATTTATATTTTTGCCTTAAGCAAGTCCCTGTAACATTTTTTGTAAGGCCAGTTTCATAGTGATGAACTGGCTTTTGCTTATCTAGAAAGCTACCAATCTATCCTTCAATTCTGGGTAGAAAATTCTTAGATGGACTTTTTAATTCCTTTCTATGCTTTGAAAATTCCATGCCACTCCTTTTTGGCCTGTAAAGTTTCTGCTACAAAATCTGGTGATAACTTCACGGGATTTCCCTTGCATATAAGAATTCTGTCTTTTCCTTTAATTTTCACCATTTTAATTATGTGTCTTGGTGTGGATCTCTTTGGGTTTATCTTCTTTGGAATTCCTTGTGCTTTATGAATGCAGGTATCTGATTTATTCTCCAGATTAGGGAAGTTTTCAGCCATTATTTTTTCAAATAATTTTTCTGGCCCTTTTTCTCTCTCTTCTCCTTTGGGGTCCCTACAATGTGAATGCTATTCTGCCTGATGCTGTCCCTAACGTTCCAAAAGGATTTTTTTTCCAAATTCTGTTTTCATTTTGCTGCTCTGTTTTGGTGAGTTTCCTTTCTTTGTCTTCCATCTTGCTTATTCATTCTTCTGCTTCATCTATTCTGCTGTTGAACTCCTGTAGTGTTTTCTTTTCTTTTTTTTTTTTTTTTTAATTCAGTTACAACTTCCGTATGGTACTTTCTTAGATTTTGTATTTCTTTGTTGAAGTTCTCACTGTGTTCATCCATTCTCTTCCCAATTTGGTGAGAATCTTTATAATCATTGCTTTGAACTCTTTAACAGGTAGATTACTTATCTCCATTTCCTTGAGTTTTTTCCTGTGTTCTTTTGTTTTGAACACAGTCCTTTGTCTCCTCATTTTGCCTACCTTTCTGTGTTTGTTTGGATATTCTAGCTAAGTCAGCTACCTCTCTCAGTCTAAGAGAAGTAGCCTTATATAGGTGATGTTCTGTGGAGTCCAGAAGCACAATCTCCCTCAGTCACTAGCAGCAGGTGCTCAACAGGTGTCACCTATGTAAGCTATGTGCACCTTTCTGTTGTGGTGGGTCATAGCTGTGGAGTGTTGGTGGGTGGGGCTGGGCCCCATCCTAGCTCTGGGGTGGGGCCATGACTGTTGGGGCATATTTGTGGGTTGAGCTAGTGCCAAGCCTGTCTACACATCTATATGGAGTGTCCATGCAATGTTTCTTACAACAACTTACCAGCTTTGGTGCTTTTTTTTTTTTTAATGTTTATTGATACGATAAGCCTAAAATAGCACTTTATTTTGTTTTTTATATCTTTGGTTGGCACTAAAGTTTCAACTTACTGTTGTTTTTAAGCCCTAAGTAAAGTTTTTTCTTGTACTTAGGAAAGCTCATCTTCTAATATGCAGAGAAGGTAGCTCACTGAAGGTCTTGTTAAGACATTAATTGAACTATAATGCATTTGCTTTGGACTGTATTTCTAAGTTGGTGGAATCCACATTGTTTGCAAGATCAAATCGTAGAGTAAGAATACTCATTGAGAATGAGTAAGTGATACGATCAGATGAGTTTTGTTTTTAAGGTGTTTTCTGGAGGAAGAAATGTATTATTTTAGAAAATATAAAGAAAATAAAAATTACCTTTAATAATCATATTTTAGAACATTTTGGTATATAAACTTTTGGTCCTTTCTCTGTGGGAATAAATACCTTAAACAATAGAATCTTAGTGTATGTTCAGTTTTTTAATATGTGTTTTCATAATCAATATTTCATGAGTATCTTTTCATAGCATTACATGCTATTTTCCCATATTATTTTTTGCTACATAGTTTCCACTGAATGGTCACATCATAATTTAGCCAATTCAATATTATTTGACATTTGTGTTGTTTCTAACTATTTATGATTGTAAACACTGCCATGATAAGCATAATTGTAGCAAAATCTCTTCATGTAGCCATGATTACTTCCTGAGGATAAGTTCCCAGAAGGGGAATTGCTACATATATGGGCAGTGCAGACTTTTATAGCTTTTTATAGCTTTTTCACATGTATGTGTCAATAGCACCATTCCTTTCTGTACTATGCCACTTGTTGAGGATGGTAAGGAAGACTTTATTCAGTGGGGGCATGGTGATAGGTATAGCGGCCACTGCAGTGGGGTCGGGCAGTGGAGGGAAGATATTAGACTCAGCTTCAGCTATAGCATGGGCAAGTAGGAATTTATAGCCAAGGATCAGGGTGGAAGTCCCTGGATGGAAAGCTACTAAGGGGAAACATCAGAGTTAAGGGGATTCTGGCTAAACCAGCCTAACAGGATTCTTTGCTGGAGGCAAGCCAGTACAACTGGATATCATCTATGGGTGATGGGAGATGAGGACCATGATCAGATGTCAAGGGTGATCACATATTGACAGTGGGGGATTCTGGATAAAATGAAACAATGCAGACGTGAACACAGAAGTCCAGAAGGCAGGCTTAGTTGAAAAAGAGTTTTGGGGAGTCTAAATAGAGTTTGATCAGTGAGAAAATCTGTGTCTTCACTTAGCATGTTCTATAGTAACTTCTTGTTTATTTTCCTCCCCATAAATCTTTATTTGTGTTAGGGAAGGACTGTATGTACCTTGTTCATCAACCTATAGCACCAAGTTTCCTGCCCCCGACCCTCCCCAGCACCATCTCCCCCTGCCTGGCATCATTCCTGGCACAGAGCTAATGGCAACTTGCATGGAAGTGCTGAGTATTATTAGTACATGTTTGAAAAGAGACAGTGGATAAAGATGGATGGATAGGTAAGAGGGAGAAAGTCATTGTCAGAGAATCTTGGGTTCTGGTACAAGCTTTGACACTGGTAGATGTGGGTTCTGCCAAACCAGCTATCACTTTTTTGATGCTCAATTTCCTGCCAAAAGCAAATGAGGTAATTTCAAAAGATAATCCAGCAGAGGGCATTTCCAGCTCAGCAAATATATGAGTCTTTGATTGTGACTCATGTGTAAGGGACAGAAAAATTCCGGCTTGGATGTTGTGCTGTGTTGAAGAAAAAGAAACTGCAATGAAGTTGGAGAAGTTGCCTAATAGATGAATTCCTTCAGAACATAAATGATAGCAGAAGGGCCTGGGCTGAAGCAGAAGAGTCATTCTTTGGGAAGTCATGCCATCAGTCTGACTCTTGGAAATAGGCAGCACCTAGAAGTCCTGGCTGGCTGGAGACCAGCCTCAGATTCCTGATAGGTACCTGCATAAGGCAGATGATTGGTGATGGACCCAGGTGGTGTGTTCCAGAAACAGGTTATGGTCAGAGGTCTAGCCAGGCAGAGGGACTGAATCAGGGAGACCCAAAAGTCATGGGACTAGGATTCAAAGTGGAAATCCAATTTCTTAGAGATTTGGAAATGATAAGGGCTTGGCAAGGAACTGGAGTTCTATAGTCTTGGCAAAAGGAAAACTGGTATCTAATGCTAAGACTGAGATTTGAAGAAAGGGACTGTTCACAATGTTCAGGATGGGGCCAGCATCCCAGACCACTGAGCTGTTCACTTGAAGCTCCTCAGTTTATCTGGGGAGCTGGGATTAAGTGGCTCCAGCTATGAAGAAGGAGTGGTTAGAGTCAAGAAATCTGGACATTCACTACTATTAACTCTTTAGTTGACAGTCTTATCTCTTAGTTTGCATCTAGATAGAGCCCAGAGCAGTCTGAACATCCTTTAAAACCGATCCTTATTGGAATTTTTAAAATTGTCTTCATCTTTTTATTGTAAAATTGAACAGATACAGAAAGCAATACTAAAATCTATAGCTTAGTGAATTTTTATAAGGCAAGCACTCTTGTTATCACAGAACTTTGCCAACCACCCTAAAAGCCCCTCTGTTTGTTCCATCACATTCATACCCCTCTCTATCTTCGTAGTAATTACTCTCTTGCATTTCTCTGTGGATTTGTCACCTAAGTTTGCAATCCTCTCTGCTATTTTTTTAGTCTTGCCCATTGAAACAAACAAAAGGTGTGTCTTTAAGTCTCTTTTAAAAGCTGCAGCATCTCCTCCATCCCTTTCTTTTCCTTATAGTTTTTCTATGGAAGGACCTAGGCTTTTTTTAATCTGTAGAATCCCACGAGCTTGCATACTTGTGGTGCATTTCAGCATATTCCTCTGTCTTTTGTACCTTCTGCACATTGACAGCTGCATCCAGAGGCTTAATCAGACTTGGGTTCAATCTCTTTGGCAAAGGCAATGGTGTTTTTCATTAGGAAGCACATAATGTGTGATTTTTACTTTATCATGTTAACACTCAGTGATGCTTAATGTCTAGATCCCCCACTTCACGGAAGGCTGCAAAATGGTGTAATTCTACTCTGTAATTTTGTTTTCATTTAATAGCTGGGATAATTTTTCAAGGAGAAGCTTCAATTTATCTATCATTTGGTTACCCAGTGGTACAATTCTTGTAGGAAAGGGAGAATAAATATTCAATGCATTTATATATCCAGTTTTTAAAATTTTAAATTAGCTTCCTGTCATCCTCAAAATGTAACCAATTAGTTCTTTTTAGATAGTATTATGAACTCATGGGTTTGCACATATTTGATGGGTTTCAATCCATTGCCAGTTGGAACTTCTTCAGTTGGCTCCTACGTCCTTTTTACATGACCTCAGGAAGTTACTGATCTTTCTTGCTATCTTATATATGAAGACACTCCAGAATCCCATTGTGTATTTCCTTTCCCAGACCCAGAATTAACCATTTCTCCAAGAAGCTTGGTTTCTTGTAATGGGAAAAAGTATTTTAAGACTAAGTACTATAGATGCTTATTCTTACTGGGTTGGTCATTGTTTCTAGCTTTTTCATCAGATATAACATATACTTGTATGTGTGTGTGTAATGTGTCTGGTCAAATACTTTGTGAGTTCAAACTATTTCAGACTCAGATCCAAAACAATAGTTTTTACTTAACTAATTTTATATTCCATTTATATGTACTTTATTCCAAGCCAAGAATCTTGGTTCTTAAAAACAGAATTAGAATTAGAATATCCCATAATTATTATAAAAGTCTCAGAATAACAATAATATAATAACAAGACTACCACCATAAATTATAATTACTGAAAACAGTCAAAACATTTTTATACTCATATTCTCTTTCCTTCCCCCAATTTTTAATAGTTGTATTGTATTTGTGTTACCAAATCATTTAGCCAAATCTGTCCCTTTTAACTGTCATTTAGGTTTTAGTTCTGAGTTGTATATTTAATACTATTCTTAATATTGATGCCGATTTAGTTATTTTGGTTGCCTGAAGCTAAGTCTCTAGTAGATTCTTTAGTAAGAGTTCATATCATAGGACAATATTCTCTTGCTTGTTCATAACCATTTGTGTTCTTTATACGTGAAGTCAGTTTTGCTGGATATAAAATCCTTAGTGCACATTTTTTTCTTAACTATCATAAATATGAGTATTAAAAACATAAGAAAATAGTTTCTTCTGGCATAAAATACTGCTATCAGAAGCATGTGATAATCTAATTTTCTTTCCTTTATAAGTCATGTATTATAATGATATTTTATTTATCTTTGAAGTCTATTAGTTTTACAATATAACATCTAGATGTTGATCATTCTGGGTTGATAATATTAGATATGTGGTATATGCTCTTTCAGTATGCAGTTTTGAATCTTTTAAAGAAAATTCAGGAAAATTGTCTTGATTCATACATTTTAGTATTTTTCTCTTCTCTTGCCTCGATTTTCTTCCTTAGAGACTGACTTCTATTCTCTACTGTCTTGATCTTCTTTTCCTATCTTCAATATTTATCCCTTTCTAGAGATGCTTTTTATCTCTTTCTTTCTTTATTTTTTATTTAAAAACATTTTATTAATTTTATCTTGTTTCCCCCATAGGCATCATTTATGTATTAGCTTCTGTGTTCCATCTAGTTTAATTTTCACTTCTACAAATTTTTTTTAATGTTATGTCAGATTTTGCAATCATTTTCTTAAGGTCTTTAGCTGATTTTGATATATTGCTACAATTGTGATAGTTTACTAAGCCCACCTTTCTTTTATGCCTTCGTTATCTGTAGGGATGATATTCGGCTCCTAATTCTTTTTCTTTCTTTCTTTCTTTCTTTCTTTCTTTCTTTCTTTCTTTCTTTCTTTCTTTCCTTCTTTTTTTCATAATAGATTTATATAAAAGTCTACTTACATATACACTACCATAGGAAGGTCCCTTTTTCCACTTCCCCTACTGAACTCCCCAAGAGGAGGGTGTTAGGTGTGGGTTCTTTTGTAAAATGTGAATTTTTATGTGAATTTACTTATCCTGAATTTTTAGCAGGAAGATTGGTTTATTTGGCTTCCTAACTTAATGATGCTTCTTCTTCTGTTGTTTCACTTGGTGTCAAAAAAATATGGCAGCTTTCTTTTTAAGATTTCCTGTTTCTGTTCCCCTCCTCTATTTTTATCCAGACTGCATCTTTCCTTTATCTCTGTAATTTCTATCTGATCATTTTTTATTCCACGCTCAGCAGTGGAGCCCTGGAAGAGTTCATTGAATGTTCATAGGGACCGTGTGCTTCAGATCTTCTAATACAGGTCCTTAAATGCTTCTATGAGAGTGAGTGAAACTGCTCCTAGTTTTAGCCTGTGTTTTAAACTTTGCCATCTGTGCTTTCCAGTAAATTCCTGTTGGATATTTTGGTGTCTTGTTCTCAGGTCCATCAGATGCCCTGCTGTTTCCCTCTGCCTTCTCTAGCATAGATGTCCAATGATACACATCACATGTCTTGTAGCTATTGGTGGTTTTGACCATTGGCTTGTATTTTGGGGACTCATGGGGATACCTTGTCACCTAGTTTTGTTGTAAGTGTTGCTCATGCATTCTTGATTTTGTATTTAGTTCCTCTGTATGTTTTTTTATATGAGGCAATGGGAGAATGTCACTGTATCTGTTCTCTTCCTAGAATATCCCATCAGGGTTTTGAGCTGGTAGAAGGCAGGACTCATTGTTGAATCTCTGACAGCAATGCTTCACACTGTCCTGTGTATAACATCAACTTGATAAATGTTTGTGGAGTGACATGAAACTGTCTACCTCTAGATTAGAACCCCAGTCTACACACAGTCCTTTTGCTAACTCATCCTATTTCCAAAGAGACTGGCTGTTCATTGGGGTGCCACGGACATAGTATCTGGCCCTGGTGTGAGTGGCCTCACCGTCTAGTGGGATGAGAGTGTCTCTGCTGCCTGCTACATGGAGATAATGAGTTGCAACTGTTGATTTGGCTTTTAGAGTTCACAGCCTGCCACTTTGAACCACAACCAGGATGGAAACAGTTGGGTAAGCTTGTGACTTCCAGTGCCTTTGTCTATTAAAGCACATTATATAGCAATAACTTATCTGCTTCTTTGCTAGGTCCCTAATTAAAGCTTTTTTCAACCCAATAAACAGCCTCACCCCAGCTAATAGAGTTGGACAACTCCTTGGTGACCTCTTCTTTTGTCCTCTCAGGCTCTGTGTCTCTGGGGTTAAGTTCCTGCCGCCTTCAGCAGGGCCACCCACTGAAACATTTAATGAGGAGAAGAGTATTGTTTCTTGGAGACATAATTACAAGAGACACTTAATGCAACCTTTTCTGAGATAACAGGCCTTTTGAAATGCAATGTGTTGGGGGAAGATTTAGCTCAGATCAGTGACTGTCTTAGCTATTATGAAATAAATTAATAATGCTGTGTTTTTGCCTTGGCCAAAAGGCTCTGGGGTCTGTCTCTAAAGTTTATTAGACTTTTGTTTGAGAGACTTGTACTTGGGACTTGGGTTCTAGATCTTTTATTTCAGCTCTTTAGGCTGTAACTTCAGTTTGGTGGACTTTTGAAATAGGTAACTTCCCCTTTGAATCTTCCATTATTATCAAGCACATAAGCCTATTTTTGTATCTTATTAGGATTCCTAAAGACTGGAAACTCTGGGTGTGAATAAAAATTACTGCTGGGAGACACATTTGAGATATTTGAGGACTCATATTTTCCTACCTTCTCAGGAACCTACCTGTCTCCCTCAAGTACATGTGAAAATTTTTCATTTGGATCTTAGCTTAGAGGTACTTGGGAAGCCATCTACTTAAAGTAACCTAAGAAAATCACTTTGCCAATCAAGTAAACATGTCTTTTGTAATGTGAAAAATATTTCCCTAATTTATCTGTTTTAAAATTTCAACTTTTTAATATCACCCTGTCATCCCTCAAGGCAAAACCGTGTTTTCTTTTTCTCGTTTTTTCTTCCCACCGTCTTCCCTTCATTTCCTGGTAAGGGAAATAGTTTCCTTCGCACAAAATACATGGTTTGTCTTTCCTAGTTCATAGTTTTACTGTGTTTGAACCTCTTGTTTGTAAGGAAACAGAGGAGAAATCTTGGGCTTTCTTGGATTTGGAGTGAGAGGGCCTAGAGTTTCTGTCCTGCTTTTTTCTAACTTGCTGCAAGCTAGCTAACCTCTCTGACTTGTAAGGTATAATAATCCCTGCATCATTTTGTTGATGTAGGATTAATGTGATAATATAAAGCATTTGGTGTGTGGTACAATGTAGATTCCCCATGAATAATTACCCTTAATTGGGAGCTCTCCTGCCAATGGAAACATGACCTCTCGCCAAAGAGAAACACTTTGTGATACTTGTTCTCATTCCCTCTGTCCCCTCTGGGCGGAGCTTCATCTCTTTCTTCTTCTGCACTGTTGAGGATGTGTCTCTCCATACAAATTTTCTATAGATACTAAAACAAATCAGAAATATCCATTCACAGTGATACTGTATGCAAAGAAATCAAAGCCAAAAATGTGGGTGTGGAATCTTTAACAATGTGGGTGGTGAGATGGGGGAAGGGGTCACTGTGACATCTCTTGCCTCCATTCCTATTTCTGAGTTTTTCATCCCTCAACTGTTATCTCTTCATATATGTGATGGGCTCTTTTCATAGACATGACTTCTAGCCAAGCAATCTCCTTAGAGTCCAGGTTCCACAGAAAAGCCTTCTCTCCCTCCTCCCCCACCATTGTCTCCCAGGGGGAAGGCAGTCTCAAATTTTACAAAATGTTGCTTGAGAGACTAGAAAATCAAGTTTATGCATGCTAGTCCTGATTTCTCTCCTGGCCTCGTGTCCCTTCTTTTTTCCTCCTTGTCAATTTTAAACACACAGCACCCTCCACCAGTCTGTGCTGTCCTTGATATGCCCCACCTCTCCTGGCCCTCAGCTCTTTTGTTCTTCTGTCCCTGCCACTGCCCCCTCACCCCCACAGTACACTCAGCTTCATTGCTGCTTAAATGTCATTTTTGAAACAACAGAAGGACATGCTGTTTTTGCAGCATCTCAGAGAAAAAAAAATTTTTGATCCATTTGGTGTTAAGAGCACTTACAAGAAATATATTCAGGGACCCTCGCCAGCCTCTTTCAATGGTGTGGTTTGCATTTGATGGTTGGTGATAAAACAAGCACATTTTCCCCCCAGAAATGTCCATTCTCCTATCATCTGTTTCCTTCTTCCTTTAGATTTCTTTGTCTTTGGGGTAGTTTTATATTTGAAGCACAGCAGCTCCCAATTTATTTTCAAGCTGGGGACCCATCTTGATTTCTCAGGATTTCAAACCAGGTTCTCAGGAATACTATGAGAGAACATGGCCAACTCAGGTTTACTTCTCCAGGCCATAAGATGGAGGGAAAGTCTTGAGACACTTTGTCCCCACCGTGACCCATGAGGCCAATGTAGAGCATGAGAGGAATCTGTCAGGCTCATGTGTCGGGCCCTCTCTTCCAAAAGGGAATAGTGAACCTTCTCAGAAAATGAGGAATTCGGAGCCCCCTTTGTTCTTTATCTGTCTTTCCTCCAGGCCCTACCGTGCTCCATCTGTGAGTCTGTATATTCACACTTTATTATTCCTCATAGACTGGAAAGTTCTTTAGGGTAGGATTCACATCTGAGTCATCTTCATGGCCTCCAGTGCCTAGAACCACACCTTGTAGATGCTATACATTTGCTGACAGGAAGAGAACCACACATAGTCACTCAGCTCAGTGTGTGAGGAGGAAGCAAAGAAAAGTACACACTTTCTCCAGACTTCTTCCTGGCAATGCTCTGTTGAAGAAGTTGCGCACGATACTTGTATTATTATTTTAAAACCCAGAGACCCTTTGCTCATTACTGAAGGTCCAGATGAGCAATTAAGTTATGAATTGGAAGTTTAATTAGCTTGTTTTTCTGGCCAAAACACCTGCATGCAATATAGTGACCGGGATTGTCCGTGCCATTTGGGTTATTCAGTCATTAGGACTGTGGTGCTTAGTTAGGTTGTAATCCATGAACATCCAAGAGTGGGAGATTTGCTACTTTCCAGAATCATCAAAGCAAGCTCTTCAAGCCTTGAATATACCATAGGATCCTTAATACAAGAGTAGTTTGGGAGATATTGTTAGTCTCAAAATTTTGCCTGATTGATTTCCATTCCAGTTCCTTTGCCAGGTCTCCTTCACCTCTGATACCCTAGGAAGATTATAGGGCACTTAGACACTCTCCTTCCAGCCTTCTGGCCATCAAACAAATTTGGAGGAAATAGGACATACCTCAATTTCCATGTGTGTGCACGCGTGTGCGTGCGCGCGCGCGCGCGCGCGCACACACACACACACACACACACACACACACACACACCAAGAGTTCTTGTTCTAATGACTTGTTTTGACATTCCATTTGACGGGAGTTCTGACAATTTGAGGTTTGCAGCCTGAATGACCTTCTTTAAAAGGATACTGTGTCTTCACTGAATTTGAATAGACTTCCACTGGTGGGTGTGTCTGGGCAGAGTTCAGTCCCTCTAAGATGGGTATGCCAGACGTCATCTATACCACCTAGAATCTAATTGAAATGCATAGTAGACATTACCTCCCTCAGACTCTGTTTTGGGAAATTCCCTGGATGTAGAAATACTAGCGTTGTCCATTTCATGTGTGTAGGTCTTTCCTAAACTGTGAATCTTTCCTTCTTGAAATATCATTAATTGATCCTGTCTTAAAAATCAGCTCAGAGGTGGGCTTCTTTTGTAACATCGCTCTTGGTGTCTCTCTGTTGAAGAACATGTTTGAGGTTCTCTTTATCAGCTTTTTCCTCACCTTTGGATTCCTCGTTGAGGCTGAGCTTTGCTAAACAGACAGCTATAGAGCAAAATTAGAATCTTTTTGCTGGACGGACTTCTAAGGGTCTTCCTGGTTTTCTAAGAAGCAACCAAAAAAAAAACAAGAAAGAAAAAAGAAAAGACAAGACAGAAAGAAAGAAGAAAAAGTAGAGACTGGAAGAAGCAAACTTTCAGCTAATTATCATCTTTTTTTCCCCTCTGAGCTCAGAGTACTGTTCTTAATTTCCTGACCAGCTTGTGCCCCTCCCCCGCTCCCTCCGAGCATCTGTGGTGGTTTCAAATTGAACTGCATACCTGCTGCTCTGAATTTCCAACATACCATACCAGTTGGTTTGCCAAACAGTGAACTGCCAGCCATCTGCCATCCAAAGTCAGAATTTACATTGTTTCATCTTAAAATAACGCCTCCGGAATAGCAAGCCACTCTATGCATCAGGTTTTAAAATTGACAATCAGCCAGAATTAAAAACAAATACCAAATGGGCATAAAAAAAGAACATGGGGCGGGTTGGGGGGGGGGGGGCTGGCATTTGACGGAGAGTTTATTTTTCAGCATTTTTACCTGATTTTCCACCAAAATAGCCATGCCATTTAATTTTATCTGCAACAGCAGGAACTACTTACAGACTGAGAACATTAACTTTTTACTTGCCTGGCTCTAGATAGAAGAGGATTGGGACTAGGGGCTGGAGCAGTGGCCCTGGTCTCAGGGAGAACAGATGCCTTTATAATCTCTGGCTGAAGGGAAGGGAGACCTGTCTTACCCTCTTCTTGTCAGGCTTCCTGTTTGCTCAGATGAGAAAGCTGAGCTGCACGAAGGTGGGATGCCTGGTCCGAGGTCACATGCTACTTAACGGAAGGATGAAGTCATAAACCCAGAACTCCTGGCTCCCAGGCATACATAGCCTTCTGCCACCTCCTCCCCACCCCCATCTCAACTAGTCATTATGGATGTGGGAGACCCTCCATCACCCATTAGTTCTTAAGTGACTATAGCAGCCTTTCCTGACTTATTCCCCTGCTGCTTCAGGACAGACAGAAGGGGTTTCTACAGGGTTTGGAGAACACCTGGGGACCTGTGATGTTGGCCCTGTGGAAAAGCAACCATTGAATCTGGATGGCTTTCCAGAGCAGATGGGCTCAAAGGAGATTTTTTTTTTCCAAGAGAAAAAGAGAAGAGATTTCATGTTTCTTTTAAGGAAGCTGTTCCAGGCGAAGGCAGCTTGGGGAGAAGTGTGAAGTTATGAGTGGGCAGAGGAAGCAAAGGGCTCTAAATTTATACCAAAGCCACCTGCCTACAGTTTGGCACCCTGTGCCATGGGCATGCCAGCCTGAGCTGAAAAGATGCAAGGAATGTTTATACCTGACCCTGGGCTGAACAGGGCACTGGGTGATGTCTGAGCCAGGCCTTGCAAGCCTCTTTGGAATTCTGCTTGAGCTAATGGTGGAGACGGTGGCAGGCATCACCTCCATATGGACTTAGACATTCTGGGATCTAGGCAAGCTGCCTTTCAGTCTAGGTCTTAATGTGAGTGTCAGAGATGGGAACTGAGGTCGCAGTGCTAGTTAGGTTTGGTTTTTGGCCAGATGGTGGCATCTCCTAGAAGCTTCTCTCAACCCCAGCTAGACCCAAGGTCCCATCTTCCATGCTCCCATAGCCCCTTGCCCAAAGCTCTGACTTATCTACCCCACCAGCCATTCTTCATTGCTGGGACTGTACGTCTTTCCTGTAGATTCCTTGTAGTCAGAACTTCTGACTCTGAGCACCACTAGTATTTGCTGAACTCATGCTCACTTAATGAATGAGTGGATCAATGAGTTGCTGAGATAATACAGAATGAAATTGGTTGTATTGACCTCTGAACACAGCCCCACTGTACTTCATCTGTGAAAGCTGCTTTCGATTTACTTGAACTCCTGATTTTGTTGTGTTGCAATTAGCATTACTGGTATTAGCTACAAGTCACTGAGAGTATACTCATGGCCATCCACTGTACCTTATGTATGTTCTTATCCAATATGATTTAATTCCATTTATTAATAATAACCCTATAAGGTCACTGCTGTCATTATAGAGATGAGCCAACCGAGGAACAGAGGTGTTAATTTTCCCCACGTCACATCTCAAGTAGGTATCAGAGGCAGATTGGAACCCAGGAGCCCAAGAGACCTCCTTATAGATGAACCCCGTTGCTCTGTATCTGGCATTGATTAGGCCCCTTTGTGCTTCTGCACACTGGAGCATTGTTTCTAGTACTTTGACACCTGATATGCCCTGACACCCACAGCACACTTGGAAGAGGGAACCTAAGAGGAAAGGGGCCTTGTGAGGAAGGCTTAAGAAAGCAATTCTGTTTCGCTTGAGAAGAAAACAATGAAGTAAGATATGAAGGTTGCATTGAAGATTCTGAAGAGAGAAAGGATGTGCTCACTTACTCTGGTGGACAGGAGAGGACTTGGGGGTGAGAGGCAGATGTTGGCTCATCAGAAAGAATTTCCAAGTGAATGGAGCAGCATATCAGTAGACTTCCCTTCCCTAGAAAGGAGTGAATGCCCCACACAATAAAGTTAGGCAACAGCTGTTGACCATTTGTCGTGAAGCCATAGAAAGGTCCTTTACTGATATGGAGCTTGGTACAAGTGTGTTAAAATGTCCATTCCAACTCCAAAATTCCTCAGTTGTGTATTCTTAGTTTAGTACAATGGTGAAACATGATACAACGGTTATTATGATAATATAACACTGGTGATTATGATGATACATTTTTGAAACTTAAAATACTCTCAACTCATTTGTACATAATGGGTCAATTTTAGGCCTCCTTTCCTTCCCCTGCCCTGAAAATCTGATCAGAAGAATCCCACTTTTCAAAAGACTGAGAAGTTAAAACCAAGATCAAATGCAACACTATCATTTTACTTCCTAAAACGTATTTTCCTTTGCAAAATTGGAAGATGAACGAGTGGCCCCTCCTGGGACTGTAGATGTTGATCTGCCTGAGTCCTGGAGGGAAGGCTGCAGACAACGCTCAGGAGAGGGGCTGAAGAGGGTACCACTTAGGGCCAAAGCTGCTGTAACAAGGTCTTGCCCATGATTGCCTCTAGTGATGGAAACCTCTAGATGTGAGTTTAAAACCCTCTACCTATCTGTACAAATGCTATTTGCAAGATGTACTGTTTTGTGATAAAAGATAAAAGCTCTTTTATAAAGCAGTTGTGAAACAGTTTGTACCTGACCCTGAGTTAGAGTCGTTACTAAGGGAACCACAAAGAGAGAGAGAGACGATATTTAAATGAACCAACAGCTCCAAATTCCCCTGGGCAGGAGGGGTGTTTCTCCCCTAAGAAAAGAGTGAAACATCACTTTCTTCCATGTAGTGAAAGGATTTGTGGTGTTTGCTGCCCACGGGCGCTTGTACCTGTCTGTTACTGCTTTTCCCTTCTGCCTGGGAGATGGGCCAGGCAAGTCTGAAGGGCTGTAGAGCTGATGGAATAGCCAGAGAAACAAAGCAAAACTTCCCCTCAGGTTGTGTCTAAGAACTAAGTAAGAAAATGGAATTCTTATACTTACGGGGGCACAGCTGTGCTATCAAGAGAAGATGTCCCACAGGTGTGTTGAAGCAAAGAGCATGAAGTTCAGAAGCTAAAGGAGTGAGTGTCAGAATACAAGCTTAGGATTTGTAGTGAGTTTGAGATAAACTCTGCATTCAGTTCTGGAGGACAAAAAATTATATTAATTAGTAACTGAGTAAGGATGAATAGTTGATGTCAAATTTATAATGGTTTGATACTACTTCATATTAAGTATTACAAACTAAAGTGGTCTTTTCGATACTGTTAAAATGTGGCTCTTTTCATAAAGAGCTTTTTTCCTTTTTTTTTTTTTTTTTAAGGAAGAAAAATAAGTTCTCCCTCTCAGGTAAGAAAGCATCTTTTGTAGACAGAATCTTATTTGAATACAGCAAGACTGTGACACTACTGCCACCTAATGGGGGAGTGCCTTAATTGCAGACCAAGTACCTAAAGAAATGTTGAGACACTAAAATTTCAAGAGTAAATGTAATTTTAGCAGACCAAATACCACTTATGGAGACTGGTCCTACATACAGTATATAAATTACTTCCAGACACAATTAATATAGGGTCATATTTTGACCTTGCCTTTGACTTGTACTTTCTGCTTTACAAGTCCATCTGAAATTTAGGCAATATAGGAATTTGAGGAATTTAGAAGAATTATAGGAATTTATGGTATATCAAAATTTGACTTTAGAATGAAAGCTTCTGTTAAAAATGAAATGTAGAATAAAATAAATATTAATTTGTGCTAAGTAATGGTTATCAATGGTCATTCTATTTATGCATTGTCAATAGCTCAATAATTTCTTTAACTTAGTTAGGGCCAATTAATCACAAAACTGCTTTTTAAAACACTCATGGGAAGAAAAATACATAATTGAGAATTATGCATCATATTTCCAGGTTTAAAATCATCCTTATATAATTCATAGTAGATAAAAAGGGAAGACAGCCATTCACCCATTCTCCTATGTGATTATGAAACCATGAATTCATAACTGAAGTATCCACACATGCAAAGTGCCAAAATCTAATTCTTGATGGAAACCCAGCACATACATTCAATTCTTGTTGATGAGGAAACATGTTGAGTCCCCAGTAAGAGTAGATAAAGTCTTAAACTTGTGTTAACTGTTTTTGCTTTCTGGTTTAATAATAACCAACATTTTGCAGCTGCAGAATATTTTCATGTGTTGTTTTCATGGTCTCAACAACTAGATAATTAGTACCTTTGTTTTACTGCTGAGGAAACCGTTACGTTTCTAGAAATAAAATGACTTGCCCAAGATCACATAGTCAGTAAGTGGCAAAGGTGGGATATAAATCTAGATTTTCTGGCTCTAAATTTCATGCTCCTTCTGTTATATGGCAGTGTTTCCTAAGAGAAGTGAAGATGTGTTCCTCAAGATAGAAATCTTTGGTTTTGTTACATATGGTGGCATAGCATTCGTGTGTTGAGAAATAGCAAGATAGGCAAAGAATCAGAGGCTTCTAAGGAGAGAGATTTCACATTGAAACCATTAGAAATACTTTTCTTTAATGAGATATCAGTTATCATTAATTCATGTATTCATCCAACAGTAATTACTGTTAAGAAGAGAAACCACACCACCTACCCTGTCAGCGCTGAGAATGAAGGCCTGGCTATAGCCTGAAGGGGCCCATATTTTGGTGACTTGTAAAATGCCTCTCCCTTGTTGTAAACACTTTTTCTCTTCTTCACTTACCAGTCCATGTTGGGAAGGGAAAAATATCAGTCCCCTGTCCAAGATCGAGTTGGGACTCTCCATGACACATGGTATCTTCTCCAGTCCATGTTATGTACCCAGAATATCAGAGGAATGTCATTGTGTGTCACAGTGAACAACAAGAAGGAAAATGTACTTTGTTAAAAATGCCTTTGGTTTTTACTTGTGAGGTCTTGTGGGTCAGCCTATGGATTGGCACGTGGATCTATTCTCCTGCCAAATGAGCCAGGCAGTGTGGGAACATTTTCTTGAGCAAATACGTGGCCAGGAGAGAATTAAAGGTTCTGGCATTTTGTTCTGGGATGTACCAACACACACACATGTGTGCACACTCACCGGCTAGTCATTAGAAAATGTATCTTAAGTATGATCCAAGGTTCCTCTCCATAATTCCAATCGTTTCCTGACTTTACACCTCCTAAAAATGAGGATTACTTGTTCACTATCCTAATGCTGCTCCAACTGGGGACTTCATAATCATCTGGGGATGTTTTCAGGCCATACACAGCCCCTGTACCCTCTCTGCAACCCCGGCTGAGAAACAGAGCTCTCTGTGTCATGATCAGTGGCTGATAAAAACTTAATTCATTGGTTATTTTTAGGGTATATTATTTTGGGACAAGATCAGGAGGGAGATAAATACCAGAAGGCACTTGAAAGTCAGAAAGGAAGTAATTTGCCATGTAAGCCGTTAGAGGTGGTGCAGATTTAAGATTGGGGAAGCACATACATTATGGAGGACATCTGCTTTGGTGGACTGTCCTCCATGTTGGACACAGGAAGAATGTCATTAGCCCCCAAACCTGTCTGCTGGCCCTCACCTCATTCCCCAGTTTCCCTGACCCGACATGTGATGAATGCAGCATTGGCACAAGACATCCCCCAGATGGCCCTTACGCTTTGGGAGTGACATAATTGTTTGTGTCTTGTTCTCAGCTTTTTGCCTGAACAAACTAAACAGCAGGAAAGAGATATATTCCTACCAGTTGGGAAGGGAGAAAAAGTGATTGGTCCCCTGGCCATGATAGAGTTTGGGCGCCCCAGCATGACACGTAAAGCTGTACACAATTTGCCAGGCTACCTTTTCTCTGCCAACCCCCATGAGCTTCTTTGTTCCCTTTGATACCTCTGCACCTCTGCACCTCTGCACATGGGGTTTCCTCTGCTTTGGGAGGGCTCTGTGAGCTGTTCTCATCCAGGCAATGGGTCCTACCACCTTTCACCTCCAGCTCTGCTTGGGGCTTTCTCACTGGGTGTCATTGGCCCTGCTGGGCAGCTGCTGCCATATGAGCCAGAGGGGTCCAATTAGGAATTAAGAAATAGACTATTACAATCACAGGCCTCATTGAGCTGAAAGTGTTTGGAGTAATTTTCCAAGTGAACTCCACAGAGATTATCTTCACCACGCTTGCAAATAAGATAAACAGATTCCTTAGACATTTGTAGTGCTTTGCAGCTATAACATGCTTGTACATATACCACTATATTTTGCTCCCTGCAGTAACATTATGAGGTAAGTAGAGCAAGTGCTATTTTCCCTATTTCTAGATAACTAAACTGAATCCCAGAGAACTGACTTAGACATCCACCGGGTTCTTAGTGACAGAAATGATCCAGTCGACATGAATCTACCCCCACCTCCCTCTCTCTGGATATGAACAAAGGGAGCAAACCTACAATTAGACAAAGCTAAGATATGAAAAACCGTAACGAATATCACTGAACGATATGAAACAGACTATAGGTGCTATGGGAATTTGTAAGAGAAGGTTGGAATAGGCAGGAAATAATAATTAAAATAATAGCTGCCATTTATGAGGGTTTAAAAGTTGAGGTAGACAACTAAAACTGGCTTAGACTCCTTTAAAATTAAAACTGGGAATTCCTATAAAGGTTTTACTGTGTGCCAAGCACTGTGCTAAGTGCATGTTTGCAAGCACGATCTTATTTAGCAGCCCCCATCCAGTCCATGAGGCACTTACTATTGTCATTTTCCAAATAGTAGACGGAGGACTGGAAAGGTTAGGTAAATTGTCCACAATTAGCTGGTTAGCTGGAGCTGGGTACAAAGCTAGGCCTACCTGACTGTGCTGACACGGCTCTGTGCTGCTGCCTTGGTGGGCTTCATGGATGAAGCAGGGCAGGACCTGGCCCTTGGCTGAAATCAAGTTAGGCTTTTCTGGGGAGAGGAGGCAGGGTGCTCCAGGAAGGAAGCCAGTAGAACAGGAGGCACAGGGACAAGACATATGCGGTTTGTGGAACTCTGGGGACACCAGGAGAGAAGGCAGATGTCAAGGGGCTGTGGGGATCAAGTGGGAAGCAGTGAGAATGGGTCAGATCATGATGGGCCCTCATACTCAGATGGAGGAGTGTGGCCCTGATGGGATACTGGAGGCTATGGAGAGTTTTGAGCAGGTACAGGGCATGAGGAGGGGTGTATCTAAGGGCCACTGAAGTGCAGCCTTGGCTGTGGATCAGTCTTGTGGCCAACGGCTTTCAGAATCCATGGAAAGACCGAGGGCCAGACCTGAGGGCAGGTGTGTGACTCCTGCCACCTTAGCATCCTTGGCCGTGGTATTTGCCCTCCCCCAGCACACCGCACACCCTGTTCCTGGCTTATCTGCAAACACAGGGAACAGCAGTGGAGATGTTTCCCCTGCTATTAGGCTGATTGATGGAGAAGTCAAGCCTCCTTCTGTTCAGTGCGGGTGAGCTGATGGGCTTTTGTTCTCTAGGCCAAATTCCTAGGATCCTTTTGGTCCCAGAACACTTTGCCTGTGGAGTTTGTGATAAGAAAGTGCAGAAGTGATCTCACAGAATTGAATTTGGGGATTATGGATAGGTATAGTATAGGGGGAAATAACAATTCTTCCAACTCCAGGGCCTTTGTGGTATGGGATCGGCTGGCTGCCTCAGGGGAAGTGGGGAGACCCCGACATCTTTGCTGGTCTGTGTTAGACATGAAATAAAAGCAACTGCTAATGTGCAATCCTGTGCTCCAGGACCCAGACTGGGTGCTTTACATATATGTCTTATAGAACTCTGTGACGAAGGTCTTACAAGTCCAGTTTACTAGATTAAGTCTCGGAAATATTAAATCACTTGCCTCAGGTCTTATAGCTGGTAAATGACAAGTGAAAGTACAATGTAGGTCTTTCTGTGCCCTTCCCACTGTACATTGGCAGGAAGAGGATCACGGAGATGTAGCTGGCTGGGTCAGGGGTCTTTGCTTGGAAACATTCAGAGACCTTAACCATTTAGTTGGTGTTTCTCCCTCAATTTTATCTTTGAGATTTTTTGTATGTTTGAACAGACAAAAGACTTTTAGAAATTGGTTTGTACAGACACATATCTGTTCCTCCACTTTCTGCTATTTCCTCTCTTTCTGATATCTTCCCGCCTCACCCTCCACAATAAATTTAGAAAAAATTAACTAGCTGGGGCACCTGGGTGGTTCAGTCAGTTAAGCATCCAACTTTGGCCCAGGTCATGATCTCATGGCTCGTGAGTTGGAGCCCCGTGTCAGGTTCTGTGCTGACAGCTCAGAGCCTGGAACCTGCTTCAGATTCTGTCTCTGTCTCTCTCTGCCCCTCCCCTGCTCATGTACTGTCTCTTTCTCTCTCTCTTTCAAATATAAACATTAAAAAAAAATTTGAAAGGACAAAAATAAGGCTAGCATCAGCTCTGTAGCAATCTGACTTACTGTTAGAGTTAACCCAATCAGGAGTTACTGGTATGCACACCACATGTGGTCATGTGGGGTGGGTCTTTGGCCCTAGAGGTGGGTGAAAAGCTCCATCTCTGGGGCACTACCGCATATGACTTTATATGCTTGTGTGTTTCTCTGAATGCCCCAATTGGATGGTGTTTTGTGGAGCCAGAGATTCTGTGGGTGCCTCAATAGGAACAGGATGTGTTTGGGGAAGTAGAGACTGAGGGCGGGCCGCACATCCTTAACAGCTGAATAGCAGCAGGGAGTCAGGATTAATGGGTGATGCCCATTAACCAGCAGCAGGTCCCTTGCCTTTGGATTTTTCAGAATGGCAGCCTGTTGGTAACTCAGGCATCAAGCTCTCTTCTGTCTCTTTGCCTTCAGGAGGCTGCATCGCTAATGGGAACAGGGGAACACACACAGGTAAAACCCTGCAGGTGTCTGCCACCCCACGAAGACCAACATCAAGCTGGGGGTTGGGGGGCAAAACCAAGTCCTTGGGATTTCTACAAATGTTTGGTCAGAGTCATTCCTTGCTTGGCCACTGCAGGAGGAAATTTCCTCTCACTTCTTTACATAGGAGTGGACTTGAGTATTAGGTCAACAAAATCAGCATTCTATAGGAAGTTTTAGTGTGGATTTTCAGACGGGGGTGGTTACTAACACAGGTTCCTACTTAATAATATATTTACCGGGGCGCCTGGGTGGCTCAGTTGGTTAAGCGTCCGACTTCAGCTCACGGTCCGTGAGTTCGAGCCCCGCGTTGGGCTCTGGGCTGATGGCTCAGAGCCTGGAGCCTGCTTCCGATTCTGTGTCTCCCTCTCTCTCTGCCCCTCCCCCATTCATGCTCTGTCTCTCTCTGTCTCAAAAATAAATAAACGTTAAAAAAAAAAATAGTATTTACCGCGTCCCCCCCCCCCCCCCCCGGTCAGATTAAGGCCGTGCTTCTGAAGGGCCCTGGAATGATTATGTCTTCCTGGAACTTGACTTGATTTGTTCCGGCTTCTTCTGTTAGTGACATCCCTTTCTGGGTTGCAGACTTACACTTCTGATGGCCTCAGCAGCCCATTGGTGCTTAGCAGATAGATCATCTATTCCTTTAACTGAATCATTTGGCAAACATTAGGGCTACTTGTACACATAAGATGATGTATTCCTTAGGGCATTGATGTTTCTGGCATGGTTTGGGGGGATCCTCATAGCCCTCACTCCTACAGTCTGACCAGGAATAGCAAAAGCGTCTTGGCTTGCTTAACAGCAAGACACCTTCAGGACTGCACCTACCTTTCTAGTCAGGTGCATAACCAGGGGCAGTATAGCAATGTTAGTATCATGGGTTCTGCTGTTATATGGTCTGGGCCCAAATCTCTGCTGGGCCGGTTAGTATGTGCTCTTCAGTGTCACATGTTCCTTCTCTACTCAGCCTGACTTACCCAGTCTGTAAAATGAGGACAACTATAGCACCTGCCTTCTAGGATTTGGTAAACAGTATATAAGTTATTCCGTGTAAATTACAGAAGAACAGCCTGATACACAATAAGTACTCAATGCATATTAGCTATTATGGAGCACTTCAAACCCCAAGGAAATCCCATTTTTCACTTTATTGGAATTTTAAACCAGTTTTAGCTTTATATCAACTTTGATTGAGGTTAGAGTTGTCAACTCTTATAACTACCAGCATTCTGTGTTTGTATACAATGAGCTGGAATAAGCCAAGTGCTGAATATATTAAGGCAAATAATCAAAAGTCCTTTTCCTTAAAGATATCATATTCTAGTGGAATCAGATATTCCTGGGGATAGCCACAAGCAATATGGAGGTGCCTTCTTCACTGTATCATTGCACGTGGGTTTAAAAAAAAAGACTTTTCTGAAACTTTGAAAAAGAAGTAGAAGGGTGTGGGGCTCAAGAGGACTGGGTCTAAGCCCAAATTTATTCACTGTGAGATCGTGGGTAAGCCTTTCAAGCTTTCTGGATCTGACTTGAGTTCCTCATCTGTAAAATGGGGCTACAAAGTTATGCCTTAACTTCTAGTGACAGTTCATGTTATGCAGCTGTGTGAAAGGTCCATGGTGATCCATCTTACTGAAACTAATGATCACAACATTGTTTTGGGGAATAATTCACCTACTATACAGGTGGACCCAGCCAGAGGGTAAAAACCAGGCCAGTTTGCCTGCATGGGTTTACATTAATTACATTTGACATTCTTGGCTGGCAAAATCCCAAACCTGAAGGTGGCCTGAATCCCCTTTAAGGAGATTTCTGCCAGCATCTATGTGGGGCCTCTGATTTGAAGCACAGTTTGACCTATTAAGAACCAGATTCTCTGATAATACTAGTAGCAATGTTTTTCCATTAGCAGATATTGATTCTTTGTTCACTTTGGCAAAAGTTTATTACAATAACAGTAAAGGACTCTGTTAGAAGGCATGGTTTCTCTGTATCCTTTGGATGGGTGAAAAACGGGGCTGGGGGTAAATGAGGTAAGGAATGCAGATATTTTTACCCAGAAATGCACTCTACACTTACAACCTTTTGGGTTTGCATCTACCCAGCAAGATATAGTACCAAAATGTCTCATGGAGACCCCTGGAGGCCTGTGAACTGGAGCTAGGGGACAGCAGGCAATGTGTGCCTTTCAGAACACTGGGCCAACTGATTTCAGGCTCTGAAATCAAATTTGAGCCTCTGCTGAGTCTCTCTGGGTGGCTTTAATTATGGCAAGTTCACAGGGCAAACTCCTGCTGCCAAAACGCCTTTTCAAAGGAGGGTCATGAATACCAAAGTGCTTGGTGAGGAGGGGGTTCAGAGTCTCCCAAGGGCCAACCAGCTGGACGCCGCTTAACACAGACCCCAGGAAGAAGTTTCCTGGCAGCACTGGCACTTGTGGTCCAGGAGGGTCTCGGTTTGAACTTGGGCAGTGGCAGCATGCATGTGACCCCCACAATGGGAGTGCTGGCCCCAGCACAGAAGCTTCTAATCAGCAACACCTGCTCAGGGTGAAAGGCTGTGGGTGGCCGGGCCAGCAGATATCTTTATCAGTGACTGAATGTTGGCAGAGGAGCTCCACTGGTTTTTGAGAGCACAGAGCATAATGGGAAAGAAAGAGTTATGGCTCAGAATCCAGGAGCCCTGGGTTCTAGTCTCAGATCTGCCAGGAGCCAGCTGCATGGTTTTCTACTCTGGGCCTTGGTTTCTTCCCATATGAAAGCTGGCAGTGGGGGTAGATCACTCATGGGCCCTGATGTTGTGAAGCTCCATGTTCTGGATTCTAGGGGACTGCAGAGAAGAGCAGATGTGGAAAAGCAGTCACCCGGCGAGAGATTCCTTAAATGAGCAGCTGCCTTAAAGGAGTATCTACTAGGGAGCCCTGGAGTCAGACACCATGGTACCCCCAGAAACTAGGGGGTTTGGCACCTCACCCATCTATAACAGTCTCTCGGTCTCTGTGAGCCATGAGGGACTTTCTGATCAGGGTGGCAACGCTGGAGACCTCACCATATTGGCTCCTGACATCCTCCTCAGCAGCTCAAGGTTCATACTTTCATAGAGACCACACACTAGCCCAGTGGTTCTCAAAGCATGGGCCCACAGCAGCATCATTTGGGAACTTATTAAAAATGCAAATTCTTCTTTTTAAACGTTTGTTTATTTTGAGGGCGTATGGGGCAGAGTGAGAGGGAGGGAGAGAGAGAATCCCAAGCAGGCTCCACATTGTCAGCACAGAGCCCAATGCGATACCAAGAGTTGGATGCTTAACCAACTAAGCCACCCCTTTAAGTGTGAATTCTTGGGCCCCACCCCAGATCTACTGATGCAGAAACCCTGGGGATGGGCCTAGCAATCAGTTTAACAAGCCCTATAAGTGATCAGGCCAAAGTTAGATTACTACTGTACCAGCCCAGCCCTGTAGTTTGAGAACCATTGTGTGTGTGTGTGTTTCTCTCTTATGTAAAACTGGATTGTAATACTAAGACAACCCTGTAAGAATAAAGATACTTTGAAAAATTACCTATAGCCCTCTGCCCCACTGTTTTTATCTTTCTGAGTTTTCTTTTGTCTTTGTCCATTTGCATACATCGTTTTTACATGGATGACATTATATACTTTTTTGTGCTAGACTTTTTCCACAACATTATTAGTACTTTTTTCCCCACATTACTTTGTAACCTTCATACTTGTCATTTTCAGTGAGTGCAAAACACTTCCTTCATGTGACTGGCTTTACATGCTTGACCACCTGTCCCTAGACATTTGGCAACTTGCTGCTTTCCACTATTGGAGAAGCTGCCCGCCTGTCCAGGGAGAAGTCAGCTTCTGGGGCATTGTACTTGACCTCCTGTTAGCTCAACATCTGACCTTCCTGTAAGTCCTCAATGTGAGATTATCAGAAAAAGGCTACTTAATGGAAAAAGCAACAAGAAACCCAGAACAGATACTAAATCTGCAGTGATGTATCTCAACGGCAAGATCCCTGTTCTCCTGAGTTTTGTTAACCTGAGTAGCTTCTCATGTCGCTCGCAGGTGGCATCAGCACGGGGGGCATGGTGTCGGGGTGGGGATGGGAGCTTCTCCTGCTCTGATGGGCTAGAAGCCTGTGGCCTTGCTCTGTGCCAGGCCTGCTGTCGGTCATTTCCTGACCATCCTGGTCCCCAGCAGGAAGGCCCCTCCTTCTTTCTTGGGCTGCCTCCACCTTCTCCCTCTTCCACACCTGTGCACCCTCTTGTTTCCTTCTTGCTCCCAGCCTGGCATAGTCCTTTTGGAGTCCGAAACACGTAGCTTGACCGGCATGGCCCCTAGTGGTAGTCCCTTTGTTGTGACAAACCCACTGATCATTCTTCGGCCGTATAAATAATACTGTATCTTATAAAAGTGATTTTGTTAGAATAAATCCGTGGATGCGGGATTGCCAGGTCTAAGAGAAATCCTTAGGGTATCTTTTGTGAAATCGGCTGTTCTGTGAGTGCCGGTCTCCATTTATGTCCAGTCAGCAGCTGCGCATTACTCCTCGTGATGTAGCAAAGTAGGTTCTTTTTTATTTGGCTCACAGCACAAACTGAATTCAGATGCCTAGAAGGGGCAGGCTGGTACCATAATTATCGACTGGGCCAGGCCATAGGAGAGAGCGGGCCTATAACGAACTGGAGAGCCCACCTAACCTGATAGCATTCATGTGCACTGGGGGAAGAAAAGTTCCAGTGAAAAAAGACACATGATGGAGAATGCTGGTTTCGACCTTGATTTTGGTCTCTCTCTTCAGTTTCCTCTGCCTTGCATCTCCCAGCATGTTCCAGCCGTAACTGGGCTGTGCTTGCTCTTGGTTTGCTTTGGGTTCTGTTGGGCCTTGTTTCCCTGCTTAGAATGTGTCCTTCTCCTTTGTCTGTGGATATGAGTCTTCATGATTTAACACTCAGCTAGAAGGGTCACCTCCTGCCAGAAGCATTTCCAGAACAATGTCTACAGGGCTTGGAAGAGGCCTGGCCTTTTGCATGGGCAACTGGAGAAAACACTCCCTGCACTGTGTGTGGAAGGTCAGGCCACAGGGCATGAACCTCACTTCCCTTTGATGGCATTGTTAGTATTCAGTTTTGCAACTGCTTTCTTTAAGGCTATTCCAAGGGACCTATATAATACATTGATGGTATGGCCCTTTCCTGTGCAGCTATCCTGGTTAACCCATGCCGGTTGAAATGCCCTGGATTCTTGACCCTCCTAGGGACAGCTCAGGATGGTAAAATGCAATTACACGTGGCCTACATTTCTTTCCTTTTCTAGACTAAAGACTGTGTTTTTTTCATCTCTGTCTCCAGAAACCAGAAAGATGCTTGACTCACAATACATACTTGGTAATTTTTTGTTTGGATGGATGGATGGATGGATGGATGGATGGATGGATGGATGGATGTCCTGTATCTGCCTGCCCTATGGCCCCTGAAAGGATGCTGGGATGGCATCTTCTGCAGTGGGTCTCTCCCCAGCCTCTCCCTTGCTCAGCTTTCCCGCCTTTGTCCTCCTTTCTTCCCACCTCCCTCTGGCCCATGCTCATCTTCCAGCTTTACTTTGGTGTAAGATTTTTTTTTCTCCCTCCTTCCTTTTCTCTTGGATCCACCCTCTTCCTAACATAGAACAGCTCATTCCCTCCCGTCTTTAGCTTTTTTTGCCCTGACCAAATAAATCGTCAGCAGGTGTTTTGTTTAGGGCTCATTTCCAGGGCCTCAGAAAGGAAGTGGCCTGAGTTGCAGAATTCCTGGAACATTTCAGAAGAGTGGGGAGGAAGGGGGCCATGAGGCTTCTTCCATCCTGGAGCTGGGTCTGTCACACTGGTCCCTCTCCAGAGCGTTTCCACCACCCTTCTTCACATTGGAGTCAGGCCCATGAGCTGTCCTGGAGGCCAGGCTGGTAGGTGGGAACACGCTTGCTCCCACCCCTGGGGCTAGATGCTGTAGGTTCTGGCATCCTTTCTGCAGTTGCTAATCGAACCACCAAGGGGAACAACTTGCCCCACCCTCCCTGTAATGATCGAGGTACTAGATTCTGTTCCACCCTGCAGTGTTAAAGCAGAGCCAGGACAGACCCTCAGGAAGCTAATGAGACCCATGCTTTTCCTTAGAGATCTAGGAACTATTTCAGAGAGCTCTGAAAATAGGACCATCCCGGGGGGCTGGAAAAATCACCCTGGGTTAGTCTGCTTCCTGCCCCACCTCAGGTACTGCCATTGTTGTGATCCTAGATGCCCAGGGCAGACCTGCAGGGCCCAGATCACCAATAGGTAACTGAAGAAGTAACATGTAATTGGAGAATAGTAATGCTGAGAGCCACTTCATTCTGTGAGATAGGGGTCTCTCTGCCCACACTATAGTTGAGGAAACTGAGGCCCAACGAGAGTAAGTGACCGGCAGTGACCGTTGGACTAGGACAAGAACTGTTGTATATTACTTGGTTGTGGGTTTTTATTTTCACTCCAACAGATGGAGCAACCTCTTTCCCCTCCTTTGGCTGCTTCTGCAAGTCACTGAACACTGCCAGCAATCAGGAGCCTTTGGACTAGGAGACAGCTCTGCCCATATGCATCCCCTCCCCTGCGTTGTGGTTCTCTCGTGTCTTTAGGCTAAGAGTCCAGGGCCATGCCTCCTTACTCTTTATCCCTCGACCCACACTGGTTTTGAGGAGATGCTTGTCACCAAAGTCTCCCATGAACTGCTTTTAGTGCCAAGACCCACTGGTAGCAGCTGACATAGAGGCTTCGCTTGACCTGGGAGGGTGGCACACCTTGAGTGCCCGATTTGCAAAATGACCAGAGGCTGTCATTCCACACCTGCCTCTCATTTGGAGACCTGGTCTAGAGTTGTGAAGGTGGTGCCAGGAGAGGGCTTTGCCAAAGCATCTCATGAAAATCTGGCCAGTGGGCCTTTGGGGGCCACTAGCTACATTTTCACATGGCAAACATCTCAGCTCTTTTTTTCATATTTGGCAGCTGGCAAAGGTCTTGAGGGGGTCATTCAAGGGCTGGAATGGTATTTCTTCTTTTTAAGTAGATACACCCTCCCAGTCATAGAAGACAAAGCCATGCTTGGAAGAGGTCCAACTCTGCCACCAACAAACTGTTAGTACAGACTGAACTCACATAGTCAGCCCCCTGCTGACTTCCCTGTTCCTACCCACCTTAGATCCCACTTCCCTCCCTTCCCAGCCAACCCCCTTGTAGGTATTCAGCTTCCTAAATACATTTTCCTTCTTTAGAACTGCCGTCTTCTCCTGAGCTGCTGGGTGTGAGAATAGAATTCCCAGACCAGCCCTTTCTGAAAAGGGGAGAGGTGTGGAGCTTTCCTAGAACTATGGTAGTATCCATGAGAGAAAACTTATTTCAGTCACCTGTCCTGTGAGGCAGAATAGTCGAGGCCTGAGGTCCTCAGAGCCAGTTGATGGCTGGGTCAGAACTGTCCAGGGAAGGGTTCTTGCCAATTCTGTTGCCATCTAGGAGGCAAGAGAGCTGCAGGGAATGAGGGTGGGGTTCAGGCCTCAGCAGGATTGCTTCTGGGCTGTGGGTCAAGGGAAGCTCAGCATGACAAGTAGGGTAAATGGGGTCCTGTGATGGAAAAGTGTTCTGGTTCATTTCACACAGGGTCAGTTTTTTTTTCAGTTGAGATCTAGCTGACGATTAGGAATTGTATGCATTTAAGGTGTACAATTTGATGATTTGATCTACATATATACTATGAAACGATCACCATATTCAAGCTGATTAACACATTCATCTCTTCAGATAGTTACCATTGTTTGTATGCATATGTGTATGTGTATGTCTGTGTGTAAGAGAGAGAGAGGGCAAGTTTTGTGGTCTATTCTAGCTCAAGCAGCTTCTGGGATCTACTGAAGCAATACCAATTTGGTTCTTGTGGCTTAAAAGGTCCCTGAAACACTTCAGCAAAATTATAGCTCCTTAATTTAGCTGCCTGTCAGTTATTTTTTTCCAGGTGGTTTAGGGTTGACAGGGAGTTTGACATTTGCAAGAATGTTTTGGAAACTGTATCAGACACCTTGAAATCAAAAGGAATATAAAGTACATTATTTCAGGAAACATGATTGGAATTATTCTTCTGACCACCCCAAGTCATACCTCTCTTCTTTCAATAATCTTCACGGACAAAGCCCAGTGATGGGTTGTAAAATTGCAGGCTACTTCTGAGCCTGGTTGCCTTTGTGAATTTCCTTCCTGATCACTGTCACCCTCATTTTGGTAACTTCTGCTTTATTTATGCACCACTAAGGACAGGCATTTCTATTTTGTTTGTCAGAGCACTGTAGGATGTTGCAGATGGAAAGAACTTTAGGGACCTTCTATATCTACTCACCCCAATTCCTTTCCCATGGGTGTGGAGGGCAGGGAGTGTGACTGTGTTCATGTGACTGATGCCTGAAGAGCTGAGATCCACCCCCAAATCAATGACTCTAGACCACCCATGTTTCATGAAGCTACACATTAAAATGCTAACTGTGACATTTACCTGCCAATTTAGGACAGCTATGAGCCCAGAGCTTAGACCTTAAATTGAAAATGCCCGCCACGTAGGGTTGTGTCACCCTGGAGAACTATGTGACAACTCCTGTGCCCTTGTGAATGGGAGAAGTAGTAGCAGCTTGCCTTGAAACTGGAGGCTCTTCCTCTACCCCAGCCTACTTGCTCTGACTCCTGCGAATCAGTTCAAAAGCATTGCCAGGCATCTTGCCACCCACTTTGGGAATCCAAAGACTGAAAAGCCAGAATCCCTGCCCTCTGAAAAATGATGGTACAAGGTGATAAACACCCTAATGATGGTCAGTGTGGCCTCTCAAAATAGTATCTGCAGAATTGATTTGTCTAGGTGGTGATGTTCTCAACTCTGGCTGCTCATTGAGGTCACCTGTGGAATTTAAAATACTTCCTGCTCACTCCCCCACACCTACTCTGATGTTTAACTAGTCTGAGGTGGGAGCCAGACATAAGCAGACTTTTTTTTTTTTAAGAAGCTTCCAGATATTTCCAGGATGCAACCAGGATTGATTACTGCTAGTCTATGTAGGACTCACATTTGAGTCCTATTTGGGGAACTGTTGAAAAATAAAATTATTCATGGTACTTATAAAGATGGTAAGGAAGAGTTTATTCAAAGTTGGCCATTATGCAGTAGGGGAGAGAGACAGGGCTCATCTCCAAATACAACAGGAAAAAATGGGGATTTATAGCTAAAGAGCCTGGTGGGGGGGTCATTGCATGGAAAATGACTAACATCAAGGGTAAACACACCCAGTAGTGTGAGGGTGATCACATATAGAGGGTGGGGGTTCCAGCTGAACTGACGTAGCATGGTTCTTGCTAAAATTGGGCAAATAGAGACGAACACAGAAGTCCAAAAGCTAGGCCTAGCTGAGAGGAGTTCAGAGCAGCCCAAATTGAGTTTGCTTGAGGAGAGAACCTGTCAGAAGGGTGGGTGGCATATCGCAGGGAGAAGGTGCCAGATGGGGGGAAAAGAGGAGGTGGGAGATGTGACAGGATGGATTTGATTTATGACTGGGGCAGGGTGGGGCAGGGGTGTGAGAAGATCAGTTCTGCAATTTTAAAAGATTATTCTCTTGTTAGGAGATTGGGAGTGCTGGCTCTCAGAGAAAGGGACTGTGTGGGCTGTGTGGCATCTGGGGTCCTCACTGGACAGTCCAGGTGGAGACTTCCAGAAGTCAGTGAAATAAAGGTCTGAAGCTGGGGATGCAGTGAAGAAGATTCAAAGGTAGGAGTGGTTAGCATTTAAAGACTGGTTGAGTGATGTGTGCACGTGTCACACACCGCAGGGGAGGTGTCCTACAAAATCAGGCGAAGGACAGAACATCAACAATTGTGGAGGGAGCTAAAGAAGAGGAACTTGCAAAGGTGATAAGTGTAAATAGCGATGGAGGAAGACAATCATCTGTCATGGAGACCAGCAGAGGGTGGCTTTCTGGAAAAGTGTTCCTCCCTTCGTCATAACCCATTCCTCGGTGTCTCTATCTGTGGGTATTTCAAGGAAGGTGGTGATGGAGGGACAGTCTCATGTCAATTCCTCTTAAAATTTCAAAACATAGCTGCCATTCAAGTATATTTCAGTATTGTTGCCTATTTATTAAAAATAATGATAAATGAGTATGTACTGAAACAATGGTTCTATGAGGTAAGTATTATCATCTCCAGTTTACAAGTGGAGAAGCTGGAGCTCAGAGGTGAAATAACTCACCAGAGTTTCATAGCTAAGTGCAAGAGACAATCTAGGCCTGTCTGATTCCAGACTTTTCCACTGTCTCACGTTATTTTTGCATCAATTACTTTTCTCTGATTAGTCTTTGGGAAGATGTGGACAGCAGCTAAAGAATGGGTGAGGGTGAGATAGACATGCTTGAAGCAGAAAAGAAAAAGAGATTGTTATAGGATGATGTTCGTTAGGCATATTAGAACATGACTGACAGAACCGTCCCACAGCAGAGGAACGGTTCTTTCCTTAGGAGAGATTCTCAGAAGTGGTGGCGCCACTGGATCAAAGGCTGTGAACATTCACATCCGTGGGCATTCATATCCGTATTCATAAGGGCTATAGGCTGCCCCCATGGTTTTCAAACTTTAGTGTGGATTGCAAGCACCAGGAGGGCTTATTAAATCACACCAGGTGGTTGGGAACCACCTTGAGTTGGACTGGGCCCTCACCCTAAAATTTGTCTAACAAGTTCCCAGATGATACCAATGATCCTGGGATTACACTTTGAAAACCGCTGGTCTGATTTAACACGTGCATGTGGTTTTATTTCCAAAACTATGGGGTGAAATGCATTTGGCTTTGGATCTCTAAACTGTGTTAGATGCCCTTCTCCAGAGGAGAATGCGATGCTCACCCTTTGAGGAGAGTCTTTTTAGGGTTTATTATTTTTTTTAACCAAGCCTTCAGAGTCTGCAGGAAAGCAGTGGCATAAACTGACCTGCAAGCTGGTTGAGCCACACCGCTCAAATGTTAATATGCATATGAATCATGGTGGGGGGGGGGGGGGTGGAGCTTGGGAAAATGCAGATTCAGCCGGCCTGTGGGGGGCAGCCTGAGTTTCTGCATTTCTAGCAACTGCTGCCCTGCACAGCTGATCACCCTACGCAGCCAGGCTAGAGGATGCTCCATGGCACTGCTACCTGTGAGTTCTCATAGATTTACTGCCCACCCCCACCCCAGGGAACATTCTAGACATATGAAAATCTCCGTTTGAAAGCTTGTAAGGCCAAGAAGGTAGGTGAAGCAGAGCAAATGTATCATAGTTGTCAGGTTAGCTTGAAAACAACCTGTAAGACAGGAGGGAGTATCTCCCACTTTTCTGGTGATAAAACTGAGCCTCCAAGAGGTGAAAGAGACCTGCTCAGTGTTCAGATCTTGGTTTCTTTCCACTCCATCGAGCCCCAGATAGCACACACAACACAGCCCTCAATATTGTATTTAAGGAGAGTGGGGCTTCTCAACAACTGACATTTGGAGCCAAGTAATTCTCTGTTGGGGAGTTGGGGGGCTGTCCTGTGCGTTGTAGAATGTTGAGCGGCTACCCTGATCTATCCTACCAGATGCCAGCAGCTCTCTTACCACCACCCTGCCCCAGTCACATCAACCAAAACTGTCCTCAGACGTTATCAAATGTCCCCTAGGGGACACTTGTCTCCAGTTGAGAATCACTGAACCCGAGCACTGGTTCAGATTGGTGGCAGTCTGTCAGAATCACCTGGGTCGCACCCCAGACAGTCCAATTAGTGTTTCTCTGAGAAGGACCCTGTCGCTTGTAGTTTTTCAAGTTCCCCAGGTGATTTTAAATGTGTAGCCTGGCTTGAGAACCACTGCAGTAGCTTCTGAATCGAGGAGCGATGTACTTGTACCAGACATACTTTGGGTTATTTTGGAGTCGCGGTGAGAGAAGGCAGTGTGATTATAGTGTGAGGGTCAAAAAGTATATTCAGTTCCTTTTGTAATACATCATTTAAAATTTTTTTAATGCTTCTTTATTCTTAAGAGAGACAGAGAGCACAAGCAGGGGAGGGGCAGAAAGAGAGGGAGACACAGAATCCGAAGCAGGCTCCAGGCTCCGAGCTGTCAGCACAGAGTCCGACACGGGGCTTGAACCCATGAACTGAAAGATCATGACCTGAGCTGAAGTCGGAGGCTCAGCCGACTGAGCCACCCAGATGCCCCTGCAATATATTTTTTTAAAGTAGTTATTGGGCGCTAAAAACCCGTGGAATTAATTTATCAATGTTTGTGTTTTCCTATCTTCCTAACCTTTTTGTTACTGCTTCAGTAATCCCATTATTCTCTTAAAAAAAAAAGTGGGGGGGGGGGAGTATAAGAGTCCCAGACAGATTTCCTTCCTAATGTGTCTTTTCTCTTCCTGCTACTTCCTGGGATGGGTTGGAGGAGCCCCTGCACCCCCTCGTCTGCCTGCCTATCTCCTCCCCGGTCATCTGGCTTTGTTGCTTGATTAACCTTCCTCAGCATCCTGGCACTTCTTTTTTCAGAAGATTTTTATTCCCCGCGCCCCACCCCCAGAAGTCTTTTTTCAGAAGACTTAACTGATTCCCATTGCCGACAACCGGACACTTTTGCCTGAAATTCAAGGTCATTCACAGTGTTACCCCTGTGTGCACACCTCAGCTCAAGCCAGGCAGGTTCAGGTGCCCTGACTCCCCCATACCTGCTCCTAAGGTTTGCTCACGTTGTCCTTCCTGCTGCAGGCTGGCCAGTTACCACCTCTGCTGTGTCCACTGGTCAAATGGAGTCTCTCTCTCTCCTCTATATTCCTGTGGTACCTGGCTGGGCCACTTTCAGAATTTCTCTGACTTGGAGACTGCTCTGGGCCTGTGTGTTCAGGATAGTGCTCCACAAAGGGTCTTGCTGTGAGGAAACACAGGCATCCATCAATGTGGAGGGAGGGTGTCCAGGTTGAGTCAAGGGGGGGTCCTTGTATGGTCATGTGTTGGCAGCCTTCTGTTTCCTTGTGCAAAATCGAGGGCATGACAGTTATCTGGTTAATGGGTCCATCAAGGACAGATGACCAGCCAGACTAGTCTGGTTAGCTGTCAGCTCTGATCAGGCTCATCCATTAGGGTTCTTGCCTTTTGGGTCTCATGGCCCAGCTCCTGCTTGCTTTCCCCACCCACTCAGGAAGCCAGGGACATCCCTGTGAGTGCTGAGGTCACCACAGAAAGCAAAATGAAAACTTCTACTTAGATCACATTATTATACATCTAACCATTTGTCACATGATGATTTGGGAAACTTCTTAGATGCTTATCAAAGCAAAGTCATAATTACAACAACGAAATAACACCTTACATTTGTTTTATGAACGGTGGTTATCAGTTTTGTACATATTACCTTACTTGAGCCTTTCAAGAGGTGTGGACGTACATTAACTCCATTTAAAAGATAAAGAAATGAAGGATATAAAATTATATTTTAAAAACAGTATGAGGTATTGTGCTCTGAGGTTTTTTTTAATGTTTATTTATTTTTGAGAGAAAGAGAGAGACAGAATGCAAAGCAGGCTCCAGGCTCTGAACTATCAGCACAAAGCCTGATGCGAGGCTTGAGCTCACGGACCACGAAATCGTGACCTGAACTGAAGTTGGACGCTTAACCAACTGACCTTTTAAAGGTGCATCCTATTCATTCTCAAATGTAGCTCATGTTCTGGGACTTCAAAAAGCAAAAACAGAGGGAAGTATTTCTTGAATTTACTTATATTTTAACTCCATAATAATAACACTTTAAAAAAATGTTTAGCCTAATTTTGCATTTCACTTTTATTTTCCCCTGAAACCTTTAAATCATCCATAACACAGCCCAGCTTAACCCAGTTAGAAAAGAGGTTTATTCCTCATTGTTGTGACTGAAAACCTAGATTCCAGTCCTGCTCTGACACGTAGCTCTCTTTTTTGCTCTTGGCAACTTCTGGTTTCTTCATCTGAAAATGGGCATGATTCTTTATATTGGCTCTGTCTGGGGGAAGTTACTCTGCTTTATGAGGCATCTTAGGCACTGCCTGGGACACAGCAGACAATTGTAGGTATTTGTGGCATTCTAGATGATAAAAACCAAAATCGTATCTTTAATTAGAACGCTATTAAAATATTTTTCATCACTCATTGATGATTCTGTGGGAATTTTACTAATAGTAAATCCAGCGAGTCCAAGAAAGTTTGCTAGAGATCATGTAAAGCCAACGGTGACGTGACACGGGTGAGGACACTGTGGTCAGAAGAGGTGGGTGTGTCCCCAGGGCCACACTTCTGACCTCTGGCTAACCATGCTTAGAGGTCTATTCTCCTATGTGACCACACCTACCACGTCTGTCACCCACTGTCCCAGCCTGATGTGCCCTTGAGTCCAGGAAGACTGATTCACAGCCTTATTTGTTCATGGCTTCATTTGTCCCACGTGAAAGGAAGTGACAGAATAGTGAGTGGGAAGATGGTGATGTCTTTAAAATACTGCATTCCACTTACTAAGGACTTGGGTCGCTGGCCTAGTTTTGCTAGAGTGCTGTTCATGCAGTGAACGTTTCCTGATCTATAGAAACGTCTGAAACATTTCTCTACATTTCTAAAAATTGGTGTTTTAGGCTTAGTTTTGAGGCTCTCAGGATTAAAAGAACTCACTGCATGAACATGGAGCAGTCCGAAAACAAGGATCACAGCCTCCCCTGTTGGTTTTGAGGCAGAAAGTTCACCTCTGTGAAGGGAGGGAGACTGTGAGGACTGGCCTTTCTGTGTGATGATGACAGCTGATCTGAGACCTTCAGAACCAGGGAGAGGGGAATGAAGATGTACCATCTAGGCTGGCCACAGCTCAATGGACAGACATGTGTCTGCTTTGCCCTTAAATTTCAGCAGCCTGTATGGCAGGCTTCCTTACACATCAAATGGTGCTGATACCTCCCACACCTATCTGAACTGTGAATGTGAGAAGAGACAGTACCGGCCAACCCCCTCCTTTTATAGCCCAAGAAGTGGTCAGCGAGAAAGGGAAGGTGGCTTCCTCTAGACCTTGAGGATGGTCAGTGTCAAAGCCCGTGTCAAAGCTGGGCCCTGAGCTAAGCCCTGCCCCAGCTCAGTGTCCCTCCCTGCCAGTGCCTACCTCCAACCTTCTCTTGAGCTCTACTTTCCACCCTCACCTCCCACTTCCTTCCTCTCGCTGTATCTGGCCATGATGTTTTTTTGGTTATTAGTAAATATGCTCAGTAGCCAAGTATTCTCTGTAGTGAAAAATTAATCTGGTGGTGAAGTATGTCACTGTGAATACACTTTAGCCTTTAATCAGTGGTGTGGCTCATGGCCATCACCTTACCCCTCAGTTTTTTCACCTGTGGTGTCGGGAGAGTTGAATTAGCTGACCTCAAAGGAACATTCCTATAGTAGAGAAATGTTCTGTAATTCCGAAGCCCTGAGCCCTGAGCCCTGGCCATAGCTATTCCCAAGTCCTGGGAGAATTGGGGGAAAAACAGAAAGCAGAGGCTACCCCCCTCCAACCTCATTCCAGGGTTTCCATCCACCGTGTGAAGAGGAGTTAAAGGCCCCTCCTTTCTGCTTTTAGAGCAGATGCAACTACAGCTTGAGGTTTGTTTCCTTGCCATTGGTCAGGCTTTATTTTACATTTTTCTGCATTATTTTTCCATTGAACTTGCCATAATGGAGTTTTCAGACTTCAACCTAAAGTTATTGTAGCAAGTATGGCTTTATAGCTGGGAGACATTTCGTGGCTTTAAATGGAGGCGAGTCTTGTATTCTAGACAAAAGCATGCCACCTTGAAGGGGAGTGGCACAATAATTCCATGCCTGACACACGGTCACTGTGTGACAGTATCATGACCAGCACCTGGGTATTATAGATACGCAGCCACTTGGCAGTTGTATAGACATGGACAATGTAGTTCTAGATGACAGAATGTATATGGAAACATTGTGTATATTTGATTTTAGCATGGGTATTATAAATATTCAGGACTGGCTAGTATGTAGCCATCCTGTATTGTTTATGACCTGCACAGGAGCAACATGAATCTCTACCTGTGTAGTTAGCACATGGGTAGCACACATGTGCCATGAAAAACTATATGATAACAGGTGAGCAGATAGGTGTGTTGGATCAAGACAGTTTTGTGACTGGCCCCTGAACATCATGTGTGCCTTTCTATATGGTTACTATGCACGTCATGTATAGGGCTGGCGTGAAGGTGCCATGTGAGTGGTTATATGGTCTGCAGGCAACCTAATGTATGCATGGCCACAGGGCCAGCCCACAGGCTTGTGTCATTTGGGCTTTCTGCAACTGGTGGTGAAGTAAATGGCAGATGGGAGCGACCCTAAGACAACATATCTAGTGTTTGCATTGGGTTTCTGGTGATTTGATAGGAACTATTAGCTAGATGGCATTTGCATCTTGTATATTTATAATTATATTTAAATATCTTACCAGTCTCTTTATCTTCCTTGTTATGATAAGTTTTTCTCATTGACCTTTCCAAAACTAAAAGACATTGTTCAATGCTTTTATTGTAGAGAAACCAGATTTAACACTATGTATCTGTATTTTTGGTAGCCAGAAGCCTGTGGTCCCCCAAGAGAATAGTTTGTATTTTCAAAGGAGCTATACCAAAGTATCAGACCCTTTACCAACACAGGGGTGTGAAACCATAAATAGTGCTTTCCGCTCTTTCCAACTCATCCCTGCTTTACAGTCCAAAAAAGGGGATAAATCATATATTAACCATAAAAATTTGCTTATCACAGTAGGATTTCCAAAATAATTATGTAAGTTTTCTCATTTGAATAGCACATTTTATTTCTGAAGTCCCTTGATATATATTATCTGGTTGATTCTCTGAGAAGCCTTGTTAGACTGGCAGAATTCTTACATCCATTTTATAGAAGGGGAATCCAAGGCTCAGAAAGGCTGTGCAACTTCCCCAAAGTCACACAGCTGCTAGGAGATAGAGCCATTTCCACAGTCAGTTTGTTTTCTACACCTCCATTGCTCTCAGTAATGGCCTGGGACCTCTTTCTTTCACAGTTTGCTGTAGTGAACAGTATGTTACTTTCTAAATAGTTTGTACTGAGAGGTACAAATATGAGTTGGCTTCTCAAATTGCAACCTAATATTGTAGGTTATTTGTCTGAATTGCATCCTAATTTCTTTCAATAATATCCATACTTACTGGTCATAAATCAATGATCTGCAATTACATATTCAGTTCAATCAAAACACAGACTATCTACCATGTTTAAGACACAGCCTTAAAATGAGAAAGAATGATATATGGCCTTTTGTAGCAACGTGGATGGACCTGGAGAGTCTTATGCTAAGTGAAGTAAGTCATACAGAGAAAGACAGATACCATGTTTTCACTCGTATGTGGATCCTGAGAAACTTAACAGAAGACCATGGGGGAGGGTAAGGGGAAAAAAGTTACAGAGAGGGAAGGAGGCAAACCATGAGAGACTCTTAAAAACGGAGAATAAACTGAGGGTTGATGGGGGGTGGGAGGGAGGGGAAAGTGGGTGATGGGCATTGAGGAAGGCACCTGTTGGGATGAGCACTGGGTGTTGTATGGAAACCAATTTGACAATAAATTTCACATTAAAAAAAAAAAAAGACACTGCCTTAGGCCCTGGGATGCATGGGAGGCAGGTGGGACCAATACAAATCATTTCAGCTCAATCTCTGCTCTCAAACTGGCTCACAGTCCAATGGCAGAAGACAACACACATAACAGCAACCTAGGACAATTTGATAAGTGTGACAACAAGGACAAGCTCAGGGTGCTCTAGGAACACACGTAAGAGGGTACTGAGTTCTGACCTGGGGGAGATGGGAAGGCTTTCCAGAGGGTGCTCCTCTGAGAGTGTGTCTTAAAAGTTGAGCAGGACTTTTAACCAGAGTGTGTAGTTCTGTGTGTATGTGTGTGTGCTCTCGTGCACATGTGTGTCTACAAAGGGCTGTGCTGGGTAAGGGGAGAGGGAATGCATTCCAGGGAGAAGCATGTGTGATTCTGAGAAACCATGTGTTCACTGGGGCAGAACCACAGGATGTGTGTAGAGAGGGGGTAAGGAGTGAAGGGATTCAGATTGCAAATTTGGGTGAGGGAACATTTCACCATATTTTTGAGTGGAGGGATGACATGGCCAGAGATGTGTTTTTAAAAATCACTCTAACAGTGGCAAGGTGAAGGGAGCCAAGGAGGAAGACACTTACAAACTGCTTTGAAGGCTGCTTTGGAGGCCCGTGCAGAAGACTTGGCAGAGAGAAGGGTTGGGGTGAGAAGGGTTATTGCTGTCACCCCCCTCCCCCATTTTTAGTGAAAATTTGAGACTGCTTGCACGTCCGCGGACCCTGGGTCCACCCAGGCTACAAAAGTTACCTTTAAGCACAGGACAATTTGAAACTCCCCCTGATCCAATGAAAATGCATTTGCGTGCTTCTGAGAGTGCTTTTCAGCTTCCTTTGCCCTGCGTCCTCGAAAAATGCTGGAGTCCTTGAGGTTGTAGATGCCCTATCTTGTATGGGTCTCAGAGGCACATGTCTTTAGTAATAATATAAAGTGGTTTTCCTACGTGCACAGCCCCCTTCTCTACAAAAGCTGAAATCAGAAACAACATTTCACAAAGATTGCTATTTCTATCAGTCTTCACAAGGCCCTCCAAGTACGGTCAAGCTCAAGTGGGTGATATCTTGTCTGTACTTTGTACTGCACAGCTTCTATTGGAATAAGCCAAGTGTGATGCTGTTTGCTCCCTTCCCCCTTCCCACAAGGGCCCATAGCTGCAACCTTTCATGTCTCAGGCTAGCATCTCCCCAGTACAAGGCCTGATACTCCACCTTCTTTTCCTTTAAAATGCTTTTTTCCACTTGTTAACTGGGACGTTGGCCAGTTGAATTACAGAGACAGGCAGGAGGTGTTGTTGTTATTGATGATTTCTGTCCTTGGTGTAAGTACCAGGCCTCCAGAAAGACACCATTCATGCACTTAGCTGATGATGTTGTTCTTCAGATGAATCTGTATATTTACACATTGAGTGGCAAGGGCCATGAAAAAAGATGCAGCATTTCAATGGAAGAAGATATAACATTTCAGTAACTTCTCATGTTCTATATTTGGAGCTTCGGTGAGAGGCTGTATCACTAAAAGAAAATACTATTTGGAGGAAAACCAGATAAGTATTCCAGTAAAAATGGGATTCGTTTTTGAAGATTATGCACTGAGAACTTACACCGCATTCCCCTGAAAGAGTATCCTGGCTGTTAAACCTTTTGGGAATGATTGTGGTCATTGCAGATTCCTTAGAGGGTAAGGTATAGGTTGAAGGTACGAGTTGAAGAGATTTTCTGGTCTAGAACTTTCTAGAAGGATAACATATTCCTGCCTGTTGAGTGATCTTGCCCCTTTACCCAAAGGAACTGCCACTAGTAATATTTCAAGACTAGCACCTCCATGTACAATCTTGAGGTTGTTAAGTGAATGAAATCCCCCAAGCCAATGGAAGTTGAGGATCTGGGGTCTGGCTCTGAAACTGAGGTGCTGTCAGCATACCCTGTTGCTTGAGGAATTGTGTGGCATTTGTCTTCATAGTACCTTGTGCATTATACTGTCAGTGGCAGCAGTAAGTACTGGCCTGGTGCCTTTGGGCAGTTTACCCTTCAAAATAGCCCAATTTACATGAGACCTTCCCTGACCCTCCCAGCCAAAGGGATTCAATTTGATGTCCATGCTCTGAGGTACAACCTCTTGGTACTGATGCCCCCAGTGTGCATACCAACAGTGACCACTTAGAACACCTGCTGTGTGCCAGCTTCTATACTTTTATAGTCCAGACATTGGTATGAGTTCTCCATCTCTAGACAGCTTGGAGACCATGTCCTATCCAGGGGTCAATTTTGCAGTTCTATTTTAGTAACCATGTAAGACTTAATGACATGTGTACATTCACCTTTGTCTCCTGGCTTAATGTTCCCCTAGAAAGGACATTTTCCCTGGTCCTGTTTTATTTTTGTAAGCCGTCTCTGATGCTTGGGGAATAAATTGAAGGTATAAACAAATGGACACATATTTAGAATCTATTCACCTTTGAACACTACTCCTGCAAGGCCCTAACACTGGCACTGGTGCTTTGTGGGAGGTGAACAAATGTTGCTTGGGTTGAGCTCATTTGTAACACAAGTAACCAGAGGACAAGTCTGTTGACCTGCAGAGTCCACAGGGCTGTGCCAAGGGTGGGCAGGGCTGGGCGGAGGCTGGGCGGGGCCTGGTGGGGAAAGAGGTGAGAATAGCAAGGTGTGAACAGAGTCCTGGTATGAGTGCCATGGAGCGCATGGGCCTCTCTGAAAAGTGCTTACTCTGCCATGTTTCTCAGAAATCCCTGATGGGCAGGGGCCACAGCTTTTGTGTGCCTTTATCCATGATGGTAGTTAAGGTAGAGCGTGACGCACAGCAAGTGATCTCTGGATTTGGACAGGAAGGCTCTCTACAAGTGAAAATTCTTTTTCTTCTCTCTACTTCATGTTCTTTCGCTTTAGATTTCCATTTAAAAATACTCCACATTGAACACAAAGATGTTTTTGGAGTACTGGATATATGGATTGAATATAAATGGAAAAAGTTCCTTTGAAGAACATTCTGTTTTCTTGTAGTCCTTAGGACTTTTTATTTCTGTTGTTCTAAGTTACCAAAAAAGAAAACAGCAGAAGTGAAGAAGTGAGCCCATTGTAACAGCTCAGTGAAGAGCAGAAGTGGGTAGGGGCCCTCTCTTCTCTCTTGTGTTATATGTGGAAAACCTTGAACCTGGGACATAACATCAACATTGTAAAAGGTAGTGTGGATTCAGCACAAAGTAAAGAAGATTGGCAATCACTTGGTGGCTTTAATCAAAGCAAAGAAAAAAATGTAATTTAGTATAAAAATCCACTTTGGAGTCTGTTGAAATGTTGGCATCCTCTTTCCAGTTGCCTGTCCACAGTGATAACATTTGAGCCCTGACTAGTCTGCACTGGCCTTTCTGACTTTTAAGAGGCTAAGTGCTTTTCACTCTATCCAGGAATCCCTGTTACAAAATCGTTTGCAAACCGTCAGTCAGCCAGACTCTGTTTGAACAGTTCTGGAGCAAGCCATCCATCATGAGAGACCTCTCTGTGGAGGAGAGTCTTCTTCATAATGAAAGGACTAAATTCTGTGCTTCTGTTGGTCCTGGTCTCAGGTTTAGAACAGGACAGAGGAGGTCCTCCTTCTCCCCTTTTCCAAGAGAGCTTCCTCTGAAGCCGGCAATGAAATTCTGCTGGAGTCTCCTTTCTGGAGTGTTGAGCACCCCTTTCTCCTCAACGGGTCCCTCAGAAAGTCCTTGACCACAGGGGTTGTCTGGGTCCCGAGACAGTCAGATTTGTCACTGTCAGTGTAAGAGGAGGGCACCTGGGCCTGGACAGGGGTGTTGTGCCCAGATGGTGTCAGTGTCCCACACACTGTGCAGGGGAGATGTTGCCTGGTGCCAGCAATCCCTCCACCAGCTGTTCGACCAAAAATAAGTTCTCAGCTGCTGAGGGCTGATCTTTCCACTCCCTTTCTCCTCGGAAGCTGAGAGTCCAGCGGTCTGCCAGCTGGAACTGGGAGATTGGGGACTTTTTTCAATTCAGCTGAAAGGAAATGCAGCATGAGGTTTTTTTTCTTTTTTCTTTAACCTTATTCTGTCAAAGGATTTGTCTTGTTCTTAAGGGCAAAAAATATCACCATTGCCTCTGAATTTGCTTTTAAAATAGCGTTGCAAATGGTGGGGCTCCATGGAGCCTTTCCTAGTTCCCTGGCAGGAACCCCTCTCAGGAGAGTCAGATGTGGCTTCCACTTGAGTGGAGGGATGGCTCTGGGAAAAAGCCTGAGGGCTGAGTTCGGCTCAGCAGATCTGCTGCCAACCTTTGGATTCATAAACTGCCTATTTGCACAGAGGACATGAGCAGCTGCCCAAACTGGAATTTTCCAATGGCTGCAAAACTTTAAAGTGGGAGCTTGAAGTCATTCCTTTATTTATCAAATATGTATTAGCACCTGCTGAGTGCGAGATACTATGCTGGGGCTGCAGAGATGAGCAGAGGGCAGTCCCTGTCCTCAGATCTCTCACCATCTAGGGCAGGAAATGGACAAGAGAACAAATGAGTACGGTGTTACTGTGGTATTTTACAAGTGTCCCCCGTAGTGTTGGAGCAGGAGAGACCTGCAGTAAATGGAGGTGGTGGAAGCATTGATTATTTCTGTTGTTGTCATCCTTAAACCACTTGGGATGTGCAACACATATGAAGGAACAGCCAGCTGTACTTTAGATGGTCTTAAGGAGTAATCTAGAACTCATCACAAAGGAGGAGAGGTCTGATTTGCTTTGGAACAGTCAGGTGAACAGTGGGAGTAGGGACTTGGCTGACAAGGGGAACATAATGTGTAAAGGCATGAAGATTAAAATGGATTACTTAGGGACCAGCAGCAGCTTCAGTATATCTAAAGCATTCTGTATGTATTGGCCATGGGGAGCTGTGACAAACTGTACTCCCAGAAATGGGGAATCTTTGAGGAACTCCAAGCAGCAGAGACAAAGTCCAATCTGCATGTTCCATGATCACTCTGGAGGAACTGGACGGAAACTAGGTGGGGTAGGGGCAGCGGGATGGGGTAAGGGTGAGAAATGATGAGAGAGAGCTTGGATTAAGGCAGTGGATGGAGAGGATGGAAGAGAGGAGAGAGAGATTTAAGCAAAAAATCAGAGAGAAGATCAGGAGGACGTCATGACCTATGACCTATTCAGTCTGTGTGTGGGGATGGGGAGTAGTGGTTACAAGCAATGAGTGAATGAGGGCTGGAGCTCAGGATAGTATTAAGGTTTCCCCTTGTATGTAAGGCTGGCGTTGGAATTGAGATAGGGAAAATAGGGATGAGAGCAGATGTGGGAGAACAGAGAGAGAATTATATGGATCCATGCTGATTTTGAATGGTGCACCTGCTTTCGGGGTCTGCTGCCTGGAGGCAGTAACGATCTGGTTAAAAGATGTAGGGGATGGGCAGCCATCAGCCTTTCAGGGGAGTCACATTGCTGAGGTGGTGGCAGAAAGAGAAGGGCAAGGGACAGTATTAAAAAGAAAGGCTGGACCCTTACATATATGGCCAATTGATTTTTAACAAGAGTACTAAGACCATCCAATGGGGAAAAGATAGGCTTTTTAACAAATGGTGCTGGGAAAACTGGGTATCTAGTTTTGTGGCTGAATGAAAGTGCAAAAGGATGAAGTTGGACTCTTCCCTTGTACTATATATAAAAATCAACTCAAAATAAATGAAAGACCGTAAAGGCTAAAACTATAAAATGCTTAGAAGAAAATATAGAGGAAAATCTTCATTGGATTTGGGATGGATTTAATGCATATCTGCATCAGATATGGCAGTGATTTCTTGGGCATGACACCGAAAGCATGGGTAACAAAAGAAAAATAAATAAGTTGACTTCAACAAAATTAAAAACTTTTGTACATCAAAAGACACCATAAAGAGAGCAAGAAGATAATCAACAGAATGGGAGACAATATTTGCAAATTACATATCTGATAAGGAATTAATATCCAGAATATGTAAAGAACTTCTACAAGTCAACAACAACAAAGCAACCCAATTAAAAAATGGGCAAAGGACTCGAATAGACCTTTCTCCAAAGAACGTATCCAAACAGCCAATAAGCACATGAAAAGATGCTCAACATCATTAGTCAATAGGGAAATGCATATGAAACTGCAATGAGATGCTAACCACTTCATACCCATTAGGATAAATACTATGTTTATAAAAAAGAGGAGAACAGCAAGTATCCCTTGTGCATTGCTGGTAGGAATGTAAATTGTGCAAATGTGGAAAGTAGTTTGGCAGTTCCTCAAAAGTTAAACGTAGAATTACCAAAAGACCCACCAATTCTACTCCTATATATACATATATATGTATATATGTGTGTATGTGTGTGTGTGTGTGTATGTGTGTGTGTGTATATATATATATATGTATATATATATATATATATATGTATATATATATATATATATATATATATATATATATATGCCCCAAAGAACAACCCAAGTGTTCATCAAGAGATGAATAGTAAACAACGTGTGGTATATCCATACAGTGGAATACTATTCATTCTTGGAAAGGAGTGAAATTCATCCATGCTACAACATGGATGAACCTTGAACACATTATGCTGAGTGAAATAATCCAGATACAAAAGGACAAATATTGCATGATTCCATTTATATGGGGTAGTCAGAATAGGCAAATTCATGGGGAGAGAAAGTAAACTAGAGTTTACCAGGGACTCTGGGCAGGAGAAAATGGGAAATTATTGTTTAAAGGGTGTAGGACTCCGTTTGGGATGATGAACAAGTTCTGGAGATGCGTGGTGGTAATGGTTGCACAACAATGTGAATGTACCTGTTAATCCATTGAAGTGTATAAAGTGCTTAAAATGGTAAATGTTATGTATATGTTACCATTAAAAAAAGAAGAAAGCAGCAGAGCAGGCCCTTACCTTAGGAGGCTCTTTGCTCAGGTCCCCATAGTTCCTGAGCATGTTTTGAGCTTTGGCATGGCTGAGGGTTGCCGTTCATTCCCCTGTACAACTCCCATTACCCAGGGCTGTGCCATAAGTTCATGTCCTGCCATCCCTAGACATCTGGCTGAAAAGGAGTTGTCTCCAAACTGGGGGAAGGAGCTGAGACTACTCTCAGGGGTCCTGGCCTCTGATTTCAGCTCCTGCTGGAATAGGACAGAGAGAGCCTGGAGGGCTGAACCAACTGGGTTCATCTTCTACAGCCACTAGCTGTTTTCTGGGCCAGGATTCTTTCCTGCATTTACAGCTTCCTCTTACCCTGCTTTCCTCAGGAGGCGAACCCTGAGGCTGCATTTTGTGTGTCATCATCCCTAAGGTACAAGCATTCAGAACCCCTGCAACATGCTGTCCCATAGCTCATGATGCTCCCTACAGGCACCTATATGATACTTTCTAAACATGGCTCCTAGCTTGCAGGGAGGAATGGGAGAAGGATGGAGAGGTCGTGAAGGAGTGTTAGTTATGGAAACAGTATCCCCACAGAGGCATGGCCACAGTTGTGTCCAGATGCGCCCCTTTCACAAAAGGTTTAGTTGTAGATGGCCAAAGTATTTTTAAGAGGATAATAGAGTGGCACTTCTGAGTGGTATTTATGGTAACTTTCTTTGGCAATATGGAATCAGTAGTGAATTTTGCAACCTTGAGGTTTAAACACAGAATTGTATTTTCCTTGCACTGAATGGCCCTGATGTTGGTGATGAGCTTCGTTTCTCCTGCTATTTGGAGGAGTTTATTTCTGAGAAACAAAGAGTATACCGTGACTACCATGTTCCTGGCCATTGAACCCATGGTCATTGTAAGTACCTCCTAAGTAACAGAGTGGTTTCAAATATCTGAAAACCAGAGGAGAAAAAAGCTTTTGAACAACCAAAATATAAGTCACCAAGTCCCTGCACTAAAGCCAGTACACTCTACCCCTGTGTGGCTCTGGTTTTAGGCAGACATACATGTAAGCCTTGCGATTCTTGTTTATTGGCCCCTATAATTTAGAAGCCACAGATTAAAATATCTTGGAACTGGTTTGAGAAAGACCCTTTGAAGGCACTAGTGAAGACTCTGGAAGCTTGGCAGCTGGAGAGGAAAGAAACAGCAGCCAAAAAACAGGGAAAAACAGATGTGAAGATTCTAGAAGCAAGGTGCTTCACTGTGAGACATCACAAGAGAAGAAACAGGAAAAAGTCCCACTGTGCTATGTGAGCAGGCAGGCGTGACATCTTATACAATCCACCAAGCTGATGGTGCACCTGACTGGTCTCTGCTCCCACAGAGCTCCCAGACCACTGGAAGGGTGCCATGGGTAATTGGGTGGGATAAGGGAACCTAGGAGGGCTCTGTGAGCCTGGGCAAGGAAGACTTGCAACTGGGGTTCCTGAAGTGCTCTTGAGCTGTCTTCAACACTCAGGAGAAAGGCTGTCAGGTGGCCCTGTGGAGAAAAGCATTCCAGAAGAGACAGCAGTGTAGGCCTCATGTGTGTTTGTGGCCCACAGAACCCCAACATGTGTGTGCTTTGTGAATCTTGGGTGTTCAGGAAGGCCTTCCAAAGTTGAAACTGTTTGGGGGACACATTGCAGTGTGGCCAGTGGGTTCCAAGCTCAGGGGCTAGAGGCACGCAAGCAGACTGGAGCCCCAGGTTTCCCATACTGGCTATGTGTCCCTAATGAGAAATGTTGCCTCTTTAAGCCTTGGTCCTCCAGTCGGGTGGTTAGGGATAAAAACCACACCTACCATATAAGATTATTGTGAGGATTAAAGACAATAAAGTAGTAAGATGTCTGCAACTAATAAGCATTTCACAATGGCAAATACTTAACAATGTGGTAGGCAGGGGACTCACTTTAAAAAGCTTTCACATTAAAAATTATTAGATCTATTTTTATTTTATTTTATTTTATTTTATTTTATTTTATTTTATTCCATTTTAATGAAGGAAACTTTGTTTACCTGAAAGAAAATGCTTCAGAGGACCCATTCCCAAGCCACATCACCCTCTGATGCTCATTCCAACCTGTCATCTCAGCCCCCTGGTTGACACAAACAGAACATCGTGTTCCCCACAGGGTCAGAGAAATGGAGTGTTACTGTTCTTCTTCCAGTGAGGGGAAGGTTTTCACCATGGGAGTCTCTGAGCTCATCCCCTCAGAGAACAGTTGCTGTGGAATTTTTCTCTTCCCTCCAGGGAATCCTGAATGCATTTCTCCTCAGCTCCTGTGACAAGCAACTGTCATACCTGGTACTGAGGCAGCAAGGATGCTGGTGTTCCTCCCCTCCTTCCCGTGAGGAAGTAAATGAACAGCGAGGGATTTCATCACACCCCCTCCTAATGGAGATGGGCTTCAAAGTGAACAGTTGGCATTCCTGTGGGGACAGGCCGTGCGCTCCCTGCAATAGGCCATCCCGGGGTGGGGCTGCTTCCTCCCTCACCTACGATCTGCCATCAGCAGCTGTTTCCGACAGGTGCTCGGGCTCTCCACGACAGATGGTGACCAAAATGGGCTTGTTGGCAGGTTTTACCACACTCCGCCCTCCCATCACACACACTGATGTGTGTACAAACACACATCTGAGCGCATGGCTTTGTTCTAAAGGCACCTGCCTTGGGTTTCTGGTGGTGCCAGAGGGCTCATTCCAGAGGACACACTTGGTCCCCCAGGCCATCCCCATCAGCCTTAGACCCTTCAGTATTTGGCCACCAGACTGTGAATGTGGCTTGCGCCTGCTCCCAGGCACGGCTTTCTCCCTCTTCCATTCAGCAGCCACATGTCTCCTCTCTCCTCACTGGTGTGTTCACGCAGGAGCGTGGCTGTTTTCCCAGGGCATCCATGACGGCTTTGGGCTCGGCCTGGATGAAGCCCACGAAGGCCAAGCTGCCATGGCCATAGTTACAGAACTCCAGATGCACAGGCCACCCTGCACTTTGCCCCCACCATCTGCTTCCTGGAGAGGGGTCTTGGGTACACAGGATGAGGAGACCTACAGGGAACAGGAGCTGCTTTCCTGTTGACTGGATCCCATATGTGCCAGGAGCCTCGTCTTTGTAACATAGCAAGACATGTCTGTGTCCCCGTGCCGGGGGGACAGGATCACACAGCTCACCCTCAGGAGAGAGACATAAGGGAAGAAGTGCACATGTGGCCTTCCCAAGGGCCCCTTTGCCTTCCGCTGACCCTGCACCTGAGCAGAGAGCTGCCCCATAACCAGTGGTCCCCCAGCCCCCAGAGGGTTGGGGTGTCATGAGGGCTGGCGCCCAGCTCCGCCGCCCACATCCCTGCAGCAGCCCCGCCTGCACGGTGTTTGGGCTGCTCATTCCAAACAACTCACCAGCCAAGGCAACCAGATGAGGGTGACATCTGGCTTGAGATTGTTGCCAAGTCACTACTGTTCCATCTCTGGCAGGAAGGACGTGAGCTCTTCGTGCCAGATTCTTAAAGAGAGAGAGAGAATAAAAATGTGTGTTCTACGCCCCACATAACACTTTTTTTCTTCTTTTTACCCTGATGCCTCAACTGTCACTTTTCCTTCCCTAGAACTTGGACACCTAAGGACCCAATATCCGTAACAATTGTAGAGCAGACATTTACCACCTGATGGTGATTAAAGCATTGGAGTAAATGACGTGAATGGGGGTGGAGTGGAGAGGTTTAGAAGTGAACTCAGAGAAAATGCACACAGGCGTGCATGCATGCACACACGCTCACTCACATACACATACGTGATGGATCATAAGGGACAGAGGGTGACGAGAGGAACCATTCACTGAGTGATTTCCATGGGTAAGACTCCCTACTGTCGGGACCTTTCTAGTGAACTGAATATAATCAAAATAAGACAATAGCAGCTATAAGTATCATGTTTCCTGCTCTTTCTCAGTATGGAGGAGAAATGGTAATGGTTTTCACTACATCTGATTCTTTATAGAGTGGCAGGCACAGCCAGGCTGGAACTGTACACAGGACTCAGCCCATGTGTCCAGAAGGGGCAGGGGAGGGGGGGGAGTATGTTCCCAGCCAGGGGGGCAGAGAGAAGGTCTAGCTGGCAGTATGAGGATGGCATACAACACTCACAGCAACTTGTTAACTGTGTGATGCTGGGCTAGTTCCTTAACCTCTCTGGGCCTCTGTTATTCATTTGGAAAATGAGAATTTTGTGGACTTCCAGCAAACACATCTACCACACCTTTATAAGAGACTGTCATTTTTACTTTAGAGGTGAGGAGGCTGGGGTGCAGAGAGGATGAGTGTCTTGGCCAGGTTGGGAGGTAAGTGGGGTGTCCATTATAACAGGTAGTTAAGGCACAGAAAGGGCACAGGTGGTGTGGGGGATGCATATACATAGACTGGCCAGACTTTATTTCGGGAACATCAGGTGGCAGTTATGGGGCAGCAAAGTCAGGGCATGTTGGCGTGACCTCTGCTGCATCGGCCTCTACGCATTGCTTGCTTACCTGCAAAGCCTCCACTTTTCCCTCTTCGCATAAATTAAGCTGACAGCCTACTCCCAGTCACACGTTGTGTTATTTTTTTTTCACATGTGAGCTGCGTCTCCCTGCTCTGTGCTTGTTCCTTTGGTTTCTTTGAAGCACACAGGGGTTTTCTCTCTCTTCTTGCAACCTCTTACTTGGACTTACTTTTATGGCCAGCAGAGAACACCTTGAAATACAGCCAGCTCCAGGCACCAAAGTGAGATTCATGCTGAGGATGGCTTTGAGTCTTGCCTTGTTGGATGTGACATTTTCTTTGTCATTTGTGAATATGATAAACAAGAGTTCTATATTTCCCAATGCAGAGGTTGGTGTAACACACCTGTGTTCTCACACGCAGCTTTTCATTGGCTCCCCTTGCTCCGTGCCCAGGGTGGGGGTTAGATTTTAGGGTTGTGGCATGAGTCAGCAAGACCAGACGGAGGCTTATAACAACAGTCCAGACAAAGGCTGGTGATGAATGAGCCTGGAGAGTGTCAGTCTGGGTGGGGTGGATTCAAGATTTGCTTGATAAGTACGATTTGCTGTAAGACATCAGGGAGGAGAGGGTTGACAATAGCGATGAGATGTATAGCTTGGGGGATAGGTGGCTGATGACATTGTGTACCAAGAGAGGGCACAGAAAAAGATGAGCAGCTTTGGAAGAAGGAAGAATAGTGTCTTGTTTCAGATATGCTGTGTCTGAAGCTCTGAGAGGGTGAGCAGCAGGACTCAGTTAGCAAGTAAAGAGAAGGATCAAGAAATGGTGGGGAATAGAAACACAGAGAGTGAGTCATCTGTGGTCCAAACAGCACAGTACCTGGAGTATAGGATAATTTGGACTTTTATTAAAATTCCTACTTATTGTTCATTATATTTATATTTTAACACCTATTCTGCATCCTATGATGATTGCATTCTGAGTCTTGATCAGATATCCATTCTCAGAGTTTTGTCAGGGATCACTTAAATCTATGAGTTCGTCTGGCAATGTGAAGATTCTTTGAGTGGATTAATAAGATTGCAAATAAGAACCAACAGATACAAACTTCTTAAACTTTCAATAAGAAGCACTGGACACGCTGAAAAGCTTCTACACCAAATTCTAATTTTGTTTCAAGGGTAATCAGGAGATCAGGAGCACAACAGAAAATCTGTGCTGTCACAAACAGGAAACTGGTTTACGGACAGGAAATAAAAGCCAGAAAGAAAAGGTCACATCACTGGGAGAAGTATAAAAATCAAGGTGTTCAGGGTCATTAACTTGCACCAGTCTTATTCTACATCTTGACAGTGATATTTCAAAGGGGATATGTAATCAAAGCCCCCAGATTTTTAGATGACGTTAATAACCTCTTCCATCATGTTGAAAGCAGATAATGTGAGTAAATATTCTACCAAGAGCCAGGTATATTGTCACATAGTGGACATGAAATACTTTTTAGTTAAGAAGGCATCTATAGTGAGTGGTTAAGAACATGGGCTCAGGAGTTGGACTGCCTGGGTTCAAATCCTGGCCCCCTCTTCTCTGTGCTGAGTGCCCTCCTCATGGAAATAATACTACTTTTGGCAGAAGGGCTGTTATGAGGACTGCATGGGTAACACACGCAGTGCCTGGCAGAGTCAACACTGAAGAGAAGTCAGCTCTTAGTTCTTCACCATCACTACACCATCCCCCTATATGTACATTCTATTCCTTGTTTTCTAGAAACATGGCTTTTCCCTGGGGTCTTTTTTTTTTTAATGTTTATTTTTGAGAGAGACAGAGAGAGACAGAGCGTGAGCCTGGAAGAGGCAGAGAGAGAGGGAGACACAGAATCTGAAACAGGCTCCAGGCTCTGAGCTGTCAGCACAGAGCCCAACACAAGGCTCGAACCCACAAACTGCAAAATCATCACCTGAGCCAAAGTCAGACGCCCAACCGACTGAGCCACCCAGGGGCCCCTTGCCTGGGGTCTTAATAGACATTATGATGATCTTTCTTCATGGAGAAAATCAAAGGAAGAAATATTATCTTCCAGGGCCTGTGTCCAGATTCTCTCCCATGGCACTACCTATCTCACCCACTGCCGTGCAGTTTGTGGCATTTGTGTATAGACCGAGTGCTCAGCCAGGGCCACCAGCCTGCTAACGTGGGGAGTCTGGGCCACAGGCTATGTCTCCAAAGTACCAAAAGTCTCCGTGACATGGGAAATCTTGAGTCACTCATTTGGCTGTTCGAGGGATAAACAAGGAAGGCTGGAAAGAGGCTTCCACTAGTCAGGCTTTGCTTTTCTCACCTTCTCTGGGCATGATCCCTGCACCTCAAGTTCCCACAGTGTGACATTCCAAGGGCTTTAAAAGATCATAACATCTTCAAAGATAACTACCACAGTATGAGCAGTGCTACTGAAGTGGAAAATATTATTTCAGATATAAAACCTCGTCTGTTCCTTCAAACAACACTGAGCGGTAGGTACCTTATCCCCACTTTACAGAAGAGAAGGCCAAGCCTCAAGGTCATATGGTTGGGTGGAGCTGAGAGTGGAACTCAGACCCCTCTCGCCACTAACATCTGTATAAACACAGTCTACTTGAGAACCCCTGGAGATATAAGGAAGTTATGATACTTAGAGATACAGAGTGCTGCTTTAGATATACAGCATCATTGTCTTAACTCCAGTTAGCATAGATTTATATTGCCTTAACCGGAAACCGTGCCAATTATATTGTATTACCAAATTTAAGTTGTATAATTAGCTTATGTTCCTGCCACCTTCTCTTGAGGGAGTTCCAGTTCTTCCACTGGTTCTGAGCCCTGGAGAAAATTAAAATTATGTTTTGGCAAAGAACATCCACAGCCTATTTTGGATTCTTTCTTTTTTATTTCTCCATTTCTTTCCTCCCTCCCTTCCCCTTCCCTCCCTTCCTCTCTTCTCTCAAAACAAAACAAACCAAAAAAGAAATCCTGTCTATACTTCATTACTAAGAAGCTTAAACAGCCTGAATAGAGAGTCTTCATTAATGCAGACCCCTCCATCTTATCTCCAGTCGGGTTTTCTGTGTCCCTTTGTTATTGCATTAGCAATTAGAAGAAGTGAAGAGGCAAGAGTCCTCCAGTGATGCCTGCTTAGAAGTTTAGATGATGTTGCTGAAACTAGGAAGTAATACATGCCCATCACCTCCAGCTTCTGGGCCACACACTGACAGTATCAGAGGGAAGCAGCCCTTTGCGGGCCATCCTCCATTTACTCACACTGTGTCGTTTTTAAGCTTTAGAGGAAACCGACAAAAGCTCCTTTTCTTTCTTTATTTAACATCATCGTCTATTCTCTACCATGTGAGGCTGGAAGCTAAAGCATTAAAGCAAAATATATCCTAAATGCATTTTCCCCTCCAGCTTGTATTTTATTTTATAGTCCTATTTTTAGTTTCCTTTGATAATAAAAAAAATTCCAATCATTTCATTCTTAGCCCTAGACAATACAGTGTGAGGTTATACATATTACAGCCCCGGGGAGAATTTCTGCACGCAAGCTGGCCAGCCTGTTTGCCGTTGACAGATGTAACCTACTCCAGGGCAGAGAAAGTCTCAAGGGAGGTTTTAATTTCTTAATATTGAAATGAGCACAACTTTTATCGTCTTAATCAGTGAATAAAAAAACAATAAAGTTGCTAAGTCTCATTTTTTTAAACTCTGTGTAAGAGGATTTTAAGAAACTGCAATAGCTTTTTAAGTTACTGTTGAAAGTTAATTTTCTCCGTGTTCAAAAAGATTCTTCCAGCAGCTCTGCAGATAGTCAATGCCGCAGTTGAGTGGGATACTGTTCTGAGCTGTTCTGTAAACACCTCTCCTCGGCAGGGAAAGGGTGTATGCTAAGATGTGTGTGGAGTGGTCGTACTCTGTCTTTGAAGAGAATGTGATTTGGCCTTCATCACATTTCATGAGCTCAGAATACAGGAGGATCCATTTAAAATTGCAGCAGAAATCTTTTAAGGCATGCTGCATTCTTTCAGACTGCGTGCTGCTTTAGGCAAGGAGCTGTACTGAGGAACATTTCTGACGATGAATAAAGAAAGGATTTACTTGTGATAATTAATGGCCTTTATAAAGTTCTAATGAACATGTTTCAGCTGTTGGTATGAACAAGTAATTTTATACACTAAAAGCTGATGTGTTACATATAGTCATTCTTATGTATTTTTTAATGTAATCCAATTTAAATTCACATTTCTTAAAAGAGAAAGCTTCTCAGTTGCAGGGGCCATATGCTATTCGATTCTGCTTCCCTGGTATCTTGTACAGTTCCTTAATAGGGACACAGTAAATGTTTCTTGAATAAAACAAAAAGGAAAATTGCTTACAGAGCTGTGTGTGTGTGTGTGTGTGTGTGTGTGTGTGTGTGTGTGTGTGATAGAGACACATACAGAGATATTATATACAATATAAAACATTATGTTACAGATGTAGAGCCATTTAAGATGCTCATTGGGAGCACACCAGAGTCTAAGGGGAATGTTATGTGTTTGAAATCAAAACAGAACTTGGGAATATATAAAGAATTCTCAAAATTCGACAAGACCAGCAAATAAATCAATTTAAAAAATGGGTAAAGGAGTTAAACAGACTCTTGACCTAAGAAGATACACAGAAAGCAAATAAGAACATTAAAAGATGCTTAATGTTACTAGTCATTAGGGAAATCAAATTGCAACCACCTTGAAAAATGACTCCATACCGGTTAGAATGACTATATTAAGAAATAATGGCAACACCAAGTGCCGACATGGATGCAGAGCAGTAGGGACTCCCCCGCATTGCTGCTGGGAATGCAAAATGGTATGACCAGTTTGGAAAACCACCTGGAGATTTTTTTTATTAAGTTTTATATAAATTTGCCATGTGACCCAGCAGCCCCATCTCTAGGTTTTTACCTAAGAGAATTAAGACTTATGTTCACTGCAAAACCTATTCTTGGATGTTTATAGCAGCTTTATTCATAATAGCCCCAAACTGGGAACAACCCCAATGTCCTTCAGCTGACGAATCAATAACCAAACCACAGTCTGTATATATGTGAAAGGGCCCAATCTCTCACCTCCTTGTGACCTTGAGGCCCCGTGCAAGAGAGAGAGAAGGAGAAACCAGGGTTGAAAACTGCTGTAGCCATGAGGTTATGTTTGCTCCAAAGCACACACACAGGGCCAAATGGAAGACCATTGCTTCATGGAATTTAAGGAACCCTGTGCCCACTCATTAGCTGGTTATTTGTCAACCAAGCAGAGACTGCAGTGGCTACACATGAAAGGGCCACACTGACTTTATAGAATTGGTTTAAGAAAGTCACTAAACAAATGAACTGCAGGCAAATGAACAGCGATATACCAATGGGGAGGGTAGCCCGATTTTCAGAGTCGCCCCAGTAAATTATTTAAAATGCCCAGTTGTCAAGAAAAAAGCATAAGCTAAGGAAATATGGGAAGTAAGACTTACTAGATGAAGACTTGAAATAAGCTATTGGAAATATGCCCAAAGAACGAAAGGAAACCATGTCTAAAGACTCAAAGGAAAATACAAGGACAGTGTCTCAACAAATGAAGAATATCAGTAAGGAGATAGAAAACATAAAAAAGAAGAAGAAGAAAGAAGCCAGACAGAGAAAGACAGATACCGTATGTTTTCACTCATATGTGGATCTTGAGAAACTTAACAGAAGACCATGGGGGAGGGGAAGAGGAAAAGTAAAAGTTACAGAGAGGGAGGGAGGCAAACCATAAGAGACTCTTAAGGTCTGAGAACAAACTAAAGGAAGGTGGGGAGCAGGGCAGAGGGGAAAGTGGGTGATGGGCAGAGAGGAGGGCACTTGTTGGGATGAGTACTGGGTGTTGTATGGAAACCAATTTGACAATAAATTATATTTTTAAAAAAAGAACTAAACAGAAATTCCAGAACTAAACAGAAATTCAAAAGAATGGTAACTTAAATGAAAACAAAACAAAACCTCACTAAAAAAAAAAAATCCCTAAAGGGGCAGAAGCAAGAATCAGCAAACAAAAATTCATTGAGATTACCCAATCTATGAAACAGAAAATGGAGAAAAGAGAGAAGAAAAGAAAAAAAAAGAAAAGAAAGATGGTGATGGTTGCACCACTCTTGAGACTGTGCTACAAACCACTAAAGTATAAACTTTAAAAGGGTGAATTTGGCGACATGTGAACTATATCTCAATACAACAGTTACCTGGAAAAAGGAAGCACAATTCAGAAGAGGTTCTGGAACACATTGCTCAAAGAGAGATGGCATTCCACAACAGGAGGGCGACCTCCTAGGTTAGCCTCGTTTACAGTTGGGGGATCTGAGCCCTGGATGAGTGGAATAGACATGGATTTCTTTACCTATTCCACGATTACGGTGACCAGCCAGACTTTCCTGGGTTTAGAACTGACTGAAAAGCCCCTTTGCCCTGAGCGAACGAGGGCAGTTGGCCACTCTGCCTGCAGTTCAAATTGGGATGAATCTCCTTTCCTGCAGCTCTGAGTCCCCAGAGTCATACATAAATGAGAAATGGTGATATTCAGAAAAGTTCCTTTACCTTGCTGAATTCAGTGTTCTAAACTTACGCAGCTGGCATTTCACTTTAAGTTCTTTTCTATTCAACCTTTAGGAATGAAGGATCTTTCCTTTTAATGAAATCTGCATTTCATCCCCAAGGTGAAAGCCAGTGTCCTTGGCTTCCTCTGAAAAGTGACAAGTGGATTCTTTTGTATACTAAATGCTAAGAAGATACGGGGAAAAACGAGGTTGTAGTTAATTGATTTCAGATATGAAAAAGCAGATTATAACCCCTTAGAGATATATACAGAGGAGAGAGAGAAAGAGAGGAGACAGAGAAGGTGCACAAGAGAGAGAGAGAGATCCATTTCCTGTAAAACTAAAAGCCATGAAAGTAAAACTCATATAGGAAAAGTCATTTTAATTCCTTTTCAAAACCATCAGACCTTAAAGGAAAGATCAAATCAAGAGAAACCAGTAGTCTTTGAATGTGTGATTGATGTAAGTCATCTCATGGATGGAGGAATACTGCATTGGCTGGAGCAAATGGGCAGTGGCACATTTCAGCCATACAACCCTGAGCTGTTTCCCCTGGTCCCAAGCTGAACTTCCCAGATCAGCCTCTTTTTCCTTTCCAGGCCAGGGCTGCAGCCCAGCCCTACCCAACCTGGTGGGGCTCCATCTTCCAAGGCACAAAATAGAGAAGAAGGAAGGACCCAAATTCTTGCACCCACGAAATGGTTCTTGGAATTGGTAAGGTATGGGGAAGTAAAAGATAACAACTAAGTAATGGGAAAATAAACAATAGCTATATCCTTCCCCAACATCCCTATCATGGCTCAGTTGGACTTAAAGGCATCACTGCAGGCAAGCAGGCGAACCTCAGAGGCATCTTCCAGCTTTGCCTGGGTTCAAGTGGTTCTTTTAATCTTACAAGATTACAAGACACTTTACAAAGTGCCTCTGCATGTCACCGTGGCTGCAGGGCAGAGGATGAACAGAAAGTGTGTACTGAGTTACCTTAAATGGGAACAGACAGAAAAAGAACCATAACCTTGATGCCTCCAGAGCCCACTGCCCCATCTACTTTCATCTCTTCATGCTGTTCAGCTAGGTCCTTTTCAACTTTCCCACCCTTCCTCTCCAGACCTTTCAGCCAATTCCCAGTCCGACATGCGCCCCCTTCAGGACCCACCTTCTCAGCTCGATTAATCTTTCCTTCCTCCATGTGTTCCAGCAGAGTCCCTCTGCCTGTGCATGTATGTCCTGTCTGTTCTGGCAGAATTCTGACCTCCTGATGATGGATGGTGGTCCTCTTCAGTCCCCAGCATGTGGGCATGGCTCTCACTTTGTCACATTTTAGCCATCCCACCACACCCTCAGGTGGTCACATCCTCATCATATAACATGACTCCATCTCTAAACCACGAACTCATCACAGGGAGGTTTGCCTTCATTCCTACATCGCGGTGCCTGCTGCATAGTAGGCACTTGTGTTGTGATTGCTCACATACCCTGTCATTCCCCTGCCCTGGGGAGAGCCACCCCAGGCTGCCTGTATATGCCTAATGCCTTGCAGAGTCCATGGGACATAGTACGTGCCCCACAGTGATTGCTGAAGTTGGCTTCTTAAGTGGAATTACAGAGTTCAAAATGTATTTGCAGAGAAGTGACCAGCCTACACGGAGCTGTGCCTGCCTTCCGTGACCCCTCAGCATCATACCCCACACAGGGAAAACCAGGCACCTGTAATAGAGGAGATACAATATTCAGTGTGTGGACTCTGCTCCAGATTGTCATTGTCCTCACGCCAGGATCTTGGGTGATGGAGCCACCACCAGCTGGAACAGTGCTGGCCACAGTGGCCGAAGGGAAAAATCTTATGCTGGATGGTTTCTGCCCAGAAATGACATAGGTCCCTTCCACTCACAGCCTGCTGACCAGTCATGTGGGCAACCTGACTTCAAGAGGCAGGGTAGGGGATGTTGGTGACCACTGATACAGTCTGCCACACTTGTCTGCTAGAGCACAGCTTCTCAAATTCTAACATGACCATGGATCACTTGGAAATGATTTTAAAATTTGGACTCTGATTCAGTAGGTCTGGGGAAGGGGCCAGATTTTGCATTTCTGACAAGCCACTGGCCCATTGTTCACACTCTGAGGAGCAAGGATAAAGCTTTGAATCCTTCCTGGCCAAACTGAGCTCTCTCTCTTTTCTCTTTCTCTGCAGAGACAAAATTCATCTTGTAGCTCTGTCATTTTGTGTTGCAAACCAAGAAAAATATCCTTGCTGGTCAGAAGACACTTGTGATTTACCACGAGGGTGAGGGGGACACAGAGAGATAGATAATGAAAGCCATTAACTGTTCTATACAACTGCAGGGTCCAGGGGGGAGACAGACCACAGGAATGCTGTAGCTGTTCTAAGGCCAACCTCATTCCATCCAGAGGCCACCATTTGCATAAGCAGGTTTTGTAAATGCACCAAATTAGATCTAATTATGTCACCTTTTTTCGACTTTGCCTCCTTAGTTTCATAGGAAGGGTCAGTGCAGCTCTGACTGGACCTCGTGAAGCCTCCAGCCCCTCTGAGCACTTGCCTTGTTTCGTCAGTGTCACATCATTGTCCCAGGGATCCTTCACTAGCTCTGACTTGTCTCCCCTGCATGTGATAACAGCCACTGATTGACTCACAGGGGTGAGTCCACGGTGCCAGAGCCTGGAGCCCCTCTTGTTCCAGGGTCCTCTGTGGTGTGGGACATGAGCAGCCTGTCCCTCTCCTCCTTGTGGCCAAACCACTAAGGGCAGGGGCAACCTCCCCACACACCTGCAGTTTTGTGGGTGCTCTGTGCTGTCCCGAACTGGAAACACACGAGTCTCTGCTCAGCTTGGAATAGATGGTATTTTTCTTTCTAGCGGTTTTATTTAAAAGCCATGGCAGTTATTTTGCATCCCTTCCCAGAAGTTTTGATTGATGGCAATCTGGTCAGCTAGAAGCTGCCAATGGAATAAAACTGCTGACTTGGGCATTGGCATTGGCTGAGCTTGTTAAGCCTGCACGGGGTGTGTGACTGTGCATGTGTGTGTGTGCACAGGATGGAAACATAGCGAGGGATTTGATGGAATTAGGTCTGGAAAGAACTGAAGGGGTCTCTCAGTTCAGAAGGAGAAAGCAGGAACCAAGGAAGCTATGCCTCGTATATGCTCCCTGCTGCCACTAGAGGGCAGAGTGAAGAATAGAATCCAGGTCTTCTGTGTTTGCTTGGATCAAACTTAGTAAGTCTTTAAAAAATATGAATCAAATAAAGATTGAACTGCAGTTACCTTCATCCTTTCCTGGTGACTTTATCATCAGTGGCACAGCCATTTCTCAATGGGCCTTCAAACTATGATTGAAATTAAGGACATCTGTCTTGAAAATGTTCCTTGCTGATTGGATGCAGACCTGCATGTTTCTAGAACTGAATGGATGGGGAATGGGCGGTTACCATGATGACTCTGGACTTGGTGGCCCCATCTGAAGCTTCTGAATGCGGGGCTCTTTGGTAGACTCCAGAGAGTCATAGAATCCTTTGAAATTATAAGCAAATATTTGATTGTGAGTTTATGTGGAAAGAGTGTCCATAGTGTTTATTGGATTCTCATGTGAATCTGTGACCCCTTAAGATGTAAGAACCGCTTACTACTACAGATTCAAGTTTTTTTACAGTGGTACATTTTCTAAAAAGTGAAAGGTGTCTATGGGTTACTCTAAGGTGGAGGTTGAATGTATACCACAGAGCATCCTATGTGCACTTATATACACATGCATATGAATGCACACTCACATGCATAAGCGTGCACCCACACACCTCTCCCACATACATGTGCACATGCACACATGTGTTAGAGTCTCTAGATCCAATGCACTCTCCTCCCTCCCTGCCCTGCTGTGTAGGATTCTAATACGAGGTTCTTGGTGGGTTTCTGCCTCAAACATGCTACAGACTCAGCCCTCTGGGGTCTCACTTATCCTACATTCCCAAATTCTGGGCACAGAGTGTATGTGGGAAGGAGGATGGAATCCAGAGCCAGACAGACCTGTGTTCTTGTCCCAGACTCACAACTAACACTCTGGGCACATGAATTTGAGCATGGTGTTTAACTTCTTTGGATTTACTTGTGGGTAAAGTCAGAATAAAGATCTCCCTACCCCTTCAGGGTTGCTGGCATGATGAGATGAGAAAATGAGAAAAAAAAAAGCCCCCTAGAGCTCATAACTGCCCCATTAGAGGGGCCCTGCAAACCTCTCCTCTAACATCCATTACAAATCGATACAGAGCCTGGTACTTGAAACACAAACTCTGCCTTCCTTGACACTTTGAGTAGGTCTTCTGTCATCTCTTGGAATCAGATAGTGCTTGGGAAGTTTGTGGAATTTGCTATTGGGAGGGCATCTGTCTGAGTAGATGAGAGGTAAGCAACCCCAGCTCTCTGTTAGGTGACCTTAGATGACCACTCTGTGTTAGTTTTCCATCTTTATCACACAGCCATTAGTACATGGGATCAGCTGAGGTAGGACAAGAAAAAGAATAACCGAACCACATGTTTGGAGCAAGTCTTTTCACTGTTGTTCTCCTTTGGCCCTTCTTTGGAGGGGTTTAACATCATAACAGGAGGCTATTGATACAAGCAGGCCAGGAAGTATTTAAGTAACTGTTGTGGGATGTGCTTGTTATGCAACAAAATAATTATTTGACAGCTAACAAAACAATGGGAAACAACCTAAGTTCCACTGATGAATGAATAGATAAACAGAACGTGGTCTATACATATAATGAGTGTCATTCAGGCCTTAAAAAGGAAAGAAGTTCTGACACAGGCTACAATATGGATGAACCTTGGGGACATTATGCTGAGGGAAATAAGCCAGACACAAAAAGGCAAATACTATGTGATTCCACTTACGTGAGGTACCTAGAGTAATCAGATTCATAGAGACAGAAAGTAGAATGGGGTTGCCAGAGGCAAAGGGATGGGAGGAATGGGCAGGTATTATTTCACGGGTAATGAGTTTTAGTTTTGTAAGATGAAGAGTTCTAGAGATTAGTTGCACAACAATGTGAATGTACTTAAAAGTGGTTAAGGTGGAAAATTTGAAGTTATGTGTGTTTTACCATGACTTAAAAAACAAAAGTCAATGAGATGGCCTGAGAAATCTACATCACACATTTTGAGTTCCAGGGATTGTGAGCAGGGTAGAGAAAGAGTATGATCCAAATATAGGATGATTCATGGTTAGAACTCTTTTGGAAATTTTGAAATAATAAACATCCCTCTCTAAGGGAAAGGTACATCTTTATCTGACCACCTGGGACAGTGTGCCTTATTGTAATAAGGGAAATGATCAGGAAACAGGGGTTCTAGTCCTATCTCTGCAGCTTACTGGCAAGTGGCTTGAGACAAGCCTCCTCTTTCCCTGGGCTTCACTGTCCTGCACTGAGAAATAAGAATAATTCCTCCCTTTTACAGTTAATGAAAGCCTCACTTAGACTAGAGTGTGTGAGGAAGCCCCTTGGAGAATCTGCAACTCGGGACAAATGCAAGGGCTTGGGATTAGTGCTGGCCTCTCTGCCCTGTTGCACTTCTAACCTGATCTGTTGATGCTCCATCATAGACTGTGTTGCCGTGACCGCCAGGCTGTGCTTTTTCAGGGTGGTGTAAGAGTCATTTCCATGCAATATGTTGAGTATACCTGGAGACTCAGGAAACCTTGGTGAAGCTAATAATAAGCTTGTTAGCAGGTTGCAGTAAGCAGAGCGGCCACTTGTTCATTAACTTTATTAAAAGAAAGGCTTCCTGTTGGTAGTTCTGGAAAGATGGGTTGGGCCCAGGGTGCTCCTGTGGGCAGAACGTCTGTAAGGGAGTGGCCCAGTGACTTCCTCGGGTACTTGTGCTTGGCAGGAGTGGTGGGAACTGGAGACACCTGTTGGGGATGGAGGGGAGCTCTGCCACAGCTTATTGATGACCACCTCTTTTCCTTGCCCCACAGAGCTCAGCTGCACAGCTGTAGAAGTAGGAAGTGCATGGTGGGTGTACGTGGAGGCCTATTTTAGGAGAGGAGGATGGGTGGGCCTGCTTTCTTCCAGTGTGCATGGGAGCTGATAGCAAAGGAAGCCAGTACTGCCATGTGGTTAAAATATGCCAGAGTGCCATGCACTTTGTGTCCCTTTTCTGGGATCCTCATAAGAGCTGTGAGCTAGGTATTGTGCCCGTTTTACAGATAGCAAAGCTCCTTCTGGGAAGAACATGATATGAGAATAAAGGCATAGAAGAATTTGTGGGGTCATCTAAGAAAAGGGTGAAGTAAGAATCTGTGAGAAAAGCATGACTGATCAATTTTATTAGGTGACCGTCCAGAGATTTCCTGATCAAGATGTCACACTGATGTAGGTTATTTTAGATAGGTCTCACTTACTTCCCTCCAAAAAATCAGCAAGAAAAAAAATGCCACAAACAAGAGGCTTTGGTTAATTATATTGGAGCCAATAAGAGTAGGCAACAGAAAAATGAGGCGTATGGAGGGTCAGGCCTGATCATTTCTTCTTCTGGTGCTGGTCTTGGTTGAGGAACCCAGCAGAGGGGGCATGCAGGTCTTGGCTTTCCATGTGGCAGTGAGAGACCAAGCCCTGGAGCCTGGAGAAGGCAAGGACTAGTGGAGCCCTGAGGTTTGACCAGCCAGAGAGTGGATTTCCTGGCAGTGTCATCATGGAGTTTAAACTTTATTAAATGAGTGTAGAGGACACTCAATATTACATTAGTTTCAGATGTACAACATAGTGATTCAATAAGTTTATACATTATGCTGTGCTGATCACAAATGAATCTACCATCTATTACTATACAATGCACCATGATTTCATTCACTGTATTCCTTAACTGTACCTTTTATTCCTGTGACTTCCTCATTCCATAGCTGGAAGCCTGTATCTCTCACACCCCTTCACCTATTTTTCCCTGTCTCCCCATCCTCCTCCTCTCTGGCAATCATCAATTTGTTCCGTGTTTATAGGTCTCATTCTCCTTTCTGTTTATTCATTTGTTTTTCTTATATTCCACATATGAATGAAATCATATGATATTTCTCTTTCTATGACTTATTTCACTTAGCATAATATCTTCCAGGTCCATCAATGTTGTCACAAATGGCATGATCTCATCATTTTTTATGGCTGCATAATACTCCACTGTATATATGTACATGTGTGTGCACCACATCTTCCTTACCCATTCATCTATTGATGGACACTTTTAGGTTGCTTCCATATCTTTATTGTTGCAAATAATGCTGCAATAAATATAGGGATGCGTATATCTTTTCGATTTAGTGTTTCATTTTCTTTGAATTATTGGATCATAAAGTATTTATACTTTTAATTTTTTGAGGAACTTCCATACTGTTTTCCACAGTGGCTACACCAGTTTGCATTCCCACCAATAGTGCACAAGGGTTCCTCGTCAACACTTGTTATTTCTTGTCTTTTTTATTTTAGCCATTCTGACAAATATAAGGAGATATTTCATTGTTTCTGATTTGAATTTCCTAATGATTACTGATATTGAGCATCTTCTCATGTGTCTGTTGGCCATCTGGATGTTTTTTCTGGAGAAATGTCTTCTTGTCTTCTGCCTATTTTTAATTTGATTATTTAGGGGGGTTTTGGTGAGTTACATAAGTTCTTTATATATTTTGGATATTAGCCCCTTATGAAACTGGACCACTTTCTAACACCATACACAAAAATAAACCCAAAATGAATTAAAGACCTAAATGTGAGATCTGAAACCATAGTGAAGTTTTGAGCCAACCTGGCAGTCACTTTGACCAGGCAAGTCCTTGATGACCTGCACTCATTCCCCATACCACAGGGCGGCTCTGTAGACCCTGAAGGAAGAATGCAGTCTTCTGGGGTGGCATCAGCCTGGGGCTGGTGGCAGGGCCCCCTAGCGTGGGGGCCCCTCAGGGATTCAACCTGTCAGGATTTCTATGCTTCAGGCTAGAGCATTTGCTGCACTTACTTTCAACTCTTTATCTGCCCCATGATTTTCCTATGAACAGCCCACTTTCATGAGTACAGCCTCCTTTTTAGAAGCTACCGGAAAACTTTGCAGGTGATGTGATTCATCATTTCTATAATCAGGAATGCTACATCATCAGCATGGGCCCCCCTTATAGACCGTGGAAGAGACCACAGAGGTTGTGGATTATGTGTTGCCCCAATTTAGCTCTCCTGACACTCCCGTCCCTTCCACAGTAGCAGGCAAGAGAGCCGCAGTGATGCTTGGATTGAGATAGCCCTCTGTCCTAATTCACTGAGGAAAAGTAAGTGACACAGAAACAGTGATACAGGGGCATCTGTAGTTAGTTGGTTAAGTGTCTGACTCTTGGTTTCAGCTCAGGTCATGGTCTCATGGTTTGTGAGTTCAAGTCCTGTTTTGGGCTCTGTGTTCACAGTACAGAGCCTGTTTGGGACTCTCTGTCTCCTTCTCTCTGTCCCTCCCCTGCTCTGTCTCTCAAAAATAAGTAAATAAATGTTATTTAAAAAAATAAACACTGATACATTAGCCATTATTCATAACAAATTACTTATGACACCCCCACCACTGAATAGACCACCTGATTTAGGAAAAGACTGAGGTTCACCCCACCAGCACCTACACTGCTTGCACGTGGCCCAAATTGACCAGTGGACTTTGGAGGCTAGAAGGATCATCTGTAACCTGGTCTTCATCTTCACTTCCTCCTGCTCCTCCATCCCCCCCACCATCACCCCACTCACCCCCCCTCCCCAGAAGAGCTAACAGGCTTTTTCAAGAGCTATCAGAGATGCTGAGGTCATCCTTCTATGCAAGATGATTGATCCTCCCTGTATGGACATGGCCACTGAAACAGTCTAAAGAGTAATCCTACCTATGGAATTGGCCAAGGGTCTTTGACAAGGAAAGTGAGAGCCTAAGCACCCTGCTCCCCAAACTCCCTGAGGTCCCCAAGGATGTGCTTTGGCTTGAAGCAGCAGCAGGGACCCAAGTGGAAGCCCCTAAGGTGAAATGAATCCCCAAGACTCATTAATCACTGAGATGAGGTCGAGAAACGAGAGTCCATACCCTCAAGGAGCATATGGATCTGTATGTGTATTATCAGAAGGGAATGGAAGTGGCTTAGAGAAACAAAGGACAATTAGAATGCAATGTCAAAAGTACCAAAAAGGATAGCCCTTTAGTGGGAGCCTAGACGTTGGAGTAACTCCTGCCTTATAGATTCAGGAAAGGTTTTATAGAGATGGGGGCATTTGATCTCCATGCTGAGAGATGGGTAGCAGCTCACCTGATCTGGAAGAGAAGAAAGAGCATTCCAAGGAGGTTGTGTGCAAGGGAATGGAATGTTCAGGAAATGTATAAAGTTCTGTATCACCCACAAAAAGAGTTTTCAGAGAGGAAGGAAAAGGAAAGAGTTAGGAAAGGACCAGGGACGTGAGGCCTAGGATGTGGAGTGACACCCAGCACGGAAGGGCCATTGGGTTCTCCTAAGGGTTTGGGGAGGCTTCACTTCATGGTTTAAGGAGGTGCCATTAGCAGCATGTGCTCTCCTGGCTTCTGGGGACAATAATCAATCCCAGTCCTGAGTCCTGTTCTCTTTAACCCTGTAGCTCAAATAGTACAGTGGAAGGGCTGGAACAAAAGAGCGATGAGGGTTGGCACAGCTGACTGGCCCCAACCAGGTCTGAAACAAACCGGCCCCGGAATCCCCAGCACTGCCTCCAGCTGTGTGTGTCTGGCAAGACCTCTCCAGGAGATGGGCCTGGGAGGGCTGAGGACAGTGACCTGCTCCTGAAGCCATGTGTGTGAGAAAGCAGAGGCAGGGGACGTGGGGGAGGAGGAAAAGCAGATACTAGTTGGGATTTCTGTTTTCCTCTTCCCTTTTCTTTTACATACAGTTTCTTTCTCATGTGTTTGTCCTCCCTCCCCAGTTTTAGAGCGAGGGTTGAGGACAGCGACAGCCCTGTGCTCAGGGATGGCCTCAGCCTCGAGGCTGGCCACCCCAGCATGGATGGGACAATGTTGACCTCAGGCCCAGTGATGCCAATATGCATCTCCCAGCCCAACGAGAACTGACCAGAACGTCCCAGCTTGTGCAGGAGGACAGCAAGTGCAGGAGGACAGCTTGGAGCTGTCTTCTATGGGTTTTCCTCACTGTTTATTTTAGTTTCTTCCTCTCAAATAAAAGTGAAGTGTCTGCCATCTTGTGGCAGAGGCCTGGTACTGCTGCCTGGGCCCCTACAGTCACCTTCCCACTGCTCCCCCAGAAGGGATGCTGGCCCTCTGGGGTGGTCCGTGGGCAGGGGTCGGTGGGAGCTGGTGTGGAAAGGAGGAAGGAGCCTGGGCAGTAGTGCTCACTGGCACAGTCCTCTCCGCCTTGGTAAATAGGCTTCTGGAGACAGTGGCTGTGGGCTCTGGGGCCTCGGAGGACAGCCTTTTATGAAAGAGAAATAGGGCAAGTAGTGTGGGAGGAGGTCACCTTCAGAGAGGACAGGGCCTGGAGGGGGATGAGGCGAGTGAGTGGAGACCCTGGGAGACCTGGGGGCTGGGTCCTAGCCCTGAGGGAAGGGGGCAGAGGAGCTCAACAGCAGGCAAGCTCCTGTGCAGGGTGGCCACAGCCAGGAAAGTCAAAATATGTGGTCACATCAGCATATGAAAGACTCATGTCAGGACTCATGCATTAGCTCAAGTGAGAACCAGAGGGGAGCGTCTCTTGTGAGTGGATGAGCTCTCTGAGGGCAATCACGTGTGCACATGATTTCTGGGCTCCTGACCAGTGAGGGTGTCAACTCCACTTATAAATCTGGAGCCCTTTTATTTGGTATTTGAATCCAGCTACAAGAGACAGAGATCATGTGAAACCAGTCCTAGAAGCTCTGTGCCTCTCAAGTTGCACCAGGAAGGTCAAGTCATGACCTTACATCCTGTCCTTTCCACAAGTTCTCGAGTACTGCCTAAAGCAGCCAGGATACTCCACAGGCCTCGTGCTTACCGTCTTCCCCAGAACAGTCCACCACCACAGCCACCCCATGTCCTGAAGTGGGCACTTGCCTCACAGGCAAATACTAGCAGTAATTTTAGTAAATGTCCAGTACATACCCCCCTGGGCACTGACCCATTTCCTATTGACAGTGATGTCATTTCTAACTCTAACTCTAACCAGGACAGTTAACCATTCCAGATTGTCATTCTCACTGAGGCTTTGGTTCCTGGAACCAATTGCTGTGTTAGCTGAAGTTCGGTCACGGAAACAGAGTGTTCAAGGTATTTCAAGCAGGAAGGATTTTAAGCATCAAAGGGGTTTTGATGCTTCCAGACTCATTAGAAAGGCTGTTTGAGTGAGGATTGGGGAAAAGCACCACTGCATTTCAGGATACCAAGAAGTTACAGAAATTGCTGGGGATCACTGCTAATGACTTTGCCTGAAGCATGACTGTCAGTGATTATCAGGAAGAGCTGGTGGAGTCTCCAGTCTGATCTTTGGAGACATTCACGGCTGCACCTTCCAAATAATCGCTTCTCCTAAGCCTGCCAAATTTCACGTGTGCTTCTCTCATTGGTGGACTCTAAACTGGCGTGCTGTTGGCAATAGAATCTGGGAAGTGTATTTTCCAAGCTTCCAGCCTGTGCGGTATTAGGGCGAGCTGAGAATGTCAGGGATCAAGACACGATATCTGACACGCACTTTTAAATACGGATGATAATAATAGTACTTCCTTCATATGGCTGTTGTGAGGCTAAAATTAACACTGTGAAGTCTTTGCACAGAGTGTGGCATATGGTAAGCCCTCGATAATTGCTCGTTTACAAAAAATTGTCAAAACTGAAGTAGGAATGGCTCCTTGTTCTCATTTCTAACCCCTGTAAGGAAACTGGCTGTTTCCAAGCTGTGGGGTCCAACCCTCCCGCCTTGGCGACGATCCTGTTCCTTACCATCCTGGGCCCGTTTGGCATCAGATCCTCAGTCTGCCTCATTCTGGCTCAGAAGGCTGGATGGAGATACAGGAGGAAGGGGAAAGTTCTTAGGGAAATAGTGCAGCAGTGAATTGTGCTGGATTAATACTGGATTCCCCCTGCTCTGCAGAGGGAAAGACTTCATTTCAAATGGACCAACAGTCCATTTGACCAGAGACTGGTCACTTCCCTCCTGGAAACATGAGTCGGGGCTGTGCCTTGCACTTCTGTACCAAATGGAGTTTGCAAACCTGGGGGTCGAGTCTCTGTAACGTTGTGCCCAAATGCTCCAAGCAGCCTGTAACAAGAAAGAATCAGGGCACAGCTGAAATCCAAAAGGGAAAGGAAACAGGCTAAGATCCATGGGGAACAATGTCTATTTCTTAATCTGTCTCCTGCCCCAAATAGCTCTGCTCTCCTCCCCCACTTGTGTTTATGTGTCTGTTTCTTTCCCTGGCAGCAGATGCCACCAGGCCTTAAAGTAGGTCACAGAGGGCGAGGATGAGCTGACACAGGCCCTCAGGCCACGTCCTCCCTTGACCTCACTCCCTGGTTCCTGGGTCTGGAGACCCACAGGAGCCCATGCTCTCCAAGGCATCCTGGCCGGGTCCGTGCTCCCTAGAACCCAGCAAGTCAAGGTTCCTCTGTCCAGCCTGTGAGTGGGCAGGGGGCCTGTTCAGAACTGGCAGCAGAGGGGACAGCACTGAGTTGGACTGTAGCCCTCCCCGCCTCATCCTGCCCCTGCCCTTTCATCCCCTCCAACTGCAGCCCTGCTTTACCACCCTCAGGGATGCCCATTCTTCCCAGGGCAGCCAGAGAGCCCCATGTCCCTGCTGTTTACCCTGAGAAGCACTGGGGTCCCTTTCACATAGACCCACAGGTTCCAAACCAGGGCTCCTAGCATGTACCAGGGACAGCAATGGTGGGATGGGTAGAGTGCACAAATTAGAGTCAGGAAACCAGATTTCAAACCCCAGTCATCTGAGGCACAGGCCAGTGAGAGCGTGCCCAGAATAACCCAGCTGGGAAGCCACAGGTTACAAGCCTGCAAGGACCCACTGCACACCCCAAGCCACATGTGCCTGCCTCCCTCACAGCCCAGCCTCCCATCCCTCCTTGGGACCCTCTCTACCCAGCATCCGGTCCTCATGGTGCCTTTCTCTCTACAGGTTCTTTCAGAGCATGGCTATGGCCCGATCACGACCGACATCCGGGAGGGACAAACTTTCTACTATGCGGAGGATTACCACCAGCAGTACCTGAGCAAGAACCCTGACGGGTACTGCGGCCTGGGGGGCACTGGCGTGTCCTGTCCACTGGGTATTAAAAAGTAATTTCTCCCCATGTGGTCAGCGCTTGAGGTGACAGCAAAAATGCTTTCAACAAATTGGGCAATTCTTTTGTGGTTCAGGTCAGCAGCTTTTCAAAGTACACAGAGCACAAAGGCATTCATAAAAATCTGGTTTAATGAGGTGTAATTTACATGAAGTGCAATGAATGGCAAGTTGAGAACATGCAGTTTATCTTCTGATAAATTATGGTGGGACTAGAACTGTGACCTATTGGGGTCTGAATGAGGATAATGAGTATGCTTTGTTCCCCCTGCTTGGGCCGGGACGCCTGCCACAGAAGCTGGGGAAGGAAGCTGGGAGATTGTCGGACAGGATGAGGCATGTCGGACACCCTTTATCTGTGCCCTTTCCCACCTTACCTGCCCTCTGCCCTCCAGTGCCTTAACATCTGCAAACATTTATAGCCTCAATGAATCATTCACTGCAATACTTGGCTCTTCTGATCCTGTATGTGTAAGGGGCTTTCTCTCCTTTTCTGCCCTCCCATGGCAGAGAAAAGATGTGAGTTAGCTTGACGAATTCAAACACTTTGCTTACAGCTATGAGAAATGCTTGTTCTAATAAAAGTTTACAATCCAATACAAAGTGCCTCATGTCTCATCTGTCTTTTACTTTTAGGTAGGATATTTCTAAGTATTATAAGACAAAACCCTCAAAATTCCTTTCCCCCAAATGGAGAATATGATTGAAATTTTCAGGAACCATGTACGCCTCTGGCTCCTTTCAACTTCAGTGATAATAGCTGTTTTCCACACGCCTGTTCTGTTACAGCCATCACAACAGGTACTATTATAATTAGACACATGCAATTCTTGCCCTTAAGAGTCTTTATACCCAAGACAAAGGGTGGGGGACCTAAGCAATGTCATCACATGAACAAATCAGATAATCACAGGTCCTGACAAATGATATGAAAATGATAAACAGGATAAGCTGTATCTAAGGGCTGTGGAGTTACACACAGAGGGGTTTTGGTTACATTGGTCAGGGAAGGCCTCTGTGGGGTGGAGAGACAAGTTAACTGATGCAAAGAAGAAATATAAACACAAGGGAGGAGGGCAGAGCTTTGGGGCAGGAGACAGATTAAGAAATACATTGTTCCCCATGGGTTTAGCATATTTATTTTCCCTCTTGGATTTCCTCTGTGCCCTAAGCCATTGTGGAAAAATTAAAAATAGAAATGTCATGTGATCTGATAATTCCACTCCTGGGTATTTACCCATACCCAAAGAAAATGAGAACACTAGTTCAAAAAAGATGTATATACCCCTGTGTTTATCACAGCATTATTTATAATGGCCAAGATACAGAAGCAATCTAAGAATCCATCAATAGATGAATGAATAAGGAGAATGTGATTGATGCCTACACACACACACACACACACACACACACACACACACCTACATACACGTTGGAATATTATGCGGCCATAAAAAATGATGAGAGCTTATCATTTGCAACACATGGACAGACCTAGAGGGTATTAGGCTAAGTTGAATAAGTATTATGCTAAGATAAATACAAATACCTGATGATTTCACTCATATGTGGAATATAAAAAAAAACTAATAAAGAAGCAGAAACAGACTTATAAATACAGAGAATACAACGGCAGTTGCCAGAGGGGGAGGGGATACAGGGATGACCAAAATGGGCGAAAGGGAGTGAGAGGCTTCCATTTATGGAAAGAATAAGTCATGAGGATGAAAGGTACAGGCATAGGCAATGCAGTCAATGGTATTGTAATAGTGTTGTATGGTGACAGATGGTGGCTACATTTGTGGTGAGCATTGCATAATGTATAGAGATGTGGAATCACTGTGTTTTACACTTGAAACTAATGTAACATTGTGTATCAACTATACTTCAATTAAAAAATTATTGGGGTGCCTGGGTGGATCAGTCAGTGAAGCATCAGGCTCTGTGCTGACACCAGGAGCCTGCTTGGGATCCTCTCCCTCTCTCTCGGCCTCTCCCCCACATGCTCTCTCTCTCTCAAAATAAATAAATAAACTTAAAAAATTGTTATTAAAAAGAAAAATACATAAGTGGAGTAGATATGCCTAATCAATCTCAACATCCCCATTTTGGTTGCCTGAGGGAAAACCTTTCCAAACAGAAGGGCCAGAAGGTGTAAATTCCTTCCTCCCCAGAAGGGGGGAATTTGTAGTGTTTGAGAAATGGACAGGCCTGTAGAGCTGGGATAGTGTGAATGAGAAAGAGTATTGAAGAGAGGTATCTGAGAGGTAGGAAGAGCCAGATCATGCAGAACCTTCGAAGGACATGTTAATGGGACTTGTTTGTTCATTCTATTTAATAATTGATGGTCATTGGAGAATTTTTAAGTTTCTCTTTTTTTGTCTAGGCCGAGCAGCTAGAGGAAAGGTGGTGTTATTTGCTTGTGAAGGAGTAGACAGAGGAGACATAAGTGAATCAATCCATTTTGGCCACTCAAAATTTGAAGTTCGTCATCCTCATGGAAATGTGGGGGAGGGTAGTTTGCTGTGCAGTTTTGGAACCAGGAGGGATCCAAGGAAGAGAAATTTAAGAATCACCAGTGTATGGATGACATTTGAGGCATGAAGCTAATTTAGATCATCTGGGGAAGGAATGTAGAGGAAGAGAAGAGGTCAGAGGATTAAATGCTGGGGTGTCCTGACATATGGAAAGATGGTAAAGAAGGAGCAAAGGAATTTGAAAAGTGACATTTGAAGGAGGCACATAAAGGAGATGTGTCCTTGCAGTGGAAACTAGGCACAGACATATGCCCCAAGAACTGAATAATGATCTGAATGACGCAAAAGTGAAATGCCAATGATACATCATGAGTCGGGGTTAAACTCAGACCAAATTTTTTCTACATTCATATCAGACCATAATGAAAAATGACAAGGAAACCAGGTCCTTTTGAGGAAGGATCTTGCAGCATTTCAGGAGGTATATGCTTTGAATTTTGCCCTAAACCTTCCCCAGAGGAACATGGGTGCCTTTTACCAAAGTGACTCTTTATTCAAAAGTGGAAATAACCCAGGCTCTCCTTGGAGTTATTACTTCCTGGCTATAAACTGACATTTTGGGAGACCTGCCACCATGGTCCTGAGAAGGGTGGGATTTATAAAGACTGATGGAGTGTTATTCTAAGTCTATCTCACAGTGTGTCTAGCGAGTGTGAATAACAAGCTTGAAGTTCTTTCCTCACTCCCAGTATGCCTAGTGTGTATTAACTATGTTTATATTAACTATGTTAATTATGGAACATTAACTATGTTCCTAGCTTCTGTAAACTGAGATGCTTTAACATCTCCCTGCATGCATATGTTAGACATGCCTTGTCTGGACAACACTATAATATGCTTGAGCCACCTTGCCTTGGCTTCCTGCCTCCTTTGTCACTCTGCTTCTCTCTGGGAGGAGTCTTCCTCCTGGAGGTACTTTTCCACATATAAACTGACCAAGCCAGAGTTCACACCCCATTCACTGCCTTTATCAGGCTCTCACACTGAAGACCACTGTCTACCTGCCCTAATCAGGGTCACCAGGTACCAGACAACTAGGGACAGCTCCTGTGCCCCAGAGCTAGCTAAAATTATTAAAATGAGCTAACCCTAAGTCGGCTTACCCTGCTTCACCCATTCCTTCCCTTGGGAACCACAATAAAGACTCTAGTCCACATTTCCCCCCTCTCCCTCTGCCTCTGCCTCCTGATAGACCCTGATGCTTATCCTGGTAGCCTCCCTATGGCATTTTAGTTCCCTGATTCATGGAATAAAGATCCCCAGACTTATCCACTCCCAGTAAAGAAAAAATAATATCTGTGAAGGAATTTAAAATAGTAGTGGCACCAGTAGCAAAGTCAAATGATTCAGAGGTTGAGATTAGTGCACATCCCGTTTTGTTCCCGTTTGGCAGATATTAAAGCTAAATAGGTCTTGGGAAATGAATGTAGATTATTATACACTTAATGATGTGGTACAGCAGATATATCATACTTACTAGAACAAGTTAATGTAGCCACTGGCATCTAATATGTAGGTATTTGCCCAACAAAAACTTCTTCTCTATCTCTACAAGTAAGGATCATCAGAAGCAGTTTGCCTTCACATAGTAGGGTCATCACTGTATCTTTGCTGTCCTGTCTGAAGGCCATGCCAATTCTACTTTATGTCATGTTTAGTCCAAAGAAGCCTTGATCATTTTGACATCTCACAGAACATCAACTGATTCATTGCACTGTTGACATTAGATGAATTGGATTTGGCAAGCAGGAAGGAACAAACAGCCTAGACAGTGAGAGATTTTACCCCAAAAAGTTCAAGGACTGCCACATTGGTTAAGTTTCTAAGTATCTGGTGATCTGGAGCATGAGAGACAAGTTACTATATTTTGGACTACCCATCATGAAAAAAGAGACAAAATATTTTGTGGACCTCTTTGGGTTTGGGAAGCAACAGATAACCACATTTGGGTGATTTGAACTATGTACTGGATAAGTCATTAGGTTTGAGATGGACCCAGAACAAGAAAAGACTCTTCAGAAGATCCAAGCTGAGCTACCAGTCACCTTTCCAACAGCAGTCCTTAATGTATTGAATATATCTGTGGCAAACAGAGATGTTGGATAGAAATTCTGGCAAACCCTAGTAGGAGAATCACAGTGAAGACTCTAGGGCATGAAGAATATAGCTGTGTCATCTTCCCTTCTGCATTGAAAAGTAACTCCTGACTTGCTACTAGGCCCAGGTAGAGAAGTAAGCAACTCAAGTTATCTATCAAACCCTAGGTACTCTGATTATCTGAATCACAAAATTGAATGTGCACAGCAGTAATTTATTGTTAAGTGGAAATTGTATATATGAGATTGGGCTCCGGAGCAGATTTAGAAAGCATGAATAAACTGCAAGATGGGTGGCTCAGAATCACATGATTCTTACTTTATTCATTACCTTACCTTTAATCCACACCTTTGACCTCATAGGCTGTTTCCTCTGACTAGGAAGGAGAAAATTGTGTGTCTTGTTTATAGATCGATTTTACTGTAGGCTGGCTGTAGCCAGAAGCAGTTGCTGCATTGCAACATCACTTGCTTTGCCCTGGACGATAGAAGTGAGAAAATTCTCCCAGGGGCAGAAATTTGAGCAGTGCATTTGTTCGTCTACTTCATATGGAAGGAGAGATAGCCGGAGATACATATCTATATTGATTCATGAGCAGTGGCTAATGGGAAGAAAATAGGAAAGAAGAAAATTGAAAGATAGATGACAGTGAGTTCTAGAGGCAAATGATATGGATAAATCTCTTAGACTGGGCACAAATATGAATGGGACTAAATGCCTGTGAGAAACCACTTTGGAGTCAGTCCTGTGAATCCCCAACCACGTGGCTGCTTGCTTAACAACCTCACAAACAAAATGGCCACAAGGTAGAAATGGAAGCTCTGCATGAATTCAGAAACATAGACTCACTAAGTCTGATCTGGTTCCCCACCTAGTACTGAGTAGCCAAAGGAGAATACCCAGTATGGTCCTAATCATCTGTGGTAGCGTACATGTGTGGAAGGGAGGAAGGGGCCAACCAATCACCTGGTAGCATGTTAATTATTTTGCACCCTTTGTATTGGAGGAGATTATGATTTGTGCTCATAGGGTGGGCACATATTCCATATGTTCATTTGTATTACTATTCATAGAGCTCCTTTAACCACCCCCTATGTGGAGTTACAGGATGTCTTATCCATAGTTATGGTATAATGCTCCACAGCAACTCCTCCAATCAGAGGACATATTTTGTAGTGAAAGAAGTGTGGAATGAGTTTCTTCTCATAGAATTCACTGATCTTGCCACATTTCCCATCACTCAGAAGCAGATGACTTGACAAAATTATGGAATGGCCTGCTGAAGTCTTGGTTACTACATCAGCTGGGTGGCAACCTTCCATAAAGTTGAGATGTTGTCTTTTGGATGTGTTGTATGACTTAGATCTGCATCCAGTATTTGGTACTGTCTCCCCTTGAGCCAGAATGTATAGGTCCCGGCACCAAGACATGGAAGGGGGAGTGATTGGTCTCATCATAGCACTAAATAATCTGGAGAAATTTTTGATTCATATCCTCAAGACTTTTGACTCAGTAGATTGAAAGTTCTAGTGCTCTAGGGGTCAATGCTTCCATTAGAGAATGTTCATGATTCCCTTTGAAAACGGAGTAGAAAATCTCCTCTGGACATTTTTGTCTCCTCTTGTTGATGAACCAATAGATGTATAAGGAAGTTTCTGTATTAATCAAGATGGAGGATCTCAACTTTCAAGGGGAAACAGTGGGAGTATGGATTATATGTGGATGCCTGGACCCACGAGGAGTAGGTTTGGATCACCCAGCAGGCAGAAAACTTTGCCCATCTGATTTGCTGGCATAGAGAAAGGAGATCGTGAAATGGGTGGTACAAGAAAGAAATTGTGTTATCAACTTAGTTCTCATGTTATGTTTTAGTGCATTAATTGTCCTCTTTCCCTTCCATTTACCGCAGTACCTTATATGAAGAAATTATGTATGACATATGATAGATTTGTTAATGGGATTTTGTGTGTAGAGAACATGAATTCTTTACCCAGACAAAAGATGAGGGTGGGTGTGGATGTTGAAAGACAAAAGGCAGTGTTATAGATCGCATGTTTGTGTCTCCCCCAAATTTATAAGCTGAAACCCTAATCCTCAATGGGATGGAATTAGGAGGTGGAACCTTTGGGAGGTAATTAGGTTTAGATTAAGTCATGAAGGTGGAGCCCTAATGTTGTGATTAGTGCCCTTATAAGGAGAGAAAGAGAAAGGAGCTCACTCTCTTGGCTACGTGAGGATGTGGCAAGAAGGTGGCTGTCTACAAGCCTGGAAATGGGCCCTCGCCAGGCACCAGATCTATTGGCACTTTGACCCTAGACATCTCAGCCTCTAGAATTGTGAGAAATAAATGTTTATTGTTTAATCTGACTGGTCTACAGTATTTTTGTTAAGGCAGCTATAAGTATGTGACTAAGACACCCTGTACTGAATAGTTTTTATATTCAGATCCAGATAACCCTTCTCCATCTTTCTCTGTGTCCTGAGAGTCCTGAATGGGCTGTAACAAACAAAAGACTTCCTTGCTTTCTTGCTTTAATTTAGGTCTGGCCCACAGAGGCACTTGTAGGAGATTGAGGGTGGGAGATGATTAAGGTCAAGACATTTGTTTTCCCAGCAGGTCCCCACAGGTTGGCTGTGAATGGGTGATAATTGCTCCATGCTGTTGTTGATTATGGCCCACAACACTATCTATTTAGAGTTCTCCTAAACCCTGTTTACTTTGTAAATATTCCTTATATGAGCCTCTTAATTATCCAGATTGAGTGTGCTATTTATTTCCTGGTAAGACCTTCAAGATACAAATGGGGAAAGTAAACTTTCTTCTACAATTAATTCCAAAAATTCATATAAAAAGACATTTCTATTCTAAGGTTCATGCTAATTAAGTAAAAATATTTTTAACTACTATGGTTTTGCATGTAAAATCACAGCATTTTAGAATGGGAAAGAGTCTTATAGATTATTTAAATGGCTGCTTGTTTTATAGGTGAGAAACCCGAGGACACCAGAGGCAACTTTTTCACTACTAGAAAGTGCCACAAATCCATTTACATATCCGAAAGAAATCTTCCCCCTGATGCTGAGATCACTGGCTCTGGTTCTTCCCTCTGGGGCTACCAGGGAAGTTTGACCCTCTTCCTCAGGAGATAAATACTTGAGGATATTTGAAGACAAAATAAACTCTCCTCAAATGATCTTTTCTAGGCCAAATAACTTTCTATATCCCTTCTAAAACCTTAATTTATACCTGTTGACTACCACTACTAGATTTCCCAGGTTCACCAACGAATGTCATTTGTTTAAGATTTCACTGTCCAACATGGTACCCACCAACCACATGTAGCCATTTAAAGTTAATTAAAATTAAATATAATTAAAAATCTAGTTCCTCAGTTGCACTACCTACATTTCAAGTACTCAATAGCCACAAGCATCTAAGTGGCCACCATATTGGATGGTGCAGATTTAGAACATTTCCATTATCACAGAAAAGTTCTATGGACAGCACTAATCCAAGGAAAGAGTTTGATGGGACTTGCAGGTCCTTCAGTCCTTATCATGTCCTTTTATTAATAGAGCTAAGTCATTATGTTGGCCCAAAGGATCAATGAAAGGTTCATATGAACTACCTGTAAGCCAGGGATTCCATTCATATTCTTATACTCTCACTTTATTATTATCCTCTTAACCTTAGTTATTAGAATTTACATTCATTTGTTGTTGATTTTTGTTCTGTTTATTTTAGCCCTGCACTTCAGTTTGTTAAAATAATTTAATTTAGACTCTGACATCTGGAATATTGTTTCCCTTTCCCAGTTTTGTCATGCATGGGCTTCATTAGCATGTCCTCAGTGTCTTCTTGAAAGTCATTATGCAAAATACTAAACTGGGCAGTTCACTTAGAAAGACATGTCCTTTGTTTAAGGTCTTAGAGCATGTATTATAATTGGCATGCCTTTTCACTCTACTGCCACTCCTGACCCTCACTCTCCCCAGCCTCTAGCAGAAATTATTGGTGGATTTCATGCTTTCTCCTGCTGAGCCCAGATGCACCTTCAGAATTCTTCTTCACAAAGGACTTTGGGCAGCCACAGCCAACTATCAGACTTGGTTTTCCAGGTGAAATCTATAGTTCTCTTTCCAGACCTATACCTTTTGACAAATGCTGTGGATATAATGCCTCAACTAGTTGTAAGTTTATATGAGAACAATCATACAAACAACATACCATTATTTTACCCACAACCTGATGATCAGAGAATGGGGCAGATGTTTTGCTGAAATACAGAAATATCACTAAAGCTGAAGGAGAGATCAACTACAGCCTGACAGATCCAACTGAAAATGCTATATGTGCCTCTTATAGGTTGAATGACCTTGAGAAGAATCACATGATCTCTCTGAGACTCAGTTTCTTGGAGTGTAAAGTGGTGATGACAATACATACATTGTTGGTTTTTTGGGAAGATTGAATATTTATATACACATAAAGGTCATTCCCTAGAAATTTTGTCAGCTATTCAAACAAACTAATATTGTTTGGACAAGGTCACTGATTATTCTGGGGCCAGGCTGGATTCACAAAAGTAAATGAGATTAAAAGCCTCATCAAATAATCTCCTCTTCATAAGAAGATTTAAAAATAATATTTGCAATGCAGGGAGCACTTACTATGTTTCAGGATCTGTACCCAGTGTATATATAATACATAACATATATATCACACATACCATATGAAAATATATCATATATATACTGTATTATATTATATATTCTTGTTTATATACATATTATATAATTTGTTATTTGGTGGGACTTAAAAATGTTTTTAATGTTTATTTCTGAGAGAGAGAGAGCGAGAGAGAGAGAGAGAGAGAGAGAGCAGGGGAGGGGCAGAGAGAGAGGAAGACACAGAATCTAAAGCAGGCTCCAAGCTGTCAGCACAGAACCCAATGTGGGGCTCGAAATCACAAACTGCGAAATCACGACCTGAGCCGAAGTTGGATGCTTAAGCTTAACAGACTGAGCCACCCAGGCACCCCTTGATGAACTTTTAAAATATCATTTACTCTTATGAATCCACCCTGCCTCAGAATGGTCGTGATGTTTTCCAAACATTATTAATTTGTAGTAATATTTTATAAAATTTCAAGGGAACAATCTTTTTTTTCTACCTTATATTTGATTCCAAGATGCCTTTTTTCCCCCTGAAAATCTAGATATTTCCATCTGAGCTCAAGCTATAGGTTTATGGCAATACCTATGTTTTGAGTTCCAACTGAGACATTGGGACACCAAGAACACATCTTCTCTGATATAAGCAATGGCTGTGGAACAGATATTCCTGGACACCCGCAGTTTATTTACTGGTGTTACTTACTGGTGCATACAGGATGCAACTCTATGGGCCATGTACCCTATCCTTGCTACACAGGTGTTCTACTGAGTGGCCCCCTTGGAGGTAGGAGTAAAAGGAATAGCTCTGGACTGAGGCTCCTGGATCACCTGTAAAAATCACTTGTGCATTAGAGAATTCCTTCCTTCTTCCTTCCATTCCTTTCCTTTCCTTTCCTTTCCTTTCCTTTCCTTTCCTTTCCTTTCCTTCCTCCCTTCCTTCTTTCCTTCCTTCCTTCCTTCCTTCCTTCCTTTTCTCCCTCCCTCCTTCCTTTTCCTTCCTTCTTTCCTTCCTTCCTTCCTTTCCTTCCTCCCTCTTTTCTTTTCTTTTCTTTTTTTTTTCTTTTCTTTTCTATCTTTCCATTAGAGGATTTCATCCACGATTTTCCTCTCATTCTTCATTCATTCATTCATTCATTCTATCAACCTGTATTTATTGAGTTCCTAGTATGTGCCAAGGTCTATGATAGATGATGGGGTACCATGTGAGACAAACATGGTTTCTGGCCTCATAAAAATCAGACTAGTGGGGAAAATAGACATTAAACTAACAACATCACAAATATATATTTACAAGATATGGACAGTGTTCAGAGGGAAAATTATGGTGTGTTATAAAAATGTAAAAATGAGGAGTTCTGATTCAAGCTGATGAAGTTCCATAAGGGCTGACTTTTGAAAGATTCATGAGAATTAACATGCCGAGGTGAAGATGTGGTCAAGAGAAGGGGCACAGTCCAGTCAGAGGCATGTAAAGGCCCTGAGGTGGGAAGGAACAGAGTATTTTGGGGGAACTGAAGAAAAGATGGGAAAAAAGGATATCTAAGAGCAGTGGTGATGGTGATATATGTGTGGTAATGATTATTTTTTTTATAGCTGACCCATATGAGGAGGAGTCTGAGGGATTAAGTTAGCAATGCCAACAAAGTAGGTTTCTGTCTTTTTGAGTATCCATAATTGAACTGCACTATGCACCCTGTTTGCATGAGGCTGCTACCTCTTTTGTTTTGTTTGTTATTGATTTTGTTTTATCTATCTTCCAGGGTCACATCTTGAGGGCCCCCTGGGGCCTTTGGTTTTTATTGTGGATGCTTTTCTTAAAACTGCAATTAGCTATCAGATTTCCTTTTTTTTTTAAGATTTTTTTATTGGGTGGTGCAGTCTCTACACCAAACATGGGGCTTGAACTCATGACCCCAAGATCAAGAGTCGCACACTCTTCTGACTGAGCCAGGCAGGTGCCCAGATTTCTTCTTTTCTTTAAAAAAAGATATTTTGGGAAAAACGGGTACATTGAGATGTTATTGACACACAAAACCCCCCACAAATTTTATACTTAAAATATGCTTTGAGAAATTTTTATAAGTTTCTGACATGCACATAACCATGAAACTATCACTACAATTAGGATAATAAATATATCCATCACCCCAGGCCTCTTTGACTCCCTCATTTCTGGGCATCCTTCCTCCACCCAATAACCTCTCCTGCACCCAGTCCTGAGGCAATCAGCTTTATGTCATTACAGTTAGTTTGCATTTCTAGAATTGCTTATAACTAGACTCATACAGTATTTACTATTTCTTTGGCTTCTTAACACTTGGTGTAAGTGTATTAAGATTCATCCATGCGGGTGCATGTTTTTTTGATTCATTCCTTTTTATTTCTGAGTAATATTTCATTGTGTGATTGTATCACAATTTGTTTATCCATTCATTTTTTTGAGGGGCATTTGAGTTGTTTTCCATCTGTGACATTAATACATAAAGCTCCTATGGAATTCACGTGCTTGTCTTTGTATGGATATATGCTTTTATTTCTCTTGCGTCAATAAAATGGCTAAACCATATGATGGATGAATGTTTAACTTTTTAAGAAGCTGACAGACTCTTTTACAAAGTGGCATAAGATTTTACATTATCACCAGCAGCATGTGAGATTTTCAGTTCCTTCATATCTTCATCAGAACTTGGCAATGGCCAGTCTTTTTGACTAAAGACATTTAAGATGGTGTGTAGCAATATCTCACTGTGGTTTTAATTTGTATTTCCCTAATGGCAAATAATGTTGAATACATTTTCATGTGTTTATTTGCCATGTCTTCTTTGGTGATATGTCTGTTCAAATATTTCCCCCTTCTTTTTTTTTTGTTAGGTTGTTATCTTAATACTGAGTTTTGAGAATCCTTTATGTATTGTAGATACAAATCCTTAACATTGTCTCTCAAAGATGGAAATTCTTAATTTTGATAGAGTCCAATTAATCAAGTTTTTCCTCTATGGATTGTGCTTTTTTATATATAAATTTCAGTTAGTCAACATACACTACAATATTGGTTTCAGAAGTAGAATTCAGTGATTCATCACTTACATACAACACCCAGTGCTCCTCATAAGAAGTGCCCTCCTTAATACCCATCACTCATCTAGCCCATCTCCCACCCACCTCCCTCCATCAACCCTCAGTTTGTTCTCTATTGTTAAGCATCTCTTGTGGTTTGTTTCCCTTTCTTCTCTTCCCCAATCCCATATGTTCATCTGTTTTACTTATTAAATTCCACATGAGTGAAATCATATAATATTTATCTTTCTCTGAATGACATTTTGATTAGCTAGAATGCTAGCTCCATCAACATAATTGCAAATGGCAGGATTTCATTCTTTTTGATGGCTTAGTAATATTCCATTGTGTATACATACCACGTCTTTATCTATTCACCAGTTGTGGGCATTTGGGCTCTCTCCATAGTTTGTCTATTATTGATAATGTTGCTATAAACATTGGAAAGCATGTACGCCTTTGAATCTGTATTTTTGTATCCTTTGGGTAAATACCTAATAGTGCAATTACTGGATCATAGAATAGTTTTATTTTTAGCTTTTTGAGGAACCTCCATAACGTTCTTCAGAATGGATTGTGCTTTTGATCACATATCTAGGATATCTTTGCCTAGTGTTAAAAGTTTTATAGTTTAAGTTTTTACATTTTGGCCTGTGGTCCATTTTGAGTTGATTTTTGTATGAGGTATAAAGTATGAATTGAAATTCTATTTCCCTCCATACAGATATCTAATTGTTCTAGTGCCATTTGTTGAAAAAACTATTCTTTTCAACTGAACTGATTTTTCACATTTGTTGAAAATCAATTATCCATATATATGGGTCTATTTCTGGACTATCTATTCTATTTTATTGAACTATTTGTCTATATGCCAATACTGCACAGTCTTGATTGCTATGGATTACCAGATAAGTATTAAGATCAGGGAGTATGAACAGTGAAAATAAGTGAAGGTTAAAAATCAGAAGTTAAAGTCCCTCTCTGGTTTCAAATCAGGTACGTAAATGGTCTTTTTCTCATACTCAGCATGAATACTCCTTAAATGTCTTTAAAATTTGATTTTGTTCTTTATTTCAAGATAAAGTGCTATGAACAGTCAGAACCTATTTTCCCTGATCCTGACAAGTTCACATGAAGCTACTTCACAGGAATTGAATTTTCAAAGCAGCCCTTGGAGGGGCCATGTGGCCCTACAACAGTAAGATGCCAGCAGCCCTGGGAGCCAGACTGATGTGGGCATCTGGGAGGGAACATGGGAAGGATCTGCATGCAAACTGGTTGTGAATGCAACTGTTTTTAAGTCTCTCTCTGGAAACTTAAGCATTAGTAACTTACATCTTCACTTTATAGCATATTACATCACTTTATAATGTTTAGCAAATTCAAGTAGTGTAAGTTCTCCAATTTTCTTCTCTTTTAAACTTGCTTTGGTTATCCTCGGTCCTTTGCATTTCTGTACAAATTTTATAATCAGCTTATCAGTTTCTATAAGAAAGAATTCTGTTAGGATTTCAGTTAAGATTGCATTGAATCAGATCAATTTGGGAAGAATTTACAGCTTAAAAAATATTGTGTCTTTCAATCCATGAACACAATATAGCTCTCAATTTAACTAATTAATTTGTCTTAATAATGTTTTGTAGTTTTCAGTGTATAGGTCTCACACATATTTTTTAGATTTATCCCTAAGTATTTCATTTTTTTTATTTAAAAAAAAATTTTTAACGTTTTATTTATTTTTGAGACAGAGACAGAGCATGAACGGGGGAGGGGCAGAGAGAGAGGGAGACACAGAATCGGAAGCAGGCTCCAGGCTCTGAGCCATCAGCCCAGAGCCCGACGCGGGGCTCGAACTCAGGGACCGCTAGATCGTGACCTGAGCTGAAGTCGGCCGCTTAACGGACTGAGCCACCCAGGCGCCCCTCATTTTTTTTTAGAGTTGTTACAGCGTTTTTAAAAATTTTGCTTTCCAATTGCTCGTTGCTAATTTATACAAATACATTTGATTTTGGTACACTTTTTTATACTACCACCTCACTAAATTCACTGATTCTAGTCTCCTTTTGTAGTTTCAATGGGATTTCTTACATAGATGATCATGTCATCTGCAAGTAGACACAGTTATACTTCTTCATTTTCAATCTATGTACCTTCCCAGTCCCCAGCCCTTGCCTTATTAAACCTGATCTCCAGTACAATATTGAATAGAAATGTTAAGAGCAGATGTATTTGTCTTGCTCCTGATCTCAGGGGGAAAGCATTTAGTCTTTCGCTATTGAATATGATGTTAATTGTAGATATTTAGTAAAAGCTCTTTGTCAAGTTTCCTTCTATTCATAGTTTAGGAAAAATTTTGTTTTATTTGGTTTTTGTGTTTGTTTGTTTTTTAATCAGGAGTGGAATTTGGTTTCATCAAATGCTCTTTTACAACTAGCAGATAATATAGATGTTCTTTATTAGTCTGTGAATGTGGTGAATTGTGTTGTTTTTGCCTTGTTAAATCAATCTTGTATTCCTGGGTAAATTTACTTGGCCTTGATATAATATCCCTTTCATATATTATTGGATTTAATTTGCTAAAAATTTCCTAAGAATTTTTGCATTTATGCTTATGAGGAATATTCATCTGTAGTTTTCTTGTAGTGTCTTTATCTGGTTTTTGGTATTAAGGTAATGCTGGCCTAGTAAAATTAGTGGAAGGTATTCCCTGTTTTTCAATTTTCTAAAGAAGTTAATTAGAATTAGTATTATTTTTTCCTTAAATGTTTCATAGAATATGCCAGTGAAACCATCTAGATCTTTAGTGTTCTATGTGAGAGGGTTTTTAATTACAAATTCAATTTGTTTCATAGATATAGGACGATTCAGATTATCTATTTCTTTCCGAATTTGTTTTTCATAAAGTTTGTCTATTTCATCTAAGTTGTTAAATTTATAGACATTATATTTGATAATCTTTTTAAGAATCATAGAATCTCTAGTGATGTTTCTCCTGTCATTCCTAACATTGGTAATTTGTTTCTTCTCTCTTTTTTTCTAATCAGTCTTTCCGTAGGTTTATCAATTTTATTGGTCTTCTAAATGAACCAACTTTTGGTTTCATTGAGTTTCTTCTAAAATATTTCCTATCCAATTGATTTATATCCTGAGCTTTTTTATTTTTATTGTGTTTACTTTAGCTTTACTTTTCTCTCCATCTTACTGGTTTCTAGTTGGAAGCTAAGATTGTTGGTTTGAGACTATTTTTTTCTTTCATAATACAGGTATTAGGTGCTATAAATTTTTTTCTACTGCCACAAATTTTGCTGTGCTCTATTTTCATTTTCACTTAGTTAAAATACTTTTTAAATTTCTTCTATTTATTCTTTGACTTGTGAGTTATTTATAAGTGTATTTTTTAATTTCCAATCCAAGGATATGTTATCAATCTCTAATTTCATTCCATCATTGTCAGTAAACATACTTTATGTATTTTGAATGCTTTTAAATTTGAGACTTCTTTTATGGACCAGAATATAGTCTATTTTTAATGTTTCAAGTGAACTTGCGAAGAATGTATATTTTGCTGTTGTTGGTTGGAGTATTCCATAATTGTCAATTAGGTCAAATTGGTTGATTATGCTAAGTCTTCTATACTTTAATGATATTCTACTTACTTGTTTTATCAATTATTGAAAGAGCAGTAATGAAATATCCAACAGTGGTTGTGACTTTGTCCATTTCTCCTTACAGTTTTGCTTCATGTATTTGAAAATTCTGTCACTAGGTGCATAAACACTTAAGGTTTTCATGTTTTCTTGATGAGTTGACCCTTTTATCATTACAATAAGTTTAAATTTATCCTTGGAAATATTCTTTGTTCTGAAATCCACCCTGTCTTATATTAGTATATTAGTTCCAGCTTTTTTTAGATTAATGTTCACATGATATGTAAGTTTCCATTCTTTACTTTCAACCAATTTGTATCTTTATATTTAAAGTGAGTTTGTATGCAGCATATAATTCAGTTGTGCTTTTTAAGTCAATCTATCTCTGACTTTACGTGTATAAATTTAAGTTTGATGTGATGACTTATATAGTTAGGTTTATATCTTTTATATATTTATTTGTCTTCTACTTGTCCATTTGTTCTTTCTTCCTCTTTTCATTTTTCTCTCTTCATTTAAGACACTGAGTGTTTTTATTCTATTTTATCTCCTTTGTTGGCTTGTTACCTATATTTTTCTGTTGTATTATTTTGGTGGTTGCTTTAAGGTCTTTATATTTTTAACCTATCACCATTTACTTCAATTGATATTGTATCAGTATATACTACAAGTACCTACAAACAGGGTACTTCTATTTCTCTGCATCTGGTCACTATGCCATTGTTATCATACATTTTATCCTGTACATGTTATAAACTCCACACACATTGTTATTTATTTAAATAATTTATTTTTTGAGAGACAGAGAGAGACATGGTGTGAGCAGGAGAGGAGAAGAAAAAGAGGGAGTCACAGATTCCAAAGCAGGCTCCAGGCTCTGAGCTGTCAGCACAGAGCCTGATGAGGGGCTCGAACTCACAAACTGCGAGATCATGACCTGAGCCCAAGTCAGATGTTTAACTGACTGAGCCACCCAGGTGCCCCTGTTATTAATGCTTTAAACAATGATTTTATGAAGAGATATACATAAAAATAAAAATTAGTTTATATTTACCCACATAGTTACCATCTCTAGTGCTCTTCATTCCTTTGGTTAATTCATATTTCCATCTAGTGTCATTTTCCCTCTGCTTGGAAGACTTCCTTCAACATTTCTTATAGTAGTGACATAGTGATGAATGTTTTCAGTATTTGCATGTCTGAAAAAGTCTTTATTCCACCTTGTTCATGAAACATATTTTTTTAGTTTGATGTCTTTTTTTTCCTCCAGGAATTTAAAGATGCTGCTTCCTTGTCCTTTTTTTGGCTTGCATTCCTTTCAATGAAAAATCTGCTATCATTCTTTGTACATATGTACATAATTTTTTCTCCCATCTGGCTGCTTTTAAGATTTTCTCTTAAATTACTAGTTTTTAGGTAAGTTGATTATTATACTGTGTAAAATTGTGTTGCCCCACATAATATGTTCAAGTCCCAAGCTTTGATATCTGTGAATATGACCTTATTTGCAAATAGTCTTTGTAGATGTAATCCAGTTAAGATGAGATAATACTGGTTTAGGATGGACCCTAGTCCAATGGTGTCCTTATAAGACAAATTTGAACACAGATACACAGAGAGGAGACCGCCGTGTAAAGACAGACACACAGAATGAACTCCATGTGATGATGGAGGCAGAGTTTGGAGTGATGCAGCTAAAAACCAAGGAACATCAAAGGTTTCTGGCAGCCACCAGAATCTAGAAAGAGGCAAGGAAGGATCTATCCCTATAGCTATCAGAGAGAGCATTGCCCTGCTGGCATTTTGATTTCAGACTTCCAGCCTTCAGAATTGTGAAATAAATTTCTATTGTTTTAAGCCACCCCATCTATAGTAGTTTGATACAACAGCCTTGGGAAACTAATACAATTATAATGTGCCTTGGTGTAATGTTCTTCACATTTCTTGTGCTTGGACTTTAATGCACTTGAAACTATGGGTTTATAGTTTTCATGAAGCTTGCAAACTTTCTGCCATTAAATTTTAAATTATTTTATCTGTCCCCTCCCTTTCTTGGGGATTACAATTAAATGTCCCACTAATAACTGATCATTTTTTTCAGCCTTTTTCTCTCTGAGTTTTATTGGAGGATTCAATTATCCTATTGCTTTCTAGTTGTCTTCAAGTTCACTAATGTTTTCTTTTGCAATCTTTAATCTGCTGTTAATCCCATATGGTGTATTTTTCATCTCAGATATTGTGATTTTCATTTCTTGGTGTTTGGGGATATCATCTTCCGCGTCTCCACTAACATGTGTGATCTTTCCTCTAAGCTTTTTTAACATATTGAATACATTTATAACAACTGTTTAAGTGTATTCATCTACAAACAATATCATCTGTGTTACTTCTGAATTTCTTTAGGTTTACCAAGTATTCCTATTATGGGTCTTATTTTATTAATTATTTGCTATGCTTAGTAACGTTTGATTGAATGCCAGAGACATTGTGGATTTTACCTTTTGGATGCTGGATATTTTTGTACTCCTATAAGCATGCCTGAATTTTCTTTTCTTTCTTTTCTTTTCTTTTTTTTTTTTTTTTTCTTTTTTTTTTGAGAGAGAGGGATTGAGAGAGAGAGAGAGCATTCACACACAGGAGAAGGGCAGAGGGAAGTGGGGGGAGACTCTTAAGCTGGCTCCATGCCTAGTATAGAGCCCAACTTGGGGCTCTATCTCATGACCCCGAGATTGTGATCTGAGTGGAAAATAGAGTTGGATGCTTAACTGACTGAGCCACTCAGGCGCCCCAGCCTAAACTTTATTCTGTGATGCACCTAAGTTACTTCTAAACCATTTAATCCTTTCAGGACTTATTTTAAGCTTTCTTAGGTGGGACCAAAGCAGCATTTAATCTAGGACTAAGACTTAACCCACTTAGGAACCTTCTACTTGATGCTTCAAGAATTATGAGATTTTCTACTCTGGTTGGTGGAAACCAGAACTATTTATTCCCCAGCCTGTATGAGCTCCGAGGCTTATTCTGTCTAACTCTTTCAGACAGTTATTTCACAGCTCAGGAGAATCATGTGTGCAAGGGCCTACTTATTCATTATATAGAATAGGCACAGTGCCTAGAGCCTATAATACTTTAAAGGAGCTCACAAAACTGTTTCGATTTCTTTTGTGATTAAAAGAAAAAATTCTACAGAAAATGTTTTAATATATACTAACATTTTTATCTTTATACCAATGCACTTATAAAATACATGGATATATAGAGAAAGTGCCTCAAGAAGAGAAAAATGCCCACAAAATCATAAGTGGTCTTGCATGTAGATAGGAGATCACATCTAGGTTAAGAGCTGGGAGTAAAGATTATCTCTCAACAAGTAGTAATTGAAACCATGTAATTGGGTGAACTCCCTAATGGACTGGTTTCCTGGGAAACAAGAAGAGAGCAAAGTCTGAGCCCTGGGTTTAGTACACAGTGTATCAGCACAAGGAGAGACAGGATAGATAGAGGGAGAAGAATAGTGAGAGAGGCTCTGTGGGGTGGTGTCGAAAGCAGGGCCTTTAAAGTCAGAATACCCAAGGCAAGTTCACTTACGTTTCTCAGCTTGAGTTTACTTGTCTCTAAAAAGGAGTTAGTGCTACTGCATTACAAGTATCTGTGAGAATTCTTGACTGTCTGTGAAAAGATCTGTGAGAGATCTTGACTGTCCTCAGGAGATATCTCTGAAAGTTTTGTGTAAAGGACAAAACTCTGCAGGTATTTTCTTTTGGAGAAACAAGAAGGCTCTAAATAATGGAAACCAAGGTTATGGAGGGGTTGATGGTACTAAAGTCATCAAATGATAGAACTGAGAGAGGCCCTTGGGGCCACTTAATCCAACTTTTACACAAGAAGAAACCAAGGAGTCAAAGACATCAGAGACATTAAAGCGAAGGAGACCATGGACAGGGACTCACCTGCTACAGATAGCGTGGGAAACAAGGTTTCTAAGATGTCAGTCACTATAAACCTGGGAAAGGTTAAGAGGGCCAGCATGATGCTAAGTATCAAAACCAGTATCTAGCACACAGAATTAAATGTGGATAACAATGTAGTACTTCCCCATTTAGTTGTTAGGATGATAAAATGACATAACACTTGCAAAGAACTTAGTTCTCAGAATTTGCTACTTACAAAGACAATTTTCTCAAAGCATACTTAGAGTGATTGACCACTCAATCCCTATTAGGGAACTAGATAATTTGATTCAACCTGTTTTGGCCTTGATCAGTTTTCTCATTTTATCATCATAGGCCTGTTGGGTTTTAGGACCATTAGTCTCCCTTATTTTAGCTCAGAGGGTGAATGAAGAATCAGGAGTCCATGTGAGTACTCAGGAAAAAAATGCATTAAGGAAATAAGCTCAATGTTGAGACTAGATCTAACATTCTTAGGAGACTTTAGTTCTTCACTCTAAGCAGAATCAGTCAGAATGTAATCAATTCCTGTATGAAGGCATAAGCCCAGGACCTACCTTATCCCCTCTGTCCCAAATGGAATTAATAAAACTAGAGTTGAGTCTTTGTCATCCTGTGCTCAAATACCCTAGTTGCCTGGGAACAAGAAAGAATCAGGGCATTGTTCAAATACAAAAGTAGAAAAAGAAACAGGCTAAAATCCATAGGGAAAAATTTCCATTTCTTAATCTGTCTCCTGTCCCAAATAGCTCTGCTATCTTCCCCCCAATTTGTTTTTATGTGTTAGATTTCTTTCTCTTGTAGCAGATGCCACCTGACTGACAGTCCCTAAATTAGGTCAAGGGAGTGGTGATGAATTGACACAGGCCTTCAGGCTATGTCGTGCCTTGTCCTCACACTCCCTCCAGTTCCCTGGCCTGCTTTACATGGCATCTTAGAGTGGTTTTCTGTTCCTCAGAACCATAGGATCTTGGGTAATCCTCTGTTCACCTTCAGGACCCTCAACTTGTGGATTTTCAGCCCTGTTAGATGGAAGGAGAGAATAAATAGATCTTGACTGTCCTCAGCCCTTTATGCCTTCCCCTAACCTTGAGTCCTCTCATTTTTATTCCATTCTAGCACTGACGAAATAATTTCAGAGGACAATTATCCTTTTTTCATGGCAGCCAGAAAACCACTCTTCTCTTCTAGGACTTCCACTGCATTAGGGCCTGTTTCAAACAGATCCAAGTCAGGGATCCCCTATGTGCAATTGTGATAACATTGGTGTAGTGAGTAAAATATAGGTTTTAGAGTCAAATTCCAGGAAACTGAGACTGAGAGAAGTGGCTTGCCCAGTATAACCCAGTAAGAGGCAGAGTCCTGTGTCAAACCACACCCTTACAAGTCTTACTCCAATCCACCTTTTGCTACCTCACTTAAAACTTGAATTTTAAACCTGAATACCTTCCTCCTTCCTTGATAATCTCTGTTAAGAACCTAAGGCCAAATTTTCCCTTTTCCTCAAGATGTTCTTTAAGAGAATAGCTATGGCATGCTTAGGACTAATATTTGAGAGGAAAAATCTAATATGCTGAAGATGCTCATCAGAGGTGTTGAAGCAAGAATCCTGATGGATACTGTGGCCCTGTGAGCAGGGAATTTTCCTTTCTAAAGGTATTAAAAAAACAAATAGGGTCTTGATTTTCACTTCTGGATAGTATGCTGTAAGTTACGGTAGACCAGTGTTTCCATTGTATCAACAGAAAAGCCTGGATAATTTTTTCTTTAATTACAGCAAAGGAAAGCTGTGAGAGCCATGAGGACTAAATAAACTAAAATTTCAGAGAACCAACACTGTTAAGAATGAGATGCATCCCTCCCCTTTTTGGGGGCCATTTGCCACCACTGACTGTAAGTTGAGAATCAGATTTGCACCAGAAAGAGACCATCCACAGGAGCAGAGGAAACCACTGATGCATTAGTAGTAGTCTGGGTCTGGAGGAGAGATGAGAAACTTGAGAGGCCCAAGTGCACAATTGCAAGATGAATGTATGACTGGCAAGCTAAACCAGTATTTTCTTAAAAGCCAGAGAGAAGTATATGCAGTCTCTAAGATCTACCAGTTGAAGGAATCTGCCTCAAGATCACCACTCATGTCCTCCTTAGGACAGGTGCCAGGTGGAAGCTATCTGAGAAGAGGCTGGAGATGTAGGCTGGGAACCCCAGATCTCCTGCAGACTTTCAAAGCTGAGAAATTTGAAACCTCCAGGCTCTCAATGAGAAAATATGGATTGGTGAGAGAAATACTGATTTTATCTGAGGTTTGACTGCAAAACATCTATAACCCAACTAAATCCCTAGTTGGTTTGAGATGGTCAGCCCTTTAATTTATCTACCCAACAGAGAACAAGGGATTCCTCTCATGTGGAAGACAACAGTAAGTGGAACCTCTCTTCCTTTTCTTTTTCTAAATACATAATGTTGTGTATTTGAATTGATTAAACTTAATTAAAATTTAAAAAATTTAAATTAACCATAGAAAGAAGCAAGAAAATATAGCTCCACAATCTACACACTAACATTGCCAGTATGGAAAAGAAAAACAAGTATATGCTACTTACATATATTAAATATAAGAGCACAGAAGGGTTGAAAGAAAATAATATGAAGAAACTATGAAAAAACACTAACCAAAAGATGGCTGGTGAAGCTATACTAATATCAAAGTAGATTTTAAGACATGAACAGAGGTAGAATCACATAGGATTCACACATTGGAGGTAGCAGACAGGGGGGCTTTAGATTAACCATAATTAATATGTTAAGTAAAATGGAGACAAGGTAGATAGAATAAATGAAAAAAATTAACTAAGAAATGTAAATTGTAAAGAGCCAATGGATCTAGTGGAACCCCCCAAAATAGTATCTGAAAATAATAATTAAATGGGTAGTTTCAACAATAGACACAGCCAAACACGAAATTAGTTAACTAAAAGACAAGTCAAGTGCCAAGATGAAAAAACAGAAAACATGCACAGCAAGGAGTCATGTGGGACACATTTATAGTGTCTATTATATCTATAAGTATAGTTTCAGAAGAAGAGTAAAAGAGAAAGGAATGAGACAAAATCAATATTCAAAGAGCATTGAATGAACACTTTTCAAAACTTATATCAATCCCCATATTCAAGGTCAGAGAACCTCAAGGAAGAGAAACACAAAGAAAACCACAACCATATCATAGTAAAACTGCTGAAAACCAAGACAGTGAAAATCTTTAAAGCAGTCAGAAGGGGGGAAAAAAAGCACATTATCTACAAGGAAACAGCAATAAAAATGAGAGCTGACTCCTCAACAAAAATGGTAAAACACATAAGATAATGTGCTATCATCTGTAAAGTGATGAAAGAAAAATAAGAATCTAGAATCTTAGTCCAGTAAAATATCCTTCAAAACAATAAATTATATTTCATAAAAAAATAATGATGGTGAAATAAATTTTTTGAAGCAAATGGAAACTGAGGGAACTTGTTGCCAACAGGCTTTCATGAAGAGAATAATGAAAGGGAATTTTTTGGGTAGAATAAAAATAATCCTGCATGGAAATATAAAATATAAGATGGAGGAGGGAGCCAGGATGGCGGAACAGCATGGAAGTTTTTTGTGTGTCTCGCGTCCATGTAATACAGCCAGACCAACACTAAACCATCCTGAACACCTAGAAAACTGATTGAAGGATTAACACAGAAATCTGCACAACCTGAACCACAGAATTAAGCAGGTACACGGCACGGACAGGTGAACTTGGGGAGCAAGAAGGCACGGGAAGGGAGGTGCTTTTGCGAGCAGAGAGAGGATGGAGACGGGGTGGGGGAAGGGAGAATATGGGAAAAGCACCCCTCTCCAAAAGCAGCTGTAGAGAAAGTAGAAAATTGGAAACAGCTGCAGGGACTAAACTAAAAAGGGAGAAAGGAGAAAGAAGAGGGTTTAAATTCCGTTAAGACTTTAAACAAGGGGAGCACAAAGTCTGCAACTCCACAGCTCAATACCTGGCAGTACTCTGGTGAGAAGGGTGAATCTCCAGGAACAGAGTGGGGTCTGGGAGGCTCTTAGGCCACACGGAGAAAAGCGGTCCCTCTGCTGGAAGGACATTTGGTAGAGACTGTTAAAGTCACCTGGTCCCAGCAGACCCCAGAGAACATCCACATTTTCTGGCTCTGGAACAAAGTCATTAAGGGTGAAGCCTGGTGCCAGATGTGTGTTGTGATTTTCCATAATCCCAAAATGCTGCTGCTACACTATGTCGTGAACTTTTTATGGGGCAGGCTGGCACCTGGCCGCACTCTCGGGGCACCAGCAGCAGCAGAGTCCCGCAAGCATTCCTGGGTGCAGCTGACACTTGGCCATTGCTCATTCAGCCATTGCTCAGGAGACCCTCCTACAGAAGGGTGGAATGGGTCAAAGCCGCAGTCCTTCAGAAGGGGCCAGGGAAAACAGCCTCATCTGAGACAAAACTCGGGAGAGAGATACTGCCTGGGGCCTGGTCACGGGCAGTGAAAAAGTGGGGAGTGGACAAAAGCCAAAGCCAGAGGACAGGTGTGTGCTTGCTGATCTGGGAGAACAGAGTTCTGATACTAGAGACTGGGTAGCTGTGTGGCGCTATTTTCACTGCTCCCATGCATGTGTATATGCACCTGGGAGCCCCACGAAAATCCACCCCAGTGGGCTAGCAGCGCCATCTAGTGGAGAACGGAGCCATTACTCTGAGCCCCACCCAACTGGGCCAGCCTCGCTCTTCAAGAACACAAGTCTCACTGCCTACTTAGTTTATGGACCATAAAGCACTACATCGTCTGACTTCTGGGGGAAAACGAAGTAATTTCAGTCCTATTTCAATCTGTTAGCAGGTCCATCTATTCAATTTTCTTTCATTTTTCTCTTTACACTTCTTTTCTTTTTCTTGAATACAGAAAGAGAAAAAATTCATTTTTATTTTCAATTTTTATTAAAAGTATTTTTCGTTAATTTTTTACTGTATTTTTTACTTTTGTGTAAATTTTTTCAAATTCTGTTTTACTTCCATCATTTTATTTTAGTCTACTACAGTGTATTCAATTTTTCAAATGATTTCCTTTTTTTTCCTCTTTTTCATTTCTTTTCTTTTTCTTGAATACAAAGAGAAAAAAATCATTTTATTTTTAATTTTTATCTAAAATATTTTTCTTTAATTTTTTTCTACTATATTCTTTACTTTTGTGTAAATTCTTTCAAATTCTATTTTACTCCCATCATCTCATTTTAGTCTACTTCAGTGTATTCATTTTTTCAAATTCTTAAACAATTTCCTTCCCCCTCTGTTTTTCTCTAATCTAATCTCTAATCTAATCTTTAATCTAATCTAATCTTTCAACACCCAGACCAAAACACACCTAGGATCTAGCACCATTTATTTGATTTGTGTGTGTGTGTGTGTGTGTGTGTGTGTGTGTGTGTGTTTAATTTTTTAATTTAATTTAATTTTTAAAATTTTTTTTAAAGTTTATTTTGAGAGAGAGAGCAAGCAAGCGTGGTAGGGGCAGAGAGAGAAGGTAGCGAGCAAATTCCAAGCAAGCTCTGTGCGGTCAGTGCAGAGCCCGATGTGGGGCTTGAACTCACAAACTGTGAAATCATGACCTGAGCCAAAATCACGAGTCAGACGCTTAATTTGAAGGACAGCATAATGGAAAATAAGCTGAACAGATGAGAGAGGGAAAAAAGAGTAAACAAAATAAGAATAGACTGAGGAAAGTCAATGATTCCATCAGGCATAATAACATTCATATTATAGGGTTCCCAGAAGAAGAGAGAGCAAAGGAGGCAGAAAATTTATTTGAAGAAATAGTAGCTGAAATCTTGCCTAATCTGGGGAAGGAAACAGATATCCAGATCCATGAGACTCAGAGAACTTCCAACAAAATCAACCCAAGGAGATCCATTCCAAGACACATAGTAAATAAAATGGCAAAACAATAGCGTTAAAGAGAATTTTAAAACCAGAAAGAGAAAAGAAGACAGTTACATACAAGGGACACCCCATAAGGCTATGAGCAGAATTTCAGCAGAAACTTTTCAGAAGGGAGTGCATGATATATTCAAAGAGCAAAAAAGAAAAAAATCTGCAGCCAAGAATACTCTATCAAGCAAGGCTATCATTCAGAAAAAAGGAGAGATAAAGAGGTTCCCAGACAAACCAAAAGCTAAAAGAGTTCATGACCATTAAAGCAGTCCAACAAGAAAGTTAAAAGAGATATGAGTGGAAAGGAAAGACCATAAGTAAGAATAAGAAAAGCAGGAAACACAAAAGGAGTAAAAATAAGCATATCTGTTAAAATCAGTCAAGAGACTCACAAAATAAAAGGATATAAAGTATGACACTGTATACTAAAAATATGGGGGAGAGGAAAAAAGAATGGGTTCAAACTTAAGTAACCATCAACTTAATATAGACTGCTATATGCAGAAGATGGTATATATAAATTTAATGGTAACCACAAGTAAAAACCAGTAATAGATAAACAAAAAATAAAGAGAAAGCTATCCAAGTATACCACTAAAGAAAGCCAGCAAACTGTGAGAAAAGAGAACAAGACAAGAAACTATCAGATAACTACAAAAACAACCAAAAATACTGGTTCAAAGGAATACATGCACCCCAAAGTTTATAATGGCATTATCAACAATAGCCAAATTATGGAGACAGCCCAATGCCCATTGAATGACAAATAGATAAAGAGGTTGTGGTGTGTGTGTGTGTGTGTATGTGTGTGTATATTACTCAGTCATAAAAAAATAATAAAATCTTGCTATTTTCAACAATGTGGGTGGAACTAGAGTGTATTATGCTAAGTGAAATAAGTCAATCAGAGAAAGACAAATATCATATCATTTCACTCATATATGGAATTTAAGAAATAAAATAAATGAATATGGGGGAGGTGGAGAAAGAGAGGGAAACTGTAAAACGGACTCCTGACTATAGAGAACAAACTGAGGATTGATGGAGGGGAGGCGGGCAGGGGATGGGTTAAATGGGTATTAAGGAGGACACTTGTTGTAATGAGCACTGGGTGTTGTAGGTAAGTGATGAATCACTAAATTCTACTCCTGAAATTAATATTACACTGTATGTTAACTAACTGGAATTTAAATAAAAACTTGAAACTACAAAAAAACCACAAGTAACAAAATGGCAATAAAGGCATGCTTATTGATAATTACTTTGAATGTCAACAGACAAAATGTTTTCAATCAAAAGACATAGGGTGACAAAATGACTTAAAAAAATGCCATGAGTCTGAAAGAGTCATTTCAGACCTAAAGACATGCAGTTTGAAAGTGAGGGGATGGAGAAACATTTATTATGCAAATGGCCATCTAAAGAAAGCTGGGGTAGCAATACTGATATTGGACAAAATATACTTTAAAACAAAGATTATAAAAAGAGACAAAAGGACACTATATAATAAGAAAGGAGACAGTTCAACAAGAAGATGTAACAATTGTAAATATTTATGCACCCAACATGAAGCACCAAAATACATAAAACAGTTAATAACAAATATAAAGGAACTAATCAAAAGTAATACAATAATAGTAGGAGACTTTAACATCTCACTTACATCAACGGACAGATCATCCAAACAGAAAATCAAAAAGGAAATGGTGATTTGAATGACACACTAGACCAGATGGATTTAACAAATATATTCAGAACATTCCATCCTAAAATAGCAGAATACATTCTTTACAAGTCTGCATGGAACATTCTCCAGAATAGATCACATATTAGGCCACAAATCAAATCTCAATAAATCAAAAAGATTGGTCATACAATGCACTTCTTCTAATCACAATGCTATGAAACTAGAAATCAACTACAAGAAAAAATCTGGAAAGACCACAAATACATGGAAGTTAAATAACATGCTATTAAATAATGAATAGGTAAGCCAAGAAATCAAACAAAAAACAAAAATTACATGGAGAAGAATGAAAACACAACAGTTCAAAATCTTTGGGATGCAGCAAAAGTGGTTCTAGGAAGAAAGTTTAAAGCAATACAGGCCTACATAAAGAAGCAAGAAAAATCTCAAATAAACAACTGAACCATATACCTAAAGGAACGAGGAAAAGAACAACAAACAAAACCCAAAACCAGCAGAAGGAAGTAAGTAATAAAAATTAGAGTAGAAATAAATGTATAGAATCAAAACAAACAAACAAGAACAGATCAATGAAACCAGGAACAGACTCTTTGAAGAGATCAACAAAATTGATAAATCTCTAACCATACTCATCAAAAAAAAGAGAGAAGACTCAAATAAACAAGATCACAAGTGATCTTTCACAAGTGAAAGAGGAGAAATAACAACCAACACCACAGAAATAAAAAGGATTGTAAGAGAATATTATGAAAAATTATATGCCAACAAATTGGATAACCTAGAAGAAATGGATAAATTCTTAGAAACATATAAGCTACTAACATTGAAACAAGAAGAAATAGAAAATTTAAACAGACCAATTACCAATGAAATTGAATCAATAATAATAATTTTAAAAAAATACTCCCAACAAAGAAAAGTTCAGGGTCAGATGGCTTCACAGGCGAATTCTACCATATGTTTAAAGAAAAGTTGATAACTATTCTTAAACTTTTCTGAAAAATAAAAGAGGAAGGAAAACTTCCAAACTCATTCTAAGAGGCCAGCATTACCCTGGTACCAAAATAGAGAAAGACACCACAATAAAAGAGACTATAGGCCAACATCTCTGATGAACATAGATGCACATATCCTCAACAAAATATTGGCAAACAGAATCCAACAATACATTAAAAGATAAATCATTCACCATTATCAAGTGGTATTTGTTCCTGGGATGCAAAGGTATTTCAATATTGCAAATCAATCTACATGATTCATCACATCAATAAGAGAAAACAGATTTCAACAGATACAGAAAAAACATTTGACAAATTACAACATCCATTCATGATAAGAACCCTCAACAAAGTAGGGAGAGAACATACCTCAACATAATAAAGGCCTTATATGTAAAATATCCCATCCTCAATATGGGGAAAAGTGAGAGCTTTTTCCCTAATGTCAGGAATAAGACAAGGGTGTCCACTCTCACCACTTATATTCAACATAGTGCTGGAAATCCTAGCCACAGCAATCAGATCACAAAAAGAAATAAAAGGCATTCAAATTGGTGAAGAAGAAGTAAAACTCTATTTGCTGATGAGATGACTCTATACATAGAAAACCCTGAAGACCCCACCAAAAAAACCCCTGCTAGAACTGATAAGCAAATTCATTAAAGTTGCTGGACAAAAAATCAATGTACAGAAATCCATGGCATTTCTACATACTAATAATGAAGCAGCAGAAAGAGAATTTAAGAAAACCCATTTACAACTGCACCAAAAATAACAAAATACCTAGGAGCAAACTTAACCAAAGAGGTTGAAGACCTGTATTCTGAAAACTATAAAATATTGATGAAAGAAATTAGAGATAACACAAGGAAGTGGAAAGATATTTCATGCTCATGTTTTGGAAGAACAAATATTTTGTTAAAATGTCCATACTACCCAAAGCAATCTACAGATATAATGCAACCCCTATCAAAATACCAACAAGATTTTTCACAGAACTAGAACAAATGATCCTAAAATTTGTATGGAACCACAAAAGACCCTGAATAGCCAAAGCAATCTTGAAAAAGAAAAACAAAACTGGAGGTATCACAATTCTAGACTTCAAATTACATTACAAAGCTATAGTAATCAACACACTATGGTACTGTCACAAAAGTAAACATATAGATCAATGGGACAGAAGAGAAAGCCCAGAAATAAACCCACAATTATATGGCCAATTAATCTTTGATAAAGAAGGCAAGAATATGAAATGAGAAAATACAATCTCTCCAACAAATGTTGTTGAGAAAACTGACAGCTACATGCAAAAGAAAGTAATTGGACCATTTTCTTACATGATGCACAAAAATAAACTTAAAATGGATTGAGGACCTAAATGTGAGACCTGAAACCATAAAGATCCTAGAAGAGAGCATAAGCAGTAAACTTTCTGATGTCATCCATAACAACATCTTTCTAGATTTGTCTCCTGAGGCAAGGGAAATAAAAGCAAAAATAAACTATTTAGACTACATCAAAATAAAAAACTTCTGTAAATCAAGGGAAACAACCAACAAAACTAAAAGACAATCTACTGAATGGGAGAAGATATTTGCAAATGATATATCCAATAAAGGATCAGTATCCAAAATATATAAAGAGCTTATAAAACTGAACACTGAAAAAACTAATCTAATTAAAAACTGGGCCAAAGACATGAACAGATATTTCTTCAAAGAAGACATCCATATGTCCAACAGACATATGAAAAGATGCCTAACATCACTCATCAGGGAAATACAAATCAAAACCATAATGAGATAACACTTCACACCTGTAAGAATGGCTATAAAAAGAAACTCAAGAGGGAACAAGTGTTGGTGAGAATGTGGAGAAAAAGAACCCTTATGCACTGTTGATGGGAATGCAAACTGGTACAGTCACAATGGAAGACAGTATGTAGGTTCCTCAAAATATTAAAAATAGAACCACTCTATAATCCAGTAATGGCATTACTGAGTACTTACCCAAAGAATATGAAAACACTAATTAAAAGGGATATATACACCCCTGAGTTTATTGCAGCATTATTTACAATAGCCAAACCATTAATTGATTGATGAATGTGCAAAGGAGAGGTAGTGTATATTATACACACACACACACACACACACACACACACACACACACTGGAACATTATTCAGCCATAAAAAATTGAAATTTTGTCATTTGCAACAACATGGATAGAGCTAGAGAGTATAATACTAAGTTAAATAAGTCAATCAGAGAATGACAAATATATTATTTCACTCCTTTGTGGAACTTATGAAACTAAACAAAGAAAAAAGAGACAAACCAAAAATCAGACTCTTACCTACAGAGAACATTCTAAGTAGTAGCATTCTAAGAGCAGCAGATCTTTTAGGAGCAAATTCAGCTGCTTTCTCAAAGGCTTCCGGAAATATGGGGAAAAGACCATCCTCCATGGCAAGAGTACCTGGCCCCACAGACCTAAACTCGTGTCCTGGCTTTCAGGGAATTGACCTTCCAGGGCCAAATCCATCTTCCATGTCCAGGGCATCTGGCTCCATAGGACTCTAATTCAGTTCATTTTTCAAAACCTGCTGGGTGCAAAGGGGTAAATGCTAATCCCTTTGCAAGGGGGACAGATTCATGGGTGCTGAATCCATCTGCCTTCTCTGACTCCTGGCACATTGGCTTCAAATCCAATTACCTTCCAGAGGTCTGCTGGAATTCAGGGTACAAGTCCAGCAATTTTCCTAAGAACCTCTGGGCCACTAGGCCTCAACCCAGCTAACCTCCCAAGAGCCAGTGGCTTACAGGATCCAAGTCCCACTGCCTTCCCAAGGTCTACTGACCCACTAGGCTCCAGTAAGGTTACTTTCCCCAGGTCAGCTCCTGGGCCCCTGAGCTCTTCTCCAGCAGACCCTGTGGATATCAACCAAGTTCCTTTTGCAAGGCCAGCTAGGATCCTGTGTCTAAACCCAGCTTCCTTTCAAGGGATGAATGGCTCTGTAAGCAAGACTTTAGTCCCATTTCCTAGAGTGTGGAGCCTACCTGGCACAAACATAGTTGCTTTCCCCAGAAATGTACCCAAATGGTGTGGAGCACTCCTGGACCACTTTGGTTTCCAAGCACTGTGGTTCTGGGAAGGGGCTGTGTTTTAGGGTAAAAGGGTAGATATAGAGTTTCACTCTGAAGTATATAGCTGGGGCTCAAGTTCAAATGAACCATCTTTTTTCATCTGCTTCTTTTTTTTAAGTATATTTATTTATTTTGAGAAAGAGAGAGAGAGAGAGAGGCAGAGAGAGAGAGGGAGAGAGAATCCCAAGCAGGCCCCATACTGTTAGTGTGGAGCCTGATGCAGGGCTCAAAACATGAGGTGAGAGGTCATGACCTGAGCAGAAATTGACTCGGATGCTTCGCTTAACTGACTGAGCCCCCTAGGCACCACCCCACTCCTGCTTCTTTCTTGACTGAAGGTGAAATATTATTTGTGGGAGATGGACTATGGCAAGTGGGAATGATCCTGACCTTGAAAGAAAGGATCTCCAGGCTTCCAGAAGCCTCCTGTGCTTTTGTTTCACAGCTTTCTGTCCCTTGCTTCTTACTAGCTTCTTGAATTATTCTTGTGGACTTTTCCACAAGGGAAAAGTATCCACAGGGATACATTGGTATGCAGGTCCCAATTCATATGTAGTCCCCTGCTCACCACTGGAGAATCAGCTCACTGCTACCTAGAAATGTTGCATTGGTGAATGGACCATACTTCAGCAGCTTTGACCTGGACAGCTTGGACCTGGTCATCCTCTACTGCCATACCTTTCCCTGGGGGCTTGAACACAGAACAGGGAGGTGGACAACCACTTCAAAGACCCACCAAATACAATTTGTGCTTAATTGACTGGGCCTACAATGTCCTTCTCCTGGGACTTAGAGGAGACCAGAATCAAGGCTCCACAACTCATCTAACTCCCTCTCCACTCCCAAAGAACCTCAAAACTTAAACTGATGTGGATGGGAATATGGGAATTGGGGTAGGGGGTGGGGGACATATGGAAGAAATCAGGTGCTTTGCTTTGTTCAGCCTGACGTGAAAGGATGGTTGATGTTTTTCCTGAATTGTATCTTTTCTTGCCATTCCTTTAGTAAATGGGATGGGGGGGAAACTAATAATCTTAATGTAAAAATTCTCAACAAAATATTAGCAAACCAAATTCAAGAACTCATGGAAAGGATTACATGCCATGACCAAGTGAGATTTATGCCTAGATGCAAGGATGATTCAATATATGCAAATAAATAAATGTGATACACATTAATATGATTAAAGATAAGAATCATCTGATTATCTCAACAGATGCAGAGAAAGCATTTGACCAAACACAACATCCTTTCATGATAAAAACCCTTAATAGATTGGGTATAGAAGGAACCTCCCTCAATATACAAACCCACAGATAACATTATACTCAATGGAGAAAAATTGGAAGTTTTAGCTCTAAGATTAGGAAAAAGACAAGGGTGCCTAACTGTCACTACATTTATTTAACATAGTACTGGAAGTCCTAGCTATAGCACTCAGGCAAGACAAACAAAAGACATCCAAATTGGAAGGGAAGAAATAAATTTGTCATTATTTGCAGATATGATCTTATATATTAAAAATTCCAAGATTTGGGGCACCTTGATGGCTCAGTTGGTTGAGTGTCCGATTTCGGCTCAGGTCATGATCTCACAGCTCATAAGTTTGAGCACTGTGTGGGGATCTGTGCTGAAAGCTCAGAGCTTGGAACCTACTTGAGATTCTGTGTCTCCCTCTGTCTCTGCCCCTCCCTCACTTACGCTCTCTCTCTCTCTAAAATAAATAATTTTTAAAAATTAAAATTAAAAATAAATAAATATTCCAAGATTCAACTCAAAAATCATTGGATCTAATCTATGAATCCAGTAAAGTTAGTTGCAGGCTATAAAATCAGTACATATAAATAAGTTGCATTTCTATACAATCACAATAAAACATCTCAAAAAGAAATTTTAAAATTATCCTATTAACAATAGCATTGATAAAAAAAAATACCTAGGAATAAATTTAAGCAAAGCATTGAAAGATTTGTACAATGAAAACAGTGAGACTTTATTGAAAGAAATCAAAGACACAAACAAATGGAAGGACAGCCCATGTCCATGGATTGGATGAGTTAATATTGTAAATATGTCCATATATGTAGACTTAGTGTAATCCCTGTCAAAATTCCATGACATTTTTCACAGAAGTTAAAAAAAAAATCCTAGGGGCACCTGGGTGGCTCAGTCGGTTGAATATCTGACTCTTGATTTCAGCTCAGGTCATGATCTCACAATTCATGAGAGCAAGCCCTACATCAGACTCTGTACTGATGGTGCAGAGTCTGCCTAGGATTCTCTCTCTCTCTCTCTCTCTCTCTCTCTCTCTCTCTCTCTCTCCCCCTTCCCCTCTCATGCATACACACACACTCTCTTTCTCAAAATAAATAAATAAACTTATAAAAATCTTTATAAAAAAAAGCAATCCTAAAATTTATATGGAACCTACAATTTGTAACCCCAAATAGCTGAAGCAGTATGAGAAAGAAGAACAAAACTGGAGGCACTATACTTCCTGATTTCAAACAATACTACAAAGCTATAGTAATGAAAACAGTATAGTACTGGAATAAAAACAGACACATAGGCCAATAGAACAGAATAGAAAGCCCATAATTTTTAAAAACCATATACAATTAGTTAATACTTGATAAGTAACCAAGAATATCCAGTGACAAAAGGATCATTTCTTCAATAAGTGGTGTTAGGAAAACTGAATCAAGACATTCTGAAAAATGAAATTGGATCCCTATCTTATGCTACAAAAAATAACTCAAAATGGATCAAAGACTTAAACATAAGACCTAACACTACACAATGCTGAAAGAAAGTATAGGTAAGAAAATTCCTTGGCATTGATCTTGACAATGATTTATTTTGCTTATGGCATCAAAGGCACAAGAACAGAACAACACAAGAAAAGTCAACAACAAAAACTACATGAAACTTAAAATCTGCACTGTAAAAGAAACAATTAACAAAATAAAATGGCAACTTATGGAATGGGAGAAAATATTTGCAAACCATTCAGATAAAGGATTAATATCCAAAATTTATAAAGAATTCATACAACTTAACAACAAAAAATTCTATTGAAAAACATGTAGAGAAAACTAAATAGATATTTTCTCAAAGACATACTAATGCCAACAGATATATGAAAAAGTGCTTTACATCATTAATTATCATGGAAATGAAAATCAAAACCACAATGAATATCATCTCATACCTGTAAGAATGGCTGTCATGAAAAAGACAAGAGGTAAGTATTGGCAAATATGTGGAGAAAAGGGAACATTTATGCACTGTTGGTGGGATGGTAGACTGGTTCAGCCACTATGGAGAACAATATGGAGGTTTCTCAAAAAAATTAAAAATAAAAGTGCCATATGACTCAGCATTCCCACTTCTGGGTACATATTCAAAGAAAATGAAAACAGGTTATTGAATAGATACATGCATTCCCATGTTTACTGCAGCATTTTTTGCAATAATTATTTACAATTATTTACAATAGCCAAGACAACCTAAGTGTCTGTCAACAAGTGAATGGGTAATGATGTGGGACACACACACACACACACACACACACACACAATAGTATTCAGTTATGGGGAGAAAAAAGGAAATCTTGGCATTTGCAACAACATGGATGGATCTTGAAAATATGCTTAGTGAGATAAGTCAGATAGAGAAAGACAACTACTGTATGATATCCTTTATATGTGGAATCTTAGAAACCAAATTCAAAAAAAACCCAGAGAGTTAAATAGTGGTTGCTAGGGATGGGGGTGGGAGAATGAGAGAGATGATGTTTAAGGGTACATACCTGCAATTAGTACGTAAATAATTCTTGGAGATATAATATATAGTATAGTGATTATAGACAACAAAACTGTATTGTAAACATTAAATTTGCTAAGATGCTAAATCTTAATTGTTCCTGTCACTAGAAGAAACGTTAATTATGTGGCATGATGGAGGTGTTAGCTATCATTATGACGATCATATTGAATATAAATGTCCCAAATCAATATGTTATACACTTTAAACTTATGCAATGTTATGTGTCATTATTTCTCAATTAAAAATGATACCACATATCAAAATTTGTAGGATGGAGGTAAAGCAGAGAATTTGTTAGAAAGAATCTTTTAGCTTTAAATGCACATATTTGAATTAAAATAGTAAAAATAAAGTTTCTATCTCAAAAAGCTAGAAAAACAAGAGCAAATATAAGGAAAGTAGAAAAAATAAATAATAAAAGCAGAAATTATTTAAATCTAAAATAAATGTAAAATAAAACAAATCAACAGAGTCAAAAGTTGGTTCTTTGAAAAAAATGTATAAAATTATTTGCTGCTTGTAAAATCAATGATAATTCAAAGAGAGAAGAAATTTCCATAACAGGAACTAAAATAACAGGCTATAAAAAGGAACTTAAAAAACAGAGCTATAAGTCTTACAGATATTAAAATATAAGATGTTATAAATAACATTATTACAATAAATTTAACAAGTTGAAGAAATGAACAAATGACTAAAAATAAAAATCAAATCTAACAGAAGAAAAAAATAGAAAACCTGAATTGTCCATATCTACTAAATAAATTGATTCTGAGTATAAATAAAAAAACATTTTCACAAAACAGCCCTTACATTCAGATGGTTTCATTGGTTATTTCTTTCAAACACCTAAGGAGAAAATAACAATCTTGCCCAAACTCTTCCAGAAAATAGAAAAGGAGATAACTCTTCTTCAGGCTTTTTATGAAGTCAGAATAAACTTGATTCCAAAATATGACAAGGATATTATGAGAATGAAAAATGACAGACTAATCCATCTCATTATCATATTGAAAAATCTTCCACAAAATGTTAGTAAATGAAATCTAGTATTATATGGAAAGAAAAATGCATTGTATTTTAGTAGAGTTTATTCCAAATATGAAAGGATGTTTCAAAAATAAAACACAAATAATTATACTGCTAATAATTACAACATTAACAGAAAAAGTGAAAAAATCATAATTATCTCACTAGGTGCAAAAAAACTGCATTTGACAAAATTCAACACTTTTTTGATGATACAATAATTTTTGTAAATTAGGAATAAAAAGAAACTACCCTATTCTGTTGCATAATGCCTGTCCCAAAAGACTCCATAGCAAACATACTCAATGGTTAATATTGAAAACGTCTCTCATGATATCAGGAATAAGACAAGTTCTATGTATCTTTATCACCACTACTATCCAACATTGTATTGGAGGCCTAACCAGTGCAACCAGGCAAGAAAAAAAACCAACAACAACGTATGACATAAGGATTGGAAAAGAATAACTAAAACAGCTTTTATCCATGAATAACATGATTATGTAACTAGAGAATCTGAAAGAATCTAAATACATATGGTTAGAATTAGTAAATAAATTTAGCAAGGTCATTGTATACAAGTTTAGTACATAAGAAAATAAGCATTTCTATACCCCTGAGACAAAAATGAAAATAAAAAGTACAATTTATGACAAAAGAGGTACTGATATGCAGCAGTAAAAAAATGGTCTTTGAAATAAGTAGTGCAAGATTTTTTGGATACTCACATGGAAATATATCTTGACTTTTATTACTAGGCACAAAATTCCAGATTGATTTCAGATTTAAATATGAAAGATAAAATAATAAATATTTGGAGGAAAATATAGGACAGCATTTTCATAATCTTGGATTAGGCAAAAGTTTTTAGTGGTCTCTGAGACAATAGTTTGCCAAAAAAATGCTCTAGCAACTTTGAAAATTTATAGGCACTGTGTGGAGAAATCTCACTGGGTATGACTGTGAGTGCATGTGTGTGTAGGGGGAGGCAAATGTCTTTCTTACGTATCAGAATTCTTCCATAGTTGTCAATGGAATAGGGAAACCACTTTAGAAACTAGGATAAATCCAGCGTCCAAAATGCTAAGAAGCTATGCAATGCAGTTATAAAGGTAGTATGTGTAGTGTGGTGGTACCAGGGGCTGGGGTGGAGAAGGAATGGGGAGATGATCAAAGAATACCAACTTCCACTTAAAATATAAGTAAGTTCTGAGGATTTAATATATACCATGGTGATTATAGTCAATAACACTGTACTGGAAAGTTGCTAGGCAAGTAAATCTTAATTTCTCACCACAAAAAAGAAATGGTAATTATGTGACATAATGGAAGTGTTAGCTAAAACAGTGGTGGTAATCATTTTGCAATATATAAGTATCAGATCAACACGTTGTCCACTGTAAAATTACACAATGTTATATGCCAAATATATCTCAATAAAGCTGGAGGGGGGGGGAAGGGTAGTGTGTAATCCTAAAGATTTTTTAAATTTTTTTGCTTTCATTTTGTAAACACCCTGAAGAATGTTTCTGATCTTCCAGGTTAGGGATTTGAACCTCAATAACCTTACCAGCATTAATATTCTAAATCAAAAGTCATAATAAACAATAACTGTGACAAGGTCACGGTGTAAATAAATCAACTAGCACTGAAATTATGTTTTTCTGGTTCTTTCCTGAGAAGTCATGTAGCTTTACCTGCCAACTAACAAATGTTTATTGAATGCCTAGCTGCACCTAGAGATGCCTTAGGTACTCAGGAGGAATAGGAAAGAATAAGATCTTACCTTAAAGAACCCTTACTTTCAAGGAAGATTTGGGTGCAAAAACAATGTACAAGTTAGTAAAAAAAAAATGGTTCAGGATAAATCTCAGGTACTAATAGTATTAAGAAGGTAAAACAAGATATGCTACGGAGAGACTGGGGACTATGTGGGAAATGTTGAGTCACAATGTCTGATGCAGACAGACTAGTTAAAAGGTAAGAGATGTTGGGAATTTTGATTAGTTTGTAGCAGTGGGAATGGTGAGATGTAGCTGGATTCTGCATATAATTTGACTCCAGTGCTGATAAGAGTTTCCAGTAGAGCACATATGGGGAGTGCTAAAAGAGAGTGATCAATGATAGATTTTAGAAATTTTTGTCTGCACAACTGGGTGGATGGTAATGCCATTTCTGCATTGTGGAGGACGTGTGTTGAGGGAAAAGATTTGGTATGGAATGGAGAAATCAATAGTTCAATTTTGTCACTTTGATTTGAGATGCCTCTTAGACATCCTAGTAGAAATGTTGGTTACAGCAGTTGTATATATGGAGCTGAATCTCAGAGGAGAAGTTCAGGAACTATACTTAAATTTAATAAACATACACATAAAGATGGTATTTGAAGTAGTCACAGTGGATGAGATCATCTGGGGAGAAACCTGGAAGTCCTTCAACATTTAGATGTGTGGGTAAAGATGAGGAATCAGGAAAGAAATTGAGAAGGAATGACACCTGAGATAGATGCAGAAGTGTTTTCCCAGTGAACACTAAATTCCTCTGGGCAAGTGTATTCTCCCAGTGAAAACAAAGCAAGGAAACATGCTCTATATTGCACCATGATTCAGATGCAAAGTTCCAACTGTCTGACTTTACTCTGCTTTGCCCACAGCAGAACTGACATATAGTCTCTCTAAATGAATGTGTTGTTGGTAAGTACAATGAAGGCATTATTATTACTTTATCTTCATATTTAAAGTCTTTGAAAAGTTAAATTATTGGCATAAAGTCACATGGCTTGCAAGTAACACACCCAGAGCCAGCACATGACTGGCCAGCCAGTCAGGACTTCTGACTAAATTATATACACCCAATGTCCCAACTCTGCCACCTAGGCCAGAGCAGGTAATTTCGATGTTCAAACCACACTGGTTTCTGCAGACTTGATTTCTGTCTCTCTATGCATGCTTCTCTCATTCTCATTTTGGAAAGTATTCCTTCAACTGAAGGTCAGAAGCCAATGGTGAGAATCTTCAGGGAATAAAATGGCACTGAGGGAGGAAGCCAACTGTATTCAAAAAACTGACATGAGACCTCTTTGGTTCAAACCATATGCTCTTATGGCATCCCATGTCCTGGCTAGATAGTCATTTTGGGAAAAATCTGTACTCTGGAATACTCTAATTATAGAGAGGCCCAGAATCCATCAAGAGGCAAGCTTTTATATTCTCCATGGTAGGTCTTAGGAAATTCTGTGACTCTTTTTTGTCTCAGAATACCAGGCATCTGTGATCTCACTTACTGCTTAAAAGCTCCAAACATTTGGGCTTCCTGGAAAGTCACAATCATAGCTCTCAAATTTTATAGGACAGAGCACAAAGTTAATGTAATTTCCAATGAAAGTTAATCATTAAGTGTGTATAACAATATTGTTATTTCTTCATAAGAATTTTAACTTAAAAAAAATTTTAACCACTTTATTAAGGTATGATTTACATACCTTAATATCCACTCATTGTAAATGTAGTTAGATGATTTTTTACTTTAGTAAGTTTACAGTTGTGCAGTCATCACCACCATCCATTTCCATCATCCCCCAAAATTTCATCATGCTACTCTACAGTTAATCACTGCTCCCACTTCAGCCTCTTATCTACTTTTTGTTTCTTATTTGCCTTTTCTGAATAGTTCATGTAAATTGACTTATACAATAGGTAGCAATATGTGTCTGGGTTCATTCTCTTAGCATAATGATTTTGATGTTCATCTATGTCATTGAATGTATCAGACTTTCATTCCATTATTTTGCTACATAGTATTCTATTGTTATGGATATACCAAATTTTGTTTATCTATTTACTAGTTGATAAAAATCTGGGTTATTTCCAGTTTGAGACTATAATGAATAAAGATGCTGAGAATATTTATGTACATGTCTTTGTGTGAACAAAGGTTTTTATTTTTCTTGGATTCCTAAGAGTATAATTCCTTAATTATATAAATTTTTAATATTTTAAGAAACACCAAACCATTTTACAGTGGCTATACCATTTTACATTACCACCAGCAAGTTAGGAGAGTTCCAGTTTTTCCACTTCCTTGTCAATATTTGTTACTGTATCTTTTTTTTTAATTATAGTTATTCTGGTAGGTGTGTAGTGGTATCTTATTATGTTTTTTTAAGTTTATTTATTTATTTTGAGAGAGAGAGAGCCTGAGTGCAAGGAGAGGGGCAGAGAGAGAGAGGGAGAGAGAGGGAATCCCAAGCAGGCTCTGTGCTGTCAGCACAGAGCTCAATGCGGGACACAATTTCACTAACCATGAGATTATGATCTGAGTCAAAATCAAGAGTTGGACACTTCGACTGAGCCACCCAGGCACCCCTCTCATTATCATTTCAATTTGTATTTTCCTAATAGCTAATGATGTTGAGCACATTTTCATGTTTATTAGTCATTCATTCATCTTCTCTAATGACATATCTATTCAAATAATCTGTTAGTTTTTTTCTTTCAAATTATTGTTTACCTTCTTATTGAATTGAAGAGTTCTTTATATGTTCTGGATACAAGTTACTTATCAGATATGTGATTTGCAAAATTTTATCTCAGTCTGTGGCTGAAGTTTTCATTTTCTTAGTGGTGACTTTTGAAACACAAAAGTTTTTAATTTTTATGAAATTAATATATCAATTTTTAATGGATTATACTTTTGGCCATGTATCTAATAACTTTTTGTCTAACCCAAGGTTATGAAGACTTTTTCCTGTTTATTCTAGTTTTGCAGTTTTGTAGGTTTACCTTTCACATTTAAGCCTATGAACCATTTTGAGTTAATTTTTATGTATGGTTTGCACTAAGAATCTCAGTTAATTTTTTTGTTTTCATTTTTTTGCATATGGCTGTTCAATTGTCCCAGGACCATTTATTGAAAAGATTGCCTTTTGCTTTATTGAATTATCTAAGCATCTTTGTCAAAAATTAATTGACAATAAATTTCAGAACTCTTAATTCTGTTCCATTGATTCATATTTCTATCCTTGTACCAACCCTACACGGTCTTGATTACTGTAGATGTATAGTAAGTTTTGAAATTGGGTACTATAAGTCCTCCAACTTTGTTCTTCTATTTCAAAATCATTTTGGCTATTCTAGGTCCTTTGCATTTCAATATACAGTTTAGGATCAACTTCTCAATCTTTTGGTAGACCAAAAGAACCTACTCAGATTTGGATAGGGGTTATATTGAAGTTATAGATAAATTTGGAGAGAACTGCTATCTTGATCATTTTGAACCTCCCTATCTGTAAAATGTCTCTCCATTTATTTAGATCTATAATTCCCTTCACAATGTTTTATAGTTTTCAGTGTACAGGTGTTCTACTTCTTTAGTTAAATTTGTTACTAAGTGTATTACTTACACTGTTGTAAGTGGAATTGTTTTTTTTTTTAATTGTATTTTCAGGTTGTTAATTAGCAGTGTAAAGAAATATTTCTAATTTTGTACATTGATCTTGTATTTTGCAGCCATACTACACTCCTACTAGTTCTTTTTTTTTTTTTTCCTGTCTTTGTTTTTGTTTATTTTGTGGCTGCCTTGGGATTTTCTACATCCAGGATATGTAATCTGCAAATAAAAAAGTTTCACTTCCTCTTTCCAATTTAGATACTTTCAGTTTCCTCTCTTTGTCTCTGGCCCTCCCTACAGCTCTTTTTCCTTTTTCAAGTGCCAGAACCTCCAGTATATTGCTGTATGGCAGTAGTGAAGGCGGCCTTCTTTGTCTTTTCTCCTAAGTAGAAGTCATTCACTATTATGTGTGATGTTAGCTATGGGTTTTTTATAGATGCCCTTTATGAGGTTGAGAAAGCTTCCTTCTATTCTTACTGTGTTGTGAGTTCATGACCATGAATGGGTGATGGATATTTTCAAGTGCTTTTTCTTCATTTATTGAGATGATGTGTGGTTATCCTCCTTCCTATTAACATTGTGAGTTAGAAAAAAAAAACCTATTTTATACCTTCTGGATAGGGAAAAAAACAATTTTTCCTTCCTGAGTTTCTCCTGTGTTTCCTTTACTTCTCACATTATGACCACACTCACACAGAATGCTACACTTCTGGTCACCAAATATGTGAGATTTTCCCCCTGACATCAAAAAATTCTCTACACTTTAATTCAATCCTGAAGATAGTGTCATCCCACGGGTTAAGGAGTCAGGCCCATGAGACTGTTCCCAACTTCAGATACCAATCACAAGTGGTAGGTCCCCAGGTTAACCACAACTTCTGTCTGACTTGGCTACAAATCAGAGATTCCCATGATCAGCTCCTTAGGTTTGATTAATTTGCTACAGCAGCTCACAAAACTCAAAGAAATACTTATATTTACCAGTTTATTAAGGGATATGATAAAGGATACAGATGAACAGCCAGATGAAGAGATACATAGGGCCAGGTGAAAAAACACAGACTGGCTGGATCACCCTGCTGGTACATGGATGTGTTCACCAACCTGGAAGCTCCCTGAATCCCATACTTTTGGAGTTTTGTGGAGGCTTCCTTGCATAGGCACAATGAATTAGTAGCTCCATTTCTAGCTCTTCTCCCCTTTCTGGAGAAGTAGGGGTGAGGCTGAAATTTCTAAGCTTCTAATCATGGCTTGGTCTTTCTGGTGACCAGACCCTACCCAGGAGCCCATCCAGGGTCACCTCAATATAACAAAAGATGCTTCTAGTGCTCTTATCACTTATGAATTTCTAAGACTTTTAAGAGCTCTGTGCCAGGAATTAGGGGCAGAGACCAACATATATTTTCTGTTCTCTCCCACATGATTAGCTACATGATTAATTGATTTTGAGATTTTAAAACAATGTTTGCATTCCGTGGTGAATCCTACTGTGTCATGTTGGGTTTGGTTTGCCAGTATTTTATCCAGTAGTTTGCATCTATGCACATATTGATATTGATTTGTTTTGTTTTATTTCTTGTGATGGCTTTCTTTTTCTTTTTCTCATGATATCTTTATCTACTTTGGCAACAAGGTAGTAGCACTGTTTCATAAGTTAGGAAATATTCCTTTTTCTTATATTTTCTCAAACAATATATGAAGTATTGTTTCTTCTTAAATGTTGGAGAGGATTAATAGTGAAGCCATATGGGGCTTTTATTTGTGGAAAATATTTTGTTAGTAAATCAATTTCTGTACTTGTTATTAGATATATCTATATTTCCTATTTCTTTTTGAGTCGATTCTGTTCATTTATGTCTTTCTAGAAATTTCCCAATTTTATCTAAGTGGTCTAGTTTGTTGCATAGCCTTGTTCATAATATTCCATTAAATACTTTGAATTTCTGGAAGATTTCTAGTGATGTTCCCATTTTTTTCTATACTGATTTTATAATTTATGTATTCTCTCTCTTCTTACATCGGATAATCTAAATAGGAAGTTATTAATTTTGTTGGTCTCTTCAGAGAATAAAGTCTTTGTTTAATTGATTTTTCTTTTCTTTTTGTTTTTTTTATTTCATTGATTTCTGTTTTTATCTTTCTTAAGTCATATCTTATGCTTTTATTTGGCTTAACTTTCTCTTATTTTTCTAATTTCTTAAGGTGGGAAGCTTTGATTATTTATTAGAGAACTTTGTTCTTTTATACCATAAGAGTTTAAAACTATATATTTTCTCTTAAGTTCTCCTTTAGCTGCACCCCATAAATTTTGACATGCCATGTTTTCATTTTAAGTCACTGTAGAATATTTTAAAATTGGCCTTGTAGTTTTTTGACAACTCAAAGTTTATTTATAATATGTTGCTTGATTTCTAAATATTTGAAGTCTCCCATATTTGGGGCTCCTGTCAATTTCTAATATAATTCCAATTTTTTCAAAGCATCTATTTTGTATGTTTTCACTCTTTTTAACCTTACTGATATTTGTTTTATGGCCTAGAATATTTTAAAGAATGTGTATTCTGAAATTGTGAGATGACTTGTTTAATACATGGCAATTAGATTTGCGTCAATTATTAGTGTTGTTCAATTCTTCTATATCCTAACTGATTTTCTTCCCAGTTTTCTCAGTTATTAACTTTCCAACTATTACTGTATAATTGTCTGTTTTTTCCTTTCAATTTTGTTAATTTTTAACTTTATTGGCTTTATTAACTTTGTTACCTTTATTGACTTGATTAACCTTATTAAGTTATTATTAACTTAATTGACAAATATAATTGAAGATATTTATAGTTCACAATGTGATGATTTGATATACATATACATTTTTGCTTTATGTATTTTGAGACTCTGTTGTTAGGTACAAATGATGTTGTAATTTGTATATCTTCCTGTTATATTGACTCTTCTATCATTATAAAATTTCTACATCTCAAGTAATAATTCTTTCATAAAGGCTAGTTTGTCTGATATTAATAGAAACACTACAACTCTTATATAGCTATACCAGCATATCTTTTTTTAATCCTTTTACTTTTAACCTACTTGTATCTCTGAATCTAAGGTGTGCCTCTGGTAGATTGTATAGTTGGGTCTTGCTTTTTAAATCTTGTCTGACACAGCATGGTATTGGCACAAAAACAGACACATAGACCAATGGAATAGAATAGAGACTCCAGAATTGGACCCACAAAACTATGGCCAACTAATCTTTGACAAAGCAGGAAAGAATATCCAATGGAAAAAAAGACAGTCTCTGTAAAAATGGTGTTGGGAGAACTAGACAGCAACATGCAGAAGAATGAAACTAGACCACTTTCTTACACCATTCACAAAAATAAACTCAAAATGGATAAAGGACCTGAATGTGAGACAGGAAACCATCAAAACCCTAGAGGAGAAAACAGGAAAAAAACCTCTCTGACCTCAGCTGCAGCAATTTATTACTCAAAACATCTCCAAAGGCAAGGGAATTAAAAGCAAAAATGAACAATTGGGACCTCATCAAGATAAAAAGCTTCTGCACTGCAAAGGAAACAATCAACAAAACTAAAAGGCAACTGACAGAATGGGAAAAGATGTTTGCAAATGACATATCAGACAAAGGGCTAGTATCCAAAATCTATAAGGAACTCACCAAACTCCATACCCAAAAAACAAATAATCCAGTGAAGAAATGGGCAGAAGACATGAATAGACACTTCTCTAAAGAAGACATCCAGATGGCCAACAGTCACATGAAAAGATGCTCAACGTCACTCCTCATCAGGGAAATACAAATCAAAACCACACTCAGATATCACCTCACACCAGTCAGAGTGGCCAAAATGAACAAATCAGGAGACTATGGATGCTGGAGAGGCTGTGGAGAAACGGGAACCCTCTTGCACTGTTGGTGGGAATGCAAACTGGTGCAGCCGCTCTGGAAAACAGTGTGGAGGTTCCTCAAAAAATTAAAAATAGATCTACCCAATGACCCAGCAATAGCACTGCTAGGAATTTACCCAAGGGATACAGGAGTGCTGATGAATAGGGGCACTTGTACCCCAATGTTTATAGCAGCACTCTCAACAATAGCCAAATTATGGAAAGAGCCTAAATGTCCATCAACTGAAGAACGGATAAAGAAATTGTGGTTTATATACACAATGGAATACTACTTGACAATGAGAAAGAGTGAAATATGGCCTTTTGTAGCAACGTGGATAGAACTGGAGAGTGTTATGCTAAGTGAAATAAGTCATACAGAGAAAGACAGATACCATATGTTTTCCCTCTTATGTGGATCCTGAGAAACTTAACAGAAGACCATGGGGGAGGGGAAGGAAAAAAAAAGTTAGAGAGGGAGGGAGCCAAACCATAAGAAACTCTTAAAAACTGAGAATAAACTGAGGGAGGGGAACGTGGGTGATGGGCATTGAAGAGGGCACCTGTTGGGATGAACACTGGGTGTTGTATGGAAACCAATTTGACAATAAATTTCATACAAAAAAATAAATAAATCTTGTCTGACAATCTTTGCCTTTTGATTGAGTCATGTAGGCAATTAATAATTAATGTAATTATTGATAGTGTTGGATCACATTTGCTATTTTGACATTTGTTTTTTTATATCTCCTGATTTTTTCCCTCAATTTTTCCTTTACTGCTTTCTTTTGTGTTAAACAAATATTGTTTAGTGAAGATTTAAAATAATCTGTTGATTTTTAGTAATACATTTTGAAGGTATTTTTTTAGTGGTTGTTTTAGGGATTGTAATATATGTCTTACTAAACCACAGTGTAGTTCTGGTAAAATATGGGAACATTGCTTCATATGTATTGCTTCATATGTATGGCTCCATTGCCCCATTTCTTTGTGCTATTGTTGTCATATAGTTTGTCATAAGATAAATTATAAACACAACAACACAACATTGTAATTATTTCTTTTTTAAAAGTTTATTTATTTATTTTGAGAGAGAGAGAGAGAGAGAGAATGAGAATGCATAGGGGAGGGGCAGAGAGGGAGAGAGAGAGAGAATCCTAAGCAGGCTCTTCACTGTCAGAGCAGAGACTGTTGTATTGCAGGGCTTGAACTCACAAACCATGAGATCATGAGCCAAGATGAAATCAAGAGTCAGATGCTTAACCGACTGAGCCACCCAAGTACCCCTGTCATTATTGCTTTACACAATTCTATGTATTTAATGAAGGTAAGATACAAGAAAAAGTATATTCTCATATGTGGTTCTTCATTCAATCTGTGGTAATGTCACTTGGTTGGAGTATATGAAGAAAATCTGTCTTTATACGTATAGGTGTTAGGATTATTTTGATAGACTATTCAGATAATCATGGATAGTCTTTGATACTAGACCAAAATTTGACAATTGACAATTTCTTATTGCAATTTAAGTTGCAGTGTGGAATCTGCAAACAAATCAATGAACTTTCTGTACTCTGTTACATTAATAGCCATTGGGTTTTGAGTGGATTTTTTACTTATGCTTTATTTTGTATTATCAAATATGGGTCATTTGGAAAATGTTGGTTCACTGTATGCAGATTTACCAAATGTCCACATAATTTGTTACACAATATCAAAGAATTAGTTTCATTTGTAATATCACCAATTTCATTGTAAAAATCTTTTCTGGGGAAGCTGTCAAGCTCATGGTAGTGGATATAAGTATCCCAAAATTTTAATTTTCATTTGAAATATGAAATTTTATCATTGACAATAAATAAAATCATTTTGAAAATATAGGATCACTTTATTAATTTTCAAGAAATGTATTTAAAATGTCCACATCTGAGTAACAATGGTATGTCTATAAGTTATTCCTTACAGGAAAACAATGGTGTTCCATAAAAAAATGTGTCTAGTTCAGCTTGCAACTCAATCAATTCCACATGTGCTTTTCATTAGGATAATCATCACACTTCAGTGTATATCAGAAGTGCTTTATGTGTGCTTCCCATTTCTTCCCATAGAATATTAAAAAGATAGGGGCTTGTGGATGGCTCAGTTGGTTAAGTGTCAACTCTTGCTTTTCGTACAGGTCATAATCTCACAGTTCTGTGAGATTGAGCCCCTTGTCAGGCTCTGCACTGTCAGCACAGGCTCTGCTTGGAATTCTCTCCCTGTCTCTCTGCCCCTTCCCAGTTAACATGCTCTCCCTCTCAAAATAAATAAATAAATAATAAAAATAAACAAATAATAAAAATAAATAATACAGGAGGAGCCAAGATGGTGGAACAGCATGGAAGTTTTTTGTGTGTCTCACGTCCATGAAATACTAAACCATCCTACACACCTAGAAAACTGACTGGAGGATTAACACAACAATCTGCAAAACCTGAACCACAGAATTCAGCAGATATGCGACGTGGAGAAGTGAACCTGGGGAGTGAGAAGATAAAGGAAGGGAGGTGCTTTTGTGAGCAGAGAGAGGATGGGGTGGGGGAAGAATACAGGAAAATCACCCCTCCCCAAAAGCAGCTGGAGAGAAAGTGGAAAATTGTAAACAGCTGCAGGGACTAAACTGAAAAGGGAGAAAGGATAAAGGAGAGGGTTTAAATTCCACTAAGACTATAAACAAAGGGAGTGCAGAGTCTGCAACTCCACAACCCGATACCTGGTGGTGCTCTGGTGGGAAGGGCCAATCCCCAGGACCAGAGTGGGGTCCGAGAGGTTCTCGAACCACACGGGAAGAAGCAGTTCCACTGCTGGAAGGACATTTGGTAGAGACTGTTGAAGCCACCTGGTCCCAGCAGACCCCAGAGAACGGCCACATTCGCTGGTGCTGGAATAAGGTCCTTAAGGGTGAAGCTTGTGCCAGATGTGTGTTGTGAGTTTCCATAATTGCTGAAACACTGCTGCTATACTATGTCGCGAACTTTTTCTGGGTCAGGCCAGCACCTGGCCGCAGTCTTGGGGCACCGGCAGCAGCAGGCTCCAGTAGGCATTCCTGGATACCGCCGACACTCGGCCATTGCTCATTTGGCCATTGCTCAGTGAAATCCTCCCACAGAGGGGCGCAACAGGTGCAAGCCACAGTCATTTGGAAGTAAGGGGCCAGGGAAGGCAGCCGCATCTGAGACAAAACTTGGGAGACAGGTATTGCTTGGGGCTTGGTCACAGAGAGTGAAAAAGCGGGGAGTAGACGAGAGCTGAAGACAGAGGATGGGTGCGCGACTGCTGATCCAGAACAGACTGGGTACCTGGATGATGTCATTTTCACCACTCCCTTGCATGCACATACGCACCTGTGAGCCTCACAACAATCCACCCCAGTAGGCTAGCGGTGCCACCTAGTAAAGAACAGAGCCATTGCACTGAGCCCCGCCCAATTGGGCCAACTTCGCTCTTCAAGAACACAAGTCTCAACTTGTACTTAGTTTACGGACTATAAAGCACTTCATAATCTGACTTCTAGAGGAAAATGAAGTAACTTCAGTCCTATTTCAATCTGTTAGCAGGTCCATCTATTCAATTTTATTTTTTTTTCTCTTTTTCACTTCTTTTCTTTTTCTTGAATACACAAAAAGAAAAAATTCATTTTTATTTTCAATTTTTATTAAAAATATTTTCTTTAATTTTTTACTATATTTTTTACTTTTGTGTAAATTTTTTCAACTTCTATTTTACATCCATCATTTTATTTTAGTCTACTACAGTGTATTCACTTTTTCAAATTTTCAAACGATTTTCTTCTTTTTTTCTTTTTTCTTTTCCTTTTTTTCCTCTTTTTTTGTTTATTTTCTTTTTCTTGAATATAGAAAAATAAAAAATTCATTTTTATTTTCAATTTCTATTGAAAATATTTTTCTTTAAATTTTTCTACTATATTCTTTACTTTTGTGTAAATTTTTTCAAATCCTATTTTACTCCCATCATCTCATTTTAGTATACTTCAGTGTATTCATTTTTTCAAAGTATGAAATGATTTCCTTTTTTTTTTGTCCCTCTTTTTTTTTCTAATCTGTCAAGGCACTTTCAACACCCACAGCAAAACACACCTAGGATCTAGCATCATTTATTTGATTTGTGTGTGTGTGTGTTTTTAATTTTTTAATTTTAATATTTTTTTAATTTAAAATTGTTTTTTATTTTAATTTTTCTACCTCATTAATTCCTTTTCTCTGTTCAAAATGACAAAACGAAGGAATTCACCCCAAAAGAAAGAGCATGAAGAAATGACAGCCAGGGATTTAACCAACACAGATACAAGCAAGATGTCTGAACCAGAATTTAGAATCATGAGAATAAGAATACTAGCTGGAGTTGAAAATAGATTAGAATCCCTTTCTGCAGAGATAAAAGAAGTGAAAAATAGCCAGAATGAAATTAAAAATGCTATAACTGAGCTGCAATCATGGATGGATGCTGCGGTGGAAAGGATGGTTGCGGCAAACAGAGAATCAGCCATAGAGAGGACAAACTTATAGCGAATAATGAAGCAGAAAAAAAGAGGGAGATTAAGGCAAAAGAGCACTATTTAAGAATTAGAGAAATCAGTGACTCATTAAAAAGGAATAACATCAGAATCATAGGGGTCCCAGAAAAGGAAGAGACAGCAATAAGGGTAGAAGGGTTATGTGAGCAAATCATAGTGGGAAAGTTTCCTAACCTGGGGAAAGACACAAACATCAAAATCCAGGAAGCATAGAGGACCCCCATTAGACTGAACAAAACCCAACCATCAACAAGGCATATCATAGTCAAATTCACAAAATAATCAGGCAAGGAGAGAATCATGAAAGCAACAAGGGAAAAAAAGTCCCTAACCTACAAGGGAAGACAGATCAGGTTTGCAGCAGACCTGTCCACAGAAACTTGGCAGGCCAGAAAGGAGTGGCAGGATATATTCGGTGTGCTGAATCAGAAAAATATGCAGCCAAGAATTCTTCATCCAGCAAGGATGTCATTCAAAATAGAAGGAGAGATCAAAAGTTTCCCAGACAAACAAAAATTAAAGGAGTTTGTGACCACTAAACCACCACACTAAATTCCTGCAAGAAATTTTAAGGGGACTCTCTGAGGGGAGAAAAGATGAATATATATATATATATATATAGAGAGAGAGAGAGAGAGAGAGACAGAGAGACAGAGAGAAATAAATACCAAAACAACAAAGATTAGAAAGGACCAGAGAACACTACCAGAAACTCCAACTCTACAAGCATCATACTGGCAATAAACTCATATCTTTCAGTACTCACTCTAAACATCAATGGACTCAATGCTCCACTCAAAAGACATAGGGTAACACAATGGATAAGAAACAAGATCCATCTATATGCTGTTTACAAGACACCCACTCTAGACCTAAAGACACCTTTAGATTGAAAATAAGGGGATGGAGAACCATCTAGCATGCTAATGATCACCAAAAGAAAGCCAGAATAGCCATACTTCTATCAGACAATCTAGACTTTAAAATAAAGACTGTATCAAGAGATGCAAAAGGGCATTATATCACAACCAAGGAGTCTATCCACCAAGAAGACCTAACAATTGTAAACATTTATACACCAAATGTGAAAGCACCCAAATATATAAATCAATTAATCACAAATATAAAGAAACTCATCAATAGTAATACCATAATAGTAGGAGACTTCAACACCCCACTCACAGCAATGGACAGATCATCTAATCAAAAAATCAACAAGGAAACTATGACTTGGAATGACACACTGAACCAGATGGACTTACAGATATATTCAGAATATTTCATCCTAAAGCAGCAGAATATACATTCTTCTCCAGTGCACATGGAATGTTCTCCAGAATAGACCATATACTGGGACACAAAACAGCCCTAAATAAGTACAAAAAGATCAAGATCATACCATGCATATTTTCAGACCACAACACTATGAAACTCGAAATGAACTACAAGAAAAAATTTGGAGAGGTAACAAATACTTGGAGACTGAAGAACATCCTACTAAAGAATGAATGGGGTAACCAAGCAGTTAAAGAGGAAATTAAAAAGTATATGGAAGCCAACAAAAATGATAACACCACAACCCAAAACCTCTGGGACACAGCAAAGGCGATCATAGGAGGAAAGTATATAGCAATCCAGACCTTCCTAAAGAAGGAAGAAAGATCTCGGATATACAACCTAACCTTATGCCTTAAGGAGGTGGAAAAAGAACAGCAAATAAAACCCAAAACCAGTAGAATACAGGAAATAATAAAAATTAGAGCAGAGATTAATGCTATTGAAACAAAAAAAAAATGTAGAACAGATCAGTGAAACCAGAAGCTGGTTCTTTGAAAGAATTAACAAAATTGATAAACCACTAGCCAGTTTGATCAAAAAGAAAAAGGAAAGTACCAACAAAAATAAAATCAAGAATGAAAGAGAAAAGATCACAACCAACACTGCAGAAATAAAAACAATAATAAAAGAATGTTATGAGCAATTATATGCCAGTAAAATGGGCAATCCAGAAGAAATGGAAAAATTCCTAGATACATATACACTACCAAAACTGAAACAGGAAGAAATAGAAAATTTGAACAGACCCATAAGCAGTAAGGAAATCGAATTCATAATCAAAAATCTGCCAAAAAATCAAGAGTCCAGGGCCAGATGGCTTTCCAGGGGAATTCTACCTACCATTTAAGGAAGAGGTAACACCTATTCTCTTGAAGGTGTTCCAAACAATAGAAATGGAAGGAAAACTTCCAAACTCTTTCTATGAAGCCAGCATTACCTTGGCTCCAAAACCAGACAGAGATTCCACTACAAAGGAGAACTATAGACCAATTTCCTTAATGAACATGGATGCAAAAATCCTCAACAAGATCACATTAAAAAAATTATTCACCACGACCAAGCAGGATTTATACCTGGGATGCAGGGCTGGTTCAATAGCTGCAAAACAATTAACGTGATTCATCACATCAATAATAGAAAGGACAAGAACCATATGATCCTCTCCAAAGATGCAGAGAAAGCATTTGACAAAATACAGCATCGTTTCTTGATAAAAACCCTCAAGAAATTAGGGATAGAAGGAGCATACCTTGAGATCAGAAAAGCCATATATGGATGACCCAATGAGAATATCATCCTCAATGGGGAAAAACTGAGAGCTTTCCCCTTAAGGTCAGGAATAAGACAGGGATGTCCACTCTCACCAGGGTTATTCAACGTAGTATTGGAAGTTTTAGCCTCTGCAACCAGACAACACAAAGAAATAAAAGGCATCCAAATTGGCCAGGAGAAGGTCAAACTTTCACTCTTCACAGATGACATAATACTCTATATGGAAAACCCAAAAGATGCCACCAAAAAACTGCTAGAATTGATTCATGAATTCAGCAAAGTTGCAGGATATAAAATTAATGCACAGAAATCGGTTGCATTCCTATATACCAACAATGAAACGACAGAAAGAGAAATCAAGGAATCGATCCCAGTTACAGTTGCACAAGAAAACCATAAAATACCTAGGAATAAATCTAACCAAAGAGGTGAAAAATCTATACACTGAAAACTATAGAAAGCTTATGAAAGAAACTGAAGAAGACACAAAAAAATGGAAAAAATTCCACACTCCTGGATAGGAAGAACAAATATTGTTCAAAGGTTGATACTACCCAAAACAATCTACGTATTCAATGCCATCTCTATCAAAATAACATCAACATTCTTCACAGAGCTAGAACAAATAATCCTAAAAATTGTATGGAACCAGAAAAGACCCCAAATAGCCAAAGCAATCTTGAAAAAGAAAACCAAAGCAGGAGGCATCACAATCCCAGACATCAAGCTATACTACAAAGCTGTAAGCATCAAGACAGTATGGTACTGGCACAAGAACAGACACTCAGATCAATGGAACAGAATAGAAAACCCAGAAATGGACCCACAAAAGTATGGACAACTAATCTTTGACAAAGCAGGAAAGAATATCCAATGGAATAAAGACAGTCTCTTCAGCAAGTGGTACTGGAAAAACTGGACAGCGACATGCAGAAGAATGAACCTGGACCATTTTCTTACACCATACACAAAAATAAACTCAAAATGGATGAAAGAACTCAATTTAAGACAGGAAGCCATCAAAATCCTCAAGGAGAAAGCAGGCAAAAACCTCTTTGATCTTGCCCTCAGCAACTTCTTACTCAACACGTCTCCAGAGACAAGGGAAACAAAAGCAAAAATGAACTACTTATCAAAATAAAAACTTCTGCATAGCAAAGGAAACAATCAGCAAAACTAAAAGGCAACCGACAGAATGGGAGAAGATATTTGCAAATGACATACCAGATACAGGGTTAGTATCCAAAATCTATAAAGAACTTATCAATCTCAACACCCAAAAAACAAATAATCCAATAATGACATAGGCAAAAGACATGAATAGACACTTCTCCAAGGAAGACATCCAGATGGCCAACAGACACATGAAAAAGTGCTCAACATCACTCATCATCAGGGAAATACAAATCAAAACCACCATGAGAGACCACCTTACACCTGTCAGAATGGCTAACATTAACAACTCAGGCAGCAACAGATGTTGGGGAGGATGCGGAGAAAGAGGATCTCTTTTGCATTGTTGGTGGGAATGCAAGCTGGTGCAGCCAGTCTGGAAAACAGTATGGAGGTTCCTCAAAAAACTAAAAATAGAACTACCCTACCACCAGCAATTGCACTCCTAGGCATTTATCCACAGGATACAGGTGTGCTGTTTCGAAGGGACATATGCACCCCCAAGTTTATAGCAGCACGATCAACAATAGCCAACGTATGGAAAGAGCCAAGATGTCCACTGATGGATGAACGTATATAGAAGATGTGATATATACATATATATGTATATGTATATGTATATATGTATATATATATATGTGTGTGTATATATATATATATATATATATATATATATATATACACACACACACAATGGAGTATTACTCGGCAATCAAAAAGAATGAAATCTTGCCATTTGCAACTACGTGCATAGAACTAGAGGGTATTATACTAAGTGAAATTAGTCAGTCAGAGAAAGACAAAAATCATATGACTTCACTCATATGAGGACTTTAAGAGACAAAACAGATGAACATAAGGGAGGGGAAACAAAAATAATATAAAAACAGGAAGGGGGACAAAACATAAGAGTCTCTTAAATATGGAGAACAAACAGAGGGTTACTGGAGGGGTTGTGGGAGGGGGATGGGCTAAATGGGTAAGGGTCACTAAGGAATGTACTCCCAACATCATTGTTGCGCTATATGCTAACTAATCTGGATGTAAATTTTAAAAAATTAAAAATAAAATTTAAAAAGCAATAAATAAAAAATAATTAAATAATACAGTCCATCTTTATAAAAAAAGAATATTAGGTTAATGAAATTAATGATTTTTCTAAATCAGGGACATTCTTAAGTAGAAGTAATATCTTTTTTTATTTTACTGTGAATGATTGGCAGTGAGGAATTCAATAATATCATAATTTGTTACCAATGCATTGGTTCATGATAAAACATACTGTTTTTTTAGACTATTAATGCAGATATCAGTACAGTGAAAAATGGCAAATGTATAATTATAAAATAGTTTTTACCTCTTGAATCCACTGAAAAATCTCAGGAACCCTATGGGTTTATAGACCACACTGAGAATCACTTGTTTTTTTTAAATTAAATTTTAATTTTAATTCCAGTATAGTTAACATATAGTGTTATATTAGTTTCAAGTGTATAATATAGTGATTCAACAATTGCATACATTACCCAGTGCTCATGACAAGTACAAGCCTTAATTCCCATCACCTATCTCACACACACCCCAACCCCTTCCCCCACGGGTAACCATCAGTTTGTTGAGAAGCCACTGTTTTAATAGACCTACTTGGTTTAAAGAAAAGGAAAAAAAAATCATTCAAACATCTAGGCAAAAAGGAAAAGGAAAAGAAAATTAGTTTGACATCAGACTTTTGACAGCAGTCCTTTTTGCTAGAAGGAAATGGAATACTATATTTAAGATTTAAAGAAATAAGGGGTGCTTGGGTGGCTCAGTCAGCTGAGCATCTGATGCTTGATTTTGGCTCAGGTCATAATCTCATGGTTTGTGAGATCTAGCTCCAAATTGGGCTCCGCCCTGACAGCATAGAGCCTGCATGGGATTCTCTCTCTCCCTCTCCCTCTCTGCCCCACCCCTGCTTATGCTCTCTCAAAACAAATATTTTGTAAAAACAATTTAAAGGAATAAAATAAGTGCCAAATATTTTTATCCATCTAAACTTACCTGAGTTATAAAGGCCACATCCAAACTTTATGAACATATAAGAGCTCAGGAAATTTTGTCTTGAGCCTTTTCTGAGGAACCTACTGTAGAACAAACTTAAACCAACCAATGTAAGAAGCATCAGATAAGAGTGGATCCTGGACACCTAATATACTTGTAGTAGAACCAAGACTATATAATGGAAAATGGAAGATAATATAGTATGTAATTATATTTTGACAGTATAGCTAGAACACAACAATAAAAAATTCAGAGAAAATAGCAACTGTCTAGAAAAAAATAAAATAAACCTCCTGATTGCCTTATTATTAATTGGGTAAAGTAATAGTACTTCCAATTAGATACTGGGGGGAGAGGAAAGAAGGAGTAGGAGGAAGTTTGTAGACCACTTCAATTTTGCTTAAAGGAGGAACTAACAAAGAGTCACCAAACAACAACAACAACAACAACAACAACAACAGCAGCAGCAGCAACAACAGGAATGTACAAAGGATATTATAAAAAGAATTGGTAAAAAATAAAATAACAAATATTGGCAAATATGTAGGGAAATGAGAAAAATAGAAGCTTGTTCCCTTGTTGATGGAAGTGTAAATTGGTGAAAACATTAAGGAAAACAATATGGAAGTTCTTCAAAAACTTAAAAATAGAACTATTGTATGATCTGGCAATTCCACTTCTGGGTGTTTATCCAAAGAAAACAAAATCACAGTCTTGAAAATATGTCTGCACCATGTTCATTGAACCATTATTTATAATAGCCAAAATTTGGAAAAAAACCCAAGTGTCCACTGATGGATGAATGGATAAAGGAAATGTGACACACATACACACACTCACACACACACATATGCACACACTCACACATTATGGAATACCATTCAGTCATAAAAAAAAAAGTAGGAAATTCTGCCATTTGCAATAGCATGGATAAAACATTGACATAATGCTAAGTGAAATAAGTCAGACAGAGAAACACAAATAAATGGTCTCATTTATATCACTTATGTGTAAAACCCAAAAGTAAAACAAAGTACTAAATTCAGAGATACAAAGAACAGACTGGTGGTGGCCACTCGACCACTAATGCTACAAGAGAAAAGAAAGGTCAGATGAAGTTTCCCTAATAATTTTGAATTTATTTATTTATCTAGGGAGCCAATATGCATGTGTTTGTGGGGGAGGGGCAAAGAGAGAGGGAGACGGAGAATCCTGGCTGTTAGCATGGAGCTTGATGCAGGGCTTGATCTCACAAACCGTAACATCATGACCTGAGCCAAAATCAAGATTCAGATGCTTAATTGACTGAGCCACCTAGTCACCCGATAATTTTGAATTCTAAGAGGGCATTAACTGAACCTTCTTAAACGCAAAAACTAATAGAGATAATTTGGAGTTAGTAAAGACAAGAAGATTTTTGCATGAAGGTAACCATTAGAATTGAAAAGTAAATTTGTATTATATATAAATAAAATATAAAACAATACATCAAAACTGAGACCAAATAAAAAGATCATACATCAGTAAGTGTATATTGACATAATTAAGCTCTTAAAAGAAAGAAGTACAGATCAACCAAAAACTGAAATCCAAGAGTACACTGTATTCAAGAGACACACTTAAAAGAAAGAAATATGAAAAGCATGATAAAAGAATGGGCAAAGACATATGAGGCAAATTCATAAGAGCTAAGTATAATGGTGTTGATATTCAACATGGTTAAATTAAGACGAAAGTAATTAAAAGAACAAAGAAAAAGGCTTCATAAAGTTTACTGTTACAGTATGCAATGAAGATATAACAGTTATTAATAGTTTAGACTATTTTAAAATACCTCTCTCAGACCTATAAAAATCAAATGGGCGAAAAAAATGAGTAAAGATTTAGAAGAACAAACAACATAATCAATAAGCTACACCACATAAATATATATTAAAACGTTGAAACGCAAGAATAGAAAATCCACCTTCTCTTCAAGTGCACATTGAACATTAATAAAATTCAACATATTGGGGCCACAATGAAAATCTCAATAAACAAAAAAAGAAAATAGAAATAATAAATACAACATTCTCCAATCACAAAGCTAGAGATTGGTAACAAAATGAAATGATAAAACCCAAGTCTTCTAAAAAGAAAATCTGTGAATTTTAAAACATGTTATTAAAGCACCATTGGATCAAAATAGACATACAGTTCCAAATTGTGGAACGTTTTAAAAATATCAATAACAAAAACAAAACAAAACAAAAAAACTAAGATGGATACCTCTTTCTCTGCTTTGAGCTTGCAATGTGTCATATGAGGCAGTAATCCTGGCTATCTAAATTGCAATCATACACCAGCACTATTGTGTCCATCATTCTGGTATATCGTGTTGCTTCTATTACACCAATAATTACATTGTCCCTTGTCTCAAGTAGTTGTCCTTCTCTACCTTGTGGACAAGGGTGATGATTCACATGGGGTCAGCAGTCCTTGCACTGGCACCAACTTGGTTTCAGCTGTGCCCATAGACTGGTTAGGCACACAGAGACTGAAGAGCAAGTGAAGAGGCCAGGGTTGTACTTTCTTCCACCTCTGTCATTAATCAGGCTCATGACCCTGAGATTATACAGGAGGTTCTATTTTTAAATTCTTTTTGTGATCATCCAATCATGCAACCGTAGCAAGGGACATTTTAAAAATATAGTTTAAGGGGATCTTAGCCTGTGTATTGGAATTTCCCTCAGCATATGGCTTTGCTCCAATTGGAAAAGGCAGAAGTCAAGGCCAGCATTCAGGTGGAAAGGGTATGTCAGCTTGGAATATGTTATGCTTTCTAAGATAGCTTTGAGGTGGTTCAGAGGACCAATCCAGAATATGCTGATGTTTTTAATTTCACTGGAGGCATATGCACAAGAACTTCCTAGAAAGGCAGAGATAGAAGGGTCCTTCTTTCCTCTGGCAGATGAGGCAACTTCATACTTGAGTAAAAACAGAAGGCAGGTACAGGGGCTGGAGTAGGTGAGAGTAGGTGAGTATTCCATGGAGTTCAAGAAAAAGTGATTGATGCAAAACTAGAGGAGAAACTAATTTTCCCAGGAAGGAAAGCTGGAAGAGCTTTCATGTAGAACTGAGGGCCTAGACTCTGCCCTCAAGTCATACATGAGGTTTCTCCTTTTAGGCATGCAAGCTTGCCCCAAAGTTAACACCAAACTCAGCAGAACGAGTATGTGTTGGACACACAGAGGGACACTAGAAGTGCACGTGTACAGAGGGAAGACCAGGAAGGACACAGCTAGAAGATGGTCATGGAGAAGCCAGGGAGAGGGGACTTACAAGAAACTAAACCTGCCAACACCTTGATCTTGGACTTCCAGCCACCAGAATTGTGAGAAAATAAATTTCTGTTGGTTAAGCGACCCTGTCTGTGGTATTTTGTTATGGTGGCCCTAGATAACTAGTAAAATCCCTAATAATTTTCAGATATGAGAAGACATAACCCTTCTCCTTTGTTTTCATGTCTTTGCAATTGTTCTTTCTGCCTTAGATACATCCCTTGTCCATCTGGGAAACTATGTATCTTTTGTGTCTTCTGTGAATCTCTAGTGGATCATATTAGGGAATTAGTTGTCCTCTGTGCACTCAAAGCACCTTAAACAATACATTTTTGGAACATTCATCAAGGTGAGTTAAAAATACTTATTTACATCAGTATTTCCCTGATTAAACTATACACTTCTTGAAAATAGAGATCATCTTTAATTGAAATTCAAATGCACAGAAATAATCAAAATCCTTTGTTCATAAGCATGTTTTGCTGGTTCATGTATACTTTTAAAAAAAATAGGTGCTTTTTAATTTTAAATAATTCAATAAGCAATATGAACCTTGCTATATATTGAATGTTTGCATCCCTCAAAAATTCATATATTGAAACCTAATCCCCAATGTGATGGTTTTGGAGGCGAGGCCTTTGGGAAGTGATTAGGTCATTAAGATGGAGCCCTCACGAATGGGTTTAGCGTCTTCATAAGAGACCACAGAGAGCTTTTCCACCCCTTCCATCATGTGAGGACACATCAAGAAGATGGCTGGCTACCTATGAACCAGTAAGCAGGGTCTCACTGGACACCAAATCTGCCAGCAGATTTATCTTGCTCTTCCCAGCCTCCAGAACTGTGAGCAATAAATGTTGGTTGTTAAAGCCACCCAATCTATGGTATTTCTATTAAAGCAGCCTGAACGAATTATGACAAATCTATTACCTAAGCCAAAACTAGAATGTAATATCTAACTGCATCATCATTACCATCACCATCTTCAACACCCACCCCCTGATAAACATCATCCTGGTTCCTATATTCATGATTCCCTTACCCTTGATCTCTTTTTAATATGATTTAGTTACCACAAACACACATGTGTAAATATATATGTGTGTATATATATATATATATATAGTAATTATCTATATCTTGATATCTTTTTAATACATAGTATATATCTTTTTAATATATAGTATATATTAATATATAGTAATTATCTATATCTTGATATCTTTTTAATATGATTTAGTTACCACACACACATACATAAATATATATATATATATATGGATAGATATAGATAATTACTATATATGTATATCTATCCATCTGTCTTATATTCTGGACAAAAGATGTATCTAGTGTATGTACTGTGTGTGTGTGTGTGTGTGTGTGTGTGTGTGTAGTGATATAATTACTACACACACATACACACTACATATATCTATATATCTATATCTATCTATCTATCTATAGAGAGAAGGAATATATGCCTATTTAGATGTGCTTATAATAAAATGAGTATTATGCTGTATGTATTTTTGATATATATTATTATAATCCATTTTAAATTCCAAAAATTCATCTATATAGTTGCATATAGCTGATTATCATGTAATTGTGTGAACATGCATCAATTTATTCATCTAGTACTCAATTATTGGACTTTTGTTTTTGTTTAGATTTGTGCTAATCTGAATTGTCCTGCTATACACTTTATTGTATATGTTGTCAACATGTAAATGTTTACATGTGTGTAAGTTTCTGCAATGCCTCTCACCCTCCAGATGGCCACATTCTAATTCTCAGAAACTGTGTATACATTAGGTTACACAGCAAAGCGGAATTAAGTTTGTAGATGGAATTAAGGTTGCTAATCAGCTGACCTTGAGATGAGATTATTTGGATTAACTAAGTGGGGCCACTGTCATCCTAAGGGTCTTTATTAGTGGAAGTTCGAGGCAGAAGAGAGAACCAGAGAGATGACAGCTTGAGAGGTGACAGCCCATTGTTTCTGACTTTGAGGATGGAGGAAGGGGGCCATGAGCCAAGGGTACAGAAGGCTTCTAGAAGCTGGAAAAAGCTATTTAACTGTCAGGGGCATTATGTAGGAACATATAAATTTTGTGGATGATGTTGGAACTATATGTGTGGAAAAATATGTGCCGGCTCAGAAATGAAAAGAAGACTTTGATCTCTGGAGGTATTATTACAAAGAGGGGGAGCCTCCTGAAAATCATGAACATGAATATCTACCACAACTTGGTAGAATTCAATCCCAGATTCAGGTCCTCTTGCAAAAGAAAGCAATGGCATTCCCAGATATGACTGTTCAAGGTTCCAGCTCCTTTTCTCCACCCTTCACAAGCAGAGGAATGACTAAATAGAGAACATAAATTATTAATACCCACCCCTGTAGGTAAGGAGGAAAGATCATAATAGTTACCAAGAAAAATAAGTAGGAAAAGATATCCCATATTTTTTTTTTTTTGTTTTAAGACTGAAAGGCTGATCTGGCTAGAACTAACCTGAATTCAAAGATAAACAACAAAACAAAAACACAGAAACAACAACAAAATAACATGAGTAAAATATAGCATTATAGCTAGCTAGATGCTAGATTGAATGGTGGATGGGTGCATATAGATATAAATATGAAACATGTAAAACATGAAACAATAAATAAAACAAAAATTTGTGTTGGATGTGCTCTAGGAAATAGAAAATTTACCTTTATTTTATCATCTTTACTCAAAGAAATTAAAGTTGACTCTATAATACATGAGTTCAAAAAAGAAAAAGAAAAGGAAACCATTAGAGATATACAAAGTGAGAGAATAGAATAGAATTGATGAAATTAAAACCAAACTAAAATCAGCAAAACAAAAAACTAGTATCTTATGAATGAAAGTGAGGGCAAATACAAGGTAAGCATGTAGATGCAGATGAATTCATTGAGAAGACAGGATGAACCCTCTCAAGGAATGGAAAATTTACATCTTGCATATGAACAATCAGTATACCCGAAGTAATGAAAAGGAAAAAAATGGAACTGAAAAAAATTTCAAATCTATAATAAAAGAAATAAAAACAATGACTGACATGACTGCTTTATTTAATGCAGGCCCTTTTAAATACAGGTTTTAGTGAACCAACCAAGCTAACTATTATAGCCACTTCCAGCTGTTAAGACTAGTTTATTGAATCCAGAATTTGTGGTGAGTTAACAATATTGAAAAATTTGGTCCAATCTCGTGCTTCATCCGTTCCTTCCTGTTCTAGCACCCTTAGATTTTATTTCAACAGTATTTTGCAGGTTTATTCTGATACATTAGCAAAATTCCGCCACCCTTTTGTTGTTTAATGTCCCCCCAGATCCAATGTTTGTACTATTTCTTATGGGATACTATGAAACTAAACTGTATTTAGAAACCTGGAGTTCAGAGGCACCTGAGTAGCTCAGTTAGTTGAGTGTCCGACTTTGGCTCAGGTCATGATCTTGGTTCTTGAGTTTGATTCCCACATTGGGCTTGCTGCTGTCAGCGCAGAGCCTGCTTTGGATCCTCTGTTCCCCTCTCTCTAAACTCCCCCACTTGTGCGCACTCTCTCTCTCTCTCTCTCAAAAAATAAACATTAAAAAAAAAAGAAACCTGGAGTTTGTGAGTGTTGGTGGGTTGAGCCTTGAGGCAAATTAGCATTCCTTGTAAGGAAACTGCCTCATGTGAGGTCCTTATAGTTCTTTCAATCTGGAAAGGGTTTTTCTGCTGGCAAGTGAGACTCAGTGGGGTACGCGAGGTCAAAGTACTCAGATACTGTATTAATCATGCCTTTTAATTGAACACTCACACACTGAACCATAATCTTTCTGTCCCAATCACGTCAGAGCCAGGCATCAGGAAATTAAAGGCAATCCCTACACCCCACAGCTTGTTGAAATCATCCAAATTAGCCAATCCCAAACCTGCTTAGCTCACTTAGCCTGCTTCTCTCAGTCCTTCTGGCAAAAGCGACAATAAAGTCTCTTGCCCACATTCTCCCTTTGTTCCTTCTGCATCTTCACCAGTCTTGTTGTTTCCCCATGTGATCCTATGTGATCCCCCCTCTTCTTCCAAACTGTAACAAACTATCTTTTCAGTGACAGTCTTTCTGTTGACTTCCATATGTGAATAATGATGCTAATACCTCCATTTAAAAATAGATGCATGTAGGGGCACCTGGGTGGCTCAGTCAGTTAAGCATCCAACTTCGGCTCAGGTTATGATCTCACCTTAATGAGTTCGAGCCCCACGTCAGGCTCTGTGCTGACATCTCAGAGCCTAGAGCCTGCTTTGGATTCTGTGTCTCCCTCTCTCTCTGCCCCTCTCTCACTCATGCTGTCTCTTCCTCTCAAAAATAAATAAACATTAAAAAAAATTTTAAATAAAATAAAAATAGATGAATGTAGAAACACCCAAATATTCCCTATTTCAAATTTTCAGGTTTCCCCTCTTTCCCCAGTCCTACCTTTTATATGAGAGACCTATAGAGGCTATAAATTCAATTTATACTGTATGTATGCAACCAATGGTACATTATGTATTATGTACCATTAGATTGGGGGTCTAAATTTTGACTACATTGTCTCTGCAGTTACAAGAGGGAAGATACTTTTTGAATAGCAGACATAGATACTCTCTGGTTGTTTGACCATGGCTTAAGCCAAAAACCTAAAACCCTGAGTTTACTAATTTTTTTAAGCTTTATTCTAAGCAGTTAGCCTCCCTCTCCGCCCCTCCCACCTCACAGCCTACCCCATAGTCCTTGTGTTTCTCATTCTATTATAATGGTCAATTGCAACAACCATTTGATCTGCCAAAAGCTTGCTTTCAATAGTTACTTCATTCTAAGGTACTATAGGTGATAATTAACTTAGAACATGCTACAGACTACCTGTATCCCATTTTCAAGTGGTAATAAAGCTATCAAGATCAGATATCAAATAAAATCCAAATTAGACATTTAATCCTTCTACTACTCAGGAGAGCAAAACACAAAACAGAAAAAGTTCATAAATGGACCCACACTTATATTTATGGTCAGCTGATTTAGACCAAGACACTAAAGCTGTTCAATTGGGGGGAAGGAAGAGCTTTTCAACTTAATTGGCTATATATATGGAAGAAATTAATCTTGATCCATATCACATCACACATGGAAATTATTTCAAGATGGATCACAGACCTAAACATTAAAGCTAAATAAATAAATCTAAATAAATAATAAATAAAATTATGTATCTCTAAAAAGGGCACATAGTCAGTATAAAAGCAACTCCAATAACTCAATAATAAAAAGACAAACAATCCAAATTAAAAATGGGAAAAATACTTTAATAGGCATTTCGCAAAAAGAGTTATACAAATGGTTAGTAAGCATATGAAAACATTTTCAACCCCATTAGGGGGAAATGAGATACCACTTCACACCCACAGAATAGAGAAATTAAAAAGACTGATAATACCAAATGTTGGCAAAGATGTGGAGCCACTAGAATTCTCATCTGTTACTTGGATTGCAGGGTGGACAGTATAAAATAACTGTGATATTTACCTGGTAATTTATCATAAAGTTAAGTATACACCTATTCTATGACCCAGAAATTTTACATCTTGTTTACCCAACAGAAATGAAAACATATACACAGAAATATTTGTTACAAGACCCTTTGTAGTAGTATTTTCTTTATAATAGCCCCTAATTATAAGCAACTCATGTGTCCATCAAAATGGAATGCATAAATAAATTGCGGTACGGAATACTACTCTACAGTAATAAGGCGAGAGCTACAGATACATGCAACAACATAAATGAACCTCAAAAATATGTTAAGGTAAGGAAAACAGGCACAAAAAAGTATATAACATGGTGTTCCATTTTTTAAAAAGTTCTATGACAGGAAAAACTAATACACACTGAAAGAACTGAAAGAAACCAGAATGGTGTTTGATCCTGGTGGAAGGGAAAGAGGGTGGGAGTAAGTTGGGATTGGTAGGGGAAGGGCTTGGAGTGGTCTTTCTACGGTGGTGGAAATGCTCTATACCTTTATAGGGGTGTGGATTACATGGCTATAAGCATTATTAAAAACTCATCAAACTATAACGTTAAGGTCAGGGCATGTCTCTCTATGTAAATTATACCTCAGTTTGAAGAAAAAAATTACTAGTTTGAACTCTTATTTCTTCCTTACGGAATTGGCAAAAATTGGAAAGTTTGACAACCTGCTTTGCAATGGAGGCTAAGCAGTCCCCTTCCCGCACACACTCCCTTTCATAGGATCCTGGCTGAGAGGCCAGGCTGTTTCAACTTCTCTGTCAGCCGCTGCCCTGAGCTGAGGGCACAACACTGTGACCTCTCAGTCTCTCCTAGCCTCTACCTTCTGAACTTGAAGGCCAAATTGCTGTTACTTCTTTCACAAAAAAGAGGAAATTATTTGTAAAGCTACCTTTCTCAGGAGCAGTAACCCATCTACTTGTAGTCGTATTTCCCTGCTTACCAACAGCCAAAAGTTTGGGGTAACACTGCAGTTTTGGCAAAACAGCTGTATATCGATTCTCTCTGCCCTCATCCACTGAAATGCTTCTTCACCCCCCTCTCTCTAGATTCAGATGGTGGCCAACCTGTCCTGTTCTCATGCAGCCAATGAAAGTCAGCAGAGAGAAACTTTTTTCATACTTTCTTTTCTTCCCTTTCAGAATGCATATGCAGAAAATATTTCTCCTTTTTGTTTTATTTTGTTGTTATTCATAGCTCAAGGAATTCTACTTAAGGCAAACTCATATAAAAACACCCATCTTTTTGAGTATATTTTTCCCTTTCTCTTCAAAAATGTGCTGAGTTGCCTTAGAAAAGAATGCTACTTATTATGTCTTGCTTGGTTGGAAAAATTATGCTCATGACTGATTGCAAGAAGGATGGTCCGCCCACTCTTCCAGATGGTACAAAATGTCATCTTGGACTAAGTCAAACTTTCAGACAACTGTTTACTAGAATAGTAATTCCTTTGGTTCTGTGCTACCCCAGTATATTTATCATTCCCCCCCCCTTTTTTTTTGCTTCAGGTTGAGTTTCTAATGTTTGCATTCAAAAGTGTCTTGACTACTACAACTCATTTAGCTATGTGTATCTTTACCACCTCTCTTTAGGACATTTCTACTTCAATGATTTCCTGATCCTCAATCGTAGCATTGTTGCACATGATCTCTGAGAGCTCAAAGCAGTATTTACTGAGGCTCTGGACCAGGTGGTAGCTATGGAGGTGACAGGATCTTTCTGAAGACCAAATCTGTAGATCTCAGGGATTAGCTACAAATGAAGGGAGAGAAAAGAGTTAGAATGTTCCTTATTTCTAGAGAAAAAAAAATGGGGAGCTGTCTACTCCTTTTGGAAAAGGAAAGAATCTGTGGAAGGATACCTGTTTGTAAGAGAGAGAAGAATAGAAGTTATGTTTCAGAGACCCTTGGCATGCCCCTTTCCATGCAAAGGTGCTGCATCCAAACTTCTGAAGAGGCCTCAAGCTGAAATTGGTAAACTGCCTCCAAGTTCCAGGGGAATAATAGGCCATATAGTAGATCCCAGGTACACTGTAAGCACTCCTATAGGTATATGACTATTTCAGGAACAACTAATAGTATGAGAACCCTCTGGACCCCACCCTTGACCTTACTCCACAAACTGAGGACACTTGTTTTTTTAATTTTTTTTTATTTTAAGGTTATGTATTTATTTGGAAAGAGAGAGAGAGAGAGAGAGAGCATGAGTGGGGTAGAGGCAGAGAGGGAAGACAGAGAATCCCAAGCAGGTTCGATGCTATCAGCACAGAGCCCAATGCAGGGATCAAACTCACAAAATGTGAGATCATGACCTGAGCCAAAAATCAAGAGTCAGACGTTTAAGAAACTGAGCCACCCAAGTGCCCTGAGGACACTTGGTTTTGAGGCAATACAGTGTTTAATCACAGGGTAATAGAAGTATCACAAAATACAGTAACAAGATGGCCCAAGGTGAGAGAAGCGAACTGTACCCGGAGTCTGGCTCATGCACATAGGGCTTTCCTGACATCGCGGTCTCTGTGTCAATCCATGACAGATAATTAGACACCTTCGTGTACACTCCAGGGAGTTTCTTCCGGCCACAGCCCACTCCCCAGCTGACAATGCCTAGTTGGTATCATATGCTTTGGTGGTTGTTTTTCTGGCAAACCAGAGGACTCCCACTGTCACCCTATGAGAGAAAAGTTGTTTGGGAGTGGAAGGGACAGTAGCGAATAACTTCTATAGCCTATTGAGGTGTGGGCAACTGGCATAAGGCAAAAAGCACTTATGGTCTTTTGACAAGAGAACAGTTTATGCTATCCAGCCACATGACTATGCTTCCCAGCTGCATGACTGTCAAAGTTGCAAACAATTTGGTCAAAAGCAATGGTAATGAATGACAATTTGATTTACAAAAATCAGTATCCATCATCATCATTATCATCTAGTCATATGGGTTCATTTTGATGTACCAAGAACTGGTTTTCTAATCCATTTTGCTTCTAAGCACTTTTGTTGTTTTTCAGAATTCTTCCAATTTCCCCCATACCTTTTTACTTTACATCTATTTTCAGCCAACCCATTTTGGTCTTTCTGTATTGTTCATAAGAGCAAAAAGTAAAAAACAAACATAAAAGTCTATTATGCCTCATAATAGATCATTGGTTGAAGACAGCAGGCAAGCAAACTGATATATATAAAACACATATGATATAAAATGTGGTTCAAAGCATTACATTTTAAACAATTTACAAATTTTAAAATGTCACGAAAAAGATTGCCAAATAAGCACAAGTAAGGGGAACAGACATTGACATGAAACTTGAAGAATACATAATCTTTCAATGCCTTCAAATCTTTGGGCCCATTTTTTAAATTTAATCTTTTATTGTTTAAATATAGTTGACATACAATGTCATATTAGTTTCAGGTGCACACCATAGTGATTCGATGATTATATGTGTTACACAATGCCGTGATAAGTGTAGTTACCCTCTGTCACCATTTAACGTTATTGCAGCACTATTCACCATATTCCCTATGCTATACTTTCCATCTCTGTGACTTACTAAATTCTACTGAAAATTATGTATCTTCATCTAAAAAGTTAGAAATCTCAGGTATGGAAAAAGAACATGAAGAATAGTCATAATTATACAAATAAATAAATTTATATATAAACACACACGTATGATTGTGTATAAAAAGAATATTTCAGGAGGTGCCTGGGTGGCTGAGTCAGTTAAACATCCAACTTTGGCTCAGATCATGTTTCATGGTTCATGAGTTCAAGCCCTGTGTCAGGCTCTGTGCTGACAGCTCAGAGTCTAGCTCCTACCTTGGATTCTGTGTCTCCCTCTCTCTCTGTCCCTTCCCACTTGCACTCTCCCTCTCTCTCTCTCTCTTTCTCTAAAAAATAAATTAACATTGAAACATATAAAAAATAATATTTCAGGAAAGAAGGCAACACTGTAAAAATGGTTTCTCTGGAGAGTGAACAGGAGAACAAGTTTAAGATGTAAACTTCCTCTTCACTGTACTTCCAATTTGTACAATTCCAAATGAGTTAAATAAACATTTCTCATTCCAGCCATACAGAGGCAACCCCTTAGTCAAATATAATTTTCCACATCCTTGAATATGCAAATATGAATACATCATTATTGTTTTACAGAAGTAGGTTTGGGTGGTACATATTGTTTCACAGCTTACAAAGATTTATTTTTGAAAATGTTAAGTGACACCCCAAATGTTGAAAAGAAGCACCATTCAACAATATGCCAAAAGTCCAAATCCAAAACAAAACAAAAAATGATATGGGTTTATTTGATTTTTTAAACCAGATTGTTATCATGAACAAATTGCTGTGCCCGTCAACTTACTTTGAACCAAACTATTCTTTACCAAATTCCTTGAAGTCATTGCTAAGTCCCATGACCTATCGCTAAAATAAAGAATTATAATCCCTTCTGTGGATATGAGGGGATCTATGTGAAAGATGTCAGGCAGAACAGCAATACAGTTAAGATCGTAAATTTCTGGAGCCAAACAGATCTTGGTTGAAACTCCAGGGAGAAGATTTAGCTGAGGGAATGTGAAAATTTTCTTCAGCATTTTAAGGCTCAGCTTTTATGCTGGTGATAATAGCTATCTTTCCTACAATACAGCTGTATGTATGGAAGGAAATGACAGCTGTGAAGCCCTGTGCACCATGATATATGGCAACCCTGTACTCAATGGTAGCTCCCTGCATTTCTGTGGCCATTGAACCAGCCAAATCTGTGCATGACCAGGCTGAGCTGCTAGATTTGGTGTCCTGTTTCCACTGGAACCCAAAAGATGGCTTCAATCTCAGAAGATAGTGTGCCTTCATTAGAATTCTGAGTCTGACATTTAACTTGTTCCTGTGTCCTCTGCGAGGCTGTCAGCTTCCCTGGTCCTCAGTTTCCCCATCTGAAATAGGCCTGCCTCCTAGGGCTAGTTTGCAACCCTTTCGTGTATTTGTGGAAACGGTTAATGTGCTACTAAGCACTGAACATACATAAGAGATGGTGATGGAGAGGGGTGCCTGGGTAGTTCAGTAGGTTAAGTGTCCAACTTTGGCTCAGGTCATGACTTCGGCTCAGGTCATGATCTCACGGTTCATGGATTTGAGCCCCTCATCGGGCTCTGTGCTGACAGCTTGGAGCCTGGACCCTGCTTTGGATTTTGTGTCTCCCTCTTACTATGCTCCTCCCCCACTCACACTGTGTCTCTCTCTCTCTCTCTCAAAAATAAAGATTAAAAAAAATTTAAAGAGATGGTGATGAAGAAAATTATATTTATAACATTTAGTATGACCATCCTCTGCTCTGCATCATTTTAAGTGCTTTTGTGCATTGACTCACTTAAGTTTCACACTAGTCCTAAAAGGTAGAAACTCTTAATATTCCATTTTGCAGATGAATAAATCTGAAAAAGCACAGGCACAGAGAGGGAAGTCACAAGCAATAAGTAGAGGAGCTGAGAGGGGGGAACTAGGGGACCCTCCACCCTAATCACTATCCCACAGAGTCTCCCTTTGGTTACAGAGCATCTGTACAGGGCTGAATAGCATCCCTCCCAAATTTATGTCCATATGGAACCTCAGAATGTGAGCTTATTTGGAAATAGGGCTTTTGCAAATGTAATTAGTTAAATTAAGATGAAGTTCTACTGGATTATGGTGGGTCCTAATCCAACAACTGAAATCCTTATAAGAAAACAAGAGATACACATACAAGGGAGAAGTCCATGTGAAGATGGGGGTGGTAAGTGGAATGATGCACCTGCAAACTAAGGAATGCCCCTGATTGCTGGAAACTACCAGAAGCAAGAAAAGGCAAAGAAATATCCTTCCCTAGAGCCTCCAGGGGGAACATGACTCTACCAATGCCTTGATTTTGGAACTCCAGCTTCCAAAACTGTGAGACAGTATATTTCTATTGTTTGAATCCACCCTGTTTGTGGTAATTTGTTATGGTAGCTTTAGGAAACTCATCCAGAAGAGGAAGAGGGGAGCCAATTATCCTGAAAATATTGGCCAGCCCTCTGTAGCGACCCTTCTCCAAGCAAGGGACAAGCTCTATTACCTGGCAGGCGTCCTTCCCACCTTGAGGGCTCCCAGCACACAGCATGTTCCTGGTGAGTATAGGCACCTTATGGGAGCATGTTTCCCATTTGACCAGCTTGATGTTGACTTTTTGCAGCCGTGAAGTCATATCTTGCATAGGAACTGACACAAAGAAGAAGCAGATGGGGAAAGGACCCTGAGCTCAAAGTGGTCCCTTTGGGTTGAGGTCAAACAGCCACCCAGCATCATGTATTTTCAGCTCAATAGCAAAGGAGCTACTGTGTGACCCAGATATGGAATTAGTGAGGAGAGAATTGAGAGGCATTCAGGAGACTCTCAAGCCTATCTTCTCTGAATCTAGAGCTCCTCACAGCTGGGTCTTTATTGGATCTCAGCCTGAGTGCACTCTTCTGCAGAAAGTGCCAACTCCAGGTACAGTCCTAAAAAGGTATTTCATTTAAATCCATAGGCACGTAAAGAGGACCCATTATGACAAATTCTGTCCAGGGGTCTATGGATCGTAAAGATGGATTTGAATCATGTCAGGGCCTTTAACATGGAAGAGATGAACCTAACACCTAGAATGTTCACACCCTGAAGATGAGGACATTTCCCTTTTTGTATATTGCTGAATTCCCAGAGCCTAGAACACTGCCTGGGTCATAGAAGAGGTTCAATGAATATGTGCTGAATAAAGCATGAACTCTAAGAAGGTGGCCTGTTTTGAATTTCATGGAAAGCTTCCAAGGGTAATTCCCAATGAGGAATTCTAAAACAGCTCCAAGCTTTGGGACCATGTGGGAATCAGTGTACTGCCATCTGTGTGCCTACTTAGAAGAAATGGCGCTAAGATTTTTCTTCTGTTCTTTTGATTTTGGACACATTTACCAAGAATAATGACAAAAAGGCACCATTTTATGGTTTGGCAGGGCAAAGTGGTCGGAGTAGGTTACAGATTAACTCTATAAGAACAAATTTATATTCAGTTTATCCCCTTCTTCTTGGCCTGGATCTGTGGTTTTCAAATATTTGGGCCAGCAAGCACTTTTCACAGAGGAGCAGAACTGACACCATCAACCGGAACAGAGTTGCTCTGCTGACATTAGTGTGGACTTCTTGCAGCCTAGTCAATTTTGCCACCCCTTTGCCCATTAATATGTTCCTCAAAATTCTCCCAAGTCATCCTTGGATTCTGAACACTTCTCCCTGGGTTATTACTGAGGCCCTGTTTAGGGTTTGTGTTCTATAATATGGATATAAAACTTGGTATAGGAGCCCAGGAAGGCCAAGGAAAGATGATTCACATGTTGACTGAGGAGAAGGTTCATCATGGGTTCTTAAATGAGAAACTGAAGTTTCCAAATCCACCAGACAGACTTCCCAGAGCTATAAGAGCCTCCAGAGTTTTCTTTCTCATTGCCTACATCAACCAGAGTGCCACCTCCCATTGGGTTGGGCTATAGTAACTCACTGGTAATGCCCCATCCAGTCACCCAGCAGTTTCTCCATTTCTGTATGTCATTAACCTCTGACAGGCAGATGGGTACTTCCTTGACACCCAATTTAAATGGAGATTTGAGTAAGAGCAAAGCAATGTCATTATCCAAGAACCAGCTGTCAAAATAAGGGTGAATAATTGACTTGTCCACTTTCATCTTTGTCAAGTTCTTGGTATCAATGTTTCTTTCACCATGTATAATCTCCAAACCAGATTTTATCTCAAAACAAAAGAAGGAGAAAAAAAGGTAAGTTATGGAAGGGCAAAAAAAGGTGAGCCTTAAAAGAAAATAATTCCCCCAATGCAAGGCTGTGATCCTGAGAGCTGGAGGGGTGGAGGCAGCTGGGGCCATGTACTTGGGCCCTGACCAGGCAAAAGAAGACTGACTTGAGCTCCATTCTTGCACTGTTGCCAACCAGCTTTTGACTTGATGGCTTCTTGGGCAACTTCACTTGTAGATTTTATTAACAAATATCTGGAAGTCATACTATGCACAAGTAATTGAGGGACTTGATCTTTATTTGCAAGGGGTAAACTAGCTATTAACAAACATCTGGGAAATTTCTCAAACATATTGATGTATAGACTTAAGGTAAGGCAGCGTCTAAGGAGCTTCTGTCATGCAAACAGGCCTGGTGCCCTGCCCTTGGGGACCAATCCTTTCTAGGATTCTCTGACTCTGTGGTTATTGTTAGCCTACTTTCTCCCCAAGTGGCATAAAATGCTTAGGAAAGTACTTTCCAGAGTTTTGGATCAGGACAACGTGCACTTGACAAGATGCTGGGAAGTCCAAGGAACATCTGTTCTGCCATTTGAGTCTCACACAATAAGGTGTAGAATATCCTAGGAGGAAATCAGTGTCTATCCCACCTGAAAAGTGTGATATTCAACCACACAGGCATATATTTAGCCTCCTGGTATTTTGTTCTGTAACTGACAAACCTGGATGGAGGTTCCAGGAGAATAATGAGCATGTAAGGACAAGTATTCTACCACATTGGTTAAAAAAAATCTTGGCAATACTTACTTATTTCTGTTTATGAAGCAATGGGCTGCGGTTAAAATCCACCACTCGTTGAGGATTGATCCTCCACAAAGATGTCTCCCTTGGTAAAGAATCCTCACCTGCCATGGAAAATCTATTATGTCTGCAGATACCCCACCTGTGATTTCCAAAATTTCTGACTTCTCAGGTTTGGTACTTGTTCTTTGGCCACATGTCCCTAAAAGCAGAAAGAAGGAAGAGGGACAAGAGATCTAGGGCCCAACAGTCAAGATTGGTTGGTTTGGAAGAAATATGAGTACAGTGGCCCCTTCTTGCCTCCCCAAGACACAGTTAGCAATGGCTTAGCCAAGTTAACATCAGATGGGAGATTCATCAAACAAAAATTATGTCTCTTATGCCTACCAAAGGCATTGCAATTATAATAATGTGCTTATGGGAAGCAATGGCTTCTTCCTTCATTTTAGCGTTGATTTTTGGAAGGGTCTCCCTCTGAGGGCTTGTGAGGAGGGAGACACAATCACAGACCTTGGACCTGAATCTTGCTATTGCATCTCAGTAAGGAAGCCCAGACAGAAACATTCATTTATTCAAACTTAGGCCTCAGCATCCTCTGATAGGGCATTGGTGTGGTATCTTGGCATAGAACATAAAATCCTTCTCCTCAGCTCTAGACTCATATTTTCATGGCTTCTATACCTCAATGACATGGACACCAGAAATTCTACAGGCAAAGGGAAACTGATTAGCCCTTCCCTTCCTAACTGATTGCTCTCCTGCATTTCTTACTGTGATTAGTGGCACCATTTTTCACGTACTTTTAATTCTAAGGATTCCAACTGAACCTAGAAAGGAATAAAAATTTTGGCATTTCCTATGTGATAGGATTGTTTTGATATCATTTGGTGTTTTTCAAATGTCATTTGAGTAATGAGAAAAGTAAATATAAAATCTAAACTGTTGAGCACTTACTATTTGCCAGGCACCATTCTATTTTGCCTGAAACAATTTAACACGAACTCCATGAGATAACTGAAATTATTCTTGTCCCATTTTAAAGGTGAGACAATAAAGGCAAGTGTAAGGGTTAGCACATCTGGCCAAGACCCAACAGCTAATATATAACTGAGCTAAGATTTGAAACGAGGCACTCTGGCTCCAAAGTCTGTTTTCATTACTATTAGGCAAACTGCCTTCAAAGTATTAACCATGCTTATGCATGGGGAGAAAAGACAGTGACATTCAAACATTTCCCCAGACAAGTATAATATGAAAGGTTATTCATATTATGAATTTAAAACCATATCCACACCACACATCACTACCATCCATATGTTACCATCACCAAACATCACCATAACCATACAACCCCGCCACCATACAACCCCACCACTACATATCCCCATCACATGTCCCCACATCACAGGTCACCACACCACACAACCCCACCACCACACAACCTGGCCATCACACAGCACACCATACAACCCCACCACCACATGTCCCCCCTGTCCCCCTCTTCATACTGCTCATTACCACTACATTTTACCACAACCAGTGCACATCACCACTGTTGCCAATCACCACCACTGCCACTGCTTATCTCTGCCTTTGGGTTTCTCTCCTCCAACTTTCCTGGCCCTTCAGCTCCCCAGAAGAGCTCTGCTCCTTTCTATCTCAGAGCTTTTCTCAATGCCTCTGCCAGAAAGACAGGCTACTCTCTCATCTGTCTTGCTCCTCTTTGCCTATTTAATTCCTGTGTGTCCCTCACATTTTAACTCAGTTATAATGTCCTTTTAGAAATCTTTCTTGCCTTTCAAGATTACATAAACTACCCTCAGTATAACTTTCTTTTCTGACACCCTCCCTTCCACACAGAACACTAACAACAGAAATAAAACATTTGTGAAACTTTCATCTAGATCTAAAGCCTAATTATCTATTCTTCTTGCTCACAGCTTTCATGGTATGTCTATATTTCAACAAAACCTATGCTCAATTATTCGAGAATATTATTTGGCTAAAATAATGGTATGTAGTTTGATGATTGCTAAGGTGAACATCAAGCAGGTTGAGACACTATTTCTAAAGCATTGATCTTCAATTCTGTATGCACCTGCAAGGGAAGCTTTCTGGAGTACATGGAGAGAAGGTTTTACCTGGAGAGCTAAGTCTGATTGGTGGACAATAACTACCAATCTGCAGTACTCTATGTAAAACAAGTCTAAAGGTGCAGCTAAGCTCAATGGAAAAGAGGTCTATGACCTATCAATAGTTTTTGCTGAAGGTCTGAGAGCGTCGGATTGGCAGTAGGATACCAAACCAGGCTAGCATTAATAGATACCTTTAAAATTTAAATGGGCAAAAAATCATCTTAAACTTGGGGGAGAAAGTGCACAAAAATGCATGGCGTGAAACTGAGAAAGAACCAATATTAAAGATTACAGAATTGAGATTGAAAATTATCTGGCTAGATCTGAATACTGGACATGAACCATCAATATCAAACTCAATGAAGAATAGATATAAAGAAAGTATTACAAACCCAAATAGAAAAATAATAGATCCAAATCTCTAGATTGTGAAGGGAGACTTGGCTTGGAAGTTTTCATAAGAACATATCAACCATAAGATGCTGACAACATGATACAACTGCTAAGCTCTCTATCTCATAGATGATAGCATTTGGATGGTTGTTAGTCTGGGGCCACAAGGTGCAAGAATGACATTAACAAATGGAGTATATACAGAGGTGTGTGGCCAACATATTGAGAAACCTTAGAAGGAACATAAAAAGAAAGAAGACTCAGATGGGCCTTCAGACTCTTGCAGGGTTTTCTTAAAGATGAGGCATCAGACTTGTTCAGATGCAGCATCAGTGGGTGGAAACAACAGGGTGGTTTAAAAAATCTTACAGAAGTAGAAAAATTCCTCCATATTGTTATATTCTACTTTGTTGGTAATTATGCAGATTTGAGGCTGACAAGGACCATCTGAGACCTGTGGATGTGAAATTCAGGAAAGCCCCTGGGAGCCCAATTGCATATTCTTTGTGTTGGATATTTGTAAATTCTTTAATATAAAAATGAACTTTGTGGAATTTCTCTATAGTGAAACAGGCTACCTGTAGACTGTACTTGTTGTGATGAGCACTGAGTGTTGTATGGAAATGTTGAATTACTATATTTTTTGTACACCTGAAACTAATATTACATTGTATGTTAAGTAACTGGAATTTAAATAAAAACTCAAAAAAATAAAATGAGAGGATTCAATAAAATTATCTCTAGGATTCTTTCCAGTTCTAAAACACTGTACTTTTACAGTTCAAAATGGTGACAGGGAAATACTTTTACTTGAATTACATTAGGTAAAAATGTCATCTTTACTTAAATTCTTCTAAACCATACATTTTAGCCATCTTATTCTTAATTTTTCCTTAATATATTGTTTCAGTTACATTTTAAATGCTTTATTGATATTGATGTCAGGCTGACATTGGTCATGCAAACTGAAATATCAGTGTAATTACATGATAAGTCTCAGGCAAATGCAGAAATTTTCCCATATTTTCATATGCTAATGGCTCAACTTTGTTGAAAATTACCTAGAATTCAGACTGACTTGGAAAATAGGAGACCTGTGGTTGTGAATTTTAGGAAAGTCCCTGGGATCCCAAGTAATTGATATTTTTTGTTGATAAAGAACTAAATGAATTTTGGGGTCTGTCAACACCACAGAGCAAAATTCCTGGTGGGGGTGTTCAGAAATATATCCTTGCAAGTCCCACCTGAATGAAATCACTTTAGATCCTAGATTTTTCCCACATGACTGGTTGATCCAGACCCAGAGATGTGACCAAACAGACTAAGATAAGAAAGTTTCATTTTAGCTTTTTACTCCAGTGTTTTCTCTCTGCCTGTACTATCAGGGTATCTCAAAAAATAGTCTTACCCCCTAAAGATTCCATTGATATGTTGTTGACTATGAGAGAAAGAGAATTACTGGAGAGACAGAACTCGTCAGCACAAAGCACTGTGTTCTTAGCATGACAAGTTCCTGGCTCTGTCCAAGCTGGCAGGGCACCTGGTGCAGAGCGATGGAGGTAGGGTTTTGGAGTCAGAAGTTCTGAGTTGGCTTCATTGTTTGCTGGCTGTGTGACTTACAGCTACTGATTTAACATCTCTAAGCTTCAATGTTCTCATCTTTAATACAAAGGTAAGTATTAACATAGCCTGCTGCTGTGTTAATGTAACATTTCATGTAACGTTGATTTAGAGAGATGGCATTTGGCGTCATTCCACTCTGGGTCAAGGAGAAAGAGGTCTGAATTTTGCCCAAGATGCTTAATGAAATCTGGGGTCACCTCCCACCAAAGTTTTAGTGTGAGAATGCCCATGCTGTTGGTCTTCCTACATCAGTGGCCATTCTTAAACTCGTTTGCTGAATCCTCCTGTCCTTCCAAAACCCAAGGCTTAATCTTCAAACCACTTATCTTTTCTTGCACTTTAGCTAGAGTATCTTCTCCCAGCCATAACTTCAAATATCATCTTTATCCAGAATATCTCACATTTGACCCCTCAGACCTCTCCACTGAGCCCTCAACTCTTTTAACCAACTGTCCTACTCAATGTCTCATAAGAATATCTAAGAGACGGGGCGCCTGGGTGGCTCAGTCGGTTAAGCGGCCGACTTCGGCTCAGGTCATGATCTCGCGGTCCGTGAGTTTGCGCCCCGCGTCGGGCTCTGTGCTGACAGCTCAGAGCCTGGAGCCTGCTTCAGATTCTGTGTCTCCCTGTCTCTCGGCCCCTCCCCTGTTCATGCTCTGTCTCTCTGCCTCAAAAATAAATAAACGTTAACAAAATTAAAAAAAAAAAAAGAATATCTAAAAGACATCTTAAACTTGATGTGGCCCAAACTGAAATACTGACTTAACTGACCCCTGTCCAAATCTGCTTTCCCATAAGCCATCCACAGTTCAGTAAAAAGTACCTATATGCATCCATTTGCTTAGATGAGAATATCATCTAGCAGCTATCCTTGACCTCTTCTTTTCTCTGTCTTCTGACATCCAATGCATCAGCCAGTCCATTCAGGACTACCAAAAGATATCCAGAAACCAATCATTTCCCTTCATGCCTGCCACTATAAACCAATCCAGGCCATCATCCCCTCATGCTCACTAACCCAAGGCCTGCCCCTGCACACTCTATCCTCTGCAGCAGACAGTGTCTCTTCCTTAAGTACCTCTCATTTCTCACTTTCCTGTATAGACTCTCTGATGACTTCCCATTGTAACCAGAATAAAATCCAAAGTCCTTACTCTGCCTTTATGAGGCTTAGCATGATCTGGGCCCCACCAACCCCTCTGAACCCATCTCTCTTCAGTGCCCCCTTCCCATTCACTTTGCCCCGGCTACACGGGTCTGTGTGCCTTCAAAACATACTGAGCTCATTCACTGCACAGGGCCTTTGTACTTGCTGTTACATCTGCTTGGAAATATGTCTCCTTCTCATCAGATGGGTCTTGACCCAAATCTTATCATCTCAGGAAGGCTTTCTGTGACCACTAGAACAATCTCAACAACCACCAGAGGCCTTCCATCATATAAGCCTATTTTCATGCTTCATACCATTTAGCAGGAACTAAAATTAACTTACTTATTTACTCATTTTATATGTTTAATATGTCCTTCTCCACACTACATAGTAAAACTGCAGGAAGGAAGGAAACAAGTATGTCATTCTCTGTTATAAACTGAGCTCCTGGGGGCACCTGGGTGGCTCAGGCAGTTAGGTGTCCAACTTCGGCTCAGGTCATGATCTCACTGTCTGTGAGTTCAAGCCCCGTGTCAGGCTCTGTGCTGACAGCCGGAGCCTGGAGCCTGTTTCAGATTCTGTGTCTCCCTCTCTCTTCCCCTTCCCCACTCATTCTCTCTCTCTCTCTCTCTCTCTCTCTCTCTCTCTCTCCTTCTCTCTCTCTCTCTCTCTCTCTCTCTCTCTGTCAAAAATAAATAAACATTAAAAAACTCCTAAAACAACTCCTGGCACATGGTAGAGGTTTAATATTTGTCAGCCAACAACTGACTGAACAGAACACAAGTCTCCAGAAATTCTCAGGACCCAGAGAGATGAATCCATAGTAGCTATTAATACATTGCCTTTACTATAGTTATATCATGGTACTGTTTTGCATTAGGCAAGTTAGGCTCCACATGATGCTTTAGAATGCTTTCAAAGAGAAAGCAACCTGACTTGTCGTCTTAAAGCTGCAGGATTTGGCTAGCTAGTATCTCCAGCTTGATGGCTGGTTACCCCTCTCAAAGGGTTTTCTTACATCAACCATTCACTATGGAAAACTCTGGGACCTAATGTAGACATAAAATATGCACACACGTGCACACACACACACACACACTCACCAGGCTCCTCCACATGTAACTTTAAAGTTGAAGGTATTCTGGGAGCAATGATCTGAAAGTCTGGTCCAGGTGCCCCTGCACCTAAGGGGCTTATTAAAAGTGCAGTTCCCTGGATCCCACCCAGAATTGTGGAACCAGCATCCTAGAACTTGACCTTTTGAACAAGTTGCCCAGGTGATTCTCCTGCCCCCACCCCCACCAAAGTGCAAGGGTCCTGGTGAGGCACAGACACAAGAACACCATGAGAAACCTACATGCTGGGGAGCTGTGTGCCCGGGGAAGCAGCAGGTTGACCAGGAGCAGAAGTACTGCTCTTCCATCTTTCCATCCTGTCATCAGCACTGGTCTTTACTCAAGCCAATGGAAAGCCTTCAAGTGATACTGTGCTGATTCAGTTCAGAGGGATTGAGTCTGGGCTTTGCTCTCTGTGCCTGCTATCTGACAGCCCAACCTGACCATTGAGGTCACAATTGAGCACCGGGTAGAACAGTCATGGTCCAGACAAGGCAACCAAGTGGCATCATGCATCCAGGACCTGATGATTTCTGTGAGCCACTTCTCTGGGATGTGGAGGTCAGTGTGGAACCAAGCCCATGGTTTTAATTCTCTACTAATTTCATCTCTACTAATGTCATCTCTACTAATTGCATCTCTACTGGCTTCCAGCAAAGGGAGGAACATTAACCAGCAGTGTCTATAAGCAAGACATGCATAAAGTACAGACCCATGCATAGATCAGCTGCAGGGTGGTTTTTGTTGATGCAGTCTATTCATTTGTTCAGTAGGTTAGCTAGCACTTTATGGGACACGTTCCACATGACAGGCTTAGAGGATGATGCAAAAATGAACATTATTTGTTCTGTCTCGTAGAAGCACATGCCCAACTGGGAGAGACCTGTGACCAAAGACAACAACACAATGGAGTAAGTGTATCACCGTGAGCTACGGAGGGGCACCCAACCCAGTCTGGGAGGAGCATGTGTATGTGGTGGGTGGGAGAAAGAGGTTATTAGGGAAGATTCTCTAGACGAAATAGGCTCTGTCTGGGCCAAGTCAATCTACAAAGAGAAACGGTTTTAGAGGAGGGCAGAGAGGCATTTGTTATGGATAGAATGGTGTCCTTCAAAAATTCTTCTTTTGAAGTCCTAAACCTTAGTACCTCAGATTGTGCCTTTTTTTGGAAATAGGGTCATTGCAGATACACTTAATTAAGATGATGTCTTCCTGGAGCAGGGTTGGCCCCTAATGCAATATGACTGGTGTCCTTATAAAAAGGAAAAATTTGGATACACACACAGAGAGAGAGAGAGAGAGAGAGAGAGAGAGAGAGAGAGAGGGAGGGAGGCAGGGAGGGAGGGAGGGAGAATGCCACATGAAGATTGGATTTAGACTGCCACAATTCAAGGAACTACTGCCTCCAAGGGAGTATGGCCTCCTGATACCTTGATTTTGGACTTCTGGCCTCTAGAGCTCCAAAACAATTTCTGTTGTTCTAAACCACCCAGTTTGTGGTACTTTTTTCTGGCAGTCCTAGGAAAGTAATGATGGCATTCTACATGGGCAGAAAACATTTGCAAACATATGAAGGTGTGTGGGACCTATAGGAACTTTTAAGTCAAAACATATATAATTGCTGTTTTTCTAGCTCCAAAATATTGGCAATTTCAAAAGGTCCAAACTAAAATATTGAGTTGGAATAATGTACAAGTTTAAGCAGGAGACAAAGGTTAATTTATTGAACAAAGCTCAAATCTGAATCAACAGCCACTGAATAATTCTCATGAGTGATCACCATGGATGTGACAGGTATGTGGGGGACAGCATTATTCCTAAAGACCTTCAAGGCAGCGATAGAGATAAACATTTTCCAAAATTCTATACATAATGGATTTCCATTTCAGGGGAAGTGACTATGGGGACTGTTCTTTTCCTAGCTGTTTTGAGGCTTTAAAATTTATCTTTAAAACTCTTGGAAATATCCTGTCAGAATAAGCAAAAGGTAGATGAAATATTAAGAAGTTAGTTCATGTTATTGGGTATAGACTTTTCACACAACAAGCATTTCCGATACTTCTCATAGCTATAAGCAAAGCATCAGAATTCACCCACTTAGCTCATATTTTTCTATGCCAGGAAGGGGGCTGAAATGGGGAAGCTTCCTCATTGCTGTGCTTTGGAAAACAGCGTGAAGTTGAGTTTCACTAAGGCTGTAAATGCATACTTTGGGGGCACTGGAAAGCATGTGTTCATATGAGGTGGAAGAGAGCAGAGATAAAGAATTTCCAGTGTCACTCACAATCCTGCCTAGCTTAACCACAATGCTTCCATGGCTGGTCCCAGAGTCCAGAATGGGAAACACAGCATATGCATTATCTTCATTTGGACCCTAAAGAATCCCCAAATCTCCCAGCACATCAATGAATGAATTCACACTTTTATCAAAACACCTTTGTATGAAGACATGCATCCACACTAAAATCTCACAATGTTTATAGTGACTTTATTCATAATTGCTAAAAACTGGTAACAACCTACATGTCCATCATTGGGTGAATGGATAAACAGTGGTACATCCAGACAAAAGCACTACTCTTCAACCATGGAGGAACAAATATAGATACATGCAGCAACACGAATCTCAAATACATTATGCTAAGTGGAAAAGCAACTGCATTCGGTATGATGCCATTTAGATGGCATTCTAAAAAGACAAACAACAGGCACAAAGAATACATCAGTTATTGCCAGGAGCTGAGGTTTGGGGAAGAGGATGGGTTCCCAGGAGCATGGGGAACATTTGGGGGGCGGGTAGGAAGTTTCTATGTCTGCATCATGGTAGTGATTACACAGACATTTGTATTTGTCAGGATTCTTAACTTAAAATTTTTTTTAGTGTTTATTTATTTTGAGAGAGAGACAGGGTGCAAGTAAGGTAGGGACAGAGAGAGAGGGAGACAGTGAATCTGAAGCAGGCTCCAGGCTCTGAGCTGTCAGCATGTCAGATCATGACCTGAGCCGAAGTCTGATGCTTAACTGACTGAGCCACCCAGGCGCCCAGGATTCTTAATTTTTTTTTAAGTTTTATTTCTTTATTTTGTGAGAGAAAGAGAGAGAGAGAGTCTGGGAAGGGAGGATAGGGAGAGAATCTCAAGCAGGTTCTGTGCTGTCAGTGCAGAGCCCGATGTTGGGCTCGAACTCATGAACCACGAGATCTTGACCTGAGCTGAAATCAGGAGTCGCACACTCAGCCTACTGAGCCACCTAGGTGCCCCTGTATTTGTCAGGATTCTTAATACCATACACCTTAAAAAAGTGAAATTACTAAATAAATATAAATTATACTTTTAAATCAGACTTTTAAAAACGACTTTATACTTTGTACACTTCGAAAGCCACTGATGTGAACCACAAAAGACTTGCCCAGTTTGTTGAAAGCGTTTCTGCTGTGATCTCAAGGGCCAGCCCTGTGGGGGGAAATGATTTTTGTTAATACTGTATTATTCTGTTCAGGCCGCCATAACAAAATGCCACAGACTGGGTGGCTTATGCAACAGAAATCTATTTTCTCACAGTTTTAGAGGCTGGAAGTCTGAGATCAAGGTGCCAGATTATTCTGTTCCTGGTGAGGGCCCTCTTCCTGGCTTGCACATGGCCAACTTCTCACAGTGTCCTCAGCTGGCGTTCCTCAGTGACTGTTTATGGAGAGAGGGAGAGATTCAGAGAGAGAAAAGGGAGAGAGCAGGAGCACATATTCCAGTGTCTCTTCTCATAAAAACACTAATACTGGGGCACCTGGGGTGCTCAGTTGGTTGAGCATTGACTTTGGCTGTCATGATCTCATGGTTCATGAGCTCGAGCCCTGCATCAGGCTCACTGCTGTCAGTGCAGAGCCCGCTTCATATCCTCTGCTCTCCTCCTCTCACATACTCTCTCTCAAAAGCAAACATTTTAAAAAACACTAATCGTACCACATCAAGGCTCCACTCTCATTACCTCATTTAACCTTAATCAGTTCTTTACTATTACTTGTAATTACTAGCCTTACTTAGTGGGACCCATCACCAAATAACAGCCACACTGCAGGCCAGGGTTCCAGCATATAAATTCTGAGCCCATAACACAGAGCAGACAGGACTCCAGTGCCCCCAAGGCCACAGTACCCATTGGGGTTCATGCTCAAGTACTGCTGGTGGTAATCCTCCCAGTAGTTTGTATCTCCTGGATGTCAGTAGTGATCAGCCATAGCCATGCTCTGAAAGAACCTGTAGAGAGAAAGACACCATGAGGACCGGATGCCGGGCAGAGAGGGTCCCAAGGAGGGATGGGAGGCCAGGCTGTGAGGGAGGCAGGCACATGTGGCTTGGGGTGTGCAGTGGGTCTTTGCAGGCCTGTAACCTGTGGCTTCCCAGCTGGGTTATTCTGGGCACGCTCTCACTGGCCTGTGCCTCAGGTGACTGGGGTTTGAAATCTGGTTTCCTGACTCTAATTTGTGCACTCTACCCATCCCACCACTGCTGCCCCTGGTACATGCTAGGAGCCCTAGTTTGGAACCTGTGGGTCTATGTGAAAGGGACCCCAGTGCTTCTCAGGGTAAACAGCAGGGACATGGGGCTCTCTGGCTGCCCTGGGAAGAATGGGCATCCCTGAGGGTGGTAAAGCAGGGCTGCGGTTGGAGGGGATGAAAGGGCAGGGGCAGGATGAAGCGGGGAGGGCTACAGCCCAACTCAGTGCTGTCCCCTCTGCTGCCAGTTCTGAACAGGCCCCCTGCCCACTCACAACTGGAAGGAGGAACACTGACTCGCTGTGGTTCTAGGGAGCATGGACTCTGTCAGGATGCCTTGGAGAGCACAGGCTTATGTGGGTCTCCAGACCCAGGAACCTGGGAGTGAGGTCAGGGGAGGACATGGCCTGAGGGCCTGTGTCGGCTCATCACCGTCCTCTGTGACCTACTTTAAGGCCTGGTGGCATCTGCTGCCAGGGAAAGAAACAGACACATAAACACAAATGGGGGAGGAGAGCAGAGCTATTTGGGGCAGGAGACAGATTAAGAAATAGACATTGTTCCCCATGGATCTTAGCCTGTTTCCTTTCCCTTTTGGATTTCAGCTGTGCCCTGATTCTTTCTTGTTACAGGCTTCTTGGAGCATCTGGGCACAAGGTTAAAGAGAATCGACCCTGTTACGCTGACTCCCATTTTGGACAAGGGCACACGGTGGGTCCTCAGACTTGTTTTTCCACGAGGAAAACTGCCTGTTTGCTGATAGCTCATTGGTATTTTGGAGGTGAAGTCCTTACATCTGTCAAAAAGGGTGGGTGAAATCTTTGTGTTCTGCATCATTCCACTGCCAGACTTTCCACTGAGCATTGTAATAACTTTCTGAATTTCCTTCCAGCCCTCTGTTGGCTCTAAAACCACAGGCCAGCTATTAAGGGAGATAACCCTGAGCATATCAGTTAGGAAGAGTCCCAGAAGGAAACAGAACTCCACTCAGAAGGTTCAAATGAAGGTACTTAGTGAAGGAACTAAGAAAGAGTTATGGGCATCTTAAAGGACCCACATGTAGAAGGCGTTCAAGAGACAGGTAACAGCAGTGAGTCACAGGGGCAAGGAGAGAAGGTATACTTACTGGAATCCAGTGAGAACAGCAGGTGTGGAGGAGGGGCACAGAGCAGGAACTGAGTCAAGGAGGGTCTCCACCACTGGCAGCACAATGTCTCAATGGGAAGGGAGAGGGAGGAAATACCCCTAACCCTCTCACTTCCTGCCAGTATTTCCCATTGCTGAGGGCAAGCCAAGTGACCTTTACTATCCCAAGTGACTCAGCCTACCAGGACTCAGGGAAGGACAGTCATTAGATCTGCAGTAGGGAAATGGGGTACAAATGGAAAATAACTATACAGAGTCATCTAGTGCTTTATCCCAGAAAGCAGAATTGAAAGCTATAAAGGCATTCTTATTTTAGGGCTCATGAAGATATCAAGCTACTCATTAAGCTTTTTCATGTATAATATACTGTGCTCAGGACTTTGCCAGTGTTATATTATCTCATTTAACACTCATAGCAATTGTCTAAGGGAATTTCTCTTCTTGCTTTCCACATTCAGTAGAGGATATGCCAGATATTGCATATTGATATTTAGCGTCATCTCTGCCTTTCTAAACTCTCCCAAAAATTATAGAGGCTGAAACCTTGGGGTTACATGTCTGAGAACTCCAGCAGCTTTCAAAGTTGGATCCTTAGCCAAATTTCAGGAGGCAGAAAACAGGGAGAAACCATAATTTTCTCATAGCAGCTGTGTACAGGCATGCAGATTTTAGCAGATGATAGTTGTGAGGTTTTTGCCATCAGCTTTGGGTATCCTCCTGAAAATTGTCACTCTAATGCTGAAGAGAATAGTAAGATCATTGATTTAGGGGAACAGTAATTACCCATGATTTTTGAAGTTTGCTAAGCTCTGGAAAGCAAGCAACTGTTTTTCCTGATGTTTGCACTCAAGCCCTTTTAATTGTTCTATAAACATCTATGTCTATGTCCTAAATCCCTTTCTGCTTGAGATAGTGTTTTCTGTTTTCCTCATAGAATCTTGACAGATGCAGCATTTGGTACTGGAAGTGGTTCCGGGAAGTTCAGCTACAAAGATGGAAATCCAAGATGCCTTGTCAAGGCCTGGTTTGATTTGAATGCAATAATGACCTCGTCACTAGCAGAAAATGGGATTCAGGGAGTCCATGGTATGCAATGTCAGAACAGTTTCTCAAGTCATTACTTGTCATTCCTGGAATCAGTTACCTATTCAAAGAGACCAAGTGAATTTTGTGATAGAATGCTCTGGTGGAAGAGAGAAGTGCAAGGGTTAGTGTAATGGAATCCAATGGATGGCTTACAGAAAAAAAAAAATTGCCCTAAAAGAATCTCTTATCTATTGTATCAAAAATATGATCCAGAGTAAGTCCTGTAGGTGGCAGAATTACAATACAACTTGAATTCACAACTTTTTTAGATGCTCATGTGAAAAGTGATTAATTGGTAAAGAAGATGACCACAAAATTTGCCATGGGATATTTGGATGCATAAAGATAAATCAGTGTACTTTAAAACCCCAAATCCCACTGAGCATGCCTTTCTGTCAGAGGCAGCACCTCCACGCCCTTCTGGGAAGGCCTTTTGAAGCTGGTAATGACTTAGCTGAAATAATTATTTGTCCATGTAATGCTGATTCTCTACAACCCACTCCTACCACTTTTGGTCAGAACCAAAAGTAGAATCATCCCAGTAGACTTTATAGGGGATAAGTTCAAATCTGACCCAGAACATAGTATGCACTAAAAGAACTATGAGCTCCTGAGTGGCTCAGTCGGTTAAGCCTCTGACTTCAGTTCAGGACATGGTCTCATGGTTCGCGAGTTCAAGCCCCACGTCGGGTTCTGTGCTAACAGTTCAGAACCTGGAGCCTGTTTCTGTCTCCCTCTCTCTCTGCCAATCCCCTGCTCACATTCTGTCTCTCTCAAAATATTAAAAAAAAAACTGCAACATTCTGCTAATGTATATCTGTAGAAACCTGAGGATTATATGTGAGAATGGATTCTAAAGAGGTTAGGAGAGGGATAAAGTAAAATGTGATTGGATCAAATTTACCAGTCTAGATGAACTTGAGAGAAATTCTATATTCAAATGAGTTAGCTGAAGCAGCTGGAATGGTTCTGGCTGTTTGGTTGGAAAACTAAAACCTTGGACAAATAATGGCCTGTATGAAGTGGAAAATCCTTTGCAGAATATAAAAGAAAAAAAAATGAAAGCCTTGGATAGGAATATCAGAATGGATTTATTAAGTGTGACCTGATTAGCCATCCTCTAACTCTATCCCTTATATGAGTCCTGAGGATTCTGTGTTTAATTAGGCATTGAAAAATAATTCCCATGAGAAGCATCAGCATCTTCATAATACCTTGTTGTGACCATCATCTGCAGGCTGAAGATGCTGTGACACATGAACCATCTGGGGAAGATTGACTACACTTGGCCCCTTCTTCTGTGGAATAGACAGCGATTTTTTATCATAGTAATAGAAATTTATTTTTGTATTTGGATGTACCCACCTTGACCACATATTTCTGCCACCCCATCGCACAGGACTTATTAAATGCTTAGTTATTCAGCATATGGTTTTCCATTTGGCATAACTTCTGACCAACTGGTTATAATGCAACAGAAGCGATGCCTGTGAGATTCACTGATCTTAACATGAATCCCACCACCCAGAAGCAGCATGCCTGCCAGAACAGCGGAATGGCTTACTGAAGTTTCCATAAGTGAGCCTGCTGAGATCTAACAACGTATGAGGTTGGAGCGCTCTTTTATAAGGTATAGTATATATTAAAAACTAGTTTCAACAGATTGCACCAATTCTCCTATGGCTAGAAAACATGGGTGTGTAAATCAAAGATAAAAATGGGCCTGACTCCAATCACTAGCCACCTAATGATCCATTCAAAAAATGTACTTTGTTTCACACAACGTTGAGCTTTGAAGGCTTAGAAACCTTAGTTCTCAAAGGAGGAGTGCTTCTGCTTCCAGGGGACACAGTGGATCTATTGACCTGTGAATTGAGACTGCTACCTGGCTGTGTGGGGCTTTCCATATCATTGAACCAAGAGACAAACAAAGAAAGAGTTAATGTGTAGACTGAAATGATCGACCCCGACTATCAAGAGAAGAACTTTATTGCAAGTAGAGTTTAGACAAGGAGGAGTCTGTGAAATCCTTCAGAGATGCTCTTAGAATTTCATTATCCAAAAGGAGAAATGGAAAACTATAGCAACTCAATACCGGCAAAACCACCAAGAGCTCCGAAATGAAAATTTGGGTTACACCACCACGCAAAGAACCACTATCAGCTGAGCTTCATTCAAGTTGGATGAAGGAATTCACACATACTGGCTATGGCCCAGGTTGTATACTCAAGAACTGTAGTAGCTGCCTAGATTTTCATATTTGTATATGCCTATTTCCCTTTTTTGACTCCTTTTCCAGGTGTTGGTGATCATTAAATTTATTATTTAGTCTTTAGAAACAAGATTGGGATGGCCAAGGAGGTGCACCATTCAGATCTGCTTTGAGAGAAAGTGGTGCAGGGAGTGTAGTTGATAACAGCTCTCAGCTGCTACTCCTTTGAATCCATCATGGCAGTCAGGGTGAAAACACCCTTCTTTTGGGCTGCACCCAGGCAATCCCTGAGAGTGACATGCAGAGGATACTAGATCAGGTCCATTACTACTACTCAATGTGGCAATCTTTGTTCAAGATCTCCCATCAATTTGCTCAAGACTTTCTCAGACCTGCAAGGGGGTTTGAAGACATCCTGCCTACTGTCACTTCCTCGCTTTTTATTCTTCCTAGGTACTTTCCCCAATAAATCCCTTTCACATATAATTCTGCATTAGCATCTGCTTCTTGGCAGATCCAAAGTGACACAAAGACATAAGTGGGAATTTCTAAAGGAGAAATGATTATCACCCAGAGATGGATGATGTGATTTATGAGACTTTTGCTTCCCACTTTGGGGAAAAGGATCAGATTGCTTTTGTTTATATGAAGCATATTTGTATTATGCTTAGCAAAAGACTGCTATTGTTTTTATTCTTATTTGCTAGAATTTTTAACATAGTAGAAGGTTGCATGTGTATGCCGAGAAACCAAAGTGGTGTGGGTTTGCTAGATATAGTGTCTAGCAGCATTTGAAATTCAGTTCCCTAAAGCCTAAATCTCCATTTTTCTGTGTCATGAGATCTGGAAGCCTATGAATTGCTATTCCCAGCTCCCTTGCACTGACAGTTTCGATGTGATTCAAGGTCCAATGAGGTACACTTGCTAATACTTGAGATGCAGAAGGAAGGCAGTTGCAGTGGCAGCTGAAACTGGACTCCAGTAGAGTCTAGTTTTTACAGTGGCCTAACTCTTCATTCCCTCCTTGTCTTTAGCCTCAGAGCTACAAGACAGCTGGGCAGGTGAAAGAGGAAGCTGTTTTCTGCTTCTTCCCAATTACTGGCTGCAGCACCAGCCTCTTGGTCTCAGGTCAGAGCCACAAAGATGTGGCCTGAAAAGTAGCAAGAGACCCATGACTTCTGCTTATAAAATCATGGGATAATTGGAGAAACAACCCCATAACTAAACCTGCTTTCGTAGTGAGTTTCTATCTGCTACCTTTACCCCGCACTGTTTTATTCTCTTACCCTCATTTTCTCTTTAACCATCTCTCATAAGTACTAGTTTAACCATTCCATATGCATTTTGCTTTCAAAATGAGAAGAGATTATAAACACTTCAAATGTCCTTCTTTTCTCCTTTTCATTTACTTTTATAAATTATGGTAAGGTATTTAAGACAAAAATGGGACAAATAATAATATAATAAACATCATGTATACTTCACACTTCAAGGACAAAAACACTATGAACCCACTTGTAGGTCTCCGTGGGTCTCTCCATCTCCTCCAGTCATAGTAAATGGCCTGAACCGTGTATTTATATTTCCCTTGAATTTATAATTTTTCTATATCTGAATATATACTAAGCAGTTGTAATCTCTTGCATATTTCAAAAATGTATAGAAAGGGTTATCATAGTTAGCATATTCTTCTGCACTTTGCTTTTGCCTGTGATTGTGAACTATGTTGATCAGTTTAACTCTAGTTCCTGTATGTTATCACCTAAATGGTATTCTGTTGTATGGCTATACTAAAACTCAGTTATTTGTGCCTATGATGATGAACATTTATTTTTTTCTCTAATTTTTTATTACACACTGTGATGCTGTAGATATACCTACATAAATGCCTTCTAAGTTTTAAATTATATGTTTTTAAATATTAAAAAATGTTAGTGAAGATCTATTAATGATAAACCATTTTTAAAATCTGTTTTGCATTAATGATTTTGGTTGTCAACAATTTAAATACTTTTTGGTGTCAACAATTTAATATGGTGGTTATTTTCTCTCTCAGCACTTTGGTGATTCCATTATCTTTAGGCTTCCATTGTTGCTGCTGAGAAGTCTACCGGTTTGCTGTATTTTTATAAGTACATTTTCTCTTGTCTGTGCTGATTTTAAGATTTTCTCTGTCTCTGTTATTTTGCCATTTCACTAAAATGTGTTTGTCTATAAATTCTGCTGCAGGTTTGAGCTTTCCTGAATTGGTGGATTAATTTCTTTCATCAATTACAGGAAATTCTTGGTCATTTGATTCATTGACTATTTACCTTTCTCCATCTTTTCTATTCTCTCCTTCTGAAAACTTCAGTAGCCATATGTTAGAGCCTTTCAATTTATCTTCCTTGTTTTGTAACTTTTTTCTCACATTTCTCATGTGTTGTTTTGTTTTTTTTAGCATTCCACATAATTTCTTTAGATTCATCTACTGGTTTACTGATTCTATTTCTTTTTTCTTTTTACTTTTTTTAAAGTCTGTTTATTTTAAGAGAACGAGCGAGACAGCACAAGTGGGGAAGTGGGGAAGGAGGAGAGAGAGAATCCCAAGCAGGTTCCGCACCATCAGTGCAGAGCCCAATGTAGGGCTTGACCTCTCAAACCATGAGATCATGACCTGAGCCAAAGTCAGATGCTTAACCAATAAGGTGCCCCAACTGATTCTACTTATTTCCATAAATTCTATTTGATTCCTTTTTGATTTTGCCTGGCCATTTTTTGTAGTATTTTGTTTGTAGTCTCAAGTTTTCAATTCCTTCCTTTTTGTAATGTAATTATTTATATTCATTATCTAATAACTTAAATATCTGAAGGCTTTAGGTATATAATCTTCTGTTTTTCCTGCTCTTTCTCATGGTGGCTTGTTTCCTATATGAGTTCAGCAACTTTGCATTTTGAACTCATGACTGGCTAAACTTAATCTGTGGGCATCTGTAAGGAACTCTGATTAGAGCTGCCAGTTTAGGGGGAAAAAACAAGATACCTAGTTAAGTTTGATTTTCAGATAAACAACTAATACTTTTGTGTGTATTTCTGAGATATGTCATGCTGCATACTGAAACATTTTTTCATTGTTTATCTGAAATTCAAATTTAACTTTGTGACATGCATCTTATCTGGCAGCCCTACCTATGCTGAACATACAAGTCTCTAGAGGAGAGTCATTCTTCTTTCTGAGAGATTTCCTGGGATACACACAACTGGGACCACTTTAATTTTTCACTTTGGTATTTTCTGAGCTATGTACAAAGTTAACTTGGAGCTGTAACACACTTATGAGGATAGGGTCATGTTTACCATTTCTCTGATAACCCTTCCCCATCTGTTACTGAAGCTAAAACAAAGAACAATCTTTTGCCAGAGGAGTTTTTTGTTTTCCTAGCCTACACTTTCCCTGAGCTTATAAGTGTCCATTCTTTAAGTGTCCCTGTAAGTGTCCTTTCTTTGCAAATGGTTCTCAGTTCATATAACCTACCTTCCAAAAGCTCAAGTCTTTGTCCCCCACATGACCATTAAAATTCAAGAGTCTAGATTTATGCAACCTGTTCATATAATGTAATTCTCTAGACCTCTTGTTGGCCTTTAATTCTGGATAACAACTCTGGACTCCTTCTGTTTTGTGTTTGACTTCCTAAACTCTTCCTTACTTTCTTATGGGATCGGCTATGCACTTTGAAGGATGTTTGTTGAATTTTAGCCTTCATTTTTAGATGTTTGCTAAAAAGAAAGTTTTTCAAATTTTCTTGTAGCCCTTATCACCTCAAAAATGTTTCCTTTTTATTTCCTTTAACAAATGTGAGAAAGATGCCAAAAAATGAAATTGATCTGAGAGTCAGGAAACATGAATTTTAGTCCTGCATTTGCTAATGATGTTTAACAAATTTGCCTTTGTTTTTGAGACAAAGACAGAGCACAAGGGGGGGAGGGGCAGAAATAGAGAGAATGAGACTCAGAACCCAAACCAGGCTCCAGGCTCTGAGCTGTCAGCACAGAGCCTGATGCAGGACTTGAGCTCACAAGCTGTGAGATCATGACCTGAGCCACAATTGGATGCTTAACTGACTGAGCCACCCAGGCACCACAAGCCTTGCCTTCTTTGGAGCTCAGTTTCCTTAAATATAAAAGGAAGGTTAGGATTGATTTCCATCAGTGTTTTTCAAATGGTGATTCACATTTCACATCCTATTATTGAGTCATGGTATCAACTTAGTGGGTGGTAACTAGCATATAGGAGGGATATGTATCATTTCATGAAACTTTAGCTTCAGGTGTGTGTGTGTGTGTGTGTGTGCACGCGTGTGTGTGCACACACACACGCATGTGTGTGTTCTAGGCCACGATACTCCATACTGTGGGTTACTCAGGATACCATCATAGGCATTGATTCCCTGTATTGATTAGAATCTCCACTGCAGTGAATACTCTCTAGTGCGCATTTATGTGAAGCACAAAGGTTTCTCCTCAGGTCCATCCACCTCCTTTTTAGACCTAGACCTTTTTAGACCTAGACCTTTTTACCTTAGGTATTTCAATCTTGCCTTTTCCAAGCCCTTGACCAGCAAGCTAAGCTGTTCACCACTGCCTATAAGGCCTTACTTAACACTATCTATTTCTCCATACAAAGGAGATGACCAAGTGTACTATTCAAAGCTCTGCCCACAGGGTTATTTCCCCTCCTTGTCACGTCAAGGCCAGCCCTGAGCAGGTCTGTATTGCAGCCTAAGTCCATCTTCAGGGCCCTTTGTGGAATGAGGACTGAGGGTTTTTCCTCTGTCATCATCTGGCATAGGGCTTCTTATTAAGTCAATATATAAGTTGAGAGAGCAGTTTTGTTGCAACAGAGGTAGGTGACATAAAGACACAAGTAACCTGTTCATGTTACTTAGACTTGTTTGAGCTCAATCCTGAAGTTTCATCAGAAGATGGAGTGTTTCTGGTCTGCCATACCATGTGAATTGGTAGGTTACGATAGGCAGTTCTTGTCTCACAGTTACTTGGTGTCCAAGGCTAGGTGCTCACTCTCTACTAGGACTCCATAGCACAGCAGGAATTGTTTTACAAATTCTCTGCTGCAAGAGGCAAATTGCTTCAGATCCATAACAGTCTACAATTCTCCTGTTCTGGCTTGACAGAGACTCCCTACAATGTCCATATCTACCGTAGTAACATGAGCACACACAGATACTAGACTGGGGTGGGGAACTTATAGTGGAGAAGTATTAGAATACATACAATCCCTTGAACCCTCATTACTTTAGGTTGGACACAGTAAATAGTATGATTAGTGTTCCAGGAGAGAGGAGTTCCATGACCATAATTATCTACATTTTTATAGAATGGGGGAAAGCAAGGAACATCTCTAGGATTATGTAACATTGGAAGCTTCATGGGTTGAAAAGTGACCTTGTTTGAAAAGAGGAGTTTTAGGAGTTTAGTAGCCCAGTAAAGAGTTAGCTTCTTCCTCATTGAGCTAACTCAGACCTACTAACCCAGGTCTCTGTTGAGCTCCCCAAAACAGGAAGAAAATGAGGCTTCAGGGCCATTCAAAATTGGATCCAGGGCCATTGCATCTATTGGCCATATGACCAAAGTGACAGGTCAGTTTGTACTGCATCTTGAACTCAATGCAATATCTTCCCTTGCTTTGAGCCCCACAATCAACTGAAAACCTTCTGAGGCACTGATAAATGGGTTGAATCATTATTTTCAACTATATTATATGCTATCTACAAAGTCTAAGGAGGACCCACCAACTGCTGGTGATAGGAGCAGTGATAGGAGGTGTACAGTGCAATAGGTTGTCCCTTCTCTTAGAGTGGATTCCCCGAGGATGTCCAGATCATTGGACCCCTAAAAGCTTTACCAATGTATCAGGCCACTGAATCTTTATCTTTCATCCTCTGGAGTGATATGTCTCATCTGGGCATTCAAAGTGCTTTCCACTTCCTATTTCCCAGGTCTGATAAGCAAGATGACATCAATATAGTAGGTTAATGTGATACTTTATTTGTGACAGGGAGCAAGACAATTAACATGGTCTTGGGCCAAGACAGTGGATGTGAGCTACTATACTTCTGGACCTGGAGTCAATGCAAACCAATTTTAATCTTCCTTCTTAGAGGAAATGGCAAAGAAGGCATTTTCCAGATCAATAACTGCATACCATGTGCAATGTAATAACGATGCCACATGAGGCATAACAGCTCAATTGGGGCTGCCAATTGATAAAATGTATGACAGTACATCATTGTCTGCCATGATTCATCTGGATTTCTGCAGAGACCATATCTGTGAACTGAAAGGCACTGATATTGGCAATTCCACCTAGGATGCAGTACTACTTCTGGTTAACTACCGTAGTGGACATTGTGATGTGATGCTCAAATTCCCCCTTCAGGAATCTTTTTGACTTATTTCCTCGACTGTCAAGTCTCTTTGGGAATTTCTGTGGCTGAACAGAGCCTCTTCACCCAAGGTCATGATTATTTTCCAAAGGAACCCCACACTGAATGACTGATCAATGCAGGGCATATAAAATTCCAGCTTCCTCACCTGGAAAACTGTGGAAGGTGATCCCAGCTTCAGAGGACTTCATGGGGTTGCTGAAGCCTTCACTGAAATTGTATCACAGCCCAAGTTTTCCATTATCTGTTCCTGCTTCCTTCCTTCTGCTGGTGTTTGTCTTGAATGCACTCCCTAATAAATCTCTTGCATAGTCTCATAGTCTATGTCCTAGGGAGCCCAAACTATGGCAACTATCTTGATCAATAGGGGCATTATCAGGTTTTTTTTAAAACTATAAATAAAGGTTCCAGAGAATGAATAGAAGGATTCTGCTGGCTATTAAGTATAACCACCTTTGTTTGCACCCTGAAACCAGGAAAATGAATCTATTGGTTGGGGTCCATAAATCTGTTATACCCACTTTGACTCAGACTTGGCCAGGACTATAACAGGGAGGCCATAATGACATTTTGGGTCCCTAGTAACAGTATCATCTCCGATGACTTATCCAACAGGCTTTGAAAGATCTGAGTATTCTTCTTTCCCCCAGAGTATTCACTTTCCCCCTGGTAAGTGAAAAAGGTATTGACACAGGAAGGGATGAAGGACAGGGCCAATAATTCAGTCTGACACAATAAGCATGAGAGTGTATAAAAGAACTAAGGGTAGGAAGGAAATTATTTTATACTGAGTGGGCAGGGAGGTTCCCTCTGAAGAAGTGATGTTTGAAATGAGACCTGGCTAATAAGTAGGAGTTAGCATAAGGAAGACTGGTGTAAAGAATGCTTCAGGCAAAGGACAAGCTTGTGGAAAGGCTCTGGAGGAGAAAAAGAACATAGCCCATTAAAAGAATGAAAATATCAGTGTGGTCAAGCCTGGTAAACGAAATGGAGACAGCAGTGGAGATATGGGATTTGTGGGCTACACCAGGAATATTCAGAGTTACTGTCAAAAAGTTGGAGTTAAGAAAAGGTTTAAGATATCATAAGCCTTTGAGAAATGTGTACAAAATAAAACATTTGGGCAAATGTCTGTTATCCAATTTAAATAAAGCTCCATTACTTCAACTTAAGAGCTCCCCTATTTAATGACATAATAAAGTATGAATAAGCCTCTCTCAGAGAAGCTACAGCTTCTACAAAACCCTAATATTTCCTTTTGGGTCATCTTCTTAAATATCATCCCCCAAATAATGTCCATTTTCATATTCCACCTATCCTGAAAGCAACACATACTTCAGGAAAGTCTCTCTCCTTCCTGGCCTTTAATACATGATACCAGTGCGTCTCTTACTAATATACAGAAGACTTCATACTACAAAATGATTTATTCATATACATGTAGCACAACCATTCTTTTTTTTCCAATATATGAAATTTATTGTCAAATTCGTTTCCATACAACACCCAGTGCTCATCCCAAAAGGTGCCCTCCTCAATACCCATCACCCACCCTCCCCTCCCTCCCACCCCCCATCAACCCTCAGTTTGTTCTCAGTTTTTAACAGTCTCTTATGCTTTGGCTCTCTCCCACTCTAACCTCTTTTTTTTTTTCCTTCCCCTCCCCCATGGGTTTCTGTTAAGTTTCTCAGGATCCACGTAAGAGTGAAAACATATGACATCTGTCTTTCTCTGTATGGCTTATTTCACTTAGCATCACACTCTCCAGTTCCATCCACATTGCTACAAAGGGCCATATTTCATTCTTTCTCATTGCCATGTAGTACTCCACTGTGTATATAAACCACAATTTCTTTATCCATTCATCAGTTGATGGACATTTAGGCTCTTTCCATAATTTGGCTATTGTTGAGAGGTAGCACAACCATTCTTACATGAGATTTAGAACTGTCTACTTATCTCCCATTACAAAAGAAGATTTAAAATTACCCAGGAGTAAACCCTGAGCACAGTCTGAAGTTCTTTCCAGAAAATATCCCTACCCTAATCCCATCAAATACCATAGATAAGGAAAGTAAAGTTTTTCCAGAAAGTACCTTCACCCCCATCCTATCACTGATGAGGGTGGGCATAGATGAGGAAAGACTGAAGCAAAGAAGTTAAGAAGAAAGTATGTTCATCCCTATATTTTGACTCCATTAAAGCAATAAACTGATTGTTCTCAAATATCAGCTACTGTGAGTACTGCTAAATGATAGCTCATGATTTTGTATTTTTGTCTCTTTAAAAGATAACTATTTAAACAGAATTAGAAACCATTCTGTCTCTCTCTTTCTCTCCCTCCCTCTCTGGTTTATAACTAAATAAGCAAATTGTATGACAACAATAGAATAGGGGTTAAAGGTGAAGGAAAGAAGTGTACTATTATAAGGATTTTTATACTAAATATGAATTGTTATATTATATAACAGTAGTCTGCCATAAGTTAAAGATGGATACTGTAAGCCAGGGTAGCAAATTTTTCTTTAAAGAACAGATAGTAAATAGTTTAGACTTGTGGGCCATATAGTATTTATCACAAATGCCCCACTTTCACTGTTTTAGCTTGAAAGGAGCCATATGCAATGTAAATGAATGGGTGTGGATGCCTTCCAGTAATAGTTGATTTACAGAAACAGACCCACAGGCCATAGTTTGCCAACTGCTACTATAAACATTAAATCAGTCACTAAAATAAAATTAAAAAAAAAGTTCTAGCTAGTGATCAAAGAAAGATAATACAATGGAATCATAATAAATACTTAACTCAAAAGAAGCATTTTAAAAAGGACAAAGAAAGGAAAAACAAATTGTGCAAATAGAAAACACATAGCAAGGTGCTAGACTTAAACCAATCATATCATTATTCACATTAAATATAAATGGTTTAAATACATCAATTAAAATGTAAATGTGGCCAAATTTGGGTAAAACAATGACACCCAACTATATCCTGTTTACAATTAAGTCACTTCAAATATAAAGACAGAAATTGATTAAAAGTAAAAGAATGGGAAAAGTTATACCATTCTAAAACTAGTCAAAATACAGATAGAGTGGCTATATTACTATTAGAGAAAGTAGATTTTAGAGCAAAGAATTTAGCCAGAGTAAAAGTTATTTCATAATTAAAAAGTGACCAATTAAGAGGGAATAACAGTCATAAACCCTGTGCAGCTAACAACTTTAAGAGACCCAAAACAAAAACTGATAGAATTGCAAGAAGAAATAGAAAATTTTAGTCACAGATTGCAATACTCCTGTCTCAATAATTGGTAAAATAAGTAGACAGAAGAAAAATTTCCATATGAAAGGCATTAACTATATGATCAACCAACTTGGTCAGTTGGCCAGTGACAAAATACATTTTCCCCCCAATCACCCCAGAGAATTTGTCAACATAGACTATATCCTGGATCATAAAAATAGTATCAATGAATTTTAAATAATTGAAGTTATACAAAATGTATGTGCTATGACCACAGTGGAATTAAATTAGAAATCAATAACACAATAATATCTGGAAAATAGCCCAATAGAAACGACATAACACACATCTACATAAATCACAAGTCAAAGAAGAAACCAAAAGGAAAAATAGAATGCATTTTGAACTGACTGAAAATGAAACTACAACATATTAAAATTTGGGGAAACATGCTAAAACATTATTTAGGGGAAACCTATAGTACTAAATCTCTATATTAGAGAGTAACAAAAGTCTCAAACCAGTGAACTCAGCTTCTAATTTATAAAATTAGAAAAAAGCAAGTGAAAATCCATATAAGTAAAAACTAGGAAACAATAAATATAATATCAAAAATGAAATAGAAAAATAGTAGAGAAAATCAGTAAACCAAAGCCTGATTCTCTGAGATCAATAAAATTGATATACCGATAGTCAGACTGATCAGGAAAAAAGAGAGAGAGACAGATGGCACAAATCACCAACATCTTATGTTAAAAGGACACCTGTTAAAAGGAAAATAAAGGTCATACAGATATTTAAAAGATAACATTATGAAAACACTTTATGCCAAGAAATTTGACAACTTAGATGGAAATAGACAAATTCTTTGAAAAATACAAATTACCAAACTGCCAAAACTCACTCAAGAATAAATAGATAATCTGAATAGCTCTATATCTATTAAAGAAATGAAATGTGTGCTTAAAAATCTTACAACAAAGAAACTGCCAAGTCCAGTTGACCCCACTGGCAAATTCTACAAAACATTTACGGAAGAAATAATACCAATTCAATACAAACTCTACTAGAAAGTTGAAAAGGGGGGATTATTTCCCAACTCGTTCTATATGAGGGTCAGCACTACCCTGGTATCAAAATTAGACAATTACAAGAAAACTTCAGATCAATATCCCTCACCAGCATAGATGTAAAAATCTTAAGCAAGATTTTAGTTAATTGAATCCAACAATATATAAAAAGGAAAATAAACACAGTCAATTGGAGTTTAGCCTAGGAATGCAAAGTTAGTTTAACATTCAAATTCAACCTTTGAAACTACACAACTCTGACTAAAGAAACAAAAGAAATCAAAGAAACATAAAATATATAAAATGGAGAGATATCCCCTATATGTGGATAGCAAGATTCAATAGTGTCAAAATTTCAGTTCTTCCCAACTTAATCTATAGATTCAACACAATTCAAATCAAAATCCAAGGAAGTTCTTTTGTAAATATTGACAATCTGTTTCTAAAGTTTAATTGGAAAGGCAATACACAAAGTTGAAAAATGGAGACTACTGGACTTAATACTGCAAAGCTACAGTAATCAGCACAGTGTAGTATTGACAGAAGAGTAGACAAATAGACCAATAGAACAAAAATAGATCTGTGCAAATACAGTCAACTGGTATTGAAAAAGGAGCAAACAATTTAATGGAGAAAAGAGAGTCTTTTCAACAAATGTTGCTGGAAACACTGGACATTCAAAAAATACAAAAATATCAAAAATACCAAAACACTGAATCTAGACACAGACTTTATGCCTCTCACAAAAATTATCTCAAAATGGATCATAAGCATCAATGTAAAATCAAAATTTTAACATTCTTAGAAGATAAAATATGAGAAATCCTAGGTGACCTTGGGTTCAGTGATTACATTTAAGGTACACAAAAAGCATGATCTGTGAGAAAAAACATTGATTAAAATGGACTTGAGTAAGATTAAAATCTAATGCAAAAGACACTGTTAAGAGAATGAAACAACTCACAGCCTGGGGGAGGGGAAGTAGACATCTTTGCAAAACAAACATCCGATAAAAGACAGATAGCCAAAATATACAAAGAACACTTAAAACTCAACAATAATAGGAGGAGCCAAGATGGCAGAATAGCTTGGAAGTTTTTTGTGTGTCTTCTGTACATTAAATAGAGCCAGACAAACATTAAACCAACCTGCATACCTAGAACACTGATTGGAGGATTACACAACAATCTGCACAACCTGAACCACAGAATTCAGCAGGTATGTGGCGCAGAGAGGTGAACTTGGGGAGAGAGAAGCCGGGGCAGGCAAGGAGCCACTTTTGTGGCTGGAAAGGAGGGAGACCAGGGGAAGAATACAGAAAAAGCACCCCTACCCCAAAGCACCTGGAGAGAAAGTAGAAAATTCAAAACAGTCGCAGGGACTAAACTAAAAAGGGAGAAAGGAGAAAGAGAGGGTTGAAATTCCATTAAGATTATAAACAAGGGGAGCACAAAGGCTGCAACTACGCAGCTCAAAACCTGGCGGTACTCTGGTGGGAAGGGTGAATCCCCAGGAACAGACTGGGGCCTGGGAGGTTCTCAGGCCACACAGGGAAAAGCGGTTCCACTGCTGGAAGGACATTTGGTAGAGACTGTTGAAGCTACCTGGTCCCAGCAGACCCCAGAGAACATCCAGACTGGTGCTGGAACAAAGTCATTAAGGGTGAAGCCTGGTGTCAGATGTGTGCTGTGATTTCCCATAATCCCTGAAACGCTGCTTCTACACTGTCTCGTGAACTTCTGGGGCAGGCTGGCACCTGGCCACAGTCTCAGGGCACTTGCAGCAGCAGGGTCCTGAAAGCGTTCCTGGGTGCAGCCAACACTTGGCCATTGTTCATTAGGCCATTGCTCGGTGAGACCCTCCCACAGAGGGGTAGAACAGGTCAAAGCCACAGTCCTTTGGAAGTAAGGGGCCAGGGAAAGCAGCCGCATATGAGACAAAACTCGGGAGAGAAGTATTGCCTGGGGCTTGGTCATGGAGAGTGAAAAAGGGGGGAGTGGACGAGAGCTAAAGACAGAGGACAGGTACGCGATTGCTATCCAGAACAGAATGGGTACCTGGATGACGTCATTTTCACCACTCCTGCGCATGTGCATACGCACTTGTGAGCCTCACAAAAATACACCCCAGTAGGTTAGCAGTGCCATCTAGTAAAGAACAGAGCCTGTTGCACTGAGCCCTGCCCAACTGGGCCAACCTCGCTCTTCATGAAGACAAGTCTCACCGCCTACTTAGTTTACAGACTATAAAGCACTTTATAGTCTGACTTCAAGGGGAAAACAAAGGAATTTCAGTCCTATTTCAATCTGTTAGCAGGTCCATCTATTCGATTTTCTTTTATTTTTCTCTTTTTCACTTCTTTTTTTTTTCTTGAATACACAGAAAAAATTCATTTTTATTTTCAATTTTTATTAAAAATATTTTTCTTTATTTTTTTACTGTATTTTTTACTTTTGTGTAAATTTTTTCAAATTCTATTTTACATCCATCATTTTATTTTAGTCTACTACAGTATATTCACTTTTTCAAATTTTCAAACGATTTCCTTTTTTCTTTTTTCTTTTTCTTTTTTTCTCGTTTTAGTTTCTTTTCTTTTTCTTGAATATAGAAAAACAAAAATTCATTTTTATTTTCAATTTCTATTGAAAATATTTTTCTTTAATTTTTTGATACTATATTCTTTACTTTTGTGTAAATTTTTTCAAATTCTATTTTATTCACATCATCTCATTTTAGTATACTTCAGTGTACATTGTTTTCAAAGTCTCAAACGATTTCCTTTTTTTTCATCCCCTCCCTTTTTTTCTCTAATCTGTCAAGCCACTTTTTTTTTTAATATATGAAATTTATTGTCAAATTGATTTCCATACAACACCCAGTGCTCATCCCAAAAGGTGCCCTCCTCAATATCCATCACCCACCGTCTCCTCCCTCCCACCCCCCATCAACCCTCAGTTTGTTCTCAGTTTTTAACAGTTTCTTATGCTTTGGCTCTCTCCCACTCTAACCTCTTTTTTTTTTTTTTCCTTCCCCTCCCCCATGGGTTCCTGTTAAGTTTCTCAGGATCCACATAAGAGTGAAACCATATGGTATCTGTCTTTCTCTGTATGGCTTATTTCACTTAGCATCACACTCTCCAGTTCCATCCACGTTGCTACAAAAGGCCATATTTCATTTTTTCTCATTGCCACGTAGTATTCCATTGTGTATATAAACCACAATTTCTTTATCCATTCATCAGTTGATGGACATTTAGGCTCTTTCCATAATTTGGCTATTGTTGAGAGTGCTGCTATAAACATTGGGGTATAAGTGCCCCTATGCATCAGTACTCCTGTATCCCTTGGATAAATTCCTAGCAGTGCTATTGCTGGGTCATAGGGTAGGTCTATTTTTAATTTTCTGAGGAACGTCCACACTGCTTTCCAGAGCGGCTGCACCAATTTGCATTCCCACCAACAGTGCAAGAGGCTTCCTGTTTCTCCACATCCTCTCCAGTATCTATAGTCTCCTGATTTGTTCATTTTGGCCACTCTGACTGGCGTGAGGTGATATCTGAGTGTGGTTTTGATTTGAATTTCCCTGATGGGGAGCGACGTTGAACATCTTTTCATGTGCCTGTTGGCCATCCGGATGTCTTCTTTAGAGAAGTGTCTATTCATGTTTTCTGACCATTTCTTCACTGGGTTATTTGTTTTTTGGGTGTGGAGTTTGGTGAGCTCTTTATAGATTTTGTCAAGCCACTTTCAACACCCACACCAAAACACACCTAGGAGCTAGCATCATTTATTCAATTTGTGTGTGTGTGCATGTTTAATATTTTAATTTTAATATTTTTTAATTTAAATTTTATAATTTTAATTTTTCTACCTCATTAATTCCTTTTCTCTGTTCAAAATGACAAAACGAAGTAATTCACCCCAAAAGATAGAGCATGAAGAAACGACAGCCAGAGATTTAACCAACATAGATACAAGCAAGATGTCTGAACCAGAATTTAGAATCACAAGAATAAGACTACTAGCTGGAGACGAAAATAGATTAGAATCCCTTTCTGCAGAGATAAAAGAAGTAAAAAATAGCCAGAATGAAATTAAAAATGCTATAACTGAGCTGCAAACACGGATGGATGCTGCGGTGGCAAGGATGGCTGAGGCAGAACAGAGAATCAGCCATAGAGAGGACAAACTTATAGAGAATAACAAAGCAGAAAAAAAGAGGGAGATTAAGGCAAAAGAGCACAATTTAAGAATTAGAGAAATCAGTTCCTCATTAAAAAGGAACAACATCAGAATCATAGGGGTCCCAGAAGAGGAAGAGACAGAAATAGGCGTAGAAGGGTTATGTGAGCAAATCATAGCGGGAAACGTTCCTAACCTGGGGAAAGACACAAACATCAAAATACAGGAAGCACAGAGGACCACCATTAGATTGAACAAAACCCAACCATCAACAAGGCATATCATAGTCAAATTCACAAAATACTCGGGCAATGAAAGAATCATGAAAGCAACAAGGGAAAAAAAGTCCCTAACCTACAAGGGAAGACAGATCAGGTTTGCAGCAGACCTGTCCACAGAAACTTGGCAGGCCAGAAAGGAGTGGCAGGATATATTCGGTGTGCTGAATCAGAAAAATATGCAGCCAAGAATTCTTCATCCAGCAAGGATGTCATTCAAAATAGAAGGAGAGATCAAAAGTTTCCCAGACAAACAAAAATTAAAGGAGTTTGTGACCACTAAACCAGCCCTGCAAGAAATTTTAAGGGGGACTCTCTGAGGGGAGAAAAGATTGAAAATTATATATATATATATATATATATATATATATATATATATATATAAGCAACAAGTATTAGAAAGGACCAGAGAACACCACCAAAAACTCCAACTCTACAAGCATCATAATGGCAATAAGTTCGTACCTTTCAGTACTCACTCTAAACATCAGTGGACTCAATGCTCCACTCAAAAGACATAGGGTACCACAATGGACAAGAAACAAGACCCATCTATATGCTGTTTACAAGACACCCACTTTAGACCTAAAGACACTTTCAGATCAAAAATAAGGGGATGGAAAACCATCTACCATGCTAATGGTCAACAAAAGAAAGCCGGAGTAGCCATCCTTATATCAGACAATCTAGACTTTAAAATAATGACTGTATCAAGAGATGCAGAAAGGCATTATATGATAATCAAGGGGTATAGCCACCAAGAAGACATAACAATTGTAAACATTTATGCACCAAATGTGAAAGCACCCAAATATATAATAAATCAACTAATAACAAACATAAAGAAACTCATCAATATTAATACCATAATAGTAGGAGACTTCAACACCCCACTCACAGCAATGGACAGATCATCTAATCAAAAAATCAACAAGGAAACAATGGCTTGGAATGACACACTGGACCAGATGGACTTACAGATATATTCAGAATATTTCATCCTAAAGCAGCAGAATATACATTCTTCTTCAGTGCACATGGATTGTTCTCCAGAATAGACCATATACTGGGACACAAAACAGCCCTAAGTAAGTACAAGAAGATCAAGATTATACCATGCATATTTTCAGACCACAACACTATGAAACTCGAAATCAACTACAAGAAAAAATTTGGAGAGGTAAAAAATACTTGGAGACTGAAGAACATCCTATTAAAGAATGAATGGGGTAACCAAGCAGTTAAAGAGGAAATTAAAAAGTATATGGAAACCAATGAAAATGCTAACACAGCCAAAACCTCTGGGACACAGCAAAGGCGGCCATAAGAGGAAAGTATATAGCAATCTAGGCCTTCTTAAAGAAGGAAGAAAGATCTCAGATACACAACCTAACCTTATGCCTTAAAGAGGTAGAAAAAGAACAGCAAATAAAACCCAAACCAGGAGAAGACAGGAAACAATAAAGATTAGAGCAGAAATTAATGCTATTGAAACAAACAAACAAAAAAAATGTAGACCAGATCAATGAAACCAGAAGCTGGTTCTTTAAAAGAATTAACAAAATTGATAAATCACTAGCCAGTTTGATCAAAAAGAAAAAGCAAAGGACCAAAATAAATAAAATCAAGAATGAAAGAGGAAAGAGCGCAACCAACACAGCAGAAATAAAAACAATAATAAGAGAATGTTATGAGCAATTATATGCCAATAAAATGGGCAATATGGAAGAAATAGAAAAATTCCTAGATACATATACACTACCAAAACTGAAACAGGAAGAAATTGAAAATTTGAACAGACCCATAACCAGTATGGAAATTGAATTCATAATCAAAAATCTGCCAAAAAACGAGAGTCCAGGGCCAGATGGCTTTCCAGGGGAATTCTACCTAACATTTAAGGAAGAGGTAACACCTATTCTCTTGAAGGTGTTCCAAAAAATAGAAATGGAAGGAAAACTTCCAAACTCTTTCTATGAAGCCAGCATTACCTTGGCTCCAAAACCAGAGATTCCACTACAAAGGAGAACTATAGACCAATTTCCTTAATGAACATGGATGCAAAAATCCTCAACAAGATATTAGCCAACCAGATCCAACAATACATTAAAAAAATTATTCACCACGACCAAGCAGGATTTATACCTGGGATGCAGGGCTGGTTCAATATCCGCAAAACAATTAACATGATTCATCACATCAATAAAAGAAAGGAAAAGAACCATATGATCCTCTCCAAAGATGCAGAGAAAGCATTTGACAAAATACAGCATCGTTTCTTGATAAAAACCCTCAAGAAAGTAGGGGTAGAAGGAGCATACCTCAAGATAAGAAAAGCCATATGTGAACGACCCAATATTAATATCATCCTCAATGGGGAAAAACTGAGAGCTTTCCCCCTAAGATCAGGAACAAGACAGGGATGTCCACTCTCGCCACTGTTATTCAACATAATATTGGAAGTCTTAGACTGTGCAGTCAGAAAACACTAAGAAATAAAAAGCATCCAAATTGGCCAGGAGGAGGTCAAACTTTCACTCTTTGCAGATGACATGATACTCTACATGGAAAACCCAAAAGATGCCACCAAAAAACTGCTAGAATTGATTCATGAATTCAGCAAAGTTGCAGGATATAAAAATCAATGCACAGAAATCAGTTGCATTCCTATATACCAACAATGAAGTGACAGAAAGAGAAATCAAGGAATTGATCCCAGTTACAGTTGCACAAAAAACCATAAAATACCTAGGAATAAGTCTAACCAAAGAGGTGAAAAATCTACACACTGAAAAGTATAGAAAGCTTATGAAAGAAACTGAAGAAGACACAAAAAAATGGAAAAAGATTCCATGCTCCTGAATAGGAAGAACAAATATTGTTTAAATGTTAATACTACCCAAAGGAATCTATGTGTTCAATGCCATCCCTATCAAAATAACACAAGCATTCTTCACAGAGCTAGAACAAATAATCTTAAAATTGGTATGGAACCAGAAAACACCCAAAATAACCAAAGCAATCTTGAAAAAGAAAACCAAAGCAGGAGGCATCACAATCCCAGACATCAAGCTATACTACAAAGCTGTAAGCATCAAGACAGTATGGTACTGGCACAAGAACAGACACTCAGATCAATGGAACAGAATAGAAAACCCAGAAATGGACCCACAAACGTATGGACAACTAATCTTTGACAAAGCAGGAAAGAATATCCAATGGAATAAAGACAGTCTCTTCAGCAAGTGGTGCTGGGGAAACTGGACAGCAACATGCAGAAGAATGAACCTGGACCATTTTCTTCCACCATACACAAAAATAAACTCAAAACGGATGAAAGACCTCAATGTAAGACAGGAAGCCATCAAAATCCTCGAGGAGAAAGCAGGCAAAAACCTCTTTGATCTTGCCCTCAGCAACTTCTTACTCAACACGTCTCTGGAAGCAAGGGAAACAAAAGCAAAAATGAACTACTGGGACCTCACCAAAATAAAAAGCTTCTGCACAGCAAAGGAAACAATCAGCAAAACTAAAAGGCAACTGACAGAATGGGAGAAGATATTTGCAAATGACATATCAGATAATGGGTCTGTATCCAAAATCTATAAAGAACTTATCAAACTCAACACCCAAAAAACAAATAATCCAGTGAAGAAATGGACAAAAGACATGAATAGACACTTCTCCAAGGAAGACATCCAGATGGCCAACCAACAGATGAAAAAATGCTCAACATCACTCATAATCAGGGAAATACAAATCAAAACCACCATGAGATACCGCCTTACACCTGTCAGAATGGCTAACATTAAGAACTCAAGCAGCAACAGATGTTGGGGAGGATGCGGAGAAAGAGGATCTCTTTTGCACTGTTGGTGGCAATGTAAGCTGCTGCAGCCAGTCTGGAAAACAGTATGGGGTTTCCTCAAAAAACTAAAAATAGAACTACCCTACCACCAGCAATTGCACTCCTAGGCATTTATCCACGGGATACAAGTGTGCTGTTTTGAAGGGGCACATGCACCCCCCTGTTTATAGCAGCACTATCAACAGTAGCCAAAGTATGGAAAGAGCCCAAATGTCCATCAATGGATGAATGAATAAAGAAGATGTGATATATATATACAATGGAGTATTCCTTGGCAATCAAAAAGAATGAAATCTTGCCATTTGCAGCTATTCGGATGGAACTGGAGGGTATTATGCTAAGTGAAATTAGTCAGAGAAGACAAATATCATCTGACTTCATTCATATGAGGACTTTAAGAGACAAAACAGATGAACATAAGGGAAGGGAAACAAAAATAGTATAAAAATAGGGAGGGGGCAAAACAGAAGAGACTCATAAATATGGAGAACAAACTGAGGGTTACAGGAGGGGTTGTAGGAGGGGGATGAGCTAAATGGGTAAGGGGCACTAAGGAATCTACTCCTGAAATCATTGTTGCTCTATATGCTAACTAATTTGGATGTAAATTTTAAAAAATTAAAAATAAAATAAATGTTTTTGCAGAATTGAGGTGCCTGGGTGGCTCAATAAGTTGAGCATCTGACTCTTGATTTCTGCTCAGGTCATAGTCCCAGGATCATGGGATTGAGCCCTGTGTTGGGCTCTGCACTGAGCATGGAGCCTGCTTGCTTAAGATTCTGTCTCTCTCTCTCTCCCTCCCTCTCTCTGTCTCTCTCTTTCTGTCTCTCTTCCCCTCTCCCCTTCCCACGCATACTCTCTAAAATAAAAAATAATAAAAATAAAATAAAATAAATTTTAAAAGAATGACTCAGAGAACTTCTTAATGAATATGTCTTGAACCTTACCCCTAGAGCTCCTAATTTTGTAAACCTGAGATAAAGTCCAGGAATCTGCATTTTTACCAGACATCCAGGTTAATTCTAGTGGGTATCTGAAACACTGTCCTAATATATAAGCAGCAAAATTAAGAGTAACCTCATAGATGCAAACCCCAAAGACCTTCCAGGGAAAGCATAATAGCCTGAGAAGACTAGAAACAGAACAGGGAAGTATCTCTCAATGGCATGACAGAGACGATCTCACAAGTCCCTCCATCTGTAGGATAAAGGGCATCAATAAGTGTGGCGTTTTAGTATTATAAGGACATTTCAGATTCCTTCTTTTTTATCATTTAATATTTGGTGTGAGTTACATTTTGTTGAACTCCAAAGAGAACTAGCCTATATTATGTTTTTCTCAGCAGCTCTAAGAGATGACACTTTATCAATGTAATGATTTCGTCTGTCAACTTGGGTACCTTATAGTACCTAGTTGTTTGGTAAAGCACAAGTCTAGATGTTGATGTGGAGGTTTTTGGGTTTTTTTAAGATATGATTAACATTGAAATCAGTAGACTTTGAGTAAAACAGATTACCTTACATAATGTGGATGAGACTCATCTAATCAGTTCAGAGAAAATACTTAGGTCCCCTGAGGAGAAAGGAATTATTCCTCCAGACTTTCCTCAGACTCCTGACTGCAGCATCAATCTTTCCCTGGGCCTCCAGTCTTCTGGTCTCCCATACAGAGTTCAGACTTACCAGCCCCCATAATTGCATGTGCCAATTTATTCTATTCTATTCTATTCTATTCTATTCTATTCTATTCACTTATTTGAGAGACAGAGAGAGAGAGAGCAGGGGAGAGGGGCAGGGGCGGAGGAAGAGAGGAGAGAGTCAGAGAGAGAGAGAGAGACAGAGTGAGATAGAGAGAGAATCTTAAGTAGGCTCCACATGTAGCACAGAGCCTGATGTGGGCTCAATCCCACTACACTGGGATACTGACCTGAGCTATAAATCAAGGGATGTATGCCCAACCAACTGAGCCAAACAGGTGTCCCCCAATATCTTTCTTTTTTTTAAATGTTTATTTATTTTTTAGAGAGAGAGAGACAGAGTGTGAGGGGGAAGGGGCAGAGAGAGAGGGAGACACAGAATCTGAAGCAGGCTCCAGGCTCTGTGCTGACAGAGCCTGAAGCGGGGCTTGAATTCACAAGTGGTACCCAGGGCTCGAACTCACATGCCTGCGATCATGACCTGAGCCGAAGCCACATGCTTAACCAACTGAGCCACCCAGGCGCTCTCCCCCCACCCAATTTCTTAAATAAAACTCTAGCTTTCTCCCTCCCCTGCCCTACACACAATTTTTTTTCTATTTTTCTGGAGAACTCTTAGTAAAACAATAATATCCCATGAAACTAATCACTATGAGACCCTCTAAAATATTCATAAATTTGGATGTGGCCATATGATTGTGACTCATACACATTTGAACACATGAACTTTACATCATTTACATCCTTATATCTTTCCAGAGCCTGATACACGTTCAGTATTCACAAGGTATCTGAATGAACTAATGTGTTTCTCTTTATGGACTCCAGTGGGACTGCATGTGGTTGATTGTCTTCTTTGCATCTGATAATTCTGATCATGTCTATGCCAGGTAGACTTAACCAAGGAAGGACCTAGAAAAGACCCTATTACTCGTCCCTGATTTCACTTTATAGCCCTGATCTTTAAACATTGTCTCACAATTTTCTAAAAACAAATTCTTATACTTTGTATTATAATCTGGCCACACAAGCTATTCTGTTTCCTCTGACTTTCTTGCCTTGAATTTTTATCCTTTCTCATTTTATGAGTAATGACTTTAGCTACTCAAGAGTGGCCCTTATTCAGTTATCCATGTCTATGGAAAGGGAGGATTTTGCTGATTCCTCCAAGCCACTTCATTATACTAACTTTTTATTTGGATATATTAAGGGGAGGGAAAGAAAGGTGTGGTCTTTAAGTCCCAAGTGGTAATCATCCCACTTTCAACTCTAAACAGGAGAAGAAACCCCTGATCATAACTCTACCATAGACCTTCCTTCATAAATGGCCCAGTATATGAAAGCATTTGTACCTCAGATGGGGAGCTCTCTGTGTTGGGGGGGGGTCTATGTAAAGCACTGAGCTGACAGAATTAAAGCTGGTCATTAGCTAGGTTATATTGTGTTCCATAAGAGAAGTAAAAGAAGTTACTTAACAACACAAAATGTTGGGGTGATTAAAGACCTCTTTTTAGTGTTGTATTTGGTCTTTATTCATTAGATTTGTGATATTTGGGAGAACTGAATCCATGTCTAACTTCCAGGGTCTAGCATAGAAGCTAACTCACAGTCTATGCTCCATTGATGCTTGTGTAAAGATGGGAGGGAAGAAAGGAGGAGGAGAAGTGAGGGTGGGTCTAAAGCTTAGTGATTTGATTTATCACCAGTAAATATGGTCACAAGCAACATTTGAGAACCCAAACCCAACAGTAAGGGATACTGTGGAACATGAGGCAGGGAGCTTCTCCAGGCTCCTGAGATGGTGTAGGCTTTTCTCTCCTTTTCTGTCTCTTCCTGGATCCATGGAATAAATTGAGCCACAGACACAAACATACCAGGCCTCCCCCTGAAGCCAGATCTTATGCCCCAACTGAAGACACCCACTTGGAAGAGCCTCTGGGTTCCATGGATAGTACAGACCATAGGTGCCCCACTGTCTCCCTGAGAATGAGAGAATGAAGAAGGTACAGTCTGCAAGGAATCAACAGTAGCTCTAGCAAGAGGGCAGGATAAGAGGGTCCTAGTGGCATGGGTTAGGGGCTTCACTCCTGGGCTTTCTCCTGAGAACCTAGAAAGTGGAGGGGCATATGGAGGATGGGGCTGAGGTAGGGGCCAAGTACCTGGCAATTGCCTTTGGTGCCTGGTTCCTTCCAAGCACAAACCATGTTCCTGGAGAGCTGATCTACCCTCTTGCTGCATTCTCTCCAGCTAATCTGCAGCACTCTCATCTTCTGCAGGTACATGTTTAAGTTGTCATGTTGGTCTGGGAAATGAGGAAGCTAGTGTGAGAATGAGTGCCAAATCAACCACTGAAGGTGACAAGCCTATGAATGATCAGGGTTGAAGTCATGGAATGATGCAAACACTTAGCAAATCACAGTGTAGGAAGGCCTTAAAAGTGACCTAATGGAATGCTCCACTCAATCCAATAAGTGAATTCTTCATTTATGCTTATATTTATTCCTTTTGGGAAACTCATTTCCTCTGGAACAGCCTACTAACCCCCCTAGCACCAGCTCCTGCCATAAAAACATAGGATGAGTTTTCTCCATGCCCCCCCCATCTCCCCACAGCCATGCTTGGTCCTTGTGCAGAGATTCAGAATAGCCCAGTTTCTTAGTGTTGTCCAATGTCTCTGCCAGGCCAGTGGAGGAACCAGGAAAATGACACACCTGTAAGAGCCAACTTGTGGAAGGTAAACAACTAATTCTAGAGGAACTTCTGGTCTTCCCCCCATCCTACTCCCACCCTCCCAGAGTTTCTCCCTGTTTGGCCAGCCTTGTGACCTGGGAAAGGAGTGGAGTCATTGATGACAAAGATTGGTTGGGGAATCACTGGCTCAGTTATCTCAGGATGATGGTCAACATGGACTTCATCAAATGATAAACATATTGGGAAGTTCACATTGTAAAATAGTCCATGGAGGAAGAATCCAAACTGGCTTTCTAAAGGCCTCTGGGCTCCAAAAAATGATCACTCTCATGTTTTGAGATTCTTCTATATTCCAGGCTTTCATTAGGGACCTTACAAGTACAATTGCATCTAATTTAATCCACATAATGGATTTGAGGGTGACATTGCTGTCATTATACAGATGAGAAAAGGTAAAGGTGAGTAAGGTGAAGGAGCTAGATAGCTCAAGATCCCAAAGTTGGAGTAGTGAGGCCAAAATCTTCCAGAGCAACATGCTTTCTAGCCCAGGGAAGCCTAAATGTAAGCTTTCTATGGATTTTTAAGGGAAGGCGCATACCATATTCATAAGCTGTCACCCACTCTGCCATCCAACATCTGTCCCAGATCCTTTCCTTCTTCTGCAGGCAGATGGGCATTTTGAAGTTAGTGAATTTTACTGGTGTGGCAAGCAGGAGCAGGGAGAGATCACTGTCAAGGTGGGATGGTTTATAATCTTTGTGAATAATTATCTTCTGCACTTGCTTTCTCTCCAAGCGGACGTCGCTGAATATTCTGGTTCCCATGACCACAGTAACATTTCCCAATGCCATTTCTAACCTAAAAAATGAATATAATAACTCCAAACTAAAATAATACTTACACTGTATTTCACACTTGTAGACAAATTTATCAACAGTACAATTTACAACTAAATACTGAAAAATCCAAAGCAGTGGATGTGCAGTGGCCTAGAGAGTGGCTAGAGACAAGAGTGGCAGAAGTCAGCAGCCCAGACTCTGAGCTAGTGAATAATCAGCCCAGGGAAATTTCCTGACTCAAGGAAATGGAATGAATCCATCCAAGATAATAGAATGTGAATTCCTTGACAACAAAGAGTTTGACTGTCTTGTTTACCACTATATCACCAGCACTTGGAATAGCACAATGGTAGGTGTTCATGAGTGTGTGTACAATGAACAAATACAGTGTATTGTCTACACATGTGGCAGGCAGAAGGGAAGACTTGTACTTATTTTCCATTACTGGGTGCATAGCTACAACTAGAAGTCAACCTTTGGATATGGCTCACTTAGAAGGAGAAAGTGGGTGTAGAGAAGATACTTTCTGGTACAAAGCCAATGGGAACAAACTGGGTTCATAAGCCTTGTGCACTAACCCGTTAAGCTACCCGACCCAGACAAAAGGTAGAGAAGATTTGATGTAAATTAAGACAACGCTTCAGAAACTTACAGGGTTCTTGGGAAGCAATGTGCGGCTGTCAAAACCCACCACTGATGTATGATTGAGCCTCCACAGAGGTGTTTCCGTGAGATCTGGATACTCACTTGCCATGGGAACTCACCCTCCTGGACTTCAAACAATTCATGAAATCGTAACAATGATGAATTTGAAAAGGCAGGTCGGTGGCCACATTGAACTTTGTCTGAAAGAGAAATGGAAGAGCCATTTGTACATAATGAGCACTGAGAAATCCTTTCTATCTGATATTCCCAGCATATTCCCAGCTTAGACTAGTGCTAAAGTTGAGTGAAATAAGTGAGCAGCCACAGAGGGGACAGGTCTCAGAAAACACTAACAAAACACACCTCCAATGTCTGTCCCTCACATTCAAAAAGAGCCGTGAGACCTGGAGAAGTCAGGGTGGAGATTCATTAGAGATGTTAAGGGGTTGAGGTGATGATATGAAATGGCTAAAGATATGCAGGATCCATTCAGGAGATTGCAACCATGCAGAATTGGAAAAGGAAGAGTTAATATCAAGAATTTTAAGCTATAACAGAGGAATAACTACAAAGGGCCAAGAGGACTCCAAGAATACCACAAAGTTAGGGGAGAGTGAAAGGACTCAACTTGGCAGGGGAGCTCCTCCCCAAGGTTGGGGTTCAGAAATCACTAGAGAATGTGTTTGCAGCCCAAGGGAAAATAGAAGTTTTTAAGTCCCTATTGCTATTAAAGCAGGAAACACCCCTCTGAAGTACAGCTGGAGTGAGGCTGGAACGTCCCTTCTAGTAACAAGTAGGCAAGAGCAGGTGGGAACTTAGGTGTCAGGAGACTGTTCATCAGCCAGGAGTGTCAATGTCTATGTTGGAATTGCTGCTGTGAGGGGGTGTAGGAGATTGGAAGGATTGGGGGAACTGATCAAAGAAAAAGATATGACCACAAGGTGGCAGTAGCACACACATGCTTTATTTGAACAGGTCTGCATGCAGTAGAAGCCCATTAACAGCCTGAGACCATCCAGAAGCTAAGGTATGAGAGCTACCATCCAGAAGGGGAGGAGGACAAGGGAACTCCCAGGTGAAAGAGATCAGAGAAGGAGCTTAACATCTAGGTAATATTGCTCAGCGGCACAAATGGGAGTCTCTGTCAGAGAGCAATGAAGGGCAGCAGTGGTGTGGGGTGTTTATAATCACAGGCTTTATCATATCTATGACTAGCAGATATTGGATGCAGTTTCATAGGGTATGCAAGACAGGCAGGCTCTAAACATCTAAACTGCTTAGTTATGTTGAAAATAAATGGATGTGTAAAAAATTAAGTTTGGGACCAGCAGGCTTTGAGCTAATGGGTATCAGCTTGACATGAAGAAATAAACAATCTATGGTCTAGTAGACAAAAGCCATTTTGGGGGCCATTGATATAACAGCAGATCACTAAACAGGGGACAGGGCTCAAGCTTATAGAAGGGCCCATGGCAGGAGCCAAGCACTATTGGATGTCCTCTCCCTCCAACAGTCATATTGTAGGAGCAAGGAAAAGCAAACAGAAGTATGCCAGACAGAACCAGGAAAAATCGCCTTCCTTCTGCAGTATCTTTCTAGTACTTTCTACTGAGGATAATTTTTGTTTTACAGGTTAATTAAAATATAACTGACATATAGCAGTGTGTAAGTTTAAGATGAACAGTGTGCTGATTTGATATATTTATATATTGCAAAATGATTACCACCATAGCATTAACATCTCCACCACGTCCCATTATTACCATTTCTTTTTTGTAGTGAGAACATTTAAGAACTCCCCTGTCAGCAACTTCCAAGTATATAATACAGTATTATTAACTATAATTACCATGTTATACATTACGTCCCCAGAATTTATTCATCTTCTAACTGGAAATATGTATCCTTTGACCAACCTTTCCCCATTTCTCTCACCCTAGGCCACTGGTAACTACAATTCTACTCTGTTTCTATGAGCTTGTTTTTTCCAGATTCCATATATAAGTGAGATCATAAAGTATTTGTCCTCCTCCATCTGAATTATTTCACTCAGCATAATGCCTCAGGGTCCATTCATATTGTTGCAAATGGCAGTATTTCCTTATTTCTCATGGCTGAATAATTATCCATTCATCCATTGAAGACACTTAAGTTGTTTCCATAATTTAGATATTGTGAATAATGCTGAAATGAACATCAAAATACAGACATCTCTTTGAGATCCTGTTTTCATTCCCTTTGGGTATATACCCAGAAGTGGGATTGCTGGATCATACAGCACCTCTATTTGCAATTTTTAAAGAAAACTCCATTCTGTTTTCCATAGTGGCTGCATTAATTTACATTCCTCCCAACAGTGCACAAGGGTTCCCTTTTTTCTACATCCTTGCGAATACTTGTTATCTCTTGTCTTTTTGATAAAAGCTATTCTAGCAGGTGTGAGGTGATATCTAATTGTGGTTTTGATTTGCATTCTCCTGATGATTAGTAATGTCAGTGTATCTATTCATGTTTCATGTGTCTAGTTGACCATTTGTATGTCTTCTTTGGGAAAATGTTCAGTCCCTTTCTCCATTTTTTAATCGAAAAAATTTGGCTATTAAATTATATATTTATATTCTTTATATATTTTGGATATTAAGCCCTTACTGGATATTTGATTTGGAAACATTTTCTCCCATTCAGTAGGCTGTCTTTTAGTTTGTTGACTTTTGCTTTTGCTGAAGCATTTTAGTTTGCTGTGTAGTTCCTCTTATTAATGTTTCCTTTTATTGCTTGTGTTTTGGGGGTTACAACCAAAAAATTTTTGTGAAGACCAATGTCACAGAACTTTTCCCCTTTGTTTTCTGGTAGGAGTTTTATTGATGTTTAAGTCTTTAATCCATTTCAAGGGAATTTTAGTGTGTGGTATAAGGTATTCATTCATGTAATCATCTAGTTTTCCCAGAACCATTTATTTAAGAGACTGTTTTTCCCCACTGAGTATTCTTGGCTCCGTGTCAAATATTAGTTGACTATGTATGTGAGAGTTTATTTTTGGGCTGTCAATTTTTTCCCACTGGTCTTTGTGTCTGATTTTATTCACTATAGCTTTGTGTGATGTCTCCAACTTTATTCTTTCTCAGAATTGCTTTAGCTGTTCAGGGTCTTTGGTGATTCCGTACACATTTTAAGATTTTTCCTATTTCTGAGAAAAATGTTGTTGGAATTTTGATAGAGATTACATTGCTTCCATAGATGATTTTGAGTAGTATGGACATTTTAACAATATTAATTCTGATCCATAAAAATGGGCTATTTTTCCATTTGTTTGTGTCTTCAATTTTTTTCATCAAAGCCATAGTTTTCAGTGTAGAGATATTTCACCTTTTTGGTTAAATTTATTCTTATTTTTTGACGCCACTGTGAATGGGATTATTTTATTTCATTCTCAGATATATTGTTGTTTGTCTATGGAAATGCAACTGATTTCTGTGTGTTGATCTTGTATCCTGAAAGTTTACTGAATTCAGTGATTGGTTTTTTGGTGGAATATATGTATTTTCTATATATAAGACTACATCATCTGCAAACAAGACAATTTTACTTTTTCCTTTTTAGTTTGCAAGCCTTTTATTTTATTTTATTTTATTTTATTGCCTGATTTTTCTGGCTAGAACTTCCAGTGCCTTGTTGAGTAAGTGAGAATGGGTACCTTTGTCTTGTTCCTGGTCTTAAGAGGAAAAGCTTTCAATTTTTCTCCATACTCCATTGAGTATAATATTAGCAGTGGGTTTGTCATATATGGCCTTTATCATGTTGAGGAATGTTCCTTCCATACCCAATATGTTGAGCATTTGTATAATGAAATGATCATATGTTTTGTCAAATGCTATTTCTGCATCTATTGAGATTTTCATCTTTCATTCAATTAATGTGGTGCATCACATGTATTGATTTGTGAACCTTCCTTTCATCCCAGGGATAAATACCACTTGATCATGGTGTATCCTTTTAATGTGGTATTGATTTTGGTTTGCTAATATTTTGTTGAAAATTTGCATACCTAAATTCATCAGGGATATTGGTCAGAAGTTGTTTTTTTCTCTTATATCATCCTTATCTGGCTTTGGTATTAGAGTACGCTGGCCTTGTGAAATCAGTTTGGGAATATAATGAAATAATACAACTAGAGTTTTAAATAATTTTTTTCAGATGAAATTTAACTGAGGTAAAATGGCCCTCATAAATTAAATAAAAAGTATTATGTCCCTGTGTCTAAACTTTGTCAGTGTTTCAAGTCTTAAAAAATAGTTTATCTGATTTAGGACAGTTTGGGATCTTGATACGTGAGTTCAGCTGATGTAACTTAAGCAAAGCCATGTCCTATACTTGAGGACCTTGTTGGGTGCTTATTCCCCAATAAGTACCTCTGAAAGTCACTTCTTGTTTTTCATGTTAGTTGTAGAGGCCACCAAATACATGACCTAAATATGTGTGTAAAATTCATACTTAAATTTATAATTTTATCTTAAAACTTTATATTATTAAGATTCTAGATTCTATTGTGTGTTAATAACCACTGGGAATTGATTAAAATTATCTAAAAATTCCTTACAAAGTTGTTGAAGCATCTAAATGTGATTCAATGTAAAATTCAAACTAAAGTATTTTCATCAAAACATGTCAGTATGCTTTATAAGTTCTTATTGAAATCCAGAAAATATTTTAAAAATAGAAACCTATTACTCTCATATTAAAGTTTTTTTTAATTTTATTTTTTATTTTGTATGGAAGTTTTAACAGTCAACTGTTTTAAGATGTGTGTTCTGTTAATTCCAAATATTATTTAGGTTACGTTTTATGGTATTCTTAATTGGCTTTTAATATTAGCTTACTAAGGGTGCTTGGGTGGCTCAGTTGGTTAAATGTCTGACTCTTGATTTTAACCCAGGTCATGATCCCAGGGTCATGGGATTGAGCCCTACATCAGGCTGTGCACTGAACATGGAGTCTGCTTAAGATTCTCTCTCTCTCTCTCTCTCTCTCTCTCTCTCTCTCTCTCTCTCTCTCCCTCCTTCGAGAGGGAGACACAGAATCTGAAGCAGTCTCCAAGACCTGAGCTGTCAGCACAGAGTCTAACATGGGGCTCAAACTCAGGAGCCACAAGATCATGACCTGAGCCAAAGATCATGACTGAGCCACCCAGGTGCCCTGATACATTGCATTTCCATTTTTATTTGTTTTGAGATTTTAAATTTTCTCTTTCAATTTCTTCTTTAACCCATTGGTTGTTCAGAAATGCACTGTTATTTTCCACATATTTGTAGATTTTCCATCTTTCCTCTTCTTCATTTCTAACTTCATTCCATTGTGGTCAGAAAAGGTAATTGATATTATTTCAATGTTCTTAAAACTTCTAAGATTTTTTTTGTGTTTTATCATATAATCTATGCTACAGAAGGTCCCCTGTGCATTCCGGAAAAATATGTGTTCTGTTGATGTTTGATAAAACATTCTATATATGTCTATTAAGTTAATTTGTTCTGGACTATGATTCAATTCCAATGTTTTCTTTTGATTTTGTCTGGGTGTCCTATCCATTGTTGACAGTGGGATGTTAAATTCTCCTATTGTTAATTACATGTCTAGTTCTCTCTTTATATCCATTATCATTTGTTTAATATATTCCAGTGCTGCAATGGTGGGCGCATATATATTTACTATTGTTATATCTTCTTGATGTATTGACTTTTTATTTTTATTTATTTTTATTTCTTTATTCTTCTTTTTTCTTAATTAAATATAATTTATTGTCAAATTGGTTTCCATACAGCACCCAGTGCTCATCCCAACAAGTGCCCTCCTTAATGGCCATCACACACTTTCCCCTCTCCCCCACTCCCATCAACCCTCAGTTTGTTCTCAGTATTTAAGAGTCTCTTATGGTTTGCCTCCCTCCCTCTCTGTAACTTTTTCCCCCCTTCCCCTCCCCCATGGTCTTCTGTTAAGTTTCTCAAGATTCACATATGAGTGAAAACATATGGTATCTGTCTTTCTCTGGCTGACTTATACTTTTTAATCATTATATAATACCCTTCTTTATCTCTTTTTATCTCTTTGGCCTAAGGTATATTTTGTCTAATGCAAGTATGGCTACCTTCACTTTTCTTTTGTTTTCCACTTGCATGAAATCTCTTTTTCCATCCCTTTACTTTGAGTCTAGGTGTGTCTTTAAAGATAAAATGAGTTTCCTGTAGGCAGCATATAGTTGAGTCTTTTTTTTTAATCCATCCAGACATTCTGTGCCTTTCCATTAATTAATTTAATTCATTTCATATTTAGAGTGACTATTGGCATATAAAGATGTACTACTGCCATCATATCATTTGCCTTTTGGTCGTTTTGTATCTTCATTGTATCTTTTCCCCTGTTTCTGTCTATCTTTGTAAAGTGGTGGTTTTCCCTGGGGATTTGGTCAGTCTCCCCTTTTTTTATGTTTTGTGGCTCTACTCTAGGTTTTTAGTTTGTGGTTACTATGTGGCTTACATAAAACACTTCATATAAAAAATGTTGATAGCACCTAATCTTCATTTGGCTATAAAAGTTCTACCCTCTTACCCTTTTAATTTTATATTTTTAATGTCACAATTTACCTTTTCTTATTCTGTGAAATTCATCGAGAAATTATAGTAGCTATAGTTATTTTTAATGCTCTTTTCCTTTAGCCTTTATAATATAATTAACACTGCATTCTAATATAGAGTGCCAGTTTCCTAATTCTGACTGTTTGTTTTTCACCTTTGCTAGAGTATTGTATACTTTCATTTGCTTTTATGTCACTGATTAGCATTTTTTTTTTTTTCATTTCAGCCTGGAGGACTCTTTTCAGCCTTTCTTACAAGGCAGATCTAGTGGTGGTGTACTTTCTCAGCTTTTGTTTGTCTGACAAAGGCTTTATTTCTCTTTCATATCTGAGGGATACCTTGATGGATAAAGTATTCCTGGCTGGCAAGTTTTATCTTTCAACACTTTGAACATGTCGTTCCACTCTCTCCTGGCCTGTAGATTTTCTGCTGAGAAATCTGAAGATAAATGAATGAGGGTTCCTTTGTAGGTTACTTTCTTCTAAAAAAAAATCTTGAACTTTACCTTGTTTGCACATAAAATTTGAAACTAAATGGGTTGCATATCTAAATGTAAAATATGAATAATAAGTTTCTAGAAAATAACATAAGAAAATATCTTTATCAACTTGGGATGAGGAAAACGTTAATTTAAGACAAAATCATATAAATGCTGGAATAATGGCAGCTAACAAATTTTCAGTATTTACAAGGTACCTGGCACTGTTCTCAGAACTTTATGCATATATAATCCTCACAGTAACTTTAATATTACCATTTTACAGATGAAGAAATGAATACAAAGATATTTAGTAATACATTCTGAGATGACATAGCAAGTATGTGGAGGAAATGTAATTAGTTGCAGACAATCTAACTTCAGAGCTCACATTATTCTACAGGTCTGGTTGTGTTTATAATCTGGGATGAGAAGATCTTTCTAGCACATCAAATAAAAGCCAAGAACCATAAGTAAAAATATTGATGAACTTTTACATAAATTTAAAACTTTTACATTTTGTCCAAAATAGAGTTTGAAGAGTGTTGAAGAATTAGGAGAAAATGTTTTGCAGCACACATAAGAGACAAAGGGCTAATGTCATTGAAATTTTTTTTAAAGTTCTTACAAAACAGTTTACAACACCCATTCAAGTAGGAAAAATGAGAAAACTATAGGAACCGGTAATTCTCAAAAGAATAAATTAAAAATGTTACAAATAAGGAAAATGTTACAAATAGGGGTGTAAAGGGTGGTCTTGTGACCAGATACATTTCAGAAATACCAGATTAAATAAAATTATTCTATTTTCTCTACAGTGAGATTTCTCATAACTTTTACTATGTGAGTATCCACTGTGACTCTACAGAAAAAGTAATGAAGAGAACATTTCTAAATCTTGTCTAACCATAAGCTTCTAATAGGACAAGGGGTCTACAGAACATACTTGAAAATGCTGCATTCATTCACTTGTTCTTATAATAATAGTCCTATAACTTTTCCCACTTTATGAGATTACATAATCTAATACAGGTTGTCTAAATTAATAAGGTCTTTATTCCACTGTGGTCCCAGCACTATGCTGGGCTCAGAAAGGTGCTTAATACATTTACAAAGAGGGGAGTGGAGTCTGGAGAAGCAGAGGCAATTGCTAATGTTACTCCAAGTCTCCTGTATTTCCAGATCCTGGGGGATCATTTTAAATGGCATTATTCACTCAGCCCAAAATATCTACTTTGGTTAATCAGTTGTGATCTCCTCATTTCCTGAGCCATTTGCTCTAACTCAACCTTCCCTCAGAATTCTACATCAACTCTACAGGAAATAGGTAAGAGGTTGCAGGCCTCTCTCCATCCTCTGCTCTGTTAGCCTGGCACAGACCTGACTCTTCTTGGGCATGCCCCTTGAGTGCCATGAGCAGTGGAATTAGAAGCTGGAGCATCTTTTTTTCATTCCAGTCCAGAATTGCTCAACCTATGCCTCTAGCCAAAGCTGATAAAGTGCCAGCTGCAACTGTTTCAGATGGGGCCATCACAAATACATGGCCAAGCTGATCCTGGGTGACATCATAGTAAGCCTGGGGTTAGAGAGGAAACAGGGGATGTAGGAAAGCCTGGCTTAATGAATCTGTGTGACCAATCCTTCCCTGTATTCCCTGTGCAGTGGGGAATAAAGAGATACCGTGTTAGGCAAACTTTTATCCGCACACTCCCTTCCCGCTTTTGACTCTGAGCCTCTCGAGGAGCCACATAGTCTACCATTTGCTTTGGCATCAAAACTTCCTTAGGTAAGTTTTCATATGTTTTATCTCAAAGCCCTCTCTGACTTTTTAGAATATTTAACTGTCTTGTGACATTAATGGGGAGAGTGGTGGAGTGAAAGTATGTCATATAGTCACATATGCATGAAAAGATTACTCTGAGTATAACACAGATTATTTTAGAGAGGATGAAACTAGAAAAGAGAATAAAATTTAAGCAGTGGCTCCAGAAATGCAGATGAAAGATGGTGGTGGCCTAAAATAGTGAAGAGGGTGGGTGTATTAGCATGCCAAAGTTACCATAACAAAGTATCACATACTGGGTGGCTTAAACAGCAGAAATTTCTCAGTTCTGGAGGCGAAGTCCCAGGTCAAGTTTGTCAGCAGGATTGGTTTCCTTCTGAGGGCGATAATGGAAGAGTCTGTTCCAGGCATCTCCCCTTGGTGTGCAGATGGCCACCCTCTTGCTGCCTCTTCACATGGTCTTCTCTCTGTGGACATGTACTCCTGGTATCTCTCCCTCTTTTTGAAAAAATCTTATTTTAATTCCAGTGTAGTTAACATACAGTGTTATATTAGTTTCAGGTGTACTATATCGCAATTCAACACTTTTAGACATGATCCAGTGCTCATCACAAGTACACTCCTTAATCCCCATCACTTCTTTCAACCATCCCCCGCCTATGTCCACACTGGTAACCATCTTCCTCTGTTTATAAGAACACAAGTCATATTGGATTAGACCTAATTTTAACTTAATCATGTCTTTAAAAACCTTACCTCCAAATATGGTTACATTCTGAGGTACTGGGGGCTGGGACGTCAACATACAAATTTTAAGAGGGACACAGTTCAGCCTGTAACAGTGGAGTTACCAAGAAACAGATGCAATTGAGAGATACTAAAGAGGTTGAATATAACAGTAATGTGATTGATGAGCTATACAGGATGAACAGGCAGAGACAAGTACAGATTTGAAAATTAGGGGTAGAAGTGTCAGTTGGAAAGTCATCCATCTATTGAAATCACCGGAATGAATGAGATTGTCCACTCAGAAGGTGTGGAGAGAAAAGCAAAGAGGGCCTAGGTCTGAGCCTGGAAGAACCGCCCACATTTACCATCATACAGAGGAAGCAGAGCTGGAAAAGGAGGCTGGCAATTGTCTGAAGTACTATAGGAAAATAAGAAGAGGGTGTTTACTGTGCAAAATAGGACTAGAATGTTCCAAAGAGGAGCAATGCCTCCTGATTAAAGATAACCCCTCCACGTGTCCTCTGAACCTCGCCATCCTCTCACATCCTTAGGAATCTGATATTATCGACTATATACTCCCTTCCTCGTCCTCATGCTCCTTTTCTCTTCCACATCTTTCTCATCCCCATTTAAATGTGTTCAAGTCATTTCCACCTTAAAACCTTCTAAATAAACTATAGTCTCAAAATGCTCTCCCTCTACTCTTACTCTATAGCTACCACACTATCTCTTCCCAGGTACAACAGTCTTTGTAAAGAATTTAAAGAATGACTATATGAGAGGTTGAATAAGGAAGTGCCAACTGCCTAAAGTAGCTGTTGTCTACAAGTAAAATAAGAACTCCTATTTTCCTTTATTCTCACAACAGTTCTGATATCAGATGTGTGGGTTTTTTCCACATCAAGCAATTCTCCAGTTTTTAGTGGATATTGAATGGGTGTTCTACAGTTGAACTCAATTCTGACAACTAACTACCTGGAGTTAGTGCAGACCCCACAGGTTAAGGGCCAGTCCCACAACACTGCATCCACTTCAGATGCCAATCACAAATCTAGGTTGTCACTTACACTTCTGACTGACCCTCTATATATAAACCAGGAGTTCCTATGACCCCCCCTCAGTTTCAATAATTTGCTAGAATAGCTCACAGAACTCAGTAAAGTGCTTTGCTCACTATTACTAATTTATTATAAAGAATACAACTCAGGAATAACCGAATGGAAAAGATACATAGAACAAGGTATGGGAAGGGACATGGAGTTTTCAGGCCCTCTCTAGGTATGCCCCTGTTCCAGCACCATCATATGTTCACCAACCCAGATGTTCTCTGAGCTCCTTCAGTTAAGGTTTTTATGTTGGCCTCATTATGTAGGCATGATTGACTAAATCACTGGCCACTGGTGATTAATTCAATCTCCAGCTCTGGGGCTGTAAGTTCTAACCTTCTAATCAGGAGATCTTCTAATCAGGAGATCAGTTCTCTATCCTAAGGGGTTTTTCAAGTCACCATATTAACATAAACTCAGGTGTGGTTGAAAAAGGCTTGTTATGGATAAAAAAAGAGACACTCCTTTCTTCTTTATCACCTGAGAGCTACTTTAGGGGCCACAACGAGAATCACATATTAAAACAAAGATGCTTCTATTGTTCTTAGACTTAATAAATTACAAAGATTTTAAGGGTTCTGGCCAGGGACCCAGATGAAGACCACAACATATATTTCTTATTATATTACAAGATTACAACAATATTCCTCAGTTACCTACAAGAATCCCCAATTACCTACAAGTCTCCCTAGCTACCTAGAAGGCTTTCCAATTATGTACAAGTCTTGCTCCCTCCTTCCTTAAGGTCTCTTCTGTCACCTTGTCAGTTAGACCTCCCCAAACACTCTGTTAAAAACACCTGCTACCTTCCCCAATCTGCACTCCCTATACCCTTTCCCTGCTTTATTTTCCTATAGCACTTATGATCATCTGATAGAGTCTATATCTTCAGGATTTATTTAATTTCTGTCTCTTCCACTAGACTATAACCTTAGTGAGGGCAAGGGCTTTTCATTTTGTATTTACTCCTACATCCCTAGTTCTTAGAGAATTGCTTGGTACATATTAGACAATAAATAGTTGGAATGAATGAATGAATGAATGCCCTGAGAACAAAGGCTGGCCTCCCACTCAAGGTAGTTTGACATGGGAATGGTGTGCTTTTTCCTGATGAGTTGTATTATCTTGAGCAAGTCAAAGTTTTTTTCCTCTCTCCTCATGAGTTTTTCCAGAGGATGAGCCAAAATAATGTGAAAATTAACTATGGTTATATGTCTAAAAGCACAATGTGGAGTAGTAATGGACTTGGAGCTGGGAAGAACTGGGTTTGGATCCTGGCATATTTAGAGTAATTAGTCAGCATTCTTCAGGTAAACAGAACCAATAGGCTATTATATATCAAACATGTAATGATTTATTATTATAAGGAATTGGCTCATGCAATTATGTAGGCTAAGAAGTCCCATTATCTGCCATCTGCAAACTGGAGACCCAAGAAAGCCATTGATGTAGTATGAAGCCAGAGAGCCAGAAGGCCAATGGTGTAGTTCTAGTCCAAGTCCAAATGCCTGAGAAACAAGAAAAATGGTGATGTAAGTTCTACTCCAACTCTAAAAGCCTGAGATCCAGAGGGTTAATTGTGTAAGTCGGAGGGCCGAAGGTTGATGTCACAGCTCACATAATCAAGCAGAGAGAAAAATTTCCCCTCTTCCACCTTTTTGTTTTATTCAGGCCTTCAAGTGATTGGAAAATGTCTGCCCACATTGGGAAGGGCCATCTTCTTTATTCTATGGACAAATTCAAATGCTAATCTCATCTGAAAACACCCTCACAGACACACTCAGAAATAATGTTTAACTAAATATCTGGGCACTCCATGATCCAATCAAGTTAACACATAAAATTAACCCCTAGATCCAGTAACTTGTGATCTGGTCTGGTTCCTTAACTTGTCCTAGGTTGCTTTCTTCGCTGTGAAATGAGGAAAGGAGATAACTTGGTCTAGTTTACAGAGTTGTTCTCCAGATTAAATGTGATGGGAAATGCAAAACCTTGACATGCAGGAAGCCATCAGAACAAGCCAGTGCCTTATCCTTCCACAACGCCAGGTACCTCACTCAGAATCCAAGAGGGTTAGATGTAAAGATGACCTCAGAGACTGTATACCTAGGACAATGATCATGATCTTCCCCTGACCAAAAATGCAAAGTTGGTGATTAACTTGTAAACTGGGCTCCAGAACACTACTGCATCATCACAGTAAGCATCTTTGGGATGCATTACAATGCAGTTGTGGACTGCATGTGTGTATCCCCCTCCAAATTCATTTGTTGAGACCTAACTCCAATGTGACAGGATTTGGAGGTGATAATTAGATAATTAGGTCATGAGGGTGGAGTCCTCATGAATTGGATTAGTGTCCTTATAAGAGACAGGGAGAGATCTCTCACTTGCCATGTGAGGACCCACTGAAAAGGCAGCTGTTTGAAAACCATGAAGAGAGCCCTAAGAACCAACCATACTGGCACCCTGAGTTTGGATTTCCAACTTCCAGAACTATGAGATATAAATATCTGTTGATTAAGTCACTCAGTCTAGGGCACATGTGGGCCTTGAATAACATGGATTTTTAACTGCACAAGTCCACTTACACATATTTTTTCCAATAAATTCTGTGGAAAAATTTTTGGAGATTTGCAAAAATTTGGAAAAACAGACAAATTGCATAGCCTAGAAATACCAAAAAAATTTAAAAATTTGGTGTGCCACAAATGCACAAAATACATGTATATACTAGATTATTTTATCATTTACTGCTATAAATACACACATATTTCTTACAAAAGGTTAAAATTTGTCAAAGCATAGGCACACAAAAATTATAGACCATACATGGAACAATTCACAGTCAAATAAGAAATAATAAGTAAACATAAAAATGCAGTATTAAATCATAACTGCACAAAATTTAACCATACTGTATACTGTACTACTGTAATAATTTCATAACCATCTCCCATTGCTATTGCAGTGAGCTCCAGTGTTGGGAGTATCCACTTAAAACACTGTGATGCCAATTATTTCCATGTATGCTGTTGTCTTTCCAGCAAATTGTATATTGCAGTAAAAAGTGATCTCTCATGGTTCTTGTGTATTTTTCATTATGTTTAGTGCAATACTGTAAACCTTGAGTAACACTATGCACCCATATGAAGTGTTACTAGTGATACTGATAGTGATCCCAAGAAGCAGAAAAAAAGTCATGACATTACAAGAAAAAGTTTCTTTCAAATGTATCATACGCTGACGTGTGCAGCTGTGGTTGCCTGCCATTTCCAAGATAAATGAATCCAGCATAAGGACGTTTGTAACAAAAAGAAAAGGAAATCCGTGAAGACATCACTGCAGCTATGCCAGCAGGTGCAAAAATCTTGAACTTTTTGCAAAGTGCCTTTTTATCTCATATTAAAAATGCAGCTTTCATATGGGTGCAGGATTACTATAAGAAAGGCATGCCTCTAGCCTCTAATATGATTTCAGGAAAAGCAATGTCATTATATAACAACAAAGCAAAAGGAAGGTGAAGGATCTAAAGCTGGTGAATTTAATGCCAACAAAGGATAGTTTGATAATTTTAAAAAGAGGTTTAGATTAAAAAATGTCAAGATAACAGGAGAGCAGCTTCTGCTGACCAAGAAGCAGCAGATGAGTTCCTAGATGGCATTAAGAAAAGGACACCCACCAGAAGGAGCCAAGATGGCGGAACAGCATGGAAGTTTTTTGTGTGTCTCGCATCCATGTAATACAGCCAGACCGACACTAAACCATCCTGCACACCTACAACACTGATTGGAGGATTAACACAACAATCTGCACAACCTGAACCACAGAATTCACCAGGTATGCAGCGCTGACAAGTGAACTTGGGGAGTGAGAAGCTGCGGGAAGGGAGGTGCTTTTGCGGGTGGAGAGAGGATGGAGACCAGGGGGAGAACACAGGAAAAGCACCCCTCCCCAAAAGCAGCTGGAGAGAAAGTAATAAATTGGAAATAGCCGCAGGGACTAAACTAAAAAGGGAGAAAGGAGAAAGGAGAGGGTTGGAATTCCATTAAGACTGTAAACAAGGGAAGTGCAAAGGCTGCAACTCCACAGCTAGATACCTGGCAGTGCTCTGGTGGGAAGGGTGTATCCCCAGGAACAGAGTGGGGTCTGGGAGGTTCTCGGGCCACACGGAGAAAGGCGGTTCCACTGCTGGATGGACATTTGGTAGAGACTGTTGAAGCCACCTGGTCCCAGAAGACCCCAGAAAATGGCTACAATTGCTGGTGCTGGAAAAGGGTCGTTAAGGGTGAAGCCTGGTGCCAGCTGTGTGCTGTGATTTTCCATAATCCCTGAAATGCTGCTGCTACACAATCTCTTGAACTTTTTCTGGGGCAGGCTGGCACCTGACACAGTCTCGGGCACCAGCAGCAGAAGGCTCCAGCAAGCGTTTGTGGGTACAGCCAATGTTCGGCCATTGCTCCTTTCAGCCATTGCTCGGTGAGACCCTCCCACAGAGGGGTGGAACAGGTCAAAGCCACAGTCTTTCAGAAGTAAGGGGCCAGGGAAGGCAGCCACATCTGAGACAAAACTCGGGAGAGAGGTATTGCCTGGGGCTTGGTCATGGAGAGTGAAAAAGGGGGGAATGGATGAGAGCTGAAGACAGAGGATGGGTGCACGATTGCTGATCCAGAACAGACTGGGTACATGGGTGACGTCATTTTCACCACTCCCATGCATGCGCATACGCACCTGCAAGCCTCACAACAATCCACCCCAGTAGGCTAGCATAGCCATCTAGTAAAGAACAGAGCCATTGCACTGAGCCCCGCCCAACTGGGCCAACCTCACTCTTCAAGAACACAAGTCTCACCTCCTACTTAGTTTATGGACTATAAAGCACTTCATAGTCTGACTTCCAGGGGAAAGCGAAGTAATTTCAGGCCTGTTTCAATCTATTAGCACGTCCATCTATTCGATTTTCTTTTTTTTTCTCTTTTTCACTTCTTTTCTTTTTCTTGAATACACAAAAAGAAAAAATTCATTTTTATTTTCAATTTTTATTAAAAATAGTTTTCTTTAATTTTTTTACTATATTTTTTACTTTTGTGTAAATTTTTTCAAATTCTATTTTACTTCCATCATTTTATTTTAGTCTACTACAGTGTATTCACTTTTTCAAATTTTCAAATGATTTCTTTTTTCTTTTTTTTCTCTTTTTTGTCTCTTTTCTTGAATATAAAAAAAGAAAAAATTCATTTTTATTTTCAATTTCTAGTAAAATATTTTTCTTTAATTTTTTTTCTACTATATTCTCTACTTCTGTGTAATTTTTTTCAAATTCTATTTTACGTCCATCATTTTATTTTAGTCTACTTCAGTGTATTCACCTTTTCAAATTTTCAAAAAATCGCCTTTTTATTTTTTTTTTTCCTCTTTTTTGTTTCTTTTCCTTTTTTTGAATATAGAAACAAAAAAAGTTCATTTTTATTTTCAATTTCTGATAAAAATATTTTTCTTTAATTTTTTGATACTATATTCTTTACTTTTGTGAAAATTTTTTCAAATTCTACTTTACTCCCATCATCTCATTTTAGCATACTTCAGTGTATTTACTTTTTCAAAGTCCAAACAATTTCCTTTTTTTTCATCCCCTCCCTTTTTTTTCTCTAATCTATCAAGCCACTTTCAACACCCACACCAAAACACCTAGGATCTAGCATCATTTATTCGATTTATGTGTGTGTTTAATTTTTTAATTTTAATATTTTTTAATTTTAAATTTTTTATTTTAATTTTTCTACCTCATTAATACCCTTTCTCTGCTCAAAATGACAAAATGAAGGAATTCACCCCAAAAGAAAGAGCACGAAGAAATGACAGCCAGGGATTTAACCAACACAGATACAAGCATGATATCTGAACCAAAATTTAGAATTGTGAGAAGAAGAATACTAGCTGGAGTTGAAAATAGGTTAGAATCCCTTTCTGCAGAGATAAAAGAAGTGAAAAATAGCCAGAATGAAATTAAAAAATGCTATAACTGAGCTGCAATCATGGATGGATGCCGCGGTGGCAAGGAAGGCTGAGGCAGAACAGAGATTCAACGATATAGAGAACAAACTTATAGAGAATAATGAAACAGAAAAAAGAGGGAGATTAAGGCAAAAGAGCACTATTTAAGAATTAGAGAAATCAGTGACTCATTAAAAAGGGACAACATCAGAATCATAGGGGTCCCAGAAGAGGAAGACACAGAAATAGGCGTAGAAGGCTTATGTGAGCAAATCATAGTGGGAAGCTTTCCTAACCTGGGGAAAGACACAAACATTAGAATCCAGGAAGCATGGAGGACCTCCATTAGAGGGTCATAAGAGGAAAATATATATCAATCCAGGCCTTCCTAAAGAAGGAAGAAAATTCTCGGATACACAACCTAACCTCACACCTTAGGGAAGTGGTGAAAGAACAGCAAATAAAACCCCAAACCAGTAGAAGGCAGGAAATAATAAAGATTAGAGCAGAAATTAACGCTATCAAAACCAAAAAACAGTAGAACAGATCAATGAAACCAGAAGCTGGTTCTTTGAAAGAATTAACAAAATTGATAAACCACTAGCCAGTTTGATCAAAAAGAAAAAGCAAAGGACCAACATAAATAAAATCAAGAATGAAAGAGAAAAGATCACAACCAACACAGCAGAAATAAAAACAATAATAAGAGAATATTATGAGCAATTATATGCCAATAAAATGGGCAATATGGAAGAAATGAACAAATTCCTAGATACATATACACTACTAAAACTGAAACAGGAAGAAATAGAAAATTTGAACAGACCCATAACCAGTAAGAAAATCGAATTCGTAATCAAAAATCTGCCAAAAAACGAGAGTCCAGGGCCAGATGGCTTTCCAGGGGAATTCTACCTAACATTTAAGGAAGAGGTAACACCTATTCTCTTGAAGGTGTTCCAAAAAATAGAAATGGAAGGAAAACTTCCAAACTCTTTCTGTGATTCCAAAACCAGGCAGAGATCACACTACAAAGGAGAACTATAGACCAATTTCCTTAATGAACATGGATGCAAAAATCCTCAACAAGATATTAACCAACCAGATCCAACAATACATTAAAAAAATTATTCACCACGACCAAGCAGGATTTATACCTGGGATGCAGGGCTGGTTCAATATCCGCAAAACAATTAACATGATTCATCACATCAATAAAAGAAAGGAAAAGAACCATATGACCCTCTCAATAGATGCAGAGAAAGCATTTGACAAAATACAGCATCGTTTCTTGATAAAAACCCTCAAGAAAGTAGAGGTAGAAGGAGCATACCTCAAGATAAGAAAAGCCATATGTGAACGACCCAATATTAATATCATCCTCAATGGGGAAAAACTGGGAGCTTTCCCCCTAAGATCAGGAGCAGGACAGGGACGAGCACTCTCACCACTGTTATTCAACATAACATTGGAAGTCTTAGACTCTGCAGTCAGACAACACTAAGAAATAAAAAGCATCCAAATTGGCCAGGAGGAGGTCAAACTTTCACTCTTTGCAGATGACATGATACTCTATATGGAAAACCCAAAAGATACCAGCAAAAAACTCCTAGAATTGATTCATGAATTCAGCAAAGTTGCAGGATATAAAATTAATGCACAGAAATCGGTTGCATTCCTATACACCAACAATGAAGCGACAGAAAGAGAAATCAAGGAATCAATCCCAGTTACAGTTGCACAAAAAAACCATAAAATACCTAGGAATAAATCTAACCAAAGAGGTTAAAAATCTATACACTGAAAACTATAGAAAGCTTATGAAAGAAACTGAAGAAGACACAAAAAAAATGGAAAAAGATTCCATGCTCCTGGATAGGAAGAACAAATATTGTTAAAATGTTGATACTACCCAAAGCAATCTACGTATTCAATGCCATCTCTATCAAAATAACACCAGTGTTCTTCACAGAGCTAGAACAAATAATCTTAAAAATTGTATGGAACCAGAAAAGCCCCAAATAGCCAAAGCAATCTTGAAAAAGAAAACCAAAGCAGGAGGCATCACAATCCCAGACATCAAGCTATACTACAAAGCTGTAATCATCAAGACAGTATGGTACTGGCACAAGAACAGACACTCAGATCAATGGAACAGAATAGAAAACCCAGAAATGGACCCACAAACGTATGGACAACTAATCTTTGACAAAGCAGGAAAGAATATCCAATGGAATAAAGACAGTCTCTTCAGCAAGTGGTGCTGGGGAAACTGGACAGCGACATGCAAAAGAATGAACCTGGACCTTTTTCTTACACCATACACAAAAATAAACTCAAAATGGATGAAAGACCTCAATGTAAGACAGGAAGCCATCAAAATCCTCGAGGAGAAAGCAGGCAAAAACCTCTTTGATCTTGCCCTCAGCAACTTCTTACTCAACATGTCTAGAGGCAAGGGAAACAAAAGCAAAAATGAACTACTGGGATCTCATCAAAATAAAAAGCTTCTGCACAGCGAAGGAAACAATCAGCAAAACTAAAAGGCAACTGACAGAATGGGAGAAGATATTTGCAAACGACATATCAGATAACAGGTCTGTATCCAAAATCTACAAAGAACCTATAAAATTCAACACCCAAAAAACAAATAATCAAGGGAAGAAATGGGCAAAAGACATGAATAGACACTTCTCCAAAGAAGACATCCAGGTAGCCAACCGACACATGAAAAAATGCTCAACATCACTCATCATCAGGGAAATATGAATCAAAACCAAAATGAGATACCACCTGACACCTGTCAGAATGGCTAACATAAACAACTCAGGCAACAACAGATGTTGGTGAGGATGCAGAGAAAGAGGATCTCTTTTGCATTGTTGGTGGGAATGCAAGCTGGTGCAGCCAGTCTGGGAAACAGTATGGCGTTTCCTCAAAAAACTAAAAATATAACTACCCTAAGACCCAGCAATTGCACTCCTAGGCATTTATCCATGGGATACCGGTGTGCTGTTCTGAAGGGGCACATGTACTCCCCTGTTTATAGCAGCACTATCAACAATAGCCAAAGTATGGAAAGAGCCCAAATGTCCATCGATGGATGAATGAATAAAGAAGATGTGATATATACAATGGAGTATTACTTGGCAATCAAAAAGAATGAAATCTTGCCATTTGCAACTACGTGGATGGAACTGGAGGGTATTATGCTAAGTGAAATTAGTCAGAGAAAGACAAATATCATATGACTTCACTCATATGAGGACTTTAAGAGACAAAACAGATGAACGTAAGGGAAGGGAAACAAAAATATAAAAACAGGGAGGGGAACAAAACAGAAGAGACTCATAAATATGGAGAACTGAGGGTTACAGGAGGGGTTTTGGGAGGAGGAATGGGCAAAATTGGTAAGGGGCATTAAGTAATCTACTCCTGATATCATTGTTGCACTATATGCTAACTAATTTGGATGTAAATTTTAAAAAATAAAACATAAAAAAAAAAGGACACCCACCTGAACAGATTTTTTCATGCGGATGAAATTGCCCCATTTGGGGAGTTGGGGGAATCACAAAGGACATTTATTACTATGGAGGAAGAGCAAGCACCAATATTTAAGGCAGGGAGGATAGGCTAGCTCTACTGTTTTATGTCAACGTTGGGTTTATAATCAGGACTGCTATTATCTATATAAGTTGCTAACCCTGAGTCTTGCAGGGAAAAGATGAACACCAGCTTCCAGGTTTTGGTTGTATAACAAGAAGGACTAGACAACAAAAACCTTTTTTCTGGATTGGTTCCATCGATGCTTTGTTCTTGAAGACAGAAATACCTTGCCACTAAGGGACTGCCTTTTAAAGTTCTTCTGAGACTGGAAATGCTCCTAACCATACAGAGGCCCGTGAGCTCAACACCAAAGGACTAGAAGTGATCTTATCATCAAACACATCTGTATTTTAGCTCCTAGATCAGGAGTTCATAAGGATCTTTAAGGCTCATTACACATGGTACTCTGTGTAAATGATTATCAAAGAAAGAGAATCCTGATAGAACATCATGAAGGTCTGACGGAATTACACCATTGAAGGTGCTATCATTGTTATAGGAAAAGCCATGAAATCCATCAAGCCTAAAACAATAAATTCCTGCTGGAGAAAACTGTCCACATGTTGTGCATGACTTTACAGGATTTACAGCACAACCAATCAAGGAAATCATGGAAGAGATTGTGGATATGGAAAAAAAATAGTGAGGAGTGAAGGGTTTTAAGATACGGATCTTGGAGAAATTCAAGAGCTAATTGACACCACACTAGAGGAATCAACAGAAGACAACTTGATGGAGATGGGTGCTTCTGAACCAGTGCCAGATGATGAGGAAGAAGATGTAGAAGAAGCAGAGCTAGACAATCTGGCAGAAGCATTCTTATTATTGAAGACTGCTTTTGACTCTTTTTCAACATGGACCCCTCCATGACACAGCCACTGAAACTAAAGCAAGTGTTGGAAAAAAGTATTGGTACAATATAGAAACATTTTCAGAGGGGGAAAATAGCAAAAAAGTCAGACAGAAATTATGTTGTATTTCCATAAAGTTATACCAAGTGTGCCTGTGTCTCCTGTCTCCCTTCCACCTCCTCCACCTCTCCTGCCTCTATCGCCCCCGGGGACAGCAAGACCAAACCCTCCTCCTTTTCCTCCTCAGCCTATTCAATATGAAAAACAATGAGGATGAAGACCTCTATGATGATCCACTTCCACTTAATGAATAGTAAATAATCATCATGCCATATAGTTAATAAACCTTCAGTGGTGTGTGTGTGTGTGTGTGTGTGTGTGTGTGTGTGTGTGAAAATCTAATAACTGTAAGGCAAAATCTGTACAAGACATTTTGTTTTGTTCATCATCATTGCCTAAGTATTCATTGTCTAGAACATTGTGTGCAAGACTTGTATGGAAGCGTAAAGCCTCTCCTACATAGGCATAAGGTGAGTGATATTTAATATAGATTAATCATGTGTTAGCTTTGTTACTGTTTTAAAACTTTGCTTCAAAAAATTACATTTCTGTACAGTATTCCTCTCTCATAACTGGAGAAACTGCATATCATCACAGGTAAGTGGTTTTTAAAAAACTGTAACAATGTTACTAATACTGCATTATGAATATGACTATAATACTACTTGCCATAAAAAATTTAAAACAATTCACTCATTAGTGTATAAGCAAGGCTACCTTGATACAATCATATCAATTATACTAGGCTACAAAGCAATCATATTGCTGCTTCAATGCATGGATCATTATACCTGTAAAGAAATATGAATTTATTTTTCACCTTATATTTTCATTTTTGATGTCTAGTGTTAGTAATATTTATAATATTTACAATGTTTTATATCATATAAGACAGTGTTGATGTAGGCACTGACAAATAATTCATCTTGTAAACAGATGATGTAAACTTACAATATTAATAAATACAGTACGGCACTGTCAACATATATTCTCTTCCTTATGACTTTCTTAGTAAGATTTTTTCTCTAGCTTACTTTATTATAAGAATACAGTATATAATATACATAACATACAAAATATGTATGTTAATCAACTGTTTATGTTATTGGTAAGGCTTTCAGTGGACAGTACATTATTAGTAGTTAAGTTTTTAAAGAGTCAAAGTTATATGGGGATTTTTGGCTGCAAGGAGGGTCTGTGTCCCTAACCCCGTATTGTTCTAGGGTCAACTGTATTTGTTATAGCAGCCAGAAGTGACTAAGACACATTGTGACTGTAGCCCGATCCTGTCAAACCTAATAGATAGGTCCTCTTATACCCTGTGTAGAAATAATGAAAACTCTGAGAGGAGAAAGAACTTGCCCAAGACCCTTTATAGAAGTGGAGGAGGCAGGATTTGAAGCTAATTATGTCTGACTTCTGAAATCACTTTCTTTTTTTAATATGAAATTTATTGTCAAACTGGTTTCCATACAACACTCAGTGCTCATCCCAACAGGTGCCCTCCTCAATGCCCATCACCCACGTTCCTCTCCCTCCCACCCCCCATCAACCCTCAGTTTGTTCTCAGTTTTTAAGAGTCTCTTATGTTTTGGCTCTCTCTCTAACCTTTTTTTCTTCCTTCCCCTCCCCCATGGTCTTCTGTTAAGTTTCTCAGGATCCACATAAGAGGGAAAATATATGGTATCTGTCTTTCTCTGTATGATTTATTTCACTTAGCATAACACTCTCCAGTTCCATCCACTTTGCTACAAAAGACCATATTTCACTCTTTCTCATTGCCAAGTAGTATTCCATTGTGTATATAAACCACAATTTATTTATCCATTCATCAGTTGATGGACTCTTAGGCTCTTTCCATAATTTGGCTATTGTTGACAGTGCTGCTATAAACATTGAGGTACAAGTGCCCCTATGCATCAGCACTCCTGTGTCCCTTGTGTAAATTCCTAGCATTGTTATTGCTGGGTCATAGGGTAGATATATTTTTAATTTTTTGAGGAACTTCCACACTCTTTTCCAGAGGGGCTGCACCAGTTTGCATTCCCACCAACAGTGCAAGAGGGTTCCCATTTCTCCACAGCCTCTCCAGCATCTATAATCTCATGATTTGTTCATTTTAGCCACTCTGGCTGGCATGAAGTGGTATCTGAGTGTGGTTTTGAGTTGTATTTCCCTGATGAGGAGTGACGTTGAGCATCTTTTCATGTGCCTGTTGGCCATCTGGATACTCTGGTTTCTCTTCAGATCGCATAAATCTTTCGCCTTTTACTGAAATCACTTTCTAGTATAACATGCAGACCACTTCCTGAATTATATAGCACAATATAAATGGAGGCACAATTTTTAGGGGATGCAAGTCCCTACATGGATATCAGATAGGAGACCAGATAACATCCTCCAAAGTCTCTAACAATGTCATTACTGGATATTGGTGAGGCTCTTGCAACCATAAAGGTCATAGTCCAACAATGACAATGGGTTTTGTCTGATCACCTGGTAACAGCTGCCTAAATGGCCCCATTGTGACCAAATCTTGGCTCAGCAGAGAGGAGTTATGATCAACTGGCCATATCTGTCATAAGAGCTGGGGGCTGTGGGTGGCAGTGGGTGAAGCATGGCAGTCATACCAGACATCAGCCTCCTTGACTGAGGTGACTTGCCCATGCTTGTATGGATGAGTATGTTCCCCACAGTCACTGTTCAGCAAACTGGTGTAAATGGAGAAATCATGAAGCTTCAGTCAGACCTTTCCCGCCAACTGTAAAGGCAACTGAAGAACACAATGGGTAATGCAACTGTTATGTTTGAACAAGTGCAATGCATGAATTGTGATCAAACCACAGCTTTATTTGTGTCCCCCACCATTTTTAAAACTCCATTCAGCAGGGATGATTTGTTCTTCCCTGATAAAAAAAAAAAAAAAAAAAAAAAGCTCTAGGTACACATTCTGGTTGTTCAGAGATGATAGTCCTCCAGGCACTTGAGTCCCAAACCCAGTTTCAATTTAGGCATTAGAATATATAAACCCTTGTCACACTCCAGAGGCTGAATCTGACTGTTAAGTGTCCTTCTCCCAGTCTGGGTCCAGTTAGGGACATGGGCCTTACTCACCTCTGGTTCTGCTCATCTTCCCCCATCTTGAGCTGCTCTTTCACTCCTGGCAGGGATCAAAGTTGGGGAGAGTGTGCAAATAAAGGTGAGCTAGCCCAAACATCAGCTTCCTGACCTCTGGGCCTAGGAGGCATTCCTTGCTGACTCTTAGGATGGTGTTTTCATGGGCTCTTCCATGGCTCCCTGCTAGCCTCCTTTCTCCTGCAGCCCCTAGGCCTGGTAGCATATCCCGGCCTCTTTCCTTGGGGGTCCCCTTGCCTCCTCCAGGAAAGCCCATGGGTGGGTCCCCTGTGCAATCCATACTGCACAAACTGTACACACTCCAGAGCCTAAGTTGTTGGTCAACCACTGTCTCATTTCCAGAACTCCCAGGTGGAGTCAAACTCCAGCCTCAGCTTCCCAGGGACTCCAGGAAGCTCTCTATCCTAGTCTTAACTGACATTTCTCAATGTGGTTCAGGATGATTCACACTGGAATCATCTGGAAGCAACTGTTAAAATGCTTAGATCTGGCTCCCCACCACTTCCCAATCCACTGGATTAGCATCTGAAGGAAGAAGCATGGAAATCAACATTGGAGTTACCAGATAAAATACAGAACTCCAGATACATTAGGATTTCAGACAAACGATTTTTTTTTAGTGCATGTATGCCCCAAACATTGCATGGGGTACATATACTAGAAATACATTCTTTACCTGAAATTCAAAATTAGGGCACCTGGGTGGCTCAGATGGTTAAGCATCTGACTTCAGCTCAGGTCATGAGCCGCGGTTTGTGAGTTCGAGCCCTGCATCGGGCTCTGAGCTGACAGCTCAGAGCTTGGAGAGTGCTTCAGATTCTGTGTCTTCCTCTCTCTCTACCCCTCCCCTGATCATGCTCTGTCTCTCTCTGTCTCTCTCAAAAATAAACAAACAAACAAAAAAAACAATCAAACAAACAAAATTAAGTGGGCATCCTGTATTTTTATTTGATGAATCTTACAACCCTAATCTGCACTGAATGAGCTCCCCAGGCTGCACATCAAAGTCAGAGATCTATTGGCCAGGACTGGGGTAAATAAAGTTACTATGATAATGCCACCCTGGGGACCTCTGAAGCATCAACCAGGCAGTAGTCCCATAAGTAACCTATGTCACCATGTGCCATCTTTTCTCTTTGGACTTCTATAGATTCCTTATAGAGCACTGAGGTTTCTCTCCACATCTGGGCCCCCATGTTTGCCTAATTCAGGGGGAGGTATTTCAATTGTAGTCTATAGGAATGGTAGCCACTGGAGATGTGGCTGTGTACAGTGGCTCTGTCCCCACCTGTTCCCCTCCATCAGTTCAGGCATTTTGTAATCTCCTGTTATAGTGAAAAGGCTTGACAAAAGAGAAAAAATGCTGGGCAGTGAATGAGTATTTCATAAGAAACAGGGCCCAAGTCATATTAATAGGAAAGATATAGACCCAAAAGGAAATGGATCTTCCTAGAGGTGAGCTATGCTTTTGTCCAGATATTTTTGTAGAAAATGAGCAGCAGTTTAGGGGATGTGCCCATCATCCTTGCCTACCCACAAGTAGAGATTAGCAGTAAGGGTCCAGGTTCCTCCCCTCTACATCCACATCCCCAGAACCTGAGCAAAAGGGAAAACCACCAGCATTCAGTAGCGGTGTGAGTAGCAGGGCCAGGGGAGGAAGAAAGCTGAGTCTAAAGAAAGAACAGAGGGAAAGCAGGAGCTTCCCAGTGAGTAGGGCCCAGTGACCCGGTATGCTTTGGTACCTTTACCCATATGCAAGTAAAAGAAAAAAAAAAAAGGTTAGCCCTTCATCAGGCCTCCTCTGTTTGAAGAGGCAGATTATCTATCATAAAGAACAGATGGGGAATGCACCATCCCATGGCCACAAAACAGGCCCTGGCCCCACCCTCAGAAAGGACACCTAGATGCTGAGGAGCAGCTACCTGCAAGGGTAGAACAAGAGGAGGAGTGAGTGACTTGTCCTGGAATTTCTCCCCTCAGGAAGTAGCTGGAGTCACATTCTCGATATAGTAAAGAGGGGCCACCACTCAAGTCACGTGATCTTATTTTGGGCTTTATAACTTTACTGGTGGACCCTATCATTCCTTTTTTGCAAGTAAGAACACCAAGGGAGCAGGCTAGACAGAGTAGACACCGTGGTCTGGAAAATGACCTGTGGTCACTTTGGGAACTGAAATTAGTGAGATTCACTTCCTAACACTGGGCCTGGCCAGTGGCCAGGAAGGCAGTACTGAGGATGGTTAGGTAAAGTCCCAAATAAGTGTGCTGAAAGTTCAGGGAAAAAAATAGTAAGGTCTAAATCCCATGACTGAGGTGTTGACATAGGAGAAGCCATGGACCAGGAATTTACACCTCAGATCTGACCTTTCCATCTTTAGAAATGGACAGGGGCATATCTGGAGATTTGGAGGCCATGCATAATCAACCCAGAAAGTGGTGGGAGCAAGGATTGTCACCGGCTGGGCTGGGCATGAGGGGACACCAGAGCCTCTGAACCCAGCATGGAAGGGTCACACCTGCAGCTTCAGATCAGAGGCCTGAGCAGAAAACCTTAAGGGCAAATGTACTGGGTAGAGCATTAGTGCTGGGAGAGGCCTCTTGGCCTCCTGGAACTTCTGCCCAATCTATAGATCCAGCCTGGCAACCCCTTGCTGATGTCTTATACACAGATTCACAGAGAACTCTTTACATGACCAGCTTTGTGGAATAGGCATTTGAGACTTCAAAAAGGGTGGGAGTGACAGAGACAAAAGCAAGGTGCCTACCAAGGACTCAGTGAGGGACAGGTCCTGCCCAGATCAGCAGGAAGGGAATCTCAGACAAGAAGGCTTCAAGGATGAGGTCCTTCTGTGCAACCACCTTGAAAACAAAATGGCAGGAGGAGAAGGCTGCATGACCTGAGTTCTCAAACTCACAGCCCATTGTGACATCACCAGCCAGGAACTGGCTATAAGAAGGGAGGATCTGTCAGCATCATTTCCCTCAGCCCTGGCCTCCATCACCTCCTATGCCAACATCAAAGTCAAGGGCCATGCTTCTGTTATCAATTCTGCTGCTCATGTCCCAAGCCAAGGGCGTACATCTCGGTATGTGGACCCCTCTCCCAGTGGTCAGAGTAGCTCTCCCAGGTGGGGCTGGGCATGACAATGGCCCTGCTCACATCACTTTCATCCAGTCAATGGTGAGCATTAAGGGCTGAGGTAGAGATCTGGTTAGCGAGTTCATTGATTAGCTAATTGGCCACTAAGAGGTTGGCCCAAAAGAGCACAACAGCAGTTCCTTCAGGTTTTCCCACAAACCCTTCCTGAAAATACTTCCCTTTCTTCTCTTCTCTTCTTCAGCCCAAAGTTCAACCTGTCTGACCTTAAGTTTCAGTTTTGAAATCCTAGAATTTATCCCTGAATGAGTAACAGAGTACCTAGAAGCAAATGCCCAGAATGAGCTGAACATCAGACCTCTAAATCAGAGGAAGAAGAATGTGGGGGTTGGGAGTATGACAGAGCTCCCATGAACTGCAGATGCAGAGCAGAAGCATAGCTAGGCACACTCACATGTGTGCAGGTGCGCAGGCGGGCAGGAGGCCAGGGTCTTCTGTTATCAGTAGGCAGCTCCAACCCTTGGGTTTTCTCTCCAAGGGTGGCTGAGGTTGGAAGGAAGGGTTACTTAGCTGCCTTTATGGGTCACGTAATTCTCCATGTTTAATTTACACACCCACAGTGGGGTCTCCACTCTCATCCCCATGCATGTGCTAGGAACTCTGAGCCTTACAAAGGTTGAAGATTTGTCCCAAGTCACACAGTGGGGAAGTGAAAGAGCTGGGATTTGCGCCCATCTGACTCCAAGGCTTACATTTCCCTCTCTGCACACTACCCCATGAAATGAACACAGCCTATTCACCTGGCCTCCCTCGTTCTAGCCTGGGGTTGACTGAAATATGATTGGGGGATGGTGCATGGTGTTGGGAGAGAATCAGCAGAATGCACCCCTCTGCCAGTGTGTTCAGTTGCAGCTGATTCTCACCCATTTCAGCACTGCCTCCATCACAGCTTAGGGGTTTTGTGCTCTGGTATTAATCTACAAGTCCACACGATTCTACACTGGTGATATTGGTTGTTCTCAGGACAAAGATGGAGAATGGAGCCCAGCTGCCAGCCTTGTGGAGACTTTGGTACAAGAAGATAGGAGAAATTCTGACAGCTAATGTGGCTTGAGGATTTACTCTATGCCAAGCACTGTGTTGGGCACTTTAACACCCATTATCTCATTTAATCTGTGCATCTGGGTTTTTTTTTTTTTTAGTTTATTTATTTTGAGAGAGACAGAGACAGTACAAGCAAGGGAGGGGCAGAAAGAGGGAGAGAGAGAAAGAATCCCAAGACTCCACACTGTAAGCACAAAGCCCCACATGGGGCTCAAACTCACAAACTGTGAAGTCATTGCCTGAGCTGAAACTGAGTCAGATGCTTAACCGACTGAGTCACCAGGGACCCCTGTGTATCTGTTTTATAGGGTAGGTCCACTTTAGGAATGAAGAAAGGGAGTATAAGCAAGGTTTTTAAGTTTCCTCCAAATCATTCAATCAGTAAACAACAGAGTCACCATTTGGATCTTGGGCTGTGGGAGCCCAGGGTCTACCTCTTAGCAAATGCCATATTCTGCTTCTCAGAGATGTCACACAATTGGTACCCATAGCAGTCATCCATCATTCAATCAAACCTGAAGTTCATAGTCATTCTTAGTACTGTGACACATTTCTTCCTACATGCATAAGGCCAGCTTGTTCACATGATTGAAACCATAAGTTTGTGTATGATTTTTTTTATCCTGACTTTCCCCTGTAACATTGTCTCATGACTCACATCATTTAAAGCTCTTCATAAGCATAATTTTCATGGCTGAATGGATATTCCCTACTTAGTCATGACCTTGAGGATGTCTTCAATCTCTTGCCATTATAGAGATCATTGTAGTGAATATCTTTATACTGCATTCCAGACTCTTACCTTAGGTTAAGTTCCTAGCAGTGCAGCCACTGTGTTAGAGGATAATTCACCATTGCTGAGTGTCTCCTGCCTGCCGGCTGTGGTTCCACTAGCAGCAAGGCCTCCATGTCTTGTTCCCCAGATGCTTCTTATGTTCTGATGTCATAGTCAGGCAAAGAGGGATGAATAATGTCTGACTTAACACAATGATAAAGCAATGAAGAAACATAATGCAGGGTAGGAGATAAAGAAGGGCCAGGACAGGAGGGGCTGGGAAGACCTTTCCAAAGAAGTGATTCTTGAACAAAGGCCTGAACAAAGTGAGCCATGCAACCATAGGAGAGAAGAATACTCCAAAGAATGGCACTGAGTAGTGCTAAAAGAACCAAACCTGAAGCCAGACTCTCTAGGTTCAAAATTTGGTATGGCCATGATTAGCTGTGTCACATTGGGCAAATTACTTAAAAACTCTGTCCCTCAGCTGTTTGAACCATAAAATGAGGATGGTAATAATAGTATCTACCTCATAGCATTGTTATGAAAATTAAATAAACTGGTCTTTGTAGAGTGTAACTGTGTGTGACATATGGTAAGCACTCTATGTGTGTTTAGCAAATAAAAGAGGAAGTACAGATTCAAAAGTTCCACAAAGAGGGGTGCCTGGGTGGCTCAGTCGGTTGAGTGTCTGACTTCGGCTTGGGTCATAATCTCAGTTTGTGGGTTTGAGTCCTGCACTGGGCTCTGTGCTGACAGCTTGCTCAGAGCCTGGAGACTGCTTTGGATTCTTGTCTCCTTCTCTCTGCCCCTCCCCTACTCACACTCTGTCTCTCTCTGTCTCTCAAAAATAAATAAATGTAAAAAAAAATTAAAAAACAAAGTTCTGCAAAGAGCCTTAATAGATTCCTGACAGCTGAAGGTTCTTGATACATATTGCTAAATTTTCACTCTAGCTTTTTTTTAAAAGCAAAGCAAAGCAAAGCAAAACAAAACAAAACAAAACAGACCACTACAGGTCACTCCAACCTATATTCCAAAATCCTCAAAATGTTCATTGAGTGAAAATTTGGAAAAGTGGCATCGAGAAAGAGACAAGAGGAGATCTTAGGCTCCTTAGAGTCAAACTCATTCCTTGTTCCAGAACACAAGGTGGAACTTTAAGTCAACAAATATAAATGGAGTATCCCCTCCTCCTGGGGCAAGGAGCTGGACACATATTCTCTCCAGAGGTGAATTCTCTTCTCTGCACAAGCAGTCACAGCCTTTGCTCTCAGCTTGCTGGGGCATGGAGCTGCTTTGCCTGGAACACAAATGTTCTAACCTACCACAGCTCAGGGCTTGCAGTAGGTCCCAGCCCTTTCTGGGCCACCTTCCTAGTTTCCTGCATGTATGTTTCCTGTGGCTGCTAAAACAAATCACCACAAACCTAGTGGTTTAAACAACATGCATGTTTCATCTTACGGTTCTGTAGGATAGAACTCCAGCACAGTTCTCACCAGGTGAAAATCAAGCTGTCACCAGGACTTTGTTACTAATCTGAGGCTTTAGGGGAGACTTTTGCTTGCTTCAGCTTCTAGAGGTCATCATATTCCTTGGCTTGTGGACCCTCCATCTTCAAAGCCAACAACGTTGCATCTCTGCATGCTTTTCTTCCACAGTCACATCTCTCTCTTGCTTCCTTCCACCATGTTAAAGACCCTTGTAACTGCATTGGGCCCCCTACCATTATCCATAAATAACCACCCTATTTTAAGGTCAGCAGATTAGCAACTTTAATTCCATCTCCCAAATCCCCTTTGCCCTGGAAGGTAACATAATCACAAGTTCCAGGGTGTGGTCCATTAAGACATGGACATCAACAGTGGCGTGGAGGGCATTATTCTGCCTACCACTCCAGGGATGGCTCTGGGCCAAGTATTTTACTCTGATTTCTCTTGGACCAGAGCAGAAATAAGCTCAGTGAGTTGACTTGCCTGAGATCACAATGCTGTGAGAGGGGACAAAGCCAACACTTCTGACCCAAGTTCCAGACTCTGTTTAACAAAATAAACCATCTGTTGGCTTACTCGTCTTTCTAGAGATGCTTCACAGGGCCAGCCTCAGTTTCCTCATCTCTAGAATGGGTATAGTGATAGCTACTTATAAGCCTCTATGGAAACTGACCAAATGTTGCATCTTTTCCCTTTTTGTCTCTTTCATTCTACCAGAATGTGGTAAAAGACCCATTTTTGAGGAAGGAACTCAGTATTCCAGAATCATAGGGGGGATGGAGGCTGAGGTGGGTGAGTTCCCATGGCAGGTGAGTATTCAGGCAAGAAACGAACATTTCTGTGGTGGCGCAATCATCAACGAGTGGTGGATTGTCACTGCTGCTCACTGCTTATTTTATGAAGAGCTATCGTGAGTATCAAGAGCCCATTGCTTCTGACAATCTTCACCCCCAGGGAACACTCACACTCAACAAGACTCAATTTCTGAAGGAAATCCTAGACCTGGTCAGTCCTGAATCAGACAGGAGTGACTACCACCCATGGAAGATAAGACAGTGAACCTGAGGCTGGCATCTGCTGTGCCCTCCTCATGGTCACCTAGGACTAATAACTATGGTTTCCCTGAGGTCACACACTGTCCTTTTCAGGAAAATTTGTGGTTTGGTGGAATCAAAAGGCTTGGTCCATTCACCTCTTCTAGGACACTTAGGTCCTTCTAGGAAGAAATCCTCCTAATTCTGGAAGTCTGAGATCCTGGGCTGACACCCTATTTACTTGCGCCTTGTGGAGTTTTCTCTGCACTCCAGGAGACTGGCTGTAAATCTAGTGTAATCATGATTCAGTTACTTGCTAAGAAACTACCTGAATTAACTTATTCATTCAGACACCAACCCTGAAGAAGGTAGATGAATAACCCCTTTTTAACTCATTCAATCTTACAACAGCCCTCTGAGGCAGGTAGAATGAACAATACTATTTTACAGAGAGGGAAACAAATCCAATAAGGCTAAGTGACTCACCGAAGATACACATAAACAGAAATAGGATTTGAATTCTGGTTCCAGAGCTTATGCTTTCTGCTATATCTGCTACACTACCCCAAGAAAGTTTGAAGATACACAGGAAGATTGACTTTTAAAAGTTAATAAAAAACAGGGGAAAGTTTCACCATGGCATAACCAAGGAAACTTGTTGCATATGCTTCCATACTATACTTAAGGGTTGGCTATTGGGAAGTTTCTGGCCATTCTGCTTGGAGGGAAGTCCTAAATTATTATTGAATATTCTTTCTGCTTAATCAATGGTAGGTCTAGATTAAATTCCGTGCTGGGTCTGTTAAGTTGCTGGTAGGCAAATCAATGCAATAACACCTTACCTATCTGAAGCATGTTTGATCTATGCCAAGTGGTCTTTTCTGTATCTTTGGAGTCTCCAGAGCTAAGAACTTTGTCTGTAGCATTAGGCAGGAGTATCTCATTCACATCTCTAGGACTGTGCTGGAGCAGCAATGTGGCTGTGGTCTGCCACCCTTGCTGTTTCACTTCCCTCTACCTTTTTCAAATTCTCACATCTTCTGAACAACAACCCCAAGAAGACAAGTCCTAGTGGCCCCTAGAGCCATATGGGATTAGGTTGTTTGGGCATAGCAAATTCTTTGTACCTTGTGACTTCTCTTCTCCTCCCACCTCCCCCTGTCTGGTTCTGTGCCACCAGTCCAATGGACTTGAGTGTTGTGTTGGGAACAAATGACTTAAGAAGCCCATCCTTGGAAATAAAGAGGGTTACCAGCATAATTCTTCACAAGGACTTTCAAAGAGTCAACATGGACAATGACATCGCCTTGCTGCTGTTGGCTTTGCCCATCACTTTCAGCGGTTTGAAAGAGCCCATCTGCCTGCCCAGGAAGCTCAGCCCCTCCATGTGGCACAAATGCTGGGTGGCAGGATGGGGTCAGACCAACACTGGTACGTGACTGCTCAGCATTTCTTGAGAGTTTCTGGGGGAAAAGCCATATCGTTGGCATCTGAGGATGGGACAGTAAATCAAAAGATATGGGCAGGAGCATGAAAGGAGAGAGGGCCAAGGAAGGAGGGAGGAGAAAAGGACTTGGATTGGAGCAAATCCCTGCATACCTGAGGTTCATAGATGCCAAATATCAGCTCTTCCTAGTGCCAAGGAAGCATCTCCTCAAAGCCCCAAGCTGAGATGTTAGGTCCAAGCCAAACCTTGGGTGTGGTCATATTCAGCCAGCACAGAGCAGCCTTGTTTGTTTGTTTAACTGAATTTAAACTCTCCAGTTTGCCAGGGGCCCCTACACTTTTTATTCACTCACATCTCCCTTGATTCACACACTGATGTTTCTTACCTGGTTCCTACGGGCATTTAAGATGCCTGCCCTGGCCCAGAATTTTGATGGTCCTGGAGTGTTGCCCAACCATTCTTAGAAATGAATCTGTTGTTACTTGTTACATTGTTACCTGGCCAAAATAGGAGAAACTGTACCAGGGTAGAAAGGGATTATGAAAGCCTCATTGGATTATCCCCAAAGAAAATAGGTAAGGGAAGGTATGGGAACAGCATAGTCTCAGGCCTGAACAAGACTCTAGGTCCATAAGGAGCTTTGCAACCAGCTGGGGTCTGGAAGATGGTAAGTATTTCAGGAGTTTGGTAACTATAGAACAATTAGAGTAGCACTGTTTCTGGGCTCTGGGCACTACTGGAGAGTTAGAAGTGAAGAGGTTGCAGATGAGTACCTTTAAGATTAAAACTAGTCAATAAGGAGAATAATTTGGAAATCTGTGTGGTCTGGGTTAATGAGATAGAAGTCCAGACAAATTCCTGAAAGCTGGCAGTCCAAAGAGGGCCTTGGCAAATCCCCTACAAAGGATCTTAGCCAACCTACCCCTCATCTGGAGGACTTGAAAGCGTTTTCACTGGGAGTGCAAACCCACTTTCAGCAGCCCTGTGTTGGGGAAGTGCCATACTCACATATTGAAAAAGTAGCAATAGGTACACATGCTGAAGAGGCAGGATTATGCTAAGAAATGATCAATAGCCAGTTCCAAGAAGTCAAGTCTGTAAGGCTGGTTGGAGTCAAGCAGGAAGCCTGCTTAGAAGCAGGAATATGATGTTGAATAAGAGGAATAATTCAAGTAGATGGAGAATTGTTTAGAAAAGCCTGGGGTGGCAGAGTGAGTGAACTGCATGGGATTACTGGAAGGAAGTGGAGAATGGAGGATGTGGTGGAAGGTGGACAAGTGGCTGGTGGGACACGGGGAGGCACAGGGTGATCTAGTTGCATTATCAGCACTGGAGTGCTGTCTAATGACTTTTCTAATGTGCCTTCTCTGTGGGCTAGATGACAAAAACTCTATGAAAACTGATCTGATGAAAGTGCCAATGATCATCATGGATTGGAAGAAATGTTCAAAGGCATTTCCGAGACTTACCAAGAATATGTTGTGTGCTGGATATGAGAATGAGAGCTTTGATGCTTGCCAGGTAATTAGGAGGTAACCCCACCCTCATCCTATAGGGTCCTGTCATCTCAGGACTGCCAATGCAGGGGTATCCTTTCCTCACTGAGAATAGACAATAAGAGTCTGGACAATGTGTAGGAATCAGGGCTCAGCCAGGGCAATGCGGGCATGGACTGTGGAGTACTTTTTGCCAGGTCTTTGGAATATTAGTGCATGCCCATGATTCAGTACGCAGCAACACTGCATAAATATTTCTGCTCTTCTACAGATATACTACATAAATAGGACTCCAAGATTTTTCCATTTCTTGGACTTCTTAAAAAACAGAATTTGAGATTCATATAAGGAACTATTGTATTTTCATTAATTTAGCAACTACTGTTATGCACATTAAGCCCTGGGGAATCTATCCATAAATGAGATATAGTTTCTCACCTAAAGGAACCCATAATCTCCTGGGAAGGAAGTTGAGTAAACATATAATATTTAGGATGATACATGTGGGTGTCACTGAACTAAAAGCTGATGACTTAGCTTTAATAAAATGAACACAAGAATGTAAAAAGAAAAATATTTTTTATTGATGCTAGAAAAAATAGAGAAAAAACTCAGAAATTAGTTTTTTATAGCTCTAAGGATGAATGATGGGTTTTGTCTTTAAAGCTTAAGGATGCTCTCTTTGTCTTGGGAGATGCTTTCTTCATTATCACCTTGATGAGCCCACTTACTCCTACTAATTTGCTAGGCAATGGATCTGGTCACTGGTGTAAAACTATGAATGCAGATGTTAAGTATTCTATGGAATAATGAAAACTGTCTCATGGAAGGGGAGAGTATTTATCTACAGAATTATCTATTATTGTTTAACCCTGGTAGGCTCTGAGATAGGGCCTTAGGAGGGAGTTGCTGGGATAGGGTTGAAGAAATCAAGGGAGAAGAGAATGGAGAAGGGGCTCTGAGGTAAAAAGAATGGCCTCCAGCAGCAATGATGCCGAGTGTATTTTTTATTTTTTAAATGATTATTTATTTACTTTGAGAGAGATAGAGAGAGCAAATGGGGGAGGGGCAGACAGAGAGGGAGACAAAATCCCAAGTAGGCTCCACACTGTCAGCACAGAGCCCGATACAGGGCTCAAACTCACGAATGAGATCATGACTGGAGCTGAAATCAGGAGTCAGATGCTTAACTGACTGAACCACTCAGGTGCCCCAATGATGCTGAGTTTAGGAGTCTCCCATGTGGTGAATACTGTGAGGACCAAAAGGAGAGACAAAATCCATGTCACATTAACCTTGTGTTTTCTTCACATTCTGGACGATTTAAAACATTTTAAAACAAACAAAACAAAAAAAGAATTGGAATTTGTGGTTCCAGACAAGATGGAGTAGACACATTTACCCCAATCTCTCCCACTTAGTACAGCTAAAAGTACTGGACATTATATTGTAAAACAAAAATAAAGACTGAAAGGTAGAGATGGACTGACTAGATATCCCAATGCTTAAGGAATGACACAACAGTGTGTTCCTTGGGTTTTCTTTTTGCCTCTTATATATCCCACACTGGATGCTAGACAAACCTGCAACCCAGAATACCAATGATCACAGATGAAACTCACAAAACAAGAAAGACTTCCCTCTCTTTGGACCAGGAGACAAGCAACCTAGCAAGGCAGAAACATTTTTGACAATAAATATTAAACATTGTATCCCAACAACAATAAAAAAAAAAACCAGGAAAAAAATGGATAGCCCCTCTACCCCATCAACCAAGGTCAAGTGGACAACCTCGACTTCCTCCCTTCCCCTGCCTTCCACGGTGGTTACAGAGGAAGCTAAGTGGAGCTTAGTTTTAACTATCATCTAGTAGTAACAAACCACCCTCTTCCTCTCTTGATGTCAGTGGAGGCCACCTGAGGAACTTGAGCTTCCACCACACCCAGGTGTGCCACCCAGGTATAACTGGACACTCGAGCTCCTCCCCTGGCTGTGATCACTGGTCTGCTGGGCTTCCACTCCAATCCAATGGCAAAGAGTTGCTATTTCCTTTCCCCTGCTCCCAATCTCAAAGAGCCCTGTTAAAACTGAATATTTAAATGAGAACCAGAGTGTTATAACCTAATACTCAAGGCAGGATCTGTCATCACTAAAACAGAGAGTTGGATTTAATCTATTGATAAACCTGGGATAAGGAAAATAAAGAAATAAAGAAAAATAAAGCCAAAAGTCTGAGTAAAAAATATTTTTAAAATTGAGAACCATTAATTCCTAGAATAAGTTCAATTAAAATGTAACTCAAAGTGTATTATGCACTAAAACTATAGTTTTATAGTAAAAGTATAAAAATTTTTAGAAATATAACACAGGAAATCTTTAAGACATAGAGTGACTTCAAAAACAATTCATAAAAGGAAAAACTGATAAACTGGACCTCATCAAAATTAAATATTTTTTCTCTGTGAAAGACCCTATTAAGAGTTTTACCAAATCCAAGTTCAGCTGCCCTGTCACTTGAAAGGCCATAACTCAAGAGACGAGTTTTTGACTGGGAAGAAATTTGAGCTTTATGCAGCAACCCAGGGGGAAGGTGGACTCTTGACCAAAAGCCAAGTCTAAGGTTTCTACCTGGCCCAGGGATTTTTAAAGGGTTTGAGGGTAGTTAATCAGCAAAGGGAGTGCAGTGGCTGGCAACGTTTCTTGATTATGTGCAGACTCAATGATGCCAGCTATAGATGTTATCTCAGTGCTTGGAGGTTGTGCAAGGGGGTCTGTTTCTTTTTTTGTGATGTACAAGAGTACTCCATTCTTTCTGCAAAAGAGGACCAGGTCTACAGATGCACAAAGGGAGGTTAGTAAAATCATTTGTGTGACCTAAAAAAAAAAACAAAAAACAATCATTTGTAGGGCCTAAAACAACAACAACAACAACAACAACACAACAAAAAATGCTAAAAAACCTATTAGCTACTCAGAAAGCCAAGTAGACTTCAAACAGAATTGCTGGCCTCTGTGGCCTGGGAAAGTTCTAGTCCTTTAACTCCTCAAGATCCATGGTCTGCAAATCTCAAAGAAAGTAAATTATTTCTGCTACACATCAAGGGACTTAGGTCAGCAAGTAAGGAGTATGTTAACTTGAAGCTAGTCAACTCTTATGACTGGCTGGATTGCTCTTACAAGAGGATGGAAACAAAACTACAGATTGGGAGATAATACACAACAAAGGAATTACCTAGAATATATAGAGAACTCTCAAACTCGCAAACAGTAGGAAAAAAAAATCCAATTAGAAAATGGGCAAAAGACACGAACAGACATTTCACTAAACAGGATATATAGGTGGCAAATAAGAACATGAAAAGAAGTTTAATATCATTAGCCACTAAGCAAATGCAAATTAAAACTACAATGAGATATCACTACATACCTCTCAGAATGCCAAAATAAAAAACAGTGACACCCTCAAATGCTGACAAAAATGCAGAGGAACTGGATCACTCATACAGTGATGGTGGGAATTTAAAATAGTCCAACCACTCTGGAAAACAGTTTGGCAATTTCTTTTAAAAAAAAACCGGATGCACTCCTGCCACACAACACAGCAAATGCCATTCTTAGGCACTTAGTTCAGAGAAATGAAGTCATATATTTGCATAAAAATCTGTACAGGAGTGTTTATAACATTCATAATAGCCAAAAATGGAAAACAAATGTCTTTAAAGATGTGGACGGTTAAACTGTGATACACCAATACCATGTAATACCAGTCAGTTATGACAAAAAGAAACTATCGGTACATGTAACAATGTGGATGGATCTCTCGAGACTTATACTGTGTGAAACAAGCCAATCCCTAGAGGTCCCACACTGAATGATTCCATTTACATAACATTGTAGAAATGACAAAATTATAGAAATTGAGAACAGGTTCGTGGTTGCCACGGATTAAGAAAGTGTTGCAGGTTGGAGGGAAGTGGATGTAGCACAAAAAGGGCAACATGAGGGATCCCTGTGTCAATGTCAAAATCCTGGTTGTGCTAATGTACTATACTTTTGGAAGATGTTATTATTGGAGGAAACATGTAAAGATGTTATTCTTGGAGGAAACATGGGATCTCTTTGTATTATTTCTTACAACTGCACATAATTCTACAACTATATCAAAATTAAATAATGAAGAGAAGACAAAGCTTCCCAGTAATAGCAGTTACAGAAAGATTTTGAAACATAGCCAGGCCACAGACTCAGACAGCAACCATTTCATAGTGAAGCAGGAGGAAAAGGACTCCAATATCAATAGAAAAGGGGAAATAACATTTAATAGATAAGATTGGAAAGGTAGAGCATTTGGAGAGAATGTGGGAAAAATCACAAAGGCTTGAAACAACTCATATGCTCAGGGAATTTCCAATATTTCAGAAGCCAAAAGTCATAAAAGGTAAGTCTGGGGAAGTGGACAGAGCAAGATCACCAAGGGAGGTGTGTGCCAGGCATGAAAGACTTGCTTTTACCCCAGGAGTCCCTCCCACTGCTCACCCAAGAATATAAGAATCAGGACCCATGGGCACTCCCACCTCCTATTTCAATCTCTTTGATTCAACACTATCCCACATTCAAATGGCCAAAGCCAACTATGACAAAATTTAAAATAATCAGGTGTCATTTTTGAGGACATTTTTGGTACCCTTTGCTTCAATGGCTGGATCTACCATCTAGAGTCTAGGATTTTTGCTTTAATACCTCTCCTATGAACATATACTTTAGTGAAAGCTTCTAAAATTAAGTATCTATTACCTAAGAGTGTTATAAATGAGTGTGCTGTTATCATTTTAGGCCTTGTTTTTAAAATTGTGAAGTGAGAAGCCTTGTTCTCTGTTCAGATAGCTTTCTATTGCTAACAATAAGCTGACAGTGATGCGTCAAGGAAATTTTTCTGAAAGCCTGCAATATTATCATCACTTAAATAGATAAACCAGGCAGACCGTCCCCTATGGTTTAAAAATAATTGCCTTTAAAAGGAAAATCATACTTTTAAATTTAGCAAATTTCTAAAAAACCATGCCATCACATAACTCAGGGAAATGATAATTTTATAATGAAAATATTTAAATCTGTTCAAAATAATAGCAATAGATCATGCTATACTTAAAATACAAATTAAAATCAGATGTTACAGGGGTGCCTGGGTGGCTCAGTAGGTTAAGCTTCTGACTTTGGCTCAGGTCATGATCTCATGGTTCATGAGTTTGAGCCCAGGATCGGCCTCTGTGCTAACAGTTCGGAGCCTGGAGCCTGCTTAGGATTTTGTGTCTCCCTCTCTCTCTGCTCCTCCCTCACTCAGGCTCTGTCTCTCTCTCTCAAAATAAATAAACATCTAAAAAAATTTAATTAAATGTTATAATTAAAAACAACTGAATTTTTTCTTTATTCTTCCCAACACTTTTCCTATTTGTAATACCCTTACAAAGGTTATACTATGAAAAATGAAGAGTTCAGTTAAAAAATGATTTTTAGGGGTGCCTTGGTGGGTCAGTTGGTTGAGCATATCACTCTTGATTTCGGCTCAGGTCATGATCCCTGGGTTGTGGGATCAAGCCCCACATCAGGCTTCACGTTGAGTGTGGAGTCTGCTTAAGATTCTCAGTCTCTGTCCCACTGCCCCATTCACACTCTCTCTAAAATAGTTAAACTTAAAAAATAAAAGAAAGAAATGCACTGTTTTCTTATATGTCTTGGCTCCAGCAGAAACGTTGTCTTATTCATGTGTAAATTCTCAGTGCCTAGTGCAGTGCTTGGCACGTGAAAAATGCTCAACAAATGTTTGTCAAATAGATGAACTTTCCAAGGAAGCCAGGGACTATGTATCAGTAAGGTAGCACTAGTGGAGGGGACGTCTGAGAGAGGTCCTCAAGGAGGCTAAGAGTCTGCAGGTGGAGAGGAGATAAAGAGCTGGCAATCAGCTGGGCTGTTGGGAAGTCTGGTCATGGGATTGCCAAACTGACTTGGATTTAGACCTGAACTGCTTTTTTGTTTTTAACTACTTTATTTTTTTAGAGCAGTTTTAGGTTCACGGCCAAATTGAGAGGGAGGTATAGGGATTTCCCATTTACCCCCTGTCCCCACAATATGCTTAACCTCTTGTACTACCCACATCCCCACCAGTACCAGGGTACATTTGTTACAACTGATGGACCTACACTGACACGTCATTATCACCCAAAGTTCGTATTTTAAGGTTCATTTATGGTGCTGTCCATCCTCTAAGTTAGGAGAAAAGTATGATGACACATATCCATCATTATAGTATCATACAGAGTAGTTTCACTGTCCTGTGTTATCTTGAGCTCATCACCCATGACACTTTCACAGAAGTCTTATTTCACTCCACAGAATCTTTGACTTTTAGAATTACAGACTTTTCAGAGCTGGAAAGGAATACATAGAAATATTTAATCAAGACTCTGTTTCACAGATGACAAAACATGCTTATTTCAATCATCAATCATTCCCTTCACTATCTGAATGGATCCAAAGCAGTGTAATAACTTCCTAGCTCTTTTACACATATTCAATAATTTCATTTTTTCCATTACCCTGTACCATGGGCTGGGCAGTGCTCACTATCTCTGTTTAACAGATGAGAAAACAGGGATTTAGAATTTAAGTGATTTGCCTGAAGTCCAGGTGGTAATGTGGCCATGCTGGAAGTCAGATCATCTGGTTCTACCCCAAAACAGACAGGAGTGATCACATGGTGTAATTATCTCACTGTGGTGAACTTGAGAGGCTCCTGTGGTCAGTATGTTTCTTACCAGACAGGTCCCTAGCTATCGGACTTAGTCCTTGGAAGAAAGTCCCCCTTAGTCACTTAACTATTGTTAATAAGATGACAGTGATGCAGCAGCAATCTTTGCTTTTTCTTTCCAATAGAAAGAAAGAAATTAAGTTTATGCATAAAAGGACATGTATTTATAGATGTCCCTCTTGGTCCCAGGAGTCTGTGAAGAGAATCTCTATTTCCTAAATCTACAAGCAATGTTTGTAATACATAAGGGTAAAATAACAATATTAATACACTTCAAGGCACTTACTACATAGCATTTACCCTGTGCCAAGTAATCTATAGATTCTTAAATTTTCATCTGCTAACAATCACGGGAAGTGGTTGGTATTATCTCCATTTGAACAATGTGGAAACTGAGGCTTAAAAGAGTTGCTTGCCCAAGGACTGTTCTCTCCATGTTGTGTAAGAAAATAACAAATAACCCAGGCAACATATTAGTCACATTTTTTATAAATTCATCCCTCCATAAATGAAGAAAGTTATAAAAACAAAATTTATGGAAGGAGTTATTTGAGTGGAAGTCCTGTTGATCTGGTTCTTGCCCAATGACTGAAACAAAACTAGCACAAAGAAAAACACACACCCACAAAAACCAAACAAGTGTTAGAGGTAGTGTTTTGTACTGGAAAGGACAGTTTTGGTTTTGACCCACATTTACTGGGTATCCTTGAACCTTGACCTCTTTGTTAATTCTCTGTATATCCCTCTGCTTGGGGATGTGTTCTTCAGTCAACCCAAACTCCATTTGAACACATTTATTCATTATCTTCCTCTGCACTTTATCTCTGTTATCCACACCCTATGACCTTGGAACTAGTCCTCATCATTTATACCCCCAAAGTCATCCATGGTTCAGATCTTCATCATTTTCATGTCCTCTTAACTAGTCCCTCTACTTCCTGTCTGACTTCCCTCCAGTCATTGCCACACACAGTCTTCTTGTCAAATTCCTATTCATCCTTCAAACTAAGTGCTTTGAAGTCTATTCCTGACAGACCTTTCCATAAACAGAATCAATTTCTTCCCCACTTTGTACTGCTTTTATATTGTGTTCATACTTCTGTCCAATCAAACACAGTTTATCCCATTGGTTTACATTTTTCTCTCTTCCATAGAGCATAAGGTCTTGTATTCCGAAGGCCTGACAATTAGTTTTCCACAGTGAAGATTTGTTAAAAATTGATCACTTTTTGATAAATTCTGACCAATTTTTGAATTATAAAATGGGCATCAAAATACCTACCTCATGTGAGTAGCGGGGTTGATGAGAAACAAAAGTCAAGGGGATAGCTCTGTGCCTCACTTATTATGTCTGGGAAACATTAATCTTCCACCTCCACCTGTTAGAACTTGTTATAAGATTCCATTCATTCTAGTCACCTGTTTATGACATTGGTAAAGGAAGCTATGTCTCCACTGAAGAAAAGCCTCCTGAATGATTGTAGCCACTCAGCAACTTCCATGAAAGGCAAGTAGCAAGGTGGAAAGAAAGTGTGCTTTGGGATCAGGAAGTTCTCGTTCCAACTCTGGTTGGGCTACTCTGTACCCCTGATCAAGCCTTCATTCCCACTTAAGCCTCATTTTCCATGTATCAAAATGGATAAAAGGAAGCCATATATATGTGTGGTACATGTTAGGGACCTGGTATATATTTTCTATATATATAATCATGTGAGTCATGGACCCATGGGATTCCACACCAGAGGGGTCACACATTCAGAAAAGCTTAGTTCACTTGTGCCCTGAAGACACCCACACCAGAGAATTAAAAAGGAACATCATTCTCCTTCATGGCTCTGGAAGTACATCAAAGGAGACTCAATTCATTTCCACAACTCTAATGATATTTCTTGTATCCTATTTTCATTCCTTTCTTTTATAGCCCTTCGTGGAGCTTCTGATTTGATAAGGCCTCACTCTTCTTCGTCTGTGTAGCATTCTCTCTGTCTTCCATCTCCTCTCACTGCATTGTGGATGCAATTATTTTTCTCATCAATTCTCTGTCCTCCTCCCTCTTCAGTTTTATCCTCTCCACTGCCTATAATTTACACCTGCAACTCCCAGAGCCAGCTTGACAGCTGCATGCTGCTCCCTTGGACCCAGGAAAGGGGTGGGCATTGGTCAACAATGGCAAGATTTCCTTTGGCATCCAGGAGCAGGGGAGACCAGTGCATTCTCTCAATTCACAAGCTATGCTCTGTATCAAATGAACAGTCAAGAATTGTACTCACTATTAAACTGTGTTCTCTGTCCACAGGGTGACAGTGGGGGGCCTCTGGTGTGCACCACAAAATCTGACAAGAACTGGTACCAGGTAGGCATCATCAGCTGGGGCAGGAGCTGTGGACAGAAGAACACTCCAGGAATATACACCTTATTAGAAAATTACAACCTCTGGATCAAGAATGTGACCGAGATAGAGGGAAGGCCCTTTAATGCTGAGGAAATTCAATCTCCTCCCAATAGGAAACGACTGAGGTCCCATGCTGCAGAATTTCCAGAGACAGGCAGCCCCAGATTCTGGCTCCTGATTTCCCTTCTGTCCTATATGCTATTCTAGGTCATTTTCTACTGATAATAAAGCAGATGCTATTCCTTACAAAGAAAGTGTGTGAAAGTGTGCTACCAGCAGAGGGACTGGCTATGAGATTAGATCTAAGGGCCAGGAATTGAGAGTGATATTAGAAAGTAGGACCAGAAAGACAGGCTGGATCACTGGTTTGGGGAGTGGGCTTTGGGTCCCCCCATTAGTCAGAATTCTTTCCATTGCAGGTGAGTTATCTATCTCAAACCATCTAAGGGCAAAAACAGTTATTTACAGATGTACATAAGAGAAAAATACCTAGAGTGGTGTTTGGCTTCAGGCATGGCTGAAACTAGGGGCTCAACAGATGTTGACAGGGACTATTTATTTATTTATAGCCATCAGAAAGAGCTTCCAAGTGGTGGCCATAATGACAACCAGTATGTCCAGTTTGCATCCTACTAACTTAACATCCCCAGTAGAAAGAGAGAGACTGTTTATCATACTTCCAGCAAAAGTCTATGGTCTAATTCTTGTGACTTATAAGCCTATGGTCCATCACTGTTCCAGTTACTGTGGCCAACAGTGGCACTCTCCAAGATGAGAGGCTCAAGTCACAAGTCCATTCCAGGAGCCAGCAAAGGGCCAGCCATTCAGAACTATGTTCACTGATAGTGGGCACAGGTGGCACTCCACACAGAAATAAGGGTGATATTAACAGGAAAAGGGGACTGTGTACTGAACATGTCCTTTGATGGTGGACATTATGGCTGGCTGGCCTCCAAGGCAACCAAATCCCAGGCTCCCAGGAGCTTGTGAAGAAATTATATGGCCAGAAATTGCTGCTTCGGGACCACTGGAAGAACAGGGTTAGAGTGGGGGAAAATAGAACTAGGAGGTGTTTTGTCTCATAATCTATTTCTAAAGAAGTATCAGCCATGCTGTAGATCATGGAAAAGGTCCAGCCTTCTATTTAAAGCTTTGAATTTCCTAAATTGCCACTGTATCTTTAGTGTGGCCCAGGGAATCCAATGGAGACCAAAGCCAGAGGAAAGAGGCACATAACAACACTCAGTAATTCAGTCTTAGATTGACAGCTCACAGTGTCAGATGTTGGAAGATTTAGCATAAGGCAGGACCCCATCCTCAAGAAGCTTCTTGGCAAATAGTTAAAAGTCCCACACCTGCCCCTCCCAATTGAGTGCTAGAAAGGACCTGGGCAGAGGGGGCATCTTCACAGGCTGGCAGGATCTAGAGGTGTCCTCAGAGAGACTGAAACAGCTTGAGGGAGAAGTGAAGTTTTTCCAAGCATGGAAAGGAGAGTAAATGAAGGACTAGTGTGAGATGAGCATCATTAATTTGACTCAAGAATAAACTGGAAGTGAAAATTGGTAGCAAGCTGGAAGCAAGGGGGAAAGATAGTAGACCCTTCTGTCATGCGAGAGAGCAGTTCCAAGGTAGAAAATAAAAATATGATTTTTAAAAAGAGGGTCCTAAGAAATAATTAAGGTTGCTCAAGAAAGGGATAAAAATGGGGTGCCCAGGTGGCTCAGTTGGCTGTGTCTGACTCTTGATTTCAGCTCAGGTCATGATCTCACTGTTTGTGAGTTTGAGCCCTGCCTCAGGCTCTGTGCTGATGGGGAAAAGCCTGCTTGGGATTCTCCCTCTCTCTCTGTGCATTCCCTGCTCTCTCTCTCTCTCTCTCTCTCTCTCTCTCTCTCTCTCTCTCTCAAAATAAATAAATTTAAAAAGAAAGGGGTAAAAATGAGTGTCCTTAAAGTACAGGGGGAACTTTAGTCACTCAACTGGGAAGCCTAACCATAATGAGATTAATTGGGACCTGGGGTGGCAGATACCTAATGGTGGCACTCAACTACCCAAGGCAAAGGAGAGCATGGGTACCATAATAGACAGCAGAGTCAACACAGTGATCAGAATAGGCCGACATGCACAGACCCGCAGTGTTAGCTAGTTGATCATGGTGTACCTAGAAGTGAAATAGATAGGAAGCCTACTAAATTCTTACTTGTTCTGTATAAGCAGAGAAGTTCTAGGTCAAATGAACAAAGTTCTAACTTGAATCATAAAAACAGATGTTGTGTCTCCTTAATCAATTCTCAGACTTTAACAAGTTACAGACCCAGAACTTCTTAAATTAAAGGGAAGCTGGGTATCCTTGATGAAGGATCCTAGTATATTACCAAATATTTGTACTGTTAATTTTCTCAGCCTTTCCCAAAGGGATAGACAGCTTTTTTACCAGGATAACTGTACACTGGGGAAGAGAAAATAATCAGCCCTTTGGGGGACTACTAGACACTGGCTCTGAACTGACACTGACTCCAGGAGGCCCAAACATCACTGTAGCCCTCCAGTCAGAATAAGGGCTTATGGAGGTCATATGATCAATGGTGTTTTAGCTCAGGTTCATTTCACAGGAGGCCCAATATGTCCCAGAATTCACCCTGTGGTTGTTTCCCCAGTTCTGGAATCCATATTTGGAATAGACATACTGAGAAGCTGGCAGAATCTCACATTGTTCCCTGATCTGTGGAGTAAGAGATATTATGATGGAAAAGACGAAGAAGCCACTAGCACTGCCTCTACCTAGGAAAATAGTAAACCAAAAGCAATACTGCATTCCTGGAGGGACTGAAGATATTAGTGCCCCATCAAAGACTTAAAGGATGCAGGGGTGGTGATTCCCACCATATCCTCATTCATCTTTTCTATCTGGCCTGAACAGAACACTGATAGATCTTTGAGAATGACAGAGGATTATTGTAAGCTTAACAAGGTGGTGACTCCATTGCAGTGACCCTACCAGATGTGCTTTAATTGCTTGATCAAATTAACACATTGCTTAGTATCTGCTATGCAGCTATTGATCTGAAAAATGCCTTTTTCTCCATCCTTATCCATAAGGTCCACCAGAAGCCATTTGCTCTTGACTGGCAAGGCCAGAATTACACCTTCACTGCCCTGCCTCAAGGGCATATAAACTCTTTAGGCCTATGTCATAATTTAATTCATAGGGATATTGGATCATAAGATCCTTTTCTCTTCCACAAGATATCACACTAGTCCATTACATTGATGACATTGTGATAATTGGACCTGGATCTAGACTTACTGGTAAGACTTTTACGTGCTAGAGGGTGAGAAAAAAAATCTAACCCATTTAAAGGGCCTCCTACCTTGGTGAAATTTCTAGAGATTCAGTGGGTGGGACATGGTGAGATATCCTTTATAAGGTAAAGCATAAATTACAACCAAGAAAGAGGTTTAACCTAGTGGGCCTCATTGGGTTTTGGAGGCAACATATTACTCATTTGGGTGGAATGAGGAATCTGGCCTATTTACCAACTGACCTAAAAAGCTGCTGAATGAAGCCCAAAACAGGATAAGGCTCTGCAACAGATCTAGCCTGCCATAAAACTGCTCTTACACTTGGGCCATATGATCCAGCAAGTCAAATGGTGCTTGAAATATCAGTGGCAGATAGGGACACTGTTGAAAGACTGTGGCAGGCCCTTAAAGGTAAATTATAGCACAGGTATTTAGGGTTTTGGAGCAAAGTACTGTCATCCTTTGTAGATAACTACTTTCCTTTTGAGAAGCAGGTTTTGGCCTGATACCGAGACTTGTAGATACTGAACATTTAACCATGGATCACCAAGTTAACATATGACCTGAGTTGCCTGTCATGAACTGTGTATAATCTGTCACACCAAGCCATAAAATTGGGCATGTACATACGGTAGCACTCCATAATCCAGTGGACATTAGTATATATGAGATTGGACTCAAGTAGCTCTTGAAGACACAAGTTACATCGAGAAGTGCCCCAATGCCCATGGTTCACTCCAACCCAGCCACACTACCTTTTCTCTCCCAGTCTGTACCTATGGCCTCATGAGGAGTTCTCCATGATCAGTTGACCAAAGAAGGGGAAACTCAGATTTGCCTTACAGGTGGTTCTGCATGGTATGCAGGCACTATCTGAAAGTAGACAGCTGTAGCATTATAGCTCCTTTTTGGGATATATCTCCTTTTTGAAGGAGAATGATGAAGAGAAATTCTCCCAGAACTTTGAGCAGTGCACCTGGTTCTTCATTTTTCTTAGAAGGATAAATGGCCACATGTGCAATTATATACTGATTCATGGCTGTGGGCAATGGTTTGGCTGGAGAGTCAGGGACTTGGAAGGAACATGATTGAGAAAATTGGTGACAAAGAAGTCTGGAAAAGAGACATGTGGATAGACCTTTCTGAATAAGTGAAAAAGTGAGGATACTTATGTTCTATGTCAATGCTCACCAAAAGGAGACCTTGGCAGAGGAGGATTTTAATAATCCAGTGGATAGGATGACCTTTTCTGGGAATACCAGTCAGCTTCTTTCCTCAGCCACCCTTATCATCTACCAATGACTTCATGAACAAAGTGGCTGTGTTGGCAGGGATAGAGATTATGCATGGGGTTAGCAACATGGACTCCCAGTCACCAAGGTCAACCTGGCTATGGTCACTGCTGAGTGCTCAACATGCCAATGACAGAGACCAATAATATTCCCAATATGGCACCAGGGTGATCAGCCAGCTACTTCTCTCAGGCTGATTACATTGGACTACTTCCATCATGGATGGGGCTAGAAATAAAAGGGGCATAACTCACCTGCTAATAAAATTTTTGCTTCCTATCCCCACAACTTATACCTAGAGGTTGTAGTTATAACTGGAGGAATATTTCCACCATGAGACATAACAATGATTTCATTGAACTGGAAGTTAAGACTGACATCTGGCCATTTTGGGCTCCTCAAAATGGATGCCTCTGAATCAACAGACAAATATGGGTGTTACTGTGCTGGCTAGGGTAATTAATCCAGATTACCAAGGGGAAATTGGACTACTACTCCATAATGGAGGTCAGGATGAGTATGTCTGGAACCCCAGCAATCCATGAAATTAAGGTTAATGGAAAACCAAAACAATGCAATCTAGACAAGATTGCTGATGGCCCTAACCTTTCAGGAATGAAGATTTACCACCAGGTAAAGAACCATGGCCAGCTGAAGATCTTGCTGATGGCAAAGGAACTACAGAATGGATAGTGGAAGAAGGTAGTTATAAATACCAGATATAACCATGTGACCTGTCACAGAAATAAAAACTGTAATTGTATGAATATTTTTCCTTTATTTTGTTATGAATGTGTATGTATATATCAAACAAATATCTTTGTTTTCTTCCTTCTTCTCTTCTTATTATGTAACACAAGATGTATTTACTTTATATCATAGTATTTAAGTATAGTTAACTTTATACGGAACTTTATATGAAAGAGCACTTAATTACATGATATCAAGAGAAAACTAAACATCACAAAGACATTACATCCTCTTCTGGAGAAAGACTTAGTGTATTTTCTATTGTATGTAGAATAGTTGTACCACGTTAGATGGAAGTATGAACTTATTGCCTTTATTTGGAGACTAGGTTTGACTTAAGGAGATATATGTGAGTGATAAAGGGTGGACTTCTGTTGATTAATTTTATGTGCCAATTTTGAGGATATTTTGGATAAAACTAACATTCAAATTAGTGAACTTTGAGTAAGTGGATTTCCCTCCATGATGTGGGTGAGTCTGAATAGAAAAAAAAAAGAAAAGAAAAGAAAAAAAGACTGACCTCCCTGATCAAAAGGAGATTCACCAGCAGACTGCCTTTGGACTTCACCTGTAGCATCAGCTCTCCTGGATCTTGAACATGCCAACCCCACTGCAGATTTGGACTTGCCAGTCTCCAAGTCAGAGGATCCATTTCCTTATAACTAATCTTTCTCTCTCTTTCTTTATATATGTATGCATTTCCTTTTGTTTCTGTTTCTCTAGAGAACCCTAAGGAATACAGTGAGGACTATCTTCAGTATAGTAAAGGGAGCTGCTAAGAAAATGAGGTGGAAGCAATGTTGCCATTTAACATTTAACCAACCAATGCAATGCTTCCTCCTGATACAGAGACTATAAGTTTAAACATTATCCAGTCAACTGACTTGTGATTAGTTGTGCTACATGATTGTCATGTATGTCCCATCAGAATTTTGAAACCTTAGACTGTAATTCCTAAACTGTACTGAGGTGCCCCAGGGCACTACTACAAACTTGTAGGGAAACAAGTGGAAGCAGAGACATCTGTGGGACAATGAGCAGGCTACTACTATTAAGTTATTTGGACCCAACTACTTAATAAGGGAACCTCTGATGCAGTGCTATGTGAATATTTTGTTTTAAAAGTATGAGCTCTCTTAGTAATATTGTGCACCTTGGCCATGCTGGTCAAGTACATTGTTGAATGTCATTCTATTGGAATTTGTATTATCTTTTTCTCATGATTATACTGGAGCTATGGATTTTCGGGAGGAAGATCACAGAGGTTAAGTGAATTTTTATCATATCATAACAAGAGGGCATACTATCAACACGATTTTTTGACTCTTGATCTTGGCTTTGATTACCTGGCTGAGGCAATGTTTGTCAGGTCTTTTTACTATAAAGTTGCTCTTTATCCCCTCCTTTCCATACTGTACTCTTTTTTTTTTAATTTTTTTTTCAAACGTTTATTTATTTTTGGGACAGAGAGAGACAGAGCATGAACGGGGGAGGGGCAGAGAGAGAGGGAGACACAGAATCGGAAACAGGCTCCAGGCTCTGAGCCATCAGCCCAGAGCCTGACGCGGGGCTCGAACTCACGGACCGCGAGATCGTGACCTGCTTGAAGTCGGACGCTTAACCGACTGCACCACCCAGGCGCCCCATACTGTACTCTTTGAAAGCAGTTGCAATACATAGCCCACTCTTAAGGAATATGGAGTTATACTCCACCTCCTATAATGTAGAGTGTATTTTTTTGGAATTCATCTACACAGGAAACTTGCCTTTTGTACCCTGTATACTATTTTATTTACCCATACATATACCAATATGGACTCACTCTTTACTTTGGGTTTAATCCAAAACTTTTTTTTTTTATTTTGTTGCTCAAATTATCCAGCTGTAATCACTGGGAACTCTGTTGGTTTCTGTGCTCCTATGACATACCTTTATCAATGCGTGTGTGTGTGTGTGTGTGTGTGTGTGTGTGCTGCACACTTCATCCTGGCACTGAAAGATGCTAAAAGAGAGCACAGACTTCTTTTTATTATGAACCCGTGAAATTCTTTTTGTTAAAGTTTGATTTCTGTGTCTTACAACTAGAAGAGTTCTGACTGATACAAAGGGGACCAGCCTTACTCTTGCGCATTATTTTAAAAATATTTTTATTTGTTTTTGATAAAATTGTATATATTTAAGGTGGACAATGTGATATTTTGATATTTGTGCACATTGTGAAATTATCACCAAAATCTAATGAACATAGCCATCGCTTCCCATAGTTACCTCTTGGTGTGTGTGGTGAGAATACTTGAGATTCACTCTAAGCAAATTTCAAGGGTAAAATATATAGTTATTAACCATAGTTACCATGCTTTAATTTAGGTCTCCAGAACTTATTCATCTTGAGACTGAAAATTTGTATTCTTTAATCAATACCTCTCCTTTCTCCTGTACCCCAGCTTCTGGTAACCACCATTCTACTCTCTAAGAGTTTGACTTAAAAAATTTTGTTTTTAGATTTCATATGTAAGTGAGATCATGTGATATTTGCCTGTCTGGCTTATTTCACTTAGCATAATGTCCTCCAAGTTCATCCATATTGTTGCAAATAGATATCTTTCCTTTTAAATGATGAATGATATTCCACTGTATACCACATTTTTTAATTCATTTATCTGTCAATTGACACTTAGGTTGTTTCCATATCTTGGCTATTGTGAAAGGTGTTGCAATGAATGTGGGAATGAAGATATCTCTTTGAAATAGTTATTTTATTTCCTTTGTATATATATACCCAGAAGTGGATGCTGGATCATTTTTAATTTTTTGAGGAGCCTCCATACTATTTTCCAAAGTTATTGTACCAGTTTACATTCCTACCAACAGTGCACAGGGTTTCCTTTTCTCAACATTCTTGCCAACACTTGTTCTCTTTAGACATTTTGAGAATAGCCCTCCAACAGGTCTGAGGTGATATTTCATTGTATTTGATTTGTATTTCCCTGATGACTAGAAGACTAGTTAAGCATCTTATCATATATCTGTTGGCCAATTGTATGTCTTCCTTAGAAAGATGTCTACTCAGTTCTGCCCATTTTTAAACTGGGTTACTTGGTTTCTTGCTATTGAGTTGTATGAGTTCCTTATATATTTTGGACATTAACCTCTTATTGCATATACGGTTTGGAAATATTCTCTTCCATTCTTAGGTTGCCTTTTCATTTTGTTGATTGTTTCCTTTGCTTTGCAGAAACATTTAGTTTGATGTAGTCCCACTTGCTTAATTTTGCTTTTCCCTTAGGTGTCCTTCTAGAAGTTTTACAATATCAGTCTTATGATTAAATCTTTAATCCATTTTGAGTTGATTTTTATGTATGCTCTAAGGGTCTAATTTTATTCTTTTTATATAGATATCCAGTAATCCCAACACCATTTATTGAAAAGACTATCCTTTCCCCCATTATATATTTTTGTCACCTTTGTCTAAAATTTGTTCACCGTCTATGCATGGTTTTGTTTCTGGCTCTCTGTTCAGTTCCTTTGGGCTCTGTGTCTGTTTTTATGGAAGTGCCATACTCTTTTGATTATTATAACCTTGTAATATAGTTACAAGTCAGGAATGTGATGCCTGTAGCTGTGTTCTTGTTCAAGATTGCTCTATTTTCTGGTTGTTGTTTTGTTTTTTCTGGTTCCATATGAATGTTATTGTTGTTTTTCCTATTTCTGTGAAAAACTCCATTGGAATCTTGATACAGATTGCATTGAACCTATAGATCACTTTGAGTTGAACAGACATTTTGACAATATTAATTCTTCCAGTCTGCACACTTTAAACTCAAAGGGTTTTCCCATGACACTGAACTGCAGGTGCTGATAAGATAGGAAAATCCCAGGTGCCATTTGAGTCTGGAAACCATGACAAACCAGCTAGGCAAGATGTAGGAGCCTTCAGCACTTTAAATCTAAGCAAAGGCATCTTCAGCCCCAGGCCCTTTGCTGGCTCTGTGTTAGGCTATTGTTTGAGCATCTGGGGGAATTGAAGTTCCCATTCCACTGACTGAAGGTGAGTGGGAAGGCAGGAAGGGGAAAGGGAGGAGAAGAGATAAAATGTCAAGTTCATATTTTGATATGTTGAATTTAAGCTGTCAGTGGGACCTCCAGTAGAGATGTTTAATAGGCATTTGGATATATGGTTTGGAGTTCAGGTGAGAACACAGAATAGGAGAAAATAAATTTTACAGTCACTCACATAAAAAGTCAATTGAAACCATGACAAAGGGAAGATTGTCAAATCAGTTTCATGACTCAGATCTTTTACGCAGTAACAAGTTACAAGTTTTACTGATAATTTCAAAGATACAAGTAATTGAAGGGCACAGGCAAAGCATGACAATCTGAAGATGCTTTCCAGATCTTTTCTGGCTGCCATGAGATAAGCTCTGGCCTGGATTTAACATATAAGTTCTCTAAATAATATCTGTAGGAACATTACTTACACAACAAAGAACTATTTCATTAAGAAATTTCTCCATTTTCTATTCATTTAGGTACATGATTTACATGATATTTTCCAGAGCATCATGCCTATAGATTCTAGGTTTATTTACTATAAGTAATACTAGATAGACCAGGTGCATCCTACCAAATGCATTCAGTAGAAAATATCCCACTAGAAAATATCACTAGTGTATTTTCCAAGAGGTCTGGAATTACTCTGTTTACAAGGGGACTTGACATGAGCATCCATCTTTCCCAGGGTATCTCCACAGTGAAGAGAAGATTGGATTGCAGACTCTATTGAATAGAGTGAAAGATATTGTCAAGGGAAAATATAAATGAAAATAAATAAGGGCAAGACCAGAGTCCTAGAGAAAAATTAACATTTGAAGAATGAGCAGTAGAAGAAAACTTGGTAAAGGGGCCTGAGAAGTGGCCTCCAGGGCCAGGAAAGTGACAGGAGAGCCAGGAAAATGTGCTGTCCCAGCAGCTAGATGGAGGGAGTTGTCATTTCCTCCCAATGTGGATGAGAGACCAGAGAATATACGGACTAGAAAAATGCCCATTGGACTTAATAAGGAGGTCATTCATGACCTTGGGAAAGTCAGTTTTCATGGCATGGTGGGGACAGAGCTACATTGTGGTGGATTGAGGAGTGGCTAGAAGGTGAACAACTGGAGACCGTGTTGGTGGGCAACACAAGAACCTTGATTGGTAAGGGCAGGAGAGAAACAGAGAAATAACAGAGGGAAATTTTAGATGAAAGAGTATTTTCCCCTTTGGAGAATATGTTTAAATTCTCACATGAATGTATCCATAGGTATCGGAATGGGGATAATGGATGGAACAAGAGTACAGGTGGCATTTTAACAAATGGTCCCTCTGAAAAAAGAAAAAGCACTGATTTGTTGTTTATGCTGATTTCTGTTATGTAATACTACCACATTTCTGATTTTAAAGCAACTAGGTCTCAAAATTCTTGCACATTTTTTTACAAATGACTTTCACAGGTCAGTAGGAACAAGCCCCAGCACACTGCTGGGCGCAAAGGTAGTGTTCAGGAGCAACTGGGGAGAGGAGTTGGTAGCCAGTGTGTCCAGAAGCTGAGGGAATTCTCACCTAGTGGCTTCTAATCTTTGGTGAAGTAAGAGCCAAGATACAGCTTTAAGAGTAAAGGGTAAGAGAGTGGGATAGGAAGTTTTAGGAGAAGGGGAAGTTTTGAAATAGCTACTGCAGAGATTAGAATAGAAAATTGGCAAATGAGAGAAGAAATTCAGGTACCGTTGACCACTTAGTAGAAGTAGGAAACTGTGTGTAGGGGTGGTTCATTCCAATGAGTCTGAGTTTTTTCAGCAGGGCTCAGAAGGCCAGGTGCATGAATTTAAGTGCCTAAGTAATATCTCAAATCCCACACTAAAATAGAACACTTTACTCTCCCACCAAATGTGTTACTTCCTCCAGTCTCCTCAAGGTAGGTAAATGGCACACCATTATTCACTCAATTTCTCAAAAATCTGGGAAACATTCTTGAATGTCTCATTCCCCATGTGAAATCCATTTTCATATATTTTAGATATTTCTTCCAAAACAAATTTTCCATTTCTTTCCACCTCCACCACCAACCTAAGCTAAACCATTATTTCTTTCCTGGATCACTCTGGCGCGCGCGCGCGTGTGTGTGTGTGTTCTGTGTTTCTACTCTCTTGCCTTTCATTTACTACATACCGTGTGTGTGTGTGTGTGTGTGTGTGTGTGTGTGTGTGTGTGTGTTCTGTGTTTCTACTCTCCTGCCTTTCATTTACTACATACCGGAGGAATTTTTTTAAATGTCTTTATCAAGATATAATTTACATACCACACAGTTCATCTATTTAAAGTGTATACATCAGTGATTTTTAGTATATCCACACAGTTGTGCAACCATCACCACAATCCAATTTTAGAATATTTTTGTAACCTTAAAGAATCCACATGCCCACTAGCAGTCACACCCCATTCCCAGCTGCCTTCCCTTTTCAGCCCTCAGCAATTACTAAATGGGATCTTTCTGTCTCTATAGGCTTTTCTATTCTGGCATTTATTGTAAATGGAATCATAAAATGTGTGTTCTTTTGTGACTGGCTTCTTTCACTTAGCATAATGTTTTCAAGGTTTAATGATGTTATCGCGTGTATCAGAACTTTATTCCTTTTTATTGTGGAATCATATTCCATTGTCATGATATGCTACATTTTGTTTGTCTACTCATAAATTGATGAATATTTAGGATGTTTCCACATTTTGGCTATTGCAAATAATACTACTAGAACATTCATAGACAAATTCATGTTTGGATATATTTTCATTTCTTTTGTGTATATACCAAGAGGGGAATAGCCGAGTCATATAGCAAATCTATGTTTAATTTTTTGAGGAACTTCCAAACTGTTTTCCAAAGTGACTGCACCATTTTACATTGTTACAGGCAATGTATTAGAGTTCCTGTTCTCCCACGTTTTCATCAATACTATTATTGCTCATCTTCTTGATCTTACATCCTAGTGTATGTAAGTGGTATCTCACTATGGTTTTGATTTTCATTTCCTTGGAGACTAAATAACATTGAGCATTTTCCCATGTGCTTATTGCCCATTTAGATATCTTCTCTGGAGAAATGCCTTTTCAGATGCTTTCCTCATTTTTAAGTTGAGCTATGAATTTTTTCTATTATTGAGATGTAAGAGTTCTTTATATATTCTACAAGTCTCTTATAAGGTGCATGATTTGAAGATATTTTAAAATATTTTCTTATCTATTTTTTTCCTTTAGTCACTTTTGTGTCTAAAAAACCATTGTGTTGTATCTAAGAAATCATTGCCTAAACCCCGTTCACAGAGATTTACTCTTATTTTCTTTTTAGGAGTTTAATATGTTTAGCTCTTACATATAGATTTATAGCCTGGTTTGAGTTTATTTTTGTGTATGATATAAGGAAAGAGTCTAACTCTATTCCTTTCTGTTATCCCAGCATCATTTGTTGAAACCCTATTATTTTCCTATTGAATTGTCTTGGCACCCTTGTCAAAAATCAATTGAACTCAAATGTAAACGTTTATTTCGAGCTGTCAGTTTCATTTCATTGATCTATATATCTATCCTTAGGCCAGTACAATATTGTCCTGCTTACTATACCTTTGTAGTATGTTTTGAAATCAGGAAGTATAAGTCTCTCAACTTTGTTCTTCCTTTACAAGATTGTTTTGGCTGTCTGAGTACCTTACATTCCCATATGACTTTAAGGATCCGTTTGTTCATTTCTGCAGAAAAGGCATCTGGGATTTTGGAGGGGGGGGATTTATATGAAATCTGCGGTAGAGTAATGGCATCTTAAGAGTATCAAGTCCTCTGCTTTATGAACATAGTATGCCTCTCAATTTATTCAGATTTTCTTTCATTTATTTCAACAATGTTTTATAGTTTTCACCAACTCTTGCATTTCTTTGTTAAACTTATTCTTGAGTATTTGATGTTTTAGTGTTATTTTAAACAGAATTATTTTCTTTTTTTTTTAATTGTTTTTAAGTTTATTTATTTATTTTGAGAGAGACAGAGAAAACGAGTGGTAGTGGAGCAGGGAGAGAGGGAGAGAGAGAAAGAATCCCAAGCAGGCTGCTGCACTGTCAGCACAGAGCCTGACATGGGGGTTGAACCCACAAACCCGCTGTCAGCACAAAGCTCGACATGGGACTTGAACCCACAAACCGTGAGATCATGACCTGAGCTGAAACCTAGAGTCAGACACTTAACCAACTGAGCCACCCAGGTGTCCCCAGAATTATTTTCTTAATTTTATTTTCAGATTGTTCATTCTAGGATATAGAAATACAATTGATTTTTGTATACTGATCATATATCTTGTAAGCTTGCTAAGCTTGTTTGTTAGTTCTAATAGTGTTTAAATGGACTTTTTAGGATTTTCTATATACAAGATCATGTCATCTACCAATAGTATAGCTATTCCTTTTCCTTTCCAATCTGGGTGACTTTTATTTCCTAGATTAAAGGAATAATCTCTGAATTTCCCCAGTGAGAATATAATGGTAAAGGCATATAATGGTAAGAATGAGCATCCATGTTCTGTTCCTGATCTTAGGGAAAAAGCACCCAGTCTTTTACCATTACATATGATGTTAGCTACGGGGTTTTGTAGAGGTCTTTCATCAGATTAAGGAAGTTCCCTTCTATTTCTAATGTGTTGAGTGTTTTCATTATGAAAGGGTGTTGAATTTTGTCAAATGCTTTTCCTGTGTCTATTAAATGATTTGGTTTTGTCCTTTATTTTATTAATATAGTGCATTACATTGATTGATAGATATCAAAGCAAACATGCGTTCCTGGGATAAATCCCACTTGTCATGGTGTATAATCTTTTTGTGTATTCTTTGATGTGTTTTTCTAGCATGTTGTTGAGGACTTTTTGTGTTTATATGTATAAAGAATTATGGCCTGTAATTTACTTTACTTGCAATATCTCTTTTTTAAAATGTTTAAGTTTTAATTAATTTTAATTCAGTAAGTTAACATACAGTATTATATTAGTTGCAAGCATACAATACAGTAATTCCAGAATTCTATATATTACTCTGTGTTCATCAAGATGAGTGTACTCTTAATCCCCATCACCTGTTTCACCCATCTCCCCCATCCACCTCCCCTCTGGTAACCATCTGTTTGTTCTTTATAGTGAAGAGTCTATTTAGGGTTTATTTCTTATTTTTCCTTTGTTTCTTAAATTCCTCATATGAATGAAATCATAATGGTATTTGTTTTTCTGTGACTTGTTTATTTTGCCTAGCATTATACTATCAGATCCATTCATGTTATTGCAAATGGCAAGATTTCAAAATGTTTTACTTATATTTGACGGGGGGGGGGGTGGGCAGAGAGAGAGGGGACAGAGGATCCCAAGAGGATCTGAAGCAGGCTCTGGGCTTACAGCAGTGAGCCCAATGCAGGGCTAGAACTCACAACCTGTGAGGTCATGACTGGAGTCGAAGACTGATGCTAAACTGACTGAGCCACCAGGTGTACCAAGATTTCGGTCTTTTTATGGCTAAATAATATTCCATTGTGTACCTATACCACATCTTCCTTAACCATTCATCTATTGATGGACACTTGGGCTGCGTCCATAATTTGGCTATTGTAAATAATGCTGCAATAAACATAGGGGTGAATATATCCTTTTGAATTAGTGTTTTGTGTTCTACTCAGTAGTGTGATTACTGGATCATAAGGTGGTTCTATTTTTCCTTTTTTGAGGAAACCAATACTGTTTTCCATAGTGGCTGCACCAATTTGCACTCTTACCAACAGTGTACAAGTGTTCCTTTTTCTCCACATCCTCATTAACAATTGTTCCTTATGTTTTTGATTTTAGCCATTCTGACAGGTATGAGGTGATATCTCATTGTGGTCCTGATTTGAATTTCTCTGGTGATGAGTGATGTTGAGCATCTTTTCATATGTCTGCTGACCACTGGATGTCTTTGGAGAAATGTCTGTTCATGTCTTCTGCCCATTTTTAATCAAATCATTTAGGGTTTTTTTTTTTTTTTGGTGTTAAGTTGTATAAGCTTTTTATATATTTTTTGGATACTAACCCTTTATCAGGTATGTCATTTGCAAATATCTTCTCCCATTCAGTAGGTTGTCTTTTAGTTTTGTTGATAAGTTCATTTACTGTGCAGAACCTTTTTATTTTGCTATAGTCCCAATAGTTTGTTTTTGCTTTTATTTCCTTTGCCTTGGGAGACGTATCTGGAAAAATGTTGTTATAGCCTATGTCTGAGGTATTACTGCCTGTACTCTCTTCTAGAATTTTCATGTTTCAGGTATCACATTTAAGTCCTTAATCCATTTTTAGTTTGTTTTTGTATGGTGTAAGAATGTGGTCCAGTTTCATTGTTTTGCATAGAGTTGTTCAGTTTTCCTAACACCATCTGTTGAAGAGACTGTGTTTTTCCCATTGCATATTCTTGCCTCCTTTGTTGAAGATTAATTGACTGCATAATCATGGTTTTATTTGTGAGCTTTCTGTCCTGTTTCATTGATGTGTCTATTTTTGTGGCAGTATCATACTGTTTTGATTATTACAGCTTTGTAGTATAACTTGAAATCTGGAATTGTGATACCTCCAGTTTTGTTTTTCTTTTTCAAGATTGCTTTAGCTATTCAAGTTCTTTTGAAGTTCCATGTAAATTTTTGTATTGTTTGTTCTAGTTCTGTGAAAAATGCTGTTCATATTTAGATACAGATTGCATTATATCTGTGGATTGCTTTGGATAGCATGGATGTTTTAACAATATTTGTTCTTCCAATCCATGAGCATGGAATGTCTTTCCTTTTCTTTGGGTCATCTGTAATTTCTTTCATCAATGTTTTATAGTTTTCAGAGTACAGGTCTTTCACCCCCTTTGTTAAGCTTATTTCTAGGTATCTTATTATTTTGCTGAATTTGTAAATTGGATTGTTTTCTTAATTTCTGTTTCTGCTGCTTCATTATATGGATATTTAAGTGCCACGAATTTCTGTACATTGATTTTATATACTGCAACTTTACTGAGTTCATTTGTCAGTTCCATTAGATTTTTTGGTGTAGTGTTCATGGTTTTCTGTATACAGTATCATGTCATCTGCAAATAATGAAAGTTTTACTTCTTCTTTACCAGTGTGTATGCCTTTTATTCCCTTTTCCTTTTCCTTCTGGCTAGGACTTCTTTATTGAATAAAAGTTGTGAGAGTGGACATCCTTGTGTTGCTCCTGACCTTAGGGGAAAAGCTCTGTTTTTCCACATTGAGTATGATGTTAGCTGTGGGTTTTTCATATATGGTCTTTGTTACATTGAAGAATGCTCCCTCCAAACCCACTCTGTTGAGGATTTTTATCATGAATTGATGTACTTTGTCAAATGCTTTTTATTCATCTATTGAAATTATTATATGGTTTTTATCCTTTCTCTTATTGATGTCATGTATCACATTGATTTGCAAATATTGAACTGCCCTTGTATCCCAGTAATAAATTTCATTTGATTGTGGTGAATAATTTTTAATTGTATTGTTGGATTCAGTTTGCTAATATTTTGTTGAAGATTTTTGCATACATGTTCACCAGAGTTATTGGCCTATAGTTCTCTTGTTTTATAGTGTCTTTATCTGGTTTTGAAATTAGGGTGATGCTGGCCTCACAGAATGCATACAGAGGTTTTCCTTCTTCTAGTTTTTGGAATAGTTAGAAAAGAATAGATATTAACTCTTCTTTAAATGTTTGGTAGAATTTGCTTGTGAAGCCCTCTGGTCTTGGAGTTTTGTCTGTTGGGAATTTTTTTTATTACATATTCAATTCCATTGCTGATAATTGGTCTATTCAATTTTTCTATATCTTCCTGACTCAGTTTTGGGAGGTTATATGTTTCTAGGAATTTATCCATTTCTTCTAGGTTGTCCAATTTGTTGGGATATACTTTCTCATGATATTCTTTTATAATCCTTTGTATTACTGTGGTGTTGGCTGTTATTTTTCTTTTTTCCCATTTAGGATTTTGTTTATTTGAATCTCCTCTCTCTCTTTTGATGAGTCCAGCTAAAAGTTTATCAATTTTGCTCATCTTTAAAGAATCATCTCTTGGTTTCAATGATCTGTTTTATTGTTTTTTTTAGTTTCTATTTCATTTATTTCTTCTCCAATCTTTATTATTTCCTTCCTTATGCTTGTTTTGGGTTTTGTTTTTTATTCTTTTCTAGCTCTCTTAGGTGTAAGGTTAGGTTGTTTATTTGAAAATTTTCTTGCTTCTTGAGATAGACCTGTATTGCTATAAACTTTCCTCTTAGAACTGCTTTTGCTGCATTCCAAAGATTTTGGATCTTTCTGTTTTCATTTTCATTAGCCTCCATGTAAATTTTAATTTCCTTTTTGATTTCTTGGTTGACCTATTCATTTTTTAGTAGCATGTTATTTAACCTTCATGTATTTGTGCTCTTTCCATACTTTTTTCTGTTTTTGCTATCTTTTCTAGTTTTGGCATCAGGGTAACACTGGCCTAATAGAATGGATTAGAAAGCTTCTAAATTTTGGAAGAATTTGTGAATAATTAATCTGGATTTTAAAAAATGTTTGATGAAATTTACCAGTGAAGCCATCTGGGCCTGCTCTTTTCTTTGTGGGAATTTTTAAGATTTCTCTTTCAATCTTTTACTTGTGATAGGTCTTTTCAGATTATGTGTGTCTTCTTGTGTAAGTTTTGGTAGTTTGTGTCTTTCTAGTAATTTCTCAATTTCATCTAAGTTATCTAATTTTTTGGAATATTGTTGTTTATAGGATTCTTTTATATTTCTTTCTATTCCTATAAGGATAATAGTGATGTCTTATCTTTCCTTTTTGATTTTAAAATTTGAGTCTTCTCCCTTTTTTCTTGGTCAATCTTGCTAAAGTCCTGTCATTTTTGTTGACCTTTTCAAAGAATGGCTTTCCCTATTTTTTTCCATTCTCTGTTTCATTCATTTTCATTTGCTACTTATTATTTCTTTTTCTTTTCTTTCTCTGGTTTTAGTTTGTTCCACTTTTCACAGTTTCTTAAGGGAAAAAGTTAGACAACCGATTTGAGATCTTACTTCATTATTAATATACATAGTATTTACAGCTATAAATTTCCCTGTAAGTACGCCTTACTTTCATCTCATATGTCTGTCTTAGAGAGTGTTTCTTGTAGAAACTGTAGGGAAAACTGTGTATTCTGCTTTTATTGGGTGGAGTATTCAATAAATGGTTGTGAGATCTAATTGGTTTATAGTGTTGCTAAAGTCTTCTATATCTTCATCAATCTTCTATTTGTTCTAGCTACTATTTAATGAGATATTTAATTCTTCAACTTATATTGTTAAATTGTTCTAATTTTTTTCCTTTTAATTCTGTCATTTTCACTTCAAGTATTTTGTCTTCATTTTTGAAAGATAGTTGCTAGATATAAGACTCTTGGTTAGCAATTTTTTCTGCCACTTTTAACATATTATCCCACTGTCTTCTGACCTGTGTTGTTTTTGACAATAAGTTATTAAATTTGGTGAGTTTTCCTTGTGTGTAAAGAGTTATTTTTCTCTTGCTGCTTTCAAGGCTTTCTCTCTGCCTTTGACTTTCAGTGTTTTGACTGTGATGCATCTGGGTGTGGCTGGTAATTTTAAACTATTAATTTTTTGAATACTTTTTCTTTTTCTTTTTCTCTGTCCTTTCTTTCTGATACTGGTGCCCTTAATGGAATTTCACATTTCTCTGAGACCCTGTTTATTTTCCTTCATTATTTCTTTCTGTTTTTTCGGATTTTATACTCTCTATCAACCTATTTTGAAGTTATCTATTATTTCTTCTGCCAGCTCAAATCTACTGTTGAGCCCTGCTAGTGAATTTCCCATTTTGGTTGTTTTTCTTTTCAACTCTAAAATTTCCATTTGATTCTTTTAAAACATTTCTATTTTGTTATTGATATGTTGTATTTGCTGTTATATTGTCTTAATGCCTTCCTTAATTATTTAGACATGATTTCTTTTGGCTTTTTGGACATATGTATAATATCTACTTTGAAATCTTTGTCAGATAAGCTTGACATCTGGGCCCTCTCACAGGTAGTTTCTATTGCTTGTTTTGTTTTTGTGTATGTATAATACTTGCTTATTTCTTTGTATGTCTGACAATTTTTTTGTTGAAAATTGGCCATTTTAGACAATATGTTATAGCAACTTTAGGTACTGATCCCAGGGCTTACTGTTGTTTGCTTGTCTGTTTGTTTCTTATTGACTTGGTTGGACTACTTCAGTGAAGTCTGTTTCTCCCATAGTGTAAAGCCTCTGATGTCCCTGCTCAAAAGGTGTGGACTTAACCATGAGCATAGTCTGCCTGGGGCCTCTGTTAGTATCACACTCAGCTATTAGCCTCCATGAACTGCTAACTGGTTACTCTATTGTTTTTTGACAACACTCTAGGACATAAAATGTTCCACAGTCTCATTCAACAAAAGTAGATCCCTTTTGCAGAGGTGGAATGTTGCTAGTGTTTGAACTGCTCTGACTCCAAGAAGGCTCTTCCTTGCTGTTTCTTTTTCTGGTTCTGTCAAACTTCTGGTCTGTACCCTGGTTCACTTGTTGCTATGAGTACCATATAATTATAGCCTCCTTAATTGTTTACAGCCAAGATATCCATTGTTTTAAATGATGTTCTTAGGCAAGAACTTCCCTAAATTCTGTTCCAAATAAGTCAGTCCTATCAGACAGAACTGTTCTTAACACCTGCCCCTCTCTGGACAGAACCTCTGTGCCACACTGTAAGGTAGTAAGGAGTGGTGACAGTGGCTTGCTTCTCCAAGAGTGACACCCCTGCTCTATAAGCAGGATTCTGGATGGGGATAGTAGTCTCTGGTTCTTTGGCTTCCCCCTCCCAGAATGGAAAATTTGCCCTACAAATGATCTGGGGTGGGTTCCAGTGTTCTCAGCCTACTGCATCTGGAGTAGAGATTCCACACTGAGTGAGGATTGGGTGGGAGAAGAGACACCAGTCCTCTCAGCACATCTAGCCAGAATAGTTCCTGCAATGTAGGGATCAAGAATTGGAGATGCCAGTGGCCTGCCTTCCCAGTGTGAAACCATAGCCCTAGACTGGGAGCTAAATAGAGAGGGAGCCCGAACTTCTTGGCTGCATATTCTGGAAGTAGAATTCCTGTCACACTGAAGGAGTGAAGGAAATATTAAGTAGGTCATGGTTCAAAGGTCACAGACTCTCAGGGTTCTTAGCAAGATTTAGTATATTTCCTTGAGTAACTTTCTCCATTTATGGTATGCCTTTAGGACCATTTTGTGAAAATTTTAAGTAGCTGGATTTTAAAGAATAATTTTTAATAGTTGTATTGTTGTTTTGTTCAAGGAGAAGGTTTGTCATACTTTTCATGCTACAATTCTGAAAGTCTCAGAGTGATATTTTTTAATGTAAATCAGACTATGTCAGTCCCAAATTCAAAACTTTCTGATGATTTCCAAATATGCTTAGCATATAGTCCAAACTTCTTTCCATCACTGTCTATCCCTGCTCTGCCTGGTCTGAATCAGCTTACACCTCTATTCCAACTCACCCACACTACTCCAACCACATTGTTTTCTTTCCACCCCTTGAACACAGTCAGCTTTTTCCTACATCTTGGTTTTTGAAGACATTTGGCCCTTAGAATGTCCTCCTTCCACCTCCCTGCCTGCCTTGCATCACTGGATACTTCTCACTCTTCAGTTGTGATATGTCACCTATTAAAGGAAATGTCTCTAACTGTCCTATCTAACTTGGTCCCCTTGTTACTCTTCGGTTAAATATCCTCTTATGGTTATCGTAGTATTGCACTTACTTATTGATCATCACCTTCACTAGACTGTAAACTTTAGTGAAGGCCCATGAGGGCATAAACCATGTTTGCACTGAACACTCAGAGCCCCTCCTGGCACTTAATAGAACAGGTACTCACTAGGTATTTGTTAATTAAATGACTAAATAAAAGAAAAAAGAAGAGAAAGATGGGAAAAGTGGGAGGAAGGAGTGACAAAGAAAAAGGAATAAGGAAAGGAGAGGAGACAGTTGAATTGGTCCAGAGTTGGATTTTTGCTGCCGAGTAAGATGTAAAGACAGTGGTACAATTGAATTATGGATATGGATAATAGTGCAATGGGGAAGATTTGCTGTGAGAGACAAACTGACCAAAGGCTCTGAGAAGTAAGAGGATAGTCAGTCTGCCTTAGGTTTCAAGGATCAAGGAAATCTTTCTGGTGAGGAGGTAACATTTGAACAAGATCTTGAGGACCAGCATTAAAGACTGAGCTGAGCTTCTGTGACTGGATTAACTTACAGAATTGTCCAAGATATACAGTAATTGAAAAAGCAGTGGGTAAACACACAACATTTATTCTTTGTTGTAAAGAAAGTCTGGAGATAGGCAGTTTATGGTGGATATGCCCTCTAAAACCCAGATTCTTTCTTTCTCCCTGTACCATTTTCTTGACTATAGGAAACCAGGTATCTGAATTTGTTTGGCTTGTGTGACACAGGGCTCTGAGAACCTCTTCTATGTATTCCTCCCTCCTTCAGCACATAAGCTGATATCTGTGTCAGAAACCCAAGGCTAGTTCTAACTGGGGTTACTTAAGCGTTTTCCTTTTCTATGCCTCAGTTTACCTGAATTAATTTTCAATCTTCATGAGTTCAATATTCAATGATTCATGAGTGGAGTTTCTCAATTAGCTCCAGAATATCTGTCATTATAATGAAAACAAAATGAAACAAAACCACAAAACCTAAGCAGCGCAATCCATATGGATTGAAGCATATGTCATGGTGTGCAGTGGGTACTCAGCTGTCCCATCTTCCTTTATGATGAGCCAGCTGTACTGCTCAGTACCAAATCTCTCTCCATTTTGTTTGTTACCTGCAGAATTAAGGTCAACATAAATCTCAGAGGTATTCTTCATTGATTCAGGATTTGAATAGTTGTTGATAAAATGTTAAAGGCCCATTGTTCAATTGGGGTACTTTCCAAACAATTTTTTTTCTATGATTCTTAACCTAATGGGGACTTTGCACATACCTCACCCCCACCACCACCCACTGCTGCCCCTGCCTTCAGGAGGCACTTGGCAATATCTGGAGACCATTTTAGTTGTCACGACTGGGAACTGGAGTTGGGATACTACTGGCATCTATCTAGGGATGCTGCAACACACAAGACAAGCCCCACAACAAAGACTTATAGGGTCCCCAATATCCATAGTGCAAAGGTTGAGAAACCCTACTGTAGACTTTCATTCTCTTAAGTGGTCAACAGATTGATGGTGTGGCTCTTCAAAGTCAGGTAGGTGCTGTCGGTGCTGGAATTCAGAGTCCTGGCTCTTGATATCCAGGCCAGCCCTTGTTCTAAGGAACCCCTCCCCCTGCACCCCAGCTTTTTCTGTCTTTACACTTATCTTTTGGACTGTCCCCAGTAACAGCCTCCAGCCTTCACATATCCTTCCTCCCAGCCATATGTCTCTGCCCTTGTCCAGTCTCTATTGCTGCTCACAGCACAATTGTGACCATTTGGCCCCCAGGGAAAATGCACTCTGCTGCCAGGCATCACAAATGACTCGGACTAGGGTTGGCACCTTTCTGGTCGCAGAGATTCCATTACACGCAAGGGAAATAACTCCTTTTGAAACAACGTGGTATAATTTTGAGCCCAGACAGCATTTGTGGTTAGGGAGCGAGGAAAGACAGAGTGAGAAGTGGAGTGAAGTAACCTGGGGAGGTAGCAGAGGTCAAGGGAGAGAGACGAAAGCAGAGAGCCTTCACAGAAGAGTTGGAGATGGGATGGATAGGGAGTGGAGGGAAGGAAGTGGCCATGTTTTCCACCATCTCCTGCCATCCATCATCCTTTCCTGGCGGGGAAATCAGTATTCCTCTCTCTTGTTCTCTCCCCAAACATTCTGAATTTAGAAAAGAAAGAGCAAAACCCTGACAAATGCATCTGCTCCTGCCTGCACACAGATGTCACTGACTCTTCCCGGCTGCCCAGTGTCGGTGTCACTGGCCTGGGCACTCTGCCACCTCCGCTGGCAGTGCCCACCCTGGGCACAGATGTAGCCAATGAAATGAACTGTTAACTTGCCACTCGATATCATCTGGTTTCCTAAGAAGCAGATTCACAGCAATTTCTTCCAGGAAGAGTATTTTAGACTCAAAACTCCGTTGGTATTTTCCTCCTGACAACTTGTTTGGAAAAATGATTGTGAAAACTTTCATTTTTCCTGTTTAAAATCACCTTCTCACCCATCTCTGTTGCCCTTGTAGGTAGCAGGGCAGAGATGACCATTTCCTCCCTTCAAATGAGGAAACTGAGGCTCAGAGAAAAGAAGGTATTCACTCAGAGTGAAGTGCTAAGAATCAGGATTATTGAGGGACAGCCATACTTAAGCCCTGAAAACATCCCCATGAGCCTCAGTTCCCTAAGTCCTAATTCAACCTCTCACTTGCCACTGAAATCGGGAATGTCTCAGATTTCATCCCCTCCAATCACTGGATTGAGTGGCTCTGAACAGACTAAGAAATACCACGCAACCCTTTTTGTTAATAACAGATAATATTTGCATAGTGTTTCCTATATGCCAAAAACACTTCTAAATACTTTTATATGTTTTTCAATACCCATCAGTCCTCAGTAGGTATTATTGTTATGCCTTGTTTACAGATTGAAGAAACCAAGCTGAAAAAGGTAGAGTGACTTGCCCAACGTCATGCAGGTAAGAGGTGGTAGAGCTAGTATTCACACACAGACAGTCTGATCTAAATGGAGGCAGATTTAACTACGGGGCCACACAGCTCCTGGACACTGTTCAAGGTGAGGACTCTGGCCTGAGGATCTGATACCTGGGTTCAGGTATCATTCTCAGGCATATGTTTAAACTTTGTGTCCTCCTTGGTAAAAGGGATCTTTAGAAAAACTCTAAAAGCTTCTTACAGAGTAAAAATTCATGACTTTACATTTGAAAATAATGTTGAGGCAGAACATCAGCTCTTTATTGGGTGGGAAGCCATTTCCTAGATCCCTGGAAGAGCAATGGGAGATGGAGGAGACTTCTCATTCCTTTCTAGACTGTGGCTCTTCCACCAGGAACATAGAAGGCATCAGTCAATAAACTATTCAGTTAACACACATTTATTAAGCATCTATAGTGTCCCTAGGTATGAGCACATCACCATGATTAAGGTAAGCATTGGTGAATGCCTTCCTGCAGCTTGTATTGGTAGGGAAAGCCAACATTGGACAGGCAATAACAGAGTGGAAAATCTCACTGAAGGGAAGTCCAGTATTCTATGGCAAATTTAACCAATTCTAGGGTTAAGGAAGACAAACCTGAAAAATGAAGAGTAAGACAAGTTCCCAAGGTAATAACCTGTCTTCCCCCTGACCATAATTCACACATGGTGTTCTTCAGACCAATGAACTTACTGTGTGCTAACATATTCCAATTCCTATAGAACTCCAGAAAGAAGTCTTTGTGTTTTAAGATATTTGTTTGCAGTCTGCCGTCATGTGTCTGAGCATCATTAACAATGGGAATTGTTTGCTAGGTTTTTTGGGGTAATAAGCAAATGTGTGGAAAGCAAGAGGACAAAATGATCTACATAACGAAAGGCATGTGGTCACATGGAGAAGAAAAGATGGAGTTGGGGGGCAGAGACTAACTGCTTAATGCTTCCTTTAGAAATAACTGGTTCCCCCACACTTATTCCCCAGGCAATATATATAATACCTGACTATAGGCTTTTTTACAATAACGTTCAACCAACATTCGATGAGAACATATGAAGCGCCAACATTTCCCAAAAAAAGAGACAGACAAGATCCCTGCCCTGATTCAAGAGCTACTCACCATCCACCATTGAAGCTTTTTGTAACCTGAAAAAAAGGGGCTGCCTTGAGGCCAACCTCAGCATACTGTTGCATTCAGAATAAATACAAATCTGACTCCAAAATTTTGAGGTGCATCAGAGGTCTTTACTAGAAATTGTCTTGAAAGGGAGATGAAGAAGAGAGAACACTATATGCACACATTAAAACTTGCAACGGATTGTCTGGTATCGGCTGTCTCTTCCACAAATACATATTTCACAAAAACTGCTCAAATTAATCTCTCCTCCTCTTCAAGTCCTTGGACTGTTTGGTCTTCCTCCTCATTTCTGCCTCTCTTCTGTTGACAAACTTCCTTTCCTACCCTCTTCTTCTCCTCCTCTGGTATCTAGAAGCCCTTTCTTATGTATATCACTTTAAATCTTTCATTTCGTTCAAATCTGCTGTGCACACATCTCCCTGGCCAATATCACAAAAGTCAAATACAACAATTTGAGCTCTCATCAGGCCTCCATGTTTCCCCTTCTTCCTCTCTCTGGCTGGGGGTAATCACTCCCTCATTCTTCAGCCCTTGGTCTCTTGTTCTTTTCATGTCCTCTACAGACTTGATCTGCATTTCATGTAACAGAGTCCACCAGATCTCCCTTGATGATTTCACCAAACCTCTTCCCTTGGCTATAGTTTCTCTGGATAGTTGGTAGGGACAGTATGAATCTCATTTGTCCATATCCTGCTGAAGTTTTCCACTTATCTTTATCATCATCTCCTAAAGTTCAATAGACCTGAAATTATGCACACTGTCCTACTCACAAAAAGTATTCCACCTTCACTGGACCTATTTCTGCCACTGGCACCAGCCTCATCATCCTTTTCCAGGCCTGGATACTTAAAGCTTATGGTCTTCACCTGGGTCCATGACTAGGCCTCAGTCACATGGATAACCTTATAGAGAGTTGTAAAGCTCCTTGAAATTGTACACGATCAAAAAATGACGATCAAGTGTTGGGACTGGGAGAAAATACTTGCAACATGTACGTCAAACAAAAGACTTTTATCCAAAATATATAATGAATTCTTGCAACCAAATTAGCCAGTTTAAAAATGGGAAAAGATTTAACAGACAGTTGACAAAAGAAGATTTACAAACAATAGGCACATGAAAAGATGTTCAACTTGATTAGTCATAAGGGAAGTACAAATTAAAACCACACTGAGATACTACTATGCATCTTCCAGACAGTTACAATTTAAGACCAGCAGTACTGAGTGTTGACAAGGGTGTAGAGCAACTGGAATTCTCAACAAATATGATGGAATTGTAAAATGGTACAACCCACTAAAAAAACAGTTGGTAATTTCTTAAATTGTTTAACATATACCTACGTTACGATCCAGCCATTCAAATCCTATATATTTATCCAAGAGAAATAAAAGCACATGTTCACACAGACTTTCCATATGAATGTTTAGTAATATTCGTAATAGCAAATGCTAGAAACAACCCAAATTTTATCAACCAAATTTATCATCAACTATTGAGCAGATAAAATGTTGTGGTATATCTATATAATGCAATAAAAAAGATTGATGCACACAGCAAGATGGATAAATCTCAAAATCATTATGCTGAGTGACAAAAGACAGGCAAAAAAATGTACGTACCATGTGATTCTATTTATGTAAAATTCTAGAAAATGCGACCATCTGAAGTGACAGAAAACAGATCATTGGTTGCCTGGGGCCTAGAGGTTAAGGGGAAAGAGGATTTTGGAGGGGCATAAGACAACTTTTGGAAGAGATGGAAATGATCAGTACACTTAACCCTTGAATAACATGGGTTTGAACTATGCGGGTCCACTTATATGAGGATTTTGTACAGTATAGAATTGTAAATGTATTTTGTCTTCCTTACAATTTTTTAATAACATTTTCCTTTCTTTAGCCTATTTTTATGGTGAGAATACAATATATAATACATATAACGTGTGTTAATCAACTGTTTATGTTATCGATAAATCTTCCAACATTAGACTACTAGTAGTTAAGTTTTGGAAGAGTCAAAGTTATACACAGATTTTCAACTGCTTGGTACATCTAACCCCTGTATTGTTCAGGAATCAACTGTATTTTGGTTGAGATGATAGCTTCACAGGTGAATGCATATGTTATAATTCACCACAATATACACTTCAGATATGTGCAGCTGTTATATTACATTAAACCTTAATAGATGTGTAAGAAAATTTGAGTGTTGGATGTCAGTGATTCTTCTGGGTCTAGGTTGAGAAACTGCTTTCAATATGCTGTGAGAACTTATTTAGAAATATGGCCTTGAGGGTTGATTGGGTGGCTCAGTTGGTTGAGCATCCAACTTCAGCTCAGGTCATGATCTCACGGTTCATGGGTTTGAGCCTTGCATAGGGCTCTGTGTTGACAGTGCAGAGGCTGGAGCCTGTTTTGGATTCTGTGCCTCCCTCTCTCTCTGCAACTTACCGGCTCACACTCTGTCTCTCTCTCTCTCTCAAAATTAAATAAATATTTAAAAAATTTTTTTAAGAAGTATGGCCTTGATTTTCTTGTTTTAAAATGGACATCGTGGCGGTTCCCAAGGGATGTTGGAGTCATAGAATGAAAGAATGGGAAGGGCTTTTGAAATGAATTTTTTTTTTCATTTTACAAATGAGAAACCTGAAACCCAAAGAGAGAAGTGACTTGGCCAAGGTCAACCAATCATTTCATGGCAAAGTCAGGATTTTGAACTTTGATGACCTGATTCCGTGACTGCTCTGCAAGCCCCAGGAGGACACTGTGGCTCCAGGAAGATCAGCTGTGGTCTTGAGCTAAGGGGCCACACAGTTGGTGCTCAGCACCGAGAGCCTCACAGTGAATGCAAGTCACAGCCCTCCTCCCCAGGTGTTTGAACCACTGCCTGCCACCTTGCAGTAACTGGGACTAAGAGTCATGAAGTTGACCATGTGCTATGCAGAGTTTGCAATGAGCAGGAAAGACCATGGCCTGGACCCACACTTCTTAGACCATCTGTGGGAGAAGAACAAGGGCTTTTTTTTTTTAATTTTAAATTGCTAACTTATTGCAAACCAATATTGTCATAAAACATAATAAAATTGAATTACTAGAAAAATGAACTAAAAAAGAAACATATAAAATGCAAGCCCAAACTTTCATTATTAGATTCCACCCACACAAAGTCACTCTGTTAAATTATTATAAAGGCTTCTAAGCATTTACTCCCCATTTCTGTGCTTATCTCTTCATGGACCAGGAAAAGTAGTTTGCAGACCAGCAAGGGTCCATGTTTCACCTTTGAAAGGAATTTTTCTAAAAGAGCCAAACTTTAATCACCAAGAAATAGAGGGGCCCAGGCTGCGAAGCCTAGGGTTTTTGAAGTATAGGAAGATCACATCAGAATGTGGACAGGATTGGAAGGAAGCCTTCGGTGTGACTGATGAGTCATCATTTGAATTGAGACTGTACAGACTCATGTATTATTCATTGTCTTGAGCAATAAAAACTCACAAAATTCCTAAGTGCCCCTAGGCCCCAGAATAGCTTAATTAGGCACTATTGCTCTGCAATGCAAAGTGCCTGTTTAATTCTGAGTTCTGCATTTTTACATCAGAACAGGCCCAATAAGAGGCATTTTCTATCTTTGGTTCTTGGCTCATTTCTCTCTGCTTGCGTGTGTGAATGGGCTGCCCCTCCCTGCGGAGCAACTTTCCAAAGCACTGTCCCCAGATCACCCAGGGGCTCAGATGCTGTGTGAGCAGCTGCTGGCACAGATGTGGAGAGCAGAGCCAGACCTCAGTGTGACCCACCCCAGGGGAGCTGGCAGGCCTGGGCTCCTTTGTCCTGAGTTGGCCTTGGGAATAGTAGTGGGCAGTGGACCTGCGCTATTGGGTCAGGTCCAGAATCACACTGGCCAAGGTTTAGGGCTTATCCCCAAGAACATGAGCATCTAAGCCTCACATTCCTTGCCTATAAAATGGGAAGAATTGTCACATGGACTGCATAAGGCCAATACGAGGGTATAATGATGCAGATGAAGTGATGCACAAAGCCTGGCACACAGTTAACACTCAGTAGAACCAAACCCCCATCATAGGGCAAGCTGAATGACAAGATCTCAGACTGGAGTGGGTCCTTACTGAGTTTCCTCTCCTCCCCTCACTCCATCCCTGGCCTGGACTTGGGTCCCCTTGAAATTCTTTATATCAACCCCAGCAAGCAGTTATTCAACTTGAATGCCACAAATGACAGGGAACTCACCACTTACAGGCAGCTCTTGTCAGCTTTACACAGCTCTGAACAAAGTCCCATGCTGAACTACATCAGCCTCCCTGTAGCTCTTTAGCACAAGCACTGGGTGCAGCTCCTTGGGGACTTTGCAGCTCCTACAGGGGCAGCTCCCAGTAGCTCATGTGGACAGTGTGTGTGTGCCTGAAGACGATGCTTCTGGCTTCACAGAGTCTTGACCTCACTAAGTTGCACATCCCACATCTCCTGTTTATAGTTTTACAATCTGAACTATTCTGTCACTCACCTGGGAACAAATCCCCATGTGAGATAGCCTCCCAAAGTGAGACCCATACCTATCCTGCTCTTCTGGGATTCTCTTTCTAAACCCCAAAAGTGAACTTCATACGCATTCTTCCTGAGCCCTGGAATGTGCAACACCTGACTTAGTGTCCTCGGCTTCCTTGTTTTTCTGTTCCTGACCCCACTACCAACCCTGCCTTAAATCCTGGGACCTCCTTGTCCTTCTCTTCCTTCTTATTGACTCCCAATTAGCAGGCATCATCCACACTCAGAGGACACACTCATGACTAAAGTCCTAAGCTACTATCTTCCCTTTCACAAAGAACTATTTGGTCATGAAGCCATGATGTATGATGGAGTACCTACTGTGTCCTCAATTCAGGGACAGGACAGCCACAGTCTCAGAGCTGCAGGAGACCAGTGAGGAGGACATGCACAAGGAAAGGTGCCTGGCTAGGGATGGTGGAGCCAAAGCCAAGCAATGAGGATATCTTCAAGGAAAGGTGATAATCAGAGCCTGGAGGGGGCAACAGGCTGTCCATGCAGCAGGATGAGTGATGTGGGAAGTCAGAGTCCAAGTGAAGTGTCCCTGTGAAGGGGGGCTGGCAATGAAGAACATTCTACAAAATAACTGGACTGCAATCTTCAGAAGTATCAAGGTCATGAAAATCAAGGAAAAAATGGAGGTATTGTCCCCGACTGAATACGACTAAATAGAAGTGACAACCTAAAGCAGCACATCATCCTGAATGGGTCTTTTTGCTTTGAAAGATCTTATTGAACCAATTGGTGAAACGTCAACGAGGTCTGAAGATTACAATGATAGCAATGTGTCGATGCCAATCCCCTGGTGCTGATAGTTGTGTTGTACTTATAGAGGCACATGTCCTTGTTTGTGGAAACACACTTATCTCAAATGTGATCAGGAAGGAAAAGGTTTTGTTATATAACTGTACTTCCTATGTTTTTGTAAGTTTATAACTGCTTGAAAATATTTTAAAACAGAGAATTTTAGAAACAGTGCTGAATTCCAGATTACCTGATCCTACTCTTTATTTATGATGTGGATACTAAGTTGCAGAGAGGTTAAGTGACTTGACCAAGGTCATACAGTTAGCTGGTATTGGAGCTGGGACCCAAACCTTCCTTTTAAATCTTACTGTTAGGTCTAGTCCAAGCCCCTCACTTTATAGGTTAAGAAACTGAGGTCCAGGGTCACAAAGAGGTTTGCTTCAAAATAAGCTGAACAAATTTCAGGTGCCAGTTAATTGGAAAAAGTTTGGAGAGCTCCTTAGGTCTCTAAAATTAAATTCTGAGTGCTTGCCTCCTCTGTGCATGTGCACAGAAAGTTCTAGATATTGGCCCTAAGGCTTTCCTCTTAGAAGGAAAGTACTCTGTTACTCAGGATGTTAATTTGTTGGCAGGCAAAGTGGTCGTAGTTTACAACAGCTGATTTTCCTGCAGGGGTCTCTTGGGTTTGTGGGGTTTTCCACCCTTTCAGCCACTGGCAGCCTGGGATCTTGTCCTTCCACAAGCCAGTAATCAGACAACCAGCCACAATTCTGAACAGGCAGGAAGATATCCAAAGACTCTCCAAGGAGTGCACAGACCTGTGGAGAAAGAAGGTGATATTTGTCCAATGGAGGTGAGTACCAGGGGTGGAATATTATGGGCTGAATTGCGTGCCCTCAAGTTCATGTGTTGAAAGGCCTCAGAATGTGACTGTATTTGGATATAGGGCCTTTAAAGAGGAAATTAAGGTCAAATGAAGTCACTAGGGTGGGCCCCAGTCTAATATAACTGGTGTCTTTATAAAAGAAATTAAGACATGAACACACACAGAGGAAAGACCAGGTGAGGACACAGGGAGAAGGTGGCTGTCTACAAGCCAAGGAGAGAGGCCTCAGAAGAAACCAACTCTGTGGACACCTTGATCTCAGACTTCGAACCTCCATAAATTTCTGTTGTTTAAGCTTCCCAGTCTCAGGTACTTTGTTACAATAGCATATTAATACAGCAGAGGCAAGGAATGCTAGAGAATCAGCTTTTCTACAGATCACAGGCCCTTGGTACAGATCCTCTCTGTCCACGTTGTGATGTCACATTTTCCCAACAGCCTCATCTCAGGGACAGTCTCTCCATTTGGATGCTAATCAAGAAAAACAGGGAACAGATGTTCAGTCTGGAGTCAGAAGTCCCAGCACATCCACTCAGGAGCTGTGTGATCTTGGGCAAGTCATTTAACCTTAGTGAGCCTTAAGTTCCTTATATAAAAATAAGATTCATAATTCCTATTTTTAATCTTTTATAGAATTGTCGAGAAGATCAAGGGTAGAAACTATAAAACAGATTATAAATGTGAAGGATTATTATGAATGATAATAACATGATCATATTCATAATAAATATTTATTTATTGAGCTTCAGTTTCAGTTAGAAAATGCAAACATAATACCCTCCAGAATTTGCAATCCAGGAGAAAATATGAGATTACATACTTAATGCTATGTAGATAGCACATAATGGAATACAGTTCATAGACCTGAAGTCAAGTGTTCAAAGAAAGCAAAATCATGGACTAGTGTGTATTTGGTACTGTGTATTCATTCATCAAACATTTAATGGGAGCCTTTGTGTGCCAGTGCTGTTCTAGCCATAGGGATAGAAACTTGAATAAGACGTACACCCTCAGAAAGCCTACATTCTAGTAGGGTGGACAGATGCAATAAACAAACAGATGTTATCAAAAATTACAGGATGTGATGGCACAGTGAAGGAAAGGAAAGAAGGTAGAGAGGAGTGGGGAGGAGGATGGGGTTCCTTCACAGCAGTTATTAGGGAGGACCTCACTGAGAGCTCAGACCTAGAGGAGGTGAGGGACAGAGCCAGGCTACTACATGGGAAAAGAGTGTCATTGATGCTGCTAGGTATCTTTACAAGATAGAGCTTCACAGAGTTTGCAGAATGATTGGAGTCTTATTATGTTGTTGGAGAGGGCTTTGGAGGTGGGACAACCCAGCCAACAAAGATTCTCTGGGATTGGCCAGGATGGGGATGCAATTCCTAGATATTGCCACCAGGTGGTAGGATGGCTTCAGACAAAAGGTCTACCAGGTGTCAAGGAAGAAAGTTCTTTCTTTCTCCAAATGAGTGCTTGGACAGGCCCCAAGGTATCCCAGAAGCAAGAGAGCCACAGACACAGCTTTAAAGGGTGAAAGGGAATAAGAGCTTTCTTGCCTCACATATAGTTGGAGTTTTCTGGGAGTCATTGGATTCTCCCACTCTCCCAATGGCTACCATGAAGCTCTGGGCCCAGAGCAGTCATAGCTAACACATTTTTGAGACAGCCTGGCCCCATGAGGTTTTGCTCAATACTGGGAGCTGGCGAGTGGCTTCCCTCACTCTATGGCTGGGTCATTTGGGGGCCTTCCTGTCCCTATGCCATAGAGATAGGAATCTCACTCTAAGCTTACCCAGTGCTAATCTATGAAGCCTGGGGTTTCTCCTCCTGAGATCCAATGCTGGAAGCAGAAGCCCTCATCTGGCAGCAGAGTCTAACCCTGCAGCCTGAGCCTGCTCACAATGCTCTAGTGTTAGACTTGAATCTGCAGGAAAAACAGGTCATGCCCTACTGTTCCCTCCACACAGCTGTCCTGGTCATACATTCATTCAAATTATGGGGTAGCTGGGTGGCTCAGTCAGTTAAGCGTCTGACTCTTGATTTCAGCTCAGGTCATGATTCCAGGGTCATGGGATCAAACCCTAGCAGGCTCTGGCACTGAGCATGGAGCCTGTGTGGGTTTCTCTCTCTCTCTCTCTCTCTCTCTCTCTCTCTCTCTCTCTCATAGAATAATAATAATAACAACAACAACAAACATATTTTATGAAACATCAACATGGGCCAGACAGTGTGCTGGGGACCTTGGGGCCCATGAGACAGTCATTAAACAGACCATTGATGGTCCCTGAGTGGGTACAACAAACTACAACCTGGGGGCTGAATCCAATTCACTGCTTGTTTCTATAAATAAAGTTTTATTGGAAGACAGCCTTGTCCATTTGTTTACAAATTGTCCATAGCTGCTTTGTGCTATAAAGGCAGAGTTGAATAGCTGTAACAGAGAGCACATGGCCAACAAATCTGAAAGTATTTACTATCTGGCTCTTAAGAGAACATGTTTGCTGATTGCTGGTCTGGAGGAAGACACAGGGAAGTAAACAGATGATTGCATCACTATAACAGTGCTATGATTGACGTGAGCAGGTAAGAGATGAAGCCAGGCAGGAGCGTGGAGGAGGGTCCAGGGGTGGTTATATCATTTAGGGTCTCAAAAATTCCCTGAAGCAGCCATGGGGAGCCATTGAAAGTCTTGAGCAGGAGTGACATGATCACCTCCTGAAACTAGTGCATGGAAAGTGGAGGAAGACAGCAGTAGAGCAAGGGGGCCCAGTGAGAGACTGTTGTGATGGTCCAGAAGGGAGAAGAGAAGAACCTGAATGGATCAGGAGCTGTGGACATGGAGAAGGCAATGCTGGAAAGATCTTGAAGGCTGGGTAACAACATCTCATTGGGAAAGAGGGAAAACGAGGGTGAGGCCTGAGTCAATGTCTAGCTTTCATTCCAGCACTCTGAGGTCACACAGGAGCTCACCAAGCCCTGCCAAATTCAACAGTGGATGTGACCATGTGGATAATCAAAAGAAGCCCCTCATTCAAAGATGGGGAAATGAAGTCTACAGTCAGACCTCCAGCTGGTTAGTGGCTATGTTAGAAATGCCAAGCAGGGGCATCCTGAAGTCAGTGTCAGTGCTCTGCTCTCCCTTTCTGGTTGCTTCTCTCCACCTGATGGAGTACTCAGTATCTTCCAAGAGTCTCCTAACCAGTGACAAAAGCATAGGCCTGTCAGGATGCCCTATGGGTGGGACCAGGGTTTGTGTGAACTCAAGGAGTCTTGAAAACCCAGCACATTCCAGTTTAAGTCATGTGATAAAAGGGAGAGAAAGCAGAGAAGAAGTAGCCTGTTTTCCCCAGAGTGCCCACAGTGACACAGTGGAGATAACAGGTGGACTCTGTTACCCACAAGACTTCCACAAGTATGAGGGGCTTCTGAAGCCTCAGGTTTTCTTTAAAATTCAGGTGATTTTTGCATTCTGTTCCATAATATATCTTTTGTGTTTTGACATAGAATAAATTTTTAAATTACTTGTTTAAAAACATGTTTCAGAAGAATGTTCAGATTTATTGTGTAGCTCTAGGTATCCCTGGCTTAACCATGTAAAGGAGGCTCATTTTGAAAAAAGACTGGATCCAGAGTGTGACAATGAGAATGTGGCTGCAGCCCTGAGGAACAAGGTCCCAGAAGAGAGAGGGCCCAGCTCTTTGGGGGCCTTTCTGTCCCTATGCCATAGAGATAGGAATCTCACTCTAAGCTGGGTGATACAACAGCAAGATGGGTGATCAGGCTCAAAGCTTCATGACAGCAGGTACACACTCCTTCACCCCTGGATCCCTTGAAACCCCTGATACAGAGCCTTTACACATTGCAAACACACCTCAGATCAGTGAGGAAAAAGAATTCTCAGGGCCATGAAGCAGCTGAAGCATGGCCAGGCATTCCTTTCCTCTGTGATTTCTCTAAACTGCAATTTTCTTGCCTACAAGATGAAAGTAGTGACCCCACCCTGTTTAACTGTCAGAATACTTGCAATGAGGTAGAGCAAAAGCAAGCACCTGATAAACTACAAGGTATTTTAGATATGCAAAGGATCATCATTATCCCATAGAGATTCACTCTAGTAAAATCCTAACATAAAGCCGTAAGTGGAGGCTGAGAAACCCAAGCTCCTAAAATGCAAGACTGAGATGTTGTGAAGTCAGTGAATGCTTGGGTGCACCTCAGATCCATGGCACTGTGCAGTCTGTTTCAGCCCAGGCTCTGGTTTGACACCACTGGTGGCAGATATCTGCTCTGGCTTAAACATCAACAATGGTTTGGGGTCCTGGGACTTTTGGTGGGAACCTCAAGACAGATGCAGATTCCAGGACTCCTAATTCATACCATTTTGTTAGCCCTTTTGGAGAAAGCGGAAGTGTAGGAACCCATCCTCTGCCTCCTCATTTTGTAAATCAGGATTACCTGTGGCTTGCCCATGCAGCTCTTCCTTCTCCTCTCAGCCTGCCCCTCCATGAGAATAGTTGATGTTGACTTTGTTATATCCAAATTCCCATTACCCTAGGCTATGTTTTCTTGGGCTCTTAGTGTATTAACCTATTCTGAAGAAGCAACTTTCCATTAAATACCTGTGTCTACCACATGGTTTACTTCCCAGAGGACATGATATGTTTATATTTATTGTGTGTGTGTGTATGTGTGTGTGTTTGTGTGTGTGTGTGTGTGTGTGCTTGCATTCATGTGTACACATAGGTACACACAGGTGCACATATTTGCATGGGGGTGTAGGGAAAGCTTGAGGGAAGGGTATTTTCTCGGTTATCCTGTCTTCTTTGACATGCAGTTGGCTCTCAATGAATCAGCTACTTCCACTAAGAGTTTTTCCTACCCCATCAGCCCAAATGTACCCCACCTCCCTCCAGGACTGCTTGGAAATTCCCTATTGCTGTCACCTTCACCTTCCCTTATTGTCTTCTTATTTCAGAGAAGGTTAAGAAGGCCCTGAAAGTGGTGGGCTTTGAGAACCTAATCTAATCTCCCCTTCCTTCTAGGAGGGCAGTGGAAGGATATCCTTTAAAAGCAGTCTGTGCTCAACAAGCAGTAAAGGTCATGCTTCATAACTCAAGGTCAAAAGGCACAGGAAGCAATTCTGCACACAAGACTTCTTACTGGTCTCTTTCTTATTTGCTTTCTTTCCTCATAAGACAATGACTTTGTGAGACAAAAATACCTTTGTCATTAAAATACACGCATTCATCCATCCATTCATTCATACCTTCATTGTGTTATTGGATCTAACTAGTGTTGAGTGCCTTTCTCTGTGCTCGGAAACCAAGTGACAGGATGTCCATGATTACCATCTTGGGGGAACTCAACGTCTGGTGGGAGAGGCAGAATTACTGGCAGCATCACAAGTCAATGGATGCAGTAATAGAAGCACCAAATCTAAGGCATGAACTAAGGGCAATGTGTCCCAGGACTGAGGCTAAGGTCTCCTGTGATTGTGTTTGCCTTGCTTGTTCAAGACTCAGGAACTGCACAGAGGGCCTTCACTTCCTAATCCTGGTAATGCTGACCAAGGCACAAACAAGAGGGGCTGAAGAGAACTGCCAAGAATGAATACAGTGTCTCTTCATCCTGCACTGGCCCAGAGGCTCTCAGTGACTAGATAGAAGACCCTACCCCATCCTTTCAAGAAGCAAACAAACAGTTGCATATTGCTTTGTCCTGGTCAAGTCCCCAACTATCCTCACTATAAAGCATTCCAGATTCCCTTTTCATTCAATGTGTTTGTTTGGTACCAACAAATAACTTCCAGGAGCAGAACCTTTGCAAAATCCCTGCTTTCAAATGTTCTTACCCAGAGGGACAGTTAAATGACAGAACCACTGCACTGGGTAATTGGGTAATGGAGCAACCAAGTGGTGGAGCACTGGAGAAAATGGCTGGAGGTTACCGGGAAAAAAGGGTCGTTCTCCTGCCTTGCCTCAGTAAGCCTTAATGTGAGTTGTGCAAAAGAGAGTATCTTCTTGTGTTAGAAGAAAATGTATTAGAAACTCCTGAAGAAGCTCCCTAGTACGAAGGCTAGGGACTATTTAATTTAAACCAGAGACCTCATTTCTAACTTACTAGTGCCCTAAAGTTGGAACTTTTGAGAAATCCCTTTCTTTGAAAGAGTGAAATCATGAGAGTGTTAATAATGGCAAAGCCAGTGATGGCTGGAGGGGCTCCAGGGAACATCTTCCTACTATAATCTACCAAATATTGGCTTGAAAAAGCAAAGCTGTTTTCCCACTTTACAAGAACTGAATCCAGGAAGCTAGCAAACAAGGGCCTTTTGGATCCCATGCCTTTCATCTGCAAATTTTGTGCTTTTCTTTTTCTTCTATGTGAGCTATTTTTCAGGCAGAAAACACATTCCTTAGGCACAGTCTCAAGTTGAAAATCTTCAAGAACTTCTGCCCAAATGAATGGAAAAATCAAGTAAAGCCTCTCCATTTTGATAATGTTTGTACTTTGTGGTAAAAGTAGCCTAAAAGTGTAAAAATGAGGTCATTTTTCATGCCTAATCATGAAATTTCACACAATTACCAAGAAAAGGAACATGTTGCACTGATAAGGAGAATTAGGTCTCTTCAACATTGTGACTCTATTGGTTTTGGTCCATTGCAAAAGAGGGGTCCAGGAACCTGTTTTGATGAACATTTGGATAGTGATTAATGTAATAAAGATATTTGTTGAGCACAGATTATATGTACTCTTAAATACCATGTGTGCTATAAAATCTCTTTGGAAGTTCCATATGACCCTACTATTGATCTCCATTTGACAGATGAGGAAAATAAGACACATAGGTCTCATAACATGTCCAAGGGCACACAGGAGCAAGTTGAACTTGATGCTCCTAGGCCATACCCATGAGGTTGCTGAGAACCACCTAGGAAAATGCAAGCCCTACAGAGCTGGCCAGTCTTTGGTTCAGAATTGCATGTGGTCTCCCACCTTAGGGAACGGGGCTCTAAGAACTCCTTCTGCCCTTGTTTCATGGTCTTTGTTCCTGTGGCATCCCCTCAGCCTCCAGATCCTCCAACTGAGATGCACACATTGAAAAAAACATTAATATGTATCACTGCATCATGCAGAAAAGAAACCAACAATTATTTTTTAAAAAGGATCTAAGAGAGAGACAAGTGCTAATTATAATCCCTTTCACTCTAAATGTTCACCCCTGCCTACCCTGCCCATTTTATTTGTCCTTCAGATCCTCCATTTTGTCTTTCACCCATTTAACAGATGTCTGCTGAGCAAGCTTCCACAGGCTAGGTGTTGGGGAATTAGTGAGAAAAAAGCAGCAGCCAGTACTCTGTGCAGCTTGTATGGGTGTGGGGGAGAGAGTCATCTTAAAATGGTTGCAGCTGCGATCAATGTGATGCTGGAGAGAGAACCGATGACAGGGAGGAGAAAAGATGAGAATCTGCCCTGTAGGATATCCTGGAAGCCTTCCTGCGTGAGTGACATTGAAACTGAGATAGAAGGGAATGAGTCAGAGAACACTGAAGGAAAGAGCAATGTGCGCAAAAGGCTCAGCAAGAGGCAACATGATGAACATGGCGAGTCCTGGAGTCTGAAAGAGGTCAGATGGCCATGGAGAAAGAACTTAAGGATGTGCATGGTTCTGGCCAGGCTTGACAGCTGGGCAGAGGCAGAGCAGGCAGGACCAAGAAGGCATAGTCAGTTTTGCTCTCCTCTTATGAGCCAGAGGAAGCCACTGATGGGGTTAAGCAGAGGGTGGTGGGATGGAATTTTTATTTTGGGGGAGGCCAGTGTGACTATAGCAGGAGGGGGTGGTGTCAGGAGTAGAGTACGGTAGATGCCTGTGGGTTAGCCAGGTGCTGTGATGTGGACTGAGGAGAGGCAGATAGCTTGGAGGGGTGTCAGTGGCATAGGGGGAAGTGGGAGGAGAACACTCTAGGTGAGGGAGTGAGGTTGATAGGCTCAGGAGATAGTCTGGAAGCCAAATTGATGGGATTTGATGATGGGCTGGACAAGGGTTGAGGGGCAAGGAAGTAATCTAGAGTTCGGGATAGAGAAGGATGCAATTCTGTGATACAGGGAAGAAAGAGAGTGAGCTAGACTCTCACTTTCCTTGAAAGAGACAGAATGCACACCTAATCTGGTGCAAATTTACCTGGCCAGCCTGCTTCCCCATTGGCAAGCACAGCCAGCTATTAGCAGACTCTAATGCCTTTCTATTTTGAGTGACTTCAGGAGGGTTTTAGAGAAACAAGTCTATGCATCCAGAAAAGGCCCTGGCCACTGCTGAGGTGTTTACTGACTAGATTCCATCCATGGGTCCTCAATCTATTTCCATGATGTTTAGCATCTTCTTGCTCCCTGCCAACCTACCACCCACAACCAGGTACATGCAATAAAGTAATATATGCAACATAAAGGCAGATACTAGGAGCAGAAAAGCTTACATTTTTGGAAAATTCCTGGACTCTTATCAAATTCTTTTGAAATCTATCAAAAATCCCATGCCTCCACGTTTTCTCAGGATTGAAAGGAAAGACAACAATGTACAGAATCCAAGCTGGGTGATTGGCACCCCCTGTAGGTTGCTGTGGGAATTCCTGGTTGAGATTTAAAATGTCAGAATTTTGAGGCCATTTGTCCCAGTGAACGCATACCTGGGCTCACCTGTGTCCACAGGCCCTGATACTTCCAAGACCTCCAGAGCTGCAAGCCATATTCTAGGGTCCAAGCCAGGATTAAGAAATTAGGTCTCATCTAACTTCAAGTTCCAGAACCTCCTTCTGTTCATGGAGTCCTGCCACAAGTTCACTGTAATTCTCTGACTCCTCAGAGAGAAATCTTATTGGGTCCATCTCCTCCCTTTTCCCACCCATCTCCAAGAGCTTTTTCCTAAAGACTAGAGGAATTCAGGCCTGTGGCCTAATAGAAGGCACAGAATCTGACCCAAAACAAAAAACAAAATGAAAAAACCCCAACAACTTCTGTCCTGACCCAGGGAAGTCCCAACAAAATCTTGTTAGGACAACCTCTGCACATCAACCACTCTGAACACCACAGTTACTCACTGGAGCCTCTGAATCCAAGGTCAAAGTTCCCACAGCCAGAAGCTTGGCCCCTTTTAGGTGCCCAGGCCCAAAGGAGTCTCATTCCAGCTGTGGCCAGGCCACACCTGCAGCTGGCACAGCAGACCCCACAGCCTACCTGAACCTGGAGAAACTTGAGAAAGGGCCCCTAAGAGCAAGTGACTGCTGCCCACCCCAGCTCTAGGAGGAAACAAATGCTGGAATTTCTGGAGCACCCCACCCCCACACAGACCCCCATCTCTTGCTTGTGAACCACCTCCTGTTTTAATCATCTCCTCTTCACTCTGTTGGGGAAGGAGGGTTTCCCACCCCAAAGTTATGGGGAAAGCCTTACATAACAACTGACACTGAACTGATGAGATTGACATAGACTCACAACCCCAGGGAAGAAGGAGATCCCCCCCACACCCACAGCAGCCACACTGACCAGAAACATCACCAACAATCAGGGGCTGTGGGAGGCAGACTTGTATCAACAAGAGGGTTGTGTGATCCCTGGTTCTCGAAGGAGAATGGGATTGTGTTGTTCAAGCGGAATACCACTGACTGGCTTATATAAGAAATTTATTTTCTTATAGTTCTGGAGGCTAGAAGTCCAAGATCAGTATGGTTGGTCTCTGGTGAGACCATTCTTCCTAACTTGTAGATGGCCACCTTTTTGCTGTGTCCTCACATGTCCTTTCCTCTCTGCACACATACCTCTGGTATCTCTTCCTCTTTTCTTTTCTTTTTTTTTTAATTTTTTTTCAACGTTTTTTATTTATTTTTGGGACAGAGAGAGACAGAGCATGAATGGGGGAGGGGCAGAGAGAGAGGGAGACACAGAATCGGAAACAGGCTCCAGGCTCCGAGCCATCAGCCCAGAGCCCAACGCGGGGCTCGAATTCACGGACCGCGAGATCGTGACCTGGCTGAAGTCGGACGCTTAACCGACTGTGCCACCCAGGCGCCCCTCTCTTCCTCTTTTCATGAAGACATCAATCCTAATGACTTCATTTAACCTTAATTACCTCCTTAAACTTCCTCTTTCCAAATGCAGTCACAGTGAGGGTTAGAGCTCCGACATATGAATTTGGGGGCAGGTGGGAGGACAAATTCAATCCATAACAGGAGCACATAACATTGAGCCTCAGTTTTAGGCCTTATACCACACATTTAGAGCCAATAAAGCAGCTTAACATCTGGTAGCACTCCTCCAATTGCTCATAATGAGAAAGAGTTCCAGAACCAAGAGTCACCATTTACTGAAGAACTTGGCCCCATGGTCACCAATGGAAGGAGGTCAGGTTGGCCTCCCCAGCCCATAATCTTGGTTACCAGTGGAGGCCCAGACCTGCCAGCTTTATGAGTTCTTTAGGGCCTGATTCAAAATGTAATCTGCACCTGAATTCCACCTGAAATCCTGACAGCTCTGACATGATTATAGAGAAGGGGTCATTTGTTTAGCTTAAATCCCAAGCTGGGAAATGAAGTCTTATGGCCAGGCAAGGCCATTATTAAGGAACTCATAATGCCCTCATCTTTTCAGAGCCCCATCTGTCTCCACCTGGAGTGAACCACTGCACTGGCCTCATAGGTAGCACCAATTGGTAGCACCATTTCCCTAGTTCCTATCCCACCCCATGTGCAGGCCTAATCCTAACACTGGGCTCCTTCTTGTGATCCTTGTTCTGCTCTAAGGGGTGGATCAGCCCCTGCACCTCCCAAGCTTCATCTTGGAGCCAATGAGCAATTGCTGGGTTCCATCTATAGTATGCAGTGCCCTGCATAGTACTGGGCATTTTCAAGAACCTGACCTTACATACCCCTCCTAACAATTCTGCAAGCACATAGTATCATCATCCTTATGTGGTCAAGAGAGTAATGGCTCTAAAAGATATCAGGTCCTTATCCTGAATCCTGTGAATGTAATCTTAGTTGGAAAATGAGTCTTTTCACATATGAATAAGGTAAGGATCCTGAGGTGGGAAGATTGCCCTGGATTATCAGAGTGGCCCCTACATGCAATCTTAAGTGTCTTTACAGGAGGAGGTAGGTGAATATGTGACAAACACAGAAGAGAAGGGGATATGAAAACAGACCAGAGAGAGATTTAGGAGATACTGGCCTTGAAGATTAGAGCCATAAACCACATACCCAGGAATGCCAGCCGCATCAGAAGCTGGAAGAGGCAAAGAACAGATTTTGTCCTAGAACTTCTAGAGAGAGCACAGCTCTTCTGACAGCTTGATTTCAGCACAGTGATACTGATTTAATTTGATATATATATATATATACCTCCCACTCCCCTTCACCTATTTTGCCCATCCCCCCACCACCCTCCCCTTGGCAAACATCAGTTTATTCTCTGTATTTATGAGTCCGTTTCTGTTTTTCGCTTATTTGTTTGTTTATTCATTTGTTCCAGTGGAACAGGTTTTAGATGCCGGTCTACAAAACTGTGAGAGAACAAATTTCCATTGTTTAAAGCCACCCAGATGTGGTCATTTGTTACGCCAGCCACAGGAAACTCATATAGCCATTTAACAGATACTTCCAAGTGCTGACCTCTTGTAATCACCATCCCATTTACAGTTACTTATCCCCATTAATATCCAATCATTATCCTCATTTACAGATTGGGAGACAAGGATCCAAATGATCCCCAGACACTGCAGTTGGTTCTTCTCTTCAACTATTCTCCAATGGGGCCTCCATATCCTTCTAGTACACTCTCCTAATTCCAGCTGCCTGCCTGGGATTTTAGTTGGATGGTCCTCTTGTTTTCTGGCCTTTTTCTGATTACCTGGAGCTATTCCACTCCATGCCCCTCTGGCTTCCCTTGGGAATATCTGGGTACAGAAACTCTCTTCCCAGACTGACTTGGCCCTTGGATATAAGCTTTCTCTATTATGCCACATGCTGGCCATACACAGAGCCAGAAGGTTGGGACCAGCAGAGAGGCCAGCATGAAATGACTCTTAGGCTTCACATGGAGCAGACCTGTGGTACAGAACAGTTCCTACTGATCCTATGTCCCAGGGGTCAGGTGTCTGCTCCCATAGAGTGCTACACACCCCCATCAGTGCAGAGTCCCAGGTTACCCTTGGAAGGCCTGGGCTCTCTGCTCTTCCAGTGGGGGAAGTGTAAGACTCACAGCCTCTTGGAGTGCAATGTGTGTGTATTAGAGAGACAACAATTTCTTGGCTGCAGCTCTTGAACCTGAAGCCCCCAGAAGGGTATCAATGCCTTGCTCACTACAGAAACACTTGGCAAGGGGATGGATGTCAGAGACACCACCATGCAGGAGGCCTGTGAGTGTAACAATTGTATCCTGGGCCAGGCCTTTGCTGTTCTGGGGAGGGAGGAAAGGGACAATTTTCAGAGGAAAGAATACATTGATAAGTCATTGATTTAAAATCAAAAATTGTTCCAGGTTGTTCCACGGGTTGCTCCTCAAGATTACTTAAGCCAATCTTCAAATTTTATAGATGAGGAAACCAAGACCAACAGAGGGAAAAAGTCATGAAATTTAGGGGAGGAAGCTCGTATTGGGAGTCAAATTCTTAGGTTACCAAACCCAATGTTCTGACCCACACTTCAGACTCTTGCATGCACAGATTTCTCCAAGGAGATCTTTAGCTAGTTCATCCAGAAGCCTGTATCTTTTAATTTAATTTTTTTTTCAACATTTTTTATTTATTTTGGGACAGAGAGAGACAGAGCATGAACGGGGGAGGGGCAGAGAGAGAGGGAGACACAGAATCGGAAACAGGCTCCAGGCTCCAAGCCATCAGCCCAGAGCCTGACGCGGGGCTCGAACTCACGGACTGCGAGATCGTGACCTGGCTGAAGTCGGACGCTTAACCGACTGCGCCACCCAGGCGCCCCAGAAGCCTGTATCTTTAATCAACCCATTTAGACTGGAACTAGAGAAGCCATCAATACCCACCTTCCCCAATTTCCCATCTGTTCCATTTCAGAAGCCCCATCTTCTGGAGAAGTCCCAAGTGTCCTACCAAGTCTTGTGTTACCCTCAGACCATAAGATTCTTTAAGAGATATGTTCAAGTTCAAGGCCATTAAAGACTTTGGACCATTCAGGTGAGGTCTCCAAATTTCACCAAGACCTGCCTGAAGACTTGCCTATACTTTCAAGAGGAAAATAAGGAATGCTGCTCAGGTCAGCCTCTGCACTCTCACCCATGAGATTAGGCTCCTGGGAGCTCATATTCTTTTTTAACTCTGCAGATCAACTGGGAAGAGCCTGCCTTGACAATCTTTTCTCTCCTTCCCCAGCTTTTTGCATGCCTGGCTGCTATTCATTTTTTAGTGTCATCTAGGACGTCACCTCCCTTTGGAACCCTGTATAGTCTACCAAGACTGGTTGGGTGCATTTGCTCCAAGCCTCCATAACTGGACATACCTCTAGTGTGGCTTCTAGCACCCTAATTGTAACTGCTTATAAATCTGTTTTTGTTCACTACCCGATTATCCTTGTTTAGGACTACTATCCTTTCTTCAGCACGCCACTCCTGGTAGGCATGCAATAAAAGCATGGATGAACAAATGAATGGGTGCATGAATGAAGTATTGTTGCTTAAGGCACAGTGAAGGGTACTTGAAGAAGGTGCTCCCCAGGTGCAGCTAGGCAGGTGAAGAAGCAAGTCTCCTCACTGGCAGAATTTCATGCTGTGCTTTCATCAGTGGCAAAACCAAGGAGAGGAGCCATATCTCCTAGTGATTAACTACAAAGAAAGTCTCCCAATACACTGGCAAAGAACTGAAACTAAAACCCAGGAACTAAAAACTTGAAGTACCTTCAAGTCTCCTGGCATTCCACAGTGGAAATATAGATTGATAGTTCCACTATAATTGGGTAATTTTTATGGAGAAAAGAGAGCCCAGAGCCAAGAAGGCCTTTCCCTAACTCCAACATCTGTACTAGGAGCATATATTCATCACCCAAGAGGACTTTGGAGGACAATAAAGACATGAGATCCCCGTTGAATGAACCCCAGAATTAGTGGGAGGGCTTGGGACATGGACTCCTGGCCTGCCTGCTCCTGAAGAGTTTTGGATTCCTGTGAATCCAAGGGGCTAAACACAGAAGGACAAATGGGGATATACAGGTCTGGGAGTAAGCAGTGCCATTCCCAGATGTACTGATGCTATCATCTGGAACAGATCAGCAACTCATAATTGTGCAGCAGATGCCTTGCATTAAATAAGATTCCATTAACCACATGAAATCTGTGAAATGTTCATCCGCAGTATGCAAATCAATTGTCATGCAGCATTTTTCTCAGCCACTAGGTGGCAGATGTTCGTGGTTTCTGGGACTTCCTAGGAGACTGGGGCTTACCAGGAAGGGAAGATTCTGGTTCAGATTGGGAATCAGGCCTCATGCTGCCTGAGCTGTTAAGTCTAGAAGCTCTTCAGCTGAGGAAGCCTCTGCAGCTATCCCGGAGCTGTCCCTTCTTTCACAGATTCTCTATGTTCAACAGTTGTGACATTTACACTCCTTTTCTGGTTCTTCCTTAGTTGACCTCCCCTCTAAGCCAAACTTTCTGTCTAATCCTTGTCTCATAGTCCCCAAGACCCCAGGGGGAAGAAGAAGTCTCCTCCTCCAAAGTACACGGGATGCCTCCCTGTTGCTTTTAGGTCACTTGTCCCAAATCCCCAAAAAATCTCCTAAATGACATTTTGTCTTCCTTTACCTATCTCTTGCCCCTGACCTGGCCACCTGACCCTGTCTGTTCTTCACATGAGCCTGGCCTCTCCTGAGGTCCAGAGTCAGCCCTCCCTTTTCCAACAGATCTTGTCGTTGGCATCAGAAAACATTTCCCAAAGAGTGTTCCAAGGGTCTCATGAAATGCTCTGTGTTCAGATGGGTTTGGGATATTCCTCTGACTGCATCTCCAACCTGGGGCTACATGGTGCATGTTAGCACAGTAAAGGCTCTAGAGAGTCCTATACAAAGGCTACTGTTCAACTGGGATGAACCGGGCTTCCCTAGATATCCCAGGCCCAGTACTCTGCAGGCAAGGTGTCAAACTCAGCTTGTCTGAGTCTTGACAGAGCAGGTCATGATAGTCCATGGATGGAAGCCTGGGAGGAGCTGATACAAGATTGCCCCACATCCCTTGTTGCAGTCATCCCTCCTCTTTTGTATCCATGTTGTCCTTCCAGTGCGTGGGACAGGGCTCTCTAGGAGATGACATCCTTTGCTTGTTCTTCTTTTCACCATCATTTCACCAAGAAATAAACAAACAGTGGATTTTTATATTAGTTGGGTCTTGACCTTGTCTTACGTGTCTGCTTGACAAGCATCTGACTCAATGGTAGAGATGAAGCCCAGAATGTTTCATTTTTTATTGTGATTTTAATTTCTTATTTTGGAAACAATTATAGATTCACAGAAAGTGGCAAAACAATGTTCAGGAGGTCCTATGTACACTTCACCCAGTACTCTCCAGTGATAACATCATTTAACTACAGGACAATATCAAATCTAATATGTTGACATTGGTATAATCCACAGAACTTCTTCAGATTTCATCAGCTTTACATGCGTGTGTGTGTGTGTGTGTGTGTGTGTGTGTGTGTGTGTGGTTCAGTGCAATCTCACCCCACGTGTAGATCTGTGTGACCGCCACCATCAAGATACAGAGCCATTCCCTCCCTGGGAGGCTGTCATGTGCCATCCCTTTACAGACTCACCTATCACTGCTGTTCCTTCCCCTGGCATCTGTTCTCCACGCATCTGTTCTCCATCTCTATAGTTTGGATATTTCAAGAATGATACAAATGGAATGAAGCAGTCTATTGAGATTGGCTTTTGATGGTTAGAGAGGGAGGGAGCCAAAACATAAGAGACTCCTAAAAACTGAGAACAAACTGAGGATTTATGGGGGGTGGGAGGGAGGGGTGGGTGGGTGATGGGTATTGAGGAGGGCACCTGTTGGGATGAACACTGGGTGTTGTATGGAAACCAATTTGACAATAAATTTCATAATAAAAAAAAGATTGGCTTTTGAGATTGGCTTCTTTTACTCAGCATGATTCCTTTGAGGCCCTCCAAGTTGCTGCCTGTGTTGATAACTCACTGTGTCACTGACCAGTATCCCATGGTGTGGACGTACCACGGTTTGTTTACCCATTTGTCCATCAAAAGTCATCTGAGTCGTTTCCAGTTTGGGGCTATGATGGATACAGCTACTAGGAGCATTCATTTACATGTTTTTGTTTTCATTTCTCTGGAATAAATGTCCAGGGGGAGTGCAATTCCTGGGTCACATGATGGTTCCATGTTCAATTCTATAAGAAACAACTACCAAACTCTTTTCCAGAGTGGCTGTCTAATATTTGGTTTTTCCTCTCATATGACTGTACTGTGCAGCCAGGGCTAAGAATCATGGCTCTGGAAGGAAACTGAGGCATTCCCAGGAGCCACAGGCACTTCAGCTAATGGAGTTGAGGTCTCACACTCCAGTTTTTCAAAGATAATTCCTGGGAAAACTTCCAAATTGTTCCCTGAGGACAACCATGGGCTGTTTCCTTCTTAATTATTTATGTATGTCCTCTCAAATAGGAGCTCAAGAGAACGGGAGTGTCCACATTACATCTATACAAACTTCAGTATGTGGTAGAAAGCCAGCCTAAATTCTTCTGATTGGGGAATTAGGTTGAACTTAGCAGCTGGGGGCAATTGTTCCTTTGACTCCTGCCACCATCTCATGGTGGCTAGAAGTTTTCTAGAAAATGGAGCTCTTCTGTCATAGCTGAGCCTCTCAGCACCCTGAGCCCCACCCTGGAGCTCTTGTAGATAATTAAAATCAAGGAAGTTTCTCTTCCAAGTGGGGTGACTTCTCTGGGCTCCCTTGGGTGCTCTGGGATAAATCTACCATGTCTGTCTCAGCCACAGGGAGCACGCAGGGTGGCATTTGCAGTAGGATGTTGGCAGGGCTTCTCTGGACCCAAGCATGGAACCAAGGAGTGACTGAGTCACAGACCCCAAGACACTTCCAGATGTCCCCGCAGATAGAGCGCTTGGCCCTGCATCCCTCCACATGCCCTTCAGCCAGTCATCAAGCACTTACCTTGTGTGTGGTCTTTGCCCAGGGTCTCAGGTACACTATCCAGAGGCCCTCACAGGTACAGCTCAAAGGCTGGGTCTATCTGGCATGAAAACATCTGGTGACCATGTCCCAGCATCTTACTCTCCTGGCCTCACAAAGCCCTAAAACTTCCCCTCACAAAGCCTCCCCACAAAAGCCACTGCTATCCGCATTCCTATGTCAACTCCCTGTCTGCTCCTTCAGAGAGTTCTCCAGTCTCTCCTGCTGGCATCACTGCCCCTCCACACTCTAGAGCCCAAGCCTGGGGCTAGCCAAAGGCCAAACAAAAAAAAAAAGGGAAACAAAAGCAAACAAAAGAATTCCCCTGACCCCCCAATAAACACACACACAAAAGAGCAGGCTTGTGGGAAGAGGAAGCTTGCACCAGCATCTACCCCGAGGGGGGGCCTGGGGCTCCCCTCATTGTTCTCCCTCCCCAGGCCTTGTGATGACAATCCCAGCCCCAGACAGGTTGCAGCCCCCCTGCCCCACAGCCAGCACCCCTCCTCTTTTCCCACCTTGGGCCCCCTGAGAAAGACGCCTTGAAGCAGATGTCATAGCCCCAGGAGTGGTTCCCACAGGAGGAGGAAGTAAGAGCTCACAAAAGCCTGGGCCTTTCCCTGAGGAAGTAGCAGTGGCTTTTCAGTGACAGACTCTTGCAAGGATGAGGGACAGGGCAGGCTGGGGGCCCAGGGGACCAGGGCCAGGAGAGGAGCTGGCTCTTGGAGGAAAGGAGGGCATTGTGAGCCCTTGTTTACGGTGCCTGGCGGGGGCCCTGACCTTGCTGCTTGTCAACAGACCCGCAGCTCCCCCCACCCCACATCTTCAGTATTGTTGTGGAGGCAGCCCATTCATAATTTTATTTGGGGGCGGTTGTTTTTGCCTCCAGCCCCTCCCCCCAACTGGCTCACTTTCAGCATTGTAACCCGGATAAAAAGGCAAGATATCCTTCCCCTTTCCTGGAGCCCGCTTCCTATCCTGACCTTGTTGGCTGGGGACTCTGTTAACCCTTAGGAGAGCAGGAGAAGGGGGCTCTCCTGCAACAACGGGCCTCCCAAGCAGGACTGACACCCCCCACCCCATCACCCCAGTATTGTTGGAGACATAAACACATGGTTCCAGGAAAGGCCAGGGAGAGAAGCAGTTTGGGATCACGCATTTAGACACTGAAGTGCCAGAATGCTGGGACATGAGGATGGGATAGTAGGGACTGGGGCTATCCTGAAAAAGGGCTGACATGTCACCCATCACAGGACTCATGAGGAGAGCACACACACTTTCAAAGGAACACTGACCAAACAGGGCAATGCAGGAAGGCGCTGCAAACTAAGAAAGGCCTGGAAGTTGTGTCAAGGGCAGGGCAATTGAGTGGATATGGGACTTCCAACCTGGAGAAGACTAGGGAGCCATATCAGGGTTCTCTGGCATATTGGGGGCTGTCACAAAGCAGAGGGGAGAATTTACTCTAAGTAAGGAAAGGGCAGAATTTGGGTTAGGGAGGGAACTACTGGAGGTCTACTTTCTGTGAATAAAGGACACTCCCCAATGTTGGAAGTGAGCCCTGGGAAAGCAGTGAACCTCATCACTAAAAGCACAGCCTAGGCCAGGGAAAGACAGAGGGTGCTGTGTACCATCGAGACCAGGCATCATGGGGCCAAGAAGCAGAGGCTCACCCTGTACATGGGCCACACGGGGAGCACAGGGCAGAGTCAGGACCCAAAGTGAGGGCTCTGGACTCCTGGAGCAGAGCTCTGCCTCACACATGTTCAGACTGAGGCTGGCTGCCCTTGTGAGGTGCAAGCCTGCAGTTGAAAGAGAGTCCCAAGGGAGCTTAGGGCTCCTTCCATACTAAGATCTGTAGCTTCAATGACTCTTTGGCTTCACCCTTTTACTCTGCTTGCTCTTCCTTCCTAACACCCTGCACATTTATATCCATTCTTCTCTGACCTGGTCACTCATCCCTCATACCTTCTCTCCTTGCATCTTGGCACCAGCTCAGAAAATGCACGGGCTTTGGACTCACAGCCCACTTGTTCCACCTTCCACCTGCCAACACTCACACCCCCAACCCCCTGTCTGAAAGGCTCTGAGAATTTCTTACCTCTGTGCTCTGTGACAATACAACCCCCTTTTGCAATGTATTATTTCTCCTGAGATTGTGTCCCTGGTGCTCCTGAGCAGTTTCTGACATTTAGGTCTCAACTCTGCAGTTGAAGAGAAAGTTTTCAGAAGATAGAGCCTCACTTCCAATCATGCATTTGGGGGCTGTGACAGGACACAAGAAAGACAATGGCCCTACCTTTATGGAGTCCACAGATCAACAGCATCCTCTGTGCTCCCCATAGAAGCCTGCACAGTGCTGAGCACACACCTCAACAGCCTTGTTCCTCACATGATGGAGTGCACATCCTGAGTCGTCCATGCATTCCGGGGTGTACTGATCTGCTTGGGCAGCCATAACAAAGTACCACTGTGGGGCTTAAACAACAGACATTTATTTCCTCACAGTTCTGGAGGCTAGACATCTGAGGGTCAGCAGGGTTGGGTTTTTCTGAGGCCTCTCTCCTTACAGGTGGCCGGGTTCACTCTGGGTCCCCACATGGTCTCCTTTCTGTGTGAGTCTGTCCTGTGTGTGTCCTGATCTCCTCTTCTTATAAGGACACCAGTCATCTTGGATTAGGGCCCATCCACATGGCCTTATCTTAATGTAATCACTTCTTGAAATGCCCTATTTCCACATATTGTCACATTCCGAGGTGTTGGGAGTTAGGACTTCAACATACAAATTTTCGGGAAACACAGCTCAGCCCATAACAGTGGGATTTGGAGTGCCCTTTTTCTTTAAGATCATCTCCAGGAGCTCACTGTTTCTGTGAAAAGTCAAGTGGCAAGAGAAATAGGACAATAAATACAAAGAAAGGACAGTGGGATCTGAAATTGAAGAACAGAACCCTCAGAGAAGCATGTCTCACCACCTCAGCTGTCTCTTCAAGCATATAGCCCATTGGCATCATGGGAGCCCAACATGGCCATCCACAGACTCTCGGTTAAGGTCTCTTAAGGTCTCTTAACATTCATGTAAGTCAGTAAGGCCTGGGTGCAAGGATAATGATATTTGTGACTGTGATAGAAACAGGCTGAATGGAGGTCAGGGCCACTTTTGGGAAATGGATAGTGCATTGAGAAAAGTAGCCTAGCTGGTGGCAGGGAGGGACATATGGGGTTGGTACATTTAGGGATTAATGATACCCAGAAAGTCTGCTAATTCTGACCCATAGAGGCCACACAAACCATAGGGTAAGCAAGATTTCCCATGAATGCCCAGATGCCTGATGGGGAGCCAGCCTCTCCCCCAAAACCCTTGCCATGGGTGTGCATGTATATGCCCACATATGTGTTTGTGTGTGAATGTGTGTTTGTGTGTGCATGTGTGTGTGCATGTGTGTGTGCATGCATGTGTGTGCACATATATGCGTGTGTGTGTGTGTGTGCCTTTGTGCACTACGAGTGGCCAAGTGCCCTGGATGAGGTGAGGAAGGGACTTGGGCCCAGCCAGAATTGGGAGGCTATAATTTGGGACACAGGAGTCTTTGCCACTGAGTGGCCATGGCACACCAAGTACCTAGTTTTACCCAGGAACAGGTAAGGGCACCCAACTCCCCACATTCCATTCTTTCAAAGGTTTCCTCTGGCTCCTTGTTGGCCTGTTTGATTTTCTCCAGGAAGCCCCTGTTTTACAGTGACCGAGACCATCTGTATTTGAAAGAAGGACTGCATTCTTCTCAGGCTCAACATGAGGGATTCTGAGAAGCCCTTACACACAGCACATTGCTCTAGAGCTCAAAGACTCACTCTTATGAATTCCTTCATGTGATTTTCACAATGGTACTACTGAAAGTGGACTACAAAATCATCCCCATTTTGCAGCTGGGCTGGGGAGATGTTGGTCTAGGACTTGGGATCCAGGGGAACCCAGGCTAGGATCCTGCTCAGTCACTTAGGACATGTGACTTAGGACAAAGGCAAATTTCCTGAAATTCAAAGTAGGGATATTAATACTCACTGGAGAACTTTTGTGGTGGTTGATGAGTTAAAGCATGCAAAACACAAAGCACAACTCTTAGTAAGTAGAGTAACCCCTCCTCTCCTCCTTTCCCCATCAAAGGTGGCACAGGGCTGGCTCAGGGTCACTGAGAACACAGCTGGACTTGACTCAGCAGCATGTATTTTCCACTGTCCCTCTGTCTGTCCTTAGAAATCTCTTTGCCCAGCTGTCCTACCTCAAGGCTGCTTCCTTTCTGATCTTCCAAAGGCTGAGAAGTTGGGTTGACCAGCATATTGTTTCCAACTTTTCTTCACTTCCAGTGATCCCCAAACTAATAAAATCCCAGATCAGAACTAAGAAGACAAGACAGTATAACTTGGATCCATTTCAGAACCCATGGTGGGCCGAGGGTCTCTCAGCCTCATAGAACTTCACCTCCCCAGGGGTGGGCCAAACAGTGGCTCAGAGGCCATGAATGGCCCACCACCCTGTTTTGCCCTCAACTTTATCTCTGTATGTGGGTCCCTCACATATTCACATATTCACAGATGCATTCACATACTGCTCACTGAGCCCTACATGGGTAAGCAGCAAGGTCCTGGCACACAGCAGAGAACAAGCCCCATGGCCTCCCAGGCTCCCTGGAGCTAACAGTCCATGTGGTTCCCCACCCAGCCACAAGCAATTAAGTGAGAAGAAAACGATGAAGAACAGCAGCAAAGGTCAAGTTACCCCCGCGCTGCCCTGAACGGAGGGAGGAAACCCAGCAGCCCTATATATGTCATTCCCATAGCACTTCTCCAATTCTGGACTCAGGATCAAAAGGCAATTGAGTCAGGATGTAGACTAACTCCCACTCAATGCAGGGCCTCTGTCCAACCAAGAAATAACAAGGAGAGAAGTCATGGATAGCGGGCCCTGGGAGTCAGGGTCAGTGAGACCCCAAAGAGGAAGACATGATTTGCCCTTGGCAAATCCATGTCCCATGTGCGAGGTATGGTATGATAAAGAATGTCTCCTTGACCAAACTTTAGACAGGTCCTCTGAGCCCTTTTTTCAAGTAGCCCTCATCCTTGTTCATTCTTTCAGAGTCCAGTTTTTGTTAAGAGTCCTTGTAAGTCAGTTTAGAAATAATCCTGTATCCTTGGTATCTGATGACCCTCAATATCTGATCAATTCCTTCATTCCCCTCACCCCATCCCAGGTGAAATCTGAGTACCCTGACCTGCCTTCTGCAAGAGTCTTCTTAGGTCTTTTTAGCAATAATCCCCTACCTTGATGTCTCCTGTCAGTAATTTCCATCTACTTATGCCACAGACGGCTCCTTGGCTATTAATCCCCACTTGTTCCAATTGTATTTGGAGCTGAACCCCATCTCTGTCATCTCAATAATCTTGACACCTATCATGCTAGTCCTGAATAAAGTCTTTCTTACCATTTTAACAAGTGTAAGAATAATTTTTCTTAGTTAGTTAGTTAGTTAGAAGTATGGAAGGACAGAGAGAGAGAGAGAGAGAGACAGAGAGAGAGAGAGAGAGAGAGAATCTTAAGCAGGCTCCAATGCCCATGCCCAGCATGGAGCCCAATGCAGGGCTTGATCTCACAACCATGAGATCATGACCTGAACCAAAATCAAGAGTCGGATGCTTAACTGACTGATAATTTTTTCCTTTAACAGGAAATATTAAAAGCAAGCAAACAGATATCTGCTTTTTTCAGGTTTTATGCATATGAGTTTTACAAGCTGCCTAGCTGACCAACTTTTACAGAATAATCGTGAGGATTATTGGCAATACACAGAATCGTGATCAGATGGAAGATTCCAGGCTATTGGATTTATCTTTCATAGAGAAGAACTTAGGGACATGGGCAGAAGTGTCAGCAGCTCCAGGCACCATCCCTGGAGCCAGTCCCCTGGCAGAGTGGGGCCACCATTTGTTGGTGACTGCTGAAGCCAGAGCCTGAGCTCATGGCCACCCTCTGACAGTCTCCCATCATTATGTGGTGCTAGCCAAGTGACTTTTGGAACCTGTGATATCTATAGTTCTGGCTGCCTCTTGCATGGGGAGGAGCAACCACCTAAAGTCTGGTCTTTTCTTCTCTAAACAGAGATTCCCCTCCATGGGCCATGTCCAAGAGGAATGTACACTATTTGTATTCACAAGACCTGATTCTAAAAGAATCCTAGATACCTGGCTCACTTTCTCACTAGGCAGTTGGAACTCAAACCATTGGGTAAAATCCCTCACCCACACCAACCAGTGAGGGCACAGCTGGGGTTTGAATCAACAACTAGAGATAAGGAGACATTCCTTTCTAGTTAGCGGGATCCCACATGATCCATGCCAAGTGAGTCCGAACAGATTTCAGTTATTTTTCACCCTTGAAGTTGGGAGAAAACTACCTTCTAAAGTTTTCTTTGTGGGAGGAGGAAAAAATAAGAACCTGTAATTCAGCAGGGAATGCAATTTTAAAAATAAGCCTTTGGGCCAGTGTATTTAATGCCCGCCCCCTGGGGATCTTCAGCCCATAACTCAGAAGCACAATGGCTTTTCTTGTTATGAATGAGTGTGAAGTGCCAGCAGAGGAAATAGGAAGCCCCCAATGTAGTCTGAATGGACCTGTGAACAGGGATAATAAAAGTTGTCCTGGATTTCCGTTACCACCAGGTGTTTCCGCTGGGGGCTTCTATTCATTCAGGCTTTGGGATGGCCACGGTGCCAAATCTTCCCGGCCGACCCTAGCCCCTTGTCCATGCCCCTGACCTCACCACAATCACTAGGGGCCACCCAGGCCTGGACTCCTGGGACTTCTTGATTAGCATGTTCTCACTCCTGGGGCACCAACACTGGGATTTATTCTAGAGTAAAGGTGAGGGGTGAGAGAGAAGAAGGGGCACCAAATTACAGCCCCCAGACATTTTGATAAAAGAAGCTCATGAGAGGGAATGCAGGTGCACATGGAGACAGGTGATCATGAGCTATGGGTGACAGAGACACAGTGAGGGACTTGGGCCAGGAGCCAGGAGGGCCCCAGCAATGGCGAGGACTGGGGTTAGATGCCGAGAAGGACAACCATCTGTAAGGAAGGGCTAAGAGAGGTACACATCAGAACAGCTGGAGGCAGGCCCTGGAAGCCCGCCCTGAAGTCTAACCCTAACTTACCCTGTGACCTTGAGCATATCACTACCTCACTGAGCCTGTTACTTAGTTCCCAAACAAGAAGATTGGAACATGCTGCTCATCTAGTGCTACCTTCTGTGATCTGACATCAGACTGTGAGACAGAAATGCTTCCAATTGAAAGGGAAAAGCAGGCTCCAGTCTCAAATGCCCACATGAACTAGATAAGAGTACAGATGAGTGAGGTCAGCCTGGTGCAAGAAGAGGGACCTGGGAGGGTGGGCTGGAGTCACTTGCCTGTCACATATTCCAACAGGACACAGGCCACAGAACACACACCTGCCCCCTGCCAGATGAGAGACCCTGTCAAGGCAGCCTTCTTGTCTCCAAATGCTGAGGAAGCCATTGGGATGGGCAATGCTTCCCTTTAACCATTTTAATTAAACAGATTCATAGATATGCTGCCGTGGCAGGGGGTGGGGGCCTTGTCATTCTAAAGTGGAGAGAAGTATTTATTCTGTTGGGGTAGAGAATATATGATAAATGACTTAGCTTTTTACATGGGAGATGGTTTACAACACACACCAGCTGGGTGAATGAGAGCTCTTGGATCAACCATAACCCTGACCCCATCACAAGTAGGAAGAAGGACCACCTCCTCCAGAAAGCCTGTCATGGTTTCCCAATCCTGGGGGACACTGTCTGGAACCCATGGATAGCTGACTACATGGTCACTGGAACGCATTAACTGGGATTGTTCCTCTCTGGCAATATCACTATGACAGGTGGAAAAACTTCCAACTGGGAACCCCAAATCCTACCATTTCTAGTCTTTCTTCATTCCGTCTTCAGGGCAGGTGGGTGAGCCAAACAATAAACATGTACTAAGAACCTGGGAACCTGGGTGGCTCAGTCGGTTGAGCATCCGACTTAAGCTCAGGTCACAATCTCATGGTTCTTGAGTCTACACCTCGCATTGGGCTCTCTGCTGTCAGCACAGAGCCTGCATCAGATCCTCTGTCCCCTTCTTTCTCTGCCTCTCCCCTGCTTGTGTCCTCTCTCTCTCTCTCTCTCTCTGCCTCTCTCTCAAAAATAAGTAAACATCAAAAAACATGTACTAAGAACGTACTTGGGCAAGAGCAGCCCTCTGGTTGCCATTGTTTGGAGAGCAAGTTCTGACTATGGACAGTCCAGGTGTTTGACTGATATCTTTATTAGTCGCCTAAGGCCTTTGGTAATTAGTAATTAAAGTATGCATCATGACATCCAAGATAATGTATATCTTCAGTTCCTCAGGCAAGATGATGGTGATAGTGGTGATGTTGATGGTACATAGATAAACAGCTTCAGACTAAATACTCAACTATATACGTTTTGTATCCCAGTTTGCATTTTTGGGTCTAGTAACTAAATGATGCAAGAAGTGTGTATATTATAATACAAGTAAGAGCATTGAAGCTCATCAATGTCAGAGATCTTGTAATTAGTAAGTGGCAGAGAAAATCTTGTTTTCTCAGCTAAGAAAGCCAGGTCTGCAAAGCACAGTCTGACACAATGGCATCACCCAGAAGATGCTGAGTGGGCTGAATATTGCTGTCCACACTGGGGAAACACCCCTGGGACTAGATGACTTTAGTTTTTCTTACAGCAGACATGAGAACCCTGGTCCTGCTCCAACTCCTAGGGAAGCCAAGTGGACCCACAGCTTCAGCTGGACCTTGAAAAATGGTGATATCCACCCTTTAGTCTGTACACACATGCTGGGCACAGGACTGCCAGGCAGAGAGCAGATGAGAGGTGTGGGTAGTAAAATGATCACCAAGCTAGAATCCAGAAATCTACATTAAATTACAAGGCATTCACCTGCTGGCTGTGTGATCTTAGGTAAGCACCTTCCCCTCTGACCTTCAGTGTCCTCATCTACAAAATGAGGGAATTAAATTAGATGCTCTTTTGTAAATCCCCTGTTGTATTATTGAACAATTCTACAATGGCTCCCATGCCCTTTGGGACCCACTAGCACCTTCCAGAAGCCCACCCAATGGAGGCTGCTAGGAACCCATAACTTTACCTGGAAGAAGAGAAAATTGAGAGCAGGAAGCAGGTGCTTCTCTGAGTGGAGGTTTTTTCCATTTGCTCTAGCCATCCAAATCCCAGCCACCCTTCAGGTCAAGACTCAGGTGTGAAACAGCAAACGCAGCAGCCACTGCCTGTCTTTTCCCACCCCCACATCCCTACTGGCCCCAGCTCTCCCTCCTACTTCCAGGGCACCCCCTCTCTGAACCTACTACTAAACCATATCACTTGCAGTTTTGCAATTTCCAAACTGAGCTCAGACTCTCACTTTCCAGAAATCCCCACATGCAGAAACTTTCACCCCTCCAGGCTCCCCTTGGCCTAGAACTTACCACCCTACTTTGGGCCTAGCTATGTTGGTCATGGATTTATTTATGATGCTCATGCTTCTTGGAAGGGTGCAGAAATGGAGGTAGGGGAAACTGGAGGGTTAGAATTGCCGTGGGTTCATGCAGATTTTAAAGTTTTGCACCTGGTCTCTGACTTGGCTCACAGTTGCTGCCAGGGCTGGGAGGTGGCTGAACCAGCAACATAGCAACCATGCCCAGGGCTAAAAATCCAGCTATGGAATCCCCTTGGAAGGAGGGCAAGAATATGACCACCAGCAAGACCACCATTTACATGCCTTTGGGGCAGGGGGCAGCAGGCAAACAGAAGAAATGCAGTCTCAGTCATTTCAGGCTGCTACAACAAATTACTACAGATCTAGTGGCTTAAACACTAAAATTTATTTCTCACGGATTTAGAAGCTGGAAAGTCCAAGATCAAGGTGTCGGCAGATCTCATGTCTGGTGAGAGACTGCTTCCTGGTTTTCAGATAGCCTCTTCTTACTGTGTGCTCACATGGTGGAGAACAGAGAGAGGAAGCCAGCTCTCTTGTGTCTCTTCTTATAAGGGCACAAATCCTATCATGAGGACTCCACTCTCATGACTTCATCACCTCCTAAAGGCCCCATTTCTTTTTTTCTTTTAATTTTTTTTGTTTTTACTTATTTTTTGAGAGATAAAGACAGAGCTATGAGCGGGGAAGGAGCAGAGAGAGAGGGAGACACAAAATCTGAAGCAGGCTCCAGGCTCTGAGCTGTCAGCTTAGAGCCCGACGTGGGACTCCAACTCACAGACCATGAGATCATGACCTGAGCTGAAGTCAGACACTTAACTGACTAAGCCACCCGGGTGCCCTAAGGCCCCACTTCTAATAGCGTCCCATTGGAGGTTAGAATGTTAGCATATGAATTTGGTGGGGGGACATGAGGAGGCAAATAATGGTACAGTTATGGAAGAGTGCTCTCCTGGCTCCTGCCAAGGCAGAGGATAGAGTCAGTAGAGACAGACCCCTTCATTCCTCTCTCTTTTTTTCTCTACCTTGTTCATATTCTCCGTAACAGTTATCAAGTTATCACCACCTGAAAGGATCTTGTGTATTATATCTTCACTGTTTCACTTTCTGCTTTTTCTCATGAGACAGAAAGTTCCTTGAGAGTAGTCCCTTGGTTGTCACGTCTGCTGCTGTGTTTTCAGAGCCCAGAACGGTACCAGTTGGTACTCAGTAAATGAGTTAGTGAACAAAGAAATAAACCCTTGTTATCATTAGCATTATCCCCAAATTATAGTTAAAGGAAATGGAGGTCCAGGGAGGTTAAATTACTTGCTCATGACACACAGCTAATAAAAGAGGTGAGAACCCACCCTAGGTCTTAGAAATTTCTAGTTGGTTAACAGTCTCATACATCATATGAATTGTTTCATTGTCCCTGAAAGCAGTCACAAGCCCAAGTCAGATGTCTAGAGGCTTTCTCAGCTCTCAAGTCCAGAAGAGTCAAGGAGGTTGCAATACGTTTAGGGCTTGATATATACCACTGATGCCATACATTTTAGGTGGGGGAGCACCACCATATTTTTCTCTAGACTCTACTTAGGAGTCTAGTTCAGTAAATATTTTTTGAGGTTACCACACATACATGGTATCAGATAGATGTTATTCAACTGAGCCCAGCTGTGGTTGACTTACTGACCCTTCCTGAGAGTTAGCACCCTAGGGCAGGTTCTGAGTCTCTCTCATTCCTCAACCACCATGGTTTCCAGAACAGGCTCAGTGTGGAATTGTGTGTGTGGAATTGAACCAAATTATCTTCATCCTTTATTGGTGCCCCTCTTGTCTAGTAGGCTCCTTATGCAGGGGATCCCAGCCTGAGCCTGTTTCCTTGACAACAAAGTTCCCACTTTCTTGCAGGCCCTAGGCACAGTTAACACCTGCTCTAAGAAAGGTGTAGAGAGAAGACTCCCTTTCTCCAGGAGTCTTTTCCTTTGCTTCCCAAGAAGTAGAGGCTAGAGATCGGCTACTGGTGTCCAGTCAAGGCCCTAACTTTTACATGCCAAGCCTGAGAGCTTGGCATTGGTGAAATTGGTGAAATTGGTGAAATTTCCCATCTGAGGGAATGTTCCCTTCTCCACCAGCCTCCTCCAGCCTCCTCCATATCTCCAAGCACCAGAGCCTCGGTCCCTGGGCCCACACAAACTCATCTTTACCTACTGCTCCACATGAGATCTTTCCCCAGAATTCTCTGTTCTCTAAATGGGCACTGCACCTGCCCTCACCTTTTGCATCCTTCCTCTACTCCATTAAACAGTGGGAACCACATTCAAGCCATACGAAGGTCATAGTTACTGATAAGCATCCAGTCAGAGCTCCTGCCTGGAGGGTCTCCATCTCATCCTCCATCCACGGGGGCTGAACTGCCCCAGTTCCCCAGTGGGACAGTTATCAGACCTGGGCTTTAACCCAGCTCTGCCATGTTCAATGGCCAGTGGCTGGAACTCTTTGAGCTCCAATTATGCCAACTGTAACACAGAAGTAAACACACTTCACACAGTTGTTATAAAAACTAGTGGGAAAAATGCCTAGCTTAGGTGGGTTTTCTAAACACCATCTCCTTAAGAAAGTGGAATAATAATACCTAATTTAGGGTGGGTGGTGAGGATTAAATGAAGTGCCATATTTAAAGTTAGCAGAGTGTACCATACATAGTTGTGTCTCAATAAATGGCAGCTAATGTCATCAATATTGTGGTCTCTAACAAATGGACTGCCTTAACACCCAACCTGGGCTTGACCTTATTTGCATCTTGTGCTTCCTGACTTCCAGCAGAACCTGTAAAGCTTTGGCACCTCATTCTTGGCAGTGCATTAAGTATGTTATCCCATGTGTTCCTCCCAGGAAGATAGGATTCAGTAGAAAGACCCTTGATTTTGGAGTGTGACAGGCCTGGCTTGAAATCTGTATTTCACCACTCACTGGCTGTGTAAACTTGGGCAATTAATTTAATTCTACTGATCTCCTATTTCCTCTTTTGCAAAATAGGATCATTAGGAAAGGCTTTGCAAAGAAGCCATCATTTGAAATGTGCCTGGAAGGACAGGTAAGATTTGGAGTAATGGAGGGGAGGGGAGAGCCCATGATGGGACAGATGCAGATGAGTGGGGGAGACAGAAGGAGGGGGACAACAATTCTGTGTCACAGGGCACAGGGGAGCCAAATCATGAAGGCCTTGACTATCAGGCAGGCGGGACTTTACTCTGTAGGCAAAGAGGAACCACGGAAGCTTTGCAGGACAATGAGGCCACCTGCACTGCATCTCTTGGCCTGTGTTAGAAGTGAGCTCATGCTACTGGTTTCTGGGAATATGGAGATCCCACTGGTAGCACCTGCAATGGGGGATCCATTCTTGGCAGAATGAGTAAGGACCCCGGGCTTGTCTCATGTTCTTTCATGTCTCTCTACAAGTATGTGTAGTTTGGACACATGCTTGCTAACTGGGATTTTGTTCTCATTACTCCTACCATGTGGATGATGCCCAGAAAAGTAGAGGAAGGGATATGAAGTCACCAAAAGTTGTACCCCTGAGAATATGCAAAGAGGAGTGAGTGAGTGGAGTCTCTAGTCCAGGTGGAGATATGTGATTTGGCCATTCTGAAAGGTGGGTACCAAAGCTCATGAGAGAAGAAGAAGGCCAGGCCAGAGGTCTGGCTGAGCTGGAAGGACCAAGAGCTTCCTTGGGCCAATACCAGGATGGACCAAAAACCATGGAATCAGGCCACATGGTGTGCTAGAAAGAGCACCAAACCTAGAGTCCAACAATTCGGAGTTCAGCTTCTGTTCCAGCCATTGATTAGCTATGGAATCAGCGTGCAAAGTGAAGCCTTTATGAGCTTTAACTTGCTGCTCTACATAATAACAACATTGCCCTCTCAGGGCTGTTATAAGAAGCACATGAACACACCTAGGTGGTTGCCATAGGAGGCACTGGATTTAAACGCCTGATATGAACAACACAGAAGAAAACATAGGCCAATTGTAAAACTGGAATCTGATGTCTGTGATTAGCAAAATCAAGGAGCAGCACACGCATGTGGTGTCCAGGCCCTGTCCCATCCAGGAACCCTACAAAGAAAGAATAAGACTGTGACACCCATTTCTACAGCAGAAGCTACTTGCTCTGTCTTCCAAGTCACAGAGCTGATTGTGGCTAATAAAAGATCAGAAGCTAGGGTCCAGCAAATGACCTGCTTGGATGGGAGGGAAGCATGGACAGAAGTGCTTCTTTTTCCTCTGGTCCCTTGCTCAGGGAACGACATCTTTATTATTCTATATAGTTGAAGGTAGCTGGCTTCTCCACCATGGAGAAAAGTGGACTAGAGTGGGTCATGTCAATTCACCTTGTTTGGGAATGAAAACAGCACAGATTTTTATTTTAGGACTCTTAAGGACTTTAAATTAATAGGACCACAGATTTCAGTCTGAACCCACAGCAGTTGAGCAATGGTATCTAATATAGGTTCGAAAGTTACCAATTGTAATGAACATAGGCAAACAAATAAACGCTCATCCCTGCATCATTGGATACTATGTTGTGTTTAAGCAGAAGTTTTGTGGATTCAGGGCCAGGGAGATTTGGTGGAACAAGCATTGGGCTTAGAGTCAAAGGGTCTGAAAGGATCCTGAGTACAGGACTCACCACTGGGTCCTTGATTGTAGGGATGTTACTTAGCCTGTGGGCATTCACTTTTCTCAATTGTAAATGGAATAATGGGATACTTTATGCACAGGGAAGTTGTCGCAGTTGAATGGGATGTAGACGTGAATGTGCTTTATATACCTTGAAGTGCTATAGAAGTGGGAAATGTTTGCTTGTTGGGTTCTAGAATTGATTTACTTGGCCTGAAGATTTTCTTGCTCAAAGTGGTCATCCATTGGCCTTGGCTGTCATCTTCCCACTCTCCCTGGGTGTAGGGAAGGCAGAGCTGCCTGGAATGATGTGCAGGAGTAGGTCAGAGGCTTCTCCACCCTGGTCAGGTCTTGCTCTTAGGGATTGGAGAGAGTGCCCAGGGAGCCTGGCTCCCCTCCTTCCCACTTAGAGGCAGATAGTGCCAGGTGAATGCAAGGTTCCTGAGCAGGACCCTCGGTCAGGCCTTCCTGGCTCTTGAAAAGCCATGTGGATAACAGGGCATCTACTACCATGGTGGTCTCTATGGGATGAGGCAGTGAGGTGTGGTGGGAAGGATAGACTTAGGAAGTTGAGCTTCTCACTCCTGCATTTCAACTCTTCTGCAGCCTGGGTGAGTCACACCCTCCCTCTGAGCTGTTTTTATCTTGGAATGATCTCTAAGATCTTTGCCATCTCTGAAAAGTAAATTCCTGTCCTTCAAAACTGTAAATGTATTGCAATGCCTTTGCTCTTAGATCTTGGAGTTTATTGATCACTTTTTGTCCTCCCCTCTGTCCCACTGAACATTTCCAAAAGTCTGCATCGTCATAAGTTAGCCTTCTTTGTACCTTCTGACACTAGAATGTCCCATCCAGGCCCTGACAGTACTTCATACCACCCTCCAACCTCCCAGGCCTGTCTTTCCTGCCCTCTCTTCCCAGATAAAGAAATTCAGGCACAGAGAAAGCCATGGGATACTCCAGTGGCCCTAGATCTCCTTCTTAGGATATGTCCTCACTGACATGGGCTCTCCTGACACAATGTCCCCACTCACAATGCACCCCAACTTTTAGATTAACCCAACGAACTTAAACAAATGATGGACACTTCCTTTCAGATAGAAACCGGGTGATAAGTGAAAGATTTCAGAGTCAGGAAGACCTTCCAGGGTCCTCCATGTCAGAACACATGGGGTCATGATCACCCAGCCTACCTAGTTGGAGGGTGATACCTAATTGTATCATGACCAGGGCAGGTTAATATGGGCATGTGTTGAGTAAGGATTGATAGAAGGCCAGGATGCCTGTGCTGATAGAGCAGTTTGGAGGGCAGAAGATAAGTCTCACTGCAAACAGTTTTGCAATTGCCCAGTGCTCAGATACTTTATAAAACAAAGCCATTTCTGCTACTTCTTCTGTAATCTAAAAGCACTGCCATCTATGTAGCCCTCAGAGGAAACAGAGCAGAGTAGTCAGAATTCATTATTAGGATGGCCTTTTATAGATGGGGAAACTGTAAAATTTTCCAGAATTCCAGGACTGGCTTGGATGAGCTTACTTTTATGAGTGGTAAGACCTGGAGTGTGACACCAATCTCAGTGTTGGCAAAGACAGGACACCTGTCCTAGCACAGTGCCCCAGGCCTCCGGAAGGTCACCCAGGGAACCAGACACACAGCTCCCAGCAAGCCACCTAAAAATAACATTGAGATCTGTACCTGCACACTCCCAGCCACCATGTGCAGGGTGGTGTGCACAAGCCCAGGGCACAATGAATGGGGATTGTTAAGCAGGAGATGGCTTGTATTCATCTGCATTGCTTGGGTCTGCGCCAGCCCCTTTTCTCCAAGTAATCCCATTTTGGCTATTGTGCCCATTATGGCTGATCATTATCTTGGTTGTTTATCCAGTTGCTGTATAGATTGACTTTCTGAATGTTAGGGTTTGGCTGTTTCCATAACAGGAAGCTGCTTGCTGTCTTACTGTGTTAAGAGACTCCAGTCTACACAATAGAATCCCAGCAAAACCCTAAACACTCCATTTGCTGGGGAAACCTCATTGAATCTAGCTTATTGTTTCTTTTATAGGCTGAATCCTGTATTTACAGTCAGAGTGCTGTGTGTGTGTGTGTGTGTGTGTGTGTGTGTGTACACATGCACAGGATATTCAGTATTCAGCCTGGCTTTTCACTTTCCACCTGAGCCTCAGCACAGATTAGGGTGTGAAGATTCCCCAGCACAGACCTACTAAAGTTGAGGGTGTGGGGAACACAGGCAGGACCTGTTCCTGCAGAGTTTCTCCTGGTTCTCCTCAGGTTGCCTTGTACCCAGAAGGAGGTTGACGTTTGTGTTGTCATATCAAGACACAAACAGCAGAACAAAACACTCAAGTCTGCGTTGAACCCAGGCGCCAAGACCCCTATGGAGGAAATAGAAGATCAAAAGGGAGACATTTGGTCCTTGTTGCTGTGTGTCACTATTATTTATTATTTTCTGAGATGGTTCCCATGCCCATGAGAGTTTTCAACAACTCCACTCTGGGCATCTGGTTAAATATAATGAATTCATTTTTTATTTGACCAGGTTCCCTCCTCTCATCTCACCTATCAAGGAGCTTAGAGAAGAAATCAGGTGGAGCACAGTTGGAAGAATCTAGATTTCCATGGAGAGCTGCCTCCTTCAGAACAGAGACGTGGCACATCAGAGAATCAGGTGTATAGAGCTTGGCTGGACACTCCCTGAGAACACAGTCCTCAGCCTGCTACCTGGTGGGGTAAGCCTGCCAACTTGACGTTTTAAGGACCTTTATGAGCTTGCAGTTCTTTGGGATGCAGTTCTAGGTAGAAAATAAGCCTAGATCCCTTAGGGTACCTTTAAACCTTGTAGATCCCATAAATACAGATGATTTTAGCATTTTACCTGATGTAACCAGTGAAGCTAGTGAAAAAGCCTGTCAAATCATCCATAATGGTTAAGTGAGTATGCAAACTGTAAAGAGAGTAGTAAGTATCACAGATTACAGAGGCTACCTGCAGTCAAACACTGCCAGGACCCTTTCTCTGCTTCATCAGTAGAGTGCAACTGGTTTACCCATAATGAACCAGGCAGAAGCTTGAGGTAAAATGAAGTGAGATTACTGGGTCTCAGAGGAAGCTGGCAGATAATGCAGACATCACCTAGTTCAATCTACTTCTTCACTTTGTAGTAGAGAAGAGTGACGTCAAGGAAGTCAAATACTTGAGGTCAAGTGACTAGTTAATGGCACAGTATCAGGGGAGGATGCCCTGCTCCCCAGTCCACAGTGAGGGGCAACAGAGAGAGTGATCATTCCCCTCAAAAACCCAGGTGGGAAGGGATGGCAGCCACACAACCCAGAAAGCCAAGGCACCAAGAGAATGTGGACACAGGGCTTTGTCTCAAATGATTGGGCCTGGGTTACTTTATTTTTTTTTTTTATTTTTTAATGTTTATTTATTCTTGAGAGAGACAGAGAGAAAGAGAGCACAGGTGGGAGAGAGGCAGAGAGAAGAGAGAGAGAGAGAGAGAGAGAGAGAGAGAGAGAATCTGAAGCAGGCTCCAGGCTCCAAGCTGTCAGCACAGAGCCCAATGTGGGCTTGAACTCACAAACTGTGAGCCTAAGTTAGCTTAGATGACTGACCTGAGCTTAAGTCAGATGCTTAACCGACTGAGCCACCTAGGCGCCCTGAGCCTGGGTTACTTTAAATCACTACATATATTGTAGCTTCCAAATGTCTTTAGAAGAAAATGCAAGAGAAGGAGAAGGAGAAAGAGGAAAAGGAGGAGGAGGGGCAGGGGAGGGGAAAGAGAAGACAAAAGGAGAAGAAAACTCAAGTTTCCTGGGGAGATAATTCAAGTTACATAAAGCATGGGAGTCGATGGTTTTAGCAAATTTTTAAAAAAAAATTTTAACTTATATTCATTTTTGAGAGAGAGAGACAAAGTGTGAGTAGAGGAGGGGCAGAGAGAGGGAGACACAGAATCTGAAGTAGGCTCCAGGCTCTGTGCTGACAGGCTGACAGCAGTGAGCGCAATGTGGGGCTCGAACCCACAAACTGTGAGATCATGACCTGAGCTGAAGTCGGACGCCCAACCAACTGAGACACCCAGGCACTCCTAACCACTCTTAAATAAAATTGGAGGTCCCAGTGGCAGAGGCCTCCAGTGGGGAGGGGTGGGGGGTTGGGCAGGGAGGGGGAGGAGAGAAGTGCTTTAAACTCTTGACTCTTAGAATAAGTTCTGAATTTCCAAAGTCTTCTGTTCTGCTTGCAAAGAACTGATCTGGTAAGACAGCTATAAACACTAACCAATCCATCTGATCCAAAGAGGTAGAAAAAGTGTTTGCTTGTGTGTGTGTCTACTCTTTCAAACAAATGTGAAAATGTGAATATTCTTGTATCTGGGTGCTGATAGAATTCTAAGGGCCCCATAATCTAACCTCCACTGGATGCCTGAATCTAGATATTAATCAGAAACCTCTCTTTTAGTTGAAGGCTCTTGGTGTCCCATGGATCTAACACTATTTCCACCTTGTTCCACTCCTCTTTGGGGGTTCCTGTAGACAAAGCCTCCTTGGGAAAGCCGTCACCCAGAGAGCTGTCATGAGAGCTGTTTAGCAGTAGAGGGCATTGTTTACCTAAAATCCAAGCATGAACTTGTCCTACAAGACAAACTTCGAATTCTGATGCGTTAAGCATGGTCATCTAGTCATCTAACTGGTTCTCTTGTCTCCTCCAAACCATGTACAAACCAGCCCAACAGATGAGAAGGTCGTAAGTTCACAAAGTGCTCCCTTGTCTTAGGAGCTCAGTCCTGTGGTAGCAATTCTCCTTGTCTGCCTGCACCCATTGTGTTACATTTCCTTTTGTTCTGTTCCACTGACTTTGAACCTTGTGTTCATATTGCCACGGATCGAATTACTTCCCCAAGATGCCTTCCCTCTATTATTCTCGTTTAGCTAGCATTCAGTACCATGTTAACATCCTTGGGGTGGGACACAGGGTAGGGTTGGGCAGTGCAAAGTGGGCCTAATCTGAACATGGGCAGATTAAATCTAACATTGTCTGAGAGTCTAGGATAAAGCTAGATCTTGTAAACAGTAAACAAAGAGCATTTGCTTATTTACTGGGCTTACATGTCAGAAGCCTGGTTTCTGCAAAACACATATAAAAACCAGAATCACTGTTACAGGACTATGCTTCTTGGAAAAAAAAATGCCCCCAAGACATTCAGAACACTGGAAATAATCAGACATCCACAGTGTTATTCTCTAAATATTAGCCATATTTCTGTGGATAACATTAACTTTACTTGTGTTGAGATTTGGCCTTGGTATGTATAAGGTTAAGCCTTGGGGTCCCCCATTCTAGCCAAAGTGCCTTAATACAGCCATGTCCTTTGTGAAATTTGCAAATGTGAGACATCTTAGTCACAAATTGGTTAAGACTATTGATTTTTTCCACTCTGCCTTCTCCTCTGTCATACTTGCCATGTATATACATACGTCAGTCACTTCTGTGTAGTTAATCATTGCTAACCATCCAGGTATAGAAATGGCTTCCAGGCAACACCCAAGGGACCCAACAGTGCCATGAGGTGAAGGTGCAAGGCCAGAAGTCTTGCTTCAGTGAGCACTTGTCTTAGGGCTCCCAGCACTGAAAGTATGTACCAAGCAGAAGAGACCCAAGATTTGAAGTACACAAAACCAGAAGCTTGTATGGATTATTTTTCTGGTTTTGTGATATTTGTTGAGTTTTTTTTTTCTTTTAGAAATATGCTATTTGGACAAAACTATGGAGAACATAAAAAGATCTGTGATTACCAGGGGTTAAGGAATAAGGAGGGTTGAGTAGGTGAAGCACAGAGGATTTTTAGGGCAGTTAAACGACTCCATATGGTTCTGTAAGAGGAGATGCATGTCACTATACATTTTTCTAAATCCACAGAATGTACAATACGAGGAGTGAACCCTAATATAAACTCTGGACTTTGGGTGATTATAAGGTGTCAGTGCAGGTTCATTGATTGTAACAATGTACCTCTCTAAAGGGGATGTTGATAGTGGGGGAGGCTGTGCATGTTAGTGGGCAAGGTGTCCATTGGAAATCTCTGTACCTTTTGCTTTATTTTACTGTAAATATAAACTTGCTCTAAAAAAATAAAGTCTATCTTTTAAAAAAATAGATAATTTTTTGTGATTCATTTACTCATTCCAAATAAATATTCACTTTTGAGCTTAGATATGCATTCACAATCTTGTATTCTATTTCTTTAAGAGGCTTCCAGATTGTTGAGTCCCCTAAAAAACCTGCTGCTGCTCTGGTTATAGATAGCAAATCCTTGCAGCTATATTAGCTCACACTTAATAACTGTCATTTTCCACTCAGATTATAAATATCTTTTTAAAATTTTTTTCACACTTTTATTATTTATTTATTTATTTATTTATTTTTAATTTACATCCAAGTTAGTTAGCATATAGTGCAACAATGATTTCAGGAGTAGATTCCTTAATGCCCCTTACCCATTTAGCCCATCCCCCCTCCCATAACCCCTCCAGTAACTCTCTGTTATGGTATACTGTATTTAAGAGTCTTTTATGTTTTGTCTCCCTTCCTGTTTTTATATTTTTGCTTATGTTTATCTGTATTGTATCTTAAAGTCCTCATATGAGTGAAGTTTTTAATGTTTATTTATTTTTGAAAGAGACAGAGAGTGAGCAGGGGTGGGAGGGGCAGAGAGAGAGGGAGACACAGAATCCAAAGCAGGCTCCAGGCTCTGAGCTGTCAGCACAGAACCCGATGTGGGGCTCAAACTCACGAACTGTGAAATCATGACCTGAGCTGAAGTCAAATGCTTAACTGACTGAGCCATGCAGGCGCTCCCAGATTATAAATACTTTGATGGTGAAAAAGTACTATTTCTTGCATTCCATACATGAAGTAAAACTATTCATTGGCTAGAATTAATAGACCCCTCTTAATATACTCCACTGGCTGTTATCTGTAGGAATTATGTTACTGGCCTGTTGAGTACAGCATAGGAAATTTTGTCCTGAGATTTCTGGTCTCTTGGAAGTATCTTGAGCTAAAACAGAAGAAGTATCACAGGAAGCATCTAATTATCCATGTCAATAGAAGGGAACAGAAAATTGTGAACTCCACAAGCCAGTGACTTTAGAACTGAGTTCGTGGTACAGTGAATGTGATAATGGCATCCTGCCCTGGTGAGCTAGGTCAAGAGGAGATACAAGCCCCTTCAGTGTGGTCATCCCATATTCCTGTTCTCACCGCTGTTAATGACACTGAGAGACATTACTTCGCAGAATGTTGCATACTTTTTTGTTTCTAGAATTTTCCAAGTTCACTCCTTATGGGAGACAAAACTAGTGAAACTTTAGTTTGTTTTCTCCAAGTTCCTTCTTGTCTAGAGTGGGAGAAATTTTCTTCAACAATCGAGATTTTTTCAACAATCAAGATTCACAAGGGTGAATTTTTCTTCACAGGAAAGCCACAATTCAGATTCTCCCAGAGCAGATAAAGAACTGAAGATAAGCTGTAAATTTGGCTTATCTGGTTAATTCTCCCAGAGACCAACTCTGAAGGAAAAATCCTGTCATACCTGCATGTGCCAGCAGAGGGCGGGACATCCCTGCAGGTGGGAACAAAGTTGGCTCACCAGCTAGGGGTCTTCCCTTGGTCCATCTCCATTACTGGGCCAGTTCTGCAGACTTCCCCTTATGCACCCACACCCCCTGATGAGGTGCCCCCACCTGAGGAGGTTGCACAGAGTCCTGGGCCTGAACATCTGGCCAGGGCTGTTCTAGGGGCCATAGACTTGGAAGATCTTCTGTCCTGGAGATCCACCTGCAGGCTAGAGGTCTCCTCTGGAAAAGGTGCTCCAGAGAAAATTTAGGGAATGAGACAGATATGGGAAAACCCTCCCCCATCTTCCCAATCCTGTCTAAACTTTCCAAAGAATGCCCTACAGCATTCTAGACCCCACACTGGGGGTCTTAAGTAGCATTGCTAGATAAAATACAGGACATCCAATTCAATTTGAATTTCAGATTTAAAAAAAGAATAGTTCGGGGCACCTGGGTGGCTCAGTCAGTTAAGTGTCCGACTTCAGCTCAGGTCATGATCTCACAGTTCGTGGGTTCAAGCCGAGCATCAGGCTCTGTGCTGACAGCTCAGAGCCTGGAGCCTGCTTTAGATTCTGTGTCTCCCTCTCTCTCTGCCCCTCCCCCACTCTGTCTCTCTTTTTCAAAAAAATGAATAAACGTTAAAAAATTTTTTTTAAATAATTTGTTTAGTATAGTTATGTCCCAAATATTGCATGGGACATACTTATATTTTACAAATCATTTTTTTATCTGAAATTCAAATTGAATTGGGTGTCCTATGTTTTTACTTGCTAAATTTGTACCACCCAGCTCTCCTGAGATTCCTAGAATACTCTACCCTGGTGCAGACCAAAAGTAGAAGTTTTTTTTCCTTTCCCCCAGCCCCATCTCCCCCAAAACTCTAGATAGGAGCTGCTTTATTGGTCCTGCTCTAATCTAAACCCCTCACTTCAGAAAGGGCCCAGGTACTGTGGGCAAGGTGTGCCCTTCACACTTCCATTTCCTGGGCCTCATTTGATCCTGTTAATAGAACAGGCAGGCCTGCGCTTAACAGAGTAGGAAACAGAGACACAAGGAGAGAACAAACAGGTTCTGACAGATGCGGGACATTGATACTGATGGAAAGAGATAGAGAGACTGCATGTACCTCCTGACATCACAGCTGGGCCCAGGGTCTCCTGCACCCTACCTCAAGCACAGAGAACCAAGATACCCATAGAGAGCACAGCACGTGCCATGTTCTCCAGCCGGCCAGGACTCTGGCAGCCCCCACCAACAGGACACCTGGGCCCTGTCAGCCGGCCTCAGCAGCGGCCTCAGCGGCAGCCACGCTTTCCTGTGCAGCCGCTGCAGCGTGTAGGATGCTGATAACGGGAACAATGCGGCAGAGGAAAAGTGGCAGGAGTGGGACAATGAGCCGGCCATGGGGACTCTCCCAGGCCAGGCGGGATCAAGGAAGGATCTGCAGGTCCCAGGGGCCCAGCTGGAGACTGCTGTATGGCGGGGTGGTTAGGGGGGTGCCCAGTGCCCTAGGAAGGAAGACTGGGGGCAGCTGTCCCTCCTCGGGGCAGCCCTGGCATTGCTCCAACCCCCAGGAGACCCCTCTCTCTTTGTGGGTGGGCCAGGTGCAGATAAGGAATCATTAACTCCAGACTACCCCAGGGAGAAGGGCAAGCGTCATCCAGCTGGAACAAGGAGAGAGAGGCTCCCAGGATGACCACAGCTCTGATGACTAACTTACTCTCCGGCTCTCCTACCTGTTTTATGCCCAGCAGCAGGGGCTCTTCAATACTCCCTAGCCCATGCAGAGAGGCTGGGTACACACACAGGACACCCAGGCAGACCTGCCAATAGCTCAGGAAGACCAGCCACCAGGGACAGCAGACAGACATTTGCTGCGGAGCTGGCCGAACAAAGCAAGTTGTCTTGGTGGCTGAGTGCCTAAAGGTGCCGGCGAAGTCATCCTAACAGTTGTTGCTGAGATGTCTCAAGTGCCACCATCACTTTGTCTATGGCTCATGGCATATGTGGTAGGTATGTGTATAGAATATATACTCGGATCTCCCCAGGCCAGAATTGGAGACCACAGGAGGCAGGCCCAGGAGATCAATAATGAGCTTTGAGAAATATTTGCCTCTTTCCTATACAAAATCTAGACCACAGGTACTGAGGCTGTGTCATTGCTTAGTCCACCTTATATGGAAAAGGACTTACAGCAATCTGTTAGATGCAACAATATAACAGGATAGAAAGAAAACAAAGGAAGGGAGGTAAAATGGAGCCAGGACTGGGGCTAAGCCCCAATGGTGCTTGTGGCCAAAGGGAGCCCTGAATGCAGCAGTCCCCATGACCTGTCACAAGTTACCTTTTGAGAGGAGCAAAAACAAAACAAAATACCAGAATATTATTTCTGATACTAAAACCAAAGACCAATTCTTGCCCAAAGTCCTCATGGAGAGAGCTCAGAGCAAGGCAATGGACACCTTCCCCTGCATGGGGAGCTTGCTTCTCAAAGCTTCTCTTGGTGTTGGGCAGGGATCAGTCAAGAAAGGCCCCACCTAAGCGGTTCAGTCAGTTGAATGTCCCACTCTTGGTTTCGGCTCAGCTCATGAGCTCATGAGCTCATGAGCTCATGACCCTTTGTGAGATCAAGCCCCATGATGGGCTCTGCACTGACAGTAAGGACCTGCTGGAAATTCTCTCTCTCCCTCTCTCTCTGACCCTCCCCCACTCTTGCTCTGTCTCTCTCAAAATAAAGGAACTTAAGAAGGAAGGAAGGAAGGAAGGAAGGAAGGAAGGAAGGAAGGAAGGAAAGAAAAGAAAGAAGAAAAGAAAAGAAAAGAAAAGAAAAGAAAAGAAAAGAAAAGAAAAGAAAAGAAAAGAAAAGAAAGAGGAAAGAAGGTCCCCAGAAAGGAGACCACTGTGGTATGGCCCATGTATCCAGCTATCTGCTGTTTCTGTTTAATTTTAAGGCAAGGGTTCAGGGGCAAATTTTAGTGTATCGAGAGAAGTGGATGGATGTTTCTCCAGTCCCCAGCCAATCCTCAACTAACCCTGTTTGTCTCGGTGGAACTCTGGTTAGGGATTGGATCACATGGAGCAGGAGGTGTTCCTCTCTGGCAACACACGGGAGGGCCCTTGTATGTGTTCCTGGTTCTGTGCAGCCCTCTCTGCTAGCTGTGTGCCATGGGTGGGGATGTCTTGTGAAAGAGGAGATGTTTGAGAGGCCGCTCTGCCCTCTCCACCCTGGAGGTCAGAAAGGCCAGCATGGCCAGACTGGGCCTGATCTAATGCAAGTTCTCCCTGGTCATGAGCAGGTGACCTGGCTTTTTCCCACCTAAGCTCAGCCCTCTCCCAGACCCTGTTCTGGCCACCACTTCAATCTGTATTTATAGATGAAACTCATTTAACCTTAGGTGTGTCATCTGTACAGGTAAAGGATAGCAGCTTTGCTGGCAGGAGCCGGTGGACCTCTCGAGGGTCACCACCTCTACATCACCAGGATGCTGAGCAGCCATGGACTGCACTGACCAGAGACATGTGTGTCAGGCCCCAGGTATAGACTTGGAGGTGAGTCATGGATCCCAAACACCAAGCTACATCAGTTTAGAAAGTTTCTAGCACATTCTCCAGGTTGGAGCCAGGATACTTTTGCACATGCTCCCATCTAGTCCAGCTGGGCCAGCTGCCTGTCTCTGGTTACCCCCAGAGAGTTTGGGGGCCACACAGGGTCAGCTTCTGGCAATTCCCCCACCCACACAATCAAGGGCAGCCACTGGAGCTCCCTATTATGGACTGTTTTGTCAGCACTTGGCATGCAATCAACAGAGGTGACACCAATTACTTGTGTCACAGCTTCTGGGGAAGACGGAGATGTATGAAATCCAGCACAGGAGCCATCCATCAAGGCCTGAGAGGGGGCCGAGGGTCTGTCACCATGACAGGAAGTTGAGGGAAGCCAGAGTCTCTCAGGACAGCTGGTTGGCAAAGTGCATTCTATCATCAGAATTGACACCCCAGTAGTGGAGCGGAGCCCAGTGTGAGGCACTGGGCCTTTCAGAGCCAGGCATCTGGGCCACAGTGCCCACCCCTCCCCCACCCGCCTGTGTTTGGTCAAGCTGGGCCCTCCCTGCCTGCTAAACCTCTGAACTTTTGACTATTTGTCCCCTGCCCTGGAATCTCCCCTACCCCGGCTCCCAAATCCTCAAGTTAAAACCCTGCTCTTTCTTCAAAGCACTGATCAAACGCAAACTCTCTTGTGAAACCTTCCCAAATTTATGCTCCTCCAGTTTGAATGTGCTTTCTCTCCCTGGGCTGATCTGTGGTAGCTTTCAAGTCTTCTCAAGACAATTTCCCACCCACCAGGGTAGTAAGTAATCTATGAAATATTTACTATGGCATGTCCACATTTATTACACCACTTCATTCTCTCACTTAGTCAGCTAGGTATTGGGCCTATTTTGATACAATGGTAAACTGAGGCTCAGAGACATTGGTAACTTGCCCCAAATCACACTGTTGGTAAGCAGAGTGTGGCAGCTGAACAATCTGTAGGTACAAAGGAAGTGTACGACAGTGGGGGTCTGTGAGCAGAGGCTTCAAGGGCTACTGATGTGCCATTGGAGACCCTGAACCAGAGGGAGACTGAGAAGGGGAAGCCAGCCTCAGGATGGCACTGGGCTTTAAGGAATGCCTGCCAGCGGAGAGAGAAGCCAGACCATGTTTGTTGATTGTGGGGCCCAGGCTCCTTTCTGGCTGCTGGGCCCCTGCTGCACGTCACCCCTGCAGAGTCAACCTAGGATGGTACTCATAGGCATAGGGAATGTGAGCCTGTCTTGCAAAGCATGATGTCTTCAAGCTCTCTGAAACCCCCCACTGGCTATCACAACCTGAGGCTCTCGCCACGTGAGATCTTTTACCAGAGGATTTCTCCAGTCCTCCTGTTCATTCTTCCATATCAGTTTCCCCCACCATCAAACGGGTAAAGCAGACTTTGCCTTTCTTCTTCACTGGGTTGTTCTGAGGGTCAAAGGAAACCAGGCTGTGCTTTGTAAAATGCACAGTGCCACTCACATGTGAGGTGCGGGCTGGGGGATTACTACTATCTGCTTTGTGCAATTGCTGGGGACAGGAACAGAACTCTGAGCTATGGAGAACTTTATTGTCCTAGCCAAGGTTGGAAACATTTGAGGCTGGTGGATCCCAGGACCTAACCCAGGACTACCCAAGAGATTTTGCAGAACCACCAGCATGTGGCTCTGGGTCTGGATGGGAAATTCAGGGAGGTGACTCAGCCCCATAGTTCAGAGCTGGAAGGGACTCTAGGAATGTCATAGATGAGGAAACAGGCCCAGAAGAGTGAAAGGGCTGACCTGAGGTCACCCAGCTCAAGAAAGGAGAGCTGAGGCTCAGACTCCTTCCCCCTTCCCCACACTGCCAGGACAGTCCCCCTTCTTCCTAGGAGGCAACAGTTAGCTAGCCCAGACTTCAGTGTAGATCTTGCATCCAAAAAACCACTTAATTGTGGCAGCTTTAGAAGCTGCTCAATCCACGTGGCCTTCAAAGAATTCGTGGAGAGTGGCATGTGACTATTCCCCAGTCTGTCTTTTCTAACTTCTGCTTCCCAGCTGAGGAAGCTGAGGTCAAATATAGGTGACTGGGCCAATGTCTGGCACTCAGGCCTGGGAGGAGACTCCCCTGGCTCTCTGCCTCATTGTCACCATATCCCTGTGCTGTCCCATGTCACAGGCCACTAGTCAGCTGGCCTACCTTCTTGCTTACTAATTTTCCTTCGATCCTCATTCTTGATTGGCTTGATACCATAGGTTACCCTCAAATTATAAAACACGTGTAATGCACCCAAATCTTAGAGCCTGGCCAGCTAGACTGGGAGCTCCCAGCTGCCTCCTGCAGAGCACAGGCACACCAGGGACTAGAAAGTGCAGCCATCAGCATTTTTCTTATTTAAAGTGACACTGTTGCATTAATTAATTAAACCTCCTTAGCCTCTGAGAGAGAGAGAGAGAGACCACAGTTATTCCTACTTAAAGTTGTGGGTGAGGGGCAGGTAGGCAAGCTCCATCCTATCCATTAAAAGGGGAAGTGGAAGCAGAAATGTAGGGTCCCAAGAAAGGGACCTGAAAGCCTCCCCTTTGGTCATCCCTCCACAGGCCTGAATAGAACCACAATGGCTAATGGTAAATCTGCAAAGGTTTCACACTCCCATCCTTCCAGGCTCAGCGGGCTGTGGGGGAGGGGCTTCAGAGCTGCAGCAGAATGTACTGGAAAGGGAGGGGGAAAAAAACAGCCTAGAAAATGCGAATCGGCTCAGGGAGCGGCATAATGGGAAGATTTCAGCGTGATGTATGGTGCTGGGGATGTTATTAATGGTTTGCTGATTTTTACCTTTAAAACCTTTGGGCAGATTATTTATTATGTCCTTGGCATGCCTATGATCTATGGAGGGGGCACTAATCTGCGAGCACGGCTCCCCATGTCCCTGCTCCTCTACAGCTTCTAATTAGGCTGGGATGCTGCCCTCCCTGCCCGTCACCCTCTCCGCCCACATGAGCAGAGGAGGCAGCCCTGACTCTGAGGCTCAGGTTCAGGCTGTGGAGCAAACTCAGGCCTGCAAATCAGGGAACCCCGTTTCTTGGCCTGATTCTGCTTTGACTTGCTGTGTGACCTAGGGCCAAGCCAATACCTCTCTGGACTTCTGTGCTCTTATCTTTCAAACCAGGCCACTGGGCTACATGAGCTCCAGTGACACACGGGTATAGAATGCAGAGCCAAGAGGTGGTAGGTGCATGGCTCTCCTGGTCTGAAAGACTCATGCTTCTGTGACACAGAGAATAGGAAACCAGCAGCACTTTCCAAAAGTTCACTAACTGCCCCTAGAAGCCAAGTGTCTCTGGGTAAAACTGGCAGTCATCCTTTCTTGTTCTGGCTCTCCTGTTGTGGCAGGTAACCACAAGGAGGTCTTGACAAATCCTGGCTCCCATAGCTAGGAAGGAATGGCTGGGCCCTCCAAGCACATGGGTGTCCCGAGTCATTCTTCTGGTTAGGTATGGAGCCAGGACTAGAAGTTAGGTGCAGCAGGAAGGCCATCTTTATGGTCAGAGTACATGGCCTCAGGCAGAAACACCTGGAATAGAGAAGACCACAGTCCCCATGGTGGCCTGTCCCCCATGCCCCAGGAACCCAGGGGTCCTGCTCATCCTGGCTTCTCTCTGTCGTGTCACCATCTACTCCCCAGCACAACATTATCCCTCACCTCTCTTATATTCCCAGTCACTCCTTCCTGGATCTGTGGTGTGGGGCCCTGGTGGCTGGGTGGTCTTTGAGCCAGGGCCAGCCTTGAGCTGCCAGATGGGCTGGCTCAAGCCTGGTCCTCCTTGAAGCATGAGGAGAGACTGCTTCCCATTGGCCAAAGCTCCATCCTATTTCTTTGAAAGTGCCTGAGGAGGTTCAAAATCTCCACGCCCATCCTCCTCCATTGTAATGAGTCTCTTTTGTCTTCCAGAATAGCTGTCTCTCAGGTCACACTGGCCTGGGAGTCATCAGAGCCCCCTCCTCTCTCAGCTCCTTCTCTGCCCTATACCCACTACCCACAGAGCACCCCACACACATACCACATGACTCCTTATGGTTCTTCCTAATTGCTGTCACCCCCATCCTCCAGTCCCCTGATCCCCAGTCTCAGCTCATGGGCTCACTTACCCCATCCTGGCTCCAGTCCTTTCGGCCTAGAAGTACCTATCCCACCACTGCCATGAGTCAAACTAACACATGCAACCTGGCCTTTTTGGTGCCATAGTTGCTCTTGAGGCCATTCCTGTTGTACTTCCCAGTTTTCTCAATTACCATCTGGGTTTTCTGCTGTTGCTGCCCCAGTGGCCACACAAGAGTAGAAACACTGCTCTGTTATTCCACACTTAGACGTTAAGAGGGCAGCACTGCTAATCGATAAACCCCAGGGAGGGGCCACACAGTCAGGTGCAGGGAGGGGGCACATCAGGCGCACCAGTTTCATCTCTGCATCCTCAGCAGCTGGCACATGGCCTGGCATGAATCAGCTGCTCAACACATGTTGGGTGAAAGAACTAACAAATGTCAATCATCCTGGTGTGTAGTGTGCTCTAAAATGCTAGTGTAAGTAATGCAGGAAAATTCCATCATAATGAGTCTTTGTGATGCTGTTGTGACATCCGGTTGCAATGAACCCATTGGCAGAAAATCATAACCTCCATCTGCAAGACCAGGATGAACCAGACACCATCTACTTTCATAGTAGGGGCAAAGAAAGGAGCCCTAAGCCCAGGAGGGAATAAAGTCATTTTATCCTGTAGATGTTTTAGCTCCTTACCCTTATCCTTTAAACTCAGAACTTTTTATGGGTTTATTCAGGTATGCATTTGGGAAGTTCAGGTGTGCTTGGAAGGCTGAGGTCAAAGAGGGGAAAAAGGATAATTGCTCCTTGATCACAAAACAAAGGAGCTATAAAGCATTTTCTTTACCCCTGAGTCCCCAACATTTTCTGGAGCTGTCTTGTCAGAACCTGTCTCCCATAGGGCAAGAAAAAGCTCACCATGCTAGGGCAGAACAAAAGAGGATGTGGGGCTTAGACTTTTCCAAGAAAATGAATCACTTTTCAAGTCTTACCTTTCCCATCATTCCATCCATTGAACCCAACGGATGAGTATCTGTCCCTGGGTTTGTCCTTTCCCGGAACAACTATGATTGATGGAGCATTGAAAGGTCACCCAGTTCATCCCTTTGCCTTGAGGCAGGGTGCTCCCAAGCCAGTCTGGAATGTTAGCAGTGATCTCATTCTTTATGGGATAGAGTGGGAAGAGTCAGAAGTCAAGAGAGGGATGTTCATCCACTCTTAGCGCCCCCCCCCCCCCATGCTTCTGATGAAGCCACTGTGCTCGTGGACTTCAGTCTCCACAACTGTAAAATGCAGCAATAATAATACCTGTGGCAGTCAATGTGAGTCTACCCATCTTTGTGAGGGACTGGCCCACATGTTGCAAGACGTTCAGCATCCTGGCCCTGCACCCTAAACTTCACTAGTGCCCCCAGTCATTGTCACTAACAAAAGCATTCAGTGCTTTTCCAAGGCTGTCCACCTTTGGAAAACCATAGGTTCCCTGTTCCTTATCAGGGACAGGCCTGATGAATGGGGTGTCAGGGAGGCTATGAAGAGGGTGAGCCCTAGGGTTGGGAGACATCAGCTGGGACAAGATGAGACAACCTGGAAGGTTCAGCCCAGCAGACCAAGGCAGGACTACAACATGGCCAGAGGTGCAGCTCAGCAGAGTGTGGCCATGCTGGCCTGCCTCCATACAGAGGCTGCAAGGAAAGATGATGGAGCTTGAAGCCCAGCCTAGGGGATGTGAGGCAAGAGGATGCTCAGAGCATGGAGTTCAGAGCTGGACTGTGTGGAAGAGGGAGCCCACGCTTGAGAGATTCAGATTTGAGTTCAAATCACAACTCCCACATCTACCAGCCATATGTCCTTGGCAACTCACTTCTGAACCCATTTTTTCATCCACAAAGTGGCAATACAACAGCCTTGTAGGGTTGTGGCAAGGATTAAAGGTGAGAATGTACATAAAAACCTCTTCCTGATACACATTAGGAGTGTACTAAGAGATCCCAGATTATTTGGGGAGAGGGGGAAGTTGTACCTCCAGAAGCAACGTACCCTCCATCAAAAGGGGCCCCAGACAGAGCTGAATTCCCAAGGCAAGGACTCAAGCATAGCTGAAAGACAGCAGTCCAGTTACCAGAATGCAGACCTAGAGCAGACCCAATTAATCCAAGGGCTGCTTTAGTGCCTCTGCGAAAATGTCAGGGCTGTCCAGCAGCTGAGGGATTCAAGTCGCCTCCACTATGGGGCTGTATACATGACCATACTCTCTCTGTTCACTCATGCTTGACTCCAGAGACCCTGACTATTCACCATTCACCATTCACTATTCACCATTCAAACCCATATCTGACTTCTCTGTTCCTTTTCTCCTGTCATCACCTCCACCTGGAATGCCCTTCTCTTCACCTCTCTACACTACAGCTCATCCCTCAAGATCCAGAACAAGTGTCAGTGTCCTTCTGGTGCTTTTCTGGACAGCCCAGCTGGAAAGGACGCTTGCTCATGTCAAGTGTCCATAATATTTTACCCACATGGCGTTCTCCTCCAACTGCACTGTGACAGCCTCTATTTTAGGGGAAGCTCCCTCACCCTTCAAATAAAAATGCCTTAGGTTGTTTTTCTTTGACCAAATAGATGACTCTGCTGAATAAAAAGAACAAAATGGTGGTGAAACAACTGAAGGTTTTTATTGACAACTTTTGGTTGAGTTGGCACCACCATGCTAATTGCTTTGTTTGTTCTCTCTGAACCATCTCAACAACTCCAGGAGGGAAGTACTATTATTTCCTCAATTTTCACATGAAGGAGGTTAAGTAAATGGTGACTGATTGTGGAGGTGATATGAGAGCCCCTCAGTCCACCACTAGAGCCTATACCACTAACCACTGTGCTCTGCCATTTCTCTGGTGCTGCTCTCCTTGCAAGGAGAGTCCAGACTAGGATGTGCTGTGGTCACAATCCTGGGAAAAGCAAATAAGAAGAAAATGGCCTTCTCCCAAAGCTTTAGCAAACTATTTTAGTAAAAGCATAAGATTTTTCCAAGTTGTTGACCAAAAGGCCTTTGATCTGTGATCTGTGGCATAATTTGTGAGCAGTCAGGAACATCATTCTGGGTGATGAGAGACTCTTGCCTAGCTATAACTGAAAGCAGCATGGTGCCCTGTTAGATAGGGGATGGTGGCCATGGTGAGGATAAACTTGAGTGGAGCAAGGTGGGAAATGGGGACACCCTCTTTGGAGGCAAATGGTAGTAATGGTGAGGACTGAATAACCAGGCCTGGGGAGTTTTAATAGAATAAAGAGAGAGAACTTGATGGGATTAATAGAAGAAGAGATAAATCTAGTATGGATAATGGTTGTGCCATGGGCATGGTGGGGGAGAGATAGTCTAAGATGGATGGTAGTGGTACCATGGGCACAGTGGGGGAGAGATGTGTCTAGGATGGGGGGTGATAGTACCAGGAGGGTGGTAGGGGAGATGTGAGTCTAGGATGGATGGTAGAGGTGTCATGGTGTGGCTGGGGAGAGAATTGTCTAGGATAGATGGATATGGTGCCAGGTCTGAGCATGTGGTGAAAGGAAAAAGCTGAGAAAGAGAGATGAGTTCTGCTCTGAATGTGTTGCTCCTGAGGAAAATGTAGGGGCTGGAAGCCCAGCGAAATACAGGGTTTGATGATTTGGAAGTCATCAGCCCAAAACTTGGAGCAGAAACAGCAAAAGTGAGTGAGATCATCCAGGGAGATGAAGGGGGGAGAAGTCCAGTGGACTTCTCCAGTTCACATGCAGGCCATGGAGAAGGCACCAGAGCTGGACTAGTGGGGGACCATGAGGATGAGACATTGTCATGAGCCAGGGGGGCATCATTAGGAGAGTGGGCCCTACCAGTTAGGAAGTTGATGACTAAAAAGTACTACATTGTTTGGAAAACAGGCCACTAGCTGTGATTTCAGGGTCAAGAGTGAGGTGCTAGACAGTGAGTTGAGATGGGAGGGGGGTATAGATGAAAGTGGGGGAGGAATAGCAGCTGGGGCTATGGTGAAGCTCCTGACCTGTGGGGGCTTTGATCAGTCTTCTCATCAACAAACTTGACACCTTGGGTTATGATCACCTCCAAACCAAATCTAAAAATTTAAAACCCAGGAGGCTCTGGGATAGGACTCAGTAGACCCCACGAGGAATGAAGGCACAGGTAAGGGTGTTATAAGTGCCTCTGGGGTGAGCGTGTAGAAGCAATGGGAGAGTGGAGCCTCCAGAGGAGGAGCATCAGGAGGCAGTCACCCTCTCCCCCTGGATGCTGGGGCTCAACACAAATGCTGGGAATGGTTGCTGCACAGAGGTTTAGAGACCCGAGGCTGATTACCTTGGGAAGCCAGGTCTGGGTGGTTCTAGTGGAAGTCACAAAACCAATGTGGGTCACTTGGCCTGGGGTAGTGAGAAGGCATGAACTTGGGGACCTTTGCTGCCCAGGTCTGCGTCTGCCCCAGGTGAGGACTGTTGACAATCAGGGGTCCACAGGCTGCCAGCTGTGCCTCTGGATCCTGGGGATGGGTGGGACGACCAGCAGAGGGAGATTTCTCTTTACCCACCCTAATTGCTTCTCCAGAGAGGGAGGCAGACAAAGGTTGCTGTGACTTACCCACACTGTCCCCTGGGCAGACTACATAATGAGAGAGAAACTGTGTGGGGGTGGGGCTGGGGAGCTGGTAAGGCTGGGGAGAGGTGCTCAGCCTCTCTGAGGAAACCTAGTTCTGATGGGATGGCCAGACCACAGAATGTAGGAGTCAACTCAGTGGGAGTGGTGGGAGGCGGGTATGTGGGGTTTCTTCCAGGGGTTTGTTAAAATGCATATTCCTGAATCCCACCTCAGACACACTGAATCAGAGTTTTCTGAGTAGAACTGTCCATTTTAATGAAGCTCTCTAGGTGGAATCCCTGGTCTATGATTTCTTTGGAAATCTTTCAGGATGTGTCCCTTTCCAAGCTGCACTTGCCTGGAGAGTTTTGCAGAGGAAGATCAGGTTACTTCTCCCCTGAACACCTTAGAAGGGTCCTTCTGGACATATAGCCTGGGTCTCAGGTACAGACTCAGATGCATGGAATTGGGGAGAAGAAGGTGGGTGGGTGGGTGGGCCTGCAGGTGACATGAGCACAGGTCTGGGTGACAAGGGAGTGGGCTTGCTGCTTGTCACCTTCCTCTGCAGGGCCTCTCTCAGCTCTGGGAAAGAGGAGTCTGAAGTGAGATATGGCATCTGGTCTCAGCATGGCCACTTACCCTGCTGTGTGATTTAGGCAATTCCCTTTTTCAGGTTTTCTCACCTGGAAAAAGGAAGTTGGACTAAATCAGTGATGAGCCACCTGACTGAACATTGTATACATCTGAGAGCTTGACAACATAGCAGTGCTAGAGCTCTAGCCAAGACTGATAAAGTCAGAATCTCTGGGCAAAGGACCTGGACATGGAGGTCTTTGGCTCCCAGCCACTGAAAGGCTGTCTTTTGAGCTGGAGCCTCTGATCCCCATCAGCTAGCCACAAGGATAGAAAGGAGAGTTTGGTTTCTTTTTACTATTGCTCACTTGTCTCTCCAACTTACTTCAAGGAGAAATCCCTAGATGGAAATGTTTGCATTACCACTGAGACTATAAGGACTTTGGCATCACTTTGAGTGATGAATGAATCAAGTTTGGAATCAGGGATTTGGACTAAGACTACAGGAATGCCAACATTTTCCCAAGGTGCTAAATGTCAGAGGCCTGAGCCAGGCTGTGCAATACGGTTGTTATAGAGAAGGGGTAGGGAGGAAGAGACACAAATATCCCCACTTTAGGTGATGGCCCTGAATTCTTTATCTCCAAGTCAGAAGAAAACACAGAGTTTTCCATTAACAGCGATTTTTTAAATGTAAAGGGCAGAAATATTTGGGAGCTTAAAGCAGATGAGGTTGTAACTAAAAGGAAAATCCCATGGAGAGATAACTTTCCAGTTTAACTCTTAGCTTTATGAAACCAGCTTATCTCTAGCTCCTGATATCTATATATACGCAGAACATTCCTAAGGACATAATGCAATCAGTTGAGCAAATCAATCCCATCTAATTTACTTTTCTAAGTCTTAACTATTTTGCAGTAAGTTCATCCAACAAAGTGTTGATCACCTTTAGTTGAGTTATTTATTTATAGGGTCTGAATCGAAATGAAGAAAGTATGATACAATGGAAAAAAGACAGGGACTTTAGACTCTGAAACATCTGTGTTTAAATCTTGGCTTTTCCCCTAACTAGCTGTGTGAGCTTAGAGAAGTTTTAAGCCTTCTCTGCGCTGGTTACCTCATTTGTGAAAAGGGGATGACAGTGTGGTCTTGCCTACTTCACAGACATGTTGGAAAGAATATACGGGGTCACATATGTCTAATATGGTAACTGACACATAATAGGCACTGAAAATGTAGCAATGCTAATGAAAATATTGGTATTTTCCCAACATGAGAGTGTAACAAAGTTTCATATGCTATCTCATTTACTTCTTAACAATGCAGTGAGGAAAACATTACTTTCACAGATGTTGAAACTGAGGTGCCATCCCTGGGACTAGAGCCTATATAGGTCATAGAACTCCAAGTCCTGTGCTCCTTCCATTGCATTCTGGTGATTAGAGACAGACAATGACACTTCAATGAAGTTCCAGGTCAGTGAATGCCAGGATGGCTGTCTCTCATTTGGGGAGGTCAGATTAGGAATCTCTTAGGGGATGACTGGGGACCTCAAGTCACAGAAAGAGGTGCATGATGTATGCGTCATGTCAACTAATAGCAACAGGTTCCAGACAACCTTGCATATCACTGTATTTAAACTAAGCTCACAATACAATCTGTTCCACTGAGGGCTCCTGGCTAGGACACCAGTGCATGTAGGTGTGTGTGTATGTATATATATTTCTAATGTAAAAACTTCAAAGAATCATCTTCACAGAAAAGTTTACAACACATCAAATTTTATTAAGAATATCTCCAGCACTCAGAAGCAGAATAGATGACTACAGGTGTGAGGACACAGCCCATACCCAACATTCACTTATTTTTTATTTTTTTACTTATTTTTAAAAATTGTTTGCTTTAGAGAGAGAAAGTGAGTGGGGAAGGAGCTGAGAGAGAGGGAGAGAGAATCGTAAATAGACTCCATGCTGCCAGCACAGAGCCTGGTGCAGGGCTTGATCCCATGAACCATGAGATCATGACCTGAGCCAAAATCAAGAGTTGGATGCTCAACCTACTGAGCCACCCAGGCACCCCTTTTACTTATTTTTATTTTTTATTATTTTTGTTATTAATATTTACATTTAAACAACCAAGGGGAAGTTCCCTTTTAGTAATTCTGAATACACAAAATGGTCCTGTATGAGTGGAACACTGATGAAAACCAGTCAAAGAAAGTCTGCCTCATCAGGCAGCTCCCCGCTCAGACAGGGCCCCGTCCTAGGCTTGCTGTGGAAGGATACAAAGAAAGGGCATTTTTTAAATCTCAAAAATGATGAATAGAATGTTAAAAAAAATTGTAAAGGGCACAAGTAAATCAATTTCTCAAAAAAAAAAAAAAGCTAGGATCCCAGTTGAAAATGGGTAAAAGGCATACACATAAAATTTATATGCAAATAGCTTTTTAATAAACATAGAAAACTCTTTAATCTCACTAGCAATCAAACACATCAAAAATAGTACCACATTAAAATCAGGTACCATTTTTTGCCCATAAAATTAGCAAAAGAGTTCTCATCTTTAATGGCTATACCAAACACTGATGAGTGAGTGGTGGGCCAGGTGATGTTTATTAGTACAGACCTTTAGAGAAGCAATTTGGCAGCAAGATATCAAACCCTCAAAAATGCTGGTAGTTTTGGCTAATTCCATGCCTGGAATCTATTCTAGAGAAATCATCCACAGTTCAGGAGGGAAAAGGTTAAGAAAAAACATGAAACCTATCTAAATGGTCCATGCTAGGGAAAGGAAATGGTGAAGTAAAGTATTTTATATTTGCATAATAAATTATTTAGGCATTAAAAATAGTTTTATGAAAAAATAGTTTTATTAAGATTTTGAGATAAATACAGGAAATTCTTATACTGTTAAGTCAAAAAAAAAAAGGAGCATATAATGATGAGCTCAATTATCAAATGGTTAGGAAAAAAAGGGGAAGGAGCCGTATCAAAATGCTAACATGAGTCAACTCTGAGTGATGGGACTGTGGGTGACTACTTTCCTTTCTTCCTGCTCTTTTTGCATTTTCTGTATTTTTCCATTACCAATATATATATTCATGAATATATATACATACGAATTAAGGAAATACACTTGGACTTTTGGGCTGAGAACAAACTTTGTCCAATGACCCTGAATTTATTCATTTTTTCCAAGTATTCACATCTGCAGAGTCGCCAAATACATTCAAGATTAGAAAAAAGCACCTCAAAGTCAAATGAGGTGAATGCCAAGAGAGGACAAGGAAAAAAATAACTGGAGATCAATAGGCAAAAGAATGAGAGCAAAAAACAAACACATAAACAAAATGCTCCTGGAACATTTCCAGTCAGGTCCATCTTCTTGCACTCAAACAGGAAAATGGAAGAGTCCAGTGGCCCTCAGGTAACAGGGCAGGTCTGAGATAAGCCTTCTTCACAATGTGCATGGGATTGGCCAGGGAGGCCTTGGGAAGCTCCAGAATTTAGAACCCAGGGACAGCGTGGTACGACCATGTCCTTGGCAAGCCCTGATCGTTCTCCATGATCTCTGTGCATCTGTAGGGGACCCAGCCACGCTCAGATTTGTAGACAAACTACTAATAAAAACAGACTTGTGACCACCTTGCAGCTGGATCTCTAGAAATCTAAGTCATCTCGGCCAAAGCCATCTGTCCTGTCCTTGGTGAGGTTTTTAGACCTCATTTCTGTGAAAGAGAGACTTTCAACTACATTCTCAGCTTCTAGGCCAGAGGCCTCACCTACCTCCTGCTCTGGAGTCCTTGGGCCCAAGGGTGCCACTTCTTGCTCAGAAGTGGAGCTTTCCGGATACATGCCTGTGACTTTTCTCTCTGGACTGGGGATTCCCTTGGACTCATCTTCAATGCTCCTCATGTCTCCATTTGAAGGCTTTTCTTCAGAGCCTTTCTGAGAGAGCTGAGAGCAATTTCCCAGAGAAAAGGTGCTAGAGGCGGCAAGGCCTGCTTTCCAGCCTGACCTTTGGCAGGGGGTGTTTCCATCTGGGGTAGGGAGCATTGCTGGCTTCCCCTCTTGGTCTGGGCTGCTGTTTCCAGAAGTTTCACCTTGTTGGCCCTGTACCCAGACAACTTGTGAGCTACCTTCTTTCTCACCTTGATCTCCTCCCCCTGACTCTGGCTTCCTGTCTCCCTCTGTAGTTACAGCACCATCATTCTGTCCCTCTGGACTTTGGTCACCTCCCCAGGCTTCACCTTCCAAACTGCCCTCAGCTCTAGAGCCCTTCCCTGTGTTTTCATCCTTCTCACCAAAGCCCTGCTCCTCCCTGCCCACTCCCTCGAAGACACTGCCTTGCCCGGGATCTGTTTTCTCTTCTCCATTCTGAGCAACTTCACCCTCCTCTCCCACTTGGGGGTCTCCATCCCTGCCAAGGCTCTGGCTGCTCTCATCCTCACCCCCCTCTGTCCCAGGATCCTGGCCTAACCCCAGCTCCAGGCCTCCATTGTCAATAGTCCCTATCCCTGAGGCGTCCCCCTGGAGAAGCTCCATCTCTCTCTTCTCTGGGACTGTCTCTGCTGCCTCCCCATTAGCACACCCTCCTTTCTTCTTTTGCAGAATGTGCTGCAGGTCAAAGGCCTTTTTGATGGGTGCACTGGTTACCCCCTTTGTGTCTTTCGGGGATGTAGGGATCACTTTCTTTCTCATGCAGGCCTCACAGGGACAAAACTCGTCCCCCTCAGGCTCCCCAACCAGCCAGGTCCCCAGGGCTCCATGGAGGGTTGGCACATCCTCCACAGGGAAGGACAGGAGCCCCTGGCTTCGAGCCTGCTCGGAGAAAGCCGAGAGGTTGCGCAGGTCCCGGAGACGACGCCTGCGCTGCTCTGTCTGCAAGGACATCTCCCACCTGAGGGCTTCCCTCGCTGGCCCTGGCATCCTCCCTGCTGCCCGGCTCTGGATCTTGTGGAGTTCTTTCTCAGTGCTATCCTGGAGCCGCTGGCCCATGTCCTGCTGTAACTCTGCCACCATTTGGTCCAGAAGGTCATTGCTCTGCAGGCTCCAGCGGACTCGGATCTCGGCTGTGGCTCTGGCAAGGTCAGCCATGAAGGCTTTCTCCATCCTCTTTAGCAACTTGGTCACCCAGAGGATGTCAGGGTCCAGGGACACTCTGCAGGCTGTAGAAGAGCTCTTCTCCCCAGGCCCCTGCAAGAACTTGGTCTGGGTTTGCTCATGGCTTGTCTCAGTTGTTTGGGGTGGCTTCTCCAAGCCAGGCTCATTGTTGGGGCCGCTATGACTTTCGCTGGCATCTGGATCCCTCCGGCTGGGGCTCCTAGGGGGCTCTGGTGGTTTCTCTCTTGTCCCTGGAGGGCAAAGTGTGGTGGAGACAGGGTCTCCTCCTGCTTCCTCTTCCTGCACACTCTTATCTTCCTGTGCACCTTCCCCATCGTCAGAGTCAGCCTCTGACGATTCTTGTCCCATAACTCTTCCCTCTTCTGGAGATCCTTGGACACCCTCTCCTGGCAGTTCTGCTATTTCTTTTTCTTCTTCAACTTTCTCTAGTTGTACCCCCTCTTCTTGCATTGCGTTTTCAACTACTTGATCCAGGTTACTGCCCAGCACCTGCTCCCCACTGTTTCTTTCTGCCTTGTCTTTCCTGGTGGCACAAGCCCATTCTTGGGAGTTTGAAGAGGCTGTAGAAACACTGGACTGTTGCTTTTCTGGATCCTCTTGGTTCTTGGAGGTTCTAGAATCAGGCCTCTGGGAGGGGATTTTCAAGGGCAGCTCTATCCTCTCAGGGACCAGGGCACTGTCCATGGCACAGGGTCCACTGCCCTCCCCTGAGCCTCCGGAGCCACTGCCAACATCCACACCAGATGAGGACGTTGGTGTGAAGTCCTCAGTCATGACATGGGACCTGAGGCCTGGCAGAGCCTTGCACCAGCCAAGCTCCCAGAGACCAGAATCCAGCTCGCCTTGCCTACAGCCACACCCTGGCCACAGAGCCTGGAATGTGCTCAGGAGCTCCTGGTACCGAGGAGACTCTGTGAACCTCACTTTGTCAGTAGGAGAACTAAGGTCTTCATCAAAGAAGTGGAGCCCAGCAAGACAGGTGATAAGGGCCCGGGCAGAGTGGCTAAGCCTCCTGCCCACTGCACTGGACACCTCAGGCAGGCTGCTGGGCCGGCCCTGCTTGGAGCCCATCAGCACCTTCATGATCTGTATGGAGGCAGAGACCTTGTGAGGAAGCATACACTGACCCACACCACAGTCCACAGCCATTCCTTTGCCTGATCCAGTCTCCCTGGGGACTTCTGAAACTCTGCTACAAGGATGGCCCTCTCCTGACTTGGAATGAGCATCACTAGTCACTGGGAGGGCTCCATCTGATTCTGCTTTCTCACTGGTGGCCCCTTCATGGGACAGTTGTCTGGCCAGAACTGGCTCCCCTAGACCTTCCTGGGAATGTTTGTCAGCATTGTCCTCCTTGGGGCCTTCTGGATCACCCCCCACCACAACTGTACTCTCATCCACTGTCTCACATTTCATGGGTATGGGCTCCTCCGGGATGTTGCTCAGCCATTCACGGACCACAGCATCTGGTGAGGCTCGGGGTAGGGCACCCAGCATCATTCTGCCATCTTCCTCTTGCTCCTCCAGGCTTTCCCCTCCACCAGCAACCTTCCCCTGTAACATTCTCCCAGACCTGGGACCACAGCTAGAGCTGCCCTTTCTCAAGGCTTTGACTGCTTTCCCCACGGCCCCTGACTGAGACCCCGGGGGCCGTGGGGGCCATGGGGGCCATGCATCTAGCTTTTCCTCCTCCAGCTTTCTCCCATCTGGCCCCCAGTCAGCACCAAGGCTACTGCTGCCTGAAGGGTGTTTCTTGACAAAAGGCCATGTCCTCGGGGGGGTGGGACAGTACCTGCTGCATACCAAGGAGACCTCAGAGGAGGGCCCCTGGCTGCCTGATGGCTGGGAGGTCTGTAGGGTCTTAGTGTTATCACTGGGGGTCTCATGGAACAGGGGTGTGCTGATTGGTGAGCAGCAGCAGTCTCGGTGGGCTCCTGGCATCCCTCCCTCAGGCTCTCCAACTGGTGGAACTAAAGGCCAGGAAGGCTTGGGAAGGTCATTCCCTGCCTTTTTGTCCAGGCCATCAGCTTGGATGCTCAAAGGGTCTGATGTGTTGGAAGGTGAGGGAGCTGGTGACCGTGCCCTGAGCTCAGAGTGACCTTCAGTCTCAGCAGAGGGAGAGTATGGGGGATAGAAATTGGAAGTACAGTCAGAATTGCTCACAGGGGTCATGAGAGCACTGCTAATCCCCTGTACATCCTGGGAATGAAGAGAGGCAGAGGAGGGGGGCCCTGCGTCCCAGGAAGCCTGGTTCCTGGCACTAGGTGAGCTTCCAGAAAGGTGTGGTGCTGGGTTATCTGGGCAGGCCCTGCCTCCACTAGAAGGCCCCGGCATTTGCCTGGGAACAGCTGAGTCAAGCAGGCAGTGGATGTCCCTTTGGTTGGGGTGCTGCCTGGGGTGGCCTATCCGGGCCCCTCGGCTGTGGCTGGAAATGCTGGGAGAGGACACAGCCCTGGATCTGCCCTTCTGCTTTCTTCTGCCTGGGACTGAGGCACAGGCAGAAGGCAGAGAACAGCTTTCTGCAGTATCCCCAGAGCCAGATTGATCTGAAACCAGGGGCGATCCCATCCCAGACCTACCCCTAGCCTGGGGCCACCTGGAACCCTGTCTACTTTCCTCTGCCTGTGAGTCCTTGTTCCTCAAAGATGAAGGACTCACCGTGGGAGGACAGGGGCCTTTCCTCTGAGTGGCCTTTGGCCGGGAAGTAGTCATGACACTTGTCTTGCTTAGGCAGCCCTGGTGCTGCTCACCCATTTCACTGGACTCCTCATGAGACCCAGCACTCCCTGAGGACTCACAAGTAGCACCTGCTGTGCCTCCACTCCGCTGCTTCAGGCATCTATGGTGCTCTCTGTCCTGCCCTGTTCTCTGTGGACCTGGGTCTTTACTAGTCCTGCACATGCTGCCAGCTTCCCTCCCTGCTTCTCTCTGGGAGGCAGCCCCAGAGGCCGCATGTAGGTCACAGCTGTCCACGCTGCCCTCCAGAGACCTAGAGCAGCAGGAGGAGTTGGGCTCAGAGTCTTTGGGGGGTCTGTCACTGGAGTCAGGGCTGACACTGTCTTTCCTGCTTCGTTTCCTTCCGGTGACCCCTTGGCTCCAGGGCCTCCTGGAATAGGAGTGTTGGGTCAACCTGGATCTCCTCTGAGAGGCCGTCCCCTCTTCCTGGGCAGAGTACAGGGGGTTCATCCATATCTCATATCTAGACCCTGGCTTCCACCGGCCTCGGCCAAGGGCTTTCTCACATCCTGCCTCACAGGTCCCTAGTCCTTGTGCTCCAGGTTCCAAGGAGCCCCCAGGGTGACTCTCACACACACAGTGGAGGGGATCCACCTCCCCCAGAACAGGGACCTCTCCATTGGCTCCCGTGAGGACACTGGCCCTCCCCACCCTCCTGGACCACAGAAGTGCATCCTCGCCAAGTAGGTGGAAACGGACTTTCATCTCTACAGACAGGCTGCCATCCTCATTCATGTGGACCTTTTTCTCAACATCATCACTGGCCACCAATGGGCCAAGCTGGGTGGGCGTGTCCTGAGGATATCTTTCAGAAGGAGGGCCCATCTGGGCGTGATGCAGGGACACTGGGGGGTCACTGAGACCAGACCTCTCCGACAGCAAGGAAAACCGCCGTGGCCGACTGCCCGACCTGGACCTTGAGTGGATCACACTCTGCTTGGCCTTTGGCCCCCAGCTTCCTGGCACATAATAAAAATAAGAAAAAAGAGGAAAGACAGTGAGCTACTAGGGGGAGCTTCAGAGTAAGAGAATAAAGGCTGGTCATGAGCCTTTCATCACCTCAACACCCCTACCACCTCCCAAAACACAAAGTAAGGGCAGAAACCACTCTAGAATGAATATCCAGTCTGCAGTTTGTGAAACAGCAAAGCCTAGTGAGATGAAATTGAAGTCTGAATTCAATCTCAACTCTGCCACTTCCTTACTGTGTAGTTTTTGGCAGAGCCTCTTTACTGAGTTGTAAAATAAGAATAACAGTAGGTTTGTTTTGATGATGCAAGGCAGTGCCTATAAAACTTTCTGTAGACGTTCTAGCACAAAGTAGGTTCTTGGTAGATAGCAGAGTTGGTAGGCAGAACAGCAGTGCCCAGAGCTAATTCCTGGCCCTGCTCATGCCCACCCCCGACACAGAAAGCAAAATCAATAAGCTGCTGCACAGGTGTCTGACTGGAAACTGTAAAATGCTTTTCAATTATTAAGGGTGATTTATCATCCTAACACTCATCAAGCTTTGGGGTTGATCCATGATTTCAAGGAAAGACCTGGACACACAATAGCAAGTCTTGATAGTCAACCCTGCACCCTAGCCTTGAAAAGAGAAAGAAAGGGAGCCACTGAGAGAAGAAAGAAGGGATACCAAGAAAGAATAAAGCCCTTAGTACTTTCTCATTTCATCTCTTGAACTAATGCATGGCAAAAGGAAAAGACTAGTGGGGGCTGAGGCTACAGCCAGCAAAAGAACAGATCTCCCCACTTGAGTCCATCTGGACAGAAGGTTTTTCCAAGCTTTCCTCTTCCATAAGCACCTAATGAGACTGAGGGCTCCTCCAAAGGGGAGGTCTGTGGCTAATAGGTCTTTGTACCTCTAGCACCTGGCATGCAGCGATCACCAAAATCATTATTGTCATTTCTTAACAGATTTTCACAATGGATATTATTTTGTTTATTCACCAAAGATCTCCTAATTCCTGTTTTCTTAAATACCAGACTCCTTTCTCCATACCCCAGTCAAATGTTCAGCCTGATTAAGTTTGATGATGATAATAAAGAGGAAAAGGCAAGAGTTACCCAAAAAAACTAGGATACTCCAAAATTGGGGCCAAAAGGCAGGTTTTTAAAATTATCTGGAAGGGATATCTTCCCAGTCCTACTGAACCACTATCCAGTGAAAAATTGAGGAAACGCCAAAACTAACTCACCAGTTTTATTTCTTGAAGTCTGCCCAGATAAAGTTTCAATCCCATATCTTCTGGAATCTTCCATTGCCAGAGGTTTGAAAGACTCATAACCAGCACATACGAGCACCGAGGGGCTGTGCAGCAGACCGTTCCAAGAGTCCACCTGAAGAAGGAGAGTGTTGAGTTTCAGGAAACTTAGCTTGCAAAACCCACCTTCTTCCCGAGGAGACATAGGTACCGGAAAAATCCCCTCACACTGGACCTTTCCTGAGGTTTGCACATCTCACCCCAGAATTCTGATTCAAGGAAAGGATCCTATCCACTTGCCATAATACCTCCATAACTAGCTAGGGCCTGAGGTCCTACCACTATGACCTTCCTTTCTACCTACACCCTCTCCCTCCACCTCGAATGAGGCCTGTGGTTTAGGGACTATTCTGGATGTCTTAGGTGGGAAACACTTCAAGAAATCTTTGGCCCACTTCCCTGCTTGCACTTGCACCCTCCAGAATACATATTTTTTAAAAACAACCAGAAGGTCCTACATCTTCCTTATGGAGATCTGATTTACTATCTCACTCTTTTCCCACACAGAGTTCTCTCCTGGGTCCTATCTGTGCTTTCCAATATAATCTTGAGGCCATTGCTTCTACCTTCAACCCTTCTGGAGTGGAAAAGGGCAAGGCTGTTCTCTCTACAGGTAGTCATTCTCTTCCAGGCTTCTCCATTGGTTTTCTAGGCTCCTGCCCAGAGGCTTGTGTCATCCTTTCCCACCCACCCCAGGACATCCTGGGCTGGGTACCTATCAGGCAATATTGCATTCCAGGAAACAGGACCCTGCTTTTAGAAAAATCTCACGTGGGCCTGAGGCCCCTGCGTATGTGAGACGTTGCACTATTTATGACATTATATTGTAAGTAGCAGTGTTGGGGTATTTAGTTTCATCTTCAAAGGGCAGTATATGTTCTTTTTTATTTTCTCAAATTAGAAGGGTATGTTCATTAACAAGGAAATGGAAAAAAAAAGAAGACCTTTTGCATCCTGTCTCCACAAATGACATTAAATTAGCTGTACATCACATCTTTCAACCTAGTTAATTAGAAGTTTGTTTCAAACTACTGGGTGCATTTTTTGGTTGATTTGGAGCTCTAGTCAATCACAAAAATACAAACATGACCCAAGTCTATCAATTTATAGATGTAGTCATGTTTCTAGGAAATCAGACTTTTTTAAGGGGAAAAAAATAATTGAGGGCTAAATGATGCTCCCATTCTGGAAAGAGGTTGAGGTTTAGGATCCACACACACAAAAGGAGAGTTATTGAGAGTGTTAATCCAGTTGAGGACCTGAAAACTGAGTTATGACCCAAGCCTGTGCTGGGGAGATACAACATCCTTTTGTTAACAGAAACTCTAATAGTTCTGCAGTAATTCTATATGAAATTACACTAATATTTTTTTCTCTAACTAACTTATGTTTGTACCTCTCCCTCTCACCCTTCCCTCTAACCTGTTGCTAGTTGAAAGCAGGGACCTAGACTTATTTCTCTGTGTACTCTGCATGTAGCTCATGCTAGTACATAGCAATGTGCCATAATTTAAAAGTTTTCTTACATGATAACTCTTAAATCATTAATGATGACTGTATCATTTGCCAGCCATGCAACCATGAGCAAACTACTTAGCCTCTGTGCCTCAGTTTTCTTACCCATGCAAATAAAAGAATGGCATTAACCTCCTCATGAGTTTGTGCAGATGTCATGTCCTAAATTAGTCAATCTCTATTTTACTCTTTCTGCTATAATTTCCAGTACTGCAGAGCATACAAAGCTCCCTAGACTCCTTTGCAGCTATAATTCTAACCACGAAATAGTTTCCAACAATTAGATGCACTTGTACAAGGTATGGAAAATGACAATGTAGCAGAGGCCATCTTTCTTTTGATTTTGATTGTTGTCACAAGAAAAAAAAAAAGTCAAAGGTACAAAGGAGCATGTGCAGCTGAGATGGCAAAAGTCACACTCATTGTTCCAGTACCTAGTCACCAGCTTTCTGGATACCAATAGACAGTAGTGGTATATCACCTGCCTGATTCTGGACCACAGCAGTTGTGATCTGATACTGAACTCAATTATTCTAGTGACAGCCCCTCAAAAACCCACTTGCTTGATTGTGTGAGAGGTATCTACCCAGATAGGTCAATGATGTTCTCGGAATTAGTTCCAGAAATCAAATGTATGCTCCTGAAGCTTCCCAATCTTTAAACACAAAACTCTCTGTGTATAATTTCTTCGTGCTTACGATACCTACAGAGATTTTTGTTTCCTGTACTGAATCATAGCTGATTAAAAGTGCAGTATCAGAGATTGTTACATGCAATAGACACTCAAGAATGGGAATCTAGGATTAGTTATCTGATTATCTGACATGATTGGGTTTAAAGGCAGTGATAATCTGGTTACAATGGGACACTGGTGGCCTATGGCACAAAGTGATAAAACAGATTCTTGAATGATCACCTCTGATAGTAGAATGTAGTGCTTACTGAGAACAGGATTTTGACTATCCCTGGCTGCCTTGATAATGAGAGCTGAAAGGATTATACAGTAGGCTGACTTCTCTGACTTAAAGAAAATGGCAAGCTTAAGGTCTAAGCTCTCAGTTCTGGGATGGCCAGAGGACCTGGGTGCTTCTACTACTACTGTAAAAGAATCTTTTTCTCTTGTAGTCAAACATCAGATGCAGAAACTGATTCTGCTAGTTGTTGAAATACAAATGAAATGGTTGTTGTATGATCCATCAAGCCACAAAGCAGGTATGTCAAAGCAGCACTCCATCATCAGGTGGTGGTGACATGTACTATATCAGGCTCCAGATGTTTGCACTGAAGGCATATGTAAATTGCATGAACCACACTCTCAGTTCACGTGCTTCTGCTGCATTGCCATCTCTCCTCCCCACACACCTACAACTTCCTGGGGAAGTTCCCTATGACCAGTTAACTGAAGATGAAAATATTTGATTCTGGCTTTCAGATGGTTTCACAGGGTATGCTGACACAAGTCAAAAATTGACCGCTGCAGCATGACAGACCCACTTAGGGGGGCATTAAGGGCAGTGGTGAAGGAAAGTACAAGGAACAATGTTGTTGATTGGCTACTTTTCATGGAAGGAGCAAGGGAAGGAGGTTCTATGGCAATTTATGGGCAGTGATTAGCAGTTCAATATGAGAATCAGGGACTTGGAAGGAGTAGGACTGGAGGGTTAGTGACAAGGAACTCTGGAGAGGAATCTGTGCCCAGAGAGAGAGAACATTTGTGTCCCATTGTATGCTCACCAGAAGGTTATAATCATGTGGACAAATGACCTGTACAATAGATGTTAGTCATTATCTTCCTCCAACCACCCCAAGTTGTGCTCAATTGGCTCAAACAAAGTGGCAAAGTAAACATGAACTAGAAACATAAACTACCTTATTCATGTGGATCTGACTGCCAACTCTGCTGAGGCTCCAATCTGCCAAGAACAGAGATCCATGCTAAACTTATGCCAAAATACTTGCAATTTGCAACATACCTTGAGGTATTCAGCCAGCCATCTCTTGTGAAGATAATGACATTGAATCCACCCCTCCCCCTCCATGATGGAAATGTGTACTCATTGGAATAGACACTAATTGTGCTTATATATTTTCTTCCTTTCCAACATCCTTCTAGTATCACCATCCTTGGACTTACTAAATACCTTACTCATCATTGCCATAATCCATGAAGATTAGTTCTATCCAAAGAACTGATTTTATAGCAAAAAAAGTAAGCCAATGCACTAACACACATTTAATTCACTGTGTAGACATATATACCATTGCCCCAAAGTAGCTATAACTTATAGAACAGTGGATCATTCTACGGGAGGCTCAGTTTGAGCACCAGCTGAAAGGTATCACTTTACGATGTTGAGGCATTGTCTTGCAGGATGTGATACGTGCTCTTGACTGGCAACTAATATACAGTATAGTGCTGTTTCTCCATAGGCAACAGATGCCTGGGAATTAAAGGTGAGAATGAGAGCAGTTCCTCTCACTGTTACACCTATGACCTAACTGAAAATATTTTGTTTCCCATCCCAACAACTTCAGGCTCTGCTAGTTTGGAAGTCCCTGGATCTAAGGGGAAATGTTCCAACCAGGAGACACAACAGTGGGTCAGTGAAGTTGAAAGTTGAGACAGCGCAGTTGAAAGTTTAAAGGATCCCTTACCTGGCCATATGGTGATTCTTGCAACAATGAACCACAAGGCAACAAGGGGGTTTCTGTATTGAATGGGATGATTGATTCTGATTATCAAGGGGAAATAGGGCTGCTGTAATGCAATAGGATGGGGGAAAAGTCATCTATTGCTCAGGGAATTCCTTGGGTGCTTTCTGTAGCTGTCATATTCAGTGGTAAAAGTTAACCCAGAAGCTCATGAAGAACCTCCAAGGGCTCAGAGTCCACAGGAAAGATACAGCACATGCTAGCAAATAGTAAATGCACCATAATTTAGATTGTAGAAATGGTTCACTCTACCACATCCATAACCACATTAAGCTGAGGTGCTGGCAGAGGTCAGAGGGAACACACAAAATGGACAGTAGAAGGAAACCTAATACCATCAATGGCCTTGCAGTAGATAACCTGGTTTACTTCACAGCTTTGGTAGGTATGAAACAATTTTCTATGTTTTGCCTTTGCCTCCATCTGGCACTTTATACAAGGTATTTTGGTGGTTGTGGACTTGATAGCTAAATCTTAACACAGAGGCTACAAGGTGGGCTTGTGCCCAGAGGATGGATGGTACAGTTCTAATGTGACCCTGATGTGACTCGGAGTTGGGGAGGAAGTGCATTTGTTCTGACTGTAGGAAGGACAGCTACATTCTTAGGTGAGAACCCGCTGCTGTAGATGCTGCTTATAAATTTAAGTAGTGGTAGAGTAGTATATACAGGTGTTAAATAGTGATAGGAGTGGATTATGGGGAGACTGTGGATTAGATCAATCCACCTCCTTCCCCCATCACGCCCACCTACAGTGTACATTTATGTTCTGCAAAATCTGGAAAGGCAAAAATTACATTCACTAGCCTTCTTTAAAGTTAGGACTGTATGAAGATTGGGTTCTCCATCAATTAGACGTACTTGATCAAGTCTGGGAAAGCAAGTGAGACAGACACTATCTCTTCTTGATTCTTGTTGTTGTTGCAAAGCAAATGTGTGGGTACCAGACGGCTACAGTAGCCCAGACAGCAGTGTCTGGACTCGGCACCCCAGTGTTCCTGCATGTCAATAATGTCAACATGCAGCTGTGGCAGTTTCCTGATCCCAGCTTTACAAACTTGGCTGCCACTGCAGAGAAGTACTCTTCAATTCAATAATCACAGTAGCTTCAAGCAGGGTAGTAGCTTCCTGCAGACCAGCTCAGAGCTCATGCCTCCAATTGTTCAAAGATTTGGAAATCCCCTGATGCCCTGTATTAGATTGCTTTCTGCTAAAGGTACTTTGAGTAGTTTTCATGTTTTGCACTGAATTCTCACCGAAATAGGTGGGATTGGATAACAGAAGGATTGGATGAGGAAATAATAAAAATGTGCAAGGCGTGGTGTCTGGCACTTACTAAGTGCTCACTAAATGGTAGCCAGAATATAAATAATAATTGCTTGTTTAACTGACTGCATGTTTCTATTCACCTTTAATTAATAGCAGGGCAATCTGTGCTTCATTTTAAGGGATAACTTCCCCATTCCATCAAAGTATTTCGATCTGAGGGCCAAAGAACTTTTTAGAGGAAATATCATACCCAGACAGCCTACCTTTTCTCCACTGGTCGTATACACCTGTTTCACAGGAAAGTGCAGAAGATCTGAGGCTTTGCTGAGAAAGGCCGTCAGGTTCCTTGTATTTCTGTGACTGAGAACCACTGTCTTCTGGAACCTAGGGTCCCCATTCTTAATCAGCATTATCCTCCTTGGGACCTTAGGACCCTTGCAGGAAGAGGATGTTCCTGGCGCCTCACCCCGGCTTTCAAATTCCCTTGACTGCTGAGCAGATGAGGTTCCCCCTTGTGGCCAGCCTGGTCCACTGGGTGTTTTGGGGGGCTTCTTATCAGAGCAGAGGTAGCAGCCACCATCTTCCAGCTGTTCCAGGGCACTGAGGCCATGCAGGCCCCGGGGCGTAGTGACAGAGCGCACCCCAAAGGAGAGAGGCATGCGCTGAGAGAGCTCATCCATCAGAGCACCGAAGCTCTTGAAAGCACGCTGGTCAACAGCCAAGCGAACGCCAGCAAACCGGGGATCCCCTCTCTTGAGGAAGGTTATCTTCTTGGCTGGTGTGATCTGGGTGACAGAGGGAGTCCGGGCCACAGAAGGCAGTAGGCACTCCCGGTGGCTCGGGGCCTGGGCATCTCTCAGGGTGCTGTTCATGGCGTGGAGGTCCAGGCAGCTGAAAGGGATTAGAGGAAGAGGAGAGTCAGAGAGAAACCTGCGAGAGTTTGCATTTCTCTCTCCTTTGTTAGAGAGGCGCCTCCTGGCCATCCCAAATTTTTTCCACTCGGCTACATAGAAGCTGGTTAACCCATTTTGACAGGAATAGAAGGAAGGCCAAAGGTTTGGCACCAGACAGATACGAATTCAAATCCCAACTCCCCACTTAATACCCAGGAGGTTAATGACATAATCTTCATCTTGGTGGATCTCACCTCTAAGATGCAGCCATGTTCACTCTGCATAGTGACTATAATGATTAACTGAGTTTACACATACAGAACACCTGGCATAGAGTAAGCATCAATAAATTCTTCTTCCTTTCCTTCCTCTTGCTGTTTCTCTTACCCTCTTCTACCACCTTGAACTCCTTTAATACTTTAGAGCTTGTCTCCTGAAGAGGTGGGTAAATAAAGAGAAGACCATATAACACAGGCATAAGAACATGGGACGGGCATTCAGGAGACTTGGGTACCTTGCCTGCTCTCTCAGTGCAAGGTTTTGTGTGTAACCCTGGAGGGATTCCCAGCAATCTGGATTCACATCTTCTAGGTACCAGGTGAGCAGAATCCCTTGGTCACAAACCACTCGGAGATGGGAGGGTAGACGAGGAGACTTGTAGCCCAAAGAGGATGCCACCGTGTCTTTTCTTTATTATGTGGTAATGTTTGCATTAATGTAAAAAGAATGCCCCCCTCCTTGCATCCCTCCAAAGTCTTTGGAAGATGTGTAATAAACCTTATGGGAGAATACCCCAGCCCACTTCCATCGATGTGGAAGATTGGTGGCTTAGCCTAGCTTTGATAGGATCAAGCCCATTTGTCAAACTGTTCATTTCTATTCCCACCTCAGGGGAACCCCCATTGTCTTGCCCTGGACCCTTGGAAAAGCCTCCCACAGGCTCTTCCTGTCCAGATCACCCTGCTCTGTTCTGTGCACCTGCCGGTCAAGTTGTCCTAAAACCTAGTTTTTACCTAGACATTTCCTATGCTCCAAAACCTTCAATTGATTCCCCAGTGTCTGAAAAAGAAGTTTGGGCCATTTACCCCCACAATTAAAGGGCTTCTCAGGCTTGCTTCTGGCTGTCCCTTGAGCCTCAGCTCCTGTTTATTTCCTGCAGGAATTCTCCACTCCCATCAGGCTGCCTGGCTCAGAGGCTCTCCCTGCATGGCAGCCCCTATCCTTCTGCACCCTGCCTTGGCTTACCTCCTTTGTGGAGCCTGCACCAGATCCCTAGTCCGGGGCAACCTCCGTTTTCAGTATATCTCCCCCCGATATTTCCAATATTCTGGGCCTGTATCCCTTCTGGCCAAGTACCCCAAGCCTGGGAAGCAAATCTGTACTGCCCAGGGCTCCAAGCCCTATGCTTGACACAGATCAGAGGCCCAGGAAATACAAACCAATTAATAACACCCATATTTCACAGAACTCATAACAACGCTCAATCCTGTCAGTAAACGGATACTTGATGAATCATGACCAAGTGAGGAGTCTTCCCTGCTTCCACGTTGTTCAGACCATAGCAGGATCCTCATAAATGTGCACACGGCAAGTAAACATGATCTTCCCTGCTGCAGCCATTAATCCTACTTACGGCTCAGTGGTGCCCCCATCTCCCTTTCTTACCTTTACTCTCTATTTATCCGCATTCATCTTAGGGAAAGAACTCTTCTCTCATTTTCAAAATCTTGGAGCACAAAGAGGCCTTTTAATCCACTCTCATCTCTGGTACAAACTTTGTAATTAGGTTCTTCAAACTCCTCCCTCCCAGCTAATCCCTTTAAGCTGCTTTCTTAGGCCTCCCACTAACATCCCTGCAGTGGTCATAAGCTGTTACCCAGGCATGTCTTCCTGCAGGACTAACTTTTCTTCCTACTTGATTTCCATTTTCGCTTATGATAATGCACATCCTTCTTGGCCCTTACGAAGGGACTGAGAGAGGGGCAAGGAGGGTCACCGTGTCCCCCAGCATCACCATGTCCCCAAGGTCAGTGTTCTCCGTTGTCACTGCATTCTTCAATGTCACCACGTCCCCCAGCATTGCCACGTTCCCCAACATTCTGCTGCCTCCAAGGGCTTTTCTGCTTCTTGCAGCCTATTTCTGGGCAGAGACAGCCTCTCTGGAAACCTCTGAGACAGCAACTCTGCAGTGAAAAGGGGAGACTTCAAGCAGAACCTGGCCTGCAGCACAGGCAAAGACCCTTCTGTCATTCCTTGAGGACCCAGGCAAAAGCTTAACATTGCAACATATGCTCAAGTGGCTGACTGCCCCTTTCTTCTGGCATTCTTCTAGAAAATAACATCTTTTTGAGTTAGAATTCTCAATATCCAACTGGGTTTTTGAAATAAAAAGAGAAATGGATCCTAAGTACCGAAGATCAGGCTAGCAGCAGTCACACTTCACCATGAAGGCTCCTTCCCAGCATGAGACCAAGCGCACATGAGACCAAGAAGCTGAGGGAACTTACTGGTCATCCCCTGCTGAATGTACCTGCACTCAAATAACTGGCAAGATGCTGCATATACATAAACACACACACACAGACGTACACACACATGTGCATGCACACATATACAGGCACATGTTAGAAAAAAAAATTTAGGACCCAGGAGAATGAGCTGAAGGACCCAGGGTGGCCTAGATATGTGGACTATGAAAGGTGAGGGCATATATGACTCACACTGCTCCTCGCAGGAAGGTGAGGCAACTGCTTGCTTTCCAGCCTCATTGATTGAAACAAACAGGTTCAACTTCATCTCTTGGCAAGTCTCTGAGAACCATGACCTTCTCTTGCAGCTACGGGGAAGGGAGAAGCAAATCGATTTTCCTTTTCAAGGAGGCTTAATGAACTTTTGATTCATTCACCTTCAAAACAACCTGGCCATACCAGGTTATTCATTCATTCAACCACCCATTCCTTCACTCATATGTGTACCCATCAAAGATTTCTGAGCATCTAGTGGGTACCAGGGTCCATGTTGGGTCCTGGAAATATGAAGATTGCAGTGACATTTCATGAACCTTCAAAAAGTTCACATTTTAGTGTGACAAGCAAGGACATCATTAAAATGTAACATAAAAAATGTTCTGAGATATATAGATATAGATATATTATACACAGGGTGTGACCAAAAGCAGATTAAGAGGAACAGCAAATCAGGGAAGACTTCCTGACAGAGGTGACATGCAGCCTCCTGAGTTGAGACCTAAAGGACAATTTAAGGATTAACCAGAGAAGGAAGAAGTTAGGACCAGCATGACAAATAGATATGGACTTGGTGCCAATTCTGAACAACCAGGTGGGCAGGTGGAAGGACTGGAGGAAAGGTGTCCAGGCTTCCTGTGTGTTGCAATCAGCTAGCAATGTTGCCATAGCATCAAGACAGAGATGGGCCAGAGAAGTACCAGACACTTGCCGTCCCTGCTCTGCTCAGGGCATTTGGGATGGGGGAGTATGTGCAAAGTTGCAGCAGAGGGAGAAATCTTGGGCATTCGAGAAGAGCCTTCGAGGATGTCATCCTAATATTTTAGAAAGACCCCTCTGGCAACAGTAGGGAGAATGGGGCCTGGGAGAGCAGGACGGTAATTGGTGAGTGAAGGTCAATTGCTGTGGACTGATCCCGCAGAGGCTGAGAAGGCACCAGAGGGACTGGTGACAAACAGGCGGGCTGTGGAGGGCGCTGCAAGGGAGGACGAGGTCCTGCGTGGCGCTGGGGGTTCAGGCTCAGGAACTTGGGTGGGAGGTGGCACTGTCTACTCATCCAGCGAGGTTGCAGAAGGAGGAGCAGTTTTGGAGGAAGTGGTGAGGGGGCGGTGGGAAGGGTCATCCTCTGGGCAGGAGCAGGTGCACCGCCCAGGACTGCATCTGACATGGCTTTATTTAGGGAGCCGGTGGATGCCCCGTGAGGATAAAGCGGCACAGACACAGCTCTGGCACCAGATACCTCAACAGCAGAACCCAAAGTCCCCCTCCGCTGAAGCTTAAGAGGCCAAAAGTGGCAAAAGCAAACTCGGGTTCCCTACGTTAGATCTAAGAACAGGTAAGTGAAGAAAAGGAGGACAGTATCCCAGTCTGGCAAAAATAGTGGGGAAATAAGAAGCAGATGTCATTGCAGGCCAAGGTGACCAACTGTTCCAGCTTACCGGGAACATCTTGCCTAGTTTTATTATTTTTTTTTAAATGTTTTATTTCGAGAGTGAGAGCAAACGAGCAGAGGAGGTGCAAACCCTGACCATTCAGAATCCCGTAATAAATACATCCCATGCAACATTCTGCCAACACCATCCCCTAAAAAGAGGGAAATCCCACAGGGTTTTTTTTTTCTTCCCATGCTGTTCTTTCTACTTGAAATGCTTTTCATCTATATTGACCAAGTTAAATGTCACTTACCTTTTAATATTTTTTTAAGTTTATTCATTCATTGTGAGAGGGGGGACAGGCAGAGAGAGAGAGAGAGAGAGAGAGAGAGAGAATCCCAAGCAAGCTCCACACTGAAGAGCTTGACATGGGGTTCAAACCCACAAACCATGAGATAATGACCTGAGCCCATGCTTAACCAACCGACTTAACCAACACCCTGGGACTGTCTTGGTGTTAACATTGAACCTGCCCCCTCAAATTCTGGGACCCATTAGCCACCCCCTGTCCCCCAGCTAACCGGACAGTTGGTCACCTTCAGTGTGGGGCCTGTGCGGTTTCCCAGGAGCAGATGGCCTCTTCCTGGCACTGGCCTTGTGTCAGTGAGGCCTCGATAATCTGGTCTTGCCATGAGTCGACTGGTGGAGCTGGTTGAGCCCCTGGATTCAGCAGGACCTAAAACCAGAACCCAAACTGGAAAGCCAGACTCTTTAGTTATGTGAGCCAACCATTCTCTCCTGAGCTGAGGTTTCTATAATTTGAAATAGAAAGGGACTTGGACCCACCAGGGAGCAGGACCAGTGAGTATCCTGCATTTTCTGGATTCCAAAGCTGGGTTTCTGAGTTCAGAAGACCCCTTGGGTGGGGATGGTGGCCCTCAAGCCCCTCCCAGATCCTCCCACTCTACCCCCAGTATGGGACAACTGCCTCATTCCTACCTGCCGGTGAGGGTTGGAGAGGGGAGAATGTAACACAGGCCCTCAAATGTGGGACAAAGGATTAATAATCAGCTGATACACATAGTTGCATATATCAGTTTGTCCTTCGTTGCTTTCCTCCTGGTAAAATCATGAGGTTTCTCTCCCTAAGTGGAGGGGGAGAGGATATGACCTCCTAAACAGACAAGCAAGGAAGGACTCCAGACCTGGCCCAGAGACAGGGTGGCCTGAGTCCATTAAGGTCCTCCTTACCACATGAAGCAGACTGGCCACACAATTCTAAACCTGCGTCATGGTAGAGGGAAGACAGCCCTTGCCCCAATACTTGATAAAAAGGGTATAAAGGAAGAGAGGAGCCTGACATTTGGATGCAAGGAATAGTGGGGGGAAAGGGGCAGAGAGAGTAAGGGGGCAGAGCTGGAAGACAGCAAATAAGGCTTGTTTTCCAGCTTTCCACATTCAGTTCCTAGCTTGAGGTCCAGTGGAAGGAATTCTGGTGGCTGAGGGGGTGCAGCCAAGATAAGGTGAGAGACACTCAAGTCAGCAGAGGGCTTCTGTCCAGCCAAGACCCACGACCGAGCTCTAAGAGAGACCTCTTCTTGGACTCCCTACCCCACTTCCACTGGGGAAGAACCTCACCAAGGTATGCTGGGGAGAGTGCATTGGAGGGGACTCTGAGTCAGCTTTCCCAGGTGACCAAGCTGCCATGCGTATAGACAGGATCATGCAAGAGCTCAGGGCCCAGCTACCAAGCTATGGTGGGTAGTCTTGGTGAGCACAGAGACAAGAAGGTGAACCACTTTTCTGGCCCAGCAAACCCCAGGGCCCACAGCACCAGTCAGTGCTATTGTGGGATTGGTTTGGGGCAACAAAGGATGGGGGAGGGGTGTTAGGGGATTTCAGGAGGAAGCAGGGCAAGAAAGCAGAGGAGGCATTCCAGCTGTGTGTGGGAGGGGGAGGGAAGCAGGGAAAAACAGATTAAGGGGCAAAAGGAGAAAAAAATAGAAATCACAGGAAATGCTCAAAACGGTGACAGCCCTGGTGGACGAATTGGAAGGGCGGGCTTGCAGGGGAGGAAACAGTGTTGTCTGCAGTCCTGGAAGCAGGCTATGCCAGGGTGAGGAGCTGGAGGCAGGAGCAGGCAGCAAGAGTGATGGATTCAGGAAGAAGATAAATAGGGTGAAGTCTGCAGGCAGGGTGGAGGCTGGGCTTTGCAGGAGAAAAACAACAAGTGGCAAGGACCCCAGAGCTAGATCTAAGAGGGAGTGAGCAGAAAGCAGGGAGAGCACTGTGGCCGAAGCCTTGAAGTGTTAATTGATATTACAATCAACAGCTCAAAGAAACAACAATGACGTCAGTAGTACATGTCCCAGAGAAAAGTGTTTACAGCACGTAGCCTCCAGAGAGAATAAGAGCCACCGATATTCCAGGCAGCTAAGACCTTCATAGGTTCCTCCAGGTCCACAATGGGTCCATACAGGGTGTATGGAGTCTAGAGCCATTTTCAACACCACCTTTCAGTGACTCCAGTTTCCCAAGGAGCAGCATTATTTTATGAGTCAAGAAGGAAGGAAGGAAGGAAGGAAAGAAGGAAGGAAGGAAGGAAAGAAAGAGGAAAAAGAGAGAGAAAGAGAGAGAGAGAAAGAAAGAGATTGTGAGAGACTAAGACAAAGACATGCTATTAATTGCAGGATACATCCTGATTTCAGAGATATTAAAACATGGGAGAACCTCTGTGTATTAAAGTCAGTGAAATACAGTATGACAAAGAGCCACACATGGGTTGTACACATAGTTGTGATAAAGCCACAGTGCTTACTTGAGTTTGATTTCTACTGATTTGAAGTGACAACAGCATCAGGGAGTCAGTGTACTAAAACCTGATAGTCATGTCATGGTGCTCAGATGGGCAAATGTGACTCATAAAAGAAGGAGGGACCACAATGACATATACCACCTCACACCCATTGGGATAGCTATTATCAAAAACAAACAAAATCAAAAATCCAGAAAACAAGTGTTGGCAAGGATGTGGCGATTTTGCTGGTCAGAATGTAAAAACGTTTAGCTGCTATGGAGAACAGTGTGGCGGTTCCTCTAAAAACCAGATATATGGGCACTTGGGTGGCTCAGTCGGTTAAGCGTCCAACTTCAGCTCAGGTCATGATCTCACAGTTTGTGGGTTTGAGCCCCACGTCAGGGCCTGTGCTGACAGCTTGGACCCTGTAACCTGCTTTACATTCTGTGTCTTCCTCTCTCTCTCTGCCCCTCATCCTCTCTCTCTCTCTCTCTCTCTCTCTCTCTCTCTCAAAAATAAACATTGAAAATCATATATAGAATTACCATATCATCCAGCAATTTCACTTCTGGGTATACACCCAAAAGAACTGAAAGCAGAGACTCAAACAGATATTTGTATACCATGTTCATAGAAGCATTATTTACAATAGCCAAAAGGCAGAAGCAACCCAAGTATCTATCAACAGATAAACAAATAAGCAAAATGTGGCAGAGACATACAAATGACTATAATTCAGCCTTAAAAGGGAAGGGAAAACATTATGTTAAGCGAAATAAGCCAAATACAAAGGGAATAATCCTTTGTATCATATACGTATCACTCTACTCATATGAAGTACCCAGAACAAATTCATAGAGACGAAAGTAGAATGGTGACTGCTGGGGCTGGGAGGAGGAGGGATGGGGAGTTTGTGTTACTCGGGATGCAGTTTCTGTTTGGGAAGATAAAATGAGTTGAGATGGATGGTGGTGATGGCTACACAGCAATGTGAATGTCCTTAATGCTGCTGAATTGTACACTTAAAAGTGGTTAAAATGGTACATTTTATGTATATTTTACCACAATAGGAAATGTAAAATGAAATAATAGAAAAAATGTAAAGGAGGGGGTGAGGAGAAAGGTGATTTGGTGGGTGGAGACTTCCCAAATCTGGTGCTGAGGTGGAGAAGGGTGATGGCAAACACCACACTGGCTCCCCAGCAGAATAGGTCCTCTCTAGAGGTGCTCAAGGCTCTGAGTGCTGGATTCAGGAAGAAAATCAACAGTGCGAGAGGGAAAGCAAGTGTAACAAGAGTGGTGGTTGTGATTAATGGCAGTAAAGCAACCCAGAGGCAAATGCTGAGATCTGCTATGTGCCAGAAATTTGGTTAGACACAGACTGAGGCACAGCATGGAGACATGGGTTTATGTCTACTAAACTTATAATGCAGGGAAGGAGACAGAACGTCTGCACCTGGGTCCTCACCCTTGGGCACATGAGTGTCCTTGCTGCTTCCAGGGGGACCCAGGCTCATGAGCCCACCTTGGCTCTTCTAGTAACTAGCTGATGGCTCTGAGCAGATTGACCTCTCTGAGCTCAGTTACTTTAATCATAAAAAGAAGGTGACAAACTAAAGGGCCACTGAAGTTACACGAGGAGTTTGTAGGAAAGGGTAGCACATAATGCTATGCTATGAATGAGTTACCTTGAATCATGAAGACCTCTTGAAAAACTACTGGACTCATTAGTTCCTAAAATTGTCCAGGTAATACCCTCCCCTTTCAAAATTATGGTGAAAACCATGAAGAACACCCCAGAAAAAATGAGTACATCGCCATATTCCACATGTCCAATAATTATATGCACATAATATTGCATACAATTTCAGGGCACATGGGCCTCTGAAGCCCACCCATAGAAGCCCCCCAAAGATTCACAAAGTCCAGGATAAAATTTTCTGATCTAGGTCTGAGGATCTAATGTAAAACATGGTGATTATAGTCGATAACATTGTATTTGTTTCATTTGTGAATTGTAATTGTATTGAAATTTGCTAAGAGAATAAAACTAAAATGTTGTCTTTCATACACAAAGAACCTTTGCCTAGTTACTGGAGATGAGAAAACTGAGGAGAGGAAGGATAATTGACAGAAACACTGTGGAGCTCTGGATTGACCAGTATATGCTGGTGGTGGGATTTAGGAAGAAGGAAAGAAATTGTGTTTGTGAATATAGATACTCTTATTCAACTTGTAGCTACAGAGAAAAGTTTTGTAAAGATAGTTCCCTTTCTGCCTGATGATAAATGAAAGACACATTCATGACAAGTCAGGAAAAGAGAGTTGGGATGGGAAGAACCCTGATATTGACATAGGAAGTAAAATCCTTGGAAACTGAGTTTAAAAAAATACAAACAGCATTAGAATATGTTCCTGCCCCCCACCTCCCACGTACACACTTGCTAATATTTTCTAGACAGCTTATCAACAAGGGAAGTAGGCTAATGAGATGGCCTGGATTTATAGGGCTTAAAATGCAAAGTGGAATGTGCAAAGTGGAGTTTCTGAGCTCTGAAGAAGGCAGGAGGTGCTTCTGGTTCTGTCCCTGCTGTCCCAGGCAGTGCTTGGCACATCACAGGTGCTTGACAAATATTTGCAGAATAAATGATTCTTGGGAGACCATGCAGTGGTAAGAGTACAGTCAGCAAAAAATAAGATAACAATAAAATAGGGGCAGTATAGCCCAAGGTCAGAAAGCTTGCCTGCCCATGGGCCAGTGCATGGAAGAAACAAACAGCCAAAAAAAAGTGCGAGTCCAACAGATACCATGGGCTGGAGACAGCTGGGGGGGGGGGGGGCGGTGCACAGACAGGACAAACCCAGGCAGCTAAGAAATGAACTAAGGATGCCTGAGATCCAACAAACATATAATCTCAGGTAAAAGAGATGGAGTAAGGATCAAATTTTAAAAAATCAATGGGAAGGAACTGGGCAGAAGCTGGGGAGAAGGAAGGGATAGACTTCTTTGGGGGCAGGCCAAGAGGGCAGAACTAGGGGTTGAGAATGGCCAGAGCTTTCCTAGGACCCTGAGGCTACTCTCAGCTGATTTAGGAAACAACTTTTAAACAAATGGAGTCATCAACAAGATGACTGTAGCATCAGAAATTGCATTTGGCTCCTAATAACAGAGACCCTCATCCCCAAATGACTTTAATTAAGGTAGTTGTTTATTCTCTCACATAAAAAAAGTCTAGAGATGGACACTCTTGAGCCAGTACAGAATGTCCCTGACAATTTCCACATGTCTGCCTTGTTACACTTACTCCTGACTTCTCTCTTCAAGTTCCCTCATAGTTACAAGATGGCTGCTGTTGTTTGACCAGAATCCATTCAGCCCAACACTAATGGTCTGCTTCTTCAGGCTCTGTGCTCACCAAAGCCACCTGCCACAGCTTTACTACCAACCCCTGAGCTCTTGTGTCGTTCTGTCCATACCCCAAGGCATACAGGTAGCTCAGAAAAGTAAACATGAGAGTGCCTACCAATCCACTCTACCCAACCTACCTTGATGAGGCCCTACCCCAAGTGGGAGTCAGGTAGGGAGTCCAAAAGGAGATCTTTAGAGCTCAGTCATGGGGCTTGGTTGGAAAAAGGCCCTTTGCTCTTGACGTGTCATTCACCTGCAGAGAGTAGAGAGCTAGGAACAGAGCTAAGAACCCTGTCTTGCTTTGTTCCAGCTCTGCACACTTCCTTTCTTTGCCACCCATCCACATTTTAAGAGGAGGAAGGAGGAAAGTCAGAGGCACTTACCAACTGAGTTAACCCCTTAGAAAATTGACCTGAAGCTGTCATCTAACAACTTCTGCCTACTTCCTGTTGCAGAACTTCAAGGGCCATTGTGACCTGCATGGGGGCTAGCAACGACTGTAGCAGCAGGTGGAGAAACCAGGTCTGGCAGCAATGACCGACCACTCTGGGACATCTTTGGCTTTCAAGTGGAGAAAGAGGATGTGATATAAAGTTTGAGAGCTATAAAGGACAGATTGAGAGAAAACTTCAAGACAAGTTCTGGAGAATGAAGCATTTTGGTTTTGCTATATGCCCATATTGTTTCCCAGGAAAATAAATGCCTGTCTACAGGGTAGCAGCGTGGGTCAGAGGAAAGAGCTCTGCACTATTTGACAGGCAGCCTGCAAACATGGGCTTGGCCGCTGCCTAGCTATCTGACTGTGTGCAGATCACTTACTACCTCTGGGCCTCACTTTCCCATCAGTAAATGACACCTCTATTCACTTCCAAATGCAAAATCCAGTGGTTCTTGAATGGCCCATTTCTGGGGGGGGAAAAAGTGCTCTCCTGGGTGTGATGGTCTTGAGCAACAAAAGGTGTGTGGAGGTGAGTGAGCCCTTTGGCAAGGTTTTCTCCTGCATGCACAACAGAAGAAGTGAACAGAAGGATGAGCTCAGAGAGAAGGAAGCTAGTCCAGGCCAGTAGCATTCTTGAATAAGATTCAAAATCCTACTGGAAATGGCAAGTCATTGGTGCCAGTGACAGTTATCTAACCCAGTAGACCAAGCATAGGTCACATAAAAAGTTCAGAAAAATCAGATGTTTACTCAAAATAAGAGAAAATATTAAACATGCCAACAAAGGTCAGGCTCCCTGGATTAGAAAAAGGCCTTTTACAGAAAATCATAGATGTAAAAGTGGCCAAGATGATAAGCAGAAAATCACTGTTAAAAAAACAAACAAACAAACAAAAAACTTCAAAGCATCTCTAAGTACAGTGGGGGCATAAAGACTAAAAAACCAGAAAGAGGGGCACTCAGGTGGCTCAGTCAGTTAAGCATCTGACTCAGGCTCAGGTCATGATCTCACGGGTTTGTGATTTCAAGCCTAACATTGGGCTCTGTGCTGTCAGCAGAGATCATCTGTCTTCTGCTGTCTGTCCCTCTCCAACTCGTGCATGCACTCTCTCTTTCTCTCAAAAATAAATAAACATTTTTTTAAAAAAAAACCATCAAGAGATGCACACAGAAGCCACGTTCTATGATATAATGAGCTGTTACCAATGGGTCAATAGCCAGGTATTATACCAAGGGAATCAAAAGGTACAGTTCCACCACCGGCCTCAGGGAGATTATGATCCCACTGGGGAGGTGGGAGGTGGAGGGACATGAGTGTGGCTAGCGAAGGGCTGCACTTGGATGTGCAACTGAATCACCTGGGTATTTTCTCCAGCTGCTGTAATCTGGTACCACAGATTGGGCATCTCCAAGTACAGAAACTTACATTCTCACAGTTCTGAAGTCTAAGATCCAAGTGGTTGGCAGAGGTGGTTTCTCCTGAGGACTCTCCCCTTGGCTTGAAGATGGCCACCTTCTCCCTGTGTCCCCACATGGTGCCCCCCCTATATGCATCTGTGTCCTAATGTCCTCCTCTTTGCCAGTCATATTGGATTAGGGCCCACCTATATGTCTTCACTGAACTTCATTACCTCTTAGAAGACCTTATCTATAATCATATTCTGAGGTACTGGGGTTAGGATTCAACATAAGAATGTGGGGGGGGGGCACGATTCAGCCCATCAGCCTATAACCCCTAGAGAGCTTTTGAAAGTACTGATGCCCAGACTGCACCTTCAGATATCCAGAGTCTTTGGTTTGGCCTGAGATCCAAACAATTTTTTAGAATTTAAAAATGGTGTTCAATTTCTTTGGGGAACAACAACAAAAAAAGTCCCCAAGTGATTCTCAGCCAGTGTTGAAAACCACTAAGCTAAAGTAACACCTGGAAAATAGTGTATGGCAATTGCAGACCAACCCAAGTGGTGTTAAGTCTAGGCACAACAGAAATTCACAGGGACAAACAAACCCTGGAACTGCACCTGGCAGAAAATCACTGTTAAAAAAAATCTCCAAAGCATCTCTAAGTACAATGGGGACATAAAGAGTGAAAAACCAGGAAGAGGGGCGCTTGGGTGGCAGAGAGTTGGACCAAGACTTTCCAGTGGCCCTTTGGGGGAGTGGGAAGATGTGCACTGACAGAGCAGGGTGAGCCCCATAGCAACTTTGTGGGTGGGGCCTTGTTTGAAGGAGTGAGCCTGACTCTCCAGAGTGGTGACATTGCTTGGTGACATTACTCGCCCTTATTTGGGGGAGGAAGTGTTGTATATAAAGCAGCTGCACAGGCAGGAGCCATGGGGGACTTCTGAGTAGGGGCATGATGATCACCCAAGATGAACCAGCAGGATGAATTGGAGGGCCTGTGGTGAGGATATTGTCATGGCAACAGTACCTACATACACACACACACACACACACACACACACACACACACACCACAAAATGGGCAAGGGGCACTGTACATAATGAATATACAAGCACAGCTCAGCAAGAGTTCACAAAACCTAAAGAACCCTTAACTGTACACAATAAATCATACAGTAATCTTTTATATAGTTCAGAATAGACTTAATGGCTGTACTGTTAGAGGACAGTGGTTCTATGTATGGGGGAGGGGATACAGGGATTGAAGATTGGTAGCACATTTGAGGACAATGGCTCTGGAACTCTGGTAATTTCTGATTCTTGAGCTGGCAGTGGTTACATTGGTTTGCTCAGTGATAATTCAGTAAGTATAGCTGGCTAATAACTCCTGATTTATATACTTTTTTTTGTATGTATGCTATACTTCAATAAAAATCAAGTTTAATGTTAACAAATGTTTTGTGATACCCCATTGAATAAACTTACCAAATATATTTAGCCACTACCCTACGGGTAGACATTTCTTACTGTGATTACTACAGACAATACTGACATAAACACCTTTATAAACATAAAAGTAAAAGAAGAAAAGAATGCTTTAAGGCAACATGTGTAAAGCTCTTTCCAGTTTACAAAATGATTTTATATATAGGCATATATGTTTAAATGCATACATAAATATATTTAAATATATACATATATATACAATAATAGTTGTATGTATGACCTCACTGTTCCTACCATAACCTATAAGGGAGAGGGTGGGAAGCCCCACTGAACAAAGGAGAAATCCAAGGCCAGGCACAGTTCCAGGGTTTGTTTGTCCCTTGGCCTCTGGGTCACAAATGACAGAGGCAAGGCTTTGTCAGCCTTCAAACTGCTAACACCACATCTCTCCCTCAGGGCTGCCTCAGCCCATTGATGAGGATTGGTTGCAGGCAGAAGAGAAGCAGCCCATTCTTGATGAAGTGAAAACCAAGGGCCACAAGCCCATAAATACTGCACCGTGGGGAAGACACTGTGACCGCAAGTGTCTGGATTCAAAAACAGGAAGGGGGAAACCAGCACAGAGCAGATTTGGAATCAGTCCATGGAAGTTGAATGAATAACTCCAAATCCTGCTTTCTCAGACACTTACTGTGGCCTCTGTGAGCAGGACTGCTCATTTCCTTGAGAATGTTTTTGTCATTTTGTCATCATGCTTCACATGGTGGGAGTGGTGGGGGAGGAGCCTTCAAGAGGCCACCAGAGGACGGATCCTACTGAGGAAGAAAAGGGAGCAAAGACAGGGGACAGACCTGGCCCAAGGAGAGGGCATAGTGATTGGCATAGGCCAAGCGGTTTCTCTTCCCACAATCCTATCATTGTGTAGTAGTCAGGGTCCTCCAGGGAAACGGAACCAACAGAACGTATGGAGAGAGATACATAAAGATTTATCTTGAGGGACTGGTGCATGAGACTTCAGAGGCTGAGGGGTCCCACTGTCCACCATCTGCAAGCCTGAGGCCCAGAAGAGCCAGAGGTATAATTCAATCTGAGTCCAAAGGCCTGACACCCAGGGGGAACTGATGGTGTCAGTCCCAGTAGAGTCTGAAGGCCCAAGAACCAAGCATGCTGATGTCTGAGGACAAGAGAAGATGGACGTCTTAGATCAATTGATCAATTAGAGAGCAAATTCTCCCTTCCTTTGCCTTTTGGTCCTATTTGGACCCTCCATGGATTAGATGATGCCTACTCGTGTTTGTGAAGGTCTTCTTTATTCAGTTTACTGATTCAAATGCTAGTCTCTTCTAGAAACACCCTCACAGACATACCCAGAAATCATATGTTGCTAGCTATCTGGACACCTCTTACCCCAGTCAAAGTGACATGTAAGTTAACCATCACACACTGGTCCTAACAAATAATGTAAAACAACATGGGGCAACCCCAGTGTGCAAGAACAACAGGCAATCCCTGTCTTTCCTACTTAGGTTCAGTGACAACTGGCTAGCACTCCACTCTACAACCCATCATCAGATGCAGATGCAGACAGAACCTTCATTTCTTCTCTGGGAAATGGATAGGAGCAGTTGTTCTGTGATGTGTGGATGTAGAAGAGACTGTGCAGATGCAAACCTTGAGTCTAGAACCTCCTGGGCAGCCATCCAACCCTCATAGCTGTTTCTTTCCCTGCACAGTGAAGATAATCGTGTTTACCAAGAGTTTTGAGATGATGGTTGTGAAGCGCATGGCACTTGGTAGGTCTCTGTTTTGGCTTAGCTTGTTGGTAAACAATCATCTCTTGGCTATACAATCCAATGTATTGATTTATGGGGATATCTCCACCCCAGATCCAGAGGAGGTTATGATCTATCTTATCCCGATTTCCTCTCTCTTCCCTGAGCTCTTGCAGTGCTTTATCTCTTCCCCCTCATTTTCATGCTGACTGTATCATTGACGTGTATGCATGCAGCTTATTTCTTGTACTACACTAGGAGAGAGGGTGGGAGCTAGGTTACTTATTTTGGGGTCCCCAGTGCATAGCACATTGAAGGTGCTCAGGAAATGTTTGCTGAATGCCTAAATGAGTACAATTGTCCCTGCTCCTTACCATGGTTTCTGTTATCCCCCATCAGCAACCATCCAAAAATAGGTGATCCTTCTTCTGACCTATTATTGTCAGAAAGTCAATAGTAGCCTAACACATTGCCTGCATTAGTCATCTCACTTCACCTCATCGTGTAGCCATCTTATCATCTCACCTCATCACAAGAAGATGGGTGAGTACAGGACAATAACATATTATGAGAGACAGAGAGAAAGAGACCACATTTACATAACTTTTATTATAGTATATTGTTATAATTGTTCCATTTTATCAGTAGTTATTGCTGTTAATCTCTTATTGTGCCTAATTTATAAATTAAACTTTATCAAATGTATGAATGTATAGGAAAAAACAGTATATATAAGGTTTGGTACCACCCATGGTTTAAGGCATCCACTGGGAGTCTTAGAACATATCCCTTGTGAATAAGGGGGCACTACTGTAAATAGGTGAACATTCATTGGACAGAATGGTCATACGATTCTCAATCTGAGGCTGACCTGATACATGGTCAATGAGGTCGATGTTAGGATTTAAAAGCATTTGAGGACCCTTTGATGTTCTGACACTATTTGGAGCCACTTGTGACCTACTCTTTGAGACTGCTCAGCCAATACTCAGAGTTAAAATAAATAAAAGTTTATAATCACTCCCCCTTGGGCTAAGACTGATGTATAATGAGTGGCACCCCAGCCACTTCTCTTGCTTATCTGTTATGCTGGGCTGGCCCCCCACCAAAGCTCAGGGCCTGGAACCACTGAACCCCAGGAATCACTTTGAGAAAGAGGGTCAGCATCTGATGGTACCCACCTTTGTCAGTCAGGGTTGGGAAACACAAAGCACAGTCAAAGGGTTGACTGAAAGAGTTGAGAGAAGAAACATGGATAGAGGGTCCAACAAGGGACTGTGATGTGCCTATAAGATGACAACAGTGGGAAGTCATTATTGCCTCTGTGCCTGAGGGGTGATGGGGAAAAAGCATTGCTGGGTCAGTAAGAGGTGAATCTACAGAGCAACCACCCATTGGCCTTGAGTAAAAAAAAATGCAGATGTTGCCAAAGGTATAGGCCTGGCAGGGGATGGGAAAACAAATAGCCCAACCTCTCTCTTCTCACCCTCTGATCTGCTGCTGGTGCCTGCCATTGGCCAAACCCAACCAGAAGACAGAGGGTGCAGGGGTCTATGAGGCAGTCCTTATAGGTCAAATGTCTAAGAATGGATCTGGAGGGGCAGACAGAGGTTTAACTAACCAAATACCCCAAATGACATCTGCTTCCAGCCAAAGGAAACCCTGGACAGGGGCACTGGTAACATGTCTGAGACCTTAGTACATTTTTGCTCCAAAAACCCTCTCCACAACCCTCCTAAGTGCCAGGCTCCAGAGAGTCACTGGGGAGTCATAATCTTGCCCAGAGGAGTCTACAGTCCTGGAAGAGAAACAAACAGTCATCTTTTTTAACCTTCTTGAATTTGGTATCACCTAGAGCACTGGAGGGGCTTAATCTCCAGATTGTGACCCAAGTTACTCCAAAATGTTCTCTAGACCCACATAGAATTCATATGAACTTCAGTAACCACTAGTTCATGGTGGGTCACTGTTTACAAAACATTTTCATAGTATTGTATATAATCTTCACATTGTATCATGAGGAATGCAAGAACTAATATTCCTTTTTATACTCCTTACTTTTTTTCAAATGAGAAAACTGACAGATGTAAAGGGAATCCAATCTTCATGACTCTAGAAACCCTGCCCTCTTACTGTAAATAAGGGTGGCTAAAGGCCTAACCAGGCTCCCAAACTCACCCTGCCTCCTAATCAGGCCTGAGGCAGCCTCAGGGCCCAGAGGTAGAGAAGACAGGGCTCAGGGGATCAGGCCAGACCATACCACAGTTGTCTGAGCAGAAAGAGAGATGATAGGGGCATGAAATGGGGTGGAGTACTCATGCCACAGAGCACTACAGAGGGAAGAAAGTATCTTTGGCTCCTAACACCTTAGTCACTCACTTTTGTGCAAATAGTTCAGAATACATGCTCTTCCAGTATCCAAGAAAGAGAAACCACCATGGTGGGCAAAAGCAGCAAGATTCTCAGCATATAGACCACAGGACAAGATGCACCCTACTGTACAACCTCATCTTCACTGGCAACTTCAAGATTTCTACAAGCATGTGCACTGATCCTTTGTGATTGCAATGAGTTGAGGAAGATCAAATCAAAGAAAGCAGAACAGTCAAAGCATAAATGCAAGGTAGTGGGTCTGGGGAGAACTTGGTTTCCATGACTGTTCAGTTCTATCCTCAAAGTTACCGGCATTGCTCAGGTACTGCTTGCTGGAACTGAAGGTACTGCTTGCTGGAGCTGAAGGCGGCTCTGGGTTTAGCAGGGAAGCTGGCAGAAGAGTACCAAGGCCCTGGGCTCTTGCTTAACTAGGAGATCATCCAAATAATTGAGGGACATCCCAACAGGAACTGAGTCTATAGACACAGTGGTGGCTGCTACATTTGCTACTACTATCAATGTCACTGAAGTCCCTACATAGGACCCACCTGGCCAGGGGGCCCCACCCCATCTATTGGCAGAGCAAATCTACCTCCAAGCATTATGTCTCTTTCACCTGTGAACTCACTAACCCCCAAGTAGGATTCCTCTTCCTCAAGGGACACCAATAGGCATGGCCTCTCCAGTTTCCTTGGGACCCTCACCACCCAGAATTAGGGGCCCCACCTCCCTCAGGAATACATCCACCCAAGCCTTAGGTACTGTTGAGTCTTCTTAGTCACTTTTTCTGCCATGCATAAGTGAAAATATGTAGATTGTGAGCTTTATGTCTTCTCTTGGCTACATTAACATGAGCTAATAATAATAAATGCACAGAACAGTTGAACTATGGAATGGAGGGAGACAAGCAAAGGCTTGGGAGTCAGTAGACTGATTCTTCATCCTAATTCTGCTATGGACCAATATTCAGCCTTGAGGAAGTCAGTTTACTTCACTGGGTACAAGTTGGTGAGGGGATAAAAGCCCATGTGCTTTCCAAGTGACCCTTGATCCATAGTAGCCCATGATTATTATCTCCTCCAAGAGGAGCCCCTTCTAGGCACCCAGAATACTCTCATGTTAATCTCTGGGTTTTGTTCACCCTACCATGCCTTGTTACTCCCAAACCACCCCCAGATACCCAATGCCTCATGTACTTTCTGTTTTCTCTTGGATGTCCTAGGGAACATAATTAATAAAACTCATGTTATTCTATGAGACCAATTCATTCCTTTGTTCTGCAAATACCTATTGAATATCTATGAAATCCTTGGTGTTGTCAAGAAAGAAGACTAGGTAACCTTTTGGGACAGGGTTCTTCAATGTTCTCACTGGGTAAAGGAAAACCCTTTGATTTACACACTAAGATGTCCAAGATGAACATAGGGGAAGGGAAGGAAAAATTAGATAAAATCAGAGAGGGATACAAACAACAAGAGACTCTTAAATACAGAGAACAAACTGAGAGTTGCTGGAGGAGAGGGGGGTGGGAGGATGGGCTAAATGGGTGATGGGCATTAAGGAGGGCGCTTGTAATGAACACTGGATGTTATATGTAAGTGATAAATCACTGGGTTCTACTCCTGAAACCAATATTACATTGTATGTTAACTAACTTGTATTGAAATAAATGAAAAAATAAAATAATAAAATAAAATAAGCAACACTAAAAGCTTCCCATTTCCTCTGCTCTTCTCTTCCCTTCCCCTCCTGGCACAGAGCTATTGGTTAAGGGAGTAGTTGGTAAGGGTGATTGGGTGCCTACAGGGATCATGGAGGATTTGGGAATTTTTTGTACTGTTCCTGCAACTTTTCAGTAGGTTTGGAACTACTTCAAAATAAATATTAGTTACTTAAAGAGCATGAATAGTGAGTGGAGAGTCAGGAACAGCTGGAGGCCAATGGATGGAATGCTTGGAGGCAGCAGAAGTCCCCCCAGGTTAGGCCACTGCATTGACCTGTGGACAAAGTTCCATTTGAAGAGGCCAGCACAGACTGAGAACCAGATGGGGATGGGGCTTGGGCTCATGTGCTGCTCTGCCACTAATTCCATCATTTAATCAACAACTCCCTATGGATGACCTGTCCTCTGCCAGGCACAGTGTTAAGTGCTATGTGGGCATGGAGGAGTTGCTTCATCTCTCTGGGCCTCAGTTTTCTCATCTGTAAAATGGGTTATTTGGACTAAGTGATGCTTTTGGCTCCTTCCAGTTCTCACCCTTTCTGAGTCTGTAACAAGAACTCTAGGATGCCTTGTGTCAGGGCCTTGAAGAGGGGCACTGGGGGCATTTGGGGTAGGTTAAGTCTATCAGTATGAAGATGCCAACATGAGGCAAAGGGAAGAGAAGCAGGTTTGCAGTCAACCAGAACCCCTCAAAGTCCCAGTGCTACTCTTTAGAAGCTGTAAAGCCTTGAATTTGGACTAATGAATTAACCTATCTGAGCCTGGTCACTGCTCCTATGTAATATGGAGACATCAACACCTGCCCTGCACAGTCAAAGCCTCTCTTCTTCCCCTTCCCCCTCGAACTGCATCTCAGGGCCCCACCAGCCCCAAGGAGCCTGCTTCATAATGACCTCCTTGGATGACAGGCACTGAGGCAACAGGAAGGACTGTTGTTTTAACTGCTCTGGGTTTCCTCCTTTTGTCTCTGGCATTATAAACAAGCCTATTCCCCAAAGCCACATCTGATAATCCAGCTGCAGGAGGTCAGCGGTCAAGCAATCAGAAATGCTTTTAGCTGGGATTAGGTAATTCAGAGCTGGACCTGATGCCCGAAGCAGGTCAAAACTAACCTATCCTCGCTGTCACTCAGGCTGCCTGGGCATAGATGCCCTTTGGGAAGTTGACTGCCGCCCAGACAGAGTGGGAGTGTCCAGGGCAAGGCTCAGCCTGTCCACACAGCTCCCCTGAAACAGCTCCAAGCCTGAGGACGTTGGGCCATGACAAAAGGTTCCTGTTAAGGGAGGCTCTTTGTGGCATACAAAGCACTTTCACCCACTCTCAGTTATCCTTGGAAAGCATTTAGAGTGAAAGATCAGGGGCTCAGAGAGGAGAGGGATCTGCTTAGGGTCCAAGGAGCAGGTAAGGAGAAAACAGTTTGAGTCTGGACTCAAACTGAATGCTCACACAGTTAAAGGCATCAGTTCACGTTCCCCAACCATCTGGGCTCATCACAGCATCTGGTGAGTTACTGTGCCCCCTTTCACAGTCCGAGGAGAGCACAGTATTTCCTTCCGTATTCATCTACTATATTGAAATCAAGCTAGTTAGGTGATAGATTCAATGAGGTGATAAATTTACTGTGTGTGATGTTATGCAGGAACCAGAAGACTTTTCTGGGTCTTTTTGGTATTAAATAGAAGAATAAATATATCGGTAAAAAATATAGTCCAAAGAACTCCCCCTTAGTTGACCCACTTAAGAATATACTAGATGCTCTAGATAATGTGCTCAGTTGAACTTTCCTGCAAAGAAAGAGTTAATGTAGATGTTATTTGTGGTAACTTATCTCCCATATAGGCACTTATTTCCCTAAGTTGGTTGAGACAGGAGGGCAAAGAGACGGGGGGAAATAGGAAGAGAGAGAGGAAAAATGGGTTCGTTTCAAGATCAAAAGATGCTCAGAGATCCAAAAGGAAATACAAACTCTGGGGGTGGGGGGATTTTCAGGACTCTGTATCCTCCTGATAAGGAAAAAATTCTTAGGATGGCTCCACCCTCCTGTCTGCAGCCCCAGGGCCAGGTCCCCTCTCCAGCAAGAGCAGGCAATGGCACCCACTCCTGGAGCTGGTGACCAGAGGCCAGAGCAGACACAGACCTGGGGAATAATATCCCCTAAGTCCACAACAGGAAAGAACAATTGGACAACACCTGCTTTGTAATATTTCATTAGTTTCAGGTATGGCTTATGTCAATTACACATGTGAACACAAAAATACTGGCTAAGTTTACCTATTCAAATTAAACACACATTCAAACAAATTTACACTTATTTGTAGGCATTAGTGACTCCCACTGAAGTCTAAACAAATAGTAAAACAGTTTGGTTCATCTTCATGATAAAAGTTTAAACAGAAGCGTTGAGATAGGAACTTCCCGTGGATGCTGCAACTTAAGCAGAAATTTAAGACAGTTTCACACGGAAATAAAAAAATGAAGGAAGAAATGAAATAATTCCTTCCCTTGATTTTTTTTCAAAATATTAGATAAAAGTTTCTACTCAAGTCATTTGAGAGTGGGAATTATTGAGATTAGAGCTGAGGCAAATAAATGCGATCACCAGACAGAAGGACACAGATTAAACCCATTAGCTACTCAACAGATTAATGGAGGAGCTCCAGCAGGGCAGCTGGGGCCAGGTGTTCTTGCTGCTGCTTTCTGACAGAGCAAGCAACACATTAGCTCTGCTGAAGGCCCTTCACTCACCCTCAGTTCTTCTCCTTGTAACCCCATCAGCAGCAGGAGAGAAAGAGAAACAGGACATATAGACATTGTATTATCCACGATTCAGGTAATACAATTCTAAGTGTGTCAACCTGACCTACCTGTTTCTTTTTGCTTCCTGATGATGTTTTCAATTTATTTAACAAACCATGCTATTTGAGCATCTTATTATGAGCCTTTCAGTTTCATGACAGTAGAGAAAACGTGGCCAAACTGTACTTAGACTACCAAGGCATCAAGGTATCCACCCCATAACAAATCAAATCTAAGAAATGAATGAAAATAAACTTAGTATATATATATATATATATATATATATATATACATATATATATGTATATATACACACACATATACATATATATGTATGTATATATACACACACATATACATACATATATATGTGTGTATACATACATATATATATGTGTGTGTGTATACATACATATATATATATATATATACATTTTTTTTTTTTTTTTTAAAGGGGATGCCTGGGTGGCTTAGTCGGTTAAGTGTCCGATTCTTGATTTCGGGTCAGGTCATGATCTCACAGTTTGTGAGATAGAGCCCCACATCAGGCTCTGTGCTGACACTGCAGAGCCTGCTTGGGATTCTCCCTCTCTCTCTCTCCTGCCCCCGCCTCCCTCAAAATAAATAAATAAACTTTTAAAAGTATTAAAAGATGAATGACAGTTAATTTGGTAAAGATAGATGAAAAGCATTTCAAGTAGAAGGAACAGCATGGGCAAAAAAAAAAACAAAAAAACAAAAAAACAAAAAAAAAAACCACTGTGGCATTTCCCTCTTTTTAAAGGATGGTGTTGGTAGAATGTTGTATGGCATATATTTATTACAGGGTTCTAAATCCTGAATAGTCAGTTTTGGTTGTTGTTGTTTGTCTTTTGATTCTACTTTAATCTACTTAAAACAAAACAAAAAATAAAGCTTCCTTGGAATGACACCAGTCATAGGAAAGAAACTACGGAAACTGGAAGATTTTGGAGTGAGGTTGACAGGATGGCCCAGGAAAGCTGCATGATTTGAACTGCTTAACCCTGTTCCTTTCACTTCAGAAATGGTACTCTTTTAACAGTGAAGTCTCATATACCTCAAATAGTTGGAAAATGAGCCATTTTGCATAAGTCAACTTTCCAAGTAACAAAAGTTTTACTTCTGTGTAACACCAAGATTTTTTTCTATGCTCTAAATCACTAAAATTTTTTAAAAGAATTTATAAGAGACAAGAAAAAGACTGTTGCAATATTAACTATAAAATAAAATACAACATTTTTCATATGATATGGAGCAGATGCAATGCCATGGCTCAACAAATCCTATGTCATATTCCTCCTTCCTGAGTATATGACCACACTTTGTCCTTTGCAGTCAGATGGCCTATGTGACCAGCTCTTTCCAATGAAATGTGAACAGATATGGAGGCCTCAAGTTGGAACAGTAGAGCCAATTAAAACAGCTTGGACCCCTTAGTCACCACTTAAATGACAATAGCCCCTGAGGGTTGCCTGTGTAGGTGAGAAATAAACCTCCATTGGACTAAGCCACTGAGATTTGGGAGTTATTTGTCAATGCAGCCTAACCTAGTCTATCCACACTAATGCATGATATAAAAAGGAGAACAAAAATAAAAATATTTTTAAATTACATGGAAAGAAAGTACTCCAAATTTTTCTAATTTTTCTTAGGTGATGGTACCTACAGGTAATTAAAAAAAAACTGGCTTTGTATATTTTCAATATTCTATCATGTAATACATTATTTTTAGTGGAAAAAAATTAATTTTATTTTAAAAGCCCCAAAAGTTATTGGTGGAGGGATAGACACATAGATGAATGGAATAGAATAGAGAACTCTCAAATAGACCCACACAAAGATCTCCAACTAGTTTTTGACAAAAATGCAAAATGAGAAAGAATAGTTTTTTCAGTAAACAGTCCCAGAGCAATTGGGCATTCTAAAGGAAGGAAGGACGGAAGGAAGGAAGGAAGGAAGGAAGGAAGGAAGGAAGGAAATTAATCTCAACCTAACCCTCATGTCTTATACAAAAATTAACTCAAAATCACAGACTTTAATGTAAAATATAAAATAATAAAGCTTTTAGAAAAAATAGAAGGAAATCTTTAGGATCTAGGTAAAAGTTCTTAGACTCAAACACATGATCCAGAAAAAGAAAAATTGATTAAATTTAACTTTATCAAAATCTAAAACTTCAGTTCTGCAAAAGACCTCATTAAGTAGATGAAAAGACAAACTACAGAATGGGAGAAAATACTTGCAAACTACATGTCCAACAAAGAACTGTTATCTAGAATATATAAAGAAACCTCAAGACTCATAAGGGAACAAAGAATCTGATTAGGAATTGGGTAAAAGACATGAGCAGATACTTCACCAAAGAGGAAATATGTATTGCAAATGAGCATGTGAAAAGACGTTCAACACCATTAGCCATGAGAAATCTTTACCTACCTATCAGAACGACTAAAATTTTATATGCCCACATTGCTGATGGGAATGTAAAATATTGCAGCCACTTTGGAAAACAGTTTGGCAGCTACTTATAAAACTAAACAAGCAGCTACCATAAGACCCGGGAATTGCACTCTTGGGCATTTATTCCAGGGAAATGAAAACATAGGTTCACGCAAAAGCCTTTACATAAGTGTTCATAGCAGCTTTATTTGTAATAGCCAGAGGCTGGAAACAACTCAGGTGTCCTTCAATGAATGAATGCTTAAACAGACAGGTGGTACATCTATCCCACAGAATACTACTCAAGCAATGAAAAGGGAACAAACCATTATTGATGCACACCACAAATTGTGAGGCAAAATGTTGCATATTCTGACTCCATTCATCTTCCTTTCTTGAAATGGCAAAATTATAGAAATGGAGAACAGAGGAATGGTTGCCAGAGTTAAGAAGGGAAGTGGGTGTGGCTATAAAAAGGCAAAATGAAGATTCTTTGTGGTGCAGGATATGTCTATATCTTGACTATATCAATGTCAATATCTTGGCTGTGATATTGTACTATAGTCTGATGAGATGTTACCATTGGGGAAAATTGAATAAAGACTATAGATCTCTCTGTATTATTTCTTACACCTGCATATAAAACTACAATTACCTCAAAATAAAAGACTTAATATTTTGAAGAGTTTTTAAAAGTCCCAAGAGGGAGAGTGATCAAAATTTTTACCATGTGTGGCAAAGACTGTTAATACCCACTCTCCCTTTCTTCTTACTCACAAAATCCTAAATATTGGAGGCTGCAATATATCTAATTAATAAAATGACATTTCCTAAATTCTTTTTTCAGGTGGGGATAACCAATGAGGTTTTTTTTTTAATGTTTATTTATTTTTGAGAGAGAAAGAATGTGAACAGGGGAGGGTCAGAGAGAGGGAAACACAGAATTTGAAGCAGGCTCCAGGCTCTGAGCTGTCAGCACAGAGCCCAGCATGGGGCTCATGAGATCATGACCTGAGCCAGTCAGAAGCTTAACTGACTGAGCCACCCAGGCACCCCAGGATGACCAATGAGTTTTATGCAGAAATCATTTGGAGGAGTTTCTAGGAAATCTCTCTCAAGGGTGCTAAAACATTTTCCCCCTCACTCCCTTCTCCTTCCAGATGCCTGGAACATGTACACAATGACTACAGGCACCATTTTGTCATCGTGATGGAATCTAATACTAAAGATAAGAGATAGAAGGAGCCTACATGCCAATGGCCACGGAACTACCATACCAGCCCTGGACTGCCTCTGAGTTTTTCAATTAAGCCACTGAAACTTGATTTTCCATCATTTGCAGTCAAATATATATGTGCTACCGAAGTGAGCATACCTGCAGTCAAATGTAATCTTACTTAGTGCACCATACAATTTACCACATCTCTCAGTGCCTCACCTCCCCCTGTCCAGTCCCAAACATTCCCGTCCCCACACAGAGGAATGGTGACTTGGCTTGGGGCTTAGTTGTGCTTAAGGAGCAAGAGGAAGTCTGCAGAATTGAAAAACCAGAGATGGCTTTGATTCAATTACGTTAGAAAACTCTCAAGAAACTTAAGAAAAACAAAAATAATTGGGTAGTTAAAAGTAAGAGAAAAATGGAGAGTAGTACTGGCTAAAATCAAGAGGGAAAAAATTTGGAGGGAAAACTAGAAAAAATCAGGAGGGAGGGGAGGATAGGTGAAGATCTGTTGGATATTTTGCTATGAAATGACCCCTTGGGGCTTCTTAGGGAGGTTTTAGTAAATAATTGGCTTTGGAAAAAAATTTTTTTAAATATCAGAATTAGTTTCTCTGATTCTACCAGTATGCTGCAAAATGCCAACAGGCAGCTCAAGTATATTTTGGTTATAAAAGAATTGTCTATGTGCCCAGGGTCCCCTAAATTAAATGCTTAGTAACTTAAGGGAAAGATAAGAAGAATGCAGGGTGCTCTAAGGAAGCACAAGCAGGAGAACATCTACTCTAGCCAAACCATGATCAACTTTTAAAAATTACAAAAATATTTTTGAAGAGGAATGTCACAGACATTCTATTTCTCTCTCTTTTTTAATGCAGAGCTTCAAGCAAGACACAGTGAAGCTTATGGTTACATGGGTGCAGTTAAATTTTGCTTCTTTTCCCCACTTACTAGTTATTTATGTAATTTTGGCTAAATTAACTAGTAGCCCAAGCCCCAGTTTCCTCGTCTGAAAAAAAAAATTACCCCAAGTTCTACATGAAAGCATAAGTTTGAAAATGCCTGGCACCCTGTAGGTGCTGGATGTTAGTTCTTCCACTCTTCTGATGGTTCCTAATCTGGCTTCTGCCATAGGATGATGGGTAGTCTGCTATGGGCTCCCCAAAGACCCGAGGATCAGTGATGAGAGACACATTCTTGGCTTCTCAGGAAGGGAAAGCATTTAGATTAGTGTATTGGACAGAGGGGAAGAGTGTCTTTCCATCTGTCTCTTTTGCCAGGTAATAAGGTAACAAAGAGTCTGGAAAAAGCTGGAATGTGATCCAGTAATCCCTGCATAAGGAAAGAGAAGATCCTGGTTCAGCCAAGAACCTAATGTGAGTGCTGGAAAAACATTCCTTTCTCGCCTGGGGGCTTGCTGGCTACTTCTCACCTGGGCAGGTGGTGGTAGGTGACAAAGCACCCAGCTCCTGAAACATGTTGATGGAGTCATGGAAATTCAGAGAATGGAAGCAACTGGTATGTTACAAGAAACTGATTTACAAAACCAGAGCAATAAAACTCCAGAGTCTGTCATTCTGGCAAATGTGGCCAAGGGTGGGTGGGAGGAGATTGGGAGATGACCAGAAAGGGTAGCAGAAACTTCCAGCATCTGTCAACAAGGGGGCATGTTGCCAGGGATAAGTTTGGGATGTGAGAAGGTCATGTGGGGTCCTGAGAGCATCCAGCCCAATTCTGCCCTCTGGGAAAGCTTATGCTCTGTTCCTTGACCTTCTTCTCCACGAAGACCCAAGGTCTATTCAAGGTCTAGGAAACTGGACTGCTCAGGACTTGGACCAGGTGACTGAGATGCTGTCTCACTGGGATAATGAGGACTCAGAGATTTCACACCATATCTCTGGACTTCTGATTTCTTCTCCAAAAAATGAGGAGGCTGGACAAGTTGGCCCTTAAAGACGTTGTCCATCCTGAAAGTCTATGACTCTACAAGAAGCCAGTGGCTCTCCTGAATTGTAGCTTCCAAAGAAAAGCAGCCCATAGCAGACCATCCCTGTGCCACCCTCTGCTCTTTGAAAGGCACACAAGGTCACACAGGTCTGATTCACCCCTGCTCTCAACTAAACAGAAAAATGTAACAACTAAGAGTTGACTGGGTCAAGGTGAGCTAATAGCATCTATAAACAAAGACCACCTCTCCCTCTCTAGCTTCTGGCTGGTTCATTCACCAGTCTGGGCCTCAGCCTATTCATCCTTTTTCATTAATAAAATAAAAACAAAATCCCTTCCTGTTTTGTAGGCTTGCCCTGAGGATGCCATGAAGCTGGTGAGTAGTGGGAGCTCTGGCAATGCCGTAGCTGGAGTTCTCAAACCTGGTTACATGTAATAATCTACCTAGAACCCGACCTCAGAGATCTCTACCAAACTGGCACTTTCTAGTGGTTCCTGTGGGACTCTAACATATAGCCAGGAATGAGAACCACTTCTCTCCAACTCTGAGTAAATACATGTTATTGCTCATAAAAGATGAAAAAGTCAGCTGAGTAGTCATTTAGCTTATACAACACTAACAACCCATTTGACTGATTTTTATATTAATGACCATTTATTTTAACATTGGATCTCTTGGATTTCTTTTTTTTTCATTTTTTTTAATGTTTGTTTATTTTTCAGAGAGGGAGAGAGAGAGTAAGAGAGTGCAAGCAAGGGAGGGACAGAGAGAGAAGGAGACACACAATCTGAAGCAGGCTTCAGGCTCTGAGCTGTCTGCACAGAGCCTGACACGGGGCTCAAACCCACAAACTGGGAGATCATGACCTGAGCCCAAGTCAGACACTTAATCAACTGAGCCACCCAAGCACCCCTGGATCTCTTGGATTTCTATAATGTCTTCAATTATTGTGGGAATGAAGAAATACACAAATAGAAGAAATAAAATCTTAAATTAATTTCTGTAAAGATCTTCTCCAAACCAGTGGTTCCCAAACCTCAGTCTTCAACACCAAATCATCCAAACCACCAGAGGGTTTGGTTGAAGTCCCAGATTTTCCAAACATCACTTCCTAGAACTGAATCCAAACCTTTGAGGGTGGGAATTGGTATGAGCCATCATTCTAGGTGATTCTGAAGCACAGCCAGGTTAGAGAATCACTGCTAACACATTCTGGGATGGGCACATCCTGCCAGGAAAGAAAGCCTCCAGGAAGGGAAGCAGTCATGTGCCCTTGAGCCTTCAGCCTCTGCTGACTGGGTCTCCATGTTCCCAACTATAAAACTATAGGCTCTGGAAGTACTCAGAAACATAACCCACAGGCTGTTTCCCACTGTTCCAGGGAGTGCAACTCCCATGTCACTACCAGGCCAGGTGGAAGACACATTCATTATTGGTCACCAGTGCAAGATTCCATACTGTGAACCCAAAAGGCAACTGCTGATGTGGGCTTTCTCCTCCTTCCAGCTTGCATTTTGTCTCACTCATAAAGCCTGGATTCCTTCAATACCCTGTTGGCCACCCTGCCCCATCTTCATTCTGTCATTCAGCAGATACGGACTACACCCCAGGCTGGGCATTGAGGCCACCCCAGAGAGCATGACAGGAGACATCCTGCACCTTGGAGCTTAGAGCCTCATCTGGAGACAGGAGAGAACCAGGCTGGGTCAGGAGAAGCAGAGGGTGCATCAGACTCAGCAATGTCACTGGGAGAGCCTGCTGTAATGAGGATCTCATAACACTAGCACCTGTTTATGTTACACTTTCCCTGACAGTCTGATCCCCACACAACATGTGGGACCCGCCACTATCATCTCCATTTTGTGGTGGGAAAATGGAGAAGTTTAAATACATAAATACATAAAGAGATTTAAATACATAGAGACAGAAAGAAGCTGTGGAGGGAAGCTGGGGTTTGAACCCAGAAGCATGGACACCAGTACTGGTTTTCTGAATGGCTAAGTATCTTACCTGTGTATGCTGTGTTAAGATATTGTCTTTCATTTATTAACCTAGTAAGGATTTTGCATACCTTACTAGGAGCCTTGGGAGCATGGACCCAGAGAAGAGGCAATGCAGGCTCTAGAAATTTCCAAGGAATCCTGAGTCCCCAGTATGCACTCCGGGTGGGGCACATCCCCTGGTGTCTCTGGACTCATCCCCTAGGAAGGAGTGTCAATGGAGATGGGCCAGGGCCATCCCCTCTAATGTCCAGGGCTCAAGGTGGAGCCTCTGTTACCTGCATCTACAGGTGGCAGGTGTGGACAGAGCCTTGGACGTAGACAGGAAGTTGGAGTTCTAAACCAGCTCAGCTACTTACCAGCTATGTGGCTAGGCAAGTGACTTAACTGCTCAATGCCTTACATACAAAACAAGGAGACATGCTTTCCTCAGAAAGTGCTAGGAAGGTTGCAATGAAAATTTTAAAATGGGTGCTGAAGCCTATTATGGTATGTATGCTCTTAGGCACTTTGCACCTATTCTTCTCAAATGACAGCCCTCAGTGGTTAGCCCCCTTAGGTACTGCTTCAGCAGAAGGCAGCTTGGCCCTGGGCTACATTTCTTGCAAGGTAGTGTACCTCCAATGATGCATCTGTGCAAGCCCAGCCATAAAGTCCTGGTCATCTTGCCCCTAGTCAAGGAAGCAGTCAAGAGCTGTCTACTTTCAGAACTTCCTGCAAAATTGGTTGAGTCTCCACCAAGACTCCATGGCAACCCACTTCTGCCTCTGCCAGTCCTATTTCTTCCCTCTAAGGGCACCTCCCAATAAACCTCAGTACCCTAGACTGCCTCTCAGATTCTGCTTCCCAATGAACCCAATCTGTGGCAGCTGAGAGCATATTTTCATTGTTGTTGCTGCTATCAGTTTTTTTTTCAATTGTGGTAAAGTACACATAACACAAAAGGTACCGTCTTAACCATTTTAAGTGTATAGTTCCATAAACTATATAAAGTATAAAGTATAAAGTATAAAGTATTGTTGAGTGGTCATCACCACCATCCACTCACAGATCTCTTCATCTTGCAAAACCGAAATTCTGTCCCCATTAAATACTAACTCCCCATTCCCCCCTTTCCCTAGCCCCTGGAAACCACCTCTCTACCATTTCTGATAGAACCACCTTTTTTATTTCTGTGAATTTGATTCCTCTAGGAATCTAATATAAGTGAATTCATACAGTATTTGTCTTTTTTATGGGTGGCTTATTTCACTTAGCACAACATCCTCAAGTTCATCCATGTTGTAGCAGGTGTCATAATATCCTTGTATGTATATGTATACCGCATTTTCTTTATGCACTCATCCATTGGTAGATACTTGAGTTGCTTCCATCTTTTGGGTGTAGTGGATGCTGCTGCTTTAAACATGAGTGTACAAAAAGCTGTTCAAGACTCTGCTTTCAATTATTTGGCGTATGTACCCAGAGGTGGAATTGCTGGATCGTATGTTGATATTATGTTTAATTTTTTGAGCGACCGCCATGCTGTTTTCCATAGTGGCTGCACCATTTTGCATTCCCACCAACAGTGCACAAGAATTCCAGTTTCTCCACATCCTCACCAACCCTTGTCATTAATTGCTTTTCAATGTAGGCTTCCAGGCCTCCTCCTAGAGGAACCATGTTTTTTAAATGCCTTGGGCAGTTTTACAACAAATAGATTTGAGAACCACAGTTCTGAAATCTAGTAGCCACACCATCCTGCTCCTGCATGGATCTGATACACATCTCCAAAATTTTAAAACAAATCACAAAGAATGGTGTAACAGGCATGGACCCTGATGTCCAAAGCCCTGGGTTCTTTGTCTTATTTGAAGTGACCTCCATGTCTTTGCCAGTAAAATGAGACCCTCAAAGCAGAAAAGCAATACAGTCCATCTGACTCTTGTGCTAGAGCTCCAGGTAGGATCTCATTTAGAGAAATCATTTTTGCTGAGCATGGACAGACACTACACACACAGGGGAACTGGGCACAATCTTCCACCTTCTCAGTGTTTATCTTCCTCAACTCTGCACATATCTCCCCTAGAGACACCCCTGGGGATCTCAACCTCACAGCTTTCCTATGTCACTTACTAAGGGTTAAGTAGGGAGCTTCAGGAGCAAGAGCATCCATCCCATGGTCAGAAGGAGCGAGGGCAGTGAAGGCTGTGGCCAACCGCTCCCATCCAGGATTTGTTTCCTTTCAGAGCTGTTGGCCATCCCTGAGCCTAGATAGGAGTCTGTTCCTTAAAACAGAAACCTGTTGGGGTGGGGGGGGGCTTCCCTTCCCTCAGAAAACCCTTGTATTCACTACTCCAATGGGTTGACATAGCTCTTACAGAGGAAGAAGAATGAGATTTTAAAATTCCACAGACATGACTGTCTTAGAATGCTAGCAAAATCTATTCCACTATGAAAGCCTTCACTTTCCCCAAACCTGCTTGCTGACCAAACTACTTTAATTGTGGCAGCTAGAGTATCTTTCTTAAGCACTTAGGTGTCTGTCAGGCACATGCTGTAGGTACTGGCACTATGCTAGATTCAGGAGGAAACACCACACACAGTAGTAACGCTGCAGTGCTGATTTGTGAATTCTCAGGGTCAAGACCTTTGCCTGGGAAAGACTCTGTGGCCACTGAGTCTGTCCTTATAGATCAGTAACCTCCCTGGTGGGAAAGTGGGATGGATTGCTCCCCTGACTCCCGGAGAGCTCTGTTTCTCTTATGAAGGAATGGCAAATACCTGTTTAAACTTCTTTTTGATATTCTGGTGAGGGGCCTTCCTAGCTGTGCCCCAGGTACAGGAAAATCTCATAATGCTGTGGGGAGGTGTGCAAGTAAAGCCTTATGGACATGACTCTGATTGGAAAGGGACACTGCTGGTCACCTCCTCTTTCACATTTGCTGACTTTCTCACTTGCTGACAGAGGCCTGATTGGGTGACCACATGTTTCATGAATCTCTTCCAGCCACAGAGGTTGAATATTTGACTAGTCTAAACTAATCATGTAATTCCATTTCCCTTATCAAAGGACATGTGATATCACCCTGGCCAATAAGAGGCTTCTAAAAAGGTTTTTTTTTATACACTAAAAAGAATACAAGTCAGGGATTCGTCTCTTCATGCTTTTGATTGTTGTTTGTGGATGTGAGTTTTGGCACTTCTACAGCCACCATGTGACCATGAGGACAAAGCCAAAAGAATTCTAGAGTCTTAACTTGGTCAAGCCATTGAATTAATCAACCATGAAATCACTCTGCCTCTGGGCAACAAAATCCTTAACCTGAAAACACTTTTAGCTGGGAATTCCGTTTCTTTTAGCCAAAAGCATCCTAGCACAACAGTGGCCCAACATGGAGCTTTGACCAAAGGATCCAACAGGACACAAGGCAGCATCAGCAGGGTATTAACTACAAACCTGCATTATCCACATGTAGAATAATGAGCTACCGCATGACTTGGCACATAAAATAAACTCACTGAGCACCTTGTCATATTATGGATGAGGAATCTGAGGCTTAGGGAAATTATAAGAACCAAATTCCGTAGTTCTTTATATTTCATAAATTGCTTTTATATTGGTCATCTCACTTAATCGTTATAAAAATTACTATTATTATCTTCATTTTATAAGTGAGTAAGCTAAAGCTGATGTGGAATATTAAACTATTAATAGTTACATTGTGTTTTATAGCTTTATGCAGTTCTTTTCTCATCATAATTTCTCTAATTATTACCTTTAAATCGAATCTGTAAGGTAGAGGCTTGTAAATAAAGAAACGGGCTCAGAAGGGTCAACTTGGCCAAGCTCCGCTAAGGTCCAAAGCTGTTCTTCCTACATCAGTGACTCTCACAGTGCAGGCCCTGGACCCACAGAGTCAGCATCACCAGTGAATGTCTTAGAAATGCAAATTATCAGGTTCCACCCAGACTCACTGTATCAGAAACTCTGGAATGGAGCTCAGCAATCTGTGTTTGTTTACAAAGACCTCTAGATGATTTTGGTGCACACTTATATTTGAGAAGTGTTTGCTTTGTACTACGGCTGTCTCTTCAGTGACCTGTCCAAAGTTATCCTTCAGGGTCTTGGTCAAGGGCCAAGTGTTCTTTCTAATACAAAAAGTCAAGGCTAAACTGAAAAAAGAATATGGACTCCAACCATAAAGATAAAAGCTAAGATCACAGTTGATCTCAGACTATAAAATCATGAAGCATATGCTATACTATAAGTAAAATATTGCCCTTCAACCTTGAAGAAAATTATTTTAGGATCAATAAGCAAAGATGATACTGTTGTATACTGTATACCTCACATGATCAACTCATAGAACTTAAAACCCCAACTAGTGGGATGGCCAAGATCCAACCAAAGGAACTGAAGACTGCAGAAACTGATCCTTAATGAGCTGGTGAGGTGAAGGCAGACTATAATATCAATCACCTACTATGCACCAGACATTTGACAAATGTGATGTTGCCTCATCTCAAACAATCCCTCTTGGTAGGTATCACCCTGCCATGTAAAGTAACTGAGACTCAGGAACTTAACTAACTCGCCCAAGGTTCACCCAGTTAATGAGGAGTGAAATCATTGTTCAGATAAAAGCCTGGTTTCCTCCAAACTCTGAAATATTTTGGCTATTTCACTTTATTGTTGATTATGCTGCATCTGGGAGAAAAGCTTTCAAAGCAGCCCACATTGAGCACCAATGTCCTGTCTGCAGCGAGAGATTGGCTAGGTCCTCAGGACCCACTTACCCCTCTTTGCTTCTGAATCCACCCTACTCTGTACTCTGTGCAGGTGGTCAGGGAGCATCACGCTCATTTTTATAACCCTCAAATTGCCTAGCATAGGGCTCAGAACAGAACAGGTGCCCTTAAGTGTTTACTGAAAACATTCTCAGATACTGCTGTTGAGGCACAGCCCTGAGCTTCTGGAGATGATGGTATTGGAAGGAACAATATCTTCCCAGCATGTCTACTATGCCTCAGGCCACTGCTGGACAAATGAACCCTTGGTCTGAGCAACAGTGAAAAAAATCTTTCTGTTCCTGTGTGGTTGGATTGTATCAGCCCAGCACCTCCTGCAAGCCACAGGGTGGTTGCTCAAGAGATATTGTTGACAGATTGATTTACCGACTAATTTATACGACATACTTATCCAATGACATAGGTATCTTGGAGGGAGTTCAGAGGAAAATAACCAAGATGATTAAAGGATTGGAAAATGTGCTTTACAGGGAAAGGTTATGGGGACTGGGGTTATTTAACTTGGAGCTGAGAAAGCTGCTGAACACTGCATGCATAGGCTATTGCACTGGAAAGAAGATATGGCTCCTTGACTCCATCCTGCTAGCTTTCCACCTAGAACACCAAAGCCTAGAGAGCAGGGGTACCATGCAGTCAGCAGGTCTAGGCGTTGTGACCACTAGTCCAGTGGTCTCTCAGCAAAACCAGGTCCCCTGCATCAGCACACACACACATGCATACACACACACACACACACACACACAAACCTATGTGCATACACATGCACAAACACACAAACACCCAGTCACATACACACACATTACAGGCATGAACACACACAGACATGCACATATAGACATGCATACCCACACACATATACACAAACATACGTTTAAGCACGTTGGTGCTGAAAATGGCAACCAGCTCTCCTATTTCCCCCAGCTTAGATAAGGAAAGCAGACCTGTCTGAGACCACCATAATAAGAGGATTTCTGGATGATGTTTACATATCTAAGAGCATAAACAAAGAATAATGCAGGTTATACTTCTCTAGAAATTTCCCAGAGCAGAGGATATTCTCACTGTCTGAGGTGTACTTCTGGGCTGTGGGAAGGAACCAGATGCCCTCCCGGGCCTCCTTCATGGTTACACTGCCAGAAAGCAGTGGCTCATGCCCCCTTGCCCATCACTATGGAGTGGACCTCCTTCTCCAAGTACAGGATGAGTCTGCAGTGGGGTGGAACCCAATGGGAAGGTGCAGAACTGAAGCACAGAGATAATTAGTGTCAGTCATGCTGGACTTGGCTGAGAGTCTGCCCTCACTGGCTGTGTGCCCTCTGCAAATCACCCAGTTACCCCAAGTCTCAGTCTTTTTGTCATTAAACCTGGGACAGGAGGATGGCATTTGCCTCAACCAGGGATGGCTAAAAAGAGCAACAAGGAGGAAAGAGGTTTCAGGCAGACCTGGGTTTGACTTAGTGGTGCTTCCATAGTTTAACATCTCCATGCCCCATTTTCTTCTGTAGGAATGGGTGCAACGATGCTAACCCTGAAGCCAGTAGAGGAAATTCAATAATGTAATTCCTAGGGACTCCTGACCCTTTTTCCTGCCAATCTCTATATTCGCCCTGGCTCTTTATAGCCTTCTCTTGAAGTCTTGATCCTCTGAGAAGCAAACATGGCCCCTGAACCACCCCACCGTGGGCCATCCTCACCCTGTAGGAGTGGAGGGGCAGCTCCCCTCCACCCTAAGAGACTGAGGGGGGTCCTCAGGAGGGATTTCTCCCTCTCTGGCTCCAGTGACTGCATTGTTCACCCCCTTGGTGCAGGTGGGAGAACCAGACAGGCTATATAATATTAACATCCTGTAAATTAACGAGCAGGAACCTGAATCTTAGCAGCACCGTGTTTAAACATGACCTACCACCAAACAGCCCAGCAAGCTGGGGGAAGAGAACCAATCTTGCATCACCACATGCATCCTGCTCAAGACGTCCCTCCCAGAGTCTCAGGCTGAAACACCTCCTTCTTGGCTGTGACTTCCCAGTGCCAAGATACTCTAACCCTGGGGCGGCTGACCCTAAGAGACACAGACCTACTGAGACTCAAAAAGACTCACCATCCTCTGCAGAGCAAAAGAGCATGGCCGGCTCCTCTGAGCCCTCTGAGACCCCAGGGAAGTGGCCAGTGGAGGAAAGTCAGACCACTGTTGATGCTTGCCCCTCTCTCTGAAGCTGATTCAGCCTCCCAGGGCCACAGGACTAGTGGCCTTCTTCTGGACAGCCCTTGCGGCTGCTCTCCTTGTCTTAAGAGCCCAGGGCCCCAGCCCCACAGAGCAGGTGACCTACCTCCTCTGCTTAAGCAGACAGTCCTTTTACATGAAAGCCAGACACCCAGCAGCTCTCCTCAGAACAGAACTGGATTATGACAAACTGAGAGAGGATTAGTGGAGGACACCATCTGCAGAGAGAATAATTAGCTTAGTGGGTTACACAGATTGTTCCTGGCCCTCTGCCCAAGGCTGCACTCTTCAAGACAGCCCCCATGGGCTTTCAGGGAAGCCCTCCCAGCACCAGCGGCTCCCACCTGATTCCAGCTGCTTGGGTAGGCCATGAGCAGCCCGTGCGGACAGGGGGTGCTCCATGGAAACACAAGTACTGAGCTAGAAACACCAGGGGAGAAATGGTTAGCTGATTCCCATCTCCCTGAATAAATCAGAAAAGGAAATATGATGTCATTGCAAGACATAGGAATTCGGTGTATGAAGTCCTAAAAGAACAATCTGACAAGTACACATATCCATCAGCTGTTTTCTGTACCAATGCTGAATAACCAGTTTCCCCCTTGTAAGACCCTACTTACTCATTTTAGACTGAAGTGATCATTTTGGCTTTACATTGACAACACTTCTGGTGAAATTTTGAAGCCTGGAATTATCAAATCCTCTCTCTCTCTCTCCCTCCCTCCCTCCCTCCCTCCCTCCCTCCCTCCCTTCCTCCTTCTCTTTCTCTGAGAGCAGGAAACTATTCTTTCTTAGAAAACTCATGTTTAGGTTCAGGGTTGCTTAGAGGCAGGAATGAACTATGTAACTTGAAACTTGGTGGTTTCCTCAATGGAATTTAATGAGGTTAAAGAGTCACCTGCAGAAACAACTGGAACTGATAATGAATTGCCATCAAGAAACAAAGACTTAGCCAATGTGTGTTCAATATAAATATGACTGATCAGTTCTACAAATGAAATCCTTCAAGGCTTGCCTCTGGCTGACAGATACAGGGTTTAGTCCAATTAGATGTGCACAGATGTGTGTTACAGAGTGGAGATCACTCTGTATTTGAAATATAGGTGTATTAGTCAAGATCCTCAATGAAATACAACCAATAGAATATTTAGAGATATAGATATGTAGAAATAGATTATGAGGGATTGGACTATGCAATTATGGAGGCTAAAAAGTCCCACATCTGCAAGCTGGAGAGCCAGAAGGACTGGTGATATAGTTCTTTTTTTTTTTTTCAATATGAAATTTATTGTCAAATTGGTTTCCATACAACATCCAGTATTCATCCCAACAGGTGCCCTCCTCAGTACCCATTACCCACCCTCCCCTCCCTAATCCCAACCAGAAGGCGTGAAAACCATCTGATGATGCAAGTCCCAGCCTGCATCCAAAGACCCAAGAACCACCTAGAACCAGGAGAAATGATGTCCAAGGTCAGGAGAAGATGGATGTTTCAGCTTATACAGAGAGAAAAAAATCACCTTCCCTCCACTTTCTTCTTCTATTGGGGCCCTCAGCAGATTGTATGGTGCACACTCACATTGGGGAGGACAATCTGCTTTACTGAATCTACCGATTTGAATATGAACCTCTTTCAGAATCACCTTCAAGACAAGTCCAGAAATGATGTTTTACCAGCTATCTGGGCATCTCTTAGCCCAGTCAAGTTGATACATAAAGTTAATAGTCACACTGGGCTTGCCCAGGTAATTTTAATAAGAACAAATATTGTCAAATACAATAGTCATTGGCTGAAATCCAGATTTTTTTATGCCAACTGTAGAACATAAGAAGCACAAACACATTTCAGATGGTATGTATTGGTTCATTGAGTACCCGAAAAGTGTACAACATTCATTGGTATTCAGTAAATGCCAATTCATCTACCCTATGAAGTAGATATTATTATCATACCAATTTTTGAATGGAGAAACTGAGTCCTGGAAAACTTAGCTTTCCAAAAGACATTTGGCTGGCATGTGGTGGGGTCAGAATTTGGATCCAGGCTGCTTGGCATCAGCTTCCATGTGTCTAACTACTACACTGTACTTTTTGTGGGGAGAACAGCATAGGCCCAGAGAAGGAATGATTTTATTAAAGGAATAAGAAAGAGAATGAAGTGTCAAGAAGGGAATGAGAAGAGTTAAAAAGCAAGAGAGTGCAGAAAACCAAGAAAAGAATGTTTCAAGTATGGAGGAATCCAGCCAAAGGCTGTTGAGACATCAAGGAAGAAAAGGTGGGGAAATGAATGCCCCTAGTTGCTGGCAGTGCAGAGAGGCTTGGTGGCTTCACAAGAGCTACTTTAGTAGACAGGTGAGATCAGAAGATAGACTGTATGTAAGAGCGTGGTAGGCAAATAGAGGCAGTTATTGGGAAGTTTGCAGTGAAAGATAGGAAAGAGAGAAGATGGTAACCAGAGGAGATGGCCTGTGTGTGCCTGAAGACAGAAGAGATAAGCCAGTGCAGGGGGACACAGAGAATGCAGGAGAGAGGAGACAATGAGTGGAGAGTGGGGGGAGGGGGGGGTCACAGCTCATTATGGGACTTGGGACTGGCATGTAAATTCAGCCATTCAGACACAGAGTAAAAACTTCAGCAGGTTTCCACATCACCCAGACAAGGAAACCTGTAGCCTCTGGACAGTCATCACTCCCAAGAGTCTTGTCTCTATGATTTCCAGCGACCCAGTAAAATTTGGGACTCTCTAGTCAACCTGTCTTTCACCTTTGGCATTGTTCATACCACTCTGTGTTTCCTTTTGCACTTATTCTTTCTTTCACTGCTTTGTCTGTGCTGGTGCTTGCATTGTGTCTTCTGAAATCTACATCATCAACTTTTCATGGAGCATTGCCTCTGCTTCCTTGCTGTAACTGAAGCCCAACCCTCCTAATCTCACCACTTCCTCTGCAGCCCTTGAGGGAATGCTGTGTCACCCCTCACACCTTCCTAGGAATGGAACTGGCTTTCCACAAAAACTGCTATTCTACCATTTCTCACTGTCATACAAAGTCCCTTCTCCCTTTGAAGGGCTTGCCATCAGGCTTAGCTACTACCCACCACTCCTCATTACTATCATCTCATGGACTCACTCTGTCTTCCTCAGTCCTGGGGAATTTGGCACCCAATGACGCAGAATCTCCCTTTCTGCTTCATTCCAGCCAACATTCTCTGAGATCTAGATGTCTCTGTCACACCCAGCCCACAAGCTGGCTTCAAATGCCCTTGACTCAATACTCTGTCTATACCCCACGTCACCAGCTCACTCCCATGTCCATTCCCAAGGTCTTCTCTCCCAGACATGCTTGGTTCTGGAAACCTCAACTCTAAGATGTCAGTCTCAGGCCATGGCCTTCTATCTCTGGCTCTCTTCCTCTCTTCCCCCTACTACAAGTGTTCTACATGCTCAGCAGAACTTAGTCATTCTCCTCAGATTCCTTTGCCCCCTTCCTACCTCTGGATCACTTTGTACCCAGCCCAGTGCCCATGGTACATTCTTTCAGCCACTGTCTTGCTGATCAATCCAGCCATCTCCTTCTTCTTTTCCACCCTCAGGGGTTGGAAGCTCAGCTGAACTTAGTCACTCTCCTCAGATTCCTTTGCCTCCTTCCTATCTCTGGATCACTTTGTACCCAGCCCAGTGCCCATGGGACATTCTTTCAGCCACTGTCTTGCTGATCAATCCAGCCATCTCCTTCTTCTTTTCCACCCTCAGGGTTTGGAAGCTTCTGGAGGAATTCACTCATTCCAGTGGATTGAAATTTCTGCCAACTCCTGGTATCAACATTATCTGGGCATCCAGTGCTACTCCTCAGTGCTTCTACATTTCTCTGGTCAGGTCCAGTCCTCACTCTATCTACTCCAAACCATCACCAATTTTTCCAGGTCACTGCCTCAACAGACTTCTGACCAAGATAATAGGAGCTGGGCTTTTTGTCCATAGGATTAAAATCTTTCCTCTGCTACTTGTCCCTCTCTAGGTGTTGACCTCTTTTTACTCCCTCCTCTCCAAGAAAGACCCTCAGGAAAGCTTTAGACCTGGACCAATATGCATTTGCCAAGTGTGGTAAAGTCTTTGATTGAATTACATTTTCCACAGCTTGGGTTTAGGGGATATAAGGTTATCCTTGTATCTATCACTGTCCTACTCTCTACAGCTATTCTTCCAAACTTCTGCTTTCCCCACCTGCCCAAACCCCATTAATGCCCCCTCACCCTTAGCAACAACATCATCTGTGCCCTACTATTGTAAAGTAAAAATCAGTATGTGGTCACTTTTTTCTCAAATAAGCAGTTAAACAAGTTCCAACCCCATCCCACATAGATGGGAAACTCAGTACCCTTCCCCATGTCTCTGAAGGGATTCGGGGGACTAGAACTTTCATCTTCGTGCACCAGAATCTCATTTACTGCTGCCAAATTCCCACTCACTGAGTAGCTTTTGATTTGTTACTTTTCTCTGTCCTACATTGATCTTAATTTCTTCATAACCAGATCATTGTGCATACTAGATGTCTGTGATGTAGGGGGTAAAGATGGGCAGTTCAGATTATGTCACAGCCCAGTGAAGAAGGACAATTTAAAGTGACTCTGGTACATCCCTGTATGCCAAAAGGGATGTATGCCTTGTTCCTCACCCCTTCCCGCCAGTGAGGACTTTTCATAGTGGCCCCTCCTCTTGGACACTAGCTTCCTCCATCATTGTTCCCTCTTCTTCAAATTCCTCCTTGGAACTCCCCAGATTCCTCACCTCTTCTACCCCTAAGGCTTTGCTATTTCTTTTTCCCCAACAAATGTTTTATTATCCTCAGGCAAAAAGACTTTGTTGTTGGGGCAGGTGAGATCAGTTGCTTACCTAACTGCCATGTCTGCTTTCTTCACTGCCAATAGGACCCCACTTTCTGAGGCTGAATATTGAATGTCCTGTCCACTTCTTATGCAAAGCCATTTATGTGGCCTTCTGCCTTCTGCTCCAGTATTCCCCAAGAGCTATCTTGGCACAACCGAAGAAGCCAATTAAGTTATTCTAAAAAATTTTTTCCCAAGATGATGTCTCCCCTGGCCCTAAAGCTAACTTCCATATCTGTCTCTCCCACATTGAAGTTAGGGTCCTGTTGTATAATGGCCCTTTTCAACTTTCTATCATGACCCCACACCTCTACCTGTTCTTCGTTTCATCATCCACCCACTTCTCTTGACCTAGAGGGAGAAGTGGTCCCCAACCTGGCTAATCTACCAGACTCCATCCTCTTTCTCTGCCTTGACCCTCAGTCCCCAGTTAGTCCTGCTCTGTCTCCACAAAGTCATTTTCTTCAGGCATCCATCCCTGTCTGGACTAGGTGTCCCTCCTCTCCTCCTGAGTGCTCTGCCCTTATCTTCAAACAGCACTATTGTGATTGGTCTGCTCCTCTCCTAGACTGGAGACTCTGTGAGGACAAGGCCTGTGTGTTCATTCATTCAGTCAATATGTAGGAAGTTTCTGCTCTATGTTAGATGCTGTTCTAGGGACATGGTCCCTACAGTGAGCAGAGCAAAGATCCTGCTCTCATAGACATTCATTCTAGTGAGGGGAACAAAAACACATAGCAAATAAATACATGACAGGTGGTAATAAGTGCTGTGAAGCAAAATAAAGCAGGATGAGGATACAAAGAGTGAGAAGAAAGGACTGCCTTTTTAGGGACATGGTCAGGGAAAGCATCTCTGAGGATGTGACATTTGGTTGAGTTCTGAGTGAAAAGAACTAGTCAGATAGGTACGTGGGAGAAGAGCTTTCTGGACAGAGGCAAGAAAATGTTCAAAATCCCCAAGAATGAGCTTGCCCCAAAGCCAGTGCAAGGAACAGGGGGCACATCATAGGAGATTTTATAGGATATATCTGTATCTCACACCTGCAGTGGAATGGCTTCTTTCACATGCTTCATAAACATTTTTTTGAGTGAATGAATGATTGCTTAGAAACATGCTGAGGCTCACTGTGTATGTCTCCTACTTTCAGGGGTCCTTGCCCAGGGAAACTAAGGGTTCCCACCCATCTAACAGGTTGCATGCTCACAAAGCCTAAATTTACCTTTTGACAAGTGTCCCCTATAGGGTAAACCTTTGGCTTACATGATAATTTGTCCTTAATGGAGCTCCTTTTATGTTAATGAGCAGACTTCCTGCCCCCACTCCCCAGGCCCAGTAAAGTTTCCCAAGATGACTGATGACTGTCCCTTTCTCAGGGCCCTGACAGGAAGTAGGACTTGCAATGTACATTGGTGACCAGGGGAGATATCCTGCAACCTAAACTCCCCCACTTCCTGGTTCTGGCAAATCGCTTTATTTCTGTGAACAAGAAACCCCCATTGCCTGGTCCATCTCATGACCTGATTTGACCCAACTTGGGCCTCAGAAATTAGTTTCTATAGCAGTTAGAGACTGAATGTCAATACACATAACTCTAAACCCAAATACCAGTGGCTTAAGAAGTGGGTGTTTTTTTCTCTCATGTCACAAGTCCGGAGTCCAGTAGTCAGTGGCTGGTGCAGTAGCCTTAGCTGTCATCAGGGATCCCAAGATGGGATACTCACTCCTGTGCTTGTAACAGGACTGATAGTGCTCCTGTGATCATCTCTGCATTCCCAATCGGAAGAAAGAAAGGGATAATGGGCAAATGGGCTTTCCAAAGCCCATTCTTTGAGAATCCATAATTCTCAAGTCATTATTTATAAATTGTTTAGTTTGAAGTATAGAAAGAGTTGGGTTTTTTGATCCTGTAAGACTCCAAATTACAGTGATCTCTTTGGACACCCATGTGGATAGCAGGCCAAAAGGTGGAAGCAACCCAATGTCCATCAGTGGATGAATGGACAAACAAAATATAGTCTATCCATAAAATGGAATATTATCCTGCCTTAAAAAGGAAGGAAATTCTGACACAAGCTACAACATGGATGAACTCTGAGGACATTATTCTAATGAAATAAACTCATCACAAAAGGACAAGTGATTCTAATAATATGAGGTGCCTAGAGTAGTCAAATTCATAGACAATTAAGATGGTGGTTGTCAGGAGCTTTGGGGAGAAGAGAATGGGGAGCTATTGTTTGCTGGGTACAGAGTTTCCATTTGGGAAGATGAAAAAGTTCTGGAGATGGATGGTGTTGATGGCTGCATGACAATCTGGGTATACTTAATGTCACTGAACTGTATACTTCAAAATTATTAAAATGGTAAATCTTATGTGCATTTGCCATAATTTTTAAAAAATCATCTTTAATAAATTTATAAGCAAAAAAATTGCAATGTTCTCAGCATAGATTGTAGACTGTAGGTGAAGGGTATATCTCTAAGATGTATTTTCATCCATCTCTGCTTGCAGACTGCCCTACTCCAGTCTGAATTTCTCTCTCTTTCTCTCTGTATTTTGCTGTCAGAAGTCTGTATTTTTCTTACCATATTCCCTGATGCTACAGCTTTGTTTGGCATATGATATACATTCCGAGGTACAGTAGGTGACAGTTTAAAATGTCTTCAAATGCATCATGAGGTTACTAGTTTTTATTCTATAATATCTGATATATTAATATCTCTCTACCTACTTTCTTCATTCAGTTACTTTCAAATATTAGGTTGTCAGTCCCACTCCTGGTACCTGTCTGCCTCAGGTAGGAATTGGTAGAATTGTGTGGTAGAAGCCACCAAATTATGGCGGTTTAAACAGAAATGGGTTTGTTTTCATTGTCTAACGAACAGTCTAGAAGTAGGTAACTGATGGTGTTGGTTTGGTGTGTAAAGGTTAAGACCTCTCTGATTTGAATAGCCTTTTTCTTAGGGTCCAAGATGCTTCTGAGATCCCAGCCATGTCATCTATCTTCTTGGCAGGAAGAGCAAATGATAAAGAGAGACAAAAATATGTGTTCCAGAAGTGCCTGGGTGGCTCAGTCAGTTAAGTGTCCAACTCCTGATTTCAGCTCAGATCATGATCTCACAGTTCATAAGTTTGAGCCCTGCACTGGGCTCAGTGCTGACAGCATGGAGCCTGCTTGAGATTCTCTCTCTCTCATTCTCTGCATTTTTTCTCTCTCTTCTTTCTCTCTCAAAATAAGTAAATGAATTTATAAAATGTGTGTTTCAGGTGGATATGCTCCTCTTAAAACACTTCCTTGATATACCAGCTAGGAACTGCTACTTCTATGTTATTGGGGACAAACTTTATCAAACAGCCAGCCCTCTCCAAACATGAGAATTCTGTTAGTAATGCAAAGGAGGAAGGTAAATGTTGGAGAACAACGAGAATTCTCTGTATCTCTACTGACGAAATTCAAGTTCTCTTGAAACCACAAGCCAGCATCTCATAGCCAATCTGTCAACTGCCCTATTAGACTGCTTTCACCTTACTTTGGTCATTCTTAGTAGGTAGAATAAAGTTTTTAGAAAATTTTATTTTTATGTATTTTCTTCCAATGTACCTATGCTATATATATGTAAATAAAAGTTATGTGTGCCATGTAAGTTCCTTTAGGGAACCAGTCAAGATTCTACAGAAAAACAGAACCAAGAGGAGAGATAGATAGATGATGATTTTAGATAGATAGTTGATAAATGATGGTGATAGATAGTAGATTTATAGATTTATAAATTGATAAATGATTGACAGATGATGGTAGATGATAGATAGATAGATAGATAGATATTAAGAAATTTAAGAAATTGGCTTATATGATTATGGTATGTTAGTATATTAGTCCAAAATCTATAGGACAGGATGGCATTCTAGAAACTTAGGTAGGAGTTGGTGCTGCAGTCTTAAAGCAAAATTTCTTCTTTTTCAGGAAGTTTCAGTTTTTTTCTTGAGGCCTTCAGTTGATTAGAAGAGGTCCAGCAACAATATCAAGAGTAGTCACCTTTCCCTAAAGTCAACTTACAGCTGTCAATCACACTTGGAAAATACCTTAGCAACACCTAGATTAGTGTTTGATTAAATAACTGGGCACTATAGTCCTGTCAAGTTGGCACATAAAACTGACCATCATAGACAGGTAACACAACGTAGATGAAATGGCACTAATATCGGGTCAGAGCCTTGGGTTCCAGTCTGAACTCTGATATCTAGTGATGTTCCCTTTGCTCTGGGCCTCATTCCATTATCTGGAAATTTAAGGGCATGGACAAGAATACCTTTGTGTTCCCTTCCAGATGTAGTATTTTTAAATATTAAATATTTTAAATATTCTGATTTTAATTTAAATATTAAATATTTTAATTTTAATATCTGATATGTTAAAATATGACTTTACTGTGTATTTTTTTGTACTTCTAGGATCCACAGTCATGTCTTAGTATGATGATTAAGGTGATAAAAACAATGTTGATCAACATTATAGAATATGAAGATTCCCCCCCAAAATTAAAAATAGAACTACCATGTATGATCCTGAAATTTCACTTCTGGGTATGTACCCAAAATAAATAAAACAGGATATCAAAGAGATATCTGCCCCTCCATGTTTACTGCAGCATTATTCACAATAACCAAGATACAGAAACAACCTAAGTGTCTACTGATGAGTGAACGGATAAAGAAAACATGATGTGTGTGTGTGTGTGTGTGTGTGTGTAATGAAATATTATTCAGCCATAAGAAAGAAGGAAATCCTGCTGTTTGTGACAACATGGATAAAACTGGAAGGTATTATGCTAAGTGAAAAAAGCCAGACACAGAAAGACAGTTATTGCCTGGTCTCACTATATGTGAAATCTAAAAAAAAAAAAAAAAAAGTCACACTCACAGAAACAGAGTTTAAAAGTGGTTGCTGGGGCTGGGGTTGAGGAAACAGAAATAGGGGGAAGTTGGTAAAAGGGCACAAACTTCCAGTTATACGATGAATAAGGTCTGAGGATCTAATGTAACATGGTAACTACTACAAAAAAAGTTGGTGATAAAGGATGAAAAGAAAAAGTAATGATCAGATCTGCCCTGAATCACTCAAACATAGCTGAAATCTCCAGGTTATAGTGTATATCATAGCCTTCTGAAGGAAGCAGTTATGTAAACTCTACTTGAACACTAACTGGAGTCTGTGAACCTAAACATCCAGGTCTTATCTAGAAAATTACTGAATCCGGCAATCTGCAATGGCTGTTAGTATGGCCAACTGTTAAGGTCAGGGTTTCAACCTAGTTTTGTGATCTTGTACAAGGTATTTAGTCTCTCTAAGCCTCAGTTTCCTCATATGTGAAATGAGAATGACCATTATTATATCTATCCTATGGAATTATTGCAAGGATTAAAAAGAGATAGTTAAAGCTCCTGGAATATAACTCTATTTACTAACGGAAAGTACTCTTCAGCATTCCTTGGTAAGTACATGAAATTGTTTTGTTTTTTGTTGTTTTTATGACCAAACAGGCCTGTAAGATAGATGAGCTGAGATACATACATTCATTCCACAAACAGTAAATAGGAAAAGGCATATCAAGTACCATTAAGTTCAAGAGTGCTGGACTCTGTGGTTTTTGTATGGATCTCATGGGAGATCTGAGAAAAGTCCATGTTTAACTAAAGAACATTGGGTGTGGCCAAAATGAGCCACGTTCATAGGTAGGTCCATAACCTGTTTCTCTCCTGTCAATATCACCTCATGATGCTTTCAATTATTCAACTAACAAACACTTACTGAGTACTAGCCACCATCCAGGCCCTACACAAGGCATCAGGGCCCCAGAGAGGAAGAAGGCATTGCCCATGTCTTTGTGGGACATGCAAGCTATAAGGAGAGGCCCTCAATAAACAGGTGAAATGTCCTGTCATTATGATAAAGATAGTCACATTCATTCAACAAGCCTACTATGGCTTGGGGAACAGGGAATAAAATAGTCATCAATAAAATGAAATACTCTCATGACTTACAATCTAGGGGGAAACAGTCATTAAAACTAATCATTCAAATGGTTAAGTGAACACTTACAATGTGCAAAGTGCTGCTGGTGATGCATTTAGTGCCATAGACCATGTCACAAGGGCTCAGGAAAGCTTTCCCCAGGCAAGAGATGATTAAGCTGAGACATGAACCAGAATGATGGAGGCAGAATGAGGGAGGAGAGAGTGTTCTAGGAGAGAAGACAGTGTATGCAAAGTTCTGGAGGGAGGACAGAGGAGGACTGGAAAAGTGTGGATGGTTAAGGCCCGGAGGCAGTGGGTATAGCCACCAGGATGGACTGGACAAGAAAGAAGAATCCAGATCATTACAGTGCCTTTTAAGCCTCATGAAGTCTTTGGGGCTTACTCTGTGAGCAACAATTGTATTGCAAGTTTGAAGCAAGAAACTGACATAGTTCAACTTTATGTGTGTTATATATTTGTGTGTATCAAAAAGGGAAGATACAATTTACATAAAATAAAATTCAGAGATCTTAAGTGAGGATACATGCTGGAGTAACCAACCCTCAAAACAAGATGCAGGACGTTATGATCACTTTAGCAAGTTCCCTCTTGCCAACGTCCATCCCATAATCAGACTTGTTTTGTATGTTTATTTACTCTGGCAATAGTGTAGAGAATGGGTGATGGGGGTGGGGGCAAAAACTGATGAGGGATATACTTGGGTAGTAGCAATGGGGATTGAAGTGAAGGAGCTCAATAAATAGAAGAAAACGTTAGTAGAGCTTGGAATGTCTGGGAAGGAACAGGGGAGGGGCAGTCAGGAATGACCCACAAGTTGCTGGCTGGAGTAGTTGGAGGGACGCCTGACCACCCTGGGGAAGAAGGATCTGGAAGACTTTCCAGAAGAGCTAATGTGCAGGCTGAGTTTTGCAAAATCAATGAGAGTTAGCTAGGTGAGGGGAGTGAAAAGTGCATTTTAGGAAGGGGGTGGCAAAGGACAATCTCAGGGAAGATCCTGGGAACGAATACAGATGAGAGCACCTGGATCTAGCCTCACCTTAAACATACCCTAAGACATTTTACTTCTGTGCAACAATAAAATCTCACTTGGTCTAAGCTAGTTTGAGCTTCTGATGTAACAGAGAGTTGTGGTTATGAGGAGAAAATTGAGAGGTATGGAAAAGGAGGTGAGAGCAGCCTCTGGGTCCAGGGTGTTGAGCCCCAGATCAATGCCACTTAGGAGAGAAGTCAAGAAAGAACACCTGAGTTTCCAGGCACAGTGACTGACCTGTAGGACCTACCCCAGGACTGTGGGCAAGGACAGCTCCCACCCAGTGGGTCTAGACTCGGAGACTCACCCCCTCAAACCACTGTGTCAGGATCCATTCCCCCTGGCAAAACACCCCATGAAAATCCTGAGCCCCCAAGGACCCCAAAAACCTAGCAAAGCTCCCAGTCATCCATTCTATGGGAGAAGACTGAGCACTTTAACACTCCCCAGGCTGGGGGTAGAGGTGAGAGGACACATCCATTGCATAAATTTGGAAGTCATTTGCAATGGATGGACATTGAAGTCATGTGGCTAGAAAAAAAAATCCCTCAAGAATATGTGACCTGTGACCTTTGAGGACATTATGCTGAGTGAAAGAAACCAATCACAAAAGGGCAAATACCATATGATTCTGCTTATATGAGATGTCTAATGTATTCACCCTCATAGAGCCAGCATGTAGAACAGTAATTGCCAGCAACTGGAAGAAAAGGAACACGGAGAGGTTCTCATCAATGGGATGAACATCTCATAATGTTTCAGTTACATGGGATGGATAGGTTCTAGAGACGTGCTGGATGATGGACTGCCTGTAGTTAACAAGACTGTGCTGTGCACCTAAAAATGTATTGAAGATAGATCTCATGTTAAGTGTTACCATAATAGAGCTTTTATTTTTTTAATTTTTTTTTTCAACGTTTATTTATTTTTGGGACAGAGAGAGACAGAGCATGAACGGAGGAGGGGCAGAGAGAGAGGGAGACACAGAATCGGAAACAGGCTCCAGGCTCTGAGCCATCAGCCCAGAGCCCGACGCGGGGCTCGAACTCACGGACCGCGAGATCGTGACCTGGCTGAAGTCGGACGCTTAACCCAGGCGCCCCCATAATAGAGCTTTTAAAAAGAACATGTAGTTTAAAAAGAGAAGAGGGTAAGGATCGAACAATGGATGACACCAACATGTCAGGGACAAATAGAGGAAGAGAAGTCTTCACAGAAGGCAGAGAGTGAATGCATGGAGAGAGAGGTCATTCAGGAGAAAGCAGCTTATGAGAAACCAAGAAACATCAGCCAAGGATGACAAGGATGGAAAGGGATCCATGATGCAGCAACCACATGTTGCAAAATGACACCCTCTGTGAGATTAACAAGAGTGTGAAGGTTGCCAGAAAGAGAATGGGTAAGTTGGAATGAGGAGCCCGAGGCCCTCGTGGGAAGGAAGGGCACCCCCTCCCCATTCCTTTAACCCTAGTAATTTGCAGGAGTGGAACAAAGTGCCCTAACCAAGTTTTTCCTCATGGCAGGAAAGACAGCAAGGGGCCCTGAAGTAATATGACCATGAGGGTAACGAAAGTGGTACAGAACAGAACTAGCTTGATGGAGTCACTGGGCTGATGGTAATAATACTTTGAGTAGTTGAAGTGGTAGATGCTAGACGCTTGGGCTCTCTTACTTCTTCCCTGACTCAGGGAAAAGCTATAACCTGGGAGCTGTCACTCCGGGCCAGGAACTCCCTTGGTAGGCCCTAACGCAAAGAGACAAGGAGACCTGGGAAGGTACCAATGGAGGCGGCTGCAGGATCAGACAGTTCAGCCACCAACCTAAGCCAGCATCCAAGGTTGTCTTCATGGAGGCTCCTGGGCAAGGAGTCATGGCTTACAGTCAAGGAGGCAGGGAAAGCAGGATTCACCCTTGTCAGTGGGCACCAGGGCTTCCAGGACGCAGAGGGCAAAGCTAGCCAGGAGAAGACTCGATCCCTACTAATCTCAGCATGTGGATGCTTGGGCACCGTGCTAGGGGACACCCCCACAGAGCTGTTTCCTGTACCCCAAAGCAAAGTCAGGATACAAGGAACAGGAAGTCACAGATGTTACAGGCCAGTGAAGAAGTGGGATGAAACTAGACCTTGGTGGGAATAAAGTCCGAAAGCACATGAAGACAGTAAATGGAGGTCCGTCTTTTCATGGAGATAAATCCTTGACCTTGAAAGGAAGGAGAGAAGTGGGGCTTGGGTTAGAAGGATATGTAAGATGGGGGCATTCGTGAGTGTTTATAGGAAAGCCTGAGAAAGCTCACCTCTGTGAAGGAGAGGTGGGACAAAGGAAAGGGACCAAGGCCCCTGAAGCAGGTGTTGGGGGATGAGACCCAGAACCCAGCTGGAGAGGAGGGGCCAGGAGAAAAGAAACCTGGAAGAAACCACCTCAAAGCAGACCCTATGACCTCACAAAGCTGGCACACTCATCCCCAGGGTTCCAGAAAATCTGAGTCAGTACTGGCTAAGTCTCCTAGCAACTGGATGCAGGGGGCATGGCACTCTTAACACCCCAGGGAGTAAAAAAAGTCTTCCAATTTCAGGTGAAGAGAAAACCCAACTTTTAAAAAGGAGTTTGCTCGGTGATGTAAGAGTGAGGTGTGTGTGTAAAGTGGCCCCTCAACAGTGCTTCTTCAGATAGACACCTTGGACATGACTCCTTGCCCAGGAGGCCCACAATGGGGGGCAGGGGGGTGCCAGCTGGAATGCCAGGCCAAAGGCTTACCAGCCCTTGGAGCTTGGAGGCTGTTTTCCCAACCTATAGGGACAGAGCCTGCCTGATGGGAAGGAGGATATGGCCATAAGGGCACTGTGCCTGCCTCCACTCTGAGGAGGGCCAGGAAGGCCCTAGGGGCTGATCACCATGGGATGCTACCTCTTATCAGTCAGCCTCAGGGCCCTGTGAGCCCTTTGGGCTTATATGCCAATGTGTGTAGGGAATGTGTGTGGTTGTGGGGGTGGGGGAAGGGGGCTGTTGCTTAAGGCAGGGAGGGGGCAGATTTCATCAATTTCCTAGACCCAACTCTATGGTGACTGGTGTGAGTAAGGAGGGGCCTGGGCCTTCCAGAATAGGGCTCCTTCCAGAATAGGGCTTCCCACAGAGGGGTGTCAGGGCACTGTTACAGAGTTCAGGCAAGAAGAGTCATGCAACTATGTGCACAGGTTAGCTTCTGACCTTCAGCCATGAGCTGATGGGCAGGCACCAGGCAAAACTTTCCTGGTGGGGCCTCCCTCCCCGCTCTGGGACATGTGCTTTCACTGGCTGCTCTACATCTCCCAACCAGCTGACACCAACCTGGGGATCTGTGAGCACTGCAAGGAATGGCTGCCTGGGTCAGGTGGTGAGAGAGGAATCCCTGGGCTCTGAACCTTCCCCTGAGAACAGTTTCCCCACAAATGCCCACCCCCCCAGCCAGGAACCTCCCTCACCCCAAGGGAGCAACGTTCCCATGTTCAGTGGCTCTCCACTTCATGCCGCACCTTTTCTTACTCCCTCCTTTAATGACACTTGCTTCTCCTACATCTGTTGATGACCTATAAGAATCTTTCTGGAAAGGCCAGACCAACTCTCAAGTGTGAAATGGGTTCTTTTGGCTAGTTCCCTGATCAGGTTTCCCTGCCTGACCTGCTAGAGTGCCCAAATTTTCACCAAGTAAGGCGTATTCTTTCTTTTAAAACATAGGCTCACCAAGCTTCTTTGTAGCCATTTACACTTTAGTATGAATTCCGTTATCAAATCAATACCTCTGGGGCAGTTAGTTGAGAGTGGACTCACAGGGAAGTCAACTTTTGTTTTAGAGTAGAGGAAGGAGGAACCATAATTCAGGACTTGAAGCCTGCTGAAGCTGCAATGACTAGCATGAGAACTCTGAGAGGAAGAAGCAGTGCTAGAAAGAACAGCGCATTCCCAGAAAGGGGAGGGAGAGCTGTCCAAAACTGAAAGCATGATTCTCCCCAGGCATACTCATATTTCTGGTCACTCTTCAGGACAATGCAGAGCCCTGTGAGGACCCCAGTGGTGATTTGCTCAGTGAGGATGGCATCTTGATTCCTCAGTCTCACTCTCCATCCCTCATATCATGCCCTGCAGAAACCAGAAGGTAGGGAGCACCTACGGAGACTGTTGAACTGGGAAGAGTTTGATGAAGTGAGAGACTCCCGCAGAAGCATTCTGCTGGATACCCTCTATGAAAGCATCATCTTTGCCGTGGGCAAAGGTTTCCCATGGGTGGAAGTGGCCAAGGTGGTCAAGTTCACGGAAGAGCTGCTCAAGGAAACCAAAGGTATGGGGCATCCAGAGCAGGGGTCAGCGAGGCTTGCAGGGGAATGCAGGGCACAGGACCCCCCTGCAGTCCACAGCCTCAGGAACCCTGTGAGGAGCTGGAAGTCCCTTTCTTTCTTTCTCTGACATTTAGCATCCTCCCATGCTCATAAACAAACTTCCTGTCTAGGCTTTCTGGAAATTGAAGCAAACTGAGTGTCCATGCTGCGTCTTTATTTTTATCTCCCTGGCTTAAAATTTCGCACAACTTCAAGCTGTTCACACAGCAGCCAGGATGTTTGTCTCTTGGTCAGTCAGTCATTTATGCTTAAATATGAATTTCCTTATCTGATCAGTACCTCTGAGGCAGCTAGCTGAGAGTAGGCTCCGAATGGAATCAGATTTTATTTTAGTGAAAAGAGGAGGGGCCAAGATTCATAATTTTTGTTTTGTTTTCACTTAACAGAAATCAAACGTGTCACTCTACTGGTTCACTGACCCCCCCCCCCCCCCGCCACTGCATTCCTGAAAGACCACAATTGTTCCAAGTATCAGGTTTTGGTCTACTGAATGTCTTGGGGGAATCCTTTACAGGCAGCAGCTTGCTGGCAGGGATGAGGGGGAAAGCAGTAAAGTGAGTTTGTAGAGGGAGCATCTCTCCCACCTCTGCCCTGTGCTGGGCTTCATGAGAAGAGGAAGAATATCTCTCCCTGTGACTCCCTGGCACAAGGGAATGTGATCACACCCATCCTCATCTTGGGCTGTGAGATGCAGATTCATTCCTTAAGCAAATATTTGGAGCAGCCCCTCTTTGGCCAACATCATAGTAATAGACAGGAATAATCAATAAGTACCACAACCAGTAGGTAGATGCTTGATGGGAAATGGGACATTTACATACTCCTTCCCCACAACATTCTTACTGATCACAAAGGGGAAAAGACTACTTCTATGTGAGTGAGCCTGACAGACACCTCCTTCATGAAACGATCCAAGTAGACATCATCAGTAAAGGGACACACTAAGAATCACGTTCTACCTGGTAGAATGCAAAAGAAGAACCCAGCATCCTTCTGTGATGGTTCTAGCAAAGACTCAGAACCTGATCTAATCACGAGAAAGCATTAAATTAGCGTCACTGAACAAAGTCCCTCTCCTGTGAGCTTCAAAAACATTAAGGTCCTGAGAGCCAAAGTAAGACAGAGGAGCTGGTTTAAACTGAAAGCCACCTAGGAGATGTGGCCACTAAACGTGACATGTGGCCTCAGTTTGGGTCCTTTTGCTATGAAGGGATATAAGGGACTACTGGAAAAACTTGGATGAGGTCTGGAGGTTAAACAGTAGTGGTGTGTCAAGGGAGATCTCCCGAACCATGGCTGTGGTTATGAATGCCCTATGTTAGGTAATTTACATGAAAACATTCTGAGATGATGGGGCATTTTGTGGGCCACTGATCGTTTAAGTACTTGGAAAAAATTTCTTTGTACTATTTTTTTCCAGTTTTACTGAGATACAATTGACATATAATATTGTATGAGTTTAAGGTGTATCGCATACTGATTTGATATACGTATATATTGCAAAGTGACTACCAAAGTAAGTTTAGTAAATATCCATCACCTCACATAGTTACAATTTTTTTGTGTGATGTAAATTTTTAAGATCCACTCTCTTACCAGCTTTTAAATATACAACATGATATCGTTAACTGTAATCACCATGCTGTGCATTAATTCCCTGGAACTTATTTCTCTTATGACCAGAAGTTTGTACTATTTGACCACCTTAATCCATTTTGCACCCCCCCCCCCACCTCTGGGAACCACCACCTGTCTGTCTCATTTCCATGAGTTTAGTTTTCTTTTTTTAATTCCACATGTGAGATCATATAGTGTCTGTCTTTATGCCTTTAAGGTTTATCCATGCTGTTGCAAAACGTAGGGTTTCCTTCGTTTTTATGGCCAAAAAATATCATATTTTCTTTATCCATTCATCTGTTGATGGACCATAGGTTGTGTACATGGCTTGACTTGGCTACTGTGAATAATGCTGGAGTGAACATGTAGGTACAGGTACCTCTTCAAGAGAGCAGTTTCATTTCCTTTGCATATATACCCAGAAGTGGAATTGTTGGATCGTATGTTGTAGTTCTATTTTTAATTTTTTGAAGAATCTCCATACTATTTCCACAGTGGCTACACCAGTTTACATTCCCACTAAACAGTGCATGAGGGGTCCCTCTTCTCCACATTCTCTCCAACACTTGTTATTTATTGTCTTTTTGATACTAGCTATTCTAACAAGTGTGAGGTGATATCTCATTGTGGTTTTGATTTTCATTTCCCTAATGATTAGTGATACTCAGCCTGTTTTCATGGATCTGTTGGGCATTTGAATATCTTCTCTGAGAAAATGTCTATTTAGATCCATTGCCCATTTTTATTAGATTATTGGAAGTCTTGCTATTGAATTGTTTGAGTTCCTTATATTAACACCTTATTAGAAATGTGCTTTGCAAATATGTTCTCATATTTCATAGTATACCTTTTAATTTTCTACAAAATTTCTTTTTCTGGGCAGAAGCCTTTTACTTTGATGTAGCTCTACTTGTTTATTTTTGCTTTTGTTGCTTGTGCTTTAGGTATTATTCCAAAAAATCATGGTCAAGACCTATGTCAAGGAGGTTTCCCCCTGTTTTCTTGTAGGAGTTTTATGGTTTCAGTTGTGCTGTTTTTTAGTAGACTATTTCTTAGAGGAAAATGAACAGAAGGTACAGAGATTTCCCACAGAAACCTTGTCTCCCCCACCCCCGCCCACCCAACACACACAGCCTCCCTCACTATCAACATCCCTCCAAGAGTGGTACATTTGTTACAACTCATGAATCTACATTGGCACATCATTATCACCCAAAGTTCCTAGTTTACATTAGGATTCATTCTTGGTTTTGTGCATTCTATGGGTTTTTTTGTTAATTTTTTTAAATGTTTGTTTATTTTTGAGACAGAGAGAGACAGAGCATGAACGGGGGAGGGTCAGAGAGAGGGAGACACAGAATTTGAAAAAGGCTCCAGGCTCTGAGCTGTCAGCACAGAGCCCGACGCGGGGCTTGAACTCATGGACCGCGAGATCGTGACCTGAGCTGAAGTCGGACGCTTAACCGACTGAGCCACCCAGGCGCCCCAACCAGTTCTTCTTTTATGGGCCATGTCTTTGTGTTGTATCTAAAAAGTAGTCACCAAACCCAAGGTCATCTAGGTTTTTTTATGTTATCTTCTAGAAGTTTAATAGTATTGCATTTTAGATTTAGATCTGTGATCCATTTTGAGTTAATTATTGTGAAGAGTATGAGGTCTGTATCTAGACTCCATTTGTTGGCATGTGGATGCCCCGTTGTTCCAGCACATTTGTTGAAAAGATTATCTTGGCTCCATTGTGTTGTCTTTGCTCCCCTGTCAAAGATCAGTTGCCTATATTTGTGTGGGTCTATTTCTGGACTCTCTTCTGCCTGCCCCATTGATCTCTTTGTTTTTTCTTTTGCCAATACCACACAGCCCTGATGATGAGCTCTTTTTGAAACTTTTCTGTGATTCTTTATTTTGAAAAATTTTAAGCATAATATTTTCTTTAACATGTGGCACATTTGAAATTCTCTGGACTTCTGACCAAGGTCTCCAACAGCTGCCAAGCAAATAGGACACATGATGCTTTGTCCCTTGTGCATCAGGTCCCCATCCCTTATGTGCCCCGAGCTCATCCACCAGTCCAGTCAGCAGTGCCTCAGTGTCCTTCCCTAAGCTCACCACTTTTCACCAGCTCCTTGTCTGCCACCCTTTCTAACCCACCTCCGTCTCTTGACCAGCCCACTGCTTTCAAATCTTATACCTCTGCAGCCTTTCACTGAACTGCGCAGTGATTTTTTTTTCAGGCACAAATAAAATCCCATCACTCCTCTGCTTCAAGCCATTTAGTGGCTGCCACTGAATTGCACATCTTATGTGCATGTGGATCATCCTCTTTTTATTTTTTATGCTGCCCATGTGCCCTGTTACTTCTCTCCTCCAAACCAGTGATCCCTGTCTGAAGGCTTGAACCAGACATGGCATTGCTCCTGGGCTGGCTTCAGAGATTCTTGGGAAACTTCATCTCCCACCAGCCACCCCCTAACCCCCACCCCTGGGGCCTTCCTGGAATCCCTCTGGGTCCCACTCCCTGCTGCTCACAGCAATACACAGGTACCAGAGTTCATCCCCTTCGGCTGAGCTCTGCAGTGGCTTGTGGCCAGAACAAACACTGACGAGCGGGAAGAATGTCTGCCCCAAGCAGGTGGGAACTCGGGCTCTTTCAAGTTTCCATCAGAGCCTTCCACAGGCTGAGCCCGTGAAAAACAGTCAATGACGATGCAGACCCATCTTCACACTGAGGAGATTAGAACACCCTGGAGCTTTCATCATATCTGGTTAGTGCATGCAGCCAATGCAACCTATATATGTCTTGTGGACTCCTAAAACCTTGCAGTTGGAAGGACACTCAATTCCCTCTACTGTAGGGAGACCCTCAACCAGCCAGCAAGGTTCTTCCAGCCTCTGCAGACACCCTGCAAGCAACAGGGTGCTCCCTCTTTCCAAGGCCACTCATGCCTTTGTAAAACCATACCAATTATTTGAAGGTCTTATTTATATCTAGCTACATCTGCCTTCTGCACCTTTTACTAGAATGTTCAAAGTCTGTCGCCTGGACCCAGAATGCAAGTCCTGCAGATATTTAATCTGCTTTATCTAATGTGACTATCAACTCCCAGTTGCTTTTATCACTTTTTTTTTTTTACTTCTTGTAATATTTATTTTATTTTTGAGAGAGACAGAGCACAAGTGAGGAAGGGACGGGGGTAGGGGTGGGCGGGGGACACAGGATCTGAAGCAGACTCTAGGCTCTAAGCTATCAGCACAGAGCCCGATGTGGGGCTTGAACTCATGAACCAGGAGATCATGACCTGGTCCAAAGTCAGTGCTTTACCAACTGAGCCACCCAGGCAGCCCAATTTTATCATTTTAATGTGACATCATTTCCACAGGCCCTTTCCTCCTACCTTCCCATCACTGCTCTCTTTCTTGCTGTCCTTCTCTGGGCATACTTGTGATTGTCAATATTGTTCTTAAAATGTCATCCAAATACAAATACAAAACAACCTCGGGGCACCTGGGTGGCTCAGTCGGTTGGGCAGCCGACTTCGGCTCAGGTCATGATCTCGTGGTCCGTGAGTTCGAGCCCCGCGTCGGGCTCTGTGCTGACAGCTCAGAGCCTGGAGCCTGTTTCGGATTCTGTGTCTCCCTCTCTCTGACCCTCCCCCGTTCATGCTCTGTCTCTCTCTGTCTCAAAAATAAATAAACGTTAAAAAAATTTTTTAAAAAACCTGAAAATTGGTCAGTGAAGTGGTCGGGGATTTTATTATCTCCTCTGTCCCGGTGATGATGCTCCCGTTTATATAGTACATAGGTGCACTTACTTTATCAACATCAAAGTCACACTGATTTATATTGGGCAGGCAATTCCACATGTGAATGATTTTTCCCATCCTGCCCTTGTGCAATGACAGTTTTGAGTGAACTTGAAGGACTTTACAATTATCTCCATGGATTCCATCTTGTCAGTGTTGGCCCATCTTTCTTTCTTCCTAACAACTTTTAAACCTTGGTCTTGGGCTCTCCACCTTACAAGTTCTTTCTCTTACCTTTAAATCAGCTCAAAATTTAAGAAACATGGTACAAACACTGAGTGGGAACAAGCACTTAGGTGGGCTCCTCATTCCTGAAATTTGACTCACTGAAGATAGAATCCATCAGGAGGTTCAGCACTCAAAGCAAACATTCCAGTCCTCATTCAGTCCCTTACTGGATGTGTGGTCCTCGTCAAGTCGCATCACCTTTGAGCCTCTGGTTACATATCTAGAAAGTGGAAAAAGAGAGCACCCACTTGCTAGGGTTGTTTTAAGGATTAAACGAGGTTACATACATAAAGCCCATAGCATGGCATTTGGTGCCGCGTAAGTACTCAGTGAGAGTCAGCTATTGTTCTTAGGAGGGGACCACAGGGACAAAGACCCAAGGCTTGAGAGAACAGGATGTGATTCAGAGATGGCATGATCAGATGTGGCTGCATGTACTTTATGCAGCATCCACGATGGATCAGCCTCCAGATGTACAAAAGCAGCATCAGCTCCTGTCAAGGGCAGCAGAGAAACCCAGCTGCCAGCACTACCTGGCAGACCCTGTGACCTGGGGAGTGGGCAGGACAATGGACTGAAAGCAAGAGGGCTGGCACTTCAGCCAGAGGCAGGCCCCAGAGGTAAAGTAAACTGGCAGGCTTGTCCGGGAAGTGGGGGCACAGAAAAAAGGCAGACAAGACTGTTCCCAGCTCGGCTCCCAGGTAACTGACTTATTGTGAGAGCTGACTCGAGAGCAACACCAGGCTGGCTGTGGGTTTGCAGGGAGTAGACAACGGTGTGCAGTGGAAGCACCCAGGGGTACAGAGCCACACTAGAACCAGGCCTCCTGAGCTAGGTCCTGTTCACCTTGGGCCCCTCATGGTGCCATTCAGGATGGTGGCTGTTGCACCTGAAGATTGTCAGGTTGGCCCAGATAGCATCTCCATGGCAGCCATGCCCACACTGCTTCCCGGAAATCCAGCCCAGGGACACTAGTGAGAGCATGAACAAGTTCATCAATACCCCCAAAACAGGGGATAGAATTTCATCTGAAGCCTCCTTACTCCCGGGGATTTTCTTCTTCAATCCGTAGTCAACCCCAGTATCAGGCTGGACTGGTCCTCAACATTGCTGGGGCCCTGCTTCAAGGCTTGGTTCTGCCATTTCCTCACTGTGTGACTTTGTGAGAGTCCCTTAACCTCTCTGTGCTTCAGATCACTCATCTGTAAAATGAGGACAAAAATGGCACCAACTTCATGGGATCTTTGCGAGGATTAGATGAGTCTATTTATGTAAATCACTTGGATCGGTGACTGCTACATAGGAAGCCCTGTGAATGTGCAGTGGGTTAACCACTAATATTATAATACCCATTCCTCGGGGGTTTTAGGCACTCCCATGGGTTCAGCTGTCCTTCCAGAAATGTAGGTCTTACACCTGCAGCAGGAGACAGCCATTCGGTCCTGTTCATTGAGGGTGCCTGGTTTGTTCCTCTTGACTTTGCTCCCAAAACCCCTGCCTTTGCTTACTTAGTTCTGTTCCCATTCTACCCAATTCCTAACCCAATCTTGATCTTCTCTTTCTCTCCTATCTGGTGTTATCTGAGCCACACTACCCAAGTTTGGACCATATTCTCTAAGGAGTTGGCCCACTTTGCTCCTTCAGGTGCCTACCAGCTCTGGGTAAACTCCTCTCCTAACCTTGGATCCAACCCCAGTAGGGGCCAAATGAATAAGTGTCCAGCTGAACAAAGAGGCACCTGACATCAGTCCCACTTGCTGGAGGGTGTTTCCCAATCCTTTCTCAACTTAACCTGCCCCTCCCCAGGCCCTGTCCACCCATGCTGTCCATTACCTCTGAGATGCCCCCTACATTGATCTCTGAGATCAGCCCAGGGCCTTCTCACACTCTCACACCCTATCCCATCCCCTCACCCTCCAGTTACCCAGACTTTGCCACCCAGAGCCATCCTTAGAACCTCCCACGTCAGGCCCACTCCCAGCCATGGCCACACCTTCCCAATGCCCTCAACACTTTATACCTGGATGTCTGCGGCTACATCTCTCTGGGCACCCACATGCCTGCAAGCACCCTCTTGCTTGTGGTGGCCACCTTGTTCATCCTTCTCAAACGCTGTTTATATCAAGGTGTCCTCCTTCGTACTCTATTCAGATCTAAACTCTTCCCCCAAAGAGCTATAGTTAGACAGCAAGGAAGGCTAGACCCTGGGGAGGCTGGATCTCCTGGAGAGGGGTCTATGCCCACTTCACTTTTCTCCCTCTATTAATACCCCCATACCAAACACAGTATATGGCACACAGTGGGTGCTAAATGAAGAAAATGAATGAATGAATGAATGAATGAATGAATGAATAGATATTTGATGCCCATGGAGATGATATGCCCTGTATGCAGAGAGGAAGTTAGGGTGCTTGACTCATCCAGGGTGACCTCATTGAGTTGCATGTCCAGGTGATATTAGAGGCTGCACAGTGGGGTGATTAGCACCAAACTCTGAAGTCAGAAGATCTGGGTTCAAATCCTACCTCTACCACTTACTAATGTGTTACTATACCTCTCTACACCTTCATTTCCTTGGCTCTAGAATGAGCGGCATAATAGTTCTAACTCATAGAGCAGTTGGGAGGATTAAACGAGACAGGGCCTACAAAATGTATAGCACAGTAACATGCACATAGTGAGTGCTCAACAAGTGTTAGCTCCTGTGTGCCCATCACACATGGAAGGGAGGTGAGATGAATAGAAGGTGCTGGAAGTCCAGGGCTAGAAGCTGCTACATGCTGCCCCTCGGAGAACTCGCTGTCTTTGCCATTTATTGTCTTCCCCTCACCTTGCAGGCAGGATTGCAGATGCATTCAAATCATGGGCCAACAGAATGGAGGTCCAGAGAACCTCAAACCTGGCCCCTAATGGAGACACCCAGCATCCATGACCTGCCCTTGGGCACATATGTGAGGAAGCGCCACTGCCCAACAGCATAGGGGAGAAGGCATCTGTTCACTGCCCTTGTTAGGGGACCGAGACAGCAAGGGGCAGGAAGAGCTGGTAAGACAGCAAGTCAGTTCCTCATAGGTCATGGGATACAGGATGCAGAAAGCAGGGTCCTACTGACCAGCCAACTTATGCGCAAGCTGATTTCCACAGTGGATTGTCACTCTTCTTGGAAGGGAGATTCTCCAGGGATTTATTTGTTTGTTTGTTTTTTGTTAATCTGGGGCTAAGGATGGTTGAGTTCTGTTTGCATACTAGATAACAAAGCTGGTGGACAGTATTTAAGGAGGGTCATGTTTGTACAACAATGATTCAGAGCTCTGACAGGCCAGCTGCCAGCTGGGCTTATTTTCTGGCCCAATCAGTCCTCAATACCAGGAGGGAAAGAGTGGCCCTTATTCAAAAGCATAAGCTGATTCTGTCCTGGCAAATGGCTCACCAGGATGTTCTGGTCTCAATTCCAAGCTAGAGGTGAGAGTCCTGTCAACTGCACCTCCTTTGCCAGCCTCCAGGAAGCCCTAGGCAGATCCCATCCTTCTGTCTCTGTAGGGCCTGGGAGGAAGTCACCAGGAACAACACAGAGGAACAGAAGACTGCCAACTCTGTCCTGGTGGGAAGAAATCGCAGGAAGTGGACAGATTTTGCACACCCTGTTGAGTGTCTGGAGAGTGGTGTTGGGACATGGGAACCCTGAGGTCTCCCACTTTGCATATAGGAGTGGCAGAGATTTAGGGTGCCCAGAAGGCCCTGCACATCCTATCTCTGACTCACATGTAGCAGCAGGTGAGGGGTTGGAGGGGAACAGCCTCTGTGGCATCTGTCATCAGCAGTGTCTGGCAGGCCCCGGTCTTCTCTCTGATACTTTACCTAGACTTCTGGGCTAGAAGTACCTCTTTCCTTCTGTCCTGGCCCTCATATCCTGAAGCCATGAGGAAGTGGGCCTTGGCCAGTTGGTAGAGGTATGAGGTGGCCAGGGAAGTGGGTCATAGCACTGTATCTGTAGTTCCATCCATGGCCACTCCTGATTCTCCAGAAAATGTCATCTGGGCAGCCATAGCATGGAAGGCAGCCACCCCACCTTCCCCCAGCAGCCTGGGGCTGGCAGGACGCATTACTTGCCTAAGCTCATCTGTGTGAGTTCTTCCTACCAGAATACTCATGGCCATGCCCAGGGTCTACTCCACCAGCCCCCAAGTACCGCATCCCATGTGGGAGAGCCTCCAGCAATTCAGGACCAGCCCAGAGAGAAAATGCACCTTCACTCTTCTTGGAAGGTAACTTCCTTGGGGCAGCCTGACTTCAATGCCTCTCCCACTAGACTCTAAGGAGGGGCATTTGGCAGCAACTTCCTTGCTGATGGAGAATGGAAGCTGCCACAGAGGCCACTGGTTGAAATCCTGAGAGAGCATTTTGTGGGGGCAAATGGACAACTGCCATTTCATAGATACCTCCCTGAGCGTATCAGTCTGTGAGGACCATCATGACAAAATACCACAGATGGGGCACTTGTAACAACAAACATTTTTGTTCTCACATTTCTGGAGGCTGGAAGTCCAAGATCAAGGTGTCAACAGGGTTGGTTTCTTTGAGGCCTCCCTCCTTGGCAGATGGCCATCTTCTCATTGTGTCCTCACATGGCCTTTCCTGTGTGGATGTATGTGTCCTAACCTCTTTTTGTAAAGATACCAGTCATAATGAATTAGGGCCACCCACATGACCTCGTTTAATCTTAATTATTTCTTTGAAGACCCTATTTCCAAGAGCAGTCCCATTAGGAGGCACGGAATGTTTGGATTTGAACATATGAATTGTGTGGGATGCTGTGCTAATTCAGCCCATAACGCTAAGTAAGGTCAAAGCTCTCCAGGTGAGACTGTGCCAGCTAGTAAGCCAGAAATCAAGACTATGCAATAGAAACCTTCCCCAAACTTCCCTGGAGGAGCATACATCCTGTAGAGGGAGCAACAGTGAGGACTTTATGATCCTGGCATTTTTGCATGTAGCATTTATAATCTTCACCATGATCTTGCATCATACCCATTATTTTAGTGATGAATTGAGGCCCAGAGAGGTTAAGTAACTTGCCCTAAGTCACACCCCCAGTAAATGGATTTGAACCCAGGTCTGTCTGACAGCAGAGCACATGCCCTGCCATGTGACCCTTCTATCTTGACTAAAGGGATCTGTACACAGAGCACATGAGGGTCTGAGAAGCATGAAGCCTGGGAAAGCACCCTGCGATGAGAAGAATGAGGCTGCCTGCATGCAGGAAGAGGGAGACACCTGGAAGAACCAGGTGTGGAACACCTGGGGGTAGGGTTCCTAAGTGGGTCACCTGGAGTTACAGCACGTACCTGGGATCCTGACCCTCAACAGGATGGCTCCAATGTGGTGGGTGGCACAGGCCCAGCTGCAAAGAGGAGCCATGCCCTTTGGGTAATGTGTTCTGGCCTGGATGTGCCACCTGTGTGTGGGTGGGTGGTTCTGGTGCCTTAAACCCAACCTCTGGCCCTTTGGAGTGACCTCATGCTCTACCTCTAACTTCCCATGTCCTTCTTCAGTCAGCTGGACATACTGGTCAGTCTCAGAGCCCCCAACATTAGAGGGGACACGGTACAGATACAATATAGTCTATTTTTAGTCTAAGTCCCTGAGACAGTGGGATTCCTTGGTCGTTTTCAACTCAGGGATGATGACAACAGGATGATGATGAAGATCAAAAGTCAGGACTCCTTTTACTAAACTTGAGACAGCTGCAGAGCTTGGCCACGAGGTACCCACAGTGCCCCAGATGTGGCTATGGAGGACCGTCAGCTCCATGGAAATAACCATAACATCTGAGAATCAAAAAGAAACCCAAGATCTCACCTTATCCAAGCCCCACTACCACCACCACAACAAACACATTATTCAAGAATCCTCTTACCAGCCAAATGCCTCCTAACTCCTCAAGCTAGACTGCTCTGCTAATAAAGCTTTTGCTTCTAGAATGTTCTGCTGCTGAGCTGAAACCTGTCTCTTTGAGACTTCCATCTGAAGACTTCTGTTCTGCCTTCTGAAACTTCCTCCCTGAATCAGCCTAATCCACTGCACTCAGTCAGCCATCCTCCAGCAAACACTTCCAGGGCACTGTGCTAGGGGGTGAAGAAGATGAGACATCCACTCAGCAGTCCCTATGTGCTGAGCTCTCCTCATGAATCATCTCCTTTAAAGTCCACAGCAACTGTAGGTGGATTTAGCAATGATGCAGCTGAGGTTCAGAGAGGTTAGGTAACTTGCAAATTATCACACAGTATAAGGGCAGAACTAGCATTAACCTTGAGACCTTCTGGCCCCAGATCTGTTCTTCCTGCCAAAGCTCTGTAGCATTAAGCGTGCCAACTTCTTAAACAGACTCTTAACTATAGAGAACAAACTAGTGGTTACCAGTGGGGAAGTGGGAAGGGGGATGGGTGAAATAGGTGATGGGGATTAAAGAGTGCATTTGTTGTGATGAGCACATGGTGGTGTATGGAAGTGTTGAATCACTATATTGTACTCCCAAAACTAATATAGTACTGTATGTTAACTAATTGGAATTAAAATTAAAACTTAAAAAAATAAAAAATAAAAACACTTCCTTTTCAATGAAAACAAAAACATTCCAGGGGCGCCTGGGTGGCTCAGTTGGTTAAGCATCTGACTTCAACTCATGTCATGATCTCACAGTCTGTGGGTTCGAGCCCCAGGTCAGGCTCTGTGCTGACAGCTCAGAGCCTGGAACCTGCTTCACATTCTGTGTCTCCCCCTCTTTTTCCCTCCCCCATTCACACTCTGTCTCTAACTCAAATATAAATAAACATTGAAAAATGTTTTAAAGTAAAAAAAATCATGCAAACTTCTTGAGGAATGGAAGTGAGGAACAGTGAGGGGTGCATTTACTAAACAGACAAGGTCAGGGGACCATTTTAAGCAATGAGAAGAGCTTCGGCCAAAGTTCATGACAATCTAAAATACATGGCCCTGTGTTTGCCCTTTTTGAGTCCCAGGACTTTGAATAGCAAGGAAATCTTTAAAAGATCAACATAATCTTTCCAGTCCTGCTGTTGGAGTAGATTTTTTTCTTTAAGGTGACTCTTGGTTTATCTTAAAAACAAAAACAAAATACCATGGGCAGGAAAATAGTAGGGAGACTCCTCAAAAAATTAGACATAGAACTGCCACATGACTTAGTAATTCCACTTCTTTGTATAAAGAACTGAAAACAGGGACTTGAACAGATATCTGCACACCTGTGCTCACAGAAGCATTGTTCACAATAGCCGAAAGGCAGAAGCAACCCATCTGTATGGGCTACTTGTCCATCAACAGATGAATGGACAAACAAAATGTGATCTATGCATAAAATGAAATATTTCTCAGCCTGGTGAAGGAAGGAAATTCTGACACGGATGAACCTTGAGGACATTACCCTAAATGAAATAAGCCAGCCACAAAAGACCAAGTACCTTATGATTCCACTTATGTGTGGGTATCTAGAGCAGTCAGGTTCATAGAGGCAGAGAGGGGTCTCAGTTTCCCATCTCTAATATGAAAGGACTAGACTAGCTCAATAGTTGCTCAAATATGCTCCTTGGTTCGAAAGACCATTTACCTCAAATAAATTTGAGAAATATTGCAGATGCTCAACCCCTTTGGGCCATTTGCTGAGCCCACTAGCATATTAAGGGCCTTGTTTCATATCTTTTGATCCAACATATCTTCAAGGTCTCTGGCTTTGAAGTACTGGTTTCTATGTAATACCTATTGCAAAACATCCTTTGGGAAACTGTGTCCGAAAGGAGTGGGGGCCCCTTCCAGTGTCCATCTCTAAGGGTCTACAAAGACAGCCCAAAGCTGCTTGGGACTAGATGGCTGTGCCAGGCAGCGGCTTGAATTCTGGCTTCCCCACTCCACCAGCTGTGTGTCCTTAATCAAATCCCTTGAGTCCTTGAGCCTCAGTTTCTCTCACGAGTAAAGTGCCTGTACCCCTGCCTCACAGAGCTAGGAGGGATTGGGTGGAACGAGATGACCCAGGGCATGTGGCACCCAGCGGGAGCTCTCTCAACAAGAGTCCTCCGCTGCCTCAAGGAAAGCACGTGAGCTGTCACTGTTATTGGCACCTTGGTGTAAATGAGTTTGGCAGAACCTTACCATGAGCAGAAAGATGGGCAGGGGGCAGCTTTCAGGATGCAGGATGGGGGTGGAGATGAAGGTTCTGTGCTTTCATCTGCTTTCCACCATCCCAGGTCGGCCCTGGTAGGTGCACAGAAAGGTAAGCAAGCCAGGCTGCAGCCTGACTTGTTCCTCCCCTTTGAGCCAAGGCGGGGGCAACCAAACTGGTTTGTCAGGGGGCACTGGTGGCACCTGGATCCTCCCCCTCACACCCACCCAGAAGGAACAATGCCTCTTCACCGTTCCCAACCCTTCCAGGACATGGCACATCTCCCTTGCTGTCATCCAGCCCCAGGCCCCGAACATGAGGGGCAGCGGGAGGCAGGCGCCCAGAGTGCTTGGTCCAAGCCCAGTGCCTTTTTACCCTGATTCTGGAGCATCTGGTATTGTCATCCCACCCCCTGCTCTTCCCCTCCTCATTGCTCTCCTCCTCTCCCATGCCTGCATCCCCGTGCAGGTGCTGGCCTCCAGGGGCTTGGGGACTGTCTTCAGGAAGTTCCCAGCAGCCAATGCAAATGAAAGCCACTCCCTGTTATTGAAGAACAACTTGCACGTACAGATCTGTCCCCCGGCAGCCAGAGGCTTCTCTCTGAGACTTAATCCTTGGCTTTCTGAGTCATCGGAACTTCTCAACCTGCGGCAAATAGAGAATGGTCTGAGGGCCAAGAAAGTGTGTCTCATGAGCCAGCTTGGGATGATCTTTGCTAAAAACCAGAGCTGGCCAAGGAGTCTTGGGGCTGGAAGTTAGAAACCAGCCCAGGGACTCCTTCCCCAGTGACCCTGGATGAGGTCCACTCTTGCATTTTATGACCTTGAGGCTAAGGCCATAGCTCATACCCATAATTGGGCACCTGCCAGGATGACAGGCAGCTGGGAGCACTTGCCAACATTTGCTGAGGTCACTCAGCACAACTGGGCCCTCAGACTTCTTGATTCAAACCTGGCCTCTATGCATGGCTGCCCAGGGGCTGAATAGAGAAAACCATGGCCTTGACAAATGAGGCAGTTGTGGCCACCCACATCTGGAGGATGCAGGTGATCCCAGCCCCGTCCACTCACAAGCCAGGCTGGAGGAGGGACGGCATTTTCCAGTATGTTTGTTCGGCTCCGCAGAGCCCAGAGAAGAGGCAACGATTCACCTCACAAATTTCACACAGTCGTCTCCACACCAACCTGGAGTCCAGCTTTGATTATCAGAAACCAACCCTGATCCCCCAGTCTCTGAGATTCCTTTACTGATTATTTTTGCCATCACACACCACCACCATCCCTTTTAAATGCCTATCTGAGCTCTCCCTTCTCGGCTTAAGACCTCTGAGTGGCTCTGCAGCTCTTGGCCAAGGTTCTTAATTTTCCTTGCAGAAATCTGATTATTCTTTCTATGCACACACCCCACCCCCAGGGGAAAAAAAAGTGCATGTGAAATTCTGGATACAATTTCAGAAGATGCCAGTTGGTCCTGAAGCCCAACATTGGGGTCCATGAATCCTCTTTAAAGAGCCTGGTTTCTGTTTTGAAGTCCAGCTCTTCCATGTGACATATACGAGTTTGCCCTTTTCAAACTGATGATGCCAAGCCCTTCTGTCCCCCTGGGGGAGTCCCCCAGACTCCAGCTTTTCTTCCCAGAAACTCTGAACCATGTGGATCAAGCACATGCCCACACTGTACCCTATTTGCTTCCAGCCTTTATTCTGCAGGCTCTCCACCTGGAGGGCCCTTCCCTACCATCTTCTGCCAAACTCCCCATTCTTCCTTTGGGCTCCAATGTCCTCTCTGTGGGAAACCTTCCCTGGCTCCTTGTCCCCCCACATCCTGCGTCAGGATGCCTTCCCCATGAGAGCACCTACCCCATCTCCTTGTACTTTCACTTTTTCCTCTCTGCACCTCGGTGCCCAGTTTTATCCTAAACATGGGTACTTGCTTGCATGCTGCTTTTAGAGGAATCTTCAACTCTTGTTATGTTGTTATGTAATGTATTTGAGCACCTTAAAAACAACAACAACAGAGACTTGTACGTTCTGTGTCATTTTTAACCAACCCTCTCCAAAAGCGAAAGAGAAAAGAACAAAATGCCCACGGGATCCCAGCAGCACAAAGTTCACATCTGTGCAGGAAGGGACCTGGCAACCATGTGACAGGTGAGAGGGTCCTGAGACAGGTGTCTTGTGTAAAGGTCACTCAGCAGAACAGAGCATCTGGGGGCTTTGGTTTCATCCTTTTGCCAGTTGGGCATTTCATAACTCCATGGCCCCCATGTGTCAACATCTGAGTTCTTTCGGCTCAATCTGGCTCATAACTGAGGAGCAACACTTCCCAAGCCAATCCCACCCTGGAATCAGCACTTCCTTCTTTTGAGATATGGGGTGCTCTGTATTTTTAGAAAGATCCAGGTGATTGTGGAACACAGGGCTTCCACTGGCCCTGGGCCCCTCCCCACTATTCAGTAATGAAAGGGTCTTCAGGATCAGCCACCTAGCCAGATATTTCCCAGCGCAAGAGAGAAGTCAAGGAATGCCTAGGTCGCTGTCCTGGTGGCTGCAGAGTATCTGTGACACAAGTGAGAAGCAAAGCAGAAAATGGGGAGAATGCATTTCACACCCTACCATGCAAAAGCAGCATCTCTTTTCTTGCCATTATTGCCTCCCCTAGAAGTTGTTTTATTTGTTTCCTGAATTTTTGTGTGTGTGAAATACCCCCTTCTTGCTTTACTGAGGTATAGCTGACAAATAAAAACATTGAAAAATAGGGGCATCTGAGTGGCTCAGTCAGTTGAGCATCCAACTCTTGATTTCAGCTCAGGTCATGATCTCATGTTTCATGGGCTCGAGCCCCACATCAGGATCTGCTCCATGCTCGGTGTGGAGCCTGCTTGGGATTCTGTCTCTCCCTCTGCCTCTCCACTCCTTCCTCTCTCTCTCTCTCCCCCTCTCTGTCAAAATAAATAAACATTTTTTAATATTGAAAAATATTTAATGTGTACAAACATAATGTTTTGATATACATTGTGAAATGATTACTACAATCAGGCTAATTAACATAATCATCACCTGACATAGTTACCACTTTTATTTGTAGTGAAAACATTTAAGATCTACTCTCTTAGCTAATTTCAAATATGCAAAACAGTATTGCTAGCTCTAAGCACTATCTAAGTAGATCCCCAGAACTTATTCATCCTGCATAACTGGAACTCTATATACCTTGATCAACATCTCCCCATTTCTCCCTCCCCCAGCCCTTGGCAACCATCATTCTACTCTATGCTTCTATGAGTTCCACTTTTTTTAGATTTCACATATAAGTGGGATGATGCAGTATTTGTCTCTCTGTGTGTTGCTTATTTCAATTAGCACAATGTCCTCCAAGCCCATCCATGTCGTTGCAAATGACAGGATTTACTTCTTTTTTCAATTTATTTAAATTCTAGTTAGTTAACATATAGTGCAATATTGATTTCAGGAGTAGAATTTAGTGATTTATCACTTATGTACAACACCCAGTGCTCATCCCAACAAGTGCCCTCCTTTTTTAAGGCTGAATAATATTCTAGATAGATGATAGATATAGATGATAGATAGATAGATAGATAGATAGATAGATAGATAGATATTCTCTCTACATATCCTATATATAGAGAGATTATATAGATCATAGAATAGAATTCTATGTATATTCTATATCTATATATCTCACAATGTCTTTATTCATCCATCAGCACACTTAGGTTGTTTCCATATCTTTGCTGCTGTAAATAATGCTGCCTTGAATATGGGAGAACAGACTCCTCTTAAAGATCTTTAATTCATTTCTTTGGGGTATATATTGAGAAGTGGAATTGCTGGATCATACTGAGGAAGCATTCTAGACATTTTTCCCTAATGACCTACTCCTTAATGACCTACTATCTAGTTTTAATATCATAAATGTTTTATATATCTGATTTTGTGTTGTATGTATGTCTGCTTTATACACATATAAAGCTTACTCTTTGTATGTAATGCAGGGTTAAAGATGACTAAAGAAAATTTTTAAGTTAAATTCAAAATTAAAAAGCTATCAACATCTAATTTAATGTTACAACTGTAACTTCTAAGTAATTTTAATATAATTTATTCACTTATGTAAATTGTAATTGTCAAATTACACATGCAAAGAAGCAATTTATGTAGATGCATAACGATAATAGCAATGCAATCAAATCTTAAAATGTCATTCAAAACTGCCATTTATTTGACAAAAAATTTACAAAATTAATTTTTTAAACTATTTTCAGTAAACTTAACTTTCAACTTTTCCTTCATACATTAAATATTTGGAGGATGGGCTTGGGGTAGGGTGGTCTGGGAGGTGTCTGTGAGAAGGTGGCATCCTGGGAGTGAAGAATACGTCGTCAGCCAGGAATGGAATCTGAGCCTAAGGCCTGGCACAAGGGAATACAGGGTATGGTGGAAAAATAAGGGAAGGCCAGTGTGCCAGGCAGAAGCAGAAGGAGAAGAGGAAAGGAGGGTTTTATGCAGAGGAAGACCAAGATCTGACTCCTGTTGCGAAAGGGTCATTGTTTTAACATCACTCTTAGGCTGAAGACCAAATTCCTCCCATAGGGTCTTAGGAGGTCCTGCACCACTGGGCTGCTGTCCACCACCCAACCTTTTCTAGAACCAGGGAATCTCTCACCAGCTGCCTTCTAGCCTGCCAGCCCCTCACCCCCAGTCTTTTGGTTTCTCAAATGGGCCATGCTTTCTCCAACTGCAGGCACATGATGTTGCCCTTGCCTGATTCATTCTCTCCTACCTCTCTTTGCCCAGTAACTCCTCTGACACTGTTCATCTCAGATTCTTCATCACCCTCTCAGAGAACTGCTCTTTGACTTCCCTAACAAAGTCACTTCTCCCTATTCCGTGCCCGTCCAGACTGCAGAACCCTGAACAGAGTTATACTCTGTGTGTTTTCTCCCTAGCCCTTCCCTGCCTCCCTGGAACCTGGAACAGGTCTTAACACATGAAAAGTCCCTAATACTTGTTGGATGTATAAATGAATAACTCTGTCACTGCACTTAATATCAGAATTTGCTCATTTACTCACTTGCTACCCATTGGCTCCAACTGTGCACAAAGCCTTGTGCTGGGGACTGAGCATAAAAAGGGGAATGTCATCTTTTTGTCACCTCTTCTACAAACTGGAATCTCTCTGAGGGAGGGCAGGGGTCATGTCAGAGGTGAATGTGCCACCTGTATCATATTCTATTGGTGGTCCCACCACCTTTTTATGTAAGCGTCTGGGAGTTATGCAGGTCGCTACCACACTCCACATAGGACCATCAGTCCTGCCACTCAAATCTGCCCACACCTGCTGACCTGGCATTCTCAGGCCACAACAATCCCATCTGGACTGGACAATGCAACGCACCAACACCACATGACCATCAATGTTATTTAGCTCAAGGCAAGCATGGCCATGTGTACAATCTTCCTACAATGCTAGGCAGACTCTGCACTTCCTACAATGCAATACTTCTGAATGCAGCATTCAAGGCCCTCCCATCTGTCTTCTGCCTACCTTTCCACACAACACTTGCCATTTTCTGCTTCCATTTTTATATGCCAAAAATAACAAACCCAGGCATGTTCCCCACCCATGCCATACAGCTTCTTGCCCCAATGCTTTCACCCAGACTGTACCCAGAAAGTGCCTCCCTCACCATCTTTACTGGCTCAGTCCTCCCACTAAGCCTCTGAGATGTAGCTCATGCATTATCTCCTCCAGGGGAATCCCTATCCTCAACTGAACCTTCCTCTCCACCTGTTTCTGTTTCTTTTTACACACATATCATAACATTTACTTGTTTGTCTTTCCTGTGAGCACTTTAGAAACAAAGAATGTGTCTTATTTGTCACAGTATTGCCATAGTATTGACTTAGCATAGTTCCTAGTAAGTAATAGGCACTCAGTAACAATTGACAAATTAATCTTGAGTGGATGGATGGGTGGGTGGATAGGAGGCTGAATGGGAGGGTGGATGGGCAGATGGATGGGACATGGATGGGTGAATGGGTGAATAGATGGATGGATGAATGGATAAATGGGTGGATGGGTGGGTGAATGAGTGGATGGATGGGTGGATGAATGGGTGGATAGATGGGTGGATGATGGATGGAAGAGTGGATACATGCATGCAATGCATGGAGGGTGAATGGATGCATGCATGCATTCATGGATAGATGCATGGATGGGTGAATTGATAGGTGGATGAATAGATGGAGAAATGGAAAGAAAGAAAGATATATGTGGCCAGGAGAGACTTTTCTCACAGGGCAGAAACAAACTCTTCTTTCCCTACACTGTTTATTGATCACTACCTTGTAGCAGGCTCTGTATCAGGCACTTAGACAAGTCATCCCATTTGATACTCATAAAAATCCTATCAACTAAATATTATTATCCCTCATTTTACATCTGTGGGAATGAAGGCCCAATGTCACAACTAAAATGGGACAGAACTGTCTCAGGCCTCCAAATCTAGTGCCCTCCCTCTACACCATCCTGAAACAGAAGCACTCTCTTGGACCTCTGAGCTTGATGATTTGCCTTGAAAGAAGGGGAAAACACAGCCTACCAACCTCCTGTTCTGCACATTGGAGAGGCCTTTCTTCATCCCTTGCCCGGAAGACTGAAGTCTAAATCCAAGTGACACTCCCAAGTACATTCTAAATGAGGCTAAAAGTGGAGTAGTGCTCCATCTACTAATGTTTTTCTAAGACAGTGATAACTTACCATCTCAGCACTCCAGGAAGATTTGAGGTAAATATTCCCATACAGAACCAAGAGTGAGAAGCCAAAATGAACATACAATGTTCATTGTGGGGGTGGGGTGTGGAGGACTTTACAAGCAACTACAAGGGCAAGACTGAGACAACTCCTCCTAAAGGAGAAAGGAGCCCTCTGGCTAGGAAGGTAAGAGACTTCACTAAGGCCCTACGGGAGCCTCACATAGGAGAAACGAGGAGGGGGATCTACAGACAGGTTGGGCCTCCACTCCAGGAGGAAAGCCAGGTTCCCTGCATGCAATACTTAATCTCTCCCTTCAGTAGATAAAACTGAATTCCCCAAATCATGTGACTTGGTGGTCAGCTGGCCCAAGCTCCTATTCTACAGAGGTAGACACTGAGTCAGGAAGCAAGAGACACTTGACTGAATTTACAGTGCACTTCAGGGATGGCATCTGTGTGAGGACCCAGGTCTCCTTACGCTAAGGCATGTTCTTTCTCTGTTCCTTGTTTCTTGCTCCTCTCTCTGCCCAAAGTCTGTTCATCAAGGCATACCCATCATTTAGTCATGACCCTTTACTGAACCTCCCCCTGTGTTAAGACCCAAACACATGCTGGGAAGAGTCCTTCCTCCTTCATTACACTACCCTGAGATTTTGATAAAGTTGTGAGCAAAAGGAGTGTATGGGAGGGGGTGAGAGAAGATGGTTTGTTCAGGAGCATTGCCCATGGTGTAACCCCAGAACTGATCTTTGTTTGCATGATAGAAGCAATATTTGCCTAAATCTGTGACACACATCTCCAAGATAACAGTTGCCTGGACATCTGTCTCTCCAGCCATCTCATAGTCTACTCTTATCAGAATCCCTTTTTTTATACCCTCATTTCCTTTCCAAAGGGTTTCAAGTGGAAACAACATAAAGAACAGCTGAAGTAAACCTTCAAAATAAGAGTTAAAGGTCAAAATATTGGTAAGGGGTGAGATAATCATATTAAAAAATGAGATAAAGGTAAGTTACTACTTAAATTTGGCTTTGAACTTCCTAGAAGCCAAGGTAAAAGGAGAAATGTGATATGCTCCATAGCCTTTTTTAAAGATTTTTTAAAATATTAATTCATTTTTGAGAGACAGAGCATGAGCAGAGGAGGGGAGGAGAAAGGGGGGAACAGAGGATCTGAAGCAGGCCCTGTGTAGACAGCAGTGAGCCTGATGAGGGGCTTGAACCCATGAACCATGAGATCATGATCTGAGTTGAAGTCAGACTCTCAACCAACTAAGCCACCCAGGTGCCTCTACTCCATAATTTTTAAGAACTGATAAATGGTAATATAGAATAACTAGTAGGACATGGGCTCTGGGGTCATAGGTGTCATGGAAGGGTGGGTGGGTAGGGGGATGAATGGGAGGATGGATGGGCAGACAGATAAGAAATGGAGGGGTGCATGGATGGGTGGATGGGTGGATGGGTGCCTAGGTTCAGAACCTATGTTGATCACCTATCAATGCAGCTTTACCTCAGTTCACATTCAATGCTCAGCCCCTCTGTGCCCACAGGCTGCTCCATCACTGAGGCGGTGACGATCCTAGGGAACAAACTCAGAGATTACCAGGGGCAGTTCAATACCACCCACCTGCTGGCCCTCTGTGACTACTTCCACAACACCTTCATCCGCCACTACAAACTCTACCAGTATGTCCTGGGCCAGGACCAGGAAGTCAACCTGACTGTCAACCACCTGGAAGTATGTGCACCGCCCCAGCCCCTCCCGCTGGCCAAGGGCATGGACAAGGACATCTGGCAGCTTGAGCAGCAGATGGCGGAGCTCCGTATGGCTGAGGTCCAGAAACGCACCAATGTACTGCTCCTGAAGGAGGCGCTGCACGTGGAGCAGGAGCACAAGCTACAGAAAACGTTCTCTGAGGTGTCTGAGCAGCCCAGCCGGGTTCTAAAGAGGGAGGTAAGGCTGGACCCATGAAGTGGGAGGATGCTCACCTACCATATACAAATGCACATTCCTACCAAGAGCACATCAAAGCTGGAGTCAGACTCACAGACAGGACTCCATGGTCTGCACACATGGGACGGGGCAGAAGGGGACAGTCACTGAGCTTTGGCCACAGGCTTTGCATGCATGTTTCACAAAACATCTCTGTGAGGTATAATTCTTGTCCCCATGTTAGTAATGAGACAACTGAGGCTCAGAAAATTTAATCCACTTGCCCAAGGTCACCAAGCTAGCAAGTAGAATTGTTTACATTTGGACTGAGGCCTGGTGGATCCCAATGTCTAATGAAGAGCCCAGGATCTGAACCACCACAGATGGTCTCAGTGCCCTTCATCTACTTGCAGAGCTGGCATCCATTGAGGCCTGGGGGTGGGGGAAGATGATGAAGGAAGGTCCACTGGGGACAGCCCAATGTGGGTGATATGCTGAGGTAGGCAAAAGGGTGGGGCTAGTGGTCCAGGGAGAACCTAGAAGAGTCTGGCATGGATAGAAGAAATTGGGCTGCCCTCTTGACCAGTCTTAAGGCCACAGAGGCTCGAGGAGCCAGAGTCTCAATGACCAGCTCTTTACTAAATGGTGACTATCTTGGCCCCAGGGCAATCAACTTCTTAAGGGCCTGGAAGAGTCCAAATTTATTTTTTCACTAAACATAGGCACTAATATCATCATTGTTGCATTATCTTTGAACACAGAGACAAGTATTGCATACGTGTACACATGAGGGCGTATGTTGGTATATGCTGGGGTGGGGGTGGAGAGTCACAGGGCCTGTGTGTTTCAAAGTCAGCTAAAGAGTGAACAGCCCTGTGAATTATAACATGGGGAAAATCTCTAAAAAGCAATTAACACAATAGAATAAATGATACTCTTCTAAGGTTAAGTCAAGTCTCCCAGAGAAATAGCACATTGGGCTGCCAGGTAATCTTAGTGCAGTAAGATGTCCAGCAAAGAAAGACCCAACAGAACCTAGACAACAGGGACTCCTGGGTGGCTCAGGCAGTTGAGTGTCCATCTGACTCTTGATTTCAGCTTGGATCATGATCTCAGGGTCATGGGATCGAGCCCTGCGTATGGCTCTGTGCTGAGCATGTAGCCTGCTTAAGATTCTCTCTCTCTGCCACTCTCTCTCTCTCTCTCTCTCCCTCCCTCCCTCCCTCTGCCATTCCCTTGCTTGTGCTTTCTATCAAAAAATATTTTTAAAGAAAAAAAGAACTTAAGCAATAACCTGTCTCCTCTGGGGGACCTTGCTCTAGAACATGTGGACAAGGCGATGGATGGGAGGTGTTGCCTTCCCTCCCACTCCTGCTGTCCTTCCCTGCCCCTCCCAGGTCCTCTTCCAGCCCCCATTACTTTGCTACTGGTCCCTGCCTGGTGGAGCTCGTGGACTAGAGTCCCTTCCACTGTGTGCCCCTGATTGTGTGCCAGAGGTGGGGACACTGAACACTATAGGATAAACACAGTACATCCTCTTGGAGCACAGTCTTCCCCAAGGACTTAGGGGAAGAACATTATTCTTATATAAAACAACCAAGGAGATATTCTGGGGCAAATATAAGATTTTACACTAGGTTTTAGTTAAAATAAGAGATCTCAAAGAAATGTCTTCTAGGCATCAGCTACTCTAAGTATGTCCCCTGACACCCTCAAGACAAGCACAAACTCTCCTCTGCTGTTTGGTTCCTCAAACAAGAAATTTGGAGACACACAGTTACATGGTCCATGTCTCCAGGATTCCATGGTGCCATAATACTGACTGAGATGACAGACAGGGTCTCATTTTAACATGGCAGATGGTGACTGAGTTTCCATTCTTTCCATGGCTGGCTGGCTGGAGGACATTTCCACTCTCTGAGCAACTTGCACTGTCCCTTCTGACAGTGCTGCTACTAGGCTGCTACTAGAACTTTGAGATGTAAAAATGAGATGAGGGCAGGAGGGGAAGGAAGGGGGATGATATCCAAATGGAAAGTTCATTGACCAGAAGATAGGAGAAGATGGGACTAGCCTATGGGCCCAGAACAATGTTAGTAGTCAATGACACAGTCCAACAGGGTTGTTGCCACAGTAGGCTTGATGGGAGAAGGAAAGAAACAGTCATTGGAATCCAAAAGGAGAGCTGTAGGAGAGGGCTGTGGGTTAGGAGGCTGTAGGCAGAGGGTTAGAGTCATGGCCAATCTACAGTGGATCCTGAAGGAGGTGAGAGACTTCATTCTCTTCCCAGGCTCAGATCTCCTGCCAGTACCTCCCATTGGCTGAACTCAACTTAAAACCATAGGTCAAGGTAGCTGGTTGAGGCAGCCCTTATAAGTTAGCCTCTCAGAGCACAGAGTAGGGGTGAGAAGGGTTACCAAGAGATCTGGTGGGGGAAATGTAAGGTTTAGAACACAGAAAAAGGAGTGGATGTGTTCAGAATTGGATATCTGCAGATAGCCTCAGTCTCCCCAGAGTTCTGATCACCAGCCATGTTCTATTTCTTCCAGGAGTTAGAAAAGCTCATTGATGAGGTCATTCACATTCAGACTGAATGCCTGAAGGAGCTGCTGCAATATGAGATACAGATAACTTTTGATATTTTGGACCTGAAACTTCAGAAGACTTTGAACCTCAATGCTCCTATCCCTTCCCCCCTCTCTATCACTGGCCAGCCAGACCAAGATGAATCTATTAAGTTCTACAAAACAAACAAAGGAAAGAAAGCAAAAGCAAAGAAGAAGTAGAGAGCTCCTGGTGTCCACTGACTAAAGACTATGATTGAGGAAAAGCCATTGACAATTATGAAAGTATTATGTGATGTGCTCAGCACCCAGTAGATCAGAGCTTTCTAGTGATTAAAATAAATAAAATGGCAGTCATCATATCTCCTCTCTCTTCTTTCTGAAAACCACCTTCTACCCCCTGAAAATCCAACCCAAATGAATTTTCCCTGCATCTTGGAAGAAAGCTGTCTTTCTCTGCTAAGCACAGAGTTTATGCTCAGACAGGCAAACATCACTTGTTGACTAAGGCTGAGCTTAGACACTAAAGACAGAACTACCACCAGTGGGTTTAAATGGATAAGGGTGAGGGTGACACCAGACACCAGGAAAGACTTCCAGCTAACAAAGTGGTTCTCTGGCTAGTGTGGGAACAGGTCCTGGTATTCTGTTTCCTTTCTGCAATTTGTACAATAGGATTGACCTCCTGCAGCCTGTTAATTCATGTGCTGGTCTCCCTGCTAGAAGACCTAGAGCTGCCTAGAGCCTATAGAAAACTCTTCCTTTTGTGAGGACCTACATTGCTTAGACTGAGGCAGGGGTACCAGCGCTGCCCGAGAGGCCAGAAACCTGGTTGGGAGCACAGCTCTGCCTCTGGTCTGCTGTGTGACCTTGCCCATGTCCCTTCTGTCTCTGGACCTCAGCTCTCTATCTGTGTCAGGTGAGGGCATTGCTGGCTGGTGTCTAAAGTCTCTCTCTCATTCTAACCCTGGGAGGTCCCATCTCCCCTAGAAGAGAGATGAAGCAAAGTTGGCTATACTCATTTTTCAAGGAGCTCAATGTTCAAAGAAGTCAAGTACCTATCTCAAAGTCACACAAGATGCAATGAGAGAATCACGACTAGAACTCGGGTACCTGGATTCTTATTTCTGTGCTGCTTCCCCTACAGCCTCATGCCTCATCCACACAGTGGCACAAATCCTGTAGTAGTCAGCTTATCACAGCTGTGTAACTGACAGGGGACTGTGGCCCCCAGGATTAAGACAGAAGAGACATTACCACTCACTGATTCTTCCCAGGCCAGCAGTCTGCTCTCCCACCTCTGTGGTCTGCCCTATTTATTTGCTGATGATGGGATGGGCCACAGTGGATCACACCCATCATCTCACCATTGCCACTGCTGCCTTCTGGGTCTTGCCATCCAAAGTGTGCCTGGCTCCATGTGTTTCCATGCAGTCAGCCTGCTCTTGGAGGTCAAGCTGGATTCAGGTAGAGAGAGGGAGCCCCAGAGCAGGCATGTCACTGGCCTGGAGCACCTTCTGAGAGAAGTCCAGGAGACAGGTGTGCCCCAGCTGAGAAGGCTCCTCACAAGGAGCACAGCCCCACTCTTTTCCATCTTATGTTGAGGCCACTGGGAGTGTGCCTTATATCAGAAATACAGTAAGCTTTCCCAGACCTCTTTGGACAGAGGAAGGAGGTTCCAGGTTCTTCTTAAATTTCCATCCCTTCACTCACTCACTTATTCATGTATTCATATTTCACATTTTTTTTAAACATCCACATCTACTATGTGACTGAAACCACTATGACCTAGAGGGAAATATGAGAGCTGCCATCTTATCCTGCCCAGGCCTGACCAGAATTGCAAAACACTCCTGCAGCCTGTGTGGATGAGATGTGTGTGTGTGTGTGTGTGTGTGTGTGTGTGCATGTGTGTGTACGTGCACACCCACATGTGCATGCGTGGGTGTATGTATGCTTAAAATATGTGTGTGTGTGCGTGTATGTGTGTGTGAGTATGTATGTGTGTTTGGGGGGAGGGGGAAGGGGCAGATGGGCACTCTTCCAGGCCGTATGCTGGAGACAGTGCTGGAGCAGGAGAGAATCAGGTACCCTGGCCAGCCTGGGAAGAAGCTTTGCCGAGAGTACTGTTAGAGTATCCAGAAGATGCTGGAAGCAGTGGTCAACACTAGGCTGGGTCAATCCGGTATAAAAGGATTAATATCTCCCTCTTGCCTTGCCTTTCTCCCAAGTCAAGGGGGGTTGTTCAACCATCCCATCCACACCCAATGTCCCAGGCTTGTCCTGCCAATGCCCCAACCAACCCTCAGGACCCCTGAAGCTTTGAACCTTTTCAGTTTCTGGCCACTCAGACCCTGAGCTGTTGACAGGGTTCTATTGGTGTTGTTGCCCCCATTGGACTTGGACCTTCCCCAGCTCTCCTGCCAAGAGAGCCCCTAGTCACCACCCCCATTGGTGGACCCACAGATTGGCCAAGGGTCTTCCTCCCAGCAATAGTCAGGCCTCTAGCAAAGAGATGGGAGCCATAAGAGTTTCCTGTAGTGGCTGTGAAGGGGGAAGAAGTGGTTCTTAGAGACTTGTGTCCACACAGTGAGTCTGTAGGGCCCTCCTTTGCCCTCAGGGGCAGCTCTTCTCCTTAACCTGGAAGGGTTGGCATCACAGCTAGCATTTCAGCCACACATTAGGTGTAGATGTTAAAAAAGTATTTGGGGGGTGGGACACCTGGGTGTCAGTTAAGCATCCGGCCATTGGTTTCAGCTCAGGTCATGGGTTCAAGCCCCAAGTCGGGCTCCATGCTAACAGTGTGAAGTCTGCTTGAAATTCTCTCTCTCTCCCTCTCTCTCTGCCCCTCCCCCACATTCTCTCTCTCTCTCTCAAAATAAATACACTTTTAAAAAATGTTTTGAGAGTTAAGGAAGAATGAATGAATGAAAATGTTAAGAAAATCCTGGAACTTACTTCCTCTGCCCAAAGAGGTATGGAGAATCTATCTTATCAAACTCCTCAGATACAAAACAATCCTCCTTCCTTCCAAGGCCAAAAGCAGAGTTGTAGCCTCTACCGTATGACAGAGGTAGAAAACTCTCTTGCCCTGGCCTTCCCTATAGAATCTTCCACGGGCTCAGCCTTGTGCTAGAAGTTTCTGCCTTTAAGAAGCTGTCTCCGATTAGCAGGGAGAAAAACACCCCTATGCCCATCTGACTTCCACAGTCATTTGGTGCCTTCTATTCAAGGACAAGCAGCAAGGCCTAGAGGTTTGATGTCTGAGAGGGAGGGGACATCCTAAGCAATCCTCCCCCTTCAGCTCCTACTCAAACATACAGAAGTTCTGGTTTCAGTACATGTCTGTTTCATGGGTAGCTGAGTTGCACTTATGAAGGAGGCTGGGACAGGGAAGTCACAAGGGTCAGAAATGAGGAGAGACGCCACAACAACAAGTGGATTTAAGTCCTCCATGGGGACAAGAGTGGAGGCCTCAGGCCCCATACAGGCCAGGAGTTAAAATTGGGCTTTCTACATCAAGGTAAGAACAGAGAATGGGTGGTCCCATTGGGAAGCCCTTCCCTCCCAGTCACCTAGGAAGCATCACTGAACAGCCTTCGGCAGCAATTCTTGGAGGACCCCAAGTCTGCGGGAGGGCAGAATCCCCATCTTGCCCCCACGCTCATGCAAGTCCTGGTCACTGACACCACACAGATGTGGAAACTCCAAACAGAGAAACGACCCTAAAAACTGAGTTGAGATCAGAGCATCCCTTAGAGCCCAAGGATAAAACACCTATAGGTAGGGTGACCAAATGCTCTGTCATGGATTGTGACTGTTGACCCATATTGTCCTAGTGCCCTACCTAGTTTGTTATTGTGTAATGGACTCTTCTTAAGAATTGCTTTAAGGGGCGCCTGGGTAGCTCAGTCTGTTAAGCATCTGAATTCAGCTCAGGTCATGCCCCTGCAGTTTGTGGGTTCAAGCCCCACATTGTGCTCTGTGCTGACAGCTCAGAGCCTGGAGCCTGCTTTGGATTCTGTGTGTGTCTCTCTCTGCCCCTCTCCTGCTTTCTCTCTCTCTCTCTCTCTCAAAAACAAAATAAAAACATTGTAAAAAAAAAATAATTGCTTTAAAAGAAGCCAAGATAGGATTGGTGCCCTTTCACTTGTACTTCTGGCTTCTGCCACAATTGCATCTCTTGGAGTGGGAGTCACATGTGCAGTGAGTGAGTTCTCACCTCAACTCCAGGATATATCTGGAAGACAATGAGGGCTGACCTGCCTCTCCTTCCCAATCCTTTCTTGACTCAGTGCAGCCATCTCAGAGACACTGCGTGCAGCTCTCCTCTAGACGTTGAAATGCACATAGACACAAGCCACTAAGGAGAGTAATTCCCCCTCTGGAGGGGTGCTAAGATACAGACTCAGTATTTCTGTTCTTGCCAGTTGTGCCATGCCCTGCAAGGTGCAAGAAACCACAGGCCACCAGGCCCCCCGGGTCAGTGGGGAAAGTCAGGGTGAGAGGTATGATGTGCAGAAGCTAGAAGGCAGTGGTCTTGCTCAAGGGCCCATAGACAGTAATGGGAGCAGCCTTGCTGCAGCAACTTTTCCACATTCTGTGCAGTATAAATCTAGAACTATTTATTTTAGTGTTTGCTATGGTGTTTTCATTTTACAATAAACCTTCAGTAGCAATAAGTTCAACAAAAAAGAAACTGCATGAGTAATGGAAATGTAAATATTTTTTTCAATAAAGTTAACGATAAAACTGTAACATGCACAAAATGGTTATCAGCATTTACCATCTTCCCAGAGAACCGTGGTGATAGCACTGACTACATAAAAAGCAGGACACAGATCTGCTCCAGAAGCATCAGCATCTACCTCCAAGGTCATCAGTGATTTTAAGAACACTGTCTAAATCCTGGTCAAATGTTACTCTGGTGTGTGTCAGAGCATTCTTGAATGAGACTAATATTTGAATTAGCAGACTAAATAAAGTAGATTGTTCTCCCTAATGTGGGTGAGCCTCATCCAATCAGTTGAAGGCCTGAATAAAATAAAATGCTGCCTTCTCCCCAAGTAAGAGAGAATTCTCCCTGCCTGGAAGCATTTGAAATGGACCGTGAGCTCTTCCTGTTTCTACAGCAGCCTGCCAGCCTGAGACATCAACTGTGAAGATTTTGGACTTGCCAGGCTCCATAACCATGCAAGCCAACTCCTTATCATACAACTCTTAAATAAATATATATAATCTTCTATCGATTGGCTGTGTTTTTCTGGACAACGCTGCCAATACATTTGTCAATTCCAAGTTTTCTTGCACACATGCTAGGAGTGAAGTGATAGCTGTTTACCTGATAACCACCACCAAGGGAAGCATGGTAAACATGATTAAATGATGCCAGTTTTATATTATTGTAATCAGATGTGTTGATAGGAAAAAATCTGTTAATTCCAATAACAACTCACTTTTTTTCATCTAATCCAGACAATCAAAGTAAAGCTTTTAGAAGTTCATTCTGTTCAAGGTGAAACATCTCTCAATATTGTGAATACTACTGGGAATGTGCTTTTTTAAAAGTTCCACATGAAAGACAAAAGTAATTGATTTTGAGGTGATATCATTTGAAATATATAAGTGTTGGTAAGAGCACTGTTCTCACCACGTTAAAAAACTATGGAACAGACATGTACCTAGAATTGGCTGCTGGGCATATAGAAGTCAGACCTGCACTGAGAGAGTCAGAAAGCAGAAATGATGGAGAAGGAGGGATGTGGGAAAGTGATGAGCAATTCAGTTGGACAGAGTCAGACTCCTCCCACAAAGACACTGATGTCAGAGCCAGTTGGAACTTATTCATCCCCCAAATATCACTTGACCAGTTGTTCAGACGAGACACTGTTAAGCACTAGGGACTCACATGTAAACAAGCTAGACAAGGTTCTCATCTTTGAGTTCACATTCTTGTTGTGGTTTTTTTTTAAGTTTATTTATATTTGAGAGAGAGAGGCAGAGTGTGACTGGGGGAGGGGCAGAGAGAGAGGGAGACACAGAATCTGAAGCAGGTTCCAGGCTCTGAGCTGTCAGCACAGAGTCCAACGTGGGGCTCGAACCCACGAGCAGTGAGATCATGACCTGAGCCAAAGTTGGGTGCTCAGCTGAGTGAGCCACCCAGGCACCTCTGAGTTCATGTTATAAAGCAGAACATGAATAAGCAAGTAAATAAGCAAGATACTCATGGGCTGGGATGTGAAATATGTAGGCCATAGCAAGTAAAGGACTCCAATAACTTTGAGGTGACAGGATTTGGGGTAACTTTGAGGTTCTTCAACAAGCACATATTAAGCACATATGAAGAACATATTAGGTTCTTCAACAAGCACATATGAAGATACAAAAAAGACACAGTTAGTGCCCTGAATGAGCTCCGGCTCCGGGTCTAAACAGGAGGCAGATGTATACCCACCCCACCAATGCTAACACAAGGAAGAACAAGACAAATGCCAAAATAGACACACCAAGGGGAGAAATGTAGTACTATAGGAGAGGTCAAGGAGAGGCTCTCAACTGAAAGACAGTGTGAAATGGACTGTGAAAGAGAATTAGGATTCTAATTGAGGGGGAAATAGGGGAAGGCACGTTATACAGAAAGAAAATAAAAGCATATGTAAAGGCTCAGGTTGGAGGAGAAAAAGCAGGAGCTAGGACAGTGAGTAGACTGTGCCAGGTGGTTGTAGGGATTGGAGCAAGAGAAAGTGACAAAGCTGTCCACACAGGCTGAAGCCAATTATACAGAATAGGGAAAGAGTGTGAACTCTTGATTTGTGGGAAAAGGAGACTTTATTTCTTTTTTATTTTATTTTATTTTTTAAAATTTACATCCAAATTAGTTAGCATATAGTGCAACAATGATTTCAGAAGTAGATTCCTTAGTGCCTCTTACCCATTTAGCCCCTCCCCCCTCCCACAACCCCTCCAGTAACCCTCTGTTTGTTCTCCATATTTAAGAGTCTCTTATGTTTTGTCCCCCTCCCTGTTTTTATATTATTTTTACTTCCCTTATGTTCATCTGTTTTGTCTCTTAAAGTCCTCATACGAGTGAAGTCATATGATATTTGTCTTTCTCTGACTGACTAATTTCACTTAGCATAATACCCGCCAGTTCCATCTACGTAGTTGCAAATGTCAAGATTTCATTTTTTTTTTTATTGCTGAGTAATACTCCATTGTGTGTGTGTGTGTGTGTGTGTGTACCACATTTTCTTTATCCATTCATCCATCGATGGACATTTGGGCTCTTTCCATACTTTGGCTATTGTTGGTAGTGCTGCTATAAACATTAGGGTGCATATGTCCCTTTGAAACAGCACACCTGTATCCCTTGGATAAATATCTAATAGTGCAATTGCTGGGTCAACATGTCTCCAGAGGCAAGGGAAACAAAAGCAAAAATGAACTACTGGGACCTCATCAAAATAAAAAGCTTCTGCACAGTGAAGGAAACAATCAGCAAAACTAAAAGACAATCGACAGAATGGGAGAAGATATTTGCAAACGACATATCAGATAAAGGGTTAGTATCCAAAATCTGTAAAGAACTTGTCAAACTCAACACCCAAAAAACAAATAATCCAGTGAAGAAATGGGCAAAAGACATGAATAGACACTTCTCCAAAGAAGACATCCAGATGGCCACGTGAAAAAATGCTCAACATCACTCATCATCAGGGAAATACAAATCAAAACCACAATGAGATACCACCTTACACCTGTCAGAATGGCTAACATTAACAACTCAGGCAACAACAGATGTTGGTAAGGATGCGGAGAAAGAGGACTTTATTTCTTTTGAATTAAAGTTAATATACAGTGTTGTCATGGCTTCAAGAGTAGAACCCAGTGATTCATCTCTTACATGTGACACCCAGTGGTCATCCCAATAAGTGCCGTCCTTAATGCCCATCACCCATTTAACCCATCCCCCCACCTACTTCCCCTCCAGCATACCTCAGCTCATTCTCTGTAATCAAGATTCTCTTATGGTTTGCCTCCTTCTGTGTTTTTATCTTATTTTTCCTTCCCTTCCCCTATGTTCATCTGTGAGACTTTATCCTTTTTTAATGTTTATTTATTTATTTATTTATTTATTTGTTTGTTTTGAGAGGAGAGGGAGTGAAAGGAGGCTCCGTATTGTCAGCACAGAGCTGACATAGCTCAATTGCACAAATCGTGAGATTATGACCTGAGCTGAAAGTAAGGGCCAGATACTTAACCAACTGAGCCACCCAGGAGCACCAAGAGCCTTTAAAAGATTTAGGCAGGAGAGCAAAATTATTGGAGGGATATAGAGGCTGGGAGGAGGTTACTAAAATATTTCAAGCCAAGTATACTATTAGCCACCTTACATGCAATACACAGGTATTTAGTAAGTGCCTGTGTGCTAGCACCTCTTCCAAGCCCTGAGATTGTTACACTAAACAATAAAAAAATCCCTCTTCATGAAGGTTATAATTTAGTGGAGGGAGAGAAAGAGAGAGAGAAAGACAGAAAGAGAGAGAAAGTGAACAAGTAAATATTGAATGTAACACATGGTGACATGTGTTGAACATATACTGTGTGTCAGGCACTCTTGTAAACACTGTTATGTAGCAACATCTTATAATTTCATGACAATCGTATGATGTAAGCACTAGTATTATCATCCCCACTGTGTAATGAGAAAGCTGATGAGCAGGGGTTAAACAACACCAGGCAGGATAGATGGAGCTCATCCTCTTCACCTCCATGTTTTACTGCTTTTCCATGTGGTCTGGCAATGGCAGGGGAGCAGGGAGGGGAAGTCCACAAAAGCAGAGACCTTCATCTCCCCAAACCAGGCATCCCAAGCTCCTCTACCCCACCAGCTCTTGAGCATTCATCCTTCTGCACTGTTGTTGCTTGTTGGCCAGCTGTGCTTCCAGCTAGTCTGTAACTCCTTTGAGAGCCAGGAGCCATTCTACCTCTGTTATGTCTTCTTCCACCTCACACATTTGGGCATGATGCAGACCCATAGACTTGAGCATTGCCAAAGACCACCTGTTCAGGAAAAAGTGACTATGTGGGTGGAGTAGAAAAGGAGAAGCATCATGAGGAGAAGCACTCATCCTGTGCTCTCAGTTTTAAAGGGGAGAACAATTTTATTTAAATGACATCAGCATTTTCAGTGATGGGTAAGAAATTAAGTCCCCATCCTTCTTGGCCAAGGTACTCACAATGGAGCAGGGCCCTGGTCCCCCTTCCTCCTCATAGAAAGTCAGATACAGGACTAACAACAGAAACATTGATGGCACTTTACACTTACCTGGCTTACAAGTAAGCTTACAAAGTAGCTCCACACCTCAGTGGGCATTTACAGTTTTGACTGCCCAAATCAATAATTCCTTCTTTGAAGAACTATTTTCCTCCTGCTACTCCAATCAAGTGTTTGTGATGGAGGTTCCTAGACACAGTGCCTCCCTTCTGGGCCAAAGGATGAACACATAGTACTCCATTGCACTTGGCCACAATGGTTGAGCCATGCATAGACACATGATTCAAGCTGGGCCAATCAAAATACTCTATTCTCACCCCATCCACCATGCCCCCAGCCTTGGTGAGTGATTCATGGATTTTTCTAGAGGGCAAGCAGGGTTCTGATAAGAGCAGCCAGTAGCTGTGATTCCAGCCTGAGAGAAGGAAGACAATATACACAGGGAACCAGAAGAGAAAGAGGAGAGATTGATTGAGAGTTTGCTCCTTTATCCAGTCACCCTAGAGGCATCTCTCCCCTGTCAGTGGTTTGAGCCAATGTGCACACACCCTTTATCTGACTGAGGTCAGTAAGACAGGCAGGACAGAGAATGCTTCCCCCATGACAGATGAGGAAACGGAGCCAATAGACAGGTGAAATGATTGCTCAAGGTCACGTGGTGAAGTCTTAGCAGAAGCGACCAGAATTTCTACCCTCTAAATGAGAACTCTTGTCTCATCCGCTGCCTCAAAGGGCACCATCCCTGTACACATGTATACTACTCTGCGAAAATGTGTAGTGGTGTAAGAGTGACAGCCACTCTTTATTCTGGACTTGGAATGAGGCCACAGCATCCACTCTTTGATGCTGGAAAACCATTCAGGGTCCAGGGGACAGAACCTCTGCTCTTGGAATTTGTGCACACAAAGTCAAAAGGAGGATTTGAGAAACACTGGACAGAATTTACCCCACCATTATTCCCTTTTCAGAAAATGTCTACCCCAACAGCAGTGTCATCACCCCCTACTCATTCAGTAGGGTGTCTACCACAAAATGCATTACATCCAAACTTCTATCAACTGTAAATGCTTTATTATACCTCCTCACAGTGGTACTTGTAAAATGTCCTCTGAAGAACTCAAAGGGCTTTCTAACATTTCTAACATTTTTAACCTATTCAAAGGCTTGAGAAGCCAGAGGCCACTCCCGGTACCCACATGTTTGAAATGAGGAGAGAGGTAACCCTTGGATCCTTTCTGAGGCTCCTTCCTGCTCTAACACTCTAAGAACATGGCATCATGGCTCCCAGTCAAGGCTCCAGGGCACCTCCGCCAGAGTGAGAACAGAGAAATAGTTTTCTGAACCTGATACAGTAAGACTATGTTACCCAGTCCCCATCATTCCCAAAGAGTTTCCCAGGATATTGTTCTTCCTGTGGGTTTCAGACTTCTAGCAGAACCTGGAAATGCCACCTCCATGACCCCCAGAGCAAAGGAAGTGGCACAGCTCAAACCGGCCCAGAGCCTCTCATGTAAACCAGCCTTGGGTGTTTTCTTATGGAGGATTCCAAATGTCCTTCATGCATTTGAGAATGACTTAGGCCAGACAGGTAGACAAAGGTTTTGGAACTTTTCTAGCAAAAGGATAGAGCTATTGGTGCAAGTCGAGCAGTGCTGCTCAAGACTCTGCAAGAAGCACTAACTTGAGTCAGTGCTGTCTGTCTTCATGACAACACTGTTTGACCATCTTAGCTGTCTAGAGGCACTTACTTTCAAAATCTGAACCAGGAGATAGTTGGTGGTTGGGACTCAAAGCCCAGAATAAACCCCAGCCTTCAGGGGCAATTGAGATAGCCTGACAGCTTCATGGAGTAGCCACTGCCATGTGCTGAGAAGGGACACTAGCCAGATCCTCAAAGGTCCTGTTATCCTGGATACCTCTTATGAGCTACGTCCTCTTCTCATGGTCTCATCTCTGATTTGAGCCAGGGCTATAAAAACCTCTTCCGTACAGATTTTGTCCACTTTGTGCTCACAACACCTTATCTCCAGCATATGCCAAATGTCTCCTGTTTCCTGCCTGGGGACTTCTCTGATGTCACTGCATGGGACGCCGTCAGGAACCAGCACAGCACTCATGCATGCACATCCTGGAAGTACAGGGGGCTTAACATCCATGGAACAACCCAGCCAGTTGGAAGTAGGAGCTGTGGCTAAATGCCTCTCTCTTCCATCTCAGGCAGACAATTCTGAGACACAACCTGTAGGACTCCTCAGAAAGTCCCAGGGGGATCAAGCATCAGTCACCCACAATGGTGGACAACTCAGAAGCACACCTTAGATTGGCTTTCCCTCCTGTTCCTCTATTTTGTCTTCATTCCTGCTCTCTACAATCATTTTCCAAACCACTACATGCTTCCAGCAAACCTTTGTCTTGGGTTCTATTTTGGGGAGTTGCATAGGCTGAGACACGTCTTCATCTTTGGATCCCCATATACCAGCACCAGCTTTGCCTATTTCTGTTCTTTATTGCTGCATAACAAACTAACCCCATATTTAGAGGCCCAAAAAAATAATCATGATTTTGCAACTTGAGTAAGGTTCATGTGGACAGCTTTTCTCTACTCCACGTGACATTGGCTAGGGCAGCTCAACTGGGGCTGTAGGATCCATTCCCAAGATGCTTGAGCTCCATAGCCAGTAAGTTGATGATCAGCTGACAGGGAACTCAGCTGAGACTGTTGATGCAGAGCCCTGATTCTCCTCCACATGGGCCTCTCCATGTGGTTGCTTGGATTTTCTTGCAATATGGTGGCTGGGCTCCAAGAAGGAGGAAGTAGAAGCTGACAGCCCTTTTAAAATGAAAGAGGCACACAGAGCATCACTTCCATTATATTACACTGGCCAGAGCAGTGTTAGGTCCAGCCCAGAATCGAGGGAGTAGGAAAATTGAGGAGGGAGTGACAAAGCATTTTTAGTCCTATTTGATCTACCACATTGGCACAGAACACTAGGTAAATGAGGGTTAAATAAATGGTTAATTAATGCTGTCAACCATTACTCAACAATAATCTTCCCTGCACCCATACAGCCACTGTCACTCTATCTGAAATTTTAGAATATAATATTACCTTGACATTAACTTATTTGGGACTAGAAGGTTTTTTTGACTTAGGAGTCATAGAATGCCAGAGCTGAAGGGAGCCACTTCAGCCACCTCACAGTACAGCGGAGGGAAGTGAGTCCCAGGGAAAGGAAGGGATTTGTCCAAGGTCACTATCGTGGCCATTGACAAGGAAAACACCAACCCAAGGCTCAACTCTCCAGGCCCGCTCTTCCTACCACACTGTGCTGCTGGCTGGGAGAGTGCAGGAAACTCTGCCTATGATCCCTATCCAGTCTCTATCCCTGGACATGCCACACTCCAATCTGTGTGAACAGCTATTGGAAACTCTCCAAACTGAGCAGGGAGGGGAGCCCGTGAGAGGGCTGAGGGTGCCAACGTGGGGGAGGAGCTCAGATTGGATCTGATCAGGTCTCCCTGTGCATTTGTGCCCATCACGACCTCCCCAGCCCCTAACTGGTGCCAGCTGCCACCCATCCACAATCTGCTGCTTCCTCATTTCTGGAGCAGCTGAGGAACCCCTGGAATGTGCAAGGACCAGAGGGGATGCCAAAATAGTGCAATAAAAGTCATCTCTAACTTAATACTGAGTACCTACCAAGTGCCAGGCACTTTATCTCATTATCCTCACCTTACAGATGAGGAAACAGGTTCCAAGGAGATGGGGAACTTCCCTATGGTTCTTGCCTGAGCTGATAAGTAACTTTCCAAGATTCAAACCCTGGCCTAAACTTAACTGTCCACCCTTTCCCCTAAATCAGCCATCACACTGATTTGATCTCTCTCCTCTAGAGGGTTCCATCTGGAGGAGAGGCCAAAACACCACAGGGCAATATGTGACGGAAGGCATCAGGCCCATAGGCATGCAGGGGCAGACCGATCACAGGAGAGGCAGGACGCAGGCCCAGGAGGGCCCCAGAGGGCAGGCTTCAGGGATGCAAGGGTTCAGAGAGTGGGAAGGTGGGCAGGCCACCTGAGTGGGCATAGCAGCAGCCTGAGCAAAGGCTCATTGCTGGGAGGAAGGGTGGATGGGAGGAAGTGGTGTCTGAGGTAAGGCTGGCTGCTAGAATCCCAGGGGCTCAGAAAACTGTGTGGGAATGCTGGGGGGGCTCCTGTACTCCAAGTTCAAGAAGGGGAACTAGAGACCCTGTCCAGAAGCTGCATCTGCATAGCAAGCTCTTTGTTTTATAAATTGTGTGCTCCCTGGGGCACCATGACCCCTTCACAAAGCCTTGGTGCAGACAAGGATTGGGAGGAGAATACGGGAAAGGGTACTCAACATGAGGCTGTGACTTTAGAGCCATGTTTCCAGGGTGGGGAACCACTGTGATTCCCAGATGGGCAGTGACAAAAGGAACAGTGCTCATTTGTTAAGCGCCTGCTTTGAGTCACTAGATGACAGCATGAGATTTCAATCCACCTATCCACCCTGTGGCGGAGTGGAGCGGGGTCCCCATTCTTCTAGCTGAGGAAACTGAGGCTCGAGGAAATGAAGTGACTCACACTGCCTCTCACAGCTAGTGAGTGGAAGAGCTGAGAGCCGGGTCCCAGTCTCTGCCCTCTGTGCACACTTTCTCTCCCCTGCAGCAATGGGCTGGAAGGAGTTCAACCTGGAAAGGTACAGGAGACAGGAAGGCCACGTCCTGCACAGTCACAGTCTGGCTGGACAAAGAAGACGCACACAGGAAAATACCACCCAGAAGTACCCTGTGCAGTTTCTAGCAGAGGGAGGCATCTCCAGGCTCAGGGGCACCCCAGGGCCTTTGCCCCTCCTTCCCAGGAAGAGAGGTTTCCGCCCTGAGCAAGACAGCACACGTCAGAGGTTGAGGCCTCACAGCCCTGGGCCTGGGGCTGATTCCCAGCACTCTCAGGGCAGCTTGGCCAAGCTGCTGACTCACTAAGCAAACCTCAGACAAGTCATTTCCCTCCCAGGCACCGGCGTGGCATTGAAAGTGGGCATCCCTGTGTCCCTCACCGCCCAGATCCGAGCCTACACTCCCTGCACCAGAGAAGCCCTTCCCACAAGAGCTGACTGGCGGCTGGCTGAGTGGGGAGGGGGCTGGATAATATGGGAGAGGAGGGAACGTGATGTTTGAAAACCGACATTCAACGGGAAGATATAACCCATACTTAGAAAGTGAAACCGGTGCTGACTTGTTTTCATAACACACACCACTGGAAAGAAAGTTCCGCACACTTCTTGGGGAACATGTACAGGAGGGAGTCCTAGGGGTGGCTCTACTTCTGGAAAGGGGGTCCTGCTAAAGGTTGAGAAAGCCTGAAAAGTGAGGATTGTACACTCTGCTCATCAGGTGTGACGAGCAGGTGAACTGCTCTCTGAAAGAAGAGATGGGTCCTCATTTAGGGCTACTCAGACAGACTTCAGCAAACCACAGGGCCCTCATGGAGGGCTGATAGCATAGGGAACAGTGAAGCGCTCCAAGAGCCCACACTAAAATGTGTATCATCCATGTAGAGGCACGCGTTGATACAGAAACATATTTGGGTTACCTTTTCACTGGTTAAAATGGTTTACAAAGCAATGTAATCCCAATATTCCAAAATAAAGTTTAAAAACACATTCATGTGAGTGTACACATACACCTAGAACAAAAAATGTCTGACAGGAATACAATACAATGTTAACAGAAGGTGTCCTTTGCGTGGAGATTATAGGGGTGATCTCTCTCTCTCTCTCTTTCTGTTGCTGTGTCTATGCATTTCCAAGCTTTCCGTATGTACTTCTATAGCATGGTTCATAAAGGGAATAATTAAAGGTTTTTTCATTAGGCCTGGAAAGGGTAACTTACCAAAGAGCTAAATTTACTCCTAAAACAAATCTAGCATCCTTCTTACTATAGATTTAGCAGCCAGCTCTGCGCGCACACACACACACACACACATACATATATATATATATATATATATATATATATATGTATATATATCATTTTCCCACATGTGGCACCAATTTTTTTCCTAATCTGCCCTTGCGGGGACAATATTACAAATAGTTTTCATTCCTGACCCATGGCCAAGGGTGGGGTCTGAATGCAGGCTAGGAGGTGGCAGAGAGCCAGTGTAGAATTAAATTTTTCCAGGGATCATCAAAAGGTGACTGTCTTAGAAATTTGTACCGCACCATTGATCATCTCCTGAACTATTCTCATGGCTTCTCTTTATTACCATATTCTGAAAACCCTTGACATAAATCAGCACTAACTGGCAAGAAAACTGAGTCACAGAGAAATGAAGCAGCTTGTCTAAGAACACCGAGCAGAGGACAGACCCGTAAGTGTCTGAACCCTGAGTAGCTGTTCTATCATCCAAAAGATATTGATTGGACACCTACTATGTGCCTGACATGAAATAGGTCCCATGGAATCAAAGAAAATAAGATGTCTTCCCAGATAAACACGTTCCCAGACTAGTGGGAGGATAGAGGCTTAAAAACAGAGAGATTGCCTCATCACACCACGGGTGCTGTGTGAGAGGGCTGTGGGAATATGCAGACGATGGGGTTGCAAACTCACTTGGGGTGAGGACTGGGTGGAAAAGGCTTTCTGAGAGGGGGAACATTTGAGCTGGGTCCTTAAATGTGAAGAGGAATCCACAGAGCCAAGATGTGGAGAAGGACATTCCAGCCTGAGGAGGCAGCTTGTACAAAGGCACTGGGGTATGAGGAAACATGTCCTATTTAGAAATGTGCTGTGCCCAGAACATAAGGTGTGCTATGGGAAGTGAGTCAGGGCAGAAGGGGCTGGCCAGGAGAGTAGAGCCTGAACGTCTTCTGAAAAGTTTGAGCTTCACCCTGTAGGCCAAAGTTTAAGCAAAAGAGTGATCTATCTAACTTATGGAACCTCTAACTGGATTGAAGGGGGAGAGTCTCAGGAGGATAGCCAGTGGGTGGTTGTGCTGAGGGCCTAGAGTGGGGCTGAGGGGACAGCATCCAGGAGTCTCTACAGACTATGGTGGGATCCCAGTATCCCTCTGGAGACCAGTTGTAGCCTTTGTACCAGGTCAGACTTGACAGGGAGGTGCTCCTCAGTGTCAGGGTTACATGAGGATCTGCCAGGCTAGGCTCAGATGACAGAGGCTTCTTACCTCATCCTGTCTGGCCCAGCACCCTGTGTGGAGAGGTAGAAAGATCAGGTGATGTGGGTAAGGTGGGGCAAAGTTCCAAGGAGGAGGGGCCAGGGCTGGGTGACACATGGAAATGGGGCCAGACCAGGTATCTGGGGGCCTCATGAGGTAGCCTGGTGACAGAGGGTGGGCAGCAGCCCAAGGCAGCTGAGACAAGACTGGATGATGTGGTAGGAGGTGTTCAGGGCCTGGATGTCAGAGCCATAGCTCTGCTCAGGGTGACCCCTGCCTGGTGACACCCCACCACTGCCACCTCCCTAGAGACAACTCTGGGCTGAGGCCAGGAATACAAAGGAGGGGAATTCCCCCCCCGCCGCTTTTTTTTGTTTGTTTGTTTCTCTTTCACAGGCTCAGAGAAGCAGGGTATTCTAGCTTGTGAAAACTGTTGAATTGAATTTATGGAAGCCCAGAGAGGGAAAGTGATTTACCCAAGGTCACACAGCAGGTGCGTGGCTGGGCCAGCTCTGCAGAGCATAAAATGAAAAGGTGTAAATCCCAGTCTTCCTGCCTTCAGCCACCTCTCTCATCTCCAAGTATCCCATGACCAGACCACATATCAGAGAGGACCACAAAGGTCTGACAGCTTGGGTGGCCCTGTGCTCTCCACCAGGATGCTGGTGATTTTGCTGCCTAGGGGATTCCTTACCTCCCTGTGTTGCACCTGGGTTACTCAGGCTCAGCTGTGGTTGTGTGGATTCTCACCTCAGGAGCAGGCTGAGAAATAGCCCACACTCCTGGGCAGGAACAAGAAAGAGCAAATTTGTCTCCTGCTCCTTCAGCAGGGTCTCTGTCTGCTTACCAGTGATGTGACCTTACTCAGCCCCTTTGCCCCATCTGAGCATCAGCTCCAGGACCTGTGAAGGGACGTAATCATTCCTATGTCAGGATTGCTGTGATGATCACATGAAATACCAAACATGAAAGTGCTTTTTTTATTTTTATTATTTTTATTTTTTTCAACGTTTTTTATTTATTTTTGGGACAGAGAGAGGCAGAGCATGAACGGGGGAGGGGCAGAGAGAGAGGGAGACACAGAATCGGAAACAGGCTCCAGGCTCCAAGCCATCAGCCCAGAGCCCGATGCGGGGCTCGAACTCACGGACCGCGAGATCGTGACCTGGCTGAAGTCGGACGCTTAACCGACTGCGCCACCCAGGCGCCCCTGAAAGTGCTTTTTTTAAAACAATGTTTACTGGGGCGCCTGGGTGGCTCAGTCAGTTAAGCATCCAAATTCGGCTCAGATCATGATCTTACAGCTTGTGAGTTCAGGTCCCACGTCAGGCTCTGTGCTGACAGCTTGGAGCCTGGAGCTTGCTTCGGATTTTGGGTCTCCTTCTCTCTCTGCCCTCCCCTGCTCATGCTCTGTCTCTCTCTCTCTCAAAAATAAATAAATATTAAAAAATTTTTTTAATTAAAAAAAATTTTTTTAAATGTTAATTTATTGAGAGAGAATGTGTGTGAGCAGGGGAGAGGCAGAGAGAGAGAGGGAGAGAGAGAATCCCAAGCAGGCTCCATGCTGTCAGCACAGAGCTTGATGAGGGGCTCGATCCCATGAACTGTGAGATCATGACCTGAGCCAAAATTAAGAGTCAGGCACTTAACCAACTGAGCCACCCAGGTGCCCCAAAAGTGCTTTATAAATGGCAAAACACCCCCAAATGTGAAGGTAGAGGGGCTGCCTGCTCATCCACATAAGTGTGCATACTCAGATATCTGTCCACACCTGTGTAAATGCTTTCCCCTAAGCAAGTACATGTTTATCTGTACTGGGCATTAAATACTCCCTTTGTACACTTTAGTTACCAAAAATCAGCTTCCCAATGAAGGCAGGGGCCAGGGAGTGGGTTGGGAAGCTGGTCTGGGGTCCAGACTGCGAGGAAGGAATGCTTGGGCCATAAGCTTATAGCCCCTCGTGGTGGGGGCTCAGCTGCTACTGGTGTTCTGAGGTCCTGGTGGGCCTTGTGTCTGTGACCGTGGCTCTGAGCAGTGCCCCGGCCTGGGACTCTGTCCTCCTTTTGAAACGATGTTCTCCGAGAAGCATCTCTCCCTCGCCTTGGGATCTTGGGATCCTACACACAACCCTTGCCCCCAACCTGGAGTCAAGGCACACTGGCTCCCAGGGAGGAGTCTAGCCCTGGGAGGACAAGATTGTGGGTAGGAAACCAGAAGAAGATGCTCTTTACGGGCAAAAGAGAGGGGAACACGAAGTGGGATCAGCCAGGAAGACAGTGAAGGGTGGGTGTTCTCCCTCTGGCCTCCTCCCCACCTCGGTAGGGACGGACTGCCCTCAGGGTGCCCAAACTTTCTCAGGGATGACCACCATTCCTGCTGCTCCGGAAGTACCCCAAATCCAGTCCTCAATCATGAATGCTGGGAGGAAGGGAGGCCTTTCACTTCTATGTGACTCTCCTCTCCTGGTTACAGGTGGGGAGCAATGCTTAGAAAGGGTCAGAGACTCACCCCAGCCACACAGCCTGTCGGCGCAGAGCAGGGCAGGGGCTGGTCTCAGAGATCAGCCCATCATCTTGCCTCCCAAGCCTTCTGCACTCTGCCCTTGGACAGCTGGCCGGTTGGGAGGGGACTGGTGTGTGGACTGACTGTGAATAAACTGACCAGTTTTCTAGGCCCAAACTCCAGGCATGAGATCTGACAAACACATGAAAGCTTTGCCCCCCTTGGAAATGGTTGACTTTGGAGCAAGAAGGCTTCCGTTCTTGGGGGACTTGGACGGTAGGGCCCCGAGACAGACCGGAGTCCCTGGGCCTGGAGCCTGAGTACTCTGAAGGTGGGGACCTCTGGGTTGCTGGGCCCCAGCCTCATTTCCTGTGGCTGCTGCAGGGATAGGGGCGGGGGAGGAAGGCTCAGCCTGGGTGAGCTAATCTGGAGAAGTGATTTTCCTCCTCAGCCAGTCCCTCCCTGGGCAGGGCTCTGGGCAAGAAGGTAGGGCCAGCCAGGGCTCCCAGGGAGGGGCTGGCTTATCAGGCAGGAAACACTGGGCTCTGGCCACATCCTCCTTCTCCTCCTGGTCTCAGCAGCTCCCATGGGCAGGAAAACACTCAGCAGCCGGCTACTCCTCTGCCCTCTCAAGGCCCCTCCTACACGCCCTTGCTCTCCTCTTCATCTTCCAGCCCACTGGAGAGGTAGCGTTGAGTGTTGTGTTCTGCTGCCCTCAGAGCTCTGCCCAGGCACCTTGGCTTCCAGCCCGTCTGCTGCCCCTGACCTCCCTGCTGCCTTTCAGGGTCCCTATAACCTGGACACAGGGTAGGGAAGGCAGGGATGGCAGAAACGCAGCACAGGTCTCCAATGTCTCCAAGAGATATCTGGGTAGGCTCATTGGGCCCCTCTGGGCCAGCACCTGGCCCTCGGAAGCCACCACATGCTCCCTGAAGTGTCTGGTAACCCTAAAGCCATGTGCCTACCTCCCATCAGAGTGCACCAAAATTCTGTCCTGTGGGAGGCTTGTTCCCTGCCTTCCTCTCCTGGGCCAGCACCCATCAAGACCTGCTGGGTTTCAGGAAGCACAAGAAGAAACTTCTTTGGAGGTCTCCTAAAGACATGCTCATTCCCACGGCCACTTTTTCCCATTACCCTGCATCCCTTCACCTAGGCCACTAGCCCCTGACCACTGCCAAAACCCCTGATCCATCAGAGAGAGCCATGGGGGTAGCCTCTCAACAGCCCCATCCCAGCCACCCTGCTTGTCTAAGGAAGACTGACCACCTCAGTCCTGAAGGGTTTTGTCCCCCCACCCCTTACAGCTCTCCCTTCCACAGCCCTGCACCAGCTTTTGCTCTCAGGCCAGTCCCCTAACCTCTCTGGGCTTCCTTTCTAATCAAACCTGGCGGTTGACAACATGATAACAATGATTCCCTCCAGCGCTGACCTCCAGTGATTTTTTTTGAAGGTCACAGAATTGGGGCAACAATCTCCTAATTCCAAGCCTCATGTTCTTTCCAGTAAAACACAACTATTCTGTTTATATGAGGGTACCTGGATGGACTGACGGCCATCATGAGGACAAATCAGCTGATCACACTCTGTGTTGCAGATTTTAAGGCTGCACACTTTCCCTGACCTTCATGGCACCCTGGGATGTGGGGGTGGTGCTTCTGCTTTTCAGGGAAGGGAATGAAGAAAAAGCACATTCTCGGACTTGTCAGGTAAGAAGGGAAGAGCCATCTATGCAGCTCTCCGGATTCTCTGACATGCTAAGAACTAGTCAGCTTGGAGAGACACGGGCTGGAGTAGGTGGACATCTGTGGCTACTTGACCTCTTCACATGACCCATTACCCATGGAAGTCACAGCCCCACCTTTAGATTTTGTCCTCAGAGCCTCTAAGACCTAACAGCCAGCACCCTGAGGCCTCTGGAGCTTGCAAACACTTCATTCATCAGAATCCAGTGGTTTTTCCAGAATCCAGTGGAACGTTGTTGTTGTTGTTTTTAAAGTTCATTTATTTTGAAAGAGAGAGAAAGCAAGCAGGGGAGGGGTAGAGAGAGAAGGAGAGAGAATCCCAAGCAGACTCTGCACTACCACCATGGAGCCCAACACACGGCTCAATCCCACGAACCATGAGATCATGACCTAAGCCGAAATCAAGAGCCAGAGGCTGAACCCAGCCGGGCCACCCCAGCACCTCCATATTTGTTATTTTAAGGTTCCACCCACTGTCCCACTGAGCAGCTTCTCAGAGTAATGGGAGATGAGTGACCAGTGGAAAGATGGTGAGCAGGGCCAGGGAACCCACCATTCAACCCAGCTGTGTGACCCTCTGAGAATTGCCCACACCCTATGCCTGCATGCGGAACATTCATCAAGTGCCCAGAGCTCACACTCCCACTCCTTGGTGAAATTCCCCACCTCTCTCGCACAAGGAACCTACAATGAGACTTTCCTCCTCCTGCCCCTCCCACATCCCTACAACATTCACTCTCTGATTAAGGGGAATGCAGACCTCAGGGAGGACCTGAAGGAAACCACACCCTACCCAGGCCTCAGATACAGCCCCACAGCAAGTGAAAGAGTGTGGCCACCAGCCTGCAGGATGAGGACTAGCTGGGCAAGACAGGGACAAATGTGTCCCTCTCCACAGGTGATGCCAAGCCCACATAGACTTGGACTGCAGCAAGAAGGATTTAGGTGAAGTAGGAGAAAGAACTTTCTGATGGTGGATGCTGTTAGACTAGCTTCCAGAGAGAAAGATCCCTTTTTCTAGAGGACTCTCAGATCAAATGGAAGCTCTCTGCCAAGAGTGTCCAGACAAGGAAATTAAGTGAGTCATCTGTGATCCTCCTAGGCATATTATGGGGGTCCTTTCCCCTTATTTCTCCCACACAAGCAAACCCCAGTATGACAATCACATGGATCCAGAGTTTTCAAACTAGTACCAGCCTAAAAAAAATCTGAATTGTTTAAAGAAATCTAAAATAGGGGCGCCTGGGTGGTTCAGTCAGTTAAGTGTTCAACTTCAGCGCAGGTCATGATCTCGCGGTCCGTGAGTTCCAGCCCTACGTCAGGCTCTGTGCTGACAGCTCAGAGCCTGGAGCCTGCTTCACATTCTGTTTCTCCCTCTCTTTCTGCCCCTCACCTGCTCACACTCTGTCTGTCTCTTTCTCAAAAATAATAATAATTAATAATTAATAAATAATAATAATAAATTAATAAGTAATTAATAATAAATAATAAACATTAAAAATAATAATAAAATAGACAATAGGTATCCTGTACATGCATATAAAGTTTACAATTTCTCAAGTGCCTACAAATTCACCATCTCCTTAGATGAGAGAACAGGTCCAGGGATTTACTCAAGTCTCAATTAAAATCCAGTGATAGGGTAAGATCAGACTCCTCCCCCAGGTCCAGAACTCTGAGTGCCCTCTGAATGCAGCCAGCAGTGCTGATGGTGATCTGAAGGACTCTGGAACCAACCCAGCTGCCTTGCTGATAGAATAATCTGTTGCCCTATATCGTAACTTGATACTCAGAGAAGGGCATGCCATCCATTGTGGTGTCTGGGGAAAGGAATACTCACAATTTGCCAATGGAAACCAGCAGTGAGCACAAAATAGGTCCTCAGGAAGACAAAGCCACCATGACAAGTAGTGTCAGTCATATGTGGTCTTCAGGTGTTTTAATTCTTCTTGCTAAGAAAGAGTCAGTTCATTCTGGGAATTGAATGGAGTCATTTTGTGCCTTTGCTACCAGTTGAGGCTCTTTGAGAAAACCAACAAACAAGCAGTTTGAAGGAAAAAGCTATAAACTTGTTCATTTGTCTACCTGGTGATACCCTGCTGGAAATGTAGTCAAAGACATGAACAAGTAAATGTTCACTGCAGTGTTATTTATAATGGAAAAAAATCGATAATCTAATAGCAAGGAGGCAGTCAAATAAATTAAGCTACATCAATGCTCTGAAGTACTGAGCCATCATCAGAAATAATAATACCAAGACAAATATCAATATGGCAAAAATTCTATAACAGGATTTTGAGAGAATAAAGCCAAATACTAGTGGTATCTATATCTACACTATGATCACATGAGGCACAATTTTGAACACGTAAATACAAGACTGGGAGTTCTGTATACCAAAATGAATATATTCAAGAAATAGTTATGTCAAAGTCATGGAGTGATCAATTTTTCTGTTTTTCCAAAATGTTCCATATTGACTTTTCAACTGGAAAAAAACAAGCTTTTGCAGAAAAATTAAGCTTAATATCATAGGAAAATGTTTACTTAATATTAATGAATAAAAACATCTATTATGAAAGATATATGTACATGTAGAACTAGACAAAAAAAATTTAAAGACTGGATGGACATATGTAAAAATTTACCAGTAATGTCTCAAAGTTGTGGATAATAGATGATCTTTTCTTCTCTAAATTTTCTACAAAGACTGTCTCTTTTGAGAATTTCAGTATCAATAGAAGATAGATGATAGATAGGCAGACAAAGATGGATGGATGGATGGATGGATGGATGTAAAGATGATAAATGGGTATGTGGGGTGGGTGGATAAGTGGATGGATGGATGGTTGGATGGATATATTAAAAAGATGACAGGTAGATAAGTAGGTAAGTAGATAGGTAGGTAGGTAGGTAGGTAGATCTCTTTTCTTCCTTCCTCTTCCTCTCCTTTCCTCCCACTCCCTTCCTTCCAAATCCCTTTCCTTGAGATGAAATAAAGAGCATAATTTTCAAAAGGAAAGTAGGCAAATTACAAATGTTACAAACCATCTGTCCTCAGCTCTTTTCAGTGCTCTAGAATGGGATGGGAGAAGAGATTCCCCTCTGGTGCCCTTGTGCCCATTCCTAACCTGTTTACTACAGGCTACATTCTAGCAGATAAGAGTGAATAGCCATGGATGCATCATATCCAGCCTCAGAGCCTTGAGAACTACACACACAAAGACTCCAGGGTATTGGTGTCCAGGGAGATGGGCGGGAAAATTAGGGACCAGGAGCTTTTAGATCTTTATCACCAAGATTAACTGGAACATCTCAGATGTTTATGCATTTATCCATTCATGTTACTGTTGAGCAGCTACTATGTGTCTACAATGCTGGGGAAGATGCATATGGGTGGATGATTCCAATGCCAGGCACTAAGTGCTGTAACCAAGGCCTGCTCAATGAGGACAGTGACTGGCCCCTCTTCCAGGCAGGGCTGGGGACATGTAAGCTGAATTTGGACAGTAGACAGGTGATGGGAGTGAGGGTCTCCCCCATTGGGGAAGACCACTGGGATAAACACAGAAGTATCAGAAAGGAAAATATTTCAGAGAACAATAGGCTTTTCGTGCAGTAGGTACACCATGGTGGGGGGTGTGGGGGATGCTGTGAAAGGCTTCTGGAAAGAGGAAGAAGGTTAGCCATAGGGGCACTCGTATGGGGCCAAGCCAGGTGTTGTGGATCCTGAAGCTCACACAGTTGGAAAGGCGAGGGGGCAGGGGATGTGAATACATTACCAGGGCTAATAAGTGAGAAGCCTGGAAGTATGATCCTCATTGCATTCACATGACCCCACTTCTGTGCTCACCCTGGGCGCCATGGGAGATGAGCAGGTACTAAAGTATCTTAAGGAAGAGTGAAATAGTAACATCTATATTTTGGGGGAAAAAAATGGACAACCGTGCATACCCATCAATTCTCATCAGGCAAAGAAAAAGGTGCTCTTGTTACTGGGGGCAGGTGGGTTCTCAGAATGAGCAGCTAAAACTCTAAAGTACTCCTGGCTTCTGGGCACAACTGTTTCGCTCATAGCTGAGCCAAAGTGAAAGAGCAGTCCTGTCGCCTGCCTGTTCCCTGCCCTCCCAGAGGCAGGGACAACGCCTCCACCTCCACCATAAGTCCTGGAATGAAATATGCCCATTTGGCAGTGCTGAGGGCTGATGTCCTGTGCAGACACTGCCCTAAGAGTCCTCCAGGCAGCTGATGACCCTGCAGACTGCCACTGTCAGCCAGCCACAGTGACTGGGCCTGGATGGCAATGAATTCGGGCCTCATCTAACTCTGACCCCATACTTCCTCTTTGTTCATTCTCTCTTTCTCTGGGCTGTGAGAGGCATGAACTGGACTACATGTAATTCCATGCCATGGTGAAGCGCTAAAAAAGGCATGAAGCCTCTAGCTATGAGACCATTTGGCAATGCTGCCAATGAACAAAGGTATCTATGAAGTCCTGGAACCCCAGCCTCCCCTAACTGAGCAGGGTGAGCTAAACTGCACCCCCTCCCACTGGGCCTCAGTGTCCCGGGCTGCACAAAGGGGTGGATGGGTGACAGGGCCTCACCTGAGATTGTGGATGAGAATTAGCTCATAAAACCTGCCATAAATCTCCCTACAGCTATAAAGTGCTATTAAAGTAATGACTATAGATTATGATCGGAATTGAAGGACAAACATATGCCCATTTGGGCCCTCCCAGAACCCACTTCTTGGCCCAGAGAGCCTGGGAGAACACGAGGCTGCCCTTGAGTTGAACAAGTTACAACTGCTTCCCCACGGAGAGGAGCCAGGCATGGTGACCCGCAAGGGGACTGAGTAATCATCCGTTTTTTTCCAGGCACTTCTTGGCTGGGATTTTAATCCTAAACCTCACAAGATGTTACATCCTCTAATTACCAATCTGAGTGCTTCTCTGCCTTCTCCACAACATTCCACTGGGTTTGGGGGAGGCTGTGGTGTCTTGTTATGCCACATCGATAAATGCATAGGAAAGAGGGAAAACTAGGTATTTTTCTAGATTATTTTGAAGAAGGAAAAAATGTAGCAGCCTTAAGGAAGCAAGTAATTGGGCAGAACTTACGTCCTATCTTGAGAGAGCCTGATAATCACCTCATTCCACTTTACAAGTGTGAAGTCATCCTGAGGAGAAAATTATTCTGCAGGTAGGTTATGAACTAGCCTTTTCTTTCAAAGTGAATCATAACAATATTGTTTCCAACATGTCAAATTAGGCTTTATCTCTTCACCATAATTCATAAAATAAAATAAACCACCCCTACAAGATAATTTAAAAAAAAACAAAAACCTTGATGTAGAAAATATTTTGACCAATACCATAAAGTAGAACTGGGCATAATATCTATGCCTCCCTTGAAAACCTTTTCTGTTCACAAAACTCTATTTCAAATGATAGCATGGTCATGGTACAAAAACATTTATTTAAATTAAATATTTTAGACAGATCAATATCTACAACCGTTCCAAAGCATGTGTAGTTCTTACTAAAAAAAAAAGGGAGGGGGGGAACAGTTTAGCTTAACGTCTGTGATAATGTTTTACAAGATTATTAATATACATTCTGGACTGCACCAGCCAATCATATTGTCAATGATTTACTATTTATTACCAAATGTATATACAGCAATAGCATAAAGATTAATTATATCTTATAAGTAATTTTACAGTAGGACTCCTTGGAAGAAAACAAAGGATCTCTCAACAATATAAAATATAAGCTTAAAATAGGAGAATATATAAAACACTTACATATTTCATACAGGCAATAATAATATGCTGCAATTAAAAGACAGACAACTGTCTTCTTGCTTGTTGCTAGTTATGTTCCTTCAAAGGAGTTTTGAGAAAAGGATGAAAATGTTTTTGGGGTGGGGTCAGGGCTCAGAAACATTTTGTGGATCACAGTGTGTTTCTGTTCTTTGGGAAGTAAGTATAGTGAAGGAAGTCGTTTTGAAGTGTTGGCTGAAGGTGTTACCAAGAACCAGCTGGCTGGTGAGGAGACCAAACTCCCACCGCAGCCATAGGAATCATGCTTAGGATTTTTAAATCAGGGGATCTTTGAATTCATGGCCAATTCAGGGGTGGAGGAAGAACAGTGAAGAAGAGAAAAAGAAATCCAGGAAAGGAAGAAGGGGACTCAGAGACAGGGAGAAGGAAATTCCTTTTGCACCTGCAGAGGGGGAGAGTATGATGAAATTTCGCTCAAGAAATCAACATATCTAGATTGGAGGTAAGTGACATTGCTCTGTAGGTTCCCAGCTCTTTGGGTCATTAGGAACAGGGAGTTGACAAGAAGTTGCCAACATCAACAAGAGTATCTGATTTAGGCTGCACAGACATGCATTTAAGGGTGTGCATGAAAGTGTGTGTGTTGTACGTGTCCCACAAACACTATATATTCAGGCTGTGTATATTCTCTTGAAGTGTGTGTGTAATAAAAAATAATTTATCTTTCAAAATATGTTTAAAAAACAATAGCTTGAATTCAATCCTATTTTCGGTGACGCAGGCAACCCTAGTGGTTAATTTTCCAAATCAAGATGGGTGTTGTTTCTCAAGTCGGAGGAGTCCTTTTGAAAGACTGTGATCATTTTGAAAGGCAGTGCAAGCACAGAAAGCCACGTGTTCTTGGGCTATGCACACAGAATTATCACCAGGTTGGCCGTCAATGAACTTAATAAGTCAAACTTCGTTTTCCTTTTAATTAGCTTTGAAACAATCCTAGATCAGAAAACCTTGGAGCGGAAGCGGCCTTAGATATCAAGTCTGTGCCCCACTTCCTAGATTGGGAGGGGGGGTTGAGGGGCTGGAAGGGGAAGAGAGACGAGTGGGAACTAACCCTCCCAGGAAGAACTGGGACTGGAGCGGGGGTCGCCTGGATCCCAGCTCAGGGATCTCCTCACCGGGAGGACCCATAGATCAGGACGGCTGTGCCCCATGCGGCTGTGTCAGAAGCTGGAGATGTATGAAAGCCGCTGGGATTTCACACATTTGTTTACGTGACGGGGACCTGGAGAAGGAAAGGAAAATCTACCGGGAAACCATCTTTCAGCAACTAACTTGCCTTATTCCCCGGGTGCAGTCAATGAGAACCCATTTGAAGGAATACCCTCAAAATGCAGGCTGCCGGGAGTGAAGGGGCGCTCAGATCCGCAGAGCCCCGTTCTGCCCCGAGGACAGGTCAGACCTGCACACCCGGCGGCTGGAGGAAAGCTGCTAGCGCGGCGCCATCGGCTCTGCTCAGTGCGCGGGAAGGAGAGGGCTGCGGCGAGGCAGGGCTGGGCTGGCTGCCCCGGACTCTATGACACGCTGTAGCTGTTGTAGTACGTGGCCGTGGCATCAGCCAGTACGGAGATAAGGCTGGTCTCTGTGGGGCCTGTCGATGTCACCTGGGAGACCGGGGCATGCCCATTGAGAGCCACAGCCCCCGCAGCAGAGTCTGGGTGGCCAGGAGTGTTCAAGTACTGGTCGAACTCATTGCGATCCATGTCCCCCAGGAGTTCCACCTGGCTCAGCTGATCCAGGGCATCAAAACCGGGGTGCTCGGGAGGAGGGGAGAGCTGGCCCAGGTGGGCGTGGAGGTTGGAGTGGAGAGGGTGGTAGGTGGTAGGGGAGTAATAGGCAGGAGACGGGGGACAGGCGGGTACAGTGGACATCATAGAGACGCCTGGGGACTGGCCAAGGGCCAGGGAGCCCAGGGGGTGACCGCAGTGGAGGGGGTTGGGGGCGTACTCCGGTGAGTAAGGGGGCCCCGGCAGGTGGGGGATGCGGCGGGAGTGCGCATGCTCCTCCTGGCAGGGAGAGGAGAAGAAGGTCTGCTCCGGCTCCAGCACGTCCAGGGGCGACATTTCCGGGGGCGTGGGCAGCCCGTAGGGGTAGGTGTCCACGCTGCCAGGGGTGCCGCCGCCGCCAGCCGGCCCTTCGTGGTAGCAGCCCCGCAGGCTGGGCAGGGCGGAGCCCGCGGAGTACTCACCGCTGTCCTCCTTCTCTCCTAGCGTCCCCCGGCCGCCGCCGCGCTTCTCGGGCAGAGCGTTCTGGTCTCGGGAGAGGGAGCTCAGGAGGAAGCCTGCGTCCACGCGCTTGCAGAGGCGCTTGGCCTGCTTCTTCCTGCGAGGGCGGTACTTGTAGTTGGGGTAGTCCTGCATGTGCTGCAGGCGCAGCCGCTCCGCCTCGTCCACGTAGGGCCTCTTCTGGGACAGCGTCAGCGCCTTCCACGACTTTCCTGCTCACATAGGTCAGAGAAGGCCACTTTCAGCATCCGTGCGGCTTGGGGAGGCCGGCGCCCTTGTCCCAGGCACTCGTGCCTCCCAGCATCCACACTGACACATGCCCTCAGCCTCCGGCTCTCATCCCACCCGCGGGTTCCCCCACTCCACAAAGGACACAGAGGACACCGCGCCCCTCGTACCCCCTTCCTAGCACCCTAGCACTGTGAGGCCAAGCCAATCTCTCCCGCTTGCATCCTACAAAACCACTCAAGTCAACAGCGGCCGCCAACACATCACCTCTCCTATAAATGTGCGCGATGTGGGATTCACGGTGAAGGACCCACCAGACCCCGGGGTCAGACACAGGATAAAAATATATAACGACTACATTGATTTGGGCTCTTTTTTACCCTTCGTGGACCAAGTCCACAAATCATTTGTGCATTTTAATGAAAACTCTCTGCCTTTGCTGATTATTGCTGCCTCTCAGGAAATAATGCTATATTTATTTATGGCATAAATTTCACATGTCTTCTTGTGAAGGAACTCAGGCTCAGTCAATCGTTTCACATATGTAAGTAAATTACAGGATCCCACTTAGGGTAACAGACCATTATCCCTCATATCTGAAGGTCAGTTATGACTCTGCCATATAAAGACCATGGCCAGAATGTTAGCATCTACCTGCAACATGCACATATACATGCATGCACAGGCACATGCACCCCCCTGTATGCACACACACACACAGTGCATGCACACACCTGTATGCACAGGCACACACACACACACACACACATGCATGCACAGGCACACAGGTGTGCCAGCACACACTCATGTCAAGGCCTCCTGCCACCTACTTAGTACCCTTGCACTATGGCAGGGGGCAGCTGCTCAGTCTTTGATTCTCTTTGCAGAAGCAAATTCTTTAACTTCCCTGGGACTCTATTTTTCGCACTATAAAATGTACTGTGATACTATCCAATGCAAAACTCTCTAAGAAGCATCCCATGCTTGTATCCCACAGATGCTAAAATGCTGGTTTCACTTGTATTTTCTATTCATCCTTATTCCCTTTTGTATCTTTTTGTAAATTGCTTTAGCACCTCTCTCATCTGTCTATATTCATTGCATATCCCTCTGGCTGCTGGTTTTCTGAAAGTCATTTCTGGACCCCTTAGATTGTTACCTCCTAGGGCGGACTTGGGATTCTGCAAATTTAAAAGTTCCCCACATGACTCTGATGTATCCTAAAGTTTGAGACCTACTGGTCCAGAGGGTAAGCATCCCCATCCCCAAGCCCTGTAAGGAAAGGGGCCACATGTCCTGCCCCAAGCTCTCTGCACAGGGCCCAGTGCAGAGGTGTGTGTAACTGCTGCCTGGGTACCTGCACTGGCTGACTCTGGATGCCTGGCCCTCAAAGGCACTGGAGGATGACAATTGTTAAAGGCACTCTACCACTGGGATGAAAGTTTATAACTGTTGTGACAGAGTCATCAATTAATATAATTAGCTGTCACTTAAAAGGGCAACTTGAAAAGTGTGAGGAACTCTGGATTTGGGGTTGGTCAGCAGTTCACAGCCTGTGGCTGAGACTGCAAAGTTGTTGCAAGAGGCCCAAGATCCAGGCACACCCCACACCCTGTCTGCGGACTGACTATAAAATGGGACTCTAGTTTCTAAGTATACATGGATGTCATAGTATTAATAAAATATTCACCATAAATACCACTAAATGTAAAACTGTCTTTATGTTCCTTCTCATTCATAGTATATTGAAAATGGGTGCTACTGGGTGACATTTTTAATGTTGAAGATGGGAAAACTTACAGTCAAAAGAGTTTGGACTCTTTCCTAGGTCAGAAAGGAAAAGGCTGGGCAAGATCATAGAGTAGAAGTAGATCATCCTGCCACCCCCTTATTAACAAGTGCAGAAAGTCTGCATTTTAAAAATATGTTGGTTCCTCTTGCCCAGGGCCAGGGGCTGTGTGGTTAAGCAGGAAGGAATCAGTGTCTTTCCTGCAAAATGAACTATAACCTCTGGAAGTCTAAATGCAAATTGCCAACAGGCATCAGCTCGCTAGAGGCATTTGTCAGGCAGGTCTTTCTGCCTGCCCTTTCCCTGGGAGCAGGCAGCCTGGGTCGCAGAAGGTTCCCCAGCCTGAGTTCCTCTCCCACCTCTGGTCTGGGCCGCAACAGAAACTTCACTCTGTCGTGGTCACAAGAGCTTCACTTCAGCAAGAGGCACAGTGCCTGGGCCCACTGAAAAAATGTGGAGAGGTCCACAAAAAAAAGTGTTTTAATTTCTTTAGAAACCTGGAGAAAAAGGGGTGCCTGGGTGGCTCGATCGGTTAAGTGTCGGACCCTTGATTTCAGCTCAGGTCATGGTCTCATGGTTCCTGAGTTCGAGTTCAGTATCAGTTCTGGAGGTCAAGCCCAGTATCTGGCTCTGCTCTGACAGTGGGGAACCTGCTTGGGACTCTCTCTGTCTCCCCCTCTCTCTGCCCCTCCCCCACTCACACTGTGTGTGTCTCTCTCTCTTAAAATAAATAAATAAACTTAAAAAAAAGAAATCTGAAGAAACAAATGAACTTTTAGATAAATACTTTACTGTTGTGTGTATTAATATGTTTGTCTTTATGCCACCGGAGCATGAAATATAATTTTAAATATTTTTATGAAGAAAGCGGCTCATGGAGACACTGACCCACCAGTGGGTCCTAAACACATCTAGCCAGGGGGCTGGGCCATGGGTAGCAGGCTTTTTGAAACCAGCTGCTTTGAATGGACGCCTGGACTGCAGGAGGGACCCTCTCTGCGGACCAGCAGGTTTAGCCAGCAGGAAGATGGGTGTCAGCCCTCACCGCCACAGTTCTGAGCTCTAGAGGGAAAAGGAAAAAAAGGCTCAGTTCTGGGCCGGGTGGGGTTGGGGAGGGTCAGGGCAGCCTACGGTGACCCCTACTGTCCCTTCTCTCAGGTCCTGGCGCCCACTGTGCCTATGAAATGCTTTGAAAGGTTTCCACCACTTAAAATGAATAAAAATAAATCGAAAGGCAAAAAGGTTAGGAGTAGAGCAGCAGAGCGGAGCTGAAAGTGCTCAGCTCCAGACGTGGGAGAGAAGAAGCCCTGACGAAACCCGACTGGAACTCGGGTTTTTCGGATGTGACCTAACATCCTTTCTCTGGGCTCCCCCGGTCTGGCGTGTCTCTGTCCCCAGTCCGACTGCCCCTGCTGGGACTGCGCAGCAGCCCTGGGAAATTGGCGGGCCCCGGGACAGACCTCGCTGGCGGCCCTGAGCATCCCAATCAAATTATCTACGCTCCTGCGATTGAGAAATACATGATCGAATCGAGTCTCTGCGTACTTTTCGCTCTTGGTTTAAAAATTAAGTTAAAGAAGGGCTGCGTTCCCACAAGCTCTCTCTTCACGAATATTCGTTAATAATAGTTACAACCACCTTCCGTGATTGTGCCAGTGGTAAAGTGAAGGGGATGGTGGGTTTCCCGCTTCGGCAGTCTCAGCAAACACCGGTTCCACCCGGCCTCCTCTGCGTTTCGGTTCCAACCCGTCCGAGCGCGCGGGTCTCCGCTATTCCCTGGGACCCCAAATTCTGCTCCTGTTACCGCCAGTAGGCTTCCTGGCCCACCCTAGTGGGCCGCGCGGTGTCTCGTCGAGGTGTCCCTGCTCTGAATCCCGGGCACTGCGCGCACACCCACGCTCGCACAGATGCCCAACCTCGCCCGCACAGACAGCGCCCGCGCTCCCCGCGCATACCCACTCGCGGGCTCCTACCCACGCTCCGCAAGCTCGAGGGCCCCCCGCCCTGCCCGCAGCCGCGAGCCTCCGGCCGCCCCCGCCCGAGCCCCCAAGCCTGCCGACCTCCCGGGGCGCCCCGCCCGCCGGCTTGCTTACTCACCCAGCATCTTGCTGAGCTCGGCGTTATGCAGGTCCGGGTTCTGCACGGCCAGACGTTTCCTCTCGTCCTTGGCCCACACCATGAAGGCGTTCATGGGCCTCCGGATGCGGCTCTCCGAGCCCTTGTCCCCCGGAGGGCGGGGGGCGGCCGGTGGAGACAGCCCATCCGACAGCTCGGCTTCCAGGGCCGGGCACTCGAGCCCCTCGGGCCACGGGTAAGCTCCCAACAGCGAGGCCATGGCCGCACGGGGGGTCCCCTCGTTTCGCCTCGCCGGGCAGGCGCTGACCTGGCCCTCGCACGGGTCGGGCGTCCAACTTGGCTGGCAGCCGCGGCCCGTCCCCTTATTTATCAGCTTCGGGCGGTCGCGTCCTCCAATGACTCTCGAAGGCGGCGCGGCCCCTCCCTCCGTCTCGGCGCGGGCCCACTCCCAGCGTCCAGGGCCACCGCGTCCCCGCTCCGACCTGCCAGGAGGGGGAGATGGGAGGGAGGGCCACTTCCCGGCGCCCTCCCCGACCCGCCCCTCTGCCTCCAGAGTCCCTCCTGGGAATCCTTGCCTGGACGCCCCCAGGAACGCCTCTCGTCCCGCCCGCTCCGGGTGCAGGTGTCGCAGAGCCGGGAGGCTGGCGCCCCCCGCAGTCACCTCGCCCCGGACCGGGAGCCAGACTCCAGCCCCTTGTCCCGACTCTCGATGGCCTCCCGGGGCCAGGCTCCACCAACTCCTCTGGCGCCTGGAATCCCAGGAAGAACCGAAGCCAAACAGGTTTCGCTGGTCAGGGCCAGGCGCGAGAGACATTGACCATGAGTCCTCCCAGAGCAGCCCGTGAACTGTTCTTGAGAGAACATTTCTACTCTTGTTCTAAAACGACCCAGGCTTCACCAACCTCGCCCCCAGCCAACTTTGTGGGCCAGAGCCTGCAAGGGTTGGGTCTGCACTCTGCATGGGATTCTATGCAGCGCTCATCAAGGACCTCCTCGACGCCCCGAGACTCCCTGGCTGTCCGGAGGGCTTGTCTGCGTTCTCAGTTCCCCTTTATTCACTCCGCCACTAAGGTCTCTTCTTTAACACCCTTAGTCTCACAACACCCTTGTCTCCGATGTCCGCAAGGTCTCCAGCCCCCTCCTCTCTAGCTCTTCCCTCAGGGAATTTTCTTCTGGTTGTATTTTCTCTTTTCTCCGTCCTCCTCCTTAGAATGGTTGTCCTGGTCCTCCCCTCCCGCGTTCCCCTATGACTTTCTGAGTTCTTCTCTTGACACCCCAGAGATAGGCCTCTGGTTCTGGGCTTGAGCTCAACTCTGAGGGTTGAAGTGTGGGAGCTTGGCGGTCTCTCCAAGATGCCAGATGCCTGCCCCCTGCCCCAGAGGACAGCTCTTTCCATACCCAGCTTCGTGTGGGCAGGGCCATCCTGCTGGCTCTTACTTCAGCTCCCGCACACAGTAGGCACTCAGGAACTGCCGAATAAGTGAATGAATAAGTGAGTGAGTAAATAAGGCTTAGACACACCTTACTGTATAAAATGCGGCAATCATAAAGCTTGATCAGATCCTGGAATTCAATCTACAAATATTTACAGAGCCCTATCCCTGTTCAGGGCTTAGCAGAGGTGACCCTGAAAGGAGGTAGCATTGTCGTGGGAGGACAGTGGGAGGACCTTGAGGTCTGAGTCAGGACCTGTATTCAGTGTTTTATCACTTAATGTGTGACTCTGGGCAAGTCAGGTATCTCTCTAGGCCTTTTTTCCTAAATCTAAAATGAGGACGATGGTAAGACTTGAACTAACAGGGTTGTTGTGAAGATTTGGTGAGATAATATATGTGAAAAGTTAAGTTCTACATGATGCTTGATGTTAATATAACTCTAGACGTAAAGCCCTGTAAATTCTAGGACCAAATTCAATGTCCTAGTGAGCACTGAATTCACAGGTGCCTTATGTGCAACCCGTGCTCCTGGACGGGCCCCACGAACCCCAAGGCAAGTGGATAGAGAAATGCAACTTCTCCGTGTTTAAGTCCCGGTTTTAATCTATAGAGCCCAGGATAATTTTTATCCCAGAACGGGCCTCTCCTTTTTGGGCAGAATCCAGGAGCAGCAAGCTAGGCCCATGTGCTCCACCAGCTACTCTCACGGCCAGTGTGGTCAGCAAAGGGAGCAGGGCGCGGTGCTGGCTGGAAAGTGGGTGACCAGCAGCTGGGAGAGCATCCTGGAACCCAAGGTGGAGCGCTGGGGCTGGCTGGCGCCAGAGGCAGAGCAGGGAGCGGGGGGGGGGGGGGGGGGGGGGGGGGGGGGGGAGAAGGCGGGGTGCGGAGAGAATGTGTCCACGGTCTAGGCGGACTTCCCTACCCCGGTAAGCCTAGGTCATTTCCCGTGTTGGACCCCTCTGCCAGAAATTCCTCAAGAAAAAATCCCCAGGCCAGAATACTCTAAGAGCCGTGGGGAGCTAGGGCAGCGCCAGGCCCGGGGAGGGCAGCTCGTTGGGGAAAGGGGGTAAGGAGAAGGGATCTCATCTGGGGTACTTGAGCTGCAGTCGTGGACTCTGGAAGAATTCGGCTTCCACCCTTTGTAAGCCCACAGCCGCTGCTGGGCGCAGAGTGTGCTCCGCCGGGTCAGCGGCCTCTAGTGGACAGCGCCCCCTTGCCGGCCGAGGGCGTTCCCACTCCCGCCCCCCAGCCTCTGGCGCGCTGCCAGCTGGAGCTGAGGGTGCACGCAGTGGGGCAGCGCCCAGGCACCAGGTTAGGAAGAGGCGCGGGCCCCAGGTAGCGCAGAGCGGTCAAATTGGATTCCTGATACCTTTGGCAAAATTGGAGAAAAAAGTAAGGGCGGGCACAGAGAGATACAAGTTGTGATTGTTGTTTCCAGTCGTTTAATTTCTTGCATTTTGTCTGGAGGGAGCGCGGGAGACCAAGTTCCCCAGAACCTGGGCATTAACTGCCGCATGGCTAGCACGGGCGCCGCCCTCCGCGTGTGAGCTATCTGCTCACGGGAACCTGAGCTCTTTTGTTCGCTCCATACCTTCACATCTTAATTTGTACGCACGTATTGATTCACCTGGGTAACTTTATGGGAAGGTGCCCTGGTGCAGGCGGTGCTAAGGGATGCAGGTCCCTGTGACCCCTCTGCCTTTCTGGTCACTGCGACCTTCGGTCCTCCAGAACTCCGTGTAGACCTCAAGCATCGCCAAAGCCCAGGGCTCGGAGGGCTGAGCCGGAGAGCCAAGGCGGGCGCCCTATATCCGCCAGGCATCCCCGACACCTGCTCTGGCCCGCGGTGGGGGGCGGAGGGGGCAAGGCGAGGCCAGTTGTTGGTCCAGAGGCTGAGGCTCATCGGTAGAGGCTCCGCTCAGTGAATCTGCAAGGAGCCTCCAGCAGAGACAACGGGATGGGATGGGGGTTTCAGCAGAAATCGAAGAGCAGAGAGTTCCACCAGCAGTCTGTGTGTGACGACACACAGGGACACAGTGGACACTGTGCGAGTACCACGCAGCAGACCTGTCGGGACACAGACGCAAGTGTTCCTTTTCCTGTGTGTATTGCGTGAACTGTGCTCTCTGCTCACTCAAAAGACTTTTGCTTTCTTTCTTTCCTTTTCTTTTTCCTTTCCTACTTCTGTGCTTCCCTTCCTCCCTTCTTCCCCTTCTTACTCCTCTCCTCCCCCCCTCCCCTTTTCCCTTTCTCTGCCCTCTTTCCCATGTCTTTCTTTAGCTCTGTAATTCCTTGAACTTGGGTTTCCAGAAACACAGAACCTAAAAGTCTGAAACCCCGAGCGTAAATTGCTGCAACTTACTAGCTGTGTCATGAGAATTCATTTACTTGATCTCAGCCTCGATTTGTTCATCTGTAAAATGGGGATAAAATCAGGATTACTGATAAAGTATTTGTGACATCACCTCCCATACTTTAAAGAATTGTGAAATGTTACAATAAATGGATGACATTTTAAATGAAATTAATTGGGCTGGGCCTTCAAAACTTTCCCCTCAGGTTTTCCTTAATCGCTTCCAAATCTATGAATTTTGGTTACTCTAGGAGAAGGAGAAGGTGGGGGGATCAGGTACACATTCCCTGCTCTGACCCGCAGCTCTGGCACCAGAGCTCTGCCCCTGGACCAAGCATAGCCCTGGGCTGGTGAAGCCACAGCCACCAGCTTTCATCTCTGCAGTGGTTTTGTGTGTGTGTTTTGCTGGTGCTCTTTGTCCCTCACACCAGGCTGGGGGTTGAAATTATCATCACCACCATCATCTTTGCTCACACTAATTTATCTGTCCTTGATTGACAGTGTTTGTAAAGGTCACTTGCTGACTCATTTGGGCCACCTCACAAACACTCTGCAAAGCAGGCTGCCCAAGTTGTATTATTTTTTTAAATGTTTGTTTGTTTATTTAGAAAGAGAGAGAGAGAAAGCACCAGCAGGGCAGGGGCAGAGAGAGAGGGAGACAGACTCCCAAACAGGCTCCACACTGTCAGCACAGAGCCCAACACGGGGTTTGATCTCATGAACCATGAGATCATGACCTGAGCTGAAACCAAGAGTGGGTCACTTAACCAGCTGAGCCACCCAGGTGCCCCACCAAGTTCTATTATTAAGCCCTTTCCCTGATGAGGCAGGTGAGGCTGCAGCATGCCAGTGACAGAGCAGAGACTGAAGATGCATCTCTTGCCTTTGTGCCTTTGCTCCCTGGTCCCTGTGCTCCCCAGGGTCAGCTTCCAGCTCCCCCTACCCTCAACAGAGCCCCAGGCCAGAGAGAAGGGCTTCTAACCAGCTGCTGTATCTCCCTCTGTCTTTGTACCCTCTCCAGTCTGATCTCTTGAAGTTCCACTGGACCTTTCCTCATCCAAAGGGTGCCTGAAGTTCAAGGAAATGTGAAAAGCAAATGAGAAAACCCTGTTGGCCATGGGTGAGGTACACGCTGGAGAGCCAGGAGACCTGCCCAGGCCTGCCAGCTGCCTCTTCTCCAACTCTTCAAGGCTGGTCCAGCAACAAGAAACCCTGACTTCCCTCTCAAAAGCTGCACTCAGAGCTTCTCTTTTCCAACCCAGAGGGATCTCTTCATAGTCATTTCGGAGAAGTTCATCAAGGTCTCTAATTTAGAATAGTTGGGGGGGGGTAGTTAAACTACACAACATGGATTGAAGATGTACTTGATTTAAGATGGCTTACCGTAGTGGAAGTAGGCAGGGCATAGACAGAGCTTCACTGCATCGTAAACTGTTTTTCTACAGGAACTAGGAGGAAGAGGAATAGGGTTTCTAGCCTGTGTTGTCCCTGAATGTGGGTAGTGTAGACCTCCTGACGATGTCAAAACCCCTTTGTAAGAGGGACTTAATAGTACCAAAACACTGGGCTACAGAAACCCAAGTTTTCTTGGGATGTCCTATGCACAGAATCCCCTCTCTACATAAATAGGCTCATCTCTGATTACTCGTGTCTCCCAAGGAATGATGAGAAGAACTCTGACTTGGAGCAAGAAGACACTAAGTCCAGTCCCATCAGCTTCTACTGGCTGCACACATTTGAGAAAGTCACCTAACCAATGCACAGGGTGGAGAGTCACATGAAACCAGTGAGATGAAGGGCTTGCCCTGTTGTGTGCACTCTTGAGGGCTGGGCAGAGAGATGCCAGTGCTCATTCTGGGATTCGTGTTTGCTTCTCCCTAGCAATGAGGGCCGGAAGAGTTCCAAGCCAAGAACACACCTTTTCTACATTAATTTTCTCCTACTCCACTATGAACAATGACCAGTTTCTCTTCTGTAAGGTAAAATGTATGTAGGATTTCTGCACTGAAATGATCTTTATTTAATTAGTCAGACACTACACTTTCAGACTTTAGATGGAAAAACCAACAAATTACTAACAGTTCAAGGGGATATGTTTCTATCTCTTTATCCTATTGCCTATTCTTTCTAAATGCCTAAGAGGAAGAAGGCAAACTGACTAGAAGTCATCTTTAAATAATAAAAAATGGAAATAGGAATAAATAGGAATAAGTGTTTTCTTAGGCTATCTGTACACAGGTCTGATTTCTGGGTAAATAGTGTCAGGATAATGACCGACGTCATGAGGTAATACTGGTATAGATCTTGTCATGGGGAACTCTATAATTAGCCAACAATTCTGTTGTGAGAAGCTGAGGATACATCTTGTTTATTTAGCTTATGATATTGTCTTGATGGGTCTCAACCTACCATCATTTTATGTTTTGCTCTTTAATAAAATGTTCATTGGAGTATAACATGCCTACAGAGAAGTGTGCAGATGGTGACTGCTGGCTGAGATTTCACAAAGTGAACACACTTGCATAAGTAGGGCTCAGATCATGAAATAGAATGTTACTTGCTCTACCATTTTAAGGCTTCCCACTCCCCACTAAACTGTAAGTTCCCTTACAGCAGGATTGAGTATCATTCTGTTTTGAAATATAGTATATTAATAGAAAAAATCAGGAGATGATTGCCATTGAAAAGCTAGTAACTCACAGTTCCCAAGAAGGCACTCTACACTCTGGGGTACACATGGGAAAGGAACAACAGAGCAGAAAGAGCCTTCATTGTGATTTCCTCAGGAAGGACAGGTGAGCAGGGAGGGGAAGAAAGTTTAGGATTAATAAGTCTGAATAATTTGGATGGACTTTGGAGTATAGGAATTGTCCCTGGTTGTCTGGTACCTGGCCTTGAGGTGATTAGGGCAAGTGGACAGTGGCCCAGAATGTGAGAGCTCCATAAAGGATGTGGTTGTGGGTGTGGGTTTGTATTTGAAAAGTGCACAAGCAGTTGCACTGTTCACTATCTCTAGGGATTGGCTAGACTTGGGAGGGGCAGTCCCTCCAGAGTCAGCAAGGCTCCTGATGTCAAAGCACCAAGATATAAACATAAAAGACTCTGTTAATACACAGTTATCTTTGACACTCCAGAACCTAAAATAATGGGTTGCACATAATCAGCATTCAAGTAAAGGGGAAAGATGGAAGGAAAGCATTCAAGTAAAGGGGAAAGAAGGAAGTGAGGGAGGACAATGGGAACAATGTGCAGTGGGCAGGCTAGTTGGGCAATAAGAGTGCTGTTTTCAATAGCCTCACTTCCCATAAACACTGAAGTGAGTTGCCCACAACTCATGTGAAAAGACTGCATTCAACAGCTCCTGGATTTATATTCAGAAAGATGGGATGTCTCAGCAGTCTTAGATGTCCCTTTATGAAGACTTCACTGGGAAACACGCCCCTCATTCAATATATCCATTCACACTACCTATCTAAATTGGTCCTTGAATAGTTTGCCCTGCATTTCCACTATCATTTGACAGTGATCTAGGAAAGGATGTGCTTCAGTTTTCTATTGCTGTGTGATTAACCATCCCATTATGATAGGTATTTGCATAGTGTACAGTGAGGTTGTCTTCTTTATGATGTCTGAAGTCTCAGGCGGAAAGACATGAATAACCTAAAGTAACTTGAATGGCCAGGAGCTGGAACTATTTGGAAGTCTCCTCAGCCACGTGTCCAGCACCAGGGCTGGGATAACTCAAAGGCTGGGCTAAACTGAGACTATTAACCAGAGTATCTATCCATGGTTTTTCTATATTGTTTTGGCTTCCTTTTAGCATGGCGGCCTCCAACTAGACAGACTTCTTAAATGTTAACTCAGCTCCAAGAATGAGTGTTCCCACAAACAAAGCAAAAGCTGTATAGTATTTTATGACTTTGGCCCAGAAGTCACATGCATTACCTCTGACCAATACTCCATTGGACAAAGCAGTCACGAGCCTGGCCAGATTTAAGGGGAGGGAACATAGATCCATAACTCTCAATGTGGGAAGTGTCAAAAAATTGTGGCATGCTTTAAAACCAGCACCAGATATATTTCTGTGTGAGATGATGATGGTAAGAACACCATAGGTCTAAAACTGACAAATAACTAAGTAACTCATAACAACACTCCTTCCCACCCCAAAGTGAATGTCAAGGCAAAGAAATGTGTCACCCTCTTCTTCTGTCTTCTGTCCACACACATTACACAATGCCATTCCTTCAAAATGTTTTTCAAACCTCCCCCAAAGAAAATAATAGAAATCAGACAATAATAATTTCATTTTTAAGATGGAGGATACTGAGGCACAGGGTGTGTCTAGGGCCATAAAATAATTTAAAGGATGGGACTGGGTCTGGATATTGAAGCTGCATTTGAGAAAAGCTTAATGAGTTATGGATCTACATTTAGAACTGGAATATGTAAAGTTTTATTGGAAGGGGAAGTTGGGGTATTTGGCAAGAATTGAAGTTCAAGTATGGAAAATGGTTTCTAAGGCCTTCTTCAACTGGGTTTTTAACTGTAGTCATCCTGTCACTTTTGACACTGGATCTAGTCAACAAAATGTTTGGAGCAGAAGTAATCACAGTCTTGTTTACTTGTATAAACGGGCATTTTACCTGTTTATTTCAAGTGCTATTACAAATCACATCTCATTTCATCTTCAAACAAAGAAAGCAAAGAAGGTATATTATTATAACCTTTATTTTATAGATGAAGAACTAAAGCTTATAGAAATTAAAAGACAGCTAGTGAGTGGCAGAACAGGTAAAATACTAAGCCCTAATACTACAGCTCTCTCAAGAAGACCCATTCATTGCTTAATTCTCCACAAGATGTAGGGTTTGAGTGAAATGAGGCTGGACCCAAACAAACAATATAATATGTAAGAAAGCAAACTTTAAATTACAGAAACTTCCACTTCTTCCCATGAAGGAGAAACAGGGATCAGATTTATCTTCCCACCCTAAGCCATTACAAAACTAGATGAAATATATAAAACAAGAGTTTCAGACATTGTACACAGAGCGGAACAATAATCCTGGAAAAGATAAATAAACAAGGTGAATCCAATAAGTTCCCCTGCTCACCATCTGAAGAAAGTTTCCAGACCATAGCACAGGAGGGAAATTGAGACAGAGGCCACAGGGTTTGCTGTGTCAAGGAGACAATGTTCTCAGCTCAAGGAGGACAAAGGAGAGACTGTAAAAAGGAAGGGCCTCAGAGATTTGCAGAAGAGTATCCTTGATCTTTGGCTGAGTACTCAACTGCACATTTTGTGAAAAAATACTAAGGCTATGTGGGGAAAAAAAATCTGGAAAAAAGTAGGAGGAATAATCTCCTGAGCTCACACAGGGCTAGAAAGTGTTTCAGTTCCCATCAACCAAAGTGTAAAGACCTCTTAATACAGGGGGCATCAGGTATTGTCCCCAGAAGAGTATTGCATCATAAAAAAAGTACAACCCATTACCACGATAAAAAACAGTCAATAGAAATAGAACCAGAAATGATAATGGAGCTGGCAGTTAAGGATATTAAAAGAGCTATTTTTAAATACATTCCATATGTTCAAGAAGGTAGGAGAAAACAAAAACATGATGGGGAGAGATATAAAAGTTCTAAGGAAGACTCAAATCAAAATTTTAAAGGTGAAATAAACAATATTTGGAATACAAAAGACACTAGCTAAGATTAATGTCAGATTAGAGATTACAGAAGAAAATATTAGTGAACAAGAGACAAACTACCCACAATGAAAAGCAGAGAGAAAAAAACACTGGAAACAGAGAAGCAACAACCTGTGAGACAATATTAACTGGCCTACCATAAAAGCAATTGAAGTCCCAGAAAAAAAAGAGACATTAAAATACATATTTGAGAAAATAATGCCTAAGAAAATTTTCAAAGTTAATGGAAACTATAAATTCATTGTTTCAAAAAGATCAACAATCCTCGACCAGAAGTAATATAAAGAAAGCACATAAATACACATAATAACTGAACTGAAAAATCTTAAAAGCAACCAGAGTTTAAAGGACACATAACATATAGAAGAACAAAGATACAAATTATGGTAGACTTCATGCTTGAAACTACGCAATCCAGAAGACAATGGAATAACATTTTTAAAGTGCTATAAGAAAAAAATTTAAATTTTCAACTTATAATTCTATATCCAGCCAAAATATCTTTTAAAATGAAAGCAAAATAAAGGCTTTTCAAACAGGCAAAAGCTTGTCAGTAGGTTGGCACTATAAAAAATTTCAAGTCCTTCAGGCAAGGGAAAGTGATACCAGATGGAAATTTGGACCTACATAAAGGAATGATAATATGGGGTAAATATAAAAGACATTTTGTCTAACTTAAAGACCTCTTTGAAAGATAATTTATTGTTTAAAGCAAAAATAATAACAATGTATTATGCCATTTATAACATATTTAGAAATAAAATGTTTAATAATAGCCCAAAGGCCACGAGGAGGGAAATGAAAATACACTGTTGTGATGTTCTTATTTTATAGGTGAGGTAATACTACATTATTTAATGGTAGACTGATCAATTAAAGATAAATATTGTAAACTCTACAGCAAACACTTTAAAAAAAAGAGCAAAGAGACTTAATATAGATAAAAATTATATCATGAAAACTTTAATTAATCTAATTTATCCAAAACATGAAAATAGGAAAATATAGGTAAAGAACAGATAGGACAGATAGAAAACAAAGTAAGATGTTAGATTAAAACCCACCTATATTGATGATTGCATCAAAGATTTATGACCTAAACACTCCATTTAAAAGGAAGAGATTGTCAGATTGGGAAAAGAAGCAAGACTCAACTATATGGTGCCTATAAGAAATTCACTTTAGACACAAATACACAGATAGATTAAAAGTAAAAGCATGGGAATTCTAATTTCCAATCTGGCATGTAAGGATCCTGGAAAACATGAATCCTATTCTAACAAGAAAAAAGATAAACTGAAAATCAACAACTCTTTAGATCCATTAGAGAATTGAGGTCATGAAGGTTCATGAATATGAGATAATAAAAAAAAATACATTGGTCTATGACTCTGGTTCCTAGGACAGAGCTCCTAAAACACTTGCAATTTCTTAATAAGAACACTAGGAGAATATTTTGTTCTCTTGAGGGAATTCTGGGTGGGCATCTGGATGCTTCTTGGATGGGGGTTGGTCAACAGAAAGACCAAGCTTGGAATATTCAAGCCCCACTCCCTACTTCCCCAAAAAGGGTAGAAGGGCTTGAAATGGAGTTAATAATTAATCATGGCCACATGAGAAAGCCTTCATAAAATCCCAAAAGTATGATGTCCAGAAAGCTTCCAGGTAGGTGAACACATCCATACCAGGAGAGTGACACATTCCCAACTCCCTAGGGATAGAAGCTCCTATGCTCAGGATCCTCCCAGACTTTACCTTATGTACCTCTTCATCTGGCTGTTCATCTGTATGTTTTATCATATCCTTTAATAAACTGGTAAATTTAAGAGTTTTCCTGAAATCTATGAGTCACTCAAGCAAATTGGTTGAAACCAAGTAGAGGGTCATTGGAACCTCTGATGTATAATCTGTTGTTCAGAAGCAAAAGTGATAAGCTGGGCTTGCAACTGGTGTTTGAAATGTGTGCACTTAGGAATGGGGTCAGTCTTGTGGGACTGGGCCTTTAACCTGTGGGATCTGATATTATCTCTGGATAGACAATGTCAGAATTTAGTTAAATCATAGGACAGTCAACAGGTGTTTCAGAGAATTGCTTGATGTGGTGAATAATTTCCACACATTTGGTGACCAGAAGTGAAGTTCTTTGTGTGAGTAGTAAAGGAGACTCACAGGCAAGAAACATACAGTAGGGAAGAATTATTTTCCCCCTATACAAAAGGAAGAAAACAGGTTTTTCCAAACATAAGGCTAACTGCTGTCCCCAAGATTGGAGAGCCAGATAAGTGGATACAAAGAATCACAACTTACTAGAGCAGAAACCCAAGAGAAGAAACCTCCACAGGAACCAGTACCAGGTTCCTTTTACTCAGTATGTCATATCTGGCTTTCAAGAAAAAAAAATACAAGGCATACTAAAAAGGAAAGAATACTGTTTGAACAGGTAGAGTGAGCATGGGAACGAAATTCAGATATGACAGAGATGTTGGAATTATCAGACTGGGAATTTAAAATAACTATGATTAATATGCTCAGGAAAGAACAACATGAAAGAACAGATAGGTAACATAAACAAAGAGATCAGAATTCTAAAAAAGAATAAAAAAGAAATGTTCAGAATCAAAAGCACCATAACAGAATTGAAGAATGCTTTTGATGAGTTAATTAGTAGCCTGAATACAACTGACCAAAGAATCAGTGAGTTTGAGGATATGTCAATAGAAAGTCCCCAAACTGAAAAGCAAGGAGAAAATAAAAATGGTACAGAATATTCAAGAACTGTGGGACAACTACAAAATGCGTAGCACATGTTTAAGGGAATTACACATATCCTCATGTAGCAGAATAAGAAGACAGAGAAAAAAGAGCAGAAAAAATATTTGAAGCAATAATGACCAAGAATTTCCCAAACCACATATTCAGGAAATTCAGAACACCAGGAAGGATAAATGCCAACAAATCTATACCTAGGCATATCAGATTCAACCTGCAGAAAATCAAAGACAAAGAAAAAATCCTGACAGAAGCCAGAGGAGAACTTACCTTACCTATAGAGGAGCAAGGATAAGAATCACATTGGACTTCTCTTTAGAAATCATCCAAGCAGGAAGAGTGGAAGTTGGTCCACTTGGAAATGGTCCAAGTTTTCCACATTCTCACTACACTTGTTACTTTGTTTCCCCCCCCCTTTTTTTTTTTATAAAAGCCATCTTAGTGGGTGTGAAACAGTTTCTTGTAGTTTTAACTTGCATTTCCTAATGAAAATGCTGAGCATTTTCTCATGTGCTTCTTGGGTATTTGCATATCTTCTTTGAAGAAATATATATTCAAGTCCTTTGGGCATTTAAAAAATGTTTTATTTATTTTTTAGAGAGGCAGCACAAGCAGGGCAGGGGCAGAGAAAGAGGAGGACAGAGGATCTGAAGTGGGCTCTGTGCTGACAGCAGTGAGCCTGATGTGGGGCTCAAACTCACAAACCATGAGATCATGACTTGAGCTGAAGTTGGATGCTCAACCTACTGAGCCACCCAGGTGCCCATCTTTGGGCATTTTTAAATAGAGTTGTGTTTTGTTGTTGAGTTGTAGAATCTCTTTATATATTCTGGATATCAATTCCTTAGCAAATATATTATTTGAAAATATTTCCTCTCATTTCATGAGTTCCATTTTCATAATGTTCTTTCATACACATTTAAAAAAATTTTGATGAAGTCCAACTTATCCATTTTCTCTTTTCTTGCTTATACTTGTGGTGCCATACCCAAGATATCATTGTCAAATCTGGTGTCATGAATTTATCCCGTATGTTTTCTTTCAAAGAGTCTTAGAGTTTTAGCTCTACATGTACGTCTTTGATCCACTTTGTAAATTTTTGTATATGGTGAAAGACAAGGGTCCAACTTTACTTTTTGCTTGTGGATATCCAGTTTTTCAACATCATTTGTTGAGGAGACTGTCCTTTCCCCATTTAATGGTCTCGGCATCCTTGTCAAATATCATTTGGCCATACATGTGAGGGGTTATTTCTGGGCTCTTTATTTATTCCATTGGTTTATAGATGTGTCTTTATGCCAGTACCACAGTATTTTTGGTTACCATAACTTTGTAGCAAGTTTTGAAAGCAGGAAGTGTGAGACTTCCAATTTTGTGGGGTTTTTATTTTCAAGATATTTTGGACTATTTGAGTCTCTTGAATTTCCATATGAATTTTAGGATGGAATTTTCTATTTTTGCAAAAACCTGTCACTAGGATTTAATCAGGATTTCACTGAATCTGTAGATTGTTTGGGTAGTATTAACATCTTAAAAATATTAAATTTTCCAATCCATAAACATGGAATGCCTTTCCATTTATTTGTCTTCTTTAATTTCTTTCAGCAATATTTTATAGTTTTCAGGGTACTTAACCCAGCCTCCTGGGTTAAGTTTACTCCTAAGTATTTTATTCTTTTTGAGGGAAATTATATGAAAAATTCTCTTCAATTTCCTCTTTGAATTGTTCATTGTTAGTGTATAGAAACAAACTAATTTTTATGTGTTGATTTTGCACCCTGCAACTTTGATGAATTTGTTTATTAGTTCTAACCATCTTTAAAAATACGTGTGTAATCTTTATGGTTTTCTACATGTAAGATCATGTCACCTATGAACAGAGACAGTTTTATTTATTCCTTTGAATTTTGGATACCTTTTTATTTTTATTTTTATTTATGGCTAATTGCTCTGGCTATGATGTCCGTCCTATGCTGAGCAGAAATGGTGAAAGTGGACATCATTGAACTGTTCCTGATATTAGAGGAAATGCATTTAGATCTTTTTCCATTGACCATGATGTTGGTTGTGGATTTTTCATACATGGCCTTCAGTATATTGAGGTAGTTCCCTTCTATGCCTCATTAGTTGAATGTTTTTACCATGAAAGAGTGTTGAATTTTATAAATTCTTTTCTGTATCAGTTGAAATGATGCATGGGTTTTCTTCCCCCTCATTCTGTTAATATGTGTATTACACTGATTGATTTTATATATTGAATCATCCTTGCATTTCACGAATAATTCCCATTTGGTTATGGTGTATAATCCTTTCAATATGCTGTTGAATTCATTTTGCTAGTATTTTGTTAAGGATTTTTGCATCTATATTCACAAGGGGTATTGGGCTGCAGTTTTCGTTGTGTCTTTGTCTGGCTTTGGTATCAGAATAATGCTGACCTCATAGAACAATTTCAGAAGTTCCCCCTCTTCAATGTTTAGAAGAGTTTGAGAAAAATTGGTATTAATTCTTTCAATGTTTGGTAGAATTTGCCTGTGAAACCATCTAGTTCTGGGATTTTCTTGGGAGATTTTGGTTACTAATTCAATCTCCTTTATAGATCTGTTTGGATTTTCTATTTCTTCATGTTTCTTTTTTTTTTTTAATTTTTTTTTCAACGTTTTTTATTTATTTTTGGGACAGAGAGAGACAGAGCATGAACGGGGGAGGGGCAGAGAGAGAGGGAGACACAGAATCTGAAACAGGCTCCAGGCTCTGAGCCATCAGCCCAGAGTACGACGCGGGGCTGGAACCCACGGACCGCGAGATCGTGACCTGGCTGAAGTCGGACGCTTAACCGACTGCGCCACCCAGGCGCCCCAATTTCTTCATGTTTCAATCTTGGTAGTTTGTGTGTTCCTAGGAATTTGTCCATTTCATCTAGGTTATCCAATTTGTTGGCATACAATTTTTCATAATACTCTCATAAGAGATTTATTTATATATAATCCTTTTTTTATTTCTGTAAAATTAGTAGTAGTGTCATCTCTTTTATTTCTGACTTTAGTTATTTGACTCCTCTTGTGTATGCAAGCTCTCTTTTTATTAGTCAGTCTAGTTCAAGGCATGCCAATTTTGTTCGCCTTTAATGAGAACCAACTCTTGATTTTGCTGGTGTTCTCTATTGTTTTTCTATTCTCTATTTTACTTTTCTCTGTTCCAATCTTTACTATTTCCTTCCTTCTACCAGATTTGGATTTAGTATTTTTTTTCTAGTTCCTTAAGGTGTAGAATTAGATTGTTGATTTGAGACCTTTTTTCTTTTATAATTTAAGCACTTATAGCTATAATTTTCCCTCTTAGTGCTTTCTTTCACTGCATCTGATAAGTTTTGGTATGCTGTGTTTTAACTTTTGTTTGTCTCAAAATATATTCTAATTCCTTTTATAAGTTCTTCTTTGACTCATTGGTTGCTTAAGAATGTGTTTTTTAGTGGGGCGCCTGATTGGATCAGTCGGTTAAGCGTCTGACTTTGACTCAGGTCATGATCTCACGGTTTGTGAGTTTGAGCCCTGCTTCTGGCTCTGTGCTGACAGCTCAGAGCCTGGAGCATGCTTTGGATTCTGTGTCTCGTTCTCTCTCTGCTCCTCCCCCGCTTGTGCTCTGTCTTTCTCTATCTCTCAAAGATAAATAAATGTTTAAAAAAAAGAATGTGTTGTTTAGTTTCCACATATTTGTGAATTTACTGTTTTTTCTTCTGCTGTTGATTTCTAGTTTCATTCAATTGTGATTGGCAAAGAAATGTCGCATGATTTCAATTCCCTTAAATGTATTAAGATTTGTTTTGTGGCTTAATATATAGTCTTTCTGAGAGAATGTTCCTTATGTACTTGAGAAAAATGTGTCTTCTGCTATTGTTGGGTAGGATGATATGTATATATCTGCTGGGTCCAAGTGGTCTATAGTGTTATTCTAGTCCCCTGTGTCTTTATTGATCTTCTGTCTGGCTGTTCTCTCCATTATCAAAATTGGGGCATTGAAGTCTCTCATTGTACAGATGTCTATTTCTCCTTTCAATCCTGTAAATATTAGCTTCATATAGTTTAGAGTTCTGATGTTTGGTGCATATATGTTTATAATTGCTGTATCTTCTTGGTGAATTGACCCTTTAATATTATATATCCTTGTCTCTTGTAAATTTTTGATTTAAAGTCTACTTTAACTATAACTCCCCTGCTCTCTTTTGGTTACTATTTTCACAATATATCTTTTACATCCTTTCACTTTCAACCTATGATCCTTAGGTCTAAAGTACATCTCTTATAGACAGTGTATATATAGTTGGATCCTGATTTTTTTGGTGTGTATCCACTCTGCCATTCTATGTCTTTTGATTGAGGAGTTTAGCCAGTTTACATGTAAAATAATTACTGATGTGGAAACACTTACTTTTGACATTTAAAAAAAATGTTCTGTATTCTTACAGCTTTTTTTTTTATCCCTCATTTCCTCCATTACTGCTTTCCCTTGTGTTCAGTTGACTTTTTGTAATCATTTTGATGCATTTTGATTCTCCTCTCATTTCATTTTTGTTTATTCTTTAGATAGTTTCTCTGTTGTTACCCTGGAGATTAGATATACATCCTGAAGTCATTACAATTTACCTTGAATTGATAGCAACTTAATTTCAATCATATACAAAAACTCTTTCGCTTTACAGCTCTGCTCCTCCCAACTCTGTTATCGATGTCACAACTTACATCCTTATATATTGTATAACCATTAACATAAATTTATATTTCTTTCACTTTTAAATACTGTAGAAAATAAAAATTAAGTTACAAATCAAAATTACAACGCTATTTTTTATATTTGTCTGTTTATCTTTATTAGAACCTTATATTTTATATGGCTTCAAGTTACTCTCTAGTGTCTTTATATTTCAACTAGAAGAACTCCCTTTAGAATTTCTCAAAGGACAGATGGCACTGAACTCCCTCAGTTTTTGTTTGGGACTATCTTAATTTCTTCCTCATTTTTGAAGGACAGTTTTGATGGGTATAGAATTTTTGATTGACAGGTCTCCCCTGCCCCCATTTCATCATTTTAAATATATCATCCCATTGCCTTCTCCTACAAGGTTTCTGCTAAGAAATCTACTGACAGTCTTATTGGAGATCTCTTGTATGAACAAGTCACTTTTCTCTTGCTGCTTTCAAGATTCCCTCTTTATCTTTGGCTTTCAACAGTTTGATTATAATATGTCTCATTGGGTCTATCCTTCTTGGTGTTTGTTAAGCTTCTTGGACTTATATCCATATATTTCCTCAAATTTGGTAAGTTTTCAGCCACTATTTCTTCAAATATTCTCTCTGTTCCTTTTTCTCTTCTCCTTCTGGGAACCTCACAATGCTTATTTGGTATGCTTGTTAATGTCTCACAAGTCTCTTGGGCTCTATTCACTTTTCTTCTTTTTTCTCTTTGCCCCTTAGACCTGATAATTTAAAATGTCCACTCTTACAGTTTACTGACATTTTCTTTTACATATTTGAATCTGCTGTTGAAACCCTCTAATGAAATTTTAGGTATTGTATTTTTCAGCATAGAATTTTCTTTGGTTCATTTTTATAATTTCTAACTCTTTATTTATGTTGTCATTTTGTTCACATATACTTTTCCTGATTTTCTTTAGTTCTTTGTGTTTTCCTTTAGCTCTTAGCATGTTTAAGACAATTGTTTTAAAGTCTTTGTCTAGTAAGTCCACTGTGTGTGTTCTTCAGAGACTATTTCTGGAGATTTTTGTTCCTTCAAAAGGGACACATTTCCATGTTTATTTGTATATCTTGTGAGCTTTTGTTGAAAACTGGGAATTTGACAAAATTGTTGTCCTACCAGTCTTTGCAGATTGGCATGGGAGACCTTTACTAACTAGCAGGTCCCTGAGCCTGAAGATCAGCACAGAGTGAAGATTTAAGAGTTTTTTAGGTCTTTTCTGGGCATGTATCTTTCTGGGCTTATATGCATATGCTCTCCTGTATCGATCCTCCCCTCCCCACCCCATTTTCTTTTGCTTTTAAAATAAACTTTAATGTTTATATTTGAGAGAGACAGACAGACAGACAGATAGACAGACAGTGCGTGACTGGGGGAGGGGCAGAGAAAGAGGGAGATATAGAATCCAAAGAAGGATCCAGGCTCAGAGCTGTCAGCACAGAGCCTGACGTGGGGCTCAAACTCATGTGCTGTGAGATCACGACCTGAGCAGAAGTCAGATGCTTAACCAACTGAGCCACCCAGGTGCCTCTCCTTTGCTGCTTTTAACTGTCTTAATTTCCCTAAGAGTCTCAGGCCAACTTCTTCTCAGGGCTTTAGATGTTCTGTTATATTCTTCTGCCCACAATCTCTTTCCTTCCAGGCATCTGTATATCTGCAGTCCCCCTAAGTTTTACATGCCATGGCACCTACCACTTCCTTCCATGGCTTCCAGCCTAAGATCCAAGCCTTGCTGCTATTTCCTGTCTGAGCTCTGAGTCAGGCAAGACAGATATGAGTTCCTTGGTCAGTCCACAGATAGGCTAGAATGTTACAATTTCCCCTCTACTCTTTCTCGCCCAGGGGACAGAACTAAAGATTGGGTCACTTCCTCTTGATTTCATTGTTGGGGTGGGGTGGGATGAAGGCAAGTAAAAACATCATGAAATCTCCTAGCATTTTCAGTATAGTTTTTTCTGGATTGGGTGTTCATTTGGTTTCTGTAGATATTTGGCTGATTTCCAGAGCTTCTACAAAGTTATCTTAGTTAGCTTATAGTTGTTTATTTAATGGTTTTGTTGAAGAGCTGGGCCCTGGAGCTTCCTATTCTGTCACCTTGCTGAGGTCCCCAGTACTTGATTTTTCTGACTGATGGTACATGATATTGTTTTTAATTTCTATTTCCAACAGTTCGTTAAAAGATAAAATGTAATGGTGTGTTGCCCTTGTATCCTGTGAGCTTGTTAAACTCTTTACAGTTCAAAGATTTGGGGATAGACTTCTTGGGGATAGTTTTATGTAGACAATTATCTCACAACTCAATATAAAGAGGAAAATACAATAAAAGGGTGGGGAAAAGATTTGGACACTTACAAGGGAAGATATAAGAATGTCCAATAGGCACATGAAAAGATGCTCAACATTATTAGTTATTAGGGGGAAATACAAATTAAAACCACAATGAGATACTATTATACATCATTAGAATGGTTAGAATTAAAAATACTGAGAATACCAACTGTTGGTGAGGATGTGGAGCACACAGAGCTTTCATAAACTGCTTTTGAGAATGTAAAGTTGTAGCCTTTGTAAAACTGGCTGTTTCTAAGTTAAGCAAACATTTATCATATGACCTGGCCATTCCACTCCTAGGTGTTTCTCCATAAGAAATGAGAGCATATATCTAAATAAGGACGTGTATTTGAATGTTCGTAAAGCTTTAAGCATGAGAGTATACAACTGCAAAAAGCCCATATGGTCATCTGATGAATGGATAAACTGGTCTATCCTCAAGTGTAATTTACTTAGCAATAAAAACAAACAAACTACAGACAAATACAGTAACATTGTTGAATGCCAAACACATTATGCTAAGTTGAAATGATTCCACTTTTATGAAACTCTAGAAACAGTAAAGATATAATGAAAGAAAGTAGATCAGTAGTTGCCAGAGGGCCAGGGCACAGGGGCAGGTGACTGATTGTAAAGGAGCACATGGAAACTTACTGGCTGATAGAAATGTTCTATAAGACAATAGTTATGGTGATTACACAACTATATCCACTTCTCAAAACTCATCAAATTGCACACTTAAAAATGGTGAACTTATTGTTTGTAAATTACACTTCAATCAGTCTGACTTTAAAAATCCAATGGAGAGCACAAGACATGGATTTCTTTGGGCTACAAGTGCCCTCTGCCCCCAAATACAGAGAAATATGGGAATAAGAGGAAATCATTTCATTTGCTCACGTGTTATCTATAATTTATTCAAAAATATTTCTTAAACATGTATTAGGGAATAGGCAGTGTGTTAGGTGTTCAGGATGCAGTGAGAAAAAGCTTCTCTCATGGTAAGTATAGAAAAAAGCACACACTCAGTGCCAAAAGGAACACAGAAAAGGGATATGTAACCAAGACCAAGAGTGATCAGGAGAGCAGGGGACTGTGGGCTAAATTTTGAGTGATGAATATATTGTGTTTCTTTCCAAACATGTTCACATAATGATCCTCAGGGATAGCTAAGAGGCTATGTAGCCTAGAGGAAAACAGTGGGGGCTTTGGAGTCAGGCAGATGTGGGCTCCAGTAATGGTCTATTTATTAGCTGTGTGACCTTGAGAAAAATGCCCATCAAGCAGAATCTCATTTTTTTCCACACTCAGAATCTGGGTAATCATTATTACCTATGAGTTGTTTTGAGAATAAAGAGAAAACAATTATAAATATTCCAGCTTAATAAAGGATGCCATTAATAACTGATAATGAGACACACATGTCAACCACCCTCCCTGGTTATTATAAACCTTTCTACCATCCTGGTAAAATACTAAGAATGAGTAAAGAAGGGACTGGAGCCCCTAAACTCAAGGTTTTCAGAGTGTCACACATGACCAACAGAGTTGGCATACTGATCTGCAGCCTGAGCACCTCTCAGGAGCCTGTCAGGAGAAGGACCTAGCCCAGAAACTGGAAGAGGACACAGGAACTCATCTAATCCTTCTCCTTCTACCCAGAATGGTTCTGCACCAAATTGCTGCTCTGACTTGCATTTTTCTGGTGAAATTTCTTTTCCTTTTTTTAAATTAAGCTTTTAATTTTAATTCCAGTACAGACAACATACACTGTTATATTAGTTTCAAGTGTACAATATAGTGATTCAACAATTCTATACATTACTCAGTGTTCATCATGATAAGTGCCCTCCTTCTTAATCCCTATCACCTATTTTACCCATCCCCCTTCACACCTCCTCTCTGGCAACCATTAGTTTCTTCTCTATAGTTAAGAATCTATGAATCTCTTTCTTGGTTTGTCTCTCTTTTTGTTTTCTTTTGCTCATTTTTTTGTTTCTTAAATTCCATACATGTGTGAAATCATATGGTATTTGTCTTTCTCTGACTTATTTCACTTAGCATTATCCATGTTGTTGCAAATTGCAAGATTTCACTTTTTTATGTCTGAATAGCATTTCATTGTGTATATACATCACATCTTCTTTATCCAGTCATCTATTGATGGACACTTAGGTTCTTCCATAGTTTGGCTATTGTAAAAAATGCTGCTCTGAACATAAGGCTGAATGTATCCCTTTGAATTAGTGTTCTTGTATTCTTTGGGTAAATACCCACTAGTGTGATTACTAGATGGTAAGGTAGTTCTATTTTTAATTTTTTGAGGAACTTCTAGACTGTTTTCCACAGTGGTTGCACCAATTTGCATTCCCATTTCTGGTGAAATTACAACAGTTCCTTCCAGTTCTAAAACTCCAAGATCCATGAAGCAAAACTCAAAATAAAAGTCTGGGTCTAGCAAAAAAATTTCAAGGTCACCACTCTTGACTCTGAAGAGCATAAACTGTCACTAGCTCTAACTCTGACTTGTCACATGCACGCCTGTATACAAAGGTGTCTTGCTACCCATGGACACCAAATAGGCATTTCTTGGCTTACAAAATCTTTTAAGTTGACAACTTTCTCCTGAATTTAGGTACATAAAATTGTAAATATCCAACTTTGGCTTTAGTTCTTCCAACTTTCAAAACACAGTTCACTAAATGGTAATCTTTGTAAGGCCAGGGATCATGTCTTTGTCATATCTGTATTCCTAGCCCCTAGCATTGAGCCTTAACCACTTAAGGTTTGTGGAATGACTATATGAGCACCTCTGATGATGCTCTCCTGCATCATTTTGTGTATCTCTCCTCTTACCTGTGAATTACACTGTAATTGCTATGAAGGCACCTTCTATCCCCAAATGGACTAAATCACACATTGAATTAATTCAATTATTAAAACAAAAATCAAACATAGTATCCAAAACCTTTCCAGCAGCAAAAAGGGGTTGGAGCCAGGGGAGATAACCATTCCATCTGCCACTTTATGAACTGGTTACCTCGGTCAAGGTACTTCATGACTCTGAGCCTATTTCATCATCTATAAAATGAGGAATGTAATGATATAGCCCCTACAGGATTGAGGTGAGCAGGGTTGCTTGTCTCAGGGATAAGCATTTGGAAGGATCCTCTAATTTGGAAGAACCACTGGGCTATGTGGCCAGAATACACCCATTCTCCCTCTTCCAACCCTGTTAACATTTGTTCACTGCAGGTTGATAGTGCCTTGCCTCATCACGACAGGATTTTGTAAACCCTCCAAGCGAAATTGCAACAACTTGCTCCACTCAGAGCTGCCTAGGAGACCCAGACAAGGGCAGGATCCTGAAACCTGTCACCTCAGAAGTCTGAGTCAATGTGACCACACCCCACCCTGCCCCAGGGTCTGCTCATAGGTTACCTCCTCCAGTGAGGAGCCCTAAGCATTCCTGGGACTCTCATGTCTTCAGGATGACCTGACCACACCTTTTGTTTCATCCTGGAGCTTGTCAGTCATGAGAAAGAATCACTGCAGCACATAAAAAGTGGTTCTGGAGCCCCAGTGATAGCTCTGCAGAGCACTGGCAGGACCGCGGCTGCCATTACTTCCTCATCTGAGAGGACACCAGTTGCGTTCCCATGAGTGGGGTCCTCGGCTTTTTGTAAGAATTGCTTTTTCCCCATGTGCTTGGAGGAAGAGAGAAAAACACATGGAAGGGCTTTCCGTCAGGTATTTTGGTAGGTCCTTTTTTCATCTAATACCACAACTACCACTCAAGGAAGGGAGGCTTGCAAATTGGGCCCTGGGAGGAGGTCATTTGAGATATGAGTGGCAAGGTGACAGTCATAAGGAAGGCCTAGGAGAGAAGTGGGGAGGAATTCACAATTAAGCTGTCAAGTTGGGCGAGCAGGTCTTTACATTTACCATATGTTGTAGTGTTGAGAATCTGAAGGAAAGTAGAAGCTGTGGCCACAGCAGTGCACCCCTGATTCTTCATCTTCATCCTGGGATACACTTCAGGTCTTCAGAGCATAGGTCCTGTTCTAGCTGTAGTTTGTTCATTTGCTTCTTCACTTAAGAGTCCCTCTGTACCTGCTATGTGCAAAGCATTGTCCTGGATGCTGTAGGGACACAAAGATTAACTTCACCTTCAGAGGAGTCAGACTTGAAGGGGAAAAATCATACATCTAAAAGTTCTAATACAGGATAGACATTGATGAGTCATGATGAACGCAGTATGAAAATTCAGAGAAAGGAGAGATTGCTTCTGGGAGCTTTTTGAGTAAGGGCTGGAGAAATTGTTGACATCTGGGGTAGGTTTTGAAGGCCAATAGGTAGAGAAGTTTCAAATCAGCTGAGAGAAGAACTCAGTGAGCATGTCTGCATTAGCCCACACACTGCAACCATCCACATTTTGGCAACCCAAATGCAACTTTGTTCCCACATACCCTTTTTCACATGCTGTCTCTCTCTCTGGCTCCCCCCAACCCACCCACTTCCCCTTACTGGTCCCTTACAGGCTTTGTGGATGTCATTTTAGTGTATTCAATATTTCCTAATAGATAGGTATACTTTTTATGCAAGGAGTCTAGTCATCCACTTTATTAGGACATGACACTAATTTGCTCACTAATAACTGAACACTATAAAACTATACATCAGAGCACCTAATCTGACCTTCCCATCCCTACACGTCAACACAACAGGCTCCAAACTGCAGTGGCTGCAGAACCCGCAAGATAAACAGGGTGACAGTGGGGAACTTCTTACTTAAATCTAAATACAGCTGCTGCTTGCTAGTCCAAGGGCTGAGTTTGTTTGGGCAGATTGTGCTGAAACATTTCTCTGATACTTTTTTAAAAACAAAACAAAACAAAACAAAACAAAAAAACAGGTCCTGGCTTGCTCCTGCTGGTGTCAGCCAACAGGTGAAGGAAGAAAGAAGCAGAGGTATGCACTGTGGTCTAAAACAAATGCTCATTTTGGTTTCATTTTTCAGAAGCATCAATATATTCTGTAAATTAGAATTTTTTTTTAACTGGCAAATAGGTTTTAAGAATTTGAGTGACTTATCCAATTTTCCACCAACCTTTTCACCAGGTTGGAAAGGAAAATCCACTGAATTTTTTTTTTTCCTCAGACTGGTGGAGACAGCAAGTTGAGCCAGATCTCCATTGAGAATTTCTAATGTGCAGTATACACTGAAGTATTTTATACAGTTCACAGTAATACTAACTCAAGCTAATTGTAAAACTCTTTACAGTTTGCCAGTTACTTTCAAATATAGTCTCATTGTAGATATAAGTTGTTATGTGTAAGCCTCATGGTAACTACAAAGCAAAAACGTATGGGAAATACACAAAAGGTTAAGAGAAAGAAATATTAAGAGAAAGCTTACCACTGAATAAAGTCATCAAACCACAAAGCAAGAGAGCAAGAGAAGAAAGGAACACTTGACAAGAACTACAAAAACAGCCAGAAAACAATTAACAAAATGGCAATAAACATATACCTATCAATAATTACTTTAAATGTAAACAGATTAAATTCCCCAGTCAAAAGACATACAGTATCTGGGTAAAAAGCAAGACCGTCTATATGCTGCCTATAAGAGATACACTTTAGATGTAAGGACACACACAGACTGAAGGTGAAAGGCTGGGAAAAGATATTCCATGCAAACGGACACCAAAAGAAAGCTAGAGTAGCTGTACTTATATCAGACAAAATAGACCTTAAAACATAGGCCCTTGTGAGAGAAAGATAATGATACAGGGGTCAATTCAACAAGAGGCTATAATTTTGGAAATATTTATACACTCAACAAAGAAACACCTAAATAAATAAATATTAACAGACCTGGCAGCAATACAATAATAGTAGGGGACTTTAATACCTCACTGACATCAATGGATAGATCATCCATACAGAAAATCAGTAAGGAAATATTGGCCTTAAATGACATGTTAGACCAGATGGACTTAACAGATATTTGCAGAATATTCCACCCAAAAGCAACGGAATATACATTCTTCTCAAATGCACACAGAACATTTTCCAAGATAGATCCTACGTTAGGGCACAAAACAAGTCTTAACAAATTTAAGAAGAATGAAATGATACCAAGCATCTTTTCTACATGAAGACAACTGTAAGGGACTACAATGAACATTTATATGCCAATAAATAGGACAACACAGAAGAAATGGATAAATTCCTAGAAACATACAATGTACCAATGTTAAATCTTCATGAAATAGGAAATCTGAAAAGAATGATTACTAGCAGAAAATCTGAACAAAATGATTACTAGGAGATTGGATCAGTAATAAAAACTTTCCAACAAACAAAAGTTCAGGACCTGACAGCTTCATTGATGAATTCTACCAAACATCCAAAGAATAATTAATACCGATCTTTCTCTAACTATTCCACAGTAGAAAAGGACAAAACTCTTCCAAAACACACTTCATGAAGCCAGCATTATCCTGACACCAAGACCAGATGAGGATGCCAACAACACAAAAATAATTACAGGCCAATACCTTTGATGAACTAAGATGCAAAAATCCTCAGCAAAATGTTAGCAAACCAAGTTCAACAATACCTTAACAGGCTCATACAACATGACCAAATGGGATTTACTGCAGGAATGTGAGAATGGTTCAACAACTGCAGATCAATGTGATACACACTTCATTAACAAAATGAAGGATAACAATCATAGGATCATCTCAATAGATGCAGAAAAAGCACTTGACACAATTCAACATGATAAAAAAATTTCAATAGCAACTCATACAACTAAATAGCAAAAAATAAAGAAAGAAAAAGATAAAAAATATGATTAAACAATGCGCAGATCTGAATAGACATTTTTCCAAAGAAGACATACAGATGGCCAACAGGTACACAAAAAGATACTCAACATCATTAATCAGGGAAATGCAAATCAAAACCACAATGAGATTATTACCCCACACCAGTTAGAATGGCTATTATCAAAAAGACAAGAGGGGCGCCTGGTGGCTCAGTCGGTTAAGCATCTGACTCTTGGTTTCGGCTCAGGTCATGATCTCATGGTTCTGTGGGTTCGAGCCCTGCATTATGCTCTGCGCTGATGGTGCGGAGCCTGCTTGGAATTCTCTCTCCTTTCTCTCTGCCTCTCTTTCTCTGTCTCAAAATAAATACATAAAACTTAAAAAAAAAAACTCTATAAGAATTAAAAAAAAAAAGAAATTACATGTGTTGATGAAGAAGAGGGAAAAAAGGAACCCTTGTGCACTGCTGGTGGAAATGTAAACTGGTGACCCATTATGGAAAGCAGTATAGAACTTTCTCAAAAAATTAAAAATATAACTACCATATGATCCAGCATTTCCATTTCTGGACATTTATCTAAACAAAAACACTAATTTGAAAAGATATACGCACTCCCATGTTCACTACAGCATTATTTACAATGGCTAAGATAGGGGGGAAAAAAGCTAAGTGTCTATGAATGGATGAATGGATAAATTTAAAAACACCCAGGGAAGAATATTATTCATCCATAAAAAAAATGAAATCTTGCCATTTACAAGAACATGGATGGACCTTGAGGGCATTATGCTAAGTGAAACAAGTCAGTGAAGCCAAATATCATATGATCTCTCTTACATGTGGAATCTAAAAAACACAAAGAAAAAAAGAAAAAAGAAAACAAAACCAAGCACATGGATACAGAAAACAGACTGGTGGTTCCAAGATGCGGGGGTGGAAGAAATGGGTGAAATGTTTTTTTTTTTTTTTTTTTTTTAATAAATCAAGAATAAATAAAGTAACAGTGACATGTGATAAGAGGGCCAGCAATAGAAAATTTTGCTAATGACAGGTGAAACTGGATGTGGCAAAGGCAAGGACCAAAAGGGGTAAGGGTTTGTGACCAGTGTAGAGAGGGGACTGAAGCATCTGGTTCTCCCGCAGCAGCATTAATCTAGTTAAACAAATTGAAAGAGGTCCTCTTACAAAACAGAATTTATCTGTAAAAGGCGATTACAGTAACGGTTATCTTACTGGGTGGTGGGAGGACTACATGAGTTGTCACATAGGACTTCGTATAGTAATAATCATTAACTATTAAATTAACAACAACAGGGAACAGGGAAGATGGCGGCGTAGGAGGACGCTGGGCTCACCGCGGGTCCTGCTGATCACTTAGATTCCACCTACACCTGCCTAAATCACCCAGAAAACCGCCAGAGGATTAGCAGAAGGGAGTCTCTGGAGCCAAGCGCAGAGAGAGGCCCACGGAAGACGGTAAGAAGGGCGGCGAGGAGGTGCGCGCTCCAGGGACTGGTGGGAGGGAGCCAGGGCAGAGGGGCGGCCCGCCGGCCAAGCAGAGCCCCCGAGTCTGGCTTGCAAAAGCAGAGGGGCCGGACGGAGCGTGTTCAGACAGCAAGCGGGACTTGACATCTGGAAGGTTATAAGCTAACAGCTCTGCTCTGAGAATGGGAGGGCTGGAGGACAAGGGGAGGGAGAGTTGTTGAGCCCCTGACAACAGAGCTCAGCTTGGTGGGGAACAAAGGCGCTCGTCAGCGCCATCTCCCTCGCCCATTCCCCAGCCAAAATCCCAAAGGGAACCAGTTCCTGCCAGGGAACTTGCTTGCACCACGCAAACATCCAACGCTGTGCTTCTGCGGATCCATCCCTCCAGCGGGCCTGACTCCCTCCCGGTGCCGCAGGGCCCCTCCTGAAGCAAATCTCCCAAGGAAAAGCGAGCTAAGCCTGCCCCTCCCGCCCCCGTGCACCTTGCCTACCCACCCCAGCTAATACGCCAGATCCCCAGCACCACAAGCCTGGCAGTGTGCAAGTAGCCCAGACGGGCCACACCACCCCACAGTGAATCCCGCCCCTAGGAGAGGGGAAGAGAAGGCACACACCAGTCGGACTGTGGCCCCAGCGGTGGGCTGGGGGCAGACATCAGGTCTGACTGCGGCCCCGCCCACCAACTCCAGTTACACACCACAGCACAGGGGAAGTGCCCTGCAGGTCCTCACCACTCCAGGGACTATCCAAAAGAACCAAACGGAAGAATTCCCCTCAAAAGAATCTCCAGGAAATAACAACAGCTAATGAACTGATCAAAAAGGATTTAAATAATATAACAGAAAGTGAATTTAGAATAATAGTCATAAAATTAATCGCTGGGCTTGAAAACAGTATAGAGGACAGCAGAGAATCTCTTGCTACAGAGATCAAGGGACTAAGGGACAGTCAGGAGGAGCTGAAAAACGCTTTAAATGAGATGCAAAATAAAATGGAAACGACTACGGCTCGGATTGAAGAGGCAGAGGAGAGAATAGGTGAACTAGAAGATAAAATTATGGAAAAAGAGGAAGCTGAGAAAAAGAGAGATACAAAAACCCAGGAGTATGAGGGGAAAATTAGAGAACTAAGTGAAGAAATAATATATGCATAATTGGTATCCCAGAGGAGGAAGAGAGAGGGAAAGGTGCTGAAGGGGTACTTGAAAAAATTATAGCTGAGAACTTCCCTGAACTGGGGAAGGAAAAAGGCATTGAAATCCAAGAGGCACAGAGAACTCCCTTCAGACGTAACTTGAATCAATCTTCTGCATGACATATCATAGTGAAACTGGCAAAATACAAGGATAAAGAGAAGATTCTGAAAGCAGCAAGGGATAAACGTGCCCTAACATATCAAGGGAGACCTATAAGACTTGTGACTGATCTCTCTTTTGAAACTTGGCAGGCCAGAAAGGCATGGCAGGAGATCTTCAATGTGATGAACAGAAAAAATATGCAGCTGAGAATCCTTGATCCAGCAAGTCTGTCATTTAGAATAGGAGAGATAAAGGTTTTCCCAAACAAACAAAAACTGAAGGAATTCGTTACCACTAAACCAGCCCTACAAGAGATCCTAAAGGGAATCCTGTGAGACAATGTACCAGAGACATCACTAAAGCATAAAACATACAGACATCACAATGACTCTAAACCCATATCTTTCTATAACACTGAATGTAAATGGACTAAATGCGCCAACCAAAAGACATAGGGTATCAGAATGGATAAAAAAACAAGACCCATCTATTTGCTGTCTACAAGAGACTCATTTTAGACCTGAGGACATCTTTAGATTGAGAGTGAGGGGATGGAGAACTATTTATCATGCTACTGGAAGCCAAAAGAAAGCTGGAGTAGCCATACTTATATCAGATAAACTAGACTTTAAAGGCTGTAACAAGAGATGAAGAAGGGCATTATATAATAATTACAGGGTCTATCCGTCAGGAAGAGCTAACAGTTATAAATGTCTATGCGCCGAATATGGGAGCCCCCAAATTTATAAAACAATTACTCATAAACATAAGCAACCTTATTGATAAGAATGTGGTAATTGCAGGGGACTTTAACACTCCACTTACAGAAATGGACAGATCATCTAGACACACGGTCAATAAAGAAACAAGGGCCCTGAAAGATACATTAGATCAGATGGACTTGACAGATATATTTAGAACTCTGCATCCCAAAGCAACAGAATATACTTTCTTCTCGAGTGCACATGGAACATTCTCCAAGATAGATCATATACTGGGTCACAAAACAGCCCTTCATAAGTATACAAGAATTGAAATTATACCATGCATACTTTCAGACCACAATGCTATGAAGCTTGAAATTAACCACAGGAAAAAGTCTGGAAAACCTCCAAAAGCATGGAGGTTAAAGAACACCCTACTAAAGAATGAGTGGGTCAACTAGGCAATTAGAGAAGAAATTAAAAAATATATGAAAACAAACGAAAATGAAAATACAACAATCCAAACGCTTTGGGAGGCAGCGAAGGCAGTCCTGAGAGGAAAATACATTGCAATCCAGGCCTATCTCAAGAAACAAGAAAAATCCCAAATACAAAATCTAACAGCACACCTAAAGGAAATAGAAGCAGAACAGCAAAGGCAGCCTAAAACCAGAAGAAGAGAAATAATAAAGATCAGAGCAGAAATAAACAATATAGAATCTAAAAAAACTGTGAGCACATCAACGAAACCAAGAGTTGGTTTTTTGAAAAAATAAACAAAATTGACAAACCTCTAGCCAGGCTTCTCAAAAAGAAAAGGGAGATGACCCAAATAGATAAAATCATGAATGAAAATGGAATTATTACAACCAATCCCTCAGAGATACAAACAATTATCAGGGAATACTATGAAAAATTATATGCCAACAAATTGGACAACCTGGAAGAAATGGACAAATTCCTAAACACCCACACTCTTCCAAAACTCAATCAGGAGGAAACAGAAAGCTTGAACAGATCCATAACCAGCAAGGAAATTGAATCAGTTACCAAAAATCTCCCAACAAATAAGAGTCCAGGACCAGATGGCTTCCCAGGAGAGTTCTACCAGACGTTTAAAGCAGAGATAATACCTATCCTTCTCAAGCTATTCCAAGAAATAGAAAGGGAAGGAAAACTTCCAGACTCTATGAAGCCAGTATTACTTTGATTCCCAAACCAGACAGAGACCCAGTAAAAAAAGAGAACTACAGGCCAATATCCCTGATGAATATGGATGCAAAAATTCTCAATAAGATACTAGCAAATCGAATTCAACAGCATATAAAAAGAATTATTCACCATGATCAAATGGGATTCATTCCTGGGATGCAGGGCTGGTTCAACATTCACAAATCAATCGATGTGATACATCACATTAATAAAAGAAAAGAGAAGAACCATATGATCCTGTCAATCGATGCAGAAAAGGCCTTTGACAAAATTCAGCAACGTTTCTTAATAAAAACCCTCGAGAAAGTCGGGATAGAAGGAACATACTTAAACATCATAAAAGCCATTTATGAAAAGCCCACAGCTAACATCTTCCTCAATGGGGAAAAACTGAGAGCTTTTTCCCTGAGATCAGGAACACGACAGGGATGCCCACTCTCACCGCTGTTGTTTAACATAGTGTTAGAAGTTCTAGCATCAGCAATCAGACAACAAAAGGAAATCAAAGCCATCAAAATGGGCAAAGATGAAGTCAAGCTTTCACTTTTTGCAGATGACATGATACTATACATGGAAAATCCGAGAGACTCCACCAAAAGTCTGCTAGAACTGATACATGAATTTAGCAAAGTTGCAGGATACAAAATCAATGTACAGAAATCAGTTGCATTCTTATACACTAACAATGAAGCAACAGAAAGACAAAGAAAGAAACTGATCCCATTCACAATTGCACCAAGAAGCATAAAATACCTAGGAATAAATCTAACCAAAGATGTAAAAGATCTGTATGCTGAAAACTATAGAAAGCTTATGAAGGTAATTGAAGAAGATATAAAGAAATGGAAAGACATTCCCTGCTCATGGATTGGAAGAATAAATATTGTCAAAATGTCAATACTACCCAAAGCTATCTACACATTCAATGCAATCCCAATCAAAATTGCACCAGCATTCTTCTTGAAACTAGAACAAGCAATCCTAAAATTCATATGGAACCACAAAAGGCCCTGAATAGCCAAAGTAATTTTGAAGAAGAAGACCAAAGCAGGAGGCATCACAATCCCAGACTTTAGCCTCTACTGCAAAGCTGTCATCATCAAGACAGCATGGTATTGGCACAAAAACAGACACATAGACCAATGGAATAGAATAGAAACCCCAGAACTAGACCCACAAACGTATGGCCAACTAATCTTTGACAAAGCAGAAAGAACATCCAATGGAAAAAAGTCTCTTTAACAAATGGTGCTGGGAGAACTGGACAGCAACATGCAGAAGGATGAAACTAGACCACTTTCTCACACCATTCACAAAAATAAACTCAAAATGGATTAAGGACCTGAATGTGAGACAGGAAACCATCAAAACCCTAGAGGAGAAAGCAGGAAAAGACCTCTCTGACCTCAGCTGTAGCAATCTCTTACTTGACACATCCCCAAAGGCAAGGGAATTAAAAGCAAAAATGAATTACTGGGACCTTATGAAGATAAAAAGCTTCTGCACAGCAAAGGAAACAACCAACAAAACTAAAAGGCAACCAACGGAATGGGAAAAGATATTTGCAAATGACATATCGGACAAAGGGCTAGTATCCAAAATCTATAAAGAGCTCACCAAACTCCACACCCGAAAAACAAATAACCCAGTGAAGAAATGGGCAGAAAACATGAATAGACACTTCTCTAAAGAAGACATCTGGATGGCCAACAGGCACATAAAAAGATGCTCAACATCGCTCCTTATCAGGGAAATACAAATCAAAACCACACTCAGATATCACCTCACACCAGTCAGAGTAGCCAAAATGAACAAATCAGGAGACTATAGATGCTGGAGAGGCTGTGGAGAAACAGGAAGCCTCTTGCACTGTTGGTGGGAATGCAAATTGGTGCAGCCGCTCTGGAAAGCAGTGTGGAGGTTCCTCAGAAAATTAAAAATAGACCTACCCTATGACCCAGCAATAGCACTGCTAGGAATTTACCCAAGGGATACAGGAGTACTGATGCATAGGGGCACTTGTACCCCAATGTTTATAGCAGCACTCTCAACAATAGCCAAATTATGGAAAGAGCCTAAATGTCCATCAACTGATGAATGGATAAAGAAATTGTGGTTTATATACACAATGGAGTACTACATGGCAATGAGAAAGAACGAAATATGGCCCTTTATAGCAACGTGGATGGAACTGGAGAGTGTGATGCTAAGTGAAATAAGCCATACAGAGAAAGACAGATACCATATGTTTTCCCTCTTATGTGGATCCTGAGAAACTTAACAGAAACCCATGGGGGAGGGGAAGGAAAAAAAAAAAAAGAGGTTAGAGTGGAAGAGAGCCAAAGCATAAGAGACTCTTAAAAACTGAGAACAAACTGAGGGTTGATGGGGGGTGGGAGGGAGGGGAGGGTGGGTGATGGATATTGAGGAGGGCACCTTTTGGGATGAGCACTGGGTGTTGTATGGAAACCAATTTGACAATAAATTTCATATATTGAAAAAAAATAAATAAATTAACAACAACAAAAAAGAACGGTACTACAAGACAACGTTTGGAACCTCCTTGCTGGATAAATCTCCTGAGAACCTACCTTCCCTCTCAAAACTGAAGAAAAGTACTTAAGAATACGAAATATATTTTTACTGAGGTAATTTAAGGTAAAAAATAGGATTCGTATGTTAACTTAAAAAATATGCCTATGAAATGTAATTCTCAAGAGGATTTATTTCATAGTTCTGACTTCCACTTAGATCCAGAAAACTCAGTGTTCTGAGACACTTGGGAAAAATGGAAGCTGAAGATGTCTGGAGAAAACAGACTCGTGTGTTTCAAAGCAAATGGTCACCCTGTCTATTTGCTGAAAACGTGCCTTATACTCAGGCTACCCATTTGTGATTAAAACCATTTAGAAGTTATTTCTGCAGCCCAATAAAATAATAATCATCACAGGGGTGCCTGGGAGGCTCAAGTCAGTTAAGTGTCTGACTCTTGATTTCGGCTCAGGTCATGATCTCATGGTTGTGAGATGGAGCCCTGCCTCAGTATCTATGGTGACAGCATGGAGCCTGCTTGGGCTTCTCTCTCCCTCTCCTTCTGGCCCTCCTCCTGCTCCTGCTCTCTCTCTCAGAAAATAATCATCACAGTCTACAGGCTTGCTCTATGGAAGTTGTGCTTTATCTTGCTGTGTGACTACCTTGGAATTCCAAAGAACGTCCCTTCAGCACCTCTGGCCTGTGGTCTTCCCAGCTGCCCCTTCACCCCATTTGACCCGGATGCATTGTACTCTGCTTCCTACATAGCCATTTGCTTCCTCCTCCTACACACAATTCAGTATATTCTCCTGACACTCATTTTTATTAGTAAAAGAAGTGAAAGTTAATAAAAAAGAAAAAAACCCTATATATATATGTGTGTGTGTGTGTGTGTGTGTGTGTGTGTGTGTGTGTGTGTGTGTATAAATATATACTTAAAAGATAGTTTCCTTTAGGTTTCATACATTCCCACTCCTTTCTGGAACTATAGTTTCATAAACAAGATAGGACAAGAAGAGATAACTTGAGCATGTGTCTCCGTAAAGAAAACTGACTTTAAAAATCTTAGGTGTTTGGGGCACCTGGGTAGCTCAGTCGGTTAAGCATCTGACTCCTGATTTTGGCTCAGGTCATGATCTCATAGTTTATGAGATCAAGTCCCAAGTCAGCCTCCATGCTGACAGCGTGGAGCCTGCTTGAGATTCTCTCTCTCTCTCCCTCTGCCCCTCCCCTTCTCACAGTCTCTCAAAAATAAACTCTGAAATGCAAAAACTGTTTTAAAAAAAATCTTGGGTGTTTTATTAGACTAGACCATAGCCTGAGATTCTAAATTCTGGGGGCCAAGATAAAACTGAAAAACTAGATCTCGGGCTCTGAACTCCTGAGAATTTTCTCTGTGGTGTGTGTGTGTTTAAACAATTAGCAACACTGTTCAGAATTCTTAAGACTTAAAACCAAATGTTATGTATTTTGTCAATTTAAAGCATTTCAGGGCCATGGTTCATGTGTAACATGTAACCTGAGAGTTAGAATCAAGGGCAAAAGGTCATCAACCTGTGTGGGAGTTCTGGTTCCTACTACCCCAGAGCAATCTAGAAATCAGGTGGAGGACGCATATAGCCTACCCCACCCGCCACCCCTCCCAGCTATGCTCACAGGTCTGGCAGAGCGGGCCAAACAGCAGCAAACTGCAAGAGTGACATAGGGAGTAGGAAGCTAGAAAGGGGGTACAAGAAAGGGGGGGGCAAAGATAAGGAGAGAGCAGGGAAGAAAGAGTAAAAGGGGAAAAGGATGAAGAAAAGAAGGGAGAGATGAGGAGAAGAAAGTAAGAAGAGGGCAAAGACGCTGGGAAAACAGTAGGCTTGGATCTCCAAACCTTTTTCACTTTGTGTCCCAAAGAGGGCGTGAGGGTGTCTGAAGCAAAGCCGCACAGAGAGAGCTTAACCAGCACACCGGGAGACTTGCCAGGGTGTGGGAAGACAGAAGGATAAACACAACGAGGTGACACCTTTTGGTTTGAGCAGGATGGAAAGATACCTTTTATTATATATGTAATAATTATACTTTTAAGAACTTTCATAAGGCAGTCCCAATCTAGAGACTGCCTTCCAGAGGAAATTAATTTCATTACCTTATATTCTAAGTATTTTTGAAACTCCTGATCATTACAAATAAGGCAGAGCCCACGACAGGGGACTATCCCCAAGCACGACCGCATGGAAATAGATCTGACGGCCCACACTGGCTGAGGAACGGCTGAGGGGCATCCTGAGAGAACGGGAAGGTTACACTATCCTTAGAGTCTCAGTTCACTTCCTAAACTCTGACGTTCTGGGGAGAAGACCTCAGAACACATGGCCATCATCGCTCAGTGGAAGAGAGGGTATTAAAACAATTTCCCCATCAAAACCAAACTAAACCCAACAACGCTCTGATTTGGGAATGTAATCACATAATACCTGCTTGGCAAAAACGTATGGTTGGCTATAGAACAAAAAGAACTATCTAAATCTAAACTATTGCCTCTTAATCCTTTAATTAGACTAAATCCTTGAGAAGGAAGCAAAATTCATTGTTACTGAAGGAAATCAAGAGCAAATACAGACTGTGACATACCTACATACACATGTGCACACACACATAACTATGTGTTCAGATAAATATGAATAAACACTCATGCTGAAGGGCTCACAGTCTAAAAAGAAATTTATTTGTTTATGAGAGCCATGATTTGGAACATTAGAAAGTTCTCTGGATAAACGCTGGGAAAAACGTGGTGAGAGGGCGAGACTCAGCAACCCCTGGGCATGTCAAAGCCCTCTTGGGTGAACTCTGTTCTGACTTCAGGCCAAAGGTGTTTGCTCGTGGTGCCCTGACATCTGAGTGGCTGGAAGGCCCTGGCTCTGGAGAACTTATTTGGGACCTTTCTTCTTCTTCTTTTTCACTGGTATTTCATCTAATATAGCATCCACTGCTACCTCAACTTGCTTTCGTAGCTTTTTCTTTTGTTTCCTTTTTTTGGGCTTTGGGGCAATGTCCTGGTCATCAGGTGGCCACACACAATCCTCTCCATCCTCAGCAGAAACACCAGAATTCTCGTCCCAACAAGGGTCTCTGAGCTGCCATTCAACTTGGTCTCTCTTCTTCTTGGCCTTGGGTTCGGTGTAATTCTCCACATTTTTATCTTTTGCCTCCTTCTTTCTTTTCTTTCCCCTTTTTCTTTCCATTTGGGTCTCTGTGAGGTCAGGCCCTGCAGCTATGACCTGTGGCTTATTCTTTAGCTCTGCCATCCGCTTGGCGAAGTACTCCTGGATGGTGAAGGCACTGGTTGTTGTAGTGGAGGGTGCATTCCCATCTGGAGTGGCAGGGCTGGAATCATCCTAAGGTGGGGAAGAAAGTTAAAATCAGTTAGGCATCAGCTGGTTACTCCTCACAGCATCCTGGGGGCCTGCACACGGAGCCACTCTCACTCACCAGTAGACCAGGCTGAGTGCCTGGCTTCCCCCTCATCTCTTTCTCTCCCCGTTGGTAGAGCTGAACTGCAAAGCACAGAACAAGGCGGCCAGACACTGGCTGAAAGCTGTATTCAACCAGACAGAAGCTAACTTCATATGTTAGCTTCGTAAGTCACCTACCTGGAATTCTGAGTAAACAGCTCCTTAGCAACAATGTTATAAATGATGACTAGGTTACCAGAGTCTCCCTTAAAAAACATGGACACTGAAGTCCTCTAGCTTTGTGATTTTGTTGGACACCTATTTCAGCTCTGTTATCAATTAGACAAGTCTCTGTGCATTAGACCTAGAAACACAGATGACACATGCCTATGTTAACCCTTCCTATAACAGGAGCCCAACACCAACCGGAAGCTGGTGTGTCAGGAACACCTGTCTCCTCTGAAGGCAGAGGGTGGCCCTCCAGGAGAGGACACACCGTGACTGGAAGTGAAGGTGTTCCTTCCTCTTCTCAGAAAGAACAGGTTAGCATGAGGAGTCGTCTTTCCCTCGGCTGGGGGCGGAGAGAAGGGAGATGGCCCCATCCCTACCCTGACATGGATTAGATACTCATGGGTGTGTTAGTCTTTTTTCCAAATGTGAAGAATTTACTCACTCAGAACAGCAGGGATTAAGTAGGGTTTATATTTTAATTTTAAATAAACACATTCAGCTGTAAGGCTTTAGAAGTGAGAAAATTCCTAATAGGCTAGAATAAAAAATGAAATGTTGGTATCACCATATGGGTTGTGGCTGGCTGGCAGTAAGGCAATGAAAACATGTGAGAGGAAAGAAAGTACCTACAAGATAAAGAATATAAGGACTATGCTTTAAGTCATGTCAATATCTAAAACTGTGCCCACAGAAAATTTTAAAGTAATCAAGCCATTAAATAATAATGCTAAACTTAGGTTTCCATAATTACCTGGCTTCTTCCTTCATATTTACTTATTTTCACAGGAAGAGACTGGTTGTCTGACCCTTTCATGTTGGAAGGGTGGATAAACGGTTTTCTGAATAAATCAGTTTGAAAACTAGCATTTTACAAATTATTCTGAACTTGGCAGGCAAAGTTCTGCCTGTGCAGCGAACTTTATCACAAACCAACACATATAAACAGACTATGCATTTTCTTTTTTTTTTTAATTTTTTTTTAAGTTTATTTATTTTTGAGACAGAGAGAGACAGAGCATGAATGGGGGAGGGTCAGAGAGAGAGGGAGACACAGAATCGGAAGCAGGCTCCAGGCTCTGAGCCATCAGCCCAGAGCCCGACGCGGGGCTCGAACTCACAGACCGTGAGATCGTGACCTGAGCCGAAGTCGGACGCTCAACCGACTGAGCCACCCAGGCGCCCCTGCATTTTCTTGACACAGAACTCAAAAACCAGCTCAGTGGAATTAACGTAGCATCCAGCAGAATTAATATTCCATCAACGAACAATTGGGCTTTGAGTGTCCACTGCCCCAGGGGGCTCTCCAAAGGGTATCTCACCTTGTATCACAACGTATCCAATCAACACACACCTTATTTTACTCAAGACCCAAAACACAAAATTGTGTGGCCGATTTTCAAATTTTGAAATGTAAAATGCAGAACATATAGAATAAACCAACTAAGACTTAGGAAGAAGTTCAAATGTTACCTATCAGCATTCAATTCTGGCTGCAATCCCATTGGGTAATTGTGCAAAAAAATTAAAAATAGCTGCCCCAGGAGAAAAACACAAGGTCATTTGTCTTTTTATTTCTTAAATGTTGAAAAAGCTGAAGTTCTGCACAGCAGAACAAAAAGTCTTCTCAAGGTCTCCTGGTGTTAGCTAATCCGGGTTTAATGGACAAGAACGGTCTTGCCTTCCATTTAAGGGCACACAACCACACCCAGACAGTAGATAGTCTGTGAAGGTGGCCCGTTTATGTAAAACAGATCTCATTTAGTTTCATGGCATTAAAAGGAGTTTATCTTATGTGGGCCAACTCTTCTGTGTCTGAGGAACTCAAATTTAAATTATATCTTATGGCTCCTTACCTTGCTCACCTATTTATTACCTCCTGAATTCCTGCTGTTAACAGTTAAATCACAGAACTAGCTGCTGGTATTAATCACACTTTTAACTATTAGGAAATATAAGACTATTTTTGAGTCACTTGTTGAATTCAGCAGGCCTTTCTAATCCCAGAAAATAACTATGCTCATAATTAACTCCTTATGGTGATAAGGATTTTAATAACCATGGGCTACTGCACACCAAGCTTAGCAGGGCATGGAGACAAGCAAGAGGTGCCAGCACCCAAATCCGATTTATCTCAAAGAAAGTGTAGGCAAAACAAAGACTTGATGAAGGGAGCCATTTAAGGCCAAGGGCAGCCACCCTCCCACACTACAGGAATGTATCTGTTTTAAAAACCATGGTAACAGCAGGAATCAGTTGCAGATCTGAATTCCTGTAGGAGCAGTGCCCAGGATTCATACTTCATAAGTCCATATTTTATGATTTTATAAATTATAAACCTAGTTTTACTAGAGTGATTGTAATCCCAGTTTCTAGATTCTTGTCCGTGAATATGAAAAATGTACAGCTTTTCAAGAAAACAAGGACTTTTCATATTTCGTATCTACGTCAAAGTAAGTACCGAAAAAAGCAAGAGTTACTTTCTAGTTGTTTGAAATACAAACAATTTGCACCTTTCCACATTTCCATTAAACACACAATACAACCTCAAAAAAAAAAAAAATCTGTAATACCAAATGTCACTTTAACTACTTTGTAAACTTTGAGAATGCACCAGTTTGCTAACAATGTTCTAAAAACTAGTAAAATAAATTCACAAATAGGTTGAAAACTTCCAGTTCCATATTAAACACTACCAAAGGAGATATGGTTAGCTAGTCACCTTAGTAAACATTTGATTCAAGCTTAGGGATTCAGAAACTTTTTTGTTTTCTTTTTAATTCTAATTCTTTCTGTTAACTAATGGAGGTCCTCAGGTAAATCCCATAACCTCTCTAGGCTTCAATTACCTATTATCAAGCCAAAGAAGTAGCTCAAACAAAGTAACTTCTTTTTTTTTTTTTTTTTTAAGATTTACTTTTCAGCGACAGAGAGAGACAGAGTGTGAGTGGGGGAGGGGCAGAGAGAGAGGGAGACAGAGAATCCAAAGCAGGCCCCAGGCTCTGAGCTGTCAGCACAGAGCCAGACGGGGGGCTCGAACTCATGGACCGCGAGATCATGACCTCAGCTGAAGTCGGATGCTTAACTGACTGAGCCACCCAGGCGCCCCAAAATGAGGTAACTTCTAAGGTCCCCTGAAGGCCTAAAATTTCCTGATCTCTGAAGAGACACTTGTGGCTGGCTCCTTCTCTATGATATAAGAGAGGAGAGAAGGTTCAGTGAGACAGTATACAAGCAGGCAGATCAACTCTGTTCATTGAAAACTACCACCCCACTGCTAAGCCAAGCAGTGAGACCAATCTACCTACAGTCTACCTGTGGAAACTTTTTTACACCACTTGTAAGAATGCATGTAGCAGAAGAGCAGATCCAGTAAGACCATTCAGAAGAGGTGAAAGAGCCAAATACTGTTTTGTACTGAACAGCCGTTTAGAATTTGCTTAAAAGAACGGACACTATATAGAGGCTAAAATCAATAAAAACAAAAACTGGAGGATGCATCTATTTTACACCTACATCCTAGAAATCATCCCAAATTCAAAGGAAGGTAGTAAAAATCTAAAACTTTAAAAAATAATAAGCTCTCATTTTGTACTTAACAATTTTGAAGGTTCTCTTTTTCTAGACCTTGGCTTGAAAATCTCCACTGATCTTTCACATACCCTAACCTTGTGTTCTCCAAAGGCACAGCAAGGGAAATGCTAATGATTTTACCCGACTAGAATAAAAAATGTGGTGGGCTTCTGTAATGAATAACCTGGCAACCTCTCCCTTGGCTTTTATGCCTCCACAATCTAGGATTCTTTAAGTCCCGGCTTGAGAACGGCATGTGCAAGAAGAAATGCGGGCTTTCGCTGGGGTCCAGTGACGCATGCAGGTGGGAGAGTCGTATGTGTTGGAGCTGGGCTCTGACATGGGCACCCCTAGCCTTTGTGCCGACCGTGACCGGTCAGTTCACAAGACTCCACACTCAGCCAGGGCAGGCACGTGTCCAATGTAGCTGTGCATGCCCAGGACTTAGGATGAATAAGCTTTTCAAAGAAAGAGGTCCGTGAATGAGGAGGGGAAATGGTAATGGAAATTAATAAAACAGTTTAAAACACCTCTTCCTAAATCTGTAATCTACCCATTGTACTACCTTCTTTTTTTGTCAATCAGAAAGGCCCAAGGTACATTTAGAGACTTTAAATATTTTTGATGTACTTTAGAAACTACTCTTGTGTTGCTCTAAAAACTGTTTCATGAGTTAATACTGTCTGTTCCCAGAAAGCCTCAGTGTTCTCCTTTCTTTCAGAGCATAGAAGAGTATGTGTTGAAAAAACATTTGATAATCAGTCTTCCCAAATGATAGCTAGGGACTTAATTTCTACCCAATTAATAAATACTCTGTGGGTGAGAACTCAGGAGGACCTGTTTCTCACTTCACAGAACCTCAATGGGTTCAAGCTAGAAAAACCGTGTGGGAACACTCCATGCAATCACATATGGCAACTTTCCCCAAAGTGGCCACACCTGGGGGTACTGAAGGAAGCAGCTATCATTTCTTGGATGCCTTCAACATGCCAGTCACTTATTATCATAAGTCATCTCATGTGACCCTCAAAGCAACCTGAGGAGAGGCATTCTATTTTACAGAGGCAGAAATGGACACTCAAAACACTTAACTGTGCAGTAGATCTTGTGGCAGGAACCGGCAGCAGGGGGATTCAGCCCAAGACTGCCAGACACAAAGCCCTTTCTCTTTCCACTCGGCATCCTAACTTTTAGCCTGTCACACAGACTCACTTGTCACTGTTCCTCTCCTTCAGAAATCATCCTAAAACTGAAATATATGTTCCTTGGTCATATAACCCATGGACTCAGCTTTGATGAGGGCAGAAATTAACTGATGCAAAGCTTCAGTGTAGAAAAAAATGTCACCAGAAATAGATACTACTTTCGAAACAGAACAAAGACTCTTGTCTAGTTTGCAATTTATAAAAATAAAAAATAGCCCAAAGCCAGGTTTAAGAGTTTTTTAATTAGTCACATTAGGATGTAAATTCACTTAGCAAAGTGTGAGTGTTTTGAAGCAGGAAGTAAAAGCCAAGTCCAACCTTCCACCTAAGGCAAGACTCCCTGCTGGACAAATGTCTTACAACCTCCACCTGGACACTTTGAATGCAGACAGCGATCAGTTGGTGAGGCAGGCGGCCCCTCCTACTGTTGACTTGCTTTGTCTGTTTTCTCTCAGCAACATTTAGATCAAGTGGTTCAAGACTGCATACTGTGTGCCAATTACACCGAATTACCAGTTCCCAATTACCACTGGCAGTTCCGAACAAAACTGTTTTTGTTTTGGCGGTTCCAAATTACCACTGGGATTAGGGACGGTGGGGCAGAATGGATGCAAAGGAAACAAGACCTTGCAGAGGGAGATCCTGAAGACATCAATTATAATATAACGCAACCATCTCAGGTGCCTGGAAGATGCCCCAAGCTATGCATGTCAACTTTTCTCAAATGTCTACAGAATTATGAGTTTGTTCTTTGTTTCTCTTAAGTATTTCTCTCTAGAGGCTCTGCAGCTTAATGAGCTATGTGCTCAAGCACTTCTGGGTTCACAATCTGTGCCTTTCAAACATGTGTACTAAACTGGATTAACAGCAGAATGCCCAAATAAAGAGTATTCTCTTGATTGCTCTCAGAAGAATGTTGTTAGTATCTTGCAGGGCAGGAAAACAAAGCAGTCTGGATTGAAGATTCAGTTAGGTGTTTGGGGCAAATATAAAATCTTAACTCATGGTAGCGGACTAGTCCAGGGGTGAGGTTTCAAAGGCAAAAGCCTTTCAGCTCACCAGCCTTTCTCATATGTCACTGCTGATCTTAAGTGATAAGATGACTGAAGCCTTTTGATTTCCACGTTAAAACACAGAGAGCATGCTGCAACAGTAATCCTTCAATGAACTTTCCTCATTGAAAGAAAAGGTAGACATCCAGAGCTCAAGAGTAATGGATTTAGCCACTGGAGTTATTAGCTCTGATAGCTATTGCCTGTGATGAACTCATGTTCACTTTCAGTCTCATCTGTCTGTCCTCAGCTTGTGTTGGATTAGTCTGTGAAAAGTTAAGAAAGCTTGGCAAGTGAGTAGTTTGAAAGAACATTTTGTATCTTTTCCAAGTTTTTCACCAGGACAGTTCTGACAAACACAAATTACGTCTTGATCTACTCTTGGGTTGTCGAAATTGCATCCATTCATTTTGGACAGATATAAATTCATGAAGTGGTTTCATCACTTGTCAAGATGAAAGTCCTGCCAGAAATGTGTATGCACTAAACCCTCTGCCAATGGAGGGGGCAGGGTGGGCTGATGCAGTCACTCGGTATGTGGGCCGATGATGTTCTCGCAGATTTTTTACACATAGGTGCACCACCTTCTTCTTCTTCTTTTTTTTTAAGTTTATTTATTTATTATGAGAGAGAGAGAGGCAGAGACAGAGAAAAAGAGTGGAGGAGGGCCAGAAAGAGAGGGAGAGGGAGAATCCCAAGCAGGCTTTGCACTGTCAGCAAGGAGCCTGATGTGGTGCTCGAGCACACACACTGTGAGATCATGACCTGAGCTGGAACCAAGAGTCGGACGCTTAGCCGACTAAGCCACCTGGGCACCCAGGTGCATCACCTTTTTGAAGACCAAGTGCAAAACTGCCTCTTTCAACAAGCCTGATCCCTTGTGGAACATCCTGTCTTGTTTACTGTCTGTGACTAGCAATTAATTAATGACTTCTGTTTTCTGATTTTGTGTATTTGCTTTGTAAGCATCTTCCCAAGGAAATGTTAAGTTCCTTGAGGGGAAAGACCATTATTATTTCATTTATATTCAGCACACATACTCTCTAATAAGGAACAACTGCATGGTGAGTGCTCAAGGAAAGCACACAAAACACCAGCCTACAAGGCTTGAAAGATACCCCCACTGCCACCCACTGAGCCATAAGCTTTGTATTTGTTGGTACCGATATGTCTGCATGCCAAGCAGGCCTAATGACTAGAAGGTGCTTGGAAGAGTAGGAAGGAGACAGTTAGCATTTTGTAGTGTATATTCTTTCCATCCAGATGAAACCATTCCCTTCTCATCAGATGCCACCAGGCCTCCTGGTGCACACTGCTTCTCTAACTACTGCAAGGTACAGTGAGTGCCTTTCAGAGTGATCAGCCAATTACTTCCTGTGGCCCTTAGTGCTGTGGAGGAGCTCGGTCAACCAATCCACACACTTCTCTGGTCTATTACTACACGTTTCCATAGTCACCTCCCAGTTGGAAAAGAAAAAAATAGGTCCTATTGTATGAGAACCGTCACATGCACTCTGTGCACTGGGTGAACACAGCAACAAAACCACATGCATGGGCTGAACTGTTTTTGTAAAAGAAAAAGTTGGACAGCAAGAAAGTTCTCGGGCATATCAGAGGCAAAGGTAGGGAGGGGCTTATTCTGAGAAGACAAATAGCTGGATGAAAGTTCCACTAGAAGCCCCTGGTGGCAAGCTGTTAAGGTACAGGTATGTTGTATCTTGAGCAGAAAATACAACCTGGGAAAGCCTCTGATTCTAGGGAGTCAACTAAATGGGTCTGTCTCTAAAGGGTAAGCTAAGCAGTGGTCCATACCGTTAGATAGAAAGCAAGAAGTGTGCCACCACACTGGCATTTCTTTTGCTTTCTAGGTACCTTTTTGGTTTCCGTATAATAGGAAACATTCAGTGTTTTACTGACAAAGAGCTGTTTGCACTCACAAAAGGTTTATTGAAGTGTGAAATTCTGTGTTTTTTTTTTTTTTTTTTTTCAAGATCTCCATCACTCACTCTGGAGTTAGGCTAAACATACCAAGTCTCAGCTGTAACCAGTCTTAGGGAATCTACCTGGGAAACACAATTGTTTTTAGTATTAGAAAGCATCACAAGGGTTAAAAACAAATGTAAAACTCCACCTGATTGAAGACAAGTTTTGATTAAAAGTTGGGGTAAAAATAAAAAATATAATGGGGCACTTGGGTGGCTCAATTGGTTGAGTGTCTGACTCTTGATTTCGGCTCTGGTCATGATCTCAGGGTCATGGGATCGAGCCTCATGTTGGGCTCTGTGCTGTCAAGCCTGCTTGAGATTTCCTCTCTCTCTCCCTCTACGCCTCTACCCTGCTCATGTTCTCTCTCTCTCAGGGTGGAGGGGAGGTTTTTACATTTTATTTTTTAAATTTATTTTTGAGAGAGACAGCATGAGTGGGGAAGGGGCGGGGGAGGAGAGGGAGAGAGAGAGAGAAAATCCCAAGCAGACTCCATACTGTCAGCACAGAGCCCAATGTAGAGCTCGAGCTCATGAACCATGAGATCATGACCTGAACTGAAATCTATAGAGTCAGATGCTTAACCGACTGAGCCACCCAGATGCTCCAGTTTTTACATTTTAAATTGGGGGGAAAATCAAAAGAATATGTCATGACATGTAAAAATTATGTGAATTTCAAATATCAGTGTCTATAAATAAAGTTTTGAATTTCATCAGTAAAAAATCTGTAGAAGTGTGTTTTCTCTCTAGTATATAAATATAGATGCTAAGTAAGTATGTGCTGAACAAAGAAATGAACAAATTTATCATAAAATATGATCTGCTGTTTGGAAATGTTGGATGCTTTTGAAGTATACACACACACATACCCATACAGACTCATATACATACACATATATATGGAACTGGGGGGCTTTGGATTTGATGGGAGTCTTCAATCTCTTGTCTCCTGCTAACTTCCTGAATTAATGCTAGTGAATGGTGGAGAGGCTGCTAACTGCTGTCTGACTTCAAGTAGCAAAGGATGGTAGACAAGGAGAAAGTCTGGTGATGAAGTGACCAGATATCAAAGAGAACTTTCAACACCCTCTAAGCCTATAGATAACTTTCTAATAATTAGGCATCAGAACTTTGCTTGGAATTTACAAACTCCAACAAATAAACTGGACATCTCAGAGAAGATAATGGGGAACTGGAGGGGACAAAATATCTCACTCTGTACTGGACAACTGTAGAGCAATACAAATAATGCCAAATTCCTCATATGAAGGCCAATGCTAACAAAGCTGTTCATTTCTTTTTTTTTTTCCAGTTGCCTTGTCAGCTGCTCAAATTACCATTCATTAAGAAAAGCCAACATAAACATGTTTTAAAAGGATGGTTCTCTATGGCAACAACTTCTCAAGTAACTGACATCAAAACTATTGACAAGAGTCATACAGCCTCTGGGGAAAAAGTGGGGAAAGAAAAAAGGAGCAGGTTTCCTGCCTCCCTGAAAGGTCCTAAGGCTTGGAAAGTTGCAGTGACTCATGTGACAACATTTCACAACATACTGGCCCTTATAAGATAAACGAGGCTCCTCCAAAGCTAGAAATGATCAATGTGACATAAGCACCAACTTCTTTGAATGAAATCTAAAAATAATCCAAAATGACTACATTTTATAATTCTAGGTCAACTGGTTCTCTTCGTTGCTCCCTGGAGGCAGGACGAATAGTTTTATCCACAGTTGAAGGCTAGTATCTGAATCTCAAAGAACAGAAGCAGAGGCTAACAGAGGATGTCTCTTCCATCTTTACTCCACACAAGACTTCAAAGTTGCTAAGGAATCATGAAAACTCAAATTTAGGCCCCTTATTATAGAAAGAATAGCATTTTTTGAAGAATTCAGAGAACCTAGTATTTTGAAAGTAGGATTAGAACAGAAATAGTTATCTGGAATACTCAAGATTATTTTAAAGAGAGAGGTAAATTAATTTAGGTAAGTGAAATCATTAAAAAAAAAAAGCCCTGGGGCGCCTGGGTGGCTCAGTCAGTTGGGCGTCTGACTTCAGCTCAGGTTATGATCTCATAGTCCGTGAGTTCAAGTCCCACATCAGGCTCTGTGCTGACAGCTCAGAGCCTGGAGCCTGCTTTGGATTCTGTGTCTCCCTCTCTCTCTGCCCCTCCCCTGCTCATGCTTGGTCTCTCTCTCTCTCAAAAATAAATAAAAACATTAAAAAAAATAATTAAAAAAAAAAAAGCCCCTTCTTCAATTCTTGCATATTATATAAGATTAATCTTTATATATATTTTTTTAATGTTTATTTATTCTCGAGAGAGAGACAGACGAGACAGAGTGTGAGCAGGGGAGGGTCAGAGAGAGAGGGAGACACAGAATCTGAAGCAGGCTCCAGGCTTTGAGCCATCAGCTCAGAGTCTGACGCAGGGCTTGAACTCACAGACTGTGAGGTCATGACCTGAGCCAAAGTCAGACGCTTAACTGACTGAGCCACCCAGGCGCCTCTATATACTCTTTTTAATTGACCAGAAATCAAAATAACAATGAAAAACATTTAAAAATAGTTTTTAGGAGTAAATTTGGTTGGGCAAAATAATTCTGTGTTTAAAGGATATTTAAGTTAGTAAGAGTACATTAAATAAAATTCTGAACTGAGTCATGTAATAAAAGTAAATTACACAAGAATAAGATCTTAAAAAGGCTCAGGTCCAAACATTTGGTCCATCCAATCCTACATGAACATTCACCAGGCAGCTACTATTTACCTGACTGGGACTGGTCCCTTAGGGACTGACCCTTTAAGGACGTCCCTTAGGAGCTCCTGTTCTAAGGGAGACAGACTATAAAATAATAATAATAATAATAATAATAATAATAATAATAATACTGGTAATAATAATAATAATAAGACCTGAATAGATCTCATGTAAGTAATCTTATCACAATAACAATGAAAATTAAAATTAAAAAATACATTGGGAGAATTTATTTTTAGAATAAAGAGAAACTAAATGGTAAGAAAACCAACTATGAAACTCGGTTCAACAAACCCATAACCAATTAAATTGAGATCATAATTCTAAAGAGCTCATAAAAAAACATTACTATTAAAAATATAATCCTCATATATTATTATACATATTAAATACACAATCTCTTAGTTTTATACAAGCTATAATAATTTTTACTTGATAAAAAAATGATACTATATTAAAAGTTTAAGCAAAAAGAACAAGCAAAGCTGCCTTCCTACCTGCTCAGAATCCAGAAAGGTTCTGTAAAGACCTGCTTCTTGTTTGCGGCCCCTAACTGGCTTCATCTCTCTAGAAAGTCAATGCCCTCTATCACAGTGCTTCTCAGACTATCGGGGTTCGTGAAGGGCCATTTATTTTTCTTTTTAAAATCTCCAATCCATTGTGGACCAAGATTTTTGCAACATACTAAGTAAAATAAAATAAAATAGTATGAAATACTAGGAAAGTGACATTCTAAAAAGACATAAAAAACCAAAATTCCAATTTATAGAAGTTAATATCAAGGAATATAAAAGTTCCTAAATGTTTACTCTAATTTCTGTCCTTGTCCCGGGCTGGTCTGTGGACCATCCTTTGAGTGGTGGTTGTATACAGTATTAGCTACCAAAGGAACAAAAAGAAAGGTGCTGAATTCAATGTAGTACAAGTGGCAATCACCTGAGTGTCAAAAAAACCTGACTCACATCTGACAGAATATGTGATCTTGGACAAGTTATTGGCCTTTCTGAGCCTCAAAGTGAACTTTGTGCAAAGCATGGAAGTAGGGCTACTCAATGACTTTTCTCAAACACGGTTTTGCTCTGTGTGACACTCTTTAAATGCAATCTTAAACAGGGGCCAATATGTAACGCATCAGAATTGTGGTGGAGGTGGGGTTAGGGGGACCCAAAGCTCATGTCCTAAGCTTACTCTGCCCTTGTAAGGCCCCTGAGGCGTCTCTGAGGAACTCCTAGAGCTCTATGAATAAAGGTGCAAAAATGGCAGCTATGTTTTTTAAGGTCCATTACAATTCTAACACTGTAATGTGTAGTCTTGATAATTTCACAGCACTCAGAGTCAGGAGACGAAGAAGCTTTCAAGAATAAAATCAGGCTTCTCTCTCTCTCTGTGTCTCTCTCTCAAAAATAAATAGATAAACATTAAAAAAAGGGGCAGGGGGGACGTTGTCTGGATGGCTTAGTTGGATAAGCGTCTGACTCTTGATTTCGGCTCTGGTGATGATCTCACAGTTTGTGGGATCAAGACCTGTGTGGGGCTCTGCGCTGATAGCGTGAGGCCTGCCTGAGATTCTTTGTCTCTCAAAAATAAATAAATAAACAAACAAACATTAAAAAAAGGAATAAAATCAGGCTTTTGCTATTATATAATATGCACAATTCTTAAAGTTGTCATTCGCTTTTAAAATTTCAACAATTAGCTGTCTATCAGAACTGTCCAGTGACCAATTTCTTTCAAAAATGGTAACGAGGTATCAAGCCTGGTCTCCTCAATACTGTAAAGTCTTACGTTGCAAAGCAGGTCCTCTCCTCTCTGAGGACCCAATGATTCAGAATGTTGTCAAGGTTGGCTGACTCTTCTGACTTTATGTGGTTTAGCTCCAAAGAAGGCCCAGAGGGGATGGTAATGCTCAGAACCCCATCACCGGTGTCCCTTCAGACTGTAGCAAGAGAAGCAAAGCATAGCTTGCTCACCAGTCAAGGCTGCACTCTAACCCAAAGGAAAGTTGCTCTTCATCCTATTTTCATAACATCACAGCATGAAAATCTGGGAGAGAATGTTATTTCTGTTTTCCTGGCAGGACAGAGGGATAGAAGGAAAAATGAGCCAATATTTCACTCTTCTCTTCCAACACTGGGCCATCTGTGTGTCAATTTCTTATTATCACAAAGGCTCTCAAAACCATGCGCTTGATCTGTCAACAAACAAAAAGCCAAATCTAATCCACTCAGTACAAACCTACGCCCTGGCAAAAGTCTAACCAAACAAAACAGTCCAACGACTTACAACTCTTGGGTTGTTTTGGTCGTCCTTCCCTTCACTCCCCCACTTCTTCTTCTTCTTGTTTAATGAATGTCTTCTTATAAATTAGTTTGTTAACTATTAACTGATATACATTTTTACTGGGACTAAAACAACTTTCAAAAAAGCAATGACCCACTTTCTCCTTTCTGGCTCTTATAGAAAGTAGAGGCAGGCCCCCAAGCCCTGTTTGAAGTCCTTGCTGCCAGGAGATGGTCGGTTTATGTCTCTTGTCCTAGGACAGGAAAAGGATGCACTCTCAGCACTGTGTGCTAGGGAGAGATAAGGCCAGAGATTTCTGTCCTCAGCACCTTATCAGCTTTTCCTGCTACTTTCCAGAGCAGACAGCATCATGACTGGCAATAAACTAAACTAGTCTAAGGGGGGCTGGGTGTGTGAGCAGCTTGAGATTGGAAGGAGTGAGGTAGGAAGGGGTACAGAATGAAGAGATGAGGTTTTTAATATATCTTAAAATGGTGTGGCCCAAATAAAACTGCCCCCCTCCTTTTACTAAACACACACATTTTACATCTCTTTTTGCTAAAACTGCAGTAACAGGAATAAAAGTTTTTGTAAGAACTTCCTTTCTGGTTGGAATGCACCACCACTTTCCTTGCTTTGGGCCCTGCCCCTAACTGCTTTGTGCTACTGGCTCCTGGGCACGTAGCACAGGACCCATCTGCTGTCTATGCTCTGACAGGGGCCTGTAAACCATAGGCTGCAGACAGAAGGCTTTCTATGGGCACACATGCCTCATTTAGACAACCAGTGTTTTCTGGGGCCAATTCCATTTCCATATTGCAAAGGAACAAGCAAGGCTATGAGACAGTCCTCCAAATATACAAGGATGTCACTGGTGACCTCTTTCATTCTGCAAAAAATGACACTTCTGAATTCAAGAAGGATTCTATGCTTCTTCAGAAATCCTGGTCTTTTTTGGGCTGGGAAACAAAGATAGCTGCTGGAGCAGAATCTAGACCAAGTAGGAAAATTTAAAATTAGTTATGGCCTCGTTATTTCTAATTTAAAAATTTAGCAGTCTTCTTTTTAAACCTTTTACCACAAAAATTGTTAAACACAGAAAAGCAGAGAAAATAGTAAAACTAACCCAATACCCATTACCCAGCTTTAACAATTATCAACACATAACCATTACCAACTCTACTCCCATTAATTCAAAGCAAATCAAAGATACCATATACTTTCATCTATAAATGTTTTAGTGTGTCTAAAAGATAACAGCTCTAAAAAAAAATCCCTAACTTTAAAATGATCACATAAAAAGATTAATAGAAAATTCTTTAACATCACTAAATATTTAGTCTGTGTTCACAATGTTTTTATTGTCTTTTAAGTTCTTACTACAATTCATTTGAATCAGCTTCCAAATAAGGTCCATATACTGTGATTAGCTGATATGTCTCATCTTTTAGGCTACTGGTTCTCATTCCCTCATTTGTGACACCAAGGTATCTGTGCTATAAAGTTCTCCCAGAATCTGAATTTTGCTGAATTGATCCCTGTGGTATGGTATGGGTTAGCACATTCCTCTGTCTAATGCATGTCCTGCAGAGTTAAATCTAGAGACAGCTTTATTTTCTAACGTAGCACTTCTCCAATATGGCATGCTCCTTTATGAAAAACTGGGATGGATTCATGGTTAAGTGAACTTGTGAAGCAAACTTATGCTATTCTTCCCTTTGATTCATAAAGCACTCTATCATCTGATATACCCAGTAGCTGTTAAACTTCAGAACTTCCCAAACTATTTCACACTGGAACCCTTTTTGGTATAAAATCCATCAACAACCTGTGGAATTAGTGTTCTGCTGAACCTGCTTTAAGGTCTATTCGCACAGACACCCTATGATCTGGATAAGACGAGTTCTCCTGATTAAATCCTATAGCTTAATCTTTCATTTACCTTGTTCTGTCTAAGGGGGTGGGCTTTCTACCAATGAACCACACATTTTATGCAAAACTGGCAGACACCTATTAGGGAAGTGAAAAGAAGACCAGACAAGTATTCTGTTATGAACAACCAGCTTGCCAGGTGGCCTTGGCAGAAGAGGCTAGCTCTTCCCTAGATATCCCATTACTGAAATGGGAATATCCATTCCCAGGCTTAGTTAGAAATATCATTCTTTCATCTTGGAATGGGAGATGGCAGAGAAATAACATGTCCTAAATCACACAAGTATGTGTGGCTCAAGTTTTAAAATGGCATGTAATCTAATCACATTTTGTTTTCAGGATTATGTAAGAGCTATATATTCTGACCAGTGGGATAACCAGAGTGAAGAAAGATCTTAGGACCAGGTTCCATTTAAAAGTCTGTGTAAAGTTCAAACTACAGAATTGTAAATAATTTCTAATATGATCAAGAGTATAAAAATGGAGAACATAATCAAGAATCAATAAACATACAACAAAATTAAAATTTAAGAAAATCCTAAAAATAAAATGGAACAAAAACACGTTGACTTTGTACCAGTTGTTGCACCAGTTGTTGGATACCTATGCAGAGCAGAATTCCAAATAACTTTAAAACACTGTAATTTGATTGTACATACCCTAATGGGATATACCCTAAAGACAAAAAGAACTGGTAAAACAAAACAAAACAACTCCTCAAATCTACTTTTTTTTTGATAATCAAGTTATTGGTGTTATTTTGTGACTATCATGTATGTAATGAGAAATAAGCAAATGAGTAAAATAACTGTTTAATGCTTTTATTTCTAGACTCCATAGATTCCAGGAATTATTAATTCTAACTTAATAATAATTCTAACTTAATAATGTTAAGTCCTGTGGTCCTGAATTTTGAATCAGTAATATGAGTAGAAACTCAATATATTTTATCATTTAAAAAAAAGTATAGTTCTATCCATGTAACAAGAACTAGAATAAAGGCAAACCTAATATCAATTAGCAACCCTAATGCCCAGATTGTGGTCTCTAAATATCATTTACCATCAAAAGGAACCAGGGAGAAATGGATGACTCCAAGTCTGGGGCAGCAAATGTACAAAGTTAAGTCCAGAAAATCTTTCACCAAGTAGGAAGGAATGATCAAATATCATTATAGGGTCATGTCAAAAGAATTCAGGAACCAACTTGAAGAGGCTTCCACTAGGCAAAGATGGAAAACGTGATCATCAATAAAAATAATAAATGCAATGTACTGAAACGTAACAGATATATTTCACTCCATGAGTGATGCACAAAGGAAAATTCATTGGTCCACATTCAGAGAATGCTAGAGAACCTCCCCTATTTGAAAACTGGTAAATAAAGAAAACAAATAAAATATCTATCATTTATTTATTACCTCAGGGTAAACAGTTAGTGGGTATGTGAAAATTTCTATTCTAAATTTCATTCTAAAATTGAAAAAAGAAAAAAAAAAGAACGAGATTTGGAGAGGATCCACAGAATGAAAGAAACAAAACCTATATCAACCAATTGTTAGATGTGACTCTTATTTGGATCCTGAGTCAAACAAAGAGATTTAAAGAAAGACAAAATTTGTAACATTTACAAAAACTGCAACTGAACACTTATTATCGATGATAGCACACAATTATTATCAATTTTTGTAGAGTATAATAGTCATGGAGTTATGTAAAAAAGTCCTTTAACTTTTAGACATGTATGCTGAAGTACTGAAATATTTATGATGAAATGTTACGAGTTCAGGGATTTATTTCAAAGTACCACAGCAGGCAGAGGTGTCTGGGGTATGTACCCCTCTCTATCCACCTTCACAATGTAGCCATATCAGTATGCCAGTTGTCCCCCAAAAAGGCCCTTTGCTTTTTCAAGGATGTGTGTCTTTGTGGAGATGCTCTTCTTTCCTCCTTGTGAGGCCTTTCAGGCTGGCCAACTACTACCTTCTTTAATCTGTGCACGCTGAATTCATCACTACCTCTCATACGTCCCAGTCCTCTGGCTCACCTCTTCTCCAGTTGACTGTATACATCTTGACTTCCCAACTAGACGGTGAGTAGGGACTGTGTCTTACTCTTTTAATCATTTGTCATGCAATAGTGCTACTGGGTGACAAGGGCAAACATCCAAAGAAGGAACTGGAAAAGTCTCAAGCAGGGGAAGTACATAGGAAGAAAACAATTATGATAATATTTCTTAGAAGAATGATGAAATAATGAGAGATTGTTACACTGCAGGAGTCAGGACCAAGACTCTAGCCTCATGTAAAGACACCGAGTAGGCCTCAGCTTGATCCTGTAGCTTCAAAGTACAGATAAATGGAAAGCAGGCTCTGTTTATGGCTCACTCATTACTTCAGCTAACTGACCTATAATTTTATCTATTAATTTTAAGAAAGTGCCAAGGTGTCATTTCTAGATCCTTATAAGGAAAAAGGAGTCTGAAATAAAATGTGACCAATGATGATAATGTGTCATGCATCATGCATAATAGAATTCTAAGTAACCAGGATCCATTAAAAACAAAGTAATATGAATGCCATGCTTTTGCTTCCCTAATAATATATTTATCATCTTAAAAGGGAGGAAAGGATGGGTTGAGCATTAAGGATGATAATCTAAAATTAAATGATTGGATTTAACTAAATTAATAGGGTCAATATTTAACTTTAAAAAGTATATCATAAGTTTTTAAAAAGATTTTCTTAGGATCACAAAGTAAACAGGCACACAATTTCCAATCTGGAACTTGAACAATTATGGAATGAGAATTAGAAAAATATCTAAAGCTAACACTCTATTTACAAGTTTCACTGATATATAGAAATAAAACTAACTTTACTGATTTCCAGAGTCTATCAACAATTTCCTATAATATAAAGCCACCTTCCTTTTAGAAAGGGTGTTGATACGAATGTTCAGATTTTACTTAAGTATTAAGTATCTCCCCCAGGTCACCTTTCCTGTTTGTAGAAACAGAAACCCCACCAAATTTAAGTTATTGAAATCAAGATATAAAATAAGTTTAGGCACTTGTGAAAAAGTGACTTGGAGTTCAGGCTAACAAAATGTTTCAGTATCAGTCAAGTAAAACTTAGAGCCTCCACATGATTTTAAGAGTTGGAATGAGAATGACAGAAGGGGTCCTAGATGTCAGGGGACAGTAGTGACTGGAGGCTGGCTGTCATTACTGCTACTACTCTGTTTGAAACAACTCTCTCTGATGAAGAAAAGATAAATAAAACCCCAACCATTGTAACCTTATGCTGTTTGCAAAGTCTGAGTGCCACTAGAAGAAATAAACCTCTGGGTGAACTTCCTAGGCTCAGATAAGAATGAACAGAACCTTGGCAATCAGAAAGACCTACCAGTACTGTGATTTCTGACACACACACAGAACTTCTAATTTAAATCTTATGGAAGAAAAAAATAATTATTTGGAAAATTCCCATAAAGTTTTAGGTTAAGGACTGAGTTTTAAACAGAATTTTTTGGTTGTTACAAAGCAGTTCCAATGGAATTACATAAGATAACAATTTAATGACTGATAAGCATCAAGAAATATGTTAAACTACACTTAGAGCTGTTAGTGAGATACTAATTTAGGGCTGGGTTTAAGTTTCTCACATTATTTCTATGGAAGAACTGGCCCTATGTGTGGCCACTATGAAAAATATGGAGCATCCTCAAAAAATTAAAAATAGAACTACCATATGAGCAACTAACTAAACTTCTGGGTATTTATCTGAAGAATAAGAAAAGACGTATGTACTCCAATGTTTATTGCAGCATTATTTTCAATAGCAAAGATACGGAAACAACCTAAGTATTCACTGATGGATTAACTGATAAGAAGATGTGGTATATGCAACGGGATACCACTTTGCTCTAAAAATGAATGAAACTGGGGCACCTGGGTGGCTCAGTCTGTAGAGCGTCCGACTTCGGCTTGTGTCATGATCTTGCAGTTGACAAGTTCAAGCCCCGCATTGGACTCTGTGCTGACAGCTCAGAGCCTGGAGCCTGCTTCGGATTCTGTGTCTCCCTCTCTCTCTGCCCCTCCCCCACTCATGCTCTGTCTCTCAAGGATAAATAAATGTTTAAAAAAATTAAAAATTAAAATGAATGGAAAAAAAAAAGGACTGGCCCTAGTAAATTAACAATAAGAATCCTCCTTAAAAGTTTACCTTAGAACCAAAGTCTAAAAAAAGACAAGATTATTAAGCTTGATCCAACAGTGTTTCAATGACAAATTCTCTAAATGACATGATTACAAAACAGGCTGAATTACAAAGAATTCCTATGGCCAAGGGAAATACTTCAATTACTTAAAAGAAATTCTTTCAGGTAGCTTCAAGCAATTTAATGATCTCATTTATACAAACAATTTGCTGTACTAATTACAATTAGTTCTCATCAAGTAAGTGGTTTTTTTCCTGTGGAACACAGGCTCTTAAACTCCAAACTTCAATAAGAAATTAAAGAAAATCTTGACTGTAAATACTTTTCACAACACTGAAGAAACTAGTGTTGAAAGGTCAATTTTTAGGTACCCAATTTGGAATGTATGTTGCTTGTCTATGTACATCTACATCTATATACACACACACCCTATGTAAGGTTAGAGTAATGCATTGTTATAAAGGAACATAAACAATGCACTGTGACTACTTCTTTCCTCCTCAGACAAGTACTGAAATTTGTTGCTAGGCACACCAAATTCCAGATGGCAGAATTAGTTACCTAAAAAGACTCTGGAATGTGTCTATCACTAGATTAAAGGATTTTACCTGGTTAACTCGGCAGAACTAGAACACAGTAAGTAGAAAGATAAGGCTGTCCATTTTATTGCTGAAGGTGCACAGATTCTCTGTGACATGAAATGTTCAGATTGTACTTAGGTAAAGTAGCTTCCCCAGGTCAGCATTTCTATTTATAGAAATAGAAACTCCACCAGTTTAGATTACTGAAGCCAAAACATAAGTTTAAGCATTTGTTAAAATGCTATTTGGAGTTCATGATCCTAGTGATTTTTTCCACATTTTCATTAACCCAAAATGCCCTGTAATGCTATACAATAATCCTCTGTCCTTTGTTTCTTTGTCAATATATCTAAAGAGTCATTGAAAGTAATCAGCCAGCTGAAGTTTTTGATGGCCAGAGAAATCTAACATTTTCTCAGTTTCTCTGTTGTTTTGTAGTAACTAACTGTGTAAATTTGTGACAGTCTGATGGAAGGGATGAATAAGTTAGGTATAATTTATCACGTGCCACCAAGGGAAGCGCCTTAAACTGCAGGTGAATTTCTCAAGGCAATTGTATCTGGTAATTAGCTGCCAAAGGCAAGTGTGAATGGTGTGGACACTTTCTGCAGTCAGTGAAAATGTGAAGAGGCCCTGATGCCATTGCTTACTCTTCTCAACTAGTCCGTTCTGTGATATCTGTTTTTCATACCAAGTAGCTCATCCATGGCTGGTAAACAGGGGACTAGTAATGGTAAAATGTGGAAGCCGTGTATTTTTCCTAGACCAGAGGAACCAGGACCGTGTGGACAGAATCACACCCCCAGAAGGCAAGAAAAACCCCAAAATCTCTCAGTTTGGCTGCTGTGCAGGCAGGATCCCTTTAGTTCTATTTTCAGAAAATTAAAATGAGCACAGGTAATGAATGCTGTGCTGTACCCCCAAACCCACCCTTCAGACTAAAGGGTCTGCTCCCCAAGGGCTGTCAACTCTCAGCTGTCAGTCCTCTCTGGGAATAGCCACCTGACCTAAGGTCACGCCCCCATTCCTGGAGAGGGAAGCTGAACCCAGTGACTGGCCAATGCAGGGCCACAAAGACCCAGCCTCTAGGGCAGCTTTGAAGAGGGCCTTGTGGAGTCAGTTGAGGACATGTGACTATATAATAGCAGGCCAACTTCTCTCTTTGCCCAATCCTGCTTCCTCTGTCTTTGCACACGCCCACCCCCAGCTAGTAATCTCGAAAACACCTCCCAATACGCTTCCTACAATGCTAAACTCGCATCCATTTTTAGAGTCTGCTTCACCCAGATCTGCAACCACACTGGCATCCAGGGCTCTTGCCCCAAAGAGCTCTCAGCTGGTAGCAGATTCCATGCCCCTGTGTTCACCTAAATGGTGGCCCACAACTCAGAGCTCTGCTTCCATCCTTAGTAACTGAGCACCAACAAGCCAATGTGTTCACTCTATTTGTTTCTGAGCATTTTTAAGATCTCCTAAGTAGTCTCCCTGGTCTGAGTGAATTACCATGAGCCAACAGCTACTGTGTGTGTGTGTGTGTGTGTGTGTGTGTGTGTGTGTGTATAAGAGAGGAAAAGAGATGGTGGGGGAACAACATGTGTGTTCTTAGTTACAAAACTGCATCGATTTATTAATCTGCCTCTTATCTGTCTTTTCCCATAAGCTCTATTCTTTATAATGTGGAATTTGCAAAATGTAACATTTTTCATGAACACATATCTTGTGTTATAGCAGAAATGCCTCTACTTGATATTATTTGTATTATATTTATATTTGACATTATCTTGGAAGAGCTTACAATACTATCTATTGTCTCTCAGATTACATTGTAAATTACATGAAGGCAGGAACCATATACCTGGTAAAGAGCCATGCAAATAAAAATTAGTGATAAAAGGGGGGCCAGCAGGGATGGTAATTTACGTTATAAAATGATTCAGTGTAGCATTTCTTTAAAAAGTGAATGTATTAAAGGACACTCTAAAGATAAAAACAACATCCAGAATATGGAAAATTCTGTAAGACAAGGACCCAAAGTATCTTCGAAAATAAACTGCAAGGAAAAAAGAAGAAATGAAAACCTACAGGTTAAGAGTAAAAAACATTATCAATCTCTTTGTGTTTCATATCTGTATCCCCATTGTCCTAGAATCATGTGTGATGTGTACTAGATATTCAGTAAATATTTGTTGGTTGAATAAGAAAAACTGAAAAGGCCAAATGACTAAATAAATGAATAACTATTAGTCATTATTAATATCCCCAATTATTTTCTCAAAGCCAGAGTTTTGGCACATCAGATACAGTTATCACATAAATATTTACAATGAATAAAAATTTCAATATCAAATGGCAGTTTATAATAAAAAAAATTACCAATCACAATATACAGATCTTGTTAGAATCCTAATTCAGACACACACACATGCATACTAAAAGATTATGAGACAGCTGGGGAAATGTGAACACTGGATTTGATACGTAATCGCGGTTAATTTTTTTAAGGTATAATAATGGTACTGTGGTTGTGTGTTTGAGAGTCCTTATCTTTAAGAAAAGAGTCTTTATCTTTAAGAGGTGTATAATGAAATGCTAAAATAAGAAACTAAGATAAAATGATATGATGTCTGGGAATTGCTTTAGTACCTGGGGAGGGAATGGAGTACAGCTGACACAAGACTGGCCATGGACTGATCGTTGTTAAGCTGGGAATGAGTACGTAGGAACTCTTGTTACTTGGCTTTTATTACATTTTAAGTTTACCACTATGAAATGTTTTTAAAAGTGAATGTACGTCTGCTAGTGTATAAGGACAATTTTTCCTGGAGTGCAGTAAGTAACCCAGGGCATCTGTGCATAAGTGAAAGTGATCACTAACTGGCCTGACACTGGCAGGTCCATTATCATAAGAGAAAAACCATCGTGGACTCCTACAGAAGAGACCAGGCAGAGGGGAACCCAAACAAGGCAGCAAGGTAATCCCATCTGTGTGCTGACTCAGACGGGAAAAGAGAAGCCAGCAAAACGATGCGTTTCCCATATGAGATCATGGATTGGCCACCAGCAGCCACTACTAATGTTAGAACAGGGTTTTTCCCTGAAAGAGTCACAATTCCTCTCGCTAGCAAAACAGGAACTGATCCTAACAGGAATATTATGTAATACCAGGGAACTGAGGACACTGGGGGAAAAGCAGGATGAGGGGTACAGAAGAGTGACAGGATGAAGGCGGAGGCGGGAATGGAAAGGCCTCTCAGCAGCCCTTAAAGGGATCCAGCCCAGGACAACTTCCTTGCAGCCTCACCCCTTTCAGCCAGTTTCTTCTTTCCCTCGATTACCAGGTAACTTCTAGGCCATCAGAACATGACAAGGGAATCTTCTCCACAAAGAATGAGCAGAATTAAGGAGATGCTAGGTAAAGGGAAGAACAATGGGCCAACGAGAGGGGGGACATGCTGGGCATGTGCCCTTTCACTGCAGAGAGAGCAGCGGTCATTCCTAAAAGCAAGGAGCGTTTTAGGAATGCAGCCAACCAGCACACAGCCCGCAAGCAAGCAACACACTTCACAGGCTTAGTGACAGAGCTAAAAAGGCAAGTTCCTAAAGAGACCTGAGCCGAAATCAAGAGTCAGACATCCAACCGACTAAGCCACCCAGGCACCCCTGTCTTCTGCTTTTATAATAAAAAAATCATTTGAGGGGCACCTGGGTGGCTCAGTGGGTTTAGTGTTCGACTTTGGCTCAGGTCATGATCTCACGGTTCATGGGTTTGAGCCCTGTGTCAGGCTTTGTGCTGACAGTGCAGAGCCTGCTTGGCATTCTCTCTCCCCCAGTCTTTCTGCCCCTCCCCCACTCATGTTCTTTCTCTTTCAAAAATAGACATTACAAAAAAAAAATTTTTTTTTAATCATTTGAAATTCACCCCCTGCCCCCAACACACACAGGAAAAAACCTACAAGCTTAGGGCAGATTGCTCTTTCCTCCAAGAGGATCATGTTTGGGTCAGACTACAGTCATGCCCAAGTGGCAGGCGAACTAATCAGAGCAGGCGGCATCTTGGAGCTACCTATGCCACCAGCTCCATGCTCTTTGCCTCATCTCTTTCACTTCCAGATGGTCCTAATGCCTCTCTCAAGGTCCTTCCCCCCATCATACCACATCAGCTTGAATGTATAGGGATTCCAATGAGGCCAAATGAAAAAGCCTCTGTCACATGTAGTGATAACAGAAAGTAGCCAAATGAGAATAAGGAAGCTGACCAGGAAGACAAGGTTCGAGGGCAGAATGGGTTTGGCAGATGTGGATGGATCCACGAGAAAAGCACTCACAACATCAAATAAAGTGTGTGTGGGGGGGAAACACAACTAGTTAACAGCAATAGCAAGGAAATGATAAGCAAGTGAATGTACAGTGAGTGAGAATAAAGTAAAAGCGTGACTGCATGGAAGGCCCAGGTGGCAGACACATTCTGTTAACTACTGTTTCATTGTTGATCAGTAGCCACAGGCTTACTCCTCCCTTGTATCTTCCCAAATCGCAAAAATAATCACACCCCTCCTATGCTTCAAATCCCTCAGTTATTCCCAAATGCATGCAGAGAATACCATTTAAGCTCCTAGCATGTATCTTAATAGGGTTCCCTAGGAACCCTCTTCCAACACCCAGTCCAAAAGTCAAAACTAATTTATAGCGAGGCTTTCTTTTCTGTGATACCAACACCTTAATAGTGGCTTCCAACTCTTTTCAGTAGAGCGCATATTGGCAATAATACATATCTGGCATCCAAGGGTAAATGCATGCAGCAGCTTGCTGAGGGCAGCTAGCTGAAGGTGACCAACCCAGGGACATCAGCTACTCCAGGCCCCACTGGGCTGCTCCAAGGGTTCAGGGGATCAGTAACTCAGCACACATGCAATGCATTCATGTATGGCACACTGGCTGCTAAACTCAGCCTTAGAAATAAAGCTGGCTGGTGAAACTGCTTGTCAAACTACAGTTAGAAGTTAGGGTTCAGTACAAAGTTGGAAACATACTATACTCTTTTAAAAGAACCGGTAGAGTATTTCTGTTTGGGGAGCCCCAGCTCTTGTCTTTGTGGCTACCCCTGCTGTGCTTAGGAAATCGTTGGCCCAATATGAGTTTCCAGTAAGAGTCTGACTTAGCAGCTAAAAGAAAGGCAACATTGGTCATGGCTTCTCTCCAGCACTGACCAGGGCAAAAGGACTTGTACTGGCCTGTGCTGCAGCTGTAGTACCTGCCTGGGCCCCCTGGTGGAAGTCCTCTTCCAGCCCGACCAGAAAGAAGCTAGCTTTTGAAGACCTGTGGCTCTCTGGACAACGTCTTCCAATCTCAATCTCTACACAGAGGTGCCCTTTATACCTTGCCTGGTGTGAGGGGAAGCTCCCTGTTCTGGCCAGGGCTTCTCCTTTCTTCCCTTCTATCACTCAGGATGAACAAGAGGTAGCACTGAAGCTGGTTTATATTTGTATCAAACTGAGAGTCTGAGTCTCTGGATAAAGGTCCACTTATATAGGGACTTAGACAACCAGTTTCTTTTTTTAACTTTTTTAAAATGTTTATTTAATTTTGAGAGAAATACAGAGCACGAGTGGGGAAGGGGCAGACAGAGAGGGAGACACAGAATCTGAAGCAGGCTCCAGGCTCTGAGCTGTCAGCACAGAGCCCGACGCAAGACTCTAACCCACAAACTGTGAGATCATGACCTGAGCTGAAGTTGGCCACTTAACCAACTGATCCACCCAGGCACCCCAGACAACCAGTCTCTAATCAGACTAGTGCATTCCCCGTACAATCTGGCTTGTACCTCACCTCCTAATGCCCTCTCCCAGCACTCTGCAGCTCTCCATGCTTTCTTTCGACTTCATGTTTGCACAAATTGCAACTTCTGCTTAAAAAACCTTCCCTGCCTCTTCTCTTACTAATCTATTTGTCCTTTACAGATAAGCTGAGACACTACCACCTCCAAGAAGGTAGGAGCCATGTGTGCACCTCTAGCACAAGTTACCAAACTGCACTGAAATGATGGACCACTTCTCTCTTCCATGCCACTGTCAGCATCTTGGGAGGATGGACTATGTCTTATCTTCCCAGCGTACAGCTTTTAAGAGTGCTTGCCACACAGCAGATGCTCGAGAACTGTTTATGGGATTAATGACTGAAGTAAAGCAGGTTTACAGTAAAAAGAAATAATAATCTTAGTGATTGAATTCATGAGAGATTTGCAAATGGTGTGCCATATGCAGACCACAGGGACTCATGTAAGGTTTAATGATATTTTTAGGATCTTCAGGTTAATGGTAGTATCGACGGGTGAATGCATTAGAAAAAAAGGAATCAGTTAAAGGACAGGATTGCTTCAATGTTGTGATTTGTGACCCACAGTACACACAACTCCGAATTAGAAACAAATGGCACTCAAAACTATATATATATATATATATGTATTTGTGTATATATACGTATACCATATACACATACATAAGCATACTCATAAATGATATAGCTACAACCTGCATTAATTACTTATATTGTAATGTGTTTTATGCATAGTTGTAACATGTAATATGCATGATTAAACAAAATAAACCATTTTTTTATTTGAGACTCCCATCTCAATGAGACTCTCACAGCTCAGCTCATTCAGGGTACTGCTCAACCTTTTCCCCAATTAGGAATGTCTCGCTGCCACATGAAAGCTGACTTTCCATTCATACTCCCAGCTCTATTTCACACCATCTTTTTCCTACTTAACATGTATCTGCCAAATCATGCTATCTACAAGTGTATCTCAGTGGACTACTCCAACCCTTGCTGACATCTCTTGAGCGCATACTATGTGCCAGTACTTTGTTAGGGATGGAGATCTTAGCCTTGAGGAGCTTCTAGAAGCGTTAAGATTGAGTAGTTCCTGCCCTCCAATATCTGAGTCTCTGCATTCCTTCAGCTATTTTAATGGGTATATTATCTATATAATCCTCTATTTGTTGATTGACAAAAAAACTTTAAGGGCACCTGGGTGGCTCAGTTAGTTAAGCGTCTGACTTTGGCTCAGGTCATGATCTCATGGTTCGTGAGTTCGAGCCCCTCATCGGGCTCTGTGCTGACAGCTCAGAGCCTGGAGCCTGCTTCTGATTCTGTGTCTCCCTCTCTCTGTCTCCCCCACTCACATCCTGTCTCTCTCTCTCTCTCAAAAATAAATATTAAAAAGATACTGAAAAACTTCAAACCAAATTATTATTTACGGTACAAGACTTTTCTGAACAGAGTGGTGCTCCTGAGCTTGGTTTGTTCAAATGTTTTGACCTAGACAATTATGTCTCCAACAAAAAGCTCCATATGGACTAATGCTAAAGGAAGAATACTTGTGTCCAGTAGAATGTAGGCACTTGTTTTACCTTTTATTACTAATTTCAATAATCAAACAAAAAGAGCTCTACTTTCAAAAATAAAAGTAGGGTGTGTTTATAATTCATTTGGCCTCAGGGATATCTGCCAAAGCAACATGAATACAGTGAATACTGTTATACCAATCATAATAACGTGAGTCACTCACATATGAGCATTTTAGTGTATTCCTCAATACCTGCAGAGATTTAACTTAAGATAAACGTAAAACAAATATTATTGCAATGAGTATCTATTAACAGATTCAAACAAGAGGCAAAGATAATTCAGCTGGAGGTGTGTGTGAAAGCTATGCTGCCTAGAACAGCTTCATATAAAAGCACAATGACATCCAAAGCTTTAGGAATGCTCTGAAATTTGACCAAGTGTGAGCTGTTAAAAAATGGATTTGCGAATTGCTTAGCAGTTGTTTGTCAACATAATAATACTGATTTTTCTCTTCAAAAATGGGAATATTATGGAAAGGCAATGAAGGGGTATTTCTAGGAATAAGCTCATAAGGAGCAAAATATTAATGCCAACTCACTGCGTAATTAACATCAACTAAAATCTGTATTTACAAATATATTTTAAAACACACAGATCATATAAAACATCGACACACCTCCATTAACCTATGAGGAAAGCAACTTTTGTTTTCTCACAAAAAGTAGCTCTATTACCTATTTGCTTAAGGCTGAAACAATATTACAGGCACACTTTGTTTCACTATATTTCACTTTGCTGCACTTCACAGATATTGTATTTTTTTTACAAATTAAAGGTTTGTGGCAACCCTGCATGAAGCAAGCCGATGGGCACCATTTTCCCAGTAGCATTTGTTCACTTTGTGTCTCTGTGTCATGTGTTGGTAATTCCTGCAATATTTCAAACTTTTTCATTATTGTATTTATTATGGTGATCAGGGATCAGTGATTACGACTCACTGAAAAACTCAGATGGTTGTTAGCATTTTTAAGCAATATTTTTTAAATAAGGTATGTAAATTTTTCTTAGATGTAATGCTTTTGCACACGTAATAGACCACAGTCTAGTGTAAACATAACTTTTATATGCACTAGAAAACCAAAAACTTCATTTGACTGGCTTTATAGTGATATTTACTACAGTTTTCTGTAACCAAACCAAATCTCCAAGGTATGCCTGTACAAAGAAAAAGGATCTGACTTTTTGCTTGTCATTACTGTTAAATGAGTGAAAAGATAATGGATGTCTTCTAATTAGAATTTTAGAATTTAAAACTAAAATCTGAGTGCCTAAACATTTTTAAGGAATTTTGTTTTTAGTGACATCAACTACAAAAAGTGCTCTGAATTCTTCCCAGGAACAGAAAGACCATTTATCTATTGTATTTATTCAGGGCAAGCTTCCTTGTCCATGTCAGAATGGGAAATTTAACATTACTGAAGAGACATGGCTTAATAAAGAAGTTAGAGGGGCGCCTGGGTGGCTCAGTCAGTTAAGCGTCCGACTTCAGCTCAGGTCACGATCTCGCGGTCCGTGAGTTCGAGCCCCGTGTCGGGCTCCGGGCTGATGGCTCAGAGCCTGGAGCCTGCTTCCGATTCTGTGTCTCCCTCTCTCTCTGCCCTTCCCCTGTTCATGCTCTGTCTCTCTCTGTCTCAAAAATAAATGTTAAAAAAAAAAAAAAGAAGTCAGAAATGAACACATCACATGTTCCCAAATATTTAAACATGGCAAATGTTATGCTCATCTAGAAAGTGGATATTCACTTAGAGAATCAGAAAATAAAACTGAAGTATCTTGATTTTACAAGTGCAAAATTCTAAGATCAATTCACTCAACACCACCACAAATCACATGGGTTGGGTGAAAGTGCTAATATCAAAGTAAGAAAATTCACCAGACATGCATGGATAAGGGCTATCAAACCTCCACTTTAGCCAATGAAGTTCACAGCATTTCTCTGATGCAGCCACAAAGGACTTGGCTTACTCCCATGCTTTCTTAGCTGCTATAATCAATGAGGCAGAAACGGTCCTTTTTAAAAGTGACAACAAAAATTTCCAATAATCAATGTCACCTCAAATAAAATACCTTGTAACTTCATGACTTATTTTATAGTCACTGCTTTCAACAACAACAACAAACTCAAGACTCTTAAAGCATATTTTATTACCTAGATAGGCAAAGTTAAAATGAACATGATCTCACTTTTTTTTAATCTACTCTATGGTAGGGAGTTCCAGATATTATGACAGTCACCAAAACCCAACAAGAGGACTTTTATTTATTCATAAATATCATTTGAATCTTTTCCATATTGCCTAAGCAGTCATTCCCTTTTAACTGAACAAAGAATTTGTATGGGTGAATAAAACAGAGCCACTGCTTTAACTGCCTGAGGGGAGTTTAAAAACTCATACCCTCACAGAAGAAAGGTAAAGAAAGGTATTTCAGGGAATTGACTGATGCCTTTGGATGCCAAGTGGTGAAAGAGTTCTGAAATTCGGAGAACTCAGGGGTTCAAATGAGAGTGAGACAGAAGATTTCTAGGGTTACAGATAATGATGGTGAGAAAAAGCATATCCATTAAGTGCTGAATGCATGGAAGTAGCTTGTCCTTTCACATAAGGCTTCTGAGGAACTGCCAGTAAAAACCAGGTATCAAGCCGAAGAGTGTTCCCACTTGAAGTCAAAGGCCACAGGCAGGTGAAAGGCACAGGCATCCTCTGAGCCAAATAGAGCTTAAAGGAATTTTGATTTGGTTAATTTTAACCACAGTGGAGATGATCTGTAAGAATCTCGTGCATTATATCTTTCCTACCTTGTATTCCAGCCTCCATCATAGTATCACTTGGGCCATTGTATCAAGTTTCAGAGAGTAGTAGGAGAAAGAGAATGACAGTAATTCTCTAATATATTGATGACTCAGCTAGCCAAGCATGCCTTCTACACTGCTGTTCTATCTGTTTAGTGTTGTCCTGGTAACATATTATCCTTAAAACCATAAAATGTTTAGAACATAAGGAGTCCAAGAAAACCAACTTGACTTCTGATAGGTTGTAAAAACTCATTATTCTGCCTAAATTTTTAAATTTCTTCTTAGTGACCTAGAGAGCTTTCCTCAACTTGTTCTGAGATGTACAGAGGTAGTTTTTCAAAAGAGGGATCCACAGTCCAATGAGTAACAGAAGCTTTGGAGATGCACCATGTTCATTACCACATAAAGGGCTCTTAAGGATGCAGTTTAAACAACAACAACAACAACAACAACAGCAACAAACTTGTTATATAATTATGTTTAATCCAGTGTTTCCCAAACGTATCTGAAAATGTGACATGACAACCATCGGCCTCCTCCCCTCCCTTTTCCCCACAATGTCTATTAATACTATCTCTTGTCCCATTGAAAACCTTTGGAAAACCCTGCCCTACAGCAGGGTTGACAGACCAATGCTGACAGACCAATCAGAAGAAACCACAGCACAACTTGAACTGAAGTTGATCCAATCCCTGTCTCCCTGACCCCACAGTGGCCCACCTATATCAATCTGCAGCACAGTAAAGCAAGACAGGAGCAAGAATGCTACTGAGCTACAGTCAAAAACATCTGGTTTTTGAACAGTCATGACACAAGGTACTTCATTTAAAGTCTCTGAATCTTCCTCATATTTAATACCTGTCTTGTCTACCTCTCAAGGATTGTCTAATAGTCTAGAATGAAACCATGTTGAGACTGTACTCTCTAAACCAAAATTATTATACTGTTAAGCCACTTCCTGTCTAATAAAAAACCTCCAGTTTAACAATATGAACCTTCTGCATTTAGCTCAAACTTACCAGGCAGAAATGTGAAGTAGCTTATAGCGGTGCCCTACCAATCTCAATTAAAATCTGAACACATGGCAACAGGAGATTATAACAACATAGTTGTTAACGATTTTCTAAAGGCAAACAGGGTCTAAGTCATGTAGATCATTGCAGTTTGGAGAGTATTAAGAAGCTATTATTTTATTCACAATAAAGAGAACCTCTGAATCAGAGATTGAGAAAAAAATCTTCTTAACACAGATATCTAGGAAAAGGGACACATGAAAATCACTTTTATTTGTAATGCTTCATCATCATGACAAAAAGCTCCCCAAAACACCTATTAATCTTCTAATAATTTGGATTAAAAAAAAACCCTAATAGCACATAGAATAGTCATAGAAAGAAATTCATAATAACTTCTTTAAACATTTGGTCATTAGGAAATGGTACAACAGCAATTAATGTCCTTTCAGTTTTTGATGGAGAGAAGAAATATGCAATAACATATCCATGTCAGAGAAATGTCAGTCATCTTAATAATGCAATGAAGTATCCAATTCTGCTAAATGATGAATTAAGTCAAAACAACAACTGCTGGGGTGCCTGGGTGGCGCAGTCGGTTAAGCGTCCGACTTCAGCCAGGTCACGATCTCGCGGTCCGTGAGTTCGAGCCCCGCGTCGGGCTCTGGGCTGATGGCTTGGAGCCTGGAGCCTGCTTCCGATTCTGTGTCTCCCTCTCTCTCTGCCCCTCCCCCGTTCATGCTCTGTCTCTCTCTGTCCCAAAATAAATAAAAAACGTTGAAAAAAAAATTTAAAAAAAAACAACTGCTATTTTATTTAATAAGAAATAAAAGCCAAGTATTTTTGGCTTTTAAGGAGAGAAAAATGAATCTACCTTGATTTTTCAGGTATAAAAGCTAAACTAGAAGTGAAGAAATTAGGTGAAACAATCCATTCTGGATCTGTCCCATCAACAGATGTGCTTCTGAGATCACTGCAGACACAGGTAGGCCTTCCTTGAATAAACTAGTCAGCCAAAATCTTGGAAAACTTAACTTCTCCCAGAGTACATCTGACTTGGGTTGCACTTAAGTGCCAATGAAAATGTATGTGCGTTTGTGTGTGTGTGTGTGTGTGTGTGTGTGTGTGTGTGTGTGTGTGTACCGCTGAATTACGAAGAGAAGCATAATCCTCTGCTTCAAGGAGTTACCACTTAAAGTTGACTTCCACGCCTTCCCAAATCTATTTGCCTTCAACATCACTGGAAACAACTCAGAATGAGTTCTTGTGGCTACATATTACTTTTACCAATTTTTATGTAGCACTGGTTAAAATGCCAATATGAAGGCATACTTTCACTTGGTATACATAAAAGAAAATATGAAATGAAATTAGTGAAGAAGAGAAAAATATGCAATTTCTTGTTATCAATCAAGCTTGCAGCTGGTACTCCTGATTAATAAAAGCCAACCAGGCAATTCAAAAGCTGTATTCGTGGGTATTTAGGAAAAATCCTTTGGCAGTAAGCTGGTTAAAACTAAAATCCTTCCACAACCCCATCAAATGCTTTTGTACCTCTTTCAAAAAGGGAAAGCCACCCTTTCTAACTTCTTAGAAGTAAATTCTTTTGAGTCTAAAGGCCTAGTCAAGTGTTTTTGAAGTTGCACATCACAGTTAACTGGGGCTTGTTACAAATGCCTATTTCTAGAGTCCACCCAGAGCCTAAAATAGGCATTTTTGACAAGCTCATCAGGTGATCCTTCTGCCTAAGAACTGGAGTTAAGTTCTTACTGAAGGCAGTGAATAAATTACTGCTCAGTAGCTCCTCCTAGTGTCAGCTTTTCAGAAAATACTCAAGTTTTCCCAAATTGGGCACAAGAAGCAATGACAATAGTGCCCCCTCATCTGTGGGGGGCTACTTCCAAGACCCCCAGTGGATGACTGAAACCGCAGACAGAACCAAACCCCACATATAGGTGTTTTTTCATACACTTGTGACAAAGTTTTATTTATAAATTAGGTATAGTAAGAGATTAACGACAAAAACTAGTAATAAAATACAATTATAATAATATACTGTAATAAAAGTTACATAAATGTGGTTCCTCTCTCTTTTTCTCTCAAAAGACCACACTGTACCGTACTCACCCTTCTTTTCTTCTTGTGAGGGTACGAGATGATAAAATGCCTACGTGATGAGATGAAGTGAGGCGGATGTGTGACAAAAGCATTGTGATGTAGCACAGGCTAATTCCTGACCTTCTGAAGATGTATCAGAAGGAGGACCATCTGCTCTGGAGCTGCAGTTGACCACGTATAACTGAAACCATGGAAAGCGAAGCCACGGATAAAGGGGAACTACCGTATTTGATGTCAGAACAACAATCAACACCCCTTCAGTTACCAGTGGTCACAGAAAAGGGTATCTGTTTGCACTAATGGGGAAAAATACCTTCCCCTCTTCTTAGCTATGTGGTTAGGGAAGATTTATGATGTTTGAGTTAATAGGTTTTGCCTGTACATCATTTTCTGCTCTCTCTGCAAGAAAAGCTGTCCCTCTCATCACATGAATTGTGAGAAAGTGAGTTTGTACACACTTTCACAAAAAAGAAATCAGAGATGAAGACCCTTCCGACTTTTTTAGAAACCTGGTATGTGCACCAGGATATTCAAAATTCTTTTCAATAAAATACAACATTTAGAGAAAGGTCTTCTGTTTTTGTCTAATTTTTAAAAATTCTATTATATTTGGACAGAAGAAGAAACTACAGAGAAACAATAGGTTAATCTTCAGTTAAATGGATGCTAAACCTGCACTTACATTTTCTACTATTAATGAATTTGAATATGGTATCGATGTAAGATAGTATTAATAAAACTGACAAGACTTTAAAAAAGTATGTTCATTCCGGATGTGTTCTGATGTTGTTGCTTTTACATTACTAGACAAATAGTCCCCTTCAGGCCCCAGAGGCCTGACAGTTGCTGGGGAGATGATGAACAGACATGTCTGCTCCTGTTTCATTTTTCTCCAGCCTGATTCTGCCATTCACCCTATTCTGCCTTCAATAGCTGCCAAAAAAGACTCCAGTTTTTTCCCAACCAAATCTGCCTGGCTTATAAAAGTCCATCTTTGATAAGGTCTGAAATGCACAGGTGACGGGCCTAACCTGAAGCAAGCATGCAGGGAACAATACAGCCACTCGGGCTAAAGCCGAGTGGGCAACACCACAGCTGTCTAATACTGCTCGCCGCCTCTCTCTCAGCTGGGGTGCAGTGGATGAAAAACATGACGTCCGCAAAAATCTGAATGAGGGTGCGCAGCAGTTGAGTAAGCAGTCATGGGCCATGAGATAAGAAGAGTCGACTGGCAGGAGATCAGACAGCAATTTTTAAGGACTATGGATTTGAACATGGATCTTAGGAATTTTACTGGGCAAAGCAGGTTTTTTCCAAGTTAGGGTGACTTCTGACAAGCTGAACAGGGAACTCATTCTGAATTAGGGTCAAGGTTAGTCGTTGCTGGGCTATTTGTCACTAGCTGACTCCCGAGGCTCAGAAACATTAAATTCCTGCCCACGACTGCGTGAGTCATGAGAGCCTAGTCCAGACTGAGTCCCAGGCACGCATAGAGCCTGTACTCTTCCCACTATCTTACACCGTTTTTTGCATTTATCACTTCTGTTCTTTCAGATTTTTGCCCTTTCTAGTTTTGGTTTAAATTACATTTTTCTATATCTACATTGTCACTTGCACAAAGTGAGACCCTGGATTTGGGAACATTACCTATTAAGAGCTTGACATACAGAATTTGGTACAAGTCTTCAGGTTTAATGAATATTTTAACACTGAGCACTTATAAACCTACCTGTCCAATCTAAGGGTGGCCCTGTTGCTACATTGCACTGATGCGATCAGATGTTACTGAAGGGTTTTACACAATGTCAATGATAATTACCTTGTGGTTCTTTTATTGAATGTGTTGTTATGAGTAAATTGGATTTCTCTTGGTCATGGTTAACTAAAACAATAAAATGGAGTTTATCTATATGATCTGGTTGAGGATACAGTACAAATTACTAGTGTGATACTAGTCTCAAAAGAAAAAGACACTATTCTCTTTTCTATGCTTTCCCACAGCCTCCAACCACAGCACTTGACCAAAGCACTGACTTAGTGGGACCCATCTATCTAAGTAAGTGGACAAAAAATCTGGCCCCGCTCTCTTTCTGCACTGGCAAACCCTAAGCAAATCTAAGATAGTCACCTCTTGCTGGATCCTTGGCATAGATCTCTTTAGCTCTATATTTTATCATCACAAGCTCAGCAAGATAGATATAAATATATGTTATGTATATACTGCTACTAAAAAGTGGAATCCTAGAACATACGAAAATTTAAGTGAATTCTTCCTAGTATCACAGATTAATCATGCCTCATCCTGCAGACAGGAAGGTAAGGCAGGAGGAAATACAGGAATGGAATGGACTTCCATTGGCAGCTTGAAGAATTGCACCTTAAACTCTATTTCTCACACACTTAAAGTAAGAGAAAACAAGTATCACTCCAGGTATTTGCTTGTACTTCCTTCCCATCCTTTCAAAGATAATTAGACTTTTTATGTTTGCTTCATGACTTAATGAGTCTCACAGTGCTTTCACACAAGTTATTTTATCCACATTTTCCAGATGGAGAGGCAGAAGCCCAGAGCAGGTAAGTCACCAGATAAGTGGTACGATACCTTTACCCAAAAGTTAAAACTGGAATTCTCTCAGCCCAGCACTTAGGTGGTCAAGCTCAACCTCTATGGTCCTCAATTTCCTTTTTTAAAAGTCAAAGAAAAACCCAGATCATCTCTTTCAATTCTAAACTTTACCCCTTGCCCAAAGTCACAGTGAGGGCTAGTTAACTGACAGAACTGGGACTTTAATCTAAGTACTCTGGCTTTTAAAACAATCAATACTCACTGAACTATGCCAAACCACTTCTAATAAAATAAAACTTCTGTTATCACTGTAACCTGACTCTTTGTCCGTATGATCAGTAGCTCAAGAATCCTAACTGCTAGACCAATAAGTATACCTACCTTTGAGTATGGGTATCATCATAGTCCCATGAGAGACTCTGCTGGTCACAGACTGAAAGTGGTAAAGAAAACATCATGTCTTATATAAGAGCCACTGAAATATGGCCAATCTATAGTACTATTCCTCCAAAGTGGAAGGGAAGTAAAAGACATTCTGTATGCCTTATGAGTCACAACTGTCCTACCAATAAACTGAAAAATGTACAATGAAAACAAAGAAAAGAACCCACAGACTTCAAGGACATGAACAAACAAAACGGCAGGTTGGGGCATTGAGGAGGGGAGGAATAAGATTCAGAATAATCAAGAAACTTCTTGGAACAAGTCATAAATCCCATAACATACATCTCTGGGCATCGTGCTTCTCCAGAACATACAGAATAGCTTCCGGGTAAGCTCATGAAGCTGACAACACCAGGGTCACCTTGGCTAGTGAGACAAACCTCTGTGACTTACACACAGTGAGTTACTCATACACTAAAGACAACTTTCTCAGAATTCCTCACTCCACATACAAGGGTAAACCTCACTTATGAAAATAACTCTCAACCTTGGAACACCAACTAAATTTGGATATTCCAGATCTGGAATAGTTTTGCATTACACTCCTTTTTTTTTTTTTTTTTTTAAACATTTTATTTATTTTTGAGACAGAGAGAGACAGAGCATGAACAGGGGAGGGGCACAGAGAGAGGGAGACACAGAATTGGTAGCAGGCTCCAGGCTCTGAGCGATCAGCCCAGAGCCTGACGCGGGGCTGAAACTCATGGACTGCGAGATCGTGACCTGAGCTGAAGTCGGACGCTTAACCGACTGAGCCACCCAGGCGCCCCATGCATTACACTCCTTCATAAAGGAGTAAATCTGCTCCACATAACCACTCCACTACATACATACATACATAACCATACTCCACTACAACATAAAACAACCACTTTTTGAACCTGATCTCATTCGGGGACTGCTGTCTCTGCCAGAACCCAGATGATGACCATAACCTATTAGTTATCCTATATTCCTTAATCTTCCCTCCTGCTTGCTACTCCCAGATCTAGATTTCCCAAGCACTCATGAGTAGACAAATGATAATGGACCCAGGAGGAATCAGGCACTCTACTGTCTCCACGCCTCATTCTCTGTCCCGTGCAATCAGGATGATGAACCATAAGCAAGGAATATGGCAGACCTATAGGTATGAGAAGATGAGGTGTTCAAAGAACAAGGAATTATGCTCTCTGAAAGAATCAAGCTAGCCATTCTCTAACGGCAATTCTCTTTCATCCACTTTTATTCTCTCTCTGTTGGCTTCCATCCCTGATTTCTATTAATATTAATATAAATGACAAGAAGACTTATTGAAAGGATCTAAGGAAGGAGTAAACTAGGACATATGAGGACAAAAATAAACTGGGCACTAACAACTTTGCACTTGAAGGATGACCATGATATTTTGAACCTACCACACAAAATAATCATACCATTCTTTGAGCAGAGCTAAATAAATTGTTAAAGAATATTATAATTAGTAGATTCTTTACCAAATTTTAGATTATGAAAGCGTTCAAGTATATACATAATTAGTGAGCCCCCAATATTCTTATCAATAATTAACAAGGTTTTACCACAGTGTTACAGCATTTCTTTGTTCTTCGTTTATGTATTTCTTTACGTATTTCTAAGCAAATTTCAGATACCAAGTCACTTTAGCCCTACTCCTTTAAGTATAGATCTCTTAAAAAATAAGGAAATTTTCTTACACAATCACAATGCCATTAGCACACCGAACAAAACTGACAAGAATTCTTTGGTATTATCTAACACAAATCCACAAGTAGATTTCTCAACTGTCTCACGTGTACCTTCTCAAGGTTCAAATCAGGTCCCACACTAGGCCTTCATATTATATCTAGTGACATATCTCTTAGGGTCTTTCTAGAGTCTCCTTCCCCCTGAAAATCCCATGTCTTTCCATGCCATGACTTACTGCAGAAATAGGATTAGTTGTCTTAACAATTTTCCACATTATGGAATTTTGTTTCCTTAGAAAGTCATTAAGCTTGTACCACCATACACTATTTTTTGAGAGTGAAAGTTACTTTTAGAGATTTGAACGGATTTTGATTCTACTTTTTATAGCAAGAATACTTCATAGGTTGATACTGCATATGTGAGGTGCATGCAAGGTCTAATCTAAGATTGATTTTAACATTACTAAGATTGATCAGTGACAGATTCTTTATCAGCACTGAAAAATATTTCTGCTACTGAAATAGATTTCCATAGATTACTATGGAAGTAATTTTTAAGTAACTCTTAATAAAGCAGATAACGTAAGGTTGTTAGCAGTAACCAAAACTTAACAGTCCTTATATTTAGTTATCAATTAAGAAGCAGGAAAATTAACCTGCAATTAAAACCATACACTTGATTCCCATGAATATTACAAAAGTTCAATCTATCTATCCATTTAATTATACCAGCTAATTCAGAGTTACCTAGTTTTCTAGTGAGCAACTATTAAAGACACTGAGCTGGGGTCTATGAAGGGACACAAAGTCATGGCCGTAGAACAGTAAGACATACACTATTAAAAGGATAATAAAAGAGGTAACAAGTGAAGGTAACACACAGTGACAGCAAACTCAGACAAATGCAGAGTTCCGTGAAGGCAAGACCACCATGGGGAACCCTTTCATGAAATTTACTCCTAGAGGGCAGTGAAATCCTTATCTGTTTTGCTGACTGCTACATCATTCATATCTAGACTAGTGCTTGGCCCAGAGGCATTTAATAAAAATCTGAATACATGAATGAAACAGGATTTAAATACCAATGCTTATTCGACTGAACAAGTGTGCATTCCTTCTCTTCCTTCAATGGCGGGAGGCTGGACTTGAGCTGCAGTGGAAGAAGTGGGCAGGTGGAGTGGACAAGGCAAGGGCAGTGAAAGCAGAGGCAACGGTGTGGGGAAACAAAGCTGTGAGAGGACAAAAGATGTCTGGAGCTGACTGACACGGTCCTGGTGATCTTTATTTTAGATCAGTGGGCATTAGCCCTTGGAATACAGAGCCAGGAGGGTTGGTGGAGGTACGCTAGGCTAAAGGGCAGTGCATTCGTTAGACACGGGGGACTACTGGAACTACAAGAAGGAGATTTCATGAAAACAGATAAGAGGATGCCCTGCAAATAAGAAAAACTGCTGTCAGGCAGACCAGTCAGGAGAGTAGTTCAGTGGTAATAACAATCAGAAGTAATAACAGCCATGATAATATTGGTAAAAATGGAAAAGCAGGATGAATGCCACAGGTATTAAAAATACCAAGTCAACAAGAGTTGGTGATGGTCTGATTGCATATGAAGGTCAAAGGAGAGAAAGAAATCAAAGATCATACTCAAGTTCATTATCCAACTTATGTTGGGTAAATACAACATACATTGATGGAAAAGGTAGTCCGCGGTTTTACTTTTTTCTCCACAACTCTGGGTACATTTAATCCACTCGCTGTCATTCTCACATGAAGCCACCCCACAAATGCTTCCATCTAAACTCAGGACCAGAGAAGTTAAGGCTTGGCTCAAAGTCACAAGGGTAGTTACCAACAGATCTAACACTGAAATGGAAATCTACTCCTGTCTCTCGGTTCATTACTCTTTCCACTTCGACAACATAACTAGTTTCCATTAATCTTTCTCAAGAGTGCAATTATAATTTCTAAGAAAGGCAAACCTGTCAGTAGGTGAGGCCTGTCTCTCCTGGTAGAACACCTTGCATTCTTTCAGTGGGAGAAGAAAATGGGAGCCAGGGGCAAGATGTCTGACCTACGGCCTCCTTCAATGCGTGTTTGGAGAAATGATATAATAGATGCAGCTTGCTGACTACAGAAATCACACCCAAAGACTTCCATGTCAAGGTGTTAACAATGTATTTCTGGAAGCTCGGGGTACTTTCTGCAACCCACTCACACATTGGTATATAATAAATTAGGAATAATATATTTCTATGATATACTTTAGACAACAGAGACACTCAACAAATTACTTGCACTTAACCTACATGAAGAACCAACACTAGAGCTGAGGGAGAGAGGTGAGGACAAATATGCCCCCTCCTTCACTTCAAAGTGCGGGCATCTTCAGTCTTCCTCAGACATACATTCCAAAGGCTGAAGTAGGAGACAGTCATGAGGAGGAGGAGGAGAATGAGGAAGTGGAGGAGAAGTCCACATGAGAGACCAGGGATAATGTAAAATTTAGTTGATGTCCAGGCCAATCTTGTTTAAGTGCATTTTATAAGAAAGTAAATCTGAGTAGTGAGTGTTTTGTGTTTTGTTTTAAAGCTGGAATAATGCTAGGCCCATGATTTGAAAGCAATCCCCACCCTCACCAGGCCCAAGTCTTTTGAGATAAAATAGTTTACATTTGGAATTAATGGATGAGAAAAAGGGTTGCTAATTTCCAAAAAAATATTTCTTTTGAGGTGAAAGGGTTTCATCTTAATGTTTCCAACCTTCTTTCATTTAGTGATGATTTGCTGAATATCCTGTACATTAGGCCCTATCCACTTACAGAATGGGTAACTTCTGTAAAAATGGACATTTTTCCCTCTAAAATAAAAATGTGCGAGGAGACAAGAGCTTTCATCTCTGGAAAGACTGACCTTGAGAGGTTCTGCTGGTACAACCTAACTTGCAGCTGGAGGGCAGGGTGGATGCTCCACTGACAAGGAGGCCTGAGTATACAGCAATGACCTCCCCACCCCATCCCTTACCAGAACCCAGGCCACGTTCTCTAGAAAGCAACAGTGCCTTTCTAGAGAAACTGAACCTCACTAAAAGAAAGTAGTGGTGCCTATGCAAACAGAGCTCTCGATCAGCTGTTCACTGATTGACTCAAATGAGGGCTGGAGAGCAAAGGAACATCTGACTACGGAGAAGGTCTCCAACATGAAAGAAACCACACCCAAAATCCAACAGAAAAAAAGGAGCTCAGAGGAAGAAGAGAAAAACAACCTGTAGCTTTCATAAAATAATGCACTGAGAGATACAGGGGCACTCTGCACCCATGAAATGAGAACAGGATGCTACTTATAAATGAATGAATGAATGAATGAATGAATGAATGAATAAATAAATAAATAAATGGAACAATCAAATGATGAGAAGCAGCTCTTGGAAATTAAAAATATGAAAACAAAACTTAAAATTTAATAGAAAGATTGAAAGAAAAAATATCAAAGAAAATCCAAAAGTGAATTCAGATACAGAAAAATAGGAGACAAAAGATGAAGAAAATCTGAAGAATAATTGAAGATGCCCACCATGTAACTAGTGACTTCCAGAGAAAAAGGAAAGGAAGAAATTATCAAAGAATGAATAAAAGGTATTTCCAGAACTGACAGAAAGACATGAATCTTCACAGTGGAAGGCTTATCAAGTATCTCATGAATAAAAACTCCCAACCAACTCACATTTCCACGAGAATTTAGAAATCCAAGGATAAAAAGATCCTAAAAACTCCTGAAGACAAAACAGATACACGTAGAGGAACACAGTAAGAACAGCAGCAATGGAAATCAGAAGAGACTAGAGTAATACCTTCAAAAGTCTGAAAAGAAACCTTCTCAGAAAGCTGGAGGAAGAGGAGCGAGGAGACACAGGACAAAAGAGAGAAGAGGAGCAGGGTGGAAGGAAAATTTGGGATGACAGGGCTAGAGCAAACCCAACGGCCAAAGTAAGCAGAATGAAGGCAATCCCTGGGGAAAAAACTGAGCTGAATGATTACCCACTATGTTCGACACTGCAGAAAAATATTCTATTAAAAGGCTATTAAGGAAATAGAAAAAGTTACATGGATACACCCTTTGTCCCAGAAAATGCAAAATTATAAAAGGACATGTACACTTATAAAAGAAATAATAGTACACTACTTGGCTTAGCAAGGAACAATATTTACATAGTCATAAAAATATAAATACCAAATTTTAAATTAACTAATAATTATGTCAGTACAAGTTCTCTTCAGTAACCAACTAAAAGAGAAGTCCAGATGATGTTAAAAAAATTAACTCATCAAGAATGTCCCTGTAGGGGCACCTGGGTGGCTCAGTTGGTTAAGCGGCCCACTTCGGCTCAGGTAATGATCTCGCGGTCCGTGAGTTCGAGACCCACGTCGGGCTCTGTGCTGACAGCTCAGAGCCTGGAGCCTGTTTCAGATTCTGTGTCTCCCTCTCTCTGACCCTCCCCCGTTCATGCTCTGTCTCTCTCTGTCTCAAAAATAAATAAACGTTAAAAAAAAAAAAAAAAGAATGTCACTGTAACAGACATCTTTAAATATGAAAATAAATACCCTATAATTTTAGAAGACTTTGAGGTTCTGGAGGGAACAGTTGGGAGATGGAGCAGCACAGGATGTGAATGCAGAATGCTGCTTTTCATTATAAGCTGTTCAGTGCAGCTTAATTTTTAAAATCAATGTGCAGGTATCACTTTGAAAAATAACAAGGAACAAAATGAATGCTCACTATCACTACGTGCCTGGGACTATTTGAACTGCTTTCCAGATGATCTCATTTAATCTCCAAACTAAGAATCCTTTTAGGTAATACCATTATTACCCCATTTTAAAGGTGAGGAAATTAAAGCACAGAGAGGTTAGGTAATTGGCCTAGGAGCTCACTGCCAGCAACTGATGAAGCCAGGGTTCAAACTTAGGCAGCGTGGACCACAATCTGGAGATCTTAACTTTGAAGAAAGCCAGGAAACTTTAATTTCATAAATTATTTTGGAGAAAGTGGATTTCCACCTATTGATAAACCTAGACAGTCACAACCAATCAGACTAAGAGACATGAATAAGTAGAAAGCATTTATTTTCTCATATCTAAAATCCCATATTTTTTTTTATCAACAATAAAAAACGCAGCCCAAACAGCAAGAGCAGCAGAAAAGAAAAAGTTGGAAAAAATTACAGTCACACAAACTATAGTTAAAAAATGACTAAGTTTCCTTGATATATGAATTTGTTGGAAAACCATTTATCAACAGCCTGTTTCTCTCTAGCAGAGTCCCTCAAGCCGAGAGCCATGTCATTCCCCTTTGACTGATTAATTAGCCAATCAGGGGACATTTTTCATTGTGAGGCATGATGGTTTATTCCAGCTAATGTTTGGTCTCTAATGGCGACATATTAAAGCCAACTCGGCTATTTCAGCCTTGTGGAGTGACCAAAAGGAAAGGATAGAAGATAAATCAAAAGAGCTCCTTTCAGTTTCCCTTCAGTCCTTAACAAAACCCCCAAGGAGCAAATGGCTGGAGGAAAGATCCTCTACCAATAAAGAGAAAAAACAAAGAAAAGAAAGGCGGAAATGCCTTCAAGCCAAGGGGATCCTTTCCTGTTTCTGAGGAGCAATAATTTATCCTCTGTTGATTAACAGACCACTGATAGAACAGGCACCAAAAAGTCAATATCTAGCTCTTGTTCTTTTTATCAAAAGCTGTGCTCAATAGAAAATCTAGCTCTGCAATGCTTCTTACTCACTTGGAATGATTTCACCTGCACGCTGAGTTAGACGAGGCCACGAGCAACCTCATCTCAGGCATTATTTACACTCAGCTCTCACTCCAGTCAAGCAGCCGCCCATGGTGCTGCAGGCTCTTGCAGTTTCTTAGCATCCTTATGCCTCTGACAGGCACCACAAAGCATGAAGAAGTACAAGTTCAAATATCAGAGGAATACAAGTTCCACAGAAGATTGATGTGAATCTTCACAAATGCAGGAGATAGGAAGCACCTCTTATATATGTGTCGTATGCTGCCTAGCCTCTGCAAGGTGGTCCTGAGCAGCTGGTCTTTGCCATGCAATTCCACACTTGCACACTTACTTACGTACATAAAACTCCCTGGCTTTCTCACCTCCAGCTAAGCCAAAGATTCCAAACCAGCAGTCTGTGTTACATGAGATCACAAACACGTTTCACTTGTCCTGAACAAGATCTACTACCACTACCATCATCAACATCATGGTTATTATTTTATGAATCTTGGAGACTTCCAGACAGGATATCGATTTCCCTGATTCCCTATAATCTTACAGTTAGACTATTCACACATTTACAGTCAGATGCCTAGATCCCATTGACATTTGAGTTTGAGACCCAGGATAAGGTGTTCATGTTACACCTTTTTTTCTATGCCTTGTCCATTCAGACACTCCTGCCCTTTGGGCTGAGATCAATCACCAGTTCTTCTCTGTAGATTTTTCTGACATCATGGTAAAAGTTAATGGTTCTCTGGTCTGTGTTTCCACAATGTTTAAAACATACTTCAGTAACTGAGTTCAATTCAACAAAACCTTCACTGGGAACCTACTCCATGCCAGGCATGTTTCTAAATGCTAGACAGTACAAAAATTCCTGCCCTCACGGGGGTTCCAATCTACTGAAGAAAGATGGTAAGTAAACAATTTAGTACATCAGATGGCAGTGACTGCTATGGAGAAAAACACAGCAAAGGAGAAGGTATAAGAGTGTCACAGTTTTTTGTTGTTATTGTTTGTGTTTTCAATTATATATAGGATAATCAAGGAAGACCAACTGAGAGGACATTTGGACAAAAACGCAGAGGCGGCAGGGGCAAGCCACTCCACACAGAGGAGCCACCAAGTACTTAAACTTGAGGTGGAAGCTTTCCTATAGAGAAACAGCAAAGCAGCCAGTGTGATGAGGGCAAAGTGGGTACCAATAACCCAGAAGATGAGGTAGGGTGGTAGTGTATGTGTGTGTGTGTTTGTATAAGAGAGAGGGCCGGGGTGGGGGTGGGGGAGCACAACATATAGGACTTTAGGCAACTGTAAAGATTTGCCTTTTGCACTGAGTGTGACAAGAAAATGTGGGAGGGTTTTAAACACAGTAGTGACATGCTTTCAATTACATTTTCAAAAGATCAATCAAGCTGCTATAGAAAAAATACACTGCAGAAAAGACTCTTTACACTCTCTTATAGAATTTATTACATTATATTCAAGATATTTCGACATCTATCTCCTCTAGCAGAGGACCGTGAATTCCATGAAGGGGACCAAATCCTATCATCTTCGCAGCTTCAGCAATTACAGTAATACCTGGGATACACTAGGTAAATTTTTATAACCGTTGAAGTTTTCCCAGCTTTCCAATTATTAAATAAGTGCCAACAAACTATGTTTATTATGGAAGAGAAGAAAACAACTGAACATATCCTGTAAGAGGATATCTTTTGTGTCTGGTTTCGAAAGTATTAATACAGGGGTGCCTGGGTGGCTCAGTCGGTTAAGTATCTATCTGACTCTTGATCTCGGCTCAGGTCATGATCTCACGGTTTGTGAGATCAAGCCCTGTGCTGGGCTCTGTGCTGACAGTGTGGAACCTGCTTGAGATTCTCTCCCCCTCTCTCTGCCCCTCCCCCACGTACACATGTGTGTGTACGTGTTCTCTCCCAAAATATATAAATAAACGTTAAAAAAAAAAAGGATTAATAGAAGTGAAGAATGTACTCAGGTACAAAGGATCATCTTGATTTAAGTTTAATATCCTTGGTAAACTATTTACTATTTTGTCCTTTCCTATCTCCAGGATGTCATGTTGCTCAGATGAACTTTAGTGAAAGAAAAGGGGAGGGTAATGGTCTCCTGGTGCTTCCTAAATGGACTGTCCCTCAATTCTCTTAGTTGGCATTTAATTCCAGTTGCAAGTATCTCCAGAAGTTAAATTTTCTATGACCTCTCTAAATAATTTGTACCATCCACTTCCTCTTTAAAGAACATTCTTTATATCTAACTTAATCTCTGAAGCTCACATTAAAAAATCGTTTTCTCTTTCTTCTGATAATGGAATCACACTAATTTCCACAATGATGACAGAAATAGTCCTACTTGATACAGGGGCATAAACTAGATGATCTTAAGAGCCTATCTGTCCTGAGATCCTATTATCTTTTCATAAACAAACAGACTCTAACAGTACTAAACCACTGTATACCTTTTGGGAATAGGGATAGCATCAAATACATTTTGAAACTTATTAAATTCAGTACCATCATCTCCATGAATACTTAATAAATGTTGATGGTGATAAAGAGCTTTTACCTCAGTTTTCTTTTTCTCATGTTTTTTAAAAGCAATGAATTCTTTACATGATAAACAAATGCTAATACCTTTACCCGAATTGTACAGGACATCACATTACAAGGAAGATCACTGCCTTAGTTATTACTCATCTTAAATATTAATTAAAACAAAATCGATATGCCAAGAAATCCTCTATAATTGCTACAATAGCAAAATGACAACAAAAAAGCCTCCCTGCTGGAGGACTTTAAGGAAGGGCTTATTGGCAATGAGTAAGTTTAGTCAGTACATTTGTAATACTGCTCAGCATGTAACTGTGTGCAAATGGATTAAAATTTTCTCATTTCTATATTAGGTTTATTTTTACCACCTTAAATTTGAGTGTATTAACAATTATAATGACAGTGATCTTAGAGGCAGCAACAAAGATACGCTGGGCACTTATTGCATGCAAGAGACTTGCTGAGAACTTTACACGGCTTATTCAATCTTGCTAGATGATTTACTGTGCCAATTTTATGAATGGAAAAGCTGAGGCTCAGAGAGGTAAGTAACTTGCTCCAAATCACACAGTCTTCACACTACTCATGGATCAAACACAGGTTTATCAAACTGTGAAGTGCCTGCTCAATGCCATATTCCATTGATTGAGCCTCCCTTTAGAAGAAACCAGAGAAACAAAACAATTCATTTGATGACATCATTTCCTCATTCCACAGGTTAAGACAGATCTACCAGGTTCACCATCAATGTATAATCACAGAACCACAGAATGACAGATCCTAAGAGAACCACTTCAGTTATCTGGGCAACAAATCACTGCAAAACTTAGCAGCTTAAAACAACAATCCTTTCATTACCACATGCTATTTCTGTGGGTCACTAATTCAAGGAAGAGTTTGGCTGGGCAAAGAGTCTGGCTACAGTTCTCTCTAACGATCAAAGGGTGTTGACCAGAACCTCTTTCTCTTCGTGAAGAGAAAGGGCACCTGCATAATTCTGTGGGCCATGCTCTCCACGAGGGCTAGTCTGGGCTTTGGGCTTTCTTACAGCTTGGGGGTTCAGGGCTACTGCACTGCTTATATGAAGGCTGAAGCCTTCAAGAGTAAGTATTTTAGCCAGCAAGGCTTCTGAAGTCAGGCAGCATCCCCCCTGCTACACTCTATCACTATAAGCAAGTCACAGTCCTGCCCAGATGGAAGGGGAGGGGACTGGGCTCCACTTCTCATCCACTGTCATGATTAGACAGTGGCAAGGGTCAATCTAGAAGAGTATGTGGAATGGGAAATATCACTGAGGAGAATCTCTGGAAAACAGAATCTAGTTGAAGGACATACAATTCAACGCTCTCACTAAATAAGAAAATGGAGTTTACACATTAAAAAACATCCAAGACGGTTAACTTCACCTTGACACTCAACATTTCTAATAACTCCTTTAAGACTTGAATTGTTAAGACAACTTGCTATTCTACCTCAATATTATGCAATTTCTTGCTTAAACACACCAAAGACTTTTTACATTCATCTCCTGGGTAAGGAACAGAAGTAGATAAAGCCAAAATTGTCCCAAGTACAGGAGAATCAAGAAGAGGAATCCAAGTAATGTTTTTCCTTTGTAGTCTAGGACAACATAAAACTTATTTCAAATATATTTCATGTGTCCTCTTTACTTCAGAATCAGGGAACCTTAGACTTGGAAGTACTCAAAAGCATTTAGTTCAGACTCCCTCATTTCAAGAATTCCTCACACAAACCACAAGGTACATCCTACAGCTGATCAGCCCATGTTGCTTCTTTTCTCTAGGTAGATATCTATCAATTTCATCCACCAGTACTAGTTTTTCCTTATGAAGCATAACAAACAAACCTGTTCCTTTTTTAGAGGACCAGTAAAACTATTTAAGTTCAAGTCAGGATTTCTCAGAATTCAGGCAAAATTTCCTAACTGCTCATTTGCTAGTTCTGTGCATAACCTGCTTTCCTGATACTTTGGTCCCTAGGGCTCATGTCTGAACACACTCTTAAAATATGGCACCCAGGCCTGAACAGACTAGTTCAAATATGGTCACCAGTGCAGAAAATAAGCAAAAAGCCTGCTTCTTTCAGCATGGAGGCACAATCATTCTGACACAGCACAAGCCTCCATGCAAGATAGCTGCCATACTACATGCTTTGGCTTATGTAAAACTGTGGTCAGGTTGCATGTCCCGGCCTCTAAGTTAATTCTCATCTAACTGCTACCAAATAGGATCTTTCCAGGATTAAATGAGGCTTTACATATCTTCACAAATTTTCATCTATTTAGTTTGGTTAAATAAAGTGTTTTCCAGCTTAGACAGGTTATTTTGGATCTGTTATCAGTAGTCAAAATGGTGACGGGAATTACTGAAGTCATCAACGCCAGCAAAAAAATAAACTTAATATAGACTTAAATGTATTATTTGGTTTGTTTGTGGGCTTGGTTTAAATTTATCTCTAACTAAAAGGTTCTTCATTAGAAGATGGCTTTAGCAAATACTAGTATAGGAAAACTGCCCAGCTTTTGAATGCTAATGCCCAGATCAGGGGTGAGGAGGGGGAGGCAGTGACAGAGGTCGCAAGAAGGGGGAAACATTCAAATTTAAGAGTTTGTATTCTGGAAACAATTTATAAAACTCAACTTAATTCATGAATATAGGTAATTAAAAGGAACATTTGGAACTAAGGAGAAATATCCCTCAAGGACATTTCAAACAAAAATTAAAAAAACAAAAAACAAAAAAAGACTCTTCTTTTCCCAATGATCTTCCCTTAAGAGGTACTGAGGGCAATTTATAGAACTAATGGAATGGTCAAAAATACCTCCGTGAATTCAATTAGCTAAAAGAGAAGGGTCTGCTTGGAAGTGAGTTTTTAGATTTGACAGCCAGAAATGGGAAAGAGAGGGAATTCATGATAACTGACAAGAAAGGGACATAAACCACAAAAGTCATGCTTTGGTTCAAAAGGCAAAAGCCATCAGATTATTCAAGCAAAGTGATCATTAACTGGGGTATCCTGGGAGCATGTACGAAATAACAAAGTTTCTAATTCAATCAGATTATAGAGGTGACTAAATACACAATTATTTTGTCAAGAGACTATGCCAGAAACACGCTGTTTAGAGAAACAAAGTAGGAATGCTGGTAACACATTCTCAATCCTTGATATGGTTTAGGAGTATTTTCTCTAGTGATAAGGCTGAATCAGGAAACAAGCTGGATAGAGGAAGGAAACTGGAAAGGTGGGGGGAGGGAAAAAATGAGAGAAGCAAAAAAAAAAAAAGAGGAGTATCAGGAAGTTCAACAAGATAGGAACTAATGGAATTTGTTTTTTAGCGTCTCCAACTCCCACTTGCACACCAAGTGAGAAAAGATACATACACACACATACACACACACACACGTATCTATAACTCCTGGCAGGCACTGGCCAGCACAAGTATATGCTGTAGGTCTCAAGGGGCCCTAGCAATCTCAGTTCAATATATTCGATCATTTCTTTGTCTCCATAGAAAGTGCATACATCTCCAATTTAGGGGCACTCCAATCCAGAGTCATTGTCTTCCTATTACAAAGATGATGGGGAAAGGAAGGACTTGGAAATTAGAAATGTACAACCAACCATTCCCATACACAGCAGTTTACTAAAAGGTTTCTGACTACTCGGTAGTGTGTGAGGATCTTTCACTATTTAAGCAAGTAGTTCTGAATAGCCAGATTCAGATAGGGCAACAGTGCCGCTAGATTGTCTCTGCGGCTTGAGAAAACACTGAGCACTGAGAAAGTCAGAGGGTAGTTCCTAAAGAGACAGGAAGGTTTTAATTTCTTTAAAAATACAACACAGTTAAGCCTATGAAACACTATTCCAGAGTGAAATGCAATGTCTAAAGGCCAATTTCTGGCAAATGGGATTGATTTTTAAAAACACAAAATGGCATAAGCAAACATTCATTCAATAATCCTTTCTTGAGAAACTACTAGGTGTACCAGTGGATTATGCTTGGCATAGGATTGAAAGTTAACTGATGAATATTTCCTACTCTCAGAGAAGAGACAGCTATTTATTAATTAAAACATTCCAAAAGGAAAAAAATATTTCAAATATCAACCTTGAAGCTATACAAACCATTTTTAAGATGAGAAACAAGTCCATTTTTAAAAAACAGAAGTGCAAGGAGATTTTAATTTACTGAATTCCTACCATGTGCCAAGCACTGACTCAAGGCCATGCCAGAGGCCCAGAGATGAATACAACACAAATCCTCTCTCTTTATGTAGTTTACTGTCCAGTGTGTGTGATGGATGAAAAACTCCATGTGTAAAAATACAGGAGATTGATTTCTTCATTTGATGTGTCAAGATCAGAAAGAGGATAAAAGGCATAATCGAAATTTCATCAATGTGTCCCAGACATCTTAGGTTTAGCTTAGATTGTTATTTTGATGTGGTTTTTTTTCCTACATATTATATTCAAAATAATTAAAGAATCAGATTCCTGGTCTGGCACAGTTTGCTCCTCTACATAATACAAGGCTCACTACTACTACTACCCTCACAAAGAAAATGTTCATTTTATATAATTTTTTTTTAACTAGGAAGATTTTTTATGCACAGTCCTGGATTTTAAAAATTCCTTTTGGATCAAGGACTCCCAGGAAAATCTGATGAAAGCTCTGGACTTTATATATCCATACTTACACGTACATAAGCCCACAAACAAATTCTGCATGCAACTTAGAGGAGTTCACCAACCCACTATAATGAGTGTACCCAGAGATACTGTCCAAGGACCTCTCCTGCACTGACATGTTACACAGAACAAACCTGTCATATAATAATGATACCACTTTATATTTATCATCACTTTACAGTTTCATGTACTTCTGACATTACTAAAGTAAAGGACTTCATCAATACATTTGGATTTTTTTAATTTTTTTTTTTAACGTTTATTTTTATTTTTGAGACACAGAGAGACACAGCATGAACGGGGGAGGGGCAGAGAGAGAGGGAGACACAGAATCGGAAGCAGGCTCCAGGCTCCGAGCCATCAGCCCAGAGCCTGACGCAGGGCTCGAACTCGCGGACCACGAGATCGTGACCTGAGCTGAAGTCGGACACTCAACCGACTGAGCCACCCAGGCGCCCCAATACATTTGGATTTCAAAGACATCAAACAATCTGATTTCTACAGGGCATTTTCTAAAGTTCCACAAGATAGAAGACATACAATCTAGCAAAAGACATAAAAGCTAGCAAGCATTAAGTGTCCAAGGTAGATCATGGAAACTACGATCAGCCCTTAAAATCTGGGTACTGATTGTTACAGATGTAAGTGGACCCAGCATGTAACTGTGAGAGATCAAATGGCTGATACATAGAACATTCAATCTTGAATCAGACAATTGTGTTGACAGCAGCAGTTGCTGAGGTTGGGGAAGGTGCAGGGAAGGGAGTTGACTACAAGTGGAGGTAGTATGAGGGAGATCTTTATGGTGAGGGAATAGTTCTGTAATTAACTGAGACAGTGGTTACAGGATCCACAAATGGGATAAAGTGGCATACACAGAACTACACACACAGACTGTATGAATGTCACTTTCCTGGTTTTCATCTTATGCTATAGTTGTACAAAATGTAATCACTGGGATAACTGGGTGAAGAGTACAAGAAACCCCTCTGAACTATCCTTGCAACTTCCTATGCATCTGTAATTATTTCCAAATAAGAAGCTTTAAAGCAAAAAGCCAAAAAAAAAATCTGTTATTAATTAAGGGTTGCAGATATTTCTTGAATATAAATGTATTCAGATCATTTGATGCATATGAGAAACCAGAAAATGCACAAGTAACACAGCATCTGTGCTCCAGAAACTAAAGCTAGCTCTTTCTTTTTTTTCTTTACAGCACAAGTGGGGAAGGGGCAGAGAGCAAGGGAGAGAGAGAGAATTCCAAGCAGGCTCCTCATTGCCAGCACAGAGCTCGTGGGCTCAAACTCATGAAACTGTGAGATCATGACCTGAGCTGAAACCAAAAGTTGAATGCTTAACCGACTGAGCCACTCAGGCGCCCCTGGCTGGCTCTTAATTCAGCTCCCACCAGCACAGTAAATTGTTCCCAAAGCTGGCCCAGGCATTTGTAATATGCTTCTGAACCCACCATAGATCAATTCTGACTGAAGGCAAGGCAGTGAGGTTTTGGAAGTTAAACCATTATTTTCAGCAAAATAATAGCCAACCATTTCCCCACAAAATTATGATGACGTATTAACTGCTTATGTCTCTAACAAAATCTCAAAGAAAATTTCTGAGGCATAACTGGACTCATTTAAACATAGATTTTTTTTTTTTTTTTTTTTTTAATGCACAAAAGTTAATTAACATTGTGGGAGAGGGAAAAGGACAAGGACTTTGGAGTCAGAGGGACCTGGATTTAAACCCCATTTGTGCTGTGTTGGACCTTCATAACAAATCCTTCTGAGCCTTGGTTTCCTTAGTGCTAAAAAGGTGATAATAATGCCTACTTCACAGAAGTGTTACAAGGATTAAATGAAATACTATCATATATGTCTCTCACAGTGTCCAGCACATGCATGCTTCATAAGGTTGTAGTTTCTTTTCTATCACTACAACAGTCAGGGGTTATAGAAATCAGTAAGTCAGGCTAAGTTGTGAGAGAGACAATGTTGCCCAAGCCAGATGTGGTCAATGCCCAAGGTTCTTTAAATCCAGATGCAAAGACAAGATTAGCATCAGCACCTTAACCAGAGCACCCAGGGAGGATTACTACTTCAACATTCAACACTGCCATGGTGTCTAAGATTCTTTAGGTATTTGACCTCCAGCAGCACCTTTACCTTGGCAATGCCAAATATAATTTCAGGCCAATACTGTTAGGGGGTCAAGGGAGTAAAAACAAGTGATCCTACTTCCAACTGCAAACGGGAACCAAAAGAGGTTGTATTTTCAAACAAATCTCATCAAAGGCCTCCTGCCCTTGGCTATAAGGACCATTGTAACTAACATGGTAAGGTTTCATAGCAACAATTTATTCAGGGAAGGTACAGGTGTGCCTCAATGAGAGCCAACTCTATATATGAAAATCCATACATATCTAAAACTTAAATTTAAAAGTGATTCTGCTTTAGAGAGAAAGGCAAACCAAGAAATAGACTCTTACCTATTGAGAACAAACTGAGGGTTACCAGAGGGGAGGTAGGTGGGGGCACGGGTGAAAGAGGTGATGGAGATTAAGGAGGGCACTTGTGATAGCACCGGGTATTGTATGGAAGTGCTGACTCACTACATTGTACACCTGAAACTAATACTACACTGTACTTAATGCTAACTGGAATTTAAATAAAAACTTAAAAGTGACTCTGCTTTACAGAAATACTTCTTAGTTGGTGTCTTAAAATGTGATTAGATTTAAATACATTCCATGTTATACGCAAATACGTACAGACGTATATTAAATGTCAAATACCACCGGGGCCCAATCTACTCCTTGTACTGCATGCAGCAGAGTGTGACCAGCAGCATCGGCATCACCTGGGAGCTTCTCAGAAATGCAGACTCTTGGGCCCCACCCCACCCTCAAGAACCAGAACCTGCAGTTTAATAAAATTCCCAGACAGTCTGTGTCCAGATTAAGATTTCAGAGGCCCTGTCCTAGGCAATATTCGTAATCCTAAAGTCAGAAGCTCTCCCAAATGCCATATATGACAGGGCTTCTACTAGTGGCTCTCAATCCTTACTCCCAATAATCACCTGTGTCATCTGGGTAGGCTTTATTTGATATTAAAATGATTTTTCTTCTTCTCTTTTTAATACCTATTCCTGGACCCTAACCCCAAATTAGGATTTAACTGGCCTGGGGTGGCACCCTGGCATTATCATTTTTTAAAAAGCTCCTTAGGTGACTGAGTGCAAGAGATGCTGAGAACCACTGCTACAGACCAAGTGCTGCGTCCTGATATAAAACTTCCTCAGCGAACAATCAGGATGTTCAATGCATCAACAAGAGGAGGACCGTAAGCTGGAATGAGAGATGAAGACACGCCTGGATATAAATCTTGCACAAAGCACAGGATCCTGTAAGGCCGGTCTTCTCCACACCAACTGCACCAAAATAGATTTTCCCTGGATTAGTACCAGGGAATTGTTTCCGAAGCTCCTCAAATACAGGCTCATGTCAACGTGGTCATGAATGACATCACCGTCAAAAGGCCAAGTAATACCAGACAGTGTTGAAAACCTCAAGGCACCTAACATCAGTAGTCCTCAGGCAGATGTCTGCCAGAGGATTAGAAACCTCTAATTGCCTTTAACAAAAAGCTTTCCTGTGCTTACCACAGAAGTTCTTTTAAAGTTCTACCAAAAGTTTCCTTCCCTGATCTGTTCAACCATAAAATTTCAAACAGAGTGCTACAAAAGACCACGGTTTCAGGCAGCAGGGAGAAAAAGGCAGGCCAAGTAATCCAAGAATGCAAAGATCCAGAAATGCCAGCACAGTAAGAATGCAGGATTGACAGAGCTGGAACAAAAAGGTTATTTTCAGGGGTCCAGGATGGACTATGGGGCCGAGGCAAAGGTGCCAGGTGTGGCCATGGGAGGGCATGGTTAGGTCAGTGCAGAGGTAATAGAACATCCTTGAGGATACTCAAATTATGGAGCATGATCAAAGGACAGTGATTAAAGAGGAAGACTCAGATAAGACAAATGCAGTCTTTAGTGAACAAGGCAGGGGCCTGCCTGAGCCAATCCAGGTCATACAGTCACCACTGAGGGGCAGAGGGGTGACCAGAAGCAGGGCTGTCTGATGATCCTCTGCTCTTTCCAACAGCCTCTCTGGGAGTGAAACATCCAGTGTGGCCTGATGGCAGAACGCCTCCTCCCTAACGACCCACCTGCCTTTGACATGACTCAGCAGAGACCTATAAACACCGCCCCTCAGCGAGCCAACGGAGCACTGCTTCCTCAGTCCTCACTTTAAAGGTGTAGGGGCAGAAAAGCCCTGACAAATGGAATTTAGTCCCAACCTGCAAAGGAAATCACCGAGCAAAAATTTCTAATAACTGCTTATTCTAGAGTCTTCGGAAATAATATGAAGTAACAAAAAGCTACTACCCTGGAAAAATTCCTGTCAGTCTAGAGAAATGTCAGAAAAAATTGCACCAGGGCCTTGGCTAGAAACCAATAAAGAAACCTAAGTAGGACACACCAGATTAACTGAGTAATAGTTATAGCAACCATACTGCGGATTTTTGGAGGCGACACCAATTTTAAATTTTTACTCCTATATCTCCAGAAACCCCTATTTCACAAATTCTATTTTGACATCCAAACTCAGGACTGCCTCTTACTTTGGAAATGGCACAAAAAACTCCATACTAAATTACAAAGCCCAATTTACTAATGAAGCTTATGAATTATGGACTCATCTCATGTAGGGTACGGTGTAGTCACCCTGCTCTCGCCTAGTTTTAAGACAAACACTATTGTACAATGGAGGAAATACTACATCCAAATCCCTTACAGATTCTTGGTGATGATCCTACACTTTCAAAATGTTTTTAAAAGGAAGAAGACCAGGACAGGACTATGTAGATGACATTGTCCCTCCCAAGCCATATCCCAAACAGTTATGCAGTCTGAGCAAACAAAACCGCTGCAAGAATCCTCGGATGGGAGAGACATTTTCCCCATTGAATATGTCAGCAAAGGCATTCTTCCCAGAGTCTACTCTAGTCCTCACACAAGGGAAAAAGCAGGTGACACATACTCTTCTTTAGAATCCTTGTATCTTCCAACTACTATTATTAAGAAGGTCACATTTAGCCTTTGAGACTTCTCACATCTTTTTTTTGGAGCTTTATCTAAAGAGTACTATCAGTAATAGATACAAATAGTTCTACGCACAGCTGAAAACCAAGCGGTGTTGAAACAGAACATATCAATTGTATGTGGCTTAATACCTCAGGAGTCTTCTTACTCTGTCTTTTCCCAAAAATGCAGTCAAGATCTGTTTTGCTCCGAGATGATAGATCCTTCCCTAGAAAAACAACACGGTGCCTTTCAGTAATACCATTCTTTCTAAAATAAGGGGCACAAATATAAACTATGAGAATCCTGAAAGCAAAATGGGATTTTGGAAAAGAGACAATTTTGTAAACTACTTTCTGCCTCCCTTCACAACAACTCCTTAGTTAACAAGTAAAATCAAATAAATTTTAAAATGACTTAAAACTCAAGACAGTGTTTCACAACCAGAATCCGTGATGTTCTCTTCTTTATGGTAGAAACAATCAAAAGCATGTAGCATGAGAGGAAAACTGAATTTCAAAGCTAGCTCTACTACTGGTATACCTTTCACTTATGATTTCTGGGTCTCTGGGTTTCCCATTTATAAAACAGATATTTTTTACTTCAAGGAGACATGAGTTACTCAGGATTATGAAATGCAGAACAAAAAATGCTGGTAGCTTTACAGCTTTTAAACACACACGAATGAGAGCATACTGTATTTGACACATAGGAGCTCAATAACTAATTGAATGAATGAGAAAAAATTTAAAAAGAATAAATGCAAACAAAAATTACTACATTAGGGTGAAAGGATTTCAGATTTTTCTCTTTAAAATGTTCTTTACTGTTACAACTATATCATCTTTAAATAAAAGGATACATAATAAGAGCAGGAAATGAAATGGCTTCTGGCAAAGCACTGTCCAAAGGACCTATGTCTCTTATTAAAAACACTAAACTCTTTAACTTAATTTCAAACCCACAAACCAACTAATTTAAAATTCACTTCTTTGGAATTTCTACTTCTACCAATAATACTCTGTGAGCAGTCAACTGAATCTCTTCCCATTTGTCAACTACATGGCAAATGCACTTTAAAATGTAACTACTACATGTAAAGTCTTGAGGCTCCGGGGGAGTTAGGCTCTAGGTTAGACACAGGAATTTTTGTTTTGAGTAGGAAGCCTAAGTTCCAATGTCATGGACCCACTGGTCTTCTTAGCTTCCTGTAGCAAACTGACTTGGGAAAGTAATGGCATGACCCAGAAAGTTCTAGTTCACTGACAATCACTGGGGCATTCAAATATGATATCGCTCAGTGACTCCATGAAATTAAAAAACAAAACACCCTTGGATTTAATGCAAAGCCAGGCGCCATAACCAGTTTCATAGGCAGCAGTACCAGATTCAATGGTCCAGTCAATACGACCTGTTTCTATCAGGAAGGACATGTTCCTTCATGGCTCTGTGTTACTCTCTCCTTTCTTCCTGAGCTAGAAACAAAGCCCTCCTGGTTCTGATTATTAAGCAGACCCATACAACAGACCCCATAGGAAACCTACTTAAGAACAAAATGAAGCATATCCCAGACAAGAACTCAGAAAATGAACCAGAAAAGTGGGGAATAACACTGCTCATGGTGGGGATAAGTGGACAAACCCTCAGGAGGAGGTCTAGAGATCTATTCTTAGCTTTGTCATCAGCATAACCCATTTTGCACGGCAGAGCACATTCAGGGTGGCAGCTTCTATTTCAGAAAAAGGAGTTATACTTAGTTCAAAATATGTATTCGCCATCTATCCCCAACCTATCTTCTGGAATGGAACAGAAACCCTAAAAGAAATGCAAATTAAGATCTCTTTTATAGCAATTCAACTAAAAGGAATGCTGAAGGGATTAAAGAAGGCAGGGTACATGCAAGATCACAATTCTAAAACAGGTTGTCAAACTATGAACACGCAGAGATTGAAAACAAATCTAAACATCAAAGGGAAAACTGCCAAGCTGGGAGAGAGAGTAAGCTGTACCAATGAAGGTGCAAGTGTTTCTAAGGTTTTGGTGATGGGTTCTTGTATCAGAAATTTTTATCCTTTAGAAAGTTCACTTAAGTAAATGTAGAAACCAGGATTGTTACAGGCCTTGCTCTGGATTTGATCTGGAAAACAAAACACAGAGAAGAATTAAGAGTCAGAGACCAATGGAAAGGGACTTAAAGATAGATCAAAATGTGAAGATGGAAGCAATACTGAAATAGTTATTAGTCAATGGTCTTGGGTGAAAAGTTTATCAACGTTACAAAATTATGGCCATTTTGGAATCAGGTAAATATATTAAAACTGAGTTTGAAAGCTTACTGGTCTCAGTTTTGAATTAAGGTTAAATCAAAACAAATACTGTTGATAAACTTAGATGTTAGAGAAAATGACAATCAAAAACTAAAAGGAAATATGTGTTCTCTGTCTGAATTTGGGTCATCTATCTATTAGTCTTCAATTGGCCATAACATTTTGAGAACCAGGAAAAACAGCTTCCAGTAGCCAAGCTGATAGAACTTAAGTCCATAAAAGGATAAACAAGTACTTTCAGAAAAGAGTACTTTATGATCTTTTTAGCTGTTTTTCTAGTAATCATGATTATTAGGTTTTCCAGTCTATCCAAGTGGCAATTTGGAAAGGAGAGAAGTTACCACTATAGTCAGATACACTTTACAACACCAAGGAGTCCACAAGGGAAGCAAATGAAACTACAAAAAACAAACATAAGAATTGAAGAATCACAGAGATTTGGAGACTCTTTACTTTAAGGGTAAAAGTCATATAGAACCCAACAAGTTCTAAGGAAAAAAATGTATTACAGCACTGTATTGTAACAAAGACTTAAAAAAAACCCTGAGTTTTCTACTCAGAGTAAAGGGGCGAGGGCAAGGAAATGCAGGTCTGAGAAATACGTTTGTTAAAATTTAAAAAAAACCCAAAAAACAAACAAAAAAACCACTGCAGGTATATGTAGGAAGCTTCATTTGCTTAGAAATTTCATTTGCGTTCCCCAATAAAGGATAAAACACTGCATTCTGATTTCTGTTTTTAATGAAAATACATGGGACCGATAATAATCCTATGACCAAAGATTATGGCAACGTCACTGAAAGGGTGATGTCAGAAAACCAGGAAAACTGAAGGAATCAGAGTAGGGAATGAAAAGAAGTGAGACCCTCACAACCAATAAGACAGTCAGGATTCTGTAAAAGCCTGCCATGGTGCTATTTTATATTTAAATGGCAAAAGAATCAGAAGAGGAAACTGGATGCCCGTCACCAGCAGAGTCCGATGTGGGGAGGAGGTCACCACACCAGCAGTCCTACAGTCTGGTGTGTCCAGGCTAGCAAGCCGGCTACCAGGACCTGTGCTGTCCGCACAGTTTCCTTGTTTAAGAAGCAAATACTGCAAACTGTCACAGGAATAAGAAGGCTGAGTAATATTACTAGGGTGAAGCTGCACAGCTTCAGTTCGTGCGACCTTTCTTCTAGCCACCGCACGATGCGGGGCAGTGGCGGGGGGGGGGGGGCGGGAGAAGCAGCGTTCTCTTGATAACTTCCCACTGCATATACTAAACACTTCAAAAATGGTTTTGTAGAATTTCACATTCTCCCTATCTTTTCCTCTCTGTAGATGAGGCCTCAACAAACATTTTTCAAATTAAAAGAAACTGCACTGAAGTTAGGCTTGTTAAACAAATACAGATGAAATTAACTTTTAAGTTATATAATAAATTGTTTCAAAATAAAAGCAGAAATTTGGGACCAGAAAAAGGAATAACTATGTATTAGAACTAGAATGATATAGCCAGTATTTAGGCAACAGTATATTTTACAGTGCTATTCACTACTGGAATCTCACTGAAGTCAAATTTTTATCTTCACTCTTCAAACCAAGCTATGTAAAATGCCATTTTCCCATGATTTGGTCTCTGGACCACACATGGGAGTTACAACATGAATCACCCTCATCAAAAAGCAAATTAGTTACTGCGGGGCATACCCGCAGGCTAAAATGATTATCATTTAATATGCTGAACAATCAAAAGTTCCATAACATGGGTCATATCTGAAAAGTCATAAAATGGAACCTACTTTAGAACTTTATAATGACTGAGAAATCTTTCCTCATTTTACCTACTTATTTTTCAATAGGCTTCACGCCTAGCATGGAGCCCAATATGGGGCCCAAACACACAACCTTGAGATCAAGACCTGAGCTGAGATCAAGAGTCAGACGCTTAACCAACTGAGCCACTCAGGCACCCCTGAAATCTTTCCTTATTTTTAAGACAGGAAACTGAGTCTGAAAGAAGGTAAGTGCTTAAGTGATGTGAGAGACTAATGGCAGAACCCAAGTTTCCTGTTGATCTAAGAACATCCACCTTAGAGTGTTATGCTAAGTGAAAAAAGCCATACAGAGAAAGACAGATACCATATGTTTTCACTCTTATGTGGATCCTGAGAAACTTAACAGAAACCTATGGGGGAGGGGTAGGAGAAAAAAAAAAAAAGGAGGTTAGAGTGGGAGAGAGCCAAAGCATAAGAGACTCTTAAAAACTGAGAACAAACTGAGGTTGATGGGGGGGTTGGGGGGGGGGGTGGTGGGAGGGAGGGGAGGGTGGGTGATGGGTATTGAGGAGGGCATCTTTTGGAATGAGCACTGGGTGTTGTATGGAAACAATCTGACAATAAATTTCATATATTGAAAAAAAAAAAGAACATCCACCTTAGAGAAAACTGAGGGTTTATCATTCGTAACCAGGGACAACAATTGTTCTACAAGAAAAGATTTATTAAATGAAAGAACTTTAGAACCTGCTTTCACTGTGGATTGTTAAGATGAGTAGTAAATAATTATTTTCTTCACCACCTGGATTTCTGCCTCCTTTTCCCACCTTTTCCACTTACTCTCAATCCACATTTCCTGTATCTTCCCACTCAATCTCTGCTTCCTTTCTGACAATATATCTTGAAAGGATATATCTTTTCCCTGTATACCAATGCCCTCTTTCTCCCCAGGCAAGGCTAATAAATCAGCAAACCTCATTCAGAGAAAACGAAGGCACAACACATCAAGCAGGCCGACAGGGTCACCTGGCAAGGAAGTGGCTTAACTAGAAATAGAAAGCAGATACTCCCAGCATCCATTAGATTAAAGCAGATTAAAGAGGTTTATCCCAGCTTCAGCAAACACTTCGGGTGAAATCATGCATGTAGTTAGATACTAAAGGAAAACTAGATTTGCAAAAGTGAAAGCTTCAAAGGCTGACATGCCATCTAAAAAGTTACAGGCCACTTTTCATGAATTTGCTCAGCATCTTTCTGTGATATGTCTCTTATTTCCTATAGGTTATAATGAAAAAAGGAGGGATATTTAACGACTGGTTATAAAGTGGCAATTTAGCCTCTTCTCAGAAAGACTGAGGAGGTAACAGGGACTGTTCTTGTTCCAGAACAGAAGTGGAGTGGAGAGAAACCCCAATCAGAAACCATAGAGGACAACAACAAAGAAGGTTTAAACTGAAAGAAGAGGGGAAGACATGAAGAGCCATACAAACCACAGCAGCTGGAAGAGGGAAAGGGGAAGTGCCTGTTTCTCTTTGTACATGTTCCCGAAGCTATTCAGCTCCCGACTCCATTAAACTCTGCCACGGGCTCTCACTTAAACCAAAACCAAACCCAAACCTTTGAGGTTTTGACCCAAGTGAGAACCATTAATTGCCAAGAGGAATGGGAATTCCAGCTCCTACTGCTGTTGAGGCAAGTTCTAGGAATTAGGGAATTCTCAATCATGCCAACTAGGCTAAACCAAAGAGATGTGTGCTTCCTGGCATATAAAGATAGAAAGGTACATCCCATCTCCCATAGAAAGGCCATCATATGGTGACTAGATAGCACAATAGGATTATCATCACATTTATACTTGAAGTATAGTATGTAACAAATAAGCTTTTGTGCCTGGAAAGTGTACTTAATGCATAATATTATTCTATGGGAAAACATCTGGGGGAATTGAGGAGTTCAAGTTAAATTGTTTCTTACCAATACAAGACTGCCACCTGGTGGTTACACAGGACAACTGCACTTGTAATTGGCAGCGTTTATTGGGAAGGGAGTAGGGAGGCGGTGATGGAAGAAGATGGGATTCACTACCTAGTTCTCAAATGTGTTTTCTAATGCTACTTTGCCATGACCATGGAATGCCTAAGTTAACACTCCATTCAATGAAGAAATGGTGTGAAATAATATAAATCAGTTTAGGAGGGAGATTTCTCATACTGGAGATCTCAAGATAGAACACAATTCTGTAAATTGGAATAATTTAAGAGTTATTCAATACCAACATTAAACTTCAAAAACTAGAAATTGTAAGTAAAAATGCTGAGCAATACATTAAAATTATTTTCTGACTTAGTGACGTAAAGTCACTTTTCTCTTTTACATAGCAAGTTGACTTCTGCTTCCAGCTTTGCCAAAGGACTTGCATGTAATCTAAAACCGAATGTGGGGCCCTACCTCAGAGCTAACGGATCTGCAATTTAACAAGATCTCCAGGTGACTCACAATAAATGCTGAAACTTTAGCACTGCTGTACATCAAGCCAGGCAGGCCACCCATACTTGTCCATTCTGCACATAAAACAAGAAGTAATGTTGGAGAGAACTAAAAATGCTTTAAGAAACCTGGTATGAACATGGGGATTTCAACAACAAATAAAGAAATGCTTAATTTTACCTTTTGTGAATTTCATATAATGAACACGGTTTTTGGAGATCTTGGACTTTTCTTCAAGGCTGAAAGTTTTCTTTTCTTTGTTGTCTGAGGAGTCTTTAAAAAAAAAAAAAAGAAAAAGAAAAGCATTAAACTCTCTGAAACCCATCCCCTCATTCATTCTCTTACCATGACATGGTCTTTTTTAAATAAAATCTTTAGAAGCCCTATTATTTAATACTAAGCTCTACTCATAGGATTAGAAACACTCTCCTTAAACTGTGTACTGTGGATCAGGCAAGGCTTTCACATGAAATTTATAAAATCCTCAAGGAAGAGAAATGAAAACTTGTGTTCACACAAAAGCCTACAAACGAATGTTATAACAGTCTTATTTATGATAGTAAAATACTGGAAATAACCCAAAATTCCTTCAATGGGCAAATGGCTAAGCAAATTCTGGTACATCTCTACGCTGAAATGCTACTCGGCAATAAAAAGGAATCAAGCTATGGATACATGCAACAACCTCATTGTGCCTGTGAAAAAGGTGGACCTACACACTATATGTTCCATTTAGAGAACGTTGTCAAAATGACAAAACTATAGAGCCAGAGAACACATTCATGGTTTCCAGGGGTCAGGGATGAATGGGGAGTGCTGGAGGATGGAGGGGTGGAAGGTGGGTGTGCATGCAAAAAGGCAGCATGAGGCAGCTCTTCTGTGGTAATGAGACAATCCTGTATGATTGGTGATGATTACATGAATTTATACACACGATAAAATTCCACACAACTTACACATACACACATACACACACGCATGCGTGCACAAGTGAAGGCTAAAAAAATGATGAAAATTTAATAAGGTCTATGGTCTGATTAACAGTCCACACAAGTGTCAATTTCCTGGTTTCAATGTTACGCTGTTGCTATATTAGATGTCACCCCTGGGAAAAAGTGGGTGAATGATACTCAGGACTCTTCGTAGTACTATTTTTGCAATTTTCTATATGTTTATAATTGTTTCAAAATAAAAAATTCTTTTAAAAATTGAATAAAGGTAAGAGGTTAAATGATAATCAAAAACCAGATCAGAGATGACAATCAGAGTGTGAAGGAGCAGAGCTAGCACTGAGCCATAGCCTCAAATACCAGATTTCACTAGAGACTTACCTTAAGTACAAAACAAAAACACAAACAAATTGAGGAAGAAACTCAGGTTTATTCTTTTGATAAAAAAGGAAAATGTGAGCCAGAAAGTACCTTGCCTAAAATGTCAGAGCAAGTACAACTAGGGTTAGAGTCAATTATAGTCAATTAGTTAACTAGCTGCCTGTATCCCCTCACCTTTATCTATGTGTCAAGGTCAGGCAGCAGAGTACAACAGAAACAGAACACCACAGGTAGAAAAGAGCCTGAATTTTCCATAAAGAAATACAGATATGAGGTTAGAGAAAGTGGGGGAAAGGAAAATTTTGCCTTAGTACTGGAGCAAAACCAGCACACGTCCACTGACTATGTTATAGGAGTTAGCTGTAATCCCTCCTAGAAATCAGCAATTTTAAAAACAAAGTGTGAATTACATAGTAAGGCTCCAAAGGATGTATAGATATCTCAAGGTTTCAGACTATGCTTAGCATGGGTTAATCATATCAGCAACCCAAAACATTTTCTCCTGCAGCCACTTCTCACAAACAGCTTGGAGTTTTTTTCAGACATCCCACGAGTGAATTTTTCTTGTCTTTCGGAGGTCAAACACTTCTTAGGGTACGTAATATTCTCAATTTTGATGTTCCAAACACAAGTCACTTAGAAGTTCTGAGCTTAGATAAGTAGTTATGATCAACTGAAGGTTTATGAGGCATGAGACCCTGGACTCCAGAGCTTTCTATGCCATGTCCTGCAAAGGAGGGGCCATGATGACTAACTGTACTTCACAGGACACTGAGGCACAGAGGGATTAAACAAGGCACATCTAGGAGGTGGTTATGAAGGGATTCAAACCTAGGCAGAGATGAGTGACAGTCCACATCCTTAGCCATTACACGATGTCCCCATCAGAGCTGCTCTTGCACTTCAGAGGACACTAAGCCTCACCAGGAGAGCTTCTCACCTGCCGAGGACACAGGCTTCCCACAGTACATGGAGCACGGACAGATCCCAGGGGAATCAGTCCCTAGCTTTTTCCCCCACACTGCTCTATGAGCGGATGCAGCAATGTGGCTCTCCTTCTCCACTTCTCCCATGGGTCCTTCCTTCACTTTACAAGAGGGGCACAACTCTCCTCTCAGCAAGGATATAAACAAGGCACAAACCAAAGGACTGGGAAGTATCTTTTAATCAAAGCAGCAAAAGCAGCCCCCTGCCTGCACCAATCTATCTATCTTACCAAGAGACACACTTTCAGAAAGGTTGCACTATTATAATAATTTTCAAAATTTGTAATATATTTCCCAGTTTTATTCATTGCCATCTACTGATACAATGACAACTTCATCCAAAGAAAAATATTTACACTTAAAATCTTGGGGTTACTAGAAATAAAGCAACCTTGAATTACTCAAATTCTTTCCTCTCTCTCTGTCTCTTTTTTGGAGAGGTATGGTGGCAAATCCCACTCTAGGAACAGAGACTTTTGGGGGCTGATTTACACAGGAGCAGTCTTTCCCAGGAATGGTGTATTTATATGTATTTGTTTTGTGGCAGAGAAATAGAATAGGATGATGAATTTTAAAAAGTTTAAACAAAAAGAAACATATAAGCATAAAATACTATGGGGTATGTGCAATGGAAACATTATTTCAGAGGAAAAGGAACAATGAAATATAACATTTCTGACTACTAAAGACTTGCTGGTGTATTTATAAATACGTGGCAATGAATATCAAATTGTACTGGTATATAGCATCCACTGGATACATTTAACAACATAATGGTATTATTTTAAAATGCTAGTATTTCCCAATAGGCCAGAAATTATATTTTTTGCAATGATTTAAAGCTATGATTAAAAACCTTACAAATGTTGTTCTCAAAAATGTGAGGCGGAGGTGGGGGGGTGCATGTGTGGCTCAGTCGGTTAAGCATCCAACTCTTGATTTAGGCTCAGGTCATGATCTCACAGTTCGTGGGTTCGAGCCCTGTGCTGGGCTCTGTGTTGACAGTGTGGAGCCTGCTTGGGGTTCTCTCTCTCCCTCTCTCTGCCTGTCTCCAGCTCACTCACTTTCTCTCAAAAGAAGTAAATAAACTTAAAAAAAAAAATGTGAGACAGGGTATACTGTTTTTCAAAGTGCAAAAAAACTTGAAGACCCCTGTCCTAAACAGGTGTTTGGCATCCCAGTTTATTTTCAAAAATATTTAAAATCATAAGGGACAAAATATCTGCTGGAAGTAACAAACATTTCGTAAAACCACGAAGTCCACTGAAAAGCTAAGTTGAGTCTGGTAGAGAGAACTAATTAATAAAATAATTCCAAAAAAATGAAATTCTGAAGAATACACCGAGTTTTATGTCCCACAAGAAAATAAGGGTTATTTCTAGAATCTTTGCAAGACATTCTATGAAGCGAACAGTATGGAATCTCTACTTAGTTAAAACAATACTGTATGAATTGATACACAGTCTTAACGAACTAAAAATATTATAATAGTAGAAAAATATGTTATTGGGTTATTGTGTCATCTGCTTTTCAGCTTTAATACAAGTAATATGATCAAAAATTCACTTGGATGAAGATACTGTATTTACCAAGGATGACATGGCAGAAAAATAACCTATTAGTTGTCCAGGTCCATTCCTTGGATAGGTCTTCCCTCACAGGAAGATTCTAAAGGCTTTTCAGTATTGGGAGCGGCAGTTAGCAAGGCCTGGTTTCTACTGGGCAGGACAGTAAGCAGTGAGCTGCTCTGTCCCATTTGCAGAGCTATCAGCACCCTCTACGGGTCTTGAGGTGGAACTTAATCTACAGATGAGGAACTCTTCAGCTGTCTTCTGCTTGCTTTATGCACAAAAGAATCAGCCTGCACAGATAAACCTGTGGGCCGGACTGCATGAGGACAAAGCTCTACCACTTGGAAGCTGTTACACACTCACTACCTTCCTGACAAATAATACAGGGTCCCCTGGGTCACTTTAAACATTTCACTGACTGCACTTCTGGGACTACATCACAAAGGCCCAACTACACTGTGCCCAGCCTCAGCAATCAGCAATAGAACAAAGTACATCTGTCCCCAACCAGGGTTTTTGCAACTACGATGGCATTTCTCAGAAAAGAGTAATCACGATACCATCAAAGAGAAAAAGTAACTTTCTAGCTAGCACTGTCAAATCTCAAAAGCAAACAACTGAAAACTCTGCTTTCTTTTCTTAGTACCTACAAAAATGAATCTCATAGCTCCTTTCTTTATGAATCTTGGAGTTGATGATTTCTTGATAACCCTATCACCTAAGAAATTACAAAGTTTTCTCTAATTCAGTACATGAAGGAGGAAGTTATGATACCAAAGTGCAAAGTCAACTCATTTTCCCTCTTCAAGAATGTGTGGATGTCTCTAAGAAAAAAAGCCCCAGACTCAAAAGCTTCTGCCTCCATGAACATGGTCATGCAAGGTCAGCTCAAGTCTATCTAACACCCTAAGCACGTCATTGAATGTGTGTAGGAAAACTGACTGCCATTTACAGTTGATACCCTGATAATGAAACTGCTGCACGTTACTCTCAGTTAACCTTCATTACAGGTTTAATATTACATAAATTACTCAAGTAATTAAGTCTACCAGAAAGGGACCAAGTAATTTTTAGATTTATTGTGACACATATCATCATATATAGGAACATCTGAAGTCCATACAGTTAGTTATAAAGAAATTCCACCACCACCACCACTCCCTGGATTAGAAAACAGAACACTGCTTGCACCCAGAAGCATCCCCCTCCTCCTAGAATAGAGTTCGTCAACCTCTGAGCTACTGACATTTTGGGGTGAGTAATTATTTGTTCGGGGACGGAGGGGCATGGCTGTGCTGTGCACTGTAGGATGTTTAGCTGTCTGGCCTCTACCCACTAGATAGAATTAACATCTCCCCAGCTGTGAAAACCAAAATTCTCTCCAGACATTGCCACATGTCCCACGAGGGGCAAAATCACGCCCAGTTGAAAACCACTGTCCTAATTGTAATCATTATCCTCAGTTTTGTGATAATCACTCTTCCTCTTGCTTTTGGTTTTGGTTTTGAACCATTTACTTTCGGGAGGGTGGGAGAGTAACAGCCACAGAAAGTACATATAACATAATGTTCACAAATAACCTATGTAATTGCCAACCAGGAAAAAAAAAAAAAACAGAACACTAATATCACCCTAAAAGTTCCCCGTGAGCCCCTTCTCAACGCCAACTCCTTGCCTCTCCCCCAAAGTAATCACTATTGTCTTAACATAGTAATCACTTCTTTGTATTTTAAAATAACTTGACCACCCAAGTATGGCACCTAAATATCAGATTTTCACCTGCCCTCTCAATTTTTATACAAGTGGAATCATACTGGATATTATCTTTGTGTCTCATTTCTTTCTGTCAACATGAAGTTAATGAGATTCTTCCACACCAGGGAATAAATAATAGCCTGCAGGCCAACTCTGATCTGCCACCTGTTTTTGTAAATAACATTTAAGGAGAACACAGTCACATCCATTTGTTTATATATTGTTTGTTGCTGATTTTACAGTCCAATAGTCAAGTTGAGTGGTTGTAACAGAGACCCTATGCTCTGCAAATTATTTCTATGTGGCCCTCTACAGAAAAAGCTTACCAACTCCTGCTCTCTACTCTTGCATGTAACCATACTTCATTTCTTTGCATTTACAAACATATAGCAGTTTACTTATCCAGTCTTTTGCTGATGGACAGTTGGGTTACCGCCAGTTTGGGGATACTGCAGATGATAAGTATTCTTTCCTCCTGACTGAAATACATCCTTTAAAACTTCCTTTATCAAAGGCCTACTGGTGGTAAAGCTTTATCTGAAAACTTTCTCCATCCACTTTCATGAAAAATTTATTTGCTGGGGGTAAAATTCTAGGTTGCCAGTTATATTTCCCTCAATATATTACTCCAATGTCTTTTGGGTTCCACTGTTAAGAACTCTGCTTTCATTTATAACCGTTGCTTCTTTGCAGATAATCAGTGTATCTTCTCTAGCTGCATTAAGAGTCTCCTCTGTGTGAATGTGTGTGTGTGTGTGTGTGTGTGTGTGTGTTTATGCGTGTGTATGGCGTTCTGCTATACTGTTACACAGTTACATCTGCTATTATGTTTGTAAGTGAAGATTTCTTTAAATGTAATCTGCTCGGATTCATTAAATTTTTTGAATCTGTGGATTTATCACTAATTCTAGACCATCTTCAGCCCTTATCCCCTTAAACACTGCCTCTGTCCCATTTTCTCTCTTCTTTGTGCTGCTGGTCTTCTCACTTTAAACTTCTGTTTCATATTTCCCAGCTTTTCCTCTTTCACAGCTGCATTCTGGGTCGCTGTTTTCTAGTCTATTTTCTAGACTTTCTTCAGCTGTGTCCACTTTGTCATTACACCCAATAGGGGGCGCCTCGGTGGCTCAGTAGGTTAAGCATCCATCTCGTGATTTTGGCTCAGTTCAGATCTCACAGTTCGTGGATCAGGCTCCATGCTGACAGTGCAGAGTCTCCTTAGGAATCTCTCTCTCTCTTTCTCTGCCTCTCCCCTGCTTGCACGCTCTCTCTCAAAATAAATAAACATTAAAAAAAAAAACAAAAAAAAAACAACAACCCAATAGCACACTTAGTATCCAAGCCTAGGTGTGCTAGAAACCAGCCACAGTCATCAGTAATACAAACTTAGCGATACCTGATAGGAAATAAAAAGCTTAGAAAACAAAGAGATAAGGATAAATTTGCAAAGAAGACCCTCACCATCCAAAGCTTTGCTACTCTCTCTCAACTATTCAGGAACTGAAAAAGTTGGAGGATCAAATTATTTTGGTATTTATTTCATTTCTTTCTTTTGCACTAGATTTTAAGTTTCTTCAGACAATGGGATGAGTCTTTTAACCTATTTCTGTATCCTTAGTCTTCAAACAATACTATCAGGAAAGTGAAAAGACAACCCACAGAATTGGAGAAAATATTCACAATCATGTATCTGATAAGGGACTGGTACTGGAAAATATTAAAAAGTTTACTAAACAAGAATAAAGACACACAACCCGATTAAACATTGGGCAAAGGCCTGAATAGCTATTTCTCCAAAGAAGACACAAATGGACAATAATCACATGAAAAATGGTCAACATCATTAGCCGACATGGACATGCAAATCAAACCACATGTAGATGTTACTTTATAGCCACTAGCATGGCTATAATAAGAAAGACAGATAGTAACAAGTGCTGGCAAAGATAAAGAGAAATTAAAATCCTCATACACTGCTGGTGGGAATGTCAAATAGTGTAGCTGTTTTGGAAAAGAAGGTGGTGGTTACTCAAGTCAAGTTAAACATACAGTAACCATACCACCCAGCAATTTCACTCTACATCTATACCCAAGAAAAATGAAAATACAGGCCACAGAAAAACTGATAGTGTTCACAGCTGCATTATTCATAACAGACCAAAAAGTGGAAGAAACACAAATGCCCATTAACTAATGAATGGATACACCATGGTATATTTCTAAAATGGAGTATTACTGGGCAACAAAAAGGAATAAAGTACTGATACGTGTTACAACAAAGATGAACCTTGAAAATGTTATGCTCAGTGAAGGAAACCAGTGACAAAAGACCACATGTTGTAAGATTCCATTTACACGAGATGTACAGAATATGCAAATCTTTAGAGACAGAAAGTAAATCAGCAGTTACCTAGGGTGGGTAGGGGGGGGTCATGGGGGATGACTGCCACCGGGTAGAGTTTCTTTTAGGGGTAATGAAATGTTTTAAAATTGGTTCTGGTGAAAACTCTGTGAATATATTAAAAGCCATTGAACTATACATTATAAATAGGTAAATTATATGCCATGTGAATTGTATCTCAACAAAGCTAAAAAAACAACAACACAGCAAATTCCCTGCCCCATCTCTCTCCATTCTTAGTTGGTTCTCCTGGGTTTTACTTCCTTCATATTTCTAAATAATATCCTTATACTGCTATTTCTTACCAATTTCCAATTGGCTTCCAAAAACAGAAGCAATTTTAAACTGGCAGTAAGTGTGGACCTTGCTAAGAAAATGCATAGAAGCTAACTGGGGGAAGAGTGTTCTAGAGAGACAGAGCATCTAGTGCAAAATACTAAGGCAGGAAGATGCCTGATGTATTCACAAACTGGCACAGGGGTCAGTGACTAGGATGGAATGAGTAAGAAGAGGGGTGGCAGGAGATGAGGTCAGAAAGAGAAAAGGTCCATATTATATATGGCTGCAAGTCCACTGAAAGGGCTTTGACTTTTGTTCTGAATGAAAAGGAGGAAACAGTGGCAGGGGTGGGGGGCAGGGAGCTTTGAGCAGGAAAGCAGAATAGCACAGACTTAAACTCTGAAAGAATCACTCTGTTATGCAGAAGGAGACCACAGACGGATGAAGAAAGATCAACTGAGAACAGTGCTCTCAACCAGGGGTATTTTGCTCAAAGGACATCTGGCAATATGTGCAGATACCTGTGGTTGCCACAACTGGGCGGGTGGGAGAGGTGCCAGTGGCATTTAGTGGATAGAGGCCAGGGATGCTGCTTAATCATTGTATTTGCACAGGACCTGCCTCACAGCAAAGAATTATCTAGGCTAAAACTTCAGTAGTGCCATGGACAAGAAAACCAGCTTTAGAAGCTGTTATAAATCTAGACAAGAAAAAATGATTGCTCAGATCATACTGGATATAGTGCAGGTGGCAGGAAGCAGTCAGGGTGTGGATATATTCTGAAGGCAGAACCAACAACATTTCCTAGTGGACACAGGTGTTGAGCTTGAATAACTAGAAGGATGGAACTGACATCAACTGAAATAGGAAAGACATTGGATAAAACCGTCTGAGGGTAGGTGTGGGGAAGTAGTCAGAACTGGAGTTTGAACACGTTAAGTGTGAGAGGTTGATAGCTGATGACACCCCAAATGAAGAATACTGAGTTGGGGGTTCAATACAAGTCTAGAATTTAGGAGAGAGGGTGACACCATAGCAAGCAATCTGGCCATTGTCACTAAACATCCCAGCCATGTTGTTACATCCGGCCATGATGTAATAAACAATTGGTGTAGGTAACAGATGAAGGCAGTCCTAGGACTGAACTGCTGGGCCCCAGACATGATAAGCCCGGGATAAGAAAAATGCAACAGAGATTAAGGAGGAGTGGCCGGTGAAGCAGGAAGAAAACCAGGAGATGGTGGGGTCTGAGAAGCCAAGGAAAATGAGTGCTTCAAGAAGCAGTGAACATCTATGTCACGGGCGAGGTAAGATGAGGATTAAAAAATGCCCACTGGAGGGATGCCTGGGTGGCTCAGTCAGTAAGGTGTCCGACTCCTGATTTTGGCTCAGGTCATGATCTTAGAGTCATTGAGATCAAGCCCCATGTCAAGCTCCATGCTGGGCATGGAACCTGCTTGAGATTCTTTCTCCCTCTCTCCCTCTAAAATAAATTTTTTTTTAAATACCCACTGGATTTGCTAACATGGAAGTCACTGGTGACTTTGGCAAGGGCAGATTCCATGGAGCAGTGAGGCAAAGTCTGACTGACATGGGTTTAAAAGAGACGGCAGGAAGACTCCCTGTCTTCTGCCCACAAAAGGTAACTGCCATGGGGCACGCCCCTCTATTATAAACAATGGGAAAACAAAAGATATGAAACAACTCATGAGATACTGATGACAGGCAGCATAGGACTGTCATCCTTGACAGAGGGGCAACAAAGGACGTGAGCTCAAGGACTGCCCTGGATTTCTGTCAAGAGGCAATTTCTGGACGTAGCACAAGGAAGGGAGCACAGGGCTCTCGCTGAAATGAAAAGGTATGTCCATACGAAGATGTGCACAGAAATGTTCACAGCAGCTCTGGGTATAGTAGGCAAAAACTGGAAACAACCCAAATGTCCACCAGCAGGTGAACAGATAAACAATTATGGCATACGCATACAATGGCATACTATTCAGGAATGAAATGAGTTACTGATAAACACAACATGGATAAATCTCCATGGATAAAACACAACATGGATGACCTGTGCTGAGAAAAACAAGCCAGGCAGAAAAGAAAATACAAAACCAGTCTATATAGAGAGATCAGTGGTTGTATGGGGCCAGAGAATGAAGTGAGGGGTGGGGGGAGAGTGGCAGGGGGCTGACTCGGAAGTAACCCGAGATAATTTTTTATAATAATGAAAATTTATCATGGTTATTACGATATTATATATTAGAGGTATATTCATTTGTCAAAACTCATGGAACTGTACTCTCAAAAATGGGTACACTGTATATATGTAAATTATACCTCACTAAGGTTTACTTAAAAAAAAAAAAACATTCTAGCCAGAGTCCTGCTTCCAGTAATGGTGAACTGGCTCATTTCAATGGTCTCTCTTACTAAGAAAACCGCAACAAAATATTGGGGGGCAGGGGGGGAATGACTCCAAGATATTATAGTGGAGCAAAGCAGAGAATCACACAGTCCCAGTTAAGACTAAGAAAATCCAGAGAAGTGAGTGTGATGTTTCGGGTTCCCCACCCCACACAGTGAGTGTCCGCCAAGTCTAGAAGAGGCGAAAGAGAGGCAGAGCAGCTAAACAGACTGTCTGAGACTGACTCCATGTTAAAAGTTTTTAAAAAGAGAGAACAGAACTGAAATCAATTTGCATAGAAAATTCGAGTTCTGTGGCAAAGGAGAGCAGAAGCATCAGAAGTGGCCGTAAATGAGGGAAATGGACTCAAGAAACAGTTTTAAACTTAATTTTTTTTTATTTAAAAAAAAAAATTTTTTTTTAACGTTTATTTATTTTTGAGACAGAGAGAGACAGAGCATGAACGGGGGAGGGGCAGAGAGAGAGGGAGACACAGAACCGGAAGCAGGCTCCAGGCTCTGAGCCATCAGCCCAGAGCCTGACACGGGGCTCGAACTCACGGACCGCGAGATCGTGACCTGAGCTGAAGTCGGACGCCTAACCGACTGAGCCACCCAGGCGCCTCTAAACTTAATTTTTAAACAATTTTTTGAGTAGGACAAAACACACGTGGTACAAAGCCATGAAGGTACAAAAGGACTATAGCACAAGCTCAATTTCCTCTCATCCCTGTTTCCCAGCCACTCAGCTCCCTTCCCAGACACAATCACTCTTACCAGTTTCTTCCGTATTTTTCCACAGATATTTTATGTATATAAAATATGTACAGAATAGATATTCTGGAGCTACTCTATGTATATCAACCTCAGCACCACTAATATTTGGGGCCAGATAATTCTTTGTTATTGGGGGCTATCCTGTGCACTGTAGGATATTAAACAGCATCCCTGGCCTCTATCTACCGGTCACCGGAAGCACCTCCAGTTGTGACAAACAAAAATGTCTCCAGACACTGCCCTCAGTTGAAAACCACTGATGCATACCCAAGCACACACACATGTATTTCCTCTCTATATTTTCCTACAAACTCATGCCATATATATGGGTTTTCATCTTTTTTTACCTTATAATAATTGCAGATCATCCATCAGTCATACAAAGATTTCAAATTTTATTTATATCTAGCTGCCAACAAGTGAGGCTATTTATAATATTCATTATCTTAAGAGCATTCTTTTTTTTTTTTTTTTTTTAATCTGGGGAGAAAGCACATTATTGCCTTTGATTTCATTAATGACACTTAGGAACAGTCTCAGTAATGAGCCCAAATCTATCCACCTGAAAAGTAACACACTTTCTTGGTGGCACTATATTCTAATTACTAAAAGTAATCAAGAGGAAATATTCTACTATGGAGTTCTATCTCTACAAATAACAACAATCATAAAGATTATAGCAGCTAATACTTATTGAGTACTTACTATAGGTTAGGCAGTGTTCAATGTGCTTTAGTTATATTAATATAACTAATTCTCACAACAACCTTCTGAGGATGGTACTATTATCTGCATTTCACCAAAAAGGAAACCAAGGTACAGAGATGTTCAGTAATGTACTCAAGGTCAAGGTCACACAAGTAGAGCTGTCAATCTGGGCACATGGTTTAGTGTTCATCTCTAAACCATGACACTCTATTACTCTTCAGTCAAAACCTGCAAGTCTTAGATGATGATGTTTACATTCATATCTGTGGTTCTACTGATTTCAACTAAAATCCTGAATGTAAAGATGTTTTTGTTTATAATTAGTAAGGGTTAAATGTCCTTGAGATTTACTACTGCATAGATCCCGCATTTCCTGATACCAGTCCAGTTGGTGTTTTCACAAAACATTTTCCTTATGTTTTTCTCTGGCTAACAAACTGGCATCTTTTTTATTAGGACCATATATCTTTTTATACAGAACTATTAGGATAGTTCTGATAGTTATCCCATGGATAAGAAAACTGTCCAAGTTATAGATTCTAACAAGGAATTAGGGAAAACACAAACACAGCACCTTTCCCTTCATGCTTTTGGGCTCAGTCCTATAAGCAGTACTGCAATAAATCTTCCCAGAGTTGAATTTGCCCTATAATTTTACCAATTACCAGCATATCCTCTAGCTAACTCTTAAGCAGGGACTGTCTCATACATCTACATATCCTCAAGTCTAACTCAGTACACAGCTCAATAAGTGTTTGCTGAACTTGGTTGATTTTTAATTCCACAAAGTTTTTCCTCTTCCAATTTAACAAACATCTTTTGACAGTTCAGTGTATGCCAAACATAATGACAGGGAACAGAAAGAAATTCCTTACACAAATGTTTGCAGAATATAACTCATCATCATCAACAACAACAAAACAATTCAGAAAGGGGCAAAGGAATTGAAGAATTGAAGACGTGTTTCCAAAGAAGACATAAAAACAGCCAAGTATATGAAAAGATGTCGGACATGACTAATCACTAGAGAAATGCAAATCAAAAGATATCCCCTCACACCCATCAGGATGTCTCCTATCAAAAAAACCAAAAAACCTAGAAAATAACCAGTGTTGGCAAGCATATGGAGAAACTGGAAGTCATGTGCACTGTTGTGAATGTAAAATGGTGTAGCCATTACGGAAAATACTGTGGCAGTTCTTCAAAAACTTAGAATTGCCATGAGATGACCCAAGTGTCCACTGATGGATGAATGAATGATAAGCAAAATGTGGTATTTACATACAATGAAACACTACTGAGCCTTAAAAGGAAGGAATGATACAAAACCGAATGCCTGGAAATGGTATAACATGGACATTCTGTTCAGTGAAATGATCTGGACACAGAAAGACAGATACCTTATCATCCCACTTATATGAGGTACCTAGAGTAGTCAAATTCAGAGACAGAAAGTAGAATGGTGGCTACCAAGGGCTTGAGAGAGAGAAGAATGGGGAGTAAGTATTGAATGGGGACACGGTTTCAGTTTTACGAGATGAAGTGTTTTACGGATAGATGGTGTGATGGTTGCACAACAGTATGAATGTACCTAATGTCCCTGATCTGTACACTTAAAAACGGTTAAATGGTTAATTTTCTTATGTGTATTTTACCACTATTCTTTTAAAAAAACTGTTTGCCAAAGACTAACAGTCTAGATTTCTTCAAGAATTAGCTGACATCATGTCCTTGCTTTCCAAATAGCCACGTGACAAAAAAAACTTCCTTTAAACTCTAAAATTAGACCAAAGGCCCAAAAGTCTGAGGACTATACCATCCATGTCCCCTTAACAGTACTATTTTTTTGTTAATATGGAATGCCCAATATTCAACTGTTTCATTTCCAGTTCCTATACCTTAGGTATACAATTTCTAGTACTGAGCCCCTTGTAACAAATTTTACTTTACCTGAGTATTTTGAATCTCTTATATACATTCAAAGGTAAAACAAATTTCACTAAGTAGTATCAACACAAAAAAGGCTTTTCTACTAAGCCTTTGCTGGCTGCTGGTTTGTGGTCCCACTTGATATTTCTTGCTTTGTATACGTATTTGTTTTTGCTTTATATTTTAAAAACATGTTTTTAGTCACACTCAAGGATCCCCAGAAAGGTCACTTTACTATTTGAGATTGTGAACTGAACAGATTTATCTTGCCATTCTCAAACTATTATTGGGAAAAAGTGTTTGCTTTTGATGGGGAGAGCACCATTAAAATGTAAACAGAAATGCCTATCTGTAATAACTTCAGTCAATTAACTTTCAGATATATAATGCTTATAGTAAAAAGAGTTGGTAAAAAAATTTAAACTGAGACGTGTCTTCTATAGATCCAATGGACAACAAAGCAAAGGTTTCCCCTACCTGCTGTTTCTTGCCCATGGCAAGTGTTCAGCTCAGCCAGAAGCTGGTTAAAATCATCCTGATGAGCAATCCAGTTATCCTGAAAATACCCAAAAAATCAAATAAAGGTAAGCTTACAGTTTACTTGCACCAGTTGAGATAGATTTATTTTGGAATCAAGGAAATCTAGTGGTTAATGTGAAACTTTAAATGTTTCATCAAAATATTATAACATAAATTTGAATGAAGAAATAACATAAATTTAAAATGTAATTTATCTGTGTCAGTATTAAAAATGGGCTTATTTGAAGCCTGAGTCCTGACTTCAAATGTGGATAACTTATCAACAGTCCACTTATAATCAAATAATCAACAGGCAACCTGCGTGCTAAATATTAAAATAAAGCAAAATAAAATCATTACCTCATTATGGAAATATTATGTGGGTCAAAGGAAAAAAGCAGTGACAGAGTTCAGGGCTCTCTTTTGTGCTCATGTGAACTTAAAATACTTTGCCCAATTCTACATGCTTGCATTGACCCCCAATTTACAAAACCACACTGAGGAAGGAGTAAGAAAGACTCCAATTTCCCTCAGTCGGCACTTTCATGAAATGGTGCTAATATGTTCATTGTAGCAAAAATAATCTGACTTTAAAAGGGAATGGGCATCTCCGAAACAATCTAACCAGTGGGAAGCAAGTATCAATGCAGAAATTTGCCTTATACACACTTTTTTAAGAATGCTGAAGGTTAAGGCATGTTAAAAATAGGTTTACTGGGGCGCCTGGGTGGTTCAGTAGGTTAAGCGTCCGACTTCAGCTCAGGTCACGATCTCGTGGTCCGCGAGTTCGAGCCCCGCGTCGGGCTCTGGGCTGATGGCTCAGAGCCTGCAGCCTGCATCCGATTCTGTGTCTCCCTCTCTCTCTGCCCCTCCCCCGTTCATGCTATGTCTCTGTCTCAAAAATAAATGTTAAAAAAAAATTTTTTTTTAAATAAAAATAAAAAAAAATAAAAATAGGTTTACTGGGCAACACTTCTCCTAAAAATTAAGTGTATCTATACATCCATCTTTTAACAACTACCTTCAAAACCAACCTCATATAAACTCTTTAGTGGTTTAAAATTTTAGCTGTTAGCCCGAAAAATTTTAGCTGCTCTAGTCTATCACTCAGCGCAATTACTATTTCTAGTCCATTACTCAGTGTATCAAATCAAAATAATTTGGTGTAGTTCTCCAAAATAATAAGTAGTTCTCCAGATTTCCTATCAGATTCTGTTGGCTGTAAAAATTTAAGAACAAAGTTTTCAGCTCAGACACTATAGTAATACTGAACACTTATACACTTATATATACTTGTACACTTAAAACATAGACACTATAGTAATACCAAAAAAGAAAAGCACAATAGGCCATTAATTTTTAATTACGGTGTTATATTTTCAAAGCAACAGTATTTAAGGAGAAACATGAATAAATTCAACTGCTATATACCAATAGTCGGAAACAGACAAAAGGGAGGCGCCTGGTTGGCTCAGTCAGTTAAACGTTCGACTTGGGCTCAAGTCATGATCTCATAGTTCGTGGGTTCGAGTCCGGCATGGGGCTCTGTGCTGACAGCTCACAGCCTGTAGCCTGCTTCGGACACTGTCTCTCCCTCTCTCTCTGCCCCTCTTCTGCCCACACTTGGTCTCTCTCAAAAATAAAAAAATGTTAAAAAATGAAATTAAAAAATAGACAAAAGGACAGGAAAAGGTCACCACTTTCTTGCAGAAAAAACTTAATTTCTCTCCGAAGTTAAATGCCACTAACTTTTAATAGTATAAGCAAATATTAGAAAAAAGATAAAGATAAAAATTCCTTTCTATACTGAAATGAATATTTCTATAAAAAGAATATTTTTTTCAAAGTTTAGGAACAAAACTAATTCAGATCTCTTAGACATAATCAAGTAAAGAATCCCATAAGGACAACAAGGCAAGGTGAAGGCATGGTGTGTGGCGAAAAGCCTGCTTACTTATGGGCTCTTTAGTCAACCACAGCATGGAAGATACACACGTGCATAGTTAAAACCTCATCAATTTGATGAAATATGTGTATTTACAAAAAAAGCCAATCATGCAAGGAAAACCCACAGCAAACACACTGTTGCTCACTTCATTATTGATTGTAGCTCCAAGTCCCAGGTGGTTATTTTTAACTTGAACTTTAATATGATCTGTGGCTCCTTGCTCCTGAGCCCCTAAACCCTGTGGAGGTCAAGCACAAAGAGAGTTAGTATTTTTATCAAGTATAAAGAGAGATCACATCTTTCTTCCTTCATCAACTATTCGACTAATTATGAAATATCCAGGAGTGAGGCACTATCCTTATCCTCAGAGAGGACACAGTCTAATGGATTCTTACAGAGTATGTCTGTAACACCAAGGATGCACTTACAATAATGAATGCTAACTCTTCAACCTGAGACCTATTTCACGGCCCATGTACACACTATGCAGAACATGCCTTTTGTGATGCTCGAAATCAGAGTACTATTACCAAACTAATGGAATCCCATTGGATATATTACAAATCTATGGCTCTCTCCATTACATAATTTTACAAAACAACACTGAGAGAGTGGAGAAAGGAGACCCCAAGTCCCTAAATCAATCAACACTCATTTGTAAGGTGTCTCAGAGAGGCTGCTGTACTGAAGAAACTAAAAGGCAACCAGGGTGGCTCTAGGTGAGTGGACAGAGAGAAAATAAGATAAAATAAAGGGGCTAGACCTCACAGGACCCTAGAAATTACAGTAGAAATTTGGATTTAATTTTTTAAAACAACGGGAAGCCACTGAACTTTTAAGCAAGGGAATGCCATGATCTAATTTCTGTATTTCAAAAGATATTCTGGCTATTGTTTGGCAAACGGCCCAGAGGAAGAAAAGGAGGGAGGGAAGCAGCTGAGAGGGCAGGCAGTGATGGTGTGTGGACCAGGATGGGGCGCCGGATAGAGAGGAATAATGACTGGCGATGCGAGAAGTGAGAGAGGTAGAGGAACCAAGCAAGACCATTTACAAAAATGGGGAAAACTTGAGATGGAAAAGACTGGAAGGTGGGTATCAAGAATTTTATAACAAAAAATTATAAAGTTGAGATGCTCACTCAAGTGGAAATGTCAAGCAGGCTGGTGAATTTACAAACCTGAAGCTCAGAGGACAGATTTGGACCAGATAATTCTCAGAACTTAGACCATTCAAAGTATGGTATGGAATCAAAGAGCTCACCTTTCAGAATACAGAAAAGGCCTGGGGCTGAGGAGCTCCAGGGCTCAAAAGGCTGGAAGAGGAAGAGCCAGCGACATACTTAGGAGTGGCCAACGCGGTAGAAGGAAAAACAGGGGGGAGAGCAGTACTGTGGAAGCAAAGACACAAGTATTGCGAGAATAGTCCAGTATGTCCAATGCTGCTAAGGGATTAAGTAACGTGAGAATAAAAAAGGATCCACTGGATTGGGAACAAGATCATTAAAGGCCATCACAAGAACCATTTAAATACAAAAGTATCACCAGAAACCCATTTCAGCCAGGAATAAATAGTGTGAGGAAAATGGGAAAATGTATATTCTGAGCTATAAAGAGGAACAAAATATTACTCTTAGCAATATAAAAACACTGATGGTTAAGTATGATTCCAAGTGCAGCTAATTAAAAGGCACAATCTATGAAAGATGCTTATCACAGCAATTTAAATGATAAACGAAGAGAACTGACCTTTATGTTCAATTCTAATTTTATCATGACAATTTAATTATGTCTCCAAAATCACTTACTGATCAAGAACACAAATTTCTCCCAGTGTCCTAAGAAAGATGCATTCTCCTGATTTGCCTTTATGCATGGCTCCAATTTCTTTTGCTCTTCTCCAACATACCTTTCCTTTAGACCACCCCATCTTCTCTAGCATCCTCTGGCCAAACTTGGAATCATCATTGCTCCAGGCAGTGTTTCTCGGATCCACAGCCCACTTCTGCTTCCGCCGACCTGCAAATGACAAAGTATCTCATCAGCAATTTATCTTTTAAACCTGGAAAACACTACACAAATACACACAAAACCTAATACGTACACACATATTTGCATAAAATACGACAAACAACATTCAGCATTCAATGAAATGTCATCAGATTGGATCACTTACCCTGGTTTTCCCAGTAACTGCTGTATTCTCAATATACAAACTGGCCTAAGATAAAAATAACAGTGTTCCCTCCAAATGTGACAAATAGAAATACATGATATACCATCAGTTGGCCTTCCACACTCAGCTAAAGGCAGCAACTGTAAGCACTTGTCAACACCAGTGTCATCATCACCACCAGCAGCAGCAGCCACTACAGCTACCGGTGCCATACGCTATGTACCAAATGTTATCCATATATTGTATTCGATTTGCACAGTAACCCAATGAGGATGGAAATTCTTACCTCCATTTTTCAGATAAGGAAACCTGAGGCTTAGAGAAAGAAATGTACCTAATGCCCCCAAACAAATATCAGAGCCTCTATACAAAGCAAGGGTCTACTGACATCAAAGCTTATATTCTTAATCCACAAATGTAACGGTCATTATGATCTTGGGGAGAGTCAACTGTACCCTCCACACATGTGATCTACACATAGTTATGATGTCATCCCTTATTACTGAAATGCCCTAGAGACACATGACCCCTTCTCTGAACTTCCAAAATAAACTATCTGCATCTTTTCTGGCATTGAACACACATTCTTCTGTACTATGACTACTAATATCCTTCTCTTATATTTCCTATGAAACCATCATCTCCTTACAGCTTACATTTGTGTGCTATTCTTTTCCATGCTTCATTGCAAGAAGTAGAAAACACTATGCCCACAGCAGGCACTCAGGAAATATGTGAATGAATGTATCAGTGAATTCAAAAGAAAGGAAGAAAAAAGGAGACAAGAGGAAAGGAAGGAAAGAACATAATTAAGGGAACTGCTTTGAATCTCTTCGTATTAAGTATTTTTTAATGCATACAGATAATTGACCATTGGGAACTCAAATTTATCAGTATAGTTTTGTGGAAAATTGCTGCAGAGATACAGAACCTCAAAAAGTTCACAGAACAAGAACACGAAGCCCTAAAGTAAATTGTGGCCAATTGAGAAATTTGGAGGTTAAGTGTGCTTATTATTCACCTACTGCAGCAATCAAAGCACAGTATCTCACTATCAACAACAGCCTTATGCTTGGCAGTCTCTTAACTCCCTGCGTCCCCTCCTCCTTCAAGGAAGGCAGAGTGTCACATGCTGCACCTCATTTGGACGTGTCTAGAGTCTTGGAAGCTTGATTACCCTACGTTCTACAAACAGACCTTGGGTTGAAGGTTCTAGAAGGGGAGCACAGCTACTAGTATACCCTTGACAGAAGAACAGTCCTCCTCTATCCCTTTTCTAAAGGGGAAGGTCGCCCTCTTCAACCTATTGTGCAGCTTCGGGAGGGACACACATAGAGCAGTGGGGAAGGGGACACCCGCCTAACCAGCCAGGTCAGCCAAATCGACCCTGGCAATCAATGCGGTGACAGATGTCACAGCCAGATCACCCTCACATCTTCACAACATAATTTAAAAATAATACAACCTCCAGTGAGAGGCTTACTGTATAACATGTGAAATCAATAAAGGGACCCAAAACTACACACATCCAAACAAAAGTAAACTTTTTACAAGCATGCAGAAAAAGCAAAACAAGTTGGGCTCAAATCTACAGTTTTGCAAGAAAAAGGTGACCCCAAAATGTTAACCATGACTAAGTTACCACTTTACCTATCTTAGTAAATACAGGGAATAACATTGCCTCTGCTAATGAACAACATACCAGATATGAGCCTTCTTAGCCATGTTCTCTTTGTAAGGCTGCTTACTGGTATGTGTCAGCGTTCATGTCTCTCCACAGCGGTGCCTGCCAGGGATTCTAACTGGGGCTTATATGAAAAAGACATTTCTGAGAATGAATGAACCCACCTTATGCAATAAGAACTCCAACACTTTATGTTACATACACATACACAGCAGACTGTAATAATACTTATACAAAAGATCACCAAGGTCAGTTCCTCTTCCTTGCAGAAACGTCGGGTATCCTCAAATAAAGGGGTAGGGCAGGGTTTCCCCAGTGAGAATGTTAAATCAGGGGAGCTTCCCATTAAAATAAAATAGAGCAACACTATGTGAAACAAAATTTAATAGTGTTCCATATTAGAGACTTTCCCAGAACATTTCATATGCAGATGTGTAGATCCTCTAAGGGCAAAGCAGGCATGCTATGTTTCCCAAATTTATTTGATCCGAACCCTACTTCACTGGAAGGCTTTTTGGGCTCTAGTGCTGTAGAATTTCCAGGTTTGGGAAATCCTGGCAAGGAAAAGACTGTCACTGGTCTGTTCAGATTGGATCAACTTTTACATGTGCTTTGTTATTCTTATTCCACATTCTGTGCTTAGATGTCAACTTTGTTAACCCTGTGTGCAGAAGAGAACATAGCAGGCCTCACTACTAACCTTCGAAAGGCTTGCTTACAAGGTTGGCACCTTGGCTGGGAACCTGGCTTTCAGGAGGGTTCCAAGCATTCTCGAAATTGGTGAGTGGCTCACTACGCCTAATTGTTAATACAAACAATATGGTTTATACTGAATACTTGGCTTTCCTTCTGGGAGTCTGGAGCACTGGCCTCAGGGTTGAGTACCCTGAATCTGCAGAATCACTATTTAGGATGATGTGTTCAGCCATCCGCTAGCCAGACTCCTCCTATTTGGAGTTCTAACGTTAGATGGTTCCATCAAGACATTTTGGGGGTAACCCCAATAAATAACCCTTTTCTTTTTTTTTTCTGTTGAAGCAAAGTTTAATAGCATTTTTTTAATTAATTTTTTTTAACGTTTATTTATTTTTGAGATAGAGAGAGAGACAGAGCATGAATGGGGGAGGGTCAGAGAGAGGGAGACACAGAATCTGAAACAGGCTCCAGGCTCTGAGCTGTCAGCACAGAGCCCGACGCAGGGCTCGAACTCACGGACCGCGAGATCATGACCTGAGCCAAAGTCAGCCGCCCAACCGACTGAGCCACCCAGGCGCCCCTTAACAGCATTTTTAATAGAGAAATTATAAAAATAATTTATAATCAAGTATATAAATCATTTTTTGCTATATTTTTTACCTAGGTCACATTAGAAAGCCTTATTTGACTCTAGATTATATAAATATCCAACTATGTTTTCCAACTATTTAATCCTTAAGTATTTTTGTTGAGATATAATTCACAAACCATAAAATTCACCCATTTAAAGTGTAGTATTCATTGGTTTTTAGTATATTCATGGAGTAGTACCATCACCATTACCTACTTAAAGAATATTTTAATCACCCCAAAATAATTATATTTAAATATGATTAAATATAATTAATTTTGAATTAATTTTTATATACATGCTAAATAAGAGTACAACTTCATTCTTTTGCTTGTGAACATCCAGTTGCTTGAGCACCGTTCTTTGAAAAAACTATTCCTTCCCCATTGAATTGTCTTGGCACTCTTGAAAATCAATTGAGTATAAATATGACGGTTTATTTCTAGACTCTCAATTCTATTCACTTTTCAATTACTCCATGCCTAATACCACATGACTTATGCCAGGATTCAGCTTACTCTGAAAGGTGTGTTGAGTCCCAAAAGCCAGGGACAGAAGTTTTGTCTTTTTTTTCTTTTTCAAAGGACACTTTTAGATATTCAAGAGCTCAAAATATACCATCCATGTACCATGTATTCCTATTAAAAATTTATTCAACTTTGACATAGTCAAAGTTAAACTGCAGTATAAAAATCTTAATGCGATGAGCACTAAAATCCATTAACTATAGTGTGATTTGACTATAAATATGACTAGAAGTGTCAAAAATTGTCTTCAAAAGGAAAGAATCTAAGAAAAGAGTAATATCTTGATAAAAATCCAGGTCTAAAACTTCAAATGATATAAAGACTAGGAAGTGAGATCAATAAATTAAATTCTTGTCTTACATAGGGGGAAGTTTCGGTAAGCTAGATTTTTTGTCTTACACAAAGGAGACCCAATAAAATAACACTTGATAATTAGAGAAATAATAAATAAAAAATATATTTGAGAAACACAAAGAAAACTACTAGATTTTAAAAATAGGGTAAGTGCCTATAGCAAAAATAAAACAAAATATAGTGCATATGGCAAGGGAAAACAGAGGAAATAGCATGTGCTTAATGAATTGAAAATGTTCACTAATGTTAAGTGGGGGAAAAACCAAAACTGTACCTACAGAATTAAGAATCACCCCAATTTTATAAACTAACAGAAAATAGAATTGCTAGGCAGTGAAATTATGAGTATGGGGCTTTTTTTTTTTGCTTCTATTTTCTTACTTCTAAAATGAGAACATCAGTCCTAAATATCTAATCACAAAAGATGCCACAAACTATACTTAGCAAGTTATTTTAAAAGATAACACAAAATATAATATTATGCCAAGATTTGAAAATTTGGGGTGCCTGGGTGGCTCAATCAGTTAAGCATCTCACTTCAGCTCAGGTCATGATCTCGCAGTTCTTGGGTTTGAGCACTGGGGTATGTGCTGACAGCTCAGAGCCTGAGCCTGCTGGGATTCTGTGTCTCCCTCTCTCTCTGGCCCTCCCCCGCTCACAACTCTTGTCTCAAAAATAAATAAGCATTAAAAAAACAAAAGAGGGGCGCCTGGGTGGCTCAGTCGGTTAAGCAGCCGACTTCGGCTCAGGTCATGATCTCACGGTCCGTGAGTTCGAGCCCTGCGTCGGGCTCTGTGCTGACAGCTCAGAGCCTGGAGCCTGTTTCAGATTCTGTGTCTCCCTCTCTCTGACCCCATTCATGCTCTGTCTCTCTCTCTGTCTCAAAAAAAAAAAAAAATAATAATAATAATAATAATAATAAAACGTTAAAAAAAAAGATTTGAAAATTTGGAGTCATGGCGGGGAGAGAAGAACTCAAAATACTCCCTTGTAATCATGCAACTTGAATTACTGATGTCTACAGACACTATTTCATGCATCTACAGCAAGCATTTCATACTTTGAAATATTTTCACATTCACCACTTCATTGATTTTTTTTTAAGACAACCTAGTAATGAAGATAATAAAAGTAGTTTTTAATAGTCCCACAGAAACTGATCATGGAAAGAGACATAAATGAACAGCAGCGCCAGGGCCAATGTGCATGCTGTATTAAGCATACATCAGAAAATATTAAAACCAGAAAAGATCTTAGCAGCCCTAGTTTTACAAACGAAGAAACAGCCCACAGAGTCACAGTCTAGAACATATTCTTTTCTGTAAGTCCCTATTTAAAAACAATAGAAAACTGCTGGTCCTAGTGACAAAAAAGTTAAGATACGAGATAACTAGATCAAATTTGTCACTTTCTGGCTCAGTGACTCGGGGCAAATTATTTTCCTCTGCACCTCGATTTCATCCCCTGTAAAACTGGAACTCCCTGTAAAACTGTTTACTCCTTGTGTTTTGTGCTCCCATTCTTCCACCTTCTTAGATAAGAGGATGCTGATAACATTTATTTCACAGAATCCTATGTGGTTGCTGTAGGTCTGTTCAAGCGGTTTCTGTTCATTGCTCACTATACACTTCCAAAAAGTTATAGGCCATCTTTTCATGGCCAAAGCACGACTGCCATCTGGTGGCGAGAAACCTTAGCTACAGATACCGCTCAGAAGTCAAATAGCCTCTCCAGAGGGAGGGAATTGATGAACTTCACAAAGTGGTGATGTCAGAAGCAAACTGAAGCAGGACGCGGCGTTACAGCCAACACTCCTGTCACACAAGAATGTTAACATTTCCAACTAAGCCCAACTAAGCCAGTCTTAGAATCACTCATTAGCCCTGCATCCCCTAAAAAAGGCTAACTTCCTGCGTTTGACGCTTTTAACCCCTTTGCTTTTCTTTTTCTGGGTTCAATAAACCTTCGAGAACGGGATTTCACTGCCTGAAGAGATTCTGCTGGCCCAGCCGTCTCTTTTTAACCAGAAGAAGCTGAGGGCCGGCGAAGTGAAAGACCAAGTCAGGGTTCCTACGATCGGCGTTCTGGCTCCCATTCGAGCCCACCGCGCGCGTGCCCAGATCTGAGCTTGAGGACAAAGTCCCACGTGGACACTGGCAGTCTCTTTCACTAACCGACCAGTAGCTAACCTGGGGAAGGCTGCGCTGGGAAATCTCTGCGGCAGGCAGGGAGAGCCGAACCGGCGTTACCCAGTCCCCTGGCATCCCCCGCCCCGCTGCGCGCCGGAGACCCGCACCCCGCACCACTTGGTCTGGCCAGGCGCGTCACCTGGAAACTTCACCCTCGCTCCCTCCACTCACGCTCAGCCAGCATTGACATGTCGAGAGCCTGTGACGCCACGAGCCTCCGGACCTGAGAGGTGGCGGCGACCAAGCAGCAGGCTCGCCAAGTTGCAACCACCAGACTCGCAAACCAGGTGGACTGCAGCGGCCGAGGCGCGTGCTGGTGACGTCAGTGGGCCGCGACCGGCCCTCAACCACGTGGCGGCGAGTGGGCGGGACGCGGGCCTTCTGGGGGAGGGGCGGGCCGGGGAGAGTGTATTCCGGAAGGTGCGGGCTTGCGGACACCCAGGGGGTGAGGTCAGAGGTCTCCGGGTCTAAAGCAGGTGGAGGGAAGGGTGTGGGTTTATTCGCATGAGCAAGTTCCTGAACTAAATGATTGCCTACGTGTAAACGCTTCTAAAAGCGTCTGCCACAGAGCAAGCTCTCAATAGGGTTACCTGTGTCACTCTCAATAACTAAATGCCAAGAGTGGTGGTTTCTGGAAGTAAAACATGAACTCTGCCCTCCGCTCAGAATCTCCTGAGGAAAAGAAACATGTAAACAATAGTTCTTAGGGCCGCCAGTATTATTAAAACGGTGTGTATGAGGAGTTTGACAAACTCACCTGGAGGGGAGGACTTTGCAGTATGGTGTCCCACCTCTGCCCTCTGAGGTAGATAGGTAAGTAGACACATAACTACAAATCTATCTGTGGGATCCCAAGTTAATAAGATAACTAAACGTGGGTAAAATGTTGTCTGTCTTTAACATGATGTCTTCAACAAGACTAATAGTTTTTTTCAATATATAATCCTCATAGAGATGTCACAGACGCAAGAAATGGTGGAGTTGAAACAAACCATGGAAACCATTAGTCTATCCTGCATTCGTCCAAATGCAGTCCCTTTTATAGGATTCCTTTTTTGTCTCTGACTGAACATCTCCAGGAAAGGCAGCTCACCAAATCACAAGGCACAACCATTCCTTACTATTCACTGCCACACTCAACAATCCGAGTTTAGTTTTGACCTAGACCACACCAGCAGTGATGCAAACTTCTGTCTCAATGTTTCTGACACCAAAGAGACAAAATTATCTTCCTGCAATCGTATACCAACGTATGTGGTGCTTGAAAATGCTGACTTCCTGATCAATTCACTATTGTCCACTCTCATGTAACTACCTTCTATCTTCTCCTATCTTATCAAATAGATCAGCTAATTATCCAAAGACTTGGGTGATCCTGCCTTTCTCATTTGGAGCAAGTCCAACTCCCTACTTTACTCCTGTTTTCTGCGTCACAACTTATGTGCTCCCTGACTTAGTTATAAAAGTTACATTGATTTTGCCTCTCCTCTTTCCCCTCAGTTCCTGGGTATTCACTGCTAGCAGCAACTATTCTTTTGTATTTCTTTTTTCTAATGTTTATGAAACTAGGTAAGTTTACCTTGATGGTCTAGACCCCTAGTTAAAGGGAAACTTCATCTAGAACAGGAATCTAGTCCTTCATACAGCTTCTCTTGGCACCTAGGGTGCTCTCTTTATGTTCTACTCATGAGAAGAAAGCCTTCTATCTATATAGTCACCTGAAATTTGCAGAGAGTCACATGTCCCTCCTCTCTGTCTGACAGTCTCCTTGCCAGAATTTCATTAGAACTCCCCTGGAGACTGAGACACTTCAGTTAGAATTCACAAAACAGCCCCTACAGTACTCAAACTATTCTGCTAGGTGTCTATGTGCATACAGAGATGATTATGATAAAGGCCAAGCTCCAGAGTGCACGTTATAATGGGAAAAAACTATTGTTAAGTTTGGGCTTTAAAAAATGTATATAGAACCCTATGTGTATTTTTAAATTTTCAGTTGGGAGTGGATACTGTACTTTTAAGAACAAGGTGATTCAGGGGCACCTGGGTGGCTCATTCGGTTAAACGTCAACTTCAGCTCAGATCATGATCTTGCAGTTCACAGTTCGAGCCCATGTCAGGCTCTGTGCTGACAGCTCAGAGCCTAGAGCCTGGTTTGGATTCTGTGTCTCCCTGTCTCTCTGCCCCTGCCCCAGTCATGCGTGCACTCTCTCTCAAAAATAAATAAAAACATTAAAAAATTTAAAAATAAATAAAAATAAGACACATCAGTATAAGACATTCAGTCTTATTCTTCAGTCTCTTTCTTGGCAGACCCTCTCAGAGCAGTGCTTCTCAACCTTTAATGTGCATGTGAATCATCTGAGGATCTTATTAAAATGCAGTTTCTCATTCAGCAGGTCTGGGATAGGACCAGAAATTCTGCGCTTCTAACAAGCTTCCAAGGATGTGGGTGCCGATGATCCACAGACCTTCCTTTGTGCAGCAGGCCATTAAACAACCAAAGGTATGAATGAACGCAGGGTTAAAATATACCGTTTTTTTTTTTTTTTCTGTTCAAGAAAAGTACTTTGCGAAGAATACCTTTAGGTAACAAATGCTTTCAATATACGAAAGAACTGAACCTAGAAGTTACTTGGATAAGTCATCTGACATAGTCCCCCACCTTCAGGCAAGCAAAGACCAATGTCAGAGATAGATGATTGCTACTTCTTTTCTTTAACTCTGGCAAATCTCAGTCAACACCCCCCCCCCACACACACACACACTCCACATACATACAATTACAAAAGCTAGTTACACATTCTGCACAATCACAAAAAGGAATTCTCATATGCTGTACTACATCTTTATATATCAGATGTATCACTAAAATTTTTATCTGTAAAAGAAGTAGAACTGAATCTTGCCAGTTAAACTTAGCCCAGTCCTAAGAGGCACCAGGCTGATAACAATGGAGGAAGAAAAAAGCAGTCAGAAAATATTACAGAGCCTAAATTCTGCTACCAGCTTGGAGTGTGATCTTGAGAAAGTCATCTTGAAATGACCTCTTTTTATAACACTGATCCAATCTATGAAAAAAGAATTATCACTGAGATTATTTCCATCTGAAAGACTTTCAGAAAATTACTTTAATCAGAAAAGCTATGAACATTATTAATTAATATCATAATATTTGAGATCTAGGATTCTTTTTTTTTTTTTGATGTTTACTTATTTTTGAGAGAGACAGAGACAGGATGCGAGTGGGTTAGGGGCAGAGAGAGAGACACAGAATCAGAAGCAGGCTCCAGGCTCTGAGCTGTCAGCACAGAGCCTGACATGGGGCTTGAACTCAAGCCGTGAGATCATGACCTGAGCCGAAGTCGGACGCTCAACCGACTGAGCCACCCAGGCACCCCAGAGAGCTAGGATTCTGAAGCCACACTTTCTGGGTTCAAATCTTAGCTCTGTCACTTACTAGCTTTGGTAACATGCTGTGTATCTTGAGCAGATTACTTTACCTCCCTATTCCTCTATTAAGAGAAATAATGAGATGATACATGTCAAGTGCTTAGAAAGGCACCTGACGCATAGGAAACATTCAATATAATACTCAATAAGGCACTATTATAATTTTAAAGGAAATAGAGGTTAGGATGATTATTTCAACAAATATTTATTGTTTCAGAGATTGTGCTTGGTGCTGGAATTACAAAAGTGAACAAAACAGTCATGACCCCTACCCTCATTGAGTTTGCAAAGAAGAGAGACATTACCATAAATATAGAATTAGACCTGAAGGTAAATGTTGTGAAAGAGAAATACATGCGGCTAGGACAGAATATAAGAGGGGATTTAACTTAGGAAAATTAGAGAAAGCTTCCACAAGGAAGTGACAAATGAATTAAAACATGGACTGTTCCAGGACTTGACTTGATGTGGCTAGAATTCAGAGCAAGGGAAAACAAGGCCACAAAATTGAATAAGGGGCCAGTTCTTACAAGGCATTGTGGGTCATAATAACGGTCTGGGTCTTTGTCTCAAGAGCTATGGGAAGTCACTGAAGAATTTTTAAGTAGGGGAGTAACACACATTATAGCTTCTAAAAGTTCCCTATGGCTGTTGTATGGGCCGAACACATTGAAGGGAGAAAGGTATATATGGGAAGACTGATTTGGGAGTTGAGAGAGAGAAAGTTGTCAAGAATAATCTCAAAATTTCTACAACTGAAATGGTGGTATTTGGGAGTGAGGAATAAAATAACTCAGTTTTAGATATGACATGATTGAGGTGTCTTTGAGTATGAACCTCATCAGTTAGACATAAGTGTCCAGAGCTCAGGGAACAGGTTGGGCTAGAGATAAAAATTGGGAATCATGCAAATGTAGATGTTAAAGGAAGCCATGGACCATAATGTGTGCACCCAGAAGGCACATGGAATGAGAATAGCAAAAGGCCAAGCTTTAAAGAAGTCTAAATTTAATAGCCAGAAGAGAATAACAAGACTCCTAGGAGAGATAGAAGGAGCTGCTGTAGAGGTAAGAGGAAAAGCAGGGGGGGAAATGTTTAAGATAACGATGAAGTGATCAGCAATGTTGAAAGCAGCAAAAGATCAAGTATGAATACTGATGATTTTTATGAAGCAGTGAATCAATTTCAATGCTTCTGAAAGTCTCCTTTGGAGACTAGGTGATTAAAAAAATAAAAGAAGAGGAGATTTAGAGTTCTGCAAGCAAAAGAGAATCCTAAACAATCAAGGAATCTACATTTCTTTTCCCCAATTTCCCCTCCACACACACTAAAAAGAGAGCTACTGTTTGAAAGCGCACTTTGCTACACTGAGAGTAAGTGGCACTCTTGCACTACACCTTAGCCAAGAGCCTGTCCATGAAATTAATAAACAAAAATAGTCTTCATCTATACAAGGCTTCTATGAGAAGAAAACAGAAAGTGGGAATTGAAACATTTCAATGGATGAAAATCTACCCCTGTAAAAACAACAAAAACCAGAAGAAAAGTATAGATAATACCCCATATCAAATTAATTACTTGGTGATGTGGAGGGGAAAAAACAACTCTGAATTGGAAATTCAGACTCACAGGAACAAAAAACAGAAAGAAATCAAATGAGAGTTGATTGTACACAGGAAAGAAATGGAAGTAAAAAGGCACAACCATATCAGAAGTGATGACAAGATTACAAGATGCCCAGAAGAAGCTATTCAAATTAAAAGTTAATAAGAGGTATTGAAGAAAGCTAAGAGAATGAAAATAAAATTTAAAAAGGAATTTAAAAACTGTCAGAAAGCTGTTGAAATGGAAGAGAGGCAAAGAAGATCCAACAGACATATATAAAATTGGAGTTCCTGAAGAAGAAAAAGAAAACAATGGAACAGAACTAACATTTACAACTATAGTCCGTAAAACTTTCCAGAAATAAAAGAGGATCTGATTCTACATATTTAAAAAGTCCATCAAAAAAAATTTTTTTTTCAATAAGATGTCCATCAAATACTTGGGAAAACTAAGCCACAACAATCAACTCCAAGACATATCCTAGCAAAACTATTAGACTTTTTCAAAGAGAAAAATCTTGGGGCACCTGGGTGGCTCAGTCGGTTGAGTGTTCAACTTCGGCTCAGGTCATGATCTCACAGTTCATGAGTTCAGGCCCTGCATCAGGCTCTGTGCTGACAGCTCAGAGCCTGGAGCCTGCTTCTAATTCTGTGTCTCCCTCTCTCTCTCTGCCCCCCTGCCCCACACACACTCTGTCTCTCTCTGCCTCTCAAAAATAAAGAAAACTAATAAAAAATTAAAAAAAAAAAAGAAAAATCTCTAAGCAAGGTAATAATAATAACATGTAAATAGTAAGTTAATTAATGAACATAATTAATTGCTTAAAATAATAAAGGCAAAAGATTAAGTCAACATAAGACCTCTCAATATCAACGTAGAAAGCAAGACAACCATGGAGCAGCAATTTTAAGACACTCAAGGAAAGAAAATATGAATCAAGAATTTTATATCCAGCCTAGGTATCCTTCAAGTGTCAAATCTGTAGAAAACCAGTTTTAAACTTGCCACAACTCAGGGAATACTACACTCATGAACCTTTCTTGAGAAGTCTATTAAGGACAAGCTTCATCCTACCAGGAGATGACTGGGAAAACTTCGTGAAAAAGGATAGTAACCCTAGATGTAATGTGTAAGTGATGAATCAGTAAATTCTATTCCTCAAATCATTATTACACTATATGTTAACTAACTTTAAATAAAAAAGAAAAAAGAAAAAGGATAGTAAGTATGTATATTCAATGACATAGTAATTGTATGTACCTATAGTAAATACTTACATGCAATTACATATATGTAATTGCAAACAGGTACTTTCCTTGGTGCATTGACCTTATATCACCTGAAAATCTTGGAAATGGGCTGTGAGTCCTATTTTAGATCATACCTTGGATGAAGAGAGAGGTTGTGGGATCAGGTGAAATAAACCAGAGGCAAAGTTTCTCACTTTAAGATGTTCTGAGGCAATTAGGGCCAGTTCATTCAAAACATTTTACACTTTTACTGTATGGTATGGAAATACCACAAATCTGAGTCAAAAAAACTTCTGTGGTTCCTGTAATACAAACTCATGGAGACTCTCCTAACTTTGGTCTGAATGTACTGTTTATCCATCTTTTAGTTTCTGCATTGTGGTCTAAATGTTTTAAGTATGTCTGATTTTTGTCTGTGTGAACTGTGACAGGGATAAAGTTGGGTAGGTTACTTCCAAAATGTTTTCCTCTCCTCTGTTTATTATATAACCTAGGTGTCATATTAATAATTCTATAATTTAGAGAGGGCTTTACTACTTTCAAAGTCTTTCACAAACATCTCATTTTGATTTTGATTTCAAGGATGCTAATGGAAAAATTTAATTTTAAGATCTCTGTTTATGCATTTGTGACACTGTTTGAGCTAAGCCAAGCCATCCGATCTTCCCTCACAACCTCCTTCCACTATCACCCACCCCAAGGAAAATTTGGATCAAGGGTACTTAATGACAAGAGGAGGTATAAAATCCAGGCGTGAAAAATTGCAGCTATTGCTTATCAAAAATTGAAGCAATAATCAAAAGTTAGGTGGCAACTAGTTTTAAGTGTCTGCCAATAAAATTGGGGGAATTGGGGACAGCATTAATACTGCAAAGCAGAGAATAACAAGGAAATTAGGTAGGTGGCAGATTATTGACATAACAACCTTTTTTTTTTTTTTCTTTTTTGGAAACACACTATTCGTGCTTAGCACTTTAGTGCCTATGAAGATAAACAATGCAAAACCTGACCTTATGGAACTCTTATTCTAGGGAGGAAATGGATATGTGCAATTTTAATTGTAACACAATGCAAATTGTGTTAAATATTTTAAAGTAGCAGAAAGTGGCTGTAGAAGCATTAGAAGGAAAGAAAAATTCCTCTTCCCAGGTCAGCATCACCTGGGAATTTGTTAGAAATGCGAATTCTCATGTCCACCCTAGACCTTCTGAAACAGAAACTCTAGGATGGGTCCCAGCCCTGTGTGTTTTAGTAAGCTCTGCCCGTAATGTTCATGCTGAAGTAGGAGAAACACTGATATCAGATACTCATACCTGGTAATATGACTTCTAGGGGGTCTAGAAAGAAATATTGCCAATTTTATGCAAATATTTGTGTTTCAAAGTGTTTTTTGCAGCCTAAGATGTGAGACAAAAAGTTGAAAACAACCTAAATATCCAACAATAGGGGAATTATAGTTATATGTCAATTAAAATGCTAGCCACATCTACCATCCTTGCTGTGGGAAACTGCTCAGCCAAGAGACACAGCCCTCCAGGTTTCCTTTATAGAAGCCCCATCTCTACCCTATGAACCACTTTGCCTATTAGATGCCTGTTAGATGAGGCATGCAGTCACTCCCTGGAAGGCCAACACCCACTGGCATGAGGCCACCTTGAAAAGCTGGCCAGGCATGAGGTGATGATCAGCTGAAATGAGTCTTCCTCTTGGCAGTTTGAACCAGGAAGTAGAAAGAAGCAGCCAGGTAGTAGAGATAGCTGTGTAAAGTATGTTTTTTAAAGTTTTGTTTGTGATGATCTCACTGTGAAAGTAAGGAAAGGGCAGGAGAGGGAGAGACGTTTCAGTGGAGAGAAGACAACTCCACAGAACGTGGTTATAATTATCTCTCCCAGGTAAAGAGAAGTAAAAGTAACACTGATGCCTGGCACCTGTTTTTTATTGTTTATTTTTTTTATAGATTTAGAATAAAAGTAAAAATAAGCGTACCCCATGACCCAGCAATTCCACTTCTAAGTATTACTCAAGAGAAATGAAAACACAGTTTTACAAAAAGACTTGTACAAGAGTGTTCTTAGAGGCTTTATTCACGATAGTTAGAAACTAGAAGCATCCCTGGTGATCATCAGCTGGCAAATGATAAATAAACATTCCTACCATGGCATCCTACTCAGCAGTGAGGAGAAACAAACTACTGAAGCACACAACATTTAATGGGGTTGGCAAACCATGGCCTATGGGCTGGCTACCTGTGTTTGTAAACAAAGCTTTATTGGAACAACCAACCCCATTTGTTTATCTAGTGTTGGGCTGTTTTCTGGCCACATCAGCATAATTCAGTAGTTTTGGGAGATTGTATGGCCCCAGAGGCTAAAATATTTCAACTTAGAAATATTAAGGGGACGCTTGGGTGGCTCAGTCTAAGCATTAGACTCTTGATCTCAGTTCAGGTCCTGATCTCAAGGTTCGTGAGTTTGAGCCCTGCATCAGGCTCTGCACTGAAGGTGCAGAGCCTACTTGGGATTCTGTCTCTCCTTCTCTCTTCCCCTCCCCCCGCTTTGTGTATGTGTGTGTGTGTGTGCGCACGCTCTCTTTCTCTCTCAAAATAAGTAAACTTTTAAAAATATATTAAGAAAAAGTTTGCTGTGCCCTGAATTAATCTCAAAAACATGATGCTCGGTGAAGGAAGTATATGTTCTGTGATTCCATTTACATGAAATTCTGGAAAGGCAAAGAAAATCTAGGTGTAAAAAATCAGAACAGCTGTTGTCTCTGGGGACTGGGACACAAATTGACTGGGAAGGGGCACAAGGAAATTTTCTGGGGTGATGATGGTGTCATAGATTTTGATAATTATTTGGGTTACCCAGTTCAATGTGTTTTTTTTTTTTAACTCAGGGGTGCACTTTTAGGATTTTCACATTTTATTTTGTAGACATGGAAAAAATGTTAGCAAACATTGAAATTTAGGTAAGAACATTCATGCTGAGTTATTTAGGGGAATGTATTCTGATATCTACAACTTACTCTGAAATGCACCAAACATAGGTGGGATTAATGGATGGAGAGAGGACAATTATGTGAATGTATGATAGAGCAAGTAGAGTAAAATCTCGATGGATGTTCACTATAACATTCTCCCAGCTTTACTTTATGCTTGAAATTTTTCATAATTGAATAAAAACAACACTGACAATGTTTAAGATAGAATTTTGAGGATGTTTTCATTTACATAAATACAAGGGCTCAAAGATAATATTGTTCCAACCTCTAAATAAGATAGAGCAACAAATCCAATAGTAAACAGACTCTCACTCCTTTTACAGGGTTTTATGGAGAAATGACCAATGAAAAACAATTCTCTGCTTCTAACAGAGTAAACTTGCTTGATGGGGATAGCCCCGTTTTGATGGCTAAGAGCTGGAAGTTGAGCCCTGTGGTCACGAAGGAAGTGACTGTAATCTGTGTATCCTTTCTGTGCAGCTGATGCTCAAATATATACCCCAACATTTGACTTTTTCTTGGATGTGCAGGCAAATTTTGACTGAAGAAAGCTCACCCACATTGCCTCTGCTTTCAGCCATAGCTTCCTGAATGGAGGCAGTGAGAAAAATGTCCTACCTGTGCTCAGGTCCTGTCCTGGGACCACAACCAAGAGAATGAATGTCATTGTCATCTCTGTTCTCAATCCCTTAATGTAAAGTGTTCTCAGTTTGGTTAAAGTCAGGTGGATGTTCATGGGTTTGAATGATCCAGGCCAGAAACCATTGTGTACAACAGAAGCAACAAGGTGATGTACAAAGAGAAGGAATACTGAGTTCATGGGGAGTGAGGCTTGTTAAGGTGGGGCATCGGAGGAAATATTTAAGGCTCTTGCCGACATGTGGAAGCTGTTCTGGTTCTGAGCAATTCTCATGCCTTCACTTCCTACAAGGTCCAATTACTTGTCTTTTGTTCTCCCTTGGCCAATTTAGCTGAGAACCCTCTTTCCTTATTACCTAGTGTTCTCCTTATAATACACTTCCTATTTGAGGTAACCCAAATGAGTGTTGGTTCTTATCACCAAAAAAGAAAGAAAAGAAAAGGAAAGAAAGAAAAGAAGGCAGGAAGGCAGAAAAGTTCTCAACCAAGTTAAGTTGTACCTATATTTGATCAGCCATAGTTAATGTGATTTCAGTAACTTAAAAAATATGTACCAAATAAAAGCCTAAAAGGTAATAATAACCTGAATCATTAAGATCATTTATTATTGGTAAGGTCATGGTTATTTTTTGATCTTCTTAATGCTTTTTAAGGTTTTCTCCTGATTATGGTTCATATGTTCCTGCTTCTTTACTTACCTACCTGATAACTTGTTATGCCATGACAAGAATTCTGTGTTATATTATTGGGTTTGGGAGGATTTATATTCCTTTAAATATTTCATTCTGGGATACAGCTAGGTTTTGGGGGGAATAATTTGATCTTTTCAAGACTTTCTTTCAAGCTTTGTTAGGTGGGAGGCTAATAGTCTTTTAGTTTAGATGTAATCTGGTCCCACAACTGAGGTAAGACAATCTTCTGAGGATTCTATTTAATGCTCCATGTGTTCGGAGTTCTTCCTGCTCAGGAAGTTATTCTTGGCCCTGCATAAGCTCTGGGGATTTTTTCTGCCTGTTTCTCTTGGGCGGTTCTTTCCCTGTAGATTCTGTACATGTGTCCCTTGCTCAGTGCTCACTGGAAGACTGGAGGGGACCCCTTTGATGGTATGTGGAGCCATCCCTTGGTATAGCTCTCTTCTCTCCAATACACAGCCCTGTGGATTCTAGCTACTTTGATCTGTGTCTCCTCGGCTCAGGGAGACCCTCTGGGTTCTGTTTGGGGGCTCCATCCCCGTGTACAGCCTGGAAACTCTCTCCAGGCAGGACATAAGGGCAATCAGAGGGTTCACACCCTTTACATTCTATCTCTTGGGGAGCACAGTTCTTGACTGCCCACTGCTTAATGTCTGAAAACCCGTATTTTGTATCTTTCATCCAGTTTTGTGTTGTTCAAGATGGATGATAAATCCAGTCCCTGTTACTCTCTTGTGGCTGGAAGCAGAGATTCCTAATACTTTGTGAATGTTTCAAGTTTTATATAGTTTATATACTAGCTATGTAGACACCCCAAAGCAAGTCTTTAAAAAGTAAAATTGTCCTATACAGTAACAAGCAAGTTAGAACCATGGAAGATTTAAGCCAACAAACCCAATTTTATCTTCAAATCAATTTTTCACTAGTGAAAACACATGAACCTAAAATGGCATAAAGCAGAAATGAGATGTCATTTGCTCTGAATGACTTCTATTAAAAACAAAACAAGAACAAACAAACAAACAAAAAAACTACCCACCACCACCACTGTCACCAAAACAAACTATAAACATCTCAGAGAGCATTCTGAATTTCCATAGAGCTGCATATTGTGGTGGTTGGAGCAGGGGAGCCTGGGAGCAGGCTGAGGGAAATAGCTTTGTTTTCTCACTTATTTAAAGCTAATTCTGCCTTGGAAGTTCACTGCTGGCCTCGGCTCCGCCCTTCCCCCACCAACCTTGGGGGATATTTTGCCCAAGCAGGAATGACACAGCCCACGGAGTCTGTTCTTGTCAGTTATCAGGGGAGCTGTATCTATTATAAACTCTCTAAATGTGCCAATCTAGTGGCTGTTACCCAAAGCATGGAGGGCGCATCCCTCCCTGAAGGGTTTCTCCTGCAGTGCCTGCTGAAGCCTGCCTCAGACCACAAGCTGAGGAGCACCTTCCCACTCTCAGATCCAATACACTAGAAATGGGTGCTTGATATGATGTCTTCCTGAGATTTATCTACCCATTCCTTGGCCAATGTGGAGGGAGGGGGGAGAGGAAGTATCCTATTTTGCTAGGCTATTCCCCCTGTAATCTACTTTAAACTCCACCTGGTTTCTGTTGCCTGTGCTTCTGAGTCTGGAAAATGTGTGAGTGATCCTTTTTTCCTTAAGTTGACATGCTCAGCTAATACCAACTCAGGGCCCTCATCTTCAAAGCCTCCTGTAATCGATTTTCTTGTCCTCTCTTGCAGTATTTGTATGTTATAGAAGCTCACATAGGAAGACAAAACCTAGCCAAGAGCAGTGTGAAGGGAAGGCTCTCTATTGATACTGGTCCAGAAATGCCTTCTGGCTTCCTGGCGGCAGTTCCGGCATGAGATTCCTCCTCTGTTTATACTTCCTATCAAAATGTTAGGACTTCAAGCTTTAGACTTCACAAAATCTGTAAAGCTCAACGGTGGAAAATCACATCCAGAGATCAAATTCACAAAATCATGTCAAAAGAAAAAAAAAATCCGATTTCCTCACTGCCTTACATTTTTTTTTTATTGTCTTAGATTAGCCTTCTCTAGCCTGTGAGTGAGGTGGTGACACTTTAGTTTCTTATACCTTGAGGTGTTTTCAGGGCTGCAGGTGGTAGAGGGGAGGGTGATAGGGATGAGGTCAGGGAGATGCCTGTAAAGGGAATGAATAGACCCACAGGGTGGGAGTTGGGGTGATGAAAAATGATGGTGTGGTGGCCAACTTAGTGGCTTGAGAGGGTTTCCAGACCTGAGCTGCTAGCTGAGGCCCCCGGTCCTGAGAGAGGGAAAGCATCCCATCAGGCAGGGACTGTGGCAATTTTGAATGGAGATTCTGGAATCACCTAAGGAAGTTTCCCAAGCCTTACTGTTGCCTCTCCCTGACCCCTTCTAGAATCTTTCTGGCTTCTGCTGCTCTCTAGGTAAGTAGTCCACAGCCCATGGAGCTCTGCTGGTGTAGTCTGTCCTCACCATGATGATTTTCTTTGGTGCAGTAATTAACAGAGTGAGTTCCAAAGTTAGAGGGTTCAAATCTAGCTCTGACGACTGCAACTTATGTCCTCTCTCTGATCCCGCATCTTCTATCCCAGGGGTTGCTGTGAAAATTAAGTGGAAGACACACAGGAATGCCTAGTGAGCTATAGTGTTGTAATACTGCAAGTGGCCTTTGCTGTTTACCCTGAGAATTCTATGCAGTTCTGGGGGCTGAATCTGCCCCTTCCTTATTCTTCCTGTCCCTCTTTCATCTTTTTCTGCCATTTACCAGTTGCTGACCCTGGGCAAGTTACTAAATATTCTGTGCCTCATTTAAGGTTGATACTGGTACCTCCCTCAAAGGATTGCAATGCTGGTTGAAAAAGCAATTTAATGAATGTCCTAAATGAAATCCTCAAGTAGTTTACCACAAGGAGAAGGAACATAAAGAAGAAACTAAAGAAATGGTTGTTTGTACTGGAGTGTGCACAGTTTTTTTTAAGTGCGCACCAAGGCCACCATCTTGATGTGTCCAGTAGTGATCTCAGCAGGGTAACAGATGAGAGAGATTCCTGGGTGGTTGTTGTCATTAGACCTAGAGTCCCAAAGAATTGGAGACCTATTAAGCCACTAGCCGAGGCCATTGCTGATTGAGGAGGTGGTGAAGAGGAGGCCATGATCATGAAGCACAAATCCTTACATCAGGGGATATTACCTAGGAGATCTCTAGAAGTCCTTTCAGACATTTTTGACTTATACAGAGTTAATTCACGTTTAGTCCTTTTAAAAAACTTGATTATGAGAGATATTAAGTAATACCATTTGCACAGTTATAGACACCCCATTTTTTAAAACCCCACTTTTAAAAATAAAAAAGTATATGTTGAAGTGTCTGAGTAGCTCAATCAGTTAAGCATCCGACTCTTGACTTTGGCTCAGGTTATGATCTCACAGTCGTGAGGTCAAGCCCCATGCTCTCTCTCTCTCTTTAAAAAAAAAAGTGGGGCACCTGGGTGGCTCAGTCGGTTAAGCGTCCGACTTCGACTCAGGTCACGATCTTGCACTCCGTGAGTTTGAGCCCTGCGTCGGGCTCTGGGCTGATGGCTTGGAGCCTGCTTCCGATTCTGTGTCTCCCTCTCTCTCTGCCCCTCCCCCGTTCATGCTCTGTCTCTCTCTGCCTCAAAAATAAATAAACGTTAAAAAAATTTTTAAAAAAGTATATGTAATAGTGTACATATACATACATACACAGTTAGCATATACATGGAAAAATCTGAGAAGCTTATATTCCAAACTGCTAATATTGGCATTTTCAGTGGAACAGGAAAGGAATTACAGGAGACTTTTTATTTTCTGCAATGTATATTTCTATATTGCCAAAACTTTTAAATTATAATGACAAATTTTTTTCTCTGTTATACCAGAACAATTTAAATGTATATATTCTATTTATTAATATGTGAAAGGGGCATGCATGCTCCCTTTAAAATTATTGTCTGTATATGGAATGGACATAAGTATTTTGCTTGGACACTTAATTCCACCTTATCCACTCAATCCAAGGCATGTTGGAAACTCATTTTAGGCACAGATGACAGAAATCTGTCCGCATTTTGGAAACCACTGGACACATTTAGCATTTTCCTGAGGCAGAAACATGTGAATGGGAACCACCAGGAATGACATCAGCTGACTATAGCTGGGGTCCCATATGGATGCCCTTGCTCCTAATACACACTGCCTGTTCCTAGCCACTCTGCCCTGCCACCAGTCCATGTTACTTCCTGTTCCCACAGCTTTGATTCTTGTGACTTCCCAGTTCCTACTTCTGAATGTGTCCCTTTTAAGGATCTTTGGCCTCTAGGCTCCCACTTCTTGATCCTGGTTTGACTTTCTTTTTTGTTTTCTGGTCTAATCTCTTGATTGCCTCTCCTGTCTCAGGCTTTCAGACACCATGACCACATTTCTAGGTCCATTTGGGCAGCCCTGCCTAGCATTGGCAGACACAACTCTAGGGAAATTTCTAGATATCTTAGAGGGGAGCTCTGAAGTTAATATGGCTAAGTCCCTCCTGATGAAAATGACAAGTGCAGTATTTGCAGACAGGCCAGTCATTTATGGCCTTAGGTTTTAGATTCATCCAAGCTGTTGTGTGTATCAACAGTCTGTACCATTTTTTATTGCTAATTAGGATTCCAGGGTGTAGGTGTATTACTGTTTAACCATTCACCTGGTAGAGGATATCTGGGCTGTTTTTATTTTTGGACCATTACTACAAACATACCTGTACAGGTTTTTGTGTGAACATGGATGTTTATCACCTTGATACAAATGCCCAAGAATGCAATTCCTGAGTCAAGACATAATTGCATGTTTAGATTTGTAAGAAACTCACAAAATGTTTTCCAGCATAGCTGCACCGTTTCACTTTCCCATACATAATGTATTAGTGGTCTAGTTTCTTGGCATCTTCTCCAGCCTTTGGTGTTGTCACTATTTTTTGGTGGGGTGGTGATATCATGTGGCTTTAACATGCAATTCTCTGATGGCTAATGATGTGAACATCTTTTTGTATGTTTATTTACTACCTGTATATCCTCTTTGGGGAAATATCTGTTCAGGTCTTTTGCCCATATTTAACCACTTCTTAAAAGTTAACCCTATAGAGGGATGCCTAGGTGGCTCAGTTGGTTGAGCATTGGACTTCAGCTTAGGTCATGATCTCATGGTTTGTGAGTTTCAGCCCTGCATCAGGCTCGCTGCCATCAGCATGGAGCCGACTCCAGATCCTCCAGCCCTTTCTCTCTGCCCCTCTCCCACTTGTGGTCTCTCTCAAAACTAAACATTAAATAATAATAGTAATAATAATTGAGTTAACTCCATAGAAAGTCCAGCAATATGAATCACAAAGCCATAGGAAGCACCATTTTACATTTGTTGGCAGCTTGTGGGAGGTTAAAGAGGGGACCAAGAAGATATATACTATGCCCTGCTCTCCAGCTTCTTCCTCCATAAGAAAATTAAAGTTATACTGAACTGATGGGGTCCAGGTTTCAAGATACCAATTAGACAACATTTCCTAGTGGTCAAGGTTGCTGTATGTGGTGAATATCATGTGTCACACACTGATGTGGCTTTCTCTCTGGTAGTGGAAGGAACGAGCTGAGTCAGGGTTGTCTCTCTGGTGTGGGCTTGCCCATATTGCTTTCTCTCTCTTCCTCTCTGCATGTGCCCATGTAGCCTTGTAGATCTTCAGCCAGCTGGGGTAGGAGTTAGACTTAAGGCAGAGAAGAAGCCTCACTTAGAGGCATGGGCTCCAATCTAATTTACCAAACATGGTGCATTGGGGTGAACACTACATTCCCAGGTAATAATGAAGCTCAGTTAGGAGAAGAACCTGATTCCATGCTAATAGGATCTTGCTAGGACCACTTGCTTTTTCATGGAGCTAATGATTCTTCAAAGTCAAACTCAACATGGGGAAGCCCAAGGGCCTTCCCCAGCTCTCACTGCCTGACACATGCTAAGTACTTTCTTTGTCTTATTCTGTTTTCCCCACATTTTATCTTCTCCCCCTTTGCTACCATCTTCCTCCAGATGTGTAACATTAGCTATGCCTAAGCTGTTTGTTTGATCTCTCCTCCTCTCCCCATCTCGCTCCCTTCTGGGGCTCCTTCTTTCTCATGATTTCAGCCACCCCTCCTTTTAGATGTCAACCAAGAGGACTTCCTTCCTGGACTTGTGGCTTCTTTCATGTTCTCTGCAGTTTGCCTTGCTATTAGTATGCCTTCAATGCTTTTTCTGTCACAGGAGCTCTTTTTCCTGGTTTTCTGTTCCTAATACTGGCAAATCCATAGTTAACTAGACCCAAAAGAGTTCTATTCAGTCCCCTGTTGCAGTCAATGCATTCTTTTTTGCTTTGGTGGGGAGGACTGTTAAGGTTGAATGTGTACATAAGGTGGTACAGTGACAGTGGTGTGGTGGGAAGAACACAGGTTTGGGGGGCTGATAGTCCCCAAAATCAAGTGTGGTTCTGCCACTTACAGGGCAGGAGGTCAACTGACATCTCTGTGGCTTAGTTTCCATATCTATGAAATGGAAGACAGGAATACCTAGCCAAATGGGGCAGTATGCTTGAAAGTGAGTTATAAATGGTAAATAAGTACTAGTAGCTGATATAATAGTTGTGATAATGACTGTGTTTAACCCAGTCATCACCCAGAATGCCTTAGCTAAAACCCAAGTCTTTTTCATCTTAAACTTTTCTTCTCCTTGGCCCAGGGATCCTATATGGTTTTACCCCTTGTCTATATAACAAAATGTGGGTGAATATTGAGTTCAAAACAAGAGGGCAGGTGGGAGTTTTCCATTTGGACAAGAACTGCCTTTGGCATAGTTACAAGCATTGTCTGCAGCTTTTTTTTTTTTTTTTTTTTTTTTTTTTTTTTTTTTTTTTTAGAATAAAGGCTAAAGAGGGAGTCTATTGGGTGGGAAGGGAGGAATGCTGGGGTATCAGCTGAACTAGTGCTGAACTCAGCATATTTTTACACTCAAATAATGCAGAAAAGAGGACTGGGTAGTAGGGAAGGAAATTGGGGAAGAAATCTCCGTGGTACAAGAGTGAGCTACACTAGCTGTGTAGGTGCTCCATTGGACAAGGAGTATTAACTCTCTTTATTCAGAGTAAACTAGAGGTTGGTTTCTGTGGCATCCTTTATGTCTCTCAAGTTGTGCAGCTAAGTAGGTAGGTTTCCTTTTTCTTGATTTCTTTCTCCAAATCCATAAGCTTTTGCTTAGTTTTATCTCAGTGAGCCCCAGGGAGTTGGCAAAGGCAGAATGTCAATTCCGGGGGAGAAGGAAAGCAGCAAGGGACCATCTCTGAATCACATCGTTATGTAGGAAAAGTAAAGCACAGGGTAAGTGGTGACTCCCCTGTGTGACTTAGTGACTTCACAGACAGAACCAAATCTAAACACACACAAATTGCTCCTGAAACTATAGCCTCTGAAAATGGTTTCTGGCTTTTAGACCTCATGACTTCTCATCCTTTTTTTTTTAATGTTTACTTATTTATTTTGAGAGACAGAGAGAGCATGCACAAGTGGGGGGTGGGGGGAGAAGGGCAGAGGCAGAGGGAGAGAGAGAATCCCAAGCAGTCTGCACACCCATCCAGGAGCCAGACATGGGGCTCCATCTCACAACAGTGAGATCATGACCTGAGCCAAAATCCAGAGGTATACACTTAATGGACTGAGCCACCCAGGTGCCCCATGACTTCTCATCTTAATTAGTTGGTTCTAACTGTATGGTGAGATGGGGAGGTGACAAATATTAAGTTTTCTTTCTAGGTCTCAACCTCCATAATGTATTTGTAGAAAGCATAAGCAAATATTCAAACCCACAAAAACCCAGCTTTGAGCAATTGATCTTCCTGCTTTCTATATTTAATTTTTAATATTTGAACTTTATTTTTAGAATATATTGCTTCCTTCATCAGGAAAACCTGAGGTGGTATGCAAAAATACATGGGTCACAGAAATTTTAAAAATATGAAGAAGTCCAGTCAAAGGGAGAAAATATAGGTAAGCAAAATAAGATAATTCAAGGGTGAGGTTAGTGTATAGAAATACATACCGTAAACTTGAGCTAAAGGTCAAAAGTGGCCTAGAGCTTGTAACAGTCAGTCAGAAAGGAGAATATTATATAGTGCTAAATGATAATAACAGTGGATAACATTTACTGAGTGCCAGTGTGTAGCGTCAACAATAAACAAAGCTGGACAGTATTTGAAGTTGGTCAGGACAGATTTTAGTCAGTAATATATGCATGAGGGCAATAGGGCAAAGAATCCACATGAACTGAACTCAACTTTGACTTGCACTTGCATTTTAAAGGGAAGATGAGGGGATAGGGAGGAGGATTAGTGGGGTCTCAATAGAGTCAGGGAAGTGAAAAATTACAAAAATCGGGAAGGGGGTTGGCCCATATGAAACCCATCTGGGTTTGCTAACTGCAGTGTATCCAAGTTAGGCTCCTCCCCTTCCACAAAGGCTGGCAGACAGGGCCATCTTCAGGTGTTGGCTGGAACACACAGTAAATTCTTTGGGCAGCCTTGAGTTTTCTCAGGCAGGCACTTTTAGAGGTGGGCTAAGGTCATCCAGGAGATGTAAACTTGAGCTGTTAGAAACTTTGTTAACATTTTGTTCACATCTTTATAGACCAAGGTTGAAGCCCAGCAGATGAGAGGGCTCAGAGGAGCCTGGCTACAATTTAGTCAAGGAGAGAATCTTTGTCAGGAGCAGGCATTGTTCAATGTTTTTTACATGTATTATCCCATTTACTGTTCACAAAATCCCTGTGAGATGGATTGTTATTGTCCCCACTTTACAGATGAGAAAACTGAGGTGCAGAGAGATATTAATAAGTTTATATGGACAGTGAGAGCCAAGAATTAAATCCAGGCATTCTGATAGCACAGCTGAGATCCAATATTTTAATAATTAATTATTGGCATTACAAGGATAGGGCTGCCTCTGTGGATTTGGGGTCTCACCTAAAATGTGATATTATCCCCTGCATCAGTCACCAGAGAGAAGAATTGTGTCTCTCAAAGGAAACAGAAAAGGGGCAGAGAAACTCCAGGAACACTTCCCAGGGGGATTCAGCTCTCTTGGCCTTATTCAAAAAGTTGGCAAGCTTTTGATAAGGGACCTTGTAGGCGGTGGCTTGTAAGAAGACGTCCTCTGCACGGAACCAGGCCAGGAACTTAGAAATGAGAGATTCTAGTATGGTGTCTGGAGGCCATGCCAATCTACTAGGACCAGAGCTGAAATAGCTCAGATCACCTGTAGAATTCAGTGGTGAGAGACACAGGGGCTCAGCTATTTGCGTTTTACTGCCCGATAGTTATTTGTTTCCCTTTTATTCCTACCTGATATTCAGTAAGGACATTTGGAAAGCAAATCTGGGAATATCCCTCACCAAGCAGGAGAATCAAGTGGAAGAAAACACCACTTGGGAGTCTAGGCTCTGAGCAGAGCTGATTTTCCAGAGGCAAATATATGTTTTCTTGAAGTCATCCAACATCATTTTATGATTCTGTGCTCTTGGTTCACAGTCTATAAGGGAATAGCTACTCCCAAAAAACAGAAAATGAAATTTTTCCTCCATGTTTTCTTTCCTTCTCTCTGTTAATGTTTATGTGTTATTGCTAGGCAGAGGGCAAGACACAGCAGATTTTCCCTATTCCTAGTGCAGCTTTTAACATTCCTCCCCAAATGCCCAAGGACCTTCCTCTTCGGAAGGGTACAGGTGGGGAGAGTTACATAACAAGATGAGAGTGTAATTCAAATAGAGCTGGGGGGTTTCAATGTACATATTGAAATGTAAATATTGTTAACTATTACTTTGTGTTCTATATTTTTCCTAAGTGTTGTGTCATGTGTCCTTAAAAGGAGCCTCCTAGGGGATCCTGGGTGTCTCAATCTGTTAAGTCTCTTGATTTCAGCTCAGGTCATGATCTCACAGTTCATGAGTTCAAGCTCCACATCAGGCTCTGCTCTAACAATGTGGAGCCTGCTTGGGATTCTTTCTCTCCCCCTCTCTCTACCCCTTCCCTGGTCAAGCTTGCATTCTCTCTCAAAATAAATAAATAAACTTAAAAAAAAAAAAAAAAAGGAGGAGCCTCCTTAACTTTTGCCTCTGTTTGTGCAGAAGACCAGACCAGCTCCCATTGGCCGGAAGCCGCACAGGCTGCAGTCTGGTCTGAAAATTGAATGCTGAGTTAGATTAGTGCTCCCTTTCCGGCATCTGAGGAGGGGTGCATGTAGGGGACCTGAGAAGCAGCTTTGAAGGATGAGGCTGTCCCAGGTAGCCTGGTGATGTTTACTGAAGATTCCAGGGACCTCCTTCCTTTGCATACATTTCTCCTGTGCCCATTGCAAGCCTCACATTTCTGCCATCCCTGTGTATATGGGTGGGAGATGGGAAGGGGGGTTCTTTTCCTGAAGGTGCTATGGCAGCATATGTGGTTCCTAGGCTTAATATATATTAAGTGAGGGGCTGGTGTGTGGGTCTCCTCATTAGGAGAGGACCATGAGTTTATTTGAATGAATATGCCCCCAAACCTACCCTGCACCCAACAAAAAACCTCTCCTAAGGATGGAGAATATCTCAAGGCAAGGAAATAACTGGAATTCTACTCTCAGAGGTCTTTTGCCAAAGAGTTTTCAGATGAGGACTTCTTTTATACTCTGCCCAAGTCTGGCACAGGGAGGGTGAGGAATTTCACTCCCAGTCCCAGGGATGATCTCTTCCTTCTTGTGACACTGAAATTGTGGAAAGGGATCATAAGTCAAATCAACGGGCTAAAATCTGGGAGCAGAGGAAATCAGGTAAGGTCTGAGAGAGAGTAAGCAAAAGAAGGGGCCAGAAGGAAGAAAACTAGGTTAAAAGATGAAGGGCAGTGCAGGGCACAGAGGAAGGATGGCTCAACGTCTGCCTCTCTTGGCTTTAGTGCATCCAAACAGGTCTCTGTAGCCCTTGACTGGATGCCTGGGTCCAAGGGCTGTTGGGTGGTGCTTTGGGACCTCCTGGAATTGGGGTATCATGAACATGGGTGTGTATGTGTCTGTGTATGACCAGCAAATGTGAACTTGACAGCAGTTAGCTATGGGGATTGTTTACAATAGCCTATCACCCAGCTCCAACTACCAGGGACCAAGGTAACCCAGACTTCTCTTTGCAAGTTAAGGAGAAAAGAGGGTCCAGAATCACAAATCCCCAAATGCAAATATACATTGGCACAGGGGAAGAATCTGAAATTTTGGACTACTATTCCCAAAGAGCAATTTTCCCATATATCTGAAAAGGGTCTTCTGTGTTGCCTGTGATGAAATGGTTTGCCAAAGCAGATCAACTCAATTTAGAGGATTTTAGTTTAAGATAATAAGTGCCTCCCACATCCTTTCCTTAGAACCCAAGCTCTCTTTAAACAGCTAAATCCCCTGCAAGCTAAAGATTACCATAAGTTTAATGGGAGTTTTGGAAAAGAGATTTGGAAAGAAGTGGATGGGAGGGGAATTTCTATGTCTTTCCTGGTAGCTGAGCCTTTGTAGGGCTGAAGAGCTGCTTATTTTATGTAATTGGCAACTGATCATTTCTAAAGTATTGGTTTAGGACTTAAAATAATCCATTAATGAATCTCCTGTATGGAACATACAAATGTTCCCAGAAGAATAGGCTGAAGATGGTGTGGGGGTGATGAAGGAATCAAAGGGAGGTCCCTTGGCTCACTAGCCAGAGTTGTCTTCTGATGTGTTCTTGCTGGCTGAGATAAGCTTGCACTCAAGGAGCCTGGGCCAGAGAGGGAGGTGCCCAAGAAGGGCAGTTGTAGAAAGTTGTAGGCTTAAAAGTTGGGAGAAGGAAAAGGGAGGGAATGGGGATGCAGAAGATCAAATGACTGATTGTTGAGAACATCCATCTTTCCTCCCAGAGTCCTAGACATACCCAAGACAGACCTCTCAGAGTCCTAGACATAAAATCTGTCTCTCAGTCTCTTTCTCTCCTCAGAGGAGTCTCATGTGGAGCCAAACTTTTCTAGGAAGAAAGGGCTGATAGATTCCTTTCAAGTAGCATTTCTCTCTCTCCTCCCAGATAACATCTTTTAAATAAAAATGGAACATGTTCAAACATATAGAGAAGACTAGAGATTAATGTCATGAGGCTCATGAAATTACCACCCCCTTTGCCAAATATGCTTGGAAAAAGTTTTTAATAAAGCCCTTTGGATGTTTGGATGCAATTGCATTTGACACCTCCTCCCTCTTTCTCTGGTTGCCTGCTTCTGGAAACCTGCTTCTACTTGTCACCACCCCTGCCCACCTTCTCACCTATCTTCCAGTAAAGAGCAAGGAATGAGTACAGTTGTGTTCAATTTTGTGTTTATACTACTATAGCCATAAGGAATTATACTAAGGAAGCAATAGAAACCATTTGTTTGGTTGTCAGTGGGCTTTTTGAAGGCAACTTTCCCCAGGGATTCATTTGCAGCATTTCTAGCATAAGGTTCTGGGGGGTGGGGGTGGGGGTGGGGGTGGGGGTTGTATCCAGAAAATATAACACAGAAGTCTTCTGTTTCTTCCTACCCTTCACCCTCCAGCACTTTTAACACTGAATTTTCTCCCTAGCTTCTTCTCATTTTATCTGCTTTGGGTTTTCCCATATCTGGCCCCTATGCCAACCTTTGATTGCCAGCCTGCATTCAGGCTCCATGGGTAAGTAGAGGTGTCTCTATGGTGCTCCCTATGTGCAGAGATGTGTCAGTATATCAGCAGGCAGTTGATGCCTGGAGAGCCTGCCCACTTACCTCCTTGTTTCCCTTGTAAAATCTCTGCCACTCCCAGGGGTCTCCAGCGGCTGCCAAGAAGCCTTTGGTTGACTCAGAGGCAACGCTCTGCTCACACTGATGCCAATAAATCCCTAGAATTTTTCACTCCGTGATTATTTGTCCCTCCCTGACCATGAATAAATGAAAAGCCACACACACACATGTTATTAAAATGAACTGTTTATATTATCTCAGTTGAGTCAATACATTATAATGTATTAAAATGGAAAGGTACAAAATTGAAATAAATACTTTCTGATTCATGTATAAATCTTTTTTTTTTTTGTCAAGATGACTTTTATCGTCAGTACATGTCACAAGAAAACATTTAAAATGACACTGAAACAATCATTTAAATCATGGTGCATGGAGGAAAAAGGTAAAGAAAACAACTTTTGGCTTGTTTTGGCATAAGACCTTGATACAATTTGGGTTCCCCAAAACCATGTGAAGGGTGGTAAAATAGAAATGCTCAAAACTGACTTAAAAAAATAAACAGGCTTTACAAAAACCCTCTTTTTGATAAACCCAGCCACTTCTCTACATGGTCTGCACTTACAGTAGATACATTCATTATTGTCCATGGGAAGACAGCAACTGCCTTTCGTTTTAAAGAGCTTGGTGGAGAGGCTGAAGAAATACGCTGCAGCTGAAGGTGAGTAGAATGTTCAGGAGAACAAAAAGTCTAGATGGTCTTCAGGAACGGCACTGAGAATGATGGGGTGTGGAGGGTCTCTGGAACAAGAGATGGAGGAGAGGGAGCGTGAGGAGTCCAGATCTGAAGCAAAGCAAGTCTGAAGGACAGAAATGGTTGTCAGCAGTGAAAATGTGATGTGGGGATCTCTCCCCATCTGAGCAGTCCTGGGTTTGTCCTTGCCATGGGTTTGTCTCTGGCTCAGCAGAGGCTAACCCAGTGCTTTGGAGATAGGGTTGGGACTCATTTCAGGCACAGCAGCACTGGGGAGACAGGGACAGGTGTAGGGGTTAACAATGAATGCCAACAAAGGGGCTTTCTCTTCTGGTTCTGACTGCTTATTAGGTGGTTGTTAAGGCAATAAGGACTTTAGCAAACTAGAAGTTAAGGGCAGCTAAATTCAGCCAGATTGAAGGTAAACAAAAGGTGAGAAGGAGTCCCTTTCTCCTCAGCTACCTTTCCCCCCAAGCACAGGAGGCCTCGGCTCCTGAAGCGCTGAATTTACAGTACGCAGTAGCAGAGGGCGTGCCCTTTGGAAGGCTCCATGGAAAAGAAGGCTTATCCCTGACTTGGGGCATTTTATTCTTCAGACTCTCTTTGTTGAAGTTCTTTCAGGAGGGCAGGCTATGCTCACCCAGCTATTGAGTGAAAAGTGGAAGCACCAAAGTTTGTGCAGTTAGAATAAGTCCTTTGCTATAGACCATCTGGTCCATTTCAATGGCCTTGAACACCATCTGTCCTAGAAAGGCAGGCCTGATGCTCACATGCTTCAGTGAGACCTATGCTCACCTGGAGAACAGGACTAGCCTTTCAAGCTTCAGGAATATTTCCCTTGCATCAGATCGAATGACAGCTACAAAGTCCATGGAAGTGTGAGATCCTTGGAAGGTTTGTGAGCCCATAGGTGGATTCTTAGGGGAGTAATAGAAACTCCTTTGACTTGAATCTGCTCACAGAGAAGTGTACAGAAGACAGAACAGAACAGATGGAAGAATCTTTTCTTTTCTTCTTGTTCTGAAGTAAAGGAGATGGACCTTGAAATGCTATGGGAAGGATAAACCTTGAGAGTTGCCTGCCATTCTGAGCAGCTTCTGGCAAGATGCTGGGTGATCCGACCACTGAGACCCTGGAATGGAAGAACTGGCTCTCAGGCAATTGCTAAAAGGTATAAATACTTACTCCAGCAAATGAACCACATGTGCTCTCTGTGAACAAGACAGAGATCCCTCATCCTGTAAAATTAGATTGCAGTCTGATACAAGAGCTCTGCATGAAATGCCTGGGGCCTAAGGATGCAATGTCCTGGACACAATGGTTGTGCTCTAATTACTGAGGACCACCTCCAATGGGGGCATTTGTAGGGACAAGATGTTCAGAAAGAGAAATGCCAGTTGCAGTGTCCAGCCATCTGGGGACCAGTGCTCTGCCTGACCTCTCTCTCTGGTAGAGCTGTCTTGTTTTGGTCCTGGAATCCAAGGATTATGACAAATCTGTAATAAAGCAAATGTGATCATTAAGCTGTGGGTGTACAGATGAAACAAGATTGGCCATGAGTTGATCATTACTGATGTCGATTGGTAGGTCTGCAGTACTCGGCTGTGCAATTTGACTTTATTATGTGTTCAAATATATGGGTTGAAATTATCCACAATACAAAACAAGGCCCCTTGGAGATTATCTAGCTTACTCCTTCATTTTACAGACAGAACCCAGTGGTTTAGTGCCCAAAGTCACATGAGGAGTTCATGCAGAGCCAGTACTAGAACCCAGCACTCTTTCTGCAGGGATTAGGATATTTTGGTTAGCATTGCACTCTTAAATAAATGTCATATTCTTGATCTCTGCTCTCACCTTGAAAAGCAGGTGGTTGTTTTCAAAATTCCTGTCAGTTAGCTTAAGAATTACCCTTCTCTCATAAAGCCCCAGGGGGACACTTTCTTTGAAGTCTCTCTTCAGCTCCAACACTTCAAAGGGAGACCCCTACCCCCAGTGACAAACCAGTCACTGTAGCCACTTCTTCTTAGGGGAACCACCACCAAGGAGGAAACTGAATGTTGTTCCTGGGCCCCTGGCAGCATTCAGTTTTTTCTAGAACCTGATTGAAGGCCTGGTGGAAGGAGGGGAGCATCACATTTATGACAAGGGTAGGGTGTAAAGGGCAAGAATAGCAGCCATTTAAGGGAATAAATTTCTATAAAAATCTTCAACTAAAGGTATTGAATCTCTTTAGAGAAATATCACTATAATCTAATTGGAATCAAAGACATTTCTCAATTGAATAAGAACAAGACTTTTAAGAACTAGCTGCTTCGGGAAAGGGAGGACCCACTGGGCCCTTCTCAGTGATGACACTTATAGGGAATGAGGGTTCAGTATAAAACTATAAATTTTATTTTGATAATTAAAATATAAAAATTCTAGATATATTTTTATAAGCTTATGAGGACAAACCTCAAAGAGTCCTCCCAAAGGAAAACAGACCAGAGAAGCCAGGTGCTTCTAAGATTCTGTAGGGGAAAGGTGAGGTCAGAAAGCCTCTGAAAGAATGACACACAAGGAAGTCCCTGGGCCCACCATTTTGCACGAGGAAGACACCCTTTGGGTCCTGGTAGCTTGGTTGAGATTCAAGTTGTTAGCAGAGATGGGCACCTGACTAGCTTAGTTGGTGGAGCATGTAACACTTGATCATGGGGGCCTGAGTTCAAGCCTCATGTTGGGTGTAGAGTCTACTTAAAAAAATAAAATAAAAATAAAATAAAAAGTTAGCAGATAGAGGTGTACATATTTAAAAAAAAAACAAATTATGAAGACTTGCTTGGATTAAAAAGTTGTGGGCTTCCTGAAACAGATAGCCAAAAGCAACTGTGGAAAGTTTTTTCTGGAGACATCAGATGCCCTGGGAATGGAAGAGATCCAAAAAGAATGGCTAAATGAAGAGATGGGGTGGCAGGGTGGATGGACAGACCACTCTAATTATTTAGAAAAGTCTGTTCTAGCAAGAGACTTAGGGCAGTTTATAGATTATAGAGTTAGATTCTGCTGTTTCTTATTCTCATTGTTCTTCCTTGCCCCTCAAAAATATAGGTATCAGCTCATTTCTTTTTCAAAATCCTAACTATCTTAACTTGGCTTACAGAAAGGTAGACTTGGAGAGGGAGTGTGTACATGTGTATGTTCACATTGCCTGCAGTCATGAAAAAATCAACTCTTCTGTCTTCCAGAGACTTATATAAAGCATGACAGCATGGGACATATCTGAACTTTACAAATTAAAAGAGGGACTCTGAGCTACTGGTTATAAGTTAGGAGAGGATGAAAGAGCATTTTGATGTGGAATCTGATTCTGAGTCTGCAAATTTCTAGCTGCATTTCCTTGGGAAAATTATTTCATCTCTGGTCTTCAGACTCCTCATCTGTACAGGGAGGAGATTTGACCTTTCTGACATTTATAATCTGTGGATCTAGAGAACTGATTATTGGCCTAGAATAGATATGAGGTAGGGGCTGAATTCTAGGATCAAGAAGGTCTCTATTAGCATTGTATCAAAGAGAACAAATCTTGTTCCTAGGTTTGGTGAGTAAATTTTCTAACAGGTTCCTTGGGACTCCTGGCTAATGTCACTGTGTGTGGGGGGGGGGTAGGGTGGGGGGGAAGGTAATTGAGAAAGAGAAGCTCATCCCCCTGCACAAGGTCAGCATGTTCATGCTGCTCCATCTAGTAAATTCTGGCCTTGGAAGAGCCAGGGAGGAAAAGAGCAGTACCATCCACATCTCCATGGAATCCTGCCCCTTTGCAATCAACCTTGACTCTGAAGAAAAGTAGCAAGTGCGATTCAAGCCTAATGAAAATTTCAATATATTTTGAAGTTGTCCACTACCATGGTCAGTAATGAGATCAATACTCATGGTCACAGACATTGCAGAAGGTTAAGTGCCTATGACAAAATGCTTATGAAGTGTTTGAGGCTCTGAGGCCTTCCCTCTGAAGAGTGAGAAAGGCAGTACTTGTCTCTACCTGGTTGGCTATCAGGATTGACATTTCACTGCAGAGCCAAGAAACCCGAAGACCTCAAAGTACTGGCTAAGTCTCCAGATTTGAGGAGGAAGGGAAGGCCCACTTGGAGACAGGTTGCCTTTGTCTGCCAAAAGACCAGTGTCTGCAAAACCACAAATACTGGAAATACAGGTGCTTCTAATACAACTATGTATGCTGGTTCCGAGTAATGGGCGTGGGTTGTCTATCAAAGTATTTGGTAGGAAAACGGAGGATGGCAAACTCCTTGTGTGCCCTGGATAAAACAAGCACACAGATTCTGATTGGATTAGAGAAAAGGTAAGACTCTAGGAAACAGAAGCTCAATTTCATTTGCCACAGATACTTCCTACGAATCCCATCTCCTTCCAAGATGTGCAGGAAGGAGCCACCTAGCCGAAGAGAAGACTTTGGATGCCAAGGTAACCTCAACCCAGAATAGCTCATGACTTTAAAGATCTGTCTTTCCCCCTAAGCAGGCCCAGATGTCCTGAGGAGGAGAGGGGATGTTGCAAGCAGGGTCTCCAAATACACAGCAATTAAATCTCTTGGACTGTTAAAGACCTACTCTTGCTCTAAATGCACTGAAGACTCAAGAAAGTGTAGCTGCCTCTCCTCCCTGAAAACTCTGCACTTCCTCATCTTACATATGGTGAAACTGAGGCACAAGGAAGGACAGAGGGTTCTTGCATCTATCATATTGATCTAGTGACATACCTGGGAGGAAATCCCAGGACCTCCATCTCTGAATCCTTCAACATCTTCCACTGTCTTTCTACTTAATTCACAGTTAAAGTCTGTCTGCCTGTCTATCTATAATATATTATATGTACTATTATGTATAAAATATAAATAATTCTCAGATTCCTACTTAACTTCCTATCCTCCTCTCCTCCTTTATATAACTAGGTTTGGGGGAGGAAGGGGTAACAAAGATCCATGATGAGGGAAAACCACAGTACTGCTCAAAGAAATAGACTTCTGGAAGGAGAGATGACAGGCTTTGTCTAGGGGCCAAGGGGTGCTTCAGATCTGGACTGTACAGCAAATTAAATGGAACACAACTCAACGGAAATCAGCAATGTAGACATCTGTGCCAGACGAAGTGAACTTCCACAACCTGGTTTTAAGGAACAGTAAATACAATAGAGATAGATAGATATAATATGTTGAATCTTGAGTAATAAAACAAGTTATAAATAGAATTATGCTAAATTAAAGACGGACATCATAGGGAATAGTCTGGTCAACAACCAATCACCATTAGAATTAAAAAGTAAACCGGCCTTTTCACTGAGTACCTCCACAACGTTTCTCAATGCACTAAGTACATTTTAACCATGCAAAAATACACAAACATCTTAACTAGGTTGTTTTTTTTTTGTAAAAAAAATCAAACACCAACATTATGCATTTTTGTTAATTATATTGGTTAAAGTTACAGCCAGTGGCTGCCAAATATCAGATACATCATATACATATTTTTATACAGAATCTGGACAACACAACATTACACATCAGAGAGAGAAAGAGAGAAAAAGAGAAAGAGATTATTTGTTCCTTTGTGGGTTTGTTGTTGTTGTTCAGTAAAGAAATAAAGTAAAATATGAGAAGCAATGCTAAGAAGGAAAACACTTCAACAAGTCAGGAATACAGAGGGAGAATTGCTAATCAGAAATACAGGAGGAAAAGAGTTCATAGTTAGGTCTGTGTCTAGAATTTTCTTCACTAAGAAACAAAAGAGCACAACAGGTGTATTGGTTTGGAAAAGCAGAAAGAGCGATAACATCATGCTGTCTGGTTCCCAGCACGTTTCCAGCAAGAAGAAAAAATCATAATCACAAATTAATTTCACAAGTTTTGTTTTCAAAAATGTCCTCCCTTACCCAGGAAGCTGGGTAGTGCAGGGGTGGGGGCAGCTCAATTTTGAGAGTCCTTGGCAAGGGTTTGGCCAAAACCGTTGGCCTGAAATAAGTTGGAGATATGAGCTGTCTGTGGAAATTCACGCAATGAGATGCGACGTCAACTTGCTCCAGTCTAGGCAAGGTTCCCGTTGCCAGCCAGTGATCTGGCGGAGGAAGGACACACCCCCATGACAGGTTCTCCTAGCAAGGCCCCAGTCCTGCCCCTTAAACATTTGGTGTCAACACGATCCTAAGAATTCAACCTGGAAAGAAACAAGACCTTGAACACAAGCTATGGAAGCACTACCGTGGTCACGGTTAGATACAAAAATGTGAAAATTCAGATGTAATCAAAAATACAAAATCAGTTTCAATAAGATTTGCTTTTTTTTAACCATTACAGTGCAAGGTTTTTCAAATTACAGTAAAAGTTATGTGTCTGCTTACAGTAACTAGAGTAAGTAGCTGATTTTGTTCTGCTAGAATCAGAGGTCCCTGATAAGTGGGAATGCACCAATCTGAAATCAACCCAGCACAAGAAATGGATATCTTAACAAAAACACAGTTCACTACGGTCTTTACCCCTTCAAATAGTAACAAAGGAATGGTGTCATTTGCACAACTCATTAGCATGAGGTTCTTCCTCCATTAAAAATAAAAATAATAAACAGATGATATTAAAATTCCAACAGAAAAAGGACTGGAAATCTGGGGCTGAAGGATGGAGCATCTGAAGGGAGTTTCCCACGTCACTGAGCTTTCCCACTGTAGTTAAAAATAAAAAAAATTGTTTTAGCATGAGCCTCAGTGGGCAATGCTGCTTTGTGCTTCTGCCTCCTTGTCCCAGGCAGTTGGGAAAGGGAGTTTCACCACCTCGTGGGATCAAAGGAAACCACAATACAGTCACGCCTCATTGTGCCATCAAGAATCACCCCCCAGGAAAGAAAAATAACCAGTTACAGGGGCTGGGGGGCTCAGAGGCTTGGAAAGGGACAGAGGAACCTTCATCTGGCAAGAGAGTATCCCTCATCAAGACCATTGTGACACTCAGAGCCTTGTGTTCTGGAAAGGAAGAAGAGGAAAGAGTCAAGAGCCCCCAAATTACATGGAAGAAAAAGAGCCACCATTTTCCCAGAGCCTTGTCTTTGGGAGTGGGCATATGACTGAAAGAGAAAATGTGGCTAAATGAAGTGATCAGGTGACAGTCTTCATGTTCATGTCATGGAACATGAGAAGAAGCAAGCGTGACTGAGGAATTGTCCTCTTTTGAGGTTTGTAGAGCCAACCAGTCCAGGATGGGTTAGGAGAGGCAAGACACACTGGAAAACTTCAAGGAGCACTTCTCTCCATGTCCAAAAGAAAGAGGCAGATGTTTGGCAACCTTGGGCACAACCATAGGTCCAGAAGCCTATTCTTCATACAGCCCCTCTTTAGCCTCATCCTGGTGCAGATACCCATGAGAACTACTCTTTGATCTATTTGACTGGCCCCTTACTTGGTCCCTCTGAGGTCCTACAAATGGTATATGGCAAACTCTTTCTGGGTTTGTTGAAATTAAAAGGGGACTATTTTAGGCAGCCAGTGGCTTATTATTTAGGGCCTGGAATCTGCCAGTCCTTTGTAAGATGTGCAAACACCCTCTCATCTGTGGGATGTGATCATGTGCTTGGATCCACCTGCCTCACACTAGTGACCTGAACAGAAGAGCAAACGCTTTACTCACACCCACAGCCTGAGAAAAGGAAGAAACACAAATTTCTCTACCATGTTTGAAAGTTTCCCTGCCTTTGAGATACAATGTGAGGTGCTGTGTGCCTAGAAAGCACTCAATAATTTGTTTCACAATCTGGCCATTGGAGGACATTCAGGCTTCCTCTACAAATTTCGCTACATTTCTCAAGGAGGAAAGAAAATTCTGGCAGACATTACTTCCACACAGTTCTGGTTCATGCTCTCATGGGTGGAGGTGGACAGCCATAGAATGTGGCTTCCTACAGCAGGTGTCCCATGGTTTGTTCTGCCCCAGGGTGTTGTGGAATCAGGCAGAATATGGATGTGTGTGTCTGTGGTTTTTGCATGAGGTACTTACATTTTCTCATCCCTTTAGCCATATGAGATCCTGCACCTTACCAGGCTTCCCAGTCTCATTACCGACCTAGCTTTCCCAGAGTTCAGTACTCATTCTGCACCTATCAGAGCAAAGTAGTTTCCCTGGAAACATTCTTGTGCTCCCCACCCAGCTCTGACTCAAAATACAGCCCAAGGCCTGGTTCTCTGGGGTACAGAGGTGGTAGGCCCCAAACAAACCCTCAAACAAACCCTATGCTCTTTGCCCTGGGTGCCACTAAGTGGTTGTTTCCCTCCAAGTCAGCCGAGGTCTACAGGCTTCGCTGACTATGAGTCTCCCCTCAAATGGAGGATTTTTTTAAATGTGCAAGCTGGTTTGCCTGAATGGCCCTACAAACACCTATGTTCTTCTTGAAATAAATCCCCAAACCTCTGCCTAGATAGATCTGCTTTCTCTAGATGGTGTGTTTCTGATCTGGCAGTTGGTGGTTGAAATAGCATTTGAGGATATGTGATCACAGATGTATTCACATGAGTGAAGCAACAGAATGAAGTTAGGGAATGACGTGATACATAGTGTGCCTTAAAGGCTTAAGCAACATGCCAAGATTCCTCTATGCTAAGTTCCTGTTGCTGTCCCCAGACAAATGTGAAGCCCAGTGAAAATGCCCCATAACTGGGCTGTGATGCCCCCACTTTTGGTATCTGGGACTATTTAGTACTATTTACTATTAATTATGGAGCTGCCTCTGGCTGAAAGAAATCTCCAGGAATGGTGTTTTGGAGAGCAGGCACATTTAGTCCAGGGACATTGGTGGGAAGTGCAATGTTGTTCTCCTACTTCCCAGGAGGATGGGGATTGGACATCACTGACTAGGGCATCAGATTCCCAGGTCATATCCTCACTTCTTTATGATCTTGGACAGCTTAACCTCTCAGAACCTTAGTTTCCTCTTTTGCGTGTTGGACGTGATGCTACTTTACTCAGGGTTGTTGAGAAGATCACATGAGACACTGTGTGAAAGCACTCTGCAGACATATGCAGATGTGGGTGTATAGCCTCATCCACCTCTATGAGAGAATCATACCTTCCACATGAAACGAATGAGATAGTTTTCTGTGTCTAAAGCATGTTCTTAGTAAGGTGGTAGTCTGCTGTAAGTGGAGCTCCAAAAGGCAGTAGGGCTTGGGGGAGTTCTTTGCTTGCTTTGGTTTTGATTGGTCAATAGTCTCTGTGCATCCAATATGGCTGATTCTCATCTCATGACGAGTGGATGCTCTTGTCTTTACCCCACTCCACTTAAATCACTTGACACAAATAATAAAGAAGGGCTAGAAGGAAGAAAATTCTTTTTACCTTTAAGATATATATTTTGAGAATACTTATTAAGATGGTGAGAAGTTGGCTTCGTCTTTTCTTTCGAAGAGAAAAGTATAGTTGATTTAGGAGATGCTTACCTTTGATTTAAGGATGATCTCCCTGGATTCTTATATTCATAACAATTAGGTTGGGTTAAAAATGGAGGAGCTAAATTTTTTCTCTGGGTTTCTTAGAAGTTCATAGTCTGGAGACAGATATTTGTCTCGTGTTGAATGAGTGTGTGCATTTATAATAGGATTTTAGGGTCAGAAGGGAGCTTAGGAAGTGTCATCTTCATGTTGCAGAAGAGGGAGCTGGTACAATGGGATAGTGGTGAATCTAGTGCTCCTGCTGCTGCAGTGGATTGCAAGAAGGTGTGACCAGCTTGGAGGGGAGGTGGGGCTGGAGGACAGCTCTCTGTGGCCCTGTGATGTAACAGCACAGCTTCCTAAACAATCCATCTTTCTCTTACAGGAGTCCTTCCAACCTAGTCTCACCCAGGCACCCTTAGAGAAAAACACTGGGTGAATGACTGGTAAACTTCTTGTGGTCTGGTTTGGTGAACTGAACTAGGAGATTAAGGAATTACTATTTCTTAAAGGTTAAAAAAATAACCCTATTTCTCATCACTGTTAAACAATGAGGACTTTTTTAAAAAAATCACTACCAATGAATATAACTTGTAGCTTTTAAATGGACCTACTTTAAGATTATATATGTAATTTATGGTAAGGTAATGTATATATTATATATGTATTATGTACTGTATATTTAATATTTTGGAAATGGGCACATGGTGAATGATGAATGTGATAGATGTGATATGTCTTGAGTTCAGAAACTCTTGACAATGCACCTCAAGACATATCAGAATTCACCATGAGAATAGAGCAGTGCCAAAGAATTGTTCTTAACAGAAATTAAGGATAATTCACTGTTGGCCTAATTGGGCATTATGGGAGTGTTTTGGGGGGATGACCCAGGGCTTCTTGTTTCACAAGGAAAACTTTACAGGTTAGTTGACTGATACAAGATCTGTGTCATGCTATTTGGCCCCATTTCTCTCTTGGCTGTTTTTAAGAAAATGGCCTTCTCTCGAGTTCTCTGTAATCCATGTACATGTTTATAGCATATTTCTTAACATAAACTCTGCAAGTCCATGAACTCAGGATGGAGGCATATGCTCTGTGGATATAAAGAAATGATGGCTAAGAGCAATAGTTAGAATGGTGTAGGGGTGTTGAGTTTCAGGTCTTTCATAAGTCCTGACCATAGGGTCTACTATGGATGGAATGGTTGTGTTCCCCTAAATCTATATATTAAAGCCCTAATTCTCAATGCAGTGGAATTTGGAAGTGTGGCCCTAGAGAGATCACTGGGTTTAGATGAGGTCATGAGGGTAAAGCCCCCATGATGGGATTAGTGCCCTTGTAAGACAGTAGCCACCAGAGCTCTCTCTGCCATGTGAGGATAAACCATAAAGCAGCCATCTGAAAACCATAAAGAGACCCCTCACCAGACACCAGATCTGCTAGCACCTTGATCTGGGCCTTTATAGCTCCTAGAACCATGAGGAGTAAATGTTTGTTGTGTAAGCCAACCAGTCCATGTTGTTTTGTTACAGCAGTGGCACTACGGCAGAGTGCATTCCTAACTTCCCTGATATACATCACTTTCAAGTCTCCATCCAGATCAAGGCTAACATAATTATGGGTGAAGCACCCTCTTTCTTTCTAGAGCAATCTATCTCAAGGAAAGGGGAATCATCTCAATACTCTCCTCTCTTTGTCTCTTCTTTCTTATCAAGCCACTTTTCCTAAGACAGGATTGATTTTGAAAAGGGATCTTGGTGATCTTACATGAGGAATCTAAAAAAAAAATTGCTATTAAGGGATCTAATATATTGATACACACTTATTTTTAGGGAGAAGAGAGGAAGAAGAGGGAATACTTTGTATTCAGGTCCCAAACCCAGGTTGTGCTGTCCATGAGGAATGCTTAGCAGTCCTTCAGAAAGATAAATGAAAGCAGAGACCTCTCAGTGCCCCATGTCTTCACCTCTTCCTTTCTGCTCAAAGAGCTGTAGACCTGCTCATCATTTTCAGTCTTACCTTTCAGCCCTGGATATATAGGCTTTAGCTCCTCAACCAGACTGTGAATTTCTTAAGGACAGGAACTAGTCAAGTCTCTGGGATCTTTGCTGGGTGAATGTTGAGTGAGTAAGAAGACTAAATTAATGAGCACAATAAAGAGGCTGGGCATGAGCTCATGAGTCTAGCTGGGCCCTTGGTTCTCAAGGGAGGAAATCTCCTTTAACCCCAGGAGAGATTGCTTTGGTTTTGGGAGCTGGCATGAGGCAAAGCAAGATCTTCACAAGCTTTCTGAAGCAAAGTTAGAGCCAGGACTCTCCCAGTTCTTCAGGTCATTCAGTTTGTAGTCATCTAACTCTTACTAGATGCAAAGTGTTGCTGTTTGCTTTCTTTTCAGCACCTTGGGCTTCAAAAAATAATGGTGCCACTCAATGCCCTGATTCCTTCTCTACAACATGGATGGACCCTGCCCAAAGAGCCTCCTGGGAACAATCAGATGGACACCAATTGACTTAAAAAGTAAGTTCTCATAGTATATATTTGAGACATTTTTTTTCAGGGAAAACTGTTGGAAATCAGGGAAAGGGTTTCTTTTCCAAATGTCAGATGTAAGCTGATTCCTCAAAGCCCCTGTTCTTAGGCTATCTCAATATGAGTGGTTTATGCACTGATCAAGCTATTTGGAGTTGCTGTAGGTTTAGATAAATGTGCTATTGTAGGGGTGAACCCTCAAAGTTTGATAAGGCAGCAGAAAGAAAAGGAAGGTAAGATGCCCTCACCAATTTAAGATGGGGGTACACTGTCAGATGGGATGGAAAAGGCAGGGACTTTTATTCAAGACATCGGAGCTTGCATCATGGTTTTGTCAGTAATCAGAGGAAGTTGGGCAAAACATTTAACCCCCTAAGTCCCATTTATCCTTTGTGAAATAAAGCTCTATATTAAATCCCCCTGGATAATAAAGTTACTATGAAAAATAAATTAGATAAACTAAATAAAAACATATAGAAAAACACTGAGCAAATTTCCTGGCATCAGCTAAATCTGAGATGAATGAAGATTTGGATGACACAGATGACAGGAGTGTGAGGTATATGAGAGCCAGTGAGTGTCTGGATGTCACCCTCAATCTGGGCCACACAGGCAGTCAGGCTCAGCAGAGCCACAACTAGTGGGCGGGAAAGGGAATACTCAAAATTTAATAACTTGAAGCTTAGAGTTAAAAGTGAATTGTGTAAAATAGAAGCCACCTTTTCTGAATGGATACTGGGCTGATACACTTAGTCTATCAGCCCAGGGATGCAGGGGCTCACCATCCCACCTATTCTAAAGAGATTCTGGGTCATGGATTGGCAACGACAGAGTTACTTTATGGAGGTTAAATGACTATAATGAACCAGATCAAGGGAATTAGGGATTTCCAATTGAAAACCCTGTGTATTTTATTAATTGGTTCTAGTATTCAGAATAGCCACCCCCTGCATTTCCACTGAGACATGCTAAGAGTCCAAAGTCTTTATAAAAGGCCAGCCCACTCTTTGAATGGGAAATATGAATTCCAGGAATAGATCCATCTGTGAGTAAGTTCTCATGCTTGCTCTGCTTCTTTGTACCTTGCATCTCTCATCCAATGTCTAAATGTTTATTTTTTTAAAATCTCAGAACATGAAGTTTAGATGAACAAACTGTGGGGCAATCTCTGTGTAGGGCTGAAGGAATTAGGTGCCATTGGGGAAGGAGCTGAAAAAAATCAATTTTTCATAGCCTCCTTTTCCATCTTTCCCATATTTTTGTGGTACTTGGAACGGCACAGAACCACTGTACTAGTTATAAGAGAAACTGGCTCTTTGCCCAGACTCCAAAGACTCAGTCCCCCATTAGTGCATAGGCTCTGCCCATAGTGATCAGCTCCTGGGCTGCTACAGTGAGTGCCCAGAGCTGACTGAGGAATGCAGAGCTTGACTAGCTATGGGAAGCTGCAGTGGTCTCAAATATTCTGGAAGGTTGGCATGACCAGGGTTAACTGAAATCTTATTAAGAAACAGAGTAGGCTCCTCCCTTTGTCTCTTGGGAAGCTTTGGGCTTTAAGAAATTCCATTCATTATTCAAGAATTCCTTCTGTTTGGCCTTAAAAACTCAGTGGTTCCAGACATCAAACCTAGAATGGCCAATTGACACCTTCCAATCCTCTGGTTTACCCTCACCAACAGAGATATCCAAATCACCACCACTCTAAGGCTCCATTCCACCAGGCTTCCACCATGTGGGAAGGACCAGATGAATGGGTTTTATACATTCACAACAAAGTGCAGGGAACTAACTTTTGAACCAAGCCATGCACATCAACATATCAACATCTACAAGCCCTGCTGTGTGTGTGTGTGTGTGGGGGGGGGGGGGGGGGCGGTCCCTGAATCTTCGGAAGAAGGAGGGAGGTTACCCAGAAGGGGGAGCTACTCTCTGGATCACATTACTGAACAAAGAATAACTGGCTGCAGCTTGAAAGACCATTCTTTCAACCAAATTGGGTGAATGGTAACAGACAGTGAATGATGATGTTAACAGACAATATAGTTTAAATATAAGTTTCTGGAAATTGTCTTGGACCCTCATAAAAAAAAGCAATCAATGTGAATGAATAATGTAACATGACTACAAGACTGACCATCTTCATGCATTCTATGCATCCTTCAAAACCCAATTCAAATGCAAATGTTAGTGAAGCCTTCTCTTATACCTCTACTTGAAAGTATCGCTTCCTATTTTGGAAGCCCATAACACCTCTTTTAGGGCTTTATTTTTCACTGTATTATGGTAATTATTTATGTACATTTCTTGCCTCATATTTAGTTCCTTGGGGTTTGTATCATCTTTAAAACCCCTCCAGTTCTAGCTCTGCACCAGACATAGTAGGTGTTCAATAAATATTTGATAGCCAAGTGAATGATTGAATTTGAAATGGGAATACTGTTCTGGCAGGAAAGCTCCAGTGGGATAAAATAAATCTATTATCTGCCACCTTGTTCGTGCCAAAAGGATCAGGGCATGGCAGACCCAGTGCTCTGAGAAATCCAAGGTCAAAGAGTCTCTACCATGGCTGTACCACATCTCAAATTCAGGTATCATTTGTACCATTCAAATTCTTCTATCATTTGCCACATCCCATTGAAATATACCTCCTACCTCCGATTTCAAAGTTCCTCAAGCATAGAAGTTGTTCCTGTTCAAAGCAGGGCATCCAGAAAGCAGCTAGTGAGTCAGAAGTGAATTCCAAATTGAAGATTTCTCTGGAAGTTTAAGACCAAGTAACAACCATAAACAGAACTAAATGCATCTCTGTCTAGAATACTCACATCCCAAGACAGCCTTCTCCCTTCAAAGGGGGCAGACTAGTAACAATGAAAAAAATATCACATCCAGACTAGTAACAATGAAAGAAAGATCACAGCATCCTCATGGCAGTACAAAAACTTCCCACAACAGCCCTACAGCAACAGTCAAGCCCCAAAATTAACCCACTTTGCAGAGACCTGGTCTCTGCTCAGAAAAGAAAGGGGAGAAGATACAATACCTTTCCACAATGAGGTGATGTTCTACACCCCTTCCCCACTCCCATGCTTGTTCTGACATGTCCCGGATTCCCTCTCAACCAAGGGAGTTATGCTCATGTGTCAGCAGTGGAGCACTACATGGACAAAACTGGCTCGTCTGGGTCAGAAGTCATGTCATGTCCTCTACTAGGTTTACTTTTAAGAGTTTGATCCACTCAGATCCTTCCCCTCTAAGAAAAAGAGTAAACCCAGTGCTTAGGGCTACCAACACATACACCTAAAAAGTCTCTATTTTTGATGCAGCAAGTTCCTTCTGTTCACTCTGAAATCTCCTACTTATCTCTGTCTTAGTAGTGATTTGGAGGTGCAATAGGTGTGGGCATCCAGGAAGGGTGGCACCAAGTGTGGAAATGGCCCATAACCTGCCTGCAAAGAGAAGTCAGCCCAGTATTCAAGCTTCAGAAAAGTCTCCAGTAAACAAGGTGTCCCTTGTGGGAGAACCGGGGACTCTGAGATGCTAGGAAGATGGAGCAAAGAGAGGATGGTGTGGATAGCTATGTAGTGAACTTTCTCTTGGCACTGGGTGGGCTGGAGGGTAATGCTACAAGAAGGAATCCCACAGAACCCCACCTAAAAACTGGCTTCTCTCAATCTGCAATAGTTATGTCAACAAGAGAACAGGGAATAATAAGAATTGTGCTTTATCATACCTAAAAAAACAAATCAAAACTTTTCTTAAGCATTTAATTATTTCAAAAGAAATCTCGTAATCCGGGGAAGCTCAGTGAGATGGTAAATTCCTCAGAATCAAAAACCAAATTTGGAAGCATATTGTCATTGTGCCTCTGTGTGTGTGTGTGTGTGCATGTGAGTGAATATATCATATATTCCCACTCACCTACTTACAGGTATATATAGAAATACATATTTATCAATGGATTTTCCTCCCTTCAAGTCAACACCAGTGTGTTCCACCTTCAGTACACATGTATTATCTGCATTCCAATTCATAGACAGACCATTAATACCATAAAAAGAGAGAAATAGCTGAGAATAGGCAAAGTATAACCTAGCAAGAATTGTTTTAAGTGCTGGTTCAGCATTGTTAAAAACCAGAGCAAACCTCCCCCAAATACAAGCTAAAATGTCTGTTATTAATACACACTCGCAATTCTTTAAGGTCATCAGAAGAAAAAAGGGCAGAGAAAAAGACATATTATGAAATTGAATCTTAAGTGTTTTCCTTTTTTGTAGTCTTTGTATGTATTTTAAGGGAAAACTCGCCATTTGTAGAAATGATTCTCCCCCCTTCAGTTACTTTTCCCTAGCTCTCTCTAGAGCTAGGGAATAATAAAACATGTACAGAGTTTTGCTGATTTATCATTTTTAAGAATCTTTCATTCTAACTTATAGATCTTTCTTTATCCTATTTAAAACATTTAATGAGTTCGAGAAATGTCTTATATATTTTGGCAAAAGACACAGAAAAACAAGGGTTGTTGAAATATACAAAGTATCTAGGGCTCACGACTTAGATGTGCTTAGCTTAAGGAAAATAATTGTATTTAAACACATAGAAAAAGGGAATCAATTGCAGACAATCCACCTTGCATTTTCTATTTAAGATGCTTTCACCCTGTACTGTAATTGGTCAGGATTCTTCCGAAAATTTTGAGTCTTTATGGCATCGCTGGCTTGTAGATTACAAATGTTTCCAAATCACCATCCCTCTTAACACATAGTATGGAAAGAGTTCCAGAAAGTTTAGAGAAGATGTGAGGGCTGGGCACAAGGTAGTTCACCACCAAATAGCACAACACACAAAATCAACCTAGAGAAAACAGCAAAATCAAAAAGTTGAAAGCAGCCAGGTCAGACTAGAATGCTAGGGTGTCAGTGAGTACCATATTCCATGCCAAGAAATTGAAATTAAAAAAAGAAAAAGAAAAAAGAAAGTTGGACATAAATCAATATTGAAAGCTTCAAAAAGTCAAAGCCAAACCAATGTTTCCTTTTTCCCCCTATGCACAAACCTTTTGTTTTAAACCCAATGGCATTGAGATCAGTAATTTTATCTGGAAGATTCAAGTCTGCAGAGACACTCCCCTTCCATTGATCACTTGAGTCCACAGAAATAAAGCACCTTTGGAACCAAGAGTTGTTCAAGAATCCTAGTGTCTTATTCAATGTGTTGAAAAAGTACAGTTAAAATAATTAGAATAATTCATCAAATGACAAACACAATTATATTGACTCTAGTGAATAGGCAAAAGGGCTCCCCAGGACAATTCACAACTAAGGAGATAGAGCACAATAAAAGGCTATGACATTTTATGAATATTCTGTGTTATAGCTTTGAACTTTATTGCAAAGCAAAAAATATATATTTTTATATATATATATTTTTATCTACATTTCACCTCTGACATTGTACACAACACGAAAGCACAGAAAACCAAAAAAATCATAATGAGGTAGATACATAACACTTACAGATGGAGGAGACTAAAGAGTTTAAATTTGGCTTAATACTGTGGTCACCAATGTATGCATTTTCAACACAGCAGCAAGCATTGATTCACAGGGCAAGAAGCCCAGTGATCTCAAACCCAAAAATAAGCCCCATTAAAAAATACCTGCTTCAAAATGAAAAAAAAAACATTTTTTTAAAAGTCAGGGAATCAGATGTGTTCAATCGCAAACCCTGGTGAAATAAAAAAGAAGGGGGGAGGTTGTTTTTGCTTTTGTGCCGGAGGAAAAAAAAAAGTAATTTTCACCTATCCAATTAGGAGTAACCTGTCCCATAGGTTTCTTCCGTGTATTCCTGCTCAGTGGGGTTGGGTCAGCCTCAGGAGCTCTGTAGCCAGCTGTTGACGGTAAGGAAATAGGGTTTCCTTCTTCCTTTTCCCTAGGGTAATGCTCACCTCTGCAGCCACAGTGACAGGGACCACTAGCCTTTGAGGGCTCCTGAAACATGCCAGGAAATGGCTGGAAATCAATATAGCTGTGAAGTCTCTAGTATAGCTCTACCTTTCTAGGATCATGTGCTCTCTTGGTGGGTGAGGCAAGGGTTTGGGACACTGGGATCACCTCATTCCCCTATCAATCCCTCTTATACCCTTTCCAATGGAGAGCTGAGAAGGCCATCTTCTGCCATCTTCAATTTTACTTATGAATGCATTTTCACTGTAAAATGTGATGTCAGGTGGTGATGGCTATGGCAGAGACCACCTCCTTCCTTGTATGCCATCTTGAATGGAAGGAGGACGGGGTGAAGAGAAGGGACCTGGAGAGGACACTTGGCTGGTTGAAGCAGCAGCTGGGAGAGCCGAGCAATGAAATGCCCAACTGAGGAAGGGGCAGATCAGGCAAGTGCAGTTGGCCAATGGAGACCTAAGGGGGTCCACCCAGAAAGCCAAGGAGTAACTTGGGTTTGTTGACAGTGCCTAGAAAACCCTGGAGACCCTAAAGAGAATGTGAGAGAAGCAAGGCCCAGAGACATTAATGGGGCTAAAAGTGTAATAAAATCAAACTCCCTTGGATTGTTTAATAGTTATTTTTATGGTGGACGTGATCTGCTTTTGGTAGGATTTGCTCTGCTCCCAGAAATATCTGGGAACAGTTGCAGAACAGGTCAGCCTCAGGCAGGAGAGGAGACAGAGGGGTCCCAGAGGAATGGTTGGTGAACTGGGGATAATGGAAGGATGGGCAAGGAACTGATAAGCAGCCACCTGGGAGAGATTTGTCACATGAGCATATTGTACCTTCAAGTCAGCCTATGCTGGGCAGGGCCAGGCGCTGTTTTCTGGAAGCCAGAGTGTGAACAGTACTCTCCCATGTGTTTGTGCATCATCTCCCCTGCTGGACCATCTTTCCTCTTTGTCTTCCCAATGCCTACCCCAGGGCCTAGCCAATAGAGGGCATCATCATGGTTGAACTGCATTTTTAGAAAATGGAGTAAGAGAATGGATTGGGAAAGAAGAGAAAGTGTCCAGTGTCATAAGGGTTTTGAAGACCCCATATTCCCCCTCAAGGCAATAGCTGGGTGTATTTTTGCCTGCCTAGATGCATCTCAAGTGAATACTCACATTTGAATTTTGAACATAAAACATACTTAGAGGAAATAATACAGTAGCAGGGCCCAATGGGAAAGGAACTGAACACAATTCATCTGAATATATGTCAAAACTGAGGTCTCAGCAAAGCTGGGCAACTGCTTCCATCCTGACTGGACTGGAAGATCAGCGGGGTGGTGGGGGGCAGTGTGTGCAATCTGTCTTGAGTACTTAATTCCAGAAGGCAAAGACAAAGTGAACTTGCAACTATCACTCTCAAGTGATTCCCAGTCTTACCTTACAGGAGATCCTGGGCAAGGCAAGGCCATGGGCACTTCCAAACATCCCAAAGCTCACTAATCCAGAGTCTAGATCTCTGTCCCCTCAGAGATCCAAAGCAAAAGGAATCAGTCAGGATTGTAAGACGCATCATTCAAGTCATTATAAGGTGGAGACTATCTGACTACCAGGCATTCAACAGTGAATGAAGGCAAGGAGAATTTTTTCCTTGGAGACCCTTGAGAAGAAGTTTGATATTTTTTTGTCTGTGTCTGTGAGGAGGAGCAAAAATTAGGTGATGTCTGAGTCTCCTTCAAACCCTGAGATTCCATTGTTTCTTTGTGCTCTGAAGAAGCTCCAGCTTTGCTCAAGGACTGAGGGATTTTTCTTTGTGTATAATTGCTGGGACTATGGCAGGATTAGGATAGGGTGTGTGCACGTGTGTGTGCATGCATTTGTGTGCACACGCATGCAGGTATGCTCAGAAGCTGTCCAGTAGGCATTACGCTGACATAATTGTAAGCAAACATGTAAAGCATGAGGCTGCCTCAGAGAAACAATAAGTAGGGTGCATTACTCCCTTTCCCTGACTCTCTCTAATCTGCCCTTTCCTGCCCATTTCCTGTCGTCCCTTGTGCTCTTCCTCTCTCATTTAGATAGTTTTGTCCCCTTTGTCAGTGCACATGACAGTGACAATCACTTTCTTAAGCCTAATATTTTGATGTTGGTCATTTCATTCCCTGGCTTAGGAATTCACAGTGTCTTTCAACGACTTCTCATCCCAAATGACTTTCACCAAATGCAATAACCTGTCTCATTATTTTATTACTTTTCTGGTTTGGATTGATCATAGAGATCACCAGGCTCACCCTTGTGTTTTAGATATGGGGAAACTGAAACTTACAGAAGGCAAGCTACTAGGCGAGGAATGATGGATACAAGAGCAGAATGCAGGTTCCCAGGCTGCCCCCACCACCAGTGCCCTTCCCCTGGCCTAACACAGGCAGCTTCTTGCCATGCCTGGCCTAGAATGGCTCTTACTCTCTTCCATGTCATAGACATTGTGTTCAGAAACCTACTCCGAATTTACCCTGTGAGGCTTACATTTCTGAATCTGCCCTAACTCCAACCGTTCAACTCTTTTTACAGATCCTTGGAGAAATAACCCACTTATCTGGAAATCTCCTCACCTTTTAAGACCACACACAAAAGTTAACAACAACAAAACCTACAGAAAGAAGACACAGAAGTTCTCAGGCCAACCAGAAAAGACATCTCAAAGTGTTTATAGGGAGGCTCCCATTCCATGGAAGTCTCCAAGAACTCATACTGTACAGGTCATGCTCAGGGTGACCTGTGGGAAACAGGCATCATTTTTCCTGGGGATACCTTATTGCATAAATGGTCACTAAATTTGTAAGTGCCCTAAAACCTCCCACACTCTCTCAGCCTCTCTGGCCATCTGCAAGAAAACAAAAATGCCAAGACTGCCTTCATCCCAGCTGGTCCTTGATGGGTGCTCTGAGCTACCTGGCCTTTATGAGCTGTTGGGAAAGGACATGAGTGGAGCCTGGATCTTGAAGAAGAGTGGGACCAAATCTCCAAGCCCGTACCCCCTGCCCCCAGCTGTACCCCTACTGACCACGAAACCCTGTGCAATCATGGAGGTCCTCTGAGCCTCAGTTTCCCCATTTGTAAAATGGGGCAGAGTTTCTCGCCTTGTGAGATTCTTGCAAAGACTTAGCTAAGATCACTGTATGAAGGCATCTGGGACAGAGCCTATACATCACTGGCACTCAGTCAATGTTAGCCGAGTCTCAGTTCTCCTGTCCTCCACAAAGGGCTCTGCTCCATCATGGCTGATGTCACCTGCCACAGGCTACATTGGACTTACTCTGACACCCCTACATTCCTGAGACTCCACTAATCCTAAATACTTTTTTCCTCTAAAGAAACTGCCCCGTTCCCCCATGAGAGGAAACACAACATCTCTAAAGGGACTTTTTCTTCAGAATCAGCCAGCCTCAGAGAGCTTGGGGCTATACCTGATTTTTCTGGCCCTGGCATCTGGGACTCTATACCTGTCCCCTGCAGGGTCTCAGGTACCAATCAATGGCAAGAACCCAGCTAACAAAGGGTCAGCCGACATACCACAACAGGACCCTTCCACTGTGATGGGGAAGGTTTTCGTCAACAAAGGTTCTGTCTGTGCTGCTGCTGAATTGTCAGGCTTCATGATAGACACATTCCCTGGGTCTAGATTTATGGTTGCAACTCAATAATGCCAGCTTTGCAGCTGTGGCCTCAGAGGTGGCCCACCCCTTCCTAGAAAGGCAGGTTGTCATAACCCCAAAATAGGTATTGGACACTCTGCTTCGGCCCTGGTGAAGGAGCAAGGGATCTAGAACACTTCCACCCTCTATCCCCTCTTCATTTTGCCCTGAGCTCTGACCCTAATGGAAGACCTGCAGCCTCTGGGTCTCTGAAGCCATCTCAGGGCCTGAGCACCAGTGGGCCGGCCAGAGAAGAGTGGGCTCATGGGGCTGGACCTTGGCAACCTCTGAGAAGCCCCTACCAGCTCCCCAGCCACTTTTTGGGAAGGGCCAGGAGTTGGAAAATCACATGGTGTTCTGGAAGTGATTCCCTTGATATTTTCTGAGCTGTAAAGACAAGCCGGCTTCTGGGAAAGACTCCTGGGTCTGTAGGCCTAAAGTTCTCCAGAATGCTACCTTTTCAGGAGCAGAAAGAATGAGTGATACATTCCTGGGATGGATCGTAGCAGGTATGACCTATGGAACAGGACAAAAGCAAATGAACAGCACTTCATTAAGATCCCCTGAGTAGCTAAGAGTATGTGTAGGGTGGGGGAGGAGTCGAGGAATGAGGCCAACAGAGAAAATGCATTCGTGTCAAAGGACCGACTTCCTTTTTCGATCCAAAGGAATTCCATCTAAGCTCCCACCAGCCAGAGAACGGAAGCGTGTTGTGCTGGAACAGTTTAGGCAGTGTCGGAATTAATCTTTTAAAAACTGTCTCGGATGGCTCGGCCACCTTGTGTGAGATTCGTAAACCGTGTGCAAAACTCAGACTTGTGCAGGCAACCAGAGAAGGTAAGAACCTGTCTTCTGCACGCAGGGCTTCCCCTGGCTGATTTGTGCTTTGTCTAACCCCAGGATCTCTCTTCTTCCCAGCGGCTCTTTTTAAAGCCTGGTGAAGGCAGGCGAGGCCAAATTGGCTACAGGGTAGAACCTGCTATTCTCCCTCTTGGTGAGCTGCTGAACATCTATTTCAAATACCTCTAAAGGATGGACAGCCTGAGGGCTGAGTTCCCGAATGCTTTTGATGCTGGGCTCTTGAAGATTCTATGTCTGACTTTCAGAATGAAAGCAGATGCAGTAACCCCACCCAGGCACATTGCAGTCACTGGCTGGCAAGGGAGGAGGGGTATTAGCAAAAAGTAGTGCAAAGGTAGGGAGGTGGGATTTGGCACTAGGTAGAGCACGTAGAGTCGGTGGGAAGGAGGCATTGGCATAAAGCGAAGGTAGAAAATATTCACCCTCTGGGGATAGGTTACTCCGTATAGATGACCACAAATAAGGAACAAAAACACCTGGGTCAAATCCTTCCCAGAGTATGCCAGCTCCCTGCCAGGCTCTGTATTCAGGACCAAGGTGTAGGTGCTGATTTAGCTGAAGGTCCCTGTCATTCCCCCAGCCCCCAATCCCAGAGGTCACATGCTCATTGTCCCACTTAAGCCAAATTTTTTTTTCTTGCCTTAAGCCAACACATCCCCAAAACATATCCTATAAAAGTAGATTTCATAAAGAAGATAAATATTTTGAATCAAGAAGAGGATGAAAACAAGTTGTAAACATGTAACTGAAACATAAAAATACACATCAGTTCACTTACAGAACCAAACAGGGTTACATCGAATCATTTAAAATGAAAGCAAAGGAAAACTCTTCTCGGGAGCTCTTAAATTTAGGAAAAGAATCACTGTAGCATGCTCACCTTGAACCAGGGATTGGATATTGTGGTTCTTGTACAAAGGAAAATCTGGGAGGGAGGTGGAGGTCCGAGGTGAAGGAGGGAGGAAGATTGCATAGTTGTGAAACAGTGGCTTCTCATCAAGGTGAACAAGTGCGTCCTCTGATAAAATAGCGTTTGATTTTTTTTTCTGTTCATTTCTGTTCACGGTATTTTTCTCTGTCCACCAAACATGTCATACACTGACACATATATACACTACACACACACATGCGAGCGCTAAACACCTGAATTACACAGCCATACTTGAAAACGCCCCCTCCCCACTCGTTCTGCGCAAAGTTCCTATTTGCTTTTGCTACATCCTGACCCGTTTCTTGTCAAAACTCCTGTTTCGGATTGTTTCTTTAGCAAAAGGGATTGAGAGGGGGTGGGGGGTGGGGGGGGGGCCTTCGAGGAAAGCACCGGAAATGGTTCTATTCTCTCACTGAATTTCTGTGGCAATGCCTCGCATTTTGGTTAGGGGCTCACTAGTTTTTAAGAGATAGGAAACAACTGCCTCTTTTTTTTTTTTTTAAGCTTTCTTGAGGTAAACATTATTTGCTAACACCTTAGGCAGCAGACACATTTTATAGTGCTGTTGAGAAACTTTGCAAAAAGGAGGAAACACCACCAAAGTGTAACATCGATGCTTAAGAACATTTAGAAAGCAAGTCCCCGTTTTAACTCATTTCCCCTTCCTCTCATTCGGCCAACTCCTTCTAGTAACATATAGAGCAGAACAAAGCTGATTAATTGTCTATATCATACTGGGCATCCCGTATCCCAACCCACGGTAAACCTCTCTTGCTCACATACTAAAAATTGTGAGTCAACTGAAAAATTAAAATAGAGATGAACACACTTTACATTTTTTCATCCTTTCTATCTGCCTCAAGCATATATATATATATATATATATATATATATATATATACACATACATATATATATGATAGTTTACATTAATATAGGAAATAGCAGAGGTTTTTAGTTACATTTTATACAGAATCACTGCATCTTATCCTTATTTTCTATGCTCTCTCTCTTTTTGGATAAACAATTGGCTATAACAATCTATAGTAAGGCTTCACAGAAAGAATTCTGCATGTTTTGTTTTTCTCTAAGAACCAAGGTTTGTAAAATGAGGTTTGATTCTAGCACCTTATGCAGTATTAGTGATGTTGTTCCCTTGGGAGAAATTAGCAGTACCCAACACTGCAGGTGAATCTCTATCGGTTACGCAGTTCTCAAAGGCATTGCCAAAGGGAGGACGCTCGACACGGTGGAGATGCAGGAGCAAGTGGGGACAAAACAAAACCCCAGGATTAAAGTCTTAGCATCGTACAAATAAAATCTTAAAACCGTGTCAAGTTGCTGTCTCCAAATTAATAATGACTTAGTGTTTCAGGGCCACCAATGAATCCCTTTAGGTTATCCTTCCCCATGAGGTAAGGAAATATACTATGATGTCCATTTTAAATGGGGAGACTGAGTCTGGGAGACCATACACAGGTCACAGAGGAAACTGTCTGGGTAAGAAACAGGGTGGGGGGATGCCCAGCCTCTCGCCTCTTACTACCAGACTGTTCCTTGTCACCTCTAACTGGTGACTTGAGATTTTGGAAAAGCAGCTTATTGGCCACTGATGAGGAAGCAAAACAAACAAACAGTTTTTGTTTTTTTTTTTTTTTTAAATATCAGCACCAAAGGAAGTTCAAAAGAAGCTGCTCTTTGCTCCCTTATCAAACATCCCATATTACGGAGACAGCAACTTTCACAAGAAGGGAAAAGAAAATTAGTCACAGGAGTAACCCATCTCTTTTGTGGGTGCCCTTCCCCAAAGTCAAATGCTCCACAGCGCTGTTAGTTTCAGTTGAGTAGCATCGATTTTTGCAGAGGAATGATCAACTCCCACCAAAGCTGCATCAGAACCTCAATTATATAATTATATAACTATAGTGATATCTCTATCTCTATATCTATTTATATATGTATACATTAAAGTCTTTTACTGCACTGGCACGTGATACCAAGGTAACGTACTGGCATTGCTGTTTGCTGCAAGTGGCCGCCTTGACTGGAGTTACACGAGAGAGAAGCACCACGAGAAAAGGCACCACAAGGTTTCAAGAAGTTAAATTGTTTGATGTCACCGCCCTGATCTCGCCATGGTGGGGAAACAGAAAAGTCTTTCATCTTTAGCAAGGACCCTGGAACAACTGATTCAAAGATTATCCCAATCCACATACATCCAACTCAACTCAACAGGGAGAGAGGGAAGAAAAGAGCCTGATGTGGTTCGTTTTACTGCTATTTCTTTTTGGCTACTGGAAAAAGGAAAGCATTTTCATTTTTAAAAAGAAAAGGCGGTGGGGGTGGGGGAGGGTGGGGACTCAGACACTGGAAACCAAGCCATCCTAAAAAAGGGAGAATAAGAACAAAAGTCTTGTGCTAAGGAAAGTCCTACATGGAAAATCTGTCTTTCTAATATGATTCCTTGGTGGCAATGCATTAGGGAAAAAAGAGAGAGAGCGAGAGAGAGAATGATGGAATTACATCCATAGGCACCATTAGCCACAAATAGCACCGGGTCTAGATTGATGAGGACACATAGATGTCCACATCTGTCCACAAAGCTGAGAACCAGGAGTGTTGGCTTAGAATCAACATTACTTCATCCTTATAGTCTGGCCAAGAAGATAGGAGGTCATTGGTCATTCAGAGCACCAAGAATCATGTGTGCCACTGATGAACCAGAAAAAAAGAGGGGGCAGTCAAGGACTGCAGAGTGGATGTTAAATGGCATTTTTATTTTTATTAGGTACTTGCCAGCCTTGAAATATCCCCTCCTATTTCTCATTCCAGGTGGGGGAATACACTCCACACGGGAACAGAGAACCTATAATTTCTGCAGAAAGTCTCAATGGGTGAGTGGTACAGAGTTCTCACCAGCCATTTTCCGTCCTTTGCTCCTGGTCTGTGTCCAAAAAAGGGAAGTCAGCCAGCCATGCTGGTGTGATCTACAAGGCTCCTAGGACTTGCTGTCTAAGCGCATGGTGACCGGATGGGGAGGCCTGAGATCAGGATCGAAATGGCTTACTGCAGGGACCCCTCTTCCCAAACTCTGGTGAATGCTCCCACTGAACACAGAAGGCTGGTTGGGGGCAGGGGTGGTGGTGGTGGTTCTTGATACATCTCTGTGGCATCCTTATTTAAATTGAATTATAGCTTTTCTTTCTGGTTTCTCGAGCTAGGGGGTTTTAGCTTAAGTTATTTATTTACTTATTTTGAATTGTGATGCTTGTCTATACTGAAAATAATACTCCCATTTCAGCACAAAGAAAAATAAATCATTCCTACCACCTTCTAGCAATCTAACTAATTTTTCCAAACCTACTTTTGGGGTGTGGACAACAGGGGCAAACAAAAGACTTCTGCCAGAGGAGTCCCCCATTTGCAAAGGATCTCCTCTAGAACCTTCCTGGGACAGAGGAAAATCACCAGGTTACACCACCTGCCTTGGCCCCTTCCCCCATGTCTCCTTTTTTGCTGTTTCCAATCATGTTTGCCATAACAGACCTGGGTGTTTGGGAATCTCTGCCCATGATTTTAGGAGAATGCTCTCGGTCCATTTATTTCTAACAAGGGTTCCCAGAACTTCCTCCTAGACAGGACATGTATCACTGGCCTCCAAGCCCCTGCCTCTCCATTGACCTAAGGTGACTGGTGTCCTGGCCACGGTCCCAGCAAACACAGTAGGTGGAGTCTAGATGGGAAACTGCAATTCTGAGCTGCTAGGACAGGGAAGGTGGACTCTCCCAGCCTTCCTCTTTAGCTCCTCCTGCTGCTGCTGGCCAGCAGAGATGGCAGAAAGAAGGGAAATCCAAATCTGTCATTATAACCTGTGGAAGGCACAACCTGTTGCTGACCAGGCAACCAGAAGCATTGGTTTGTGGCCCTAGAGAAGGGAAATATTGACAGGCTTAGCTCAGAGCTGCCTCCTCCAAACGTCTTCCCTATTTTCAAAGTCAAGCACTCCCTCCACTGGACCCCTACAGCATTTACTTTGTGCCTCTATGTATTTATCATATTCTGCCTTCCACTACACTAGAGTTCTTTGAGTTTCTAGCCAAGTCATAGTGGTCAGAGTGTGTTAGAGCTGAAAGAAACATTTTGGAAACAAATTGATGACTAGAGAGCCTACATAATTGATCCAAGGTTACACAGTGTTGGGCCAGAGCTCAGATTTACTAGTTTCTGACGGGGAGTCTTCATACTGTTCTGTTAGGACAATGGAGATGTCGTTCTTAGCATCTGTACCTTCCGAATTTTCATTCAATATTTTTCCTCCCTTATTGCATCACCCATGGGTAAGGACTGTGTTTTGCATGTATTAGGTTCTCAGTTAAATGAAATTGAATCACATTTCTTAGAATAAGAGCTTTTTTTTTTCCCTATCCAAGGGGTACATTAATTACATAGCACATGTCAGCAGTCAAATGCTGATGGGCTCTCATTGATCTGTAACACAGATCTCTTTGCATAAGCCATACTGTGTAGGTCAAGTGTGATGAAGGGCAAGAGTCCCTCCTAGGTTTCCACCCACTTTCTTTGGCTAAGCCACTTTCAAATAGTCCTTTCTCTGGAAAGAAGGGACTAGAAATAAGCTTATTTTTATTCCCTTAGGTTGAAACTTTGGTCAACAGCAGGTGGCCATAAACCTATATGTTTGGGAGGCTCAGCTGGTAGACCTAATCCTTAACCTACAGTTCACTCTAAATTATTTTTAACACCACCAAAGAGTCAAGGAAGACATAGTCTAGGCTTTGGAAGCTATATTCCACTCACACAGCTGCTGCTCAGAACAGAAGAAAAGGGAAAAGGAAAAATTTGCAGCCAGATACAAGGGTGAGTCTCATGTGGGTGAGAGAAAACTCCCCATCTCGTTGAAATGGACAGAGAGGGACTAGGGTACACAGCATCAGCCTGGAATTGACAAGTTCCAGAACTTTCTTGTTATGGATGCATCCCAGATCATTTGCTCAGTGGGGGGAAAATAACTGGAATGTCAGAATTAATGGTGTTTACAACTCTGCTTCCTTTAAACCCTCCAATATTCATACAAACCAGTTTTTCAGACATGGCTAGTGCTCAGAGTAAATAGAAGCAATGAGAGAATATTTTGTTAGCCTTTTAGGAAAAATGGCAAATTGTGTGCACTCAAGCTGTTGAATTACCTGAGAATTTGAATAGTTCTGCTCCATAGTCAGTTAGCAGTATCACCATCTTTACTGGGTTAAAATTGGAGGAATGACTAGTAGAAAAATATCCAAGAAAGACTAAACAAACGTGAAAACATCCTGAAAAATAATCATCATTTTGAGAAGAGAGATTCGATTGCAGCCTTCTGACCACTGCAGGCTGCATCACGTAACCAGGCAGGTGGGTTGAGAGAGCCAGTGACCAGGTGAGCACAGGAGCAGACCCAAAACATTACTGCAGGGTGAAGTCAGTGAGGCCAGAGCCACGATTCTGTGGTCTGTTCTCAGGCAGACACAGACTTAGAAAATGCTGCAAAGTCTGCCCAGCTGCAGGGAGAAAACTGTATTTGCTTTGAACGGCAAACCCGCAGACATCAAGACATGACAGAGACTTGAGGGCATTCTGTTTCTCTTTCTTTCTCTCTTTTCCCTTTCTCTTTTTGCCCTCTCCACTTCACTTCCTTCCTTCCTTCCTTCCTTCCTTCCTTCCTTCGTTCCCTGCTTATATATTTTCCTCTGTAACAAATCTGTAATTTTTTTAAGTAAAGGAAAAGAGTCACATAGGAAGGCAGGGTTGCACCATTAGCCCCTCCGGAATTCTGTCTCATCTTCCTATTTCCTACCTCCAAATTTCTCTCCTTGTTGGAGCCCATTTTCAGTAATACCAATAGAAAAGTAGGTTTCTTGGAAACATGTCTTGTCACAAAAAAGTCCGTGTAGGAATAAAGATAATGGAACTGTTATACACTGAAGAATGACTTGGCGATAAGAGGACATCGATAGGGGAGGATGTCACATATGCTCCTGGAATGGCATTTTGCCCAGCTGGCTGTGTGCCGTACCACCAGATGTGCATCTGTGACATGTTATGGGAAGGGACCCCAAAAGCTGTTCCTATGGAGTGGGCTTGAAAAGATTTCTAGGGGTTTTGTCCAGACCCTGTGGTTTTCTCCTACTTAACACAAGGCCTTCTGGATAGCAGTGGCTGTCTTACCCGCACCTGTCCAGATTCCAAACATTCTTAGAATATGTCTTACATCACCGCAGGTGGCTTCTCTCGCCCTTCCAGTCAAAGGAGGGACCTCAGCATAGGATGCGAGTCAGGAAAGAAGGCCTGTAACTCAAAGTACTGCATTGCATTAGTACCTTTCCCCTCTAGGTAACCTCAAATGCTCTTTTCCCTTCACCCAGCATAAGCAAATATCCTGGCATCTTGGGTCATGTGGATTCTGTCACAAGGGCAGGAGGGAATTTGAGTGGCTTTTTCACAACGAGTGTACCTATGTCTTCCCTCTGACAGACTCCAGGTGTGTTGTGGCCATCCAGGCCTACAAAGTGATTGCTCCAAAATGTCTCCCCTCTATTAAAGTCACCACAAGGGGATGTCACACTCCCCAAGTCTCCAGCAGGGAGGAGGCTGCTTCACTAGGCTATCTTCCCATCATCTGAAGACATGGCTACTGTAGGGCCAGACCCATCAGGTTTGGGTTTCATGGGCCAGAAATCTGACAGCCTAAGGACATCTAATGCTGACCAGGGTCCAGGCAATAACTTCCACCTTGCTTCTTTTGGTATGCTTCCCTCTCTTCACCTGCTCTGGGGAGGGCTGTGCCAATGGGTCAGAGTTATTTGGTGTGATCTGAACTCCAAAGTGTGGGGAGCTATCAAGAAAGCTACTGCCCGGAGTCTATAGGTTGCTCTGTGGACCTGCTGAGAATTCTGGGAGCAACTGGAGAGTCTCAAAAGCCCAGCACAACCCCTGTTGGCCTCATGTACTGGGTGGAGGAGAAGAAGGTGCATCTCAGCCCAGGGGGGTCTTCATGGCCCCACACCCTGGAGAAAGAAAACCCCATCTAGGCTAGGTCTATTTCAAGTCCGGCAAGAGCCCTGAACATCAAGATACTCTGCTTCATCAACTTTTTAAGTCCTTTTAAGGAAAAGATACATATATATCTATACACACACATATGTATGTGTGTGTGTATAGTATACCTATATAGACATATATGTGCCCAATATTGGCATGTTTATGTATCTAGCAGTGATCAGTAAGCTTAGAATGCAGTTATGTGATCATGTACTTCAACTGGGCTCCTTTTAGTTCTGCACAATTTGCAGTAATCTCAGAATCTCAGATCACTTCATAATTTATGTGATTTCCAGCGTACTCTCTCTCTCTGTCTCTGTCTCTGTCTCTGGCATTTCATAATCACTATAATTTCAAGCAAATAAAAATAAAGCCCTCAAAAATAAGGAGGTACCATAGGTTAGCCTCCATGTTGAAACTGGAGGGGACCCTACCACAGTGTGACCCATCACATTGCACAGGGCTTTTTGCTACGTTGATGTGCTAAATGCCCTAGATAGCCCAGGGGCTGTGAAAAGTGTATGTTCACTTGGAGGCCAATATTAGTCTCATAAGTTATCAGTGGGTGTCCCCAAATGCTGAAGGAACAGTCACTCTTTCTCTCCTGCCCTTCTTTCATAAGTCTCCCTCAGAACCCTTTTAAAGAGCCACACCTTTTAAAGGCATATATATGTATGTAAATGAAGAAAGAAATGTAGCCTGTCCTTGACATCAGGCAGGCTGGGCCGGTTGAGAAGCTGGGGCCATGGCTCAGATGAGGGGAGAATGACATATTTGGTGGAAGCATGCAGCAGCAGTGGGGTCAAGGAGAGGGAAAAGGCTAAAGGGGTTGAGTTTGGACAAACAGCCAACCTGAAGCAGTACGCATATGAGAACCTGCCTTAGGGAAGGAAGGCCTTTTGGAATGAACACCAGAGGTGGGAGCTGTCTTGGACACAGTCTGGAGAAGGGCAGAGAAGCAGCTGAGAAGCACAGCATGATGTGGGGCCAGGCAGCACCAAAGCTGAAGACATCCCTTCCTTGGGTCCTGGGTTGGAAGGAAAAGGGCTCCGTACTACCTTGGGTTCCTATGCAAACTCACATAGGGCCTCCCAAGTCCTGTGTCCAAGGTAGAGAGAACCACTGTGGACCACAGAGTCCCACATCTTTTCAAACCAAATAACCTTCCCTTTCTCCTTGTCCCTTCTGCCCTTTGAAAGGAAAAGAAAGTAATCCTTTTCTTTCCCTAAAGACGGGCATCATATAATCATTTTCAAAATAACAAATGGTTTCACTCTGGTCCTAAAACCCAGAGGAAGCCCCCACTGAGTTCTGAGGATGTTCTTTCTGTGGCATGGAGATTTCTGGGGGGCTGGGGAGACAGCCCTAGTAATACTGACAGAACATTCCCAAAACTAAGCTCTGGCGCAAGTCCAGGAAGCTTCACCTTGGGGCTGGAGTTCCAACCTGTTTAGCTCAATAGGTGTTTGACTTTTCGTAGAAACTAGAGAACTTTGGGCACAGCACTCAACAAGTCATTTGAGATGTGCTATATTTTAGAATATTTAAGAATCCAGACTTGATTCCTTGAGTGTGTTTGGAAAGGGAAGAACTTTGCACATGGATAAACAGATGAGAAATTTTAAAAGACTTTTGATAGCTAAGCAACTGAAAACTCCTCCCCCCACCACCATGGGAAAAAAAAAGTTTTTTAAAGACAAGTCACATGTTTTGATTTGTTTTCTAGTAAAGACCCTTGTCTTTGGAAGCCAAGACTTCCCAGCAAACAACAGTATACCAGACTCTCCAAGGACACAAACCGACCAAAACATATCCAGCTATTTTTCCAGCACAGCATAAGCAAACTGTTCTCTGGGTCTGGAGAGAGAAGATGAAGGCTATGGGAATACTGAGGCTGAGCAGGAGAAATGATTGAAATAATAGAGCCGTATCTGCTGGTCACAGGATGCGCTCACTGAGATTTGCCTTCATTTTCCCCCAAAGGGAGGAAATCAACCAATATTAGTTTGCTTCTCAGAATAGCATTCTCTGATGGAAGCCAAAAGGTTTAAAGCCCTTCCTTCTTGCCCAAATATTTGGGAAGGAAAGAAGAGTAGCCTTTCTGGGTGGAAAGACAGAGAACATCTTTCTTGACCCACATAGAGATAACTCTGTTATTCTGTCCTCTTGTAATCATTTAAAAATATCTATTAATCAAAAAAGAGGAGAGGAGCTAGATCACCTTCCCCTTCAATTGAAGGAGCTCAATTGAAGTTTAAAAGGATTTTAAATAGGAAGCAAACTTGATAACCATAATACTTTTATCCTCAAAGTGCTTTACCAAGACATTAATTACCTTATCCTCACAACACCCCTGTGAGGTAAGTAAGCAATACTCTTCCCATTTTACAGAAAGAGAAATTGGCCCCAAGAGTGCCTTGACCTAGGTCCGCAGAAGGATAGAGTCCTGGATATTTTACTTCTAGTGACATGATCTGTTCATGAGAACGTGCCTTTCTTTTCTTGAGATGCTTTCTCTGACCCTTCCATAAAACAATAATGCTTAAATATGTCACTCAGTAAAATCGATTTCCTCTGTTTGAATAGAATATGCTTTGCTATTTCTGCCCCCAGAGTGTGTAGGAAGTAACAATTAGACTGTTGCAAATATTTTCTTTCCACATACTTCCGGAAGCCTTCCTCTTCTTTATCACTCTTCCTACCCAACTACTGAGTCATTTTGTTCTCTGTGGTTCCACGTGTCCATCTTCGAAGTCCTCATTCATAAATGCTATACAGTTCATTTGCCATCCATCTCAGTCAAAAGAGGAATACCGATGAGAACAGGGAATCAATTGGAGGTCTCATTTATTCCTTCCTTCAGGTAACCATCAGAAATACCTTGTGGAAACAAATAATCCCAGCAGAATTTGGCCTATCCACAGAATGGTCAGATACAAAATCAAACAGAAGTCATTACTGAATTCCAAACTATGGTCTGGTCCCTTGTGCTATCAAAACAATAATATTAGTCTTGGAGAACAGAGTCAGAGCAGGTGGGAAAGGAGTTCTTGTCGGGGATCCACAGCCAAAGAGCAGGAGGGTTTGCAGCAACAACTAGAACCTGCTTGGGTGAACTATCTGTTCCTTTGGGATAGTCTCAGAAGGTGCATTTTTTTATATAGAATTTTTATATTGAAATATACCTGAACTCCAAGGGCCAGAGCCAGGTTGACTGATTGAGAACAGGTGAAACTTCTAGAATTCTCCTCTCCAAGAAGGTTCCAAGAGCCAATAGAAAATCAATGTTGCAGCTGGTCCTCCTGAAGTGCTAGTGTTATTCTCCACTGCTCCCACCTGCCCTCACTCTAGTTGAGTCCTAAGAACATGGAGGTTCTTAGCATGGGTCTATTTTCTTGTTCAAAGGGTATCTTGGTAGTTGAATTGATAACAGTCAAACCATAGTAAAGAGAAAAAAAAGAAAAAAGGAAAGAAAAAGAAACTCAACTAAATTTTCCAATTCAAATGTTGAGGAAAAAAATACCCTGATTTGGATAAAAATCAATAGTGATATTCCCCAGCCCCTGGTTGTCTCTGAATCTTTGCCTGCAGGCTGCACTCAAAGCACACCAGGGAATGATTAAAACCCACCATTGGGACACACATTTTGGCTGATGGATGTTTTTTAAAAAACAAAGTTTGTTACTTTACTCTGCAGAGAGGCAAAGACAAGGTGAGTCCATTTGATGAGGTGAGCCTCAAGGTTGAAAAAGATTGTGAGAAAGAACGAAAGTGAGGGATATTTCCCAAAGAGCTTTCACCCACCTTAAAAACCATCCAAATACTCCCCATGCACCTATTCTCTTGTCTTCCCAAAGCTCAATGAATATCAGTGTTCAAATTGATCCCTCCATATATTGTCTGATACTTTAGGAAAAATTAACATCAGGACATTTGGTTTAGAACTACAAGTGGCTGGCTTGAGCTAGGTGACCCCTGGTCACCTGACCAGAGTACCATTGTGCTGGGTTCACAGTGCTGTGAAGTGTCTAAGAACTATACATGTGTGAGACTTCTCCCTATCCAGCAGTACTGCTCATCCTGTGGGCTTCCAGGTTCTACTGCCTAAGTAATGAGGTCACCACCATTCCTTATATGATGCCTTCGCTACAGGCAATAATGACTGAATCCTCACAGCATCCCTGAGCAGGAGAGAAAGAAGAGGTTGGCTTTCTCTCTCTCCACTTTACAGATGGAGAAACCAAGGCACCGAGAGGTGAAGTGAGTTATCCATGATCACAGTGGGGACCCTGAATCAGCCTGTGATATTTCCTGATCTTTCTGGGTCTAAAGAAAAGCTTCTAGGAGGCCTACAGCTGAAACAAATCTCCTAAACCCACTCTAGCCTGAGGATCCCAGAGCCATGTTGGGGATAGAGAAACAGACCAAAGGAGTTCATCGAATTGGTGACCAGTTGTCTATATTCACCATGACATACGGCCAAAGGCTGCTTCTAGAGAGATGTTCACTGGGTTACCAATTGGCACTATACCCAAAGGAAATTCTTTTTATTGTCCTCCTTGGTAGACTTGTCCTCCTTAAGGATGGACTTTAGGAGTAGTCCTTCCTGGATGAGCATGGGTGCGCTGACTGACTTCAGTTTGTGTTGTGGGGTCTTGTGATTCATGTTAAGGATTGGCAGGGGCAGGCGTCTCCTATCTGGGCTTGCATATTGTTCTGCATGGGATGGGGCAGGCCAGGGCATATGCCCTTTAGGTCCTGCCTGCTCATTTCCAATTTGGTCTATTCTTAGCCCTTGACACAAGGTGTTGGCCATGTGCAGGGGGAACTCCTACGGTTGTCCGTCTGCTGCCCTCAGGAGCTGCCATTAATAGCACTCCCAACCTTTGGCTCCAGTACATACCAGCCATGTCCTGCCAGTCACTGCAAGGAAAGGTAGAGGGAGTGAGAAGGCACAGCTTCTTTCCAGGAGGTGGAGAAGAAGCAGATGGTGCCCGAGAGAGTCAAGTAAGGCAGACAGAACCAGGCAGGCAAAGAAATAAAGCTGCAGGCAGATCAAGGCAGTGCCCTTGTCTTTTGATATTTGGCCAATAGCACAAGATGCGGTGTTTTAAGCAAGAAACAAAATGTTTAAAATAGCTAAAGATGGATGAGAAAGAGGCTTGTGTTGTCATTGCAGGAATGCATCTTTTTCCCCAGTGAGGGGCTTCAGAAAAAATCTCTGAGAGGGCAGAGTTGCCTCTTCACAAGTTTTGCAATTGGGACAGACACACATTGATTTAAGATGCTCTGGGGGCAGCCCTCATACAAACTTATGGTTTTATAGCCTGTGATAGGTCAATCACTGCAATTTCCATGTCCAGGAGGTTGACCTGCAGATGAGAATGGAATGTTACCTGTAACTGTGGCCAGTTTTAGATGAAGGGATAATGCTACAGACTTTAACCTTGAAGAACTTCACATTTTATTCACCTCATTGACACCTGGACTTTAATAAGAGAAGCTGATGTTGACTTAAATTCACAAGTATCATAGGATACTTGTGTGTGCTTCATAAGGAGGGCTGCCCGACAGAATCTAGTAATCAATAAATGTTTGAGAATGAAATGAACAGAACTGCTACCTGTAAGGCTGATCCAGCCACTGGGATGAGTCTGTCTACGCATCTGTGTCCTTCTCTTTCATCATGCAGGATCTTTCCCAGGACTCCTGTGAGCTCTTCAAGACTTTCCTGGCAGTTTTCTAAGTATACACTAGGAACATCACTTGGAATCTAAGTGAAATTAATTGCAATGAGCTCTCTTTGCATTCTCCAAATTTATATGCCCCCCACCAAATCTGGCAGTGTTATTTTAACATTTTCTGGTTTAGCAAAGAAATAACAGATTTTAGCTTTTTGATAAGACAATCAAATGAGTGTGCACAAGGAATGCACCCACATCCAGGCCACCACCTGAAGGTGCTGTCATCACACACAAGAGGGCTGAAATGGCTCACTTTGAATAATGAGGCACTTTCCTTGGAAAAGAAAATGCCATCTTGTACACTAAGCAAATGTTAGGTGGCCCAGTTCACCCCACTGGAGAAGCTGGGAGCCTAAAGGTGTGGATACTGTAGGTAGAATATATCCCAGGGATCTGACATCCTTTTCTCTAGACCAAAGGCTCTAAGCCTGCATGCTACTGTCCTTTCCTTCCATCTGTTCCCAGGTAATGGAGAAAATTTTGCTACAGTCTAGGGGCATCAGGGCTTGGGGCTTATTATAGATCCCTCCATCCCCAGGAGCAGAGTAGACAAGGAAAGGGGAGGTATGGTCTATCAGGCACATAAACACAGGGAAAGAAGTTTCTGTGTATATAGAGGAGCGGGACCATGTCCATTAAGAGGTCCTCCAAACAAGATCAGCATCAGAAACCTCTGCTTCTGCCACTATGACTGTGTGGGAGGGGTAAAAGTAGAGGGAGACTTGAGAAAATGATCTCGTTTGGTGTTTTTCAAAAACCTGTAAATTTTTCTAAGAATAAGGCTCCAATTGGGTGGCATAGGGTCTGTTGCCTATGGCATGAGGTGCCACAAGGCCAATAGAATCATCCTCATGACCATGGTCCAGACAGGTATATTTGTACTCTTTTAAGCCATTCTTGGACTCAGAGGGGCCATGGCTATTGAGGTGATGGTAAGTTAGGCCACCAGGGCCATAGAGTATTGGCTGAATTTGTGCCTGGGGAGGTAGAGTGAGGGGGATCTGGCAGGAGTGGGGGAGCCCCTGGGGCCATAAGGAAGTGTCCTCCTCGACTGGAAAGGGACATGTTGGCAGCATGTGCCATTAAGAGAGATGGTGCCTGTTCCCCAAAGCACCCCTGGCCAACTTGCTCAGAACAAGGTGAACCTTTTGGAGACAGAGTGGAGAGGTGTGTTTGAGATAGGAGAAACTTTGGGGGGTGAGTGAGGCCAGTGGGGGCTCATCTGATAAATTAAACCCTCTTAGCTCCCCTCCTCATGGTCTAAAGAGACATGACATTCCGACTTGGGATGTCACAGGTTTGTGGCAATGAGCTCAGGGACATCACCTCAATATTATCTGAGGAGAACGAGGTTTCTTTTCATTCCGAGGCCCAGAGAAAAGGCACACTCCCTGAGCAAGGGAGAAACAGAACTTGCAAAAAGGATGCTAACAAAATCAGCCAGATTTTAGAGATAGCACATATTTCTGAGAATGAAGAGCCAAAGTTCTATGGGGGGTTGTGGGCAGATTTGATGGGGGGAGTGGCAGTAAGTAAAGAAAGGAGATTACCTTCCTATTTTATTCTACAGCTGCTTGTACAGTGTGCTCATCTCCCACCAGAACTAAATATAGAGAGTTAATTACTCTTCATCAAGCACTCTGCTGGGGGGCAGCTGGGGCAGCATAGCCCTTAAGAGGTTTGCCAGGCGCTCAGGCAAATGGCAGACTAAAAGCAGGTTCCCAGTGTGGGATGAGGCCACCACTGCTCACTGAGTGATTCTGCCACAGAGCAGCCTGAAGGGTCTGGGTTTTCAGAACCAATGTCTTCCGGGTAAGGAGACAGACCTCCCAGGGGTGGCTCTGAGCAGGGGAATGTGTGCATTCCGCCAGCCACCAGCAGCCCCAGAAGCAACTGGAGGCGGGGAGAAGGCCCAAGGGGACCTGCTGGTTGGGACTAGTGGCCAGAGGGTGTCCAGGGGATTGGAAAACTTAAGGACCTGCTATTGGCTGATGGTACTGAGAAGGCAAATGAAAACTCTCCTCTGTTCATTCTCTTCATGTGTCCCTGCCCCTCTCTCATGCTTTCTACTTCTTTCCAGACTTTTCTTCCTTCTTCTGTCCCTATGCCAAGACAGATTTCCCTGCTACTGCTCATAATGCATATTTTCATTTTCATCATTAGGAAAGTAACTGGCATAATGGAGAGGTGGGGAGTAACATTTCACAGGATAATTGTGCTCTCCTGCCTGAGTCTTGTGGAGCCCAGTCCAATAGAGAATGAAAGAAAGGATTTCTGAAATGCCCCGTGGTCTTCTCATTTGCTCCCAGTGGCTAAGACCCCAGAGGGCCCTCCCTGAGTTGGAAGTTGTCATCCCAACTTTTGGCGCTCCAGGTCCACAAATGTTGGTAATTTTCTCAGTTGCATGTAAACATAAATACACACACACACACACACACACACACACACACACACACAAACACACTCACGTACGCACATGCTAAATGTGGAGTAGTAGAATACAGGTGGCAAATTAAAGCCTGTGACTGTATCAAAACGAAACAGAAGGAGAAAGGATAGGCAAACAAGCCAAAGTGGCAGAGGTCCCAAAGGGATGCACGGGGGACAATGTCTAGGATTGCTCCAGTGATGGACTTCTATAGGGCTCTAGGCACACACGGCCCCAGAGCGGAGGCAGACAAGAGTTAGGACTATAGCAAGCCAGGATGGGATGGCCCCTCTCAAATGGCCTCACCTCTTCCGGCCTCAGCAGAGTAAGCAGCAAGATAAACCCTCGGCAGGGAAGCAGAATAAAAAGGAAAGCACCGCTGACCAGATTGGAATTCCCAATTAACTACTGAGTGGCCCATGGGCCTGTCCCTTGGATGGGCGGAGACAGTCCCGCATGGCTGGTCTTTGCCAAGGCCTGGGTGTGCTCTGTGCATCATGCTTCCTAGACGGATGGGCACGAGGGCCACAGGCTCTCTGCACCTCTCCTCCCTTCCTCCTTTCTGCCAGGAAGGACCTGGGGAGACAACCGAGTCAGGGAGAGGGACAGGACGGCGCTGCTAAGTTTAGTAATAATAAAGGAAATCAAAGGGACCTGAACAAAAAAAGGAGCATCCAGTTTACAACTGAAAGAAAATTTAAAACTTGTTCTTTTTTTTTCTTTTTTCTTTTTTTTTAAACAGCTTTAGATAAATAATAAAGGGGGTGGAAAGGAGAAGCCTCTTTAATAATTAAAAAAAACCCCACAAACATAAAAAAATTCCTCAGGTTTTGAACTTCTTTTGAGAATAGTTCAATGTGAGGTCTTGCACCCTAAACAGTTATATCTGTAATTAAAAAAAAAAAAAATTGCAGCTCCACACAACAAAGACAAACAGTATTTACCGAAAAATATTGTGTGTGTAAATACACATATACATATATATATGTGTATATACACACACATACACAGAGTTTTATATATATATATATATATATATATATATATATATATATATATATCTTTTTTGTGGAGATTTTTTTTTCTTTTTGTGATTTTTTTCTTTTCCTTTTTTTTTTTTTTTTTTTTTTTTTTTTTTTTGTGCCCAAGTAGAGATACAATGGGATTGAAAAGATGCCCTAGAACAGAATATTCCTTACAGGAGCAATACTTTTTGAAAAATAACATTTAAAAATGGTTGAACATACTTGCAACACCTCCAGAAATTCAACTTGGTACAACGTGAAAATAAATAATTGAATCACATCTTCACCCAAATGACGTGCCTCTAAGACCCAGAGTATTGCTGCTGGTATGAGTCTCGCCATCCAGACAGGGGCTGATATTCAAGCACCATTCCCTTGTCCCTGCTCCCACTCCCAGCACCCTTATACTCCACCTCAGCCATACCCAGAGTCTGTCTTGTATCAGTTTTCTACATTTCTGGCAAGACTTTGCAGCAGACACATACACACACATAGACGTGTGCTATGGGCACACACACACACACATGCGTGCACACACACACACACACACACACACTCACTACACACACAAAATTTCCCACTCAACCCAGATGCACCAAGTGAGCTGAATGACTTTCAGCCAACCACAATGGTGAAAGACAGAAGCACCAAACAGTCTTTGAAATGGGTCAGTTATTACAATTTGACTTTTTTTTTATATTCTAATTTTCCTCTTTTGTTAATATTTTTAAAAAGCACAAATGAAAAATGAAGAATTCTTTCCAGATCAATTTAAGGCTTCCCACCAAATGGAAACAGAAGAGGCCTTACACAATATCACATGTGATAAATGTATACCTTTCACGGCCTTAAAATGACAGAACAAATCATTTTTTGCCGGTCACTGATTAAGTATTGTGCCTTTAAATTGATGTCATTCTTTTTGCTACTATGCTGAGTTTTATTATTACTGATGTTCTTTGATTACAGAAATGGAAATCTCCTTTAATTTGCTTTAGAATTTCCTGTTCTTACAGAATTATTGGGGTGGCTTTTTGTTTTGTTCTGTGTTGCTTTACACCAGGAAACAAATGTGATTCTCAGTGGGTGAATGCTAAAATGGCACATAGTCAACCTTCAAGTAGCTTCTCCAGCCATTTGAGTTTCAAACAGCAAGACTTTGGCTCCTAGAAGGCGCTGATTCATTAGGGGCAAGGACAGGAGACTGGGAGAGAAACCAAAAAGAAGGAGGGGTTTTTATGCCTTTGCTTTTGGTAAATTTGTTTTGTTCAATACAAATAATCAGATAGGAAGAATGATTGCTTTGTGGTTTTTTTGTTGGTTGGTTTTTGTTTTGTTTCTAGATTTGTTTCATTTGATTGTTTAATTTTCCCTCTCCTGGTGCAAAAATCACCAGAGAGTTTTGCATGAGAAAACGTGACAGTACTTAATGAAACTCAGCACCTAAGGGCATAAGGCAGTTGAAGGTTTTTTTGTTTGTTTGTTTGTTTGTGTTTGTTTGTTTTGTTTTGTTTTGTTTTGTTCTTTCAATCAGCACCAATCCCGTAAATGATCTACACTTGGTGTAAGGTATAAAACTTTGTTTTTCTTTTGGAGTGGAGACAACTCCTCCTTCTCCACCCTATGAACCATAGTGTGGGATTTTTCAATACTGTTTCTTATGTGTAAAAAACAAAAGAAAAGTTTTCTTTTTGTTTTTACTTACAAAACATAGAGAATATCTTTGTATACATACAGCGACTGGAAAGAAAGCTTATCTGAAGGGGTTGTGACTTATTTTCTTTTTTGTTTTTTGTAGCATTGGTGGTGGTGGTGATGGTGGTGGTGGTGGTGGTGGTGGTGGTGGTGGTGGTTCTGTGTGTTGGGGAAAGGGAGGGTTATATTTCTTGTAAGCGGTGTTTACCACAACCCAAACTTAAGTTCCCTTCTCAACTTGGGTCAAGATGCTCTTAGAGTGAAGACTCATACTGTAGCAACTCATAAAGGAGCGGTCCGTCTCGATACCGAATGCCTACTGCGGTGGGGGTGACATACTGCAGAATGTTAATAGTCCTTCTCAACCTCCTGTCTACAAAATGAGCATCCCAAGCTGGGTATCTCTTTCTTGGCATGTCAATCTTAATGAGGGGCCCTTCTGGGTGGTAAGGACGCCCCGACGGGGTCAAGGGCCCCATGGGTCTCACTTGGAAAACGGGCAAGCAAGTGTCAGCCGTGAGATCCTCCTGTTGTTCCGTTACGGCTCTGGTAGGCGTGACCTGGGTCCCCCGGTACCCAGGGGTCTGAGGCGCCATGGGCTCAACATCGGGGGGCAGAGGGATGCCCCAGAGCAGCTCGGCACAACAGGAGCTGGCAAAAATCTTAGCTCGCGGCCCCATGGGATGCAGCACACCATAATATAAGAGCATCAATGCGATCCCAGCCACAAAGCTAATAAAGACACAACACAGTGCTGGCACCGCATAGGAGTCAGTGGTCTCCGGGTTTCTGTAAAAATACCAAAGGAACGTCAAGGCAGCATTCTCGGTCAAGACTATCGTATAATATGCAAACATTCGATATCGAGTCCGCCCTTCCTTGACGTTAAACCAGCAGAAAATGTACACGATCCCTACCACCATGTTGAAGAGGATCTCCTCCCACTTGGACATACAGAAGTCTGTTCCGCCATGGATGATCCAGAAGGCCATGGCACACCAGTGAACCACCACGAAGATCCCGAAGTAGAGCTGGAATATGGAAGCAAAGAGGGCAAAAGAGATAACTCTGGATGAGATGGTGAAGAGGCGCCAGAAGAGGTGGATGAGGGCCCCTCTGTAGCTCATACTCTTCTTGTCGTCCCTGGAGTCCCGCAGCAGCTTGTGATAGGAGGCTAGCACCCAAGCCAGGGACATCAGGGAAGTCACAGAGGAGACACCTGCCAGAAAGACACAAACCCACACAGTCAAAACCTTGGACATCCCACATGGGGCACAGTGGGGCTCTTGGCTGAGGAGATGCCCACACACACCGAAGTCTAAATGAGGAGGGAGAAAGAAACACATAATCAGGAACGGGCCACAGAGGCTATAGATGTTCCCTAAACTGACAACTTTTGAGATCAACTTTTAGTTTTAAGGCCCCAGTCCAGAATTTCTGGGGACTCACAACTCAAGAGTGAAGGCTGAGGCTGATGTGCCTTGCTTGGGAAGCCAAGAACTGGAGCCACCGTGGCAGTTCCTTGCATCTGCTGTGGGTCGGGTGGCACGTGTTCTGTCTGAAGGGATCATGAGCTTGTGGGGGATCCTTGTTGCACACTGACATGTGGCCAGGGTTGGTGTCCCTGTCACCAGCAGCCTGTGCTCTTAGAGGAGCCGTAGAAGGGATCACTGATGGTGAAGACTGACAGCTTGCTCATTGCCCCAAGTTGCACAACTATTCTCCTCTGGGAAGACACTGGCATCTCTCCCACCTTTTCATCAGCTCACCCAATGCATCTTAACTGAAGCTTTGCATTTAGCTTCTCCATCCTCTGCCTAAGGCCACCTTGACCAAGAGCCCTGGGATCTTCTGTCTGTTTGGGTGGCTGCCTTTCTCATTCACTCCTTTCTCTCTCATTCTCACTCAGTCCTTGCTGCTTTCCCCACCCCAGCATGGCTCCAAGTTCTCCGAAGCCTTGACTTGGAGGCCCATGCTTCTCTGGTACCTGTCCTGACTCAGGAGTGTTGCTCATGCTTTGGAAATGCCTTTTCCACTCAGCACCGCTGTTCATCATTCCCCTGCATTTCAGTGATACTTCAATCATTATGGAGCAATTTTATTAATAATGCTGCCTATTTGGTATGTGTAACTGAATCAAACTGAACACAACAAATAGTTACTGGAGTCTCTGACCCACGCACAAGCAACCAGCTATTAGTCAGGTATTACCATGTGATCTCCTCTCAGGCGAGACTCCCCATCACCCCTAGTCTCTCACACGTGTTCTCCACTCCGACCATCTGGAGCCTCCATTTTTCCTTTCTCCTCAGATTTCAGAACTAAATGCAATTAAATTTGGTTGAGGTCTTGAATACTGTCTCATCAAGTGACTCATTAAACTGCCCCAGCCCTGTAGTCTTTGAATTGTCTTTCCCTGGGCCCTGCTCACCGCCCCACTCCCCTCCAAGCCCCAGTGAAGAGTCAAAGTCATTTTACACCCTCCCTGCATCCACCTTCCTCACCCACCTCACGGAGCTTCCTTCCAACCTGAGAGACGCTCAGGTTCACAGCTTGCAGAACAATATAGTGCGATAACAAAAACCATTATGTTGGCGTGAACCTAGAAAAAACCCCCAGACTGTCAACTGTTGCAAGGAGTATGTGTTGCTTTCATAATAATAGCAACCAAGATTGAAAACAAACAGGGGAGAAACCATAGCAATTTTGAAAGCCAATCTTGAAAACACCTAACAGTTTCCTCTCACCTTTCTGGAAAGTTCTGAACATGATACTCTGTGTGTCTTGCTCTGCCCTTTGTATGCATAGGGCATTCCCACCGGCATCTGCTAAGACCATGTGTGCTCCACAGCCACGTCACAGTGGTCATGCTAACGTTTTAGAGCCTCCTGTGTTTGTGCTGTCTGGTGCACTGGGCAGGGAGGAGAATGGGTGCTTTGGGAGTCACATGATTTAGGCTGTAGGTTTCTGGAGGGCAGGGAATATGCAATCATCTCAGCAGTCTGTGCCAGGCTTATTATCAATACTGGAGCATCATCAGAAAGTTCCTTTTAAACATCTTTGTGACATCAAACCCTCTCCTGGTAAACTCATTTCTTGCTGTTAATAATCTTGGTGGTACAGCTGACCTTTAATAATCAGATGGGAGTTCTACAGAAACTGAATGGGAAGAAGCCTTGATTTTTTTTTTTTTTTGTTCCTTCTAATAAATCAGAATGTATTACTCCCCCAGTTCAAAAGAAAAACATGAGTACCAAGCTGGAGAAATAAGAAAAAGCAGCTTATCTTTTGCCGGAGCGTGGTCTCATTCAGTCTTACTCTGGGTGTGCTTTTGAACAGACGTGGGGTTCAGAAGTAGGACAGCCCCTCAGCCTTCACCATGCTGATCTCGATATTCTGTGTGTTGTGACATTAGCCCGTCCATGCCAAATATGAATAAACAGGAATTCAAATGTCCATCAATCTCACATAGCAAAGCCAAATACAATTGTTCCCCATTATTCTATCTTCTGGGTTACCTCTGCCATTTCCTGATCTGTCCCTGTGGCTTTGAGGTCTGGGTTCTGTTCCTGCTCCACCCATCATGAAGTATTACAGAAACTGCTTCCCTCTGAGCTGACCCACACGCTGCCTTGGATCTTGGTCGATGCTACTGGAGTTGCTCTCTAGAATACAACATGAATGCTCCCCAAACATCATAAGACATTAATGCTAATTATAAGGAGGACTTGGGACACAGTCACATGGGAGACACATCTGAGCACTTGGCTCTGGGGCTGCTTGTCAGCTGATGCCCAACCCCAGTCTTAACTCTCTGCCTTATTTCTCCCAATTTGGTATATTGTATATCACCAAACAGAATATCCACAGGGAGATTCATGGACTATCCACTTCAACCCACTCATTCGACAGGATGCAGAAGTACAGGCATGTGGGTGCCTTGCCCAAGATTACCCAACTACTGACAGTAATGTTAGGCCCACAGCACAGCTGTCTGCCTGCCTTTTCATATTGGTCCCAACACTCCATTTTTTCTGCATCCTATCCCTTTGTCAGCTCGACCCTCCACCAGGTAGTGCCTTTACTGAGGTCATAAAGGCCATCAACCTTCTCTAATAGCAGGTGTCTGTTCTAACACCAAGCTGTTTGTCCTTCAGGGCCTTGAATGCCAGGCCACATCCTTGGCATTGTGCAAATGCTCTGAGTTAAAGGAAAAGGGAAGGTGGGAATTTCTGACATTTGGCTCATGTGCCGGGTGCCCAGGGCGGAGGTCCTGCCCAAGACCAAAAAGAGTGCATTTGTCTGGGACCTCTCTTCTCTTCAGAGCCTGAGCATGGCAAGCAGGGACAGGAAGAAACATGAGTGGGGTCATCATTCCATGACAAGCCTGCCCTACTCTCTCTGCCAGCAGCATTGACAAAGATGATCCTTTGAAAGAGGGAATGTCTGGGTGTGGCTACCTTATAATTCACCACATTCACCAAAGAACTCCCTGTTCTGTGCAAAGCTCCAGACACATTTTTTGGGTCCAGAGTTAGTAGGCTGAGTACATCCTGAGTGGAGCCCAGAAAAAACAGGCCCATTTTAGGAAGCCATTTGGGACTTGAGTTTCTCACTAGATGCTCAACACAGAGAAACACTTGTCCTCTGAGGGCTCAGGAACCAATGGTAGAAACCATTAGATATACTTGTTATCAACTCACCTCCAAGAAACTTGTCTGGACCCCATCTGTGACATTGGCACCTTTGTTATGCTTGGTCAAGGGATTAAATGTCTCATGACTTGCCACCTTTGCATCATTTCACTGGACAAAGCCTGTGGCCTCACAAACCCACAGGACTCTAACGGCATCTCTTGCTTGAAGGACTGTCAGCAGAAGGTGCTTCAGGGAAGCCAGTTCATTCTGGGGGCTCAACTGGGGTGGGGGAGGGAGAGAGCACCAGACAGATGTGTTCCTTAACAGTGTACCTGACTGTCCCAGAGAACATAGCATGATTCACTGAGCATGTACATGCATTATCTTATTTGGAAGAACCTTGTGATGTAGGTACTTCTTGTAGGCTGAACTGTGTCATCCTTCCCACACAAAAAAATTCACATGTCAAAGCCCTAATCCCCAGCACCTCAGAACGTTACTGCATTTGGAGACAGGGTCTTTAAAGAGGTAGTTAAGTTACATGATATCATGAGAGGTGCCCCTAATCCAATCCGACTTGTGTTCTTATAAGAAAGGGGGACTTGGACACACAGAAACACCAGGGGATGTGCTCACACATAGGAAAGGCCATGTGAGGACACAGGGAGAAGGTGGCCATCTGCAAGCCAAGAAAGGAGGCCTCCAGAGAAACCAAGACTGTCTCCACTTTGGTCTTAGACATCCAGCCTCTAGAACAGGGAAGAAATAAAGGTCTGTTGTTTTAGCCACCCAGTCTGTGGTATTTTATTACAGCAGCCCTAGAAAACTAATACAGTGCTCTAATTCCATTTTTTAGATGAAGAAACTTAAGATTTTTTTTAATGTTTATTTTATTTTTGAGAGAGAGAGAGGGAGAGAGACAGAGTGTGAGTGGAGGAGGCGCAGAGAGAGAAGGAGGCACAGGATCCTAAGTAGGCTCCAGGCTCTGAGCTGCCAACACAGACCCTGACTCAGAGCTCAAACTCACAAACCATGAGATCATGACCTGAGCTGAAGTTGGTGCTCAACCAACTGAGCCACCCAGGTGCCCCAAGACATTTTTCAAAATACATACATCTATCAAGAAGTAGAGTCAGGATTCAAACTCAGAGTCTGACTCCAGTGGCCCTGAAAGTAACCACTGTACTAACGGGCCCTCCAGACATGGCCTCAGAAGGGGGCTGGGTGAGGTGACAGGAGAGAAAGTCTAGGTTCTCTGGGTACAAAGGATTTGAATCTTTTGCTGAGTGGACAAGAAGTTAATACCCATGGGTATCTGAGAGAGGCCCTTGATTTTGGAGCTAAAACCCAAATTTGCATTCTAGTCTACCTTCCTCAGAAGAGTAACATTCAAACCACAAGTAAAGAGGTGATTCTGGTGAGATGGCTTTCCCTCTGTCAAGTGATTAATCTTCAAAGGCCTACAGTGTATTCCATTGCAGAGGGAAGAGGTGCAAGATTTTCCCTCACTGCTGTGGCTCACTAGAAGATTTCTGTCTCACCTGAGGTCAATCCAAAAGTCAATGCATTATCTTGGCCAGGACCCAAGCCCACAGGAATCAGCCTTGGAAGGGGCCCTGTGGCCCCCGGTGAAATTCTCAGACAGGCTGGGGAGCTTTATGATTTGCTTCCACTATGGCCCGATCCGTTTCTACATTCCAAAGATCAGACTGGAAGTTGTTAAACACCTCACGTTTGGCTGTGACAAGTTCTGGGCAGTGACCTTCACAGCTAGCTCACTTTTAGTGGTGCAGACCAGGAGGCGGGGCTTGCGGTTGGCCCACTGAGCTGCCTGGAGTCCAGCTGTATCAGCTAGGAAGTCACTAAGCTGGAGCCTCCTAGGAAGCCACTCCCTCTGAGAAAAGCTTGGGAGAGGGGCCTTCAGGTTCTGATCACTGGACCCAGGGTTTAAGATTTCCAGAAAGGAATGGCCACACCTTATGACCAACAGAACAGAGAATGAAAGGCTGCAATCTGCAGTGGGACACCCCTTACCAATTGCAACCAATCTGCAGTTGACTAGCCCTAGTCATCAGGGAAGGCCCAATTTGGTGGCATCAATGCAATATCCAAGGGTCACTGTCAGTTGAACAGTTGCTAGTTGGTGAACAAAACAAAAGCTGTGAGTGTGGATATCCCATCGTGTGAAAAGCATAGTGATATGGTGTTTGGGGAAGGATGGGATTCTAAAATCAGAGGGTAAGCAGCAGATGAAGTGGCTGAATCAGGAGGAAAGATGCAATGCAGTGGAAGGGATCAGCGCTGTGGGAGGGCCCAGCCACCAGGGTGAGGTAGAGAAGCTGAGATATGACAAACTGAAGCAGGGCCATGATCAGGGCAGGGCTGCACCAAGGGGCCAGCAAGTGGGAGCCCCAATACATAAGCAGAAAGGAAACTGGAAGGAGAAACCAGAACACTACAGTATCTCACAGGGAGAACATAGCATGTGGGTTTGAGGAGTCCTTTGAGAACCCCCAGGGGTATCTAGAGATGGCCACAAGACTTTCTGAGCAAGAACAGAGGGGGCAACAGCAGGATTTGGTTTTGCCGGGTAGGATGTGCACACCTGCACCTGCCGTCTCCAACCTTTCTGCCACAGTGCTCCGTTCCACCACTAAAACACATGGTGGAGAAACACTCAGAAGAGGGATGGAAAGGGCGCTAAGCACAGGATAAAGCAGGGGTAGGAAGAGTCGGCCCTGCCGCTCCCAGCTCCCTCTCTCCTGGCTCCTTCCCATCAGCATATAACCACAGTCAAGTTCCTCTTATCTTACAAACACTAGCTCTCAGGACCCTGCATTTTTGCCAATGAGATCCCACCTCTCTTTGTTTCTTCTCCAAACTTCTTGAGGGTACTCTCCTTGCTCCCTTGACTCCTGACCTCCAATCTCAATGGAGAGCTCTCTTGGAAGTCACCAACCAACTCCTCTATGCAGACGACTAATCTCTTCTTCTGCCTCTGTGTGACATTTGGCATTTGGAGCCCCTCTGTCCTTCACGCTGGGCCATTAGCTATTCCCCTAGTTATGGTATCCTTTCTTTGCTGGGCTATTACTCCCATTTTACAGGTGAGGAAACTGAGTTTGAAGTTAAGAGACTTCAATGTGGCTGCAGCCATGTTCTGACATTACATACTCACCTAATTTGCATGGTATTGTACCCCTAGAGGTTCCCCAAACCAAGAAACATGCTCAACTGGCTATTTGTCTACCTGCACATCAAGGTCAATATTAACCTCTTTCAACCTTCCCCTCTTCCCTGAAGTTAATGTTTGGGGAAAGTCAACCATCTGCTCCTCAATTCCCCCTGTGTATTTTCTCCACACCGAGTTCCTTTTAGATGGGCAATACTTCACTTTCCACCCATCCAACCTCCCTCTATCTTCCTACATTTTTAAAAAGCTTCGTTTCTTCTTGGAAATGCTCCCAGGAAAAAGATGGAGCAGCTGTGTGCAAGGTTGTCTAAACATTCCTGCCTGTCTCCTGTCCTCACCTCCACCCAGGAGGCACAGCAAGGAAGCATGGGTACGAAGTTACTTTCCTATGCGGGCAACCACTAGGGGAAGGAAATAAGCCTCACAGATGCCTCCTGTGAGCCAGACTCAAAGACATTGAATAACCTAGCCAAAGTTACACAGGTGGGAAGCAAGAGTGCTAACAATGATTCCTGGGATTATCTCACTCCTCAGGCATGATCAGTGTGTTCAAGCCAGCGCATCCTGGCCCATGACATCCAATTGTTAAATTTGCAGGGATTTTGCAGGCTGGCTGATGTCATGTTGGAGGCTTGAAATAGGCATGGTGGGAATATTTACACCACAGAAACTGGCAACTGCTACAGACCAGGGTTCCCCCAATTCTGCTAAGAGCTGGTTGTTAAGCATTTACCAGCATATCACTTGGCAGGACCTATTATCCTTCTTGAAGAATTCAGTGGGCCTCATTGCATATTAGATGAGCCCCATAAGGCTGTCCTCTTTATTCCAACACCGCACTTCTAGGCAAACCAGATGTGCTACTGACGATCAGTCAGAATTATACTTAGTAGACTTGATGTGAAAGCAACAAAGGAACCAATCTCCTTTTTAAAGTTTCACTAAAAATACATTCATGGTAAATAATTGAAGATCTGACCATTTTCTTCCCATTTCCGTCACTTGCAAGCATTGACACCCTCATTTTCATCACATTTCTGTGTTTGGAGAGGGTGTGATTCCTACATGAGTTTACCACATGGGGTGACCTTAAGACACCCTTGATATTTCCAGACTGATCCTTAAGAAGGGTCAAAATAGAAGATGGCATCCACCATCTGTGGATGTAACCCTCAGGACTGACAGATGTTTGTGGCTGAGTTAATGTGGAAAAACCCAAGGGCAATCAAAGTAGCCTGATACAAACATAGGAAGGAAAGACTGGAAGGTGTCAGGAAAACCGACATCTATACAAAGATGTACATCTATACATCTATACAAAGACCATACTATACCTTGGCTGAAGAAAAAGCTCTTTAACATCAGAGGGATGGGACAAGGAGGACAGAAATCAAATTTGGCCACTACAGATGTGATCTCTATTGTAGAACATCGTTTTACCATGGTTTATAGGAAATACCTCTTTATTGCCTTTGTATCCAGGCTGATTGGTATCTGCTAATCTCTAATAAAGATTTCAATAACGACGATCACTTCCCTTTACTGAACAGCTACCTTGGCCCAGACTCTGTGCTAAGCCTGTGACAGAATTAACTCAACTATTCTTTCCTACAAATATATCTGAAGCAGGGGACTGATTTGAAGATGGGGGAGACTAAGGCTCACAGGCTAAGGAACTTTTCCATATCAGGTAGTTAAGAAATCATGGAACTAGGATTTCAACGCAGACCTGCCTAACTCCAAAACTCAGACTCCTTTATATATATATATATATATATATATATATATATATATATATATATTTACTTATTTTTGAAAGGGGGGAGGGGCATAGAGAGAGGGAAACAGAGAATCCCAAGCAGGCTCCAGGTTCCATGCTGTGAGTGCAGAGCCTGACATGGGTTTGAACTCACGAACAGTGAGATCATGACCTGAGCCAAAATTGGACACTTAACTGACTGAGCCACCCAGGCGCCCCAATCAGATTCTTTTTTTAAACACCAGGATAGGTATGTCTCCTCATCCATACCCACAGATTAATGAACAAGCATTCAGATTTATACATCAATTTCTTATCAGTTTGGTTACTGTGTGGCAGCTCTCTGATCATCTCTGTGAGCACAAAGTCAAGTTTGTGGGCTTGCCAAACTGAGGACTCACCCCTGGAAGGCCTTGTCTGAGTGTCCCAGTATGTGCAAAAGCAGTGACATCTCTATTCTGTGTTGGCATGGCCTCCAAACTCATTTCCTTGTACCTGCTCTCGTCCCAGAAATCTCTTCATTATGCAGCCAAAGTGACTAAGCTAAAGTATGCCCCTCTGCATGGCCCTCCAGGCACGATAGGCAGTCATGGTGCCTGATTTTCAGCACCTTTCCCATGGGAGGATATGCATTCTTGCCCTGCTCAGCTCCGGTTCCTGCCTGTGGCTGCTCTGACCAGGGAAACATGAGCAGAAGTATGGATGTCACTTCCAGGTAGGAAGCCAGGCTCTCCCATGCTCCAAAAACAGGCTGCTCCACCTGCGACCTGTGATAGACATACTGCAACAAGCAGGAAATGAATCAACATTTTAAGCCACCGGAATTGTTGGGGTATCCTCCACTGCAGCATGGCTAGCCTATCTGGACTGACACGCCATCTTGTTTGGTGTTAACGCCATGGTAGGTCCTTTAAAAGACCTTCAGGGCCCTACATGATACGGCCTGGGAGTTACAAGTGTAACCTGTCGGTTCTCTTCTGTGCCCTTCAGTAATTCCCTTCTCCAGTGGGTGCAAATCTAAGTTCCTTTCATGGCATCAGGCCTTCATGCAAGGCCCTACTTGAGACAGCTACTTGTTCTCCCTAGGGGGGTCACCTCCCACAGCTCCTCACACTCCCTTGGCCCCAGATGTGCTCCTGGCATACCCCCAACTCAGGGCGCACACACTTGCTCTTCCTCTGCCTGAAATGCCATTCCCACAGATATCCAAGTGCCTCATGGAGCCCTTGACTCAAAGATCAGCTTCTCAGAGGGGCCATCCTTGACCACCACACTGGAAACTGCAGCTCCCCCCCAACACTGCCCCGCCAGTGCCTCCTTCCAGGCTTTGTTTTCTACCTTAGCATTTCCCCCACCACCTTGATAGACTTTATCTCTTACTCTTACTTCCTCTTTTTTATGTGTATTTATTTTTGAGAGAGAGCACAAGTGGGACAGGGGCAGAGAGAGAGGGAGGTGGAGGGTCCAGAACTGGCTCAGAGCTGACAGCAGTGAGCCCCATGTGGGGCTCAAACTCACAAACTGAGAGATCACCCCCTGGGCCAAAATCAGATGCTCAACCGGCTGAACCACCTAGGTGCCTCCCCTCCCTGTTTTGCCCATATGTTCCAAGGGCAGGGCAGCTATTTTGTCTGCTCCTTCTGAAACTATGTGCAAAATTGTGTGGGTATTTTTCTCATAAAACAGCCCACAGTATCCTCTGATTTCTAAGAGGGCCCATAGGGAAAGGGGCTTCTGATCCCACCAGCCATCACAAGTGCCCACCTCTAGCCCTAGATGTGGGAAAGGAAAATTCCCTGGGAGCCAACATTTATCCCTTCATCCTTCCGGAAGAAATCCTTGAGGGGAGAAAAGACTGATGAAAAGGAAACGAACATCTATTGAACGTTTCCCATGTATTAGGCATTATGCCACATACTTTGCATGTGGTACTTCATTTAACCCTGACAATACTCTCGTGAAATGTCTACTGGTGCTCCATTTTACCGACGAGGCCACCAAGGCTCAGAGATGTGAAAGGATTTGCCTGAGATTCCTGCATTAAGCATGTCCTTTTATTCTCATGCTTCAACGTCTGGGGCCCTGCTGACTCCTGTGCATAGCAAACAACTAGTGCCCTTCCATGTAAACCAACCAATCCAGAGGGGGCCTCATTCAGCCCATAATCATCCATTTAACAGCAGAGCAAAGTCCGCAACGGGGGTGATTTTGCCCCCACCCCCAACCAGGGATACATGGCAATGTCACAACTCTGGGTATGAGTGCTACCGGCATTTAGTGGGCAGGGGTCAGGGGTGCTGCTAAAGATTCTACAATGCATAGGACGGCCCCCCAACACACCATGAAGACTTGCTGGGCCCCAGATATAGTACTGCTGAGGCTGAGAAGCCCTGTGATAGGGTATTTCCTATTTCCTCAATATTCTCAGTAAGTCAAAAACCAAACTGTGAACCTGGGTGTGTCTAGTAGCTGGAGATTGAAACTTTCTAGACAGTTCTTCCTAAGAAGTGACTATCCTGGAAGAGGTCCATGGGATACAGACACAATGACATTGGGAGAGGCCATGAGAACAGCATCAGTCTGATATCTATGTGATGAGTCTCTTCTGAGCAGCACACCATGAGCTCATAGCCACTCTGGGAACATGGTGGACATAGCAAGGTAGCAGCATGCCCCTCAAGGAGCTTCAAGGTCAAGCACTGATATTTAAAGGACACAGCAGAAGGAAAGCTAGAGCCAGCCCTCTGCTTTGCTTGTCTCTTCTCTCTAAGATGCTCTCAGCGCTATCAAAACACTATCTTCACAGCCAGCTGGAGAAAGACAAACTTTAGAGATTCTAGAACAAATGTCAGCCACTCAGCTGGTGTGGCGTAGGACTCACAGATGCCTGGATCCTGGCTGGCCTGGAGCACACGGTGAAGAAGGCCATCTGCCGTCACTAGAAAGTTCCAGTAAGTCCCTTCTCATTGAAGAGAAAATGGCCAACGAGGCTCATTCCCCTGATGCTCCCAGAATGAGTGCATTTTAACCCAGGTTGTGAGATGCCCTGGAAAGGACATGAGCACTGGTACAAACAGATCTGGGCTTAGCATATTGTTTGTGAACCATGGGTAAAAATGTGGATTTGGAGTATTCGATAAGTTATGAATATAAAACATATAGGCACATCTTGGATATGTGTGCATACTATACTATATATTCATGTATCTATAAATAGAAAAAAAGAACATATATCTATAGTGTATATGCACATATTGAATATGCATATTGAATATTACATATTCTGTAGTATCAAAGATGTGCCTACATGGTAGTCCTGTCAACAATGCTGAACCTCAGGGCTCAGAAGGCATGGCAGTAAGGCCTACTTCCTGGAGCTGCTGTTCATCTGACATAGCCTGACAAATGGAAAAGTGCTTTGGGAATTGTAAAATGCCTCACGTACATTAGCTTTTATTAAGTTTGTTTTTGTTTTTGTTTTTGTTTGAGAGAGAGAGAGAGGGTGCGCGCTTGAGTGGGGGAGAGGGGAAGAGGAGAGAGGCAGAGAGAATCCCAAGCAGACTCCAAGCTCAGCACAGAGCCCGACACAGCCTGATCCAACCACCCCAGGATCGTGACCTGAGCTGAGGTCGGACGCTTAACTGACTGAGTCACCCACCAGCCCCTAAGCTGATAACATCTTTTTAAAAGGCGGAGAATCGGGGTGGATCCTATCTCCCATGGTGTGGGATAAGATAGCTGTCAAAGCCCTGGAAATTCTGTCAGCCAAAATGGTCTTGGGTTCCTTTACCTGAGGCCACTGAGGCCCTGAGGATGACAGGCCTTGATTAACTGGACAGAGCTGTGACAGAAGCTCAGGAGGGGTAAGGGGCTCCTTACCAGGTGGCTCTCAGATACTCTTTAGTTCCATGGCAGCTCAGGTGGGCAGTTTTGCAGAGGGACACAGGACTGCTGAGCAGGCGAGGTGGGTGTGTGCCTGTGCAGGGCTGACTCGGGAGTGGTCCTGGCCCCGTAGCTCAAATTCTCTGTGGTCAGTGGTCCTGGATGAGAAAAACCTTCCAGGTAAAATGATGTGGTCCAATCAGAGCCTTAGGTGCTGAGGATGGCAGCAATGTGTGCCTTCCACGGTAGGCGGTAGAAATACTAGCCGCCATTGTCAGAGTGCTTCTTCTGTGCCAAGAACAAATGCATTTCACTTCCTCCTGACAAAACCCCCCTGGGGCAGGAGCTATGAGTTGTGCTTTACAGATGAGAACCCCGAGGCTCAAAGAGGCAAAGGCCTTGTTGGAAAGAATGTGTGGTTCCTATGTGCAGAGCAGGTGTGTGACGCCAGGCCTATGAGGTCCATGTCAGGAGCTTTCTACGGTGCAAAACAGGAGCAGCACCTTGTCTTGCAAGCGACCGGGTCAGGAGACCACCATGTGGACCAGCAGAAGAGGACTCAACATGCCAGGCTCTCACTGGTGAAGGGTGAAGTGTAAAGGAAATGACAGGGCCCCCATGTTGTCACAGGTGAGCAGATTTTCCAACTGGTAGGCTCCTCAACTCCAGGGTCTGGCAGCCTGGGATGCATGATGTCTGAATGCACAAGAAGGCCTAGAATTAAAAGAGGACTCAGCTCTCCTCTGCTCAGCTTTAGACCCATCTTTATCTCAGGTTGGCCTTAGAGTGAATGCCACAGCCTAGAACTCCTCCTGATATCCTGACTCGCACCTCCAACTGGGTCCAGTTGGGGGTAAATCTTACAGATGAAAAAGTTGAGGCTCAGAGAGGGTGATTCGCTCATAACCACACAGTAAGTGGAACAGCTGATGGGGGTCACCCCCAGGGGTTTCCTTCTCGGGGTCTCTGCCATCCTGCCCCCTCCCTGGTGGTGACAGATGTGTGACACGGAAGGGCACTGCTTGTGAAACTCATGAGCTTTCTTGCCTTGGAAATCTTAAGGGATACAAAAGATCTTTAGAAGATCACTTAACTGCTGTCTTTTGTTTATGGCTATATCGGTCCCTAGGTCCTAGAACCGTGCTTGGCACATTGTAGGTGTTTAATAGTTATTGATTAAATGAATAAATGGCCCAATTATAGTTACTGCTCAGGCTTCTGAATCTGCATCCCTTAGAGCCTTCCCCTCTGAGATTGTACTGGTCAGCCAGTGAGCGCTGAAGAAGCCTACCTTGAGTCCTTCCGCGTTTCAGCATTTGACACACAAGCATTTCCAGATGGCCAATTGCAATTTCATTTGTGGCAACTCTAATTAAATCAATTTAGTTTGCCTTTCTCATATATTTTTCTGCTGCTTTAAGAAGTCTCTTTTGTATGCACGTACTACATTTTCTTTTGCACTTAAAAGAGAATTTAAGAGGCTGGATTTCACATATAGTGTTCCTACTACAATTAAAAAAGAGGGCGGGGGGAGAAAAGAACTCTGCCTCTGTCCTTCTCTTGCCAGTTGTTAGGGGCAATCTCAGCCAGGGCCTCAGTACTGTAGTCAGATTCAAGGCGGATTGTGCACTGAAAGGGTTTAGGTCTCTGCTTAAAATGCTTGCAAATTCTGTTTGAGAGAGTAAGGTTTTAATGTGCTGTTTAACAAGGAGCCATTGGTCACTGAAGCCGGACCGTGCTCTGGAGTTGGCTGGTCAGGGAACCCTGTGCACAGACACCAAGTAGATGTTGCATAGGAGAGAAGGAGGGTGTCTCCTCAAAAGCAGCACAGGATACACCTGAAGAGAGGCCACTGTGGGGAAACTGGGAGAGGCTGAGTTCGTGTTCTGGCCGGAAAAGGCAGTCATACCTGTGTGCCTCTCTTCATATCAGTTATAGATGAAGATACAAGACAGCCAGGAGATGCGAGTCAACAGGGGATATTGTGCATCCTTTCCTTTCTTTATCTGCTCCCTGATAAGACACGGATGTGTGATAAGAGGCCTGGAAATTGCCATCAAAGGCTGGAAGACCTCTGTACCAACTTGGTCTGAAACCCTGGGACTATCTCTTAGAGATGGGCAACTCCAGCTCAGCACAGGAATGAGCTAGGGCAAAGGGCTCTATTCACTAGTAAGGGATGAGGGGCATGGAAGTTCCCTATGACTCTGGGAAAGGCAATTCATTATGTGATTTGTTTGATGCAGTGGGCTGGTTGTTTTAACAGCAAATTTTACTTCTTGGTAATGAGAAAATGGAGTGTGAAATTCATAACTCTGGTGTAGATCCATCATCTTCGGGCCACACAACCAGATTGCCATCACTTTTTGGGTTGCAGCTTCACCTCATTTTAACCAGAATCCTAAAAGATCAAGGAATTAACTTTTGTGTCCCAGACATAGAGAGTGACAGCTAATGTCCATATGAATAGGACTGGAAAGAGACCAGAATGCATTTTTTTCAAATAAGTAAAAAGAAACCTACCAGGAAGAGGGACATGGAAATTTCCCATTGTGGGAGGAGGTGAGAGGGCTGTTTAAGCCATCTGACAGCTAAGAAGCAGCCCTCTGGGCTTTCCCCTCACCTGAGAGCCCGAACCAGGTGGCTTGGTCCCTCACAAGGAAGGGAAAGCTGACCAGGGAGATTGATGCTGGAGAAGTTTCTTCTGGGATGCATTTCATCCTCAGTCAGGAAAGGAGGAAGTGTTTGGGGAACTAGCAGCTGCAGACAAAGGCACAGACAGTTTAGCTCAAAAGGAGCAGAGAAACGGGAATGAACACTTGCCTTTGTGAATCTCTGGGATGCGGTCAGGGCTCTTGCTAGAAAAAGAAATAAATGAGAAGCTAAAGTACAAGTCACTAGACGGGCTTTGATGTAAGAGGAGCCAGCAGGGAAGTTAAGAAAGAAGACTATTATGGAGGTTAACACCAAAGAGACAGAAAGAAAAGGCCCTAATTGGATCTTAGAACTCAGCATTTGTTTAAAACAAAACCAGTGTCTAAAGACAGGGTTTAGTATATATTTTCTCATACTTCCTTGTCTTAGTAAAGATGCTTGTTTTTATATAACTCTGGGCCGGAATATCATGGTTATTGATGGTTAGGTGTGGGGTGGGAAGAACTACCTGGGTGAGGCTTGGTATTTGAACTACATCCTATAGATGCCATGCTACCATCTCAACCATAGGCCCAGTGTGGCAAGAAAAGGAGACTTTTTTGGGAGGATTCCTTGCTGAGTGACCTCAGGCAGCTTACTTACCTCTCTGTACTTCGGCTTTCCATATGTTAAACAAGGATGGTGGGTTAGATGGCCTAGTCAACCTCTTCAGTTCTAAAGATTCCATTGCTCTAAATCCCTTTGGAAACTGAAGTCGTGAGATTCAAGTCTTTTCACACCAGACATACCTTTATGTGTACCCTCTGCCAGCATTTGCCTGACCTCCACTCACAGGGGTCCTGGAACCCCTGCAAAGTTTTGCGTGGTGGATTGTCACCTGTGAGAACAAGTCAACTCTGCTTTGATCCTCTCTGAGAGAAGCCGTTGCCCTCAGGAGAAGCGCACCCCCTGTGTGTGCCCCCCGAGCAGGACTGTTCTGCACTGTGCCAGCTAGCTCTGTTCTGTGGTCAGAGGTGGGCTCCACCTTCAAGTTCCAGCCCTAGCTTAAGCCCTTGTGGCTATCTTGAGCCTCTGGTCCCATCCAGGAACTTCCAGTCTTGCCCCCTAGCTGAATTAGAGAGTTGAGGGGGACACACATAGCTCAAAGGGTATCTGGAGGTGCCTGGGATTTTCTCTAAGGGTTCCCAGATGGATTTAAGAAGACAGAAGGAACATGCACCATACAGACATGAGGGGCACTGGGTTTTAATAGTAAATCTCTCTCTAATTGGGTATGCCACCCATTTGTGTCTGGCCAAGCTCTCCTGGTCTCCAGGGTCAGAATAGAAACTAACCTCAAAGAAAGGCCAGTGTATCTTTCTCGCTAATAGGTGTCTGGGGAGCTGTGAAGGTCTTGGGTCTTGGACCCATTCCCTCACCCCTTGGTCAGGCCAAGCTTAGCTCCATAGTGAGACAGCAAGTCTTTGCCCTGCATGCCTAGTAGAGAAGGCATACACAAAATGCTCTGGAAGATTGAGAACATTTTCAAAATGCCAACCTCTGAGCAGAGATTTCGGGGGCAAGAAGCAGAAGCATCATCTTCTGCCCTTGTCAGTATAATTGCATCTAAGATACATAAACACACACATGGGCATGCACACACACATACACGCTGGAGCTGATTGGTCCGCAGTGCATATCAGCCCGTGCTCCCTCCCTGTATCGGTAACCGCTTCCCCAAGAACCCATGTAAGTCTGTCTCTTTAAGACTCAGACACAGCCATCCTTGCTAAGGACACAGGCATTAGAGCCCAACCACCTAGGTAAAGATCTAGCTCTATTGTTTACAAGCCTTGTGGCTGCCTCGTGCTGTTACTTAAAGTCTCTGGACCTCAGTTTCATCACTTATAAAATGGGAGCAATCAAAAGTATCCACTCATTGGACTGCCATGGGAGTTTAATGGGTTAACCCATGTAAACCTCTTAAACTAGCCTCTGGCACACAGTGGAGCTCCCCAAAAGTCTTAACCAGCATTGCTAGCATCATCCTCATCACTACCCTACCACAGCGCCTCCCCCTCCCCCCGGCAGCTTGATGCAATATACCCTATGCTCTAGGTGCCCAGGACCACTCGCTCCATATCTACGTTTTGCTCTCCCAGGTGTCCATTTCTTGGCGCCTATGGTTCCCCTGTCCATAAGAGCCCCCAAACTTCTCTTTCAGGCAAGCTCCTGTGCATCCATCGAGATCTAGACCAAATGTTACCTCCTCTCTCGTGCCCCCAGAAACAGCAATATATCCCTCCTCTGTATATGCACCTATCACAGAATTTGAAATGTGCTGCACCAGACCATAAACTCCTGAAGGGTAGGTGTGTTTGCAAGCCCATTGCCAACACGGCACCTGGCCTGTGGCAGGTACCTGACAAAGAGTGCTGGTGTGATGCCGGGAAAAAGTGGTCAGCAGAGCCCTACTTATAGGATAACTCCTCCGTGTGTGCTTAACCAAAAAAGGCAGGCTCAGGTGCTATGTGGGTGCAAGGGGCTCACCCCTGCCCCCTGCCAATGTTTACATGGAAGGATCAGAAAAACCCAGAAGGAAAAGTGATAGAGCTGCTAATTCTTGATCCAGTCTCCCAAACCTGTTCCCCCATAAGGTCTCTTCCATCTCTACATATCCAGTGAGAAATCACCACCTCTTCCGTCTATCACTGCCTACACCAGTTCTACTAAGTCTTATTGGTTTGATCTCCAGAACAGCCCTCAAATTCGTGCACTTGGTATCATTTCCCAAATGCTCTCTACCCCATAATTTCATCCCTGGATCTCTTAGCTCAGCTCTTGCTTCCTCCCTGAATAGCAGAAAAGGAGATCTTCTTTAAATGCAGGTCCAATCCTACAGCTTTCCTATGTAACCCTTCCTAGTATACTTGGTATCAGCCCAAACTGCTTGTGGGGCCCTGCAGACCCTGCTTGATCAGGCCTCTGACTTCTCCATCCTCCCCTGATATCACTTTCCTCCCCCTGCCCCACCAACCTCAGCTATGCTGGGTCCTTCACTTGCTGGAACAAGCCAGGCTTTTCCTACTCAGGGCCTTTGCATATGCTCTTTCCACTGCCTGGGAGGTTATTTCTGTTCTTCCCACAGGTGGCTCCTTCTCTTCGCTTATACTCAGCCTAAACATCAGATCCCTGGAGAGGCTTTCCCTGACACTCCTGCCCAAAGTAAGCTCTCTCCACCCCTCACCACATTATCTGTGGTCTCAGCACCAGGTTTGTTAGCTTCAAAGCACTTAACATGTGTCATCGGTCCCATTGTTTTTGTTCTGTCTGCTCAGAAAAATAAGACTTTCGTGAGGCGAGGGTCTGTGTCAGTTCTGTTCCCTGCTGCCCCTCAGCACATAGTATCACAGTTGACCTGACGCATTTTTGTGGAACGGTGGATCATATCAAGTGCCCACCACATGGCAAGCAAGGTGCTGTAGCAGTGTATGTGCAGCTCATTAGACCTTTACGACACCCCAAAGGTAACTTCTATTCACATTTTACGGAGCAAGAGGCCCAGGTAGGAAATGAATTTGCCCCAGGCCATAAAGGCAGTAAGTGGTGGATGGTGGTATTGACACTCTGTCTCACTTTTCCTGCCCCGCCAACTGCTTTCCAAACCCTGGCCCTACCTAGAATACTGGCAAAGCTTTCAGCAGACACTACAATGTCACCACCAATGTAGATGACATATCAGAATAAGCTTTGTTTTTATCTTTACTCAAACTTTCAAAACATCAGATTTAAGGAAACCCTGCTGAGATGCTCAAGTGACTTCAGCATAATATTTGTACGATTGTTTATTATTACCATATTTTTCACTTGAATGTGGTCTTCTGGGGAAATTGGATACAATCCATCTTTCAGGCTGAATACCACAGGGTTAGCCCAGCAATAAGTGAGGGCCACAAGGTGGAGAGATGGGAAAGGTTGGGAAAGGTTGGCATTTGGCAAGATCAGTGGAGAACTCGCATATTAAAGTGATAGTGGTGGGGCACCTGGGTGACTCAGTTGGTTAAGCGTCTGACTCTTGGTTTCAGCTCAGGTCATGATCTCACGGTGCATGAGTTCAAGCCCTGCATTAGGCTCCGTGCTGACAGCATGGAGCCTGCCTGGGATTCTCTTTCTCCCTCTTTCTCTGCCCTTCCCCGACTCTCTCTGTTTCTCTCTCTTTCTCAAAATACAATAAAATAAACATTAAAAAAATAAAGTGGCAGTGGCAACGGTCTTCCTAACCATTTACTAGTATTAACAGTGTAAATGGGCAGCTATGTCATCAAAGCCCACAAAGCAAGGCCAATTAGCCATGGATCCCACCAGTACAGCTTGTAGTCCAATTCAGGAAGTGTATCTACAATAAAAGTTCTCCCATCACCAACAAAATGGCCAGGTGTTGTACCTGGCATGATATTGGTCATGTCATCAAATGCTCATAACAACTTTTTGTGGTAGGTACTAATATTATCCCCATTTAAGAAACAGGAAAGCTCAGGAACAGAAAGGCTCAGTAACTCTCCACAGATCAAACAGCTATCAGATATCAGCATGGGCGTCACCTGCATCTTTCTATGCTGCCATGCTCTAAGCAGTCACATGGCTGGAAGATTCCATGTCACCATGTCCCTCCCAGGGTAACAGACTTTCTTTAATGTGTGTACATTTCATACAGCTTTTTATGGGAAAAAAGAAGGTAGGCATCTATTTCCAAACAAAATGGTCCAGTGATGAGCAGATGTTCTACAAGTTAAGTAAGAGGGAAATGCCAAGCCCCCTGCAGTCTGTGCTCAGTGAGGGCAGGTTTCCTTCCTTCCCATCAATCCAGCTAATGGTACAGATCTCATCCTTGTCTTGGGAAATCACATTCCAACAGCAAAGATTGCCACTGACCTTTGTTTAGCCCAGCAGTTCCCAAATGTATTTAACCACGAAAGCTTGTTTGGAAAAACACCTATTCCACATACCAAACAAATGTGGGGGAATGCTTGCCTGACCTCTGAGTGAGCTGCTCACTCTAAAAGAGGGGTGTGTGGGAGAAAAAGCCAGGGACAGCTTCCCTAGGGCAAAAGCCCCACAGCAGCCTGACCCTCATCACTCCAGCTCCTCTCCCAGGGTGCCTGCTTATGGCAGCACAACTAAGCAGCCCCTTGGCCTTCACGGACTTGGCCCCATGGGACTCCCACATCAAGAGGGCTCTTAGGGAGCAACATCTACTGCCCCTTGAGTTTCTTCTCCAGGGATTTCACATCAGCTTCTCTGTGTTTATAATATGAGCAGCTATCATAGAAAGGGCAGTCTCAGCAAGGAGGCTGGGACAGGGATGACCCACAGAGCCAAAAGGGGTGGGGTGGAGATCTCCCTAGGATCTCGCCCACGCCACTCACCACCAGGCTCTGGAAATGACAAACACACACCCTTAGGTGCCCTTGGAGCTTGACAGTTTACAAAATGATCTACATGCATTACATTATTGCATCATCCCTAAATATTAGGTAGTGCTGTCACCTCCTTCATTACACCAAACAGAAAAGGAGGCCTTGATAAGGTGAAGGGCAAGGTCCAAAATCATACCAGGGTATAAGTGGTGACCAGGATCTTGGTCTGGGACGAATGTCCTATCAGGAACTCACCCCCTACATCACCCTGCCACCTGTCCCATATATTTGCGGTGCCTGGAAGTGGCGAAGGGTGCAAGAAGGATAACTTTGCTTCCCTGGTGATTCTGGGGGTTGGGAGGAGATCTGAACAACCGAAACAGCAAAGGACGGTTTAGATTGGGGTCTCAGCAACAGAGTTGGAAAAAGGAGGAATCGGATGGGAGAGAGAGAAAGAGGCCTTCCCCAGTCCCCCAGCAAATCTGTCCCCTGGAGCATGTTGCCCTGATCTGGGGAGGTACAGCCCATGGATGGAGGGCAGTCTGGGTATGGGGGCTCCAGAGAGCAGGCAAGCACTGTGCCTATCACTGGGCACCTCAGCCCATCATCAGGGTTCCATGAGGACTCCCTCAAGACTTGCAGAGCAAGGCTGTGCACATCAGACCCTGCGACACTGGTGTTCTTCCAGAATCAACCCCTGAGTGGTTCTCTTGGTCCTGAAACAAATGGCGCTCTCTAAATGATGCACACTTTTCTCCAAGATTCAGAGAAGCAGGGGCTCCCGGGGCCTCGGCGTGGGCAGTCACACCAGATCATTGCCTAAGCAGATGGCCTGGCTCCGCGGGCACCCTGAAGACAAGGTCTCCATGTTTCCTAGTTTTTTCCGATGCCAGTGGCAGTGTGTGTGTATATGAATGGGAGTCTATCCAAAAGAGAAGGGACAGGCCAGACGGACTGCCAGCCCTGCCTCCCTCACCACGGCTTCCTGCTCAGTGTCCAGATGCCCCAGTGGAGCTAGACGTCTATTTAGCTCCTTCCAGCTCTTCTCCAGGACAGGTCACTGTGCTGCAAACTCCACTGGACCCTGGCTCCAAACAGCTGATGCCCAGGGGCTGGGTGGTGCCTCCTCCTAACAGTGGGCACTGCCCCCCAAAGTTTCCCACATTCCCCCTTCTCCTTGCCTCCATGAGGGATTCACAAGACTGCAGCCGGTGCTCTGTGGGACAGAGGGATCTGCCCTGAGGCCTCTTTCCCTTGGGGGCACTTCCAGCTGGGGTTATGCTGATTTGGGGTGGGTAGGAGGCTTCATCAGGGAGCCAAGCTCCCATAGGGTTGGGGGTGTCTGTTGGCAGTGCAGTTGGGCTCAGAACTAGGTGTTTGGGCTCTAAATGTCAGGAATGAGTTCACAAGCTGAACAGCTCAATGTTCTCTGGCTGGCCTTGGAAGATTAAACTCCTTTTCTGCACAAGTGACCAGGGAACTGAACATTCCCAAGGACTGGCCAGTCTGGAAAAAGTCAGGAGGCAAAGCTGTTTCACGAAGGCCAGAGTTTGGCTGCTCTTGACAGACCACAAGGTGTAAGGTGGGAGGGTGTGGAGTCAGGAACCTCTGGGCTGAGTCTTCTCAGCAACATTTCTGCTTGAATATTCCTAGTGTCAGGAAACTCACTACCTGCTGAGACACTCTTTCCACCACTGAACAGCTCCTGCTGTTTAAAATATCTGCCACATGTTGCATCAGTAACACTCTCCCTATAGCTCCCTCCATCCCTTTAGGATGGCCATTCATTCCCCTTCAAATGTTGGGATTCTTGCATCCCAAGTCTTCCTTAAACTAGACATTTCCAGTGTCCCCCACATGATGGGATCTTCAGCCCCTCCTCATCCTAGACCTACTGGAGCTCCAGTCCCCCTGAAACATGCTCTGAGACACAGCCATGCTGCTTGCAGTCTGTCTGACCATCGGTGACCTGGTGTTGCCTTGGCCAACAAAGTCTAACCTCAGAAGGGTTTCTCAGGCAACCAGGAGGTGCCTAGAGACTTCCCACTGCTGCAGACATCAGTGCTATCCCACTGGGCTCTGGGGGCTTCTGGGGCTCCTTGGAGACCATCTGGGGCCACAGGGGACATGAGGGAGGTGGGTGGGGTGCGCCTGGCTCTGGATCCCCATCCCCATCTAACTAAAGCAGAGCTATTTGAGCATGTTTTAAAATGGGGCTGCTACATAAACTTTGATTTCAAGCAGTAGCACCACAGCTTACAAATGTCTAAAATCGCTGGTGTTGCCTATTGTGATTTAGTATTAGGCTGACTCCCCCATCCTGTGTATGTGCAACACTTTGGCTCAGGCCAGCACCAAAGAAAAGGAGGCACTCCTCCCAGATTGGGAGACACAGAGCCGTCTGTTCTGCTGCTCCCAGGGACATTTGAGCCCCTGGCTCTGCTCTGTTCATGAGAACATAAGGTCTTGAGCAGGGCAGCTGGCACATGGGTGTATGGGGAACATCTGTGCCACTCATGTGCTTTTGCTGTGGGCTGGGTCAGCATCACATGGGGGCCTGGGCAAGGTGGAGACTCGGGGATCAGGATGGGCAATGCCCACAGGATGTGCCAAGCACTGAGTGTGCAGGTGGCAGTCACCAAGTGGTCCCCAGACAGAGGGCAGAGCCCTGTCCCAGCCCAGGTCATTCCCCCAGCCTTCCATGGGGGGGTGGGTGTGGGACACTCACAGGGCAGCGTCTCGGCGCTGTTCTTCTGGATCATTATGCAGAGCTGTAGCACCAGTTGGGGGGCGCTCTCCAGGAAGGTCTCAAGGAGGCGCAACATGTTGACGTCTGCATATTCATACATCATAGCCCAGTAGAAGCGTCGCTGGTGTTCCTTCTGCCGCTGGCTCTGAATCCCCAGGTACATGGTGCGGATATACCTGCCGAGAGAACAGGACAGAACACACAGAGCGTGGGTGGGAGCAGGGAATGCAGAAGGGTCATGCCATTCCCCAAAACCAAGGCTTGCCTGTGCCAATGTCCCCTCCTTTGCTGTGAAGTTTTCCAAATGTTTGGACCAGGGTTTTTTCCAGACCACAGACAAAGTGCTAAAGCTTTGGAGTGAAGGGATTGGGAGTGGAGGGGGACAGGCCAGGGAAGGGGTCGTACACAAGTTATCCCCTTCCTGGTCTTGGTTTGCTCATCAAAAAAAAAAAAAAAATGAGAATGAAAGAGTGGGACCAGATGATCTCCCGGGGCCAGCCAGTGAAGCATCATAGGTGAGCTCAGAGGACGCATGACCTTTCTCACGTTCAAAACCCCAGGGGGAACATTCCAGCAGATATTCGCCTCTTCTGCACAGCCCTGCACCCTCTCTGGGTGAGGAAGGGAAGGGAGTTAGCATTTGTGAGGCTCCTACGAAGTACCACTGGCTGGCTGGCCGCATGGTTCCAGGGTCCCAGGTGACCCGCAGGTGTAATTCCTATGTAAGACACATGGGGAACCGCTGCACCACACCTGTACAGGCTGCATAGCTGGATGGTGAACCGAATGGGAGCTGGCTCCAGACTGCCGGACACCAAAGTTTGAGCTCTACACTAGGGAGCCACAGAAGCTGCAATGGAGCCTTTGTCCAAGGGTGACACAGGACACAGTCATTCTGACCCTGTACTGACCCTGCTCCATCAGCAAAGAAAGTGGGTGTAGGGGGAGGACATGGGCTCTGGATTCAAATGCGGACTCTGTCATTTGTTAATTGTGGGATCTTGGACTAATTACTCCAACTCTGTGTCCTTGTTACCCTTCTCTAACATGGGGAAAAGAATCATAGCATCACGGGGCTGGCGGGGAGATCAAGGAGATAATGTGTGTGGTGGACATGCATCCTGCGTCCCCCGTGCCTCACTTATACCTGAACTTTAGGAAGCTGTCTTTAAACCATAGTCAAGGGGCGGATTAAAGATACATCTAAGTCATCCAGCGGTCTCTGAGGCTGAGCCTGGGCCAGAGAGGCCAGTAGGGCCAGGGCAAGAGTGAGGTTCAGGAAGCACGGTTTTGCAGGCCCAGTTAAGATCAAGAACATGAACCATAAACCAAGGGCCACGGCCAACAGACAGAAGCACATGTGTGACCTTGATTGTTCCCTGGGAATGCATATCACTGCGCCCTTTAAAACACTAGCCTGCATCATAGGGGTCGAGAGAGCATGGTTGACACAATCCGTAGTGCCTGTTGTCTTCAAGTACTGTCAGGTGCCTACTTGGGGCTACCAGGCAGTCCCTTCTCTCTGCCCCAACCACCACCCACAGCCTGGTCTCTGCCATCACCCCTCTTGCCTGAATTGAAGCAGAAGCCCCCTAACTGGTCTCCTGGGGTCCACTCTTGCCCCAGAACAACACTTTCTTCACACGGCAGCCAAGGTGCTTTTTGAAAATCATAAGTGCAATCAGTCATCCCCAAGCTTCTTCCAACCCTCCCACGGCTTCCCATAATGCTTAGAATGCTTAGATCCAAATGCCTCACATGGCTCATGAGGCCCTGCCTGCCCCTCCAGCCCCACCTCCCACTCTCTCTCCACTCCTTTCTTGTGTCTTTTCTGTCTCTCCTGGAGCACGGGAGCTTGTGTTTTGTTCACACCATTGCCTCAGTACCTATGGATGTAGAAGGAAGACTGTCCTGTAGAAGGACTCCTGTCCTGCAAGGCTGAGGCGTCCTGGTGAGACAACACTGTCACAATACTGTGAAGGTAGTCCATGCCCACATGTGCAGCAAATTCATGAAGAGCTTCATAAAGCCAGTCACTAAGAGGGGCTCTGAATTTCCCCGGAGCAATGGGAGGAGTGGGGCATTCAAGACCTTATATTGATGTTACAGAAGCTCACATTTTAGAAGCAAAGATGCAAAAGCATGCATTTATAAAATAGTTTAAAACTGTAAAGTGATGTTCCTCTCTGATTCCAAAATGGTAGGTCTCCCTCCTGACCATTAGCCATGTACTGGACTCCTCAATGAACAAAGGCTCCAGGGTCCCCTAAACTGTGCATTGGGACACAAAGCAGCCCCACTGAACCATTGGTGTGACCTACAACAAACACGCTGGCAACAAGGGGCACCCATCCCACACCAGATGAGTAATACTATGTCTGCCTCTCTAGATTCCTAAGAGCCTTTGGGTGATGGTATCTCTGAAGAGACCCACCCTGGGAAGCTGGGATGGACACCTTATTTCCCTCCAGATGCGCTCCCCACAGTGAGCAGAGCAACAGTCCTGCTGAAGACTAAAGCGGGGAAGCCTGGGGGTGAGGACTCAAAGGCAGGAATGCGCTGGGGTGGGGCCGTTGTGAGAAGGGCAGGTGCGGAAGGCCAGCCATCTGCTGGAGTCCCTGCCATGCCTCGTGGGGCAGGTCTGGTTATTGTCATTTAACTCATGGGAAAAACTGAGGCTCAAGTGAAGTAAAGCATCAAATTCTGGTTCTGTTACAGATTCTGGCACTTACTATCTGTGGTATGGCCCATGAGTCATTTTCCCAAAATCAAGGGATGAGGCGGGAGGCTTGGAAAAGGTCAGGGACATTGTTGTAAAGCTACGGGGTCACTGAGAGAGAGACAAAGAGACAGAGAGTGAGACAGGGAGACACACACACACACACAGAGAGAGAGAGAGAGAGAGAGAGACAGACAGACAGACAGAGGCACAGAGACACAGAGCCAGACAGAGAGACACAGAGAGATACAGAGACAGAAAAGCACATACACACAGAGAAGAAATACAGAAAGAGAGAAAGAGAGAGATGTGAGAGGGAACACAAAGAGAGAGAGAGGAAGGAGAGGAAAGCAGTGTCACAATTTTGGGCCTGAAGGAGAAGACCAACTTCAAGAAGTCATGGCAAAGATATATTTGGGCAGGGGAGGGTTTGCTGTAAAGAGATATGGTCACAAGTAGTCTGGGAGGGGTTGAGGAGCAAGGGTGGAGGAAAGGGTCAAATTGGTCGGATCTGATGGTGGTCTGGGAAGGCAGAGCAGTGGAGGACAAAGGTGCACTGGCTGAGGTCAGGGCTGTGAGTCTAGAAACTCCACACAGCACCCAGAATGGCCATGTGCCTAGTGAAGCCTTGGTGCCTTGGGTCTCACAGGTCAGATGTGGCCTCCATGACCCAAATCTGAGCTCTACCCACATGTGGCAGCTATAACACACAATCCATAGGCCACAGACTCTCACAGGGAGTCTCTTACAGGGACCAGATCACAAATTTATACTCTCTCAGGGGTACACTCAGACCACAGACTCTGCTTCTCCCAGCCTCACAAGATAGATAGAGGAATGATTAAATTGCAGAGCCAAGCCTACGCATTCCAGTCCCAGGGCAGGGTCACGTCAACACTCAGATTCACCTAGCTCTGTCCTGCTAGGGCAAAAGGAGCACTTGATGTGTGCCCCCATCTCCATTTTCCCCAAGCCACAGGCCCCTGTGCCCCATCATGCCCATGGAAATGGAAGGCAATGAGCCCAGGACATGCTGACTCAGCTAATAATGTCTGCCAGAGAAAGCAGCCTTGAATTTTCTTCTGGGAGAACATCGCAAGGGATGGGAAGAAACAAGGGTGGGAGTGGGCAAAACCAGAGTCTCTCCCACTATGCTGATGAGCAAACAGATGCTGGCAGCCCAGAGTGCACCAGGATCAAGTCCAAAACCAAATCTGGAAATCATGCCTCCTGAGACACCAGCTCACACAGCCTCAACCCCCTGTAATGGGAGCTGCGTCATGGAATCCAGTTCAGGATTTCCCAATCAAGTGCCTTCTACCTATTCCACACCTTCTGGCTCCTGGACCCTTCTCCTCTGTCCTTGAGTCTCTGGGTCCCCGAGAGGCAACTGAGGGTACCTGTAAAATCCAGAGGGGGTCTAGGTGACCTCTGGGGCCGGCCAAGTTAGCTGCCTCTGCTAAGGCTTCAGCCCCTGTGCGAAGACAGCTTTGGCCTGTGGCCACAAGGTGGCGCCAGACCCTAAGCGAGGGGGAAACGCTGCTCTGCGAGGTGATCTCATTCCCAGCAGGCAGCCTCCTAAGGCCTGCACCCTTCCATGCAGTAGCATTGGGGTGCAGGTGGCGCAGGCGAGGCCCAGAGCAGGGCCAGATGTGCCAAATCCCCACAAGGAGGGCTGCTGCTCCTCCAAACCCTCATCCCCGCCACCCCCTGCCCCCAACTTGCCTGGCAGTTTCCAAAAGCTCACCATCCCCTGGACACTAGCTCAGGATAGAAGACATCCAAGTCTCTTCCTGGATTTGTGTCCACATCTGATGGCACCTGTCATGCCATCTCTCTCCCAAGAACATCAGATCATGAAATGCTTGGGTCTAAAAGCAGGGAGGAAGTGTGTCATGATAGAGCGAGGGCTCATAAAGCTGGGCGGATTTGGTCTACAGTCTGAAGGACCTGCATGGCCTTGGGCAAGTCCATCCCAAGGCGGAGCTTGTGCCATTCACCACCGCAGAGGGCAGACGAGGACCTCAAGCTTCCGCCAACGTTTTCACAACTTTATCCTTTCTTAACCGAGTGGCTTCAGAGAAACTGAAGTGTGCCTTACCATCTTCATAAATAATAATACCCGATGTCTGTGTGACACTCATGTGCTGGGCACTGTACTGAGCATTTTGTACCTATGAATTCATTTAATTCGTTTAACCCTCACAACAACCTTATGAGGTAGATGCAGTATGAGCCTCATTTTGCAGATGGCAAACTGCAGCAGTGAGGTTCTGTTCTGCCGTTTGCCCAGCTGGGTAAGTGGTCGAGCAGGGCGTCAAGCCGGCAGTCTGGCTCCAGGACCAGTGCTCTTAGCTCCCACCCACGTGCTGATCAGGGATAGACCGTCTGCCTCTTTCCTTCTGAACTTAGTCCAACTCGTTCCCCTCACTACTGTGGAAAAGCAGACCACCTGGGTTCTCTTCCAGTTCTTTCACTGGCTGTGTTACCTTGGGGAGAACATCTCCTAACCCCTTTGGGCCTCAGTTTCCACATCTTTCAAATGCCTGGGCTAGAGTAGGATCTCAGGATATGTTGAGTAAATAAATGCAGGCAAACATGCCCCCTCGGGGAGTCGCAGAAGCCTCAAATGTGTGTGAGACTACCTGGGAGACCAGATGGCCCAGAGGGCAGCTATTCCTGCCTCCCGAGGTGCTCCCCTCCTGTCCTTCCAGCACACGCTGGTTATCCCAGCTCTGTTTCTTCCTCTTACTTTGTAAACCATGGAATTGTTCAAAGCTCCGCATATCTGCCTCCAGAAGAACTTTCTAGTTCTCTGAGCATATTCTCACCTTTTCACCAGCCCTTTGAGGGAAGATACTTTGTTACCTTCTCTTTCCCATCTGGCACATCTGAGTCTCAGAGAGGTGGGGTGATTCCCCCCCAGGCACACAGCCAGTCATAGTTCAGGCAAATTGAAGATGGTCTTACCCAAACTATGTTGCCTCACTAGGAGTTAGCTATAGCTCTGCCTAAAACTGGCTAGGATGAGAAAACAGTGACTTCTACAAGAGGCAGGAGGCTGAACAGGTTTGCTGTCTGGGCCTACAGTCACATGCTGCTTCTGGTGACATTCTCAGAAACCGTATTTTCAAAGAACAACCCACCCTCAAAGCCCCAAATGATTTTGTGGGGCCTGAAACTTGACAATCCTTTTTAAGAAAAATAAAGCCTACCAAACATTTAGGGTAGAAATAGCACCCATTCTACCCTTTTTTTCCCAAAAAATTCAAGAGGAAAGAACACTTTCTCATTCATTTATGAGGTCAGCATTACTCTGATATCAAAGCCAGACAAACACTGTATAACCAAATAAAACTACAGACAATACCTTTCATAAACACAAATGCAAAAATCCTCAACAAAATATTAGCAAATCAATTCCAGTAATATATAGTAAGAATGATACACTAGAGCCAATTGGGTTTATCTTGAGAAAGTAAGGCTGCTTCTATATGCAAAAATCAATCCCTGTAATCAAAGATCTTATTAATATAAGACAAAACACACATTAATTAATTAATTAATTAATGCAGATAAAAGGCATTTGACAAAATTCAGCATCGATTCATGATTTTTAAAAAAAGAAGAAATTCTCAACGATCTAGAAATAAAAGAGAACTTCCTTAACCTGATAGATGAAGGACACCTACAAAAACCCACACTTAATGTCACACTCAATAATAAAAGTTGAATTCTTTCCTCTTAAGATCAGGAGCAAGGCAGTGATGTCTACTCTTATCACTTCTACTCAGCATCATATTAGAAGTCCCAGTCAGTGCAATAAGTCAAGAAAAAGAAATAAAGTATATACAGATTGCAAAGAAGGAAGTCAAGTTGTCCCCATTTGAAAACGACACGATTGTCTAGATTGAAAACCCCAAGGAATATACAAAAAAGTTCACAGAACTAATTAGGAAGTTTAGCAAAGTCTCATGATACAAGGTCAGCATATAGAAATTCAGTATATTTCTATGGACTACTAATTAACAATTGGAAATCGAAATTTGAAATTTAAAAAATATATACCACTTAAGGGCACCTGGGTGGCTCAGTTGGTTGAGCATCTGACTCTTGATTTCAGCTCATGCCATGATCCCAGGGTTATGGGATCGATCCTTGAGTTGGGCTTTGCAACTGGGCATGGAGCCTGCTTAAGACTTTCTTTCATATCTCTCCCTCAGCTCCTCCCCTACTCACACTCTCTCGGGAAAAAAAAAAAAAAAAGTGGTAGGGGCGCCTGGGTGGCTCAGTCGGTTGAGTGACCGACTTCGGCTCAGGTCATGATCTCACAGTTTGTGAGTTCGAGCCCTGCGTCAGGCTCTGTGCTGACAGCTTGGAACCTGGAGCCTACTTCCGATTCTGGGTCTCCCTCTCTCTCTGCCCCTCCCCCTCTCATGCTCTGTCTCTTTCTGTCTCAGAAATAAATAAACATAAAAAAAATTTTTAAAAAAGAAAAAAAAGTGGTATATAAATATATAAATATAATATATATCACTTAAATTGGCTCCAAAAATTGAAATACTTAGGAATAAGCCTAATAAAATATGCAAGGTTTGTATACTGAAGCTACAACACTAATAAAAAAAAGTCAAAGAAAATCTAAATGATAGAGAGATATACACCATGTTCATGGGTTGAAAGACTCAATATAGTGATGACACAATGACAATTTTCTTCAAATTAATGTATAGATTTAACATGATTTCAATACAGATCCCAACAGGGATTTTTTGCAGATATAGACAAGCAGATTCTAAAGTTGATATGGAAAGGCAAAGGAACCAGAAGAGCCAACACAAGTGGGGGGGAGGGGAGAATAAATTTAAAGAGCTCACAGTGCTGGATTTTGGAACTCACTATAACACTACAGTAATTAAGACAGGGTTTTGTTGGCAAGGACAGAGAAATGGATCAATGGGGCAGACAAAAGCCCAGAAACAAACCCATACATATGTGGGCAACTGATGTTTGTTTGAAGGTGCAAAGATAATTTAATGAAGAGAAGTAGTCTTTTCAACAAATGATGTGGGCACAATTAATCTTTCCCATGCAAACAACTAACTTAAAATGTATCAGAGATTGAAATGTAAAACTAGAAAACTTTCAAGAGAAAATCTTTGTGACCTTGCATTAGCAAAGAGCTCTTACATAGGGCAGCAAAAACATGATCCATAAAAGAAAACAATTGATGCATTGGATTTCATCAAAATTAAAAGTGTTTGCTCTGTGAATGACATAAGGAGAATAAAAACACAAGCTATGGAATGGGAGAAAATATTTGCAAGTCACATATCTGATGAAGACGAGGGAGAACTTGTCTCTAGAATATGTGCAGAACTCTCAGAATTGCCTACTCACGAGAAGGAGGGTAGGAAGAACTCAAGCAAAGGAGATACAAGAAGGCTTCCTGCCTCACCTTCCCTGGGCTTGGCCCTGAGCACCTGGCCACTGAGGACAAGACTCTGCTGATGGACCCCTGGGTAGGAGGAGAAATGGCCGGGGGTGGGGGGGGGGGGCATAGACTCACCCCCCAGGGTCTGCCCTGAGCCTGGGTAGGGGCTAAGTGTGTAGGAGCTATAAGGATTTAAGGCAGAGCTGGCCCCACAGGCCTCCCCCAGAGGCCCTGGGGACAAATGAGCTGCTGAGCAAGCTGCTGGGGGGAGGCCAGGGGCCTTACCATCTACTTAGGTAGTGGACCCAGGCAGGGTGGTGTTAGCACGCCCAGCTCTCACAACTCACCTAGCACCTGGCTTCTTCAGGAACCCAATTCGTGGGATCTTACATTCCACCCAGGGAGTGATGGTCACCTCAGATGGTGCCTTGGGCCTCCATCTGGCCTCGGTCCCTGAAACTTCCCTTAGGAAGGGAAAGAAAGACCCTTATAAGACGAGGGTGGCATACTGAAGCAGGAAGTACAAATGGGTCTTGTGGACACACGGACAGGGCTCCAACTGCATGTACCAAACCCCTAGGCCTGCCTTCCTCCTCTGTGTGCAAGTCTCCAGGCTCAGGGCCAGCTGGTGTCACTGTGATAAGGCTCTTCTTCCAAGGCTCATCATATGCGAGTCAGGGAAGGGCTGTGACCCCAGGAAGCCACTAGAAATCTGCTGGGCATATGCCAGGTGGAGGCTACAGCAGACCCTGCATTTCACCTACAACACACAGGTGTAGGAGGAGGCCAGGTGGGGAGAGCTGGCCAGGTTCTACCGGGCAGCGTTGGAGAGTGGTGGTGAGTTTCAACCATCTTGCCTCACGGGCATCTGCAGATGCAGTCTGGTGGCAGAGCTGAAACAAAAGCACACAACACAGCTCCTGCCCTCCCCATGGGGCTCCCAGGGGCTAAGCAGCCACTGGTGTGCCACCTCAAGGAGCGCATCTTGGTTGACAGCAGTAACACTGCTTGTACCCCGAACGTACAAGACTTATACACAGAGACCATAACATTTTCCCTAGCCATGAGCTGATGAACCTATCCCCAGCGAGCAAATCCCCACTTTCCCTAGCTGGGGCGGCCCCAGGCTCCCTGATCCTCTCCAACCAAGCCATGGGAAGGGCAGCTTGTTCCCTTCAGCCAGCACATGGGCTGTCCTCCTGGGCCCTGCACCAGCATGCAATTGGCTCAGTACAAATGACATGCCAAGGCTGAGGTCGTGCGAGGACACAGCCCTGGGCCTGGCTGCCAAGCTGCCAGGAGGCCACAGGGCTAGGCCACCAGACCAGGCTCCTCAGACACCAAGGCGGGGGGGCATGGTAGAGGCTCAGTGGCTCCAGCAGGGAGGCAGACCTCAATGGGGAAGAGCCCAAGGAGGGGGCCATTCCTCTTTGCCTTCATGATACCAGGGGCCCCTCTCTCCAGGCCCTGTTTTCTTTCTACCCTCTCCTGTGTCTTCCCTCCCTGCCTAAAGCCTCTCCCCACTAGCTGGACAGCATCCTGCCTTTCTGGCCCTTCTTACCTCACTCCTCTCCCTAAACACCCGTCCACTCACCCTTGCTCCCCCAAACATAGCCTCAGCCCTTCACTGCAAAAGGCTGTTAATTGCTCTGTAAGTCCGAAACTGCAGAATTGTCTGCAGGGTTGGTACATGGAGGCAGCAACAGGGGATAGTATAACAACAACACAAAAAGTCAGAGGAACTGTAATAGCCACTCACTCAATGTGCCCCAGGCCTGAGATGCTACCTGCATCATCTCATTTAACCACACCCCCTCCACAACTGCATGAGGCAGGCATTATTACCCGCCTCTGGAGATGGGGAAGCTGAGTATGGAACTTGCTGGTGTCACCAGCCAGGGTCTGCTGCCCCCGTGTGTGCCCTCAGAGCCTGTGAACCTTTCTTTGTACAGTGACCATGCAGCTGCTGGGTATGTGTGGGAGTGGTAGTTAAGACCTGTCACTAGGGGATGAATCAATGGAATCTACTCCTGAGATCATTATTGCACTATATGCTAACTAACTTGGATGTACATTTAAAAATTAATTAATTAGGGGCGCCTGGGTGGCTCAGTCCATTAAGCGTCTGACTTCAGCTCAGGTCATGATCTCACGGTCCGTGAGTTTGAGCCCCGCATCGGGCTCTATGCTGACAGCTCAGAGCCTGGAGCCTGCTTCGGGCTCTGTGTCTCCTCTCTCTGCCTCTCTGCCTCTCATACTCTCTCTCTGTCTCTCTCAAAAATAAACATTAAAAGACATTAAAAATAAATAAATAAAAAATAAAAAAAATAAAAATTAATTAATTAATTAATTAATTAAAAACAAAAAGACCTGTCACTCCTGTGGGACCCTAAGCCCAGGAGAGAACCCAGCTTTGCAACAAAATTGTGTCCCCAGCCCCCCGGCACAGCACCTAGTACACGGGAGGAGAACATCTGCTGACTGAATGAGGGAGCAGGGCTGGGCCTGAGTCCCCACCTCTGGCCCTCAGACCCCACCATCTGTGTGGCCATGCTACCTGGTTGCTCCTGTGCTCCCTGAGGTGAGGAGGCTGGAGAGGCCAGTAGGCTGAAGACCACCCCAACCGACAGGGTCTTGGCTCACCCGGAAGGGCCCTGAAGCCCAGAGGCCAGTCTGGGCTAACGCCACAGCAGCACTCAGCCCCCAAAGCCTGTCCAGGGCTGTGACCCCCCAGAGCCACGGCCGCCTCGGCCACCAGCAACCAGGCCTGTGTGGTGGCCACACCTGGCCCCTCCGTGGCCAAGAAGTGTTCCAACTCTTTCCAGAAAGACTCAGAAAGCTGCTTCTTGTATCTCAAGATACACTTCTTCTCTAAAACTAGTAACAGTAGAGTCATTCACCTGGACAGCTCTTTGCTATTCTTAAAAAATACGTCTTTATATTTTTGTTGCATTTAGATACAAGTAACCATGCCTTCCAGGACCACCATGAGGCACCTTTACTCTTATCCTGGGTGCGTGTGGCACACGTGCTCTCTCTCACACACACATAAGCAACTGCTTTTATACACACACCACCCCCAAGAACCCACTCCACACCAGCACCACACATAGACACGCATGCACACTGTACCACAATGTACTCACACTTTGCACAGAAACTTCCCTGGTGTGTACATGCTAACCACACATGAAATTCATACACCCACACAGCCACACTACATAGATGCACCGTGCCCTGCACAGCACAGAGATACACATGTACAAACCACCATATAATGTACATGGCTCACACGTCTAAGCCCCAGCTGTACAGACGCCTGTAGGCACATGACGGCATCCCTGCGTCACGGCCAACCCTGGATCACAGAGGGGGTGGTCTCCCACCTGTGCTTCCTTTCATGCCCCCCCCAGTCCTTCCTGCTCCTGGCCACTAACTGTCATCACAGCCTCCTAACGAATGGGTGAGCAGACACAGAGGACAGAGGCAAAGCCAAACCCACATCAAAGCCCTGAGCTCTCTTCAGTAGCTGTGAACCAGATCAGAGAACAGGGACACTGTAATACTAGTCAGATGAGAAGTAAGAGGGTAAGGGGGTTTGCAAATCTGATGACATACCGCCCCCAATATCAAGGACAAAGCTGGGCTAGCTGCCACCAAAGCCCCCAAGGGCTCACTGCTATCTGAACTCGCGAAGTACCCCTCGAAGCCCTGTTCACACGTATTCCACTTTCCCTCCACCTCTACCTGGTTGATTTGGGAATCCTGACTTGTCATGGTAGCAGCCGAGGTGTTAAGAGCTGCTGGGACTGTAAGCACAGACTGTAAGATCTGCATTCTCGTCTGGTCCATCCTTCTGGAGGTGGCAGCGATGCCTCCCAGGTGTCCTTTCCATTTCTGACCACATGCCGGGACAGGAAGGATCTAGGGCTGATGGCCATGCAGTGGCCGTAGGAGAGGATGTGCCAAAGGAGGGGTGGGGGAGCCTTCAGGGGGCTTGTGTGGAAACCTCACCTGTCTGGGGCTTGTCCCCTGCTGAGAGTTGCTGAGCTGGGTCACCAGGTCCACTCAGGAAAGTACTGACTGGGGAGTTCTGAGGCTGCTATGGCATAGAAACTGTGCTGCTATCTGCATGCATTTGATTCCATGCCCAGCAGGAAACCCTGTGGCTGTTCCCTGGGGTCCTGGAGCAGAGAGCAGGCAGTGGGACAGAGCAAAAGTCCTTCCAGTTCTCTCAGATCATTTACCTATCTGAAGGATACCAGCAGACATGATCAGGGAACAGTCTGCAAGCCTGTATCTGGTTATCACTATCACCATTCCCATTTCACAGATGAGGAAATCAAAGCTGACCTAGGTTTAGTCACTTGGGTGGGTCTCCATTGGCTCTGTATCCAGGGACTCAGTCTCCTGCCTCCCCCATCTCTCTCCCACACCTGCTCCCTGCCCCCTGGCTGCACCAAATGGGTCTCCACCCCCAGACCCCCTGGTGTGTGCCTGTCTGTATGTCTTTATGCTGTTCCCCATCACCTGGAGAGTCAGCAAGGTGTGGCCCTCTGTTCCTTCCCACAGAGTCCACAGCCCACAGGTTGGAGCAGGAGGGCCCTGTAGCCACATGCCTTACTCCATGTCAAGGTCAAATGACTTTCCTCTGCATCCTCCCATTATACCGAGTCCCCAGTAAAGTAATAGCTCCCATTTATTGGCTTTCCCCTGCATGCCGGGCACAATGTAAGCACTCTACACGTATTAAGTCATTTGACACAAAAACTTTAACATTGCCTACAGTGAAGAAACTGAAGCAAGAGAAAGCCCAAGGCATAGCTACTGGGATCCACACCGGGTAGCTGGAGTCCAGACAGGCTGCTTCTAACCCGGTACGCTATATCTTCCTGTTCGTTATCTTTCTCTCATTTCCCCTCCATCCCCGTCTCATGTACTCCTTTCAACAACCCAATTATTAGATAACCTATTAGCCCCATTTCACAGATCAGGAGATTGAGGCTTAGAAGGATGAAACGGTATGCCCAAATTAGAAAGCCAAATTTAATCCTCTGTTTGTTTGGCTCTGTTTTCCACCTGGAGGCCCCTCGCCTCCACTACCATAGCTCTGTCTGAAGCTCACACTGTAGCAAAGTCATGTACGTACAGAGATGCTTCCCAGCTAGATTTGAACCCCCAGGACAGGCATCTGTACACCCAGTGGCCCCGGCCCACCATGGTGAACATCCAGCAGAGGAGCTAAGGTGGATGTAGCCCCTGCTTTAATGGAAAACTGGTCTCATCTGGCCAGGAGATGCCTGCAACCCTAGCTTCAAACACATGAAATGCACACTCCCCAAGGTAGATGGCCGGAATGGGGCCAAGAGCTCAAAGAAAAAGCAGGAAAGATTTGGGTTGTACACAAGAGAAAACTCAGCCACCTGCGTGGCAGGACAACGCTGCAATGAGACAGGTTTTCTGCCCCTCTCTGGACAGTTGAGGAAGACAGAAGCACATCTGTTGGGGCTGTCAGATGTCAGACACTTCCGGCTCGTGGAGGATCACAGCTACACCAGCCAGGGGCCCTCTCGGCCCTAGCACTTTATCACAGGCACAGCACAGTGCACCCAACACCCACAAGAACATACACATGTGTCCATGCACAAGTCTACCTGCAGCCTCCCTCAAAACTTCTTGAGATGCCAGTTCCAGGTGGCTTGAGGGGCCCTCAAGTCTGGCACAGGGGAATGTGTGTGCCCAAGCAGCCCCATGGGGAGAGCCATGGGCTCTCTCTGAGTATGAGCACAGACTCTAGAAACTTCCACTTCCTAGCTGGTCCTGGAAACCTCTGTCCCTCCCACCCCACCCCACCACTGACAACCCCCATAGATACACTCCAACTGAAATGCCTTTTGTGTAAAGGAAAGGTGGAGGGGCTAGCTGCCAGCTCACCCCGAGAGCTGCGCATCAAATCAGAGCTATTTTTAGCCCTTCTCTCCAGTGTCCCTGACATCAGCTGAGCAATGGTGGAAGGCTTGGGGCATACATCTGGGAAGGAAGGCATGAAATGGCATTTCTTTGCCAGGGCCCAGGGGAAATAGCGGGGAAAGCACCAGACAGCTTCAGGGAAGGGATGTGGAATCACTGGGTGTCATCTTGCAGTCCCCCTGGATGTGCCTTGGTTGACAGGTAGCCTAAGCATCCTTTGACATCCCAGGGCTCAGAAGAGCAGAGCATGGGTGACAACTGCCCCCACACCACCCTGCCCCATTTCCCCATCAGCACAGTGAGGCCCAGGCTACTTCTCTGAGACCTTGCAAAAAACTTGATTAAAAATATTCAAACACCTTGGGATGCCTGGGTGGCTCTGTTGAGCATCCAGCTCTTGATTTCAGCTCAAATCATGATCTCATAGTTTATGGGATCAAGCCCCACGTTGGCCTCTGTGCTTGACAGTGCAGGGCCTGCTTAGGATTCTCTCTTCCTCTCTGTCTCTGCCCCTCCCTTGTTCATGCCTGCGCGCTCTCTCTCAAAATAAATAAATAAACATTTAAAAATATATATTGAGGGGCGCCTGGGTGGCTCAGTCGGTTAAGCATCGGACTTCGGCTCAGGTCACGATCTCGTGGTCCGTGAGTTCGAGCCCCGCGTCGGGCTCTGTGCTGACCGCTCAGAGCCTGGAGCCTGTTTCAGATTCTGTGTCTCCCTCTCTCACCCTCCCCGTTCATGCTCTGTCTCTGTCTCAAAAATAAATTAATAAAAAAATAAAATAAAATAAAAATATATATTGAAACATCCTGAAAACCTGCATATTGGAGAAACGCGTCTTGTTCCCTATCATAAGCTCCCAGAAAGCCAGAGACCAAGTTTTGGGGTTTCGGTTTATCTTTGCATACCAGATGCATGGTACATTATCGGCCACTTGGTAGGCATTCAGTGTCTGTCTCATGACAGAATGAACCAATCAGACAGCCTGCTAATAAAATCCTTGAGCTCTAGAAAGTTCATACATTTATATTCTAAGTGCCCAGGGCAGGTATAAGGAAAGCCTCCCTACCTCCAGGCTCGGGATCGCCCTGAGCCTCCAGTGGGACATCCAGGACCTGGAGCTGGAGCAGCTCAGCGGGCCTCCTCCCCACCCTCCCTCCCTCCCTCTTGTCTCTGAGACTCACTCTGGCCCAGCCCAGGTCCCCAGACCTGAGTGATTTGACTCTTTGCTCTGACCAGCATGTGTTCTTTCCAACCAGGCAAGCAGGTCCATGGCTAGCACTGCCTTGTGCTTTTCAGCTTGGAAGTGGAACCACTGGCATGTCCACAATGGGAGAGGCCACTCTGCTGTTCCCCAAATTAGAATGAAGACTTCTGACAACAGGCCCCCCAAAACACTGCTCTGCCTGCATCTTGGTAAAAGGGCATTGCCAGGATCCAAGGTAGCCCCTGTGCACACAGGTGGTGGCAGTAGAATGAGGGAGATCAGCTCTGTAAATGAGGGAAATCATTCATGGCTGTAAAAGTACCTCCCAATTCTGGGAGGGGCCCACTGATCCAAAGTAAAGTCACCCCCACTTTGCCAGCGGCTTTGAGTCATGTGATAAACATAGAAACATGACTCTCCCCTTCCCCGCCAGCCCAGTGACCCCAGGAAATCCCAGGCACACTAGGCAGGAGGACATGCCTGTGACTTTGTCGTAAGCCTCAGGTGCAGCGGGTGGCTGAAACACTCCAGTATCCTCTTTCTAGTCCACAGTGGATCTGTGGTGTGTGAACTGAATTGAATTAAATGAAATGAATTGAGGCGGCTTTTGGGGATCATGTGCCCCAGTGGTTTGTTCTCTCATATTCATCCCCTATTCATTCCCTTGCCCCAGCTTTTCCCTTTCAGACTCTCACAAGCAGCAACCCAGACGCCTCCCATCTGTATTTAAGCATTTGACAGACATAACTGAGTTCCCACTGCATGCCAGGTGCTGTGCTAGGTATGGTAGACCCACCCTAGTCCCTGCCCCGCCCCCATCCCATGGCTCTGTCAGTTCCGATGGAAGATGCAATCACTGCCCTGGTGGTGTGCGAGTTTCGTACTTAGGCTCTAGCTGTGAACGCTGCTGTTGACGAGTGAGAAATGGACTGAGGAATCCACGTGATGACTCACTGATGGACTTGACCCTGGCCTCAAGGCTGTTCTGCTTCCATGTCCAGGCTGCTGTGTGACCTTGGGAACATTCGTGGCCCCTGTGTTTCCTTCTTACCGAAATGAGTGGATAAGACCAGATGAGCTCTTAGGCCCTAATGCTACATTGAGACTGCAGGCCATATAGGATCTAGTCTGCTACTCAGAGATCTTTCCAGATCAGTGGTCACCTTATAGGACTTGGGCTGTTTCCTCCCAGACCATCTCCACCTATCCACCCCGAGGCTGCTGTCCTTCATGGGAGAGGTTAGCATCTCCCAAGAAGGCAGCCTCTGCTCCTTCTAGTCTTCTTCTATATCCAGGCCCGTCTCCTGCCTCGGAAGCCAGACAACGTCATGTGTGCTATTTCCTGGGGCTGCCCAGGGAAGTAAGCTAAAAATAGAAAGAGATGGTGGCATTGAGTGGAGTCTGCACTGTGCCAGGTGATGCAAGGCTAAGGTCCACTCACCAATGTCCTGGGCAGCCCAACCTCGCCGGGAGGCCCCCCAAAGTCAGGCGCAAGAGAGGGTGGCAAAGGCCGGGGCATTCTCCTGCACCCAGGCCAGAGTTCTGCTGTGTAAGCCTCACACTCGGGCTGCTCGCTCCCTGACAGTGTCCCCATTCTGGACTGGGACAGCAGGGAGTGCAGGAAGAGTGGTGACTGAGAGTCAGGAAGCCTGGGTCCCACGGCTGCCTCTGCAGTTGACTAGCATGAGGGCCTGGGACTTCTTGCCCTCTTTGCCCGACCCCAGACCCACATCTGTAAAGTAAGGAAATGAATGATAGTTCCCTAGTCCCTGTTCTAAGGGGGCAGCCATGCAGACTCTGTAGAACTGTTCCATAACCTGCAGGGAGAAGGGTGACCCAGCTCTGGCCTGCCTTCCTCTTCCTTGGCAGCAATGCCACGAAAGAGGCCATTGGAGGTGGGACAACACCTTAGCCATATGGACAGGGGTGAGAGAGCTGGCTCTGCTCATAACATTCGCCAGCTTCACCCTGGCTGGGGGTAGGCGTGGGAAGCGGTGTCTATTTGGGCTTAGGTGACCTGCCAAGTTGGAGATGCCTTACTTTCTGGGGCTCCAAGCCAGGAAGCAGCATGAGCTCCTTCCAGGAGCCTGTTGGAGCTGAGAGCACCCATCTTATGCCACCCAGTCCTTAGCAGGGCAGAGGGCGGCCACACCAGGAATCATCCGTGCAGGCCTTTTCTGTCATTCGCACTGACCAGCCCGGAGATGGCCAGAATCACATCAACACATCGAGCCTCGGTCACTTCATCCATAAAATGGGGAGAAGGATCTCTTGTGGATTCTCTTCTAATGTCTTACAGGTGCAAGCGAAGAAAATGATGTGGCCGTACAATGATCTTCATCTAATAACACATAACAAGAACAGAAACAGCCTTGTCTCCTCCCTCAGACAGAAAATGCTTAATAATTCATTCATTCATACCTCAGCATTCGGAACAGAATTTGAGATGGCAGCAGCATATGATACAGTTGGCCAGCACCACAGACTTCACTCACTAGCCATACTATCCGTCTCCTGTGAGTAATTGTTGAACATTTTCTATGCGGCAGGCAGTTTGCTAGAAGTTTCTCATGTGCCATCTTATTTAACCCTCACGGCTGTCCCATCAGGCAGGTATTATTACTGTGCCTTTCTACACATGAGCAACCTGAGATGATATTTTACTTGCCCAAGGTCACAGAGCAAGGACGGGGGGGGGGGGGGCTGGGACTCACACCCAGGACTGACTCTGAGCCCTAGAATCTCAGCAGTGTGCTGTACGGTCTCTCTGTGCAGGTACTTGCAAAACTGCTAAGTGCTGAGTCGGGGCCATTCACCCATCAGCTTCCCCAGGAGAAGCTATCCTGGGCCAGTCCCTGGACCAACGTGGCATCCTATCCCCAGCCCCGCCCCACCTAGACCTCATGTTCCAGGTGCAGGCAGACAAAAAAGCAAAGGGGCAACTTCATTCTCCAGGGTGATAAGTGCTGCTGGCCAAATAAAGCAGTTGAAGGGAGGGAGCCGGAGGAGTGCACATGCGAATGCACGCACACTCAACAGGGGAGGCCACGGCAGACCTGATGGGGAGAACCCCAGGCCGGAGCGGAGCGAGGGGCTGAGCCATGCAGAAGGAGCACCCAGTCGGCAGTCCAAGGAGGAGAACAGCCAGTGGAGCTGCAGCCAGACACCCTCCTGGGGTCTAGAGGCTGGGCAGGCATGAGAAGAGACAGGATTACCTGGGGCTCAGCAGGGAAGAGCTTGGTTTTAGTCCCAAATAACAGCAGTAGCTACTCGTACATTACATATTGCGTTGTTTCTTTCTGATCTTTGTCCCAATGTCACTCTGCAACCTTTACACAAGTCCTTCAACTTCTCAGGACGCTAGTGTCCTCACCTGTAAGATGAGAACGCTGGTCTGGACAACACTCACTGCCCCTTATCTCCTTCCATGCCATCAGTGGGCATTTGGGACAAGAACCTGATCTTCTCCTAGGGGTTAGGGCCAAGCCTGGGAACATGTGGCCCAGCCTGGGAGGCCAGCAGCCTGCCCTGTGCTCTCTGCTCAGGTGATCTCCCTAGGGAAGGGTGCAGCCAGCAGGGTGGTGAAGTCAAGCATCTCCTGGGCAGGTGACCCCAATAGGAACCTGTGTGCGGTCAGCTGTTGGGGAGCACAAGACCCCTCTGTGGCCTGCCACAGCTTGAGCCAGCATGAAATGAGCCCACACATGGCTGGTGGCCTCAAAGGAGGAGGGGACAGGAGGGATGTAGTTTCCTCCTTACCAGGCTTGAGGAGGACATGGGGATCCTGAGCCTGGGGAGGGGGCCAAAGCAAGGAGCCAGCATCTGGTTCGCATGACTGGAAGAAACTGGGCTAGAGGCTGACAGGTGGACCAAGAGAAAAGCACCAGTCCCTGGACCTCCTTCAGTGGGCTGGGAGAGCATAGGGTCAGCTTTGGTTCTGAGCAGGGCTGAGTGGCTGGGAAGAAGGGCCAGCTATACAGATGTCTCTTCTTTCCCCTGAGCACAGCACCAGGGTCCATGGCATGGCCTCCTATAGCATCCCTGCACCCCTCCTTGGCTTTTCCAGAGCCCCCACCTCATGCCTAGGTCGCACCTGCCTCCAGGCCAGGCCATTACTGCTCTCTAATGGCAGAACATTTTCATCACTCCAAAAAGAAACCCTGAGCCCACTAGCAGTCACTCCCCAGTCCCCTCTCACCACAGCATTGGGCAAGCAATACTGTGTTTTCTGTCTCTAAGGATTGCCTCTGCTGGGAATTTCATAGAAATGGAATTATGCAATAGGAAGCCTTTTGTGTCTGGTTTCTTCCATTTAGCATAATGCTTTCAAGGTTCATCCATGTTATACCCTGTGTCTGTTCTCTATTCCTTTCTACTGCCAAATAATATTCCATTGGATGGATACACACTGTCTTTTGTTTCTCTATTCATCAGTTGGTGAACATTTGGGTTATTTCCGTTTTTGGATACTATGAACAATGCTGCTGTGAACATTGATGTACAAGTTTTTTGTGTGGACATGTATTTTCAATTTTCTTAGCTATATACCTAGTAATGGAGGCATCAGGTCCTATAGTAACCCTAGTGTAACTTTTTGAGGAACTTCCAGACTGTTTTCCTGAGTGATTACACCCTTTTGCATTCCCACCAGCAATGTATGAAGGTTCTAATTTCTCCACATCCTTGCCAACATTTGCTATTATCTGTCTTTTTAATTTAAGCCATCCTCATGGGTGTCAAGGGACATCTCATTGTAATTTCCATTTGCATTCCCCTGATGACTAATAATGTTGAACATCTTGTCATGTGCTTATTGGCCATTTGTATTACTTCTTTGGAGAAATGACTATTCAAAACGTTTGTCCTTTTATTAATGGGCTTATTTGTCTTTTTGTTATTGATTCGTAAGAACTCTTTATGTATCCTAGATACCAGTTCCTTATTAGATATGTAATTTGCAAATATTTTTCCCATTCAATAGCCTGTCTTTTCACTTTCTTGATGATGTTCTTTGAAGCACAAAAGTTTTTGATTTTGGTAAAGTTCAACTTGTCAGTTTTTGTTTTCATTTGTTCCTTGTTGTTTTGGTGTCATACCTAAGAATGCTTTGCCTAGGGGCACCTGGGTGGCTCAGTTGGCTAAGTGTCTGACTCTTGTTTTCGGCTAAGGTCATGATCTTACAGTTCATGAATTCAAACCCTGCATCCGGCTCTGCACTGACGGTGTGGAGTCCTGCTTGGGATTCTCTCTCGCACTCTCTCTCTCTCTGTGCTTCCCCTGCTCATGGTCTCTTTCTCTCAAAATAAATAAATAAACTTTAAAAATTAGAAAAAAGAATGCTTTGCCTAACCCAAGGTCATGAAGGTTTACTCCTGTGTTTTCTTCTAAGAGTTTTTATAGTTCTGCCTCTTATATTTAGGTCTATAATCCATGTTGGATGGTTTTTACATAAAATGTAAGGTAAGATCCCAGGTTTATTCTTTTGCATGTGAATGGCCAGTTGTCCCAGCACCCTTTGCTGAAAAGATTGTTCTTTCCCCCATTGAACTGTCTCAGCACTCTTGACAAATATCAATTGACCATAAATATAGGGGTGAATTTCTAGACAATTCTGTTCCCTTGAATCACATGTCTGTCTTCATGATAGCACCATGCTGTCTTGCTTACTACAGCTTATAGTAAGGTTGGAAAACAAAGTATAACTGCTCCAGTTCTGTTATTCTTTTTCAGAATTGCCCCCCTCCCTCTTTTTCTCTCTGTTTTCTAACATATATGGAGTTCAGACCTATGTCAAATATAGGCCTAGGTGTGTTGTGTGCATTAACTCAATTAACATGACCTGTGAGGTAGGCTCCATGTGGTCCCATTTTGCAGATGAAGAAACTGAGGCACAAGGAAGTCATGTAACATGCCTAAGGCCACACAAGTGGTAAGTGGCAGAGTTGGGAGGTGAACCTGAGCCATGTAGCTCAGATACCCATGGTGATGCCAGAAACATGGGAGTGAACCAGTCTGGGCCTCCCCTTTTATAGAGAAACACTTGGGGTGTAAAGAGGCTTGTCTAAGGCTCACTGTGAGAGAGTCAGGATGAGATCCAGGTCTACAGATCCTGGCCTCTTCTGCCCACACTAGCCGCTTCCTGCTTCCATGTAGTGCTGCATGTTCATTTCAGTGTGAAGTTGCCTTGTCAAAATACTGACACAGTGGCCATGTGGTGATTCCTTTGGCTTCTGGCCAAGAGAGTGGGGGCCATGATGCTGGGCCAGGGCCTAAACAGATCCCTGGTCCTCCTCAGAGGTAAAGGGGCCTAAACTTACTGCCCAGGAAGCAAGTTCAGGACCAGGACTACATGGGGTCACTGTTCCCACTATACTGTACCACCCATTACTTTCTGTCTAGCAGTATCCCTGGAGTTTGTCTCCTTCCTGAAACTGTAAGCTCCAGGAGTTTAGTGTCCCCATTTCCCATCCTTGTGACCCTGCTACAGACAGCCCACACCTCAGCAGGCACACAGCAGGCCTTGGCTGACACTGGCTGAACAGGGTGACTGAGTCATCTCTGCAGCCTCCCTCATTTGGGATCTAGTCTCCCCAGGCTGTTAGTCAGCAGCTTTCATTGGATTAACACTGCCTAGACCTCCCTAGTGCTGGAGGCAGCCTCCTCCTAGCTGCCGTCACCCCTGCAGAGAGCCCCACTGCACAGAGCCTGGCACCTAAGCCACACCTGTCTATGAACAATAGGCCCACCCAGCAAGAAGGTCAGGGCTGGGGTGGCTGACAATTCCCCTGCTCCAGGCAGGAAGTAGGGCTGCTGACTCATGAGCCACCTGCCTCTCCCCTCCCTCCTGTCTGTCCCAAGACATTCCCCCCTCAACACATCCTAAGCCAAACCATTCCTCACTCTTTTTGTTCATACTCTACAGACTCCTGAGATGCCCTTTTCCCTTCAACTGATTAACCCCTCATTATCCAAGACCCAGCCCAACTATTGTTTCTGGGAATTCACTCTCCTTCTCCCATCTCTACTCCCCAGGGGAGAGTGTGGTGCCCCTCCCCTGTTTCCCTTCTCCCCCAGCACCTGTCACTATGGCATTCAGTGTCTTAGTCTTGTGTTCTGTGATTTGCTTTTCCTTTGGCCTCCTTTATAAGATCATGAGCTCCTAATGCAGGACTTGTCCACACAAGGCTGGGCTCATGGCCATGCTCAGCTATTTTCTGAGAAAGAAGGGAGGGAGGGAAGGAGGGAGAGAGGGAGGGGGGAGGAAGGAAGGAAGGAAGGGAAGGATGAAGGAATGAAGGGATGGAGGGAGGGAGGGAGAAAGAGAGGGAGAGAAGGAGGAATGAATGAGTAGAGACTAAATCAGTGGATGAATGAGACTGCAGGTTGCCTCAGAGAAAGCACTAGAAAAGTCACTCAGTGATCAAGCTAGTCTTCAGGCAGCTTTTAGTGAATTATTGCTGCCCAGACCACCCAGATGACAGTTTAGCAAGCCTCCTCCCACCCCTGCAGGAGCCCCCAGGGGCCAGCTGGGAACCCACCTGCCCATCCTGGCCCTTCCCTCTTCCCACATGGTCAGGACTCACATGCCCCTCAAATCCTTCCTGTCACAGAAGAGAAAAATTGATTAGGCTAATTCACACTAAGATGATAATGGCTTAAGGTATTATCCCTCCAAACAGAGGAGCTAAATGCTTGGAATAAAAGGAAGGATGTTTCAGACAATGCAACAGGCTCCCATTGCAGAGTGGACCCCACTCTCCTTTCTTCTACAGGAAAAACTGGCTTTGCTTACTCTCACAGATCTCCTTTCTGTAGAGAAGTCTGTCTGACCAACCACAAAAATCCATCCTTGGACCAAAAGACACACCTCTTCCCAAACCAGATAGAGTAACCAATGTATGGAACTCAGTGCACTTCCCATTTATTGTTTCCCTTGAGCCGATGATGTAGATAAAATAGGCATTATTATTCCTCCTTTACAGATGAGGACACCGAGGGCTGTGAGGGTTGGACTCAGTGAATTTCACCCATGGAGACATTTAAAGTCATGCACCTCTGGACAGGCTGGTCTTCTTGGGTTCTCCAACATCACCCTCCCCAGCCATGGAAGTCCTGCTAGCTCTCCCTGGCTTCATCCATCACAGTCATCCTGGAATATCAAGTCATCTGTACGGGGAAGTCACTCCCAGAAATGGATACCCAGGGGTCTATGAGCTGAATTGTGTTCCCTCCAAATTCATATGTTGAAGTCTTAACACGCCTTAGACTGTGACTGCCCTTGGAAACAGGATCTTTAAAGAGGTAATTAAGGTAAATAAGGTCATTAGGGTGGATCCTGATCCAATATGACTGGTGTCCTCATAAGAAGAGAGTAGGACAGATACAGGAGGACTGAAGGATGATCATAAGAAGACACAGTGAGATAAGATAAAAAGAAAGAGGAAGGAAAACCATAAGAGACTCTTAAATACAGAGAACAAACTGAGGGCTGCTGGAGAGGTGCTGGGTGGAGGGGGGATGTGCTAAATGGCTGATGGGTATTAATGAGGGCACTTGTTGGGATGAGAACTGGGTGTTATATGAATCACTGAATTCTACTCCTGAAATCATTATTACTCTATATGTTAACTAACTTGGATTTAAGTAAAATGTAATAATTAAAAAGAAAAGAAGACATAGTGAGAAGGTGGCTGACATAGACTGAATTGTGTCCCCCCAACCAAATTCATATGTTGAAGCCCTAACCTCACTGTGACTGTATTTGGAGGTAAGGTCTTTGAGGAGGTAATTAAGGTTGAGATCATGAGAGTGAGGCCCTGATCCAATAGGACTTGTTTCCTTATAAGAAGAGAGAGAGACACTGGAGATCTCTCTCCCTCCATGCACACACAGGAAGGAAGGCCTCAGGGAAAAGGACTCCTCCCACCCCTGCAGGAGCCCCTAGGGGCCAGCTGGGAACCCACCTCAGGGAAAAGGACTCAGGGAAAAGGAAGGTAGCCATCTACAAATCAGGAAGAGAGGCCCCACTAGAAAGCAACCCTGATGAAACTTTGGTCTCAGACTTTCAGCCTCCATAATGTGAGAAAATGGGTTTCTGTTGTTTGTACTTACTGGGTGTAAGTACCACCCAGCCTGTGGTACTTAGTTATGGAAGTCAATTACAAACTAACAGAGTCCTAGGACCATCCATGTAGAAAGGGAGCCTCCATTTATTCATTCAGCAAATTGTTGCCCCATGAGCGCCGGGCCTGGTGACCATCTGGCAAGGAGATGAGGTGGGGTGCAGAGTGTGGGTGAAGGGGTTCTGAACCTAGAAGTTCAAGCTTCAATCCCTTTCCTGCTGTCATACAGTCATTCCTTTGACTTAAGCCAAATGAGGTAACACATCTTGTCTCGCTTTGCAAAACTCACAAGTTAGTGGTAGAATGGGCAGGAATCCAACTCCTTCCTTTACAGATGAAGAAGATGGAGGCCCAAGAGAGATGTGCCTCACTGTGATTTTTCCCCTGGTCTCCTGGCTCCTGGCCTGTGTTTTTTCTGCCACCTGCTGCGTTCCCTTGCAGGTCATCTTCCAGGGCCAGATGTTGCCAGTAGGGTGCAGAAAGGAGAGCAGAAGCCACTTGGTTAATCACAAGTTGTGAAGACACAGAACATCCCTCTGTGACCCAAGGACTAGATTACCTTCCTCATCTCAGTGGTCACCTCCTTGGTTTTGTTTCCCTCTATTTTTAGCCCGGCCTGAGATGCACCAGCAGGTGGACAGTGGGGATGGATGCTAGTGGCTTGCCACATCTCTAGCCCTGTCGTGGGCCTATCTTCCCTGCCCTGAGGCACCAGTTCCAGCCTTCCTACAAAGTGGGGACCAAAGTCCTGTCCCACACTCTGAGAAGTCCCCCCCCCCAAGTAAGCAAAGAGTTCATGCCGAGGTGGGAGAGGGTGAAGAGCCCTCACCCTGACTTCAGACCCTGGCCGACTATCAGCAGGGAGGGACACTCAAGGCACAATGGGAGCTCAGCAAGCTCCAAGGAATCAGGAGTCTGCAGCCGCTCAGGGCGTTCCATGAGAAACTCAACAGGCACCAAAGAAAAGAGAAGGTCAAACCAGTGACTTCACAGAGGACACAGCCAATTAACACAGCAAAATGGCTGGCTGCTCCCTCTGCCCTTTCCGGCCCACCCTGTATCCCAGTGGCTACTGAGGAGAGACTGGACTAGAATTTGGGATTAAACTGCCTTCAGCTTCTCAGATATAAGTGAGGCCTCTATCACATCTGCATCCCCATCAGAAGAACTGATTCTCTCTTTACAGGTCTTTCCATTCAGCTGGGCACTTCATGTCTGAAGAGAGCTTTGAGAAGCAGACCTGAGGTCCACTGCATGCCCTCAACTCCACTTACTTCTCTTCACAGTGACAAGCCCCCAGGGATGGGGAGATTAAGTGTCAACGTCTGGCAGCCTCCCAGGAGACAGACAGGCAGACCCTGGGATACTGATGCCATAGTCACAGGAAGAAAAAATAAGAGGGAAGGCAGGACAGATGGAGACCTCACCTGCCAAGAGCCGCTGACTCCCTGCTCTGATGCCCAATCTTACTCGTACAGCATGTTCTCATGCCTCTCTGGCCATCCAATCCTGCCAACAGGGACCTTCACCTCATCCCAAGACAGGCCTCTCCTTCCCTCCTCAGAACCAGCCAAACTGGGGACTGGGGAAACCCATGCAGACCAGAATTCAGTTTTTTTGATGCAGGAACTTGAACTAACCCAAATTAAGAGCCAACAGTATAGCTAATCTTAGAATCACCCCAATATTCTTATTCTTGCTATTTTTTACTGATTTTTTTTAACTCTTAAAAAAACTAGTGAATTATAGTTAGATTTGTAATTAAACATTGACATTTTCTAAAATGTCTATTTTAGAACTTGTTTTAGAATTTCTAAAACAAAACAAAAAGAAAAAACCCACAGTGATTTGGAAAGTGTGTTGGTCCAATGATGTGCTGTGTGACCTGGGGTAAGTCACTTGCTCTTTTTGGGCCTCAGTTTCCCTTATTTATGTCAGGCTAGAAGGTCTCAATGGCTCTTACTGCTGTTTAATCCTTAAATCTCAAAATAGTCTCTAAGTGAACTCTGCACAGACTTCCATGAGGTTCAGTTCTCTGTCTGGATGATAACCAAGACAAGTCATCTGGAAAAGGAATGTTCTATATGTGCCATCTGTGAGGAGCCTGGGAAACAGAGGACCGAACCCTAGGACTAGGGAAGCCTGCTGACTCTTTGGAGCCGGCACTAATGTAATTATGTGATTAGGACATTCACCTTGGTGTTCACTGTGCTTCATTTGGTTAAATCAAAAGTGACAATGAGCTGCCTGGTGGGTGATGCCATTCTCCCAGGAGGCCCCATTTATTCTGGGCAGGGGTCATCCTGAGATCTGAACACCCACTAACAAGGCAGGCAGGTTAGGAGGCTTCTGTTGCCTGGGAAAGAATGTGCCTACTTCTGTCAGGGGCAGAACATAGGAGCTGGGGTTGGAAAGCCCTGGGCCACCACCCCAGCCAACCTTCTCCTGGAGAAGCAGGCCTGGGTAGCTAGCTGACAAAGGTGCCCATTTGTACCTGTGATTTCTTGCCTTTGAATGGAGTGACGCACTCCTTCTCTGTCCTGTAGACGAAATGAGGAGCTCAACTGAGAAAGTAACACTGAGAGCCTTGGAGACAGAAAGCAGAAGGAGGAATTAGGAGGGATCATTCTCCTTATCTAGCTCTGATTGCTCGGAAGCAAGTCCTGGAAGCATCGCTGCTTTGGGGGATGGGTCTCTCCTTTTGTGCAAAAGCTACATCTGCACTTCAGTGGGAAAACATTAAGCCTAAGAAGGGGGGCCAACCCTCCTGGAGACTGCAGCACACATCTCTCCAGGGCTCCTGCAGCCAGAAGTGGGGAACTGACCCCCTGAGTTCCAACCATCTCTCCTAGGTCACAATGGGCATCTGCTTGCTATGTAGCTCCCCAAACATGGGCTCACACAGAGATAATGATGGTTTGTGTGGCTTTCCCTGCTCTCCAAGATGGCCAATGAGTTTCTCTAGTAATTCTCCTTTCCCTGCTCCCAGGTGAGCTTGATATGGAGACCACAGAAGTGAGAGAGGGACAGAGTTCTCCCTGCTGCCACATAGAAAGGGGCTACACTTGTTCCCTGAGGTCCCAAAGGGTGGGAGCAGATAGGAGCAATGGGCAGATGTTCTAGGGAAACTGGTTTTGCCTAGTGTATTAGTCAGTTCTAGCTGCTATAACAAAATACAATATGCCAGTGGCTTAAACAACACATAGACATTTATTTCTCACTGTCTTAGAGACTGGAAGTCCAACATGAAGGCACTGGCGGATTTGGCTCTCATGAGGGCTCTCTTCCTGGCTTATAGATGGTGAGCTTCTCGCTGCATCCTCACATGGTGGAAGGAGGGAGATTTGGCCTCTTCTTCTTCTAAGGACACAGTCTCATCATGGGGGCCCCATCCTTATGGCCTCACCTCACCCTAATTACCTCCCAAAGCCTTATGTCCAAATACCATTACATTGGACTTTGACATGTGAATTTGGGGGAGCAGGGACACAAGGATTCAGTCTATCACAGCCTGTATCAGAAAAGATAGGAGGAAGAGGCAGAGGAATCAGCCACATATGCAGCTGGACAAAACACTTTTTCTCTGTGTTTTTATGGCTCTGGGAGGAATCTGAGAATGGGTGGGAAGTGGTTTTCAGTGTCCCTTCCAAACGTGAGCTTCCATGATCAGCAAAGGACTAGGGTGAAGACCTCAGGAGCAGAGAGTGCAGAATTTAAGGTGTACTCATTCTCAGGTGAGACCCTGTGCTTACCCAACCCTGAAAGTGAGGGCCTCCTCACATTGGTGCCCTGGTGCCTTGCTTGACTCTCATGAGTCCTGGCCCTGTTTTCAACCTGCCCCAGGGTCCCAAATGCCTCAGGAATGCCTTTTCCTATGCAGATTGGTTCAAGTATAGTCTCTTCTGGGACGTCAAGGGAACCCTCAAGTCAATTAACCCATGAACACCAGGCAGTGTTAGAGGCATTACCTAGACAGCATCAGCCCCTGGGGAAAGGAGTCCTGAGTTCTCCAAGGCAGGAGAGAGCCTGACTAAAGTGACAGGTGAGGCCCTCCCCTTGATCATGGAATAAGGCCAGGTCTCCACTGGAAAGGAAGAAAATGAAAACTCATCACATTCCCACTGTGGGTCAGGAACTAATGCATAGTTATCTTATTTGACCCGCAACACAGTCCAGCAAGAGAGGGCTGTTCTCAACTTACAAATAAGGAAACAGAGGCCCAGAGACTTAAAACGATTTTCCAAAAGACGCAGAGAAACAGAAGCCCAAGTCTGACACCAAAACCAGCTGCCTCAAGACCCCAAAGCCTGAATTTTCATTTATTTTCTCACTGCCTCATCTACTCATCCATTCAGTCTCTCAAAGAAAGATTATTTAAGGGCCTACTGTGTGGCAGGAATTGTTCTAGGAGCTTGGGATATAGTTGGCATTTTAGAGATGGGCAGGGAAGAAACACGTAAGCTAAGCAACAGTGCCATCAAGAAAGCAAAACCAAGAGGACGTGGGAGGTTGAGTTGGTTAAACATCTGACTCTTGATTCTGGCTCGGGTCATAATCTCACTGTTCATGAGATCAAGCCCCACATACGGTTCTGCTCTGACAGCGTGGAGCCTTCTTGGGATTCTCTCTCTCTCTCTCTCTCTCTCTCTCTCTCTCTCTCTCTCCCTCCCTATCTCTGCCCCTCTCCTGCTCTCTCTCTCAGAATAAATAAATAAACTTAGAAAAAAAAAAGGAAAGAAAGCAAAAGCAGAAAAATGTGATAGGGGACAATGCGGGTATGGCCAGGTTGGACTGACCAGTCAGTGAGTTCTCTCTGAGGAAGAAACATTTGTCCTGAGAACTGAATGACTAGAAGACAGCCACGCAGAGGTCCAGGGTAAGAACACTCAGGGCAGAGGGAAGAATGAGGGCCCAGGTGCCTAGGAGACCAGAGGAAAGGTCAGATGGCTGAGGCACCATGAGCAGGGGACAAAAAGTGACACAACACAAGGTCAGAAAGAAAAGCAGAGGTGAGCCCATGAACCCACATAAGAAGTTGGATTTTTTCTAAGTACACGTGGAAGCCACTGACAAGATTTAAACAGTGGAGTGGCACATGGTCCAATTTGCCAATTAAGAAGATCACACTGGCTCTCATATGCCATCAAGCTGGGAAGCTGGGAGGCCGCGGGGTAGCCGATTGGCTACTGGCAATATTCCAGACAAGGGAGGGCGGTGGCCAGAATGACTGTGGGAGCTGTGAGGTGGAGAGACGTCAGTGGTGCAGAATGGCTTTTAGACAGGAAGCTGCATGACTTTGTCACTGACTAGCTGGGAGCTGGTGGCCAAAACAGGAATCGGGGAGGGGACTTGCTGGAAGCCAGACTGCGGACACCAGCTTGACCTTCAGAGCAAGACACAGTCAACATCTAATGAATGAAGGAAGGAATCCAAGGGAATTTCAAGATTGTCCCTTCAGGCAGAATCTCAGTCATGTGGGCCAGCCCAGATGGAGGACATATGTGGCTTGAGGGTGCTGTCAGCTTCGTCAACATCATCAGGCCAAAACTGCATGTGGACCCCAGAGGGTGGCAACCGGGACCCAGAATGTGGAAACCAGAAGTGTGCACTCGGGTTTGCCTCTTTTTACCTTTTAAATGTGAGGCTGTGGTCACTTTGTTTCCCCACCACTCCCCTGTGACCCTGCTGTCCTAGAGGACTTCATAAGAGAGAAGAAAGGCCAGTGAGTGGGGCCAGCTTTCACCATGCCGAGGGCCACAAGAATTGTTCTTATTTCATTGACAATAAAACGGGCCATGTTGTATTCATCAACCGCAAATGCACGTGTAATTATACACTACCTTTTTCAGAGTAAAAGCTATACCTTTTATTCAGGGGGAGAGCATTAAGCGCCTTCTCCCTTAAAATGCTGATCTCGCTGCATGCTGTTCTTTGAAGTACAGGGAAGGAAACCTTGGTCTAATCTTGACTTTTATGGGGGGGTGGAGTTAGGAGGAGGGGGTGCCTCCTGAGAACAAGAGGGGACTTATTTTCAATCTTTTTTAAGAGGTAAGAAAATGCAAACCATAAGTAGGCTTAAATGCTTTTTTTCTGAAGCATAATATTATCATACAATGGAGGGGCTATTAAACGCATTATACAATTTAGTTCTGTGACCAGCTTTGGGAGACAGAACCGCGCTGTGCTTCTGAGGCCCCCAACTTGAGGCCCAATTTGCCACTGCGGGGCTTGGAATCCAGCTGTAGTAAACCCTAAGAGGGGCATCCCTGGGCGCTCTGAGAGACAGAGGACTTGACTGCCTCCTTCCGGAGTTGTGGTCCAGGGAGAATTTTCTCTAAAAGGTGCAAATGTATTTTTTGTTTATCTTTCATGTTTTGCATCTTTGGAACTTGGAAGGGGGATTAGGTTCAATGTCTTTTATCTCCCCTGCTCCATTTTTAGGCTGATATCCTGGTTCATCTGTTTTTAAAGCTACTGAAGATCTCAGTTTGGGCCCCTGTCAGAATTTCTAAGTATCGACTGTTCTTTGACCCTGAGCATCCTCAGTAGTCCGCCCACAACCCCCCTGGGCCCCTACAGCCAGTAGACTCAATACTCAATACAGCCACCACTACTCTGCTTGGCCCCTCCAGTGGCCACTGGCTTACTCAGAGCCACAGCTGTGGTCTTAACAAAAGCCCCTTGCTCCCTCCCTGACCCGCCTCCTGTCCCCCTCACTCACTGGGCTCCAGCCACACAGGTGGCCCTCAGGCATTTCAGGCCTGCTTCTGCCTCACGGTCTTTGCACAGCCAGTTTCCTCTACCTGGAATGCTCTTTTCCTCTGTTTATTAGCAAGGCCTTTCCTGACCACTCTTGTCTAAAATCTCAGCCCTCCCCCTGAATGCTCCTCCTCCCTTCTCTCCTTTATTTTTCTCCAAGCCATTTTTATTGTCTCAACTTCGCTATACCATTTTACTTACACACTTGTTTATCGCCTGTCTGCTCTCACGAGAATGATCATGTCATGAGGGCAAGGATTTTGGCTCAGTGTGAATTCCCAGGGCCTAAAACAGAGTCTGGCACAAAGGAGGCCCTTAATAAGCGTTTATTGAGCCAATGAATGAAGTGAGCAAAGCATGAACATGGGGTCAGCCCTATGTTCCTAGCCATGTCCCAGCTCCTAGCCATGTGCCACTGGGCAAGTTAGTGAATCTCTGTCTAAACATTCATTTCCATGTCTCTAAAATGGGTGACATAGTCCCCACCTCAGAAGGTGTCTGTGAGGAACATGTAGACCATCTAGCACAGTGAAGGGCACAGAATGAAGACTGAACAGATACTAACATTCTGCCATCTCCTGCACACCCCCATCCCCAATGTCAGTGGCTGCAGAATTCATTGGTGGTAATGGGAGAGCTCAGTGTGTCCAGAGGGGTAGCCCTGGTGGGGCATCGCCAGCCATCCAGAGTCCACAGACTGGAAGGGGCCCTGAGCCCTCACTGACCATTAGCCCTGGGTACCACTTGGGGGTCTGTGAACTCCAAGAACATTCTCCTGGGCATCCCGGACTAGGTTTACTCCCCCAACCCACCTTTCCACAGCAAGGGCTACTTACAGCCTTTATGTATCCCAGGGAACACCTTGCAAGGAGAGGTAGTTGTGGGAGAAATAAGTGGTTGATTCTATAAACCCTGCACCCCCACATCCTCCTGGGGCTTCCAGGACACGGGTCTTCTCAGCTCTGCTAGACCAGAGAGAGCACACTGATCCCCTCAGGGCCTGTCCTACTGACACTGAGCCTTACTCCGGGCTGGAGCTCAAACCTGGAGGTTCAAAACCACAGGTGGAACAATGGCTCCCACTTGCAGGGCCTCAGATCCCCCATATTCAGGGCATGGAGAATGATCATGACGCACACTACTCCCAAAGTGCAACCCGGTTCACCTGGAACATGTGAGGACACTGACCCTGATCGTTTCAATCAGGGGAAGTGACACCTCAGCAACATTGTCTTGGTCTTGAAAACAAAAGGAAATCCTAGCAATCACCTTCCAGAAGTCTCCAACAATCTGCACCTGCCTGTCACCATGACCTGCACCCACAAGATGCTCCCTGCCCATCCTGGAGCTGGCCCTGGCCAGGGCAGGGGCCCATTATCTTCTTGGTTTCTCCAGCAACTGCAGCATGGGAACCATCTTGCTGCCAGAGCTGCTCCTGATGCCAAGGGGATGATCCTGGGCTAAGGTCAGCAGCATTCTCTAAAGCCTTTTTCCCTGCACAGGGCCTGTATCCGTGGGAACTGCTGCTTAACTCAGTTTTCCTGATCGGCACTCCACGATCTGCAAAACCTGCCGTCCACAGCATCACAATATTTTTCCAACCCTCTTCCATAAGCAGCCAAGCTCTGTTCTAGATCTCCTTCCTTTCCCTCTTCCTTGAAAGGGCTGGCCAAGGGCTACCCACTCATGGATACTCCCTGGTGGCATGGCTCTGGGTTGGGCATATTCCCTTGATCTGCTCACTGTAGAGGGAACAGAGCTACAATGGAAGGTCAGGCTTCCCCCAAGCACTGGTCCTCTGAGGGTCTGAGGGCTCGCAGACATACCTACATGAGGGGTTGCCTGGAGGAAACTGTCCCTCTGTTGCCGGCTGGCACCTTGCACAGCACCTGGTGTTCACAGAATAATTGGCTCCATGAGGTAGGAGGAATACAAGAATATGGCAATGCTCTCACTTTCCGGTCATTTTACATGGTAATCTCAGGCACTCAGGGGCCCTGGGGGAGCAGTTCCAGATTACTCTCTTTCCAGAAGGAAAAGGAAGACAGCAAACAGCTCACTTGAGACTTGAAGGGTGGGAGGGGTTGAGGGCTTGGTGCCTGAAAGCACTCTCTCTCTCTTTCCAGCAGCTGCAGGGTGTTGCCGGGGCAACAGACGGCTGTCTGACAGGATTTGGCAATTTAACTCTTACTCGCACAAAACACGAAAGTGAGAACGATTTAACAGATGTTCCTGCTTCCGACCGTTCACGCAGTGGAGAGAAGCTTGTGATGCATCTGGTCTGGGCCTAGTAAAGGCACTTCCGACTTCCTTGTGGTACTGGCTCATGCCCAGCAGGTTCAGGCTTCCCAGTTCTCTGGGAACCAAAGAATGATCTTCAACATCCCAAATACTAGGCTTCCTCAAGGGCACCAGGATAACCTGCCGGCCCGGGCCCAGGAGACTGAGTTGGAATCTTTTCAGATGCAGTGATGCCAGAGGTCTACAGTGGGGGCCCTCAAGCCTCAGAGTGCATCAGAGTTACCTGGGTGGGGGGAGGTATTTGCTAAAACACATATTGCCGGGCCCCACCCACAGAGTTTCCGATACAGTGTGTCCGGGGGTGGGGGTGGCCAAGAATTTGCATTTCTGACAGATTCCCAAAGGATGTTGATGCTGCTGGTCCAGGACCACCCTTGAGACCACAGGTCTATATAGCCTTGCCACTCGAAGCATGGTGCTGAGCCAGGAGGGCCAGCATCGCTTGGACATTTGTAGGAATGCAAGTTCTCAGGCCCTGTACTTAGCTCTCCAGAATAGAATCTCTAGGGGCAGTGCCTGGGAGTGTGGGTTTTAGCAAGACCTCCAGGGAATGATGAGGGGATTCTCACACTCATGTTTGAGAAGTGCTGGGCTGGGGCAGAGTGTTTGAACCTTTGAGGAACACTCCGAGTGCTTAGCTGCACTCCCATCTCTGGCAGTGGTGCGCAGGCCTCCCTTACGTTTAAAGCTCCCCGGATAATTATAATGAGCTGAGGCCTGAGATGTTCAGGTCTAGAGCCCCACTGCACAAGTGTGGTCTCAGGACCAGTGGCTTGAGTACCATCCAGGAGCTGCTTGGAAGTGCACAGGCTCAGGCTCTAGTCTGCTGTGCCAGAATTTACATTTCAACGTGGTCTCTAAGTAGTTGGTCTGCACAATGAAGCCTAAGTTCCATTCACTGATTTAGAGACCCCTCCTGCCCATACCTACTTTGTATGGCCCATGAACAAGGCATTCGTTCTCTCTGAGTCTCAGTTTACTCACGTCTTGCACGCGAGTGTCCCGATAACACTCATGAGCTGCCGGTTCTTAGAAACTGGACTCCTAAGAAATCACGGTCTTTCTTGGGGCGCCTGGGTGGCTAGGTCAGCTGAGCATCTGACTTCGGCTCAGGTCATGATCTCATGGTTGGTGAGTTCAAGCCCGACGTCGGGCTCTGTGCTGACAGCTCGGAGCCTGGAGCCTGCTTTGGATTCTGGGTCTCCCCCTCTCTCTGCCCCTCCCCCGCTCATGCTCTGTCTCTTTCTGTCTCAAAAATAAATAAACATTAAAAAAATTGTTTTAAAGAAATTACAGTCTTTCTTAAATACAGAGAACAAACTGAGGGTTAATAGGGGATGGGGGAGAGGGGAAAGTGGGTGATGGGCATTGAGGAGGGCACCTATTGGGATGAGCACTGGGTGTTGTATGGAAGCCCATTTGACAATAAATTATATTTAAAAAAAAAAGAAAAGAAATCACGGTCTTATTTTCTCAAACCAGGCTGGGCCCAGCTAGAGATGTTACCTAGTAGTATCTAAAGAAACTCAGTGAAAAGGACTGTTCAGGAATAGGTTTAATGAAGATGATGGGTTGGATTATATAAATTAGTAGGTGGAAGGTCTATGAATCAAGCAGGATAAGATAAATGTGGGTTCCTGAGTGCCTGGGTGGCTCAGCTGGTTAAGTGTCAGACTCTTGATTTCAGCTCAGGTCATGATCCCAAGGGCGTGGGATCAAGCCCCGTGTCAGGCTCCACACTGGCCATGGAGTCTGCTTCATTAAGATTCTCTCTCTCAGGGCTCCTGGGTGGCTTAGTTGGTTAAACATCTGACTTTGGCTTAGGTCATGACCTCACGGTTTGTGGTTTCGAGCCCCATATCAGGTTCTGTGCTGACAGCTCATAGCCTGGAGCCTGCTTCAGATTCTGTGTCTCCCTCTCTATGCCTCTCCCCTGCTCATGCTCTCCCTCTCTCTCTCTCTCAAAAATAAATGAACATTAAAATAAATTTAAAAAGAAAAAAAAAAGATTCTCTCTCTCCCACTGCCCCTCTCCCCTGCTCGCTCTCTCTCTCTAAAATAAAAGATTAAAATATAATGAAATAAAATTTAAAACATTAAAGAAAAGATAACTGTGGGTCCCTAACTGCACACAGGCATGCCTGTCCAGAATTCACAGCATTAATGGAAATAGAGAATGTGCACTTAGCCCAAAAGGAAGTGCAACAACAGAGTTAAGGGCTGGGTGGGTGTGATTATAAAAGGCCAAAAGACCCCTGCAATTTGGCCTTGAGACAAGAACTTAAAAGACTCTGAGTATGAAGGGCGTTGAGGAGAAACGGAAGCTCCGCCCATCTCTTTCACTGAGGGCTGAGTTCACATGAGGTCACAGACTCAGCCTTAGACTCCTGCCCGGGGGCCACTAGACACTGACTATGCAGGTAGCATGTCCCCCACAGAGCTTAATACCAAGCCTGACTCTCATGCGACTGGGACAGTTTATCTGCAGTTCGGCCAAAGACGGGATGCATCCGGTGGCCTTTGTTAACAATCATTGTTCAGCTTTCTCACCTGTGTGAGGGGAGCGGGCAAATGTTCCCCTGGGTTCCTGCGTGGGTCCTTTAGGAAAATACCATGCCAACCCTAGATGCCCAGAGAGCCCCCTGAGGCTGTCCCGCTCAGGTGAAAATGCATGTCAGACACTAAATGCTCACCACAGAGAGGCAGGGCTCACAAACAGCTTGGTTCGGGCTAATTGTCAATAGCCTTTGGGCTCAAGTGGGAGAAGTGAGCTGTCTGGCTTTGGTCAGACACCTTGGCTCTTCTCCGTGCTCTGTGCCACCATAACTATGCTCCCACCTATCGATGCACTTCTCTCAAGATGGGAGACACAGACAACTTCCGTGCATTCTATAAATGCATCCACCGTCCTATAAGGTCAGGGGACCAGGCCATGGCAGCAACACAGTGCTGAGTGGTGGCCCAGGGCAGAGACTCTGTACTAAACCCAAACCCACCACTAGCCTTTGTGTGATCATGGGCAGATCAAGACAGCCCTCTGGGCCTTAGATGATGCATCTGTAAAATGAAGGCACTGGACCAAACACTTTCTCAGGTCCTTTGTGGCCTGAATTCTCCATGTCTGGAAATCAGCATATGATTTCACAAATGTTCATTGAGTGCCTACCATGTGCCTGGTGCTGTCATAGATGCCAAGGCACAAAGTCTCAAATTAGTAACACAACAGGCCCTCCCCAGAGGATTTAAACATGAAATGACCAGGACCCAGGAATGCTCCAAACTCATCGAGACATTTAACGTTAAGTGTTCATTCATGTAGAATCTCAGTGTCGTTTCTTATCAAGTGCCTCAGTTTTAAGTCAGGTAACAGACATAGAGCATATTATTTTAACCATTGGGATGATTTCCCTGGGATAAAATTTAATGTGTTTGCTCTTAGATTGTATGAGGGAGCAAAATGAGAAATGTCCATTTGAAAAAAGGGTCTGTAACAAAATTTCCACCAAACACTGTTATTTCTGCCTTTGCTATGAAGACAAGATAATATCAGGTAGTAAATTCCTCTAGTGCCAAGATGTCTCTCTTAAGAAAAATCTGAAGTACTCTTTGATCAGAGAATATGACATGTTTTCCTTTTTGCCTTGGCTGTTGGGAAGCGCAGTGACAAACTGAATGCTTAACTGCAGTTATATTCATCTCGAAACCTGGCACATCTATTCTTTGGCCTCTTGTAACTGGGTTTTTAGTTTAGACTCTTAATTTTCTTGTTCCTGTGTGTTTTGTAATTGTGAGCAGGCTTAATACATTTTGGAACTGAGTAGGAATAAATATTCCAGAGAGTTACAGAAGGTGAAAGCTTCAAGAGCCCTTTTCTTGCACCAGAAAGTAAGTGACTTACCTAATGCTAGTCAGTGTGTTGTGACTGAAAGGGGATTCAAGTCAAAGCCCACCCCCCAGCCTAGTGGTCCTAACTACCTTCACCCTTCACATGATTCCCTAATGACCCTGGTAGTAGTTCCTCTTCCCAGTAGGCAGCTGAGATCCCAAACACAGGAGAAACGTGTACTGTGCACACTAATGGAGGGTGGAGGGTTCTGGCTGCCCCAACCTTTCTGGCATCCTGTAGCCTCTTCCTCGGACACGAGGAACATGGAGCCAACTATGAGAATGAGTAGCTCACCAATCAGATACATTTGCATCACTTCTTTTGGTGAATGACAGATGTGACCAAAAAAAAAAAAAAAAAAAAAATATATATATATATATATATATATACATATACATATATATATATATATATATATATATATATATATATATATATATTTCTTTGGGCCTATTCTCCATTCTCAGTTTCCAAAAATATATTTGCAGTGTTTTCTTCTTAAGATGCCCTTCCATCTCTGTAAGTCCTGCTAGGATCTAATCCCATAAGTGACGATCGGTGACTTGCATCGGTACCAGGCACCTGTTATTAAATATTTGTTGAAATATTTCTGTTCTGAGTAGTGATTAGCCACAGGCTGAGACACCCTGTCCCCATCCCCAACTACTCTGGGGTTTGTCTGGCCCAAACCCCAGGGGCCCCAGGTCACCCCCTCCCAAGGAGGTCTATCAGTGACTGTGCCTCACAGTTGGTTCACTATTTTGAATTATCAGCCCAGGTTCAACAGAACAGAGCTTTCAAGGAGAAATAACATGGTGTTTGGAGTTTGACATTAGACCAGAGTTTGAGTGTCTGCTTTGCTAATTGATGATGTAGGACCTTGGGCAAATTACTTAGCCTCTCTCAGGATAATATCTGTCTTATAGTGTTGGTAGGAGATGGACAGAACACGTACATAAAGGTGCTTTGTAAACTCTAAAAGGGCCATCGGTCAGCATCTTGGAATGAGTCAGCAATGGTGGAAGTGGACAAGCTTGTTAAAATCGTACCGAGGGGGGGTGGGTAGGTGAGATGTGGTCTATACACACAATAGGGTATTATTCAGCCTTAAAAAGTGCAAACATTCTGACACATGCTACACGGATGAACCTGGAGGACATTATGCTAAGTGATAATAAGCCCGTCACACAAGACCAAGTACTGTGCGATTCCAGTTACATGAGGTACCTAGAGTAAATAGAGACAGAAAGTAGAAGGTGGGTTGCTAGGGACTGGTGTGGGGAGGATATAGGGAGTTCAGTGCAGTGTCAGTGTGGGAAGATGAAAAGGGTCCTCAAGGGGGTGGTGGCGATTACTGCACAACACTGTGAGTGAACTTCATGCCACTGACTATACATTTAAAAATGGTGAAAACGGTAAGTTTTATGTTGTGTGTATTTTATCACAATAAAAAAAAGAACTTAAAAATTTAGAACTATACGGGGTGCCTGGGTGGCTCAGTTGATTAAGCTTCTGACTTTGGCTCAGGTCATGATCTTGAGGTTCTGAGTTCAAGCCCAGTATCAGGCTGAGCGCTGTCAGAGCAGAACCTGCTTCAGATCCTCTGTCTCCCTCTCTCTCTCTCTGCCCTTTCCCCGCCCCCTCTTTCAAAAATAAACAAATAAACATTTTTTTTTTTTTAAAAAAAGAACTATACCAGGAGTCACACACCACAGGTCCCAAGGGAGACACTGGCATGCCTCTGGGAGGAATATTCATACGTCTTTGTGTATGGAGTTTGCGGGATTTAATCTGGTTGTTCGGTAAGAGTTTTGCTCTCTCCTATTTCTTGGGAATATGGCTGATTGATGAGGCTTACGACTCAGTTCTTCTGGACTATTAGGGCATTCTTGTACAACATTCAGGAATGTTCCTTGAGAATATGCATCATAGGACTAGGGTTTTAATTACTAGGAATTGATGGAACACCTATTTTGAAAGAATGAAATTGACCCATGTTATAAGCTAAGAATTTAAAGTAACCCATCACCAACGGTCACAGATGTCTCAGTATCTTAGTTGAAGATCACTACGAGTAACAAAACAACTATGGAAAAGAGATGTTACACTGGCCATTCCTCCCGGGGCAGTCATCAAAATGCACACTGCTCAGAATGCCTGCAAAGAGTTCCTCTAAGTTTAGGGTTCCATGGCTACTGGCTCCAGTCTGTGAAGGGAAGGAGTGACATGAACTGAGCCTCAGTGTACCAGACTTTCCCATATACTCCTTCAATCTTCCCAACTGCCCTCTGAAATCTATTCTATCCCCACTTCATAAATGAGAAAACTGAGCCCCAAGAAAGGCATAGGCTACTGATATTTCTTGAGTGCCTACTTTGCGTTGGTACTGTGACTAGGTGCTTTCCTAATGGTATCTCATTTCTCTGGATCTTCCTCTTCCCTTCCCCCTCGTAATCCTCCTCTTTCTTTTTTATTTAAAAAAAAATTTTAAATATATGTTTAAGTTTATTTATTTGGGGGGGGAGGGGCAGAGAGAGAGGGAGAGAGAATCCCAATCAGGTTCTGTGCTATCAGTGCAGAGCCCAACGTGGGGCTTGATCTCATGAGTTGTGAAATCATGACCTGAGCCGAAATCAAGAGTTGGAAGCTTAACCAACTGAGCCACCCATGTGCCCCTTCTTCTTTTTACAAGTAGGAAATTGAAGCTCGGAGAGGTTAAGCCATTTGCTTAAGATCACACAGGGAGTGCATGAGTCAGAATGGAACACATATCTTTCCAATAACCCGGCAATTCTCCTTATATCCCAGTTGCCTTTGTGGGATGTGGGAAGGAGGAATTAGGTACCTTAGTAGGTACCTGGCAGCTAAGTGGGCCTCAACAGATGGTAGCAGACTCTGAGATGTCAGTCTTCAGAGAACACTGTGCTGTATACTTCTAGTTTTAATATGTAAGCTGGGAGTTAGGGAGAAACACCTCTCCTTGGGAGTGTGGGATGAGCAAGGCCTGACTGGAGGGCTTCTTAATGACAGGGAAATGGATGGACAGAGAGGACAGCATCTCACCCACAGTCACACAGTGGGACCAGGGCTGCTATATCCCCTCCTGAGTTCCTTTTCAGAACAGTGCACGGGCAGCAGCGAGTTAGGGTGACCAGTTCAGGGGGAGGTGGATGACCCCAGGAGAGGCAAGGGTACTTCTGCCCCAGCCTGAACCTTGACCACAGTCCCTGCAGGCCCTAGTCACTGGGCAGCTCGGCCACATCCTGGGCTGGTCCTTCTGCAGGAAAAATCACTTTTTATTTCATCCATAGTCCAGCTTCAGTGGGGGAGAAGGTGACAGGTGAGTACTAGGTTACTCTAGGATGCCCAGAGAACAATTTTGCTTTTATCCCCACTCTCCCCTTTCCCTCTTGCTGAGAAACGTTACTCCAGTGAGATTCCATTCCTTTCCCAAGGGCTGCTTCCAAAGAAAGGCTCCATCTGTGGCAAGTGGCAGAAGAAAGAACACAGAACTCAATGTCAGCATACCAGGGTTCGTGGGCAGAAGAGGGACAGTGTTTGTGTCCCCCCAAATTCATATGTTGAAGCCCCTAACCCACGATGTGATGATATTTTGGGGTGGGGTCTTTGAGAGGTGACTAGGTCCCAATGACATCATGAGGGTGGGGCCCCATGATGGGATTAGTGAGCTTATGAGGAGAGGAAGAGAGAGAATTCTCTCTCCCTCCATGAACACACTCTGAGAAAGGGCCATGTGAAGGCAGAGGGAGAAGGCAGACATCTAAGAGCTATGCCACCTGCTGGCCTGTGACCTGGGGTGGGGTTAGCCTCCCTCAGCCTCAGTATCTTCTCTGTCAAGTGACCCTATGATTATATGACCTGCAAAGCTCTATCATTTGTACCAGTAGCTACAGGGGACAGGAGGGAACCAGCAGCTGCAGGCTGGCAGACAGCCCCCTCTGCTGCCCCAGGTGCACAGTGCCGTGGGAGGCGGTGTGGCTGACTTGACCCCAGCTACTCCTGTGTCTCCCACTCATGAGCGGTCAACAGAACTGCTTCTCCCAGCAAAGGACACAGCAGCATCGAGGCGGACTGCTGCCCACGAATAAAAACCACTCTGGCACAATCCCCCAGCTCTCTGAGAAGTCAGGTTCAAATAAAGTTGTGATGAAAAGCAAACACCAGCTAAGCAATGTGTTTCAAACCTTTGTCATCTGAGTGGGCCAGAATGGTGGCTCTTTCCCTCTGCAGGAGTGTTCCTGTGCCCTCGCCCACCAGCCTGCTCTGGGCACAGGGCTGAAAGAGGGAAAATTATATCTCTGCTCAGGCCCACGCTGGCAACAACACATGTGCTCTTGCTGATCTGCGTGGTTCCTCTGTGGGCTGGAGAAAAGGTGAAGAATCAGTTCCAGAGAGTTGTTCAAGAAAGTGGAGGCACAGCCCTCTGTAGAAGCACTGTCCAGAGAGTCAGGAAGCCAGAACTCCAATCCCAGCGCAGAGATGGGCTGGCCGGGAGCTGGGCTGGCAATACATCGACATGGGCTCTGCTTAGGCCACTGCTGCCTCTACCACAGTCTCCAAGGGAGACTTGGGTTTGAATTCCTACTCTACCCCGTGGACCAACAACTCCATCTCTGAGTCTCGCCCACTGGAAACATGATAGTATCAAAACTTGTCCCCAACACTGTGGGAGCATTTATGAGGTCATGAATAGAAAAGTATCTGTACTTATTGAATGACTGAATAGAAAAGTAAATGGGCCCAGCAAAGAGCCATGGTTTTCATTGCTCTCCATTACCATGGAGGCTCCATAAATGGGAAGGAGCCAGAGGAAAGACATGATTCCCAGAGACCCAGGGGACCCCAGACAGCAACTGGTCCAGTCCTTATTTGTAGGATAGGGACCCGCGAGCCAGAGGAGCCAGCACATGCTAGCTCTGAACCTCACCCAGTCATGGTAGAGAGATCTGTATGCACTGCTGTCTTCATCAGACCACCAGCTACTTGAGGACAGCGCTTCCGCATTCATGCACTGAATACATGACTATTGGGAGTCTGCCGGGTGCCAGACAGTGGGCGCGTGAGGATGGAAAAGAGACAACCTGCCTTCAGAAGTGTTAACTCCACAGTCTAGGAAGAGCAATGGGGCACAGACCGACCGGGTGTCATTCTTCTCTTTATTCTAGTGCCTGGCACAGAAGAGCACCCAATAAATACTGAGTGAATGAACATCATGAAGCCATTAAAGTAGCTTCGTGGCATCAGTGTTCCTAAACCAGCCCACTTGCTGACTTTCTCACTATTTGTCTCTGTTTCTCTCTCTCTCTCTCTCTCTCTCTCTCTCTCTCTGTCACTCTCTCAGAGCAGGGTATGCAGGACAATTTTGCAATTAATTAATTTAACAATGAATTCCTCCAAAACTGATGTGGCCTCACTGAAAGCAGAACACATCTGGCTGCCTGAGCGCCCATTTACTTGAGGGCTCGAGTGAACCAGGAACACATGTGTGGACACAGGACATGGTCATGACCGAGCATGCACTTCATCAGTGCCTGAGCTTGCGGACCCCCACGTGGGCCATTCCTCACTTGCTTGCCTCATTCACTCTTCCACTTTACTGAGGCCTGGGCCACCAGATGTTGAACGACTTCCAAGGTCCAAGGATGCCCCCCTAATAGAAACGTACTTCAAAGTGGCCAGGTGATATGCCTGAGATTACAAAGCTAGTAAATTTTCTTGAGTTCACACCTGGGACCCTTTGCTTCCCGCATGAGACCTCATCTCATCGAAGCTCCCATTAGAAGCAACCTGGCAGCCTCCCATAGCTGGCTGGCACCACAGAGATGGTCCAGGCCTGTACCCTCATTTCTAAGATGGAGAAGGCAGGTGTTCAGGAGTGGTGCAAAGTCTGGAACCCTTGACTCCTAATCCCATTATTGTTCTCACCCGCCCCCTGCCACACTGCCCTCTGGTGGCCATCTGGAGAACACCTGTGAAAAATGACAAATCCTCTAATCCAAGGTAAAGAAACAAGATATAGAGGTTTCTCAAAAAATTAAAAATAGAACTACCATATGTTCCAGAAATTCCACTTCTGCTTATTTATCCAGAAGAAATTAAAATACTAAGTAGAATATACATCTGCACCCCATGTTTATGGCAGTATTATTTATAATAGCCAAGATATGGAAACAAATGTCCACTGATGGGTAAATAAGTTGTGTGTGTATGTGTGTGTGTGTGTGTCTGTCTGTCTGTCTGTGTGTGTGATGAAATATTATTCAGCCATTAAAAATGAGGAGATCCTACCATTTGCAACAATACGGACGGACCTTGAGAGCATTATGTTAAGTGAAATAAGTCAGATACTGAAAGACAAATGCTGTATGTGTGGAATCTAAAACATAACACCCTCCCAACTCATAGAAAAAGAAATCAGACTTTGGTTACTCGAGGGGAGATTTGGGGGAGGGGGAATTGGGTGAAAATGTCCAAAGGGCACAAACTTCCAGTTACAAGATAAATAAGTACTCGGAATATAGTGTTCAGCATGATGACAGGAGCTACCACTGTCCCATGATACACAGCAAAAGTGTTAAGACAGTAGATCTTAAGAGTCCTCATCACAAGGGGAATTTTTTTCTTTGTCTTTCTTTTTTACATATTATCTCTATAAGATGATGAATGTTAACTAAACTTACAGCAGTAATCGTTTCACAATACATGCAAGTCAGATTGTTATGCTGTCCACCCTACACCTATATGTACTACATGTCAATTATATCTTAATAAGACTTGGGGAATAAAAGAAAGAAACAGGAGAATTTCTAAAAACTGAAATAGTCTGTCAGTGGGCCTTGCGAGGTGGTGAGTCCCCCATCACTGGAGAAATCTGGGATGAGACAGGCGATAAGTGGGGATGTGACTCAAACTTTATAGCAAGTGGCACTACACAAACAAATAAGCCCCAACAGCTTTTGAAAACTGGAAGAGCAGAGCCTGGGCTCTCCAATTATCAATTTTGTCACCCTCTCAGAGATGGTAGAAGAGCAAAGTCCCTCCATCCCTTATGGTCTATAACTGAGGCCAGTCCTGGAATGGAGACAGCATAGGGTCATGGAATGAGGTCAGGCTTTGGAATTGAGAGAGTAAATTAGGCCAATTACTTAACCTCTGTTTTACCTCCCAACTTTGTGTAAGAATCAGAGGGGCTAATTTTTGAAAAGTGCTGTCAGAGCACTTTGGCTGCTTGTGGTGATGGGGTGATGATGTCAAGACATGGCTTTTTGGAGCAGAAATTGTCATCTGCATCGCTCCAACTTCCATATTTTGACTCTTTTAATCCCATGTCTGAAACCTAAAGAGTCCACCTTCTTGAACTTCCTTCCCATTCCATTAGCCAGAGGGATGGAAACTGAAGGGGACTGGCCCCTAGTTCCTGGGCACCGCCTGGGGACCCAGTGACATCCAATGACAGTCTAGACCTCCCCCTCCACTACCACCTAAACCATAACTTACCACAATTCAGAACAGATTTATAAGCGGGAATAGATTTATTGCCTAATATGTATATTTAATGATCTTCAAAGATAGTTCATAAATACACCGTGCAATTTATTGGTATTTAATGTTATACATTAATTAATAATTTTTAAGCCATCCAACATTTGCCAATTTGAAAAACTTAATATACATTCAATAACTCTTGTCAAGACTTAATAAATTTCTGTGGATTTATACATCCTACGAAATGCACTCTGTCTCAAACAAGTTAAATAATGTGTTTGGGGGGAGGACAATTTATTAAAGCCTGATTTAACAAGAAATAGGTGTATTTTATCAGTTGAGCTTTCTATTAGGGACTCTTATGCATTCTCTTCCAAAGAAACAGAGAGTCACCTTAACACACCCTGTTCATGGGGGCTGTGTTAGACACAGTATTAGCCTCTGACTCTAACACAGAAGGAAATGTGGTTCCTCTTTCCCTTCCTGCCCCAGCTCTGTCCCTGACCCTCCTCCCTTCTTTGCTTTGACAAAGGTGCTCACCTTCAGCCTCAGCCACTGTCTCCATGGATTCACTCACATTCAACAGCCCGGCCCCAGGCTGCCAAGGGCTTCTCCACCAGACTGTGTGTCTTAGGCCCAGCACACTGATGCTGCTGTGGGCCACTACCCACCAGTCATCCTCTTCAGCACCAGAGGCAGCCAGACAACTCTCCCCACAGGCTGACGCAACACCTTGTCCTGTCGCTCTCTGCCTAGGAAATAAAGTGGCTACCATGGCCTGTGGGCAAGGCCACACTCCCTAGCTGGACATTCCAGGCCTCCCGAGTGTCATCCTGCCACCTTCCCAGCCACAGCTCTAAATAATCCCACACCGAAAGCCCCTCTAGGCGAATTACCCTGCTGTCATGCCCACACTTCTCCGTCCTGTGCTTCCCCTGCCTGGAATCCTGTTGATGTCTCCTGCTGACGTCCTGCTTGAGGGTCAAGGACCAGCCCCATCTCCACTGTCCTTTCTACAGTCTCTCTGAATCCCCAGCTGGAAAAGAGCTCACCTTCCTCTGCAGGTTCCCTGAGGGTCTCATGGCATACCTGACTCTACCTCCAACCTTTCTCCTACTAGAAAGGCTCCCAGAGGGGCCATGGCCCACTCACCTGTCCCCTCACCCCTGCAGGGCCCAGCGGGACTCAATATGCATTTGCTGAGATAACACACAAGAAAACCAACTAATGTTCCTTTGCATTCACAGAAAAACAAGGAAGCAAGCAGGTGCTTGCACCCACAGGCACAGGAGTCCTGGTGGCCCCAGGCATCTTCAGCCCTGCCCAGCAGCTAGCATGATCCTGGCTCCTAGTGGAACCACCTGGAACTGAGGCCAACTCCAGGGTCACCACATCAGACCCAGCCTCTTTGACAGTCTCTTTTCTAGCCAGGTCTTTTAAAAAGACTCTTGTCTCTCCAGCCGCCCACACAACCAAGATATGCACATGGAAATCTGGGCAAATCACTTCACTTGACTGAGTGCATTTCATTCTCAGTGAAGTGGGCTAGGCCTTCCCCTACCCGGGTCCCAGTGTTCTCATGGGGCCACATGAAGTCACATGTTTGCAGGTCCTTTGCGGACAAGTGTGGTAGCTGGAACTGCTGATGACTGTAGCAGCTCCTGGCTGCCTTGGCCTCTTGCAGTTTCCTCTCTGGGCTTTGACCACGGCCTGTGTGCTTTGGAAAGAGGAGATGTACGATGGTGAGCTGCTGTGCAGATGTGGTGGGTGAGATCTTGCAAAAGACTAGAGGACCCGCCCCTCTTGGTGTTTTGGAGGCCCTATAAGGACCTCTACAGTGACCCTGAGAAAAGGGTCCATGGGAAGGTTCACTCGCCCCAACCTCAAGCCTACAGCTGTAGTCAGCCATGCCCCATCCTCGTCCATGTGGACCTTGAGGCCGAACTCTGTTCCTGGGAATTCCCCAACTGATGCAGACAAGCAGGGGGTGCCAAAGGAAACCAGAGCTGGACAGTAGTTAAAGGTAAATACACGTTTTACTCAGGAACTATTGCGATAGGAGAAAGAGACCTCAAACTGAAACTGGGCTCAATTCCAAATAACAAGGAAAAATGGGGATTTATAACCAAGGAGCAAGGAAGGAGGTCGGTGGATAGAAAGTTTCTAACAGGTAGGGACTCAGGTGAAACCCACCTACCAGGATTCTCACTAAAGCAGGTCAGGTCAGCCGACCTCACTGTGGGGGGCAGAGGGGGGCAGTGCGGGAATTGATCCGATATGAGGGTGGGGATTCTGGCTAAACTGATTAGGCAGGGCTTTTGTTAACACTGGTCAATGCAGAGACAGACACAGAAGTGCAAAGGTAGATGGAGGCCTAGCTGGGAAGCCGGTTCAGACGAGGCTGGCCAAAGTTTGGTTGAGGGCGGGGAGGTGGTCATCGTCAGTAGCCACGATGAGATGCCTTGGGCAGGCCAGGAGTACAGAGGCAGAGGGGTCTCAGAAAGGCTCGCTGGGCTGGGCTCTGAAGGTGGTGCACCCTGTCTCTTTGGGGGTGGTCAAGGCAAGGGAGCAGCCGGCAGAAGTGGGGGTGCTCAGGAGGTTGGGAAGGGGCCGTTGGCTAGGGCTGCAAGTGGGAAGGGACAAAGAAGGGTTGGCAAGACCCTCAGAGGTCCAAGTGAGGAGGACCCTGATTCCAGGCAGAGACGTTGGCACCAGATCTCCTGGGTGACAGGGAGCTACTCTAGGATGTTAAACAACAGATTGGTCTCTCTGGTTTATGTGCAGAAAGGACCACTCAGGACAGGGATTCTCATCCACCTTGTTCATTGCTGGTCCTAAATACAGAGAATGTGCCTAACACACAGTAGATGCTCAAATGGCATTGTATGGGTTGTGACTGATGGATTATGATCTCTCTCTCTCTCTCTCTCTCTCTCTCTCTCTCTCTCAGATTAGGGGCTAGAGGGACTAGGGACAGCAACACTTTGGGGTGGCAGTAGGACCCCATAAATTGTTGTAGTAAAAAAAAGCCAGCAAAAGCAAGTTTTTAGGGGGAAAAATACCCAGTAAATGCAGACACTTTTTCAAATTTTAAATTCCTATCCCATTTCTGCCCCCACCCCAGAAACCTTCAATGTCTGCTACCACTTATCCACTGTTAGGTAGGCTCAGGCAAGAAGCCCAATGAGAAAAGAGCAGAGCAACACACATAGACACAAAACTCATACAAAAACTCGGAGGCAAGGAGCATGGCCATTTCCCACAGATCGGTGTGCCCACAGGTGTGGGTTTGAGTGCATAGACAGGAGGTAAATAGATTCTCTGAGAGTGAACTTATTCAGAACTCCTATGGCAGGATGAATTCTATCAGTCATGTATGTGGTCTGGGATCCATGGGTGTGTTTCATCTGGGGCCCACAGTGGCCTGAACCAATGCACAGCAGGGAAGAGACAAGGAAAAGAAAGGTTTCCAAGATCAAGCCAGCAGGGCTTGGTAAGAGATCAGATATGAGGAGGACAAGGGTGAGGAGGACAGCTTTGGAAAGAGATGAAGGGTTTTCAGGAAGTGGCCAGGTCTAGCTGAACCCTATCACCAGGTGGTTGGATAGAAGTAGTTTAAGAGAAAAGATAGCCTACCATTTCTAACCCTGAATCTAGAAATTCATAGATCCAGGGATCTAGAATAAACCTCCCAATTTACTATCAGCTATACCTTATAAATAATAAAATCTAACAAAATTTCTTTTAAAGATGTCTAGGCAGTGACACTGCCCAGTTTCCTTCAAAACTTGTTCTTGTGTCTGATTACGCTTGTGGCCAGCAATCTGTTCCTTACAACTAAGTTTAATCCTTCACGCTGTACCTTATGTCTGTCTTTGCTTATTCCTTCTTTTCCCAGTGGAAGGGCCACCATTTTGTGGTTAAAAAATAGCACCTATTATTATGCAGAGATATCACATGTCAAATCCAAATAAGGGCTGATGGGAAAATGGGTAAATCCATGAATTGTGCTTTTATTCAAAAGCCTAATTGTTTAGAAATAGTTCATGGTTTATATTAAGGCTATTCAGGATTCCAAGGTTAGTTACTAAGCCTGTATAAAGTAAGGCCCATGCTGGCCAAACAAACTTTTGTGCACTAAAGGCCACTGTCAGCACAGAAGCTGTGGTTGCTGCCCTATGTGGAGGCTACTATGAGGGTAAACACTTCAAAGTGGAAATGCAAATCAGTTAACACCAGTGAAGTCTGCACTCACCTCTTTATGACATCTTTCCAATAAGCTCTGTTTCAAAAGAGAATGGCAGCGGCAAAATTAATATGTAGCAACAAAGTAAAGATAAATAAAAGATACAGCAAGAACTGCACGTTCCCTTTGATTTCTCCCAGTTGAAAATCATTTCCAAGAAAAAAGCAGTCTGGGGAGATTTCCCACATGTCCTGGTTTCTCTAAGATGCCATAGTATAATGCATGCAAAAATGATAGGCACAGTTAACTTGCTGAGCTCAGGTCCCACCTCTGAAACAGAACATGCAATGCTGTTTCTGAGCAACCCCTCTCCTATGTCTGAGCCTGTCTGTGACTCTGTGCCTGGGCCCTGTACCAATGTTTAACTCACCCCTGAAGGCTGGGAAGGAATTTTAGTGGCTTTTTGTGATGATGAGCAAAATAGGAAGAATGTTCTCTTTGCTGTCCAATTAGCATTGGCAAAGAGACCACAGTCCAGGAGAGATCTTTCTGGAGTCAGTTTTATAAGCTCAGAGGAAGTGCTTTGGGTACAAAGGTCAAAAACTACCAGCAACCAATTTGCAGCTGGAATTAGAGCCCTGGCTCTTCTCAGAGCCTCTAAGCGCTGTGATCTTCACCTGTAGCAGGTGACATGGCTGAGGGAGGACCGAAAGACTCGAAGGTATTCGGAGGGAGCAGGCCTGTGGCAGCTCCATGGACACGTGGCTGTATGTCCAAGGACAGGCTGGGAGAAGAGCATCTGGGTAGGGTGGCCCCCCTGGGACCCCATTTCTGCTTCTTTGTACCTATGTGAACTTGGGCAAGCCGTTTAACTTCTCTAGGCCTTTTTAAATCTGTAAAATGGGGGTATATACCAATTACCTCACAGATCTGTAAGAATCAAATAAAAGAATATATATGAATATGTTTTACAATATGTAAATAATGTACAAACGTAGACTCTGAGGTGGATCTGGAAAGAAAAATAATGTAATACACCTAAGAAAAGTAAAAGGGAAGAATTAATGCTGATAAAAAATTACTGAACCAAAAAATTTTAAATGTAGAACAGATACATACATTCAAAAGTTGCTTCTTTGGGAGAAAAATAGAATAAATTATTAGTTATAACAACAACAAAAAAGAAGAAAACAGAAATGCACAAAATAAGAAATGATGATGGGGAAATAGTCACAGATACAGAAGATATTAAAGGAATTATATAAGACTTATTTTCAAACTATACAGCGAAATCTGTGAACCTAAGTGAGATGAACATTTAATAGAAAAGTACAAATTCCCACAACCAACCTCTGGAAAGACAGAAAAAGTAAAGAGAACAATTACCATAGAAAAAAGTTGTCACAGAGCTGATCCTTCTAAAAGAAATTGGGCCCAACTGGATTTATAGAAAAATTCTATCTAATCCTTCGATAGAAAGAAACAAGACAACTGCAATGCTATTGAAACTGTTCAGAGCACAGAAAAAGAAGGAAAGCTTACAAAAACTAGTTCTTTTATAAAACTAGTATAACATTGACATCAAAACCTAAAAAGAAAAAACATAAACAAAAACTGCAGACTAACCTTATTTAGGAATATTATTGCAAACTTTTAAATGAAATATTAACAAATAGAACCCAGCAGCACAGTAAAAGAAGGACACCTTTTACACAAATGAGTCATGTATTCCACATACACAGGGATGTTTTAAGAAATCTATTACCATAACTTTCCATATTAATGCATCAAAGGAGAAAAATCATATGATATTCTATGATACTGAAAAGGCATTTCATAAAAGTCAACATCTATTCTCAATCAAAATAAAACTCATGTTTAATCTTTAAATACGATAGAATTCTTACATGCACACACATACACATGCACACATATACACACATCTCAACTCAAAAGTCTGTGTTGTACTTATTTAGGGAACATGGGAAGTATCCCCAGAACATTGATTAGTAATACAAATTTTTAGCATTGGTACTAGTCAACTCAACTAGAGACCGAATAAGAAAGAGACAGAGTACACAGTTGGAAAGAGGAAGATAAAATTATCCTGATTTTCAGGTGAAAACTCCAGAGAATCATCTGGTAAGTAAAGGAATCCAAGTAGGTGGTTGTACAGAATTCATAAGCAGAAATCATCAGCTTTCCAAATGAAAATGACAGGTAGATGAAAGCAAATACCAACATAATAGTAACACAAAGGATAAAATACACAGGAATATACTTAGCAGGATATGTGTGTGAAGAAAATATTAAAACTCTACTAGGACTTACATAAATGGAAAGATGTCCTATGTTCTTGGTTGGAAAGTTCCAATATGGTAAAGATTTTAAATCCTCCCTAAGTTAATCCATAAATTTCATATGACCCCAACAAAAATACCAGTGGATATTTGCTTGACTAGAAAAGTTGATTCTCAAATTCACATGGAAAAATAAACAAACAAGAATACTTAACAAGTTTCTGGAAAAAATAAGACTACTAACAGATGCTAAAAATATTGCAAAGCTTTGTAACAGTTAAAACAGTGTAGTTCTGTGGTGCCTGGGTGGCTCAATCTGTTAAGCCTCCAGCTCTTGATCTCTGCTCAGGTCATGATCTCATGGTTGGTTCAGTTCATGGGATCAAGCCCTATGTTGGGCTCTGAGCTGACAGTACAGAGCCTGTTTGGGATTCTCCCTCTCCCTCTCTCTGTGCCCCTCCCCCACTTGCTTGTGCACATGCACATGCGCTCTCCCTCTCTCTCAAAATAAATAAACTTAAAAAAATAAAAGTGTGGTTCTGACATATCAGATACAGACAGATCTACTGAATAAATGAGAAAGGCCAGATATAGACTGAAAAGCACACTGCAGTAAAATAAATAAAAGTGGCATGTCAAGTTAGTAGGGGAGGGGAACAGATTATTCAATAAATGATAGTCACACAGATCATTAGACTTCTGGAAAAATGGAAACTGGATATATACTTCACAACATATAGCAAATTAATTTCAGATTCATCAAATATTTAGACATACAATGAAATTATATTAGGATTAGAAAACCAATAGGAAAATATTTGTATAATCTCATCACTCAGACAGCCGTTCTAAATATGACGTGTCCAGAAAAAAAAAAAGGATCTAAAAATGTGGGTTTTTTTTTTTAAGTTTACTTATTTACTTTGAGAGAGAGACCATGTGTAAGCAGGGGAGCGGCAGAGAGAGAGGGAGAGAGAATCCCAAACAGGCTCTGTGCTATCAGCGAAGAACCTGATACGGGTCACAAAGTGTGACTCAATCTCACAAAGTGTGAGATCATGACCTGAGCCAAAATCAAGAGTTGGACAGTTAACTGATTGAGCCACCCAGGCACCCCAAATGTATGGGGTTTTTTAAAATTAATTTTTCCATTAAAAAAAGGTACCAAAAAATCAAGACAAACAACCAATTGGGTAAATTTTTGTAACTCATATTAAAGATAAAAGGACAACCATCATCTTTGTATTTTATGATCTTGGTCCTCTGGAGAAGCTTTAAAAGAAGTTTTTCCTACAAAAAGTGGTGGAACTTTGTGAACAGCAAGAGAGGGACTTGGCAATTTTGGTGCAGAAAAGTGAAGTGGGAGGCAGTAGAAATGTCAACAGTTAAAAGAACAAGCTTTAGAATTAGACACAGTTGGTTTAAATTGCAGCTTCACCACATATCAGCTGAGTGGTCAGGGGCAATATTTCTTTTAATCTCACTGGAATTCAGTCTTCTTATTTACAAAGTAAGAATACTAAGATCTTTTTCACAGGTTTATTTTAAGGATTAAATGAAGTGTATATAATGGGCTTAGCTAAGTGCATGATATATAGTAACCTATAAATATTACCAATGTATTAAGAAAGTCATGTTTAAGCAGCTTCAAATATTTAAGAAAGTCCAAAATACAACACAGAAATGCATCTATAGATAGGCTGAACAAATGGGTGCAACAATACTATATCCTGGAGAGACACCTTCTGTGCTAGAAATCTGAAATGGCATCACCAGTTCATCAATGCATTCAAAACTCTCAATAATCCAGTTGATAAGAGCAGCAGCATTATCATGCAATTTAGAGTTGAGAAAACTAGGAAACCCATCCTTCCAGCTGTTCAGGTCCCAAACCTTGGAGTCAGCCTAAACTTCTCTCTCTCTCTCTCTCTTTCTGTGTGTGTGTGTGTGTGTGTCTCATACTTCACATCCAATCTATTAGTGTATATTGTAAACTTCAAATATATATTCATATTTCAACCACTTCTCACCAGTCTTTATTGTGACCACCTTTTCTCCCACCTGATTATTGCTGTGTAATAGATGTTCCCTGCAGGAAAAACTCCTACCCTTGTCCCCACACTCTAGTCTTCACTGCAGCCAGAGGGATCCTGTTGAACTGTAAGTTATTCTTCATGTCTCTCCTCAAAAACCTGCAATGATTCTCATTTCAATAAGATCAAAATTCAGAGTCCTTACTTTGAATACCAACATCCTTATTTCTGCATAGCAAAGGAAACCACCAAAAAAAAATTAAAAACCAACCTATAGAATGGGGAAAAATATTTCCAAATCATATATCTGATAAAGGATTAATATCCAAACTATATAAAGAACACATATAACTCAGCCCCCAAAAATCCAATTAAAAAGGGGGCAGAGGGGGTGCCTGGGTGGCTCAGTTGGTTAAGCATCAACTCTTTATTTCACGGTTCATGAGATCAGAACCTGCACTGGGCCCTGTACTGACAGTGCAGAGCCAGCTTGGGATTCTCTCCCTCCCTCTCTCTCTCTCTCTGCCCCTCCCCGGCTCACACTTTCTCTCGCTCACTCTCTCTCTCTCTCTCAAAATAAATAAATAAACATTAAAAATGGACAGAGATACTGAATAAACATTTTTACAAAGTAGATTCTCAAACGGCCAATAGGTGCGTGAAAACATTCTCTACATCACTAATCATCAGGGAAATGCAAATCAAAACCATGATGAGATATTACCTAATACCTGTTAGAATGGCCACGACTAAAAAGACAAGAGATAAGTAAGGGTTGATGATTTTGTGGAAAAAAGGAAACACTTGTATACTGTTAATGGGAGTGTAGATTGGTACAACCACTAAAGAAAACAGTATGGAGCTTTCTTTAAAAAATGAAAATGGAGCTACCATATGCTCCAGTAATCTGATTTCTGGGTATACATCCAAAGGAAACAAAATCACTATGTCAAAGAGACATCTGCACCCTCAAGTTCATTGCAGAATTATTCCCAATATCCAAGATATGGAAACAGCCTGAGTATCTACTAATGAATGAATGGATAAGTAAAATTTGGTGTGTGTTTGTGTGTGTAATGAAATATTATTCAGCCACAAGAAAAAAATGAAATCCTACCATTTGCAACAATGCAGATGGAATTGAGGGCTTTATGCTAAGTGAAATAAGGCAGACAGAGAATGACAAATATTGCATGATCTCATTTAAATATGGAAGCCTTTTTAAAAATAAAGATGAGACTCACCAAAACAGAATAGAACAGTGGTTTCCAGGGGCTGGGGGATGGGAGGAAATGAGAGATTCGTAAAGGGTACAAACTTTCAGCTTAGATGAATAATGTCTGAGGATCTAATGTAAAACACAGAGACTAAAAAAGAAACTCAAAGTCCTTACTATGGCTCCCAAGACTCCTCATGGCATGGGCCCTGATCTCCTTCGGGAGATGTTCATGGGCTGACATCATTTCCTCTCACCCTCCCTAGTGTCTTCCCCATTCAGCTCAAATGGCCTCCTTGCTACTCCTCAAACGTTCTAGGCAAGATCCTGTCCCAGGGCCTTTGAAGAAACCTGGAATGCTTTTTCATCTATACCTGCATGCTCCAGTCCTCACTTCTCTCACATCTTTACTCAAGAATCACCTTCTCTGCGGCATGGGTACATTGGAGGTTTAATGATACTGTCCTCTCTGCTTTGGAATATGTTTAAGTATTTACATTTTGAAAAAGTATTATTTAAGTTGATTTCTTAGGGGGGCTTTCTCCGGCCATCCAATCTAAATCTCAATAGTCCTTCATATCCCCATCTCCTGCTTTGTTTTTTGTTTCTTCTCACTGTCTAACATTTTCTTTATTTATATTCCCAGTTATCTAACTCCCCTCTAAGATGTCAGTTCCATGAGAGCATGGATTTTTGATCCGTTTTGCCTGCTGCTGTCTCCCCAGCACCTGGCACGGCTCCTGACATAAAAGAGGTGCTCAGTAAATTTTTGTTAAATAAACAAGTAAATGAATTAACTCAGTCATTCTCCCTAAGATATTCAGTGATTTTGTTTGGCAAATTCTGGTCTCCTTTGGTATCTTTTGCTTTCATCCTTTGGAAATCCCCAGTAGACCTTATAGACATTATGTAGACCTATCAACACCATGTAGACATCACCATCATTTCCAGGAAAGCTGACAATCTCCATTGTCATGCAAATATAACTATGATCTGAAGGAGGAGGGACTTTAAGCTCAATTCCATTTTTTTCCCATCCCTTCTCTGCTTTTCCATAGAGAGTACACTTAGAAATCAGGGCTGTTGAGGAGAAAGACAGTGTAGATTTCATTACATATTGGCTACAAAGGGGAATAACTGTGCTTATTCTGAGGCCTGTCAGCAATTCAGAGCCAAGAGGTATAAAATGTATCACAATCCCAGAACTTGGTACCAGTTTAGGATGCCAAAGGAAGAAAGAAGACAACGAGAGTTACTGATCCCAATTCTTCACAGAATAAACCTGAAAAAGCGAAGAACCATGACTCTATGAATTCAAGGTCTTCAATCTGCCATAGACCCTGCTGTGGACTGAAGATTTATTCTTCCACCCAGTGGCTTGTGGAGTATATCTCAATGACAAAAACTCACACCATTCTAGGTGACTCAAGGGAAAAGACAGAGGACAATACCCTGGACACAAAAGACTTACTTGACATTACCAATGGGATTCGATCCTGACATTCATTGAACACCGCCGGGAACAAGCTACATCCTTCTGTTGATTCACCACAACTACCTGTATTAGGTACTAGGAAACAGACAAGGAAGGGGACATCTACAGTCTAGTAAGGGGCACGATCTCTGTGCAGGTCATATTAAATAGGGAGTTGGGTAGTGCCTAAGAGGAGCAATGTCCAGGTGAGTGCAATCACCTGAAGAACCCAGTGGTTGAACAGAAAGAAGTGAATAAAAGACTCATTTGCTTGGATGAGGGAAAATGAGTTGTGAAATAAAACCAAAGCTGATAAAAACTGTTTGTGGGTTAATACTTTTCTAACAATTCCTTTGGTTGTATCGTCTGTGAGAAAACAAGAAAGCTGGAGAGGGAGGGGTCATTATACAATGACTTGCAATTGGACATAAGAGTTAGCTGAAACTTGCCTAGGCCAAAATCACAAACCAAATGAGACATGAGATCACCAATATCCATATTAGGCATATTCTAAAAATCAAATCTGTTTCCATCATTGAAAGAAGTCATGAAGGAGAGAAGAGGCTAAAATGAAAAGCCCTCAATATAGCACAGTGTCTGGAAGAATAGTTTCACAATTCCTGGCTCCACCACCTGATGCATACATAACATTTAGTAAGTTCCTTACTTAATCTCTCTAAATTTCAGTCATAGCCATAAAATTGGGCCAATATCATTCTACCTTACATAACTAAAGTTATGAGAATTAATGAGATAATACACGTAAAGCATTTAGCATAGTGCCTCGCAGATAGTACGCACTCAAAAAGTATTTTAATAATACTGTGACAATGCAGGGGACAAGTATCCTGTCTGAGTCACAGACTATAGGAAAAAAGTGCTTCCTTGTGAAGAGGAAATAGTCTGGCAGAGGTTATGTAAGAAACGATGTAGCCAAACTCACTTCCTTGGTCCCTCACTTCTAGTGTCTTTCGACTGACTTCTGTTTGCTACATGTAACAGAGTCAGATGAAATGTCATGATTCAATATTTATCTATCCATATTCAGGAGATCATATGATCTGCAGAGCAGATCACACACTGGGAATCAGGTCATGGTCACTGTTGTACCATGTGATCTACAGAACATCATCATTCTCTCCCGGAGAGCAGTGACGCTCCTTGTAAAATCCTGATTGACATCACGATATGCCACACCTCCTTTGAAAGGCTGTAAAGTGACAGACTTACTATATTAAAACAAAAAAAAAAAAGTTTTGTAACAGCCAAGTATCTGGATGAGTAGGGGTTATATTGCGTAGTGATTTTCAATGCAATGTTAACAAAGAACTGCTCCAGGACAGAGAAGATTCTATCCAGGGGCTGTTAGTGTATGGGGCTGCTGCTGGCCATGGTCCTGAAAAGCTGGTTCTGGCTCCAACAGGAGCTGTCCATGTCCACAAGCCAGAGTGGCTAGGAGTTAGCAGAGTGTGGGGCAGCTGCAGAATAGTAACTGTTATTTTCACACCAAGAGCTGCTGACCATGGATTCAGAAAGCCTTCTCTGGTCCAAACAATAGCTGTCACAACTCACTGTGGCTCAGACTTGTTCTCAGTGTTCAAAGCTTTGCTCTAGCTGAAAGTGCCTTCCCCTTTCCTTTTAAACTCTAGTTAGTTCTTCCTTGATCTTCTGGCTAACTGAAGCCTGAGGATCATTATGATTCAGAGGATTCAAAGAAGGTTCAATTTCAAGATTAATTTGGATGTTAAGATCTGGACAAGATGAGTCTATCTTTTCTGGGTCCTCAGGATTGCCAGAGGTCTTAATTTGCAGCTAAACCACAGCTCAAATCAATACAAGGAGCAGACTCAGGGGACCTTCCACACAAAGAATGACTCAGGCTCAAGCAAGGTTCTCTATGGACTTGAGTGAGCAGTCAATGGTTAATCTCTGGACCTATATCAGACCAGAACCATGGTTTCTAGTCTAAATTTCATTAAAGTTGAAGTTGCAGGATTACTGTCTTCGGTAATTTATATTCAATGTCTATCTCCTATTCACTCTCAACTTTCTTTCCTCATGCTATGTAAGATAGCACTTTTTCTTTTATTCCTGACCATACATCCAAAATGGAATTGGTTCAAATGCTGTTCGCCTCTGGTTTTGCTTCTAAATACATGAAGAGAGTAAAGCCTAGTGAAAAAAAAAGTGGGAAAACAGAACTAGATAATTTCATTTTCCACTTACATCCTGGCTTCATATTTCAGCTTCCTTTTTATAAACAGGTGGTTAACAACGGATGTCATGAGACAGCCATGTGATGGGTACAGCAGGAAGCACAGAACTGGGCAGGAGTCCTACCCACAGGCCTCCATAATCTAAATATCAAGATCTGCACTCTTCAGGGAATGGAGATCTATAAATAGCAGAGTGATGATATCATCACCTTCTAGCCTGTTGCTGTTCAGCTATCAATTATTTTTTAAAGAGCTTACAAAAAAATTAATAGATGGTGGTAAATTCTATAGCACCATTTAACCATAAGCATGCATGTGTGCGCACGCGTGCACACACACACACTCACACACACACCACAGACCAATAGATTTTAGATTTTAATGGCTACTTATTAGAATGAAGAATCATCTATCCAAAAGCCCACCCTTCTGATTGTATGCCAGAGCTCCTGTGTCTAGCTAGTCCCTAATGCCTTCTCCATGTCTAGAGGGGCAGATGTGCTTCTCTCCATAATTCACTGGCATTGTCTATAAACAAGGTCTCTATTTCTTTGTATAGTGAGAAACTCAGGGTTTAACCTTGAATGAGTAGCAGCCTGTGAACTTTTAAAATAGATCTGATGTGTTAAAGGGAACTCTAATCTCCCTCGTTCTTACCATGAAGTGAGGCTTTGATTGGACACCTCAGGAAAGAACCTGGGACTAAAGCCTCCACTTCCACATGACCTTGAACAAATTTCATGACCTCCTCCATCCTGCTAACCAAGCAGTGACTGTGTATTAAGCATGCCAATTCTGCATCTGGAGAGAAAGTCTCCAAGAGGACAAGTGTTGCAGTGAGAGCTTTGCAGGAGATGGAGGAAGGAGTGATCCTTGGGCATACTCACAACCCCTGGGACAGCACCACCAGATGGACCTCCATGATCTCAGGCCCAGCTCCACTAAGTTCCTAAATGGCGCTAAGCCTCAAGCTGACCTGAAGCAGCAAACTACCTCAGAAGGTCAGAGAATGTCATCTTTCCCCAACGACCTTGGACCCTTAACACTTCCTTTAAAAAATTTGTGTCTGGTCTCCATGAATAAATACCAAGGAGGAAGAGAAGAGGGTAGGTGGGAAATAGAGAAAAGATTCTGTTTAAAAATGTATATATGTGCGTATCTACATTTATATAAATAGCAACCAAAATGGAACATGGAGGGGCACATGCTATTTTAAGGACAAGCTGCAGTAGTAAAGTAATCTCCTGAGTGATGCTACTTTCTGGCCACATGCCCTCACGTCCAGGCTAGGCTGTGGTGCTTTTTATTCTAGTCACATTGAATGCCTCTTACGAATCCATCCATCTTAATCAGCACCTACCATTTGCAGCAGCAGCCCGGCAGTCAGGAAGCAGAGGAGCAGACAGCAGGAGAGGATGGGGTGTGAGGGCAGTGGCGAGAGGTGACGTCATAAAAGGAAGGAAGGACAGAAAGGGGGGTGGGAAAGAGCTGGTGAGGTGGGGGAGGAGGCAAAAGCCCAACTGTCCAGCCCCTCTGCCCCCACCTCATTCTGAATGGATGCTTCTTTCCTTGGTGTAACTCTCCCAGCCAGGTGGAGGGCTGAACTGTGAGCCAGGGCCTGTGTCTTCAGGGTGGACATGCTGCAATGCTCAGAGGTTTGAGGAGCAGGTGCCCCGCCAACCAAAGCTCCTGACGCAGAATGGACAGGAAGTGCATGGCAGGAGGGAGGCCAAATAGCTGTCTTCTGCATCTTCCCTCTGCTCTGCTCCTCTGCTCCTTGCCTCAGCTCCGTCCCACCACGTGATGGGGGGCCTGTGTCATGGAACAGTCCTGCCCTAGCCACCTTGCCCATATATATACCCTACATCCTCCTCTGTTGTCCTTTGTAATGGTTCCATTGGAGTTTCAGTCTTCCAAAGAGAGTCTAAGGCTCCCCACCCCACAGAGCCATAGCTACACAAGCCCTCTACCCACAGCCTTAGCCCAGCCCATATTAATCAGGGTGGGGCCTACAGTGAATTCAGAGCTCAAAAAACCCTCATGCCCACCAAGCCTTCGTTTGCCCCCATCATAAGGCCTAGATCCTGCCTAGTGTTTGACTTAACTGCTATGGTCAGAACACATTAGAAATTGTAGCTGCCTTGGCTGGGCTCCTAAAATCCCTGCCAGCCCTTGGGCCCTGACCCTAACCCCTAGCTGGGAGCTGAAGTCCCTCTGCAGAGCAACCCACAATGTAATGTGACCAGCCACCCATGTCACCATGCCAGGGAGCTACTAAGAACTAAGACCCTGGGGAAATCAGTACAACCTGAATCAAGCACAAGCTTGTTATATACCTTCAGACCCTACTGTTCTTTAGTTACTACATTGTCTTCACTGCTCCACCTCCTCAGGCCTGGTTCCCAGCTTTGCTCCAGAGGGCGGCACTCAGCAAAGCCCTCTGGAGTTTGAGGCTTCCCCGTTAGGACTTGGCTGAAGGACTTGAGCTGGAATTAGGGGGGTTTGGTCATGTCAAAGTTCAAGGTCAGTGGGAGACCAGCAGGAGGCACCCTGTCCCAGGAAGTGCAGAGGAGGCTTGGCAAGATAACTGTCCTCAGGCCTGGTCATGAGGTTGCAGTCACGCTAAGAATCAAATCTCGAAATCAGACTCAACAATCAGAGTTAGAGGTGACCCCTGTGTTATTTACAAATTATCTCCACACTCAGGTGCCTGAGAGGTTTAAGGAGACTAATATTTACAAAATGCCTGTTCTCTGTTTATACATGTATTATTCAATCAGCAGAACAACTATAAACAGGAAAAATCATACCCATTTACAGATGAGGAAACTAACTCAGAGGACTTTGGTCTGATCTCAAGAACTAATAAATGGTATAGCCAGAATGCAAATAAAAATCTATCTAATTCCAAAACTCATGATATTCCCCCCACCATCCCAGGAAAAGAACAGAAAAAGCTTGGGAATGGGAGGAGAAGACAGGTAGGGCCACACAGAAAACAAACTTCCTGTATCACAAGTTACATCTTTGCCAAGGCTGTTATAAGAGATAAAGGTTGACCCCTGAGTTACATTCACCAGTCTCCTGGCAAGGACTGCTTGTATTTAGACAGCACTGTCTGAGAACATGGGCACTTAGGCTAGACCAACACTGCAAGAAGCCTCAGCAAGTAGTGACCATGCAAGATATATAGACACGAAAGCATTTTTGTCTCTGTTACCAGTGCATGCTGGTAAGAGGCGGGAGATAGGAAAAATCAATTTGTGAGCTATTAAATTTGGGATGTTAATTTGCAAGGCTGAACTGGAAATCAAGAAAGCTGCTTAATTGGAAGCTGCAGCATGCCAGAGGGTGAAATTAATGGAGGAAGAGGAACCTCCTTCAGTAGAGATGGCACGAATATGAGAGGGGTAGAAGCTAGGTGGCCCCAACGGGTCCTTCCAGCCATTCTCTAGGTCACCTTCAAAGGCAGGGTTTTGGGGACATGCGAGGTTCCCCATGATTATTCTTCTCATCATTTCTCAAGATGTTTTCTTATGATGGATCCCACAGCTGAGGGTGTGAGGACCCATATCCTTAGAAGGAAAGCTCCCCCATCCCCGACACACACACATATGTACACCCTGCCACTGAAATGCTGCACACTCAGACCTGGTCTTCAGCCTTTTTAGGAAGTCACTCATCTATTGAGAATCTTAGGATTCTGTAGGAATCTGCAGGAAAAAGCATCTAGACCCAGTTACCTACATGTTTACATTCAATGCCAGGGAAGAGCCCTGCTCCAGAAAGTCTCCCTACATCAAGCCAAGATTCTGCCTGCAGAGACTGTCTCTGGGGAACTTTATGGGAATATCAGTACCCAAGGAGAACAGAATCCAATTCCATAAACAGGACTCTCTAATGGAGTAGGGCTGGGGGGCTTTAATCTGCTTTTGCTCCAACTTTTCTCTTTCTTTATCATCTATCACAGATCCAAGTTACCCCCTGAGATTCTCTTGAAAATGACTTATATTCCAGCCTGGATGATGTCCAGCACCAGTAACACACTGAATGAGATGCAACAGGGCAGGGGACTGAGCATTGTGACTGGGGCAGGAGGGAGCGGGTTGACTCATACTACTTACTGCATGGGGCAGTTGTAAGGATTAAGTGGAACTATGTCTATATATTAGTCAGGGGTCTCCAGACAAACAGAACCAGTAGGATATAGAGAAATACATAGAAGAGGAGGGTGATTATAGGATCTGGCTCTCACAGTTATGGCAGTTTACAAGCTGAAGACCCAGGAAAGCCTGTGGTATAATTCTGGATCTGAGTCTGAAGACCCGAGAATGAGGTGCAGCAATATCTGAGGGCAGGACAAGAGGGATGTCTCAGCTCAAGTAGAGAGAACAAAATCGTTCTTCCTTCCCCTTCTGTTCTATTTGGGCCCTCAATGGATTGGATGAGGCCACCTACATTGGGGAGCACAGTCTGCTTTATTGAGTCCACCAATCCAAATGTCAATTTCTTTTGGAGACACCCACACAGACACCCAGAAATAATGTTTAATCTAGCACCCTATGGCACAGACAAGTTGACACATAAAATTAACCATCACAGTTTATAAATGTGCTCCATAGAGGTTAGCTTGTCCTAGAGTCAGTACTCCTCCTATTGGGAACAATATCACTGGGCCAAGTGACAAGGTCCTACTGATTAGGAATTAGTATATTATTCCATTGCCTAATGGAATTTTGAGAGGTTGTAGATCTGTACACATTCACACGCACACCATTCATCAGTTACCCACGAGTCACACCCTCCCCTCAGTTGGTTGGCTCTCTTTGACAACATCTCTTTTCTTTGCTGGACATGGACAGGTGAGCACTAAGTGAACGTGATCATATCATATGAAAGATCTGCAACTTTACACTTGTCATGTGTCCTTGGGCAAGTTGCGCATCCTCTTGGGCCTCGGTTTCCTCATCTATATGATAACAGAGGTTGAAATAGATCTTCTCTAAAACTCTTTTCAGGATTAAAGTTATCGTAGTCTGTGATACAGATCCATCTAATATAAATGGAGAGAGAACTTTTAAAGGAAGAAATACCCAGAAAATTAAATACTTTTCTTTAATAATCATTATCTATTGTCAAATTCTCACATCAATAATATTTTTCATAGATATTGACTAAAATAGCCTTTGTAACTCACCATGACTATCTGTATTCTATTAAGAATCACTTTCAGGGGTGTGCAGTATAGTGGGCATGCTAAGCTTCATATCAACTGGGTGTCCGAAGCTCTACAAGGCACTTTCCTCTGTCAGTGACTTCTGTTCTCTCCGGACAATATTTCTGACTGCTTCCAGCTAATTTGAGGAAAGGCTTTGAATTGTTTTTCTATAGTCTCTGCTTTTTCCCTTATGCTCTTTACATACAGCAGAAGTTAAGTGTGAAGAAGTAGAGCACATCTCTACACTGCTGAGAGCAAGAAATAAAATTTTCCCAATTACAGGTTTCCTCTGTAATTTTCCTCTTTGAAGAACAATAAAACACTACACCCACCCATTTGCATCCCCTTAGCTTTTTGTCTCCTGTATACAGAGAAGATATAAATGGAACTTTTTACACATGGTGTTGGTGTAAAGACTGCTCTGGTCCATAGAAAAGGGACTGGCCTTGGGGAAAAGGAGAGTAATAAGCAAAGTCTTTCCCCACCAACCAAACAGGTGCAGGTGCACACACACGTACACACGCAAACACACACACCACAATCTTTCTAATCATGTGCACCGTCTCTCCAGGAAGGACACCAAATGTCTTCATAGTTTTGCCTCAAATCACCTCATATGTACTCACTTTTCATATCTTCTCTACACACTTTGTTATAAATGACTCCACTCAACAACGGCTTAGGGAATGTCTGGTATATGTCAGGCTCCATGCTCAACCCAGGGACTACAGCAACCACAGCAATTCCTTATAAATATCTCGTCCTAATCCTCAAAACAACCCCACCAGTTAAGTATTATTATTATTTACTTTGTGCGGATTGAGGAGATGGAGCACAAACTAACCCAAGGCCAGAGAGCTAGTAACTGGAAGAGCCAGGGTGTAAACCCAGAGAGTAGAATGCCAGAATCTATGCTTTTCACCTCCTCAGAACATTGCAGACCCTGATTTCTCCTTCTAGCTGGTGAGATGGCCATATGAAAAAATATTTAAGGCACCACAGGTAAAATTCCTTCTTTTTTTTCATTTTTAAGTTTATTTTAGAGAGTGCATGCATGCAAGTGCAGGGGAGGAGCAGAGGGAGAGACACAGAGAGAGACAGAATCTTAAACAGACTCCACACTCAGATGGAGCCAGACCCTGGGATCATGACCTGAGCTGAAATCAAGAGTCAGATGCTCAACCAACTGAGCCACTCAGGACTCCCTAAAATTTCTTCTTACAGACTGGGGCTGTGGAGAGGGAGGGAATAACACAGTTAATAGCCTGTAGACAGGAACCTTTGTAGGGGCCATGAAAAGCAATGAGTGTGTGGGTGGGGTAAAGAATATTGGGTGGTATGCAGTTTGTATGTGTCAACTTGACTGGTCCATGAGTGACCAGACATTTGGTCAAATATTATTCACAGTGTTTCTATGAGGGTGTTTCTGGATAAGATTAACATTTGAATCAGTACACTGAGTAACGCAGATTGCACTCCCTCATATGCGTGGTCTTCATCCAGTCCAGTGAAGGCCTGAATAGAACTAAAGGGCTGAACTTCCCTTGAATAAGAGAGAATTCTTTCTGCCTGATAGCCTTCAAATGGGGATGACTTTTTTCCTGCCTTTGGACTCAATCTGAAACATCAACTCTTCCTGGGTCTTGAGCCTGCCAGCTTGCAGACTGGAAATACGCCCTTGGCTTTCCTGATTCTCAGTCCTTCAGATTCAGACTGGAATTAGACATCAGCTCTCCTGGGTCTCCAGCTCACCAACCACAGATCCTGGGGCTTATCAGCACCCATAATTGCATGAGCCAATTCCTTATAATAAATACCTCTCCATCTCTGTGTTCTCTATTTCTTTCTACATCTTCTAATGGGTTCTGTTTCTCTGGAGAACCCTAACCAATACAGGTAGGAAGTGCTGGGGGAAGGAAAAGAAAGGCTAATTGTGTCCAAATAATGAAAAGGGATTGAGATCATGGACGAGAAGCTAGACAAAGCTGTCTCTTGCCCTTCCAGAGAATTCCAGAGGCAAAACTCTCCAAGTGGAGTGTCTGGCATGATCAGGGCAGGTCAGGGACAACGGGGAAAGGACTTCACAAAGACCATAAAATAGCACAGTGAGAGGCATTTGCAGTCCCAATCATAGGATGCATCCTAGAGCTAAAGGGGAATTTAGAGAGGTCCTAATTCCACCCTCTGGTTTATACAAGAGAAGGCTGGGTCTAGGGAGAGGAGGTCTGGGGTGATGCCTGTGTGTGCAGCCGGAGGGGTGCATCAGCTTTCCCTGAGACAAAGTCTAGAACTCACCCCCCAAAACTCCACATCCTCTCACTGACCCAGCTGGCCCTGTCCAAAACACATCCAGGAGAGCTTCCCCATGAGGTAAGGAAAAGAATGAGGAAGAGTGGCCACACATGCACGTACACACACATACACACATCCTGTGGTTGTCATTTTGAACCTAATTGTTTTAACACCAGCTGTCAGGTCTGCAAAACTCTTCTCTGGTACCAGTGACCTGCAAGCTCTAGAATAACGAGGATGTGTTTAAAAATAGTCCAGATTCCTGGAATTCACCTCTCCTTCTCACCCTCCCTTCTCCATCTTACTGACAGGCCTGGTAAGAACTCCACTTCAAATTTATGAGAACAAAGCCAAAAACTGTGATTCAGATTTATTAGAAGTGGTAGAGAAAAGGGGAGGACAAGAGCAGGAGCCGATGAAGCAGGGACTTGGGCTGTTTGTCCAACAAAACAGGCTAGAAACCTTGGCAGAGGCTCAGCCCCAGATTCCAACAGGTCAACTTTCCTCAGCTCTCCACGTGGGGTGCTCCTTTTATCTCCTGCCCCCAGCCAGCTCTGGTTCCCCTGAGCAGACAAGCACCTCAACCTATGATCTGAAACCTCTTGGTGGTGGGCATGCCAGCTCCCCGCATCCCAGTCCACACCCCACAGACTCTGCTCCTTCTGTCTCCAAGCAGCATGGCAATGAAGGAGAAGCCAACTCTGCAGTCAGACAAACTGAAGGTCAAATCCTGGCACAGCTGCTAACTAGCTGGGTGACTTGACAGCCAAATTCCCAAATCTCTTGAAGTCTCTTTTCCAGCCTCAAAACCTATGGTTGTTCTAAGGATAAATGTGAACTATAAATTACCCTCCACTCCATGCCTGGAAGGTAACAGAAATCTTTCAATATTTGTTCTTTTACCTCCCCCTTTGTATGCCCAGCTGTCTTACTCTTTCAAGCACACTTTGGTAACATTAGGTAAGGGGAAATTTCAGTCAGAAGGAGCTACCATGTTTGTGTATGGGTTCAATCATGGAGCTATTTACGACATTGAAGAACTGAAGGCAAGTTCACTGTCCAACCTTGAGGAAATGACTAAGTTAAGATTCATTTCTTCTATGAAGTCGTGTGCAGGCATTCAATTTCTATTCTACTGACATAAGGAAATGCACACAATATGATGTTAAGGGGAAAATTCAGCATGCAAATTGTGTCTATAATATAATCTCATTAATGTGAATGAAAACACTAAAATAAAACTAGGCAAAATGTTGACAGATTGGTACTGGGTAGAGGCCTTATCAGTGAGAGTTTTCTTTTCATTTACGCTTTTTTATTCCAAGAACAAAATGTTTAAAGAAATAAGTCAATGGTCGCCAGATTTTTAGTTTCAAAAGAGAAAAATTGGGCTGACATCGTGGGGGAACAAAAAGTCTCTTCCCAGACACCAAAATAAATTAAAAGTTCTGAAAAAAGCTGTTTTCCATATTTCACCAAACAGTGAGGTAGCCCAAAGAAACGGAAGGAATGAATCTCGTTCCACATCTGGTTTGATTGGTTAAAAAGTGAGTTGAGAGGAAGCTTTAAAGGAACTGGTTGCCATCCTGCAGATGGGGTGGGCATAAATGTGTGCAGAAGTCACTTTGGGACACATGAGACACTCAGCTCCATGCCATAATGCAAGTCATGGGGCAGGGTTGAGAAAGCTTCTCCAGGATTTAAGACCAACTAGTACAACTTTCCCGTTGCTTATGAACAATTTAAAGGAATATGAGAGAGGAAAATGTCTGGATGCACTGTTTCCTATGACTTGCCCAGACCATACGTTTAGTTAATCGAGATTTCCATCTGTGAGGACAACCAAAATCTTTGTCCTTGGAGGAGCTTCAAGGAGCACCTAACTCAAGACATTCAGATCATAGATGAAGAAAGACCCACAGAGACGAAGTATTTTTTCCCAGAATCATGGAACCAATTAAATACATATTTTGGATAAGAATCAATCCCTCCTGACTCCTAGTCCTGTCCTCTGTCACTAATTCTGGATGGTAAAGTCCACACTTAGAAGCTTGTCTGAAGCTCTATGGAGAAGGGGGCAGGAACAGAGGCCAGTGCAGCCTTACTGCCCCGGCGCCCTCTAGTGAAGAAACAAGATGACTGCAGCTAACCCCTTCTCAAGATAAAAATGGAATCGAAATGAGAAAAGGGTAACCATGCATCACAGCATCTTGTTTTCTTCTTCACTGAGCACATAATTGCACTTTTATATACATATATTACATGTTTTGGAACATCGTTATTCTTTCCTTAGAGATTCTTTGTGTAATTTCATCTCCTTAAGCGTTTGCATTTCTGCTTCAGAAAGTGTATCCCTCCCCCACTTAAAATAAACCCTATATATATCTGAAATCTGGATCTAGGCAGAGGAAGGAACAGAACAATCGCTGGATTTATATAATGATTTAGCACACAGGCAATGAGAAATGGAACTAACATTTATTGAGCACATGCTAAGTGTTAGATGCCATACACTCCTCTAATTCCAAAACAACCCCGTGAAAGAAGAACCCCATTTTTGATGGAGAAACCAAAGCTCAGAGAATTAAAAAGTGACCTTTTCAGAGTCACCCAGTTAGGAAGTGGTCTCTTTTTTACAGACTTCCCTGAGGCTCCCTCAAATAGAAGCTGAAAGAAACAGCTAGGAAGAGACAGGGTCTTGATTCTCAGATACTCAAACTATTATCTCATTGACAACAATACAAGTTTATTCCAACTGAGCACACATTTGTCTGATGTAAAGAAAAATTCTCCTCCGCCCCCTGGAGCTGGTCCCCAGATGGCAAGCGAGGCTTGCTTCATCACTACTTCTGGGTCCACCTGCCTCCACAACGAGGGGATGCTGTCACTGTTGTGTCTTGGAAACTCACTAGGGTAAGGAAAGGAGAGCAAAGAGAGAGCCCATGTGTTGAAGCAAAGCCAGGACAAGACAGAGAAGGAACTTCCTGGCCCTGCATGCCTCAGAAATTCACTGGCCCCAGAGTCACCACAGTGTCCCCTGCTGGGCCGCTCAGAGCCAGTCACGGGCAAGCAGCAGGCAGGCTCTGGATCCTGTGCCATCGATGGCCCAGGAGACCTTAGGGTGCTCACATCCCTTTGCACTACAGGCTTCCCAAGTCTAAACACACTCTCTCATCGTCCCCTTGCTCCCCACAGCACTTCCTTTCAACAGACCTCCGTTTTCTAATCAGACCTTCAGAATTATAAGGATAACTCTGCTTTTCTTCTCTAGTAGATGCCTTCAGAGGATGAATCCATGTTGTCACTGTATGGGTTCCAAAGAATATAGAGTCATTCCAAGTTCTTGCCCAGGAAGTACAAATTACTTCAAACCACTTCTGCCTCTGTGCACTTTTTCAAGGCATACCCCTGCCAGGAATATTCTGCCCTCCCCCATCCTGGGCCCGTGCAGTCTTCCACAAGGACACTCCCCTTTGAATTCCAAAAGCTCTCCAAGGCATGCTTTCTTCATTTGGTAATTACTTGTGTCCATATATGATCTTCCCTCCTAGACTGTGAGCTTTTCAGGGGAAGACTCATTCTGTATACAGATGTGGCAGGTTTATAACCCTTGAATAGACCAAGCACTCAGCAGTGCTTGTCATTCTCTTCATTGCTGGGGGAGAAAGGAACTATGGAGAACATAAATTGACCAATATATACAGCAAGTGGAAAGGAATAGGTGAGGCAAATGTCCAGATCTCCCCCCCCCCCACAGCCCAGCACAGGAGGCACCCAGTAACATCCCCAACAGGTGATACACTAGCAACAGCTAATTGCTCTTACCACCCCCTAACCATGGGACAGACTAAGTCATGATGATGTATGAGTTCAGTGACCTTGAGCATTGTCTTCTCCCATCCAGCCCCACCACCATCATGGCTAAGATGCCAGTTTTGTGCTGAGCACAGCCCTGGGCACTCAGAGGGCAAGGAAAATGAGGCAAAAGGGAAATGGAGTGTAGTCTCCATCCTCAGCCCCTTGTGCCCATTCCAGTTGGAATGTCAAACTCAATCCTGGAAATAATCTGGGTACAGTTTCAGAGCAAGGCATCTTGGATGGAAACCAGTGTTGCATGAGAGATTTGACTAGGCATCCCCCATGGGGGCTCCAAAACCGAGAGGAAGGAGGTGGCCAGCCTGGTTAAGGGCAGTGCTGAGGGCAGACCCCAATTTCATAGTTCTAGGTTGAGGGCTTTACACACTGTGCTGCCTCAGCTCACAAAATTCACAGTCAGGGAGGATTCAGAAGGGAGGCTCAGCTGGGACTAAACAGGTTAATTCAGGAAGGACTGTCCCCCACCAAAGCAATTTAGCACTGAAGCAATTAATGTATTTTTTACTATGGATTTCCTCTCTAGCAGACACTGACAAAGCAGAGATGAAGCTGCATAGCACCTGCCTGAGGAGTAATCACATTCTGTCAGAGAGATAAGTATATCATTGTCATAATTGTCATCACCACCACCATCATCATCATCATCACTACCACCATCATCACCATCAAACCCATCGTTATCATTGCCACCATCAGTCCAATCATAATCACCACCACCATCACCATCATTAGCACAACCATCAACCCCATCATTATTACCACCACCACCAATATCATCACCACCACCACCATCATCACCATCACCACCATCACCATCATCATCATAATCATCATCACCACCACCAACCCCATCATTATTGTCACTGCCACCAATATCACCAACACCACCATCATCACCACCACCATCATCATCACTCCGTCTTCAGCAGCAGCAGCAGCAGCTTTGCTCATCATAGCTACAATACTGATATAAATACTAAAACACTTAATTGTGTTACTGTGGGCTACATTCATCACCTCTAATCCTCAAATAATCTTTTAGTAGTAGAAATTATGATCCCCATTTTACAAATGGGCAAAGTAAGATTCAGATAAGCCACACAACCTTATTCAGATAAGCCCAGTGTTATACTGTAAGAATTGGGATTCTGGAGTGGGACTGCAAAATATTCCCTCTTTCTGCTTTTTCATGCTGCCTCCATCAACAAACAATTATGCTAACACGTGATAAATGCTCTAACAGACATAGGTAAGGAATTCCAGGAGTACAGAGAAGAGTGTGGTTAATTCTGCCTGGGATGGTGAGCAGGAAGTTCACAGAGGAAGATACAGTCAAGGTGACATCTTGGGAAGGCTTTCAAATCCTAGGGGAAAGAGGGATGGCCATATGTCTCAAGGAGAGGAGGGAGCATGTACAAAAACAGGGAGTGGGAAGGAGTGTTGGGCACTCAGTGTACAGAAGGTCCTAGAACATTGTATGAGTGAGTAATTAGGGAGTGAGGGAGAACAGTGACAGCTGGGACCAGAATGTAAGGGCCTCATCCCCTGAGCTACAAAATAGAGTTAAGTCTGTGAGTTTGGAGGAGCCCTGGGAGTCTTGAGCCAAAGCAGTGAGATGCTCAAATCTGTCTCAAAAAGCTCACTGTGGGATGAAGATATATTGACAAGGATGTTTATTATTCTGATGCTTATAAAAAGTGGCAACAGCTTACCAGGTCAGCAATAGGAAACTGGTTAAATGAATTCATTGCTCATCCAAACAATGGAACACCTTGCAGTCATTAAAAATGATGGTATGTATGATCCAGCAATTCATCTTCTGGGTATATGCCCAAAAGAAGTGAAAGCAGAGACTTGAAGAGGTATTTTTCCACCTATCTTTATAGCAGCACTATTTACAATAGCCAAATGGTAGAAGCAATCCAGTGTCCATGAATGGATGAATGGATAAACTAAAAGTGGTATACACATACCATGGAATATCGTCCAGCTTTAGAGAGGAAGGAAATTCCAACGCATGCTATAACATAGATGAACCCTCTAGGATTTTGCTCCTCTATAAAAGGAAAGAACTGCTAAGGAAAAGGCTCATTCTATACCTGTCCTCTTGTTTCCAGCTAGGGATGCTGCTCTGATACTTGGAGCTGGGGCAGCCAATTTATGACCAAGAGGGACAGGTCAGGAGAGTCACAGAGACAAGGTCCAACATCCTAACACTTTTGAACTGCTAGACCATTATTGGAAATATCCATCTCTAGCATCTTGTCATGTAAGATAATTAAATTCCTTTGTTATTTGGCCTCTGTTAATTGGGTATTCTATTCCTTGCCACTAAATGCATCTCTAGTAATATGACTTCCTTGAGACCAGGTGATAATGTGAGAGCTTTTGTTGGTCTGGCAGCAAAGCCTGGGTCCCAATGATCATTTGGTGCCTAAAAACCAATACTTCCCTTATATCAGGTCAGACCTCCTGCAGCCTTTTACACGTACAAAGAAATGACGCTGTTAAAATAGCTTCCACCCAGCTATCAACACCATGACTGCCATCAATTGTCAACGAGCCCAGTGCAGGACAAATTATATCAAACCCACAGAGGAAGACAGACTGGTGGAGTCAGCTCCTCTCTTCCCCCGAACAAAACAGGTGAAACACGCAGGAAGCAAAACAAAAAGGGGAAAAGACTCCACCCAGATCTCATCTACTCAGATGCAAGGGTGATCCAGGTAGCACTGTGGGTTCCTGAAGTTCATCTTTGGTGGCCCTGGCTTCATTCTAGGCTCCTTCTTCTGGGCTTGCTCTCCTTCCCTTGGAGTGGAGGAGGTAAAACCCAGGTGAGTGTGGCAATGAGGAGAAAGGAGCTTGCTGTCACAGAGGTGGATGGCAGGGCAGAGGCGTGTAGGGCCCTGACAAAGAAACCAGGGCTGAGTGAGGAAAGAGAGGGAAGCATGTGTCTGCTTTTTTCTGGATGTTGCCTGCAGGGACTGAATTGCATCTCTGTTGCATTTGCTCAAGGGGGAGGACAATGAAGTCTTCTGCCAGCCAGGTTTTGTCAGCTCTGCATCTGCACCTCACTTGGAAAACACCTGTGGAGAAGTTGCTGGTTTAATGAACCATTCTTTCATTTTATTCTCATAATGCCCTCTTCTGCTCAAACACCCTCACTGGCTCCTGCTGTCTACAGAATCAAGCCTGATCTCTTTAGCCCAATCATCCACAATACCCCACCACAGTGGCCTTGTCTCCCACCTAGCTCCAATGTCTACCCTAAAGGCTGGCCCAGACACTCAGGCAGGTGGGCAGTGCATGGAAAAACTGCTACCTATCTCCAAGGATTTCTCTGATTCCCTCTTCCTCAGATTGGAGCATCCCATCCCTTGCTGTGCTCAGCCTCTCGGGGGCTCCAAAGGCTTCCCACAGAGTCCACCAGCAGATGAAACACATCTGTCTGGGCTGAGGTGCTTCTGGGAGCCTGGGTGAGCCACAGGCCAAGCTGCTCATATCATGCAAGGAAATCCAGTCATAGGGCCCCAGGCTTAGTGAAAAAGAGCACCTGTGTCCACTGCAGCCTAGTGGGGCTCTCCCAGAGCTGAGGGACACCATTTAGATGCAAGAGGACCATCAAGCTCAAAAAGAGCAAGGGCTAGAGTCAATCTTCTTAAATTGTTGTCTAAAGGGGGTTTGTTAGCACAGACAAGTAGCCAGACTCCAAGTTACACCTCTCCTGGAAAGTTAGTAGGTGTTGGGATGCCTGGGTGCCTCAGGCGGTTAAGCATCTGACTTTGGCTCAGGTCATGATCTCATGGCTCCTGAGTTTGAGCCCTATGTTGGGCTCTGTGCTGACAGCTCGGAGCCTGGAGCCTGCTTCAGATTCTGTGTCTCCTTCTTTCTCTGTCCCTCTCCTGCTCATGCTCTGTCTCTCTCTCTGCCTCACAAAAATAAATTTAAAAATGTTAAAAAAAAAATTAAAGTCAGTAGGTGTGGGTGGGTTCTATTCTATAACTTCTTGGCCTTTGGCAAATCACTCCACAGTAAATCAATCAATGTCTCTCCCTCTCTCTCCCTCTCTCTCCCCATCCCCCTCTCATACCTCTCTCTCTCAATGACAAGAGACAGGGCCTAGTGGAGGTAGCATGAACTTTGGAATAAGACAAATTTGGGTTCAAAATTGGTCCCAGCCATTCTTTCTTCTACAGAACACCTGACCAGTACTCCTCAAAACTGTCAAGGTCATCAAAAACAAGAAAAATATGAGAAATTGTCACAGTCTATAGAAGTCTAGGGAGACAGGATGACAAAAAAGCAATGTGGTATCCTGAACAGAATTCTGGAACAGAAAAAGGACATTGGGGAAATCAAGGTAATCTGAATAAAGTATGGGCTTTAGTTAATAATGTATCAATGTTGATTCATTAATTGTGACACATATTCCATACTAATGTGAGCTGTTAATAATAGGGGAAAGTGGGTATGGAATATATGGGAACTCTCTGCATTACCTTTGCAATACTTCTGTAAATCTAAAACTTTTCTAAAGTAAGATGTTTAGGGGCACTTGGGCGGCTCAGTTGGTTGAATGTCCAACTTCAGCTCAGGCCATGATCTCGTGGTTTGTCAGTTCAAGCCCCACATCAAGCTCTCTGCTGTCAATGCAAAGTCTACTTCAGATCCTCTGTCCCCCTCTCTCCCCCTCCCCTGCTCTCTCTCTTTCAAAAATAAATAAACATTTTTAAAATAATAAAATAAAATAAGATGTTTATTAAAACATAATAATAGGGGCACCCAGGTGGCTCAGTCAGCTAAGCACCAGACTCTTGATCTTGACTCAGGTCATGATCTCATTGTTCATGGGATTGAGCCCCAAATCGGGCTCTGTGCTCACAGCATGGAACGTGCTTGAGATTCTCTCTCCCTGTCCCTTTGCTGCTCACATTTTCTCTCTCAAAATAAATAAATAAAATGTTTTTAGAAATTAAAAAAAAACATAATAATAATAACTGGTCCCAGCACTACATGTGGTATGCCTTTGAACAAATTATTTCCCTTCTCTAAGCCTCTGTTTCTCGTTTATAAAATGGAATAACAATATGTATTTCATGGGAGTGATACAGCACATGTAAAATGACTTTCCAATACAATGCCTAGCACACAATCAGCACTCATTAATCATTTTTTTTAAAATCCCACCCAAGAAATGTATTTATGAGTCAATAAGAACTAGTCCATATTCAAAACTTCCCTATTTTCCCCCAAATGTCCTTTATAGACTTTTTTTTTTTTTTTTTTTTTGGTCCAACATCAAGCCTCATATATTCCATTCTACTATCAGGACTCTTTATTAACATTTGGTCTAAAACAGCAGCCCTCTCTTACCTTTCTTTCTTTCATGACATCGACACAGAGTTAAACCAGATATTCCCAGCAGGCCAAAGAACACAAGCTTCCTCTCCCACCCAAGTATTAACCAGGCCTGACCTGCTTAGCTTCCAAGATCAGATGAGATCAGGCACATTCAGGGTAGTATGACTGTAGACTGAACACAAGCTTCTTGCCACAGTAGCAGCTAAAATCTGGCTGGAGTGACATGGTAATTTTTTACTCATAACCTCCTGTTATGCCATACCTATTGTGTGCTAGGCATTTTGCTATGCATACTGTACACATTGCCTCTATATTTCTCAGCAACCCTACAAAGTCAAGATTATTATCCCTATTTGACAGATGAGAAAACTAAGACTCAGAACAGTTAAGTAAAACCTTAACAGTCCCAAAACCATAGCAGTCATCAATAGAGCTGAAATTTGAACTCTGGCCCCAAACTCATGCTCCTTCCCACACACTGAAGTCCCTTCAGGGAACCCCCACCTAACAGGGAGAGACTGGCATAAAAACAAGCCATTACAACAATACAATGACACAGTGCCCTCACATAAGCAAGTGGGGAATGCCACAAGAAGAAGAGGAAGGAAATGTGGACTCTCACAGGAAATCAGCAGGACTACAAGGGACAGGGTTCTCAGGCTGGGCTGGGTAGAGGGGAGGGCCATCTGGCCCTGCAGCCACAGAGGGGATGAGCATTCTACAGAAGGACACAGGTACATGGCAGATGGGACTGGAAAGGAGGTGGGTACCAGGCTGAGAAGGGTCCTGAAAATTTTCATTCATTTTTTCATTCATTCACTCACTCATTCATTCATTCATTCAACAAGTATTTATGAAGATTCTACTAAGTGCCAGGCTCATCCTAGCTGCTAAGGATACAGCAGAGAACACAAGGGGTAAACACCCCCTAGCCACATGGAACTTACAATCTAATGGGGAAGGAGACAATAAACAAACAAGTGATTCAGATGGCCTTAATGTTATGGAGAATAAAGCAATAAAGCAGACAGGGGACAGACAGGGAATATCTGGGGTCAGAGGGTTGTGATTTTCAGTAGCTGGAAAGGCCTCACTGAGATATTTCAGTAAAAACCTGCAGGAGGAAGTGAACAAGGTGCTGGTGGTAAGAGTGGCTGAAAGAGCCCAGTGGGAGAAAGCCACCAAAGCCCCCAGCTAAGAGCTGCCACTTGCTCTGGGGTTCACTGAGGGGCTCCTGTGATGCTAGAGGAGTAACACACACCTACAGGTGCAATAGAACAGTTCAGGTGTGTTCATGCTGTCAGCTTTGGGACCATCAGCTGTGTCAATGATGGAAGCCCTAGTTATTTTCGTGCCCATTTAGGACCTGAGTGAGGAGTACTGGGAGCACAGGAGGCAGGACTGTGAAGCCCCTATCAGCGCACACGGGGAAATCCACCCACTTCACCTGTGCCTGCACACATGATCCCTGGCCTGGCACTCCAGGCACAGGACCTTCACCACATCCCCCTACCCTGACCCTGAATACCAGCACGGGGACACGCAGGAAAGTAATGGCCCAAGCCTATTTAGAATCTCAGCTGGGGGCTGGGTGGCTCAGTTGGTGGAGCACCTGACTCTTGATTTCAGCTCAGGTCATGATCCTAGGAATGTGGGATGGAGCCCTGCATTTGTCTCTATACTGAGCATGGAGCCTGCTTGAGATTCCCACTCTCTCTCCCTCTTCCCCTCTGCCCTGCTCACATGCTCTCTCTCTCTCTCTAAAATAAAACAAAAACATAAATTAAAAAAAAAAAAAGAATCTCAGTTGCTTAGGGAACTGCTGTGCAGGTAAATTTCACCTGGCAAGTTACTTTATGTCTCCATGCCTCCATTTTCTCATCTGTGAAATGGGGGTAATAATGACACCTATGTCATAGGTAAGATTACATGAATTAACAAATGTGAAGTATTCACAACACCATTTTCACATAGTAGGAGCTCAATAACTGAGTGTCTATTCATTATTAGTGTCCTTGTAACTGCTGCTATTATTATTATTAGCATTCTGATTGACAATAGCCCCAAACTACATTCTTAGTAGACCTAAGAGTTTCCAGCCACCATCCGGGATGGAGGAGAGCTGGAAGAATGTAAACAGTGGACAAGATATCCCCCCCTTCTCTCTACGTGTCTTCCACCCCCAGTTTTATGTGTTCCTCTCCATGGCCATCTCCTTCTTCTCTAGTCTAGTACCCTCATTCTCTGGATTAATCTTTGTTTTGATAGCCTTCCCCAGTAAATTCACTGGTAAGTACATTAGCAGCTCATTAATGACCACAAATGAATACATTTTGCCTCATGTCGGGCTACTTCTAATCATTTGCTGTAACAAACACAACTCCATTCTAATAATTGCCCTCTGCACTTGAGGACATCTGTCACCCGAGGCCTTGCTGACCTGTCCTGGTGCCCCAAGAATGAAGCAGTGTCTTGTTGAGTTGCAGTATTTTGACTTATAAGAGCTATAAGAGCCTTGATACATCTTTAGACCACACCTACCCTCAGTCTGAAAATAAAAATGAGGCCCAGAGAAGGGAAGTGAATTTCCCAAGGTCACAGAGCAGATTGGGGGCCAAGTTGAAAAGGAACCTGGGTTTCCAAGTTAACATGTTTTAAGCCCTTACTACATGCCAGGCACTTAATCTTCAAAGCAGGTACCATCAATATCTCTCTTACAGAGAAAGACACCAAGGCTCAGAAAAGTTACAGAAACTGCCCAAGATCTCCTTGTAAAGGTAGGTCTACCTTTAGGAGGAGGAAGCTGAGAAGGCTGATCTTATCCACAAGGTGGTTTTCTAGGAGGCTCTCCATCAAGGAAGAGAGGGAAGGAGGGCTTTGAGGGTGGGAGAGGAGGAGGATTTACCACAGCACTTCATAAAGTGAGGTCTAGAAATACTGTCTCTTAAGGCCAAAGAGGGGCCATGTCAGAAAACAAGGCTGTGTGTGTGCTTATTCGAGACTTATGCTCACGGTTCCCTAGCCACCTGTAAGGGCCCTGTCTGGGTCAGCCTGGCAGAGACAGGCTCCAGACAGTGAAGGATGGACATTCGTACCAGCAATTCATTCGCCACAGATTCATTCACTTACTATTGGGCCCTTTTTGTGAAATCGCAGCGCCTACATCTGGCCAGGATCTGTGCTGCTGATGGGAACCATGCCACCATTAATCCATAACCAGTGGAGAGAAGAGTATGTCCCTGCAGTCAGTATGGAAACCAGTGCCTGCATTTTTATATTGATTCTCCCCCCGTGCTTTGCAGAAGGAAATAAACAAAAATCAAAACCTACTTCAGAGGGAGTACTTAAGTAGGAGAGATTTGCTATATGAAGGCTGGGGCCACAGACGGACCTCTAGAGCATCCTGTTAAGGTTGACTTACCAGAGGTCATCTTCCAGCCCACCTGTACCCAAACCACTCCTGGGGGGTTCCATGTGAGGCCACCAACCTCCTCCAGCATCTGTGCTCCTTCACCAACGTCTAGGCCTGCAAGACAGACCCAAATCCATCCCAGGCCACTGCGCAAAAATTCTTTGTCCAAACACTTCTTTACTTACACAGCAGACAGGCCTAACAGGCCAGAGGGATTTGTTAGGCTCTCCAGATCCATCATAATCTGAGTGTTTAAAGGTCCCCAAATGCCCATTTAGACAATCCACATTTTCTAACAGCTAGTAAATACTCTGGGACCGGGTCAGCATTTTTAAAGGTCCTTAAATAGCTCATTTGCATAATCCATATTTTCAGAGCCCCTAAGCATTTGTCCTACCAAATAATCTCAATCTTTATTATGCGTGAGAAAGAAAAGGCTCCCAAGGAGTGTAGCAGCCCTTCACATTCCCTTCTGGGAGAATTGATTCTTGTTTTTTAAAATGACCACATTTTCAAAGGCAGGCACAGAGCTAACCACAAAAGGAAAATATTTAAAGGGAAGCTGTTAACCTGTGTAGGCCTGCAAATGTTCTTTCCTTGAAGGCAGGAAAATCCCCTACAGGCTCCCAAGGATACTAATTACACAACTGGCCCCTGAAAACATTTCAATTCAGGTCAGAGGCCTCCCCCTCCGTCCCCCCGCCCCTATTGGTTCCCTCCTGGAGGCCATGTAGGAAAAGCACAGGTTCATCCAAACATCTTTTTCAGCATCATTTTTCCAGTTGGGTCTCAGCTCAAAGCCTTTCCTGAGGAAAGGAAAGGCAATTTGCTAAGAGAAATTCAGGGGTCAGGATTGTGGGCCATTCAGCCGACATCCTGGGTAAAGCCTTTGCCCAGTGGGCAACAGGGAAGTTGATTCCTACTGTCATCAAAATAACGCCCCAGGAACAGTGAGAAAAAGCCCCTAGTAAGATAAATCCAAGGCAAGAAAGACTTACACTACTGCCCTTCTACTCTCTGGGATAGAAAAATTATCTGAACCATTAGGAAGGCTACCCAAATTCTGAATGAGTCACCTGCCACCACAGGCAAAACATAGACAACCCTCCCCAACATAATGCTGAGCCAAAAACCAGGTCTGAAAGAGTGCATATGATTCTGTTCCTACAGATTTCTAGAATAGACAAAACTACTCTATGATGGGAGAAGCCAGGATGCTGGTTGCCCCGGAGTTAGGGCTGGTAGGAAAAATGTGTGGGCCTGTCTAAGGTGCTGATAATAGCTTGATCTAGGTGCTACTTACCTGGTGTGTTTACTCTGGCTAAAAGTACAGAGCTATACTTTTTTTTTTTTTTTTTTTTTTTGAGGCAATCCAAATCTCCTTAGTTCTAGTTTCACTTCCCCAGTTTATTCTACTATTGCTCTTAAATCACTGTCTGCTGCCCCTTTATTTGTGCTCTTCTGGGCATATCCTGGATGCCCCGTTCTGGATGAAAGGGGTTCCTCATCCTGTGTCCAGACTGTTGATTTAGGAAAGGTCTGGGGGAAGGGGAGTATTCATAGTAACAAGGATGTCTCTAAATGGACTGGGGGTTCGGTTGCGATTCTTTGCCCCTTAATTCCCACACTTGATAGAAACCCCACCACCTTGGAGAGGGGTACCTAGCGGTGGGTGGGGGCTGACGACAAAACCTCAGCCAGATGTAACAAAGACGGATGTCTGTCTCCCTGTTGAAAGTCTCTGAAGCTGGGAACTGGCGCCAGGCCAGGTGACTGGGTTTCTCCATCCTCTGGCAGGATGCAAAGCAGGCCCAACCTGAGACCCACCGCCAGATCGGGCAGACACTGGCTGGAGCTCATGAACCAGAAGGAAGGAGGGGATAGAGAAAGTCAGGGAGGGGTCTGGAGGAGTGAGAGAGAGAGGGATGGGGAGGAGGAAAGGAGAAGAACGGAGGAAGAAAGAAAATTGACCTGTATTGAGGGTGGGCTGGGCATCCGTCGGGGGTGCCAACATATCACACCTGTCTCTAAATCTGGGCTCTTTCTGGCTGGACTGCTGGGCGGGGGCGACTAGGGAGGGCAGAGGTACTTTGACAATCCGGCTCTCTCAGCAGATCCTTTGTTAACACCCAGCCTGGCCCGCTCCCCTCGCTGGGCGACACCACCCAGTCCTCTGATCTCCCCTTGCAGGAGCTGAGCCCTCGGTTCCGCGCGCCCTCCTCTGGGCGCCCGTCGGAACTCGTGCGGTAGGCACTCCCCTGAGCGCAGCCCGCCAGGCCGAGGGACGCGCACCCCGGCGATGGGGATTCGGTCTACAGGCTGGATCCAGAGCCCGAATTCCGGGAGGGACCTTCCTCCACCCTTACGCCCCCACCCTCGCCCTGGACGGTGAGAGTGCGCTTCGCGCAGCAAGTTGGCGTCGCGGCCGCGGGTGACGTTGCGCGCCCGGGCGGGCGACCCTGGGTGAGTGTGCGCGCCGGACAGCACGCTCGCCGCTGGGCCCTCCGCATCCGGAGCCTAAAGACCCTTCCGCGCACCTCGGCCCAGCGCCCCGACGCCTTCGCCTGCACGTCCCCGCCTCGGGTCGCCGGCCGTCCCCGTCCGCGCCCCGAGAGCGCCGTTCACCGGTTGGCTGCGGGTGCGCCGAGCCCTGGGCGGGGGCGTTTCGAAAGCCCCCGCCTTCCTCGTCACGGCCGAAAATGACATCATTCCCCCCCCCCCCCCGGAACCCTGGCCCCCACGCCTTAGCCTTCTGCAGCCGGCGTCCAGCGGCACCGAGGCGTCCCTGCCTGCTCTCGGCCCTCTATCCTCCACACCCCCGCTCGGAGCCAGCACATCTTTGCCCACCCACCTCATCTCTTCCCGCGCAGGGCTGGCAAGGCCCAAAGCCAGACTAGCCTCCTCTTGCTCTGTTTTCCCAGTTCCTCCGTAGCTTCCACCTCCTCTCAGACCCTCCAGTGCCCAGTCCTGAGGAGTCACTTTCAGGTGATAATAGACAGATAGATAGGATAAACGGATAGGTAGGTATATATAGATAACAGATTCATATAGATAGATGATAGTTGGATATATGGGCAATAGAGATAGAAAAATAATAGATAAATATAAATTGATGATTGGTAGATGGATAGGAAGATGGCAGGTGAATGGATGGATAGATGGTTGGATATGTAGATACGCAAATATATACAAAAGGGATAACCCAGGACTCCAGGCTGGCCAGGACAGTACCCAGGCTTTCACAACCTGCTTCATAGAAAGGAAGCTGCAGGGTTCCAGCTGCCTAAGCTGTGCAAACTGTAAAGTGCTTGGAGCAGCTTAGCCTGGAAACCCAAGTTCTGCTTGCAGATGGTTTGAGCACAGCTCTGGTTCTACTGGGCTGGATTGTTGGCATTGCCATTCTTTCAACAAGCCTCTCTGACCTACTGTGCAGTCACACACGGCTGGGTCCTGTGAGCCAGAGAGTAACAGGGTGCGTGCCTGCTTGTGAGAGGCTGACATTCTGACATCAGACCCCCGCACGGTAACCTCACGTGACAGGCGCCCTGGCACAGGTGATAGATGGAGATTACGGAACACACAGGAAGGAAAGCCTTTGACCTGGGTCTTGAAGAATAGGTTGGGGGTTTCCAGAAGAAAGAAAGGTATTTTAAGTAGAGGCACCATCATGTGCCTATAGGAGGGATGGGCCCGACCTCTCCTGGGATGGGGGCAGTTCTGTGGGACTGGATGGCCAGGTGGGTAGCCAACTGTGCTCAAAGAGGAGAGAGCTGACTGAGGCCAGGCTGAGAGGGGCCCTGACCATCAGTCTACTTTATCCGTTCCAGAGTCCTCTGCTAAACCTGTCCCCAGGCACCTAAGGTGACGTGGGCCTCTTGGCCAGGACTTCCAACCATGGACACATGACAATACAAGAGTTAATCAGCCCTCCCATGGGAGATGGCTCTGGATGTCAAAGGGTTACACTGCTGTCAGCAGGCCCTCCATCTGTCTGACCTAAATCCCCCCACCCATCCAGGACTGCCTCCCCCTCAGGGTGACTCAGCTCATGGCTCACTTCCTGCCACCGGCTGAGATGTGTAATTGGTTACCATAGTGATCCCAAGGAGCCAGTTCATACCTATGTTTCCCGAGGAGACCTGGGTGTCTAAATTGCTCCTGAAATCAACACGGGTACACAGCTGCTCACCGGCAGAGGTATTTGACAGGTGGCATCTCAGGGCCTTCTTTCCCTGCATGAATGCAGAATGGGGGGAGTGGTAGGGAAGGGGGGACCTCATGACAGATGCCTCCACTGTGGGGACGCTAGGCTGGTATTTCTCTCCATAAGATTCAAGTCTCCAGAGGGAGGGGGACAGAGAACGTGAAGGCAGGAGCTAGAACTACCGTCAGAGTTTAGCGTCTGTGGAAAAAAACCCAGGATTTTCCACTACTCCAAGTCATGACACATATGTAGCCTTCAAGAATACACTTGGCAGAAAGACACACTTTTTTTGTCAAATGCTATAAAATTCTCATCAAATCTACACACACACACACACACACCACCATAATACTCTTCCTGAAACATGATCCATTACTCTCCTGCCCCAAACCTTCAATAGCTCCCCAGTGCCAGGAAGACCAAACTCTCTCTCTGGCCCCAGCCTCCCTTTTATACCTCTCTCTCGTGACCTGGCTAGTAACCATCCTTGCTGCCCCTGACAGAGTCCCACCACCCCCAATGCCACAGCCTTGGCAGACCACTTCCTGCTTCCCAGAGGTTCTCCAGCCAGTATGCTTAGCCCACGCTAGACTGGGCTTCTCACCATGTCCACATCCTCAAGTCACCCTCAGCCTCAAAGCTCAGCCCCAATCCTCAGGCTCCCTCGTCCTTTTCTTATCCTCAGTTCAAATGACATCCCTCCTTCCCTCTACTAGGGGTTTTTTGGACCCCTAGTAGAAAACTGAGTCTGTCATGGATTATATGGATTTAAGTGTATCTATCACCCACCATGGCACACGGCCCCTGAAGGCAAACACATGGATTTGTTTATTTTGGTGTCCCTTTATCCTTCAGAGGGCCAAGACTGGAGCCAAAACCAATATAAGTTGCACGGCACAGATTCGCCCTCCCTCTCTGAGTTGGTTTTGAAAAGCTTCACCAAAGATAAGTGAAGAGACCCTGGATGGACTAGCCATCACACATCCAGCCATACGAGCCTCCCTCCCCTGGTAAAGAGATGGGGCTCCAAGAGCAGAGGGGCCAGATCCTTCCCCTCTGGAGTTTTGGACCCCCTCGTAATGGTACTTCCCCCCTCCAACTCTTCAGAGCTATGGCTGCCTAAAGGGAGATGGGTTTCTGGGCCTTCTCCTCTGGGGATGGAGACAGGGCTCCCTGGCATCAGGCAAAGGAGACAAGAGACTCAGTAACAGGCCGCTAGCTAGAACAGGCACATGGTGCTCCAGCTACACCCAGGCCTAGCCCTAGGGTGTGGACCTCACCTAGTGGGGGAGTAAGCAGCTTGGCGGCAGGCTCTGGTCTCCAGAACACAGCTTGGGGAGGCTGCGGGGGGAACCCTGACAGGCCTCAGCAGAGCTTGCAGACACAGCCTGCAGAGGCAAGGCTAACGCGGTTAATTGGTTCCAACCTTCAGCTAAGAGTACGAGCATTGATTGGGCACCCGTGGGGCTCAGGAGGTGTGACCTCTGAGGATTCTTTGCTTCCTTATAAGCTTGAACCCAGAAAAGAGAAATCCGATCACAGGTCGTGGTGCTCACTTCCAGCTGGGCCAAAGCATGGCAGAAAGGCAATGGGTTATAAATAGTGGGGAAGCAACCACTGAGATATCAATGGTAAAGAGAGAAGAAGGCTCTTTTCCCCCTGGTTGAGCATGGCAAGCCTCTCCAGGGAAGAGCCAGGCCTAGTTAGAGCAGATGACAGGGGACAAAGGGCCACCTTCCAGCTAAGCCCTGTCACAGTCCCCTGGCCTTTGTCAGAAGGGCTTGCACCTGCCCTGACTCCTGGAACATGGGGGCTTACAGGGTGGGAATGGGGTGAGGGAGCTTGGCTGTGGAGCCAGGAGTCCGCTCCAGTCAATGTGACTGAATGCAGGAAGTGGGCGCTATATGCACAAACCACACCCAGAAACCCGAGCCCATTCTCCCGTCATTCCTCAGTCCCTACAGAAACTCATCCATACACCCAGTCACTCAAATACCTGGTCATTCAAGAATTAATTCAACAAACAAGAATTGAGACCCTACTCTGTGTGACCCCCTCCTGTAAAATGGTGGTAGTTCTACCTATGACCTGTGCTTCATAGGGCCCTCATGAGAATCAAATGAGAAAGCCAATGTCACAGGCTTGCAGCCTGTGAAGTATTAAGCACATGCTGGGAGATGTGACTTGACAGGGAGAAACCCTTTGGAAGCTTCCAAGAGACCCCCTAACAACCGCCTTTCCCCCTCTTGGTCCTTGCAATCCCAGCCAGGTAGTCCTTGACTGACATCACTGGCTAATTTCTCAGGCCAGCTTTGTACTTTATCCTAATATGAAGATTGAAGATATAATTTTGACGTCTTTACAAAAGTATGCTCCCCCCAAAACTTGCTGTATGACCTCAGCAGGTCAGGTGACCTCTGCGTGTGTCAGTTTTCCCACCTGTAAAGTGTAGGATAGTGTGAGTAATTATCTTACGGGGCCACTGTGAAAACCTGAAGGGTCTGCATATGCAGTGTTTTGAACAACCGGCACACAGTATGCAAGGGTGAGCTGCTTATGACCATGATGCCATATGCCCATGGGAAATTAGGATTCAGGCTCACCTTTCACCAAGGACCTCAGGGAGTCTATTGGACAATTGCTTTTGGCTTGAAGATACATCAAACCCTAGTCTCCCCAGACCTTAACCCACCTCCATATAACAGCTTTCTTGGGGAGGAGACTCAGGGCCTCTCTTGGAAACTCAGACTAGACACTACAGAGTCTCACAGGGGAAGGAGGGGTAAATGAAGAACGCTATCTTTGCTCTTCCTACAGTCAGGTGGGTGAACATGTTGGATTTTCACTGTGATAAGGAGAAGAACAAGGCATACAGCTAAAGCGATGGACAGCTGAGGGTTTCTAGATGCTGCAGGCTTCCATTGCATTCTATCAGATTAAGGATGCTCTCAGTATACAAACCCTTAGGCAGAGGCACGGCCTTTAAGTAATGGTTACCACTCACAACACAAATATTAATCGATAGTTATTTGCTTCTTTGGAGCCTGGCACAGTTCATAGTAGCTTCTGGTCTTCTGCCCCCTCAGGCAGAAAACAGTCCCCAAAATGGTAAGAGGAAGCTGTGACCAGGAGTCCAACCAACATCACGTAGGATCCTCAAAAGCTCCAAAGTGCATGGAGGCTTTGTTGTGAAGCACATCAGAGTTCATGCCTGCTGTATATTCTTGGTCCTGCTATACTTTTAATTAAAAAAAAAAAATCCAAACAGAGCCTCAAATCCTCCCTCCTTGCTTTGCTGCTTTATTCTACTATGCTAAGATTTAACCAGCCTCCAAAGATGTCACTGTGATAGGTAAGACACAATCCCTGCCCTCAAGGAACAATTATCTCCTTGAACTTGGCCTCGTTCCACCTAGCCCTCTTTCCTCCTGCCTGTGACCCTCACACCATTATTGCTGGCTAGTACTAACGACTGCTTCTGTACTCCCACCAGCATTTATATATAGCCCCTGCCTCTAGCCGAACACTGGACTGGACACCGCAGAACACAAAGAGAAGAGAGCCACCAGCCACAAGGGGTCCACAGCCCACTGCAGAACTTTGCAAGGAATGTAATCAAAGCAGGCCAGGCCTTGGAACGCTTGCAGTTCACTGGCAGCGTGTCCTAGACAAAGCAGCCCCTCTCTTTAAGACAGCAGCATTGGGGCGCCTCGGTGGCTCAGTCAGTTAAGCGTCCAACTTTGGCCCAGGTCACGATCCCATGCTTCGTGGGTTCGAGCCCCGTGTCAGGCTCTGAGCTGACAGCCCAGAGCCTGGAGCCTGCTTCAGATTCTGTGTCTCCCTCTCTCTCTTCCCCTCCCTGCTTGCACTCTGTCTCTCTGTCTCCCAAAAATAAATAAACATTACAAAAAATTAAAAGAAAAACTTTAAAAGACAGCAGTGCTTCTCACGCATGTGATTATGACACATAACAGACAGTGGGGGCAGAAAGCACATGCAGTCTAGAACAGGGCGCTGAAGAGCAGCTTTCCCATAAGCCCTCCTGGAAAAGGCCTGCAGTGGTGACCAAGCCCACCAGCCTGCTAGGTTACCATGACTGTCACTGGGAGGAGCAGCATCTTCAAATGTGGACTTGGGAATTTGTGCGCTGGGTTCAGTGAACCAAAACTCTCTGGCTGATAAGAAGTGGCCAAGTGGTCCCTGGATCCAAGGCAGAGGGTCCACCTCAAGGGAGAGGGCACATGATGACATTAGGCCAACGCCAGAAGATCCTAGACTCAGTGTGTGGGACAACGACTGAGTGTCAAAGTGCCAAAGTGAGTCATCCCTCAAGGGACAAGGCAGGCGGTGGGAGTGGAGAACCCCTGTGCTTCCACCTGTTATCTTCTCCCACCTTTGCAACAACTATGGTTGATGATTCCCCTTTTACAGATGCAAAAACTGAGGCTCAGAGGGGTTATCCTGCCCAAGGTGCTGCAGTTGGTAAGTGGCAGAACCAAGACCCAGGATTTTTGTTCCTAACGCTTGGGCTTTGTTAGGTAAACTTTCCATTTCTATATTTGTTATTAATATTGAATCAATATTTAATCCATCAGGCCCCTCTTAAACATCCTCAATGTCTTCGGGCCTCGGCTAGGCGTCTCTATAGCAAGTCTCCTTGAACTTGGGTTCCTGCCTTCCCAGGCCCGCGGGAAAGTGCCCCTCCTCCCGGTTCCGGCGCCGCCGCAACGCTGGCGCCAACAGTACAGAGCTCCCAGTTACCCCGCTGAGGCAATTTCAGCTCCAATTTGTTCAAACTCCAGACCAAAGGCTCAGACTCAGCCTCTGATGTGCTGAACAAAAACCAGAGACAGGAACTTGTCTCAATCAGTGAGTCGGGGCGAGCGGCGAGAAAGTGCTGGGGCGGGAAGGACGGCTCGCCCTCGGCGCGGTGTCCCCATTTCTCACGGCTGCGCGACCCTCGCCGTCCCGCCCCGCCTCCGCCAGGGGCGCTGCTCTCAGACCGCGTGGGCGCAACAGACACCTGCAGACTCCCCGCCCCGCCCTGCCCGCCAGGCGGCTGGGGCGCCTCACCAGCCCCTCCGGGCCTCTGAAGCTGGTGGTTCATAGGCCACAGTTTGAGAAACACTGCCAGGGGGCGGGGGCGGGGGAGGGGGGACGCTCAGGCGGGGGCAGGCGGGGGCAGGCGGGCGTGGGGGGAATCATGATTGCAAAAGAACCGAGGAAAGTCCTCAAAACTATCTGCTCTTACATTGTAACACACATATCACTGCATACACAGACAGCCCTCAGCCAAAGCCATGTTGCGCATCTTAAAGTACTCATAGAAGATAATGTACAATTGCTTTCCAATGACCACTCTTTGCTCCATAGAAGCAGTCCAGGAATTACCTCTCCCATAGTTTTAAATGAAATGTTAATAAATTATTTTCCCTTGTTGCATACAAAATTAAGAGGGGTGTGTGTGTGAGAAAGAGAGAGAGAGAAAGAGAGACAGAGACAGAGGCAGAGGCAGAGACAGAGAGACAGAGATTCTCCATCCAAGTTTACTCCTTTTCTGATTTTGTGACTTTGGGTTGTTGACTCCTGTCCCCCTGTCCCACCAGCCCTTCCCCAGTTGGGTGACCTAGGACAAGTTACCCAACTTCTGATCTGTTTCCTCACCTGTGAAATGGGCATAAGACAAAAGCTGTGTCAAGCTTTTGGTGCTCCAAGTATTAAAGAAGGTAATTCAGGTAAAAGGCTTAGTAGGGTTTCTGGCACATAAAAAGTGTTCCATAAATGATAGCATGAATTGATCATCACTGCTATTAATGAACTGAAATACTGCTACCTACCAAGTATGTGGCTGTCCTCAGCCCCTGCCTCATGCTCATTACTCAAGGACTTTATCCACCTCCATGCCAGTACCATCGAACCTCTGCCAAATCACCCAGACTTCTAAGAGGTGCCCTCCCTCCATCATTTCCATCACCTGGCCTCCATGGCTGCCGAGGAGATATGGAAGAGAGTCTAGAATTGATGCCTCTTAGAGACAGTACACAGGGTGGGAACTGAGAGCCCTGGGGACACCCAAAGCTGGACTGTCCCTCCTTCCTCCAAGGTTGCAGGTGTGTCCTGAGTTGCATTAGCAACTGTGGCCAGCCAAGTCACATGCTCACCACTAACCTGGTCAAAGCCTGCTCCCTGACTCGGCTGTCTCAGAGTCCCTGCAGTTCCTCAGTAATCAAAGCCTGCAGGCAGGGCCACAGGGTCGGATCTGCTCCTGAAGAAGGCTCTGACATGAACACGGGGAGCAAGGTGCTCTCACCTTCCACAGCGCCTTGAAGCTGACTAGAGCATGTCCCGCAGGGCTGAGACAGAATTTAGTTCACCAGAAGTTCAAATGCCTGTGACAAATTTGCAGACACTTTTGTTCTGGCATCATCTCCCAAACAGCCACCCATCTGTTGGAACCCTGTACTCACCTCTCCAGATTCATGTCTACTCAAATAAAAACTTCAATTCGGTGGTTACATTTGATGTCCCTGCCGCCTTTCAACACAGTTTTATATCATCTGACTTTAGAGCCTTTCTTTATAATACGCTTCTCTTCTAAAAGGAAACGATACTTTGGTTGATGGAGTCTATTCAAAAATGCCTATTGAATACCTGCTGGGGCCAGCCAGGAGCTAGACACTTGGGGTGCAGGGAGGGGTCGTGGGGGAAAGAAGGATGCGAGAGACACATCCTTTCCCTCCAGAAAGCTCTGAGTCAGGGCAGTGTGAGGGAAAATAAAGACTCACACAACTAATCCCAACACATGCCAGGCTTGGTAACTACTCTGAAAGAGGTGAACACGAATTGCTTCAGGAACAAAAGGCTAATTCCTGGGTTTGCATGGCCTGTGATTGCAAGCTTGCGAATTCATGAGTTAGAATTTATGAATATACAATCGTGGTGCATGAAATAAAGCTCTTGATCTAATAATACTAATACACGCTAGATAGAGTGTGACTGGATGAGTAATTAGTGAGGCTCTGGGGTGTGATATTGTTATCTCCACTTGTAGAGGGAGGGGTGGAAACTCCCTATATTTATAAACAGCAGTGTTCTCCAGCAGGGCAGCCTCAGGCCACAAGGGGCTAGTGAGCGCCAGAAATGTGGCTGGTCCCAACTGAGAGGTGCTGCGCATGGTAAGTCTCCACCAGATATCAGACTTACTACAAAACACTGGCATATCTCAAGAATAAACGTTGTATCGATTACATGTTTCAGTGATGATATTTCTGATAGATATTGGATTAATGAAACATCACTATATATGTGTTCTTAAAATTAATTTCACCTACTTCTTTTTACTTTTGTGAATGTGGCTACTAAAGATGTAAACTCCCAAACATGGTTTGCATTTTCGGTCCACGTCATGTTTCCGTTGGCCAGTGGAGGTCTAGAGCATCATTTAAAACTCACAAGTCTCCAAAGTAGGCATTTGCCCCATTTTATTTTTTTAAAAAATATTTTTTTTAAGTTTATTTATTTAGAGAGAGAGAGAGCATAAGTAGGAGAGGAACAGAGAGAGAGAGAGAGAGAATCCCAAGCAAGCTCTTCACTATCAGTACAGAGCCGGATGTGGGGCTCAAACTCAAACCAAACCACGAGATCGTGACCTGAGCCATAATAAAGAAGTGGACGCTTAACCGACTGAGCCACCCAGCATTAGTGCCATTTAAAAAAAATTTTTTTAATGTTTATTTATGTTTGGGGGGGGGCAGACAGAGAGGGAGACACAGAATCCAAAGCAGGCTCCAGGCTCTGAGCTGTCAGCACAGAGTTCGAGTCCTGCTCCAGCTCACAAACTGCGAGATCATGACCTGAGCCAAAGTCTGCAGCTTAACTGACTGAGCCACCCAGGGGCCCCAGCACCATTTTAAAGACAAGCTAACCAAGGCTCAGAGAAGTGGCAAATTGGCCCAGGTCATACCACATTAGGCATCAACAACTCACTTTTGCCTCACCTGCTTCCTCACCTGATGTGGTATAATAACAAGCAGGAAATACATTCTCAGCTTTCAAGCGGGGACAATCATCCTAATATCACATATCCTAAAAATAACCTTCTATGCACTGTCTTCTGCTCTCAACAACCACCAACAGTTACAGCTCCCAAGGCTGTGCTGAGAGCCCCCTCGTCCCTGGTGCCGCCCTTCCCAGGGTCTGTCCTCACCTGGCCCTTCCCACACCCCTGCATTGTGGTGCCACAATGGCTGCTACCTGCCTAACAAGAGCAGTTCCTTCCTCCCTGCATTCCCTGTGCCCTACACCATGGTCCCCAGATGATCGCTTAACCACTCCACGACTTGCCATGAGGCCTGGGCTCCTGCACAGCCATGCTACTTTCTTGTTAAATAACAGACTTTCCTTTTTAAGGCAGTTTTGGGTCCACAGCAAAATGGAGGGGAAGGTACAGAGATTTCCCATGTATCCCCTGCACGTGCTTCCACACACAGATCTCCCATGAGCAACATTCCCACCCCAGCATGGTACGTGTGTTACAATTGATCAGCCTACATCGACACACCATTCTCACCCAGAACCCTTAGTTTATATTAGGGTTCACTCTTGTGTTCACTAGGTTCTGTACATTCTGTGGGTTTGGACAAATGTGTAACATCATGCAGCCACTATTACAGTTTCACTTCCCTAAAATCCTCTGTGCTTTACCTGTTCTTCCTTCCTTCCCCTTAACCCCTGGCGACCACTGATCTTTTTACTGTCCCCATAGTTTTGCCTTTCCCAGAATGTCATACAGTTGGAATCAAGCTTTCCAGACTGGCTTCTTTCGTCTAGCCTTTCCATGCCTTGATATGCTCATTTCTTTTTTAGTGGTAATTATTGAGGGATAATATTCCATTGTCTGGATGCACCACAGTTTATTTATCCAGTAACATCTTGGCTGCTTCTAAGTTTGGGCAATTGTGAATAAAGCTTCTGTAAACATCCATGTGCAGGTTTTTTGGTGAACATAGGTTTTCCACTCCTTTGTGTGGACGCCAAGGAGCACAGCTGCTGGATCATATGGTTAGAGTATGTTTAGTTTTGTTAAGAAACTGCCACACTGTCCCTGAAGTGGCCACACCATTTTGCATTCCCACGGGCAATGAATAAGAGACCACACTACTGTTGATGAGCTGTTACCACTAGTAACATGCTACTTTTTAGGAGCTGTGCCTCTGTGTCCCCTGCCTGCTGAGCCCAGACCCCAGCTATCCAACTTTACTGAGGCTCCTGTGGGTATTTAGCTCTCGGTGTATGTACCTTTGCTCCTTAATAATAATTATGTTAATGGAAAGCACTTAATATGAGTTGGGCACTGGGAAAAACTCTTCCTACTAATCTTCACAGCAACCCTGCGTGGGTACTATCATTATCCCCATTCACACGCGTGGAAACTGAGGCTCAGATATGATCATGGCTTGCCAAGGTGACCCTGCTGCTGGGGGGTGGTAGTGGTGGGATTCAAACCCTCTGCAGGTTACCCCTGGGCTGGGCTGCTCCTGACACACGCGTCTCTGTCTTACTCAGCTGTGAGCTCCTTCTGAACCAGGACCATGCCTCACTCACCTGGAACTGTGCCTTCTTGGCAGTCACTGTGAATGCTGGCTGAGCCTTCAGTGACCCTCCCTGTCCTATGTTCACAGGCACTGCTCTTTCCTCTCACATGGGCTGTCCCCAAGAATGCAGACTTGTTTCTCTGCCATCCATGCCCCTCTCTCCCAGGCTCCTGCACCCTCACATCCCCACTTTTCCTTCTGGGCTGACGACCCTCAAATCTCACACCTAACCCGGCCCCCTGAAAGGCTCTCTATCTCTCTATCTCTGAACACCATGGGCACTTCTCCTAAATGGCCCTCTGCCATCACATTCAGCTATGGGCTGAATGTTTGTGTCCCCCCAGAATTCATGTGCTGACACCTCAGGTGGTTCTAATACCTTAGCAACCTGAGGGGTGCCTGCGTGGCTCAGTCAGTTAAGCGTCCAACTCTCAGTATTATCTCAGGTCGTGGTCTCTCAGTTATGAGATCGAACCCCACATCAGGCTACACACTGAGTGTGGAGCATGCTTGGGATTCTCTCTCCCTCTCTCTATGCCTTCCCCGCTCATGCTTTCTCTCTCTCTCTCTCTCTCTCTTAAATAAACATGTAAAAAAAAATACCTTAGCAACCTGTTTAAGCAAACCAAAACTTAAGGCTAGCCCTCAATGAGATATAGTTAGGAGGTGATTGGGATAGATGAGGTCATGGGGCCCCCATGATGGGATTAATGACTTTATAAGGAGGTGAAGGGATAGGGCTTGCTCCCTCTATCATACAAGGACACCATAAGAAGAGAGGGTTCTTACCTGAACCCAAGTATGCTGGGTCAAGGTGCCTCAGTAACTTGAGACATAAATGCCCCTTGTTCAAGCTGCCCAGTCTGTGATATTTGTTATTGCAGCCCAATCTGACTAAGAAAGATCTCATTGTCTCCCCTTGCCAAGCCACTCCATCCCCATTTCCCCATCTCAGTGGTATTTCCTTTTGCCCTTCTGCCAGTATCCTGAAACCTGGAAATCTAACTCCTCTCTCTTACTCAAATTCTCACCTCTCAATTCTCCCTTGAGAACTCCCCTCAGATAAACCTTTCCTTTCCATCCCTGCTACACTCTGCTGATCCAAGTGATTTCCATCCACTTTGGAACAACTGTTACAGTCTAACTGGCCTTCATTCCTTCAGTGTCCCTTTATCCAGTCCATCCTATGTATAAATCTGCAAATAATAATACCCAAACCATGCACACTCTACAACCTGCTATGGCTCCCAAGTACTCACTGGATTAAATCCACTCTTTAGTATTCACAATCTTCAGTAATCCAGCCCCCAGGCTGCGCCTGTCTCAGCTCACCCCACATAGATCTCTGCCCCAGCCCAGCCAACTCCCTGTCTCTTGCCTGCCCAAGCTGTGCTCATTTCCATCTCCAAGTGGCTCCACATACCATCCCCTGACCCAAAATGCCCTAGTCCCTCTTCCTTTTCCATCTGGATGCCAACAGGCCTTCCAGAATGGTCCCAAATCTGGCCACGCCAGGAAAATTGTCTCATAATGCCATCCCTGTGGCCTTGGTCCTTCCTGACTGTCCAAAGACAGAAGCCTGGTGTTGCCATTGCTTTTTCTCCCCTGACACCTGGTAGCTCAAGTCCCTTGTGGACTAGTTAGTACCTACAGCAGGTATCTACAGTGAGAAGGTATCCCCAAAAACCGCAGATTGAAACCTTTGATCAACATGAAAGTAAAAAATAATCTAGTGACAACACCCAATAAAATATAACCTTCCTCTTGAGAAATCTGGTATGTGGTTGAATGATACCCATGCAGTGACCTCGTGCAAGTGTCCCATAGAACCTGAGATCCCTGTCAAAGGGATGTTTCTGAGGTGGAGGGGGTATGGCTCAGTTAATATTTTGGGGGCTGTGATGACAGGACCAGGTCCAGTCCAGTCTCCTATTAGACAAGGATGAGGGGCCTCTTGCCACCTCTGACAGAAGACTCACGGCACAGAGTGCTAACAGTCGTATCAACGATCTCTGAGGTGCGGAGGGTGGCAATGGCATCAAGTGAAACCCCCCTACTTTAATGCCCTCATCTGAAAGACCCTGAATCGGGAGGCCAGCCAGGGAAAGCCTCCCTTCAGCTCCTTCACCGAGTACACATGTTGCTACCACTTAACAGATGTGAATCATGTGCCAGGCCTGGGGTAAGAGCCCTAAGTGCTGCTCCATTTCAATATTGCAAGAATCCTATCAAACAAATGGTCGGTCTACTACCATTTTAAAGATTAGACAATTCAAGCCCGTGGAGGTTGCATAGCTAGAAAGAGGCAGAGCTGGTGTCCGGGACATTGAGTGACAACCTCCCTGGCTCACGGTGAACCTTCCTTCTCTAACTGCCCCTCCCCCAGTCTCAAGGGTGGGCCCCCGCTAGCCTCGCCTCACGGAGCTGACCCTGTCCACTGGCTACTGCTGGCTGGATCAGAGATGGACTCCTGACTCAAACTGGGCCAATCAGAAGCCCTTCCCCAGACTCCGCCCCCTCAGCAGAAGAGCACCTGACCCAAGCTGAACCCTTCAGAACTTGGCACTGGGAGAGAAAAGTGCTGAGACAGATTGAGAACGGGAGGGAGAGAAAGCACCTGAGATCGTTTGGACTTCCACCTGCTGACTTGTGGTGATCCCAGGGCCCAGCTCTTGCCTTGGGTCTCCTGAGATATCTCCTATGGGCTATGGCAGCTCGGTGGTTTCTGTTACATCGAGAAGGCTACTATGCAATCAAGGTCGGACTACATACAGCCCTGTGGCTGCAGAAACAAGCGTAGCCCCCAGAGGCTCCTGGTTCAGGAAGCTGGCTCCACGGTGGAAGGAAACACTCCGCTCCGCTCCACTCCCACATGGAGATGGGCCATGAGAACAGAACCGAGAGGTTCCACAGGTCCAGAAAGCTAGCACAGGAAAGTGGAGACTCAGGGACACTCAGCAGCTGTCTGCCAGGACCCAAAGAGCTGCCACACACAGAATGGGGAACTGCTCTGAGCTGGACCAGGGGGCGGAGGGATGACAAATGGCTGGAAGCTCCATGGAGGCCAAGTTCAGGGTCCTGGAGAGAACCTCACTGGAAAGTTCCATCTCAGCTCAAGCCACCTCGTCCTCCAAATCTCCCCTAATTCCCCTGGATAAAACGAGCCTCCCATGTGAAACTAGAATACTAGTCACATTTCCTGGTCTATACATCACTTTTTTTTTTAAGTTTATTAATTTATTTTTGAGAGAGAGAAAGAGAGAGAGTGGGGGAGGGGCAGAGACAGAGAGGGAGAGAGAATCTGCAGCAGGCTCCACACTGTCAGCACAGAGCCCAGTGAAGAGCTCGAACCCACGAACCATGAGATCATGACCTGAGCTGAAGTCGGACACTTAACTGAATGAGCCACCCAGGAGCTGCTATACATCTCTCTTTCTACTCAATGTTATAATAAGTTAATATATAAATCTTCAGTCTGTACTAGACTGGAAAGTATGGAGACAGAATCCATGACTGATTTATTTGTGGAGTCCCAAAACACCCAGTCCATTCTCCAGCCTGTAAAAAGAATGGATGGATGTTTATTGAATGAGTGCACATCGAGACCCTTATCAGCAGGTACCCTGCCACAGCTGTGTCCCCATCCAAAGCTTCCAAGAGGGGCTTCCCCTGGGGGCAGGAGACTGGGCTTACCACAAGGTCCCTTACAACTCCTGAACTACAGGGTCCTGGTGCCCCTCTAGGAGAATCTTGCCTTTGCTCATCTAGTTTTTCCTTTGCCTCCTTCACAAGTTGGCACTAGACGTAGGGCTGAGAGCCAGATTAGCGACGAAAGCTGTCAAAAAATATCTCCCCTCCAGAAAAAGCAAGGGAAAACAACATCTTGGTGGGTTTTTCCAGGGGAAGAAAAAGTGAAATAGTCTCTTTCTGCCTTCTATGTGTTGCCCTAAAATGGCAGTTTTGCAGAGGGAAAACATATTTTTCCTGAGCAAAGCTGTTTGTGGTGTGAAAGATGGAGTGTGTGTGCTGAGTACAAAGACACAAATTGGCCTGAGGCTCAGCTACGCATGCTATTTTTGCAGGAGTTTAAATTGTGAAGGAAGGGGTTGGAGAAAGAAAAAATAAAATCTTTGTTTTGTGAAAATGGAAAAAAAAATATTGGCCTGGATCAAATTCAAACCTGGCATCTGGTACGAAGGAGGCCCATAATAGAGATGCACTGGATGAAGGAATAGATACCAAGAGGACAAGCACCCTATTTGCTCTCTCCAGGCTCACCAGGGAAGGTGTAGGCTCCCTCTGATAGCAGAATGGCTTGGCACATGGGGCCATCCACAGACTGGAGCACCCAGGGTCTGTGCGGGGTCATGGCGAGGCATTCCTCTGAGCCCTGCCTCACAAGGAACTTGAGAAGATTGAAGGAGACAATGCCCAAAATGGCATTTGCACCAGCCCTAGCTGCTGGTGAGCACTGAGGAGTGGTGATGGCTTTGCTGGTGATGGTGTGCAAAGGAGGAGGAGGATGGTGACGGTGATGATGACGACAATGACAACGACAAAGGCCATGATGGTATTGATAGTGATGAAGAAGATGATCATGATGGTGATGATGGTGATGGTGATGGTGGCTCTTGCCTCACCTACCATGGGCATAGCTCCACAGCCCCTTCTTTCTCCCACAGCTCTACCTGTCTCAGAAAGGACCTGCCTCAAAGTCTACCTGGACCACAGTCACCCAAAGATCATCTGAGAACCACCAGCACCAGAAAGCTCCCCGGGTGTGTATGAACCGTGCAGATCCTCGGCTCACCCCAGAATTTCATATTGTGACTCTTGGGATGGGGCCTGGAAGCACATTTTAAGCACACTCCCCAGGTAGTTCTTATGTAACTGGAAGTGGAGAACCACCTGTGAAGTCCAACTCGCTCATTCTACATATGAAAAAACTGAGGCCTGGAGAGAAACAGGTGAGCAGCCCAGGGATGGTGGAGCCAAAACCAGACCTGATCCTCAAAATTCAAGAGCAGTGTGCTTGCACCCCAGCACAGCCTATTATTTATTCAACAGTGATATGTTGAGTGCCAACTGTCTGCAGAGCACTATCCGGGACCAAAACCAAATCAGATGAAATGCCCACCCTCAACAAGCACACCACCTGGGTGGGGGAGAAAGTGAGTGCCAGGAAAGGGGAGCAGGGGAGGGGCTGCATGGGGAGGGACGGCGAGAGCCATGGAGCATCTCAACGGTTGTGTGAGACAGTGTGCAGGGAAGGAGCTTTACAGGATGAGCTTTGCAGGATGAGCAGAATTTGCCAAACAAAATAAAAAGAACACTGTGGGCGGAGAGAATAGCACAAGCAAAGGCATAAAAAGGTTGAAGGAATGTGGAGGATGTTTGTGGGTAGGAGGAAGAAGCTCCCGGTGGGACAGAGCCACATGAGGCACAAGGCTGAGGAGCCAGACAGCATGAGCCCAGTGCTATGCTGAGAAGCTTGGATTTTACCGTATAAGCAACGGGGAGCCACAGGAGGCTTTCCAGTAAGGGAGAATCATGCATCTTAGGAAGATCACCACGATGGCAACTTAAAACTAGATGGATGGGAGACAGTACCCGGGGAGGCCAGGGGATGCCAGTTGGGACAGCTGCCTAGGCCTGTGCACCCTCCCATCTCCTGCCTGCCTTTGATGGAGATGGGGTGACAGGTTGAAGGGTGAATATGTGACATTTAATGCCCAAGGCTGCTCTATGCTGTGTCCCAACCCAGCACACTCATCGGTATACTCGGTATATCTCAGTCCAGCCTTGTCTGTTCCCTTGTGACAATAAATAAGGCAGGCTTCTCTTGGGGTATGTTGCTAACATGCCGGTTGAACCCTGAGAGGCAGGGTGGGTGAAGGAGGTGGTAACACCAGCGGGGGCCCCAAAGACTCTGAATCTCAGATCCATATTCATTTAGTAGTAGTGTGATCTTGACCTATTTGCAGATTCTCTCTGAGCCTCAGTCTCCTCATCTGTAAAACAGGGATGATGATACTTACCTTAAGTGGTTGCCCTGAGGTTGGGAGACAAAGTATGACACACGTGGCTCAGTGCCCAGCACAGCACGGGCTTGGATGATGATGAATATCATCAAATCATCTTCCTGCGTTGCGGTGGGTCAGGCCCCTTATTAGCCACGCAGGAACCAGGAGACCAAAACACAGATGAAGCCCTCTGCTTCAGACGCTGGGCAAAGCACAGCCTCTGGAGGATCAAGACCAAATCTCTGCACCCAGACAGGCCTGTCTGGCCTCCAAGGGCCGAAGAGTCCAAATGGGGGTGAACTGGGGCTCACTGCACCCACACAAAGGGCATCCTGAGAGAGACTCCAAAGCCTGAGAGCATGTTCTGCTCTACAGCTAAGCTTGCAGAACCCAGGCTGTATATTGGAGTTCTGGGGGTTCTTGATGAAGAATCCGGAGGCCTGAAATGTCCCATTCTGCCCAGAAACAGCACACGAAAGGATTTGGTAGGTATTGACAGTAACAGTCCCTTACATACGTACAGACAGTGGCGGGTCATTTACAAAACACTTTAGGATACATCATCCTGTCGGGGAGGCAAGGAGATTCGTAAGTTGATGCTGCAGATGGGGTAACTGAGGACAGGGAAGGAAGTGGTTTCCCCAAAGTGCCACAGCTCACAGCAAGGAAAAAGGCAGGTCTGCTCCTCTCCTCATCTAGCGCTGCTCTGTGTCTGATTAGATGTCACCTGTGAAAGTCCCTTCCTAACAAGTACAGAGAAGAGCATCTCAGAGGTTATAGGATCTCAGAAAGTTTCCAGTCTGATATGATAGATAGTCACCTAGTTCTAGATGAGAGGAGGGATCCTAGAATGACACACTCTGTGCCCTGCCTCAGTGAATCGTGTATGTTTAACATAAGAAGGACCCCATAGAGATGTTCTGACCAAGTAGTTTTCAAGCTGTTGAACTTGAATCTCACCACTCAGTGTGGACCAGCAGCATCAGCGATACCTGGGAGCTTGTTAGGAATGCAAATTCTCAGCCTCCACCGCAGACCTGCTGAGTCAAGATCTCTGGGGGTGCACCCCACCCCCCCAGGAATCTGTATTTTACCAAACCCTCCAGGTGACTGCACGCTAAATTTTGAGCATGTAGCACACTAATTCTGGTGCACTCTGAAATTTGTGAAACATTGCTGTCAAGAGTGAGGAAAAGGGATCTGGGGAGGGTTCAACAGAAGTTGGAGGCAAGTTTCATGAGGTTGATATAATGATGTTTTTAAGCCACAATAAAAAAAATAGCCCTTGGGGCACCTCGGTGACTCAGTTGGATAAGCATCCGACTTTGCTCAGGTCATGGTCTAGCGGTTCATGGGTTTGAGCCCCACAAAGGGCTCTGCGCTGACAGCTTGGAGCCTGGAGCCTGCTTTGGATTCTGTGTCTCCTCTCTCTGCCCCTCCCCACCTTGGTCTCTCTCTCTCTCTCTCTCCCTCTCTCTCTCAAAAATAAAAAATAAAAACATTTTAAAAAATAGCCCTAATGCTCTAAGTTATGTACCAAATTTTGCTACGTGGGAGGCCACCAATACCATGAGCTTGGGCCACAGGATTGCATCACAATTGTGCAGACTGGGCCAGGAGACTCAAGTTTGAACTCCCCAGAAGATGGCTATGGCTGTGCAGAGGTCTTCTGTGAGCACAGAGCTGTGTATGCCCAACCCTGTCAAATGCACTCGCTGGCCCACTGAGCTGGCTCCCGTGGGCTATGCTCACTGAATGCCAGGCGTGCAGATGCTTCAGACGCCTTCCTGACTTGGTGTGACAGCCAGCTGTGCAATCACAGGAAATGCACAACTTGTCCTGTTCTCGTCATTTCATAGATAACATCATTGCCTTCTGTAGGTTTTTCTATTTATTATGGTCTCATTCATGTTTATGATAAGGCATGCATGTCATTCAATGTTTTCACTGTGGAACAAAAATTATCCAAGACTCCTCTGTCAAGTTTCTGGATTTGTTTCACTCAAAAGGAAATAGCTCAACAGTTACAAGTTGGACTCTTAGAAAACTCTTACCACTTAGAGCTATATGATTTGAGCTGATCAGAATTTTCTTAATATTGTCACACACACACACACACACACACACACACACACACACAAAATGGAAGTAATTAGGGGCGCCTGGGTGGCTCGGTTAAACATCCAACTTCAGCTCAGGTCATGATCTTGTGGTCCATGAGTTCGGGCCCTGCAGTGGGCTCTATGCTGACAGCTCAGATTCCATGTTTCCCTCTTTCTCTCTGCCCCTCCCCCGCTTGCACTCTGTCTCTCTCAAAAATAAAACAAACATTAAAAAAATTTTTTTAATGGAAGTAATTAACGTCAACAATGATGTGTAAGTATATTAACTATAGCCCCTGACTTCAAATCTGCGTATTGGCAGAGTGGACCCATTTTCCCCCCACTTACTAATTCAAAAAAGCAAACATTCTAAAGTCTAACTTATGGGACCCTTTTTTATATGAACAACACTACTTGTATGTATTTTGTATCTGAGAACTTCATACAAGGTTACATTTGAGGGAAAGATGCCTCTGCTTTTAAAACGATAGAAAATTAATAATTTCAGCCAATCTTTTCATTTTATAGATAAGGGATCTGAATCTTCCTGAGGTGATGGGAGTCACCTGAGGTCATACAGGTATTTTAAATATAATTAAACCAGAAACCAGGGAAACATTTGTTGTACAGAGGAACACTAATAAATTGAAGGGAGAAGGGAAGGGTATACCTCAGAGACTCAGAGAAGTAATTTTAGTCATTTAATAACTTTAGTGATTTTCATCCTTTAAGGATTTGGAGAAATCATTAGTTTTGTTCTCTTTGGCCAGAGGGGAGTGGGTGGGCTTCTGTTGCCTTAACTACATGGTTACATCTATCCATTAGAAAATGGGAAGCCCCCTGCTGCACCCCCAAAATCTCAGCCCACAGTCCACTCTCACTGTGGGAAGGGCAGGTCCCTCAGACCTGGCCACTCGGAGCTCACATTCCCCTGGGCACGAAGGCTGGTTCCGGGAAGACCCAGGACCCAGTTGGAGCCAGAAGACCCAAGGAGACTTTGGTGGGAAGAAGCCTGAGGTGTAATCGTTGCCACAGAGACCCAGAAAGGAAACATGCACCACTCACTTCACCTGCTTGGCCAATGAAAAGCCAAGATAAGTAAGCAAGCAAATGTATTCCAGGCACACAAATCCATTTTAGATCTAACTTACTGGTCTGAAATAGGAAAGAGGAAAAGTGTAGCAAAAAAGGCAGGGAGAGGCAGCATGGAAGGAGAGAGACTGAGCACCTGGGAAGGTGACCAAGATTGACAGTGTGGGTGAAACCCAGGAGCATGTGATTTGCAGCCTCAGGGCCCCCCCCCCTCCCCCCCGCCAGCAACCATGGCAACACTGAGGCACCCTGTCCCTTCTTACTGGGCATGGCCTGTGTGTGTTGGGTGAGTATTTGGGGCCTGGCAGGCCCATGAGGGACCTCTGTGGACCAAGTCCTTTCACAGATGAGGACAATGGGGCCCAGATGGAACCGTGGCTGGTGCCAACAAAGGACTTGGAGCAGAGAGCACCCTGTCTTCCAAAGTGAGCACGAAGAGTGGGATTATTGGGGTCAGGGAACAACAGGCTGACACTGGTGGCTGGAAAGCCAGCCTGGTGACCACAAGCCCTCCATGAGGATTTGCACCAACTCCCCTTTGTACTCCCCCCTTCCCTCACACAGCCTCCCGGGATGGCAGGTGCTTGAATACGTGTTTGTTGAATGAATGAATGAATGTCCAAGGCCCCACCTGTGCATACAGTTCCCGCTCACCAGCAGACCCAAGTGGGGAAAGCTGCTCTCCAGAGAGCAAAAGGACGTCAGCTGTTAGCAGAACAAGCTTCCCATTCACTCCTTAGCAGCCTAACTTGCTAACTGCTGATGCACAAAATTATTCAGGAATCATTCATGCCTCCCTGGCTGGAGTTTCCTGCCTTTCAGCAACCACTCATGTTTCCCATCCAGCCAGCCCTCCACCCCCAGGTTAGGGAGGTGAAGAAGTCAGGAAGAAAAATAACCACAAGCAGTTCCTTAGAAAGGACAAGGCTTTGCCATGACAAAGGAAGACAGGCAAAGGTGCCCCCACTTTCCACTTCCCTTCCTCAGAAACAGGGCATTTCCTTCCTTCCTTCCTCCTTCTTTCTTTCTTTTTTCTTTCTTTCTTTCTTTCTTTCTTTCTTTCTTTCTTTCTTCCCTTCCTTCCTCTCTTTCCTTCCTTCCTTCCTCTGTCCCTCCCTCCTTCTTTCTTTCTTTCCTTCCTTCCTCCCTCCCTCCTTCTTTCTTTCCTTCCTTCTTCCCTCCCTCCTCCTTTCTTTCCTTCCTTCCTTCCTCCCTCCTTCCCTCCTTCTTTTTTTCCTTCCTTCCTCCCTTCCTTCCTTCCTTCCTTCCTTCCTTCCTTCCTTCCTTTCTTCCTTCCTGGCTCACCTGGCCTCCTGTCAGGAATCACTGGTCACAGCTGTTGCATTCCTATAGGGAAAACCAAACCTCAGAGTTTAGGAACCTAAAGAAGAGCTGTCAATTCAGGTGGGTGTATTGGGCAAGTGCATGCATGAGGTGCTTCTTGGACATCCACTCTGCGTTAGGTGAGGATCTAGGCCCTTTATGGATCTCAGCACATCGTTCTCTGAACATGAATTTGAGGTAGTGGTTACAACTCCAGCCAGGGTCAGTGAGTAAATGCTGTTTAGAAATTAGGGAGCAGTTCAATGTATGGTACATCTCTGCAATAAATTTCAAAAGTGTTATCCACGAGTAGTTTTCTTTTTTAATGTTTATTTATTTATTTTGAGAGAAAGAGAAAGTGCATGCATGCAAGCGGGGAGGGGCAGAGAAGGAAAGGGAGAGAGAGAACCCCAAGCAGACTCCATGCTGTCAGTTCAGAGCTCAACCCGAGGGTCTGGATCTCACAAGCATGAGATCATTACCTGAGCTGAAATTGAGAGTTGGACACTTAGCCGACTGAGACACCCAGCTGCCCCTATCCATGAGAAGGTTTTAAAAGTTGGAGAATGCTTTTAACAGAACATTCAGGGAAAACAAGCAGAACAGAAAAATGTGAGAAGAGCAGGATATGAACTTAGCTTTTGAAAATAATGTTGACAACACGAATGTTGAAACAGAAGAGGTACTGAAGGGTAGATAGCTGGTGATCTCTGGGTAGTGAGGTTGTGGGTCATTCAGAAATTGATATGTTGATATTTTCCAAGTTCTATCCCATGAGAAGGTATTACTATCACAGCCTGGGGGGAGGGTGACATCTGATGCATCTGACGTGTCATTATCGGCTGTGAATATCTCAGAGCAAACAGATTTGACCGACCAGCCAAGCTGCCAGGGCCAAAGGAGACAGAGGAGCAGGGGAGCTGGCATGGAAGGTGCACATCAAAAAGCAGAAGACCAGGTCATGAAGACAGGATGGAGGAGCAGAGGTTTGGCAGGAAGGAGCTGTGGGAGAGGTTGAGTGCCCCAGGGGATGGAAACAAGAAGCAGGGGGAAGAGGAGCAGGTCCAAGCCCTGGCCAGGATTGCAGGGGGTGTTGGAGGGGCTGGAAGGTAAGCCACCTTCCATCTGGCCCAGGCCAGGAAAGACCCTGGAGCCCTGTACTACTGGCAGAATATATTTAAAATGGTTTTAATACAGGGGCTCCTGGGTGGCTCAGTAGTTTTAGCGTCCAACTCTTGATCTCAGTTCAAGCCGTGATTCATGAGTTCCAGCCCCATGTCTTGGGAGTCTCTCTCCCTCTCTCTGCCCCTCCCCTGCTTGTGCTTGCTCCTACGCTCTCTCTCTGTCAAAATAAACTTTAAAAAATGGTTTTAATACATTTAATTTGTTCAAAAGTTTGTGTATACTCCCCACACATACGTATTATATGTAAACATGTGTGTATATACAGTCCTCTTGCCATGCCTCCAGCAGCCTCCAGAGGTAGGCACCATCCTGTAACTCTGCAGAGTGCTTTATGCTGTATAAGCAACTAAGAATGCACTGATATCCCCTTTCTTATCAATAGGAAGCATTCAAAACACACTGCTCTGCACCTGCCCTTTTCACTCTCCAGTTTACTACTAACACTAGGGTCCCCAGAGGGAGTTCTGTCACGGCCCCTACCATCACAGAAGTGGGGGCAGCCGCCCTGGGCATCCTAGCACTCAGGCTCCAAGGAGGCCCCACACACCTCTTTTCCTGCCAGGTCTCCAGAACCCAGTGAACATGGGTGGAGGAGACCGGCCAGCCCCACCAGCTACCCCGGGGCCACCAGCTACCTCGGTCTGGCAGCCAGACTGCACTTCAGAGATAGTGATAGCCAGTGGCTCATCCCGCCAGGCTCTGTGCACTGCAGTACCCCTCGCCAGCCGTGGGTGGCTGAGGCCTGCCCAGAGGGGCTTCTTTTCAAGCAGGACCTCCACGGAATGCCCATAACACTCTGGGCTTCCCAGCGACTCTGTGCATTATGAGAGTTATGAACGATTTAGGCCTATAAAATATAAAATATTAATTTATTTATTATAAATTATACATGCTTGGTGCACCTCTGCTGAAGAGGAGGAGAAAAAAACACTTTTAACAGGAAGACTCACAGCAGAGGCAAGGCTGAGAAATGGGGGGGGGGGGGGCGTTGGGGAAATGAGTCTCCCAGACAGGGCACAGTGGGAGCTCAGCTTCCAAGCTGCAGGTGTATGAAAATCTGAAACAAACCCTCCTCCTCCCAGGCTGCTACTTCCACCATGCAGCCTACCCTGATTTCTCCAACCCTTACCCACCTAGTGCTCTCTGGAAGTTCTGTCTTCAAGAAACTTACCCTGGGAAGAGGAGGGGAGGGGTGGGGAGGTGAGGGGAGAGAAGAAGAGGGGAGGGGAGGGGAGGGAAGAGAAAGTTCTCTCACATGAACTTTCCCACAGGCAGTCTCTCTGTTACCAGTCAGTGTAGAGTGTGTTTTATAGTTTTTCAAGCCCTTCTATCTTCCTCCTTCCACCTCTGTCCTGTAAGCAGGTGGGGGTAATGGTTTTCCCATTTTAACAGATGAGAAAACTGAGGCTTAGGGAAGATGAGCAGCTTGCTAAAGGACACTAGCTTTCTAACCTCCACGGCAGGGACCTCTGCTTGCTCACATAAATGCCTTATTTGTTCTTTGCGTTGTTTTGCACCCTGAAGTCACTCTTATAGATGCTCATTATATCAGTCTGGTTCTGATTGTCCCAATAATGCCGGGAGTGGAGGATGGGCAGGTACTCTCAACCCAGCCCCTACTTCCTAGGTCTGTGGGACTCATTCATTTTATAAGAACTCTAAGCTTCCATTTCTTCTATAGGCCAGGACTCCTACTACCCCCTACCTCACAGAGCTGGTGATGGGGTGGGTGAAATTGAATAACTCATTCTAGCGCTTACCTTTGCACACACTAAGTGGTCTCATAAGCCCAGCCACCATTATCACCATCCACAGAAGGGAAGCACTGGGTCTGGGAGCTGGAGGCCACACAGCAGTTAGGGCTACAGCTGGGACATAAAGCAGAGCCCCTTGCTGTCAGGCCAGTGCCCATGGACACATCTAGGAGGCTCTTCATGTGATCCTCATTGTGACTCTCCTGTCCGCTGGGCCTTCCCCAGCCAACACACACACCCCCACACACGCTCCTGTGCCACTCAGTGCCCTGCAGGACATGGTGGCCCCTCTCTTCCCAGCTGGCTGCTCTCAGGCTCAGGCTCTCTGGAGACCAGATGGAGGGCAGAGCCCCACAGAACCAGGGAACCTCAGGGGCTCCAATAGCCCTCCATCCCACCTCTGTGTCACCGAAGAAGCAATCAAGCCCTAGAAAAGAGAGGTGATTTGTCTGAAATCAGGCTGTGTATTCATTCCAGGGCAAGAGCAAATGCCGCCATCTCCTCAGCTCCAACGTGGAGTCCGAGGACCTGGGTTCAGATCCCAGTTCTGCCCCTCATCAGACATATATGCACAGACTCATCCTCAGCTGCTTTTTAAGTTCATTTATTTTAAGAGAGAGAGCAAGAGGAGGGGAGGGGCAGAGAGAGAAGGACAGAGAGAGAATCCCAAGGAGGCTGCATGCTGTCAGCACAGAGCCTAATGCAGGGCTCGAACTCACGAACAGTGAGATCATGACCTGAGCTGAAACCAAGAGTCAGACACTTAACAGACAGAGTCACCCATGCACCTCCACCCTCAGGTTCTTTGGGCCTCAGTTTTCTCATTTGTAAAGAGACTCGACACTTCCTCCAAGGGTTTCCTAGCAACCAGTCTGACAACTAATGGGCACTTAATACATGTTGGGTCTTCCTCCCACACGAATGCCCAGTTCACTCAACACACGCTCACTGAGCACCACTATATGCTACCCAACAGCGTGCACTACGTGGAAGTGTACTCTTTCTACACATTTCCCAAAACATAGAACACTTCTCTCCTGATAAATTACAAAGTGTTCTCCCTGCCTTTTTTCCTGCTGTCCTTCCTTACTGGTTTTCTGTGGTCTCCACCACACAGCAGACTGGTGTGGCTTAGCGGATACCACCCAGAAAAATGGAAAAGAAACGTGTCCTGTGTATGTTTCAATGCTTGTAAGTTAAAAAAGTAGCCATAGAATGACTATTATTTTTTAAAAAGAAGGAGAAAATAGCAAGTATTGGCATGAATGTGGAGAACTGGAACCCTGTGTGCTGTTGGTGGAACTATAAAAAGGTGCATCTGTTGTAGAAAACGGTATGGAGTTTCCTCAAGAAGTTAAACATAGAACTACTATATGATTTAGCAATTGTACTTATATACATATATGCATATACATGGAAGAACAGTGAATTGTATACACTCAGAAGAACGGAGAGCTGGGAAATGAAGAAGTATTTGCACCCCCACGTTCACGGCAGCATTATTTGGGTAGAAGCAACCCAAGTGGCCACTGAAGGATGAATGGGTAAACAGATAAACACAATGTGGTCTGTCCATACAATGGATTCAGCCTTTTTTTTCCCCTTAACTTTATGTATTTATTTTTGAGAGACAGGACATGGGAGCGGAGAAGGGGCAGAGAGAGAGGGAGAGAGAGAATTCAAAGCAGGCTCTGTGCTATCAGCACAGAGCCCGACGCGAGGCTCGATCTCACGAAACGTGAGATTGCGACCTGAGCTGAAATCAAGAGTTGGATGCTTAACTGACCGAGCCACCCATGTGCCCACAATGGATTCAGCCTTTAAAAGGAAGGAAATTCTTAGGAGTGCCTGGGTGGCTCAGTCGGTTAAGCGTCCGACTTCAGCTCAGGTCATGACCTCGCGGTCCGTGAGTTCAAGCCCCGCGTCGGGCTCTGTGCTGACAGCTCAGAGCCTGGAGCCTGTTTCGGATTCTGTGTCTCCCTCTCTCTGACCCTCCCCCATTCATGCTCTGTCTCTTTCTGTCTCAAAAATAAATAAACGTTAAAAAATATATAAATAAATAAATAAATAAATAAATAAATAAATGGAAATTCTGACAGCTACAACATGGATGAACCTTGAAGACATTATGCTAAGTGAAATAAGCCAGTCATAAAAGGACAAACACTGTATGATTCCATGTATATTGGTACCTAGAGCTGTCAGATTCCATGTATATTGGTACCTAGAGCTGTCAGATTCATAGTGAGAAAGTAAAATGGGGATTGCCAAGGGCTGAGGGTAAGGAGGAGTGAGGAGTTAGTGTTTAATGGGGACAGAGTTTCCATTTGGGAAGACGAAAAGTTCTGCAGATGGATGGCACTGATGGTTCAATGTGAATGTACTTAATGCCACTGAAATGTAGACTTAAAAATAGTTAAGGGGCACCTGGCTGGCCCAGTCAGTAGAGCACTCGACTCTTGGCCTTGGGGTTGTAAATTTGAGCCCCATGTTGGGTGTGAAGATTAAATGAAATATTTTTTAAAAATAGTTAAGGGGCACCTGGGTGGCTCAGTGGGTTGAGTGTCCAACTCTTGATTTCAGCTCAGGTCATGATCTTGCAGTCATGAGATCAAGTACCATGTTGGGCTCCATGCTAAATGTGGAGCCTGCTTAAGAGTCTCTCTCTCTCCCTCTCTGTCTGCCCTTCCCCCACTTGCATGCACAGTCTTTCTCACTCTCTCTAAAAAAATATATGTATATGTATAATAAATTAACTTAAAATCGTTATGATGGCAAATTTTATGTTATGTATGTTTTACCACACACACACACACACACACACACACACACCATAACAATAACTAAAACATAATTACACGGTCCCAGGAACTTTCCTAAGTGAATGGTACTTTTTTCAGTTACTCCTTAAAACAACCTTATAACTGGCAGTAAAAGTCCCAGTTTTGCAGATGAGGAAACTAAGCTTGGAGAAGTTAACTGCTTTCCTAAGAAGGTTCTCAAGTACAAGCCTGTTGGACCCCAAAGCCTGTGCTGGATTGACCACTATACTGACTAGGATCACCTCTTCTGCAACCCAGTGATGGTCATGTAATTGTCCCTCTGCCCCTCTTTCACACACATCCACACACTGCCCACACTTGATCACAGCAGTAGCCAGAAGTCACATGTTGCTCCAGTGACACCTAGCCATGTGGATAGCTAGTGCCTACATGGACTGTAGGGCTGACCTTGGAAACCTTCTTGATCATAATGTGCCATCGGCAAGCAGCATCCTGTCCTTATTTTTCAATATTTTATCTGCCTGCAGTTCTGGGGGCAGAGGGGGAAGGGGAAGGGGTGCAATTTAGAGCAGATCACCCAGAGGGGAAGTCTGATTCTTCCAGCAGGAAGAGAAACTACGGCCTCTATGGAGTCCTTGTCTTCTCCCACTCCCCACTAGCCAGCGTCCCTATGCCCCTCCAATGAGATGGTTTCACACTTGCAGAAGCTCACATAGAGATCTCTTCCTAGGTCTATCAGTACTGGAGGGCAGAGATGTGGACTGTGCCTGGGACCTTGAGTACAGTCTCTATTTTTCCAGGAATGTTGTTGAATCTACACTAGAGTAAGATATCTATGACATTTTGCAGGGAGACTCATTTTAAAACCAATCAAACATACTAACAGCCAGGCCCCACTGGGACATCCTGACTCAGAGAGGAGGTGAATGGTCCAATCTCCCATGATATCCTCCTGCTCTACTCCTGAAGCAGACACACAGGAACTGGGACTGTCAGGAGCTTCCCTGGAAACCAAGATGACTTGGGGCGTTTGCCTGAGAGCCTCCGGTATCTTGTAACTCAGATTCACCAATCAAGCAGGAATCCAGGCCTGGTGACATGCCAGCTCGTTTTTGGGTATTAGGCAGAAAGCAGTAAGCAAAACAGATGAGGCCCCTGCTTTCATGGAAACCCAATATCAATGGTAGGAGACAGACAAGTAACCAATCAACGAGCAATAAAATAATGTCAGAGAGTGGTAAGCACAATATATAAAATAAAACCGGGCAATGTGACAGAGAGTGATAGGACAGTATCTCCAGCCTAGTGTTCCTGTGCCTGCGGGTCTGTATGTATGTCCCCTTACAACCACCACAAGATGGCTGGAGCATCTAAACCGAAGCAATTTGTAGGTCCCAAAGGTGTCATCCCAATGAGTAGCTATAGAGTCCCGTAGCTTTCTGAGATCCCTTGGTACCTGGAAGGGGACATGGCCCACTACCCTGGTGCCCACAGGCCAGGCCAGAACTCCATGGGCCCTGAGAAATACCTTGAGAATGTGCTAAAAATACAGGTTCCTGGAGCCAACTCCCAAGTGTCAAATTTTCCAGATGGCACTTAGAAATTTGTGGGTTTTTAGTGTTTATTTTTTTATTTGGAGAGAGAGAGGGCGAGTGCAAGTGGGGGAGGGGCAGCAAGAAGGACAGAGAGAGAATCCCAAGCAGGATCCACACTGTCAGCACAGAACCCAACACGGGGCTCAATCTCACCACCAAGAAATCAGGACCTGACCTGATATCAAAAGCCGGATGTTAATCCAACTGAGCCACCCAGGTATCCCAGAAATTTTTTAAAGCACCCCAGGGGAGGAGGGGGAGGGAGCCAAGATGGCAGAACAGCATGGAACTTTTTTGTGTGTCTCATGTCCATGAAATACAGCCAGACCAACACTAAACCATCCTACATACCTGGAAAACTGACTGGAGGATTAACACAACAATCTGCACGACCTGAACCACAGAATTCAGCAGGTACTCGGTGTGGAGAGGTGAACTTGGTGAGTGAGAAGCCGGCAGCAGGCAGGGAGCCACTTTTGCAGGCGGAGAGAGGATGAAGACTGGTGGGGTGGGGGGTGGGGGGGCGGGGGAGAATATGGGAAAAGCACCCCTACCCAAAAGCAGCTGGAGAGAAAGTAGAAAATTGGAAACAGCCGCAGGGACTAAACTAAAAAGGGAGAAAGGAGAAAGTAAAGGGTTGAAATTCCATTAAGACTATAAACAAGGGAAGCACAAAGTCTGCAATTCCACAGCTCAATACCTGGCAGTGCTCTGGTGGGAAGGGCGAATCCCCAGGAACAGAGTGAGGTCCAGGAGGTTCTTGGGCCACACGGGGAAAAGCGGTTCCACTGCTGGAAGGACATTTGGTAGAGACTGTTGAAGCCACCTGGTCCCAGCAGACCCCAGAAAATGGCCACATTTGCTGGTGCTGGAACAAGGTTGTTAAGGGTGAAGCCTGATGCCAGATGTGTGTTGTGATTTTCCATAATCCCTGAAATGCTGCTGCTACACTATCTCTCAAACATTTTCTGGGACAGGCTGGCACCTGGCCGCAGTCTTGGGGCACCAGCAGCAGCATGGTCCAGCAAGTGTTCCTGGGTGCAGCCGACATTCAGCCATTGCTCATTCAGCCATTGCTCAGTGAGACCCTCTCGCAGAGGGGGCGAACAGGTCAAAGCCTCAGTGCTTCAGAAATAAGGGGCCGGGGAAAACAGCCGCATCTGAGACAAAACTCAGGAGAGAGGCACTGCCTGGGGCTTGGTCACAGACAGTAAAGAACCGGGGAGTGGATGAAAGCTGAATACAGAGGACAGGTGTGCGATTGCTGATCTGGGAGAACAGACTGGGTAGCTGGGTGGCACTATTTTCACCACTCCCACACATGCGCATACGCACCTACAGGCGTCACAACAATCCACCCCAGTAGGCTAGCAGCGCCATCTAGTGGAGAATGGAGCCATTACACTGAGCCCTGCCCAACTCGGCCAACCTCGCTCTTCAAGGACACAAGTCTCACTGCCCACTTAGTTTATGGACTATAAAGCACTACATAGTCTGACTTCTAGGGGAAAACGAAGTAATTTCGGTCCTATTTCAATCTGTCAGCAGGTCCACCTATTCAATTTTCTTTTTTTCTTTTTTTTCTTTTTCGTGAATACAGAAAGAAAAAATTCATTTTTATTTTCAATTTTTATTAAAAATATTTTTCTTTAATTTTTTTACTATGTTTTTTACTTTCGTGTAAATGTTTTCAAATTCTATCTTACTTTCATCATTTTATTTTAGTTTACTTCAGTGTATTCATCTTTTCAAATTTTCAAGCGATTTCCTTTGTTTCTGTTTTCTGTTTCTTTTTTCTTTTTAGTTTCTTTTCTCTTTCTTGATGCAGAAAGAGAAAAACTTCATTTTTACTTTCAATTTCTATTAAAAATATTTTATTTAATTTTTTTACTATATTTTTTCCTTTTAGGTAAATTTCTTCAAATTCTATTTTACTTCCATCATTTTATTTTAGTCTACTACAGTGTATTAACTTTTTCAAATTTTCAAACAATTTCCTTTTTTTCTTTCTTTTTTATCTTTTTTATCTTTTTTTGTTTCTTTTCTCTTGAATACAGAAAAAGAAAAAAATTCATATTTATTTTTAATTTTTATTAAAATATTTTCCTTTAATTTTTTCTACTATATTCTTTACTTTTGTGTATATTTTTTCAAATTCTATTTTACCCCCATCATCTCATATTAGTCTACTTCAGTGTATTCATTATTTCAAATTCTCAAATGATTTCCTTTTTTTTATCCCCCCCTTTTTTTCTCTAATCTGTCAAACCACTTTCAACACCCAGACCAAAACACACCTAGAATCTAGCATCATCTATTCGATTTGTGCATGTGTGTGTGTAACTTTTAATTTTAATATTTTTTTATTTTAATTTTTTTAATTTCAATTTTTCTACCTCATTAATTCCTTTTCTCCCTTCAAGATGACAAAATGAAGGAATTCGCCCCAAAAGAAAGAGCACGAAGAAACGACAGCCAGGGATTTAACCAACACAGATACAAGCAAGAGTCTGAACCAGAATTTAGAATCACGATAATAAGAATACTAGCTGGAGCTGAATATAGATTAGAATCCCTTTCTGCAGAGATAAAAGAAGTAAAAAATAGTCAGAATGAAATTAAAAATGCTATAACTGAGCTGCAATCATGGGTGGATGCAGCGGCAGCAAGGATGGATGAGGCAGAACAGAGAATCAGCCATAGAGATGACAAACTTATAGAGAATAATGAAGCAGAAAAAAGAGGGATATTAAGGCAAAAGAGCATGATTTAAGAATTAGAGAAATCAGTGACTCATTAAAAAGGAGCAACATCAGAATCATAGGGGTCCCAGAAAAGGAAGAGAGAGAAATAGGGATAGAAGGGTTATGTGAGCAAATCAGAGTGGAAAACTTTCCTAACTTGGGGAAAGACACAGACATCAAAATCCAAGAAGCACAGAGGACCCCCATTAGATTCAACAAAAAACAACTATCAACAAGGCATATCATAGTCAAATTCACAAAATACTCAGGCAAGGAGGGAATCATGAAAGCATCAAGGGAAAAAAAGTCCCTAACCTACAAGGGAAGACAGATCAGGTTTGCAGCAGACCTATCCACAGAAAGTTGGCAGGCCAGAAAGGAGTGGAAGAATATATTCAATGTGCTGAATCAGAAAAATATGCAGCCAAGAATTCTTTATCCAGCAAGGCTGTCATTCAAAATAGAAGGAGAGATAAAAAGTTTCCCAAACAAAAATTAAAGGAGTTTGTGATCACTAAACCAGCCCTGCAAGAAATTTTAAGGGGTACTCTCTGAGGGGAGAAAGGATAAATATACATATATATATATGTGTGTGTGTGTGTGTGTGTGTGTGTGTGTGTGTGTGTGTATCAGAAGCAACAAAGATTAGAAAGGACCCGAGAACACCACCAGAAACTCCAATGGCAATAATTTCATATCTTTCAGTACTCACTCTAACCATCAGTGGACTCAATGCTCCAATCAAAAGACATAGGGTAACAGAACAGATAAGAAAACAAGATTCATCTATATGCTGTTTATGAGAGACCCACTTTAGACCTAAAGACACCTTGAGATTGAAAATAAGGGGATGGAGAACCATCTATCATGCTAATGGTCAACAAAAGAAAGCCAGAGTAGCCATACTTATATCAGACAATCTAGACTTTAAAATAAAGACTGTATCAAGAGATGCAGAAAGGCATTATATCATATCAAGGGGTCTACCCAACAAGAAGACCTAACAATTGTGAACAATTTGGTGCATTTATGCGCCAAATGTGGGAAAACCCAAAAATATAAATCAATTAATCACAAACATAAAGAAACTCATCGATAGTAATTCCATAATAGTAGGAGACTTCAACACCCCACTCACAGCAATGGACAGATCATCTAATCAAAAAATCAACATGGAAACAATGATTTTGAATGACACACTGGACCAGATGGACTTAACAGATATATTCAGAACATTTCATCCTAAAGCAGCAGAATATACATTCTTCTCCAGTGCACAGGAACGGTCTCCAGAATAGACCATATACTGGGACACAAATCAGCCCTAAGTAAGTACAAAAAGATCGAGATCATACCGTGCATATTTTCAGACCACAACCCTATGAAACTCAAAATCAACCACAAGAAAAAATTTGGAAAGGTAACAAATACTTGGAGACTGAAGAACATCCTACTAAAGAATGAATAGGCTAACCAAGAAGTTAAAGAGGATATTAAACAGTATATGGAAGTCAATGAAAATGATAATACCACAACCCAAAACCTCCAGGCCTTCCTAAAGAAGGAAGAAATGTCTCAGATATACAATCTAACCTTAAACCGAAAAGAACTGGATATAAATAAACAAATAACAGCAAATAAAACCCCAAACTAGCAGAAGACAGGAAATAATAAAGATTAGAGCAGAAATTAATGCTATCAAAACCCAAAAAACAGTAGAACAGATTAATGAAACCAGAAGCTGGTTCTTTGAAAGAATTAACAAAATTGATAAAACACTAGCCAGTTTGATCAAAAAGAAAAAGGAAAGGACCCAAATAAATAAAATCAAGAATGAAAGAGGAAAGATCACAACTCACACAGCAGAAATAAAAACAATGATAAGAGAATATTATGAACAATTATATGCCAATAAAATGGGCAATCTGGAAGAAATGGACAAACTCCTAGAAACATATACATTACCAAAACTGAAACAGGAAGAAATAGAAAATTTGAACAGACCCATAACCAGTAAGGAAATTGAATTAGTCATCAAAAATCTCCCAAAAAACAAGAGTTCAGAGACAGATGGCTTTCCAGGAGAAGTCTATCAAACATTTAAGGAAGAGTTAACACCTATTCTCTTGAAGGTGTTCCAAAAAATAGAAATGGAAGGAAAACTTCCAAACTTATGAAGCCAGCATTACCTTGATTCCAAAACCAGACAGAGACCCTCACTACAAAGGAGAACTATAGAGCAATTTCCTTAATTAACATGGATGCAAAAATCCTCAACAAGATATTAGCCAACTGGATCCAACAATACATTAAAAAAATTATTCACCACGACCAAGTGGGATTTATACCTGGGATGCAGGATTGGTTCAATATCCGCAAAACAATTAACGTGATTCATCACATCAATAAAAGAAAGGACAAGAACCATATGATCCTCTCAATAGATGCAGAGAAAGCATTTGACAAAATACAGCATCCTTTCTTGATAAAAACCCTCAAGAAGGTAGGGATAGAAGGAGCATACCTTGAGATCATAAAAGCCATATATGAACAATCCAATGCTAATATCATCCTCAGTGGGGAAAAACTGAGAGCTTTCCCCCTAAGATCGGGAACAAGATGGGGATGTCCACTCTCGCCACTGTTATTCAACATAGTATTGGAAGTCTTAGTCTCTGCAATCAGACAACACAAAGACATAAAAGGCATTCAGTTCGGCCAGGAGGAGGTCAAACTTTTACTCTTCACAGATGACATGATACTCTATATGGAAAACCCAAAAGATTCCACCAAAAAAACTGCAAAAAAATTGATTCATGCATTCAGCAAAGTTGCAGGATATAAAATCAACACACAGAAATCGGTTGCATTCCTATACACCAACAATGAAGTGACAGAAAGAGAAATCAAGGAATCAACCCCATTTACAGTTGCACAAAAAACCATAAAATACCTAGGAATAAATCTAACCAAAGAGGTGAAAAATCTATATGCTGAAAACTATAGAAAGCTTATGAAAGAAATTGAAGAAGACACAAAAAAATGGAAAAAGATTCCATGCTCCTGGATAGGAAGAACAAATATTGTTAAAATGTCGATACTACCCAAAGCAATCTACATATTTAATACAATCCCTATCAAAATAACACCAGCATTCTTCACAGAGCTAGAACAAATAATCCTAAAATTTGTATGGAACCAGAAAAGACCCCGAATAGCCAAAGCAATCCTGAAAAAGAAAACCAAAGCAGGAGGCGTCACAATCCCAGACTTCAAACTACACTACAAAGCTGTAATCATCAAGACAGTATAGTACTGGCACAAGAGCAGACACTCAGATCAATGGAACAGAATAGAGAACCCAGAAATGAACCCACAAACGTATGGCCAACTAATCTTTGACAAAGCAGGAAAGAATATCCAATGGAATAAAGACAGTCTCTTCAGCAAGTGGTGCTGGAAAAACTGGACAGCGACATGCAGAAGAATGAACCTGGACCACTTTCTTACACCAGACACAAAAATAAACTCAAAATGGATGAAAGACCTCAATGTAAGACAGGAAGCCATCAAAATCCTTGAGGAGAAAGCAGGCAAAAATCTCTTTGATCTTGGCCGCAACAACTTCTTACTCAACACGTCTCTGGAGGCAAGGGAAACAAAAGCAAAAATGAACTACTGGGATCTCATCAAAATAAAAGGCTTCTGCACAGTGAAGGAAAACAATCAGCAAAACTAAAAGGCAACCGACAGAATGGGAGAAGATATTTGCAAATGACATATCAGATAAAGGGTTAGTATCCAAAATCTATAAAGAACTTCTCAAACTCACCACCCAAAAAATAAATAATCCACTGAAGAAATGGGCAAAAGACATGAAATGACATTTCTCCAAAGAAAACATCCAGATGGCCAAGCGACACATGAAAAAATGCTCAACTTCACTCATCATCAGGGAAATACAAATGAAAAACACAATGAGCTACCACATTACACCTGTCAGAATGGCTAACATGAACAACTCAGGCAACAACAGATGTTGGCAAGGATGCAGAGAAAGAGGATCTCTTTTGTATTGTTGCTGGGAATGCAAGCTGGTGCAGCCACTCTGGAGAACAGTATGGAGGTTTCTCAAAAAACTAAAAATAGAACTACCCTACGACCCAGCAATTGCATTACTAGGCATTTATCCATGGGATACAGGTGTGCTGTTTTGAAGGGACACATGCAGCCCAGTGTTTATAGCAGCACTATCAACAATAGCCAATGTATGGAAAGAGCCCAAATGTCCATCGATGGATGAATGGATAAAGAAAATGTGGTATATATACACAATGGAGTATTACTCGGCAATCAAAAAGAATGAAATCTTGCCATTTGCAACTACGTGGATGGAACTGGAGGGTATTACACTAAGTGAAATTAGTCAGTCAGAGAAAGACAAAAATCATATGACTTCACTCATATGAGGACTTTAAGAGACAAAACAGATGAACATAAGGGAAGGGAAACAAAAATAATATAAAAACAGGGAGGGGGACAAAACACAAGAGACTCATAAATATGGGAACAAACTGAGGGTTCCTGGAGGGGTTGTGGGAGGGGGGATGGGCTAAATGGGTCAGTGGCACTAAGGAATCTACTCCTGAAATTATTGTTGCACTATATGCTAACTAATTTGGATGTAAATTTAAGAAATATAATAAATAAAACAGGTTAAAAAATAAAAATAAATAATAAAAATTAAAATTAAAATTAAAATTAAAAAAATAAAAATTAAGCACCCCAGGGGATTCTGATGAGCCCCAAGGTGTGAGAAGAACTGATCCAGTTGGTGTCCAGAGGCCTTCTGCAAGCCAGAGAAAACTCAGTGTGGGTGTCCCTGTCCACCCGGACCCTCTAGCATACCTACAGTCTTTAGGATTTGGGTTACTGTCCCACCCCAGGAGCCCCAACCTCAGGTCGCCACCCCCTGGCTGGTGTCTCTGGCTCTGTTTCGTCCTGTGCCAGACCTCAGGCCTCTGCTCCATTCCTCTCTAACTTGCACTTCGCTTTCCTATCCCACTCTCCCCGGTCGGGCAGCCTGTCAGTGAATGAAGCCGGGCTTGGCTGGCTGCCCGGGTACTCAGTGGAGGCGGCGGCTGCAGGTTTTTATCAATGGGATCAGCAGGGCATCTGCTAGGGATGAGTCAGGACAAGATCCTTGTGACTGCCGCCCTGGCTGGCATTCTAGAGGTCACCCTGTAGAAGTGGCTGTTCTTGGTGGCAGAAAACTTTTCTGGGGATAGCAAATGGGGCTGAGCCTTTGGGAAGCTCAGAAGCCCTCCCTGGGAACAGGCACCGTTCCCCAGCTTGCTGTGGGGAAGCTTATTTTTATAAAAGTCTTAACTGGAGTTTTCATGGCTAGAATGGGCCAGTTGGCCTCATGAAATCTTCTGTTAGCAGCTCCCACTGCCTCACTTTATTCTTATTTGGTGAGTAGTCCAAACTTCTACCTGTTCCCGCTTTTCTCTGATCCTGCCCGTTTCTCAGGATCGGCAGAAGGGCTCAGAGCCCCCCTTAGGTTTTCGCTGTGTGTTAGGTCTATTTATTTGCAGAGAGATCAATGCCTGAAGCAGAACCAGATCTTAGAACACAGCCTCAGGCTTGGAGCTGACCGTCTGCCCCCGCCCCCACCCCCGTGTTTCTCTGTAGGGGCTGTGGGTTAGCCCTGTCCAGGGGCAGCCCTATGCCCAGGAGAGGGAACAGCCTGAGGACCAAAACCTTCGAAGGCCAGCTGGATCTGTCACTGCCACCACCACCAAGTCTTTACAGGGAAACCCAAGGGCAGGAAATGGAACAGCAGGCAACAGAGCATCCCTGGCAATCAAACCCTCCTCCGCAGGGCAGAACCGCAAAACCTGCTACATGCGCCCACCTCCCCAGGGTCTTACAAGGGCCACTCCAAGGGAAACACCAGCCTATCAAAGCCAAAGGGTATGGCTAATACCTTCTAGCAATGGATGACAAATAATACAGAAAAATAAAAAGTCAGCCAACTCTGATGGGCAGATTTTTCTACCATCTCTTTTTATTCACCTTTAAACACCCTTCAAGAATCATTGAAGGACAAATAGAGCCAACACAGGCAAGCACAGACACGCTGTCCCAGTGCCCTCACAGAGCAGCTGAAAGGACATTTTCCTTTACTATGCCTCAGTTTACCCTCACCAAATAGGAACTACAACATCTGTTGCCTTCCCAGCCCCCTGCCATAACTGTCAAGCTAGAAGAGGCCCCGCAGTAGTTGCTCTGCGACCTTGAATGATATGTTCTCTTCCCCAGGACGTTTACTTGCACAATGTAAATACGTGCAAAGAAATGACAGAAACAGTTTCCCGCCCTAAACCGGGAGCTGGGGCTGCAGTGGCTAGCACAGCACCCACTGTCCGTTCTCTGAGCTCTGTCACACGGGCTAATTCAATGATGCCCGACTAAGTAGCACAGAGAAACACGCCCGATACAGATGGAGGCCTGTGCAACATTGGCAACCGAGCAAGGATATCATTTCAAGCAACCGAGCAACTGTTGGCTCCTGGCGAGATTACAGCTGACCTCACCTGTAGCGGAGGCCATATCAAAGCCCTGGCTGGAGTAGGTCACTCAGTCTCTCCAAACCATGACTTCCTCATCTGTAAAAAGAAGGGAGTGGACCTGGAAAGGTGGCCTTGGAGGTCCCCCAGCTCTGCCTGTCTACAGTTCTATGAAGAACAAGGAGAGCGGGCGTCTGGGTGGCTCAGTCGGTTAAGCGTCCGACTTCAGCTCAGGTTGTGATCTCGCGGTTTGCAAGTTCAATCCCTGCGTTGAGCTCTGTGCTGACAGCTCAGAGCCTGGACCCTGCTTGGGATTCTGTCTCCCTCTCTGTTTGCCCCTCCCCCACTCATGCTCACTCTCTCCCTCTCTCTCTTTCAAAAATAAACATTAAAAAAAAATTTTTTTTTAAAAAGAACGAGGAGAAAAACAAGTGTGTTGACAGACACATTTTTTTCGGTCCCCAGCTGAATCCAAGAGACAGAAAAGTGAAGAGAGGGAGAGAAATAGAGGTGGGAATAAGCTTTCTCTTTATGAAAAAACGCACCCTGATTTTTCGGATTCCCAGCAAGGCAATAGAGGAGGACGAAGGAAGCTATGTGGGAAGAAGGAACAGATGTAGATATTTTTCTTTCAAAGAGAAGAGACATTGGGTAAAGAAGAACCTCTCCTTCCTACTACCACATCTACCAAGCCCTCACACATGCACCCCTGTACTTGGCCTTGCCCCTGTCCCGGAAGATGGATGGTCATGGCTCAGAGCTGGCCCCATTCCCCAGAGCCTGCTCAGGGACCTAACCTGGCACCTATCCCCACTCTTTCCTGCATCATCAATGACTCTCCTGGGTCATTCTCCTCGGCATAAAAGCATTCTGTCCTATTTCCCCACCTTCAAAAGTGAAAAACATCTTTTGACCTCACAGTCCCCTCCAGCTACTACCCTTATTTCTTGGCTTCCCCTTGGAACAGAATGTCTCAAGGAAACTGTCAGTGTTCACCGCCATCACCTGCTATTCTCTCCAATTAAGCTTTTGTTCTCACCTCCCACCAAAATCATCCTTGTCAAAAATCAGTGCAGGCCCTAGTCTTCCCAAGTCTAACGATCATCTCTCAGTGTCCATCTTACTTGGCCTTGTGGCAGTATTTAGTTCAGTGGGTCATCCTCTATCTGTTGAAATCCTTTCTTCCCTAGGTTCCCAGACATCCTCTTTGGTTTCTTCTGGCTCACTGGCTATTCCCACTCTCTCTGCTCCCTCCTCCACTTCCGGCCCCTCAAATGTTGGAGAGCTCAGACCTTAGCTTGCATCTCTCTTTATTCTCTCCCTAGGTGGTCTCATCCACACCATGCCTTTTAATATCATCTACACACTGAAAGCTTAAATTTACATCTCCAAGCTCTATGTCTGCCCAAATGTCTCAACCCATTAGGGTTGCAATATCAAAATACCATAGCCTGTGTGGCTTATTTCTCACAGCTCTGGAGGCTGGGAGCCCAGGATCAGGATGCCAGTGCCGCCTGATTCTAGTGAGAACTCTCTTCCAGGTTGCAGACTACCACCTTCTAGCTGCATCTTCACAAGGTAGGGCAGAGAGGAAGGAGACTCTCTCGTGACTTACCAGGGCACCAATCCCATCATGGGGCCCCTCCCTTATGACCTCATCTAATCCTAATCACTTCCCAAAGTCCCCCCTCCCAACACCATCATTTTGGGGGGGGGGGGGGGTTTGTAGATGGGCATCATCCAATCCAATGAATAGAACAAAAAGGCAGAGGACAGGCAAATTGCTCTTTCTGCTTGAGCTGGAACATGCTTCTTTTGCGGTCCTCTGACAACAGAAGGGCTCCTAATTGTCAGGACTTCAGACTTGGACCGAATGATGCCACCTGCTTTCTTGGGCCTCCAGCCTGCCGCTGACCGACCATAGGACTCCTCAGCCTCCAGGATTGCATGAGCCAATCCCTGTTAAGGAATCTCTTCTATGTACCTGTATGGATCCTATTGGCTCTGTTTCTCTGGAGGATCCTGACTAACACATCCTCCTATATTGAAAGCCCCCCAATGGCTATTATGTTTAATATAATATCCAAATTTCTTCCCAGGTCCTGCCTATCCCTTACCACTGTCTCCCTCAGTCACTCTGCCCCTCACTCATTCCAACTGGCTTCCTTGCTCACACATTCCAAGCATGTTTCCATTCTGGCACCTTAATGTTTGCTGTTCCCCTGTCTGGAAGGCTCGTTCCCCAAGGGCTTCTCAGAGCTGATATGCTTCTTACATCACTATGCTTACATCACTTCTTACATCACTACGGCTTAAAAGTCACAGCCCTGACCACCCAATCTAAAGCACCCTCCCCCAGGTGCTATCCTCTTCCCCAGCTTTCTTTTTTCTACATAGCACTTACTATCATTAGAAATTAAAATGATTTATTGTATTTGTTTATTGCCTTCCCCCATGAGACTATAGACTCCATGAAGGTAGAAATTTTGTCTGTCTTGCTCACCGCTGAATCCCCAGTGCTCACAAAGGAGTCTGGCACACAGATGGTACTTGATAAATATTCAAGAGTGAATGACCTGGCCTGCCTCCGGCAGAGGGGCGTGTCATCCAGTCAATACCCCCCGCCCCACCCCCACTACCTTTCTCTCCTTCCTTCTCTCCCTTTCCTGGCAGGATCACCTTGACCATCCAGGCCTAGCCCTCAGGGACTTCTGTGAACCAGTCACAATTACTGCCAACAGGCTCTCGGCTGCTGGCTCTCCCCTCTCTCTTTCCCTGCCCCCAAGCAGGATCTAATACAAATTCTATGCTTCTGGGTCTTGAATCAACTGCAGGCTTCCCGATTGCTCTTCAGGAGCCCCCGGGTTGTCTGAAGCTTCTGGGCAGGGCTGGAGACATCTCCATCCCTGAAACCCTGCAAGCTTGACTAGCCACCCGTGCCCTGCAGTGCCCTTCCGGCCTCCTCTTCAATCAGCTATTGATCCAAGCAGAGTAAGGTAGAGAAAGCTGAGAGACTTATTCCCCCTTCTGGTCTTAGGAATGAGCCTCTGCAAAGTACATCCTCCTCACCCCACCCACCCACCCTCTTTGCCTTGCATTTTGCTTCCTAGCACTTGCTGCAAAGTTTAACTATTTATTTATACATTTTTAAATATTTATTTCTTTATTTTGAGAGAGGGAGAGAGAAAACACTGAAGCAAGGGAGGGGCAGAGAGAGAGGGAGATAGAGAATCCCAAGAAGGCTGTGTCAGCTGTCAGCACAGAACCGGATGCGGGGCTCGAAACCATGAACCATGAACCATGAGATCATGGCCTGAGCTGAGATCAAGAGTCAGATGCTTAACCCGATTGAGCCACCCGGGCGCCCCAAGTTTAACTATTTAGTGTATGAGTATTTGTCATCTGTCCCACAGAAGATCTGGCTAGAAACTACATTCAGCAGGCAGAGACCACATCTGTCTTATTGACTCCTGTGTCCCCAGCATCTGGCACTCAGCATGTGTCCCATAACCAGTTTTTGAATTAATAAATGAAAAGTAGTAAGGCACCTGAGAACACCCCTCAGGGGCCTAGAATGTGCTGGTTCTGAGGGACAATAGGAAGGGAAGTGAGAAGACCCCAACTCCTGGAGGGGAGAGCCGCGGAATCAAACATCCTCGACCACACAAGGACCCAACCAGGGCTTCCTGATTCTGGGGCAGTGCTCTGTCTATTTCCTGTCTGACTACTTCAGATTCCTTCCCACAGCGTCTGCATGAGCATCTGTAAGTTCCAAGCACTGTGCAGGTGCAGGCGACAAGACGGTGCCCATAACAAAGGCCTCACCCTCAGACCCCGAGTGTCCTGGGGGAGGCAGGTGACACATGAGGAAGCAAGCAAACAAACGAGATCATTTTAGTGTGGGAAAACAGGTATAAAAGACAAAAACAGGTCGAAATAAGGAAGAGTAAAAGAGACAGAGGAGGGGCTGCATACACTGGTTGTCAGGGATAGACCCCTTGCAGGGGTGGCCTTTGAGTTAAGGTCTGAAGGATGGGAAGGCAAAACAAGAAAGGAAGACAGATGGGAAGACTGGGTGACCAGAGGGTAGAAAGGAAAGAGATTCTCAAAGCCCTTGGACTTGGCTTACACACATCCTAATGAACAGAGAGGCTTAGGGAGAGACACATGTGGCTGTGCATGGTCTCTGAGCCAAAGCAGGAAACATGGCGTGTTCATGCGTGTGAGTGTGTCACGAGGCCACATGATGCTAGAAGGAGGCGTTACCAGGAGCTTGGGGGCCCAGCAGGGGGTGAGGTGCTTGGGCGCCTCAGCACCCTCACAGGGGGCCTGCTGCTAAACAACAGGGGTCCATACAAGCATTCTTGAGAAATCCATTCCACCCATGGTGGTGCCAGGGATGCAGCAGTGTCCTGGCACAGTAAAATCTGCAAGACTTTAAGGAATGGAATTAGGGAGAGAAAGGGAACAATTATGGGGAAAGGCCAAAGATGCAAAATGAAGAAGTGAGCTGGGGGGAAAGGGGGAGGAGGGCTTCCTGGAGCAGAGCCACTTTCAGGGCTCCTGGAAGGACTGTGGGTGGTCAGAAAAGAGGTATCCAGAGGAGCCATATGTCCCTGTGGAGGTGGGGACAAATGGAGAGGCTCAGGTGGCAGGTGACTAACTGGCAACTTGGAAGGGGGGGCAGGGTGGCCGGGAGAAACAGCCCATGCGTGGCTAGAAGGACCAGGCTAAAGAGTTTGTATTCTACAACACCGAGGGAGGGATCCAAGATCATCCTGGGGCTTAGTGAGCAGGTTGAAGGCAGGGAAGCAAGAGCCACAGAGAGGAATGAGGTAGCTGGGTGGTCATGCAGCTGGGGACGGACAAGGCACTTGACAAGGGCCCAGCTGGGCAAACAAAAAGAAGTGATGGGCTGGAGACAACACTGCAAAAGCAACCCTGCAGCCAATGCATATAAAAACCCCCAGCGGCCCTGTGCGCAAGTGCCACTTGCTGGTGAACCCACACAGTTGAATAGGAGTCCGCTCATGCCTACATGTGAGGCCGTGTTCCTGCCTACCCTGTCATCTGCAGGCAGGCAGACCTCCTGAGCACACCCATTTTCCAGATGAAGAAACTGAAGCTCAGGTAGTTCAATGTTCAGCCTTCTGACCACAGGGCCTGAAATCTTGCATCTCGTCTAGGAGCAGAAACTGGTTGCAGCCAGATGTCACTCAGTGGCAGGACAGAAAATCCTAGACTTCTTAAGGGAGTGGGAGGGGTAGGGAAGAGAGGCCAGAGGGCACAGGAGATGAGAAAGCCAACCAGGGCTACAGGGTGTGGTGAATGCCCTGGGACTTTGTACCTATCCTTGCTCACCCCTTGACCTGTCTTTCTCACCTGGCCTCTTTCCATCCAGCCTCCTTACCTGGCTAGAGTTAGCTTTCATAAAACCAAATCACATTTTGCATTCCCATTCTTTCATGCCTCTGTAACTTTGCATATGCCATTCCCTCTACCTGGAACTCCAGTCTCCCGGTGAACTTCCTGCATTCCTTCAAGACTTGATTCATGAGTCTTCCCTAATGCACTAGTTTACTTACGCTCTTCAGACACTTCCAGAACACTCCCGGCATTGTATAGAGATTATATTTACAAAGGTTGTTTTTCAGGGCGAGGGGAGTGGTGCAGGGCATGTGACAGCTAACACAGCTGGCACATAGTAGGAACTCTGTACACGGCTGAAATTGATTTCACATCTGTCTCCTCTGCTATCCTGAGTTGAGGACAAGAACTGTGGTTTCTGGGTATTGTTTTGTTTTGTTTTTGCCTTTCAGTTGGACAACATTTGCTAAACACCTCGGTACTGTGTTCAAGCCAGAACTGGGGATTTTGAAACAGTCCCGACGTCCACTCTGGAGAACACAGATGATGCTTGAGGCAAGCATCTAAGCAGAGATGTTCAATAGCAGAATATCATACCCAGGAGTCATAACTGGCAAGTATGGGGTGCACAGCGAGCACAGAGCCCAGCTGGAGAGAGTCAGGCAGCTCTCCTTAGCGGAGGGGTCTGAGCTGGACGGTCGGTTGGGATAGCTGAGAAGACCATAGAACAATCCACACAGAAGAAAGGCAAGACCCCTAAGGGTGTGGTTTATGCCCCATCACTTATGCACTAGCGCCTTCGGTCAGGGAAACCCTGCGGTGGGAGAACTCTGTGCCTGTCTCCAGCCCAGGTTTGCCATTATGGCCAGCTCCACCCAACTCCACCCACTGGATCATAACAACCCTGGTTTCCCATTTTACAAATGCTCAGAGAGGTTCTATAACTCACCCAAGGACACCACAGCTCTGCAGTCACAGATTTAAGATTTTGATTTATTTCAGAGCCCCTGGGCTGCTCAGTCAGTTAAGTGTCCAACTCTTGATTTCGGCTCAGGTCATGATCTCACAGTGAGCTCGAGTCTTGAGTCAGGCTCTGCGCTAAGCATGGCGCCTCCTGGGATTCTCTTTCCCTCTGTCCCTCCCCTGTTAGTTCTCTCTCTCTCCCTCTCTCCTTCTCTCTTTCTCTATAAACATTTTTTAAAAAAGGTTTTGATTTATGTCTGCCTGCCTGCCCTTTCCACTCTACAGCCACTGCAGGACCCAGAGGCACTCTCTCCTGTTCCCTCTGACACACCTCCACCTCTTTCCACTCTGGCTCAGCCCCCCTTTCCCCCTTCCTGCATCGGCTGAATGAGACAAGGTCATGTCCACATGTCCAGTGACACATACTTTGTCAAAAGCCAGCAAATCAAATGATAGACAAGTGTGGGACCCAGTGCCCCAAACAAGAGCAGAGAGAGGGACAGGAAGGAGAGGAGGTGGAGGAGATGGGAAAAGGCCTGGAAGCAGAAGGGAGGGCATGATATCAGCACAGCATCCAGTCACTCAGACAACAATGCCATCTGAATGAAAATGAATAAAATGCTCTTGCCTAGGTAAAAGCTGTTGGAAACAACTGTGTTACCAGCGCCTCTAGCAACAGCAATGATGTATGACATATGCACGCATGCGCGTGCATGCCTGTGCCTGTGTGCACACGTGTTTGCATGTATGGAGTCCTAGCTCCTCTGTTGGCAAGCCCTTCCCTGCACATCATGTCACTTACACTTCCTTGTCACTTACACTTCCTTCCCTGCACCCAGAGAGTTGCCAGCCTGGCCTCGAGCCTCCAGGGCCACCTCCCTATGCTCTGGTGAGAAGTGTCCCTCCGCTGCAGCGCCACTCCCTCCCCCCACCAACCAGAACTTTCGGGAAGGCACGTATTCTGCATTCTGGCTCCGGAATCCCCTGGCTAAGCTCTTGCACGTCACGCCTACCCCACACAGCACCAGCACCTCCACCCACTCCTCAGTCACCCCCCCTCCCCCCACTCAACTCTTCCAGATAAAACTGTCATTGGCCTGACCGTAAGGGGGGTGGGGTGGGGGTCTCCTCCAAGGACTTGCAGTCACAGCGTTGAAGGGCTGTTAAGTCAGGGGTGGGGAAGAGCTTAGAGGGTGTCCAGGAGAGGCACCTGGGGGGGCTGACGCCCAGCCTGCCCTGCACCTGCCATGGGATGGGTGTGTCATTTTTGGAAGAATCGCTTCCTCCTGGAGGCCTCCTCTCGGTTACCAAAAAAGGGAGGGGACAAGGACTTGGTGGGGGGGGGGGGGGGCGGGCGGATATGGCTCATTTTACTTCTGAAGTCTCTAAAGCCCCTGCATTAAGGAGCCCCAAGTTCTCCGGCCCTGCACACTTAACCCTCTCCATGAGTTGCCCCTCCCCCAGCCAGCATGGGGGAGCCCATCAATCACGGCCAAAGATCAATCCCTGATCTTACTGGAGCTAATTACAAAGAGGCTGGCTTTGAGGAGCTGGACTTGTTCCTCATTCCCAGAAGGCAGCGGACTGCCGCCCCTGCACAGTCACCCTCCCAGCTCCGCTCTGCTCCCACAAACAGATGAACTCCAACCAACTGGCCAGTGCGGGGAATTCATCAATGGCTCCTTCTCTCGGAAACAGCTTTCATTGATCAAATCTGTTTCCAGCCTTCTGTTCCTGAGAATCCCCACAGGGATCAAGATTCACTTACATTGCGGATAAAAATAAAAACACCACCCCCGCCCCCGCAGTCCACAGTACTTCTCTTTACCCCATTTCCTTCCCTCCAACATACATGTCTCACGCGCCTTGGCGGGAGGGGGGGGGGGGAGGGGAGGGCAACCCCCACTCCACCGAAGCTGGGAGAGGGAGCTATTCTCTGGATCATTCCGCTCCCTAGAATTCAGTGATTTAAAAGTGCATGTGCCCCAGGTCTTCAAACACGTGAGCTCGTGGGCGGCGGGAGCACCGGAAATGTGAAAACTGCGGGAGCGCTGCGCTACAAAGGCGGAATCTTAGTGGAGGTCTTTTCTTCTTTAAACTCTCTCTGATGTTGCAACAATACTGTTTTATGAGAAAATGAAATAGGATAGGAATAGTGGATGGGGAATCAAAGGGTGCAAGTTCCCAGAACAGAATGTCATGGCTTCTGGGTGGGTAGCACCTAGCAATGCTATCTTATGAATCAACATCTTTTATGTTTTTTATTTGGAAGGGGGGGAGGGGCAGAGAGAGAGGGAGACACAGGATCTGAAACAGGCTCCAGACTCTGAGCTGTCAGCACAGAGCCGGATGCTGGGCTTGAACTCACTAACCTTGAATCATGACCTGAGCAGAAGTGGAAGTCCACACTCACCCAACTGAGCCACGGCAGGCGCCCCATAAATCAACATCTTTAATGAAGTTGGCAGCTTAGGGGATGGAACCACCTTCCTTCTCCAGGAGATGGCCACTCTCCGTGGCCTTCCCCACTGGTCCAAGGCAAGCCACCTCTGGGCAGTGAATGCTGAGCAGGATCAGAGAAGGAAGACAGCTCAACGTGATTCAAACTTAACCTCTAACTACTACTAACTCTCCATGAGACCTGAGTGTAAAACCTAACTCACAGGCTGTGTGCCCTGCACAAAAATACCATTCATGGGGGTACCCCAGTGGCTCAGGCAGTTGAGCCTCTGACTCTTGATCTAACCTAAGGTCTTTTTTTTTTTTTAAATGTTTATTCATTTTTGAGAGAGAGAGACAAAGCATGAGTGGGGAAGGGTCAGAGAGAGAGGGAGACACAGAATCCAGAGCAGGCTCCAAGCTCTGAGCTGTCAGCACATTGTCTGATGCGGGGCTCAAACCCACAAACTGGGAGATTATGACCTGAGCCAAAGATGGATGCTTCACTGACTGAGCCACCCAGGCGCCCCTCAGCTCAGGTCTTGATCTCAGTGTCCTGAGATCAAGCCCACACTGGGATCCGTGCTGGATGTGAAGCCTACTTAAAAAAAAAAAAAAAAAATGCCATTCATGTGTGGGTGTTCAAGTTGTACACCGCCCAAGAATGCAATATCTTGGGGAGAGGTGCTATTTACATTGTAAACATATACCAACTTATCTGAGAGTTTGTGGATGGGCACAGAGGTTCCAGGCCTCCTGGCTGAGCCCTACAACAGCAGGGGAAAGAGTTCTCCTCCATAAATCCACCTGGCGTACTCAGTAGTACATGCCTATGTCATGGCACCTTATCCCAACTATGCTCTGGGAGAGACCTGCAGCAGCTTCTTTTTCGCACCTGTCCCTTAGGAAGTCCAACTCCTGCCCTCACCACGAGAACAATATAGAACAGTTGCCTCACCCTGGTGGTGGGTGGGAAGCAGGGAAGGAAGTGAAGGGTAGATAATGTGTATTTCTGCTGGCCTATGTGCAGGGTCAGAGGGTGGGCTCTGTAGGGGTTCCTGCCCAGTGGGATCTGAGAGCTCCCCAAGCAATGGTGAGCTGAATCATCTTATACAAGGGTTCAGGTGGTACTAACTTACTCAAGGAGTTACTCAAGGAAGGGCCCCTTTTCTTTTTTCTTTCCTTTCTTTCTCTTTCTCTTTCTTTCTTTCAATAAAAATTGTACTTATTTAAAGCATAGGGGCCCCTTTTCTAATTCATGCAAAGACCTCATAGGCTCGCCGAGGCCTGGTTTGGGGGTAGGTCATGCGTTCTCCTCTATAAAAGGGGAATGCCAGGGAGCGCGTGGGTGGCTCAGTGGGTTAAGCACCCCACTCTTGGTTTCAGTTCAGGTCATGATTTCACAGTTCCTGAGTTTAAGCCCCACATGAGGCTCTGTACTGACAACACGGAGCCTGCTTGGGATTCTCTCTCTCTCTCTCTCTCTCTCTCCTTCTCTTTCTGCTCCTCTCCAGCTTGTGTGTGCACTCTAAATAAGTAAATAGGAATTCCAAAGGGTGGCTTAAGGGGGCTGCAAAGGCAGATGGCCACATCCAGGGGTCTTGCCCGGACATTTGTGGGCAGACAGCTCATGGGTCCGGGAAGGCCTTCCTTAGTAGCAGCAGGGAAGGAGGTTCTCATTCCAGCCCCTCCACCTTGAAGCTCAGCTCCACTGGGGGTTCTGGCCCATTGCCCCTAAACTTCACATTCCAGGAGAGCTCTGACAAACAACACCCCTTATTCTCAGCCCTAGTCAGCTTCTACTTCCCCCACATTGGCCCTGAAAGGCAAGAGCATAAGTGGAGCATCTTGGACTCACCTAGGACTTTCTAAAGTGACCTGCACGGCCTTGCGGTGACCTTCCCAGGACCAGTCAGCACAGAAGGCCCAGAGGTCCCACTGTACCCAGAGGAAGGCCAAGGCGAGGGCAGGCGAGGGGCTCTCTCGGGCCTCGGGCCCAGCTTGGGGACCTCGGATCACAGTTCTGGTGGTAGCACCTATCGCTGGAACCTTATTTCCCTCACATATCCCCTTCAGACCCTGCGTTCCAGCCGGGGCACATTAGACAGCAACTACCGCCACGACAAACTTATCTGAACTGCCCACCCCCTTCCTTGCTCGATTTTTCTCTCTAGCCCTCGTCACTCTCTAAACGTTACTCATTGTACCCCTTCATTTCTTTCTCCGCTGCCCCTGCTGGATGCCCCATGTGCAGCTGTCCTGCCCCACTGAGCTCCACCCTGTGGCCTGGAGTACCCTCGAGTGGAGGTGAGTCCTCTGTTAAACAGGTGGAGGCGCCCTGTCACTGGCTGTTCTCAAACAGGGTGAAGGCAGCGCAGCCTGATTACTATTCCCAGGAGACTTCGGCCTGCTTATTTACGCGTTTACTGAGAAGTTCTCTATTGACATTGCTGTAATTTACACTTCCCACCAGTTCCCGGGTCCCCGATCCTCTCTGTTCTTCTTGTTGCTAAACTACAGAGCTGCTTCAGACTGCCAGCAGCTCACAAGGCTCTTCTGAGAACTACTGAGTAAATATTCCCCCATGTTCACGGGAAAATGGCTAAAGAGCAGGCTGGAGTTTCTTTACAAATAACTAGGCTCTGGGGATGCCCGGGGGGCTCAGTCAGTTAAGCATCGGACTCTTGGTTTCGGCTCAGGTCATGATCTCACAGTTCCTGAGTCCGAGCCCTGCTTCTGACTCTGTTGTCAGCAGGGAGCCTGCTTGGGATTTCTCTCTCCCTCTCTCTCTGCCCCTCCCTTGCGTGCTTGCACGTCTGTGTGCTCACTCACATGCTGTCTCTCAAAAAATAAATAAACATTAAAAAAAAAAATAATAAGGGACAATAGTCCCTTGACACTTGGTTGAGAGATGTATGGTTAGCCCAAAGGCAATTCCGCCAAGAGAACCATCGTCATAACAGCACCCCTCTCTGCCAGACCCCAGCTTTCCTGTGACAGGGCATCCGGGCCATGGAGTTCACAGAAACAGCCACATGAGTGAAACAAGTAAAATCTCAGTTGATCTGAAACCTAAGGTTACTTGTACTCTTTGTGACCCAAAGACATTAACTCCTTCCCCACGCCCCAACAGCCTCCTGTGTATCTACCTTCTTGCCCCTCTCACCTTCCCAGCCTCCAGGCAGGTGATCAGCTGGGAGGATGAAGCTTTCTACATATCTCATCACGTCTCTTAACTAAGCAGCCCTGGCCTCACTTCTCCCTAGCCAGGCTGGCTCCCATTGTGCCGAGGAGCCCACTGGCCAGAGGGACCCTGCCCACTTTAGTGCCCACCAGCCCACGCCTCATCCCAGACTGATTCCCCTGTCCTCCCCTCCCTTCCCTGCCAGAGTGTCCCTGCTGGGTGCACCCAGGCCCCTTCAATCCCAGAACAAGAAGCAACCACCCTACCTTCTGGAAGCACAGCTCAAGTCACACCACTGCTTGGAAGCTTTTCTTGGTGCCCCTGGTCCCAACCTACTCACAAAAACATTTTCCTGCTACTCTCCCCACTTCACAGAACCTGTTTTCCACCCAAACTAAGCAACAAACAATGATAATGTCAATTATCCTATATGGTACCCCCAGTATTTTCCATCCCCTGTTACAACTGTCTTTATCTCACTGTCACTGTCTAACTCAAGTATATGTTTTATTGACTTCTCATAGTTTCCATCTCCCTGCAATGTAAGCTCTACAAGGGAGGGATTTTTTTAATGTTTATTTTTTATTTTTGAGAGAGAGAGAGCATACATGCAGAAGTGGGGGAGGGGTAGAGAGAGGGGAAGACAGAGGATCCTAAGTGGGCTCTGCACTGACAGCACAGAGCCTGACGTGGGGCTCTAATTCACCAACCGCCAGACCATGACCTGAGCTGAATTCGGACGCTTAACCAACTGAGCCACCCAGGAGCCTCCAAGGGAGGGATCTTTGTCTGTTTTGCTCAGTGCTATGAAACACAAAGGGCCGGGCACACAACAGGGGCTTAAACATCAGGCACTGAATGAATGAACAATGAGAAGTTCCATGTGTCCAGTGTTCTCCCTACACCTGCATTATCTTGGTTCATCTTTGCCATAGCACCTAAAGGTAGGTACTTTTATTCTCTTTACCTGTGCAAGAAAGTTCCATGAATTCCCAAGGTCACACAGTCTGGATGCGGTAAAGTGGGAGCACATGGTAGTTTTATCTGGCTAGACAGTCCCTGTGCATGGTGGGGTGACGAAGGACCCAGGCCTGACTGACCCCAGCACCCAAGCTCATAGATGTCACTCTCTGCTCCAGAGCCCTGCACCCCATAGGCTGCCTCCCGAGCTTTCCATCCCCCTCTAATCCTCAGTCCTAACCTTGCCCACCTTCAACGTCTTCCTGTCTACACCACTTCCTCCATGAAGTTGTCCCTAATCCCTACTGCTGGGCCTTGGCTTTTTAATCACATTACAAAAAAATCTTTTATGATATGCACATCTATCTTCTACAACTAAATGGTGAGTTTTTGAAGGCACAATGCATGGATCTGAATCACAGCCCAGAACACATGCAGCATCTCACAAATAATGAACTGCAATAAACACTTGTTAAATGAATGAAGGGAAAGAAAATAGCTTTAAAATTGCTTTGTCTGAGCTGACTGAACCATAATGGAGGCAGTGCCTAATAGATTTTGAAGGCAGAAACAGATATAGATGAATGGATAAAATATAGAGAGAATTTTTCATAAATACACCTAATACTTTTTCAGATTTTCATATATTCAAATTCACTCCACTGTTGAAATGTTACTAAATAAGCTCTTAAAAATACTTAGACTCTTGTTTGTAAATACTGCCATGCATGACACTAACCTTCCTTTTCAACATCTAGGTATTTTAACCCTAACCTTCCTTTTCAACATCCAGATTATTTCTCTCAAGCTTAATCTAGGTATCTCTTAATATATTCTATATATAATGTTATCTATATAGTATATGTAATATATATTAGTATATTATGTATTCATGCATAGTGTATTAATAGAAAATTTGAGTTACCAATAGACCGGAGACATTGAAAAGAGAGTTTGCTACTCACAGATCCCAATAAAAGGGGGTAAACCAAGCCGCAGAGGGCCACTCGAAGTTCTGGGGTCAGTCAGAGGCAGAAGGAGAGGGGGAATCTGTGAGCAAGAGTTTTTATTGTCGTTTCTGCAGCAAAGAACAGCAAGGAAGGGTAAGTAGGCTTAGGATTGCCTAGCCCGAATAATTTGGGTGGGTCCTGGCACATAGGAAGTGTCCCTAGTTGTCTGGTACCTGGCCCTTGGGTGATTATCCTGGACCTGGCAAGTCTCTGAAGCCAATAAAGGAGGTGGCTACGTCTGAAACGTACACTAGCTGGTGAGTTGTTTGCTATCTCTAGGAATTGTCCAGCTCTGGGAGGGGCAGTCCCTCCAAGGTCAGCAAGGCCTCAGATGTCAAAGCATGAGACTACACACAAATATAAATGACACACACAGTTAACACAGCCCAGCTGAGGGAGGCTATGCCCTCTGATTCAAGGAGCTGGTTCATTAGATCTGGGCCTTCAAACTTCTTATCACACCAGGTCTGGGGCTCATCCTCCTCCCGGAAAATGGTCCCCCACACCTCCATTTCAGGACGAGACCCTGCTAGTTCACATAGCTGTCTGCAACCCCCAGGCAACCTGTGGGAAGAAGCAGAGGCTCAGGGAGGTGGACGGACTCACCCGAGTCCCCTGGTGGAAGGCAAGGCTGGGTTCTAACACAAGACTCGTGCTCCTAGAGATGGTAAGCTGGATAGCACAGTCTAGAGTCCCTTTGTGGAATCTCAGAGTGTTGGGTGGGAAACCCTGGAAGTGTATCCAGCCCAAGTCCCTTGCTTTTCGGAAGAGGAAAGGGCTGAGAATGATTCACAGGATCCGGATCAAAGTCTAGATCCCCTGCTAACCCATGCTGTGCTCTTCCCACCCCACCCCCTGAGTTATTCAACAGAAGCTTATTATTTTATTAATCCCAGTATAGCCCTCATCATAGTCATCTCCATCATCATCTCCCTGATTTTCATTGAATGGAAAAACCGAACTCCTTTGTCCCTAATGCAATAAGGAAATACTTACAACCCCCAACCCCAGATGGAGACTGGATTTTTTAAAAAACCAGGGCAGGCAACCAAGATCCTTGGGGGTTCAACTGGTCTTAAGATCTTATTAAAGCCCGCATCTGAATGAGCAGAGCTTCACGTCAGAGAAGAAGGAAAGAAGTGAGCTCAAAGGCGTGTGGAAACCCAGCCCTCCTGAGCAGAGGCCACAGAAGCCCCTGGGGCCAGGTGAGGGCCAGACTGGCTCTGGGCGCAGGGGACAGGGACAGAGTAGGGGGAGCACAGATACAGATTTTTACACACTGAAGGCTCAGAACTGTTCTCCAACCAGGCCATGAACTTCCATGTGCTGAGCTGTCAGCGCACAGCCCGACATGGGGCTCAAACCCAGGAACCACGAGATCATGACCTGAACCGAAGATAGATACTTAACCGACTGAGACGCCCAGGTGCCCCAGTACACACTGTTTTTAATCAACACAAGTTCCCTGCAAGGTAGATGCTAGTATCCCCACTTTACAGACGAGGAAAGTGAGGCTCAGAGAGCTGAAGCAATTCCCCCAGAGCCCTTCGTCCAGCAAATGAGGCGGAATCTGGACCCTACCAGTTTTGCATGGATTCCCTGCCTAAGGTCTATCCTGGTGGCCACACTGCCTGGCTTTCCGGGTAAACCGTAAGATTTCTGAAGGCAGAGACTCTGGCTAATTATGGTTGGCAAATCCTCAGAGCTCAAATCTTTTTTTACTTTTTTAATTTTTTAAAATGTTTATTTAATTTTAAGAGAGTGTGAGAGGAGCAGAGAGAGAGCAGACAAGAATCCAAAGCAGGCTCCACGCTGTCAGCTCAGGGCTGGATGTGGGGCTTGAACCCACAAACCGTGAGATCACAGCCTGAGCTGAAGTCAGATGCTCACCCGACTGAGCCACCCAGGCGCCCCTCAAATCTTTTTGACGGATGAATAAACAAACATAGGACCGGATGCATGGGTTGTGGGTGTTCCTTTTATTCTCATGACCAGTGAGAAGACTCGGTGCAATAATATACTGGGGTGACAGCTGACCTGCTGTATCAAAGACACCCCTAAAGGCAATGGCTCAAACAGAATATGATTTCGTTTCTCTTGCATGTCATAGTACAGGGGTGTAGACAGCTCTGTTCAGAATGTAAAATGGTGTGGCCTCCTTGCAAAACAATCTGGCAACTTCTCAAAACGTTAAACCTGCATGTGGCCCAGCAGCTTGCTCCTAGTTCTACACCCAAGAGAACTGAAAACACATGTCCACACAGCAGCTTGTACATGACTCTTTGGAGCAGCATTATTCACCATAGCCAGAAATGGAAACAACCGAGTCGATGAACGGATAAACAAAATACAGTATACACACATACTGAAATGCTATTGAACCATAAGAATGAATGAAGGACTGGCACATGCTACACCATGGATCTATACCTTGAAAACATGCTCAGTGAAAGAAGCCAAACATAGACCAGATGCATAGCCCTAGATAACACTGAATGCTCTGTGCCTCAACTCCCCCATCTTTAAGTCAGTATGATAAGATATGTAATACATTCTGATGTAATTAAATGACATGATGTGCATTAGGAGCTAAAATGAAGGCCTGGCACTATACTACAGCACTAGTTGTTATTACTAATATCTACAAGAATAAATGACCAAATGGAAATTGATTCTTGTGTAATTTACTGTTTTGGCAAAGATTCATCTCTTGCCCAGCCCTCCACCCCAATCCATCCTTTCTTCCTTCCTTCTAGGCACACGGCTGCCCAGCTAGACCACATTTCCCAGCCTCTCTTGGCCATGTGACCAAACCTCCCCTCGATATGGAGCAGCAGTGACACATGCACCAGTCAAAGTGGGAAAAACACACAGCTTCCCGCTTCTCCCCACTGGCTGGGGAAGACAGCAGGGCAGCACCCTTGAGGACCATGGTCGAGAAAGGCAAAACTGACCCATTAGACTTTGTCCTGATAGGATGGCTTCTTTTTTTTTTTAATTTATTTTTTAAATTAAAAAACGCAAGTGTACAATTTAGTGGCTTTTAACATATTCACAAAGTTGTGCAGCCATCACCACCATCAAATTTAAGAATATTTGGGGTGCCTGGATGGCGCAGTGGGTTAAGCGTCCGACTTCAGCCAGGTTACGATCTTGTGGTCCATGAGTTTGAGCCCCGCGTCAGGCTCTGGGCTGATGGCTCAGAGCCTGGAGCCTGTTTCCAATTCTGTGTTTCCCTCTCTCTTTGCCCCTCCCCCGTTCATGCTCTGTCTCTCTCTGTCCCAAAAATAAAATAAACGTTGAAAAAAGAAAAAAAAATTAAAAAAAAGAAAAGAGTATTTTTATCGCTGGGGAACCTGGGTGGCTCAATCACTTAAATGCCCAGCTCAGGTCATGATCTCACAGTTCATGGGTTCGAGTCCCGTGTCAGGCTTTGAACTGAGTGCAGAGCCTGCTTGGGATTCTCTGTCTCCCTCTCTCTCTCTCTGCCCATCCACTCCTCAAAAATAAATAAATAAACATTTTTTAAAAAAGAATATTTTTATCGCTCCCAAAAGAAACCCTGTATCTGTTAACAGTCACTCCCCATGCCTTCCCCCCAGCCCCTGACAATCACTAATCTGCTCTCTATCTCTATGGATTTACCTGTTCTGGGTATTTCCTGTAAATGGGATCATACAGTTCATGGTCTTTGGGGGCACCTAGGTGGTTCAGTCAGTTAGGTATCCAACTCTTGGTTTTAGCTCAGGTCACAATGTCACAGTTCTTGAGATTGAGCCCTGCGTTGGGCTCTGTGCTGACAGCATGGAGCCTGCTTGGGACTCTCTCTTTCTCTCTCTCTCTCTCTCTCTCTCTCAAAATAAATAAATGAAGTTTAAAAAATACATGGTGTTTTATGCCTGGCCTCTTTCACTGAGGATAACGTTTTCAAGATAGATACCCACGCTGTGGCGTGTGTCAATCCTTCATTAAAGCTTTTGTTCTCCTTAATGCTACTGCACACCCCCCGGCTAGTGCTTTCGCTGGGTGGAACTAAGTTGCAGGCACTTAAGCAAGAGTTTAGCCAACTCCTTTTACCAACGACAGCTTACTCTCTTGAACTTTCGTGGGTATCAGAATCATCTATAGAGCCTACTGAAACCATGAAGACCTGTCCTTCTGCCAGCTCAGAAGCTCGAGGCAGGGGCAAGGAGGGGACATGTTGCAAAGCTCCCACAGGTGGTCAAGTGTGGGACCAGAGTCTGAAACACTGACAAAGCCAACGATCAGCTGAAGTTTGCCCACATGCTCAGAGCACTCAGTGGCCGGGCTCCTCTGGCTACTGCCTGGTCCCTCTCATACTCCTGTGAGGCTGGTATCCTCCTCATGTTACACTTGATGAAGCAGAGACTCAGACAGGGAGCTGGGGCCCCAACTTGCACCTTCTCTCCTGTACGTCCACAGCTCTGACACATCTGTGACACTCTCCGGGGACAGACACCATGCACTTGTGACCTGCTTCAGGCGCTCACCATGCCAAGAATCAGCCTCATCCAACAATCATGAAGACAGATCGCCCTCACCAACGGTGTGATTACTCGCCTCCTTTCTGCCATCTCCTTGGACCACTGGATCTCAAGCCTTAACCAGGAGTCATCTGGAGAGACTGCTAAAAATACAGACTCCAGAGTTTATCCCCTTCTGATACAACGGGTCTGGGGTGTGGCCTGGAATTTGTATTTTATTGTACACTCCAGGGTCATCTCAGTTTGGGAACTACCTTGGGGATCATCTAGTTCCGCCCTCTCATTTTATGAAGGTGGGAATACAAACCCCGAAGGGGCTCACCCTGTGCATTGAACCCTTAATTGCCCTCTACTACTCTCAGAGCTAATTCCTCCCCTGTTCCAAATATTCAGAAAGTGCCCTTACCTCCACCTGGGGCAGTTCTTTCCTATCCTCCTCCAAACTTTGCCTAATTGCTGCCCATTCTGTCAGCCCCCACAGCACCTCCTCCAGGCAGCCTTCCTTGATCCATTAAATGAAACCACAGTGACCCGTTTACTTGTTCGTCTCCCTTCTATGTCGTGAAGGGAGGGATCACCCGGTCCTTGCAACACTAGAGATCTTCGTTGAATGAACGAATGAACGAGTGAAATAAACAGAAGGAGCACCCCAGGGCCCGCCGGGCTCACGCTCCCAGTCTCCAGCCTCCAGATTGCAGGAGGAGGTGGGACGGTGTCCCTTGGGCCTCGGGCACTGGGAGGCGCCATCGGCCCCGCGCATCCGCGTCGCAGCGGAGAGGGTGGGACCGCCGGGCGGGCAGCTGCGGAGCCATCTGCTGCGCAGGCGGCGGCGCCCGCCCCAGTGTTTGTTTACAAACCAGACTGCGCGCGCGAGAGAAACAGCGCTCGGCTTCCAGGCGCGCCGCGGCCGCTGCCAGCCCGGGAGGAGGGGCGCCGGGGACCAGGGTGGGCGCCGCGTCCCGGACCCGCGCGGGGGGCGCGGCCAGCACGTCTCCGGCCCGTCCGCCCGCCCACACCCCCACGCCTGCGCTCACCCCAAACCCGCCCGCGAAGGCTCGCCCTGCAGTTCGGCTCCCGCCCCAACCAGCGGCACCTACGACCCCATCTGGAAGGCAGGCCGCGGGAACCCTAGTATCTGTGTTATTAAGGATTACAGGGGGTAACGCACGTGGCGGCACTTACTACACAGAAGCTATCGTCGTATCGCCGTGGGTGATTGGATGAGCATTTTACAAAATGTCTCTCTAGTCCAGTTTCCCACCCAACTCAGGAATCCCCTTTCAGACAGTCCCAGGTACAGACGATGAGGCCTGGATTAAAATTCATTAAGGGGGAAAAAAATCATTTTGAAAAAATCATTCTGATGCGAGTGCGTTTCATGCAGCCGCAAGCCCCGGGGCAGGCTCAGAGCTTGGCGGGAGCGGGTACAGACAAAGCTGAATCACGTCGTGCAAACTCCACCCTTAAGCGCAGGTCTCCAGGGAACTGGCTGCCATCCCAAAGGTAAAGGGCGGTCACTCAGGCTCACAAGAGCTTTGGGCTAGTGGAGGGACACCAACTGGGGGACAGAGGCGAGCGGGCAGCCTTTCCTCCCTGCCTCTACTGCAGACCTCCCCTAGCCGGCACCTGTGTCTGGATCTCCTGCTTCTTCTGGAAGCCTGTGGAGCCCTGATGGTGCCAGAGCTCCCGCATGAGATGGAGCTGCTCCCCCTACACTCTCCAAGGGATGGTGGTGGGAAGTGCCTGTCCTGGGTTTTCAGTGCCCAGGGGCTTGCTTCTGTACAATTGGTTTGTTTGGATTTTTTCCCCCAGGTGTAAGCATTGAAGAGGTTACAAAGTGATGACAAAGAGTTGGTCACCGTTTCTGTCCACAAAGGCACTCCTATTCTAGGAGGCGAGGGAGACAAATCGCAGGAACTACACCTGCCTGCTCTGTGCCAAGGACTAAGTTGGTGCTTCTCTGGCAATCTATTCAGTAAATACTTTTTGCACCATGAACTGGACCCTGAGGATGGAGCAGAGCGCAAGTCTTGTAGTCAAGGAGAAGCAATTAAAAATAGTCACTGAATAAACACATGGGTTAGGGCACCAATCCCCCACGCTGTCAAAAATCCACGTACAAGTTTGACTCCCCAGAAACTCAACTACTAATAAACTACTGCTGACCGGAAGCCTTACTGATAACGTTAATAGCCAATTAACACATTTTTATAGGTCATATGTATTACATACTGTATTTTCACAGTAAAGTAAGCTAAAGAAAATAAAATGTTACTAAGAAAATCATAAGGAAGAGCAAATACACTTATAGTACCTTACTGTATTTATCGAAAAAAATCCATGTATAAGTGGGCCCGTGCAGTTCAAACCCACCTTGTTCAAGAGCCCACTGTAATCTCAGTGACAATCCATGTGCCATACGGGAAATACCTCTTTCAGTCTTGACACCAACCCTATTTATGACCCTGAATGGTAAACATGATTATCTCCCATTTTACAGATACGGAAATAAAGGCTCAAAGAGAAGAAACAACTGGACCAAGATCTCTGAGCCAAGGTTTGGAGGCAGGACCAAAGCCGGAGTCCTGACTGCAAATGGCCACCGAGGGGAGGGGTTGGAAATGGCCCAACTCCCAGTTCCCGATGGAAACAGTGGGGCTATATAGCCCCATGTTCAAACCGAGAATGGCTAAGACTCTGCTGAGGCTAACGTGGACTAGGGCTATACTTGGATAGCCCTGTTTTTAAAATTCTGAGCCAGTAAAAATGTGAACAGACACTTGGACTAGGAGCCACCATCTGACAATTCCATTTGGCAGAAGCACAGGGCCATCAGGCCCACCCCCGAGTCTGCGTAGATGCACAGAAGCCTCCCCCCATTCTCCCCCGATGCCAGCCCACATATTCATTTGCTCATTCAATGCACAGTGAGAAACCGTGCCTGAAGAACTCCAAACCCCAATCAGGGAGATGGAAACACACATCCCACACAAGGTTAGAGCTGGAAGGGCCCTGTCCAGGGTGCTATGGGAGCACAGAGGAGGAAGAAGCATTAAAAATCGGGGGAGCAGGTGGCCCAAGGGCAGGTTGAGCCCATTCAACGTTCTTGACCCAAAGGCAGAGGAGGGGGAGGGAGGCTGGGCAGAAGAGAGAAGACAGAGGAGAGTTGCTGGCTGGGAGAGCAAGGACTTCACTTGAGGCCCATTAAAACAAGTCTGAGTCGGTGTGCATGGGTCAGGCAAGGACACCGCCAGGATTAGATGCTGCTGCTCTTAGCTCCCCGGCCCGCATCCCTTGGCCGTGCTCCCCCCTTCTGAGGAGCAGGCAGGAATTGTAACGGGGTGAAACCAGGACAGCAGCAAGCTAACACACGCAGGGGAAAGCAATCTGAAAACCCAGAATTCCACGGGACAGACAGGCCGGGATAACCAGCATGCTGAGAGAAAACAGACCTGACAGTGGCCAGCAAGTCAGATCCAATCTGGAAGGGTGACAGGGCAGAAGAAGCTGCTTACACCTGGGCCATCCTGCATCTTCCATAACTTGTGCCCAGGCTCATCTGGCCAGGATCTTCTCCCTGGAAAGGCACTCTGCCTGGTGTGTACGAGGTGCTTTCTCTGCGCTGAGGTATGGGTTATCTGGAGAAATGCTCACTCATGTACCCAGGAAATCAGGGGAGTCCAGGCCAAAGAGTGGGGAGAAGCTTCAGGGTTTCTCAGGAGACCCAGGCGGTGAACATGTGATCTACAAGCCACATGTTTGTGGGCAGAATCACATTTCCAGCTAGGCTGATGCCTGGATTTGTATGTTCCTTCACTTAGCCCCACTCCCCCACAACCCCCCAGTCAGAAATCCATGTGCAGGCACCAAGACTCTGGCTTTGGGAGGTCAAGAGTCACGTCATCCTCACTGCCTCTCCGCTCTGTACCTGGTACAACATAGGATCCAGACAAAATGGGGATTGAAGACTAATTAAATGCATTAAAGGCAGAAAGCTTCTATTTAAAGCAATTTTGCTAAATCCTTCAAAAGAGCAAAGAATCCCACAGTAATAAACACAATTGCCCTCTCATGAGATCTGGTCTTAAAGTTTGAGTTCTGCTTATTTTATGGAACAAACTTTCTTTTAAATACTGTGACATCAGCAAGTATGTATTTACCAAAAATAAGGAGGATCCTTCCCTCCTCCTGAGCACACAGCCACACGGCATTTCCGAGCCTCCGTAGCAATCAGCGTGACAAAATTCTAGCCAATGGGAAGTGAGTGGAAGTGAGCATCCCTTCCTGGCCTGGCCCGTAAAACTCTCCCACAGGTAACCAACCATATTCTTTCCCCATGTGCTGGCTAGAGATGGAAGATGGAGAAGCCTGGGTTCTGGAACCCCCACATGGAAGGCTGCCCATGAGTGACCCCACTGTACTCTTATATGGACAGGAAATAAATTTAAATCCTGTAAAGCTACCAACATTTTGGCATTTATGGATCACAGTATCGAACATTAGCCTAACTAAAAAAGCACTTACTATGTGCACAGCACATGGCAAGCCAGGCCAGGGTAGGGCATGTACAGGTAAGAGTCAAGTATGAAGATGCAGGGAGGGGGCCCATGCTTGGGAACACCCACAGAGACATTTGTCTCAGTGCAAATTTTTCCCACCCCCCCACCATCCCCAGCTGCAACTTGGACCTGGCCATGGACACTCACTGATCACTTCTCCTTAACGCTCCCCCTTAGTGACTGTTCTGCCAGACATTTGGACCTAACTGAGCACATACCCCCCGCCTTTTTTTTCAATTAGAGACAGAGTGAATGCATCTCTTTCTGTCCAGATTTTTCCTTAAGCTAATAATTTTCCTTAAAATCTTCTGAACTTGCCGTCGGGTCTGACAAAAAGCTTACTGAGTGCCTTGCTCTAACCTTCTATTTCACTCAACCTTCTAAAGTTGCCTTTTATAGCAAGGCGCACCAACCCTTCCATTTATACTGTGTTTTGGGCTCTGTCCCTTTCACGCCTCACTTCTCCACGCGGCCTCTTCAGGTCCTCCCGCCTCATTCTCAGCCCTACCCTGCTGCCGTTTCTTTCCCAAGAAATGCTTTCCCTCCTCTTCCAGGCATTTCCTCCCTTCCCAGTACCCCAATCTCAACCCCACTTATTCTCCAAGACACATGTCCTGCTTTCAACTAGGAAAGAGAAGTTAAAACTTACCCTCCGATGCTTGTTAACTTCTGCCTTAGTTAAGTCGAGCCATGTGGAAAACTAATTAAAAGTTAGTTGGTCATTGCTATTCTTACTACCCTGCTTCCTGTGGTGGGAACCCCTTGTCTTCTGATCTCCCATGTCCTAAATTCTCTCATGCTAAGGAGGGGATAAAAGCCCCACTGTTTTTCAGGAAAAGAAGCAGAACAGTTTGTAAAGGAAATAAATTGCTGAGCCAAAAGTATATGACAAGAATTGTCAGGATTTCTTCTCCAGTTTCACCTCCTTAAACACTCCATTTTCTGCCATTGTAATAAATACACATCAACTTTTACCAAATCTTTTTATACATTTCAAATACTTGCAGACTCCAGCCTTTCCTTTTTACCTCTGGGTATTTATACCCCTTCCACTACCAAATAGAATTGTAACAGCTCACAACAGAAGGCACAGAAATACTAAAATAACTTACAAAAGGCTGTGAGCCAATTAAGGAAGGGGCAACGTCAATGGATCTGTGCATCTTAGACTAAGGATAGTTACTGTCATTGAGCATAAAATTGAGCCCTAAACTTCAATTGAAGTAGAGTTAATAACAAAGCAGGAAGGGAATGGGACAAAGATCCCAATGGTTAATATTAGAAAGCATACTGTACATGATTGGCTTCTTTGTTACTCTTGTAATAAAGTCCTGGAAATGCTTCTAAAATATTTCTCTACTTCCTGCCTGTTTGCCAAAAGGATACGACACAGCATAACATTAAAAAATCATTACCATAAAAATAAGGACAAGAGACATGCTAAATGGGAATATATGTGTGGAAGCAGAAATAATTGTAACTTTCTTTTAAAAGCTAGACTCAAGGGAATGAACACACTTGAGTACAGAACTTAGCTCTGAGCTTCTGAGTACCCACAGCAAAAATGGAAATGTGGGAAGATTACTGAATTTTTCCTAACCACAGCTGCAGAGATGTGATTGCCTCCTAAGAACTATGAGAGGAAATTGTCGTATGGGTCTTGTCATTTCCCTTAATCTTTAGAAAGAACTTTCCAAGGATTCTTATCACATAATCCTCAAATGCCTGGCATACTCCACTGTCCAATGGTTTCATCCTGTTATCAGCTCTCTCCCTCCAATGTGACTTCCCCTTATCCTTTGACTCAGTGTTTCCCAGTCATCTGGGCACCATGACCTTGATATGTGCCCATATCAGCCATACCAACTGTAGTCTTGTCTACATATTTTTTTCTTTTTTTTTTTTAAATTTTTTTAATGTTTATTTATTTTTGAGACAGAGAGAGACACAGCATGAACAGGGGAGGGGCAGAGAGAGAGGGAGACACAGAATCCGAAGCAGGCTCCAGGCTCCAAGCTGTCAGCACAGAGCCTGACACGGGGCTCGAACTCATGGACCATGAGATCATGACCTGAGCCAAAGTCGGATGCTTAACCGACTGAGCCACCCAGGCATCCCGACATATTTTTTTCTTTAGTCACATTTCTACTTAATAAATTTTGTGTCATTCAGGAAGTCATTGTTTTGGCATGTGAGTTACAGGATGTTTTCCCTAATACACATTAAATAAATGCCTGTAAATACAATACCATCCTTGAGAGTCTGTTAGCGCAATTCTGACGTCACTGGCTCTCTTTTGTGCCAAATGTTCCCTTATGAGCTACTTAGGTCTCTGTCATCTTGCCCCTCCACCATGTTAAACTCCTGCTTCCTTTGGTACCCACTGCCTTCTCCATAAATTCCCCTGTGTGCATCCTGACATTGGCTTTTTCTGCTGCAAAGGTGTCTTGCGATTTCCATCCAGTGTCCTACCAGTGAATTCTTTAGCAGTCAGTAGACATTTTTGTCTGTAAAACAACTCCCTCTACTTCCCACCTTATGCTCATGGCAGACATGTCCCAGCACCTTGGACAGCCTTATGTTCCTGATCCCTGCCTTAAACTGGTTGGTAGCTGCTGGTTCTACACAGCCTATTTTCAGCCTCCATTTTCTTCTGCTCAGTTTCTCTGCTTCCCACCTTTTCTATGGCACCCTCAGAAATAGAAGACATGTTTGTCCTATATAAAAAGACTTGTTTTTGCACATAAGCCACAGGGTATCAGAGCATTCTGTACTAGCCACAGTTCTACTACTTACTGGCCCCATAACTTTGAGAATGTGGCTTAAACTTTCTGAGCCTCAGTTTCCACTTGTATCCTGTAGGGATGACATGGCCCAGACTGTCTCATAGTTACCAACTGAGACCATGGTGTTCAAAGTGTGGTCGTTAGCACCTCCTCCTTCTGTTCTTCATGGCCCAGCTCAAGTCAGCCCCCTGTCCCACGATCTACTCTACCAACTAAGGAGGCCACTCCTGTGAAGGGATTTTCCTCTGAAGCATGTGCACAGCACTTGAGAGTTTATACATCATTGTCTCATATACTGTCCTCTGATCCTCGCACACACACACAAATTGAGGTACGATTTCTCAGCCTTTGAGAGAAGGAAATCTAGACACATGCCATAACATGGATGGGCCTTGAGGACATTAAGTGAGATAAGCCAGTCACAAAAAGATACATACTTCCACTTACATGAGGTATCTAAAGTAGTCAAACTCATAGGAAGAGAAAGTAGAATAGTGGTTACTGGGGCTGAGGGAGAAAGGAATGGGAAATTGTCATTGAATAGGAACAAAGCTCTGTTTTGCAGGATGAAAAAGTTCTGGAGCTATTGCACAACTATGTGAGTATATGTAACACTACTGAATGTACACTTAAAAATGCCTGAGATGGCAAATGTGATGTCACGTGTACTGTAGCACAATTGAAAAAAATTTTTTAAAGATATCCAACTATTACCATTTTTTAAAACAAAGTATTATAATCACTGTGGCCGTTTTCCAGATAAGGGTGCTAGGACTCGGATAGGCTCACCTAGGACATGCATCCGGGTCTTCAACATCCTGACCTCAGGTTCCCCATTCCCAGTGCCCTGGAGGAAAGCATGAGCCACAGGTGTCAGCACACAGCAGACCCTCAGGGCCCAGGGAAGGAGCCCCAGGCCCTTCCGCCACAGCACAGGAAGCCTGTCGGCCCTGGCCTTACAGACCCTCAGACGCTACTGTCCTTTGCCCCCAAGACCAAGTTCGCTCCCCTCCACCTGGCTCCCACCTGCATCTCTCGCCTGCAACATCTTCACACTCTGTGGATGTCTGGCCATTGCCACGTGGGCGGACTGGGGTGAATACAGTTGTCCACACAAGCCACATTTCTCCCACCTTGTGATGTGTAAACAGGTGCTCCCTCTTCCTGCTCTGCTCTCCCACCCACCTTGCCCTGTGTTCCTTCTACAGGACTCAGTTTAGCTGGTCCCTCTCAGGGAGCCTTCCCGGGTCTCCCACGTGGAATTAAATTGCCCTCTTCTGGGTCCCACTGAGCCTGCTTCTGGTCTGAGGTTGGTCACTCTGTTCTGCCATTGCCTCTTCCCTGCAGGCCTCTTCTCCATAGACCCTCAGCTTCCAGAGGCAGGAGCTAAGAGCTTCCCCACCTTACCTCCCGCTGCTTAGAGCCCTGAGTGAGTGGAATGGGATGGGCTGCACAGATGCATGTAGAAGTTGCAAAGAAAGTACAAGACCCCAGGTCGGGATGAATGTGGGGACAGAGTTGCTTGGTGCTGCCTCTTCTAGCAGAAGAGGTGGCTCATGTAAGCCATGGATGGCCTAGGGCGCTGCCGGAGGCTGGCAGGGGATAAGAGAAGCAGCTGTCTGCGTGGGAAGCATGACACAAGCACTCAATTCATTTGGCTGAGGAGGATGTGGCTCTGACTCTCCCAGCAGAGGCAAGGGCAAGAGAGTGTGGGGGTGGCTTGAGGTTCTAGAATAAACCAGCACATGTAGTTTTACTTGCATCTTTTTCCTGCATTCCCTCAAATTCCAGACACTTGGACCAGTCACTGTGGTGGTCTGGGCAGAACTCCCCAACCTGGGTGATCTTGACCAAGTCACTTCCTCTCTGAACATGAGCATTCCCTTCTAAAATCTAAAGAGTTGATGGGACTCCTGGGTGTTTCAGTCGGTTAAGTGTCTGATTCTTGATTTCGGCTCAGGTCACAATCTCATGGTTTGTGAGATTGAGCCCTGTGTTCAGCTCTGTGCTGATAGTGCAGAGCCTGCTTGGGCTTCTCTCTGCCTCTCTCTGCCCCTCCCCAACTCATTCTCTCTCTCTCTCTCTCTCTCTCTCTCTCTCTCTCTCTCTCAAAGATAAATAAATAAGCAAAAAAATAAAAATGAAAAATAAAGAGTTGAACTTGACGATCCCTGATGTCCCTTCTAGTATTAACGTTACATGATTATAAACATTTACAATATTTTACGGGGCTACTCTGCCCCATGAAGTGAAGGATTATTTGTCTTAGATATGAACCAAGCAACAAGAGATGTTTCTGTAAAGGTAAAGTTTCCCAAGATGAAAAAACTGCCCTCCACTAGGCTGCCTATCCCCCTGCCTGTGCTTGTTGGGGTAGAACCAGCTTGCCGTTTGCCAACATGCAGTTTCCTCTTATTCTTGGGCCCCAATCTCCAGCTTTCCTTGTAGCTGGATGTGGCCACATGGCTAGATCTAGAGAATACAATAGGAGTAGAAGTGGTATATGTCACTTCCAAGACAAGACTTAAGTGGATGAGCCTCTCCATATGTCACCTGGATGCAGGTGACAAGGATGGCAGATATGAAGCAAGTTTGTGTTGCTCCAGTTACAGAGGAGCATCACCCACCAAGCAGGAACATTCACCTCCAACCACACCATGATCAAGAAATTAACTTAAGTCACCAGGCTTGTGGGGTCTATTTGTTACTGAAGCTGCACCTGCACTAACTGATACATTATTGCACTTCTAACCCTGTATTTTTGACTGAGTGTCATATGTCTGATGTCTGTCTGCCTGCCCGCCCTGCTGGACCCTGAGCTCTTTAAGGTCCAGAGTCAGGTTTTACTTCTCCTCGAGCCTCCAGGGTCTGTGTCAGTGCCTGACTCAATAGCGGCTTGTTTATTTGGAAAAAATGTCACCATTTGAACAGCCTCTTCTAGCCCATCTCCTCTTTATGGCCTTTGTGACTATCCTGGGTGGGAAGTCAGGGGACACTTACAGCTCCATCAGCTCAAACTATTGGTGATAACAGGGGCCTTGGTGAACATTCCCAAGCACAGGCAGCATGGGGGCACTGGAAGATGAGTGGAGTGGCCTTGGTTGCCCTGATGACTGAGTGGGGGGCATTCCTGGCACACAGTAGGTGTGGGCTGGGAAGGTTAAACATTCTTCAGGGGACAACAGTAGCTGCAATAAAATGTCCTGTTCAAATGCCATTACTGGCCTGATGTTGATGCTTATGATGTTGACACTTCCTGTGACATTTCCCATGGTTTCTTGCCCTCCTTGCCTTCCCATATGCTGAAAGCTTTCTCTCTTTTCCCTGCCTACTCCTCGTCTACACAGCGCCTTCTTCCTCCTTCTCTCCAGTAGCCTCTGTGAGGAGCTGACTGCTTCCAGCAGCCCTGACTTGGTGGCTGGGCCGAGGTCCTACACATGTGGGTTGACACGGGGTAGTATGGCCTTCCTGTCTGAACACAGACTGTCCAGCAGGCCTTTCCCCCAGAGAAGGACCACAAAACAGCTCCCCGTTCCTAGCAAAGAGGTCAGCTGGAACCCTACAGGAGCCTACACTAGATGGGCTCCCATTGGTAAACAACCCACACTGGCTGATATGGGACCTTCTTCCCTTTGTCATCCCCCCTCCACACACACACCCACACACGTACATTCATGGGCCACCAAAAAGCACAGTTATGTGCATTGTATCCCTGACTGCCCACCACACTGATCATAATTGATTTTGTCCTTCAAAAGGCATCTGATAGGCAGTTAACTCCTACTTTCACCCTCCCTCCGTCCCACACCTATATTCTCTCATCCATCACCCCACCCCAGACTACCACTTCTCAGCCAAGCAGTTACCCGGTGCTCCAAGTTTAATCTAACTTGGTGTCCCTAACTGTGGCTAACTTCCAAGAGCAACCACCTGGCCTTGCATGTCGGTCACCTCCTCTTCTCCATCAGCAGGGCTGGAACCAACACCACAGTCTTTGCCACCGGCTAGTTTCTGGAGTGTAGTGGTTGTCACATTCACCTCACAGTCTTTGGCTTGGGGCACTTGGGTGGCTCAGTCGGTTAATCGTTCAACTCTTGATTTTGGCTCAGGTCATGATCTCATGGTTCATGGGATCGAGCCCCGCATCAGTCTCTGCACTGACAGAGTGGAGCCCGCTTAGGATTCTCTCTTCCCTCTCTCTCTGCCCCTCCCCTGCTCTCATGCATGCTCTCTCAGTCACTCACTCAAAATAAATAAATAAAACTTAAAAAAAAATAGCTCTAGGGTTCCTCCTTAACAGAATAAATAGTAAAGGCCCACTGTCCTTCATGAGATAAGCATATTCTTCTCCCCTGAAAGATGTGGCTGAGAAATCTACATTTGGGAGAACCCTGCCCAGTCCTTCAGCCTTGACAGGTGCTCTGTGGTTCCCTCTCTGTCTGAAGCAGAATAAGCAGCTCCACTAGCCTCAACTCCCACTGGAGGAAGCCAACTCTTCCATCTGTCCCAGACTCTACCTGAAGCACCTCTCCTGCAAGGCCTTCCCTGGAGCCCTGCCTGGGGCTGATGTTGCCAGACAGAACTTCAGGGTCACATGGGGCTCAGATTGGATGGCTGAACTTATAATTCTTTCTCCTCCACTTCCTCCAATGACTCCCCTGATGGGTACTTTTATGAGCCAGGGCCTCAAACCCCAATCACCACCTTCCTTAACCCTAAACCTGAATGTAGAGGCAAATTTCCCTAAAGTGCCATCAGTTCATTGACATTTCCCAGTGTTCCAGAGAGTAGTAATAAGAAAACAAAACAAAGGGGAGTAGGTAGAATTTTGGGGTCCAGGTTTCTTTACTGCAGAACCCCCCAAAGCTTTAACACATCAATGTGCACCATGAATTTCCAAGAAGGGGAGAGAGCATATTTCCTCAATAATTCTAAAGGAATGTGCTTGCTAGATTTCACATACATATAATCAATCACTCTGTGGATTTAGGACCTATCTCTGGGTGGGATAAGAGGATCAGAGAGAGGCAAGTTGGGGTGCTAGTGGTGACAGCAGTAAAAAAAACAAACAGGTAATGAGTGAGCAGACTAGTGGACACAGCTAATCCCATCCCCAAACACAGCAGCACCTAACTACTAGACCCCAACAGGAACTCAAACAGGATAAAAGTGTGACTATAAGGGTTCCTTACATTTAGGTAGCACTTTCAGCTTACAAAACACATTCATGGACATGATTCTATTTAATCCTCATAACATCCTCACATACTGGGCAAGGAAGCAAGAGTCCCCCATTTTATGGATTGGCAATCAGTTATTAAGTGGCTTGCTTAAGATCTCCCAGCTTAGTGCCTTTCTGCCCATTGCCTCTCGTCTCTCCTGCTGAAGCCACTAGACTTAGAGCATCTGGAGGGCAAGAATGCCAAGAAAAGGATGAATGAATCAACCATCCATTGGAGTGCCATCCCAAGAGGCTCGATAATCACCGGCACACAGAGGCCTGGCTGTGACAAGGAGCACAGCACCACGGCTTTGGTGACCTGCTTGAGTGACCATCTCTTCCTGGCAATTTCACCTCATACACTGGAACAGGATCATGGTAAAAGCAGAAGTTTGTTGTGGGAACCATGTCTCATAGCTGGGCCCGGGCTGGGACAGTACAGAGAAATGGGTGCAAGTTTTCAGAGGGGAGGTCCAGCTGCTTTCCAGGCATGTGTTCATGGTTCAGCAGTTAGGGACGCAGAGGTACTGAAAGAGACAAGATAAGCTCTGTTATGGGATAAATTGTGTCCCCCCCACCCCAAAATTTAAGTTGAAGTTCTAACCCCCAGCATCTCAGAATGTATTCGGAGACAGAACCTTTAAATTTTTTTTAATGTTTATTTATTTTTGAGAGAGAGAGAGAGAAAAACAGAGTACAGGCAGGGGAGGGGCAGAGAGAGAGACACACACACAGAATCTGGAGCAGGCTCCAGGCTCTGAGCTATCAGCACAGAGCCCGACATCGAGCTCGAACCCACAGACCCTGAGATCATGACCTGAGCCAAAGTCAGATGCTTACCCAACTAAGCCTCCTAGGCACCCCTAGAGATAGAACCTTTAAAGAAGAAATTAAGTTAATATGAGGTCATTGGGATGGGCCTTGATTCAATATGACTGGTGTCCTTATAAGAAGGAGAAATTAGGACAGAGACACACACAGAGGGAAGGCCATGTGAGGACTCAGGGAGGGCCATCTACAAGCCAAAGAAGGAGGTCTCAGGAGAAACCACTTTGATATTGGACTCCTAGACTCCAAAACTGAGAAAAGCAGTTTCTGCCATTGAAGCCACCCAATCTGTGGTACTTTGTTAAAAATGCTCTGGCTGACTAACAGGCCCAAGGTCAGGCTGGGACTCAAGAAGGAAGTATAAGGTGGCCCAGCCCCCTCTCTCCAGTGGGCAATAGTCCATGTGTATACCCTCTGTTAACATCACAGGGAATTCATGACTCCTTTCCTAATATTAAGTGTCCGCTGAATATATGCACTATGCCAAGAAAATCAGACCAGATGTGGCATCTGTTCCCTCCCTCTGAAAACCTTAAAATGCAGAAGAGTAAGATAAAAATATGGATTGTGAATACAGAGAAAGCACTCTGCTTTTTAACACAGTGTGTCTGAAAGCCACTTTGTGAGTTAACCCAGAATGTTTCTTCAGAAGCAGTGAACTCTTTGGGTGGCTCTGCCCCCACATAAGTCTGCAACATCCAGCCAGCTGATGACATCAATGACAATAAATGACCTTTACAGCCAACACTGTCCTTTCACATATCCCACCTCTTTTTTTTTAATGTTTATTTACATATTTTGAGAGAGAGAGAGAGGGAGAGAGAGAAAGAGAGAGAGAGAGAGAGAGAGAGAGAATCCCAAGCACAGCACAGAGCCCGATGTGGGGCTCAAAGCCACGAACTGTGAGATCATGACCTGAGCAGAAATCAAGAGTCAGACGCTTAACTGACTGAGCCACCCAGGTGTCCCTCACATACCCCACCTCTTTGCATTCTAGAAATGTCCACCAGAGAATCAGGAGGACAACTCTCAATAACCACATTCACAAGGGGGCCTGGAGGCCCAGAGAGAGGTTCTGGGACTTGCTCAAGGTGAGTCTTGCACTAGTGGGGCCAAGAGTCAAATCAGAATTTCTGTCCCTAGGTTTCATGTTGAGTGGAGAAACAGGGAAGAAACTCTGTGCATCCCCAAGCCTGCCCTGGGACTCTGGGCAGAGGGAGAGTGGGACATACCCACCAGGCAACAACCTGTGTGGTCAGGGTAGGGGTAGGAGGACATTGGTGATCAGAGGTCAGGACAGCTGTGGCCACAATATATTTGGATTGTGCCAGGAGCTGTCTGCTAAAGTTGCTGCCACATGCTAAAGGAAACTTCGATTAGCATATTCTGAAATTAGGGTCCTATCTGTATTTTCCTGAGAAGAGTAATTGTTCATCATCTTGTATGATTAATATCCAGTACATTTCCCAGAATCCTTGTCCCTATGGAATTCATACGTACGTGCACGATTTGAGTATTGTGATTCCCTTCTGATGAATAATAATTAAGGGCTGTTATGAACTCTGGAGACTGTGTTTAAACAAACGTGCTTAACAAATGTTGGCTAAGAGCCAACTGTGTGTCAGGTAGTCTATTGGGTTGGGGTGGGAGAGGATTAGAAGGGTAATTCAGAGACCTCAAACCTGGGGCAAGCATCCCAGTACGTGGAGGACTATTGTAAAAGGCACCCTATGGTGACAGTGATCCTATGCTGTAAGTGTACCCTGAATTTAGATGCTCTGCAATAACATTCCCCATTCACCTGAAACAGCCCAGATTTAGTCTTTCACTCTAAGATATGCACGGATCGATACCGAAGATGAGTTAAACTGACGAAAATCAATCCCCAAACCAGTTTTTCTTTCCAGTCCAAAAATTTTCATCAATAATAGAGAATTAAAAGATGCTACTGAATTCTGATGCCTGCATTGCACATAGTTCAATCACAGGTTGTGAAAATGGATTAAGAAGTAGAAACCCTTGCCAAGAGGCTGTTCTCTTGGTCTCTGGCAGATGGAAAGGGACCAGGGTGGAGCAAGGAGTTCCAGGGAAACTAAAGCTCCAGAGGAAAGCTAACAGCCCCGAGGGAACTGTCCAATCCAGGCGCCCACTGGTGAGCTGCTCCAAGACGGGTGACCTGGAGCTCTATTGCCCATTCGATAGGCCAGGAGCCCAGGCGACAGGTTCCAGAGCGCCACCAGAAAACAAACCAGACACGCAGAAAATACCTAGCAGTCTGTTTGGCTAGTTTAAAGAAGAGAGATAAAAGGAAGAGAGATAAATGATATCACGGCAGGTTAGGAATTACAGACTTTTTGTTGTTGAAGACAAGACTCTTCAAAAAAGCAGTGTTGTCTATTCTTGGGACAACAAGAGCCTGGATAGCTTTTCAAATGTCCTATCCCTGAGGCACCCACATGGCCGCAGCAACAGGCATGCTCTGTCAGCTCCAGCCAAGTGGAAAGTAAGAAGCCAGGGGACCCAGAGCTATGGTTAGCAGAAGTCTTGCTTGAGCCGGGCCCTGTGTCTCATATGCCCTTTCTCCCACCACAGGTCTCCCCATGTTGGCAGCGCCCCACGGCCCCATGGCCCACAGTCACATATAACAGAGTAATTGTTCAATCTAGTGACGCTGATGATGTGACAACAAGGTCCACCCAGCTGCACTGCCCAGCCCTGCCCTGGGCTGATGGAGCCTCCTGCCTCATGATTCATTCATTTATTCAGTCAATCATTTCTTGGGTCTTGTCATTCTTCCAGATGTGGGGGATGGAGAAAGAGATGCAGGTGATTACTGAGTCACAGGCCCTGCTGTGGAGAGGACAGTCTAGCAGGAGAGCCCTACATATTCCATCAGCAAACATGCTCTGAGCACTTGCTCTGTACCAGAGCGATGCTAGGCATTGGGGACAGCATCCCTGCCCCAGGAAGCTCACAGTCCAGTGTGGGAGATGGGCGGAAGTATGGTGGAGTGATACATGCTACATAGGCGGTGAGCCAGGACAGCCTCGGGGCCCTGGGTGCCAAGGAGAAATTGTCAAGTCGAAGCTGCATGCCAAACTCCAGCGAGGAGATAAGGAATGTTCCATAATGAAGTTTTAACCAGCTGAGCCTCTGTAGGCAGCAGTCTTTTGGCAGTAGGATGAGAACAAGCGGTGCTGAGACCCAGGATGAGGGCAGGAAGGTGACAAAGGACTGGGAAAAACCACTGGAGGCTCAGTAGAAACCACAGTAGTGTTCCCACTGGGTGACAGGCCAGTCCTGGACTCAGAGCAGAGCCTGGGAACAGGAGAGTTTCCAAATGGCCACAGGACATGGCCGGTGGCACCATCCTGGGGAGCTGAGGCATTGAGAAAGGCAGAGACGGGAGAGGAGGACCACTTCAATGCTGCCCCAGCCCTGCAAAGGCTCCTATAAGGTGGCCCGTCATGTCTGGGAGTGGAAGTGAAAGAAGCCTGCTAAGACTTGAGCTCTGGAAAGAAGATGGTAGGTCCATCCACCATCCATGGGTCCCTTGACTGAAGATTTCAGCCAAGTTCTCCTTGCTCGACCCGACTTGGGAAGTAAACAGAGACTGGGCACAGATGAAGAGCCTGGCCTTGAAGCAGCTCTCTAGGCCGGCCCCTTTAAATTTTTTTTTTTTAACGTTTATTTATTTTTGAGACAGAGACAGAGCATGAACGGGGGAGGGGCAGAGAGAGGGAGACACAGAATCTGAAACAGGCTCCGGGCTCCGAGCTGTCAGCACAGAGCCCGACATGGGGCTCGAACTCATGGACCGCGAGATCATGACCTGAGCTGAAGTTGGCCGCTTAACCGACTGAGCCACCCAGGCGCCCCTAGGCCAGTCCCTTTAACTAGGGCCTTAGGTCAGTGTCTTCTTCTGCCAAATAAATTCCCTCTAGGGTTGGGATTTAAGAAAAATATTCCCAGTTTGTACTTTCGTGGTGAAAGCTAACTCTTCCCATCAAGGTGGAGGACAGGAAGGACTCTAATGACCCTGCTCCCCACATCAGACAGCACTTCACACTTCACAAGACATTCCACACATATTCACAGCTTTATCCTTGAGAGAGTCCCGGGAGGGAGGCAGAGCAGGTATTATTGTTCCCAGTGCATCGATTAACAAGGTGACTTGACACCCGAGAGATATCTGCACACTCGCATTCGCGGCAGCACTGTTCACAATAACCAAATGGTGGAAGCAAACTAGACGTCCACTGTCAGACAGATAGGTAAACAAAATGCTGCATATCCATACAACAGACTATCATTCAAATGTCTTAAAAAGGAAGGCAATCCTGACACGTGCTGCAAAGCGGATGAACCCAAGTGAAAGAAGCCAGTTACAAAAAGACGAGGACTCTATGACTCCACTTGACATGAGGGACCTAGAGTAGTCAGTTCATAGAGACAGAATGCAGAATGTGGGTTGCTAGGGGCTGGGGAAGAGGAAATGGGGAGCTAGTGTTTAATGGGTACAGAGCTTCAGTTCTGCAAGGTGAAAGAGTTCTGGAGCTGGATGGTATTCATTGCAGCACAGTGTGAATGAACTTAACACCACTGAACTGTACACTTAAAAATGATTAAGATGGTAAATAAGTAAACATTAAAAAGTTCTTTTTAAAGATGGGGAGCCTGGGTGGCTCAGTCGGTTAAGTGTCTGACTTTGGCTCAGGTCATGATCTCGCGATTCGTGAGTTCGAGCCCCATGTTGGGCTCTGTGCTAACAGCTCGGAGCCTGGATCCTGCTTCAGATTCTGTGTCTCCCTCTCTCTCTGCCCCTCCCCCCCTCAAAAATAAATAAACATTAAAAAATGATTAAGATGGTAAATTTTATGTTACTTGTATTTTATCAAAAATTGTTTTAATGTTTAGTTTTGTTGTAAAAAATGACTTGAACCCACATGTCCTGACCATCAGGCCACCGGCCTGACCTTTACCACATCATCACGGGACACTCAAGAGAGCACACAGGCTGGACGTAGGCCAGCGACTGGGTGAGTCTCACTAGCCATGTGACTGTGCTCCCTCACCTCGCTGAGATTCAATTCTAAGCTATAAATTGAAGCCAAAACACAATAATGACAGTAAAGTGCCCCCAGGGCACTAAGGTGAGAGCTTCAGGGTCAGTTAGAAAGGGTTCGGCTAAGTCCAGACAGGACCCAGGACTTGGTCAGCACAGGTGTTCGCCACCCATGAATGGATGGGCACAGGAATGTCCACTTACCCACTGCAACCTTGTCTCTCAGGCCATAGGGACAAGAAAGTCCAGTCGTTTACAAGTAATAGTCTGACTCACTTGATCCTTCAAAAACTGGAAAGCTGTGTCCAACTGTCAGGAAGCCTAAGCAGCACCACACAGAGGTCAGAAGAGAGGCTCAGGGTCTGATGGGCTTAGCATGGCCTCCAATCACTGTGGGACCCTGGACATATTCCTGCATTTCTTCAAGCACCACTGGAAAGTGTGGGGAACCATGGCCCATCCTCAAGGTGGCTGAGAGAATTATATGGGGTCCTGGACTTCGGGGACCAGCATACAGGGGGTCTCAGTAAGACCACGGAAAGCTTCCTAGAAGGTTCTGGGGCGGGGGTGGGGGGAGGAGATGTCCAGGGCCCACAGCAAGGAGTTTGGGACCACCCACTACTGACCGTGTGCTCAAGCTGGGGACAGGAAGAAGAGTCAGGAAGAGTCCTACCCCAAAGCAACCTTCCATCACGCTAGCCGGCAGAAAAAAAAAAACAAAAAACAAAACAAAACAAAACACACTATGGCTGTTAAGGCTACGTTATGGATTGAATTGCGTGCCCCCACAAAAAATTTAGTGAAGTCCTAACCCTCAAAATCACTCTATTTGGAGATAGGACCGTTAAGAGGTAATTAAGGTTAAATCAGGTGATAAGGGGGGCCCTAATCTAGTACGACTGGTGTCCTTACAGAGAGACACGAGGGATGCGTGCCAACAGCAAAGGCCATGTGAGGACATAGCACGAAGGAGGCCATCTGCAAGCCAAGGAGAGGCCTCGGGAGAAACTAAATCTGTACTACCTTAGTCTTGGACTCCTAGCCTCCAGAGCTGCAAGAAAATAAACGACTATTGTTTAAGCCACTCAGTCTGTGCTACTCTGTTATGGTAGCTCAAGCTGACCAAGGCAGGACATCACCAGCCCCAAGTTACACCTCCACTCAAAATCCCGGGTCTCTGCAGGCACCCTGTGGCTCAGTCAGTTAAGCTTAAGTGTCTGACTCTTGATTTTGGCTCAGGTCATGGTCTCGAGGTCCATGAGGTCCAGCCCTGCCTCGGGCTCTGCGCTGACAGTGCAGAGCCTGCTTGGGATTCTCTTTCTCCCTCTCTCTCTGCCCCTCCTCTGCTCATGCTGCTCTCTCTCTCTCTCTCAAAATAAATAAATGAGCTTTAAAAAAAAAAATCCCGAGTTTCTGCACCTCTCAGGCCCTCCCTCACTGCGTCCTCCCCACTCTGGCCTTCTCTCCATCCCAGACCATGCCAGGCCTGCTCTCAGCTTAGCAACCCCCACCTAGAACACCATCCACTAAAACATAATGACAGCCACAAATGTGCACCATCTATGGAAGTGCTTTTTCACATATATCATTCAAATTTATATTTCACATATATAAATTTAAACTTTCTAGTAGCCACAATAAAAAATTTAAGAAAGTTGAAATTAATGCTAATAATATATTTAACCCAATTATATCCAATGATCATTTCAACATGTAACCAATAAAAAGTTATTCATGACATATTTTATATTTTTTGTCTTGCAACCTGTCTTTGAAGTCTGATGTGTGCTTTATGCTCACAGCATATCTCTGTGTGGACCAGCCACATTCCAAGAGCTCAAATAGCCTGCTCTGTGCTCCCTCTCTCTCTGCCCCTCCTCTGCTCTGTTTTTCTCTTTCTCTCTCTCTCTCCCTCTCTCAAAATAAATAAATAAACTTAAAAAAACAAAACAAAACTCCAGGGCACCTGGGTGCCTCAGCTGGTTAAGTGTCCGACTTTGGCTCAGGTCATGATCTCACGGTTTGTGGGTTTAACCCTGCATCGGGCTCTGTACTGACAGAGGCCTGGAGCCTGCTTCAAATTCTATGTTTCCCTACCTCTCTCTTTGCCCCTCCCCTGCTCATGTTTTGTCTCTCTCTCTCTCCCTCTCTCTCTGTCTCTGTCCCTGTCTCTCTCTTTAAAATAAACACTTAAGGGGGGAAAAAAACCCTTCTCATTCCCCCTCCCCCAGTCCCTGGCAACCTCCATTCCACTTTCTGTGTCTATGAGTTTGACTGCTCTATGTACCTCATATAAAGTGAGACCGAATAGTATTTGTCCTTTGTGACTGGCTTATTTCACGTAGCATAATGTTTTCAAGGATCATCCACGTTGTAGGGTGTGTCAGAATTTCCTTGCTTCTAAAAGCTGAGTAATATTCCGTAGTATGAATCAAACACGTTCAGTTTATCCATTCATTGTTAATGGACACTTGGGTTACTTCCACCTTTTGGCTACTATGTCAGTGTTCTTTTTAACACAAGTGGACAAGAGCTCAGAAGTAGGAGCATTCCTACTGGGGGATGTCTTGACCTGGGTCTCAGAAGAAGTGCTTACACACAGGTTTGGGGGAAAGGAATTCAGGTGGTGGTAGTCAGCTCAGGCTGCCATAACAAAAGCCCATACCCTGGGTGGCTTAAAAACAAACATTAATTTTCTCATAGTTCTGGAAGCTGGAAAGTCCAAAGTGAAGCTTCCTGCAGGAACAAGGCTCTGGTACGAGCCCTTTTCCTGACTTGCAGATGGCTGCCTTCTCCCTGTGTCCTCACGTGGCAGAGAGAGGGGGGAGAGACCTCTGGTGTCTATTCCTCTCATATGAGGACACCAGATCAGGGCTCCACCCTTATGACCTCATTTAACCTCAATTACCTCCTCAAAGGCCTCCTCTCCAACACAGCCACATCGGGAATTAGGACTTCAACATATGAATTTGGGAAAGACACACACAATTCAATCCATAGCATAGGTCAAGGGAATAGCATGAACACCAAATGAGAAGTTTGCTCTGGCAGTTGTAGGGGGATGGGAGCACAGGGTAGGGACACCAAGCAAGGGGCTCAGAGCACAGGGCCTGCACCATGTGTTGGCCATGAGACTGGGAGGGAAGAAAGAGATGGGAGAGGTGGGTGAGGCATCATTCAGGACCCACTAGGATTGGTGAGATAGAACTCAAGCCCCTCTTGGCTGTGCCTCCTTCAAGTGAGTAACCCAACCCTTGACCCTAGGCTCCTCATTTGGATATAAAGGGTATATTATCCCCACATTAAGATTTGATGATTGACTAACGCCAGCAGTGGGCCGGACCTAGGCTGCTGCTGGGCCTCTGGGGTCCCCCAAGTGGAGGGTGGAGGAGACCGTCCAGGATAAGCCTGGTATTCCAGGATAAGGACCAGTGCCCAATATAAAAATGGAGAAATGGATAGCTTTGTTCTCACACACCTCCATCCCCATCTTGGTGGCATCCTCCCACAGCAGAACCTACCACAGCCCAGTATGGATGCAGAGGAAGAACTCAGGATGGGAAACTATCTCTGTGTGTCTTAGTTAGCTCAGGCTGCGTAACAAAGTGCCACAGACTGGGTGGCTTAAACAGACATTCATCTCTCAGTCCTGGAGGTTGTAAGTCCAAGGTCAGGGAGCTGGGAAGAAAGGTTTCTTCTCCCAGCTTGTAAATGTCCACCATCTCAGTGTGTGTTCACATGGCCTCTTCTCTGTGGGCACCAGCCCCAACACAGTCCCCTTACCTTCACGAACTCATCTAATCCTAATTACCTCCCAAAGGCTCCATCTCCAAATACAATCACATTGGGGGTTAGGGCTTCAACATACAGATTTTAGGGGTGGGAGGGTGCACACAGCGCTGTGATTTCTCAAAACCTCAAAACCAGGCTTGGGTACTTCTGTTGGTCCAGCCAGAGCAACTACATATGCCCCTCGTGGCGACCAGAAGTTTATACTAGATTGTGAGACCATCTGCTCTCAAAAATCATTAGCTTCTGGCAGTAAACACAGGGTGGGCCCAGAGGCTCTGGCATCACCGAGGCCCCAGTTCATGTCCCAGCCCTGCCATGGACCAGTTGTGCCCCTTATACAAATCACCTCATCTGCACGTGCTGCTACATCATCTGTGAAATGGACCTGACCATGGTGCAGGGGAGTAGCGGGGCTACTTGAGGGCTTCACCCAGAAGGACTTAGCATGACCCCCGGCTTGCCCTAAGTGCTCCAGCAATGCCACCTACTAGTATTGTTGTTGTTTCCATCATCATCATTATTATTTGGAGGCAAACCGTTTCTTTTCCAAATTCCGTAAAACCCAGTGTACCTGAAAGAAACTGGAACTTGGGTGTATGCATCCAGTCCGCACTGGCACTTGCTTGCTGTCACCCTAGAAGTCCCTTACCCTAAGACCCACTTTTCCCATCTGTTACATAGATGTAGTAATGCCCAGGGTTGCTGGAGAATAAAACACGATGACAAATGTAAAACTGCCGACAAAATAGAAATAGCTGTGAAGTACAACCCCTTATCCACAACTCCCAAATCCAAAAAAGCTCGAGATGCCAGAAGCTTTTTCATAACTCCTGGCAGGGAGATCTGCCCTGAACCGACAGGAGGTTATTTATAATCTTTATGTGTGCGCACATTCCTGTGCTTTGCCCCAGAAACATTCGTGCATTTGATTACGAGGTGCTGCCCGGAATCCCACTGACGGAGTCACACAATCTACACATACGTGCCACATCCCCTTTCGAAACCCCCAAAACTCTGAACTCCAAAACACAACTGGTGCCAGGTGTTCTGGATAAAGGACCATGGACCCAGGTGAGCAGTTCATCTTCTTTCTCACCAAGCTCCGGGAGGAGAGTGTGGGAGGAAGCTGGGTGGCTCCAGGCGATGGGTGAGGGTCAATGCTTCCCTGGGTACCTGAGGAAGGGCCCCAAGGCACTGAGGGGCAAATCTCCAGGAGGTGGTGACCTTCCACATTCAGTCTCATTTGGGTCACCTTTGACTGAAGCAGCTGGAACAGCCAAGGAAGAGGCTTGTGGCTCTCCTTCCCTCCAGCTCCCTCTATAAAGTAGAAACCCTCCAACCTCTCTGGGGGAGCCCCACTCTGCCTTCCCAGTTCCAGAAAGAATCTGGGCACAGGTTCTGGTTCCCATGGCAACCGCTGCAATCTGTGTCAGCACAAAGTAGTCTGCTGCTGCTAAAATTAAAGGAGGGGGAACCCTCACACGCTTAGCCTGTTCTCAGAATCAGGACCCCAGGGATTCAAAGGCGAGAAGCTGAATTTGGGAACAGTCTCGCAGTGTTCAACTGCACTGGCCACCACGCTGCCCTGGGGTGCGAGGGGCAGGTGTGAGGACAGCACTTACCCTCAGGTGGACAGGCCTCACCATTGACCTTGAGCTTGACCCCAAGCCAGTCCAGACACCTGCATTCTTAAGGCTCGCTGGGGAAACGTATTCTGCAATCCTCTTGGTACCTCACTCTAGGATTTATTTGAGTCTCACCGAGTCTACTGGGAAGACAGGCCTATGTTAAAATTTTCATTTGGAAGGATAAAGTCGGGGAAGGAATTCCAGAGGGAAAAGAGAACTGGCTCTTATCGAATTTCTTACTGTGCACCCTGAGACTTTATTGACGTCGCCAACTTTAATCAGCATTGCCAGCCTGGGGATTATTGCCACTGTTTTAAATGAAGAAATGAGGCCCAGAGAGCTCTAGCTACTTCTCCAAGGCCACGCAGCTTTGGAATCCTGACGTCAGAATCCAGACCACGATGAGGTCTGCCTTTTCTACCCGCGCTTTCTCCACTATGCCACCATGCTTCTGACCACATGTGAGGGCAGGCTATTTCCTGTCACCAGGCACCCTGAGGTAACTTGCGGTTCTAAGGAACGGTTGGAGGAAGGAAGTGCATGTGCCTCAACCAGTGGGTAGGATGGGGCAGTCTTCGCAGGACCCAAATGTCACAACTCCCTTCCCGTGAGTCCTGGGACTCTAGAGTGCCCAACATGGAACACTGATCAGATTGCCAGTTTGTTTTTTTTTCCTTCTACCTCGTTGCTCAGAGAATGTTCTCTAGCTACAGGGAGGGTCGTGCTGAAGGCCCTCCCACCCCAGGTTCTCTGTGTGACCTTGGCTGGCAGGCCCCATTCTGGCCATCCCCACTAAGCCTCCACTCTGTGAGGGCCTGAAGCTGGTGACAGGTGGTGCCCTGGTGACCTCCCAGGCCTGCCCATTTGCAGTTCAAGACAGGGTCCTGGCTAGAGTGCCACACCCTAAATCCTGATGGAGTGAAATAAGCTACCGAATCACACAGCCACAAGCACACCAAACAAGGCACAGGCCTCTATTCTCTCCCAAACAAGCTCAGAAACAAACAGCTTGCCCCATCCTCTTTCCTATGGAAATGAGTGCACATCTCAGCCTTCAAGGCTCCCTGCTCTAGGCCTGGCCTGACGCTTCCACTTTCACATGTCTCTGCTCCAAACGCCTTTCTCTGCTGTTCCCCACACCTGTCCCTGCTCCAAGCCTCTGAACATTAGTGCAGAGCTCCCTCTGCCAGAAATGTCCCCCCAGTATGTCTGCAGGTCCCAGCGGCCTCCCTCATGGGCCAGCCCTGTGCTGCCTGCCCTGCTCCCACCACATGGGTGACGCCAGCCCTTGATGGTGCTCTGACCGGTCTCGCCATAGCACTCTTGCCTCTGAGTGAACACAAGTACGTTTTTCTGCCTCCATCCCCGAGGTCCCCCAAATGAGGTAGTTTTGCCCTACGAGAAATTCAGTACCTGACAATGTGTTAAGGCACAGATGTGGGTGCGTTGGCTCTGCCCGGTGTCTGTCCAGCCCCCTCTGCAACTCTTCTCCTGCCACTGTCCCCTGTCTCACTGTCCAGTGCCACCCTGCCACCGGGTCCCAGAGCTGCCGCATGTCCCTGGCTGAAGGATCTCTCTGCTGTAGGCCCTGCATGACCGTTCCCAGAACATGCTTTGCAGAGCACATCTCACGTTGGCTCCTTCTCTTCCCTCAGCTGACATGTGTTTTCTCTGACCACTGCCTTGTCTAACAAGGGTCACCACCTCAGTGTCTTCTGATACAACACCTGTTTCTTTTCCTCCACCTTACGGCTGATTGGTGCAGGGCCACTCAGTCCCTGCCTGACAGAGGACAACCTCAGGATAGGGGTAAAGGCTAGTCTCAATGGCGATCCAGGAGGATCCTAGCAGTTGGCCACCAAGAGCCCGTCTGGGGGTTCTTGGCATGCCAGGGATGGTGAGAAGGGAAGGGGATATCCACCCAGCCAGCCCTGCAGGCCTCCAGCCGTATAGCTGCGGGACCACAGCGTGGACACCAGCCTTCTTATCCAATCCCCAAGGCAAAGAGACCTTCCCATCAGGGCCCTGTCCCCATGAGTTGTCCAACCAACCTAGGCTAATGGCCAAGCATACCTTCTGATGGCCAAGGCAAAGGAGCACAGGGGCCACAGCAGGATGACTCTGGTGGAAGGAGAGCGAACAAGGCCAGAGAAACAGGGCACCTGTGGGCCTTAAAAACACCATTTTGCCATCGGAGCTCTGCTCTTCTGGGATCAGGGAAAAGGACATGAAGACCCAAGACTGATTTCCAGCCACCTACTCACAGGGCACAAACACCTCCTCCCCATCAGAAAAGTAACTTCTGAGCGAGAGATACCCAGTGCACACAGCCGAGCGTGGGCATCTCTGAGCCGGCCTGTAACGGCAGAAGGAAGTGCGTGTGTTGGAGGTGGGGGTGGGGTCTGACCTAAATGTCTATCAGTAAATGAATATAGCCTGGTGCAGCACCAGAGTGTTTCATTACGGTTATATCAAGCCATCAAGTAAACGCAGCTATTAAAAATAATGAAATAGATCTCTATTTCTGACTTGAGAAATGTCCACGGTGAAAAAAGCTGCAGAAAACTATGCCTCCTGCTATCTCATTTTGGTTCAATAAAATCTGTGTATCTGCATATGAGTTTGACTAAGCATACATATAAAATCGTCTGGAAGTTGCCATCACACCAAGAGTTAATAGCAGTCACCTCAGGGACAGGAAGCGGGGAGGGGAGCCAGGAGAGGAGGTAGGAAGAAGGAAGATAATATGATTTTAATTTATACACTTTGAATTTTGTTACAAAGTACCATGGAACATTTTGTCAGAAAAACCAAGAAAGAAAAAAAATAAAAAATAAAATTCAATAATCACGAAAGAATCCCAAATACCCCTAGAGAGTGCGTGCTTGAGACCTGTGTCCGTCCATGAATAAGCAACATCCTGAAATGTTTGCAGAGACCCACCTCAAAAAGCAAGAAAAATGCCCACTTGCGTATTTTAATTGACATGTAATTTTTGTTCTCTGCCTAATTACATGAGCTTGGGCCTCTCCAGTCATCTCAGTCCCCATAATAAGACAGCTTCCAAGCAAACTAACAAAAAGAGATCTCTTCTCACGTAATTTGTCCAAGCTACAGCATATGCCAAATCAGGGATCTGTCTCTTTATAAGAAAGGACAGATTTTAAGAGGAGGGTAAAAAGAGAGGAAAAAAGAAATCAGAACATGTCAAAAGAGATATCTTTTACAATGCCACTGACCTGATTATTGGGCTCATTTTAACAGTTTAACTATCTATTTCTCTCCGCGGAATGGAGTAATCAGAACCCTGAAGACGTAAAGTGAGTGGCCGCCACCAGTAAGTCTGCCCACGTTCCTCGTCCCGGTGACAAGATGGGCAGGCACCCCTGGCTGGTCTCCAGACCCATCTGTACAACCCACTTCCAGTCAGTCAGTCAAGAAGTCTTTGTTGAGCCTTGGTCTGTGCCAGGAAATGGTTTGGAGGAGGAGACAGAGAGCCCCTGTCCACAAAAAGCATATAACCTAGTCAGAAAGAGAAGACCCCTGGAAGGAACGCCATAATACCAGAGGTCACGGTTATCTGGCAGTACTTTGCGGTTTACACCAGCCTCTTCGGGCACCGTCTGCCCATTGGAGCTGCCAACCTCTTTGGGAAGGAGAATGGAGCCAATATGACCCCCATCTCACATGTGAGGAGCCTGAGGGTGGTAGAATAAGAGATGTATACGAAACCAACAAAATGTCTATTGACCATTGGTAAAGAATCATGAAGGAAAAACAGTGGTCTGTGGTTACTCGGGACAAAGCCCATCCAGGGCAAAACTTTGGGTAAGCTCGAAACCAATAAGTCTAGGTAACAGTACCACAGGGAACCTCTAGGGGTAGGGAGGGGAGTAGCCCCCACTTTCTAGGCTACACTGACCTCAAAATTGGCATTGGTTTGATGAACAGAAGACCAGATTCTGGGAAAAGTAAAAATTACTGAGAAAAGCATGAGAATCACACTTTAAAAACCATTGCTCCCGGGGCACCTGGGTGGCTCAGTTAAGTGTTGGACTCTTGATTTCGACTCAGGTCATGATCTTATGGTTTGTAAGATGGATCCCCATGTCAGGCTCTGTGCTGACAGTGTGGGGCCTGTTTGCGATTCTCTCTCCCTCCCTCCCTCTCTCTCTCTCTGTCCCGTCCTCACTTCCTTTCTCTCTCAGAAATAAATAAACTTAAAAAATTAAAAAACAAAAATTAAAGACCATTGCTCCCAAGGAAACTAAAAAACTGGAAAGTGCCACAGAGATCCAGAAGGTGGACTTTAACTTCATCATGACCTCAGCTTCCTAATGCATTAATCACACAAATGGAATAAATCTATTCCTGCAGGGGCAGAATTACACAGTCCTCTGTGATCCAATGTCAAATAGGTTATCCCTTGATTAAGGTCTTAGTATGGATGAGGGTTTTATTGAAATGATTTCCATTATCTGCACAGCAGTTCATCACAAATATATTTGGCCCAGTGTATTTCAAATATGATTTGATTACACATCAAAATTGTGGTCATTTAACTCGTTTTAATCAAGAAATTAAATGCATCTTGCCTTGCTTCCTCTCCCGGGGCTGTTCCATCCCAGGAATTCCCGAGTCAGCAGGCTCCGGTGAGCCCTTGGTGGCAACTTTGCTCAGCCTGGATTCTCTCTCTCCTTTCCCTACGGCTCCCCACCCTGAGTTCTGACCATCAAGTTCAAAGGGAATCTTACAATCAAAGAGGATGTAAACAAGAATAAGCCCTGTCGGCTTAATGGGGAGATAGAGAAGCTTTAATGTGCATTAATTAGTCGGGGGCTTACTCTGTAATAGTTCATTAGGAGTCCATGTGAGTTCCACTGTTTCCCCCGGTGCTACTCAGTCTGCAGCCTCATTGCCTCGGTCAAAGTCGGCAGAAGCACGTGCTCCTTGCCCTCTGCAGCAGGATGAGGAAGGAGCCAGCTGGCCAGAGAGTCACTGTTCACTGAACCCAACCGAGGATGCTCCTGCCTGCCTGCCCCCTCTGCTAAGACCTGGGAGGGAATGAATGTCCAGAGACCCCAGGTGGAGGGGAGCCAGAAGTCAGACCAGCGCAGTTCTGGCTTTGCGAACAGAGACAGCCCCTTCCACAGCCAGAATGTCCTGCTGTGTGGCCAGGAGCAGTGAGCTGGGTATAGGAAATTTGAGGAGATGGTTTCCTCTGAACTTAGAAAGCTGGTCCGCCCTTGCTTGGGGGGATGGTGTCTGTGAAGTCTAGCTTCACTCTTTGTAAGGTCTTGCTGACAAGATCCAGAACATCTCACATAGCCAAGGTGGGACTCAAATAATGTGCGATCACTTGGTACTGTGTTACAACAGCAGGAGCAAGAGTCAGGCAAGGTTAGAAGGCACTCAGTTAAGATCGCCAGCAAATATCAAATCTGAGCTGAAATAAAGTGCGGTTCAACTTGCAGCCTGGGAGAAGATCATGAAAAAGTGACCCCCAAAGCCTCCCTTCGGCCCTTGCTTGGCACCCAGCTTTCTGCAATTCCTGCGGATTAGGAGACTCTGCAGAGGCTTGACACAGTGCACATATTCAGTGGACACACCAGGCTTTCCTGAACAAGGATTGGGCCCTACTGTTGCTCTGACCTTTGGTATGCTTCTAGCTTCCTTCCACAAAAGAGGGTCAGAGGAAGGGGAGCAAGTCTTGCCCACCTTGGTCCTTTCTACAAAGCCAGTGGGCTGGAGCCATGCTCTTTAGCATTCCCCACCCTGTTGTTCCTGATCCTTTGAGTCTCCCCCAGAACTCCTGGGCTGTCACTGCAGAAGGAGGCCACTCTCAGGACCTCCCTGTGGAGACAGAGGGAGCCCAGCCGCCTCCCAGAGCCAATGGGCTACCCTGCACTCTGCTAGTGACACCCCCATCAAGCACTGGGGCAGAGCTGGGGAGGCAAGCCAGTGCCCTCCTTAACCTCGCTCCTCCTCTACCCCCTCCTCCCGAAAACTGGCTCCTTCCCTTCCCACAAAGGCCCCACCATCAGCAGGGAGTGCACCTTCCTGAAACGCCTTCACCCCTCTTTTATGCCCGGATCCCACAGAGGATTACAGGCTGTGGCATCCTCACTGGGGTCTGGCTGGATTTTTATTACACTGGTGGGCTACTCCCAGCTGGGGTCAAAGCTTTCCTTAGCCACCTGCTGGGCCAGAGTACAAAATACTGGTGCCGGGCCAGGTTTCCGCTTTTCAGCCTGGGAATGCCTCACGGCGGGGGGGGGGGGGGGGGGGGGGGGGGGGTAGGGCAAGGGACTAACTAGTTCAACGTGAAAAAGCCGACTGCATAACAATGTTAATGCCAGCATTACGTGTCAAAGTGAAAACATTTTATTATCTTTTTAATTTTTTAAACGTTTATTTATATTAAAGAGAGAGAGAGTGCACGTGTGCAAGTGCGCAAGCAGGGGAGGGGCAGAGAGACAGAGACAGAATCCCAAGCAGGCTCCAGGCTCCAAGCTGGGAACTGTCAGCACAGAGCCCCATGCGGGGCTGGAACCCAGAACTGAGCTGAAGTCAGGCGCTCAACCGACTGAGCCTCCCAGGCGCCCCTGTCAAAGTTAAAAATTTGCAATCCACCTAAGTGCCCCAAATGAAGGGAATGCTTAGTATCAATGAGAACTCTGGTAAACTGTCATAAAAGCAATTATGAAAAACACATAACTATGAGGGGAAGCGATTTGAATATTACATTAAGAAGGAAAATGGAATCGTATGCCATAATGATTATAACTGTGTGTTTTAGATTTTGCAAGAAAATGCAGAAATATATTTTTAATATATAATATATAAATTTATAAATATATAATTTGCAAATATATGTTTTCTTGCAAATGTTAATTTATTTAAATAAATCTAAATAATGTCATTTATTTAAATAAATCTAAATTTACTTGATTAATTTAAATAAATCTAAATTTGCTTGATTTATTTAAAGCTCTTGAGTTAGGGAGATATAAATTTTGTTAACTAATTATTGTTTTTACAATAAATAACACTGAATGAAAAAAATAAAGCCGGCAACAAAAGGGGTCCTAAACGGAGGTCCCTAAGTCTCGGCTCCTCGTCCTGTCTCTGGTCTATCTAACCACGTAGACTTGGACACACCTCTTGGAACCCCAGTTTCCACAACGATGCACTAATTCCACAGTGTTAACTGCCAGAGTATCTTCCAGATCCGGTGTCCACCCACAAACAGTGTGAACTGACCTAATTAGCTCATGACTTCCACCATCCATATTTACCAAACCCAGGGAGCTGGAAATCTGCTTAGAGCAATTTCCCACATACGATTTCAGCCGCGCCTGACTTTCCTGTGCACGAACGGAAACTACTATATTGCTTCAAGGCTAGATAACTTAGCACTTCCCAGAATTTAGGTATGATTTATACTGTCATTTATAAATAAAGCTCTCCTGTCTCTAAGAATCGCACTATTTACCACTGAGCATATCCTAATTGGGGGTGGGGGGGTGGTGTGCAGAACATAGTTACTCAGAAAGCACTTCGTATTTACATAGCACCTCACGCTAATGAAACCTCTACCCGGTCTTAATGATGAGATGAAGGGGTAAATTTAGAGCTCCACCCACCAGCCTGGTGTATTTCTGATTCAGTCCAAATCTGTTTGAAGTAAGTTACCAGACTTCACCAGCTTTCAGAGTTAATGTGTGGGATCTATATTTTCCCTTTTTCAAAGAGGCACTTGGCCAGTAACGGTTTAGCTATTTCCCAAGGCTCAGGGAAGGTTCTCCGTGCTCCTCTGTGGCAGTGCTGGGCCTGCTGCCAGCTTCAAGGGAAGGGGGACACTACTCACACACAAGATGGAAGAGAACTCTAACGCCCTTTGTCTTCCTCACAAATTTGCAGTCGGTCAGCTCCCAAGGAAACACTGACTTATGTCTATGAAATACAGTATTTTCTGAATGGAATTCAAGGGATACTCATCATCGATCTATGAGGGAAATCCCAGTCTCCTTCACTTCAAAACAAGCCTTTGGGATCTGGTGCCCCCAGTATTCCAGGTGCACCCCTACTCTGTTTCTCATCTCCCAGCTCTCCCTCTGCTTGGCACGGCCTTTCCCCAGCCCTTCTCTGTGCCTGTGGTCACCTCCTTCTCTTCCAGGCTCTCCTTGCAGGCTTTCCTGACCCCTCCAGGCCCGGCCCCGTCCTTCCCATCACCCCAGAATGGTCTGCCTAAAGCTCTATCAGCATGAGTACTTACCTCACCCTATTATCCTTACAAATTTACCTCCATGCTCCCCTGTGTTAGATGGGGAGCTATTTTAGGGCACTGCATGTCTTCATCAACTCTATGTCCCTGGCAATGAGACTTCTTTGATTCAACAGGTATTCATGCCTTGCCTTTTCTGTGTACCAGGTGCCATGTGGCACTGTTCCTGCTCTCAGGGAGTCCACAGCCCTGTGCAGGGAGCTGGCCCAGGGAGAGTGCTAAGGACATGTTCATTAGATGTGAAACGGATTCCTGTGTGTGTGTGTGTGTGTGTGTGTGAGAGAGAGAGAGAGAGAGAGAGAGATGACTGCATTAATCCTCACACCAATCTCATGAGAAAAGGTAGTTTTCCTCATTTTATAGATGAGATCACCAAAATTTCCAAAGGGTTAAATGACATTGACCAGGGACAGAAGAGTGGAGAATGGACCGTGCTAGAATGATGCGGAGGGGGCAAGGTGAACCCAGTGTGGTACCCAGGAAAGAAAGCCTACCAGAGGTCAGGCCGCTGGTAACTTTTGCTTTCTGGCCCAGGCTTGGTTGGCCATGGGCTCAAGCTGCCACCCACAGACCTCTCCTCAAAGACTCTTATCCCTGGACCACCAGTGTGGATCTGGGACAGCAGAGGTCTCCATCCTGCCATCTTTACCCCACCTTCTTCACACCTCAGCTCAAATTATCTCTTCCCAAAAAAGCTTAGTGGGAGCAAGTTGACTGGGCTCTGTTCCCTTTGCTGTTGGCATCAGTGCCTGCCTCTCCAGAGCACTGAGTGAGTCACTGTGTCCCAGTTCCGTTGTCCTTCAAAGATCTTTTACTTTGCTTCCATGGGCCAGCCTTCTACACTTCAGTGAGACTGGTGTTTCCCAACCTGGGGCCCACAGATGTTCTGCACCAGAATCACTTGGGGAGTTGTGAGAAGGCACATGAGCCTCACCCCAAATCTACTGGGTCAGATTGTCAGCAGGTGGAACCCGGGAAAGTATGCAGGTGGGGGAGAGGCTAGGAGTGCCTACAGATGGGGACTGAAGAGTATCTCCAGGTGGGACCCAGGGTGTCACAAACTCCCCAGGGAATTCTGACGCTCACTAAAGTCTGAGCAGCACCGATGGAAGGAACGAGGTCCCCTCTTCAGTGAGCGGGCCAGAGTTGCCTGCAGGACACTCTCTGTACGTGCCCACAGCATTGCCCGCTGTCCACATCCCCTCAGCTGAAGAATTAAGAGCGAAACCAAATGTGTTTTGAAAACACAAGTAGAGGAGTGCCTGGGTGGCTCAGTCAGTTGAACGTCTGACACTTGATTTCTGTCCAGGTCATAACCTCACAGTTGGTTGGATCGATTCCAAGTCTAGCTCTGCGCTGACAGCATGGAGCCTGCTTGGGATTTTCTCTCTCCCCCTCTCTCTCTGCCCCTCCCCCTCTTGTGCTCACTCGCTCTCTCAAAATAAATAAATAAATAAACTTAAAAAAAAAAGTAGAGTGCATGTCCCTCCCCCAGACTCTTGCTAATGCACTCACTCAGTGGCTTATGAATGGTTGCTTAAATACAAGTAATTACTTTGAGAAAGAAGATCACACTACAGGTCAACACAAGGGCAGAACTTGGCCAACCCAGGGAATATTCTGAAAATCTAAGGACTAATGAGCCAGGGCCATTAGTGCACAGTAGGTGCCCAAGCAGTACAAGTTGTCATTGCTGTTGCCCATAAATGACAGCCTTCCACCGAGGTGGCCATGAAACGTGGAGGTCCTCATCAGAACTGTGTGTTGTCAGCGGCGCCTGGATGGCTCAGTTGGTTAAGTGTCCAACTTCAGCTCAGGTCATGATCTCACAGTTCACAAGTTTGAGCCCCAGGTCGGGCTCCGTGCTGGCAGCTCAGGGTCTGTTTGGATTCTGTGTCTCCCTCTCTCTCTGCCCCTCCCCTGCTCACGCTCTGTCTCTTCTCTCTCTCTCTCTCAAAAATAAACATTAAAAAAAAAAGTTAAAAAAAACAAAACTGTATGTCGTCATTTTATTAGCACCATCCCTGAAAAGGACCCTAACGATGAAGACACTGTATCCTGCCCAACCCAGTTAGGCAACCCTAGACTGAAACATCTAAAATGTCAGAAAGAGTAAAAAGCTTTCAACGGCATTGAGTCCAGTTGCATACTCCAGAAAGCAGCATGGTGAGGTTAAGTGACTGACCTCAGCTACAAAGTAAATCCCCAGCGGCGGCAGGAATATAACCCAGGTCTCCGGTGTCCCACTCTGATAGTATCTCTTTTCTAGATCCTGCTGCCTCCTCAGTGAAAGGGGAGACTTCAAATAAAAAGTCAGCCCAGTAGTTTGGTCTGCTGTGAAGAGAGGCAGTGGTGTGGCTGTCTCCTGCATCCTATGAAAAGGCTGAATGCTAGAAATATCTGAAAGAGAACAGAGACGTTGGAGGTCACCGGGCCAGACCTGTCCCACAGAGATCAGTCTTGTCCCTAGAGATCTCCAAGGCATGGCTCCGAGGCTGAGACTGCCTCCCACAGGAATCTGCCCACATTCGAGGGCTGGGGGTGTGAACAAGTGGAACCCATCAACCCCAAACTCCCCCCTGCCTCACGCAGCCCCATACACTCACTCATTCTCCTCTGTCCTGCCCTCGCTGCACTCGCCTCACTCTAAGGTCTGAAATCCAGTACATTTGAGAAGTCTTTGTCTATAACGTGCCTCCTTTCCTCCTACCAAATCCTATAACACCACAGTGTGGGAACTCAGTGTTTCAATACTGCTAATTTTACCCTTCGAGGAGGCATTCAATGACTGTCTCAGTGAAGAACATTTTTGGCTGCTATTATTGGTTAACCACCCACATCCGTTCCTCCCCTCCTTCCTTGATAACATAACTCTGATCTTGATTTTGCTCCCCTCGTGTGGATCTCAGGTTCAGGGTGAATTCTAATTTGCCCCTGTCAAGCTCAACAACCCTGTTCCTCTTTCCAGAGACTAACTTGAAGCACAGCAACATGATGGATTCTGGCCAGTGAGATATGGTGGAAGTGAACTGGGGGAAACTTATGGAAAGGTTTCCCAAAAAAGAGACACATGGAAAGCGACCTTCTCTTCTTCCTCTGGACACTGTCATATCTCAAAAGTATACTGGGGGCAGTGAAAGTCATTTTGCAATCACAAAAGGAAGGACTTCTAGGGAAGGTAGCCAAGTAGGAGGACCCTAAGCAAGCACAAAGGGAGCCCTCCTGATGTTATAAAGACAGCAAGGCAAAAAGATTGAAGGACCCTGGGTCTATGATGTCATCACCGAGCTACCGAACTGACCAATCCTAGCACCACATTCCCTAGTGACCTCTTATTAAATGACATGATACATTTTCCTTATTATATAGGCTACTTTGAAGCATGTTCTCTGCACCTGTAGCCAAAAGCTCCCCAACTGATTAGCAATCTCTCTACTCTTGGCGTTTAGTTGATGAGACAGAATAGAACCAACACCAATTTCCAAACTACACATAGGACCAACATATTACATATAAGTGTAAATGTTTAGTGGTTTAGAGATTACTTTTATGTGACTGGAATGTAAATTAAACTCCCTCAATTTCTAAAAACTTAAGTCCCTGGTGGAGCCTTTTACGTTTAGACCACAATAAACGGCCCCCCTGGCAAATAGGACTTGAATGATGTTTTCTGGCTCTGGGGGCAAGACAATCAGGTAGAATCATGCAGAATCACTACAATCATGTAGTGTCACTTTGTTTGCCGGCATAAGCCAGCAGGCTCCCCAGCACTGGGAGAACCTGAATATTAACCAAAGGCCATGCTCCTTTTACTGTGGGATTGTTTAAATCCAGGAGAAGATAAATCTTTTTTCTTGAAGTTGGACAGTCTGGAGGTCAAATCATGACTTCAAAACAAAATAAACACATGTAATCAATGCCTCTGTAGTTTCTGATGTAAGCAGGGATTCAGAGAAAGCTACATGGATTAATGTGGGGTTGTTAACATTTTTGGACCTGGAATTTGCTTTCAACCTCCTTATATCTGAGTTTCCTGGTAATGGAAGAGATGGAAATTGACTTGTCCTTCTAGCCAAAGAAACTGTGACCCAGTAGAAAGTCCCTCAAAGCAGAAAAGGAAGCCCAAGTTTGCAGGATGGGGGAAGGGAGCATCCCAGACTCACCCTTGGGGACTGCCACCAGGCTACTGAGAGGAAGCCGTTTCTGACAACCCCAGCCTCGAGAGCTCTGTATTGCTTCTGAACTCACGCAGCATCCATTACCTGGGGCTCACACAGATCTCTTACCAAATATAGCTCTGCACTGCACTTTTCACACCTTCAACATTCATGCCTTCTCTTTCTTCCAGAGTCTAAGATGGGGGAGCACGAGCCATAGCTTATATTTCTTCCGTTCCTCAGTCCTTTCTTGGGGAAAGTCTGTATAAACAGACATAATAAATAAATGACAATCGACCGATGCTATAGTTATGAACTCTGTGGAAGACATGGATGCATTTCACTAGTGAGTAGAGTATGGCCAACATGCTGCTCGCCACAGGCACCGAATCAAATATCAATAACAAGTGATATCATTGGAGTATTTGGGTGAGTAAGGCCAATTTCATCATCCACCAGTAGGAGGAGAGATCATGTGTTTAGACCATCCCTTCTGTACTAAGAATCACACCACGACTTCAGTCTACAGGCATTTTTTTTTTTTTTTTTTTTGGTGTTTAGGTTGCAAGCATTAAGTAGTGTAATCAGAATTTAGGAAAATAGGGTTAATGACTCTGAGGTTTCATCTGAGCTCCCTGACCCTGACACACATCAACAGGTCCACTCTCAAGAGCAGAGGAGGCCAACCTAAGTGGTTCCACCATAAGCCTCTCTCCCTGGTCTTTTTGGAGCACCTGGATAGCAGAAACAGAGCATTTCCACCAGCTGTCCAAGTCATATGTGCATCTAGGAGAGAAATGAAATAGCCAGTGACTCTGTGGCGTATTGGGGCATGGATATATGAGATGCCCTCATGAGCCAGATGGTTAACGTCTGGGTTCTGCTTGGTGGGAGAAAGGCCCAGAAGAATGTCGGGTCTGCTACGGCCTCCTAAGAGGGTTTTACATGAAATCTCAAAAACCTAAGAGGTGTCCATCCTGCTGAAGGGATGAGATACAGCTCGAGGTTGGAAATGACCTATAGATATAGAAGGGCTCTGCACAAGGAGGGGACAGGGACAGACTGTGGAGTCAGATGACCAGGGTTCAAATCTCACCTCTGCCACTTTCCAGCGAATGACCTTCTACAGATCATTGTTATTGCTTCCATCAGCCTTTCTTTTCTAATCTGTGAAGTGGGGATATTGATGTATAATGATTGCTAACACTTGCATCACACCTTCCACGGGCCAGGCAATATCTAAGTGCTGCACACAGATAAATTATGCTACCTCCCCCAGCTGTTGAGAGGCTCAGAGGAGATGGCTGTGAGGAGGCTTGTGACACCCGTAGGCATAAGGCAAAAGTAAATTCATTAAAATAGTCCTTCCCATTTTCCTTCTCTAGAGGCTAGACTGGTTTCAGGGATCCCATGATTAGAAGTCTGGAGTGTTCTAATTGCAGTAAAACCTCTGAGAAAGGGGAGGATCTTTATCTGGGCCCTTTGTTTTTCTTGTCTTACTCAGGGACTTTTGTCTGAGGCTTCATTTGTTCATTCATTTATTGCAAAACACATTATCAAGTCCCTTCTGTGTTGAGAGAGAGGTACAAACAAGGACAGTACAGAGGGCTGAAGATCAACGGGCCTAGGGGCTGCCGAATCACAGGGTGAGCTTGAGACCAAGGGGAGGGCAATGGGCCGCAATGGTGCTGAGAGTCCTGAGAATCTCAGACCGGATTCCAGCCTCAGCTCTGCCCACCCTGAGAGAAAACCACCCCCATCCATAGAACCACCTTGCATATCTGTACAGCTAGTGGAGGCTTTAAATCCTGCTCCAGTTCAACATCTCCATGATAATTTTTTTCTCTTGGCCATATTCTCATTGGCCATTCATTCAACAGATGCTATTACTGTGAGAGCTCACTCAGTACCGGGCACTACAGGGTATGGTAGGAAATGAGACAGTTCCTGCCCTCTAGATGCTAATAGCCCAGTGGGAGATGTGTAAAACCAAGGCAGTGGGAGGAGAAAACAGCCAGGCTGGAGGGGTCGGGAAAGGCCTCTCAGATGAAGTCATGCCCAGCTAAAGGGGACTGGGAATCAGACAGGGGAAAGGGTGCAGGCTGTCTAACCCTATCTGAAAGTGCCAAGGAATGGTGGCACATCCACTGCGTAAGAGGCTCGGAGGGCAGTATTTACAGTGCAGACCTAGGCACCACACACGTGTCTGAATGTGGCCAACCAAAAGAAGCCTTCTGTTTCTCTGTTGCTCTAGATCAGGGAACAGAGGCACCCAGTGGGGTTGGCTTCTTGTGTCCTCTATCAAGGAAGAAGGTGACAATTACAGTCGGAGCAAACTGTTCTTCAGATCAGAACCCGGGCCCCAGACAAGCTATTGGGGGTCAGCTCACTAAATCTCCTCACTGCTACTTGGTGGAAGAGTGAGAACTATTCCGATACCTTGTACCTCCCAACCCGCTACCTTTCCCCTCTTCAGTGGCACACAGGGTCCTTTCTCAAGGACTGCCATACTAAGACGGAGTGCAAGACAAAGACAGACGCCAGTTATGAACGCCTCCCCTTGCATGAGAATGGCACAAAGTCACTTGATTATTTTATCATTAAACTATAGCCAGATGCAGACATTGGCTATAATTTTTTCAATTTTAACCCTTGAGTATGCATTTTATATGACACATAAGTTTTTTAAAAATCAGATTCATATATATTTTTCTTTTGCTTTGAAGTTAGAGTGGTGCCTTCTTGGGATGAGGTCTTCTATATCAACACCTTGTAATCAGAAAAACAAGACCCAGAGGTGGGGTTCCCGGGCGGCTCAGTCGGTTGCACATCCGACTCTGGATTTCCACTCAGGTCATGATCTCACACTTCATGAGATCAAGCCCCGTGTCAGGCTCTGCACTGACGGCATGGAGCAGCCTGCTTGGGATTCTCTCTCTTCCTCTCTCTCTCCCAAAATAAATAAAAAAACATTTTTGAAAATCTTAAGAAAAAAGGTAGGATCCATCCATAAATCTGAAAGTGTTGTCTGGTTGCTTTCCAAGCCTTGCCACCAACCGTGCTTCCAAGTTCAGAAGGAATTCCTGGGGGGTGAGGGGTGGAGAGGACGTGAGAGCTGCAGCCTGCTTTGCTTGGAGCTAGTATGATCAGCCATCCCCCAACCTATAGCCCCATCAAGTGGCTCTTTAAAATACTGTCCCTGCAAGACCCACTACCACCATGACAGTAGATCTTAATGGCTGAGAGAAGGGAAGATATGAACAAAACATTGCTATTCATTGATCTTCCATGGCCCTAGCTTTGGGCTAGACAATTTCATATGTTATCTCCATTAATCTTTCTGACTCTGTGAGACAGGTATGAATTCCATTTGCAAGATGAAGAAACTGAGGCTCAGAGAAGTTAACTTGCCTGAAATTACATAGATAGTAAATGGTAGAGCCAGGATTCAAAACAAGCCTTGCCTTTCTTAAAAGGTTGTGCCTTTTCCAGGATGTAACTGAAGTGGTTGGCACAGTGCCAGATGCTTAACCTACATCACCCTGTTGAGTCCTCACAATGTCCCTAAAAGGGAAGTACCATCAGGCCCACTTTACAGAGGAGGGTAGTGGTTTATGAGATGTCACACAGCCACCGTGTGGAGTAGATGGGGTGGGTTCCAGTTTTCTCACTCTGGAGTCTATGTCCCTCTCAACTGTAATGAGAAGGCTCAGACTGGCATAAGAGAGAAGATTTGTAATGTAGAGGCTGGTGTACATCCAACTACAATCCAAACAGAAAAAGCAAACCAAATTAAAAAAAAAAAAAAATCCCGCCCTCTGAAAAAGAAGCATTGGAAATATACACTACATCTTGGTCAGTTTTCTCCTGCATGGTAAACCACCACCCCAAGTGGTCCTCCTGTCCCCCTGCCCCCTGGTCAGGATCCCCCAAACTCATCACAGTGCAGTAACCAGGCAGTTCTCCTAGCCCAGGAGCCAAAGGGGGCATTCATTTTGATTCAGGGGCATCTGCTTGACAAGTCTTTCCAGTGGTCTGAATATGACTCCTGCTTATAAGATCCTTCCATTCAGTCACCTGCAGCTATTAATTATCCAGCAAGCAGCTCCCACTAACTCAACTTAAGCTGGCTGTGAATCCCTTACTTGCTTTCAGCTTTTAAGTCCCTTAAAAGGGACCTAAAAGGCCTTAAGGGACCTAAGGGTGGCCTTAAGAAAAAAAATCATGAAAAGTGCACCTTCTCTTTATGTTCACATTCCTTAGAGAGTTGATGCTGGGAAACTGGCTTCTAGAATCCAAGTCAAAGAGCTGGGAGAACCAGAGCAGAAAGGGATGTGTGGCAGAAAGCACAGGAGCAAGGTGGGCAGACAGGGGAAACCAAGGTAGAAAGCGTGCCAAGATGATGCCAGAGGGAGGCATGCAGGCAGGGATCCCAGGACAGGACATGGCCCAGCCAAGTGGAGAGGGCTCCACAGCAGTGAGGGGCGGGCATTATGGGTCTCCAGGGTCTCCATCACACCACACATCACCCAAAGAAAGAGAAAACAGACTTTTCTGTGATACAAAGAGCATATCAACACTTCAGTCCCAGCAATGTTGACCATGCTTTGGGATTGATTACTCAAGAAGAGAAGGACTGTGCTGTACAAGTGAGAAAACTACACTCATGGAGGAACTTGATTATCGTTTGTGTCATACATCCTAATGCCAGCTCCAATCTCCTCTTGGCAGACGGTCACTGGATCCTATCAGGCAGGGCCAAACTGGCACTGGTTTTGTTAGTAACTCACATTTACCTCCCTAGCCAATAAAACAGACATGCCAAAGCTCAAAGCAAAGAATCAGAAAAAGTAAACCAATTTATATACTTTTTATTTTTCATACAGTGTCATATTCAATATGGTGCCTTGAAGACTTCTTCATAGTTTGTTACTGAAAAGGAATCCTTGTTGCTGTTTTGGCAGTCTAGTAGCCACCTACCCATCCACTGGGTCCCCAGCCCCCAGTACTGCAGTTGTCCACCCTGGAGGTGGAAAGCTCCATCCAGACCCTCCTTTGCTGGAAACACAACTGGAGTGTTGCTCAAGTACACGATTACGTCTCAGCCAATCAGACGTGCTGACCGACTGATGTTTGGAGGTTCCAGGGTCATACCCGCAACACTGACCAGCCTGTCCCTGCTGAGAGGACTTTGTCAGGGCCCCTGCAGCTTCTACCTGGTTACTTGGTCTCCTGTCCAAGATGTATACAGGCGCCCAAATTCTTCCTCTACCTCTGTGCTCATTCTTCCTGCCCCACCCCAATCAGACAGCCAGAATTAGATTCCATTCCTTGCCCCTCAGAAGACAACATTCATTCACAATAATCTTAGAGGAATATGACCAGCATTCTTGAAGCCAGTACTCCAATAATTCTTGACTCAAAAGAAGATGCGATAGATCCACTGTCCCCCAAAATTGGGATCTGCCAGCATATCCTGAACCTTCAGAGGAGGATGAAGTCTTCCTGGAATGCTCTGTGAGCCCCACTGCTGGAGGCCAACCCTCCCACTAGATTCAGACAACCCATGAGTCTCTAATTCCACATGTAAAGGTCATTAACAATGAGAAATTCTGAGTTTCCCACCACTAGAAATATTCAAGCAGAGGCATAAGGCAGAGAAGCGGCTTCTGTCTGGGAAAGAGTGAAGTCCATATAATGACTCTCCAACGCAAGTTTTCACACAGCCTGCCTGGATAAGGAATAACCATGAAAACAAGCAAACAGCCTGAGATCTGTTTTTGGAAACATAAAGTATAGCTGCTGTCAGATTGAAAATTGTTTTCCAGGAGTGTACTGGAAAGGAAGGGGTGTGAGGAAGGCTAGTAGCTTTAAGAATTCACAGACACCTGTCTTGAAAAAGTGCAAAGAAAATTCCATTCAATGTCAGGTCAGAAAGATATTTCGGGCTCCCATCTCTGAAATGATATCAGAAGACATCTTAAAATCCACACCTGTGTATCAGTTTACATATAATAGAGATGTTGTTAAATATCTACTTGAGCCAAAAGCGTGGGAGTGGGGGACTTTACAGAAACCCAATCTGACACAAAATGATAAATCTGACCCAGATCCCTTTGCAAAAGAATGAATCTCAAAACCAGACTTACACAGCCAAGCACGAAACAAGCTGTTTCATTAAGGACGATTTCAGATCATGATGTCAACACCAATTATTTGACCCACACCCCATACTGTCTTGTCATGTTAACTAATTTATTGTGGCACTGTCTTCCTCTCTAACTAAATGCAAAGTCCCTAGAGAGGTGAGATCATGCCTGGTGCACTGGAGTCTGGGTTTTCAGAAAACGTGAAGACAGAATGGCTGAGGTAGAACGTCCTCCCTTCCTTCAGGTGACAAAGATGGAAGGGAGTGCATGAATGGTAGTCTTATGAAAATCAGTGAGCTAAAAACACTAAATATTTAAATTCAAGTAATGAGGATTACACCACAATCTTAATACTGATTTCAGTGTTTTGGACATATAATCTGAAATTCATTTATTTCTTCAACCAGTGTTTAATGAGTTTCTATAAGTGCAAGGCATTAAAAATGAAGAGAATGGTATCTGCCCTTCAGTGCCTAGTCTAGCAAGATAAAGTAAATTTTAATATGATAAATACCATATTAGAGGTATAAGGGATTTTAGAGGTTTTCTGAAAGTTGTGATTACTTTATGATTAGGCTACGCTGTATGTACCTTGCACATAAAAGATGATCAATAAATAGATGAATGAGTGGATGGATGGATGAATAGATGGATGAATGGATGGATGGATGGATGGATGGAAGGATGGGTGGATGGGCGGATGGATGGGTGCAAAAAAGATTGGGTTTGTATAACCAGAAAAAAAGGGATAAGGGAATTCCAGCCAAGAAAACCACACAAACCAAGACAAAGGGGCAGTAAATCATCAAGCATGACCTAGGATCCCATGGCTGAAACATCAGGTCCATTGAGGAAAGTGCTAGAGCATAAAGCTGGAAATACAGACTGGACTGGAGGGTCAAGACTGCCTCCCCAGGCAGTTTAGACCTCATCTGATCTAGAGGGCCAGTTGGAGGGAATGGTACTCAACTACTCAGGTGAAAGGAAGCCTTAGAAACTTTCTGAATGGGGTGGAAGGAATATTTATTATACTCTCACTGAGTGTCAGACTGGGATTGAATGCTTTTTTAAAATATTTCAAGCATATAAGTAAAGGGCACACTACAAGGAACAATAATATACCCACTCAGCTTTGTCAAAATTTAACACTTTGCATTCATTGCTTCATTTTCTTTCTGAGAAGTAAATCACTTAACAATTGCAACCCTCTCTGCACTCTTCTCCATTCCATTCTCCTTCCCAAGATAACTATTGCACTGAATTCTCATGCACAGTTTAGTATTTTTTGCTAGATATACACTTATTCATAAGCTAGGTATATATTCACCTATACATATGCAGGTACATGCACCCACATATACCTACTATATATAAATAATATTGTTTGGCATACTTTAATGTTTTTTACATGAATGTTTTCATACTGTCGATATTCTGTGGCTTGCTTCTTTCACTCAACTTTCTTTTTAGCTTTATCCATGGTGATACAAATGTAGTTCAAATTTATTCACTTTAATTGCTGTATGGTATTTCATTGAATGAATATCCAGACTCCTTTTTTTTTAATTTTTCTTTTAACATTTATTTATTTTTGAGACAGAGAGAGACAGAGCATGAACGGGGGAGGGTCAGAGAGAGGGAGACACAGAATCTGAAACAGGCTCCAGGCTCTGAGCTGTCAGCACAGAGCCCGACGCGGGGCTCGAACTCACGGACCGCGAGATCATGACCTGAGCTGAAGTCAGCCGCTTAACCAACTGAGCCACCCAGGCGCCCCTATCCAGACTCCTTTTAACGTATGCTTTTGTTATTTCTAATGTTCTTGTCATTAAAAACAAAGCTGTAAAGGACATACTTGGCAAAGGAATTGCTGAGTGGTGGGTATACATATCATCAACTTTATTAGATATTGCTAACTTGCCCTCTATAGAGGGTGGAACAATTTACACATTCACCAGCAATATGAGTTATTATTGCTTGATGTACTTGCCTACATTTTGGGCTATATTATAGATGTGAAACGGTATTTCATTGTTTTAAAATTTTGATTGCTAATGGGATTAAACATCTTTTTATATATTTACTGGTCTTTTGATTTTCACCTTAGAAACTGCCTGTTCGTATCTTTTGCCCATTTAAAAATATTGATCTTTTTTCCCTTACTGATTTGAAGAAAGTTCTTTGTAAATTCTGAATACTAACCCTATGTTAGTTACATGCCCTACAAATATCTGCACACAGCCTGTGACTTATCTTTTAATATTGTTTTTAGTGAATATATTTTTATTCTTAATTATAAGAGTCATAAAATATATATCACCAATTCCATTTTCTAGATGTGAAAACTGATCCTATGTGACTTGCCTAAGGTCCCTCAGCCAGAATGGGGAAGAGATACAACTTGAGCCCAGGTCTTCATGATCCTATGACACTTGCAAGCTCTTCCCAACTACTCTTCCAGACCATTCGTTCAGGTAGAAGTAGTAATTCGCATCTGAACCAACAGAAAAAAATCAACAGAAGTGAACAATAACTTGATGACAGAGTCAAGGACATGAGTAAGGCTGTGCCCAAGTGAGGTGGACAGTGGTACTCCTAAGGATATAGAAATATAGGAGGAAGTAGTTTGGAGTCTGGTTTTAAATGTGCTGAAGTGCCCTTATGAAGTCAGGTTAGAAATGTGATGTAGGAGACTTAGAAGCCATCAGCAGAGAAATCTCTGCAGCCAAGGATCTGAGTGAACTAGCAGCGAGAAGAAAGGTATAAGGAGAGTACTGAAGTTCAGCTCTGGTGGCCCCAAATCTGTCTCGCCCACGGGATTGTGAAATTTTGCAGGAGTTCATCGCATACTAGTCTTCTTCCTTCCATATCTAACACCCAGCACAATACCAAACTCATAGTAAGCATTCGATAAATATTTGCCCAATGGATGAAAACTGCTATATCCCTTATATAGATCCATGGTGTCTTGTGGAAAGTGCTATGGTTCATAAGCTTTTGGCCCTTAGGAAAGTAATTGAGTGCAACATGCCCAGTGGGGTCAAAGGTATGACTCCATTCTGCAGTTAAGTGTACAAATATTTGCAGCAAGTGACAGAAAGACTATAAATACCCTCAAATCACTTTGGGTCATATTTTGCTGCCACATGAACTTGTGCCAAACTTAAGAAAAGATTTTCATGTTTTGGAATATGGAGTTGCTGTTAAGGGATTGAGAGCCCACAGCATTGGTTTTTAAACTTTTCTAACTATATTGCAGTGAGAAATACATTTTCCATGGACATTCATCACACACACACACACACACACACATCTACAAATGTAAAACTGAAGCAAATGTTTTATTAACTAGTACTTAGCCTTACTATGTGTGAGACACTTTGATGTGTTTTCTACTTATGTTTGGAATTCTGGTTGGAGCCAATTAAATTGAGACTAAAGCCCACTAATGGGCGATAACGTGTAGTTGGAAAACTACTGCCCAAGAATCGAGCACAGTGGTTTGTACACAATAGATGCTGGCTAAATATCTATCGAGCAAAATGAAGAGCGTTAAGTGTACAAACAGCACTATGGACTTTGTACGTGGAACGTTTTTTACCTTGAGACCCCCTCTAAATTTGGGGTGGCTGGCAGGGACCCCAGGTGTGATATGAGGGGCGCTGTGCTTGGGGGTCAGGGACATCAAAGGGGATAACAGATTAGGGGGAGAAATTGCTTAGTTCACAAGTTTGCCAAGAGCTGGCCGTGTTTCTGCCCTGCAGAAACAGCAAGAAGACTGGAAAGAGGTCCAGAGATAAACTCTTCCTCTTGGATGGCGATCAAGAAGCTCATTTTGCTCTGCCTCTGGATGAACCTCAGCCAGAAAAGAACTCAGAATCCCCTTCAACCTCTTTCAATTTTTCTGGCCCGCAATAATCAATAAATTGGTTTTTCATCCTGGAATGTCAGAGCTGAAATGGACCTGAAGACCACACAATCCAGCCAGTCGTTTCCCTCGTCTTATAGGAGGCTGTGTGCTACGAAGAGACCTTGGATGGGCGGCCCCGGGGCTCACCAGGTGGGGAGACCTGACCTGGCTTCTTGTCTGAGCACCCCATAGCCCTGCAATGGCTACGGTGGCCCGTCCTGCAGCACCATCTGCTACCTCAGAGTTCTCATCCGTTGTTTATCTCAAGTCATAACTTCAACAATGGCACGAAGATGCTTATGCAAGAAAAACTCGTCTGGCATCAAGTTTGGTGCGTCCCTTGTCCCCTGTGCCAGACCACGGACTGGGTTTTGTCCTGCCAGCACTGAAGACCCTTTCACATACTCTCAGCTTCTTAGTTATAATAGACTTTTAGCAACATGACCTTTCCTCCTCCTCCTCCTCCTTCTCCTCCTCCTTCTTGAAATTACCTAAGATGCACTCAAATCCGGTTCAAGCATTTTTTACATGAAAATGATATACAAAAGAGCATAGTAACTCTTTAGGCCACACCTGTCTCTCCTGTTTTTGATTTCTTATAAATAATAAATCTATTGGGGCACCGGGGTGCCTCAGTCAGTTAAGCATCTGACTTCAGCCCAGGTCATGATCTCACGGTTTGTGAGTTCAAGTCCTGCATCAGGCTCTCTGCTGTGAGCACAGAGCTCACTTCAGATCCTCTGCCCCTCCTCTGCTCGTGCTCTCTCTCTCTCTCTCAAAAATAATAAATAAGTAAATCTAGTTAAAAAATAAATGTATTAACTGTAACACTAACTTTAGCACTTTATACTACTTTTTGTTTGGAGCATATATAATTTCTCAAACTGATCAGGGGACCTCAAACATAGAAACCTCCTTAGAACCCTCTGCTTCCTGCCCCTTACCCCCAAACATCTTCCTTTAACTGATCCAGTGCAGTGAACAGAGTGAGGGATGGGGGGACCAACAGTAACAAAGTTGTTGCTAGCCACCACACGCTAGACTTATGTTACCATGCCTGCTCCCCGATGAAGTGACACCACCACAATCATTGTCATCACCATCGTCATCACCACCACCACCATTTCTGAGGCTCTGAGATACTAAGTTCCTTGCCCAAAGCCAAGGCCTTTCCATGCCCTCCCTCTCACCTCCTACAGGCTGACTGCCTTCTCCTTCAAATCCAAGATGCTGAGGGGAGCCTGGGTGGCTCAGTCAGTTAAGGGTCTGACTTAGCTCAGGTCATGATCTCACAGTTTGTGGGTTCAAGCCCTGTGTCGGGCTCTGTGCTGACAGCTCAGAGCCTGGAGCCTGCTTCAGATTCTATGTCTCCCTCTCTTTCTGCTTGCCCCCTTGCTGTGCTCTGTCTCTCAAAAATAAAAATAAATGTTAAAAAAAAATTTTTTTAAACCCAAGATGCTGCTTATGGGGTGGACACTAAAACAAATAGGTTGATTCATAGGCAAATTCCCTTATAAAACCTTTTTAAAAAACTTACTTTTTAAGAGACAGAGCGCGAGCAGGGTAGGGGCAGAGAGAGAGGGAGACACAGAATCTGAAGCAGGCTCCAGGCACACGGGGTTAGAACCCACGAACTGTGAGATCATGACCAGAGCCGAAGTTGGACACTCAACCTACTGAGCCACCCAGGAACCAGCCCCCTTATAAAGTAAAACCTTTTAATGAAGCAGTTTCAGGCTAGAGAAATAAGAGCGTATTTTCAATGTTAACCAATGAGCATAGTTCAAGTTTGTACAGAGATGTCAAATTGGCCATTTTTGGTTTGACTTTCTTTTCCCAAGTTGTAAATGCTAATTTGCAGGCTCATACCCCATTTTGAAATGAGATACTACTGTAAATCAAAGAATAACGAATGCTGGTTTAAAAATATATATATATACAAATGCAAGGTGTTAACATTTGCAATTTGTAAATATATCTTCTAATATAGTTTACGTATTCCAGATATTCTTCAAAATACATTACATTTGTAAATATACTGTCACTTCAAATTTGAAAAAAGTCCATTTGCCATAGTGTAGAGACACGGAAGGCAGAATCAGCCACGGAACTCATGAGACTGATGCTTTCAGAGAACCACTGTAATTTTGCAGAACACCCCACACAGCATACTGTTCTGAATTCCCCTCCTCACAAAAGCATTTTGATCTTCATTGTTAACAGATAACGCATAAGACAAGATACACCCGGTACGCTAATAAAAGGTAATGCTCAAAGCAAGCAAAAAAAAAAAAAAAAAAAAAATCACATGCAACTTGGCTCTGATCCTTTCTAAGTCTGTGGATTTGTGTAAGGTTCTTTTTTTAAGTTTCTTTTTTTGATTTTTTTTTAATATTTATTTACCTGAGAGAGAGAGAGAGAGAGAGCGCATGTGCACGCGCAAGTGGGAGAGGGGCAGAGAGAGAGGGGCAGAGAGAGAGGGAGACACAGAATCTGAAGCAGGCTCCAGGCTCTGAGCTATCAGCACAGAGCCTGATGTGGGGCTCAAACTGTGTCACAGACCATGAGATCATGACCTGAGCCGAAGTCAGACCCTTAACTGACTGAGCCACCGAGGTGCCCCCTTTTTTTTAAAGTTTCCGATTCAGTGGTACTGGACTGTGTCCCAGGAATTGGTAATTTTTTAAAGCTCTAACAAGATTCTGAGGTACACATCTGGTTAAGACTAGATCACATTTCATTAGTGGTTGTGTTTTCCTCAACACTCTGCCAATCTCTAATTCCACCATCTTCCAATGAAGTGTACAGGTAAAGCTACCTTCACTAGCCTATTTTAGTTCAGGACTGGGAAGGCATTTTCAAGCAGAAAGAAAGCCTAAAATAAAAGATTGAAAAATCCAACTAGGTGAAAGCATAACACTTGCTGAATGTCAACCAACAACTATAATCAAAGTGAAAAAAAAACAAATGAGGGAAAATATGTGTACAAGACAGAGCTTTTAAGGATCATTGAAAAACAACATCAACAACAAAATAAAACTCCAAAAAAAAAAAAAAAAAAAAAAAGGAGCCACAGACCTAAGAGGCATTTGTCAAAGGAAAAGAAAGAAATTGTAAACAGTTCAGTCTCCGGGAGATCAAATATCTGCAAATTAAAACAAAGGGATATCATTTCGAACTGTCAAAGAGGCAGTTTAAACACAATACCCCAAAACAGCCAGAGTGCACTGTTGGTTGAGGCTATAAATTGGATCAACCACTCTGGAACAGCCCTCGGTAGCATTTATCAGAAGGCATCATTTATCCAACAACGATTTTACATGCATCTTTAGGGCTGGTAATTCCACTGCTCCATATTTATCCTAAAAGAATAATTGAAGATGTGCACAAAGATTCGTTGCAAGGATCCTCTCTCGGAGCATAACATACTAAACAACAGGCAACACGCTACACGCTCATCAATAAGGGAGAACTACATAAACTGGAACGCATCCATCTGATGGTGCACCAACCCGCAAAACAAACTAACAAGCCGACGAAAACCTCTTCAACAATATTTCAGGACTGGGGAAAGCATTCACTCTAATACTCACGGGAAAGAGGAGGTTACACGACTTAAATAGTAAAGCAAAACAAAACTTTAACAGCGTCACCATCTCGACTTGGTAAAATATGTTCCTGAATGATACTTACCAAAACGATAACAATAGTTATCACTGAGTGGTGGGAGTGTAGCAATGTTTCCCTTTACACTTTCTGTTAATTTCCAAAATTTTTGCAGTGAACATGTATTATGTGCATAACAAGACGCTCTTAGAACACCAAAATCAAGGTGATCATGTCTTTGAACTGAATCAACATCCCACATGAATCCAATTGTTCTATACCATTGCGTTGCTTAGCAGCAAATGCCTGAGAGGGACAGTTTGGACAAGGAAGAAGGTTGGACCAACACAGATAAGAAAGTAACCTCGAAAGAAAGAAAGAAAGAAAGAAAGAAAGAAAGAAAGAAAGAAAGAAGAAAGAAAGGGAAGAAAGAGAACTTGTGAAAGTCAAAGACCATAGGAGACTCACTTTACCCCAAGGCCAGCTGGGGCTCCTCTCCCCAGATGGGGTACAGGACCCACGGTCACAAATGCCACTCTGGACTTCTATGTTCGGACCTTTCTTGCATTTGACAGGATTTAGCTATTTCTCAGCTAAAAGTAAGCCTAGTGGAGACTTCACTGAAAGTTACCCCAAGATCACATTAAAATCCAGCTGGAATCAAGACGTTGTGTTTCCGGTTGGCAAATTCCGAGTGAGATTTAGCCCACTTGCATATGATTTGCACATCCTTTGTACCATCTGACAGGAATGGTGTTCCATAAATCAAAGCCACCCAGCTCTCAAGTTCTAGCTCCATCCGGTAGATGGAAGGCAGCCTACAGTCAAGTTAAATCCCATTTTCCCAAAGATAGTTAAGTTTGTCACCAGAAGGACACTCGCCACCTGCTGTCTTCCTGTTGCCTAAAAATGGCAAGTGTAAGAACTCTCATGTGACCATCTCCCAGTCTATTAGCGCTGGCTCTAGGACCTCAGGGGACATCATAACAACAGTAATAACAAAAGGGTGCATTTTCTCTATTGGGTTTCCAAAATTTTAATTTTACCTCCCCACTCCCCACGTATTCATGACTCAACCACCAAGCTAGAGCTCCCTTAATAAAAACACTCCATGGGACGTTAGGAAGCTTGGGTTCTAGCATCAAGCTCTGTTTAGGCAATCTGCCTCTTGGGACCTGCCCTATTATGTATAAAAGCAGGTGCCACCAGCAGTGCTCAACTCACAGGATAGTTACAAAGTTCCATGAAAAAAAAAATGCATGTGAAAGTTCCTGGTAGGCTAAGAGGCTTACTATTCCATGGAGTTTGTGAACCAGTTGTACTGGCTTCACCAGCTGGCTCGTTAGAAAAGCAGAATCATTCCCAAGTCTCACTTCAGAAATAGTTGAGTCTGAATCTGCAATTGAATTTTGTCCCCACATTATTGTCTGTCTCTGTCTCCATCTCTGTCTCTGTCTCTGACACACACACACACACACACACACACACACACACACACACACACTCTTTGAGAAAGAGGGAGCCAATTGGTGCCTGGGTGGCTCAGGCAGTTAAGCATTTGACTTTGGCTCAGGTCAGGATCTTGTGGCTCGTAAGTTCGAGCCCCATATCAGGCTCTCTGCTGTCAGCTTGGAGCCCGCTTCGGATCCTCTGTCTCCCTCTCTCTCTGCCCCTCTGCCACTTGTGCACGCATGTGTTCTCTTTCTCGCTCTCTCTCAAAAATAAAATAAAACATTTAAAAAGAGAGAGAGCGAGAAAGAGGGAGCCAGAATGTGAGCTACAGGACCCAGTGGACAGGATACAACAAAGTGAAATGAAAAGGAGGCCCTATTCTTACCAGTCTTTGGTTTCGCCTGATGATCTGAGTGCCGTGTGTGTCTCCCCCTTAAAACACTGTAAAAGCACCATAGAACTGTATTTCAGTAATTACATAACTAGAGGCCAAAAACTATGCCTCTGTGCAAATCCCTGAGTTACGTACAGGGGAGGGTTACATGGTCATTCATGTTTGCATTACACTCCTTTTCAGCGAAATATTCCTTACAGAGAAGTTCAAGATACCTCTCGTAGAGTACTTGAAAGACTCATTATTTATTGCTTTCAATAAGTGAGAAAAATCACCTGGAGTTCCTGTTTCCTTATATTTTAGTCTATTTGCATTGTTGGAGAAAGTTTTTGTTGTTCCTCTTCTTCTTCTTTCTTTTGAATCTTAAGTGCAGGGAGAAACACAAATTTGTTGTTTCCAAAGTTGTTTTTAAATAGACTTTCTGGCTTTGGAACTTTCTCGAAAAGTCACCCATGGAAATATTTAAAATTATGGCTAGCTTCTGAATTTAGTCCACAGAAGTCTAACCAAAACCCAAAAACGTGGTAGTTTTAAGAATTTTTTTTATTGATGTGGTCTAGTAGAAAACAAGCGTACAGAGAGCTTCCTCCCTCTTGAGCCCTGGGGGAGCTGAAGCCAAAACCTGACACCACACAGTAAGCCCACCTGCCCACCAACACCTGGGCTCCGCCCCACACAGTCCTTCTCCCCACTGGGCAAAGCTTTGCCTCTTTCAGGGCTCTTCTCTTAGCTTGAGGTGGCAGGAGGGCGATCTTGTCCAACCAAACTCATACTGAAAAATTGTCAGCTCAGTGAGTGTCTTGTGGCCTCTTATAACCCTGGCCTCTAGCACAATGCCTGGGACCATAGTTGTTGCTCTGTAAATATCTATTGCATGTATTAATCCATTAAAATGCTTTTTTTTTTAAGTTTTAAAAATGTATTCATTTTGAGAGAGAGAGAACAAGCAGGGGAGGGGCAGAAAGAGAGAGAGAGAGAGAGAGAGAGAGAGAGAATCCCAAGCAGGCTCCATGTTGTCAGCACAGAGCCCGATGCAGGGCTCAAAATCACAAGTCGTGAGATCACGATCGGAGCCGAAATCCAGCCAGACGCTTAACCGACTGAGCCACCCAGACTCCCCCACTGAAATGCTTTTTAAAGGCAGTGCCTACTGTTAGCACAAGTCACCCTCCACTTGGGGTGGGGGGATGTTAGAAATCATGGCTCGTGCTCGCTTCGGCAGCACAGATACTAAAATTGGAACGATGCAGAGAAGATTACCATAGCCCCTGCACAAGGATGACACACAAATTTGTGAAGTGTTCCATAAAAAGAAAGAAAGAAAGAAAGAAAGAAAGAAAGAAAGAAAGACAGAAAGAAAGAAAGCCATGGCTCCACGTGAACATGCAGTTAGAGAAGGAGCTGGAAGCAGAAATGGCGCCACTGGGCCAGGTCAGCCCGACACAGAGATCCCGCCCTGAGATCACTGCTCCTTTTCCCCAAGTCCTTGACTTTCCTCTGGTGTTTGAAAGCTCCAAGTGTCTTCACATGTCCCTAGGTAGGAACATGGGGGGATTTGTTCACTCATTCAAAAAGTATACATTTACTGAGTTTCTAACATAGGTCAGGTATTGTCCTCGGATTTGAAGGAACAGCCAGGAACAAAACAAAAGCCCTGCCCTCTCTGAGCTTATGCTTTGTGGAGGAGACAAATCTTTGCTGTCAGCGTGGGGTAACTGCTGTGAGGAAATAAGGGAGGGAGGGAATGAGATGCTATTTTAGATAGACAGGTGGGTCAGAAGGGCTCTCTGATGAGGAGACGTTTGAGCAGAGAGCTAACAGAAGCAAGGGAGAGAGCCATGTGAGCATCTGGGGAGGAGCAGACCAGGCCAAGGGAACAGCAAGTGCAAAGGCCCTGAGACACAAAAGAGTGGGAGTATGCTAAGGGGCCTGGTTGCTGAGTACAGGAGTGCTAGAGCTATAATTTGTTAAGTAGGGCTCTCTCTCTCTCTTTTTTATGTTTATTTATTTATTTTGAGAGAGAGAGAGAGGGAGCAGCAGAGGGAGAGAGAGAATCCCAAGGAGGTTCTGCACTGCCAGCATAGAACCTGATTCGGGGCTCAATCCCTCGAAACATGAGATTGTGACCTGAGTCAAAATCGAGAGTCAGATACTCAACCGACTGAGTCACCCAGGCACCCCAAGTAGGGCTCATTTTTAAGAAGAAAGAATGGAACTTATGACTACAACCTAAACCAAGCCTTCTACATAACAGGACAAGGAGTCTTTAGCTCTGAGTTCTCATTATGTTTAGTATACAGTGGTTTAATCCAGGAACCATCCAGAGATCTTATGGACGAGAAATGGCTGGGGAGGGGGCCTGGGTAGAAGACCACCACCGAGGGATCCAATTAGACCACTTCCAGAAGGTACTTTCCCCTGAAAGAACCAAAATGAACATCGCTCACACTTAACCCTTGTAACGACTTCCTACATTGAAAAATAGAGCGGTTTGCCATATGATTTTCAACTTCTCAGAAAAACGTGTTGTCTCTTTGATCTGCCTAATTAAAATAGGAAAACTTGGAATCAAAGCAGTTTCATGTGTGGAAGCCGGAAAGTTCCATTTTTAGTTTGGCTATCATGGGTGCTAATCATCGTGTATTCCAAATGCTTCTGTTGGCATTGGCCTTGGAGTTGATGTTCTGAAAGCTGATTGCAAATGTGCTTTGTGAGCAGCAGGCACTTGCCATGTGACAGCAGTGCTGAGGAGAGATGGGAGACCCCCACACCCACCCGAAGGAACAACCATCATCCCCACTAACCCACCTCGCAACGTTTTATGCAGATCTCAAGACGGAAGTTGCTACTAAAGTGCTCTGAAAAGTGCACATGTGGGCATACGCACGCACACAAACCGCTCAATGGTAATGTCTGTACTAAATTCTGGTGTTGTGGACCTCAGTTCTAGGTTTCAAACTTTTTTGTTGTTGTTGTTTATTTATTGAGAGAGAGAGAGAGAGAGAGAGCATGAACAGGGGAGGAGCAGAGAGAGGGAGAGAGACAGAATCCCAAGCAGGCTCCATACTGCCAGCACAGAGCCTGACGCGGGGCTTGATCCCAAGAACCCAAGATCATGATCTGAGCTGAAATCAGGGACTGGACACTTAACCGAGCCACCCAGGTGACTCTAGGCATCCCAAGTTTTTGAGGTGTCCTTCTGTTTATACCAAGGAGGTAACTGGGTAAATGCATAAGGACGTTCACGGGAAACCAAGTTTGCAAAAGTGAGAAAATGAAAAGAACATGAATAATGAAAATTGTAGACCACCTAACTTCCAGCACTAGGGAGTGAGATGGTTGCACCCACACACAGCAGCCCTTACCAAGGAGGCCGTTAGCACAGATGATGTAGAAGTCGAAACTGCTGATGATCAGAATATTAGCAGTAAGATAGCGAACTTTACTCTTACTTTTCTGCACCGTGTGAATTTTTATAAATCATCTCCTTTTTATGAGGAAAAAGTTATGTGCATTTTGGAAAAGCAAGTATTGAGAGACAGGAGAGAGGGAATGATTACTAATCAACTTCTCTCTCTTTCCTCCCTTGCCTGAGATGATAAACTGAGAACCCACAGGGGCCAACAATGCTGGACCATACTCAGATGAAACTCCCACATGAGCAAAGCCACAGAGGACAGGTCCCCTCCTGCCTGCAGAATTGAACCCCTACTCTTCAGCATGAACTTAGGGGGCCTCCACGATCTCTTTCATTTTAATCACCAGTAAGTTGGACCTTGCTCAGTCTGGGGCTTCAGCCCCTGGCACTGCTTCTGCCTGGCCTTTCCTCCTAACACCGCTTTATGAAAGATCCCACGAACCGTGAGATCATGACCCGAGCCAATATCGAGTCGGACGCTTAACCGACTGAGCCACCCAGGCCCCCTGCTCTTATCTTTTTCTGATTCTTGCTCTGAATTTCAAACCTTTCAGGTGGTCCCCGGCCTCACTACCATAGGGGGCCAGAGGATCTGAAGGGTGAAAGACTAGAGAAAAGGCTTATTACACTCTTTCTGCTTCAGACCAAATTTATCACTTAAAAAACTTTTTTTTTAATCTTTATTTTTGAGAGAGAGAGAGACAGAGCGTGAGCAGGGGAGGAACAGAGAGAGAAGGAGACACAGAATCCAAAGCTGGCCCCAGGCTCCGAGCTGTCAGCCCAGAGCCCGACGTGGGGCTCAAACCCACAAGCTGCGAGATTATGACCTGAGCCGAAGTTGGTCGCTCAACCGACTGAGCCACCCAGGCACCCCGAATTTATCATTTTTTAAATCAGAATTTAGGACTTACATAATAGTGAGTACAAGATGGAAGTCTAGGTCAGCTGCTGCTGGGTTTTTTGTTTTTGTTTGTTTGAGGAAATGGCAGCTATGGAGTTAACCTTACTTCTTAATTTAAACAGATAAATCACAAAATTCTAATCTGGGGGAAGGGAGAAACTACGGTTTGCTACAATGACTCCTTAGAAAGATGTTACATAAAAAGTAGGCAAACAGGAATTGCTTACGCTAGTAGATGTGAAAAGCCATTCTCCCAACACCTGCCGCATTTCCACCCCCCCCCCTCACTGCCACTCGGCCCCCACACCGGAAGTGTGCTGAAGGCAGCCACAGACACAGACCAAGCCATCTGTGAACCACTTGTTTCGCCTTGGTTTGGCCTCTCACTTCAGGATAATTCCCCATTTCTCAAAGAGGGAAACTATCCTACAGTGATGTATTTTAGTGTTTTCCAGAAGATCCCACAAATGGGGCTTTTAAAATTGTGTAACTCATTCTCTGATGCGGCTTTCTTAGGTAAAAAGGGGGCCTGGACAGGCCACCAAGAGCCACTCAAGAGCTAAAGAAAATCCTAACGGAAAAGTTCTGAGGTATTATTTTGACTAAACACGTAACTTGGTATTAGAGGCAGAACTAAATTTCCTGCTTGTAACTGTCATCAAAGACCCCTAGCAAGTCACTTGTGTCTTTTCTTCCAAATACAAAACTGCAAATCTACACAGTTTGGTTATGTCATACTTTAGGTAAAATGATTTCAATCAGTATGTATCTATTTATAATCTTTTGTCTGCTATGCTACAAAATTGAGGACGTTCAAAAATATCTAATCCAAAATTTTCACGGCAAAGTGATGCCTTCTAGTACTGAGAAATTTACCAGCCCTCTGAGCGCCCTGCCCGCAGGAACGGATGCATAGCACACAGCTAACGAAGTCCAAAATATCCCTCAATCTCAAGTTTATTTAGTAATTTCATTCTCGCTTTCAAGTCCCAGGGAATACTGAAAGCAGGTGTCTGCCTCACTAATCTTAGCCCTGGGTTGAATAATTCAAAGTTGGGCCTCCTAAGAAAAAGTCTCCGAGGAACACAGCGTGGAATACTAGTAGAGCAATACGGTTCCGCATTTTGCAATATCCCCGAGATAAAGGGACGTACTTTGGAGTGCTGTGAACCATGACTAGAGATCACGGACTTCCTCTGAACTTGCATACAAGCACCCGTTTAGGAAGGATACCAACCTTCATCTTTAGATGCCAAAGGAAGAAATCTCCACATCTTTCTTGAAAATTCACTCCTCGACACATTTTGTACATTTACCTTATTGCAGGGGCTAGCATGTAAGCGGATACTAAAAAGCAGTCTAGTCATGCAAGACGATGGTACGTAGGGTAAATCTTAAAAGTTGGAGACAGGCAGACATAAAACAAGTTCTAACCATTGCATTGTTTCTGGCCACTCACTTATCAGCATAAAATTTTTTGGAGGTTTGTGACTACTTTGCAGGTTGAAAAATTATCTGCAAGGGAGTGTGAAATGATTTCTTCAGTTTGTGTTGTAGTGGATCTTTGCATTATTAGAGGTCTCAGTTCATCCTCTTGTAAAATACTGGAAATCTGTTCCAGAGATTTCCAGAATGACTTCTCGGCCAACTGTTGGTTGAAACAGGATGATAACAGCTGTCCTTTTAATTACTACCTTTTTTAAAAAAGTAAGCTCTACACCTGACGTGGGGCTTGAACTCACGACCCCGAGATCAAGAGTCGCGTGCTCTACCAGTGACCGAGCCAGCTAGGCACCCCTTAACAGCTACCTTAATTTTTTTGAGACAGGGTCTCCCACTCTACTCTTCAGCAAAGCTGAAGGAATTATGTAAACCTGCCCTGTTCTTTGGCGCGTTAAACAGCGTCCCATGATCTATGGGTTGTAGGATGGACAACTAAGACCTGACTATGCTAATCCTGCACATTTCCAAGAAACAGCAGCACCCAGCCTTTTGATTTCACAGGTCAATAAAAAAAATTGTTTGGGTATCTGTAGAGAACTAATTTGAGATGGCAAGAGTTTTATTTTACCAGGGGTACACAATAGAGAGAACGACACAGAAGTTTAAAAGGTCAATTTTTTAAAGTGAAAAAAACTTTTGAAGTCCCCACCCCACCCTTGATTTTCTTTTTCCTATTTTGCCTCATGGCACCCATCTGCTGATCAGTCAGGAACGGTGGGGATAGACTTCTGCTACCAAGCTTCCTTGACCTTGGATCCACGTCCACGGAGCACAGCTGACGCGCACCGACCCACAGCACTACTGACTCCAGATGGGGGTCTTGCGCTCCTCTCCAAACTTCACAGCCCACCCCACCCCATTCCCACCGACTCACTACCACTGCTACCTTCCATAAAGGCTCCCAAACCTCTAATTTAGACCATCGTTTACAGCTCCTTTGGTTCACTTCCTCTCGTCTAACTTGCTCATGTTTCATAAAAATTTAATTACTAAAAGCTCCTTCAGGGTACAAAGCTACTTTATTTGCACACAGTTTGCTGCATACACAGAAAAGCTCAACACGCATTTCCAGCCAGCCCAACCCCCAGCGCTTGGTAATTACAGCCAAAGGTCCAGAAACTCTTACTGAAGACACAGTAGGTTCACATGTGGAAAACAAACACGTGTCAACAGCTTCTAAGAACACTTGCACGTTACATGAAAAGTAAAAAGATTGTGTACCTTAAAATGTTACTCAAGAAAGTAATTTCAAAAAAATAATTTCAAACTATTAGGGCTCAAATGCGGAGACCACTTAAGTTTAATATTTATTAGAGCAAGAATCAGAAAATTATTGTACATAGTATATACTCTTTCATACAAAACATTTATTTGCACATGCTTCTGAAAACTACTTGTAAAAACTCTTTTTGAGTAATACCACATTTGACTTACGTCAGGGTTCATTTGGTAAGGTTTTTATTTTGTGGAAAGTAAGGCACACCAGGAGAGTCAATGTGGGTTCACGGTTAACCTGGAATTTGGCCTATTTCTTTGGACAAATCTTGTTTTCAAAATCATTCCGGCATGAGGACTTTCTCTGCACATGATCTGCTTTTACCAGAGTCCGGTGGAGGACCCGGGGAACTCTTCAGCTCCCTCGTTAACTCATGACCTCAGAACTAGCAAGCTTACACAGAGGTCAACTACGGTTCCCCCTGTGTGGATGGCACCATGCGGTCCATTCCCGGCCTCAGGAGAATCGAGCGGTGGAGAGGACGAGGGGACAGTGCCCAGCACAGAGCAGAGGTATGAAGGAGACTACTGTGGACAGCACAGCTAAGAGGCTGTATTTTAAACACCGTGCTGTGCATCTGTGGGGGCAAACCTCACGCAACTCAAATCCCCAAGTCTAGATCTGTTTTCTCTCTCCAGCAGAACACGCAGGAAGGGGGAGGGAAATGAGAGAGCACATGTGGCCCAGTAGGACAACTGAAAACCGCCCACTGCAGGCAGAACAAAAAGGACGATGGGAAGGGAGCCTCAAAAGGTGTGATTTTAATGCCGCCTCGACCTAACCGAGGGGCTAAAATTGGGCAACACTGAGAGGAGCTGAAAAGGAAATGCAATACAACTACCTGGGAGGGATAGTGGGATAGATTTAACAGGATCCTGGAATCCTCTACCTGTTCCACATTTCCCCACATTTAAGTCAACAGTATAGAAAAGAAAGGACAGAGAACAAGTATCAGGGCACAGGTGAACTCCAGCTCCTCTCTCAGGGGACAGGAAAGGCACATGGAAGGCAGATGGTGCAAAAGCCCAAAACACTATATTCTGACAGGAAATTAAAAAAACACCTTCAAATCCAGAATACATGGCAACTAACTTTCAGTCGAGTTCAATGACCCAAGCTCCTCCCTCCCTCAGTGAGTAGTCAGAACAAACTGTCCTGACAGAAATGTTTCAAAGGCCAGAGTCCTGTTTTCTTATATTAAAGATACATTTTATGAGGTTGTTTTCTCTCTCTATAGGTCCAGTTCATAAAACAGTCAAATTGTTTCATGTACAAGAGCAGTGCAGTCGAAGATGTTTCCAGAGTGTGCTGCGCTGTCAATCTGACGATGCTCTTCCGTCTCTTTACTCAAGTCCCAAAGTAAGTTTCTTCAGATTTCTTGATTTTTCAAGGATGACCTTCTCAGCGAAGCTGTATTTTGCAGCAAAGTCCCAGTGAACGACATAACGAGCAGGGGATCTGAGATTCCAAAATGAAGATTAGAGCCACTCAAATAGAATTTTTTGTCAAAAACACATTTCTAATAAGATCAATTCAATGTATGCATTCTGTGTCAAAATATGAACTGAAGACAGTTTTGTCTCATCTTATAAATGGCTTAATAAGATTCAGAAACAATCATACATTCAGGAACTTGAAAGGAATAAAGAATGAATTATCCGGTCATTTCAACAATTCCCCTGAAAACGTGTTATAGATTTGAGTCACAAAATAACAATCCCAGGTTCCCAGTTACTATGTTAATGTGAAGTGCACATTTTACACCATTAATGTGACATCCTATGACACGAGGAAAAAGTCACAGTTAGAAACCTTTATAATAATTCGAGGTTTTAGAAGAAATATGCTCATTTTAAAAACAGAACATCAAGATTCAACTTACTATGGAATAAACCCCCCTGTGCCAGTAGGAAGGAGGTACTACCCAGGAGGCTGTGCCACACACAAATGCCTCAGGCTCTCTTTTTACCACTGTACTTGTGGGGCAGCGTTTTGTGAACGACGTCTGCTCCATTACGTTACAGAGCTCTGGACATGGGGCTTCAGTTCAATGAGTAAGGCAGTAAGCGTCCTTCAAGATTTGAAGCTCCATTCGAGAACCCCTGACAGACAGTTGACAATAAAGTCAAGAGCAAGGTCAGAAGTAAAATGAAGATGATCTTGTAGATCAGGGCTTCCTGACCTGACAGCCAAGGGCAGTCCCTCTACCCTCAGAAATTGCAGTCTTGTTGGGGAAAGGATCCATAGTTACCTTCAGGTTTTCAAAAGGGTGTCGAAAAGTGCCGAAATACCAAGAACCACTGTTCTAGGCTCACATTCTGTGTGTGTCCCTACGCACTTACTGTATCCAAATTTACAAAGATCCGTTCCTCTCTGGGTAAACGAGCTTAGATTTCTACATTTCCACAGTGATGTGCCAGACTATGGAGTAGAGTGACCCAAGAAGGTACACATTTTCTCACTAAAATTGTTACAGTACAACTAAGGACAACATTAGACAAATGTCAGGTTTTATTTAGAAGTTTCTAGTAAGCAACCATCAAATACTGATTATAGTCATGCCATCAATTCTCTACTATGCTCTGTATTCTACATTACTCTCTAACGTTGCAAAATAGAGACAAAAGATCCAGATTTTATAATATTTTCTCTAGTATCTACGATACTTATTTTGAATTATATTCATTTTTGAGCTGCATACCCATTTATAACACACTACAATAAATATCAAACTCTGTGTTAGGAAATCCATTAATATTTCCCCAGATCACATACCACTGTCCTTACAATACTGCAGTGTGCTAGTGTGAACTACCCTAATGAGTCTAAGAATGCCTACTATCCAAGGGATTTCATATTCTATCTCATAATCTCCAGGAAATTAATTTCCTTCCCTTATTATACCTTAGTTAGCTATGTAAGGGGTTATCCCCCACCCCCACCCCCACCATTTTTTTATTCTTGGGCTCTTAAATTTTCCCCCCTCTTGGGTCTCTTTCATTTGTACTCAAAGTGTTCAGAATCTAAGAAGGTTTTTAAAATATTCATTTCAGTATAGACCAACTTTTTTCCTGTCTGTCTAATTCCTTCTGGGTATATCAAATGCCGAGGCCCAGTCAATACTGTGGCTAGAATTGGCTAAGAGGAAACACCTCTATTGACAAAAGTATCACAGAAGGAGAGTTTTTAAAAAGCCAGTTGTAATGGGAAAGCAGCAAAGAGGCAACACACATTTAAATTAAAATGTAACCTGATTTTTAAAAATCGAATGTCTTCATTGTGCCACCTATTAAATATACCTATCAGTCAAATCCTCTTAAAGCAAAGCAAAGTAAAGCAAAGGGGTGGAGGGTGTATTTTATTTAGTTCTGGAAGTCTTCTAATAGAAACGTTATGAAAACTTGGGTTATACACCAACTTCCGTATTATTGGATAATCTACCAATAATAAACCTTGTAATAGTCAAATACATTAACATTCTACTGGACTACCTCAGCCTTTTCCTATGATCCTTTTTCAGGCTGTTCTAAATACAGTCTTAAAAATCAATTTTTTCCTCAGTTTTGGTCAAAGGGGTAGAGAGGCTGTTGTATCATTTGACCATCAAAATAACTGCCCCAGAAAATTCCTCAAATCTGTTAATCCCAGCAGGAACAGGTCAGGGAACAAGTCAACCACTGGCTGTCACCCAAGGACTGTCTGACTCTCCTATCAAATAACAAGTTCTCCAGCCATTCCTATGGTTAAGCATAAGCATACCCTAGCTCACAGTCTGGGCCTATGTGAAAGTGAGCCCACAGTTTTAAAACAGTATGGTCAGGTACACAGAATGGAGCTAACTTTCGAATTTTTAAGGGGAAATATTCTTTCTTGGAGATTAAAATTTGTTTTTCCTCCTTTTCATTTACATGGTCTATCTCTTGGCCCTCTTACTTCCCCCTAACCCATTCGCCCAACAATAGGGAGAGAGGGAAGAGGTAAAACTGAACAGTTCTTTTTCCTCCCTATTAGCACTTCTGTTCCTAGACAATAATATCCAAGGAGAAAATCGGCAGCATTTTGTCACAAGCGTATTTGGATATAATCTGTATATTCGAATACAGACCGTTCTGAGGTCATTTCCAGGCTGAAATTTTATAATTACTATCTCTAGGACTGTCACTTGATCTCTTCCTGTTCAATAATTACCACTGATCTAAGTAAGCTACACTGCACAGAAGTAGAAAGGTAAAGGGGCTGAACAGACTGGCCTGAGGAGTGGGGGAATACATAAACTGCCTGGGAAAATACGGGGTCCATAAAAACCCCCAAATCTTCAAAATAGGACTATCTCCAGAGAATGACACTAATACTGATAGATGACAATTTGAGATATGCATGTCAACTTAGAAACACAAAATTATAATACCTAGTCTTTTATATACTTTTTATTAAATCTACTGATTCACCTAGTAAGCCATTATATACACAAAACAATAATTTCCAGAGTTCCTAAATATTTCCAACATATTCAACTTAGGGATCCAAGATTCTGAACATGCCATCACCAAAAAAAATTGCAAACCTAAAAAACAAAAAGGAAAAAAAATTAAACAATGTCAAAAGGAAAAAACTTTCTAAGGTCAATATTTACTTTTATAATTTTCAAAATGACATTTTAAAGTTAATGTTTCTCTCTCATCTTACAGTTATAAGCTCTTAAGTCTAACATTAAAGTTTTGCTTAGAAACAAGGCAGTTTACTTATTAAAAAATATTAAACTATACTCATATATATCACCTATTTAATATTTATTGGGTCCAAATATCTTCACATTTACAATTTCAGGCTTTAAATTAAAGTGGCATCAGTTCTATATTTTCTGTTAATAAGCTATTATTATGGTGACAGATATTCAGATGTATAAATGAGATTACTGATTTCATTCTTATATAACACATGCCTTTAGAAACCACATTTTTAGCCAATTAATAGTGGTTAAAGTCTTTGTACTTCTATCACATTCATTTTTAGCACATGAAATAGAAATATAAAAGATGACCTTCAAAGTTCTTCTAACTTCAAACAGGGTCAACTAGATAGGCTTTATTTGAGGGAAGAAAAAAAGTGTTGGGGTAAACATAAGAAACAAGAATTTCAAAAAAATAAAAACAATCTATTTGTTTCTTATTAAAGCATTAACACACAAAAGTGAACTATATGAACAATTCTGCTAATACAGGCTTAAAAACTATGTTTTTAGATTGGCCTGTTTAATTTTTCCATAGAAAAGCAAGAGGTCAGAGTTCACATTTCCAGAAGAATGAAAACAACACATAGGGAGATCTAGAAAACAAAGGGAAACTGCTTCTCTTCGGAACAAAGCTAGACTGACTGACTGAAGGCTAAACCAAGATCACAGATAGAAGATAACTACACTGCTGTGAGCCTAACTGGTGCCTGGATTTGCATGGCATGTGATTAAGTCTGTCATCACAGAAAGCCACATATACAAATAAAAATACATTTTAAAACTTTAAGTCACTCTCAACATCTGCGAAAATACTGTTTATAAGATATTATTTGTAATACTCTTTATAAGAAAATACTGTTTGTAGAGAAATGAGGTAATGTAGCACTATACCAACAACCGAGACCCTAGAAGAAAACATGGAAAGAAGCATGACTTTAAAAAATATATTAATGCTGTCACAGTTCCATAGAATTTGCCCCCCCCCCACCCCATTACCCTCTGGAAGGGGATGACAATTTCATTTTCTTGGCATGCCATCAATTAAACAAACATATAATTCAGGCTAAATATAAGTAAACTTGTGATACTATTTTTGCTATTAACACTATTACATGTAGTACAAGAAATAACAAGTAACCATTTATTCTGAAAAGATGGCTTTGCATAAAATCTGAACTTGAGCAAAGACCCTATTGGAATTCTATTCCCAGCGGGATTCAGCCTAGTAATTGCCACATCAACATTATTTTAACAGGACCTGGACCACTGGAATAAACTTAATAAATAGTAGCACTCTCTCAAAAAAGTTTTACTGTAATAAAAACAAACAGTGCTATTCTCAACTATAAAATACATTTTGAACTAAGATACCGGCAATAATTAAAGTAGAGCTAACTGATACTACTAACATTCTTAATAGGACTTTACATCTTAAATAGAAAAACAAAAACACATATATAAGACATTAAAATTCTTTATGACAGCAAAAGAAAGTTGTGACAAGAACCCTAACTCCCTAGTCTGAAACGCCTCACAAGTCTGGAGTCCCTTCTTAGAGCAAACCCTATCATTTTTCAAAGGAAGAAAATTATTTCAATCTGCAAATTCCTTAATGGCTCAGGCGTTTTCACAGAATACAGATTTTGTCACTAATTAAGTAGCTCACTAAAAAGTTCAAACAACTATACAAGGCTTACCATGTAGATTTACACAACTCTTCACCCGAGACCCAGTTAAGTTAGGGTATATTAGTATATTGTTTAATACTTTTTGTTCGTAACTTAAAAAATTTGTTTTAAAGAGGAAGGAATTGGGATAAGAGAACAGACATGGAAAAACATGAAGGCCTCTCTTTCTCTTAGGTTTTGCCATTACCATTCTGTTTGAAGTGGTTTCAGGACGAGGCGATCGCACACCTTCTAGTCAGAAATCAGATGGCCTCAAAACAACCTCATTTCAGTCTTAGGCCTCATGTCTTTCGCTTAGAGCTAAAAATAAAAATACATGTGAATGAACAAATGAGCATGGAATGAAATCTCTAACATGACACTAAAATAGAAAATATCAGAAGCCATTTTTATCACAGAAAAATGAAAACACACACATTTCTATGCAGAGCATCACAATCCTATTTAGAAGGAAAGAGTACTCTTCTTGCCCGTCAGCTGTTGGCTCTGATAGTAACAATGACAATTTAATACCAAAGGTGGTTCCACAAAGCTACAGTAGTATTACACTCATCTCCTGAGATTCTGGAACATCCCCCCCCTCCTTTTTTCACAAAGTTAAATACAACAGTACCATTAATGAATCTAATGACATTAGATAGCAACTCAGCTCTTTTTATGCAAATAAACCAAGGCGAGCAAAGAAAGCATAATGCTGAAACAGAACAATGGGCTGGCCCTAGAAATATTATTTTTCTGTATTTAGAAACTCTGAATTCCAACAGCAACAATGGTGGTACATGAAAATTAACTTGTTTCTACAATCAAAATAAGGCATTCACTCACTCCACAAATATTGAATGTTTCTAAGTGCTGGAAACCAAATGCTGAATAGGAAAGCCGGGTTCCAGACCTCAGCAAGTGGCATCCTGGCTTTCTATCTCCTAAGTTTTTGTCTCAAGTCTGGGCTCTATATTGCGAAGGAGACAGAAAATAAGGATTGCTATGTTTCCACGAGAGGGAGGAGGGCAGTATATATGACAAGAGAATGACACTACAGGGTTTAAAACAAATCCACTGAGAAGCCTAAATCTTATGCTGTAAGTGACGTCCAGTCAGTATTTGGTCTCTGCAATGCGAAGCTTATATTTTCAAAATCCTCATTAATCCTGAAAATTAATTCTCCTTCATTTGTAGAGCATGGTAGTTTCAATCCTCCAATATAAATGTCTCGTATTATTTGGTAAGGTGAAATCTGCCAAGCACCTTCAACAGTCACTTAATAGGGGAATACTTCATTCAACAGAAGCCATATTTTAAAATGCAGAAATTCTGTTGCCAAAGTTACACTTTAAGAACTGGCCTTAACTATAACATAATGAAGACAATTGCTTATGAGATTTTTTTTACACCATGCACATACTTTTGTTAAATAGAATTAATACATCATCACTAGAGTCTATACTAACATTACTGCTTAATGCTTTGCATTTTTCTGCTGGATCTATGTATACCAATGAAAGTCTTTAATTTTGCGGAACATGGTACATTACCAAAACACATCAAAATCAATCAATTTAAGCTCAATGTTCACCTTAAATAAAGAGTAGTAAAAAGATTTCTGAATTAGCTTAGCTTCTGCAGTTTTTCATGTGAAGTCCAAGTACATTTAGTATCTAGACAAAAGTTACAAAATTAAATGGCTTGACTCTGAAGTTTATAGGTTTCTGAACCATTCTTTAAAGTAATAACTTGCCATTTCCACGTAAATATTTAAAGAACTGTTTTGAGTTATACCTAGGTTTTAGAATATGGTTTGCACTAAGTGAAAATGTATTTTTTTTTAATTAAAAAAAAAATTTTTTTTTCAACGTTTTTTATTTATTTTTGGGACAGAGAGAGACAGAGCATGAACAGGGGAGGGGCAGAAAGAGAGGGAGACACAGAATCGGAAACAGGCTCCAGGCTCCGAGCCATCAGCCCAGAGCCTGACGCGGGGCTCAAACTCACGGACCACGAGATCGTGACCTGGCTGAAGCCGGACGCTTAACCGACTGCGCCACCCAGGCACCCCTGTATTTTTTTTAATCAACAAAGCTTTTGAAAGTTCATAAAATGATTCTAACCGTTTTGTATTTTGATGCACTCAAATTTTAACCAAGGAAAACTGAATGCTGGCCTTATTTGGAAACAGTTCCTACTTCTTCCTTTCCCACATGCATCACAGATTCCCTACCCCTTTCATTTTCAGTAAATTCCAGAGAAAACATAACTAATTGATAGACACACTTTTCCTACTCTATGCCTCGAACACTCACTTATTTGTAAGTCCCAAATTTGTCCCGCATCCATCAAGAAAACCTATCATTTAGCTCACAGCTCCTCTCAACTCAGGTTTGCTACCATTCTTTGGCAAAAACAAAAAGCAACCAGAGGCTTCACTGGCCTCTCCAAAACTTGGATCTTTCCTTTAAGTAGCTTTCATTCCTTTTTGCATCAGTCATAGTCCGTTTTGTTCTACAAGTTACAGTCCTATCATTTCCCTGAACCAATCCACCCAGCCCAGAGGATGTAACCATTATTTCTTGAATTCTACAACTTTCACTACTGCCACTTTGATCAAGGCCTTTCATGATGAAGTCATGAGATTTTATGACTCAGAAGACATGATTTACAGCTTATTGAGGCAAGTAATATTATACTCCATCTTAAGTTATACTAATCATGAAACTCCACTTGTCACATCAGGAATGTCACTCTGAGGTCTCCCATTTAATACAATCAATGGGGACACCTGGGTGGCTCAGTCGGTTAAGCATCTGACTTCGGCTCCGGTCATGATCTCACAGTTTGTGAATTCGAGCCCTGCATCAGGCTCTGTGCTGACAGCTCAGAGCCTGGAGCCTGCTTCAGATTCTGTGTCTCCCTCTCTCTCTGCCCCTCCCCTGCTCATGCTTAGTCTCTCTCAAAAATAAAAAAATAAAAAAATAAAAAACCACTAATAAGATCAACGAATTCCAGTAAGTTAGTTCCATTACACAGAGAATAGATATCTATGGGTTCAAGATGTTAACTGCTGTGAAGGAGTAACACCCAAGGCTATGACATATGACAGAGCATCAACAGGGGGTTTAGATTGGGCTGCCACTCTGCACAACCTCAGCAGGTGCTCTTCTCTTCCTGGGCTAGGTGTTCTGGCATACAGAGCTCTGTGGTCTTACCATACAGCAGTGCTGGTGAGGTCTCTTGTTGGAAACAGCATTTAAGCTGAGATCTAAAAGCTGAACAGGAAATGGCTAGGCAAAGAATAAGAGAGGTAGCATTCCACATAGAGGGAACTAACTATGTGAAAGTCCTTGGACAGGAAAGAATATGGTGACTTGGGAGGATCAGAAAGAAGGGCAATGAGGACCGAGCACACGGAAGAAGAACAAACAGGTATGAGCCAGACTAACCAGTCTCAAATGGCACGTTGAGGATTTGGGACTTTAATCTAAGTGCAATGGGGACTGCATTTATCACCCTTAACCATCTAGCTCTTTGCAGCACGATTACTACTCATACCTATTCTCTTAACAGCCAGCCATACACTTCTAACACACAGGGTCTTCTCAGTTCTCAGGAACTGACTACAAGCATACCCCAGAGACACTGCAGGTTTGGTTCCAGACTAGCGCAATGAAGCAAAGTCAAATGATTTTTGGTTTCCATGCATATGAAAGTTATGTTTACGCTACACTGTAGTCTATTAAGTGTGCAATAGCATTATGTCTAAAAAGGCCATGTACGTAATCATACCTTAATTTAAAAGCACATTATTGCTAAAAAAAATTCTAACCATCATTTGAGCTTTCAGAGAGTCCTAATCACTGATCACAGATCACCATAACAAATATAATAACAATGAAAAAGCTTGAAATACTGTGAGAATTACCAGAATGTAACAGAGACACGAAGTGAGCAAATGCTGCTGGAAAAATGGCACTGAAAGACTTGCTTGACGTTGGGCTGCCACAAACCTTCAATGAGTTAAAAAAAAAAAAAAAAAAAAAGCAGTACCTGTGAAGTACAATAAAGTAAAAGCACAATAAGACAAGGAATGCCTACATTCAGCTTCTGAAATGGCTTCCACCCTGAGCTTGAAAACATAAGCTGTCACCGATTCTCCTGTCTTCTATGTCTCTCAGTATTTAGCTTAACATTCTATACGTACTAGGTATTCAAAGTTTGCACAGAGACAAATCAGTCTTGGAAGAAAACAGACTGATGAAAAATTAATCACGACAGTACAAAATGCAATCATATTTAATAAGATTCTCTATTAGATGTCTATTTGAAATTGCTTTAACTCAACTTATGGACTTGCCTGATTTTCTCTTGTGGGGATGAAATATTTATGAACTCCAGAAATTTCTTTAAACAAATGCCCAATTATAACTTTATTAGTCCACAAACACAATGCTGAGATGGCCCGGCCGTTCTCTGTGCTCACCACCGGGTGAAAGTATGGCAGTGGCCTCGTTCCTCCATAGTATACCTATAAAAACTAGACAACCGGCTCCCAGCATTTAAAATGTACATTCAACTGAAAAGCAGGACTCTTCTGTTCTTCTGTTACAGACAATACAAGCCAACGACCTCTCACATTAAACTAGCCATCACGTTCTGCAAGTTATTGTAGGTACGCTTTACATAGGGGCAATCTATCATTTAGAAATTGTAGAATATGCTATTTCTTCCATTTTTGATAATTTTAACAAACGCTAAAAGTCAAGGGCCACCACACTTATAGATTTTAGCAGGAAATTACCATACTTCTGTTCTAAATGAAGATAAGCACCGAGTATTTTCACCTTATTTATTCTGGTAGGTAGGGCAAGATGTCAAATTTGCTGGGTTCAACATTTAACGGCTCTGCCCACATCCCACGGATCTATTGGTACAGACTTAGAAAGAAATGTAGGATTTGTTTATTTTAAATAGGAATACACTTCCTCTACCATGAGTTGCAGATATTTCAGCTCTTTCCAAGCAGATCTTTTTGTGTCTGCAGAATGATCTGAGTTGTGCCCAGAATCAGGCCATCATATAATTACACTTAATTAGATATTTTCTACACAAAACAAATAAAAATGTACTTTCATGGTTCTCATACTAAGTCCCCCATATTATGTGTCTTTATAACCAAGAGTGATAACTCTAGAAAGATTAAATGTTATTGGTTTAAAAAATTCTCATCTGCTTCACACTTGGTTTTAAATGGGTTAAAAAGACCAGATTTTGCACATTTTGAAGTTTAACATGGATATGGGTCCGAAGTCTAGTTTTCACAGCAGTAGATAGGATGTTTACAGGCCTTCGAAGCTTCAGCCGCGCTAACAGACAGATAGCGTTGTCCAAAAGATATGATCAGACTAATAACTAAACATCCAACAACCGGGTGGCACAATCTGACCGGGACAGGAAAAAGAGTCCGTATTTAGTACTGGAGCAGAAAACAGTGCCAGTGCGGCAAAACAGACGCATGCCGCCCTAAAGTAGAAACATCTGTCACAAATTCAGGCTCTATGAAGTACAGCCCACGATGGTCTAAATGGGATCTTTACAGTGTGAAATGACCATGTCATTTTGTGGTAGTTCCCGACAACACAGACAACAAGTACAGCCCCGTCTTGATAGGAAAAATCTGTCGTAAGACGGCCGCCAGGACTGACAGGGGCATTCCAGTCCCGGACCTAAGACTCCCCTTCCAGGTTCCTCTTCCCACCCTGCTTGGCACGTGCACCAAATTACTATTAATGAGGAATGCGGAAGTAACAGACTATAAATCGTTCCCTCTGCTTACTCGGGGGTCAAACCTCTGGAATGGGATCTCCTCTGAGCCCGCGGGTTTGAAATAAACCCCTGCCTTCCAAGATCCCCGAGTGCCGCTTGGGTCTTCCGCCTGGGGATCCAGACCAGGTTCCGTAACAGCCTGGGCTCCTGAGAAGAAAAAGGCCGTAGGAATGAAGAACACCGAGGGACAGTAAAAACTTGTTGGCACCTTCCTGGTCTCAGAAGTAGCTGTACTAATCTAATAAAAGGAAGGCAACTGGGAAGGACTCACAGACTTTAACTGCCTACACGAAGTGCCACCCCTTCCAGCGTCCTTTCTGTTAAGAGCTAACAGCATCCTTCACAATTTGTTCCCTTCCTCACCAGCCACAGCCCCTCTACACTGGAAACGCTCCTTAGTCGTGGAGAGCCACTGCAGCCACTATGACCCCCTGGGGGAATAACTTCAGTCTTCTAAATTGAATGACAAATCATCATTTAAAAATATTTTGTATTATGGAAAATTTCAAACGTATACAAAAGTAAACAGACGAGTGCAATGAACCCTCAAGTACCAACTCTGTTTCACAACTAAGCTAATCAACATCCTGCCCTTTCTGTTTCACCAGTGTCTCTGCCCACTCCTCACTCCCCAACTAATGAGGATTGTTAGTTTCCTTTTTTGGCCCTGGAGGTAAAATTTACAACTAAGTTGTTTTTTTGTTTGTTTGTTTGACCATTTTTAAATCGTGCAGTTTGGTGGTAATAAATATATTCACGTTGTGGTGTCGCCACTACCACCACCCATTTCCAGAATTCGTCTCATCTTGCAAAACTGAAACTCTGCAGCCATTCAACAGTAACTGCCCATTGCTTCTCCCCATCTTCCCCAACAGCCACCTTCTACCTTCAGTCTCTATGAATGAGACTACTCTAGGACCCTCCTCACACAAGAATCCTACAGTAAGCATCCTTTTGTATCTAGTTTCTTTCACTTGACATAATGTCCTCCAGTTATCTGTTTGTTTTGTTAATGCATGCTTGCTTTTCTTTAAGTTTATTTATTCATTTTGAGAGGGAGAAAGTAAGCTGGCAGTGGGGGTGGGGGTGGAGAGCAGACAGAATCCCAAGCAGGCTCCGTGATGTCAGCCACGGAGCCCAAAGCGGGGTTCCATCCCCGATGAAAGGCGAGATCATGACCTGAGCTAAAATCAAGAGTTGAACACTTAACCGACAAAGCCATCCAGGCGCCCCTGCACCTTTCCTTTTAAATTAGCTGAATAATACTCATTTGTATGTACAGACCATGTTTTATCTACTTATCAATCAATGAACGCTTGGGTTGCTTCCACCTTTTGACTATTGTGAATAACACTGCTATGAACATTGAGTGTACAAATACTCTCAAGACCCTTGCTTTCAATTCTTCTGAGTATATACTCAGAAGGAGAACTAATGGCTCATCCACTTTTCAGTTTTTGAGGGACCTCTAAACTGTTTTCCATAGCACATTCCCACTAATAGTGTACAAGGATGATAAACAATTCTTTTTTTTTTTCAACGTTTATTTATTTTTGGGACAGAGAGAGACAGAGCATGAACGGGGGAGGGGCAGAGAGAGAGGGAGACACAGAATCGGAAACAGGCTCCAGGCTCTGAGCCATCAGCCCAGAGCCCGACGCGGGGCTCAAACCCACGGACCGCGAGATCGTGACCTGGCTGAAGTCGGACGCTTAACCGACTGCGCCACCCAGGCGCCCCGATAAACAATTATTTTTAAGACAACTGAAACTTGATAAAAATTTGGAGTATACAAATTTTACATATGTTACATAACTTTTTCAAACACAACTGACTGGCTGGAGTCCCAATCTGTTAGCAAGTATTTCAAGATCCCTAATAATCTATCACCATTCTTTACGTATTTCTTTTTTTTTAATTTTTTAATGTTTATTCATTTTTGAGAGATAGAGACAGAGTGTGAGTGGGGAAGGGGCAGAGAGAGAGGGAGACCCAGAATCCAAAGCAGGTTCCAGGCTTTAAACTGTCAGCACAAGCCCGACATGGGGCGTTTTGAACCCATGAACTGCAAGATCATGACCTAAACCGAAGTCGGACTGAGCCACCCAGGTGCCCCTCCATATTTCTGAATAAATGTTTTCTTCTAATCAGGCTGGTTTAAGCAGACTACATTACACAATATTAGATTTATAGCTCACTCAATGCTAAAAATATTAACAGTACAGGAATTAAAAGACCTAAATGAAAATACAGTGGAATGCTACTTGGGGCTCCCAAAGAAAAACTAACCTTAAGACAGCTGTATCTTAACCTGTAGCCTTGACAGATACCAGCTAGTTATTAAATAATAGATTTCTTGGGGCGCCTGGGTGGCGCAGTTGGTTAAGCGTCTGACTTCAGCCAGGTCACGATCTCGTGGTCCTGGAGTTCGAGCCCCGCGTCCAGCTCTGGGCTGATGGCTCAGAGCCTGGAGCCTGTTTCCGATTCTGTGTCTCCCTCTCTCTCTGCCCCTCCCCCGTTCATGCTCTGTCTCCCTCTGTCCCAAAAATAAATAAACGTTGAAAAAAAATAAATAATAGATTTCTTGTTGTTCTTACCAAAGTCAGAAAAACACAAACTACTTTTAAATCACAAAAATGCCGTAACAAAATCTACCAGTAAAAACTCAAAGTTAAAATAACAGCTTTTGGAAAAATTTCTGGAAACATTCCATAAGGCAGCAAGCAATCTACTACAGTTCTCTCAAATAAGCAAACAGCCTCTTGGGGTAATGCCGAAAAGTTGTAGTGTTGGCAATGTTTTCCTAGGGAAAAACTAAGGAAGGAAAAATAAACACCCAATTATATTCACTGTTTAGTAACAGAATAAACAATTCACTAACGCTCTAAAATTTAAATGACTAAAAGTACATGCCCCACATATAAATAAAAATACAATATTTTTCATGACAATTTGCTTTCAGTTCCTGAACTTATAACTGCAGAACTTATGCTCTTGTAAAGTTAAATTGGAAAAATCCTATTCAGTATATTTTACAAAAAAGATTTCTTTGTTTTCTTTTTAACGTTTTATTTAGTTTTGAGACAGACAGAGACAGAGCACCAGCAGGGGAAGGGCAGAGTGAGAGGGAGACACAGAATCCCAAGCAGGTTCAGGCTCTGAGCTGTCAACACAGAGCCCAAAGCGGGGCTAGAACTCGGGAACGGCATGATCATGACCTGAGCAGAAGTCAGACACTCATCTAACTGACCCACCCAGGCACCCCCAAATATTTATTTAATTAGGGAATTCTATTTTAAAACAAATACTCGAATCTGCTTTTCTACTTCATACTGGACAGTCAACTAAAGTAGATAAAACTGCATGAAGATATGCCCCACCTTTAGGACCATCTGCTACATTGTAAAGCCTGAAGTTTCTTCAATGCCATCACCAACCTCAAACTGGACCTAAGAACAGAAATACTCATTGGCTGATACACACGTCGATTAAAAATTCAAGTGTGCCAGAGTTTAAGATACTTTACCATCAAAAAATATACATCCTCTGTATTTTACATTTTCAAAGGGACTGAATCTCCTGAAGAAACCTGAATTTGTATTGCCTCTTCTGGGGTGGCTCTTCCTCGGTAATTGTCACAGTCATCCCACTTCATCTCAGTAAGGTATCTGCTCAAATGCTAACTCCTCAGGGAGGCCACCCTATCCAATCAATGTGTCTAAAATCAAACAGCCCTTCCTATTCATCCCTTCCCAGTCAACCCAGAGCCCCTTCTGTGTCCTGCCATTTTCTTCCCAGAATAATGTACTGCTAACATTATCCCATAGTTTAACTCATTTATTTTCTATCTCCCCTACCAGAATTGATTCTAGTTTCCTGGCATTTATATCTGAAACTGTATTTTATGGTATAATCATTCAAGGAAGAAAAAAAGCTTTAATGCTATTCTATTATCTAGAGGGTAGATCGTATACTTTACCCACTTACTCTATCTGCAAAATAGCAAACCAGGATACTGTTACAGCTAAGTTTCTACCCATAACCTGTGATGGACCCGAGGTCATCAATAACTCACCCATCTCTGAGACAACTCAACGTGAATGCAGTTACACCTCAATTAAACACACAACACAACCAACTAGAAACAAGCACATATTGCCTATCTTTTTTGAAGTACAGAAACCACAAGCAGAAGCTGGAGAAACAATTATTACAGGGGCTCCTCAACAGAATATTTATAAAGGTTTTTGTCAAAGTTCCAGACAGTACTGTAACTGGTTGATCAAGTAATTATAAAAGCCAAACCCTGTGAATACAAGAGTACTTCAGGGTTAGTAAAGATGAAGAGAAGTTAGGAAAGCAATCCCTATCAAAATAACACCAGCATTCATCACAGAGCTAGAACAAACAATCCTAAAATTTGTATGGAACCAGAAAAGACCCCGAACAGCCAAAGCAATCTTGAAAAATAAAACCGAAGCCGGAGGCATCACAATCCCAGACTGCAAGCTGTATCACAAAGCTGTAATCATTAAGACAGTATGGTAATGGCACAAAAACAGACACTCAGATCAACGGAACAGAATAGAGAATCCAGAAATGGACCCACACACGTATGGCCAACTAATCTTTGACAAAGCAGGAAAGAATATTCAGTGGAATAAAGACAGTCTCTTCAGCAAGTGGTGCTGGGAAAACTGAGCAGCGACATGCAGAAGAATGAACCTGGACCACTTTCTTACACCAGACACAAAAATAAACTCAGTGGATGAAAGACCTCAATGTAAGACAGGAAGCCATCAAAATCCTCAAGGTGAAAGCAGGCAAAAATCTCTTTGATCTTGGCCGCAGCAACTTCTTACTCAACACGTCTCTGGAGGCAAGGGAAACAAAAGCAAAAATGAACTATTGGATCCTCATCAAAATAAAAAGCTGCTGCACAGCGAAGGAAAACAATCAGCAAAACTAAAAGGCAACCGACGGAATGGGAGAAGATATTTGCAAACGACATATCAGATAAAGGGTTAGTATCCAAAATCTATAAAGAACTTCTCAAACTCACCACCCAAAAAACAAATAATCCACTGAAGAAATGGGCAAAAGACATGAATGAACACTTTTCCAAAGATGACATCCAGATGGCTAACAGACACATGAAAAGATGCTCAACATCACTCATCATCAGGGAAATACAAATCAAAATGACAATAAGATAGCACCTCACACCTGTCAAAATGGCTAACATGAACAACTCAGACGACAACAGATGTTGGCAAGGATGCAGAGAAAGAGAATCTCTTTTGCACTGCAATGGGAATGCAGTGGGAATGCAAACTGGTGCAGCCACTCTGGAAAACAGTATAGAGGTTCCTCAAAAAACTAAAAATAGAACTACCCTACCACCCAGCAATTGCACCACTAGGTATTTATCCAAGGGATACAGGTATGCTGTTTCAAAGAGGCACAGGCAACCCCATGTTTATAGCAGCACTATCAACGATAGATAGCCAAAGTATGGAAAGAGCCTAAATGTCCATTGATGGATGAATGGATAAAAAAGAGGTGGTATATATATATATATATATATATATATATATATATACATACATACATACATACATACAATGGAGTATTACTCAGCAATCAAAAAGAATGAAATCTTGCCATTTGCAACTATGTGGATGGAACTGGAGGGTATTATGCTAAGTGAAATTAGAGAAAGACAAATATCATATGACTTCACTCATATGAGGACTTTAAGATACAAAACGGATGAAATAAGGGCAGGGAAGCAAAAATAATATAAAAACAGGGAGGGGGCAAAACATAAGAGACTCTTAAATATGGAGAACAAATAAAGGGTTACTGGAGGGGTTATGGGAGGGGGGATGGGCTAAATGGGTAAGGGGCACTAAGGAATCTACTCCTGAAATCACTGTTGCAGTATATGCTAATTTGGATGTAAATTTAAAAATAAATAAATAATAATTAAAAATAAATAAATAAATAAATAAATAAATAAAAATTAAAAAGAATACACTTTTAAAAAGAGAGAAGTTAAGAAAAAAAGAGTTAAAAATATGAGCGGGATGGGGTGGGGGCAAAGTAGGGTGAGCAGAAGCTGGTGAGTTATCAGGCAGTACAGGAAGCCCACAGGGAAAACTGGAAACAAAAGGAGAGAAAGCCCACAAATAATCAAAGTTTATGCAAGGTATGGCTACATAATTTCCAGGGCCTAGCTTACAAGGGAAATGCAGGCCCTTGTTTTTAAAAACAAACAAAAAAACCAAAAAAACAAAAAGCAAAAAACACAAAACACTTGCAGGGTGGCAGGAGAAAAATATTAGAGCAGTTGTGGGACCCAATGCACTCCCTGGGACCCTGGCCCTGAGTATTGAGCTGAAGACCTAACGTGAGACAACTAATTGCCCCAAGCAGCAAAAGCAGGGGAAGGCCAAAGTGAACCCCCACCTCTAAGTACAGCAGGCATTCACAGAAGCCACTGGCACTCATGGTACAATTTAAGGGGCAGAGCAAGGCCAAAATACTTCTTCAGGCATTTCCAAGTTGGTTTGTTTAACTAAGAGGGTGGGGGGAAGTGGTAACCCATTAACAGCTATTAACACAATTCCCTAGTTGAATAGAAGATTACTAAGCAGGAAACACAGTGGATACATTTTGGTGAAGAAGCATAATGAATTAGATCTGGATTCTATTACCACCCAAGAAAGATCAATATGGCTGACTGAGAGCAAGAAGACAAGAAACCCATAAATGATATCTGAAATATGTAACATAAAGAATAGGAAAGACCTAAGACTATTTCCCCTATTGACTAATACTCAGAGTTGGCCACGGTTAAAAAAAAATCCCATTAGGCAAGGAAATGGAGGAATTGGAGTTGGACAGGAAACAAGTTTTAATACCAGAATGGGTCTTCGGAGAGTTTAAAAAAAAAGTCTAAAATAAAGAGGAAAAAAAGAATCTCACAAAACTATCAGTTAAACACTGCCATTCCAGGAGACAAATTTGTTTACTTTGGAATTTATCTTCTAATTTCTGAAATGTGGTAATGTGTAAGAAAAGACTGTCATTTTTATAAACCATGTATGTTAATTTATTTTCCTGATATCCTGATAGATTAAACGAAATACGCTTTATAAGAAAAAAACTAAAAAGAAAGAAAAAACCTTCACAATAATATGTGGACAGTCCCTCTTTTTTGCCTTTATTTCTGATATAAGACAGCTCAATTAAACACTGAGAACAATTAAACCTGATGTTTCTGATAATGTCCACCATGTATAAAGGTAGATTCATTTGTATTCCATTTTTGTTTTTTATTTTAGCTTCTCATTATCATCTTGAAATTCAAAGGGTAGAGACATCCATTTAATAAGCAAGCCACTTATTTTGACGTCAAGTAATGTATTCCCAATTTACAAACTCGAAAAGCACAAAATATTTCTAATAAATGCTTACCACTATTATTACTTTCCAAAAGGATTATCATTTCAGTATGTCCCTACAACATCCTCTATTAGTAAGACTAGAAATACTTGGTTCATCTTCCAGCAGGAAAAGAACAAAACTAAAAAGATTAAGATTCTTTAAATTACTAAAGTAAAACAAAACTTCTGGCATTTACTCTAAGACACTTTCTTCTCTCCATAAATTAGTGCATCTGAACAACAAAAATGTCTTTTACACTAAAGCATGTTCTATCTCCTTCCCTCTGGAAACTATGAAATAGCAGTGATGTAGGGGAACAAAGGCAGAAAGAAATGTAGATAAAATTAAATTTCCTTATAAACCTGCAGCCCACTGACAGATACTTGAGGCAGGCAGAGTAGGACATTCCTCCAGGAAATCCCCACTGTCTTAAGGTTAATGCTTTGTTAGAGGGGAAACAACCTTAGCTTGACAACAGCTAGGCCTTCAGGGTGAGTTGTCTTTAACATATGAAAGTCCTTTTGGAAACTTCCCTGTGTCCTTACCTCCCCCAACTTCCAAGTATATAATCAGTCACTCCTCACAATCCTAGGGCAGCTCTTTTTTCCAAGGGTCCTGTCCCTGTGCTATAAGAAAACCACCTTTTTGCACCAAAGACGTCTCAAGAATTCTTTTTTGGCCATCAGCTTCGAACCCCAGTATTTCCACATGAGCAGCAGACAGCATATTCAGAGAAAGGAAAATGGGCTATGTGATATGAGAAACAATGTTCCACATTCATCTCTCAAAGCAGTGATCCTAAGGGAGCAAAGAGGGCACAAAATGGAGAAGCTAAGTGGACCCAATTTCAACTGTGGATTGCTCCAGTATTTTGTTTTCAGAATGGTAAAGCCTGAATCTTTTAGTTAGAAAGAATCTAAAGTCATCTAGTCCAGACTTTCACCAGTGCTAGAATCCCAAGTCTATTAAGTGGTTTATTTACAGCTTTTGTTGAAACATCTCAGAGGACAAAAAGGCTGTTTCTTTGGAAATAATCTTTTCCATTTCAGAGAGGCTCTGTTGGAAATCATTTTGGTCCTATACAATTTAGGAAAAATAAAAAATGTTACATTAATTACTTCAAGTAAGTGCCAACTCATTTGTTTTTTTACTGTTCAATAAATAATAGGAAGTTCCAAGGTCACGAATCTCCAGTGGTTTGTTATTCCAGTGGTTCAACAATCAAAGGCCTAGGCTCTTTTCACTCTGCCATTAGCAAGCTGGTTTAGCTCTCCTTATGGTTTCAAGATGGCTCCCATCATTCCAGGCTTCACATGCGGATATGATAATGTCCAGTATAAAAAGATTATTTCTTCCCTTCTGTAACTTTTTATCAGAGAGGAATATCTGTGTCTGAAGTTCCCTAGCACACATCTTATTGGCCAGAACTACACCTGGCCAATCACTGGCAAGGAAAATAGGTCCATTGTGATTGAGAATGATTATCATTTGCCCCACACCCCCACCTGCAGCCCCCCTGAACTGGGGTTTGCCTCTCTTGACAAAGCTATGAAGAAAGGGTAGATTACTTAAACAAAATAAAAATTCTCTTAGGAGGAAGGGAAGAGGAAAGGCAGAGAAAGTAAAAGTGATTCAACATTTGCTTATGGGTACATGGCCTCAAAATCTGCTTTCAGCAATTTCTAATCTCTAGATTTTTTAAAATAATTTTTTTTAAGTTTATTTATTCATTTTGAGAGAGAGAAAGCATGAGCAGGGGAAGTGCAGAGAGAAGAGAGAGAGAGAGAATCCCAAGCAAACTGCACTGCCAGTGTGGAACCTGATGTCGGGCCCAAACTCAGGAACTGTGAGATCATGACCTGAGCTGAAGTTGGATGCTTAACTGAGGCTACCCGAGGTGCCCCAACCCTCTAGATCTAATTGGAGAAATTGTTATACTTGTACTTAACTACACACTCTATATATGCAAAAAAAAAAAATACCGTGTGCTCTCATCCTCAATCCGAAATTCCTATTCCTCTCGTTTTGGTGTACTGTTCTACATATATGACTTTGTATCTCTCTACATGTTTTTACCATCTTGATCACTAATGTCCCTCATAAAAATGCCCAGGCCCTCTTAAAATGTTTAGTACCAGTACAATGAAACTAATGATCTCCCATGTTCTATCAATGCCATCTAATACACTCTGTTGCTTCTCTGGTACTCCCCTCCTGACTTCCAATAAACTTGCTGGAAACGATAAGCCTCTTTGTGTTCTATATCCTATACTTTATTTGTAAAGATGATATAGTGCAAAACTCTACAATTAATTACCCTATACTTCACCTTATTTTTGGCCTATCTTTCCAACCTAAGCAGTTGTTGGAATTTTTTTTTAATTCTAAAAACTAATGTTTGCCATTTTCCTAGTTTTCAATTATAGAAATTCAAACTTAAGGAAAACACACTCATGTTTACTTCTCAGCTTTGCAGAAGCAGGGCTATGTCACCTTGAGAAAACATCTTATTCTCACAAGAGGCCTTGTGGGATTGCATTAACTTGTTGAATTTCCAAGATCTAGAGACTAATCCTCATAAGGTGAGCAAAATAATCTGTTAGGTGCATTGAAAAGAGCCATTTCCCAGGGATGGACTTTCTATGGACTAACTAAAACCAGAATGTCAACTCAAAAGTGTTAAGTGAAAATTAGAACAGCTAAGGAACTGAGAGAAATTAGAGTTCTGTGGCCAATGTATTCCCACCTGCCCACTCCTGCCCACAGACAAACCATATTGGAAATCAATATATAGTCCAAAGAAACCAGATAATTGAATCATTTGAGCAAATCATTAGAGCAAACTCTAATTCTTTCCATGTGAGCATACCACACAGGAAGCCAAATTATACTCAAATGTTTACTGAGCATAGAAATCAAAGCAAAAGAATCAGTTTTCTAACATATATTTAACAATACCAGGGTAAATAGTCTCATGTATCATTCTCTAAACAGAGTACTGTGCCTGGTACTTGAATGAACACTGTTAAAATATGTCTTGGTTACATGAGGAAGAAACTTCCTTCTTGACAGTCCTACTTCTTAATTAGTTGCAATGCAACTCCACCAAGTTCTGATCAAGTGCCAATGACCTGGAGGTTAGCCTATCGTAAGGCCTGGGAGTCATTAACGTTTGAGTTCAAAGCCCACTCGTCCTTCTGGAGACCCTCAGGGAGGATCCTTTGCCTCTTCCAGCTTCTAAAGATCGCATGCATTCAGGGGCTCAAGGCCCCTTGCTCCATCTTCAAAGCTAACATCATCGGCAGCACAGTATCTTCAGATCACGCTCTGACTCTCCAGGCTCCCTCTTTCAGTTACAAGGCCCCCATGTGATTACATTGGGCCCACCTAGATAATCCAGGATTATCACTCCATCTCTAAATCCTTAACTTAATCACATCTGCAAAGTCTCTTTTAGAATGTGAGGTAACATATTTATAGTTTCTGGGGATTAAGATGTGACATCACTAGAAGATCATGATTCTGCCTACTACAGAGGTGCAGTACTATAGTTTCACCACTGATTTTATGTTTTGTTTTTAATGTCGATTTTTGAGACAGAGAGAGAGAGAGAGAGAGAGAGAGAGCGAGCGAGCACGAGCATGCTAGTGGGGGAGGGACAGAGAGGGAGACAGAGATTCCAAAGTGGGCTCTGGGCTGACAGCAGAGACCCCAATGTGGGGCTCGAACTCATGAGTCATGAGATCATGACCTGAACAGAAATTGGATGGTTAACTGGCTGAGCCACCCAGAAGCCCTACCACTGATTTTATATTAACCAGTTTAAATTTGGTGAAAAAATTCCATCTTACCTTGAAACTTCAATACTGTTAATTGGGAGGACACAGCTATTTTCATGTTCATACTAAAATTAGACTGCATTTTTTTACTTCAGTTTTCAGATACAAAATGGCAGGTGTTTGATTCATCAATGGAGAGGAAAAGAAAATATAAGGGTTAGGCAATCATTAAAACCCTCAAGGCTACATGAATTAATATGAGACAAATTAAACTAATAAGGAATATGTAAATGCCAGCTCCAACAACTCCTCAACCTTCATATCCGGGATCCTACTACCTTTCATTCTCCCTACCCCGTTCTCACCCTCACACTCCAACTTAGGTCTCATAGTCTGTTGTTATAATCACTCCCCTCTCTCATCTCATGGTACTTGGCTAGCAAAAACCAGCAACACTCCTCTGTACAACTTTCCGTCTACTTCATGCCAGCCCAAGGAGAGTAGAACATTGGGAGGAGAAAACCTCCACCACTCATCTCACATGGGCCCTTTACAGCTGCCCTCTAATCAAACTACGTTTCCTTAATCCAGGTGATTTTTTTCCACACATAATTATTTAGCCTCCTCTCTCTGAAACCCTGTACTCCCCTCCTCCCTCCCCAGTCCTCACTCCCAGGTTCTTCCTATTTCACTCAGCAAACGGAACATCCATCAGGTCCCACCTCATCATCTACTCATCTACCCACTGACTCCAAGTGCACCCTTATACCCTCCTTTCCCTCCTGTTAGTCTGGATAATTGCCAACTGCTTCGCTCTGCCTTTGATCACCTCTCGTCTGTTACCAACTCAAGGCTGCAGCTCTAGCAATCCTCCCCTGTCTCCTGCTTCATCAAATTTTTCCTCTCTTGTGGATCATTTCCATAAGCATACAAACAGGTCTGTAATTTTTCCCATTACACTTAACGTCTCCAACCACCTCCCTCACACCTTTTCCTAAGCCCACAAACCAAGTGCTCACCCTCAACACACAGCAAAAACTTATCAAGGTCATCAATAATTTTTACATGGCTAAATTTAGAGGTCAATGCTTGGTCCTTATATTACTTCACCTAGACAATCAATTTCTCTTCTACGAAGCATTTTTCACATTTCAGTTGCAAGACACCATACCATTCCGGGTTTCCTTCTACCAATGGCCAGGCCTTCCCACTCCCCTTTGCTGGATTCTTCTTGATTCCCGAAACTCTAAAAGTTAAAGTGCCTTAGGCCTCACCGTCTACATTCACTCCCTTGAGAAGGTATTCAGTCTCAGGACTTTAATTACTATCTGTGCTGACAATTCCAAATTTTGTATTTTCGGTCTGTATCAGATCCTTGGTCTCCAGTCTTCTATATCACAACTACCTCCCCCAATAGGTTCTCTTACATATCAAACAGGTATCTCTGCATATCCTAAACCAAATTCTTGATCTTCCCTATAAACCTGCTCCTTGAAGTCTTTCTCAGCTCAGTATGTGGGAACACTATCTCACCAAAACCTTAGTATCATCCTTGAAAACTTTCTTTCCCTCACATCTACCACACCGTCACATCAACAGACCAAATTAGCTCTCCCTTCAAAATATATCCAGAATCTGACCACTTCTTATCATCTCCACCGTTACCATCTTGAGCCAAGCCATCATCATCTCTTACTTAGGTTACAGCAACAATCTGCTTCCACTTCTACTATTGTTCCTGTGGTTTATTTAATACTATATGCTATTTCCTCCTTTTTTTTTTTTTTTTTTAAGTATGCTCCATGCCCACTGTAGGGCTTGAACTCATGACCCTGAGAGCAAGAATCCCATGTTCTACCAACTGAGCCAGCCAGGTGCCCCCAGGCTATTCCTGAATGCTTGTGTCCCCTCTGCCCCAGAGTTCATTATGTTGAAATCCTAACCCCCAAAGGTAACAGTATTATGTGGGGCCTTTGGAGGGTGATTAGGTCATGGGAGTGGAGCCTTCATGAATGCGATTAGTGCTCTTATAAAAGAGGGGCCCACAGAACTTCCTCACCCTTTCTGCCATGTGAGTACCTGGCAAAAAAGTGCCTGCTTTCAACCAGGAAGAGGGCCCTCACCAAAATGCAATCATGCCAGCACCTTGATCTCAGACTCCAGAACGATGAGAAATACATTTCTTGTGTTTATAAGGTACCCAGTCTGTGGTATTTTGTTATAGCAGCCTGAATGGACAACAGCTAGAATTATTTTTTAAATTATGGTTCATGGTTTATTGTTCCTCTCTCTTTTAAAATAATGTAAAATGTACACCTAGTGAAATTAAACAGACGTCAGGTTTCAATTCAATTGCATACACCCATGTAATCAAGACCCCAATCAAGACAGAATTCTTCTAACTTTGGGCTATTATGAATAAAGCAGTTATAAAATTCTTATATAAGTCTTTTTGTGGACATATGGGTTCCTCAGGTAAGTACCTACAGCAAAGGTTGGTGTAATAAGATAGAAACATGCACATGCATGAGCGCCACTATTCGTAATCGCCAAAAGGTGGAAACAATGTTCATCAACAGATAAATGGTTAAATAAATGTGGTACATCCATACAACGGATTCTTATTCAGATATAAAAAGGAATGAAGTATTAATACATGTTACAATGTGGATGAAGCTGGAAAACATTAAGATACGTGAAAGAAATCTGACATTAAAGATTACACTTATATGAAACATTCAGAATAGGTAAATCCATAGAGACAGAATGCAAATTGGTGGTTGCCACGTGCTGAGGGGAAGGAGAAATAGGGAGCCATTGCTTAATGGGTAGCAGGTTTTCGTTCAGGGTGATAAAAATGTTCTGGAGCTCGACAGAGATGATGGTTGTTGCTTAATACTGTGAATGTAACAGATCCCACCAAACTGTTCACCATGAACAGTTATGTTATATACATACATATATACATGAATGTTATATACGTTTCACTTCAATAAATAAATACATAAGACCCATACAGAATGTTTTATTTTTTGAAACAGAACAGCAGTCAGGCAATTCAGAATAACACAAAATCCAGTGTCAACACCACCCACCGTATGTGTGACTTAGGTTATTTCACTAAAGTATGTAGTCTGGAGTAAGTCTTCCCAGCTTTACAGATTTTTGTAGTTTTTTTTTTTTTTCATGTGTAAAATGAAGACACTTGACTATTGTGAGGATCAACCGAGATAATGAAAATGAAACACACTGTAAAGTGTATAAAAAAGTTGACTATATTTCTATTAGTACCAGGTAGAGGATATGCTCAGACTGGGAGGGCCACATGTAAATACAGGCATTGTATTCTCAGGCAGGCAGCTAGACCTATTTTGAACAGCTAGTCTTGTAGGCATGAGGAGAAACCAAGTTAAGCCACATCAGCAAAGTGTTCACTGTCGGCTTCTATAATGACCTAGCTTGTCAAAGGTCATACTTAAGATTGTCCTCAGCCCCAGTCAATGCTTTAACATTGCACTATATAGTGTTACTATAAAGTAAGAAGGGCTGAAGAAAGATTGCAGGAAAGAAAAGAAGCTACTTTCCTGAAGCCGTAAGTTTAAGATCTCCAAGTGTTCAGGAGTTAAAACAGGGTGCTAGTCAACTATTATGCCATCTCAAAGTTTAATCCCAATTAACATAGGGCAATAAAACAGTCTGATTACAGTAATTCGCTTATGTCTTACACAAGGAAAAACACTACCCAACATATAACTAGCCACGTAGAAGTAGCCTTAACTAGATTTAACATGTCCAAATTTAAATGTTGTTAAATTTTCATATGTAACAGCTACCAAATTTACAAATACTAATGAAAACTACTACCACTTAACCAACTCCATGACAGGTACTGTGCAACAGAGTTTACAAATATTATCTGCATTCCTTACAACAACCAAGGAATGTTGGCTGTTTGAATCCCTATTTTGCCAAGCAACTTGTGCTGAACCAAAGTAATCAGAAGCAACTCTGGGACTTGATGTAGGGTGGGGCTGACTTTGAAGCCCACACTCCAGCCATCATACCCTGCTGTCTCCCAGCCCCAGAAAAAACTCTAGGTTCTAATTCCTAAGGTTCTCAACTCTACTGAATACAACTTTGGAAGGTATATGGTTATTTTACTATTCAAGATAAATCTGATTCTAAACATCAGGGAGCAATAATTAGACAAAAGGGATTAATTCCAGAATGGAGTCACATTGTCTGTAACTGGTTGAGGTGCAGTTGTTGGTTCAGGGCTAGTCTGGATTTGAAGGGTCACAATCAGACCCTGGCCACGGAGAAGCCCGGAAGGGCTAAATCACTGAAGAATGCAAAAACAGAGCCCATAACTAGAACAATTCTTTGCATCTCTGCAGACCCCATGAGACTCACAAAAGTAAAGGAATAAACATACAGAAACGCCAGCGTTCTTGTCACTTTATGAGTTAGTTAATGTGGCTCACCAGTCCGTTATCTAACGTGGCTGCCATTTTGTCTTTTTTTTTCTTCCTCCAACTTGCAAGCAGAAAAGGCAAGCCCCTAGGAAAGGAAAAGAAATCAAGCTGGCCTCAGACTTCCTTGCGGCAACACTCCATGGGAGAAGGCAACGGAGCAAACCTCGGTCTAGTTTTGAGGCAAAGTAAAGTATGACCCAAGAACATTAAAATCTCTTTTTCAAGAGCTCATCTGAAGCTAAGGGCCACACAGAGCCTAAAACACAAAAAAATCACTGGGTGTCCAATACCCAGAAGCCTTTCTCTTGTGAACATTTCCTTCACCTTCCTGTGCTAAAGCTGCATCCAGTCACCTGACAACACAGCTTCTCCTGCAGTTCTCAGAGGCGAAGGCTGTCTTCCTCCCACATGCCACACACCTGAGCCCTTTTGATGACCTCAGTGCCACTTCTTCTCCTTCTACTGTCACACGTCCCAGGCTCTTTGAAGGCCTGTCATCAGACTCGACCACCATGAAGAAAATCTCAACACAGTCCACAAGAAACACCCACACAAGCCGAATTTGCTAGCCAAACTGGAAGGGAACTGGAAATTAACAACAAAGGCCTAGTCAAAGACCACTGTCTACTTGGCAATGTAAAAGCACCTCTTCTGAATTCAAGAGGATAGAAAATGGAGTATTTTAAGCTAAAAATGAACTAGTATTTTTGATTAGAAATAAACAGTGCAAAGAAGACTGCAGACCAAATACATGTGTAGGTACCTTTTAGGAGTTCACATTACAGTGAACACATCAAGTGGTTCAAAAATATTGCTATTACCTAAAAATTTCTATTCCTTCCACCATTGCCTTGATTTGTGAGGTAGTAATGCAGAGTCATCAGGTGGAATGCACACCAGGAAACCTGTCAGGGGACTCTGGCTTACAAGCAAGCACTATACAGTGAGAGCTCTGGATGCAATGACGGCTTTGCCACTAGCTAACGGGCTGAGTGTCCTGTGCCTCAGCTATCGAACTGCTCTGAGTCTCAGCTTCTGCAGCTACAAAAATTAGGAGAATGGGCTGAATTAGATTATCTCTGACCTCTCTTCTGGCTTTCAGAATTAAATCATTCTACCTGCAGAAACTCTTGCTGTTAACCTCTTTCAAAAGCAAGCTTTTGTGTAGCACACATTTCCCTGCTCTACAACAGAGTGCACACACTAACCTTTCCTTAGTGACAACCACCCTAATGAATATTTCCTATTGTGCCATGTGTTTTAAAACAGATACCACAATTCAAAAGCAAGAATAAGACACATTTCTGGGGTGCCTGGGTGGCTCGGTTGGTTGAGCACCAGACCCTTTGATTTCGGTCCAGGCCATGATCTCACAGTTCGTGGGTTTTAGCCCCACATTGGGCTCTGTGCTGACAGTGTGGAGCCTGCTTGGGATTCTCAGTTTCCCTCCCTGTCTCTCTCCCTCTCTCTCAAAAATAGACAAATAAACATTGGAAAAAAAAAAGAATAAGATAAATTTCTGCCTTCAAGGAGTAGTTCCTTTTCATTTGCTGAGTGGTTCCTCAATTCAGTAGAATAGATTGGGGTGAGGAGGGAGGGCAACACACTCTTCTTTCTGTAGAAAATCCTCCTGGTGTTCAAAGCTGAAAGGTTTATTATTGCAGTCATGTTTTCCAAATCAGGTAAAAAAGTGATTTTTCACTATTCCGCTAATGGAACTTTTACCAAACTCTTAGCATCAAACATTTCTTGAGTAGTTTCTCCTTGGCTTAAAAGGAGATCTGCCTTCCATTTTCCACAGGAAAACCACTAGCTATTCAAACCATCTCTTCTTTAAGAGTTAATAACTAACTCTAGAATTTAATGAGAATATTCAAGGCCAAACATAAAATACCATTTTTAAAATGGTTACACAGAGGAATGCCTGGGTGGCTCAGTCAGTTAAGCGTCCGACTTGGGCTCAGGTCACGGTCTGTTTGAGCCCCACATCGGGCTCTGTGCTGACAGCTCAACGCCTGGAGTCTGCTTTGGATTCTGTGTCTCCCTCTCTCTCTGCTCCTCCCCTGCTCATGCTCTGTCTCTCAAAAATAAATACACATTGAAAAAAACCTTTTTTTTAATAAAAAGGTTACACATATTTAGACTCAAATGCGATATGTTACAATAGTTTAATTTTACCTGAATTTTAATTTATTCCAAATCTGTTAGTTTTGGATTTTGTATTTGTGTCTAATTTTTTAAATCAAGGTGAAAAGGAGGACAGGGAGATGAGACATAGAGAGGAATATTTTCTATCCACCCAAGTCAACTGTCTTAAAGGACGATCCTTTCCATTCTTCTGCCAGTTCACAATAAATGAGAAAACAATTGTCACTTTTAAAAATACTCACCTATTTAATATATAACAAGAGATAAAGGAAAGGAAATGTGAGATAAAAAGCTCAAGTGTCAATTGGAATTCTCGCTTCTAAATTGCATGGGAAATCCCTGATCATATTCCTTATCAGATTTCTTACACACAAGGTCTGACAATAAAGTAGCAAAATTAATTCTTCAGAGCCACAGAAGAAGCAATGTCATTATATATTCAGCACATATACTTTTAGAAAGACAAGGAAGTCCTTTTCAGTTCCAGAACAAGACCAGCATTTAACATTTAAGATAAAGTAAAACTACTGATGGCTGATTTATTTATCTATTTTCGGGTTGCTGTTAAAACTGTTCACTCTCAGTTTCCAGTTTAACTTAAAAAAAAAAATTTTTTTTAACATTTATTAATTTTTGAGAGAGAGCGAGAGACAGAGTGTAAACAGTGGAGGGGCGGAGACAAAGAATCTTAAACAGGCTCCAGGCTCCGAGCTGTCAGCACAGAGCCCGACATGGGGCTCGAACTCACAAACCCTGAGATCATGCCCTGAGACAAAGTAGCTTGGTTAATCAACTGAGCCACCCTGGCTCCCTCCAGTTTTAACTTTTTAAAATGCTTCCAAACTGACATATTTTTCAATAAATAATTAAAACTCGTTTCCTCTTCACTTTGTTATCAAGATCTGAGTTTGAAGTTTTTAAGTTTCCCAAAGAACAAGTTGGTTCAGCATCTGACCCTTGATTTCAGCTCAGGTCATGATCTCACGGTCGTTGGAGTCTGCTTAAGATTCTCTCCTTCTCCCTCTGCTCTGCTCACGCTCTCTCAAAAGTAAAACAGAATAGAATAGAATAAAATAAAAATAAAATAAATCTTTTAGTGACTACTTTATAATTGGTTCTCATTCCTACCTACCTGAGATCTGCTTCTGACCAAACTCTCCTCTGGGTACTCTGCCTACAAGTTGGTCACTGAGAACCTTGTACGAAACACCATATATCTCATTCTTCAGACTAAGGTACAGATTGTGGGCCTTCCATCAAAAGCCAAGGGACATCAGAGTCCAAGGGACTCCTCACTTGATGTGAGGAGTGTGTGAGGAGTAACTTGGAAGTAAATGTGGAAGGGAGAAGTAAAGTTAGGGGGACTTTATAAAGAACACTGGATCCACATATGTGCACACCTACTAGACTTGTCATGACACCAAAACCTCAGACCTTTTTTAGATTGCACTTTACTGCAGTGATGTCAACAGAAACCTTGTGGAAAAACACGTGTTCTCAAATAGTAAATTCTGTTGTCAAACTACCTGAATTCTGAGCAGAAGACCAAGAAATGGTGTCATGATATCACACACAACGTGTCTCTGATTAAATAGGTATTTCCTGCTTCCCTAACTCCTCTACAATACTTTGTCTCATTTATTTTCAAGCACACCCTCTCTCCTGGCTTGTCTTCTTCAGCATGTGCCGCCCATTTCAAAGTGTCTTCCATCTTAGGGTGCCTGGGTGGCTCAGATGGTTTAAGTGTTCAACTCTTGATTTTGGCTCAGATCATGATCTTAGTTCGTGAGACAGAGCCCACTCTGTCAGTGTGGAGCCTGCTTGGGATTCTCTCCCTCTCTCTCTGCCCTTCCCCTTCTTGTGTGAGTATAGGTACACTCTCTCTCAAAATAAATAAACATTAAAAAAAAAAAAAGAAAAAGTGTTTTCCATCTTAATTACAAACAAAAACAAAAACTAACCTCACAATGAATTTTTTATTTTGGTATCCCCAAAGCCCACAGGCGATGGAGAGACATTCCTCAAAAAATATTCAGAAACTATCCATACTTCATGGGAAAGAAAGACAAGCAAATAAAAAGATCAACACTATACACAATTAAAACTACAACGAGAAAGTATTTTTCACCAACCAAACTAGCAAAAATTTAAAACTTTTTGTTGGTAAAGCTGTAAGAAATAGGCGCCTTCTAACATTGCTGATGAGAGTCCAAATTGACCGCCATTATGAAGGGCTATTTGCCAATATATATCAAAATTGCACACATACATACATACTCTTGGACACAACCAGTAAACTTCTAGAAATTTATTCTATAGCTCTGCTTACATATGTGTGAAGATGAGATGTATATATGTGTGTGTATGCATGTGTGGCATACATATATGCACAGTATCACAGCAATGATGGCAAAAGAGTTTAAGAAATGTAATTGTTGGGGTGCCTGGGTGGCTCAGTGGGTTAAGCGTCCGACTTCAGCTCAGGTCATGATCTTGTGCTTTGTGAGTTCAAGCCCTGCGTGGAGCTCTGTGCTGACAGTGCAGAGCCTGGAGCCTGCTTCCAATTCTGTGTCTCCCTCTCTCTCTGCCCTTCTCCCACTCATGCTTTGTCTCTGTCTCTCTCTCTCTCTCTCTCTCTCTCAAAAATGAATAAACATTAAAAAAATTTTAAAAAAGAAATGTGATTGTCTATTATAAAAGGTATAGTAGTAAGATACTATTTGTAATATATACAAATGTATGTGTGTGTGTATAAAAGGACAGGCAAACACTGGGTACCTCAAAGGGGAAAAGATGAAGGAAAGCTTTTTACTATATATCCTTGTTTACTTTTAAAATTTTATTCTGTTAAACCATTCAAAAATACTCTTAATATTAGCTTTAGTTAGGTCAAGAAATTTTACTATATTAATATTTCTCATACCTTCTATCTTATTTTTTTTAATACTAGTTCAAAAACCTAGGTTAACATTTCCTAAAAGACTTCGTATTTTCATTCCAAGAAGTTCTTTTGTTTTGTTTTGTTTTATCCCTTTTGACTCCCACTATCCATTCCTACTACCCACCCCCTCACCCCGCCCATACACATACCTCTAGCAACCACCAATCTGTTATCTGTGAGCTTGGTTGTAATGTTTAATTTATATTTCTTTTTTTAAGATTCCACATATAGGAGAGATCATATGGTATCTGTCTTTGTCTGTCTTAACTTATTTCACTTGGCATAATGCCTCAAGTTCCCTCCATCTTGATGCAAATGACAAGTTACAAATTTAATTTTTTGACGAAAAACTCCATACTGTTTTCCACAGTGGCTGCACCAATTTACATTCCTATCAACAATGCACAAAGGTTGTTTTCTACACATCCTTGCCAGCATGTTATTCTCTTGACTAGTCAAACAGGTGTAAAATACCAAATCTCATTGTGGTTTTGATTTGCATTTCCCTAGGGATTAGTGATGTTGAGCATCTTTTCAAGTATGCGTTGGCCATCTGGATGCCTTCTTTGGAAAAACGTCTATTCAGATCTTTTGTCCACTTTTTAAATCGGACTGTTGTTTTGCTCTTCAGTTGTAGGAGTTCTTTATATATTTTGGATATTAGCCCCTTATCAGATATATGATTTGCAAATACTTTTTCCCATTCGGTAGGTTCCCTTTTTATTTTGTTGATGGTTTCCTTTGCTGTGCAGAAGCTTTTCAGTTTGATGTAATCCCACTTGTTTATTTTTGTTTTTACTTTTGGTGTCAAGATTCAAAAACTTAAAGCCAAGACCCATGTCAAAGAGGTCTTGAATAAGGAGTTAATTTTCAAATGTTAGTTTTAGTTAAATAATAAAATTTAACTATGTTTCTAAGGAATTTTCCCTTTCCATATCATAAATTTAAAAGAAAATTCAATGTCTTCCATTGTACCTTCTATTTGAACTACCTCTCTCTTTCTTATATCTTACTTACATCTTTCAAGTAAATTTCAATTCCTAAATCCACACACACATTTCCACACAGAAATCTAAAGAGGTATAATCTGGATTAAGAACTTGAAAGAAATAGGAGAGAGTAGTTGTACTCTTTGAGTAACAAACAGAGAAAGGCTGAGATCTCAAAGCTATAGAAAATGAAAGACACTCCGTAAAATGAGATCACATAAATGCTCAATTCAATATAATGTCAAGTCTTTGGAATTGTTTTCATTGAAATTATAGCTCCTAACAAGGATTACCACAACAAAAAAGAAATCTCCAGGAGAAAGAATCTCTGAAACCGAGTACTCAGTTACATAACTAGCATTATTTCCTAACACTGTTGATCCAATGAGCTCTATTTTCTCTACGTTCTAACTAGTAACAGTGAACCTTAAAATTCAAAACTGCTGTGCCCCAGGCACCTCCAGAGATTTGGGTTCAGGAGGTCTGAAGTGAGGTCCAAGAATCCGCATTTCTAACTAGCACCCAGGTGATGGGATGCTGCTAGTGCCAGGACCACACTTTGAAAAGAACTGATCTTAATATAACCGAGTAATCTACTATGGACATCAGATATCTCTGAAATCGAAGTCTATGTATCACAGCCTCGGCTGGTGGTTCCAGAACTACTAAGAAACTCTCCTCTACAGTCTACAATAATTTCCTCTCATCTAAACCTCTGATTCAAGCCTCTGTCATACTTGCTAATAACCCAATATTCAACTTTTTCTTCATGCTTGGCAGACTTTGTTGTTGGTACTAGTCTCTGCCACTTACACTTCTCTCTGCCATGTGATGTGCAAGGAGAATGAAGGTCTTCCAATGGAAATGCCAGAAATAAATGCCCCAAGGACAGAAGTCTGCTGGAGTCAGATTAAAGAGATTCAAGTTAAAAAGAAGGGTTAGATGTAAATTTACACATTTTTGAGATCAAATACCTCTGTAAGGAAAATGAGCAAAAGAAATTCATTTGACACCAAATGTTATAATGAAGGGAAATACTGAACTGTAAGTTATACTGCAAACATAAATATAATTGGCTTTAAAAATAAGCACACAAGGGAGAGGGTGCAAATGAGTACCAGGAATTGAAATTTAAATGCATATTTATTAAAATCTTTACAGCCTTTAGGCATCAGAATGAAGTATTATCATTACTGTGTAAGCAGCCAGGATCATATTTGGACAGATCTGTAAACATATGGTGACAGCTTCATGCAGAGCACCTCTTTGTGAGGCAAGCTGGAGGTGGACTGGAGCAACAAATCGTAACTCTGAACTCTGGACCTACGCTCAGATCCTTGGGCCAAATGGGAGCATTCCCTTCCTGGGAAGGGGGCAAAAACTGAGGATTCCAACTTTCTCTCGGAAAGTACAAGGCTGAGAACAGACCCTGAGCTGGAGAGGAGTGGAGCTTCCCTTAGAATTCTCCAGGGAGATTCAAAGAGGAACAAATGTAATACATTACAGGCTAAGACTCGGCATAGGCCTGAGTTCTGGAAGAACTATGTACACAAGAATGGTCTGGCCTTTAATAGAAAAAGCATTACAAATAGGGAGGTAGCTGTGACACCCATTGCCCAAAACCCTCCCTGTCCTCAGTAGTCTGATTCCTTTTAAAACCAGTTATTTCCCAAGCTCAAAACATAACTAATTCTATGCCTTCTATTACATCATATACCTAATCAGATCATGTCATCTCCTATTTTAAAATCTAGTAACGACTTTCCTTCACTTATGGAATAAAGTCTGATTACTCTGACTTTCCCTATGTGGCCACTCATGACCTGGCCTTCTACCTTTTTGCCCTGAACTTCTTTCAAAAAAAACTTCATCCTCAAAGCACCTGTACTTCCATCCTTTAGGCTTATACCTCTGTACCTCCGTACACTCAACATTCAAACCGGCCAGGCAATTCTTCCCCTATGATGCCTTCCTCATCCACCACCTCAAGATGGCTCATGTGTGTCCCCAAGCAACCTCCCTGTACTTTTTTTCCCCAAATAGCTGAAGTACTTTATTTGTTTGCAATTAAGTTTGTTAACAATATATAATGAAATGGGCAAAAAATAATGTTGCAGTTTTTGGTTAGATTTAAAAGTCAAAGATGTTCATTGATAAGGAATCTGTGAATATGAGTATGGCGGAAATTTCTCCAAGCCATCTGCTCAGAACTGTCTCTGAATATTACCTTACTTTGGAAGGAACCGGCATACATTTGAATTAAACTCAGAAATTTTCAAACTAAGCTCTAACTAATAAAACTATTCTATTCACACTAAAACAATTTCAATAGAACTTTCCTTTCCAAAAACAATAAAGGAAACAAGCCATTCTCAAAAATGTGGTCCTGAAGAAGTAACATGTGAAAAATAAATGTACACCTAACTTCCACCTCTTCAAAACAGGATGAACGATCCTGATGAAAAGAAAGATATGCTTGTGGCAACCAGAAAGTTTTAAGGTCTTTCAAATTGTATAAAACGGACCTGCAAAAACGTTTAGTGTTCTCAGGATGCAAAGTTGGAGATGAAATGTGTTACCAAACCAGTTGCAAAAAGTGCACAGCAGCCATCTCTTGAGGTCAAACCTGGTACCCAGACATGCAAGAAAGCTTCAGGACAAACAGCTTGTTGACCTTGTCCCATACTGTCGCATAACCTGCTCCTATGTGCATTTCACAAAAGATTCATATTGTTCTGCTTGTTTGGTCTTGAGGATTTGCTCATATTCCTGAATTTTATCTTCAGAGTCTTTTAAGAGACACTCACATATTATTCCAACTTGTTGGAGGGTAAATGTGGGCTGGTCCTTCCTTCTTCATCCTGGAGGAACCTGGAGAAGTAGGTGCTTTGGGTGCTGAGGAGTGAGGCTGACTCTCCAAAGCACCCCACGCTTTCATAGAGCTTACCACAATGCATGTCATAGTTTGCTGGGATTATCCCCTGTCCTGCACCCTTCTCACCCCCAATACCTTAAGGGCCCTAACAAAAAGGATTTTTGTCTTATCTTTAGCCAACATTAGCAAAAATTAAAACATCTGAAACTATATTAAAAATATAAGTAAGGATGTACAAAAATGGGTAGCCTCAGACACTGCTGAACAATTTGGCAACAACTATTGTAAGTGAAAAAACTATACACCCAGTGACCCATTTCTGTATCCGAGGCACAAAGGCAGGCATTCGTGTGTGCTGCGTGACTGTGTGGAATAATATCCTAGCTAGTGTTTTCATTTATCAGATTTTTATGGAACCGAAACCCAGAATTTACACATGGAATATTTTAATATTTTTTGAAAAGAGGATACCATGGTCCTTTTAACTGTGAGTATGAATGTAAATTGGTACAATCTTTTATTGAATATGCAGATCTTCCTCAGCTTACAATGGAGTTATTTCCTGATAAACTTCCTGTAAACTAAAAATATGGCTAAGTTGAAAATGCAAGTTATCTACACAAAAACCACAAAAGGGGTGCCTGGCTGACTCAGTTGGTTATGTAACTCTGGATTTCGGTTCAGGTCATGATCTTATGGTTGGTAGGATTAAGCCTTGAGGATTAAGACAGGGGAGCCTGCTGGGGATTCTCCGTCCCATTCTCTCTGCCCCTCCCCCACTCATACTCTTGGGAGGCTTGGGCACGCTCTCTGTGCCTCACAATAAGTAAATAAACATCACACACACACACACACACACACACACACACACACACACACAAAAGGAGTGCAAGAGGGGAGAAAAAAACCCTAAACTAATCCTCACTTTAAGAGTTGGAGAAAAAATAACTTCACATAAAAATGAGCAACAGAAAGCACTAAAATCAGATCCCAAAGTTATTATAAGAAAAAGAGATTAAACAGCAAATCCTCCACAGACAATGAAAGCACACCTAACTAATTAAAGCCAGATAAAAGATATTAAGATGATATAAGGCATGAAAGAATGTAAGTCAGAATTTTCTTTTAATTCAGAAAAGAGGGGATAAAACTCAAGGAAAAACAAAACACCAGTTTAGAAATGAACATTATAGGGGCACCTGGCTGGCTCAATTGGAAGAGCATGTGATTCTTGATCTTGGGGTCATTGAGTTCAAGCCCCATGTTGGGTGTAGAGATCACTTAAAAATAAATAAATAATTTTTAAAAAATAAATGAACATTATTTTAGAAGACAAGAGCAAATAAACACAAACATGCTTTAAGAGAAACAGGGAAGATGAGAAATTTTTTAAATAAAAGAAAATGAAGAGATAAATAAAAATTAAGATACAATAGAAAATAACAAATATTAAAGATGGGTGAGGATACATAACACAGAAAACAGGAGTTGCTGACTAAAACAAGAAAGAAATAGAACCGAATACTGAAAACTATAATGCAAAAGACGTCTGCTTGAAAAAAATGCGAAGCTAAATACTGAAAGAACAAACCACATATCTGAGACTACCAGCCCTGAATGGCCAACATCAGAGATATTCTAAAAAAAAAAACTATTACTTTTTTTTTTTCAAATCTTTTAAAAATGTTTATTTATTGCTGAGAGAAAGACAAACAAGAGTGCAAGCAGGGGAGGGGCAGAGAGAGAAGGAGACACAGAATCTGAAGCAGGCTCCAGACTCTGAGCCGTCAGCACAGAGCCTGATGCAGGGCTCAAACTCATGGACCATGAGATCATGACCTGAGCCAAAGTCAGATGCTTAACTGACTGAGTCACTGAGGCACCCCCCAAAATTATTAGACTTTAAAGAAAAAGTCCTTTGTACTTCTAGGCAAAAGAGCACATGACTTAATTATCATTGGACACTGCCAGCAATATTTTATACCAGAATAAAACAAATATATTTAAGATACTTACAAAAATGCAAGCCAAGAATTTTGCATCCAGCAAAACTAACCTTCAAGTATCAAGGTGACACTATGTAAGAACCCTAGAAAAGTTGCTCTCAACTTCTGGGGAATCTATTAGAGAACAAAACTAAAGCTTCAGAAAACTAAAATGATTACAAAGACATATATAAAGACTGATACGAGTATAGCTAACTATATAGTTACTTGAAGAAGTAACATTAAGTGAGAGTTAAAAGCTTTGTAATATACTGACACAGTACAACTGTTAAAAACTTGAGGGAAAAAAACAATTGGAAGAATGGGGAAAGTATATGCAAAAAAAACACCTATGTTCTATTTTGATTCCACAAGAGAAATAAAAGTCCTTATCTCCAGAGCCCTTTCTTGTTCATACACTAGAATATGGACAGCTAGGTTTCACAACAGAAATATGGGGGAAAACAAAAAAGAAAAAAAAATAGTACTAGAAAAATGTCCCAAAACTAAAAATGACTTTCTTTGCTGAAAAGGCCACGAACCAGAACAAAGGATGAAAAGACCCATATTAAAGTACATTGGTATAAAATTTATTGGTGGAGGACATGATCATCTACAAGGAAAGTCCCATCAAATCTACCAAAAAAGTTATTAAAACTAATATATCAATACAAAATAATCAGCTGTATTTCTGTAAACCAACAACTAACAATCAGCATTGAAATTAATAACAAAATACCTTTAACAATAGGGTCAGAAAATATGAAACACTCAGAGACAATTCTGACAAAAGATACAAGAACTTTACACTAAAACCTACAAAATAATGCTGAGAGAAATTAAAGACCCCTAAAGGAGGGGAGATATGCCATGTTCATGGATCAAAAGGTTCAATACTGTTAAGATTTCAATTCTTCCCAAACTGATCTAGAAATTCAATACAATCCCAATAAAAATCCGCACACACTGTTGTGAAGAAATTTACAAACTGACTCTAAAATGCATATGTAAAGAACCAAGAAGAGCCAAAACAACTTTGAAAAGGAAGAACTTTTCCTTTGAAGACTTAAATGCATGACCTTCAGGACTCATTTTAAAAGTTATAGTAATCGTAACTATACTGGAATTAAAATTTTTTAAAAAGTTACAGTAATCAAGACAGTGTGGTATTGGCCTGAAGATACACAAAAAGATCCATGGAACAGAACACAGCTCAGAAACAGACTCATACTTTTATGGTCAACTGATGTTTAACAAAGGTGCAAAGAAAGAATAACCTTTTTCAACAAATGGTACTAGAACAACTGGATATTCAGATATGGGGAAAAAAGAACTGATCAATACTTCATATCATATACAAAAAGTAACTGAAAAATGGACCATAGACCTAGACGTAAAACCAAAAGCTATAAAATTTTTAGAAGAAAACAAAGGAGAAAATCTTTGGTGTTCTTGGGTTTGGCAAAGACACCAAGTGGTGCCTGGGTGGCCCAGTCAGTTATTATGCATCCAACTCTTGATTTTGGCTCAGATGGTGATCTCACCATCACCATTCAAGTCCACGTCGGGCTCTGTGCTTACAGCACAGAGCCTGCTTGGGATTCTCTCTCCCTCTCTCTCTGCCCCTCCCATGCCTGCATGCTCCCCCCCTCTCTCAAAATAAATAAACTTTAAAAGAAAAATAGGATACCAAGAGCATAATCTATTAAAGAAAAAGTTAACAAAATGGACTTACTCAAAATGAAAAACTTTCACTCATTAGAAGATTGAAAATACAAGCCAGAGACTGGGAGAAAGTATTTTTCAAAGCGTGTACCTGATAAAGACCTTGCATCCAAAATAAAGATTTCTCAATACTTACTAGTAAGAAACCAAACCCCAAATCTTCTTTGCCAAAGAAGATACATGGATGGCAATAAGCACATGAAAATACGCTCAACATCATCAGGGAAATACAAATTGAAACCGCAATGAGACACCATTATACATCTATTAGAAAGGCTAAATTATACAACTACAACTGATCATAACAAGTGCTATGGGCTTAAGTGCCCCCCCAAACTATTATTGAAACCCTAATTCCCCAGTATCTCAGAATGTGGCCATTATTTGGAGATACGGCCTTTCAAGAGATGGTTAAGTTAAAATGAGGTTAGTGTGAGTCCTAACTCAATCTGACTGGTGTCCTTCTAAGAAGAGGAAATTTGAACATAAGAAAAGAGCATGTGAAGAGGCAGCAAGAGAACAGCCATCTACAAGCCAAGGAGAAAAGCCTCAGAGAAATCAACCCTGCCAGCACCTCGATCGTACGCTCCGGATCTATAAATAAATAAATCCCTATTGTTTAAACCACCCAGTTTGTGGTATTTTGTTAGGGCAGTCCTAGCAAACAGATACAGCAAAGGTATAAAGCAACTATAATTCTCATTCTGCTGATGGAAATGCCAAATGGTATAACCAACTTGGAAAACAGGAACAGTGTCTTAAAACTTTAAATATATACTTATCATATGATCTAGCCATTCCACTCTTAGGGATTTAACCCAAAAGCAAAGAAAAAAATATGCATGTGCACACAAAGACTAGACACAAATGTTTATAGCATTTTTATGTACAGTAGTGCCAAACAGGAAAAAACCCAAGTATCCATTAAAAGATGAATGGATAAGATAGTGTTTCCATACAATGGAATACTTCTGGGCAATAGAAAGGAAGGAACACAACACACAAAGAAATACACACAACATAGAGGACTCTGAAAATAATTATGCTGAGTAAAAGAAACCAAACAGGAAAAAAAAAATAGTGTATAATTTCATTAAAATAAAATTCTACAAAAGGTATACTATAGTGAAAGACAGCAATTCAGGGGTTACCTGAGGACAGGGAGGAAAACAATGTGGAGTGATAAAGATGCACAAGAAAACTTTGGGGGGTAATGGATATTTTGGTTTTCTTGATTGTGGATCTCACGGTAGGGATATGTATTTCAAAACATTATTAAATTAAACACTTCAAATGTGTGTAGTTTTCTGTAAGTCAACTGTATTTCAACAAAACTGTTAAAAAATTTAAATAGCAAACATTTGAAACTACCAAGGAGAAAATGACATAATATTCTGATAAATTTCTTTCAGGCCTTGACGGAGGAGGTAAAAAACTAAGAATACAGAAAATATTAAGTTGGAACATACAAGGGCATACTCACGCACCTAACTCTGTATCATGAAAAGAGAATTATGCTCTTATTAAAGAATTCACAACACTACACAAAAAGTGAACACACATGGGACTAGTAGAGAACATCTTAACAAAACAGTCTAATCATATACAATAAAGCCAGAGATTTATGACAACAAAACAATAACAACATCCCAAAATTCACTAATCTGAGAATTTAAAATACTCTCTCATAAATATTAGGCCAAAGGGGAAATCAAAGGCATAATTATAGATTATCCAGGAAATTATAATTAAAATGAAAACCATGTCAAAATCTGTGGGCCATTACCCTATCTGTTAATCTGAGAAAGCTCGAAGTTTAAATATCTATGCTACTAAGAATAAAAACAAATTAATAAGCATATAAAACAAAGAATTCAGAGAAAGAATAACATGAATCTACAAAATCAGAGAAGAGGAATTAATAACAATATCAACTGAAGTCCACATAGGAAAAGAACAAAGACTGTATTTCTGATTAAAATTCAATATAACGTATAAATCACTAATCAGCTACTCAAAATCTAAAGAGAAACTATAAATATCAAAACTGAAATTAGAAAAAAATAAGAAAGCAAAAAGAATTATAGGAGACTATTTTCTTAACTAATGTTCATAAATCTGAGAATAAAGTCCAATGAATAAACAGCAAAACTGACTCATGGAACAGTAAACCTGAATAGGTAATATAATGCTTTGTATGGAACTGAGAAAGCAAAAAGCTACAGTCCAAAAATCAAGTCCAGATTTTTCATTTGTGATCTTTTATACAGTCAAAGAGTAGACTGTTCTGATGCTATTCAAATTGTTCCTGCAAACAGATGAAAGAAAATTTGTCAACTCCTTTTAGAAAGAAGAGTAATAATGAAATGCATAAACACACACATAAGAAAAAGACTTGTTAATTTCATGTATGAAAACTGAGGAATACCCAATATCCAATAGAAAAAACACAGCAAAACTTTAAAAGAAATAATACACTTTTGTCAGGATTCTCATACCAATTAGAAGATTAAAAAGAAGAATATATACTCACACTTTCACAAGCATAAAACAATGAAGTATCCACTTAGTAAGAAATGTGAATGATCTACAAAACAAACCATATAACTCAACTGGGGGACATAAAAGAAATCCTAAATTAATTGAAAACTCATATCTTATTCTGAATTGGAAGACTCTAAATAATACAAGCTGCTAATTCACATCAATGTAACTTACAAATCAATAAAATTATAAATAAAAATCCCAGCATATTTATTTTATAAACTTCAAAATAATCCTAAAGGTCAACTGGATGAATAAATAACCAGGACTGACCAGAAAATTCTGAATTAAGAAAAGTACCAGATATCAAATCAAACGTATAGATTACACTAATATGGTTTGGAGTTTTACACACCCAATAGAATGGGAAAATAAAATAGCAGATATTAGCAAGGACGTGAAGCAAACAGCTACTGGGAGTGCAAACTGACACAGCCACTTTATAGAAATGTTTGTCAGTATCTACTAAAACTGATCATAATATGCAGAGAGAACAAGAAGAAAGAAAATGCCAAATAAAAACAGTAAAGAATAGGGGCGCCTGGGTGGCTCAGTCGGTGAAGCGGCCGACTTCGGCTCAGGTCATGATCTCGCGGTCCGTGAGCTCGAGCCCCACGTCGGGCTCTGTGCTGACAGCTCGGAGCCTGGAGCCTGTTTCAGATTCTGTGTCTCCCTCTCTCTGACCCTCCCCCATTCATGCTCTGTCTCTCTCTGTCTCAAAAATAAACATTAAAAAAAATTTTTTTTAAACAGTAAAGAATAACATGAGAACTAAACCAAACATTAATACTAAAATGGGCCAAAGACATATTAAAACAAACAAAATTATAACATAGCAATGTAACTCCGAACAGAAGTGTATATACATGTTCATCAGAAGACAAACGCAAGCATGTTTATATTACAGCAGCATTATTCTTAATATCCAAAAAGTAGGACAACCCAAATGCCCATCAATATTAGTACAGGTAAGTGAACTGTATATTCGGTCAATGGAACACCATACAGCAAGGAAAAAGAACAGTCTACAACTAGTACACACAACAACATGGTTGAATCTCAAAAACAATGTTGAATTAAAGAAGTCTGACACCAGGGGCACCTGGGTGGTTCAGTCGGTTGAGTGTCCAACTTCGGCTCAGGTCATGATTTCCCAGTTCATGAGTTCGAGCCCTGCATCAGGCTCTGTGCTGACAGTTCAGAGCCTGGAGCCTGCTTTGGATTCTGTGTCTCCCTCTCTCTCTGCCCTCTCCTGTTCACACTCAGTCTCTCTCTCTCAAAAATAAACATTAAAAAATAATAATAAAATAAAATAAGTCAGACACCAAAGCATCTATATAATTCTGTATGATACCAGTCATAAAATTCAAACATAGGTAAAAACTCATCAATGGTGTTAGTGTTTACCGTTGGGGTGGGAGTTGGGGGGGGGGGAGGGTGGAATAGTTTTAGTGCCTAAAGAGTCAGTCACCAAGGGTATTTCTGTGGATGTGGTTTCTTGACCTTGGTGCTGGTCACATGGGAGTATTCACTTTGTGAAAATTCACAAAAAAGACACAAACTAAGGACTACAAATTAATAAACATGTTTTGGTTATCAGACTAAAAAACTGAAAATACTTCCTTGAAGGAAATACAAATTAGTAGCCACTTTGAGTCTTTTTTTATGTTTGCGTTCTGAAATCCAGAAATATTTATCCTACTAGATACTAACACAAGTACAAAAGGTAAATAAACATACCACCAATTTCACTGAAGAACTATTTGTACTTCTATGTATACTCTCTGTATTCATTAAAAAACTAGAAACCAACTAAATATTTTCACTAAGAAACGATATTAACAAATCACGGCACAATGGAAAGGGCCACCCAGTGGATTTCTATGTATACATTTAACATTAGCAGACCTATATATACAGATATACAAAGGCATGCAAGATGTTAACTAAAAATCCCAAATTATAAAACAATATATATGGTATACTCCCATTTTTATAAAAGTGAATAAAAATAATGTTTATTCAACAAAATTTTAATAGTGGTTTTTTCTGTGAGGGTGAAATTGTGAGGAATCTCCACATTTCATATTCAGAATGGTTTCCTGGCTTGAAATAGCATGTATCATGCTTTTATAATCTGAAAAACTATATAAAAAATTAATGAGATGATAATATTTCAAAAATGCCTATGCTTTAAATCTCCTTTAAAAACCTACTGTTGTGTTATCCTTTGTGCAAAACCCTCTAGAAAACACAAGGTGAAAGCAATTTTAATAGATAAACTTCCTTCTTCACCTTTACCCTCCAGTTTGGGTTACTTTCCCTCTGATTCCCACCTCATTTCCTAAACTGCAATATTATCTCTCTGAAAAAAAAGGAGCTGAACATAATGATCAGTTAAAATTCCTTCCAACCTTGAAATCCTTTATCTTTTCCCTTCCCTTTTCTTCTACCTCCGTTAGCCATAATAACGATGTGTGCTGTTCCACTATATTCACTGAGTTTTATTTTCTCTTTCCTTAATTTAAAATTATGTTAGAATTTCTCCCAAGATAAAAAGAAACCCAAACTAATTTGCTTCATATAAATTCTTTGTGGGGTGCCTGGGTGGCTCAGTCAGTTAGGCGTCCGACTTCAGCTAAGGTCATGATCTCACGGTTCGGGAATTGGAGCCCTGTGTCAGGGTCTGTGCTGACAGCTCAGAGCCTAAAGCCTGCTTTGGATTCTGTGTCTCCCTCTCTCTCTGCCCCTCGCCTACTCACACACCCTCTCTCTCTCTCTCAAAAATAAACATTAAAAAAATTAAAAATTAGTAAATAGAGACATAAAGACATAAATAAATAAATTCTATGTGAACAGCCCTGAAAAAGCATTCCTTAATCTCTCTGGGATTTTCTTCCAGTTCCTCTGTTTTTTTCCCAAATGATATAAATATTCATTGGCTATTCAGAAAACAACTTTTTGTCCCAAAAAGTACCTTCCAAGGTGAAAGTTTCTACTGTTAAAAGTAAGTAAACAAAAGTAAGGAAAAGTGCCTGGCTGGCTCAGTCTGATACAGCATGTGACTCAATCTCAAGGTCATGAGTTTAAATCCAATGTTGGGCATGGAGTCTACTTAAAATTAAATAAACAAACAAGCAAATAAAAATAAGCAACAGTGAAATTGTCTTGAATTTTCTCTCCTAATTTTATTTTAAACCACTATGCCTACTGGACTTACACACCTAAGCGATCTTATACTAGTTTAAAAAATCACACACTAATACATTTGGCAAACGTGTATATGAAAAGCCACAATTCAAAATATTTGTATTTATCTTTGAAAGGTATTTTGTAGGACTGCAGTAGGTAATCGTGTAAGAGCAAAGAACATGAACATAGTTTACTATTTCATCTATTCATATGGCAAGACTTTAACTTTGTTCATGAATAACAAGGGAAGAATGTAACAGAATTCCACCCATGTAAACACAATGTACCATTTCCTAAAATTTCATGTTAAAAACTACAGCGTTAATAGCAAAAGAAGTAAAGCAGCTAGAAAGCATGATGAATTCAGATCAAACTGAGTTCTAGTTTCAGAAAATGTACACCCAAGATCCATTTGAGAATCTCTCAGCAAGTATTTTATTTACATTTTTCTCAATCTTTTTCAACTTATCAATTCACATTCCCCTTTGCTTCACATTTTATCCCACTTTAAAAATATCACAAATCTGTCTTCAAAAGTTCCAAACAACTCCCACCAGCAAGAGAAATAGTTAATAAACTTGTACTAATGTTGTGATTTTGGCTTTACAAGAAGCAATGGCATCATTCTCATAACTGACTGGGAAGAAGATTACAGGTCCTGTTCAATAGATTATTAAACTGAAGGTTGGATGCCACTTAGAGACAAGAAGATCACAGGAGAATGACAATGGTAAACATACTTATTAACAAACTACATTAAAAAGAGGCTTTTTTTAGTTCCCAATTTACATTAAGAGCATACATATAAACTTTTGCTAAAGTACACAGAATTCAAATGATACCTGATGAAAATGTCCCTGCTAGCAGTAAGGGCAGTTAAAACACTGGAATAAATCAGTGGCATCAGGGGTGTGATACTAGTTGGGGGGGAGGGGTCTTTCTGAAGACATTAAGTAACAGCATGGTTCCCTGCACTGTCTACAATGGTCCTCTCTGAAATATTCGGGACAATATCCTCAGCTCTGACTCCATAAAATACCTAGGCATATTGCTGGCCTCATCTATACCACTCAAGGTGTAACACGTTTTTTAAAGCCAGACTAATATTAATTTTTTAAGCTTTGAATCTAGATATATAAATTGTGGGAAGGACAGAAGGAGAAATGGAAGGAGGATGGGAGAGATGGAGAGAAGAAAGGAGGGAGGAAAAGTCAATGTACTCTACCACTTAAGAATAACTGGTCACTACCAGGATAAGATTTCTGGCACCTGAAGAACTTCAATTTGAACTTTTTTCCTAAATAAAGTATACACGTGACCAAAGGTTTTCATTCTCTGTTCTACCATTAGTAACACCAATCTGTTTTATTTCACTAATCTTTGCTTTCCAAAACAAATGAATAGAATTAAGTTAGTGGCCCAAAGAACTAAGCCAGAACAGAAAGTCAAGAAATGACAATTTGATCCTTAACTTGCTTTTGAACAGAATACAGCTGATCTTTGAATTTCACCTGTATGCAGGATTTTTTTTTTTTTTATAAATACAGCACGGAACTGTAAATGTATTTTCTGTCCCTCATGATTTTCTTAACATTCGCTTTATTTTATTGTAGGAAGACAGTATATCATACATATAACATACAAAAGATGTGTTAATCAACTGTTTATGTGATCAGTGAGGCTTCCAGTCAACAATAGACTATTAGTACTTAAGCTTTCGGGACTCAAAAGTTATACACAGATTTTCTACTGCACAGAAGTTGGCATCCCTAATCCCCATGCTGTCCAGGGGTCAACTGTATTTCTTTTCTAGTTAATCCTTTTAACTGCTATAAACAAATTTAAATGTAATTAGAATTGAGTTCATTGAGTCACAATTTCCAATGATGAGAAATTTCCTAAGCAGTCTTAAGCGAACCTTGTACTTTCCATAATGCAGCAAAGATATTACTGGGTCACTAGGGCTTGAGAACAGCACAAATTCTAGCTGACAGATTTGTCAGATGATAAGTTATGTACTGATACATAGATGAATAGCCAAATGGTTTGGCATTATTCTGATCTTAACATCAACAGAGTGATACTAACAAAATTTTGCTATTTGGAAGAATTTTTTAATTATCAATTTTTAAGTTACAATTAGAGTACAGTTAGATTACCCTGTGTTATCCATTGAATTATAACTAACTGCCAACATTCACACTTAAACTCAATGAAGAAACTGAACCTGTATAAAAATAACCATCATCAAAGCTAAGGAAAGATACATGAAGATAATGAACAACTGAATTCAATATTAATTTATTCCTTTAGATCAATGCTCTCAATTGACCCAAATAAACCAATTCACTAGGTCAGCAGATAGCATGAAGAAACTATGAAATATGACATAACTCATGCATGTAGCATGTATAACACAGCAAAAACTTCTGAAAGTATTATATCAGTTTTAATAAGCTAAATAATTTTAGGTCCAGAAACTCTACTACTGTTGCTATTCAGAAATAATTTAAAACATCTAAATATAGTTTGGATCACTTTGATAATATTATGAGAGAAGAATCAATATAAAGGTATTAGTATCAGTTAAGTTGGCGTTTGGTTCATTCAAAGTCCTCACATGGCATTATTATAAGGTACAACAGATTTCTTTTTTCAAGTATCTGAAACACAAGAAATGATTTGCTTTTAATAAACCTCAACATATCATCAATATCAGACTAGTTTTTGAGACTTCTTCTTTGATGGTAGTGGTGGGAGCCACCTAATTCTTATGATGGACAACTGGCTTTCAGTAATGCCAACTCCATCCTTAAGAGCAATAAATCCTATTGCTTCTTTCCTTCAAAATATTCCCAGACTGAAACCACTTTTATTTAATGCTTATTTATTTTGAGAGAGAGAGAGAGAGAGAGAAAGAGAGAGAGAGAGAGAGAGAGAGAGAGAGAGAGAGAGAGAGAGAGAACACATGCAGGAGAGAGGCAGAGTGAGGGGAATGAGAGGATTGGAAGTAGGCTCTGCACTGTCAGAGGAGAGCCAGATGCAGGGCTTGAACTCCTGAACCATGAGATCATGACTTGAGCCGACATCGGACGCTTAACCAACTAAGCCAACCAGGTACCCCAGAATTAATGATGAAACCACTTCTTATTACCTTACCCTTACCACTATCATGTCGACTTAAGCACATTTCCTCTGGACTACTGCAAACAGTCCTTTTAATTGGTCTTTTTGTTTCTACCCTTGCCCCTACTCAAGACCAATCTCAACATAAAACTCAAGACAATCCTTTTAAAATATAAGTGTGGGGGCGCCTGGGTGGCGCAGTTGGTTAAGCGTCCGACTTCAGCCAGGTCACGATCTCGCGGTCCGTGGGTTCGAGCCCCGCGTCGGGCTCTGGGCTGATGGCTCGGAGCCTGGAGCCTGTTTCCGATTCTGTGTCTCCCTCTCTCTCTGCCCCTCCCCTTTTCATGCTCTGTCTCTCTCTGTCCCAAAAATAAATAAACGTTGAAAAAAAAATTAAAATATATATATATATATATATATATATATATATATATATATATAAGTGTGTAGTAAAGTTGGTCTTGCCCAAAAAGAGGTCTAGCCACTGCCTAGGCTTTCGGGAGGTAATCTAAGTCATATCTGACAGAAGTGACCTTGTTTAGGGAAGGAGCTGGTCATACCCCATCTTAGCATAGGAATGGCCATACCCAGCAGTCTTAGGATGGGGGCTAGCCATGTCAGAAAGACCAATTTAGTATGGGGGCTTCAGGTCACACACAACCAAGAGACATGGAGAGTGAGTTCAACTACATGGGCAATCAACCAATCATGCCTATGTAATGAAGCCCCATTAAAAACTCTGGAAACCAAAGCTTGAGTGAGTCCCCTGGTTAGTAATACTCCATGCAAAGGGTTACACATCATGTACACACTGATACCAAGAGGGTAACCATTCTGGCTCCAAGGAGGAAGAGAAAAGAAGCTACACATTTAGAATTCTCCCAGGCCCTGCCCTAGGATTAGCCCTAGGAGTCTCTTCCTTTGGCTAATTTTGATCTGTATTCTCTTTCCGTAATAAGCAGAACTGTAAGAATAACAGCTCTCAGTGAGTTCTGTGAGTACTTACAAATTATTGAACCTCAGGGTGATTTGAGCAACCCCCTGAAATTGCAGCTGGCGTCAGGGGTAAAGACAGTGCTGGGGCCTGCACCCACAAACCTGCAGTTTGGTTAACTCCAGGAAGGTATCAGAGTGTTTTTATAGTTTTCTTACAAATTAATAGAGTTTTTAGCATACTTGTAATCTTTTTTTGTTGTTGTTGTTGGTTCCTTGTCTGCCTCTAAATATGGTAGTCTACCCTCTCATTCTTCAGGAGAAAACAAAAGTACCCTTCCCTCCATTCTCTTTTCTCTCTGCTGACTGCTTCAATCCTCTTCAAATATTCTCAGTAGCCCACCCTCACTTTATGGACTCAAAACTGAATTGTAAGATTTTCTCATCATATTCTCTTAAGTCTGTGATGTAAAGTTTCTACTTCCCCTGGAAAAGAAAGACAAATAGAGAATACAAAAGATTTTCTACAAGCACAGTCTCATATTTATTTGAGCTTCATTAGGGATAAAAACAGTAAGAATCTTCTGGCAAGGCCCATGGTTTCATCCTGAGGCCCCGAACCAGTGGCACCTGCTTCTCTAGTCTTGATATGACGTACTCTCCAGAATTGTATACATTTTACAAGCTTACTTTATTACGCAAAAAGAGTACTCTTGGGGCTCCTGGGTGGTTCAGTCGGATAAGTGTCCAACTCTTGGGTTTCGGCTCAGGTCATGATCTCATGGTTCAAGGGACTGAGCCCCACACTGGGCTCTATGCTGACAGCATGGAGCCTGCTTGGCTCTTCTCTCCTCTCTGCCCCTCCTCCCACTCTCTCTCTCAAAATAAATAAACATTTTTTTATAATTAAAGAAACAAAGTAGTCCTCTCAGCTTGGTTATGGTCATCACTGCCTTGTCTTGCTTCAGGCTTCCAAATGTTAAACAGCATTATTTAACATTTGGGCACACTGAGTTCCCTGCCTTACTAGTTAATTGAGGGTCAAGTGTTCCAGAGTGCTAATCGAATATGTTTAAAACTGTGTTTTTGTATCGCTATAACCAAAGACTTCATAATTTGAGTATTAGTTTCATTTTATAAAATAAACACAGGATACCCCCCCAAAAGAAAAAAATTATTAAGATTTCACAGTAGTTGTGCATTATCTTCAGGATATGGATCCTTAAATGAAATTTGAAAACTGCATGCGCTATAAGGCTTTACACCCGGCATATGCTGTCTGTTTAATACACATACATAGTTTTCACCTCACTCCTTCAGTGGTCTTTCAGAATGTGGAGTTTAACACCGAATTGTCAGAAAGCACCCATCACCAGCCCTTGCAGAGACTACTACTGAAGGCTAACTGGCCTTCCTGCATTTGCTCAACTCTCCCTCACGTTTTCCACTCTGCCGCAGATTGATCTTACTCAAAATGCAAATCTGATCTCCCATCAATGGCTTTCTGGAGCCTTCAGGATAGTCAAAATCCTTATAAGACTCTCACGACATGGCCCTTGCCGCCACGTGCTGCTCTCCCCTGCATGTGTATACTTCAGCCTCCAGGGTCAGCTTGCACAGGACCCCCACCCTCCCCAGACCCTACTCCCTCCCTCGGAACCATTCCCTCTGCTCCATACATCCTTCCCTCACCCTTCTCCCAGATTCTACTCACCCCTGGTTGCAGATTTCATGTTACCAAAGAGATCTTTGCTGATGCCTTCCCACAAACGAGGAAAGTGCCCGCACAGGCTCACATCAGACACCCTAACCTTCTGCAGCACTAAGCACACCTATTCCATTCGTCTCACTAGACTGGAAGCTTGAGGACAGGATCCAAGTCTTTCTTACTCACTGCTACATCCAGCCATGCTTTGCACATTTTTGCTGAATGAACGAATGAGTCCAGAAGCATAAAATATACTGACTTTAAAGGTTTCAAAGTCAATTGTTAGTGCAAATAACGTAATTTTATTAAAATTTCTTTTCAAAAATCCATCACAAAAGGAAAATGCTTTAAAGTGAAAGTTGTTTATTTACCATTACAATACTAGGTGGTTTTTCAACAATAAAACTTCAGTACACACTTTTTAATTATTTAAAGAGCATATGTTTTCTAAGGATTTAGAGCAGAAAGAATATAAATGCAAGATTACTGGCTGCCTAATGAAGTTTCATTTTAAATTAATTTCCAAAGTCAATTAATACCATGCCCAAAGGGCATTTTATTAAAACCACAACCAAAAACCTTTTGTTAAGCATAGGGTCAAATCTATGTTCAAACATGTGCTAAATTTTAATGCTTTATTTAGGAATAATTTCCTTCCTAAGAAGTTCAATTCCTTTATAAATAGAATCTATCAGATTAGAAACCAGCGATTAACATTGTGGCCTACGTTAAAAGAAAAGGAAGAAAAGAGGTCACCATAAAAATTAGTCTTCTTCATAGCTCAGAGTTAAAATTATCTAAGAGGAAAAGAAAAATATCAAGTAAGGATTCTCTAGTGCAGAAACAGCTGAATTCACTCCTAATTGAGAAACACTATTTAGAACAAGATAAACTACCGCCGATCATAACCTCATTTTCTCCAGCACCGTAAAAAAACAAACAAACAAACAAACAAACAAACAGGAAGATAGAGTGACTGCTCTGGCCAAAGGCTGAAGCCCAAAGCATGAGAAAGAACTGGAGAATTTCACATATTTATTTTTGATCCTTTTATATATCTGTCCTGTATCCTAATTATTTCAACCAAGTTCACAAAGGGTATGGACTCTCTGACACTTTCTCTATCACCAGAATTTAGCAAAGACCTTAAATATATTAATACAAGAGATTAAATAAGCATACTGAATACAGTAAGATGGAAGGTCAGGTCACAGCCTGAACTTACCCATAAGTCAAATGTTATGTCCGATATGATATGTAAGACCGTTCCAAATAAAATGTACAAAAGCAATTAAGTACAAGTTAGATTAATTCCTAATGCAAACTATCTATTCTGTGTTAGTTCAACCCTTCCTCCCTTTCAGGAGCGTCATTTCAATTATCACTTTCCTCCTCTACTGGCTCCTTCCTTTCATTTGAACACACTCAAGTCTCTCCCAACTCAAAACAAAACTCCTATGGATGCCACAATCTCTTCTGGCTGTCTCCTTCACCAAGCCCCTTCATATCCATGCTTCTTGAGAAAGAGGTGTACGTTTCTTCACGTCCTAGTCACTCCTTAGCTCACACATGCATGATGCAAGTAAATTACGGAGTCATAAAACTAAAGATGAAAATAGTCTGTGTACAAAACCATTATATACTCATTTAAACATTTCAAAATTTATCAACTGAGAAACTTATCCAAGGCTCTTTCCGCTCTATACCTTCTCCTACCTCTCCACCAATTTTATATCCAAGCCACCTGCCACTTCATCTATACCGCGCAAGATCTAGCTCCTCCAGCATGCATTTTTGCACAGGTCTTTGTTGGTTGCGTTCCTTCTGCTTAGAATGCTTTTCCAACCTCTTGTTGATTTAAATCTTTCTCATTCTTCAATGCCAAATTCAAATTGTAGCTGCTTTCTGTAGCTTTCCCTACACCCAAAGTAAAGCTACTCCCGTAACTGTTTTCCCATAATACTTTACTCAAATTTCCCTGACTGCACACAACACATCCTATTCCATTGTTTTTAACTTGCCTGTCTCCTCAGCTGTTCTAAATTACTAGTAGACAGTGTCTTAATTCAAGTTCTAAGAGTTTCAAAGATCTGCGAAACCCCTAAAATTAGAAGCAAAATTCTGTGTATCTTACGTTTTTTGGAGAGGAGGTCTATAGCAGTTATCAGTCTTTCAAAGACGCATGTGACCCCAAAAGAGTTAAAAATACTGCCCCCTAAATTAGCACAGTATCTGTCACAGAGTAGAGACCCACTAAGCATCTACTAAATTGTCATCAATATAAACATACAAAGTGACTGCACAGGGACAGGAAAAAACAAATCTCCTTTACAGAACTCTAAATAACATATGCACACACTGCCCCCTCCAGGAGGCGGAGCTTAATCCTCTGGCCCCCCACACACACAGTCCGTGGGGGTGGGTACTTAGTGACTTGTTTCAAAAGAATAGAGTGGAAAAGAGGAAAATAGTAAGTTTACAGTGGAGAAACCTGAAGACACCACCTTAAGCAAGGGATTAGCTACTTAACTGAAGGTCAACCTCGCCCACGAGGTCATGCAGGTATCACGCATTCCTTGATGTCATGTGTCAAGAAAGCCACTTCATCCCTATAGTATTCTTTCCAAAAATTTATAACTTCTGTCTAATCATGGATAAAAAAAATCAGACCAACCCAAATTGAGGGACATTCTACGGAATACCTGACCAGGACTTCCCAACTGTCAGGGGCATGAAAAACCAGGAAAGACTGAAACTGTCACAGCCCAGAAGAGACTAAGGAGATATGACGACAAAATGTACTTTGGTATCCTGGAATGGATCCTGGAACAGAATGAGGACACAAATGGAAAAACTGGTGAAATCCAAATAAAATCTGGAGTTTAGTTAATGGCAGTGTCTTACTTTGCACAAAGGTACCATGGTAATGTAAGATGTTAAACAAATGGGGAAAACTGGGTGGGAGTATACAGGAACTCTCTGTGTGGTCTTTACCGTTTTTTGGTAAATTTACAATTATTCAAAAAATAAACTTTTTATTATTTTTTGAGTCTTTTTTCATGTAGTTACAAACTTTCAGATTCCCGGCTTCCAAACTTTTGAAGAATTATTAGCAAACAGATTTGTTGTCCAATCTCCAGTAAGTTACATTAGACATTCAATAAAAGGTGTTATACTCAGGGGCGCCTGGGTGACTCAGTCAGCTGAACATCTGACTTCAGCTCAGGTCATGATCTTGCGGTTTGTGAGTTCGAGCCCCACATCGGGCTCACTGCTGTCAGCCAAGAGCTCACTTCAGATTCTCTGTCTCCCTTTCTCTGCCCCTCCCCTGCTTGTGCTTTGTCAAAAATAAACAAACATTAAAAAAAAGATGCTATACTCAAACCAAAGCAAAAATCTGTCCAGTCAATTATAATTACAAAAATTATAAATTACAACTTAGACATTAGTGACTGGCATCTATTTCTTGATAAGGAAGTTTCAAATGTGTCATTAGTGGCTTTTTAAATCTGAACCACTCAACTCTCTACATTCAAGCATCACACTGTGCTAGGCACTAGGATGTAATGTGGAATCGGGGAAAGACCAATAAGCAGTAATAAAGGGTTAAGTACTAGGACAGTGGGATACAGGATGCAACGGGAGGAAAACAGGAGCTCTCTGGACTCTTAGGACTGTCTGAGGGAGATTAGGATGGGAGGATCAGTAAAATTTTTTAGGTAAAATTTAGAATGAGATCCGAAGGTTAAGAAGCATTAGCCAAGAAAAGAGGATTGAGTATACGAGGCAAAGGCAACAGGCCTGCACAAAGAGCTACAAGTGAGAGACCATGGCCAGTTGTTCAGTGTGGCTACAGCTTAAAGTGCTAAGCAGGGCTTGGCAAAAAATGCAGCCGCCCAATTTTTCAGTCTGCTTTTGGGAGTCATGCCTAGAAGCCTGGCCTAAAGTTTCTTTACCTTTCCCAATAATTCTGGAGCAACTAGAAACCTTCATATTAGTTTGTTACTTGCCATAAATACTGAGCAACACAACCCCTCTTACAAAGATAATTAGCCTCCACACCATAACATTCAACAGCAACAGAAAAAACAAATGTTTAACCATAGTCTCTATGTTCAATCCTATCTACACAGTTTTCTTTGCCCTAGTATGTGCAAAAAGACAAGGAAGGCAGGTTTATAAAATGCATAGATGGCAAAAAGCTGGCAGACATTGCTAACATAATGTTTTAAGTTCCACACTTAAGTTCAAATTTATCAATAACACTAAATATAAGTAGCTATGAACCAGGGAGGAAAGGAAGGGAGGTATAATTACCAGAACACCAATCCCACCATACTGGCAGAGTCAAAAACATACAATGAACATCTTAGCTTTAACATTCCTGCAACAGAGGACCTACCTGACAGTCAAACATATGGTTAAAAGTACAGGTTGTGAGGCCAAACCTCATGGCTCTGAAACCCAACTCTACCATCTGCTAATTGTATTACACTGGGCACATTACTTAAAGCTCTCTGGGCCTCAGTTTCCTCCTTTGGAAGGTATGGATATTACCTATTTCACAGATGCAGTTTGATGTTTAACTGAGTCAATACATTTCAGCTATCATTAATACACACTCTATACTTCCAAAGGTGTACATTCCCTGTGCCCTCACTGAATAGCCACCCTTTTCTCTCCCCTTCAAGAAAGCATGTCAGAAAATAACAAACATTATCTTGAATCTACTTGATCTACTCTATATTCGTTCTCAAAGCTTAGTTTACTACTAGTAATATATTCTGTACAACCCACAATAACAATCACACTTCTCAGTGTGTTACAACATCTGGGAGAAATACTGATCTAGACTACAGCAGAAATGGACACTGCCTATCTCTCTCCACTGGCCCACCGTACTTGTTAACGAAATCCTGATTTTGTTTGGGTATCAGTCGGGCACACATTTGGAGACAGACATTTCCATTCCCTGGATCAACAGCATCAGCATCATGTAGAAGGAACTTGGGAGAAATACAAAATCTCAGTCTCCAGTCTAAACTTACTAAATCAGAAACTCTGGGAGTGGGGCCCAGAAATCTGTGTTTTAACAAGTTCTCCAGGTCATTCTGGTGCACACAAGCCTGAGAACCACTGAGCCATTAATGGTAATCCCTATCTCTTGTCAGTAACTGGTTTAGGAACAGGCATATGATGATTCTGACCAAGGAGGGTCACTTCGGAAATTCTGCTTATTAAAAAAAGAACACAAAGAAGGGACTTTCCCTCTTCTGGCCTTTAGATGTTTTTGATTACAGAGATTTGATGCCTAGGGCTGTTGCAGCCATCTCGCAGTCATAAGAAGGCAAGCCAAAAACTTCTCTGCCACACTAGTTTGCTGATATAATCAAGGTAAAAAAATATCCAATAATGGATCCACTCTAGCCATCAGATCTCCTGATACCTGAGATAACATCACGTTTCCTCAGTTAAGACATTTCAATGGTTTGGATGCATCATTATTTTATGAATCATCAAGGGGGGGAGGCTGTCACTAAACCAACATTCTATTCACTTAAATAAAGGTTCAAAATGTCTCAATTTCAAGAACATTCAATTATGAAGAAAATGTAAATTCCTTATTGTTTAAGCCAAATGAGAAGGGGATTTCTGTTGCCTGCTAAATCATAACTAATTATTTTTATGTTTATTATTGAGAGAGAGAGAGAGAGAGAGAGAGAGAGAGAGAGAGAATCTGAAGTAGGCTCCAGGCTCTGAGCTGTCAGCCCAGAGCTCGATGTGGGGCTTGAACCCATAAACTGTGAGATCATGACCTGAGCCAAGTCAACCACTTAACCAACTGGGCCACCCAGGTGCCCCAATAACTGATTTTTTTAAAGAAGGGTATTATGTTCAATTCCGGGTCTTCATTAAGACCAGAATACACAAAAGATGGACAAGAGTGATGGTGGAGAATCTTGAAGTATAAAGTAAGAGAAAGTAAAATATTGAGACTGAGAAAAGACAGTTTAGAAGAAGACATCATCATAAGTTTCCTCAAATATCTGAAGGGCTGGAATACCTGAAAAAAAAATATTAGACTTTGTATAGCTCCAGATAATGCTAGAAAAGGCATATTTTAACTTAAGGAATGAAACCTACCAATGGAAAGAGTTGTATTAAAAGACGGTTCATGCATTCCAGCAGAAACAGAACAATCATTTCAATCATTAAGCGTATAATTCCTGTACTGGTTGATAGGTGGATCAGATTACCTCCAAGCACCCTTCCAACTGTAAGACTCTAAACTATTATGAGATTAGAATACAGCAAAGGTAAAAAGATGAATTAAAACACAAAACCAAATCACAACTGCCAACTGGACCTGATCCAAGCAGAGTATCCAGGTGAAATTAAATTTGAGAAATCAAGGATATGGGATGGAATTCACAACCCTCACAGGGTTGTAAGATGCAGCAGCTCTAAGCATCAAATCAACAATCAATAACATCTGAAGGCTAGAAGAAGAGAAGTCTAAAGACTTCTAAATACTTACCTACTCTAACCTAAACTCTTCTGCCTGGGATTTAAAGTTCTCTCTCCACTACCACTACCTACCTTAATACAGCTTCCACTTCTTATGGAGTCTACTCAGTGTCCATATCCCAAAGCTACCCAAGACCCTCCTCTCTCCCTACGCCCCCAGCCTAATTCCTGTCCAATGCCTTTGCTCATAAGGTCTCCTATACACGCCATCATTAACCCTTTCTGCCCACATGGAATTTGCAAATCTTGCAAAGTGCAACCAAAATACCCAGTTCCATGATTAGGTTGGATCCAGGATTCTTTTCCCAGCAACTGCCAATAACTACCACAATACACACATCATCCTCTATACTGGGACTGTACTTACACAAGAGAGCAAGATTTAGCACCTGATTTGTTCTTTCTTTCAGATATTTTTATTTTCCTATAATACAAACATGTTCAGGGATACCCACAATTCTTCACAATGTTAGCAGCATTTTAAAGCCTTAATAAATCTTACTGATTAATCAATCACTTTGCTATCACCTTGCTAAGACAAGCTATCACAAGTCTTTCTCAGTCAGAATTTAGTATTTAAATGCTAAATCTTTGTAACAGCAAAATATTTATTAAACTATATCATGGAACTTGTAACTCAAATTCTGGTTGGCTTAACTGGCAAAGAAGGAAAAGAATAAAGGGTTAATCTGCCTTTGTAAAGAAGAATTGGATTGAGCTGTCCAAGTCCTAGCAAATAAATAGTGCGGAATAACGAAAACAAGAGAAGGTCTATGGGAGGATCCATCTCATCTTATCCTACTTCACAGAATGACATTTCTGGAAAAGTAATCTGACCCCATCATATTTTATATTTAAAAAACGGTGACCCAGAACAATTCTGAGTGATATACCCGAGATAAAGAAACTCTCTCTTTATTTTCTGAGACAGGAAACTACCTAATTATAAATAGAAGTTAAAGGAGCTAGCTTCCAGAAATTTTTAAAAGAATGAACAGAGAAATGAATCCAAGAGTTAGGAATCCAAGAAGCTGAAGGCAAAGGAGGGAGAAGCAGACAGAGCACATGACTGTATTAAATCAAACAGGAATAAACATGCCTTCCACGTTGTAAACTCAGAAAAAGTCTCCTTCTCCGTCACCTTCTCTTAGTCCACAGGAACCATCCTCAGACATCCCCAACTCTGAAGCTTTATGGCCTTAATTTTCCAAACTGTGACTTGAGATTCACAACTGATCAATTGCAGAAGGAGAAAAAAAAAATCCTAACTTTTAATTATAATAGTTACTAGGTGGTTTTATTTCACATTTCATTAAAGGCAGCTAAACTGGAATTTCAAAATGGTTCATACTGACACTGTGGCAGTGAAAAGTTACAGAACATACTTTACTCTCCACAATTACAAAAGAGGAACTTCACTTTTTTGTTGTTTTGGCTTATATAAAAATATGACTTTTGATTTTCTAAAAATTTTGAGGACATTATTTACAAAAGGCCCAGTGGTTAATCCAGTGAGGCAATGAACCTCAAAGTTTTAAGATGGTCTGTCTGACTGACACTGGGGAGCCAGAAAAAAACAAAACAAAACTCTGGAGAGCCACAATGAGTTCAGGAACTCTTTAAATCATTACACATAAACAGTAAAGACATATCTGATGGCTGAGTCTTAGCCGAACTACCCAGTATAAGCATTTCAGACCCCACATTTTTATGGATTCATCACTTAATCTCATTCTCAGCCCAGCTAATCTGTTTGGACCATGAGCCTCCAAAAATACCATTTTAGGAAAAAGAAAACCGCTCTTCCTTGAAGAGAAACTGTTTATTTTATCGAATTTGTTTCCCCTGTACCTGAAAACAGGGAATACAATGACATACAAAAAAACAAGTGGTCAAAACGTAAAATTATTTTCTAATAAAATCAGGGCCACTTAAAATGATCAAAAATCAACAAATTTGATAATAAAAAATTGTTAGAAAACATCAAACCATACTCTGGGAGGGTCAGTCCTAAAACCTGGCGTCTTTCAAATATGAGAAGGTTTTAAAAACACAGTTTTGTGTAAGGTATAAGCACCGCACAGCCTTTATCACCCAGAATAATATATTACCAAGTCTACTTCCATACATTCTTAATTCTAATACATAACTACTGTTGCAGGAAAAATGTGACCCGCACACCAGAGACTTGGCACCTTTTGTTGCCAGGGTCACTTTCCAGGTTCTCGCGTGAAGCTCGCAAAACCCACCTAAGTCTGCATGTACTAGGTCTTTCCCTGGTCATGTAACCGACCACATCCTGATCTGCGGGAGATACACATCCATGACAAAATTAAGTCTCATTAATAAAACCTAAGGGTAACAATTAAAAAATGAAGAGTAACAAAATACATACTGAATTTGGTAAAAGCACTAATTCAGGTGGGATAGAATCCATGTCCATTTTGTTGTCTGCATGGTCTGTTACTTAGTTTTTCAGTTTCTGACAAGAACACTTCTATGTGCTAGGCAGTGTGTCAGCACTTAAGATCCATAAACTCACTTACAGTACCTATAAGGTAGGTACACTCTTGGTACCTCATTTCACAGATGAGGAAGGGAGGGAGAGAGAGAAAGAGAGGTTGTCAAGGTATCCAAGGTATCCCAGAGCTGAATGAAGGGTTTAAATTTTACTTTGTTCTAAACCTTCTCTGTTGTCACTGGCCCAGCCCTCATTGAAAAATTAATATGAAAAAAAAAAAAAAAAGATAAACAGACATTAAAAAGACAACCATTCCTCAACCCAGTCATCCTGGTAAGTTGTAGACATATGCTTCAAAATGGGAACGTGGAGGTAAGTTTCTGGAAGAGTCACTCTCATCTTAGTTTTACCCTAGTTCTCTCCCTTTCTATATGACGAAGACCCCTGTCTAGAACGAGGAAGAATGAACGTGACCGGGCCAGCACTGCTTCCTACTTACTTTCCTATGGAGTCAGCCTGTTCATGGCCAGTAGCCAATCCACCTGCAGGCTTCAGCTTCAATTCAGGTAGAGTAGTAAGGTTTGAAAGTGCCTCAAGCAGAGCCAACAGTTCTCTGATCCTTTACAGTATCAAACTCTGCAATTGTGTGTCATCACAGCCATGCTAGAATGAGGTCAATTACTGCAGGCACTAGACTTTTCCCTTTTCTCCTCCCCTGGTGTTCAAGCTCTTTTCCCAGCACTTGCTCAGAACTGTTGTTAGCCTTTTCCCCTTGGTTTTACTGCCCCTACGTTTATGTTATTCTAAGTCTTCTTCCCTATGGGTTCCTATGGGAAAATGAAAGGTCTGAAAGGAGGAAAGTAAAAAAATAAAATAAAACTGAAATGAAAATTCAAGAGGTTCTTGTATTAAGTCACTGTTTTAACAGATAATCCTATTTCCAATTTCATTCCTTTCAAAAGAACCAAGCATTAAACTACAATGAATATGGCCTAACTATAATAAAGAAATAAACACACACACATACACACAAACATATATGCCATAATAGTGAGGGTCTTTGATTCTTAGCATCCCCCTTTTCTATCCACTAATTTCTAACGACACTGTTCTTCTCTCACCACATAATCAACTATTTCTCAAAATCCACTTGTCAGATGTGAAAAATCAGAAAGAACATTAGCCTTAGACACCTGAGACCTGGCTCCTAGAACACCATCACTTACTTAAGAAATGATGTTACTGAAGTTTTGTTTACTGATACATAAAACAAAGGTAATCCCACTTCCTCTCACCTCCATAATCTAAGGTTCAAAGGAGATGATATGTAAGGACAGCAAAGAACTAGAGGTACCAACAGGCTTAAGATACACCTTCAATCCAAAAAAATCCCGACACAACAGGACAGTACTAAATCATCTACTCTTTCCCTTGACAATAACTATTTTAAGTAGAGAAGCACAGATCTACTAACTCCTATGCCTTAATGGAGAATTTTAACCAAACTATGTTTTTGAGTTGACATCCAGACAGTAAGAGACAACTGGGAAAATGGTGTGCAGTGTAGGGTCACGGCAGCCTCAGGTTCACATCATGTAAGCAATTTATTACCAACTGTTTTTCCATTTTTGGGCTCAACTCAGTCTTCAGAATGAATGTGATAGGTTAGCTTCTAGGTCAAAGTCCTGAAAAACAAACAGTGATCCCAATCTAGTATCAAAACGATTGATCAACATCAAAAGCAGCCAAAGAACGCCAGAAGGACCATCATACATTCTTACATCCAAAGGTCTCAAATTCTTATTCAAGTGGTCATTTCTGGTTTGTGTATAGTGACAGAATTTGTCTTCTCCTGAATACACTCTGTCTTATACCACCTCATGTTACATAAGAGGGCAGTAAGGTCTTAAAAAGCCACATTCAGTGGTCATTGTCTAATGTCCTGCCAAATGATGCCACCTTTCCATATTTGCAAACTGATTATAAATGCATACTCTCCACCACATAGATAAAAGACCATTTTAGCTGTACCTCAGTTTTGCCAGTAAATGCATAACTGTATATAAATCAAATCATATTTACCCTTGCCTCGGGTTATTTCAAAAGTGCATTTGCACAGGGAGAAAAGATATCCAAAAACATGGCCGTAAGAGATAAAGATCCTAGGGCACCAAACTTTTAAAAGTATTTAGTATTTAGTACTTAATCTAATATTTACTCAGAAAAAAATATTAATGCTACTACTCAGTCAACAACACTCCTGAAAATAGTGTCACAGAAACTGGTGATTGCCAGGGATATATAAAAAGAGCACCTCTTATCTGCAGAATTTGTAGATGTAGTAGAATAAAATGCTTTCTGTGGGCATTGAAATTGGACTACCAGAAGATATCTAGGTCTGACAGGGTGAGGGTGAAGTCCGCAACATGGCGGAGTAAGTGGCTCCATGTTCCCACCCACAGCCCCCTACGGTACCATAACACCAACTGTCAGAACCAACTTCATCAGAACTCTGGAAAACACAGCAACCAACTGAATACTGGATCAAGGAAAAGTCAACTTAAAATGGTAGGAAACATTTGTGGCATTTTCATTTGTCCTTGCCCTACCCCATCTCTGGTGTGGCAGCAGCCTATGTTCCCAAAATGGGACCTGGGCTCCTGGTTCTAGAAAAAGCAGACCAGACCTGACTTGTGAATTATTGTTTAACTGTGTTATAACCTATCTCGGGATCATCTGAAGGACGGGCAAGATACGGTTTCTGTCTCACTTAATTCAAACTCATCCAGGCTGGAGAAGTGGTGGGCACTGCCCAAAACATCTAAGGTGCAGGAACAATCTGCAGATACCTGAAGTAAAGGATTATAGTTGAAACATACACTACCCAAGATCTAGGAGGAAAAGTCAAGAAGAGAGTTTCTTTGGGAAATTAGGGCAGTCAAAAGCACTAGTATCTAAGGAAATTTAGAAAGGTGCAGCTATGCCCAGGATAGGACGCATGCTCAGAGAAAATCCTAAGCTTTCACCACACGCTGAATGCTAAATTAGTTCCAAGTCTGACTATCTTAGGAAAACAGGCACCAGCACACAATCTGCAAAGAATCAGAGAGGTTTATTTGTTTTCTAGCTTCTGGCATACAAGGCACTCTCTATGAAATCACTGACTGAACACAAGCCGAGAAATAGAGACTTCAGTGACTATCCACAACAAGGAATATGATTCCTACAACAATATTTGCAAAAAGTTACTACATATCAGAAATACCACTGCCTTCAACAATTAAAAAACCAGGGAAGGGGGAGAATCTGATTTCTAGAGATAAAATATTATAAACATCAAATTTAAGTGTCCATTTTTCAATTAAAAAAAAAGTCACAAGGCATGAAAAGAAAATGCAAGGTATGGCCCAAGCAAAAAAACAAAACTGACAGAAAAAAAGTGCCTGACAAGGCCTGACACTGAAAATACCTTGAGACAAATGAAAACAAAAACAAAAACAAAACATATCAGAACTTATGGGAAGCAGCAAAAGCAATGCTCAAAAGGATGCCTGCATTAAAAAAGACGAATGAGGGGCGCCTGGGTGGCTCAGTCAGTTGAGCATCCGACTCTTGATTTCAGCTCAGGTCATGATCTAGCAATTCGTGAGTTTGAGCCCCGCACTGGGCTCTGCACTGTCAGTGTGGAACCTGCTTGGGATTCTCTCTCTCCCTCTCCCTCTGTCCCTTCCTCACTCCCTCTCCCCACCCCCAAATAAATAAAGTTAAAAAACAAAAAACAAAAAAGATGAATGATCTCAAATCAATGACCTAACTTTGTATCGTAAGAAACAGAGAAGGAAAATAACCATGACTATCAGGGAGGAGATAAATGAAATAAAGTAATAAAGAAAATCAATGAAAACCAAAGTGGCCTCTTGAAAAAGATGAACAAAATTGACAAACCTGTAGCTAGACTTACAAAGAATACAAGAGACACAATAACCTAAATCAGAAAGTAGAGACATACTACTGACCTTGCAGAGGTAAAAAGAATTATAGAAGAATTATATGAACTATACATCAAACTAGTCAACTAGATGAAATGGACAGATTCCTAGAAACACACATATTATATAAACTGACTCAAGAAAAAACAAAAATCTCCCCAAGAAGTCCATAACCAGATGGCGTCACTGGTGAATTCTACCACACTGTTAAAGAATTAACATCAATCCTTTTCAAACTCTTCCAAAGAACAGCAGACAAGGGAACACTTCCCAACTCATTCTATGAGGCTGCAACACAGATACCAAAGCCAGAAAAACACATCATAAGAAAATTAAAAACCAAAAGCCCTATGAATATATACACAAAACCTTCAACAAAGTATTAATAAAGCAAATCCAACAGAGCATTAAAAAAAAATTTTATCTACCATGACCTATTGGGATTTATCCTGGAATGCAAAGATGGTTCAATATATGAAGAAAGTGCAAGAACTACCTACAGAATGGGAAAAAATACTTCCAAATCATGTATTTGGATATCAAAATATACAAAAAACTCCTACAACTAAATAACAAAAGGACAGGCCAATTAAATGGATAAAGGATTTGAACAGACAATTCCCTCAAAGAAGGTATATAAAAGGCTAATAACAAGCACATGACATGCTCAACATAATCAGTCATTAGGGAAATGCAAGTCAAAACCACAATGAGAGACCTTCATACCTACTACGTTGACTACAATGGGAAAAAAAAAGGAAAATAAGTTTTGGTGAAGATGTGGAGAAATCAGAACATGTGCACATTGCTGGTGGGAATGTAAAATTATGCAGCTGCTGAGGAAAACAAGTTTGGTAGTTATTCAAAAACTTAAACATAGAATTACCATATGATCAACCAATTCTACACCTAGGTATGTACTCAAAAAAGTGAGAGCAAGAACTCAGATATCTGTACACCAGTGTTCACAAGAGCATTATTCATGAAAGCTAAAAGGTGGAAATAATCCAAATATCCATCAACTGATGAACAGCTAAATACAATGTGGTGTATGTCTGTACAATGGATTATTATTCAGTCTTCAAAAGGAATGCAATTCTGACACATGCTGTAATATACATGAACCTTAAAAAATATGCTGAGTGAAATAAGCCAGACACAAAAGGACAAATCTATGATTCTACTTATACGAGGAACCTAGAATAGGCAAACACATAAAGACAGGAAGTAGGAAAGAGGTAACCAGGGGCTGGAGAAAGGGAGCATTGGGGAATTAATGCTGAACAGGTAGAGAGACTGTTTGGAATGATGAAAAAGTTCTGGAGATGGATGGTGGTGATGATTACACAACACTGTCAATGTATTTAAGGCCAATGAACTATATACACTTGGCAAATGGGTTAAAACGGTAAATTTTGTTACATGTATTTTACCACAATAAAAAAAAATACTGACTACAATGGTAATTTATATTATATTATGCATATTTACCACAATGATAAAAATCTTAAATAGTTAATACAGTAGATCTGATGTTAATAGTTTACCACAATAACTTTTTTTAAATATAAAAGCAGAGCAAGACACAGAATCTATATGATTTGACAGAGGTATATAATAAAATCTCTCTTGTATAGGCATGAAAATAGTCTGCAATTTCTAGTTGGATCTGATGTTAGATCTGGGTTAGTGACTAGTATCCCAGGATAGTCTTTTTTCTTTTAATTAGAGAGATTCAGCAAGTGCACGAGTGAGGAGAGGGAGAGAGGGAGAGGGATAGAGAGAGACACAGAGACAATCTTAAGCAGACTCTATGCTCAGTGTGGAGTTAATGCAAGACTCAATCCCTTGACCCTGGGATCATGACCTGAGCTAAAATCAAGAGCTGGATGCTCAACCGACTGAGCCACCCCAGCAGTGCTCCCATGGCAGTCTTAAACAAGAGTGACTTAAACAAGCTCTGGGCCTTAGAAAATGTCTTGTGCTAAACAAAGAATGAATATAATGCTATCACACTACTGTCCACAGAGTCCCTCAAAATATTACACACAGAATTATCACTGGACCCAGCAAGACCACTCTTAGGTATATGCCCAACAGAAATAAAAATACAGTCCGTACAAAAACTTTCACTATTAGTTAACAGTCAAATTGTGGGGATAACTCAAATGTCCACCAACTGACAAATGGATACACAAAATGTAGTAAATCCATACAATGGAATATCATTCAACCATAAATGGAATGGACCACCGATACAGGCTACACCACAGATGAACCTTGAAACATTATGTGGAAGTAAAAGAAGCCAGTCAGAAAAGGCTATACACTGTAGATATTGTAGGATTCTCTCTATATGAAATGTCCAGAGCTCTACAGACAGTAGGTTAATGGTTCCCAGGGGCTGGGGAAAAGGGAGAAAGAGAAGTCATTAACAATGGGCATAGCGTTTCTTTTTGGAGGGATAAAATGTTCTAAAATTAGATAGTGGTGATGGCTGCACAATTCTGTGACTATATTAAAAAGACGGAATTATACACTTTAAGTGGGTAAATTTTATGGTTGCCAATTAGATCTTAGCTGCTAAAAATAAATGCTGCTCTTTGACATTCTGATCCTCATATCCCAAGTGCTGAAGCAAAGTCTCAGTGGGATAAAAACAATGCCATCTGTATACACAACGCATTCTGAAAACTCTTGCTTGTTTTTTAAGTCTCTGCAATGTTGGAAAATATTCTTAGATTTGAATAATTTACAGAGGAACATTACATATTAACCTCCACTGCTGTAACAGAATAATAATCTGTTCTCTCACCCTTCACAATGGCTATTCCAACTTAAGGATTTAGGTTAGCAACCACGAATTCTTGACTCTTACTAATTTAGAAATTATAAGGAAAAATTGAGAAAATATTTTGTCCTCTATATATACGTTATTCTGGAGTTCCTCAAGTGTATGTTATTATAAGTATCACATGCCCTGTGCCCACAGAAGAGCGTAAGGAAGAAAGGATTCGCTGGAGTGTGGGCCACTGGAGAGATTAACTGTACACAGAGAACCTCAGAACAAAAACTGCCATTAAGAATTCTGCTAGGGGCACCTGGGTGGCCGACTTCAGCTCAGCTTGTCATCTAGCAGTTTGTGAGTTCGAGCCCCATGTCGGGCTCTGTGCACACAGCTCAGAGCCTGGAGTCCGCTTCAGATTCTCGGTCTCTCTGCCCTTCACCCACTCACACTGTCTCTCTCTCTCTCTCAAAAATAAACATTAAAAAAAAAAAAAAAAGAATTCTGCTAGTGCTAAAATTAACGGTACGCACACACATGCACATACTCATACACACAGCTAATTCAAGAGCCGGTGGGGAGAGGGGAAAAATCAGTCCGGGACATTTTGCCTGTTTCACTACGAATTACCAGAAATTAAGAGCTGTGGCCCTTAAAATGCCATTCACTACAGCACATACTTTAGGTGGGTCTGGTGACCTCCAGGAGTTCTCTCCTGCACATTTTACTTTCACACAAGTACCCTTTCTTAACAATAGAGCTTTTCATGAAAGTCACTTGATTATCACAGTGGCATTTACTTCCTGTCCTGAGTGCTTTCCACAGACTCCTGCCTACCCCTGCCCCCAAAAATGGGTTTGATTTACTGTAGTTGGGGATGACAAGATAGAAAGGACAGAAGGGTTTTTTTCTTTTCTTCTCTCTTTTTTTTTTTTGGAACCACAGAAAAAGCTTCCACATAAATCAATTTTAAATTGCAAAGCTTTTCTTTTCCTTTACTCCATGGCTGTCTCTAGATATGTTTGCCTACTCAGCAGGAGCAAAAGCCAGAATACATGTAGGCTCCAAAGAAAAATACCCAGAATAAAATACTACGGAAGACTCACGGGGGGAAGCGTTTACTTTAACAAAGCAAAACCAGAAGGAGGATTCCTGCAAGCAGTCTGGCAACGGAATTGTTTCAAGACACATATTTAATTATACAAAATTTCTTCTCTGGTATTTAAGTTATTAACATATCTATAATTCCCATTCACTTAACTCCTGGGCCAAAAGGTATGCTTTAAAAATATAGCAGCTTCCAGCGAACACAGGTATGTTTCCAAGAGATGGCAGAATAAGAACGGGAGTCTGGAGCCAGACTAGTTAACTGTGAATCTCTTACTAAGCTCTGAGACACTGGGCACGTTGCTCACTTCTCTGTGCTTCAGTTTCCACATCTCTAAAATGGGGATAACAGTACTTACCTCACAGGGTTACTGTGGGAATTCAGTAAGTAATACACATGTAAAGAGCTTAATGCCCTGCATTTAGGAGGCCCTCAGTATAAGTTAGTCATTGTGATGGCATTTTTCCAATTAGGAGTATGTAAGTACCAATTAAGGACAATGACCCTTCTTGGCCACTTCCCAGATGAAGCAGGGTTTTCCTTTACTCAGCCCACCCCCATCAGTCCCTCAATGCCCCGGCAGCCTCCAGAGAAGCAACGCGAGATTGCCATTATCCAAAGCAATCAATGTGATTATAATGCAACCACAAGTCACTACTAGAAAAAATTCCTCTCATAAGTCACTCTGGTATCTAGGTAGTTGATAGCACACAGAAAAAAATTGGGGGTGGTGGTGAATGCAGCACCTTCATGGTGATGGTGATTTGGGATGAGGAGAAGACTTTCACTTTTTTTAACTGTCTGACTTGTTTACAGTATCTTTTACGTTTAAAAATGCTAAGTGTCAATAAACATTTACGAAAAACATTTGCTTTCCAATTAAAACAATTTCAAGCCAGGTACAGCTCAAAATGTATTTCTGCGAATCCTATCCTAAGTGTGGTTCTTTCTAAGGATCTGACAGAACAAAATAATTACCGCTGTCAATTTTTGTCTCGGTGAATGAGAAACGAAGAGGGAACCTGAGATTGCATTAGGAACACGTGCTGAGATTCCAATCACTTCCTCTCTAGCAGTTAAGTCACTCCTCTCTCTACCAGATGGCAAGTGACACTCCAACAAAACCCACATATTTAAAACAAGTGTAGAAATGTTTATTGTACGTTCCTTTCCAAAGCAGCTGCTCAAGAGAATGCACTCGTGCCGCAAGAAGGAAATCAAAGTGTATGTCCAACTAATGAAATCTTCTACGAGCTATACACTGCAGGCTCCAACACTGGTAGCTGCCAGCTGCTGCCTAAATACTATTTTCCAACATCTTCGGAAGGCTAGTAGTTACTCAAATAGATTTTTAAAAGAAAATGAATGCAAAAGATTGTAATTATTAGGAGATTATTATAATTAGACATTCTGTTCCTTCCTTTGATTCAAGGAACAAAGGGGCTGTGACTGTAGCTGAGAACACAAAGTGCCTTCATTTGGTTGCTTATTAATCCATTCAGAGGTTATACTGACTTACAGGGAAGAGACCCTGCCCTTAGCTTTCTTCCAATTCCTGCTCTCACCTAAAGTCTCCTGAGCACATCCTGCAGTTCTCTCCATTAGCCCCTTTCCCACCATCCTGTGAGGCAAAAGAAAAAAAAGGACAACCAAAGGATCTTTTCACCCCTCAAACACCTGAAGCCACATTCTGGTTTTGAGGACATTTAGCCAAAGTTCTAAAGTAATTTATTTTTTTTTTAATGTTTATTTATTTATTGAGGGGGGGGAGGGCAGAGAGAGAGGAAGAGAGAGAGAATCCCAAGCAGGCTTCATTCTCAGCCAAGAGCTTGACTGGGGACACGATCCCACAACTGTGAGACCATGACCTGAGATGAAATCAAGTCAGATGCTTAACTGAGCCATCCAGGTGCCCCTAAAGTAATTTTTAGTATTAGGATCCCCTTCCTCCTTTCTTTTTTTTTTTTTTTAATGTTTATTTGTGTGAGAGAGAGAGAGAGAGTGAGCAAGAGAAAAGGGGGAACAGAGGACCCGAAGTGAGCTCTGCACAGACAGCAAGCAAGCCTGATGGGGGGGTGGAGGGGCTCAAACTCACAAACCCCAAGATCATGACTTGAGCTGACGTCGGATGCCTAACCGACTGAGCCACCCAGGTACCCCTACCCCTTCCTCCTTTCTAAACTAAATGAGTGACAACTGATCTTACAAAAATACAGAAGGGGAAAAAGGAAAGAGAATTTGTTTGCAAGATCTAGTCCTCAGGTCCCTCTGTAGTAGGGTCTCAAAAAAATTTTTTTTTAACTTTTGATATCTACTTGAAGATAATGATTTCACTTTGAAAGCAATACAGGACTTTTACACTTTGTCCAGTATGTTTTCCTCACCTACCAGACCAATGACACCCCAACATAATCACTGTATCTTCAGCTGTCTGTCAGCATTACCAGTGGTGCCGGTCAGCACTTTTCATGATCTTTTTTGACTGCCGCTACAAAAATACAGGTATGCAACTGTGTCCCTCTCAAAAAAATCAGACAAGTGCTGTTTACATTTAAAGTCTGACACATTAATACTAATTTCTGACTCCCAAGAGACGGGCTGAATAATGTACTACTCCACGAGTGTAAAACAAACCTCGCAAAACTCATTTTACAAGGTTCCCAACTTGTGTGCCAGTATTTCCAAACTGCCGGTTTCACTGCTCTTGCTCTGCACACTTAGCATCTTCAATGCACTTTTACCAGCTACCTGATTTGAAAAAGTTGAAAAATCTCGTAATTGAAACAAACCTGAGAAGTGACCTAATTGACAAACACGTATAAATCCTGTTCTGATGCTCGTAATGGTCTTAAGATTAATAAAATAGGTACTATCATTTCCAATTTACAGAATCAGAAACTGAGGGTGAGCTGAGTAAAATCGCCTAATGCAACAGATGATAAGCAAGGATCTGACAGATTTACTACATCAAGAACAAATTCCCCCCAAAGAAAACTTAAGCATGATATTGACACTTTAAAGGGCTAGGAAATGGTCTCAAATACACCGGTAAACTGGTGATTTTACTACATTATCCCTTTATTTATTAAATAAACACATATACGTTTTTAAAACTTGAGTCAAATTTCTTATCAACCTCTTCTCTGAAATATTCAGGTGCTGTCTGTCCCACAAAATTTCCCGCCATCCCCAAATCCAGGACTACTTAAACACCTGGGTGAGAAGGGCAGATGAGGACCGCCCCCAAGTACACAGGGTGTCACGGTGCCGCACAGCACTGCACCCAACAGGACCAAGGTCCACAAGCCATCAGTGCATCTTGGTAAGGTGTGAGTACCATTCTCAAAGAAAAACCGCCATAAAGTCTCGAAATCTGAGCGAGAGACCTCCCCTGGCCGTCTTCCTGGTTACTATTTTTAGCCAGTTCAACACTGGGCAAAGTCTGGCACCACTGGCAGCAAGATGTTACTGCTGGCAGCGCGACGAACTCCAGCTGCTCCGCTGACAGCCACTTCCAGCATGGCCAAGGCTAAGAGAAGATGGAGAGGAGGAGAGGGCAACTCCCACAGAGCAAACACGCCATGTGCGCCAGATACGATGCCAACATCCTCTCGTCCAAACCTCGGAATAACCCTACCAGGAAGGTAGAGTTCTCGTTCCACCAGTGGGCAAACTAAGAACTGTGTCATCTGTTCCAAAGCCTAAATGGCGCTATACAGAAACTGAGAAAAAGGCATTATCTGCAGGGTAATGCGTAACGAAGCCCTACCGGAGTTCCCCTTGTTACATACGACGTTGGGTGGAACAAGTTGTGTGACAACGCACATAATAGGACAGCCACAAAGACTCCTACCTGTCACATGGCAAAGCTGCAGATTTACCTACTTTGTAACCATTACGGCATATAATTCCCTTATTCGAAGAGCCACCTATACCCTAACTGCCTTCATTTTTAGTCAAATCGACGCATCGGCTGTGAAAGAGAATTTTAAACCCTGCTATGCTAAAGTCTTGAGTGTTACAGGCTGAACTGTGTCCCTTAAAAAGATATGTGGAAGTCCCAACCACCAGTATCTCAGAATATGATCTTAACAGTGTAGTTGCAAAGGTAATACGTTAAAATGGAGTCATACTAGAGTAGGCTGGGCCCTAACCCAATTATGACTGTTGTCCTCGTAAGGAAACAAAACTCTGGACACAGACACAGAGGGAAGAATGCCATGTGACAATGGAATCAGGTAATGAAATTATGCAGCTGCAAGGCAAAGGGTGCCAAGGCCTAACTGTCACCACCAGTAGCTAGGAATGGACAAGGAGCCCTTTAGCCAGTCTCAGAAGGGCCATGGTCCTTCCGACACCTTGGTTTCAGTCTTGTCTCCAGGACTGTCAGAGAATAAATGTCTGTTGTTTCAAGCTCTCCGGTTTGTGATCCTTTGTTACAGCAGTCTTTAGGAAGAAACTGATAACAATGATCTAACGTATATTCCAAGATACTTCTCTGACAGAGAAAGCCTGAAGCCTGAGTTCCTTCTGTACTGGGAACTACACAGAACTGATCCCATCGTACTAAGTTTTGTAACAGAGGCAAGAAATCAGGGTATAGAACAGACAGCAAGGTACCAGGCCACAGAGGCTGGGTGGGAGCCAGGTCTTCCAATCAACAGGCAGCGGCAGGAAACCGTCCTATGGATAAAGAGGTTAACCTAATCGACACTATTACTGGCAAAATGACTAAAAACAGACCACAAACGTGGATTCTGGTCAAATCAATAATTTCACATGTTCAACAACGAATCAGTCTACTCTGGTATAATCTTTTGAAAGTTTATCAGCTCCGGGATTGACCTGCAGCAACCTCAAGAATATTATGAAACTTGGAAAATTATAAATTGGCCCAAAAATTAATGTATTAAAAATGGATTACTTCATTAAATAGTCTCATGTGATGTCAGGTGGTCATCAAGCAGTTTCTGAAGAGTACAACTAAATTCCAACCAAAAAGAAACTTTGTGTACATACACATTAAAGTTCGGAGAGAAAAAGAAAGGATACAAAATTTCCCAGCCATGAAGAAATCACTAAAGAAAAAAAAATTTAATTTTTAAGTAGAAACATTTAAAGGTTAAAAAAAAGATATGAGAGAAGAGTGTGGACCAAACAGAAAACTTCTAGTTTCACTGTAATCTGGGCTGTAAATAAAATTGAGACAAAGCCCTTAAAAAAACACAATTGCTAAAATACAGATAAACACATCCTTCTTTAATTCTCCATTTTCTGACTGGTTTTGGTTCTGTCTGAGCCTACAGGAGTCCAATAGCCCAAAGAATAGATATCTAGCTGGAGAAAACCAAGATACAGTTGACAATTGGGACTACAAGTTGACAGATGTCTCCTTTTTAAAAGCAAATAACTGATTATTCTTATTAATTCCTACCGGGCACCTAGCTTTAGCCACCATACACGGAAAAAAGATTAAAATAAACCACTACATACTTTTAGTTCATGTAACATTTCAAAGGCAAGAGATTAAAACCACCACCTGAGCCAACCAGACCCTAAGAAACTGTCACAAGCAAACCTCCCAAATTGGTGAAGGCTATTTTCAAGGCAGCATTAGAATGAAAATACCGTGTGTGTGTATGCGTGCGTGTGTGTGCGCGCGCGTGTGTGTGTGTATACTTATGTTCGCATCACAGTCTTGTGTCTCCCCCTCAAAATTCTAGTGTTGAAGTCCTACCCCTTCACTGAAGCCCAACTCAAACTCTATGTTCAGAGACTCCCATTTACACCCATCTTCTAAGTACTGAGTGTCTACCGTTGAGTTAGATAGGTGGCTTAGTTGCCCTGTGTCAACACCATGCAATGCTTTAATGCCACGTTTGTTCATTCTTTCAAACAGTGCACCCTTCTTTGTACAAATTTCTTTGCAAGAAATGAATACGAATCAGACACAGAGCCCACTCTTAAAGGAGAGAACAAATTATAAATAAAGTAAAAAATAAAATAAAAATATTAAGTGCTAAAGTACTTTCCCTGAGAAAGCGAACAGTCAAGAGTGATGATTTGAATGGAAAGACCAGTACCCATTTTCATGGAAGAGTTAACCATTTAAAAAGGTCATAAAAAATCATTAGAGGGGCGCCTGGGTGGCTCAGTCAGCTGAGCGTCCGACTTGACTCCAGCGCAGTCATGATGTCGTGATGGTGGGATCAAGCCCCAAGACAGGCTCTGAGCTGACAGTGAAGAGCCTGCTTGGGATTCTCTCTCCCTCTGCCCCTCCCTGGCACTCACTCATGCTCCCTTTCTCTCTCTCAAAATAAATAAATAAACATTAAAAAGATAGTTAGAATTTGAACAGAGCAATACAAAGGACTACCCATGTGGGGGATTTTCAACACAGGCACTCTATCTTTTAGACTGAGTAATTCTTTGTCGCAGAGGACTGTCGTGTTCACTGCAGAATGTTTAGTAGCGTCCCTTGCTTCAACCCACTAGATGCCAGCAGCACTCTCCAGCTATGACAACCAAAAAGTCTCCAAGATACTAGTTAAAAGTTTGGAGTATATTCTGCGAATGAAGAGGGGCCACTGAAGATCTTTGACCCAGTAGTAGCAGGTCCAGAGAAGTTCTGTCAGTAATGTTGTTTGGAAAGGTTGTAAAATGGCTAGTTAACATCCTTCCTTGCTGAAAGGATTTTAAAGGGTTGTTGCATACTTAAACCTTTATACACAGTATTTTCCTCATCAACTATAGGGTGGTGAACTCTTTTTCCATCAAAAGTTTATACATGCATGACAATATTTTACAGCAACGTTTTTCTTTTTTTGTTTTAAAGTCATCTCTATACCCAACGTGGGGCTCAAACCTACAACCCCAAGATCAAAAGTCACATGCTCCACCAACTGAGCCAACCAGGCACCCCAACATTTTTTTCTTTAAAAAGTTCACATTAAAAAAAAATCAATCAATAATAACAAAATTAAAAGCTCATGTTTTAGATTTTGGGGGTAGCAGATAATGTTTTTGACTTTTATTTCAAAAGACATAGCCACCTAACTTCATTCTTAAATATACACAACCCACTTTTTACACAAGCATTTATCAAATGTAAACGAATTACAAAGTGACTATAGTTTTCTCCTTGGTTTCACTTACAGTAAGAACAGTCACTTAATAAACACATATTTATAACTCCTTTAACATTATCATATCTTTATTTGGAGAATTTACTTTGAATACCTAAGCAAGGTACTTGGTATGTATAGAAAGAGATCTAGATAATAGATAAAGGAGGAAAATTTGGCCAAGTAGAACCTTATCAATGCCAGGTACAATCCTAAAGACTGTGGGCCAGGTAGAAAAAGCTATTAATATTGAACATTCTTTTATTTTTTATTTTTTATTTTTTTACATTTATTTTTGAGAGACAGAGAGCACAAGTGGGGGAGGGGCAAAGAGAGAATGAGACACAGAATCTGAAGCAGGCTCCAGGCTCTGAGCTGTCAGCACAGATCCTGATGCAGGGCTTAAACTCACAAACCACGAGATTATGACCTGAACTGAAGTCGAACGCTTAACTGACCGAGCCACCCAGGTGTCCCAAACATTTATTTAGTGAGCACTTACTATGTATCAGACTTTATGTGTATTAACTATTAATTCTCAAACAACTATGTAAGATAGTGATACCCTCCCCCATAAAGCTGTTCCTGATCTTTCTACCCCAAATAAGCAGTATTTTACCTATGAGGAAACTCAGAAGCAGACAGGTTAAATAACTTGTCCAAGTTAACAACTGGCCTGAGGCAAGCTTGAGACCAATCACTCAGGCTCCAGAAGGCATGCCCTGAAGGCTCAGACTCTACTGGCTCCCTCAGCCCTCCTTATTAGGCAGCACTGGGCCTCATGACCACAGGTCATGCCATAGAAGGGAGAATTTGGAAGAACATTCTTTTGATACAAAATACTACCTTTTTTTCACTAGAGTAATTTCAGATTTAATAATGTTGGGGTTCTCTTTTTCAAATCTGACACTATAGGTTATCATTGTGGAGGCTAACACCAGGACTAACTTTTTACCCAACAGTGATCACACTGTGTTATGGAAGTGATCAATTTTAAAGTATTTTTAGGAAGCTGGGGCGCCTGGGTGGCTCAGTTGGTTGGGCGTCCGACTTCGACTCAGGTCATGATCTCACAGTTCATGAGTTCGAGCCCCATGTTGGGCTCTGTGCTGACAGCTCAGAGCCTGGAGCCTACTTTGGACTCCGTGTCTCCCTCTCTCTCTGCCCCTCCTCCTCTTGCACTCTATGTATGTATGTCTCTCTCTCTCAAAAATAAACATTAAAAAAAATTTTTTAAGCATTTTTAGGAAACACAACAGCCAGTCACCAGCTGGACAGTCTAACTACAACACTAATAAGAGGTATGCTTTAAGCTAAATGGGTTGACTATGAGGACAGTATTCATCAGTATTAAAAAACAAAATATCAGTATTTTGTTTTTTAAACTGGCCAATGGTCCTGGGTGAGGAAGAGAAAAAGATTTCATCTGTTCATGTTTTTATGTTTTAAGTTATAAGGCTAGAAAGAAGTCAAAATATCTGAAGGGTTTGTTGATTTTTTTTAACTGTGGTAAAATACACTTAACATAAAATTTACCATCCTTACCATTTTTAAGTGTACAGTGGCACAAAATACATTCACAGTGTGGTACAACCATCACCAGCATCCACCCACACAACTCTTTCCATCTTCCCAAACTGAAACTGTACCTGACTTTCTATTCTTCCCTCCCTGCCTGCTCCCTGGTAACTACCACTCTACTTTCTGTCTCTATGAAGTTTACTCTTCTAAGTAACCTGCTTTCGTTAACTGTCTTATGTCACTTAGGATAACGTCCTCATGGTTCGTCCATGTTGTAGCCTGTGTCAGACCTTCCTTCGTTGGGATGAATAATAAATAGTCTATGTATATGCTACATTTTGCTTATCCATTCATCCATCCATGGACATTGGGTTGTTTCCCCCTTTTGGCTAGTATATATAATGCATCTATGAACACAGGTGTACAAATATCTCAAGTCCCTGTTTTCAGTTCTTTTGGGTTTATAACCAGAAGTGGAATTGTTGCATCACATAGAAATCTACATTTAATTTTTTGAGGAGCCACCATACTGTTTCCCATAATGGCTGCACCACTTTACATTTCCAGCAACACACAAGGGTCCCAGTTTCTCCACCCTCACCGATACTTGTTATTCTGCTGTTGTTGTTTTACTGTAGCTATCCTAATGGGTGTGAAGCGTTATCTGCTCAATTTTTAAAAAAATATTACTCAAGATTGTATCTGTGTCAATCAAGAGTATTATGTGAAGTTAATTTACTTATTTTTAATTTGGCCTTTAATTTGGCCTTAGAGTTCCCTAAGATCTGTGTTAACATTACTATAATGCCACTAAGTATGATTTTGGAAGAGTCCACCCAAAAGTGAGCTGATAAATTAAAACCTGAAAAGGCTTATGAATAAGCTTTTAAACACAGCATAACCATTATAACATCTGAAGCAGTAATATTGGAATGCATAGATGTACCAGTATTTATTTTGATCAAGCTCAGACAGGGTCACCTTGTGGCTTTATACAATACTGGGGAGTGAGATCTGTTTGTAGTGTGGGAAATAGCGCATGCCTACAACAGATAGACTAGTGGGAGGGAAAGACTAAGCCAATTCCAGATAATATAAGTAAATATACTAAAAGTATTAAATTATATTAATAAGATCAATGGGACAAAAGTTTTATCTCAAATAACGTGTATTTGACCTGTAACACCATATAGCTTCTGTTAAAGGTTTTGGTGTATAATTTTTATCCTAATTTGCAGTTTTATCATTACAGTATAATAGTCTCAGAAAATATTAATTACTTATTAGGCATACAAGTCACAGATCTTGGCTTTGTAGAAAAAACAAGGATCTTCATCTAGACCCCTCATAGAGTCTCAACTGATGGTGATATTATGTAGAGGAGCTTTATTAAATAGCCTCTAAATAACACATGTATTTATTATTTTAAAGTTTCAGTAAGCTAATATTTAAAGCCAATTAAGAATACCAGAAAACATAACCTAAATAATATTTGGAATTAACAGAACAAACATCTTAAACCAGTTGACTATGTTAAACCTTCAATACGAGAGTAATAGGTTCTATTTTTTAAATATTTTATGGATTTCGATAAGAACTTCTAAAACACACTGACATGTTTTGATGAAAACATTTTAGTTTGAGTTTTACACTGATTAATACTTAGATGCTTCAACAACTTTGTAAGGAATTTTTAGATAATTTTAATCCATCCCCAGTGGTTATTAGCATACAAATAGAATCTAGAATTTTAATAATGTAAAGTTTAGCATAAAATTCAAAACTTAAGTATGAATTTTACACATATATTTAGGTCATATATTTGGTGGCCTTTACAATTAACAAATGAAAAACAAGAAGTGACTTTCAGGGGTACTTATTGGGGAATAGTGCCCAACCAGGTCTCCAAGTATAGGACATAGCTTTGTTTCACATCAGCTGTGCTCAGGTCGCAAGATCCCAAACTGTCCTGAATCAGATGAACTATTTTTTAAGACTTGAAACACTGGGGGCGCCTGGGTGGCTCAGTTGGTTAAGCGTCTGACTTTGGCCCAGGTCATGATCTCACAGTTGGTGAGGTCAAGCCCCGCGTCAGGCTCTGTGCCGACAGCTTGGAGCTTGGAGCCTGGAGCCTGCTTCAGATTCTGTGTCTCCCTCTCTCTCTCTGCCCCTCCCAGCTCATGCCTGCACTCTGTCTCTGTCAAAAATAAATAAACTTAAAAAAAAAAAAAGACTTGAAATACTGACAAGGGTTAGACATAGGGCCACAATACTTTTTATTTAGTTTATGAGGGACATTTTTACCTCAATTAAATTTCATCTGAAAAATTTAACTCTAGTTGTATTATTCCATTATATTTTAATTTAGTATATTTAGTATGGATCACACTTAAAATGTATGAACTTAGTTATTTTTATTAAAGGCTACTTTAAATAGTTACTTGTTTTACCTGACCAATTAAAACAGGGGTTGGCCTGTTTTTATACGACCCTCAGGCAAAGGATAGTTTTTACATTTTTTAAAGGATACAATGAGACAGAGGCCTGACACGACTCACAAATCCTAAAATATTGAAAACATGAATCAAACTAAAATGAAATTCTCTTTGATACTTCAGTCGATAGCAATTTACATCACACACCCACATGTATATACCTTCCGTTAATCTGAAGGATACCTGGTCTAAGCTCAGCGCGTCCACCAAAATCTAAGCTTCCTCTTCTATGGTCCAAAGCTGCCGCCTGGGCACCAATACATTTCCCAGCCTCACCTGATGTGGTTACAGTCACAGGGCTAGTTCTTCACAATGGATTTTCAGCACAAGTGATGTGTTCACTTTTAGGTAGGGCTTTTAGGAAGCAATTATACTTTCTCTATTTTCCCTTTCCTCTCACTGGCTGAATGCTGAGGGTGTTGAGTCCCTAAAGGATGTAAAAGCCACTATCAGCCAGGACCACCCACAGGAGACAAGACATTTCTATTGTGTTAAGTCACCAAAATTTTTGCTATTATACTTACTGAGGAAACAAACTGTAACAGTCACTAACATAAATGTTGTATATCTGCTGCCTTTCACGTTTAACTAACTTCTACTTATTTTGGAAATTCTCCCAATCATCCTTTAAAAAAAAAAAAACAAAAAACACTCTCTGAAAACAGATTGTTTATATTGCTGAAAGCCGTCTGTTTATTCTACCCATCAGTCTTTTCCTTGACAACTGGCTACTGTTGCTCCTTTTTCTGTTCACTGTATGCTCAGATGAATTTTAATTTAAAAGCTCACTAAAACCACATTTCAAATGAACCAAAATTTAAAACCATTCCTGCTCCACATATGTGGTTCAAATGATGCGGCACTGAGACATCCCCACATTCCATCCAATGACTATGTGATAGAAGCAGACATTTTAAAATGGATTAAAATAGCCCCTCTTCACTTACTTATTGTATGTAAGGGCCAAAAAAAAAAAACACAAAACTTGAGAAGGGTACCAATTTCACTTAACGTTGAAACACTAGTGTCTCCCAAACTAGAACTTCCCAAAACAATAGAACCTTGGTATTTTCAAGAGCTGCATTATGAAACCGTCAGAGACTCAAAAATATGTCAGTTCTGCCAAAATGCATGCTTCTGTCCCATGGATTCCTTCACACCTGCCTGGCAAAATGGGAATGACAACAGTGTGATGGGAAAGTAGTGTTGGTTCTTGAGTGATTCTTCCCAACATGTTAATGTTTTGAAGCTATCCTGGACAAGACTGTTCAGAAATAATGAGAAAGACTTAGACGGAAAAACAAAATAAAGATTTTAAGAAAAGTGGTAACTGAGAATCTTACCAAAGTCTTACCTTCCTGTGGCACAAATAGGGGTGGTCACTTTACTGGCTTTAGGATCCATTATGCTCTCCACTATCTTGTGATGCTGTGGATACACATGAAGGCTACACCTTACATCAGAGCTTTAATTATGGTGAAACCGGCCTCCAATAGAAGCTAATAGCTACAGGAACCTACATATCAAAGAAAAACATGTCCCAGAATAAAATAAGACCTAGAATCATCTTGGCAGGGAGTGCAAATGTCACCCATACTACCGTAGTGGTATTTTTATCTGGATTCTCATTGTTTTTGTTAATGCTATGGTTACAAAGTTACATAGTTTTAAGTAGTCTAGCCTTAATCCTTTTTTTCCCCCCACAGGCCTTAGTTTTAGTGCGTGATTTTGCAGAATGAGAGGTTTTTCAGGAATAGGTATGAGCATATCACAAATTGAGATCGTGAACTGCAAATGTCAAGCAAACAGGCAAAATGACACAATCCAACCTCATGGGTCCCCATTACAAATCCTTTAGCAGCCTGACAAACACCATCTCATTTAATCCTAGACAACTACCATCTGAAAACCTACCTAAAAATTATGTAGTCCCTAGCAAACAATGGAAACCATATAGTCCATAAATGCTACAAACATATTCTAATTCTCCATATTTCCAAATCTACAATATAATTGCTTTTAACTTCATTTTCGCTTTTACAACTGTCATTTAGTCTGCAAACAGAGTAATAAATCCTTTAGGTAGCTTCTCTGTTCTCCTAGTCCAAAGGCACACCATCACACACTAGGTCTAACCAAACCATTTGGGATTGCTTGAATTTTGAAAATATAATTTCCTTTTTAGAAAGCATAATCTTTTCCTTCGGAGTCAGCTTTCATGAAAACTGCTTTAAAGAAGGCAAAATGGCAGCATCCTGAACATACAAGGCTCCTTATACTATTTAGGTGACTCCTCCAGAGCTGCATTCCTCATAACCAAGCAAAATGACAGATGTGGGAATTTTGCTCATTTCGATCCAAAATCAGAGGATCCAACCTGGTCTACATGGTGCTCGCCCATAAACTCTGTGCCCCATCTCTGCCAGCCATTGCCTCCACTAGGATTTCTGACCCCAAACTTCCCAGTTACAAGGAGCCTGAACTGCCTCACCACTGCCACACTACATTCCCACATGGAACCCCGAGGGACACTATTTTGGTATGTACGGATTCTAGGTTTCCTTGTTGATCTACTGCACTGATATCCTACCAACATGGAGTAACAGAGTAAAACACTCCATGACCCCTTCCGATCCCCTTCCCTAGTTATCCACCCTCTGCTCATGAATCTGTCAAGCAAAATGTAGTGAAATCATTTTTCTTCTCTGCTTCCTTCATCCCTGTGTGTAATGACACCCATTTAATACCTTTTAGGTCACTTCTCCTCTTTCACTCACTGGTTTCTTTTTAGGAATCCTACCTTAGTACTGACTTCAACATATACAACATTTCTGAAAATTCGAGATGTGAAATTCACTCTGGATTGAATATCAATCTCCCCAACACCTAACCTGGCACTTCTAGAACACTAACAGTGGTAATTTGTGTTAATAATGACCCCGAAGTACTTCAAACTTCCAAAGAAGCTTCTGAATCAAAGGAATATTCAATTATACACCATACAGTTTTAAAGTTAAATGTCTTTACAATATTCTAAGGCTTTAGTTTATGGTAATCCATATGCCATAATAGATGACAAATCTTGCTACTACTTGATTAATACACACTTTCACCAACCCATTCCAACTAAGGGTAAGGTCAAATCAGAGATTGCTTTAACACTGGTGTGATCCATTAAAATCATCCTCACAACTTCCTCTGTATGGTCCACCGCTCTAAATCTGGCATGCCCAGTGCTCAGATTTATAAAAACTTTCCAAGTGATCCTAACAGAAACTGCTTCTCAAGAACTATCACTGCAAATAGTGGCAGAAATCAACCTATACAACTGTGGTCCTCACCTCGGTGCACTGCTGGGGGACCTTTGTGAAAACATAGGCTTTTAAAACATACAGATTCCAAGGCCCTTCCAGATCTAATGGATCCTAATCTGTTATGGTAGTACCCAAATATCCAACTCCTCAGATGATTCCAATGCACAGCCAAAGTTTGGAAATAATAGCTTTATAATCTCAGGAATCTTAAGAGCTGTTGCTTTCAGTGTTTCCAACAGGTCACAAAGAACCAACATACGGGTGCAGCCTTTAGGTGGGACCTGCACGGATAAAGAGTGGCCAAGAGGGTGTGGTCAACCCTACATACTCCTTTCTGTAATGTGGAAATCACGGGGTTGGAAGGATCACCTATCCCAAGAAAGAGACTAGGGTGAAGTACAGAAAATAACTTCCTAAAGATATACACTCAGCAGTACCACTCAGCTGCTTGAATCACAACAGCAGTTACAATTGACTAAGAGTCATAAGCCTACCACACTCCTCAGAGTTTAATACATTAGACTAGAAATCAGAGGTCTCAAAGGACCCTAGCTTTACATCAAGAGGGCCCAGTGGTTCAAGAATATCATTTCTCCATTTTCAATAAGCAGAACAGCAAAGTCCCAAAGTAAAGCAAAGTAATTAGTGAGAAGAGCCTTCTGATCATTACAAGAGAAGTCTGATAAAGAAAACTGCACAAATTTTGCCATCAATGAGATCTACCTTCAAAACCTTTCTCCACCAGTTAGTTACCAGTAACATCAGATTACTTAACCTCTCTAAACCCATTTCTTCCTCTATAAAATGAGCACAAAAACTTACGAAATTTTAAATGAGACAATATTTGCAAAAACAGAATTTTCAATACAGCTGCCTTTCCTCCTTAGTAATTTCTATACGCCTCTTCTATACCACTCTCCTTTAAGTCATACATACTAATAGTTACTACATATCTCTGTTAGTCTTTACCTTGACTTATTGCTATTACATATGAGAAACACATGAGAACACTAATTTTGCTCCTCCAAAACTAACATGCAGTTTAAACTTTGTCTACTGACAACCCACTGAGAACTCATCAGGGCCTAGATTCATACTCACTTCTTCAGGACAGAATTTCTTTTTTTTAATTCTCAGGTACTGATTCCTCTAGAGCAAAGGCTCCCAAACTTTAAAGAAAGGTAAGAATTACTGGGGAGCTTGTTTAAAATACAAATCCCACCTCCCACCAACAATGTCATAATTGATAACAGGGAGGATTCTCACTGGCTGCTAATGGCAGTGGGTAAAAGGTTGCTAGGAAACAACACTGACATCTTGCCAAAGTATTATCCCACGAGTTATTTACTGGTTGCAAAAGGGAAAAAAATATATACCTCTATACAGAAAAATCTGGCAGTCAGAATCTTAACCAAGAGATAAACCTTAGCATCACTAACAGTGCAACACATCAGATACCATGTGCCTGTTGACAGGATGCAAAAAGGAAGTAGGAAGCAGTATTTTGGCAAACATATGTACCCTGAATAAAATCAAGCCCCTAGATGCACCTTAAAGTTGACCCAGAAAACAGAGAGGTCAGATGATACTTGGAAAAAACAATTAGGCAATCCAAAATATAGAACATGTATGAACTGGCCTAGAGTCTGCATAAGTCAATGTCACGAGGGGCAAAAATGTAAGAAAACTGTTCTAGGGTAACAGAAACAAAAGCAATGAGTGAATTATAATTAAATCCCTGTTTGGAGGGGAAAAAACCTATAGAAGAAATTGTTGGGGGCAAATGGGCAAATGTGAATATAAGCAGTCATTACATGATTCTGTAAAATTATGGAATCATTGATAATGATGGGATAATGGTATTACAGCTATGTAGAATTATTCTAATTATTTAGTATGTGAAGTACAGAGAGGTGCTTCCTCATAGTATGTTAGATACACAAACATACACTGACAAAGATATCTATGTTAATTATTGAAACCAGGTAGATGGTAACACGTGTTCACTACTCTTTCTCTCTGTATGCTTAAAAGTTTCCATAATGAAGACTAAGAAAAACACATTCCCTGGCCCAACTCTATGAGACTCTAATTCCTTAAGCCTGTGGTAGGCCCATAAATCTGCATTCAAGTAGCCCTGGGGCCTATCCTAAAATACAAGATGTTCTCTCACCACTCTAAGAAACAGAGCTGAAGACAGAAAGTAAGGTGTGTCCACTATCTGGAAGAGCTTGGGTTCTAAACTCTGTGCCAGCTCTATTTTATTGGCAGGCTTCCCAAGCAATGGATTTGGTATCTTCCTCACTGTTGCCATCTTTCTTCACGTGTCCAGTATATTTAAGATGGACTAAAAAGGAGGCATAATAGTAAAAGATTTCTATTTCATGTACCTATGATTCCTTGAGAGCATCTCCCCACAGTAAACAATAATTAGCAACTCTAACTCCCAAGAGTGCTTTAAAGAATTCTTGTTTACCTTTCTCTGAACTGAATATTCAAATTTCTTCCTAGAAATGGGTAATGAGTACACAGTCCATAGTCTACAAATTGATAACCAAAATAAAACAGAAATGGTATCCTCACAATTGAAAAAGAAAAAAAGACCAAAATACCGCACTCAAAACTTTTGACTACAACAAACTAAAAAGCTTTTGTACAAACAAATGGGAGTACATCAAACTGAAAGGCTTTTACACAGCAATGGATATGACCAACAAAATGAAAAGGCAGTGGGAGAAGACAGTCACAAATGATATATACAATACGGGGTTAACATGTGAACTATATAAAGAACTCATAATTCAGTATTTAAAAACTAATAATAAACACTCCAATTAAAAAAATGGACAGAGGAGGGAGAGGAGGGTGCCTGGTGGCTCAGTTGGTTGAGGTCTGACTCCTGATTTCACTCAGGTCATGAGATCAAGCCCCACGGTTTAGCTCTGCTCTGAATGTGGAGCCTGCTAGAGATTCTCTCTCTCCCTCTGCCTCTCTCTCTCTAAAAACAAAACAAAAAAACAGGACAAAACAAGAGACATTTTTCCAAAGACACACAGATGGCCAACAGGCAATGAAAAGATGATCAATTTCAGTAATCATCAGGGAAATGCAAATCAAAACCACAAGAAATCACCTTACACCTGTTAGAAGTAACAAGTGTGGCGAGGATGTGGAGAAAAGGGAATCTCGTGCACTGTAAGTAGTAGTTAAGGTTGTAAATTGGTGCAGCTACTGTGGAAAACACTACGGAAGTTCCTCAAAAAATTTAAAATAGAACTACCATACAATCCAGCAATTCCAGTTCCAGGTGTGTATCCAAAGAAAACAAAAACCACTTTGAAAAGACATGTGTACCCCTACGTTCATTATAGCAATGTTTATAATAGCCAAGACATGGAAGCAACCTAAGTATCCATCGATAGACGAATGGAAAAACAAGATGTGGTATATTACCCAGCCATAAAAGATGAAATCTTGGGGTGCCTGGCTGGCTCAGTTGGAAGAGCATGTGACTCTTGATCTCAGGGTCATGATTTGAGCCCTACACTGGGTGTAGAGATAGACTGATTAAATAAATAAACACATAAAACCTAACTTCAAATAAACTGTCTTAAAAAATGAAATCTTGCCATTTGCGACAACATGGATGGACCTATAAGGTACCATGCTAAGTGAAATAAGTCAGTGATTTCACTTATATGTGGAATCTAAAAAACAAAACAGAAAAAAGACTCAGATACAGAGAACAAACTTGACGGTTGCCAGAGAGGAGCAGGGTGTGGTGATGGACGAAACAGGTGAGGAGGATTAAGAGACACAATCTTCCAGTTATAAAATGCATATGACACAGATATGTAACACACAGCAGAGCTATTAAATTACTATGTTGTATACCTGAAATTAATGAAATATTGTATGTCAATTATTCTTCAGTAAAAAAAGTTATTTTAAAAACTGGCATTTCAAGGTAAAAGTGATATATGAGAAACTTTGTTAGCAATACGTAAAATACCTTAGGGATATAGTGATTTGTTTTAAAATGGGTAAAAACAATGTAATATACCAAGATATATACATATCAGATATACAGAAAAGAAAAATCTAAAGGTGAATCTTGTGTAGAAATGCTATCAATGTCATTGTAACAATATTCACTAAGTCCTCCAAGCAAAATCAGGAAATACAACTAGAACCAGAAAAGTACCTATACCATAATCTAAGAATACCAAAACCAAAATTCACTTAGAATTATTTCCCAGAACAGCTCACAACTGACATAGAAGCTACCATTAAAAAAACAATAATTACAAACACTAACTTTTCAAAGTTAGAGAACACATAGCAAATAATAAACTGCAGTAGGTGACTTTGAGGTTCCTCCCCAATAAAGAAATTAATCTAATAAACAATCCAGGAAAACCTCCAAAATCTAGAATTTGGATACATACATTGCTTTGAGCTGAATCTAACAGTAAAAAAATTTATAACTGAAGACTACAAAAAATGAACTTTAAAAGATGTGAATTTTAGCTGAAATTGCAAATTCACAAAGTTAGCTAATAAACCAGCATTAACACATTTCTTAGAAAGTCTAATCTGCTATGAATTCTAACATTAACTACAGAGAGATAAAAATGCCTCTACAGGCAGCAAAGTTATTGAAAATAATGAGAATGTGTTTAGTATATCAAAATAACACATGGTAAAATTTCAAGGCAGTTCCTGGGAAACCTATACATTTTAAAATATTTTAACTGCTCAAACTAAAGCACGAAATTGCTTCTTTAAAACTTCAGAGTGTTAATCCCTACCAGCATAATAAACTTTTTAAAACTGAAAAGACCTTAAAGATCACTAACTTTAACTTCTCATTTGATAAATATGAGAAAATTGAAGCCAGAGATTTTTTTTGTAACTTGTAGAATGATAAACCAGACTTCTTAATTCCAATCTACAGTGTTCCCTGTATACCACACTATGTATGTCCTGTCCCTTAACAACAACAACAAAAAATCCCCAATAACAATAAGTAGTGGATTGTCTTCAGGCAAATGTAAAAAGTCACTGAACTTTTTAAATGAGGTTGTGTGTTCATGACATTTTAAAAAAATTTAACTCGTTCAGAAAGAAACAAGAAATCCAGAATTCTAACCAGAGGAAAGTAGGTAAACAGAACATTATGAAGGAATAAACTAAAGTTTTAGCCATAAACTTCCTTGCAGAAGTAACACCATAAAGCTACCAGCCCAGGGTGAAAATGGCAATACGTCAGACACAGATTACTTCTGAATCCCACAGAATCTTTGCAATAGTCCAGAATTTATCAGTTACATAAGCCTAAGTGACTTTTGGATAAAGTTTGCAAAATCAAATCATACTGCAAAACAGTACGTGTATTGTTAAGAGACAGAAATGAACTGCCTGTGATTTCTGACATGTGCCTACTACATTTCTAGAACGCTAGATTTCTGTAACATAGAGTTTAAGGCTTTGTTTCTCCATCATTCTGGAAATACTATCCTTCATCACTAGTTGCAATGTTACTCAACGCCATGCCATTTTTTTCATCACCTTCCCTTGAAAAGTTACCATAAATGTCAAGTTTTACTGTTTCTATTCTTTGAAAAATGAGAAATAATTTTCAGGGAAGCTCTCTTCATAGTCATTCTCCTTGAGGAAGTAGCTCTTTATCTATATATATAACTTCCACTAATTATGTATTTCTTTTTCAGGTGGTGGGAGGGGAAAGGGAATAACTAGATTAAGACTACTTAATGTTGTGATACCTTTCTTTTTTCCTTTATGGTATCAAAGGGTCTTGCCCACTGCAAAATTATAAAATTATTCTGTATTTTCTTTTACATGTACTATTTTATGTTTATATCTTTAATTCTTTTAGAATCTTTATTTATGTAAGGTAGAAATCAATTCTTCCCAACTGGGTAGTCATTTGCCCCAATATCATTTGTTAAATAACCCTTTTCCCCTTCATGGATTAGAAATGCTTTACTATCTGCTAAATTCCCATAAACCTGTCTATTTACCTCACTCCTTATTCTGTTTCACTACCTATTTGCCTAATTCCTCTGCCAGCCACACATTGTTCTAATTATTGACACTTTACAGCACATCCGTTTTCTGGTAAGTCTCAACATTTTTTCAACAAGACTTTTTTTGATTGTGCAAAAACATTTACTTCTGGCAATTTTTCTCGTTTCCCCTCAAAAAAAATCCCACTTTCTTTTGAAACAGAATTCCATTAAATTTATGGATAAAATATAATGTATTTTTAAAATATTTAGATTCCCATCTAGTAATAAGCAGATATGTAAAGCCCCGACACACACACACACACACACACACACACACACACACACACGTGTATACAATCTTCATTTGACAGTGACTGGTACTCTGGCCCCACACGAATGAAATTTCCTTATTTGCAAGGTAACATTTCCATTCTTAAATCACAAAATCTTAGAGCAAGAAGAACATTACAGATCACTTAGTCCAATACCACTTGTAAGCCCAGTTATGTTTACCTTAAGCCTGCCCGAGATTCATTTCAAAGTTAAAAATAATATACACCTTTTACACGCAACATAATCATAAAAGTACTACCTGGATCACAAAAAAGCAAAGAGGTTACCTTTATTCAAGAGTACTTTCAACTTAGAAATCCTTTTAGAAGACCCATACTGGGCTCAAAACAAAAAAAACAAAACAAAAAACAAGAGTACCTTAAGGGCATATACTAGAAACAGCTCTAGGTACATTTTTAGGTACTGTTTCCAAGGCAAAGTCTTTTTGTTACAGTGGGTCCAGGAACCGAAAGTCATAGTACCACATCATTCCATTCCCAACTGTTCCATCATTTATTAAAAATCCAACAACAATCTCCAAATGAATCTGAAACAATTCTAAAACTGTTTCTCAACTGTTTCTCTGGCTGCCCATGTAATCACCTGTAGAGCTTTTAAAAATAAGATTACTTGGGTCCCACTCTGGGACCTTAAACATTTTCTTTCTTTTTTTTTTTTTTTAAAGCTGTAGTAGGTTCTAGTTTCAGCCAGAGTTAGGAACCAACATTCTAAAAGATTCAACAAGAACAAAGGCCCTTAAAATGCCAAGCATCCCTATATCTTGCGGGGGGGGGGGGGGGGGGGGGGGGTGGTGAAGAAGCAGTAATGAAAAAACCATCTTCACCAGCCCAGCAACATTTGCTGCTGATTAAGCTGTGTCCCTACATTATGCCAGTCTGAAAACAGGAAAAACTGCAAAAACACACAAAGCTTTTAACTGTTCATAGATGGATGGGGCTGTTATGATAGGTGAAACACCTTTTTCTTTTTTCTCCCTTGAAGGCAACCCTCCACCCCACACCATCTCCCGGGAGAAAAGACAGTTGATACTCACTTTAAAAATGGCAAAAATTACTAAGATTTTAGATAAATTCTTCTTTGACTTTGTGAAAAAGAAAGGTGTAAACACACCCATAAAAACAAATAGGGAGATTAACGATTGGCTGCGATACCATGACATTAGATGAAATTTCAGTCAAAGAACTGTTGCTTCGTGACTGCAGAGAACTGCCGAAACACTGAACACCCGCTAAAGGTAGCACAAAAGCAAAGGAAGGCTGATACACTGAAGGGAAAACTTACAACGATGCAAATATACACACTAAATCAATCCGTTCCTAAGGTCCAACCCTCTAAGAAAATGATCGCGCTTTCTAATAACACTTTCACTAAACTGAAGCCCGGCGTGACTCACATTCTTGTTATGAGTGACTCATATACCTTCCATCCTTGGGAAAAGCACCTGAAAAATAGAGCACATAAAGCTACACCGTTAAGTTCCATGTTAAGTAATTAGTGAGAGTAACACATACATTAAGTAGACCTTAATCACACACCCAAACTCTGCAAAAGGAGGTCCATGAAACCAAATCATCCCGCAGACGACTATTCTTCCACGCTCCAATTCTGGCCTAGCCAAAAATATTTTCTCACATTCTGTAAAGTCATTTGGTGAAAGAGCTATCAAGTATTTTGCATCTCGACAGGAAACGCATCACACGTTAAAGTGTATCACCCTACTATCAAGGAAAACTAAATTCTCTTAAATTAGCACTGAAATCTGTCCAAGCATGAGTCAAATGATTTTACATTAAAAAAAAAAAAAAAAGAAGCAGGTGAAGAGACAGGTATTCATGGTTTAATGGAATCAGTTTTAACAATGTACAACTTTACCAACATGTTTCTTAGAAATGTAGCCCAAATCAGTGATATAATTCCTAGGCCTTACCCTCATCACATGACCACATGAAATAGCAAAATTTAAGTAGCAAATATAATTAAGGGAACAACTGTAACCCCAAAAATCTGCAGTAAACTCTGAGATGATGTGTGTTTATACACACAATAAGTAATTGTTTGCCCAGAAATTCAAACAAAAAAAGGATGAAAACCTTCTTGTAATGCTTTTCATGTGAATGATTTGCATGCAAGCCACGTGCCTAGCAGGTAGTAAAGAGGAGACTGTTCCTGGGACATTTCAAACAAAACAAGCTTATTGAAAAATTTTAAAGCAAGGAAAGAAAATCCTTCATCAGCAATTATTTCTTTTGAAGTACAGCTACGTTGGAATAAGTAACTTAGCTGAATTAACGTATCTTTTAGTACTTTATACTTTGAAAGCTTTATGAAAAATTTACACACATATTCTAATCTTGAAAAAAAATTTAAACATAGTAAAATCATAGGCATCTTTCTGAAATATCTATACCACTGCACATCTTGAAACTTCAAGGAAGATCTGGGAAAGAAATACATTACCCTATTTTAAACAAGTATAAAAGCCTAAAATTACACTTAAAATGTACTTTTTAGTTTGTTCCAAAATCTGGACTTCTTTATCCAAATGCAATTAAGATTAGGGGAAAAATTGTTCTAAGAAATTTGTGAAGCTGAACTCCAATTCCATCATGTCCCAAAAGCTCACTACTAATAAATACCTAGGATGGATTACATTAGAAACATTCTCTCAGGAACTTGAACCTGACACCAAGATACTGATTGTCTACACTTTAGGAGTTAAAGACAGGGAGCGACAGGGGACTTTGGCTTGTTCAGAAACCTAGTTATTAAATATATGCGGTTTATCTTTACTAGTATTTCAAAATCTCTCTCCCCCATCCTTCTTGTCCCTCTCCCCCTTCATTCTTTTGCATCTTACCAACCTGCAAGAAATCAAAAAAAGTATCCCCCGTATCAAACGTACTACCTTTGATTCAATATGGATTTGGGTGTTCAGGTAGGTTTTTAGATTTAGATTTCCAATGCAAAACATATTTCAAAATTTTACCTGACAGCATGCTACACTCAAAATTGCTAAAAGTTAATCATCATTTTCCCCCCTATTTTATCCCACTACCCCTTTCTTATAAACTTATCAGCAGGAAACCAATTATTTGCAGACAAGTGCAGCTAGGAAAAAAAGGTTGCTAGGTTCAATCTAGGAGCACCAGTAAACAAGCCTAGAAGTATCAGAAAAATCAAGAACCACTCACAGGTCCCCAATCCTGAATCTGCATATAAACCCTACAGGACAAAGTTCTTGCAGTCACTTTCATGATTTGACTTAATTCAATCCCATGCTTTCTGAAACGTCTTTATTTGAAACTATAAAGAGAGATCTGGACAAACAATTCAAAAGACAATGAACTTTATGTCAGTTAACCTAAGTACATCTCAGTTAACTGAAATACAGAGCACCTAAAACCTCCTACTAGGTGCAGGACTCAGGGCAATCTAGGCAAAATGTCTTCTCACAGAAGCAATGTACCCGAAGAGCTCTGTGTAATTCAGCTTCAGTTAAGATTCGCTTCTCTTGCAAATGTTTACCTACAAACTCACAGTCTCCAGAATACACTCAAGCTTTTAAGTTGGAGGGCAAAGATTTACCAAGATTTTAAAGGGATCATTTCCTTAGTTAAGGTGGGTAGCAAAAAGAACCTCTGCAAGTGGTTTGGGAGGTATTCACCAGGCACCCGGGAAATTTACAAAAGAGGAAAGGGCCGCAGGGCCAAGCATGGGCTTGTGTAAACATAAATCCCCTACGCACTGGCCTAGGTATCAAAAACAACGTTCCTCCAGAATAGGTGTCCAGGTGGCTAATTGACTTTCTGGAGGTGAGAGTTAAAAACAAACGCTTACACCCAGTATATACGACACAATTTTACCTGTCACCAAAAAAAGGGTCTAATCCAGCAAAAAAAAAAAGAAAAAAGAAACAAAAGTCATTTTTCCTTCAAGGAGGGCAGCGGTTTAGAGTCATTTGCAGGGGATAGGATTGCAGGGGGGAGGGCGCGTGGAAAAAAGGAGTGCTAAAAGGAGAGGCAGAGAGGGGTTTTTTGCACAGGGCCCCACACAGGCCACTGCGGAGAGAAGACGGGGAAGAGGGGAAGATGTCTCACCAGGGGACAAAACCGAATGCAAAACCAGCTTGGAAGAAGGAAGGTCCCCCCCCCCAACAGGAGGCGAGCTGGGGTGCAGATAAAAAGCGCTAGCGGCTGGTTACCTTGGGAAACAGGGGAAAGGGACAACGGGAATAAGAGGTCTACAGAGATGTGAGGGAAGGAAAAGGATGAGGCAGGGTCTCCGGTAAGTGCGAACCCGGGAAGAAGATAGACAAACAGCGGGACTGGGGCCTCCCAGGGCCAAAAGGCGTGGCCAGGGATCCAGATCAAACGACGGTCTTTTTCAGACGCCAGGGGAAGTGAGCGGCAAACCCCTCCTTCAAGACCCCGGGGCAGACCCGTCCGAGGGGCCCAACTGCGAGGCACCTCGAGGGCAGAACGCGCTCTGGAGGGCTCTGGCCTCGCCCGCGGGGCCCTCCGCAGGGCCGGCTGCCCGGGCCCCCGCCCCCACCCCCGCAGTGCTCTTACCTCCACACCTGCCCCATCTGCAGCAGGTGGATGACCGACTGCCAGATCCACACGGAGAGGCGGCACAGGCGCTGCGCCCCCGGCGTGGCCGAGCCCGGGCCGCCGCGGCCGTAGCCGGCCCCCATCATGGGGGGGCCCCGGCTGCTGAGCCCCTCCACGGCGCCCAGCCCGCCGCCCGTGTAGTCCTGCACGAACCAGCGGAAGCTCAGGCTCTGCACCAGCAGCGACGGCACCAGCACGAAGAAGAGGGTCAGCCCGAAGAAGCCGTAGTCCCCCTTGCGGTAGTAGTCGAGGGCCAGCCACAGGTCGGTGCCCACGTCCCCGAAGAAGACCAGCAGCGCCAGCACGATCCACAGGCAGTCGAGCCACGGCCGCTCCACCTGCGGCGGCGGCGGTTGCGGCCGAGCGGCAGGCGTCGGGGGGTGGTGGTCGGCGCCGGCGGCCGCGGGCGGCTGCAGCGGCTGGTCCCCCCCGTCGGCGGCGGCGGCGGCGCTGCGGCGCGGCTTCTTGCCCAGGAGGGAGCGCAGGCAGGCGGAGCGGCAGCCCCAGTAGCACGAGGAGGTGTTGCAGCAGTGGCAGATGTGCAGCGAGCTGCTCTCGCCGGGCTCGCTGCCGTCGCCGCCGCCGCCGCAGCCGCCTCCCCCGGGCTCCCCGTCCTCCTCGCCGCCGCTGCCCACCGCCTCGTCCAGGTTGTGCAGCTGGGCAAAGCCCACCCCCACGCCACCGCCATCGGATTTCGCCGCCATCTTGACTCTCTTCCCAGCTCCGGAGGTTGGGGGGGGAGGGACGGGTAGGGGGGGGAAGAAGGCAGGGAACGGGGAGGGGGGGAAACGAATGGAGAGGAAGGGGGGCGGGGAGGAAGCGGGGGAGCAAACGAACGAGGGGGGAGTGGGCCAGGGAACCCCCTCCGCTTCCGGGTAGTTGGCGTCACTTCCGGGCGAGCCCCCCAATCGCACGGCGCCCGCAGCTCCCCAGCCCTACCCTCCCGGCCAAGATGGCCGCCCTCCTGTGCCTCAGCTGCTGGGCGGGGGACCGGGGGGTTCTCCCCGCCAGGGCTCCCCTTCCCCTCTTCCGTTGACCCCGAAACCCATCAGGTTGACCCCTCGGCGTTTCTGAATCCCGCTGGGCCGAGTGATGCGGTCCAAAGTGATCCCTGGAGGGGGCAGTGCCAGACGTTTTGGGGTCCCCTTCCTCAGCGTCGCAGCTCACAGTTTTCCTCCTGGAGAAACGCCCCCTAACACCCTCCCGGCTGCTGGCAAAGGGGCGGGACCTCTGAGGGAAGGGGCGGAGCTCCTGCAAAGCAGGTGATTATGTGTCACTTCCGGGAGATAGGATGACCTCATTGAGTAGTTAGGCACCCCCCCCCCCATCAAAATGGCTGTGTCTCACCTCTTTGGTGGTTTTTTTTTTTCCTTCTTTCAAAATTCTCTTATTTTCTTATTTTGAGGGTCTTGAGAAATTGCATAAATCAGTTTAGATTCCCACACACAACTGACTGATTCTCACTTGTATTTGGACACCTCCCTCTGTTGACCCCCTGATTTTCTTGTCACTGACAACTTTACCATCTTTAGTAATAAAGTTTCCATCATTCCCTTAAGAAAAATCCAAAGTCCAATTAAAAGTCAGCCTATTGCACGTTGAATGTTAGAGCGAAGATTGAATTGGCATCAGTGACCTTGAATGTATTTTCTTCATCTTTGAAATGTATTTCTACCAACTTTTTTTAAGTATGTGATTTTTATATTATGTGACCTTAATTTGGAAAATTCAGAACTAGCCAGAGTTTAAGGTGTATCAATTACTTGTTCAAGCTATTTGAATGTGTGAAGATTGCCTTTTAGAGTGTTTTTGGTGCTAAAACTCTGTCAGTAAACACGGCTTTAAATGAGTAAAAATGTTATCAATGTGCTATATCATTAAAACATGTGGAGGGTACACTACTTAATCTTAACAAATTACAAAAGTGAAGCAGCACTGAATGGATCTGAATTACAATGATCTTCTAGTGAAAGTACATTTGAAGCCAGACAAAGCAAGCTACATGGTTACAATTGTTACTGATCAAGGGAAAGAAACATTTTGAGATTAAAAAAAGAGGGGAAAAAATGTTTTAAACTCTGAATTCTCTTTAAACCCTGAATTTTGTACTCATTTTTCTGACCCAGTCTACTTCTGTCTTCAGTAAAACCTAATAATACTGTAGTTTTCTTTGGAATGCTGAGGTCAAATTAGGTAATATTTGCACCGAAGTTCTGTGGAAGAAAGGTGCCTATGAAATCTTCAGGATTATTTTGAGGTATATGATATTTAACACTATAGCACCTACTTAATTTGGGGTGGCAAGGCAAACAAGGATTCCATATTTTAGGACACAACTTTTCGTCAGTATGCCAAGGTAAATCCTATAAAGACCTTACAGAAAGTACTCCTAGAGAATTTTTACCCCAGCCATTGGGGAGGGGGGAGGGGAAAGAGGACAAGTAATTCCAAAATCTGCTTTTGGAAACAAGTCTCGTAACTCTATCCTTTGATTTCATACCACGATTTAAGCCTCTTTGTTCCTGTGCTAGCAAAACTTATAGCCAACAGGTAAGGACATTTCCTCATATAAATAAATGGCCTCTTTCTTTACTGAATTTGAATTAATAACGTTTTAAAAAAACAGCTTAAGTGTAGATTAAGACTGCCTAGGTTTGAATCCCAGTTCCACTAAAATAATAATGTGAATGGTAAAAAGAAAACCATAGGCCCAAAATGGCATGACTTTGGCCAAGTCACCAAACCAGGGCTTAATACCTCACTGCAGTTTCTACCTTCCCCAATGTAGTCTTAACCAGTCAGTCAGGAATTTTCTGAGCAGCACCAATGAGGTAATTTGTCATACGGGCCCTTTTCATCCCCCAAAGGAAGATGAGGTAATTTACCTAATAAGAACCCCTGCCCTTGCGGCTAAGGGAAGGTGACCTTGTCTGGCACAACTCTTTGTTTCCTCTTGCTAGTAACTTTCTTGCCCCACCTTCCTTCCTATGAAAATCTTCCATTCTGTAGAACTCCTTGGGACTCCTCTCTACTTGCTAGATGGGATGCTGCCCGATTCATGAATCATTTAATAAAGCCAATTAGATCTTTGCATTTACTCGGTTGAATTTTTATTCTTTAACATGAATACTGTGAGCAAGATAATTAACCTCCTTAAACCTGAGTTCCCTCCATTGTATGATGGGGATAATAGCATCATACAATGTTGACATGTTCTCTGAAAAGCTGTTAGGTGGATTAAAGATGGTAATCCATTCGAAACTCTCAACATGATACCTGATAGGTAGTCAGCACTAAATAAATGATAACTGCTATTATTTTTATTGCTATTATGATATGTTTGTATGGTACCAACATATAGTTACTTAAATTTTATCATTCAGTAGATAGATTTGGTATCTCTAATAAATGAAGGCATTTTTAAATGCTTCCAGGAAACGGGTACAACTAATTTGTATCTTTAAGTATATTTTCTCTGTTTAAGCCTGGGAGGCAATGAAATGAGATACAATAGCAGGCAGCAATGACATATTTATGATTCCTATTTCTCTATGCCCTGAAAGAACATAATCTACTAGTGAAATTAGCTAAGTAAATTATACTTACTGTATAAAGCTGACAAATGAGACTGAATCAAAAGGGTTTATCACAATTGAAATTTCAAGTGGATGCATAAGATCTGCAGGCTGTCAAGTGATTTCAACTTTACATTTGCTGTTTCAACAATTTTAGCATTCTGACTTCTGTGGAAGGTATACAGTATGGAACCCAGAAGGTTCTAAAATTAAAATCAGTTACAGTGATAATAAAGCTATCATGAAAACTCACTGAAAGGCTAACATAAATTAGAACTGTGCTATGAATGATACTTTTTTTTAACCCAGAATTTTGGGGCAATTAGGTATACCAGGTAAGTCCTGAGCTTAGCACAGTGCTGAACACATAGTAAGCACTCAATAAATATTAGTCAAATAAGTGAATTAAAATAATTTTTGAAATAACTGAAATTTACCCTTTCAAAGCCCCCCCCCAAAATAGGTATTTTGCATCTGATGATATAAATCTTTATAAAACCATTGATGTATTACAGAGATACCTTGATCCTTTCGTAAACAAGGAAGGAATAAAAAGAAATTCATTGACCACTGGTCTGCTTTTTTACAAGCACACCAGTTAACCTTTTCTTGATGACTTGACCTTAAGGTACACTTATGCTAAGAGTTTCTGTCTATTGAACAAGCCTACTAAGAAACCACCCTAGGCCTGCTGGATACTTGCGTTCTTGTTGTTTCTAAATAACATTTAAAAAAAAAAAAATCTCTGCTATTTGTAGTTCAGTCAGTTACCAACTTTGGCTCCTTTTACTTCCACTTTGACATAGGCTGGGAAGTCATGTTGGAATTACATAAAATACAATGGTAAATCGATTTTTAGAGCGTCTTCTATGAGTAAAGTAAGACAGACCTAATACACAGAAGTTGTGGCACAGTTTCACTGCCCCCAAACTTTTGGCGTTTTTCTTCCTGAATCTCTGCTGTTTTCAGAAAGGCAAAAGGGGAATTTATTGTTAAGTGCCATTATGTATTAGCCACCGTCCCAAACAGCATTCTATTTAATTTTACAGCCATCCCAAAAGGCATGGGGATATCCCCATTTTAATAGCTGGAAAACAGCCTCCAGTCCAAAGGAGGCCTAATTCCAAAGCCTAAACCTCTCACCTTCACATTGCCCTGGGCCAAGCAGCTATTGGCCTCTTGAAATGAAGCCAGTCTTACGGTTCTAGTCACTAGAGGGGCCTGTTATAATCTGATACATATTAGGGAGACAGAATACTTGAATTACAGCGTGGGGATTTGCCCCAGAAAAAGCACTATGTGGGGGCTTCCTCATACATTCTTCACCAGGTTTTCCTAATTTGAGCTTGGGTAAAGCCTCAAAACCAGTAGATGGATGTCATCCTAATCAATTTTATTCCTTGTATCTATTGTCTCTAGAAGCAGGACTTCTTTGAGTACAGAGGAGTAAGCTCGTGGAGCCCATTATCCCTAAAAGCTCCATTTTTTCTATTTGATTCTAAGAATTGCAATTCAAGCGAGCATTCTCATAGATTCATGCTGGTGTTACAAAATGGTACAATATCTATGGAAGGGAATATGGCATGATCTATCAAAATTACGAATGCAGTCATTCTCTGCAACAGAAATTCCTTTTACAGGAATTTATCCTACAGATAAATATGCACATGTCAGAAATGACATGTGGACAAGGTTATACATGCAGCATTGTTTGTTGTTTATAACAGGAAGAAAAATGAGGAGGAAAAAAAACCAAGTGTCAGTCCAAAGGAATACTAGTTACACAAATTGTAGCACATCCACATGACAAAATACTATGCAATGATATTGAAATATTATGGTTTTATTTTTAATGATATAGAGTGAGTTACAGGACACGTTGTTATACAAAAAGAATAAGGTGAAAAACAAGAAAGCAGGCTACATTTTCTGTGAAAAGTGGGGGAAGGCAGAAGGTTATCTATTCCTATTTTCTTGTATTCACATAAAGTAGTTCAAGAAAGATAGCAAAGAAACACCTATAGGGTGATGACAGGGGTGGGATGGGAGAAAAACAATAAATGTTTACAGGAGTCTTTTGGACATGGTGAGGAATGTGCACACATATGTGGGTTGGGAGAGATATGTAGGAACGAAGGGGTAAGCATGTCAGTATTTCTTCTGTGCAGGAACACCGCTGAAAATCATTTGGTAAAGGTGTTTGTCTCAAGAACTTTGATATCTGTGAAATGACTTAAACCCTTCTTCAACTTTCTTATACTTTTATTCTTACGCATTTATTGTCTAACTAAGGATAGTGAGATCCATGAGTTAACTCTCCAAAGAGCAGAGTATAGCAAAAGTTCATCATACATACACTTAACATGTGAAATCAACTATTCATGCTCAACTGAAAGAAAATGAAGAACAAGGAATAAGTCAACTCATATAGGCCACTTCAGAGAAGGGGTGTATGACTTCGCATAGAGTGTGAGATGGGTAATGAAAGTATGCTATTTCCACAGTAGACTTTCATTCCTTTGTTTCTCATATGATTGTCTTGCCAGGCCAAGTGTGATTCTAGAATTTAAAGATTTGTATTTGGCCTATAATATGGCCCCCAAATCCAAGTCAAGTAAGTCCTTTCTCTGATCTTCAACCAAAGATATAAGACTTGGTCTGATGCTAGAGGAAAAGCTTGATGAATTGGTCTTTTGGCAAACTGATATGATGTCTCCAATGCGAAGAAAATTTTGAGCATACACGGCTCTTATGCTCAGTGAGACCTCAGACATTAGCCGATACCACTGGCCCCCCAAGTCATATGAAATCCCACAGCAAGATCTCCTTCACATTTTAGACATGTTTCCTGCTGTAGTATTTCAGAAAGTGATAGACACCAAATTAAATTAAATCTAACCTAATTCAGAAAGCGTTTATTGAAAATCCACTATCTTCCTTTATTGCAAAGAAATATGAAATATAATTTCTACAAACTACAGTCCCATTGAAAGAAAATAGACACCTTGCAAATAGCAGTTAACAAAACAGCATTATAAATACGTCATGAAATGATGTTAAAATTTAGAGAACAATTAGAGAGTAGAGAGTAAGATATAGGATATGCATTTATCAACAAACATCTAAGTGCCTACCTACTATATGCCAAGCAGTCTAGTAGGCACTAAGAATAAAAGAGACATGGCTGTGACCCCCATGAAGCTTACAGATAAGCGGAAGTAACAGTGAACAAGTAAATAACTGTAAAAATAAAAACAAGAAAGTATTTATAGAAGCTTTAAAAGGTACCCAAGGGGCGCCTGGGTGGCTCAGTCGATTGAGTATCTGACTTCAGCTCAGGTCATTATCTTTCAGTTCCCAAGTTCGAGCCCTGCATCAGGCTCTGTGCTGACAGTTCGGAGCCTGGAGCCTGTTTCGGATTCTGTGTCTCCCTCTTTCTATTTCTGCCCCTCCCCCACTCACACTCTGTCTCTCTCTTTCAAAAATAAATAAGCATTAAAAAAAAAAATACCCAAGAAGTGTTCCGTTGGTTAGTTGGTTGGTTGGTTTTTAAGTAGGTAATCTACAGAAACGTGAGAAATCAGGAAGCCAATGATAAAGTGACATTTAAGTTGAGAGCAAAAAATGAGGATGGACCAGTCTTGGTTGACCATCGGGTGGGAGTGGGAATAATATTGGAGAAATGCCTTCTGGATGGAGAAAATCGCCTGTTTCAGGGCCTGAACTATGACCTGCAAAACAATAAAGCATGCTACATTTTCTGTAAAAAGTGGGGGAAGGTACTGTTGGGGAAATTGTCACTGTAGCCTGCTGGAGAAATTGACAAGAGGGCAGTGTGTAAGCACTTAGTGGCCAACAAGGAGGGTGGACCAAAGGGAGACTGTGTGATAGTTTCTATTTAGCAAGATGAACTCTGGAGCTGGATGGTGGTGATGGTTGCAGAAAAATGTGAATGTACCTCATACCACTGAACTTAAAAATGGCTAAGATGGTAAGATGGTACATTATGCAATGTGTATTTTACCACAATAAAAAAAATGGAGGGAAAAATTAACAGTGAGATTGAAGAAAGAAGCATTTGCACCACACTAAGGAATTTTTATTTTATTTGCAGTGTAAATTATACAGTACAGGCAATAATAACAAAAGGATTAGGAAAGTGGGAGAGAAGAGTTAAAGAAGGCATTGTGGCTGAGGGGAGAATTAATCAAAAACATTGGTGCAATGAAGAAGGAGGATCTATATAACAGGGAGTGGTTGGTGTGAGGCAGGGATTCCCTGACTCCAGGCATGGGATCTGGCCAAAAGAGACAAGGGTTTGCATGGACAGGTGTTAAGGCTGGAGAGGAAAGATGAGAGAGGGAGAAGTGGAAACCAGAAAGTTAGGCTTAATGCCCAAAGCAGTGGCAGCCCTTGCCATCAAGGCAGAAGGATGAAGTAAAATGCTAAACTGAGTGATCAAGTACCCAAGTGCTTGGGGCTGAGGCATGCACTGTGGGCAATTAGAAAGGAGAAAAAGAGGAAATTTAGGATGGTTGAAGTCATGGTGCAGGCCGGGAAATCTTTAAGTGGGAAGAGGAGACCTTGTTACATTCGGGTCCCACCAGCTCTCAACCTTCATCCTTCCAGACATAGGAGTTCCAGACTTCTTACTTAATCTTATACAGAAGTCCCTCTATCCCACTAACTGATTTCATTTAATGAGTATACACTGGGTGCCAATAATATACCCAAGACTGTTCTAAGGATCCTGGAGAACAAAAAATTTTATAAACATTCGTAACCTCAAGCCTTTTACAATCTTCTGTGCATGTTTGGGGGCATGGGCATCATATATTTTCAAGTGATGATTAATTCATGCCCTCCTCCAGATTTTCCTATTTTTCAAAAAATATATAAAATTTTTAACTTTTGTATTCACAGGAAATAAGCTTTGTGTTTAAATCACTGCTTTGTCGTTAATTAGCTATGGATGTGGGGCAAGGTACTTTCTTATTTAAGCCCCAGTCCCTCAACCACAAAAATAAGGAGAGTAAAATCTATTTCATGGTGTGATTTGTGATGGTTTAATGAAATAATGTGTGCAAAAACTATCTGCTTCTGAATAAGTGGTTAATGCTGGCCTTTCCCTGCCTCATGTTCCCAGATCCTTATGAAAGTCTTCCTGGTTCCCAAGTCCCCGGTTCACTGATTCATATCATATGTTTTCCTAATTTTCTAGCACTATCTGGTTAAGTAACTGTGTAGGCTTTGTACAGGTTTTGCCTTTCATACCAGAAATTGTATGATACAACAGGCAGTCATGCAGCCCTGAGTCTGAATTCCCAGCTCAGGCTCTTCCCTGGGCAAGTTATTTCAGGTCTCAGATTTATTTTCCTAATGTGTAAAATAGCCTACTGTTCCCCAACAACAAGCCTATTGTGATATCAATGACCAATTTAGAAAAGGTGCTAAGGGGCACCTGGGTGGCTTAGTCAGTTGAGCAATCAACTTTGGATTTCTGCTCAGGTCATGATCCCAGGGACACGGGAGCCTTCTTGGGATTCTATCTCTCCCTCTCCCTCTGCCCCTCCACCCCCTCTCTCTTAAAATAAATAAATAAATTTTTTAAAAAGTGCTAAGTAAATATCAGTTGTCCTTCCCTACTCCCCCCCACCAACCCCCCGTACTTGTTTCCTCTTGTTGCTGTAACAAATTATCACAAACTTAGTGGCTTAAAGCAACACAAATTTGTTATCTTACAGTTCTGGAGGTCGGAAGTCCAAAATGGGTCTCAGTGGGTGTCAGCGTATAGGAAGGGCTGTGTTCCTTCTGGAGGCTCTAGGAGAGAATCGTTTCCCCTGCCTCTTCAAGATCTGGAGGCTGCCTACATTCCTTGGCTTATGTTCCTCTTCTACCTTCAAAGCTAGCAATGGCTTCACCTCTGCTTTTGTGAGCCCATCTTTTCTGACTCTTCTTCCTTCTTCTTTTCCTTCTAAGGACCCACCCAGGTAATCCAGAATATTCTACGCGGCGACATACTTATTTTCATTACATCTTCAATTTCTTCAGCCATGTCAAGTAACATTCACAGATTCCAGGGATTAGGACATGGCCATATTGAGGGAGTTGTTATTCTGCCTACCATCCCTCGAACTCCTTCCTGATATGTAAACCTGAGCTCATCATCCCTAGCCCTCAAATTGACTCTGCCAATTTTCTTAATCGCTGTGATACCTACCTCACTTGGTCATCCAGATGGGTAATTGATGATTCATTCACAAACTCCAAGCCTGATGAGCCAGAACGAATTTAAAGAGATTTTCTGGAGATGCCTGGGTGGCTCATTGGGTTAAGCATCCGACTTCGGTTCAGGTCATGATCTCACAGTTCATGTGTTCAATCCCCGCAATCAGGCTCTGTGCTGACAACTCAGAACCTGGAGGCTGCTTGGGACTCCGTGTCTCCCTCTCTCTCTGCCCCTCCCCTGCTTGCACTTTGTCTCTCAACAATGAATAAATGTTAAAAAAAAAAATAAAAAGAATTTTGTGTACAACTCCCATGTTACAGATTAGGAAGAGGAAGCTGAGCATAGAAGGCATTTATTTAAGGTCACATGAACTCAGGGATTAGGATTTACTTTCCTGATATTCAGGCCAGCATTTTTACCACTATATAATGTGAATTATACTGACTCATTTACCTTATAAAGTTGCATAGAGTATTCATTTTCAGTATTTGAAATCTTCTCCTTCATCTCTATCTCTTAATGACCAGAATGCTGGGTTTAGAGATTAAAAAAGCAAAAAGTAGATCTGAGTTCCAATGACACCATTTACCAGCTTTATGACTTTGGGCAAATCTAGATTGAATCTCAGTTTTCATGTAGAATAAGAATATTAATATTTCCCCTAGCTTCCTCCAGGGCTTGTTGTGAGTACTTCTTTTGTGGGTTTATTGGATGCTTTCTAAATCATAAGGAGGTGTAAAAAATATGGAACTATTTTTATCCAAGTTGAGGCCTCCTACCTAATGTTTCTGACTTTATTTTCTTCTTTTCCCATCCAGTCTGCTTAGTACTATCAGACTAATAAACTTCAAATACTATTGTAAGAACATGTAAGGTCTTGCTATTGCCTACTGTACCAAGTCCAAACTTCACCCCTTAGTTTTCAGATCTTCCATTATCTTCTTCTAACCTAACCTACATAATCAAAATTAATTTCACTGTTGGCCAGAACACACCCTTACCATGAAAATGTCCACATTGTCCACATCTATCCAGCTCATTCTTGCATTGGTGCTTCTGAGCTTGCATTTTATTCATTCACAAAGTCATTTCTCCTCTCTTTGCCCATCATTCAGTTCAAAAATTCAAAGCACTAAGCTTTGAAGAAGGTGTCATGCTAGCCATGGCCCCAAATCACTCTCCTCTTTTCATACCTGTTTCAAATCCCACCTTCTTCAGCAAAAATGTCCTTGACGACTCCTACAGAGAATGATACCTTCTTGCTCTAAAATCATGTAGCATTTAGAATCTCTACCACACATTTTAATTGTATTTATATGTCTTCCATTCTCTTAGTTCTTATAATGATTTTAAAAAAATGTAATGTTTATTTATTTTGAGGGAGACAGACGGAGCGTGAGCAGGGGAGGGGCAGAGAATGAAGGAGACAGAGAATCTGAAGCAGGCTCTGAGCCATTAGCACAGATCCTGACGTGGGTCTCGAACCCATGAGCAAGATCATGACCTGAGCCAAAGTCCGAGGCTCAACCGACTTATCCACCCAGGTGCCCCTGATTGATTTTTTTTTTTAATAGAGCCAAAAGAAACCATTATTTTCTCCAGTGTCTCGTTTTTAAAAAGGAGAATCAGTTAACTGGCACTGTATTTCTAATTGTTTCAAATATTTTCATGCCTCCTAAAGATGGAATTCCCTCACCCATAGCTGCCCTACTGGCCTGCCCCTTCATCCAGCAGCTGCTGGTTCAAACTTGGATGAAAATGGAGACACAGAGATACAGGAGGGGGCTGTTGCCACAGTCTAGTGAAGTTTCTCAGGCCTGAGCCACTGCAGTGGCATCTGGAACAAAGAGGTGACCAAAGCAAGAAACAACTCAGAGCTTCATTTTATATTTTGAGAAAACATTGGCTCATTTTATATATTTGGGCATCCATAGTGTTATATAGTCATAACTGATGCTCATAATAATGATCTTAAGGGAGGGGACGATTGGAAGCCATCAAAGAAACACCAGGTAAAATACAGAGCTTCAACTGTATTTTTTTTTTTTTGCTTTTATTTACTTTTGAGAGAGAGAGAGAGAGAGAGAGACAGAGTGCGAGCTGGGGAGGGGCAGAGAGAGACAGAGACACAGAATCTGAAGCAGGCTCCAGGCTCTGAGCTGTCAGCACAGAACCTGATGCGGGGCTCAAACTTTTGAACCACAAGATCATGACCTGGGCAAAAGTCAGATGCTCAACCAAATGAGTCACCCAGATGCCCCCAACAGTGTTTGTAATGTTCTAATTTTTTTGTTTGTTTGTTTGTTTGTTGTGTTGTTTGTTTGTTTGTCTTTAGATTTTATTTTTAAGTCATCTCTACACCCCACATGGGGCTCAAACTCACGATCCTGAGGTCAGGAGTCACATGTTCCACTGACTGAGCCAGCCAGGCACCCCTTTAATGTTCTAGTTCTTGAGAGGTGGGCTCACAGGTATCCATTTTATTGTGCTTTATAATTTACATATATGTTATATTGGTTCTTTTGTATACATCAACGCACAATTTATAAGTATGAATAACCATCAAGACTAGCCTAAAGTACCTCTTATTTACTATTATTAATTTTTTTTATTTGAGTATAGTTGACACGAAATATTATAGTAGTTTCAGGTGTATACATAATGCTATCCTCACTGTAATGTGCTTCTTAATTATTAATCTATTTCTGTTACCTACCAGAAAAGGCTTGTGCTCTTTGAAGGAGTTAACATAGTCAGTTCAACATAAACTCTGCTAAGCAGAATGTCATACTCCCTGAGGACGTAATTCAATGAAATTGTTTTGGTCTCGCATCTTTTGCAGCACACGTATGAGGAGACAAAGGAAAAGGTAAGATGCAAAACCAACCAGGAAGAGAGGACAGAAAAGGAAAAACCAGCTGAAAAAGTCCTTTTTATGTTGCTGAAGAGGAGAAGACAAAGATCTGGGATGAGAGGAGCAGGCAGAAGAGAGAAAATGCAACATTATGCAGAACAGAGACAAATGATTTATGCACCGCATGGAAATTAGGTACTGGGAGGCTGAGTCAAGCACAGAGTGGGCTTTTGGGCCCACTCGAGAGCTCTTTTAGACATGCGACCTGAGACACAGCCGCCACTGAGTACTAGGCCCGGCGATCAGCAGCAGCCTTTTCTGCTCCATACAGCCCGGAGCTCTTTCTTTGTTGCAACATTTTCAGCCAGTCTTCATGGGGCAAGGTATTATGCTCGATGCCAGGCAGGATGCCTATCCTCCAGGGACCGACCCTCAGAGTTGGGAGGAATCAGAAGAAAGGCACAAAACAAAACTTTCTAAGTCAGGGATCCGCCCTGGCAACAAAAGCGCTGAATTAGGCAGGCAGATCTTGTGGGGCTGCCACATTGCGTGTGTGTGTGTGTGTGTGTGTGTGTGTGTGTGTGTGTGTGTGAATATAGAAGTTTAAACACCTCCATTCTGACCCCATTCCCACCATTCCCAAAAGTCTTACTATGGCAGCTCACGCAATTACCTACCTGCTTGGTCCTTGAAGGCATTTGAATTTGCATCCCTCTTGGATAAGTGGATACATTTCATTTTTGGGTTTTTATCATTTTTCTATTACCTTCTTGCATAACAACGGTTAACATGATGATATTCCTGACTAGATCAAACAAGTTCTTTTCAAGCTAACAGGTGCACCTCCAGTTTCTGTGCTTTCTCTTTGCTAACACAGTGTTTGCTTTTGTTCCCAGAACTCTGCGCTAGACTGATAGTTCTAATGATTTTTTCAAGTATAATCCCTAAATCCTTTTCTTGATCTGTGTGTTAGAAGATGATTTTCTGCCTAGACACATCACTGGGCTGGCCTCTTTCCTCCCTGGTTAATTATTAGTTTGTCTATGTTAAATTACACTTGCCATCTGCTGATAAAATCACAGAAGTGTCCAAGCTTTTTCATTGCTTTCATTGTTTATTGCTGGTTAGTTCTTCCTGCAAATTGGGGGGGGGGGGGGGGAAGGTTGGTTTCCAATTCCTCCTTCCAAGTTTCTTCTCTATAGTGGAATTTTGAACACCTAAACACAAAAATCAATATAGCCAAGCTTCCTGGAAAGAATAAAGAAGTGAGAAATGTACTAGGTGATTTTGAGCAACTTCACAATGGGTCATAAAATAATGAGTTCTAAGAGAGATCCATTAAAAGAATGTATAACAAATAGTAAAAATAAAAACAGATCCCTCAAAATGCAGTGCAGCAAAATCGACATGAAACCAAATAGCATGGGTAATAACTTTGAATCATATAGCTCCAATTTACATGTGGAAGAAATAAGGCATTGTTTTCTTTTCTGTTTAAAAAAATTTTTTTAATGTTTACTTATTTATGAGAGAGAGAGAGTGTGAGAGTGTGAGCGGGGTTGGGGGTGGGGTGGGGGGTAGGATGCAGAATCTGAAGCAGGCTCCAGACTCTGAGCTTCAGCACAGAGCCTGATGCAGGGATTGAACTCACGAGCTGTGAGATCATGGCCTGAGCCGAAGTCAGATGCTTAACTGACTGAGCCACCCAGGTGCCCCAGCATTGTTTTATTTTCCATTAAACAATTGAATTTCTATTCTAAGCCCTAATCTTACAAGATTGGCAAACTTTCAGCCTCAGTCCTCTTGGAGTGATCCTCTCCGGGGTGTACTAAGTTTCTGAGGTCTCACTAAGGGTCAACACCCATGTATTGGTTTGCTCCGGCTTCCACAACAAAATGACCCAGACTGGGCGGCTTAAACAACAAAAATGTATTTCTCACAGTTCTGGAGGCTAGAAGTCCAAGATTAAGGCACCAGAAAGGTGGGTTTCTTCTGAAGACCTCTCTCCTTGGCTCTTAGATGGCCATCTTCCCCCTTTGTCTTCCCAGGATTTCCCTCTTTGTTTGTCTGTGTTCTAATTTCTTCTTATAGCCACACCAGTGAGATTGGATTAAAGCCCACCCATGAGACCTCATTTTATCTTAATTACGTCTTCAAAGACCTTTTCTCCACATACAGTAACATACTGAGGTCCTGAGGGTTAGGTTTCAACATATGAATTTACGGGGGTCGGGAGAGCACAACTCAGCCCATCACAACCAAGGAGTTACCCAGGGGTAACTCCTGCCAACAGCCAGTCTTCCGCACAGAGAGCCAGAGCCTTATCTCTGGCCATGAGACGCCAGAGCCACTCAGACCAATTGCTTTCTGCTGCTTTCAGGCTGGGTTGGGGTATAAGAACGGGTCCAGGGGTGCCTGGGTGGCTCAGTTGATCAAATGTCTGCCTCCTGATTTTGGCTCAGGTCATGATCATGGTTTGTAGGTTCAAGCCCTGCCTCGGGCTCAGTGCTGACAGTGCGGAGCCTGCTTGGGATTCTCTCCCTCTCTTTCTCTCTCTGCCCCTCCCCCACTCACACACTCTCTCTCCCTCTCTCTCAAAATAAATAAATAAACTTAAAAAAATGAGTCTGTAGGGTAGGATCCCCGAGGATGTTTTGTAACATGAGAGAGCCCCACCCTGCACCCCAGGGTGATGACAGAGGGGCCTTTGCTCTTGCAACACCCCCAGGTTTTACTCCTGTCATCCAAATGGGAAATTTTTCTTTCTGGTTTGGGGAAGATATCCTTTACCTCGGACCTTATCGTCCTTGATGAATTTGACTTTTTGAAACAAAAGCCCGGGATCTGGTGAACTCTTTCTACTCCCTGACTGCTACTGCCTTCCCTAAGGTTATGAAGCAGCTGCTTGAGTTGAAAGAAACAAAAAATGCAGAAAAAATTAGGATCTCAAAGCGCTATTTAGTTACACTATTCTTAGTATGTATCCATGAGGATCTGTAGTTTGTCTAATCCCAGTGTTTTAAGAGTTCCAGTAGATATTTTAGAATTGTATGACTTTTTTTTCAGTCAGAAATGACAGGGTCTTATGGAAATAGAATATATTATTAACAAATACTAGGACAAGTATTTGTTGAGTATCTACATGAAACTTTACACTGGGGACCTAAGAAATATTTCTTGACTTTGGGGTATAAAATACAAAAATGAAACAAAAACCAACACATGATAATCATTGCATCTGAGTATCTCTCTTTTGAAGCATACCATTTTTGCTGATTTAAAAAAAGGGATGGGGCACCCGGGTGGCTCAGTTGGTTAAGCATCAGACTCTTGATTTTGTCTAAGATCATGATCTCACGATTCATGAGGCTGAGCCCCAAGTCGGGCTCCATACTGACAGCATGGAGCCTACTTGGGATTCGCTCTCTTCTCCTGTCTCTCTGCTCCTCCCCTGCTTGCACGCGCTCCCTCACTCTCTCTCTCAAAATAAATAAATAAACTTTAAAAACAAAACCCAAAAAAAGATACATATCCTTGGTTAAAAACTTGAAGAACTCAAAGTGAAAATCATCTGTAATCTTACCACCCACAAACAGTCCATTAAGTTTTAGACTCCTGGTATACACTTAAACAATTTTTGTAAATAGCGGTTGCTCACTTGTTCATTCATCAGTTATATATTGACGTTTACTATATGTAAGGAAATCCTTGTGCTTTTGATAACTCCCTAAATGCAGCCTTTCTTACAACAGAGTAAGTAAATGCCCCAACAAGCCCCAGATAATAGTGATTGGACCATACTTGAGCCCATGACCCACCGTGGGCAGAGAATGACAGCAGGTCTGAAAAAACCTTCCCTCCCCAAGCGGAGTCCAGTGATCCCATGGGGCTCAAAAATCATTGCTATGAAGCATCGAACCCTGCATCCAGTCATAAAAAAAAACAGGTGCACTGGACAGTAAGAGCAAGGACTCTGGAGCCAGGCTGCCTGGGTTTGAATCCTGATTCTACCCCTGCACTCTACCTGTGTGATTTTAGACAATTTACTGAGTCTCTCTGTGCCACAATATCTTCTGTGGAGGACAACTACCTTAACTTTGGTTGTTGTAAGAATTAAATGGGTTGGTATATGTAAACTCTAAGAACAGTGCATGGCACATCTTAGGCACACAGTAACTATTAGCTATCGTTTTGTTTTCATTTTGAAATACCGTGCCCCAGATGTTCTGAACTCCACCCCCCCCCCCCGCAAACACACACACAAACACATGCTTTTTGTCTTCTGATCCTCATCCAAAATGATTATATTATCAACGGTAGGGGCCAATTCATTGGCAAAAAGGAGGAAGAAACCCCGTGAATAGTTGACTGCAGGCTCTAGTCTGCAAATGCTTGAGTATGAATAGATTGATTTAAAACCGTCTCCAGTAGGACTTTCTCAAAAGAAAGAGGAGTTAAGTTTCCCTTCCTCTTTTTTTCCTCTCCCACCTCCACACTCAAAATGCTTTATCTTGAGAATAAAGAGAAGCAGCCCCCCAGGGTCTGCTAAGTACTAGAGAATTCCAAGCCCACACAGAAATGGGTGCATGGCTGGCACTTAACACTTCCAAGACTCACTCTCTATCTCTCCTGTCTACTTGTCGCACTGGGTTTCTCTAGGTAGTAGGAAATGTGTCCCCCGTTTGCAAGTTTCACGCTTCATAGTTTGTGCCACCAGAGAAATGCTTATTGACCTCTTTTGCCTTGGGGCCAAAAACCCTAGAGAAAGAACTCATGGTCTCTGCTTCTAGGTGCCCTCTCCTAAGCCAATCGATGGGTCATGGTTGGGTGGAGGGCACAGTGAGTTAGGTAAGAACATTGCGTGGTGGGTCGCGGGAAGGCTGGGTTCCCAAGAGAAGGGGGAGACTGGGCAGAAACTCCTATAAAAGTCCAGAAAAAACAGTTTTATCCTTTATATCCATGGCTAGTTATCCAATGAATATGAGCACCCATTTTTAATATTCTTTTTATTCTTTAATATTTTTATTTTGTTTAATATTTTATTCTTTAATATTGTTTTTAATATTAAAAAGAAATAATAAAATATACTCTAATTGTGCCTAAATTGCAACTCAGACCATTTTTTAAAATGTTTATTTCTGTGGGAGGGAGGGGTGGGTGGGTGATGGGTATTGAGGAGGGCACCTGTTGGGATGAGCACTGGGTGTTGTATGGAAACCAATTTGACAATAAATTTCATAATAAAAAAAATGTTTATTTCAAACTCCTAGGATTCAGATTTCTGAAGTGAAACTAGCATTTCCCAAAGGAGACAACAGGTAATATATGTGCTCTTTTTCTAGAGAATATAAATAAGAACCGACTCTCATGGCATGTACATTTGAAAATGTTTGATTCCAGATGAAGAGCCTGTGAAAGTGATTTGTGGCTTAAAACAAAGAGGACCTAGGAAGGCAAGTACCCAGAGTAAAAAAAAAAAAAAAAAAGATGTTTGTCTCTATTTTCTTCCTAGAAGCAAGGACAGGAAAACTCACTTCAATTAGGAACTGACTCTGTACCAGGCATTGGGCCAGGAGTTTAACATACATTATTATTTAATTTTTACCACCCTCCAGAAGACAAGAAATTATCCCCATTTTGCCCAGGAGGAAACTGAGATGCTGAGAAGTTAAGTAATTTCCCCCAACTTAACAGCCAGTAAATGGTGAAGCTGGGGTTTTAATTCAGGTTCATCTGAAAGTTGGCTGCAGGGGTTCATGATCTTTATAGCATACCCAGCAGGCAAAGGAAGATAACAGAAGTGGTCAGAGTTGGGTAGGAAATGGGAAGGAGTGCTTAGTACCACTGTGGATAAACTTTCAACTTAGAAAATGTAAAATATGAAGTTAATGAAGTATACTTTAGCTACTTAGATGAATTGAAGGAAGTTACCAGAATTATCTCTACTATCCAATGGAAAAGGGAAGGCTTATTTCATGGAGGAAGAAAAGTGAGTAGAGTGAGTAGAAAGGGAAAGGTAGATTTATGTATCTATTCAATACCTCAGAAATTTTGCTGTTGCTTTTTTTTTAATGTTTATTTATTTTTGACAGAGAGAGAGAGAGAGAGAGCGAGCATGAGTGGGGGAGGGGCATAGAGAGAGGGAGACACAGAATCTGAAGCAGGCTCCAGGCTCCTAGCTGAGCTGTCAGCACAGAGCCCGACGCGGGGCTCAAACTCACAGACCATGAGATCATGACCCGAGCCGAAGTCGGATGCTCAACCGCCTGAGCCACCCAGGAGCCTCCCCCCCCCCATTTTTTTTTAATGAAGCTCAGTGTCAACTGAGATATAAAGAATTATGTGATCACTTAAGGATACGGTAAGAATTTTTTAAGGTGTAAAACACTAGTCTGGGTCAAGCCAAAAGGATTCCTTATAGTTTAGGATGTTAGTATTTACTGTTTAATACTTTCAAGGCACTTCAAAGTTTTAGGACAGTTACATGAAAATACATAATTATTATCACAATTGTTGATACACTTACTTAAAATTTAAAAAAAATAGAAGCATGAATCATTTGGAACTTAATGGTCACAGGCTCAATTAAAACTTTTTTAAGGGTTTGTAATTATGAAAGGAGTTTGAGGAAAACCACTTATTAAAGCATTTTTAAAATGTTAACTATTAAAATGTTTTCTTCAGACATTCTGCTCTTTCTCTAACAGGAACTAGTTAAAGATGAAGTATTTCATTCTGTATGTTAAATAACTGCTTTACCAGCTTCTCATTTTTTTTCAGTCCACATTTTAGAATCTCAAAACAATAGTATGTAATGGAAATGTGAGATTTTCCATTGTAGTGACGTAAATTAGCAGTTGCCACCATCTCCTCAAGTAACGCAGGTACTATTGAAACATGTCATATCATGTAGGAATTTAATTTGAGCACCACTCCAAGGATAGAATCATCTTGGATCCACTTTTGTTTAGACCTGATCCATGCCTGTAACCCTTCTGGGCTCCAGTTTCATTAGGTAAAAATAATCTTGTCCCCTTCATGTATCTTAAAGTTTTTAGGAAGATGAGGTGAGATCGAGGACTACTTATTCACCTCTGCACCCTCTCCCACAAGGGACCTGGCCTATAGTGGGTATTCTGTGGGTATTCAGTGAATGCTTGACAAGTGCCTTGAAGAAGGAAATCCGTCCAAAGAATCTAAAAATAAGATCAGGCATCTGTAAACCTCAGGTCCTCAGCGATCCTATCCTACCATGAAGCTTTTATTGCCATCTGGAAACAGTGTTTGTATTGGTGTAGTTTGTTTTAAGGCTATGGACTCAGAGAGGACAAGGAAAAAAGTACAACCCAAGAACATACATGTAAAAATCAACATATATGCAAAAATATCTGTAAACTCAATTTAAAGCATTTTTTAATGTTTATTCATTTATTTAGAGAAACAGCGCACAAGTTAGAGTGGGGGAGGGGCAGAGAGGGAGAGAGAAAATCCCAAGCAGGCTCTGCAAGGTCAATGCAGAGTCCGACGCGGGGCCCGATCCCATGAACTGTGAGATCGTGACCTGAGCTGAAATCAAGAATTGGACACTCAACTGACTGAGTCACCCAGGCACTACTTAATTTAAAGGGTGCCTGGGTGACTTTTTAACTTCAAAGCAGAAATAAAATTATTCAGTAAGAGCTATGAACCATTAAAATAAACTTCAGTTTAATATTAAGACCACTTAAAGGAGACAGAGAAAGAAAAGGACAGGACAAGGAAAATGAAGGGTACAAGGATCTGAGGTTGGACTCCTGTGCCCCATGGGGCAAGGACGGATCTCAGTGTCTGAAACTACTTTTACGATGCCCTCCTTTAAATGTGTAAGATATGTATGCATTGGGTGAAATTGTTACAAAGAGTTGGGGCAGGGCTTTTAAGTTCCTAACATGGAAGCAGAAACAATCTTGAAATCACTTCTAATTTTCAGTGGGGGGAAGGGAAACAACTTCACACATCAGAGGGGAAATGGGCCTTGACAGTTCTCATGTTTAAAATTATGTGTTTCATGGAGAATTAAGACAATCATCTTTGTGACTACCAAGCATGTTACTTTCAAAGTCTCACTGACCGTTGCTTTACGACAACTACAGGCAAAAATGGGCCCCATGGCCCAAAGAAATTGAGCCAAAGGTTGGATATCTTTACATCTCTCTCTTTTTTGTTAAAGTTTATTTATTTATTTTGAGAGAGTGAGGGAGAGGCAGAGTGGGAGGGAGGGAGAATCCCAAGCAGGCTCCTTGATGGCTCGATCTCATGAACCGTGAGATCACGACCTGAGCCAAAATCGAGAGTCAAATGCTTAACCAACTGAGACACCCAGGCGCCCCATCCTTACATCTCTTTTTATCCATCCTCATCCTTCAGAATTGTTGTATAACATAGGTCTCCCTTTTCACTCTTGCAAAACACCTGTCATAATGCTTTCAGGGTGATCCCCTCCTCATTCACTCCCTCTTCCCGCTTGCTGCTGTCATTCTCTCTCCCCTTCTCCTCCTCCTCCTGCTCCTCCCCCAGCCCCCTCTCCTCTTCTCCCTCCTCGTCCCCTCCTCCTTACCTTCCTCCTCGTCCTTCTCTTCCTCTTCACCATTACCATCATCTTCATAATGTAGCCCCAGCCTACCTTTCCAGTGTCTCCTCCTGAGTCCCAGAGTCCTAGCCACAATCGACTTTTCCCCTTTTTCCAAACATGCTACTTCTATGTCTCTATGCCCTTGTCTGTCCCATTTGTCTTTCTGCCTAGAAAATGTCTACATTTTCTTCAAAGGCTGGGGTAAATTCAATCTCCAACAGCCATTCTCAACCCTTGCTGCACTAGAATCATCTGAGGAGATTTTAAAAAATAGTGCCCGGGTCCCACCCTCACGGAGACCCTGATTTAATTGGTTATTTGAAATGTACAACCAGGGTTGAGAACAACTCCTTTGTGCCTTTTTGTGACCCTCCCCTCTATGTAGACGGAATTATTCCTTCACATGAGTTTCCAGAGCTTTCTCTATACATCTCCATCGTACCACATGACACAACTTATTGCAGTTCTGGTTTACTATTTTACGCATGTGTTAGACTTGAGCTTTACTGGGGTCATTTTTCATCCTTTTATGCCCTGTCAGAATCAGCTGGAGAGGTTGTCCCAAGACACACCCAACCCCTAGAAAATCTCCCTGAAATCTTGAGACGTAGGCATGAGAGCAGGATAGATGTGGAGGATGAGGTTTTTGTCATTTCAGTGAGTTCTTCGGTGACCCCAATTTTCAGCCTCCAATACACCCGCCCCTCCCCCCACCCCAGCTACTATTCTAAAATTAATTATGATTCCTTTCTGTCTTCCTTGGAGTTCCTTCTGTCACGAAGTCCTGTCCTTTCTCTGCAATGGCTCCCAATGACATGCCGTGTCTCCCATTTGCAGGGCTTGGGTGTACCATAAGAATGATCTCTTGCAAGTGTTGGCTTCTGTCATACTCTTCTGAGAAACTAGCACAGGCTTCCAATTGTTTCTTGAGTCAAATGTAAACTAATTATGGGCTTTGACGTTTTCCACTAACTTATTCAGGAGCCTTCTCTTTCTACAACCCCGGGGCTTATTGTATCTTCAAATTGGCAAAATACCATTCTCCCTCCTGCCTCTACAGCTCTCTATATTCCATTATTCCTCTATAAAAAGGCTGCTTTCCCTTCCCTTCCACCAAGCCACATCACAGGTTTTTTTTTTTCAAGATTTTATTTAAATTCAAGTTCCTTAACATATAGTGTAGTATTGGTTTCAGGAGTAGAATTTCGTGATTCATCACTTGCATATAACACACAGTGATTATCACAAGTGCCCTCCTTAATGCTCATCACCTATTTAGCGCATCCACCCCACCCCACCTTCCAGACGCACTATGGGTTTCTTAAGCAAAACAAACAAAAAAAAAACCACAAAATTTGTTTAAAAATCACTGCTTGGGGCACCTACATGGCTCAGTCAGTTAAGCACCTGACTCTTGATTTCAGCTCAGGTCATGATCTCACGGTTCATGAGGTAGAGCCCCTGCATTGGGTTCTGTGCTGACAGTGCGGAGCCTGCTTGGGATTCTCTCTCTCCCTCTCTCCCTGCCTCTCTCCTGTCCATGCCCCTCCCCCTCAAAATAAGTAAACTAAAAAAAAAAAAAATCACTGCTTAAGCTTATGTAAAACCTTCCTTACTACTTCTAACATTGTTACCAGTTTTTTTTGTTTTGTTTTTGTTTTTGTTTTTTTGTCACTGAGTATGCATCTTGTTACTTTTCTTAGTGTATTTTACTTTTTTTTTTGGTATGTTTCTTTTTTGTCCAGTGGAACAAACAGAGATATGAAACCAGAAGACTTGCCCAGCTATTCTTCTCAGACCTTTCACCTGGAGGAGCCTCAGTGCTCCTACCTATGAAACGGAGACAATCACCGTAACTCTTCCCTGCCTATCTGAATTCAGTGCTGGAGGACCACAGAAGATACAGTGCATGGAATGTGCTCTGTGGGTTCTAAGCTGGTTTCTAAATGCCAGACAGTTATTATTACCATTATTATTTTCTGCCAGCTAACTTCACTGCAATGGTCTGCACACAGCTCTATACCAATGAAATCCTTAACACGGAAGCATCTTAAGCCATTTTGCAGGAAGAAGGATACAAAATGTTTATGCTCTACCTTGATTTCATCATTATTCTTTTTTGTTTGTTTGTTTATTTGGGGTTTTTTTGGGGGGATTAGGGACAGAGGGAGAGGGAGACACAGAATCCGAAGCAGGCTCCAGGCTCTGAGCTGTCAGCACAGAACCCAACATGGGGCTCGAACTCAAGAACCATGAGATCATGACCTGAGCCCAAGTTGGACGCTTAACCGACTGAGCCACCCAGGCGCCCCTCATTTCATCATTATTCTTACGGTGTTTGTTTCATTCCATGTTTCCAACAAGCTTTAAGCTATTTGCAAGTTCTTTATGTGTTCGTCCAAAACTAAGTTGAAAAGTTCGCAGTGGAAGCCATGTGAAGCCACAGCAAGGCACCAGACACAGAGAAGGGTCTCTTAGAAAGGCAAGTGCCTTGTGCGAATAAGAATCCAGAATGTGTGCTCCATTCTCCTTGGGGGCTTTCTCAGCAACCGTTCTGCCTCTGAAGCAACTTAGGAGCCCCGAAAGAAAAACACCACATGCAGTAGCCAACCTCCCACTCCCATCGTTCCTTCAGCTCTGCCTTAAGCAAGTCACAATAATATTTGGAATTGGCAAAGCAACTTCTTTCCAGGGCGTTCACAGCGCTAATACATTCCCTCATTAATGCACACAGCATTCCTGTGGAGGAGGTGGGTGGCAAGCGATTTCAAATCCTTTTCTTCTCTACCTACCAAAGAGTCTTTGCTTTCAATAGCTGACACAAACGAGTGAACCATTTTGGTTATAAGATTATGATTCGCCCATCGCCCCCCATTAACACTATTAAAACAACCTTTGTCCTTCTTAAAATCTGTGCAGCCAAGTGTGTGCAGAGTTTAAAAAGAACATAAAGACTGCCCCAGACATCTGTGTGTGAGACCAGGCATTAGATACGATGTCCTTTGTCTGGCTTTGGAAAACTCCCATAGGACAAATAGGATTAGACGTGACACTTCCCTTTCTCTGGCAGCCTCCTGAGCCTCACCCCTTTCCACAACCTTTTATCCTCATACACAGCCCTCTAGATCTCTGCCCTCACCATCGTGGCAGACATCCAAAAACCATTCCGTCTCCCTCACCCTCCTGTCCCACCCGGGCAAGGATAAATTGCTTCCATTCTATAAGAGAGTGCAAACAAGTCAGAAGTCCGAGCACCAAACCCGGGGCATCCCTAGGCTCCCCATTTGTTTTTTTATAAGTTTATTTATTTATTTTGAGAGAGAGAGAGCATGAGAGAGGGAGGGGCAGAGAGAGGGAGAGACAGAATCCCCAACACGGGGCTCTATCCTACGAACCGTGAGATCGTGACCTGAGCCGAAACCAAGAGTTGGTCGCTTAACCTACTGAACCACACAGGCGCCCCAAGGCTCCCCATTTCCTCATCCAGGCTGGAGGCCCAGAGCCTTCACACTGCTTCTCCTAGAATCTCCCCCATGACAACACATCTGGGCCACACTTAGAGCAAGTGCAACACCGCATGTTCTGGGCTTTTTCTGAATCCTCCATCACGTCTACTCTGCTAAGTGCATGGATAGTTGAAGGTTCACTCCTTGGCAGAATAGAAGGGGGGATAGGAACGAGCATTTCCAAGTGCCCACTTTATGCCAAGTGCTGGGTCAAGTAATATAATATCATTTCATTGTCACAACAGCCTATGAAGGAGACGGTCACATCCCTGCTTTGTGTCTCGCTCACCAGAATCGCAGTGGCTTAACACATGAAGGGTTTAGCTCTCGCCTTGGAAGCATATCAATCATACCTCCACTCCATGTGGTCACCCGGGTGATGGAGGCACTGCCATGTTGTGACTGCACTTTGTGGATCCCAGGGCTGTCTTGGCCAACACAGCAGAAGAAAGCCTGGAGCGTCATGCACCGGCTTTTCATTGCTTTAGTAGAGTCACTTGTGGTCACATTCCACTGGCCACATACTCACATGGCCACATCTAACTCGCTGCGAGGGGACAGGGAGATGCACGAAAACAGATGGAATGTACTGTGAGTGGCTGTGGTCATGACAGTGTAGTAGACATGTAAATGTCAATAGCTGTGCTTCTATTTCCTTTAAATGCACATGTCACGTTATTAATGGTGCATAAAACCCCACTGCATGACTGTCCCACACCTGATTCATGGGGGCCTCTGTCTTGGGACTTCTAACTTGTTTTCATCAATTAATATCTTTTGAGCACTTATTATGTGCAAGGGCACCGTGGGTTGGGGACCAAGAGGGTATTTACAGATTCAGGGAGGAGGTCAGAGACATTCAGAAATAAATGTCATTTTAAAAAGGAGGCAGATTCAGATGGATGGGACAAAAAAAAAAAAAAAAAAAACTACCAAGCACTTGGGGACTGCAGAGGAAGCAATCATTTCCTGTCGAGGCACTGGGAAAGGACTTGGAAGGGATTTCTCCATTTCATTTAAAGACTAAAGACATTAAAGATTAATAAGTATTTCCTAACAGGTAAAGGATGGGATGGGGAGGGGTGTGGGGGGGGGCATGAAGGCCCTCAGCCAGTAAAGCTCAGAAGGTGTTCAGAACATAGTAAGCCCTCTGCTGTGTGGTTGAGGCAAGGGCGCAGGACAGGAAGGCTGGAGAGATGAGGCTGGAAAATATGTTGGATTCAGACAGAACAGGAGGGTCATGAGCACCATGCTTGGAAGTGTGGATATTCTGGGAAAATGGGGAGCCACCCACAGAGGGTCTCTGCGCACAGGGATGCTATGGTGAGATCTATCTAGACTCTCTTAGAGACAGTCCCCATCAGAGTATTAACTGATGATTTTTTTTTTTTTTTCCTTTTCCTCCCTTTGGGAATTCCTAGTCTTCGTGAACATATTTATTTTGCTTCTATCCTGGGGTTTGTAATCAAACATGAATTTAATCTGCCTAAACACACATACCACAGAGGCAAAGTTTCTATTTTATCCAAAGAAGTCTGTAATCAGGCATTCACACTCCTTCAGCTTTTCTGGGTGTTTTCTCTCCCCACCACCATCCTCTTTGAAATAAACATTCTTGTAAAATATTGCAACTTCAGAATAAAGATCAAGGAACAGAATTGTATGCTGTAGTTTGGTTCTATCATACTGAATTTAGTTGTACTGAATTTGGGCTCCCTATTAGGACTAAAGGCCAGTTTACCATCTACTTGCTGTGTGCTTTTGCCAAGTTACTTGGCGTCTCTGCGCTTTAGTTTCTTGATTTAGTAACAAACACTATTTACCGATTATTTGTTCCAAATTTTGATGTAATACCTTGTAGAGGCTGGGAAATGTACCAGTCATAGATGACCTTAATAAAAGTGTTTTATCTCTTTCCGAAGAAAGGAGGCAGGGAAGGAAAGGCATGAATAGAAATTGCATACATTGCATGCCAGCACGTCTGCTTGAGTTTGCACGTGTGCTGTGTCTTTTCTGACATGACTCCCACAAGGCAGCTGTTTTACAGGGAACAAGCCCAGGGTCACCCCCGTAACTTGCAAAATGGCATTCAGCTGGTGAGTGGCAGACTCAAGTTTGAAGGGCACAGACTTTTGGATCTCAAGCCCAAACCTATCCCACACGGAGTGAGGAGCTGGGAGCAGAAGCTCGCATTTGCCACAGTGTTCTTTGCAAAGCCATGGCTGAGCCTCTTGGTCTCCATTTGTGGTAAGAATGAGTAATTTTTTGGCTCTCCCAGCATACTTTTCTCTATCACATTCGGCTGTGATGGATCAATCCCACAGTTTCGGGTTCCAGGACACCTCCCCAGCCTCCAGATGCCCCTCGCCCACCAGGCCAGACTCATTGCTTTCACTGATGTCAGTGTCTCTGGAGGATTCCTCTGAATCACCGTTTGGTCACTCCCTCTTAATTGCTGACAATTACCGAATTCACGGTCCTACAATAAGCAAGGAAAAGGGTACCATTTTCGACGACGTGTGTTTAGTGTTGCTGGCAGCTTTGTAAACTTATTAGTGCTCTGCATACCATATAATTAAGATCGAATTATCCGAGAGTTTAAAATAGTGCCTGCTGCTGTTGTGCTGCTGAAAATGGTAAGGAAAAAATATTTGCCTTTTTTTTTTTACATATGCAGTTCACCTCTCTGACCGCCCCCCCCCCCTTCCTCTGAAATTCTCATTCTCAAAAGGGGCCACGGGGCTGAGATCACCTGGATGGAGAGAGGCCTCACTAGGCTCAAACACTCTGCTTTCAAAAATGTTGCCACATCAGAAGCACGAGGGCACACTCTAAGACATCTGCCACGGCACCTTCTAGAAGGGGCCTGCAGTGCCAGGCAGGTGAGAGTAAACAGGAGGCCAGAAGGGGAACTCACCTGATGGCTGGGGCTCAGATGCTAGTGTCTTGGTAAGATGGGACCACAAATGGCTCGAAGCTGATACTTCAGGAGGAGAGTACCCAGTTGTGTAAGTTATCAACACCTGGAGCCACGAATAAGCAGATGAACCCAAGAATACATGCGGTGGGGGAGCCTAGAGGAAAAAATGGGACAGAAAGGGGTAATCCAGGCACATGCCTGAAACACTTCAAGACATGGTTTTGGGCTCCTCCCTGTCTATACTGGGCTGAAAGCCTAGTGTGGGGGAGGCAGAACAGAAAGCAAGGAAGATATGCCAGCACGGTCATCAATGAACACCTGCAGGCAGTGGTTGCCCGGGGTGCACGGGTGATGGGGAGAGCAGGAAGTGTCTCTAGGGATGTGGAGCCAAAGGGCATCTTGAAGACTCCTGGGAGCTAGCCATACAGAGGGGAAAGGGCATCCCAGGGAGAGAGAACAACACGAGCAAAGCCTAAGAGGCAGCAGAGAGCAGATCGGCTAAATGTGAGGACTTCCCTGGCCCCCAAAACAAAGGTAAAAATGCTAACTGATTTTCAGGAGAGAAATAGCAGCAGATTTCTCTTAAAAAACAACTCATACTTGTAATTGAATGACTTGAAGGGTGAGAGCAAAGATCAGTGAGAACAGTGATTTTCTAAGTGTGGTACTCACTGAGAGCACCACAGAACTTGCTAGAAATACCACTTCCCAGACCTGATGAATCAGATATTCTGCGATGGAGCCCAGCCCTCCAAGTTTTAGCAAGCCATCCAGGTAATACTGATGCACTCTAAAGATCTAAAGGAGGCCACTGCAGTAAACCAAGTGAATAAGGATCCAGGTGAACAACGGACCAAGGCAGTGGTGGTAAGAATGCAGAAAGGCAGCAGATTAAGAAGATATGTGGGTGGAATCCCTTTGTACCTCTCTCATTACAATTTCCTACTTTCCACTATGTCTTTTCCCCTCCCGCTGTGCTTTGTGTCCCTAAGTGTCTTGAGGGCAGAGACCCCATCTCCCCCCAGACTCTTGTAGCCCCCTGCACGGTCCCTCAAACACAAGTGAAGTTCAGGTGAGGGTAGACCAAGCAATACTGCATTCTGTCATGACTAGTCCTAGGACCCAGGGGTGGGACTGACCCCGTGAAGGGCCTACAGAGCACTCGCAGGGGAGGGGAAGCCTCAGCGGGGTGCAGCTATGTTCACAACAACCCAGACCTCCCATGGCAGCTAGCAAAAGAGGCAGAGAAGACCGAGAGAAGTGGGAAAGAGAAGAGGCACTGAAGAGAAGAGATGAAATGGAGGGAGGCAGGGAGGCTTTGGGAAGGAGGAAGAGAAGAGGGACGAGAAAGAGGAGTTGGGAAGGTAGATGGATTTGAACATTAGCTCCTCTCCCTCCTCCAATCCCAGCACTCCCAACTCTAGCTGGAGTCATTCCCACCACTCCAGGTGTTGCCTGTGCCGTTCTTAGTGGGAGTGACCCCTCCTCATGCCTCCACACCTGCAGGATGCCGCTGTAGGTCAACACGCCCCACCTGCACACTCTGGGATGCGGGCACCAGCCTGGCGTGATGGAACCTCTTCCTTCCTGCATCTTCTCTGCCTATTATACAGCCTCATGGTCTATGATGCTGTCTTAACAACGTTTTAGGAAGACATTATGTCGTTGTGGTGAGGAACATGGCCTTAAAGTTGTGAGTTCACACCCTTGCTCTGCTACCTATTGGCACCTAGAATAAGGTCTCCCGTATGGTGGTGTGTAAATGAATAAGTGTATCAATTCATGGCTGAGTATTCGTTGTGAAAACTGGAGCAAGTGGATCATTCTGAGCCTTAGTTTTCTCACCTGTGAAATGGGAATAATCGTTCCTATTACAAAGGGTTGTTGGGAGAATGAAGTGAGTGTGTCAGGTGTGTATCAGGGGCCAGTTACTCTCAGCTGGTGGAGAGGACTTGCTTCCCTGGGGGGTGGGGTGGAATACCACTTCCATCACCCACTGCAGCATTGCTTCTCAGAGTGAGGTCAGAACCACCTTCCTCCAAACCATCTGGGACAGGGCCAGAAAGGGGGATTTCTTGGCCCTACTCCAAACCTACTAAAAAGCAATCTTGAGACATGAAGCCTAGAACCCTGAATTTCTATAAGCCCCCAAAGTGATTGTCAACCCATGTTAATGTCAACCCATGCGAATGAACAGAACGGTTCATACTTGAGGACCTCAGACTTCAGGGTGGACCTTTCTAGAGCCTAATTTACGATATAATGAAAGACCATATGTTCTATAATGGAATAACGGATGTGTCATCGTAATACCTGGCATCCGAATCCCTCTTGGAAAAGGAACTGTTGTTGATAAGTCTGTTGGCACTGGACACTGGGCATGGGTTAGCCTTGCTGAGGCCAGAAAAAGAAATTCCTGAACTTTTTAAAATTTAAAATGAGTAAGAGAAAAATAATATAGGGGCGCCTGGGTGGCTCAGTTGGTTAAGCAGCTGACTTCGGCTCAGGTCATGGTCTCACAGTTCACGGGTTTGAGCCCCACATCGGGCTCTGTGTTGACAGCTCAGACCCTGAAGCCTGCTTTGGATTCTGTGCCTCCCTCTCTCTCTGTTCCTCCCCTACTCTCTCTCTCTCTCTCTCTCTCTCTCTCTCTCAAAAGTAAATAAACTTAAAATTTTTTCAAGAGAAAAAGAATATAAGAAGAGTGGGCTGAGCTACAGAGAAACAGAGAGGGAGGCTGGAACCATGGTCTGGAAATAATTTCAGGACTTCTGGGGAATTGGACTATATAAACTTAGATTTCACATTATCTGCATTCTTGCAACTTAAAAAGCCCAGCCTTCCTTAACCCATGGCAAAGGGTTCTATGCCTGCCATGCTAAGTGCAAGTATATTTGTAGCTTTTCCCCAACAAAGACCTATGTAGGTAAATGGCATGAACTTTATTCAGGGTTTGTTCATTGACTTCCCTTTCTTCCTCCTCCTTCTGTCTGACTCTTGCATGAGTGAATCGCCAAATTCACTTGTCCCCTTAGTTCAGTGATATCGGTCAAACCCATCCCATCTCCTTTCCCACTGCTGTCACTCTATTTCAGAACTTTGCCACTCATCATTTCCATGCTTGTCTCTGTCTGAAATGTCTCCTATCACAGGATCAAGCCAGCCCTCCTACCGCTGCCAAAGTTAACTTTCTAATGAAGTGGTAATGGTGAGAAACAGTATAACATGGAAACCAAAAGTATAGGGAACAAATTCTTTTTTTATTTTTTATTTCTAAAGTTTTAATTTAAATCCCAGTTAACATACAATGTTGTATTAGTTTCAGGTGTACAATATAGTGATTCAACACTTCCCTACAAGGCCCATTGCTCATCACAGGTGCACTCCTTAATCTCCATCACCTATTTCACCCATCACCCTCCACCAACCTACCCTGCCTCTGGTAACCATCAGTTTGTTCTCTGTAGTTGAGAGCCTGTTTCTTGGTTTGTCTCTCTCTCTTTCTCTCTTTGCTCTTTTGTTTTGTTTCTTAAATTCCACATATGAATGAGATCATATGGTATTTGTCTTTCTCTGACTGACTTATTTTGCTTAGCATAATACTCTCTAGCTCCCTCCACATTGTTGGAAATGGCAAGATTTCATTATTTTTTATGCCTGAGTAATATTCCATTGTCTATATATACCACATCTTCTTTATCTATTCACCAATCGATGGACATTTGAGCTGTTTCCATAATGTGGTTATTGTAGATAATGCTGCTATAAACACCAGAGTGCATGGATCCCTTTGAATTAATATTTTTGTATTCTTTAGGTAAATACCTAGTAGTGCAATTGCTGGATCATAGGGTAGTTCTATTTCTAACTCTTTGAGAAACCTCCATACTGTTTTCCTCAGTAGTTGCCCCCATTTGCATCCCCACCAGCAGTGCAAGAGGGTCCTGAGAGCAAATTCTAAATCCCCCTTTCTATGAGCTGTGCTTTTGGGTTGGGTAACCTCTCTTGCCTTAGATTCTCCATCTGTTAAATGTGGATAATAATAGTGTCTACCTTTTGGGATTGTCATGAGGAGTATGAATTACCATGTGCAAAGCATCTTATTCCATTGCCTAAAAAAGACCATGTAGGCAATTTATGGAATTAGATAAAGCTCTTACTTTAATTAGAATTCTTCATGATATTCAGAGTCCTTAGCATTTAGGCTGTCAATCTACATTAACCCCCTCATCTCTCTTTCTACTGTACTCAACCTAAACTCCAACCATTTCGAGTTATTTAAGCTCCTAAAATATGCTACGCACCTTCTAACTTCCGTGATGTTATGCCGACTCTTTCATTTTTATTGAATGTTCTCCAGTGCCAGCTCTTCTCTTTCCTTTGTTGAGGGGGGAGGGGAAGGGTGCTCTTCCAGTTTTCTATCTACTGTTTAGAGAGCTCCCTGAAAGACTCAAATACACACATACACACACACACACACACACACACACACACCCTTCTGCATCAAGATTGCCTTGTTTATTTTTGGCCTTTTGCATTTTCATAAAAATTTAAAAATGCATTTATTAATTTTTACACACACACACACACACCTTGCTGGACTTTTAATTGGAACTACATTAAATGTCAAATCTTTCCAACAACATGGTATATCCTTCCGTTTATATAGGTATTGTTACAATTTCTCAATAAATTTTTGTAGTTGTTCATGTAGAGGCCTGCTTATTTGTTGATAGTTTTTGGTACCATTGGTAGTGATATTTAGATATTTTGATTTTATTGTTTGTTGCTAACATACAGAAATAGAGTTGATTTTTATGTATTGATCCTATTTTCAGTAGCCTTGTGAAATTTACTTATAATGAAATCATGTTGTCTGCAAATAATGACAGTTTTCTTTCTTTTTTCTTAAGGTTTTTAAAAAAGTAATCTCTATACCCAAAGTGGGGCCCAAACTCACAACCCTGAGATCAAGGGTCCCATGCTCTACCGACTGAGCCAGGTAGGCACCCCAATAGTTTTCTTTCTTCCTTTCCAATTCTTGCGCGTTCCCCTGCCCCCTTGCCTTAGGACTGCCAGGACAACATTGAGTGGAAGTAATAATAGCAGATAATCTCAATTTGTTCCTCATTTGGTAGGGGAAAGTTTTATAAAAAGTGGGAGGACTTATGCCACCAGTATTAACACCTGTTAAAATCTGTAATACTTAAGACAACGTGTTACTGATGCAAGGGTAGCAAGCAGACCACTAGAACACAATAGTGAATCCAGAAACAGGCTCACATGTGTATGGTCACCTGAAATACAACAAAGGTGACATTGAAGAGGAGGGGAGAAGACTGATCTCTTGAATGGATGGTGCTAGATTGATTGGATCTCCATATTGGGAAAAATGCATCACGATCCTCACCTCACACCAAACAAACAACCATTCCTGATGCATTGTATGTCTAAGCATGAAAAGTGAAGCAACACAGAGTTTAGGGAGAAAAATGAGAGCACATTTTCATGACCTTGGGGTAGATAAAGGTTTTTTTTCTTTAAATAGGGTGCCAACAGTAATAACCATAAAGTGGAAAAATGGATAATTTGGATTATATTAAAGTTAAGCTTTTTTGGTCATCAAACATGATCATTTCGGGAGTCAAAGGTGACATATAGGATGGTTAGACATTTGTAATACATACGTCTAATAAAAAAGTCTTATCCAGAATATGTTAAACAAAACTGCAAATCTTTAAGAAAGGAATATATTTCAGTAGAAAAATGGACAAAAGGCATGAACAATCGCTTCAAAAGAGGGACATCCAAATGGCCAATAAACCTGTGAAAAGGTGTTAAAATGCATTTGTCATTAAGGAAATGCAAATTAAGACCAAAATGTGATATTACCTTATGCCAATCAGAATGGCTCAAATGAAAGAGACAGAAGATACCAACTATTGGAGAAAATAGAGAACTTGAATTCCCATAGACTATTGATAGAGGTGTATATTGATATAACCACTTTGAGAAACTGTTTCACAGTCTCTATAAAGTTAAACATACACTTACTCTATGACCCAGAATTTCCACTCCTCAGTGTATACCCCACAGAAAAATGTACATATGGTCACCAGAAGACACTTACAAGAATGTTCACAGCAGTGCTACTCATAGTAGCCAACCACTGGAACGCAGTAGAATAGCCATTTTACTCAAGGGACTACTATATAGCAATGAGAATGAACAAATATATGTTCATGACATGTATCCATGCTGAGCATGGAGAACAACGTTGAGTGAAAGGAAGCCAGATATAAACGAGTACACACTGTATGATTCCACTTATGCAAAGTTTAAAGACCAGCAAAACTATTCACTGTTGTTAAAAGTCATGAGAGTATGCTCTCAAGGGTTTAGTGACTAGAAGAGAACACAGCTGGGGCTTCTGGAGTGCGATTAATGTTCTGTTTCTTGATCTGGGTATAGGTTACATGAGTGTATACTTTCATGACGATTTATCCAGCTGAACACTCATGATCTGTGTATGATTTATGTATTATATGTATGTTATGTTTCAATAAAAAGTTTAAAAACCAACAAGATAATAAAAATAAAATAAAATAAAAAAACAACCAAATAACCCTCCCCTCCCCAAACAGAACCCAGGGTCCTACATGGGCATACTGAATTAAACCCATTGGGGTAGTAGGGTCATGTTGAAACCAGCCCCCAGAATGCCTCTCTGCAATCCTCACTACCTGGAATTCGCAATCTTGTGTGGACATCTCACACGCTGAACAGAGCTGCCCTGTGTAATCAGGAGGATGTTTTGGAATGATGCAATGTGGCTTCTGAATCTAGATCATGTATGACATTTCAGCTTGCACCTTGCTCTCTCTCCTGGATCTTTCTCTCCGGGGGAAAGTCACTACATTATGAGGATACTTGGGTTGCTTGTGGAAGGGTCCATGTGGGGAGTTACTGAGGCTCCCTGCCAAAAGCAGCACCAACTTGCCAGCCATGTAAATGAACCATCTTGGAGATGAATTCTTCAGCCTTGGCAAAGCCTTCAGATGATGACAGCCCTGGCCAACATCTTGACCACAACCACTGGAGGGACCTCAATACCACTACCACCTCAGTAAGCTGCTCCCCAATTCTAGCCTCACCTAGAGTGGTTTGACATAATAAAGGTTTATTGTTGTTTGACGCTGCACAGTTTTGGAGCAATTTGTTAAGCAGAAAAGATCATCAATGCAGGCCAAGATGTACATATTCTTTTAATCCAGAAAAATGATATATTTGTTTATAAATTACCTGACACAGTTTGATAAGATTTTTCTACCTTGTTGGACTGCACAATTTTTTCTTTTCTTTTGCTAAGAACACTTAACATGAAATCCATCTTCAACAGATTTTTAAGTGTGTTGTGTTATGTGTATTGTTATCTATAGGCATAATGTACATCATATCTCTAGAACTAATCCACCTTGCAAAATTAAATTTCATATATGTTCATTAGCAACTCTTCATTTTCTTCTCTCCCTAGTCCTTGGCAACCACCTTTACATTCTTTGCTTCTATGAGTTTGACTATTTTAGATATTTCCTATAAGTGGAAACATGCGTATTTTTAAAAACTGCTCACGTTTGGATATATAGCCATGGTTGAAAACCTCTTACATAATATTTTGTCCCCACCCCTAGTCTAGTGCCTCTCATTTTGTATTAGTGATATTCTTTGCTGGTCTTCACTGATCAACTGTGAGCTCAGTGATGAAAGGAATGATGCATTGTTCATTTGGGTGCAATGAACTCAAAAGAGCTGCTGGCACATAGTAAATAGTCCATGAATATTTGTTGAACTAGAGTGACATTTTCAATAATCATAGAGGGTTAGACCTACCATTGCCATCAGCTGACCTAACCTTTTCAACATAGCCTTTCAATCCGACATACACGTTTAATGGGTCTGTTTTGAGTTAAACACAGGACAGGCCCTAGAGGTGCAAAGGAGAGGAAGGAAGGTCAGTCCCGGTAGTCAGGGACTCAGTCAAGCAGGGCCGACATTGGAAACTCCCAGGTGCACATGCCATGCTTGATGCAGGAGCCTCAGATGAAGTGATCGGTTACACTTGGATGGGCCTCAGACACTTCCAAGTGGGCTTCAGTTACCCAAAGAGTGACTAGGAGTTTGCCGGGTGGGCAAGGAGGGAAAAAGCACTTTGGGGAGATAGAACTGCCAGGTACATGAGTAGATTGACTTGACACCCCATGGAGTGTTGGAGGAGAAGGGCAGAGAATGAGAAACGAATGGCTTGGTAAGAAAGAAGGAAGTATTCTGAAACTAATGGGAAGTCCCCAAAGGATGAAACAGGACCCAGTGTGTAGCTTCAGAGAGATTGCTTTGGTTGCAGCATGGACAATGGGTTACAGGGTAAAAGTGAAGATCACAGGACAATTTGGAGAGGAGGTTCGGTGAGGATCCAGGTGGGAGAAGGCAAGGGCTCAACTGAGACAAAGACTGTGGGGGTGGAGAAGTAGGGACAGGTCTGAGGGAGACTCTACTACTGGTAAATAAAGTAAGACTGGACTTGGAAGCTTATCTACCTTCTCCTGTGACAAGGTGGGGGAGAGGAAGGTGAGAAAGAGGTATATTATGCAGGTAATATTTTCTTTCCAGATTTTCCTCCTCAGAACCAGAAAAAGAAAAGCAGAAAGGAGACAGGGGGTGGGATTCAGGAAAAAAAAATGTGGCACACATGCTAATGTCACTTGACGGAAATGTAACCGGCTCACAACTTCCATCTATTATCTTAGGTGAAAATACATTTTCGGCCAAAAAGAATTATTTTAAAACATGGGTGTGAAATAAATGAGCACATAAAACCATATTGTCCAAACGGCCTCGGCAGAATGTTTTCCTTAGATAGCAGCCTCAGGGTAACACTGCCAGTGTTCCGTGGTCCCAGCAAGAATCTGCTTTTGTCACTCAGCGATTTGCAACGGGGCTGGAGGGTGGGGTGGGGGGGACAACACAGGATACAGACCCTGCTTATCTGAGAAATGCATCTGAAACTCTACGGCTGGCAGGTGCTTAAGATCATTAGACAGATGTCTGATGCACCAAAAATCATATATGTACATTGCAAAACACATGCACGCAATCCCTTGCGACTGTCTGAAGAAAATATACCAGACATGCATCAAAGGGTCCTGTGCCTTTCTTTCCTGACTTCCCTCCTGCGGGATATGGAGCCCTTGTTGGTGTCTACTCAGAGTCCGCGATTCAGTGGCATCTGAAAAGATCTTTACTGACTCCAGCTACTGGGTTGCCTCCAAGCTAGACTCAATCCAGCGAACCGAGGACCTCTGCTGGGCTTCCGTGGTCTCTGGCGGTCTTGCAAGCCTCCTGTTCCCTTGTGTGAACTCTATATCCTGGATGCCCTTCTCGCCAGCCTCTCCCATACAGCTTTTTGGGCAGTTACCTGTCACCTCTTGGGCTCTGTGTCTACTTAGCTCTGGTCATAGTAACGGGGCCAGGTGGCTCTTCGCAGCTGTTTGGCAATCCTTAGATTCATTCTCAAGTTGACTCCCACCCACTTCCCCTTCCCCTTTTAGCAGATAGATGGTGCCTCACCCCTCCAGGGGAAGAGGAAGAACCTGCTTTATACCATGTGGTACTCCCTGGTGCCTTGGAGAGAGGATGGGGCTGGGAATCAAGAAAACGTGCGTCATTCCCCCCATCACATGGGGGATTTGGGGGCATGTCACATGTCCTCTCTACCCTTCTGCTCCTTCCTGTAGAAAACGAGGGCAAAATCCTCCTGAATAAGGCCATCCTTTCTGAGTATCCAGCTGCAGAGGACACAAAGCAAACACGCAGCAAGTGTGGGTTCCCTTCCGGGGACGCTTTACACGCACAGTGATCCCACCAAAGGACATCACTACCTGTATTTTGCACACAAGGAAGTTGATCTGGGGAGATGACATGAATTGCTCAAAATCATGCAGCGGAAAGGCCAGGATCTGAACCCAGGCCTGCTTGGCTCTAAACTGGACCCTCCGTCTACTCTGTCCTGCCTTTCTCCCTGCCTTTCATTCTTCCACTTTTCCATCTTTCCTTACTGTTTTTTTTCCCTCTGCCTGTGACATATTCAGGGCTAAGCCACTATGAGAAAGAAAAGCCCCACAGTCTCAAAAAGAAAGGATGTTCTGGTAGACACTACAATGTAAACAAACCTTGAGGGCATTATGCCACGTGCAAGAAGCCAGTCCCCGAAAGGACAAGTACTGTATGATCCACTTCCATGAGGTTCCCGGAGTGGTCAGATTCCTAGACATGGAAAGTAGGATGGGGGTTGCCAGGAGTTAGACAGAGGCGGGGAAGGAGCACTTATTTTTAATGGGGACGGAGTTTCAGTTTGGGAAGATGAAGAGTTCTGTGATGGACGGTGATGATGTTCGCACATCATAAGTGTGAGTGTGCTTAATGACAGTGACCTGTACAGTTAAAAACGATTAAAATGGCAAATTTTATGTCATGTATAGTCGTCTGTGTAACCACAATAAAAAAAAATAAAATGAAAACAAGTACAGTAAAATTCCCATGGCCCGATTTACCACTTCTCTCCCTTTTTCCAAACTCCTAAAAGGAGTACATGAAACTTGTGGTTTCCTTTCCTAAACTCCTCACTACCTCATCCCTTGGCAGTCCACCCCTCTGCAGTGACCCTCTCCTGAAAGGTCATCCATGAGCCCTTGTCCTCCCCCAGGGCTGGCAGGATGAGCCCTGGGTCTCAACAGCCTGTTGCTGGCCTTTGGGACACTGTCCTCTGTGTTTCTGACCAGCCCTTTGTCTCCTTGCCTGCTGTGGGTTCCCTCTGAGCCTGTCTCCCGGCCCTCGTGCTGTGTGTCCTCCCTCCCAAAGTGATCTCATGCACCCCCCTTCCCACATCTGTATCTCCACCTCTGGCAAGCCTCTGGGCTTCAGATCAGCCTTTAATGCCATGGGAAGGCCAACTCTGCCTAGACATCCTGCCAACAACTGCAGCTCACTATCAGAAACAGACTTCATTTTCCTGGCACTGAACATCGCCTGCTTCCTGCTTCCGTCAGTGGCTCCACCGCGCCCCTCGCCACTGGGCTTACGGCCTTGGGTCATCCTGGACCTCAGTACTCTTGTCCAATCAGATGTGGTCCTTGGCCAGCCTTCTCTGAGTGTGTCTCTTTATCATTTTCTTTCCTGGGCTTTGTTAGTTTCCTGAGGCTGCCGTAATGAAGTACCATAGACTGGGCACCTGAAACAACAGAAATCTCTTTCTTCGGAGTTCTGGAGGCTGGAAGTCCAAGATCAAGGTGTCCATAGCGTTGGTTCCTTTTGAGGCCAATCTCCTCGGCTTGTGGATGGCCGTCTTCTCCCTGTGTCCTCGCACGGTCTTCTCTTTGTGTGTGCCTGTGTCCTAATGTCCTCCTCTTCTTCTTTTTTTTAATGTTTATTTATTTTGAGAGACAGAGAGGGAGCACATGCTAGCAGGGGAGGGGCAGAGAGAGAGGGAGAGGGAAAATCCCAAGCAGGCTCCATGCTGTGAGTACAGAGCCCGATGTGAGGCTTAAACTCATGAACTGTGGGATCATGACCTGAGCTGAAGTCAGACGCTTGACCAGCTGAGCCACCCAGGTGCCCCCTGATATCCTCTTCTGGTAGGACACTGGTCAGATTGGATAGGGCCCACCCACATGACCTCATTTTAACTTAATTACCTCATTAAAGACCCTATTTCCAAATACATTCCCATTCTGAGGTATGGGGGTTAGGGCTTCAACATAGGAGTTTGGGGGTCATCACAATTCAGCCCATAGCACACGATGTTGTGGTGGCCTGCTGCCTATTTCTCCATCCCTTGGCTCAAAGCTGGTGGCCGTCGTCACGCTGCCCCTGCTACAGTCTTCCTCAAGCACAGTTGCAAGCACACTGCCCTCCTGCTCAGCATCTTACAGAAACAATTCTGCACCCTTGGCCTGGCACTCAAGGACCTCCTCACTGTGGCTGTAAACAGCCCATCTCTGTAGCTCCCCCACCAACGACTCTGCTCTCTGACCAAGCCGAGCACCCATCGTGGGGCGGAAACACTTGTGCTCCTGGCTCACTGCACCTTTGCCCTGCTGTGTTCTCAGGGAGGAATCCTCTCCCCACATCTCCGTCTTTTCAAAACCTACCCACAAATGCCACTGCCTTCCCTGAAAACCCACAATCCTTTGCGTGTGCCACTAACAGCGCACTTCTCTTCTTCCCTAGCTTCTCACTGGGGACATATTTTGTCCCAGCAGTCTCCTGGAGGCCAGGTGGGAAAGATCACAGTATTTTTTCCTCACTTCCCCTTGCAGGGTCACTGCAGGCGGGCTGTGTCCTTCAACCAGAAGATCCCAGCTCTGGTCAGGCAGCCCTCTCCGCACACCCCGTTCGTCTCCAGGTTCTGGTAACCCTTCCCTGCCCTTGCCTCCTTCAACTCTATAGACAGCAAGAAAGCCAGCTGGAACGAGGCTCTGGGTACTTCCCTGGGCCATAGCTTTGCAAATAGTCCCTCCATTAAATGCTCCTCGATTAGTCTAACCTGACTGTGCCATCTGTCCCCCGCCCCCACCCCGGGACATGGATGGCTATGCCATTTTCACCCAGGCTTACCAAGTGCAAATCAACCTGCTTTTTTTCCAAAAATACATATTGAAATACTGATATGTGGTGTTCTTAAGGGGCTGAAAATACAGGAAGATGCAGTGTTGCCTCCATGGGGTCCACGGGCTGGCAGAGGAGGCCAGCAGTCGCATCTCAGGGCAAAAAGGTCTATGCAGAGACCATAAGGCGCAGTGGTGGGGGACCGGGCACTGGAGGAAAATGACTTGATTTGACTCCTGGCCCCTCCACCTACCAACTGGTGGCTCTTTGGCAAGTTTGTCACGCCTCAGTTTCCTTGTCTGCCAAGTGGAAGTAATAATAGTTACTTCACGGGATATGATGAGGATTATAGTACAGTTTCTCGGCACAACTTGGCACATAGCAAGCACTGCATAACTACTGTCCATTAGGTAAACGAAGGGTGCTGTGGAACCACAGGGGAAGGTGACTTATTCCAGCTATTGAGGTTGGGATGTTGAGATTCGCTTCTTGCCTATTCCTTTGGCCTTACCTATAGGACTAAGTAAGTTGGAAACTGTCAGGTTTCTTCTGAGGAGGAAGCTCCACCAGAAAGAAATGTTTCACTGAGCCAGAAAAGATTTTCTCTTGCAATTTTTCCAGCGCATCGAGTCTAGAAAGGATGATGTCTTTTATCTAGGTGACTCTTTTAAAAGTTATTTATTCCATTTTATTACTGGGCTTTACTTTTTAGAGCAGTTTTAGGTTCACGGCAAAATTGATTAAAAGGTACAGAGATTTCCCATGTACCCCCCTGCCCCCACACATACATAAGCTTCTCTCATTATCAATATCCCCCACCAGAGGGGTACATTTGTTATAACTAATGAACCTGCCTGGACACACCCTTATCACCCAAAGTCCGTAGTTTACATCAAGTTTCATTCTTGGTGTTGTACATTCTATGGATTTCGACAAATTTGCAATGATACGTATCCACCTTGATAATGTCATACAGAGTAATTTCACTGCCCTAAAGTTCCTCTGTGCTCCCCCCTACTCACCCTTCCTTTCCCCCTAACCCCTGGAAACCACTGGTCTTTTTACTGTCTCCATAGTTTTGCCTTTTCCAGAATGTCATATAGTTGGAGTCATACAATATAAGACTTTTCCAATTGGCTTCTTTCACTCAGTAATATGCATTTAAGGTTCCTCCCTGTCTTATCATGGATTGACAGCTCATTTCTTTTTAGCACAGAATACTGTTCTATCCTGCAGACACACCACAGTTTATCCATTTACCTGCTGAAGGACAGCTTGGTTGCTTCTAAGTTTTGACAAATATGAATAAAGCTACTGTCCAAGGTAATCTTTATGAAATCAGCCAAGTGCAGGAGGGGAGCAGGGGTGAGCAGGCAGGGGGCAGAGGCTGGGCAGAGGCAGGGAGTCGCCAGAGAGAACAGTAAGGGGGGGACTGTAGAGGTTTGGGGTGGTCGAGGAATCGCCATAGCAGATGAGAGAGGACAGTGGGTGTGTTCAGAGCAAGCGTGAGGGCAGGGCCAGAGCCCCTGGGTGCTCTGAGCACTTCCTGGGCATCGGTCAGCTCCTCTGGGTTTCTTTTCGACGCTACGATGTAGAAAGAATTTCAATGGCCTGCGCTTCAGCACGCTTCCTCCAAGGCACAAAGTGGGCAATGGCTTTCTACAGGGAGACACCACGGCAGGAGACTGTGACTTGACCAGACAAAAAACATGAAGAAAACTGCAGGACGCTCAACTCAGAAGCCAGAGGGCTACTAGCACTTGCTACGTCCTTCTCTCCATTTGTCTTCCCGAGGATTACCTTTTGCTCTTCCTCCCCCAGGTGGATGGTTTAAGATGCTTTATCATGTTTTTAATACTGTGAATGCGGCCGACCTACCTCACAGCCATTTGGGAGCTGCTATGGACTAAATTGTGTCTTCCCCCCTCCGAGACCAAATTCATATGTCAAAGCCTTAACCCACAGTGTGACTGTATTTGGCGATAGGGCCTTTAGGAAGGCAACGAAGGTTAAATGAGACCACAAGGTTGGGGCCCTGGCCCAGTAGGGCTGGTGTCCTTACAGGAGGAGACACTGGCTCAGTCTCTCTCTTCACACACACACAGAAGAAAGGTCGTGTGAAGATAGAGCAAGAAGGTGGCCATCTGCAAGCCAGAGAGAGCACTCTCATCAGGAACCAAATTGGCCAGCACCTTGGTCTGGGACTTGCAGTCTTTAGAACTGAGAAAATGAATGTCTGCTGTTCAAGCCACGTAGTCTGTGGTACTTGGTCATGGCAGCCTTAGCAGACTAGTAAAGGGGCTTTCCCAAAAGGAGTTCCCTCTGTCACCTGGCTTTGTGGTGTGGCCTCTGCGGCCCAATCGTCAATGACTCTTCTTTGGGTCAGCACAAGAAGGCTGGCTGTGACTCCTCCGGATGCCTGTTCCTCCAAAGGTAGGCACAGAGCAATCCCCAAGAAAGACAGCCTCACAGACCAGTGACAGAAGGGGAAGTGAGACACTTTCCCCCTCCCCAGGAGGCTGGAGTACCAGCAACTGTGAAGGGCGTGAGATTGTACCCTCCTCACAAGCTTATGAGTTAGCCTGCACGGCCTCATGTTTGCTGGTAGAAGATACATGACTTCGGGGTCAGAGACAAAGGATCCTATTACAGCCACAGCAGTACCCAGAGTATTGGGGTTTGTGCTTGTCTCCCAGGGCCTAGTTCCCACAGGGCCATGTGATGAGGGCCAGGTGCTGCCTGTAGAGGCATAGGGTGGCTTTACTGGGAGTAAGCTCAAGCTTTGTGAGCCTGTCTTTTTTTTTTTTTTTAATGTTTATTTATTTTTGAGGTGGGGGGAGGGGCAGAGAAAGAGGGCCACAGAGGATCCCATGCAGGCTCTGTGCTGATGGTAGAGAACCCGATGAGGGGCTTGAACTCGTGAACCGTGAGATCATGACCTGAGTGAAAGTTAAATGCTTAACCAACTGAGCCACCCAGGCTTCTCTGTGAGCCTGTCCTTTATGGTGGACAGTAAGCCTGTCTGAACATTGCTCCAGGGGAGGCATTATCTTTCTCACATTAGGCAGCAAACAGACCTGCCCTTCACTGCAGAGGACCATACCCTGCTCTCTGTCAACATGGTTTGCCGTGCAGACACCCTGATGGTATATATATGAGATCTAGATTCTAGCAGCTTTGCTGCTCTGACTGAACCCTGGCTGGGATGAACCCTAAACAGTCTTAATATACTGCACTACTTATTATCCACAGTAAATGTTCCTTCCAGATCATTGAAATTGTCTGGAAATCTACACTTGACTATAAATAGGTCTGATATCCTGTGATTTCACAATATGTCTGTTTTAAAAATGTAGGTTTTATGATTATTCAAGTATGGTAAAGCTAACAGATCATGGAAGATTGCCATTGGAATGATCTCTCTCTTTTTTTTAAGCAATTAACATTTTTTTCAATTTTTAGTAATCTCTACACACAGCATGGAGCTTGAACTCACCACCTGAGATCAAGAGTCGCGTGCCCTTCTGACTGAGCCAGCCAGGTGTCCCTGAAAGGATCTTTTGCTACTCACAGATCCCAAGAGGAGGGAGTACACTGAGCTGGGGGGGGGGGGGGGAGGGAGGGTGGGCACATGGGGAAGCACCAGAGTCAGTCAGGGGGCAGAAACAGTGGAGGGAAGTATGGTCAAAAGTCTTTATTGTGGTTTCCGTGGGAAGAAGTGGGTAAGACAGGGGAAGCAGGGCATAGGGTTGGCTATTCTGAATAATTTCAGTGGGCTCTGGGGTCATAGATGCTGTCCTTAGTTGTCTGGTACTGGCCCTGAGGTGAGTAGGGCAGGTGAATAAAGGCCTAGAGAGTGATAGATAGCCTAATAGAGGAGGTGGTTGGAGATATGGGCTCCAGATTGGCTGGTTTGCATAAGAAAGTCATGATTGTTGCTGACTCCCTCACTCTAAGAACTGGTAGCCATGGGAGGCGCCGTTGCTTCAGGGTCAGCAAGGCCCAGAAGTCAAGGCATCAGAATAAAAAGACCTGCTTAATGCAAAGTCAAATAAAAAAATAATACCTCCCTGTGAAGTCCTAACTCCTGAAGAATGTGGAAACTAGAAGGTGCATCAGGCACCTCTGCAATTAACAAACATAACATCTAGTCCATTCCATGAGTCGACACTTGTTCATTAAATAGCTGCCATGAGTGAGGCACTGTACTGGATGCTGGGGAGACAGGCGTGAACCCAAAAGCCCTGACCCTGCCTCGTGGAGCCCAGGGCTGAGCTGACAAGCCCACACAGGGACCAGCTACACAGGGTCTTGAGCAGTTGTCTGTGGAGCGTAACAGCCCCCTGGGAACACTCACTTGCCATCTGAAAACGGAAGGTGCATTTCTCTGGAACACACTTGAGCCTGAAGGCAGAGTACGTCCCTAACCACAGTGGCATATTGGGCTGGAAAAAAATGATCTTGCCTTTTGGAACTCCTCGTCCCACCGGAGGCATTTCCAAAATCTCCTCAGCAGCCCTGACGACCCGCCTCAATCCTCCCATCTGGGCCTCAGTGTTATTTCTCTGTCGGATTCGATGAACTATGGCTGTAGCTGGTACAGTCCATCACTGCGGTTCTCTGGTGTGCTCTTCTGGAAAAAATGGGAAAAAAAAATTTTTTTTAAGTGTTTCTACAGCTCAGAAGTTCATTTGTCTTAGTCTGTTTGGGCTGCTATAATAAAACGCCATAGACTGTGTGGTTTATAAACAACAGAAATTTATTTCTCACCGTTCTGGAGGCTGGAAGTCCGAGATCAAGACACCAGCAGATTCAGCGTCTGGTGAGAGCCTACTTGGTTCATAGACAGCTGCCTTCTCGCCATGTCTTCATATGGTGGAAGGAATGGAGAAGCTCTCTGGGGTCTCCACTATAAGGGCCCTAATCCCATTCATGGCCTAATCACTCCGAAAGGCCCTACCTCCAGACACCGTCACGTTGGGCGTTAGGATTTCAACACATGGATTTTGAGGGCACCCAAATTTCAGCATAAATAGCAGCATCCTAATTTGGGGTTCCCCTCCACTGTTATCTTCCCCCCACCCACCTCCCCCTTCTCTGGTGGGAGGAATAGACTGCTTTAAGAATTTCCCTCTGTAAGAATTTCCCTCTGAGGCCAGGTTGTCTTCAAGCCTTTGATGAAGGCACAGACAGGGGCTCAAGAAAATGCGGGCTACTCATAATTATGCAAATATAAACTTCTGGTAAAATACACACCAGTGCCCTAGTTTTAAAATCCTAATGCAGTGAAATGTTTCAATTTGGGTTTCTGGCAACTACTATGATCATCTTAAGAGATGTATAAATACATGTAAATAAGATATTAACACCACAAGATTGTTTTAGATCATTTCCCCATCTGGTTCGGTCCTGTAATTGTGTGGGAAGGAACAGTTCTTGGAATCTGGCCTGAGCATGAAAATACAGAACAGAACGATCACTCAGGGTTTGCAGCAGCCTGCAAGATGCTTACCTCTGAAAGCCAATTCCAAATTAAGTTATAACATTGTTGTAGTACTCATAGGCATTAGGTCAACATTGTATTGTTGCCGGGGAGAGCATTTCCAAACCTGGTTGATTATCGAGCTCTCTGGAGAGCTTCTAAAAATTCACATTCTGGGCTCTGCTTTTATCATCTCTTATGATAGTATAGGTGTGAAGTGGGGGCTGGGAGGCTGTATTTTTCAGAAGCTGCTCAGATAGATACCCGTACTGATAAGCCGGTTTGAGACCCGTGGCTTTATTCGGAGAGTCTTTCTGTTCTAAGTAGGGGCCCTTGTCTGGGCAGCTTCAGCATTACCTGGGGGCTTGTTAGAAACACCGACTGCATTTTTACAGCAGCCCCGGGCAATTTGCAGGAAACTGAAGGAGCCCTGGTGGAGGGGATCCACAGGCCAGGTGAAGTCTTTGGGAGACCGTGACGATTTCACCGTTAGTAGGTCAGGAAGGATGTTATGGGGAAGTTGGGCTGCTAAAAAGATTGAAAAAAAAAAGGCAGGGCAAACCTATTGCTTCTTTTTGACCAACACAGAAATGGAGGAAGCAGGGCAGAAAGGATGCAGGGAATGGGCTACACGTGTTCTATCTCCCCAGTCTTACCAAAAGATGAAATACAAACTTGATTTTTGGGGCAAATCTTTGCTGTTATGTACTCATTATTTGTATCGAGCGCTATAGGTATTCACTGCGGGTATTTGTGGAGCGCACTAATACTACTTTTTTTGTGGGGGCAGTTCTGACTCAACCGAGGCAGCTTGGTGCCAAAGAAAGCCTTGCAGAGATTAGGCTGGAGCGAGCACTGGGTCCCAACTTTTTGCTAACCCACTGTCATCCTGGGAGAGTCACGTGGGCTCCCCAGGTCCCAGGTTCATCATCCGTAACACATCTACGGCTCCCAATCTCATCCGACCCTATGCCCTGTTTTGAAATGAACTTTTGAAACATCCTCTTGGCAATCTGAAAATGAAAATCATAGATATACGGATATGTAGACAACTAGTTATAGACCTAATTTTTATAAACCACTCTGATGCTCTAAAAGTAATTTAAATAGGAAGTTCAAGTGAATAGGTTATGAGAAAATAATACATATTGTAGTACACAAAGGCTTGGGCAGTGTATTAACCATGTCTTTGATGGTCTATATTCTGATGCTTTGACATCTGGGGCCTTGCTGACCCTGGAGGGGTCTCCACCTGTCTCAGAGCTAGTGAATTTCTAGAGCTTGTAAGCAACTTGCCCCAGAGCAGGCTTCTAAAATGCAAACCAACCAGTCCAGAGCTTACAACCCAACCAAGTCAGGCTTGAGCACTCCGGGCCACCATCCACCTGCCCTTATCACTGTGGGGTCAGGTACCAACAGCTAGGGACAGCCGTTATGCCCCAGAGCCTACTGAAGTTTTTCAGACTAGCCAATCCAAAGCCCGCTTCCCCTGCCTCACTTCTTCCTTCCCGTGGAAACCACAATAGAGACCCATGTGCACATTTTTTCCTTGTTCCCTCTGCCTCCTGACCTACCCTGTGCTTCCCCAAGTGGGCTCCCCATGGCACAGTGCACCCCCTTCTCTTGGGATCTATGAGTAACAAGCTATCATCTCAATAGTAGTCATCTCCTGGTCTGTCGGCTTACTATACCCTGAATTTTCTATTAATACAAATATTTTAAGAACAGAACTATATGGTGAGACATTTGAAAATGGTTTACTGCTCCCACTCACAATGAATAAGCTAAGATTTAACAAAAGTTGGGAGATCAGGAGCTATTTCCTAGAAGGATAGAGGAAAAGAAAGCAGGAGAATGTTACACAGAAGGATAAATGTTCATGGTAAGTATTAACAAAGCTGAGCGATTTGTATATGATAGGACAAAGAGGAAAAACCTTAGGTAGGGATAAGATGCCAAGAAAAGTTATAGACTATACAGGAAAAGGAAGTAGAATATTTTTTAATGTTTATTTATTTATATTGCGAGAGAGAGAGAGTGTGTGTGTGAACACATGCGTGTGCAAGTGTGGAAGGGGCAGAGAGAGAGAGGGAGAGAGAGAATCCCAAGTAGGCTCCACGCTGTCAATGCAGAGCCAGACACGGGGCTTGAACTCACAAACTGTGAGATCATGACTTGAGTTGAAATCAAGAGTCGGACATTTAACTGACTGAGCTACCCAGGCACACCAGGAAGTAGAATATTCTTGCAAATCATCCAGGCTTTATTTATAAGTGCAGTGTCGAAACAATTCCTTTTGATGACGTGGGATTTGGGAGTGATGGACTGTCGTGGAACAGACTTCCCAGATCTTGAAATCCCATGACAGATTGGAGGGACATTCTCTTTCGAAATGTCTGGCAGGACACTGGAAAGTCTTATGGGACCTGGGTAAATTCTTCCTTGTGTAACCTGTGCTGGCACCGAAGGACACCCAGTGTCCCTCCCACTATACATCAGTAGCCACCCTCCAATCATTGTAACAGCCAACACTTCCTCCATGGGCTTTCAAGATACACACATTGGGAAACCACTAAATTGGACAACCCCCAAGATCCTTCCAGAACTAGCTCATTTCAATTCTATGGTTCTAAGATTGCCGGGGCTTCACAGATGAAGTATGTTGCTAACGTTCTTTAAAGGTTGAAAGTTACTATTGCTAGACACCATAAGCCATGGCCATGAACTGAGCAGAGCATGTGAAGACACAAAAGTACCAAAAGCATGAGAAAATAGTGACAAACCAAGCCACAGTGGCTTACTTTTGAAAGCAAATCACAACCTTTAAGTGAACATCAAAAAACTACTTTTGAATCTTACCACCACAATCGGGCAGGTAACTATAGTTCTGGAAGCACAGTTTGGGTGGGCCCTCCTCCAGCCCCACAGCTCTAAGATGCAGAGCTGGTATTATGTCCGTAGTGCTTAAGAACTTGGCTCTGTTATGAGACAGAACTAACTTCAATCCCAGCTTTGCCACTTGCTAGCTGTGTGGCTGTGGTCAATTTACTTGACATTTTTGAGTTAGTTCTATAGTAAGTAAAATTGGAATCAGATGCCTGATTTATAGATGGTTGTAAGGCTGGGATAATGCATACAAAGGGCTGAGCTCAAACACGGCAGTTAATAAACAACATAAGCTATCGTTGATTTACTGTTTGCTAGTTCTATTTCAAACTGTCCACCAGAGGGCGGCAAACCCGGTTCTGGAATTTGAAAAAGCTGTTGTCCAGTTCCCCGTCTCCCCACCCCGCAAAAATTCTGTATTTGTAAAACATGCTCTAAAAATCCTAAGTATTGATGTCTGAGAAAAAGAATTTAGCAACATTACATTTGTTTGCCCTTTCACCCTTGAGGGATCTTAACATCTAAAATAAAAATGCTCAACTTCAAGACTTGTTTTAAACGAAGACAGATGTATAACCTTGTAGCTTTGAGGCTACCTCTTAAACTAGTGACAAACCAAGGACAGAGCTGTGACAGCAGTGTGACTGTGGGGCAGGCAGTAAGGAATGGATCTTTTGCAGAAAACTTAAAAGTCAGTTTTTCGGATCACTCTGTACCAGAAATTCTGAATGATGTCAGTGATAAAATTCTCCACACACAAAAAAATCTTTTGTTGTTCGAAGTTCTAAACAATTTCTGCAGGTATGATTGCATTTTAGTAACATATACATAAGTTCCACTTGGTACATTTTCTTTTTTCTTTTCTAAAAAAATTTTTTTGATGTTTATTTTTCAGAGAGAGTGACAGACAAAGCGTGAACAGGGGAGTGGCAGAGAGAGAGGGAGACACAGAATCCAAAGCAGGCTCCAGGCTCTGAGCTGTCAGCACAGAGCCCTACGTAGGGCTTGAACCCATGAACGGGGAGATCATGACCTGAGCGGCAGTCAGATGCTAAACTGACTGAGCCACCCAGACGCCCCTTCTTCTTTTTTTCTTTTTCTAAAGTACAGGCACCTCCTTTGGGGCGAACCTATTCCAACATGTCCTGCCCTTCACAACGAAATGAGAACTCTCTCCCAGGGCTCCCACCAGCTTCTCCGGGATTGGTTGCATTCCTGCACTACATTTTCCTATTTATCCATCAGCAATTGCATTCTGTCTGGAAGCTAATGCAGAGAACTCCCAGTTGTGCAGAAGTTCCTGCCACATGGACCCAGCTCTCTGCATTTTCCTTCTTTTGTACATTTCTTGTTCAGAATTGTACATTTCATGTTCAGAAACATGGCAAGGGTCTGTAAAGCGACGGTCTCCAACCACCCTGCTTAAATAGTAGACTCAAGGGGTGCATAGCACGTGACTCTTGACCTCCCAGTTATGAATTCAAGCCCCACATCGGGTGTACAGACTACTTAAAAAACAAATAAAAAAATAATAGGGGCGCCTGGGTGGCTCTGTTGGGTGAGCGTCAGACTTCGGCTCTGGTCAGGATCTCACAGTTTGTGAGCTCATGCCCCACATCAGAGCGTGCTTCAGATCCTCTGTCACCCTCTCTCTCTGCCCCTCCCCTGCTTGTACTCTCTCAAAAATAAGTAAACATTTTTAAAAAACTAAAAAATGATAGATTCAAAATAAACCGTGATAACACAGTGATTGTAAGGATGAAGAATAGGCCTTGAGATGTTTCACTTTTAACATTCTATGTGATACAAACTTGGGAGTTTTGTTTGAGTTAAAAATTTGAAACAGGGGTGCCTGGGTGGCTCAGTCAGTTAAGCGGCCGACTTTGGCTCAGGTCATGATCTCGTGGTCCGTGAGTTCGAGCCCCACGTCAGGCTCTGTGCTGACAGCTCAGAGCCTGGAGACTGTTTCAGATTCTGTGTCTCCCTCTCTCTGACCCTCCCCTGTTCATGCTCTGTCTCTCCGTGTCTCAAAAATAAATAAAACGTTAAACAAAAATTTGAAACAGTTCCAGCTAAAGGGTAAATAAGTCACAGGATGTAACATACAGCATGGTGATAGTAGTTAAGAATACTGTGTTGTACATTTAAAAGTTGCCAAGAAAGTCGATCTTAAAAGTTCTCATCACAAGAAAAGAAATTGTGACTGTGTGAGGTGATGAATGTTAACTAAACTTACTGTTCTGAGCGTTTCCTAGTATATCAAACTATGTTGTGTAACTAAAGCTAATACAATGTTATATGTCAGTTACATCTCAATAAAAAAGAATTTTTAACAGTAAAACAGAGAGAAAAATGTGAGATCTAATATCTTCTAGTGGCAAGGGAAATTTTGTTCATCCATGAAATAGGTTACTAAATTTGAATAATGTTAAATTGAAATGTTTTTGTCCTCAAAGTTGTGTGATTTGAAACTATAGACTGAATCCAGATTACTACTGGATATTACATGACCATTATTAAAAGTAATTTCATTGTATAGTGGAAGTGGGGGAGTGGATATTAATTAGGCTAGGTCCCCTTTGGTCTCAGATTCCAAATAATTTGCTTTCCTTCCTTTCTAGGAGGTATCCAGCTGGTGACAACCTTTCAAGAAAAAAAGGAAGTCTTTCATATCAGGAAACTGAACCCTGCTTCAGAGAACCTGGAAGAGCAGTGCTCTGCTGGGAGAAGCATTTCAGAGGTGCAGAGACTATGACTGGGGGCTCTAGTCAGGCATGCGCCTTCTTCCCCCTCCAGCCCTCGCCGCAGAGATGGTGTTTGACTTTCCCAATCATGCCCAAAGCCAAGCTCATCCTACTCCCGCACCTTCCCTTCATTTGAGGAAGCCCTATTTGGGAAGATTTCAGAGTATCTGACAAATACCAGCAACTCTGGTCTGTGAGATAGAGGAGGTCCCATCTGTGCATCCCAGACGGAGGGGCAGGCTCAGGGAGGGGACCATTCATTGAAAGACCCGCGGTGCGTGTGTTCTGGCCAGGAACACGCTCCTGATACACTCCTGATACATGCTCCGTGATACGTGCATCTTGTTAAATCTAGACACACTCTTCAAAGACAGTGTAATTCACCCCCTCACCCTGCGACCCCTGCCTGGAGGTCAGTTTTTACCGGTGGAGGGAAATTGACAAGGTTTCTGTCTCTTCCCCTTTGCATTGTTGCAATGTTTCTGCCCCTCAGGTTTGCTTTGGAACCAAGATCCTGCTCCAACTTAGAGGATGTCTGGGAAAACCGCCTTCCCTCTTGTCTGCAGGGCGGGTTACCCCCAGCCCTAGTCAGCTTCATACCCCAGTGGTTTCTGAGCTAACAGCTATTACCATTTATTAAGGATAGGACTGAATGTCAAACAGTTGTACCTGCTTTATTTCTTCTTTTTTTTTTTCAACGTTTATTTATTTTTGGGACAGAGAGAGACAGAGCATGAACGGGGGAGGGGCAGAGAGAGAGGGAGACACAGAATCGGAAACAGGCTCCAGGCTCTGAGCCATCAGCCCAGAGCCCGACGCGGGGCTCGGGCTCACGGACCGCGAGATCGTGACCTGGCTGAAGTCGGACGCTTAACCGACTGCGCCACCCAGGCGCCCCACCTGCTTTATTTCTAATTCTTGCCATGACTTCAGTTTGTGGGTAAGGGGATTGAAGTCCAGGAGTCAAGCTAAGTTTCTCCATGTCACCCAGCTCACGATATGCACAGCAAGTCCTCAGGGAAGGCTCATGGGTGACAGGCACTCTTCCAGGGGTGGTTCAGAAATGAGCTCAGTATTCCTCTCCTAAATCTTTTTTCAAAAAAGGTTTTATAATTTTTTCATTTCATTTCATTTTATTTTTCATCATGACAAGTGTACTTTTCAATCTCCATCCCCTATTTCCACCACTGTCCCACCTACCTCACCTCTGGCCACTATCAGTTTGTCCTCTATAGTTAAGAGTCTGTTTTTTGGTTTCTCTCTCTCTCTCTCTCTCTCTCTCTCTCTCTCTTTTTCCCTTTGTCCATTTGCTCTGTTTCTTAAGTTCCAGACATGAGTGAGATCATATGGTATTTTTCTTTCTCTGACTTAGTTCACTTACATTATGCTTTCATGCTCTAAGCTTTTATAAATTATTTTTAATTGTGGTAAAATATGCATAACACAGGATTTACCATCTTAACCATTATTTATTTATTTACTTAGTGCAAGCAGGGGAGGGGCAGAGAGAGAGACAGGGAGAGAGAGAATCCCACTGTTGATGCAGAGCCCCACTGGGGGTTCGAACTCATAAACTGTGAGATCATGACCTGAGCTGAAACCAAGAGTTAGACGCTTAACTGACTGAACCATCCAGGTGCCCCCCATCTTAGCCATTTTTTTTTTAAATAATGTTTATTATTTCTGAGACAGAGAGAGGCAGAGCATGAGTGGGGGAGGGGCAGAGAGAGACGGGGACACAGAATCCGAAGCAGGCTCCAGGCTCTGGGCTGTCAGCACAGAGCCTGACGCGGGGCTGGAGCTCACAGACCATGAGATCATGACCTGAGCCGAAGCCGGATGCTCAACTGACTGAACCACCCAGGCGCCCCTTAGCCATTTTTAAGTGTACAGTTCCAAGGCATTAACTATATTCACACGTTATGTAGCCGTCACCACCTTCCATCTCCAGAACATTTTCATCTGGCAAAACTGAAACTCTGTCCCCATTAAACTCTAACCCCACATTCTCACCTCCCCTCTTCCTCTGCCAAATCTTATAAGGCAGACACAATTATCATCACCATCCCCATTTTACGGATACGGAAACTCAAGCCTGGAGAGATTCCGTAACTCTCCCGGATCCTAGCTAGTAGGTGACAGAGCTGTGATTCAAAGCCAGTCTGGCTCTGGAGGTCACAAGCTTAATTACTCTATGGCCTCAGGGACATCTAACCAATACTATGCTTTTCTGTCTTTCTGCTATTGACCCTACTCTAGAAGATCAAGAAACAGAGCCTAGAAAGTTGGAACAAGTTGCAGATAAGTCCTGGTAAAGGCAGGAGGAGGATTCGTGTTCAGACCGCTTGGATCCCAGGCTGATTGGGCCTGTGGTTTCCTGCACAACCACTCAGATGACAGCAGTGAGCCTCTCCCTTTTGAGTCCCACTCTCTGCTTCCATCCATATCCCAAGGCAGCTCTGGTTGTCTCCTCTCAGTCCCGTGTGCAGTCACAGGCTCCAGTTTGCCTGTGATGAGGGAAGTAAGACGCCGGGCTTTGGCCAGCAAGGGGCAAGCTGGGCCTAAAATGAGATGTCCTGTCTTGCATCCTCCGTAGCTCAGGGGGACGCTGTCTGTGCTAGAGCAGGCTGTGCTGATCATATCAGACTGTGACGGCTGAGAGTTAGGGTAGCCATATAATCTATCTTCCAAACTGGAACACTTTTGAGAGTGAAATGGGGGGAGGGGTTATGAATAATTACACTGGAATAATGCATTAGTCAAGGTTTTCCAGAGAAACACAACTAATAGGATATTTATTTGTTTATTAATAATTAATTAATTAATTATTGTAAGAACTTGGCTTCCACGGTTATGGAGGTTGAGAAATCCCAAATCTGCAGTCAGCAAGCTGGGAACCCAGGATCAGATGGTGTAGTTCTAGTTCGAATCCAAAGGCCTGAGATCCGGGAGAGCTAGTGTGAGGAGGGCAGGAAAAGACTAAAAGAGAAAATTCTGCCTCAGTCGCCTTTTTGCTGGATTGAGGCCTTCAACTGATTGGATGGGGCCCACCCACAGAGGGGAGAGCAGTCTGCTATACTCAGTCTTCAGACTCAAATCGTTTTTTTTTTTTCAACGTTTATTTATTTTTTGGGACAGAGAGAGACAGAGCATGAACGGGGGAGGGGCAGACAGAGAGGGAGACACAGAATCGGAACCAGGCTCCAGGCTCTGAGCCATCAGCCCAGAGCCTGATGCGGGGCTCGAACTCACGGACCGTGAGATCATGACCTGGCTGAAGACGGATGCTTAACCGACTGCGCCACCCAGGCGTCCCCAGACTCAAATCTTAATCTCATCTAGACATACACCCTTACAGACACACTCAAAATAATGTTTAACCACCTATCTTGGCCTCCTGTGGCCCAGGCAAAATGGCACATAAAATTAACCATCACAGGCAACAGCATAAACGAGGACTGTGCTGGGAAAACTAGGATGTATTGTCACCCCAAGTAGTGTCCTTTCATGGGGATATAACATGAAAATGCAGAGGGCTTCCAGGAGCTATTTCATAAGGATTCAGTGGTATTTTTTGTTTGTTTGCTTTGCGCAGAGGAATGAATTCTCATGAGTAAAGAGGAAAGAGACCAAAACGTTTCAGTTTCACTCACTAGATTAGCCAATTTGGTTTTGACACTTGTATCAATGTGTTTCACATTTCTGTGTTTGGGAAATGTAGATACAGATATGAATAGTAAAACTGGTAAATGGCCCCAGAAACCAGCCTGATAAGGCAAAAGAACAGTTCAATAGGGGTGCCTGGGTGGCTCAGTTGGTTGAGCGACTGACTTCAGCTCAGGTCATGATCTTGTGGTTCTGAGTTCGAGCCCCACATCAGGCTCTGGGCTGACAGCTCAGAGCCTGGAGCCTGCTTCGGATTCTGTGTCTCCCTCTCTCTCTGTCCCTTCCCTGCTCATGCTTTGTCTCTCTCTGTCTCTCAACAATAAATAAACGTAAAAAAATTAAAACAAAACAACAACAACAAAAAAACAGTTCAATAAAGTGAGCCTCTGTCTGTGGAGTGAGCTGACATCATTCTCCAGGTTGGAAAGAATGACATACTGTCCTGATGTCTTTGACAGGATAAGGGAGTGCTTTGTGACAGGGAATGACTTCACCTACTCTGAAAATACACATGCTTATGAAGACGTAGTCAAGAAGCACTGAAAATCCAATTCATAGGGACCCAGCAATGTGTAATGTCTTTACCACACCTTTATAGATATTTGAAGGTTATGCTGGTTGCAAGTGAGGCAACTAGTTATGCAAATGAATAAAATTTCCCCACCTCTGGGCATTTTTGCACTTGGGTGTTGATTCTTGCCTTTGGAGCCTGCATATGTTCCTCGAGCTTGAGGTATGTATATTCTTCCGGATATCACCAAATGGCCATTTTGGGAAAATCAAAAATGGTAGTCAAAAAACCATTTAGGACATTTTGGGAAAATAAAAAAACCCACCTGGTTCTCAATCTGGGGCTCGATGTCAGAAATACAACTAAAAGGGGCGCCTGGGTGGCTCAGTCAGTTCAGCGTCCGACTTCGGCTCAGGTCATGATGCCACAGTTTGTGAGTTTGAGCCCCGCATCAGGCTCTGTGCCGCCAGCTCGGAGCCTGGAGCCTGCTTCAGATTCTGTGTCTCTCTCTGCCCTTCCCCCACTCACACTCTGTCTCCCTCTGTCTCAAAAAATATATATATATATGTGTATATATATATTTTATATATATATATAAAGAAATACAACTAAAACTAAACTGAAAACTAGAGGAAGAGGTTTTGCAGGACAGTGACACTATTCGACACAATACAAAAATCATGGACATGTCATTCCACATTTTTCAAAACCTATGGAAGGTACAACACAAAGAGTGAACCCTAATGGAAACCGTGGACTTCAGTTAATAATAATGTATTAGTATTGGTTAATTATAAAAGAGGTACATTATAATACAAGATGTAAATAATAGGGAAAACTGTGTTGGCTTGGTAGGGGTGGGGTAGGAGTAGATGAGAACTCTCTGTAAAGTTGTTTTTAAAGTTTATTTATTTATTTTGAGAGAGAGAGAGCGCATGAACTGGGGACAGACAGAGAGAGAATCCCAAGCTGGCTCTGCACGAACAGTGCAGATGTGGGGCTCAAACCTACAAGCTATGAGATCATGACCTGAGCTGAAATCAAGAGTCAGACGCATAACTGACTGAGCCACCCAGGTGCCCCAAGAACTCTCTGTACACTTAAAAATGCTATAAAAAATAAAGTCTTTTAATTAAAACAGAAGAGAATAATTTATTAAGATACAAGCAAAGGTACAAGAAAACAAGAAATGTCCATTATCTTGGCTGCATGATTAACTGGTCTCATATATTTTATAACAACAATGCCCAAAGGTAATATTACAAACACTAGGAATTTGCATAACGTCCGGAAGTATCCAAAAGGTGAATCCAACTGTGTACAAATGTTAGTAGTCTTTTCCAGAAGCCAGAGCACCCCCTAGAGTGGGGACAATCTCTAGGGGCTCTACAGCCAGCACAGAAGGCAAATCACAAGTCACCTGGGAGAGCAAAGTTCAAGCCCTCAGCCGGGAGCTCACAGTCCTCTGTAGGATCACCCAGAGGCCTATCATTTCCTCGTTGTGGCAAAGCTCACCAGTAGGTACAGGGCTTGTCCTGGGCACAGCCCTACCCTGCAAGGTTCCATGGCAATCCTGAACAGGTCCCATGCTATCGCGGTGGGGACCCCTCCCCGCAGGCCCTGATGGCCCATCGCCTCTTACTTCCCAGGGCTCCCCCATGACTTGCCTGGATTGGCTTTGTGCCCAGATAATGTTTAAACGCCGATGCTATTTAACCCTTTGAAACTCTAATTTTATACACATAATTCATCTTACCAGGCATGTTATTAGGCAATGTTTATAATAGATCAGTTTTTACTATCTTCACTGAGTGTCCTAAAGATACATGTGTTTGCTTTTTAAATTTTGTAAACATTTTATTTACTTTTAATGATTTTTTTCTTCATTTTTTTCATTTTATTTAAATCCAAGTTAGTCAACATATAGTATAGTATTGGTTTCAGGAGTAGAACCCAGTGATTCCTCACTTACATACAACACCCAGTGCTCATCCCAACAAGTGCCCTCCTTAATGCCCATCGCCCATTGAGCCCATCCCCCCACCCAACACCCCTCCGGCAACCCTCAATTTGTCCTCTTTATTTAAGAGTCTCTTACGGTTTGCCTCCCTCTCTGTTTTTATCTTATTTTTCCTTCCCTTCCGCCATGTTCATCTGTTTTGTTTCTTAAATTCCACACATGAGTGAAATCATAGGATATTTGTCTTTCTCTGACTGACTTATTTCACTTAGCACAATACACTCTAGTTCCACCCATGTTGCTGCCAATGACAAGATTTCGTTCTTTTTGATCACTGAGTAATATTCCATGGTATTTATATACACCATATCTTCTTTATTCATTCATCCGTTGATGGACATTTGGGCTCTTTCCGTACTTGGGTTATTGTTGATAGCGCTGCTATAAGCTTCAGGGTGCGTGTGCCCCTTCGAATCAGCATTTTTGAAGCTATGTGTGTTTATATGGACAAGAAGATGTAGGCCAAAACAACATGAGCATGGGCCTTATTTTCTCTTTATTTACAAATTTGAAATTTTTCCTTTGAAAATTTTCCAGATACATAAAGATTACTCCCTAATTACCTCAGTGGATAACTTAAAGGTCTCAAGCTAATTAAGAATCTTAGGATTATACTTGAAAAACATATAATCACTGTTTTTATTAAAAATTTGTAAGAAAAATATGACACTTAAAAATTGACTCAGGCAGTAAAGGTGGAGTGATTGATTCTAGAGGCTCACATAATTTGCAGTGTTTCACATGCAGCCATTAGTTGTTGCAACTCTCATTAAATACACATGCTTACATTTACAGTCTTTTAAAAAAATTTTATGTATTTATTTCCTAATGTTTACTTTTTTTCTGGGAGAGAACGAGAGACAGAGTGCAAGCTGGGGAGGGGCAGAGAGAGAGAGACGGAGACACAGAATCTGAAGCAGGCTCCAGGCTCTGAGGTGGCAGCACAGAGCCCGACGTGGGGCTTGAACCCATACACCTCAAGATCATGACCTGAGCCAAAGTTGGATGCTTAACTGACTGAGCCACCCAGGTGCCCCCTCACTGAAATTTCTATTGAACAGTGCTGATTTAGAGCAATTCTCTGAAACATGGCTTACTACAGGTTAAGCACGAACCCCTACATTAACTTGTATGTCTGCCCTTACAGCTTTTCCCTCTCTCTGCCCTCTCCTTGTAACAGTTTTGTTGAGATATAATTCACATTCCATACCCATGGCCTATTTAAACTATACAGTTCAATGGTTTTTAGCACATTCACAGAGCTGTGCAGCCATTACCACAAGAAATTTTAGAGCATTTTTATTACCTCAAGAAGAGATGCCATATCCTTTAGCAATCATCCCCTAATCCTCACCATACATACCCTCCAGCTCGGAGCAATCAGCAATATATTTTCTGTCTCTCCGTGTAGATTGGCCTTTTCTAGACATTTCATATAAATGAAGTCATACGACATGAAGTCCTTTATGATTGGCTTCTCATTTAGTATGCTGTGTTCAAAGTTCATCCACGCTACAGAATGTATCAGTTCTTCACTCCCTTTTGGGGCTGAATAACATCCTATTGTATGCATAGACCACATTTTGCTTATCTACTCATCAGTGGATTGACATTTGGGTTTCCAGCTTTTGGCTGTTATGAATAATGCTGCTATAAGCATTCTTGTATACATTTTGATTTTAGACATCTCAAGTGGTAGCTCATTGTAGTTTTGATTTATATTTTTCTGATTTCAAGCATTTTTCTTTAAAAAAAAAGGTTTTTTTTTTAAATGTTTATTCACCTTCTGAGAGAGAGAGATGGAGACAGAGTGTGAGTGGGGGAGGGGCAAAGAGAGAGGGAGACACAGAATGCAGAGCAGGCTCCAGGCTCTGAGCTTTCAGCACAGAGCCTGAAGTGGTGCTTGAACCCACAAACAGTGAGATCATGACCTGAGCCAAAGTCCAATGCTTAACCAACTGAGCCACCCAGGCACCCCTGATTTCAAGCATTTTTCATGTGCTTTTTGGCCATTTCTGTATGTTCTTTGGAGAAGAGTCTATTCAGACCTTATTCATCTTCAATTTGGATTATTTGTCTTTTTATTCTTTAGTTGTAAGAGTTTTTTAAAAAAATGTATTCTAGATACAAATCCCTTATCAAATATATAATCTGCACATATTTTAATCCATTCTGCGAGTTGTTTTTTAAATTTCTTGATAGTGCCCCTTGAAGTGCAAAAGTTTTTAATTTTGATGAGGCCCAATGTATCTATTTTTTTGCTCATGTTTTTTGTGAAATATCTAAGAATCTATGTCAAGATCCAACATCATGAAAATTTGGCCCTATATTTCCTTCTAAGAATGTTATAGTTTAAATTCTTACATTCGGGTCTGATTCATTTTGAGTTAATTTTTTGTATATGGTGTGAGGTAGGGCTCCAACTTCTTTCTTTAGCATTTGGCAACACAGTTGTTCTGGCACCATTTGTTTAAAAGAATATTCTTCCCCACTGAATGGTCTTGGAACCCTTGTTGAAAATCAATTTACCATAGACATATGGTTTCTTTCTGGGCTCTCAATTCTATTCCATTGATCTATAACCTATTCTTATGCCATTATCACACAATCTTGATTAGCACTGCATTATAGTAAATTGAATTCAGGAGGTGTGAGTCCTCTAACTCTGTTTTTCTTTTGCAAGATTGTTTTGGTTATTCTGGGTCTCTTGCATTTCCATATGAATTTTATAATCAACTTGCTAATTTCTACAAAGAAGTTAGCTGGGATTCTAGTAAAGATTATGTTGGATGTGCAGATCACTTTGGGGGGAATATTGTCTTTTAAACAGTGTTAAGGCTCTCAATATACCAACATGGGATACCTTTCCAAATTTCATTTAACAATACTTTGTAGCTTTCTGAACATAAATTGTATACTTCTTTAGTTAAATTTATTCCTAGGTATTTTATTCGTTTCTGTAAATGGAATTGTTTACCTTATTTTCAGATTGCTCATTGCATGCATATAGAAATACAATGGGTTTTTATGTGTTGATCTTGCATCCTGCAACCTTGCTGAACTTATTAGTTCTAATCGTTTCTTTTTAAGTAAATTCCCTGGATTTTCTATATACAAGAGTATGTTGAGTGTGAATAGAAATAATTTTATTTCTCTATTTTTTTAAATCTTTTTTCTAATTTGGATGGATACCTTTTATTTTGCTTTATTGCCTAATTGCCTTACTAGAACCTTTAGTACAATATTGAATAGAAGTGGCAAGAACACTTGGTCTCATTTCTGATCTTAGGGAACCATTAGTATAATGTGAATTGTGGTTTCTCATAGATGTCTTTTATCAGGTTCAGGAAGTTCCTTTCTATAGTTTGTTGAATATGTTTTCTTTTTTATTGTTATTATTTTTTAATGTTTTGTTTATTTTTGAGACAGAGAGAGACAGAGCATGAGCAGGGGAGGGGCAGAGAGAGGGTGAGACACAGAATCTGAAGCAGGCTTCAGGCTCTGAGCCGTCAGCACAGAGCCTGACGTGGGGCTCGAACTCATGAACTGTGACATCATAACCTGAGCTGAAGTCGGAAGCTCAACCGACTGAGCCACCTAGGCGCCCCTAATATGTTTTCTTTTTTCATCAAAAAAGGGTGTTAGATTTTGTCAAGGGCTTTTCCTTCATCTACTGAGATAATTATGTGTATTGTTTTTTTATTCTATTGATACAGTGTATTACATTAATTGACTTTCAGGTGCTAAATTAACCTGCATTCCTGGGATAATACTCACTAGATCATGGTGTGTAACCCTTTTTATATGCTGCTCGATTTGGTTTGCTAGCACTTTGCTGAGGATTTTTGCGCCCATATTCGTCAGATATTGGTCTGTAGTTTTCTTGTGATGTCTTTGTCTGGTTTGGGTATCAGGGTAATACTGGCTCATAGAATGAGTTGAGAAGTATCCTCTTCTCTTGTAAAGAATTGGTATTAAATTTTCCTTAAATGGTAGAATTGACCGATGAATCCACCTGGGCCTGAGCTTTTTTTGTAGGTAGTTTTTTTTATTACTAACTTAATGTCTTTATTTGATATAGGTCTGTTTCAATCTTCTATTTCACCTTGAGTTGTTTTCAGGTGTTTGCATCCTGCTAAGAACTTGTCCATGTCATACAAGTAGTCTAAGGTCATCTAACCCTAAATGCATCCGACCTCATCATATATAAATTATCTATATATCACCAATTTTTCTTTTCTTTTTTTTTAATTACCAGTTTTTCATAATATTCCTTATAATCATTTTTATTTATGTAAGGTTGGTGGTAAGGTCTCCTCTTTCATTCTGACTCTAGTAACTTGAGCCTTCTTTCTCTCATTCTTGGCCAATTGTTATTGATTTTCTCAATCTTTTAAAATAATCAACTTTTGGTTTCATTGCTTTTTTTCCTATTGTTTTTGTATTCTCTATTTCGTTAATTTCTGTTCTAATATTTATTTAGTATTTCCTTCCTTCTGCTTGCTTTAGGTTTAGTTTCCTCTCTCCAGGATCTTAGGATGGAAGGTTAGGTTATTGATTAGAGATCTTTTCTTTTTTCATATAGACATTTTCAGCTATAAATTTCCCTTCAGGCACTCCCATAACGGCATAAGTTTTGGTATGTTGTATCTTCACTTTCATTCATTGCAAAATATTTTTTTAAATTTCCATTATTATTTATACTTTGATCTATTGGTTATTTAGGATTGTATTGTTTTAGTTTCCACCTATTTGTAAGTTTTCCAAATTACTTTCTGTTATTGACTTCTAATTTAATTCCATTGTGGTCATAGAACATACTCGCATAATTTAAATCATTAAAAACTTATTAAGGTTTGTTTTATGATCTAACATATAATCCATCCTGGAGAATATTCCACGTGCATTTGAGGAGAATATACATTTTGCTGTTGTTGAGAGGAGTGTTCTACAGCAGATTCTTTTTTTTTTTTTAATTTTTTTTTCAACGTTTTTTATTTATTTTTGGGACAGAGAGAGACAGAGCATGAACGGGGAAAGGGCAGAGAGAGAGGGAGACACAGAATGGGAAGCAGGCTCCAGGCTCTGAGCCATCAGCCCAGAGCCCGACGCGGGGCTCGAACTCACGGACCGCAAGATGGTGACCTGGCTGAAGTCCGACGCTTAACGGACTGCGCCACCCAGGCGCCCCCAGCAGATTCTATTTTTAAAGTTGTTATGTAAAATTTCAAATGCATACAAAAGTAGAGACAGCTTATGGTGAACCCTTCATGTACTCGCCACTCAGCTTCAATAATCTCATGGCCAATTTCAGGAGTTTTGACAGGTAATACCTCGGTGGTTCCTGATCACTGTAACAACTTGGATTCTCTGGTCAGTGATGGCTTCCCAGGTGAGAAGGTCAAGAGAGACAAAGATCTTTTGGCATGCTGCCAAAATGTCCCCCGCTCAGGAGTTGAGGAGCAAGCTCTGAGTAGTGGGTAATCTCTGTTGGACCTCCAAAAATGTTAACACAAAGGGAAAACAGAATTAAGCCTTGTCAAAATTTTACGGTACGTATAGTAGACAATCAAATAACAGATCCCCTGAGGGTCTTGGAGGAAAGATTTTTAATGCAGAACTATGTTGTTTACATTAGGTTGTTTGCTAAAGTAAGTGCTTGTAAAATACTATCTTGTCTAATATCAGTTAAGATTTTATGGCCGTATCTTAGCATGTCTTTGTAGAGTGTTGAGCAGATACTCTGTAATTTTTGTTTGTGTATTACAAATCATGGCAGGTCTCAGTTATTGCTTGTAAAGCTGGCAGAATGCTTTCTTGTTTGCTCCAAGGTCATACTTCTAACACCCCATTTCTTTCAATCAATACATTACAATATTTATTTTGCTTTATTTTGTAACGTCTTCAGTCTTTTCCGAATGTTTCTACTGTTTCTTCTTTCCCTTGACTGTCGCTCAAGTGACCGTTTCCTCGTGTGTCTTGTAATTTATCATTGTGAGATCGTGTTCCATGGAGCCTATCTGTAATAGTTCTTTGACTCGGGTTTAAGGTGTAATCCTTGAGTGAATATTTACATTTGTTTTTGCAAGCACCTGATGTATTAGCAATCCAGGATGTCTTTAAAGTAAATGATCAGTTTGGTGCTTCCAGGATTCTCAAACAGTATACATTCTGGTCCTACACCTGTGTGAGGGTAAAATGCAAATTCTTAAACATATTTGTCTCCCTTTCACTTAGAGGAAAGGGCAAGAGAGACAGGTTTCCTTAATATCTCAAGAGAGAAAGGATTTTTCCCCTGGATTACCAAATGAAGTGTGGTTTTCAGGGTCCCAGCCTTATAAACAAAGGTCTCTAGGTAGGTAGACTTCTCACCTGTGTGGGTACTAGGCTTTGTCTCCCTTTCCCCTCAACAAAACTATTCATTTATTATTTTATAAAACTTTTTATTTACTTTAAGAGAGAGAGCATGCACAAGCAAGGGAGGGGGAGAGAGAGAGAATTCCAAGCAAGCGCTGCACCGTCAGTGTGGAGACCAACTCGGGGCTCAAACTCAAGAACTGTGAGGTCATGACGTGAGCTGAAGTCGGACACTTAACTGACTGAGCCACCCAGGCGCCCCCCTTAACGAAACTATTTAAACGGAAACTCCAGGCCTCCAGATGTTCCTTGAGCAGTAACTCTTCCATATCCTTGCTTGTTTCTCTGAATCCATGATTTACATTAATTTTGGTCTTTGAGGATTTTCTTTTACTTTTACTAAGCTGGCTAGGCACTTAATAGTTTGTTGTTTTTTTAAATATTTGTAAATATTTGTTGTTTTAGGGGCACCTGGGTGGCTTAGTCATGAAGCATCTCACTTTGGCTCAGGTCATGATCTCAGGGTTCGTGATTTCCAGTCCCACATCGGGTGAGCCTGAGCCCCACCTCAGGTAAAAACACGAGCCCCGCTTTGGGTAAACCCCACTTCTCCTCTCTCTCTCTCTCTCTCTCTCTCTCTCTCTCCTGCTGCCCTTCCTGGGATTCTTTCTCTCTCTGCCCCTCGCTCACTTGCGCCCTCTCTCTCTCTCAAAAAAAATGTTTTAAAAATAGACAATTGTAGGTGTCTTATGCTAAAAGGATTAATAGGGTTTGCATTCTGCCATATTGCTGAGCATGGTTTCTTTAAACTTGGAGCTTTATTTCAGCTAGAACTTATTTAAAAAAATTTTTATTATTTGTTTTGAGAGGGGGGAAGGGAGGGAATGAGTGGGGGAGGGGCAAGCAGACTCCACACTTGCAGCACAGAACCTGATGCTGGGCTCGAACTCACAAACCATGAGATCATGACCTGAGCCAAAACCAAGAGCTAGACGCTTAACTGACTGAGCCACCCAGGTGCCTCTAGTTTGAGATAGGGCTATATTTCACTTTTGTAGACTCAAACAGCATAAAAGGAAAGGTGCAATGGGAAACTGGCACTGAGTGAGTGTATGTTAGGAACTTTGATGAGTTCACCTTTACAGACAAAGGATACACAAAAGCAAATGTCAAGTAATAAACAGATTGCTTTCATAACTTTGGTTACCGTCTGCTACCCACACTAGTCCTGATTCCTTTTGATACAAAAGGTTGAAATGACCTTTATTCTTTTTTGTAGTGCTTCCTTCATTGCATTTCCTCTGTTCTCATACACTAGCTTTTTCCTGATGAGCTTTCCTGTTGAGAAAAACTTCTACTTGTTCTTCCTGACTCCTCTAGGAAGGTGGGACCTAAATAAAGATGGGTGATTAGGATCGTGGATAGATTCAAACACTTTGGACTGAGTTTGGGTTCACATAAAGGCAATCTGAGGGCGCTAAGAGAGTAAGTATTGAATTTTCAAGCCCATCTAAATACAGAAACTTAGAACCCAGGATGAATCCCATTGCAATTAACTTTGGAGAACCATCCCAATTCTTTGATATATCAAATACATATAAATAAGCCATTGACCAGAATTTAAAGGTGGTTTTGCTTCACAGTGATTTAAATTACAATGCACAGCCTTTTTAGAAATGAGAGAACGCTAAGTGGAGACTATGTTCTGTTTAAAGGTTAAAATATCCAATTTGGGATTCCTTCCTACACTTTGGAATAGAAAAAGTTTAGTCTCTCTTCTTTCTGAGAACACTGTATTTTATTGCAAACTAGATATTGTAATTAAGTTATATCTATATGATAGAAGTCTAACAGTCTATTTTTACTTTGTTTTTTCCTGCAGTGAAGCCTATATATCCCTTTTCTTATTTTCTGCTTCTTTACTCAGAAGGTTCCCCTGTTTACTTACCTCTACCTGGCTGGGCTTCATGAAGCATTTGCCATTGTGTTTCCATAGTGCTAACTTACAGACATTCCAATAACTACACACTCCTGATAGTTGTTACAGTCACTGTTACAACAGTTCTTCAGGTCCTGCTTTTGCACTTGGCTGGGCACTGCAGAATCATAGCAACCTCAGAGATGCTGTCGAATAAGAAGACGGCTTCCGCCCCCCCCTACCCCCGACCAGCTTTACTGAGTTATTGATGACATAGAACATATGTAAATTTAAGTGGTACAGTGTGGTGACTTGATACAAGCATGTACTGTGAAATGATTTCCACAGTAAGGTTGGTTAACACATCCTGGATGTGCCTTTTTAAGGCTCTCTTTGAGACCTAGCCTAGCTGCTTCTCCTATATGATCTTTTTTTAAAAAAAAATTTTTAACGTTTTGTATTTATTATTGAGAGACAGAGAGAGACAGAGCATGAGCATGGGAGGGGCAGAGAGAGGTTGAGACACAGAATCAGAAGCAGGCTTCAGGCTCTGAGCTGTCAGCACGGAGCCCGACGCAGGGCTCGAACTCACGAACTGTGAGATCATGACCTGGGCCGAAGTTGGACACCCAACCGACTAAGCCACAGAGGCACCCCTCCTCTATAATCTTTTTTACTTAAATTGTGCAGAACTACCATGAGGGCTCTAAATGGAAGTAGCCGCTCCCATCTCAAGAATCGACCCAGTGGGCTGTTTGGTAATCATCTATATCTTCTCGGGTGTTCCGAAAATTTGGCAAGGACCTGGCTTGTCTGTCAATACCCTGTCTTCCAATAACCCACTCGAATTCAAGAGCTGGACTTCTCACCTGTATTTGGGAAAGAGACTGAGAATAGCATCATGTTGGGACATTTTAATGGTTGTCTTAGACGTCTAAAAGACCGACAAGCTGTGACTGGTAGTATTCCTGTGTCAGGTATTATAGTTCAATCTGATGTCTAGCAGGAATCACAGGTCTTAAAACCAGTCAGTCTTGGGCACAGATCCTAACTCCTCCACCAGCTGTGTGGTTTGCACTTTAAAAATTGTTCCCTCATCTGGAAAATGAGGATAACACTAACCACCTCATAGTATTGTTCTGAGGATTAAAAAATAATGTGTGTGAATGATGACCCCCCCCCCCCAAATATCCACGTTCTAATCCCTGGAACCTGTGAATATTACCTTATATGGCAAAAGAGACTTGACAGATGTGATTATTAGAGGCCCATTGAGAGGATGTGACCCACCAGCTGGACCCAGACAACTGGAGCCTCTTCACCCCCTTCCATGTGCTTGGAATGTACATTCTGCCACCATTTCCACAATGGTGTTTTCAAGAATGCAGCCTTGAGAGAGCAATGTGTTTTTGAGACCACCTAGATAGTATATGTGATCAAACCCAGTTAAGGCCTCTGTTTAAACTTTTAAGTTTCTGGTGGGTGAGCATGGAGATCCACTGGTCTTGCAGCTGCCTGATAGGAATCCTGTGTGAATTTCCCTTGTTTATTACACCTGTCATCTACCAATCTGGAACGGTCTGCCTCTTTCTTTGGTCTCTTCTTACGCTCCACGTATGGGGACCGATTTGTAAACCAACGGTAATTAAGTCGAAGATCTTAAGATGGGGAGATTATCCAAGGGGCACTTGGGTGCCTCATCAGGTTAAGTGTCCAACTCTTGGTTTCGGCTCAGGTCGTGATCTTGCAGTTTTCTGAGTTCGAGTGCCTTGTCGAGCTCTGCGCAAGCAGCACAGAGCCGGCTTGGGATTTTTCTCTCCCTCTCTCTCTGCCCCTCCCCCACTCACACTGTCTCTGTCTCTCTCAAAATAAATAAATAAACTTAAAAAAATTAAAAGATGGGGAGATTATCCTGGATTATTTTGGTGGGCCCTAAATTCAATCATAAGTATCCTTATAAGAGGGAGGCAGAGGGAGAGTTGACTACAGAGGAAGAAGGCAAGGTGGCTACAGAAGCAAGAAGAAGATGGAGGCAGGAGCCCGAGGCCAGGGATGCAGCTGTAGAGGGTAAAAGAGGCAAGAAGCCTTTGGGAGAGTGTGGCTCTGCCCACAAGCACCTTGATTTTAGCTTAGTGAACATGATTCAGACTTCCAACTTCTAGAACTGTGAGAGAACAAAGGTGGGCTGTTTTAAGCCACTAAGTTTGTGGTAATATGTTACAGCATCCATAGGAAGCATACACAGTATGTAAGGGCCAGAACATAGTAAATGTTCGATAACTATTGTTGTCTCACCTCCCCATCACATACATACGCTAGCCACCATTAGTTGAATACTCACTGTATCAAGGTGACAGCACCTGCAGCTTCAGAGTCACCTGAGGAGCTAGGGGAACAAGCATAAGCTCCCAGAGGTTCTGATTCCATAGGTTTGGGGAGGACCCTGGGAATCTGCATGTTTCCCTCTGCCCCCGCCCCCCACCAAAATTCTGATATAAATGTTCTGCACACAGTGTAAGAAACACTGCCTACAGCTAAAAATAATCGGCAGTCACCGCCAAGGTGACCTCAAGGGGATGAAGGCAAGCAGGAGGAGGCTCTCTTCAAAGGCAGTTCAAGAACAAGCTACAGAAATCAGTCTCCACACCTGTAGGGGCGGCCTCCAGCATTCCAGACCTGCCCTTCTAGAGGACCTGTACAGGACACCTGGGAATGAGATACACTATCAAAATGCCCTTTCCTGGAATCTATAAAAATGGTCACAGGAAAGGTCTTGGCAATCCTCCTAGGAACAGAAGGGATCTGCATTTCTCACCATCATAAACAGTTCAAATTTACAGGAACGGTCCTAGGAGTCAAGGAGAAGGTGCCCAGAGGACCAAAAAACAACAATGCCCTGTTTCAATTTTATCAATACTTGAGATGTAGCCAGCTGTGTGCTAAGCCTGTGCTGGCCGCTTTATGAATTTCAAGTAATTACATAATTCCATTCCATCCTCTTGACAGCATGTGGGGCCGGTAATTTTCATTTTATAGGTAGGAAAACTGAAGTTCAGAGAGGTTCAGTAAATTGCCTGAGGCCACACAGTTGATAAGTACTGAGGCAGGCCTCCACATTCTTTCTCTGAGTCGACTGCCTGTGGAAGAATTCTGGATTGCCACAGGGTACAATCTGACCCACACAGCAGCATCTCTCTGCCACTGGCCACTGCTGTCCCCAGGGTGTGCCCTCTGTTAAAGTAGTACGGACCTAGGGGTCCAGCCTGCTTAGTCCACAGCATTCTCCAGTTTCCTCCATTGATTTTCTTCTCCCATGGTGGGCAGGCATAGAAGCTTGTGTCCAGGATAAGGGCTACTGCCAGGGTGGGGAAGCTATGAGGACAAACTGATGAGCTGTGGCTCAAACACGACCCAGAGATGAGAGTCATGTCACATGGAGAACCATGATGGAGGAGTAAGGGACACCGGAATCACCTGGATTATTCTTGTCAATTTTTTCTTAATCTTTTGTGTTATATAGTTTTTGTTTTTGTTTTTAAATAACAGGATGACCATCTGTTCTAGTTTGCTAGGGCCACCATAACAAAATACCAGCCTGGGGGCTTAAACAACAGTTTATTTTCTTATGTTCTGGAGGCTGGAAGTCCAAGATCAAGGTGTTGGCAGGGTTGATTTCCCCTGAGGCCTCTCTCCTTGACTTGCAGGTGGCCATCTTCTTCCTGTGTCCTCACATGGTCTTCCCTCTGAGAGTGTCTGTGTCCCACTGTCCTCTTCTTATAAAGACATTAGTCATATTGGATTAGAGCCCACCCCAATGACCTCATTTAACTTTAATTACCTCTTAAAAGACCTTATTTCCAAATACACATCCTGAGGCACTAGGGGTTAGAACTTCAACATATGAATTTGGGAAGGACACAATTCAGCTCATACCTGCCTATTCAAGCTTTCTCCCACTCCTCCTCAAAGGAGAAAATAGTGGTTAAAGCACAGATCATCAGAGTTTGGCTTCATTAAGTGCTCCCCTATCATTTTCTCCTGCATGACGATAACCCGCTAGCTTCTCTTATGTGTACCTTAATTTCCCCTTTTCCTGCATGACTAAAACAATGAGGATGCCACTTGGGTTGAATGTACCATCATTCCAACAACACACTCAGCTGTAATAGAAACCTAAACATCATCCTCGTCTTATATTTCCATGGCACCTTACAGTTTACAGCTTTATTTCATAAACAGTACTCGATGCTTAGCATAACTTGGTTCTGTAGGAGTTGCTAGCCTGATTTTGCAGGTAAGACAAGAGTAAAAGCAACCATCCCACCCCTATGTGACTAGCAGCGTGTGTTAATATGATCTGTTGAGGGCTCCCTCTAACCCTAAACACACATAGGGGAGAAAATGTTGTTTTACTACAGAGTCAATTTTCCTACCAATGGCCAGGATGGGTAATAACACTGTTTTTTTCCTTTTCTTTTCTTTTCTATTCTATTCTTTTCTTTTCTCTTTTTCTTTTTCTCTTTCTCTTTCTCTCTAAGAATGAATTCTCTTTGGTTCTTTAGAAAACAAGGGCAAATAACTATCTTTGGTGATGGTGGTAGAGGATGCCCCAAGGAGATTATTCCTTTGAAATCAGTAGTGTGTCAGAACTTCCCTCACCTTGCTTCCCCAACTTTATCTTCTGGCCTTTTGGAGCTGATGACCAACATGGTTACCCCTTTTTTGATTGTTCCTTTAGTTCATTAACATTTGCCCAGTGTCCTCTATGCACCTGGCACTGTGAGGAGCTCTGAGAGGGGAGGAAGCACTGAGATAAATAGGATATAGACCTGTCATTCTGAAAAAGCATATGGTCTAGTGAGAAACTAATATGACTGGGAATATTACAAAGGAGAGAAAGGAGGGAATGAGTAAAGGAATGTCAAGTGTGAGCCACATAGATATGTGGCCATATTCAGTTTTCAGATTTAAAATTTGATGGCACAGAGGATGAGGCCCATTTAAAAAATATGTTTCATGTTTCCTTGGTAGCGATGACAAAAAGTCTTTCCTCGATCAGACTTTAGTCAGGTCATCTGGGCCTTCTTGATCAGGCCTCATCCTTGGTCTGTAAAAACTGCAGACTCTGCACAAATGATTTTATCCAACCCCCTTCCTCCCCTCACCCCCCCTCTGAATCCTTGAATACACACTAACTTGATTTCTTTTTTTTTTCAAAGGATACATGTACCCCTATATTTATTGTAGTATTATTTACAATAGCCAAATTATGGAAACAGCCCCAGTGTCAATGTAATGGAATATATGGTCCATCAGTGATAGTAATATTCATATATATTTTTTATATATGGATGATCTTTTTTGTGGCTGAATAATATTCCATTATTGTATATATTTTATATACACACTAACTTCATTTCTAACAGTTCAAGACCACATCCTTGGATGACCCTTACCCACCTTAAAACACAAAAGCTCAAGGTGGCCGAAAGAATTTACTGTTTGGGTGCCTGGGTGGCTCAGTCTATCGAGCCTCCAACTTCAGCTCAGGTCACGATCTCACAGTTTATGAGTTCGAGTCCCACATCAGGCTCTGTGCTGATAGCTCAGAGCCTGGAGCCTGCTTCCAATTCTGTGCCTCCTTCTCTCTCTCTGCCCCTCCCCCGTTCATTCTCTGTCTCTCTCCCTCTCCCCAAAATAAATAAATGTTAAAAAAATTTTTTAAAGAATTTTCTGTTTGTTCTAGCCAACACCTGATGATAGGCCCCCGTCAGCCTCTATGGAGAATTTGCTAAAAGGGGCTTACAATTGTGAATCCTTCCTCTGTCCCTCTGGATGGATATGTATCTCCTACAACTCAGGAATGAATTTCTCACAGACCTGAAAGCCATTCCTTTGAAATACAATCCTCAGGAAGTATAGGGCCCCTGTCTCCCAGTCTGTGAGAGGATAAAACCTTAAATTCGATTAACTGTCCCCTAACAGACACAGCTGGCTTAATAGCATTTACACTGACCAAGCTTTTGTAATTTTTCACTTCCGTGCCTCTGTGCAAGCCCCCTTCCTATTCTCCCATTCTCCCTTGGAAATGCCCAGTCACCTCTGAACAAACTGAACTTGAGTTCAGTTCACTCTGAACCCTTCCCTACTGCAATAATGTATTACTGATTACAATCTGTCCTGACCACTTTAGCTCGTGTCTGGCTTTTTTCATCTTTGACACTGATAATTGCAGAATATCCTCTTAAATCTTCGGGTAAGAAATTGAAAGTTGTAGAAAATAGACTTCCATTGCTCCTTAGAAACAAAACCCTGAGGGAGGGACACACACACACACACACACACACACACACACACACACTGAAACCAAGGAGAAAAAGTGAAAGTAAATCAAGGTACCGGAGACTTTTCACCAGGGAGACACTGATTAAAAATGCAGCAGAAATCCGGCAGAGGATGCAACTACCACATCTTTCCTGGTGCCTAGTCACATACACCTCCATTCTCCTTGGGGACGAGCAGATGGAGGAAGTGGAGAGCAGAGGCCAGATGAAGAGACATGTCCTGGGCCATTAGCTGGTATGTGTAGACAAACTGGCTTTTCATTCTTTTCCTGTTCCCCAGCTATCCTATCTCAAAAAATAAAAACTAAACTAGACTTAAGTGATCGAGAAGGAAGCTTTGGCAGTAGAAAGAGCACTGAGAAGAAAGTTATAAGAAGGAGCACCTGGGTGGCTTAGTTGATTGAGCATCTGAGTCTTGCTTTCAACTCAGGACATGAGCTCAGGTTCATTAGATTGAGTCCACGTCAGGCTCTGTGCTGACAACATGTAGCCTGGTTGGGATTCTCTCTCCCTCTCTCTCTGCCCCTTCCCCACTTGTGCTCTGTCTCTCCCTCTAAACAAACAAACAAACACCCAAAAAAAGAAAGCCCCAAGGAAATGGGTTTCCTTCCTGGTCTGCCACTCACCAGTTGTTTGGTTTTAGGCACGTTGTTTTGCATCTCTGAGCCTCGGTTTCCTCATCTGTAAAATGAGAGGGTTGGATTAGATTATTCTATTTCATTTACATGTATTTATTAAATATTTATTATGTACCCATCACTGTGCTCAACTCCGGGGCTACAAAGATCAGTGGAACCCAGTCCTTGCCTTTATACAGGTGAAGGAGTGAATACTAGAGTGTCCCGGAAGACACGGACGAGGGCATGGGGCCTGCGCAGGGAAGGAAGTGAGTTAAAGAAGGCTGGCAGGGACTCAGAGTCTACCTGAGCAGGGCAGGTTGAGTGTAAAAGAAGGCTAGGAAAAGGAAACTGTGGTCAGAAGGTGGAATTTCAGGATTTGAAAATGTCAGATGTACAGAAATTCTGGCTGGTATAAGTTTACACTGTGTGGACTTGAAATTTTGAATGCATGATTTGGCAACTCATATTTGAACTCCTACCAGTAACCCCTTACAATAAAACAATAAAACAATAAAAAAAAAAAACCCCAAAAGAACAATGAAGTTCACAGCAGGAGTCACTAGTGCCCAGTCTTTCCGTAGTCTTTGATGATCTTTTGGAATCTAAACTTTCTCAGAAGGGTCTTCAATTATACTTCTCTGTCAGGGCTGTATTAAAATCAAATTGCCAATCCAAGCCACTCCAGACTAGATACAGTGCTAAGCCACAGCTCCAAGTCTGCTATGGTGTTTAGCTGCCAGAACTTGCATTAATGACCATTATATTACAGTATGTCTTTTTTTTATTTTGATTCTTTCAATCTCAATTTTGAAAAATGTCCGAATATAGAAAAGTTGGAAGATTGGTACCTGAGATATCCTTAAATCCTTCCCCCAAATTAACCAATTATCAATAACTTGCCACATTTTCATCCTGTGTGTGTGTGTGTGTGTGTGTGTGTGTGTGTATTCTCTATGTATGTGTATATGTGTGTGTTCTCTCTATGTGTGCATGCATATATATGCACACATATACAATCCATATATATTTTTCTGAAACATTTGGAAGCTGCAGACATCGGGATACTTCATCTTTAAACATTTCAGCATGTATCTTGAGAAAGAAGACAATTTCCTCCTACACAATCACATTATTATTATCCCATCTATAAAAAATCAACATTAACTCAATAACGTCAACTAACATACAATCCATGTTCACACTTCGCCCCAAAGTCTTCTGTAGTTTTTTGGGGTTTTTTTTGGGGGGGGCCAGGGATTTAATCAAGTTTCTTGCCTTGCACGTGGTTATTACATCCCTTTCTTTACCTCCTATGAATCTGGAACGGGCCTTTTGCCTTTTGCTTTTGTTTTGGTGTTCCACGGCACTGAATGTTTAGGGGAGCCCAAGCCAACTACCTTGTAGAATATCCCATTCTGTGGATGTGTCTGGTGGTTTCTCAGGCTTAGATTCGAGGTAAGCACATCTGGCCAGGGCATATCCCAGGAGATGTTGTGTGTCTATTACTGTCTCACAGCAGGAGGCTCAGAATGACTGGATGTTGCATTGTTGATCACTTGGTTATCGTGACAATCACCAGATCTCTCCATCATAAAGATATGCTTTTCCTTTGGTAATTACTTTGTGATCTGTGGGGTGACACTTGTGGATCTGTCCTCTTTGGGTGGTCATCTCTGAGAAAAAACAATGGGGTAAGAAGAGCAGAATAGGATGGGAAAGGAAAGGACAGTGGAGGAAAGCCAAAGGAAGCACAGTAAGGGAAGACATGGGGAGGGAAAGTGGAACAGTTGTCATAGTCTATTGAACAAATTAAAGGACTGAAAACAAACCTACATGTCACATTTAAAATTATATGTAAAGCCTCCTGTAAATAATGTGGGGGGGAAAATGGGAAGCGACATAGCTGTGACTAAAAGAGTCGAGGGCAGACTGGAGTTGCTTCCCTGCTTTATTGGACACTGACCCCAACTTAGGTTCAGTGACGATAAAATAAACTCCAATAGTGATCACTTAATTAGCATTGTTGACATTGCCACCTAGTAAATTCTCCCACTTCTTAATTATGCCTTTATTTTAGATGTGACTCTTTATTTTAATTATATCCAATTAGATGTAATTGCATATTCTTAGTTCATTTCATTATGGCTATGAGCAGAGAAGCACTTTGCCAAAAAGAGTGTGTTGACATTCTGAATATTCTCTTTATTCCTCTTTGCAGCTGCCAGAGTGTGCAGGGGTGGTTGAGTTCACACATAGGTTTCCCACTATCAACTGCATCCCTGTGGCATGCATTCATTTGACATTGCTCCTGTTGAGACATGGGGTCTACACCCTCTCCCATTGAAACTGGGTGGGGTTTTGTGCTGTTTAAAATCAAGACAGTGCTGTGGAATTGACATTATGTGACATCAGAGTCTAGGTCATAAAAGTTGATGCAGCTTCTGCTTTACCCTTGGGAATATTCACTCTGGACTCCAGAGTGCTTTGTATGCAGCCCAACTGCCCTGTGGCCAACTTACTAGGAGAAATACCAAATTGACTCCCAAGGAAACCATGGGAGAATCCCGGAGACTACAGAGAAGGGTGCTGGGCAGTGCCCAGATGCTTCAGCCTCTCCCCCTCCTACTACCCCAGCTCTAGCTACCAACTGCTGGATGTTGTTTTAAGCAACCATGCTTGGGCTGATTTATTTTATGTGCAATAGCACCAGTCCCTCATCCGTCCAGTTTGTCACCTTCTTCTAAGATGCCGGGTTGCTGTTCTGATTGGTTCCAAAAACCAAAGTGGCTCAGTGAACAGACATAAGGAATGTGGCTATTAGAATGTATCTGAATATAGGCCCATTGATCATATCATTGTCCCCAGAGCTCTCCTTTTGTTGTGGTTGTGTCATGAAACTTTAGCCCTCCTTTGCTGACATAGCAGTGGCTATCTTCTCCTAACACCCACAGCTCAGGATCTCAACAGACAAAAGCAGTGCAAAGTAAGTCTAATTACATTAGTGTGATGGCACTGAACTTTAGACTCGTAAGTGTTGTCTTTGGGTTTCTGCCTTTCTGCTTGGTTTTGCCATTTAAAGGACATCACCATCCCTTGGGCTCTCCAAGGGATGAGCCTCTCTGAGCCAGGAACAATTCCACTCCAACCTACTTCACCAGGTCATTGAGAGAGGCATATGTGATAACATATTTGAAAATATAACGTGAATTGTAACATAGTGACCAAACAAACCTAAGAAATTATCATCATCACTGACAAGTTATTCATCTGCTTTTAATTTCCTCATCTGCAAGGTGGGAAAAATATAATACCACCTTCCTCCTACTCTCATCAGAACACTGCTATAAACATCTGCAATAATATCTAAGATCAGTCAGATTTGGGAGGAGAGGCCAGGGTGAAATATGTTCAGTAAAATACAGGGTATCTATTCAACAAATATACATTGAATGGCTTCTATGTATAGACACTAAGCTGGTTGCTGGACATACTATAATCAAGAAATGGTCCTTGCCCTCAAGGAGCTTATTGTCTAGTGGAATGTTATGGACACCTCAGGAATCTATTTCAATACAGTTTATTTATTTATTTTTAGGCTTATTTATTTATTTGAGAGAGAGAGTAGGGGGGGAAGGGGCAGAGAGAGAGGGAGAGAGAGAATTCCAAGCACGCTCCACACTATCAGTACAGAGCCCGATACCGGGCTTGAAACCATAGCCATGAGATCATGACCTCAATCAAAACCAAGAGCTTAGACACTTAACCCACTGAACCACCCAGGTGCCCATATTTAGTTATTTTTTTTAATGTTTATTTATTTTGAGAGAGAGAGAGAGAGAGCGAGTAGGGGAGGGGCAGAGAGAGAGAGGGAGAGAGAGAATCCCAAGCAGGCTCCACGCTACCAGCACAGAGCCTGAGGTGGTGCTTGATCTCACAAACAATGAGATAACAACCTGAACTAAAATCAAGAGTCGACGCTCAACCCACTGAACCACCCAGGCGTCCCTCAATACAGTTTATTAAGAGGTGAAATCAGGGAAAGTAACAAGGTGGGCTCAGGTCTCATGGGTGGCAATGGAGCATGGTGGTGAAGAGCACAGAGTCTGAACCCAACTGCCTGGGTCTGACTCCTCCTTCCACCACTTATTTCTATCTGTCCTGGGAAAACTTATTAAGATCTCTGTGCCTCAGTTTCCTCATTGGTAAAAGGAGAATACAAACTAATCTCAGAAAATTGCGCAAGGACTACATGAGCCAATACATGCAAAGCATTTAGCACAATGTCTGGAACACAGTGTGAACTATTGTTACCATTACACAATGCTGTGGAGCCTACATAAAGTGGAGCCCATAGCTTTGGGGGCTTTGGCGGGTGTGAAATCAGGAGAGGCTTCCTAGAGGCAGTGACAGCTGAGAGGAGATCTGAAGGATGACAGGAATTAGCAGGCCAAGGTACAAGGTATTGGGGGTGAGGTGAATGTATACTAGGCAGAAAGAACACCCAGATTCTTTAAATCAGTGCTTTCTCAAACTTTGATGTTCATAAAAATCATCTAGGCATCTTCTTTAAGTGCAGATTCTGATTCAGTAGCTCTGGAGTGAAACATTCCTTTTTTTTTCTTTCTTTCTTTTTTTTGAGAGAGAGACAGAGAGAGTGTGAGTTGGGGAGGAGCAGAGAGAGAGGGAGACAGAGAATCCCAAGTAGGCCCCGTGCTGTCAGCACAGAACCTGATGTGGGGCTCAAACTCATGAAACCATGGGATCATGACCTGAGCTGAAATCAAGAATCAGACGCTTAACCAACTGACCACCCAGGTGCCCCTGGAGTGAAATATTTCTAATAACGTTCCCAGGGAATGCTAATGATGCTGGTCCCTGTCCTACACTTCCCCACCAGAGCAAGGTTTGAACTGGGTGCAAAATCTCAAGAGGAAACTGTCAGCTATTTAAGGATAGCTGGTGTGCAAACTGCTGGGAATGGGGTTTGGGAACTGTCATGCCAGGTAGAGAGAGAGAATAGGAACAATGAGATCTGTGATGTTGATCACTGCCTAAGGGGCTAGATCACAAAAGGACCTACAAGAAAAGAAAAAAGAAAATTAGAACATAAAGAGGGCTTTAGCTACCAAATGGAAAAATAGTCTTGAGGGAAACCCTGTTGGAAGAAATGAGACCAACTAAGAGGCTTTCTCCTTAAGTACTGTGAGAGATGGTGGTGGCATCAGCCTTGGCGATGGAGAGAGGTGGGGGATTTCAAGAGTTATTAGATCACAATTTGGTGATCGATTTGCTTACGGGATGAAGGGAGGGAGAACACAAGGAAGATAGGCACGAGGTGATCAAGTTTGACTCAGCTGCCTGCTACAGTCAAGCACATGGAGAAAAACTGCTCATCAATGGCACATACAGGCAGTGTCTTCTCTATCTCAAGTGCTCCTGCTACTTTTGGCAACTGTAGATCGGCTTTCTTCAAACTACTTTCAAACACTCCATTTCTACTAACTACTCAAGGCCTGGTAGAGAAACACAGAGCCGGGAAAGTAAACCTGTACTTCAAAATTTCCGTACTTACTCTCTTAGTTTTTGTTCATCAGTTGTGTAGGGTGTGTTGGCCTTCCCACATTAGCTGTTACTTTTTGAGGGCAAGTGCTGATGACCCAGTAGGCACCTAATACATGCTAGGTGACTATTTGATAGAATACAAGATGATTACACATTAATGCCATTTATTATCTCACAAAATAATAATAAAAGTAATAACACCTGTAAGGTGTTGAGTGTTTTACATGCATTATAAATGCCATCATCTTCTTTTGTTTATCAGAATCATCTGAGACCCTTACAACCAGGCTGTTTGTTTTGACTACAGCCTCCTCGAATTTAGTGTAATAGAATGGAAGCCTGTCCTATTACTGTTGAGCTCGACTGCCACCTACTGTTCAGGTACTTACTAAGTTCACAAATGGCGCTCCCTCTCGGCTCTATTCTTTGCTATTGAATATTTGTTTTCTGCAGATCTCAGGGGCTTTCTATGCTTTGAGTTTCAACCCAGAGTAGGTGTAATTTTTTAAGTTTCTGGTGTTCCATTATAGCAATCCAACATGATACTGACAATTTTCTCTTGTGGGCAGAGTTTATGCCTTTATGGAATATTAAACATTTTAAAATGTAATGACACACTGGTTTTTTTTCATAGGCTTTTTTTTTTTTTTCAGTTAAACTAAAAGAAAAGGTCACAGAATTTTGGAAGAATTTTTCCCTACCTCAAGCAGACATCATTAACTTAAGACAAGACAGACATCTTGGCTACATTCCATTCAGAGTGTAAATCTTGCTCATCCTTCAAGGTCATTGTTTCAAATGATATCTTCTCCATAAAACTTTCCCTGATTCCTCATTCTGGAAGTAAATTCTGAATTGTTATAATGAATCACAAAGTGGAAGGACGATAAAAATTCCAATTAAAAAAATAGCTTTATAAACCAGTTCCCTCATTTTCTCTTTTCTGTTGGTTCCTTTTTTTTTTTTTTTTCGTTTGGAGACAAATAAAACTGGACTCTCAGCTGTAACAATCTTATAAAGTGTTTGTTTTAATAAAGGAACATTTTAGGAAGGGCAAGGCCAGAAGCAGGGACACTGTTGGGTGATGGGGTGAGATTTTATTTATTTCTCTATTTATTTATTTATATATATCAGGTGAGATTTTAGGCAATTCATTTTGACTTTGATTGCTGTGAGACTTTAGCCTATCCGTTGTCCTTAGGTACTAGATGGTGAGGATTTCAAAGGTTAATGAAGTTATGAAAATAGTTTAAAGAAGGGGGCACTAAGCAAGAAGAATTTATTTGAGTAAATTTCTGGTATAATTTAGGTATCTAGTTCAGTGGCACTGTATTTAATGGGGTGGCTATGTGGTGGTGACCAATGTCCTCCCCGCCCCCCGCCCCAGGTACCCTGATTTCACAGATCTAGATGGAAGTCCAGTCTCCGCTACAGACTAAGATTTAGCAAGTCATTTGAGTTTCCTCACAGGATAGGATTAAATTTTTCCTCTTCTGCGCATTGTGTGTTATTTCTACCTAGGTCCCTCTCATAGGTGTTTGCATGCTTTTTCTTACTCTCGTTCAAGGTCACAGAACCTTGGCGCGGCGCTCTCTGGGAGTCTGCGGTGCCGGCCCTGGGTTCCTCCCTTACACCTGCGGTTTCTCTACGGTCACAATCACTGATTCGATCTTACACTTGCCATCTCACGGAGAATGGAAGAAAATCCTCACACTTTACGTCAGCCCCACGTTGTGACGAGCCCTTGCAGGGACTACTAAAGTGCGGGGAGGCAGGCAAGGACCTCTTCTCGTCGTCCTTCTTCCCTGGCCTTTTCTGATAAATATTTGGAAGGGGTGAGAGGGACGGCGGTGGGCGTGAAGGCAGAAAGGCTCTTTTTCCTGGTAGGAACACAAACCTTCGGGTCCTTGTTTCCGGAAACATTCTCTTCGGACCTGGGGAGGGGACCGACTTCCGGCTCTGACTTCCCTGCCTTTCGAGTTTCGAGCTCCACCGCTTCCGCCCAGAGTTGCCCTAGGCTCCGGCTCCGAGCAGCTACTTCCGCCAGGAGTCCCAAGCAGCTCGGTCTCGGAAACTGACCCTAAAGCGGCCTCCTCCTTCTCCCTCCAGCCTGCCCACCTGAGGCCGGGTCTCCAGGTGGCGGCAGAGGCTTGCTGGGCCTGTCGCGGAGCGTTCTCTCGGCCCGAGACCTGGACCTGGGGCACCGGGAGCACAAGAGAGACGCCCGGGCCTGGCCCAGCCCCAGCCCCTGTCTTCCCGCGGCCAGTGACGGTGGCCACAGGCCTCGCCGCGCCCACCCTAGCCTGGGGCGGGGCCCGGCCCCCCCGCCCCGTCCCCGCCCCTCCGGCCTGCCCCGAGCCAGGTCAGTCTGGTCCCCAGCCCTGCGGCGGTGTTACCGCCTCGGACCTCCGGGACTCTGCAGTCCCGTGGCTCCGGCCGCGGGGCAACATGGAGTTTGCGGAGCTGATTAAGACCCCGCGGGTGGACAATGTGGTGCTGCACCGGCCTTTTTATCCCGCCGTCGAAGGGACCTTGTGTCTGACTGGTCACCACCTGATCCTGTCTTCTCGGCAGGACAACACCGAGGAGCTGTGGCTTCTCCATTCAAACATCGACGCCATCGACAAGCGGTGAGTGCCCATCCCACCCCCTTCCCGTAGGGAGCTTGGGGGTCCTTAGGTGGACGTTTGAGGCCACGCGATTCAGTGTTTTCCTTGCGCCCCATCGCCTAACCCGCCAGCAACATGAGCCCTCTCTGGCCTAGATTGAGGATAGGAATTTTAGAAAGCAGAAAACCATTCAAACGAGATGCCTGATTTCCGTTAAATCTGGGTGGAATTTCCAGGGTTGTCACATGGTTATCCTGATTATCATTTTTGGTACATAACATCATTTGGGTGGATTTTCAACCTTAAAAAAAATTTCTTCTTGCACCATCATATTCCTTGTATTATTGATTGCCCGTCACAGTTCTTGAAGTGGTTGAGTGTGATTTAGGTAAAGTCTTTAGTTGCCACTTTTGAGGAAAACTCCAAGAACTTCGTGTGTAGTGTCTAAAGTTCACAAAACTTTTTTTTCCTTTCCCTCAAACATGTTTAGTTGACCATATTTCTCCTTATTTCTTACCTTCTGGGTCATCAATTGAATACTTCCTACCATAGGAGATTTAATATCTTTTATTTATCCTTACTAGGGTCTGCTTTTGGAAGAAACAGAATTGGCTCTTAATCAAAAATATTAATTCGTTAACCTCTTTTTTTTTTCTTTTTGCACCCCAGACTCTGTCTTTCCAAGGTGGTGTCTCAGAGTCAAAAAGTTATACATCCATCTGCAGTCAAAATTCTTACTTCCCCAATGGCTCTGTGTACTTAACTCTAGCCAGGAGAAGGTGAATTGATCATCCACTTTACACTAAAGTGTAAATGAATGACAACAGCCTTTTTTATTACCTCTCAGGAAAACTTGGATATTAAGAAGATTCCTAGAGGGGTTATGCCTTAAAAGAAAATAATTTCTAGTGGTAGAATTTGAATGGTATGGATGCATTGGTGACAGATTTATTTATTTTTTTTCAAGCAGAGGATTCTTGCTAGACTCCTCAGATCAACCTTCTCCTGTGTAAAAGTTTTCGATGGTCTCTTCCTGGCCTGCATAATAAAGCATAAACCTCTTAACTCTGTCATTTGTGGTGCTCCGTGTCTGGCCCTAACTTACTTTTCCCACTTTGGTTCTTGCCATTCCCTTTCACGAACCCTTTTTATTAGCCAGTCCTCACTCTTTATTTTTGCTCGCCGTGTCCTGCATTCTCTTGTGTATATCTTATCGATGCTCTTCCTTCTGCCTGGAATGCCGTGTTCCTCCCAAGTTTGTTAAAGATTTATTGAATGTCGTTAGGGTCTAGACATTTTGGGAGGCTTTAAGAACATCGAGATGAATAAAATATAGTTCTTGTCTTTCAGGACTTCATAGGCCATCATCCAACCTCTATTCGTCTATCAATATTTAGTTTAACCCTGTTAACTGCCACCTCTTTTTGTAGGTTCTTCCTACAAAGAAGGAATTTCCACAACTAGAAGTAATTCTCACCTTGAAATCCTTTAGCTCTTTAATTATACCTCTTTAATAAGTGTATGTTACCATTTGTATTTTGATAGTTACATAGATGTTAGCTCCTTGAAGTCAGTACTTAACATTTGGTTAATTTTTATCTCTTTCAAAACTCCTAACGTGGGCAGATAGGCATATAGGAAGTATAAGATGGATTGACCCCCAAATGGTCTGTGGCGCTATAGAATACAAATTACTTATTTATTTTTTAAATTTTTTAAAAATGTTTTTTATTTATTTTTGAAAGAGAATTAGACAGAATGTGAGTAGGCAAGGGGCAGAGAGAGAGGGAGACACAATATGAAGCAGCCTCTAGGCTCGGAGCTGTCAGCACAGAGCCTGACGCGGGGCTTGAACCCACGAACCCATGATATCATGACCCAAGCCAAAGTCAGATGCTTAACTGACTGAGCCACCCAGGTGCCTCTGAAGCAGAGTTTCTCCTCACCACCAACTCCCTTTTCTTTTTTTCTTATTTCTTTTTCTATGGTTGCTTTTCACACTTTCATTTCATCATATTTACGTAGCATTTACTACATGCCAGGCCTGGTAAGGCTAACAAAGTATATAAGACATGACATTTTAACCTGTTAGGGCAGAAATGACAAATTGTGTATACATTTACCTTTTTCCCCAGGAAGCAGCATGATGTGATGGAAAGAACACGAGCTAGGTGGTCAGACCAGAGTTTGTTTAATTGTTGTGGTCAAGAAATACTTCCATGTGTCTTCTATGTGCTGATCACTGTCTGGGCTCTGCAGGTACAGTGGTGACTAAGGTTGAAGAATTTGTGTACCAGTGGAGGAGATTCAAATAAATCGATGTCAGGTAATAAGTTCCGGGAAGGAAAATAAAGAAAGATGGGAGGGTAGAGAATGCCAGTGTATTTAGAAAGAATTTCAGAGAAGACAAGTGACATTTAAATGAATGACATCTGAATGAAGAGAGAAAGCTAGCAGTGTGAATATGGGAAGAAGGAGCATTCCAGCCAGAGGGATCAGGGAATGCAAAGATAGGAATATGCTGGGATTAGACAAGGAAAAACATAGAGACCAGTTGGCTGGAGGGCAGTGAGCAAGGATAGAGGCTAGAGGCATAGCAGAAAATGGTTGGAGGGATAAGCAGGGGCCAGATGGTGTAGGGCTTTATTTGCCGGTGTGATGGTTTTCACAGGAAGCCCCTGGAGAGTTGAAAGCAAGGAAGTAAGAGCAGACAGACTTTGTAGGTGATTCCGGTCGCTGGCAGAAAATGGATTGCAGAGGGGGAAGAGTGGAAGCAGTGGGCCCAGTTAGGAGACTGTTGAATAGTTCAGGGAAAAGGCGGTGGTGACTTTAGAGTGGAAGCGGGGGCACCTGGGTGGCTCAGCAGGTTAAGGGTCGGACTTCTGCTCAGGGCATGATCGCACGGTTCGTGAGTTCGAGCCCCGCATCGGCTTCTGCACTGGTGATGCAGAGCCTGCTGGGAATTCTTCCTCTCCCTTTCTCTCTGCTCCTTTCTCCCTCTCTCTCTCTCAATAAATAAATAAATAAATCAGTAAATACATAAATAAACTTGAAAAAAAAAGGAGTGGAAGCAGTAGTAGCGTGATCAGAAGCAGGCCAGTTTGGGGTGTGTTTTGAAGGCTGAGCTGCCATGCCTCGTGAGTGAGTTGTAAATGCGATGTGAGAGGAAGAACAGTATTAAGGATGCCTCTTTTAGTGCTGCCTCCGGTGGGGTAGGTGTCCTTGGACAAGCCACTTAACCTCTCTGAACATCACTTCTATCACACAGAGGAAGACAGCCCTTCTCGTATCTAGTAGTAACTTCTATTTGGGTAACACGTCACAGGCTCATGTAGTGCTGTCGTGCACGTTGCATACATAATTTGATGTGGTCCTTTCAGCACGCAAGGTGTTACACAGGTTTTACAATTATACCTTTTTCTTTTCATGGACCTCACATGTAGAGAGTTGAGTTAATCCTACTCAGGTGATGACTCATCATTTTCAGGATGGATTCATTAGAAGGTTTTCTTGTTTGTTTTTTTTTTTTTTTTAATTTGATTCGTCTTCAAGCCCTAATTTTCATGCCTGTTTTCTCCCTCATCCTCAGTCCCTATAGGCAAGTTATGCTGAGTGTTGCTATTTGTCCTTGGATATATGTATATTCCTATAAAATGTATAGCACTATCATGTGTGAGTTTAATTTCCCTCAGTATGAGTATGTTGTAGATCTTGTTCTATTTCTCAACATTAACTCAGTACTCTTGTTCAGGATCTCTTCCTATTGCTGTGTGTACATCCATTTCACTGCTTCTGATGGCAGAATAGAATCCCAAATTATCTACCACATTCTGCTTTTCTGACCCTCCAGAGAACCTCCAACTTCCTGATGTCACGACATATTCTGCCCCTCCCCTGCTTCATGTGTAAATTCTCTCTCTCCCTCTTTTAAAAAAAAAATTTTTTTTAATGTTTATTTATTATTGAAAGTCAGAGAGAGTCAGAGCGTGAGCAGGGGAGAGGCAGAGAGAGAGGGAGACACAGAATCCAAAGCAGGCTCCAGGCTCTGAGCTGTCAGCACAGAGCCCGACATGGGGCTCGAACTCACAAACCTCGAGATCATTACCTGAGCCGAAGTCGGATGCTTAACCTACTGAGCCACCCAGGCGCCGCTCTCTCCCTCCTAAAAAAAAAAAAAGTGCTTAAAAGTTGGGTTTGTTGTCTTTCTAGCATTGATTTGCACCGGTTCTGTGTATACTCTTGAGGTATTATTCTTTACTTGGACATGGCAAATGTCTTCTAGTCTCTCACCCATTTGTTGACTTTTCTGTGGTGTTCTTTGTTGAACAAAAGGCCTTAATTTTAATTCAGAATTCATCAATTTTTACTTTATTGTTTGTGCTTTTTAAGTCATACTGAAGAAGATCACTAGGATATTCTCTACATTTTCTTCCATATTAGCTTTATCCTTTTACCCTTCACTTTTAGTACTTTAATTCATTTGGATTCTACCTTCATTTCAAGTGTTTTTCTCCATGTAGCAAGCCAGTTTTCTTAATACCATTGTCTAGCAACCCATTCTTGACTGATGCATCATAACATATATCAAGTGGTTTCATATATGTATAGCTTTCTCTGTGTCCCATAAGTTTTGTAATGTTATGTGTTTGTTTCCATTTGTTTCTATTTTTTCTAATTTACTGTGTGATTTTTTTTTTCTTTGATCTCTTGGTTGTTTATGTGTTTAAAAAAATTTTTTTAATGTTTATTTTTGAGAGAGAAAGAGAGTGTGAGCAGGGGAGGAGCAGAGAGAGAGGGAGACACAGAATTGGAAGCAGGCTCCGGGCTCTGAGCTGTCAGCACAGAGCCCGATGTGGGGCTCGAACCCACAAACTGTGAGATCATGACGTGAGCCGAAGTCGGACGCTCAACCGACTGAGCCACTCAGGTGCCCATGGCTTGGTTGTTTATAAGTGTAGTGTTTAATTTCCATAATTTTGTGAATTTTCCAGTTTTCCTTTTGTTGTGGATTTCTAATTTCATCCCATTGTATTCAGAGAAGATACTTTGTAAGATATCTATCTTTTTAAATTTATTGAGGCTTTGATTTGTGGCCTAACATATGTCAATCCTGGAAAATGTCCCATGTGTATTCTGTTGTTGTGTAGCATGTACATGTCTGATGTATCTAGGTGGTTTATTGTGTTAAGTGTCTATTTCCTTATTTATCTTTAGTCTGGTTGTTCTAGCCACTATCATGAATGGGGTATTAAAGTCTCCAACTATTTTTTCCTTCAATTTCTGTCAGTTTTTGCTTCATATATTTTGGTTGCCTGTAATTAAGTGTGTAATATTTATAATTTTTATATCTTCTTGCTGTGATGAATCTTTTTTCGTATATAAAGCCCTTCCTTGTCTCTTGTAACCACTTCTGATTTAAAGTCCATTTTGTCTGAGATTAGTATAACTGTACCTATTGTCTTTTGGTTACTGTTTGTGTGGAATATCTGTTTTCTGTCTTTTCACTTTTAACCCCTGTGTGTCTTCGAATCTTGAGTCTCTTGTAAGACAGCATATTGTTGGATCATACATTTTTTTAAATGTGTATTTATTTTGAGAGCAGGGAGACAGAGAGAGCGAGAGCGAGAGCGAGAGAGAGAGAGAGAGAGAGAGAGAGAGAATCCTAAGCAGGTTTCATGCTGTCAGTGCAAAGCCTGACACAGGGCTCCATCCCATGGCTGCGAGATCATGACCTGAGCTGAAATCAAGAGTTAGGTGCTCAACCAACTGAACCACCCAGGTGTCCCTAAACACATTTTTTAAAAAAGTTTTTTATTTTATTTTGATAAGAGTGTGTGAGTCGGGGAGAAGGGCAGAGGGAGAGGATCCGAGGTAGGTTTCACACTCAGTGCGGAACCCAATGCAGGACTTGATCCCACCTGAGCCAAAATCAAAAGTAGGATGCTTAACCAACTGAGCCACCCAGGCACCCCCAGATCATGTTTTTATTCATTCTTCCAGTCTCTGTCTTTTGATTGAATGGTTTGTTTAATACATTTACATTTAAAGTAATTTTTGATAAGGAGGGATTTCTGTTACTGTGCTGTTTGTTTTCTTTTTTTTTTTTTTAACGTTTATTTATTTTTGAGACAGAGAGACAGAGCATGAACGGGGAGGGTCAGAGAGAGAGGGAGACACAGAATCTGAAACAGGCCCCAGGCTCTGAGCGGTCAGACAGAGCCCAACGCGGGGCTCAAACGCACAGACTGCGAGATCATGACCTGAGCCGAAGTCGGACACTCAACCAATGGAGCCACCCAGGCGCCCCTGTGCTATTTGTTTTCTATATGCCTTATAGCTTTTTAGTCCCTTAATTACTGTTCTATTTTGTATGTAGTTGATTTTTTGTAGTGAAATGTTTAAATTTCTTTCTTGTCTACTTTTATGTATATTCTGTAGCTATTTTCTTTGAGATGATCATAGGCATTACATTTAACATCCTGAAGTTATAACACTCTAGTTTGAATTTATACCAGCTTAACTTCAATAGCATACAAAAAATCTACTTCTTTATAGGTCTGTCCCTACTTTTTTTTTTCATTGTTAATGTCACAAAATTACATCTTTATACATTGTATGCCCCCAAACATAAACTCATAATTATTGAAAATGCATTACTCTCTTAAATTATGTAGTAAACAAAATTTGGGGGTATAAACCAAAGTTACAGTAATACAATAATATTAACTTTTATACTAATAATTTTTTCTTTGAATGTACTAATCTGTTAAATCATGTAGAAAACAGAAAGTGCAATTACACACCATTATTACATATTAACTTTTATAATTACCCATGTGTTTACCTTTATTGAGATCTTTATTTCTTCATATAACTTCAAATTACTGCCTACTGTCCTTTCATTTAATCTTGTAGGACTCCCTTGAGCATTTCTTTTTCTTTTTTTTTTTAAGTTTATTTTGAGAGAGAAAGCATAAAGTGGGGAGGGGCAAAGGAAGGAGAGAGAGAGAATCCCAAGCAGGCCCTGCACTGTCAGCAAAAAGCCTGATGCAGGGCTTACACTCAGGAACCATGAGATCATGACCTGAGCCGAAGTCAGATGCTTAACTTACTGAGCCACTGAGGTACCCACCCTTGAGCATTTCTTGTAAGGTAGCTCTAGTGGTCATAAATGCCTCAACTTTTGTTTATCTGGGATTATCTTAATTTCTCCCTCACTTTGGAAGGACACTTTTGCTGGATATAAGATTCTTAGTTGACATTTTTTTCTTTTAGCACTTTGAATATATTAGCTCATTGTCTTCTGGCTTCCAAAGTTTATGATGAGAAGTCTGTTTATTATCTTATTGTGGCTCCCTTGTATGTGACAATTTACTTCCCTCTTACTGCTTTCAAAATTTTCTCTTTGTCTTTTCAAAGTTTGATTAAAATGTGTTTTGATGTGGTTCTCTGAGTTTATCTTATCTGTATTTTGTTGAACTTCTTGGATGTTTATATTCATGTCTTTCATCAAATTGGGGAATTTTTCAGCTATTATTTCTTCAAATATTCTCTCTCTCCCTTTCTCTTCTCTTTCTGGGACTCCCACAATGTGTATGTTGGTTCTCTTGTTGGTATCCCACAGGTCCCTTAGGCTCTGTTCTCTTTTTTTCAATCTTTTCTCTCTGTTCCTCAGACTCAATAATTTTCATTTTCTTATCTTCAGGTTCATTGATTTTTCTTCTGCCTGTTCACATCTGCCTTTGAATCCCTCTCATGAATTTTTCATTTCAGTTATCACACTTTTCAGCCCCAGCATTTCTTTTTGGTTTCCTTTTAGGTTTTCTCTCTCTTCATTGATATTTCCATTTTGTTCACACATCACATTCTTGACTTTCTCTACATCTTCCTTTAGTTCTTTGAGCATCTTTAAGACAATTGTTTTAAAATCATTGTCTAGTGTATCTGCCGTCAGGTCTTTTTCAGGGAAAGTTTCTGTTGATGTATTTTTTTCCTTTGACTGTCCCATACTTTCCTGTTTATTTGTATGCTTTGTGATTTTTTTTTTTTTTTTTTTTGGTTGAACATTGAACATTTGACCTAATAATGTGGTGATTCTGGAAATCATGTTTTTCTCCTTCCCCAAGGTTTGCTCTTTTTTTGTTGTTGTTTTGTTGTTATTTACTTGTTGGTGATGTTGTTATTTATTGTTGTAAGCTTTCTCTATGCCAAGGATCAGACTAGAGTATAAATTTAAGGTCATCTTAGGGTTTTTTCTGAGCCTTACCCTGGGCATTTACAATCCTAATTTTCCTGATTTATGTAATTGTCTTTGAATGTCTTAGTCTTTAATGTCTGTCTCCTGAAAGGAGAAGAGTGAAAAATGAAATGCAGGCAGGGAGGAGAAAGGGTACTGTTGTTTAAAACTCTGGAAGTCACTTGTTGGGGAGAGGCTTACAACAATGGGGAAAGATGCAATAACAGATGCAATAACCAGATGTCCACTGGCCTCTGCTCTTCTGTGATCAGAAGCAGCAATCAGCTATTAGCACACAAATCCTGATATTTGTAGGACAGGATCTCTTTTCTCTGATGTTTGGAGGACAGGGTCTTTTTTGCCCAACCTAGCTTCTGCAAGCTGTTTGTAAGTTGCTCCAGGAACGTGTGCACAGCTGCCCACCTCATGGGTAGGATGCATAGCTGCTATTTTGCTAAGAGCTGAATGTATCCAAAACTTACCATCCAGGTCTCTGGAACTCTGGAAGTTGCAAGCCTTAATAGACTCTAGAGTTATAAAACAGTCACATCAAACAGATCATGCCAATGAAATTGCAGTCTAGGTTGGGAGACAGATTCCTGGTGCTTTCTATTCCACCATCTTCCCAGAATCTTTCCCTTTACTGAGTTTTGAGTGTTTTTAAAAATATATAGTTTAGATACAAGTCTTTTATTATATAAGATCTGCAAATATTTTCTGTCTGTGGCTTGGCTTTTCATTCTCTTTAACAGTGTCTTTCAAAGAGAAAATGACTTAAATTTTGAAGAGGCCCAATTTACCAGTTCTTTTATAGATTGGGGTTGCGGTGTCTTATCTTAGAAATCATTGCCTAACCCAAGGTCACAAAGATTTTTTTTCTCTTTATCTTCTAGCACTTTTATAGTTTTAGGTTTTATCTTTATGTATATGATACATTTTGAGTTTTTATATATGGTTTATCATATACATATATGTGTGTGTATGTATATATATTGCATATAGATATCTGATTGTTTTGCCCTTTTTTCAATGCATTGTCTTTGCATCTTTGTCCATATATAAATAGAACTGTTTCTAGACTCTTTTTTCTGGTTCATTGATCTGTTTATCTTGATGTTGTTACCACACTACCATACTGTCTTAATTACAGTAGCTTTATATTAAGTTGAAATTATGTAGTATTACATAATTGTTCTAATTAAAAGTTCTGTCTATTTCAGGTCATTTGCATTTCCATATGAATTTTAGAATCAGCTTGTCAATTTCTTTAAAAAAAGCCTCTGATTTTGATGAGAATTGTGTTCAATCTGTTGATAAATGAATTTGGTAAGAGTTAACATCTGATATCTTAATATTGAGTGTTCTGCCCCATGAACAAAGTGAATCTCTCCATTTTATTTTGGTCTTCTTAAATTTCTTTCAGTGATGTGTTGTAATTTTCACTTACAGATCTTAGGCATCTTTTGACAGATTTTCCTCTATTCCACATTTTTAGATGCTCTTTCAGATGGTATTTTAAAAATTTCAATTTCTAATTGCTCATATGTATTAATTATGTTTTTTACTTTCTGTATTTTATAATACATTGATGTCTTAAGCCCCTTGCAGACCTGGAGCGGGACTGCTTCCACTCAGGGTTAGCTATTTCCTAGAGATAGCAAGAAAATTGCCTGCAAGCACACCTTTGATATGCAGACCAACCAATCTCAAGTCCATACCCGCATCTGCTTCCTCTTATCAGGCTTCTGCAGTCAGGACCACTATTCTCCTGTCCTGAATTCTTCCAGGGCCAGGTACCAGACAACCAGGGATCACTGGTATAACCCAGAGCCTGACAGAATTATTCAAACTCTAATCCTAAACTTGCTCAGCTCACCTACCCTGCCTTTCCCATTCTTTTCTGTGAAACATCACAGAAGTTCTGGCCCATCCTTTCCTCTCGCTCTGTCTGCCTCCTGACTGACCCAAATGCTTCCCCATGTGGCTCTGAGTGACATAGTTTGCCTCTCCTGTTGGGAAATGTGAGTAACAAAATAACTTTTCAGTAACAGTTATCTCCTGATCTATCAGCCTCACCATCCTGAATAAAAACCAAATCCTGGGCGTTTTAAACAATTGTTGCGATAGTGTATAGAAATACTATTGATTTTTGTGTATTGAATTTGTATCTGGCAGCCTTACTAAACTCATCTTTTAATTCTAATAGCTGTTATGTATTTTTCATCGGCTTTTCTAAATAGGCAATCATGTCATCCGCAACTAAAGACCATTTTATTTCTTTGTTTTCAATCTGGATGCCATTTATTCGTTCTGGTTTTGTTTTTTTGTGTTTTTTTTTGTTGTTGTTGTTTTCTTTTGTTTTGGCCTTATTGCACTGGCTATTAACTGTCAAAACAATGTTGAATAGAAGTGGTGAGAGTGAACATCTCTGTTATTTCTGATATTAGTGAAAAAGTATTTAGTTTTCACTGTTAAGTCTGTAATTAGTAGTAGGGTTGTTTTGTTTTTGTTTTGTTTTGTTTTGGTAAATGCTGTTGAAGATGTTTCCTTTTGTTCCTAGTTTGCTGAGAGTTGGGGTTTTTTGTTTTTGTTTTTTAAAATCAGGAATAGATGTTGACTTTTGTCAAATGCTTTTTCTATATCTATTGAGATGATCATGTGGTGTTTTTCTTTTTTAATTTGGCAATATGATAAATTGCTTTGATTTTCAAATGATAAACCCCAATTGTTTATGATGTATTATCCTTTTCATGTATTGTTGGATTTAATTTGCTAATATTTTGTTTAGAAATTTTGCATCTGAGTTCATGAAATATATTGGTCTGTAGTTTTCTTGTAATGTGTGGTTTTTTTTTAATATATATATTAGGGTTATGCTGGCCCCATGGAATGAATTGATAAATAATTGCCTTTTCCTCAACTTTCTGGAAGAGTTTGTCTTGAATAGTATTTTTTCCTTAAACGTTTTGTAGAATTCATCAGTGAAGCCACCTAGACCTGAAGGTTATTTTGTTTTGTTTTTTGTTTGTTTGTTTGTTTTGGTGGTAGTAGGGAGGAGATTTTAATGAACATTTCAGTTTATTTAATAGCTATAAAACTAATTAGGTTCTCCTTGAGTTTGTGTCTTCTAGGAATTTGTCCACATCATTTCCCTTGTTGAATTTATTGGCATAAAGTTGTTACTAGTATTTCCTTTAATGTTTTTAATGCCTGTAGAATCTGTAGAGATTCTCGTTTCTCTCCTTACTGGTATTGGTAAATTGAGACAGATTTTCTTTTTTCCTGATCACTTTGACAAGTGGTTTATTGCTTTTATTGTTTTCAAACAATCATTTTTGCTTTTCTTGTTCCCTATAATTTTCTTTTTTCTCTTTCATTGATTTTGGCTCTGATCTTTATTATTTAATGTCTTCTGCTTTGGATTTAATTTGCCCTTCTTTTCCTAGTATCCTGGAATCTGAAGTCACTATTACGAAACTTTCTTTTTTAATATAGATGCTCTCCTCAGACTATCAGCCCCACCCAGGTTCCCTCTCCTGTGGCCTGGAACTCAAAACAGTAAACCGGGGTATTTGTAGGACTCATCTTGTTTCCCATCTCCCAGAGATCTCTGTTCTTTGTTGCTTGATGTCCAGTGTCTTGAAAACTGTTCTTATATTTTGTCCAGTTATTTTGGTTGTTTCAGGTGGGAAGGTAAGTCTGGTCCCTGTTACTCTACCTTTGCCAGAAGTAGAAGTGCCAAGAATGTGAGTTTTCAAAATAAATTTTATAAGCGGCATTCTAGGGTGTTGATAGGTTGTGGATGTCTGGTGGAATTATCTTTACTAGGATTTGACCCGTGCTGATAACGTCTGCTTGTCCAAATTAACAACGCAGTGGTGAGAGGCATAGGGATGCTTACAATTCAGATGGCATTCAGAAGAGTGGCTGTAGGAGATGTCTTTCTAAACTGGGCAAAAAGTAGGTTAAATGAACAGCATTTGGACAATCTAAGAATTCCTAGTTAAGGAATACCCAGAACTATTAATGGAAAAGATTTAGGGCCAACCAGTGGCAAAGCAAAAGAAAAATCAGAGCTGTTAGCAAGTACTGGCAAAACAAAACAACTACAATAAAAGACGAAAATTCCAATAAAGGTAAAGTTACATTTGCACAAAATTTACTGATACAAAATTTGTGATTAGATATGACATTGATTTAGAATAGATATTGCAAGCTAATAGTTTTTAAAGACTGAAAAAGAGATATTTATATTTAAAATCAACTATTAAACTTGGAAGTAAGTAAAATCTGAAATGAAGTGTTTTCCTATGTTTCAGAAATACCTCTGTACAAACACTTACCACATTAATTACAGATCTTTTTTCTTCATTCTTTGAAGCAAGGTCCCAAATAATTTTCATTAAATGAATTGGCCTAGTATGAATTACTTTATGAATTTGAAATGTTTTTAAGTACATATATTTAAAATAATTTATGGCTCACATTTTAGTAATGCAGGCTTGCCTCTTCCCTAACTAGACTAATTGGGGAGAAGAAAGGTGAATGTAGATGGTAATTCTTTTTTCTACATTCTTTTTTCAAGGAAATAATCATATGCTTAAAGATAGAGACATATATGGGGGCACTTGGGTGGCTCAGTTGGTTAAGCATCCAGCTCTTGATTTCAGCTCAGGTCATGATCTCCTGGTTTGTGAGTTTGAGTCCTGTATTGAGATTCACACTGACAGTGTGAAGTCTGCCTGGGATTCCCTTTTCCTCTCTCTCAAAATAAATAGATATACTTTTTTTAAAAACATAGAAATGTATATGTTCCTAAGCATAATTTGTAATTTTTTACAGATTTGTGGGACCACTGGGTACCATCATCATAAAATGTAAAGACTTTCGAATAATTCAGTTGGATATTCCTGGAATGGAGGAATGTTTGAATATTGCCAGTTCCATTGAGGTAAATGTTTCAGAAGCAAAATCTGGTGAAAGTAAATAGTAATAAAAAAGAACCTTATATTCTTACTCAGTATAGCTCTTATGTTTGTTTTACTAGATATTTGGTCATGTTCTATGACTCACATATTGAAAATTGTTAGGAAAAGCCTCACCCGGATTCATTGTTATAGGAATGTATTAGGATTTTATTGACTTATAGCAGTTTTTAGTGTTCTGGGTTCCTTATTCCTCCAGGTTCACTCATTGTAGCATTTGACAGAATTTCCTTCCCTTTTAAGGCTGGATGATAATCCATTGTATGTGTATATGGTAAGGCTTTTGTTAGAAGTTACTTCTTTTATCAAAGCAAATAATTATCACCAGTGATTATAGCCCTGTGTTTGTTTTTAGCAAGTCTGAAGCAAACAGAGAATGTTTGCTTGTCTTAGGCAAATGTTTGCCTAAGACTAAAAAGTGTGTTTGTTTTATATTTGTATAAACAGTATTGACTGTCTCTTCAGATTTCAAATAATAGAAATTTTACTTGGATAATTTAATATTTAAATTGAGGAGCTCACTTCATTTTCTTCCCCATTCAAACCAACTATTTTGGTTTACACTCAAATTTTAAATTGCCTTATTTTAAATCATTGCTACTAAATTATAGTAATTAACTTTATGTTTATGGTATTTTCTAGATAATTATAGACACACTGATTTCTTTTCCCTCCGGCTATGAGTGACTAATCTGGTCTTTGTATCCAAAACAAATGCTAGTGGCTTAACTATTAAAAGGAGGCAGAAAGGTTTAAAAATCTAGAACTAGGATCATGTTTGGTTTCTAAACAAGAATAGAGAAATAAAAAAACAACTGTTGTGGTGCTGAGAAAATGGCATGTAACCATTTTACCTTCTGCCTTTGCTAAATTTTCCTTAAAGGAAATGAGAAGATGAGCTGAACTGTTTGTCTTACATATCTGTCATTTGGAAGTGACAGAGTAATGTTGATTTGGCCACATTCGCTAACATGGGTAAGAAACACACTGTGGTTTCTAGGCAGTTAAGCTGAAATACTGTCCTGCTCTTTGGGCAAGGAAATGCTACTGACCCATTTCATTTCAGCCTGTTTTTTGTTTTTGTTTTTGTTTTTTTTCAGTTGTGGGTTTGGATTTTCACTGGCCAATCTGCATTTTTCTTTTTATCTGTTTTATGGGTTACAAGATAGCTGGTTGGTGGGTGTCAGTGAAATCGCATATGGTGAAGGATAGTGGTGAAGAAATATAGGGCAAAGCTATTAACCCACTTTCTGATTGCATTTACTTAGCTTTGTTAGCATCTGACACTAATCAGTTGTTTCATTAGCTGTATATAGTACCTAAAATCCTTTAGAAACTGATTATATAGAAACCCTTACAGCTGAAAAGAAGCTATGAATTACGAGCCATTCTCATAATTTGACCTTAGGAAGTGAATGCTCTACTGGTTATTTTTACAACGTAGTAAATGTCCATAGTGAACGTGGCCTCTTGCCTTTTGCTGGTATCTAATTTCTTTCCCATCTCCCCTATATATCTTGATATAACTTGGAAGTAATAAGTGAATTTCTTATATAGCACAGTTGAACTGTTCTTTGCAATCAAGAATCCATATACCCAAATATATTCTGCTGCCATAAATAGAATCCCACTGGAGTAATAACTTGCAAGTGCTCGTTTTTCTAAATCGTAGTAGAAAGGCTGATGAAGCTTTTTTCTATGTAGTTTCTACTGTCTTTTGGAGTTGAAATGTTTTCAGTTCTTTCAGCATTAATGAGTTTAAAGGAAAAGTCCTACCTCTAGCGATACAAATTGTGATCACAACAAGTCAGAATATGAGTGCTTATTAACTGCTAAAGTGACTGCTGACTTGCATTAAAAATCACGGGGCACCTGGGTGGCTCAGTTGGTTAAGCGTCCGACTTCGGCTCAGGTCATGATCTCACCCTCTGTGAGTTCGAGCCCTGCATCGGGCTCTGTGCTGACAGCTCAGAGCCTGGAGCCTGCTTCAGATTCTGTGTCCCTCTCTTGCTCTGCTCCTCCCCCGCTCATACTGTCTCTCTCTCTCAAGAATAAATAAAGCATTTTAAAAAATTAGAAAAAAAAATCATGATTGTACCAGTATGCAAACAGTAGGAGGTTCCTTAAGAAAGTAAAAATGGAACTACCATGTGACCCAGCAGTCTCACTTCTGGATATATAGCCGAAGAAAACAAAATCATTATCTCAAAGAGGTATCTGTACTCCACTGTTCATTGCAGCATTATTCATATTACCAAAATATGGAAATACCCTAAGTATCTGTCAACAGATGACTGGATAAAGAAAATGTGACACGTAATCTATATATATAATGGAATATGATTCAGCCTTAAAAAACAGCAATCCTAATATTTGTGACAACATGAATGAAATTGGAGGGCTTTGTGTCAAGTGAAATCAGACAGAGAAGGCAAATAATTGCATGTTATTACTTATATGTGGAATCCTAAAAAACAAAAACAAAACTTAATAGAAACAGAGTGGAAAAGTGGTTGTTGGGGGCTGGGGAAATAGGGACAGGTTGGTAAAAGTTACAAACTTGCAGTTATAAGATGAATAAGGTCTTAAGATCTAATATATACCATGGTCCCTCCAGTTGATACCACTGTATTGTATAACAGACATTTTCTAAGAGAGTAGAACTTAAATGGTCTTAACAACAAAAGGTAAATATGTGAGGTGATGGACATGTTAATTGACTCAATGGGGGAGTCCTTTCACAGTGTATCAGATCATCACTTGAAATATCTCTTAGTTTTGGTAGTTTTACTTCAGCAAAGATGAAAAAAGATTTTTTTTTAAAAAAAAACATTTTTTTTTTAACGTTTATTTATTTTTGAGACAGAGAGAGACAGAGCATGAATGGGGGGAGGGTCAGAGAGAGGGAGATACAGAATCGGAAGCAGGCTCCAGATTCCAAGCTGTCAGCACAGAGCCTGACACTGGGCTCGAACTCGTGAACCACGAGATCATGACCTAAGCCGAAGTCGGACGCTTAACCGACCGAGCCACCCAGGCGCCCCCAAAAGATTTTTTAAATATTGCAAAAAATATCTTAAACCAATTAAAAAAATAAACCAATTAAATAAAATAATGTTTGTCCTGAACGATGACAGTTCTGGCCTAGGTCAGATGTGGACACTGGCCATTCTGTTTCTGTTTAGTGTGATTGGAAGCCAAAGACTCTACAGAAGTGGATAATGGATTATCCAGCCCTGCTTCTCCATATTTTCTGTTTTATGAGCTCTGGGGGGAAGGTGTCATGATTTATGAACAGACAGAATAGCTTTGGATGGGGATGTTTTTGTTAAGCTGCTGAACTACATGTCCAGTCTATTTTTTACTAAGGCTTGGGCCCATTCTTTTGTGAGACTGATCCTTCTGTGACCTAGAGGGAGGTAGCTTTATTCTGAGAGTTTTGGGGAGCTAGCATGATGTTGGGGCCCCGCCCTCCTCCAGAAGAGTGTCTCCATAGTTCCTGGAATTTGAATTATGCTAATTGATTTTGGTGCCTTTTTTTGCAGCCATAGAAGTGCTTTTCATAACTCCCCTGTCAGAAGGTTGAAATAGCCTCCATCACCTGGAGGATATTTCATCTGTCTGTTCCTCCCATTTAGTCAGATTTTCTTGGTGGTGTTACCCAGAATTCAAGAGTTCCAGATGAACACAGGCTCTTTTGGGGACCACAGAGTTAATGCCGCAGGTTGAGAATGGGTCATTGTAACATAAAGATAATATGATACATGACCAAATGGCATATCATTCTAAGGAGGTAGAACATGAACATTGATGGAGCATATGTGGTGCATATGATATGTGAAGCATATAATTGCCAAGATCAATTTCAGGGTTTATCATGTGCCAGGCACTATTATTAACAGGCCTGTTATATACATTATCTTTCTTAATGCTACCAATAGCTCTATGAGATAGGTACTTTAATTCCCCCCATTTTAGAGCTGAGGAAATAGAGGCATTAGAGTGGTTACATTAGTTAACCATTATTGCACTGGGATCTGGAATTTGAGTCTAGCAGTTTGGCTCTAGTCTGACTCTGGCCACTTACCTGTGACACCCTTATTTATGGTTATTAACAGACACTGATTTTATGTAATTTACATATGCTGATACAGTTGATAGCTGGGATTTTGAGCCATGACCTTGTTTGCTAACAAAACGTGTTTATTTTCTGATTTCCAGAAATATTTGGACCTTTTTATTAGGCTTTGTTAAGTGGTGTCAAAAGGAGTTATTTAGTTTTTCTCCTAGAATAGGTGTACACACTTTTCTTGTCCTTGTGTTCATTCAGCAAATGATAACTGAGTGTATGTTATGTGCCAGATACATACCTTGTTAGATGCTAAAAGCATGGAAATTAGCTTCAATAAACTATATATCTAGTGGTAAGTACAATGCTGGAGAAATATATTGGGTGTGTATCATTATTGATCGTATTTAATACCAATTTGGCAGTTAGAAAGTGTTGAAATTGCAGTATGTTCCTTTTCCTTTCTTTAATTTCCTTTTTATGCCCTAGGCACTGTCTACCTTGGACTCTATCACTCTGATGTACCCTTTCTTTTACCGACCCATGTTTGAAGTGATAGAAGATGGCTGGCATTCTTTCCTTCCTGAGCAAGAGTTTGAACTCTACTCTTCAGCTGTGAGTTAACTTTTCTGAGAGATCTATATGTAATGAGAAATAACCCAGCACCTTACTTGTGAAAATGATCACTTCCTTTTGACAAGTAATAAGGTGTTGTTGGCTTATCTATGCCTAAAAGAAATTTCTGGTAGTGATTAGTAATGCAACTTCTGCCATTCAGAGATTTGCGTAATTTATTTTCAATGCTGTAGCTCAAGTGATTTTTCCACTAGTAGATTTGCTGTATTCCAAATACTACTTTTTTAATTTCGAAAATGACATTGATAAAACATTAAGATCTTCATAAAGGTAATCCTGACATGTTTGAATTAATTGTTGATTATTTTAAAAGTGTCTCCATAGATACAATTTTATATGTAGTAATTAGGGTCTGAGCTATCCCAAAGAAGTCTGTTGAACCCACTGTGTACCTTAGACAGCATTAGAGAAACATAGATCACATTTGTTTCTGTGGGATAATTTTTATGTTTTTAGAACTTGGGTTATTAAGACCATGTTACTAGAACGAGGTTTTCTTTCTCATTCTTCACTATTTTACTTCTTTCTTTTTCCATCACACCTATGTAAATGGACCCGGTGGGGGTGGGGCATGGGGATGAAGAAGTAGGGACCAGGGTGCTATGTAATTTAAAGAATAAAGATGTTCATGGCAAGCAAAGTGTCAAAGGAACAAGAAGTTCACATTCTTATTTATGGGGCATTTTTGTGTAGTTTGTGGATAACTACGTGTATTTACACTTACATTTAGTGTTTTTATTGCATTACAAACTGCATAGTAAACATTCTTTAAAAAAAAATTTTTTTTAATGTTTTAATTTATCTTTGAGAGAAAGAGAAAGAGAAAGAGACAGAGAACAAGTGGGGGAGGGGCAGAGAGAGGGAGACACAGAATCTGAAGCAGGCTCCAGGCTCTGAGCTGTCAGCGCAGAGCCCGACGCAGTCCTTGAACTCGTGAGCTGTGAGATCATGACCTGACCGAAGTTGGACGCCCAAACGACTGAGCCACCCAGGTGCCTGCATAGTAAACACTCAAATGCATGATGCTTTTCTGTTGTGTCAGCTGCCACCTAATGGTTACCTTAGGGGAATCCTCAATTATTTCCTAGGTGGCAAATGGCTGTCACATGGTGGTCAGAAAGAGGGATGTCTGGATGATTTGCTTGGTTACCCAAAACTGTCCATACAGATGACCTGCCTGTGATTTATCTTGGAGATGGTGCTGTGAGTGAACCAGTGTAATTCTACATTCTACAACTCAACATTCAAGTTAGTCTCCTATTCTGTGCAGAAATCTCCTGTTCGAAAAAACAACCATGATGTTGTTGTTTAGCCTCTGCTTGAACTCTTAGTGCGGGAGAATTCGCAAAAACACAATGATGCCCCATTTGGGGACAGCTCTTATGCTCAGCTGAGCTGTGTCTCCCTGTACACAGAGCCAATGTTTCTGATGTTACCTTGTGTTACCCAATTTATCTTATTCCTCTACCATGAACTGTTCCTCAAATTAAGAACTTTTATGTCCCCGTGAAGTTTTCTTTTCTGTAGATTGAATGTCAGTATTTACCTCAGCTTTTCTTCTAGTAACAGTGACCTCAGGTCCCCACACTGTCCTGGTTGCTCTTCCCAACAGGGCCTTCAGTTTGTCATTTATTCTCTTAAACATATGGTACCCATAGCACTTGGTATAGATTGGAACTATGACTGGTACTTTAAGGCAGCTTAAGTTTGAATCAGCATTTTTGAGAATTAAGTTACTAATGAAATAAGTGAAAATTCCTGCATCTCACATGTGTTACTAAGGGATCCTCCCTATGTTTCTGTTATTTTATTTACATACTAATTTTTACTCAGATTCAATACTTCTCCTTGTAGACATTTTCTTTTTGGCTCAGCTAATTATTTAAGCACTTTGTATGTTTGAAGTTCTGGTATTTTCCTGCAAATTTTGTAATCCACAGATTTAATGAGAACATCTTCAATGCCTTGTTTGAGGTATTACTAGATTATGGAAATTTAAGATGAGCAAAGCATGGTTCCTTCCTTCTACTTGTTCAAAGTCTAGCAATTATTTAAGTAATCAAGTACAATAAAAATAAGTGCTGACAAAAGTATCCACAAGGCACAGGGAAAATGACATAATTAAATTTGTGTTACAGAAAATCAATTCTGAAGCAAAATGCCAAGAAACTGCTTAAGAGGCTACTGTAATAATATAAAGGTGGTTGGATATAGCACAGAAAGATTCAGAAAGTAGAATTAAAAGGCATTGGTGACCCACTTACTGGATGTGAAAAGGATGCTACCACTGAGATAGGAAAGGCAGAAAAAGAAATATGTGTAGAGGGAATGAGTTCAGTTTAGTTTGGGGCATGGCAGTTTGAATGGCCTGTATGGTACATGTCATTGAATGTATACAAGAGATAGTCTAGAGCTTACTTGAGGGATGTGTTAAAAATGAAAAACAGACTAACCAGCAAATACATTGTAGAAACCATGAGGAGAAACTGAGATTGCCTAAGGAGCATCTAAAGTAAAAAGGATGCTAAGGATTGAACCATTTAAGAGGTAAATGGAGGAAAAATCCAAGAAAAGAGCAAGTTTCACATAGGAGGGAGTCAACAGTGTGGACAGCTTCTTACTCATTGTTTATTTTCTCTTTCACGGCGTAGAATATAAGCTGCTAGAATATTAACTTTACAAGGGCAGGAACAATGTCATTCTTGTTTTCTACTGTATTGCTAGCATGTGATCAACGAAGAGTAAATATTTGTTGAGTGAATGAATGTAGGAATGTGTATTTATTCAGGATAGGGCAGAAGGACAGGAAAGCCTTCTATGTATCATTAAAAATCCTCTGCCAGGTTAGACATCTATCACTTAATATTCTTTGAGTAAGTTTTTTTTTTTTTTTACCATGTAAAAACTTTATAATATTAGCCAGTCCCTACTTCATTATTATGTCCAAAAGAAATGTGTGGTATTGAATTAGTACTAAAACTAGCTATCAGGATATTGTGGGTTGCATCCCAGATATATTATTGGCTGCTTGACTTTCTGGGACTCCGATTCCATGTCTACAAAATGAAAGTATTGAACAAAGTGATCTCTAGAGTTCCTCCTATGTTAATCATGCTTTTTATTCTAGGATATCATGAAAAATTATTTCAGGTACTTTGTTGAAGTACACATACACAGTATATGTGTACTCCCCCAATCTACCACTTTAGAAATTATATATAAAAAGGTGATGAGGTCCTCCTTTTGATTGAGTAGCTCCTATCTGACAAGACCTCCTGCAGAGATAGATGACAAACTATGAATAAAACACAAAAAACTGCCATCTGAAAGCTCTGGTAATTGAACAGAAAGCAGCATTATTTTGGAGGAATCAAAACATAGAGACAGTGAATGCCAGAGTGGGATTTCTATTTGGGCGGCTTTGTCCTCAGGTCAGCATAGTTGTGGCATTGATAATGTGGAACAGCTAACGTTCCAATAGAAAGCCCACCTTCTTCTGGTGGGAGGAGCCAGGTGAACGGTTTGGGGCAACCAGAGAGCCAGAAAAGGGAAACCTTGATTTTGTGTGCAGCCTTGAACTTCGGGCTGATCTCGAACCTTGCTTGCATGGGGTAGACTGAGATCAGTCAGAACCAAGATCTGAGCTGCCATGCACCTCAGGTGTGACAGAATTTGCAGTTTAAATCTAATGAAGTTATTTGCCTACTGAAACAAAAACCATGAACTCTCTTCGGAAGACTATAATAGAATGCAGGGTTTCCACAACATAACATTGACAATGTCCAGGATACAATCTAAAATTGAGCTAGGATATTATGACCCATTCTGAAGAAAAAAGTTGACAAGTACCAACCCCAAGATGGGTCATATGTTCAAATTATCACACAAAGACTAAAAAGCAGCTCTTAAAACTGTCCCAATTTCTCAGAAAGGAAAATATGCTTAAAACCAAAGAAAAGACAGATAATATCAACAGAGAAATAGAAAATATTTATCTGAAATTAAAAATTCACTGGCTGAGCTAAAAAGCAGAGATGACAGAGGATAGAACCAATGAACTTGAAATTAGAGCAATAGAAATTATTTAGTAGAAAGAAGAGGGAGGGAAGAAGTTACACTAAAATAAGCAGAGCCTCAGAGATGTGGAACAGTATCAAAATGCCTAGTGTATGTGTAATTGGAGAACGAGAAGGAGAGACTAGAGAGAGTAAGGTAGAAAATATATTTAAAGAAATAATATTTAAAACTTTCCAAATTTGATGAATGAATCTAAATTCAACAAGATTCAGCAAGCCCCAGACAGGATAAATTTGAAGAAAACCATGCATAGGCACATCATAGTCCAACCATCAAAAAACAATGGTGAAGAGATCTTGAAAGCTTCCAGGTAAGAACACCACATTACATACACAGAGACAACAATTTAAATGAGCATGGACTGTTGATCAGAAATCATGGCAACCAGAAGAGAAAACTATAAAGTGCTGAAAGGAACAAAACCTGCCAACCTTGAGTTTTGTATGTGGTGAAAGTATCTTTCAAGAATGAAGGTGAGACATTTTCAGATTGAAAGGAAACTAAGAATTTGTTGCCAAGAAGACTTTACCATAAGAAATGTTAAAGGAACTTCTTCAGACTGAAGGGAAATAATACCAGAGGGAAACTTGAATATTTAGACTTATTGAAGAATATTGGAAATGCTAAATACCCAGGTAAATACAACAGGCTATTTTTTTTTTTCCTTTTTAATGTCTTTAACATATACGTGATTATTTGACTAAAGGTTACAGCTTGCCTCTGTGATGTTAATAGTGTATGTAGATCTATTCTGTTTGGAAATTGTGGCTTTTACTAAAGGTGACTGCTATGGTGTGGCTGTTTGGGTAAATCTACTTGTACAATTTTAAGGTTTTTACATTTTATATAATGTGGGCAAATATTTAAGTTAAAGATATATATTGTAATACCTACAGCAGGGTTTCTGAACTTTGGCACTATTGACATTTACACTAGATAATTCTTTGCCGTGAGAATGTGTCCTGTGCCTTGTAGGATGTTTGACAGCATCTTTGGCACCACTAGATGCCAGTGGGATTCTTTTCACCCCACCTATAGTTGTCTCCACACATTGACGAATGTTATTCCTTGGCAAAATCACCCCTGGGTGAGAACCACTGTCCTAGAACAATCCCTTTTTAAAAAATGTGAAGAGGTATAATTTAAAAAGTTAATATGTACATCGAAATGCAATTCTAAAAAGTATTTAAATCTAACAGAAAGTGGGAAAGAAAAAATAGCAATAGAAACTGAAGGGACAAACAAATAAATAGTAGTCTAAATTCCAGCCATATCAACAACTATTTTAGTATTAATGAGCTAAACACTCCGATCGAAAGATGAAGATTGTCAGAGTGAATTAAAGAAAAAAATGAATTAAAGATCTAAACATAAGCCATGTACAAAAGATGCATTTTGAATATGAAGACATAGGTTGAAAATAAATAAATGGGAAAACATGCCATGGATAAAAAAGCAGAAGTAGCTGCATTAACTCCAGATTAAAAAAAAATACTCCAAGACACAAAATATCAAATAAAGAGGGTCATTCCATAATAATAAAATTTTGAAGATAAAACTATATATAGCAAACATTGATGGAAGTTATGAGTAGTTCTGTGATCATGGTATGAGATTATTAACACTGTCCTCTCAGCAATTAATAGAACAGCTAGACTAAAACAAAAACTAGACAACAACAAAACAAGACATGGAAGATCTGAACAACACTATCTGATATTTATAGAATGCCACTCCTAACTTCTGTACAATATATACAGTATTCAAGAGTACATGGTATGTTCCCCAGGAGAGACTGTATGCAAGGCAATTAAGTAAATTTCAGTATTAGAAAAATTGAAACTGTACAATGTGTAATATCTGACCACAAAGGAATTAAATTAGAAATCAATAACACTAAGGTATTTAGGAATACCCAGAATATTTCTAAATTAAACAAAATACTTGTAAATAATCTATGTGTCAAAAACGAAATCATAAGGGAGATTAGAAAATATTTTGAACTGAATTATAAAAATGCAACATCATAATTTGTGGAATACGGCTAAAGTTTAAAGAGAAACTTATGGCTTTAAATGCTTAGATTAAAAAAAAGAAGAAAAGGTCTAAAATCACCAAATTAGGCTAGGGGGGAAAAAAAAGCAAAGTAACTAGAAAGAATGAAATCATAAAAATAAGATCAGAAATCGATAAAATACTCATAAGCAAGTTTAGTAAGGGTGATCAATATAAATATACCCGAACTAAATTATTGGCAACAAGCAATCTGAAAATGAATAAAACACTTGGGAATAAATTTAACAAAATAGGTACAGATTCTGTACACTGGAAAACACAAAACATTGCTGAGAAGTTAAAGGATATCTAAATAAATGGAGAGATACACCATGTTCATGGATTAGAAGACCATAGGGTTAAGATCAGTAGTGGGCTGACTTACATAGTGGACCACAAAGTAAATATTTTAGGCTCTGTCGGTCATGCAGTCTCTGTTACAACGACACCACTCTGCTGTTGCAACGTGAAAACAGCAATAGATAACATGCCAATGAATGGGTAGTGCTATGTTCCAATAGAACTTTATTTATAAAAACAGGCAGTGGGCTGGATTTGGCTTGTGGACTATTGTTTGCTGACCTCTCATTAAGATCACAGTTGTTTCCAGATTGCTTTATAGATTCAGTGCAATTCCTATGAGAATTCCAATAGTGTGTTTAATAGAAATTGACAAAATTATCCTAAAATTTATGTGGATATGCAAAGTTACTAGAATAGTCAAAACAACTGTGAAAAAGAAAGGATTTACAGTATTTGATTTCAAAACGTAATGTAAAGTTATAATAATCAAGAGAGTGTGGCATTGGTATAAAGGCAGACTTATTGATGAATGGAATAAAAGCTAAAACTATAAAACTTCTTGAAGAAACCACAGGAGAAAATCTTCATGACCTTGGATTAGGCAAAGATTTTTTAGATAGAACACCACAAGTGACTGAAAAAAGATTAATGATTTCCTAGTTTGAGATGTGGAGGAGAGGATATGGACTGCAAAAATACACATGGGATTTTTGTGGGAAATGATTGAAATGTTTGTTATCTTGATTGTGATGGTGGTTTCATGAGTGTATATAGCTGTCAAGACTCATGAAATCATGCACTCTAAATGGATCTAGTTTATTTTTCCATACAAATAATAAAATCTCAAAATTGATTAAAAAGAAGAGAAAAAACTTAATGTAAGGTTAAGTACCTGATTGGAAACAAAGAGTGATCTAGAATACAGATCTGAAGTAATTGCTCAGAGTGCAGAGCAGAGAAACAAGGAAGATGTGCAAAATGATAGAGAAGTTAGACACATGTATGAACGATAAAGGGAAAAGATCCAATATTCATTAAATGGGAGCTCAAGAAGATAATAGAGAAAATGGGAGAAAGGCACTATTCAAATAGGTAATGGTTGAGAGTTCTCCAGAATTGATGAAAGCCACAAACTCTTAAAGTGTCCCAGGAAGCATGTTGCAAGACAATAAAAAATAAATCTTTAGTTAGATGTGTTGTAGTCCAGCTATTAAATCGTAAGGCAAAGAGAATATCACAAAGTAAGTCGGAGAGAAAAGAGAAACTACATATATGGTGTAATAAAATTAGAATAGAAAAAAATTGGATAGAATTAGACATCTATTCATGATAAAAGCTCTTAGCAGAATTGGATTTGAAGGGCATTTATATAATCTGATAAATGCTGCCTGATAAGTCTGATAAAGCTACCCAAAACAAAAACATACAAAAAAGCAAGTCTTTTATCATTCTCTTTAAGTTCAAGACTGAGACAAGTTTGTCCACCACCACTACTTGCTGGTTCATTAAAACAAGAAGGAAAAATAAAAGATACAAAGATTAAAATGAAAGAAGCAAGACTGTCATTGTTACTTATATGTTTGTCTACACAGGAAACTGAAAGAGTCTTGAGATTGTGAGCATTTCTGTATACCAACCACAGTTTTGAAAAACATATAACTAAAATGCAACAAAAGTACAAGGTTTCTAGGAATATATCAAAGAAAAGTTAGGCAAGGCTTTTATTGAGAGAATTGTACAACTTTGTTGAAAAAATTAAGTAAGCTTTAAAAAGGTGAGAGACACTATGCTCATGGACAGGGAGATAGAATATTTTAAAGATGTCTTTAAATGAATCCATAAAATCAATGCAGTCTTACTAAAACCACAATGGGTTTTTACATGAAATTAGATAAAAGTTGCACAGAGAAGCTCAGGTACTCTTGAAGAACAACAAAGAGGGAGGAGGAGACTTAGCCTACTAAATATCAAGTTTATTCTAAAAGCTATGGGACTTACTACAATAAACCAGTGGGACAGAATAGCGAACCTTCTACGTATGGGAACTTAATATATGCCGGAAGTGGCATTGCAGGTCAATGGATGATCATACCATTCTCCAAAGTAGGAAATCAGTAAGTAATGTCTAATAGTGAAATTCAAGAAGTAACAGTATAATCACGTTATTTAGAAATTTGGATGTAGGGCGCTTGGGTGGCTCAGTCAGTTAAGCTTCCGACTTGGGCTCAGGTCATGACCTCACGGTTGGTGGGTTTGAGCCCCACGTTGGGCTCTGTGCTGACAGCTCAAAACCTGGAGCCTGCTTTGGATTCTGTGTCTCCCTCTCTCTCTGCCCCTCCTCCACATGTGCTCCGTCTGTCTGTCTCTCTCTCTCTCAAAAATAAAACATTAAAAAAAATTAAAAAAAAGAAATTTGGATGTAAACGCTAGAAATAAAAAGCTATGAGTTGAAAATGATTACCTCTGGGGAAAGGGAATAACGAGATGGAGGTGAACAGGAAACAGGTAAATTCCTTTTTTCTTTTTTTAAATAATGAATTTTTTAGAAATTGTCTTTAAAATTGGTAAGAGAATAACATAGAAAAGTGTAAGTGGTTTAATTAAAAAATATATTGCATCTTGTAAAAAGGTTTTTAAAAAAATTCTCTTTTCCTATAGTATGTTGAATATGCTTCAATTTTATCTTCCTGGTACTGCACCACTTGGCCAGTATGTCAAGCCAAATCTGATTTATCGGAATGTATCAAAATATGCATATTCATAACTTTATTTTTTTAACTGTAAAAAGTTTTTTTTACTGTCTTCAAGTGGTTTTTATTTTTGATGTTTAAAATAAGTTGTCATTTGATAATCTTATATTGTATACTCTTAGTCCTCAGTATATTGAGTTAGAAATTATTTCATTGATTCCTAAGTATAATTTTTTTTAGCATTAAGTGGTTATTGTTTTAAGAAAGATATCACCAGTCTTTCTACATTTTTAAATAACAGAAGGGAACAAGGGATTTGATGTAGGTAGTAGCTCTATTGTTATCATCTGGCTAAGCATTATCTAGAATATTACAGTCTTCCTGTTGCTGTACTTAAGAATACCAAAAATAAAGTTAAATGCTACCCCAAAAAGGATGAATGGGATGATATTGGCCTTGATAGCATGGATATGCTTAAATATATATTACTTGGAGAATAGGCGACTACAGGGGAAACAACTGTCTTTCACATATTTAATAGGATGCCGTGTGAAATAGGAAACTGGGACTGAAGCCATGTAAAAACAATAGAGGAAGTTACAGAGCCACATTTGCCCAAAATAAGGAAGCACTTTCTAGGAATGGAGAATACCTAGCAATGTAGGAAACGGACTCTGAAGAATAGAACTCCTTTAAGTATGGGTTGGGTATCCTTATATTAAATTCCCGAGAGATGGCTTCTTCATTGTATGAAAATTGATCTCTAAGGTCCTTTAAAATTTTCAGATTGTTTTGTAACATTGAGATACTTGCTTAGCTTTGAAGTATTTTGTGTTTTCCAGACCAGTGAATGGAGGTTAAGCTATGTCAATAAGGAATTTGCTGTCTGTCCTTCTTACCCGCCAATTGTCATAGTGCCCAAATCCATTGATGATGAAGCTCTTCGGAAGGTAGCTACATTTCGGCATGGAGGACGCTTCCCAGTACTCAGCTATTATCATAAGAAAAATGGAATGGTAAGTATACAGTATTGCTGCTTGATCTGTGAATGCCTTGGTTTGCAGATCTTTCCTTAGAAATGTTCCACTTTCTGTGTACTTGTTCATTGATGCGATTAGTCTCCCTTGCCAGAACTTCCTTCTTTTAAACATTAGGGAATCAGGAGTAGAGTGTTTTCCGTGATTAGGATATGACTTTGAATTCTTCTCATGATGCTGCTCAAAATTAGAAAGGCCAGACAGGTGGGGTGCTTGGGTGGCTCAGTCGGTTAAGCGTCCGACTTCAGCTCAGGTCATGATCTCGCAGTCCGTGAGTTTGAGCTCCGCGTCAGGCTCTGTGCTAACAGCTTGGATCCTGGAGCCTGCTTTGGATTCTGTGTCTCCTTCTCTGTCTGGGCCTCCTCTGCTCTCTCTCTCTCAAAAATAAATAAATATTAAAAAAAAAAAACAAAAAAACAGGCAGGTTTATCTTAAGGACTCAGTACTAAGGGAACTAATGTTTATTTGATACTTAAAATAACACTGTTAGGTAGAAAAATAAATTTCTCTGACCAGAATAATGGTAGAATTCTTTTTTTAAATTATTTTTACCCAAATTTCCCTGTAAAAAGTAAATTGAGCAGATATTTTTATTTTCAAAAAGGAGAAGAATGACATGTTATTAGTTACACTTTAAGTAAACACAGGAGTCAGTAATTGAATAGTGCTTGCTGTATGTGTGTTTCCTAAATATTTTCTAAATCTGTTTCTGTCCTCTTATTTTCTCTCAGTCAATAAACTCGGCTTCTCATTTTGAAACCAATAGTAAAATAGTGGATAAGTTATGGTCATTTTCCGTTGCCTTTTTTCCCCTGGATAATAAGTCAAGCATGGATATTTAGGGTAAAAAAATTTCCAAAAAATTTGCTACTTTGGCATCAGATCATCTATCCCATTTGCATAGTAATATTTCTGTTTGTTAGAGAGTTCATTACAAAGCATTTTAAAAATGGATATTAAATATACTATATGTCCATTTACATGGTTAGTGCAGTCTGGGAGTTAGCCATTGTCATCCTCTGGATGACCTTTCTTGATCATAATAAATTTCAAGGTAGTTAAGATAACAGCATATATTATGGGGAGAAAGTGAAATAACTCTAAACCATTCACCAAAGAAGAGATCCGTATAATATTAATTTCTTGAGAAAATGAAAGGTTTCAAAATCAAACCTTTCAAAATATATAGTTGATGGTCTTTGGAAATAAGTTTCTAAATCCTGAAATACTGAATAGGGTGAAAGAGGGTAACAGGAGAATAAATAATAGACAAGCAGCTTTAAAGATATTAAAAATGATTCCCCAAACACAAATAGTACATAAACTTTATTTTACCATTGGTGGCTTTTCTCTTTATAGTTTTTCTCTTTTTATAGTTCTTTCTTTTTTTATTTTTATTTTAGAGAGAGAGAGCATGAGAGGGGAGAGGGGTTGGGGGCAGGGGGGAGAGAGAGAATGAATGTGAATGAATCCCAAGCAGGCTCCACACTCAGCGCAGAGCCTGATGCAGGGCTTAATCCCATGACCCTGTATCATGACCTGAGCTAAAATCAAGAGTTGGTTGCCAAACCTACTGAGCCACTCAACCGCCCCTCTTTTTCTTCTTCCTCTTCTTATTATTTTAGAGAGAGAGAGAGAGAGTACACTTGAGCTGGGGAGAGGGACAGAGGGGGAGAAAGAGAGAGAGAGAGAGAGGGAGGGAGGGAGGGAGAGGGAGAGGGAGAGGGAGAGGGAGAAGGAGAGGGAGAGGGAGAGAGAATCCCAAGTAGAGCATGCTGAGCATGGAGCCTGATGCAGGGCTTGATCCTATGACCCTGGGACCATGACCTGAGCCAAAATCAAGAGTTGGACGCTCAACTGACTGAGCCACCCAGGTACCCCATCTCTTTATAATTCTTGATTAAACCTGCCAACCCTCTTTATGTAGTTGAAGCAAAAGTTTACTGGCACATAGGCCATTATTATTATCTCTGTTACAGGGCCATGTCCAGTAAACAATTTACTAACTAAACAAATTGTGATAATTGATCTTTTTAGCAATTGTAATTTATTATGTGGAAGTATTTTGAGAAGTAGGAAGAAAAATTGTGTTAAAGTGCAAGGCTTATTTTTGTTTTAGTTATTAACTATTGCAAATATGTGGAGATACTTCTTTGTTTTATAATCATATTCATCTTCAAAGTGCCACACAATTGTTTTTGAGATACTCTTAATCTAGCTAATTTATTTCTATTTTCAGAAACTTTCAAAGCAGCTACTCTTAAATTTTAAACTGCATCGTGCTTCTAGGTAATCATGCGAAGCGGTCAGCCACTCACTGGCACAAATGGGAGAAGGTGCAAAGAAGATGAAAAGCTGATAAATGCTACCCTCAGGGCAGGGAAACGTGGCTACATCATTGACACACGGTCTTTAAATGTAGCTCAGCAAGCTAGAGCCAAAGGCGGAGGCTTTGAACAAGAAGCCCATTATCCCCAGTGGAGGCGGATTCATAAGTCCATTGAGAGGTAACAGACTCTGGAGACAGTAGTAGGCTCTTATTTGAAGCGAATTAGAATGGGTGAGCCCTTAGCTGCAAAAATCACAAGTTCTCAAATGAACCTACACATTAACTTAGAGTCAGAAATTGGCTGGATCTCCTGTCGCGTTTTATAAGATAAGCAGGAAACTTATCTTGGATGCCCACAGCTGACTTTTAGTCAGGTAGCATGCTTTCTCTCTCTCTCTTTTTTTTTAATGCTTTATATATTTATTTATTTTTATTTTATTTATTATTTTTTTTAATTTACATCCAGCATGCTTCCTCTTAAGTTAACTCTGAAATTTCATCTCCGCAAGGTCAGAGGTCTGCTCCTCTCCTTGTAAGATCAGTGGTCATCAAACTTACTGAACAGATACGCCACGGATAAGTATATTTTTCTAAGTCAGAAGACTAGACACTTTCCCCCACACCCACCTATTCTCCCACCCTGTTTCCTCCACCTACCTCTTGTTTATGCCTACAATTAGAGGTTTATAGGGACTTTTGGAAGGGTGGGTGGGAGTTGGAGCTAATAAAACAGTGGGGTCTGAGCTGGCCCTGGGCATCCCTGCTAAAGGTACTGGGTATCCAGTGTTGGATCTGTGGAAATAGGATTGCAGATGTCAGTGGTGCGGCCTCGTGACTTCTTACAAAATGCGGTGTTCTGGCCCACTCCCCAGTCAGGTAATTTAGCTATGTAAACTGGGTTTAATCTGTTCAGGTGAGAAATGGTTTACCATGACAGGCATTTTAAGTATCTTTGCTGTCATGTTTACATATTATTTTTTCAGTGTTTAATCAAGTTATTGTGTAGTAAGGTAAATATTTTTATACCATTTTGAGCTACTTTTCCTCTTCGATATATTGGAGGTTGAAGTTTTGGTTGGTTTCTCTCTTCATCAGTGTGTTTTCTATTTTCTTTTTACTTTTTCTTATTTTTTAAAGGTATCACATTCTTCAGGAGAGCTTAATCAAACTCGTGGAAGCTTGTAATGACCAAACACATAACATGGACAGATGGCTCAGTAAATTGGAAGCTTCTAACTGGCTGACTCACATCAAAGAGATTCTTACAACTGCCTGTCTAGCGGCTCAGTGTATCGACAGGTAGAGTGTATTTCGGTGTTCTGAAATGGGACACGCAGCGCTAACTAGACTTTGCTTTTATCCAGACATGTGTTTATCTATTGTGTTAAAAGTTTGTGTCTAATCTCTATTCTATGTTGAGATCATTGCATAAATTACTGTATAAGGTGGTCAATGCCATTCAGTGCTATCAATGAAGTGTGTGCATAGAGTCTGGCATTTAATTGGTGATTAATGTTTGTTGAACAGATATGAACCACAGGCACACATCTTCAAGGACACAAAGTTTTTAAATACTAAAGGAACTCTTTTTTTCTATAAAATCCTTGAATTTTGAATCTACCTATTTTCCTTTGCTTAAACTGTGAACAAGAATGAAAAGAAGTTTTCTTATTTGTTCTCAGAGGGCCAGGCTTGCCTTCTTACTTTCGAAATATCAATGAGAGGAAACATGTAATTTTGTTACATGGTAAAATGATTCTTTCTAATCTCTCAGATATCTTATTACAACGTACTTGATACGTGCCATTATAACAGGATCTCAAGTTGAGAAAACCCGATGGCAGTGATGTAAAGTATATGAAGTGATTTTAGTTTATTCATTCAGCTGAAGGTTGCTAATCCTTGAGACTTGAAGCAGAGGACTTGAACAGAGAACTGGTATAAGTTGTTTCAGAAGCTTAGAATCCCCCTTTTAAGAAGGGGATTCTTCTGAGACAATAGGTAGGTGTAAGTATTGCCACTACATAGTTGGATGACACTTTTCCTTGAAACTGTAATTTGTCTTATTGATGCTTCCAAATTAGGGAAATAGACATATGTAATTTTTTTGTGGTTAGTGAGAAATTGGTAATAGAATGGGTTGCTTAAGGTCATGTGGTAAATTAGTGACAACACCAGAAATGGGTAGAGATTTTTGGTCTGGATTCTCAGGCTGTCACCAGTTTTTTGTTTTAGGCAAAGCTCAAAGCTCATTTACCTAACGAAATATGGGAGTTAAAGAAGAGGTTCTACGGCAGACAAATCAATACTACAGAATGATGAGGTGTTGATATTAAAGGTTCTGTTTCTTTTTAACCCAAGTTAAAAAGATTTCCCCTTACATGATGAGTGCAGAGCTTCTGTTTTCTTATGAACCATAAATTGTAATAAACATTTCTCACCGTGTTGTCCGAATTTGCAGCCATAATAATGGGATGCCACAGATTAAGGGAACCCTAGGTGGAGAACAGTATTTGCTATCTCCACCTTTGTTTAGAGTCAGCTGGCCACCTTAAACAAGGACTTCCACATTCTTAACAAGAGTTGAAGGTTTTGGTTTATTTTGCCATGATTGAGTTACCTTTTCTGATATTAGGCTTATTATTTATACCTCCATAAAAGTCTGCCCTTATAATTAACTGCTCAAAATGTAAAAATAGACCTTAAATTAATTGAATTGAATTTCAAATACACCACAGATAACTAAGATATATAGATTCAATATATACATCAGAAGCCTTAAACTATTTACTCATACCGTTCTTCCTCGTCATGAGATTTCATTCTTAGAATAAGGTTGTTAACCTAACCAGGGACCTTTATTTTCAAATTAAGAACTCTCAAATGATCCAGCAAAAGACAAAAAGCTAAGTATGTCATCTGTAGTGTAACAAAAATTGACAATGACCTAAATGTCTAATTCTCAGACATTTCAGCAAATTATAGTTGATCACCTAATAGAATATTATATAACCATGAATACAATACTTCTAAGGGTGGTATAGAAACATGGGAAAATGTTTATAATAAAAGTGGAAATAGTAAGAAATTACCTTATGTTATAGCTACGTAAAGTATATATGTATGTGGGAAAAGAATGAATAGTAACCAAACTGGAGACTCTTCTGGAAAATTTTATTCACTGTCATTTCAAGATAAGAGGTAGAAGGGGAGAGGAAAAAATGTAGTTAGTTTAGTTTTTGGTGTTTCCTTCCACTCTCTTTAGAATATTGGGTCCCAGACTCCTCCTAAATATTGTGGTATAATAGTATCATTGCCACTGAGTTTCTAGATTGAAAGTTTTATGTTTTGTTTTATGTATCTTGTTTTCATGTTTCTAAAAATGCGGTTTAGGACTTGTTTCCTAGATTCATTATGTTACAGTTTATGAAGGCATCCTTACAGTCAGCTGAGGTGGAAAGATAGAATCAAGGTCAGAGAGATACAGAAAAATAACTTTAAGTGTGTGTTCCTAGGTGTGATGAGAAAAGGCTTTAGTTAATAGGCAGAAAAGATAAGTGCTTACTGTGCATGATAAGGACTGCTTTTGGGTTTTGTAAAGGGAGAAAAAATTCAACTAAAAAGTTTTGTGAAATTTGTTGTAAGTTAAAGAGGTTCTTGCCATGTGAAATTTGGAACTTATAGTTTTATTTATTTATTTCTCCTAAGAGAAGCTCTCTTCATTTGCCTTACTTAGACTCTCAACCCTGCTGGACAGAGCAGAATCTATGAGTTTGAAATACTGTACTCAGTAAATGTTTATTATTAACAAAGTTGACTGACCATGTTGGGAGTATCCCATTTGTACTCTGGATTTTCCTATCAGGGAAGGGGCATCCATATTGATTCATGGAACAGAAGGAACTGATTCCACACTTCAGGTTACCTCCCTGGCCCAGATCATCTTGGAACCGAGAAGCAGGACCATCCGTGGTTTTGAGGCCCTGATAGAAAGAGAGTGGCTGCAGGTGAGAAACACTGTTTGATGTGCACAGGAACTGCTAATAATAATGGGTGTGATCCTAGTTGTAGGACAGACATAATGTATGAAGTTTTGATTAAAATGTTTACATTATATGTTTAGTTTTCTGGAGGCAAATAATCTGTCTTCCTCTCAGTAAATGTTTATAATCTTTACTGCCTCTCAATTTTGTACCTGTCTTTGCTTATATTGCTCATTTGGCATTTTATTCCCTTAACAAGCTCTCACTAGTTGTACTTTGTTACCTACAAGGGAAAGAACAAAGAGCGTAAAACATAGTCTCTGTCTTGCAGAGCTTAATTTTGCTAGAGATAAAAAACATAAAGCAGGAAAGGGATGCGGGGATTTGTAATTATAAGACGTGTGCTTTAGTGCTTTCTGCCTTTTGCTTGTCTGGTTCCCCTCTATCCTCTTGCCCAACCAGGTGAAATCCTTCTCATGCTTTAAGATACAGCTAAATGTCACTGCTATCCTGAAGTCTTGGGACCTTAACCTTCTTCACAGATAAAATCCATCCATTGTCTTCATGATTTGTTTCCTAGACCCAAATAAAGTGATTCCTTTGAGGTCAGGGAACCATGCGCAGCTGCTCTGTTATCCCTAGGACACAATGCAGTGCTATCACATAATGCTGAATGACAACTGAAAGAAAGTTCTCATGAAATAGATTGAAACCTCCAAGTCAGAGATTAACTTATAAATGTATATACACTGTGTAATTTAGCAAATAATTGTGATTGAGAACAGATGTTTAGATATATCTTGAAAGTGGAAGTATCTCTGGAGAAAAATCTTTTCTGGACCTTCTAGTTAAAATTCAGGTTTGTTGCATGTTAATGCTGTTATGGATACCTTGTCTATCTTGCCTGACAACTGATTTGTATCTCTGTTCAAATCAGACCATCCCAAATATTTGGCAAAAATCTATTCAGCCACATTCCTCATGATGCATAGCAAACAAATAAAATAAATGTGACTTACTTACTCATATATTACCATTTTAATGAGTCTCGAAGTACCATTAGCCACTAGAAAATGCTGATGTCATTATCTTTGTCTGGTAAAGTAGTATAAGGATCCAAAGATAAAGCAAGTTTGTGAAATACCTAGAAGGGTGTCATTTGGGACAAGGTCAGTACTCAGGTTCTGGGTGGGCCAGAGAGCCAAATGATTCTTGAATTTCCTTTAGTCAGTACATGTCAGACTCCTCCAATTCTTTTTGAGAGAAGAGGGGAACTAGGGACAATTTTTATCTCTAATATAAAAGTATTCATAAATATCTCTTCACGACACTAACTTTTTTCCCATATGTAATTAAAAATTGAATATCAGGAGTGACTTTACAAAGTTTGTGAGAGCCCCAGATTTATTTCCATTTAGTGGTGAGGCTTACGTAGCTTACAACAATCTGCAGTGCTTTGGACAGATAAAACGTGATAGCTGTCTTTTGTTTTGTACTTGAAGACCTTACATTCTTTGACTTTGCTACAAATTACACAGACCTAGAAAATTTTATTTTATGAAGTTCACCAAGGATAATTGCAGTTCGTATGGTTATGCCGTAACTGCATGGCCTTGTTACATGTTTGGAAGTTGTGTTTCTTTCCTTAGATGCTAAAAATTGTTTTAAGCCAAGAAATCATTAATGTAAACAGCAGCCATCCAAATTACATGATGTTCCATTTAATAAGTTTTGTTGTAACTGTGTGAAATATGTTAATAGAATGTGCTGTAATGTGATCTCAGTAAGCTATGACTGCCACCTTTCCATCTTCTGTCTTAGGCTGGTCACCCATTTCAGCAGCGCTGTGCACAGTCAGCCTATTGTAATAGTAAGCAGAAGTGGGAGTCACCTGTATTTCTTCTCTTCTTGGACTGTGTGTGGCAGATACTTCGTCAATTTCCTTGTTCTTTTGAATTTAATGAGAATTTCCTCATCATGCTCTTTGAGCATGCATATGCCTCACAGTTTGGAACATTTCTCGGCAACAATGAAAGTGAAAGGTGAGTACACTGTTTACACGGGATGGGGGCCATTTCGTTTGTAATTGTTTTGGTCACCTCCTAAAAGAGACCAGGATTTGGTTCCATATTAATGTTATTTGTAAGATGGTAGAGGTTACAATTAGTATAGGTAAATTACATAACGTGTTCTTATTATGAGCCTATCACATGCTAGGTGAGACCATGTCCTAGATTTTGTTCTGTTAGATTAAAATTAGTCTACATACTGATTTAAAAGCTTTGAGTAAATTTGGCAACCATTTTAAATGTTAATTTCCTTATCTAAGATCATGGTAATCTTATATCTGGAAGAGGCCCCTCCATCCAATTTTATAGATTAGGACGGTATCCAAAAAGTTAAATGACGCAGCCAGTTGGTCACCAGTAGTAGTAGGGCTAGGATACAGGTCTTCTACTCCTGCTCCAGACTTTCTTTATTACACCTGGAAACTGCCCTCAGGCCCAGAGTGACAGTCTCACTTCACAGCCTACACTCTGTCAAGTTCATAGGTTTATTTAGAAGATTCATATCAGAATGATCTTTAAAGGTGATCAACTGGTAATTTCAGTTGGGTACAGTCAAAAGGCTTTCTCTTTTTTCTGTTGTCATTCTAGCTAAAGAGACAGTTTTGTTGATCTTTTCAGAGAACTGACTTTTGGTTTCATTGATGCTCTCTATTATCTGTTTATTTTCTGTTTTGTCCATCTACTCTCTATTGTTCATTTTTTTCTTTCTGCTAGCACTGGTTTAGTTTCCCCTATTTTTCTAGTTCCTTAAGATATAAAGTTATCGATTTAAAAGTTTTGGGGGCGCCTGGGTGGCTCAGCTGGTTAAGCCTCCAACTTTGGCTCAGGTCATGCTCTCATGGCTCATGTGTTTGAGCCCCATGTCGGGCTCTGTACTGACAGCTCAGAGCCTGGAGCTTGCTTTGGATTCTGTGTCTGTCTCTGTCTGCCCCTCCCCACTTGCACTCTGTCTCTTTCTCTCTCTCTCAAAAATAAAAAAACAGACACTAAAAAAAAATTTAAGTTTTTGATTTGAGGTATTTGTTCTTTTTTAATAGAGGTTTTTACTGCTATAAATATCCATCGGAGCACTGCTTTTCACTGGGTCCCCATACGTTGTGTTAGCACGTTGTGTTTTTCTTTTCATTCATCTGTTAAGTGTTTTCTAATTTCTTTTGTGATTTCTTCTTTAACCCATTGGTTGTTTAAAATTGCTTTATATAATACCACATGTTTATGAATTTTCCATTTTTTCTTATGTTATTGATTTCTAATTTCATGCTGTTGGAAAAGATACTTAGCTGGCTTTTAAACTTTTAAAATTTATTGAGATTTATTTTGTGGACTAACATGTGATATATCCTGAAGAATGTTTTATGTACACTTGAGAAAAATGTGTACTCTGATGTTGTTGAGCAGAGTATTATATATTTGTTTTACATTTTATTCAAATCCTGTTATTTCCTTATTGATCTTCTGTCTAGTTCTATACATTATCAAAAGTGGGATATTGAAGTCCTCCACTATATTGTAGAATTATCTATTTCTCTCTTCCATTACATCAGTTTTTGCTTCATATATTTTGTGGCTCTGGTGCAAAGTGCCATAAATTATATGTTTGTAATTATTTTATCTTCTTCATGGATTGACTCTTTTTCCAGTTTATAATGTCCTGCTTTGTCTCTTGTAAGAGTTTTTGTCCTTAAGTTTATTTCATCTGATGTAATATGTCCTCCTTAGCTCTCTCTGGGTTACTATTTGTATGAAAAATCTTTTTTCTTCCTTTTACTTTCAGTCTGTTTGCATCTTTTGTAGACAATATATAGTTGGATCATGTTTTAAAATCCATTCTGCCAATCTCTGCATCTTGATTGGAGAATTTACTTCGTTTATATTTAAAGTGATTACTGAAAAGGAATGGCTATTTCTGCCAGTTTGATATTTGTGTTCTGTTTATTTTATACTCTTTTGTTCTTCATCTCCTCCATTACTTGCCTTCCTTTGTGTTTAATTGATACCTTATAGTATACTATTGTGATTCCCTTCTTGTTTCCTTTTGTGTATATTAAAACAGTTTTTTGGGTTTTTTTTTACTGGTTACCAGGTGGATTTCAGTTAACATCCTAAATTTATAACAATCTACTTGACTACAAACTTAGCTTCAGTAAGCATATGGCATACAAAACTTTGCTCTTGTATAGCTCCACTCCTCTATGTGTTGTTATCCCAAGTTATATTCTTATATATGCCCATTAACATGGATTTATTACTGTTTTTATCCATTTGTCTTTTAAATTATGTAGGAAATAAAAAGAGGAGTTACAAATCAAAAATGCAATAATAACTTTTATTCTTTCCTATGTAATTATCTTTGCCGAGTTGTATGTTCACATGGCTTGGAGTTACTGTCTAGTGTCCTTTCATTTTAGCTTGAAGGATTCCTTTTTGCATTTTTCTTGCAAAGCAAGTCTTCTAGCAATGATCTCCCTCAGTTTTTATTTTATTGCCAGATGTGGAATTCTTCGTAGGTAGTTTGGTTTTCTTTTAGCACTTTAAAAATGTTATTGCCCTCCCTTCTGGCCTCCATGGTTTCTGATGAGAAACCTGTTCTGGAGGGATCATGTAGGATCCCTGTATTTGAGAAGTTGCTTTTCTCTTGCTGCTTTCAAGATTCTCTGTCTGGCTTTGACAATTTGATTATGGTGTGTCTCACTATGGGCAGTGAGTTGCTTTTATCCTTCTTGGAGCCTGTGGAGCTTCTTAAGTATGTAGATTTGTGTCTTTTATCAAGTTTGGGGAGTTTTCAGTCCTTAATATTTGCATGTGTGTGTGTGGTTCTTTTTGTGTTTGTGTTTTTTCCCCATTTGTGTTGAGGTATAAATGACAAATTGGCCATGAATTCTTTATATATTCTTTTGTTCCCTTTCTCTCTTCTGTCTCTGGGACTCCCATTATGCGTATGTTGGTATATTGCTTAGGCTCTGTTCATTTTTCTTTATTCTTTTTTTGTTCTTCTCAGAGTGGGGAATTTTTGTTGACCTGTCTTCAAATTTGTTTATACCTGTGCCTGCTCAAATCTGTAATTAAAACCCATCTAGTGCGTTTTTTGTTTTTTTTTAATTTCAGATATTATACTTTTCAGTTTCAGAATTTCTGTTTGGTACTATTTTATAATTTTGTCTATTGATATAGTCTAGGTTTTGAGACCTTGTTCTCCTGGTTTCCTTTAGTTCTTTGTCCTTAGTTTTTTTGTTTTATTTTGTTTAGCTCTTTGAGTATATTTCAGACAGTTGATTTAAAATCTAGTAAAACCCAAGTCTGTGCTTTCTCAGGAACAGTTTCTGTTAATTTTTTCCTATGAATGGGCCATACTTTCTAGGGTTTCTTTTTGCATTATTTGTAATTTTAAATCTGGACATTTAAAATATTATAATGTGGCTCTCTGGAAATCAGATTCTTCCCACTCCTCAGCATTTGTATTTATTGCTTGCTGTGGGCTGTAGCTGTTTATTTGGTCATTTCTGGGTTTTTTAAAATATAATTTGCTGTCAAGGTAGCTAACACAGTGTGCTCTTGGTTTTGGGGGTAGATTCACGTGATTCATTGCTTTATTTAGTCATTTTCTAAACTATATTGTAAAGCATATATATTTTTTTCATGTGTGGTTTCTGAAGTGTCTGTTCTTTTAGTTTGTGTTCATCTAGTGTTTGACAGCAATTTTCTTGAGTGCCAGGAACCAAAAGAGAGAGATGAAAAGAGGGAGGGAAAAGAGAAAGGGAAAACCACTCAAGACAAAGGAAAAATCCTTTTGCAGTCTTTGCAGATGGGCTTTGTGCTGGAATATTTCTTCAGTGCTTAAGCTTCAGCCTTCACTTCCGGCTCTCACTGAGCCTTGAGATCAGCCAGAACCAAAATCTTGGGATCTTCTTCGGCCCTTTCGAGCAGGTTTCCTGCATTGGGCATGCATGTGGCTTTCTGAATTCCTCAGTATACATGGGCACCTTTGAATACTCTGGTTTTCCAAAGAATCTTATTTCCTCGGCTTTTGGTGCTCTGGTGTTTCCTTCACCCATCATCTTTTCCCCTAGAAGACTGCAGGTTGCCCGCTCATCTTATGTTTTCTAAGAATGCCCATCACCTTTCTGCCCACAGTGATTTCCAAGTTAGACATGACAAAGACAAGTCCGAACCCTTGGATAAGTTAGAACAGAGAGACACAATTCTTTGTGAATAAGGACTGCTGTGTTCCCTCTGGAGCCAGGACCAGGGTCCCATACTGAGAACATGGGCTGCCCTCTTCAAGACCTCCAGGAGCTAGGAAATGGGTGAGGCAGAGCAAATAAAAATGCCATAAAGCTTTGTGATTATTTTTAAGTCCCCTTTTCCTTGATTCTTCATTTGCTTGTGTGCTATAAACTTTGGACTATTTCTGAGAAGTCTGACAAAGTAGGGTTTTTTTTTAAATTTTTTTTTTTTTTTAATGTTTATTTTTGAGAGAGAAGTAGACAGAGTGTGAGCCAGGGAGGGGCAGAGAGAGAGTGAAACAGAATCCAAAGCAGGCTCGAGGCTCTGAGCTGTCAGCACAGAGCCCGATGCAGGGCTTGAATCCACAAACCGTGAGATCATGACATGAGCCGAAGTTGGATGCTTAACCAACTGAGCCACCCAGGCGCTCCTGACAAAGTAGGTTTTAACAGTTTCTGCTTGCATTTTCAATGTTCCTGTGGAGGGATGGGCATTTGGAGCTGCCTACTCTGCCATTTTTTCTGGCATCACTCTTCATTTTTGAAGTAATAGTCTTTATCTTGCAGCACTTTGAACATGCCATACCTGCTTTCTGGCCTCGTGGTTTCTGATAAGTCAGCCACTATTTTCATTGAGGGTCCCTTGTACATAATGGATCATTTTTCTCTGCTTTTACAATTCTCTTTTTCTTTGGCTTTTGACAGTTTGACGTTGATGTGTCCTAGTGTGGAACACTTTGAATTTATCCCACTTGGAGTTCCTTGATCTTTTAGGGTATATAGATAATGTTTTCATCACACTTGAGACATTTAAAATTTTTTTTTAACGTTTATTTATTTTTGAGAGAGAGAGAGAGAGAGAGAGTGAGAGAGACAGAATACGAGCAGGGGCAAGGCAGAGAGACAAGGGAGACACAGAATCTGAAGCAGGCTTCAGGCTCCAAACTGTCAGTACAGAGCCTGATGCAGAGCTCGAACTCATGAACAGCAAGATCATGACCTGAGCCAAAGTCGGATGAGCCACCCAGGCTCCCTGAGAAGTTTTTAGACATTATTTTCCAAACGTTTGTTCTCCCTTTTTCTCTTCTCCTTGTGGAACTCCCATTATGCATATGTTGGTATATTTGGTGGTATTCCATGGGTTTGGAGATTCTTTAAAATTTTCTTCAATTTTTCTTTCTTTTCCTCAGAAATTAATCTCAATTGACCTATCTTCAAATTCCAGCTTACATCTACTGTTGACCTATGGTCATTTCTTCATTTCAGTTATACTTTCAAATCAGGGTTTCTGTTTGGTTCTTCTTTATAATTTTTACTTCTTTACTGATATTGTCTATTTGGTATAGCATTGTTATCATACTTTAACTTTTCAGGCATTTTTCTTTAGCTCTTTGAACATATTTATGATAGATGATGTAAAGTCTTTGTCTGGTAAGTTCAATATGTCCTTCCTCATCCAAGGGACAATTTCTTTTGACTGCCTTTTTTTTTTTTTTTTTACCCCTGAGTATGGGCCATGCATTCCTGTTTCTTTATGTGCGTTATAATTTGTTTTTTGGAAAACCGATGTTTTAGATAATATAATATGGCAAATCTGGAAATTAGATCTTCCACCCTCTGAATGAATAACTCATTCACCCTTTGCTGAGGGGCCCTATGTGTGTGTTAGGCATGACTTCAACTCTCAGGTGGTTTACAACTCTGCTTTAGCCTTCAGCTTGTACAGGGCCCCAGGTTCAGCCAGAGGAGAAAGACTGGGGCTATCTCAAGCATTTTCTGGGCATGTGCACACCCGTTTAAATTCCCAGCAATATGTCAGAGCTTCACATAGCCCCCTCCCCACCTCACCCCCATCCCCTGTTGCCCATGGACATCTCATTCCCCAAATCTTACTTTTACGATTTTTCCCAGGCTCTTATTTGCCCCCGTTGTTATGGCAGCCTCAAGCAGCTGTGATGTTAGTTTCTGCTCATTATTTTTGACAAACACCCTGGGGAATAGGGTTTTTCCCTCCAAGAAAACTGTGAGTCAAGTCAGATAACTACAACACTCTGCAAAGGAGGCTTTGCCAGGAGCTGTAAGATGCATCAAATAGTGACCGTGCTCTGGGGGTGGTATTTTTTTTTTTTAATTTTTTTTAACGTTTTTTATTTATTTTTGAGACAGAGAGAGACAGAGCATGAATGGGGGAGGGGCAGAGAGAGAGGGAGACACAGAATCAGAAGCAGGCTCCAGGCTCTGAGCCATCAGCCCAGAGCCTGACGCAGGGCTCGAACTCACGGACCGCGAGATCGTGACCTGAGCTGAAGTCAGACGCTTAACCGACTGAGCCACCCAGGCGCCCCTGGGGGTGGTATTTTTTGAGGAGCTCCAAACTTGGCCTGCCCTTCCGGTGGCTACAAGGCTACTGCAGAGCTGGGGAAAGGGTGTTGGCATTGACCAAGTTAAAATGCCACAAATCCTGCTGTTCTTTCAGAGTCTCATCAGTTTTTCTTGAATGAGTGTTCCTCAGATTGTCCCAAGCCTTTTGTTAATTCCCAGAGTTTTAAAAGTAATTAATTTTGACCATTTTGGCCACTGTTTTCATGACTTTTTAGAGAAGATATACAGAGATCCTCACTACCATTCCAGAAGTCCCACACCCAAACGCAACATTTTAAAATATACTCCGAGAAACTTGAGGGACTTTTCTTTTTCACTGCCATCAGCCCCTTCCTCATTCTCTCCAACGTACTTTAAAAGGAAAAAGTTCAGGACTTGAAGTTAGGAGATTTGAGTTTGAATCTCCACCATACCACCTACTAACCATGTGACTTCTCTGAATCTATTTCTGTTAATGTTAAAGGCAAAAATTAATCTCTGCCAGACTGGGTTATAGGGAGGTTCAAATAGCACACATGTGAAAATTCCTAGCATGCCTTTCACAAAATAGGCATTTAAAAAATGTCAGTTCATTCATTCATTCCTCCTTCAGTCTTCTATCACCTGCTTAGACATGAGCCCAAAGCTTACCACTGATTTACTGTGCTCTTTGTCACCTGATGCTTAAAAAAAAGGAAAGAGAATTGGTAACCTTTAGCAGTTGGGAGTCAGCATGTGAAATGAAATGTATTTACAGTTTCTTTGATAGACATTAATACCAAGCAATGTTAAAAGGTATTACACCAAAAAGGATTCGTGGTCAGAAATACTTTTTAAATGCTGAGCAAGGGGCATGTGGGTGGCTCAGGTCATGATCTCCTGGTTCGTTAAATTCGAGCCGCACATGAGGCTTGCTGCTGTCAGGGCAGAGCCGGCTTCAGATCCTCTGCCCCTCCCCCACTTGTGTGGGCATGCTTGCTCTCTGTCAAAAAGAAACAAACAAAATGCTGAACAAAACAGGGGCACCTGGGTGACTTGGTTGATCCTCCAATTCTTGATTTCAGCTCAGATCATGATCCTAGGCTCATGGGATTGAGCCCTGCGTCTGGCTCCACACATAATGGAGCCTGCTTAAGATTTTCTTGGAATGCCTGGGTGGCTCAGTTGGTTAAGCATCAACTTCAGCCCAGGTCATGATCTCACAGTTTGTGGGTTTGAGCCCCACATTGGGCTCTGTGCTGACAGCTCAGAGCCTGGAGCCTGCTTCGGATTCTGTGTCTCCCTCTCTCTCTGCCCCTCCTCCACTCGTGCTCTGTCTTCCCCTGTCTCAAAAATAAACATTAAAAAAAATCTTGAAAAAAAAAAAGATTTTCTCTCCCTTTGTCTCTTTCTGCCTCCCCTCCTCTGCCCCTCTCCCCTACTTGACAGTCTCTCTGAAATAAAAAATTATTTTTTATAAAAATGCTGAGTTAAAATAATAATTAAAATAAAATAAAAAAGAACTGAACAAAGTCATATGTCAAGGCTTTGATGTTTTATTTTGGTTTTGGCCTGTTTTTTAGGGGATTAAAAATTACATCCCAATAATCATCACAAAGGCAATTCTTTTTATGGCACTTAATGTTTTAGAAATCTAATATCTTCCACCATGTCTTTTTTTAAATTTTTTTAATTTTTGAGAGCTAGACAGAGCACGAGAGACCTGAGCTGAAGTCGGACACTTAACCGACTGAGCCACCCAGGCGCCCCTCTCCTGCCATTTCTTAAAACATGTTTGACTCAGCCCTGGACTATACTCTGATGGGGCAAGGAAGAGAATTGATGATTTACATAGATAAATTTGGGGAATGTGGCATGATGTAGTCCCCTCTCAGAGAGTCACAAAATAATTATTAAAAGCTTTAAGACACTCTTCAATAAAGCAATGTACGTAACTTTAATTCAGCATTTATTTAGTTAGTTTTTAAAGTTTACCTATTTAAAAAAAATTTTTTTAACGTTTATTTATTTTTGAGACAGAGAGAGACAGAGCAAGAACGGGGGAGGGTCACAGAGAGAGGGAGACACAGAATCTGAAACAGGCTCCAGGCTCTGAGCTGTCAGCACAGAGCCCGACGCGGGGCTCGAACCCACCGACCGCGAGATCGTGACCTGAGCCGAAGTCGGACGCTTAACCGACCAAGCCACCCAGGTGCCCTAAAGTTTACCTATTTTAAGGGAGAGGAAAGAGAATCCCCAGCAGGCTCCACACTGCCGGTGCATAGCCCCACATGGGGTTCAGTCCATTGAACCGTGAGATCATGACCTGAGTTAGCCAGATCCAGTGGGATGCTTAACCACTTAAACGACTGAATCACCTGGGCGCCCCTTTAATTCAGCATTTAAATTAAGTTATACGTTTGACTATGGATTTCTTTTTGGAATTATACTTACTAACATCCTTCAGAACTAGCTTTTAATAAAGGGGTCACAAATGCATTTTATCTCACATTCTGATTGCCATTTGGTAGATTCTACCAGTAGGGCTGATTGAGAAGGATTCTAAAGCTGTATGGGGTGGGCTCAGGTGGAAAAAGTTCAGTGATTGGTTAGGGCTGGGGGGCAGGGCCAAACCACTTTCTGCAGGAGCAATTGGTGCAGTGGTTTCCTATTCTCGCCATGCCTGGTTCTGGGGGATAGTACGGGACTTGCTATCCTAGCAGTTAAGTTCCAGCACATGGGTTCTGGGATTATGTGGATTGTTTTTATTGCTGGCATAAAAAGGATGCACATAATTAACTTGTGTGAACCTTGTAAATGACCAAGTAGTTTCAGAGACAAAACCAATCTTATAGTAAAACTTCAATAGGATCCTGTGAAAATTGAATGTACTATCTTTTCACTTAATGTAAGGTTTTGACCACAAATTATCTTCCAGTTGTTATTAAAATTTATTTTTCAAAAAATGTACCAGTTTATTTTCCATCCCTGTGAGTTTATTCTGTGATAAAAGAGTGTTACAGAACTTCAGGGTTATTATGAAGCTGTTCATTGTATATAAATGTAGATTAAATCTGTGTTTGTATTTACACAAGACACATCTTTATTTTTAATCTTTGACAGTCCATGTATATTTTATGTACATGTAATTTATTTGTCCTAAAATCTCAGTGTCTAAAATTTTTAAGTTTTGAGATCTGACTCAACCTCCGTTTGTAGTATGTCTGTAATCTGTTCTTTGTATTCTAGACTTGTCAAAACAAAAAGGAGAGTTAGTTTTATATTTAGCTATTTTAAATTAAAACACAATGCCAGATGCAATAAAGGGCTTTTGGGTATAGTAATGTTCTGCTTAACACCATACCTGACATGACCAGATTCTGGTTTTATCCTTTTGGCTGGCTTTGAGAGCCTGTGGAATAGTTTTGTTGTTATTGAGAGTTGTAATGTTGGTTGAACTTTCTGACAAATATTTTTATTTTAAAGTTTATTTACTTATTTGAGAGACACAGAGACAGCACAAGTGGGGGAGGGGCACAGTGAGAGAGAGAGAGAGAGAGAGAGAGAGAGAGAGAGAGAGGGTGAGATAATCCCAAGCAGGCTCTGATGCCAACACAGAGCCTGGCACAGGACTCGAACCCACAAAACCTCGAGATCATGACTTGAGCCGAATCAGCCACTCAATGGACTGAGCCACCCAGGCATCCCACAAATATTTTTATTTTGCAACATTTTATTCCTCTGTTAAAAGTCCTGTGTTCTGCCTTCTAAGACACGTAGAGAAGCATTTGTCCTATTAGGAGCATTTAATAGTGGTGGTTATAATTTAACTGCTTTAATGGCAGTTTTCTTCCTTAATCAGATGTAAGTTAAAGCTGCAGCAGAAAACGATGTCTCTGTGGTCCTGGGTCAATCGGCCCAGTGAACTGAGTAAATTCACCAATCCTCTCTTTGAAGCCAACAATCTCGTCATCTGGCCTTCAGTTGCTCCGCAGAGTCTTCAGCTATGGGAAGGTAAGCTGTGCATCCTTTGTAAATTTGTTATCAGTAGCCAAGGATCCTCTGTGAACATGCTGTTGTTTGTATTTGAAGATGGTAGGTGGTGGACCTGACCCTCAAACCTGTGTGTTATTGCTGTTTTTTCTCAATGTGGGGAATGGTTCTCTCTTTCATATCCATGATCTGGTCACACTTTTTTTGTTCAGTCCCATTTCAGACATTAACGGTGATAATTCAATGGGTACTGCTGTTTATGTTGGTTATTTTCCCCAGATAGAAAGATACATTTCTATTTTTAATTGTGATTACAAATCTACCAACTTAACCATGTTTAGGTATACAATTCAGTCTTGCCAAGTATATTTATACTGTTGTGAAACAGGTCTCCAGAACTTTTCATCTTGTAAATCTGAAACTCTCTACTCACTAAACAACTTCCCATTGTTCCACTCTGCAGCCCCTGGTTAACTACCATTCTGCTTTCTGTGTTGAGTTTGACCACTCCAGGTACCCCATATGAGTGGGATCATACAGCATTTGTTTTTTTGTGATTGACTTCCTTCCCTTCACATCATGTCCTCAGATTTATCCATGTGAGAGGACTTCCTTCTTTCTAAGGTTGAATAGTTTTCCATTGTATATGTAGACCACATTTTGCTTACCCGTTCATACTTTGATGGGCAGCTGGCTTGCTTTCATCTTTTGGCACATAGGTGCACAAATACCTCTTCAAGATCCTGCTTTTGATTCTTTTGGGTGTGTACCCAGAAGTGGAATTGCTGGATCATATGAGAATTCTGTGTTTAATTTTTTAAGGAACCTCTGTACTGTTTTCCATAACAGCTGTACCATTTTACATTCCACCAACAGTGCACAAGCGTTCCAGTATCTCTACATCCTTGCCACCACTTCCTATATTTTTGGTTTTCTCCCCCCTTTGGTAGTGGCCAGTCTGATGGGTAATGAGGGAAAGTACGTTATTTTTTGTCTGAGAGAGTTGGTAGGTAGCTGGGACAGGAATAAATTATAAGCTCCAAGGAGATGGTTTCTATTTCCTTTATTAAGCAGCCATTAGGATAGGTTCTTCTGTTGAAGGGTTAATTAGCTAGTCATTCTAGTAAGGTTCTATAAAATACTAAAGCTGCTTCTTAAAAATATAACCAAAATCTATCTAGACTATATTAGCTATCCATTAAACAAAGACTATAAAATACCATTTCTTTTTAATCATCTTGAAGGTAGTAATGCATCTTTATTCATCTTTGTATTAAACAGCACAGAGCCTACACAGAGGAATGGTAGCTGTTTGGTAATTGAACTGAATTACCATACATGTCAGTTAACTATACCACGTTTTCATATGTTATGCCCACAGGGCAAATCCACGTGTGGGAAACTGCCTTTTGTGTGCAAAAAGGCCTCAGATCATTTTGCTCTCTCAGTTTGGGACTGAGTCTGTTTCTGTCACTTCTTTGAATGTCAGCCCTCAGGTCTTGTTCCTCTTGGCATATCTGTCATTAGCTGCTTCCTTCCTCCTCAATTTATGCTTCTAATCTTATCTGTTGAGGTGTCCCCAAGTTAGAATTGTGGGGAAAGTATCCTCAGATAGTCTGCAGATTCTCTGAGCCTGAGCTTTGGTGCTTTGGGAATTTTGGGCTGTTCAGAACTTCTCTTTGCTTACTTTCTTGGTTGTTGTAGATAGTCACAGGTGCAGGATAAAGTGATTTCTTTGTTAAAGATTTCTGGGACAATTTGCCTAGAAGCCACTGTCATGTTTAATAACTGAAGTGAGAGACTAGCTACTTGGGAGAAAAGCCACATTTTGGAATTGAATGGCCTGAAGGACAGTTTAACTTGTTTACTAGTTACAATGAGTAAACCTCATTGAGAGTTTAGAAATTAAGAGACTGGAGGAAATCTTTGTTGTTACATGAATAAATTCCTACCGCTCCATAAACAACAGTTTCCATATGTGTTTAGTGCCTCAGCTTAGAACTGGAAGAAATTTTGTTAGGGAAAATCTTCCCACAGTAGGTATTTGGATTGTATAATGAGACTACTCTTTGACCTTAAAATGTCTCTCTCCTGTTTATATTTACATGATAGTTAACCATTAATTTAAGGTAATTCCTGGGTTGAAGAACAGGATTTTAAATACAGGTTCATATAACAGAAAAATCAACAAAGGAGATAGTTTTTAAGCTATGTTTCTATTTTCCCTTTCTGATAAAGAGTAGCATTTGGACATACAGGATTTAAGGCCCTGGCAGTTTGGTTTGTAAAAAGTGTTTTAAAGAAACATAAAACCTTTGTGAACTTACCAGCTACTGACATGTTGCTGCCTGGAAAGTTTCTGTACCTCCTTATTTGACTATCTTTAAGCCATTATGTTGGGCTGGTATAGTTAACGTAGATCTATACAGAGGAGAAAATGTCTCCTTTTAGTCTATAATAAAAGGATAATTATTAATGGGGGAAAGAAGACTTGCCTGTAGAATTGGAAGACCACCTCTTAAGAGACAGGCAGGGAGAGCATTATTTTTTCTATCCTTTTCTTTAATTGGAGTGTAGTTGACATATATTAATTTCAGGTATACAACACAGTGATTCAACATTATGTATGTTACAAAGTGATAACCACAATAAGTCTAGCTACAACCTGTCATCAAAGGCATTACAATATTATTAACTATGTTTCCTCTGCTATATGTCGCATCCCTGTCTTATTTATACCTAGAAGTTTGTGCCTTTTAATCCCCTTCCCCTGTTTTGTCCGTCGCCCCACCTCCCTCCCCTCTGGCAACCATCAGACCATTCTCTGTATCTGGGAGTCTGTTTCTGTTTTATTTTGTTTGTTTTGTTTCTGTTTTTTAGATTCCACAAATAAATGAAATTCTATGGTATTTATCATTCTCTACTTGACTTATTTCACCTGGCATAATACCCTCCAAGTCCATCTATGTTGTTGCAAATAGCAAGATGTCATTCATTTTTATGGCTGGGTAATATTCCATTGTGTATGTATACCACATCTTCTCTATTCATTCATCTATCGATGGACACTTAGGTGGCTTCCATATCTTGGCTATTGTAAATAATGCTGCCGTGAACATAAGGGATGCATATATCTGTTCGATTTGTGTGTGCATTTTCTTTGGATAAATACCTAGAAGTGGAAATGCTAGGTCATATGGTAGTTCAATTTTTAATTTTTTGAGGAACCTCCATACTGTTTTCCATAGTGGCTATACAATTTTGCATTTTCACTTGCAGCGCATGAAGGTTCCTTTTTCTCCGCATCCTTGCCAACAGTTGTTATTTCTTGTCTTTTTGATAATAGCCATTCTGACAAGTGTGAGCTGATTTCTGATTGTGGTTTTGATTTGCATTTCACCCTGATAATTAGCGATGTTAAGCATTTTCTCGTGTGTCTCTTGGCCCATCTGTATGCCTTCTTTGGAGAAATACCTATTCAAGTTGTCTGCCAGTTTTTTAATTAGATTGTTTTTTTTTTTTTTATTTTGAGTTATAGGATTCTGTTATTTCTTTTGGACGTTAACCCCTTATCATTTCTATCATTTGCAAATATCTTCTCCCATTCATTAGTTTTTTTGTTGATGCTTCCCTTTACTGTGCAAAAGCTTTTTAGTCTGATGTAGTCCTATTGTTCATTTTTGCTTTGTTAGCCTTTGCCTGAGGAGACATATTCAAAAAGTTATTGCTAAAACTGACGTCAAAGAGCATACTGCCTATGCTTTCTTTCAGGAGTTTTATGGGTTCTGTTCTTACATTTAAATCTTTAGTTCATTTTGAGTTTATTTTTGTATATGATGTAAGAAAGTGGTCCAGTATCGTTTTGCACGTAGTTGTCCAGTTTTCCCAGCATCAATCATTTATTGAAGAGACTGTCTTTTCCCCATTGTATATTCTTGCCTCCTTTGTTCAAGATTACTTGACCATCTAAGTGTGGGTTTATATCTAGACTTCTTTTTTTTTTTAATTTTTTTAATGTTTATTTATTTTTGAGAGAGTGAGAGAGAGACAGAGCACGAGTGGGGGGGAGGGGCAGAGAGACACAGAATCTGAAGCATGCTCCGAGCAGTCAGCACAGAGCCCGACGCGGGGCTCAAACTCACAGTGAGATCATGACCTGAGCCGAAGTCAGATGCCCAACCAACTGAGCCACCCAGGCACCCCTCTGGACTCTATTCTGATCTATATAGATCTGTGTATCTGTTTTTGTGTTGTTAGCCTACTGTTCTGATTACCGTAGCTTTGTGTAGTATAGGTTGGAATCAGGGAGGATGATACCTCCAGCTTTGTTCTTTTCTCAAGATTTCTTTGGCTATTTGGAGTCTTTTGTGGTTCCATATAAATTTTAGGATTGTTTCATGTCTGTGAAGAATGCCTTTTGATAGGGATTGTATTGAATTTGTAAATTGCTTTGGGTAGTGTGGACATTTTGACAATATTCTTCAATCCATGAACATGGTATGTCCTTCTATTTATTTGCGTTTTCTTCATTTTATTTCATTAATGTCTTACAGTTTTCAGAGTACAGGTCTTTTACCTCCTCAGTGCAAGATCTTCCTCCTATCCCTAGGTACTTTTTTTAATGCAACTATAAATGGAATTGTTTTCTTAATTTCTGATAGTTCATTCTTAGTATACAAAAATGCAGATTTATGTGTTAATTTTATATCCTTTAACTTTACTGAATTTATTAGTTTTAATAGTTTTTTTGGTGGAGTCTTTAGGGCTTTTTATATATAGTATCAGGTCATCTGCAAATAGTGGCAGTTTTATTACTTCTTTTCCTGTTTGGAAGCCTTTTCTTTTACTTGTCCGATTTCTCTGGCTAGGATCTCCAATATTGTGTTGAAGTGGTAAGCCTCCTTGTCTGTGAGCTAGAGGAAAAGCTTTCAACGTTTCCCTGTTATATATGGTGTTAGCTGTTGGTTTGTCATTTATGGCCTCTATATCCACTTTGTTGTGAGTTATCATAAATGGATGTCGAATTTAATAAAATGCTTTGTCTGCATCTGTTGGGATGATCATTATTTTTATCCTATTTGTTAATGTGCCATATTATGTTGATTGATTTCTGGATATTGAACCATCCTGGCATCGCTGGAATAAATCCCACTTGATTGTGGCATAAGATGCTTTTAATGTATTGTTGAATTCAGTTTGCTAAAATTTCATTCAGGATTTTTGCATCTATGTTCATCAGGGTTATTGACCTATAATTTTCTTTTTTTGTGTTGTGTTTGGTTTTGGTATCAAGGGTAATGCTGGCCTCATAGAATGAGTTTGGAAGCATTCCTTTCTTTCAAGTTTTTGGAATGGTTTGAGAAAAATAAGTATTAACACTTCTTTAAATGTTTGGTAGAATTTACCTCTGAAGCCATCTGATCCTGAACTTTTGTTTGTTGGGAAGTTTAGGTTTTTAAATAACAGTGTGTGTAGTTTTGCTGTTACCGTAACCGTCATTTTCCCAGTGAAAGCGATTTTATACATGTATGAGGTCCTACAGGTCTGAGTAAAGTTCTATAATTGAATAAAAAATTTATATTGTGAAACTGTAAAGTTTATGGCATTGTAAATTATCAGCTTATTTTCCTGAATATATCAGAAAATGGTATTGTAAAATCATAATTTTATGGGGGGGTTGAAGAATGAATGATTATGTACATAGAAATAGTGATGTTTTAAATAGTGTATTTAGTTATACTCTTTCAGTACGCCAATATTCCTGCTTATTTCAGAGTATAGTAAAATAGATGTGAACTGTAAAAAAAAAAAAAAGAAGAAAAGTAAAGAGAAAAGAATGTATAATGCATGGAATAATGTCAGTGTTAATTCACCATGTGTATCTTTTTCCCTTCTGTCTTCCTTTCCTGGAATTCAATAGGTATTTTCCTACGTTGGAACAGATCCTCCAAGTATCTGGATGAAGCGTATGAAGAAATGGTTAACATCATTGAATATAACAAGGAATTACAAGCAAAAGTAAATATCCTTAGGAGGCAGTTGGCAGAACTGGAAACTGAGGACGAGATGCAGGAGAGTCCGTGAAAGATCTCCCTACGACCTACGTAAGGACTTCCTGGACCTGTATCCACCTCTCCTTTGGCCCTTCAGTTCACTTTTACACAGTAGCCTTAAACTTAAGGCTTTAGATGTGAGAACCCTCTAAATGTAGTGGATTTCTCAATACTTTATGAGTGAAATATACTGTAATTACTCATGTTTCATGTGGCCTGTTAGGCCTCTTTACTTTGGGAGCAGAAAGGAGGTGCTAGTCATTTTATTTTATGTGAAACAGGTGACCTATTTAATGCCATTTGCGTTATATGCCATTTATTCTTCTGTGTCTACTTTCCAAACACTGCTCTAGACCGGTCAAGAATATGATTAATCTCTTTAGGAAATATTTGGTAGTTTTAAAAAAGATTAGACTTTTAAACACTCCAAATATAGAAATATTTTTCAAAACTGAAATGGTTGAAAAACCAAGAATTTTGTGATTAACATGCCCTTTCCAGTACCTTTGCCCTTCTCTTTAAAATAGCTTTGGATTAACAAAGCTGAATTCATTCTCATTCTGGTTTGTCAAGAAAGGAAAATCTGAATATTTATTCAAGGTAAATTATTTTTGCAAGAGTTATAGGTTTAATCCTCTGATATTTACGTTAAGAAGTAAATTTTAACAGTAGACCGTACAAGTATGTGCAATATAGAAACAAAGTAGGAATTTGTTACTGATATGGTATTGTTACTGTTGAATTGATTTTTCAGGTTTTTGAGAATACATAATAAAGTGCATATCAAATGCTGGATATCGTATTAAACCATCATTTAGGGTAGATGTTAATTTGTTATAATTAAGATACAAATACAGTTTCCTTAAACCAGAGATGCACTGCCCTTGTCTGAAATTCTTATTGCACTGGTTTATGTATCTGTGTTTGTTAAGTTTTATTGTGTCTTATTTTTAAGTATTCTGAGAGTTTACTAATACTAAGCTTAAAACTTTCATGTTGGCTTGAGCCTTTTGAACATTTATCTGGATTCTGCTGATTTGTCCATTATATGTTAGGCAAATCTACTTGAAGTGGAGGTGAAAGTTTATGAACATGACAAAGCTATGTTTTAAACTTCAGAAACAGATTGAAATGTTTCAATGTTATGACCGTATGCTATGCTAGTTCATGCCTGCTACTCTTAAAGTCTGTGGTTCAGTTCTTTCTATATAGGTTTGTTTTGTGACACTGTTCATTTTAACAAATACTATGAATTCTAGTTTTCCATTAAAAGGATAGTTGAAGAATAATGTTTAATACTATTTCCACCCCATCTGTATATAACCATTTCAGTGTAAAGCACACCAAAACTGAACCCTGCTTTAGAGCTGTGTATTAAGCTAAAAATATAATTTTAAAAAATCACCTCTAGCATCATCTATGGCCACATTCAGAAGCCTTAGAAAGTAGCAAAATACTTTCTATCTCCAGTTGCCCAAGCTTCATCTTTTTTTTCTGTTTTCTCAGACTTGTAGCAAAAGGCTTGGAAAACCATGCGTATCAGAACTCTCTTTTGGTATATTTGCCTGCCTTCTCCTCCAATCCCATATTTATTCTCTTATTTTCTTGGCTATAGTTATGAGTCTCCAGGCATGAAAGCTCTCACAAAAAGGCTAAGGCAAGGAGCAAAGGAAATCATGCTCTCAGTATCTCTGTATTGTCCAAATGTTTATATTAATACTTTAAAAGAGGAAATATCCTGGCTTTTTTATCACCCCTCAAAATTGCTCTCTGCATTTGTTCATGCAGCTGACCTTTTTGTTTTCTCCTATTTTTGTCTCAAGAGTAGATATGAAGGAGCCTTTTTCTTCTCAGCTAACAAATCCATAAGGGAAAACATTTAGAGAGTTTTCTTTTTTAAGTGATTCTTTAGAAGTGACTGCCACTGATGATATTGATTGGCCATAGGCTTCTGTGGGTGGAAGTTTTTATTAGGCTTGATCATGGAGAAATTGTATGCCATCGATTTATACCTGTCTTCCTGATAAACGTTTTATTTGTGAGCCAGAGTCCAATAATAGAATAGTGTTTCAATTTCTTTTTTTTTTTTTTCTTATTGAGACAACAATCTTAAGCTGTTTGGACAAGTTTGCATTTTAGTACTAATTTATAATTAAGGGTTGTAACCTTCAGTTCCGTTTATAGGTCATAAAAACAAACTTTGGTATCCATTTTCAAAGGGGACATCTAATGCAAATATTAGGATTTTCCCAAACTCAAGAACCATGTCAAAAGTACATTATCAATATAATTTAAAGAGGGGTTTTAGTAATACTATGAAGTTACTCATCCCTTGCATGAGAAGAATATATACAGTGGATATACTCATGAGAAAATACTTACTAAACATTAAGTTTGGAGAATCACCTTTGATAAACGTGGCTTTAAAAACTTTAATGAAGGGGTTCCTGGGTGGCTCGCTAGGTAAGTGTCCTACTTTGGCTCAGGTCATGATCTTGTGGTTCATGAGTTCAAGCCCTGCATCAGGCTTTGTGCTGACAGCTCAGAGCCTGGAGCCTGCTGCAGATTCTGTCTCCCTCTCTCTCTGCCACTCCCCTGCTCGCGCGTGCGCTCTCTCTCTCTCTCAAAAATAACATAAAAAAAAAAAAAAAAACCTTTAATAAAGAGAGTGGTGGCAGAATTAGCAAACAAATTGCCCCACAGGAGCCAATAATAATCAAGTGAGATATAATCAAGTTTATGTATATTAAGCATACTATAAATGAATGCATAGTAAAGCCAGGCTTACATTTTTGGGATGCAAATGAAGGTCCTACAAAGAATATTCTAAAAATACAAAAGATTACTAAAGTCCTCTGTCAGCAATACAAGGATCCTTAGATTTTAAATTAACAATTTTTGTAGAAATCAGAAGAACATAGTGGGTTGTTAAGACTTTGAAACTTTTTGGGTGGTAAGACTTTTCAGTAATTAATTGATCAGAATTTTTCATTCTGTTTTTATTAAATGGGAACAAAAGCAGAAATTATAAAATTTAGCAGGATTAAAACACTTATAAATGGATGTTACTTCTAAGAAAAATTAGGCTTTGAAGCAAGAGTTCAAAGTGATTTTGGGGAAAACTTTGGAAGACAACAGATTAGGATCATTTCAGATCTCATATGGGTAATTTAAAAGCTTTTCTTTGAACTCTGAATCCTGATTTAAAGAGGTGATATGTCATTGCTTTTCATTTTAAAGGATGAAATTTAGCGATATTTTAGTCTTTGATTCACTCATTATTTATGTTACATTAAAAAATCAGTGTCATGGAAAAGATCTGACCAGTAGTTATCTCTTAAAGTGAAAAATAGAAGGAGCATTTTGCTGCATTTAAAAAAATCTGCTTAAAGATGTAACTCTTGGGACACCTGGGTGGCTCAGTCCATTAAGTGTCCGACTTTGGCTCAGGTCATGATCTCACGGTTCATGAGTTCATGAGTTTGAGCCCTGCGTCGGGCTCTGTGCTGACAGCTCGGAGCCTGGAACCTGCTTCAGATTCTGTGTCTCCCTCTCTCTCCACCCCTCCCCTGCTCATGCTTTCTTTCTCAAAAAAAAAAAAAAGAAAGAAAGAGAAAAAGAACAAAAGAAAGATGTAACTCTTGTAGTTAATCTGGTTTGGGGATTAGCTATTTTATTATTATTTGTTTAATGTTTATTTAGTTTTGAGAGAGAGTGAGAGAGACTGAGTGCGAGCAGGGGAGGGGCAGAGAGAGAGAGGGAGACACAGAACCTGAAACAGTCTCCAGGCTCTGAGCTGTCAGCACAGAGCCTGACCCGGGGCTCTAATTCGAGATTGGCAAGATCATGACCTGAGCCGAAGTTGGATGCTTCACCAACTGAGCCACCCAGGTGCCCCCAGGATTAGCTATTTTAATTGTCAGGATTTTTAAAAAAATTTTTAATGTTTATTTAGTTTTGAGAGAGAGAGAGAGAGAGAGAGAGAGAGACAGAGCATGAGCGGAGAGGGGTAGAGAGAGAGGGGTACAAAGAATCAGAAGCAGGCTCCAGGCTCTGAGCTGTCAGCACAGAGCCTGATGCAGGTTTTGAACTCATGAGCATTGAGATCATGACCTGAGCTGAAGTTGGATGCTCAGGTGACTGAGCCACCCAGGCGCCCCTTATTGTCAGTCTTAACCAGGTCATCCATCAGGTTACTTATTACCAGACCCCAACCTGAGGCAAAATTTTGGTATTTACCCATATCCAGATTTAATGAGTGAAAACTAAGAGGGTGTTATGAGCACCCTTATCAGAAGTTATTTCCTGGACAAAAAAAATCGGCAAATTTTAGAATAGTAGATCCCCTGTTCTGGCAGCTTTGAAATTTACCAGAGGATGAAGTCATTCAGTACACATCTGGTACAGGTTTATGCTATACCTCAAGATAACATAGATAATTTATTCTTTGACATGGGTTAGATCTTTTCCCCTCTCTGGAGCTGATATGCTAACTTATTACCAGATAGTATTTTTATGTAATTCACCATCTTAAAAAACATTTAAAGACTGATTTCTCCATTAATATTTATTCTCAGATAACACGAAATGCTAATTTTCTTACAGTATCAGTTATCTGATTTTTTTTTTCTTGAATAAAACTACCGTTACTCAGTCTTTATGATCTAGTGTCCACCACATCTTCTTCTTTGAAACCAATGGCTGGGAAGAGACCCTATGAAACTGTAGGATGAGGTTTTAGAAAGTTTGAACTTAACTAAATTCCCCTTTAAGAAAGTACCATTTTTGAACTACATTGTAGAACTATAGTTTGTATAGTGAAAGATAGTGGGGCTCACTGTAGACACTACATTGTCGTGAAAAATAATTCCTGGAGCTTACGGACTTCTAGAACCATTTTGTCTAGCCATCTATGAGTATACAGATGAACTGTGTTGGTAATTTGTAATAAAAGCAAGTTGTGCCACACTGCCTGTGTCTTTCTGCCCAAGACATTTGTCATTTGTTTCACTTTTAAAGTGCACATATCTTTGGAGACGTGGATTATTCTACACGAATACACCCTGAGTTCTGTTGCTTCGAATCCTTATAGATCTATCACCATCTACACTAAAAATGTTGTACTTGCACAATTTAATTACATAAAAAAAAGAATATGTATTTCTTCAATAGCCAGGTATTTGGATTGTATTCTTGATATATTTGAATGTGACTCTTGGATTTAAGTGCACTATGATTCATGTCTTACACAATAAAATTGCACTGTATGGCAAATATGTCTATAATGTATGCTTTGCTAAAACCTCTGAGTGCTGTAATGTACAGGTTTCTATTATGTGAACCATGTCTATATATAGTCTTAGGGAAAAAATATAAACTTTTTAAAGTCTCTGTAACATTTTAATATTGTTTGTAATGTTCCCTATGTAGTAAGTTCACTTATGTCCTAAAACTGGAATCATCCATCGTGAGTTGGCTGCTTTGTCAAGCTTGGTTTACTTAATCATGAAACAGTCTTGTTGAACATGGTACCGTTATCTTAGTATGTAAGATTTGTGCGGTGTGCTCTCTGCCTCAGAGGACTGTTGCACAGATGCTAGTTTAAATGTCTATAGACAATGGTAATAAAATTTGAATATATTCAAATGCTGGTAAATTAAACCTATAGGCTGACTTTAATTTTTTTCCAAATATTCGTGAAGGTTTTGGCAGTGTCTCAATTAAAACTGCTATGTCTAGACCTTATATTTTGAAAAAATTCAGATCCACAAAAACAGTTGCAAAACAGTACAATGATCTCCCATATCCCATATATGGTTCACCTAAATTGAATAATTAATGTGAGTATGTATGTTATTACTATTATTTTGCTGAAATATTTGAGGGTAAGCTGTAGACATCATGACCTTTCTACATAAATATTTCAGAGGTGTCTCTCAAGATTTAGGTGTATGTCTTATTCTATTTACCTAGTTTGTATTGATATGAATAAATCAGTAAAGAAAAAGAGAAATCTCTCTGTTAGAATAGATTGCCAACTAGGAGATATAGGAAGAATGACAAAATTAGAAAGTCACTATCTTGCAGGCATCGCAGTAATAATTGATCTAGGTGGTCATCATCTGTGGGTGCTAAAATTGGCAGGTGAGTTTGTGAGGAAAAGCATATAGTCCCAAAGTGTCTTTCCATAAAACACTTACTAGTTAGAAAGGGGGAAAATAATATGTGGAGAACCTGAAATCCTTGTGGAGTCTCTGCTGGGAATGTCAAATGGTACAGCCACTATGGAAAACAGTATTAGCAGTTCCTCAAAAAACTAAAAACAGAATTACCATATACAGCTACCCCACTTCTGGGTATATATCCAAAAGAATCTAAAATAAGAGATATGTGGACACCTATATTCATCATAGTGATATTCACAATAGCCAAGTAACCCAAATACCTATATCTATCAGTGGATAAACAGATAAAGAAAATATGATATATACATATAATGTAATATTCAGTGTTTAAAAAGGAGTTTCTGTCACATGCTACATCATGGATGGAACTTGTTTTTATTACATTTTTATTATATTTCATTTAGAAATAAGCCAGTCATAAAAAGACAAATGTAAGATTTCAATTATGTAAGGTATCTACAGCAGTCAAATTTGTAGAAACAGAAAGGAGAATGGTGGTTGCCATAGGCTGGATGGAAGGGGAAATAAGGAGTTACCGTTCAATGGTATAGAGTTTCAGTTTTGCGAAATAAAAAAATTCAGTATTGTTAAGTATATTCACATTGTAGAAATTCACAATTTGTATATACTTAATACTGAACTGTACACTTAAAAATGGTTAATATGGTAAATTTTATGTTATTTTAAAAATGTATAATGAAATAACATGACTTTAATATACCTACTTTCCAGTTTACAAATCTTTTTAAACTATTGCAATGTTTGGAATAAAATCACTGAAAATGCATATACAGTGATATTAACAAATTGATGGAATAGGCAGATCTAACCTTGTATCCTCACACAGAAACGTCCAAAAACAAGTTCAGATCCAAGCTTGTCAGAACTCTGGAAAAGAGTCAAAGGTTTGTAGCAACAAAGCAAATGCTGAATAAATTAAAAGATGACTTGAAAACTCGGGAAAATTTGTAGCATTTTACATGCCACTGTCCCACCCCATCTCCAGCACAGTGGCAGTCTTGAAATAGGGCCAGCCTATGTTAACCGTCGTGGACCCTGGTATCCGGTTCTGAAGAGAGCAGAGTACACTTGAGTCAAAAATACACTTAAGTCTGCTGTAACCTGTCTAGAGGATACCTGAAGGGCTAACAACGTGTTCATCTCTCTTTTACCTAACTCAGAACTCAGGCTGAAAGGCAGTGGGGCTTTGATCCAAAATACTGTAAGGAGAACTAACAACCAGCAAACACCTGGGGCAAAATATAGTCAAGATATGTAACAGTCAAGATACTTAAGGCCTGATAGGAAAAGCTGGGGAAGATTCTTTGGGAAATCAAGACATTCAAAAGAACTTGTATACATACCTAAACGAAGATGCATGTTGAGAAAAGTATTAAGATGCTAAGTTTTCACTTACAAGTGATCCCTAGGGTCAGTGCAAGACTAGTGTTGGAGGAGGGCCACAACACAGAACAGATATGCAAAGACTGGAAGAGGGATTTTTTTTGGTTTGTTTTCAGTTGTTTTTTTAAGCTCTTGGCATTCCAAGAAATCTCTGCCAAAACATTAAGCTAACAGGAGCTGAAGGAACAGAGACCTCAGTGGCCACACATGACAAGGAATACAGTTCTTGCAAAAATAGTTTGGGAAAGTAACAAAACAAATAGACTATTACAACCTTAAATAATAATAAAACAAAAAGCCCCTAGCAAACTCTGGGGAAGGGTAAGAATCTAATTTCCAGTGACCACATTATAACATTTAATTTTTAACAATAACAGTAAAAAAAAATCTCAAGGCATGCAAAAAAATAAAACCTAAAAAAAAAAAAAAATGGAAAGTATGACCCATTCAAAGTAACAAGTTTTACAAAATTTAACAAGATAGTCTCCCTGAAAAATTCTAGACATTGGAGTAACTAGAAAAAGATATTAAAATCACTGTCCTAAATAGGCTTAAAGAGCTAAAGGAAAACATGGACAAAGAACTGAAGGAAATCCAGAAAATGTATGAACATAATGCAAATACCAATAAAAAGATAGAAATTATAAAAAGGAACCAAACAAATTCTTGAGCTGAAAAGTACAAGTGAAATGAAAAATTCACTAGCAGGAGTCAACAAATTATTTGCTCAGGCAGAAGAAAGAATCAGCTAACTTAAAGATTGGTGAATTGAAATGATTAAGGAGCAGGAAGAAAAAGAATGAAGAAAGTGGACAGGCCTATGACACCGATGGGACACCATCAAATGGACCAACATGGGAATCAAACAAAGAAAAGTTAAAGGAGTAGAAAGATTATTTGAAGAATTAAGGGATAAAAACTTTCAAATTTGAAAAAGAGACATGAATTTAAAAATCCAAGAACCTCAATGACTTCCAAGTAGCATAAACTCAGAGACCCACAGTGAAACACATAATCGAACTACTAAAAGTCACAGAAAAAATCTTAAAAGCAGTAAGAGAATCAACACATACAAGGGATCTTCAATGATATTATCAATTTGATCTTTCATTAGAATCCATGGAGGCCAGAAGACAGGTTGATGATACATTTAAAATATTAAAAGAAAAACTCTCGTCAACTAGGAATTCTATATACAGAAAAATGTCCTCAAAAATAATGGAGAAATTAAGATATTCCCAGATTAACAAAAGCTCAGGGAGCTTGTTACCACTAGACCTAGTCTACAAAAACTACTAATGGAAGTCATTCAAGGTGAGGTGAAACAACACTAGTTGATAACGAAACCCATAAGAAGAAATAAGTATCTCCAGCACATGTAAAATAATGGACAAATATAAAAACCAATCTTACTGTAATTTTGGTTTGTATCTCCACTTTAATTTTCCACAGAATTTGAAAGACAAAGACATAAAAAAAATTATAAATCTATGTTATTCAGCACACAATGTATAATGATGTAATTTGTGATAACAACAAAGAGTGAGAGACAGAACTACACAAGAGCAGAGTTTTTGTAAGCTCTTACAGTTAAGTTGATGTCAATTCAAATTAGAGTGTTATAACTTTAGGTTGCTATATATGAGGCTCATAGTAACCACAAAAACAATATCTACAGAGGAGGAAATGAGAAGAAAATCTAAAGTCACTACAAACAATAAACACAAAAGATAGCAATGATGGAGGAAATGAGGTACAAAAAAGCTATAAAACGTACAGAAAACAAATAGCAAAATGCAGAAGTAAATTTCTTTTTTATCATTAATTATTTTAAATGTAAATAGATTAAAAATTACAATAAAAGGAAGGTAATAGAAGGATAAATTTGAAAAACACCATGATCCCCTGGGTATGCAAGTTTGGTTCAGCATTCAAAAATTAACTAATGTAATTCATCACATCACAGAAAAACAATAAAAATCACATGATCCTATTAATGGATTCAGAAAAAGTATTTGACCAAAAGCAATTCCAATTCATTATAAAAACTGAAAGCAAACTAAAAATAGAGGAAGTTCTTCCTCAGCTTTATAAAGAACATCTACAAAAAGCCTACAGCAAATGTCATACTTACTGGTAAAAAACAGACAAAAAAACCCAGAAACTTTCCCACTAACATCAGGAACAAAGCAAAAGTGTCCCCTCTCACCACTGCTTTTCAACATTATATTGGAAGTCCTAGCTAACTCAATAAGACAGGAAATGAAATTAAAGGTATACATATAAAAAAGGAAGATATAAAACTGTTTTTGCAGCTGACATAATCTATGTAGAAAATCAGGAAGCATTGACAAAAAAATGGAGCTTATAAGTGATTATAGCAAGGTTGCAGGATACAAGGTTAATATACAAAAGTCAATAATTTTCCTATATACCAGCAATGAACAAGTGGAATATGAAATTTAAAACAATACCATTTACATTCACACCTCCCCCAAAATGAAATATTTACAAAATCTGTACAAGATCTCAATGAGGAAAACTATAAGATCTGATGAAAGAAATCACAGAACTAGATAGTTTCCATGTTAATGATAGGAAAATTCAATACTGTCAGCATGTCAGTTCTTCACAAAAGGGTCTATAGATTCAATGCAATCCCAAGGAAAAAAATGTGGTTATTGACAAAATGATTCTAAAGTTTATATGAAGAAGCAAAAGAAGCAGAATAGTCAACGTAATAGTAAAGGAGAAGGCCAGAATCAGGAGACTGATGCTACCCAACTTCAAGATTTACTATAAAGCTACAGTAACCAAGACAGTATAGAATGAATAGACAAATCAATGGAACAGAATAGAGACCCCAGAAAGTTATACAAATATAGGCAATAGATCTTTCATAGAAGTACAAAGGTAACACAACAGAGAAGAGTCTTCAATAAATTGTGTTGAAACAGCTAGACATCCATATGCCATACACACACACACACACACACACACAAATATATATAATATATAATATAGACACAGACCTTACACCTTTTATAAAAATTAACTCAAAATGGTTTATAGACCTAAATGTAAACAACAAAACTATAAAAATCTTACATAGGAGGAAACTTAGATGACCTTAAATATGGTGATTACTTTTTAGTTACAACACCAATGGCATAATTCATGAAAGAAACAATTGGTAAACTGGACTTATTAAAACAAAAACTTCTATTCTGCAAAAGACATTGTTAAGAGAATGAGAAGACAAACCACAGAGAAGGAGTTATTTGCAAAAGACCTATCTGATAATGGACAGTTATTCAAAAAGTATTTTTTAAAACTTTTAAAACTCAAAAATAAGAAAATGTACAACCAGTTAAAAGCGAACAAGAGATCTGTACATATATCACACCAAAGAAGATTGATGCCAAGCAAATATATGGAAAGATGCTTAAAATCATGTCAATAGGGATTTGCAAATTAAAACAAGATACCACCACACATGTGCAGTGAATATCTAAAACAACACCAGAGGGGCGCCTGGGTAGCTCAGTCGGTTAAGCGTCCGACTTGAGCTCAGGTCATGATCTCGCGGTCCGTGGGTTCGAGCCCCGCGTCGGGCTCTGTGCTGACAGCTCAGAGCCTGGAGCCTGTTTCAGATTCTGTGTCTCCCTCTTTCTCTGGCCCTCCTCTGTTCATGCTGTCTCAAAAATAAATACATGTTAAAAAAAAAAAAATTTAAAAAATAATAAAAAATAAAACAACACCAGGGGCGCCTGGGTGGCTCAGGCAGTTAAGCATCCGACTTCGGCTCGGGTCATGATATCGCGGTTTGTGGGTTCGAGCCCCGAGTTGGGCTCTGTGCTGACAGCTCGGAGCTGGGAGCCTGGAGCCTGCTTCGGATTCTGTGTCTCCCTCTCTCTCTCTGCCCCTCCCCCACTCACGCTCTGTCTCTCAAAAATAAATAAGTGTAAAAAAAAAATTAAAAAAAATAAAAGGAACACCAAATGCTGGTGAAGATGTAACAAGCACTTTTATTGTTAGCTGGTAGGAATGCAAAATGGTACAGCCACTTTGGAAGACAGTTTGGGAGTTTTCTCACAAAACTAAACATACTCTTACCAAACAATCCTGCAGTTGTTCTCCTGGGTGTTTATCCAAAGGAGTTGAAAACTTACATCCACACAAAAACCTGCACATGGATATTTACTGCTGTTTTCTTCACAATTGAGAAAGCTTGGAAGCAACCAAGATTTCTTGGAAGCAACCAAGATTACAAGGGAGTGGTGAATGGTTAAACTGTAGTATGTCCAGATATTGGAGTCTTTTTCAGTGCTAAAAAAAGCAATGAATATTATTCAGAATTATGACAAGACACGGAGGAAACTTTAAATGCATATTACTATGTAAAAGAAGCCAATGTGAAAAGGCTACATAGTGTATGATTCAGCTAACGACATTCTGGAACAGGCAAAACTATGGAGACTATATGATGGTTAGTGTTATATGTTAACTTGATGGGGCCATATGGTGCCATGATTTTTTTATTTGTTTGTTTTTTAATTTCTTAAATTACAAAAAATTTTTTTTCTAATCTTTACTTTTGACAGAGAGAGCATGAGCAGGGGAGGGACAGAGAGAGGGAGACACATAATCTGAAGCAGACTCCAGACTCTGGGCTGTCAACACAGAGACCGATGTGGGGCTTGAACTCATGGACCGCGAGATCATGACCTGAGCCAAAGTCAAACGCTTAACCGACTGAGCCACCCAGGTGCCCCTGGTGTCATGATTAAATATTATTTCTGGGTGTCTGTGAGGATGTTTCCGGATGAGATCAGCATTTGAATAAGTGGGTTTAGTAGACTGCCCTACTCAGAGTGAGTTGGTATCATCCAATCCATTGAGAGCCTGAATAGAACAAAATGCAGAGGAAGGAAGAATTTGCTCCCTGCAGCAACTATTGCCGTGGTGTTCTTACAGGGAATGTCTATATCCCTCATTTCTTCTACATTTATTAGTTGGAATTCTTCTGTAAGAAAGAGTTGTCTCTTCTACTTCATTTATTTACTCATTGTTTATATCAGTATAGACTAGAGGATATTTATATTATTTTTTTTATTTGGGTTTGTGATCTGAGAATGAAAACCTCAACCCTGAAAATGGAGGGAAAGTCTGAATATTATCAGAATCTAAATTAGAGTAACAGAAACCTGCTCTGATGACTTAATCCAAAGGATATGAGGAAGACAGACTTGGCAAAGCTGGAGAATTAGCCTGGAAAGGCGTCTGGGAGTCTGGAAGCCCCCAGGCAGTGGCCCCCAGGCAGGACTGACCTTCTTGGAGGGGACCTCGGTTGCTGGGGACCGGTTCTGCTGTTTTCAGCCTCTCTAACCACTCCAACCAGGATTCAAATCCACTGGAAGTGCCTCTCTCTTGGCTGGAAGAGGAAGAGGGCTGATGATGTTACTACCAGACTGTTTCCGTGAGAAAGAGAGGAAATTGATGGTAGGTAGCCAGAAACCACGCAGCTTTCAGTCCCTTGTAAATCCACCCTCCTCCTCGGAAACAAAGGCTTAAGCCACGCCTCTCTCTCCCCTACCCCATCCCGGATCCCGATCAGCAGCAAAGTCAGTGGGTTGCTCCACTCAGCAAGTTCCCCACCTCCAACCCCACTCAAAGCAAGCTCCGGCTCTCTGATGCCATCACAAGGTTTGAGGAAAACAAACAAAACCTCGTGATATGATACGATGTATTAGAAAGGACCCAGTGCCTGGGGCAGCATTCTAGTCCCTTGGCCTTGAGCAAATGTCTTTACCTTCTGGAAGGGTCTTTGCCTTTTCCACTGTGAAGGGGGTATGGTGCCCTTCATAATCTCTGAAGTCTCCTGAGAGGTTAAAAAGCCTGTAATTAAGAGTTTAGAGTTCAAGTGCAACAGAGAAAACACATAATGAGGATTATGTCATATGAAAAAATGTTGAAGAAATGGAGCATTCTAAGTGTAAAACAAAATTAGACCTATTTAATGAGGTCATAGATTCTTAATGTTGGAGGAGACCTTCCTTAGAGCTGTATTCCAAAATCCTGATGTGCGTGAGAATCGCTTGGGGATCTTTTAAAACGCAGACAGTGATTCAGTAGATCCGGGTGGGGGGATGGGCACTGCTTTGTCTCAGCTTTGACTGCACATTGGAATCTCTTGAGGAGCTTTTAAAAAATACTTAAGCCTGGGTTCCTCCTCCCCCAACCCCACAAACGAGATTCTTATTCATTTGATTCAGAGTACCGTCTGGTTATTGGGAGAGTCAAAAACTCCCAGGTGATTCTAACAGGCAGCGAAGTCTGAGAACTGGGGCCTGAGACCAGAGCTTCTCCAACTTTAGCGCGCATGAGCATCACCTGGAGGACTTGTTAAAACACAGCTGGCGGGACCCCGCCCCCAGAGATCAGGACTCTGCAGGTCTGGGATGGGGCCCCGGATTTTCGTGTCTAACAAGTTCCCAGGTGGTGCTGACTCTGCTGGTCCGTCGCCTTGGGGGCCATCTACTTTGACATTGATGTTTCCCATGTGCGAAACCAAGATGAAATGACTCGCTCAGGGTCTTCCCATACCAGGTTTCCTGTCTCCGGGTCCCGGGGTATTTCCTGAGCCAATCCTTCCAGCTTCCTCTTCGGCGTCCCGCCTTCATCCCCAGGTTCCCTGCGGAGCCGCTCAACAGCAGCCCGAGCCGGTTCTCAGGCGTACGGCGGGGCCGATTTCCGTGTAGTGGGACGCCCTCGCAGAGCTGCCGGCACCCTGAAGGTGCCCCATGAAGGCTGGCAGGCTGGCACCGCCGAAGCCCGGTACACCGCGCGCGTCCCTCGCAGTGGCTTAATTCTCCACCGGGTCGGTCGGAGGCGGAGGCCTATACTGGCGGGGGAGGGTTGCCAAGGCAACGGGAGCCCTCCCTCCGCACACACCCCTCCCGCACCCCGGCCCCTTGCTGACCTGGAGCCACCGCCCGGGCGCTGGCCGAAGAAAGGGATTGGTGAGCGGAGGGGCGGGTTCGGGCGCAGAGAGGATAAAGCCGCTCGGGTTTCCGCTCGCGGCGCTAGGATCTCAGGCCACGTGCTGCTGCAGCGTGGGCTCTCGCAGCTCAGCATCTCTGGGAGGCTCCTTCGGAAGGTCAGTGCGGAGGTGGCCGGACGCTACCCCGGCGGCTGTACCCAGGAGCAGATCCACCACCGCCCCCCGCCTTCCCCGGCTCCCGTTGGGACTCCGATCGATGTGACCCGGCCGTGAGCGCGGGTCTCCAGCCGTCGCCGCGGAGCTGGGAGCCGGGAGCCCGGGCCCGGGGGCCCGGGGGCGGGGGTGGACTGGGAGCCGCTCGGTCGACCGGACGCGACCCCCGACCCCTTCCACTTTGCAAGGGCAACCTCCACCAAGGAATAGAGATAGGCGCGGCTGTTCTCGTAAAACCGGTTTACCCGGTCAACTCCCAGGGAGGATGGGACCCCACACCCTTTTCCCCAGGAGCCAGGCTGAGGTCGGGAGACCCGTGTGCGGCTCACCCCCCGCGTCTTCTTGGGTCCCCTCTCCCCGGCAAGTGTGCATGGGAGGAGGACACCCGCTCTTCAGAGCCGGACTGCCCTCTGAGACCCTCTGTATCTCATGCTTTTTAAAACTCTGGCATTTTTTTCTAGACCATTTCTGGCTTTCGGCTCATCCCCACAATAAGTCCAGATTTTACCAGCTCGTTGATGGAGTCTTTGCGTTTAGCAGTGTGGCTAAGTGCTCTAACTAGATTGCTCCATTAAATCCTCTCAGTAATCTAGTGTGGTGGTCCCATCATTTTCCCCTTTCTAAAACTGAGGAAACTTGAAGTTTGGCAAAGGCGTGTAGGCAGGCTCTCACAGCAAGAGAGTTGGCGGTGTCCTGAACCCCTTAGGCTGCTCTGGTGCCCTCCTAGGGAGGGGCGCAGAGGAAGCGCATTGGAGGGGGCTTGGGGGGGCATGTGGAGGGTACCTTCTGCGCGACCACGGGGATGTTCCTCTTTGTCGTCTTCTTGGGTACCTGATCGCATCTCTTTTCTTGTAGGAGAAGAGTAGGGATGCTGGGAAGGAGCGTTTGAGACTCAACGAATCTGGTTTCCTACCCCTTCTTGGTGATTAGTATTTGCCTGACCTTGGACAGGTCAATTCATCCTGCCAAACGGAGAAAAGATGTCAGCTTCAGGGTTACCGTGAGGGTTCAGTAAGAGTTCAGGAAAGCAGGTGTTTGATCAATGGTCAGTAGTTATGAGGTGCCTGGTTTTTCTTTGGGTCGGTACTGTTAAGAGCACACATTTAGTATTATTTAGTCAACCGGAAGATTGAAAGGAGAGATTGCCTTGCATGTGTTTTATAAGTGTTATTGGTCCTTAAAACAGGCTAAGAGGGAGAAGTGAAGGTGGGCATGGTCAGCAGTTTACTGGAGCAAAGAAAGTAATCGTCCACCAGGCTAGGGCACATCTTCTTTGAAAGCAGTTTCACCGATTGCAGGGTTAGGAATCCCCACTTTGAGGAGTAGGGAATGAAGGTTGGGAGCAACCGGTGGGTCCTGGAGATACCTGAGACTGGGAGAAAAGATGAAGCCGCTAGAACAAAAGAGGTTTCAGCAGAGGGAGGAGAACAAATTGGGGAGTTAAGTGGGAAAAGGGCTTGGGAGTTTGGGTGAGACTGGAGATGGTAGGCACCAACTGAACTGTTAGGTCTCTGGAGACAGCATTGATCTCTACTGGGCAAATTTTCTAGCTCCTCAGCAACATATGTCTGTGCAGACCATTTGTTGGTGCTGGAAACTTTTTCTAAAAGTGCATTTCGGGGTGCCTGGGTGGCTCAGTTGGTTAAGCGCTGGACTCTTACTTTCGGCTCAGGTCATGATCTCAGGGTTGGTGAGATCCAGCCCGGTGTCAGGCTCCCAGACCCTGTTTGGGATTCTCTCTCTACCCCTCCCCCGCTTGCACACAGTGCTCCCTCTCAACTTGTTTATAAACATTTTTTTAAAAAATGAATTTAAATTTTATTTTAAATTGTGGTTCCAATCGCATAATGTAAAATTTACCACGTTAACCATTTTTAAATGTACAATTCAGTGGTATTAAGTATATCCATGTTACTGTGCAACAGATCTGTAGAACTTTTTTCATCTCAGAAAACTGAAAGCATATGTCAATTAATTAAACACTGATATTCCTTCCCCGTTATCCCCCACTCCTTGGCAACTACCTTTCTACTTCCTTTTTCTGTGATCTTCATTACTTTCCGTACCTTGTAGAACTCGTAAGAGTGGAGTCATACTGTATTTGGCCTTTTGTGACTGACTCATCCATTTGGCATGTTCTGGGGGTTTATCCATGTTGTGGCATGTGGCACGATCTCCTTTTTCAAGGCTGAATAATATACTGTTGTGTGTCTATACCACATTTTGTCTATCCATTCATCTGTCAGTGGCTGGATACTTTTACCTTCATGCGTTAGTGCTGGAGATATGACTTAATAGTTCTTAGTTACTATCTCCATGGCTAAGAATGATTAGGGCTAGAATCGAAGGAGATCACAAGGCAACAAGCACATGAAGGGAAATTGATGGTGTACCCTCAAGGAAAAGGCCTATTTTGTTGGACTGAAGTGTTTCAATTTAGAGTTTCTTTTAATATTCCTGAAACAGAATTATCTATCTTCAGAGCAATCACAAGTGAAGTAAGTTTTTCCCCTGAGAAACTGAAGTAATTTTTTTCAGAGAACAGGGGCATTCTGTATTTTTTGTGTGGTGTAGACAAACCCTTGATATTTCCTGTTTTCTCCTTCCGGTCTATCTGTTACACATGGTGTTTGGTGAGTACTGACATACATCAGGTACTCCTAGGAACTACTCATAAGCACTCACAACTTTATGAGAGAGACAGCCATATTGTCTCCTGGCACCGAAAACCAACATGTCCAAATCCAAACTCCTTGTCTTCTCACCTGATCTGCTTCTCCAGGGAGCCCATTCTTACTGTAGCACAAATTAGAGACCTCAGTATTATTCCCCTTAATTCCTTAACTAGCCCTGCCATATCTGTACAATGACCAAAGCCACTTGAGCTCTGAGTCTTTATCTGTATCACCCCCACTCTCTTCCTGATGTCACTGCTGTCTTAGAGTTCTGTGGTTCATGCAGATAGGGTACATGCCAGGAGATGGGAAAAGTGGTATAGTAACCACCCTGGAGAGGCCTGGGTTCGGGAGGCACTTCATTATTTCTGGGGAGGAGTCTGTTGTTGACCTTTTTCTTTTTCATCCCTTTGCAGTTAAAGTAAACAAGGTGCTTGGGAGAGAGTCTACGGACTATAATCTGATCTTTAAAGAGGGACAGAGAATCTTTGATGGTTTCCCTTCATACATTTAATAACTAGGTTGGCAAGGCAAATTTTACTTTAGAGCAGCTCTCCTCAAAGTATGAGACAGATTTTAGGGTCTATGAGGTCAAACTGTTTTAAAAATAAGACTGAGATGTTATTCGCCATTTTCATTCTTTCTCTGACAAGCATACAGTGGGAGTCTCCATGACTTGTGATGAGCCTTTCCTCTGATGGCTAATGAAATGTGTGCTTGTGTCTTCTAGAATCTCATGTTTCTAGAACTTTCTAAGGGTAAGTAGGCTTGGAGTATAAATATGTGTTTTCAGAGATAAACTCAGTTTATTTTTAGTACTTCTGCTACATGCTTACTAGCTATCCAGTTATACCTACTATCACCTCTGTGACCTCGTTTTCTTTTATTAAGTCATTACTTTGAAATCTCTAAGTTTTGCATATATGGAAAAAAAACCCACAAAAAGTAAGTATGCTTTGTAGTCTTGATTTGAAAACTTTTCTAAATTTTTAAATGATATAAAATTATTCTAAAATAAAGGATATTTATATATTTTTTTATATATAAGGATAGATTGTTTGCTAAACAGGAAGATATTAGAAAACTTGATTTTTTTCTACTCAAAAATGTACCATTCATGTCTATAAAAGCTGGGGGGAAAAATGAAATGATCTATCAAAATTGTCTGAATAATGGAAGGGAGGAATTTACTACAGAGAAGTAGACAGAACTAAAAAAGACGTAAAAATGTGACAGATTGTGTCAGTTTTACATATGTTAGAAATTTACATTATATGTCTTATGCAGCAGAACCTTTTTTGAATAATATTATGGTACCAGTAGCATTATTCTGAGATCAACCATGCAGAGTCCTCTAAAGAAAAAAATGAATTGAATGGCTTAAATGTAGCTATGATGAGCTCTTTAAAAGCCAGAAATGATTTGTCACAGCTTTCCAAACTAGCAACGAAAAAGCTATTGAAGCTTCGGGCAGGCTAGGTTATCCAATTGCGGTGGCTGGAGAAACACAATAAAGCCTTGTTGGGATGAAAAAGCATTGAAAGGAATCATTAGCACTGTCACTTTCTAATAATACAGAAGCCTGTCAAATTAAAACTTTCGCAGCACACATGAAGACCGCATTAGTATCTTAACAGAAGCGAATTTTACCTTACAAATCAATGGAAGAACTAGCAGCCTTGGCTAGATTTGTCATTTTGTTTGTATTCCTTTGGTATCAGCACCAAACCGCTCACCAGAGAGCATCTTTTCAGGAGGTGCTTGGCAGCAAATACAAGTGGTGCCAAAGTATTCAGCGTAGAAGAACACTTTTAAATTTCAGGCTTTATCTGGGGACGACTGCATTGAATTTGCACTGCTGGGGCAAAAACAGTGTTGACTAAAACTACTGGTGCCTTTACAGGAATCGAGGCCGTGGCATCAAACGACCAGTAGATGGTCTTCTTCGTGGGCTTTCAATAAAAAAATAGAAAAGAAAAGAAAAATTTGCCAGATTTACTTACGAATGCCCTTTATATAATAGTAAAAATGTGAAGCTTTATTAAATCTTGACCCCGGAGGACATATCTTTTTAGGATGCCATGTGGTAAGTGGATGCACCTGTTCTATGTCGAGGTGGGACGGCTTACTTGAGGTAAAGCACCTGAATGATTGAATTGTGAGGTGAACCACCCTCCTTCCCTACCCCCCCACTTTGTTTTTAATGGAAAATTATTTTTGTTTCAATGAATAACTGAAAATCTAGGGTTATTCATACTTGGATGGTTGGAATACATTTTCTTTCTCTCTCCCAAAAATAAACATTAAAAAAAAAAAAAGAGTGTGTGAGTGCAAGCGGGGGAGGAGGGCAGAGAGAGGGGGACAGAGGATCCGAAGTGGGCTCCCCAATGACAGCAGCGAGCCCAATGCGAGGCTTGAACTCACAAACTGTGAGATCATGACCTGAGCCGAAGATGGGCCCTTAATCAACTGAGCCACCCAGGCGCCCCTGGAATACATTTTCTAAAAAAATGAACCAAGTGAGCTTGTCAATTCAAGAAAACAGCTAATGGTGTTTATTGCCAAGTGACTGGTATCCACCACTGCGAGCTTGATAGCTTCCCAGTATTTAGAAGTTTTCTGATGAGATCAGTGTGACTTGTTGATATTGTATAGTGAAGTGTGTTAACATTTGGAAGCCCTGCTTAACTTGCTGAACCAGTATATGAGATAACAAAATCATTCAGGGGTAAAGGATCCATTCAAAGCACTAGATAGACCAGTGGGTTTTAATGTAATGGGGTGCATTGATAATGGCTTCAGATTCTACTTTGCAGGTAACCTTTAAGAAACTACCATGTGTTGAGTTTGGGATAGCAAAGATGAGTATCCAGAATTCTCTGAAAAGGCTTTTATTTATTTTATTTTTTTAAGTTTTATTTATTTATTTGAGAGAGAGAGACAGCACCGAGTCTGGAGAGGCAGAGAGAGGGAGAGAATCCCAGGCAGGCCCTGCACTGCCAGCTCAGAGCCCAACGTGGGGCTTGAACTCACTATACTCTCGTGACCTGAGCCAAAATCAAGAGTCTGATGCTTCACTGACTGAGACACCCAGGCACCCTTGAAAAGGCTTTTAAAACACTGCTCCCTTTCCCCATTCTTTTGCCGTGTGCTGGAGTTTTTTATACATACTTCAATTTAAGTCACAGATGGGGTGCAGAAGCATGTGTGAGAATCCAGCTGTTTTCCATTAAGGCAAACAACAAAGATGTACAAAATGTAAACAGTGGCACTCTTCTCACTAGGTTTTTTAAAAAATGTGGTTATTTTCATAAAAATATGTTTATCTGTTTATTGGTTTTAAGTGAATTTTATGGTAAACGTTTCTCGATTTTGCTTTCTAACACAACAAACGTTGTCCGATGTAACCCACATAAACAAAAGCTCTTTTTCGTCTTCAATTTTTAAGAATGTAAAGGGGTCCTGAGACCAGAAAACCTGAGAATTGCTGCCTTAAGACTATGAAATTGAACTTGGCCGTAAGTAGCGAGGTGATAATCTTGACTTGGAAAAGCGACATGCTATAGATGGTTGGCAGTTTTGTTTTCAGTGCCCATGCATGGTTAATCAGAGTGGTCCCATGATGGCGACAGTACTGTGGCTTGGTGTTTAAGAACTAACTGGTTGACTCCCTGGCCTGTGGCATATAGTGGGAGTGCGAGTTTCAAATGTTAGCTGTTAGTAGTAGTGAGATAAGAAGAACCAACTCAGTTATGAATTGTCCACGTTGTTAACCTAAAATGCTTTATATTCGTTTAAGAATGTGAGCCTCCTCCACGCTTTCTCCTTGTGGGGAAAGAGATGAATGGAGTCGCAAGTCTTTTGTATCTTCAAGGTTTGCTTTTTCCCTGACTTCAGTCTCTTTAACCTTTATTTTCATTTCTTTAAGGTTTATTTTTGAGGGGGGGAGGGGCAGAGAGAATGGGGGACAGGAACCGAAGCTGGCTCAGAGCTGACAGCAGAGAGCCCCGCCCATGGCTCTGACTTATGAACCGCAGGCTCATGACCTGAGCCGAAGTTGGACGCTTAACCAGCTGAGCCACCCAGACACCCCTTCTTTAACCTTAAAAGAAAAAAAACTAGAGGCGCCTGGGTGGCTCAGCTGGTTAAGCGTCCAACTTTGGCTCAGGTCATGATCTCGCGGTTCGTGAGTTTGAGCCCCCTGTCAGGCTTTGTGCTGACAGCTCAGAGCCTGGAGTCTGCTTTGGATTCTTTGTATCCCTCCCTCTCTGCCTCTCCCCCACTTGGGGTCCCTCTCTCTCTCTCTCTCTCTCTCTCTCTGTCTCTCAAAAATAAACATTAAAAAAAAGAAACCCACTTTTTTCAACTAGCCATCCATTATTTGCTATGGGGAATGGAGAATTGTCTTGATATTTAAATGTTCTGCCAAATCTATCTGCTTCTTGGCTTCCTTGCCATCCCCTTGGCACTTGCTGAAAAAAGCAGCTTTAAGCGTCAGAAATCTGGGTCCGAGTGGGGCATGCTGGGTGGTGGCATCTCAGAGACCAGCATGCAGCACCAAGGAGCAGACGGCAGAATCCCAAGAAGCTTTTCCACCATTTGGCAAGGATGGTGATGGAACCATAACAACAGAAGCATTGGGAACTGTAACCGGGTCTCTTGGGCAGATTCTCCCAGAAGCAGAGTTACAGGACACGATCAGTGAAGTGGATGCTGATGATAAGGACACACTTGACCTCCTGGAATTTCTGACGATGATGGCAAAAAAAAAAATGAAAGGCACAGTGAAGAAGAAATTGGAGAAGCAGTCTGCGTGTTTGTTAAGGATGGCAATGGCTATGTGAGTGCGGGGCTTGGCCATGTGATGACAAATTTGGTGGAAAAGTGAGCAGATGGTAGGCTGATAAAACGATCAGGGAAGCAGATATTCAGTCCAACTATGAAGAGTTCGTACACGCGGTGACAGCAACGTGCAGATACTGCACAATGTGTTCCAAGTTATTTGCCTTTTTTTGGTAACTTGTCTGTAAAAGGTTTCCCCCTGCTGTCCAACAATATGCATGTATAGGAATTAGGACTTCATTCCACCGTGTTTCCTTCCCTTATCTTACTGTCATGGTCCTGAAACCTTGAGAAAACTGATCTAGTCACATGTGGCATGCAGCTGCCTCTGGATTAATCTAGGCCCTTCTGAACACCTAAACTGAGATGGAGTGGGTCAAGGAGGAAAGATCTGGGTTATGCCTTTTTTTTAAGTAGTTTTCTTTAGGAAATGTCAGCATGTTGTAGAAGTGAGGAGCCAAGACTCAGTGTGGAGTATGGACAGTCAGCAATATGTACTTGAGCGTTGCACTATTGCAAAATGGGTGTATTATCCAGGTATTCACATGCTGTTTCTTGCACTACTGGTCCCATACTAGAAACATTTTTTTGATAGCTCCTTACTTTTTGAAGAGTGTTTTTTGTTTTTGTTTTTGTTTTTGTTTTTTTAATGAGTGAGAGGAGGCGGGGGAGAATCTTAAGCAGGCTCCACGCTCAGCCTGGAGTCAAATGCCAGGCTCCATCCTGTGACACTGGGATTGTGACCTGAGCAGAAATCAAGAGATGTTTAACCCACTCAGCCACACAGGCGCCCCACTTGCTTTTTAAATTTTGTGTAGCCACTTAAAGTGCTATGGCACAGTTTGCCTCGAATCCATTCCAAGTTGTGTGTTTGGTTTCCAATTTAAAAAAAATTACAATTTACTCCACCCTGCCTCCCAACCTGGCCCCGCAAAAAAAAAAAAAAAAAAAAAAAAAAAAGAACAAGAATCCTGTTCTTACCTGGTGTCAGGTGACAACCATGACTAAAAGGATGATTTCTCCAAACAAAGGTCTTTCTGAGATGCTTGGGCCTTTCCTGTAATGCAGTCCAGAGGAGGGGAGGCCTTTTGTCCAGTCCTGACCACCCCACAGCAAGCTAGAGAGGCTCCAGCAGAAGGCTCTCCTCTGCTTGTTTGGCAAAGTTGGCTGGGACTAAGGGCCTCCGTGCTTTGAAGGGCTGTGTTACTGTTCCTGCCTCAAGGCGCTGAGCGGAGCGTGGTAGCTGGCCAAGGTCAGATCTAAAACTGGCATCTACCTTTTCTCCTTGTATGATGCAAAACAGAAGGTGGTGGAGATCTTGTCAGCTCTTTGTAAAGGGGCAGGCCAGCAGGATTGGCTCTGAAGCTTTATCTCCCAGCTCTGTTGGAAAGCTTACTGTGGAAGCCACAAGGCCATGTGCAGAGTGCCTGACTTTAGAGGGTCAGAACCAGCAGAGCAAGCGGGGTAGCTCTGATTTACTCTTGTGACATGCTTGTCTGGGTGCAGGGCATGGAATCAGGAAAATGAAAGCCCTGCATGCGGATCTGGTCTCAAGCCATGTATGATTGGACCATCTTGGCCTCCTAAGGCCAGAACTGATTTCATGGTCAGTAAGCAATACAACTGGTGAAGAGGAGAGAGACTAAAATGTACGTGATCTGGAAGGAAAGGAGAAGATGGCTTTGTTGTTGTTGTTGTTGTTGTTTATTCATCTGTTTTTGAGAGAGAGAGACTGAGAATCCCGAGCAGGCTCAGCACTGTCCGTGTAGAGCCCGACGCAGGGCGGGAACTCACGAACCATGAGATCATGACCTGAGCTGAGAGAAGAGTCAGATGCTTAACCGACTGAACCACCCACGTGCCCCAAAAATGACTTTTCTAAATGATCCTTTCTAAGGAGATGGCAGTAAACAAAGTAGTTACAGCTTATTAAATATCGCCAAGGGCCTTTTTATCTTAACCATCTGCTTTTCTAGTCTGGTTCATTCTAAAGGTAACATCTGAAGGTTAGCACAAGATCTACAGGGCACTGGCTTATGAAACCTGGGACCTGTTTGTGCCTTGTGATGGTGTGTGGACAGACTGGTAACAGTTGTAAAGATTTGAAGGCTTCACTGGAATCCACTGACTTGGTGTTTCTGGCTGTATATACGGTCACCTCCACTGTGACCGTTAGATGCCATTGATGTCCATTGTGCGATTTCAGTTCTAAATCTCTGCCCGGCTTTTGTTTGCCTACAGTGTTTGATGCCCTTTTCACAGAGCACGGCTCATGGCAGGCTCTTGACCGGCTTCCCACTCGGTAGCCTCTTTAGTTCAGTTCACGACTCCAAACGGTTTTTGGGTCATGAGCTGACAATCTTAGTGTTCATTTCAGTTAAAGAGCTTGAGTCTGGATGCATTGGGAGAATAGAAGATTGTGTAGTGAGCTCTGCTCCTTTATTACTGCAGGGTATTTGAAGAGCGATGCCAGTCGCCAGGATGCTGCAGCAGGTTGTGGGCCAGATGCCGGGGAGACCAGCCTGTGGCTGCTGGACCTCTGCCCCGCTGGCCCGGTTTCTGGGCACCTCCCCTCGGCAAATTCCAGCAGATGCCAACTTCTACTCTTCCTCTTTCTCTGGAACAGACCAGCCACGCGTCTTAATTACAGGTTGGGGTGTTTTTTGTTCTTGTTTTTTGTTTCTTTTTTCCACATTTGAAACTTGATTCTTATTTTCTTTTCTGTGCTGTCTCTGTGTGACTTTGTGTTTGGAAGGTCTGCCATGTCACCAGCTAACATATTCATCAGAAACTACCTGTTCTGCTATTGGCTTCCTCCAGAATCTTGCAAGCCCCAAATCCTTATTTTGTCACGGTTGCCGGTGCTTCATTTTCTTGTCACAATCTTTTTTTTTTTAATGTTTGTTTATTTATTTTGAGAGAAAGGGGGGTGGGGAGAGCACGAGCAGGGGAGGGGCAGAGAAAGAGGGAGAGAGAATCTCAAGCAGGCTACGTACTTACTATCAGCGAAGTGCGCAATGGGGGACTCAATCCCACGAACCGCGAGATCATGACCTGAGCCGAAATCAAGAGTCCGATGCTTAACCAACTGAGCCACCCAGGTGCCCCTCCTTGTTGTAATTTTTTATGGTCTGAAGGGAGGATAGAGGGACCTGGGGGCCAAGAAGCTGCTGTGGAGCTCCGGTGTCCTTGGCTGCTGGGATGGCCTGGGGGGCGAGGGCTCACAGATAGGTCATATGCAGGGACTGGGGCATGGACTGTGCATCAGGCACAGCTTTTGTTGGCCAAACCCCTCAACCTGAACCTGGCGTCACCTGTCCCAAGCAGCTGCTGCGTGTTTGTGTGTGGGCAACAGAGAAGGCAGGTCAGGGCCTGAGGAACCCGTTGCCAACATCGCACAATGTTGTTGATCTCACTGCCGGACTCACACCCTGTGCTCCTGGCCTCGTGTACACCCAGCCCCTGATGTACACTCCTCGCTCTGGGCTTCACAGGGCACTCCGCGTCCTTCCAGCCCCCCCAAGCCCACCTCTGATTTGACAGGCACGCTTTATTTCCTCCTTCCTGCCAGATTGTCTTCCCTTGGCTTCCTACCTTCTTCACACTGTGTGTGTGTGTTTCTGTCACTGCCGCTGCCTCTTCTCCTGCTGGAGACTGACTTCAGGTGTAGTCAGTTCCCCTCTGCACTGTCCTCCCTGGTTTACCTGCTTCTCTGGTTTACTCCTTCCTGCCTCCACCAACAGAGCATCTTCTAGAACCCAGTGGTGATGTTAGTGGGCTTGGTTCTAGTCCCACGGTAACAAGTGCTTACAGGAAACCCCACTTTCTGTATCTCCCCACCTTGTTTATTTCTCTCAGATGGAATTTGCAGTTACATTCCCCCAAATGTACCCATAGCCCCAACCTCTCCCACTTCTGTCAGTGGCATATTTTGTTTTCAATGTTTATTTACTTTTGAGAGTGAGCGAGCATGCGCACAAGCAGAGGAGGGGCAGAGAGAGAGGGAGAGAGAGAATCCCAAGCAGGCTTTGTGCTGTCAGCACAGAACCCAACATAGGGCTTGAAGTCACAAACCGTGAGATCATGACCCGAGCCAAGATCAAGAGTCTGACGCTCAACAGACTAAGCCACCCAGGCGCCCCCGTCAGTGGCATTTTTAAGCCTCTAATCAGGAAGCTCTAAGATACATTTTTAATTTTCTTCATAGCTCCTTGTCGATTCAGATGTTTGCCCCCTTTTCAGATGACTTCCTGGTTTGTCCCCTTTTTCCCCTCTCCTGTCAGCCCAGTTCTGCTGGAGGATGGGCTTCTGGATAATCCCACTGGAGGCTGACCTCAAACCCTTATATTTGAATGTCTTGGCACCTGTCGCACACAAGCATCAGAGCCCATCAAATAATGAGAGGCAATTCCTGGCCCAGGGAGCTAGGAGGTTGTCCGGCTTTCTTGTGATTTTTCTCTTCCTTCACCCTTGCTTTCTTTCCCACAACTACTCCATGCTGGGAAGAGTTTTGTCTCTGAAACTAATGTTACCTGCATTGATCTCTGTCTTAGCTTGGAGGAGGTAATTTAGTTCTGTCAGGTCAAACTAGCACTTTCCCTAATTAGCTGAGATTGTCATATAGTCGTCGTGTGTCATTGTGTTCTGGGAATAATTGAATCGGTTAGATTTGGATTAAAGGTCCACTTTTTTCTTCTTCATCTAGGGGGTCTTGGCCAGCTTGGAGTGGGGCTTGCTAACTTTTTGAGGTAAGAGCCCAAAACGCTAAGATTGAAAACCTGAATTCTTCAGTATGTACAGCTTGCCTTTGGTGCCATTTTATTATTTAATTTTTCTCTTCCTTCTTGCCCCTTACCATATTAAAGGTGTCCCAGCTAACTGGCTGTTTAGAATACGTTTTATTTTGCCTCTTAACATCATACACTTGTAACAGGTCCACGGCTCATCCTCTCCCACGCTGGTCCTTTTCCCTGTTTGAAAGAGTGTTTTCATCGGACCAGTTATATCCTAGATGTACCTACTCATGTGTTTTGATTTTGTCCTTCAGGAAACGCTTTGGGAAGGACAATGTGATTTTGTCCGACATAAGGAAACCACCTGATCACATTTTCCACAGTGGTAAGAGATCAATATGTCTTGCTTTTGTTTTAGCTCTTGATTTTCAGATTCCAGTTAGAGAGGCAGTTCATAAAATCACTGTGTACAACAGCTCATAACCAGGCTTGTGATGAAAAGAAAGGCATTATTGGGGTGCCTGAGTGGCTCAGTTGGTTAAGTGTCCAACTCTCAAGCTCAGCTCAGGTCTTGATCTCAGGGTTGTGAGTTCAAGCACCGTGTTGGGCTCCATGCTGGGAGTAAAGCCTACTTTAAAAAAAAAAAAAAAGGAAAGAAAAGAAAGGAAGAAAGCACTTTTGAGGCAGAGTTGTGTCACTATTAAAAATCTCCTATGTTGTGGATGCCTGGGTGGCTCAGTCAGTTAAGCATCCAACTTTGGCTCTGGTCATGATCTCACCTGAGATCATCTATGAGGTGTCCAAGGTCCACATGGGACTGTGCTGACAGCTCAGAGCCTGGAGCCTGCTTCAGATTCTGTGTCTCCCTCTCTCTCTGTCCCTCCCCTGCTCATGCTCTATGTCTCTCTCTCTCTCTCTCTGTCTCTCTCTCTCAAAAATAAACATTAAAATAATAAATGAATAAATAAATAAGTAAAATAGAATAAAAATCTCATACATTTGTCCCTAGTAGTTCTGGGAAATGTCTGCAGTGATGCTGTTGTTTGCTCAAGTGTTACAAGAACAGGAGAGTTCTGAACCTGAAGTAAAGTTTTGGAATATTTTGGGTGTTACCTGGGATAGTATTTTTGGAATAAAAACTTTGATTCCTGCCTTTTTGAGTGCTTAGTTAACTTCTTGGCTCAGAGGGAAAATAAAAATCAAGTGCTCTAATGAGGAAAGGGAGCTTTAAAAATTTATAGAAATTAATAGAAATTAATCTATTTCTGCATAGGCTTGCTCTTAAATTACTGTGCATACACACAAGGCCTCCAGACTCCTCAAGTTTTCTCCTACCTTGGAAACCTTTTTATAACGTCTGCGAGTCCTTTGTGGCTCCACGTCAGCATTTGGCTTACCGGTACTTACCATAACACCAAGTTTGAAAATTATTTCCACCAACTGCCAGTACTGGGAGCCTGAAAGACGAGACCAGTACACAGAAGAGAGGCAGCAATGGAGGAGAGGGTGCCATTTGAGGGGCCTCTAGGAAGGGTTGAGTGTTATCATGTGGCCCCTGGGGGCAGTGGGGGAAGTTGCCACTGAATGAAACTGGCTCTTCCTCCAGCCTGACCGGGTATGATGAACTCCTGCTTATGGTTCTTCTCTACAAAGCTGTATATTCTTTCAAAACTCCACTTTTATATTCCTTTTAAAATAGGTAACTTTTCAACAGAGTGAAATCACTGTGTGCATGTCGGGTAGTATTAACGGCACCAACTCTGGAACCGGCTGCCTGGTTGTGACCCCAGTTCTTCACTTGCTCTCTGTTTCATCCTGACTAGTTCTTACTTCTCTGTGCCTCAGTTTCCTCCTCAATAAAATGTATCTCCCTGAAAAACTGTAGGAGAGCTAGAGAGAGAGAAAGCCCGTAGGACAGTGCCTGGCAAGCGTAGGTCTTGTGTAAGCATTAGCTATTAGTACCTGTGGGGTGGTAGGGGTTTGTTACTCTTTTCATAAGAAAAATGCATATTGTCCAAGTGGTTTAGTTACCAAGTTGACCCTACTGGAATTCACAAGCCAACAGGAGAGGAAGAGAAAGTTCACTTAGCTTTTTAAACCCCAAACTTGCGCATCTGTGGTCTTGCTGTGTTCCTCGTAGGCCCATTTATTTATTCTGACATTCTGGATTACAAGAATCTTCGGGAGATCGTGGTAAACAACCGCATTACCTGGTTGTTTCATTATAGCGCTTTGCTCAGTGCCATTGGAGAAGCAAACGTATCCTTGGCCAGAGCCGTAAATATCACCGGTAAGTTTCTTGCCCCAAATGATCTGTTTGCCAGTTTTTTCAGTTCACCGGGAAGAGACTTTTCAGACTGTGACCATGTCTGTTCGTTTCAGGATTGCATAACGTCCTGGATGTTGCAGCAGAGCACAATTTGCGATTGTTTGTGCCTAGCACAATTGGAGCTTTTGGACCTACTTCTCCCCGGAATCCAACTCCCGATATCTGTATTCAGAGGCCCAGGACTATCTACGGGGTGTCCAAGGTCCATGCGGAGCTCATGGGAGAAGTAAGCATTGCTTGGCAAGATAACTCCGTGTTGCCTTTTCTGTTCGTTTTTGCCTCAAACACTTGCTGATTCATGCTTGGGGTGACTTTTCCCTGCCCCCACCCCTTCCCAGCCCCCAGAAGTGCTCCTAAACTGATTGTGTTTGCCAAGTGGCAGGTCCTGATAGCTCCAGAAGAACTCCTCAGCCCTTGGCCACATGATAACACTCAGCCCTTCCTAGAGGCCTCTCAAATGGCACCCTCTCCTCCACTGCTGCCTCTCTTCTGTGTACTGGTCCAGTCTTTCAAAAAGCTCCCAGTACTGGCAGTTACTGGAGGTGATTTTAAAACTTTGTGTTCTAGAGAATGTCAAATGACTTTGGGTTTTAGTTTTTTAATTAATCGTTGTCTTTATAACTCTACAGCAAATGTCAATTGGTGTTTGCTCCTTTAGCTGATAAATCAGTTATTGCTCTCCTCTCGCCCTGCCCCCCCACCCCCTGCACTTTCCAGTGCTGCATTGCAGGAACATGCCCGTGGAGAATTGTTCAGGACAATGAGCAGTGACTTGCTTCCAAACAAAGTCAGAAGCCCCTAGTGCGGGCTGATTTATTATTTACCGTGTTAATATGTTACCAGAGTGATGATTTTTTGAAGAGAAAAACCTCGGGATTATTTATTAAAGAAAAATGAGTGACTCTTAGAAATCCTACAGTCTCCTTTCCTTAAGGAATATTTTAGTAGAACTGCATGGAAAGATCTTTCACCAAAAAAAAGCGTTTTTTTGTTTGTTTGTTTGTTTGTTTGTTTTCTTTGCTCTATCTGATTGAAAAGACTGGTTTTAAAGTAGTTTTTCTCTTTTCTCTAGTATTATCATTACCGGTATGGGTTAGATTTCCGATGCCTGAGATACCCTGGAATCATCTCCGCGGACTCCCAGCCTGGTGGAGGAACAACTGGTAAGTGTTGTTTTCTGTTTCTGTCCCATGTGAGAAGGGCTTTCTTAGTGCTGTGAAGAGGTGAGGGACTGGCTGTCTTTTAACTGTGTGCTCACAGATGTCCCACATCCCCTCTGGGAGGTGCATCTGAAGCTCACGGAATCCTCTTGACTTGAACTTGTTAAGGGCAGCTCATGCTGGTGCTGCAAATCCAGCTCAGGATTGGCCACCCACAGTGCTGGAATCAGATCGGGTGTGAGGACATATTTGTCACCCGCGATGTAGGAAGACACCAAATAAGAAATAGCCTCTTTTTTTTTTTTTTTTTTTTTTAATGCAGCCTTTGTTTCTTCAAGGGTTGAGGTGTTTTTTTTTTTCCATTTTTTAATTTTTTTTAATGTTTATTTATTTTTGATAGACAGAGTGTGAGCAGGAGAGGGGCAGAGAGAGAGGGAGACACAGAATCTGAAATAGTACTGACAGCTCAGAGCTTGATGTGGGGCTCGAACTCACAGACCTTGAGATCATGACCTGAGCCGAAGTTGGATGCTTAACTGACTGAGCCACCCAGTCGCCCCAAGAGCTTTGTTTCTTAATGCAGAAAATGGACTGTATGCATTGCATATTTTATTTTATTTTTTATGATTTTTAAAAAATTTTTGCATGCAGTGCAATATTGGTTTCAGGAGTAGATGCATTTTATTTTATTTATTTATTTATTTTTAATTTGTTATTTTTTAAATATTTATATTTATTTTTGAGACAGAGAGAGACAGCATGAACGGGGGAGGGTCAGAGAGAGGGAGACACAGAATCCGAAACAGGCTCCAGGCTCTGAGCTGTCAGCACAGAGCCCGACGCGGGGCTCGAACTCACGGACCGCGAGATCATGACCCGAGCCGAAGTCGGCCGCTTCACCGACTAAGCCACCCAGGCGCCCCAGTAGATGCATTTTAAAAGGAGCTTAAGTATTATTATAATTAATTTGGACTCAAGCATGCATTATATTCAGTAACCCCTATATGAGGGGTCCTGAGATACAATATAAAAGATAAATCTTGACAAAATCTGAGGGATTTTAAAGGAGATTTTGGTTTGGGTTACTTTTGAAAAAGCTTTTGCCTTAATACAGTGCCTCTCCTAGGAATCCCTCAGGATCTTTGGTGTTTTTCAGGGGGTCTCAGTGGTCAAAACTGTTTTCATCTCAGTACTAAGATGTTGTTTGCCCTTCTTTCACTCCCTTCTATGAGGGCATGGAGGACTTTTTTAAAAGGCTGGGTGATGTGTGGTGGCCCAGTGGCCTGGACGCACAAGCAGGCCGCAGACCCCGGCTGTCTCCTTCTAAACCAAGCAGTGGAGAGATTGTCAAATGAGTAAAACATGCCATTTTTTTCCCTAAATTTTCTTTTGTTTGGAAAATATGTTCTTCATATAAAAAATATATATATGAACATGTGATGGGTTTATTGTCATTTTAAAATGTAGTAATATTTTTTTTAATTCTCAGTTAATTTCTCATGTGGTAGGTACTGGTGTAACTCCCACTAATAAGACCTCCTGGAGGGGGGTCCTCAGTGTTGTTTAAGAGCATAAAGAAGTTCTGGGGCACCTGGGTGGTTCAGTCAGTTAAGCGTCCAACTTTGGCTCAGGCCATGATCTCATGGTCTGTGGGTTCAAGCCCCACATCGGGGTCTGTGCTGACCGCTCAGAGCCTGGAGCCTGCTTCGGATTCTGTGTCTCCCTCTCTTTCTCTCTCTCTCTCTCTCTCTCTCTCTGCCCCTCCCCTGCTCATGCTCTGTCTCTCTCTGTCTCAAAAATAAATACAAACATTAAAAAAACATTTTTAAGAGTTGGATGCTCAGGGGCACCTGGGTGGCTCAGTCAGTTGAGCCTCCGACTTCAGCTCAGGTCATGATCTCACAGTCCAGGGGTTTGAGCCCCGTGTCGGACTCTGTGCTGACAGCTTGGAGCCTGGAGCCTGCTTCGGATTCTGTGTCTCCCTGTCTCTGTGCCCCTCCCCTGCTTGCACTCTCTCTCTCAAAAATAAATAAACATTAAAAAAATTTTTTTTTTTTTAAAAGAGCATAAAGAAGCTCTGAGACTAAGGCTTCTGAGAACCACTGCCCTAATGCAAGAGGTTCATTCAGTGTTTTAAGAAGACCCACAGACAGGATTCTCTTTCAGACTATGCAGTCCAGATCTTCCACGATGCTGTAAAGAATGGCAAATTTGAGTGCAACCTGAAATCCAGCACGCGGCTCCCAATGATGTATATTGATGACTGCCTCAGGGCCACCCTGGAAGTCATGGAGGCCCCGGCAGAGTCCCTGTCCATGAGGACCTACAATGTCAATGCCATGAGTTTCACCCCTGAGGACCTGGCCCAGGAGCTTCTCAAGCACATACCAGAATTCCAGATCACGTACAATGTGGATTCTGTTCGACAGGCCATAGGTCGGTACATTGTTGCAAACCCCATGACAACCAAAGTTAAGCTTCAGTCTGGGCTGAGAGTCCCCTGAGGACACAAAACGTGGGGGATAAGGAGGACCTGACACTTGCCGCAGAAGGAGCTGCTGTTAAGCCAACAGTTGCTATAGTTTGGGGAAATCCTACCTAAAGGGGGTGGAATAGTTCTGTTCCAAATAAACAGCTTATCAGCATTTTGCCATTTTATAGTTTAGACGTAAAACAAGCAGACAGTGTAAGAAAATATCCCTGGGGTTTCCAATGCTGGGACTCTGCCACTGTGGCCCTTGAGCACTGTTTGAGTATAAGATTCCTACCTTACAACTTCGTGTCACATTTTCATAGTGTGTCACAATTCACAGTGTCTGACAGGAGGCATGTTAAGAGAAGGTGGCTGTGAATGCACATGATGGCCACTCTGGTCTGCTCAAAGGAAGAATTTCAAAGAGTGAATTTCCTTGGTGTACCTTGTACAGGAGACCTTCATATAAAATGTTCTAGACCTTTTTGCAAATCTAGAGCCTGAGTAACTTAAGTTTCTGTTCCATGTCTTTTCCTAGCGGATAGTTGGCCGATGAATTTTGATGACAGCAATGCTCGGAAAGACTGGGGGTGGAAACATGACTTTGATCTTCCAGAGCTGGTGACGACGATGTTGAACTTCCATGGCTCTGATACCAGAGTTGCCCAAGCTAACTGAGAGAATCATAAGGGAGGACTCCTGTATCCTGGACATCTGTCAAGGGAAAACCATAATGACCCCAAGGTTATATACCCCAAGGAACCTCGATTATTAGGAGTGGAAGGACTAATTGGAGGAAATTTTGGCAGCTCATATTGAATTGCCAGATTGGAGAATCAAGTAGGCTTTTGCATTTTCAAAGTGCTATAGGTTTGGTGATAGGAGTTCTCAATCTTTGCTGTTTGCCTAAACTTGCCCAAACACGCATATCACAGAATGAAGGCTTAAGTCATAATAGTTTCCATTTAGGTTAATTAAGATGAAGTGACCATTTTGGGGAAGGTGGAAGTATGTGATGTTTGTCTTTAATTAAATTTAATTTTCATATCACTCCTAAGACTCCATTATTCTCTTGAGTAGAGACCAAAGATTACATTTTAAAGCCTATCCAAGATGATCTCCTAATTTGTAAGTATACTTTACTATCCCATCAGGACTTTAAAAATGTTTGACATATAATCCCATGTTCATAATATACGTGAGATTTTAATACTTCTTCAACAATTATCACTTTTCATTTATTTTTCTGTAAAAGACATATCTGTAGGAAATTAGGAGTATCAAAGATGATCTAACTAATAATGGGTAGCACCTCCTACTCTGATTACCTTCCCGGTCGTGAGCTAAGTGTTGATTACCAGGACTGTAGTTCTCTCACCTGGCCTTGTCAATCTCCCCGAGGAGCTTCTCTCAATGTTCAATGTCTCAATGTTTCTGGGCCCCATCCCTTCAGATGACTCAACAAATGGGGGTGGGAATTTCGAAAGGCCACTGGTTATTCTATTCCAGCTATGGCCTGCTGGACCAGGTCCAAACACTATTTTCTAAAGAGAACTTTTCTTGTGATAGCCTTTTTGTTACACACTTAGGCTGAGCTTTCAGAAGACCTGCTCTATACCCTCTGAAGCAATTCCTATGTGAATATATACAGGTTGGCTTTTTTCCAGCTACCTCCGGATACCTGTGGAATTACTGGAGAGTGAAATTCCAAGATTAATCATGAGCATAGTGGACAATAGCTGTCATGGACTAAAAAACATTTCTATTATGTGCTTACTGTCAATGTTTTGTATTTGGATTTTTTTTTTTAATGTTCATCTTTGAGAAAGAGAGAGAGAGAGTGTGAGTGGGAAAGGGGCAGAGAGAGAGAGAGGGAGACGCAGAATCCGAAGCAGGCTCCAGGCTCTGAGCTGTCAGTACAGAGCCCAATGTGGGGCTTGAACTCATGAGCCGTGAGATTGTGACCTGAGCCAAAGTCAGATGCTTAATCAACTGAGCCACCCAGGTGCCCCTGTATTTGGTATTTTTAACTGCAGGGTAGAAATGTGAACTTTTTTGGAGGTATAACTGGATTTAAAATCTATTTAACTTTTAACTGGAGAACTTCCAAATAATTGAATTATTGGGGGGCCTGGGTGGCTCAGTCGGTTGAGCGGCCGACTTCGGCTCAGGTCATGATCTCGCAGTCCGTGAGTTCAAGCCCCACATTGGGCTCTGTGCTGACAGTTCAAAGCCTGGAGCCTGTTTCAGATTCTGTGTCTCCCTCTCTCTGACCCTCCCCCATTCATTCTCTGTCTCAAAAATAAATAAACGTTAAAAAAATTTTTTTTAAATAAATAATTAAATTATTTAATAGTTATTTTGATATAGTTTTTTTCCCTACTTAATATAATGAAGCTTATATTGATGTGTATTATTTTCTAAAGCCAAACAGTAATGAGTTCTTTTTTAATGTTTATTTATTTTTGAGAGAGAGAAAGTAGAGGAGGGGCAGAGAGTGAGGGAAAGAGAGAATCTCAAGTAGGCTCTGCACTATCAGATCAGAGCCCCATGTGGGGCTCGAACCCACAAACTGTGAGATCATGTCCTGAGCCGAAGTTGGATGCTTAACTGACTGAGCCACCCAGGTGTCCCGTTTTTTTGTTTTTTGTTTTTGTTTTTTTTTACAACTTTATTGAGATATATTTCATGTGCTGTTGAATTTACTCATGTATAGTTTTGTTTGGGTTTCTTTCCAGTTTTATCGAGAAATAGTTGATGTACATCACTGTATAAGTTTAAGATGTACTGCGTGGTGGTTTGATTGGGAAGTGATTATGACAACAGGTTTAGCTAATAGCCATCATCTCATAGAAATACAATAAAATGAAAGAAAGATAAAAACGAATAAAGAAAAAAAAGTTCTCCTTGTGATGAGCACTCTTAGGATTGACTGTTAACACCTGTCCTATAGCTCATACAGCAGTGGTAACTACAGTCATCACATTACACATTATATCCCGAGTACTTATTTCTCTTATCATTGGAAGTTTGTACCTTTTGACCACTTGCCTCCAATTTCCCCTTCTACCATCTTCTACCTCTGATAACCACAATTCTGACTGATTTCTTTTTCTATGAGACTGGATGGGTTTTTTTCCCCCACTGTCCTAGGCTTTAAGTCTAAAGTTCTCTTTTGGCCAGCAAAAGAGCAGACACAGGATTAAAGTGAGAGATGGCTAATGTCTGGGAAAAGACAAGAGCCCCGAATAAGGGTCCTTGCCCCGTATTTATTCAGATCAGAAGGCTTACAAATGTGATGGACGTGTACAAAGAGACAACCTGGGAACATTAACTTGGGGACGTGAGGGGAAAGGGGATTTTTGAAGATATAGTGTTTGGGGTTTGGGTCAATATAAAACAAAATCTGGGCGCCGGGGAAGTCGGGAGGAAGGTTGTTAATGGCAGACAGGAGGCACCTTGCCTGTTATCTTAGCTAGCCTAGAGGATCTAGAGGATAAGACCGTGGGAATAACCTCAGGGTTAATAAGGCACCTGTTCTTTTGTTAACCATCTCCTCTCTGGGCTGATTTGCCTGCAGCGCAGTGGTCCATAATCCAATTCACCAATTTACCTAACCTGGTCCTATTCTGTGAAAGCAGCTTTTCTGCCACAGTACTAAATTGGGGGTGCTTCTGCCCTGAAAATCTAATCTTGTTCATTTCATATACCTGAATATTGGGTACCTTTGTGCCATTTCTATTTTAGGCCTTTGCCTCTCCCTCTATTTTGGGGGCTCTGCACCCCCTCTCTATTCTGGGGTGCCTTTGCACCTCCCTAATCCTGGCACCTTTGCTCCTCCCTACTCTTGGGGTGTCTTTGCACCCCCCCATTCTTGTGGTGCCAATCTGATTTACCCAAACTCAGGAGTGAGCATTTTATGACTTTGTATTTCTTTATGCCTTGTTAACCCATTGGTGTAAACCTGGGGGATTCCTAAACTTTATCCCCCACACCCCACATGTTAACTGAGGTCATACAGTATTTGTCTCTGTCTGACTTATTTCACTTAGCATAATGCCATCGAGGTCCATCCATGCTGTTGTAAATGGTAGGATTTCCTCATTTTTCATGGCTTAGTAATATTCCATTGTGTATCTATACCATAACTTCTTTATTCATGTAGCCATTGATGGACACTTAGATTGTTTCCATGTCTTGACTCTTGTAAATGATGCTGCTGTGGACATGGGAGTACAAGTGTGTTTTCAAGTTAGTGTTGGCTTTTTTGGATCTATTCTCAGAAATGGAATTGGTTGATCATATGGGAGTTGTACTTTTAATTTTTGGAAGGATCCTCCATACTGTTTTCCATAGTGGCTGCACCAGTTTACAATCCCACCAACAGTGCAACAGTACATAAGGGGTCCGTTTTCTCCACACCCTCGCTGGCATTTGTTATCTCTTATCTTTTGATGATGACCATGCTAAGAGATGTGAGCTGATACCTCAGTGTCGAGTTTAATTTGCACTCCCCTAATGACTAGTGATTGAGCACATTTTCATGTACTTGTTGGCCATCTGTATGTCTTTAAAGAGATGCCTATGTAAGTACTGTGCCCACTTTTGAATTGAGTTATTTGGTTTTTTGCTATTGAGTTGTATGAGTTCCTTATACATGTTGGACATTAACCCCTCATCAGATGTGTGCTCTGCAGATACTTTTCCCATTCTGTAGGTTGTCTTTTCACTTTGTTGATGGCTTCTGTTGCTGTGCAGAGCTTTTTAGTTTGATGTTTTTTATCTTGCTGCATGAGCTTTAGGTGTCCCTGTCACATCCAAAAAAAAGGAAATCATTATCAAGATGCAAGTCAAGGCTTTTCAGGTGGGAGGGGCCAGGAGCTATCCTCAGCCTTGGCTATGGATTAATCCCCCTGCCTGTATGTGTAAGCACAGGACCGTCCCATGTATGGTACTGGCTTTGCTCTGGGAGCAATTGGCTCTGCCCACCTGCTTGTCACTTCAATCACCGCTGGACCACATAGCTTCCAGCTTCTGGTCTGATGGGACTGCAAGACACTCTCCCCAGTGGGCGGGACTGTGATTCAACGCCTTGCCTGGGTGTGGGGAAACCAGGCTCTAAGGCTGGCAAATTTTCTAGTTTCAGGATCTATATCAGGCAGATGTATCTATACCCCGCCAAGGCCCTTAGAGTGCATCCCCAACTTGGTTCTGGAGGTGAGCAGTGCTGCTGGCTGGGGTTACTACTTGGGGACTACAGATATGACCTTGGTCTGCCAAAATCTGTGTGCTGCTGTGTTGCAAGCCCCTCTGCCCTCTGTCACAATCAAATTCCCAGTGGCTGAGCCCTGTAGATTCCCCAGCAATCCCTGTGGTGCAACATTAGAGTAGAGGCTCCTGCAAAGTGACCCACAATGCTGGCGGTAGCTGGTGGTTACCTTTGGGTTCTCTTCCTCCTGGAAGAACCGAGAGGCTCAGGGGAGGCCTCCCTCCATGTGGCGCTGCACTGGCCTGGGGAGGGGGCGGTGAGTTCAACGTGTAGCTGCCCCCCTTACCCTTCTAATGCAGCGTATCTTGGTCTGTGTGATGAGAGGTAGAGGAGAGGTGTGCTACTGCCTCAGCCCTCTGTTCTAGGATTCTCTCAGTGGCCTCTTGTTCTCGAAGAGTCGTTCGTTCTTATGAGGGAGGGTGAGCAAAGTCAGGAACAACCTGTGTTGGCATCTACTGGAGTTTATAGTTCAGTGATTTTTCAGTATCCTCACAGAGTTGTTCAACCATCACTGTAATGTTAGGCCATATCAACATCCCACAAAGAAGGTGCCCATTAGCCCTCTCTACTTTAGGCAAGCATGTCTTTACTTTCCATGTCTGTGGATTTGCCTGTCCTGGACACTTCACATAAGTGGAATCATAAAATATGTGGTCTTTTTTGGAGTGGCTTCCTTAATTTAGCATAAAGTTTTAGCATCCAAGTTCCTCCATGATGTAGCATGTGTCAATACTCCATCCATTTCATTGCTCATAGTACTACATTGTATGGGTCTACTCCATGTTGTCCTTCAGTTGGGAGACGTTTAGCTGGTTTGCATGCTTCAGTTATGGATTAATGCTGTTACAAATATCTGTGTAGATAAGTGTGTTTTGAAGCTCACTTATTATTGTTCACAGTTTGAAAAATAGTTCTTAAGCTCCCCTGATTTACTCTCTATTATCATAAAGGAACAGAAGTGAATTCTTTCCATGAGAAGGGAAGAAGCAACTGACTTGAGGCTGACCTTTGACTTTGAGACCTTAGTCTCCAGTGTTTCCACCAGCTTCCTTGAATGACCTCACAATTGGGACCCTTTGGAGGGATTTGTTCTAGAATGGCTTCCTTCAGTCTTTCTAAATCTATACGTGCACCTTGAGGAAAATCTGAGAGGAGTGTAAAAGAATAATGAATACTTAAAAATATAGGAGTTCTTCTGCACTGGCATTTTGCACTCTAAGACTAAAATTAGAGAGGCACCTGGGTGGCTCAGTCAGCTGAGCATCCAACTTTGACTCAGGTCGTGATCTCATGGTCTGTGAGTTTGAGCCCCACATCCAGCTCACTGCTGTCAGTGCAGAGCCCACTTCAGATCCTTTGTCCCCTCTCTGCCCCTCCCCACTTTCTCTATCTCATAAATAATAATTTTGGGGCGCATGGGTGGCTCAGTCGGTTGAGCGTCTGACTTTAGATTTCAGCTCAGGTCATGATCTCACGGTTTGTGAGTTCGAGCCCCACATCAGGCTCTGCACTGACAGCACAGAGCCTGCTTGGGATTTTCTCTCTGCCCCTCCCCCACTCATTCTCTCCTCTCTCTGTCTCTCAAAATAAACATTTAAAAAAATAAATAATTTAAAATGACTAAAATTAGAGTTGCCCTTTCTGTTTAAACATGCAATATCTGGGGCACATCTTGGGAACCCAGGAGATGACTCAATGTTGTGCTATAAAAGACTCCTTTCTGTTGGGAGAAAAGGTTTTTTATGGTTCATTTGGAAATGATCTGGGGAAGGAAGCCTGGGTGGCTCAGTTGGTTAAGTGTCCTACCCTTGATTTAGGCTCAGGTCACTATTTGTGGGATCGAGCCCCATTTGGGGATTCTCTCTCCTCCTCTCTTTTCTCCTCCCCTGCTTGCATTTGCTCAGGCTCTCTGTCTCTGTCTCTCTCAAAATAAATAAAAACATTAAACGTTTTTTTTAAAAAAAAAAAAAAAAAGGAAATGATCTGAAGAGCTTCTTAGAAGGGGAAAGTGGGGATTTAACTACAAAAATAGTGTTTTGATTTTAAATGAAAAAAGGAAGACTATAAAGGTTGACTTTGCTTGGCTGTCTTAGATCTTGAAGATTTCCCCAGACTACCAACGTGGTTGTTAGTCGTGCTGCCATGTTTTCCATGTGGCATGGCCGCAATGTGCCTTTGTGTCGCTCCACAGACGGCATGGCTCACAGCTGCCATCAGGAAAGTTCAAAATTGAGAAGCAGGCTCTGGGCAGAGAGTATTACTGCTGTTTTGGATATTTCCTGTAGAAGGGGGTGGACGCTAATAGTTTTTTAACTTGCATAGGCCAAGTTGCCGATCTGTTACTGTATTTTATGGTAAGGGCATGAGTCTTCAAAAACAAAACCCTTTTAGATCTTTTAAAAATATTAAGAATTCAAACAATTAAAGATATACAATGAAAAAAAAAGTTGTCTTCTCTAAACCCAATCAATAAGTGATGTTAACAGCATAATGTGTATCTATATTTCCCCCCTGTGCCTCTACAGTATAGTATCAGACAATCAAACTTTTTTTTTCTTTTTTAAACTGTAAAAGGGCTAAGACAACATTGCCAAACTTCTTGGGAAAGAATCGCTTGCAACCTTTGCCACCTAACATACTAGTTTTTTTTTTTTAAATATTTCCATCCAGTCTTCTCATATGTGTTCCAAGTAACTTAAATGTAGTTTTAATAGTTACCACTTAAAAAATAGCTGCTTAATAATCCATTGAATAAAATACCATAATTATGTAACAATTTTACATTTTAATTGCTTTGGAAACTAGAAATACAATTGCTTCTCGGTCTTTTGGCTAAGTGTGGAAACTAGAAATACAATTACTTGGCCAGAGTATGTGAATACTATTTGCCTCTTAATTTTATGTAGTCAAATGCTATTGAGGGACACTTCGGTGGCTCAGTAGTCTAAGCGTCCAACTCTCTTTTTTTTTTTTAACATTTATTCATTTTTGAGAAACAGAGAGAGACAGAGTGTGAATGTGGGAGGGACAGAGAGAGAGGGAGACACAGAATCCAAAGCAGGCTCCAGGCTCTGAGCTGTCAGCACAGAGCCTGATGTGGGGCTCGAACCCACGGAGTGGGAGATCATGACCTGAGCCAAAGTCAGAAGCTCAACTGACTGAGCCACCCAGGCGCCCCTGCGTCCAACTCTTAATTTTGGCTCAGGTCATGATCTCCCAGTTCGTGAGATGGAGCCCTGCATCGGGATTTTCTCTCTCCGTCTATGCCCCTCTCCCACTTGTACTCACTCTCTCTCTCTCAAAATAAATGAACATTTTTTAAAAATGAAAGAAACTGCTATTGAGAAAAAAATTGAATTAATGTATGAAATTAGAAATTCTGCTCTACCATCAACATTCCTTCTTGTGGTACATATTTATTTACCATGATATGGTCTACATTTCTTTAAACGTTTTGCTTTAAAAAAAAAAAAGTTTTATTCTGTAAAAATTTTGGGGAATATAAACTTAGTTTTTTGCTGGAGAATCTTAAGAGTCTAATTGAAAGAGATTTGAACTAATGTAATAAAGATAACAGATCTTGGGTAACTACCTCTAGCTCGGGGTATTGGTTCCATAAGCCACCCATGAGATAATAATCCTGTTTTTAAATCACATTTTATTAAGATAATTTTGGGTACTCACTTTTTTGAAAATAGACATATGTCAGGTTTTGTGGTTCTAATATGTGTGCTTGACCATGAGGGGACTAAATTAAACAGGCAATGCCTCATCTTTCCACTGTGAAGATCCCCCAAAGCCTTTCTGCCCAACTTAAATATATAGCTTTTAGGGTTGCAGATGAGATGATAAAATATATACCTTTAATATTAGTTGTGTGTTTCAAATTTGTTCATCTGTTAAGCAAGAAATGAGATTTTTCCTTGATATATTCACCTTTCATGAATGTTTTTCAAATATCAAATTCACTTTTGACATTAACTCTTGTGTTTTCACAAGTCAAGAGCAAATAATCTTTTGTTCCAATTTGTTTGACATGCAGCGTTGTTTCTGTTTTATTAAAGTAAACTCTACCCCCAACATGGGGCTTGAACTCATGACCCTGAGATCAAGAGTCACATGTTCTACTGACTAAGCCAGTGGGGCGTCCCTACATGCAGCCTTGTTTAATCCATGTGTGATGCTGTGGGTGGAAATTTAATCCCAAACCACAAGTACTCCTCTGCATAATACCATTCAAAATCCATCCTGTGATTGCCACACAGTCACTTACAGTATTGCTTTCAGGGATTTTTAAACACCTAACACTTGAAATTGTAGCTTCATGATCCCAGGGAGCATTCGCAAATACGTTAATTTACCGCCTTCTTTAAAGTCTGTTCCACCAGCACCAGGTAATTAGCATCGCTGAAGGTCGTCTGAGGCTAAAAATAGATTTCCCCAGACAGCATTCTGTTCAGGTTATTGAGGTGCTTAGGGTATTGAAAAGACTTTGTGATGTCTCATTTATAAAGCGACCCTCTCTAAGGGATACTTTTGGAAGAAAAATTTGCCTTATATGGGGACACGTGTAATATATTCTCTATTGATATATTTAAGTCCTTGAGAAAAAAAGATTTAGGAAATTTATTAACAAGAAACAAGCATTTTTATTTTTTCCCAGTTCTTTATTTAAATTTAAGTGTAGGGCTGCCTGGGTAGGGCTCAGTCGGTTGGGCGTCTGACTTCAGCTCAGATCATGATCTCACGGTTTGTGAGTTCGAGCCCCGGGAAGGGCTCTGTGCTGACAGTCCAGAGCCTGGAGCCTGCTTCAAAAATTGTGTCTTCCTTTCTCTCTGCCCCTCCCCCACTCATGCTCTGTCTCTCTCTGTCTCTGTCTGTCTCTCTCTCAAAAATAAACATTAAAAAAAAAATTTAAGTGTACTTCTCATGTAACTTCAGGAATCTATATAGATTATTGAGAAAAGTTTAAGGATAATTTACAGTGTGCAAGAATTCACCAGGGTAAGCTCCCCTCCCCCAAGGATTGTGCTTTCCCAATTTTTTCACACTCAAGGCACTGAGAAAATATATCATTAAAAGCATAATTTTAAAATATCATTAGAATATGCTATTTTTTGTAACACACCATTTTCCACTAAGAAACAAAAAACTTTTCCAACTGAACAGACAATGCTTTTACATTGCTTGGAGTTTTTATTTTATATCTTACTGGAGCACTCTTTTTGTACTAGATACAGATTTTTATCACTTGTGCATACATAAAAAGAGAAATAGTCAAATGCATCTTTGGTATACTTAAGACTTGGGGTCTGACTTTTCTGAATCTCTTTTGACTCAGTGTCTCTTTTTCTAACCAGCATTATTCTCTTTGCCAACAGGAGTATTGATGATAGGGCATTTCTTAAAAGAATTCATAAAAACTAAAAATCATTGGTGCTGTAAATCAGCTTTACAATTACACCAAGTTAGTGTACTTTTGAACCTACTTCAGGAATGTGGCTAAATAGATCTGATTCACCCCAACCTACACCCCTCTGGCTCCCAAGGGTTTGAAAGCTGACACCCACCCTGCAGATTTCTAGACTGTGCTTTTGAAGGTGGCTTGTAGGCGATGCCAACACTATTAACACTGTCACTGGTCAACAGCAGTTATAAGGTGCAGCCTGATTTCAAAGACATTACAGTGTGGAAGACAATGTGAGTCTTAGCACAGGTAGCTATGATGGATAGATATGGTTGCATTTGTACCCACTGGAGTCCAAGGGCAGCCCCCACCCTGCCCTGGGTGTCATTTTGAGGGCTGAAATGAAGAAGGAAGCTCAGCCATTGTTGGCCACTGTTGGCCACTGTTGGGCCAACTACCTGCCTTTGACATTGCTGGTGGGTGGACAGGTAAGGTGGGCACCAGACTTGCTAAGGATGCCACTTCTCTTGAGAGACATTAAAGTTATAATAAAGATGAGCCAATATTTCCATTTCTTTTTTTCCGTTAGTGTCAAAATACTTTTCTTAAAATTATTTAGCACGTTCCTATGAAAGCGAAATTATTTGGTGTCTTGCTGGGGAATACATAATTGTTAAATAATGGATTCCATTCAGTGAAATAGGTAGAACCTATTGCAACAGTTTGAAAATTCCTAGTTTCCTCCTTAAGCCCTAGAGTTGTTGGGGAAAAGGAAATTTGCTAAATATCTGCCATATGCTTTGAAACTAATTTTGCAATGTTTACCAAATTCTGGAAATGAAGTACTATGCTGACATATGTAGTCAGTCTTGAAACAGATGGGATTCTGTTTGAAGGGCAGAAATGAATAATTTTTGAGAATCTGTTTTAATAAAAGACTTAAAAACTGTCCCTGTTAGTGTTGAATTCCTGTCGTGTGGTAATAGTTTATATAATTGTACAGAAACTGTTTCCAACACTTCCCTTCAATAAAGCCAATTTACAATTCCCTGGAAAGACTCCTTCGCACAGATAAACAGTGTTTTTTATTTTGTGTGTGTGTGTTTTTTTTAATGTTTATTTATTTTTGAGACAGAGAGAGAGAGACAGAGCATGAATGGGGGAGGGTCAGAGAGAGGGAGACAGAATCTGAAGCAGGCTCCAGGCTCCGAGCTGTCAGCACAGAGCCTGATGCAGGGCTCAAACTCTCAGACTGTGAGATCATGACCTGAGCCGAAGTCACTGAGCCACCCAGGCACCCCTTTATTTTGTGTTTTAATAGTCTCTTTAGTAAGTGCTTCTGTTTTGCTAGCATTTTTCACAACAAATATCAGGGAACCCAGAATGACTTCATAATTTAAGAAATATATCACTTAACACCTATCCTATTCCCATAGACATTTTAAAATTTTGTTTGGTATTTCTCCCTTTTCACTTAAAAGATGCGTGCATATTTACAATCTTGTTTCCCCTTATTTTATTCACCTGTGTGCCATGTGTTGCTATTGACTCTAGTGAGGGTAAATGCGTATGTAATTTTACTAGATCCCAATATTCTTAAACACTTTTTATCAAAGTATAACATAACATAGTATATGAAGCTTATGTGTCCAGATGGATGCATTTTTATTTTTTTAAATGTTTATTTATTTTTGAGAGAGAGAGAGAGAGCATGCGAGCACGAGTGGGGAAGGGGCAAAGAAAGGGAGAGGGAGACAGAGAATCCCAAGCAGGCTCCATGCTGTCAGCACAGAACCCAATGTGGGGGCTCGAACTCACGAACCATGAGATCATGATCTGAGCCAAAATCAAGAGGCCGACGCATAACTGAGCCACCTTAGCGCCCCCAGACGGATGCATTTTTAAAGATGTGTAAATCTATGCAACCACTACCTAGAATCAAGACATAAAATATATGAGTTCCCAGAACCCCTCCCATATCCCCTCTTTGTCACTACCAATCTTGCCCCAGAGGTAACAACACCCTTACTTCTAACACTACAGATAAGTTTCGTTGTTTTGGACTTACATATAAATAAAAGTGTAGAGTCCTTTTTTTGGTGCCTGGTTTCTTTTGCTCAACACTGTGTTCATGAGATTCATCCATGTCACTATGTATAGACATAATAGTTCATTTCACTGCTGTATAGTTGCAGAATATGACAAAATCAACATAAAAAAATCAATTTTCCCAAAGACAATAGGCTTTTGAGTATTATAGTGATTTGCAATATGCCCCTCTGGGTTTGGACAGAGTGTGCCCTCCATTCCTCCTTTCTGAACCCAACACTGATTATCCTCCTTTTGCAGACCCCGGAGTGGGTCTGGGAGTAGGAGGAGGGACTTTCCTAGGCCTGCTAGACCTGGATACTCCCCCTCGATCCCCGTGGGCTTGGCCCAGCCTATGCACCACTTCTCAGATTCCCTGACACTTGAGCCTCACCCTCTTTCACTTGTTTTTCTTCCCCAAAAATCCAGGGGTGGGGGTTGGTGGGGATGAGTCCTGTCAAGGGGGGGCCCAAGGGAAGGGAGGGCAGAAGGCTCTCAGGAATCCTTTATTCCTATAGTAATAATAATACTAACACTGGGGAATTGGGTGGGAGAAAACCAGGTCATTAAATCCTCCCCACCCCCAGAAAAATCAATTTTAATTCTAATGGACATTTGGGTTATTTCCAGTTGGGGGCTATTATGAATAAGGGTGCCATGAGCTTTCTTGTATGTATCTCTTGGTGAATGTAAGTTTTCAATTCTGTTGAGTGTAGACCTAGGCCCTATATAGCATATGCTGGGTCTAGTGTAAGCTCACTGGGTTGGTGTATCCTACCTAACAGTGCCAACGAACAGGACGTGAGCTCTGCACATCCTTGCTGACATTTAGCATTGGCAGGGTCATTAATTTCAGTTATTCTGGTGAATGACTTAATAAGATCTCATTGTGGTTTTTATTTCTTTCTCTAATTTCTATTGAGATATATATGCACAAGAATGTACAAATTCTATGGGCAGAGGAGCTTGGTTAAATTTTTTTTTTAGAGCTTAATAAAAAATTTTTAATCACTTCAATAGTATTTATTATTTAGAGCAGTTTCAGATTCACAACAAAGTGGAGTGGAAAGTAGAGAATGCCCATATATCCTCTGGTCCCCAACATGTACAACCTCCCCACTATCAACATCCCCCACCAGAGTGGTACATTTGGCACAATCAGTGAACCTACCATATTGACACATCATAATGACCCAAAGTCCATAGTTTACATTAGGGCTCACTCTTAGCATTGCAGGTTCTATGGGTTTGTAAAAGTGTATAATGACAAGCATATAGCATTATGGTCTCATACAGAACAGTTTCACTGCCCTAAGAACCCTCTGTGTTCCACCTACTCATCCCTCCGTCCCGGCAACCACTGATGTGTGTGTGTGTGTGTGTGTGTGTGTGTGTGTGTGTGAGTCCCTGGGTGGCCCCAAATATGACTGATTTTTTTTAAGGTCTCCATAGTTTGGCCTTTCCTAGAATGTCATATAGTTAGACTCATAGGTATGTAGCCTCTGCATATTGGCTTCTTTCATTTAATAACACGCACTTGTTTCTTTCATGTCTTTTCACAGCTTGATAGCTCATTTGTTTTTAGTGGTAAATAATGTTCCATTGTGTAGATGTACCACAGTTTATCCATTCTCCTATTGAAGGACATCTTGGTTGCTTCCAAGCTTTGGCAATTATGAATTGGGATGTTATAAACATCTTTGTGGAGGTTGTCGTGTGGATGTTAAGTTTTCAACTCCTTTGGGTAAATACCAACCAATGAGATTGCTGGGTCGTACAGTAAGAATGTTTAGTATTATAAGACACTGCCAAACTGCTTTCCAAAATGGCTGCACAATTTTGAGTTCCCACCAGCAATGAATGTCACATCTTTGGCCGCATTTGGTGTTGCTAGTGTTTAGAAATGTGGCCATAGTGGGGTTCCCAGTGGCTCAGTTGGTTAAGTGTCCACCTCTTGGTTTCAGCTCAGGTCATGACCTCACAGTTTGTGAGTTCAAGCCCCACATTCAACTCCATGCTGACAGTGTGGAGCCCACTTGGGATTCTCTCTCTCCCTCTCTCTCTCTCTGTCCCTCCCCATTGTCTCTCTCTCTCTGTCTCTCTCTCAAAACAGACCAATAAACTTAAAAAAGATTAAAAAAAAAAACTTGACCATTCTAATAGGTGGTTAGTGGTATTGTCATTTTGCTTTTTCAATTTCCTAATGACATGTGATGTGAATATCTTTTGTATACACTTATTTGCCATCCATAGGTCTTCTTTAGTAAGGTGCCTGTTCAGGTCTTTGCCCATTTTTTAGTTAGATTTTCCATTTTCTTATCACTGAGTTTTAAGTGTCCTTTGTGTATTTGGGATAACAATCTTCTATCAGATGTGTCTTTTGCAAATATTTTCTCCCAGTCTGTGACTTGTTATCTCATTGTCTTGACATTGTCTTTTGCAGAGCAGAAGCCTTTAATTTCAAAGAACTCTTGCCTATCAATTATTTCCTAGAGTTTAAGAAATTTTTACATACACATATCCTATGGAGCCACCACCCAAATCAAGATATACAATATTTCCAGCACCCCAGAGGCTCCCTTCTGCCCCCACTCTCAAAAGTAAACCACTGTTCTAGGATTTCTCATGGTTAGTTTCCTAGATACTCCATTTTTTTTCAATGCAATTTAAATAGTATCTCTAGGGGAACGTGGGTGGCTCAGTCAGTTAAACATCAGACTTTGGCTCAGATCATGATCTCACAGTTTGTGAGTTAGAGCCCCGTATCGGGCTCTGTGCTGACAGCTCAGAGCCTGGAGCCTGCTTCAGATTCTATGTCTCCCTCTCTCTCTGCCCCTCCCCTGCTTGTGCTCTCTCTCTCTCTCTCTCTCAAAGATAAATAAACATTAGGGGTGCCAGGGTGGCTCAGTCGGTTAAGCTTTGGACTTCAGCTCAGGTTCATGAGTTCATGAGTTCAGGTTCATGAGTTTGAGCCTCAGGCTTTGTGCTGACAGCTCAGAGCCTGGAGCCTGCTTCAGATTCTGTGTCTCCCTCTCTCTCTGCTCGTGTTCTGTCTCTCTCTCATTCTTTCAAAAATAAATAAAACATGAAAAATTTTTTAAATAAAAATAAATAAACATTAAAAAATTAAATAGTATTTCTAAAATTTTTTATTTTGTTTTGTTTTTCTTCTGGAAATACAGTTGACTTTTGTGTATTGGCCTGTTGACATTCCTTATTAATTTTTATAGTTTACTTATAGATTCTTCTGGATTTTCTATTTTTAAAAAATCATGTCAGTTGTGAATCTTGACAACTTTCTTTCTTCCTTTCCAATCTTTATGCATTTCTTTATCTTGCATTTTAACACTGGGTACGACTTTGAGCATGAGGTGGAATGAAAGTGATACCTGTAGGTACATTTGTGTGTTCCCGTCTCAGCGGAAGGCTTTCAAGATATCACCATTCAGTATAATATTTGCTGTAGGCTTTTTATAGATATCCTTTATTAGATTAAAGAAAATCCCTTTCTGATTTGCTGTAAGTGTTCTTACTGTGGATTTTATTAAATGCTTTCTGCATCTATTAAAACAATTACATGAGTTTTCTCCTTTATTCTGTTGATATGGCCGATTACATAGATTAATTTTTGAAGGTTAAATCAAATTGCATTCCTAGAGATACTAGTTTTCTCTACATTTTTGGATTTGATTTGCTAATATTTGGTTTAGGATATTTGCACCTATGTTCATGAGGGACATTAGTCTATAATTTTCCTTCTTTGTATGCCCTCATAAGATTTTTGTTATCGAAATCATGCTGGCCTCACAAACATAAGATTACTCTGAAAGGTGTAGAGAAGAGGGCAGACTGACTTGGGAACCTGAGACCAAACAATGACATGGTGCTTAGTTCCCTGGATTTTCTTTTTGCCTTGCATAAGTGTTCCTAAAAAAAGTTAAAAAATACATTCAGATACAATTTAACCAATTTAAATACAACATATCAGAATTTGCTAGAGAAGCTGGCAACCTGGAAATGCCAATGGGTACAGACAAAAGAGGCCCAAGAAAAGCTTGCTCTCTCTAGCCAAAGAATCAGGAAAGAGGCAACCTAACAAGACAGAAAAAATTTAGAAAATAATCACTCTGTTGAATGGAAAAGGCCGCAGAAAAAAATGTGGCCCAGCTCCCACCCACACGAACAAATATCAAGTGGAAAGCCTAGACTTCCGCCCTTGTCAGACTATAAGAGAAACTCAAAAACCGTGTCAACCAACAGGACATAATTGATATTTATTGAACACTCCACCCAACAACAGCAGAATACACATTCTTTTCAAGTGCCCCTGGAGCCTCTAGCAAGATAGACCATATCCTGGTTCATAAAGCAAACCTCAATGTATTCAAAAGGACTGAAATCATATAGAATGTGATCTCTAACCACGATGGAGTCAAAGTAGAAATACATAACAGAAAGATAACAGGAAACTATCTGAACACTTTGAAATGAAACAACACACTCCTAAAAAATCCATGGGTCCACAAGGAAGTTTTAAAGAAATAAGTGATAGGGATTAAGGAGAGCACTTGTGATGAGCACTGGGTGTTGTATGGAAATGCTGAATCGCTATACTGTACACCTGAAACTAACATTATTGTATGTTAACTAACTGGAATTTAAATAAAAATTTAAGAAAATGTTAAGAAAAAGAAGATATAAGTGTTCCTAAAAAAATTTAAAAAATACATTTAGATACAATTTAATGAATTTAAATACAACATATCAGAATTTGTGGGAAGCAGGTGAGGCAGTGCTGAGCAGATTTATAGCACTAAATGCATATATTAGAAAAAAAGAGAAGCCTCAAATCTGTCATCTAAGGAACCACCTCAAGAACTTAGAAGAAGAAAAGCAAAATAAACCCCAAGCCAGCAGGGGGAAGAAAATAAAAATAAGAGCAGAAATCAATGGAATTGAAAACAGAAAAAAAAAAAAAAAAAGAAGAAGAAGAAAGAAAAGAAAACAGAAAGAAAACAAAAAGGTGGTTATTTGAAAAGATTAATAAGGTTGGCAATCCTCCAGGAAGGTAACAAATTAAGAGAGAGAGCAAAGACCCAATCAAGCAGCATCAGGAATGAAACATGCAAGGGGCGCCTGGGTGGCTTAGTCAGTTAAGCCTTGGACTTTGACTCAGGTCATGATCTCCCAGTTTCTGGATCAGAGCCCCTTGCTGGGCTCTATGCTGATGGTTCAGAGCCTAGAGCCTGCTTCAGATTCTGTGTCTCCCTCTTTCTGCCCCTCCCCTGCTCGCACTCTGTCTCTCGCTCTCTCTTTCAAAAATAAATAAGCATTAAAAAAAAAAGGAATGAAACAGAGGATATCACTACAGATCTTGCAGACGTCAAAAGGATACCAAGGAAACACTCCAAATAGCTCTACAAACATCAATTTGGCAAATCAGATGAAATGGACCAATTTCTTGAAAAACACAAACCACCATATCTCAGGCAGCATGTAATAGGTAATTTGGATAACCCTATAATTGTTAAGGAAGTTGAATTCATAGTTGTAAAAATCCCATAAGGACTTCCGGTTTCCGGTTTTGCATGTAAGATGCTGGAAGTCATGACTCTGTCCTCATAACAGAAAAAATCAGCAACTCTTACATCTGTCAGAGAAGTGAGGTCACAGGGCAAACTGCTGTCTCCAAAATCGGAGAAACTGACAGGTGAATATAGAGAATTACAACTCCCCAGAGCAGAAACCGGGAGCACAAACCTTTATGGCATTTGCATGAGGTAGGAAGCTTGCACTGGAATTGATGAGCTCCTGGAGGCTCAGCATGGGTGAGATTGGAAACTCCAGGTAGACTTAGTCATCAAGGGCCCCCTACTCTTGTGAATTTTACTCAGGAGCTTGATTGGGTTCTCACAAGAACATTAGAAAAAATTCCCCTCGTGAGTCTGACAGGAAGAGGGGGAAATGGAACAAATTTGAAATATGCCAGAGCATTCTGTTCTTCCTAACAAGGAGAAACTGGTTAGCCAGAGCCTGGTTCTATCAGTTAACTACCCTGGTTCTAGCCTTCCATATAGTTGAAGGGAAACACCCAGCTCCAGCCCACTCTAGCCAGCGGGTTCCACCTACGGGGGGTAGGCTGTGGGACTAAGAAGCTTTTGTGAAATTCACAGTCCAGAGGTAGGGCTTAGATAAGACTGAGACCTACTCACAGGACTATAGAAAGCTCTTTCCTCCCCCACACCTTACCAGCACTTTCCTGCAGGCCTATTTACAGCATTTCCTTTTACCTAATACTTAATGCTCAGTTACCAAAAAATTACAAGACGTACTAAAAGGTATAAAACACAGTTTAAAGAGCTGGAGTGAGCATCAGAACCAGATTCAGTTATGACGAGGATGTTGGAGTTATCAGATTGGGAATTTAAAATAGCTATGATTCCTATGTTAAGGGTTCTAATGGGTAAAAGAGACAACATACAAGAACAGATGGGTAATGTAAGCACAGAGAGAGAAATTCTAAGAAAGAATAAAAGGGAAATGCTAGAGATCAAAAACATTGTAACAGAAATGAAGAGCGCCTTTAAAGGGCTTATTAGTAGACTGGACATGGTTGAGGGAAAGACAATCTAAGTTTGGGAATATCTCAATAAAAACCTCCAAAACTGAAAATCAAAGAGAAAAAAAGACTGGAAAAAAAAAAAACAAAAAAAACAAAAAAACCAACAACCTCAGAATAGAATATCTAACAATCGTGGAACTACTGTGAAAAGTATAGCACACACATAATGGGTATGCCAGAAGAAGAGAAAAAGGAACAAAAGAAATATTTTACTTTAATTTGTTTTATTTATTTTTAATAGAATTTATTGTCAAATTGGCTTCCATACAACACCCAGTGCTCATCCCAACAAGTGCCCTCCTCAGTGCCCATCACCCACTTTCCCCTCCCTCCCACCCCCCATCAACCCTCAGTTTATTCTCAGTTTTTAAGCGTCTCTTATGGCTTGCCTCCCTCCCTCTCTGTTTGCAACTATTTTTTTCTCCTTCCCTTCCCCCATGGCCTTCTGTTAAGTTTCTCAAGATCCACGTATGAGTGAAAACATATGATATCTGTCCTTCTCTGATCGACTTATTTCAGGCAGCATAATACCTTCCAGTTCCATCCACGTTGCTGCAAATGGCAGGATTTCATTCTTCCTCATTGCCAAGTAGTATTCCATTGTATATATAAACCACATCTTCTTTATCCATTCATCAGTTGATGGACATTTAGGCTCTTTCCATAATTTGGCTATTGTTGAAAGTGCTGCTATAAACATTGGGGTACAAGTGCAACTATGCATCAGCACTCCTGTGTCCCTTGGGTAAATTCCTAGTAGTGCTATTGCTGGGTTGTAGGGTAGCTCTATTTTTAATTTTTTGAGGAACCTCCACACTTTTCCAGAGCAGCTGCACCAGTTTGCATTCCCACCAACAGTGCAAGAAGGTTCCCGTTCAAAAGAAATATTTTAAACAATCATGATTGAGGATTTTCCCCAAATTAATGTCAGAAACCAAACCACAGGGACTCAGAGACTAAGCGGAGTAAAAACTCCCATAAAGGAAATCTTCTGGTACAATCACTGGGGAATTGTGCCGAATGTTAAAAGAAGAATTAACACTAATTCTATACAATCTCTTCTGGAGAATAGAAAAGGAGGGAATACTTTCCAGTTAATTTGATGAAGTTAGTATTATACTGATACCAAAACCAGACAAGATGGCACAGAGAAAGAAAACTACAGACCAATACTTATAATGAATATAGATGCAAAGATCCCTAACAAAATATTAGCAAATAGAATTAAGCAGTATATCAAAAGAATTATACACCATTGCAAGTGTTTATCCCAAGGATACAAGGTTATTTCAATATTCAGAAATCAATGTAATCCATCCTATTAACAAACTAAAAAATTAAAATTACATGATCATATCAATCTATGCAAAAAAAATAACCCAACTTTAACAAAATTCAACACCTATTTATGATAAAATCTCTCCAAAAAAAACCAAAAAGGAGGAATAGAGAGGAATTTCTTCAATGTTACAAAGAATACTTATAAAAATTCTAATATTATTATATTATTAATATAATATTATTATCTGATATTATACTTAATGGTGAAAAATTGAATGCTTTTCCCCTAAAATCAGGAATAAGACGGGACACCTGGGTGTCTGACTCTTGATTTAGGCTCAGGTCATGATCTCACAGTTCATGAGTTTGAGCCCTGCATCAGACTCTGCACTGATGGTGTGGAGCCTGCTTGGGATTCTTTCTCTCCCTTTCTCTCTCTCTCTCTCTCTCTCTCTCTCTCTGCCCCTCTCCTGCTCATATGCTCTCTCTTTCTCTCTCACTCTCTCTCTCAAAATAAAAAAATCAATAAATAAATAGGAATAAGACAAGGAGGACTGCTCTCACCACTACTATTCCACACTCTACTGGAGGTTCTAGCCAGTATGACATAAGTCAGAAAGAAAGAAGCATTTAAAAAAAATGTATAGAATGCACAAGATCCTACTGGAACTAATAAGTGATTTTAGCAAGATTGTGGTATATGAGACTCACGAGCTGCCTTCATCACTCTGCTCCTAGTTTCATCTTCTTCGGACATGGGGCTCGAACCCACGAATCACGAGATCATGACCTGAGTGGAGGCCGGACACTTAACCAACTGACCCACTCAGGCGCCCCTCACCTCTTCTAATCAAAGCTTTGCACTGATAAGCATAATAAATCTGAGCCATACCCCTGATCAGAATTCTTCAGTTAACTTCTTACTGCCCACAGCATAACGTCTCATGCCTGGCTTATGGGACCCTCCAGGTTTCTGCTCCTATCTGCTATCCAGCCTTGTTTATTCCCACTAGCTCCCTTGCATTCAGCTCAAGTAATGCTGACCAATCTGTGGCTTCCCAAACATTTCCTGTTCCTTTGCTTCGGAACCTCTATATCCATTCTCTCTTTTTCCTGAAGCGTCTTTTCCTGCGTGGCCATTCCTACTTCTGCGAGCTCAGTCGCCCTAGGTCAATGCTTCCCTGATTTTCCAAGTCACTAGTTCATTAATTAATTTGTTAACTAATTTATTCATGACTGGAGTGGATACAGTTCATTACATTCTTATCATTCCAACCTCTTCTCTGACTTCCACCGTAGGACACAGAGGACCGTGACGTCAGCACGAGATTATCAAGTTCCTTATCAAACACTTAGGTAAATCTCAGAATGGTAGAACAGTGTGGCTGCAACCCTATCTCTCTTAAATGTTTTCTTGGCAAGGGTTTCTGCGGGGTGCTGGGGATCCTACACTAAAAAAAGAAATGGGCCCTCTTCTGAGTGCCTGAGAGTCTAGTGGAGAGAAACAGGAACAAGTCAAAAGGCGGTTACAAAAAACTATAATAGATACTAAATAATAGTTTTTTTTTAAGTTCACATATGGGGCTCCTGGATGGGTTGAGCGTCCGACTCATGATCCCAGGGTGTTGGGATCGAGCCCACATCGGGCTTCATGCTGGACTTGGAGTCTGCTTAAAATTCTCTCTCTCTCTCTCTCTCTCTCTCTCTCTCTCTCTCTCTCTCCCTCTGCCCCTCTTCCTCTCTCCCCTGCTTGTTTGCTCTCTCTTGGAAAAAAAAAAAAGTTCACATATGATTTATAGGAAGGAGTATATAGTCTTGTGGTTCCAGGGGGATGTTGGTTAGAAGCATTTTCCTCAAGAGGTGAAATGTAACACCCACCCGTGTGGCTCAGTCTGTTGAGTGTCCAACTTTGGCTCAGGTAGTGATCTCACAGTTTGTGAGTTCGAGCCCTGAGTTGGGCTCACTGCTGTCAGTGCAGAGCCTGCTTCAGATGCTCTGTCTCCCTCTCTCTGTCCCTCCCTGATCATGCTTTCTCAAAAATATATAAAAAATTTTTATTTTTATTTTTTTTTAACGTTTATTTATTTTTGAGACAGAGAGAGAGACAGAGCACGAACGGGGGAGGGTTAGACAGAGGGAGACACAGAATCTGAAACAGGCTCCAGGCTCTGAGCTGTCAGCACAGAGTCTGACGCGGGGCTCGAACTCACAGACCACAAGATCATGACCTGAGCCAAAGTCGGCCGCTTAACCAACTGAGCCACCCAGGCGCCCCCATAAAAACATTTTTAAAAAGAGGTGAAACATAATACTTAGCCTCGGTACTGCGAACTTGTACATCTAACTGAATTTTTAACATCTCCAGTTGGACATACAAATGGCATCTCAAACTTGGATTGTCCACAATAGATCTCTTGTTGCTGTCAGGAAAATTTGTGAAAGGACTGGAAATGGGCAAGAAGATTATTAGCACACTCTTCTGGGTTATCTGTGCCTTTAATTACTTTTTAGTTATTTCACAGCTCTGTAAATTAACTGCAAGGAATGCAGATTATTCTTGTCCATAGAAATGCAAATGGATTTTACTTGGAGTTACAATTGGTTTCCTTCATCAAGAAGCCAGTTTAAAAAAAAAAAAAAAAAGAAGCCAGTTTTGCATCTATTAAATTCATTTTGGCATTCTTTATTGTGCATGCACACGTGTGTGTGTGTGTGTGTGTGTGTGTGTGTCCTCTTTTGAGTCACCTGTAACACCTTACTGGTTCCCTCATTCATTAATGAATTAAACACAATCTTTGTGTATTTTATGTTTGTATGAGAGTCATAATTTAATCTTTTTCAAAAAAAAATCTTTCAATCGTATCAAAGGCCATCCACCTAGAGGTACAACGTATCCACGTGACAGAGCAAGGTAAACTGTGTAGCCAGAGAAGGGTACCTCTCTGCTGACATAAGCCTGGACATGTCTTTTCCAGATTTCCACAGGAAATCCAAACAGCGACAGAACTGTAAATGTGGTGATTCTTTGTTTCTTTAGTTTTATTTTTTCACCTCTCTATTGATCTTGTGTTTTCTTTTTATTTCTGGTTTCCATGTGGCCTGTAAACAATTCCCCCAGGTAGCAACAATGAGGGAATTTGATTTTGTGAGTTTTTTGAATCTGTTCTCTAGTGACTAAAAGACAACAGAGAATCTGGTTTGTTCGTCTTTTTCTAGTTTTTCTGTTTGTCTCTTTTTCGCTCAAGTCGGTCAAGAATTCTGTGATCATTGGGAAGAACAGCTCTTTACTATTTTGTACAAGGTTAACTGATACTCTTGTGTTTGTGCAATTTGATCTTGACCTGTAACTGAAATTGTGGAAACAAACAAAAAAACCCTATCAGCTCTCTATATGTTTGTTGTTGTTGTAAATAAGGAAATTGAGTATCTAATACCAATTCAGAAGCATTTTAGAATCCACATTTGTATAATTAAAATTAACCTTTGGCAAATGAGACTAGTTTAATCATTTTTGTTGAAAGTTTATTTTTTTATTAAAAAAATTTTTTTTAACGTTTATTTATTTTTGAGACAGAGAGAGACAGAGCATGAACAGGGTAGGGGCAGAGAGAGAGGGAGATACAGAATATGAAGCAGGCTCCAGGCTCTGAGCTGTCAGCACTGAGCCTGACGCGGGGCTCGAACTCACAAACCGTGAGATCATAACCTGAGCCGAAGTCGGACACTTAACCCACTGAGCCACCCAGGCGTCCCAAAAGTTTATTTTTGAGAGAGAGAGGGAGTAGAGAGAGAGGGGGACAGAGGATCTGAAGCTGACTCTGCACTGACAGCACAGAGCCCGATGCGGGGCTCGAACCCACGAATTGTGAGATCATGACCTGAGCTGAAGTCAGATGCTTAACCGACTGAGCCACCCATGTACCCTTAATCATTTTTATTTAAAAAATAGCATGTCACTTCACTTATTTATCAGGGTGTAGTGCAAGCATACATTTTATTTTAGTTTATCTTTCCCAAATGTAGATAAGCTTACTTATTAAATAATCTAATACTTAATGTTACTTAACAGGATTATTAAATATGTAGATTTGTGTTCAACTACATTCAACCATTATTCTGAAAAACTGTTTCTTCCAACTGCAATTAAGTTTTTGTAGGGGAAAGATAACTTTCCAAGATTTTAAGGCAATCTACAACCTTGGACTGATATTGTTGAATTAGTTTGGTGATAATCATCGGATATCTAGATAATGTCTAAACACAATAAAATACCCAAACATTGATCACTGACATAATTTTAGTTTTATATGCTGTTGCTTCTTATTTTTATGCTATAGAGAGGCTGTATCTTGGGGTCATATTAATGGCTGAGTTCATTTTTGCTGTTTGAAGACGTAAAAGGGACACGTGTGGCTGCAGAACGTTGCATTATGTGTGGTTGTGGGCTTTGCCATTCTGCTCACATGCTTGTGTAAGACAAACAGGTCTCTCTTACCCTCCTTTCTCCCCATCCTTCCCTCACCCCACCCAGTTTCCTCAGTGAAATAGAAGTTTCCTCTGTGCCTTCTATTTCAGATAAAAGTAACCTGATGGTTGGGGCCCTACATGGAGAAATAGGGACAGAGTACTACAGCTATACTTGGCTTTTGTTTTTTCAAGGAAAGAGCATTTTCCTCCCTAAAGCAGTGATTCTCAAACTTCTTGGGAGCCCCTGTTTTCCTCACAGGCATCGCCTCCCCCGCACAATACATCTCTTACACATCTAATCCCATCTTGATATCAGATGCTCAGAGGACCCAGACTACCATGGGCCCTTCTTCCCAAGGAAAGCATTGTTATTATTCACAAGTGTGCTTCCTGTTGAGATGTGAGCCAGCTCTCTGATAGCTGAGTGTTCTCAGTCCCCCCAAAACACATTTACGCATTATTGAACTAGATGCCAGGAAACAGGCGTGCTACATGAACATTGTGTAAAATAGTATTTGAGAGGATTGCTGTGGGAAAGGAATGCAAAAGTGTCGCAGAGCACAGTGCCTGCCACGGAGCAGATGCATGTAAGTTAAGTGTTAGTTCTTTGGAAGCCTGGGCACTCACCAGCCTCCAAGTGGAGCCAGTGAAATTCTGAGGGCAGGATCCAAAAGGGGCATTTCAAGACTTTTGCCTCTCAAGGAACCTGATTCAGCCAGGATGGAAAGGATGCATTCAGAGGCGAGGAGGGCCAGTCTTGTCCAGTCTGATGTGGCAGAGTCTGGGTATATTTCTTCCTGCCCGCCCTTGGCGACAGGTTGCCAGGCTCTATCTGTACAGCCCTCTGCCCCTGGGAACAAGTCCATCCAGTTACTGCCTCACCAAGGGCTCTCATGCTTGGCCATGTGCTGATACTCTCTCTCCGCTGCTGGGGAACAGCTGGCTTGTACTTAACGCCACAGGAGTCAAGATACCAGGATCCCTTAAGAAAGCTGGAGAGGATCACCTGGGTGGCTCAGTCAGTTAAGCGTCCGACTTCAGCTCGGGTCATGATCTCGCAGTTTGTGATTTCGAACCCCGCGTCGGGCTCTGTGCTGACAGCTCAGAGCCTGGAGCCTGCTTTGGATTCTGTGTCTCCCTCTTTCTCTGCCCCACCCCTGCTCGAGCTTTGTCTCTCTCTGTCTCTCAGAAAATGAATAAACATTAAAAAGAAAAGAAAGGTGGAGAAACCTGCTCCCAGCCTCCCATAGCGGCCAGCACCACACAGAGCCTGGGCTGCAGGTGCTGCTGAGGAGGTCTGTATAAAGGAGAATGTGGGTCTTAGGAGTACCCATCCCTTGGTCTAGGGTGTCAGCACAGGAGGCAGCCCTGGAGCATGCAGTGGGGCAAGTGATGAAGGGCCAGGATCGGGTTGCACAGGCAGGGGGACATTCAGGAAAAGGAGAAAGTCCTCGGTGAAGTCCTCCAGGTCTGTCCCCAGAACCAAGGACCTGTGCAAAGGTGTTCTAGGAGCCATCCAGGAGGGGGCAAGGCTCAGGAAACACCCTGATGAACGGCTTAAGGAAAGCAGCTCCAAAAAGGATGTCGTCCTTGCTGGCACTGTGCTCAGGGAGGAAAGAGAAGAGAGGGTGCTCCAAAGTGGGGATCAGTATCGGAGGCAGGAGGCATAAGGGATGGACCCGGAGGAGGTGGGGGCCAGGCAGTAGATGGAGGAAAGGAGACTCAGGAGGATTTGTGGGAGCTCAGGAAGCAGGAAAGGGAGAAGTAGCCCCGGGTGCTCAACCCCAAACAACCTTCCAAGGTCCCCGCCACTCTTGTGGACAAAGTTCCTGATAGAATGAACTCTAGGAGAGCAAGCTGAGCCTGGCGGGAGTGGTGATGGTGGAGGAATGTCTTCATAAAAGTAAAAACCTCCAACAAGGGAAAACATTGTCTCCTCTACTCTCAACACTTCTGACACCAAATAGATGGGTTTTCCACACCAAGTACCTCTGCAGTTCTCTGTGGACCAACCGGGTGTCCTATGATTTAGTTCAATTCTGACACTACCCAGAGTTGGTGTGGACCCCAGAGGTTAAGCACCCACTCCCACAATCCTGCCCTCACTTCAGATGTCAAGTGCAAGTCCAGACCTCAAGGGTCTCTCCCAACCCCATCCTTGGGTTTGATAATTGCTAGCATAGCTCGCAAAACTCAGGAATGCACTTTACTTACTCTTAATGGTTTATTACAAAGGATACAACTCAGAGGCAGCCACATGGAAGGATGCAGCGGACAAGGTATGGGGAAGGGGTGCACGGCTTCCATGCCCTCTCCAGCCATGCCGCCCTCCCGGGACCTCCACATGCTCACCAACCATGAAGCTCTCCAGACTCCTTCAGGTAGGGTGTTTATCGAGGCTTCATTTTGCAGGTATGACTGATTCAATCATTGACTGTTGGTGATCAATTCCAGCTGCAGCCCCTGTCCCCTCCTTGGAAGTTGGGCGGGGCCAAAGGTTCCAACCCTCTGGACACAGGTTGGTTTCCCTGGCCAGCAACCCCATCTTGAGGGGTTTCCCAAAAGCCACGTCATTCACATAAACTCAGGTGGCATTGACAGGGGCATGTTGCAAATAACAAAAGTTGTGTCTTTCATCTTTATCAGTCTAGAGCTATCTCGGGAGCTAAGGACAAAAATAAAATATTATAACCAATAAGATGCTCCCGTCACTCTTGTCACCTAGGAAATTATGAGGGTTTTAGGAACTCTGGCCAAGGTCTGGGGATGAAGGTCTATATATATATATATATATATATATTTGTCATATCACAGTATCATACTGCCCTACCCTGACACCCAGCACAGAGTCCTAGTTCTCCTTGTCTGGCTCTTGTATAAACCCAGTGAGTCACAAGATCTTTGCTCTCAGGAACTTGTCATGGAAGGCCTGATCTTGATCAACAGAGCCTGAGGGTGGAGTCTTCCACCCACACATGGAGCCCTGAAAACCAGACAGGGTATGTGTAGGGACACAAGCCCCCATTTGCCATCTTCAGAGCCTCTCAAAAGCCTTGATATTCAGACTTAAGAGGTTCCTTAGGTGGTCCGTTCAGCCCAGTATTTGTCTCTGAGACTGTAATGGTAGGTGTTCAATGATTGTCTACTGGATTGAATTGAATAGGAGCAAGAAGGAATGTTCTTGGAAAGATTAAGGACAGCCTTGAAGAAAAGGGGTTAGGGATCTTCCTGCAATATCACATTATGACCAGAAGCATTCTGCAGCCAGAAGACCAGAGTCAAGCCTCAGCCCTGTCACTTGTGACCTATGTGAGCGAGCAAGTCATGTAAGCAACCTGGGTTACTTTCCATCATCTGTCAACTCCCCTGGTCGTTGGCATCACAGTTGATGCCTAATAAATGCTAGCTGAATAGAAGAGAAGAAATACATCACTGAGTATTACACAGATGTTAGCTTTATGTAATAATGCCACGAATCGAAAGTTAAGGGGAAAACTGCCAGATCAGAGAAGGATTTGGTAGCCAGAATTCAGGTTGACACAAGTAATCCAAAGTTACATAAAAGCTCTCCAGATGGGTAGGGTTACTCAATCTGGACAACTCAGACTCTACTGAAGTACCTGAACAGGTTTTGCGGGCTGTGCTTCTGCAACCATCAGTAATTCCTGCACATCTCATCTCTATCTTGGGTTCTTCTGAGGATGAAACAAATCCAGGTCCCCTGAAGTCTAGATAGTGGCTTGTAATAACAGGTTTCAGGGAGAAGGTTTAGCTATAGAATGAATGCATAGGATAAAAGGAATTCTCTTCCAGTATAACGTCCAGGACTTTATAAATGCTAAGCTCAAGGCCAACATGGTGACTCCTGAGACACAACGAGAGACCATTTATCCGCGTCCTGGAATCTCTCTGCTTTTGTCAACTGATATGGACACTTCCAATCACTACAACCCAGGTACAGAAAGCCATTTATCTATTTTCTCAGGCCATGGCCATATTGGTTATCTATTGTTGTGTAACAAACTTAGTGGCTAAAACAAGGCATCGTTATTATCTTGTAGTTTCTGTGGGTCAGGAGTCCAGGTAAAGATCTCTGCTTAGGGTCACACAAAGCTGCAAACAAGGTGTTGTCCAGGGCTGGGTTCTCGTTGGGAAGCCTGACTGGGAAGGAATTTGCTTCTGAGCTCAGATGGCTGGCAGAATTCGTTTCCTTGAGATTATATCTCCAAGGGAACTGGCTTTTTGTGAGCTGTTGCTAACGGTCACCCTTAGCTCCCAGAAGGCACTCCCAGCTCCTAGAGACTTCGGGAAGTTTCTTGCCGCATAGGCTTCCCCAACACAGCCACTTATTTCATCCAGCCAGTAAGGAAGAGTCTCTAGAATAAGTCTGCTAGCAAGCTGGAGTCTTACATAATGTAACCTAATTAAGGAAGTGACATTCCTTCATCTTTGCTTGCTTTCTATTGGCTAGAAGCAAGATCTTGCTTACATTCAAGGGGAGAGGTTTTCCCCCAGGAGGCGTGGGTTGTGGGTACCACCTTCTAGTCTGTCCATTACAATGGCCAAGTTTGAAAGCCACAACACGGAGTTCAACATGACGTGTTAAATTACTTACTAAGACCCAAAGAGAAAAGGAAGTAGAGATACTTCACGTTACTCCCAAAGCCTTTCTTGAATTATGTTCTTCTTGGTCTTCTGCTGGAGTCTTCCCTGGCCAGGTGGTCAGGTGAGGACCATCCAAAAATGCGTTGCTAACACCTAACCCCACCATTTTAGGATATGGTATCCTTTCTATATTATTATTTTTTATTATTTCTCAGCCATGTCAGAGAGATGGTCCTTCCCATTGTTAAAAAGAAAGACTTCCTATCTTACCTAACTGCAGTTTTAGCCTCTCCCAAGAGAGAGGAATTTTAAACCCAATACTCCAGAATTTCCTCATCAGCGTGAGTGAGGAGTGAGATCATCTGCTTGATAAGACCCCTGCCCTTCCCCCTAAGGGAAGGTGAGCTCACCTGAAATAATCTTTTCTTCATTTGGCTCTTTACTTTCTTGTCTTCATTTCTGCCTATAAAAGCCTTCCAGTTTGAACTCCTCAGAGCAGCCTTCTGTTTGTTAGGTGGGAGGCTGCTGGGTTCAGGAATGGTTGAATTAAGCCAACTAGACCTTTAAATTTACTCACATCTTTAATGCCCTCTTTCCTGTCACCTCAGGGTTTAACCTTAGCTAAGGCTTCTCCCAGTTTCACTCCCCCTTCTCCAGGCTCTCGGAGACCTTTGCCAGCTTCTTGCCCCACCCTCCAAGTAGCCTTCCCACCCCTTGACGCTGTCTATCAACCAGGTCTCAAACGAGTTGAAAACCAAACTCAGCTGCACATTAGATGCAACACTTTTCAGGCAGAAGATGTTGGCTTTCCTCAGGTTCTCAAAGGTCCCCCTCTACCCCGGAAGGTAGAGAACGTGGTGTTCAGGGATCCTTACCTGTACATTTGGAAGAAAATTCAGACAGCTCATGTTTAGGGGCACGTACGGCTGTCTTCTCCCACCCTCTGGTCGGGGCCTCAGGCCTAGGCTGGACGATCCTCCACAGTCCCAGCTGTTGGCCAGAGAAAAGCAAGGTGGTGGGTCGTGTGCCTGTGCCTGGAGTGGTTCCCAAGCCCCACTTAGCTTATCAGCCACTCTGCCCTTGCCTTGAGGCTCAGACCTTGAGAGCTGATAGCATCCTCCCCTACTGCCAGAGTCAACACGGCCGGGGGCCTGTGAAGCGGGTGGCAGCTCCTGGAGAGGGGGTTGAAGGCCGAGGTGTTGCTAAGGCAGCAGGTGTGTTTGGCCTTCATCTCGGCAGGGCCGTTGGCTTCTCTCCTTATTTTTGATCCTCCAGACCCTACAGCAGATCTAAGGGCAGCATCTCTTTCCAGCCTCGGGCTCTCTTGGGTCTGTTGTCATGGAAGATCACCGTTCTTCTAATCTTGGCCCCATGGACATTTCTCCTCCCTGGCAGGAACCCCGGCAGGGCCCTGTGCTTCCAGACACCTGAGCCACATGTGGGAATGCGGCCTTGGCACCCGGGCAGGAAGCTTTGAACCCATGGTCAGCAAATGTCCCTGGACTGTGACAGGGGCAGGCTGCAGATGAAGAGACGGACATTAGCTGAGCATTGGCAGACTCAGGAGTTCTCTGCGGTGTCAGCACTGCAGAAGCCTTCAGCTGCGTGCACGTCCCACAGCACACGACGGATGGTTGCCAGGAGTCCACACCAGAGACCCTACCCCATGCCGCCAGAAGGAAGAAGCAAGTTCTGACCGCAAAGGCATCTGAGGGGAGTGTAGGCTACACGCCAGCACCGATGGGCGAGTTATCGCGGGAGTGATCTGTGGCAAAATCATAGCTCCGGAACTTAGAGATCTGAGAGGGCCCTGGAGTGGGACTGAATGGGCAGCCTCAGGGAGCGAGGACCAGCAGGTCCCCACCTCTGGTCTGAAAGCAACCCTCCGAAGCCTGAGCCTGTCTGCTGCTTTGGTCGATGACATTGATGACTGTGCCTGCAAATGTGCCTGTGGGCAGACTCTCCCGCTGGCGCTGGGCAGGCCCTGGAGGGGCAGGGTTAGAAATAGGGGCCTCCCGGGATCCAGAGAAGAAGCTCCTGCCCATTGCTGTGTGGCATCTCGTAGCAGGTTGCACAGATGTGGAGAACCAGGGCCTCAGGCCAGGGTACAAGAGAGGGGACAGAGTGATGAACAATTCTGGTGGGGGGTGGTGAGAGAGAGCTCACCATTCTAGCTCACTATTCTCTGTCCCCCGAGGGGGGACAAGAGCAGGCAGGGCTCCCTCTCTGTGGTACGGGGTGGGTTTGTGTTCTGTGGACCGAGCTTGGAACTCAGATCCACCTCCAGGTCACCATAAAGCCCTAAAAATGTGGGCTTTAACCAGTTACCACTAGGACAGATGGCATCAGTAGAATGTGTGGGAAATCAGTGTCCTCAAAGGGAGGGCAAGAATCTCCACCCAGGGCTTCTCAGCTGAGGTGTTGTAAATGCGACACAAATGGGCAGAGATACAGATACCCACGGCCCTCAGGGACCCTTGGGGACCCTCGGGGCAAGCACACCTCAGCTGCGGTGGGTGCATCCATGTGGCATGCGTATTCTCGTCTCCTTTGTGTGCCACAAGGTGGAAACAGTGGGGCGACACTGATCCTAGACTAAGCCGGGAAGCCACACTGCAAAAGGTGCTTCATAGAAGGGCCCCATGGAATCCTTAGGAATGGGACAAGGAGTTGGAGAAAGCCTGGAAGAGACAAGTAAGGATCGTGTTTTGTCTCTTTCTGTGGCATGTAGGGAGAGAATTTACATTAAAAACAACAAGGACAAACATTTGTAAAGGGCTGTCAATATTTTTCTTAGTGGAAGAGGTAACCAAGAGCATTTATTCCCCAGGACGTCAGAGACCTAGTCAGGGTAGATGCTCCCTGAGAGAGAAACTTCGGGAGCAGGGACTTGACCATGCCTCCCAGGGGACTACAGGTCCCAAGTGTGGCCTTCCAGAAAGGCAGCAGAGCTGAGGGAGACGCTGGCATGTGGCCTGAGACGAGCTTGCTCCCTGTCGCCTCTCACATTTATAGTGAAGTTCCCTAGGTCTCAAGTCCTCAGGGAAAGTGGGGAGAGGGCTGGGCTTTGTGTCTGATTGAACTGGCAGAACAGAGGCAGCATGGTGAGGGCACCACCAGACTGAGGGGGATCATCTAGTTACCCTGCCCTTACGTCTTCGTCTGATCCAGCTGTATAACAGAATACCATGGGCTGGGTGGCTTAAACAACACATACTTGTTTTTCACAGTTCTGGAAGCCGAAAGTCCAAGATCAAGGCAAATTCCCTGTCTGGTGAGAGCCCTCTTCCTGGTTCATGGGTGGCCATCTTCTTTCTGTGTCCTCACACAGCAGATGGGGAGAGGGAGCTCTCTGGGATCTCTTTACAGGGATACCAATCCCATTCATGAGGGCTCCACTCCCATGACCTAATTACTTCTGAGAGGCCCCACCTCCTAATACTGTCATATTGTGAGACAGGTTTTTAACAGATGCATTTTGGCGGGGACACATTCAGTCTATAGCACCTTAGCTTACCCACCCTTAAAATGGAAACTCCAGTGACTGCCTGGGTCCCAGTAATATGCACTTTTGCCTCTTCTCCTGTGTTACTACTCACAGCAAGGTGCACCGACCACGACCGTCTGGGATCTTGTTATAAATGCAGACTCTGAGGCCTCACCCCACACCCACCAAGTCAGAATTAGCAAGCTCCCAGGCAAATCAAGGGCATGCGAATGTTTTTGAGAAACGCTGCTTTACCAGATACTAAGTTAGTGATATGGAAAAGCATGGTTTCATGGGGGAAAAATTCTCAGGGAATTTTTCCCAGGGGGAAAAATGGCCCAGGGAGCCACAAGGTCGTGGTTTCAAATCCTGACTCCACTGCTCCCACCCATGTGACCCACTGCAAATTATTCACCTTCTCTGAGCCTCAGTTTCCTCACCTGCAGAATGAGGACAATCATGGCACCAACTTCATGGAGCTAGAGGAGGAATTAGATAGGTTGATGTATGGAAGTACCTGGTACCATAGTAGGTGTCTGGTGGATGAGAATTTTCTTTTTGGGGTTTCTTCTTGGCATGTCCCTCCCTGGTGGGCCTTGAGGAATCAGTGTCTTTAAAAGCACCCAGGTAGGGGCGCTTGGGTGGCTCAGTGAGTTAAGCGACTGACCCTTGATTTCTGCTCAGGTCATAGTCTCACACTTTGTGAGTTCGAGTCCCACGTTGGGCTCCATGCTAACAGTGTGGAACCTGCTTGGGAACTTCTCCCTCTCTCCCTCTCCTTCTGCCCCTCCCCCGAATGTGCTGTCTCTCTCTCTCAAAAATTAATAAATAAATCAAAAAAAAAAAAAAAGAAAAAAAAAGAGGGTTTTTTGGTTTGTCTTTCTCTCTCTCAGAAAAAAAAAAAAAAAGCACCCAGGTAATTCTGATGCGAGCGCAGGTATACTGCTTCATATCACTTACAGAACCTAACCCCTGGAATTGTGCCCGAGAATACCCTTGTACATCTGGATGAGGCTGACTAGCGTTGGGAAAGAGACACGCTCCTGACAGCCATGGCCGAGAGCAATGTGGTGGGGAATCAGATGCGTCAAGGCATGGCCTGCCGCCCATGATTGGCTCATCAAGAAGACAGGGGAGAGACAAGTGCCGGTGGCAGGTTTGGATTAGCCATCTGAGGAGCGTGGCTGGGAAAAAGAAGAGACTTGGAATAGTGGAGAATCAAAGGGATTTTAGAAGGACGAGAACTGAGTTGGTATGGAGCCGGGGGGGGGGGGGTGGCAGGGGGGAGGGTGACTAAATTGGCATTCATTCAACACTTAACATTTTCTTCTGTAGGTCCGCCTTTCTTGAATCACTTTTTTGGGGAAACTGTACAACAGAACGTACATATTAGAAACGTGCGTAAAACAAAAATGTAGTTTAATAATTATAAAGAAAAGTCCTGCAAGGCCACCAACTAGCTCAAGAAGAACCATGCCATTACCCAGAAACTCTCCTTCCAGGAGAGTGCACATATTCATGGTACTTTATTATGATTTTACACAGGGGGGACCCCAGGCACGAGTAGGGTAATACCTCCCTCAGGGTCACACACGGCTGGTAAACAGAATTCAAACCCATGTGCAAGCTCCTGACTGCAGGACGGTGCTAACCGGGCAGGGCTCCAGTGTGGGAGGTGGAGGGCAAGACTGGAGGTCCAGGCCCCAGAAGAGGTGGGCGGCGTGGAATAGGACTTGGGGCCTTGGGTTCTCTCCCTGAGCAGGGAAAGATGAGGGGAGAGGTAAAAAGCAGCTACTTCGGAGTGAAGGGAGCACACCCCCGAGCGTGTCCGTTCTCAGCACGGCTTCTCATTGCTTCCTGACCACAGGTGTGGTCAACCTTCAGTAAAACTCGAGACAGGGCTCCCTGGAACCTTCCTAGTAGTCCAAGAGGAGCTTGGCAAGCAGGGCCGGGAACTGGCCAGCACAGGATCCCCGAATGCAAGATGTCCATGGAGATGACAGAACGGCAAGGAGAAAGATGGAACTACCCCCAGAGAGAAGGTTCCCGGCTGAGCTAGCTCAGTGCCCCCTGGCCCCACGCCTCTCAAGGGAGCGGGACTCTTTCTAGAGAAAAGTGCTCTGCTGGGTTGGCTTGAAGGCTCGTTCTGGTTTTCAAGTGAGATAAGATAGAAAACAAGGCACTGGGTAATGACAGGTCAAGGTAAACCCCTGCCAGAAAGTGTTAGCATTCTGAGACCATGTGATCATTATATAACCCTCGAGTTAGGGTATTTCTGCTTTTCCATAAGCAGCTGGGAATTTCTGAGACCTGTTTATATAGAACTAGGACTTCTCAGAAAGGATACTGTGACAAGTGTCATAACTGCCCTGGTCCTCCAGCTGCCCAGTTCCCACACCTCCCTAGGTGAACTTTATTCTTAGTTTCGTAGGCATCTTTCCAGAGGTTTAAAAATGCAAGTCCAGGGGCGCCTGGGTGGCTCAGTTGGTTGAGCATCTGACTCTTGATGTCAGTTCAGGTCATGATCCCAGGGTCATGGGATGGAGCCCCGCGTCAGGCTCTGAACTGTTAGTGCTGAGCCTGCTTTGGATCCTCTCTCTCCCCCATTGGCCTTCACTCTACTTGTGTTCTCTCACTCTCTCTCAAAAAAAAAAAAAAAAAAAAAAAAAAAACATTCTCTCTCTCTCCCTCTGCCCCTCTCCCCTACTTACACACACACTCTCTCTAAAATGAAAAAAAAAAAAAAATTAAAAAAATGCAAATCCAAGCAAATCAAATACTAGATTCTTACCCACTCCCTGACACACTTTTTTTAAACCTAAAAGTAATCCATTAACATATACTGGTTTGCACCTTTCATTTATTCCTCAATTTAAAAAAAAGTGCAAAAATACACATAACATAAAATTTATCATCTCAACCACGTCGATCTTAACAATAAAATAGCCAGTTATTTTACCAGTGAAACGAGCTTATGTAGGAATAGTAGAGGAATTACACTCTGGGACAAGCAAACTCTGGAGAACCACAGGGAGGCCTGAAGAGGCAAAGGGAAGGTCAGATTTATTGGATTTTAGGAAGACATTAGGGGAAGGTTGCTTTAATCACAAGTTCATAGGGGAAGAACCAGAGTTCCAGGTTGTAGCAGTTTCCGTGGACTGCCGGCAGTGGTGAGTGCCCTGTTGCTGGAGCACGGGGTGGTGGATTTTCCTTTGTTTCCCCCCTTAAAATCAGGAGATAAAATTCCTACGTAAAAATGTCTTCCTTAATCAAGACAGTTACCTTCCTTCTTCCTGCTGGTTGTACAGAATGCGGGAGTGGTATACGCATGACAGTGCCCAGGTCAGGGCTTCCGGAGTCATTTCAAATGAGATTTCCTGTATTTTCACGACCGTGTTGCGACGTACAGTTCAGTGGTATTAGGTACATTCGTATGGTTTGCCACCATCACCACCATCCATCTCCTAGCTCTCTCCATCGTGCAAAACCGAAGCTCGACGCACTAAACGACAGCCCCCCATTCTTCCCTCCCCTCCTCAGCCCATGGTCACCGCCATTCCACTTTCTGTCTGTACGAATTTGACTGCTCTCGGGGCCTCACGTAAGTGGAATCGAACAATATTTGCCCTTCTGTGACTGGCTCATGTCACTTAGCATAATATCCTCAGAGTTCATCCATGCTGTTGCTTGTGTCAGTCTTTCCTTCCCTTTTAAGGCTGGATAATACTCATTTGTATGTATTTTGCTTATCCATTCACCCGTGATGGGCACTTGGGTCGTGTCCACTCAAGTGGGTGACTTGTGCATAATGCTGCTGTGAACATGGGTGTACAGATATCTGCTTGAGTCCCTGCTTTCAATTCTTTTCGTAGATATGCACCTTGCTTTTTTTATCCAACGGCATCTTCCAGATACTTCCTGAACAGCGTAAGACCCGTGTTATACATGAAAAGTCTGAGTCCTGGAGAAAGAAATGTTGTTGACACTGGAGCTGGGCCTCCAGACAGGCCTCCTACCCCCAGACCAGTGTTTTTTCTAGTATGCTGTTTTTTTTCCAGGCATTCTCTTATTTATATTAAAATTAATGCTGGTTCACAAGCTCAGGGCCTAAAAGATACCAATCTCTGAATAAGTGAAAACGAGGAAGTTGGAAACGTTTCCACCTCAGAGCTCTACTCTACTTTGCTGTCTCCCCCCCTCCCCCCCCACACACACACACACAATAGTGAGGCTGGGTAAAAGCGGCTATGAATTCAAACATGACGGACGGGACAGGCACCTCATAATTTATGTGCATTTTATTTCACATTGTAACATAGAGTCAAAGCATAAAATCTCCTCAACTCAGTGTAAAGGGAAGATTTGCTCAATAAACTTTACTGTTGAATGTACTGGCCAATGTTTTTATTATCTTCACGATGTTCCTTCTTTGGGGGAAGAAGGGAGAATCCGCATAGTACCTCACCTCTTGCCGTGGGGATGCTGTGTGATCCATTTTAGTGTCCTTGTCTCCTTGGCAACAGTGGTGTCCAATGATATCTGTTATAGGTTGAATTGGGTCCCCCCTAAAAAATTTTATGTTGAGGTCCTAGTGTACAGCACCTTAGAATGTGACCTTATCTGGAGGTAGGGTCTTTAGATAATCAAATTAAAATACAATCGTAAAGGTGGGCTCGAATCCAACATGAGTGATATCCTTATAAGATGGGGAAAACTGGACAGAGACAGACATGTATCGAAGGAAGATGATGTGGAGACACAGGAAGAAGACGGTCATCTACAAGCCAAGGAGAGGGGCCTGATGCAGACCCTTCCCTCACAGGGAACCAACCCCATTGATATCTTTTTTTTTTTTTTAATGTTCATTTATTTTTGAGGGACAGAGAGAGACAGAGTGTGAGCGGGGGAGGGGCAGAGAGCGAGAGAAGGAGACACAGAATCTGAAGCAGGCTGCAGGTTCTGAGTTGTCAGCACAGAGCCTGACGTGGGGCTCGAACTCACAAGCCGTGAGATCATGACCTGAGCCGGAGTCGGATGCTTAACCAACTGAGCCACCCAGGCGCCCGTCCATTGATATCTTGATCTTGGACTTCTGGTTTCCAGGACTGGGAGACCGTATATTTCTGTTATTCAAGGTCCTTGTTTTGCAGTGCTTTTGCTTTTATTTTCTTTTGAATTTATTATTGGCTGTTCTTGTTTATTTAATTATTTATTCATTTATTTATTTTTAATTTATATCCAAGTTAGTTAGCATAGAGTGCAATAATGATTTCAGGAGTAGATTCCAGTGATTCATCCCCTAGGTATAATACCCAGTGCTCATCCCAACAAGTGTCTTCCTTAATGCCCCTCACCCATTTGGCCCATCCCCCCACCTACAGCCCCTCCAGCAACCCTCAGTTAGATCTCTGTATTTAAGAGTCTCTTATGTTTTGTCCCCCTCCCTGTTTTTATATTATTTTTGCTTCCCTTCCCTTATGTTCATCTGTTTTGTACCCTAAATTCCACACATGAGTGAAGTCATAGGATATTTGTCTTTCTCTGACTGACTTATTTCGCTTAGCATAATACCCTCTAGTTCCATCCACATGGTTGCAAATGGCAAGATTTCATTCTTTCTGTTTGCCAAGTAATACCCCATGGTATGTGTGTGGGTATATTTATATATATACACCACATCTTCTTTATCCATTCACTTGTCAGTGGACATTTGGGCTCTTTCCATGGTTTGCAGTGCTTTTTTAAGGCAGCCTGAGCAAACTAATAATTCCTTTTTTGAAGAAGGCAAGTGGACAATGGAAAGAGAATATTCTTTGTTTGTTAAACTTGCTAAGCTGGAGAAATGTGAACCAGGGTGTTGGAGGTTTCTTTCCCAGATGTGGGAAGAAAAGCTGTCTTCAGAACTGAGCCAGGTAGACAGAGGTAAGAGATGGATGGAGAGGGAAAGGCCTGGAAGCTCTAAGGCCTTTCCTGTCCCTGAGGCCCTGTCCCTGAGCCCTTCCTTCAATCCTACATGCTCTCCAGCACCTTTCCCAGCCCTCTTGGAGTGGCTTGAGGCTGAGAGAAAGTCCTGACCACACTGTGTGGCCAGCATGCTTGCTCTCTGAAGACCACTTTTCTGCTGCCATTTGTAATGGGCCACTTCCCATGGGCCCATTCTTTCCTTGGCGCCTTATATCTTGCCTCAAAGATTTCTCCATGGCTAGTCCATCACTCAGCATTCCAAATCCATAGTCAGCCACACTCTGCCTCCCCGCCCCCACCCCAAACCAGGTCCTCCTCTCCAGCTGCTGGAATGAGGGGCAGAATGTTACCAGCAGCCATGGCCATGCTCATGTAGAGGAGAGGTGTCATTCTACTACCAAGAAAACCAGAAAATTGTTTCCACTTGCCTGACATATGTTCAAGAGCAGGCCTGGGACTGGGGTGAGGTCAATGAAGTACTCTTCTCAGGTGCAGAATTTAAGGAGGAGCCAAAAACCCCTTAAGTGCCAACGTGAATCATATTTTAATGCTGTATTTAAAAAATTGTGGTAAATTAAAAATAAAATAAAATAAAATAAAATAAAATAAAATAAAATAAAAAATTGTGGTAAAAAGTGTATAGTTCAATGGCTTCCAGTACATTTCACGTTGTTGTGCAATCATCACCACCACCATCTGAAGAACATTTTCGTCTTCCTAAACTGAAACTTTGTACCCATTAAACCCAAACAGCCCACTCCCATCCCCTGGAGACCACCATTCTGATTTGTCTCTATGAATGTTACTACTCCAGGAACTTTATATGAGTGAAATCAAACAGTATTTGACTTTTTGTGACTGGTTTGTTTAACTTAGCATAACGTCCTCAAGGTTCATTCATGTTACCGTGTGTGGCACAGTGTCCTTCCTATTTAAGGCTGAATACTATTCCATTGTATGGACATACCACATTTGTTTATTTCCACATCTGTCCATGGACACTTGGTTGCTTCCAGCTTTTGGCCATCATCAATAGCACTGCCATGAACATGGGGGTACAGATATCTGTTTGAGTCCCTGCTTTCTACTCTTTTGGCTACAGACCCAGAAGCAGAGGTGCTGGATCATCTGGTAGTTCTAGTTTTAATTTTTTGAGGAACTGCCACACTGCTTCCCACAGCAGCTGTACCGTATTGCCATCAGCGATGTATGTATTCCAATCTCTCCACCTCTCCAAAACTTGTTTTTTTCTTTTTTAAAATCGCTTTATTAATCCTGGTCATCTCAATCAATGGGTGTGAGGTGGTATCTCATTTTCAGTTTGATTTGCATTTCCCTGATGATTGGTGATGCTGAGTATCTTTTCATGCGTTTATTTGGCCATTTGTATAGCCTCTTTGGAGAAAAGTCTATTCAAGTCTTTTGCTCCTTTTTTTAAATTGGGTTGTTTGTTGTTGAGTTTTAGGAGCTCTTTATATATTGTAGTTATTAATTCCTTATCAGATATGTAATTTGCAAGTATTTTCTCCCATTTTGCATGTCTTTTTTTTTTTTAACGTTTATTTATTTTTTGAGAGAGAGAGACAGAGTGTGAGCGGGGGAGGAGCAGAGAGAGAGGGAGACACAGAACCCGAAGCAGGCTCCAGGCTCTGAGCTGTCAGCACAGAGCTGACGCGGGGCTCGGACCCACAAACCATGAAATCATAACCTGAGCCGAAGTCGGATGCTTACTGACTGAGCCACCCAGCCACCCCTTTGCATGTCTTTTTAATCAGATTAATGGTGTACTTGGATGTACAAAAGTTTTTTTATTTTGGTGAGCCCTAATTTATCTATTCTATTTGTTGTCTGTGCTGTTGGTGTCATAGCCAAGAAATCATTGCTAATGCAACTAGGAAATCAAAATTAATGCAAAAAACCCTGTATGAATCAACTATCGAAATCTAACCAACACAAAAGTCTACCTAGACTCAGCATCACTCCCCCTACTCACCTCACCCAATGTCAGACCTGTCCAATCCCGTTCTTACCTAAAATTTTTTTACTTTGTTTATCATGGGCTTGGGGATATTAATTTTGACCTTTGAAAAATATTGCATTAAAATACCAGTCATCTTGGTTACTGAGTTTTTGGATGCCTCCTAAAATTTTGTGCCTGAAGCAAATTCCTGCCTCATCTCACCATAGTGCCAACCCTGCTCCAGAGACAGCACTTAGCCAAGGCTTCCCAGGGCCATACAGTTATGTTCATACTGGGCCAGTTCTCTTTTAAGACTAGGTGGGGTGGGGTGCCTGGGTGGCTCAGTCGGTTGGCCGTCCGACTTCGGCTCAGGTCGTGATCTCGCGGTCTGTGAGTTCGAGACCTGCGTCGGGCTCTGTGCTGACAGCTGGGAGCCTGGAGCCTGCTTCGGATTCTGTGTCTCCCTCTCTCTCTGCCCCTCCCCCATTCATGCTCTGTCTCTCTCTAAAAAAAAAAAAAATTAAGACGAGGTGGGGCAAGCTGGAAACCTACCTCCACAGAGAAGCCCTGTCCCTAGTTAAATGGACAAGTGTCCATTATGCTACTCATCAAGCACTCCACTAGCGGTGTGCTGGTAATGAAAGGGCGGGCCTACGCCAGCCGACTCCATCTTGTTCTGTGTCCTTCACCTTGACCACACCTCCTCCCCTTGAGTAAACCCCCCCCTCACCTGCCTAACAGGACTTGACCCTCCCCCAGGACCCTTCCCCAGCCAATCGGCTGAGGCCATAGCCATTACCTCACCAACTGCCCCCAGGCCCCAATAAAACCTTTGTCCTTTTGAAACTCGCTCTCTTTCCCTGGTATCTCACCGCTGCGTCGGTGCAGGTAGGGGATTGAGCTCGAGCTAGCTCGAATAAAGGCTCTTTGCTTTTGGCATCGGACTCGGCTCCCTAGTGGTCTTTGGGGATCACGAATTCTGGGCATAACATTTGGGGGCTCGGCCCGGGATCCCCAAGAACCCCGAGGGACCCTGACCCGGAGAGCCTGACTGGCCACGGTTAGTGTCTGTTTGTTCTGTCTTTTCTGTGTGAGCTCATTTCTGGAATTCTGGTAGTGCCGGACGCGGTCTAAGTGGACGCACTGGAGGACCACGGGCCGGGAGTCTCGGAAGACGTTCCGATTCTCCCTTCTGGAGGGACGTGGAATCCCCTCAAAGGTCTGAGACGAGGCGGGTCGCTCCAGCTGGTCGGCGTGAGGCCGTCGTCTTTGGAGGGATGTGGAATCCCCTCATCGGTTTTGGAGGGACGTGGAATCCCCTCATCGGTTTTGGAGGGACATGGAATCCCCTCAAAGGTCTAAGCTAGCTTGCAGTTTTGCTTCCATGGAGTTGGAAGACTTTCTAGGGGCCCTCTGTTTGTCTGTTTTTGTGTTTCTCTGTTTTGTTCTGTGGACTTGCTGGACAGACGTTATGGGACAGACTCAGACTACTCCTCTAAGTATTATGATTGATCACTTTAAGGATGTGAGGGGAAGAGCTAACAACCTCAGTGTGGAAGTCCGAAAGGGTCGGTTGCAGTTTTTTTGTTCTAGCGAGTGGCCAACTTTCAATGTCGGATGGCCACCCGAGGGGACCTTCGACCTCCCTACTATCCACCGAGTCAGGAGTATCATCTCTCAGCCTAAGGCGGGCCATCTTGATCAGCTCCCTTACATTATCACTTGGCAGGACCTTGTAGAAGACCCACCCTCTTGGCTTAAGCCCTTCCTAACCCTGCTCCCTCCGGAGCCAAAACCCATTCTTGCTTTGCAGGAAACAGAGAAGAGGAAAAGTCTTACCCAGCCTTCAGCACCACTCTACCCTGTCCTACAGGGGGGTACAGGGTTAGAAACACTCCTTACACTCTGGGTTTTACTCCCTACGAGATCATGTTTGGCAGGCCACCCCCTGTTATTCCCAGCCTTCGTGCTGAACTTATTGCTGAGTTTAAAGATCAAGAACTTTTTCTTTTCTTGAGCGGGCTCCAGAGGGCGCACGAGGACATGTGGCCGCGCCTCCGTGCCATCTACGAGGCTGGCCCGATCCCGACACCTCATCAGTACAGGCCAGGAGACTGGGTCTACGTCAAGAGGCACCACCGAGAGACTCTCGAGCCGCGCTGGAAGGGACCCTACATCGTGGTGTTGACAACCCCCACCGCTCTCAAGGTAGACGGCATCGCGACCTGGGTCCATCACACCCACGCTCAGCCAGTGGACCCCTCCTCGATCCGGAAGGACGTTGTCATGCGATGGGCCATCAGTCGGGACCAACACAACCCGCTCAAGCTCAAGCTACAGCGCATTTGACCTACCTAATATTGGTAACTCTGTTAACTCTGCTTGTCATTGCTCATGCTGCCGGGAGTCCCCACGCCCCCCAAAACATCACCTGGCAGATCATAGACACCAGCTCGGGGACAATACTTAATCAGACGTCCCAGAGCCACCCCAGGGACACTTGGTTCCCAGAACTTTGCGTAAACCTCCAAACTCTGTTCCCCTTGTCACCATAAATGCAGCCGGTCCCATGATTGGGTCCCTAAGCTACATGACAAGGGGGGAATGAAAGGGCGGGCCTACGCCAGCCGACTCCATCTTGTTCTGTGTCCTTCACCTTGACCACACCTCCTCCCCTTGAGTAACCCCCCCCCCTCACCTGCCTAACAGGACTTGACCCTTCCCCAGGACCCTTCCCCAGCCAATCGGCTGAGGCCATAGCCATTACCTCACCAACTGCCCCCAGGCCCCAATAAAACCTTTGTCCTTTTGAAACTCGCTCTCTTTCCCTGGTATCTCACCGCTGCGTCGGTGCAGGTAGGGGATTGAGCTCGAGCTAGCTCGAATAAAGGCTCTTTGCTTTTGCATCGAACTCGGCTCCCTAGTGGTCTTTGGGGATCACGAATTCTGGGCATAACAGTAAATGTTCAACAACTGGCTTGGGGTGGAATGGGGTGGGCGGCGTGGGCCGGGTTCATAGCGCTTGCAGATTTCCATGGTGTGACCGCTCTCTTCACGGGTGGCTTCAAACCACAAACATGATGTTGCTGAAGGCAGAGTTGGAAAGAAATGGTAAATGGGCAGACTCAAGCTGTGGGAGATGTGGAAGGGGGAGCATGAGGCCAATAGGGGAGAGACGCAGAGCCTCCTCCTGGAATGTTATTATTTGGCTCTGAAATGGCCACACATCAGTCAAAGATTAACCAGGAAAACGCATGTATTGTAAAGGAGATTTAATGCAGATTTAAAAATTGGTTATCCAGGTGATGGAGCGGCTCAAAATGAAGCAGGGCAGTACAAGAACAGGAACGGCAGAAAGGCATTCCATCCCTAGCTGAAGGGACAGAAGGAAGACGTGATGAGGGTCCTCAGAGCCAGGGGCTCAGGTACCCTGGCAGAATCTGAGCCCCAGAGGGACTAAAACAGCTGATGAGATGCAGGTGCTTCTAGAGATGCCCCAGAAGCAGAGATGGAGAGAAAGAAATACTCTGGCTTCTCTCTTCTCCCACCTTTCTGTCCCTACTAGTGCCTCCCATTGGGGTAAACCCAGCTGACAGTGGAGAAGGAGTCTTGCAGGCTTCAGGATGCCCCCTTAATACACAGCAGAGCAGGGAGAGGGTGAGGAACGAATATGAGGGCAATCAGGCACATCCAGGCGCTGGGTACCTAGCATCGGTCCATTGGCACAGTGCCTATTGCAAGGGCAGTGGATACAAATGGCCTGGCCCCGTGCTTTTGAGTACTGTTTGGTGATGAGACAGTTTATGGAGGGAAAGGTTCTTTGGCTTTAACAGCTGAGGACTCTGGAGCTAAATGTGAAACTTACACTATTCCTACAGAGCAGAAATCTTTTCCAATGCATGGACCTACAGATAATGTGCTTAAATTTCCTAACAAGCAGAGGGGATATTTGAAGTGTTTAATAACCTTAAGGGATAATCTGACTTGTTAGTGCTGCAGAGCAGGCTGGAAATCACATTTAGATGTACAAATAGTCACTTACATAGAAACTGTGAAATAGGAGTGGTTACAAGTTTTTTAAGTTTATTTATTTTGAGAGAGAGAGAGAGACAGAGACAGAGACAGAGAGACAGAGAGAGCTCATGTACACGAGCAGGGGAGGGGCAGATAGGGAATCCCAGGCAGTCAGCCCTGTCAGCAGCATGGAGCCTGACACAGGGCTCAATCTCATGAATGGCAAGATCATGACCTGAGCCAAAATCAAGAGTCGGACACTTAACTGACTGAGCCACTCACAGGTGCCCTGGAAAAAAATTTTTTTATAAAAAAATAAAGTAATTATTTACTTACTTAAGTAAATAATATTGTACCAAAACTCAAAACTTTGTTCAGCTATATAAGGAAAATATTTCCAGTATTAAAGCTGATAGACTATTTTGATGAATGATAAAATAATTAACCTGTCAATCTAAATAGAGATAATAAGCGAAGCAGAAGATATAACAAATGAGGAAACAGTGAAGAGGTATGTCATTTTAAGATAAAAGAAGATATCAATTATAAGAGAAATATTATTAATCTTGAATTATATGTAAATGCATTTTTGATGACAAAAGTAAAAGTTGTAATGAATTTAAACTCTCTCAGTGTGGCTGATTAATGTTCACAAAGCTCTGTGAATCGCTGATGAACACGGTTGACAAAATTAAACCAAATCTTTAATATGACAATTCAATAAACATTTTTATGAGCTGTTTGATAATAGAAATATTGAATAAATAGGAATATCAAATAGTATTACATGTGCTAAGAAGTTCTTTAGTGAAGTTGCCATTAGTTTGGTAGAAGCCAAGAGAATAGTCAGCACCAAAAACTAAATTGTCGATGCTAAGAGAAATGTACTTTTTTTTGAGAGAGAGAGAGAGAGAGCATAGAAGTAGGGGAGAGGGGCAGAGGGAGAGAGAGAGAGTTTTAAGCAGGCTCCACGCACAGTGTGGAGCTCCATGCAGACTTGATCCCATGACCCTGGGATCATGAACCTGAGCCGAAATCAAGAGTCGGACATTTAACTGACTGAGCCACCCAGGAGCCCCAAGAAATGTACTTTTTAAGACAAAAACCCACCACCAAATATCAATCTAATGTGGAAGTTGTTGAAAGAGTTTCATGTGATTCCCTAAATTGAATTATAGCTCAGGCAAGAGTGTCATCTGGTAGCCATTAAAAAAAAAAAAAAGGAAATTACTGCAAAAACTTCTAAAAATGAAGACATGATTTGGAAACTACTAAAATGATTTGATGGTTTATTTTCATAATAAGTTATATCTCTTGATAAGCCATTGTGGTATCCATATAATTCAGTTTGTTTAGATATGAAACAGAAAAGTATTTTTGCTGATTTGATTTGCATATGATTTACATGATCATTCTCTCTGTTAAGTACTTTCAGACTGCAGCTGCACGGGAAGCTCCTCTCATTGAGGAGAGGCTGGGGCTGAGTTTCAATTGACAAGTTAGGAGATGGGCTTCAGCTACACACTGCACATGAATACGAGCAAAAACATGAAAGAACTGGGGGTGCCTGGGTGGCTCAGTCGGTTAAGCGTCCTACTTCAGCTCATGATCTCGCAGTTCATGAGTTCTAGCCCGGCGTCGGGCTCTGTGCTGATGGCTCAGAGCCTGGAGCCTGTTTCAGATTCTGTGTCTCCCTCTCTCTCTGACCCTCCCCCGTTCATGCTGTCTCTCCCTGTCTCAAAAATAAATAAACGTTAAAAAAACAAAATAAAACACAAAAGAGCCTACTAGACAGCCTAGTGTGGGCAGGAGAACTTACTCATCGTTTCAGTTACTCGTTCAGTCAATATTTATAGAACACCTACTGCGTGCCAGACACTGTTTTAACTGTAAGGGATACTTCAGGGAGCTAAGAAGGTAAAGATTATGTCTTTCATGGACCTTACATCAAGGCGGAGGACATAATCAAATACGGAGTGACTTAAAAAAGTGAACAGTTTTGGTGTTCGACAGTTATACAAATCTCTGCCACCAGAGGGCACCCCAGCGTGGATCAGGTAGACCCAACTGGAAAAAGCATTTAATGGGTTGGTGTTTGCCGAACTTGGCTGTGAGAAGACAGGCAAAGGTAATTTTGTGTGTCATGAGCAAGGGGTCATATATGCAGGGACCATGTGTGTCCGAGGAAGCCAAAACTCAGGTCTGTGTCATGCTGTCTGTTCCATATGTGTTTCACATGAAGAAAATGTACTGAAGGTTATCAATGTTACATGTTTTGACAGGAAGAAAGTTAGGTGTAGTTCACTTTTTTAATTTTTCAAATGAATGTGTGTGATGTGGCATCAGAGAATGAAAGATGAATGTGTAAAAACTTTAAAAAGGATCGAGGATCTCAAAAGCAAGGGGTGTCCATTCTGTCCTGATGGTACTACCTCTTGGTATGTGAGCTTCTCACCCTGGACAACAAGAATAACAACCTCTGCTCTCCTCCCCCTGCCTTCGGAAGCCTGGCCATAAATAAAGGGAATGGTGCTTATCACAAAGATGTCTCTCTACACCACCTCCTTTCCCAGAGAAATGTTTGTGATTTGAAACGGGTGTTTTAAAATTTGTAGGGGAAGACATAAGAAGACCTGTGGACTGTGTTTGCTTGATTTGGCGGTTATGTTAAAAAACAACCTCAGGGTGCCTGGGTGGCTCAGTAGATTGAGCATCAGACTTTGGCTCAGATCATGATCTTTCAATTCGTGAGTTTGAGCCTCGCATCTGGCTCAGAGCCAGCTTTGAAGCCTCTGTCTCCCTCTCTCTGCCCCTCCCCTGCTCATGCGCTCTCCTCTCAAAAATAAATAAACATTAAACAAAAACCACCCCAAACTGTAAAGTAACATTAGACATTCTCAAGTAGCTTGAGGATGTCAGACTTGAGGCTTACAGCCCTGTACAGGACAGCATTTTGTTCTGGATTCTGCACGCTAGGTCTGATTTAAATTACTCTGTCCTATGGTGGCCACCAGTGCTCTGGCACTTGTCCGATCCTGCCTGTGTTGTACTTCTTGGAAAACAGAAAATCCGGACGTGGACCCTTATCTTCCCCTTGTGTTCTGTGAGTCACTGGGAGTGACTCTGTGGGATTTCAGAAGCAAATAATAGTTGGTGTTAGGGCCACACCCAGGAGAAAACTGTCCTGAGCTGATCAGGAGAGTCTAGCACTGACTTTTGAGCTCTCAGAAGGCAAAGACCACGTCTCATTCATTGTTGACTGCCCAGCTTCTTTCTAATAATGCCTCACTCACAGAATATTTGTTGAACTGAAATACTAAGTAAAGCATAGTTAAACACAACAAGCAGAGTCATAGCCACTCGGTTCTTTGGGAAATAATGGGATGAACAAGAAAATGAACCTTACATCACAGCGCTACTTCTTAGATCTGTTATCACTCTGTTCTGTTAATGATACGTTGTTGCTTCTGATGATTCTAGTCAATTACATAACAACTGAGTTACTTTTTCCAGGGACAAAAGGATGGGCGGCGAAGCGTGAGAGAAAATGGAAAACAAAGTTCCTTGGCACTCGGAATTGAATCCAGGGTCTGCCGTGTTCTGTGTGATCTAGGGAAAGTCATTAATTTCTCCGAGCCTCAGTCTCATTTCCTGTAGTAATGGAGACCACACAGCCTCTTAGCCAAGAGTGGACATGAGGGTTGAATAAGAAGCATTGGTGAAGACGTCTGGCCACAGACCATCCCGTCCAATGCAGCTATGAAAGGCTCATGGTGATGGTGATTGTAACTGTGCATAGGCATGGCCGGCAACTGATAATGGAGAAAAAGCAGAACCTACACAGATGACCACACACAGGATCCTGTCCCTTGTGCCATGGGTATAACTGAGGCCAAGAGAGGGGAAAGGAGTTTCACAGAACTTCACTTGCTTTACGTCTCCTTTCTTCTGGCCCCTGTCTCCAGGACTCCATAAAGTGGTGCTTTTCCTTTTCATGTTATTTGTTAGTGTTTCCTAAACCTTCTTTTTTTCCAGAAAACCTTCTTTTTTTTTTTAAATTAACTTCATTGAGTTATAATTTACTGAGGTATAATTTATTATGCCACCAAACCCCATTTCAATGAGCTCAAACAAATTGATACATTCATACAACCACATCCAAGATACAGGATATTCCTATTACCTCCCAAATCCCCTGTGTCTCATCCCCACTCAACCCCTGCCTCTGCTCCAGGTAACCGCTGATCTGCTTTCTGTCTGCGAGTAATCTCGCAGGATTTCAGAAGGAAATAATAGTTGGTGTTAGGACCACACCCAGGAGAAAACTGTCCTGAGCTGATCAGGAGAGTCTAGCATGGACTTTTGAATTTGTCTTTTGTAAATTCAGTTCAAGTGAAGTCTTTTGTAAATTGAATTTGTCTTTTGTAAATGAAATTATGCAGCGTGTACTCTTTTCTGTTTCACTTCTTCTGTTCAGCATCACTTTTTTTTTTTAAAATATAATTTATTGTCAAATTGGCTAACATACAGTGTGTAAAGTATGGTCTGGGTCAGCATCATCTTTTTGAGATTCATGTATGCTACTGTATCAGTATCTCATTCCTTTGATTGCTGAATACTGTTCGATTGTATAAATATACCACAATTTTTTATCCATTCATTTACTAAAGGGCATTTTAGGTTGTTTCTAGGTTTGTTTTTTGGTTTTTTTTTTTTGCTATTATGAACAAAGATGCTATGAGCATTGATGTACGAGTCTTCGTGTGGAAATCTGTTTTCCTATCTCTTGGGCATATACACTTAGCAGTAGAGTTGCTGGGTCACATGGTAAGTATATGCTCAACAATGTAAGAAATTCCCAAAATGTTTTTTTTTTCCTTAATGTTTATTCATTTTTGAGAGAGAGAGAGTGCAAGAGAGGGAGGGGCAGAGAGAGAGGCGGACAGAGGTTCCAAAGTGGGCTTTGTGCTGACAGCAGTGAGCTGGATGTGGGGCTTGAACTCATGAACCATGAGATCATGACCTGCGCTAAAGGTGAATGCTTCAGCGACTGAGTCACCCAGTCACCCCCCACTCCCCCACGAAAATGTTTTCTAAATGTTTATATTTTTATGTTTATATTTTCTGGATACCAATTCTTTATCAGACACATTTATGAAGAATATGTTCTCCCAGCCCGTGGTTTACCTTTCCATTAACAATACCTTTCAAAGAGCAGAAGTTTTAAATTTTGATGAAGTCATATTAGTTCTTTTTTTTCCTTTTTTTCGGTTTATGCCTTTTGTGTTGTTTTTCTAAATAATCTTTGCTTCCTTGAAGGTCATAGATATTTTCTCTTATGTTTTCTTTTAAAGGTGCTATGCTTTTAGCCTTTGTAGTAGGTCTATGCTTTACTTCAAGTTGATTTTAATGTATATGTGAAGGCTAGGGTTCACTTTTTTTCTGTATGAATAATAGGAGTATCCAGTTGTTCCAGTCCAATTTATTGAAAAGGCTACACTTTCCCCCACTGAATTGCTTTGGCAAGTTGTTGAAAATCAACTAATCATATATGTGGGGGTCAATTTTTGTACTCTCTCTTCTGTCCATTGATCTATATGTCTATCCTTACACTGGTACTACAATGTCTTAATTACTGTTACTGCATAATGTCTTGAAATCAGATAGTGAGGGCCTCTAACTTTGTACTTCTACGTTTATTTTGGTGCTTCTAAGTCCTTTGTATTTCCTTGTAAATTTCAGAATCAACTTGTCGATTTCTACAGGAAAGCCCTCCTGGAATTTTGTCTGGAGTTGTATCATATCTGTAGATACCTGTTAGGGAGATTGAGTCTTCCAGTCCATTAAAATGGTATGTGTCTCCATTTATTCTGGGCCTCTTTGGTTTCTCTTAACAATGTTTTATATTTCTCAGTTATAAATCTTATTTATATTTATATTTGATATATTTATATTTAAATGTATCCCTAATTATTCATGTTTTGGGATGCCTATTAAAACTTTTTCAAGTTCTGATTGCTAATATATAGAAATACAATTGACTTTTGTATATTGACTTTGTAACTTGAGACATTGTTAATCTCATTTATTAGTCCTAATAGCTTTTTGGTAGGTTTTTTGGGGGTTTCTGTATACATGATCATGTACTTTGCACTAAAGACAATTTTACTTTCCACTTTTTCTGCCTTTTATTTCTTTTTCTTTCCTGATTACATAGGCTAGAATTTCCAGTTTAGTGATGAAAAGAAGCTATGAGAGCATTTTTTACCTGTTTCCAAACTGAGGATGAAGGCATTCAGTCTTTTGCCATGAAGTATGAGGTCAGCTCTAGGTTTTTCATATTTCTTCATCCGTTTGAAGAAGTCTTCTATTCTTTTTTTTGTTTTGTTTTGTTTTTTTTAACGTTTATTTATTTTTGAGATAGAGAGAGACAGAGCATGAATGGGGGAGGGTCAGAGAGAGGGAGACACAGAATCTGAAACAGGCTCCAGGCTCTGAGCCATCAGCACAGAGCCTGATGCGGGGCTCAAACTCACAGACCGCGAGATCATGACCTGAGCCAAAGTCGGCCACTTAACCGACTGAGCCACCCAGGCTCCCCAGAAGTCTTCTATTCTTAATTTGCTAAGAGATTTTAGCATAGATGAAAATAGAATTTTTGGGGGCTTCTGGGTGGCTCAGTCAGTTAGGTGTCCAAATCTTGATTACACTCAGGTCATGATCTCACAATGCGTGAGATCGAGCTCCCCTTTGGGCTCCATGCTGATGGCACGGAGCATGCTTGGGATTTTCTCTCTCCTCTCTCTCTGCCCCTCCCCCACCCCTCTCTCCATCACACATATGCACAAGCTCTCTCTCTCTCAAAAATAAGTAAACATTAAAAAGAAAGAAAATAGAAACTTTTCAATTTTTCTCCTACGTCTGTGAAGATGGTCTTTTTTTAAAAAAAATGTTTATTTATTTATTTTGACAGAAAGAGAGAGATAAAGTGTGAGCGGGGAAAGGGCAGAGAGAGAGAGGGAGACAGAGAATCCCAAGCAGGACAGCCTGACATGGGGCTCCAACCCATGAACCATGAGATCATGAACTGAGCCAAAATCAAGAGTGGGAGGCTTAACTGAGCCACACAGGTGCCCCAAAGAAGATCTTTTTTTTTTTTTAATTATCCTGTTATGGTGAACTATATGAATTAATTTTTTTAAATTTTATTTTAGAGAGAGTGTGAGTTGGGGAGAACAAAGGGGGAGAGAGAGAGAGAGAGAGAGAGAGAGAGAGAGAGAGAGAGAGAGAGAATCTTAAGCAGGCTCCGTGCTTAGCATGGAGCCCAGTGCAGGGCTCGATCCCACAACTCTGAGATCGTGACCTGAGCTGAAATCAAGAGTCAGGCTCTCAACTGACTAAGCCACCCAGGTGCCCCTGATTTTTGAATCTTAGTCAACCTTGAATAGCTGGGATAAATCTTATTTTCTGTATATTGCTACATTGAGTTTGCTAGTATTTTTTTAATGAGAGATATTAATCTATACTTTTCTATTTTCTTTTTGTAAGTCTTTGTCCAGTTTTGATTTCAGGATAATGAAGTTCTCATGAAATGAGTAGGAAAATATGTTCTCCTTTATCCTCTGAAAGACTGCATAAAATGGTCTTCTTTTTCTTTCTATTTGAAAGCATTCACTGATGAGACCAATGAGGCCTGGAGTTTTCTTTGTAGGAAGGCTTTTAATTAAGAATTCAATTTCTGTAGTACCTACAGTTACTTAGATTTTGTTTTTGTTTAGTCAGTTTCAATAATCTCTGTGTTTCAAGGAACTTTTCCACTTCATCTAAATTGTCAAATTTAGATTTGAGTTTTTTCATAATGTTCCATTATTATCACTTCCGTAGGAATCTATAGTGCTGCTCCCATTCAGTACTGTTATTTTTATTTTTTTTAGATTTTATTTATTTAAGTAATCCCTACCCCAACATGGGACTCGAATTTACAATCCAGAGATCAAGAGACACATGTTCTACTGACTCACCCAGCCAGGCGCCCCTCCCATTCATTCCTGCTATTGGTAATTTGTGTGTAATCTCCCTCTTTCTCTTTAACTGATCATTTTAGCTAGAGGCTTATCAATCAATTTTACTGATCTTTCCAATTAACTTACTTTCAGTATCATTGATTTTCTCTATGGTTTTTGTTTCTATTTAATTGACTTTTGTGTTAATATTTATTATTTGCCTCCTTCTGCTTATATTATATCGGGTATTTTGCTCTTTTTTCTTTCTTTTAAAAAAATATTTATTAATCTTGAGAGAGAGAGTGTGTGAGCAGGGGAGGGGTAGAGAGAGAAGGAGAGAGAGAATCCCAAGCAGGCTCCATGCTGTCAGCACAGAGCCTGATGTGGACGTCGATCTCACGAACTGTGAGATCATGACCTGAGCTGAAATCAACAGTCACTTAATGGAGTGAGCCACCCAGGCGCCCCTCTTTTTTCTAAGTTCTTAACATAGAAGTTTATAAAATTTATTTTGGAATTTTAGTCCTTTCCAGTATAAATATTTAAAGCAAATTTCCCAAACTCTAATTATTGCATTAATTGGAATATCACAAATTTTGATATATCATCCATTTCTCTTGGCTTGAAATATTTTCTAATTTCCCCTTGATTTGTTTTTTGATTCATGAGATATTTAGTAAAATGCTGCTTAGTTTTCCAATTATTTAGGGATTTTTCAGATAGGTCTAGGGAAGGACAGATCTGCACAGGCTCATTTGATTTGCCGCTCATGCCCTCTGGCTCCTCTAGGACGCGGGATGCTCAAGATGCTTCTTTTCAACAGCTGTCTCTAATATGTTCTAAAATAATGTTTTCTGTCTGATTCCTAAGCCTGATTTTTTCTGAGATTCAGGTGTGAAGTCTTCATACCAAGGAAACTCTGAGGTTGGCCATGCCTAGAAGGCCAAGTCTTGATTTGCCTTATTCGTGGACAAGTGGAAAGAGCACCAGCAGAGGGAGCCAGAGACCCAGACCAGGGGAAGTGACCTCCCACCCTGAATGCCCACTTCGGGCTCAGCTCAATCATAACCGTGGGACAATGCTATTCTTTCTCAGGATCCAGACAGCCAATTTCTGTAAACACTTGAGGTAGATGAGACATAAAGTAATTCTGAGGCTATTCATTTTCCTCACATTTATTGAGGGACCTGACCAGTCTGGGTACTGAGTTAGGTCCCAGGAGTTTATAAAGAGGAAAATTACAGTCTTATTGTGAAGTCAGCATAAGCACAGGAAAAGAACATCAAATGTGTAAAGGGGCAGAGATAAAATCACACACACATATTAATATATATTAATCACTTACCTAGATAGTTGTCAGAAATATTCTGATGTTAAGAGTTATTGTACAGTTTATTTGTGTAAAGTCAAGATGTTCACGGTTAACAACTGGACATTTGGTGACAAACTGCAGGCTGGAACTTGAGCTCATCCGGAAAGAGAATCACACGCCCAAACTCCTCAGGTTATAGAGGATGTTTATGTGGTTTTGATTGCTTATTCCTTCCTTTCAGTCATTTTTCCATTCAGGTTTTGAGAAAAAAGTTATAGGTATAAATTGCATTATTTCTTGAACTTAGGTTAATATTAAGCTTTAGAAAGCCCCTTCCCCACTCCATCCCCTTCTTTTAAACAAACTCTGTTAGTAATGTATCACATGGACTTTGCTGCGGTGCTAGTTTACATTTTGGTATGCTGCCAGGGGCAATGAAGGTGAAAAAATACTGTCTGTTAGAAAGGAAGGTGGCCATCTGGAGACAGGGGTGCAAATCAGAGAGGCATCTTCCCCTGAAAGGTTAAAAAACAACAACAACAACAACAACAACAAAAGCAAGCAAGACCATAAAATCAAAATGAATGGAGACATATCCAACTGAGAACAATCAGTCATGAGGAAACACACTATAAGGAAGGGAAAGGGCTTGTGAATGTAATCATTTTGTTTCTAACTCATGGGAAGAGAGAGAGCGAGAGCGAGAGCAAGAGAGAGAGAGAAAGACAGCAGACAGACTGAAGAAGCAAATTGAATTACTTGAGTCATGGTCTTAGAAAGTTCTCTCTCCTGGAGAGAAAGCCAGATTTTAGCTGCAGGCTGAGAAAGATGGCGGGAGCTTTGGAATCAAGCGAAAGGGGAAACTCTGGAGTAGTCCAGGAGTAGTTTTGAGAGAACAAGAGAGAACAACAAATGGAAAGATGCAAAACTTCCTCGCTTCTCCATTATAATCGGGAAGATGGTCACAATAACTAGGAACTGGAGCTCGAAAAAGTGAGAAGGAAAAGCACCACATGAAACAAGAGATTTCAAAACTTGTAGTGTTTTCAGGTTAATGGCTATTTTATTTTCTTTAAAAAGGATTGCATTCCGGAACGGAGATAAAACATATCATAGCATATCATAACATAGCAGGAAGGAAACCAAAGTGTTGTATATACGCTATCGGTTTCTACCATCTTGCTTCCCTGGAGCTGGTGCGGTGCTTGGCACCAACTGGATATTAAAATATATTAGCAGATTAATTAAATGGTGACAGAGTGCTCCAACTAGAGATTTTGGTTTCTGAGTGGTGGAAATAGCATCCGAACTTGGAATTTTTCAGCAAACATGGAAAGTGATGGCAATTGCAAACACCAAGAAAATAAGCAAATACCAAGGTGAAAATGATTGGTGTTGCTAAAACTTGGGGGCGGGGGGTGGGGGGAGGGGGGGCATACCACATGTAAATAGATTCCTCAGTTTCTCCAGCAGAGGGCACTTTAGGATTTCTTTAACACAGTTGGGTCTGGATGACAAAGGTCCAAAAAACCCGAGTGTTTACAGAAGGAAGAATTTCACAGATTTGTTTTCTCAGACCTCTGGAAGGTTCTGGCAAGGGGACATAGAGATGGAGGGGCTGCAGGGAAGAGAAGGTGTTGGGAAGTCCCGGAGGAGGATGCATTCCCAGCTCTGCACCAGCTGGGCAGCGACCCTAGTCACTTCAGCTCCTGGACCTGCTTCTGCTTCTTCTTTGTCTTTTTTAAAAAAATATATATTTTTAATGTTCATTTTTATTTTGGAAGGAGAGACAGAGTGTGAGCATGGGAGGGGCAGAGAGAGAGGGAGACACAGATTCCAAAGTAGGCTCCAGGCTCTGAGCTGTCAGCACAGAGCCGGACATGGAGCTCGAACTCATGAACTGTGAGATCATAACCTGAGCTGACGTCGGATGCTTAGCTGACTGAACCACCCAGGCGCCCCTGGACCTGCTTCTTTGTATGAGGAAAAGATCACTTTCTGATGGCTAAAGCTCTCTGACCTGACAGCATGTGATATACCCTGATGGGGTTCGTGAGCAAATGGCTAAGAAAGAATTCTTGAGATGTCTTTGGTGCAAAAAGGTGATTTTTATTAAAGTATGGGGACAAGACCCGTGGGCAGAAAGAGCTGCCCTGGGTTGTGAGGAGTGACTGATTATATACTCTTAAGTTAGTGGGGGTTAGGGATAGCGTAAGTCTCTAAGGAATTTGAAAGCAAGGCTTTGGAGGCCTTGAGGGGCTAGCTGCTGTTAACATAAGGTTACTTTTAGTCTTTAATAAAACAAAAACATTAAGTAAGGCAGCCATGAGCTGCTTGAGGAAGGTGTCTCTCAGTGGGATGCAAGCTGTAAGGAGAGTTAACGTAAGCTACATTTCTCTTGCCTTTGTTTCCCTCATCATATCCTACCTCAGCAGGGTGGGGTCGGTATAAGGCCATGGCTTCTTTTACATTTTGTATGATTTAATTCTGGTTGTAAGTTAATCATGAGTTCAAACATGGCAAGTCTGTGTCTCTCCTCTCCCTTCTCCCCTGAGACTCATCACTCCCCAAGGCTGCTCCTTGCCCTCTGCTTTGCCCCCTTGAAGAGGAGGCTGTCAACTCCTCGAAGGCCCAGGCTCCTAGTGTCACAGCCCCTGTGATGAGGCTCCTGGGTGTCCTGCAAGTTCAGCACATCTGTGATTGATGGCATCCAGCCTTCCCCACTGAAGGAGTCAGGCATTTGGTTTTAGAGACGCTTCAGAGATGCTTCCGTACTTCAGAATCTGTAAAGGAGTCAAGATCCCGTTCTTTGGAAGGCTTCTAGGCCCCGACCCAAATTGTCTACTCCTTCCTAGCAATCGCAGTGGGAGCTGGGGAGGACGGTCTTTGTCAGAGCCAAGACTCTTGGCTCACCCTCCCAGAGAGGAGTAGTTGCTGACTTGCCTTTCATCCACTTCCTGAAAGAGACCACTCAGGAGGCTTTTCTAAGGGAGACTCACTGTCTCCTCTGCTAGAAATAGAAGTGGCTGGAAACTTAGAAACTTGCTTTTAGAAAATCTAGTCCCGTCTCCTGGGGCCCCCTGGAACATTTTTATGATGGTTCGTTCAGTCTTGTCTTTCCTTAGAGTTAGCAGAGCTCAGGGAGCAGCCCCCACCCCAACTTCAGGTTGGAGGGGGGAGAAGGGGGTGGAGGATTCAGCAGATGACATTTTGTGTCCCTTTGTCTCCAGCAGGAAGCAGCAGTAGAGAACTCCTTCCTCCCTGTGTCTGGCCCCCAGGCTCCCCAGGGTTTCCAGGTGCCTCGCCCTCCGTGGGCTGAGCTCTGGTCATTTCAGCAGGGCCCCTGAGGAGCTGCGCGGGAGGTGGCCTGTCAAAGGTGGGACAGACAGTCCGAGCAGGCACTGAGATCAGCGGTTTTGCTCAACCTGGGGTGTGGACTCAAATAGGCTGTGGGGTGCCTGGCAATTCCTCTGGCTGCTAGGCCTTGGATCCACGCCTGCTCCCTGAGAGTCAACTTGGAAACTGTGATTTCTGGGCCCTGTTCTAAGGACCTTATGAAAAAGGGGGAGGGGTGGCTCCCCCCTGGGTGGCTCAGTGGGTTAAACATCTTGGTTTTGGCTCAGGTCATGATCTCACGGGTTCGTGATTTTGTGAGTTCGAGCCTCGCGTCAGCTCTGGGCTCTGCACTGACAGTGCAGAGATGCTTGGGATTCTCTCTCTCTCCCTCTCTCCCCTTCTCTCTTCCGCACCCCCCCCCCCACCCCGCTCTCTCTCACTCTCAAAATAAATAAATAAACTTTAAAGTAAAAAAAGGCAGGGGATTCAGTGCAGGAAGAGAAGGTTATTTCATGTTTTCTGACTTGATGTCAACACTGTGCTTTAGAAAATCCTCCCCTCGTTTGCTTTTTCCTTTGCCTTCTTTCTTTCTTGGCCTCCTCTCCCTTTCCTCTCTCCCTTCCTCTTCCACCCTCTGTTTTCTGCTCTGTGGTCAAGGGGAGCAGAGCCCAGAGCCAACTGGAAGGAATGTTGTATCTTTTACCAAAGGACTAAAGTTGCTGGTGCCCACAGAGGGACATTTGCCATAGGACCTACCTGTGTGACCTCTCAGAAGAAAAGCATCCATCCCTGAATCCCATCTGGCCCAGCGCAGGGTCCGGCAGCAGAATAAAGCCAGTACCTGTCTCTGCAGGCTAAGGCCGGATCTCACGCTTGTTTGATGTTGTGCCCCATCGGTAAAAAGTTTTGTGCTTATCCCCCCCCACCGCCGATAGGTTCACCCTTCGTACAATACATCACTGTACAAATGCATTGTGCACATTTCAAGCATATTAAAAACAGAAAGAGACTAAAAACATGGCTGAAGTTGTCCTGTCTTCTCACCCCCTCCTGCGTGTCTGATGCACTCCTGGGGGTCTGCTGGCCCAGGTGTCTGCAGGGCCACAGGCCGATGGGCTTTTGCAGGTCACTCGGGGTGAGGTGGGGAAGAATGGTGGGGTGCTCACTAATAGCTTGTTCCAAAACATTCCGGCTCGCCTCGGCACTGGGCGCACGGTAAGCTTGCACTGCCTCCTCCACTGGAGGCTTGGCTTGGCCACATGATTTGTTCTGGCCAAAGAAATATGAGCAAAGAAATAAGGGCAGAATCACTTCCGGGGGTGGGGGGGGGGGCGGTAAGCTGTAAGAACCAGGGATGTAGGAACAGGGAGGGACAGAGGAAGAGCAAGGGTCTTAGTCTGCTCCAGCTGCACAAAGGCCCACAGCCTTATGGCTTCAACAGCGGGCAGGTATGGTCTCTCAGCGCTGCAGGCTGGAAATCTGGGATCAAGGTGTCCACACGGTTGGTTTCTCCTGAGGCCTCTCTCCTTGACTTGCAGATGGCCACCTTCTCCCTGTGTCCTCACATGGGGGGACATGTCCCTTTGTGTGTGTGTCCTGATGTCCCTTTCCGGTAAGGACACCAGTCCTATGGGATTGGGGCCTATGCTAGTGACCTCATTTTACCTTAATTACCTCTTTAAAGGCCCTATCTCTACATAAATCACATGGGACACAACACAGCCTATGACAGCATTCGAAGCCGTTACTTTCCAGAGGAGGCACCGGCAAAAGAGATGGGCTCTAGAAAAGTCACCACGCAAGCCCTGCAGGAAGCCTTGGAAGGCGCCTGCCAGCTTGCGGAAATCCGGCGCAGTTTCAAGATGGCCTCCGTGAGCCACCTCGCCCAGCGGCGCCTTCCTGACTCTTCCAATCGTTCTGTAGCCCCCAATTCCCAAATCAGGTCCTTCCCTTCCTGGAATGCTGACACTTGCACTTTCCCACCCAAAGCCTGACTGGTACAGATAGGACAGGGCAGAGACCTTCCTTCTGCCCTCCAGCCCGGTGCTACCCATGCTACCCGAACCCAGCCATGGCACCCCCTCCGGGGAGGCTCACAGTGCAGTGGGCGGAGGCCTCCCCTTCGGTGCCTAGGAAGGCGAGTCTCCAGGAGGGAGATGAGGGGGGTGGCTTGTCATTTCCTAACTCAGGTTTCCCTTGGGACTCGGGATGTTCTTCAGCAAGTTAGCCTTTCTCAGTGCTTTAGCCGTCCCAGCGTGGAGAAACGGGTGGGAAGACGAGCGATCGATGAAATGGTTTAGGAAATACACTACATGAAGCCGAACCGGGCCTTGCTGGATTATTTCCCAGGGAAATACCACACAGTCCCGGTGCCTGTCCCTGTCAGTCAGGGACATGTCCACAGTGAACTTATCACCTTGCAGTGAGTGGTGGAGGACTGCTTTCCAGAGCCCTCAAACATTTGAGGTTTCCTTTCCTGAATCAATTTCCTTCAGCGACCGCCTCGCTGTCTCCATCACTGTTTGCTTTGAGCCTGTGAACAGGGTATTTAAAAATAGCCGAGTCTGAAAGCGTCAGTGTGCCTGAGTGGTTCCCATCCGAGAGGGCTTGAGGTGGTGATCGCCCTGACTGGGCTGGCAGGGACGTCTTTGGCCCCACTGCCTTCTTCCTCCAAGGCTCCCACCACAGCCTTCTTCTCTTAGCTGGCAAGAGCACAGGCTGCGTGGCTTTGATATAGAACCAGGACCAGGGAGATGCTTCTGCTCCTGCTGAGAAGCCAGAGGGAATGTCGTCAACACAGTTCAAAACCCCCTTTCCGAACAAGATAGTTAAGATCGGCAGGAGGCTCTGGAAGCCTCTGTTTTGACTGTCGTCACCAGTCCTTGAGACATACACTTAGCTGGGGCCACGGGGCAGCTAATGTAGCATCAGGCTGTGTCCCTGGAGAAGCTGAAGAATACCTGAAATATCACTTCTGCTCTCCCCATACTCTGGTCATCACCTTCCATTCAGTCTCCAGACCTCTAGATGTTGGGGTCCCAGGATGCTGTACTTAATCCCTTTCTTTTATGTCCTCTCTCTCCTCCTTGAAGAATTTATCCAGCTATGGTGCTCTAAAAATCATCCACATACCCAGATCCAGAACCCCCAATTTATGTCTCCAACATTGGCCTTTTCCTGAAGTCAAGGTCCCTTTATCCAACCACCTACTCACTCCCCACTTGGATGTCTAATAGGTGTTTAAATGTACCATGGCTGAGACCTAACTACTGGGGCTGCCCCTCTGCCCCAATCATGCGCCTCTCAAAGTGTTCTACATCTCAGTAAATGGCACCCCCTCCATCCAGCTGCCAGCCAGAGAGCTGTTCTTAATTCCTCTGTTTCCTTCACTCGCCACATCCAAGCTATCAGTGTGTCTGGTTGGCTTTACCTCCAAAGTAAATCCCAAAGTGTGTACCAAAGTAAATCCCAAATCCATCCACCCACCCACCCTTCCTTCCTCCCTCCCTCCCTCTCTTCTTTCCTTCCTTCCTTCCTTCCTTCCTCTCCTCCCACCCTACTACCCTCTCTCCCTCTGTCCCTTCCCTTTCTCTCTTTCTCTTTCTTTGTGTGTCTGCTATAAAAGGAACAAGGTAAAAGAAAGAAAATTTCTTCTCCTTACATAGTATCCTCTTTTGAAATATTTTTATTTCACTTCTTCTAACAGCAATATAGAAACAAATAATCATAAAAAATAAGATTATAAATTGTCCATTGATTATGTAATAGCACTTGGTATTGCTACAGGGAGGAGGTCTGGGGCTGGATCAGGCCAGCTCAAGCCTACCCAGGCTCTCCAGGCCTCTGTGATCTCTGCTGAGTCCATGAAGGCATCACACAGTGCCGTGCACAGTAGTGTCAATGGAAACCGCACGTTTTACACCCAGGGTCCTCGGGGACGACAGAGAGATGGGCAGATAATGAATGAAACTGCAAACAGTATTGTATACACACGGTAAGCCAGAGCATTGTCCTAGGGTGCTGGCGACACAGGGCCTGCAGCTGATTCACAGACATCTCTTGGCCCCCCACAAGGCAGGCTTTTCACAAAACTGAACTGACTTGTTGAGTTATTTGTGTTCCCTGTGAAAATAAGGGAACTAACAGACATTGGATGATGAATAAGGAGATGTACCTGGTCTCTCCCCCTCCACTCTTCCTCTCTGGTCCCCTCCTCTTTCTTGTCCGTCCTTATTCCAAAATAAAATTCTCTTGGGGTGAACTAAGCGAAAGAGCTGAGACCTATTCAAAAAAGTATGCCTTGATCTCGGTTTCCTCTCAGAGAACAAAGCAAGGAAGGGACCATTAGGTTAACCGAACAACTAAATTGCCCAGTTGACGCCAATTCAATTCGGTTGACAAAATCAACAAAATCACTCAGCTTTAGTTGAGTCCAATTTTTTTCAATTACTGTAATGATGGATTTCTAGAAAGAAAAAAGCAATTTGGCATTATTTGCTGAATATGGAATGGGCTTTCCTGCGTAGTTCGAGTATGTGTACCTGTGTGCCCTTCCAGAGTGAGTGGTGAGTGGGGTGTGGGCCAGCCCACTACCCCACCATCCCCAGGACTCCTCTCAGAGAAGCCTGGAAGGAATGCCTCTGGAGGGCTTGGCAGTGTTTGTACATAATCCCTGAGGAGAGACAGTGTGGGGTAGAGAAAATCTCCCTCCTTTCCTGCCTGAGGGGAGCTGGTCTAAAGGGCCAGGCATTCCACTGAGGTCTTTTCTGTGGACCAATCCTCTGGGCCTCAGACTTCCCTCACTGCTTAGAGAGTCAGGCTGAAAACAAATCTTAGCTATGTTGATATACCTTCTTCGAAGGAAGTATAAATCCTCTGGCTCTTTGAAATCACAAGAAAGTGACCATGTTCTTTCCTAATTAGGGAACATTCATTTACATCCTCTCACTGCCCGTCCACAAAAGAAAAACAACCTTCTTCATGTGGGTCAGGGTGTGTGTGTGTGTGTGCACGCTCATGTGTATAAGTGTGCATGGGCCCTGATGAGACTATACAGGAAGATGAAACATGAAAGAACACTTTACTTCAACTATGGAATTGTGATTGGTAATATGTGTTCTGTGGGTCCACTTTCCAGCCATTGCTCTGAGTTTGACCCAAATATTCTGAATGGCAAAGTGAGAGCTACATATGGGGGCTGAAGGAGGTGGAGAGGAGAGGGGTTGGCAGTTTGCAGGTTTGGCAAAGCATTAGGACCATCTTTGGGGTTCAAGTTCATTAATAAATGATCTGTCTAGGCATTATTAATAATGATTAAACCTGTCTATATTCTATAGCTGCTAAATTGCTGTGTAACCTAAGGGAAGTCATCTGCCTTTCCTGGCTTCACTGTACTCCTTTATGAACAAGAAGGCGTGACCAGATGATGTCAAAAGCCAACCCTCCCCTCCCCCCACCCCGCTGGTGGGAGAACACGTGCCACGTGGCATTCTACCAGGTTCGCTTTCCTACCCTGTTGAGGTCTTAGTCCTCACCTTCCTGATCGTCATGCTTGTTGTTAGGGAGAACCTTTTAAAGTCAAATCCGTAACTTCTGGACCTGACCTACCCAACTGGCATCACCATTTGGACAAAAATCAAACAGTTATTAACAAGTTAGCAACAGATTAGTAACAGTCTGATTCAATTAAAATTAGTTATTTAAATCAGGCACAGAATCTCAGAGGAAGCTCAGGGCAAGCTTCTGAGGTCCCTCCAGTCTTTCTGGGGAGGGCAAGAAGGACATAGAGGTGACACCACCAGGAGAATTCGGGTTGTGGGAAATCTGCTGACAGACTTGCCTAGTCCATTTAGCCACGCCCCTGGAGGAGCAGGGTGGTGGCAACAGGGCTCTTTGGAGACTGGGATTGGTGTGTGTGGCCAGGGCAGGCAACAGAGGGCATCTGTGCTTGCCCCCCTCAAGCTGCACGGGCGTGTCCTGGCACACGCTAGAAACAAGTTACATGGCACTGGTAGGGCCGAGGTCTAAGACCGACAGCAGCCTGGCCCAGCCACTCACCGGAGGCACTGGCTGCAGCTGTGGGGCCTGGGTTCCCAAGCTCCACTTCATCATTCCTTCTGGTTTTCCCTTCCTGGTGGGTCCCTGTCAGGGCTGCTGAGTCACCTATTTAGGGTGAATTTGAGCCAGTACTTAGAAGACGGCAACAGGAGATGGGCTCATCTGACATACCTACTCATCTCCTCCCTGGATGCCCAGTGCTCTTGGTGAAGCTTTTGGCAAGAATCACAGCTTTTGGGGGTCCCCTCTGGGATCCCAGATCATAGCACCAGTGATTCTGGGAGACAAGAATGTAGGTCAGTGAGGGGAGGATGGAGACATATTATCCTGGGAGCCAGGTCTCACTGAACATCTGGATGGAGATGAACACCGGGGTCACAGACAGTCAAGGGTTGTTGGGTTCCACAGCAAGCTGGGACCCCTGAGAGAGCACCTGCCAGGAGTTTGGGGGTCCACGGTTCACCAGTCACAGGGAAGCCCTTTCTCTGGGGAGACCCACTCAGGGTGACTCAGCCTCAACTCCTTTCCCGTGTCCCCTCCCCACCTCCCGAACACTCTCTCCTAGCTCCTCTGCCCCCTTCTAGGGCTTCTCAGCACAGAGAGAACCTCCGGGAGTTGATGTTCATCTTGGTGACTCCAATGAGCTTGAGTGGTGTGGAGAGACTGAAGGAGGAGGCGAGCGGGGAGTCACAGAAGAGATCAGACAGCTCGTCCCGTTCCTCCAGCTCATAGGTGGCATCGTTGAGCATCCTCCTGTGCAGGTCACAGGTCTGCTCGATCTTCAGCTTGTTGATGTCACTGCGCAGGCGCATGAGCTGTCTGGCCAGCTGCTGGTCCTGCAGCCGCATCTCCATCTGGAAGGGAGGAAGGGAGCATCAGCAGAGAGCTGGGCTGGGGGTTACAGCTCCACAGTCCCTGACAAACACAGACCCACTGATAGGAGACCTAATTAATAGCTTGCATCATCAGTTGGTCTACCTGGAGATATTAGCACGTTCCCTGCTCTGGGAGGTGAAAAGACATACATAGCAAGATGACAAATGGGGACAGATGGGTTTCCCAAACAGTACTTTGTGTTAGGCTAGATTCAATGTCTAAATCCTGGAATAGATGCATGTCAGTCCTGGCTTAAAGTGCAGTCTCATTGTTTACAGGTACATACGGATGGAGTAAGAGTATAATGGAATGCATGGGAGTGACAAATACCAATTCAGGAGCATGGTTACCTCTGGGTGGGAAGGAAGGAATGTGATGGGGAAAGGCAGATGGGGGCTTCAGCTGTGTTGGTAATGTTCTATACCTTATGTCCGGTGGTGGGTATACTATTATATTATTCTGCAAACCTGTAAACAATTTACAATGCCTGCAGTGTTTCTTAACAAAGTTTCAAAAAAAGCCAGACAAAAACATGCTAATGTTTGTTGAATGTCTTACTATGAACCACATTGTTCTAAGCTCTTCAGGTATGGATTAGTCTGGTCAGGCTGCTCTACAAATTACCATCTCCTGGAAGGCTTAACCAATAGATGTTTATTTTTCATAGTTCTGGAGGTCTGGAAGTCCAAGATCAAGGGGTGGGCTGATTCCGTTATTACTGAGGGCCTCCTGCACAGCTTGCAGACGGTCACCTTCTTGCAATATGCTCACATGATGGAGATAGAAGGCTCTGCTCTCTCTCTCTCTTTTTTTAATGTTTATCTATTTTTCAAGGAGAGAGACAGAGTGTGAGTGGGGGATGGGCAGAGAGAGAGGGAGACACAGAATCTGAAGCAGACTCCAGGCTGTGAGCTGTCAGCACAGAGCCTGAGGTGGGGCTTGAACCCACAAACTGCGAGATCATGACCTGAGCCGAAGTCAGACGCTCAACCGACTGAGCCACCCAGGTGCCCCTCTGCTCTCTCTTTTTATAAGGACATTAATCTCATGATAGGGGGCCCTACTTTTATGCCCTCAAATCTAACCATCTCCTAAAGGCCCATCTCCAAATACCATCACACTGCGGGCAAGGGCTTTAACATATGAATCTGGGGGGTGGGTGTGGGCCCAAAGATTTAGTCTATAAAAAGTATATTAACACGCTACAGTTAATCTTTACTACAACTCTGCTAAGCAATATCACCATCATCATCTGCAATTTAGAAATGAAGAGGCAGAAGCTCACAGAGTCAGTTATTATGTGATCACAAAGGTCATAAATGGCAGAGCTGAGATGAGAAACCCAGACAATCAGACTCCAGAACCCAAACTAATGACAAGGAAGTTCTGCCTTTTCAGGTATTGTTGATATGGAGCTAGTTCTGTGCTCAGTGAACTAATAAAAGGCTCATGATATCTGGTCTAACACCCTTACAGTTTCCAAAATCCATTCACGTGCTGACTTTGTCAGGACAGTACAGCCAGCCCTGAGGGATCAGCCTGGCAGTTTGGATGAGCATTTTACAAGTCTGGAAGGGTGTCAGTGAGTTGCTCAGTCACAGTTATGCCATGGCAGAGATGGGGGCTGGAGCTCACAGGACATCCTCAGGCTCCCAGCACAGAGCACTTTCCATTAACAACCCTGGGACAGGTTATCAGCTGTTCCCACATGACATGATAGTTGATTCCTTCTCACTGTTTACTCTGCCTATAATTGCAAGTGGTTCTTGTTTTAGTATTTTTGTGTCTTCAAGCTCAGCTATGCCTTTTGCCTGGTGCTTGGAACCAAACTGATTTGGAGAAATCAACCATGAGATCCCAGAGGGAACCTTTCCGTTGTTACGCAAGTGAACACAACTGTTTGCACTTGTCCCGTTAAGGTTTGGAACCCAGTGTCCTCCCTGGTGGAAAAGTAAGTGACTTTGCCAGTAAGCATTTTATTGTTCTTTTTTTTTTTTTTGGCTCTCTTTCATTTTTAATGTACTTCTATGGATCCCCTTTCTCTCCATTTCGTAGATGAGAAAAATCAGGATAAAAAGTCTTGCATGGGGATCAGCAAAGTTTTTAATGGCGAAATTGGTATTAAAGTTCATAGCCCCCAGTCTACTAGCTAACCTCTCAATCCTTGGACATAAAAACCCAAATTTATTGCCAACCAGAAATTCTATTGATTTAGAAGAGCACCAAACTAATGATGGCAGGCTCATCACAGGGCAGTTGGTCATTCATTCATTTGTTATGCAGCCCTTAGTCATGCCTGGAACGGGGCCAGGTGTTGTCTAAAACCCTTCTGAAGCAGATGGTGGTCAAGTTTGTCTGAAAGATAGTGTCAGCTCACTCTCATTGCTTCTGGGGTCTTGATTGAACCCCTCCCCCCCCCCCCGCCATTTCTCCTTGGGGGTATTCTGTAATTTGGAGATAGAGCTCTTTGAAAAGATAGGAACTTCATGTTTTAGGTTTGAACTTTGTCACCAGGAGTTGGATCTTAGGTCTGAAAAGATCCTTTAAAGTTGGAGAATTTCAGGCTTGAGCAGGTGTCCGGGAGCATCTGTGAGATGCAGCCCACAGGGGTGCCTAGTAGAGGAAAAGGTCTACTTTTCTATGGCCAATTGATCCAGTCAAAGGTCAGAGAACAATTTAGGACTGAAATCCCATCAGAGTCAGCTGGAAAAAAGGAGTGACAGGAAGGCACATGTCCCGTTCCCTTTGACTGGACAAAGTCCACCTTGGTGGAGTCACTTCACAGACTTATTTAGCTTGGATTCATTCAACTCTGCATAAAGTAAAGAAGAGAAATAAAACCACGCTTTCAACAGGGCTGAGGATTCTGGCCATCGTTGTGCCCAAAGGAACACGAGGGGGACTGGGAACCTGCTGTTTCCCCAGCGGTCCCTGGTTCTGAGGGTGCCTTAGTGTGAGTACCTGCTTTAGGAGTCGCTCAGAGTATATGTTTTGTTATGACCCCTGCATGTAAATCAGCTACTGCATCTGAGGCACAGAGAACCAGCGTGTGTTCCAACACCACAGGGAAAATCGGCGGTGTTGGCCCTATTCGCACTAAGGGATTTTCCAAGGGTGACTCTGTGCCTTAAACATCAATTTGAGGCCCCACTGAAGAGGGAACTCCGTTGGGAATCAGACCAAATCCATACAGAAATGAGCTCCCATGGCTGAAAAAAAAAAAAACCTAAGCAAAATGTGCAGGGCTAAAAGGATTTTTGCCCCCCGAAATTTTTTTCATTGTAATAAAATACGCATAACAAAGTGTTCACCATCTTAATCACTTTGAAGTGTGCAGCTCAGTAGCAGCAGGCACATTCCCATTGACCTGTGGCCATCACCACCATCCTGAGACCTCTTCGTCTTGTAAAACTGAAACTCTGTCCCCATTAAACACTAACATCCCACCCCACTCCCCACCCCCGCTCTACTTTCTGTCTCTATGAATTTGACCGCTCGATGTACCTTATGTAAGTGGAATCATACAGAATTTGTCCTCTTGTGACTGGCTCATTTCACTTAGCATAATGTCCTCAAGGTTCACACGGCTAAGAGGCTTTCTAATAAATGAAACTTTCTCAGAAATGTTTAGGGAACGTCAGGAGAATGGCATATCCTGAGGAGGGTGCCGAACGAGAACTGTGACATGGTTACAGAGCAGGGTCTGGGCTGGGGATGAAGGCCCTCCTTCCTTTTTCTTTCCTGTCTGCCACAGATGCACGTGGGCAGCAGTGACATCATCCCCCATCTCCTGCCACATACTGTCAGGTGCAGGTCATATAGATTATTTCGCTGCATATGCTCACAGCTCTAGATGATAGGTATTTCTATCTGTTTCACGGACGAGGAAACCCAACTCAGGGAAGTTAAGGGACTGTTCAGGATCAGCCAGGCTGGGCAAGGTGCACTCGGATCACCCGGGGGCCCATCAGAGCCCAGAGCTGGTGACCTCCCCATGGTTCCCATTTACCTGGAGGTGGTCTGGGTCCCAGAGGCAGTAGAAGGGTTAGAATCTGGGGTTCGAATCTGGATTCCAGTGGAACCCCCTCCTCACTAGTTGTGTGGGTTTGGGCGAATCACTAACTCTCCTTGAACTTCTGTCTCTTCATCTAGAGAAAAGCGATAATGCCTATTTCAAGGACTATGAGAAGCATATTAGATAATAAGGGATATGCCAAGTAAGCTGAATAGTGCCAGTCAAACAAAGGTAAGAGGTTCACCGTTTAAGCTCTTTCTCTCCAGGCCAAGGTGTAGAATGTGGAAACTGGCCAGAACTTCCCACTTTTAAGACTTTATTAAAGAGACTGAGACACTGGCCCTAAAATCTGGTGCTTGTGACTCAACTATCAGTGTGAGTTTAATGCTCTTCCTGGCAAAGACTCAACTGTAGGACGTGCTGATTTCCAATCCCCCTTCCCAGGGTGGTCTGTTGTTCCTGCAGAATAAAGGCATTTGCTGGATTTTCAGAGGAGCGCCTACAATTCCAGTAATCCTGTAATTAGGGCATAGTACTTGGTGAAAGGGGGAGAAATGTCAGCACATTGTGGTAAAAGGTTGTGTCCCTACCGGGTGAGGAAGCTCACGAAGGAGCTGGTGGACAATCGGTGGCCCTGCTGCAATAGCCAATGAATGTAGGATGGCCAGCCGAGGAAATTCACAGAAGTACCTAATGTGAGAGGGCTCTGCTGTGAGGTCTCTGTAGCCAAGTCTCAGGGGAGTTGGAAGAGGGGCTGACTCCTGCCTCTGGGAGGGGTGGAATAAAAACAAAGGCTGCAGTAAACTCATGTGGAGAACAATATGGCAGTTCCTCCAAAAAGTAAGCATGGAGTTATCACATGATCCAGTAATGCGTCTCGTGGGTATATCCCTGCACGAATTGAAAGCAGGGACTTGAACAGATACTCGTACACTCGTGTCTATAGCAGCATTATTCACAATAGGGGAAGCAACCCGTGTGTCCGTCGACGGGAGGGCAGATAAACAAAATATGGTCTGTCCATACGACAGCCTATTATTCAGCCATAGCAAGAGATGAAATCCGGACACGTGCTACAGCATGAATGAACCTTGAGGATGATATATAAGTGAAAGAAGCCAGACACAAAAGGACAAGTACTTTACAATTCCACTCACATGACAGACCTAAGTAGTCAGACTCACAGAGATAGAAAGCAGAATAGGGTTGCCAGGGGCTGGGTGGGGGGGGGGGGGGCGGATACAAGAATGAGGAGTTAATGTTTAATGGGGACAAAGTTTCAGTTGGGGGAGAAGGAAGCACTTCTGGAGATGGACGGTGCTGATGACCGCGTAACAATGTGACTGTCCCTAATGAGTTGTACAGTTAAAAATGGTTAAAAGGGGGGCGCCTGGGTGGCTCAGTCAGTTGGGTGTCTGACTTGAGCACAGGTCATGATCTCATGGTTCCAGAGTTCAAGCCCCATGTCAGACTCTGAGCTGACAGCGTGGGGCCTGCTTGCAATTCTCTCTCCCTCTCTCTCTGCCCCTTCCCCCACCTGCTCTCTCTCTCAAAGATAAGTAAACATTAATTTTTTTTAATCTTTAAAAAATAAAGCAATGGTTAAAATGGTAATTTTATGTTATATGTTATATTTTACCACAATTAAAGAAACAGAAAAAACTACAGATTTGGGGTGATGATTCTGACTTGATTTGCCCAGGGCCTTCCCGGTTTTTGTCCCCAGAGTCCCATGTCCCAGAAGCCTCCCTGTTCCCCGGCAAACAGGGATGGCTCATCACTCTCCCTTCAGTAAGTGTGGATGTTGCAGGCATTGGTGATGAGGACCTATCCTGGTGGTCAGAGGCTCATCTGTGTGATGGGTTCTTTTTTTTTTTTTTAATTGTTTTTTCAACATTTATTTATTTTTGAGAGACAGAGAGAGACAGAGCATGAGCAGGGGAGGGGAGACACAAGATCAAAAGCAGGCTCCAGGCTCTGAGCTGTCAGCACAGAGCCTGATGTGGGGCTAGAACTCACAAACCGTGAGATCATGACCTGAGCCAAAGTCGGATGCCCAACCGACTGAGCCACCCAGGCACCCTGTGTTCTTTTTTTTTTTTAAGTTTATTTATTTTGAGAGAAGAGAGCCCACACGGGGGAGGGGCAAAGAGAGAGGGAGAGAGAGAAGCCATGCAGGCTCCATGATGTCAGTGTGGAGTGGGGCCCAACACAGGGCTCGATGCCACAAACCGTGAGATCATGACCTGAGCTGAAATCAAGAGTTGGACGCTTAATTGACTGAGCCACCCATGCTTCTCTGTGCGATGCATTCTGTAACTTGAGTGGCACTGGGAACCGAGCAGATCCTGAAGGAAGCGGAGTGGTCTGGGAGGTTAAAGGCCTTTCTGAGGTAGGTTGGAGGAGCAGTGGCCACAGGAAGAGGGGCTCAGACCACCTCTGGGAGGTGGAGAGAGTACAGTATAGCCTTGGTTTGTGAGCATGATTCGTTCCGGAAATGCTTGTAATCTAAAGCACTTGTATATCAAAGCGAATTTCAAGAACCATTGGCTCCATTGTGATCGTGTGACCTGCGGCGTCACATACGACTAGCGTTGCAAGACATCCCACGTTTATCAAGTTAAAATTTATTAGAAATGTTTGCCCGTCTTGCAGAGCACTTGCAGAAAAATTTACCTGCAAACCAAGGTTTTACTGTATTTTGTTCTTTGGCAATGGCCCTTGCAGCCTTTGGGAGAAGCGGCATTTTTGTGGCCATCTGGAGAATTTGCTTCCTTCCTCAGCACACCTTGCCCACTGGCTCTGTGTTCACTTGCTCAGTCTAGAACACTCCTTGATGCTTTGGCATTCCAGGGAAGCGAATGCCTTCGTTCCCAGTTGCCACTGGGATGTGCTCGAATGCTTTCTTGGGCCTGCTATCCACGGGTCTAAAATGTCCTGAACATTTAAGGAGTTTGAAAAAATACAAAAGGCATGTAACTGTCAGGCTATTGGGAGCACAAGAAGCAATTCTTCGGAACATACCACCTTAACCCACAGCAGCCTCTGCTTCCTAACACGAGTGGTCACGCCTGGCCGGTCAGACACAGCCTCCTCCGTCCACACAAGTCGTCCTGGCAGCCCTATCTGTGATCTGTTTCATTTCTATTCTCTAGTCCTTCATTTTCTGGAGGATCCTGCACCTTTGCCCCTGAAAGTTTCTGTTCCCTTAATTTGGAGAAAACAACAAGACGGGGCAGTGGCATGAGACAAGGCCCTATGCACACTTGTAAGCGCATTTGGGGCAGAGGTTTGCAAATCTGTCTCTAAAGCTCACCCCGAGGAAACCCAAGCACCAAGGGCAAACCAGAGGGGATATGACTGAGCTGGATTGAGGACCATTGGGATTAGCACAAATCCAGGAAGACAGAAAGTATCCCAAGGTGATCAAGGGCATTTTGTTTAATCCCCATTTCTGAGGCTCGTATCTAAGCCACCCCAACCCAACAGTTACAATTAGTCTCTGAATGAGGGTGAAGAGAGGCAGAGTATAAAATCCGGGCTATTTTCTCAGCCGTGCATGAAAGGACAGCATGCGCTCTATTCTCCACGAGTCTTAATTCTTGAACCTTAGAAATAGTTTTTGTAAGCTGTCTGGTGATTTTTATATAACTTAGCTGAAAGGTCCAGATTATTGTTTTAATCAGCACTGTGTAGGAACACACTTAGAAGCCGGGAGAAAATATTATGCATTATTTGATCTTGGATTTGGCCTCTGAGAAAGAGCCAGAATAACGTTGTTAGGAAAGAAAGCAAGTGGTGTCGTTGAAATGTGCTGCTGGAGGCAACTTCAGGGTCTGGGAAAATTTTTTTCATTTTTTTTCAAACGCCCCTAGAAACCAAACTGTGCATGGACTGATTTTCAGGCAGAGCTGTTGACTCAAGTGTTTCTCAAAGTTCCCTACTCTGGCGGCAGTGGGCCACCGTTCCCGGCAAGTGGAGGCTGCATTCACAGGCCGCCACACACTCCCCGCGGCTGCTGCCTTTGGGCAGATGCCAAGCTGGACATGAGTTCTCTTGGATGCCACTGGTCTGGGGTGTGAGTGGCCTGAAGGGCACCATGGCTCCCATCCCCTGGGGAAGAATATGACATGTCTGTCTGTCTGGGCTCCTCCGAGGGGCTCTTGTGCTCCCCTTGGAGCCATTGTCTGCTGGGAAGGAAAGTTCGAGCAGACCTCAGAGCCAGCCCAGAGAGCAGGGGGCGCTTCAGGCCCTGCCAGGGACTGTCCATCCTCTGTGGTAAGAGTCAAGCTCTATGTATATGATAAGGTCTTTGGTTTTCAAACTTGAAAGGTCCTAGGCCAAACTGCATGTTTACTCATGAGACCGGCCTTTGGGAAGGACAGAGTGATATACTCTGAACAATTCCCAGATCTGTCCCAAGAGGCTCTGGGTTCTAGCTGGCTTTGGTCTCGATGCTTGCATGACATCAAAATTCACATGTTGAAATCCTCATGCCCAATGTGATGGTATTTGGAGGCGGGGCCTTTGGGATGTGCTTAAGTCATGAGGGGTGAGCCCTCATGAATGGGATTGATGATCTTATGAGAGAGTCCAGAGAGATCCCTCACCTCTTCCACCACGTGAGGACTTGGTGAGAAGTCTGTGACCCAGAAGAGGGTTGTCTCCTGACCCTGCTGGTTCCCTGATCCTCGACTTGCAGCCTCCAGACTGTGAGAATTAGAGGTCTGTTGTTTATAAGCTACCCAGTCTGTGGTATTTTGTTGCAGTGGCACCAAGGGACTATGACACCGTCTTAGATCAGCCCTAAGGAGATGAGTGGCTCTGGGCAGGTGATGCGACCCCTATATGGAAAGGGGATGCTGATTACCTTCCCCTACCTGATAAGACTGCATCCTGGACACGAGGTAGGCCTGGGAACTGTACATCTGAGAAAGGAATGTTGGGAAGGACAAGCCCAGACTCGCATATTCACTACTCACAGTCACCCCGGCTCCTTCCTGCCTCCTCTCCCACTGTCTGTGCTGGGCCCTACACTCAAGAGGCTGATGGACAAGTCTCTCCCCTTCTTCAAACCTTTCAAAGGTACAACCAGCCTTCCTGGCTCCCTTGCTTTCTCCAGCCTCAGCTCTCCCATTCTGAGCCTCTTCCCCTCCACAGCAGCCATGCTAGGTCCTTATTCCCTCTCCTAAAACCACTCTTTCCCCTCCCATCATCCTTCAGGCCCAGTGTTTGCCCCTAAACCCTGCAGGCCTGGTGATATTCCTCACCATGAGTGCCTCCTACCACGGCACCTACACAAGGCATCGATTGTGTTTGTTTACTCATCTGTCTCCCCACCAGGTGGTAAAACAGCAAGGAAAAATGAAGACTGTGTTCATCAGGCCCATCCCAGTGCCTGGTGCATAACTCTGGCACTCAAAAGCCATTTGTTGAATGAATAAATGAATGAATGAATGAATGAATCAATCAATCAATCAATCAATCAATGGGTGATACCTCCTCAGAGCCAGGTTTTGATTTTCTACAGCTGGGACAATCCTAGGGCAACGATTCTTGACTTTCTCACCCGTGCTACCCTCCAGGCCTTGGAGAGGCAGTGAGTAGAATGAACAGTCTTGGCTCGTGGGTTCCAAGTCCTTCACTACTACTCACTAGTGGTGCAACTCTGGCCACGTTGCTCAAGCTGTCTGAGCTTCAATTTCCTTATCTGTGAAATGGGCATAGTAATAATATCCGCTCTGAGAATTCAATGAATAACACATATAGAAGGCACTTTGTATAGGACATGAGGTTCCAGAGGTTTTAAGTTCTACTTTATCCCTTCTTCACGGTCAGAGCTGCAGGGCTCAGCATTTTGTTATTTCCCATATGACACTCATCACTCCTACTGTTATAGGAATCCTTGAGTGCCGAGGCCCTGTATCATTCTTCTTTGCTCCCCAACAGGGCCTGGAGCAGAGCTAGTCACCAAATCATGCCTCCCACACACGTTGCAGGTGATTGCTTGCACCTGACGCCTGTGCTGTTTTTCACATGTAAGCACAGCCCGGTGGGGCTGGTAGGGGAGTCTTAGCATCTCCTTCATCACATGGCTTGTCTGGGTTCCCGGAGCTGGTAATGCCAAAGCACTTCAGGGTTTGAAACGGAGGCTGGGGATCCTTCCAGGCAGGGCGATCTTAGTTTGGCCAGTGTGGGGCCTTCCCCAGCTTCCCAGCCACTGCCCTGGACGGCCAGCGGGGGCCTCGCTGGGCCAGCAGCCGGTCCTAGAACTGTGCCACTCACTCTGGGCTGCAGCGGGGCCTCCAGCCAGACTGCAGGAGGGCTGGCTTCCTCCAACACGCCCTGCTGGGGTGTCTCTGGGTGAGGGAGCTGACAGAGAGGAGACATGCCTGCGGGGACTGTGTTCCTGCTCTTCCACGAGCTCCTTGCATTGCCTTCAGAACTTGTACCTACAGGAAGCACTAACTGTTCCAGGCAGGGATGTCTTCCTGAAGAGACTGCCTGGAGACCAGCTTCGGCCGGGACAGTTGTCAATTGAATGAAGGGTGCTGCTGAGGCACCCTGGCATCCATAGAGAGCCCCGAGGAGACCTATAGATCGCCAGTGTTGGGACTTCTAGACTTTTCCTGGGTTCTGGGCCTCCCGGCTTGAAAACTGATAGAGTGGGAGTTTCACGCCTGATGCCAAGCAAGCTCACGAACCAGACAGAAGCACTGGCTGACCACGAGTGTCGGAGAGCTGCTGTGGGGACAAGAGCCCTGCGGAACTGGGGCTTGTGTGTGTAACCAAGGCTCCCAAGCACCTGTAGTTTCTATCTATAGAATCTCACTGTGCCTTCAAGAGGAAGCGAAGCCACTCTATTCTCTGCCCCACCTTCCAGGCACGATTGAGGCCATTTTGCTCTCCAAAGTCATTTCACACTCCATTACCCTGGAGCCTGCCTCCTTAGGAAGAACAGATGGTTTGGGCCTCATCTGCCTGGGGACCTCACAGCAGCCTGTGGCACTGGGGTGAACTCAGAACCCACCTCAGGAGAGTATTTGCTGTGCCTGGGGAGCGTCTGGAACCCACCTCCCCTGTCACAGTCCAGAGTTAGGGCATGAGGCGGGGGTGCCCCCTCCCCCACATGCCCCAGCGGCTTAGGAAGGTCACAAACTGGTGAGTACGGTGCACTGTGGCCAGCAGTGGCTACAGGGGCTGCCAGCAGAGTGTGAGCTGAGGAGCGGGTAGGTTGGAGAGGGCCGGGCGGGGGCCTGTGAGAGCTGACTGATGGGCACACTCTCTACATATGTCCCTCCCTCACTGAAAGACAAGGGTGATCCGCCCTTTGGCTCCCTCCTGCTCTAGCATTCTGCGGTCCTGTTCTAGCTAGCACTATTAGAACGAGCACTGGTAGAGGAGTTTGCTCCTCCTCGGGCCCTCATGCTCGTGGGCACGCCTGCCCTGCGCGGGGAGCCGTGCGGGAGGCAGAGAAACCAGAACTTCCGACTGGCTTTGGACTCTCCTTCCCCCCTGGCTCCTGAGCTGCCCGCGGGCTCCGGCTGGCCCAGCAGCTGTGGGCCGTGGCTCCTGAGTGCCAGGCCCTTGGTGCAGACCTAGAAACTGTTTCTGCTCCCAAAAGCTCAGCCGCCTTGAGGGAGCCTCTCTGTCACCTTTCCCTGGCTTTTGCCTGCTCACTGGCTGTGTCTGGCTCAGGCTTGTGCCCCGGGACGTGACCAACAACAGCCTTTGGGCAGTGCTCTTTTTTCTTTTTTCTTTTTTTTTTTTGACCTGGTGGCAGCTTGGGGACAGGGGTGGTTCCAGAAGCTTGTAAAATAATACATCCCTCAGAAAGGGGCTGTTCAGCCTGGGCTTGAACAGCCTCTTCTGATCCTACGTGGCCTTTGTATTAGAATAATGAAGACTTCTGGGTGGGGGGGGAATTCTTGGAAAGAGTGCAAGATCAAGTAAGCTTTGGAGGATAATTGGCCAGAGTTCCGGGAGTTGAGAGAATATGTTGAACGAGCATAACACTTCATGAAACACAAAGTGCGTTCGTGCTCATTTGATCACAGGAGGAAATCTGTATTTCCCCTTCAAGGCAGAGGTTCTGAGGTCAGGCAGATCTGGGTTCAAACCCCTGCCCTGCCGGTTGATCTTGGCCAAACTACTTTACCTCAGTTTTCCCATCTGCAAAATGGGGCTGGTGCCTACCTTAAAAGAGCACCGTGCATATGACATGGTGTGATGGATATAAATGTACACATTTAGTACATAGTACCTGACTACTTTAGGAACTCAGTAAGTGCTCACTGCCCTCCCACCCCTGTCCTCCTCATGTTCCCTTTATAACACTCGGCCAGGTAGGTATGTATTATCTCCATTTCACAATGACAAAACCTAGGGTTAGGTTAATTCGTTTTCCTAAAGTCACGCACCTAGGATATAGTAGAACCTGACTGGAAGTCTAGTTTAGTTACACATTTGATGCTCTTCCCACTTCACCTGTGACTGGTTAGGGACCCAGTTGCATTAGAACCCCCCTCAGGCACTTGTCACGCTCCTGACACCACCCTAGCTTTATGGAATCTGAATTTCCATGGAGGGCTGGGAAGGATCTGTAGTTTTAACAAATACCCCGGGGGCCTCTTCCAACCGTTACTACACAGTAATGTATTGTAACTGGGAGGGTGCCCATCAGAGGAATTGGGTTTTAATTACTATAGGAAGAATGTGAATGCGGACTCAGGAGAAGCCTGATGTCAGTCATGCTTAAAGCCAAGCATTCACTCGGGTGCTGACGAAGCTAGGGATCTGTGTATGTCCCTTTGGTTAATTTCACCGTCCAGCATGCCTGGAACACAGTGACCACTCCGCGTGCACCTGAGCTCCCTAAAGCCTGTTGAAACTGTATTTTCTATACCTCTAGTATAGCTCTTGCCACACCGTGTCACTGTGTTTTGGGTCTGTCTCCTCCACAAAGGGGGGCACCTGATAGAGAACCCTGGCCCATTCCCCCTGGCCCCCACCCGCACACAGCCTCTAAGCGCAGGCATTCAGTGGACTCTGGCTATCCTGGATGAAGAGAGGACTGGATGAAAGGAACCCCGCCTGTCCCTTACAGCTGCTATTCTGGATGGGTGCCACCATCAGGCCCCTGCTTCTGGCTCCTGTCTCCCTTTCCTCTCTACTGCAAGACAGTCAAGGGAAGGAAAGAGACAGGACCTGATTCTTGGGCTTCATCTCACTGGTCAACCCCCGTCCAACCCCACCCCATCAGCTCTCACCTTGACAGGGGAATTTCTGGGGATCCAGACCTTACTTTTCTTACCTCAGTCTAGGAGATTCTATGCCTTTTTAGAAAAATCTGTAGATTACAAAGTGAGGAATGTGTACCGATTACACTGGCAAGACAGGAGCTTGGAGCTTTTCTTTCTTTTGCCTTTTATGTTTAAATCTTTTTTCTTCCCAATTATATGTAATATATTCCTTTTTTGGAAACCTCAGAAGCTACAGAAAAGTCCAAAGAATAATATTGGCACCCAGAAGGAAAGATCGTTGATGTTTTGTCCTATTTCCTTTGCTGGTGCCTTTGTTTACAAATACTTTAATAACCACCGAAGGGCCAGTGTGTGGCCAGATTAACAGAACAGAATCTTCTCTTGCAGGCTGTTCGTGCCGGACGGGCTGAAAGCCCCCAGCTACATGGAGAAGACTTAGAATTGGGCAAAGGAACCCTCGGACTAGAAACTTCTTGTGACTCAAACCCCAGCTCAGCCAGCACCTCCCTGGATGGCTGTGAGCAAACGATTATCCTTATCACGGAATGGCCACAGCTGCCCCAGTCCCAGATAAGGGTGATTATGAGGCATTGCTAATAACTCTCTGTAACCCTTTACATGTGTCCTGTTTACACATGTAATAAGCAGGGTTTGAAATATAGACTTTCTGACAACTCCTGGTCCCACTGACTAGAGCACTGAACGTGAGTACCTATATCTGGTACAAGGTGAGTGATCTGGATCCAGATCCAGGAGATGTGGATCTGTGTCTTCATTTGGCCATGCCCTTGCATTATATGACTTTGGGGTTAAGTCCCTTAACCTCTCTGATCTCAGGCTTATCATCTTTCTGAGCCTCCATCTTCTCCTTTGTAAAATGGGAATAGCAAATACCTCCAAGCCTTCTCACAGGATACTGCCTGTAAAAGTGCTTTGGGGACCATAACATGCTCCCTGGATGTTCCCTAGAAGCATTATCGTGGCTTCACTTTCACATTTCTCACTTTGTGTCACCAGAAGATGCTTCGTGAGTTTGAACTGCCATTCGGCTGTATGGCTCAGCAGAAATGGATAACCCCGGCCTTGTCAGCTGTGCCTGGGACACACCAGTCATGTGCTTGCCAAGCAGGCAGCACAGGCAAGAAAGGGTTAGTCAGGAGAGGCTGAAATCAAGCTGTGGCCACGGAGGGCCCAGCTGAGTTCAGGTCCATGACCTCCTGCCACCTGCCACGGCAGGCCCTAGAATTATTAAAACTTGTCAGGTTCCTCTTCCCTTTTTCTAACAACCATAAACACCTTTCTGGGGGGCTTTCTGCAGGGATCAAACACCTGCATGAAGCTGAAAAAAAAAAGATCTGCCAGCGCCCAAGGATTCTTGCCACGAAGACAACCCTTTAGGAAGCTGGAATGTTTTGTTTTGTTTTTAGTTTGGGCACCACACAGGCCAAGAGAAGATTCCTCCCTTTTCTTTCTCTTTCAGGTTGGCAAGGGGAACATTTTAGCAGGGTTGACGAGAACATTTTAGCAGGGTTGACGAGAGAAGGCAGAAGGGAAGGTCCCCTTTCCCCTTGTGCTACAAGCTCTGGGACCAAGCACAGTCGGAGAGGTTTGTGAAATGTTCTGAATTCCAGACTCAGCTAGAGAGCTGAGTCCCACAGCGTCAGGCTCAGGCTCGTCCCAGCTCACCCTTTCCTGAAGGAATGACCCACACTAGGCCACTTGGCCACCTCGCGAGGCCTCCCCAAAGGCAAGACGCCAGAAGCTGGGACTTGCTAGCAACACGAACAGTCTGGAACCAGCAGAGATGCACCACGGCCACTTGACTGGCATCTGAGTCAGTCTCCTGCAAACACAGAGCCTGCCATAGTCAGAAGGCCACAGGGTCCCTGGATACTTGGAAAGCCAAGGGCCAGGCCTTTCTAGCTGGGAGGGGTAACACCAATGGGGTTTGAGGATCTCCACCTTCCTTGTATCCTCCAACACAGGAACCTGAAGGAAATGTGGGTCCTGCCTCCAGATCCCCGGAGCATGTCAAGAATGACTTGTCATTTTCCCTGTGGTGAAATTGGAGAGGAAGAGTGTACCCCCAAAGGAGCTCTTAGGACCCTTTCTTGCCCTGAAAATAAGATTCAGGCAGTCACTCTCTGCCTTTGAGCTGGCCTCGTAGGAGGCTGGGGGTGGACTAGTCTGTCCATCCAGACCCAGCACGGTCTGCCTCTAGAAGAGTCAACATTGACAACAAAGCCTCACTGAGTTTATTAACTGTTCCCGGGACAGCCCTGCGGTGGTCATATGGCTGTTCAGGCCTGCCCTCTCCTGGGCACAAACCACTACTGAGCCAAAACTTCCATCAAATTGAGGGTCTGGCATCATGTAGGGAAATCAGCGGCCTGATTGACTGAATTACAGATTTTTAGTCTGTTACCTTGGCCACATCGAGAGAAAAGACAAATTTGCATAGAAGCCTGACAAACTGGCAGAGAGCCTGCCCAGGTATAGAGAAAACTTAATTCCGGGCTTAAAATAAAACAAAGGTTATTTGAAACCACTTTCACTGGGTTCAGAAAACAGGTTAATTTTTAATGACATCTTCAATGACTTAACAGATGACAAATTAGGAAAACAAATGGCATGGAGATTACTGTTTTGACTAGAATTTTAAAAATGTGAGAATGGGTTTGTTGTTCAGACGCTGAACTCTGCTCAACAGTCCAAGGATTTTACAAGTGGCCTTTGTTACTATTTAATCCCCGAAGATAAGCGGGCAGAAGTGCACGTTCAAGCTGGCTTGCCAGTCTGCATTCGAGCTGCTTTTGACCTCAGACATACAATCTGATGGAATCTGGTTCTCGGACAGCTCAGTGTGGGATGCTGGGACTTCCTTCTCAGAGGCCCTTTTACTGTATGAGCCCCAGGCTATAAAGGTGGTTATGGCAGCAGCACGGCTCAGGGTGCAGGCCTGGGGATCCCTGGGGCTTCCCTCTGAAGTCCCTTCTTGGTCCCTTGGCCTCAGTCTTGCATGCCTCTCAGTCCTTGGATCTCAAAGTGTGGTCCATGGATCAACAGTGTAGCATTTCCTGGGAACTTGTTGGAAATTTGAAATCATGGACCCACATCCCAGACCAATAGGATCAGAATCTTCAGTTTAACAAGAGAGCCAGGCAATCTGCGTGTACATTAGTTTGGGAGTCACTGCTCCAAGAGGTGCTCCAGAGTGATTTCTGGAATACAAATGCACCCCTGTCGTTGCTGATTCAGCATGCCCAATGGGGCCCTTTGCGGGAGGGCCGCCTCTCCTGCCTCACCTCCTGCCTCTCTCCCCATAGCCCTCTACTCTCAGTGGTAAAGGCTGAGTTCACGCTCTGGCTCTGCCACTTACGAGTCATATCATCCTAGGCAGGGCATCTGGCTTCTATGAGCCTCACTTTACTCATCTGTAAAATGGAGACGATAACAGCCATCACACAGGTCTGATGTAATAATGGTAGGAGGACCGGACTCTCATTCAATCTCGTTTCTTCCCCCACCCTCCCCTTCCCATGCATTCTGTTGACTGCTAGCATCTTTGTGAACACACATTTTTAGGAACCACAAAGCAAAATCAATTGCCTTTGGAAGATCCTAGGTAGTATGGTGGCTAAGAAAAGCACGGACAATGCAACCAGTCGGGCCACGGTTCAAATTTCTACTCTCTCGCTTATTGCCACATTTCTCTTTGAGCCTCAGTCATCTCCTCTGTAACACGGGGTTAACAGGAAAGTGATGTGACAATCCAAAGAGGTAAGTAATGCATGTGAAGTGTCTGACACACAATAAACACTCATCTGGTGACAAATCTCAGAATTGTTATTATTATGATTACTGTTACCCACCCCCATTAGCACAGAGAAACGGTGGGGAGGGTGGAAAATACCATGCAAATAAACTGTGTGGCCACTCTTCAAAAAAATATGGAGTTTCCTCAAAGAGTTAATAATAGAACTACTTACAACCTAGGATTGAGTACTATCTACTCAAAGGATACAAAAATACAGGTTTGAAGGGGTACATGCATCCCCATGTTTATAGCAGCACTATCCACAATAGCCAAATTGTGGAAACAGTCCAAGTGTCCACTGACTGATGAATGGATAAAGAACAGACGCTATATACATAGACAATGGAATGTTACTAAGCCGTCAAAAAGAATGAAATTTTGCCATTTGCAATGATGTGAATGGAGCTAGAGAGTATCATGCTAAGCGAAATAAGTCAGTCAGAGGAAGACAAATATCATATGATTTCACTCATGTGTGGAATTTAAGAAACAAAACAAACAAGAAAAGGGAAAGAAGAAGAGAGAAGGCAAACCAAGAAACAGACTCTTAACCTTAGAGAACAAACTGATGGTTACCAGAGAGAAGGGGTTAAATAGGTGATGGGGGTTAAGTAATGCACTTGCTGTGTGTGATGAGTACCGGGAGTTGTATGGAAGTGTTGAATCACTAGATTCTATACCTGAAACTACTATTGTACTGCATGTTAATTAGCTGGAATTTAAATAAAAACTAATACAAGAAAATGGGGTGCCTGGGTGGCTCAGTCAGTTAAGCATCCGACTTCGGCTCAGGTCATGATCTCGCAGTTCGTGAGTTCGAGCCCCACATCGGGCTCTGTGCTGACAGCTCGGGGCCTGGAGCCTGCTTCGGATTCTATGTCTCCCTCTCTTTCACTACCCCTCCCCCGTTCATACTCTGTCTCTCTCTGTCTTTCAAAAATAAACAAACATTAAAAAAATTAAAAAAAAAAAAACGCCTACCACACTGTATATAAAAAAAAAGGAAAAAGAAAATACCACAAATACAAAGCACTATTTAATGCTGATATTCCCTGTACTTCTTTAAGACAGCCTTCGGCAGCCAAGTTAGTCCTGACAATTAGCGCGTCTCTCTCTGCCTACAGAGCATTGCTCTCTACGTTACCCGTGGTTGTCCTTCACCTGGCCCACCTGCCCTCTCTCAGCACAGGCTGGCGAGGGCACTCATGCTACTTGGTTTGCAATGGCTGGGCAAGAAAAAGGAGCACAGCCTGCTCATCTGTAGCAATGCTTTTCGATCAAGGCTGCAGTTTGGAAGCACCCGGGGAGCTTTAAAATCTACTGATGCCTGGGTCCCGCCCCACTGACATTCATTTGATTGATCTGAGGCCTGTCTAGGCTCTGGGACGTTTTGAGCCTTCCCAGGTGATTCTAATATGCAGCTGGGGTTGAGAGACACCTCTCTTATCTAGAGGACAAGGACAAGTTCTAGAGAACTCCCTACTGGTTTACACACAGGGAATTCCTTCTCTAATCTCCGCCCCAAAGGGGGGCCCACAAAGAATCCTAAATTTATTTAGAAAGCAAAAGCCTCCACTCCCAGAAGCCATAAAACCTCAAATGGACCCAAAGCCAAGTAATTGAATCCTTTTGATTGATGGGGATATTTTTGTTCTCTTTATGAAAACAAATTAAAGCAGTTCAGCCTCAGGAATTTAAAGAGCAGTTTCCATGGGCCATTTTGGCCACTGCGTGTCCCTCTTTCCTCACCTGTTAACCGCCCCCCACGCCCCCATGAGTACCCAGCGGCAGTGGAGCGCCCAGAGACGCAGTGTGAATCCACAGGTGGCCTGCCTCCTACACAAGCCAGCTCACACTCCAGTTACTAAGGACAGACACAGCGGAATGGTGTGTTTGAGAAGGAGTTTCATCATTAAAGATTAAAACCAAAAAAAGATTTCCAATTAATCAGACACCTGAGTCCCTGATCCTCGCTTCCCCCTACCCCAATTATTTACTTCACCCCATGAGGAATTCCAGGCCCCAGTGGGGATTTATTTTTCAGGACTTTGCAGAACAAACCAGGCAGGCCTCCGCCTACCCTGTTGACGCAGGAGTTATGAGTGGCTCTGGAAGTCAGTTGGCCTTTGGGTGCTGGCTCACCTGTGGCCAGAGTGGCCTGACGGGACAGGTGTGACCTGGGCCACAGGTGATGAGGAGGCAGAGGAGTTGAGATTATGGGGACAATTAGCATCATGCCTGGACCAGTGATTCTCCCCTGGGCTATGGGTGCAAAGCTGTGAACACCATCCCCTTTCTCACCTGCTCAGAGGTGCCACTGATGGGAGCCTGCTGTGCCCGTGGGCAGAGAAAAGGTCAAGCTGTGAACGCCCCAAACATACCTGTTGCTCATGCGCATTCCCCCAGCCCTACCCTCATCCTGACTTCTGGGCAGATTCCCACTCATCCTGGGGGGGGGGGGGGATGGGGGCAGCCCAGAGTTTTCACTGCAGGCCTGATCAGCCACGCCACCCCCTGGGCAGTTCTTCACACACTGCTCAGTAGGAACAGAGCACCTTGGGCTGAACCTGAGCCACTCACAGCAGCCCCCAGCACGCAGCCCTGCACTCCAGCACAGCGCCCTCAGGAGCCACCAGCCCCAGGCTGGATGGAGGGTGGGAGGGTTTCAGAGAGGAGGGGCATCACACTCCAGGAACACCCTTAGCGGTCCAGGGACGAAAGTATGGGACTCTGCTCCAGGGGGCAATGGAGAAGGTGGGGGTCACAGGGCACACTTGCTTCCTCCATAAGTACCTGTGAGGAGGGGCTGATTGGCACATGGTTACCTCATGTAACTGCACAGTAATGAGGTCTACCCTTGGTAATAGGAAAATGGACAGATATGCAATTGGGAGGGATAGAGATAGGGGGAGAGACAGAGAGAGATGAAGAGAGACACAGAGGAGAGACAGAGAGAGAGAGAGAGAGAGAGGCATCTTTTCTGGGGATTCTTGGAGGGGCACCCACTTACCAGTTCCTTCCTGAGCCAGGCTATCGCTTCGTCGATACTTTCAAAGCCTTCCAGCTTCCCAGCGGGCTGCGGCCCAGCAGCCCGGCTGGCACCCCTGTTACGTGGGGCATGCTGCCCGGGCTCTCTCTGGGGGGACGAGGGCTCCTCCTCTCCACACTCCCCCTGCTCAGCAGCTGGCCTTGGGAAGGGCCACGTCTGCTCCTCTAGCCTGGCCTGCCATTCCAAGTAGGAGGGCCTTCGGGTCTCCAGCCTCAGTTTCTCTGTGAGGGCCTTCAGGCTCCTGAGGTGGTCATCGGGAGGCAGGGCGGCTCCAGGCTCTTCTTCCCCACCTACCATTTCTTCTACTTGGATCTGGGGCACGGACATTCTAGAGTCTGCTGGGGGAGCCAGACATGGGAGGTGGCGGGGGGCGCTGCGGAAATCTTGGTGGGTGGCAAGGCTGGGTCCAGCTCTGGAATGATCTCATCCAGCTGGGGTGAAGGCGCCTGAGGGCATCGCTAGGATGTGAGTAGCTCCCGGAGCCGAGAGGGACTGTGGATGAGCCACGCAGAGTTCCCTCCAGAGCGGCTGTGGAGGTTCAGGATTTAAGATTCTTCCCGGAGTCCCGTGGCTGCCATGCTTCACAAAAGGCAGGAATAGACAAGCGGTAGCAGGAATCTTTGGGGGGCAGATTTGCCAAGAAGATCTGTCAGTTCTGGAGGCACAGGAGGATCAGAGACTGGCAGGGAAGCAGGACTGGGCTCCCTCCACAGGGGAAGGGCAGGAGGTGAGCAGCTGCTGCTGGTGGGAGGCCCTGCAGGAAGGATGAAATGATGTCAGGATGGGTCCCTCCCCTAGCAGGAGGCCTGCCTCATTCCTGAGCTCCTCAGGAGGGGAAATTGAGGCTCAGAGAGGCTAGGTGACAAGGCTGCTGATTACTGGCTCGGGACTAGAAGCGAGGCAACTGCAAAGCCTTAACTCAATGCAGAGAAGTTAATAAGGACTCAACGCTCTGTACAGTGTTTCACCATTTATGAAACGATTCCACCTCCATTATCTCCTGTAATCCTCACCACTAGTCTGTGGTTACTTCTTTTTGTCCCCATTTTACACGCAAGGAACCTGAGTCTCTGAGAGGTTTATGACTCACCAGAGAGCTCCTGGGGATTAGCAAGGACGAAGGTGGGTGGTCGGATTTTGAAGGCTCAGGTCTCTCCTCTGAGCAACGGCTACCTGTGGGTCCCCAGGCAGACCCAGTTGTGCCGCCTCTGGGACCGCTGACCCCGCCCCACCCTGCCTACCACAGCCCCCGTCCACTGGCTTTTTCAGGTCTTACTACACACTCTCAGCTTCTTCCTCCAAGAACAACACCTTACCTCACCTCTTCAGAGGAGGAAGCAAATAAACCTGCAGCAGAGGAGGGAAGACCGACCTCACTCAAGGAGGATTACTAAACCCAGCCAAGCTTGTGACTCACCATTCTAGAAAGATGGGTCTAATATTCACCTGAAATGCCCACACGGCAGAGCCTTATGGACAAGGGTGTGGCTCTCTGATCTGCTTTGGCCTTCCCAACTCTGGAGAGGTGGTCTGAGCTGAGGCTCTTGCCTCCTGTCAGAGCGCACGGTAGGGAAGCAACCAGGCGTCAGAGTCTCCCAGCCATGTCCCTGTGCCCACAAGGTCCAAGCAAGTGGCGATGGGCTCATCAGAGCAGGGCATTTGACTTGGACTGGGGAGAGAAATCTTTGGCTCTCAGGGGAGTTTTAAAATTGTGTGCAGAGGGCATGCAGAGAACGAATGAACTGGCACGGAACGATGTCCAAGACAAAGCTTACATGAAAAAAATACAACGGGACACTTATAGTCTGGAGAGCACACTGTTGGTGTGGAAAAGGAAGGGAAGGGACAGATTTTTTATTGACTTGTGTGCGCCTAAAAAGATCTCTGCAAGGAGAAAAACTAAAACAAAGAGTTCTGATTACTTGTCTGGATGATGGGAACTGGGCAGGGGTTTGTGGGTGGGCAGGCACAGGAGGCGGCAGAGAAGTGGGGAGGGGGAAATAAAAACACAGGCTCAGTCCTCCAGGGGGGACGTGGGGCTTCTTTCCCACCTGGCAATGGAGACACTCGAGGCGCTTGGGTGCCTGGGTGGCTCAGTCAGTTAAGTGTCCGACTTCGGCGCAGGTCATGATCTCACGGTTTGTGAGTTCGAGCCCCGCGTCGGGCTCTCCACTCTCAGCGCAGATCCTGCTTTGGATCCTCTGTCCCCGTCTCTCTCTGACCCTTCCCCACTCATTTCCCACCCCCCAAGATAAACTTTAAAAAGAAGAAGAGAGATTGCTGTCTTTCTGGACTGTTTCTACAATCCCCACCTGCAACGTGATGTGACTTAAGGAAATCTAGCGGCCCTCCCCTTGCTCGGAGCCTGGCCCCCGTTTTGGGACATCCCTGAGGAATGAGGAAAATATTCTACCCCAACTAATGGCGGAGAAACCTAGTTCTCACCTCTAACCACACTGTTGGGAACCCCCGAGGAACTTCCACTAAAATGGATTCCCCAGGCCCCACTCCTAGGGGCTCTGGGGTGGGACTCAGGCATCACATATTTGTAAAGCTCCCTAGGTGATGTGAGTGAGTGGCCAGGGTCGAGAACCACTGGTCTTGAGATAGAAACACTAGGCTAAGGATCAGATGGCCTAGCTGTAGGTTCTGTCAGGCTTGCTCAGCCTCAGTTTCCCCGCCTATAAAATGGGGGTGCTAATAGCCACCTCCAAGGTTTGGGGGATTTGTGGGACTAAGGTTTGTTCACACTTTCTGCAGGTTGAGCGGCTCTGCAAATATGGGGTGTTCTCTAAGGGTGTTTCTGGGCAGCCTCAAGGTCACACAGACTTCTTTAGAATCTCTCTCCAAATCTAAAGACCCATTGGCAGCCCCTCCCAGACACCTCTGCCTCTTTGCAGAGGTACCAGGATCTGTTTTGAGCGGGCCTCTGAGCGGTGCTACCTTATAGGACTTCTCTCCACTGACAGGGGAGCTCTGATTATTTCCAGTGAAGATTTTTGGAGAGGATCTAATTGCAGACAAACCATGAGCAGCGCTCCCCACACCGCAGCTGTGTTAGGAGACCATGTGGATTCCAAGTGCCCCTTTTCTCTCCCCGAGCTGCACACTCACCGCAGAGGGCAGGGGCATCCGTGGCCAGAGGGAGAACCTGTAAGGGAAGGGTCTTCCCTTTGGGGTGGGAAACAGCTAGGACTCGATGACTTTATGTGGCCGCCTCTAAGGGCAGGGGGAGTTTCTCTTAACTCACAGGGAAGGCCCGTGAAGACGGTGTCAGAATGACTTGGAGGAGGCATCAACAGGAACACCAATGCGCTGTGAGTCAGCTAGTGATGATCCTTTGATCCTCTGAGCTTACTCGTGTGCGTGTGCATCCTCTCCCTCAAGCCTCATGATGGCCCCAAGGATCAGAGGGGATCATCCCATTTCACAAATGAGAAAATCAAGGCTGGGAGGGATGGAGTGAGTCACCCATGACCACAGAGAGTCCCAAGCAGTGGCACTTGAGCACAGACTTCTGACTCTGGTCAGCCTCTCCACTCCAGACGGTGTGGGCGTTGGGGTTAGATGCCCCCCCGCCAGGGGCCCAGTTCTGTGATCTTGGGCCCGTCCCTTCACAACCACTCTGTGCTTCTGTGTCCCTGTGTCCTCTTCTAAGAAGCGGGGGTAACCAGGACTGTCTACGTAATTTGCTGAGCTTGGCGCAAAATGAAAATGCAGAGCTCCTTGTTAAAAAAGTACTAAGAATTTGAAGATGGCAACAGGAGAGCATTAACAAGCCCGGGCCCAGTGGGGCTGCCTGGGTTCCTCGCTCATGAAGCCGGCCCTGAGGGTAATAATGTCCACTTCCTCAGTCATTTCAAGGACTAAAGTAACAAATACTGAGCCCTTCATGGTACCTGCTATACAGTAAGCCCTAGACAAAGTTATACTTTAAAAAATATTCTTCTTTTTTTTTTTTAATGCTTATTCATTTTTGAGAGAGAGAGAGACACAGAATGGACACGGGGGAGGGGCAGAGAGAACAGGACACAGAATCCGAAGCAGGCTCCAGGCTCCGAGCTGTCAGCACAGAGCCCAACACGGGGCTCCAGCCCATGAATCATGGAATCATGACCTGAGCTGAAGTCGGACACCTAACCGACTGAGTCACCCAGGCGCCCCCCCCCCCAAAAAAAATATTATACCTAAGATGATGAGAGCTATCAGTGCTACATCAGTCAGATTACCACATAAACCCCTCTGCGCTGCACTGAGCAGTCACCCTGTTGGTCCCTGACCTGCACCCTACATCCTTCCCTGGAAGCCAACTGAGATGAAGTCAGCCGGCCCCACCTCCCCCCAGAGGTTCAGGGCTCCTGCTCAGATTCTCCCCATGCGGTGGTGACTAGCAGGCCTGTGACAGGAAGAAAAACAGCCCAGCTTAGGAAAACACCACTCTGTATCCCCACTCCCTTCCCTCCCTGCTCATATTTTAAACACCCCTGTCCACAGCTCAGGATCCCCAGGGGGTGATCCAGCCTTGACAGTGTGTTATCCACTTGGTAAGAGCAAGGGCAGGGGGCCGAATACCTCAGCCCTGGTCCCAGATCTGCTACCCATAAACCCAGTGCATGGGCTCAGCTCTCTCCTCTAGGCCTCAGTTTCCTTCTCTGTACAAGGGTGCTTCCTACCCCAACCGGCCTTATGAAGATGGTGGGAGGATCAGTTGGATTGTACATGAAAGCTCTCTGCAACCTTTGAAGAGCTGTACCCACCTGAGGATTATTATTATCATTGAGGCATGTGTGGGGTGTGGAGAGGTCTGAGTCAAGGACTCATTCTGGGATCACTACATCCCTGTCGCATATAGCAGGCAGGGACAGAGCCCTAGCCTGCTTCCTATGCCCCCAGCACATCCAGGTGGTGAGGATTTGCTGAAAAAGGATCTGTTCTCCGGTCTCCTGGTCATCAGACGTCCCAGGGAGCGTACCCTCTGGATGCCCTGGTGCCTGAGAGCCCCATATGGAGCTGTCCCTCCCCTCCAGCTGGGCTGCTGCGAGCTGAGCCGGAAGGTCACCCACTCAAGTCACTCCAGGGATGTGGGCACTTAGTGGATGCTGAGCTGGTGGAGAGGTGCCAGCCGAGTGCAGGGGAGCAGAGGCCAGCACTGGACAGCTTTCTGGTCTGAAAGGGCAGTAGGGACAAACCAGGGACTCTGGAGTGCAGGCCCTGGGAGGAAGAAGCCTCTGACACCTGGGCAAACAGGCTTTCTTTACATCTAAACTAAGTCCTTCCTGCTCCGAGGAACACATTTTCTCTCACTCTGAGCTTTGCAAAGGCAGACAGCTCAAGGAGGAGGGAAGCCAGAGGATGCACCCAGAAGAACAAGGCCAGACACTAACCCCACCAGGCCCAGGCGTGCCCTGCCAGGCGGGCCACCCGGCTGCAGGGGAACATGAAACTCCCCGCAGCAGAGGACAGGCCTCGGGGGCGCATCAGCCTTTTTGGGCGGTGACATGCCAGCGCCTGGGGACGTACACAGCACAGGAGGACCGCTGCTCAAACACGCTCCTGGCTCACTCTGGCCCATCGTGGTTGCCACGAAGGAGGCTGTGCCCGCCTTAAGCTAATTCCTGAGCCCCTGGAGGAGCCAGGTGGGTGCAGCTCAGTCATTCAGCCAATTATGACCTGGTCTCGTTATGACCTAATCTGTTTACTTGGACGACTTTCAAACCCACTTCCTAGATGGACTCCGTGGGCAGGGAAGGGTACAGGGACTGCTAACCCACTCTCTCTGTCTCTGTCTCTCTCAAGGGTGAAGGTAGTATGAGCCTGGGTAGTTTGGTGGCTCCCACTCCTTACTGCTCTCCATTCTGAAAAACTCAGAAGCCGCCCTCTCCCTGTCTGGATCCCCAGACTCGTGCCTGGCCCTTCCAGTCCGGGGTTCTTTGCCAGAACTGTTCCGTTTCTTCTCCAACACCCCTGTCCCAGTGAGTACCACGTTCCCTGGCACTCTCGTGGCTTTGTACAAGCCGGTCCCTCAGTCTGGAACACCCTTCCCTCCCTTCTACCCCGCATTGCTCAGGGGTTTTCTTTTTCCGGAAGTCTTACTTGACTTGCCCAAGCTGCGTGTGCCTGGGATGCAAGGAGAGCATGTCGGAGAAACAATTATGTCATCACAACATTAGCGGACACTTACTCAGAGCGGACCACGCCAGGCATTGTTCTAGGAGCTGTACATGTACTAACACATTTAATCATCACAGCAACCCTATAAGGCAAGGATTAGCATGGTCTCCATTCCACAGATGAGGAGACTGAGGCACAGAGAGGTTGAGTAGCTTGCCTGAGGTCACAGGACTAACGAAGGGGAAAGCTGGGATTTAACTGCTGCGGCACAGCTCCGGGCTGGCTCACAACCCAGCCACAGCACTTCTACAGGACACTTTCCTGATGGTTCCTCTACTGGACTCTGAGCTTCATGAGGGTGAGAACCAGGCTTCGTATCCTGGATCACGTAGCACTTGACACCATGCTGCTCTCTCTAAATGTTTATGGAATGGGGACGCCTGGGTGGCTCAGTCAGTTAAGCGTCTGACTTCAGCTCAGGTCATGATCTCACGGTTCGTGGGTTCAAGCCCCGCATCAGGCTCTGTGCTGACAGCTCAGAGCCTGGAGCCTGCTTCGGATTCTGTGTCTCCCTCTCTCTGCCCCTCCCCAACTAGTGCTCTGTCTCTGTCTCTCAAAAAAAAAAATACAATAAAATAAAAATGTTAAAAATAAGTAAATAAATAAATAAAAATAAATGTTTATGGAATGAACCAGCCAAAAGAACAGATTCCTCCCGGCCCCCACCTGGTGCACTGTGGCCTATACTTGCTCAAGTCTGAGCCAGTCTGGATGGGCTCAGAGAAGCAGAGGGGACCTGGTCCTGGTACCCTCACCACCCATCCTATGAGACCTGCCCTGACCTCAGAATCCCAGACACAGGCTGCCAGGCCCTAGGAAGACAGGAATAGCTTTGTCTTGCATCAAACACCAGGACGGGGAGCTGGCACGAAGGGCATTCCAGCATCACAGGTGTAACTGGAGGACCTCTCCTGTGTCCAGCCTCACGAGGTGATTTCTACCCAGGGTCCTTTCCCTCTTCTGGAAAGAGAATTTCTTTGTGTGTTTCCTACGGGATGGGCATGCCCTCTGTCCTGAGTAGGTGGTCACCTGGCTCAATCTGGGCTAATCAGAACTCTCCTAGGTTTCTGTACCAGAATTATCCAGAAACCAGCTGTGTTCCATGCTGACCTGGGGTTGCTGGGGGCCATCTTGCTCACCACAGGGAGAAACTGTGTTTCTGACATTTATAACCAACATAAGCATGCGTTGGACAAAGAATATAAAACAACACAGTGGATATTTGTTGGTATTTGTCTTGTTTGTTTGCCTTATCCTGTTTTCAGGGAGTGCCTCCTTTTGTGCTGGACAGCAGGCAGGTTGGGTACCTCTGCTTCACTGGAAGGGGAGGATCAGATCCTCCCTCCTTCCTGTCCCGTGCCCTGACAGCCAGGTGTGAACCTGTGACTTGAGCCTGGCCAGTCAGATGCCCAGACCCAGGCCTCAGGATCTGGTGTGTGTGAGGCCCAGATGGAAAAATGGTTAGGATTCATTTGTGGCCGCATGAGCCTTGGAGGCAGCTGTGCAGTGCAGATGAGGTAGCATCCTCTTAGCCAGACCATCCCTGCTAAAGGATTGTTGGAGGGTGTGACATATAATAAGAAATATATACAGTGTTTGGTTTCCATCCCCAGTTTCTGATACAGAGCTCCTAAAACCCTTGGAATTTCCTAAGTGATAAGAGCATAAGAATATTTCTTGTTGACATATCTGGGTTTTGTTCTTAGTTCTTGAAGTAGCTCTAGAGCCACAGAGGTGAAAGGGGTGTCTTATTATTCATGACAAGCCCACTTTCAAACCTACCCGAGTTTATGTTAATGAGGCGACTCTTGGAAAGCTCCCCGCCCCCCCCCAGCATGGGGCTGCTTGTCACTCTGTGATGAGAAGGTTGGAAATTTTAGCCCCACCCCTGCCCTGGGCAGGGGAGGGATAGGAGATTGAGCCAATCACAAGCAGCTAGTGATTTAATCAATCATGCATACCTAATGAACCTCCATAAAAACCCTAACTGAAGGGGTTCAAAGAGGGGTTGGTGCGCATATGGAAATTCGGGAGGGGCACACCTGGAGGGGTTCTACACCCCATCCTCACACCTTGCCCTATGTACCTCTCCCTTTGGCAGGTAAATGTAAGCAAATGCTTCCCGGAGTTTTTTGCTAAGCCATTCTAGCAAACTTAGTGAATCAGAGGTGGGGGTTGGGGACAATTCCCAACTTAGAGCCAGTAGGTCAGAAGTACAGGCGACAGCCTGGGACTTGCAGTTGGCATGTGAAGTGGCTGCCGTAGGTGGGACCGAGCCCTCGCCTGGCAGGATCTGACACCAACTTCAGCTAGATGGTGTCGAAACGGAGCTAAATCCGACGACACCCTGTTGGTGCCTGCAGAGAGCCGGAGGGTTGTCTGGTGCGGAAAACTCACACATCTGGAGTCAGAAGTGTTTTGGGGATATCGTGTGAGTAAAAACCTAGCACCCCACCGAGTCTGTCTCAGGCAAATAATTTAATTCACAGGGCCGTGCCTGCCACTCTTTGTGTTTTGGAGCTGTCTTGGCTCTCCCTGTTTTCTCCCTTGGGTCTTTGCCTCCTGCCAGTTCGGGAAGGGCCATGGGTGACACTGTTTTCTGTCGCTCACAACCAAGAGCCCTGACTGCAATGAGGGGGAATGCAGAATTCATTTGGGGAGACAAAGTACATAACTGAGGGCTAAGCAGTGTCATAAAACAGCATGACAACCACAAAAAAATCTCCCCTCCCCACATTTCCATGTGTCCCTCAGAGCAGGGTGGTCCCTTCTCTAGTTGAGAGTCACAAGGGCCCCTGTTTGGAAAGTGAGGCTCTTGCAGTGTCCTCCTTACTGCAGAGCTGTGGTGAGGCTGAGAAGAGGGAGAGTGAGGGAAAGGGCTTGGTAGACGATGGCATGTTCAATAAACTTAAATTAAGGGTGGCCCAGGCCACAACTCACACCTGAATTTATTTCTTTCCTTTTCTAAAGCAGCTAATTCTTCCCCCCAGCACCCCCCTCCCGCCCCCGCAGGTGGGTGAGGGGTCAAGAGGTCTGGGACGTGGAGGCGGAGCTTTGACAAGGCAGGCTTTTCCGGCTAGGTTTAACCATAAAACCTTGATGGTTATCTTAATCAGAGAGCCCAGGGCCCCCACTCAGGCCTGACCTCCGGGTGGTGGTGGCCCAGGCAGGCGGTGAAATTCTAGTCCGTGTTCTGCAGACTTGCAGGAGTGCTAACACCCAGGCTGAGAGGCCCGGAGGGGGTGGGGGGTACACAGCCCTGCGCCCTACAGAGCTGCCCAAAGGAGCCAGGGAGCTCCAAGGAGCTGCCAGAAAGCCCGTGTTTTCTCTCCTGTCAGAGGTTGCCATGGTGACTGAAGCAGGAGGGGACACCCGCTGGTCTGGCCCTACATAGCTCATCTTTATGCCATGTCTTGGTCTGAGTCGGTGTCTGGAAGGGAGCGCCTGAGATGGGGGAATGACATCTTGCACAGACTGGATGGTGGGTAGGGGGTGAAATGTGCTAGGACATTGTGTGGGGTGTGTGTGCGTGCGTGCGTGTGTGTGTGTGTGTGATGGGTTATATTGCCGCATGTGTGTTCTGGGCATGTGGTTGGGGATGACGGTAAGGAAGGGGGATGTATCCGGGGTGTGCACATCAGTGGGGTCTTCCTCAATGCCCCCATGATCTACGGACAGCTCACCTGCAGGGGGAGAACCCAGAAGAACCCTTCATTTTCTACTTCCTGGAAGTCGTCTGTCTGCTGCCTGGATGACTCCTCCCGGCAGCAAGCAAGCCACTGTGACAATCCAGCCATGTCTTCTAAGAGTCTGGGACTGTACTCCCTGCCCTGCAGCCTCGGTTCCATCAACTGACTTCTGCCTGATCTCATGCACCCACTTCACTCATGTCTGCTCCGATGCTAGACAGAGACCGCACAGAGACCGGCTCTGACCATCCTATGGAGATATCCTCCCTTCATTTTAATTTGTAGCTGCTATCACTCCCCATATAACTCTGATGTTATATGTTGATTTGTTTACTTGTTCAGTATGTTTCACCCACTAGAATGTAAGCTCCGTGAAGGCAGTGATGTTATCTTGTTCACTACTGTGCCCCTAGCACTCAGAACGTAGTAGGTGCTCAATAAACTTATTGAATGAATGAATGGCCTGCCTGGGACCTCCCTGCTCCTCACAAAGACTAAAGCTCTGCTTTAAAGCTCAGCTGAGGGGTTGCTCCCTCTCAAAAGTTCTCTAGGACACCTCACCTGCCGGGTCATTTTTTCTCTGAATTCTCCCGGCACTGGTTTCTGGCATGCTTGCTCACAATGGCCTGTTCAACCTTAAACTGTGGGAGTGTCCCATTTCCCTGACCAGATGTCTAGCTCCTCAATAAGAAGAGTGTTACTTTCTCTTTTGTGTCCTGAACACAGGCTCTGCAAACAGTAGGTGCTCCATAAATGCTGAGGATGACGATGTTGTGAATTGGTGAACACATTCTAGCTGGAGTAGCTCTACCTCCACACCTGTCCAGTAGAAGACCTTCTGCAAGATCATAGGTAAGACTTTCAAGGTCAGAATGAGTCTGAACTGGTGAGCAAGTAGCTTGGGGAGCTGGCCTCAACTCTATGTTTTATCCTTCCCCCATGACCTCATGTATGACTATGACTAAGTCTTTAAGCCTATTTCAAACACCACCTCATTCTACATGTTCTTTCTGAATGGAACTGATTGCTTCTTCCCCTAACAAAAATTTTTTGAACTTTTCTGCACCAACTAGGTTTTAGGTAATGACCATTTATCTCCTTGGACCACATTACTTTGTTACATTTATGATGTACCTGTTAGATGGACAAAAATGTCTTCAGCATCCCTTCTGTGGGGACTATTCCTGTGTCATTTCAGTGTTCAGAAGGGACTGTGAGTCATAGATCCCTGCCCATCACCCCCATCCCCAGGGGTGCTCATGTGACACAGACTTAGACATTCATTTGAGCCCTTACTCTGGCAAGAGTGACTGGTCCAATGGATGTGTGCATGGCCAACCAGTGCTATTCTGAATATTTTCATGGGATTTAAATATAGGCATCTGAAGAAATAGGGTGGCTTTTCAGCCTGGAGTTTCCAAGGTGCATCTTCTCAGCCTCATGGAGAAAATCATTTGCATTGAGAAGGAATAAGCCTTTAGGAAGGAGAACCAAAGGAGAGACAGAGACAGAGACATGACATCTTCAGAGCCATTGACCCAACAGTGCCCAAAGACGTAAACCTCCAATTCTATGCACTAATAAATCCTCTCCTTTACTTGAGCTAATTTAAGCTGGACTTCTGTCCCCTGCCACCAAAAGGGGACTAAGTCACCTCCCTACACTAACTGGGATCTGTCTAGGCACAATCTGATTCCAATTCTTCCCCATGCTTCTTACAGCTACTTGCTTGGTATCATCAGTTCAATTTTATTGCATATTTTCTGTATAAATAAAAGAAATATATAAGAGGCCATTTTCTCTCTTTCTGAATGCAGGAATAAAAATATAAATTCCTAGGGGTGCCTAAGTGGCTCAGTCGGTTAAGCGTCCGACTTCAGCTCAGGTCATGATCTCACTGTTGGTGGGTTCAAGCCCCACATCAGGCTCTGTGCTGACAGCTCAGAGCCTGGAGCCTGCTTCCGGTTCTGTATCTCCTTCTCTCTCTGCCCCTTCCCCACTCACACTCTGTCTCTCTGTGTCTCTTGAAAATAAATAAATGTTATATATATATATATTTATATATATTTATATATATATATTTGTATATATATAAATATATATATTTATATATATATTTGTGTGTATATATATATATATATATAAATTCCTAGAATCAAGAGGAAGAGGGGGAAGAGAACCATTTTCCAGTGGCTATCATGTACCAGGCACTGTGCAAACATCTAGCTAAAGCCTTGAAATGGCCTGAGATAGGAATAATATTATCTCTACCTGACAGATCATACACAGGTAAGTGAAGAAACCACCATTTCAGCCCAAGTTTTTCCTACTCCACCATTGTGACCATGTCCCCAAAGTAGCTTCATATGTAGAAAAGTAATAGGAACACACACATTATATAGTTTCAATGTTTCAAAGCCCAGGTTCTTAGGAATCCCAGGGGCAAATAACAACATTTAAATATTCTTATGGGGGCGCCTGGGTGGCTCAGTCAGTTAAGCGTCAGACTTCAGCTCAGGTCATGATCTCGTGGTTCGTGAGTTCGAGCCTCACATCGGGCTCTCTGCTCTCAGTGCAGAGCCTGCTTCAGATCCTCTGTCCCCCTCTCTCTGCCCTTCCCCTGCTCATGCTCTCTCTCACTCTCTCAAAATAAATAAACATTAAAAAAAGATAAAGTGGATATTACTATGGCAATGCTTTATTTGCCTAGAAAGTTGATCTGGGCAGTTGAGGGGGACGAGACCCGAGCACCTAGACTGCAGTCCCTCTCTGTTGACGCCGGTGAGCAAAACTGCTGCGGCATGGGGGCTCTCTCCTGGGCTAGAGCCCCCTTCTGAGGGCAGGGCCTGGCAGTGAGAGGACCTGAGCCTCAGGAAAGTTCTGCTGCATGTGACTGTGAAACTCTCCTGGACAAGTTACCTGACTTCTTGGAACCTGAGTGAAGTGCCTGGCATGGGAGCATGAGAGACAGAACTCCTTTCTTTCGTCTGTGGTGTTTCTGTTGGGGGGCACGGTGGCTCCCAGGCCAGTCCCAGGGGCAGCTGGGATGCCTGGACCCGAGGCTTCCGGCAAGGGAGGGCGGGCCGATGGATGTGGATCCCAGTCTGGGACCCCAGCAGGTGCAGGGAGGCTCAGTAGCCTGTGTTCCTCACTCCCCTCCACCTTCCTGCTCCCATCCAGGGTCACAGTGCTGCTGCTGGCAGATGGGAATGAGACAACCATTTTGGACAGACCCAGCCCAGGGTGGGAGAGAAAAGAGTTCCTGGCCTGAGAGTCAGCTCCGGGGACCCTGTCCCCATCCGGAGCGACTGCGGCAACTCACCTCCCCCGCCGCCGGGCTTCTGCTTCCCCCCTGCAAAATTTGCAGTTTGGGTGCTGTGGCCTCTACGCTTCCTTCCCCCTTGACATGCACAGAGTCTAGACCACAGCAGCTCATGGGTTGTCACCATGTCACCAAGCTGCACCCATGAGGGTAGGGGGCAAAGCCACCCACTTACCCACGCTCCTCTGGGAGTGTCTCCCAGTGAAACTCGGTTTCTCAGGTCCAGTGCTAATGGCTGCACCTCGATTTATCATTCAAAGCTTCTGTTTCCATACCTGAAACCACAAGAACAATCACAAACATTTTTGAAGTCACTTTCTTAAAAAAAAGTTTACAATTTTTCCCCCACACATTATGGTCTGGGCTTGAGAGACCTTCCTGAGAGTTCCACACAGACAAACCGCAAACCAGAGACACTACGAAACTTGTCTGGGGTCACACAGCTTCGTGAGTGGGGTTGGCTGGGCCTGGATTCTTCCTCTGATTCAAATTGAGCTTCTATTGTCTAGAAGACGAGGAAACCTTGTTTCATGTCGTTGGGATATAGTGAGGCAAGAAGCTATAAAAAAACTCTTGTTAAGACCTTTGCACATTCAAAGTGCTCAGTCCATGCTGAATAATTGATGGGCTCTGCTCCCGGCTGCTCAGAGCAGACGCACAGGCCTCCTGCTACACATAAGGCTGGGAACATGGAAACCTTGCCTATCATTCTGCCCAGTGCAAGAAGTTGCCGAGAAAATCACCAAGAAAGAGTTGTGCTTTCCTGTTGCTGTGGGGAGAGGCCACGTGGCTCCAGGGACCTGCAGATCTAATTTATTGTCTCACTGAAAGCAGAGAGTTGCTGCAGGGAGGGGGCTGCGGGGCCACCCAGAGTCGACGCCACAGTGTCCTTTCCAAGGCTGTGAGGCCCTGGGAAAGGGCTGCTGTGCTCTGACAGGCAGGGAGAAAGGTGCCTGAGAATCCTGGAGTCCCATGGGGAGCGGGGGAGAGGGCAGAGCGGGAAACGGGGGACAGAATTAGCCATGGGAAATTCGGGAGTCTAAAGCAAAGGTCCTCCTCCGTGAAAATGCCTGACAAGGCAGAGATGCCCAGGCGGGGGCCAAGGCGGCCTGTTGTCCCCCCAGCCGAATGCCACATGTGACCACAGCACTCTTCTGGCCAAAGGCCATGGTGTTGGGGATTAGGGGGCAGAAAGCAGACACAGAGTTGCCTTTAATGCAATTTGCAGAGATCAAAGCAGAACACGGTTCAAGTGGGTGTTCTGGCTATAAAAGTAGGGAACAGTTCACAGTTGACTGAAACTCAGGGTGCCATTTCACAGCTAAAGGCCCTGGGGATGTGCACCTTCTCCCTGTGGGGTGCGGCCCACCGAAATGTCCCCCGACTGGGATTTGTCTCAGCCCTTAAGGCAGATTTAGGATTCTCCAAATCCACAGGATAATTGGCTTCAACTTCAAATAAAACAAACTCTAGCTCAAATGGGAATTTGTTTGGAGGATGGGCTTTCTATTTCACTCTGTGCTACAAGTTCCAAAGCCTAATGATTTAGCAAGGACTTCCTAAGAAATTTCATGATATGCTCTGTGCTTATGCAAGTCAGTTCACTTCATGCTCTGTCTGGGAGTGCTTACCCCTCCAGGGATTGAAGGGTCTTCAGAGTTTCCCTGTGTTTGGGCAGGGCCTGTCCTAAGGGGCTGGGGCTGGGGTGGGGGATGGGGTGCCTCCAGCATGGATTCAGCCTGCTGAGCAATGTCCACGCTGTCTGGTGGACAGGGGTTGATAGCCCAGCTCTAACACCTACTCATTCTATGACCTTGGGTAACCCTCCAGGTCTTAAGTTCCTCATCCATGAAATGGGGTTGGTTCATAATGGAACCTACCTCAAAGCTCTGAAGGATCCAGTGAGATAGGGTATATGTGGATTCTTAGTTATGCCTCTGTCTAATAGGACTGTCCCCTCCCGTCCATATCAACACTTGGCTGGGCCTCTCCTTGGCCTGTCAAAGTGGTAAATGGCGACCAAACCATTAAAGTTAGTTCATGTACAACTGTGTGCTCCAGAATGTTCAGAACATGACTTTATTGTCAGCTCAGTACTCTAGGCTGCACAAAGTGTCTTTTCTAATGTGCAACTCTGATCAGAAGCCACATTCCTTGAGGGCAAGACTATTGTCTTATCTGTGATGCAATGACCATTATTGATCTTAAAACCCTTTGTAGATGGAGTGAGATGTTATGTGGTTTCACTAGGCTAGCTGCAACAAAGGTGCATTTAACAAGGGTGCATTCAAATCAGGACTCCCCGCTCCTGGCCAGCAGCCCCAAGCACAGGGTCGGCGTTCCACAGGGGGCTGTGGCAGGTGCTTTGGGTGTCTTTCTTGCTCTCTACTCAACACTGGGCTTGATAATTAACAGAGGAAATGTTAGAAATGCATTCTCCTTAGTGAAAACAGAGGTATTCAAGATATGTGGGTTGGTCAAAATTATTTGAGGCACTCTTGACCTTGAAAGGCAGGGTGAAACAATCTCGGGAGCTCTCGGGGAAGGTGTGGCCAGGGCGCCTAGAGAGACAGATGGCTGTGACCTCACTGAGTCCACAGAATGAGCTTTATGAATTCTGTGGGACTTGTCTGCAAATAAATAGTTGTTCAAAAAATGTGTACATGTGTGGCAGAGTCTGGTCTGAGGCTTGCCTCCATCCAACCTGTTAATGAGATTTGCCTTCACCTTCACCATAGTTTTTAGTGTTTTTTTTCAAACAAGTAAACAAACAACACAGCAAAACCTAAAGTTATGACCAAATGGGCTTAAGGACCAGACGGGCCTCAGTGTCCCCAAGGCACAGCACGCGTAAATGCTCACAGGACTAAGGAGGTACTGTCACTTTTAACTCTCTGGGGGGTGAGGGTAGGGGCACAGTGAGGGCTCTAAGTGGCCTCTCAGTCAAGGATCCTGATCCAGGATCTTCCTGGGTCCTTATCGCCCTGAGAGTTCCCCAGCTTGCCTTGCAGGGCTGAAGTGCCCAGCTCATGTTCAGAGGCTCTGTTGGCTTCCTGGAATGAGGAAACGCTGCTCAGCCTTCAATAAGCCCTGAAACTGTGGCCACAGTGGAGGTCCCTGTCTGGGCCCCTTATGTACCCGGAAAACCAGCTCATTGCTGGACCTTCCCTTGGAGGTCTCATGGGACAAGCCCTATGAGGAAATCTTTTGGGACCTACTACCAGCTCCCACAGTTAGATCAGATACTGGGGAGGGGGATTTTTGGCTGTACTGGAGAGATTGCCTTGAAGAAATAGGGCTCAGTCTGTACCTCTGGATAAGCCGAACCCCTGCCCCTTCCTGGGCCTCTGCAAAGGCTGCTCGGCAGGGGCCTTGGGGTGAGAAGTCCCCTGTTGCTGGAGTGCTTGCTACTCCTCTACCCCTAGGGATGAGAGCCTTTCCTTGGACGGCAGTGCCCACAGGGAACCGGGCTGCTGCTTTATGCAATCTCGTCTCTAAGGGGTTTTTCTGGGTTGAGCATTGTTGCAGGGTTGGGGTAGGGGTCGGGTAGCATTCAGGAAGAAAGCAGATGGTGTGGGGAGTGCAAGCCTCTCACTTCTCCTCTTGCCCACTTCTTTCTCCTTTCCTTTCTCTCCCTAGCTTCTCCAGACAGACATGGGGGGAGGGGTGGGGAAGCTCTAGGCGTTCACGCACCAGGGCAACTGTCCTAAAAGCTGACATTTGCAGCCTTCCAAACTCCTATGGGCAACTGGACCCTCTAGGGCAACCCAAACTCTACAGGCTGATTGCCAAGTGCTTGCTAAAGCCCTTTCCCTCCTCCAGGCTCACCCTTCCTGCTCATACCCTCTCTTTAGACCCTCCCCACGCCTTCCAGTTGTGCCTGAAGACGGCTTCAGAATTTGCCTTGAAGCCTTCCTCTCTTCTCACCCCAATCCAAATCCCAGTGTACATTTGCGTATTGAGAGCCATCCTGGCTAGTCCTCAGACATTTCCAATCAGGAAGCACTCCCTCACTCCTATTCTGTAAAACGGGGAGCCACGCATTCAGAGTATCATTCATCTTTCAGCTTTGCGAGTAGTTCAACATCCCAGTCAAGCAAAGAGCCATTGCCAGTTAAAGCACAGCTCCCAGAGGAGTCTGAAAATTCCAGATGCTCTTGTGGGGCCACGGGAGTTTTCCACTAGCAAAATTTACCTACAGGAAACCACCCGAGTGTGTGAGAAGCCTAACAAGCGGTTTCTTCCCCGTGGGCCTGAGGCTCTGTGGGTCTCTCTCAGCAAACAGTTAGGCACCGACTTGATTTACTTCTCCGCCAGAGTCCCTTTTTTGGAGGAAGGCCAAGCTGGTAGGCACAGAAGCTCGACTACTAATTTTGTGGAAATCTATGCGTGTATTTGGGAGGACAAAACAGGAACAAGTGTATGAAAAGTTGGAGGACTTCGGGCGGGCAAAGAGGAAAAGGGGGTGAGGCAGGATCCGTCTCTCCACTTGGGGCAAGTGGGGTTGAAGCGAGCCAGGCCTCACTGCAGGGACTTTCAGGCTACTGATGCAAGAAATGGGTTTCCTGGCTCCACAGGACGGCAGGGGACATTCCCAGGACACAGGATGAGCCCTGACAGCCAGCTCTCGTTTTCTCTGGGTGCCACTGGTTTCTTCCCCTCTCTGGGCCTCTCCCTCCCGATCTCCTAAAGCAGCCTTCCTGTGAGAGCACTGTCTTAGGAGTCAGGCACATGAGGCTGACCCTCCCTGCTCTTTCACCAGGCACCTGAGCTGCACAGAGTTAGTGAATCTCTTGGGGTCCCATCAGCAAAATGGGGATGCGATGTCCTCTCCAAGGGCGATTGTGAGGATAAAATGTCCAATGGATGCGAAGCATTCTCAAGCGGTGCCTGACTGGTAAGTGCACTCAGGAAAGAGCTGTCGTCTTTATCCACTCTAAGTACAGCTCGTGGTTGCTTTGCCAAACCTCTGAAAAACATGCTAGCAGAAACTAGCGGACGTGGTCAGGCTAGAGGCGCCATGGTCACCTCCGCTGTCCCAGGACTTTGCCCAGCACTCGCCATCCCTTGCCTGGTGGGTGGCAGGACCATCTCTGGGGCATAAGGAGGAAAGCTGCTTCCCGGCCATGTCTCCCTTGGGCACTTTGGAGATTTCCCTATTGATGGGGACCTGGGCTCACCCCACTTGGGATTCACCAGGAATGGCTGGGAGTGGATGGAAACTTGATCTGCGAGAACATGCCTGTGGGCTAAGATGAGGTCACCGCCCACCAGCCTGGAACCAACCTGCCTTCCGGACCTTCTCCGGAGGAACCATACGCCACAGGGAATGAAGACCAGATATAGGCAATAAGGGATTATTTTAAAAGCAGAATATCCAACCTGACTTGGTGGAAGGAGACACCTGTCTACTAGCCAAGGACCAAAGACCTTCCTGCCTTCTCTCAGTGAGGGGGTGGGGTGGGGGGTGCAGTCTCAAGGCTGAGCTGCTCATTTCTCTGGGGCCCTTTGGGCTGCGCAGTCCCCTCTGATCACACTGGCCTCAGCCCTTCAGAACACCCAGGGCCCAAGTGCCCTGGGCCACTTCTTCTGAGTTAGGGAGGGCAGGAACTTCATGTCACGGAGCCTGAAGTAGGACAGAAGGGACAGGGTGGGCTCAGAGATGATAAGCAGTCTGGGAGTAGACCTGGAGAGACTGAGTGGGGCTCCTCCCTCTCAGACCGTGTACCCCAAATCTCCATCCAGATCTTAACCGCAGAACGGGCCAGCAAGGAGAAGGGAGATAGAATCGGACAGGCTGTCCCATTCCATACGAGGGAACTGAGCCCCCAGGGGCCGGCAGGATCGGTGCTCCCCAGCCCCGGGCCAGGCTGGTCTCTGCCAGCGCCACTGTAGGGACCTGCGGCCCCGAGCCCCCGGCCCATCCCCAGCCCGACGCCCATCCGCGACCCCAGCCTGGACCCCAGCCCTGGGAACGTTCCCGCCCCTGTTGCGAACCTACCTTGCGAGGCGCTCCGAGGCCCTTTCCAAGGGTGTCACAGAGATCCCCGCCTCTTTCTCCGGACGCGGGCTACCCTCGCCACAGCCTCCTGGCCCCAGCCTGCGGGGCTGAGCCGGCTCCTGCCTCCCTTTCTCTCTGCTCCCGTGAATTCTCAGCACTATTCTTTTTTTAAGGGACTTTTTTTTTTTCTTTTGCGTTGCGTCAGGGCGGTTGCCTGGCGACGGCGGAGCTATTTCACCGCGAGCGGTTTCAGCCCGATCCCCTCCAGCCTCTCATTCGAGCCTCTCCGCGCGCCGCTCCCGGGACCGGGACGCGCGGGGTCCCGCAGACGCGCAGCCGGGTCCTAAAGCCCTTCCAGTTGCTCGGTCCCCGCCGGGACCTGAACCAGAGCCGCCGCCCAGCCGCAAGTAGAAACAAACCACAGGCGTTTGCCAAAGCCTAGACGAAACCAAACCCAAATATCCATTATTATTATTATTATTATTATTATTATTATTATTATTATTATTATTAAAGCCGAAACCAAAGCAGTTTTTCCCCTAAGCATGGCAACGTGGCTTTGCCAGTGTCAGCAGTTTGCGTGCGTGGAGGGGGCAAGAGAACGAACGACCTTCCAGCGGGCCTGAGCGAGCCTAGAGCCTACACCCCATCCACAGGCGGCTTGAGTTCAGACTACCAGCAGCAAATCCCGTTACTGAGGACCTAACCTACGCCACACCGTCACAGCGACTCTGCAGGACAGATGTGGGCATTTCCAGCTTACGGGTGAGAAAACTGAGGCTCAGAGAGGCTAAGTACAAACCAGAGGTTAAGTAGAAACAGACGTCTTCCAGGTCTGTCTCCCAGACCTGCCCCAGAGCACGTGTTTTCCCCACAAACCACAGGGTGCCTGATGACACGTACTAACTACTATGTGCCCTGTCAACCACTGGAAAGAGTTATGGTCTAAGAACCAGTCTGTGCTCCACCAGAGTCTACAGGTCCAGGCACCTACAACACATACAGGACAGCAGCTCGGCTGCCCCATCCTGGCCTTTGGGGTCAGTCCTGACTGGAGACACAGGGCTCTAGTCCAGAGTGGAAGGGCTCCACTTCCTTCTGGAACCCCTGACCTCAGGGCTGATTACTGGAAGTTGGCTTCATTCTTAGGGCAGTCTGGGACATGGCCAAGTTCCTTTCCTAAGACTTCCTAAGACACTTGAGGTTGGCAGGATCCTCCAAAGTGATCTAATCTGCCATCACACTCATACGGGGGGTGCAAGGCGGGTGTTGTTTCCTCCATGGACAGATGTGCCCACGCACAGAGGTGTGGGGCTGCACAGTGACTTGCCCCAGGTCCCATGGGCTGGGCTGCTTGGGACGACTCAGTCCCCACAGATGCCCAGCCCCTGGTGCTGCCCCCTGGTGCTCTGTCCTTCATTGTGGTTCCCCATCTGGGCTCCATCCCACTTCTTCCTATCTGCCTTCGCTAGGATGTCTGCAGAGGGACTTTGTCCACAGAGACGTCCTGCTAATGCGAGCACCATGCTCACAGGTTCATGCTTCTAAGCTAGCAAGTGTATTTGAATGGGCATTTTTTAGGAGAGTCCTGTCATCGACCCAACCTCTTGATCCTAGAGATATCAATCCGGTCCTTCCCTTTCTTCCCATCCCCTTGGCCATTACCCTGGCGCAGGTCGCCATCAGCTTGCCCCAGCTCCTGCAGCAGGCCTCTTAACCGGTTGTGCTGTGTCTACTCTTGCCCCCACCCCTTGGCCAGTTACTCATCCACAGCCGGAGCAAACTCTTCCAAAGGGAAATCCAAGCCCCACTCCTCCCTGCTTACAGCCCTCCAACAACCCCCATTCCTCCCAAGATTAAAGCCCAGCATGGCCCACCGGGCCTGGCTCTGCCCACCCCTTGGGGTCCATCCTGTGTTGCTGCTCTGCTCTCCAGACACTCTTCCAGGTCCTTCTCTGCACCTGCTCTTTCCACATGGGGCTGGCCACACTTCTGCCTCCCGAGGGAGCCCCAGGTTACATGTCCTCTAGCCCTACCTACCTCTCCCTTGTGGAAATGTGATCTTTATTTGTGAAGTTATTTGATTAATATCTCTCTCCTTCTGAGGCTGTAGGCTCAAAGGGGCAGGAACCATGTTTGCAGGGAGACGGCTTGGTCCAGACTCAGCATTCTCTTGGGCTGGCCGGACCTGACCACACGGCCCTGTACTGGATACTGATCATCTGCCCTGTTGGCCGCCAGTGTATTCTGGCCCCGGCATGTGATAAGTGCTCCGATGTCTTCTTGGTGGAGCCATCCCATCCCATCTGGAAATGCTTTCAACTTTCTTCACCCTATCAACCCGTCATTCGGCATGGGGCTCCTGTTCTGCTTTTTTGTGAGTGCACTGTTTCTGTCTTCACGTACACAGGCAGCCTGTCCGGGGCAGGGATGGGGTCTTTCCCCTGTGCCTCCCACTCTGCCTGGCACATGCCTGGGCAGGAGGGTGGTCAGTCAGTGCTGAAGACCAGGACAGTCAGTGAGTGGGGAGAGAGGAGAAGGAGAAGGAACCAGGTCTCTGTTGGAAGAGTCTTAACCCTAATGTCTAACCATATGTGGTGGTCAAACGAGTTTATGTGTAGAGCTCCAGCATAGGGTAGTAAGTAGGCATACAAAAATATTTTCAAAAAATATACTGATGTGGGAAAATGCTGCTGATTTCACGCCAAGTAAATACGATAGGAGTACCAAATGTCTAAGTAAATGAGACATTATGAAAGCTTTAATTCTAATATCTAATGTCTAGTTTTTTTATATGTGTAGGAAAAAAAAAAGACTGGGAGGACATATGCATATACTGGCTGTGGTTATCTCTGGGTGGTAGAAAAAACAGGCTTTCAAATATCTTCTATACACTTGCATTAATTTTCTTTGTTGGCTGCAGTGCATAGTTTTTGTGAATGGCAACATCAGGAAATATTACTACAGACTAAAAATGGTCCTGTGTTCGGGGTACCCGGTGTCTCCTGCTCTGCATGGCCTTTCATGCCTTTTATGTGGGGTCCTGTGGGGCTGGGCTGGAGTCCAGTGATGGGCGGGGGATCCCCATGGCCCAGAGCAGCAGGGCCATCTGGGGGCTCTTCCCCTCCAGTTGGCCATGCGGACTAGGGAACACTGGGCCAAGCCTGGGAGGACGAGTCCGGACTCTGAGACAGCACGCTGGGTCTAGGGCTGCCTTGTGGGTCGGTCCAGGTATCCAATTTGACCTTCAAGGGGCAAGGCGTAATGATGTGTGGGAAGTCTGCATCGCCTTGGCGAGTGTGTGTGTTGGTGGACAGCAGCCTCGCTGACATTAGCAGAGCACTTTACAGGTTATCGAGCAGCTTCCTTTCCAGCAGTCCCAGAATGGGTGAGATGACATCTCTCCTGTTTTTACAGAAAACCTGTGCAATAAGGGGGTCAAGAAATAGTCTCCCTCTTACCTGCGAGGGTGCCAAGCTTGGAAAGGTTAGGGGACTTACTCAAAGTCACACAGCAGGTAGTGGCAGGGCTCCCAGAATGATCTGACCCCAGCCTAGGGCACTTCATGCCACTGCACCAGTCCCTGGACGCAAACGGCAAGGCCGCCTCAGTGACCACAGCCGATCGCAGCACACAGGGATGACTTCATTAATAAGGTAACTTGATTTATTTATTTTTTCTGATGTTTACTTATTTATTTTGAGAGACAGAAAGCACGAGCTGGGGAGGGGCAGAGAGAGAAAGGGAGAGAATCTCAAGCAGGCTCCATACCACCAGCACAGAGCCCAATGCGGGGCCGAACTCATTGAGTCACGAGATCATGACCTGAGCTGAAATCAAGAGCTGGACGCTTAACTGACTGAGACATCCAGGTGCCCAAATAAGGTAACTTTAGAAGAAAGATTTGAAGGAGATGAGGGGGTTGGTCATGAGGTATCTGGGGAACTAGTAGAGGGAACAGCCAGGGCAAAGGTGCCTGCTGAGCAAACATGTCTGACACAGTCAAGGAAGAGCAAGGGGGCTTCACGCTGGAGTGCAGTGATGGGGGAGGGTCACAAGGGCTGTGGGAGACGACACCAGGGAGGTGACAGGGTGGAGGTGCTGGGCCAGATCCGGACCATCGCCAGGCCTCGCCTTTCCCCCAAGGGACTGTACAGATTGCACAGCTGGGCAGGGCCTCTGCCTTCTTGGCCCTCCCACATCACAAAGCTTTATCTAAATTAGTCTCACCGGTTCCCACTGGAGTTTCTAAGCTACTCCAGGGCAAACTCCATTGTCTGAGGCTCCTATGTATCCCTCTTGGTGATTGAAATTTGGTGCCCGTTCACTGAATGAGAGCAGGAAGGAAGGAAGAAATTTGTTTGGCCGAGGTGCACGGAGGACACTCTCCTCCAGGGAGCAATTAGGATTTGTAGGCGTGAGCCAGAGTCCACTAGGCTCCACCACTGGCCTTTAGGAGAGACTTTTCCAGCCAGGGGCCCAGGGTTTCAAGAGGATCCAGGAAGCGTTGGTCATTTGGCATTGGTGCTAGCAACAATAATGGCTTCTTCCTGCCCGTATCCCTCAGGAGGGGATCATTCAGGCTGAAGCACGGGAGGGAGATGGAGACCAGCTTCCCCTCTTGTGGGGAACTCATTAGTTCAATGAGCATATGTGGGCAGCTCACCGTGTCACCTGGTGCTAGGCACCGGGGTACAGCACCTGCAGCTCATTAGTGTAGGCCGGTAATTAGCAAAGCATTGACCTGAGAACTGGAGTCAGGGAGCTGATGGCTGTCATCTAAGCCCAGATGAGCAAGATGAGTGGGAGCTGGGTGGGAGAGGTTTGGGGGAGGCCGGAGGTGGAGTGAGGCAAGAGAGGGAATAGTGTGGACCGGACAGGAATGCACTTGAGCAGACTACAAAAGGGCATGATGGGCCAGATAAGGCCTTTGGATGTGATCCTGAAGGCAAGAGGTTAAGAAGGGAGCATGTCCTGGCTTTTATATCTCAGAGAGACTGGATGGATGTGGGGACAAGGCAGGAGGCAAGGATACCAATAAAGAGGTTGTTTCCATTTTACTGGTGCTAAGAGGCCATGAAAGTCTAGACCCATGGCAGGGAGTGGCTCACTGCCTTTCCCGGGTGAGGATGGGTGGTGGGGAAAGGAGCGTGGTGAAGGGGAACAGCAGGTGTCTGGAAGCAGGCAGAGTCAGGTTCAAGCCCTGGATTTTCTGGTTGCTGATGTGTGCCTGTAAAAAGTCACTCAAGTTTTCTGAGCGGCACTTCCTTCATCTACAATATTGAAATATTTTTTTAATGTTTATTTATTTATTTTTGAGAGACAGAGACAGAGAGAGGGTGAGTGGGGGAAGGGCAGAGAGAGGGAGACAGAGAATCCCAAGCAGGCTCTGTGCTATCAGTGCAGAGCCCGATGTGGGGGTCGAACTCATGAATCACAAAATCATGACCTGAGTCAAAACCAAGAGTCAGACGCTTAACTGACTGAGCCACCCAGGTGCCCCTAAAATGGAAATAATTTTAATAGTCCTGTCCTTATAGTGGGCAAGAGGGCCTGCCTTGGATCATGTGCTTTAGAGAGCCCTGCTCTGGACCTGCTCCAAGTAAGGTGGCCATGGGGCCAGGGACATGCCCTCTCAAGGTCCACACCTTCCCTTCTACTCAGAGCTCTAAGTATCCAGGACCCAGGAATTTCCTGCCCAAATTTGAGTCTGTGCAGGCCTCTTTCCTGGTCTATGGAATGTGGGAGAGGGTTGCAGTGTCCCCTGCTTAAGCATAAGGGCCCTCATGTAGGAAAAGAAAGAGGGAGGGCCATGGGTGGGCAGCCCCCAGCCCCCAGCCCACCTTGTTCCAGGAATCCAAGGGTGTAGAATTAGAACCTGCCTTTGAGGTTGTTATAAAGGTACATTTGTCAAGGCAAGAGGAAAGAACAAATATTATCTAACAGTTTGTTAGCCTGGTTTATAACTCTCAAATGTTTAGACACATGGCATGTGGGCCTCCATTTATACATTTGCTTTGGACCTCTCAAATGTTAGCAGTGGGCCTGATTACAGGGCTACCTCTCTGGTTTAAGATGCAAAGCAAATTGCATCCTGCACTCAAACAGGAGCCACTGCTGTTGGGAGTACTCTCTCCCCCATCGTGGAATCACGGTATCTCCTGCAGAGTTTGTCCCTTTATCTTTTGGACACTTGTAAGAATCATCATCTAGAAGATGCTGCAGAGAGTATTTCCAGGTGCAGAACCAGCACATTCTAGTGACAATGGAAGAAGGCATCCCTGGGCATGGGCAGCATTTGATGGAAACCAGAAATGATTCCACTAATGATGGCAGTGAAACAGCCCTGATGGGTAGGGGAGAGCTTTCTAGATTCTTCGAAGCATTACCTCACCCAACGAGCCTGGTTCCTTTGAATGATCGAAAGAGCCCTGGAAAAGAACCAGGAGAGCCAGGTTCTCATCCTGGCTCCGTGGCAAATTAGACCTGTGTCAAATCACTTTCCCCCTTGGTTGGTTTCCTTCTCACCAAAATGAGGGGTTCAAGCTCTGGCATCTTCTGACCCATGATTCCATGATACTTCCTACCCATCTGTCATGCTGGGCAGTGGCAGGGAGCAGGACCAGAAACTGCGAAGTGGGAGGGTCTGGCAGATACTGGGCCAGTAAGAGGTCAAAGCCAGCTAGACAGAGGCTGGGATGAGAGCTAGCAGGTAAGACATACATGAACAGCTGTACCCCCATATCCTGGAGGAGAGCCTGCTTATTCTCTGCCCTGCTTTAAACCAGTTGGGGGTGGGGTGGGTAGTGAGGTGGTCACAGAGCCACAGGCAGGATGAAGAAGTCCCTAGAGCCTGCCATAGAACTCTCCCTCTAAGGAAGAGAGCACAGAGATGCCCAATTGCTTCACAAACTGAACAGCGCTCCTAGAGGCCAATCCAACAGCTACTGCTAATTGAGTTTATTCTTCTCATTTCCATCAGCCAACATCTGATGATACCAGAGGTCAGGGGTGGGTGTCAGGAGGAGATGTTGTCACACACAGGCATGAAGTCCAACTTAATCATTCTATCACTAAGAAAACCTAGGCCATAAGCATGGGTTTTACAGGCAGATCAAGACCTGGTCACAAAAGATAACAGAGTCCTGGTCATCTGTCACAGAGCACTGGGGAGGGATTCTAGGAGAAGCCTGTCTGTGGATCTTCATATTCAGCCCCTTTTCCAGGAGTCCTAGCCAGAAGACAGAACTCCCTACTTGGGGACAGAATCCCCCTTATACTTCACTGCTTTCCTAACATCAGTTCAAACCAGCTGTCCCCATAGATGCTAAAGCAAGTGGGATACACACTTTTTCTTGCACCCCATCCTGACCAGTGAGGTTGGAAGGAAGTATATTGTAGTGCACACTTCAGGCTTCGGGGACCTTGGGTCTAGTCCTGACTCTGTCACTTGTGGTTGGGCTTCCGAGCCTCAGTTTCTCACTTACACATTGGGGGTAACAGTATCTTCCACAGTGGGTTAGTATGAAGATTAGAATTAACGCCTATAAAATGCCTGACATAACATTTGGCACAGAGTAGGCACCTAATATATGATGTTTCTTCTGTTGTCTGTGTGCCAACTGATTCTTTGACTGTGTACCATCTGAAACGAGGTGTGCCTTTTGCTCTTCGTAGTCTAACGCACAGCGTGAGCAAATGTTAAACAACCAGGCTGGCAGTACTCCTGAATATCTTAGCTGCCTTGTTTGTCTTTGCACATGAGTTAGCTCTGTTTGGAATCTGACACCAGGAAAATAGGACGGAGCATGGGGCAGACAAATATGCCCCGTGGTTGGGCCACGGGTTTTAGGCACAGATTCAGAGCACTTTCTGGTGGGGAATGTAGGTAGCAAGCTTGAGCTCGGCATGGTCAGCTGCCATTCTGCTAACATCTCATGACTAGGACTGCTCCTGATTCACAGAGAGAACTGGCAGTGGAGACAGAATAGCACACAAAGATGGGCTTATACTGCACTCAGGGATGGGAGAAGGCCAAGGTGCAACTGACAGATGGATGAACACAGAGAAATCACCTCTGCAGGATCCCCTGATAAATCACTTTCAGGTTAATGTTTCATGATCGGCTCAAAATGTTTCGCAAACAGAATCAGCCCTCCTTGACTATGGTTGGTTGTGATGATGTCATAAGCTGCAAGAAGGAAAGACAGAATAAGAGAGAGACAGAGAAACAGGAGGAGGGAGGAAGGAAGGAGGGAGGGGGAAGAGAGAGAGGGGGAGGGAGAGAAGGAGAAGGAGAGAGGAGGTAAAGAAAAGGAAGATGTTCAGAATGGTACTACGGTCTGCATGTGTCCCCCCAAAATTCATTATGTTGCAACTGTGATGGTATGAGGAGGTGGGCCTTGGGAGGTAATTAGGTCATGAGGGTGGAGCCCTCACGAATGGGATTAGTGTCCTTATAGAGACCCCAGAGAGCTCCCTCTCTGCACCTGCCATGTAGGGACACAGTGGGAAGACGACCAGCTATGAACCAAGAAGTGGGCTCTCATCAGATACCCAATCTGTTACTGCCTTGATCTTAGACTCCCAGCCTCCAGAACTGTAAGAAATAAATTTCTGTCGTTTATAAGCCACCCAGTCGGGTATTTTGTTAGAGCAGCCCAAAAAACTAAGACAGTGGGACACTTTCTTCCTCAGTGGCCTGGTCTTCTGGAGTCAGGAGCCTGTGTAAGTGAACACAACACAGCCAGAATGAACTAATGAACTAATGAACTTCCTCCTGATTTTCCCCCTTGCCCCTCCGATGAAGGTCTTGGTCCATGCAGGCCCAGGTAGTCTAACTGTTGTAGGAAGGGCCGGGTCAGCCTGGGCCAAGAGTTGTGCAGCGAAGCCTTACCCATGGTGTACCCCACCTCAAGACAGCCTCAACATACCTTCTCTCTGTAGGACCCACTCTGTTCTCCTTGAACCTGACCTCCATTTCCAGAGCCAGTTCCCTACATAGGCATTTCTGCATCCTTGCAAGTCAGGGCTTATGGTGCTGAAGAGTTGGATTCTCTTTGAATTTTACCAAGGGGGAAAAATGACCTGTTGGCAGTAGGGAGAGAAGCGCAGCTTAGAGCGACTGCACAGAATCCTCTCAACCCCATCCCACCCCTCACTGGCCCTTCTTACCCTGAAGTCCAGCTGTGCAAAGGACTCAGGCCTGTGCAATCTCAGAGTCTCAAGTTTAAAATAAGAACCAAACTTTAAACGTCATAGTACTTCTGAACTATGTCTTTACAAAAGATTTCTTGCCATCAGATTTTAAAATTTTTTCAACGTTTATTTATTTTTGAGAGACAGAGAGAGACAGAGTGCAAGTAGGGGAGGGGCGGAGAGAGAGGTAGACACAGTATCTGAAGCAGGCTCCAGGCTCTGCACTGACAAGTTGACAGCAGTGAGCCCGATGTGGGGCTCGAACTCGTGAACCGTGAGATTATGACCTGAGCCAAAGTTGGATGTTCAACTGACTGAGCCACTCAGGCGCCCCAGAACCAAGATTTTTAAAGCCCACTCACATATAAACATGTCTATGCAAATATATCCTGCACCTGCAAAATATGAGGTTCTGGGCTATTTATACTTGTGTGATCTACCTTAAGTGTTAGAAGGGAGTAGAGATGTTTAATAAATGTTTAATAAATCTGTTCAGATGTACCTATTTGCAGATCCTAGAATACATAGGTTTTCCAATCTTTCCCCAAGGGTATTAATCCTGTCTCTCTCTCCCCTTCTCCAAGTAGCCACTCCTCTAACTGGAATTGGTGCCCCTCATCTATGCTTCCCTGTCCCCCGAGGCAAACAGCTATTTAACACTTCACTGGGAGGTCACTGGTCTCTTGTCTGTCTCTCCTACTAGATTCCAAACCCTGTGACGTGAAGGATGGTGTCCTACTTCTGTTCCCAGTGCCTGGGACAGGGCTGAAATTTGATGGGCCCCTAATCAGTGATGCTTGTCTAAGTGAACAAATGAATGAATGAACGAGCATATATTCTTATAGGAGGGAAATGAGCTAAATCAGGAATGCCAGGAATGTTCTGGATGGGCAGCTGGCTATGGGGTGGGTGGTTTGAAAGCTAGGACATTTGTCCTCTCCCACCTGGAAATGAGCTTGATGGGACTCCCTTAGTTCACTTCAGGCGTGGCCTGGCCATCACCTGCCTCACCCACTCTGACTTACAGAAAGACAGGGAAGGATCTCTTCCCTGTTATTTTAAAAAAAATTTTTAATGTTTATTTATTATTGAGAGACAGAGAAACACAGAGCATGAGCAGGGGAGGAGCAGAGAGAGGGGGAGACACAGAATCTGAAATAGGCTCTAGGCTCTGAGCTGTCAGCACAGAGCCTGATGCGGGGCTAGAACTCAAAAACCGCCGAGATCATGACCTGAGCCAAAGTCGGATGCCCAACCGACTGAGCCACCCAGGCACCCCGCGTTCTTTTTTTCTTTTAAGTTTATTTATTTTGAGAGAAGAGAGCCCACGCAGGGGAGGAGCAAAGAGAGAGGGATAGAGAGAAGCCATGCAGGCTGCATGGTGTCAGTGTGGAGTGGGACCCAACACAGGGCTTGATGCCACGAACCGTGAGATCATGACCTGAGCTGAAATCAAGAGTTGGACGCTTAACTGACTGAGCCACCCATGCTTCTCTGTGCGATGCATTCTCTAACTTGAGTGGCACTGGGAACCGAGCAGATCCTGAAGGAAGCAGAGTGGTCTGGGAGGTTAAAGGCCTTTCTGAGGTAGGTTGGAGGAGCAGTGGCCACAGAAAGAGGGGCTCAGACCTCTGGGAGGTGGAGAGAGTACAGTAAAACCTTGGTTTGTGAGCATGATTCGTTCCAGAAATGCTTATAACCTAAAGCGCTTGTATATCAGAGCGAATTTCAAGAGCCACTGACTCCATTTACCTTTTACCTCCCCAATAGGATTTGACGCTAATATAGATTGATCTGAGCCACTTGGATCCACTCCCTTCCTGATGGATATATTTCCATTGTTCCCAGTCACAGGAGGGCAGTATCATCCTCATCTACCTGTGCTTCTCCAACATAGGTTCCTGGGGGTGAAATTGTGGGGGACTAAGCTTTTTTCCTTTTTGCTATATACTAACAGATTCCCCTCCATATGGAGATGTAGTCTTTTGCATCCCAACTGGTAGGACCCATTTACCCATTAACCAAGCCAGCTCCTGATATTGTCTGATATTTTCAATGATATGGAAGAATGGTATCTTGCTTTTACTTTTTGTTTCTGTGGTTGCCTCTGAGGTTGAGCATATATATTTTTTTCCTATATGGATGCCCAAATACTCCATAATTTATTGAATCATTTATCCTCTTCCCACTGGTTTAAATGCCAACATTTTAATATATTTTATGTTCACATATGCACAGATTATCCTACTCAGTTCTACTGATCAAGTTGTCTATTCCTGGATCAGTCAATACTGCACTATTTTAATTATTATAGCTTTATTATATATTGGTATCTGTCTGTCATTCTGGGATGCTATAACAGAATACCATAGATTGGATGGCTTAACAACAAACATTTATTTCTCACAGCTCTAGATGCTGTGAAGTCCAAGGACAAAGTGGTGTAGATCTGGTGTCTATTGAGAGCTTTCTTCCTGGTTTGTAGGTGACCACCTTCTTTTTATGTCCTCATTTGATGGAGACAGAAATGATCTCTCTCTTGTTTCTTATTATAAGGGCACTAATCCCATTCATGAGAGCTCCACCCTCTTGCCTAATCATCTCCCAAAGCTTCCATATCCAAACACCATCTCTTTGGAGGTTAGGATTTCAACATATGAATTTGTGTGTGGGGGGGTAGGGGTGGGGAACAAACATTTAGCCCATTACAGGGCCAATATTAGTTTGCTAATCCTCATAGAAATTCTGTGAAGGTAATTATTATTCTCTTTTTTTTTTTAATTTTTTTTCAACGTTTATTTATTATTTTTGGGACAGAGAGAGACAGAGCATGAACGGGGGAGGGGCAGAGAGAGAGGGAGACACAGAATCGGAAACAGGTTCCAGGCTCTGAGCCATCAGCCCAGAGCCCGACGCGGGGCTCGAACTCATAGACCGCGAGATCGTGACCTGGCTGAAGTCGGACGCTCAACCGACTGCGCCACCCAGGCACCCCTATTATTCTCTTTTTAAAGATGAGGAAATTGATGCCCAAAGAGTTAAAATGATTTGTCCATGCCCTGTCTCACCCAGTACCGAAGGCTGAAAGGGGCTTCAGATGGGATTCTGTTGATTACTCTGCCTGTTTTGTTTTCCTCGGCCTTGCCACTCTTTGATGTGACCTGAACTGACCATGGTGCACTGCAGAAAACAGCCTCATCCCTGAGATTTTGTGAGGAGCACTGAGGAGTTATGTCCTACATGACATAGTGTCCCATTGCCCCCTCCTTCCCCAAGGGGACCCGCTGGATAACTCCAGAGCATGAATGGACTATTTGTAACCTCAGCCTCAGAAGAACTGAGGTTCTTTCAGCAACTGATTTGTTTTTCTCTTTTGGACATTGTGATTCTTGAGCTGTGGTGCTCTTTATTCTGGGCCCTCTTCACTCTGGGTTCTAGAAAACTCAGAGCCAGGTGTGTGGCCCTCCTTAGCAAGTAGAGAGGACTTCATAGCAGGCTTTGGGCCTACTGTCTTCATTCTTGGCTCTGTCTTACTTTTCTACTCATTCTATCCTTTGACTCATTCTTCCCTCATCTGCTTTTAAAATGTTTTATTTTAGTGTATTGTTGATGTGTATCTTTTTACTTAGACTTCAGTCCTTTTTTTTTTTTTTTTTTTTTGTAATATAAATGAAAAGATTTTTGGTGATATAAGTGAAAAGTTAAAGCATTTCAGATAGTGGTAGGAGCTATTTGGGGCCTGATCCCAGTGAGTTAGAAGGTTCCCAAGTTGTGTGGGGGCCTCTCCCACCTCAATGGGGAGAATTCCCCAGATTCCATCCCCTATAGCCACTGTGTCTCCCAAGCCTCAGCCCCAGCAGTGGCCTGTTTCTCCATGCTTCTGGGGCTTGGTCTGTATTCCACGGAGTTGCCTGTCTCAGTCTCAGCTTCTGCTACTGCCCTGCGAGAGGCCAGGACCCTTCTGGGCACTCATCCCTGAAAGAGCTTCCACTGACTCAGCCATGACTCACCAGCAGTGGGCCCCCAGCAGGCCTGGCGGCCTCCAGGGGTGGTCTGGGGAAGGCCTAGAGTTGCCAAGCTGGAGATGTTGCTGACCTCTCTAAACTACTGAGAAAGTTTGATTTGTGGCAGCTCAGCCTTCAGGGTTTGAAGCTCCCAGAACATCTGCTCTCAACTCAAACCAGTAATTAGTGGGACTGTGGAATGGAAATCTGGGAAGAGTTTTCTAAGCAGTGAAATGTTGGAGAGAAAAGAGGACTGGACTGTGGGTCAGGAGACCTGGAATCCAGTCCTGCTGTTACTGCTTGCCAGCTTGCAGCCTTGAGCAGATCTCTTTCCTTCTCTGAACTCTGTAAAATGGGGATAAGACCCGGATGGGGATTCCTTCAATTATTCAATAACAATGACCTAGCACCTTCAATGTGCTAAGGACTGTTCAAGGGGCTGTGGATACAGTGATGGATGAGAAGATAAGCCCCCTTCTTGTGGGGCTTATCTGTACTCTAGTGTGAGCAAAGACTGTCAGTAGCAACCTAATAAACCAATGAACAAGGTAACTTGAGCTTTTGATAAATACCATCAAGCAAATAAAATGGTGACTCAAAGGAAAATACTAGGGAGAGGGGAGTTAAAAGTGCCAGAGAAGGCCACAGATGCCTTGTGCTGAAGTGACAGCCATGGGAGTGGAGATAAATGAGCAGATTCTAGATCACATTGGAGATAGAGCCCAAAGGATTTGCTGATTGGGATCAAAAGGATGACTAGTGGGCATTTTAGATTGAGTAAGAGTCAATGGCAGTGTTGGTTCATTGAATTGGGGAAGAAATAAGTCTGGGAGGGAAAATTGAGAGATTGGTCATGGACACGTCAAGTCTGAGATCCTAGGTTGACACTCAAGTGGGGATAAGATGAAGGCAGTTGGGCACCCTGTTTCAAAGTGTGGCCTAGAACTATAGAGCAGACTCAAAGGGCTCACACATGGTGAAGAGGTAGCAGAAATGTGGATGCAGCTTTCCAGGGCACTTTACACATGTTCCACCCACTCCATCCCCTTTCGAACGTCCTCTAACTGGCCCCCTCTCCCAGTGCCTCAAGTATCCCAGTGCTGGTCCCAAAGTTCCTCCATGGGTGGCTCTGGGGCTGTTCGCACTTCTCGGCACAAAATCCACACCAGTTACATCCTGGGCCCTTGGGCACATTTCCCAGTTAGCTGACAAGTAGGAAAGCAGCCACAGACTACCTTTCACTGAGGTATCAGTGACACTGGGCCTCTTTTTCTCTGGTGGTGTATTTTTCCTTCTCTTTTTTGGGGATAGGGAGAGGGTTCATGTAGGTGCAAAGGAACAATGTCCCAATCCAAAGGTATTGGGAAGTTGTTGGGGTGTGTTAGGTTGGGGGCTGGCTTTGAGCAGTTCAGAACCCTCTGAGGCCTTAGGATCTCCATGTGAGGAGCTTTCTTGGACAGGGGAAAGCCTTTTGTCCTGAGAGAACTTTAGAAGACAAATAGGATGCTGGCTTCTGGTAAAGGGGTGCCCCAAAGACCCCACATGGCAGCTCTTATCCTTGCATCAGGCATGGAAATTATAGGTTTGTGTTCTGGTGACACAGCTAAGGTCAGTGCACTCTGGGATAAAGAAACATCTTAGCAACTGTACAGATAAGCTCCATTTGCTCCAGGTTGATACTAAAGTGAACGGGGTCCCTAATGAGCATCTGTTCCTTGCCCAGTATGAGATCCTTTTCCCTGTCAGTTCCTTTTAAAGCCCACAATCAGTCTATCTAATAGATACTGGCATCTCCATTTGCAATTGAGGGGCAGGATGGCTGATTAAGGAGGGACCTGGGACTGTCAGCCAAGTTGGGATCTTTACCGCATCTCCAGGACAAGGTCTGGGATCTTGGCAAGAGGGCAGATGAGCTCTGACTTACCCAAGGGTCCAGCAGAGAACAGTTCATGCTCAGGGACCTAGCTTCTTTGTGTTCTGCCTTGTGGGAAAAACACCCATCCAGTGGCTCTAGCCTAGTGTCCTCAGCAGAGAGATGGGTACTAAGGCCAGACTCTCTGGGTATTTATTCAGCTCAGCCTTTTACTAACCCAGTGACTTTGGGTAAGTCACTCAGTCTCTCAGGGAATAGTGAAAGAAACCATCTTGTAGAGTTATTTGAGAACTAAAGGGTGTAAAAAAAGGTGGCTATAGTAAGGTGCAATCAAAGTCAGCTGTTATTACCGTTATCTATACAGCAATCAAGGAGCTCTTGTTGGCCATGCTGGGATCTAAAACCAATCCTTGTTGTCAGAGAGGTAAGGTATTATGGCTGGTCAGGCCCTGGGTTGTTGCCCTCCCCTGTGACTAGGGAACATGTCTCTTACCAGAGGTAGAGAGATGGGAAATTTTGAGAGGCAGTTAGAAAAAGTCAACAAAACAAAACGAAAACCAAAGCAAAAGTAAAAACAACAACTTCTACGTCATCCACAGGTTGCTCCAAACTGTTTTGTCTACTGTCTTAGACAATAGTAGTCAACTTAAATGGATATCTCAGGAGCACTTAGCCTGTGGCCATCTAGAGTTGAGTGTCATGGAACTTTGTATTGGTTGGCTAGAGCTGTCATAACAAAATACCACACACTGGATTGTTTACATAACAGACATCTATTGTCTCCATTGTTCTGGAACCTGGAAGTCCAAGATGAAGGTCAGCAGGTTTAGTTCTGAGGCCTCTCTTTTTGGCTTGCAGATGGCTACCTTCACCCTGTGTCTTCACATGGCCTTTTCTTTGTTCATTTGCATGTCCTGAGTCTCTTTTGTGAGTTTAAATTTCTATTTCTAATAAAGATACTAGTCAGATTAGAGTAGGGCCCACCTCAATGGCCTCTTCTTAACTTAATCACCTCCTTAAAGGCCCTGTCTCCAAATACTGTCACATTCTGAGGTTCTGGATATTAGAGTTTCAACATATGTATTTTGAGGAGGATGCAGTTCAGCCCAGGACTAATTCCATGCACAGAATTCTGGAATGTACAGAATACAGACTTTAGGAGGTTTTCGGAAATCACCAACAGGATCTCAAGAGCAGTCAGATGGAGGAGATGCATAGGGCACAATAAGGTGAAAGGGGTTGGAGCTTCCATGCCCAAATCTCCATGTCTTCATCTACCTGGAAGCTCTCAGAAGCCTGTCCTTCCGTTTTTTTTAAGGAGGCTTCATTACCTAGGCATGATTAAGTAAATCATTGGCCGTTGGTGACTGAACTCAATCTTCAGCTCTCCACACCCCAGAGTTTGGAGGGTGGGACTGAAAGTTCTAAAGCTGTAATCACACTGTAAAATCACGTGTTGGTTTCCCCGGCAACCAGCCCCCATCCTTAGGCCACCTAGGGGTTTTCCAAAAGCCACCTCATTAGCATAACAAAAGACACCTTTGTCATCTCACCACTTAAGAAATTCTAAGGATTTTAGGAGCCTGTGTTAGAAACTGGAACAAAGATCAAATATATATTTCACAATATCACATGAAGACTTGAACATTTGCCAGCCATCTTTATCCTGTGTCGACTTCTGCCCTGCCCGCCCCCACTCCCAGCAACCCCTGTTATGCTTGTTGTGTTTTTCAATCAAGACTTTCTGCTGCAAAGAACTAAAAACTCAACTAGAGGGAATTTACAGTCTTGCAAAACTGGAAAGTCTTGAAGTAGGGAAGACTTCAGGCTTGGTTTAATCCAGCAAGCCAACAACATCAAAAAGGACTGATTTCTTTACACTTCTCTTCTCTTCCATCTGCACTGTTGGCTTTACTCTAATCCTACTCCTCTATGATCCTAAGGTAGCTACCATGAGCTCCCATATTGCACAGAGAGGGGGAATTAGTGAAAGTAGGAAGTTCAAGTCAAGCCCTCCTATCTTATAATTCCAAGCAAGAACTCTGTTTTTCACCCTGGTTGGATCCACTTAAAACAATTTCCACCATTTAACTGATAGCTATGGTCTCAGGGATGAAATATACTGATTGGTTCATGGGTAGTTTGGGGCCAGATTTCCTCAGATTACTTGGACTTGAAGGAGAGAAGAGTATTCCTGCACAAAAATGAATTTTATTAGAAGGGGGAAGGAGAGTGGACATTGGCTAGGCAACTACAGATATTATGACATTTTCCAACCCTCTCAGCTGCCCACTCCTGGTAGTTAGGCAATGATGGGGGTCCTCTCACCTCTGTCTTTTGGGCATGAGAAAGTTACCAGTGCAAACTTTGCTCCAAACCCTTCTCAATTTTCCCTAGCAGACATCTTTGATGACTTTCTTATATATACTCTACATCTGCCACTCATTTCTTGCCTGGTTCTGATGGATGAGTGGGCCAACTGCCCAAATCCATACTATAGTTCAGATCCTAGGACAATCTGAGTGCTTAGAAAATCCTAAACAACCATATCAAGGCTCTGCCCATCCTTGTTTTTGCATATTACTCCAAATTGGATTCTACCTCATGTTCAGCTTTCTCATCCCTGGCAGGGAGGGCAGTTTGAGGGGGTTGAGAGGCCTTTCTAAGCAAATAGGTACAAGTACAGTTTTTTGTTTTTTTTTTTTAGTTTATTTATTTATTTTGAGAGAGAGAAAGAGCACAAGTGGGGGAGACAGAAAGAGGGGGAGAGAGAAAATCCCAAGCAGGTTTTGCACTGTCCCAACATGGGACTTGAACTCATGAACTGTGAGATCATGACCTGAGCCAAGACCAAGAGTTGGACACTTAACTGACTGAGCCACCTAGGTATCCCTATAGTGCGTTTCAAAAGATTTGAGACCGACAAGTCAATATAGTGTCTGGCTGCAAACCATTAGTGCAGCTGTGCCAATGTGGACATTCCAAATAGTTCGTGCTCCCTGCCCTCCCTGGGGGACTTGGATTCCCCCTCGCTGTCACTTGTTTCATAAGCCCAGCCAACACAATTGTGGTGATGATGGTAAACTTCAAGTGTTGTTAATGTGGTGATGATAAATGTCTACATAGCATTCATGTGTCATTATGATGATGATAGTAAATATGTGCATGGTATTCATATGTCAGGAATCATTCTCAATGCTTTGTATATATTGGCTCATTGAATCCTCACAAAACCCTAAGAGATCCTAAGGCATTATTATTGTCCCCATTTTAAGGCAAGGAAACTAACCCCAGCTAGGTTAGACATTTGCCGAAGTTCTTGGGGCTGTTAAGTATCTAGGGCAGGGTCTGACCCAGGTAGTCTTGTTCCAGATTCCAAGGTCTTAACCCTTAAGCTATTTCAGGGATATGTGAGGACTTACTTGTAAGGACCCACATTCTTGGGGGCATTATGCTTTTGATTTAAAAGAGAAGATAATGGACATTTTCTGAGTGCCTATTGAGGGCTAGGCACTTTGCATATCTGCTGCTCAAGAACCCTCAGAGCTGGGTTTCGTTATGTTAGTTTTAGAGACGACAAAGTTGTAGCTGGGGGCAGTTAAGTGACACAGCCAGTAAGTTTATAAAACTGGGATTTCAGCTCCAAACTGTGTGGTAGTAAAGCCTGTGCTCTTCACTCCGGATCCAGCTGCTTCCCAGGCTAGCAAAAGTCCCTTCATGGTCCTTCATGCCAGTGTTTTTGGCTCCTTGGGACTCAATGACTGAATGGTAGTGAGAATCAATTTAGTATGTCAAAACCAGCCTTTTAAAAAATGAAATAGCTCGGAAAAGAATAAAGCACGCAGAAGAAAGAAGAGATAAAAATAGAATACAGTAGAATAAAATAAAACACATAAAAAGAAGTGTTTTTTGGTAAAACTTTGCATTTAGTTATTCCCATTTAGATACTGAGCTGTAATGTAAACTGAGTCACACTAAAAAAAAATTGGAAGCCACTGCTCTGTGCTCTTCTGACCATTTGGTTTCAGGCACCTTCTCTATGACCCAGGAGTTATGACACTTATGATAGGCCCCGAACCCTCTCCAGTTTTGAATTGAGCTATTTCTGAAACAAGTTCATTTCCTGTTGGAATTCCCAAGGATTAGGGACAAGACTACCAATTTGGTCAACTTCAGGATAGCTACTAAAAAACACATTCCCTTGCTGCCTTTTGCATCCAGTGCTCTGCAGTTTTTCTCAGAGCCACAGTCCTAGATTCTCCCTTTGTGTCTGGGCACTAGTCCACCTGTGGGCAGAGAACATTTCCTCCCCATGTTCTGGGTCATCTCTCTTTTGATTCTTCTTTTTAAAAAATCTAGTTTTAGTGTTTATCAGGGTAATACATGTATGTGGTTTAAAGACTCAAGAGAGGCTTGCTATGAAAACAAAAGCCTTTTTTTTTTTTTTTTTGCCTCTGCCAACTGCCTGCCATTTTCTGCTTCCTAGTCTTAGCATTTCCAACTGATATGTGTGACATTTACCTCCATTTTGCCAAAAAGCATGCTTAGACTGTTATTTCTTGATTTTTCAGTTTCGGACAAGACCTTTTTACTTCTTACTATGAAATAAATTTAGCTCTTTGTCTGAGACACCCTGTTTATAGCACCATCTTTCCAGTATAGCTATATAATAATTTTTATTAGATAAATATTCATTGTTTGTATTATGATTATATAAACCCTACTCACAGTTGAAAGATATAGTATACTATGCTTATTTTTTTAAAGCACAATATTAAGTTTTCCCTGGATATAACTGACTTGATTTTTCATTTGCTTAATTATCTATGTGCTTATCACTAATTTAGCCCCCTCCAAATTAATTGTCACTAGTTGTGTAAATCTCTTCTCAACACGTTCAAACATGACAAAGCAATATGGTAATATCTCCTTACTGGAGAAATCCCCCAGAGGCCTCTGACCTTCTCCAAAATGTATGGGTTTCTTCCTAAGCCTGTTTCACAGCTGTTTTCTTGAGATTTCCCTGCACCTCACCTGAGAATCAACATTTTAAGGTGTTGCATGCCCCCAAATGTCTTTATTCTACTCTCACACTAATTAATAGTTTGGCTTAAGACAGAATTCTAAGTTGGAAATAGCTTTCCCTTAGAATTTTGAAGACATTATGGTACTTTCTAGCTTCTAGTGTTACTTTGAGGAGTCCGGAGGTATTTTGGCCATTGGTCCTCTGTTCACTGATTTTCTCTCTGGAAATGTGTGGATATTCCTTTTACTTCATTGTTCTGAGATTTTGTGATGCAGTGCCGGTGTAGGTTTATCTTTATCCACTGAGCTGAACATTCAATGGGCCTTTTCAATCTGGAAATTTACGTCTTTCAACTCAGACATTTTCTTTAACTAGTTCTTTGATAATTTCCACGTTTCTGTTTTATTTTTCTATCTTTGTGGGGTTTTTGTTCTTGTTGTTATTTGAAAGTTGGACCTCCTTTATGGTTCTTTAATTTTCACTTTTCTCTATCTTCTTTCTCTGAGATTTCTTCAGCTTTATCTTTCAGCCCTTCCATTTCTTTGTTGATTCCTAAGACTCTTTTTATTTTTAAAGTCTCTGTTTCTTCTTTTTTTAAACATCCTGTTTTTTCTGGTTTCATGGTTCAGTATTATCTGCTAACTCTCTAAGAATATCAGTAATAGTCTTTTCAAAGTTGCCCCTTCCTGCATAGGCTCTGTTTCCTCCAAGTTGTTTTCTTTCCCCTCCTGTTTGCTTTGTTTTTGTCTGATGTAGTGAGTAGATGCTTTTTTTCAAATACTTATTCTTGATTGGTTGCTCATATTTCAGAGTGGTATACCCAAAAACCTCTTTGGAAGCACTGAGCCCATGGGTGGGGGCAGGGGGATTGTTCTCAATATAGAATGACAGGACTTGGGATGTTTCCATGAAAACTCTTCATGATAGCATCTTTAGACTCTGGGCTGGTCAGAGTACCCAAAGAAGACCTTTCTACTCTCCAGCTTGGAAGCACAGGTCTGGATGCCTGTGCTCTGCATACAGCGTTGGGAAGAAAGCTGAGGTTGGCAGTTCTCAATCTTCAGTAAGCAAATTTTCACTTAATCCCTCTAAGATCAGTATTTAAGTTGTGTCTTCAGTTGTGCCTGGAGTTTCCCAGTACAGAGTCTCTTTGCTGTAACCTCAACAGAGAATAAACCTCCAGTCTTTTGCTGGGATGAGGAGAGGCAAAGGCCAAGGTGTGCTGAGTAGGACAGAAAAAGCAAGAGGGTGGAGTCTAACTGCTTTTTAAGTAAACTTTCATTAATTATTTTTTCTTTAGTATACTTTTACCCTCATTTTAAATTTCTGAATCTTCTGGAGATTCTGTATTGAAAATGGGGTCTTTTCTTTACTGATTGCTCTAGCTAAAGGCTTATCAAAACTACCTTTTGGTTTCATTGATTTTCTCTTTGTGTTAGTTTGCCTTCTATTTCACTGATTCCTACTCTGATGTTTATTATTTCCTATTTTCTGCTTACATCAGATTTGACTTACTCTTCTTTTTCATTGATTTTAGATATTTCTTTTCTTCTCTTATGTTGACATTTAAAGCTATAAATTTTTGTTGTGGCCATAAAGTTCGATGTGCATTTTTAAAATTTTGATTCAGCTTAAGATATTTCCTAATTTCCCTTCTAATTTCTCTTTTTTTGAAGTTATTTAGAAATGTGTTGTTCAATTTCCACATATTTGGAGATTTGCCAGATTTATTTCTATTATTGATATCTAATGTAATACCTCTTGTGGTTGGAGAATGTACTTTGTATAATTTTAATCTTTTCACAGTCACTGCAGGCTTGTTTTATGGCCTAGCATAGAGTCTCCTGATAAATGCCTCATGCTGACTTAAAAAGAATAGGTATTCTGATGTTGCTGGGTGGAGTGTTTATACACATCAGTTAAATTGAGTTAGTTGATAGCATTTCTCAGATCTTAACCTTACTGATATTCTTTCTACTTATTCTATCAATTCCTGAAAGAACACTATCAAAATTTTCACTATAATTTTTGTATTATAAACTACATTAAATTTTTTTAAATGTTTATTTAGTTTTGAGAGAGAGAGAAAGAGAGAGAGTGAGTGGGGAAGGGACAGAGAGCAAGGGAGACACAGAATCTGAGACAGGCTCCAGGCTCTGAGCTGTGAGCACAGAGTCCAATGCAGGATTCAAACCCACGAACCATGAAATTGTGACCTGAGCTGATTTGGACACTTAACCTACTGAGCCACCCAGGCACCCCTACACTACATTTTTTCATTCTGTCAGTTTTTACTTCATACGCTTCAGGGTGTTGTTGTTGTTGTTGTATAAGTGCATACACGTTTATAATTTTGTACATCTTCTAGCTTTACTGACATTTTGTTACTATAAACTAAACCTCTTTTGTCAGTGACAGCCCCTGCCTTAAAGTCTATTTTGTCTGATATTAACATAGACATTCCAGTTATATTTATTGTTTGCTCATATACATTTTTATATCTTTTAATTTACTTGTTGGTCTATCTTTAATGTTGGTCTGAATTTAAAGTGCATGTTTTGTAGCTAGCTTGCTATTTCTTTTCAGTCTTAAATGACCTTTGCCTTTTGATTGAAGTGTTTAATCCATTTATATTTGATGTAATTATTTGTATTTAGAGCTATGACTTTACTGTTTGTTTTCTACTTGTGTCATCTCCATTTTGTTCTTTTGTTCATCCTTTATTGCCTGCTTTTGTATGAAAAAATATTTTTGGTATACCATTTTAATACCTCTTTACTTTTTCCCTCAGCTTTATTTAGCTGTTCATTTATTTATTACCATGTTGTTACAAATGGCAGGATTTCCTTCTTTTTAATATATATTAAACTTTTCTTTATCCATTCATCGATTCAACACATTGTTTCCATATCCTGGCTATTGTGATTTTTTAATGCTGAAATCAACATGGGAATGAAGATCTCTTTGAAATACCGATTTAATTTTCTTTGGATATACACTCAGAAATGGGATCGTAATGTAATTTAATTTTTTTTTATTTTTTAAGGAAACTCCACAATGTTTTACATAATGCCTGTACCAATTTACTGTCTCACCAACAGTGTACAAAGATTCCTTTTTCACCACATCCTTGCCAACTTGTTATCTTTAGTCCCTCTGATAATAACCATTTTAAAAAATGTGAAGTGATACTTCATTGTGGTTTTGATTTGCATTTTTGTGATGACTAGTGAAGTTGAGCACCTTTGCATGTACCTGTTGGCCATTTGTGTGTCTTCTTTTGTGAAATGTCTATTCAGGTCTTTGCCCATTTGTTTTTTGTTTTCTTGTTTTGTTTTATTTTGTTATTGAGTTGTATGAGTTCCTTATATATTTTGGATATTATTCCTTATCAGACATGGCTTGTGAATATTTTCATCCATCCCATAGACTGTCTTTTCACTTCATTGATTTTTTCCTTTGCTGTGCAGAAGCTTTTTTCATTTGATACAATCCTCTTTAGCATGTTCTGTTTCAATCTGAAGAACCTGAGCATTATTGTTAAGTCATGTCTAGTGATGATGAACTCTCTCAGTTTTTGTTTCTCTGGGAAAAACTTTATCTCTCCTTCACTTTTAATGGATACTATACTGGTTATAGTATTCTTGGTTGGCATAGTTTTCTTTCAGTACTTCAAATATATTATCCAGGTCTCTCTGGGAATGCAAGATTTCTGCTAAGAAATCCACTGATAGTCTTATGGGGATTTCCTTATATGAGATGAGTCTCTTTTCTCTTGCTGCTTTCAGAGTTCTTTTTGTCCTTGACTTTAGACAATTTGATTATAATATTTCTTGATGTAGTCCTTTTTAGGTTAATCTTACTTAGGGACTTTTGAGCTTCATGAATCTGGATGTCCTTTCTCCTCCCAAGATTTGAGAATTTTTCAGCCACTATATTTAAAAATAAGTTTTCTCTCTCCTCCTTTCAGAAATCCCATAATGCATAAATTGATTTATTTGCTAGTTTACTGTAAACTGCATAAGTTTCCTTCACTTTTGTATTCCTTTTTCTTCTCTAGATAATGTCAAACTATCAAGTCTTTGAGTTTGCAGATTATTCTTGCTTGATCAAGTCTGTGGTTGACACTGTCTATTGAATTTTTCATTTTGTTAATGATATTCTTCAGCTGCTGAGTTCTTTTTAATGATTTCTATCTCTTTGTTAAACTTCTGATTTTATTTATGTGTTGTTTTCCTGATTTCACTGAGTTATGTGTCTGTATTCTCTCATAGCTTCTAAGCTTCCTTAAAACAGTTATTTTGTTATCATAGATTCATAGATTTCCATTTCTTTGAGGTCAGTTATTAAGAAGTTTTTGTGTTCCTTTCATCGTGCCATGTTTCCTTGATATTTCATTTTCCTTAGAGCCTTATGTTGATGTCTGCACATTTAAGGAATCCATAACCTCTTCCACACTTTACAAACTGGCTTTAGTGGGGAAAGAACTTCACCTCTGGGTGGGTTCTAGGGAACTGGCTGGGTGAGGTGCTATGGCTCCAGCTCTGGGGGCATAGTTTTAGCTCCAGATCTGGAGAAGACACAGTGGTGTAGTCTCTGTGCAGCTCTGGAAGCTGAGGTCAACATCACCAAAGACTGTGGAGGTTCTTAGCAGCCAAGGTGGCAGGTGTTCACAGTGATGGTGATAGGTCTTTATGTATTGGGGTCCATCTTAGCAAAGGTTGTTGGGGTCCTCCTGTTCTTTTTATTCCCCACAGGGCAAAGTTGTGGCCCAGAAGATCTTTCTTGGTGCTGGATTTGACGTGCAGTCATGCTCTCTACAGTGATGGTACCAGTGTCTGATGCACATTCAAGTGATCATAGTGCCAGGTGTGGTGTGTGAGCATGTGCAGGCCACTGTAGCTCCAGGGTCTGGGATGCAGACATGCTTGTTGAAGCAGGAGTACTGGTGTCTAAGATGTAAGCACATGTCAACTGACCGTGGCTCTGGGATCAAGGACACAGGTACAGTTGTTGTAGTGGTCATGCCATTGTCTGAGGCACGACTATACATGGAGCAGCTGCTGAGCTAAGGTCTGAGGCATGTGTGTTACTGTTGGGTAGGGGGAGTGGGGGATACAGCAGTAGCACCTTCTCAGGGAAGGGAGTATGGCAATGGTTCTCTTGGTGGGGAAGGGCATAGCAGTGGCTTCTTCTCTGGGTGGGGGGCACAGCAGTACCAACAGTATCAACTCCAGGCATCTTCATCATCTGAAGGCAGCACCAATAAATACTGTGGGAGTCTTTGATGGTGAAAGCTTTGAGTGTCTGCAGCAGTGGTAAGGGGTGCTGGGATCCTCTTGATCTCTTTTCCCCCAATGTGGGGAGGTCATGTTGAGGGAACCTCTCTTGGTACTGAGTTATGTCAGACTGGAGCATAGAGTAGTCTAGATAAAATACTTTCTATGCTTTTCTATGCAACCATTTTTGGATTTGTGCTCCACCGAGTTGCTGCAAATTCTTCATTGTATTCCAGACTTCTCCCAGTGCTATTTTCATCTGTTTGTATTTCTTTACTCTATACTTTTGTGGATGTTGTCTTTTACGGGAAGGACACACACTGAGATGTCCTAGTGTGCTAACTTGCTAAGATCACTTCTTGATTTACTTTTAACTAAGTTTCTTTGAATTTTTTTCCTTTGGTCGCTGCCCTGGGGATTACAATATGCGTCTTCAATTTATCACAATCTACTTTAAATTAAAACTGATTTTTTTTTTTTTTTTGGTGAAAAAAGAAACTTGGCATTAGTCTAGCTCCATTTCTCATTCCCCCCATGTTATTATTGTCATATTCATGTATAGGTGTTATAAACCCCCAGTGATGTTATCATTCCTGCTTTGAAAAATCCTATGTGTTTTTAAAAATTTAAGAGAAGAAAACATAATATGTATTTATATTATTGTATATGTATTTTTTATTTACCTTCATGCTTGCCATTCCCAGTAACTTTCATTTCCTTTTTGTGAACTGGTTACCATCTGGTTTCTTTCGGCTAGAAGAATTTCTTTTAGGTTTTTTTTTTTGTAATTTAAGTTAGATAAAAACAAATTCTCTCAGTTTTCTTCATCTGGAAAAGGATTTATTTCACCTCCATTTTTAGAGATAGTTTTATTAGATAATAAATTCTTAGGTGGCAACTTTTTTTTTTAGCTTTTATTTATTTTTTATTATAGAGAGAATGACAGAGAGCACATGAGTGAGGGAGAGGGGCAGAGGGAAAGAGAGAGAGAGTCTTAAGCAGTCTCCATGTTCAGCGTGGAGCCCAATGTAGGGTTCGATTCCACAACTCTGGGGTTGTGACCTGAGCTGAAATCAACAGTTGGACACTGAACTGACTGAACCACCCAGGCACCCCTCCTTTAGCATTTTAAATATGTCATTCCACTGCCTTCCAGCCTCCATTATTTCCAAGAAGAAGTAAACCATGAGTTGTATTATTGTTTTTTTTTTAATTTTTTTTCAACGTTTTTTATTTATTTTTGGGACAGAGAGAGACAGAGCATGAACGGGGGAGGGGCAGAGAGAGAGGGAGACACAGAATCAGAAACAGGCTCCAGGCTCCGAGCCATCAGCCCGGAGCCTAACGCGGGGCTCGAACTCACGGACCGCGAGATCGTGACCTGGCTGAAGTCGGACGCTTAACCGACTGCGCCACCCAGGCGCCCCTGTATTATTGTTGACATATATGTGATGCATTAGTTTTCCTCTTCTTTCTTGAAAGACTATCTTTTTTCTTTGGTTTTCTGTATTTTAACCATGAGGTTTGGGTGTGGTTCTCTTTGTGTTTATGTTATATTAGGTTCACTCAGTTTCTTTCCTTTCTTTTTTTTTTAATGTTTATTTTTGAGAGAGAAAGAGACAGAGCACGAGCGGAGGAGGGTCAGAGAGAGGGAAACACAGAATCTAAAGCAGACTCCAGGCTCTGAGCTATCAGCACAGAGCCCAGTGCAGGTCATGACCTGAGCCAAAGTCAGATGCTTAACTGACTGAGCCACCCAGGCGCCCCTAGTTCACTCAGTTTCTTGCTTGTCCTTGTCTGTTTGGGCTGTTATAACAAAATACCATAGACTAGGTGGCTTATAAGCAACATAAACTTATTTCCCACGGTTCTACAGGCTAGGAGGTCCAAGATCAAGGTGCCAGTAGATTTGGTGTCTAGTGAGGGCCTACTTCATAAGTGGTTATGTTTTCTCTGTAACCTCACATGGTGGAAGGGAGGAAGAGGCTCTCCTGGGGTATAATGGCATTAATTTTCATTCTTTTCCAGGTAAATACTACTGAGGGAATTTGATTCTATCCAACTTACATGAGGCTCCACTTTCATGACCTGATTATTTCCCAAACGACCCATCTTTGAATACCACCGCACTGGGCATTAGGTTTCAACATATGAATTTTGGAGAGACACAAGCCTTCAGATGATAGCATTAACTCTTTAAGTTAATGTTATTTATTAACACTGAGGTATTTTCAGCTATGTTTCCTTCGAATAATTTTTCTGGGTCTTTTTCTTTTTCCTCTCCTTTGGAGCTTCTATTAAATTTATATTTGAACCCTTTACATTGTCTGGCAGATCTCTAAAGCTCTGTTCATTTGTTTTAATTTTTCTTTTTTTGTCTTTCTTTTTGCGATTGTTATTTGGATTGGATAAGTTGTATTCCTCTGTCATCAAATTCACAGCTTCTTCTGCTATCTCAGATCTGCTAGTGAACCTATCTAGTGAATTTTCAATTAGTTTTTGTAATTTTCAGCTCTAGAAAATCCATTTGATTCTGTTTTTATAATTTCCGTTTCTCTGTTGTGAATCCCTTTTTCTTGGCTCTTTAACATAAATTATTTTCACTTTTTGAGCACATTGTCCTTTTGAAACTTATTTATTTATTTATTTTAGTTTTATTTCTTTAGAGAGAGAGAGAGAGAGGGAGAAAGTTCAAGCAGGGGAGAGGGGCAGAGGAAGAAAGAATATTAAGGAGGCTCCATGACATGGATGGAGCCTGACATGGGACTCAAGCTCATGATTGTAAGATCATGACCTAAGGTGAAATCAAGAGTCTGATTCTAATCAACTGAGCCACCCAGGCACCCCAAGAATATTGCTCTTTAATTCCCTGAACATAAATATAATATTTGCTCTGAAGTCTGTCTGCTAAATCCAACATCTGGGTCCATTTGGAATCAGACTGATTTTTTTTTTTTTCTGGTCACAATTTCCTATTTCTTTGCATGTATGGTAATTTTTAGTTGGAAAATTGGAAAATTGTAGTGACTCTGAATTCTATTTTATTTTCCTGAAAGCTGTTGATTTTTTGTTGTTGTTTGTTTTACTAAGTTAACTACACCTAAATTGTGAAGTTTTTTTCCCTCCATGGTGTGCAGCCACTGGCACCACTGTGCATTTTTATTTTTAGTGTTTTATTTTGTTTTTTAGTCTAGCTTTCTAAGGGTAACCCCTGCTTCTGCAATGGGGTTTAATGATCAGGCAATTATTTGGACAGAAGTTATTCTCAGACACCTTGAATATGTAAACCTTCCACCTTCTGCTGCCCCAGCTGTGTGTGGTTGGAGGAAAAAATTCAAATCTACAGAAAGTCCTTAGGTTTCCCTTGACTTTCACTTTTTGCTTCACTCTCTCAGTTCTCCCCAACTCATGCATATTATAGCAGTCAGTCAAATATGTATGGGGTGTTTATTAGCTCAGCCCTTTCATGGCTCTCTCACTTCCAGAACCTCCCCCTTACATTTCTGGGTGATTTTCTGCCCACTCTGAACCGAGGATACAAACTCAAGCAAGTAAAGCTGCAGATTTTCATTTCCTGTCTAGAACTGATTCCATGACCTTTAACCCATAAAACTACCAATTTTCATCTCCCCATCACAGACCGCATCTGTCACCACTAGCTGGTAAAGCCACTGGTATCACTAACTAACAGCCCTCAAACCAAGCCCACCATTCATTCCCACTAGAAAAGCAGTAGAACACATAAGCAAGAAGACCACAGACTCGCGGTCATTCTAATGTAGTAGCAGTTTTTCAAGTTTCTTGAGTTTCTTTTCTTCAAGTTCTTCAAGTTTCTTTTCAAGTTTCTTCTCTTTTTTTAGTGTTTATTTATTTTGAGAGAGAAAGAGAGAGCATACATGTGCACAGGGAAGGGACAGAGAGGACAGAGAGAATCCGAAGCAGGCTCCACACTGTCAATGCGGAGCCCTACGTGGCGCTCGATGTCATGAACTGTGAGACCATGACCTGAACGGCAATCAAGAGTCAGACGCTTAACCAACTGAGCTACCCAAACACCCCAAGGTTAAACCTTCTTAATTTGTTATCTGCCTCTGCTCATTTTCCAGTGCTCTGAGATGGTTGGTTTCAACAACTGTGTCTAGTTTTATACTTGTTTTCTTCAAAGGGAGATCGCCCAGCTTCTCACACCACTATTCCTGCAGTGAATCGTGGACTGGATTATTTTAATGTTTCTTCTACTCAAATATTTTATTGCACACAGCTTTTGATTTTGATCAGAAATGTACTGGTGTCAGGAGACTGGTATAGATCCATGGAAGGAGAGGAAATTTTGCATGAGTCATCTCAAAAGGGCAAAAATAAATGGGGGAGGCAGTGAGGCTGAACACTAAATGGGGGTTTCAGAGTCTAGTCTCAGTGCAGCCATAAAAGCCCTCTCTGAGGTTCTCTAACAAACATGTCTAATAAGGACACTCTTAGTCTCACCTGACACGTTTCACTGCTTCCTATCTTCTCCCCTGGGTCCTGCCCCTGCCTCCCCTCTGCCTTTCTGGTGGATTCTATGACTCTGTGAGGGTGAAAATGGCTGAAATTAATTTTCACTTCTGCTCAGACATGTGAAACCCAAGAGCAAGGTCATTTCCTCGTTCTTTTCTGAGTGGCTGCTAGAATCCATTTTTGGTTTTTTTGAACCCCTGTCTCTTGGAGGTGGATAGAAAGGTGACAATTTTTTCTCCAGACCACAAAAACATCAGCTTATCCTCCCTTCCCTGCAAACACTCACATCCCCTTGCACTCCAGTCTTGAATGGATGACCCAGAGTCAGAGGAAAATAGATTTTTTTTTCCTTAGGAAGATGCATCTCTTATTCCCCACTATGCTCTCAATATAAAATTTTGTCCCCAAATCACTTATTTAGTCATTTCTTTAATTATACATAGTTGGACATAACTCAGCATCACTGAGTCCTTGTTCAGTAGAAGACTCAACCTAGGTATCTGCCTCTGAGAATTTGAAGGATTCTTAGTCACAAATCATGTTCAAAATCACTCCTTGGTAACTCCCCCCAATAATCCCTGATGCTCCTATAGCTCCTGCCTCTGTTCTACTACTCTGCCCTGTTGGGCTTCTATAGCCACACTTATCATACCCCATTATAATGTCTGTCGACCAGACACCCTTCCCAGGTTCCCTAGGCTGACTCCCTCAGAGGAAGGTCATGTTTATTTATATCTCTACCCCTAGCCTCTGGCGTGTGCTTATCACAGAGCAAGCATTCACAAAATTTGTTGTGTTAATTGAATTGAAATAAAAAGACTAAATAATCTCATCTCAAGTCAGCAATTTTTTAAATCATATGCTTAAGGAGTTTGGGATCCTTTCAACTTGCATTTAACACTTAGATCCAACTCTCAGGTGTCAGGAGATGAATAAGTAATAAATTAACAAGAGCTATGATGCACTGAGCACAAGTGGTTCTGGACACTGTTTGGGGCTCTTCACTACCAAGAATAGAAGACAAAGCGGTGATAAGGATTAGATTTGGAACTTAGATTAGGTGTATTCACATCAGCTACCGGTTATTTGGAGTTTACTATGTGCTAAATACTGTAACAGATATAATGTTTTATGCATTAATCCACTTACTGTCACAAAAAATTTTTGGAGAAATTAAGAAGATTGTTTCCAAGGAGGCTTAGAACCCAAAAACTCTGTGTTGCTGCTGCTGTTGCTTTGAATATCTGTCAAAAAGCTCTTTCTTACTGAAAACTCACAGCAACTTATTGTCTTAGTCTTAAAATCCATGAGGAAACTGAGATCTGGACTGTGGTCCCAGGCCAGGAGTAAAGCAAGCCTATCTGAATTCCATCCCTGCCAAGGTTCCCAGACATAAAGGCAGGAAAGGAGCTTGCCCAAGGGCTCCCTTCTGTCCCTGGATCACAAAGCAGGTGACCAGTGGCTTACCATGTCTGGCTGGACCCGCAAGCCTCCTGAGGTTGTCTCAGCAACTTGGTCCTGTTGGTCCCTTAGCTGGTATAGTACAGGACAGGCACCACCTCACCATTCCAGATTGTTAGGTCCATCATTCTCTGCTCCCCTGAGTGTTCCGAGTCAAGTGAAGTGGCACTACTGAAAGGATTCTGCAATCAGAACCAATGACTGGCTAGAGGACCACTTGTTTTAGAAATGAGAATTCACATTTATTGAAAGCCCATTCTGTGCCCGTCACTCCCACCCATTCTATCATTTGTGCCCATAGTATCTCTGGGCTGGGTATCATCGGCACTATTTGGAAGACAAAACAAAACAGACAAGGCTAGAGAACAGCTGCCCAGGCTCATACAGATGGCACAAGGCATCAGAGACCAAGCTCTTTCTTGTCTTGCGGATAAATACTGCTAGGCAGAGCTAAATACCCTGTAGAGTTAGCTTGGAGGTTTACTAACTCTGCCCAGTTTGGTGTAGGAAGGCACCACCCATGTCACTAAACCAAAACCCCATGAGAAAACTTTAGTGGCAGAGAGTCATCGGGACCAGTGGAGCCCAGGGCCTGAGAAAGACCAGCTGCTTGCGGTCCTTCCTCACAGGTTTTTCTGGGTCAGCAGTGCCCACTGGACCTAGTGAACCCACAGAAGCCTTCAAAGAGCTCAGCGAGAGGGGCGGGGCTCCTTGGGGGAAGCTGGTGAAGCTCTGACCACAAACCCAGGAGCCGGCCACCTCTGCCTGGTGCTCGCTGCCAGCAGGAAGCCACAAGCTACGTGAACTGATTGAGACAACAGGCATGGGTTTTTTCTTTGGGATTGCATCAAGAGTTGCTGGTTATAGCTAGAAAGCTGTTGCATCACAAGGGTGACGGGATTTAAAAAGCCATGGTGAAAAGCTACTGAGCATTTGTCAAGGTAAGACTGCATCTTCTACCTTTTTGACCATCTTATTCTTTTAAACTGTGCAAACAGTGTTCTGAGGCCTGTGGTTGGGAGAGTGGTCAGGAACATCACTTTGGATGTTACAGAGAGAGAAGACATTAACATGATCTGAGCTATAGCTATGAATAGATTGTCCGATCATTTGTTGGTTTCTACTTTGGAGAGTTTTTTAGTTGTGTGTGTTTATGTGTTTCTTTATCTTTCTTTCTTTTTTTCCCCATATTTTTCTATGTTTATTTATTTTTGAGAGAGAGAGCACACAAGTATGGAAGGGGCAGAGAGAGAGAGAGAGAGACAGACAGAATGCGAAGCAGGCTCCAGGCTATGTACTATCTGCTCAGAGCCCAGCGCTGAGCTTGAACTTATGAACTGTGAGATCATGACCTGGGCTGAAGTCAGATGTTTAACCGACTGAGCCACCCAGGAGCTCCTCATTTTCTTTCTCTCTCTCTCTCTCTCTCTCTTTTTTTTTTTTTAATAAAAGCTTATCCATCCAGGTAGATTCTGCTTCTTGGGTTTTCTAAGCTGGAAAAGTCAGTGAATGTGCCACAGGAAAGGTAGGAGAAGACTGAGGGGTGGGAATATGGGTGGGCACACACATACCAGCTGTGGGGCTCCAAGCAAGTTACTTGGCCTCTCTATAAACCAGGGTAATTGTACCTAAGAGGCAGACATGATAGAGATTAGCAGTGATGGAAGGGGAGTGTCAGTTTGGCTCAACGTACATGATTGGTTGTTGCCCTTTCTAAATGTTGTTTTTAAATAAGGTTATCCATTTCTCAGACATCAGGGGTTGGGTGATGAAATAGGTTTAATGATGACTTTTTTGGCTAAGAGAGCCATTTCTGAGAAGGAAAGAACAGTTGATAACATATTTTGAGAGGATTTTTAAAATTCTAAGTTTTTGGTTTTTGGGGGGTCTGTTTTTGCTTTTTTGTATTCAAGTTAGTTAACATACAGTGTAGTCTTGGTTTTAGGAGTAGAACCCAGTGATTCATCTCTTACATGTGACACCCAGTGCTCATCCCGAAAAGTGCCCTCCTTAATGCCCATCACCCATTTAACCCACACCCCCAATTCTTAGGTTTTGACAACTGTTCTAGTCATTTCATAATTGACCACTGCTTTCAACTATCCACATTACCAAGAAACTAAATAATTTTTATCATCGGGGAGCCTGGGTGGCTCAGTCCTTTAAGTGTCCAACTCTTGATTTTGGCTTAGGTCACAATCTCGTGGTTTGTGAGTTCGAGCCTTGTGTGGGGCTCTGTGCTGTCAGCACTGAGTATGCTTGGAACTCTCTCTCTCTCTCTCTCTTTCTCTCTCTCTCAAAAATAAATAAATAAACATTAAAAAAAGAATTATTGCCATTGTGCTTCCATTGTTATAGAGAAAAATTCCACATGATATGTGTAGATGCCTCTCCTCTCTAGTTGGAGCTTGACTCTGCTCACCTTGAGTGCAGAAGGGACTTAGAATGAAGTATGGAAAGGGAAAAACAGTAACTCTGTAGTGGAGAACATCAGCAGACGCCACCTTAAGCAGGTGGTCAAGGTTAACGTCTCGAGGGATGTCATGTTATATTGTGTAACTTTGGCTGCGGTGAAAGAAGAAAAGTGCTTCCCCTCTGCACTGTTCTTCCCCCAAACCTTTAACCCTGGTCTCATCATGAGACAAATCCAAAGGGAGGGACAATCTGCAGAACATTTAACCTTCACAATTGTCAAGGTCATGGAAAATGAGGAAAGATGGGGAAACTGTCACACATCAGAGGAGAGTAAGGAGACCTGACAACTAAATCTGGAATTAACATCTGGGATGGGATTGGATGCTTCCTGGCGGTGTGACCTTGGACAAGTCACCAAATGTCTTTGTGAAAAGTCCTTAATGAAAATAGGTGAAATCTAAATAAAGCCTGGAGTTTAATTAATACCATTGTGCCAATGTGAATTTCTTAGTTCTGCCAAGTGTACCATGGTTAAGTAAGATGATAACATTAGGGGAAGCTGAGTGCAGGGTATATGGGAAGTCTCTACACTATCTTTGTAACTTTTCTATAAACCTAAAATTATTCCAAAATAAAAAGCTAAAAAAAATTATGCTCCTGCCCTAAAGCAGACATGGTCAAAATGTGAACATGCTTGGAGAAACCGAGCATGGTCCAGTGGTCCCTACGCTCACTTTGAAGTTTCTGGAACATAGCAGGACTTTTGATTTTTTTTTTTTTTTTTACCATTGTCTCTCCAAACCTTAGTCCTAGAAATTTCTATATTTCTCTTTGTGGCATTACTTATCACTCATTTATTCTTTCATTCAGCACACATGTGTTGAGCCCTCACTCTATGTCAGGGGCTTCAGGGTTAAGTACCCCATCCTCTGTTTGCCCAGCAGAGCTCACTGTGCTGGGTCAGGCTCTCAGGCCTCCAAGTGCATGCCCAGAGACCCAAACCTGACCTCTCCTCAGTGAGGAAGGAGAAGGCCAGAATGGAGGCAGGTGAGAGCCCCAACCCTGTGTGGAATACCAGGATGGGATCTGCCATCCTCTGGTCCCAACCATCCCCACAGAATCTGTGGCCAGCCAAGCAGCCATGAGCTGTGCTGGAAAATAATTCCCTGAACTAAGCTGTGGCCTGAGGAACGTAGAACCAGCTCCTGATGGAGTGACGCCATGGCCTTGGGAGCTCACCGTGTTGCCCTAGAATCTGCAGCAGCTGGACAGAGCCATCAAGGGCCAGCATCCTTGTTTGGAAAGTTCAGGTGTGTGGGGAGGTAACAGGGGAGACTGAGAAACCTTTATCCCACCCCACACCCACACATGCCCCCCTCCACCAGGCCCAGTAGAGCAGGTGTGCCCTCGTTCTGGGGTGATGTCCCAGCCAGATTAGAGAAAGCAGGTGAGAAAGAAGAAAGAATCGTGAAGCTGTAGGAAGACAGCACCTAGATAAAAATCACAACACTCAGATGAAGATCGAAACCAAGAACAGTGATTACCGCTGGGCCCAAAGTACCTTTCCTGTCATATCTCCTGCTGCCCCCACTGCTTACCTATATGCACTTTGACTGGGCCGGTCACTCACTTCTCTGAAATGCATGGGGGCCCGGGGTGGGGGGACGGGGTGGGTGGCACCTTCTCCTGCTGCTCTCTTGGCCTGGGACCTCCTCCCCACTTTCTCATCTGGGCAAGGCCCACCTGTTCTAATTCTCTTGACCGATCCCACTCCTTCTCTTCTGTCACCAGTGTCCAAATCCTTTCCTTGTCCCCGTGAACCTCCAACAATATGCTTAGGGCTACTTGTTTGTAAGAGTTCTGGATCTGAGCTCCTCCAGGACAGGGAGCTGTCCCCCTTTCATCCTTCTTTGGGTCCTAGCACTCAGGACAATGTCTGGCTCAGGGCAGGTACCCTGCAAAATGGTCCTTGAGTGAAAGAAACAAGGACAAGTTTTTGAATGCAAGTGAAGATTAAACTATGAGGAAGAAAGCTCAAAGGAGGAAAAACGTGTAAGATTTAATGATCGCCCTTAGCCCAATGAACTCCAGTGCCATGGTCATGCCAGGGTTTTAATAGGGGCCCCTGAAGAAGAAGATGCCTGTCAGCAGGTGTCTGCAAGGCGGTGCTGGCCAGAGGAAGATGCTGGGCCTTGGGGCCAGCCAGTTCTGCACCAGGACCTGGCTCTGCCACTTCCAGCTGGAGGGTATGAGCAAATGGCCCAGTTCTCTGTAAGGGTGCACCCAGCTTCAAGCACAGATATGAGAATTAAATTGAACCAGATGATTTGAGCCAGAGACGGAGGCATAGAAGAGGCTATGCCATGGTCCTTGCTGACCCTGCATGACCTTCACTCACAACAGGCCACTGTGTACACCAAAGGGCTGATGTTTCCCAAGCCATGTGGTAGAAGGAGGCTCCTTTGGGTGCCTTGTCATCACCACTTTCTTCTGGCTTCTTTGTATACCTTGATACCTGGGCTGCTGGGCTAGGACAAGGGTGAGGCAAGCAAGGCACCTGGGAGGCAGAATTTAAGGAGGCCCTCACCCTCAGGGGTGCTCAAGTGCAGGAAATGTTTGTGCATGTTTGTGTAGTGTCTACAAAGATATGAGATGATTTGTGCTTAATGGGTCAGGAATTCTGACCTCCAAGATCATGGAAACTTGATGAGTTCCATGGGGTCTATGAGCGCTGTGAAGTTGTCTGCAAGTTTTTGTGGACATTCACACTCTTCACTCTTCTCCACAGAGTGCTCCTGGCTTCTATCACAGTCCTGAAAGCATCTGCCAACCCAAAATATTTGGAATCACCAAGTCAAATATTTAGTAATGATAATTTAATTTTATCTCTCAATGTGTTGTGGATCCCAGAATTGGGCATAGGAGTATGACAAAGCAGGTGTGGCTGAGAGGTTCTCTTGCATAGAGAGTGGATGGCCAGCCTGTGAGCCAGAAGGCTTGGTTCAATGTTTAGCCCTGATGTGACCTTGGACAAGTCACTGAATGTCTTTCTGAAATAATAGTTTGACCTCACTCTCTACTGGCATAACTCAGGTAGGTTACTTTTGCCCTGGAGTCTTAGCTCTTTACTTGTTGGTAGCAGCCCATCATAGGGTTATAAGAATAAACTCTCAATGCCCTCTAAGGTTAGTTGAAACTGAAGAGTTTCCACCTAGATTCTATTCAGTTCTCTGTGTGAGAACCACCAGAGGAGTCCTTGTAATTTGAAAAAGCTCATTTCAGGGGCGCCTGGGTGGCTCAGTCGGTTGAGTGTCCGGCTTCGGCTCAGGTCATGGTCTTGCGGTTCGTGAGTTCGGGCCCCACGTCGGGCTCTGTGCTAACAAACAGTTCAGAGCCTGGAGCCTCCTTCGGATTCTGTGTGTGTGTGTGTGTGTCTCTCTCCCCCTCCCCTGCTCATGCTCTGCCTCTCTCTGTCTCTCAAAAAATAAATAAATGTTTTTAAAAAATTAAAAAAAAAAAGCACAGTTCCTATCGTAACTTTTAACATTTATTTTTATGCATGATATTTATCTTGAAATCTGCAAAAGGGAGACCATGGGTTTGTTATGTTTCTCAAAGAGGCCATGAGGTCAATATGACTGAGAAACATAAATCTAGATATTTGGGGTGTTCCTCACCCCTCTCCCCCTACCGTGAAGCTAGTCAGTCTGAGAGCTGTGTGTCTGGATCTCAATGCTTGGAGTGTTCAGGGAATTGCATTCCAGAATCAGGCTTGGCACCCTTTCCTGGTGAGGGTATGCCATCCTAGGCTCCAGCTGAAGGCTGCTATAAGACACAAGGTAGGGACCTCACTGTGTCATAATTGCTGAGATGCCACTGAGACTGCTGTCCACCATGACACTCAGGATCACCCTACGAATGGCTGCAGGATGATTACTCTCAGGCTCCAAACCTGGAAAACCCACGCTTCTCCGGAGCAAAGGATGTCTTAAAGACACTGACTCTTCAAACCGATGATTTCCCACTCTGTGCTTTGGACTCCAGGACACTGAGAGCCTAATTTGCATCCAACCACTAGCAATTGGGCAGCGCATCTCATAGTCTGTATTCCTGTGTACAAGCTTGACGCTCAGATTTGTTTTCCTGCCCGAATTTGTCCTTTGGTCTTGATTTCTTCATTTGCTTTCTTCTGCTATCATTTCATACGTATTTTTATAAGTGGCTTCAAATCTTTTTGGAAGCACCAGAAAATGAATAAGTCAATAAACAAAAACAACAGCATTTTTGAAAGCGCTTGATGCATGGTATGGGTGCTCGATAAGAATTAGTTTCCTTTCTGTGTACAAAACATAGACCAATTCTTTGTGTTTTTTGTTTGGCTTGTTTTGTTTCTACAAGGATGCCACCTATGGTGAGATATTCAGCTGTGGGTCTGTTAGACATACACAAGCAGCTTGTCTCACTGCCTATTCTTACAGATATTCCTCTTGGTACTGCTACAAAGATTAGATGTAGTTATTCCATGGGAAAAGTCCGTTAATTCCTACCATTTCTATAGTAGAATCAGATTTTTAAAAAGATGTTTATTTTTAAAAAAAAAACTATTTCATTTGAAGGGTGCCTGGGTGGCTCAGTCGGTTGAGCGACGTCTCACTCTTGATTTTGGCTCAGGTCATGATCTCATGGTTCATGAGTTTGAGCCCTGCAACAAGCTCTGTGATGGTGGTGCAGAGCCTGTTTGGGATTCTCTCTCTCTCTCTCTCTCTCTCTCTCTCTCTCTCTGCCCCTCCCTTGCTCTCTCTCTCTCTTTCTCAAAGTAAACAAACAAACAAACAAAAAAACCTATTTCATTTGAAGATGGGATCAAAAACAATAACCCATTTCATGGTTTTATTTGGGTAGCTTTATGGGAAAGGCTCAAATCCCTTTTTCCCATGTGTTGACGTGGAAAGGAATCATTTCCCCCTTGTGGTGTCTGTCTGATGGACATCCTGCCATCTGCCAGTACAGCAGGGGGAGATTAGGTTAAGATAGGTATCTCCTAGACTGAGAGCAGTCAGATGCTGGTAAATATTCAACAACCAGCTTTCCGGGAAACAAATGTACACACATATGTACACACATAAGTTTATTAAACATTTTACTGGTATAAAGAATATGTAACACATAATTTACAAATAAAATATGTGACGTCCTTGGGGCCCTGGGTTAAGTCAGTCGGTTAAGCTTCTGACTTCGGCTCAGATCATGATCTCCCGGTTTGTGAGTTCAAGCTTCATGTCGGGCTCTGTGCTGACAGCTCAGAGCCTGAAGCCTGCTTCAGATTGTGTGTCTCCCTCTCCATCTGCCCCTTCCCTGCTTGTACTCTGTCTCTTTCTCTCTCTCTCTCAAAAATAAATAAACATGAAAACAATTTTAAGAAAATATTCATTATAAATACCATAGAGCGATCGATTCTCCACAGAATGTTTTTGTTGACTTTTGCCAAATTCTCATATCCATGGGCTGCAACTGATGCACAAATATAGTGTTGGCATGAACATCCATTGGTATTTTCATTTATGTTAAGTAGACCAATGTGACAAAGACATGTTGGAATTGCACTCATGAGGCAGTGAGGTCACTGGCTTCTTTGTTACATTGGCTAATAGTTTTTAATTACTCAAAACACTTTTCTCAAGTCCTTTGTGCTATTAACAGATATAAATAGGGCACATTTTAAAGGATTACCTACATTATTTTAACATTTTCTCCATCACGGTATTAAGTCTGAAAAATCAACAAAAAAGCAAATCAACCCCAGAAGCCCTTTCCTATTCCTGTGGTGTAAACACTCCTAGATTGCCAATTTCAAGCTGCCAACGTGACCTGGCTGGACATGGGGCCGGGAAGAGATGTGCAACAGCGCACCATTATACAGCATTTCCACTGCACACACAACTGATGTAAATGACCTCAGTGATAATAGAGAAATGTAGTGAAATAGCTGGGAAATGATGACATTTGGGTGTTTACTACCTTCGTTTTTAATATAACTCATTTAATTGTATTTTATATAATTTAATTTTGATTTTAGATCATTTTCATTTTATATGGTTTGGTGTTGAATAATGAGGTGCTTAACAAACGGCTCATAAAGTTCCCCCGAATTTAACAACTGGCTCTTACAAACCTGCACGAGTTGGCCCCAGCACATTGCTGATGAGAAGCAGGATACCTCAGTTTCAAACCACAGATCAGCGTCCTGTCTTCATTTGGCTTTGCGAAGCAGGGACCAGTGGAGAAGAGCTTGCCACCTGGGCTTTCCTGAGTCCTGAGCCTTGCAAAAGAGGCCCAGGTACCCAGAGGGTCCTGCTGTCTGCTTGGTGGCAGGGAAAGAGGGGGAAGTGTATGGCCCTGGATAGAGACTTTCTTCCCACAATGGTCATGCCCCTGCACCAGTTGCTGGTGCTGGTGACCTAACTTTGGGAGACCATAGCCCCTTGAGGCGTTTCATGGAGCTTATAAGCTTCTTTAACTTGCATGTAAACTTTTGTGGACACAGGCAACCCTCTACAAAGAGCATTTCTGGCTTTCATCAGATTTCATCCATCCAGGAGGGTTTGGGACTTGCTGGTACAGAAAGAATTGACTTCTGGTTAATTCCTGGGGGGAACGTGGCTTTCCCATATGCTCTTGAGTCAACACGGGATTCTCTTCCTGCTCCAAGAATCACTCCTGGGAAGCCTTTGCCACCAGAGTCAGTTAGACGTAGAAAGCAGAGACATTTCCTCAAGTGGAAACAGGGCTCTGTGAGGTACAGAGTGCTTGTTGTTGGCAACTGTCTGAGGCTGAGACTGGCAAGGAGATACCTGCTCATATCGACCTTAACAACCAGACCTGGTGGCTCTGTCACAGGTGTGGAGGAGGTAAGGGTGGGGTGTCACTTGTACCCATGTTTCTGCTGGGACCTTACTTCAGCTGAAGCTGCTAGCCTCTTGGGCTGTCAGAGAAAGGAGCCAGCTCCCAAACTCTCCTCCTGGTCAAATAAATCTTCCGAGGCTCCTTTGCTCCATGTTGTCACTCAGACAAGCGGCCTCTGAGAACGAGCAAATGGGAAGTGAAAGTGACACCCCCAGAGAGGCTTCTGGCTCAGAGACGAGGGACAGGCCCTGTGACTGATGTCTTCCTCAGAGCTGGGACTCTGGCCTTTAGAGAGATCTCATTTGCTTGCACAATAGTTTCCTCACGGAAAGGTCATACTCCTTTGTGGCATAGGAAAAAGGGTTTAAAATCTTTCTCCATGAGGCCCCTTGATTAGGGTGTACATGGCTTGCAATGCAACGTTCATTGGATTCCTACAAAATGACTCTGCGACATTCATCCCAGTGGGTCTGGAGCCTTCTGTTTTCAAATCAGGTTCCTCTAATTGCTGCCTGCACATAAAGCCACTCTCTGATGACGTGTGCTCCACCTTCCTGCCAGCTCCCCCCTCCTATTTATTTGTGTGCTGTCCAAACCGCCACGGAGAGACAGCCTGTATGTAAGAAAGTTGACATCTCCATGTTTGGTCCTTCCTTTCCTGTCGAACTGGAAAGCCTGTTGGAAATTGAATGAAGAAAAGGCATGAAAAAGAATGGGGAAGAAGTGTGGGCTCTGGGGAGCTGACTTTGTCCCTATAGAATGTTGTCATAAGTTTGATATTTAAGATCAATGAATCTTAAATGGACTTCTGTGAATCTTCATGGTTCCATGCCTTTAGTTCCTTGCACGTGGGAATGGCCGCCAGCCAGCCTCCACTGAGCACGTGCTCAAAAATGTCTCCAGTGTGGTGGTTTGCTGTTGGAGATTGCCCGAGTGACTGAGGGTGTCCCCCACCTCCCACCTGCCCCACCTGAGATTCAGTCTGAGAAGGGAGTGCTTCTACTTCCAGCCTGGGATGTCCTGGAGCTCTCTGGCATGTGGTGTTTAGGGGAAGTTGTCCATTTTGGACCCTGTTTTAAAGATGTTATAACTAGAAAAACAAAAAAGAAAATCTCTCCAGGGGAAGAGGTTATTGATGTAGGATATGCTCTCTCTCCATCTCACACACACACGAACACACACAGCCACACAGGCACATGCACACACAAGCACATGCACAGATACACGGAGGCACACAAACAGAGGTGACACACATACCTACCAACAACAACAAAACATGCCCAAACTCACTGTTGCCAAGGCCATTGTGACAGAGTAAGGAATAAAGTCTGCCCCGTAAAGAGGTTTCCAAGCTCCATCCATTTTGTAGCAATCCTATTGCTAAAGCACCTTCCTCCCTAAAGTTCTTCTCGCTTGTTCTCATCAAACAAAGTTCTCTGCTGCCAAATGGCAAGAAGCGCCTGTCTTCTAGTCTGAGTGGGTCTTGAGAAGGGAGGGAGCATTCTCCTCCTCCTCCCCTCAGCTCAGAGCCCAGAATGGTGTGTTGGCGGCCAGCAGCTCCATGGGGATGCTGGGATGGGGGTCACAGGAGGGGCCCCATCTCCTTCTTTCTCTGGGGCTGGCCTTCCTTCACCCGACTCCACACTGAAGAGGCAGGGTCTGAAATCCTCAGGATCTTTGCCTCATCTTCCACTGCCCTGCTAAGGGTGACTGAGTCCCCCCTGTCCCCCGATCCCAACCTTTACCCCATCATCTTCTGGAGGAGGCTCTGTTCCCTGTGGAAGAAACCTAAAGTGCGGGGAAAGTGGGAGCCTTAGCAAAGGCCAGAGGGTGGGCTAGAACACTCACTGGTTTCCCTGACTGAGGGCAATGCTGTGATAACATCTGTGATAATATCTGTCTCCTCCTTTCTCAAATTTGTCCCTGGATCTCCACTGCTTTAACTCAGGCCCTTCCTGCCTCTAGACTAGATGACTGCCACATCCATAGAGCTCCTGTCTTCTCCGCAGTGATTTGCACTGCAGTCCATCCTCTCTGGCTGGCAAGGTCTCTCTGAAGCTCAAATGTGGCCCTGGCACCCCCAGAGGAACATCTCTGTTGACTCCTCAGTGCCTGAGAACAAAACCCAGGCCTCCTGGGACCAGATGTCTTAGTCTCCTGTTCCAGCTTCTCTCCTGGTGTTCTTCTTTAGGCACGTTGGGCCCAGCAGTCCTGTCCCCAGTGACTCCTTGTTGCCCATCACACCTCAGAGCTTGTGCTGAGCCCTCTTCTCCACTTGACATGCCCATCTCCATGAGGAAAGCTCCTGTGCATCCTTGAAGTTCCAATCCCAAGGTCTCAGCCTCCACAAGTCTTCCTATAACTGTGCCACCCTGGCCCAGGCACCAGCAGGCATGGCTGATGGCTTCTTCTAATGAGCGCAGCAGGGGGCTGGGGTAGCAAGGGCCTCATGCCAGGCACATGCACACACAAGGACACACCCTCATTCCCTGTTTGCACAACCCCACTGTATCGCCAGTTCCCAGTGGCACACCCGGAGAGCAGAGTTCCTTTTCTGAGGTCACACAGATAATCAGTGACCAGGCTGACCCTCAGGCTGGACCTCCTAGCTCCTCACTCTGTCTGGTCACACCATAGGGTGTCTCTAACACAGCCTTCAAACCACCCTGAAACTCTCCCATGACCCCTTTGCAAATCTAAGGGGTAGACAATGCATGGCTGAATTTGTCCCTTTGCTTTATTCCCTTTTACCTTCCAAAAGTCAACACTCAGAAATATGTATTTTGCTCATTTGTCATTCATTTAAAAAGAAGAAGAAGAAAAAGAAGAACGTGCTGATTGCGAGAACAATGAGGCTAAGGGGGAATCTTTGGAATTGTTGATAAGGACACCGACTTCAGAGAAAGTGGAAGAGTAGGTTGAGTGAGTCTGTTACGAAGGTGGTCCTGGCCTCTGGAAGAACATCTGGAGGGCTCAGTGAAGTCATGACAGAGCAAATTCATGTGGGGTGAGTGTAGACTTGAGTCCACACTTAGTGAGCAAAAATAGAATATCTAGTCTGAACATCTTGATTTCTGCTGGTAGTGGAAAATAGCCCCAGTGAGCTCAGTGCTCTCTCCCTTTCTCCAGGGCTGGGCCCCAGTTCTGGAGGGGGGGGGGGTGGTGCTAATGGGTCTTAGGACTTTGGGGCAGTGCAACACATCTGGTCTTCATCATCAATCCACACAGGCCACTTCTAGGATGTCTAGTTCTGGCCTCTGACCTGGGTCAAGCCCTCCTCCAGGACTTCTGTGCCACATCATGGGTCCAGCAGTCATCACACTGCTCCCCTCCAACTTTGGACCAATGGACCCTGGTGAGACCACCTGGGTCCCCGTATTGCCCAGACCAACTCACCACATTTCTCTCAATCTGAGCCAGGAGAGTTCTCTTGTTTCTCCTTTCTGTTTCCCTGTGGCAGTGGCTTAAACGTGGGCGAGGAGGAAAATAATAAATGAATAGAAGAAGAAAAAAATCCATTCACATCTCACAAAAACGTTCTGCTGACAGAAACCCTGGGTAAGCAACACTGGACTTGTTGCTTTGATTTTTTTTTTTTCCAACATAGAGTACAAATGTAAATCTTGTTTCCAAACTGTGTCCACAAACTTAGGGAACTGTGAGAGTGCCCATGGATCAGGACGAATAGGGGAAGGGGACTGAGGCAGACGAGGGAGGACGGATGGTTTGCCAACCAGCTCCAGCTGTGGGAGGAATGGACACGAGAACTTGGAAAGAAAGCAGAGCACCCTAGCTTCCTACCTGTGGTAGACCATCCAGCCTGGACCACCAGGAGGATATCGAGATGCAGGTGGCCACTGATGGCTCCTGCTGAGGTGGGGGCCTGTCGCTGCCTCTGAGGAGGACAGATTGCCCTGATTGGAAGGGAAGATACCACCCACCTCAGCTTCTGGGAGCCATCAGAGGAAGGGAAACAATACTCTAAAGGAACTTTAAAGAGACAGGAGCCTAGTGATCCCAGTGGAGATAAAGGATCCAGCTCAGGAAGCCAGATAGTACTCGGAATCTAGAAGGAGCCAGAGAATTCCAGTGGGCAGACTTGAGAGTTTGGGGAGGGGGAGATCCGAGGGTTCGTGTGGAGGTAAAGCAGAATGGGTGCCAAAGATCAACCAGGCATTAGGGGTACAAATGACTTTAGTAAGACAGGATAGTGACCTCAAGTTAGGACTGGAGGAGGAGCCTGAAACCAGTGGGGGAAGAAATTGGGAGAGCTGAGATGAGGATGCCCAAGAATGCCAGCCTGTGCCAAGCGGGTTCTGTCCCTGAGGCTGCGTTTCTACAGCTGGGCACTGGTCTTGCCATCTTGGCTGGGGGACTTCCTCTCTCTGGTCTTCAGGTTCTGACCCTGCCAACGAGGGGGTAGGCTAAGTGGGCTCTGGGCATTCAATCCAGTCAACCCTTTGCTGGGTCTACTGGGCACATAATGCATATCGATCAAATGTGGAATAGCTGCCAGTACTTGAGCGCCAAGAAATGTGCCAGGTGCTTTGTGCAATGAACTCCTTTAATTCCTGCAACAGTCCCGTGTTGTCATCAGGAACCCACCGAGGGCCCCGGGGCCAGAAGGCCAGAGCCCAGATGCAGACTCAGGTCTGTGTGACTCCAAAACCGGTGCTCTTCGCTTTCAATTATTCAGTCTATCAACCGCCCACTGTGTGCAGAGCACTGACCCAGGCCAACAGTAAGGGCAAGAGAAGCTTATCGCCGGTATCGAGGCAGAGGCCAAACCCTGCTGTGAAATTGCAGCTGGCCCAGCCACACACAGCAACTGAGCAGAAATGGACCGCCAAGCATGGAGGAGCGCAGCGTCACGCTCACTTGGCATCTGGGAAACCTCTGCCCGAAGGGGCATCCAGCACAAGCTTACTGTCCAGAGAATGCCTCTCTTGTCTTGTGGGCTAGGTCAGCACCTGTCAACTTGCCTTTTCCCTTGCTGGCTGAGCATCGCTCCTGTCTACCCAGGAGCTCCAGCCTCAGTGACATCACCTTTCATTTCTCTGTTTCTCCCCACATCTGCCCACCCTTAGGGATCAGTCATCTCCTGAAATTCCTCCTGCCCCATTGTCTCCCTGCCCTGGAACTGTCAGTTGTCCATTGTTACTTACTGTGACACGCGCTAAGCCAGATACATGCTAGGCCCCGAGGACACAGAAATGAGAGTCGCTAAGTCAGACGTGAATAGCCATCCTCCCCACCCCCATCCGTCTGTGACGGGGCTGTCACCGAGGTCCTGCCACACGCTTTGAGGACATCAGATGAGGAAGCCACTCATTTATCCAGGGGCCAGAAGAACTATGATAGAGGAGCTGCAGGAGGAGGGGTTTCGCAGGGCCCAAAACCCCTGCGTGCAGCTCTGGGGCGGGGACTACCGCCCCCTACTGTTCACATTCCCCAGCGGTAAGTGCCCAGAGGAGAGGGAGGCAGTTTGGGGCTCAGCCCGGGGGAAGTGAGCCAGAGTGCAGACCGCTTTTACGTGGGAGGCTCTGTGCTAATGACTAGTATGCTGACCACGACCTTTAAGAAGGTCAAGTGGCCTCCCGACGCCCGAAGCTGCTGCCCCTCCAGCAAGCTGCACTGCAGGAAGCTTTTCTGTAATTTTCTCTTCGTGTCTGTTTGAGAGCAGCCAACCTCCCAGCGCCCACTGGGACCCCTTGGGGACTCCATGCCTGTTTACAGCATCAGCAAACATCAGACAAGTCATTTACCTCTTACTCTGTGGGTCAGTCCACTTGTGCATGGCATGAATCTGAACACCAGAGAGGCTCACATGGATTTAGACACGGAAGTCCTCAGGCTGCTTGGATGAACCAGTCTCCCCATTGGCTGGACTCAGATGCCAAGGACCTAACGCATGGAGGGTCCGCCAGGGTGGGTGATGGAAGGCGGGAACAATGAATGTGTTCTCACTGCTCTTTCAGTCCCTCGCTTGGTTTTGTGTGTAGGAGGGTCTGGCGGAGCTCTGACGGGGTCTGCCCACCCTGCCTGCCTTCTCAGCCAGCTGAGAAGGGAAGCCACAGAGAGAGCTGGCTGCTTGGAGGCGGGACAGTGCCACAGCCATTTGGAAGAACAGGCAAATTTTGTACAGATTTATCATTTATCTCCTTACCTCACAACTGTAAACTTTATGTAACACCAAAAAAGAAAATTGAAAGCAGCTACAAACCATCAATAATTCTACTAACCTCACATTTTTACCCAAGAGCTACTTGTCTTGGTTCACATGATACAGTTTTTAACGGCCGGAATCACAAGGGATGTGGCAGTTTGGATTCTTGGATTCTTTGGAAACGCATCTTTTCCGTGGCTGTATGTCTTCACAATGATCATTTCTATGGCTGCATAATTTCATTTCACTGTGTTAACTCTAATTTCACCATTTCAACTGGACATTGGCTTGCTTTTTTTTTTTTTAACATCATAGAGGGCTTTGATTAAAAACGAAATAACATGTAGTTTGCAAAGCCATGCTGAACCCCATGACACAGCTGAAGGCTATTCTTTCCTAATCCCTCCAAGGACGGACAGACAATTACACAGGGAGCCCAAATGCTCATTTTGAGGGTGGAGTCGGGTGGATTTGGGATTGCATCTTACGTCATGGTGATAGTGGCCTGAATTCATCCTCTGCCATCAATTCCTTGTTGTCAGCAACCATATTTGCTGGCCAGGGTGACCGATGTGGTCTTTGGCCAGAGAACAGGCTTTCCTCTCTATGAAATGAAATGACTCATGAAGAAAGAAAACCCAAGGCTTTGGCCTCATCTGTCCCAAGGTTCTTAATCAGAGGTCTGTGAAGTGCTGTGGGAGTTTTTAGGGGGAAGGGTGCTGAAATTGGGCACAAAATTTAATATGTATGTACGAAAGTGTATTTTCTGGGGAAAATCTGTACTTTCACTAGATTCTCAAAGAAGGCTGCGACTCCAAAAATGTTTTATTTATTTAGTTGAGAGAGAGAGAGAATGGGGGAAGGGAAAGGGGCAGAGAGAGAAAGAGAGAGAATCCCAAGCAACCTCCACCCTCAGCGCAGAGCCTGACACAGGGCTCAGTCCCACGATTTTGAGATCATGACCTGAGCTGAAATCAAGAGTTGGGTGCTCAACCAACTGAGCCACCCAGGCACCCCGATGCCAAAAATGCTTTAAAAGACAACTGATCTCTCTCTCTCTCTCCCCACCTCCTACCCCAACTACTGCTCCTTTTGGGAGTCTGGGATTGAAATGAAAGAACCCTAATGATCTATGTCTATATACAGAGGTCCAGTCATGGTATGGAGAACCTATTATCCCCATATTAAGGATGAGGAAATTGAGGCTCAGAAATACTTCTAGGGTCAGGGTGCCTGGGTGGTTCAGTCAGTTAAGTGTCTGACTTGGGCTCTGGTCAAGATCTCACAGTTCGTGAGTTTGAGCCCGGCTTTGAGCTCTGTGCTGATAGCTCAGAGCTTGGAGCCTGTTTCAGTTTCGGTCTCTGTCTCTGTCTGCCCCTTCCCCACTTGCACTCTGTCTCTCTCTCAAAAATAAATAAACATTAAAAAAGGTTTTTACAAAAAAAATAAAATACTTCAAGGGCTAGCTAGAGCTAGCATGCAGGGAGCCTTGGTTCTGAACCCAAGTCTGTTCCACTAGCAAGTCTGTATGTGCGTACCCATTTTACTAAAGTGTCCTATGGTTAAAAGAATTGTTTCTGTTTTTATTTCTTTAACCAAAGCTAATTGCTAATGCATTTAGAGTGAGAGACTCTGCTATGATTATGGCCATCCATGGTGCTTAACTAAAGGAAATGTTTTGGCATTTTTGAAAGTCTTGCATTTTTCTCCAGGGAGGCAGGCGGGTACAGAAATATTTGTGGCTGGCTAATTGTTCTTTCCTGCTACAAGCATTAACCATAGGAGGTGAGCTGTTGTTTATCAAACTGAAATGTCACTCAAGGCTTAAGGAGCCAAAGAAACTTTGAAATTCAAGAGACCAAAGCCAACGGTGGGAGATTTCAGCTCATGATTCCCTGAATGTCACTGGGCCTTTTTGAACAAACGTTTTTATTAACAACAAAGCATTTGGCACCAGTAAGTGAATTTGGCTTCCTAAATGTGTTGATTTCTTTTCTCTGGGTATTCCTGGGCTACATCTTCTTAAACTCCAGCACATACCTGGGTATGTGTAGATGGGGCATAATTCAACTTCGCTCTCCTTGCTTCCTCTGGGAATCTCTGCTAAATGAGCCACTCGTTACTACTGCAATGACAGCCCTTAAAGGGGAAAGGCTTCCTTAATGGTTTGTGTGGTGACAGACGGTAGCTCTACCTGTGGTAAGCAAAGGGGACCGTATAGATTTGTCAAAGCACTATGTGATACACCTGAAAGTAGTGTAATATGTGTGTCAACTACACTTCAATTAAAAAAAAAAAGGTGAGTGGCTCAGTCGGTTAAGCGGCCGACTTCGGCTCAGGGCATGATCTCGCGGTCCGTGAGTTCGAGCCCCGTGTCGGGCTCTGTGCTGACAGCTCAGAGCCTGGAGCCTGTTTCAGATTCTGTGTCTCCCTCTCCCTGACCCTCCCCTGTTCATGTTCTGTCTCTCCCTTCTCAAAAATAAATTTAAAAAAAACGTTAAAAAAAATTAAAAAAAAAAAGTGAGCGGAAGACTTCCTGAAATATGGGAAATAATTATGCGATAAAAGAAAGGAAATTATAATTTAATTTGGGGTATCTTAGATGTAATACAACATTAAACATTAAATCAATGTGCTTTCTTGGCCCCAAAATATTGGCTAATGACCAATAATCGGTATTTAGAATAATACTGGCTTTAGTATAAATGACACCTTTCTGTCATTGTCCAGGTAAATTAAACTATGTTTTATGGCAATGGAGTACTGGGGGGAGATGGATAAAAAGGCATTTTTTTCTTTCTTTTTTTTTTTTTTGATGTTTATTTATTTTTGAGAGCGGGGGAGGGGCAGAGAGAGAGGAGAGAGAGAATCCCAAGCAGGCTCCGCACTGTCAGCACAGACAGACGCTTAACCGACTGAGCCACGTAAGCTCCCCAAAAGGCATTTTCTTATGTCTGGGCTTCTCTGATTAATTCATCCATTTATTCAAAACAAGAGAAAGATTCACTGCATATCTAATATGTTCTAAGTCCTGTCAATGGCCCTGAAGATACAAAGGTTAAAAAAAAAGACTACCCCCTTCCCTTGAGACACTCACAGGAGTGTAAGTTAGGAGACAGGCATTAAATCAAGGGCCTAATATACTATGGTTGGTGGTGTAAGAGGTTCTGTGGGCACAGGGGAGAGGTGACTGGATACAGAGTGCCAGGAAAGCTTCCCCAGAGCTGCTGATATCTGGACTAAGTCTTAAGACTAGTTCTTCAGGCGCCCCTGGGTGGCTCAGTCGGTTAAGTGTCTGACTTTGGCTCAGGTCATGGTCTCACGGTTTGTGAGTTCGAGCCTCGTGTCAGGTTCTGCGCTGACAGCTCGGAGCTTGGAGCCTGGAGCCTGCTTGGGATTCTGTCTCCCTCTCTCTCTGCCCCTCCCCTGCTCATGCTCTGTCTCTGTGTCTCTCTCAAAAATAAATAAGTACTTTAAAAAACTTAAAAAAAAAAAAAGACTATTGTTCAATCAGGCCCAGGGAACGACACCCAAGAAAACCATGTTAGGTGTTCTTTAGCTCTTTTCCAGAACCTATTATCATTTCTTAACGTGGTCTAATCAAGATTGTTAGCATGCAAAAATCCTCACTGAAATCAAGCTGATAACATGTCAGTTACCCGACAGAAATGTGGATAGTCTGGAAGACTGATGGTTCTAAACTTTTGGGCTTTTTAACTGTGGTCTCAACAGAGATTTTTTAGATAGTACTTTATAGTTTACAAGTTGCCTTAATGATTTCATTTGATCCTTTAAGGCAATTGGGAAACCTAGTCTTAGCCCCATTTTATAGACAAAGCAACGGAAGCTCAGAGCGATTTAAAAATCTTGTCCCAAATCACACAGGCTTCTAAATAAATAAATAGGATTTCTTGATAATTTGGAGTCACCACTATAATATATTGTTGTGCCATGTTATAATAACAATAACTGACATTTATTTAATGCTTACTATGTGGTAAAGCACTATTCTAAGTACTTTACATATTTCATCTTATTTAATATAAAATCATTGAGGAACTTCCCTTCATAAAAGCATTTTTGGCTTTTCAGGGCTTTTCAGTCCTTGCCCCATCTTACAGATGAATCCAGATTATTCACTTTCAAGATTTTCTGGGCAACATAACATGACTGCCTTTCTAAAAAATTGGTTATTTCTTCAAGGAAGGCTGACGTGAGTTTCTCTCAAAATTTTTTGGCCCTTGATAGAATATTTATTTTCATGTTTTATCATAATTTACCTCCATACCCTCCGCCTGGATTTGCCCTGGAGTCGAACCCTTCCAGTGCACGTCCACATCCTGGGTCTGGCTAACACTGCTGATGTCACTCTGTGGCTGGTTCGGGAACCAGGACCCTGGATCTTAAAGTGAGTGTCACAGCAGGTTGGGAGATAGAGATGTCAAAGGCAGGGGAACAGCCTGAGCGTGGCAGAAATAAAGATGGAGTGATTCACGGACCGACGTGATGAGAGCAGAGAGGGGATTGAAAAGGGAAGAGAAACCAGAGAACCATTCTGTGGGACCTCGGAGTCACCACCTTGGACTCCTTTGGGCAATGAGAATGTGGGGGCTAGACCATCTCTGTATTCCATTGTCATTCTAGGGAGTCCTCAGCAGAACCCAGGTTACCCCCTAGACCCCACTGTTCCTCTGCACCTCCAGAAATCTGCAAGGGAATTATGGGCCCACCACATTAGGGCTGGGGGCCACGTGGTGATCATCCTTCCAGAGCCCTCGTCATACAGACGAAGAGGGGGAAGCAAGGAGGTGCGGTGACTGGCCAGAGATACACCATGGGCTACTAAGTTGATACTGAATGACCCAGTGAGGCCCTGAAGGCATTACAAGATGCAAAATTGCCTTTTGCACACTCAGAAAGAGGTAGGACATGCTTGGAACAAGTGGGGAGCATTTATTAAATGCCAGGTTATTTGAACTTGGTCAGTTGGCTGGCCACACACCCTGTGTTGTATATGGAGGCGTTGCATGAACAAGACTTTGGGTAACCAGAACAAGCCACCACCCAGCCAAGGTGAATTTTAGAGTTTACCAAAGTGGTCATTCCAGCTCGGCCGGAAAACACAATTAAGTAATAGGGCCACGGTCTATCCACGTGGTTCTCCCATCACAGCTCGGTGATGAGAAAGCCCAGTTGTCCCTTTGTGAAGGAGGCATTCATGTCTCAGTTCCGCTCTGAAGTCATAGTCATAAGCAGAACTAAATATGGGGACAAGTGTGTCCGGGTGCCTTAGGGAAGAGATCTGCAAGGGTGTTTTGAGGGTGTCTGAGGCCCAGCAGGCCCCTTCAGTTCTGCCAAGACTTGAGGAGCAGAGTGAAGGCCTTTTCTGAATGCTGAGCTCTGAGGGGTGGGAGGTGGAGAGGGGAGAAGTGTGTGGGGGGAGAAGTGGGGTGGGAAGCAAGCCTGTGCGGAGACACTCCTGGCTGCCCTGCCCCTGTGGGCCTTCTCTGCCCACCCAACCCCCTGCGACCTTCCCATCTGCCACCTCTGAGCTAGGGTAACCCCTAGACCGCCGTCTCCTTGCGGCTTTGCTGGTGAATGTGCCTGTGGAGCTGGCCACACATAGGGTTGGGGGAGCCGGAAGGGCTTTAAAAATACAGATTCTTGGCCCCACCTCAGACTTTCTGCATCGTGTGAGGAGCGCAGGAATCTGTTACAGTCCCGGATGGTACCTAACACAAGCAGCCAGGGTGCTCTCCCTGCACAGGAATAGGGACCCACTGGCCTCACCTCTGCCCCCTCCTGGCCACCTCCTGTTCCAGGGTCAGTCACACATGGCCTCAGCTTTCTTTGGAATCCTCCCACCACTCCCTGATCAGGTGTCTTTTCTGGGAATCCTTCCCCTGCTTCCCCCATATGGGCCCAGCAGTCACCACAAACACCCACCGTCCTATGCACACGTCTTCAGGGTTTTGCTGTCTTGCCAGTAGGCAACATGAGGATGGGATTCCTCCCTGGTTGAGCAGTGGAGGTGGCCATAGCAGAGGAATGATGGTGGACAAGCCCTGGTTTGCGGCCCTGCTCGACTCCACATCTGGCTGAGGGATCCCAAGCAAATTTTGCCTCTGTCATCCTCAGTTTTTAATTTGTAAAGTAGGGTAATCGATGCCTGCTTCCTGGATGGGGGGTGGTGGTGAGGACTAAATGGGAGCTAGAACACAGTGCCGAAAGGCCAGGGAGCATGTCTGCGACTTCACTCTATGCCCCCAGGGTCTAGTGGAGTGCTCAGAACAAGTGGGCACCTGGTACCCATTGGTTCTTCCCTTGCTGCTTTTAATTTGGCATATTTCTCACAACATTACTTTCCTCTCCTTTCTTTGTTTGCTGTTGCCCTAATGTGTGCACTTTGTTTTCACCTCCCCTCCATTTTCTTTGACTTCATTCTTCTCAGTCAGCCCATTCATGTTCAGGTCCTTGCCTTTTCTAATAGTAGTATATGCATTTAAAATAAAACTTTTCCGGGGTGCCTGGGTCAGTCGGTTCAGCATCCGACTTCAGCTCAGATCATGATCTCATGGTTCATGAGTTCAAGCCCCACATTGGTCTCTGTGTTGACAACTCAGGGCCTGGAGCCTGCTTCAGATTCTGTGTCTCCCTCTCTCTCTGCCCCTCACCTGCTCTCTCTCTCTCTCTCAAAAATACATAAACATTAAAAAAATATAAAATGTAACTTTTCTCCGAAGTACAATTTTAGCCCTTGGCACTCCTTTCTACCTGGTATTCTACATAGTCATGTTGAAAGAGGCAGGGAGCTTGCGGGGGACATCAAGTCCCTGAGCTGCTTCATTTACCTCTGTTTTCTTCAGAGCAGTGGTTTCAAATGGGGAATCGTGGACCTTTAGTTATTCATAAAATCAACTTAGTGGATTGTCATGAGCCTTTCAAAAATGACATAAACAGAGTGAAAAGACAGCCTACAGAAGAGGAGAAAGTATTTGCAAATCATATATCTCATAAGGGATTAATATCCAGAATATGTAAAGAACTCCTACAATTCAAAACTAAAAAACAAATAACCTGATTAAAAAATGGACAGGGGCACCTGAGTGGCTCAGTCGGTTAAGCGTCTGACTTTTGATTTCAGCTCAGGTCACGATCTCACAGTCATGCTGAGCATGGAGCTCTTGAGATTCTCTCTCCCACTCTCTCTGCTCCTCCCCTGCTTGCTTTCACTTTCAAAGTAAATAAATAAACATTTTTTTCAAAAATGAGCAAAGGACTTAAATAGACATGTTCCCATAGAAGAAATACAAATGTCCAACAAGCATATGAAAGATGTTCAACATCACTACTTGTTGCGGGAAATGCAAATTAACAGCACAATGAGATATCACCTCCCACTCTATAGGATGGCTACTAATGAAAGAAAGAAAGAAGAAAGAAAGAAAGAAAGAAAGAAAGAAAGAAGAAAAGAAGGAAGGAAGGAAGGAAGGAAGGAAGGAAGGAAGGAAGGAAGGAGAACAAGTTTTGGCAAGGGTGTGGAAAAATTGGAACCCCCATGCGCTGCTGTTGGGAATGCAAACTGGTGTGGCCACTATGGAAAACAGTATGGCAGTTCCTCAAAAACTTAAAAATAGAACCACCTTATGATGCAATAATTCCACTTCTAAGTATATACCCCTAAGAATTGAAAGCGGGTCTCAAAGAAAATTTGCATATTCATTTTCATAGTGGCATTGTTCACAGTAGCCATGGTTGGATAAACCACATGGAATAAACAATGGACAGGTAAATTCTTGCATATCCACACAATGGAATGTTATTCGGCCTTAAAAGGAAGGAAATTCTGGGGCGCCTGGGTGGCTCAGTCGGTTAAGCGTCCGACTTCAGCTTAGGTCACGATCTCGCGGTTTGTGAGTTCGAGCCCCACGTCGGGCTCTGGGCTGACAGCTCAGAGCCTGGAGCCTGTTTCAGATTCTGTGTCTCCCTCTCTCTCTGCCCCTCTCCCGTTCATGCTCTGTCTCTCTCCGTCTCAAAAATAAATAAAACGTTAAAAAAATTAAAAAAAAAAAAGGAAGGAAATTCAAACACGTGCCACAACCTGAGATGAACCTTGAGAACATTATGCCAAATGAAATGAGTCAGTCACAAAAGGACAAATTCTGAATGATTCCACTTACCTGAGGCATTTGCAATTGTCAAATTCATAAAGACAGATAGTAGAGTGGTGGTTGCTGGGGGCTGATGGAGCGGGAGGGGGAGTTATTCTTTGATGGACATAGAGTTTCAATTTTGCAAGATGAAAAAGTTCTGGAATTGGTTACACAACAACGTGAATATACTTAACAGCATTGAACTGTCACACTTAAAAATTAAGATACTAAATTTTATGTTCTGTGTATTTTACCACAATTAAAACTTAAAAAAAAAAAAAAGTAGAATAGGAGCACCTGGGTGGCTCAGTAGGTTCAGTGTCTGATTCTTGATTTCGGCTTAGGTCATGATCTCATGGTTCGTGGGTTCAAACCTCGTGTCAGGCTCTGCAATAAGAGTGGGGAACCTCCAAGGGATTCTCTCTCTCTCCTTCTCTCTCTGCCCCTCCCTGCTCCCTACGTACACACGCGTGCAGTGCACTCTCTCTCTCTCTCTCTCAAAATAAATTAATATTTTTAAGTAGAATAGAATATATCCAAGTGCATTGCTTGAAGTAAGGATAAAAAAAAAATCATGAACCTTTGTTTCATGGCGGGTATATGTGTATATGTGGACCTGGGTATGTGCTGTCTTACAGATGTACAGTATTTCTTATTGAGGGTCACTGTGAAAAAGGCAAAGAATTTTGATAAACACTGCAGTGGTCAACCTCAGAGCACACAGCGCAGGGAGGACACCTGCAATCTGTGTAGGGAGACCTCCCTTCCTGGTGTGGTGCGGGCACAGAGCCTTCAGCAGACTGGCTGCTGGTGACCTATTGTTACTTCCCAGGGGTCTTCCTGATCTCAAGAAACACTTATTGGTGTCTACTGAGAAAGAGATGATCTAGTAGGATTTATACATTCTCCACCTTCTTCCATTTTTCCCAAGAACTAAAGCCTGAAAACTCAACGGATGTGGAAGGGAAAAGAAATGACAAGTATCTAGCACACTTAGTAACTGTGGACGGAGGGAGGGAAGGAAGGAAGGAAAGGATGGAGGAATGGAGGGAGGAATCGCAGAAGGAAGGAGATAGATGGGAATAAAGATGGACTGGTCCAGATCTCTCAGGTATGCAGATTTTACGTAAACCCTCTGTAACCTCAGGAAGCTAAGAGGCTCATTGGAAGCTGTCCCGAGGCTTGAACAGGGGTCCCGAAATCTCAGGCTTGGTCTGTAGGAGCAACGAGGAGAAGCACCCCATTCTGCTGGGTGTTCAGGGAGTACCCCCTAGCTCTCCTTTTGGGGAAGGAGAAGTGGCTGAGAACTGCCCTACAGGCATGCCCAAAGGGAAGCGTTCTCTCTCTCTAGCAATTATGGAGGGGGACCGATTGAAAGTGAAAGTGTCTGGCGTGCTTAATAAAGCAGCTACCATTAGCACCGGGTTTATAACTCCCGGAAAGTGCTGTGCACAGAAGATGCCAAGAGCTCCCCCACCCCCACCCCCAGAGTGGCCCAGGTGAGGAGAGTGCAGTTCCAAGAGGAAGGGGCAGAGCTGGGACTTCAACGCCTTCACCGTGATTTAAATCCCTACTCCTCCTGCTACCCCCTGGAAAGTGACAACAGTGGCTCTGGGCCGTGAGGAGAAGCAAAAAGGCAATGGCAATGCTCCCAGTGAAGGGATGCGATTCCCATCCTCACACATTTGTTAATGACCCCAAGCTCGGCACCCACCCCCCAAGGCCCCCAAGGCTGTTGCAAAGACCACGTTTCATGACACACTCACTTGCCAGCCACATAGAGGACGGAGGCCATGTTAGAAGAGGGGCCATCCATTCAGTGACTCAAAGACATCTGTGTGCTTTTACTACGTGGTGCGGGCACTGCAGTTATACCCAATGAGGTCTAGCCTCACGGGGCTCACCCTCTACTGGGGGAAGACAGAAACTGAACGAATTAGTAAATGCAAAGTGTCAGGTGGTGATCCGGACTATGGAGTAAAATAAATCAGAGTGAAGTGCCTGGGATGGGGGTAGATGGGGCTTGTGTCATCTTCAGAGGTCAGGGAAGGTCCCTCTGCTACTCGGGTGACATTTGAGCAGAGGCCTGAAGGAGGTGAAGGGGCTGGCAATATCTGGGTAAGAATGTTCCAGGCAGAGGAAGAACAAGAGCAAATACCCTAAGGTGGGAGCGTGTTTGCTTGTTGAACAGCCAGTAAGGAAGCCAGTGGGCTGAGAGCAGAGTGGGCAACAGGGAGAGTGGAAGGAGCCAAGGAGGGAGAAGAGAAGGGTGTGGCTCCTAACGACTCTGGAGCGTGTGTGTGTGTGTCTGTGAGTGGTAACATATACATAACATAACATTGACCATTTTAAGTGCACAGTTCAGTGACACTAAGCACATTCACACTGTTGTGTGATCCATGACTGCCATGGACCTCCCAGCTTCCAGGCACACGTGGACCTTCCAGACACCTCTAGACTTCGGACAGCCTCCTGCTGTTGCATCTTACACCTTGCTCCTCTGTGCCTCACCTGCTTTTGGAGTCATATTTGAGAGAGAGCTTCTTTTGGGCATGTGGGGGTGAGTGGCACCGTGTGGGGGCAGAAGCTAGCTGCCCAGCTCCTCAAGACCATGCTCCTAGCTCAGCCGAGCGCTTGCAGCCCGAGTTCTGCAGTCTGGGCTCTTGGCCCTGTGACACGGTGGCATCCTATACCCCGAGAATTGGGCCCTGAGTCAAGGGCCCCTTCTCAGAGCTGAGAGGGGCTTCTGGAAAGCCAGAGAAATACCCTTTCCCTGAGCTGAGAGTAGCCCAGCTCTGTGCCCACAATGGCGGGAGCTCCAGGAAGAGTCATCAGAAAGATGTGGGAGCCAGCATCCTCAGATGGCTGGCTGTCAGTGAGCGCCATGGATGCCAGGCTCTCAAAACTCACTTTACAGAAGAGGAAACTGAGGCCAGGAGAGGGCAAAGGAATGTGTAGGATCCACAGCAGGTCGAAGGTGGGATCAGGCCTAGAACCCGGTTTTCCTGGTTGCCCCCACTGAGCAGCCCTGTGGCTTCACACAGATCTTGGGGGCCCTTCATCCATTAGGTACAGACCAACTTTCAAATTTGGGCTCCAGCTAAGGCTTTAGATGGTGGGTGCTCCCGGCAGAGCTTGGCTTCCCAGATCAAATACCCACTTGCGTGTGTATTTATGCAGCGTGTTCAATTTTCACAAATGGATCTGTCAAATCCCTGCTGGATGCTGGTTTCTGAATTCTGAATGCAGAGGCCCCGCAGCAGGGGGCTGGGAGTGCAGCCGAAGGTTCTAATTCTTCTGGAGGATTGAGGGGTATCTCTTTCCTCTCCCCTCCCCTCCACATGTGAAGGTCAGCCCCACCTTGTCATTAGCACCTCAGGCTTTCTATGCATTTCCTCCATTTCCACTGACAATACCCTGTCCCACCACTCCTCACTGGGCCTCCTGCCAAGGTCTCCTGCCTGGTGACCCTGCTTCCGGCTCACGCCCCACAGCCTCATCCACACAACAGCCACAGTGATCTTTCTAAAAGGTAAGTCAGCCTTGCTTACAATAGTTAAATGGGGCATTTCAAAAGAAAGCCCAACTCCTCGCCTGCCTCCCTCCTTTGCCTTCACCTCCCCTGGCCTTCCTGACCTTGCAAGAGCTGCCACCTCAGTTTAAGGCCACCACCCCCTGGGAGAGGTCTTTCCTGATCCTCTGAATAACCCCGTGCCTCTGCGGTGATTCTATCACACTGTCCTCTACTCTCTGCACAGCGCTTACCTCTTTTGGAAAGTGATAGGCCATTTACTTTTGCTTATTTGCTCTACTGGCCATCTGTCAACTAGAAAGCGAGCTCTGGAGCAGGAGCAGGAACCTGGTCTGTCTTGTTCTCACTCGTGTCTGATGCTCACCCCAGGGTGCCCTGGGGTAAAAGTATTTGCTGGGGCGGGGGTGGGGGGAGAATGAGGTGCTCTTAGGGAGGAATTAGATAGTTCTAGCCTGTGCTGGGTGCCAGAGGACCGTGCTCATTCTCACACGCGGCTGCTGGGAGTCCACAGTCTTTCTGGAAAGCAATTTGATAGTTTGGATCAGGAATCCTGAAACAGTTCCATACAGTATTTGTCCCAACCAGTTTTCCTTCTGAGAGCCAAAACCAGGGTTGGGGGCGGGAATCTGAAATGTAGGCGGCAATTTTATACACAAATATTAGATAAAGCTCTATGTGTGTGTGTGTGTGTGTGTACGTGTGTGCACACACATACAGGAAGAGGAAAAGTTTAAATTGTGTTTATTGTAAGTTTGAATGATATGAACAAAAGCCTATGATGTAGTGTTTGGTGATAAGAGGAAGACAAAAGTGTACATACCGCCCGATAAGAACTAATATGTATTTAGAGGCTATTTGTACCAGACGTCATGCCAAGGACTTTACTTATATTTTTCTGCTTCTCTCAACAACGCTTGTGAGGCAGTTATTATTATTTTACTGGCTGGGAAAGTGAGATTTCAAAAGATCAGGGATATTCATGAGTGTGGTGTAGTTTATAAATCATAAAGTCAGGATTTAAGTCCATTTCAAAAATTCCACGTTCCACCATGGTCCCTACTGATGTCAGCTTTGGAAAAGCTCCCTCCCCCATGCCCCAAAAAAGACTAAGGAGAAACACACCAAAATATTCGCAGAGGTTGCCTCTGAGTGTTGGGATTATAGGAAATTATCTTCTTTGTAACTACTTACATTTAAATTTTTTTCTATCATGAGTACATGTTATTTTTATACAAAGTTTTGAGATTTATTTTAAAATAAATTGTCACACACATATCTATAGGTAAATTCAGTTTATCAATACAGAAGCAAAAGTATTTTTTAAAATCAATTTGAGTCAAATATGATATTTAATATATTGTGACTAAGTAGAATTCATCCCATTGTGAAAGGAGAATTCAACATTAAGAAAAGTATTAGTGTAATTTGTCACACCAGTAAGTCAAAATAGAAAGGTAATTGTTGACAATTGTCCTGGTAGGTATTTTAAGAGACATTCAACAGAATTCAGTGACATTCTTGTAAAAGCTTCTTGTAACCCAGTGAAAAGGAAAACTTTCCAGATTATCTACTGAAAGCCAACAGACAAATTCAAGATAAATGAGATGTGCCTAACACTGATATTATTTAACTTTGTTTTGGAAATTTAGCCTGTGTAATATAACAAGAAAAAGCAGTAAAACTACATATATAAGGAAAAGACGTAACAGATGATATCTTTTCTTCCTGAGAAATCTAAGACAAGTAACTCAAAAACTATCAGAACTAATAAAAATAACTCAAATATACAAAAACCAATAGGTTTCTTTTTCTAATATTAACATTAGCAAACCAATTTTTTGAAAATAAAACATGGACTTAAATGTAATACCAGCAAAAACTAGCCCAGTCATTTTTAAGTTGTCAAAATTATTCTTTTTTAAAAACTTGCTTTAATGTTTATTTATTTTGAGGGAGAGAGTGACAGAGTGTAAGGGAGGGAAGGGCAGAGAGACAGGGAGACACAGAATCCAAAGCAGGCTCCAGGCTCTGAGCTATCAGCCCAGAGACCATTGCGGGACTCAAACTAACCAACCATGAGATCATGACCTGAGCCGAAGTCAGACGCTTAAACAACTGAGCCACCCAGGCGTCCCAACTTGTCAAAATTATTCTTAAATTATATTAGAAAAATGAGCAAGAAAGAATAATAAAGTCTTTTTTTTAGAAGTCTTCTTTTAAATTTATTTATTTATTTATTTAGAGAGAGAGGGAGGGAAAGAGAGAATCCCAAGCAGGCTCCACACTGTCAGCGCAGAGCCCTATGCAGGGCTTGATCCCATGAACTATAAGATCATGACCTGAGCCAAGATCAAGAGTGAGATGCTTCACCAACTGAACCACCCAGGCACCCCAATAAAGAAAGCCTTAAAGGAAGAAATTGAACTGTATTATTAAACTGGAGTAATTAATATTTAGGAACAAACAGAGTCCAGAAACAGGCCCATGAATATGTGGAAATTTAATATGTGATAAGGGAAGCCTTTCAAATCATTGAGAAAGATGGACTTAAAAAAGTTATTATATAATACTTGATTTGTCAACCAAAAATTTCTCTTTATTCTTGAGATATTCTATACATTTTTTAAAAAGTTTTAATTCTTGCTTTTGATATTTAATTCTTCCATCAGTTTGGATAGGACAGTTGAGAGTGATTATAAAGTAAGGATACAGTTTCATGTTTTTCTACATAGAAAACCAGTTGTCCCAGCATCATTCATTGAATGGCTCATTATTTTCCTGGTGATCTTCCATGTCTCTTCTGGAATGTACTATTGCCCATGTGGGTGAGGGTCTAGTTTCCCTGTATTACCTGTGTATCTCCACTCTTAATTGCTACAGTTTTTAATAACTGTTGGTATCTCATAGGGGTCTCCTATCTTATTCTTTGTCCTCAGGAATATATTTTCCATTCTTGGGCCTTTGCTCTTGGGTAAAATTTTAGAACCAATTTATAAAGTTCCTCAAAAACAACAGGTGGAATATTGGTTGAAAATAAATTCAATTTTTGAGTGATTTGGGGAGAATGTACATCTTTAAGATAGGAGTCTTCCTAATCTTGATCAACGTATATCTCTCCTTTTCCTTAGGATACTTCTTTAATGTATTTCAATTAAATTTATATCATCATGTAAACTTGCACATTTTTGTTACATATATTTCTAAGCAATTCTATTTTTAGTTGGTATTAGAAATGAGCTCTTTCTAAAAAAAAAAAAAATTGCACTTTCCTAAATGGTCAAAGGATATGAAGGTCATACACAGAGGGAAAACCCATATAATCAAAAAACATCTCAAAAGTAATTAGGGAAAAAGAAATGAAAACAAAAAAATTCCATTTATCACCCATGCAATTAGTTAAAAGTAAAAAAAAAAAAACAACCCTGGTCTGATAACACCAGGTTTGGTGGGAATATGGAGGAAATGAGAATTCTTAGGTATTGCTGGTGGGAGCATAAATTGGTACTTTGGAGAGCATTTTGGGAATTCACAGTAGCTCTGAAAGAGCTCGCCCTACTGCCGTTAAGTCTACAAAGTAAATTAAAGCCACATTGGTGAGCGAAACTCTCATAGATGTGCACGAGAGGACATGCTCATCACACGGCAATTTGTAAAAAATGAATGAATGGATAAATAAAATGAGGTTTATCCACTTATTGGAATCAAATCACACAAAAATAGAAGAACCAGAGATCTATGTAGTAAGATGAGCAAAGCTTAAAAACACCATTTTTTTTTAAAGCAAGTTGCAAAAAGGTTACATGCATTATGAAGCCATTTTTGCAAAACATACTGAACAAGAGTATATATATATTGTTTGTGGCTGTTTATACAGATGTCACTAATGTACAAACCCGTACATGGTAATAGCACTCACTAACTTCAAGGTAATGATTACTTTTGGATACAAAGGGGGAGAAAATAATGATCAAGCCTTAGTTCTGTCTGTGACATAAAGACACAGGAACACAGATCCCCCTGAGATCAGGAACGTGACAGGGATGTCCACTCTGACCACTGTTGTTTAATATAGTATTGGAAGTCCTAGCCTCAGCAATCAGAAAACAAAATGAAATCAAAGGCATCAAAATTGGCAAAGATGAAGTCAAACTTTCACTTTTCACAGACGACATGATACTCTATGTGGAAAACCTGACAGACTCCACCAAAAGTCTGCTAGAACTGATACATGAATTCAGCAAAGTTGCAGGACACAAAATTAATGTACAGAAACCAGTTGCATTTTTATACACCAATAATGAAGCAACAGAAAGAAAAATAAAGAAACTGATCCCATTCACAATTGCACCAAGAACCATAAAATACCTAGGAATAAACCTAACCAAAGATGTAAAAGATCTGTATGCTGAAAACTATAGAAAGTTTATGAAGGAAATTGAAGAAGATACAATGAAATGGAAAAACATTCCATGCTCACGGATTGGAAGAATAAATATTGTTAAAATGTCAATACTACCCAAAACAATCTACACATTCAATGCAATACCAATCAAAATTGCACCAGCATTTTTCTCAAAGCTAGAACAAACAATCCTAAAATTTGTATGGAACCACAAAAGACCCCGAATAGCCAAAGTAAACATTGAAGAAGAAAACCCAAATGGGAGACATCACAATCCCAGACTTTAGCCTCTACTACAAAGCTGTAATCATCAAGAAAGCATGGTATTGGCACAAAAACAGACACATAGATCAATGGAATAGAATAGAAACCCCAGAACTAGACCCACAAAAGTATGGCCAACTAATCTTTGACAAAGCAGGAAAGAACATCCAATGGAAAAAAGACAATCTCTTTAACAAATGGTGCTGGGAGAACTGGACAGCAACATACAGAAGAATGAAACTAGACCACTTTCTTACACCATACACAAAAATAGACTCAAAATGGATGAAGGACCCGAATGTGAGACAGGAAACCATCAAAACCCTAGAGGAGAAAACAGGAAAAAACTTTTTTGACCTCAGCCACAGCAATTTCTTACTCAACACATCTCCAAAGGCAAGGGAATTAAAAGCAAAAATGAACTATTGGGACCTCATGAAGATAAAAAGCTTCTGCACTGCAAAGGAAACAATCAACAAAACTAAAAGGCAACCGATGGAATGGGAAAAGATATTTGCAAATGACATATCGGATAAATGGCTAGTATCTAAAATCTATAGAACTCACCAAACTCCACACCCGAAAAACAAATAATCCAGTGAAGAAATGGGCAGAAGACATGAATAGACACTTTTTCAAAGAAGACATCTAGATGGCCAACAGTCACATGAAAAGATACTCAATGTCACTCCTCATCAGGGAAATACAAATCAAAACTACAATGAGATATCACCTCACACCAGTCAGAGTGGCTAAAATGAACAAATCAGGAGATTATAGATGCTGGCGAGGATGTGGAGAAATGGGAACCCTCTTGCACTGCTGGTGGGAATGCAAACTGGTGCAGCTGCCCTGGAAAACAGTGTGGAGGTTCCTCAAAAAATTAAAAATAGAAATACCCTATGACCCAGCAATAGCACTGCTAGGGATTTACCCAAGGGATACAGGAGTGCTGATGCTAGTGGCACATGTACCCCAATGTTTATAGCAGCACTTTCTTTTTTTTTTTCAACTTTTTTTTTTTTTTTTTGGGACAGAGAGAGACAGAGCATGAACGGGGGAGGGGCAGAGAGAGAGGGAGACACAGAATCGGAAACAGGCTCCAGGCTCTGGGCCATCAGCCCAGAGCCCGACGCGGGGCTCGAACTCACGGACCACAAGATCGTGACCTGGCTGAAGTCGGACGCTTAACCGACTGCGCCACCCAGGCGCCCCTATAGCAGCACTTTCAACAATAGCCAAATTATGGAAAGAGCCTACAGATCCATCATCTGACAAATGAATAAAGAAGATGTGGTTTATATATACAATGGAATACTACTTGGCAATGAGAAACCATGAAATCTGGCCATTTGCAACAATGTGGATGGAACTAGAGGTATTATGCTAAGTGAAATAAGTCAGGCAGAGAAAGATAGATACCATATGTTTTCATTCATATGGGGATCTTGAGAAACTTAACAGAAGACATGGGGGAGGGGAACGGGGGGGGGGAGGGAGTTACAGAGAGGGAGGGAGGCAAACCACAAGAAACTCTTAAGGACTGAGAACAAACTAAGTGTTGATGGGGAGTGGGGGAGAGGGGAAAGTGGGTGATGGGCATTGAGGAGGGCACTTGTTGGGATGAGCACTGGGTGTTGTATGGAAACCAATTTGGCAATAAATTATGTTTTAAAAAAAAAGAGAGGGGAAGAAGAAAAAGGGAATTGAAGTAAATGTACAAAATATAAATATCTGTTTGACATTAGTGCTGTTACATTAGCTTCTGTTCTTTTCATACATATAAAATATTCATAATTAATAGTGAAAAAATTTTAGACTGCTTGTATATTCCTGTCATATTGGGATGGGGAAGATATTCCTAAGTGTGAACAGCAGAGGCAAAACTTGGTAAGAAAGATTAATAAATTGACATAAGATGATAATCTTTTGTGAACAACAAATACCATAAAATTAAGAAGCGAAAGATAAGTTGAGAAAAATATTTACAATATATGTGACAAATTAATGTAGGAATTAAATATATTTATCGTCTAAAGAGGCCCTGTACATCATCAAGAAAATGATAAACACCGCAATGTAAAAATGAGTCAAGGATATGGACAGCCAGTTTATCACCTGAGAAATACAAGTGGTTGACAAATACAGCATAAATATTATTAGAAAATGAAATTACAACTATGTTACCATTTTAGTTGAGCAGATTGACAAAGATTTCTTGAAAACTTGATAAAAGCCACTGACGAAGGGCCAGATAAATGAGCTTCTTTCCTCACTGTGAGAATGTAAATCAGCATTACTTTTGTAGGAATCAACCCACCATCAGAGATGAAGATCCTTATGTATGTGCATCTTCTTTGACTTAGTAATTCCACTTATAGAAATACAGCTTTAAAAATGTTAGACCAACAACTAAATATATATTTTATAAGGATGTTTATTACAGGTTTATTTGTAATAGTTGAAGGGTGCAAATAACTTATTTGGCCAATAGTGGTTAAATAAATTAATGTTGAGTTTATATAGTGGCATACAGTTAATAATATTGGCTTCAAAATTGTATTTATTTATATATAGTTTACTATACTGCTTACTGAAATTTGGGCCCGTTTTTTAAAAAGTGTATATGCATCTGTAAAAACTCTGGAAATTCATCACCAAAGCGTTCATAGTGATTCTCTACACGTGGTAGGATTACAGATGATTTTTATTTTGTTCTTTGCATGGATCTGAATTTTTCTGACTTTCAACATGCATGTATTACTTGCTTATGAAAAACTAGGTTAAAAAGTAAAAGACAGAGGCACCTGGGTGGTTCAGTTGGTTGAGCATCCAACTCTTGATTTCGGCTCAAGTAATGATCGCAGGGTCGTGGGATCAAGCCTTGCATCAGGCTCCGTGCTGAGCGTGGAGCCTGTTTAGGATTCCCTCTCCATCTCTCTCTTTGCCCCTTTCTCCTGCTCATTCGTGCTCACTCTCTCTCTCTCTCAAATAAAATAAATAAACAAAAACTTTTTTAAAAAGTAAAAGACAACTTCTTAAAAATAAATTAACTTTGTGAGTATAAACAGAATAATAACCTTTATCAGAGAAAGTACAGGGAAGGACATACTCACATTGTGATATGAAATACCTGAAGGCTGATTTGGCAAAATCTGTCAGAAAACTAACATGTTATGGTCTTGGGCCTACCAATTCCACTTTTAGGACTTTTAACCTCAACCCGGATTAATAGAGGACATGAGCAAAGGGCATCCTTGCAGCTCTATTTCTGATACTAAAAAGATGGAAACAGCTTGCGCGTTTCCAAAAGGAATGGTACAAGAAGTATGGGTGCCACTTTCCAATAAGACGCCTTGCAGCCTTGCCTGCTATGTTACAGGAAAAATGGGTCCTGACATGAACAGATGGCCACGATACACTCTTTTAAAAGCAGGTCACAAAACAGGATGTAGATAATGATCCCAGCTTTGCTTTTTTAAAAAAACTGGCGATGGAAAATTACATACCAGAATGCTGATAGTGGTGATCTCTGGATGATGGTGTTGTAGGCAATTTTTACCTTCCTCTCTGCCTTCTGGATTTCCTGTAACAAAAGCAAATTATTTGTGTAGAGAGGAAAGCATATTTAACGTGATTCTTAGGAGGAGGCTGAGTCCTCCAAGCAGAGGTGGAACACATAAAGGATAGAATTCTGTCCCCTCGTTCATCCTTTCTGACGTCACTCAAGGACACACGTCCCCATGTATTTTTAGGTAATTGGCTAGTTTCTTTGTTTCTTAACTTCACATTTTAAGATGATGTTTAATGGTATCACGTTTTTGAGTGTATTTAATACATACGTGTGTGTAACATGTATCCTGTGTTAAGTGTGTTTAAGCCAAACCGCACCGAGGTATGTAAAGCAAAAACATAAAGTCCTCCAGTCCTTTGGCTTGTGAATTTCATTCTCAAGAAGTGGCTCTGGTAGCAGTTTCATTTATACAAGGGCTTCCAGACATTTTCATTTGCAAATATATTTATACACCTCCCTGCCAACCGCCACCCCCCCGCCACGCCTCGTTTTTCTTTTTTTTTTTTTTTAATTTTTTTTTTCAACGTTTATTTATTTTTGGGACAGAGAGAGACAGAGCATGAACGGGGGAGGGGCAAAGAGAGAGGGAGACACAGAATCTGAAGCAGGCTCCAGGCTCTGAGCCATCAGCCCAGAGCCTGACGCGGGGCTCGAACTCCCGGACCGCGAGATAGTGACCTGGCTGAAGTCGGACGCTTAACCGACTGCGCCACCCAGGCGCCCCTCGTTTTTCTTGTATACAACAAGGATCGTACTATACAAAACATCCTGCAATCCTAGTCTTTCACTTCACAGTAATGTATTCTGGACATTTGCCTTGGCTCGTTAGATCTCTTCTTCTTCTACTAATTTATCTACCCACTCATTTACCGAGCTAGATTTTATTATTATATAAGTTATCCATGAGAATTGTTTTTCAAAATGGGAACAGCCCCAAAAGGTCTCAGTTGAAGAGTAGAAGTTTGCCTCCCCTGCCATCACCACAAAAATCAGCAACGAGGAAAGTTCTTATGGTTGGGGCGCCTGGGTGGCTCAGTCAGTTCAGCGTCGGACTTTGGCTCAGGTCGTGATCTCACGGTTGGTGAGTTTGAGCCCCGGACCGGCTCTGTGCTGACATCTCAGAGCCTGGAGCCTGTTTTCGGATTCTGTGTCTCCCTCTCTCCCTGCCCCTCCCTTGTTTGTCCTCTGTCCCCCTCTGTCTCAAGAGTAAACAAACATTTAAAAAAAGAGAGAGAGAATAGTTTTTGTGGCTGAATCTCTTTTTTCATTACCTTTACAACTTTAAAGAATACCAACACTTTTAAATATATCTCTGGGCTAATTATATTGATTTCCACCATGAAAGATGCAGAGGGCACTTCCTTACCTTCCTTCTGCCTGCATCCTCTCCTCTCCTACCCCTAAGCTTTTATCAGTTATGTTTCATCCTTCTCATGATTGACTTTATGATTTAAACTAATATATTTAAGTCTTTGTACCTTGATTCATCAACTTTAAACTGTATCTACTGACCCCTCCCTCCCAACACATACACGTCCTCCTTTCAACTTCACATCCTACTTTTTGTTCTGTTCCTATTTTTACATAGGTTCCCAATGTGTATATTCTATTCTGTGCCTTTATTAACTTTACAGTACCTTATTGACAGGTTAATACTCAAAATTTTAAAAATTGAAAACCAGGCATTATAACAATTTGATTACGTGAATCATTTCTGTAGAATCAAGCCCAATAATTGGAAACACAGAGAAGGACCTATGACACCCTGTTATTAAAATTTGTCATTTGAGGAGGAATTTTCCAAATATAAAAGTTTAATGAAGCCTCTTTTGTTTTCCTTTATGTATCTGGAGTCACACTCGGCTGCCGCTATTTCTTATATCTCACACGCCATCCTCTGTCTTCGAAACTTTTTTTCCCCCATTTTTTCTAGAGTCATCTATTTCATATCATAGTGTCATTGGTTTTCCCCTGTGTATGCGTGGGCTTGTACATGTATGCGAGGGGAGATTTCATTGTTATCAAGGCTTCATTTAAGATGCCTGGACAGGAGTAAGTCTTTTCTGTCATGCTATGAACTCAACCCCACACCCCACCCCACCCCCCCGCCCAGAATACGCAATGCTCAACACCCTTCAATAGATTTTAAATGCTCTTTTTTTAAAAAGTCAGCTTTAATAAGGTATAGATCATGTTTCATAAAATTCACCCATTTTAAGTGTACAATTATGAGTTTTACAAATATATTCACTTGGATCAACACCACAATCAAATGTGAAATATTTCCATCGCCCCTCCCAGTTTCCTTAAGCCTCTTTTGGTTTAATCCCCTTACCCCATCCCTTTGCCCCTGGGAACCACTGATATGCTTCCCGTTACTATAGTTTGGCCTTATACAGAGTTTCATCTATATGGAGTCATACAATGTGTTTTCTTTTACATTTGATTTCTTTCTCTTAGCACAGTGCTCTTGAGATTCACGTATGTTGTTATAGTATCAGTAGTCTGTTACAGCCACAATTTTAAAAATATTTGGAGAGAGAGAAAATCAGGGAGAGGGGCAGGGAGAGAGAGAGAGAGAGAGAGAGAGAGAGAGAGAGAGAGAGAATCTCAAGCAGACTCCATGCTCAGTGTGAAACCTGACTGGGGGCTTGATCCTATGACCCTGGGATCATGACCTGATCCAAAACCAAGAGTCCTACACTCAACCGATTGAGCCACCCAGGTGCCCCCAGCCACATTTTTTTAAATTCATTCATCAATTTCACTTGGGAGCTAATATGAGTAAAACTCATAAACAGAGGCGTACAAGTCTCTCTGTGGTCATATGGTTTCATTTTTCTTTGATAAATACCAGAAATGAAATATCTAGGTCACAGCATGAGTTCTGAACCTGTTATGTAAAGTTTCTGTTCCATTTCACCTTCGCATCAACATTGTAAGAGAATGGCGGTTTCTTCGCAGCCTTGCCAGCACTTGGTATGATCAATCTTCAATTTTAGCCATTCAAGTGGGTGTGTTGGGATATCTCATTGTGATTTTAAAAGTCCTTTTCCTAAAAATCGATACCCTTGAGCATCTTCTCATGTGCCTGTTTGCCACTCATGTATCTGCTTTGCTCAAGTATTTGTTCAAATTGAATTTTTGTCTTCTTTTATGAAGTTATAAAATGTATTTATATATTCTTATATCAGATATATGTTTTTCAAATATTTTTTTTCCCTATCTGGGGTTTCCATAGCAGTGTCTTTTAAAGGGCTGACATTTTTAGGACTCCTGGGTGGCTCAACTGCTTAAGCCTCCGACTTCAACTCAGGTCATGATCTCATGGTTTGTGAGTTCTAGACACACACCGGGCTCTGTGCTGACAGCTCAGAGCCTGGAACCTGCTTCAGATTCCGTGTCTCCCTCTCTCTCTCTGCTCCTCTGCCACTCACACTCTGTCTCTCTCTCAAAAATAAACATTAAAATAAATAAATAAAATAAATAAAGGGCCAACATTTTCCATTTTGAAAAAGTCTATCGATTTTTCTTTTATAGTGCATGGTTTTATATTCTAAAAGATTTTTTTACCTAAGCTAAAATCAAAAAGATTTTCTGCTATATTTTTTTCTAGAAATATAATGTATATATTTTTTAGCACCTTTTAAGATTTTCTTTTCCTTTATGACTGGGTTTCAGCAATTTGATTATGATATAACTTAATATAGTTTTCTGCATACATGAGGTTGATTGACTTTTTTGAATCTTTAGGTTTATAGTTTTCAACACATTTGGAATTTCCACCTTTCATTTCTTCAAATATTTCTTTTTCTCTTCCAGCCTCTTTCTGATAGTCCAATTACATGGGTTTTTTTGGCCACGTAATACTGTCTCACAGCTCACCAGTGCTGTTCCTTTTTCCCAGTATTGTTTTTTTCCTCTGTGCTTCGCGGTGGATAATTTCTACTACCATACAAGCTCACTGACATTTCTTCTATGGGTCTAATGTGCTATTAATCCCCTCTAGAGGTGATTTTTGGTCTGTTTGTTTTACAGATCTTATTTTTAAAGGTCGATTTAGGTCTTTAGGTCTTTCTTTTCTCTTCTCGTTATAATTCATTATTTTCAGTTATATTCTTGAGGCTATTTATATAATTTGTACGACTGTCTTAAGGTTCTCGTCTACTAATTATACAGTCTGTAATTTCTAGTTCTGTTCCTGTTGATTCATGTTCCTGCTGGCTACACGTTATGTTTTTCTGGGTTTTTTTGGCATGACTAGTAATTTTTCTTCTCTTTTTTAAAAATTGTATAATTAACCTACCGTGTTATATTAGTTTCAGGTGTACACTATAGTGATACAACAATTCTATACATTACTCTGTGCTCATCAAGATAAGTGTACTCTTAATCCCCATCACCTCTTTCACCCATCCCCCACCTACCTCCCCTCTGGTAACCATCAGTTTGTTGTTCTCTGTATTTAAGAGTCTGATTTGTTTGTTTGTTTGTTTGTTTCTCTTTTCCTTTGTTTGCTTGTTTTGTTTCTAAAATTCCACATATGATGGACATCACATGATATTTGTCTTTCCCTGATTGACTTATTTCACTTAGCATTATGCCCTCTAGGTCCATCCATGTTGTTGCAAATGGCATGCCTACTAATTTTTATTGGATGCCAGGCACTGAATTTTATGAGTGTTGAATATTGGTGTTTCTTTAAAGAGTATTAGGCTTTATTATGGCACACTATTAAGTCTTTTGTGGACCAATTTGATCATTCCAAGGCTTGATTTTAAGCTCTATTAGGGCCTGTTCAGAGCCTTTATTTTACAGCCAATTTAGCACCACTATTAACGCAAGACCTTTCAAATGACTTTATCCAATGCTGTATGTAGTGTAAAGTCTCTCTACTCGGGATGGTGGGAAGTTGAACTATTTCCAGCCCTGTGTAAACTCTGAGAATTGATAAGACTGCTGTTTGCTAGTGGTTCTTTCTGGTGGTTGCATGCATGCATAAATTGATATTCAAGAGAAGGTCAAAGAGTGCACCCCTCAGTGATCTGTGGCTTGTGTGCTCTCTCTGTGAGCCGCTCTTTTTCCCCCTTCTGCCGGCAAATTCTAGACAATGTGGCCTCTTCACACTCTGATCTCTGTTCCCTCAACTCAGTGAATCCCCTGGGTTCCTCAAATCTCTGGCTTAGGAACTGCTTTCTGGCAGTAATTGGGGCAATTATAGGACCTCATTAGTTCTCCCTTTCCCAGGGATCATAATTCCATGCTGCCTGTTGTTCAATATCGGAAAATAGTTTTCTGTCTAATTTTCTACTCATTTTGGGGGATACAGCAATTCCTGTAGAGTTAACTACTCATGAGTGGAGGCAGAAATCTCTTGAGATATATACGATGTAGTCTTGATGATTTTTCTGAATTCTTGCATTTTCAAAACTGTCCTTATCTTCAAACTGGGTTGATCATTTTACTAGGTATGAAATTCTAGGCTTGAAATATTTCCCATGAGGAATCTTCAAAGCCTGACTCCATTTCTAGCATCAAATCTAATGAACATTTGATGCACATTCCCTTATAGGAAAACTCTTTTTCTAGAGAGAGAAATAGAAAATTGTAGGGCCTCATATGTATTCTTGGAGCTCTAACATTTTTATCAAATATGTTTATATATTTTAAAAATCTTTTCAGTTATCAGAGGGATCTTTCCATTTTAAGACTTTTTTTTAATTCTTGTAAATTTCTTTCATTATTTTTACATTATTTATTTTCTATAGTTTTTATTCCTGTTCTGATTCTCTCCTTGTATGAGTGGAACTCTTAGTGTTATTTTCCTAATGAGTATTTCTTAATTTCTCTTATATGAATTGATCATATATTCATTTTTTTTTTTTTTAGTCAGTAGACTTTACTTTTTGTAGCTTTAGGTTTACAGAAAGATGAATGGAAAGTAGGGAGAGTTATCATATACCTCCCTTGCTCTCTCCATTATCCTCCATTATTAATATCTTACATTCATGTGGTACATTTGTTACAGTTGATGGACAATATTGATACATTCTTATTATCTAAAGTCTATAGTTTATATTAGGGTTCACTCTTGGTGTTGTTCATTCTATAGGTTTTGATAAATGCATAACATGTATCTACTATTACACTATCATAAAGAATAATTTCACTGCTTTAAAAATCCCTTGTGCTCTATTTACCTCTCTCTTCCCCTCCTGAATCCCTGGCAATTACTGATCTTTTATTGTTTCTATCACTTTGCCTTTCTAAGAAAGTCATCAAGCTAGAATCATACAGTATGTAACCTTTCAGATTGGCTTCTTTCACTTAGCAATATACATGTAAGTTTCCTCTATGTCTTTTCATTGCTTGATAGCTCACTTTTTTTTAATGTTGAATAACTTTACATCATCTGTACCATAGTTTCATGTCATTGAGGGAAATCTTGGCTGCTTTCAAGTTTTGGCAATTATGAATAAACATGCTATCAACATGCACATCAACATGCACATCATGTTGCATGCACAACATGCACATCAACATCAGCATGCTATCAACATGCACATGCAGGTGTTTGTACAGACCTAAGTCTTCAACTCCTTGGGTAAATTCTGAGAAGTATATTTGTTCAATCATATGTAAGAGTATGTTTAGCTTTGTAAAAACTGTCAAACTGTCTTCCAAAGTAGCTGTATCATTTTGCATTCTGACCGTTAATGAATGAGAAATCCTATGGCTCCACATCCTCACCAGCATTTGGTATTGTCAGTGTTTTGGATTTTAGCCATTTTATTAGTATCTTACTGTTGTTTTAATTTGCAGTCCTCTAACAACATATGATGTTGAGTATCTTTTCATATTCTGTTTTGCCATCTGTATATATTTTTGTGGTGAGGTGTCTGTTCAGAACTTTTGCCCATTTTTAAGTTGGGTTGTTTTCTTACTGTTGAATTTTAAGAGTTCTTTGCATACTTTGAGTACCAGTTCTTTATCAAATATCTTTTGCAAATATTTTCTCACAGAATGTGGCTTGTCATTTCATTCTCTCAATAGGATCCTTCACAGAGCAGAAATTATTTATTTTAATGAAGTCCAATTTATCAATTTTTTTCTTTCATGGACAATCATGTCATCTGTGAACAGTTTTTTTTTCTTCCTTCCCAATCTGTATACCTTTTATTTCCTTTTCTTGTATTATTGCATTATCTCAGAACTCCAGTATGGTATTGAATAGGAATGGCGACAATGAACATTCTTGATTGTTCCCGATATTATACATAATCAGGCTACAAGTATAGTAAAGAAATCAGTGCCTCCTCAGATCTGAACCAATAGTTTCCTCATGTGAATCATTTTCAAGTTTGGCAAAGAGGCACATCTGACTTTGCTAGCAATAACTGACCTTTAGATTACAGTTCTAAAGGAGCAAGGACTCAGCATGGAATTCTTTTTAAAAAGGAATGAAAGGGATACCTGCATGGCTCAGCTGGTTAAGTACCTGACTCTTGGTGTCAACTCAGGTCATAATCCCAGGGTCATGGGATTGAGCTCCACGTTGGGCTCTGCACTGAGCATGAAGCCTGCTTAAGATTCTCTCTCCCCCTCTCCTTCTGCCCCTCTCCCTTGCTCATGTTCTTTCTCTAAAATTAAAATAATAATGGGGTGCCTGGGTGGCTCAGTCAGTTGGGCATCCAACTTCAGCTCAGGTCATGATCTCATGGTCTGTGGGTTCAAGCCCCGCGTCAGGCTCTGTGCTGACAGCTCAGAGCCTGGAGCCTGTTTCCAATCCTGTGTCTCCCTCTCTCTCTGCCCCTCCGCCACTCTCACTTTGTCTCACTCTGTCTCTCAAAAATAAATAAATATATAAAAAATTTAAAATTAAATTAAAATAATAATAATAAAAGGGAATGAAAAAGTGTCCCTCTTCTCTGAGTAAAAAGAAAAATTGTATTCATTCTGACTTTTTAACTTTTTGGCTCCATTCCCTGTAAGTTTGGAAAAAAATAATAATGTTTTTCCACTTGGCATCAAGGAGGACAGAAGCATCTCAGTTTTCATTAGCATGATGTGTAGAGTGTCCATCCCCTAACTGGACCTCATTGCCATTGAGTTCCTTCTGAGCTTCATGGAAAGATTTTTTTGTTAATCAGACTTCAGGAGCCAAGGAGGCCATTTATCCAATTGACTAAAAATACAGTGACTTCCATTTCAAAGTCTCTTAAGTTTTTATGCTTAAAGAAGTCTTGAGTAGTTGATCAAAAAAGTTGTATTACTTCATCCTGAGTTAAGTTGGGTGAAATGTGTGTTTAGTTTCTACTTACTTAGAAACTGCAAAATAGGACAAGGCTGCTATGGAAGAATCCCTTTCCCTTCTTTGGTATATGTAGTTCAAATATTTTTGTTGTTGTTGTTACATTTAAACTATATCCATGTACATTAGTCTGTTTTGGACCCCTCTGCTTGCATTAAACATAGAAATAAAATCATTAATTTGAAACAAACAAAAAAAAGGGAGTCATCACCAAGCAAGGTCAACTAAGTTTTCTTCTCTATTATCTTTTAAGAGTTTATAACTTCATGTTTTACATTTAAGTCTATGATCCATTTTTAGTTAATTTTAGTGAAAGGTATAAGGTCTGTGTGTGTGTGTGTGTGTGTGTGTGTGTGTATGTTCATATCATATTCTGGCATGTGGATGTCCACTTGTTCTAGCATTATCTGTTGAAGAGAATATACTTTCTTCATTGAATTGCCTGTGCTCCTTTGTCAAAGACCAGTTAGCTATATTTGTGGGGAATCTATTTCTGTGCCTTCTGTTCTGTTCCATTGATCTATGTATCTATTTGTTCATCAATACCACAGTGTCTTGATGACTCTAGCTTTATATTAAGTCTTAAAGTTGAGCCTTCTAACTTTGTTCCTCAATTTTGTATTGGTTATCCTGGATCTTTTGCCTCTCTAAATAAATTTTAGGACCAGTTTATTAATATTCACAAAATAACTTGCTGGGATCTTAATTGGGATTGCTTGAAAAGTGTAGATCAAGTTGGAAAATCTAACATCTTAATAATTTTGAATCTTCCCATCAACGTACATGGAATATTTTTTCTTTTATTTAGGTCTTCTTTGATTTCTTTTATCAGAGTTTCATAGTTTTCTTCTTGTTCATATTTTGTTTAATTTATAGTTTATAATTTCATTTGTTTGGTGTAAATAGTATTGTGTTTTTAATTTTAAATTTCAATTATTTATTGCTGGTATATAAGAAAGCAATTGACTTTTCTATATTAACCTTTATTCTGCAACCTTCCTATAATCATTGATTAGCTCCAAGAGGGTTTGTTGTTGTTGTTGTTGTTGTTGATTCTCTGGGATTTTCTACATAGACAATCATGTCGTCTGTGAACAAACAGTTTTTTTTCTTCCTTCCCAATCTTTATACCTTTTATTTCCTTTTCTTGTGTTATTGCATTATCTCAGACCTCCAGTATGGTATTGAATAGGAATGGTGACAATGAACATTCTTGATTGTTCCCGATATTATACATTGGTCTTTTTATGTTATTTTCTAGGATATTGCTTGACTTTATATTCTAGATCATTAACTTGGAACGTCCATTGTATCCATCTTAATATTTTTCAATCACATTTTTAATTTACAATAATTCCTCTTTTCTAACAATAATTTTTGTTTTCTCACATCAACATATTCCACTTAAATTTATACACTATCCTGTATAGTCTCTCTAAGGACACTAATTAGAGGTTTTCTTAAAAGTCACTTTCTGCATTCTGTCTCTGCTTTCTCCTGAACTATTCTACTTGTTTATTTTTAACCCTATTTTTAATATTGCTCACTTTCTTCTGATTCTTTTGACACTTGGGTTGCTGTTTATATTTATGGATAAATCACTTTGTTCTGTATTGGTAGTTGATATGGATTTACTCTGCAGCTGTGCAAGACTAGTTCCCCACAGGCCCCTTCCCTGAATGGAATGACAGACTGTATGCATCTTGCATAAGTTGTATGGGACCTCCCGAAGGTGTGAGAAATAAGTAAGAAGGCAATAAGATTGGTATTCTAAAAAAGCCATACAAGGTTTGTAAAGCTAATCATAATGCTTGGCACCAATATTCGTGTTAGTTACTATAACTGTCCATGGTGGTCATGACGGTGGTTGTACCCAGATTTGTAAACTTAATGCCTGCTGGCACTTCTAAGTCCTTTCCAGTCAAAAAGTGCTACTTTTATGAAGCACAAACTACATGCCAGCCTCTTGGTTATACGATCTTTATTCCTTGCAATAATTCCTCAAGGTTAGCATACTATTTCCATTATGCAGGCAAGGAAACAGAGGTTTGGATTAATACATCACATCATTCTACCAAACGGCTATTAAGCAGCAAATCCAGGAGTCCACACAATTCTGTGAGTTTCCAAAGTCGGGAAGTACTCTCTGCATCACACCGCCACATTGTCCCTCACACACTATTAAGGAGTCAGGCCTCTGTGCTATGACACCTCGCTGGCTGATTTTTTTGAGCTTAAATTGCATGCATTTTTACTCTTATTTTAATTCAACTTGTTAGCTTCAGGCAATCATTCCTGAGGGATTTTTTTTTTAATCTGGCTCTGTTAGTTTTTCCTCTCATTTTATGTCTTCCGAAAATCTAATGAACAGAATTCTTGAGTCTGCACACAAATTGCTAATAAAATATTAACTAAGAGAGGCTGAAGATAGAACTCTGAAGCATGCCACTATAGTCCTTCCTCAATGTGAGATCAATCTATCCTTTAGCACTACTCAGTAGGGTGGCTCACTCAGACACAATCGCCTGACCCTGGGATAACAAACCTGGCCCAAAATGAGACTTACAACAGTAATTATAAATAAATGAATCTCTTGAAATTCTCCAAGATGCTCTTCCTTTAAAATTTTTTTTTAATGTTTATTTATTTTTGAGAGAGAGAGAGGGAGAGGGAGAGAACACAAGCAGGGGAGGGGCAGAGAGAGAGAGAGGGAGACACAGAATCAGAAGCAGGCTCCAGGCTCTGAGTTGTCAGCACAGAGCCCGACACGGGGCTCAAACCCACGAACCATGAGACCATGACCTGAGCCGAAGTCAGATGCTTAACTGACTGAGCCACCCAGGCGCCCCACCAAGATGCCTTCCTATCCTAAAATCCTACCAGAATCCACCTTCTCTTGTCTAGCACTCCTACATAACTTTCTAATCAGTTTCATGTTTTTCACAGATGTCATCATAAGTGTCTTATTTTCATTACTTCCCATACTTTGGAACAGAGTGGGTCAACCAGCCTTTAAAGACAGATAGAATTGTTTTTTAAATATATGGCTCCCTGTGTGGTCTTGAGCAAGTCCTTACACCTCACTGAGCTTTGGTTTCTTTGCACGTAAAATGGGAGGGACTGCATCTGCTGTCAGGCATAGACATACTGTACATAAAGAACACAGCACAGTGTCTAGCCTTGAGCAGGAAAGAGTACAAGGCACTGTGCTAGTCATCATTAGCATTCATATTTTCATGTATTGGCAAATCCTGCAACAAAGACTTTTATACATTAATTCTAAATCTCTGTATCTCTAGCTGGACATCTGTGTCTCTAGATCCATTCAATAATCACGATTAACCCAAAGATGTCAGAGGCCTGAGACCCTTGTCGTCTTTTCTTTTTCTGTCTCTAACCTTTTCCAGGCTCATCTTTGAAAGTATAAAGTAGAGCCAATGTTTCCAGTCCAAGTGTGCACACCCTACCCCCAAAACCTGGTAGATAGAGGTGTTTCTCTGCACAAGCCTGCCTTCTTTTTACAAATTCCGTCTCTGGGTTGTGCTTAATCAACGTGGGGGAGGTGGCTCAAAAAGCCTGAATAATGGATAGTGTCTTTTTAAAGAAGTTCAAGTCGTGAACATATAGATCTGAAAAGATACCTGTGAGCTCAGTGGGAGAGAGCAAGGCTTTGAAGGCAGAGATGAGACTCAAATCCTTGTTCTGCACTTTAGTTTCTGTACCTCTTTCTTCAGTCTTCTGTCTGAGGACGAGGAGGAGGATGGTGAGTCTGTTTAGCTCATAGGCTCATTTTGAGGTTTCTGAGATCCAGTGTGTGAAAGTCAATTGCAAATTGCCAAGTATCATAGAGATGCCAGCTAGTATTACAGAAAGGGAAGTTATTTCCCCCTTGTCAAAATCTTGTAGAAATATATTAATATGTAAGGAATGTATGTAGGGAGGATAGAAGAAATTCATTTCATTTAAAGACAAGCAGATCACTGGCAGGAGAACTATAAGCATTATTTATGAGGCACTCATATGAAGAAATACCCAAGGTCGGCAATACTTCTAATCCTTTTTACAAGTGATACTCCAAAAGTGCAGCCAAATTAAGAAAAGGTCTTCGTGGGGCCCCTGAGTGGTTCAGTCAGTTAAGTGTACAACTCTTGATTTCAGCTCAGGCCATGATCTGACTTTCTGAGATTGAGTCCTGCGTCAGGCTCTATGCTGACAGTGTGGAGCCTGCTTGGTATTCTTCATCTCCCCCTCTCTCTGACCCTCCTTTGCTCTCTCTCTCTCTCTCTCTCTCTCAATAAATAAATAAAATTTAAAAAAGAAAGAAAGAAAGAAAGGGTCTTCATGAAGCAGGGTTGGTGAGCCTGTCTGCATCAGCATCATTGGGGACACTTGTTAAAAATGGAGACCTTGGAGCCCCACCTTGGCCGCAATATCAGAACTGCTAGGCCTGGGCTTCAGGAATTTGCAAACTCCCAAATGTTTGTAATGCAAACTGAGATTTGAGAACAGTTAGGCTAAGGAAGCGTAATGGACTCCATTAGACAGTAGTGAACTCATGATTTGCTTTTTTTGGTTAATTTTTTTTTAAAGGAAAACAACGCAAAGAAATTTAGAAATTACAAAGTAGATTAAGGCTCATAGTGCCATGAATACAAAGCACAACAGTAGTTGTATTTATGTTTTGCCATATTGGTGGCATGTTTTAACTATCACTACTGTGAGTGTTTTGAAAATATAAATTTGCATGGTGCCTCCAAAACAAATAGTTTTATTCACAGGTTAGTAATTATAACAAGAACTTAGACATCAACATGGTGCCATTTTTCCTCATAATTGTCTACCAAATTTCAAGCTTCTCTATGTCAGCAGAATCAAATGTCAGTGACTCAGTAAACACATGTCTGTAGTTTACTTAACACAGCTTCACAAGAGTGCTGTCTTCCTTCCTGAAGCTTTGCTCAGCACCCTCAAACTTTTTACCACTTGAAAATCTTCTTTATGAATTTTACCATGGTGCGGAGCAAATTTCCACAGTGGAAAAATTTTCACTCTACAAAACTGAAATAGCCACATGTGTGTCTCCTCCTCACTGTGCCTAAATTGGCAGCCACTTTGACCAAGAGCACAACCACGTCGCAAGGTGTCACTGCTAGCTTGCCCCCTGGCAGGGGTTTGTATGTGCCCAGGGGCTCCACCTACTCAGCCAGGAGTTACAGCTCTGTATCAGGTCCTATACCAGTGGTGGGCAAATATGCTACTGGTATTTAAAAGTATCACACAAGGTGTTGACTGAGGTTTCTTGAATAATTCTATCATACACTCTACAATCCAGCCAATGGAAAAACTCTGTTTCCTGAATTAGGTTCCTATCACCACGTCTCTGGGAAAGCACTGTTTCTCTATATCCAAAAACTATTCAACCCTGGTGGAATTACGCATGGCATTTTTTCTTTCTGATCTTTTACTTTCTCAACTAACAAACGTGGAAAGAATGATGGAATGAGAACATCAGTATTTAGTAATATTTAGTAACCCCCAATGGAAACATTAATTGAAGTGCTGATGAGAAGCTTGTCAATGGAGACGTCAGACCAGCATCACTTGAACCCAGATCTGTCTTAGCATCACTAAAGTGGTGCAGCCAGACAGTGTGAGCCTCCTGATAGTATGCGATATTGAGCACGTGCTCCCTCCATAAGACATCCCCATGAGAAAAAGATGAATCTAGGTCTATGGAGCCCATAGAGTTATTTCTATGTACTACGAATAGGGAGATAGAGAAACAAGTCAACACAAGGAAGCAAAATTTAGAATGTAGAACCTTCTATAGGACCACCAACGTGTTTTTTTCAAATTGATGGCACGAAACTAACCCAAGTAGAGGCTACTCCAGTTGAGGGAGAGACATAACAATCATATGTGATGTAGGAAGCTTGTTTGAATCCCGAATTGGACAAACCAACAAGAAACCACTTGTGAGACAATTGGGGGAATCTGAATATAGACTGGACGTTAGATAATGCCATGGAATTATTACTAGCTTTGTTAGGTGTGATAACAACATTGTGGTTATGTAAGAAACCGTCTCCACATTTTAGAGACACGTGCAAAATATGTGGAGGTAACATGGCATGTTTCAAGCCATTCATTTCATTTCGTTTCAAAAAGCTCCAATCTTTTTTTTAGAAAATTATTTGTCCTCAAATATTTCAAACAAGAAAATAATTTTTAAAGATAATTATTGAATATGGGTGATGAGTATGCAGGTGTTCGTTATACTCTTTATTTTTTATATTTTGAAATTTTTCATTGAAAATAATTTTCACCCAAAAAACTGTATCTGAATTGTCCTTTAAGGTCTAGCTAGTGTTTCCTCCCAGGTGGAAGTGATTTCTTCTTGCTGAGTTCACAAAACCTCTCTTCTTTATATAATCCTGCCTACCTTGAATTGCTGTGAGTTGCGCATACGTCTCACCTCTTTATCCTACCATGAGGGCAGATTCCTTCCTTATTTCCTCTCTCTGTCTTTGCCTGACACAGTACATAGTTGGCAGTGACTGAATGAACACAGCGATATAGAGTTCTAAGAGCCAGCACTGCTGTTTTATGTTCGCATGTGGAGCGATCCATATTATTCAAGTTGAGCTATCCTGAACTTGAGACTCAAAAAATGGGTTTCAATTCAAGTTCTTTGGCTTCTTCTTTGATTAAGAGTCACAGGGCCATTACTATAGTTTTCTCATCTAGGAGGTGGGCAGGACTTGGAATGCCGAGACGTTGGCAAACACTCCGTGAGGACTCCACGAGAGAACTCACTGAAGGGAAGACACTATCTCAGCATGGCAGCCAGCACCCCGGGGTGAGACCTGGCTTTGCTAATAGGCTCAATGCTGTTCCACCTCAATGCCTCCCTTCCATGTCTGACAGGTCAAGTCAGAAAGATAAAGCTTTCAGCTAATAACAAGGCAAGGTGTTTCCAGATTGCAGACTTAGGAGCTAGTCAGAACTGGAGGTAAGGCCATCCGCACAAATTACTAGCTGTTTGACCTGGAGAGACACTTCATGTCCCAAGTTCATCTCATCTGTAGAAAGAAGGTAGTAACACCTATCTTACACAGTTACTGAAGAAATCATTACTGATAATTTGTAAATGTGGAATAATAGTAAAACCTTTATTAAATACTTACTGTGGTCCAGGCACCATTCCAAGATGTCCTAATAGCCTGTAATAACTAATTTAACCTTTACCACACTCTGTTGTAAACTGTTATCTCAAGACTAAGAGACAGAAGTTAGCAAGTTAAGCAACTCGCCCGAGGGTACCCAAGTAGATAATAGCAGAACCAGGATCCAGAGCTCAGCATCCTTATCTAGTGTGCCATGTGGTGTCTCTCCAACATGACAGTGTATGTAGCATGTCTGGCTTTGGGTATGGCACATGGGGAACACTCAACACGTTACAGCACCTGCTATTGAAAAAAGTAAACTAGAGGGGCACCTGGATGGCTCACTCAGTTGAGCGTCCGACTCTTGGTTTCACGTAGGTCACGATCTCATGGTTCTTGAGTTTGAGCCCCACCTCAGCCCAGAGCCTGCTTGGGATTCTCTCTCTCTGCCCCTCCGCCACTAGCCCTGTCTCTGTCTTTCTCAAAATGAATAAATAAACTTTGAAATAAAAGGTAAACCAGAGTTTACCTGAGTTTTCAGTCATAAAATTATATGCACTTCACAGCTAACTTCATGCATGAGACTTTTTTTCCAACCAAATCATCCCCCTGCCTCTAAAATAACATGCCTGGAACAGCCAATGCGGATAAAGGGACTCAGAGGCGTCAATACTCTTCTGGGCCACACAGCACCCACCATCCACATTGGCCTTTGTCCCCCTGCCCATCTCCACCACCAAATACCCTGACTTCCAACACCAGGCTCTCGGCACCCTCCTCCTAAAAAAAAGGTAGGAAATCCCAATGGATCCCAGGGCCACCTTTGGGCATCATGAAGCCCTGGGAAGGGAAAATGTCACCCAAGTTGCTCTGAGTGGCCTCTAGTTAACATTTATTTACCACTCTCTATGCTCTGTTCCTTTCTCTCCCTCATCTTGCTAGTTTGCATGACAACCGTGAGAATTATGTACAGGCTGTCGGTCTTGACCTTTATAAAACATACATCTTTGTGTGTCAATATCCCAAAATATTTTCCGTATGCTGCATTTGAACCTGAGCACGTCAGCTGGTGAATGAACATTCCCAGCCTCACGGGGGCCTGCAACTGCCTGCCAGCAGCTCGGTCTTGGCAGGACAACCCTTTTCGCCTGGGTAGTAGTGTTTGCACAACTGTTTTAATGTTTTGGTGCATTTTTGTCTAATTTTACACAAATTAGTCAAATAGTCATTGAACTGATGCCCACGATGATGGGTGAGTGCATCATTAAAAAAACATCTGCGAAAGACTGAAAATAGATTGTGAAGATTTGCCAAATGGGCGAGACGTAACTGAGAATTTCGTAACCTGGTTTAATTCTGTAGAAAACTGCTCCCTCCCCACAAAACAGCAAAGTCGATCGTTTTGCTGTTTTTGGCATTCACCTTTGAGTATGCTTTTGCGGGAAGGCTTTATGTACAAAAACGAGGAACAGTTTCATACCTCCCCATTTTTGTAGAGGAGACTGAGACTCAGAGACATTAAAGGGACTTGCCCAAGTTCACACGGCCAATGCCTAGCTTGCTTTCGAGTCCAGGTTCCTTGAACCGCTGTCTTCCCCCCACTGCACCAGGGAAGGGAGAAATGTGCTTGAGTGTGCCTGAACTCCAGAGCAGCCCACAGGCCTCCCGGCTCCAGCAGCAACCCCCGAGGTCTCTCCTCCCAGTCTCTCCTCCAGATGGAAGGCTTCTGAGGCAGGTGGCAGCCCCCACAGAGGAGAGGACTGGGTATCTGAACCTGAACCTGAACTGTGGGTCAAGGGGGATGGAACCCTAGGCAGGGATACCTGTGCACCTGCTTTGAGCAGCAAGTTCCAGGCAGCACTGGGGCAGAGAACACCCTCCGGCTCCTGGTTCTGCCACCTTCAGTGTGACCTTAGCAAGCCACCTTGCCGCTTTTATCTTCAGCCATAAAATGAGGATAATCGTAATCGAACTATGGATGCCTTCCTGAATATCACATAAATCGTATATACCAAGTGCTTTTCTACCTGTGAACTGCTGGGCAACTGTAAATAAAGGGTTTCTAGTTTCTCTATTTTTAGTTGCTGTTCCACCACATCCTCTGTCAGGCTGCGGCTGTGTGTTGGGCTTTGAGCATCTCCCCTGGGGCAAACACTGATCTCCCTGCTCTGGTCAAAGTCTGCACAGCAGGGATGAATCCACTCCAAATAAACAAATAGAAGCCCCCTTCCCTCATCTTCCTCTCCTCTTGCCACCCCCCACCCCACTACACACACACCCACAAGCACACACACATGGGTACGTGCACATGCTTGCTCTGTCATGCACACACACAGGTGCACAAGTGCGCGCTCTCCCCCCCACCCCTCTCCTTTTCCCTCCTTCTCCCCCTTCCCTCTCTCTTTCTCTTTCTCCCTCTCTCTCTCTCACACACACACACACACACACACGAACTCACACCTTTCTCTCATCTGTCCTTCACCACTGGAAAGGAGACCAGTGCCTTCTCAGTGCAGCAAAGCCATCTGGAACCACTGAGGACCTGCACATGTCACACTTCAGTTTTGCAAGGACTTCTGCATTTGCTGGCTCCACCCAGCCTGAAACTGCTAAAATATCACAGCAGGGTGGCAGCCCAGCACCCAGACGCGGCTCTGGTGATCAAATGGCCTTCTGAGTAACTCTAGTCTCCAGTCAGAACCACTGGGGTGGAGGGACCCATAGCAAACCTATGTATTTATAAAAACCATGGAAAAGCATCCGTATATATACTGCTAAGGAGTCAAAGGACAAAGAAGTGTGAGTAGTGGGTGATTTCATTTTAGGAATTTTACTGCGTGTCAAGTTATTTAGATGATCAGTTGTGTTGTTTAAATGGACATAAATGTTTGCTCAGGAAGTTTAAAATTGGTGGCAATATGGAGTCCAAGCTGGGAAAATTCTAGAAGCTGTTGCCTGCTGACACTTCATTAGGCCAGGAGGCTGGGAGAGGTCGGAAAAGGTGTGAGTCTCAGGCAGCCCTGGGGGCTGCTCAGTGGCCATTCTTGAGAACAGGGGCTGGCCCTGCCTCCAGGCCTCATGACTCTCTGTGGCTGGGCAAGTCGTCCACATTCTCTTGATTTTTCTGCTTGTAACGACAATATATGCTTACTATTAAAAAATTCATGGAACATATGAAATTATAAGAAAGAAGGTAAAAGTTGCATGAAGTCCTGTCACCTGATAAACAACATTAATATTTTCGGAAAGATCTTTTGGGGGCACTGCTTTGCATCGACACCTACAACACGCTATGCACACACACACACGCACACACGGTTTTTGTAATTCACTTTTGTTTTTTGTTTTTTGTTTTTTTACCTTTCCACCTCCCTTTTCTGTTTCTACCTCCCCCATCAATAACGAAAGTAAACAAGTTTGTGTTTATCCCCCAAATGTCTCTCCACATAACATAAAAACATATGCATATGCCTACCTATAGAGGTTTCTTTTCTCATTCTTTGGTATTTCCAAATATGGGATAACTTCATGCACTTTTTTGAATCTTGCTTTTGTCATGTAACAGCATGTTGTAGAAATTCCTCTTAAAAATTTTTTTAATGTTTATTTACTTTTGAGAGAGAGAGAGAGAGAGTATAAGCAGGGGAGGGGCAGAGAGAGAGAGAAATACACAGAATCCGAAGCAAGCTCCAGGCTCTGAGCTGTCAGCACAGAGCCCAACACAAGGCTCAAATCATGAACCACGAGATCATGACCTAAACTGAAGTCTGACGGTTAACCAACTGAGTCACCCAGGCGCCCCAGAAATTCCTTTTAGCTTTACCTGTAAAGATCTAGCATATTCTTTTTAAGAATTGCATAATATTTAGTCACTTTGAGAATGCAGATTTATTCAAATGGTGAGCAGTTACAAAATTTTGTTTTGTTTTGTTTTTTGCAGCTATAAATATTGCTGCAATAAGCATTTTTATATCTCATACATTCGTATATAATGATGTTTTGATACTCTGTGAGAATACCGGAAGTGGGATTGTAAACTGAAAGGTATATGCATTTTTTAAGTTTTTTAAGTTTATTTATTTTGAGAGAGACTGAGAGAATGAGAGAGCAAGCACAAGTGGGGGAGGGACAGAGAGAGAGGGGGAGAGAGAATCCTAAGCAGACTCCGCGCTGACAGCACAGAGCCCAACTCGGGGCTTGATCCCACAAATCATGAGACCATGACCTGAGCCAAAATCAAGAGTCAGATGCTCAACCGACTGAGCCACCCAGGCGCTCCTGTATTTTTAAGTTTTAATAGAATTTTTAAAATTTCTACACGGTTGGTAACATTTCATATTTTATTTTTCTAATAACTATTTATTATACCCTTACCCCTTGCCTGGCACTGTTTTAACAATTTGGATTCAACAATGAGTAAGACAAAGATCCCAGCCCTCATGGAAGGCTCATCCGAGAAATACAGTGGAGAAGAAGAAATGAAATAACCATAACTATAATAAATACTTTAATTACAGAAATGTATGAAAACACAATTCTCCTTTGATTTACCATCAACAACTGATATTATCACTCCTTTTCTTTTTTCCCCAAACTTACTGATAGAATGTGATATTTTATTATCTTAATTTGCATTTTCCAACTGGTAAGTAATTTTAACATTCTCACATGTTTATTTAGCTATATGGATTTGTGTTGGATAAACTGCCTATTTATATAAACTTTACTCATTTTTCTATCGAGTAGATTGTATGCTAGACCCATACTTCTTGTTAATTTTCATGAGCTCTGTGTATATTATAAATAGACATTTATCTGTGGTATGGTTTGCAAATCTTTTCCCCAATCTGTTGCTTATGCACTGATTTCATAACGTTGGTGTTTTTTGTTTTTTTACCATAAAATACCTTTTGTGTTTGTAAATTTGTCTTTATGTTATCAACATGTCTTTTTGTCCTCTCTTAGCTTCTGGCTATTCTATCTTTGTTAATTGCTATCTCTGAACTCTGGATCATATGTATAGTCTCCTAAATTTTCTTTCAATTAAATTAAAAAAAAATTAATATATTTTTTAGAACACATGGAGTTTATTTTTTAATATGGTGTGAGGTAGGGGTCTGATTATATTTTCTTCTAGGTAGACAACCATTTTCCTAATACCATTTATTAGAAATAAACTATCAGTTCTCCATTGAAGTAAAATGCTACCTTTTTCATATATGCAGTTCCAAATGTACTAGAATCTGTTTACATACTTATTATTCTGCTCCACTGATTATATCTCTATTCTTATTCCAACTGTATGCTATTTTGATTACAGTGTTCTTTTTCATAGTTTTAAAGCTAGATTAAAATTGTATTTGGCCATAGAAAACTTCAGATGATTTTATCCAATTAAAAATTGTAATTATTATTGAAAGTACATTTAATTTATCTTAGGAATGAGGAAGAGGACATAATCAAGAAAGAGAAGAGATTAAAATAATTACAAGACAATACTACCTAAAACTTTATGGCAACAAATTAGAAAATGTAGAGGAAATCAAAGGTCTCCTAATAAATCATATAATCATCAAAATGGTGCAAAGAGGAGGAAAAATGGGAACCAACAAATTCCTGTAGAAGAATTGGAAATGCCCTTGAAGATCTACTTTTTGGTTTTCTTTAACTTTTTAAATTTATTTTACATTTTTTTCTTTTTGAAGATTTTACTTATTTATTTTTTAATTTAAATTCAAGTTAGTTAACATACGGTGTAGTATTGGTTTCAGGAGAACTGAGTCATTCATCTCTTACATGCAACACCCAGTGGTCATCCCAACAAGTGCCCTCCTCAATGCCCATCACCCTGCCTCCATCAACCCTCAGTTTGTCCTCTATATTTAAGAGTCTTTTATGGTTTGCCTCTCTCTAGGTTTTTATCTTTATTTTTCCTGCCCTTCCCCTATGTTCATCTGTTTTGTTTCTTAAATTAAAGATCTACTTTTTAAAAGGACTTCAGAGCAGGGCACCTGGGTGGTTCAGTCGATTAAGCATCTGACTTCATGTCGTGATCTCACAGCTCGTGAGTTTGAGCCCCACGTTGGGCTCTGTGCTGATGGCTCAGAGCATGGAGACTGCTTTGGATTCTGTATCTCCCTCTCTCTCTGTCCCTCCCCTGCTCATTCTCTGTTTCTCTCTGTCTCAAAACTGAATAAACATTAAAAAAAAAAAAAGGACCCCAGAACAGATGACTTACTGGCTGAGTTCTATCCAGCCTTTAAAGAACAGAGAGTCTCAGTGTTATTCAATGATTCAAAGCCATAGGAAGAAAGATGGAGAACCCCCTAATATTACAAAGTCAGCATCATCTTAATGTTAACTCCTCATAGACAGACCCCACTTGGGAATATTGATTTTCATTTGAAATAAAACATTAGCAAATAGGATCTATCCACATATCTAAAAGACTAATGAACTGTAAACAAATAGCTTTTATTTCAGAACACAAGGATTTCAGTAGCAGAAAATTTATCAACATAATTTATTACATCAACAAATTAAAGAAAACGATCATATTAAAAGACACTAAATAGGGTACCTGATAAGATTCAGTATCAATTCTTAACAGAAATCCATAATCCCTTTTCCAAAATTCTGATAACAAGAAATCTCTGAAAAGTAAAATGTTGGCCTGTAACTTTGGCATTTCATTTGCTGCTAAGGTTTATGCGAACTGACATAAAGAAACTACTTGAATACAGAGAAGTGCTGTTCTTTACAAATGTGAAGTATTACGTGTTTTGTACGCGAAGCACGCTCAAAAAACAAATTATGGATTATTTGTTATTGGGGATCTCTCTCCTATATTTAGAATTACTCCAGTCTTCCTTTTTTTCAAGATGAGTTTGAGGAGAATTAATATGAGACATGTGCTTTCAACTTTCTAGAAGAAAACATCACTGCGTTTCAGTAAATCTAAGACACTGCTGTTTGGAAGACTAACATTTATTCTATGTATCACTAAAAGAGAGGGAAAAGGATGCTGCTATTTACTTTATGAATCATCGTCGGGTGTAAAACACAACGCAGTTTCAAGAGATGTTGAGTGAAAAAAGGTGCATCCCGGAATCGATGAAATATGAACACATGCGAAAGCAGTCAGGAACTCTCCATCAACCACATGGCCCTTCCGACAAGAACAGGGACTCAAGGTCCTTTCCTCTATAAATGTCTGTGTCTTGGGGATAGGCCGGGTGTGAGGTGGACTGTAGTGGTCTGGGGTCAGCCAGGGGTCCACAGTTGGCTCTTGGTTGGTTACTGGTTTGACCAGGAACCAGCTATTTAACACCTCAAAGCTCAGTTCTGGGACAGGGATGATGCCTACTTACACTTACTTTAGAGTTAAAAGGATGACATGAGATAGGCTTTGTGAAGTTCAAGAGTAAGTCCTTCCTAATAGCTGCCCCTGGAATGAGGGCGGCGCTGATGTGGTGGTGTCGGCTGTGGTCTCTGGCATCTTTGCCACTTCTATAACTCTATGATCCTTTACCCAAGAAAAAGCTTGGCCGATCTCTCTCACTTATGGAAGACTCTCTGATATTACTGAGAAGACGCTGTTGGCCTCAGACGCCTATACCATCAGTGTGCCCTGAATTTATAGCATCTCATCTGAAAATCTGAGTGGGAAAGAACCTCAGACATGTCCTAACATGGACCAAGAGAGGAACTTGACCTTCCCAAGTAATACAGCCAGTGGCAAAATGAAGGCTAAACCCGGACCATCAGGCACGTTGGTCAGACTCTTTCTAGATGGTTCCTATCCCCAAGGCACTAAGGCTCACCCCAGCAGTTTCTGGCAGTTCGCTCAGACCTGGATGATCTCTGTCCTAAACCCAGTCATTTGTCCTCTCTGGTCTACTTCTTCCTGCTCTGGGAAAAAAAGATGGATGCAAACTTAGCCTGCCCAACCGCTTACTGGCTTCATGTTCTGATTTTGGCCTTCACTGCCCCTCCCACTTCCGCCCCGCCTTTCTAATTGGCCACCTGGAAGGAGTTGGGGGAGCTCTTCTGTACTGAGGCTCTGAAGACCTACTCACATCACCAATCTGCTGTGTGCTCTCCGACAGGATGGGAGTGGTGAGCAGCAAAAAGCAGGTGAAGGAGAAAGGTAAGGGCCTCTGGAGCCCTGTGAAGGTCAGCACCCAGAGCAAAGATCCCCCACCACTGCCTCCCCTGGTGAGTGATGGCTGTTCCCAGCTGGGGAGGGAGGGGGAGGAAGAAGAGCAGGGAGCAAGGGCGGCTCCCTGGGGGCTGCTGCTTGTTTCCAGCCAGCCCAGAGCCACCTCTAGAGAATTCAGGGCTCTGACAAATCAGCCCCCTGTCACTGCCACCAAAACGTGGCACCCACCTCATGTTGGTGTGGCAAGATAGTGGAACATTTAGCAGCCAGATTGCCAGTGTTTACATGGATTTGTTGTGTACTTTGAAGCAGGTTACTTAACTCCCCCATGCCTCAGTTTCTGCATCTGTAAAATGGGTATAATGCAAGTGCCTTTCTGACAGGGATGCAACAGTACATGATGTATTATACAACTGTGCAATCCCATTATATATTACCTTTACACGGGATCGGGTTAGTTTCCAATAATTCTTACCCAGTTTTCATTTCGCAAGGGGAGCCTTGAAGAGAAAAAGAAATCAAAAAGGTCAGCTTGAGAGGAGGGTGTGGTGGGAAAGGGTCTGGGGCATTTAGCAACATCTGCTGCCCCATTCCTACCCAGAAGCTCCTGGAGGTCATTGTCCCCTTCCTGGAGCTGGTGATGCAGTTCTGTCTTGTTTACAAAGCGTTTAGCACCCTTGCATGGAGGCTACTGCATTCCAAAAGTGCGTTTTTAGATGATTGTTTGTGACACCCCCCTCCCCCACCTAGCCCCCTACCCCTTTTTGGTTTGGGCAGGGGTGAGTCATGCCTGGAACCTGCTTTCTTGCTCTCTGCCTCAAGGAGCACATTCAGCTGGTCATCACTTTACTCCAACAGTGACCTGATGAGGGGTGGGGATTGCTAATCTCATTTCTTAGACCACTAGGCATTTTATCTGTGTCCCAACGTAATCCAGGGCTTGGCACAGAACAATGAAATGTTTGTTGAATGAATGAATGATGGCGGGGTAAACTCAGATTACATAGAGTAATATTAGCATATTACTTATGCTAATAAGTAATAGAACCTGGAATGTTTTTGACTTTAAAAAGTCATATAATATATACTAATTATGGAGAAAAATTGTAAATAACTCATTATCCCACTCGCCAACGACACCCAGAGTTCGCACTCCAGAGCTCCTGCCGCCAGACCCTTTTACTCAGTGTTATTTATATTATGTGTTTGTGTTTTCTTTCTTGTTTAAATGTTTATTTATTTATTTTGAGAGCGAGAGAGGGAGAACGAGCAGGGGAAGGGCAGAGAGAGACGGAGTGAGAGACAATCCTAAACAGGCTCCGTGCTGTCAGCGCAGAGCCCAATGTGGGACTTCGTCTCACAACCGGGAGATCATGACCTGAGCCGAAATTGAGAGTCGGACACTTACCCCACTGAGCCACCTAGGAGCCCTATGTGTTTATATTTTCAATTGAGCCAAACTATACATACCATTTTGCAAAATGCTACTTCAAAATTATGTTCGGTAAATATGGAATACAAAAAAAGAATATTCATAACATGAATAAGCTGGCGCCCCCCACACCCTCCTCCTCTAACCCTGTGTACGGTCCAGGGACTGTGTGAGATGGCAGTGGTACTTGAGAGTGGTGGCACCGTGTGCACGATTTACCTGTGCAACCTCCTGCTGACAGCAGCACCCCTAACACCACCCAGCTGCCGGGCCCAACAGCCTTCCTGCCACACCAGGCCTGCCCAGGCCTCGGGGGCTGAACTAACGCAGCGTTCCTGTGTCTCTACTCCAGGTCTTGTTTAACCACCTGGCTCCTTCACCTCCAGACATGCACCCAGACCAAGGTAAGAAGGGGCTGCTTTGGAAGCTGAGGCTTCACAAGCCATCTTCCCCTCCCGACCATGAGCAGTCAGCACAGGGGCCCAGTAGGGGGCCACTTCCTGGAAAGGACTGGGTGGGCCTTCTAGGGTCAGAAAGAAGGCTGGGGCTGGGGGTGCTGAGCCCAGCACAGCTCTGCCCCAGTCTTCACCTGCCCGTAGGGGCCTCTCCAGGAACCAAGCACCAGTTCCTGTATCTGAGCCTGGGTGGGTTTTCTTTAAAAAAGGACTTTACAGACTATAAATGGGACAAAAAGAAAAGCATTACAGTAAGTACAAATGGCATACAAACAAACCTAAGTTTTCAAAGATTCTAACTCCTAACCTCAAAGGGTGAGGGCCCATAATAGGTCTGCGTCTTCCCTCCTGCCCTCAGTCTATTCCGTGAATGGAAGCACCATCTTTTTTTTTTTTTCCTCCGAGAGATAGAGATAGAGATAGATGGATAGATAGATAGATGATAGATAGATAAATAGATAGATAGATAGATGATTGATAGATAGATAGATAGATAGATGATAGATGATAGAAGCAGAGAGAGAGGGAGACACAGAATCTGAAGCAGACTCCAGACTATGAGCTGTCGGCACAGAGCCCGACGCGGGGCTCGAACTCCCAGACCTCAAGATCATGACCTGAGCCAAAGTCGGATGCTCAGCCAACTGAGCCACCCAGGCGTCCCATCACCATCTTTTTTCCCACTTCTTCCCCACTATTCAAGGCCACTGCTGACCTTCTGACCACTCACACCATCCTCCCTCACCCCCAGTCTCTACTTCCACTCTGATGGATAGGACAGTTGGGGGTCCCATAATGAGTGACCTTAGCCTTCCTGGGTCAGGGCTCTGGACCTTGGCTTGGGAGCACTCACAGGATGTAGCTTCATTCAGAATCAGCTTACAGGCACTTATAACCCACTTCTACACGGCACCAAGAGCTCTGTCAGGGCCTCAGTCACTCATTCCCTCACACAGCACGCACTGAGCAAATAGTACCCAGAGACTGGCCGGGTTCGAGTCCTGGGGAAACTGTAGAACTGAGTAAGACGTGCCTCCTCCCCTGAAAGAGCTCAGAGTCTGTCAAACTCATGAGCAAAATGCTAAACAGAGATTAGTTCTCCTACTTGGTGTTCCTCATCCTATCCTACTGGGGATCATGATTAATTACCATGATTCACCATTAATTACCAGGGTTTACCCTTCACTTCCTGCCGGGAGCTTCATATCTCCAGTAAGGAAGCCCAGGGGGCGAAAAATAAATGAACTGCCTTTGGTGCAATAACTTGAATCTCAGGACTGGAGGGGGCCACTGTCATCTATTCCAACTGCCTCTTCCCACCATGGGGAGGTGATGAGCCCAATGTCACACCACACGTTGGTGACAAAGCTGGGTGATCTACTCCCAGGTAAACGAGGTAGTCTCCAGCTGACCTTTTCCAGGCGGGTCTTGGCTCCCTGGAGCTTTGCAGAAAAGCCCTCCTCACTAGCAGTGGTCATTTGAACGTCCATTCCAGGAACCACTGGCAAGTCAGAGAGACTGCCTGCCAAGAGCACTGGGACAGGGCATTGGGCATGGTTACAGGTCAAGGTTACAGTGGCCATGTTCCAAGACCACTACCCTCTTTGGAAAAGAGGTGGGAAGGGGCAGGTGGGGAAGAGGAAGAGTAGGGAAGCTCATGTTCTCTGAGGCAATAAGGAATCAGCCAACACTCGTTTCCAGACTTGGGACTGCAGCCATCAGACCCATGTGGCCAATCTCCCTAGATCTTTGGGTTGTCCTTTCCCTTAGACCGTACCCTTCCAGGCCTTAAGGCTCCTATGTGGAGAGCAGAAGAGAAGCCAGGATGGGCTCTGAGGGGCAGCCCTTTCCTTGTTCCCAGCAGCAAGGTCAGGAGGTCAATCTGCCGGACAGGAATTGCCTGTGCTGCACCGGTGAGCAAGAAAGCTCACCACAGCCTCCCCTATGTCCCTGCCTCATCCTGACCCCTTAGCAGCCAGAGATGGCCCATTGCACCGACTTACCTGGTGGGCCCGGGGTGGGGGGGGTGCCCATCTCTTCCTTGTTCACTCTAGAGGAGCATTTCGTGGTGGCCCAGTATGACTACACCTCAGTGAATGACAGGGACCTGCAAATGCTGAAGGGGGAGAAGCTACAGATATTAAAGGAGTAAGTTTCTGGAAGGCTGTCCTGTGGTCAGAGGCCTCGGTGGCTCCCTGTCATGGCAGGACTCCCACCCCGCCGTCCACCTCCCCACCCACACCCACACCCTCCATGGCTGCGTCCAGAAGATCTTCTCCATTGCCCTGCCCCAGCCCAGTCACCCACTTTTTTTTTTTTTTTAACTTGACCCAATCGTCTTCCTTCTAGCTACCATTCCAAAGTCTGCCTCATGTGGTGGTTTCCATTCTCTATCCCCTGCTCCACTGCCAAAAGCCTACTCTTCCTTCAAAACCCACTGCTAACATCACCTCCTCCATGCAGCCCTCTGACAGTGTTTGCCTAGCTGCTCCACCACAGCTTTGTGTGTCTCCCTTGCTGGACAAGATCTCACACAGGATTCCACTCGTGAAATCAGCTTTATTTCCAGACTTCCTTCTCAGAAACTCCTCCAAAGCCGGTTCTCTCTCAAACATCTGGCTTGTCCTGTGGAGCCCTGGGGGTCTGCTTTTGTTCTTGAAGTTCTGCAATGGCCTTGAACCAAAAGCACGAAAACCCGGGACTTCTGGGTCTACGCTGCGGGGAGCCCGGCTCCTCCTCTGAACAGCTCTCCTCCTGCTTTTGGCTTTCCCGTCCAGTCCCAACTCACTCACTACATTCTTCCTCTGTCCCATTAATCCAGAGAAAGGCTACTCAGGGAAGATAGGGGCCCTCTGGGGTGGCCAGGCCGTGTGGACAAGCCGCACCATCTCCTTCCTCCCTGGGCCGGCCTGATGCTTGGCAAGTTAGCAACCCCTCCCTGAGCAACTTGCCCAGATTCCCTCTCACCAGCCCTCTGAATCCTCCGCCTCTGGGATGAGATCCTGCTGGGGTTGGGGGGGTGGGGAGGAGGGCTAGGGGCTGCCCCCTAGGAGAGGCCCGCAGGAGCCACGATCTCATTTTTGTTTTTCCTCCTCCTCCGTAGAGTTGGAGACTGGTGGTTGGCCAGGTCTCTCATCACAGGAAGAGAAGGCTATGTGCCCAGCAACTTTGTGGCCCGAGTAGAGACCCTGGAGGTGGAAAAGTAGGTGGACCATCGGAGGGCCCTTCAAAAGCAGAGGCTTGCTTGCTGCTGCTGCTGCTGCTGCTCTGGGGGTTGCTGGGCAGGAAGGGGGCCAAAAGGGGTGAAAAGAGAGCCTCTGTGAGCCCAGCATGGAGGGGACAGGAAAGGGAAAGGGAATTAGGATTGTTGGGGAAGACTTGTCCACCATTCAAGATGACCCTCAGGTCATCTTGAGTGTCTGGTGCTGTCTGGTGTCTGGTGCTCAGGGAGCCGCCCCGCCGTGCTCAGCACACTCTTCCCATGTGTGAAATGGGGCCTTTCCTGGCCCCTTTCCTGGCCCATGGCCTCGCAAAGCTAACATCAAGGCACAGCCATCAGCACTTTTCCTCCAAAGCCTCCAGTGGGCAGGACTCAGGATCTCAGACCTCAGGGGGGCTCACAGAGTGGTGACCTCATTCAGAACTGGGTTACAGAGGGCAGCGTTCCCCAACGTCCTCATAACCTACTTCCACACGACACCAAGAAGGTCTACCTCAGCCAGTCAGGGCCTCAGTCATTCATTCCCTCACACAGCACGCACTGAGCAAACAGTACCCAGAGCCTGACTCTGCCCAAGGACTGAGAAAGCTGTAAAGGTGTGGGACCATGGGCACTTACTTCCACATTGACTGGTCCAGGCTTGAGAGGAACACGGCAGGAATCTGTGCTCTGAGAGTCTCAGCACTTTGTCTAATCCAGAGACTTGACCTCGAGGAGGGTGTGCTTTTTAGAAAAAATGTTTTGAATGTTTATTTATTTCCAAGAGAGAGAGAGAAACAGAAAGCAAATGGGGGCGGGGCAGAGAGAGAGAGGGAGACACAGAATCTGAAGCAGGCTCCAGGCTCTGAGCTGTCAGCACAGAGCCTGATGCGGGGCTCGAACCCACAAGCTATGAAATCATGACCTGAGCCGAAGTCGGACGCTCAACTGACTGAGCCACCCAGGTACCTCAGGGTGTCCTTTGAGGGATGGTGGTTGGGTGCATTTTCCCAGAATAGAATTAACAAAAGGCACCCCCCCCCCAAATGTTCTCATTTCAAGAAAATAGTAAGTCCATCCCCTGATGGGAAGTGAGAAGAAAAGAGAGGCACAGGGACCAAGGGGCATTTCATGAATCAAGATGTGAGGAGTGTTGTTAGTTCATGGTTAAGTCGAAAACAGGAGGACACTATTTTATTTCTCGGGGTGAGGCATACGGCTTAGGAGGGAGGTTTGGAAAAGAATATTCTGCGGAGCATGACCAGCCTCTGAGGTTTGTCTGCCTTCCTTTTTCAGGTGGTTCTTTAGATCAATTAGCCGGAAAGATGCTGAGAGGCAGCTTCTGGCTCCAATCAATAAGGCGGGCTCCTTTCTTATCAGAGAGAGTGAAACCAACAAAGGTAAGCATGGCGCCCAGCATGTCCTTCTTGTGCGGTCCCCGGGAACCCCGACCTGAGGCTATGTCTGGGAGGGAAGGGCAGGAGGGAGACACCAGCCAGGAGAGCCCAGCGGCTTCCAAGCCTCTGGTCTCCCTTCCAGTTCAGGCCCCGCCTGGACAGCCCATCTAGTGCCTAGTAGTTGAGTGGGAGGCTTCAGTGCCAACAGGTGTCCCTTGGCCAGGCTGGAAATGTACAGGGTGCAAGTAGGAGGTGCAGTTGGAGAGCTGTCTCCACCCAGGGCCACTGCGCACCATCTTTGGCTCAGCGGGGGTGCTGAGGCTGGTGGGGTCTGAAGAAGGGGCACAACCCAGAGCCACATTTGGAATCAAAGGATTTGAGAGCTGAGACTCCTTAGAGATAATCTCAGCCGAACGCTGTGACCACAGACACTTCCAGGAGCTTGGAAGATAACATAAGTTTGCAGAATGGCCTGTGGCTGGAAATGAAGGAAGGGGGTGGCCATTGTGGAGAGCTGGGAGCACTCGTGGATTCAAACCCGCTGACTGAGAGACACAATTCTGCCACCATCCGCAGGCCACTGGGCTTTCTCGTTGTCTTTCATTTAATTTTCTCTCCTTCTTTCCATCTTAAAGCTCCTTTTGTTATAAAATATAGAACATATAAAAATTGCATAAATCATAGATGAGTCCATAATTATACATACAGAGTCGTAATAAGTAAATGCCTGTGTAACCACAAGAGAGAGAACATTCCAGACATCCATAACCCCTCTCACTGCTCCACTTGTGCCCCTTCTGTATTCAACAACCTTCCCCCCGCCCCCCCAGAGAGGTCACTGCTATCTCAACCTTTGGGGAAATCCTTCCGTGGTTTTCCTTACAGTTTTACCATCCATGTTTCATCTGTTCTTCAACTTTATGAGAGTGGAATAGTACTATTTTTGTGTGTGTGTGTCTTGTTCCTTGCACTTGGCATCGTGAGATTCGTTATTAATTTGCCAGGCTGCTATAACAAAGTACCAGAGGCTGGGAGGCTTAAACAACATAAATGTACTGTCTACAGGGCTGGAGGCCAGAGGTCCAGGATCAAGATGTCAGCAGGACTGATTTCTTCCGAGGCCTCCCTCCTTGGCTTGTAGATGGTCCTCTTGTCCCTGTGTCCTCACCTGGTCTTTCCTCAGTCTGTGTCCTAATCTCTTCTTCTTACAAGGACACCAATCATATTGGATTAGAATCCCCCAATGGCCTCATAGTCACCCCTTTAAAGATCCCATCTCCAAATATAGTCACATTCTGAGTACTGGAGGTTAGGAGTTCAACATAAGAATTCGGGGGTGGGGGTGGGGGGGGGTCACAATTCAGCCCATAACAGGTCCACTCATGTTGTTGAGTATGGCAATAGTCTGTTCACTTTCACTGCTCTCCAGAATCCAGCATGTTAATATTCCATAAGCTATTCCTCCTTTCTAATGTTGGTAGACATGTGTTGTTTCCACTTTGGGGCTGTTGTGAACATGTTGCTCTGAACCTTAATATATATATGCTTCCTGGTACATGTCTGCCATCTTTGGGGTGCTGAGCCAATACCCCCATTTGGAAGATGAGGAAAATGAGTCCCTGAGGGAGGAAGTGACTCACATGAGGCCTACAGTGAACAAAGCTCAGATCCCAACTCATCTAAGAGGCTTCAAAAACTCTAAAATGTGGGGCGCCTGAGTGGCTCAGTTGATTTAGCATCCGACTTTGGCTCAGGTCATGATCTCATGGTTTGTGAGTTTGAGCCCCACATTGGGCTCTGCTGTCACTGGAAAACCCCACTTCGGATTGTCTCTCTGACCTTCCCCCACATCCTCTCTCTCTCTTTTTCTCTCTGTCTCTCTTTCCCAAAAATGAGTAAACATTTAAAAATTTTAAAAAGAAAAAAAGGCTCTAAAATGTGTCAAGCTGGCCTAACCTGGGGTGATGGAAGGGAATTTCCCAAGATGTGTAAAGTAATCATTTGTTTATCAGGATACAGCACATAAGGACCTATTACGTCCTCGTGGCCAATTTTTAACTAGAGAGAAAGGAGGTGGTGACAGTGACATCAGAGGAGGAAGGCGAGAGAGGATGGCTGGATTGTTAGTGGATACCCTGTGGTTGGGCAATGAGAATAGGCAGGTTTGGGTAGTAGGAGCCCCTCCACCCCCCATCCCCACCCCAGACTCATCCCTCAGCTCCATTCATGCCTTGAGAACTGCGGCGAGTGAAAGCACCAGAGCCGCAAAAGCTGGACAAAGAGAGATGCTCATTACACCCTGTGAGGCTCAGGGGCGATCCCTAGGCCTCCCAGCCCTTCAAAAGGTCAGGGCCGGGGTGCCTGGGGGGCTCAGTCTGTTAAGTGTCCGACTCTTGGTTTCAGCTCAGGTCATGATCTCATGCTTCTGTGAGTTTGAGCCCCACATCTGACTCCACGTTGATGGTGTGGAGCCTGCTTGGGATTCTATCTCCCCCTCTCTCTCTGCCTCTCTCTCTCTCTCTCTCAAAATAAATAAACTTTAAAAAAAAGGGAGTCAGGGTCAGGTTGAGGAGAAGGAGGGGTGCATTGGTAAGTTGGGTGCTCTGTGCAGAATTTCTGGAAATGCACCAATGGATGCATTAAATTATACACACACACACACACACACACACACACACACATTAAGATATTGCCACTATTCCATTTTAACAGCAAAGCACCTATGATCAAAAAACAATATGGAAATCACTGGAGATGACATAATGTTTTGTGGTTGTAGAATATTTCGAACATATACAGAAGCAGAGAAAATAGTATAATGGAAGCCTTGGTATCCAACACTCAGTTTCAACAAATGATCACTCAGCCAATCTTACCTCATGTATATCCCCACCCATCCCTATTATGTTGAGGCAAGCTCCAGAATCGTGTCATTTCACCCTGGAAATGATGTTTTAATCATTTCCTATTGCTAAGGTGCCCAGTGGAGAGAAAGGGACTCATGACCTCAGTATGGAGGAGGGGGTTCTCCAAAGGTAGGGGTATCCCCTCCTGTCCTTGTTCACACTAGTCTAAGCTGGAAATTGGCCAGATAGAGCTGGAGCTGAGGACCGTCCCAGCATCACCACCCCCACACACATACACACACACATACACACACAAACGTGCACACATACTTCTCGGAACTCCAAAACAAGTGCATCTGAAAGCCACAGCCAGGGGATGCCAGACAGGGAAGGAATGCTGCCCTCAGAAGCAAGGGAAGTGAATTCTAGCCCCTTGTGGCCTCCAGGACGTCCCTTAACCTCTCAAGCCTCAGTTTATTCATATCTGTATGAGGACCAACTAGTTTCCCTGTCTGAAGGCAGGCAGTTCTGCCAGTGTTAAGAAATCTCAATCTCTGGGGGCACCTGGGTGGCTCAGTCGGTTGAGCATCCAATTCCTTATTTTGGCTCAGGTCATGGTCTCATGGTCGTGAGATCGAACCCCGTGTCTGGCTCTGCACAGAGCATGGAGCCTGCTTGGGAGTCCCTCTCTCCTTCTCTCTCTGCCCCTCCTCCACACGCAGGGCCCACACACTCTCTCTCTTTCTCTCAATAAATAAACTTAAAAAAAAAAAAGAAATCTCAATCTCTAAGAAGCCTGAACCGGAAGCTGATTAGATCTGGAGGTCCCCTTTAAGAAGAACACTGAGCTGTCAAAAGATACCAGGGGCAGGCTGTCAGATGAACCGGGGCAAGAGGGAGGCCCCAAATCAAGAGCTTGGAGAGCAGTCCTATGTGGATGAAAGCAGGGTCTCCTTGGCTACTTATGATGCAGCCTACGCAGGGTGCAGCTGACAAAATGAGGAGAAAGACCCTTTTCCTTGCTAGGATGACGCGAGGATAAATGAACTTACTAGAGCCACTCTCTGGTTTTATAGATACTGGGGCACAGTTGCACTTACCAAGGGGCATGGGGGAGACCGTTTGCAGCACTCGGGCTGGGGCTGGTGTCATGGGCAGAGAATGGGCTTAGCAGCGGCAAGGTGTGCACACATCTTGCATCCTTTTGCAAGTAGGTGATGAGAGGTGTGATACCTAAGGGAGATGAGAGGGAAAGGGAGTTTCAGATGGAAACAGCACAGTGAAAAATCAAGGGTCCACACCGGAAAAAGAGGTGTCCGAGCCTGACACCTGGCGGGGCAGAGTGGTATTGCTTGCGGTAAACACGTCCTCAGGGAGGCTTGGGAGCCCTGAAGCCTGCTGCTAACCAGCAGAGTGACCAGGAGCAAGCTGCATTCCCCTTCTTGGCCTCAGTTTCCTCATCTTCTGCATAAGAGTGGCAGGTGTGGTACCCGGAGAGCTGGACAGAGGCATTTTATAAAAACACCAAGTTTGTGAAAGGAAGTTTCTCCATTGGAAACTCTTGCTTCCTAAATTGTTCTTAACTTTTAGCACCTGCTACCCCTTGTACACGACAAAATGCATAGGTGTGTGTATAAATTTGTACAGAACTCCAGTAAATAGCTGCTTATGTTCTCCTCCACAAACATGAGTGCTTCAAGGTTGGGATTTGCTATTGCTTGTGGAGGTAAGGTCAGCCTTTTCAGCTAGAATGAATGAACGAATGAATCAATGAATCAATCAACCCCCTAGTCCCCCCAATAACTCTACATTTCTCAGTAGTCCATGGCAAAGTGTCCCTGAATGACCAGGGGCCCATGTGAGGGACATCGTGTTTGCTGGGAGAATATCCTGTCTGCTCCAGAGTTCTGTGATCCCATGACTGAATTTTAGGAAACTGGGGGAGGAATATCAAGGTCAGAGTTGGGTGGAGATGATAGTAAAGGTTTTTTGGAGGGTTGAGATTGAAGTGAAAGAAAAGGTAACTTATGGTGGAAGGGGAGCAGAATTTCCAGTGGCAGTGAAATGAAGCCCAAATCCCAATCCTGATTTTCCCTCTGTATGCCTTACTTCTCATTCATGTATCTCTATTACCCGTCTAGGTGCCTTTTCTTTGACTGTGAAGGATGTGACCACCCAGGGGGAGGTGATCAAACACTACAAGATCCGCTCCCTGGATGAAGGGGGCTATTACATCTCCCCCCGCATCACCTTCCCCACTCTCCAGGCTTTGGTGCAACATTATTCTCGTAAGAGAAGAGGATGTGGTGGGGGTGGGGAGTAGAGGACCCCTTGTATCTATCACTAAGATCTCATGATCATGTGACTCACTGGTGCCATCTTGGGGGTGAGGGGGTGGATTATCCCAAGGCTGGACAAATGTCAACATAATGACTCAAAGTCTATGTCCTTAATTCCCTCTCCTGGCTCAGCATGTGACCACTTGGAGAATAACAAGTATTTTCAATCTTAGAGAGAGCAGGTTAATGATAGCATGCCTCACTTTATACAAAATGAATGCAAATAGCTGAGTGTGTGTGTAGTATGTGTGTGCCCGTGCACATGTGTACTTGGAAATGGGAGTATAGTTGGCAAAAATGAGAGGGGGACACAGCTGGGAAGGACATGGTTCCCAAGGGAGACATGTGATCTGGCTGCTCTGGTAACCTCCAGCCCCATCTCTTCTTCCCTAATGCAGAGAAAGGGGATGGCTTATGCCAGAGGCTCACCCAACCCTGTGTCAGCCTGGCTTCCCAAGACCTGTGGGTCCAAGATGAATGGGAAATCCCCCGGCAGTCTCTCAAGCTGGTCAGGAAACTCGGGTCTGGGCAATTTGGCGAAGTCTGGATGGGTGAGTATGTGGCAGCCAGAAGCCTCTCTCTCCCTGCCCTGTGTCCCGAAGCACAGAAGGCTCAAGATACGCACAGTTCATCATGCTTCCCCAAAACATTTGTTCGGGAGAGGGACAGAGGCCATGATACCCATTTTACAGATGAGATAATGAATGGCAGGCTAGGACATTGAAGTCACTTGCCCTCAGGACACTGTGATGATGCAGCAGGAATAGAATCCAGCTCTCCCAAAACCTTGGTTGGTTCCCTCACTCACTCTTCACTGTCCAGGGCTAGCTTGCAATTGACAGGTGTGTGAACTTGAACATAAGGCTATCTCCTCTTAGCTTTGGTTTGCCAGACAGAAATGACCTGTTAAACATAGTAAGCAGTGAACCAGGGGCTCCAGGGGTCTGATAATAGACCAAGCCACTGCTTGTGGCTGTGTGACTCTGGCCAAGTCACTCAACTTTCAGGTTCCTGTGTGTATAGTTGATGATCACTCCCCTGTTCACCATGGGCACTATCAGACTATAAAAGACCGTGTTTTATTTTATCCCTCGGGGCAAAGGTAAAACGGTCCCCTCCCAGGCAAGGTAAGTTCTTGAGGTTAACTGCCTGAGGTTCCAGTTGAGCTCGAGAGGCTGAGACAGGCTGGCATCCTGTCAAATAAGCCAGCTCACCCTCCGAAGCTGTACATTCTAGCCCAGGGCTTCTTCCTAGGGGGACAGCTCTGGCCTCAGTCCTGCACCTGTAGAATGAGGAGGGATCCTGGAAGCTTATGTACATTTTGGTTAAGGGATCGCCTTCCACAACCTCTGGGTCTTCTGAATGGCTTCTTTATTCTCTCCCCTACCGGTGCTCAGGTTATTACCAAAACACCGTGAAAGTGGCCATCAAGACTCTAAAGGAGGGGACCATGTCTCCGGAGGCCTTCCTGGGTGAGGCCAACCTGATGAAAACTCTCCAGCATGAGAGGCTTGTTCGTCTCTACGCCGTGGTCACCAAGGAACCCATTTACATCGTGACCGAGTACATGGCCAGAGGTGGTGCCCTGAGTGGGGCTGCATCCCTCAGGGGTGGGGAGGGAAGGACAGGGGTGAGGCTGGTGTGCCACAGTGGGTCTGCCGGCGAGGGATCTCCATGGGGGATCACTCGGCCACGGGCTGGAGCAATTAGCCAACGTCCACTCTGTTCCGTGTGCCTGGGGAGCAGGAGGGCAGATGATCAGATACAAGATGGGTCAGTGGTACTTACAGAGCTGTGTCCTCCATTCAGGAGCACTTCAACCCACACTTTTGGAGGGCATCTTCTGTGCCCAGCACTGTTTGATGCCCACTCGGGAGGACACAGCATCACAAAGAGTAGCGAGCCGGGCATCCAGACATGGGTTCTGGTCCCAGTTCTGCCACTTACTAGGCGTGGGACCTTTGACAACCATATGAGCATTTGACATGGATGAAAAGAGAAATTGGTCCAGCTGGCCATTGAGGTCCATGGTGGGGTCAAGGTTTCATAGGTCAGTGGGCCAGGGGTCGGGCCTCAGCCTGTGACCTCCTTCCTACCCTTCCTGTGATCCTGATTGCCCATTGCTTCCTATAGGATCCTAAGGTGCCATGATAACACAGTTCCTTAGAAATCGTCGTGAAGGGGACCCCACATTGAGCTGGGAGTACGATGGCTCCCCTGCTCACCTCTCAGCCCCACCTCAGGTGACCGTCCCTCCCAGCTCTTAGATGCCAAAGAGGAGCTGCATTGGTCTCCTGCACCAAACCCCGGGGACAGGTCTCTCCATTCGCATTTTCTTGCCCCCTTGGTCCTCGGAGGCAGAATCTCTACCAACAAGGGATGAAGGGGCAAGGAGACACTTTGGAAAGTCACGTGAGGAGGAAGCACTGAACTTACAGTCAAAGAGCAGGTTCCGTACCTGGTTCCCTGGCTGGGTGATCCCGAACCTGGATGAAACCCAACCTCCTCTGAGCAGCTGGGAATACATTTGCTGCCCCCTGGGGTGTTATGAGGACTGTGGGTAGAATTTCTGTAAAGCAGAAAGCACTCTGCAGCAATGGGTGGGTTTCTTTTGACGTACTAGAGATCTGACAGGGCGCCCCGTACTTCCTGACACCAGGTGGGGAGCATTCCACGCTTGGGAGAGGCTGGCACAGCCAGGTTTGGATCATTTTGCAGAAGGGCAGATGCCACATCTCTTTCCGTAGGATGCTTACTGGATTTCCTGAAGACAGATGAAGGTAGCCGACTGTCCCTCCCGAGACTGATCGACATGTCAGCCCAGGTTTGTGAGCTACCGAGGGCAGCGGCCCCCGAGAGTCGTGATGCCCCAAAGGACCCAGGACCCAAGGCCCTCTCCTCTGTGCCCTATGGCTTAACAAAGTCAGCTATTTAGAGGTTGTATCCATTAAATTTAAGTTGGGCTGTGAAGGACAGAAAACCCAAAGCAATAATGGTTTACATGCATAAACATCCAGAGGTGGGCAGTCTGGGGCAGGTAGGTGGGTCCGTCCCTCAAAGCCACATGGTTCTTCCACCTGCTGGGTACTTAGCATATGTCATCTTATTGTCCAAGACGGCTCTTTACACTTCATCATCTTGTCCTCTCCTCGACAGGCAGGAAGAAGTAAGGGGGAAGAAAGCCCACCATGTTCCCTGTAGAGACGTGTCCCTGAAGTCACCTACTATACTTGCTTTAACACCCTCCTCTTCCCCCCCCCCCCCCCGCAACCATGTCACCTGGCCACATCTAGGCTGCAAGGGAGCTTGGGAAATGTAGTCTCTACTCTGGGCAGCCAGGATGGGATGAGGTGAGTCCTATTACTAGAGAGGGAGAATGGATGGTGTGGGAAGCCCATCCGTTCACATGAATCCCATTTAACACTGTAGGCAGATGTTTTGCTGTTACCTCATTTCTTCCTCTGATGGTGCCCAGAAATGCCTTCTACAGCAGGTGAATCACAATCCAGACTTCATGAAGTGAAGAGTAAAATGGAGAGGAGGCATCTTTCCTCCCCGAGGATTCCTCAGTTAGCTGAGGGTTCTAACTGGCAGGAAAACACATCTGGTGGCCCTGAGTGTGTATGTCTGTTAAAACTGGGACCCTCAGCAGAAAAGTTCTGGTCTGTGGTCAGCCTGTGAGACACATAAACACACCACACACACACACACACACACACACACACATCCGGCTACAGAAAGGAAACCTCCCCCTCACCCCACACCGCCCCATCTCCACCTTATCTGGTATTATCTGCTGTTAGTATCAGTTCAGGAACTGATGTCACGATGCCCTTTTTCCACTGAGGTAAGCACAGATGGGTTTGAGCAAGCTGGTGAGTGGTCTTGGAAAATTCACGCTGCTAACCAGTTTCAAACCACATAACAGTGATAAACCTGTCCACCCCTTTTACTTTCTTTCTTTTCCTTTTCTCACTCTCCTCTGTCTCTTTCTCAATCCCTGGAGAAATCTTGGATCACTAAGGGACGAAGGATATGAAAAGCCACCTGCATTTAGACCTAGATGTGGCCTTCCAGGTAAACGGCTTCTAACCACATTCTCATCATGCTAGCGCCTCACCATGCATGCGTGCACACACACACTACCCTTCTGGGCACTCCTTTTCTTGCTTTGCAGGATGTAATGCAAACCTCCCCTACAACCACCACCCACGTGCCCTACTTGGCAGAGTCACCAAGGTCCCAAATGTGCTGTCACACCTGTGAGCTCAGGCTCCCCCTCTGCTCAGAATGCCTGGGCAGAACCCTGGCATTCTCCTGATCAGTGGCAAACTCATCTGGCAAACTCCTGATCGGTGTTCAAGACTTAAGTTAAATTAAATTAAATTTCCCTGGACGGGAAAGTGGCACAGAGCACTTGGTGCACGCGTTTCTGTTGGCATTGAGCGCCGTATAGTCTTCTCCTCGAAAGCACATCTGGGTCCTTCTCAACCTTTTTAAAAAAAATCATTTCTGGTACTGCTGAATACATATTTGGTAATGGGATGAGTACCAGTAAATGCTGTCTAGATACCAGGCATTTGGTATTCAGCTTCATAGCCCCCTGGCCAGAACCATACCAATAAATGTATATTGATGGAATGATTTAGCAAAAGAATAAATAAGTGAATGGCTTCACAAATAAACCAATGCAAACAGACACATAGGGAGAAGTGGGATAAATTCCAGTGCTGGCTTCCTGGCGATAGCAGGTCTGAGGAGGGAAACCGGCATTCTAGTCTCAGTGTCTTCATCCGTCAACTGGGAGCACAGTGGATAAAACCCGAATGAGTGTCCTCCACTAAAAGACACACGAGCAACTCAAGTAGCTAGTCCTGGCCCAGAGCTGGCGATCGGGGACAGAAACAGAAACTGCCTGGGTGCCACTGGAATTCTGCGTATGCTCTGAGCGCCTGCCTCGGGCGGTGCTGGGTTAGGGCCTTGGCCACCTAATGCTCACCTCAACTCCGTACCCTGGAGCCCCCTTCGCTCAATTCTTAGTCAGGACAGTGACCCCTCAGAGAGTTTAAGCAACCTTCCGGGGGTGGAGGTCAAGGACTCCAATCCAGGGCTCGCCGCTCCAGGAACAGGGAGTCCAGTGTGGCAAGGAGATGAGACCCTTTCCTTCCCTCCTTCCCTGTCCTCTTCCCCTGCCCCCTGAGAGACCTTCATTTTCTCCTGCTTCCATTCTGCTATCTTCCTCCCCTGCAGACACTTGCAAGGAGAGAGAAGTGGGTGGGGGTTCAGGTCTCTCTGGCTCTGACACCAGCAGATATGCTTTGCTGGGCTTTTAGGCGGCTAGAGTTTTTGGCTTGTCTAACGGAGGAGTGGTTGAAGCCATTTTCCCTCTCCACTCAGGGAGCTGCTCCTTCCCCAGCAGCAGAACCACCCTCTATGCACCTACCAACAAGCCCGACACACACTCCCAAGCGTTCCTGCCCCTTCCAGGCTGTGAGAGGATGAAGGCTGGCCTGCCAGACAGGGTCCTTCCTCTGCTGACAGGGGCTGTGCAGGGGACGCTGGGTGGGCTCCATCCTCTCACAGAGGTCCCTCTGCTGTCTTTCACTGTGTGACCTGTTCCCTCAGATTGCCGAAGGAATGGCGTATATCGAGCAAATGAATTCAATCCACCGCGACCTGAGGGCGGCCAACATCCTGGTGTCCGAGTCCCTGTGCTGCAAAATCGCTGACTTTGGCCTGGCCCGCATCATTGACAGTGAATACACTGTCCAAGAAGGTGAGGAGAGCCCCCATCTACAGGGAGACCTTGGGCCTTACTTTCCCCACCTCCCTAAACCCCCTTGGACTTCTCCTCGTTGCTACAGGGCAGAGCCTTGTGTGAAGAGATCTGAGAAGCTTTGTGGTTTTCACAGTTCTGGCCTTACACCCACCTAGATCAGCGTTTCCCTAGAGGCGCTCTGCAGGGCACTAAGAGGAATGGTTTTGGGTCAAGTAGGTTTGGAGATGCTGCATGGTCCATCCAGGCCTCCTTCAGAGATTCCTGATGCGCACCAACGTACGAAAGGCCCTGAGAAGTCTTGCAGCAAAGGAACGGCGTACGTGGGCTTCGCCTGGTCGCTCCCAAACGAATTGGAGCCCGAGATACTTTTTCCGTCAATGCCCCACAGAACTAGCTTTTCGCAGAACACACTTTGGAAAACACTTTTCTGAAGCATGAGCAGCAAACGCTTATAGCTGAATTAGGGTTCCCACAGAGCACTCTGCTTTAGTTCCTTAGTATACCCGAGGTGGGGCTTCTCTTCCCAAGGGGACTTGAAACGGCCCAATACATCGATCAAGTAAGCTGGCAAGCAAGCAATATTAGCTGAGCATGTTAATCAGTTGGCACGGGAGAAGGATCAATAGGGCTCGTCAGCTGAGGAAGCTTCAAGCTGGCTGGAGAGACCAAGAAAGCGAGGCGAGGTAAGGGGAAATCCAGTGCCGAGCTGTGCAATTTACTCTGAATGCTGACCAGGGCTGCAGCCGTCCACAGGGCTTCCTGGGACAGCAGGATTGGAATCCCCTCCTCACTGGGACCCTAGGTGGGACATGAGTCATCCGTCATCGTTTCCATTTGGCAGGAAGGGATTAGCTGAGGCAGGGACGAGTTAAGGGGATTTGCCCAAGCCGTGATTCCTGTGGTTAAACACATGAGGCGGAGAATGACTCTTCTGTCCCAGGTGGAAACACATGTTGGTGGCCCTCTGAAGCCCACTGGGCAATGACCCAATTGGGGTGATGGAGGTGGCATTTGTGTCACGTTGTCCTTCTGAGCTATGGAGCCCTAGTAGTGTCTGCACGTGCCTGGCCATGTGTCCTAGTGGGGCTTAGTGGCTCTCTGGGAGCATCTCCGTTGCATACAGTGGTCCAAGCCCTGCCAAGGGGAGGGAGCAGGTGCATAGGGACAGTCAGCCATGGCCTCACAAAGCTGTTCATGGCTTTTCTCACAGGCGCCAAGTTCCCCATCAAGTGGACTGCCCCAGAGGCCATCCATTTTGGGGTGTTCACCATCAAAGCAGACGTGTGGTCATTTGGAATCCTCCTGATGGAAATCGTCACTTACGGGCGTGTACCCTACCCAGGTAGGTGGCTTCATCCTGTTGGGACTAGGTGGGCTCCCTGCTGTCCTGAAATGGCTGTGATGACAGATATCCCATGCTTAGTGCCTGGGGCTGCCCACACACGTGCCAGAATGGAGTCCCCGCTGTCCGAACAGAGACCCATGCATGTCACTCTGGGGATGGAGGTTCCGCCTCCTTCCTCAACGTTGCTTCTGGCAACGGGGCCGCATGCCCTTTGGTCAGCAGAGGTCAGTGAGCCTCCGAACCCTGGAAGTAAGGACAGGTCAGGGTCTGAACTCAAGTTTACCCTGAATTGGTTTGTTCTCCGTTGGGGGCGGGTCGTCTCCCCCTTGGCCTTCCACCTTGGGTGGATTCCCCAAAGCCCTCTCCTGACTGTGAAATCTCCCAGTCTCCCTGTCCCATGTCTGGAGGGCGTGGGCAGCTTAGCCGCCTGCCGAAGAGCCGTGTCCCTGGGCGGGCTGGTGCGCCGTCATGAAGTGCCTTCCCAGTGAGTGATGGGCTTGGACCGCGGCGGGGAAGTCCCAGCTAAGCAAGGCAGGGTTCCCCACCCGGAGGACCGGCCCCACAACCTCCTCTCCAGCTGTCCTCCAAGCGATGGAAAGTGAATAGAGGGATGTTTAGGGGTGGCACTAGCCAGACAGCCAGGTGACCTGCCAGGGAGGGGACGCCGGTCTGTGCGCCTCACCTCGGCCCCGCCCTCAGCCTCGCTCTCCATCTCCTCCGCAGGAATGAGCAACCCCGAGGTCATCCGCTGTCTGGAGCGCGGCTACCGCATGCCGCGCCCCGACACGTGCCCGCCACAGCTGTACCACGGTGTCATCACCGAGTGCTGGCGGAGCCGGCCGGAGGAGCGGCCCACCTTCGAGTTCCTGCAGTCGGTGCTCGAGGACTTCCACACGGCCACCGAAGGGCAGTACGAGCTCCAGCCCTAGGCCCGGCTCGAGGACACGGGTCTGGCCAGCGGCGGAAGGGCCCGGAGATGGCTCGCGCCCCCCGCCCAACCTGTAGAACTGACGAGGCGTGTTCACCTCGAGGCTCTTACCCCAGCCCCAGGCCGACTGGAAGGGCAGGGAGGAAATGATAGTCCCGTTTCTAGATGAGGGAAGGAGAGAGAGAGGCAGCCACACAGGTGGGTCACGCAGCATGGACTCTGGAGATCCCATCGCAGTCCCACCCTTCTTGGGCTGTGTGACCTTGGGCAAGTTATTTAGCCTCTCTGTGCCTCCACTGTTTCGTTTGTACAGTGGGGGAGAACCATAATAGTACCTACCTCCTTATGTTCCTCCAGAGGATTACATTAGTTAACCCCAGTAAGATGTTCAGAATAGCGCCTGGCACACTCCTGGCACACCGTTAAGTGTTTGGCATCGTTGTAAGACTCCCCTGTGCTGGCGCCCAAAGCGAGAAGTCCGCGGCAAGTGGCTGGGAATCGCTCTGCTCCCACCTGTGCGGACCGCGCCCCGGCGCGGCTCCCTCTCTACTACCCCAGAAGCAGGACTGGGTCCCCCGAGATGTCCGCTCCGAGAAGTGTCCACCTGCTTCGGCTCTGGGCAGGTAGCTCTGACCTAGACTGCACTCCAGCACTTTGGGACTCTTCTGTAATAAAGTCACAAGATCTGACCTTTGCCGTGTCGTTACTGGTGACAAGCCTGGACATCGCTACATGACGTAGGTGGTTTGCATGAGTGGCGCAGCAAGGGACTCGCTGTTGGCCCCGGGTTTCCGGTGGAGCGCCCAGCTCCAAGGACAACACCAAAGAAGACTCCACGGTCATTGCCTTTAGGGGAGACTTGAGCACGGCCAGCAGGTGGCGCCCTCACCTCAGCAATCCTGGCCTCCGGGATGCTTTGCTCCGACAGCGGTAGCTACAAGGGTGCTGGGTGCACACAGAGAGAGGAGGGAGCGTCCCAGGCTCCAGTCTCGGGACCAGGCGCATTAACGATGCGCAGATGATCAGGCGATGGTAACACCAAAACCGTTCAAGGCTTCGCACTGCTCAGGCGGCTCGCTGTTTATTTTTTGTTTTATTTAGAGTAGATTTATTATAATAGATTATTATGAAATAGATTTATTATTGTAGATTTTTTGAGCTTTTAGGTTTACTGAAAAATACACGGAAAGTGCAAAGAATGCCCATCTACCCCTCACCCCGCCCCTCAATTTTCCCTGTTACTAACATCTTGCAATAGTGTGGTACGTTTGTTACAACTGATGAAACAAATCGACACGTTATTATTAACTAAAGCCCATAGTTTACATTAATACATTATTAGGATTCACTCTTTGTGTTGTGTTCTATGGGTTTAGATACATGCATAAATGATATGTATCACTATATGTATCACACTATCATATGTAGTTTCAGTGCCCTAAAAATCCCTTGTGCTGGTATTCGTTCTTCCCTCCCACCCTTTGAATCCCTGGCCATCCCTTTGCTATGTTTTGATGCTTCTGATCCTGTGATAACCCAAGAAGGTAGGACTATTACCATGCCACGTACAGAGGAAGAAACCCAGACACAAAAGAGCCTGGGTAGTACTCCCAAGGTCACACTGCTCATGAGTGCTGGGATGGGGATGTGGACCCAGCTGCACTGGGCAGCAGAGTACTGGGGAGGGGAAGGGCCTTGCTGCTGGCCTGGGAGAACCTCACAGAGGGGGCTGCCTCTGCAGGGAAACAGAGGTGACTAGGCAAAGAAGGACACGTGTCCGTATAGTCTTTGTGATTTCCAGAGTACATTCCCAAACTGTCTATAGATTCTTGAACAGCTCTGGGAAGTAGGCATCACCAGTGTCATTATGCCTACACTCTTCTCCACACAAGAAGTAAATGGCAGAGACTCTACACCGCCAGCTTGTCCCAAGGCTCTTAGCTGGCCAGTGCTGGACCCCAGATTTGAACCCATTCTTTGCCCTCGGCCCCTTGCCATAAGCTATTACGTAGGGAGCACAGCACTCTCAGGAGTAGGAGGTGTTTGTACCAGTAAATCAGGCAGGATCACCGAGTAAGTCTCACGTGGAGACCTGTGTGTGTGTGTGTGTGTGTGTGTGTGTGTAGCCAGCAATGTGGTCAGACTGGGGCTTGGACAGATCTCCCCTGGGCGGTCCAGTATTTAGGAGGCAGAGGGCTCCAGGAACAGGGAACTCTGTCCACGGGGCAGTGGGGGCCCCCAGAGAATTGTGGCTCCACCCCCACCCCCTTGGAACCAAGGGCTCTTGGGGGAGGTGGCTGCTGAGTCTGTCAAGAAAAAAAAATGTGACTCGGCCTTCCCCACCCTGGAGGGGGCTTATGGCCACACCTCATCTCCCCCAGAATCTCTGGAATTGGGGCTGTCACACCCAGACCCTGGGATGAGGGGGCATGGCCGGTGGGAGCTAAGCTGGAATTTAGGGCACCAGAGAGCAAACCGCCCCTGTGGAGGGTCAGGGGGAGCACCAGACGGAGACAAATCTGACCCTCAGGGCTCACAGATGAGGAGGACTTTGAGAAGACCTAAGGGTGCCTTTGGAGGTAGGACTGAAAAGAGCTAGGATAAGAAATGAGTCCCTCCTTCTGGCCTAGCAGCCTGGACCTACAGCCTGGGCACCACCACCCTGCCTCTCATGGTCCCTCTGAAGTGCTTTCCCAAGACCCGGGCCCCAGCTGGCCATGAGCTGCAAGGCCCAGGGCTGGCTCATCACCTCCCAGGACCCCACCACCTTCCCCTAAAGATGAAGATGGTCTCCCAGGGCTTTGCCAACCTCACGATTTATAAAAATCACCTCAGGTCTTCGTTTTAGAAAGCAGGTTTCTAGACCGCCCTCTCTCAGATTCTGATCCAGCAGGTCTAAGGTAGAATCTGGAAACCCCATCTTTCCTAAGCACCCTAAGTGATTCTATAGTTCTCCGCCCTGGCTGCAGTTCAAATCACAGTGCAGTGGAGGTCAGATGAGGACATGGGGGAGGCCACATCTGGAAATACCAGTGCCCGGATTTCCCAGCGGGGCCACGTTGTAAGTGTCCCCAGCTGGTACTACAGTTCAGCCAGGACTGGAAACCCCCCGCCCCGGTCTAGGCTGTGTGGAGTTTGGAGGTATCCTTCCCAGGAGGGCAGGCTGCAAGGTACCTGGGGTTCCAGTGTGAGGCTCAGGTCCTGCATTTGCAGGACCAGCTCATGTCTGTGGCTCTTCCCAGTTCTACATGCAAGTTAGAACTTGCAGAAAGTGGAAAAGAAGCCCACAAGATCGGCACATTCTCAGAGGTTTCCTGGGGGTCAAACTGGAGGCAAACTTTGAAGGACCCGTGAGACCTTTCCCCACCAGGGGGCGCACTTGCCTCGGCCGTGCCCAGAACTGAGGGGGGGGTCCCCGCGGAGGGGGGGGGGGGTTGTTAGGCGTTTACATATGTTTATAAAGCACAAGGAGCCTTTCAGTTCCCAGCCACAAAGTGAAGTGTGAGAGGATGTGGAGAGAGATACAGCAAGACAGAGAGAAACACAGAGATAAAAACAGAGATAGAGACAGAGAGACAAGATGCAGAGAACCAGAGACAGAGAGAGTATTGAATGTGCAAAAGCAATGTTTCCTGCTCTGTGAGTTTGTCTTCTGAGTGGAAGGGGAGCTTACTCATGGCTGTGGAGGCCGTATTCTCCCTGCCATGATCCGCATGCGTGAGGAGATTGCAAGCGGGGCCGGGGCCTGAGACGCCCGATCGCTGCCCTTCACCCAGAGCCCTGGAGAGGAGCATACCCAGCCTGAGACCCCAGATGCCTTCTTGCCCATGATAGAGACTGTGCCTTCCCTTCTCTCTCCTTCCTCACAGCCAGGACACATTTGCATCGCTATTGGAAAATGAACAACAACATCCTTGGGGTTAGATAGACCTGGGTTCAAATCCAAACACTTCCTTTCCCAGGACATACAACCGTAGATTCTTTGCTTGATTTCTCTGAGCCTCAGTTTCTTCATCTATAAAATGGACATACTAAAAACATCTGAAATATAGGCTTGTCTCAAGGTTTAGACAAATTAGTATTTTATCACAGTGAGGCATTTATCACAGTGCCTGTCTTCTGGTAAATGCTCAGAAATGTTAGCTCTTAAGGGCCCCCAGGTGGCTCAGTTCGTTGAGTGTCTGACTCTTGATTTCAGCTCAGATCATGATCTCATGGTTCTTGAGATCAAGCCCTGATGTCTGTGCTGACAGTGCAGAGCCTGCTTGGGATTCTCTGTCTCTCTCTGCCCCTCCCCTCACTCACACACTCTCTCAAAATAAATAAACATTTTTAAAAAGAGAGAGAGAGAGATGTTAGCTCTTATTATTGTTAGTATAGCCCCCAAAGAAAGGTCTTCAAACACAAACTCCAGCACCCTTAGCTGGGTTTCCCCTGTCCTCAGTGATATGTCTCCTGGCTTGGAATTCTAGTTGTACCCCCAGTGTTTTTCTCTATTTGTTTCTTTGATTTTTCTTTGCTTTCATGCATCTCCCACCCTCGAGCAGAACTGCAAAAAGAGCACACAGAATTTGAAGTCAAGGACCTATGTTTATCCAGCACTTTTCAGCTGTGTGACCTTGGGCAAAGAACTCAAGTTCTCTGAGCCTCAACTTCCTTGTCTATAAACAGGAGAGAACAATGATTCCCCTGCAGGGTTGTTTTAAGGATATAAACAGTGCTTTAATTGTTTATTTTTGAGAGAGAGAGAGAGAGAGAATGAGTGAGGGAGGGGCAGAGAGAGAGGGGGACAGAGGATCCGAAGCAGGCTCTGTGCTGACAGCAGCAAGCCCACATTGGGCTCAAAGTCATGAACTGTGAGATCATGATGTGAGCCAAAGTCCTATGCTTAACTGACTGAGCCACCCAGGCACCCCTAGGGAGTACTTTTAAAATGGAATTGTATATTGGGCTGCCATAACAAATACTACAGACTGGAGGGGATTCCACAACAGAAATGTATTTTCTCATAACTTTGGAGACAGGAACTCCAAGATCAAGGTGTTGGCAAGATTGATTTCTCCTGAGGCCTCTCTCCTGGGCTGGCACATGGCCACTGTCTCCTGCGTCCTCACGTGGCCTTCCCTATGTGTGTGTGTGTCCTAATTTCCCCTTCTTCTAAGGACAATAGTCATCTTAGCCCATCCCAATGACCTTGTTTAATTTAATTACTTCTTTAGAGGCCGTATCTCCATATAGTCATATCCTAAGGTACTGGGGGTTCAGGCTTCAACACAGGAATTTGGGAGGAACACAATTCAACCCATATCAAATAGTAACACGTAAAGTTAATAATTATTTCTTCTTTTGAATGTTCTCCTATCCCTACCCAGTACGAGGCCCACAGTAGATGTCGTGTATTCTAGTGATCAGTTTCAGAATCAGGAATATTTGATGTGGATAAACTCCCAGCTACAAATAAGTAAGATCCAAAGCTAAGTTGGAATACCAGTGGAAGAGCTTTATTTATTTATTTATTTATTTATCTATTTATTTGGAGTGAAAGCACAAGTGGGGGAGGGGCAGAGAAAAGGAGAGAGACAGAATCCCAAGCAGGCTCCATGCCATTAGCACAGAGCCCCATGCTGGGCTCAAACACGTGAACTGTGAGGTCATGACCTGAGCCAAGAGTAAGAGTTGGACGCTTAACTGACTGAGCCCCCCCCAGGGTTTTTTTTAAGGTTTTATTTTTAAGTAATCTCTCCACCCAACCTGGGGCTCGAACTCACCACCCTGAGATGAAGAGTTGCACTCTACTGACTGAGCCAGCCGGGCACACCACTGTGGGCCAGCTTTAAGCAAACTCATATATGATAGTCCGGATTTCCACAAAAGAGAAACCTGTCCTTAATGATGTATTTTATAAAAGTTTCTACCACATTTCTTTGAGGTACTTTCAAAGTGCTATTCAAGTCTCCTCAGGGCTCATGCTGTCAATTTTTTTTTTTTAATTGTGGTAAAACACGTAGCATAAAATATACCTACCCCTGTAGACCTTTCTAAGTGAACCGTTCAGAGACGTCAACCACACTAGGTGTGGTGCAGCCGTCACCACTGCCCGGCTCCCGAACTTGCTCATTTTCCCAAACTGAAGCTCTGTCCCCAGTGAACCCCAACTCCCCATTCCCCCTCCCCCAGCCCCTGGCGACCCCCATTCTCCTTTCTGTCTCTAGGTCCCTCACGTAAATGGAATCACACAGCATGCGTCCTTTTGCGTCCCCGCTTAGCTCGCTCAGCAGAACCTCCCCCAGGGCCATCTTGCACACTGTAGGCTGCATCACAACGTCCTCCCTTTTTCAGGCTGAATGCTATTCCACCGTGTGTTGTAAATACCGCACGTTGTTCATTCATTCGTCTGTGGAGGGACACTGGTGCCGTTTCTGCCTTTTGGCTGTTACGAGTAATGCTGCTCTGAACGTGAGTGGACAAATAGCTCCTCAGGACGTAGGGCTGGATCAGAGAGCAGTTCTAGTTTTCTTTTTTCCTCCCCTGTTTTTAATGTATTGTTTTGTCTTCGGTCTTTAGAGAGCAGTTCTATTTTGAAGTTTTTGAGGAGCTGCCCTACTGTTTTGAGTAGCAGCTGCACTGCCGTGCGTTCCCAGCAGCGCACAAGGGGTCCCGTTTTCTCGCATTGATATCTTCTGCTGTTTCAACATCGCCCTCCTAGCAGGTGTCAGGCGAATAGTGCTATTTAACAGCAATAACCCAAATTCCTCCGACGTTGGGCCCCGCAGAACCCCAGCGCTCTCGGAGACACCCTCAGGGGATTCTGAGTTTCTAGGGGTGTGTTTTTCCCCAGTATGTGCTCATGACAAACCTCTTCAGGCCGATGCTTCTGCTGTCTCCCAATGGGCGCTGGGAGTGAAGGGGCTTCGTGGGCCTGGCTGAGAGGTCCCAGCTGGGTGGAGGTGCCTGGGCGGGGAACAGGATTCTATTCCGAGGAAAGTCTTTCAGCTTTCCCCCTGGGTGATCCCCCACCCCCAACACCCCAACACACACACAGCACCACCTCAGGGGCTCCTGGAACCTGTCAAAGGCTCTCACCAGACGTCTCCAGGTGGGCCTGCACTCTGGTGGGCACGTGCTCAGGCCTCTGCCTCGCAGCGCTCACAAGGATTTGCGTGACACACAGCATCTCAGTCGTCACCAGAAAGAACCATGTCCAGTTTGGGGCGCTCAAGCACAGAGGTGACGAGGAGAGAGCAGAAGGCAGCCACCACCGTGACCCCAGGCAGATCGGGGAAGGTGACGGACACCGGGACCTCTGAAAGTTTTGCCGGTGCACCCTGTGGCCAAGCTGAGCTCTTAAATTCTTCTGGAATAAAGAGCCTCCCTTGATACTATGTCTAGAAGCTTAGCTGAATAAGACCTTCATGATCAGTCAACATTTATTGGGTCTAAACCGCCGTCACAACTTGGAAAGGTAGGTCCTGTGAGCCTCATTTCATAGATGAGGAAACTGGGGCACGGAGAGGGTGAATAACTGGCCCAAGGCCACACAGCTGATAAATGATGGAGTGAGGACTCATCACTTAACCGTGCTTCCAGAAAGAATCTGGTCTAGATGTTTCAAGCGGTGCCCCTTTTGGAGCCTTGGGGATCTATGCTGGGGTCTCAGGAGTCGGAAGCTCACAGTGGGATGGAGGTGGGAGTCGAGAAGGCTCCACCCACTCACTTCAGGCACTGGCCCCTCTTGCATCTGTTTCACCGTTCAGCTGCGTTACAAGGGTTGTTTGAACACAGTGCGGCTCTCAAGTTGTTTCGCAGATCAGCCATCTAGTCTAACGCTCTGTCCACCCTCTCCATCTCACACATGGACACTGAAGCCTCGTTAAGGGCCCATAGCCAGACAGGGCCCGTACACCAGGGCCCAGCCCTCCAGACACTTGGCCAGGTCCTTTCTCTGTCCACCCAAACGCCCTCAGCTTCCTGGTAGACAGAAGTTCGTTTACTCCAGGGTTTTCTGAAAATTAGAAATCCTTACTGAGAATTCTCCAAATCAGGTTCCCTGGTTCCCTGGAAAACTGCATTCCTTGGCCATGCCAGAATAGCTACTTATGTCATGGAACAGAGCACAGGGCCTTCAAAACAGCTACTCACATGAACGGGTGCAGCACTTGCCACTGTACCAAGGGGTGTCCTGTCTCTGTGTTGCCTTGGGTGTTTGCTGTCGTTTCTCTTTGTTCAGGACAGGAGGAAGGCAGCGATGCTGGCCTGTCACTCACCATCACAGCACTAGAGAGTGGAGGGGCAGGAGCACAAATCCTGGGCCCCTGGCTCTGTGCCCAGCACTTGAGGGACCCAGCAAATGCACTGAGATTAAAAGTGCTCTTGAGAAGTGGGGAACAGGGCCTGTGGAGTGGCCCCCACGGGGCAACCCTTTTAATAAGGTTAAGCAAACCGTTCGGAGAGGATGACAGGGAGGTTTTGTGAATGTCCGGTGGAAAAGAAGCAGGGAAGAGAAACATCTGGCACTTCTGAGGCCACTGGGCTTAATGGGTTCTCATACTTGCGACAGTAACTGCCGTCCCTGGAGAGGTGAGGTGGCCAGAGTCCCCATGCATGAGGTCAGGAAATGTGCTGATGATTCACAGCATAACAACTCTGCCTGACATCAGCCGAAGACCTAAAAATAGCCATCGGGGAATGTCCAGAAGATAATGGGGGAAAGTTTGACTTTGTGGGCAGAGGGGTGGGTGCACATGGAAAATGTCTAACTGGCACCTGTAGGGACCTAGTGACCTCAGGTCATCTCTTGACCGTGTAGGGATATAGCGATGAGTAGGACAAGAACCTACCCCGAAAGAACTCTTAAATACGCCCTCGTCCACAGAAGCTGAAATCTCACATCACCACGCTCACAACCGAGGATGGTGGTAGCAACATCACCTACCTTCGTTATGTGTCGGGCGCTCTACTTACGCTCTATGCGCACAAACTCATTTAGCCCACAAGACAACCCTCGGAAGTAGGTTCTACTGCTGGTCCCTTTTGTAGATGAGAAAACCAAGGCTCTGAGGGGTGAGGTCATCTGTCAAGCTCACACAGCTGAGACTCGAGCCCAGATCAGCCTCTCTGCAGAGCCTCCCCCAGCGAGAATTCCTTAGCAGAGGGAGGGAGCTAAGGCTTTGAAGGCCACCGGCCACACCACAAGCTGAAGGCAGAGCTGGAATGGGCTCCAGAACCCACTGGTGGGGGCTTTGCCCATAGCCCTTTGACCTCTCTTCCTTGACAGTTGCAAATCGTGTTGTAGACAAAGAGGCTTTGGAGGAATCAGGCAGTGTGTTCACTTTACCTCTTGGCTCTACTCCTCTAACAAATTATCCAAACTCTCTGAGCCTCCGTGTCATCATCCTTAAAATGGCACAAACATACCACAAACATATGAACTGAGATAATATAGATAAAGCTTTGGGTACAGGGTCGTGCATGCAGTAGGATGTCAAAATATGCACACTCCCTTGCTCCTGTCAAGGCTCAGGCCAGACAGCATCTTCCCTGGGGTCACCTGAGAGCCAGTGTGGGAGCCCAGCCTGCCCATCCCCATCCCATCTGCCTCCATCTGCAATCAGCAACTTGGCCCCTAGGCCACCAGGTCCCTGTGGGCAGCACAGGATGACAGGGGTTGATGGGAGCCAGTCCCAAGGGGTCTGAAGGCAGATTACTGAGGACTGATGAGGTGGAGAGGGCCTGCTTCCATGAGCTGACAGCACGGCCTGGGAAGATGGGGAGACAGGAGGGTAAAGGAGTTCCCTAATCTCAGCCTGATGTCTTCTAGGAGGGCAAGGGTACCATCTGGGGGCTTCTCTGCTGGAGATTTGGAGGCATTTCCTTCTGTGCCAAGGTCGCTCTGCATCTCTTGGTTAAAATTAGCTTCCTGCTCATTGCTCTGGACTGAATGGCCTTTTCCCGTGAACCACCAGGACCTGACCTTGTACAGACAGAGCCTAGGCCATGCCCTCTGCTCTCCAGACAGCAAACAGAATGTGTGTTTCCATTCGGGAGACTGGACAAGAGGGTGAGGTGTGTATATGAGGGTGTGTACGTGTGTGTGCATGGATGGACATGCCTACACACGTAACTAACCAAACCAGGGCCCCCGGGAGGAGATGTAATCACAGAATTGCGCACGCTTTTCATCATTGGTATCATTCTCCGTGTTGTTTCTTTCTTACTTCCAAGGCTCCTATGTGACGTCTGATGACATCATCTTACTCATTTCTAGTTCTTAGCATTAAACAGCAGGCCCAACCCACCCCATGCACCGCACCTGAATCCCAGGTGATTCACACATACTTATTCAGTGAGGAAACACATGATAAAGCAAATAAAGAACGGTTTGTCTAGACTGTCCCCTCTCTTGAGCTGGGCTATTCTTTTTCCCATCATGTCCCCAGCTCCTGGCACAGGGCCTGGAATTGGAAAGTGCACAATGGTTATTTGTCAAATATATGAATGAACAGGGACAAGCTGCCATCTTGCTCTTTGCTCACATCCCATAGATAGTAATGGATAAGTCAAAACATGCTCCCTCTGGGCTAGGCAAGGATGGTTTGAGCCATATTTGACAAGGAGTCTGAGACTGGGGAGAAAAGAACACAGGGGTCAAACCTCTGGAGCCTCAAGTCCTGCTCAGCTGGGTGGCCGATTCCAGCTCGTCAAGTGCATCCACTAGTCAGAGGCCCTGCCTGGAGTGGACGAGTCGGTGGCTCCCCAGTCCCTCCACGGGAAGCCTGCATGCAATGGGAACTCAATAGAAGGGTAACTGTTAATATTTTTACCAGATTCCCGCAGATGAAATGTGGGTTAAGCATCCAGAAACGTAAGATACAGAGGAGAACCTCATGCAGGACAGGCGAAGGAGTTCAAAGCAAGCATTAGACAGGCGAAAACACTTGTGGTACCCATATCAAAAGCATTACTGCAAAGAACACTTAAGGAGTTCTCCCCATTCTAAACAACTGGAAACAAATGGACAAATGGTAAGACCCGGGAAGGAACTGCACCAAAGGAGAACTCCAAACAGCTAATAAGCATAGGAAAATGCGCCCCATCGCAGCAGTACGTGGAAAAACGCAATTTGAATGGCAGTGCAATACCTTCTGAATGACAACATGGAAATACTGCTAATTCCAATAATGCTGGTGAAGTCACGGGGAAAGGGTTACCCTCATCAAGTGTTGCTGGAAGTGGAATCTGATAAAGCCTTTTTGGGGAGCGTGTTTGGCAGTAACACCCCAAATCTGAGATGCATCTACTCCGTGATGGAGCAGTTGTCCTTCCAGAAAGTTTATCCACCTCCCAAACATGCTCTTGTTCCCAAACATATACGTACGATCCCCTTCATGGCAACAGGTTTGCCAACAGCAAACACTGAGAACCACGTAAAGGTACAACGGTGGAAGATGTAAGTAAATTGCGGCACATGTATTTCGTGGACTACTGTCGTGTCATCAAAATGAACAAGGCACTTCTATAGGCACCGATAAGGAAAATCGTCCAAGACACGTCAAGGGGGGGAGAGAGGCGGAGGAAAACACACGTGGCATGATTTTACACACATACGATTTTACATTTATCACACACACATTTATGTGTATGTAGAGGTGTGGCAAGGGGATCCAAGTGGTACCCACCCAACAGAGCCCTGTGTGACCTTCCAGGGGCGGGGTGTGGTTAATAGGACAAAGGCGGATAAGGGAGGGAACTTGGCGTTTCATCCTGTCCTTCGGAACTGCTCCAAACTTTTAGTATGAGAATGCATTAATGCATTTGGAGGAAGAAAAAAAAAAAAAAAAAAAAGACAGGCAGAGGTCAGTGATGGATTGCTCGGTGCAATTGTGCCTGGTGGCAGAGAATGGATGACATGACCCCTGGGGTTGGGTCCCGCCCTGGGGCTGTAAGCGGCCTCCTGATGTTGGGCCTCACTTACCTACCCGCCCCCCAACCCAGCCCCAGCCTATTTCCTCTCCAGATAGCACCCTCCACCAGGTTATCACCGGCCTCCGAGCCCCGCACCACGCCTTTCATGTGCCATCACGTGGCTTATCGGCTTATCGGGCCAGCACTGAGCGAGGCCGGTGGGAGGTCCAGAGACTGCACGTCACAAGCGGTAGACTGGCGTTGCCGGACGGTGAGGAGCCCCCACCTCTCAGCCCAGGGCGGCTTGCTAATGGGGTGGGGGTAGGGGAACAACTTCCGACCACCGGCATCTCCGCCTTCTACTACTGTGACATCCCTGTGACATTCTTCAGACAGCCCTCTCTTCCTATAACAGTAACAGCACCTAACACTGATCGTATATGCCTACTACAGACCAGCCACTGCGTTAGGCAAGGAGCATACTTTGTTTTCTTCTTAATATTTACACCACACTAACAGGTACCGGGGTGCCCACATCGCAGATGAGGAAACACTCAGACCTATGAGTGACCAAGGCCACCAACAAACATGTGACAGAATCAGGATTTGGACCTGGGCCACTGAAGGGATTTCTGTCCAGAAAGGGGCTCCCAGCTGACTTCATCAGTTCCAGCCTTGGGTCGCCCCCAGGTGCCTCACACCCCAGAAGTGACTCATTCTGCCTCCTTATCCTTAGTGGTTAGTGAGGGACCCTCTCCATGGGGGGTGGCTCACACAAATGTCATTAAACTTAGCCCAGCTAATTGAGAATTTTTGAGGGAGTGACTGGGGTGAAAAGAACACTTCCCAGGATCAGAGACCTGACAGGCCTCCCTGAACCTCGGCCGTGCCATTTGCCAGCCTCGGTTTTTCCATCTGTAAAATAGGTATAATAAAAGTACCTGTGGGAGTAAAGGAGGAATCGATGTACATCATGCCCTTAGGTGTCAAGTAAATGGGTATCAAGAACTGTGGTATCATCATCATCACCACCATCACTACCACCCTCATTTGTGCCAATCTCTGAGCCTCAGCTTCCTCATTTGTAAAGTCAAGAGGAAAGGTTAGATGATCTTTTAGGGTTCTCCCAACTATATTTATAATCATGGCCAGCCAAGGTAAAGTTTCTTTGGTACCTTCTTTGAAAAAAATAGGATTGGCCAAACCAGAGTAACGAGACTGCAGGGGAGATACTTCTGAGTATTTGAGGAAACAATGTGCCTAAGTCTTCCAAGAACCTCTGGAAAACTGTAGAACGTGCTTTCTACTTGGAAAGCAATTGCCTGGCAATTCCATTAGCCTCCTTCCTCAAGTGACTTTATATCCCTGAAAGTATCAGGACAATCTTACTTTTTTTTTTTTAACTCATTTTTGAGAGCAAGACAGACAGAGCGAGAGCCAGGGTGGGGCAGAGAGAGAGGGAGACACAGAATCCAAAGCAGGCTCCAGGTTCTGAGCTGTCAGCACAGAGCCTAACATGACCCGAGTCAAAGTCAGACACTCAACCGACTGAACCACCCAGGCGCCCTGGGAAAATCTTACTTTTAAGATCAACTTCCCACCGCAGAGCTTTTGTGAGTCAAGCTCACCTTTACCCCACTAGAAAGGGTTGGTATAACTGAACAGGAGAAGGAGTCTGTTGTGTGGCGTCTCGGGGAAATGTGAGGGAGCTTGGGATTTAGGGAGCTTTGGAAATTTTTGGAAAATTCTGGACAAAACCCCTTCATGGGCTTAGGGAGCAGGAATTTGGAAAAGTTACCTGGATTTTCAGAAACTTGACCCCTGTTCCTAGCTCCATCCCTACTTGGTCATGAAACTACAGCTTTCTTACAGGTTGTGATGTCATTTGCAGGTGGGGAAAGTTGTTGCAGGCTTCAGCATAGAGGGGGCCTTTAGACCGTCAGAGCTGGAAAGGCCGAGTTCCCCTAATCTCTTGTGCCTGGGCCCAACCTCCAAGCAATCACTGGCAACTTACCTAGATTCCCTGTGCCTCAGTTTCCTCTTGTGCAAATTGTAGCCACTCCATCTCCTGAGGTTACTGGCAATGCTGAGTGCAAGGCCAGCATGGAGAAAGTCCTTACCTAGCGCCCCCTAGCGGCTGAAGATGCCGATCAAGACAGAGGAACTGATTGAGGAAACATGGACAACTCCTTGGCTCTCCCAGAGGCCTTTGGTGACTGTGCTCCGTTCCGCTGGGATCATTTCCCAAGGCGACTAAAAGTGCTGGGAACCCTGTCCCAGGGTTCAGGAAGAAGATCAAAGAGTGGTGGGTGTGTCATGGGCACATGGTGAGCTTTGGGGAGTGGAGTTTCATGGAGGGATGGGTGTGTTGGAGGTGTAGGTGTCTTGGTGTGGGGATGTTTGGGGGGAGGTTAGGGAAGGTTGGGTGGGTCGTGGGGGTGTGTCTTAGAGGGCATCAGTCTCCTCAACCTGGAGCCCCACCGGAGGTCAGACATGTTTGTGAGGCCTCTGGCAAGACATCCATGCAGGCTGGTAGAAGAGATCGGAGTGGGCAAAGGAGATGGATGGAGAAAGGCTAGAGTGGACACAGGCAGTAACCAGCAATCGCTTCAGGAAACTGCAGGTGTCCCCCAGCTGGAGAGTTGGGGTGGCGGTGATCGATGCCAATATGTCCATTCTGGGGCATGCATCTTCTGAGTTGAACATTGTTCGTGGTGACTCAGATTCACCCAACACACCCTTGAAGAGCACTCACCGGGAGCCTGGCATGGAGCCAGATGCTTGACATGTCTCATTGTGCGTAATGGTACAGAAACCCTATGAGAAGGCACAGATGAAGAAACTGAGGTTCAGGAAGGTTGGGTGAATTGTCCACCGTGGCTTTAGACATCCAGTCTTGTACCCCCTGTAGGACCGTGACCCAGCTACTCACAACACAATTGGCTCTGGAGAACACTGTGTCAAGAAGTCAGCTGGGTGAGCAAAGACTCAGAGTAGAGTCTGATTTCAGACTTCCAATCAGGGGCTTTCCAGAAAAATTTTTTTGGATCAGTGTGACCCTCTCAGGTATTAAGTTGGGCCATATGAAACTGCCATTTTTTGTTGGTCAAAAATAGTTGAATATTAGCAATCTCATGTGGATCCACCCAATAGTAGTTGGGAAAATTGTGCAAAAAAAAAAAAAATGGACAGAGACAGGGACTGGAAAGAAAGACCTCTGTCCAGCTCAAGGATTCTATGATTTGTCCCTGGAGTTTAATCGCCATTATGATCAGTCTTGCTGAAACGATGGCTGGGCCTCAAGAGATACCACCTACACCATTACCACCCCACCTCGAGGAGGCGGTGCCCGGTCTTGGGCAAGTTCCTTCCCTCGTGGCTGGAAGAGCCCTAATGCTAATGTGCTGTGGGTTGATGGTGATGCCGGGAGAGTGGAGAGTGGAGCCGGGGTGGGAACACTGGGGGGTGATCTACTCACCAACGCTGGAAACACTCAATCCTTACCTCACTTGTCTCTCTGTGTTTCTTGTGTCCCACAAGGATTTCTGACCCCAGACACTGATATAAATAAAGTCATGGAGGGAATGCGGGTGGGCTTCAGTCCAGGGCGGCAGAGTGAGATAAGCACTCTGAAGGCCAGCCCACCTGGATCACCGTCCTGCTGCTGTCACTTCCCAGGTGACAGGGAGTATTAACGGTCCCTCCGCTGCATGCCTCAGTTTCCTCAGCTACAGAACCTGGCTGGTAAAGGAAACTACCTCAAGAGCTGTTGAGAGGATACATGGGGAAACGTTTGTAAAGTGCTCGGCAGATGGTAGCCAGTGTCTGGGTTACTGCGCATGTCAGCAGTGGGCATTTATTTATTCAGCACCTGTGTGGAGCCAGGACTGGGACCACGGGCCTGAGGGATCCTCCCCTAGTTTCCCCCTTGGCTCCATCACTGCCCTTGTCCTGGCTGCATCGTTGGTGGTCCTGGGCCCACCACAGGACTGTCTCCCTGTGATCACTCTGGGGTCATGGGGGTCAGCCTGGGGCCAGCAGCTGGTCAGGCATCTTCGATGTCTCCTTGCTCCCTGCTCCTGGGGGACCGTGCTGGAGGCTTGAGGCTCTCGTCTCAGAGACAACGTTGTAAACACTGAGAGGGACACGACAGCACCCGCAGCAAATCTGAATGAACCAGGAAGCACCTCTCCCTCTGGTGGAAGCCACAGGCGCCAGGGGGAGGAGATGCTGGCCAAGAATGGCAGCATCCCAGCACAGGAGCACCTGTGCCAAGGACCCAGTGTCCCACAAGTGTGCCCAAGGTGGGTGAAGGGATAGTCTCCAAAGCCTCCTTTCCCAAAATACTGCCCCTCTGGCTCACTTACTCCTGAAATTCCCTGTTATACTCCTTTGAATTCTGTGGGACCACTGTGAACTTCAGTCTCTTCTTCTGTGAATGGGGGCTACTGTGTCCTCTCTACTTAGCCGGGGGCGACGGTAAGCACGGACAGTGCAGTGCCCAGCACAGAGAAGCATTCAGTACCTTCCTGTTGGGGCTTCTGCCCTCTCCAAAAGTCCTTTCCCAAGTTGTTAAGATCCCTGGGATGGGCCACAGAGGCAGCCTGGCCTGTGATGTCTCTCAGCAAAGAGAACATGATGGCATTTCAGAACGTTGATGCTGAAAGGCCCCTGCAGAGCTGGGCTGGCCCAGTCACATCTTTCTACTTTATAAAGGTCCCCTGGCTCAGGTCGGATCTGCGATTTTAAGTTGTATGGACTTCAAGCAGGCACTCGGCCTCCGAGCCCCAGGGTCCTTGTCTCCACTTGGGGGGTAATAACAAGGTCTGCATTGCCAATCTCACATAAATGAGATGAGGTAAAAGGAAATGCCTCGTAAATTTAAAGTTCCTACTAGTTATTTGTGTTGTTTTCTGGGGTTCAAGTAGCTAAGTGCTCCCCCAACTTAGCTTGGGATCAGACTTCCCCAGCCTGACCTTCGTGCCTCCTCCCTTCCCTGGCCCACAGAAATGGTGGGGTGGCCAGTGCGGGGATCTGGGCCGTGCAGTCCTGGGGTCGAAGCCAGGCTCCATCGTTGCCGCTCCTAATTCAGTACTAACAGCTGACATGTGGGGGCCGCATCCTGCGTGCAGGCCCTGCACCTTCCCGGTGAATCTGTCCTTCTCCCACCATCCCCAAGATGCAGATGCCCTGACTTCCCTTCCAGCCTTCCTGTGTGCCTCACATGCTGGGTATTGTGTTGTGCTAAGGGATACACACATAGTCAGGCACGACCCTGCCCACCAGGAGAATATGACTTCATCACAATTGTGACCACAAAAACGATGGTCACTGCCAGTTATTGAGTGCTCACTACACCCCTCAAGGTTGGTCTTATGACCTCATTCTGCCCTTTGGCAATGGGGCCGATTCTTATCCCCATTTGACAGATGAGAAAACTGAGGACTAATTAGACTGACAATCAGTTGAGATGGGACCACAGCGTGGGTCTTTCTGACTTCAGAATTCTTGCCCGTTTTCTACCATTTTTCTGAATACTCTTCCTGTCTCCTTAGTCCCGTGGATTAAGCCTCTGTTCCATGTACATCTTCCAGCTTCTTGTGATTCTAAAACTTTGAGCCATTCTTTCTGGCCCTCTGTATAATCTTGCCCTGTTTCCTTTTAAACCACCAATGTTGAATGGTCTTTTCAGAGTAAGGCTGCTTGGGTTTACTTCTGAACAATCCTGTCAGCTTCTGAGCTCTGTTGTCAGCCATGCCCTAGGCGAGCCAGATCAGAGTCCTGGTGGTGACAAAGAGGCTCAATCTCCAGCCCCCACTGTGTGTCCTTCTCCAAATACAGTGCCTCCTCGATTCCTAGCCTCTCCTTCCAATTCCCACAGGAAATCAGTGGTGTCACAGAGGAAACAATTCCCCTTCTCTACCGACTTAACAACTCCACAATTAACTAGTTGACAGTTAACGCATGAAAGAGAAGGAGGGAGGAAGGGAAAGGTTCTGACCCATGAGGTCTGAGGGAACCCATCTTGGCTTCCAGAAATCACCACACATTTTCTAAACATTTATAAGCTACCTGAATGTAAGCTCTGTGAGAGCAGCTGGTTTTGTTCCCTGGCCTAGAACAGGGCTTGGCACATAGTAAGTTCTCAGCAAATACTTGTTAAATGAATAAATTTGTAACTCTTTATCCCTGTTTCCCTCTGCCATGTTTGTTCTGGGTCCCTGTGGCTCAAGGACTTTCTCCAGACTTTGTCTTCTCCTCTCTCCCTATCGCCTAGCCTGCTTTCCTGGGGTTCTTCATGCTTCATGCTTCCTGCCTCCTGCCTTGAAACATCCCCTGTACAGACCCAGAATCCCAGGTTCATTGACCGAGACTCCTCCTGTTTGAGAGGATAGAGAGTCAGGAAAGAATTCTAGTGATCGTTTAGCAAATCAAAATCTTCACATGCTCAATTCAATCTTTTTTATTTTAATCAATTCACCTTGGTCAAAACTCTTCATAAGAGGGGCGCCTGGGTGGCTCAGTCAGGTAAGTGTCTGACTTTGGCTCAGGTCATGATCTCACAGTTAGTGAGTTCGAACCCAGGCATTGGGTTCTATGCTGACAGCTCAGAGCCTAGAACCTGCTTCGGATTCTGTCTCCCTCTCTCTTTCTGCCCCTCTCCCATTCACACTTGTCTCTTTCTCTCTCAAAAATAAATAAATATTAAAAAAATTTTTAACTGTTCCTAAGAATCTCTGTTAAAAGATTTACATTTCCCCTCATTTCTTTTCCTCTGCACATGTCTTAGAGTAAGTAGCAAAGGGGTGGCAAGAGACGTTAGGATGAGAAAACCGGAGGTCTGGAAAATCCCCAACTAACAATCAGGACTGAGTTTCCAGTACTCACAACGACTGTTCTAGTAGGTTTGTGGGCTGTCGTATATAAGAACTCTGGAGCCTGGTGAAACTTGATGTTCCATTTCTTCAGCCTCTCTGTCCAGTTACAGAACGCTCTCCAAGGAAGGTCTTGCACTTGCCCATCAGCTCATATTCTTTATTGTGCTCATCTGGCCTCACTCACCTTGAGGGGATATGGGGACCTTCAAGCTAATTTCGTGTTCTGTTTCACAGTTCCTTCCTCAGGCCACCTCTTCACCAAAACTTGCAAGACCCACTTCAGAGGAGTTCAGAATCTGCCTTGAAGTCTCTTATCTTCTATTTCCTGCCTCTCAGTTCTGCTGGCATGAGACTGAAGCTTTGATACATGACATCCTAATTTGCCTCGTGTGATTCAAGGAGGCTGTCTCTTCCCCTTGCTCTTCATGGAAGTGGTGCATGCCTGTGTCATCACAGTAAAATTAAAGTTGGCTGGACACCCTGTTCACCGAAGCATTATTCACAATAACCAAAAGGTGGAAACGACCCAGAGGTCCATCAACAGACAAATGGATAAACAAAATGTGGTATATCCATACAGTGGGATACATCCAACCTTTAAAGAAAAAAAAAAGAAATTCTGATACATGCTACAGCATGAATGAGCCTTGAGAACATTATGCTAAGTGAAAGGAGTCAGTCACAAAAAGACAAACAATGTATAATTCCACCTGTAGTTGTCAAATCCCTGGAGACAGAAAGTACCTGTGATTTCTAGTGGCTGGGGGAGGGTGATCGGGGAGTTACCATTTAATGGGGACAGAGCTGCAGTGTGGGATGGTGAAGAGTTCTGGAGATGGGTGGTGGTGATGACTGCACAGAAATGTGAATACCACAGAACTGTGCCCTCCATAATGGTTAAAATGGCAAATTTTACATTATGTGTATTTTGCCACAATGTAAAAAAAAAAAACTAAAGAAAATTAAAGTTGGCATCCAACTTGGTAAATAATAGCCCTAAAAATTTTTGTCGGACAAGTTATCTTTGTTTCAGAATCTGGAACAGCCCTCCAGATGTTTGGAGAGAGCCAGCCAAAATGCTCACTGAACTATTCTCTGGGCCTTAAGCAATGCCTGGCACATGGCAGGCCCTCAGCAAATAGTGAATGAATCAATGAATGCATCCATGAATGCTGTAGTGGAAACCCTGTGTGCCTTCATTCCTACCTCCCGCTCCACCCGCTACCTTCCCTTCCCCATCCTTGTCAGAGACTGGTGGTCAGCCGGCTTGGTTTTGATGACCCATGTGGAGGGGACTGTCAGAAGTCATTTGTTCCTGCTCCTTCCTCTAGGAATAAATGTTTCAGACAATCAGTGTCTATGTTCTTGAAGGCCTCCAAGGAAGAGGTCACTCTAATCCCCGGGGTCATGTTTTAAACACTCTTTGATTGATGGGACATTCTTCAACTTTTTTTTTTTTTTTTTTGCTCTGATATAAACCTCCCATACCCCTGAAGAGATGAAGAGACGTGAGAGGCACCTGGAAGAAACAGGTTGGGGGTGGGGGAGGGGAGTGCCACGCTTGGCTAAGGGAGGATATTGGATAAGAATAGGACTCAGCCACCTTTTAAGTACTATCAGCCCAGACAAAATGTTATGAGGGTTGGTGAGGTCTCCCCTGGGGCTGGAGATGGATTGCATGGCCTCAGGAAGTTCCCTTACCACGTCATGGAATTCCTTCAGAGTCTGTGAGGCCAAATGAGGCCACCTTTGAAGACCCCCAGTTTGTGTGAGCTGCCATTTTGGAGACTCTCTCCGATAAGTGTGTTTCCAGGAGCCAAAGGGAGGCCAATTAGTGATTGCTGAGTCTCACTGAAAACCCAGAGAAATAATTGTACAGCGAAAGGGCACCACGGGAAAATATAAACAAGTAATGTCAAGACTCACAACTTAAGCAAATGATTTATATCTGGCAACAAGAAGGAAGAAGGTCCCTGACTAAGGCAATGGCCTGGTTGAAAATATAAGGAAATGATGAGATGGCCTGATCTCCCAATGTTCTCTTACCTTATTTGAAATTTAATCAGTTTTCCATAGATCTTAAAGATTATGAATAACCAGTATTACTAGTATAAGAAGACAGTAAGAGGGGCACCTGGGTGGCTCAGTCTGTTAAGTGTCCATTTTTGGCTCAGGTCATAATCTCAGGGCTCCTGAGTTTGAGCCCTAAATCAGGTTCTCTGCTGTCAGTGCAAAGCCCGCTTCGGATCCTGTGTCCCCTTCTCTCTCTGTCCTGTCCCCGCTCATGCGCACTCATGTGTGCTCTCTTTCTCTCTCAAAAATAAACAAATAAGAATAAGAAGACAGGGGTTCCGGGGTGGCTCAGTCAGTATGTGTCTGAATTCGGCTCAGGTCATGATCTCACAGTCTGTGAGTGCGAGCCCCGCATAGGGCTCTGTGCTGACAGCTCAGAGCCTGGAGCCTGAGTCAGATTCTGTGTCTCCCTCTCTCTCTGCCCCTCCCCCACTCATGTTCTGTCTCTCTCTGTTTCTCAAAAATAAATAAAACACTAAAAAATGTTTTTAAAAAGAAGAAGAAGGAGGAGGAGGAGGAGGAGAAGGAGAAGAAGACAATGACGACAGTATGTGTAGAGGACACATGGTTAATTAAACATTTCAGCAGAATAAACGTCACTATGGCCATGTGACTTTTCCTGCAAAAATAATCACACTGTTGTCTTCCAGTCAATGTGCTTCATGTGAGAATTGATACAGGAATTATGTCAGATGTTCCCAAAGGATGTGCTCTACAGCCCTATATAATGAGACCTTTTGAAAGAACAATACATATTAGCATATTTTAAAATATGAAAAAGACTTCAATAAAGAAGTAATCTAACCCAAGTACTTTGCCTGATGTAGCATTTCTCCAAAATAATTTTCTACAAATACAAAAACCTCTGCCTACCAATATCTATCATTCTATGGAAATAGAATTTCTTGGAATATCTTTAGGAAAATGCTTAAGTATATCATTCAAATATCCTTAACACACCCCATGATTCATTAAACAGTTGATGCCTATTCATAAAGATGGACTGTGCTGTCCAGACACAAGGAATGCAGAAATGCAGAAGAGGCAGTCCTTGTCCACCAGAAACACACCACATAAGAGATGCTATGGGCAGTTGGTTTAGCAGGGGCTGTGTAATTCCACAAAACAATCCAATAGGAGCTGGAATAGAAGATAGCATAGGGTGCTGGAGACACACAGGAAGGAGGAAGGCACCTACGCCAGGTAAGCAATTAGGGAAGGCTTCCTGTTAAACATGCTGCTTGAGCTGAGCTCTGCAGTCAAGTAGAGGAACTAGCCAGGTTTATACTGGGAGAATGTCCTAGAAAGAAGGAAACACTTATGAAGGACTCAGAAACACAAGCAAAAAGAACTTACCCAGGAGATGGAAAGGAGTTTCTGTATGACTAGAGCAAAGTGCATAAAGAAATGAGGAGAGGGATGGCTGGAGAAGAAGATGCGGAAAGATCGTGGAATCTACCATCTCCGTTCCTTAGAGTGCGTCCTTCATCCTAAAAGCGATGTGGCACCAACAAGGCTCCAAGCATGCGACGGTCACGCCTCACGATATTACCAGCACAAGAGTTTTAACTGCAATAGCATGGGGGGCAGATCAGGAAGAGCAGGTGCTAAAGAGACAATCCTAGCACAGGGGATGGGAGAGATTTCAGACAAGACCTACCATCTTGGTCAAGAGCAGTATCCAGGTAAGCAGTTTTCATCAGAGAAATCAACAATGGATGGCATTCTTTACATAGGCAGTGACGTTCAGGAAGTTCTGGTACCAGGTGTAAGGCCCGCGGCATGAGACTGGGGGACAAGACTCCAGTCCTGAGGGTAGCGAGGAGAGATGAGATGGAGATACAACAGTAACCTAGGGAAGCTTTTTTAAGAAGAGGAAGTAGCAGTTAAGAGGCAAAAGAGGGTGGTGGGAACTGGGATGAGAAGTTAGTATCAAGGACACAAATCAAAAGCTTTGGGGATACAGTAATAAGATCAGAGGGTAAGCATGAAAACCAGAGCTCCTTAAAACTCTGGTAACTAAGATCAAGACTGGCTTCAAAGCCTGGGGTGCAGGTAGTGATTGAATGGCCTTAGCGGGGAGGTGGAGAAGCTTCATGAAAGCTGGAGAGCAGGCAGGTCCTGACAGGAGCTGCATCTTGCCTCCACAAGCTGATGAGAAAGCAACAAAACTGTTCTGGTCTATGCTGCCGCCTGGTGGTTGGCAATAAAAACTGGGAGACCAGATCTCCAGGGCGGCCATCTCCCGCTTCTCTCTTGAAGGAACGCATACACTCTGCCCTCACCTCTTTGCAATGTTCTTTGTTTCTGCGTCCAGAGCTTAGCACATTCCCGATCAGACACGTGCTCACATATACACACGTCCTCTCTTAGCTCCTGCATCTCGGCCTTAGCTCTCACCCAATTATCTCAGAGGAAAGCTCCCTCCCCCATGTCTGATCTTGTTTTCTCTTGTGCTTTTCTGCATTTTGTTTTGGGACAGAAGGAGATTGTCTTAAATGACCCCAATCGTAATTGGGAACAGATAGCAAAGGGTCTGTATTAATGGAAGGAAAACATATTAGGTTTGAAGCTAAGCACAATTTTAAAAAACAGAACAACGTCATCCATCTTCATAGCACAGCACTAATTGGTGCTCAGAAGCCCCCTCAGATGAGTGCCCCATCTATGTCTCCACTTCGGATTAAATCTATCTCTCCTCGGGAACTAGCATTTGGGGAAGGAAAGTGACCGCTTTATCAAACTTGTTCTTTTGTTCACTTAAATTATGAATTTGCGATAGCATTCACTTTTCATTGCAGATATATGGCCTTTGAGGCCCTGGATTTAATAGATTCAGGGGGTTGGGAGGATGGGAAGGATTACGTTGTTTTTACAGGGAGGCGTGTCACGATTTGCAGATAAAGCCACCCAAAAGCAGGGGCTGCCTGTGCCATCACTCCACTAGCTTTGCGGTTGAGACAAGGTCTGCGGGGATAGCTGGAGGTACAAGGGGGACCGCAGATCCTGACCGCTTCACATGAAGAAGACAGAGAACTCGGTGATTGAACTTCTCTTTCTAGAAATACTACCACAAGACCCGTGCTGGACAAAGGGAGCCAGGGGCTGAGGGCAAAGCCAGAGCAATTGTGAAAACCAGCTGCTCTCCCAGTGACTGGGCTGTCTTCACATCCTGGGCAGAGCACCTTCAGAACAAAAGGCAAGGCATGGCCACAGGTGGGACTTTCAAGTGAGAGGTGCAGCAGGAAGCCGGGTCTGGTTAGCCGGAAGAGACTGTGCAGTTCCCAGGAGGCTCCCCTGGAAGGCACACGAGTTAGGAAACCAGAATAATGTTTGCAGGCACCGGTACAGTTCAGCAGCTCCAACTGCAGTTTCCCAAAACTATGAATTTCATCTTCTGTGTTCCTGGTCCTGGGAGAGCAGGAGCAGGGTGCCAATGTCCGCCTGTCTGTCCCTGTGTCTATATCTGTTTCTGTCTCTCTCACATGCATACACACACACACACACACACACACACACACACACACATATGCATGCAAGCATATTCTCACCTAGGACCTCTCATTTGGGGTTTGAAGGTGGTGGCCTGTGTCCTCCCAAAGGCCACAAGAGCTACAAGCCACCCCAGGGACACTCTGCCCCTGCATTCATAGAGTGACCTCCCAGAAAGCCAACGCCAGTTGAAAGTCTCTTCTCGGCGGGGCTGCAGAGAGCACATTCTCGCCCCGCCGTGGAAGAACCAGAGCACAGTACGGCGACTACAATAGTGACACGCGTGACGACAGGTGAACTATGCGGTCTTGTGATTTGTAAAAAAGAGTATCGATGACATTGTTTTGGTTTTTTTTTTTCCTGGTCTTTTATTTCTTGTTTCTTTTCTCTACCCTCCCTTCACTCAGGATTTCCCATCCCTATTCCATGCCTGTTGATTCTGGAATGTCCACATAGAAGGGTCTCTGGGTTCTTGGAAAGGCACCTTGAACCCGACTTTCTGCACAGCTCTTTTTATAAGGCTGCTTCAGAGCCTGCGGGTACCTGTGGAGATTGGGGCATCTGCATCCCCTGTTTGTCCTGGCGCAGCTCGGCTCTGGTCCTCTCAGCCCCTGTCTCTCCTGGTCCCTGTCCCCCCCACCCCCACCCCGCCCCACAGGATGCCACCCTCTGCTTCACCGCTTGCCGCTCTCCTGTCCCCCAGGGTGGCTATCTGGCCGCCCATCAGCTGGACAAAGCATTTGTCAGCTTTAATGGATGTACAACTCCCAGCCCTGACATGTTTTATGCACCCCCGGGGGGCTTTGATCTCCTTGTCTGCATACATAAATGAGAGGATTACTGAGACATCCAGAACAGGGCACCAAAAATGTCTTTCACTGAGGTGCTTTTGCCTCCGGCAGATAAGAGCGACAGGCTGCAATCCCCGGGAGCCATTAGGGCCCTAAGCTGCAGGGTAACTTCACTCAGGAAGAAATGGTTTAGGGAGACTGGCCTAGAAGGATCTCCCTGTCATGATTCCCCGATATTGTTTATATCTGGGTGATGTGGATAAAGAAACCGATCACTTCTGGCACCGCCTTACCTCCCTGGAGATTACAAGCAGCTGTGGCTGACATTTGCCAAGGTTGCTTTGACTGACCCCGCGGTGGCATATGGTCACTGTCAGGACTTCCGGACGTGGGGGCCGGGCTGGGACCCTGGGCTGGGGACTGGTATTTTTAGGACACTTGGAGCCCACGGCTAGATTTAGGCCAGCTCTTCAGACTGTTATGAAGTCTCAATGTCACTCCTGCTTTGCCCCATCTCTGAGAGAGAAAGGAAGGGCGATAGAGCGTCTGGGGACTGTCGCCCTGACCATCTTTTGTCCAGTGGATGCTGGAGGCCACTGTTTGGAGGTGGGGGTTCTTTGAATGCACACCCAAAGTTTCAAGGTGGCAACACACGTAGGGTAACTAACCAGCAGAGAGATGGGGTGGGGCCTCATTAACTAGATCAGCCAGGTGACCGGGGACCTCACATGTGGCTCACCTGAGCAAGCAGCAGCCCCAATCCTTATTCTCTGACCCTCATTTGTTGAATAAGGCTACTGTATCTACTGACATATTTATTATATGTGCCCATAAGTTCTAGGGATAGTGAGTCCATGACGAATAAGGCACATTCCTTCCTTCAATGAGCTCAAGATTTTGTCATCATTTTCTTCTCAGTGAAATAACTGTGTAGGCTCTCTGGGTTGGAAGAGATCCTGAAAGACTGTCGAATCCAACCTTATCTAAAGTTTGAGGATCTTCTACAATATCCCTAGGAAAGAATCATCTGCTTGAAAACATCTGGTGATGGGCACCTCACTACCACAAACCTTGACTATCATAAAGCTCTTTCTGTGTTGGACCAAAGTTTGCTTTCCCTTACCATCCACTCCCTGGTCTTCCCCCTTGTCTCTGAGGCCGAGTAGAACAAGGGCAACCTACCTCCACAATCCTGTGTGAAGTAGTCTCTAACCCACTGGCAGGTCATACTCCACACCTGTCAAATGCAAAGGAAAATTAGGTAATGTTGAGTCCTGCCCCTCACCCAACCCCAGTACACCCACCAACCCGTACAAGGCCTTTGTGTGAGTAAGAAAGTGGCGGCTCTCTCCAAGACTCATTACCGCCACCTGCTGGAAGACTACACCAAGCTCCTGTGTGGTGGACAGAACTGCGCCCCACTTCCTGGGGACCATGCTCCTGCCAGCCCACGGCACTGTGGCTCTCTATTTTCTTCCATTTACTATGGGATGTGAGAAGAAAGAAGTCTCAGGAGTCTCAGCACAGAAAGGGGGTTGGTGATGTGTAAGCTAAAGCCAAAGTGATTTCTTGAATTTATTTTATAAGAACAAACAAAAAATTCTTAAGCATCTAGATCAATCCTCCTAAATTTCAGAAAGCATCTCACAGTTCCAGATACTTTTAGCCTCTGTTCTTACCCCCTTTCGCTTTCTTGACTCTGCCTTTTTTATCTTCTTTCCTATGTTGATGCCTCATTCCCAGGGCCCGAACCCCGGCTGCCTCGTTCAGGATTGAATGGAGAGGGTGAGATAATGAATTATGGATCTTGCTGAAGAATAAGCCAGCTTTACCAATCTCTAACCCTGAGCCATGAGGGACAATCCGGAGAGAGAAACTCAGTCATCCTCACTCCCTCAGGCTCTAAGGGCTGATCAGGGGACCCATGTGGTGCAGACAAGAGGCCCAATCCCATCCTCCAGTAGTTTCCAACCCAGTAGAGTATCTGACCTGGACTTGATACAGACATTTCCTTCTTGGGAGAAAAGGCCACTCTATCAGTCTGATTTATTCAGTTGCTTTCAACAAATGACCGTCAGTGCCAAGAATACAGTACCACGGCCCGATTAGCCACAAGCTTTGGGCAACATGCAGACCTTTGTTGTCTATCCTGTTCAGGCCACCTGGGGATGCTGGGTGAGAGAGGGCCTGCCTGCCCAGTGCTCTCATTCTCCAGTCCCGCACGTCTTCAGCAACTCTGTGCAGTGCACTTTCGTGGAGATGACATTTGAGCTGGGCCGCGAAAGGTAGGTAGATTTGCAGAAGCGAAAGCAATCCGAGGTACCATGAACAGACGAGTGGATAAACCAGAGGTGGTCTACCCACACAATGGAATATTATTCAGCCTTAAAAAGGAAGGAAATTCTGACACGTGCTTCAAGATGAATGAACTTTGAGGACATTTGCTAAGGGAAAGAAGCCAGGCACAAAGGAACAAACACTGTACGATTCACATGAGTCAACTTCAGAGAGACAGAAAGTAGATCGGGGGTTCCCAGAGGCCCGGGGGAAGCAGACAGGGGAGTTAGCACTCAATGGGTGCAGAGTTTCAGTTTGGGATGATGAAATAGTTCTGGAGATGGATGGTGGTGATGATTGCACAACACTATAAATGCACTTCAAGCCACTGAATTGTACACTCAACAAGAATCAAGATGGTACATTTTAGATCATGTATATTTTACCACGGTTTCTTTTATTTTTTTTTATTTTTATTTTTTAAAGTTTTTTTTTAGCGTTTATTTTTGAGACAGAGAGAGACAGAGCATGAACAGGGGAGGGGCAGAGAGAGAGGGAGCCACAGAATCTGAAGCAGGCTCCAGGCTCTGAGCTGTCAGCACAGAGCCCGACGCAGGGCTCGAACTCACGGACCGCGAGATCATGACCTGAGCCGAAGTCGGACGCTCAACCGACTGAGCCACCCAGGCGCCCCACCACGGTTTCTTTTAAAAGTTAGGTGTATTTGGAGATTGGAGGCCAGTGGTGGCAGCACTCAGGAGGTGCAGCAAAGGCACGAAGCATCTCTCTGGTCTGTACCGGAAACAGAGTTTGAAATCCTCGGTACAAGCATTTACCTAGAGAAAGTCACCCCACGTGTCTACGCCTCTGCCTTGTCCTCGGCAGAGTGTGGCAATGCTAATCCCTGCCCGCTCGCTGTCGATGAGGACCAAGTGGAAAAGCCTCTGTCAGCCTTCTAAGCCACAGGAGTGTGAAGCGGTGGCAGTGAAACCACTGCTGGTGGCTGTGATGACAAGGACTTGGGCTGCACACTCACCAGATCCAGGTTCAAATCCCAACTTCTCCACAACTGGTTATGGGACCTTGATCAAGTCACTGGACACCTCAGCTTAGGCTAATCTCATCTGTAAGGTGGGGTCAACATTAACTGCCCTCGGGAAATGCATCAGTCGGGGTCCAACCTGGAAAAAGAAATCTGTTCTGAGACTTAAAGCCATGGGACTTTTTTTTTTTTTTAAGTTTATTTATTTATTTTGAGAGAGAGTGCATGTGTGATCAGGGGAGAGACAGAGAGAGAGGGAGAGAGAATCCCAAGCAGGCTCCACGCTGATAGCAGGGCTCCATCCCCTGAACCATGAGATCATGACCTGAGCTGAAATCAAGAGTTGGACATTTAACTGACCGAACCACCCAGGTGCCCCATGGGATTCTACACTGAAGATTTGGTTAATCAGATGATGGAGTTGGCGACAAGCCTGACAAAGGGCAGCGAGGTCCCCGGAGCTGAGCAGTGCAGGAAGACACCACCCTACACCTGGGGGGTCAAGGAGGAAGACATGTTCCTGGAGCCCAGGAACCAGAAAGATCCAGAGAAAACGGGAATGGAGTGGGCCTGTTCAGAGGGAGCAAAGGCATGGAATTGAGGGCAAATAAGATAGGACAGAAGTGGGGTCTGCTCAGCACCTATCTTGCCCTGTACTGCTACTGAACTCTCAAACAACTTTGCCTGACGTGGGCAACTTTCCCTCATAACCCTAGCCCATCAGAAGCCTGAGGGCACAGAGGTGGCCAATGTGCATGCAGGTCCACTCCTGGAGCAGGCCAGGTGGAGAGGGGAGGAGTACAGAGGGGCCACAGAGAGGTGTCTTGCACGTGGCATCCTGGAGACAGCACTGGGCCCTTGAACCTACAGGAGGGGCTGGAACCCTCTGGGTTCTCTGTCTCCACACGGGTCTGCACTGGTCAGGTCCAGCCTTGGATTGGAAACCACAGAGGTGAGATCTGGTGAGTCCCGTCCACCCTAGAAGTTGATCCGGGGCTGACAAACTGGCCATCAGTTCTTGGACTTGGTCAGGGCTTGATGTGGCCCCACCTCTGCCTCTGACTCCCATTCAGTGCTGCCCGAGTGATCCACCTAATGGGTCACTTCCTCAGCCTCAGCCTGGTCACCTCCAGAGGCCCACCCAGCAGGGCTTTCAGCTGACCCCCAGTCTGGGTCCTTTCCATGCCACACAGGACTAACCCAGAGCCTCTCTGCACTACCATCCCTGCCATCGGAGGCTTTTCTCTGATGTGGCTTCTCCATGCTGGCTCCTCAGTCAGTACCCTGAGAGGCGGCCCCTCCCACAGCACCACAAGAAGCAGAACAGGCCCTAATGATGTCACCCTCCCTAACTCACCAGCCCCTCTCGGAGCCTCGTGGGCGAGAACAGGCTGGTGTAGACCATCTCACCACTGGCTTCCTCCCACTCCTCACTCCTTCTCCAGTCCTCCAGAACCCTGGGGGCAGAAGGCATCGGCCTGCCCTCTATTGGGCCAGGCCACTCCCTGGGGACATACTTTCCTACTCGTGAGATGAGAGCCACCTCCCCCTGGCCCCCACCCAGTGCCCTGGAGCGTGAGGTGCAGGAGCAGGAAGCCAATGACCAGTAAGAAAAGAGGAGTCAGGAGGAGTTTTGTTCAGGTGATGGCAGACCAGCCGAGGCTGGGACCAGAGGGCAAAGGCACTGAAGCTGCCGGCTCACCAGCTAGAGGATTCTGAAGCTTAGCTACCTTTTCACAAGGGTCTGGGAGCCCTTGTGAAGGTAAAAGTGTCTTCTTTGCTTTGGATTCAAAGATTTGAACTGGGTGCGTTGGGCCTATATGTATTGAGGCAATGGATGTATGTGTTAACCAGAGAAGGTTAACGCATCTCCTTGAAGGAAGATCTTGAATGACCCGGTATCACAGCAGGCTCCAGCTTCCAGAGGGCCCTCACCCACAAACACCCGCTCAGGCCCAGCTAAATCTATCTCAGTTCTCTGAATACCCTGATACTAACTGGGACCATGCCATCTTCCCCCTCCCCTCCCTGCCCATGTCCCCCCCTCTCCGGACCAATCATGCTCCCGGGAACCCTTCCCTCCTGCATTGGGGGCATTCTTCCTTCTGCCACAATGCCCGACATGTGCTCTGAGCGGACATTTGAACCAAGCCATCTATCCCCTAGAGGCTGTACCAACAACCACCATCGGGGACCATCACAGCACACCAGGCATCCACCGATGCAGTTCCTCTGGGGTGTGGACAGCTTTGAGGGGCCCCTCCCCCAGACACAGAATTAGATGACCTGTGTTTGAGTCCCAGCCACAATGCTGAACCACCCTGCATATGTCACCTAGCCACTCAAAGCTATAGTTCCTTCCCTCAATCAGGACACAGGAAACAGTGTACCTGTCCTGCCTTTCTCCCCAGACGGTGTCAGAGACCCAAATGGGATGACAAATGTCACAGGGCACTGCCGATCATAAGTCAGCTGGCAAATAGGAGGGAGCACTCTTATTATCCTTGGTGCTTTAACAGTGTCATATTGTTATGAACAGAAAGCTCTAAGTTCCAAAACTCAGCTCCAAAACTCTCCCGTGGACATCTAGCTGGCTGACAGGCTTCATCCACAGGCAGAAGAGTGAATTAGGAGGGGCCTTCAGATGCCATGGATTCTTCAAAATATGTCTATTTCAGTCACTGAATTACTGTTTTAAATTTCTGAAATGCCGGAGAAGCAAAAGCCGCCTCTGACCACATGTTGCTGCCTCCCACCCTGTCTCCTGAACCGTCTTGCCCGAGGGGCCCCTCCTGGGTGAAGGGCAGACCAGGGCCTCCCTCTGCGGCTCCGCACTGCGCCGGGCAGGCCAAAGCCTGGCGCTTGGACCCGGTCCAGCCCGGATAACAACACAGCTCTCCTCTGAGCATTTGAGCCAATTAAAAAGACAAATGATCACTGGCTTATCTTCCCTCCTTCTCTGCCCCTCTCTCCCTTTCCACCCCCACACTTTAGGCCCTCCCCTCCAGGGAAATGGGGCTAGGGACCTCCAGGCTGTGATTCCCTTCTGGAACAACTAGGCTCCCCCGACCTTCTCTCCTCCCTGCCTCCCCCCCACCCCCCCAGACCTGCCTGGGGCCTTTCAAGGTCTTGATGGATGGGGCTTCTCCAGCCTCCTCATGGAGCTTCTGAGTGTTTCTGAGACCTTGCGCTGGTGGGCAGACAGTGGGGGCAAAGGAGTGGCCTGGGAGAGATCAGAGCAGAAAGGCCACAGGCTCAAAAAAACTTTTTAATGACAAAGCCCTAGAGTTTATTTTCAAGGTCTGGCCTTGGGGCCTAGAGCTTTCAGACAAGGCTCTAATTCTGGAGGGTCATTTGATATATTTACCCCGTGGTTAAGATGACCAGGTCCTCTGCTCTGAAGGAGGGCCAGCCTTCCCAGGAAAGAATAGGAGCTCTGGGAGGTAGAAAGCCCCTAGGTCTCATCCAGCCTCCAGCCCTAGTGAGCGCTGAGACCCAGAGTGAGTTACTAAAGCCCCCGGAGCCCGCACTCCCATTTGTCAAATGCCTACCTCATGGGAGGGTTAGAAGGAACAAGATATCAGGCATTAAGTGCCTGGCATAGCACTGGGCACAGAAAAGGCATGCTATTAATATCTTTTCCCCACTGTGGCAACCTCAAGACATTTATTCTAATTTCTCTACGGCTCACACCTTCACCTCCTGTCATAACTTTAAGGGACTCATAGGCATCATCAAGAGAAAGTTTATCATGAAATCTAACTGAAAAAACAAACAAACAACCTTTTGTTACATTCACGCCCTGATGAACCACTATTAACTCTTCAAAACTCAGTCCAGCTGTCACCTCTCAGGCTTGTGCCTTCTCCACTATTCTCCCAGAACCTTGATCACACTTGCGGTCTTACTCCGAAATATTGTCAATTGTTCCATTCAATTAATCAATATTTAGTGACTGTTTGCCACGTGCAAGGGACACTGCCAGTTCCAGAGGACATCTTGTGAACAGGATGCAGGAAATTGTCATTCTCCTGCAGCAAATATTCCAGTTGGAGGAGACAGACATAAAAAAAAAAAAAAAATTCTAAAAACTAAGCAACTTGTCTGCCTCCTAGACAGTAGACTTCTCGTCTTCTTCCTCTTCAAATTCTAAGAAACCACGCAGTGCCGACAGAGTAGAAGCCCAGCAGATGTTAATTCTCCTCTCTAGACCACGTTTAATTTTCCATGTTTCTCTCCTCTGGGAAGATGAGTAAGGCCTGTTCACAGGCCCTCTTGGCGGTCAAGGTCCCTCGCTCCTTAGGTCTGAACAGCTCTGAGCGCCCTGTTTCATGGACACACAAGCAGACTCAACAGCCTGCCCTGATACCGTCAAAGTTCCACCAGACTCTCGCTGCCTCTGGGGTAGAGAGCACAGCAACGAGTCTCACCCACTGCTCCCCACGGGGATGGGACCCCAGACACGGACACAGGGTAAGGGTTTGCTCCAGGGTTGTGTGTGCAGGCTGGAAGGGACTCCTGCTGACAATCAGAAACTGCCTGCTGAGGCCCGGAGCCGCTTCCCAGAGGACCCCCGCCAGGCAGGAGCTGGTTTCCTTCCTGTTCCCGGCTGCAGCCAACTGTTTGTAGAGGAGCATTTGGGGTAATGTTTGGCTCGGCCAAGGCACAGAGTCGCTGGGGTCCTAGCATGATGAAACTAAAGAAAAATTCGGAGGTCAGCCGGCTCCGCTCCCCCATTGATAGAGAAGACAACTGAGACCCAATGTAGGGAAGAGTCATATTTTAATAGGATCTTGCAGACCACCTACTTCAGGAAAGGAAAACTCCTGGATTTCAGGCTCCTAATCCATTTTAGCGCACATCACCTTGATCAATTATGGCACTCTCCCTGCTGAACCGTGACAAGGTCCCCAGTCTTCTCAACACGAACCCAGGCACGCACTGCCCACCTAGCACTGGGAACAATAATGACAATAATGATCACGCCTCTGTATACTGGAAACTCACTCTGTGTCCGAGGTCCCCCAGCTAGTAACCACCGCTCACATAGCCTTTGGCCCTTGGTCAGCCAGCAAGGAGGACAGGAGTGCAGAGAAGCACACACATCAACCCAACACCTCGTTCTGAGCCACGGGCACCAACACATTTTCTCAGGACTGTAGTACATCAGGGACTCAGCCCCCACCATGCTAATCACCTTCATGTTAGTTACTATTTGCTGAATATCTACTGCACATCAGGTATAGTGCCAATAATTGATATACACAATCTCATTTTCATCCCCAGAGCAGTCCTACAAAGTAGGCATTATTGCCTTCATTTTACAGGTGGAAAAACTGAGACTCGGAGAAATTAACCAACACCCACAAGGTGGAGCAGCTCATCCGTGGCAGCATCAGAATCTGGACTTGAATGTGTCTGACTCTCGAGCCCGTGTTCTATTTTCCCGTGATTCATGTCTCTTCCCAGGAGTGGTCACCCCCAGCGGAAGGTGTTGGGGAAGGGCAAGGTGCTCCTAGGTTTGTGGGCCCAAGAGCCTCTGCCAGCACAGACCCTGGCTCATTGAGGAGATGTAGCAGCTGAGGAAGGGGGTGGATGGATCAGGCCCCTCGCCAGGGCGTACGCTCCCACCTGCACCCCCTTCCATTCCTTCCAGCCACCATTCATCTCAAGCAGCTGCACTGTAAGCACATTGAGGGCAGGGCTTGTTCCCAAACCTGCTGGGTCCTGCCCATCCCAGGCACGGTGGAGGAAACAGTGCCCGAGATCTAAGTCAGGAGAGTCCGTTTAAGTCAACTCTGCCACAACCCTGTGTGATCTGGAGCACCCACGAAATCCCCAAGCCATCAGCTTCACCTGAGAAATGAAAAGTGCCAGAATCTCCTGTCAGGCGTTGTTGAGGCGATCAAAGGAGCCCATGCGGGCAGAGAGCAGCCCGAGGGCTTGTTCCTAGATGCAAACACACCGCCTAACAGCTGAGCAACGCTTGCTGAACCTCCGTTTCTTCACCTGCAAGATGGGGGTACGGACGGACGGTCAAATCTGCCCCACCCTCTACCTTGCAGATCCAATGGAGGGATGTCTGTGAGGCAACTCTAGGTCATGAAGCACCAACCACATGGTGTTCGCCACGTGCTGCATAAGTAGCCACCGCCTGACAAAACAAAACCTCCTTTCCAAAGTAGCAGTGTTAATGGCACAAGACCAGCAGTTAAAAAATGTTGCCAGCTGCTGGTGGTCCTGCGAATGTCCTTGTGCATTCCCAGGATCCCAGATGATTGGCCCCTTGGGAATGGGGCTCTCAGGCCCTTCCCCAGATTGGGCTGTTTGTCAGGACCATCCCCTTCAATGCACTACAAGCAACTAGAACCTTCTGGCTCTCCCTGGGCGGCTGCAGCTGCTGCCTGAGACATCTCCTTGCCCTTGAGAAGGTAGCTTGCCAATGCAAGTTTAGTCTGAAATTCCATCCTGGGGCCTCCCCCTGCGCTGGGCGTGAGGCCTTGAAGATGCTGTGTGCTGTGTGGGCTGGACCAGGCAAAAGTAACAGTGCAAGGGAAAGAGGGACAAGAGGGAGAGACCGTGAGCACAGCGAGAGCCAGGGGTTCAAGGCCGGAAAGCACAGTGCAGACTGGAGGCTGCCAGGATCCCTCTTCTGGCTGAAGCAATTGTTAGTGGTGATGTATAAAAACAAGCCTCTTCCGTAGCCCCTTCATCTTATGACCTCAGATTGTTTTCCCAATACAAGTCCCCCTCACATCCTTTGTCCTGGAATAGCAGAAATGCCCTCGTGACTCCAGCTGAGAACTTTTCAGGCCTTTGCCCACATGTCATCCAAATCTTTTAAATGGGGGACACCTGGGGTCGTTCCTCACCACCTTCCAAAGCCACAGCCTGCTCCGGTTTAGTTATGGACTGAGTCGTGACTCCTCCAGATTCTTACGTTGAAATCCTAACCCCCAGGATATTAGAATGCTACTGCATTTAAAGATAGGGTCTTCAAAGAGGTGACTGATGTTACATGAGGTCATGGGGGTGGCCCTAATTTGACATGACCAGTGTCCCGGAAAGAAGAGGAGATTAGAACGCAGACATGTGCAGAGGGAAAGCCGTGGGAGGACCCAGGGAGAAGATGGCTACCTGCAGGCTAAGAGAGAGAGGCTTCAGAAGAAACCAGCCCTGCCGATACCTTCGTCTCGAGCTTTCAGCCTCCAGAACTGTGAGAAAATCAACCTTTTCTTTTTTTCATAAAGGTCTATTGCATTATTGGTGGGAAGTGCATTTAACAGTTAAATACATTTAAATAATGTATCGGTGACTGCACGACTGCAGCATTGGTAACTAGATAGATAACCGATTCAACTAGAAACCAGCTAACAAGTAACTGTCTAAATATTTAAAATACAGCTCTTGTTTAGATGATCCTTTGTTTTGATCACCTTCTTGGGGGAGAAAAGCCTGCTGATCAGTCACACTGGAAATATATTAAGGCCAAATCTTCTGATATCCATTCCCAGAGGTTTCTTTCAGCTGGATTAAGCCTCCAACTCCAGGGCAAGCCCAAGTTTGTGGCCTCCAGCATCAATGCTCTTCCCGTCTACCAGAGCAGACGCTGTAAGCTTGACACCAGGCCTCGAGAAAATCAACTTCTATTGTTTAGGCCACCTAGTCTGTAGTAATTTGTGACAGCAGCCTGAGCAAGCTAAGAATGATTTCACTCAATTCAAGAGATACAAGCTGCCCGGCCACGGTTTGCCAGGTACTGGGCCAGACAGTGTAGATTGAAAGACGAGAAAGTCACAGTCCCTGCCCTCGGGTGGCTCACAGTCCAAGGCAGAGGCAGATAATTTCAAGGAAAGAATTCATTTTGGGGGGTTCAGAAGAATGAGCACAAAGTATGAGGTGATTAGTTATGTGGGACTATCAGGGAATACTTCTTAGAGGAGGGGAAACCTGAGGAAATTTTAGAAGGATGGAAGGGCGCCTGGGTGGCTCAGCCAGCTGAGCATCTGACTCTTGATTTCAGCTCAGGTCATGATCTCATGGTTCTTGAGTTTGAGCCCTGCATGGGGCTCTGCACGGAGCCTGCTTGGGATTCTCTCTCTTCTTTTCTCTCTGCCCCTCCCCTGCTTGTTCTCTCTCTCTCTCTCTCTCTCTCTCTCTCAATAAATAAACATTTACAAAAACAAATAAAAGGATGGAAAAGGCTGGACCATTTACCAGGCAGAAAAGAAGAGTGACTGAGTGTTTGGCGGGCACTGACACATGAAGAGACGTGGCAAATTTGGGGAATTATCCAGATTACAGGAGCAAATGAAGCACAAACTGGGGCAGATGATGGAAAACCACATAACCTCTCTGAGCTTGGTTTCTTCATCTGTAAATTGGGAATAATAATATTTCACACAGTTGACATGAGAGTCAAGTACAACAATGGAGAATATTTTAGGGCTGAGCACTCAAATCTTACTTCAAATAAACTCATCATAAACCCCTTAAATTTCAAATTCTACTCACCTCCTCTCACTACCACCTGTAATCTTCATTTGGCATGGGCATTCATTAAACCAAGCCAGGCCTGATTTTTTTTAATAAATAAAAAAATAAAACTTTAGATTTAGATTTGCAGCAAAGTTGCAAAGAAGGTACAGAGAGTTTCCATATACCCCCACCCACTTTCCCCCATTGTTAACATTTGATATGAATATGATACACTTGGTACAATTAAAGAACCAATATTGATACATTATTATAAGCTATTGTTATTGATATGTTATTATTAACTATAATAAACTATTATTAATTTATTCAAATTTCCTTAGTTTTTACCTCCTTAAGATCCTCTTGCCTGTGACAGTTCTGGCCTGATTCTTTTATTCCAAAACTATAACATTTGCTAAGAAAAGTACCAAGGCCCAGAGGTAGGGAGTGGGGGAAAGAGGTGGAAGATTTTCTGAGAAAAATGTGATCTCTGTCAGTATTGTGTCATTTGGCTTATCAGCAACGTACATCGGTTACAAATGAGACTTCTCCTTTCACTGAAAAATTGTCTAAGAACCTGTTCTGGTTGTATTCCCAGCTCATTTTACCCTTTGCACCAAATATAATAAATAATTTATTTTAGTAAATGCACAATTTTAGGATTCTTCCCAGCCTGAGTCCTTTCTGCCTTCCCAATAACCCTTCTGTGGTCCAGGTGTCCTGGGTCCTCGGACCATCTGAGCCCTCCGGCCCCCACTGGATGGAGAGGTGAAAAGCCGCCTCCCTTCCTGAAGCCCGATGCACCAATGGGGTGGAGGGAGAAGACACAGCTGCGCATGCTCAGTGGCGTCGATTCTCTCTCAGGACCTCCACTGTAGCCCACGGGTCCATGCCCAACGCCTCATGGTTGGATAAGAAGCTCCCACTCTAAACCTACCCAGGTGGCCTCAGAAGTGGAGTGGGCTGGCGTGGGAGTGTTACTGGTTGTGCCTCATAAACAGGGTGGAGGAATGCCCGTTGCAGGCATGGGCTCTGGGTTGCTCCAGGAAGCACCTCCCCCAGGTTGCAAGAGTGACCATAAAAGGAAAGTGCCTCACTGGTTTGCCAGAACAGCCTTCTCTGTCCAGAACACTAGGTGCTAGGACTCTGTCCATTTACAGGTTCCACGTCAAGGCCACGTCACAGAGCCCAGGAACCGGAGAAGAACTTGCTGGAGAGGCAAAATTTATGAGCCTGGAGCTTCAGAGAACAGCAAACCCCGCCTCCCACTCCAGCCACACTGGCTGGCTTCAAGGCTGTAAGGAATCACAACATCACACCCTCAGCTGAATGCATTCCCCCCCCCCCGCTGCCCCCCGTCTTTTGATGTTGTTGCTGAAATGAAAGAACTTTTTAAATGGTTTGAATCATTGTAAAAAGCAGAGAAGTGAAAACTCTTGAACACTGCTCCACCTCTGTCCCTTCCCAAGGGTAACTGATGCTATCGGCTGAGTATGTGTCCTTACAGACATTTTTCAATGGATTTACATGCATGTATGAGTACATTTAGAAGTAGAGTATATTTCTAATATACTTCACTAGTATGTGAGATAAGCTATTCTAATATACTATTCTCATCTACTAGAAATAGAGTATAGACATAGGGTTTCTAAAGTAAGAATGTCATATGATTTATACCACTTTTGCTTACAGAAATTTGGAGGGGTTCTCATTTTTTTCTATATAAACCATACTGTAATTGAATATGTGCCCCTTTTTTAATTTTAGACAAGGCTGGTGGGTGTCCATGTCCCCACTAGGGCCAGATGACCATGCATCTTTCTCTTTGTGCTGGAAGCAGCAAGAGACCACCTCTTGCTATGCATATTTGCCCAGTGTGGCTCGTGCGGAGTGGCCAACAGCACCCAATGTCCTTCCCAAGTTGTCTCTGCTTCCACAAATACAGCTCAGGAGTCATTAAAAAGGTTGGTATTGTTGAATGGCATTCCCAGTTTAGGCTGCAGGGTGTTTAGCCTGAAGATGATCATAGAGATAATATAGACATTGCATTCCTGTGCTGTGACTGTCCTAAACAAATGATCATTACCCTGTGACAAACAACAGAAATGTATTCTCTCACAGTTTTGAAAGCCAGAGCCTGAAGTCAAGATTTTTGCAGGGTCATGCTGTCTTTGAAGGCTCTTAGAAGAGCACTTTCTAGCGATTTCCAGCCTCTGGTGGCTCCAAATGTTCCTTAGTTTTTGCCTATATCACTCCATTCTCTGCCTCTGTCTTCATGTGGCATTCTCCTCTATGTGTCCATGTCTTTTCTTCTGCCTCTTATAAAGACACTTGTCATTAGATTTAGGGTCTACCCAGCCTTATCCAAGATGACACGATCTCAATATCCTTAAGTGTATCTGCAAAGACCCTTTTTCCAAAAAAAGAAATTCACAGATTCTGGGGGCTAAGACCTAGACATATCTTCTTTAGGCCACCATTCAACCCACTACAGGGATCATTAGCTCAGTCCTCCACTTCACAGATGAGAGCACCCTTTCCTTCCAGAGGATGATAAGTGCTATGGAAAAAAATAAAGCAGACGAGAGACACAGGGAGGTGTCAGGCTAAGGGTGGTTTTCCTCTTTCAAATAGGGTGGTCATGGAAGGTCTCTCTGATAACATGACATTGACCAAAGGACTGCAGAAGTAAGGATGTGAGTCATACAAGTGTCTGAGAGGAAAGCCTTCTAAACAGAAGGGACAGCAAGTGCAGATCTAGCCTCTGTGTTCCCTTAGCATTTTGTTCCTATTGTTGTAATAATTTTCCACATTACTTTTCCTTTAACCATATACATATTGGTCTCCAGGATTAGGCTGTGGGTTCTTTGAAGACAAAAACTGTATCTTTCTCCTTGTAGCAACCCCAGCACCTAGCCTAGCACATAATGCATGCTACATGGTCAGTAAATATTTGATGAGAAAGCAAATGAATGACAAAAAGAATAAAGAGATGCATGGCTTAAATGGCTTACCACAGAGGTCACAGAGCTAGTCAGGGGCAATGCCAGGACAAGAACACCAAAGCTCCAGTTCTCATGAGAAAGCAAGGTGATGCATTTCAATGAAAGCTCATTGTCTAGCTGATTTTCCTTAAAGAATCAATTGTATCAATATGGATTGAGACACACAGAGTAGATGTGAGCAGATTATGGGACAGAGCCACAAGCCTCCTCAAGTTATGGGCTTTTTTGAGTAAGAATATCCCCACTGCTCTAACCCCAGGAAACAGTTCATAAATGGCTAGTCATGGGGCCAGAAAGAAGAATGGACAAAATCAACAAATTGGGTGTCTCCTGGAAGTCAATCAGATTCCAAGGAATAACCACTCAAGAAACCAGGTGGCTATGGGAGGATGTAGGGGATATGACCTGCAGTGTTGGACAGTTGGGTCAGCTGATTATCAGCAGGGGCAGTGGTAGTTAAAAGTGAGACCTGGACCAGCTTGGAGGGTGGGAGTCAAGGCCATCATGAATAGAGCCAGGTGAGCTCAGCTCAGCAGGACCTAGAAAATAACTGCAGGTGAATGTAAATGAGACAGGAAAGGGTTTATGAGGTCCAAAGCCAGGAAAGGGAAAGTCAAGAACACAGGTAGAAAGATGGTTGATTACACAAAGCACAGGTCAAAGAATTTGCAGGACCTTGGATAGCTCCACGGGAGGTTCTGTTGAGGGGCATTGGATGACTAGGCTTTCAGCCTCCAAGCCCCAAGGGTGAACATTTGGAACCACCTCTCAGAGCGAACTCTGAGATTTAAAAGGCCTTCAACAGGGGCGCCTGGGTGGCTCAGCCGGTTAAGCATCTGACTTCGGCTTAGGTGATGATCTCACGGTCCGTGGGTTCGAGCCCCACATCGGGCTTTGTGCTGACAGCTCAGAGCCTGGAGCCTGTTTCAGATTCTGTATCTCCCTCTCCCTCTGACCCTCCCCCGTTCATGCTCTGTCTCTCCCTGTCTCAAAAATAAATAAATGTTAAAAAAATAATAATAAAATAAAAGGCCTTGTACAATCATGGTAGATCTAACACTTTCATTGTGAAGAACAGAATGGCTGGTACTCTCTGAACACATTTTCTGAAAGTAGTGTCTATTTCATCATGTTTAAGATGTGTTGACCTGACTGATGGTAGTTAAAACCGCAATGAGATGCCAGAGAAATTAGTGGTCAAAGGAGGGGCCTTAGCTAAAGTTCCAGATCTCCCACCCTCAATGGTACAGACCCCACCCCTGGCTTGCCTGCTCCAGTTGTTGGACCCTGTCTATGTCTTCAGCATGGGGTAATCTTCACCTCTGCAGGAATCCCCAAGCATCTATCTCCAGGCCATGCTAGTGCATCTGTGATGTGTCAACATGAGCACAGACTTTGAAACCACGTAAAAGCAGAGCAAGTTATTTCACTTCTTTGAGCCTCTACTTTGACATTTATAAAGTAGAGACAATAACATCTTGCAAAATGATTACTAAAACTACACAAAGGACCTGGCATGTAGCAGAGGTTCCATGAGGAATCACTATTGGTAGGATTGAGGCCACTCCCCATCCTTCTTAGGGTCACACTCGGGGTCCAGTGTACACCTCTCAGAGGTGGCATTGTCTTTCTCCCCAGAATTTTCATCCCTGACACATCCCACCCAAGTGTGAAGCTCAAGTCCAGGTAGGATCTTGAGACGTGATAGAAACAGATAGCCAGAGGTGGGATTTTAAAATGCCAGTGGAAGAACTCAGTTGCTTAAGAATTGCTTCATACACCAATAAAACACAGACAGCAATAATTGCATAGCCTTTGAGAATGGCTGATGAGGAACTCAGTGACAGTATCATCTCAGTGATAGTATCGCCTCAGTGACTGTATCACCTGCCTTCAGAACCAGGCTAGTTCACTGGGGTGCCTCCTTACCAACATAAAAATTCTGGTGGGATCATTTGTGACTAAAAACTTTACCCCTGTAAGGAAAGGAAGCCAGAGTGCCCAAATCAGACAGATCTGAATCCGAACCTGTCTCTGGTTCTCATAACTCTGTGGCCTTGGGCCTCACTGCACCTTGGCTTCCCCATCTGTGAAATGGAGGGCTAATCCCTACTTCAAAGAGCTATGGTGAATACTAAATGAGAAAATATGTCTACAGTTCCTATAGATAGTAAGCAGTCAACAATCATTAACTCCTTATCTTCCTTCCACCAGGAGTAAATATCAAGATTTTGAGAGGGGTGGGGGAAAGCTTGGCTTTTAGATTTTGTTGTAAGCTTTATTTTTTCTTCTTTTTTTTTTCAAACTTTTTTAGCATTTTTTATTTTTATTTTTGAGAGAGAGAGAGAGAGAGAACACGCAGGGGAGGAACAGAGAGAAAGGGAGAGAGGGGATCTGAAGCAGGCTCCGTGCTGACAACAGAGAGCCCAATGCGGGTCTAGAATTCATGAACTGTGAGATCATGACTTGAGCCAAAGTTGGTCGCTTAATGGACTGAGCCACCCAGACACTCCTTTTTTTCAATTTTTTAATTATTTTACTTTTTATTTTTTCAATTTGAATCGTAAGCTCTCTAACTGAGCTGGACCATGTTTTCTCACTTGTCATAGGCAAAAGTAGAATCACAGAGCTGAGAAAACGTCAGCAATTATCTATTTCAGTACCCTTATTTTAATGAATAAAATGAATCAACGGGGTGCTAGGGGTGACATGGTCTTCTGTTTTGCAACTCCTTTAGCTGCAAGTGACCAAGATCCAACTCAGACAAAGTTAAGTACGAGTGAAATATTTGAGACATCATATGCTGCTGGACCTCATGCAGGGTCAGGGTTGGGGGTTAGGGAGAGGCTGGGCAGAGAACACTGCCCCTCTCCACTGTTTGCCAAGTCACCCAGCTGATTAGTGGGTATGCGCTCCAGCGTTCTGGTTCCTAATCCAGTACTTTCCCTTCCATCTGCTCACATTCCTAGACCCATTGATAGACCTTGTTTAGACAATGATTTGTGCTATTTCAACCCCTTAGGAGATGTGGGGGCCAACAGCTCACATTTGGAGAACAGTCAACCAGAATTTGTGGTGAGATCCACCTGCAGCCATGGTCAAGACTGGGGGCTCCTTAGTACTCCCTGTAACCACTTAGCTGGCCCGCCCCACACATCCAAAGGTGTGCTGGTGGCAGTATTGTTCTCGACATTCCAGCTAGCAATGGTGTCAACACTAAACTATATCTCCTGTCAGGAATTCCAGAGCCTCAAAATAGACACACTAGACAGGCACACTATACACTCACACTGTTATCTGCCTGTGAATCCAGCTGTGCCTAAGAAAACACATCAGGTTGATTCTTTAAAGTGACTGTTCATGCATCTGGTGCTATCTTCATAGTTTATACACCTTCCAGCATGGTCAATCCAATCCTCCACTCCCATCAAAACAGCCAAACAGACCTCAGCACCATCTGATTTGGACTTGTGGTCAGTCCACGAGGAACTCTTGGATGGCTGGTATCGTAGAATGTTAGAGCTGAAAGGAGCCAAAGAGATTGTCCAGTCTTTCTTCCATTTTACGGATGCGGAAGTTGAGGCACAGGGAGAACCATGTTACTTCAGGGCAGCCTGGTCTTGCCCAAGTGCTGGCCTGGGGGCAGGGTGGCCACCACAAACAGAACACTCAGGCTTTTCATGAATTCCCTCCAAGGCCATTCAAGTCCTGGGGGGTGCTGGACCTGAAGTCCTTCTGTCTCACATGGACCAGGAGTGGGAAAGTCATCTGGCCTCAAGGGAAGTCCAAGCAGAGCCCTGGTGTCCAGGGTCCCCTGATCCTCTGATGCATCCCCTACCACCCCCTAGAACAAACTGTTGGGGCACTTGGGAAACCTGGCTTGGCCAGCTGTTCCTTGTCTATCTGAAGAGCTGAAATTCTAGTAGGGATGATTTATGAGTTTCTGAGCGAGGGGAATAGGAGCCGCACTTTCCCCTGACATAGAGCCTGGTCCCGCGGGTGCCGGGATGAATGATGCTCTCCTGTGGGGCAAAGGGCTCTTGTCTGAGTCAAGGGATGATTTAACTCCTCAGGGAGCCAGCATTCCCTCCAATAACTCACCCTCCTTGAGAAAGGGAGTGGAGTCCCCCTGTCCTGTCGGCGTCTGCACCCACTCACGAGCAATCAGTGAGGAAGCCCCATGGTTGGCATCCTTCAGAACAAGGCAGGGGCCAGCAGGCATGCACAGGGAGCAGGCCAGTGTGCTGATGGCTTGGGCAGCGGCTGACCCAGGCTGCTGAAGGGAAACACCCAGGGAAAGAAGGAGCAGACTCAAGATGGGCTGATTCAGGGCCAGGCCAGGCCAACTGTAAAGGATACAAGAGTATTTGAACTCTGGATAAAAGAACTTCCCAACAATTAGATTTGCACCCGACCCCCTATAAAGAATAAACTCTCTTTTGAGGCACCTGGAGAGGATGTGGATACTGCTGGTAGAGTGTAAAATCACGCAACCACCATGGAAAAGTGTGACGGTTCCTCAAAAGATTAAACATCAAATTACCATTTGATCCAGCAATTCTAGTTCTAGGTATATGCATAAAAGAATCAAAAGCAGAGGTTTGGACAGATATTTGTACACCATGTTCACAGTAGCATTAGTCAGTAGCCAAAAGGTAGAAGCAACCCAAGTGTCTACGAACAGATGACGGAGAAACAAAGTGTGGCCTATCCATGCAGTGGAATATTATTCGGCCCTAAAAGCGAAGGAAATTCTGACACGGGCTACAATGTGAATGAACCTTGAGGAAGCTTATGCTAAGTGACATAGCCAGTCACAAAAGGACAAATCCTGTATGATTCCACTTATATGAGGAAGCTAGAGATGTCAAGTTCACAGAGGCCGAAAGCAGCAAGGGTGTTGCCAGGGGCTCTGTGAAAGGGGGAGTGGGGAGTTAATGTTCAAGGGGGACAGTTTCACGTGGTGCTGATGAAGAAGTTCTAGAGATGAACAGTGGTGATGGCTGCAGTCATGTCAATGTACCTAAGGCCACTGAACCATACAGGGAAAAATGACTAAAATGGTAAATTTTAGGTTATATCGACTTTACCACAATATTTTAAATGGGAAAAAGAATTAAGGTCAATAATCACAAAAGAAGGGACTCAGGCTTCTCAGGGACCCAGATGACTTTGAAATTAACAGGGGTTTTTTGGGGTTTTTTTTTTTGTTTTTTGTTTTTTGGTTTTTTTTTTTTTTTTTTTGATTACTGGGGAGACTTACGGTTAACTTGAGAGAAAAATGGGATGGGAACACAGACTCTGGATTGTGTCCAGTGCGGGTCCTCTTGCCCAGGGCAAGTGTCGCACGGTCTTTGGAAAATAGATGCAAATTTTGTACCAACTCTGACAATCCACTTCCTCAAATCACTCTCTTGCGAAGCGTCTCCTCCTGATAACTTTTCTGTAGTGGTAATAATAATTATCAAAATAATCATGGCTAACATTTACCTAGCATATACTCTGTGCCAGTCACTGTGCTAAGCACGTTGTATGCACTGTTCCTTTAAAACCCACAACAAACCTAGAAGGTACTGTTATGATCCCCTTTTATAGATGAGGAAAACTGAGACGCAATGCAATTGAGTACCTCGAGCCACGGGTGTGGTCCAGAGCTTACTCTCCCACCCAGCACGTTCTCCAGACCAAGGGGCTTGAGAGAGGGGGATGAAACTGGTATGAGGGTGGCATTTGAACTGGGCCTTCAAGGAAAATGAGGCTCTAGCCATGAACCTAGGCATTGGACTCATTACTTAACTTCCCTGAGCCTCAGCCTCCTGTCTGCGAGTTGAGGATGATAATCACACGCTTAGCACAGTTGGCGGCTAAGCATCAGCTCTCCTTGTGAGCATCCACCTCTCCCTCCCCTGAGCTCTCAGAGTGCTCTCGTGTTCACCCCTCTTGTTGCACTCAGCAATTGCTACCATGCATTAGATAGAGCACTTGAACTCAGTCCGGTGACCTCCCCACTCCCCACAAATTACATGCTGTTGGAGGGCAGAGGTGGCATTTTGCTCATCTCTGGGTCTCCAGCAGCAGCGTAGGAAGGGCACGGTAAATGTCTGAGGGAACGGTGACATAATGAATGGATGCATGATGCTCTTTCGCCAAAAAACAACCCCTCCCTTGGTTATAATCAGAGCCACAGCCAGCCTGCTAATGAGCCAGGCCAGAGCACTGTCCCGCCCCATCCTTGGTGCAGACAGCCAGACGACTGACCGACCCCTGACCAGCCGACCAGCCGCTTGGGGCAGGGCTGATGTCTACAAGGATAAGAGAGAGCAGGGAGCAGGGGGCTTTACGGAGGGGACAGCCTTGGGTCTACGGGTGCTGGCCTCCTGGCAGAGAGTCCCTGAGGAAGTGACAGTCCTGGGCCTACAGGCCTCAGGGCACAGAGGTTCCTGAGCACTAACTGAGGTGGAAAAGCGGAGCCTGTAAAAAAATGAGAGTGGGAAATGAGAGTCAAGGAGCCAAGGGAAACGGCAGATCTGTGAACAGGCTGTTTTTGCTTTTGTCTCTGGAGAAGGAAGAGGATGGAGAGTAAAGAGAGGAGAGTCACAGACCGGCTTCCTGCCCTGCCCGGCCAGGGTGGGATCGCGCCAGATAATGGCTGATAGCAGTGGAAACGGGGAGACAAGATAAAGGGGAGGCCGGCCACAGGCAGCAGACCCCCGGAGCCAGGGAGGAGCGCCGGAGGGACACGAGGAAGATGGTGCGGAAGCACAGAGGAAGCGCGAGCAGAGAGAAAAGAAAGGCCCTCGCTAAGACACTGAGACAGCTGACCAAAGCCCAGGCCTTGGGGTATCAGCACTGAGCTGTCGCTGGCTCAGGGCTCAGAGCCGAGGGCAAACTTCACACTCTCCGGAAAGTTCCTAACCACCCTGCATGTCTGTCTCGTCTGCGGTAAAAATGGGGGCTCTGGAGGGTGGGTTATTAGAAACCTACCTTCCTCCACTCGTGTTCACTAAGAGAACTGAGATGTAGCAGGTTAGGCTGGTACAAAGTGAGTGCTTGGTTAAAGGGCCTTTTCCTCTTCTTCCCTGAAAGTGGCTTCAGGGATGGTCCTGTCTCCAACATCTTCTGGCTCCTGGTCTAGGAGGCTGTGACATGGAAAGAAACCACACTGCCACCTTGCCTACAAACCCTCCCTGCTTGAGTTCACACCCGCTCCTTCTCCCCTATGAAACCCACCTTAGAAACTCCAGACAAGGTCCATTCTTCCCAGGATCGGGGGTCTCTGCACAGCACCCCGGTTCTCATCAGCTCATGCATTCATTCAGCCCACACTTACTGAACACCTTCCAGGTGCCAGCCCCGTGCTGAGACCTGGGGAGACAGTGGAAACTCAGGTGACCTGTCCCTGCCCTGGGGGGGCTTGAGATATAGAAGAGGAGACAAGAAAAGAACAAACAATAGTGACAAGGCATAATAGGTGCTATTAAAAGTTATGTGAAAGATACAAATTGGGGGTGGGGTGCGTGATCAAGGAAGAATACGTCATTTCCTCATCGAGGCCACAGACTCCTTGGGTGAGTCGTAATTTCACCTGCAAAGCCACAGACCTCAAGGAGAAAGGAGAAAGGTGAAGGACAGACAGAAGGGAGAAAGGAGAAAGGGGATGAACCAGACATTGTATGCTAAGATACTATTTGTAAAGCCCTGATAACTCTCTAAACAAAACTGTTTACCTGGGAGGGGAGGGGGTGCTTCAATGTATGTAAGAATTTTCAAAGAAACCCAACTAGACCTTCTAACTTCCTGAAAACCACACACTGAAATCATCACAGCTTAAGGGGCCCAGGACTGAGCACAGGCACACCCAGAAAATGCTGCCTTGAAACAAAGGAATACATGTACCAAACAGGAAACCACCCAGTGAAAAAAAGTGGGGGCACCCAGGTGGCTCAGTGGGTTAAATGTCTGACTCTTGATTTTGGTTCAGGTCACAATTTCATGGTTCATGGGTTCGAGCCCTGCGTCGATAGCGTGGTGCCTGCTTGGGATTCTCACTCCTTCTCTCTCTCTGCCCCTCCCCCAGTCGTTCTCTCTCTCTCAAAATAAATAAACTTTTTAAAACAGTGACAGGTCTAGAAGAACAGTCAAGTGGATGGCTTCTGTTTCTGTACCCCCTTTCCTCTTGCAACCTCTCTCTCAGTATTTTTAGTTGGCATCTGCACTCTTAGAAGACAGCATGTAAGTTACTCCTTCACACTAAGGTGTTCATGACGTGCGTTGGCCCACATGGAAATATTTGCACCTTAAAATGGGATAAATGGAATTTAGTGAAATGTTACCCAGTCTCTAGAAGATAGATTTAATATGTATAGAAGCCCCTCAAATCCCCTGAGGTGAGAGAATTTACTTTGCTCAAAGCTGCCCTTGAAAATCCCATTTCCCATCCCCACAGTGCATTATTCCTGCCCAACCCCCCCTCCCCGTGCCCGTCGTCCTCAGCCTTCAACATTTGGAACTACAAAAGTGAGACCTGTCAGGAAAGAGGAGGTGGAGACCATGTAGTCTGGAATTGCAGTCAAGGAAGACTACTCTTCTCCTGAACTTCTGGTCCCCTTCATCTTGGTCTCTGGGCCAAGCTCCCCAAGATGGCGGTACACATGAGAATCCAGCAAGCCCCTCATGAGTGAAGATCACACAGTAAATATAGCCACAAAGTAGACAGTCCCTCACCCCTATTTTCTAAGCATCTTTTCATCCCAGGAATATGTGTTAGAGGGAAAGTATTCCCTCTTGGACCCCTGACCTTTAGGGTATCAGCCTGGGGTTGGGGGGTGGATGGATGGGAAGGCTTTCAACAGTTGTATTAAGCAGCTCTTCCATGAGCCTTGGTGAGGGGACTGGTCTCTCCATGGCCCCTGAGCTCTGCTATGTTCTGGGTGTCACAGTGCAGGCCTTGAGCCCCACACTCTTGCAGACAGCAATACCTGTTTGCAGGGTTTGTGGGTGTGTTCAGTTAGGTTAATGTGTTGAGGCCACTTTGCACAGGTAAAATCTGCTTTCAAATGAAGCTTGCCGACCATATTCCAAATTCCATTTTCTCAGGAACACTTCAAAACAGACACCTTATATATAAAGGTTGACTCCATAGAGGATGGAAGTCTCCAAATGATTACAACCTGCATTTATTTTCTGCTTCAAGTTCAGGAAAGAACTTGAGATCCTGCGGGCTTTCTAGCTCTGGCAGAGCCACACTGGATGGCCTACCCCACAGGAGCCCACCAAGGGGGCTCCAAGGAGGGGGCCAGGAGAACGACCTCTCGCCCCCACTAGTTCCTCTCCTCTGCCCTGCTCACCAGTTCCCCACACCAGGCTTTGTGCAAAGCCCACATATAGCTGTACTAATAACACTCACCATTTAATGTCCATTGAATGTGTGCATACTATGTGCCAGACAGGCAGCTAAGCACCTTAATTATTTCAGTCCTGGCCTCAGGACAATCCCTTGAGCAGCAACCTTATTGTGTCAGCTTAATGGATGAGGAAACTGAGTCTTGGAAAGGTTAAGTAATTTACCAAAACAAACTGTAGCGGGGCCCACCCCATCCCAGAGCTCACCACGTTCTCTCTGAACCAGATTCTCTGAGGGGTATTACAACAACCAAGCACAGAACACATGCGTGCTTGTGGGCGCACGCGCACACACACACACACACACACACACACACACCAGTTTCCTGTGCTCAGGCCCCCACTATGAACAAAGAGAATCAGAGAAGAACTGAGCACAGTAGGGACAGCACAGATGGTGTTTTAAGACTCTCCCTAGGAGTTGGCACAATTTGGGGAGGCAGTTGTTGGGAAGGAGGGGAGATGTAGTGTGGATGAAGACGGATCTTGAATTTTCCATCTGCTTTCAGACTGGACCTTCCCAGCTGGCTGCACGTTGATTTAATCCTGCACATATTTATGGAGATCCTACTAAGAACAGGCTCAGCGGGGGCCTTGCAAGAGATTCAGAGAACCAAGAGCCACGGCCCCTCCCCGTCCAGAGCCCAGAGCCCAAAGCACAGAGGGACAAAAAGTGGCCCACAGCACCCTGGCCACCCTCCTCAGCATTTCAGCTTTGAGGGAGGCCAGCGGGGTCGAGAAGCAGGCACAGAGAGAAAGGCCAGGAATTGTGGCTGGGAACCCACCCCACCGTGGCGCCCTTGGCGGCCGCATTGGAAGGAGGAAAGGGGTGAATTCTCGTGAGAATTCTGATAAATGAGCTCCTCCACCCCTCCCCCTCCCCCAATTAAAGCGAAGCAATCCCAGCGCCGCGCTGCAGAAACCACTTCCAAGCCAGGCATGACATCAACATTTCAGTGATAAGGGGTGGACAATGGGGTGTTAGACTAATAGAAAAACACCGCTGGATAAGGCCGGCTCCTGATACCCAGGCTGATGGGAAATACCATTGTCTGTCCGCTGTCAGCTGAGTCCCGGGGCGACAGGGATTCCAGCGGCCACAGGCAGCGGCGGCGGCGAGGGCGGCCCGCGGGACTGGACAGGGGAGGGCGCCGCGGGCGCGGGGAGGGGCGGGGTGCAGGGGCGGGGGGCGAGGACACGCCGGGCAGCCCGGCAGAGAAGGCAGAGTGCGGCGCCGGCCCGGGAGGGCGCGCAAAGGGGTCTCCGGGATTTGCACCTGGGCGTGGCAAATCGGGGAGACCACCTCCGCCTCAAGTTCGCGGGTTCAAGTTTCCCTGGCCCGCCTCGCCTCGGGTTAGCAAGAGCCTGCAACCCCGCAGCTGTACCTGAAGTTCACCAGCCTTGGGCCTTCAGCCGTGAAAGACAAACCGAAAAACCGGAGGGAGAGGTGGAAATGGAAAGGGGCCCACAATTCTCTCTTTGTGGTGGGACTGTGTTGCTTGACCGTTCAGTGTGCACAGGTGTATTTGTTCCATTGAGTCTCGGACTTTTTATTGTATCAAGTAATACAGAGTTCTTATATTTTAAGGTACTCAGTAAGAGGAGAAAGTTCAACAACAACAAAACTGGTTTCCTGCAGTCTGCCTCCCCATCCTGTCCCTGTGCCGTGTCCTGCTCCCCAGAGGGAACCAAACCACCGTCAACGCCTCGTGCTGCTTCTGGCGTTTGCCGCTCTATTTCTGAATAATGTGCTTATGCTGCTGTTTTTATTTCTCAGTTTTAGACATCATCTACCGGCTTTTTCATATGGGAAATGAGAACTCAGCAACTTTAAACTGCTCTCCCTTTGACTTATCTCTCTCATCCTTCAGTAATTATATACAATAATCTTTGAGTAAATAATGAATAGTGACTACTCTGACAGTAAAAATATTGCTGTAACTTTCCTAGATCCTGTTTCCTCTACTTTCTTAAGATACTCCTTGGTCTTGTTGGAGCATCTCCTTCAGTACCTTCCTCAGAAAAGGTACTTTTTTTTTTTTAATTTGGTAAGGTCTTGAATTCTAGATCAGAAATCATTTTTTCATAGTACTGTAAAAAGTACTTTGTCAGACTTCTCAAGACACACATTCCTCTTCCTGAGACTCTGTATGGAATCTTGTCTTAGGAAGCTCTTAGGAAATTCTCTCTATGCCTGCTGTGGGAACATTTTATGATATTTCTTAATGTTTTTTTTTTTCATTCATTGTCTTGGATAATCAGTCAATAGGCTGTTAATCTGGAACTCACCTCTTTTAATTCTGGGGAAAATTCACCTCTTATTTCTTGGCTATTTACTCCTCTTTCCCATTTTCTCTATCCCTTCTTTCTAGAACTTCTATTAATTGGATGTTGGATATTCTAAATTGATAGTCTAAATGTCTCATCTTTTATTTCCTATTTCCCTCTAATTCTTTGTCTTTTTGTTCTACTTTCGGGAAGATTTTTTTCACCTTTATCTTCCTACCCTCCTATAAAATCCTTTTTTTTTTTTTTCTTCAGTATTTTAATTTCTGAGAGGTCTTTCTTGTTTTCTGATTGTGGCTTTTCCATAGCTTCTAGTCTTACTTCATTAGGCAACATCTTATCATCTGAAATATATTAATTATAATTATTTTTTTAAGTTTCCATCTGCTCCTCACATTGTTTGTTACTTTCAGCTTCCTTGTCTCTGTTAGTCTTGGTCTCTATTTTTGATGTTGGAGACTTTCCTCAGATGTGTGGTGATCTTTGGCTGTGTCACTAAAGGGTCACTGGAAGTTCTGAGTGCACAGGGGCTTGTGCCCTATGGGGCTTCATCCTGGTGACTGGGGGAAAACCTGGTCATTTACTTGGACTAGTCAGTTTCTCTAGCTTCTGTCTTGGGACCTACAGGAGGGTCTTGCATTTCTGGGATTTCAGGCAGAAGAAAGCATTTGTGTGGGTCTGATGGTTCAGTCTGCCAACTTCTCATCCTCATCGTTAGAGCTATTCCCAGCCCGCCTTCCACTCTGCCAGGTGCCCCTGAGTCAGGGGCCTCCCCAGTTCAGGGTCCACCAGAAAGCACTTTATTTTGCACCTAAAACACCATTTAGTGCATGCCAAATCCTAGGGTTAGGCCTGAGATCTTATGGAACCCCTTCCTTTGGCAAAAAGAACTCAGAGAGAAATGATTCACCTTAGACCTCACATGAGGGGTGTCATGGTGAGCCCAGTCCATGACCTGGACCTTTCCCAAAGCGAACACAACTGGTAGGTTTCCAGGCCTCCCTTTCCTTCCATCTCTCTGTGTATTGCTTTCTATACATCCCTCTGTTTGTCTTTCCCCCTCCACTGACAGGTCACAATAGGATAAAAACATTTAGTATGAAGGAGTGCCTTGGATATTATATATATATATATATATATATATATATATATATATATATATATGATGTAATGAGATAGAAGAAAAATTTTACAAAAATAAATCTGTAAAAAAATAAATAAATCTGTAAATTAAAGTTAAGTAGTCCTCAATTTATATATTTGACATTCATATACCCTGTGTTTTCAAAAAAATTTTTTTAATGTTTATTTATTTTGGGGACAGAGAGAGACAGAGCATGAATGGGGGAGGGGCAGAGAGAGAAGGAGACACAGAATCCGAAGCAGGCTCCAGGCTCTGAGCCATCAGCCCAGAGCCTGACGCGGGGCTCGAACTCACGGACCGCGAGATCGTGACCTGAGCTGAAGTCGGACGCTTAACCGACTGAGCCACCCAGGCGCCCCTACCCCGTGTTTTCATACATAGATACTTAGGAACTCCTTCTTCTATGCCTATCTCGGACCTTCGTATGGCATTTCTTGAAAGAACTTTGAGTTTCACATGGTGGTGCCGCCTGGCTACAAACAGATTGCTTTTGGCCATGTCGCCATCTTTGTCTGTTTAACAGTGCACATTACCACAATTATTTGTATTATATTAGCGTATTTTCCTTCCTTATGTTATGTAACTAAATGGAAAACAAAAGTGAAAGTGCGATACTAGTGATAAAAAGGGTTGGGTCTCGGGAACTTAACTCAAGTGAGGCAAGAAGCTGCTAGCGTGGCCAGCCAATCTTCAGCTTTCAGCTGAAGCATGTTGAATTAACCTGGCTGGTGGTGTTCAGTTTTAAAGGAAAACAGGACAATTAGAGAACAAGGTGTAATTGAAGCGTTCATAATCTTTTTTAGATTTCGGGAAATAGAATCCCTTTCTTTTTTTTTTTTTTAATTTTTTTAACGTTTATTTATTTTTGAGACAGAGAGAGACAGAGCATGAACGGGGGAGGGGCAGAGAGAGGGAGACACAGAATCTGAAGCAGGCTCTAGGCTCTGAGCCATCAGCCCAGAGCCTGACGCGGGGCTCGAACTCACGGACCGCGAGATCGTGACCTGAGCTGAAGTCGGACGCTTAACCGACTGAGCCACCCAGGCGCCCCGAATCCCTTTCGAATATATAAATCTATTGCCTTGTTTTGCATATTTGAAATGATCTGTAGTTTGTTGCTTATTTGGAGAGAGAAAGTGGATAAGACAATGGGACTGTCAGCGCCTCCTCAATCCCTGAAAGTGCACTCGGGATCAGCGTCCCCACCTGTGTTGGCAGCTGGACATATACGAGCCCACTGAAAAAGTACTTGTGGGTTTGGAAAGGTCATATGCAACCCTAGTGCATATGCGCAAGGGTCTACCCATTCTTCCTTGTCCCCGGATGGTTTGCTTCCCTCAAAATAGCACTCTTGGTGCTACTTTAGGACAGAGGGCTCCCGTGCTGAGTCCACTGTCTGTCTGGATCCACCCACACTCCTGCGACTAACCCAGCCCCTTCTTCTCTACGTACACATCCAGAGAATCCAGGTGCATCGGGGCCCAACCAGAAAAGTCAGCCTGACTTCTTCCTGCCCCCTGCCCCATTCCTGCACCCTCCAAAATATCTTGACCATGTTCTCTTAGTCACTAAGCCAAAGGTCTGTGAGCCATCCTCAACAACTTCGAGTCTTACATCCAAACTTTTGCCACATTCTTTATCCATTTGACATGCAAAGCCTCCCCTGATATCCCCACAGCAACTGCCCTGGGACAGGCCACCACTGTGTCTTGCCTGGGGTATTCCTATCACCCCCAAGTGGTCTTCAACCCCAACGTACCCCTTCCCCAGTCTATCTTTCACAGTGCTGCCTGAGTGATCTTTCCAGAATGCCACTCTGATCAGCTCCGGTCCTAAATTAACAACCTCTCAGGACATCCTTATTGCCAGAGTCCAAACTCCAAAGCATTCATCCCCCACCTACCTCTCCAACTTTTTTCTCGCCTCCTCCCCACAAATCCCAAGTGGAAACCACAGGATACCACTTGAGTCTCCAGACTTTTGGCCACGGTACTCCATGGCTTGGAATGCCTTCATCCCCGTGGTGATGACCACATCCTTAAATGTCATATTTTCCTGGTTGCTATTCCTCATTCCTTCCTCAGGAAGAATTCATTACTCCTTCCTCCATTTCTACAACTCTTGAAAGTATCTACTCTCCCTTTAAACTGGTGTTATAATGATCACGTTGTCTCTCTTCTTCCCCATAATCTTCTCAAGTCAAAAATGTGTCTTCCCTCTATCTTTAGTGCCTAACTCAGCCTTGGCATGGAGTTGGCACCTAATAAATACCTGTTGAATTTCTTTCATTAGACTGAAAATATGTAGCCCCTGACCACATATGGTCTACTGTCCAAAAAGTGGTTAGAGAGCTACTTACATAGAGTCAAAGATACATTTTCAAATACCAAGACAAAGCTATAATTATTTCAGGAAAGATTGAAATGTCAAACACCACCAAGCTCTGTTTGTCTCTGTCCCCGTATCCAGCCTTTGCTTGCCTCATACACTTGATTCTTACAAGAGTCTCAACAAGATAAGAAATATGCTATGGGAACCTCTGGGTGTCCTCATGTCCTCATGAGCTCACAGCTCATGATCCAAAAGTTTTTTTGGAGTCCATGTGTCAGACCTCCCCAAAGGATTCTGACTGGGTCTGCTCAGGTCACATGACCACCTCTGGACCAATCACTATGAAGACTGGAGTAAACAATTAGAATTGGAGCAGCCTAGGTCATATGCCATTCCTAAAAAAATTTTTTAATGTTTATTTATTTTTCAGAGAGAGACACACACAGAGCGCAAGTTGGGGAGGGAGACACAGAATCCGAAGCAGGCTCCAGTCTCTGAGCCATCAGCACAGAGCGTGACGCGAACCCACAAACCGTGAGATCATGACCTGAGCTGAAGTTGGTGGCTCAACCGACTGAGCCACCCAGGCACCCGGATCGTATGCCATTCTTAAGGCTTCTGTGTTTGCTACCCCATGAGAGCCACATGAAGTTCATGTTCTGTTTCCCCCAGTGAAAGCTTCTTCTCAGATAAAACCTATCCCCGATAGTCATCCACACAATAGACATCTCATGAACACCCTCTCAGAATAAAGTACCATATTAGGCTTTGTGGGGGAAAGCAAAGATTAATCAGACTCATCCTGGCCAAAAGGGGCTTAGAGTCAGTAAGGATTTAGTTATGCACATAAATGTCAATAGTAGAATGCAGATGGGCCCTAAAGGCACACACAGTGCTCTTAGAGGCCATAGAAGGGACATATCCAAGAGGTCACCCGTGAGAGCCAAGGCAGAAGAATAATCCAATAAACATAGTGGTTAATTGGAGTGGTTAATTGGATAGTGGTTCAGGATGAGGGAGCATCAGCCCTGTTTACCCAGAGCTGGCCAGATGCCTAGACATGAACTTTCAGAGGCCCATCTGTGATGCTGTTTTCTTTCAGGTCCAATCTCCCATTCTTCTTCCATTCACTCAGCTCATGTAAGGCCCTGGTTCTTCCCTTTACAATCTACCAGCCTGGTCCATCAATGGCCACTTTGTGCCACCATCATCACAGACATTTCTACTACTGATTCCTGAGCTTTGTGAAGCGATCTGGGTAGTGATGGTTTTTATATCAGACTGGGCTTTGTTCTAAGGGCTTCTATCAAATGCTTCAGTCTCTCATCTCTGGACTTCTAACTGGTCCTCAGTCAGTTCGCAAGAACTACCATTCCAATCCCGGCCAACTTCCTGCCTGTGGAAGTTCAATTTAATAAGGTATCCCTCCCTTTTCATCCCAGCTTGCTTCGCATCCCAGAATTCCATCCAGAAGAGGGAAAATGGATGTGGTGCAATGGATAGGGACAATGCTGCCTGGAGGCAGGGACACATCTGGCTAGAGGGAAACTTTCAGCCTGCTAGCTCGACTGGCCTCTTGGGCTCAATCAGTTCATAGTTTCAGATTATTCAGTACATGTGTTTCACAACTCTGCATGCTCCAGAAAATGCATGTGGGGTTTTTTTCCCCCACACTGGCTAAAATGTGAAAAGTTCGTAAGAAGCATACAGGAGGCTTAAATATTTTTCTTTCTTAATTACTGTCTGAGTGAATTAACTAGTTTTTCCCATTCAGGAGAAATTCACATAAGATAAAATTAACAATTTTAAGGTGTATATTCAACAACACTTAGTCCATTCACAGTGTTGTGCAGCCTCAACACTATCAAATTCCAAAACATTTTCATCATCTTAAAGAAAACTTCACACCCCTTAGGAAGTCACTCCCCATTCCCCCCTTACCTAAGCCTCTGGCAATCACACACCTTCTTTCTCTCTCTCCCTCTCTCTATATATACTTGTTCTGGATATTTCATTTGAATGAAATCACACAATATGGGATCTTTTGTGCCTGATTTGTTTCACCTAGCATAAGCTCTGCAAGGTTCATCCACATTGTAGCATGGTAGCATTTAGCATATAGCATGTAGCATTGTAACATTGTAGCATGATACTGATACATATCAGTACTTTGATTCTTTTCTTATGACTGAAAAGAATATCGTATGGATATACCACATCTTGTTTATTCATTTGTCCGTTGATGGACATTTGAGTTGTTCCTACCTTCTAGCCATTGTGAATAGTGTTGCTACAATCATTCATGTAAAAGTACTTGTTTGCATACATGTTTTCTACTATTTTGGGCATATACCTAGAAGTGGAATTTCTGGATCATATGGTAATTCCATAGTTAATTTTTTTTGAAGAACTATATTCTATCTCCCATGGCAGCTGAACTATTTAACATTTCTGCCAGCAATGTACAATAGATCCAATTTCTCCACATCTTCTCCAATGCTTGTTTGAGAATAACAAAATAACAAATAATGAAAAAAACCTTATTTTTCATTACAGCCATCCTTGTGGGTGTGAAATGGTATCTCATTGTGGTTTTGACTTGTATTTCCCTAAGTACTAATGATATAAAGCATCTTTTCATGTACTTGTTGGCCACATACAACTTACTTACAACTTACACTTACAACTTACTTGTTGGGCACAACAACTTACTCCAACTTCTTTGGAGAAATGTCTATTCAAGACTTCTTCCCATTTTTAAATTGAGGCTTTTGTTTTTTTGTTGTTGAGTTGTAAGGGTTCTCTATATATTCTGGATCCTAGATATTTATCAGATTTATGATTTGCAAATATTTTCTACCATTCTGGAAGTTGTCTTTTCACTTTAATCCATAAGTTTCTAGTTTGATGAGTCCAACTTCTCTATTTTTTCATTTGCTCCTCTTGCTTTTGGTGTCATATGTAAGAGAACATTGACAAATCCAAGTTCATGATGATATGTCACTATCTTTTCTTCTAAGTGTTTTATGGTTTTAGCTCTTATATACAGGTTGTTGATCTATTTTAAATTAATTATTGTAAACGGTGTGGGGAAGGGTTCCAACGTCATTGTTTGACATGTAGATATCCAGTTGTCCCAGCACCATTTATTAAAGAGACTATTCTCTCCCCCACTGAATGGTCTTGGCGCCTTTGTTAAAAATCAATTGGCCATAGATGTATGAGTTTATTTCTGGATTATTTTAATTTAATTCTATCTCATTGCTCTATATATTTATCCTTATTCCAGCAACACACTGTTTTGATTACTATAGGTTTAAAGTAAAACAAGGAAGTATGAGCCCTCCAACTTTGTTCTTCTGTTTCAATCTTGTTTTGGTGAATTGACTTATTTCAATTACAGGAAGAGCTCCTTCCTGGGTCGTCCTATGAGGCAATTTCTTATAGTAGAGGATCCTTGGAGAAAGAAACCGGAGACCTGGATTCTGATTCTGGCTTTGCCACCAACTCTTTATCTGTCTTTTGTAAACCACATCTCCTTTCTTAGGTCTTGCTTTACTCTTCTGCACAATGGAGACAAGGAGGGCTCAAAGTTACATTTTCTGCTTGGTGTGGGACCTGAAGCTCTTTAATAAGTTCACCCTGAAAACTACTTGGAATCTTCCTATGGAGGCCCCAGTTATCAGAGAAGTGACTGCCAGACAACTCCCCTCCCACAAACTCCACATCTGTAGCTACCAGGCCTCTGACTGCTCCTTCCTGGGTCATCAATAAAAGTGTTCTAGAAAGCACTAAATTGTCAGAGAGGTGAGAAGTCTGGGTCAGAGAGATCATTAGAGATTGGGTCACCATCAGTTCTTCCTCCAAATGTCATTGAATTATGCTTGATATTTGCTAGCATTTGTATAATGAATAAAGAATGCAGGCTCAGGATGCCTGGGTGGCTCGGTTGAGTGTCCGACTCTTGATTTTGGCTCAGTTCATGATCCCAGAGTCGTGGGACTGAGACCCACATCAGGCTCTTTGCTGAGCATGTAAACTGCTTAAGATTCTTTCCCTCTGCCCCTCCCCGACTCATGCATGCATGTGCACTCTCTTGCACTCTCTCTAAAAAGAAAAACAATGCAGTCTCAAATAATTTAGATGGCACACGTTCATCTTATTCCAAAACATTTATATGTGCTAGGCATTATGTTGGGTACAATGAGTCCCACCTGCTGGTAATCAGTTGTACATTTGAATAATATCAAGGAGAATTTAAATTATTTTGAAAATTCCTAGTTTTTCATTGATTTGTGTATTGCTTTCAATTTTTTAAATTGATACTCCACGTGTTAATGGCCTTACAGGAAATCAAAGCCTTGTGCATAAAAGTTCAACTACTTACACACCTGGATGCCACCTTCGATACCAAGCACAATCTGTGTTATCTGGCTGAAATCAGGGTGCACTTGCTCCATGTTGACTTTCTTAACTTGATATAATTTCATAGAATTGTGTTCTTGTAGAGATATAGTCCAAATTCTAGAATGTGTGCTAGAATGTCATCACTTCAGTAGTCAGGCCACATTTGTCTTTTGTCCCCATTTCAATTTAACTGCCCTATAGCTCATGTTTTAATATTGTAGTGTGGATAGACCATCAGGAGGCTGCTGAGGAAATGATGGTAGTTTGCACAAGGCTGGTGGACCAGATGATGGATTGCATATGGTGAGAGAGAGCAAGAAAGAGGCATAACAAGCATGACTCCAATATTTCTGGGCTGCAATACTGTTTGACTGGTTCTATTCAGTGAGTTGAGGAGCACAAAGAGGACCAGATGTGGGGAGAAGAACAGGACAACACTTTGCTCAATAGTGTCTGGCAGAGTTATACAGCATGGGAGTCCCAGGGAAGATGTCAGCTTCAGATTTTGACAAGTTAAGTTTGAGGTGTCTTTGAGGCATCTAAATGACATCAGTAAGGAGGCAGATGGAACACAAAGAAAAGGTCAGGCCTGGAGATGTGGGGGTAGTAGTAGAAACAGTGGGTCTGGATGGGATTGCAAAGGAAGGGAGTGGGGAGTGGGGAGAGAACCTAAACTTGAGTCTTGAGGAACGCCAATCTTCATAAGCACTAAAGCACTACAGACAGAGATGTAACCAAAGTAGTCAGAGGAAGCAAGGATCATGTGGAAACACAGAAGCAAAGGAAGAGAGTGCTTCAAACTGAAGGAGGGGATTATGTCAACAATGTCAAATACTGCCGACAGGTCAAGATGAAGAGAGAAAATGTCCATCAGACTTAGTGACATTGAGGTCATTGGTGACCTTAAGAGCTGTTTCCATGGCATGACTGGGGGAGGAATGATTGAACAGGACTGCAGAGCAAGTGACAAAATGGAGAAAGTCAAGGCAACTCCTTTGGCGAGTCTGACTTCCAAACACAGCCCATTTCCAGTCCTTCCCCATCTTCACTGAGCACTGTGTAACTTTCAGTAAATCTCATCACCTCTCTGGATCTGTTATTCCCCAAAGAAGCTGGGGGAAGCAGGGCGATACGGTATCTCTAAGTACCTGGATAATCTTTTACAAACCAAAGTCAGATTATGTAATCTGAAAAAGAAAACTAGGCACTTACAAAGACAATGGATCAAAAGAAGTTTGGGTGGTATCATTTCTCTAGGGACTCCCCCATTTTCTTTGAGTTAAAAGGGGCACAGAGCACTTTAGGGAATGGAAGGTACTGAACAACCTCCAAGGGTCAAGTGGGCAGTGAGTCTGCATAAGGAAGAATGAGGAACAGGGATGAGTAGTGGGCAACAGAGGAACAGGCATAGACCTGATCTGACAAGCCCCGAGAACCAGTTAGTGCTGGGGGAGGGGATCCTGGTCTTGCCAGTTTATTCTTTCCAGAAACTGCAGAGGGAGAGGGAGGGAGGCACAACTGCTCCCCTGCATCCACTGCAAGCCTGAGGGAAGGCAGGGCTGGGCTAGGAAGGGATGAGGAAGGTGGAGAGGAAGGGCAGGAATAATTATTTGAGCTGGCAGCCAGCCCCAACTAGAGCGTGACCCCTGGGACCCCAGGGTAGAAAAGAGTGAGGGTTCCTTTTATGGCCACAGGTGTTGGAGTAGAAAATTTTCCATGAAAAGGGGGCTGTTCCACATGATTAAAATAACCACTTGGGCCCTCTTGGCAAGCTCAGGCCTTGTTTTTTTTCACACTTCGCAGCATGTCCTTCAACTCCTTTTGGAGGCTGCTCCGAGGATAAATGGCAAAAGAAATTCCTTTTCTTCTCAAACACACACTAATAAGGAAGGAGTGGGAGAAAGTGGGACCCCCAAGGGCAGGCTGGGGAGGCAGAGGCAGGGCACTGGGTTTCTGCTGCAGATGGAGGGAGGCTGGGGGCTGTGGTATGAGGAGGGGCCGTGCTGGGAGTGGAAGCCCCAATGCTAGACAACCAGTTGGGGTGGGATGGAGGCTGGTACAGAGACAATGCCTGGTTGGGGGCTGCTCCACAGGAAAAGGTGTAGAGTGATAGAGACTGAGGCCCTGTCCAAGAGAAAGAACTCAGGACTGGCTCCTAGTGGTCTTGAGGTTACTTTGACCAGGGCAATGTGCTGGGAGGGAAGCTGAGAAGAAGACAAATTTATACCTTCTGGGGTGTTTCGAGATCACCCCATCTCAAGGGAGAAGCCAAGACCAGACACAGCCTAAGAGCAGGTTTGCACCCCACTTCCTACTGTCTGTACAAGTAAGTGGATGGCTCACTGTTCTGGCACCCCCTCTGTAAAATCTTGGGGATTAATGAGGCATTGCCCGGAAAGCACATAGCAGATAATGTTAGTGATGATGACAATGACCATCTCTCAGTCCTCATTCGACCCAAGACTTCCAGGGTTCCTAACCGCTCTCATATTCACCCCAATCCTAATTGCACTTGAGTTTTTTTTGGTTTCTTTAGTCCTGGATCAAGTATCAAATAACACCCCCCTCTTCACCACGGAAAGTCCATGTAGCCCCTAGGAATGAATGTAAGACATTACCCACTTCCACTGAAGCAGTTGGTGACACTGTTCTTGTTGCTATCGTGGCATTATTGTTAATGGGAAAAAGAGAACTATGCCCTTTTCCTACCATCTTGCTTCCTACAAAACACCCTCTGCCCCCTCATGGGCATGCCTTTCATTATCATGGGAAGATGCTTGGCCTTGCCCAGGCTTACTACCCCTGAATCATTCTCCTCTTGCCATGCCACTTTCTCCCAGGGTTCCCTAGGCCCTCTCAGGGGATGTCAGAGTGCCTGGCCTTGACCCCACATCATCTTCCCTGACCATCTCAGGGCTCACTGATCCTCTCCTTGTCTGAACAACACTGTCCAGACAGCTGTTTTTCAGGGTGTGTTTGAGGGTCACATACATCAGACACCTTGGGGAAAAGCAGATTCCCTGAGGCTCTCCCCCATTCTGAATTAGAATACCATGGATGGCACCAGGGAATATGTATTTGCAATGCTCCCTATAGGTCAATCTTAAGAGACACACACAATTTAACACCTGATCATCTACTTTCCCTCACTCTCTGTACCCAATTGGCAGGACTAAAACACAATGCCATGCCTATCATACTGCCTTCCATATGGCAGGGCTTAATAATGATGATAGATGATGAGATAGATAGATAGATAGATAGATAGATAGATAGATAGATAATGGATGGAAAGATAGACAGATAGATAATGGATGGAGAAATAGGAAGATAGATAATGGAAAGACAGGTAAGAAGGTAGAGGGATGGATGGATAGATATATAAGTATATGATGTATGGATAGGTAGGAAAATAGAGAGGATAGAGAGATAGGAAGATGGATGAATGGATGGATAATTACATAGATGATGGATGGATAGAAACCTAGGAAGATAGATAATGGATAGAAAGAATAATAGATGGATAAATAGAAAATGGATGGATGGAAGAATGATGGATGGAAGAATGGATGGATGGATGAACAAGTGAATGAATAGATAGATAAACAGGATGATAGAAAGAAAGAAAGAAAGAAAGAAAGAAAGAAAGAAAGAAAGAGATAGACAAACAATAGAGCAAAACCTGATTACAATTTTGGTCATAGTTCTTCTGTTATCTTATGGAACCGAAGTGTGGGATGCCTGGATCTACAAAGCTGCTGAGAGCAAAGGCAGCAGGAAGGTTACACTTGAACTCAGTAACCTGGCAGGACAGGGTTCAAGTCTGCCCCTCACTGACCAAGAGTGTTTGGGTGAGTTATTGAACATCTCCAAGCCTGATTTTCCCATCAGTGCAAGCATATAGTAACAACACATACTCTCAGGAGTGCAGTGAGCACTGACTGATGTAGATGCTGCAGGCAGCCAGACCCCCTATAAGCCCAGGTTGTGTGCTCCCAGTCCGGCCTCTCTCTGTGTCGTTTCTTCCTTCTCTCTCACAGCCTGGCTTCCATGGCTTCTCCCTGCTCGTAGCCAGCTCATAGCTAGTTTACATCTCTTTAGAGGCCAATACCCTGAGATGGAGACCCATCTCTCCCAGTTCTAAACCCAAGTCTCCAGAGAAGAGAATCTGGAGAGCCTCCAGGGTCCATCAAAACCCTAACCTTCCACAGCCAGGTATAGGAATCCACGTGGATACAGCTCCACCACCCTTGCCCACCCCCACAGGGAAAGGAATAGTCCTCAGAGAGAGGGGAGTTGGGTGGGGACAGGCTGAGCAGACACTCCCAGGCATCTACTGTGACTCCCCAGAAATAAACATCCTCCCAGCCCTAACCCCATGGCTGCTTTTCATCCCAAAGAGCTTTCCTTCCACAACTTCCTGGGATTAAGTCCTTCAGCTTCAGAGCTGCCCACCTCTCCCCCTGCTCTGCCCCCTATTCCCACATGCTTTCCTACCTGTATGATCCTCCCAAAACTAACACTGTGCCCTCCACTGGTAGGGTGGCGAGGGAGGTCCCAAAGTGTAAGCCTTGCGCACAGAGTGCTGACCCTCTAGTTGGTAATGTCAAGCCAACATACCCAAACTGATTGGAGATGTGTCTTGTACTAAGGCACGAGCAATGGCTCTGAGGGCACTAGGAATCCAGAGGAAGGAGAGTCCCATGTAGGCTAGAGTGATCAGGGAAAGCTTCCAAAGGAGGAGGAACCAGATGGAAGGCTGTGGGGGTTGGGAAGAACATTCTGGGCAGGCACTGGAGGAATGGAGAAAGCCCTGCTGATAAGCTGCCCAGGTGAGAACAATTGCAGGGGAAAGGGGTGGCAGGAAGGAGAGGGAGAAAAGGCCAGCTCGGCGGGTGCTGTAATTAATGGAGGGCCTCGTTGGCCAAGCATGGGCCTCAAGACTGCATGCTGGAGGTCCGGTGAGCCATGGCCTCCGGCCCACCCAGCTCAGGCAAGCTGACTGTCAGGCCTTCTCACAAGTCCCAGTAACACGGGGGCTGCCCCATTGATTGGCCTGTGAAAGGCCACTTGATGGGCCGGTTGCTGAGAGACGGCCACAAGGGCCAGGGCTGGGATTAGCGAGTAGCCCTGTTTGCTCTCCTTGCTGGAAGGAAAGAGGACTTTGGTCTCAGCTTATCAAACTGCCCGGGTTTGAAAGCCCAGGAATGCAGCCTTGGGCAAATGTGCAGGTTCACAGGACACCCATTAATCAAACAGTTCCCTTCTCTCCACCCCTAATAACCTGACTCCCACTGTACACACACACACACACACACTCCCACTGCACTTTTATATGTTCTTTTGGAGGTCCAAGCCCAGTTGACAGCTGTGGCAGGTCCCAGTGGAGGTATTTCAGGAAAGCAGGTTGGCTTGGACAGTGTCTTTCCCCTAGTTTGCCTGGTGGGCCTCCCAGAGGCAGCCCCAAGTCCAGCTGTGGACTTCCACAAAGGTGTGCAGGGTTGGCCCACCCCTTTCCTCTTTGCTTCATACACATGGCAACACGCTGTTTCCCCAAGATGGAAAGAAAAACATTCTAGGTGGTAACTTTTGGAGAACATTTTTTTAATCATAAAATTCTGTTTTTAAGCCTTGTGGAATGAAAAATGACATTATTTGTTCTTGTATATAGCAGATGAAATTACAGTAGAACATCACATATCAGTCCAGAAGTCAAATCTCATGGCTTCTAACCCAGTGTTCCTGTCTTTTAAGGACAAAGCAGTGGAGATGGGGGCATTGAATCTAAGAAAATTGAATTTCTTAGGAATAAATGTAGGGGTGCCCGGGTGGCTCAGTCAGTTGAGCATCCAACTCTTGGTTTTGGCTCAGAACGTGATCAGCATCATGAGTTCAAGTCCCAAGTTGGACTCTCCACTGATAGTGCTGAGCCTGCTTGGGATTCCCTCTTTCCCTCTCTCTGCCCCTCCCCTGCTCATGTGCTCTCTCTTTCTTTTTTTTTTTTTTAATTTTTTTTTTAACGTTTATTTATTTTTGAGACAGAGAGAGACAGAGCATGAACGGGGGAGGGCCAGAGAAAGGGAGACACAGAATCTGAAACAGCTCTAGGCTCTGAGCCGTCAGCACAGAGCCCGACACGGGGCTCGAACTCATGGACCGCGAGATCATGACCTGAGCCAAAGTCGGCCGCTTAACCGACTGAGCCACCCAGGCGCCCCAGCTCTCTCTCTTTCAAAACAAATAAATAAACTTTTAAAAGAAGGAATAAATGTAAATAAAAATTATAAATGTAAGTTCCTGTTAATTAGGTTCTGGAAACCAAACACCAAATTCCCAGATGGGGTGCGTAGCTTTGAAATAGCCAGTGTGGAGAAGGTTCATGGCCTTGAGAACATGGTTTGAGTTACCTATGGGCCAACTGTGGGCTGTGGCTACCAGATCGCTGATGTCAACCTTCGTGGCAGAAAGGATAGAGACTAGAAAGAGGAGATAAAGAGCCGAGATACTCGACACTGTTCAGATGTTGTCTAAAATACTGTGCTCCACTCTGGGCAGCATACTCGAGGTTGCCCTAAATTGCAAAGGGGAGCCCAACCCAAGAGGGTGAGCTGGCCAGTGAGGGGCTTCAGAGTTATGTCAGATGATAACTGTGTGTGCAGACCCTGGAGATGCATGTCCAGAGGTTTGTCAGCTCGCCTGGGACACACATGTTACCATCTCTCAACTCCACCTACTGCCCTCCACCTCGTGGCTGCAGCCTTAGTGCAGGCACCCAGCCCCTCCGGCCTAGATGCTTCCAGCAACCGTTCCTGGACACTCTGCCCAGGGGAGAGGACTGCCCCGGAAATGCCTTCTTTATTCCACAGCCAGGGTGGACTCATTAAAATCCATACCTGATCCTGCCTTTCCTTGCTTAAAACTCTGGAGTATGCTCCCACCCACTCCCCTTGCCATGGCCTCAGATTAAGAGCCCAGTGATGCCCATCCCACAGCTTTCTGGGACCCACATGCTCTAAGTTACCTGAAGATCGGGGGTGCTATGCTGTACCCCCAGCCTTTGCCTATACTGTTACCTCTGTCTGGAGTGCTTATAGCCCCGGGACCCCCAATCTGAGTACCCCCTGCATGACCTCCAGCACATGGCTTGCTGCCTTCTCCTCTGGGCAGTGCAGCCCCCCATGCTCCCCCAGCCCCACAGGTTTATCACTCTATGGGGCCTGCTCCCCTATCCTGTCTGCTGTCTCCACTAGACCACCAGCTGCTCGTGGCTAATCACATGTCTGCCCCCAGTCCCCAGCACCAGACCTGGCACCTAGCAGGTACCCTATCAGTATTTACCAAATGTATGAATGCCAGCTGTTTTCAAATATTTGAAAGGCTGTCATATGGAGGAAGGGTTAGTCCTAATCTGAGTGGCTCAAGAGGCACAGTCAGGACCAGTGAGTGGAAGTGACAGAGAGGCAGAAAACTGGTGGGCTTCACCTATAACATAGATGGCTCCCGAAAGAGTGAGTTCCCTGGACAGGATGGCCCCTTAAAGAGGGTGGCAATAGAGGGGATTCAGTTTCAATGAGATCACCTGCATGGCCTTCGAGCTCCAGGATTCTAAGGGTTAGTTCTATTTGGGGTCCCCTCCACATATACGCACGAGTCATGGTATAGATTTGAGCTTTCCTGTTGAAAAGCCTCAGAGCTGTTGAGGAACAGGACACAGCCCCAGCTAGGATGGAAAATCGGTCACCATTTTGGAGAGGCATGCTTTGTGTCTTGGGAAGGCAATGAGATCAATGTTTGGCCATTAGCCCATGGGCCCCTAAGAAACAGCTGGACTCTTCTCCACCCCAAACCTGTGGGGCCAGCGCTTGGCTCTCACCCTCTCCTGGAGAACCAAGCATTGTGTTCCTGCCCAAAGCTGGGACCGGGGTCTTTGACATCAGATCCAACCCAGGTGCAGCAGGGGAGGGGAAGTGACCTCAGCTCAGCCAGCACGGCTCCTTGGCCTCAGCTGGGCTGTCCTCCCTCACCAGCAAGGTCACTGTTATCTGCTCTGCGAATGCACTCCAAGGGCCTGGATGCCCTCCAAATATGTGGAGGGAGTTTTAACCTAACCCAAGACTGAAAGGCCTCCCACGCCTGACATTTTCCAAGTGCCGTAAACTCCAGGCAAGGACGAGAAAGCACTTGAAAGAACTTCTGTAGCCAGAGGCTGTCGACATTACCCGCACGTGTGTGCATGCGCGTGTCATTGCGCGTGTCTGTGTGTCCGTGTGTATGCATATGCCAGCGCGCGTGCGTGTGTGTGCCTATGTCGATATGTGTCTTGTGTGTAAGTGAACACTTATTCGTGTGTGTATGTGTGTGTGTGTATTGGGAAGGCGTAGAGAATCCATTTGCTTTGATTGTAAGGCTGGACTTATAGAAACATTTTGTCCAGAACCCTCTCCCAGGCGGGGAAGACAGAGTAAAATGGCTCCAATTCTCAATCTCTGACTGCGTGTTGGATGTGCTCACCAGCAGTCCCCTCTGTCCCTTTGAAATCCTTAACTGTGAACCATGTTCATCCTCCACAGAAACTTCTGCTTCCCTGTGGCTGTCAGAGGTGCCATTGCTTTTTGAGGGTCTAATCCTCAAAGCCACAGGGAAAAAGTGAAATGCGATGTGGGACAGTCTTGAATCCCCACCATCCCATTGCCTGTTGTGTGACTCGGGTGATTTAGCCTCTCTGTGCCTCAGTCTCCCCGGCAGTCCAATTTGGAGATGGTCTGACGAGATGATTCATATGCAGCACTGTTACTCGTGGCTTCCCAACCGTTGTGAACCTTCCCTCTACATTTTGTGTAGTTCCCCCCCATTGTAAATCCACTTTCCCAAAACAAGAAACAAAAGAGCTCTTTCCCAACTTCCCTTCCTGCGAGGGCATAGGCCCATGACCTGTGTGGCACCAAGCGATGCCCCTGTGTGAGACTTTGAGTTGTTCACAGGGAGGCAGGTGGGGTGGACACCTGTGATGGGGTGTGAGGAGCCACAGAGGCCACTGAGCAGTGGCTCCCTGACCCGGCCGCCTCTGCACGGCCCTGGGAGTTGTTCCCAGAAGATCCGCCAAGCCTGGAGCTCGCCCATGGTCTTAAATAAATTCTTTCCTGCCCTAACTGCTAGCTAATACTGATTCTGTGGTCTGCAACTAAGCACCCACCAACTTCTGAGAATTCACTACCACCTTAGGCATCAAAGTGGGAGCAGCTATGACTATGTTAAATGAGATTAGATGTACAAAGCGCCCAGTTTATGTCTGCTTCTCTCTGTGTAAAGCCTCTGGCATTCAGCCCTCAGAAGACAGCCAGGCTCCTTCTTGAAGCACAAGCCCTTTTCTGAGCTTTGCAGTAAAGCCTGAAGGACCAAGTCCCAGATATGTGTGTGAGGTCTCACGTGGCTGATGGCAGGGCCTGGCCCTGCCCTGTGCCTCCCGCTGTTGGTGTCTGGGAAAGAATCCAGAGGTGGGGTGTTATGGAGACTGAACTACAAGCAGACCCTGGAAACCAGCCTAATCACCTTATTGTCTCACTTGGAGATTTTCCTCCATGGCTAATGAAGACTCAGTAAGCCCCAGGTTCTGAGTTAAGTAGTTTGAGGAGCGTTTAAAACAAAACAAAACAAAACAAAAAGTAGCTGATCCAGTATCTAGTCCTAAAGAAGTTAGTTGGGCTGGGGAGACACCTTAAATGTGTGGGAGAGAAGAATGACTAATAAAAAAAAGTAGATTTGATCTTTTATTATTGAGAGGCACCAACTGTACCCCTGTCCCCTGTCAGGGGGGTGAGATGGGTTTTGCTGGAGCAGAGGTTTTCCCAAAGGAAGCTAGACAGGGCCTGAACCTTTTTAAAAAAATTTTTTTAATGTTTATTTATTTTTGAGAGATAAACAAAGCACAAGCAGGGGAGGGGAAGAGAGAGACAGACACACAGAATCTGAAACAGGCTCCAGGCTCTGAGCTGTCAGCTCAGAGCCCAACGTAGGTCTCAAACTCACAAACTGTGAGATCATGACCTGAGCCGAAGTCAGATGCTTAACTGACTGAGCCACCCAGGTGCCTGATCCTGAGCCTTAAAGCATAGGCAGGAGCTGGAGGGACAGAAAATCAGCAGCAGGGGTCCTGGGATGAGAGGTAACATAAGCAGAAGTAGAGTGGGGAGATCCTGTCTGCTAGAATGGACACTAGTGTGGAAATAGAGAGAAATCTATCGAATTCCCTAGGACCATCAAAGCCCGGGTAAGGAGCTTGGGTTTCAGTGCAGGATGAACACGTGGTTGGGTTGAAATAGAGGTGACATTGACTGCACCTGTTGGGCCCTACTGTTTTAACTCAGAGTATTTTTAGCACATCTTTTTGATGTCATCTTCACCCTCCTGGAGTCAAAATGCCCTGGACCCATTTTTGGAAGGTTGACCCCCTATATTCTTTTATACCTTCTGCTTCACTAAAACTGCATTGGCAAAGAACGCCCCTGGTGGGCTTCCCACTCCCAAATTTAAGGCACTCTTTCAGGCTTTGTCTTACTGGACCTCTAGTGTTTACTGCCACAAATCTCTCTTTTGTTCTAAAAACTCATCTCTCATGGCTTCTGTCCAACGTGCTCCTTGTTTCTCCTGTCCTTTCTCTGACCATGCTGCCACCCTTGGCCCATCACACTTCTCCTTCTGTGACCTGGATGGTATCCTTTGTTCTCATGATGCCGACTGCCATCTACCTGCTGACAACACATCCACTACCCAGGTCTCTCCCAGAGCTTGAGACATGCACATTCAAGTACCTGGATTTGACCAGCCCCTGATGAGTGAAATGAAATACAGGCATTCCAGACACCTTAAATTCAAAGTCCTGATTCCAGGGGCGCCTGGGTGGCTCAGTCGGTTGAGCATCCAACTTCAGCTCAGGTCATGATCTCACGGCTCGAGAGTTCGAGCCCTGCATCGGGCTTTGTGCTGACAGCTCAGAACCTGGAGCCTGCTTCGAATTCTGTGTCTCCCTCTCTCTGCCCCTAACCCACTCACGTTCTGTCTCTGTCTCTCCCAAAAATAAATAAACATTAAAAAAAATTAAAAACCAAAACAAAGTCCTGATTCCTGATCTTCCACCACCCATATCTCTTCATGAAATTGTTTGCCCTCCTTCTGTTAATGGACACTATCATCCACCTAGTGATACAGGCCAGAAACGAGGGAACTGAAATCATCCTTTTCTCCCTGCCCCAGCCCGCCCCCTACTAATCAGAGTCCTTCCACCCTACCCCCCATCTCTGCCATGTTCTCCCACATTTCCTGACCTCAGTCAGGGCTCCCAGCATTTCTGGCCAGCTCTGCACCAGCCCCTGCCTGGATGCTCAGCCCCAGTTTCTCCCCTTCCCACCCATACTCAGTCCACTAGCATGAGCTCCTGGGCATACAGACATGACTGTGTCACACCCCTCCCTGCATCTTTCACTGAGTCTCCATTGCTCAAATTAAAGTCTAAGTTCTTTAGTGGAGCATATCTGCCCCTCTGTGGCATGGCCCTGTCTCCTCCTTCTGCCTGTATCTTTCACTCTTCTGCTGCACACTCCATGCTTGTAACCATTACCTGCTTGCAGTTCCCTGGAACGTCATGTTGTTTCCTGCCCCAGTGCCTTTACCTGGGATGTTTCCTTAGCCTGTGTTATAGATTGAATATTTTTGCCCCCCCCCCAAAATGTGTACGTTGAAATCCTAACACCCAGTGTGATGGTGTTAGACAGTAGGGCTTTTGGGAGATGATTAAGTCATAAGGATGAAGCCCTCATGAATGCAACTAGTGTCTTTTTAGAGAGACTCTAGAGAGATCCCTCCCCCTTTCCACCATGTGAGACAGCTGTCTAAAAATCAGGGAGCAGGGGCACCTGGGTGGCTCAGTTGAACATCCAACTTTGGCTCAGGTCATGATCTCACAGTGCATGAGATTGAGCCCCACATCAGGCTCTCCACTTTCAGTGCAGAGCCCATTTCTGATCTTCTTGCCCCCCCTCTCTGCCCCTCCCTAGCTTGCACTCTCTCTCTCTCAAAAATAAACATTAAAAAATTAAATAACAAAAAATAAAAATCAGGAAGCAGCTCCTCACTAGACACTGAATCTACTAGACCTTGATCTTGGACTTCCCAGCCTCCAGAACTTTGAGACATAAATTTCTATTGTTTATTAGCCACCAGTCTATGGCATTTCGGAATTGACTACTGTGTCAGGAGTGCCCTTCCCTCCTTCCTTTGTCTAGATAATGCCTATCTACCTTGCAGGATGCATCTCAAGAAACATCTCCTCCAGGGAGTTTTCTTACCCCAGACTGGGTTAAGTGTTCTCCTCTGCATTCCAGTTCACCCCATACAAAAACACAGCCATGTGAATGTTCTTAACACTACTGAACTGTGCATTTAAAAATAGGCAAGATAATAAGTTTTATGTCATGTATGTTTTACCACAACTAAAAATTAAAAAAAACATTTACTGTACTGGTACTGATGTTATCCGATTATAGCCACCTCTTTCCCACTAGTGTTTGAGCTAAAGGGTTGGGACTATATCTTATACAGCTTTGTGAAGCTATCACCTAGAACTGTGCCTGGCACTTTGCAGGACCTCCATTCAGTTTGTCAAATGGAACCAAACTAAACTGCAGCATGCTTTGGGAGTGGGGGTGACTGGGGACAGGAAGGACACAGGGGAACCTGATACAGAAGCCAAAGTATAGGAGATCAAGTTCAACCATGAGCACTTTCCTTCTTTCTCTGAGAAAATCTTCTGAAACTAGGAGGGATTCCTGAGGTAGGTGATTAGGCAAGTTGAGGGGTAGATACACTTCACTTTGCTCTCTGGGACTGCTTCTCACCAGGGTTCTTTGCCCTTCAAGGAGGTGTTGAGCCATAGGTCAGAACAGCAAGGTCAACAGGGAGTGGGGGGAGGCATCTGGAGCCCTTGGGTGACAGGACTTTCAACTTAGAAGATAAGCAGGAGACAGGGCAACAAGCTAAAAGATGTCATGGAGGAAGCAATGAGACAAATCCAGAAGGTGGGAAATTATGCACAACTCTTGGCCCCAGTCTCACCAGCACATCAGTGCCACTACGTAAAGAGCATTAAAGGGTAAAACAACCGGGTGCAATGCATGATCACACATTAGCATCTAGTTAGGATATCTCGAAAAATTTGAATACAAAGTGGGTATTAGAGGAAACTAAGTAACTTATTGTTTTTTGTATTCTAATGTTATTTTGGTTTTGACTATGTAAGAAAATAATCTTATTTTTTAGAGATACATTTGAAATACTTGAAGGTGATATGATAGCTGTAATTCACTTTAAAATACTTCAACATCAGGGCACCTGGATGGCTGTTGGTTAAGCATCTGACTCTTGATATTGGCTCCGGTTGGATCTCGTCATCCACATTAGGCTCCGTGCTGAGCATGGATCCTGATTGGGACTCTCTCTCTTCCTCTCTTTCTGCCCCTACCTCCCCCCCACCCCCCGCCAAATGAATAAATAAAAACTTTAAAAAAATAAAATACTTCAGCATCAAAGACAGTGAGTTGGAGGGGAAAATGCTATTATGAGAAACTGCAAGTTAGAGATACTATGAGTTAACAGCAATTATTTTATGAAAGTAATTGCAACTGTTGAGTTTATGCTGATAACAGATTTGTATCATGCTGCCTACTGTGTATAACAGGTCAAACCATTTATAATTTTGTCATACAAAGAGCTGTATGTGTGTGTGTTATGGACTGAATGTTTCAGTCCCCCTCAAATTCATATGTTGAAACTCTACTCTCCAATGTGATAGTTATTTGGAGATGGGACCTCTGGGAGATAATTAGGGTTAGATGAGGTCATGAGTGTGGGAATAGTACCCTTATAGGAAATGGAAGAGACAGGATGCTCATGGTCTCACGTGAAAACTAAGGAATCACCAGGATCAGACCACGCTAGTACCTTGATCTCAGACTTCCAGCCTCCAGAGCTGTGAGCAATAAGTGATCGTTTGAGGCATTCAGTCTATCGTATTCCTATTATAGAAGGAAACAAGATAGAAACAAGACAGAGTGAGTGAAGTCAATATATCCAGTCCAAATTGTTTTACTGAAAAATGGAGACCCTTGGATGTCTGGGACTGTGTATGTGCAGTTAAGAGGGAGTCTGAGAGCTAGCTGGGAGGGAGATCAAATGCCTGAGAAGTGACTCAGAGAACAAGTGAAACAGTACTTGGCAATGGCCAAGACCATTAAGATCCAAAGAGTAACAAATCCCAGAAGAGCAACTCAAAAATCAGAAGCAGGGTCTAGGCTATGCTGAAAACCCGGGAGCCAGAACCAAGGGAAGCTTGAGCAGATGTTGGGAAAGCAAAGACAAGGAGCCCAGAGAAAAGACTTTGGGACAGGAGACACACAGCAACTATATTTCATGTACCCTGTGATCCTTCTCTGCCTGTGGCCCATGTGACACCTGTCCAGTTAGGATCACAAGTATAAAACCAACTCTACAACCTAAGGGTGGTCATGCTGGAAAGAGTGAGTGTGTGTGCAAGTGTGCATGCATGCACATATGTGTTTGTCATGGTGTCTGGCCCACAGCAAACAGAAGGGATTCTTGAAGAGCCAAGCACATTAATATTAATGAAATCTGGGTTGACAGCCTGAAAGTGAGTTTACTAAAACTTAAACCATTAAAAGCAGACCAATGTGGTAATTTAGCTTAAGGGCAAATAGCTGTACACACCTCAATGATCTTGGAGGACATGACTGTGTTACTGTAAAGTACAAGAAATGAGGTTTATCATGATGACTCTTTATCATCAAGAAAAAGTTACATACAGTAGTATCCTTCATTTAGGGAACCAGGGAGCTATGTGATTTTAGGGTTTTAGGGTCATTAAACATTATTAACATATTTGAAAGTGATATTTTCAAGGAGTGTCTTTATCAGACTATTAGTGCTACAAATATTTCATGTACAAACAAATGCCACATAACTGAAAGTGACTGTAATAAAATAGCCTGAATGAGTTTACCTCCAGGGTAAATCAAAGCTTTCAAAAAATACTTTTTCTTTACTTTTCTACATTCAAATAATCAGCAATTCTTGGGGCCAAAGAAAACCAGGAAAGCATGAAGAAATGTTCGTATCATGATCAAAAATTATTAATGACTACTCAAGTCCTGAGAGATGTATTTAGTTGGCGTCCAAAAGAGCCCATTAAAAGACACATTTTAAATCTAACTTATACGTGTGGACTGAAATACACTTTTCTTGCAAAGAACCTATGTGTATATTTATCTGTGTTATTAGAAGAAGAAATGAAGGAAGATAAGACGTCATCTATCCCAGTTTTACTGGATGAGCTTTTGTGTCAATCCTGCCATCCCCAAACACCTGACGCATCCCCCAATGAGGGACTCAACCCCTCCCAAAGCAGTACTTTCCAGATGTGCAATGCTGTTTTTAACACTTCTTCTCTGAAGTATGGTGCGATGCATTTCTCCAGACTTCCACCTGTCATCCCTGCTGGATTCTGAGAAAGTTAGGACTCTAGGTTGCACTGAAGTTAACTTAGCCTAAGGAGACTTTATAATAAGAATGCAGGGTGTCACTCATGATCTCAGGGCAGAAATGCAGAAAAAACAAAGCCAAGCCTAAGAAAGGCCCTGAGGCTCTCTCCATCTTACTGCCAGGCTTTTTCAGATGAGTCCCATTCAAGTAGAGTCCAATTTCTTTCTCAGCAAAGCACGTTCTGCACTGTAATGTCCCAAAGAAGGATTGGGAAGGCAGGGGAGGTAGCTGTCCATTGTTCTCAAGGTTACAGTTCAAGATATGCCAAAAAAAACTGACTCCCAATCTCAGAACTAAAAGGTGTCCCCTGCAAAGTTTGGCCATCGTTCTTCATAGCAGCCTTTCAAATACCCAAGTCCAGGGTCATGTCTCCTTTGCATCTTCTGCCAAAAATTCTTCAGCCTTGTGTCACCTTATCTGGCTGTGTATCCCTTCCCCATCCAACAGAACTATTACCCAGTGCTTCAATACAGGGATTTATGGACACTTGAACAAATTTAATTTTTCCAACACAATGACTATTCTCATGTGGCCCTAGCTAGGGAAAGCAGGCTGGTCTCTGGATTTCCATGCCACTCAAGAGATACTTCTCCCCAAGTGATATGGACTTTAACGGGAAAGAAACACACAAGTGATGGAAAACAATACAAATGGCTCAAATGTTCACACTGGGAGAATAATTTTTCTAACATTTTTATATTATAGGAAGGAAACAAGACAGCCAGAGATTGGAAAAGATTTGCCATATACACAAGTTACTTGAGGGATAAAACCAAGGATATTCGCTGATTATTACTCTTCTACTTCAAACAATGTCCAGAGGCCACAGCCTTGGCTTTTCACAAAACTATGTGAGTTTATACAATCAAATGTGTCCCCCCAATATATTTGTTCCAGCTACACCTTCATGGCACAAAAAGGCTTCATATGCCTGTTTCCTCATCAGTAACGTGAAGATGACAGATTCCACACGGTTGTTGCAAGGGTCAAATTAAATATTATACGTATTCTCACATCAAATGTGATCGCTGAATAAATCATCACCATCATCATTATTAGTGCTGTCATTATGAGACCAAACTTCATAGAGTGGAAGAGGTTCAAGGCCACAGTGCAACAGGATGACCCACTTATTCAACTGCTGAGCATCTTCCATGCACAAGTCGCTGTCCACCTGCTTTCCTTCAGGCACTCCAGTTATACATATACGAGTATACCTCGTTTTATGGTGCTTTGTTTTATTGCATTTTACAGATATTATGTTTTTTACAAATTGACACTTTGTGACAACCCTGACTTGGGAAGGTGTATGGGGCGCCATCTTTCCAACAGCATTTGCTCATTTTGTGTCTCTGTATCACATGTTGGTAATTCTCCCAATATTTCAAACTTTTCATTGTTATTCTATTTGCTATGGTTCTGTGTTGTTACTTTGATGTTACTATTGCAATTGTTTGGGGGCACCATGAGCAGCACCATGTAAGATGGCAAACTTAATAAATTATGTGTGTGCTCTGACTGCTTTGTCAAATAGCCATTACCCCATTTCTGTCCCTCTCCTTGGGCCTCCCTGTTCCTTGAGACACAACAATATTGAAATCAGACCAGTTAATAACCCTGCAGTGGCCTCTAAGTGTTCAAGAGAAAGGAAGAGTCTCATATCTTTTACTTTAAATCAAAAGTTAGAAATGATTAAGCTTAGTGAGGGAAGCATGTTGAAAGCTGAGATAGACTGACAGCTAGGCCTCTTGCACCAAACAGTTAATCAAATTGTGAATGCAGAGGAAAAGTTTTTGAAGGAAATTAAAAGTGTTACTCTGGTGAACACACAAATGATAAAAAGGTGAAACAGACTTATTCTCATATGGAGAAAGTTTGAGTAGTCTGGATCAAAGATCAAACCAGCCACACATTCCCATAAGCCAAAGCCTGATCCAGAGCAAGGTCCTGAGTCTCTTCAATTCCACGAAGGCTAAGAGAGGTGATGAGGCTGCCAGAGAAAAGTCTGAAGCTATCAGAGGTTGGTTCATGAGGTTTAAGGAAAGAAACATCTCTATAACATAAAAGTACAGGGTGAAGCAGTAAGTGCTGATGTGGAAGCTGCAGGAAATTATACACAAGATCCAGCTAAGATAATGAATGTGGCTACCCTAAACAAGATTTGCTCAATGTAGAAAAAACATCCTTCTATTGGAAAAAGATGTCATCTAGGATTTTCATAGGTAGAGAAGAGACGTCAGTGCCCTGCTTCACAGCTTCCAAAGGATAGGCTGACTCTCTTGTTAGCAGCTAATGCAGCTGGTAACTTTTAACCGAAGCCAGTGCTCACTTACCATTCTGAAAATTATTTTGAGCCCACTGTTGAGAACTACTACTCAGAAAAAAAGATTCCTGTCAAAATATGACTGCTCATTGACAACGCACTTGGTCATCCAAGAGCTCTGATGGAGATGTACAACCAGATGAATGTTGTCTGTCTACTAACAGAGCATCTGCATTATCAAGGAGTAATTTTGACTTTTAAGTCTTGTTATTTAAGAAATACACTCGGTAAGGCTATAGCTGCCGTAGACAGTGATTCCTCTGACAGATTTAGGCAAAGTAAATCAAAATTCTTCTGGAAAGGACTCACCATTCTAGATGCCAGTGGGAACACTCGTGATGCATGGGAAGAGATTACAATATCAATATTTGGAGGAGTTTGGAAGAAGTTGATTCCAACCCTCATGAATGACTTTGAGAGATTCAAGACTTTCATGGAGAAAGTAACTGCAGATATGGTAGAAACTCCAAGAGAACTAGAAGTGGAGCCTGAAGATGGGACTGAATTGCTGCAAGCTCACGATCAAACTTGAACAGATGAGGAGTTGCTTCTTATGGATGAGCAAAGAAAGTGACTTCTTAAGAGAGAACGACTCCTGGTGAAGATGCTATAAACAGTATTCAAATGATAACAAAGGGTTTAGAATATTGTATAAACTCAGTTGATAAAGCAGCAGCAGAGTTGGAGAGGATTGACTCCAGTTTTGAAATGGAGGTGGGTAAAATGCTATCAAACAGCATCTCATCCTACAGAGAGATCATTTATTAAAAATAAAAGAATCAATCAAGCATCAAACTTCACTGTTATTTATTTTAAGAAATTGCCACAGCCACCCAGCCTTCAGCAACCACCACCCCGATCAGTCAGCAGCCATCAACACTGAGGTAAGATCCTCCACCAGCAAAACATGTATGACCTGTGGAAAGCTGAGATGATGGTTGACATTTTTTAGCAATAAACTAATTTTTTTAAGTTTATTTATTTTGAGAAATTTGGGGGGGGCAGGCAGAGAGAGAGAATCCCAAGCAGACTCCCTGCTGTCAGTGTGAAGCCTAATGCAGGGCTCAAACTTGTGAACCATGAGATCACGACCTGAGCTGAAGTTGGATACTTAACCGATGGAGCCCCCCAGGTGCCCCAGCAATAAACTACTTTTAATTAAGATATGAACATTGCTTTTTTAGACATAGCTGTTGTACACTTAATAGACCGCAGTATAGTGTAAACAGAACTTTTATATGCACTGGGAAACCAAAACATTCATTTGACTCACTGTATTGCAATATTTGCTTTATTGCAGAGGTCTGGAACTGAACCAGCAATTTCTCCAAGGTGTGCCTGTATTAGGGCCACTTGAAGTGGTCCCATAACTCATTGGGTTCTGTAGGTTTTCCCAGTACTTTTCTCTGGGTTTCATGTTGAAGTTTCCATCACTATTTCTTCAAGTTCACTCACCTTTTCTGCTGGATGTCTAATCTGCTATGAATCTCTCCTGTCTAGTTTCTATCTCAGACATTTTTTCTCATCTCTAGAAGGTATATTGAGTCTCTTTTCATGTCGCCCACATCACGCTCATATTTTTCTCTATCTTCTACAATGTATAGAATATGCTTATAATAGCTCTTTTAGTATCGTTGTCTACTAATTCTACCACCTGTCTCACTTCTGAGTCTGTTTCTATTTTTTGATAGATCTCTTCATCATAGCTCTTATTTTCCTGCATCTTTGCATGCTTGGTAATTTTTAATTGGCTGAGAGACATGGTGAATTTTACCTTCTAGGGTCCTGGATAGTTTTGTATTCCTTTCAATGTTCTTGAGTTTTGTTCTGGGATTCAGTTAAGTTGCTGGGGAAACAACTTGTTCCTTTCAAGGCATGCATGTAAGATTTGTGAGTCAGGATTTGTGTAGCTTTAAGTCTCAGGCTAATCAGACTTATTGCCACTATGGAGGCCATAAGCTTCTGAGTACTCTACCCAATGCTCCAAGTATTACCAGGTTTTTCACTCTGGCTTGTAGGAATTTGAACTATCACTGATTTGTGTGGACTCTGAGGATGGTTATGCTTAGTCTTTGAAGGGGTTCTTTTCCTAGATTCCAGTAGTTTCTTTGTATGAATGCATCCGTCAATGCTCTTCCAACTACTTGATGGGTCCTCTGAAGGTCTCCAAACCTAGCTCTCTGGGTAGCTCTCTTCTCTCTACTACTCTGTCCTGTGAACTCTAGTCTCCCCAAGGAGACTGCCAAGCTCCACCTGAATCCTCCCCCCTGCCCCCACCAGTGTTGCAGCCTAGATACTTTTTCCTGTGTCCCTTCTCTCAGGGATCCCTGTCCTGCACTGCCTATTATTCATTGTCTAAAAAAACATTGTTTCATATATTGTGTCCTGTTTTTCAGTTGTTTAAGGTGAAATTGAATCTGCTTGCTGTCACTCCAACTTGGCTGGAAATGGAATTTCTGCTCCAACTTTTCTTTTTTAGAGAACACAGCTCTTTTTCCTCACTGAGCATGAACACTGGAGGATGCCAGGATTGGTGCTGCTGCTGTCATTTTCCCTCTTCAAGGAGCCTGAACCCAAAGGCAACATAGTAGAAAGCAGAGCCAAGAGATGGAGAGAAATTGAGTCCAAGTGATGTTGTCTGAGCCCTGAATCAAACCAGCTAGATGTGTTGTGGGGGCGGGGGGGGGGGGGGATCTCTTTGCCCCAGCCTGTTGGGGCCAGAGGTTTACAGCATTTGAAGTGAACGAGGCTTAAGTGATTTGTTTTCCTATTTAAAAACACATATGAATACTAGCACGTGTCTTTTAAAACTGGGGCAAAGGTTAAAGAAAATATCCTCTATAAAAGTGCCTGTTATCTTGTACACAGTAGGTGCTCAGTAAATGCTATCCTTCTCTCTCTCGTCCTCTGGTATCTGCTTCCTCCATCACGTTATAGATCTGGCTTTCAAAATGGATCCATTTCTTTCTCCTGCCGCCTCTCAAACTCCCTCTTCTCGGTTGGTAGCAGGTCTGTTCCTTGGTTTCCCTCTGAGCAGAGGGAGGGCTTTACAGTTAATATCCTGCCGCCTCTGATTGCAGCTTTAAGAGGTGTAACATTTGATAAGCTCCATTTAGCTTGGCTGTGCTGCATTGTTTAAATTATTCAAAGACAGATTGCTCCCCTGCCCTTCCCTCCCCCTCCCCCAAGGATTTCTGCTCTACTGAGCCTGCCGCCTGCAAGTTACCAGGAAATAAGGAAGGGGAATCAGCAGGGCAGTTTCTCACTGTAAGGCTGAAAATCAGTTCCAGCCGTTGTTCTACACCCATCACACCCCATTATTCCTTGCTAATTGCAAGCCTGGTATGCTGGTTAACTCTTTGAGAACAATGCTGGCTTTGACTGCTCTAGAGGCACAGGACTGCCCCTTCATCCCTCCCCTCCCCCTCCCCTGGGCCTCTCCCCACCATCCTCAGCTGACTCTGCCCGTCTGGGATTCCAAGGATCTCGCTTTGGGCAAGAGGAAATCTGTTCCCCAGGCGTTCTGTGAGCTGGGCGCAACCTTAGCAGCCTCACACCTAAATGATGGCGGAGACAGACAACCCAGACTTAGCATGTGCTCCATTGCCTAGGCTGTCAGACTCAGAAAATACTCTTCCTGGCCCAAAACAAGGATGGAGAGCACTCAGCCATAGCCTGGAGACATGTCTCCCATTTATCATTCATTGGAGCAGGTTGCTTAGAATACACAGAATAAATATGGATGGTTGTCAGGCACTTTGCATGGGGAAATATCATTTGAAGGACAATGTATTTCATCTACAAAATTCATTCACCTAGATTTAACGGCTATTCACTTGCAACAACAAAAAAATAATTGTAGGAGGCCTCACAGTCTACAAAGCTTAAAACATTTACTATCTGTTTCTTTACATAAAAAGTTTGCTGACCCCTCATCTAGAATTCAGATTAAAAGCGACTAAGGTGACATGGCCACAATATACAATACTGGAGCTTGTCGCGAATTGGATCCTGGACCAGAAAAAGAGCATTAGTGAAACAACTGGCAAAATTTGAATAAGGCCTGCAGATTAGATAACAAAGGGCATCAATGTCAATTTCTTCATTTTGATCATTGTACTGTGGTTCTGTAAGCTGTTAACATTTGGGGAATTTGGGTATGCGGGAGCTCTTCATACTATTTTTGCAACTCTTTTGTAAATTTGAAATTGTTTTGAAAAAAAAGATTTACAAAAAAAAAAATGATAAGGGAGATGGAGAGTCTTCTTCCCCAGGATCCCCAGGACCTGGGGGAAGGCAGCTCCAGGGTAGGGAGCATCTGGGGGAAGAACACTTAGAGCAGTGGTGTTTACACTCCCCAGAGGGCCTGAGTGTGAGTTGAGGGACCCACAAACTGCAGAGAACAAAGATTTTTGGAGAGGACGTGGAGTGAGGAGGGAGGGGGAAACAAGATGGCAGGTGTAAGGGCATCCATGTGGTGATCTCTACTCATAAAATCTAAATCTTCAGTAAATTTACTAGTCTTGTGAAGTATGGTGTGTGATTAGATTTCTTGTTTAAGAAGAAAAGGATCCAAAGTGGTGCCAGCTGGCAGGAGACTGAATGGAGCTGGTACACCTGGCCGTAGCAGCAGAGAAGACAACCATGAGGGAAGTGGGGCCAGCCATTCACACAAATCTTGGGAGGCATCAGGGCTTACCAAGCTGGGAAACACGACTGGAGCCAAGCTCACCTAAATTGCCAAGGGGTAGAGGAGTCTCAAATTCTGGGTTACTCCCCCACGCTTTATGCCGTGGAACACAAAATGTGATTTACTTCCTAGTGAGGGAGGTGACTCTGATCTCCCTTAAGCACATGCAGCCCAAACTGGCATTGGGAGGATAAACGAGGCACTGCTGAAGTCACTCCATCCAAACTCAATAAATCCCCTGGTCACATACAGCCACTGCCTGTGCTGTTTGCTTTCTCCAACTATCAGAACCTGCTAACCAGACTCTGGAGGAGGTCCATTTGCTCTGTTGCAGACAGCACAGTTGATCTGTGGGTTACTTGAAGTTATTAGTTAGTAACTAATAACAAAACAGAAAGGCCCTGCCCACTGCAAAAATGTCTTTAAGAAGAGAGGGTGTGAAGAAGGCAGATTTTAACAGGTGGGTACAAAAATGGCCAGATCAGGCAGTGTGGCCATGGGAATGAACTTTGCAGTCCTCAGACTACAGAGGGCTTCATTGACCAGGGGCCCCAGGCACTGTGGTCTGAAATCCATCACAGTGTTTACAGGAAGGCCACACTTCCAACTTCTGCACTCAGTCGGCAGAACACTGGGCGGTATTCCTGGGACACCCAGGACCCCTCTGATGGCCAATGTGAGCCTACAGACTCCTCGACTGTTTCCCAAACTGGCCTCAGACTGCATCATAGTCAGGAAACTTCCACCCAGCTTCTCTCCCTCTCTCTCACTCCATTTACACTTGTTTGCAGACTGACAGCTCTCCCAGTTTTCCCAACTCCCTCCCCATTTTCTCTCTACAGGCGGTAAACCTATCCTGGCATCTGTTTTTTGGAGGATCAGGGCTAACCCAGGTGACTCTGAGATGCCAACACCTACCCAATACAGAAGGAAAGAACAGGGAAGGGTGCAAAAAGACTTTCGGGAGAAAGATATTTTAATGCCATTTCATCAATAAGGTATAAAATTTCAGGAATACAGTCTTTTCAAGTTTGCACAAATTCAACTTTTTTTTTAAGTTTTCAGGAATACAGTCTTCACTGGAATTATAAGGAGAGGTGGTATTCACTCTTAAAAAAATCCATCAACCTCTTGATTTCTGATTACCACCATTTGAGGTGGCTATCACTTTTATACTATTTAGTGTCTACGTCTTCAAATGTTTTGTCAAACAATTACTGAAGGCATTTTATAAGGAAAGGAAAAGCATCGTCACCCACCCCCAAAGTAGTGAGAAAGTATTCCAGAAGAATAAGCTTCAGATTTGTGGGTCATAAGGAGTCAAAAAATCCAGTGCAAGAACATCCAGTTGATGTGACCTCTATTTCCACAATTGCATAATATTTACAAGATGCAACTGTCAAAGTGATACAGTTTCACAAACTGGCTTTACTTACTTCTCTGCAAATTGTTTTCTCCGAAATAAAAACAGACCGTCTAAATCTATTTACAAAGTAGGAAACTGCCTCAGAGACTTAGATAGAAAGAGGGAAATGAAAAATAAAAAGAAGAGGAGGGAAGACAGAGGAGAGGGTGAGGGAAGAACCTTCGAGCCAAGCTTAGCTCTGTAAGGGGGAATTTAGGTGGCCTGCAACTGGGAGATGGAAGGCTCATTAACCTTGTGACTGGAGCCCCTGCAGAGGACAAAGCCAGGAAATGTCTGGGTTGGCCAATTCCACTGCTGACAAAAGTCCTAGACAAAACTATCCAAGATGTCCCCCATATTATCCAAATGGGTAAAAACAGCATAGAAGGAGAATCTTCTTTCTCTGAGAAACAGAGGGAAATGTTTGGAAAACATCTCTATCCCCACACACTCCAAGGATGTTGGAGGCACAGTCTGAGAACCCAGGAGGAGGAAGTCGTCCTGAGATGTGAGAAGACAAACATGGCGTTGAGCTCAGCTCCTTCCCACCCTGAGGAAGCCCAAATGGCTCCCTAAGAACAAAGAGGTAACACCCCCAGAATGTTAGCACTGGAAAGGCCTGGGAGCTCACAGAAGCCAGCCCATTGTGTTGAAGGTTAGGAAATGAGGCTTGCAGAAGATTAGAGCTACAAAGTTAAGAGCTGGGGGCACAATATTGGTGTCATGACATCATCCCGTGACTCAAATCAAGAAGGCATTTCTGAGCTCCTCACCTCAGTGACTCTGTCAGCACTCACTTCCTTAGTTGGATTTTGGACTTGAAGCTGCCCAAGTGATGCAATCATACTTGTCTTTGCTTAAAGCAGCATTGTTGGGTTTTTTTTTAGACACAACTCACAGTAAGAAATATCTTTTTAGTTGCAGTCCAACATATAAATATACAGTTGGATGTGCATAAAATATCTGAAACAAAAGTTTCTCAAATGGATACTCACCCTATTTGCAATACATTTTAGTATCCTCTCTTCTGTCTCTTCTTGTCTCTTTTCCCCATCACTGAAAAATGTTGCCTGCAATTGCACAAACATTGACTGAACAGAGGGCCATGGTGACCCGAGGGTTCTTTCTAGACCCAAAGGAACCCCAAAAAAGATAACAGGGCTCTACTCACAGGTGTGGCTGGACGTCATCATCGGGACTTTTTGAGAAGACTGGAATTATGACCCCATGAGTTCCCCATGACCCTGAGGTCCATGGATCATCCCACTACACTAGGTCCATGGATCATCCCACTACACTAGGTCCAATGGACATGTTTCAATTCAGATGCCCATAAAACTTTTGACTAAAATAATAATAATTTATACTTCTCTTACATGCATTATCTCACTAGAAATCCCTCAGAACAACCTAGCAGAATAGACAGTGTTATTCTCTTGTTTAACTGATGAGAAAAGTAGGGGCACTTGCGTGGCTCAGTTGGTTAAGTATCCAACTCTTGATTTCAGCTCAGGTCATGATTTCATGGTTCTTGAGATCAAGCCCCAAGTTGGGCTCTGTCCTGCATGGAGCTTGCTTGGGATTCTCTCTCTCTCTCTCTCTCTCTCTCTCTCTCTCTCTTTCTGTCCCTCCTCTGTTTGCACTCTCTCTCTCTCTCTATGTCTCTCTCTCTCTCTTTCTGTCCCTCCTCTGTTCACACACTCTATATCTCTCTCACTCTCAAAATAAATAAATAAACTAAAAAAAAAAACGGTGAGAAAACTAAAGGTTAGACTAAGTGACACCAGTCACCTGTGGCCAGGACTAAGATCTAGATCTTATGATACTCTTTCTACCATGACCCACCCCTTCCCCATCCCAGCACTTTGATGATTTTCTGTTAAGAGTTGAGGGATCCTCTGATTCTGGAAACTCTCAGTCCTTCCCTCTCTCTCTCTTTTCTGGTTCTCAAGTTCTGACTGGACTAGGAAGGTCCTTGAGTAGGAGAAATTTCTAGTAATCATCTTACAGCAGTCTATGCAACTGACAGTCTCTCCAACGGAGGTTTCCACCAAAGTCAGTTTCCACAAAGTGCCTGAGCAAATGTTGAGGAACAACAGAGGGTGGATGGCTCAGGAAGAAATATGAAAAAGCCACAGTATTTCCAACTCTGCCTGGGAATTCTTTTAAGTATCCGAGGTCAGCAGAGATTTACAAGCCGACCAAGAAACTTGACCGAAAGACACTGTGTGCTGGGGGTTAATGTTTTTATTAATTGATTGTGTTTGCAGCTTCTTAAAACTACTGTATACCCACTGGCATCCACCCCCGGTCCCATTTTGACAACCTCAATTTATTAACACAACCGCATCAAGGGATTGCCTCCTGGCCTCATCCATCAAATAAGCCACTGCCTGCAGACATTCCGGGATTTGTTGTATTTGGGATTAAACGCAGTGGTGGGGGGTAAAATTAACGGGGTTTCTATAAATATAGCTTCTCTGGCTCTTGTTAAAACTCTAGGGGTCACAGGAAATCTCTGGTTTCAAACAAGGCTATGTGGAGTGATCCTGTTTACTTGAAATGTCTAGCCAAGATCTAACTTTGCTCCATTAATACTAAATAAATAATTTCCATAGAAGCTATTTTTTTGGTCACCTTTGCCAAAAATTTTGAGAAGAAGGGCCAGCACAGAAGCCTTACATGCATGTTTCATGTAAAAGCCATAGGAACAGTGGAAACTAGGCTTTTTTTTAATAGTTTTTTTAAGTTGTTCATGACAGATAAAACTCAGCTGGTGAATCAATCTTTATAAGATGACCCATCAGGACTACGACACTGGTATTAAAAAAAGAAATTAATGACACTTGTTGAAGATGGTGACACAGACTTTATTCAGGACCATCAGGATAAGTGTAGGGACCACTGAAATTGGATTTTATGGTGGGAGAGAATGAGCTCAACCTTGAATATAGCATGGGCAAGTTGGGATTTATAGCCAGCGTGGCAGTCAGCAAACAGAAAAGTAAGTGGAAACATCAGGGGTGAGAAATACCTCTCACGCCTGGCTAAAAACCCATCTAATGATATTCCTGCTGAAGACAGGCCAGGGAAATCAAACATCACCTGGAGGTGGAGGGCACCTAGGATCCTGATCAGATGTTGAGGATGAGGGTGTTCTAGTGAAACTGATTTAGCAGGGTTCTTGCTAAAACTAGATTTTACAAGGAAGTGTACAGATGAGCCTACGAGAAGAGTCAGGTGCCTAACTAAAGCTCTGTCAAGCAGAGAATCTTTTGCCACTGGTTACCACCAAGAGGTAGTTCCATGAGCTTCATATTCTCTTCCTAACCAAACTTCTCTGACAAGGGTCTAACAAATGCATTTAGCTAAGGTGTCAAAGGCTGGTAAGTAGGGTTGCCAGATTCAGCATGAAAAAATACAGAACACTCAGTTAAATTTGAATTTCAGATGAACAATGAATAATATTTATTATAAGTATGTCCCAGGGTGCCTGGGTGGCTCAGGCGGTTCAGCATCCAACTCTTGATTTCAGCTCAGCTTATGATCCCAGGGTTGTGGGATGGAGCCCCACATCAGGCTCGGCACCAGTGTGGAGCCTACTTAATATTCTCTCTCTCTCTCTCTCTCTCTCTGGGCACCTGGGTGGCTTATTCAGTTGAGCGTCTGACTTCAGCTCAGGTCATGATCTCAGTTTGTGAGTTCTAGCCCTGCGTCAGACTCTGTGCTGACAGCTCAGAGTCTGGAGCCTGCTTCGAATTCTGTGTCTCCCTCTCTCTCTGCCCCTCCCCTGCTCATACTCTTCTCTGTTTCTCTCTCTCTCTCAAAAACTAAATCAACACTGAAAAAAAATTTTTTTCCCTCTGCCCCTCCCTCTGCTCCTCTCCTACACTCACTCTTCCTCTCTCTAAAATTAAAAAAGGGGGTGCCTGGATGGCTCAGTTGGTTAAGCATCTGACTTCAGTTCAGGTCATGATCTCACAGTCAGTGAATTCGAGCCCCCACGTCGGGCTCTGTGCTGACAGCTCAGAGCCTGGAGCCTATTTCAGATTCTGTGTCTCCCTCTCTCTGCCACTCCCCAGCTTGTGCTCTGTCTCTGTCTCTCAAAAATAAATAAACATTTTTTTTAATTTTTAATAAAAAATTATATCTCATGCAGTATTTGGAACATACTTATGCTGAAAGATACTCATTGTCTATCTGAAAGTAAAATTTAACTGAGCATCCTGTGTTTTATCTTACAAGCCTATTGGTAAAACTCAATATGCTACCATTTCAAGGGAATTTGATTTTTAAATTTTTTTTTAAGTTCATTCATTCTTGAGAGACAGAGAGACAGAGCATGAGTGAGGGAGGGGCAGAGAGAGAGAGAGAGGGAGACACAGAATCCAAAGCAGGCTCGAGGCTCTGAGCTGTCAGCACAGAGCCCAACGCTGGGCTTGAACCATGAACCATGAGATCATGACCTGAGCCGAAGCCAGACGCTCAACCGACTGAGCCACCCAGGCGCCCCCAAGGGAATTTGATCTTTAACAGGGACTTGAGTAGACAATGATGTGGTTAGAAAGGAGGAACTGAGGGGCTGTGCTACTTTGCCAGGTAAGAGGCCTTCCTTACCCCCAAACTTGCTTTGTATAGACAAGGCTGCTCATCCAGCTATCTCCTACCTTGTCACTAAATGGTAAAGCTTTGTGTCTTGACCTGTGGGACTGCTACGAGCTGCCATTACTGAGCACTTATCACTTATACACTCACAGCGAGGTGGGTATTATGATCCCATTTTTACAAAAGAGGAAATAAAATGCAGAGAAATCAGTAAATATGCCTAGTTCACCCTGAAGAGAGGTCACCAGAGTCGGCCGAGGTCAACACACGGAGGAACATGCTGTTCCCCAAGCCGCCACGCTGGGCACAGGAGAGACACAGATGGACAGCAGAGATGCGGAGGGGCACCCGGAGGCGGGTGGATAAATCCAATAAAATGAGGACACTGATGCGGACTGGGGGAGTTGAGGAAGCTTCAGGGCCAAAGCAATTTTGAAGAAAATCAGTAGAGGAAAAAGGGCATTTAATTTGGAGGGAGGTGGAACGGGTGCCGCTCTGATTTCTGAAAATTGTAATCCTGACCGGCATCAGCCCGTCTGCTTCATAAACGTGTATCCTCTCCCATTGGGTCTGCACCCAGTTTATAGGAGACTCAAGCCAAAATTCCAGAAAAAAACAGCCTCCTCAACCTTACTACAGGAAAAGGATTCCCGGTCCCCCGGGCATTTTCTCATAGGACCCCCTTCAGCACAAAGCCCCCAAGGTTGCCCTTTATCTCTGATTAGTGCCCTAACAAAATCAATATGAATGTCACTCCAACCTTGGAGGCACCAACAGTGTTTCTCACAACAGGTTCAAGATCACTTCAAGCCTAACAGTGGTTCTCAACTGGGGTGATTTTGTCCCCTGGGGACATTTGATGATGTCTGGAGATACTTTGGGTTGTTGTAACTTGAGAAAGGGAGATACTACTGGCCTCCAGCATGTAGAGGCCAGCAATGCTGCTAAACATTCTACAATGCACAGGACAGCCCCCACAGCAAGGAATTATCCTGCAGAAACCCCGGCCTAACCTATACATTCAATCCCTTCGTTTGAGAAGCAGCTACTTAGCACCAACCATGACAAGGGGCTAGATGCTTGGAATGTGAGATAAATAAAGCATGGTCCTTGATTTTATCAGCTCACACTCTGAGTGGGAAGAAAGACACAGAAACAGAGCATCTCTAAACTGCATGTAATAGCAGTTGTGCACAAGGCTAGGAGCTCAGAGAGAAGAGGAAGGGGTAATCCTGCCCCTGGAAGGTCAGGAGGGCTTCTAAGAAGGGAACATTAAAAAAGGGCTGTAATGAATGAATAGGAGGTTGACAGCAAGAAAGGGAGGAGAAGTACACAGGCAGTGGGTCCCAAGGCTCAGAGGCCCAAGGGTGTAAGAGTAACGCAGCACATTCCAGAAACTCTATAAGGAGTTCCATGCAGCTCGGGCATAATGAAGGAGAGGAGTGGGGCCAACCAAGGGGGAGGGGTCCAGTCATGTCATCACATGTGAGCTTGAAAAATTAACTTTGTATGGAGGATGGTCTGGGGCAGAGACAGGGCGAGAGGATGACGTGATAATAATGCAGAGGGCGAAGGTGGCTGAGGAGTCATGACAGCGATGGATAAAGCTGGGAGACTTTAGAACTTAGTGACAGATGCTATGGGGGGCAGAGAAAGGGGTCCGGGATTTAGAAGTTGTAAGAAGAGGGTGAATGCCGGTGTGGTTGGAAAAGAGTGGGATCTGGAGCGATTTTGCTGTGGGGACTCGCATTAGCTTGCTAAGGCTGCCATCACAAAGTACCGCACACCAGAAGTGTATTTCCTCACCGCTCTGGAGGCTGGAAGTCCAAGATCAAGGTATCCGCACGGTTGGTTTCTCCTGAGGCCTCTCTCTCTTGGCCTGCAGGCAGCTATCTTCTCCCTGGGTCCTCATGTGGCTTCTCTCGGTACATGTCCTTGTCCTAATCTCCTCTTCTTATAAAAACGTCAACCATATTCGGTTAGGGCCCACCCCAATGACCTCATTTTAATTTAATTGCCTCTTTAAAAGCCCCATCTCCTAATACAGTCACATTCTGAGGTGCTGAGGGTTAGGACTTCAAAATAGGACTTTGGGGATGAAGGGCCACAAGTCAGTCCACAACAGGAGGGAATGAGGTCTGTCTCTTTCAGCCCAGGGGCCGTCAACTTCACACCGGTTAACATGCCAACCTGCTGGCAAAGAGACCACAGGAGCTTCCCGTGGACCGGGCAGCCAGCTGGTTCTCTAGTCCAGAACAATTAAAAAGCCCATTTCTTGAGCAACTACTATGTGATGGGTATGTTACAGGCGGCATGCCATTTTATTCGCACAATAACTCTACAGGTGGGTACAGTTGTCCTTGTTGTATAAGTGGGGAGACTGGGGTCCAGACAGCCTAAAACACTTGCCAAAGTTCTCACAGCTCCTATGAGCAACGTTGGCCTGACACCACCCCTGGGTCTTCTCCTGCACACCAAAGTGCCTGCCCACAAAGCCCAGCCTCCACTGAGGACCCGGCACCGGGTCCCTCGGGGAGATGCTTTGCCTCTGTGTTACCCATCTCTTGGTTGGCAAAGCCCAAGCCTAGGGTGTCCCCACCGCACCAGAGACATGCCCGTGAAAACAACAGGTAGCTCCTGGGACACCAGAGCCTCGGGTCAATATTTACCCAGTAATTCAAGCAGGCAATAAACAGCTTACAGGTAGCCTCCCTCACACACCACACAGGCCTTGGACTGGGCCCAGCCCAGCAAGTCAGGGCTGGGTCCTCCTCTCCTTGGCCCTGGAAGCAATGGCTCCCTACCTGGCTATAGAGCAAACCTCCCAAGGGAGCTTTGAAAAATCCTAGGGCCCAGGCCATGCCCAGACTAAGGAAATGAGCGCCTGGGGAGAGAGACTCAGGCACCAGTGTTGTTTGTTTTTTTTTTTTTTAATTTTTTTTTTCAACGTTTATTTATTTTTGGGACAGAGAGAGACAGAGCATGAACGGGGGAGGGGCAGAGAGAGAGGGAGACACAGAATCGGAAACAGACTCCAGGCTCTGAGCCATCAGCCCAGAGCCCGACGCAGGGCTCGAACTCATGGACCGCGAGATCGTGACCTGGCTGAAGTCGGACGCTTAACCGACTGCGCCACCCAGGCGCCCCAACCAGTGTTCTTTCTTACAAGCCTCCCCAGTGTGCAGGCAAGACTGAAAACCTGCTGCGATCTACAATTCGATGGAGGCTCCACTTGCCTCTTGTCCCTGAGGAGCGTGACATGCAGCACAGAACCCCTCCCCTCCATAGTCCCACCGCTATCTTCTCCTCATACAGACAACGCATTTATGCCTGGATGTCCACATGCCATCGGGCATAGGCACACACATACCAGGACCACTTGTCATAAGCCCGTAGGATTAAGACCCATCAAGCACGAGGTTTTCTGGGACTTCTCCAGATGGGGGATCATGAGTCACAAACCCTGGTTTACCCCACATCACCCCAGCATTGACAGTCTCAGCTGAGCAGTCTCAGCCCTGGCTGCCGGCAGAATAAAGGTGCTAGTCCTGCCCCTGAGATGTCGGTTCCAGGATCTGCGAGCGTGATTCCAATGGGAGGCCTACATGGAACATCACAGTTAGGGGAGGAAAGGGACCTTGGCAATAATCCCAGCGCCTCTTTTCGGTGTGGGGAAACTGAGGCCCAGAGAAGGGATGTGCCTAAGGTCACCCAGAAAAGGGCTGACCATCCCCAAGCACTGGCCGGCAAAACGACACTAACAACCATCTCAACAGTGAGCATCCCTGATCATCACTGTGGGCCCGCTGCTCTTCTTAGGGGTTAGAAGTGTTCACACTCAACCTTCACATCCTCGGAAGTGGGGGAGGGTGTTTGACCAATTTTAGAAAGGAAGAAACAAACTTTTTCTCCCCCCCCCTTTTTAAAAGCTTTTTGATGTTTATTTATTTCTATTTTTGAGAGAGAGAGGAACAGAGCACAAGTGGCTGAGGGGCAGAGAGAGAGGGAGACACAAAATCCAAAGCAGGCTCCGGGCTCTGAGCTGTCAGCACAGAGCCTGACGCAGGGCTCGAAACCACGAACTGCGAGACCATGACCCGAGCCGAAGTCGGACGCTTAACTGACTGAGCCATCCAGGCGCCCCAGCCCCCCCTTTTTTTAAATTATGAAATACATGTAACATAAAATTTATCATCGTAACCATTTTTTTAAATTTTTTTAAACGTTTTTATTTATTTTTGAGACAGAGAGAGACAGAGCATGAACGGGGGAGGGTCAGAGAGAGGGAGACACAGAATCCGAAACAGGCTCCAGGCTCTGAGCTGTCAGCACAGAGCCCGACGCGGGGCTCGAACTCAGGGACCGCGAGATCATGACCCGAGCCGAAGTCGGCCGCTTAACCGACTGAGCCACCCAGGTGCCCCATCATCGTAACCATTTTTAAGTGTACAGTTCAGAGGCATTAAGTATATTCACACTGTTGTGCAACCACCACCCCCGTCCATCTCCAGATCATTTGCATCTTCCCAAAGTGACATTGAACCATGATTTCCCTTTACCACCTTCCCCCAGCCCCTGGCAACCACCTTTCTGCTCTGCCTCTGTGAGTCTGACTACTCTCTGTACCTCATCTATGAGGAATTGTACGGTATTTGTCTTTTTGTGATGGGCTTATTTCACTTAGCGTAACTTCCTCAAGGTTCGTCTGCGTTGTGGCAGGTGTCACAACATCCTTCCTTTCTAAGGCTGAGTAGTAGACTCTATTGTACGTATATCCCACATTTCATTTACCAGCAACGAACACTTGGGTTGTTTCCATCTTCTGGCTGTTGCGAATAATGCCATGGATGTGGCATATAAATACCCATCTGAGTCTCTGCCTTCAAGTCTTCCGTGTATATATCCAGGAGCCGAATTTCTGGATCGAGGGGTAATTTTATGTTTAACTTTTTGAGGATTCCCCCATCCTGTTTTCCACCGTGGCTGCACCAACCATTCCCACCAGCAGTGCATGATGGTTCTGATTTTCTTCACAGCGTCACCAACGCCAATTTTCTGTTTTTCTGATGGGAGCCATCCAACTGGGTGTGAGTGAAGTGGTGTCTCAGTGTCTCAGTGATGGATGTTGAGCATCTGTACATCTTCTCTGGAGAATGTGAAACTTAAGACTTCTAAGTAACTCACCCAAGGCTATGGAACTTGTGGTGGCAGGGTGAAGTTCACACCCAAACATCTAACTGTGGCAACTCGCTCGTAACCACTAGCACTGAAATAACACATGGAGAGCTCTTGAAACGGTGCCTTCGATGTATTAAGTGCTCAACAAATGTTAGCTGTTTTACCATTCAGTATTACTACTGCAGGACATAAGTCCCCAGGGGACTCTTCACTCAGGATGACTGATCATGCTGGGTGAGGCAGGAGCCTGGCTCTTTAGTGAGTTTCATGCGCATATTTTGGTTTTGGTAATAATGATCCCCCCACTAAAAAAGAAAAGAAAAGGAAAACATTGTGTGGTTTACTTGGCTTTTCCTGCTCTCGTGAATTTCTACCTTTCTCTTGTGATCCTATATTAATTAGTTTTACACTGGAAAATAAACATGTTAAAAAAGCAACTGAAATTTTTGAGGCATCAGTATACTCTTTTTAGCAGATTCTTTTTTTAAGTTTACTTTTTTATTTTTATTATTTTATTATTTTTATTATTTACTGTGAGAGAGAGAAAACAAGCTCGTGCATGAGCGGGGGAGGGGCAGAGAGAAAAGGAGAGAAAAGAATCCCAAGCACGCTCCATGCTGTCAGCACAGAGCTTGACATGGAACTCGATCTCATGAACCGTAAGATCATGACCTGAGCGGAAATCTAGAGTTGGACGCTTAACTGACTGATCCACCCAGGCACCCCCTCTTTTCAACAGCCTTATGGAAGCATAACCCCTATGTAATAAGCTGAGCCACTTAAGTATACAATTTGATGTTTTGACACATGTATGAGCCCATCAGCAGAGTTGCAAGAATGAACATATTCATCATCCCCCAAATTCTCCACATACCTGTTTGTGGAGGCACCTGTATTCAGATCATTTGCCCCCCTGCCCCCGCTCCACTCCTCCCCAAAACCTTCAGCATCAGAGTTTGTAGATTATAAGAGGGAAAGGAACTCTAGTACCCTTTTCTAGTAAGCACTGCCATCGAGACAACCCTGGTGATGTTGCCTGGAACAAAAGACCGGGCCTCAGCAGCTGGAAATAAACCAGCAGGACTAGAGGGACATGGGCTGCAGCAAACAGTGCAGTGGTAACAGCAGCAGAAGAGATAGGATAGATCACCAAGGAGGCACTTGCAGGCACTGGTCTCTGTGCCCAGGATGCCCTCCTCTGGCATCATCCAACGTTCAAACTCCTCAAATTCATCCTTCAGAACCCACTTCTTCTGAGAAGTCTCTCTTGGTCCACATCCCTGCAAATGCCTTGTCTCAGGGATGGTGTCCAATGGCAGGGAGTATCTTTTGCTGAGCATTAAACAAAACCAGAGGACTCAGGACAGCGTCCTGGCCACCTCGCAACAACAGGAATTGTGATTTCTGAATCTGCCCACAGAGGCAGACATCTCTCTCTTTTTGTTTAGACCATCCAAGGGGGATTCACAAATGCTCATCAGAGTGCCTAACGGCCTCCTCGGTTATGTCCAGCTCCTTAGGCAACCACAGCTTACCACCTGCCCCTGCCCACCCACCCCAGATCACCTGCCAGAGCCTCCTGGCTGGCCCTGCTCCCCACCCACCCCCAACTCTTGTGTGGTGTCACTGGAACCCAGCCTGTAGCCTCTCTAGCCGCTGCACTCACGTCAGCATCCTATAGGGAGGCAGGGCCGCAGAGGAGTCAGATCTGTGTTCTGAGTGCTCTCAAAAGCAGGACAGAAGTGGCTCAGTGCAGACGAGCTAGATTTCTCTAGTGACTTTACATATCCGGCCTCCCTGCCAGGCTGCACATTCTTCAACCCAGGGACTCGGGCACGGCAACCATGACAGTCATCATTATACCAGCAGCTGATTTTGTTGAGCAGCTACTCTATACCAAGTTCTTTCGCACACCGTATCTCACGGACTGCTTGCAACAACCCCGTAAGGTAGACCATGATTATCTCCAGGCTTCACCAAAGACACAGAGGGGCTAACGTGCCCAGCCGCCCCGCTAAGACGAGGCAGAATCGGGTTTCACGTGCCTGCTTGAGACCTGACCTCTTCACTCCAATGCTGTGGCACTTCCTTCACCTCTACTCCCAGAACCAGCGTGTGACAAATGCAAAATCTGTGTCTTTCGGCACACTTGGAAGTTGAGCTCTCCGTCCGGGACTTCGGCCTCCACCTCTGGGAATGCGTCCCCCAGGGCTCTGGGACTGAGCACATCTCCTGTGCTGTTGCCGAGCCCCAGCCAGATGCGAGAGGATGGGGGCTGTCCCGGCCCTCTCACCCATGCACCTCCCCGCTGCTACAGCCCCTGGACCCCACTCACCAGGGAAGCAGCCCCACAGTGGGGGTAAATGATGAGGCTTGTCGCTTGTGTCTGAGCCTCACTGCACACTCTTCAGTGTTCACCTGCATTATCTCTTCTCTTCTCAGGAGACCCCCGACCGGGGCCTCTCTGAAGAGAAAGGGGAGTAACGCCTGCCTCATCCTCCAGCACAGCCCTGGGGAACCACAGCAGCCAGACACAGAGCTGCCTGGCCGTGCATAAGGTGAAAGGAATTTTGAGCTTCCGCATAATCTAACGAGGAGGAAATAGCATAAATAAAGGCAGGAGGAAAGGCGAGCGTAGGAGGACGGTCTGGGGGAAGGGAGTACAATATGGCCACTGGTGCTAAATTCTCTTGTGAGGTAGCCACAGAACCCCAGAGCGACACTGCCCAATGTTGCGTTTAAGTGTGTCCGCTGTGTTGTCCCAAGAGGTGAACGTCCTCTGCGTGTCACCCAGGCCTTCAGTCAGCCTCACACAAAAGTGGTACATCTCTGCTGCTTGGGGGCGTGAAGAAAGGAACAGTGTCCAGCAGAAGGCGGCCAAAGGGTGGCAGACAAGGAAGCCGAGAACAGCAACACAGAAGGTGGGATGATAGAGAGTCTCGAGGGACACCAGAGAGAATCTTGACTGATTGATGGCAACATCAGCCCACGGCTCTGCCCACATCCTCTCCCGTCCCCCAGAAATCCTCCTGAGGATTGTCCCGGTGAACTCCTCCCAGTACTGGAGCCAGAAGGGATTAGCCACATGCCAAAAGCCTAGAGGACTTTTTGGTAAGGAAGATGTCTTACAAGCCCCATTTTACAGATGAGGAAACTGAGGCTTCTGTCCACTTGCTCCCTCCACTCAACCACAAACCCCTCCCTTTACTTCTCCAAAACAAAGGAGTTGAACTTTGGGTCCCTCCCCACCCTTCCTCTCTCAAACCCCACCATCTCACTCCCTGCCTGTGTCCACTTGCCCCTACTTGCCATATGTCCCCTCACTGCTCTAGGGAGAAGACCCTCTATCAGCCATTCATGAGTAGAGGCCACCCGTCCCTCCCCACCACCTGAGTAAATTCTGCACCAATCCAGGTCCTCAGCTCTATTTTTTTTTTAATTTTTTTAATGTTTATTTATTTTTGAGACAGAGAGAGACAGAGCATGAGCAGGGAAGGGGCAGAGAGAGAGGGAGACACAGAATCTGAAACGGGCTCCAGGCTCTGAGCCGTCAGCACAGAGCCCGACGCGGGGCTCGAACTCACGGACCGTGAGATCATGACCTGAGCTGAAGTCGGACGCTTAACCGACTCAGCCACCCAGGCGCCCCGACTCAACTCTATTTTTAAAAATTAACTGTGGTAAAACACACATGTAACATAAAATTTACCCTCCTAACCACTTTTAACTGTGAAAGTACAGTGGCATTAATTGTTGTGCAAACATCACCACCATCCACCTCCAGGACTCATTTTTGTCTTTCTGGACTGAAATTCTATAGCCATTAAACAACCACTCCTCGTTCTCTCCTCCCTCCAGCCCCTGGCAACCACCATTTTATTTTCTGAATGTTACGACTTTGACCATTCTAGATACCTCATGTAAGTGGAATCATACAGTGTTTGTATGAGGACATTACTCATACAATGTCCTCAAGCTTCATCCATGTTGTAGCATGTGTCCTTCCTTTTTAAGGCTGAATAATATCCCGTTGTATGAATAGACCACGTTTCGTTTATCCATTCATCCGCTGATGGACACTTGGCTTGCTTCCTTCCACTTTTGGCCCTAGTGAATAAGGCTCTGAATGTGGGTGTACAAATGCTTCTTTGAGACCCTGCTTTCAATTCTTTGGGATATATGCCCCCAAATGGAATTTCTGGATCATATGGCAATTCTAGGCTTAATTTTTTTTTGGAACTTCCATACTGTTTTCCATAGTAGCTGCCCCATTTTATATTCCCACCAGTAATGCACCAGAGCCCAAATTTTTCCACAGCCTCTCACTGTTTTCTGTTTCCTAGTCCTCCCAGTCACTCCCTACTTAAGCGAGTGAAAGGTGGAAAAGTTCAGCCTTCTCAAGGCATTTGTCCTCTGGATTCTCAATTTCTGTACAGTTCCCAATGCACAGATGTTTCACCTCATATAAAATAAAATCCAGATGACTTAATACTTTCCTCTTCATCCTGTACGGCTTCTGGCATGGAGCTGATTGGAGGTCACTTTGACCTGACTGCGGGAGGGTCAGGACACCTGTCCCGATGACCACCAACCCTGGGCCTCCGGGCTAATGGCTGGCTAAGAGCCAAGGGCTATAGTGAGGTCTTCACCTCATCTGCTGATTGGCTAAAAAATAAACTTGCTGCTCATTGGTGGAAGGTAGGAGCTTCACAGAGATATTCATAAGCACAATCGGAAAAAGACAGTCCCAAAGAAGCACTCAGACACAGAATGGCCACCTCTATGAAAATCAGGATTTTAGAGTCAAAGGACCTGCAGAAGATATTCTGTCCCCGCCGTCCCTCCAAAACTCCATGGCAGAAAGACATCTACCCTCTTCTTAAAAATCTCAAGGGAAAAGAAAGAGGTTTCTGTGTATTCGTTAAGTTATACTGCTGTGATCTGAATGTTTGTGTTCCTCAAAATCCATATGTTGAAATCCCAACCCTCCAAGGCATGGTATGCAGAGGTGGAGCCTTTGGGAAGTGATAAGTGGGATTAGTACCCTTATAAAAGAGACCCCAAAGAGCTTCCTAACCCCTTCAGCCATATGAGGACAAAACAAGAGGACAGCTGTCTCTGACGAAGTGTCTTCACCAGACACTGACTCTGCTGGCACCGTGATCCTCCCAGCCTCCAGAACTCACAGAAATAAATGTCTGTTGGTTTGTTGTTTAAGCCACACTTTCTGTGATAATCCGTTACAGCAGCCTGAGCCCCCTAAGACACATACCATTAAAAAGAGGTGGGAGAAGGCTAGGGAAGGTACATAGTATAGGTTGAACAGCTACTCTGGGCAAGAACCATGCTCTGTGTTTTTTATATTTTATATTACAGAACTCTCAAACTCCTGAGAGATAAATAACACTGAGGCCATATTGCAGGTCAGGAAACTAAGGTTTATGGGGGCGAGGTGGTCAGCAGCTTGCCCGTTAGTGATGGTGATGTAAACTCAGACATGCCAGACTCCAGACACTGTGGTTCCACACAGCCAGCTGCTGCTGCCCAACACCATCTAGCTCTGTTTCCTTGCCTCTTTGCTGCGGGTGGGGAATAACAGAAGGAGGTGATGGGGTGCTGTGGCTTCAGACCCTGGGGCTCGACTTTGCAGGCTTGGGGTGGACCTTCGTCTTTCTCCCAGAGGCGAGCAGGCTCAGAAGGTTGGCCACCATGCAGAAGAGACCAACTTGTAAACAAGGTAGTGTTGGGGCGCCTACGTGGCTCGGTTGGTTAAACATCTGACTCTTGATTTTGGCTTGGGTCGTGATCTCATGGTTTGTGAGTTTAAGCGCCGTGCCAGGCTCTGTGCTGACAGTGTGGAGCCTGCTGGGGATCCTCTCTCTTCCTGTCCCTCTTCTCCTCCCCTTCTCTCTCTCTCTCTCTCTCTCTCAAAATAAATAAGTAAACTTGTTTTTTTTTTAAGAAAAAAAGAAAACAGGGTAGTGTTTATCCATTTATTATGACCAGATGGTGAAGCGTTGCCTGACTCCCCATCGGGTACCATCTACTGACTCCAGAGTCAAATCAGGTTCAGAACCAGAATGATATGAAGAAAGTCCATGCCAAGTGACTTTAGGAGTTTTAAATACATTTTTCATTGAGGTAAGCTATACATAAGATGTATTATGTTAACTATCTTTAAGCGTACAGTTCAGGGGCATTAAGTACACCCACCTTGTTGGGCAACCATCACTGCCATCCATCTCAGGAACTTTTCATCTTCCCAAACTGAAATTCTGTCCCCAGTAAACTCCAACTCCCCACTCTCCCTTGCCCCCGGCCCCTGGCAACCACCATTTTGCTTCCTGCCCCTATGAATTTGACTACTCCGGGAACCTCACGTAAGTGGCATCATAGTGTTTGTCCTTTAATGGCTGGCCTATGTCACCTAGAATAATGTCTTCAAGGTTGAATATATGGATTATAAGATCCTTTGAACAACGTGTTGTGGCCTGATAAGTCATCCCTCTCTGCTGAGGAATCTAAAGCCAATTGGTCTGCACTAGAAAACCACTAACAAACCCACACTGGCCTTTCTGCCCATGGACCGTACCTCCAGTAAAGCCATGTTAGGGGAACATCTTCTCCATTCCTACACTTCCGGGTCTTGCTAAAGTCCCCAGATGTCCAGGTCACTTTTCACTAACTTGTTTTGGGGGATGCTTCCCTGTCACAGCTGCACAGGCTCCTAATCTCATCAGAGTTAGACAGACCCCCAAATGCCCCAGGGGTGGTTCCCTCAGGGAAGACATCCAGAATCAGCAACTGCCTCATGGGGCTGGGGGTTCTTGGTTTCTGCCATACAGCTGAGCACCTGCTGGCCTTATTCTAGTCTTCTGCTCACTGGCTATTCCCACTCAATTACAACCCCAAAATAAAGCTGGCCTCTGGGTCCCTCCCCCGCCGCTTCATTCCAGCTCATCCACCGTCCTCCTCCTTGCCTGTGCCCACCTGTGCCAACCTGCCATTTGTCCCCTCACTGCCCCAGGAAAAGACCTTCCTTCAGTCATTCCTTGAGGGTTGAGGCAACCTGTCCCTCCTAACCACCTGCTGGCTGCCCCAGACTGCCTAGGGCAGCTTCACCCTGACCTCCTGGGAACACACACGGCCATGGATTGCATCATGCACACCTTTAGACTGCAAGTGCCACATGGGCAAGGACTCTGCTATTTGTCTTGGCTACACCTTTTTCTTTAATTCCCTGCTCTCTTCATTTACGGCCCCATAAAACTACAGGATTAGAAAGAAAGAAATAACCCATTGGCCGTTGGCGCTCCCTTTTCTGGGGAGAGGTTGGGAGGGGTCCTACTGTCCAAGTTCAGAAGTGAAAATAGCACCTTTCACCTAAATAAGGAGAGGAACCCAAGAGGCCTTGCAGAGCTCGACAGCTGCCCTCTGAGCCCTGTCTTGTCTGCTTCCAGAAGACCTTCCTCCCAGAGTGATGTCTTCTGGATGTGTCTACATGTCGCACCTCGTCCCATCTCCTATCCTGTCTCCCACCTTCTCACTCCCAGCCGTCCTCTCCCTTGTAACTGTCCAGAGCTGCCTCCAATCCCCACCGGAACCTTTCACCACCGTCCATTTTCCCTCCTGGATTCCAGACTTCTCCCTTCACCAAAACCCTGGTCCTGCTTCCCCAACAAACCCCCTCCATGGGGCCTCTCTCACCTTATTTGTAAACAGAGAATAAAACTAAAGACCCTCCCCCAGAAGCACCCTCTGTACCTCCTCAGCACCATCTGTCACCACAGACCACCTGCCCCTGCTGCTACCCAGAGGAAGTCCCACTGATGAGAGGCAGGGCTGGCCTGCAGTCCCCAGAGAGCTCTTCCAACCTCTCACCCACCATCAGTCACCCTAGCCGACACGTGGAAAGGCCCAGCTGACAAAACCCTCATCACTTCTATGGTGGAAGCATTCTGGCTTCCCAGCTCCACATTTTAGAAATCACCTGCCTTTTCATCTTCCTCTCAGGCCTATTTTCAAAAGTGAGAAGGGCACCTGGGCTGTTGAGTCAGTTGAGCGTCTGAGTCTCGATTTTGGCTCAGGTCACTATCTCGCAGTTCATGAGTTCTGGTCCCACATCGGGCTCTGTACTGTCAGTGCCAAACTCGCTTTGGGTCCTCTGTCCCCCTCTCTCTCTGTCTCTGCCATTCCTCTGCTCATGATCTCTCTCTCTCTCTCCTCTCTCTCAAAAATAAACATTATATTTATAGCAGCACTCTCAACAATAGCCAAATTATGGAAAGAGCCTAAATGTCCATCAACTGATGAATGGATAAAGAAATTGTGGTTTATATATACAATGGAGTACTACGTGGCAATGAGAAAGAATGAAATATGGCCTTTTGTAGCAACGTGGATGGAACTGGAGAGTGTGATGCTAAGTGAAATAAGCCATACAGAGAAAGACAGATACCATATGTTTTCACTCTTATGTGGATCCTGAGAAACTTAACAGAAGACCACGGGGGAGGGGAAGGAAAAAAAAAAGAGGTTAGAGTGGGAGAGAGCCGAAGCATAAGAGACTCTTAAAAACTGAGAACAAACTGAGGGTTGATGGGGGGTGGGAGGGAGGGGAGGGTGGGTGATGGGTATTGAGGAGGGCACCTTTTGGGATGAGCACTGGGTGTTGTATGGAAACCAATTTGACAATAAATTTCACATATTGCAAAAAAATAAACATTATAAATAAATAAATAAATAAATAAGTAAATAAATAAATAAATAAATAAATGTGAGAGAACTCCTTTTTTACCAACATTCAGTCCCATGACTGGAGGTATCTTTGACTGCTCCCTCCTCCACTCACACCCAACCTTTTTTTGTGACTTAAAAATTCATGCTAGACCAGGTCTCTTGCAGCACATTTCCTCTGGGTTCCATAGCTGCCTCCATCACTAGGGACCTGGTCCTCTCCAGCCTGGGCTGGGACACCAACCACCCAACAGCTCTCCCCACCCCTCCCCACTGCTACAGAACAGCCTCAGCAAGCCAACACCAGAAGCCTCCACGGCACCCTTCCTCAAAAACCCTAAATGCTTCCTTATTTTCTATAGAACAAAGTACTCAAAGCCCTGAGCACTCTGACCCCAGCCTCCCCTTCCAGAATCACCTCAGTGTAAGTACCTTCCACCACAATCGAATGAACATACTCTTCTTGCATAGAACACGTGTGGCTTATCCCCTGCTTTCCGGGGAATGTGCAATTAACTAAGAGAGAATTTGGTTTTGAAAGAAAGCAGTTATTATGCGGTATCTGATGGGTAGCAGGAATGATCCAGGAGAGAAAGAATGGATGAGTCAAAGGAGAGAGGGGAGATTTGTAGAGGCCACCCTCAAGCATCAGGAAGGAATGGGGTACACAGGAGAAGAGGGAGTAGCCTCACAGATGAACAAGGGCAGCATGGCCATGCACAGATGGGAAGGATGGTCCCAGACAGATCCTAAGGTACGTGGGCAGATGTTGGGATAGGAGCACACGGATGGCTTCTGTTTTCTCAGTGAGATAAGTAGTCGATGGGGTACCTGGATGGCTCTGTCATTTAACGTATGACTCTTGATTTCAGCTCAGGTCATGGTCTCGCGGTTCATGAGTTTGAGCCCTGTATCAGGTTCTGCACTGAGAGTGTGGAGCTTACTTGGGATTCTCTCTCTCACTCTCTCTCTGCCCCTGCCCCCTCACTCTCTATCTCTGTCTCTCAAAATAAATAAATAAACATTAAGAAAAAGAAGCTGAGAGAGAGGAAAAGGAGGTGGTGCGGAGGTCTGGAGAGAGAGAAGGAATGAAATATAGGATGACATCAACTATGAAAACACACACCCATTTTTATGTGGCTATGTCTGTCTGTCTGTCTAACTGTCTTTCTGTATACTAACCCCCTCTCCCTCTATCAGCCTGGACAGAAATACATCAGCCTGGATGTAATGTGAGTTACATCTCAACAGAGGGTTTACAGGAGGCTCCTGTTTTCTTCTTTGTATATTGTTTATATTTTCCAAAATGTGTCCAGTGAGTGAATTAATTTCATAATTAAAATAGAATTTTTCATAGCAAAAACAAAATGAATTACAGGCCGGTATCTGGAGTTAGACAAAATGGTCACTTTAGATAACAGGTTAAGAGAGTCTCAAACCAGAGTCAGCCTTGAAAAGAAAAGGCAGATTCTGACCCAAATAGGAATAGAAGGGTTTGCCTCTTCCATGAGGAAGGAACAAAATAGCTACAAACTCTCCCTTTCTCCCCTCCCTCCACACCTTCACCACACACACACACACACACACACACACACACACACACACACACACGCATATCAAGAGCTGCAGGGCCAAGGAGAGTACTGGGCTGTGAAGCTCTGTTCTCCCCACTGTCTGGGACCCTGTGTTCATGAAAATCTCATGTCTCTGGCTCTCTAACACCAGCCCACATCTTATAGTCTGTCCATTTTTTCTTTAAAGTTTATTTATTTTGAGAAAGAGAGGGCAAGGGAGGTGCAGAAACAGAAAGAGAGAGAGAGAATCCCAAGCAGACTCCACACCAGCAGTGCAGAGCTTGATGCGGGGCTTGAACTCATGAACCATGAGATCCTAACCTGAGCCAAACCAAGAGTCAGTTGCTTAACTGACTGAGCCACCCAGGTGCCCCTCATAGTTTGTCCATTTGACACCATAAAAACCCTGAAGTTGTCTACAAGTATGGTCTCTGTGCTGTGTGCCTCTCAGGAGGGCAAGGGGTCACAAAATCCAGAAAAGTATGGCTTTTGAAAGAAAGATGACAGCGTATAGTTGCAATAAGGCTGAGCTGGCTGAGCAGAGAGGAAATAAACACCAAACGTGAATCTCAAATTTTGTCCACGGCTTCTGAGAGAGGACAGTCCTGGGCTGTCATCATCTGTCCCCCCCATGTACGTGGCAGTAAGTCACGGAGACACACGACAGAAGGCTCCTCTCTCCAAGCCGGGCCAGTGTTCCGAGCCCTGATTGCCTTACAGACCAAAAAGAGTGAGTTTTAAAAGCACAGGCAATGAAAGAAAGAAAGAAATTGGACTACAGCAAACTTTAAAACTTCTGTGCAGCCACAGACACAATCAACAGAGTAAAAAGGCTTTCTACAGGATGCGAGAGAACATTTGCAAATCCTCTATCTGATAAAGGGTTAATACCCAGAATATCTCAAGAATTTCTACAATCCAATCATAACGGAAAAAAACAAATAACCCCATGAAAAGTGAGCAAAGGACTTGAATACGCACTTCTCGAAAGGAGAGACATACGAAAGGCCAATAAGCACTCGAAGAGATGCTAATCATTAGGGACCTGCAAATCAAAACTGAGAAGGGGAAACATTCAGACTAAACAGCTAGAGGAACGACGTGGACAGGCCCCTGCAGCTGTGACGTGGCTTTCCCAGGAAGAGCAAGGCATCCGTGTCACTGGGGCGTCCGAAGCACAGTATTAGACCAACACCTTTCTCAGGGGGAAAGGTGGAGATGATGTACAGGTTCTCACAGGATGCTCTTGGGCGACTCGGAGCCGCCCCAGGATTTTCACACCGACAAGCTCCTTACTTGCATCCAAAACTCAAGCGTACCTGGAAGCAAAAGGAGAGACCAACTCAGGTTGGCTCCGTGGAAAAGGCTCCCTGCCCACCCTGTGCGAGTTCCACGGCCACGCACCTGGAGCCCTGGCAATGCAGGCAGGCGTTGCTGCCCTCCTGCACTTTGGGGCACCTGGCACCACAAAACACATTTCTAAATTTTTTCTTTTAATGTTTATTTATTTTTGAGACAGAGGGAGACAGAGCGTGAGCGGAGGAGGGGCAGAGAGAGAGGGAGACACAGAATCCGAAACAGGCTCCAGGCTCTGAGCCGTCAGCACAGGGCCACACGCGGGGCTCGGACGCACAACCGTGAGATCATGACCTGAGCCGAAGTCGGACGCTCAACCGACCGAGCCACCCAGGCGCCCCACGCAACACGTTTCTAAAGGACCAGTTCGGGAGCCCAGAGAGGGAGAGGGCCTTGTTCAAGGCCTCCCAGCAGGTCAGAGGCCGAGCCTCACGCAGGTCTTTGACTCCGCACTGTGTCCGCTCACCGCCCCCAGCCGGTGCCTGATACCAAGCCTGAAGGCCACCAGCTTTTTCGACAAGTGGCACCAAAATCTGAGCAAGTCCATCTTATCTAATGGAAGTCGCTCTCCCCACTTTGACCCTCTTTCCCCGTCTGCGTCTGGCCCCATGCCTACGTTTCTATTACCAACACTCAGGCTTCCTGCCCCGCCGGAGGCTCCCCACCCCGTGACTGTTTGAGGCGTCCTCCTCTCCGGATGAGCTGGCAGCCATCGCGACTGCCGGCCTCCTCCTCTGAACTACGCTCTTTCCCACCACGGCCATTGACCGCCACAGAGCGAGTCTCCAAATCTTCTCCCATCAAGCGGGATGGTACCTGTTCTTTTCCGCTGGGGTAGTCTAAACAGGCATCTTAAGAAAAAGACACTGATTGCCAAGACAGTCGGAGATAAGGGAAGATCATCTGTCTGCCCAAATGGCTCGGGCCGGGCCTGAGGTGCAGCGCGGTCAGTGATTTTAGCACAGACCCTGCTCGACATTAGGCTCTTACAAACTCTAGATAAGGCGCTCTTTTTTATAAGGCTTGGAGGAGTAGAAGGGAGACGGGGAGTTGCATGATAGTTGCCACTGTAGATAAGGAGAATATATATTTTGTTTAACCAAACCTGTCCTTTGGCTGGAAACTCCACTGAAATAGCATCCATCAAATCCTTTTCTGATTTACACAAATACCTGATTCCCCCGATAAGGAAAAGTGTAAGTCAACACTGCTCTGTTGTAATTGGGTGTTACCTGCCCAGATACCGGACTTTTTATCTACAGATCCTTTTGCAGGCTCCCTTCAGCTTTATCTGCCTCGTAGGTGTGACCAAATTGCTGTGTGTGTGTGTGTGTGTGTGTGTGTGTGTGTGTGTGTGTGTGTTCCAAGGGTCCATTCATGAATATGTCCCAAAGAAATGGCACAGAAAAACAGTGACTTGGAATCTAAAGAGGAGAAAAAAAGGGAGACGACAGGAGAATGATGGATCCATTTAATAATCGTACCTAAGCCGCCTCGAATTGTCTGCTCTTCGGAGATCTCGTCTGCTATCCATCACCCATAACACGGGGAAGCCGAATCCTGGGGCTGCCCTGATAAGAGGCCAATGCTGTGGTAAATCATCCCACACCTCTGGACTCAGTTTCTCCATCTAAGAAAGGGAAAATTATATCTACCACCATGTATCTATCATGAGGATAAATGAGCTGCCTTACACCGAGTGATCTTAAAACAGAGAGGCTGGTGGATTAAATAAAGATTTACAAAGAATTATGTCCAGATGATCATTATTGATGATGTGCTTCATGAAGGTAATAGATGAGACCTGGAAGGGACCCCAGAGAAAACCTGCTTCCGGTACCTCTATTTCCAGATGAAAAAAAAAAAACAAAGAAAAAAAAAAACAGGGAACCATCCCCCATGCACCACCCCCCTCCACACACACACACACACACACACACACACACACACACACACACCTTCCTCAGCTGGCTGGTCAGGTCAGTACCTGGGGAAGACAGGTTGGTGATGCAAATCACTGGTAACTCAAAGTCCACCCTTCTAGCCCTGAAAAGTGACACAGTAGCAATGCAGAGAAACAGCTGTGACAAAATTTTGAGCAATGTAGCAGAATACAAAGTAGCACACTGTGTACTACAGTATACATATCTCAAAATGAATGAAAATAATTGGGAGTGAGTTTTAGTTTAGAATTTGGTCTCTAATTTCACCGCTTTGTTACTGGTCTATTATTACATTCTTTGTAAAAGAATTTTTTTTTTGCATGCAATACAAAAATGGATAAAGTATAAAAAGTAAAAGTGCCCACACCACCCTCACTCCTCAATCTCTTAATCCCATTCTCCCAGGGTAACTCCTTTATATTTGCAGCGTCTTTCCAGATCTTTCTCAGATACAAACCTGAACCACAATGTTTCTATTTATGTGTGTGTGTGTGTGTGTGTGTGTTTTTAATGAAAATGGTGTGAGGTGGTGACTCTCAGGTGTCACCCTACTCAACAACAGAACGAATCGCCCTGTGACTATAAGCCATCAAAGGGGGGGAGGGTACACTCTCCACCAAAGGACTAGGAAAAGGTGACTAGTGGAACAGGATGAGAAAAGAGTTCATTCACCTTCTTAAGAGGAGACTTTACTCCCAGAAAAACACGAACTCAGCACGGTTCCTCCTGGTCCAGCTTCTTCCCCTTCAGCCCGAAAGCACCAAGTGCATTAGTCTGTGGACTCAGTCCCCACCAGCTTAGTCACAGGCCAGCTTGATGGAGGTGAGGCTCTGAGACATCAGGGAATCAGTGTGCGTGAGTGATTTGGGAAAAACAAATCATAAAAGAGGAATTATGGGAATAGCAGGTGGAGCAGGCAGGCATTATGTCCAACATATTTTGTTATGTACATGCGTAATATTCCTGGAAAATTCACCATCTTTCATGACCTAATTCAAATGCAACTTTCATTAAATATTCATTTATTCTTAACTCTGGGTTGTCATAATGTACTAATCCAAATTTTGAAACAGGGTACTTTCTTTTTTTTCTTAATTTATATTTGAGAGAGAGAAAGAGAGACAAAGTAGGGGGAGGAGCAAAGGGAGAGGGAGAGAGAGAGGGAGGGGGAGAGAGAGAGAGAGAGAGAGAGAGAGAGAGAGAGAGAGAATCTTAAGCAGGCTGCAAGCTCAGTGCGGAGCCTGACGTGGGGCTCAATCCCAGGACCCTGGGATCATGACCTGAGCCAAAATATAAAGTCAGACACTCAACCAACTGAGCCACTCAGGCACCCCTGGAACAGGGTACTTTCATAATGCCATGCCCTAAGTACCCTCCAAGTATAAGGACACCCTCGTTCACAGGCCATCTCCATCAACACATGCCCCCATCTATTGACCCAAAAACACTTGTAAGTGGGCTCTCCATATTTAGAGTTGCCAGATTTAGCAAATAAACACATAGAATACTGAGTAAAATTTGAATTTCATATAAACAACAAATCATATTTTGGGGTGCCTGGGTGGCTCAGTCAGTTAAACATCTAACTTTGGCTCAGTTCATGATCTCACAGTTCATGAGTCAAACACCACATAGGGCTCTCTGCTTGTTGGTCCAGAGCCAACTTCGAATCTCCTGTCCCTCTCTCTCTGCCATATGCATTCTCTCTCTCTCAAAAGTAAATAAACATATTTTTTTTAATGTGCAAGCTCAAAATAATTCCTTTGCACATTTAATCAGGTACAGTGGTACCTCACTTAGTCTTTGAAATAAATTACAGATATATCTCAATCATATTTCAACCATGTGTTGTAACCCTGTGGGTTATACTAAACATCATCATCATCTCAACTACCATTTATATAGTTAGTAGTTTATAAAATACTTACCAATTATGTGTGCAATTGAATATAATGCTCATAAATATCCTGTGAGGTAACCATTTATTACCATCACCATTTTTAAGCGTAAAACTTTGATATATTATTTTTGTTTTTATTCACAGGGCGTCTGCCAGACAAGAGGAGATCAGAGGAATAAGTATCTTGTTCAATTGCCAAACAGCTGGTAAGCGAAAAACAAAAAAAACCAAAACGGGTGTTAAATCAGGGTCATCTAATTCTAAATCCTGTGCTTCTTTATCTCCACACATCCCTAGTCTAAAAGCAAAAAATAAGTTAGTAATACATAATATTTCCATAAAAGTGGGAAAGTAAGGATTAGGAAAAAGAAAAAAATTGGGGCACCTGGGTGGCTCAGTCGGTTAAGCGTCTGACTCCGGCTCAGGTCATGATCTCACAGTTTGTGAGTTCGAGCCCCACATGGGGCTCTGTGCTGACAGCTCAGAGCCTGGAGTCTGCTTTAGATTCTGTGTCTCCCTCTCTCTCTCTCTCTCTTTCTCTGCCCCTCCCCTGCTTGCTCAGGGGCGCACTCTCTTTCTCATTCTTAAAAATAACACTAAAACAAAAAAAAGGAAAAAGAAAAAAATGTAAATCACCAGATATGCCATCACCCAAAACCAACCACTTTTAAAATGTTAGAATTAACTGTATCTCCTTCCAGACATTTTCCAACACAAATAGATAACATGGGTATATACCTAAATAAATAGTATCTATCTATCCATCTATATGAGCTACAGAGACCTATTCAAAATATCTATCTGATGACGTAATTCTCTTGATTAAAACTCTTCAAAGACTTACCATTTTCCTGGAGATAAAACCCAAAATCCTAGCATGGCTTGCAAGGTCATGAAGTGGCCCAAGCTGGTCTTGATCTGATCACATCCCACCTTACTCTGCTCTTCAGCCACATTGACCATCTTTCAGCTTTGTTAACTCAATTAACAAAAATGATGCTGCATTTATGTTTTAATTTGCATTTATATAAATTATTAGTGAAGTTTCACTTTTTTCACATTAATTGGCAATTTTTCTTTTTTGTGTGAAATGTCTAGTTATAGTCTTCATCTAATTTTCTACTGAAGCCTTGTCTTGTTCTTACTGATTTGTAAGTGCTTTCTATATATTAAAAACGTTGTGGGTGCCTGGGTGGCTCAGTAGTTTAAGCGTTTGACTCTTAATCTCAGCTCAGGTCTTGATCTCAGGGTGGTGAGTTCAAGCCCCACATTGGGCCCCATGTTGGGTGTAAAGCCTATGTAAAAAAAAAAAAAGTTGACCTTTGTCTGACATGTAAGTTGCAGATAACTTCTTCCAATGTCTCATAGTAATTTTTTGCCATACAGAGTTTTAATTTTTTATCTAGTTACATTTATAAATATGTTCCTTTATAGTTTCTACCTTTGATGTCATGCATTGGTCTTTCCTACCCTGAGATTATATAAGTAAATGTTCAGTATATTTTTTTCTACAACTTTTTGGTTTTATTTTTATTTATTTTAATAATTTATTTGTTTTTTAATTTACATCCAAGTTAGTTATCATATAGTGCAACAATGATTTCAGAAGTAGATTCCTTAATGCCCCCTACCCATTTAGCCCATCCCCTCTTCCACAACCCCGTTTGTTCTCCGTATTTAAGAGTCTCTTATGTTTTGTCCCCCTCCCTGTTTTTATATTATTTTTGCTTCCTTTCCCTTATGTTCACCTGTTCTGTGTCTTAAAGTCCTCACATAAGTGAACTCATATGATATTTGTCTTTCTCTGACTGACTTATTTCGCTTAGCATAATACCCTCTAGGTCCATCCACATAGTTGCAAATGACAAGAGTTCATTCTTTTTGATCACTGAGTAATACTCCATTTTATATATATACCACATCTTCTTTATCCATTCATCCATCGATGAACATTTGGGCTCTTTCCATATTTTGGCTATTGTTGATAGTGCTGTTATAAACTTTGGGGCACATGTGTCCCTTCAAAACAGCATTACTGTATCCCGTGGATAAATGCCTAGTAATGCAATTGCTGGGTTGTAGGGTAGTTCTATTTTTAGTGTTTTGAGAAACCTCTATACTGTTTTCCAGAGTGACTGCATGAGCTTGCATTCCCACCAACAGTGCAAAAGAGATCCTCTTTCTCCGCATCCTTGCCAACATCTGTTGCTGCCTGAGTTGTTAATGTGAGCCATTCTGACTGGTGTGAGGTGTATCTCATTGTGGTTTTGATTTGTATTTCCCTGATGATGAGTGATGTTGAGCATTTCTTCACGTGTCAGATGGCCATCTCAGTGTTTTCTTTGGAGAAGTGTCTATTCATGTCTTTTGCCCATTTCTTCCCTGGATTATTTGTTTTTTGGGTGTTGAGTTTGATAAGTTCTTTATAGATTTTGGATACTAACCCTTTATCTGATATGTCATTTGCAAATATCTTCTCCCATTCTGTCGGTTGCCTTTTAGTTTTACTGATTGTTTCCTTTGCTGTGCAGAAGCTTTTTATTTTGATGAGGTCCCAGTAGTTCATTTTTGCTTTTGTTTTCCTTGCCTCCAGAGATGCGTTGAGTAAGAAGTTGCTGTGGCCAAGGCCAAAGAGGTTTTTGCCTGCTTTCTCCTTGAGAATTTTGATGGCTTCTTGTCTTACTTTGAGGTCTTTCATCCATTTTGAGTTTGTTTTTGTGTACCATGTAAGAAAGTGGTTCAGTTTCATTTTCCTACATGTCGCTGTCCAGTTTTTCCAGCACCATTTGCTGAAAAGACTGTCTTTTTTCCATTGGATATTCTTTCCTGCTTTGTCAGAGATTAGTTGGCCATACGTTTGTGGGTCCATTTCTGGGTTCTCTGTTCTGTTCCATTGATCTGAGTGTCTGTTTTTAGGCCAGTACCATACTGTCTTGATGATTACAGCTTTGTTATACAACTTGAAGTCCAAGATTGTGAAGCCTCCAGCTTTGGTTTTCTTTTTCAAGATTGCTTTGGCTATTCAGGGTCTTTTCTGATTCCATACAAATTTTAGGATTGTTTGTTCTAGCTCTGTGAAGAATGCTGGTGTTATTTTGATAGGTATTGCATTGAATATGTAGATTGCTTTGGGTAGTATTGACATTTTAACAATATTTGTTCTTCCTATCCAGGAGCATGGAATCTTTTTCCATTTTTTTGTGTCTTCTTCAATTTCTTTCATAAGCTTCTATATTTTTCAGTGTATATATTTTTCACCTCTTTGGTTAGATTTATTCCTAGGTATTTTACGGTTTTTGGTGTGGTTTTATTTTTTTTAATTATATGTTTAATCCAACTAAAATTTATACATACAGTACTGTGTGAGATAAAATTTGTTATTATACTTTGTTATATGGTTAGCAGTTATCCAAATACTTTTATTGAATAATCTGTTCTTTCTGAAATGGCACATTATAATGTAATAAACTTCTATATATAGTTCTGGACTACCTATTTCTGTTCCATTGATCTATCTAGTATTATTAAGTCAGTGCCACAGTGCTATGATTATAGCTTTATAGTACATTTTAACATTTAGTGGTCAAGTCCTCTATGATTACTTTTCTTTCATGGCTATTTTCATCCCTTTATTGTTTTAAATAAATGTTAGGATAAATTTATGAAGTTCTAAAATATCAGTGTATCTTTCAATATTGAGTCTTCTCATCTAACAGAATAGTGTGTTTCTCCATTTATTCCACCTCTTCCTTCTCTCTCAATAAAGTTTAACATTTCTTTTGTGAAATCCTTCACTCTGCATTGTCAGTGAAAACCACATAGGAAGCCTGGTCTCACAACCCCACCCCAGTAGCAACGTAGCAACCACACTCTCAGCTGGAATGGTGTTAGAGAAACCGAATGGAGTCAGGACTTTCACCACCACACTTTGATAATGAGGCCATCCTTCTTCTCATGGCATAAGTAGAGGCCACACAGATAGAAACAAGACGCCTCCAATGATCTCAGGGAGAGTTGCATCAGTAGAGGCTTAGTGGGGAGGCTGAATTTCCAGTAGTGCCAGAAACCTACTGTAACAGAAGGTTTAAATAAGATCCAGTCTTGTCATGTAATATGCAAAATGTCCAGGTTTCAACTGAAAGTCATTCCTTATACTGAGAACCAGGGAAAATTCATCCTGATAAGAAAAGACATTCAACCAAGATGACACACATGTTAGAATTATCTGAGAAAGGTTTTCTAAGCCATAATAGAAGTGTTTCAAGAAGCAATTACAAACACACTTGAAACAAATGAAAAAGCAGAAACTCTTAGCAAGGAAGAACAGAGAAAGAAGAGCCAAATGGAAATTTTAGAACTAAAAAAATACAGTAACCAAAATTAAAAATTCAGTAGATGGATTCAACAGCAGAATGGAGGATACAAGGATAAGAATCAGTGAACTTGAAAATAGAACACAAGGAGCACCTGGCTGGCTCGGTTGGTGGAGCACACAACTCTTGATCTTGGGATTGTGGGCTCAAACCTCATGTTGGGTATAGAGATCACTTAAAAATAAAATATCTAAGACAAAAAATAGAACAGTAGAAATCATTACCCAGTCTAAACAACGGAGAGAAAATAGACTTAAAAATGAAGAGAACTTCAGAGATAATGAGATGATAACAAAAAAATAACAAGTCACTGGAATCCCAGAAGAGAGCAAGGTTAAAAAAGTATTAAAAAAAAAAAAGACTTAAAATTTCCAAATTTGCCAAAAGACATAAACTTAGAGATTAAAAAAAAACTGAGTAAACCTCAAAACAGGATAAATTTAAAGAAATTCACCTCAAAACTCATTATAACCAAGCTCTGGGAAAATAAAGACAGAGGAAAAGTCTTGAAAGCAGTGAGAGAAAAATGACACCCCACCTATGAGGAAAAATAATTGGAATTACAGCATATTTCTCAGCAGAAACCATGGGGGCCAGAAGAAAGTAGCATAATATTTTCTAAGTGCGAAAAGAAAAAAAATTGCCAACTCAGAATTCTACACTCAGCAAAAATATCTATCAGGAATGAGGGTAAACCAAGTCATGCTCAAATGAAATAAAATTAATAGAACTTGTTGCTAAAGACCTACATTAAAAGAATGGCTAAAGGAAATTCTCTAAACAGAAAAGAAACAATAAAAGAAAAAATCTTGGAACATCAGGAAGGGAGAGAGAACAACATAAATGGGAAACTATTGGTAAATAAAATAGATTTTCCTTCTCTTTTTGAATTCTTAAAATTATAGTTGGCCTCTGAAGCAACAATTTTAACATTGATATGGTTCTCAATGTATGCAGAGGAAATACTTAAGACAATTACACTGTAAATGGGAGAGGAACATAAAGGGAGGTAAGATTCCTACACTTCATTCCTTCACTCAAAGTGGTATCAATACCAGTTGATAGTGATAGCTTATGTCACTAAAAAAGCTGTACAAAGAGACACATTCAAAAACACTGTAAGAACACCATCAACCAACAAAAAATAATCAATATTGGTACAACATTCCACCCAACAACAGCAAAATACACATTTTTTTCAAATATCCATGGAACTGATACAGATCATGTCCTGGCTCATAAAACAAACTTGAATAAATTTAAAAGAATTGAAATCATACAGAATGTGTTCTTTGACCACAATAAAGTGAAAATAAGAAATCAATAGCTGAAAAAGAACTGGAAAATCTGTAGACTCTTGGAAACTAAGCAATACACTTCTAAATAATACATGGTTCAAAGAGTAAGTTTCAAGGAAAATCATAAAATACATAAAACAGTATGAAAATACAACATAAAAAATTTGAGGGGTGAAAATACTAATTCAAAAAGATATATGCAATCCTGGGGCACCTGGGTGGCTCAGTCAGTTAAGCATCTGACCCTTGATTTCAGCTCAGGTCATGATCTCACAGTTAGTGAGTCTGAGCCCCAGGTTGGGCTCCATGCTAATAGTGCAGAGCCTGTTTGGTATTCTCTTTCTCTCTCTGCTCTCTCTCTCTCTCTCTGCCCCTCCCTCCATTTGTATTCTCTAGCTCTCTCTCAAAATAAATAAACATAAAAAAAGATATATGCAATCCCATGTTTGTTACAGCATTATTTACAATAGCCAAAACATGGAAAAAACCTATGCCCACCAAGAAATGAATGGATAAAGAAGGTATGGTATATGTACAATGGAATATTACTCAGCCATAAAAAAAGAATAAAATATTGCCATTTGAGGCAACATGGATGGACCTTGAGGGCATTATGCTAAGTGAAATAAGTCAGAAAAAGAAAGATAAATGCCATATGATCTCACTTATAATGGATTTTTTTTTAATAAACTCCATAGATACAAAGAACAGATTGGTGGTTGCCAGAGGCAGGGGATGAAGGGTGGGAAAAATGAGTGAAGATGGTCAAAAGGTACAAATTTTTAGTTATAAAATAAGTAAGTCATGCAATGTAATATACAGCATGATGACTACAGTTAACAATACTATATTGCATACTTGAAAGTTGCTTGGAGAGTAAATCTTAAAAGTTGTTATCACAAGAAAATAAGTGTAACTATGTATGGTGATAGATGTTAACTAGACTTATTTATAGTGATCATTTCACAATATATACAAATACCAAATTCTTACATTGTTGACCTGAAACATACATTATATCTCAATTATACCAACCACAAGGAGACAGGGATTTCTCTACCACTGCCTAGTTGTGCTCTTTGAACATGTAATCTTGTTCTGATTTAGCTTTGCAATCTGTAAAGGAGGACATAATTTTTTAAAATGTGGGGGGCACCTGGGTGGCTCAGTTGGCTAAGCGTCCAACTTCAGCTTAGGTCATGATCTCTTGGTTTGTGGGTTCAAGCCCTGTATAGGGCTCCATGCTGACAGCTTGAAGCCTGGAACCTACTTCAGATTCTGTGTCTCCCTTTCTCTGCCCCTCCCCGATTTGTGTTCTGTCTCTGTCTTTCAAAAATAAATAAACATTAAAAAAATTTTTCAAATTTTGAGAGGCATAGTTAAGGCAGTGTTAAGAAGGATATTTATAACACTAAATGGTTGTATTAGAAAAGGGAAAAAGTCTCAACTAAATAAGCTCCCACCTCAAAAAGCTAGAAAAGTCAGAGTGAAATAAATCCAAAGTACGTAGAAGGAAAGAAATTAAAAAGGCAATAATAGATATCAATGAATTTGAAAACAGAAAAAATGATAGAGAAAAATCAATGAAACAAAAAGCTGGTTGAAAAGATCAATAAAATTGACAAAACTCTAGCAAAATTGAAAATTTTAAAAGGAAAGCAAAGATACAAATTGCCAAGATCAGGTATGAAACAAGGAATATTATTTCAGACCCTCCAGGCATCATAAGACAAAAAAGGAGTACTATGATCCATTCTACACACATAAGTTTGACAGCTTAGATGAAATTGACCAATTCCTCAAAAAACAAACTACCACAACTTACTTAATATGAAATAGATCATTTTAGTAACCCTGTAACTCCTGAGAATATTACATTTGTAATTTAAATTCCCAAAAAGGAAATATCCAGGCACAGATTATTTTATTGGATAATTCTACCAAATATTATGAATGTGAAGAAATAACAGCAATTCTATACAATCTCTTCCTAAAAACAGAAATGGAGGAAACATTTCCCAGTATATTTTATAAGGCCAGTATTACCCTGATACCAAAGCAACACCAAGAAACACACAAAAAGAACATGACAGACCAATATCTTTTTATATAAATGCAAAATCCTTAACAAAATATTAGTAAATAGAATACAGCAATATATAAAAAGAATTGCTCATCATGACTAGAGAGATTTATTCCAGGGATGCAAATCTGGTCAAATATTTGAAAATCAATCAGTGTAACCCACCACATTAATAAGCCAAAAAAGATAAATCATATGATCATATCAATTGGTACAGAAAAAAGCTTTTGACAAAATTTGACATCTATTCACAAAGAAAACTCTCTGAAAACTAGGAAGAGGAGAATTTCCTCAACTTGATTAAGATTATTTACAAAAGACTTATACCTAACATTATACTTAATGGTGAAAGACTGAATGCTTTCTCCTTAAGATTGAGAATTAGAGAAGGATATCCACTCTCATTACTTCTGTTCAACACAGTACTAGAAGGTTAGTCAGAACAATGAGACAAATAAAGAAAATAAAAGTAATGCAAATAAGAAAGGAAAAAATAAAAGTATGCCTAGTAGCAGATGACATGATAATCTACATAAAAAACCCCAAGGAATCACCAAAAAAGATTTCTAGAACTAAAAAGTGAGTTCAACAAGGTTGCAGGATACAAGATCAACAATTATGTTTTTATATGCTAGCAACAAAAATGAGAAAACTGAAATTAGAAGTATAATATATACAATTGCTCAAAAAATAAATACTTAAGAGTAAGCTAACAAAACATGTATAGGACTATATACTAAAAATTATAAAACACTAGTGAAAGAAATCAAGAAATATTTAAATAAATAGAGAGCTATACCATGTCCATGGATTGAAAGACTCAACATAGTAAAGATGTCAATTCTCCCAAAATTCATATATAGATTTAATGCAACTCTCGTGAAACTCTCAGTAAGACTTTTATAACTACAGACAAGATTATTTTAAAATTTATGTAGGTAGCCAAAAGAATTAGAGTAGTTAAAATGATTTTGAAAAAGCAGAATAAAATAGGAGAAATCATTTTGCTTGATTTTAAGACTTATTATATAGCTATAGTCATCAAGAATGCATAGTATTTTTTTAATTTTTTAATGTTTATTTATTTTTGAGAGAGAGAGAGATAGAGCATGAGCAGGGGAGGAACAGAAAGAGAGGGAGACGCAGAATCCAAAGCAGGCTCCAGGCTCTGAGCTGTCAGCACAGAGCCTGACACAGGGCTCGACACAGGGCTCAAACTCACGGACCGCAAGATCATGACCTGAGCCAAAGTCAGATGCTTAACCGACTGAGCCACCCTGGTGCCCCAAGAAAGTATAGTATTTTTAAAGAAGTAGATACAAAGACCATTGAAACAGAATGGAGAACCAAGAAAGAGACTCACACAAGTACATCCAGCTGATTTTTGACAAAGGTCCAATTCAATGGAGGAAGGATAGTCTTTCAACAAATGGTGCTGGAGCAACTGGATGTCCATAGGTAAAACAAATAAATAAACTTTGAACTAAACTCACACCTTATACAAAACTAATTATCATAATTAATAATTAATTAATTATCAAAATTAATTATCATAGATTTAAATGTAAAATATACAGGTATAAAACTTTTAGAAGAAAGCATAACAGAAAATCTTCAGAATCTAGGGTTTGGTGAATGTTTCTTAGACACCACACCCAAAGTATGATCCATAAAAGAAAAATTAATAACTTGAACTTTATAAAAATTGAAAACTTTTCTCAGTGAAAGACCCTCCTAAGAAGATTAAAAAATAAGTCAGAGACAAGAAGAAAATATTTGAAATATTTGCAATAACTAGTTGTAATAATAGTGCAAATATTCGTAAAATAATCTGACAAAAGATTCCCATCTAGAATATATCAAGAACACTCAAACTCGACAGTGAAAAAAGAAACAACCCAATTAGAAAATGGGCAAAAGACACGAAGAGACATTTCACTGAAGAGAATATACAATTGCAGATAAGCACATGGAAAGATTTTCAATAAACGTCACTAGCCATCAGGAAAATGCAAACTAAGACCATGATAAATATCACTGTAAACCAATCAGAAGAGCTAAAATTGAAAATAGTGAGAGACCAAATACTCCACAAGGATGTGGAAAAACTGGATCTCTCACACATTGGTGGCAGAATATAAAATGATACTGTCACTCTGGAGGACAGTTTGGCAGTTTCTTACAAAACTAAATATACAGTTACCATGTGACCCAGCAATCACATTCCCGGCATTCATCCCAGAAAAATAAAAACCTATGTCCACACAAAAACCTATACACAATTACTTTTAGCAGCTTCATTTGTAATAGCCAAGAACTGGAAATAACCAAAATACCCCTCAACAGGTTAATGGTTAAAGACTGGCGCATCCATACCATGGGATTCTACGCAGCAATGAAAAGAAATGAACTAATGATACCTGCAACAACTTGAATGAATCTCAAGAACATTATGCTGATTTTCAAAAGCCAATTTCAGGGTGCCTAGGTGGCTCAGCCAGTTGGTTAAGCATCTGATCTTGACTTCAGCTTAGGTCATGATCTCACAGTTAGTGGGTTTGAGCCCCATGATGTGATCTGCGTGGACAGCACAGAGCCTGCTTGTGATTCTCTCTCTCGCTTTCTGTCTCTTTGCCCTTCTCTCTCAAAACTAAATGCACATTTAAAAAATAAAATAAAATAAATAAAAATAAAAAGCCAATCTCACAAGGTCACATACTGTATGATTCTATTTATATTACATTCTCAAAATAACTAAATTACAGAGATGGAGAAAATTGGTGGTTGCCAGGGGTTAGGGAGGGGGATGGGTGTGACTATAAAGGAGTAGTACAAGGGGGAGGGAGTCTTTGTGGTAATGGAATAGTTCTGTATCTTGACTGCAGCGATGGTTACACAAATCTACATATGATAAAATGGCACAGAACTATACACATACATTGTACCATGTTCCTGAATTTGATACTGTGCCATAACCATGAAAGATGTAATCACTGAGGGAGGGAAACTGGGTAGAGCATATGGAATGTCTCTGTACTGTCTTTGCTTCTTTCTGTGAATATGTGTGTGTGTGTTATATTAATACATTACATTATTATATATACTCAGTGGTGTATTAGCAGCCAAGAGACCTTCCTATGAATAAGGCCTGTAAAGGGAAGAGCATTTGGGTTATAATGAGTCCTTTCCTCATATTTTAATTGCACACATTTCTTTTAACAAGCTATGGATGATGGTCAGGGATAAGAACAATGATTGCACTGCCTTCCTTTTATTTTTGAGAAAGGGAGAGCATGCACGCACAAGAGTGAGGTAGGAACAGAGAGAGAGGAGGACAGAGGATTCAAGGCAAAGCAGGTTCTGCACTGGCAGCAGAGATCCTGACCTCAGCCGAAGTCATTGCTTAACCAACTGAGCTGCCCAGGCACCCCACACCGTCTTCCTTTTAAAGTATATAATGTCAAAGGAAGGCTTAATCACTTAGAACTTAATAAAAATTGGGGCACCTGGCTGGCTCAGTCAGAAGAACATGCGACTCTTGATCTCAAGGTTGTGAGTTCAAGTCCCACACTGGGTGTGGAGATTACTAAAATAAATAAACAAATTTTACTTTTTCAAAAAAAGAATTTGAGGGGTGCTTGGGTGCCTCAGTTGGTTAAGCAGCCAACTCTTGGCTTCGGCTCAGGTCATGATCTCACGGTCATGACAGAGCGGAGCCTACTTGGGACTCTGTCTCCCTCTCTGCCCCTCCCCTACTTGCCCTCTACCTCTCTCTCAAAATAAATAAAAATAATCACTTCTCAGCCTTTTGGCTAAGATCAAGTGCAAAATAAAATTAATTAATTAATAATAAAATAATTTTGTAGAAACTGTCAAACCATGAGAGAAAAAGGGATACAGTTTCTTCAGTTCCATAGTCTCCTCATTTATACAGGCCAGCCAGTCAATGGAATTACAAATTATTCTGTGTGTGCAGCCCTTTGTTGGTATTCTTCCATTGCAAGTGTCTAAAAAAAATCATATTAGCTTAATAAAGGTATAGCTGAATCTAGGGGTTCAAAATATGTCATCAGGGCGCTCATTACCTCCCAGACTTTCTTTCACATGTGGAGCCTGAAGTACACATCCCACCAACTTTGGAGCCCCAGTGGACAGATGGCTTGTTTTTCATCATTAGCCTTGGCTGGAAAGTCCCAGGAAAACCTGAGTGCATCTTCAAATTGGCCAACTTGGGACACTTGTTCCAACTAAGCCACCAAAAAATAAATGTCCCAGAGGAAAGAGGATTCTGCCACTTGAAGAAGGGATGAGAAAGGCCAAGTGCTGGGACCATCCTTCCTAAAAAGCCCTCTCTGCCCTTAAAAAGGGAATTTTCAGGCAGTCTGTGCTCCTGAAGACTTTATGTTCCACAAGGAGAAATAAGATAAGCCCAAATGCCCAAGTTGTATATCAACACAAGAGACAGGAGCTTGCAAATATGTACGCATTGAACCCCAACTTTCTAAAAGACTGATCTGAGTAGGATATCAGGAAAGTGTGAATAACAAACTGCTGCACTGGTCTTGGACATGAGTGGAGGACCTGGAATCTGATGGATCTGGTATGGGGCGGGGGGGATCTAATTTCAAAGGAAGGGAAGCATTTTGGCTCCTGAACACACAAGGTTAATGGGTCAAATGAGAGAACAGAGGCGAATGCTTGCTAAACTGTAAACTACTTACACAAGTATTATTTAGCAGACAACATGGGGAGAACATCCCAAACTTGAGGAAGAGCCCAATGCGTGGTTCAGAGTCCATTGGCCCATCAAGAATAACAGGGTTGAAGCTAGCAGACCTGAGTTCAAGGCCTTCTGTGACATTAGATAAAAGGATAAGGGAAAATGCACATAAAGTGTTCAGTGTCGTGCTTGGCACACGATGAGAGCCCAAGCAATGGTCACCATTCATAGCTATGGTCCTGGTTCATCAGGTCCATGTGCAGAGCAAGAGGGAGAGAGTGTGACTGAGCTGCAGGTACAGACACAGAAGATGAAGCTAGAATGAAGTGAAACTAACAAAGCCCTAAGGACTGCTCTAGCTAGAGAGCTTGGGATTTTATTTAAGGAACTTTTAGGAAACGTCTATTGAATCCAATCAAATTGCAGCCAGGGTGATGGAAATGTTCTGGACTTAGATAGCGGTGATGATTGCACAGCCTTGTGAATATACTAAAAGCCACTGAACTGCACATTCTACAAGAGAGAATTTTACGATATGTGAATTATATATTAATTTTTTTTAATAAATTGAAACCTGACAGGCTAGAGAAGAGAAAGAAGTCAAAACAGGGTGGAAATGCAATTAAGTCAGAACCTGCTCCCCCCTCCCCCCTGCCGCCCAGGCCATTTGTTTCTGTCTTTACCTCTGCCCATGCCACAAGGACCTGAGGGACTTCTAGAGTCAATGAGTTCTTCTTAAGACCCAGGCTCACATAAAGTGCCCACCCTTACCTAAAGCTAGTCCCCTAGGGCTTCCTGGTCCCAAGGGGATACTTACCTACAGTTATGTCACCACAATAGAAGGGACTGCTACCTGCTAAGCATGGCACAGCCATGAGATCCTGATCCTGGAAGAGTTCTTGGACAGCTGGCCGACACTTGCCAGGCAATTGTCCATGGATTTCCTGCCTGGACACAGGTAGGCACAGGTGGTTAGAGCAGGGTCACTGGGTGAAATGCAAGCCTCCTCTTCTGCCCCCAGCTAATAATATTAAAAACAGTGTATTTATGTATTTATCCATTCAGTCAGTCATTTTAATTAAACGTTTATTTATTTACTCTGAGAGAGAAAGAGAGGGGGGAGGGCAGAGCTAGAGAGGGAGTGAGAGAGGTCCAAGCAGGCTCCAAGCAGCCCTCAGAGCAGAGACTGACCAAGGGCTTGATCCCATTACCATGAGATCATGAAGTGAGCCCAAATCTAGAGTTGGCCGTTTAACCAACTGAGCCACCCAGGTGCCTCTTTTCATTCATTCATTTAATGCCAGGCTTCACACTCAGTGATTCCCATCTCATTGAACTTATGCGATAAGAATTGTTATTCTGCCCATTTTACAAATTTGAAAATTGAGGCTTAAAGATGCTAATTAATTTGCTCACACAAGAGGAAGAAATGTAATTTCTGGAGACTATCTCTTAATCATATGCTCGATGTTAAACATCTCAGAGAAAGAACAGGCTCCAGAAGGGAAGTGAGAATTTAAGAGTTATTTGGTGAGAGGAGGGGGGCAGGTGGTAAGAAAGACTGTCATTTTCTACCTTCTATAGTACTTTTAATTTTAGCAATAAATATGTAACACTTTGATAATAAAAAAATTAATAAAACTCTGTGTGTGTGTGTGTGTGTGTGTGTGTGTGTGTGTGTGTGTATACGTGCTTTAAAGAATAGGGAACTACAGGGGCGCCTGGGTGGCTCAGTCGGTTGAGCGTCTGACTTCGGCTCAAGTCATGATCTCGCAGTTTGTGAGTTGGAGCCCCGCATCAGGCTCTGTGCTGACAGCTCAGAGCCTGGAGCCTGCTTTGGATTCTGCGTCTCCCTCTCTCTCTGCCCCTGCCCCGCTCATGCTCTGTCTCTCTCTCTCTGTCAAAAATAAATAAACATTAAAAAAAAAAAAGAATAGGGAACTACAGAGAAAGACAGATACCATATGTTTTCCCTCTTATGTGGATCCTGAGAAACTTAACAGAAGACCATGGGGGAGGGGAAGGGAAAAAAAATTAGAGAGGGAAGGAGCCAAACCATAAGAGACTCTTAGAAACTAAGAACAAACTGAGGGTTGATGGGGGGTGGGAGAGGGGAGAGGGTGGGTGATGGGCATTGAGGAGGGCACCTGTTGGGATGAGCACTGGGTGTTGTATGGAAACCAATTTGACAATAAATTTCATATTAAAAAAATAAATAAGTAGCAATCCTAAAATTCATATGGAACCACAAAAGGCCCCGAATAGCCAAAGTAATTTTGAAGAAGACCAAAGCAGGAGGCATCACAATCCCAGACTTTAGCCTCTACTACAAAGCGGTAATCATCAAGACAGCATGGTATTGGCACAAAAACAGACACATAGACCAATGGAATAGAATAGAAACCCCAGAACTAGACCCACAAACGTATGGCCAACTCATCTTTGACAAAGCAGGAAAGAACATCCAATGGAAAAAAGTCTCCTTAACAAATGGTGCTGGGAGAACTGGACAGCAACATGTAGAAGGTTGAAACTAGACCACTTTCTCACACCGTTCACAAAAATAAACTCAAAATGGATAAAGGACCTGAATGTGAGACAGGAAACCATCAAAACCCTAGAGGAGAAAGCAGGAAAAGACCTCTCTGACCTCAGCCGTAGCAATCTCTTACTCGACACATCCCCAAAGGCAAGGGAATTAAAAGCAAAAATGAATTACTGGGACCTTATGAAGATAAAAAGCTTCTGCACAGCAAAGGAAACAACCAACAAAACTAAAAGGCAACCAACGGAATGGGAAAAGATATTTGCAAATGACATATCAGATAAAGGGCTAGTATCCAAAATCTATAAAGAGCTCACCAAACTCCACACCTGAAAAACAAATAATCCAGTGAAGACAAGGGCAGAAAACATGAATAGACACTTCTCTAAAGAAGACATCCGGATGGCCAACAGGCACATGAAAAGATGCTCAACACCGCTGCTCATCAGGGAAATACAAATCAAAACCACACTCAGATATCACCTCACGCCAGTCAGAGTAGCCAAAATGAACAAATCAGGAGACTATAGATGCTGGGGAGGATGTGGAGAAACGGGAACCCTCTTGCACTGTTGGTGGGGATGCAAATTGGTGCAGCCACTCTGGAAAACAGTGTGGAGTTTCCTCAGAAAACTAAAAATAGACCTACCCCATGACCCAGCAATAGCACTGCTAGGAATATACCCAAAGGATACAGGAGTACTGAGGCATAGGGGCACTTGTACCCCAATGTTTATAGCAGCACTCTCAACAATAGCCAAATTATGGAAAGAGCCTAAATGTCCATCAACTGATGAATGGATAAAGAAATTGTGGTTTATATATGCAATGGAGTACTACATGGCAATGAGTAAGAGTGAAATATGGCCCTTTGTAGCAATGTGGATGGAACTGGAGAGTGTGATGCTAAGTGAAATAAGCTATACAGAGAAAGACAGATACCATATGTTTTCACTCTTGTGTGGATCCTGAGAAACTTAACAGAAACCCATGGGGGAGGGGAAGGAAAAAAAAAAGGAGGTTAGAGTGGGAGAGAGACAAAGCATAAGAGACTCTTAAAAACTGAGAACAAACTGAGGGTTGATGGGGGGTGGGAGGGAGGGGAGGGTGGGTGATCGGTATTGAGGAGGGCACCTTTTGGGATGAGCGCTGGGTGTTGTATGGAAACTAATTTGACAATAAATTTCATATATTGAAAATAAATAAATAAATAAATAATGATCAAAATTTTAAAAAATTAAAAAAATAAAGAATAGGGAAAACACACCAAAAGCCAAGTGTTCCTCAGAAAGTCTCTCTCTAGCTGTCTCCCAGGTGTGGGTTTTGAGTGATTTTTAGAGAGTTCTGGCTGCTTTTATCAGCAGCACCCTCATCTCCATCTCTGGGGGTTACCTTCTGACCGAGTAGGACAAGCATGTGAGCACATATGACGTTCAGCCCTTTTCCGGACCAGCACACTAAGCAAGAGCCGGCAGGAGGCTCTGCTAACTGGGCCCAAAGCACACCTGGGGTCCCTGGGGTCTCACCACCTCACCCGTCACCATTCTGGTCAGTGAGGGGCCCAGGGCTCCTATCCCTCCCAGGAAAGGCTGGTGCTAGCCTGGACCTGACGGATAGAGCCCCAAGTTAGGCCTCAGGATGGCGAAGTTTCAGGTTCCCCAAAATATCTTCAGACCTCTGGAAAGTTTGAAACCACAGGGGACAAAAATGGGCTTCCCTCCACCTCACAAAAAATTCTGGAACGTAGGGAGAAATGAAAATACGTAAAGGTTCGTTAACTCCCCCGTGATTGTTTTAAGTTTTCAAATTTCCGAACACAGAAAACACGTGCAATCTATAGCTTGCACATTTCTTCCCTGGGCATCCCTAGCTAGCCCCGACCCTTATGCTGTGAGGCTCCCAGATTCTTGTGGTCACATGTAGAAGACCGAGGCAAGGAGATGTCAGTGCTGGGACTCCAACACAGGTGCTGCTGTCTCTGCACCTTAATCAGAAGTTAGCTCCCTTAATCTTTTAATAAGGAAGCATTTCTATGAGCGCTGTCTCTGCTCCAATGTAACTCCCAAGAGAACCTCATGGACTCCCTTCTTTCCTACTGCAAAATCATTCTCTCTTACAAGCTTCTGAGCAGGCAGGGTAATCTGCCCCTGAATAGAACCCTAAGTAGGAAAAGTGGAAGTTGCCTCTTCTCCAAATTTTAGATCAGAACTCCATAAGGAGTGGAAAACAGCATGGCGGTTCCTCAGAAAATTAAACACGGACTGCTTTATGATCCGGCAATACCACTTCCTGACAACGGGAACGAGACACAGGTATTCACACAGCCATGCTCAGAGCAGCATTGTTTACAATAGCCAAATCGTCCATCCGGGGGTGAATGGGTGCACCAAAGTGGTCTCTCTACGCAATGGAATATTATTCAGCCTTAAAAAAGGAAGGATATTCTGACACATGCTGCAACATGGATGAACCTTGAAGACATTACACTAAGTGAAATAAGCCAGTCATAAAAGGACACGTGCTGCACGTTTCCACTTAAATGAGGTACCTAGAGTAGTCAAATTCATAGAAACCAAAAGTAGAATGGGGGTTGCCAGAGGCTGGGGGAAGAGGTATGGGAGTTGGGGCTCAAGGGGGCAGAGTTTCAGTTTGGGAAAATGAACAATTTCTGGAGCTGGGCGGTGGTGATGGTTGCACAATATGGATACACCGAATTGTATACCTAAAAGTGGCTAAGATGGTAAATTTTATGTTATACATAGTTTACCATAATTTTTAGTGTTTATTTATTTTGAGAGAGAGAAAGCGTGTGTGCACAAGTTGGGGAGGGGCAGAGAGAGAGAGAGAGAGAATCCCAAGCAGGCTCCACGATGTCAGCACGGAGCCCAACACGGGGCTCGATCCCAGGAACCGTGAGATCATGACCTGAGTTGATATCAAGAGTCAAACGCTTAACTGAGCCACCCAGGTGCCCCTTACCATAATAATTTTTTTTTAGGAATAGAATTTAGTGATTCATCACTTATATATAACACACAGTGCTCATCCCAATAAGTGCCCTCCTTAACGTCCCTCACCCATTTAGCCCATCCCACCCCCCGACACCCCTCCAGACCATAATAATTTTTTATAAAGTCCATAAAGGGAAGCTACTTGGGAGCAAGACAGTCCTCTGGTGAAATATTGGACGTGCTGCTCCCCTGGAGAAAGAAGGTGGACCAAAGCTTCTGCGTCCTTGTCTTACACTGTTCAGCTCACTCTTTAGGAATTTTAATGATCTGACACCACAGGGAGTTTTACACTAAAATCTTCCCGTGGCATAGTTTTTACAAGCTATTTGGCGGGGGGAAGAGTGTAGAGGCAGATAACAGTAATAGACACCTTATTCATCACTTATAAAAATATTCGTAACTAAAAATTTTTAGAAGGGAAAAATATTCATTTTCCCCTTGTTTTTCCTTTTTTTCCCAGGCCTTCATCTCTCTAATTTCTTTTGCACTACACATTTGCTCTTTGATTTCTGGCAGTTCAGTTCCCTTTTCTTTTTCAGGTTCCCGGTCTACATACAGAAAAAAGGTAGTAGGTTGTATGTCCTCTCCTCACTTGGCAGAGACCGTTGTAAGGATCCTGGGAGTCTGGGAAGCGGGAACTATGTTAAAGGATAAAGGTATTGTTGTTCTTCTTATTATTAAGACCCGCCTCTGGGAGATGCTGATTCCACAGAGGAGACTCGTCCTAAATAAGGCCGGGCCTGAGAGGAAAGAATTCCATGCAGCTCGTTCGCCTGATGACTCCAATCAGGCCTTGGCTGGCCACAGCTCCCTGTTGCTTCCCGTGTGCCTGGCACAGCCCTGCAATCTTGGGTCATTTGTGGGGCAGGGAAGTATGGTGGCCAGTAGAGCTGTACCTCCATGCATTGTAGAGTGATGAGCTCCCCATAGCAGGAGTATTCAAACAGAGTACAGCTAATCACCTCATGGGGATTCCTGCTTTGGGTAAGAGATTGGAATTCTGAGGTATCTTGCAATCCTAAGAATTCACTGATTTCTTTATTGCTACATTAGAGAGCAATTCATCTAGAATCCGACATGGGCTCTATCCTTTTCCAGGCTGTGTGACTGGGCCACCGGCACATTTCTAACCTCTCCAGGCTCAAGGACCTCATACTGTTTTAGAAGCTGCCTGCTGCTCCTGTTGTGAGGAGCCCAGGAAATACTACATGAACAAGTGTTATTTTTTATTGCCTACTGGAAGAGCAGTGCTGCTGTTATTGTTATTTCTGCCCTCAGAGGACGATGTCGCCTAGGCCAGCACCACCAAAGGCTGGACTAGCCTCTGAGAGAGACTTGGGGTGAAGAAGTCTCATGCTGTGAAGTCAGCATTTTCCCCCCACAAATGGTGACTCCTTAAGTTTGTTTCCTGTAGGTCTCAGTCCTTCTGAGTGACCTTCCGGAAGCATCTCTGGAACCTTGTGAACACTGACTTATTAAAAAAACGTCCAACTAGGGCTTCATTCCCTAACAGGGTTTCCTTCCACTTGTACACATACCGGAAAAAAAAAAAAGGCTTGCTGAATTAATGAACCACTTCTCTTATCTATTTTTCCTGTTATCTAATTCTGAGGGGAAAGCTGGGAGCTCTGAGGGAGCTGGGAGACTCGGCTCACAACGCCTCCCTCCCACCCCGCTGAGAACAGCCTGGAATCCCTGAGACTGAGGGAAGAGGGAAGGACGGAGACCGACCGTTCCTGAGAGACTGCCTCACACCAGCCTCAAGGAGCTGCAGGGACACCGCTCCCACCGAGGGTGAGTCCTTTCCTGGCCTTCCTGGGGACCCTCCGCCCGGGAAGAGAGAGAGGCAGGGAGCTGGGAGGCCAGGAAGGCCAGGAGCAGCAGGGCGGAAGGAAGAGAAGGCCGAGTGAGCTCTGACTCTCAGGTTTGGGCAGAGGGGAGGTGTGGGGATAGGGGCAGGGAGAAGACCTGCCAGTGAGGATGGGCAAGAGGCTCTCAGACCTTTGAGGACAGGAAGAAAGGATGAGATTCTTGGCAGACCAAACGGCAGATACAAGGCTTCCTTTCCCACTTCTTCCCTGTGCTACATTTTCTCTCTGTTTCCCTTTCTCCCAACTTGGTACCGTGTAGTGTCTCTATTTCCGGGTTCAGCCTCCTACTCCAACAATCAGAAATTGGTGGGGATGGTCAGTCTCTCAGTAAAAAGTAAATAAATACATACCACACAAAAATGCAAACGGATCTGACCAGGTGCCCCTGGGCCGGCTTGTCTTTGCTCGGTCCAACACAGATCCATGCCTTTCCCCTGGGTCCACGCTGCTGATGCTCAGTCTTGAGAACCCCTTGAGAAAGCTCAGGAAAACCCTTCCTGACCCCTCTCAGACCAGCCCGGTAGGCTCTCAGGCCAGAAAGTCTCAGCTGTGTTTCCTATGGCTTCATTAGTGAATTAGCGAATGGGCCTCAGGGCCCTCGGGATCTGATACTTTTCTTTGCCTATTTACAGGCCAAGGGTCAGCCAGGCTAGGTGTAGGGTTTAATTTTCATTTATTCTGGAGCCAGACATGTGATGGGAAGGAGGAGTGGAGGTGGGTTTTGCAGGTGCACTGCAATGATTGTGGTTTTCTTCCCCAAGCCCACTGCGTGCTTTGAAGAGCTTGGTTGCATATGCTTTTGCATACAAGATAAAATGACCTTCGCTTTCTATAAATCCTGAGATTGGGCAAATGAGCTTTGAATCTTATTTGTAGCTGAGAAAAGAGCCGAGTCCAAAAGGAGAGACACAGGTGAAGAAAGACGGGCAGCTCTGAGAAAACACAGGTGGAAAGTGAGAAGATCCTGAGTCCAGAGTGAAGCGTTACTTAACAGCTAAGGCTCTGGGAGAGTTTGAAGGCAGCCGGTTTGTCTGAGTTCCTCCCCTTGCCCAAAGGTTGAAAACAGACAAGGGCATATTTTAACCTTGCAGCCTTAGGGAGGACTGGGTGAGCCCTTTTTTGGAATGGGGTAGGATTTAGTGCAGTCTCTTGGTGTCTGTGCACTTACTACAAATACCAGTTCTGCAAAACAGAGAATGGAAAATTGTTCCTTCGTGTATGCTTCCCTCTCCCAAAGCCTTGCTGGCTTCCACCAGGATAAATTCAAAAGCTGTCTCAAACTTTATTTTCCCCCTGCCCAGCTCCAGCTTGCCTTGGCCCTCCTCATTTCCCCCGAGTCCCCACACACTCACTCTCCTGCGGATTCACCAAGATGGAGGGAAACTGGAAGGCTTTTAGCTGGGCAGGATTAAGGAAGTGCCAATATCTGAAATGAGGGGAAGCATGACTGTGAAAGTCTGCTAGAATCCCACAACCTATCATCACAAAACTGGCTTGGCTCTTTTATTAGTAGTAGTGATTAAGTGTTTTGTCTCTGTTAGTCTTCTTTGGATAAATGAGCCTAGAGTAAAAAGATATTTGAAAGTCCCAATTTATGAAGTTTTTTTTTTTGTTTTTTTTTTTACAGAATACATTGGAGTTCATTTTTAGTGATGTAGACATTTCCTCTTTCTTCTAAAGAATTTGTGAAAGTGATTTTTCATTGACGAGTTCAAGGGGCGGGGGTGGGACATTTAGACAGTTTTGTGAGGTTGGTATTGAGGAAATGGGAATAAGTTGCTCTTTATCCCTGCTCTATTTCTCAAGCCCAATAAAATATCCATTTCAAATGACTTTCTAATGCCTAGTTATATTTGCCAAGTGATTTATAGGACGTAAAGTTACAGTTTGCATGTGTAAGTCCAGAGATGTGTTAAGGCTGGGGACAGTAGAGAAGACGGCGTTGAGGGCTGGGGCAGCACAGACACTGAATAAATTCAAACGATCAATCTCCAACTGTCTAAACACAGCACCAAGTGGAGATTCGAGACAATTATCCGAATAATTGCGAGGGGGGAGGCGGGCACTTTCACCTACCTTATCTAGATAAAGGGGCGACACAGGCAAATATTCGTGGCCCTGAAGGCCCTGCCTCGGTTCTCTCCACGATCACGGGAATTGGGGCGATGTTTCTGTAGGTTCTGGGAGCTGAGTCAGGATGGGGCCCGAATGAGAGGTTTTTAGAGAAGTTTAAAAAGGGCTCCCACCGCGCCACTGGGGGGGGGGGGAGGGGGGGAGAACGTGCCCCGCGGGACGCTCCGCGGGGCCTGATAAAGCCGCGGAGCAGATCTAAGGTCAATAAACCAAGTGGCGTCAGGCTCTGGCGGAGGGTAGGAAGGGACAGGAGAGAAAAGGGAGCAGGCTTAAGGTTGCCGGAAAAATGAAAAGAACCGAGGACGTCTGAGTTCCAAATCTGGGCGCCAGTGACGAGCGCGCGGGGCCGGAACCCTGGGTCTCAGTGCGGGCGCGCAGCCGGGGAAAGGGAGCCGGCCAGGCGGACTGGGTGGGGTCCCCGCGGCGCGGCCCAGCGAGAATAGCGACGACCTTAAAAGTGTCCCCGGGGAGGCCTTAGTGGGACGAGTCTGGGGCGAACAGTCCTAACCCCGTGGAGAGTTTGGTGAAGGAAACGAAAAGTAATTTTTTTTGATTTAAGGGAGGAAGGGGCAATGGAGATTCCCAAATAATGGGAACACTCAATAAAGCTTCAGGGACCCCTCAAAGAGGCAGAGAAATGCCCCTAAAGTGGGGGGGGGGGGGAGGAAGAAGACCGTATTAATTAGTGATCAATATTAATCCCTTTTGGGTGGAGCTTAAAAGTTTACAAATTCACTTCACATCGAGGTGTTGTTTCTCCCACACCTTACATGACGGGAAGAAAGATTGGGAGCAGTTACTCTGCCCAAAGTTACATCGCCTGGGTGCACCGCAAAGGGGCTCGAACCCTTTGCCAAACAACTCCTCATCAGGAGCGATCTTCCCGGGAGCAAGCCCCGTGAGAAGCACGCAGCCCTCGCGGAAACCCGGGCAATGGAAACCCGAAGGGACGCTGCTCTCCCGTAGGCTGGGTTAACGTCCCGAGTCCCTGGTCCCTCTGGGGGAGCCGCTCGTGCACAGTCCGAGTGGCCAGGTGGGAAAACGAAGCGGTGGTGGTGGAGACGACTCCTGCCTGCAGCAACAGGAGGCCCGGAGGAAACCCCGAGCGCGTGACCACACCTTCTAGACCAGCGGATCTTTGCAAAGAAATAACTAGACCGCTTGAGTTCTTGGCCACTTTGCAGCTGAACCTCCTCTTATCGTTTCTATTCCTGGCGAGGCTGAGGTTAGGTTGGTTTGGACGCATTCAACCATTAGGGCGCCACATAAGCCAGATCACCTCACACGGGTGTCGCTCCGGCGGCCCCCAGCCTCCCGAGCGGGGGTAATGGGCGAGAAAGCCCAGGCCGCAGACAGCAGAGTCCAGGTCGCGGTCAGTCGTGTGACCTCGTGCCGGGGCCTGGTGCTGCTCAGAACGCGTCCCGGATCGCCCTCTCCCAGATCTGAGCTTGGGGAGCTCAGACCCCGGAAATGCTCAACGCACAGATGGACCCGGGAGCCGAGGAGATCCGCCTGCGCGCGCCGTTCCAAGGGCAGGGGCTGGCGCGACCCTGGACCCGCTCGCCCCAACGCCGCTGCCCTCACGGTCTGGGCAGCAACGAGGGGAGCGAAGCCGCGTCCTTCCGCTGTCGTTCCAGTCTCTAACGCCCACGTAAGGTCCCTAAACAGGCCAAGAATTACAGTGGGAGTTTCATCAAAACGTGTATTTTTACACGCACACACCCACCCCCAGTTAGGCTGTTCCGCATTTCAACATCCCCCTGCAGATAGACACCTCCTTCCCACCCTAGTCGAGGGCGCAGCGAACCCGACTCCAGTCCGCAAGGCACTGGTTCAATCCTTTCCTTGGCGGGGTTTGGAGGGTTCCTAAGGGACTCGGATGGCACCCGGATCTGGCTCGCGGGCTTAGTGGCTACGGACGCAGAGTTCAGAGTCTCCCTCAGCCGCGTTCAAAGAGCCTTAATATTTCATGCACAGTTCCTGCCGGCGCGGAGGCCGGAAGCAGAGATTTCTCGAAGCTTCGGGACCTGGGACTTGCGGAGAGGCCACCGGATTCCCAGGCCTGGGCAAGCTGAAGTTCTGGGGAAGGGCACTGCCTTTTTATCATTTCTTGGCCGCAAACTCGACAGTTCCTCAGCGCCCCTCCTTCTGAGCCTAGAAAAGACTCCTGGCAGACCCTTCCCAAATCACATTTCGCTAAACCCAGGGTCAGTAGTGGCAATCCTGCGCACAGATGCCCGCCCCAGGGGGCCGGTGTCCAGGCGCCGGGCGCGGCTTTTACTGGGTCGGTGTTTGGCAGGGCGGAGTTTGGAATGGCTGCTGCTTTTTCTTAGATGCCGTGATGTGTCGTTTCTCCCCCATCCACCCTACCCACCGGTCTGAGGGATTTTCTTTATTCGTTTAGTATTGTCTTAGCTTTCCCTGTTTTCTCCTTTCCTTCGTTCATCCCCACCCATCCCCACCTCCCTCTCTGATTCTCGTTCCCCTCCCTCTAATTCAATTCCTGAGTTTCCTTTTCTTGCTTAATCAAAATCTTTCCCCCTTACTTTGTTCTTTATCTATAAAACGTGCTCTTCTTTTTTCACTGCGTGCCTTTCTATTTGCCCGGTCCTTGGCGGCTGCAGACCAGGCTGATCTTAGTGACCGCAGGGTGCTTCCAGACACACGTCCCACATTTAAAATTTCCCTGTGTCTGGCTTGATCTTTTCTCATCCCAACCATAGACCCTTCCCCCTCGTGATAAATTCGTTTTTATTAATTTGGGTGTACCACTTGCGTGCAGAACTTACTGGATAAAGATGTCTCCTCGGGTGAATCAGAAGCCTTCTGTTGGCGAATTATTTTGAGGTCTGAATATTAATCTACACAGTAGCTGTGCTGTTTGTCCTTACGAAATTTCTTGAATTTCCACCTCTAAATAAATAGCATACTATAAAATCATTTTCCAGTGGCTAAGTGGAAGTCTACCAAGATTGATTCACTACAAAACATGATGCAGGGTTTTTTTGTTGTTTTTTTTTTTAATGTTGTAGAAACATTTCCTACTGAGCCAGATGATTTGTCCTGCCACACCATTTATTATGGCTTTTCACTAACTGCAAGATTTAACAGGAAATTGATATGGTATAAATAGATAACTTTTCCTTGTTCACCAGCTAAGACTTTATTTGCTTTCTGTTATATCACAGTACTTCTATCATAATAATGATAGAACAATTAGTCTCTCCTTGTAGATAAATAATGATTTTGAGCATTTATCATTGTTTTATGTATAATTTGTTGTTAGAGCATACATGAAATTCTTACTTTTTTATAATAGTGTTGATAAATAGTAGATCCTTTTTTGCTTTTAGATAATGACTGGAGACAAAAAAAAATCACTTGTAGGGGAAAAAATCCTTAAGGCTTATTTAAGGAACTTAAAGAAAACTCTAAAGAAACTTTTCCTTAACAAACAGGATCATCAACAGGTAAAAACTTGACCATGGAGAATTAGGAAGGGAGGTCAGAAAGTCAGCTATGTTTCCTCTGCACCGATGCAAGAACAACAAAAATTAGGAAAGGTACAGCCTTCCTGGTCTCATGCAGCAGTCGCTGTGCAAAAGCATCTCTCTGGTATTAAGGGGAGGGAGGGTGTTATCGTCAAAGTGTTTCCAGCTTCTCAGAAGTTGACAAGAAGAATCTATGAGTTACTGTCTTAGAACTGCTCCCCAGAATTCAGCAAATAGTAACTACCGACCACTTCAGTAGTTACTTAAATGCTATAGGGGGAGGGAGTGAAGGATTTAGGGTCAGAGCAAGTTCTGAGAAGAGGCGCTATGTGGAAACAGCCTCGGGGGCCCCAGGATTTGTTAGCAGCTCTCTGCTCTCCCTTGCCTTCTAGATTCCCCAGGCTTCTCGGGGCTGCCTTAGAAAGCTCTCACCAGAGTGGCCGCCCGGGTTTGCTCCAGCCACGATAACGGAGGGGCTTGCTATCTAATCTGGACAGCAGCATGAACAATCCATTAGACCTCAGCATTTATCCAGGGCGGGGGTGGAGGGAGGGATGCGGTCTGGCTGCCCCACCCGGTTCTGGGAGGCTTTGAGCTAACCCATCGGCGACAGGAGGGATTAATGAAATAGAGAATTTTGTGTGGACTCAAAACTGACCACTGAATAATATGCTTGCTGATGCTGGTAAATTATAACTCTACCCATTGTCAGTGTAAGGACGAACTAGAATCCCTTTGGGTTTGGCAGATCACATTTCCTTTTAAGAAGTTCAGAATATTTTTACATTATCTCATTCAAACTCTACACCAGTCAAAGGGCACTGTAAGAATCCAATAATCACCAATATTCCTTGGGACTTGGGAGGCTTAAATGCATCCACCATTCTTTCGGTCATTCATTCAGCAAACATTTACAAAGCTTTTCTCTGCACCAGGCATTGTGCCTTGTACTGACAGGTTAAATTATTTGCCCAAGATGAGAACTTCACTGGTGAGCGGGGTGGGACCCTAAATCAACTATTCCAGTCCCGTGACTGCTCACTTCTTTACTCCAACACATACAAATCAGAGACGTCGGGAGCTAGAAGGGCCCCAGAGGTTATCTGGTTCAGCCTTCCATTCAGTGCAGGAATCCCTTCCCCAGAAGGCCAGCAACAGTCTCTACCCTCTACTGGTGCAGTGACAATCGCTCCTGCCTAAGCTTTCCACTTGAATGTGGCTCATAGGACTGGCAGGTCTTTCCCTGGGAGAAGACCACCTCTGCTTGCCCATACCTAAGCTCAGGGTGCTAAGTCCCTTATGCTGCTGTGACCCACAATACCCCCACCAACCCAGCTGTGTCACTTCCCCTTCAGACTTCTCTTGGAAAGGGAGATCCCGGGTGCTGGACAGGAACCCCCGTGAAACTTTAAGGCTCTATGGGTCTTAGTCAATCCTCATTTGCCCACAGAGGGTATTTGCTGGCAGAAGAAACACTATAGGCAGTAGCCAAAGAATCACAAGAGCTTGGATTCTAGTCCCAATGCAACTCCCCACAAACTGGGTGACCTCAGGCAAGTTATTTCTCTTCTATTTCTGGCATATCCTAGAAATAAGATGTATGAATGTGCTTCTTAATAGTTGAGTGTCACCTTCTTCACAGATAAATTTTCCCTTCATAGATAATCTGAGATTATTCTCATTTACTGGTTAAAACCTTAAAAGCTACAAAAGGCAACTTCTGGGCAGTGAACTCATGACAAAGAACATTCTGGAGACTTTAGATTTGCCGAGATACTACATTCAAATTTGGTCAGTGGTAAGAGTTTGGACTCCAATGTGATAATAATATGATTTGAATCCCATCTGTACTACTTACTGGCTATGTTATTTTGGGAAACTTTCTTAACATTTTTGTGCTTCAGTTTCTTATATTTTGAAGTGGTTACAAACTTTAGAGAACAGACAGGACCTCTCACCAGTCCCTGAAATAATCTCCAAAGTGTGATTCATTCAGTTTGGCATCAATGTTCCCCTTGGTTTCATTTGGCATTTTGTTTTGTTTCTTACCTGTGGCTCCAGAAATTAAATTTGCCTAATAAGGGATGGAAATTTACCTGATACTTTGTCAGATCTATTTTTGAGTTATCTTACCCAAAATTGAGTGCTGCTGGTGGTAGTAGGAATTTTGGATGCAAAAATTCTAGAAAGCAACGTTGCAGTATGGATGCAAAACACTACTAGTGTTCATATTCTTTGACTCACTTTTTCCAGTAATAGAAATTTACCCCAAGGAAATAGTCAGAGGCTTACAAGATGCTTTACTTACCAAAATTTATGTCAATTTGACAAGGACACATCAAACTTCTATTTATAACAGTGAAAAGTAGAAAATAACATGAACTCTGAACAGTAAGAATTTATGTACATAAACAGTGCAATGTATGTAGCCATCATATTGTTTCCTTGAAATATTTAATGACCTAGAAATGTCTCATATTTTTAAAAAATAAAAAGTAGATTGCAAAAGCACTCTATTCAGTGTGAAACTGGTGGAGTTTGGGGAAGGGAGAACACTAATGTTCTCAGGGGTTCTTTCTGGGCGGTGTGATTAGGACAGATTTTCTTTTTCTTGATATACTTCCCTGTATTTTCCAAATGAACTACAAGGAGTTCCTGTCTCTTTGAAATTAGAAAATGAGATGTTTTGAGAGGGGTGGGGAAGATTGACCAGATCCAAGATCTGTTTCTTCCTAAGATTTCATGACTATTGTGCTTCTGATAAAAGCTTATCCATTTTAGAGAATTCAGCTTTAGACTTCCTAAAACTCCAAGAATAGCCCTGGACTCTTGATTCCTGGCTAAATACATTTACAATTGGTGGGAGTGAGATTTCCACAAAGAGGTCCCCTCATGTCCCTTTCGAAATGTTTTCACAGTTGTCTCAGAATTTCACTTGTAACCTTGAGTGTTTCTGAAATTGCAAACAAGTCTAAGTTCTTGTAACTTTTCCTCTTCTCAAAACTCCCTTTGCTGACAGAAGGATGTGCTGGAATGTAAGGCCAGGTGCTGGTCCAGCTGCAAATAAAAGCTGATTATTCAGACTAGGGAGAAGAGGAGGAGAGCTTGGACAGGGGAGGGAAGACAGACATTTAGTGGTGGCCCAAAAGCTGGAGAGGGTGTTCAAAAGAAAAGACCTTTGTGAAAGCAAGAAAGTTAATCACTAAGAATGGGACTGAAGATCAAATGAATTACAAGACAAGTATTAATGAATGTCAGGTGCCATTATTGAAACTGAAATCATTTTAATTTGTACATAAATAAGTAGCAGTTTATAAAGATGAAGGTTGCTTCCTCCCCCTTTGTAAGCAGGTGTGAGATGGGGTGAGGGAGAGAATGGTAACAAAAAGAAACAAAATCCCACCATAAAATTATGGAGGCTTCAGGAGCCTGGCTGGCTCTGTGGCTGGAGCATGTGATGCTTGAACTCCAAGTTGTAAGTTCGAGCCCCACATTGGATACAGAGATTACTTAAAGATAAAATCTTTAAAAAAAATTTTTTTTTAATGTTTATTTATTTTTGAGACAGAGAGAGACAGAGCATGAACGGGGGAGGGTCAGAGAGAGGGAGACACAGAATCTGAAACAGGCTCCAGGCTCTGAGCTGTCAGCACAGAGCCCGACACAGGGCTCGAACTCACGGACCGTGAAATCATGACCTGAGCCAAAGTCGGCCACTTAACTGACTGAGCCACCCAGGCACCCCAAGATAAAATCTTTAAAAAAAAACACGTTAAAACTTAAGGAAGCTTCAAAAACCTTTGCACTGAAATTTTTAACTTAATGTAACTCATTTGGTCATGAGAAGGTAAAAGTAACATCAAACTAAAGGTCAGTTTCATCATTGTTAATTAGCAAATAAACATTTAGCAAATAAAAACTTGTAGTCTGAGTACCTAGGAAGTATAGACTTACAATACCACTCTTATTCTCTTTCTCTGTGCTCTATACTTTTTTTTTTTAACTTTGAGGTCAGCTTTTGTCTATTTGGTTGGTTGGTTGGTTGACTGTTTGGCAGTAGGAAATATGAATAGAATTTTTATAGAACCACAGAATTTTAGTTTTTGTAGAATTACAGTTTTGTTGACTGTTCATCTCTGACCTTCTCCACTACAAGGAAAGCAGGACCCAGTCAAGCAACATATTTATCGTCATGCCACATTTGCTAGCCCCCTGGCACTGTACAGACATGGTGGGAGTGCTATCTTGAAGAATAATTCTCACAGGGCTGTGTTCCAGACACTTTTGCTGACTTCTTTACAACAGCAATTCTCAGCAACAACTGCTTTCTCTGCACACATCTCTCTAGGGAATTAAACCCAAAGCCTTGGGCGGACCATAAGTACTTTTCACATGGCCAGGGTGAACCCCAAAGCAAGGGGTCTGAGACGCAAGGAGAACCAGAGCTGGAAAGGGTACATATTTTCAAAGGCTTCAGAAAATGCTTTATTTTCTATTAGCTGGGAGTTCCTAGGTTTGTGGGCCAGTAAGATATTAACTGATTTTCTTATCAATATGTCATTTAGCATTCCCAGAAATTTCTCATCAGGCACAGGTTTCTTTTGAACACTCAATCTTTATATAATCTTTGTATAAAGATTATATAATCTATTTATATAATTTTTAAATAAATTTCAATATGTAATCCAAATAGAACAAGAGAGGTCAAACAATCCTTCCCTTGGCTCTGCTACAAACTGATTAACCAAACGGTACCTCGAATGGTCCTCTCATCTCTAAATTGGGGCCAATGAATAACATTTATCAAAGTGCTTTCACATGTATGTCACATTTGATCTTCACATTTTATTGCTCTTTGGAGTAATCAGTGTATTACTGGAGTATTGTGCCCGTTTTATAGATGAGGAAACTGAGACTCAGAAGTGTTGCATTGCCAAAGGTCACACCACTAATAAGTAACAGAATACAACTCAGAATGCCCTGCTCTAACTACCGAGTGCTGCCTTCCCCGCCCACCAGGGATATGCAAAGGATTCATGAGATAGTCTATGCGAACTGATTTGTAATTGCTCTAATAGGTATTATCAGGATCCCTTAATTTCCTCCTTTGAAAATCATGGAATCAAGGGCTCTAAGACCAGCAAACCTCTTAGAGCTGATCTAGCACCCCCCCCCCCACCATCTTCCTTCTGCAGGTGAGGCCCAAGGAGGTTAAGTGATTTGCCAAAGGTCATCTCATGAGTTAGTGGAAAATGACCAATGTGATTTTTAAAAATTAGTTTAAAAAACTGCCTACCAAGCCCATTTTTATGGCTTATTTTAAGCAAGTTAATAAGTATACCAGACATAGCTTTAAACCCAACTGAGTAAATGCTGACACTAGTTTATAGATTTAGCAGATAAGTAGCAATAAGGAATTATTCATCTCTCATTTATCAACCAGCCTCTCCAAGGTGCAAGCTATAAAGTGAAGCAAATAGCACTTTAAGAGCCCCCACACATATGAGATCAAAACAGTGAAAATAAAGTGGTTTACAAAGCCATACTTTTACAATGTGGCTGTGACTGAGGTTTCCTGAAGTGTGAAAAGAGAAAGAAATTTGCACAAATTATTGCATTTCAAAAATAGGAAATTTCTTATACGGAACTCCAGATTCAGTTTCTAGATTTATTCGTTCAGTCACTAATTTATTCTTTTGAGTGTGTATTGAGCACCTACTATGTGCAGGGCATTGTGGGGGATCTGGAGAATTCCTAAATACTATTCCAGACATCAGGGATTTTTTTTTAAGTTTAACAACGTGACAAAATAACGTGCACACACACACACACACACACACACACACACACACACACACTTGAATTTCAGAGTCAGCCGGTATAAAGGGAATGTTTATGTGGAAATAGGAGGAAAGAGGAGACTGCCTGACTGTTGGGGTAGCCACAACAAGGACCACACTGAGGAGGTGGCCTTGCCACAACCTTCTCCCCAACACCATTTCTTTATCATGAGAATGGTGTTGGGAAACATTATGGGATGGGGGGGGGAGGATAAAAAGAGACGGTGAATTAATGGCCCCAATTGAGAACCACATAAAACAAATCCTGTCTCTTCCATTTAGCTAGGTATTAAATACAAACAAACTGGTGGAGAAGAGAAAGAACTGATAGGGTGCAACAGCAGTTGTAATATTTGTAATACAGTTCTAATGAGTAATATGAACATGATCTGCTTATTTGGGAGGTGAGTGCTAATTAATTCCCACATATTATTCAGAAGGGCTGGCTTATTTTATTATTTTTAATCAATCCCAGTTTGTCAATGGTGAACCTGAAGCCCAAAGTTCAATGTCAATAACAGAGCAATCACCAATCCATTAGTGACTTTGCTCTCAGCTGCCCAGACAAAAGAAGCCCTGAAGCTTCTCTTGCAGCCCCACATTCATAAAATTGAAGCATTTTCAAAACATTGAAAAGAAAACTTGAAAGATATATGCTCAAAACCCTTTATTTTGTAGATGGGGAACCAAGGCTCAGAGAGTTCAAGTGACAAAGAGTGACCATTTAATTTGTGTGAAACTGTGTGCGCTGCTAATAATTACCCAGGACAGCAGGCATAAACTGGAACATGGGGTCACCCTATGAAATGATGAGAATCGGAACAACGATAAAGTCCAGAACTCCGCCCATTATGTGCCCTCCAACTTTTCTGTCTTATTTTCTTTATTTGGAAGGCTGGAATATTTATGAGTCCACAGGATATGTGGAAGATATTCAGTCTAGAAATATAATACACAGCAAGTGCCCCTTTTGGCTTGGTTTGTCCTTGGTCTAAGAGGGGCATGGAGTGACTAGAGTTTTGAATGTCTATGATTCCTTGAGACCCTGTGTCACATCCTCATACCCCCACCAGCCCCCTACTGGGGCTGAGCCAGGGTGACTGTTTCCACCTTCCTACAAAGGGCAGACTGAGCAGTGCTAACCAGGTTCCCAGACTACCACAGAGCTCAGTGCTGCCTTATCGCTAATCTTCTCACCCTGGTGATTGTATCAGGGTGAGGAAAGCTTGGCCTTGGGGTTCAGATTTATAGAGGGGAGATAGCAGTTCCTATAGCAGCATGTTGAAATAGAAGAACAGGGTATGACCAGGGTCCCAGATCCCCTGCTGCCAGCTTTGCCATGAAATAGCTGTGCGACTCTGAGTAAGTATGTAGACTTTTCAGGGCCCTTGGACCAGAATCTCTGTGATGCCTTGCAACTCCAGCACACTACATCAATATCAGTCAGAGAGAGGCTGTCCTGTGACCAATAACTGAGCCAAAGGTACATACATGGAGACTTAATTATGCCACCAACAGGTGCACTAGAGCTAAGACGCTAGTGAGGCATCAGATGGCATCTCCTGTATGTGCGTTTTTCTGTTCGCACTCAGTGGAAGGGACCACGGCACATGTGTTTCAGCCACATCCCTGATAGTACATCTTCAGTCATAAAGGACAGGGATTTTACACTGTATAAGGACAAGTTGAAACTCCAATTTTCTGAATTTAATTCAACAAACTTCTTAAAACATCAACTACATGCTAGAACTATGGAAAATACAAAGGCACCAAATATAGGCTTTCTGCCCTCAAGAAGAGTGAAGTTTGGGAGAGAGGGATGCGGAGACAGGCAGGCACGTGGAGATATTACACTGAAATACAACGTGTTAAAAGGCTGTGAAACCAGAGGGAGAAAAGGGATTGATTCTGGGAATGGAGGGTTAAAATATATTTTTTAAAAAATTAAAGGAGGATACATAAGAAGTAAGCCCTTGCTTTTCCCCTTTTATATCCCTCCTGGTACCAATGCCTTGTTCATAGGGGTAGTGTTTGGATTGTGAAAGCAAACTACTTGCCTATAAATCTCGGCTGTCACCTATCAAGCTGGGTGAGTTACTTAATAACTTTGTGCCTCAGTTTCTTCATCTGTAAAATGGAAACAGAGTGATTGTGTGGCTAAATGAGCTAATCTATCCATGCAACATACTTGGCAGCATGCCTGGCATATAGTAAGTGCCCAGTGTTAGCTGTTCCTCAATAAATGTTTGTCTAGTAAATGGATTGAAGTTTTCATCTGCAGTCCAAGTCTTTTATCATACACACTCAGTCAGGCCTCATATTTTGGGTTCCTCGCTGAACACACTCATTATCTGCAGCTAAGATTAGGTTCAGACTTAGAGGCCTGGCATTCCCGCCCTTCCACTGTGCAGGACCAGGAATGAACCTCTTGGTATCAGATCTTTGGGGGGCACAGAATGGCACGATTTGGTGCTATCCACTTGGGGACCCCCCCTAAGTTACAAACGTTGACGTAAGAAGGTGTCCATTCTCTTCATCTGACAGACAGGAAATTAAAGCTTAGACAAGTTAAGTGATTTGCCTGGGGTCCTGCCTCTCGCTGCGTGGAAGTGTCCGGGATTAGAACCCAAGACTTCTGACTCCCAGATCAATGAGCGTCCACCATTGGCTGCCCAGATCCTGCCCCTCCTGGCCTAAGTTGCATTCTCCAATGAGTGTCTTGAGCCACGCCAACATCCACTCTCTCTACTGAGCCCCGAGAAAAGACTGCCTTTTTTTTTGGTTCTTAAGTCTCATCGAACGCAGAAGTAGGGCCCTTTTTACCTGTCAGGGCTAGCCCGTGCTCCAAGTGGGGAAAACAACAGCGTGTACCCCTCAGCGCTAGGAGTTAAGTTGTTTCCGGTATTGCCTTACTCCTTTCATCCTTATGAAGTAAAGCGCTTTGCAGGTTACGTTCACGGTTCTCATGTTAGTGTCACCAACAGAGTAGGTGGCCTTGGGGGCTTTCGCTAGAAAGGCAGAGGAGCTAAGGCACCCTGCCCGTGTTCTGCAGCCCGTCAGGCGCTCCCACATCGGCCGGGCAGGCCTTCTTCTCGTTCCGAAAGGGCAGTGGGAAGAAAAAGAGGCAAAGCAAGGTGGGAGAAGGAGGAACTGGGAGGAATTAGGAGGGGGGCGCGAGAATGAACTCAGCTCCAGTGTATCCCAAAGGAGCAAGTAAAATGCCTTTACTGTTGGAAACGAATACTTGCTCAATCAGAAAGTAAGCGTACAAAAATGGGGGAAATGCCACGTGGGGCATCACCAACTTTACCCGTAGGTGTGCTTTTCTTTATCTATTTATCTTCTTATCGATCACTGTATACGTTTCTGAAGAACACGAATGGAATAGTCGCCGGTGTCCCAGCTTTTCTCACGCCCCGCGTGGCTGCCGTGAAACTCCTTCTAAACTGTGCTGCACGTGAGACTGGCGGCGGCGGCCGAGTCCCGCCTCGCAGGGCGCGGCCCCTTCGCTCGGGAAAGGCGCTCCTCTCCCCGAGCAGCGCCGGCGGACACCGCGGCCCCGGACGCCCGCGCCGGCCTCGCCCGGGTAGGAGCGGAGGTCCCGGCAGCGGCCGAGCGGGAGAGAGAGGAGGGGCCCCCAGGGGAGGTGTGCGGCCGCGGCCCCGAGGGCAGGGGTGCGGGGGGCGGGAAGCGCGGCGGCCGCGGGGAGGAAGCGGGCCCCGCGCTTCGGGCGCCAGGCCCCGGAGACGCTTCCGCACCCGCCGCCCCCTCTGCGGAGCCGGGCCGGGGCGCGCCGGAGGGGCGGGCGCGGCCGGCCGGGGGCTGACCCCGAGCGCCGCCGAGTCTGCGGCCGCCGGCCGCGCCGCGCTCGCCTCCTGCCGCCTCGGGTTACGCGGCGGCCGTCAGCGCGCACCTCATCAATAAGGCCTGACAGGCCGCCGGCTCCGCGGCCATCCATCACGCGGGCTTGGCGCGGGCTGCGCGGGCGGAGGCGCAAGGGCACCCGCGCGGGGGGGGGGGGGGGGCTGGGAGCCGGCGGCCCCCCCGGAAGAGCCAGACCCGGGATGGGCCGGTGTTCACCGAGGGGCCGGGAGATTTCGTGCAAGCCCCAAACAGACCCGCGTGGTCGCGGGAAGAATTTGTCTATCAATCAACAAATATTTGACGTTAGTCCACCCGTTAATCCTAGTTGTCTTTTTAGGATGTGTTCATTTGTTTTTAAAGAGCTGTAAGGGAGCTTAGAAATGATGTAGCGCAACCTGTCCATTTCACAGATGAGGAAACTGAGAACCAGGTGGGGGGTGTGGGAGGCTGGACATGCGGGAGGTCACACGACCGGGTGATGGTAGAAACTAGAGCCCACATCGCCTGACCCGGACTCCCAGCCCAGGTGCCGCCGGCCACAGTGGAACTCTGCAGGAGCCATGACCCGTATGCATGTGTGACTTCCAATGTATGAAATGGGGGAAGTCGTGCATGTTCTGAGTTTCGTCTGCCTGTCAGTGCAGGAACTATGCAGGGTCCTCACAATCCCTGCTCCCAAGCGAGGCCACCGCATCCCTAGGTCCGCAAAGAGAATAGTTAATGAGGCAAAAGTATGGGGAGTGGGAGACACCTACACATACAAATAATATAGTTCCTTGAATCCATTTACTTCCTCCTCCCACCTACCCTTCCCCGCCCCCCCCCCCGCAAGGAGTGTACATGGTTTCTCTTCATGCATTCATCTATTTCCAGAACTTTCTCCCCGTTGCCTGTTTGCTGGACTCTTTCTCACTGATCTGAATAGTTTGAGTGTAGAGACTTCGTTGTGTTCCTCCTTATATCTCTCCAAAGTTTGCAGGGTGCCTGGCACATAGTATGTATTCAATAAATGTTTGATCTATGAATTTCAACACTTGTAAGAGAATTTAAATAATTCCAGTTCAGAAGACATCAAGGCTGAAAGAACTATCAGATCATGGTGTTCCTTTCATAAGAGGGAGACTGGTCCACAACCCTGTCCTTGATTTACCTAAGGCTTCCCAGGGGGTAAAGTCAATGCTTGGTGATTCCCAGGGTTCCCTTCCTTTTTTTTCATTGCCTGCCATCATGCTCTCCTAGTTGTGATTCCTGCGCCCTTTTCACTTCTTTCCTTGCCTTCCCACCTTTTGGTTCTTCCACTGATTAATTAGCAAGCTCTCCAAGGATAGGGATGAGAGTAACAGGGAAATCCACAAAACCAAACTGTTTGCTCTGGTTCTAATAGGAAACAAAATATTTTGTGGGGGTTTGTTCTGTTTTTCTATATTATGGTGTTATGATGGTATTGTTGGTTTTTTAATTCAAGTGAAAAGGATAAGATTAAAGCCCATGGCAATGGGTGTCTGTTAACCTTAACATTATTCATTTTCCCTCCTTGACCACAGTGCTTTGACTGTAGTTGGAAACAAGGATATTATCCACAGCTCTGGGAAAGGATAGAAATCAATACACACACACTTTTATTGAGCAGGAAATGTAGCAGAGCCGTTCTATGGCCGAGGTAATCAGTGGCATTTGGGTTCCCCTGTGATGTCCACTAGACTATGATTTCTGTAAATACAGGTACAAAGTGTGGTTTTATCTGGCACCGGGCACTCTTTCTTCCCATTACCATCCACCCGATGGTTGCCAATCCATGTGCACATCATAAACTGCAGCTAAGTGTAATGAAAATTGATGTGAGAGTCAGAGTCAAAACAACTTAACCCGCAGAGCTGTTGTGAGGGTTGACTACAATCATGTGCAGGAAAGGCCGCGGTCCAGCAAATGCTTTCCCTTTGGTCCATTCAGAAATACAGCCCTCCTCTCGGGGGTACACTCAATTTTTCAAGGCCAGGCTTTGGCTTCCTCTTGCCTCGTGGGACTAGCTGGAGGAAACCCAGTCTGCCTGGGAGACCGGGTTCTGGTCAGCTGGGTCGCTGCATCCTCCACTGCCAGCAGGTCGCCTGGGAAGTGACTTTGAAGTTTCTGAGCTTCTGATGACTGGCTCCAGGACTCTTGGGATGAGAGAACAGAATAACCCATCCTCATGCGCCACCCTCCTTGCAGCCCACTGTGAAAACTGAGTGCAAGTGTGGGACATGTAGGAACCAGGCACTGGAACTGCCATAGCATTTCCCGTGGATCTGGAGGAAGGATGAGCAATAGGGAGGACCAGCCTTGGAAACCGGATCCTTTTGAAAGAGATGCAAGGCTTTCTTTTGTATATAAATCACTCTTCTGAAGTGTTTCAGGTGGGAGTTGAACATGTACCAGGGATGTGGCGTCTCGCTAAGGACTGGGGATGGCTGCACGCACAGGGGTGGGGGGGGAGGGCAGGGAGAGAGATAAAATAAGGGCTGAAGAATCTTATCCTACCCCAGCCATACTGTTTCCCCCCTGCTTTTCGAGAAAACTAATTTATTGAGATGAAGTTTACTTCCAGTAAATTTATCCTTTTTAGTGTACAGTTCTTTGAGTTTTGACAAACACACAAATGGTGTAACTACTCCCACAATCAAAATATAGAACAGTTCCAGCACTCCCCAAAATTCCCTTCTCCCCTTTTGTAGCCACCTCTTCCTCACCCCCCTGCCCCTGGCAACAACCACTGATCTGTTTTCTGTCCCTATGGTTTTGCCGGTGTGACTGTGCCATATGAATGGATTCATTTAGTCTTTTGAGTCTGGCCTCTTTCGTGCAGCCCCAGTGCCCGAGATTCACTCATGTCGCTGCATGTGTTTGCATCTCATTGTCTTTTGTTCCCGAGTAGTATTCTGTTGTGTGGATACATATCCCTGTATCTATTCCCCAGTTCAGGATCATTTGTGTGATTTCAAGTTTGGATCAGTCATGTATACAACTGTAGGGCTTGAAGATCCCAGCAATCCTCTTTTACAGATTAAAGACTAACTTAAATTTAGCTGTTCTTATCCTGAAGCATACTGGGAACAATACATCTGCTCAGGAGCCACGTTCAACAAGTTTGGGGTGAGGATGTCAGAGTCCCTAACAATAGCGGCATATGGAGGTGTGGGGTGGGGGAGGAAGAGAGCAGAAAATAAAGAAATGAATGAATAAATCTGGCGAGGAATGAGTGTGTGCTAACTACTGAAGCAGGGAGGGGTTGGGGAAGGGGAGAGACAGGGGATGAAAATTTAGGGCTTTTGAAGTGGACTAAAGACATTTCTCACATGGTGATTGAGAAATTGATCACTTTTGATTGATGAGGCTCTGTCTTATACTATCTGCTCTCAGCCTTCTGCCTTATCCCCACCACACCCCCCAAGCAGAGTGGGACTTCTCCAGAGACTTTGTAAGGGGGTGGGTGGGAGATTCGTTCCCCTCACCAGGGAAAGGCTCCAGCTCCTCACGTGAGGTGGTAGGAGATGGCCGAGGGAGGATGGGAGGTTAGCAGAGACTCCTGGGGTTAGCTCTGCACCTCCAAGAGTGAAAAGCTCCCCTTCTTCTAGGTGCTGATTATTCCATTTCACTCAGACCTTTGCTTCTTGCTCTGTCTCCCTGTAGTTTCTCGTCCTGTGGCAATTTGCTGTTTATTAGTGCTTTATTAGAGGGCCTGGGGCTGTGGAAGAAAGCAAACTTTAAGTCTAGAGCACCTGTGTCTTCCAACCAAACTCACAGATACCAAATGAATGGGGGGGGGGGAGGTTGAAACTGGTTGAAAAGACATGGAATGCCAAGGATCTTCCAGTCTTCATACTCTCTCAGGTCAGAGTATAGTACATACCCTTGGAGGGAAATAGATCGGTGTAGTTACTGCAAGATGCATGCCTCTGCTTTCCTCCTGCTGTTGCAAGAAACCAATTATTTCCAAACAATGAGTACCTCCAAGCCCAGACGGGTGTTACAAGAATGAACAGAGCACTCTCTATGGGCACCTGCTACAACTGTGGGTTGGTGGCACGTAAAGCCACGTTACTGTCCTTTACAGGGAAGCCCAGGCCTGTCTGGAGTGGGTCCTCACAGGCGTGAAGGACCTCAAGGCCTCCAGCCGCCAGTACCCCCAGCCGCCCCCGCCCCGCCCCCCACCCCTGCCGCTGTTTTCGCACTTGGGCTTCGCGCTTCCTTGACACTTTCCTGTCTCTCGCTCTGCCGCGCCAGGTCGCGGCGCCTGCCTGGGCGTCTTCTCCAACTCCGGGTCACCTCGGGCTCCGTGGCCAGGGGAAGGGTGCAGGGGCTGACGGAGGAGGGGGCAGCCTGTGCGGAAACGCACCCGAGCTGGCGATCGGAACATCACGTCTCTGGTGGCCTCACAAGTCCCCCGATATGTGCGTCGGGGTCTGACAACTGGCAGCGCTCCAGCCGCTGGTGTCCTCGTCACCACCACTGCCCTCCCTGGCAGCTGGGCGGGGGATGGGAGTGGGGGGCGGGGTAAGCCCTCGACTCCGGATTGACCTCGTCCCTATCTGGTCCCTCTCCTCCGATTGAGCCCTGGCGCTTTCCTTCCCATTTCTCTTGCTGGCTTTTTCTCGAGCTGTCTCTATTTCTGTCGCCAGGTCTCTTGATTCCTATTTCATCTTCTTTCTCTAGATTTGTGCTTTTCTCTCCCATCTTCCCCTCCCTCTTTTCTCTGGTCTCCGTCTTTAATTCCTCTCTGCTCTCTCTGCGTGTCTATTCCCTGCTGTTTTTCCCATAACGCTCCACCATTAATACTCAATATATTTGACTTTTTTATTGTCTGTCTTCCTCTTCTAGAATGTAATCTCCTGGAAACAGAGTTTTCTCTATTTTGTTCCATGCCAAATCCGAGTGCCTGGCACAGAGTAGGTGCTCAATGAATATGGAAAGGAGGAAGGGAGGAATGCACGAGTGATCCTGTCCCTCTCCGGCTTGCTAAGGCCCCTCTCACTCTCAGTTGCTGCCCCCTACTTTTTCTCTGTGCTCCTCTCAGCCTGCCTTCCCTTGTCTACCTCCCCCCCTTCTCTCCTTTCTCCTGTTTCTGACTCTCTCCATAGCCCCCCTTCATTTTTTTCTGGGTCCTAGTGTCTGCCTGGCTCTCTCCATCTTTTCAGGAGTTGTGGGTCTGGGCCCTCCGTGCTCCGGAGACGGTGCACCCGGCACCCTTGTCCGTCTTTGCTCTTTGTTCCGGGGAGTCCCGAGGCCTCCCTTGTCAATCGCCAAGGCCTCAGCGCCTAATCGGGTTCTTCAGTTTAACTCAACTTCCAAAATCCTGACTGCGCTCCGCGCCCGGAAATCCCTTCTTCCTGCAGATTCTGGAGTCCATGGACTCCGGGGTTTCCCTAGGGGCAGCCTAGATTTGGGCAGATTTGTAGTTGGCCAGGGTGGGGCTGAGCGTTGCAGATAAATGCTCTCCAGTAACCCAGACTGTGCTACTCTCTTGGTGTCCAGCCTGGACCTCAGTGAGTTACTTTGTGAACTGGTGGTGACCCTGGGCACCTACTATGTGCCCGGGGACACATTCCCCTTTGAGGGGAGTGCTCCATTCTCCAACTGCCAGCAGCCCTGGGAGATGCCATTGCAATCCCTTTTGTAGTTTTAATCATTCAACAAACATTTATTGAGCAACTGCTGTGTGCCAGCCACAGTTGCGGCCCTCATGGAGCTTACCTTATGGGGTGTGTGTGGGGAGGGCTGTGTATAACCAACCACAGATAAATGAATTTATAACTCCAGGGAACATAAGGCCTGTGGATAAAGCAAATTAATATTTTATGTATTCCAAGAACATTTATGGAGTTCTTGTTATGGACTCGGTGTTGTCAGCACTGTAGTTTCTAAAAGTCTCTGCCAGGGAGGGAAGGGGGAGGACCCACAAGTGAACATATTGAGGCCCATGTCACCAAGAGAGATCCCAGAGGTGACAGTTTTGGTCCCCAAAGGGTAGAGGCCCTCCCCTCAGCTCAGAGTCTGCAGGCAAGGAGTCTCCATGGAGCTTGGACAGTGGGTACAGGAAGCTCCCGTTTGCTGCTGTTTTCATAAGGTTCTTGGGTGAGGAGGGAGAGAAGGAGCCAGGCTGGGAAGGGAGAAAGGGGCCTGTGCGAAGGCGTCAGCGTGGCCGCAGTGAGTTGAATGATCCGGGATCCGCAGCCTGCTGGCCCAAGTGCCCGGACTTTCGGGCGCCGCAGAGACCGGGTTTCAGTTCTGCCCTCTGCGGCCCCGGGACCTAAGGAGCACCCTCCCCATTTAAAAAGTCGCTGGCATCCTTCCCGAATTTAATGAAAATGTGGGGCCTCGTTTTTGTTTTTCTTTCTCTTCCCACGGGCTCTTAGGTTATGAGACACGACCTGCTTTGTTTTAAATTGATTTTAATTTTTAAGTGTTGGGCGTATTCATTAAAGCAAATTTAGAAATATTTGAAAAACAAAATGCAGGTTTAAAAAAGTTTCATTATAGATATAAACTCAATATTAACTAGAGTGGAAAAAAGAACTAAGACTCAGGAATCTAGATTCAAGACCTGCTGCGGAGCACACAGTCTTTGCCACCTGGGACAGGTGTCTTAACCTCTCCGGTCTCTGAGTTCCTGTTCCTATGAGACGGTAACACCTTCTCTTCCGCCCTCTCGCTCGTCGATGTTGTTTCCTCAAGAGAAAAAAAATGAAATCTGGGAGCGTTCTATAATCTTGAAATGACTATAAAATATTAGGAGCTGTGCCAAAAACTCCAATCCTCACAGCCCGAAGCACCAACGAGGCGTTCGCCACGGTCTGTGAGCGACATCGTGGCTTCACTTTGCAACACCGAATAGTATTTTTAAAAACAAGACAGAATCGGAAAGCGTTGCTGCCTTTGCTCCGTTACATCTGCCAGCGGGTGATGATCACTTCCTGGGGTGCAGAGCTCGGTTCCCGGTGGGAGGGGGCAAGGGTCTCTAGGTCCCCGACGCCCTTCCCTCCCCGCCCCTCATAAAGAATTCTAGGTGTGGAACACCGGGCTCTAGGAGGGAAAGAAGGTCTCCGTAGCTTTGCAGCTTAATTCGTTCTGCGTGTTTGCATCAGCGGGAACGGCCCTGCTCCGCAATTTGGTTCTCCCAGCTCCAACCGCTTGCGGGGGCGTGGGTTTGCCCTGGGGGCAAGGTGGGCCACACGAGCAAGGCCCGGAAGTCGCAGAGGGAGGAGGAAACGTGTGGACCCGGTGGGGGAATTCGAGGGCCCTGTGGGAACCGGAGCCAGCCTACGTTCAGTGCGGGTCACTTTGCATGTCTTGTCATGAGCCCTGGGGCTCTAGTCTATAAGAAGCCTCTACATCTGGGAGGGATTCGTTATAAAGGGCGAGGGGAGACTCCTGTCGCCTCTCTGGTTCTCTCTCCCTATGGGGGTCTCTTGTTCCGATTAGAAGACTTTGGGGGCCCCGTGTTTCTTCAGACACGGTTGGTTTTCGGGTGCTGTCCGCGGAGGCTGATGGCCGCAGGTTGCCAAACGGCGTTACTAACCCAAATCTGAGATTGTGGCACCTGAGGTTGCGCTCCGTTTAAAATAAGCTGGCTCGGCTCCGGCTAGGAAATCCGGTTACCCCGTGAGGGTAGACCCTCGCTGGTGTCACCGTGAATTCCATCGCCCAGTTTATTAACCCTTTTGTTCAGGGAACTAGAGTTCAGCTTCCTCTGTACACTATGTCCAAACACAACTGTGTCTCTACCAGGGTTTGGACCAGCTCACGTCCGGGAGACCTTAGTGGAGCAAGAAAATGCAATCTATTCTTGTGTCCTGGGGAGATTAAAAAAATTTTTTTTAATTTACATTCATTTATTTTTGAGAAACAGAGTGTGAGCAGGGAGGGGCAAAGAGAAAGGGAGACGCAATCTGAAGCCGGCTCCAGGCTCCTAGCTGTCAGCACAGAGCCTACTCGGGGCTCAAACCCACGAACCCACGAACAGTGAGATCATGACCTGAGCCGAAGTCGGACGCTTAACCGACTGAGCCATCCAGGGGCCCCGGGGAGACTTTTGTTTGTTTGTTTTTACGAGCGCAGTACATCTAAATAATTCTTATTTGTCTAAAATCTCAGGACTTGACTCTTCATTAGACCCAGGACCTTAGTAAAAAAAAATTTTGCAGTGTCAAATTTTCCCTCTTGACTATGGGAAAGAAAAGAAAAGAGAACGTGAGTGGTGTTGGGCCACCATCCCAGGCCAGCCCAGGGACATGTCCTTAAAAATAGCCAAGACTCCGAACCTCAAAGCACCCCCTCCCCTTCCCAGCGGCCTCCTGAGCGAGAGAGAAGCCTGGGAACTTAGCGGCAGCCGATAAACCTCCTCCAGCCGGCGGGCCAGCGAGGCCTTGAAATGCTCCCCGCTCCTGGCAACGCGCAGCGGCCGGCCGCGGGGGCTCCCGCCTTGTCCTAGAGAGGGGAGAGGGAGGGGGCCGGACGAAACTGGAGGCAGGGAAAGAGGCAAAATGAAACACCCCCAAAGGAACAGACCGCTAGCCAACCACCTTCTGGGCGGTCCTTGAGCTGAGCCCTTTGGGGAGAAAATTTGGGGCGCCGGGCCCAGAGAAAAAGGCCACCAGAAAGAGACACAAACTTCTCCATCCCAGGCGCATTCTTAGAATCAAGGAATCTTTCAAGATTCCCAGACCTCAGCCCACCTGAAGAGCGCCAGCGGGGTGGGGGGGGGGGCGTGGGTAAAACAGCTCTGTCATGTCCCTTGTCAGAAGATTCGCCCCCACCCCGCCCCCACAGCCGTGAATCCGGGGTTCCTAGCAAGCGAGCGCTTAAGAAAAGCAGGCTCTTCTATCTAGGGTCTCACAACAGCCACAAAGAGCAGGCAGGGCCTGTTGTGCACCCTTCCTGCCCTTCCCCCCCCCCCCCCAGGAGGAGACTGAAGGTCCGAGAGGTCTGGTGTGGGGGCAGTGATGTGGGAGGCTCGCCCCTGGCCACCCAGCTAACATGAAACTCAGCACACATCCTGCGCTGCTGGAAGAAGTCTGCCTAGGAGTGGCCTGCGTCCTTGGCTTTGGTGAGGGCGCTTGGATGGCCACTCCACCAGACACTAAGCCCCAAGCCCAAGGCTTGTTGCTAAGAAAATTCACTGCCCAGGCCGAAGGCTCGGCGCTGAGGACCGCGTGTGGAAGGCAGCTCTGAGACCTAAGGCATCGCTGGAGCCACAAATACCCACTGAGAAAAGAAAGGCTAGAACAACTTGCCGCTCGACTAGCCCAGACTTTTAACTCTCCAGAAAGCCCTCATAGGCCAATGGGGATGTTGTTTCAGACTGCGCAGAGATCGAGCACCCTTCTCCACCATTCGGCTGAATATGCGTGCGCCCGCCGAGTGTCCTCCCCCAAACCGCCTCTCCCCAGCTCCAGCCTCCGGGGTCCTCAGAACACCCTCCCTCTTAAGTTCCTAGACACCTGGGATCTGCTGCGCCAAATTCTGCAGAGGCGCTGGCGAGGAGTTGAGGGAAGCTGGAGAAGAAGGGTCTCTAAACACACCGCCCTAAGCTTCCGGGGCTCGAAGGGTCCTGGGCCAGCAGCTCCTAGGGGTGGGACGGGGAGGCGTGGGTGCGTCCAGCCGCAGCGCAGACCTTACGTCGCTCCGCCGGGCGCCTCAGTTTTCTCTCCTAGGCTCTGGCACCTCTGGACCTCCGAACGTTGAGCTCAGGAAAGAGAACTCCCCGCGCAGCCGCGCTCAGTCCTTCCTCCGGGATTTTCCTGAGAATCCCCACGAGTTGGCCACGATCCCTGTGGGGTTTTCCTTCCAATCAGCCATGCGTCCTACTCTCATCCTCAGCGCTCAGGTTGCCCTCGCGCAGGCCAGGAATCCACCACTGATTACCAACAGCTGAAGCTGGCGTAGCCCCTTACCCTTCCTTCGCAGCCGCACAAGTTTCGTGTAGGATGGTACCCCGGCCCCCTCCCGACCCCTCTAATCTGGTATGAAAAACCTGCTCTAGGGAAAGAAACTCGGCCTTAGTGGGGCGGGGTGGGGGGAGTTTAACCGAAAGGGTGAGAGCCACCGGCCGGGTGTTATCTGGGGCTGAAGGCTGCGGTAATCGATGGGTTATTTTTACGCGGTAATAGGGCCCTGTGATTGCTCTATTAACCTTTAGACCTGTCTGAGGGACTCTCCGGCTCGCAGCCCCGCTGCGCTGGGGCCTCTAGGCACTGACGCCGACTACAGACTCAGGCCTGCCACCCTCCCCGCCCCCAGTCCTAGGGAGGGGGCTGAGGAGCCTTGGAAGAGCCCTCTCGGCTGGGAAAGCCTGCTCCCGCTGGACTGCCAAGCCTCCCAGGACCCCGCCACGTCCCTAGGATTGGTGCAGCGGCGCCGAAAGCTGCTGGGAAAACGGAAAGATCTGAAGGGAGGAGGCCACAGGAGATGGGAAACGTCGCCAGGAAGGGGTGCACGTTTTGCATAAATACATAAAACTGAGGGCTGGAGGGCCGCCTTGCGGACTCCCCAGGCTGCTGGGAAGGCGGAAGGGAAACTTCGGTCTCTGCGCTCTGACTTGAGTGGGCCAGTCCCAGGTTTGGTGTCTTTTCCACCGGCACTTCGGGGCTAGCAGGAACCCCACTATCCACTACCTCCTGGAGACTCGCAGCTAGCCGGGCACCCCTGGTAACCCTGTGCTCCACAGCCGGTCAGGGGTCTCGCCCAAAAAGGTCACCTTCCCGTCTATCAGCGCCGCCCCTTGACTCGCGAGTCCTGGGCTGGGGCTGGACCAGGACCACCGGGAGGCGGGGTGGGGGGTGGGGTGGAGGGAGGAGGTAGGAGAGGGGACTCCTGAATAAAGCTGACCCTGGGCAAAACTGCAAACCGGATTGACCTCTGGCAGGGCGGTGGGTGAAGCCCTGCGCCCCGACCGGTGGCACTTTAGCATTTTCCGAGATCCGAGCGCCTGGACTTTGCCTGCTGGGGGAGTTTTTTGAACAGCCCCGAAGCCCGGCGCCGAGCGGAGGTGCAGCCTCTGCGGCGCACCCCCGCCCCCCGCCCTTGCACGTGACTCCCACAGGCCAGTCAGCGCTCGGGAGCTGGAGCGCAGGGGCGAGGGGACTAGCGCCGGGAGGTGGGGGACTCGGAGGCGGCCGGCACAGTGGCCGCGAGAGGCACCGCCGCTGCCAAAGCTCCCGGGGCGCTCAGGGGAGCGTGCGCCGGCCCTCCAGGAAGCTCAAGTCCCGCCAGGTACTGCGTTTTCTGTCTTCTCCTTGCTCTTTCCCACCGTTTGAGAAACCCAGAGCTCCTCCGCGCTTGTTTGCCTGGGAAGGGAGACGTTGATCACTCCCTCCTCCCCAAACTGGCCAAAGCCCGCTTAACTTTTTGCTTTGGCTTAACAGCTTCTTTAAAGCAAAGTTAAGATTTGCGGGGAAAGCGGAGAGGGATATTCGAAGTGCTTTTTGATTTTGTGTGTGTGTGTGTGTGTGTGTGTGTGTGTGTGTGTGTGTGTGTGTGTGAGAATTTGAACGTTTTTAATCCCTGCCCCAGCGTATATATTCTCCAGCCCTTGTTTGCACCTCCCCAGGCCAGGGCCTGGATGGTGATGATGGCCGTGCGGAATCACACGATCAACTGACCCGGGACAGGTCGCACGGAGGGACTCAGGCGAGGAGTGTCGCCGGTCGGTGACTCCGGGGACTCAGAGTGGCTGTGGGAGGCTGCGTAACTGGGCCTTGGGCCCCGGGGAGGCGCTTCGAAGCCGGGAATGGCTACGGAGCGCCCGGACGTTTTATGCCCTTCTGGCCAGCCTTCTAGCCTTCCTGACTGGGGTCCAGAGAGTCAGAACGCCACCCACGAAGCTAACAACCCCACCCACCCACACTGCTTCTGGGTAAAAGTAGCTGAGGGCCGGAACCCGGGAGGAAGGCAGTGACGTTCCTCCGCTGGCCACGGTTAGCTGCCCCGATCCACAGTATTATGTCCCTTGGCTTTGGGTTGGGGGGTCCTTCAGGTAGGAGGAGGATGCCGGGATGGTGAACTGCCACCAGGTTGAGGGAACGAGGAGGCCTTTCGGTTGGGAAGCAGGGTGGAGGACCCAAGGCTGGAGGGATTTGGGGCCGCACGGACGGCTTTTCGGGGAAGGTTGGGGAAGCGCCGAAGGCAAGTATTTCCTGTGTTTCTCAGAAATGGAATGGACAGCCAAGAGCAGGTTTCAGGCTTTTAAAGTAGGGTTTCATTTGGGATAACGGAGTGGTGCCTCCTCCCCCCCTAAACTTCTGAGTCTCCACGTTCCACAGCAGCGGACAGCTATATTACTGCTGGCTAGTGTGTGCGTTCGTGTGTGACAGTTTTCCGCGCAGCAGGCCGAGAGTGAAGGCGAGAGGCTGAGCCCAAAGAGCAGGAGTGACCTGTAAATAAACACAGACATTAGGGCAAGTTTTCAGAAATAGATCAGAAAAGGGCCGTGGGCTAAATCACGAAGAAAGCATCTCCTATTTGGTCTGTGAATTGGAGGTGAACTGAAATGAGTGATCTGGAGAAGAGGGAAAAACTGAGGATCAGGCCTGAGTCCCCATGATGAGGCCAGATCTCTTCTGCCATTCTCAGTAGCTCTCTCTGCTTCCTCCACGGTCAGACGCCTGAATCGAGGCTTAATAACAGAAGCAAGCAGAATGATTTCTTGTCTTTTCAGAAAGGTGTAGAGGGGTATTTTCTCCTCCTTCTATTGTTCAGTAATCCAATGCCCAGGTAATGTACCAGCCATTTTAAAAAGGCCGAGAATTTAGTAAAGATGAGTGTTAGATTTATGGCATTTTTAGCATTTACATTTTAAAGCTGGTAAATTAGCATCTGTGTGTAAGTTGGCTTGCAAAATTATAAATCTTCCTTCTCTGCAGTTATGTGAGGAAAAAGTATGATGTTATGCATTAGAACTACGGAAGTTGAGTATTACAGAAAATACAATGAAATAGGTGAACTATTTTATTTAAAAATTAAATACTGAATATTTTATCAAGGTAAGCCTATGTGTTTACTTATTGAAGCGCACAGATTCCTATAAGGTACTAATTTTTTGCCTTCATTTTCAAAGAGTGAAGTTGGTGATTTCGGATAAAAAATTTTTTGTAATATTTTAGTTGTAAGTAATCTCTATACCCAACTGTGGGGCTCGAGCTCACAACCCTGAGATCATGAGTTGCATGCTCTACTGACCGAGCCAGCCATGTGCCCCTCAGATCAAATTTTTTGTATCTACCCTCTAGCCAAACTTCTTCCTGGAAGGAAATGTCCAACAAACCAATAATTTGTTGTATAGTTTTGAAAGCAAATGATAAACCATCTAGAAGTTGACATGTGACTATAGAAAACAGTTCTATTAACTCCATTATCATTAGTGATGTTGCAAAGATGGTTAAAAGCATTATATAGGTATATTAGATGTAGTGTAGATTAGATTTTCAGAATTTTTTACAATAATTAAGATGACCATTCATTATAGTATGATTATATCTGAGGCATTGTCTTATGGTACATTAGAAATCTGTAATAGTAATAACAATAGCCAACAATTATATAGAACTTTGTACCTGTTATAAGTTTTATAAAACCCTATTATACTTGCTTTACATATATTAGTTTACAATCCTTACAGTCCTCACCATGACTCCACAAGATAGGTACCTTTAACATTTGCATTTTTGCAAATGAGGAAACTGAGGCACAGAAGTTAAGTAATGTGTCTAAAGTCATTTGTTCAGTAAGTGACAGCCTGGGTTTAGTATAATAAAGGTCAATTGATGTTTTTGTAATTCTGTGGCAGTGAAAAAGAAACCAGTGTTAAAAAGTGGCTGTCTCTTAAGGAGACAAGCGGGAATGTAGTGGTCAGCCTCAAATCCCTGGAGACCCACGGATTCTGTCCCCCAGCTCCTTTAATTGTACTTTGATCTTTGGCAAGTTTCAAAACTTTACGATGCTTCAGTTCCCTCTTTTGTAAAATGAGGAGACACACTTTTATTTGAGGAGCTGTGGAGAAAAAAAAGACCTGAGACAGAGCAGGTGCTTCAGAACACTGAGCTCTTATTTTATCAGAAAAATTGCCTAAGAAAATAGAAACACAGGATACAAGGGCATAACCAAGCCCTACAAACTGTTCTTCCCCTTCAGTTTGTCATTGGCGTTCTGATTTCCCTCCACGGGTGGACCAGTGATTCTATATGGGAAAAAACCCATTCAGTGAATCTGAATGGTCCAGTGAGTAGTTCCACAAAGTGAACTTGTACATTTCCCTCACTATTCTGGTTTTAATATCCAATCTGCAGAATCACTAAAATATAACTATTTGCCAGAAACAAATGTCTTGTCTGATTTGACTTCCATATGGTATAGTGTGTGGATGGATAAGAGATTTCACAATCCTTTTCACAGAGATTTAGCAGACACTATGCTCATGTGTAAACATTTAGACTCTACCCCTAGTTTTAATAAAAAGATTACAAACAAAATTTTCTTAGGTTGCTGGTTTTTTTTAAAGTTTGTCATTGTGTTTCATGGGCAATCTAAAGTTTTTTCATGGCCAGGGACGCTTAGGGTTGGGTGGGGGAACAAAGATGAGCGATATTTCTTGGGTCCCAGGCATTCCGGCGAAAACTGAAACCCTTAAACTTATCTGTGACAAGGGTCTTTCCTGACAAGCAATACCAAAAAAAATTGACTAGGTCACAGTCAATAATTACATGTCTAATAACCGTGAAGCCCCACTTCTCTAAGGCTCCCCTCCCTAGGCTTCCCTGGGGCAGTCAGACCCCACGGGCTGAGAAAAACAAAGACCGAAGCTTCCTTAGGAACTTCGTGGCCTCCAAGGCTGGGCGCAGAAAGTGGCGATTTCTTTGGTTTGCGGTGCGGGAGAAGCAGCCGAGCACAAGGAAAGTGGGCTCCGGGTGAACTTGTGTCCCTTTTTGTCGTTCTTCTAGGACCGCGGCTGCGGCGAGGAGGACGGGAGCCAACCCAACCTACCGCATCGGAGCCAGCCTACCGCACCCAGAGCCGGAGTCTACGGGTGTCCTGAAGAGGGTGCGCAGCCACGGCCACCGGCGTGACCCGAAGGCCCGTGCCCCATACCGGCGCCCAGGCACTACCCCTTGTCTTCTGCCACTCGTGTAGGCGCTCAGGACCTCTAGGCCCTGGGGTAGATCCCGCCCCTTCTCCAGCACCTCCGGGAAGAACCAAAAGTTCAATTTGGGATTTTCCTGTAAACAAGAGCCTAGAGTGTTTTTGCTCGATGCTGGATTTAATACGAATATATTTTTGAGGGATTTGCATTTTTACTTTTGATTTTGGATCTTCATTTACGTGACAGCCGTCACCTGTACATTATTGTTGTTGTTGTTGTTATTATTATTATTATTATTATTATTATTACTCTCTCCCCGCCTTGCGCCTTGACTCGCGAGTGAGAGAGAGGACTCGGAGGCGGAGAGCTCCCAGAGGCCATGTACCAGAGCTTGGCCATGGCCGCCAACCACGGCCCCCCTCCCGGGGCCTACGAGGCGGGCGGCCCTGGCGCCTTCATGCACAGCGCGGGCGCTGCCTCCTCTCCCGTCTACGTGCCCACGCCGCGGGTGCCCTCCTCGGTGCTGGGCCTGTCCTATCTCCAGGGCGGAGGCGGGAGCGCCGCGTCCGGAGCCACCTCTGGCGGCAGCTCCGGCGGGGCCCCGGCGGGCGCCGGGCCCGGAACCCAGCAGAGCAGCCCGGGCTGGAGCCAGGCGGGGGCCGAGGGAGCGGCCTACACGCCCCCGCCTGTGTCCCCGCGCTTCTCCTTCCCGGGAACCACCGGGTCCCTGGCTGCCGCCGCCGCCGCCGCCGCCGCCCGGGAAGCCGCGGCCTACAGCAGTGGTGGCGGAGCGGCGGGCGCGGGCCTCCCCGGCCGCGAGCAGTACGGGCGTGCGGGCTTCGCAGGCTCCTACTCCAGCCCCTACCCAGCCTACATGGCCGACGTGGGCGCGTCCTGGGCCGCGGCCGCCGCCGCCTCCGCCGGTCCCTTCGACAGCCCGGTGCTGCATAGCCTGCCCGGCAGGGCCAACCCCGCCGCTCGACACCCGAACCTCGGTGAGTACTGAGCGCGAGTACCCGGGCCCGTTGGCTTCCGGAACAGGCTGTCCCGAACACTGCTTGGGGGCGTTTAATTTTCCGCAAGTGTGCGTATGGTGGGGAGCGGTGGGGAGGGGGCAGGATGCGTGAGTTTCCAAGGAAAGCAAACTGGAAAACAAGCTGGCGGCCGCGGCACGTTGGTGGTGGTGAAGGTCACAGCCGCAAGAAGCCCATATTCTGTTAGGTGAGGGCAGGCCTGCTTCCTAAATGCTTTTCTGAACGAGAGAGGACTGCAGGGTGCAGGGTCTGAGTGTGTCCCCAAGCAGCCCCGACGTCGGGTATGTCTGTGCGCCGTAGGTGAGCGCTGGCGGCCGACAGGCTCCAGGAAGAGCTGGGAGGAGCAGCCCCGGCAGCCCTTGATGGACAGCACTAGCGGTCGCGGGGTTTCTGTTCGCATTTCCTCTCGGCCCTCCCTTAGGGTCCTCAGCAGGGAACTGATTACATTGGCTAGGGCCCAAGATCTTCTGGGCCATTTGGCGGCCCAGTTGGAAGATCCTTCGGAGTGGCAGATGATTTTCCTGTCGGGATTTCACACCTGGAACAAAGGAGGGACTGGAGCAGCGGAGATGGGTTGAACGGAGGCTAGCACCTTGTGGGTGCCTCGGGGCCACGGCGTTCTGTGCACTTATTGTGCACTGCGCTGGTATGCCGCCGCACTTGTGAGGGGTGCACTGAAAGCGCATGCCTGGTCAGCGTCCAGGAACTCGGGAAGCGCAGAGGGGCTTCTTTGAAAGACCTGACTTAAATGGACACTTTGCAGCAGCTTCCGTAAGTGGAGCGTCCTCTTGTTCGGAGGGCCGGGGTTAGAAATAATCTAACGGGCACGACTGAATGTTTCCTGTGAATGTCAGACCCGGCAAGGACGGCAAGCCTGTGCTACCCCGCTCCGATTTACAGTTGAACAAAATGAAGCCTGAGAAAGGGTCCGGGTGCTTTGCGCTGGGAGAGAAAAGGAAGTGGCAACCACTAGTTCAAAATGGAAAAAAAAAAACAAAACAAAAAACACCTCTGGTCTTGTCGAATTTCAGGAAGGGACAGGATGGGGTTGGTTGGAGATGGCTTCTGGGGGGGAGGGGGGAGGTGAAGTCCAGACCCAAGAAACAAAGTTAACGTTTACTGACTACCTACTAAGTGCTAAATCTTTTCGCATTTGTTCTCACTTTGAAGAGTAAAGCCTGTCCCTCCCAGGTTTCCAGTCTTAAGCTGGCTCCGAGAAGGGTCCCGGCTTTGAAGAGTTTTTTAAATTATCCTCTGACCCTGGGTGGCCAGGGAAGGTCCCCAGGGGGGTGCAGCCAAATACACATCCCAGGTAAACTGATTAACCGTGGAAGTGGCGCCGGGGCTGGGTCTATAGCTCCTAGTTTCCCCCTCCCCCTCTCAGGGGAGCCAGACGGCACCCCCTGGGGGAGGAGGGGCAACTGGCTCCGGAGCCTTTCGGGAGGCCGGGAGTGAGATAGCTGGCCTGAAGTATCTCCATACAATGGCAGCTCGAGGTGGGCGTGTTGGGGAGGGGGTGGGGCGCTGTGGCCCCGCGTTCTCGGAACTCTTGCGTTCTCTCTGAAACTCAGAGCGCACTGTACCCACTGTATGCTAGGCAGTTTGACAATAAATTATATTAGAAATAAATAAAACTTTCTTTAGAACTTATGTTTTAAAACAGGGAGAAATGGTCCCTCCCCATAGTTCTGCTTTTTGAACTTGTGGGAGGGCGTGGAGAGGTTGCTTTCTAACCCCTATTACCTGGAGTCAAAAGACAACAATGGAGGATGCTTTTCTGATCAGGAGAGTTACAACCGCAACAATGTTAAAAATACACACACACACACACACACACACACACACACACACACACACACACAATGTGTGAATGCACACAGTACTTAAATTCTAAAATGTAACCCATACCAGCTAGGAGAGTGCTGAAGTCAGTAATGTTTCCCAAATTAAAGGATCAACAAATGGTAAGCTGACCTCCACGGAGCACCTCATCATGGAGAAGTGTGGCCTGTCTTCCCAGTACTCTGCTCTGTGCCATTGGTTCAGGAGGTCCTACCTGAAGACAGCCCTTGGGTCTGGCCTAGCAGCTGGATTGGCTCGCCTGGACAGAGCCAAGTGTGTTAAATGGTCAAGTCAGGAAAGCTTCCCTGTTATCTTTGTGAGGGAACATGAGGCATGCAGAGCATGTTGGCATGCACGTCTTCCGCGTGTTCTGCAGGTGGCACTTACATAAAAGCCAGCTAAGTTAAAAGCAGTGCATGTAAATAAATATGCTTTTTATATATGCCCCTCCTATCACATGGACCCTCCTGTAAATGCCTGGTAGCTGTCTCAAGGACCAACACTGGCACATTAGCTGATGCTGAGTGATAGGAGCATGGTGATAAGTGATTACTAATTCCATGAGATTTATCGAGAGCTTGCTGTATGGAGCTGCCATTGGACTCTCAAACGGTAATACAGTGTGGTGGTATGGGACAGGCAAGCCTGGATTCCATTCCAGGTACCCTTGTGATCCTGGGCAAGTTACTTACCTCTCAGTTTCCTCTCTTGTTCTGTAAAATGTGGTAATCATAACTGCTTTCAGTGTTGTCTTAAATTCGAAAAATAAGGCAGTGTTTGTGAAGTAGTTGGTTTTGGCTCCTCATAAGTGATGGCTATTTTATTAAATAGCTACTCACTATCATGTAGAGGGATGTATTTTTCTGATTTTCTTAGGACTGAGGGGTTTCCCAGGACTTGCTAAACCTAGGACAGTCCCCAATAAATGGGGATGGTTGGTCACCCTAAAGACATGAAAATGGGTAAATGACCCAGTAACATGCTGCAGGAATGAGCTGAGAGAAAAGGAGAGAAGACAGAAGTGGTTCTTTCTTCTGTCTAGGAATCTGGAAGTCTTCACCCAAGTGGTGTCATCTGCATTTGGTCTGGAAGGGTAAGTAGGAGTTTGCCAGGAAAAGCCAGGCACCTGCTTTTTGAAAAAAAGGAAAAAAGTTATACCCTCATTTGCCATCACATTTTGTGGTACCAAGAAATGACCCAACACAGCTTGGTTTTTGTGTAAATAATATATTTATGACCAGAGGTAAAACCACAGAGACTAACTCACTCTTCACCTCAGAAACTGCTTTCAATTTCAATGAAGAGAACTAAGAGAACAGCTTTATTTTTTTCATGAGGTATTAATTGCCTCAGTTTTAACAAGAGTTAGTATCTTATGTTGGTTACTGGAAAAGACAAAAATCAAGGTGATGAAAGCTACCAAGGGCCTCAATAAAGACCTGCACTTAGGTTGAAAGGAATTATTCTGCCTTGACGGCAATGTATATGAACTTCAATTCATTCCAAGTTCAATATGAACCTGACCCTGAAACAACTGTTGAAATCATTAATGAGGCTGCATTAATGGAATTATGTGACCTTACTGAGGGCAGGTACAGAGTCTTACTCATATTTAAGTGCCAGGCACATGCTGAGCACTTGGCAAATATTTATTTGAGTAGAGATCTAGAAGGTACTCACCACAGTACTCGGCCCAGGTCAACACACACACACACACACACACACACACACACACACAGTGGCTGCTTCAGAGGTCCATTGGAGAGCCTCTGGGTACAGTGAGCAGGGTGGGAGAGGGTTCTGCAACCCTTGTGACCACCTGCGCGCTCCCCCCCCCAGAACTGTTTAGGGAGGAGAAGTCACAGGGTGGTTGAGAGAGAGAAGGACCGTGTAAAAATACCTAAAAGGAACTTTAACATTTAAAGGCCTTTTATTTAACGTTGTGTTCCTCCAGGCGAGCGGACATTAGGTTTGGCAAGAACACTTTTTCACACGTGATTGTAGTTGTTGAAATGGAATATGGAATCTGGAATATAACTTATCTTAATAACACCCCCTGGGCACTGAAAGGGCTTAAGGAGGTATGGTGTTGCCATCTGCCAGTGGAGCTGGGCAGGGAATGTCTTGCATTTCAAGGGCTAGGGTCCATTGTTTGTGTGCACGTGAAATGGCTAGAGCAGGTAAGATGACTGTCTCCTTTTAAAGAACCCAATGAGGGTAGTTATGCAGGTGTATCAATTTTTCAAAACTCATGATGGAAATTTACTATTAAAATGAGCATGGGGGTGCCCAGCTGGCTCAGTGGGAAGAGTCTGTGACTCTTGATATTGGGGTTGTGGGTTTCAACCCCATGTGCAATGCAGAGGTTGTTTAAAAATAAAATCTTTAAAATAAAAAAGCAGGAGTACTTTTTTGTATGTACATTATACCACAATAAAGTTGACTTTTATATTAATGTTTGCAAATATTTAAGGCAGAAAGGAGACAATGGGAATTATGTGTAAATACGCGATGAAGTAAATAGCATTGTGGTAGATGTTACTGGAAAGCTGTGAAAATATGTTTTATTATGAAATAATTCCTTTGGGTAATAAAGAAACAAGCAATTATAATATTATCAAAGGATCTCAAAATTGTTAAATAATTTTAAGGGTTAAAAAAATGACACAGTGAAAAAATGTATATCACCCAGTGTTACCCGAATGGTTTCTTTAAAAGCTTTGCCTCATTTGTGGTGTTTCGAGAGTTTGTTTATGATATAGATTGGTAGGAAACTCTAAAGTGTTTTCTGGATCTTCTGGGGACTGCTTATCAATTAAGTCAGTTTCTTTCAGAGCCAGTTCATTTATGTAGGGAACTTTGTGAGATCAACTCTTAAGTAGCTTGTTTGGCCACAGAATGATTTGTCAGTCTTTGAGAAAACCAAAGTTGTTTAACTTTCCGGTTACCACCCTGAGCAGGTCAGTCCGAGTTGGGGCTGGTCTGTGGTGCTAGATTGAGAACCAATTAAATGGGGAAGGTGTGTGTGGGGTGGCCAGGGGTGTGTCACTGCTTCCAGTGAGATCTGTCACCTGCCCAATTGTGTCCCATCAAAAGGTCAGGCCACATTTGCTAGGCACTTTCTTTCTAAGCACTCAGGTGGAATGATGCACAGGAGACAGTTTTAGATAACACTTTCTTCTGTATCCTTTCCTTTTTTTTTTTTTTTAAACTCTAATGAGCTAAGAAAACAAACATGCTCAGAGGTGTAGGGAAACAGGAACTCTGATACCTGTGGGTGGGAGTGTAAATTGGTACAACCTTTCTGGAGAGCCCTTGATGGTATCCAACAAATTACAAAGTAGATACCCTTGACCCAGAAATTTAATTTCTAGGAATTTATTCTGCAAATGTACCGGCACAGTTATAGCCCTGTTTGTAATAACAGAAATTGGAAATAACCTAAATGTGCATTATCAGGGGAGTGTTTGTATACATACTGTATGTGCAAACAGTAGGATATCATGTAGACTTTAAAAATTAGGAAATTCATTATGTAATGGTAATAGAGTTGTCTCCAAGAGAAGTACAGGGTATGTATATTGCATGTTACTTGTGTAAAAAAAAAAAAGAGAGAGAGAGAGAGTGGGGAAGAGGTGCCTGAGTGGCTTATTCAGTTAAGTGTCTGACTTTGGCTCAGGTCATGATCTCATGGTTTGTGGGTTTGAGCCCCACACTGGGCTCTGTGCTGACAGCTCAGTGCCTGAGCCTGTTTCATATTCTCTGTCTCCCTCTCACTCTACCCCTCCCCGCCCCAAATAAATAAACATTAAAAAGAGAAGAAAGGAGTGTATGCATTTGAACATATTTAATTTATCTTTGGAAATATTTGCAAGGAATTTGTAATGTCAATTGCCCAGGGAAGGGATAACTGGGTAGGTGAAAGATAAGGGTGGGGAAAGCATTTTTACCACATATGCCTTAGAGCCTTTTGAATTTTTAACCAACATAACCACTTTTTAATAGTCACTTCTATGCTTCTTTATTAGCCATTTAAATAATAAGAAAATATATTTAAAATAAAGGGAAGTTAAAAAAATATAGGGAGGTTAAGGTTAAGTTTCATTTTATTTTTTATTATTAAAAAATGTTTTAATGTTTATTTTTGGAGAGATAGAGAGACAGAACACGAGTGGGGGAGGAGCAGAGAGAGAGAGGGAGACACAGAATCCGAAGCAGGCTCCAGGCGCTGGGCTGCCAGCACACAGCCCTATGTGAGGCTCGAACCCATGAACTGTGAGATCATCACCTGAGCCAAAGTCAGACGCGTAACGGACTGAGCCACCCAGGCACCCCTAGTTTTATTTCATTTTATTCTTTACCGTCTTAGCCATTTTTAAGTATACAGTTCAGCAGCGTTAAGTATATTCACATCATTGTGAAACAGGTTTTCAGTGAAAACACTTTTCATTTTGCAAAACTGAAACTCTAAACCAATTAAACAACAGCTTTCTATTTCCTCTTCCCCAGCCCCTGGTAACTGCCATTTTAGTTTTTGTCTGTATCAATTTGACTACTTTAGGTACCTCATATAAGTGAAATAATATAGTATTCATCTTTTCATGGTTGATTACACTTGGCATAATGTCCTCAAGGTTCATCCATGTTGTAACATGTCATATGGTTTCCTTCCTTTCTAACACTGAATGATGTATATATCACATTTTTCAATCCATTCATCCACCATGGACACTTGAGTTGTTTCCCTCACTTGTGAATAATGTTGCTGTGAATATTGATGTGAAAGTGAATCTTTTGAATTTTGAGCCATGTGAATATATTACCAATTAAAACATATTAAACCAGCTATTAAAGAGACATACAGCATTCATGAATTAACTTCCTGAGAGTCTCTCTCCCTCTTTTTGTCTAAAACAGGGTTCTATATTTAGAGTTATGGATGTCCAGGAAAAGTACTTTATAATATAAATTGTTTATTGAATTTAGCTTTTGGTTTTTGCTCATCCAACAGGAGATTGCTTTACTGAAGGGACAAAAAAAGCTTATTCCACTCTCAGTAATGTCTCTTGGTAGCAAATCTCAGCAATTGTCAGGTTGCTGGCCTTGGGGGCACATACATAGGTGCTCTTGGCTGGTATGGTAGTTCTCCCTCAGGTTATCTTGGGACTAGAACCAGAAACCACCTTGGCAGTGATAGGGATTATGTTAGAAAAATAAATTACCTTCCCCCCAGGCAAGGTAAGTCTTTTAACCAATTCTTTTCTGCCTGTCCTTTTAAGGAGATTGAGTTGTTATGTATTTAGAGCTGAAGCCAGTTGCAAATGTATGCTGCTTTTGTTTGCATACGGAAGAGGAAGGTGTGCTGGTTTTTCCATTGCCTTGCTCTTAGCAAAGGGCAATTCTTGCAGGCCTCTGGATACTGCTGCTTTAAGAACTTGAAGGGGCCTTTTTGACACCTGAAAAGTATTTGTCTGCTGGTGACTTTTTTGGTCTGCTCATCCTGAATAAGGTGCAGGTGATAAAGCCCTCTCGTGGTTTGAGAATAGGTATCACTCTGTTCTATTGACCTTCCATGGACCATGACCTGGGCTCATGTAACACATTCCATGAAGGATTATTTAAACATTTTATTGGCTATCTATATAGCTATTTCTTTGTCTCCTTCTAAAGAAAGTAGAGAAGATAATATGAGTGGGATTATAATAGGAATGGCCTCTGATCTCTTTTAATTTGTACAAAATAAATTTACAAGTTTGGATACATTAATGTTTGGAAACTAGTTAACTTTTTAGGGACAGTAGCTTATGTCTTGTGCTACATATATGCCTGTAATCTTGCACTATATAAATGCAATTTATGGATAGTGAGTTGGACCCTTTATCAAGGGTAAATGGGGAAGTTGTGATAGGGACTTGTAAGTCCTTGAGAGGGCAGACATAATCTCCATTTTGCAGAAGAGGTAACTGATCCTCAGAAAAATGAAGTAATCTGCCCAAGTTCCCCGTGGTAGTAAGCAACAGTTCTGGCTTAGAATTCAGGTAAGTCCCACTTCCAGGACTTCCATGTTTTCCTTTCATTTACCTCTTGCATTTGCCAAGATGAGGGTGCTTATCCCTTCAGGACGAGAAGGTGTGTTGTGTTTGAAGGACTCAGATGTTAGTATTTTCTGTTACTTGGTCTCCCCCTGCTCCCTCTCCCCAGTGTAGTTTTTCCTCAGTGCTTCTCCAGGTACAACATCTTCTCTAGTGGCTTTCCATCTCATTCTGATACAGCCCACCTTGCACTTGGGGAGTGTTAGGAACCCCTGCCTTGCATCAACCTCCTTTTCAGGCTCCTGATTCTCTTGTGCAGAGAACTGAAGAGACATTTCCCAGAATTCAGACCCTCCAAACTAGAGGATTCTCCTATTCTGGGGCAGGAGTGGGGATTGCTGGCTGCAAAAGAAGAGCAAAACCATATGGCTTTCTCAAAAATCCTTCCCCTTTTAGGGGAACCATCTCCAGAACCATCTCCATATTCCCTTTTCTCTGAAGATTCAAATGTATTTGTGGTAGGAGCAGAGAAAGGACAGGAGAAAAGCACTATAGTAATTATGCTTTTAGTGAAGATGAGAATAGGGGATAGGGGGATGGATGAGGACAGTGAATAAAACCTCAGGCTGGAAGAGCCCCATGGAGTTGGGCTGAGCTGAACACAGAAGCCGCCAGTGGAAGCTTTCTCATTTCTGGCAGGGGGCCTATGGTTTTATCTATTACTGCTCTGTAATCAGAATTGAGCCAGGATATTCAAGCCTCTTATCTGAATGAAGGGAATTTGGTTTTCTGGTCTTCAGCATTTTGCAGGAATCCCAAAATGGACTTCATGGCTCAGAGTATCTTTTTTTCTGCCTAAGGAGGAATATAATCCAGACAGGTAAGCCATTCCATTCTTTTAAAGTCATTGAAGAGCTGTTCCAAGTGGATTGTGAGTTTTTCACTCTGTGTTGAATTGTCCCAGATATACTTTATTTTGGTGGATGAGAAATCAAGGAGATACCACCAAAATTCGGTGGATTGTTAAACCATAAGTGTTGGGATTTCCTAATTGCAGATCTTAAAGCTGAATTTGGTCCTTAAATTATTTTGGAATCTTCCCTTTTTCCTCCCGGTTTAAAGCTCCATTTTTACTTCTAGAAATCCAGTCAAACTTTATCACCTCCATTCAGAATTGATCAATAGCCACTGGTGAGCAGGTTAATTATAATCGCAGAATAAACGCTGAAGTCTCAAAGTTCACCACTTTTGCAATGTTTCAAAACCCCTCGGGGACCGTGCCAAGAGACTCTCATTGACCCATTCAGAGCAGGTGTGGGAGTTTGAACCAGGGGCAGACAATCGGATCTGATTCAAGACAACTCAATTTGGTTTCTTATCTGCAGCTTTTCCTATCTTACGAGGTCTGTCATTGCAGATAAAAAAAAGTTCAGTCAATTGAGCTGGGAAATGGCAAGTTATGTTTTCTTCTGATAAAAGTTTTCTGGTTGTTGTTTTATCAGATCAGGTTGAAATTGTATGTTTCTGTCAAGGTCTGCAATGACCTTTTCAGATATTTTATCAGGTATTAGGTGGAGGAACCTTTTTTTTTTTTTCTTTCTTTCTCTCTTCGACCTAGCAAAGAATGACCTGACTTCCAAGATCATAAATCAAACCTGGTAAAGAGAGGCAATAATACAAGTTACCCCTCGAAATTGACTAGGCGGGGAGAAAACAAACAACAAATAAAACCTTTCCCTAGCATATAGAAAGAACTTAACTTGACCCTAAATAAAGAATGTGGTTCTCACGGAATACACACTTAATAGGAAAATACAGCTGATTTGAAAAAAGCAAATTGTTTTCCAGGTCAAAGTTGGCCTCAGAAAAGCAAATAGTTTTTTTTTTTTTTTTTCAAATAGTATCAGTAAAAATTATCCTTCTTTTATTAAACTCCATGTAATATGGAAAAATGAAAAACTCATATAAACCAGTGCACAAATAGTTTGTAATCTTAGCACCCAGAGATAACCACTGTTAGGCATTAATCCTTGACTTCTTAGTTACCATACGTATGCAGGCATGTGTATACGTATATACTTAAACAGTCATAAAAGTTAGTGTTTAGTTATTCCAGCATTGAAGAAAGTTTTTAAAGATCAGTGATCCAGACTGACTCCTCAAGTCAGACCCCTGAAGTAGAGCAACAATGGGAAACTGGTAAAAAGAACCGCTAGCCAATCAAATGGGAGAGCTGTGTGTAAAAACTTAGTTTTTCGGTCTTCTGATTTTTGTGTATAATAAATGTGAGCAGTAGCTTCCAACCCATTTTTTAGAAAGGGAAGTCAACGAGCTGAAAGCACATGAGTCTGGCACCAAGGGCCCCTAGGACTCTGTCCTGTGCTCTCTTTTCCTGCTGTACAAGTGTGAACAGCTTACTGTGCCTCTCTCCGCTTGAGTACCTGCATTATAAGACTAAGATATCAGGCCAGGGGAAGGAGTGGTGAGAAGGGCTGCCTCTGGCGCCCTTTGGGGTATTTAAAATCCTGGGTATTACAGCAGCCCCCAGGATAATAGTTCATGTTGACTTTGTCTTTGTCATACCAAAGCTATCATAGTAACTCGTAGCCTTCCCGAGCTTGCCTGGGCATCAAACTCAAATGCATGCAGTCTCTGTAACATAGGTTTCCATGGTTACCTGCCTCCTTTTAAGCAACAGTATCTGTGACATTTGGGGTTTGATGGGCAGTTTTATTTTTTATTATACATAATAAAATACTTAACTACTAAGATGTAAAAACAACTTTTGGAAACCATGGGTTAAGTTACCTCAGAGTTGGTCTTAGTTTATTGTTCCTTTGGTTTTGCTTTTCTGTTATTACTAAACCCATGCCCGTGTCTGAGTTTCTAGGAGCCTGTGGAGATCCACAGAAGGTAGGGCTCCATTTCAAACACCAGTGAACCAGCCAGCCGATATTTTTGCCTGCCTCCTGAGAGCAGGGCACTCGTTAGGCATTGGAGATCAAAAATGAACAAGATGGTCTCTGCATTCCAGCCACTTACAGTGCGGTAGGGAGAGGTAAGAAGTGACTGTGCCCCTTCAGTGTAGGGAGAGCTCTAGTGGAGTAAATCTGGGTTCCCTGGGAGCCCTTAGGGTACCGAAACTGGCCCTGTCACCTCAGACCAGGCTTCCTGGTGGAGGGAACTCCTGTGTTGTGTCCTAAACAGTGATTAGGGGGGTGCTACATAGCAGGGAAGGATAGTACAAGCTGAGGATGTGTCTGGAGTCTGGCTATTTGGCCATGTAGGTGGGAGGCCAGGAGGCCAGGAAGCCAGGATAGCTGAGGCGTGTAGAGTTCGAACTTGGCCTGGGTGAGAGCAGACTTGAAAGGAAAGCAGCACAGAGGCAGGACCCGAGTAGCATCTTGGGTGTATCGCTTCGGTTATAGTGTAGAAAGGTTGAAAATAGTGGCTCTTAGTTTTGTTTTTGCCTCACTGTGGCAAGGTGATGGCTGCCTTCCTTCTGTGTTTTTGCACCCATTCCCAGTTAGAGAAGGAACTCTGATAGGAAGGAGGTACATGCTAGCAGGATGGTTTGGAGGAGTTACGTGTATGTGCGTTAGCAGCAGGGCACAGCGTGGCTGTGTGGTTTGTGTCTGGGCTGAGGTGGAAAGAAGGGCAAAACGCCAGGCCAGCTCTAGTTCCTAAGCCAGATCCTTCCCTGTCCTGGGAAGAAGAGGGACTAGGCTACTCTGCCCCTGGAGGTGGGATCCCCACCCTCTTTTGTAATCCCGCCTGCCTGCTTCTGGTATTATCCCTAGAGAAGTGGGTGCCAGGAGTGGCCTCCAATAAGAATATGGGTAATTCCACAGAACAACACTGTTTGTGCAGGTATGCATCACTAGACCCCATAGGATGGATTAGCCAGAGCACCTACCTCCCAGGAAGTTTAGAGGTGAAGATGATGAAGATTTTAACTTCAATTCTTGCCTTTTAAACAAATTTGGTAAAGTTTCAAGTGTATGCAGAAGTAGAGGGTCACTGTTCAGCCCTCAGCTTCAACAATATCACCTCATGACAAGCTGTATTTCATCTGTATGCCCCCCCTTCCTTCCATACTATGTTATTTTGAAGGAACTTCCAGATAACTTACCACTTCATCTATAAGTACTTCTGTATGTGTCTCTAAAAGATATGATAAAACTTAAAAATACATGTAGCTCCAATGCCAGTATCACTCTGATTTGAATTAACTGTCACTCCTTAATATCATTAACTATCCAGTGTTCAGATTTTCCGCTTGTCTAACTTTCTTAGATTGTTTGCTCAGATCAGGTCCATATGTTGCCTCTGTTGATATGTCTATTAAGTTCTTTTAATCTGTAGGTTCCCCTTTCATCCTTTCTTCTTTTTCTTATGGTATATTCGCTAAAGAAACTAGGCTCTTCCCGTAGAGTTTTCCCACTCTCCAGCCTAGATTCTGTTGGTTGCATTTGCTTCACGACATAACATGTTCCTCTGTCTTGGTTTTTTTGTTTTTTTTGTTTTTTTTTTTAATGTTGAGAGAGCCTGCGCGTAAGTTGGGGAGGGGCAGAGAGAGAGAGGAAGAATTCCGCTGCCAATGTGGAGCCGGAAGCAGGGCTCGAACTCATGAACCTCGAGATCGTGACCTGAGCTGAAGTTGGATGCTTAACCGACTGAGCCAGCCAGGCACCCCTCTGCCCTGTTTTTCATATAAATCTGTAATTGGAAAAATAGGCTTGATCACATTCAGCAGCCATTGATGGACAGTGCCTAAGTCCATGATTCCATTAGTGCTTGCAAATGGTAACATTCTAATGCTCTCATTCCTTCTTCATTTACTAGCTGGAATATATCTGTAACAACTAAAAAATACTTCAGTTTCCCAATTATTTGGTCACCCTGAGATATAACTTGTGTCAGAAAGGCAGGATGAATGCTTATTTCTTTCACTTTACTTTTCAGTGTTCAAAATAATGAATTAGTTCCCTGACCAGTGACTTTTTTTTTTTTTTAGTATTGTTAAGAATTCAGAGATTTAAATGTATATGATGTGTTGTAATCCATGTTAGCTAGTGTCCTAACTGATGCTCAGATTTTTCTGTCTTTGCCAGGGGGAACCTGTCTAAATTGGGCTCCTGAGTTCTTTTGACAAAATCGTAGTTTAATCCTTTCGTGCTTTCCATACCACAAAATACTCCAAGCTCTTCTTAGCATTTTCTCCCCCTTGCTGTAGCCATTTCTCTAGGAAGCCCTGGCTCCTTTTAATTTGGACACCACTCCTAGAGCCAGCTCTGCTGGTTGTGCTCTTTGTTATTGGGTTAGTCATTCAGTAGAAAGTTTGGAAAAACTTCCCTCATCCCACCCAAAGATAAGATAAAAAAGTCACGTGTCGATACCATACTTTGGATTGAAATTAAGGACTAAAAAAAAAGTTTTCACTTCCTTTTGTGCATCTTTTTTTTTAACCTGTGCTAAAATATACACACCATGAAATTGACCCTTTTAACCATTTTCAAGTGTACATACAGTTGAGCGGCATTAAGTGCATCCGCATTGTTGTGCAGCTATCATCACCAACCGTCTCCAGAACTTCTTCCCCATCTGAAACTGTGTATCCATTCCCCATCTCCAGCCCCTGTGAGCCACCATTCTCCTTTCCCTATGAATTTGATACTAGTTACCTCATGTAAGTGGACTCATCCAATATTTGTCCTTTTGCGTCTGGTTTATTTCACTTTGCATAATGTTCTCCAGGTTCATCCATGCTGTCGCCCGTGTCAGAATTTCCTTCCTTTAATGGCTGAATCATATCCTATTGTATGTATATACCACATTTTGTTTATCCATTCCTCTGTGATGGACGCGTGGGTTGCTTCTGCCTTTTGGCCATTGTGAACCAATGACGCTGTGAACATGGCACGCTTGAGTCCCTGTTTTTAGTTCTTTTGGGCAGATACGCAGCAGTGGAATTTCTGGATCATATGGTAATTCCCTATGGTTTGGGGAACCACCATACTGTTTTCCCTGGAAGCTGTAGCTTTTTACATCTTTCATGCATCTTTCTAGCTGTAAATCTTTTCATCCACACCAAAAATTACATTCTCAACAACCCAACATCATTTCACATTTGCTTTATTTATGCCACGACATCCACAGAGTCTCAGAAAAAGAACATCGACACTTTGACTGGCAATCTGTTACCGAAACCAGTTTTGTCTGTTTGGTCATTCCTTGCCTTTTGACTTCAGGGTTACCTCCAGTGTTTCTAGCGTTTGGCTTTGTGCTCCTCTTCAACTACATGAGCTGTGTTACTCCTGGTAGACTCCCCCTTCCTCTTGCCTCTTGATACAGGGCTCCACCCTAGATGGCCATGTTGAACATTTTGGACATTATCACCCATATCTCAAAACTTTTCCCAGCACTCTGGCAGCTTGCTTCCATTTTAGGGATTGATAAGGTTGACACAGTTGGGACCAGATATGCAGGGCCTTGAAATCTAGGCAGAGGAGTTTGGGGCTTTATGAATAGAGGGCAAATATATTGAATCAGTAAATTGAGAATACACACAGAGGGGTGTGTGTATGTGCGTGTGTGTGCGCACACGTGTGTGTTTGTGTGTGTGTGTGTGTGTGTTGGCTGGCTAGTATGGAGACAAAAAGCAGGTGACTCGGTGAGAAGCTGTCAGAAGTACTCTCTAGCCTGGAGAATGAGTGAGTAGAGGCAAAAGACATGGAAAGAAAGGCAAGAGGAAATCACCAGGCCGAATTGGCTGAAGAAGGGTATAGGGGAAAACAGAGGTCATTACCTTTCTTTTGAGTCTCTGTAGCCATAGTTCGAGGAGAAAGAGGTGTGAGAAGTATGCGTAAACCTACTTCCATGTACCTCGGGGGTGGTCATCTTGAACCCACCTGGAAATTGAATTTGACTTTGCCTCATTTCTTTGGGATTTTGAGCTGTTCTTCCATGTTGTTGTCACAGAGGGTCACTCCTGCTGTATATCCTTTCTGCTTAGCTGATAATCTCCTGCTGGGGGCGGGGGGTGGGAGTGGGAAGGAGGGGACACATAGTAGCATATGGGACACAACATCAAGGCAGAAATCCTGGATTTGAGGTCTCACATCACTGACCAGTCATGTGGACCAAGTCTAGTCATTCCTTTATTTCTTTGGGGTCTACTTCCCATCAGAAACACATACCATTTTGTTGCTGTTGTTGTTGTTTGCCCAGTACCTTGATTTGCTGGATTGAAAAAGTCAGTAAACTGTTGAGTACAATTCCTCACCCCATAGTCCCATTTAAGCCTCCTTCATGGCCCAGGGACTGGGGAATCTGATTCATCACTTTCCCCTTCTGCCTGGCAGCCTCTGACTGCTGGGTCAGCCTGGAAAATAAATGGCACTTCTAGGAAGGGCACTGGGCAGGAACTGGGAGTCTCTTATTTGATTGCTTTCCTATGGAGAGAAGAGCAAATTCTGTCTTTCTGGAAAGTCCCTTGGGTTTTACCGCTTAGACTCAGTAGGTCTTGGTGTTTGACGGGAAGGCCAGGATAACTGGAACATTTGAACCGAGCTCTTGACTCTGGAGGGGCAGCCTTGCTGTTCTCTGTAATGGTGATGAGGAGCATAGACACTGGAGCCCTGACACACTGGGAGTGTCACGATGACTAGTGATTCTTACTCAGCACCTTGGCAACCATGTAGTTATCTGGTGGGCTAATTTTTTTCTTCCTACCCTAATAATTCCATAATGGCTTTTTATGCAGACAACTTTTTTTCTCTTGTTCTCACTCACTTGCCTGTGGAAGAACTGGAAACAAACAAGAATGTAGGTTCATACTGCCTGTTGGAAGCAAAGAGGGAGCAGAAGGTCGATCTTGTGAATGTGTGAAATCTGGAGTGGGATCTCTCTTTGGAATCTCTGCAGTGGGCTTATCTCTGCAGGCAGCCTTTGATATGTCTCTGGGCAGAACTGTCAGTGTTCAAACAGGGCCAGTGTTCTCCCTGTATCTTATGGTACTATCTTTTTATTTGGATTATAGTTCAGTAGCCTGGAAGTGTTTTCAGGATATACGTCATTCATTTTGGGGCCCAAGTTACAATGACATGGTAGATAATAAATGTTCATTATCTGAAAAGACAAAGCCTGGAATTCATCAAAAATTATATGTGTGGGCCCTCAGGCTCACATACTCATACCTGCAGGCTGGCCCTACGGAGACTCAGAGTAGGAGGAGAGGAGGCATCCCTGTAAAAGGAATCTGAGAGACAGAAGTCTAGGAATGAGCATGTCCAATTTTATAGGGAGAGGGACCCGGGATGGTTTGGAGGGGAACTGAGGAGATTGAGGGGTTGTAAGAATTTTGCAAAGGCAGCCAAAACCTAGAAGGCCAGGAGAGAGAAGAGCACAGAAGACCCCAATGGTTTTCTCAGAGCTAATAACAAAGAAACAGAGCACATAGAGGTGCGACCATTATTTTGGATATGGTGGGTCTGAAGCCTGAGTGAGGGACATACAGGTGAGATTTCCAGGAGGCAGGTTGTATGAGCTCAAATCTATGGGGTCATCACTCTTATTGAAGCCTTGGGAACAGGAGAGAGCCCTTGGGGTATTAGGGAGAGTGATAGAGGCAGAGAAGCTCTACTGAAGGCAGGAGGGGAGTGAGGGGCAGTCCAGCATAACAGATACCAAGAAAGGAAGCTGAAAACATGGTTAGGTGCCCTCCATGTTTTACTTTGTAAAAGCCACCTGGGCTCGTTTCCTTGATCCTGTGGTGCTCTGCTGGGTCCTGATGGTGCCCCCTTGGGCTTCCTAAGGACCCCCCAAAGTCTTCACACCCTATCAGTGTTCTGGCCTCAGAGCCAGACCGATTATAATCTTTCCCTGCCAGTTTACAGACACTTGTAGGATTTTGGTCATCGAGTTTGTCCTGAATCCACTGTTTTCCCTCCTCCCCACTTTACATAGATTCCTAAGATCCTTCTTAAAGAGCCTCTTGAGGCACCAGGGAGAGTTTTGTGTATATGAGTAACTGCCTCTCAACCTCACCCTAACACACAAGCTCAGGAACTCAAAGAGTCTCTGTAGAAACAAACTCTCCCGTCAGACTCTGTTTAAAGGGTGTAAGTGCCTTTTGATTTGGGCAGGAGGTTGGTCTCTCCCTGCCTGAAGTGCTTCACAGAAGTGACAAGACACTTTCCTTCGGGGAATGTTGATATTAAGTTTCCTGCCCTGTGTAAACACATCTCCAGGAATGGCATTAATAAAGGGGACCCTTTCCCCAGGACAAAACAGAAGGGGCAGTGAGGGGGGAAAAGGACAAAGAAGACAGATCTGCTGGGGAGGGGGGAGATGACCATCTAACCAGCTGTTCGTGGTGAAGGCAGAGCCCATTAGCCAGGCTTACTTCCATCATTTTCAGAACTATTGCTTATAATACTAATACTTTTTTTTTTCATTTTTATTTATTTCTGAGAGACAGGGCATGAGCGGAGGAGGGGCAGAGAGAGAGGGAGACACAGAATCCCAAGCAGGTTCCAGGCTCTGAGCTGTCGGCACAGAGCCTGATGCGGGGCTCGAACTCCCAAACCGTGAGATCTTGACCTGAGCCAAAGTTGGACGCCCAACCAACTGAGCCACCCAGGCACCCCAGAACTATTGCTTATGTTCCTTGTTGGGACCTCCAACTTTTTACCGTTTGGCAGCTGATAGTAGGAGGGGCAGAAGAATCTTGTATTTAAGATCGAGAGTCAGCACCTGATTTAAAATTCTAGCCATTCTTCTTGCTGTGTTCCCCAGTTTTCATGTCCATATGATTGAATAGAAGCTACTTCATAGTGTTACTGTGAGAAATAGGAAATAATGTTCATAAACCGTCGTATTTGACATGCAGGGAGTATCTTTTAAATGTTAGCCATTAGTCATTCATTAGTAAACGCTTGGTGTTATCATTAAAGGGATCATTCAAATAGGATCTTGTTGGTTCCACTAATAGAGGGTTAGGTGGCTGCCAAGTTGAATTAAATGAGGGTTTTTGTATTAGAATTTGCTCTCATTCTCAGTATTCATCTACATTCAGGAACATAGACTCTATATCCAACTTAGTGTCTATAATTCCTTCTACATAGGGGGGCCCTTTACATAAGCAGAGGCTAATTAGGGTTGTAGATACCTCAAGAGTGACTTTTGTCATAGCTTTAGAACATTTTAAAACTCGTTCTAAGGGAGTCGGAACCAGCTGTCTGCATCCAGTGAGATCTAAACAAAAGGAAAAATAACCACTGGGTTGTGCTCAGAAAGAAACGGTTGTGGTATGGCTGCTGTTGGGGAGGGCGTGCATGTTCTGAGAAAGCCCTGACAAGGTCTGTGCCTGGGAATCTCTGAGAATAAGGGACACCCCCCTTTCACCATGAATTGCTTCCTAGGGTCTGACTGTTAACCAAATGGTTAACATTCTCATGGTGCTATATCGTGTTTGCTGAGAAGCAGGGGGCAAGTCGATTGCATTGTGGGTTTCTGCCAGAAAAGGTATCTAATCCTTGGTGGCTGCCACAGTGTGAGAGGGTTTGGAGAAAGCTATGAAGAAAAGGAGGAGTTGCTTATTAGTATGTTTTGTTGTTGTTGTAATAACCCAACATATACGCCTTCCTGGGCGTTTCTCTCTGGCGTGTGTTATGCTCTGGAGACAGATCTAGGTTTCTTTATGCCTCTGTCTCTCCTGGAGGAGTGGCATGGACTTGGTGCCCATCTTAGCAGAAGTGATCAGGCTGTCTTTTCAGGAGTACTGGTGGAAGCTGCACTGTCCGTATGGGCTTTTTGGGCTTCCAGTTCTTTCGTGAAAATGAATGAATTGGGAATGGGACACCTCTTATATCTATGGGCCCTTCCAGCTCTGCCCATCTGTGAGAGTCAGGGAGGGTGAAGACTTGTGAGGTTGTTTTAATGACTCTACCAAAAATAGGAATAGAATGTGAAAAACAAACAAGTGAATTACTTGTGCTATTATTATCAGGAGCAGGGGCCTTTGTTTGGTCCTCAATTAGGGGCTGAGGATGGCAGCTGGTTAGAAATCTAGGCAGAAAATGAAGCCTAGGTCTCCATTCACAGCTTTGTCCAGCCTGCCCAGGTATTGGGCAGTTTGGAGAGATTTGTGGTAGCATCAAGGCCCAGCAAACACTCCCTGCTGTCTTCCGGCATTGTTTTGTTATTTATTCCCAGAACTGTCCTGCAGGAAGGGGTTGCAATGTCCATTAGCAGGTGGAGAAACTGAGGCTGTGGGATGTGCAAGGCCACAAAGGGGCTGAGGCTGGTGGGACTCAGGTCAGCCTGACTGCCTGGGCCGGTGCCCTTCCCATTCCCTGTGTCACCGATGGTACGATGGTACGAGTCCTCCCATTTCAAGGAACTGTATGCACGGAGGCCACCAGACATGCTCCTGAACAGCTCTGTCAGGTCTGGGCTGCTTGGGTAGTCTTCTTTCCCTCAGGACCTTGCTGCCGCAGGATTTTCCTTTCAGCCTGGCTTTTCTGCAGCTACTGTTACCTCTGAGCTTCTTCCTAGAAGACTGAGTCTTACAAAGACTATGCCATGAGGAATCTCCCCAGCTGGGTCAATAAATAGCAGCCATAGGGGTCAAGATCTGATTGTTTTGTTTTGCTTTTTAATGCACAGCTCTGCGTTTGTTCCTGATTTTTTATTTTTTATTTTTTTGTAAAGACGAATACATTATTGATTAAAAAGAGAGAGAGAGAGACAGTAGCTAAAAGGTGGAAGCAACTCTGGCATCCATAGACGGACCCATGGATGAATAAAATGAGGTATATATGTATATAGAATGGAGTATTTGTTCAGAAAGGAAGGAAATGCTGACGTATTCTATTCTACAACATGGATGAACCTTGAGAACATTATGCTAAGTGACATAAGCCTGTCACAAAGATAAATTCTGTATGATTCCACTTGTGTGAGATACCTAGAGTGGTCAGATCCACAGAGACAGGAAGTAGAATGGAGGTAACGAGGGGCTACAGGGAGAAGGGAGTTGTTTAATGTGAACAGGGTTTCAGTTTAGGAAGATTAAAGAGGTCTGGAGATGGTTACACAGCAGTATGAATATACTTAACACTGTTGGACTGTACATTTACAAAAGATTAAATGGTAATTTTATGTCACATATATTTTACTGCAGCTGAAAATAAAAATAAAGAAAGAGACCATGCAGAAGCTTTGCCAGGGGCACCTGGGTGGCTCAGTCAGTTGAGCTTCTGACTCTTGATTTTGACTCAGGTCATGATCTCACGGTTCGTGAGTTCGAGCCCCATATCGGGCTCACGCTGACAGCACAGAGCCTGCTTGGGATTCTCTCTGTCTCTCTCTCTCTCTCCCCTTTTCTCTACTTCTCCCCCACTCAAGCTTGCATGCTCGCTTGCTTGCTCTCTCTCAAAATAAATAAATAAGCTTTAAAAAAAAACTTGAAAAAGAAGAAACAACATGCTGTGTAATTTTCTCCAAGTTTTATTTTTGACTATTAATATGTTTCTGAGTTTTAATTATGTTGATAAATATGGAGGTACTTTGAGTTACTTTTATAACTTTCCAATTACACTAATATATCATATTCAATTTTTAATTTCCTTATTGATATATATTCAGGTTGTTTTCAATTTTTGCTATAATCAATGCTGCAATAGGCATCCTTGTACATATCTGTTTATATATGTAAGAAAAGTTTCTCTAGGATATATTAGACATGTTATTGATACATTCAAAGATATATTTATAAAACACTGATGTTTGCTTTTGGTTCTGTTTAACAACGTTACAGTCAGCTTTTGCTCCATATCACCAAATCTCAGTGGGTTACTATCTTAGAGATGTATTTTTTGCCCTTGCACATTACGTGTCAGCTGCAAGTCTGTCATATGTGTGTGCTTCGCTCTGGGATCCAGGCTAAATGTGCAACCTCTACCTGGGTCATGCCAGCCTCATGGCAGGGGCAAAAAGCTAGGTCAGAACCACATGGTGACCTTTGAAGCCTATGCTTGGAAGCTGTGTAAGTAGCTTATACACTTCTAGTCACATGTCATTAATCAAAGCAAGTATCACAGGCAAGCTTATGTTTAAGTTTATGATATGATCCTCCCCCAGGAAGGGCCTCCCAGGAAGAACAGTGCCATTTGCCTGCACACAAATGGGATCATACCATAAGAACTCTTCTGCAGCTTAGTTTCTCCGTGGAAGCACATCTGTTTGGATATTCTCCCATATCAGTACAGATCTACTTCACTCTCTTAAGAAGATTTATTAGTTCTACATTTTAAAGGTACATGACACTTATGGGGCACCTGGTTGGCTCAATTGGTAGAGCATGTGACTTTTGATCTTAGAGTTGTGAGTTAGAGTCCCATGTTGGGCGTAGAGTTTGTTTAAAAAAAAAAAAAGCATGTGATACTTACATTCTATTTCATAATTCCTACAGTTGTTTAGCTGTACTTTGATATTTGAAAGGATTTAATGCTTAATGCCAGTCTTTTCACACTACAGCTTCCCCGTTTCTTATGCCTTGGCTGTATTTCTGCAGGTAGTTTTTCACTACTGCGCATGAGAAGGCTGTAATGAACATCATTACATTAATTTCTGTGCCATTACCTGCTTACTTTCATTTGTTCTGATTTCTGACAGGGCAACATCTCCTCTGTCTTTTTCTATGAAAATTAACTTGGATATTCTTATACAATAACTCTTCCTTATGAATTTGCCACTCAGCCTGACCAGTTGCATTTAAGAAATCCTGTTGGGAAATTTGCTGGGACTGTATTAAAATGAGAGATTTGCTCGGGATGTTTGGAAGAAAGAATACTACTCTATTTTCCAATCCAAGAATAGAGTATCTTTTCCCATTTAGTCATGTCATCTTATACATCCTTTAGCAACGTTTTGATAACTTTTCCATAGTGGTCTTACAAATTTGTTTACCAAAGTTGACCATTCTTTCATCTGCAAATAATGAAAACGTTGCCTGTTCTTTCCAATCCCATTTATTTTCTTACCTGGGAAATTTACAACCTGCTGGAGGTCTGAGAGGTATGGCTCTTCAATGTGATCTGAATTTCCATCGTATTGGACAGTATCTCTGTAGATGAGGGTAAGAATTGTTTCCTCGTTTCACTGGAGATGAAACTTTTATTTTGGGGAGTTTGGTTTTTATTTTTTGTTTCTTTTTTCTTAATTTGATTGACTGGTGTTCAGGGAGGTCCAGGAGAAAGCATCCCTTTCCTCTGCTTTCACAGGAAGTGTCCACCCCCTTCTTCACCATACACCCTTCTCAAATCCTGTCACCTGTCCCTCTTCCTCTCACTAGCCTTTCTAGCCTAACCCAGTGTTTCCATGGGTATACTTGGAAATTAATCACAGCGGTACCGAATTTTATCTACTTTATCCTTGTCATGGAATATCATTTAGATCATTTAGTGTTTTTTTGTTCTTTCCTACCAAACTCCATTTTGCTCCTAAGCCAAACTATAAGCACGTAGAGATAAGGGTACATTTCACACCTTGTTTATTCAGTTAGTTTTATTTTCTCTGTCCTTTTTCACTCTAGTCTAGGAGTGGAGATTCCCTGCATCGGAGACTGTACAGAGCCTGGCTCTCAGCCTGTCTTCCTCCCATCCACACACAATACCACGGTTGAGTTCCCGCACTTCTCGAGCATATTTGATAACAAAGGTCTCGTAGTTCAATGCATCTGTTTACAGCTTTCACTTACTTGGCAGACATCTTAGGAAAAGTGTAAAGCTGCTGCAGAAAAACAATCTTAAACAATGAACTCAAGAGGGACAGTACTAGCGGTTATTACATTAAAACTGCTTACACCTTCAGAGAAGGCTATAGAATGTGGTCTTGAGGAGAGAGAATTTTTATAGTTTACTCTCTATTCATGAATTTTTTTAAAAAAGAAATGTTCATTTATTTATTTTGTGCAGGGGAAGGGGCAGAGAGAGAATCCCACAGAGTAATCAACTGTATTTGCAATGTCTTTTTCTTTAAAAAATATCTGAAGCAAATATGGTAAGATATTAAGATTTGACAAAGCTAGGTGGTGAGTCTAAGAGTGTTGTTATATTCTTTTTTTCTCAGTTACTGAAATACTTCATATTTGTAATAAAGTAAATTTGTACATGTGATTTACAGTGTGAAGGCATTCAAGTAAATTAAAAAAACACAAAACCAGACTTAATAAAGTTCAGAGGTGCATATACATGTGTGTAAAAATACAAGAATGAATTGGAAGGGTATCTTCTAAATTCAAAATAGTGATTGGGTAAGAGATCGTGACAGTGAATACAAGGGATTATTATATTTTTCTTGGTATTTTATGTAATTTCTAAATTTCTAAAAATCATAATTAACAAGATACAAAATGTCTAAAAATGTAGAAAATTTGCTAGCCATCATCGCCTCTAGAGAGCATGGTATCGGTAATGGTGGAGACTTTATTCTTCATGTGACATCCTCCGGTAGTGTTTGAATTTTTATAGCAGTTATGAATTATACAACTTAAACTAGGGGGGAAATTTCTTAACATACATAAATGGGAAGAATTACAATGTAGTGCCAAATTGGATGATTTTGAAAGGAGGGAGCTCGAAATCATCTTGTCCAAATACTCCATTTTTGAATTGTGGAGACCAGAGCAAAAGAGGTAGCGTTACTTTGGTAAACATTTCCATTCCTGATAGCTTGTGAAATTGTTTCTTATTGCTCCCAGCCTTTAAGTTTGGTAAATGTAGGTTTGTAATATTGAAGCAATGGATGGACCCTTAACACTCCTACAGCTATGCTCCAGCTCCCTCTAGTGGCTGGAGGACCTTCCTCAAGACCACAGGGTATGGATGTCAGCCCATAGAGGGGGGTTTGGGAAGAGTCTGGGATATCTTTTCACCTAATTAGCTGCACTGTTCTGCCTTTCTATGTCTGGCTTCCTCAAATAAATTTTCTTTGAAGACTGCTCAAAACAGCAAATGACAGAAAAATCACTAGTGCAGAGTAATTCATACATTTGATCTGAAATTAATCTGGATAATTTTCAAAGTAGGAAGGACCTAGATTATCTGGTCTAACACCCTCATTTACAAAGAAGATCCTAGGCACGGGCAGGTAAGTATAGCCCAGGGTCCGTTGTAGGGAGGGACAGTCTCCTAGCCCTGCTCTATGTGGTCTTTACCCTGGTTTTCCGTGTTGTTTTGTCTTAACTGGATTCAAAGCAGAGCCCTTCTGATTCTCCTTAGACTTCACACTTCATGCAAAAAGCTTGCAGGAAAACTAGGTGGATTAGCAGAAGATGTAAAGTGGTGGTGATTGAATTTAACCGTGGATTGATTAAGTAATCCTCAAGAAACCCCCAGAGGGGAAAATAGTCCCCGTGTATATGTTTCTATACCTTTGCTCCCCTCCCCTTCTAAAAGGCGTAAATCTCCCCTGAAATGCCTCCCTAGCATTCAGAGCAATAAAGAGGTCACATTATAACTCCATAAATCTCCCTGGCTGACTGGCTGGCTGGCTGCTGCCATTCCAGGAGGCGAAAGGGAAGTTGTTTCCTCTTGACAGCCACTGGGCTGGAAGGAAAAAGCCTTTTCCCTCCAGACCCATTGTCTTGGTCCCTGAGGGAGCTGGTCTGGCAATTTGTTCAGTGTTTCCTTTCTATCCCGCCAGCTTATAACAAGCTGGAGAGGGGTTTCAGAGTCCAACAGGCCCAGACTGACCTGGGTTAAGTCTTCTCAAATGGCCCTGATAGAGGGTCTGGCCAAAGCTCCCGCTCAGTCTTCCTAATTACAATAAAAAGAACGAAGTTTAAACAGGCAGTGTGTGTGTGTGTGTGTGTGTGTGTGTGTGTGTGTGTGTGTGTAACTGTGTATTAGAAACCAAGCCAGATGCAGTGGAGGCTGGAACCTGAGCCTGCCTGTGAAAGCCTGTCTAGGGACCCCTTGAGACAGGAGCTAAGGCACTGTGAGAGAAGACCGTGGGTCAGTGAGGCTGAGAACCCACTTGGAAAATGGGAGGCCATAAGATGCCTTTGTGGGAAATCAGAAAATGGAACCTTCTCTAAATTAAATATAGTACTACAGGGCCACTTGCATAGCTGGCGTAGTTGAGCGCCCGACCCTTGATTTTGGCCCAGGTCGTGAACCTGGGGTCATGGGATTGAGCACTGAGTGTGGAGCCTACTTAAGATTCTCTCTCTCCCTCAGCTCATCTTCCCTGCTGTTCCCCCCCCAATAAAAAATAAAATAACAACAACAAAAAAATAATAGTGTACATGAAACAGTGGTGATGTTAGGGCATATTTGTTTATTTATTCTACATACAAAAAAATTATTTATTGCAAATAGGAAATAAATTAACATAGTTCAGTCTTAAAAAGATTCATATGAACATGTGGTCAAAAGCATCCCTGAGCCACCGGGATGTTTCCCTGGCAGCAATCAATATTATCTGTTTTTTGTCTGTCCTTCTAGAGATATTTATTATATATACAAATAAATGTGTGTACAGACTCTTCTCCCCTTCTTTTTGTAAGAGAATATCATATGTACCGTTCTGTACCTTGCTTCTAATATTTCACAACATATTTTGGGAAAAATTCCATATTAGTATATGAAAGATCTTTATTCTTCATGGCTACATAGTGTACTTTAATTGAGTTAACCAGTTCCATACTGATGAACGTACAAGTTGTTTTCAATCTTCTGCTATTGTAAAAAACAAAAACAAAAAAACCCACAATGAATATTCTTATACGTGAGCCATTTTACACAAGTGCCAGTGAATCTGTAGGATAAATTCCTGGGAGTGGAATTTCTAGATCGAATGGCCCACGCTTTCGCTAAGATATGGTCAGATTGCCCCCCAGCCCCAGCCCCGAGCTGAACCATGTCACCCTCACCCACAATGTGGGGACTGACATTTAAATGACAGAGGCAGGCTGGCAGGAGGCCTAGAGAGGGACATTGACTCACCCCTCCCCTCCGTGACTCCTGACTCAGAGGGAGGATGCAGGACCAGCGTTGGACTTTGCCCACAGTGTGACTGGCAGACAGCTTTTGATTAGCTCATCATGTACATCCTCACACTTTCTGGTCCTCCACCCTGGAAAGAGCCTTTCTCTTTCCTTCTGTGGGGTAGAAAGAATAGTTGGTGCCAGGCTGGATACCTGAGCTTAGAGGAGGCTCCCCTGTGGAAGGGGAGGCAGTTGGGCCCAAGATAGAGAAGGCACTTTGTTTTTTGGAATGAGAGGAGCCCAGGAAGTGGAAGAAATTAAGTAGACCTCTCTATTCCTCTGACTCTTAGGCAGAGATGGCTTTTCAAAATTTAACTTAATTTTTTACTATTTTGTAACACCTTTATTAATATATACTTCACATTCTGTAAAGTTCACTCATTTAAAGTGAACTTCTTCAGGGGTGCCTGGCTGGCTGAGTCGGTAGAGCATGTGACTCTTGATCTGGGGGTCGTGGGTTAAAGCACCACATTTGGGCGTGGAGCCTACTTAGAAAATAAAAAGTGTACTATGCAGTGGATTTTAGTATACTCAGTTGTGCGTGCATCTCCCGAACCCTTGAGAGCATTTTCATCATTCCAAAGAGAACCTTTGCCTAGGAACAGTCTCCCAATTCCCTTTCCTCCTGCCCTTGGCAACCACCATCTGTGTCCTTCCTGTCTATGGATTTGCCCATTCTGGATATTTCATATAAATGGAACCACACACTGGTTTCTTGGACTGCCGCCTTTCGGGGTGCATGGTATTATTTTTATAACTTTTTTTGTTATTTGTTTTTTTAGCAAGGGAGAGAGAAAGTGTGGGAAGGGCAGAGTGAGTGAGTATGGGAAGGGCAGAGAGAAAAGAGAGAAAGAGAATCTTAAGCAGGCTCCACACTCAGCTTGGAGCCTGACACAGGGCTCCATCCCACAACCCTGGAGTCAAGAGCTGAGCTGAAATCAAGAGTTGGATCCTCAACTGACTGAGCTACCCAGGCAGGCTTTTTTTTTGTTTTGTTTTGTTTTAGTTGTTTTGTTTTGTTAACTCCGACGTTATTTTTAACCATTCGTTTCCCCCCAAGTTTAGTGCCTTTGCACTGCTGTTCCCAGTGTCTCCTACATATTCCCCAGATACAGAGATGCTTGTTTAATTAAATGCTTAATTAATGAACTTAAGCTGTGTTAAAGGAGGGGGAGATCTTAACATAGTTCCTATAATTGTCATTTTAAAAATCAACTCAAATTTTCCTATTTTTTTTTTTTTACTGCAGCTCAGTTTTCTTAGTCATTTCCCTATCTATGGACATTTGGCTTGTTACCAGTATTTTGCCATGAACATCTTAACAATGAACATTTTCTTTCTTTCTTTCTTTCTTTCTTTCTTTCTTTCTTTCTTTCTTTTTTCTTTCTTTCTTTCTTTCTGGGGGGGATGGGGGTGTCCTTTTGATGTGTTCCAGGGTATTATTAGAGCAGTTTTGTCACTGAATCATGGAGTAGTTTTCCATATCTCATCCATCTGTTATATATAATTATACACACACACACGGTACACATATGAGAAGCCTCTGGCCCTGCATAGTTAACTCTCAGTTGAATTATATGTGTCCAGGAACATGGCATCTCAGTGGCCAGGCTGTCAGGCAGAGCGCTCAGATTAATACCATTCCATGGGCACTATTGCTGCCTTGTTAGACACTTTAGGGCTCTGCATTTTGTTGAAATCTGATCATGAATGTGCATTGAGTTTCCGTTGTATGCCCAGCACGATAGAGTGATTCAGCCTAAGAGCAGCGTGGTGCTGGGGAGGGCAAGGATCAAGTCACAGAATGTTCTGGAATCTTACATGAGTCACTCACCTTCTCTGGACCTTGGTTTCTTCTCCTGAATGTTCATGGAATCACCCAAACATCGCTTCCAGTCTTTAAGATGACTGTGTGCCACCTGCCCTCCAGGAGACTTAGAGTCTTAACTGAGACAAGTCAGCACACAGGGGACCAATGATTAGGGGATGTCCAGAGCTAAGCAGTGGCTATAGTCACTATATAAGGCAGGGTCCAGAGAAGGGAGGGTACAGTTTGGACTCAGTACCCAGAGTCCAGAAAGTGGCAAACATTTTCAATTGCTGGTGCCTGGTCAGGGCTCTCGTGGCTGTCACTGAGCCAAAGGCGGAAGCCAGGGAGCTGTGAGATAGCAGTGGCCAACTAGAAAACCCAGCCTTTAGAGTGATTTTACACACTCCTCTCCTTGCGTCCTGCATGCACCCTGTCTGGGAGGTGGTAAATCAGCCCAGTTTAAGTCACTTGGTGACACTGGAGAAAAATGGCTGTAGGGGACCGCAGAGGGCATAAGGATCAGTGATGCAGGTCTCACAGCCAGAGTTCTGCCTAGAGTGGCCACACATCCTGATTTTAAATCTGTTGTTCCGGAGTAATTAGCAATATGCCCCTTTCCCTCAGAAGCGCCCCATCCTGGAGGATGAATTATGTGGCATCCTGGTCAGACCTGGCAGAAGAGAGGAGCACCAGTGGTTCCAGGTTTAAGAGGGTCGGTATGGGGGGTGTGCTTCAGGACGGGGAGTCCACTGGACACGGCAGCCTGTAGAGACTCAGGCTTCTGCATGCTAAGTAGCGTGAGCTCACGCTCCGTGGGCTTCTTTCTGAGGACCCACAGGGAAGAGCCTAGACTTCTCCTTCACTGAGGGGTAATGGACAGGAAGCAGGGAGAGGGAAGCCCAGAGAGGGAACCCAGATAACGCGAGGAGACAACTGGGCAAAACGGCGTTTGTAAAAGCATTTACTGTTAGAAGGACAAAATATCAACATTTGGTTAAGTTTTATAAATAGAAATGATAACACAACCCTGCCTTTGAGCATTCCCTTCTTTGCTTTGTCCATTTGCCTGCTTTCTTTTTTTTTTTTTTTTTTAATGTTTACCATTTTTGAGAGAAAGAGAAAGCACCAGCGGGGAGGGGCAGGAAGAGAAAGGGAGAGAGTGAATCCCAAGCAGGCTCTGCGATGTCAGAGCGCAAACCGTGAGATCTATGACCAGAACTGAAATCAAGAGCTGGACGCTTAACTGACTGAGACACCCGGGCGCCCCCTATTTGCCTACTTTAAAGATGCTATTCCAGCCTGTAGATCACCTGTAGGTGGGAAGGGGCTGTGGGGACCCTCTCCTGGGAGTCTACGTGTGTATGTTTAATTTCCAGATGTGGCAAAGGAATTCATATTCTCAGCACCTAACACCATAGAACTTTTCCTAGCAATGTGGCAATCTACATCATTAATGGACCTAACTTTGTATAATGCTGAAGGCCCAGGACCTAGTCATCGCTGAGGATTAACTTTGAATTGTAAAGCACCAAGAAATTTCTCCTGGAGCTAGTGAGTGACCCTGCATTTCATGGGGAAATCTTTAATACTGTAATTACAGTCTCCCATGTGGGGATTCTTGAAGGTCTCAACATCTAATCTTCCCAAAGATGAAGGCTAGGGAGCATTTCTCAATTGGTATGCCAAAGAGCATTGAATCAGATGCGCCTTCAGATGCTTCTGTGATCATATGAGTCAGGAAGACAGAGCACATGTGGGTCCTGGACTTCTTAGAGCCCCTGCTGCTGACGTGTTATATTGTGACCCTAAATGATCTTTCATGTACCGATTTTTGAACTGTTTATGTTGACACCATCTGCTTCTGGGGAAAGGATTGGGTCCCCAGCAGGATGGTGAAGTCCAGAGCTGGAGCTCATGGGATTCTAGGCCCACGGTTAAGAGACAGCTGGTCAGTCAGCGTGGGTTTGTAATGCCAGTTCTGCTATTGATTCAGTAAGATCTTTTCCGAACCACGTGAACCACGTTAACATTCTTCTATTGCCTGCCCTCCTGGGCCAACCTTCCACTCTGCCCCTGCTAGGAACACACACCAGGTAGACCTGGAGGTGGATATTTGGGGGCTTCTAGATCTCAGGGGAGGGCCGGTTGGTCACAGAAAGGAGGACAAATCGTTGACTCTTTCCATATAATCCCTTCAGTGATGGGGCACCAATCACCGAGTAGAGCCTTCTTCTCGTCCTTCTGTTTGTAATTTGCAATGTCTCTTAGCGTATGAGGGAGGTATTAACTCTTGGCAACATGCTCTAAATATTTTTCTTCAGTCTCATTTGTTCTTCAGCCCCTTCCTTTTGCTTTCTCTTTCTTTCTCCCTTCTTGTTTTTGATGCTTTTTCCTTCCTCTCAGAATGTTCTTTCTCCTTTTTTTTTTTTTTTTTTAACCTGAGTCACGTTCTTTAACTTTCCTTCTAAACCTGAAGCCAGGCTCCTAGAAGAACAACAGTGTTTTTTGTTTGTGTGTATGTGTGTGTGTGTAAAGGTGAAAGTTTATTTCCAGTGCAATTACAATATTCGCCTGGAGAAAAGGTTAAAGGTCTCTCTCTCCTATTATTCAGCCACTATTAAGAAATGTAGCATGCTAAATGTTTCATATAGATTATTTTCCACTTCCTTGTTTGTAAGATTCTAATGATGTTACGCATCTCATGAAACCGCAGTCAGAATGTAGTTGATTATCTCTGTGAATCGCTGACGTCTTTGTCCTTCAGCGCTCTGAAGCCGAGGCCGCAGACGCTAATGGCCCACTCTTGCCAGGCCTGGCGGGAACCGTTTCTGTTCAGCTTTCAGAATAGGTGCCCTAATCCCTGCCAGCCTGGATGCTGCTGGAGCTGTGTCCGCCTTCCCCTTGGCAGCCTCCTGTCACAGGCCAAGCCTGACGAAGCCCAGAAGACCAAAGGCTCAGGCTGCCAGAAAAACCTCAGGATCTGTTTGCTCCTTGTGCCCCAGACCCAGGCGCCAGTCCCGGGGACAGATCCAGGCCTGTCAGGAAATCCATACACAATCTCTGGTGAACTTTGGATGGGACAGCAGGGCTGGGGTTCAGCAAGGGACATATGGGTGGGGCTAGGGACTTTGTTCTTGAAGCCCCTTTGGCTCTGGGGGAAGTCTCTGGATAGGTACCTCCTCTGGCATCGCCCAGGCCTTGGATCCCCTCTGGTTGTAGTTTTGTAGCATTGAATGGCTGCCCAGAGCATGGGCAATTTCCATTGTGTTTATGTGTCTTCTCTCCTCAGATTGTGGAGTGATCTAGGACAGCTAAAGATGTGTAATGGAGGGCGGAGAGGTGGGGGTGAGTGAAAAAGCCTAGGTGCCATTGCAGTTTGTCACATTTAATAGAATTCGTTGTTTTGAATTGTGTATCCCCAGCCAGACCAAAACAACTTTGGGCAGGGGTCTTGCCCCAGTTGTGTCTGCTAGATCTCCATGTCCAGCACTTGCTACAGGGGTCAGTAGAGTAGACAGATGGCAAATGTTTGGGGCTTCAGTGCCCCCCACGGAAACAGTGGAGGGCCTGAGGTCAGATAGTCTCCGCATCTGAGGGTGAAGGAAGGGGCTCAACATGGACTCTGGCTCAAGACCCAGCTTTCTCTAGCAAGAGAAATCCCTCAAAAGATGGAAGCCTGAGGGGCACCTCTACAGCAGAGCAGAACCAGGCTCTGTGGCACCAACCCGGTGGGCTGGCATTCATGTGGCAGTGCCCACCAGCCTGAGCTTGACCTCCGGCACTTGGGGGACAAAGCCACTTTCGGGCAGTGCTTACCTAGTGCTGCCAACCATGACCCCGACCTCTGATTCCTTTTCCTTGTTCCTCCTACTTTGCCCCGTTCCCTCTTCCTTTTTTCTTTCTCCCAGTGTATCTAGGGTACGGGGGTGCAAGTTCACCTGACTCTGGGGGCCCCAAACAGACCAGGTTTGGCCACTCCCCACTGACAAAATCCAGAGGCAGAGAGACCAATGGTGGCAAAACCAGAAAGGAATTTCTTTCGGTGAGGCCAACCCGGGAAGACAGTGGACTAGCATCTGAAAGGTGGTCTCCAAAGTGCTGAAAACACTTCCAGGTTTATATAAGGAAAACATGGGGCAAAGGTCCGTGGGTCTGTGCAGGTGGGCAGTGAAAGTCAGACCGATCGCTGTCTTGGAGTCAGTCCTGGGCAAGGGTCTTGCTGGCTGAGGGTAGTCCCTGATGAGGGGGTCCTTTGAGTTCCCAGCAGGGATGCGTTACCCTCAGGGTCTTCTGCCTGAGTCTAGAGACAAGCTGGAAAGAAGAATCCAACTAAAAAGTTTGAGGTCAAAATGGAGGCCACCGAAACCCTCTCTCACCAGCCCTGGCTTGCTTAGCCCTGCCTGTGGGTGGGTTCCCCAAGATGGATGGAGCAGGTCAGGGGAGAGGTCGAAGCCTTTGCCTTTGATTGTATCAGTTCTCTGTGGGGAAGTCAGGGGTGGGATCCTTCAACCTCCTGGCCCACATTTTTCTTTCAGGCACTTGGGGAGAAGTGATTCCTAGGAACACCCGTAATAAATGTCTACGAAATCAGGCTGAGTTTGTTGCCCTCTTTAAAAACAATGTTTTCTGAAGTGGGTCATGGATGGAGGTGAGGAGTTAGATCCCCTTTCTCGGGGTTAGGACCCAATTCATTTTGTGTTTCTGATTGCTGAGAGTCATTAATTACTATTGCTTATGAACAGCAGCCTTGTGACCTCGTAAGTGTCCCCTGTGAACCACGTTGCCAGTTCGTTCCTTGCCCACCAGCCTCCAACTTGGTCAAGTCTGGGAGTGATACACAGTTTACAATTCTGAGCATGGCCCCAGTGGTTTGAGAAAAGGTCAGATTCCCAAATCTCCTAGCTCTTTTATCTATCCCCTCCCTCCTGCAAAAATCCCTCCTGAAGATTTGTCCCTGGCCTTCCCACTCCTTCTCCACCCCTCCAAACCTAACAATCATCCATCATTGTTATCTCATTTGGTGTTTACAAATCACTTTACAGCCATTGTTGTGAGTTTTGCCTCTCATTTGCAAAGTACTTTACAACTATTATTACAAGTCTTTTCTCCAAAGTGGGGTAATGCTGACCCACTTCCGAGAGAGTTGAATTCCCACTGCCCTCTAAGTGATTGGACCCATTCCCATGATGCTCAGCACTGGGTAGGTGGGGCTTTCATAAGTGAAGGTCATATCTATGCCCTTGGAAATCTGGCTTATAAACTGGCTTCAGACCACCGCCTGCTGGCCCTTTGGGAAGTTTCACCCAGTGCATTTCTTAATTTTTTTTCCAAGATTTTTAAAGTAATCTCTCCGCTCAACTCACATCCCTGAGATCAAGAGTTGCAGGCTTTGCTGGCTGAGTCAGCCAGGCACCCCACCCCCCAGTGCACTTCTAATGAAGGAATAAGAGATGGTTGTTACCAGGGTCCATGCTGCCAGATGTTCAGGCTGGTGTGGGGCTCCCTCACTGCCTATTACCTCCTATTTATGGCAGCCTGGCTGCTAAGCAGCAAGGTTTGAACTCCGTTCTCTCCTTCCTTCTGTCCCAGGTAGGGGGTGTGTGTGTGTGTGTGTGTGTGTGTGTGTGTGTGTCAGATGCAAGAGAGAATAGTCCCCACCTCCACCCCACCCCCATAGTGGACTGGGAGCTGCTTAACGTGATCAAAAATTTTTCTGGTTTTGTTTTCTGTTTTTTGTTTTTAATGTTTATTTTATTTTTTGAGAAAGAGAGAGAGTAAGTGGGGGCAGAGAAAGAGGGAGACACAGCATCTGAAGCAGGCTCCAGGCTCTGAACTGTCAGCACACAGCCCTACTTGGGGCTCGAACTCATGAACTGTGAGGTCATGACCTGAGCCTAAGTCGGAGGTTTAACCAACTGAGCCACCCAGGCACCCCTGTTTTTGTTTATTTTAAATCAGGTTTTTAAAAATAGGCAATATGACATTACAGAATGGTGGGTTTTTTTAATTTTTAAGTTTATTCATTTGGAGAGAGATAGAGATAGTGTGAGTGAGGAAGGGTGGAGAGAGAGAGAGAGAGAGAGAGAAAGAGAGAGAGAGAGAAAGAGAATCCCAAGCCGGCTCTGTGCTACCAGCACAGAGCCTGATGCAGGGCTTGAACTCATGAAACCATGAGATCATGACCTGAACTGAATCCAAGAGTTGGGCACTTAACCAACTGAGCCACCCAGAATGGCATTTTTAAGAAAGAGAAGCCCAGAGAGAGGTTAGAGTGGGAGAGAGCCAAAGCATAAGAGACTCTTAAAAACTGAGAACAAACTGAGGGCTGATGGAGCAGGGGAGGGAGGGGAGGGTGGGTGATGGGTATTGAAGAGGGCATCTTTTGGGATGAGCACTGGGTGTTGTATGGAAACCAATTTGACAATAAATTTCATATATTTAAAAATATTTAAAAAAATAAAATAAAATAAAAGAAAGAAAAGCCCATATCATAATAACTGGCCAAGAAAAACTTCCTTCCTGGTGGGCTTAGCTGCCATCACAATGGATATGGCATTTTGTGTATTGCATTTTTCATTTAACATGCAGGGTAAGCCTTTTCCTTTATTGTTACATTGTCTTTGCAATAATCATCTAAAATTTTATAACATCTTATTGAGTAGGTTGGATGGTACAAGACTTTCTGGTAGAAAATATGGAAATCTCTGTAGATTTGGAGGTGTAGTGGATTGTAGAGAGACATGGGATGTCTGAGAGCATATCTTTAGGAAGCATGGCCTTGACCTCCTATCCATTCTCTTCCTTTGGCTACCGTTGTTAACACCTGACCCTTCAATCTGGGTCTGACTTCTGCATTTCCTACCCTAGGCAAGAAGTATTTGCCATCCAAATCCCCAATTAGGTTAAGGTATGTTCTGAATATGAGTTGAATAATATTGTTACCCATTATCGATATTTTGGCTCAATTTGCCCAACTAGGTTATTAGCATTCTGAGAATAAGTTTCCCTCTTAGCATCTGTGACATCTATCAGAGGGCTTAAAAAGCCAATGCTCAGTAAACATTTGTTGGTGGTAAATACGTTATTTGCCAACCTCCAGTGCCTTTCCCTGGCTAGTAAAATAGTTGCTCAAGTGTGTAACCAATTCTGTGAGGCAAATGTGAAGGAATTTCTAAGGCAAACTTTTGTGTTGGGGTCTCAATGCAGCATAAGGCCAGTAACCACCACCCAAGAGACCTATAATTTCAAGGATGGTTCCTTCAATGAGATTCTGTCCCTGCATGTAATACCTTAAGTGTGATGAGAAGAGGACATCTCCCCTCCAAAAGAGAGAACAGATTATGAGATTTTTGTCTGTAGAGGCTTCTTTAGATAAACTAAAACATAGGAAAGAAGCTGGTTTGCCTATCTTTAAAAGGAGGAGAGTGCATCTTTATCTGTGAGAGCTGCATACTGGAATATTTATGAGCGAAATGGTAGAATGTCTGGGATTTTCTTTAGTTATACAAGACGGAGGAAAGTCAGTAGAGAGATACATGAGACCAGACTGGCCACAGCTTGTTGGAAGCTGGCTGATGATTAAATAAGAGTTCGTTCTGTCCACTTTGGAGTATGTTTAGCTCTTTCTGTGATAAAAAAAAAAAAAAAAAAAAAGATAGAGTAAGAGGGTTGCATTAGGTTTGGACTGGAAAAATGATCTAGAAAAGTCCTCCACTCCCAAGGCATGGTTTAGGCTAGACGACTGTCTTGGTTCAATTGTGAGGCTGTAGCGCCATCTAGTGTTTACAGCAGATCCCCACCAAAAGGATGACATTGCCAAAACCCCTCCTTGTTCGAAGGTCCTTCTGTGAACTCCCTTGGCCTTCCCAGTTCCCTTGTGGGAAGGCCTGGGCCAAGGGAACAGGGTTTACTGGCTCAGAGCAAGGTCAGCACATGCCAGTTTGCAGGTGGTGGTGGCTGTGATGGCGGTGATGGTAGTGAGGGTGGTGTGCGGGCTCATTGCTTGCCTCCCCCAGGCATGGGGAAGCAAACTGTGGACAACAGTTGCCGTTTTGTGTGTGGCTCTGAAAGCAGGTGACCTTGCTGGAGGGTTCTCAGTGTGACCCAGGTGCAAAAATAGCCTCTCGTGACTGTGTGTGCTCAGCTCCCTGGCTTGAGCAAATAGCCCCTCACACCTGCACATTGTTGACTCGTTGTGGACACACAGCTACTTGTTTGCAGGTGCAAATGACTGTTTGTATACCCAGACTTGAGGAGAGGGCCCCCCCACCATGCTCTTCTTCAGCCCGCATTCCCTTAGAGCAAGTAGCTGGGCCACAGAGCTAGAGAATGTGGGATCTTAAACCTCAGTGCTAGGTCCTCGTGGAGGGAGAGCTCTTAAAAACCCTCCCTTCCAAATATCCCCCCGTTACTAGAGAAGATCCCACTCCCACTCTGGAGGCAGGACAAGAGCTACCCTAATACCAGGGTAGCTGTACTTAGGGATGAAAAATCGGGATAGGATGTAAAGTATTTTTCAAAATAGGAAGCAGGTACATGGAGTCAGAGAGACTTCTGGAAGTTCTGAGCCAGGCTTTATACAGATCATAGGGAATAAGAAGCCCACCCCAGCCTATCTCACCAGGGCAACTGAAATGGGCAGAGTGAAATTTGTCGATTGTCAAATTCTGTAGACCTGGACGGTAAAGATGGTGATGTAGCGGGTTTGTCAACGACTGCAGGAGACTGACCATGATGGCAACATGCCCGTGGGACTGTGAGCAACAGTAAGTCACAGTTGCTTGCAGTGCGGGCCTTCATTTTATGCAGTAGGCAGGAAAACATGTCAGATCAGGATACAGCATATCAAACAGATACTGAAATGATGAAATGATGAAAATGATTTCAAAATTTCAAAAAATGTAGTCCCTTTGGTTCAGTAATTCTACTTCTAGGGGAGCACCCTAAAAGAATAAGCAGAAATGCTAAGATTTGTGCACCAAATGAGCTGTGTTTACAAAACAAAAATCGGAAGCTGGATAGTGATTGAGTAAAAGTTTAATAATAATAATAAAGGATGGCACATTTGTATGATGGATAATATACTGTGCTAAATGAGTTTACAAAGAATTTTTAAAAACTTTCATATGTTTTATTTTATTTGAGAGAGAGAGAGCAAGAGCAGGGGAGAGGGGCAGAGAGAGAGAGAGAAAGAAGAGAGGACACAGAGAGAGAGAGGATCCAAAGCAGGCTCACACCCAGCACAGAGCCCAACGAGGGGCTCAGTTCCATGACCCTGGATCATGACCTGAGCTGAAACCAATAGTTGGACGCTTAACTGACTGAGCCACCCAGGCACCCCAAGTTTATGAAGAATGTCTAATGTGGGAAATGCCTTGGTATTAAGTGAAAACAGTTGGCTCAAAATTATATAGCTTGACCTTGACTAGGCACAAATATACGTCAATATATAAAGTACTGCAAAGGATATAATAGAACAAAATGTTAATAACACTGGTGATCTTGCAGTCATAGGATTACATATGATTTGTATTTTCTTTACACATTTTATTTTCTAATTTCCCAGAGTAAATTTTTTTTTTAATTGAAATGGAAAGGGATCTCCATTTTGAAGGGAAAAGTGAGGAAAAAGGTCTGGGCAGAATTCAGTGTTGGGTGAGACCTTCAGGGATACAGGCTCTGAAAGAGAGATAGGGACGAAAATCCAGGCTGCCGGTGGTCGCGGCCCGACTTTTCTTTTTCTCGTGACTGGGGAGAGCCTTGTCTGGGATGCCCGGGAGTAAAACTGTCCACTCCAGGGGTTGAGGCCAGAGTCAGGAAATGGGAGGCAGCCTGAGGTGATCCATGTCTTTACTTCTTGCAAGGAAAAGACATTATTTCTAGATTTCCCAATGTAAGATTTCTGGGCCCCAACAAAGAATGAATCCTCTGTGTTACTCTCCACCCAGTAGACATGTTTGATGACTTCTCAGAAGGCAGAGAGTGTGTCAACTGTGGGGCCATGTCCACCCCGCTCTGGAGGCGCGACGGGACGGGGCATTACCTGTGCAACGCCTGCGGCCTCTACCACAAGATGAACGGCATCAACCGGCCCCTTATCAAGCCCCAGCGCCGGCTGGTAAGCAAGTGCCCGGCTCCTTGAGTCTGCCCTTCCCTCCTCCTCTTGGCCCCCGGCTTTCGGGCTCACACTTAGGTGGGAAATGCCTAGGTTTTGAATTCTGGACTTCGAGTCGTGTTTGTTTGTTTAAGTTTATTTATTTATTTTTGAGGGAGACAGAGACAGCAGGAGTGGGGGAGGGACAGAGAGAGAGAGAGAGAGAGAGAGAGTGTGTGAGAGGGAGTGAGAGGGAGGGAGGGAAAGAGGGAGAGAGAGAATCCTAAGCAGGCTTTGCTCTGTCCACACAGAGCTGATGCAGGGCTGGAACTCACGTAAGGGTGAGGTCATGACCTGAGCTGAAACCAGGAGTCAGGCGCCCAACTGACTGAACCACCCAGGCGCCCCTTTCAAGTCCTCTTGAAAAGGAGGCAGGTTGAGGAGTTGGGTGGGTGGCTGGCAACATAGTAATGTCTCATCCCTTTAGAGTGCGCTTGAGCTACGAGGATGTTCCAGACCATCTACTTTAACACCTTAATTATGCAGAAGTGAAAAGTGAGGCTCAGAAAAGCTAACAGCCTTGCCCACGGTCACATGGCTACTGAGTCTCCTATCTGGAACCAGAGCCCAGGTTTCCTTGTTCCCAGTCCAGCCTTGCCTCCTACATCTCCTGTTTTCTCATCTATCCCATGAACAAGGTGGACTCTTCCTTACCCTGTTTCAACTGATCAGTTGATAAAACCCAAAGCCCAGGGAGATTAAGCAGGGTGTATCAGGCCCTCTGGCTGGAAAAGTGTTTGTAATGGGGTTTTTGGCTCGTGGCTCCATGGTCTTTTCTAGTAGAATTTTCTTTTGACCAACACAAACTAGCTTTCGTGTATATTAGGAAGGGAGACATAGAGGGGTTAAGTCCTGATGCTTCCCTTTCTCTCTGGTCACAAGGCCCATTCAGTCTTTGATGTATTCAAATATAGTAATTGTTCACCCACCACCCATGGCTGGTACTGGAAGCCCACATTTATTCTACTTTTGAGAAAAGCTTTTCTGCCTCCAGTGCCCAGTGCTTGCTGGGGTCTTTGATGAATGACTGATAATGCCACTAATGCTACAGTTAGGAAAAGAATTCACTCTACTTCTCCTACAGCTGAAGTCCTTGTTCTCATTCACCACCCCGCCCCTAGGCTCTTTTTTTTCCCTTTTTTTTTTTTTTAATGTTTTTTTATTTTTGGGAGAGAGGAACAGAAGAGAGAGTAGGAGACACAGAATCGGAAGCAGGCTCCAGGCTCTGAGCTGTCAGCACAGAGCCTGACGCGGGGCTCGAACTCACAAACCGTGAGGTCATGACCTGAGCCGAAGTTGACTGAGCCACCCAGGCGCCTCGTGCTCTGGGATTCTCTCTCTTTTTTTTTTTTTTTAATGTTTGTTTATTTTTAGAGGAGAAACAGAGCTTGAGGGTCAGAGAGAGAGAGGGAGACATAGAATCTGAAGCAGGCTTCAGGCTATGAGCTGTCTGCATAGAGCCCGATGTGGGGCCCGAACCCACGAACCGTGAGATCATGACCTGGGCTGAAGGTGGACACAACTGACTGAGCCACCCCCGCCCCCCGTGCTCTGGGATTCTTATACAGGGCTACGATGGCTGACCCTGCCACCCACTTAGGGCCAGCCCCTCGGTGCTCCCTGCGAAGTAGAAGCAGCAGCACTTGCCTTTTACTTGGACTTGAAGGGTTTGCCTTCTCTGTTGCAGTCTGCCTCCCGCCGAGTGGGCCTCTCCTGTGCCAACTGCCAGACCACCACCACCACCCTGTGGCGCCGCAACGCGGAGGGCGAGCCCGTGTGCAATGCCTGCGGCCTCTACATGAAACTCCATGGCGTAAGTAACCCCACCGCCAGGCGGGGTGAGCAGCCTACCAGCGGCCATACGTTTGTTTCCATTATTCACTTCTTACTTGTCTTCCAACTTTCAGATCATAATCCATTTTTCCCTTCTTAGCAAAGAAACCTAGATTTAGAAGGGACCTTCCAGGCTGCTGGAACAAAAGTCCGTTGGGGCTGCTGTAACAAAATACCACAGACTGGATGGCTTATAAACAACGGAAATTTATTTCCACATTCCTAGAGGCTGGAAGTCCAAGATCAGGTGCCAGCGTAGTCAAATGCTGGTATGGATTTGGGGAAATACTCTCCTATGTCATTGGTTTGCATGTGAATTACTCCAAGTATTCATTAGGAAATTAACCTAGTAGTTCTTATTAAGGACAAGAAACACACATATCTTTTGATTTTGGCAGCTCTGCTTTGGGGAAAGTAGTCTATAAAACAATAAAAGAATCAGTACCTAATGATGTGTGAACTGTTTATTGCTGTGGTATTTGTAGTGGCAAAAACAAGAAACAGTCATAAAGCCTCCTAAAGGAATGGTTGACTAAATTATGGCACAAACTATAGTGTGAAATATTGTGCAGAAGTTTAAAAAATAATTAAGTCAGAGCCCTGTATCTTGACCTGGAGTAACAAAACACATTTGCAAAGTAATGTACATAGTATGACCCCATACTGTGACTCCTTACTATGGGAGTAAGGGTGAGTGAAACACACACGGATACAGATGGGTGGGTGAATGAATACACACATACATAAGTATATAGATATGTACATGTGCACACCTGTTTGAGAATGTTTTAAAATGTAAGAAACATAACAGGCTGGTATTTCAATCGCCCCATGGGGACAGGATTGATGGTAGTGGAGTGGGAGGGGTTGTTACTAACTTAGTCTCATGAATCTAAGAAAAGATTCTTCATGAACATGAATTTTTTCATGTTTCCTTTCTTTTTTTTTTTAAAATTAGGTGTTTAGTTTGAATTCCAGTGTAGTTAACATACAATGTTACATTCAGTTTAGGTGTACAATATAGCGGTTCAACAGTTCTATACATTATTCACGGCTCATTGCGAGAAGTGTACCATGTTTTCTTATTATAGTGAGAAAAAAATAGCCAAAAATATACTTAAGAACATTCATAAGAAAATACACTTCCTTCTGCAAAGAAGTGTATCAAGGATGTTTGTTGAATCACTGTAATAGTGCAAATTGAGGAGAAAAAAAACCTTCAGGAGGAAAATGGATAAAGAAATTCTAGTTCTTCAATAGAGGAATGGTAAAAGAAACTGATAAAGGAATATTATGCAGGTGTTAAACAGATTGTGTCCTCAAAAAAATTAAAAACAGAATTACCATATGACCCAGCAATCCCACTTCTGGGTGTATATCCAAAAAAGAATTGAAAGCAGAGTCTTGAACAGATACTTGTACCCTCATGTCCACAGCAGCAGTATTCATAAGAGCCAAATGTGAATGTAACCCAAGGGTCCATGGATGGATAAGTAAAATGTGGTCTGTCCACACAAGGGAATATTATCCAGCCTTTAAAAGGAAGTAAATTCTGACACATAGTACCAGATGGATGAACCTTGAAGTCATTATGCTAAGTGAAAGAAGCCAGTCACAAAAGGACAAATCTTGTACGATTCTACTCATATGAGGTACCCAGAGCTGTCAAACTCATAGAGACAGAAAGTAGAATGGAGGCTGCCGTGGACCAAGGGGAGGGGGAAATAGGAAGTTAGTGGTTAACGGGTACAGAGTGTTAGTTTTGCAAGATGAGAAGTGTTCTGGACGTGGATGGTGGTGATGACCGCACAACAATGTGAATATACTTAACGCAACTGGAAATGGTTAAGATGGTAAATTTTATGTTATGTGTATTTTACCATGATTGTTTTAAAACAAGTACTGAGGTTGGTGGGGATAAACATGAGGGCTGTATTTTTCTGAAGTCAGGATGGGCTTCAAGTGGGCCAAAGTGTGGGGCTGGGTGCTGGAGGGAGGAGAGGCTACTTCCCTCCAAAAGTGGGAACACTGACCCCTCAGTTGACTAGAAGGCAGGTTCAAGTTCACGTAATCTGATAACCCTTCTCTCTTAACCATTCCATGTTTAATCTCTCAAGTGGCAATTGCTTTCCTTCAGTATTTCAGGGATGGCCTTTATTAGTCCCATACAGGAGAAAAGCACAGACCAGGAACTAAAAGATTTGGGTTGGCCTGGCCTAAGAGAAACCAGCTGTGAGGAGGGCACATGTTTAAAAATACTAGAAAGATGACCCGGCAAGCCTGTTCCCCAGACACTTATTTAGGCATCTGTGAATGGTTCAGGAGCATGATGCTTGACAGTCACTGCTTGTTTATGAGAAGTCAGTGCCGTAAAAGTGTTGCCGATGGATAGTTTATCTCAGGACCTGGCCTCAGGGCCATCTCCCCAACATAATCTCTGGTTGCTCCCCACCACCCATGGAAACACTACGATTTGCTCCAACCAGACTCAGTGCAGTGCAGAGCTGCTCTATTCACATCTCAATTCACTGAGCTGCACCAGCTTCTGCCTATTTTCTTGGTATAATTATTAATAGCACCCCGTTTTCACTTTCACAGTGTCCTGATACTGCTGATAAACTAAAGGCTTTTGCACATACTGCTCCTGCTGCCTGAAATGCCTGCCTCTTGTCTACTCGACAGCCTCCCACAACTTAGGCATCACCTCCTCAGCGAAGCCTTCCTTGATGTGATCATGTGCCTCTTCCCCTCCTCCCGGGCAGAGGATAGAGCTTAGTGTTTCTTTTCTGTTCCCCCACATCATCTATGAGTCTGGTTGTTTCCTACTTGTCTGTCTTTCCCAGTAAACTGTGAAGCTCTGGAAGAAAGGAATGGTGTCTTTAAGCTTCCATTTCTCCAGAGCTAGTATAGTACACAGCATATAGTACAGTATGCTAGTATATTTGAACAGCATTGGTTTCTTTCTCAGCAGGAGCTCCAGGGGCTGATTCACTTAGTCCCAGCCCTAAGGTTTGTAGAGGAATTGCTTAGATGTTGCCTTCTCATAGTGTGAGTGCGTGTTTAAATAAGGTAGCAGATCACGTGCAAGTAGAAAAACCGTATGTATTGACTTGTAACTCCCCAGGTCCCCAGGCCTCTTGCAATGCGGAAAGAGGGGATTCAAACCAGAAAACGGAAGCCCAAGAACCTTAATAAATCTAAGACACCAGCAGGTGAGTAAAAGCATTGTGTGTAATTATATTAAGAACTCAGTGGCCCTTGGAATATGTAAAAGTCATGTATTCTTAGTGGGTCAGCTCAGGCTACCAAGGCATAATGATAGCATTGTCCATCCCAGCTATTCAGTTTAGTCCCTGCGGCTGTTTCCAATTTTCCACTTTCTCTCCAGCTGCTTTTGGGGAGGGGTGCTTTTCCCGTATGCCCCTCCCCTCCCCAGTCTCCGTCCTCTCTCCACCCGCAAAAGGGGTTCCCTACCTTTCGGGGCTTCTTGCTCCCCAAGTTCAGCTCTTCGTGTCGCGTACCTGCTGAATCCTGTGGTTCAGGTTGTGCAGATTGTTGTGTTAATCTCCCAATCAGTTTTCTAGGTGTGTAGGATGGTTTAGTGTTGGTCTGGCTGTATTTCATGGACGCGAGACACACAAAAAGCGTCATCCCAGCTCTTCAGGAGAGAATGATAACCCAGTGAAAAGTAACATCACCACGCAAAATTTTGGGAGCTTTTGAAGCAGGCTCAAATCAAGTTGCACAATTCTTTCCAGTTGCAAAGGCTGCACTGGGCCAGCTGGACCAGTTGTGGGCCAGAGAGAAAAAGAACATTACTGGTCCCTCCATCTTTGGTACTGCGGCCACTCAAGAACTCAGCTCCATTATGTTCTCTTTGAGATAACAGGGATCTAGGAGGACAGGGTTCCATTAATTTCAATCCACAGATTGATTTGTAAGCCAAAGTATAGTTAACATCATGTAGTACTTAGCATTCTAGAAAGCTGCTCTACAATTAGTATCTCCCTGGTCCTTAAAGACCCCCTTGAGACCAATTATCTGCATTTTACTAATGAGCAAACTGGGGCTCAGAGAAGGCAGTGACTTAACCAGAGTCATACAGCTGTGAGTGGATAGACTTGGACTTAAAACCCAGGTTTTTCCACTTCAAGCTCCATATCCTGTCCAGTATGCCACTTTGCCTTTTCAGTTTCTAGATTAAGAATGAGGACTACTTATGCTCCTATCGAGAGCATTCCCTCTTCAGTACTGCTACCAAATCAAAGATTTCACTGGGAAATGCTGCAGTTGCAGAAAAAATAAATCGGCTGATCCAGTGGAAAGTTTATCTTCTAATCTAAGGCATGACAAACAGATAAATTTTCCTCGTCCACTACTGAGAACATGACCCAAGTCCTCCTTTCCCAGATTCAACCATGGCTTACCCCTTCTGGCAGTATATCTGATTAGGTATTTTATTTTAGATCTTATTTATTATTACATCTTATTTTCTGTGTCTCATGCCAGTGGTCTTCAGCCTTTCTCCCTCTGTCCACAGTTTTAGAAGCACAGCACATTCCCCTAGGTAACTTCACCTCTTTACATGTTGCAGTGATAGAGCAAGCATTTGGTTCAGGTGAGCAGGGCCCCCTATCCAAAATTCCCAGTGTAGGGAGCTAGATTGGGCAGCAAAACCTAATCTGAACAGACTCAGGCTATTTATAGTCTTTATTTATCCCATGTGTGAATATTCACATGTTTTGCTGTAGAACAATTAATGTGCTTAGTTACGGAGTATTGTCTCAGACTCCGCTGGGAGTATTCTATAATATACAGTATTAAAATCCAAAAACTTCTGAGTCCTGAAACATGTAGTCTCAAGGGTTTGAATAAGGGGTGGTGAGCCCGTCGCTTAAATTCTGATATTTTCAGTTGTCCCGTTTTGAGAATTGTCGCCCTGCCCTGATGAAGGGCCCTGCTTCATTCCCCAGCAAATAGAAATAAAGCTGTTAGCACAGACCTACCCTGGCTGTCTCAAAGGACCACCATCCATTTGCCCCTGTCCCTGGTCTAGGTGTCCTGACTCTGCCTTATTTTAGGTCCCTCGGGTAGTGAGAGCCTTCCTCCCGCCACCAGTGCTTCCAGCAACTCCAGCAACGCAGCCACCAGCAGCAGCGAAGAGATGCGCCCCATCAAGACAGAGCCCGGGCTATCAGCCTACCATGGGCACAGCAGCTCCATGGCCCAGGTACTTCCCTGGGCGGGGAGATAGGGCTGCCTGTGGGATAGTACACCTCAGATCACCAGGTGGCTGGGTCAGCGCTGGAACACGCGCTTCAGCAGGGCCCCAGCAGGTGGCAGCAGGAGCCGCCTGGTGCCTTTGGGGTCCCACCTGAGGCCCTATAAGGGCTATCTGCACAAGGGTCTATTTCAGCACATCTGATCACATTACAGTGATTTGGACGTACAACTACAACAGACAGATGATTAGCAGCTCCTCTGTGCCAGGACCTTCAGAGACCAGGAGTGGGGAGGGACACATTATGGCACAGCCACAACCTGAATCAGACTGCATGCTTTGGGGGAGGGAGGTACAACTGTAGAAGGTTCTAGGAGGTGGCACATGGGCTTTCTGAGCAAGTCTGTCTCCTAAGTGAGAGGTGGTGTGACCTTCTCTTTGAAGTTTGGGAGGGGATGGAAGAGGACCCTCCTGGCATGGGCAGAGGTGTGGAAACTGTGGGGAGGGCAGGGTGGATGGGCAGGGGGTTGGTGAGGAGGTCACAGGCAGGCTGCCATTTAATGAGGGTCGGCTACAGGTCCAGCTTCACGTGTGTCCAGAAGATGAGTCAGTGGTCCTGTCCTTTCCCTCTTTCAAATATGATGGCATTCCTACTCCCCAACCCCTTCCCTCTTTGGTTCCCCTATTTGGGATTAGGGAAGTTCTGAGCTTGGTTACAGTTTCTAAGCAGTAATCAAGCTTGGTTACCGTTAACTCTGATCTGTCGTCTGCATGCACTTGAGGGAGTCTGTGTCCTAAAGAGCTTTTTACTGTCAGGGTAAAGAACCCGGGTCCCATAGGACCAGGAGAGCCAGGAACCTCTTCTGGGCGTGGATAAGATTGGCGTGGATCTGGATCACCTCTTCTGACGGTGATAAGATTGTGGAAGATGTCTCATGTAACTATCCGAGCCATCTGAGAAACCAGAATATCTACAAACCTCTACTGGGTCACAGTGCTCAGAAGCTGGTGAATCACACAGACCCTTTGGTTCCCACAGCACAGGGGTTAGGAAAAACAGAGAGAAATGTTGCTTGGTGTCTTGTCCTGCCCTTGTCCTAGGGCCCTCTCCCCTCATCCCTTTCGTGGGGTGGGAGCCAGCTGGGGGACATCTGTGCACCAGGGCTCCCCTCTCCAGCCCGGACCTCTCCTCCTGAGCCCTCAGGAGTGATTCTGTTGAGCTCATCTTGCACTTTTTGTTTTCAGACGTTCTCAGTCAGTGCGATGTCTGGCCACGGGCCCTCCATCCACCCAGTCCTCTCGGCCCTGAAGCTCTCCCCACAAGGCTACGCATCTTCTGTCAGCCAGTCACCGCAGGCCAGCTCCAAGCAGGACCCTTGGAACAGCCTGGCCTTGGCTGACAGTCATGGGGACATAATCACTGCATAATGTCACCTCCTTCCCTCCTCAGATTTCGGCACAGACTTGGGACTTGGAGGACAGCAGAGATGAGGCTCTGGGCTCCCAGGGGCCAGCCTGCTCTGTTGGGGAATAACTCCAGAAGAACAACCGGGAAGAAACTTGAAGTTGACAATTTGGCTTAGGGGAAGTGGGTATTGGATTTTATCGGATGCCTTTTCAAGGGTAGGCAACTGGAAAGAACCCAGACTCTGATCTGGAAGAACCCACCCTTCACTACAAGCACATTTAAGTCCCTTCTGTGGAGTAAGAGACTTCTTTCTTATTTCCGCCCTACCCCTCCCCTACAAGAGACGAGATATCTTTCTCCTCTGCCTTTCCACCACCGTGACCTAAGATGGTGGCTTTTCCATGGTGTTCCTAGCACCGGGGCTCTGAGGGTGGGTGAAGGCTCTGGGACCCCTGGTCCAGCCTGAAATTGGATGCGACAAGCCCCTCCGGGCAGCTGCTGCCCTTGCCCAGCACTCCCCCTTCAGGTTTGGCATACTCCTGCTTTCCTCAATACCGAATCTTGGCTCCTGAAACGTTGCGTATAGCGCCCATGCTACTGAGGGCTTCGTGGGGGAGATGGAGGAGAGGGCCACTTCACCCACTGCCACGTGTGGCTTGGGCAAAATTGCAACTAGGAACTTCGCCTCCCCCAAGTTCCTTTCCCTGACCCAAGGCTCAAGCCTCCGCTCCTTCTCCTCACCCCCAAAGCCTCTGAAAATAAAAATCCCTTCCACTGCTGAGTGATTCAGCTCTGCCTTCAGCTTGAACATGTCTCTCCCTCCACAAAACAAGAGCTTGGCAGCTTAGCCACACAGCAGCCTCCCCCACGCCTGTCCCCCCAAATCCTTCATCCACCCCTTCACACACAGGTGGGTCCCAAGTAAGTACAAAAAAAGTTCTGCTGCTAAAGCGAGTTTGACAAACACTCACCTAAGACTTGAGATCCTTCAGAAGAGCGTGTCTGGTGGACACCAGCCCCGGGGGTGGGCAGGGGGTTTCCGTGAATTCTTGTGCTTGGATCTCGTGGACGACCCTCTTGTTCTGCGGAGCTGTGTCTCTTGTTCAGACAGCAGGCCGAGTTCATCCAAGGGATGCGGAGCCCCTGCACCTACCTACATCCTTTCCCCAGAAGACATCTGTCCAGGAGGCAAAAAGCTAGAGATCTTGCAACATACATTCAAAGCAAACAAACACAACATGACAAAAACTTAATGGAAAGACAACAACCGATAAGAGAAGACACTGAGGGTGGGCCTTGAGGGAGTGTCCGGCCCTTATATTGTCCTGGCATTGGCCTTCTTCTCCTCTTCATATTGCCGTTTCTGCCCGAGATGCTGGAGCTCCTCGCAAAGACTTCTCCTTCCTCGTCCTCATCGTCAACAGACCTGTAGCTGACTGTGGCCTTACCACATCTTCCCCCCAAATCCCCAGCTCCCAACCCCAAAATCCTACTGGCTGTAGCAGAGAATATTTTTAAACCAAGATTCTGTTTTAATCATCATTACGTTGCTTTCTTCCATGAAGGCCACCCTCATATACCTTCCCTGACCCACAAACCTGTTAACATTGTCTTAAGGTGAAATGGCTGTAAAATCAGTATTTAACTAATAAATTTATCTGTACTCCTCTTTTCCTTCTCCTCCCTCAGAAGTCATTACTGGGAGGTTCGAAGCTGCCCTTTGCCAGGCAATCTTGAGCCACGGAGGCCCCTTCGCCGATCTGCTCACAGGCCGCATAAAATCGTTTTCTCCCTTCAGTCATTTATGGCAGTTGGCCAAGACTTCCTCTGTATGTGATGGTGGCTAGTGAAAAGAACACTCATCCCAGCCCTGCTACTGACTAGTTTGCGACTTTGACAGGTAACCTCTAGGCTTTGGTTTCCCAAGAGAGGGTTGGGCCAACCAGCCCTCAATTAATTAAAGTTCCTATGGCCCAACAGTTGTTGCCCAATGAAGGGAGCCATTTCTAGGGCTTTCCTCGGGGCCAGCAGGGGCTGGGGCATGGAGCAGAGTGCAGGGCAGTGGTCTGTCCAGCCCACCTGGTTTAAGACATGTCCTGGGGGGTCAACCTGAGTTGTTCTTGCCATCTTCCACTTCTCCTTTATGGTTTGATCCAAGCAAGCTTCTAGAGAGGAGAGGAAATCTCCTTTTTCCATTTGTCTTCACCATCTTCAGCTACAGAATTGCTTCATTGCTTCATCTTAAAAGCGGGGTGGGAGTGGGGGCAGTGGTCCTGAGGCCACCCTCTGACGCAGTACCTGTGGAATGGGACCCAGACAAGCAAACCTGCCCACATTCAGAACTGTTCATGGTGCCTTCTGCCTTCTCTCAACTGGCTTATGCCAAGCCCACTGGGCAACTGGTGGCCTTTGACCTTTCACAGCACCCCTGGTATTTTTGAGCAGGTAAGAAAAAAACGGAAACAACCATTATTTTACATAAAATCAGAAAAGCTCTTAAATTTGCTAAGGAATAGCCAAACCTATTAAATGTAGCTACCATTCAGAAAGACAAGGAGCAGATAACTAACAATTAAGAGTAACAAAAGAGATTCAAAACCATAAATAAAACCTACCAGGATTTATGCTGGGAAGCACATGTTTTCTGACGATGAAGTCTCTGTTGAAGACATTTGCCACTTCTCTTTAGGAATGGCTTTCAGAACAGAATTATATACAACACCGGATCAACCTCATTCCTTGTATAGTCATAACTTGGGCTTCATCCTAGTTGGTATAATCAAGCTAGATTCAGCCTCCTTGCTCACTGGACTTGGTTGCTTCCCCAAATCAAATCCATTCTCAGAGGAGGTCAAGTTATTACCAATCAGGATATTCTAAAGGATGCAATTCCCAGAGGGTCGGAAAGTGGCTTGTGTGGAAGGATTGGGGTGGGTGGGGGGCGGGGGGTTGGTCACTAGCAACGATGGTGTCATTAGAATAAGTGTCTGGCCTGGTGTGGTGAGTGAAGCAACAATACATGTGTCCAGGTTACAAAATCCTTCACATTCCCCTAGAGTCTCACCTCTTGCTATGACAAAACAGTCTTGTAATTTTTAATTATTTTTTATGTTATTATTTTTTAAGTGTATTTATTTTGAGAGAGAGTGTGTATGCACGTGAATGGAGGATGGGCAGAGAGAGAGGAAGCAAGAGAGAGAATCCCAAGCAGGCTCCACACTGCCAGCTCAGAGCCCAACATGGGGCTCAATCCCATGACTCTGGGATCACAACCTGAGCCGAAATCAAGGGTTAAATGTTTGACCCACTGAGCCACCCAGGGGGCCTTATGATAAAACCTTTTGAAGCACAGTTTAAATTAATGGTGGGAGAGCATTAATCCTTAATATTTGACTTAAAAAAATTTTTTTTTGAGAGAGAGTGTGAGCAGGGGTAGAGGGAGAGAGAGAATCTCAAGCAAGCTCCATGCTCAGCACAGAGCCTGATGTGGGGCTCAGTCTCACGCCCCTGAGATCATGACCTGAGCCAACATCAAGAGTTGAATGTTTAACCGACTGAGCCACCCAGGCGCTCCCTTAATATTTGACTTTTGAATTCCTTTAGGGGAATGATTGGTAGCACATTTATCTGTGATTATACTTGACTTCAGTTGACAATAGTGAGAATACATTTATAGTCCCTGAACATGCACCTAATGGAGCTGGGGTAGAGGTTATTTGGATGAGCCTCCTACCCCTCGAGCCCCCAGAACTTGACATACATGAATACCGACTGCATGAGAAATAGCCATTTGGAAAGCTGCTTTTGGAGTGGAGGTGACTGTTTTTTGGTTTTTTAATCATTTTCTGACATTGGAGGCTAATCTTCAGATTGTATCCTTGGCTTGCTTGAAGCTAGACCACCAAAATGCCATGTCATAACACAGGTTTAAATCATCCCATCACCAAGGATCAGCCTCAGAGCTTCAGGGTTTAGCCTGGGAAGTGGAATCAGTCTTGTCCAGCTCTCCCACCTCCTGGGCACTTGCTTTCATTTCACTCTTGGCCTCCTGGAGAGTGCTGGCCCGAGTGTGATTCTTATCTCCCCTCCAGTGGCTGTGGCATGGCATTTGCAAACAGACTAGTCTGTAACAAGGAGAACTAAATAATCCAAGCAAAGGTGACATTAAAACAGACCTGGTTTTTCAAAGTCAGTTTTCTTTTGGTCTGTGTGTTGCTTGTTCACTCTTCTGGCTGAAGCCTGGGAGATTTACAGAGGTGATCGATAGCTGTGTTATGGGTTACCAGGAACAGAGGAATCCGAAAAAGCCTGCAAGGCACCCACAGCTCCTGGGCCCAGGCTGTAGAAGTGATTGCAGGCTCCAACTGGGGAGGTCTTCAGATGGATGCAAACAGGGAGCTTTTCCTCCTGAGTGAAGGGTGATAAATGAGATGTCCCCCCACCCCTGCACCCTGCACATGACTCCCATCACGCACGCTCCAACCCCTCCCTGCTCTCTGGTGATTGTCTTCTCTTGTACAGCTGTGGTCGCCCTGGTTCACCTGAGAAACAAAGATGTGACTTCCTCCACCCTGGGTTTAGAAGAGGTTTTTTTAAACAGATGCACCTGCTCTTCTCATCACTGAGCAGTGGAGGTTTCTAAGCAGTGAATTTCTGATTGCAAGCGGTTCAGAAGCAGCACAGTAGTAGTAAACAGTACTAGTGGATAACTCTAGTAGACCCCTCTTACAATGACTTGTCTCTTGTGCTGCCTCTTTAAGATGGATTTGCTCAAATGAAATGGATTGTAATTAGAGATGTGAAAACACTTAGATTCGCCATTCCTCCCTTGTTCTTTTCCTTAGAACGCAAATAAAAAATCGAAAATATCTGTTATTCCTAGGGTTCTTGATAACCTGAGACGTTTGAGTTGGGGCACAGATGTAGTAAGAAAAGACTGACATAAGAGAATTCTAAACAGGCGTACAAGCAGGATTCTCTGCCAAAGTGATAGGCAATGCCGTTTCGTATGCTTTTCATCCTAAAGGCTTTTCATTGCTGTATTATCCCAAGCACCCCCCAGCACTGCTGTAGTGATGGGGGTTAGAAACACTTTTAGGAATCCACCTGTTTTCTCCCTGTCTCTCTGACATCCTTGACAGTAGCTTCATGGTGTAGCTCACCTTGCAGATTTCCTCAATGTGGCTTCTAGCCTTACCACAGCCAGTCCCCTTTACCCCGCCCCACCCCTGCGTTAATTCGCATGTTTTGAAATTGTTCTATTTACATAATAATCTAGGCCTTTCCTCGTTTTTCATAGATCAAAAACACAACCATGTGTAAATTACACCTCTATTTTAAAAAGAACAAAAACATAACTGCCAATCTCTGCTACCAAGTACCAGATAGTTGATACACTGAAGTGACTGAGTTCCCACTCAAGGCAGATTTTTAGTCTGCTTTACAGTCTTGGTAAAGCAATTAGGAGGATGGTTACCTTGGGACTTTCTGACTATTTAAAAATTACTTGTGGGCTCCTACTGGGTGAATCTCAGGGTCTTTAGAAGGGGGTCGCTGGCATATACACACTCCTGGAATGGATTCTGTATCCATCTCCATTCATGCTTCTGCTTCCTCAAAAAAGGGAGAGGGCCAGAAAGAGTTAAAAATGGAAGTTTTTTTTTTAAGTTTATTTATTCTGAGAGCACACACACGTGAGTGGAGGGAGGGACAGAGAGGGAGAGAGAGACAATCCCAAGCAAGCTCCTCACTGTCCGTGCAGGAGCTCAATCCCACAACCTTGGAGAGAGAGTCCACTGGAAAGAGTAAAAAATGGAATTTGGGGCACCTGGGTGGCTCAGTCGGTCGAGCATCTGACTTCAGCTTACGTCATGATCTCATGGTTTGTGGGTTCGAGCCCCTCATCGGGCTCTGTGCTGACAGCTCAGAGCCTGGAGCCTGCTGCTTCGGATTCTGTGTCTCCCTCTCTCTCTCTGCCTCTTCCCTGCTCGCTCGCTCTCTCTGAAAAATAAACATAAAAAACTAAAAAAAAAAAGGAATTTGAGGGTTCAGAAATTGTAGTCCAGGTCTGGCCATCGTCTGGCTGCACGAGTTGGGGCAGTTCACCAAACTGCTCTTCACCTCAGCATCTTTATCTGTAAAATGTTTTGGATCCAGCAGATCTTTAAGGCTCCTCTGAGTTCTAAGTAGTTGTGACAGCTGCCATAATCTGAAATTATCCGTGCCACGTCTGGTATCATACAAGGAGTGCACGCTACCTTTCCTGTTTGGTACTCCGTCGTGTTGTGAGGATGATCAGGAAAGGACAGAAAAATTATTCCCCAGAGACCCACTGAATTAGATCTACCATCCAGGACTTCGGACCAACAGCTCTGAAACTACAAGAAAGTGGCTCACCTCTTAGTCTTACATACTCTTGTCAGTACAGATGAAACCTCAGGGCCTGGAGTCTAGAGACTCCAGATTGATGTTCTTTGAATGGAAACCCATACCTTTTTTGTGTTCTAAGTAATGCACTTAAAAAAAAAAAAGTTTCAGAAGCCATACATCCAGCAAGTATTGTCTCACAAAGTACCCACCTTGGAAACTACTTATTTTAATGCTGCAGCCATTGCAGAAATATATGTTGGAATTCCCTTTAGACACTCTCCAGAATCTGCTCATGTCAACCTAAGAGAACCAGGCTTGTTGCTCATTGCTTCCTAGCCACATTCAGTGTGGGGCCCCAAATAGAATTATATCACCTGACCAAATTTTGTCACCAGTCCTTTCTAACTGCCTCTTTAAAGGATAGGAATTTGTCATCAAATGAAGAGCTATTGAGGAATGTTCTTTAGACTCTGAAAGCTACTCCCAGCAAAGAGAGCAGGGGAAATGGGGAACATTTTCGGGTCTTCTATGGATGCCACACTGCAGAGGAAAGCATGCTATGCGCTAATTCTGGTCTGAGGTTTCCAGAAGAACGTTACTTACTTAGAACGTTACTTATTTAGAACATTCTAAGTAAGTATTCTGAAAATATAATAAAAGCCAGGTCTACTTGCCCAGGAAGGTACCCACGCCCTGAGATTTTACCCGCTATTCATCATTTTAGGGGTTTCACGGACTCTGGAAACTTCTCCATATAACCCAGGTTAAGAACTCCTGCTCTCAGGCTCTGGTTTGGTCCAGTGCTGCAAGGCCAGGTCAGCTCCATCTAGGGTGTCCTGGCACTTGGTAGGACACGCTGGCTCAGAGTAAACCTTCCTATTTAGCTATGAAGTCAAGCAATCTATCAATCCTGGGGGCCCTGGTGCTGCTCTAGACTCCCAGGGGGCCCTGCAGCCTAAAATCCAGCTGTTTGCACAAGGACACGGCCGAGGAATTCTGGGTAGTTCAACCTTACAGGATGGTATGGGTCTGGAGTCGTGGGAATACGATGGGGTTACAGGACACAAGCTGCTAAGGATTTGGGGAAGTTAACGTTGCTAAGGTTTCCGATAGCGGGTCTGGGAGAGTCGAACAGAAAGAAAACTGAACGCTGCTAGGAAAAAAGGATAGATACCTGGATTGAGAGACCATGCCTGATTCAGTTACAGATCGTGAGTGGTCTCAGAGATCATCTGGTCCAAACCCTCTTGTCTCCCACCATTGTTGAGGGAACCTGCCCAAAGCCATGGAGCTGACCTGGAGCCACACCTAGCACCTAACCTCAAGGAAGTCTCGGAAATTGGCATAAAAGTACCATCCTTGCAGTTAATGCACTCACCATATGGGGGCACCAGCATCCTCCTACTCTCTTGTGGCCACCGGAATATAAAAAAGCCTGATTTTCAAGCAATCTGAGGTCAGCCCAGAACTTCTACTAAAAAAAGTGCCCACTGCTTATTGATCATTTCTGCACGTAGGACGCCGCTAGTAGCTTTATATATCTACATAAAACATGTCTATATCCTCACAATCATGTTTTGAACACCAGGAAGATACTGCCCATGGATTTTAAGTAACTCACTGTAGGTCACAGAATGAATATGCCTCCAGAAACGAATGAAACCTTCTCAGGGTGGTTCAGAATCCCCATACTCTTTTACTGGCAGTTTGATTCCTCACCAGATCCTTCTGCTTTTCTCCTTCACGTCCTTTCTTGCTATCTTTGAGGTGGCTGTATTCTAACTGATTTTCATGTGCACTGTAACTTTAATGCTGTTGGAGAAATCAGGGCCACAAAGGAAGAGGGAGGAATTGGCTTGATGGCCCTTAGAAAGCTAGGTGCTGAGACCCAGGCTCCTGTGAGCTTTGGGGTTGCCCCCAATCCAGGAGACAAATAACAATAACTAAACATAGGGAGCCGGGCCCAGTGCTCAGAGATGTAGGGAAATCGTCTCAATAAATCCCACAGTATCCCAGGGAGGTAGGCATTTCATTTCATTCCATAGATGAAGAAACTGAGGCACAGAAAGGTAAATTACTCGCCCAAGTTCTGCCCACTGAGTGGTGAGATCTGGACCCAGGTAGTCAGTTACAGAAATAGTGTTCTTTGCTGCTATTCCACAGAGCTGCACTTCTAGGACTAGGAGTTTGTCCTTCCCCAGCCTTACTCTCTTGGAATGAAGGTTACATACCCTTGCACAGTGCTTTACAGTTCATGAGTGTTTTGCATCTAATATCTCATTTAATCATTCAAAGAATATTTATTATTGAGTGCCTACCAACTGCCAACCACTACGTTCTAAGTCCTTGCTACCCCAAGTGTGGTCCCTGGACCAGCAGGAGGGAGCTGCTGGAAAGGCAGTCTTGGGCCCTGCTAGAAACCAGAGTCAAAATCTTCTTGTAAACAAGATTCTCAGGTGATTCATAGGCATATTAAAGTTTGAGAAACCCTGTCCATAATAAAGCCATATATATCTCACTTAAATTATAAAGATTCAAAGATCTATTGTGACTTGCTTGTCTTCCCGTAGCTAATAACAAGGCAATATAAAGAGCTTACAACAGTATCTCACATATAGTATCCGCTCAACAAATAGCTATTATAAATGATAGTCAAGCTGTGAAACATTTGGTTTCTTTTATTTTTTTAATGTTTATTCACTTTCGAGAGAGTGCAAGTGGGGGATGGACAGAGGATCCAAAGCAGGCTCTGCACTGACAGCAGTGAGCCCGATGTGGGGCTTGAACTCACGAACCGTGAAATCATGACCTGATACAAAGCTCAACTGACTGAGTCAGCCAGGTGCTCCTGGTTTCTTAACTCTATAGCCCTTTGGCCTCAGCAGAGCCTTCTTAGGCACCATTCATTCCAAGAGCTGAGGCAATGATTGCGTTCTGTCTTCCTTCCTAACTCAGCCAGAGTCTAGAGAATGGGGATTTAGGGGCTCCAGAAGCTACTGTTTGTCCAGATCCTACAGCAGGGGGCATCCTGATGGTGAGGCTGTTCTCCAGAAGAGGCCAGATATACAAAGAGGGAGACTAGAAGGTTCTCAGGGGATCCCAGTTTCCAACCTGGAAATTCAGCACCTGTAAACCTCATCCCGTCTCCAGGGTCCCTCCATGCTGAAGAACTTCAGTATCCCAAGCCTCCCTAGCCCTCCTCTCCTCACTTCCTGCCCCATCCCCTTTAGTAGAAGGCCACCTGTTCCGTTCCCTCTCAGTCAGAAAGACACCATCTGGCCCAGGAGACTGGGCCTGTCTCCTGTGCTGGCCAAGTCCTCCTCAGGATCCTCTTGGCCAGGGTCTATGGTGCCTGCTATCCTGGATAGTTTCCAGAACACCTGCTCTGGCTCTTCCCCAAACTTCCCTGCTGTCTTCTTGGAAAGTGCTGGCTCCCCATCCTCTTTGGAGAACTAACAAAGGAACATTCATTTTTAAATAATCTACCGTTTTATCTTTATTACTCTCTGAAATAAAAATTTAAATATTAATTTTAAAGCAAAATTTGCTTACGGCAAAAATTAAATAATAATATTCAAATAATATAAAGTGAAAGATTCCACCCTTTAAAAATTTCATGAGACTTTCTTGAAACTTGTTTCCTTTCCAAAATGACCTAAGCTTGGACGCCGTGCGAAATCAACTCAAAAAAGGTTTTGCCCGAACCACCCAAAGTTCTCCTATTCAGGAATTTAACTTTTCACTATAGTTGCCTGTCTCCATTAGACAATAAACGTTCCCAAACGCGGTTTGCTGGTCTCCACCAGGTGCTCGATCTCTGCCTCTCTGTGCCCTTCTCTCCCTTTCTCCCGCCCTTTACGCCCAACACGCGGCCACCCCCTCAGGGGAGGAGCCTCGCGCCCTCCCCAGCCAGAGCAGGGCCCCGCCCCCTGCGCTCTCCACCCCCGCCCCCAGCTCGGGGGCGGAGTCCCGCTCCACCCCACGCCCCGGCCGTACACCGGAGCCCTGCCCCCCTGGAGGAGGAGTCTGGCGCTACCCCGCCCCTCCCCGCCTCTGGATCTGGACCTGCTTCTCCCGGGGTCGTTCCGCGGGTAGAGCCGGGCGCACGCCAGCCTCCGCGTCCTCTCCGTCCTGTGCTCGGAAGCGGCGCCGCGGTCCTGGGGCGGGCTGAGGGGTGCGGGCCGCAGCCGGTGAGTTCCGCCGCCCGCCCCCGCCGTGGCCCGCGCCTGCGGGGAGGGAGGAGCAGGCCGGGACGGCGCAGGCCCCCTGCGCAGCGGTGCGCGGAGCCCCCGCGGCCTGCGCGGGGTCGTCACCAGCTACCTGCGCGACGACGCAGTGACCGACAGTTTTAGAAGCATCCTTTCCGGAATCCGCACCCGCAGCCCAATTTTTTGGTTGGTTTGTTTACCGCTGTGCGTCCCTGCATTTACCCCTGGGAGGCTCCCGTCCGTGCCCTTCAGCCCTGTCTCTGCGCCTGCCCATCTCCCTGCCTCACCCTGAGAGACTTGGGGAAAAGTAGCCATTTTAGAGCCACCCTCGGGGAGTGAGTGGTTTACCTCAAGAAGGGAGGACGCCCTGAAGCCCCTCTCCGCTGCCTCTTTCGGCTACGAAGCCATTAACCAGCCTCACGGCAGTTAGCCTCTCTAAGGAGGGGCCTTGAGAGTAGGCAAGATGTCCCCATCAAATCTTTGTCCTTTCCCCTTCTGGTCCCTTCAGGCTATGGCAGAGGTAACTTGCTGCCCAGTTTTACATCTCCATAAGTATACCTAAAAGAAATACGCCCCTGTGTCAAGAAATTTCAAAGGGTAAGTGCATTTCAGATGGACGCTTTTCCAGAAACTTCCTCCGTTGGAGATGGCCTGGATACAGAGAGCTGGTTGAGGTTTAGGTCAGCTCCAGTCTGGCAGGTCGCCTTGCAATCCAGAACTTTTTGTCAGTAAAGCCTCTCCAGTATCTTGAAGGCCTGATTAAGGGAAATAGCGCTACTTTTTAGCGAATCTAAAGCACCATCAAATTTAAAATACACATTATTGAACGTGCTGCTAATTAAACTATGAGAAAGCATGCATATAGTAAGAGGCATCCCCATTTTGGAAAACTTTAAATGTTTTTTAGAACTGCTGAAATACGATAGCTCCCACCATGCCAGGTACCTACTTAGTTCTTTGGGGTTTTGTCATAACTTACAGAGTCTCGTGCAGGTGAGGAAACGGATGGTTAAGTAGTGTGCCCTGGTTAAGGGGAGAGGTGGGGTGGGGAGGGACTCCTAGCTGCAGGAAACCTGGGTACAGGCCACTCAGACTCAAACATCTGAATGCTTACACGTAAACTCTGAGTGAACTTGGGTGATTGGGGGCAGAGAGAGATGGGGGTCACAGATAACCATGGATCAGGGTTAAAACAACCCCAGCTGTTTGCAGTTACCAGGAATAATTATCTGTAGTTAAGCTGGATGTGGCCTCTCCCTGCTCGGAACGAACATGACCCCCTGTCTGCACTTGTCATGGTTCTGAGCTCTGTATTTGTCATCACACACACAGAACCCCTACTAGTGGGGTGGTCCTGGGAAGACCACATCCACATCTGTGTCTGTCTGTCCCTTACAGCCTTCTCTTCCATCACCATTTCTCCCCTAAAAGTGGGGAGAGAAATCAGCAGCAGTGGGTTGGAATAATTAGTTTTGCTGAAGGGGGAGGACAGGGAAAGTGTGGAGAGGAGTCTGGGGCCCACAGTGCAGGCAAATTACCTAGGGCCAGCTCCTGTCCAAGCCGCCACAGGAGCAAAGTGGAGGCTCCCATGACGTGATGCCTAGTATGCTGTTGGTGTGTAACAAGTTTGCTGCATGAAGAAAGGAGAAGGAAACTGGGCCATTACTGGGGAACTGGCCCACACCCTGGCACAGTTCGTCCTTCTCTTTGATCTGACCCCTCTTCTCAGCCACACTCTCTTTTTGGCCATCTGTACTCTTCAAGCTGATGGCAAAACACAGCTGCTTGGAACTTGGCACCCATAAAAAATGCTAGAGAAAAGCTAGCTTCTTTTCCCCACTTCTGCCTGCAGGGATGCCAGAAGGACCATCTGTGAGGAAGTTCCACCATTTGGTCTCCCCCTTTGTGGGGCAGCAGGTGGTCAAGACAGGGGGCAGCAGTAAGAAGCTAAACCCTGCCAGCTTTCAGTCCCTGTGGCTCCTAGACAACCAGGTGAGTTGATTTGGGCTTGATACCTCACATAAATGGGCTGGCTCCATCAGCATGTCCTGTGACTCCCGTAGAATTTATCTCTAGGGGCTCCTGGGTGGCTCAGTTGGTTGTGTGTCCGACTTCGGCTCAGGTCATGATCTCGCGGTCTGTGAGTTGGAGCCCTGCGTCAGGCTCTGCTCTGACAGCTAGGAGCCTGGAGCCCGCTTCCCATTCTCTCTCTCTCTCCGCCCCCCCCTCTCTGCCCCTCCCCTGCTCTGTCTCTCTCTCTCTGTTGAAAATAAATAAACATTAAAAAAAAACAACAAGAATTTATCTCCAGACTTGCCATGCTGTCGCTTCCTTGAGCCCAAGACAGCCACGCTAAGACCCCATGCAGCCTCTCCTCTGAAAGAGCATAGTCTTCTGATCTAGATTCCAGTTGGCTCATCCTTGCCCTGAGCATAAGTCAGAATTGCCTCAAGGAGGGTCCCAGGGCTCCTGTGGTCTGACTTGTGGCTCTTCCTCTAGGCCTGCTTCTTACCCTGCCCTAAATCTCACTTCCAATCATATTGAACTATCTGGGGCTCCTCTACCAATCCTTCTTGCTCAGGGTTTTGACATGCTGCTCCCCTGCTTGGGCAAGTCTTCCTTTTTTCCCCAAATCTGCCCCATTCCTATCCCTTCATGTGACCATGGTAATTCCTCATTTTCAGGATTCAGCCTTGCCATCACATCCTCTGAGAAGCCTGGCCTGCCTGCTCTAAAGCTGGGGAGAGACTTCTCTGTGCTTCCAGGCCCCCCCACCCTGAAAGGCGGGGGGGGGGGGAGTGGGGGGGGGTCCTCCAATTGAATTTGTTTTACTTGTTGAATGGAGGAGACAGATAAACAGGTCAGGGCCTGTGCCCTCATCAGTATTGTATGCCTAGCACTAAGCTGAATGCCTGCTCTTAGGAGGCATATATATGGTAATTACCTATAGAAAAAATAAATTAGCTCTGGTGTTTAGCTGTGTGCTCCTAAGCAAATTGCTTAATCTCTTAGCTCTAGTTTCTGCAATCGTAAAATGGGGATAAATCACTTACCAGTTAAAATTGTATTAAACCGACTTTATGCCTGGCACAGATAGGTGTTCCATAAATGCTAATTCTCTTTTTTCCACCTTACCCTTCACACACCCCCCTCAGGTTATAAAACCATTCTTGGTTAGAACTGAAAGAGGTGTTCTAGAGCTTCACATATATTTTCAACGTTTGGAGATGGGGGCTCAGAGAGGTAGAACTCTCAACCCAAGTTGGCCTAGCTACCTGGAAGCCAGGTCCCCTGACTTCCAGGTCTGTGCTCCTCCCACGGGAGCCTTTGGACTCTTTGACCAGATGCTACACTGCAAAGTTTGCAGGGGCAGGATTATATCCTTTCACCTCTGGATCACTAGCACTTAGCCCGTGCCCGCCACAGAACTAGCTCTCCGAGAATATATATGGAATGGCTGAGTGGACTGAAGAATGTGTGGAAAAGGAAATCTCGAGACGGAACTGGGAGCCAGTTTCCTAGAAAACCAAGGTAGACATTGGGTGTTATGGAAGCCTGAGAACCCTGCGGGACATGGCCTTGGGGAACAGCCTGGCATGTGGGTGGTAAGTTCTCATCACTGCACTTCCTTCTCTGCACGTCTCCCTCCTAAGGGTCCAAGAGTCGAATTTGGAAAGTAAGACCTGGATGGACAACAGAGGAAACTGTTAGGTAACAGTGAACGGGAAGGAGAAGAGCATATGATTAAGCCCCATTTGAGGGCCTTAACAGAGAAGAGGTCCTTGGGGCCTAGAGTAAAAGACTTCATGAAGGAGGTGGGATTTGAGTTGGGCCTTGAAGGATGTAGGAATTTCGATGGACCAAAAGGAAAAGAAGGGCATTTCAGGTTTCTGAAGCAGTTACAGACAGGAATGAGAACAGTGGGCTGATGAAGCAGGGAAAAGATTGGCCCCACTCTGTGCCACCTGTTTTTCTGGCATGTCACTTTCCCTGTCTTTCCTTGTTGGTTCTCCAGTTTCTATATCTGGAATTGTGTTTGATTACTCATGACAGATTCAGAAGAACTGCTTATTCATGTCTGGAGGTTCCTCCCTGCCACCCCCTGCCCCCCGCTCCCCCCTTCACTTCCTTGACATAATGGGAAGTCTAGAGGAGGCAGTCCAGAGTGGTATGGGAACAACACAAGATCATTAGGCATCAGGTTCTCTGCTTTCCCCTCCCTGGGGTGTGACCCTCATCCTCATGATGATAACATGGCTGCTGGGATTCCAGCCATTACATTCTAGGCAGGAAGAAAGAGGGATAGGGCAGAAGGGACCTGAAAGCTGCTTGTTCACCTGTTTTATTTTACTATTTTTTTAAGTTTATTTATTTTGAGAGAGTGGGGGAGGGGCAGAGAGAGGAGAGAGAGAATCCCAAGCAGGCCCCCTCACTAACAGTGCGGTGCCTGATGCAGGGCTCCATCCCACAAACTGTGAGATCATGACCTGAGCTGAAACCAAGAGTCAGACATTTAACTGACTGAGACACCCAGGCTCTCCATGGTTCACCTGATTTAAAGAGCTTTTCTGGAAACCACATTTGACCACTCCTGCGTATGTATCACTGGCTGCCCCATCTCTAAGGGAGTCTGGGAGACAGAGATTTTTAGCTGAGAATATTGAGGTTCCCATAATTCAGCAGGTTTGTCAGTAGGGAAGAGGAGAGAAGGAGCTTGGGAGGCGGTCAACAGTCTCCCTACACCAGGTTCCATATCTTCTTTGTTTTTCCCTCTCATGTTGCAAAGCACACACTCCAGGAACTGCCTGAGAAAGAGTGCATGGGGGATAAGTATTGAGTCCTTACATGGCTGTTAATGTTTCTATTCCATCCTTTTTGGGTGGAGTGGGAGATCTAATCCAACCCCCCTACATACTTAGACTTTTAACCAATCCTCTAATTAAAAATAAATCTGTAGCAGCCTTACTGAGATATAATTGACATAACGTACAATTCAGCCATTTAAAATGTGCAATTTGGTAGTGTTTAGTATCTTCACATAGTTTTACAACCATCACCACAATTGATTTGAGAACATTATCATCTCCCCGGGAAGAAACCCTGTGCCTGTTAGCAGTCACTCCCCATTTCACCCCAACTTTCCACCCCTAGCCCTAGACAACCATTAATCTATTCTCTGTTTCTATAAATTTGCCCCCCCCCCTTTTTTTTAAACGTTTCACATATATGGAATCATGCAACATGTATTCTTTTGTGACTGCTTTTACTGAGCATAATGTTTTCAAGGTTCATCCATGTTGTAGCATGTGTCAAGAATTTCCTTTTGAAATAATGAATTTCCAGAGGGAAAGAGTGGAGATTTACTCATCTGTATGCCCCTCAGAGCTTAGCGCACTGACTGGCACATTGCATTGTATAAGCTCAATTAATGGTCAGTTAATTGAAGTAACAACAATTTCACAGGAATTTAAAAGAGGGACAGTAGAAATTGCCAACAGTGTCTTGACCTAGGCGTTTTTTGACCTGATGAATGTTTTGATCCTCAGGGGCATTTGACAGATACAGCATTATACCAACATTGGTGAATTTTCATCAAGAGGGTATTTTCTGGAACAAAGCCTGTTTTTGCCCACTTAATTCTTGCTTACTTTTTTATGTAGCTCAGTTAAAGCTGTTTCTAATATGTGGCAGCAAACTGCCGTGCTCAGACTTGCAGATGAGTTATTCTGGAATTCTTTAGAAAGGTAATGCCCTCTTTTAGGGAGAGGATTTCGAAGAACTACAGTTATAATGTGTATACTCACTGACAAATTGGAGATGACATCAGAACTGTGTGATCTCTAAGTACGTACTTTTGGTGGCTGAAAAAGCAACATAGGCGATTCCATTATTGACGCTGGGTGTTTTGGTTTTGCCTGAATTTCAAATCATGCAGATCTGGCTCATCCTGGAATCTGGACGCGCATATTACATACCAGGGCTAGCAATATGAAAATAGAATACGAAGCAGCTGGAACATTCTTTTACATACATTTCCCTTTCTCCTCTTTTACTGAAATCATTTTCATTGGGATGAGGTGAATTCTTATTACATTTTATATACATTTTATGGTTTGATTCATGGATCAGTTTTTGTTGATCGATACTCCATTTTTATTGATTATAGTTTTTTATTGTGAGTTCTCTTGTGGTTTCTTCTAAACCCAATTTCAGTGAGTTGAGAAGTACCAATTTTTACGATGTGTAAAATACATTGTATATTTAGAGTGTACACAATACAGTACTTTAGCTGCTGTCGATTTGTGTGGTGTGTGTGCTGGCTATTTCTAACAAAGAAAAGGTATTAATTAAATACAAGAATGACAATTTGCATTTACTTCTTAGCCAATCCGTGAAAGCATTTCCCCTCAGGAATTCTAGGGTGGTCCTGCTGTAGAGCATGGATCTGTGTCGTTGCTAATCTAAGTCTTCTGCTTTCAATCACTTTGAAAACTATGTGCTAACTGCCCACACCACTTGAGTGGAGAGCAAAAGGCAAGTACAAAACATTCAACTTGGGAGAGCTTCATGGAAGAGGCAAAAAGGGATAAATTTGCATTCAGAGAGATACCTGCATACCCCTTTTCTCGTCTTCCCTTCTTTGGGGCTGTAAGCCTGTCCCAGTCCATTCAGACTACTTTAGCAGAATACCACAGATGAGGTGACTTATCAACCGCAGAAATTCATCTCTCACAGTTCCAGAGGCTGGAAATCCAAGATCAGACAGCCTGGCGGCTTGGGTGTCTGGCGAGGGCCTGCTTCCTGGTTCATAGACCGCCACCTTCTTGCTGTCCTCACCTGGTGGAAGGGGTATGGGAGCTCTCTGGGGTCTCTTTTAAGGGCACTAATCCCATTCATGAAGACTTCGCTCTCATGACCTAATTATCTCCCAGAGGCCTCACCTCCAGATACCATCACACTGTGGGTTAAGTTTGACTGTACAACTGTGGGGAGAACACAACTCCATAGCAAAGGCTTAGATCACTTTCATTTTTTTCAGGTCCATGGAAAGAAATTATTCCTAAGATTTGATCCAGATGAAGAACTTGGGTCCCTTGGCAACAACTCACTACCAGAGCCTCTGCAGGAAGGAGAGAAGAGGGAAGAGGCTGAGGACCAAAAGCAGGCCTTGGGGCCCAGCAGCCGGGAAATCTCCAGCCGGTCCTCTCAGTCCCTGGAGCGTGTTGTTCCCAGTGGAGGCAACGGTTTGGAGTGTTTGCAGGGAGACACTCCCGCAGAAGGTGCTGAGAGGTGGCTGCAGGTCAGCTTTGGTTTATTTGGCAGCATTTGGATGAACGAGTTCTCCAGAGCAAAGAAAGCAAACAAGAGGGGTGACTGGAGGGACCCCATTCCAAGGTAATGGAGTGGTTGAGTGGGCTGTGGGCTGTGGCTCTGCAGTGTTTAACACAACGCCCCCGTGCAGGCTTGGGGCTAGGCTCTGTGGGCTCACTCACATGGCTATCCTCCCTGCTCTCCAGCTGCACACTTCCTAGGAGAGAGAAGACCCTTCTGTGTCTACCCATAGTAGACAGCAGTCTGTGGTCTGTACTCAGAGAGCGGAGGAAACGTACTGGGGCAGCTTAGAAAAAAGGAAGAACTTCCCCCACAGGCGTGGCTCCTGAAGGTGGGATGGCTCTGAAGGACATTTTATGGCTTGACTAGTGCACTGTGAGAGCAATGCCTTGGTGTGTAAGTCTCTGTCCATTTCCAGGATTATTTCCTTAGTACAGATTCCCAAAAGAGTCATTGCTGGTCACGGAGAACGCACATTCTCATGGCCTTGCAGAAGTGCCCACACTTGGCTGGATTCTTTTATATTTATATATATGTGTATATGTATATATAAAGCTTATAGATATATAGATCTGTAGATATGATCTATAGATATAGCATGTATATATTATACATTTTTTTCCATGGGGGTAAAATATGTTGGTCAGAGTTTAAGGGATAATTTGTCCTGAGACCTTGAAAACTTACAAATCAGGGGCGCCCGGGTGGCTCAGTCGGTTAAGTGTCCGACTTCAGCTCAGGTCACAATCTCGCGGTCCGTGAGTTCAAGCCCCGCGTCGGGCTCTGGGCTGATGGCTCAGGGCCTGGAGCCTGCTTCCGATTCTGTGTCTCCCTCTCTCTCTGTCCCTCCCCCGTTCATGCTCTGTCTCTCTCTGTCTCAAAAATAAATAAACGTTAAAAAAAATTTTTTTTAAAGAAAAAAAGAAAACTTACAAATCAGAATGCACATCTCAGCACTGTGGGAAGGGACAACCAGGTAGTCCTGAGGCTGAGGCTGAAGCCCCTGTGCACTCTCAGAAGACAGATAATGAAGATTAAGTTTACTCTAATTATGATGCCCTTACTTTATGCAAGTCTCAATATTTTAAGCCACACAGTATGTGCACAATCGCAGATAATGGCGGGGAAAATAATGCCACTAAATAAATTCGCAACAAAAGATTTCATGTGTCTGTTTGCCATCTGGATGTCTTCTTTGGAAAAGGGTCTATTCATGACTCCTGCCCATTTCTTCACTGGATTATTTTTGGGGGGGGGGGGTTGTTGAGTTTGATAAATTCTTTATAGAATTTGGATACAACCCTTTATCTGATATGTCATTTGCAAATATCTTCTCCCATTCCATTGGTTACCTTTTAGTTTTGCTGATTGTTTCCTTCACTGTGCAGAAGTTTTTTATCTTGATGAGGTCCCAATAGTTCATTTTTGCTTTTGCTTCTCTTGCCTCTGGAGACATGTCAAGTAAGAAGTTGCTGCAGCTGAGGTCAAAGAGGTTGCTGCCTGTTTTCTCCTCTAGGATTTTGATGGTTTCCTGTCTCACATTTAGGTCTTTCACCCATTTTGAGTTTATTTTTGTGTATGGTGTAAGAAAGTGGTTCAGTTTCATTCTTCTGCATGTTGCTACCCAGTTTTCCCAACACCATTTGCTAAAGAAGCTGTCTTTTTTCCATTGGATATTCTTTCCTGCTTTGTTGAAGATGAGTTGGCCATATATTTGTGGGTCCATTTTTGGATTCTCTGTTCTGTTCTATTAATAAACATATTTGCTTTTGTGCCAGTACATACAGTCTTAATGATTACAGCTTTTTGTAATACAGCTTGAAGTCAGAATTGTGATGCCTCCAAGCTTTGGTTTTCTTTTTCAATGTTACTTTGGCTATTCGGGGTCTTTTTATTTATTTATTTTGAGAGATAGATTGAGATTGTGCACAGGGGAGGGTCAGAGAGAGGGAGAGAGAGAATCCCAAGCAGGCTCCAATGCTGTCAGCACAGAGCCTGAACATGGGGCTCGATCCCACAAACCTTGAGACCATGACCTGAGGTAAAATCAAGAGTCAGATGCTTAACTGACTGAGCCACCAGCACCCCAGGGGTCTTTTCTTTAAATCTTCTCTTGCCAAGTCATATCTGTTTTTTTTATTCTTCATGTTTTATATTTTCCTTTGTCCCCCACCCTACTCTTTTTCTTAATTAGGCTTACCAGAGTTTTATCAACTTTGTTCGTCTTTCAAATAAATAATACTAGTTTTATATACTCTATAAGGGAAGAGTGTCTACTCATTTTCCAAATGTTTGAGTGGGGTCATCATTTTGTTGTCATTTTATTACTGGATTATGATCAGGGCAGTCAGCCTGTAAATTTTCTACTTTAGGCATCTGTTAAGATCTGTAGCCAAACACATCATTGATCTTTGCTTACATTTTTATGTACATAAATGAAGATCAACGTAAAACATTATGAAACTGTTAAGAACAGGTTATTGCTTTGAAAACTCAAATTTTCTCTATCCTTGCTTATTTTTTATTTAATATGCCAAATGTGGGAAGAAGAGTGTTAAAATCCTCTAGGGTGATTGTGGTTTTATAAAGTTTCTCCTTGTCTTTCTAGTGTGTTTATGTGTTTGCTGCCCTTTTGTTCAAGGCATCAAAGTCTCTGACTCTCATAGGTTCTCTGCAGCTTTATTATTAAATAATAACATACATTCTATTTGCCTTTAATCTTGAATTTTGCCTTTCCTGATGTGAATAATGCTACTCTGGTTGGCCCCCCATTTGGTCTTTTTCCACTTAGTTATAGGCATGCTTTTTTCATTGATGTTAGGTATGTTTCTTATAAACGGTGAACATCAGGCTTTCGTATCTTATTTCTTTTTAAGTTGACTTATTTATTCTGAGAGAGAGAGAGAGAGTGTGCAGGGGAGGGGCAGAGAGAGGAGAGAGAATCCCAAGCAGGCTCCACACCAGCAGCCCAGAGCCCGACACGGGGCTCCAACCCACGAACCATGAGATCGTGACCTGAACCAAAACCAAGAATCAGATGTTCAATTGACTGACCCACCCAGGTGCCCCGGCTTTGGTATCTCTTTAAAGTCAAACCGAAACTGTGTTTTGGAATGGGGTAGCCGCAGTATTTGGATTTCTTCCATTTGCCATTTTATTTTATCTTGTTTCTTTCCTTCTGTTGGATTTTTCAAGTTTTTTTTTTCCTCTTTTTAACTCCTGTTAATTTGGAAGTGCTTCTGTTCATCTCCTTTCTATTGCTAATAATCTTGACTTTAAATTAGACCTGTGTTTTTTCTTAGCTAATAATGACTGCGTTTTAAACAACATTAAGTGAATGACACCTGTCCCTTATTATTGAAACTGGTTTTTTGCTCACTCTCCTTCATCCTTCTGAGAGGAGACCTTTAAAATGTTTGTACTTCACTGCTGCTTTTCTTGTCATATCCACCCTATCTCCTGTGTTTGCTGAGATCGTTTAGAACCTTAGTTCCAGGTTGTTAACTATATAATAGTATTAATTATGTGTAGGTAAATTAATTAATATTAAAAACACATGAACATGGGTATCTTCTGATTCAAGAATGCCTTCCTAACACATTACAGTTCTCCGGTGTGCTACTGTATAGTCCGCTTAGATCTCACAATAAATATTACACAACCCAGTGCTGCCCCTTATGACCCCCCTTTTCATCTCCCCTTGGCTTGAGGTCCCTGCTGCTCTCATTCCCATTGGACAGTTAGTCTTCCTTGAGTAGTTAACCTTAGTTGCTATGGTAGATGTGTCTCTGAGTCCTCTTCCTCTGAAGTTGTCCCTTCACTTCCACATAAGGTGCCAGCTACGTCAGATATGTGGATATTCCCTTTCAGATGTGGAGTCCGGTTGCGGTCTGATTATCTGCCCTCACAAAGTAACCCATTGTTTCTTTATCAAAGTTCCTAAAGTTTCTCTTCTGTCCTTGGAATTCAGGAAGCCCCTGGGAGTACGTGTGGGTATGGATTTCTCAGTAAATCTTGCCTGGACTGGGAGTGGTACCTCTTTAGCATTCATTTCTCTGTCCTCCTTAACGAACTGTGTTTTGTGCAGGTAGCCACACCTGCTGGGCTTTAAGACTTTTCTGTGTGTTCCACGTTGTCTTCAGTGAACATGTATTGCTATGATCAGAGAAATGAAGCGATACAGATGTCTTCTTTTAATCACCGCATTTAGCCCTGAGATTTTTCTGATGCTGGCAGAGCCATCCCTTTTCTCTTTTGGGATCTTAGCTTCCCTGGGTTAATCTTTTTTTTTTTTTTTTTTTTGGTTAATGTTTATTTCTGAGACAGAGACAGAGCATGAGTGGGGGAGGGGCAGAGAGAGGGAGACACAGAATGGGAAGCAGGCTCCAGGCTCTGAGCTGTCAGCACAGAGCCTGATGCGGGGCTCAAACCCACAAACCAGGAGATCATGACCTGAGCCGAAGTCATTCACTCAACCGACTGAGCCATCCAGGTGCCCCATGGGTTAATCTTGACTGTGGAGTGAGAGCACTATGGACATCTGGCCTGACTCTCGAGTGGGAACTGTGTGTATGCGTGCCCTGAACTGTATGGACTTACGATCTTTTCTTTCTTCCCAGGTTGGTCCTGTACTTTGGCGGTGGTGGCTTCCTGGCATTTTATAATTGTCAGATGGCTTGGAGCCCTTCCCCAGTGGTCATACCCGCTTCTGACATCTTGTCTGAAAAGTTCCATCGAGCACGAGCCTTGGAAGCTCTGAGCCAGGAGCAGCCTGTCTGCTATACACTGCTGGACCAAAGATACTTCTCTGGTTTAGGTATGACTGATGGGAGAGGGAGGAGACCACCCACCCCCTTCTCCCCCCCCCCCCGCCCCCCGAAGTGTGCCAGTACTGCTGGTCTTGAGGCAGTCATTTAATCTCTTCAGCTTCACTTCCCTCATCTTTAAACTGAGGGAGTTAGATTAGGCAATTTCTAACTTCTCTCCTAGCTGAAGAGTTCGTATCCTAATTATATTATAAGCTGGAGTCTGCCGGTGGCCACAGTCCAGTGTAACTTCCTAAGGGGCAGGAGCCCTGTCTTCTTCCTCCTTGAATGCTCCACTGCCTGGTGTGGTGCCTGGCACCCGGCAGGTACTCGATCACCTGATCGGTATCTGCTGGGAACTGAGAGCTGTACAGTTTGCTGAGGGAGAGCACCGCGTTCGCTGGTGGGGCCTCTCTTGGGCAGGTGGAGCTGCCTGCTGGCCAAAGCACACAAGCCTCAGGCCTCCTCTGGGAGCTTAAAAGACATGACCGAAGAAGCAGGTTCCCTCTCTCTGTGCAAGGGTCATGAGCAATGAAACTGTGAGCGTTTTGAGGCGGGGAGAGCTGAGCACTGTGAAAACTAGAACAGCCTGAACTAGAAAAACTTACTGCTCTTCCTGCTTCAGCAAAAGAATAAGTGCACCTGTGATTGGCTGCTGAGGCAATCGAGCGAGCCGGTGATGACAAAATCACCTCATAGCCGAGGCCTCGTGTTGCCTGCCGCAGCCACAGCTCACCTTGTGAGCAGGGAGGAGGCCCAGGGGCTCACCAGACAGCGGCCTCGCATTTTCACAGTAAGACTGTGGGAGTCCCTGAGCCCTGAGGAATAAAGAGACCCTTACAAGTAGCCTTTGGGATATTTATAGCGGGAGCTAATGCTCTACTAACTAGTCATTATTACTAACCATAGTAATAACAGCCAACATTTTTTCAAGTGACTCTAATATGCCAGGCACGTGCTTTCATTCTTACTGTTTCTCTGTAGGGTAGTTACTTATTACTTTTCCCTTTATTCAGATGAAGCAACTAAAGCAGAGGACACATTGCAGATAAATGGTACAGCTGAGCCGTGAAACCGGTTTGCCAGTGAATTGGTCATCCATCCACTCCACACATGCTGAACACTTGCCTTCTGCCATGCTCAGCTTCCCCTCTTAAGGAGGTTATTAATGGCCCGGTGAGCACGGACTCAGGTCACCACAACTTAAGATAGATTGTGGCAAATGCCTAGTAGAGATTAAAGAAAGTGCACTGCTGGAACATTTTGAAGAGAATCAGTTAACTGATTCTGGAAGGAGGGCTCAAGGCTGACTTCAGAGAATGTGGCAGCAGTAGAAAAATAATGAAATAATACCTCTTAAACACTTTCTACTTCAGGCATTATGCTTGACATTTTAAATAATAACAGCTAATATTTATTGAGTATTTTCTGTGTACTAGCCACAGTGCTCAGCATTTGTGCTTGTGTGTGTGAGAGAGAGAGAGAGAGAAAGAGAGAGAATTCTCGTTTACTGCTCACAAAAGCAGGTAACCAAGCCCCATTTTACAGCTGAGGAAAGTGAAGCTTACAGAAGTTAAGGAACTTGCCAGAGTTACATAGCTAGGATCTGGTTGAGCAGGGGTTCAAAGGCAGATGGTCAGGTTCCATAGCCTGTTTTGATAACCTCTTTGCTGTAACATGGACCATGCCTAAGTTTACTTCATTCCGTCTTCACAGCAACCTTAAAGGTAAGTATTAGCAAACCCGCTTGGCAGACAGGAAGTTGACTCAGGATATGTGACTTGCCCAAGAGCCTCCAGTCCATGGTAGAGCTGGCTCCAGGTCTCCTGGAGGAGCCCCCTGCCGCCATCCGACCAGCTTCAGTTAGCTCTGCTAACTTTGCGGACCGCGCTCCTCATGGATGTGTTCTTTTTCCTTCCCTTGCCCTCTCCCTGCCTCCTCCCAGGGAACATCATTAAGAACGAAGCCTTGTTCAGAGCTGGGATCCATCCCCTTTCTCTTGGTTCCCTCCTCAGTCCTCTGCATCTGGAGGCCCTGGTGGATCACGTGGTGGAGTTCAGTGCCGACTGGCTTCGGGGCAAGTTCCAGGGCAAACAGCAGCACACGCAGGTCTACCAGAAGGAGCAGTGCCCCGTCGGGCACCAGGTTATGAAAGAGGCATTTGGGCCTCCAGGCGGCTTCCAGAGGCTCACCTGGTGGTGCCCGCAGTGCCAGCCCAGGCTGCCACCTGACGAGCAAGAGCAGGGCCGGCTCTCCTAAGGCTCTCTAGCCCCTTCTTCATAACACTTTGCCCTGCAGGGGCTGATTCCTGAGTGTCAGGAAAGCGGGCACTGTCAGTATGTGGGACTGGGCACAGGAAGTGGAGGGTAGCGTGGGTCGGGGGTGGGGGGCGGGTGTCAGTACCATTGCTGTCCATCTCTCTGGTGTTCTAAGGCACTTTCTACAGGGTTAGATTTTTTTCTTTTCTCTAGTTTTGGTTAATTCTTCTTATCTAATTCTGCCGTTGTGAAAGATGAGAAAAATTATGACAATGGTAAAGGGAGAAACCTCCCAATGGGGCATTGAAAGTGATAGCATATGGAGAACAGCTATGCCTCCACATTGCTTTGCAGGCCTTTGGTTTTGTTTTTGAAAGCTTGGTTGGTTTTCAGGCCCTCCATTTGGAAAAAGGAGTTGTCTCTCTTTGTTCCCCTAGAGGGATCCAGGGATGAGGATGGAGTAGCACATGAGGGTAGTGACCCACCTGGATCCTTTCCTGTGGGATGGAGACCCCGAGAGAAAGGTGGGAGGAAGAGAGGGACCGGGAATTGGCCACCTTCCTGCCATGCCCAGTGGGCTTAAGAGAAAAGCTGCTTATTTCCTCCTTAAGGTGTTGATATGTTGAACAGTGCAGGAATCGAGGATTGTAGAGACACGTTGTCAGGTTGTTAGCAACATGTCCAAGAAACGAGGACAGTGACGTGAAAATAAAGCTCTTTGTTCTTTTCCGTTGTTGTCTTTATTTGGTAGTCAGGGCTCTCAGGCTGTAAATACCTGAGCTCTCGTGAAGGCGGCTGTGTAGGACTGGCTGAGTTGGTCCGACGGGTCCGCTGAAAAGGAGCAGGGCAGGGAGGGGTGAACACACACCTGCTCTTCTGCCCGTAGGTGTGCTGCATTGCCATGAAATGTGGCAGAGCACAGGTGGATTTATTTCCATTGCACCAACCTCTGGCCTGTAGAAGACAGTGATTTGCATGAGCAAAATGGAAAAACGGTAAATATTTTAAGGCTTTCCTTTACATTCATCTCTTATGTCATCAAGAGTTGTTAACACTGGGGAAAGCCACTTTATGGCAGACCTGTAACCTGTAGGGACAGTTAACATGTACCGAGTACTTTATGAGGAAAGCTGTTAGCCCAGTTATTGCCATATAATCTGCAAAAAAACCTTTCGTGGAGATAAGTACTCACTGTTACAGTCTTTGTTTTATAGATGAGGAAACAGAACTCTAGACTAGAGGCTGAGGAAGTTGCTTAAGATCACACAGTTAACAGAGTTCAAGGGCACACACATATCACTCACAACTTTGTGGTTCCTTCTGTACAGGCCTCTATAACTGTGCCCCCGTACTGACCCAGGTGATGACTGACATCAGTAGGGGTATGTCCCTGAAAGTAGCCAAGTTTCCTTCGATGCAGCACCTCTGAAAATATGACTTTAGAAGAAGCATCACCCCTGATGTCTCGCAAATGAAGGGTTCTGTCATCAGATAATGCCTTATTCCCCTCGTGGTGCTTTGTGGACCTCATAAAAGGCTCCCAGAAATTTTGCAATGAAGCAAAGTGCTCTTACTTTGCCCACTGTTTCCTTATTTTACCATGAAACGCATTTCACCTTTACTCCTCCTTGGAACAGAGTGTGGAAAAGGCAAACTTCTTCAAGCACCATTTGAATCTGCTCTCACATGTGCCTCTCCACTGTCTGTTTTTCCTTTGGATCATTGCCTGCAACCAATATCAACAACCGCATTCAGTCATGACTTTTTTTTAAAGTTTATTTTGAGAGAGCACACAGGCGAGTGGGGGAGGGGCAGAGAGAGAGAGAGAGAGAGAGAGAGAGAGAATCCCAAGCAGGCTCCCCACTGTCAGTGCAGAGCCCGATGTGGGGCTCAATCTCGTGAACCGTGAGATCCTGACCTGAGCTAAAATCAAGAGTCGGATGCTTAACCGACTGAGCCACCTAGGTGCCCCTCAGTCATGACATGCTTATATCCAATCTAAATCATTTCTGCTTTCTTTGTATTTCTTTCATAAATATCTTACACAATTGTACATTAGTTACCTTTTATACTTTACAGAAGTGCCATTCTTTCGGCCTTAGGCTGTATACGAGTCAGCTAGGGTTGCCTGACAAAATAGTATGGCATGGGAAACTTAACAGAAATTTGTGCTCTCATGGTTCCAGAGCCTGAAGTCTACCGTCAAGGTGCCAGCATGTCAGTTTCTCCTGAGGTCTCTCTCCTTGGCTTACAGCTGCCTTCTTGGTGTCCCTACAGGGACTTTTCTCTATGTGCAGGTACTAACTGGGGTCTCTTGCTCTCCTTAGAAGGATACCAGTCCTGTATATAGGTTAGGGCCCCACACTTACGACCGCATTTAACCTTAGTCACCTCTTTAAAGGTCCTATCCTAATATCCCACATGGCAGGTTAAGACTTCAATGTAAGAGTTGACTGGGGAGAGAAATGGGGGTATTTAACTTAAATTAGTTTGTAAAACCCAACTTCCAGACTGGATACTGTGAAAATACTATTTGAGTAATAGACTGCTTTTTGTATCTATAAGAATTATTTATCCACTCTTGCATGTATGTGTGTGCATGTATATATATTATAGGAAAATGTTATGTGTGTATGTGTATATACATATGCATATACGTATATATATGTTTCCTGAATTCAAATTTATCTTTCTAACTCACATGGGAAAACCTAAGTGTAAAATGTTAGGTATGAGCTAGGGCAGTGACGATGTCCAGACTGTTTCCTCTAAGTCAACATCTTATCAGTACACTTGGTCCAGAGTACAAGAAGGGGAATGGCCTGGGAAGGTTCTAGAGACACGGGAGGGTTGGGCACTGTGGCCTGTGTGTGGGTCTATCCCATTGTGATTGGTAGAAAAGGAAGGAGAAAAACGCTGTGGCTGCTGTTGATAAAAGAAGTGACAGAACTGGAAACAGCAATGGGAATGGAACTGAGGGGAGGTGCAAGGGCAGTCACGGGGTCGAGCTCCTACGTGTCTAGATGTGGACACTCGAGGCCGGGGTTGGAGAGGGAGAGCTGAAGATAGCTCAAGCCTGGCGCCCGAGCTAGAGGAGCTTCCCCGCTGACTGATAAGGAAAATCAGTGAGGAGGTGAGCAGGTTCTGGGGAGAAGATCAAACTTGAGGCATGTTGAGCTGGAGGCACCTGTACGGCACCGGAGCTGGGGAGGACAGCGTAGTTTGGAAGTAGACCTGGCCCTCCACAAGTGCAGGCCGGGCTGAGAGGCACGGATGTGAGAGCTTCCCTCATAGCATGATGCTCAGTTAGAGAAGGTTAACAAGGGCCATCACGTATCATGAGAAAAGATGGCGGTCACAGTGGGACCTTAGAGAATGTCTTGTGTTTAAGCAGCAAGAGCAGAAAGAGAAGCCAGTCAATGAAAGATCAAGTATAACAGGAGGAAAAGTCAACTTCAAGTAGAAGCTGATAGTCAACTGGCTCATGCCAAGTTGAAGGAGGAGAATGAGAAGAGGCCTTTGGATTTGCCAATCAAATGTGAGGTCATGAGAGCCTTCAAGAGAACAGTTGCACAGGGTGGCAGCCAGTCTAAAGGGGCTCAGAACTGCACGGGAGCTGAGGAAGTAGAAGTGATGAGGATGGTGTGCCCTTCAAGAAGGTTAGTCTTGAAGGAAATGAGAACGAAGAGGTCAGGGAGGAGATACTTATTAAAGGCTGGATATTGGGGCACCTGGGTACTTCAGTCGGTTAAGCATCTGACATCGACTCAGGTCATGATCTCAGGATTCATGGGTTTGAACCCCGCATCGGGCTGTGTGCTGACAGCTTGGGGCCTGGAGCCAGCTTCGGATTCTGTGTCTCCTTCCCTCTCTCTATCCCTCACTTGCTCATGCTCTGTCTCTCTCAAAAATAAATTTAAAGAAAGAAAACATTTAAAAAATTAAAATAAGTAAAAGGTGGATATGGTGTGAGGATTTGTACATAATTAGTTGAGAGGAAAAACTAGACAGCACACTAGCGCTGGCACTTAAAGATGACCAGGCAAGGATAGGAAGAGAAAAATAGATCCGGAGGAAATTTGCTGAAGGTGAGATCTCTTTAAGTACAAAGGAGGAGGGGGCGAGTTTTGTAATAGCTGTTCTGGGAATTTAGAGCCACTTAGGGTTCAAGGGAAGGGTTGTAGAGCCACACTGAACGCGCAGGGTGAATTGCTCTACCTCCCGACTTTCTCCAGCAGTATCCAGTAGCCAAGGCTCCAAAACAATGAAATGGATGTTGTATTAACATCCTGAAAGTAGCCTGGGTAAGAATGGTAGAAGGCCAAGAAGGTGAATGAGAATCTTTATTATTTAAAGTGTTTTTATTATCTTTTAAATTACAGATACCAAAAGATTCAAGTGATAAAGTTTACAGAATAGGGACACTTCTTCCATGGCTCAGTTGGTTGCATATCTGACTCTTGATTTTGGCTCAGGTCATGATCTGTTTGCGAGATCAAGCCCCCGGGTCAGGCTCTTCGCTTGCTGACAGTGCAGAACCTGCTTGGGATTCTCTCTCCCTCTGCCTCTCCACCCCCCCCACCCCACCCCCACTCATATTCTCTCCCTCTCTGAAATAAAATAAAATAATATAAACTAAAATAAGATAAAATAATAAAGTTTATAGAAAAACATGGAAGAATCATCCTTACACCTGCTCTATCCTCTCAGGAGGACTTCTTATTTCTCTGACTTCACTGACTTACCTAAAGTCTGTAGAATGGGGAAGATACAGCACCTACCAACAGTTGAGTTGTAGGTGTTGCTGTTGGCACCATCAGAACTTCATCAGAATTACACAGACTGGGGGCGGGGGGGAGGGCGCCTGGGTGGCTCAGTGGGTTGAGCATCCGACTTCAGCTCGGGTCATGATCTCACGGTTCATGGGTTCGAGGCCCATGTTGGGCTCTGTGCTGACAGCACAGAACCTGGAGCCTGCTTTGGATTCTGTGTCTCCCTCTCTCTGCCCCTGCCCTGCTGTGTTCTCTCTCAAAGAATACATAAACATTAAAAAAAAAAGAATTACACAGACTGGGTTCTGCATGGAAGAAATGTGGAAGCAGAAACGTGGAGAGCTGACAGAAACCACAGCTACCATGCTCCCCTCTAAGATTTTATTCATCATGGCAGGAGGGTGTCAGAAAGTTTTAGTTGGTCCTGAAAGGAGGGAGGAAGGTGTGGCATAAGTGGAGTGAATGGGAGCTAGAAAAGAGGTGATGGTGGTACAGAAACAACAGCAGGGGTGGGGTGGGTGGGTAGAACAGTGAAATTACTCTTATTCTGTGCCTTTTGGATGGAAGGAGAGGCTTTTGCTTGACAGAATTGCAGGTGAGGGGTGGGATTCATAGAGGGAGAGACCAGGTTTCACTTAGAAGTAAGGAGAGGTAAGATTTGTATTCAACAGATTTAGGGGAAAGACTTATTTATCTCATGAGCTGGAGTTATGTGATGACTGACATTGTGAAAAACCTGGTATTTAATGTTGGGTTTCAGTGGCCCTAGCCATTCAATAAATTTTTTTCTTTTCCTTTTCCTTTTCCTTTTCCTTTTCCTTTTCCTTTTCCTTTTTCTTTTTCTTTTTCTTTCCCTCTCCTCTCCTCTCCTCTCCTCTCCTCTCCTCTCCTCTCCTCTCCTCTCCTCTCCTCTCCTCTCTCTTTTTTTAAAATGTTTGTTTATTTTTGAGATAGAACACGAGTGGGGTAGGGGCAGAGAGCAAGGGAAACAGAGAATTGCAACCAGGCTCCAAGCTGACAGCAGAGAGCCCGATGCAGGGCAAACTCACAAGCTGTGAAATGTGACCTGAGCTGAAGTCGGACACTTAACCAACTGAGCCACCCAGGTGCCCTGTAATAAAGATTTCTTAAATGGCTTCTAAGTGCTGGGTCTGGGAACACAAGGATAAAAAAGACAAGAAAACCCCTACATTAGTAGCAGGAGGCTGGCTTATTACAAAAAGCATTAAAAGTGTTTCAGCAGGTTATGGAAAAAAATGTTGTGTTGAGGGTGGGGAGGATAAGTGAGTGCTGATCTTGTGTTCTAAAAGTTCCAGTACAGAGGTGCCTGGTAGTCTTAGTGGAGCATTTGACTCTTGATCTTGGGGTTGGGAGTTCAAGCCCCAAGTTGGGTTTGGGATTGCTTAAAAATAAAATCTTTTAAAGGGGTGCCTGGCTGGGTCAGCCAGTGAAGTGTCTGCCTCTTGATTTAAGCTCAGGTCATGATCTCATGGTTCACAGGTTTGAGCCCAAAGTTGGGCTCTGTGCTGACAGCGTGGAGCCTGCTTAGGATTCTCTCTCTCCCTCTCTCTGCCTCTTCCCAACTCCTGTACTCTAGCACACACACTCTCTCTCTCCCAAAGTAAATAAACTTTAAGCTGTATATATAAAATATAAAATCTTAAAAAAAGTAAAAAAAAATGAAAATAAAAGTTCTAGTACGGTCCCAATTTCAAGCATTGTTATTCCACAGAAAGTAGTGGAGGTTTTGTTATGTGGCAAGCACTGTGCCAGGTGTTACATTTCGACATGGTCTCTGGCCTTGAGTTTACAGTGAAGAGACAGAAAAGAGATTCTGGACCACACCAATTTCAAGATGAGAGCATCTGATGAACATGATCCAAGTACTAAGGTTTATGAAAATAAAGACTACCGAAATAAGAACAAATGAGGCCCTTTATTCAGAGCTTGCTATATAGCAAGGGCATCAGCCACTGTCACTTGTCATCCGCATCTCGCAGAGACCCAGGCAGGGGAGTGGGAAAGCTTTATAATGAACAAAAAGGAAGGACTCAGGTGTGCTGATTGGAGGATGTTGGCATAGAGAAGCTGGAAGCAGGCTACCTGTCAGCTGGGTATCTTACGCGATTTCTTTGGCTTTCTGTGGTTGTTCTTGAGTTGAAAGGAAGCGCAAGAGAGAAGTTACTGACCTGGTCCTGACTATTCTGGGCCTGCTGCTGCAGAGGTTGTGGGTCAGAGTGTTGCTATGGTATACGGTCTGGCCATTGACTATTTGTATACGTAGTCTCTGGTTGGGCACACAGGTCAGACTCAGGGAGCTGGATTAGGATTCAACCATGTCTCTCATAAATACCAGCACCATTACGCAACCGTGTCTGGTGTGGTGCCTCTGGAAGCTCTTTGGGGTCAAAGCTCATCTTGCTCATCTTTGTTTTTTTTCAGTGCCTGCCACATTGCTGATGTTCGGTGGATGCCTGTTGAATCTAAAGAACAGATAATGGTGAGGCCAGGGAACTTCAGAAAAGGATTTCCGAAGGAGGGGATTCCATTTAAGCTGTAATGAACGTGAGGCGGGTGGCTAGATGAGGAGCAAGGGAGAGCATGCTAGAGGTGAATTACTGGGGCCGAGACTGGGGTATACTGTGGCCTGTTTGGGGTCTGCAGGTGCTGCCAGGGCTGGGTCAGGGCTAGAAGTTAGGGTAGTGATGGGATAGAAGGTGGCTAAAATCCAAAAAAAGGAATGGAGGTGCCAAATGATGAGAGAGCTTTCTTTCTTTCTTTCTTTTTTAAAGTTTATTTATTTTGAGAGAGACAGAGAGCGGGGCAGAGGATCTGAAGTGGGCTCTCGTGAACCTCGAGATCATGACCTGAGCCGAAGCTGGACGCTTAACCGACTGAGCCACCCAGGCACCCCGAGAGAGTTTTTATTACATGCCAGAATCATTAATATTATTGAAAGGCATTTCCTTTGAGGAATTTAAAATTGAAGAATTGTAGGCAAGAGGGTAATATAATGAAGTGTGTGTTTTAAATAAATTAAGCTGTCACTAGGCATGCATGGAGAGAGAGAGATGCGAAGTTGATTTCAAAATAGTTTGGGAGAGAAGATGGGACTTAAACCAAGATGGATCAGAGAGGAGAGATTAAGACGAGAGATGTTTGTTTCTTGGACTCTAGACTTGATGAATGATTTCAAAGGGGACAAGTTTAGGGAAAGGAGGAGTTAGGGATGACATCTGGATTTGATAATTTGGCAGCTGAGAGGTTGTTAGTGCTATTCACCAGAAAAATAGTTTCAGTGGGAGATTTCAGTTATGGACATGTTAAGCTTGCACTGTTTGGGGAACACCAAAGAGGGGGTCCGGCTCAGTTCAGTAAACATTCATCGTGCAACTAGTATGTGTCGGGCACTGTTCTAGATACTTGGTGTGTTAGTGAACAAAACAAAGATCTATCTATCATCTTCCTCCAGCAAGAGGAAACAGACACTGATCATCATAAGTAAACCTTGTATTAGCACATGATAAATTCTATGGAGAAAACTAGAGCAGGATGGGGATCAGCAGTGTGGTGGGCGTGGGGGGACAAACACCGTCTAAAATAGAATGATCCGGGTGGGCCTAAATGAGAAGGTGAGATTTCATCAAGGACATGAAGGAGCTGGGTGTCTGGCGGTAAGATATTGCAGGAAGGGTGAAGTGAACAGCTATACAAAAAGGCCCTAGGGCCAGAGAAGGGGAGAGAGAAAAGATGGAGGCCAAAGAGGTAATGGGGGTGGAGGGGTAATGATACAGGCCTTTGTAGACACTTGTAGGGACTTAGGCTTTTACTAAACAGGGAAGAGGTTTCAGGGTTTTAGTCAGTGATTGCATCTGGCTTAAATTCAAAGTGATTGCTGGTTGCTGTGTTAAAATAGATTGGGTGTGGGAGTGTGCAGTAGCAAGTCGTTTCTAGGACTGGAGAGATCTCAGATGGAGATACAAATTTCCACATCCCTGTAACAGAGGTTATAGAAACGCTTCAGATTCATTTTGGGGACAAAGTGGGGTCTAAAACACTTATTTAAAAGAGGTCCTGTTGTTGAATTTCCAGGAGTGAGTGATATCAGCCAGAAAGAAGTCAAAGGCTTTGTGAAGCGGGCAAAGAAGGGGTGTTACTGCTGGGGGCAGGTGCCCGGGATTCCATGGGGTTGCAAGGGCCGCGGATGACTCTGCCAAGCTTTTGCTCTCCTGTGTTGCAGTAAGCACCTACACCTTGGTGGTGGGACCACTCGCCTTTTGCTTTGCGCGAACCTAGCACAGGAGGTGCGCGGCGGCGCTCAAAGCGCGGCACTGAAGAGCTAATCTAGCCGACAGGACAAACACGAATAAACAGGTGGAGGGATTACTGACTAAATCATAGCGGACTCTCGCCCGCTGGGCTCTTCTCTGCTTGGCTCTCACCAAAAGCCCGCGCCTGAGCCAGAATCCACTGCACCTACGCCGCAGCGCCCTGCTTTCGTTCCCTCTGTGCTCGAGCCCCAAGCTCCACCTAGAGAGAGGGAAAAGGCCCGCCCCCATAGAAGCACCAATCCCGTTCGGTGTTCCTTTCTCATCTCCAATTAGCTTAGAGGGTGTGGTCGTCACGCCAGACTCATCCTACCGTCGATTGGCCGGCGTCTGCCTGGTGCGAGCGGTCCTAGCCAATCAGAGGCCGTCAGTCCACCCCGCGAGCCCACGAGAAGCGGCGCGAGAGCCAGGGACGCGTTGAGATGGGCGGGATGTGGGCGTGGCATCATGAACTGGGCCCGCCTACGCCCCGCCCCACCCGCCGCGCCTCTTGGCTTTAATCTTTTGCTGTGTGCGGGCGGGTGTCCACCGGAGGTACACCGGGAGGTGAGCACCGATCCCCGGGACCCGCCGCCCGCCGCCAGAATGGAATTCGTGAAGTGCTTGGGGCGCCCCGAGGAGTTCTACAACCTATTGCGCTTCCAGATGGGGGGCCGGCGGAAGGTGATACCCAAGATGGACCAGGTGGGCCGAGCATCCCTGCATCCTGGCTGGGGCGGGGCGGCTGCGCGCGGCGCCGGGCCTGGGGCCTGGCCGACCAGGCCCAAAATCCTGGGCGGAGGGTGCCAAAAGCCTCAGGCGCTCTTCTTCCCTCGGGGCGACAGACCCCCGCCCCTTCTGGCGGCCCCACCGGCCCAGCCTAACTCTGCTTTCCTAACCCCAAATGGGGCCCAGGTGGTAGGCCTCCTCTTCCCACTCCAGCCCTACCCCAGGTTGTCTTGATGTTTCTGCTCTTTCAAGACATTGCTTGCCAGGTCGTTTTTCTTCACTTTTCCTTCTGTCCTTGAGCATTGATGTTATCTGTGTATTAAGTGGTGATTGCAAAATTGAGATTGTGTGGGTAGATTAAGTGGGGGAGGACCTGTGAGAGAATTTGGTGAATGTAAAAAGCTATGCAGATATTGTCCCAGTACCTTTTCTGGAATGAAACCTTGCTCATCCTTCCAGTTTTCGGTTACATCACTTCTTCTATAAGCCTCCCTCACTTTCCTTGGGTCTGATCAACCCCTTATTCTCCAGTGCTTCTTAGGTTTTTTTTTTTATAACACATATTTACTCTTCCAAGCTCTTTAGTTACCTGCATGTCTGTCGTTTAGCAACATTGTTGGTTGCTTGAAGGCCAGACTTGGTTTTATTTATTTATATTTCATCTGCCTCATTCTTGTATCCTTTGTTAACTGAATGCTTACAAAGGTATTTATTCCAACAAGAAACTTACTCTTAAGTGATTAGTGGATGAATAAATACATTCAGCCGAATTAGTGGGTTGTATCAAAAGTTTTAAATTCTTTTTGCCAATGGAAACATCACACATACTATTTTTTGCTTAAATGCACTCTTAATTGGTGTCCTTTATTAAGTAAACACTTTAAATTTCCCATCAGAAAATTTTTTTTCATAACTCAGGATCCATGCCATCCTTCAGGGTCTAGCTTCAGTCAGTGCCACCCCTAGTGACCATTCAGCAGACATTTTTAAACACCTGTTTTGTGCTAGATGTTATGGTGGGTGCACCGTGGCAGGATGTCATGCACAGACAAATAAGACACACAAAATGCTCCCCATCTTGTCAAGTGAATAAGACATTGTAATGTAAGACTGTTCACAGAAAATTTAGAAAAGCACCATAACAAGTTACCTATGAAACTCCCTCAACCATTTTCTCTAGTACTGCTTACCTTATATCGACCCAATGGTCTTGAATGGTGGTCCCCAAATCCCTTTCAGATCCAAGATTCTATATTTGATTCTGGATTTTTAAGCTATTTGGATGTGGAAATCTTGTTCGATGTACCTTTGGTGAATTAATGAATAAAAGGTGGGTACACTACCCCCAAGAAACCTCTAGCGTTTTAAACAAGATAAACTTAAGTAAATGTGGCAGAATGTAGTAAATGTGTAAGGACATTTATAAAAGGGAAAAATCACTTGTGGGTGGGACAGGGGAGTCCTTTTTTGAGGGATGCTCCTGTGCCTTGTTCAGTAGGTATTTAATTAGAGCTTCTTACTGAGAGTTTTTGGAGCTTTCCTGAAATTATTTGCAAACATTTATGTTAGTGTACATTTGTGTGTTTTGAGAGAACAGTGTCCACTATTATCCTATCCTTCCAGGGATCTGTGACCCAAAACGCATAGTCACTGCTTTACAAACCAGTTTGTACAGTCTCCTGGGCACTACCTGTGACAAGTAGTTAACTGCCTCTGGAGACTTGCCCACTTCATCCCCCAGACATTTTTCGATTTTAGGAAGTGCTACCTTCTAGTACAGTAAGTGGGATTGTTTTCACTCTGTTCTCCCCCTGGAACCAGGGTCTAACCCATGTTTGTAATCCAGCACTTGACATATTTTAAGAGAACTCTCCTGTTCTTAGGAATACTGATAGCCAGGCCAAATATTCTATGTTCTTCCTTTAGTTATTCATTATATGTTATTCTTTCCAGATCATTTACCAGCCTGTTCTCTCTCCCTTTAAAGTCTAGTGTCCAAAGTTGAACAGTACTCTTTTGGGTTGGTCTGCGCATTTCAGAACTTTAAATTCCTTCTTTATGGATGCAGTATTTCTATGTAACATAGTTGAAGACTGCTTTCGCTTTAAAAAATGTATTTTAATTATAAAATATTTCAAGCAAGTAGAAAAATACTGAAAAAACTCTAACAAACCATTTTCTATTTCCAAGATTAACTATATCGTATAGTAAGTGTTTGCTATATTTGCTTCATCTTTTTTTCTTAAGAAATAAAAGGGCCCTATACAACTAAAGTCCTTTTCTCCATCTTATCTCCCTATCACATTCACTGTCTTTTTTAGGCAGTCTCATCATGCTGTGGGCTTAGAATTCGGGTCAGTCAGATTCCTAATTGCACTTGTTCAAGACCTTTTATTCCATCTTGATGCCCTGATGAAACACTTCAAAAAAAATACACATATTTTTATTTATTCATTTTTGAGAGGTGGTAGAGGAGCAGAGAGAGAGGGAGACACAGAATCTGTAGTGGGCTCTGTGCTGACAGCAGAGAGCCCAATACGGGGCTCGTGACCTGAGCTGGAGTCCGATGCTTAACCGACTGAGCCACCCAGGTGCCCCTGTGCTGAAACACTTTTTAAACCTAGATCTTTACCTTTTAGATAAAGGGTTTCATAATAATGGCTAATGTTTATTGAGCTCTTTGTGTGTGCCAAGCATTATTTTATACATCTCCTTGCATCTATTTTTTAAACCTTCCAGTAATCTTAGGAGGAAGGTACTGTTATTTTTCCTGTTTTATAGATGAAGAACAGAGACATAGAGAGGTTAATTAATTGCCCGAGGTGTAGTTATTCAGGGGTGGAGCCTGTCTTTGACTCTGGCTGTCTGACTGCAGAGCTCATTCTCTAAACCCCACCATGCTGCTTATCAGTCAGGTGATGGACCACAGAGACGCCTCAAACAGAGGATTATCCAGATTCAGCTAAAATTGACCCACTTGAGTGTGATGGACACAGGGTGGAAAATGCCCACTCTGATGTGTTCACAATCTAATGGAGAATAAGTGTACAAAAGTAAGATAGCCTAGGGAGTGCCAAGTATTCTTAAGTACATTTTGATTTCAGGAAATTTTAGTGAAATTAGAAAAGTTTTAGAGGGAAAAGTTTTCAGAAAACACAGGAAAAGTACTTTGTAAAGTGTTAGATTTAGTTTAGTGGGGAGGATCTTCAGTAAAAGCTACCATGGGCCAGGTTATATAGGACTAAGCATGATGTGTGTGGGATGATGAGGAAACCAACTTGGCTGAAATGAAAGAGTGAAAGCTAGAAGTATAAAATTCATTAAGTGCATGTGGGAGTCCAAAAGCTGAGCTGTGATCAATAAAGCAGGTGATGGTTAAGAGCAGAACTATGACACAATGAAAGCAACATTTTTGGAACACAAATTCGACAAGTGGGTGGGATTGGGAAGAAATTATATTGTGAGTTAGAATAATCAAATTGATAATGATAGTAATTACCTAATAATATCAATGGACATCATTTATTGTGTTCTTATGTTTGCCAGGCACTACGCTGAGCTCTTCAAGTCTGTTATCTCAGTGTATTAGGTTAGCTTTTGCTGAGTAACAAACCATTCCAAAACTGAGGGACTTAATTCTGGAGACTGGTTACACACCAGTGTGAATGTATTTAACACTGCTGAACTGAACACTTAAAAATGGTTAAGGTGATAAACTTTATGTATATTTTACCACAATTTACAAAAAAACTCAGTGACTCAAAATATCAACAACTTTAGTTCATAGTCATCCGGGAGAGCTCGGGAGTTCTACTAGTCTGGGCCAGTTTGGTTGATTTCTTCTGGGCTTGCTCAGCTGGCCGGCTGGCTTATGGCTGGACCATCTGGTGGTTAGCAGTCTGTAGGCTGCAGTGTTAAGGGGAGACCAGGCCATATGTATCTCATCATCCAGCAGGCTAGCCCTTGGCTTCCGCATGGCAGCTGGAGTTTTCAAGCCTCTGTTGGAATCACATTTGCTACTGTTTAATTGACCAAAAATAGTCACAAGGGAACCCAGGTTCAAGGATGTGGAGGAAAACTGTATCCCCTGATGGAAAGAGCCATAAACTCCTGTGGCCAGTTTGTAACTCATCACACTTAGTCAATCTTGACAACAGCCCTAAAGTGAGAAGTATTATTATTACTGCTATTTTACAGATTAGGAAACAGTGGCATAAAGCAATCAGATAAATTCAAAGTCACCTGGTTTGCAAGAAGTCATCCTGGCATGCAGGATGCCAACTCAGGCTAGTCTGAAAACTTCCATGCTTCTAGTTTGCCCTCGATGAAGAGCTTAGGTTTGACTGGCCTCAGATAGCTGATTAGATCCCACCACTGTCACTCCTGGCACGTCCCAGATACTCTATAATTCCTAGTTCCTTTCTTCCCTTCTTAATCTGATGTAGATTAGCTTCCTTTCCCTTTCCCTTTCCCTTTCCCTTTCCCTTTCCCTTTCCCTTTCCCTTTCCCCCTCTCTCCTTCTGTCCCTCTCTCCCTCTCTCCCTCTCTCCCTCCCTCTCTCCCTCTCTCCCTCTCTCCCTCTCTCCCTCTCTCCCTTCCTCTCTTCCTTCCCAAATATGTGACCACCAATTGCATGTCAGATATCATTTTAGGTGCTGGAGATATAACAGCAAACAAGAGAGGCGAAGACCTTGCTTTTATGAGCCTTACTTACATGCTAGAGGAAGAGAGAGAGAATGGAAAAAAGCAAATACAGTTCACCCTTGAACTACATGAGTTTGAACTGCACAGATTTACTTATACATGGATTTTTTTGATAAATGCAGTACAGTACTATAAATGTATTTTCTCTTATGATTTCCTTTGTTTATTTATTTATTTATTTTACACGTTTATTTATTATTGAGAGACAGAGAGACACAGAGCATGAGCAGGGGAGGGGCCGAAAGATGGAGAGACACAGAATCCGAAGCAGGCTCCAGGCTCCGAGCTGTCAGCACAGAGGCCAAAGCTGGGCTCGAACTCACAAACCATGAGATCATGACCTGAGCCGAAGTCGGACGCTTAACCGACTGAGCCACCCAGGCGCCCCATTAAGTTTGTTTATTTTTGAGAGAGAGAGAGAGAGATAGCGCTAGTGGAGGAGGGGCAAAGAGGGGGACAGAGGATCTCAAGCAGGCTCTGCTGTGCTGACAGCAGAGTCCAGTGTGGGGCTCGAACTCACACACTGAGGTCATGACCTGAGCTGAAGTTCGATGCTTAACCAACTGAGCCACTCAGGTGTCCCCCCCCGACCGTAGGATTTTCTTAATAACATTTCCTTTTCTCAAACTTACACATATGACATACGAAATTATTTGTTAACTGACTTCATGCTATCCGTAAGGCTTTTGGTCATCAGTAGGTTAATAGTAGTTAAGGTTTTGGGGAATCAAAAGTTATATGCAGATTTTCTACAATGTAGGGGTTAGCACCCCTTACCCCAGAGTCTAGAGACTTGACTTCTCTCATTCTCAAGTCTCCTCTATAAAATAAGAGTGTTGGAGAAAATGGTAGCCTTGGTTATTCCTAGAGAGAGAAGTGGTAAGGAGGTAGGAGAAAGACCTTCCACGCTATAATCTCTTGATTTTCTTTTTAAGTAAGACTCTTCTAGCTCCAAGATTTGATGAACAATACAGTATAATATTATTTGTTTTGTTGCCTGCAGCTTTTCTGAGTCCTTTTTAAGCCCAAAGAGCCATTAAAAAAGAAAATAGTTAAATAGAGGAAACATAGGACCATACGTTTTCCTTAGCTTAACATGATCTTAGTTTCTCTCTTAATTAACAAAGAAACTGGGGGGAAATGTACACTTCATAGATATTGATGGCTGACTATTTCTGTCACAAAAGGATTTGGCTGTAGGATTCAGGGTTCAGTAAACTTAATTTATACTGAATTTTTAGGAGCGTTTCAGTAAATAGGGACTTGCTGCCACCTGCAAGTTGTATGACATCACTTAGAGGGGCACATAGTGGAAAAAACAGATGTTTCATAATGATGCATTTCTGGCTTCTATCAAGTCTAAATCCTGACTCTTAGCTGAATAACTTTTGGTAACTTAAGCTCCAGGCAGCAGTTTCTTCATCTATAAAGTAGAAATAATGATCACAGGCCCTTGGCCACAATTTCCCAACTGGCAAATGATCTGAAAATGAAGAGCGTTTTCATAAATGGGCTCAAAATCATTTGGCAGCAAACCTGCCCTGAATCAAAATGATCCTGGCTTAATATATTCACACTGCTGTGCAGAAGAAATATTAATGATTAATTATGGGACGTTACTCCATAACAACTGAGGCTGTATGTGCTTCTTATTGCCTGCTTTCTACAACACTAAAAATTCTGAATTCTGCACGCATCCGGCCATGAAGATTCGATGTAGGTGGGTGTAGGTCTGTAATATCTTCCTTAAAGCGTTTTGTATGGGTAAAAGGTAATGTCTGTATTGTGCTTAGCATGTAGTGTCTGCCCAACATATGGTAGTTATTAATCTTATTGTTACATAAATTTGGCTCCGTGTATAGGGTTTCTCCCTATTCTGAGCGATCTGTGTTAAAGTCTTAAGGAAAGCTGTCCGAAGGGTTGGTAGCTTGTGGAACTTGAGGCTGGAGCCCCAGTCCTGGAAGCTCAGTCTTGCACTTCTGGCCACTGCACACTCTTCCTCCAAATGCCCTTCATCCCTGTTTTCTCTTACTTGAGAGTTCTCTGGAGTGTACTTCATCTCAGACAGCAATGGATAATGTCAGGAGGCTCTAGGGACAGGCAGCAGTTAGCCCTAGACTTTTTTTCCACCCTCCCCTGCCTGCCAACTCATGCGAATCAAGCAGTGGAAATTTTTATAGTGAGCAGAGTTTTTTCCAGTGTTTAGTAGTTAGAGCTTCCTATATCTTCTTGATAATTTGAAGAACTTACTGTTCAGAGTGAGGAACTGAAACAAATAGGTGGCCGAAAAAGAATGATGGAAGGAGATAGGGAAGGGAGTTATTGACTTTGTTTTAAGAGTGGAGGAGGTGTTGGTAAGGAGGGGTAGTATTCTTTAAGGTTGCTGCTGTCCAGCTTTTTAATGGAACTCATGGTTAGAAATCAGCCCCAAAGCCATTAGGTATAGCTGAGGATTAAAACATTTGGCAGTGCAGAGAAAGGCATCATTGTGGCCTGGTAACAACAGTTTATGTGGAGAGCTTGCCATGGAGATCAGGAATAGCTGTTGTTCTGTTTCTTTTGTTTCATTGTGAAGCCTTGCCTCTCCACACTTGAGAGGGAAGAAGTTGGTGAATGGTTTTTAAATACTCTGAATGTATTCATTTATTCATCAAACCTTCACTGAGTATTTTTATATGCCAGACACTGCACTAAATGATTTTACTAATATACAGTACTGAGTAAATATTAATTTTTATTAATAATTAAAGTTTTTTAAAATGTTTATTTATTTTTGAGAGAAAGAGAGAGAGAGAGAGAGCGTGAGCAGGGGAGGGGCATAGAGAGAGGGAGACACAGAATCCAAAGCAGGCTCCAGGCTCTGAGCCATCAGCCCAGAGCCCCACACAGGGCTCAAACCACAAACCACCTGAGCCAAAGTCGGAGGCCTAACCAATTGAGCCACCCAGGCACCCCTTTACTAATAATTTTTTTAATTGAACATTTTTTTAATTGAGCTGAAATGAAATTCTCATGAGTATATGATATTTTTTTTTAAAGGTTAACTCTCTTGACAGTATGATATGCATCCATGATAGGAAATTTAGTTAGTATACACATATGAAAAGGACATGGGTCCACTGGGGTTCAGGGTTCATTGTTAACATTCCAAAGTGGTGTATCCAACTAGTGATATGCCATATGTATATTTTTAACCACTGTCCTGTTTGATAGTTCACATGTTTCCTTCTCTCACAAAGACAGTGAGGAGACTGGGGTTGGGGGGAGAGTAAGTATATGGAAACTCTGTACTTCACACTGAATTCTCTTGTGAACGTAAAATAGCTCTAAAATTAAAAAGTCTGTAAAACACACACATACACACACAGTCAGCAATTCTTTGAGATGTGCTTGAATTGAAAACATGGCTTTTTTTTTTTCCCTAGAAAAATTATTCTCGTTTTCCTTAGGGAAGAGTAAAGTTCAGGAAGCAGCTCATTACAGCTCACTAGTTTGAAAGAGAAAGAGGATTAGAAATATTAAAAGTAACAGCTAGCTTTCCAGGGGATAGAAGACGTTCAACAGGTGTTAAAAGCCAGAGGTGGACAGTAAAGTGCGAGAAACAGGTTTTATTCAGAAAAACTAAAGGGGAAAAGACACCCCAGTGTAGACTTGGGCTCAATTTCGAATACGACAAGGAAGAGTGGGGATTTCTAGCCAAGGAGCAGAGTGAAGGGGTCGGTGGATGGAAAATGACTGAGATGAAACATCTGGGGTGAGGGGCGTTCTAGCTAAAGGATCTAACCTAAAGGAATTCTTGCTGGAGGCAGGCCAGGGCGTTGGGATGATGAGAGATGAGGAACCCTGCAGGACGGTCAAGGTGATCGGTAGCAGGATTATTGCTAAATTTGGGCGTTGCGGGGATAGGCACAAGCACAGAAATGTAAGGTTCAGAGAGCCCGACTTAAGTTTGGTCAAGGAGAGGTTCTGTCATCAGGAGGAAAAGCCAGCTTGGCAGAGTGGACAGGGCTCCGCCAGCCATCAGTGGGTTCTGCGGCCTCGGGGAAGACCGGGAGGAAGGTGGGGGTGGTGGAGGGGTCTCCCGACCCGGGGCCGCGGGGGCGGGGCTGACCTCAGGAGGGCGGTGGCCCCCCGACTGGGTGGGCGGGGCGGGCGGAGGCGCGCAGCCGCTGGGCCTACCGTGCTGGCCTGGTGGGGTGGAGGGAGAGCCCGCCCCGCCCTCTGGGGCGTGCCTCCCGGATCGGCTCGGGTCTATGGAGGAAAAATTCTACGCCAGCCCTGCGATTTCCATGGCCGCAGCCGCCTGCGGCACCAAGGCCATGTCCCTGTTCAAGCGGACCTTGGTGCTGAGCCCCGCCGCGGCGCCCCGGGGTACGGGCGCGGGCTCCCCGCCACGCGGCTGCCCCTTGCCTCCCGCCGCCTGGCCCTCCAAGGACTGGCCGCGCGGAGAGGGCGTCTGCGGCAGGCTGCGGAGCCCGCCGGTGGCCGGCCGCCTGCCCCATTCCCACTCCTGCTCCGCCGCGTCTCCCACCGCCGTGTGTCTTCTCTGCCCGCAGGATTCGCTCAGCAGCAGCTTGAAAACTTGCTACAAGTATCTCAATCAGACTAGTCGCAGTTTCGCAGCTGTCATCGAGGCGCTGGATGGGGAAATGCGGTGAGTGGCCAGACAGCTCCTTTTTGCTTGGGGCAAGAAGGCTTTTCCAGGGGACTTTGAGCCACTCGAAGCTACTTTCTGACAGTCCCTATCATTGCAGTCTCCGTTTGTGGCTCAGCTAGAACGTGCCCCACTCATGCCCCACCTGAGTGAAGGCAATGTCTCGTTGGAACACCCATGTATTTGCTTTAGAATGCCCTTCCAGGCAGTTAGCCATCTAGTAGTTGCCCTGTGGGCCCAGCTTCAGGGAAGCGGGGAGGAAGGCGGGGGGAGTGGATGGTGGTGTTTATTAACTTTTTTTAGTCCTGGCAGCGGAACCTGTCTCTGAGGAGGTCATGCATTTTTTTTCTTGGCTTCCCTTATGCTGCTTTTCAATTCTAGTATATGGGGTTAATTCTTCCCAAGTTGCTGCTGTGCAGGCTGCATACATGAACCCAGACCAATTGCCTTGGTGTATGATAGCATTTATACCGAGAAGTTTTAGCGTCTTTTGACATTTTAATCTGCAAAATATTTGCTCCATGTAAACACTTGGTTTGCCGATCTTTGTATGGTTGTTCTACAGTAGTTAAATGTAACTCATTCTGGGAGTAGTTGTGACATCCAGCTGCTAGGTTTTTTATTTCGTGTTTTATAAATAAACCACTGAAGTCCATTGCTCCCATCTAAGAAAAGAAAGCTGAGATGGCTCATTAAGTACAAAAGGGTTTGGCTCTCCTTTCAGACTTCTTTAGAGGTAAGGCTATAGGAGGTTTGCATTCATGACATGTTATTTTAAAATACATATCTTTGGATGTTTATCTGTTACATTAATAGTTCTTCCATTTTTTACAGCCATGCAGTATGCATATTTTATCTGGTCCTCCGGGCTCTGGACACTCTGGAAGATGACATGACCATCAGTGTAGAAAAAAAGGTCCCACTGTTGCACAACTTCCACTCTTACCTTTATGAACCAGACTGGCGGTATATGGAGAGCAAGGAGAAGGATCGACAAGTGCTAGAGGACTTCCCAACGGTAGTGGAATTACAAATGTCTTCTGCCTATGGTTGTGTTGATAACTGATGATATAGTTGGCGGCTAGCCCCCATACCTGGAGAGAGCAGTGAAATAAGCAGTCTGAGGACAGTGTCATATACTGTGCTGGGTAAGAACTCTGGTAGCCAAGACTCTGAAGCCAGACTGCCACCTCTTCCACTTAGTAACCGGTGCTTAGTGATGTAGCCTGTCTAAACGTCAGTTTCTTCATCTATAGAGACAATAATAATACCTACCTACCCATAGTATTGCTGTGAGATTTCTAAGATTTAACACAGGTTAGAATGGTGTTAGCTTCTATTATTGTTACCAGTATGCTGCTCGGAAGTCCAGTATTTCCTTCTTCAGAAAGTTACATTCTAAATCCAGTGTGGTAAAAGATGGATTCTCAGGCTCGTTCACAAAACCCGTTGCCATGTAATATAGCCGAAGGCTTCTGGTACCCTTAACCTGGTAGTGTGGATGTGTTGTTCTTGATGTTGTTCTTGACGGGTAGTCGCCATGGGGTAGGGAGCAGGCTCTTAGCAGCTGGGGTGAGGACTGACAAGCACAATGATGCCCTGCCACTTATGGCCTTTGTCTGTGCCTTGGTTTCCTCATTTGTAAAGTTGAGAGCTCTCAGGATTGATAAGTTCATATGTATAAAGTACTTAGGGACACCCGGATGGCTCAGTTGGTTGAGTGTCCACCTCTTGGTTTCAGCTCAGGTCATGATCCCAGGGTCATGAGACAGAGCCCAGCATTGGGCTCCATGCTGAGGGTAGAGCCTACTTCAGATTGTCTCTCTCTATCCGTCTATCTCTCCCACTCTCCCTCTGCCCCTCTCTCCCACTCATGCTCCCTCTCTAAAATAAAATAAATAAATGAACATAAAGTACTTAGAAGATTGCTTGCTGCATACTAAGTATTCTATAAATACTAGGTGTTTAGTCCATTCTGTTGGAGTAAAGTGGGTTATAATTAAACTCTTGAGCTTTAGAAAATTGACAAGTTTATGTTACACGTGTCATTAGGTCTTTTCTGGAATTTGCATGTCTTATCACACAAATAAGTGTTTCTTTCATATCTTATATATAAAGGTTTGATTTAGCAAAGTCTCATGTTCTCTAAGAGCCCAAAGAAGCCCTTCTTTTTATGCACAATTTCTAGAATCTGGGGGGAAGAATAGTCCTTACGTGGCTGTTGCCATTGAAACAGGTCTGTATTCCAGTGGGGAGGTGAGGAATCCACCCATTACAGAAGAATGTTTGAGACACTCCTTGGGTGAGGAAGGGCTATTTCAGAGTACTGAGATCATACCTTCACTGTCAAAGACAAAAATAAAATACGGTATGATTCAAACCAAAAGAAAAAGTCTGTGAGGAATTATTAGGTGGAGCTGATCCAGTGCACTGCTATGATACAAGAGAGGAAGAAGAACCTGGGACGCATAATTAGGTGAGGAATTAGAGCTCTCACCTAGAGAGGGTACCAGTGATTTGACTCTCCCAGGATACCTCTCACATGAGCAGAGGTTGGGTTTCCTCTGACTGGAAATCCACAGACATTCACTGATGAGCTTGTGACACTCCACTAATGCAGAGAAAGTGCTGCAGACAGAGTCCCAGAGCCTTTATTTATTTATTTGTTTATTTTTGAGAGAGAGAGAGAGAGTGCGAGCGGGGAAGGGGCAGAGAGAGAGGGAGACACAGAATCCGAAGCAGGCTCCAGGCCCCGAGCTGTCAGCACAGAACCTGATGTGGGGCTCGAACCCACAAACTGTGAGATCATGACCTGAGCCGAAGTCAGATGCTTAACCAACTGAACCACCCAGGCACCCTGCTCCCAGAGCCTTTATTATTGATGTGTATTCTCACTTTAAAAAGTGATATTCTAGCTAGAGCCTCCAAAACCGAAAAAACCTTCCAAACTACTTTTGACTTGAGTAAATTCATAACAAATAATTTCTAGTCATGGGAAAATGTCATAGGTATTTTAAAAATCAAGGTGCCCCTATCCACTCAGCAAAAATAGATATGAAAATGTGTGAATGCTAGAATAATTTTGGGGGGGTAGAGCTGATAAATGTTTACATAATTCCAATATGCTTAGAAAACCAAAATCTTCTCCTTTATAAATACTGCATTGCAATGGAAAAACGACAGTTTGTTCAAGAAAATTGCAGCATTAAATCTATCTTTTCCTGTGTTGGGGAGTAGAGTGAGAGCTGACAGGCACTACTGTCCTGAAAGCAGAGACTAGCCCTGGAAGAGGCGAAGGGAGCAGAGAGTACAGGCCAGGCATCATTATTTTGCTGTTAACCCTTTGTATCCTTATGAATGTGAAATCTATGGGAGCTAGGTGTTTTGTGAGAGTGTAACTGTGTTTTGTTTTCTTTTTTAATTTTTTTTAGGTTTATTTATTTTGAGAGAAAGAGAGGGAGTGAACAGGGGAGGGGCAGAGAGAGAGAATCCCAAGCAAGCTCCGTGCTGTCAGCCTAGAGCCTGATGCGGGACTCGAACTCATGAACCATGAGATCGTGACCTAAGCTGAAACCAAGAGTCAGACGCTTAACCGACTCAGCCGCCCAGGCGCCCTGTGAGAGTGTAATTTTGAATTGGAGGTCCTTTCAGCCTTTTGTTCGATTGAGATAGAAATATATGGAAATTCATGGTGCCTTACTTTCTTAAGGAAAGGTTTGTGCACATGCTGATCTCTCCCACCATCTCCTTGAAATAAGATGCACAATTTGAAAGGTAAAGCCGTCTGGTTAGGCAGACAGTCAGTTTTGGGCAAGGGCCTAAAGGCAGAAGAGATAACTTGGCCTCACTCACACAGTACTGCTCTTTCTTAGACATGGCACACAGCCATTTCTTTTTTTATGTTTTATTGTTTACTTTTGAGAGAGAGGGTGTGGGGGAGGGGTAGAGAGAGAGGGAGACAGAGGATCTCAAGCGGGCTCCAAGTTGATAGCAGAGAGCCAGATGCGGGGCTCAAACTCACAAACTGTGGGATCGTGACCCGAGCCAAAGTCGGACACTTAACTGACTGAGGCACCCAGGTGCCCCGCACAGTACTGCTCTTAGACTGAAGCAAGGAGGGCCCTACTCTGAGGCAAAAGGGGGGCTCCTCACTCTCAAAGGGGTGGGGGGGGTGCCAAGAACTGATGCAGCTCCCCTTCTAGACTATGCTCTGAGTGTCTGGAATTCCCTACCCTCAATTCCCTGAGCCACCGCACCCCTAGGCCTCCTCGTGCTGGACAGAGTGGGTGCAGCCTGGGAGTGGGATCAGCGGTCTGCCTTGCTGCATTTCAGAACCAAGTCCTGAGGGAATTGTAAATTCACACCTCAGGCCTTCAGGCTGTTGTGGAGGTATCTCTGTCAAGGCAGGAGAACAGAACGTACTGTTTCACAAGTTACTCGTTTAACAAGCGACTGATAATTTTAAGATAACTTTCATCCCAGGCAGTGTGGATTTTAGGCATAAGCCTAGACAGAGAGTTCTGTCTAAGTGCACACTTCCTCAATGTGTGTGCCTTGAGATTGAACCTGGTATTTTATGCTTTAATGGTCAATACTTGAAAGTCAGGCTTTCTAGAACTCTCATTGTACATTATGGAGGAGATATCTTTTTCACCTGGTACCAGTGGAAACTAGCAGTCTTCAAGATAACATGGGGTTATTTTTAAATGATAATAGCAATAATAATATTTATTGAGCTGTGAATTAGTTACAAAGTATATTTCATTAGTGATTTACTATTTGTATGATTTTCTGTTAATGTAGTTTTAATAATATTTAATCACTGGCATATTTCACTGCTCTTTTATTTTTTTATTATATATTTTAATATTTATTTTATTTTTGAGAGAGAGAGAAAACATGCAAGCAGGGGAGGGGCAGAGAGAGGGAGACAGAGGATCCGAAGCAGGCTCTGGGCTGACAGCGGAGAGCCTGATGTGGGGCTCAAACTCAATGATCTGTGAGATCCTGACCTGAGCTGAAGTCAGACGCTTAACCGACTGAGCCACCAGGCACCCCATTTACTGCCTTTTTAAAAATTGGTCAAAAACAGGACTTGGCAAATAAGCGAAGGTAGAATTACCCGGTGTTTTGATCATAACGTCCTGAAATTTATAGGGAATTTTTAGTATAGGTTAATGGAAATGTCTTGCTACCCTTGACCCCTACTTTGGTGTTTGGCCTTTCTCCATTATACAAGCGGATTCACCATGCTATCCTTGAGTGTGACTCAAGGACCTAGAAATCTGTAGTTGTGAAACACAGTTACCTGGAGGGACAGTAAAAAGTCCTCATGGCTCAGGGCGCCTGGGTGGCTCATTTGGGTGAGTGTCTGAATTCATCTCAGGTCATGATCTCACAGTTCATGAGTTTGAGCCCCGTCTCAAGCTCTGTGCTGTCAGCGCAGAGCCTGCTTCAAATCTTCTGACCGCCTCTCTGCCCCTCCCCGACTTGTGCTCTCCCAGAAATGAATAAATATTTAAACAAAAACCGTCCTTGTGGCTCATTTCACTCAACAGAGCTTGCTGTTGCTCCTAGACAGTATGTGAAACTGGGCGCCAAGCACGGAGGAACCCCTTAGTGCTCTCCCTCCCTCAGGTGTCTGGGAAAACATAGGGCTCTTCACTATCACCCTTTTTTTTGTTGTCGTTAATGTTTGTTTATTTTTGAGAGAGAGAGAGAGAGAGAGACAGACCACGCATGAGCAGGGGAGACACAGAGACAGAGACAGAGAGGGAGACACAGAATCCGGAGCAGGCTCCAGGCTCTGAGCTGTCAGCACAGAGCCAGAAAGCGGGGCTTGAACTCATGAACTGTGCGATCATGACCTGAGCTGAAGTTGTACCCTTAACCCACTGAGCCACCCATGCGCCCTCCTAGATATTTTTGTTTTCATTTTTTGAATTCTATAATTAGATAATGATAAGTCCCAAAAAGTTGTTGAAGGGGATGGTTCACAGTCAGCAGTGAAGTGTTTCTTTTGGTGTGCTTGATTTTAAGAATCTAAGCCCCTCCTCTTTCCTCACCTCACTGGTCTTTGTTCTCATAAACAGAATGACCTAGTCAAGGATCTGTTGAAAGAATGGGGTCCTAAGGAGATTCAGGGATTCAGATGCCCTTTGATAGAGTTGCTCATTTGTTTCAGTCCGTAATAGAAATGACTTTTTGGCTTTGTCTTCCAGCTGTTCTGGAAAGAACAGTGTTCTGGAAAGATTAGATTGATTTTATGGACTTTTGGGATTGTTTTTAATTTCAATTTTTATTTTTGGGGGGAGAGGGAGGTTTTTTTGCACTGACAGTGGCGAGCCTGATGTGGGGCTTGAACTCACAAACCGAGAGATGATGACCTGAGCTCAACCGACTGAGCCACCCAGGCACCCCGGACTTATGGGGTTTAACAGTTTATGTTATTCAGAGTAATGGTAAAATATCTTAGGCCTCTGAATCCCGTGCTGTGCCACCAGCTGGTTTTTCCTCAGGTCCTTACGTATAGGTGTTTCTTGAACAAGTTTTTCTAACATTTCTGCAAACACAGACCAAGTCATTCTCATACTTCTGATGATTAATAAAGTCTGTTAACTGTTTTCAGTATTGTGTGTTGCCTCTATTAATATTTTGTAGCATTTTATGAAGTTTCATGGTGTTTCCATATTGTGTTTTGATCACCTATAAACACTTCTTGAACTTAGGACGTTTGTATAATAGCAGTGAATTTAAAAAATACCAGTATGATTTCTACATTAGAGTTTGGGCTATGGAAAAAACTGTTGGGTAGCATGCCTCAGGTTGGGGTAAATTGAGTTGTTTGAGGAGTTGAAATGTATAGCCTTCTAGAGGGGAGACACTATAACTTCAAGATAGAAATTTGGGAATTGATGATAGAAAATGGTTGGCTGATCTCCTCAGTAAACTGTACAGGGGCATGAGTTTCTGGTCCTTTCCAAGGCTGTGTATCCCCATTGCCTAGAACAATGCTTGTTGTGGGGGAAGTGCTTGATACATGTTTGCAGGAATGAGTCTCCCATCCCATGAGGTTTGTCTAAAATGGGGCATTCTTCCTAAAATTCTTATGTTTATGCCTACTCTATATTGAGGCATCTTATTTATTATATAATGGAAAGATGAGCATGTTGTGAGATTTTGAATTTTCTTTTGAGTGTAGAAATCTTAGCATTTTTAGACCCTTCTATTTTAATAAATATAAAATTTCTGAGTTTATTATTCAGTATATAGACTAGCATAACCTAGATGTTAGGCTTATAGATGAATCATTTGGGAGCCTTAATGGGTTCCACTATTGCTTTGTTTTACAATCTATAGGTAACCATGTTGGTTCCCAGTGTACCTACATGTTTCATATTTTCTCTGTTTTTTGTGTGATTTCTATTTCAGATCTCCCTCGAGTTTAGAAATCTGGCTGAGAAATATCAAACGGTGATTGTTGACATTTGCCGGAAAATGGGATTTGGGATGGCGGAGTTTTTGGATAAACACGTGACATCCGAACAGGAGTGGGACAAGGTGAGCGGTTACAAAGCAGTGTTGGTGTGTGGTACGTGAGACAGAGCTGAGGGTGTTCACTGTCAAGTTCAGAAAGAGGGATAAAGTTGTCTACCCGTTCCAGGTTTTCTGCTTTTACAACCCATCTGTTTAGTTTGAATGGCTCATCATAAATACTTAATATAGAAGCTTATCCTTGAATACTTGAACTAATCCATGCCCTAGAAGGAGTTTACCAGTAAGTCAGGCCAAAGTAGATAGAACTTGCCCCAGGGGTACAGATGTTAAGCTTCTAAAAGTGTCTCTGACTCGCTGTGATATTTTAGATAAATGGCCAAATTGCTTCATGTAGTATAAAGATATCAGTGGTTTTCATATCTTAAAAATGTTTTTTTTTATTATTTTCTTTTTTTCCATTTCTGAGTACATGTGTATGTGTACACACCTTAGTATCTGAATCCTTTCTCCAGTTCCATCTTAACACAAGATTACATTTATTTGTTTATTTATTTATTCATTCATTTATTTAAAGTTTTTGTATTTTGAGAGAGAGAGCATGAGGAGGGGGAGGGATGGGGGCGGGGAGAGAATCCCAAGCAGGCTCTATGCTGATACCCAGAGGCTCGATCTCACGAACTGTGGGGCTCAATCTCGCAAACTGTGAGCTTATGACCTGAACCGAAATCCAGAGTCAGATGCTTCACGGACTGAGTCATCCAAGTGCCCCTACCCAAGATTACTTTTAAACTCGGTGCCAGCTTGACCCCAAGAAGTAGGCATTCCTCAAACTGTTAAATTGTATGTGTGTTTCCTTAGAAACAAAAACAAGTTTAATGAGAAACCAAAGATAGTGACTTTGGATCTTGGGTGTGTTGTGCTGAGGAGTGAGCACCTCTCCAACACCTTACCTTTTTCTTTCCCATCATCTCCTTACAGAATTAACACAGTATGAAATGTTCCAAGTTTCTTGACCTCCCTCCCTCAATTGCTATGGCAGTTATAAATGGGTATGCGCGGGGATTAGCGGTGGGAGACCTCACATGGATGAGGTTATCTTCTTCAGGAGACAGAGTAGCTGGAAAGGGCTATGAGAGCAGATGATGTGGCAGATAAAATTATAATGGCTTTTATTTGGCCTGAGTTTATTCCTGAGCAGCAGCTGAGTAGGATATTAGCCAGGGTAGGAGTAGGGGGCAGGGAGAGAGTGCTTTTCTAGACAAAGTGACCTAATTGACTCTGGGGACTAAAGTAAACATCAGAATACAGGATAGAAGGGACAGGTCTTGCCCATTTTCCATAGGCATGGTGTTTGTGAGCCTTCTTCGTCACCCTAGTGGAGGCAAAGACATTTTAATCATCTAATTGTGTATGTATTTTGTATCTTTAATGGTATTTAGGTTGGGATCTCAGAAGAGACACAAACTGCATACATATGCATTGGGTGAGTGTAGGTCCAAAGTCCGGCCTCTTAATCCTTCAGTCGTCAAAACTTGCTGGCAAAACTTGCTGGCAGCGTCTTTGGAACTGCTGGCTTATGCTCTCCAGATGAGCATGCGTGTGACTGCTGCTGGGCTATCAGTTGATCAATTTAAAGTTAAAGCTGAAAGAACTCCTGGCCAAGAATCAGCACTCGTTAGCTGCATGGTAACTTCCTTTTCTGCCCTGCAGACCTACACAGGGAACCTAATGATCGGTTGTTGAATACAAGTTCTGATTAGATCAGTACTTTTAATGATTTCCCCCTCTCTCTTTAACTGTGGAGGAGGAGGACTACCTCCATTCTAGGAATATTTCAATCCAAAGAACCATTATCTTAAAATATACTTTTCCTTGGACAGCTCTATGGATGTACTCATGTTTTTAAATTTCTAGTAGTTCTTTGGAAATTTCTTATAGTTTCCCACAGCTCATTTCTGTCTAATTTTAGCATATCTTTACTCTTTCCAGATTCTTCCTTTCCTAGACCGTATTCCGAGTGCATTCTTTTTGCCGTTTCATTGTGCCCCTTGATTGGTCTCTGGCTTTGTGTTACTTTCAACCAAAGACCCTCCTCTGTGGTCTTTCCCTAACGTTTACCCTTCCTAATGTCCTCCCCAGAGTGTACCTTTAACTGCTCTCCACTTCTAAAATTGTCTAATGGACATTCATTTCATAAGAGTATTGCATTAAGTTGTCTTGCAATACTCTTCTCAGGAGAGGATAGCTTTGACAAGCCACTTTTATGGAGAAAAAGTCTTTGACGATTAAGAATGACGTTTGCCAAGATCTCTTTTGAGGAGAGGCAGTTTTATCGAAATTGTTAAAGCCTGCCTTTAAGCCAGACCACCTGGCTTTGAGTCTCTGGCCTCTGACTTCTCAGATGAGTGATCTTGGACAATTAACTGACTTCTTTTCTGTCCCAGCTTCCTAAAATGGTGGTAATAATAATACATGCCTCAGGGTGCTGGGTGGCTCAGTCGGTTCAGTGTCTGACTTCAGCTTAGGTCATGATTTCACGGTTCGTGAGTTCAAGCCCTGCATTGGGCTCTGCTGTCAGCACAGAGCCTGCTTTGGATCTTCTCTTTCTCTCTCTCTGCCTCTCCCCTGCTCTTCTGTCTTCTCTCAAAAATAAACAAACATTAAAAATTTTTAAAAAATAATACGTGCCACATAAAGGTGTTTGTGAGGACTGAATATGCAGAGTGCTTAAAACAGTGTCGAGAACATAGCGGTTGTACTTTGTTCTTCTGTATAATGAAGATTTTGACACACTGCCAGATCTCTAAGTGTCTTCAAGATTAAACTATACTTAGTATTCTAGTTTCTATTAGAATATTCCTAATTCCCTATGGCCTTCACTCTCAATTTTAGATCTCAAAAAGTTTACTAGTTTATTTTTTCAGTAACCTTTTATTCTAGAAGTAATGCATGTTCACAGTAGCAATACAGAAAATGCAGGTGAAACAAATAAAAACATCACACCAGCCAGAGATCAGAGATCGCTTTGGTTAAATCTTTTGTGCACATCCTTTTTGGATGTTTTTTTATTCCTTATATGTCCATAGTGTATATTTGTGTCTGAATCAAAATGAGATGTTGTTTGGAACCTGTTTGGAACCTGTTTTTGTTTTTGCTTTTGCTTTTGTTTTGTAGTTAATGATCTTTACTGTTTTCATGTCAGTTAAATACATATTAAAGTACTTTAAAAATAATCTTTTACAGTACTGTCACTATGTCGCCGGGCTGGTGGGAATTGGCCTTTCCCGTCTGTTCTCAGCCTCAGAGTTAGAGGACGCCCTAGTTGGTGAAGATGTAGAACGTGCCAATTCTATGGGCCTGTTTCTGCAGAAAACAAACATCATTCGTGATTATCTGGAAGACCAACGAGAAGGAAGAGAGTTTTGGCCTCAAGAGGTAACAGAGTTAGGGGATTTGGGAAAAATAATGTCAAATACTTTTCTGAACACAAAACAAATCTTTTGGTTGCAAGTGATAGCAACATGAATCAAACTGCCTGAGACAACGGAAGAGAGTGTATAAAACAGGTTAAGATTTAGTTTGCTTCAGGGTGGACTGGCCAAATCCACAGGTTCAGTCGTGTGTGTGTGTGTGTGTGTGTGTGTGTGTGTGTGTGTGTGTGGCTTTTCCCCCTTCTTTCTATCTCTTGGACAGGCTTTCTCCCAAGTAGTAGGTGTAACAACCCATGACTCACAACTTATTAGCTTAACAGAAAAGTCCTTAGGAAGGCCTACTTGGTGGGGCTTGGTTCCTGTGCCCATCCCATAATCAGCTGCTGTAGCCAGGGGGCTGAATACTTTGGCCAGACCTGGATTATCTCTGCCCAACACACATAGATGGATTCCCCCCACCCACCCCAGGAAGAAAGATGCTAAATAGACAGAAACTACAGATGTTCATTATAAGAGACCAGAGTTGATCTTTGACTCAATTTTAAAAAAACAAGGAAAGGAAAGACTTGGACGTTGGTTTTATTCAGAAAGCTATAAAATATTTTTCCTTATTTTTTTTTTTAATTTAAGTAATCTCTACACCCAATGTGGGGCTCAGACTCACGACCTCAAGATCAAGAGTCTTCTAACTGAGCCACCCAGGCACCCTGGAAAGCTAGAAAATCTTATGACTATTTCCTACATTTGCCTATTGATTTCCATAAAATGGTTTCCTAAAACCAAGTGGTTTTAAAGTGGAAAAAAAGGTGACAAAGTAGGGAAAATATTTGCAACTTATGCCGCAAATAAAAACTGCTAAAAGTTAAGACCAGGTACCCTATAGGAAAATGGACAAAGAGATGAGAACAGATCAAGGAAAGAAAGATCATTAAACAGCTGAAAAGATGATCATTCTTACTCCTAATGAGAAAAATTCACATTAAAACTAACCTGGGCTGAGACGCCGTAGTTTGTCAAGCTTCCCAGGGGACTACTGTGCAGGTAGGGTTGGGAAGCAGCTCTTGCGCACCCTTCCTTTGACACCAATCCTCAAAGAAGGGGAGAGATTCGTGTGAGGACCTACAGTGAATGAGTCAGTGGCCGCTAGAAGGGACGCCCCAGTCTCCTGGATCCCTGCCAGGGCCTGTCCACTGTATGACACTGCTTCTCACACAAGCGCATCACCCAAGTGTGGTTCATGAGTACCAGCTCTGTAGTCCTGCACGCATTTTACTTCCCTCTTTCTGTAAAATTGAATAGTTTATACCACAGGGTGGTGGTGTGCATGAAGTGAGATAAACTGCAGCCCAGGGTGCTTAATGAATGTCAGTTCAAATAGCCTAACCCAAAAAAGATACAAAAGAATCCTGAGATACTATTTCTTGCATTGGACTGGCAGACAGTCAAAAGTTTGATAGGCCTGAATGAAGCAAGATTGGGGAACCAGGCACTCTTGTGTGGCCGGTGAGCATATACTGAGGGTACAGCCCTGAGGCCTGGCAGTTTGGCAAATGACTCCTATGGGAGCATATGGATTCAGTGTTGTTTGTAATAGTTACAATTTATTAACAACCCGGATGTCCCTCTACACAGGACTGGTTGAATGAACCTATGGTGTATTCACCTGGTGGAGCCCAAGAAGAACTATACTATTATGGAGTAATCTCCAGGCTATATTATTAAATGAAAAAAACAGGTGCACAATACCATAGTTTTGTGTTTTTGTTTTTTACTTTTTATTAAAATTTTAGTGAACATACAGTGCAGTATTGATTTCAGTAGAATTTAGTGACTGATCACTTACATACAACACCCAGTGCTCATCACAAGTGCCCTCCTTAGTTCCCATCACCCATCTAGCCCATCTCCCACCCACCTCCTTCCACCAACATTCCAGTTTGTTCTCAATCATTAAACGTCTCTTGTGGTTTGTTTCCTTTTTTTCTCCTTTTCCCGTATGTTCATCTGTTTTGTCAAATTCCACATATGCGTGCAATCATATGGTATTTGTCTTTCTCTGACTTATCTCAACAGCAGAGTTTAAGTGGAAGGATAAACCAAAAGTAATAAAAGGTTTTCAGTAATCATATTGTGAATATTTTTGTTGAAATACTGAAACTATTACAGAAACTTGGTAACATAAAGTAAATAGGCAATTGTGTTCTTATCAGTCTAAGAACCAAGGTTTTTCAGCCTAAAATACAAGATACAAATAGGAAACAAGTTAAGCAAAACTCCCATAATCCTGAAGTGAATTTCAAATATCAGTATGAACTCATGATACAGAGTCTTTAAAAACAAAAAAAGTTTACCTCTGTTTAGCAACAATGACCAAACCAGTAGTAATATGTACCTCTGGTGTTCCAATTTGCTCTTTTAATACCATTTCCCAGTATAAGGAGCAGTAAGGGCAGAAAATACATAAAAGGAGCTTGAAATATACTGTCATGCCAGAAAGTAAGGGAACTATCAAAGTAACAAGTACAGGATAAAGAGGCACACAATCCAATTTAAAGGGGCTTTCACTGGCCACATATGGAACACTTCGAGTACCAAAAAAGAATAAAAATGGCAGTGGATTAAAACACATCAAATGTGTTTAAATAAAAATGAGCATGCACCTCTTGATGAAAGATGTTGGTGTGCTCTTTTATCAAGAGGCATGTAATGTCTGATCTTTGCCCACTTTTGATGTTAGCAATCAGGCTTCATCCCTAGTTCTGTTAATTTATTAGGGTTGCAAAATAGTATTTTTATCACAGCTTTATTGAGACAGAGTTCACTTACTATATGCAGTTCATCCTTCTAAAGTTTTTAGTGTTTTTTTAGTATGTTCACAGAGTTGTGCAACAATCACCACAATTAATTTTAGAACATTTTCATTACCCCAGAAAGAAACCACATGCCTTCGAGCAGTCACGATCTGTTTTCCGCTGATGCCCACTCCCCAGCCCTTGGCAACCAACCATCTTCTTTCTGCCTCTGTACATTGGCCTGTTTTGGACCTTTCGTATAAATGGAATCCTATAATATGTGACTGACCTCTTTACCTTAGCGTGATGCTTTTAAGGTTCATCCAGGAGGTAGTATGTTATCAACACATTATTCTTTCTAATAGTCAAACAATATTCACTTATATAGATATGCCACATTTCATTTGTTTATCAGTTGAGGAATATTTGGGTTGTTTCCACTTCTTGGCTTTTATTATTTTTTAATGTTTGTTTATTTTTGAGAGAGAGAGAAAGAGCAGGGGAGGGACAGAGAGAGAGGGAGACAGAGAATCTGAAGCGGGCTCTGTGCTGACAGCAGAGAGCCCGATGTGGGGCTTGAACTCACGAACCATGAGATCATGACCTGAGCTGAAGTCGGATGCTCAACCAACTCAGGTGCCCCCGCTTTTTGGCTATTATTAATATGCTGTGAACATTTGTATACAAGGTTTTGAGTGGACATGTGTTTCCATTTCTCTTGCATATGTATACATATAGCTTGGAGAGGAATTGCTGCTTCATACAGCTACTAACCTTTGAGGAACTGCCAGACTGTTTTCCACAGTGACTACACCCTTGTGCCAGTCCTATCAGCAGTAGATGAGGGTTCCAGTTTCTCCACAGCTTTGCCAACAGTTCTCACCTTTTTTTATGTATGTGTTTTAACATCTTTTTTTTATTGCGGTAAAGTTTATGTAATATAAGATTTACCATTCAAACTATTTTTTAAGTGTATAGTTCTGTACCCTTTAAACAATAACTCCCTACTTCTCCATATTATCTATCTTTTTTATTATACCCCTCCTCGTGGGTGTGAAGTGGTTTCTCATTGTGGTTTTGATATGCAATCTGATAGCTAATGATGTGGAGCATTTCATGTGGTTGGCCATCTGTATATTTTCTTTGGAGAAATATCTATTCAGGTACTTTTTCTGAAAACTACTGAAATACTTTCAGATATTTTAATGGTATTGTTTTTATTATTGAGTTGTAAGGGTTCTTTCTATGCTCTGAATACAAGTCCCTTATCAGATACGTGATTTACAAATATCTTCTCCTAGTCTGTGGGTTATCTTCTTCCTTTCTTGATGTCTTTTGGAGCGTAAACGTTTTTAATTTTGATGAGGTCCAATTTATCTAGTTTTCTCTTTTGTATTGTGCTTATGTAAGAAACCATTGCCTAATCTAAGGTCATGAAGATTTATGCCTATATTTTCTTCTAAGAGTTTTATAGTTTTAGCTCTTAATTGAGTGCTTTGATCCATTTTGAGTTAGTTTTTGTATGTGGTGTGAGGTAGGGGTCCAGCTTATCATTTTGCACAAATGTCCAGCTGTCCCAGTACTATTTGTTGAAAAGATTGTTCTTTCCCCCATTGAATTATTTTAGCACCCCTGTTGAAAATCAGTTGACCCTAAATATGAGGGTTCATTTCAGGACTTTGAATTTTATGCCATAAAATAAGAACTTTTTAATTCTATATTTGTGCCTTCCTTTATTAGCTGGGCTGATTTTATAGGAGATATGTTCTCTTCTTTATTATTTGCTTATCGAGTGGTACAAATCACGTATGGAAGGCAGTACATATAGTTGATTCTTTCCTTTACCTAGCTTTTTTTTTTTTTTTAATTTTTTTTTTTTTCAACGTTTATTTTTTTGGGGACAGAGAGAGACAGAGCATGAACGGGGGAGGGGCAGAGAGAGAGGGAGACACAGAATCGGAAACAGGCTCCAGGCTCTGAGCCATCAGCCCAGAGCCTGACGCGGGGCTCGAACTCACGGACCGCGAGATCCTGACCTGGCTGAAGTCGGACGCTTAACCGACTGCGCCACCCAGGCGCCCCGTTTACCTAGCTTTTAAGATAATTTTCTGTCACCCTCAGAAGGTGACCAATCTTTTGCTATCATTATAAACTTACAGATTAAAACATATTTGGGTTTAATCAGTTGTAATTATTCTCATTATTAAAGCTTAAAATTTCCCTTTGGTCGGGAATAGATTCAGGTTGGCTCTTGAGTCCTCATGACCCTTAATAGTCTATGATAGCTTCCTTGCCATTTGATACGTGAAGATGTTCTAAACTCATTTTGTACATTTACTAAGATCTGGACTCCTCCAGCTATTCAAGAAGCTCAGGGAAGACACCTGGGCTAATGGAAAATAATAGCCAACACCACACTTGGGCAGGATAGTCATTGCTCTTGGGGTAGTCTGTGTGTGTGTGTGTGTGTGTGTGTGTGTGTGTGTGTGTCTAGTTTTAAAGCTAAAATACCTTGTAATTTATATTGATACATTTACAAATACCTTGTAAATTTGTATTGATATTTCCAATTCAAACGCAGGACAATAGAATGGTTATATAATCGCTTCCTCTATATTATATCTCTACCTCATTTTTTCCTCATTGAGATTCATATTTCTCAGGGAAATAAGAGATGCCCGAATTAGTATATGCCATAACTACTCATCTGCTTTTTTTCCACGTTACAGATCTTGCAGTCTCTGAATAGTGATACTGATGCTACTACCACCAAATATGCTTACGGACAATAATTCAAAAAAAATGTTTTACATATGATATCCTAATTGCCAATTTTTTATGATTATATTTATATCTGAATCGTCAGATCAGATAGCCATTACCACCGTAATATCTCCCTTTTCTCCTTTATTTTGTCTTGGTTTATGCTCACTACCAGCCTTTATGTTGATGTCTCTAACCATTTTGGTTGTCTCAAGCTCGTACTCTGGTAGATAGGAAAGAGCCATGAGAATAATAATTCTCCATGTTTATACATATTGAAGATAATTTGTGTCCTTGATATTTGAAAGTCAGTTTTTTCTAGGTATGAAGTTTTTAGCTCATAGTTTTGAGTACCTTAAATGTGTTACTCCCATTTTCTTCTGCTTTTACAGACTGGCTGTTGAAAATATAATGATCGTTTTCTTTTCCTTGTAAGTTGTGGGTTCTTTTTTTGTCTTGGTGGTCGCTCCCTAGACTTACTATCAGTGAAGAGGCCAAAAGGTGCTATCCTAATTCTGTCATCCTTTCTGCATCTATTAGCAGGAAGTTTGGATTTTATAAAAATGGTAGTGATGGTGGCAGCAGCATGGTTTGGGGATTTTTCCCAAATTCTCAAAAAGAGATGAAACAACTCGACAAAAAAATCCAAACAAACACCCAAAACCCAGCCCGTGGATAACCTGTACAAAGCACCCCCAGGAGCTCCAAGACAAAAGTGGGCACAGGCGAGATGCCAACGCCACAGACAGAACCTGCATGATGGAACAAGACGGGCCAAGTGTCAATAATTGTTGAGGCCGGTGGATGTATACATAGGGGTTTATTAACTATTTTCTCCAAGTTCTGCAGATCTTGTACCATCATTGATCTAGTACCATCAATCTGAGTGTGTTTAAGGTGCAAATTAAGAATGGATAACAAATTTGACTTTCCATAGAATCTCCTAGTCCTATTAGGCCAGTCATGTATTTGGGGGAGTGCATAAGGTTACAATGAGTGTCATTCTTTGGGCGGCTTAAGAGTTTTCAAAAATGGGGTGCCTGGGTGGCTCAGTTGGTTATGTGTCTGACTCTTGATTTCAGCTAAAGTCACCCTCTCACGGTTTGTAAGTTTAAGCCCCACGTCGGGCTCTGTGCTGACAATATGGAGCCTGCTTGGAATTCTCTCTCTGTCTCTCTGTCTCTCTCTCTCTCTCTGTCTCTCTCTCTCTCTGCCCCTTCCCTGCTCTCACTTTCTCTCTCAAAATAAATAAACTTAAAATAAAAAAAAAATACTTAAAAAAAATGGTTACCAAAGATGAAAGTAAGTTTTATGCTAGCTTCAGAAACTACTTTATTTTTTTTCTGATGTTTAATGTGTGTGTGTGTGTGTGTGTGTGTGTGTGTGTGTGTGTGTGTGTGTGTGTTTGGAGAATACGAGCAGGGGAGAGGGATTGAAGGAGAGAAAGAGAGACTCTTAAGCAGGTTCCACACTCGGCACAGAGCCCGATTCGGGACTCAATCCCACGATCCTGGGATCATGACCTGAGCCGAAATCAAGAGTCAGACACTGAACCGACTCAGCCACCCGTGTGCCCCTAGAGATTCCATTAAATATTAACATTAAAAATTGTCAAATCAGTCCCACCATTGGAGTTGAAGATGTCATTTCACTTTTGAGTTACTAAGATCCAAGGAGGTAATGTTCTCATAGTACAGACTTAGCTCATTTTCCCCAAATACGATTGTTTGGCAGCATTCTGTCTCGGAATTGGGTACGTAATGTTAATCACTAATTACTTGGAGACCTGACCATCTTCAGAATTTTACTGTTTAGCCTGCAGTATTGTTGTAGCTGGTTTTGTATATATCTGGTTATTTTTTTCAGGAGTAGACTAATGCCTTCTGAATAACACAAGTTTTCTTTATCTGAAGTCATTAAAGTATTGCTGTATTACATGCTGTACTAATCTTCCCAAAAGGACAATTTCCCAGAAACTTAACTGACTCCCAGGTTGTGATCAGACCCTGACTGGCTGTCACAAATAGCCCTTGTGTGGAGCTTAAAACAGACTTGATCTTGGTGAAAGAGGAGTCCGCAGCTAAGAAAAACTTTACTGTCTATCATAGTTCTTATTCATGAAGATTCTTTCATGTTGCTTGGAAACCTTCTTCCCTTATGCACATGCCGACTTCTTTTTTAAGGTTTGGAGCAAGTATGTTAAGAAGTTGGGTGATTTTGCTAAGCCACAGAATATTGACTCGGCTGTGCAGTGCCTGAACGAACTTATAACCAACGCACTACACCACATCCCAGATGTCATCACTTACCTTTCAAGACTTAGAAACCAAAGTGTGTTTAACTTCTGTGCTATTCCACAGGTATGCAGTGCTGCTGTTCTTGTAGAGGAGAGGTGGAAGCTACAGGCAGTGGTGTGGTGATGGTGATGGGGGTGGATAGAATGCATTTACTATTTTGGTTTGCTGTATTCGGAATATGGTTCCTTAAAAAGAGGACTCTGGTCTGTTTTCTTTTGCTGGCGAAGAGGCAGACAGTGTCTCACCATACCTCCCCTTTGCTCTATGACCACCACCCTCAGCTCAGCCTCGCTAGATCCTTATTCTCACAGTTAAATCTAGGGCTTTGGCTTAGATTTATGGGGAGTGCTGGGTAAAATGTAGGTGAAGGTGTTGTCATTACAAAGTCTTAAGCGCCTAGTTTTTGCTGTGCTTTTCCTAGACTCATGAGAACAGAACCTGACCCTATGGACCTAGCCCCTCAATATCCTAGGAGCTTACACTTTTTAAATGCCTTACCAATTACTTTAACTCCAGTAAATGAAAGTTCTAGGATTTAACTGATTTGGAAACTCGATTTAATCTTTTAATGGCCAATCTTGAATGGTTGTTGGAGCTAAAATCTGTAGGCCTGACATGGGTTTCCGTTTATCCTAGAAATAATAACACTTTTGAGCTTGGGAACTATCCCTCCTTCCCATTTGTGCCCTACCCCCTCCTCCATGCTGGTTTTTTTCATGTATGATGGTTTGTTTGTTGTAGGGAAAATAGAAAATTTTTTGCAGATATTATTTTGAGATACATTTTTCAGCTCTATGACTCATTATTCTAGCATAGAAAATGTTGTATTGGCTCGTGTTTGTTTTTTCCAAATAAAAAGTTTTCATGGTCAAACCAAAGAATCATTTAAGACTGCAAAGATCACTTGAGGCTGTTGTTGAGGAAGGGAGGAGTGGGAAAGGTACAAGTTTTGATATGCTTTCTTCATGGGTACTTTTTCTTGGTTAGTTACATCTTAGCTCTTTGGCACTTTCTTATTCTATAGAAGATTTTTTTTTACGTTTTCACAATGGTGATTACTTATAGTACCATTTCTTTTCTTTCATGAAATGAAATGAATTAGCATTTTCTTTTGTCTCCCCCACCTTATATCTGTAGGTAATGGCCATTGCCACTTTGGCTGCCTGTTATAATAACCAGCAGGTGTTCAAAGGCGTAGTGAAGATCCGAAAAGGACAAGCAGTAACTCTAATGATGGATGCCACCAATATGCCAGCTGTCAAAGCTATAATATACCAGTATATGGAAGAGGTGGGTTTCTATTTAACTACGTGGATAATTTCTGGCTATTTTTTATAGTATTTAAATAATGTCATTGTTTAAATAGTTTATATTTGAATATTAGATGATCCTAACAACTTATTGTGTCATGGTATAAAGAGACAGGACAGGAGTTGGTCTCCTTTATTTGGAAAGTTCGTGTATGCATGAGTTACTGATTGTTCACAGTTGCACAGCACCCTGGTGAGAGAGTATAAAGGCAGCAAGCCTTTAGGGTGGAGCTCCTAAGCAGAATCATAGGTTTTGAGCTGGAAGCTGATGTTAGAGGCCAGTCAGGCTTTTTGTTTTATGGGTGAGAAAAATGAGGCTAAGTCTTGTGGATGCAAATGCAGTATCTGACTGAGTAGATCTGGGACCCCAGTCCATCCACATTGCCTCACACCCAATCCAGTACTTTCTATGACTTCATAGGCCTCAACTGAGAAACCACAGTAGGGAATTTTGGCAAAGGAAAACCATCAAGTTGCAATGATACCTAAATTTTTTTTTCTTTTTTTATAATTCTTTTAATGTTTTTATTTATTATTGAGAGGGGGAGAGAGAGAGAGAGTGTGCATGCAAGTGGGGGAGGGGCAGAGAGAGAGGGAGACACAGAATCCGAAGCAGGCTCCAGGCTCTGAGCTGTCAGCACAGAGCTCGACGTGGGGCTCAAACCCACAAACTGCGAGATCATGACCTGAGCTAAACTCGGATGCTTAACCAACTGAGCCACCCAGGCGCCCCGATTTCTAAATTTTCTAATGCAAATCTCATTTCAAGTACCAAAACCATCCTATAAAACAGAACATACTTGTTCAAGTCAAATATCCTTTTGTGGAGGGTATAATATATGACTAGGTTCAAAAAAGCCTTTTCTTAGAGGCTAAAACTCTAATTACTAGGTCCTAGAACAGTGGTTCCTTTTTTTTTTTTTTTTTTTTTAAATAATGTTTGTTTATTTTTGAGAGAGAGTGTGAGCAGGGGGTGGGCAGAGAGAAAGGGAGACACAGAATCAGAAGCGGGCTCCAGGCTCTGAGCTGTCAGTACAGAGCCTGATGTGGGGCCTGAACCCACAAGCCACAAGATCGTAACCCAAGCTGAAGTTGGATGCTTAACTGAGCCACCCAGGCGCCCTAGCAGTGGTTCTTAATTGGAGATACTTTAGTACCCCCTTCCCTGCAGGGGACATTTGGCAATGTCTAGAGACTTTTTTTTTTTTTTTTTTTGACTGTCACACTAGGGAGGTGGGTGGCTCTGAGATCCTTAGGTATGTTCTTACTGAAGATTGAAATACTACAGAAATACATGAAAACATAATAAGATCTCTCCCCCCCCCCCCAGAGGTAACTATTGCTGTCAATAGTTTTCTGCCTCCTTCCAGTCCTCTGGCTATGCCTTTACAGGGATGCAATTGGTAATAGTGGTTTCCTCTAAATAGAATTCTGCAAAAATAGTTATTTCCTCTGATTTCTATGGCATATCGCACATTCTCCTTGGAGTTCCACCCTGTCTTCTGACAAGCTTTGGACTTCAGCATTTCTACCAGAGGTACCTGTAGAAGGCGTAAGAGAAAACTAAAGAAAATTTTTTTTAATCCTAAAATTCTTTTAGTGACTTAAGTGTTCAGCCATTGACCAAAAAATTGCTGCTAATGAGATTTGGGACAGTCTGGTTCACCATATAGCCAGCACTTACTCTGAGCTTACTGTGTGCCTGGCATAGCAACCAAAAAGGTGGGTACTATTAATATCAAGGAAACTTGAGGCTGGTGCCATAATTTGGACCCAGATCTGGCTGACTTCAGACCGTATGCTGTTCACTACAATTCTAAGGGGGTTGGATTATCCTTTCTAAACTGAGTAGTACTTTATTAGGCACTTTTTCTCTGTTTTGTATCAGTTAGAATCCTTTTATGTAGTGTGTAGTTCAGAGAATATTTTAGTTTTAATACTGACCACCGATTTCAAAAAACCATTTTTAAAAAATGTTGTTTGCTAGTTCTGTTACTATATTAAAATTCAGATTTTATCTGGTGTTTTCCTTACCCATTGGAATTAAATCCTAGTTGTGATCAACAGTTTGATTTGGGGCATGGGTACCCACACTACAGCTGACTGACCTCCCCACCCCCACTGCTTTTGTAAATAACTTTTTATTAAAACAAAGCCACGCCCATTCGCATATGTCTTGTCTGAGGCAGCCTCAAATACAGTAGCAGAGGTGAGAAGCTGCAACAGAGGGTGACCCACCAAGCTGAAAATAATTTCTGGCCCTTTAAGGAACACTGATTGAGGTCATCAGTTTTTAAAGCTACTCTGGTGAAACCCAGCGTGATTTGGAGGAAACATTAATACTTGATTTGATTCAGAAAAATCTCAAGTCTTTCAAGTCCAAAGGAATAAAATGTGATAATGGTTTTAATGTCCTCATGAATGAAATTTCAAGTTAAAACTTTTTGAAGACCGCAAGTTGTCTATTTGCTGGTGTCCAGATATTAACCCTGATCCTACTTCTCACTGACCAAGTCTGTCCTTTGCAGGAAGACTGCAAGTCTTCTGTCAGTTTGGGGAGCCTGGGTGGCTCAGTTGGTTAAGTGTCCGACTTTGGCTCAGGACACGATCTCATAGTTAGATTGAGTTCGAGCCCCGCGTCGGGCTCTGTGCTGACATCTCGGAGCCTGGAGCCTGCTTCGGATTCTGTGTCTCCCTCTCTCTCTGCCCCTCCCCTGCTCACACTCTCTCTCTCTCTCTCTCAAAAATAAACAAACATTATTAAAAAAAAAAAAAGCTTCTCAGATTAAAAACAAAAAGTTCTGTCAGTTCCCTGGGCTTAACTGGTGGTAACAAGAATGCACTTGCAGGGGCGTGTAAAGGTCTCCTCATGGGACTCTAATGTTTAAAGGAGGAGTTAGAGGGACACCGAACCTTCCCGAGGAGGTGGGCACTGCTCTTCCACACTCTCTGTCCTCTGGAGCGGCCTCAGCTGCAAACCAGTCTGGATACCTGTCAGCTGGCGAGAAGCTCAACCAGCTATTTTGGGACAGAAACAAATACTCAGGCAAACGGCCAGAAGCTGTTGTTTCCTTCTGTGCCAATGCTCACTCCTCGGCGAGGGCAACCTCTCTTAAGCGGGCACACCTTCCCATTTCACGCTACGCTGTGCTTCCTCTAGAGCATCGTCCTGCTCTCCAGGCCCTTTTTGTGCTCACAACTCATAAGTGTTGTGCAGCATCGGCGGCCCTTGGGCACTTGCTAGAGCCTCACCCCTACTCAAACCTGTTGACTCAGAATCTGCCTTTACCAAGATCCCCAGGTGATTCCTGTGAACATAAAGTTTGAAAAGCACTGCTGGGGGCGCCTGGTGACTCGGTTGAGTGTCCGACTCTTGATTTCGGTTCAGGTCATGATCCCTGAGTCCTGCCGGCCTCACGGGTCCAGGATCCTGCTTAAGATTCTCTGTCTCCCCCTCTGCCCCTTCCCCTCTTGTGTGCTCGCTCACTCTCTCTCTATCTCAAAACAAGAAAAGTACTGCTGTACATCCATCCTTTCCTTCTCCGCTGGCTCTGCCTTTAACCACAGGAGGAAGTACGAGATTATATGTTGTGAACTGTCTCCACTTCTCTATCCGTCTCTCCTGTGTGAGCCTAACCCCTGCAGGTATGCACTCCTGCTCCCGCCTCTCGCCCCCTCAAGATCCGCCTCCTTTTTATCTAAAGCCCCCTCCTTTTTGGGTCCCTCCTCTAGTTTGTATTTGCACTCTGGCCACTCGGCTTCAAAAAGTAAACAGATCAATACTTGGCTTGACTTTGCTCCTCTCTACCTCATCCCCATCCTCCTCTCCCTCACAGTTAAGCTTCTCGAAGGATTCATGTACTTCATGTTATCGATTCCCATTTTTTTCTCAACCCACTTCATCCTAGCTTTTGTTCATTCCTTGTCAGAACTTTTCTTACTGAGGTGATTTAATGACCTTCTAATGACCAGTTTTTGTTTGTTTAAAGTTTATTTATTTATCTTGAGAGAGAGAGTGGGGGCAGAAAGAGAGGAAGAGAGAGAACCCCAAGCAGGCTCTGCATTATCAGCTCGGAGCCCAACACGGGGCTCAGTCTCCCCAACTGTGAGATCATGACCTGAGCCAAGACCAAGAGTTGGGGCGCTGAGCCAACTGAGCCACCAAGACTGAGCCACCAAGGCAGTGCTCTAATGACAAATTTTTAAAAAATTCGACACTGGATCTTTCTCACCTTGAAAGCCCTTCCCTGTCTTGGCTTCTGTGACGCTTACCTCAGGCTTAACCTCTTACCCATCTGTCTCCTCTTTTGCCTTTCTGGCTCCTTATCTCCCAGAGTTGTCTTGATTTTCGTTTCTTCTGGCTGCACAAAATCTTTCTGGCATTCTCTTCTATGGCCAGGCTGTTTCCTCCACCCCATGCTTTTCACTCCAGACTTGATTATTCCAGTTCAGTCCTTGGTCATAAGCCTTTTTTTTTTTTTTTTTTTTTTTTTTTGACTTTATTCATTTTTGAGAGAGAGAGAGAGAGAGAGAGAGCAAGCAGGGGAGGGTCAAAAAGAGAAGGAGACACAGAATCTGAAGTAGGCTTCAGGCTCTGAGCTGTCAGTACAGAGCCCCATGTGGGGCTTGAACCCACAAACCACGAGATCATGACCTGAGCCTAAGTTGGATGCTCAACTAACTGAACGACCCAGATGCTTCTAAGCCTTTTTTCTTTTTTCTTTTGGTTAATGACATTAGCTGTTCATACTTGTCAGAATTTTGTGTGCATTAGCCTTTGACCAAGCAATTCTAGGACTTTACCTACACAATTAACTAGAAAATGTACAGAGACGCTGATTGTAGTATTTTGTCCTCAGTCCTTATTGGGAGGGGGTTGATTATAAATTATAGTGTGTTCACATTACGTAGGTTGTGTTTAAAAGGAATGACCTCTTTTTCTAGGTTCTGGCATTAAGAAATGTCCATAGAAGCTCCTGGCTCAGTTAAGCGTCTGACTCTTGATCTCAGCTCAAGGGTTATGAGTTCAAGCCCCGCATTGGGCTCCACAGTGGTCAAGGAGCTTACCTAAAAAAAGAAAAAAAAAAAAAAAAAGAAAGAAATATCTATAAAAAATTATGTGAGTGAGACACCTAGGTGGCTCAGTCGGTTAAGCATACAACTTCAGCTCAGGTCATGATCTTGCAGTTCATGAATTCGAGCCCCTCGTCAGGCCCTGTGCTGACAGGTCAGAGCCTGGAGCCTGCTTCGGATTCTGTGTCTCCCTTTCTTTCTGCCCCTCCCCCACTGTGTCTCTGTCTCTCTCAAAAATAAATAAACATGAAAGAACATTTTCAAAAAAGGTTAAAGAAATTATGTGAGTGAAAAAAGTCAAATTACAGCATAATATGTTTATAACCTATCTTAAAAATAAAGTGTATAATTTCATATACACAATATAGTCATATTTATACATTATATAGAACAGCCATTCTGTATAGTGTGTAGACTATATAATACATATATATGACATTTTATGTTTTTATATTGGCTTATATGCACATGGCAAGAGGTATAAAAGTAACTACACCAGTATATGATAATACTGTATTATTGTGTATGACATTTCATACATTTTTATCTGAGATTATAAGGGCATAGTGAGGAAAAGTATAAAAGTAACTATACTGGCCTGTGGCTGAGGGGCAAGTAAGGGAATTTTGGCTGCTTTTTTAACTTTATTTTTGTATTGCTTGTTTTTATAAGCTTAACTCCATTATCTAAATTTTTTTGAAAAGAAAGAGGAAATTGTAGTTTCAATGAAACCTTTTTCTTCTTCTTTCTAGAGCTATTCTTGGTATCATAATATTAGGTATCAGATATCATTAGCATATTTCTGTAGGCATTTTTTTCCCAGTGAGCTCTCTGCCCATTGTGGGGCTTGAACTCATGATCCAGAGGTCAAGAGTCCCATGCTCTACTGACTGAGCCAGCCAGGCACACCTGTGGGCACATTCATTTATTGTCATACTAAATCGCAGCTGTGCCCTTTCAGTGGTGAGGTGGAAGGGTGGCAAGAGTATAATCTGTCTCTGGAAAAAATACCCATTATATCGTTCAGTTGGTTAAGCATCTTACTTCAGCTCAGGTCATGATCTCACAGTTTGTGGGTTCGAGCCCCACATTGGGCTCTGGGCTGACAGCCCGGAGCCTGAAGCCTGCTTCACATTCTGTGTCTCCCTCGCTCTCTACCCCTCTCCTGCTTGTGCGCGCTCTCTCTCTCTCTCTCTCTCTCATAAATATTTAAAAAACATTTTTTTTAATACTCATTATATAATGAAAGTCTGGGGAAAAAAATTATTTTAAAAATATGCCCGCTTTGTAATCTTCCTCCTCTTTGTCTCTGGGCTCACATCATTGTCCCTTTCCCCCTCAGTCATCTCTTAACTGCTTTGTCAGCTTAGTGAGGGCCTCCTGTGAGCCAGGCTCGGTGCTGGGCTGGAGGCAGAAAGGTAAGACATGGTGCCTTAGAGGCTCGCAGTCTAGTGAGGGAGACGCATAGACATAGATGAATTCAGTGCTAAGTGATAAGGTAGGAGTCTGTGTAGGAGAGTGGCATGTGGCCCAACCTGAGAGTTCAAGGCAGGTTTTCTAAAAGACTAATACCTAAGACTTGGGCAACAGGTCAAGTTAGCCAGGTGAGTTAGCCAGGTGAAGGAGTGTGACCGGCATTCCGGGCAGAGGGAACGGTGTGAGCAAAGGGGAACAGATGCATGCAGAGCATCAGAAGTAGAAGACGACAGCGGGTAGTTGTTCTAGAGTGAGAAGAGACAGGTGGGGAGCGGCAGGCGAGGCCGGAGAGGCCCAGTGGGCCCAGGTCATGGGTGGCCTCGCGTTCCACATCACGGAACTCAGAGCTTATTCAGCTGGTGATAGGTAGCCACTGAGGGTATCAAGCAGAGGTTTTTAGTTTCTTTGGTGACCGCGTGGAGAGCAGGCGAGTGGACTTCAGGGTTCAGGCAGAAGGAGAGTCAGGAGCTCAGGTTGGAGGTTGGTGACAGCTCAGATGAGAGGCATTGAGGGCCTAGCCGGCAGCAGTGGCTGTAAGCATGGAGGCGAGGCCTGGATGCAGCAAAGGTGTCAGGTCTGTGGAGGTGGAGGAGGGTGAAGGCATCGGGAAGACTCGAGGATAACTCTCTGGTGCCCTGCTTCTGCTCTCGCTTTTCTTCATCTAGCCTGTTGCCCACACCACAGATTCCATCTTGTTTGGCTGTGTTCGCCCAGTCTTCGCGATATCATTTCCCCTTTTCTGTGTTGCTCTCTTCCAGCCCAAACTATGCTGACGTTACCAAGCTCCACTCTGTTCCTGGCTCTGAGGCGTTGGGGATGCGAAGACCAGAGAGGACCTGGGTGGCTCCCCAAGTACAGGCCTCCTTGCTTGCTCCCTAGGACAGGCTGTGGGATTACCGGGCCTCGGTTGACATCCTGCCTTATTAGTGGAGTGACTTGGAGTTTCCTTTCATGTTCTCTGAATCTGTTTTGTAAGAGAAATGTGGATATAAAATACCTACCTGTTTAGGGTTATTGTAAGAAGTAGACACAGAAGATAAAGTTCCTAGGACTCCATAAGTGGCACTTAACTTTTTTTTTTTCCTTTCTTTAACAGATTTATCATAGAATTCCCAGCTCAGACCCATCTTCTAGTAAAACAAGACAGATCATCTCCACCATCAGGACACAGAATCTTCCCAATTGTCAGCTGATCTCCCGAAGTCACTACTCCCCTATTTACCTGTCATTTGTCATGCTCTTGGCTGCCCTGAGCTGGCAGTATCTGAGCACCCTGTCCCAGGTCACAGAAGACTATGTTCAGACTGGAGAGCACTGATTGGGTAAGAGTGGGAGCTAACGCTCGCCGTGGAATAGACTGACCTTTCCTTCAAGGAAGGATGTGGGTTTCCCCCTCCCCCTCCATTTCCCTCCTGCTCTAATTCCTAAGAGAACTCTGTGGACTTGGACCTTTAGAAACTGTGACATGCAGTTGAGAAGATGACGATAAAAGGGAAGGATAGCTCACCCTCGGCTGGCAGGTACTTGTGGGCGTGCTCACATCTGCTCAAGGTGGCCAACAGCCGGGCGCTCCTCGCTGCAGGGCAGAGGAAATGGTTGCATATGGGGTTGCTGAGAGATCTTATTTCGTGTGAGTCCTGGCTAGAATTCTAATGAAATGTATTTAATTTGAAGCAACCTCGGAATACATGTCCTAGCAGGAAGTGAATTTTTCTCGGTTTGGTTCTGATTTTTCTCATTTTGTTTTCTCTTCAGTTGATTTGAATGTGGCAGATGTCAGTGTTTGTAGCTCTAGGTGGTGGTCCCACGTTTCCTAAGAATGCAACTGTCTTCTGCACGTGAAGGCTAAGGATTCACTTCTGGGTGTTCTGGAATGGTTTCCTCATTTAAAAGGAGATTAGCTTTCCCAGAGAAACTTCAGGATTGCCTTTGGCCCCATTGTAGAAGACTGGCCTCCAGTCAAGGCTGACTTTTTGAGAAGACACTATATGTAAAGATACGTTTGTAAAAAAGAATGGAATTACTCTGCATTTGTCAAGGGCAGTTCACTTGAAAGCCTGGAGGCACATGGCAAATAAGAACTCAAGAGCGGAGTTAGTGATCGAGGGCCAGGGGGCCTGGCCCGCCGCTGCCTGCAGAGCGGACCAGAGCGGTACCAAGAGCGAGGATCCAGCTGCCTGGCCCCAGCTCCACTGCGCCCGCCGGAGATGAGCAAGTGACAGCATTGCCTCACTGCCCAGCCCGTAACCTGCATTAACTCTGCCAGCCTACTCTAAAGTGGGCCGATTCTCTTAGCCGCAGCAGATTTTATTACATCCAGGGGGCTTGTGGTTGTGGTTGTTGTTGTTACTGTTTTGTCCTTTGTTTCTGTTTTTAAAAAAAATCACGTTTGTACACTGAAGTTTCAACAAAGACAAAAATGTTTTCAGGTGATGGGCTGGGAAGCCGAATGTACTTAGCCTAATTCTTCTAGCATCGCTGTTTGCCTTCTTCTTTACTCCCACGCAGCCGGGGTTGGTGATGCGTTCTCACCCAGTGACTCACCGAGAATCTCAGCCTGGACCAGGGAGGACCCCTCTCTAAGGGTGTTTGAAAAAGCCCCTCAAGCTGAGCAATCACTGTCGTAGGGCATTAAAGTGCTTTCTAGAAGCCATTAATGCTCTCCATGTACATAGTATATAGTCTACTCTTTTGCTGCTGTCCTTTGTGGATGGTGACTTAATCACCGAAGTTGAGGGTTTTCCCCAGCAATAATATTGGCCTTGCATTGTTATACGCACACCCACACTGATTTTCGTCCTGTGACTGCCGCCGCCTGACACAATGGCTTAGTTTTGGTCTGTGGGAGCTGCAGTTGGTTGATTGGTTTGGGGCTCAGTTCTGGACAAACTTGTCACCACACTGAAGCCAAAGTCCTTTGCCACCTGGAGTACAGCTGTGAGCCGCACTCAACAGTAATTTCCCAAGTAATTTAAACATCGGAATTTGGTTAAAGATTCCAAGGTAGGTTGTTATAAATTTGTGCGTTGAAGTATCAGATTAGTTCTGTCCTGTGTAGAACACAGGACAACTTGGTGGAGAGCCTTGGTTGGAGGTGGATGTACCGGAAGTTTTCCTTCTGGCTCACTTGTGACCTGTGCGACTTTCTAAGCTTCTGTAAGGTTTATGAGATGACCTTCTAGGTCCCTCCCAACTGTAAAGCTGTGGAATTTTTCCTATTGCTGACTTGTGCCAAGGTCTTAGCTCTACTGTCCACTCCTGAGTGCTTTGGAAGACCATTGCCCTTCTGTTTCTCTGCTTAAATTGCCACGTAAAATACAGGATACGCAGTTAAACTTGAATTGCAGACATAATAGTGTTTTTTAGTAGAATTATGTCCCCCAAATTGTATGGGACATACTTTTTTCTTTTAATGTTTATTTTGAGAGAGCATGTGAGCGAGAGGGGGAAGGGCAGAGAGAGGAGAGAGAGAATCCCAAGAGGGTCCTGCACTCAGTGCGCAGAGCCAGACACAGGGCTCCATCTCACAAACCTTGAGATCATGAGAGTCGAAATCAAGAGTCAGACGCTTAACCGACTGAGCCATGCAGGTGCCCTGCACAGGATATATTTCTACTAAAAAATTACTTGATCTGAAATTCAAATCTAATTAAGCATACTTTATTTTTGTTAAATCTGGCCACCTCACTCTGCTCCACACTAATTATTCATCAAATATTTAGCATCTCTGGCCTATAGTCTACTTGATTTCTACTTACAGTGAAGTATTTTTTAGCTTTTCCTCAGAGGAAGATCTGACCCATCTGAATCTAAAATTCCATTATAACAGACCTGAGCAGGAACCTGCTCTCCACACTCTGGGAGCTTCTAGAGCTCCAGGTAAGGCCTGTGCAGACACACAGAGCCACCTGTCTCCCTTTGGGAAAGTGCTTGGAGCAATTACCCAGAAGCCCATTCTATCAGAACCATTTCTCTGGGTCCAGCATGCACATGTGCATAGGGGAGGAGACATGGCTAGCCATTTGTTAATTATTCTCAGCAGCAGAGCTCTAAGGCTGTGGTTCTCAGCCTTTAGCATCAGAGTTGCCTGAAGGTCCCAGATTGCTAGGACCATTTGTCTCTCAGGTCTGGGGCGGTACCCCAAAACTTGCATGTTAAGCTCTCAGGTGATACAAATACTGCTGCTGGACAGGAGCCCAGTTTGAGAACCACTGCTCTAAGGCCTTATTCTTCAAACTTGAGTGAACATATTGAATTACCAGGAGTCTTGTTAAATTACAAATGCAGACTGAGGTCTGGCCCAAATTCTGCATTTCTGACAAGCTAGGTGATGGCCATGCTTTTCAAGTGTAGCTATCTGATGTATGTGAAGAGTGGGACAGGTTCAACTGTGTGCTCAGATGCGAAGTCTAAACTAAAATCACGCCCTTCTCCAGGGAATAAACGAAAAGGCACAGACGGTCACTTCCATGTATCAGGACGGGCACCCCAGGAAAACATGGCACCAATTGAACTGAGGTGACAGGGTGGTGGTCAGTGAGGTAATTTGAGGTTTATGAAAGAATTGACATCGATTCCAATCCTAAATAGACATTGTTTTATTTTCTAACAAAGACTCAAGCTGACCCTGAGGATGCCATGAAGTTCATTTGGGTACTTCGTTTTAGGGCAGCTCTTTGCCTTCCAGGGGGGAGGATGGGCTGCAGGTGGGCACGTGGCAGGATGGAAACGGGATCATTCAACTCCATTTGGAGAGCAGGTCGAATTTGTTAGAACTACATTGAGGTTATGAATGTCTTCTGATTGCAATTTTAAGAATAAAGCGATTGCAAAATTTGTGGCTTTAGTAGTCTTTGTTAAACACTTCTGAAATATGTCGGGTTTCATAAATTTTCCCTTCAGTATTCACCGGGTGTAAGAGCTTATTTAATGATGCAGTTTCGGATTCCTTGTTTTTAATGTTCATTTATTTTGAGAGAGTGCGCAAGCTGGGGAGGGGCAGAGAGAGCATGCCATCCAGGCTCCACGCCATCAGTGCAGAGCCCAATGAGGGTCTCGATCCCGAGAGACACGAGATCATGACCTGAGCCAAAATCAAGAGTCAGAGGCTTAGCTGACTGAGGTACCCAGGTGCCCCTCTGATTCCTAACTTGCAATTCACATCAAAAGTCGCACTTTCCATGCTTCTGGAGTGAGTCTACCTCTCAGGGAAAGAAGTCACGTGTTGATAGGCCAGTGGGATGGCTGCAGTTTCCCCCGTTCCCAAGAACTGGTACGCATCTTTGCTTAGGATTCTTAACTAGGCCCATGCAAAGCCATGGTTCTTAACCAGCAGTGTAAATCAGAGACCTAGGGAACTGAGAATATGACACACAGGCTCTGCCTCCATCCCGTTCCCTGTATCGTTCCAATTTTAGTATATGTGCTGCCGAAGCGAGCACTCCATCCCGTTCCAGCATCGGAGGGGACCAGGGAAAGCCGGTCCTCCGCTAGGACACCTGGGTCACGGCATCACTGATACGCCATTGCTTGTGTGAATCCTCACACAGGTCACTGCTGGCCTGTAGCTGGTAAAATGCGGAGTATGGCTTTATTCTTAGCTCTTTAAGCAGGGGCAGAGTTCATCAGGGCTTGAGGCAGTTTAGGGGATGAATTTACAGAACAGGGTGGATGAAAACGGCAGAGGCCTAAGAAGAGAGAAACTGGTTTGAAAGTGCAGCTGGGGCAGCGAGGAGTTAAAGTAGGCATTTGTCTAGTTTTCCCTAATTGAGGCAAGAGACCCCCGTTTAGAGTTTCAAGGACCCCCAGATGCAGGAAAATGTTGATTCCACGGGATAAGGACAGACAGCAGCTCCGAGTCTACAGACAGCGGGATCCCCACCAGAACACAAGGCTTCACGTTAAGGGAGCAAACTTTTATTGGCACCGTCATTCCTTTCCTTGTTAAATTAACAGAGTGAAGCAGTGATTTTTTAAACGGTTAAAGCTGGCTTCTCCCAAACGGGCTCCACTGTGTCAGGCTGATAGGCCTATTCGCTCACGACCACCTGGTTTTGTTGTAAGGAGACAGCCTGTGAAGCAGGCCAGCTCTTCCAAAAAGTTTCCTCATTTGTCCGTAGGACCAGCTGAGGTGCACAAAATTAAAAACCCCTATTTAAAAAGGAGCCATGCCACGGAGAAGACCAGAGAGGGGGTGCAGCACTGCAAAGCTCAAGGGATGCAGGGCCCTGGGAGAACAGCTTTCTCCAGAGAGCTGCCGCACTATTTTCCTCCTCAACTTACTCCAAATCTAGAAAGTTCCTCGCTCAGAAGTACTGCCGCTGGTGGCAATCTGTCTTGTGAGGAACTCCACTTCCTATTCCTGTGGAAAGCCTACAGGCCCATGTGGATGTTTGTCTCGCTCCCTGGTGCACGCGGGTTGTGGGGGGCAGGGGGGCGGCGTGGAGGTGGCGGCCGCAGGAGTCAGAGCAGCAGGCACTACGCGCAGCACTAGTCTACGGGGGAGGCCTCGCCGTGCCTGCAGCGGGCGCTGACGTGGGCTAAATGTGCACTGTGACAGCAGGTCCACTGAACGGGCCGGAAGGTGGCAGGCTTCGGATGTGTCTCCTTGGAAGACAGTCTGACGGTAGACACGAGGTTTGGCCCAATCCTTCAGGCCCTGTCCAAAACCTCTTGTATCTCAACTGAATGCAAAGAATAAAAGACATTCCTACCCTCCGTTACCAGCCCAATTGGCTCAATTTAGGGAAAAACTGCCCCGGGGCTGGCAAGACCAGTGCCACAGCAGATTAGATCCTTTTCCAGTACTGCTCAGTGCATGGGATTCCAGCCACAACTTCCGATTCGATTCCACAGTGATCCCGTCCCCGGAGGATTTTAAAGAAGCCTGGGAAGCAAAAGTAATATGCCTTTAAAGTGTGCCTTGGGTTTTGGTCCTTGTCAACATACTCAGACTCACCCCAGAAACACCTAGGAGCGGCAGACCCCAACCCAGCCCTAAAGCAAGCATCAAATCGGCATCGAGGTGCCCTATCGATGTCTACTGTTTGCCCAGGAGCCTGGCACCACATCGTGAGGCCTCTGGACACCACTTCCAGTGGACCCCACATAAACCGGCTCTGCGCCTGGGGCGATGGGGGAACTGTGCGGGCACCAGCGACCTGAAGCTGTCACCTGGTTCACACCACCCTCTCAGGATCAGAGTCTACCCTTATGGCAAGGGAACCCCCAGCTCACTAGCACCCAGAAACCTGGAGGCTCACAGCTGAGTCCCGGGCCTAGTGTTAGGAGCTGTGCAGCAGCTTTTCAGCTGAGCAGAAAAGGACAAGAGGACCACTACATGCTGGCTCACCACACCCTCCTAGCAGGAAGAGGGCTGCCACTCACCATTGTCGCCCCAGTCAGTGTTCCAGGAGTTGCCAACCAGCCAGTAAGGTGTGTCATTCTCCACGCCCCAGCCCAGGATGCGGACAGCATGGCCTCCCATCATTTCTCCGGTGACGTGCTGGTACACGCCTAAGGGAAAGCCCATTCAGGTAGAGACCAGGCCGATGCCCCATTTCCCACGGCATCCCTGCACCTCAGCCAGCTACCTGTCAGGACAAATGGGGTCCAGAGGGCCCAACGAGCCCTCCCAAAGAACTGCTTGCAAACAGGGTAGTACAAGAGGCCTGGTGTTCTCCCAGAAGGCTCCAGGGGCTCCCACAACGTTCGGGAAGTATTTAAATAGGTTTTTGAGGGGCGCCTGGGTGGCGCAGTCAGTTAAGCGTCCGACTTCAGCCAGGTCACGATCTCGCGGTCCGTGGGTTCGAGCCCCGCGTCAGGCTATGGGCTGATGGCTCAGAGCCTGGAGCCTGTTTCCGATTCTGTGTCTCCCTCTCTCTCTGCCCCTCCCCCGTTCATGCTCTGTCTCTCTCTGTCCCAAAAATAAATAAACGTTGAAAAAAAAAATTTTTTTTTAAAATAAATAGGTTTTTGAAAGCCCAACACTCAAATATGTTGAAAAAATATTAAAATGGGGGTCCCAACAAAATACGCTTCTTGGTCACCTTTAAAACTAAAGTTACAAATTCTAATTTAAGGAAAAAATGGAATGTTAACAAACCAGTTATCTGTTCTACATACTGGGACTCCACGTAAGGATTTATTTGTCAAAAGGGTTCTATAAAACTTAAAAGAGTTTTAACTGCTGCCCTGGGATACACGCAGAGGAGAAGTAGGAGACAGGCCGGATCGGTGGCGGCAAGCACTGATGGATGAAGAAAGATACAGGCGGAGGTGCCCATGGGCCTGTCAAGCAGGCCATCCCCTCATTGGTGAATCACTTTGTCAAATGAAAATGCATCCTTTTGTAATATGGGTGGGGACTGTTAAAAACTGCCAGCTTTATAACTTTTTCCTTGCCAGCATCATCTTTATCCAATGAGGTTTCATAAAAGTTGAGAGGTTTGAAGTTTTCCATCTAGCACAATGTAAATGAGACCAAAGTGGTCAGCTATAGACCGTTCATCTAGAATGGGGGGTTTCTAAGAGGGCTCTTGGGCCAGGGGCTGTCCTCATTCCCCGGGTGAATCCCCACAGCCTCCCACACGGCCAGGTGCTTCCTGTCTTCTCATCCACTGAATGTGAGGCATGATCTGGGACATGGCCAGGACAAAATGAGGTCTTCTTCCTTGATAGAGTCCTGGTGGTCCCCCGGAACCCAGACCTCCTCTGCTCCCACTGCCATCAGAGGGGCCAATACATACCAGACTTGTACAGCAAGAAGTCCGAAAACACAGAGAAGGCCGCCTCTACAGGGCCATTTTTGTAGATCTCCGCCATGATCTCTTTCTCACTGTTGGACACGCTGTAGGAATTGCATCCTGGCAAATGAATCAGCCGAGTGGGGGTGAGGTGTGCTTCCCACGGTTCCCTCAGTCAACTATGCACTGACTTAAAGGGGGATTCGCCCAGCCCGGGGGGTCAGGGAAGGCTTCTGCAGGGCAGAATGATGAAATTGGACCCGGAAGCCAAGAAGTGGGAGAGCAGAGCTCTGTATCGGGGGGGGGGCAGTAAGCAGGAGACCCTGGAAGAAGGGTAGAGTGGCACCCAGAAAGATTCTCGGCCAGATTACTCCTCTGTAAAGCGAGGGGTCTGGTCCCTCCCCACTCAGAGGGTCTGTGACTCTCAAACAACAGGAATCCTGAGGCCAAATTCAGGGTGGAGACATGCAGAAATGCAGCGTGCTGCTCCCTCTGACAGGAGAGTCCTCCATAACTTTCCTTTTTCCATCCTGCGTTCCTGACTCAGACTCACTTGCCCTGGCCTCTCCCTTTCTCCGGCCTGGGAAGGGTGTCGGCAGGTCCCCGGGCCCGGGGTGCTGGGTAGTAGCCCAGGCCCCACCTTACCGTAGTGCTTGTCTTCTTTGTAGGATGGGGTGTAGCCGGGCTCACAGATCTTGCTGCACTTGGGGGTGTCCCCCTCTCCTGTGCATGGGGGCCGGGAGCCATTCACGTGGTGCTCACAGGGAGGGATGGAGTAGGGTCTGCAGCCTGGGGGGGACCAAGTGGAAAGGAGGGTGTCAGCCGACAGCTTCTTCAGAAGCCCCTTGAAGCAGAGGGCAGAGCTGGGGCGACAGGGGCAGTAGGTCAAATACACAGCACTCCCCACACTGTGCTAACTCTGCCTTCTTCTCCAGCCTCCTGCCTTCCACCCTCAGCTGTCACTTTGTAATGCACAATGAGCCTGTTACTGTTCTTTGATATAAAATCCATCTAGCCAGATATGCGCTGATGGCAGACACTCACCTACATGGGAATCATAGAGGCCACCAGAAACCAGGCCTTGTTTTGTCCAGAAGTTCCAAGCTTCGGCAGGAAAGCCCCCATTACAGCTGAGAAAAGAGCCATTCATTAAATTCACTGTGAGAGAAGTTGGAGCTGCTCCCAGACCACTGCCTGAGGCCCCAGGGTTGCAACCGGCCCAGCAGCTCTCCTGGGTCTCAGCCAACCCCACTTCATCCCCTCCTTGGCTAGTCACTTCCTTCCAGGGAATCACCACCACCATCCTCAACAAGTCAGAACGACTCTCTTCTTCCTGTCTACCCCAAACTAGGCTGTGTCCTTCCTGGAACACGGAATGCACATTGCAATTCCCTGGTGTTTTAATACAGAAAATGCGAAGGCCAAGGACTGGTGTGAGGTGAGGCCTTGGCACTGTTTTTTAAACTCCCAGGTATTTCTAATCTGCAGCCACATCTGAGAACCACGTTATAAAACCAAGGCCAGAGCTGGCAAAAAGGCAGGCACCCAACATTCTTAATTACAGAAAACAGACCCCAAGGCTATTACATTTCCTTCAGCAAGAAGAGGGAACAAAGATGACAAAAACCAGGCCTGAGATCTGAAACTTAATCACATATTCCAAGACCATCTGTGTTGTGCCTGGACCCCACCACCCACACCCAGCACTGTGGGGTCAGCCCGGTTTTAGGCGGCTCCCAGAAAAGAGCAGTCACACCAGGCCTGCTTCTGGACTCCCCAGGTCCCCAAGATGTCCCAGCAAAGGACCGTTATCTGACCTGCAAGTACCACTCCTGTCCTCAGGGAGCCCTCAGCCGCTGTCCAGGAGGCCTCGGCCTGGGGACTCCCAGTGCCATTCCCAGGGGCCCGGCTCCCACAGTGGAGGATGCTGCTTCAGACTCACCCATCCCCACACTGGTCACCACAGCAGGTGAGCATGTCCTCGGCGGACACCTCCACATTGACGTGGCCATTGGTGAGGATGCAGATCCGGTCAGAAATGGCTTCCACAGCCCCAAATGCCTGCAGGAAGACAAGCCCCATGCAGGTGAGCCCCACTCCTGGACTGTGGGCCCCATCGGCCACCGTCCACAGCGTCAGAGGACCACAGCAGGCGGCTCAGACCTTGCTGACTAGTCTCTCCCAAGGTCAGTGAGGGTCTTGGTGCTCAAGCTGGTCTTTAAAGTTAGGAGACCCATCCACCCCACATCTCTATCTGGTCACTCAGCTCATTTCTAAAATGTGGTTTCTGTTAACAGAAAAAACAGCTCACACAAAGGACAAATACTGTATGATTTCACTAATACAAGGTATCTAGGCTGGTCAGTAAGAGACAGAAAGGAGGGGGGTGGTTGTTGGGGGGCAGGGAACGGAGGGGCAGTGTTTAATTTCCACGCTTACAGATGACAAGAGTTCTATGGATGGACGATGGTGATGCGTTCACAATAACGTGAATGTACTTAACGCCACTGAACAGTACACTTAAAAATGGCTAGGACGGGGCACCTGGGTGGCTCAGTTAAGCATCTGCTTCAGCTCAGGTCGTGATCTCGCGGTCCGTGAGTTCAAGCCCCACATCGGGCTCTGTGCTGACAGCTCAGAGCCTGGAGCCTGCTTCAGATTCTATGTCTCCCTCTCTCTCTCTGCCCCTCCCCTGCTCACACTCTCTCTCTCTAAAAAATAAATGATTAAAAGAAAAACTTTTAATTAAAAAAATGGCTAAGGTAGCTCAGGTCATGATCTCACAGTTCATGGTTTTGAGCCCCAGCTCAGGCTCTGTGCTGACAGCTCAGTGCCTGGAACCTGCTTTGGACTCTGCGTCTCTCTGCCCCTTGCTTGCTTGTGCTCTGTCTCTGTCTCTCAAAAATGAATAAGCGTTAAAAAAAAATTGCCGACCAAAAATGGCTAAGATGGTTAATATACCACGTGCACTTTACCACAGTTAAACAAAATTAAGACAGCTCATTGACAGAGATGGATGTTTCTCCACGAAGCAGAGTAGGAGTCTAATGGTGCTTGCTGATGGCCTGGGACAGCGCATCAAACAGAAAAACAGACAGCCTCACAGCACACACACGGGCCACCCAGGGCACTTTGCGTATCTATCTATTCTTCCACCACAGATCTTCATAATTTTTATGTTGACAGAAACGAAGGCTCAGCAAGTTCCCGTAACTTGCCTAGTCACGGCTGATCTGACAGCTGTCCCCCCGCCTCACTCCAGCCCCTCTCACCCAGCAGGAACCACAGGAACCCTGGTCTCGGATCTCTTTGATCGTTGGGCAGTTAGGCCAGTGTTCCCGGGCATCGAAGTTTTCAGGCAGAACCATGTCCTCGGCAAATGAAACTCTAGATAAAGGAAGGCCTCCGTGACAAGCTCGCATGTCACAAACCACCCCCACCCCTAAAGAGGCCAGTGACTTCGGGCCAGGCCACCGCCTGGCAAGGGAGACACAAGGGAGACAAGCCCAAGATGATGGCTGCAGGGCTGTCCCCTGGGAATTCTGTAGCCCCAAACCAGGAATTCTACTGCTCAACACAGCTTCTCATTCCCTGTCCTGTTTTCCAGTCTTATTTTCTGGGGTATCTTTCAAGAGTTTTGGCCACAGAGTGCACATAACTGTGTTTCGTCCTCCCCTAACCCGCCCCACACAGGGTCTGCCCAGGGTCCTTGCATCAATTTTAGTATCTTCACCACCGTGTTAAGTCTCAAAGCTATTCCATCTGTGTTGTCAGAGATTTCTAATGCTTCTTACAAGAGCAATGTCTACATGAAAATGCCCACTGCAGAGTTCTCTAGAAAAAAATGGAACATTAATGGAGATCATATGACTTTTCTTAAATTCTCCTTAAACCATTTAAGACTGGGTCTATCCCGGTCATGCAGAACCAGACCTGGGGCCTTTTCCACTGGGGCTCTGAGACACCTGCAGCAGCACAAAACACGGGCACCGGGGGCTGAGCCCTGGCAGGTGGCGTCCTTGCGGCTCTGGGAGGGGGAGACCTGTGGGTGCCAAGGCCTCCTTTCTTCCCTCCTTCCCGCTGTGCCAAACACACACCTGCGGTTCCCATGGCAGTGGGGCAGGTGCAACAGAGTATCTATCCCCCAGGGAGCAGGCACTCACCTCTGGGGCAACTTGGGCCCACCCAGGATGGTGCCGCACAGCCTCCTCAGGTAGCTCGGCTCCACATGGTAGAAGTTGTGTCCAGCCTGGAAGAGAGCCCCGCCCGCAGCAGTTAACAGAGGGGGTGTCTAGGGATGCGGGTGGATGGAAGTATGCACACCGCCCACATGCAACGCCTGACAAGGCCAGGGCTCCCATCCAGCTCAGCAGAGCAAGGGGGGTTGGGGCCCTCTTAGAGAACACACGTGTCCCCAAATTCATGGTGAAACCTAACCCTTGATGGCACCTGGAAGTGAGGCCTTCGGGAGATGATTAGGTCATGAGGGTGGAGACTTCATGAATGAGATTAGTCTCCTTACAAAGGAGACCTCAGAGAGCTGGCCTGCCCCTCCCACTAAGCGAGGACACAATGAGCAGTCACCCATCTGCAACATAAGAGTGCCCTCCCTAGAGCCCAACCATGCTGGGGCCCTGAAATTGTACTTCCAGCCTCCAGAACCACAAGCAATACTTTTCTATTTATAAGCCACCCAGTCTGTGGTATTTTGTTACAGCAGCCTGAAAGGATAAGACAGGCACCCTGCGAGCAGGCCACGATCAGCCCAGAGCGAGCCACACGGGCAGCGCACAGCTCCCAGGCCAGTGGGTGTCTCCTCTGATCTGCTATGTTTACTGATGTCAAGAGAGACGCTCTGTAGCCCTGAACGTGGCTTATTCCTCATTTCTTAATTCCTGAAGCCCCAGGGCTGCGGGCCAGCCAGAATCGAGGTGCTGCCACTACTGATGAGCACTAGCACCTACCATGGTGGGGTTCAGGGTCTTCCTGATTGTGAACCCTTCCAAAGCTCGTTTATCACCCAGTGCACTTCTATGGATGCGCACGCGCGCGCGTGCGCACACACACACACACACACACACACACACACACGGAAGGGAGCAGGTAGGCATGGGCCTGAGTGGCCAGGACACTCAATCAGACCAACTGTCCAGGACAGAGTGTCCTGTGGGCCACAGCTGCAGCCACCTCCCTTGGGAGTCAGAATGCACAGACCGATCCCCAAAAGGGACACGCACAGAAGTCCCCACAGCCCACCTTCCATGTAGTGTTACGCTTGTTAACATAGTCGACCAGCTCATCCGACAGGAGCTGGAGAGGCGGTCTGCTCTGGGCATTGGTCAGCACCACCAGGCAGCTAAGAGTGGCCAAGAGCTGCCACATTTTGGATGCTGGATCTTAAGAGTCACCTAGAAAAGAAAACACACAAGACATCAGGACACTTCTTTCAGTTCAAGTGCTTAACATACACAAGGGTGCCATCTCTGATGGCATGGTTCCAGGGCCAGAAACAACCCAGTAGTCAAAACACCCACGTCCCCTTCCCGGCTCTGCCATCTCCGCCCCCTTCTGTTCCTCAGTGTCCTCTCCTGGAAAGCTTGGGTGTGGTGGCAGAGAGCCCTCAAGGACCATGGGCTCCCAGGCCTCGTATCATCAAAATCCCAACCTATGCCCACATCACAGGGCCGTGCCGTGGACTGAACGTCCATGCCCCCCAGCCCCCCAAATTCATGGTGAAATCCTAACCCCAATGTGGTGGGATTACGAGGTGGAGCCTGTGGGGGGGGTGATCAGTCAGGAGGATGGAACCCTTGTGATGGAACTAGTTTCTTATAAGACACCCCAGAGAGCTCCCTTTCCCTTCGGCCATGTGAGGACTCCACAAGAAGTTTGGTGACCTGGAAGAGGGCCCTCATCTGACCATCCCGGCACCCTGACCTCAGACATCCCCCCATCATCCAGAACCAAGAAACAAATTTCCGTTCAGAAGCCACCCAACGTGTAGTATGTGTTGTAGCAGCCCACGGGCTAAGACGGACTGTATTTGCTTCTCCTCCAGATGCCTGGGAGACAGGACAGAGAAAACCACATGGCTGCATTGCAAGCGGCGAGGCCCTTTTGCAGCTGCGTCCTGGTGATGCATGTGGCCTGGGTCTCAGGGGCTGTCCTCAAGCTGTGTCTGAGTCACTGCTGTTCCCTGGATGGTCTGTGGCTATCTTAGGAGCTGAGAGGATGGGGCGCGCACTGACCCGCTGCCTGTCATAACCCCAGGGCCCAGGCCACAAAGCAGGATCGGTGACTCCACGAAACAAATCAATGAACGCAGATACTAAGGCTAAATTGAGTTCAGTGCCCTCCCTACTATTGCCAAACTGCCACTCCATGGGTCTGTAGAACCAAGTCTTGGAGACTTTTTTCCAAGTCAGTGCTCTGAAAGAGTCAACAGCCTCTGAGGTTAGGTCCCAAGTAGAGGCCCAATGAGAAAAGAAAAATACAAAAGAAAATACATTTCATGAGCCACATTCTGGATATAGAACAAGCAAAACACAAGCGAGCCAAGCCCAGCATGTGCCAAACTCAGCAGAACCAGGGAAGCAGGGCTGGTTTGGCCAGTGGCACAAGTCTGAGATTTTTCTCTGGTTTTTCCAGTCAGCCAAGGGCTGTTTCCTGGTTCAAAGTGGGAGCTCCTGAGAAGGGAAATCATCCCATTACAACCACAGTCCTTAGATCTTGGACTGGCTTGCAAGTCAGGAGACGGGCAGTTTCCCGCTCGGCCTCTGAATCACGCTCTTAGGCAAGCAGCTCTAATGAAAGCAAGAAATGCTCTTCTGGGTGTCACAGCACCATGGGGCCTTGTGAGATGCCCACACAGTGGGGAGTGGTGGCGGTGGGGAGAGGGGGAGGATTTCCTGTCCCTGACCTCTGGGGCTTCCAGAATGACCCACCTCCTCCAGGGTCATGGGGTTACAGGAAGATGCACTGAACATGCCGCCTCCCACAGTGAAGTACGTCCGAGGGAAGATTTAAACTTGATGGCTGCCTCAGCAACAATTCATCCCAACGAATAACTATGATAGCAGCAAACGATTCTGGAAAAGAGCACTGATGGAGGCTTGCTTTCTGAGACAGTCGGTACATTATAAAACCCTGGGTGACTCCTGCCTGGGAACAGTCTGGTCAACAAAACAGACCATTCAGAAGCATCTCCTATGTGTGGGTGCTCAGCGTATGTGGTATAGGTGGGTGAGGAAACAGCACATGTCATAAATCGTGCTTGCACATCTGCATCTTGGAAAAAATAGTAAGGCTGAACGTTTACACTTGGTTTCTCACACACAAGAAGCGCTACATGGAACAAAGTTCTTGAATTAAAACAGAAACTGTATGAAGAAAATAAACGCAGTTTAAACAACCTATTATCAGAGTAAGATACTTAAGACTGACGTAAAACCAAGGGACAAGGCTTGCTTACGTAAAAATAAAGCCACTCTTCTAGAAAACAAAATAAAAAGTGACCAGCTACAAAATAGTACTTACATATACGCAAAGCTTCATTTCCTTAATATGCAAAAGGCGCCTAAAAATCTGAATAAAAACAGGGGTGGCTCAGTCGGTTGAGCATCTGACTCTGACTTCAGCTCAAGTCATGATCTCATGGTTCGTGGGTTCGAGCCCCATGATGGGCTCCACGTGGGGATTCTGTCTCTCCCTCTCTCTGCCCCTATCCTGCTCATGCTTCCTCTCTCCCCCTCCTTCTCTGTCTGCTTCTGTCTCCCACAAAATAAAAAACTTAAAAACTTGAAAAAGAAACCTGAAAAAGCAGAATAAAAAAGTGGCAAATGGACACACACAATGAAGTATAGGAAAAAGAACTACAAATGGCCAGCAGATATTAAAAGATGCTCCACCACAGGGAGGTACAGATAAAATTAAGGACTGGCAAAGGCAGACAGCTGGACAGCTCCTGGGGGGTGGATTAGGCGTGGGGAGGCAGAGGTGCTGCGCTTATGAACCCCATGGAGACGACTGGCCTGGCTTTTTGTTTTTTTTAAACGTTTATTTATTTTTGAGAGAGAGAGCATGAGCAGGAGAGGGACACAGAGAAGGGGAGACAGAGCATCCAAGGCAGACTCCAGGCTCTAAACTGTCAGCACAGAGCCCGAAGCGGCCCTCGAACTCATGAGCCGTGAGATCATGACCTGAGTCCAAGTCGGATGGATGCTTAAGCGATACCACCCAGGCGCCACCACCCCCCCCCCGACCATGTCTATTAATTTGGCGATCTGCACACGCTTTGACTCAACAATTTGACATTCAGAAATGTATCCTACGAGCTTCAAGTTCACAGATATAGGTATACAGATGTTTACTGAATATTCTTTGTATCACAGAAGACCAGAAACAAAGCAAGTGTCTACTAACCGCAACTGTGAAGTTACAGTAAATGATTAATAGAATGCAAAGTAACCATTAAGATAGGAACTAGCTGAAGCGAGAATCACATTGTACTGATAAGCAAATAAGCCCAAGATACCCGTAAGTGGAAAAAAGCAAGCAGCCGGTGAGTCATGGTAAGCGTGTGAGACCATGAAGCAATATACATTCACATTACCATTACCACATGTAAAACACAAGGAAAAACATATGAAAGCAATATCTGTGGCGGGGAGATTTATTCTCCACTAACGCCCCCCCCCCTTTTTTTAAATTAAATTAACATATTATGTTCAAAGTTTTGGTCTTTTAGGAAGAGTAGCCGGAGCTACCAAAACCCCTGAGCCCAAAGGCACTTCCAGTTGATTTCCAGTCAACAGTGAGGCCTTCTCCCTAGTGACTTTCTGCTCAAAACACAGAACACCTTCTTTCCAGTGACTCACAGGGAGGCTGGTGTTCACCAGACCACATCAGGGACCCACGTGACCTCCAACTGTTAGGTGAATGTCTGTGTCCTCACATGGCGGAAGGGGCAAGGGAGCTGAGGTCTTTTTTAAAAAATTTTTTTAAGTCTAATTTGAAAAAGAGAGAGAGGGAGAGAGAGAATCGCAAGCAGGCTCCATGCCATCAGTTCAGAGCCTGATGCGAGGCTCAGACTCACCAACCTCAAGATCACGACCTGAGCCAAAATCAAGAGATGGATGCTTAACCGACTGAGCCACCCAGGCGCCCCTGAGGTCTCTTTTAGAACTTCTGGGCAAAGAAGCAAAGCAGTCAGATTCCTTTCTTTTTCACGGCACCCTCTGAATCACAGCCGGTACCTTCACATTTTCCCCAGATGTAAGAACCTGGCACACAAACACTGGAGTATACACTCTGGGCACATGGGCATTGAGACCCATGCCAGCAGGTTGAGACCTGGCTGAAGAGCCCATCAGAATCACACCCTATCCTCGGCTTTCACTGTGACCTGTCAGGCAGGGGTGACAGGAACGTGGCTGGGTCCTGAGCCAGGCCCAGGTGAATGCTCCCTATATGTCTCCAGGTGGCCCCTGGGGCTTAGCCATCTGCTGAGATATTGCATCATAGGCAAGTGGAGAATGGGAGCAATTCCATGGTAGCTTGGACTTTACACAAGATTCCTCTGGTTTTTCTGGTGGCAGAGACCACAGCCACGACCCATTTATCGGACAGTTCTCAGTTCCTGCACTGACGGCTGCCATGGCCATACCCGGGCCTAATTCCTGAGGTCTGCCAGGCCCCCCAGATGTGACGCTTTGGTGCACTTGCCCCTTTCTCTCGGTTCCATAGGCCCTCCTCTAAATTTCCTATTAACTTCATTCTCCCTACTCACAACTCTGTGTCAGGAAGAACCAGGGGCCCCAGTGAACTTCAGAGATGTGAGCCTGGAGGGCGGGAGCTCATCTTGAACCAGATTCCCAGCCCCACTAGGACTGAGCACTTGGGAAACTCCTCTTTTCAGCCCAGCCCTCCAGGCACAGGGCTGTGGCATTTGGTGGAAAGTCGGGGTTGAAGTGGTTAATAGCTGCGGTAGCCTGTGGGGCGGAGGAGCACTGGGCTTGGAGTCAGGAGACCTGGATTCAGATCTTCCACTTACTAACTGCACCCTTGAGTACCAACCTGTACTGAGCCTCAGTTTCACCACCTGTAAGATGGGGCTAATGACCATTCATTGTTCCAGGTGGAAATCAAGAGTGTCATGAGGGTGGGCAGAAGCCCCTGGTACAGCGCCTGCTCTACAGTAAGAAAGCAATAAAGGGCTGCTCACGTGGGCACGCTTAATGCCCAGGTCCAACTCACTGCCCTGCTTCCTTCCCTCCTCCGTCTTCCCTTCTTCCCCCTACTTCTAGCCTGTGCCAGAGAATTCCGGTTCACTCCAAACCTGTCCACAATACCCCTCTATCACAAAGAGTCTGAATTAAAATGAGGTTTTAACCTCAATGAACCTTCAAATGGGCTTCCATTTTGAGAGTCTGAAGACTGTTGAGCCCAAAGAACATTAAGTCAACTTTCTCCTCCTTGAAGGGGACACAGATGTCCTGAGAGCAGTGGCGATTTGACTTCAGTGAGTGCCAGGCATCTCTCTCTGCATCCACACAAATCATGTACACTGGACAACCTATGTGCAAATGGTTAAAATAAGCTTGTTAACGTCAGGCTCTGTGCCGACAGCTGGGAGCCTGGAGCCTGCTTCGGATTCTGTGTCTCCCCCTCTCTCTGCCCCTCCCCCACTCATTCTCTCTCTCTCTCTCTCTCTCTCTCTCTCTCTCTCAAAAATAAACATTAAAACAAAATTAAAACATAAATAAATAAAATAAAATAAACTTGTTAACATGTTGGTCATGGGTTCCCTGGCCTTCGCATGAAACAGAGCCAGCTCTCACTTCCCCTCTTTTGGGCAACTACTTCCCTTTTAATTTCTCAGTTCTGTGGTTTTTTGTTTTTTTTTTTTTTTTAATTACAGCAGAGAACGAACAGCAAGTCCTTATTCTGTGAGAAAAGAGGGGCCCGAAGTGGATAAGCACTTCCAAGTCACCAGACTCCCTCTCAGGGCGTGGGCTGGTGGAGGGAACAGCTGTGGGCAGATGGTGCTTCTAGCCCTGGGTCAGCTGGTCCTCCTGGGTAGACCTGGGGTTCCACTACACCCCTCTGCCATTTTGCCAAGACAACCTCCAGCTAAAAAATGGCAGACTCTCGCATCTCTTTCCTCTCCAAACCCTGCGGCACTTAACGGTTTACATGAAAGCACATCCCACTGAGGGTCTATAGAATGTCGACATGGGCACAGAGGGGCCTGGGGCCAGCTGATCCCGTTAGCCACCCCCCCCCCCCACCCCCTTATAGCAGAACCATTCCCCAGACTCCTTTGAAGCCATTCCTGGGACTAATGCAGACCTTGGGACTCTGGAAGGTGCTGGAATAAACACAAGAGAGGAGCTGATGCCAAGTCACAGAAGGCTGAGAGTCCTGATATCCCTAAGGACATGCAATCAGTTTGGACCGTCACCAAGCTTGATTTTTAAAAAAGCTTTCTCATGTGACCGTAGAGCCCCTCAGGTAGATTGGATTCGAAATCTGTACTGAATCTAAGGAGACAGGTCTGCAATTTCCACATAAGCCAGCGGCGATCTTGTGGCCCACACAGAGGAGGAACGCCTGCCTAGCACGTCTTCCTTCCCATACGTGGCTCATGCCTGTCCACTGCTGCTGTTCGTATACTGCCAACGTCTTGCACAGTGGGCTCTAAAGAATCAAAAACTGAGTGCGCCTAGATTTTACCAACAGCCACAAACTAAAGTTGTATCTTGGCTACAGATTAGGGGGAAGGTGGACAGGCAGGAGGGATATGGAGACTGAGTGGGACCTTGCTAGAGAACTTCATCAAGCTTCTTTCTCCCCCACAAAGACTTATCTTGCCTCCTGCCATCACCACGGACGGTTGTTCCTGAAGTTTCGACCGCTTTGGTACACCTACACATCGAAACCAGGCAGCTCTTCATTTCCTCGGACTTCAACTTGCCCAGTCACACCTCAGCGTTGGAGCGGCTGTGATGCTGACACAACGTGCCTTCATCTCAGATACGCTCGGACCTTGCCTTTGAGTCTGAATCGCAGCCTTGATGTGTTTTTCGTGTTTCATGTCTTTGCTCCTCATGGAAACACGTTCAACTACTTCATGGCTTACGATCTTTAAATTAAAAATAACACAACAAAAAGGGCTCCTAGTCGCCATCGTCTCCTTAAAGCTGTGCGGGTGAGCAGGCGGCAGTTGGCAATCTGTCCTCTAGAGCCAGGCTCTGCAGCTGAATGCCCCAGAGCAACTCCTGGGTGACCCAGAAAGGGGGTCCACTGCAGTCAGCCACCAGCTGTGCGGCTAACAGCCCTGCAGGGTCGAGGGGAAGCAGCGAGAAGGCCCCAGCTGCCTCACCCACCTAAACAGCTTAGGCCACTCACAGGTACTTCCCTTGCAGCACACCTGCCAACCATCTGTCCAAAACCAGTGGCTAATTCCCACCAGGTTGAGCAGGGCAGGCCTGCTCAACGCTAGTCCCCCACAGGGCCTGGAAACCATCGAGCTACACGGCCCACAATGGAACATCGCTTAAGATCGGCCGCGGCAGCCCACATCCTGCAAACAGAAGAAGAGAATTACCACCTTAGGCTTAAAACAATGGACCCCAGGAAGGCCCTCAGCAGCTGAAAAAACCTGTATCACTGAGAACCAAGAGAGTTCGGGCAAAGTCCTAGAAAGTTCTGGAAGCTTTTGCTCACCAGCTTTGCTCCACAGCCCTGATACTGACTTGCTGAGATGCTAAAGGGGGCACTGCATTCTCATGTCTCTGTTTCTCCCATGGACATACTGCCTGGATTCTGAAGGACCTCAGGACCGCTGTGCAAAAGCGTTCAGAAATCCTTGGAGATTTAAATGAGATTAGGGTTCTGTGCCTCCCCAGCCTGCAGGGGCACAGCAGCTCCGTAATTCGATTGCAGGCTAGATCACATCTCTCTGCCGGCTGGGTACGGAGGTGGCTAAGACTTCGGCAGTGCCAAACACAAGCGACAGAAAGGCCTTGCCTCTCTGCTTGATCCGGGTTCCTCTCAAAGCTCCAGGAAAACATACTCACCTCACAAGGCTGTTGGGGGATGTAAGGAGATGGTCTTTTTGAAAGCGCCTTCCATGCAGCCTGGCTCGGAGTGGGCAGCCCTTATAACGAACTGCCACCAGGAAACGGCTGTGGGCTCACTAGTGAGGGGAGTACACATCTCTCTAGTCACAGGCCAGTTAACTCTTGATGTCCCAGGCTCATTCTGTTTACTCTCAGAAGTAAATGAAAAAACGGATGAAAAATTATGATCGCCCTACTTGCAGCAACGGGTCCCCAAACACTGGTTCATTCTGCTCTCTTGACCACCAGAACAAAGCACTCCCAAACACCAACCAGGTTAAGTGACTGAGAAGGCGGCTCCCGGCTGATGTCTGACAAGGCCTCCACTCTGGAGTGGCGGAGGCCTTTGGCTGGCACGGCCTTCCCAGGTCTTGCACAAGCCTGGAAGCCGCGTGACTTACACATGTGTGAGCACATCCTGCCCAAGTCCAGGTCAGCAGGTCAGAGGGTCATGGGGAAGCCCAGCTCCTGCTGGGTCTTTTGGCAGAGTATCTAGGTGCCTTACACTGGATCGGTTTCCTATTTTGGTGGGATCTATCCCACCCTCCTCCCCTCATCCTTCCTGGTAACTAGGTTATCTTGATGACCAGACCAAAGTGAGTTACTGGCCTGGTGGAGACAGATTACAACAGTCAAGACTGTAGGCATGCATCTTTCTCGGTGTCCAGCATTCATAAGACAGTAACGCTGGAAAGGGACCTTTGGTCTTGTATGAAGCCTTTGTTTTATCACATGTGAGGGAAACTGGTGCTTGAGAAAACAAACAAGCCCTGAGGAGTATATCTGAGTAGGGACAGACAACTGGCAAGAGATCAAACTCTAGGAGAAATTCCACCTCAGTTATTTTAGTGACCCCTGTCATGTCGCCAACTTGCAGGAGCCTCAGTTTTCTCATCTGTAAAGGGGAAGCGTCAAACTACAGTACCCAAAACACACATGCATTCTGAAAGTTAAAAAAAAAAAAAATTAGAAAATGCCACCTAATTACAAAGAAGTCCAGATACCTGTTAGGATGTAGAGAAACCTTAGTACGCTCTCGCTCTTAACAGACACATTAAAACTACAAACACTGTCAGGGATCAACAACAAAAATTGAAAACCTCACTAGATCAGTGGTTTCTTGGGCAAGGAATTAATTTGAATTCCTGGAAATAAAAATTAAATCAGCGACACCATTTCGAGCCCATCAGTTTGGTAAAAATTAAAGTCTGGTGATAGCTAGTGGTGGTAAATGAGGAACAGGAACTCTCAACCCCGCTAGCAACACATACTGATAACATCCACTGGACAGCGCTCTCTATCAGCATCTAGCACAACGGAAGTGCACACACACCTTATGACCCAGCAATTAATGCGACTTCTATCAATTTTAATAACATTGTTCACAGATTGATATAAAGTATTAAAATTACCAAAAAAAAAAAAAAAAAGCGTGCAGGAGAATTCTAAAGAACAGAACAGACAGGAGCCAGGATGTGTCCCAGGAAGATCAGAGGCAGGCCCCGGTGGGTAATGGATTTGCAGAGCCAACAAGCTGCAACCTGCCTCCTTCAAAGGGGAGCTGTAACCAAGAAGTGCACTCACCCTAGGAACCCCACACAAGCCTGAGACTTGGAGGCCGCAGGGGCTGTGGGAAGGGTGTGGGCATGAGGCTTGAGGTTAAAAATGAGACTGGCTGAAGTCTAAATATATAATAACATTTGGTTCCTAGGTCCTCTTCCCTATCCAAACGAGGGTGGAATAGGAACATTAATTAACAGCCACGGAAGGAGGATTTATCACCCACACACCCTTTCTTAGGCAGCCTCGGGAGGGTGTGCTGAGCTTAAACCAAGAGGTGACGCTATATATGGGACCAGATGCAGACACCGCTGTCTATCCCGTATATACAATACATACCTGCATGTGCCTCACCTAGATTCATCCCCATGTCAACCCCCACCATCTCTCTGCAGGTGAGGCTGAACCCTACGAAGGTGCCCAATTTCAATCCTTCTTGATCCAGAAAAATTCCCATTTCTTTAACACCTTCCTTATGTGAAACTATCTAAAATAGGCAGCAGACGTCATGTCATGAGCCCTCCCTCTGAAATACTTCAGTTTTTCTCTCCCTATGACAGGGAAAGTCTACACAACCACAAGTCATGACCACATTTAAGAAAATGACCCAACAGATGCTCGACAGCTCCTCTGGATATGCTCTCCATTGCCTCTCAATCCAACAGCCAATAGCAACACAAAATCTCTTATCCCTAAAATGTGTGCAGCTTCCTACTCCAATTCCCAGGTCCCGTAACTGGGAAAAGAAAGAGCCAGTCTAGAAGAAAAGTCCTCAGCTCAAGCTGCGGAACCAGCAGCACACCGGCGGGTTCATCCTGGAGCCAAAAGGCCTCACCACTTGACCAGTTCAGAAACAGAGTTGTCCTGACCCAACAGCAGGGCAGTTACTAGAGCCAGGGCTGGACTGGCCTTCGAAGCCCCCAGATAAGGGATCTACGGCTTTCCACTGCTGAGCGGCAGTATCCCAGCTGTGGGACAGATGCCCAGAAAGATCTGAGTAGAACCTTGCTCCAGGGCACCTTCAGGGTTGTTCTTTGGGAAAGCCACTGCCTGGGGGGTGGGGGCAGGGTGCGGCTTTTCCCATAAGTTCAAGGGCTCTGGGTCACCATCACCTGTGCCAACAGGAAACAATTCTCCATTAAATTAAGGATGTTAGGGCAGAAAAGCAGCCCTTACTAAAACAGACACCCTTCTAAGCCTCGTCACCTGTCACATTCTTATCGTTCTGAATCTATTATAAAGTCAACTGAACGCATGTATCTCAGCTGTGTTTGCCTCTGGCGGAGGCACTTGAGAATTTGTTTCCCAAGGTAACAAAAGGAGCTAGGTCTCCATTTGAACCCCACCTCCTCCCCTCCCACTGGGGATGTGGGCCTAAGTAATTGTCCCATCCCCAACCCCGCCGCGTTCCCCCCCCCCCCCCCAGCCTGTTGGCCTCCTCCAGCCTGTGGAAGAGAATGCTCTAGGCCCACTAAGAAGGCAAATCCAATTTACATCTACCAGGACGGCCTGCCGCTACCCTCCGACTCCCTCCCTCGTCCAGGCCTCCAGGGTCACTAGCTGAGGGAAGAGGTGATGCCCCAGAGACTCTGGCCTGCTTTCTCCTCTCGCACACAACCCTGGCCTGTGGAAGGCGCCGCCTTCCCTCCACTGCAGTAGGGAGTGGCATCTTCCCCTCCACCCCCAGCCTCCCAGGGAGAGGTGGACTGGAGCCCCATGCCCTTCACCCAGTCTCCCAACCTTCTCTCAGCTTAATTTCCCCGTCCATGGTGGAATTAGCTCAACATGTGGCCTCCACCCGACTCCACCCAGTTCCAGGCTCGTGTTCTGGTTTCTATCTTCTGGGGTCCCTGGAATCGTGTGTGGTCGTGTGCAGAAAAGTTGCCCAAGCAAACCCTTTGGAACAAGAAAACACCTGCAGGGAGACACTATTTTATCAGCAATTTCCTGAGGAAACTGAGGCCCAGAAGCTCACAAGGGGTTGGGGAGGTAGATCCTACCCGGAAAGTCACCAGAACCCAGGCCAAGCGCTTCCCCGCAAGCTCCTCCCCCGGATCTCCCCCGCAAACTCCCCAGCTCCGCCCGGGCTGCTCCCCAGGCTCGACCCTGGAGCCGGGCGGATCGTGGGGTCTGGCTGAGCCGACCCGGGGCCGCGAGCACAGCCCTAGGGGACGGGCCGGCGGGTGCCTGCTTTCTGGCCGGAGTTGGGGCGGGTGCCAGGCTGCCCTCGTGGGATTGTTTTTTTGCTTCTCTCCCCGCACGGACTTTGAGAAGTGTGCGGGCTGCCATCCCTGCCCGCCCAGCTGTGACAGCCCGAGGGTCCTCCCCCCCCCCCCCCCACTTCCCGCCCGCCCCGGGATATCTCGGGACCCGGCCTGGGCCTGGCGGGGGTGCAGAGGGACCCGGTGTCCCCGTCCCATCGCCAAGGTCACTTCCATCGCGGCGGCGCCGCGTCTCCACCGCCCGCCCGCACTCACCGACTCCACAGCCGAAAGCCTGGGCCTGCAGCCTGCGAGCTGGGGTGCCGATGCCCAAGCCGCCGCCGGAGCTTCCCGAGCCGGCCCCAGCGCCTATTTACAGCGCCCGGCTGACTCGCCACGCCCTGCGCGCCCAGCTGACTCGCCACGTGACCGCTGCGAGCCCCGGGCCCGCCTCTCCACCGCCTCCCCCACCCTGGCCCGCCCCCCGCATCTCCGCCCTCGGCCCCCCCAGCGGACCCTGCACCCGACACGGCTCCGGGAGATCCCGCGGCTGGTGGGTAGGGGGAGCTTATGGATGGGGGCCGGTGGGGAGCCGAGGGGAGATGCAGGTGGCCCTAAGGGCCACCAGCTGGGAGAAATTCCCCAGGGGCCGCCGGAGCCTGAAAGCAGCCATTCAAAGCCTGATGGATCCCTGCTGGGGGGGAGGGGTAACTGTCCTTCATTTCATTCATTCAGAAACCACTGACTGAGTGGGGGTTATCATGATAGTAGGCCTCCCAGAAGAGCCTTAAAAGGCTCTTTTGGCGTTGATATTCTGAGAACGTGCCTGTAAAATACTCCGGCTGTGTAATAATAAATGGGTATGAATTTCAGGACCTGCGTCAGGATGTCCATGGAAGAGAAGGGGCAGAAATGTTTGAAAGAGGGGTACCAGGAGACCTGTCCTAAAGGGGACACGCACAGCAAGTACGCTATTTTATTTGGAATTTATTTGGAGAGTGCCTAGGGAGGCTGATGTAGAAGGTGGGGTGACTCAAGACCCACCCCCTCCATGAGTCCCAGTGCTTCTCATCCTTTTGATGATTTTGCTAGGTGGGTATTGTCTCGATTTTATTCGAGAGGCTCAGGAAAGTCCAGTATTATCTAGGTGCTTCTGATAATTAGAAAACTCTAGGTCTGTAGATCTTGTCCCCAAGAGGTCCTAGCTGATAGCTGCTGCATCTTGGGGATGCCTGGCCTCCAGCTGTCAGTCCCTGTGCCTGGCAGGGCCCATCAGAGAGAACCATCTGGACACATATACTTCTACCTGTTTGGTCCCCATTAAAGATCGGAGTGGAAGGAAGGAAGTCTCAGGGTCCACCCACGGTTACTAAACCTTCAATTGAGTGGGATAGCTGAGGAACTCACAATAGTGGGGAAGAAGACTGGCCACCAAGGTGGTCCCACTGCAAGCTTCCCCAGTCATATCTTGAGAACCAGGGACTCTAGACTGCAAATCAGTGTTTTTGATGGGGTTTGGGGGTGATGGTGCAGTTTGGAGCTGATGGTCAAGAAAGAATTCTTGAAGACATATTTGGTGCAGAAAGGTGATTTTATTAAAGCACAGGGACAGGACCTGTGGGCAGAGAGTTGCACCGGGGTTGTGAAGAGTGGCTGGTTACATACTATGGAGGTGGGGCAAAGTCAAAACGGATGTTTCCGAAGAGATTTTCTTATGCTAAAGACTCACAGATTACTGGAGGCCTAGCTATTGTCCAGCTAAGGTTGTTTTTCCCTCTAGCAAAGCATTAACATCAAGACAGTACGGAGTTCCTGGACAGTAGGCTATTAATTTTTTTTTATTTTGTTTTTTTAATGTTTTTGTTTTGTTTTGTTTTGAGACAAAGACAGAGCATGAGCAGGGGAGGGGCAGGGGGAGAGGGAGACACAGAATCCGAAGCAGCCTCCGGGCTCCGAGCTGTCAGCACAGAGCCCGACGCAGGACTCGAACTCACAAACCGTGAGATCATGACCTGAGCCGAAGTCGGATGCCCAACCGACTGAGCCACCCAGGCGCCCCGGACAGTAGGCTATTGATGAGATTGCCTTTTTCTGGTAAACTAGTGGAGATTTTTTTCAGTTTAACAATTTGTAGGGGTTTTTTGTTGCTGTCGTTTTTTTGTTTTTTGTCCTTTTTGGGTAGCTGGGAGTGTCCAGGGAATATCATACATATCCCACCTGGGGGCGGCAGGTGTGCTGGCTTGTGCTTTGCTCTCAGCCTGCCTTATGCTCCCTCATCATTTTGACATGTCACTTTCCACATCGTGTCAGTCATTTTCAAACCCCATAATGGAGCTCATAAAAGGAAGCCCACATGGGGGTGACACGCAGATAAATATGATAAATCTCTCATCGTAACAGGAGTGCTCCGTACTTTGCACTGTCTCATTTGTATGATGTTTTCAATGGGTGCCATTATAGAGCTAGAAATCACTTTTGAAATAAAAAAGAGATAAACAAGTACTACCAGAGTAGAATTTGACCCTTCCTACCACATCTGGGAATGCTTCATGGGGAAAGGAACACAGCACATAACTTACTTGTTTATTCTCCCCCCCCCCCCCCCCCCCCCCCCCCCGCCGCCCTCACTGGATCTTAACTCCGTGAGGACAAGCATTTTTGCCTATAGTTAAAAAGAAAGCCACAGGGCCACAGTGGAGTCATTTGCCCCAAGGACAGCAAACCAAGACTTAACTGCAGGTTCCACCTACCCAAGAGTGGAATTTTAAACTAATCTATCTGGAATTTCTGGTCAGCATCAATGAGGTCATCTGTCCCACGGGCCCTTTCCATGCCCCCTCCCCTCCCCTGGGAAGATGACATTACCCACCTAATAAGACCCCCTGCCCGCTGTCTGAGGGAAGGCAGCGGTGCCTGGAACGGTCTTCTTTTGCTATAATTTTTTGCCCCAACCTCTTTCCCACAAAAACTTTCCATTTTGTACAGCTCCTTGGAGTCCTCCTTACTTGCTACATGGGGGGTGCTGGTCAATTCACAAATTGCTTAATAAAGCCAATTAGATCTTTACATTAACTTGGTTGAATTTTGCTGTTTAATGCTATGTTGTTCTTTCTGCATCCCCAGCATGTCACAGAGTGCCTGGCACCTGGTACAGAATCAATAAATATTTACTGAGTGACTGTATCAGTGAATGAAGTGGGCCTTGAATCTTAATCTGCCAGGTTTGAGGTCAGAGGCTCAGGGAATACCCCTCAGAGCTTATAAGGGCCTGGGCCTGTATAGGCAGAAGCCATTCGCCTGCTGAACCTCTGGGAAAGAGGCCTAGGTATATACTCAAAAGACATGAAAACATATGTCTTCACAAAAATTTGTGCTCCGTGTTGATTGCAGCATTATATACAGTAGTCAAAAGATGGAAAAATCCAGTGTCCATCCACTGATGAGCAAAATGTCATACACACATACAATGGAACATTTTTCATTCACAAAAAGGAATGAAACACTTGTGTATGCTACAACATGAATAAACTTTCAAAACATTTATGCTAAGTGAAAGAAACCAGTCACAAAGGCCACATAGTTATTAATTCTATTTATATGAAATGTCCAGAATAGGCCACTCTATATATAGAGTAGACAGATTCGTGATTGAGGCTGAAATAGGAGATTTGGGGGTGAAAGATAAAAGATACAGGATTTCTTTTCAGAGCGATAAAAGTGTTCTAAAATTGATTGTGATGATGGTTTTATACTTTTATTTATTATGTTTATCTATTTATAGATAGTATTTATACATTTTTAAGTTTATTTATTTTGAGAAAGAGAGAGAGTGGAGGAGGGACAGAGGGAGAGAGAGAGAAAGAGACAGAGAGAGAGAGAATCTGAAGCAGGCTCTACACTGTCAGTGTGGAGCCCAATATGGGGTTCAAGCTCATGAACCGTGAAATCATGACCTGAGACGAAATCAAGAGTTGGACGTTTAACCGACTGAGCCACCCAGGTGCCCCTATTTATATTATTATATTATTATAGTAAATAATATATTTATAAATATATGTTATTTATAAATATATGTTATATAAATTATGTTATATATAAATACAAATTTACATTTATATTTATAATATCTTATAAAATTATATATAAGCTATTGAATTGTACCCTTCAAATGGATAAATATTATAGTATGTCACTTATATCTCAATACACCTATTACCAAATAAAAGAAAATTGAGGAGAGAAGTACAGGAAAAGGCTAAGGTAGCAATAATTTATTTTTTCTTTTTGGGGCTGCCCTTTTTTTTTTAAAAACTATTCTTTTTTTTAATAATTTCTTTTTTTTAATTTTTTTTTATTTATTTTTGAGACAGAGAGATACAGAGCATGAGTGGGGAAGGGGCAGAGAGAGAGAGGGAGACACAGAATCTGAAACAGGCTCCAGGCTCTGAGCTGTCAGCACAGAGCCCGACGCGGGGCTCGAACTCACAGACCGTGAGATCGTGACCTGAGCTGAAGTCGGACGCTTAACCGACTGAGCCACCCAGGCGCCCCTATTCTTTTTTTTAATGTTGTTTATTTTTGAGAGCGAGCAGGGGAGGGGCAGAGAGAGGGGTACAGAGGATCCAAAGCGGGATCTGCGCTGCCAGTGCAGAGCCCAATGTGGGGCTCGAACTCACGATCCGTGAGATCATGCCCTGAGCTAAAGTTAGAAGCTTAACCAACTGAGCCATCCAGGTGCCACCCCCTTCTAAAAAATGTTTTTATTTATTTCTTTATTTTGAGGGTGGGAAGGGGCAGAGAGAGAAGGAGAGAGACTCCCAAACAAGGCCTGTGCTGACATGGGGATCTATCTCACAAACTGTGACATCATGACCAGATCTGAGATCAAGAGTTAGATGCTTTAGGGGCGCCTGGGTGGCTCAGTCGGTTAAGCGTCCGACTTCAGCTCAGGTCTCGATCTCGCGGTCCGTGAGTTCGAGCCGCGTGGGGCTCTGTGCTGACAGCTCAGAGCCTGGAGCCTGTTTCAGATTCTGTGTCTCCCTCTCTCCGACCCTCCCCCGTTCATGCTCTGTCTCTCTCTGTCTCAAAAATAAATAAACGTTAAAAAAAAAAATTTAAAAAAAAAAGAGTTAGATGCTTTAAGGGCACATGTACCCCAGTGTTTATAGCGGCACTTTCAACAATAGCCAAATTATGGAAAGAACCTAAATGTCCATCAACTGACGAATGGATGAAGAAGATGTGGTTTGTATGTACAATGGAATACTACTTAGCAACGAGAAAGAATGAACTCTGGCCATTTGCAGCAACGTGGATGGAACTGGAGGGTATTATGCTGAGTGAAGTAAGTCAGAGGACAGATAGCATATGTTTTCACTCGTGTGTTCATCTTGAGAAATTTAACAGAAGACCATGGGGGAGGGGAAGGGGAAACAAATAGTTACAAACAGAGAGGGAGGGAGGCAAACCACAAGAGACTCTTAAATACAGAGAACAACCTGATAGGAGGGGGATGGGGAGAGAGGGGAAAATGAGAGATGGGCACAGAGGAGGGCACTTGGGATGAGCACTGAGTATTGTATGTAAGCCAATTTAATGATAAATTATATTCATAAAAAAAAAAAGAGTTGGATGCTTAACTGAGCGACGAAGGTGCCCCCTTTGGGCTGTCTTTTAAGAAGTCCTTTTTCTGAAGAAATGCCTGATTTATTTTCATTTTATTTGTAAGTGCTTGTAAATTTGTTTTCCTCTGGCTTCTCTCTGCCGGCTTCTAAATCCCCGGGGAGTTAGACTCTGTAGTGGAAAGATTTTTCACCCATGGTCTGTTGCTATTCAGTGGGTGCTTTAGTAGTTGGCAATGGTTTCCGGTGGTATTTCAAGCAGAAAGAGTTAGGGTTCCCCAGAAGAAGAAGGACAGACATAGCTCTCTTGACATAAGATAAATCATTTTAGGCCTCCAGCTGTCTTGTGAAAGAATGTAAGAACAAACAGCCACTGGCAGGTCAGCAGGTAGCCTAATCATATTCAGAAGTGAAAATTGACCTGACACACACTGAGCACTGGTGAGTTATCTTCACAGGATCTAAACCCCTATGAGCACTCAAATACTAGACCAGCTGGAGTCAGAGAACTGATAATGCTGACCCTTGCTGTCCCTCGTGATTTTGACATGGACTCCTTCGCTTTAAGATGACCTTTGGCCCAGCCTCATGCTGTATTCCCATTACACAAACCCGTTTGTGAATATGTATGCACCCTTAGCTTAAAACTTCCCCAGGTCTGGGGGTGTCTGGGTGTTTCAGTCGGTCAAGCCTCTGACTTCGGCTCAAGTCATGATCTTGAGGTTTGTGCGTTCAAGCCCTGCATCGGACTCTGTGCTGACAGCTCGGAGCCTGGAGGCTGCTTCAGATTCTGTGTCTCCCTCTCTCTCTCTGCCCTCCCCCGCTCATGCTCTGTCTCTCACTCTCTCTCTCTCTCTCAGAAAGAAATAAACATTAAAAAAATTAAAAAAAAACAAAAAACAAACCACTTCCCCAGAACTGTTGTTCGAGCAGACACTGATTTGGGAAAGATCCTAGGTGTTCTTCTGTATTTGTTGCAAGCAAGACCCTTCCTTTTCCTATTCTTTGGCTTGGTTGTGACTTGAGTCCCAAAATCCACCAAGGGGAGAAACCAGGTTTGGGTAACAATTTTAGCAGTGGTCATGGTCTCAGTTCCTTCTCCCAGGTGTTGGCTCAACAGTGATGAGTGAATCCCCTCCCTATCTTTCCTTTCCTCCCAGTTAGTGCTCAAACCTGTTAGTTCAAATTCGCCTGCAGGCTTAGAGTTGCAAGGGTCTTCCAAGATCAGACCAACCTTCCTGCCCAAATGGACTTAAAAGGAGAGCAGCTGGACAAGAAGGTCATAGGCCCAAGGCAAAAGTGTGACAGCATGGAAGTCTTTTCACAATCCCCAAAGGAATAGGATCATATTTAACACAATAGAACAAGTTAACTTTCTTTTTAACCATCTATTTGGCCAAAGACCAGAGGAAAGGAGAATAGAAAACAGTTAATTGTCTATTCTGTAGTACACTCTATTATATAATACATGCCTTTTAAAGAATATTCTCAACCACCGCGTGATGAAAGGAACAGTTTTTACAGATGAAGAAAAAGGGACTCAAAGACAACTTGAGACAATTTATTGGGAGCAGAGCAGCGTTTATAACAGCACTTTGTGAACCCGCAGACTCAGCCTTTCTCCTGCTTCAACAGGCAATAAGAGAGGCCACAACTCACACACCTGTGAGCCACAGAGTCTGTGATGGGATTTTAGGAAGGGACAAAGAGTGGCTTTTTTACTGGCCAAGGTACTGTGTCCTTAGGAGATTGCTGCTAAAATGCAAATAGGTAACCTGTAGAAATAAGTGCCCAGGATCCCATGGCACACTTTCTGCTAAGAATTACTCCCTTTACTGGGTCTGCTGGGGAACTTCCTTCCCCAGCCAGCTTCAGGCTCTAGTCCCTACTAAGACCACTTGGAAGGCACTGCCTTCCCTCAAGATCCCCACGCTTCAGCATTCTGTCTCAGAGGTGGGGGTCTCAACACAGAGCAGGTGCAGCAGAAGCTGAGGCTGTCTTGTTGAGAATTTCACCATAGTGTGGATTCTCACGGGCAGTCTGGCGGGTTATGGAGAGGGTTCTGTCAGTCCTTCAGCTCCAGGTCTGTGATTCTACAGCCCCTGCATCAATCCTTTCCTCTGGGAGGTGGAAGACGTTTGGAATCTGCCATGTATGACTTTAGATAAGTGACTCAGAGCCTCTGACCCTCAGATTCTTCATCTGGCTAATGAAGATATTTATATTTACCTCATACCATTGTGGGGACTGGATGGACAGGGCTCCATGCATTCCATTTCCTCTCCATTTGTATCCCAAATCCCAGCAATGACATATTTCCTCAAAACTGGAAGCTCCCCAGGGACATAATCGGCTCCCACTGGGTCAACCAGTCCATTTTGGAGGATATTATATAAGCAAGGCAGAACTTTAACTGGGATTAGAGCTGCAACCAGAACCCTGTAACCCCAGAGGTTCCTTCTGCCAGAGGCTTAGGGATGTAGAAAAGACCTTCGGAAGGTCTCTCTAGGCCCCTTATTCTTCCTTCAGGCCTTTTATGAGCCTGAGAGCTTTATTTCCTAAGACCTCTAGCAGGTGGAAGGAAGTGAGTGTTTGGAGAAAGATTTCTCTCCCCCCTTATTCAGGGCCAGAAGCATCAGCTTCCAACGTGAACCGGAATCCTCTGAGCTTCCTGATGGGCTCTGACTAATGGGAAAAGGTTGACAAACACTCCTTTGCACAGGAGTCTCCCTTTTCAACACCTTCTTGTTTCTAACGAAGCTGGGAAAAAAAAAAAAAAAGAGCCAGAAAAACCTGGGTTTGAAGCCCAGTTCTGCAATTATTCCACTTCTCTCAGCCTCTGAATAAGTTGCTATGAGGAGTAAATTTAAATTAGATCCTGTACAGTGCACCAACCCCAGCGTCCACTGACACATGCTTAGGGATGGCAAGCCCCTCCCATTTCCTAATGTCCAGAGCCAGATATATAGGAAGGTCTAGTTTTCTTAAAAACACTGACAACACCAAATGTTGGCAAGGACGCGGAGCAATGGGGTAATTGGACATCGTTAGTGGGAAAGTAAAAGGGTGCAGGCACCTTGGTTTAAGAAACACTCTGACACTTTTTTTTTTTTAATTTTTTTTCAACTTTTTTTTATTTATTTTTGGGACAGAGAGAGACAGAGCATGAACGGGGGAGGGGCAGAGAGAGAGGGAGACACAGAATCGGAAACAGGCTCCAGGCTCCGAGCCATCAGCCCAGAGCCTGACGCGGGGCTCGAACTCATGGACCGCGAGATCGTGACCTGGCTGAAGTCGGACGCTTAACCGACTGCGCCACCCAGGCACCCCTGACACTTTTTTTTTTTAAACAAAACTAAACACGCCCTAACCCTATGACCCGATGATTCCATTTTTATGTATTTACTCAAGAGAAATGAAGATACGTGGCCACAAAAATGCTCATACAAGAGTGTTTATAGTGGTTTTATTCATAATAGGCCCAAACTGGAACCAGACCAAGTGTGCATCTGTAGGAGAATGAATCAACAAGCCCCAGTATATTTAACCATACTTCCCAAGCAGAAAAAGAGGTCAACTTATTGTTACACTCAACCAACCACAGGATCAGTCTTGAAAGCATTATGCTGACTGAAAGAACCTGTAAGCAAAAGAATGCATACTGTATGATTCCTTTCAAATGAAGTTCTAAGGCAAGCAAAACTAATCTATAGTGGAATGAAAGTTACAGTAGTTGCCTCTGGGGATAGTGAGAGTGGAATTGACTGAGAAGAGGCTTGACCACTTTCTGGAGTGATGGTTATGTTCTACAGCTTGAGAGGGGTTTGGGTCACACAGGTGTGTGAGCAAGACTGATGCCATCTTGGACAAATCTGCCACCTTCTTGACCTTGAAACCTTCTCGAGTTCAACCTGCCCTCCCCCCATTTTTTCTTTTTGTTTAACCACACCCTTAAGCACACCCTCAAGCACACCGTCAGGGCATAATATCCATTTTCTTCCCTGGAGAGAAGACTGTGACGCACACCTATTCCTAAACATTCTCTTTTTGAGTGGTCCCCCAGGAAGGGCTCCCAGCTTCTAAGGGCTATAAAAAGTAGATTTTCAGGGAGGTGGGATTGCAGAAGTCTACTAGTCTTGCATCCACGCAAGACATGTGTCTTTCCTAAGTTCCCTAAACAGATCATTTCTTGCCTCAATAAATTTGTCAGCCTTTTTCTTTGGTCACGGGGATCCTTTGGCCTTTGGAAGTCTTTTTTGAATATACTTCCTTTTCACAGAACAGCAGATGTATATCCTTGTCAACACTGGGGGAATGTACACTTCAACTTTGTGAGTTTCCTCATTGTTGATACATTTTACATGAAAAGAAACCACTGAAAACAAATACTGGATTCTGGTTAGTGATGTAGATACTGAAAGGGAAGTTACAGATACCTGCAACTTACTTTGAAATGCATTAGGATGATGGAAGGATGGAGAAATTGAAGGAGGGGAGCAAAAATGGATAAATGTGCATGAATGCAGTAAAATATTAATGGTAGTATACTGGGTATACATATCAGTGTTCATCATAAAATTCACCGTAAAATTCTTCCAGTTTTGTTGTTTTTGAAATTTTTCTTAATATCACATTGGAATAAAGTTCTGGTCTTAGAACTATATGAACCAAAACATAATCTAAGTTGAAAACAACTCCACAAAAACTATACTTAAACGATGGGTTCAAATACATCTTTTTTTTTTTTTCTTTGCACACACAATCCCTGGTGTTTCTTTTTGTGTCCTAATCTCCTTTCCTTACAAGGACAACAGTCACGTTGTATTAGGCCCGCCCCTAATAGAATCATTTAACATAATCACCTCTTTAAAGGCCCTGTCTCCAAACACAGTCACATTCTGAGGTCCTGGGCGTTAGGACTTCAACATAGGAATTTTGGAGGGATACAGCCTGTAACACTGTCGTAGTGTACAGGGCTGCTTTGGACTTTCCCAGAAGAGTCCCCAGAGAAAAACCTGGGGACATTCTGGACTGTATGTGTAGTGAGCAGAAAGCAATGAGGGAGCAAAGGCCAGTCATTCTCAACAAATGTTAATTGACAGTCTCTTAAGGGACAGGGGCTACGCTGGCTCCTGAAAGTTAAAAGGAAACTTTGCTGTAGAGCATAGTGGATTAGGTTGCACGAGTGTTGGTAATCAGAATAAATTTCCTTGAAGACAAATGCCACAGTGAATGAGCTTTCCTATATTCCTTTTAAAAGTATCATATGATTTCACTCATATGTAGAATTTAAGAAACAAAGCATGGGAACTTAGGGGAAGGGAAGGAAAAATAAGATAAAAAGAAAGGGAGCAAACCATGAGAGGCTTTTAAACCCAGAGAACAAACAGAAGGTTGCTGGAGGGGTGTTGGCTGGGGGGATGGGCTAAATGGGCAAGGGATATTAAGGAGGGCACTTGTTGGGATGAGCACTGGGTGTTATATGTAAGTGATGAATCACTAAATTCTACTTCTGAAATCATTATTACACTATGTGTTAATTAACCTGGATTTAAATAAAATTTAAATATTAAAAAAAAGTATCTTTGTGTTGTTTCCTGGTTTACAATCAGAGGTGGTATTCAGGTTTTTACATTACAAACAAGTATCTTCATCATTTTTATATAAAATACTGGTTTAGTTACCTTGGTGTTTAGAATTCACCTTATATAATTAGAATTCACATGAGGTAATATGAGCTTCTATAACAAATAGACCTATCCCAACAGCAGTTAATTTCTTTCTTTCTTTCTTTCTTTCTTTCTTTCTTTCTTTCTTTCTTCCTTCCTTCCTTCCTTCCTTCCTTCCTTCCTTCCTTCCTTCCTTCCTTCCCTCCTTTCTTTTTCTTTCTTTCTTTTTCTTTTTTCTCTTTCTTCCTTCTTTCATTCTTTCCTTCCTTCCTTCCTTTCTTTCTTTTTCTTTCTTTCTTTCTTTTTCTTTTTTCTCTTTCTTCCTTCTTTCATTCTTTTCTTTCTTTCTTTCTTTCTTTCTTTCTTTCTTTCTTTCTTTCTTCCTCTTTCTCTCTTTCTCTTTCTTCCCCTTTCTTCCCCTTCTTCTTCTTCTTCTTCTTCTTCTTCTTCTTCTTCTTCTAACATTAGTTCATCTCCTATTACAGTTGGAGACCAGTGAGGGTTGGTTGGGGGAAGGTGCTCTCCTTCATGATGTCACTGAGGGACCCAGGCTGCTCCCTTCTTGTCACAGGGCCATCTCCTACACATGGACTCTGAGTTCCCTGCCAAAGGAAAGGGAGAAAATGGTGGAAATGTCCATGTCCTCTACACCACCCTGGCTTATGAGCAGTATACAATGCTTTCACTTACATTCCACTGAGGAGAACTCTCCTGGTACCAGGGCTGGGAAACATGGTTTAGCTGTGTGCCCAGGAAGAAGAAATGGTTTCGGTGAGCTCCGGGTAGTCTCTGCCATGAATTCATAATCCTGGTCCCACCACTTCCCAGTTGGTGGCCTTGGCCTTGGACAAGTTTATTCAATTCTCTAGGTTCCTTTTCCCTCATCTGTAGAATGGCAGTGATGATAGAGGTGATCTCAGGGTTGTTAGGAGATCAAGGGAATGTCTTAGTCAGCTTGAGCTGCCGTAACAAAACACGATAGACAGGGTGGCTTAAAGAACAGGACTTTGCTTCTCACAGTTCTGGAGGCTGAAAGTCCAAGCTCAAGGTGCCTGCAGGGTTGGCGTCTGGTGAGGGCTTTCTCAGTGCGTTGCAAATGCTTTTGCCTTCTTGCTGTGTCCTCACATGGCCTTTCCTCCATGAGGACAGGTGGAGAGAGACAGGAGGCAACCTCACTAGTGTCTCTTCTTATTTCATGAGTGACCTCATCTAAAGCTAATTACTTCCCAAAGGCTCCATCTGCAAATACTGTGCCATTGGGGATTAGGGCTTCAACGTATGAAATTTGGGGGGACACAATTCCATCCATGGCAGGGAGTTAGTACCTGTACAGCATTGAGTGCCCAGCACAGAGCAAGCTCAGTAAACAGCCTGCTCCAAATCAAAGCACTGGCAATACACGTAAGCATGTTTGCACTCATATGGCTTCTTACAGTTTACAACATATTCTCACCCTCAACGTTTTCTACTTGGAGCCTCTTAGCAGCCCTGTGAGGTAGGCTTTTTCCGGATGACAAAACCAAGGAAAGGCTGGGCGATTTTCCAAAGTCACATGCACGTAAGCAGCTAAGCCTCCTGACTCAGTCCAGTGTTCTTCCTGTCTCGTTTTCTGAGATTATAGTCATCACCTTCGGCGCCACATGGTCCCCTGGACCTACTCCAAGGCTGCTGAGAAGCTCGCAAAGAGGGTCTGAGGTAGGAGAATTGGTGAGTCTACTTCGGGTCTCAGACTTTGGGCTCTCATGGAATGTTTCAGGGCATTTTTGTCTTAGGTGCTAAATTTCCCCTCCGGGCAGACTTACTGACTTAGGTCTCTGTGAAAAGGCAGCCCTATGCCACCAGCAGTAAATACTCACTGTCCAATAGGAAGAGTGACAATAAGGACGTACCCCAATTTAGGGTTTCTCAATCATCGGCCATAATCCAAATGAAGGGAAGGAAAAGAGTAAACTGTTCCCATTTAAATGCATACTCGTTGCTCGGGCTCATTTTAATATCACTGAGATGGGCCATGGAAAATGGTCTAATTTCTCTATCAATTTAGAAACATTGGCTCATTTGCCGGTGAGCAATTTTCAAAAATTAACTAACCTTTAAAGAAGTGTTTTTATTTTTCATAAATTCTGCATTTGCTTGAGAAGGCCTTCAGATTTTAGAGATCCATGGTAAGGCATGAAATCCTTTGTTTCCTCCAGATGTTTATGCGTGTGTGCTTTTCATCCTTGTTTGTTTATCTAGAGTTATGTGTGGATGAGAAGACCTCCTCTAATTGATGTGTGTGTTTGTGACTAAATGTAGAAAGCATTTTTTAATTGTTAATCATCTCATTTGTGTGTGTGAAGGGAAGTGGTAGATCAGTCATGGATCAGGTGGGGGAAGTTGGTGAATTTTGTACCAAGGGCTGAGAAGGGGTTGGACATTCAATGGAGGCAGGGTACAGCTTACTCCAAACTCTGTTTGCTGCCTTTCACTCAGCCAGACATGGCCTTCGGTCCTGGAAAGGAGCTTCCTGGAAGGTCATCTGGACTTATGGGCTGTGAATCTGTAAAAGAATGGAGCCTCCCGCCAACAGAGGGGAGTTGACATGTAGGAGGCAGGGTTGTAACGTGACCAGACCCGTCATCAGAGGGTGCTTGTAGCACTGAGCCAGACATGGCTCAGGTAGCCTAGGGCAGGACAGTCTTTGCTCAAGCCTGAAGCCAGCCTTCACGGTGAACCAGCACATCAGCTCAAGACCATGGGACAGGAGGGGAAGCATGGTCTGTGTATCTAAGATTAACCTGAATCAGTCAAAGCAAAAACATCTGTGTTCTGTCAACTTGTTCCTTTTATGCTTTTCTATTTTGGTGCTTTTGCTTTAGGTTTTCAACTGGGGGCTTCCCCTTTCTTTAGAGCCAGGTAATATGGATGAAAACCTTCCATTTTCATGGCCCTTTGGATGTTTAAAGCTGTCCCTTTCATGTTTGCCTATCTGTGGGTGGAGGAAGCACACTGGGGGAGGGGTGTGCTTGCTTTCTGAGGACATAGAACTCCACGCCATGCTTGATTTTCGTACACATCTGCCCAAATCCTGGGGAGTTTCGTAGACCCTCCTGGAGATTTGGGAGTGCGCAGTGAGGTGGGCCGGAGGCGGCCAAGAGGTGGAGGAGGGTTTTACTTGGCCGAAGAGGGGCTCCTGGGTGGCTCAGTCGGTTAAGTGCCTGACTGCAGCTCAGGTCATGATCTCACGGTTCGTGGGCCCGAGCCCCATGTCGGGCTCTGTGCTGACATCTCAGAGCCTGGAGCCTGCTTCAGATTCTGTGTCTTCCTCTCTCTCTGCCCCACCTCTGCTCATGTTCTGTCTCTCTCTCTGTCAAAAATAAGTAAACATTACTTTGCAGAAGGGCGTCCAGAACATGAGGCATCTCCTTTCAGATAATGTTCTTTAGTGACCCCACCTGTGCTGGGTTCCATTTAGTCCCCACCTCTCCATCTTTTGGGCTCTCTTGCTCCTTTACGTATCTTTCCCCTTTTCTTTCAGTGGCCAGACAACTCATTTCTTCCCTCTCTCCTCATGCACAGCAGCCTCCCCATTCTCTGAAGTGCCTCAAGGCTTATCTACCCCAACCTGGCTTCAGGAGGCCCTGTATCAGTTAGAGCTCTGGGACCAGTCTCACGCTGCCTTTTCAATTTCACTTCTCTGCAAAAGTTCCTTTAGGAAACTCCAAACTTGCTCAGTTGAACTAACTGCGTCCGGGCAGGATTGCTGGTGGGATTGTATGTGCCTGGAAACCCAGTGTTGTGCTGATCTCCCAGTTCTGGGGTCTGGCTGTGGAGAGGACGGAGAGGACAAGATGGCTAGCAGGGGGCCCAGCCACTGGTCTGGGGGTGGGGGTAGGGGTGCAAGTCCTTCCCAGTTGGTATAATGGCTTTGCTGGTGCTCCAGAAACTCTCCTGGGAGAGGGAACATGTTCTAGACACACCTACCCAGACCACAAACTTGCCCGGAAGTTTTTTTGTGTTTGTGTTTTAGAGCCATTTTGGGTTCACAGCTGAATTGAGAGGAGGGTAGACACATTTCCCATATACCCCCTGCTCCCACACATGCACAGCCTCCCCTACTATCAACACCTCCCACGGAGTGGTACATTTGTTACAATCGATGAATCTACATTGACACATCATTATCACCCAGATTCCAGGATTTACATTAGGGTTTACTTTTGACTTTGTACATGTTATGGTTTTGGGCAAATTTACAATGACATGTATCCACCATTACACAGAGGAGTTTCGCTGCCCTAAAAAAACTCTATGCTCCACCTGTCCGTGCCTCCATCACTTTTGCCCCAAAATTTTCATCTTAAAAATGCATGTAGGGGCGCCTGGATGGCTCAGTTGGTTAAGCAGCCGACTTCGGCTCAGGTCATGATCTCGCGGTCCGTGAGTGCGAGCCCCGTGTGTCTGTGCTGACAGCTCAGAGCCTGAAGCCTGTTTCAGATTCTGTGTCTCCCTCTCCCTGACCCTCCCCCGTTCATGCTTTGTCTCTCTCTGTCTCAAAAATAAATAAATGTTAAAAAAAAAAATTAAAAAAATATTTTAAAAAATGCATGTAAAATTTGACTTGCATCTGTAATTTCATATTCATGTTTGTATTAGTATAAAAATAATGTATTCTTCAGGCTTGCACTGTTTATTATGTATTTATTGTGCCTACCATGAGCCAGGCACTGTACTGGGCATTGGACATTGAGTGGCAAGCATGACTTGTGCATAACTTAGGACCTAAGTGGAGAAACAGATGTTAATCAGTCAGCCCCCCAACAAAAAACACCATGGCTGTGGTTTTTATCTAGAGGCTGCATATTTTTGGGGGTCTGGTAAGCCAGGTTACCAAGTGCTATTTTACTCTTTTCCAATGATTTTCTGTAGCTATTCCAACGGGTGGCTCACAGAAAGCACTTAGTAGATGTTGGTTGAATGATTGAGTAAAGGGATAAATGTATGGATTATAAAGTTTGACTCTGATTCTTATCTAGGAGTGTGATGGCTAATTTTATGTGTTAATTGGACTGTCCTGAGGGATGTCCAGGTAACTGGCATAACATTATTTCTGGGTGTGTCTGTGAGGGTGTTTCTGGAGACAGTTAGCATTTGATTCAGTTGACTGAGTGGAGATCAGCCCTCATCAATGCAAGTGGGTATCATCTAATCCACTGGGGGCCCAAATAGAAAAAGGCAAAGGAAAGGTAAATATTTTCTTTCTTGTTGAGCCAGGATGACCATCTTCTGCCCTCAGACATCAGAGCTACTGGTTCTTACTCTTTGGACTCCCGGACTTATACCAGTAGCTCCTTGATTCTTGGGCCTTTGACCACAGACTAGGAATTATACTGCAGGCTCGCTCCCCTGGTTCTCGGGCTTTTGCACATGGACTGAATTATACCACAGGATTTCCTGGGTATCCAGCTTATAGCAGATTGTGAGACTTTTTGGGCTTCATAACTGCATGAACCAACTCCTAGGATAAATCTCCTTTTTATCTCTCTCTCTCTGTCTCTCTCTATATATATCCTATTGGTGTGTTTCTCTGGAGAATCCTGACTAATAATAAAGAGCTTGGTACAGCCAGACTGGGATAGAGATGAAATCCAGGGAATGAAATCCCAAAACTCTGGTGCTTTGATGATCTACTGAGATATATGTACATGTACATGTACATGTATATGTATATGTATATGTATATGTATTTATCTTCTGAGATGATTTAGCTTAGCTCCTTAACTGGGGCTTGAGGAGGATAAGATGTAGAGAAATAACACAGACATGAAACTATCCGAGGTAGAACAGATAAGAACCCGAGTTCCTGGGCGGCGCTGTGAATGTGAATCTGCTGTCCATTCTTCCGGACACACACAGATGATGGCACCACTTGACCCAGATGTCAACAAACAGGACATAGCATTCACCTGATAGGGATCATCATTGTGCTGGTGTTTCCAGAGCCGGAGTTAACAAACACAAAGATTATAGTGTGGATGCTGGCTGCTTCCCCGCCCTCATGGCTGTCTCTTGCAGTGTGGGTCAAGGGCATGGGGCAGAGAGATACAGAGTGCTAGAAGCTAGGGATATGGCTTGGTGGGAACGTGCTGTCTAGAAACCATCTTTGGTCTCCTCCTGGCTGAATTCCCACTTTATTAGGTGGATGATGAGGTTGCCATCTGTGGAGGTCTCCTGTCTCTTGTGGTGAGGCTACAAGAAGAGGCTTCTGTGGGATTTTGAGTGTGTCTTCTTAGGGGTCTTGGGACCAGCACTCACGGGAGTATAAGTGTGTCTCCACATGTCCTTTGGCTTCTGTCAGCATGAGGCAGGGTGGTGGAGAGGAAGGACAAGTTTTTGGAAACTGTGACGTGGGCTCTGTGCCTTTCTAATCGGTGCCTCCTTGGGCAAGCTACTCAGCTTTCTAAGCCTCAGTTACATCCTCTGTGCGCTCTGTAATAGGGGATAGTATTCACCTCATGATACGGATGCCAAGTGCCTAGCATAGTGCTTGGGAGACGGAAGTTGTAGGTGGTGGTCATCATCCTAATTGGTAGGGAAGGGGCCTGACTCTGCTATCCATCAGAGAAGGGGGCTGAGGTCAGGGTTTGTAGAATAATGTCTCTTTGAGAGAGTACAAAGGAGCCTTCCCCTCTCCCAACTTGCTTCCCATCAGGTCCTGTTGAACACCACGTGGCTCTAATACCATGAGAGGAGCCCACAGAGCTTCTCTTGTCAGGTTGTCCTCAGCTCTGCGGGTGCACGTGACCTTTGCCATGGGTGGTGGCAGAGCGCGTCCAGGAGGTCAAGTTGAGGAGAGCCCAATGTCCCTATGGTACTGGCAAGAAATCCCTTCCACCGGAGCATCTTGCTTTGATTGGTCTGGTTACAGGACTGGTTGCAGAGTGTTTTCAGTAAAACATTAATTTTACTAGACAACTTGATGCGATAGAGACAATGTGGGTTTTGCAACCCACAAACCTGATACAAAATCCTGGCTCTGCCACTCACCCACTGTAAGAATTGGGGAAAATTAAGTGACTTCTCTGAGCCTCGATTTCTTCTGCAAAATAAAGAAAATAAGTTGAGTAGTTCTAAGGGTGAAACGAAATATCCCAGGTACAAATGGTTTGCTAGGGCTACCATAGCAGTATACTGCAGATTGGGGAGCTTAAAGAGCAGAAATTACTTTTCTCATAGTTCTGGAAGCTAGAAGTCTGAGGTCAAGATGTCAGCAGGTTTGGTTTGCCCTGAGATCCCCCTCCTTGGCTTGTGATGGCCATGTTCTCTCTCTGTCCTCTTGTGGTCTTGAGCACCACTGAGTTTTCTCAGTTTCCAATTTCCTGGGATTATAAGGACACTGGCCATCTTGGATCAGGGCTCACCCTAATGACCTCATTTTAACTAGATCACCTCCTTCAAGACCCTATCTCCCAAATACAATCACACCCTGAGGTACTGTATTTTCGTTCATTCATTCCACATATGAATTTTGTGGGGACACATTTAGCCCATAACACCAGGTAAAGCTTCTAGCTAAGTACCAGCTCCCATAGATGCTCACTGTGATGAGACTCGACATCTCCTTCCCAGTCTCTTTCTCCCGGCTCCCGTTCTGGAATGTTTCTGTGGTTTGGGAGTTGGTAATTATGCAGGGGGTGATCGTAATATTTTGCACAGAGTTCAATAGTAAAAGCTAATTAGTGGCAGGAAGAGAATCACAAAAAACCTCCTCAGCATTGCTCTTTAAGCAAAGAGTCTACCCTCAGGTACTTTTCTTGGGATGTATTACTGAGAAATCATTGGCTAGTTCTGGAATATTCAGAAGTGTGGCGACCAGCTCAAAAACATGATTGCGGTCACCGCCCACCTCTTGTTCCCTGCATGAGTGAAGAAAGGGTGTTTAGTGGATATTTATATACCCACATAAGTGGACCCTCTTTGGTGAGAAGGTCTCTCTCAGTAGCATTATTGTTTTGTTATAGTCCTTGAAAGAATCTAAATAATCTTAAAATTGAAAGGTACTTCAAACATGATTGTATGTGCCAGGTACCGTACTGGATATTGGGGATAAGATTGTGTCTTGACAGGCTCTCTGCTCTCAAAGAGATCAACTTTTCTTTCTTTCTTTCTTTCTTTCTTTCTTTCTTTCTTTCTTTCTTTCTGTCTTTCTTTCATTTATTTATTTGTTTTTGAGAGAGAGCATACAGGAGGAGCAGAGGGGGTGGGGGGGCAATCCCAAGCAGGCATAGAGCCCGATGTCAGCATAGAGCCCAATGCAGGACTCGAACTCATGAACCCTGAGATCATGACCTGAACTGAAACCAAGAGTCAGTCACTTAACCAGCTGAGCCATCTATGTGCCCCAAAGAGATCCACAATATCCCACACAGCTTGTCAAAAGTTTACGTAGCACTTTCCATACATAAGGTGAACCCAAGCCAGTGATCCCTGGCCCAGTGCTTGCACATATGGGATGCTGGAATCCTTGCAACCTCACAAATCCTCTCTGATTGTGCAATTTCCTGACATGAAGTTGGATCTCCGCCCTACCTTCCCTACTCCTCAGCTTCAAATATCACTTTCTGCCCAGGCAAGGCTGCCATATCCTTTGGTGTAGAGCTAAATGGCTTTAGTTCCATTAGCTCATGTTCCTGGGATACAGTTCCCAGACCTGATATCATTCTGGCTGGGCCTCTTACCATTTGCCCCTATCTTCCTAAAAGCAGAGCCTCTAGAATGGACCCAACCCTGGAAGAGTACAGCAGCTGGGGGGTGGAATGAGGATAGCACTCCCCACTAGGACCGAAGTGCTACTTCCTCTGGGAGCAGTGAAGTTACAGATAGTTTTTCTAAGGGCAAGAGTCTTTTTTCTCAGTTTTCTAATGTTCAGACTCTTCATTAAGTCACCTGACTTCTCTCTTCCCCACATTAGGGTAACATAACGAAGCCACTGTCTCTCACCTTCATTATTATTGTGAACAATAGTGTTCATTTATTTATAAAAATGTTGACCAGCTAGGGAAAGTTGGGTGTCACAAAAGCCCCGTCCTAAATATTGATGGATTTCTAGAAGCCTGACCCATGGTTTGAGCTGCAAAGAGGATGACAGGAATTCCTTTGTCTTTCCAGAATAGTCCCAGGTCGCTGTGAGCTCAAGGACAAGTCAGTCTCTTTTGCTCATTTTCAGTCATTGAAGGAAATTCTTATCTCTGGACTCAGGGTGAAAAGGACCTTGGAATTCTCAAAGAGAGATTTAAAAATATATGTGATATATACATAACAAATAAGTATAAATGGTAGTAATAGTCATTATGCTACTTTCAGTGTACAATGTCATTCATTCTTTACATCAACCTTATAAGACCTCTTAATGGATGAGGAAACTGAGGCACGGGGATTGAGGTAATCTGTTCAAGCACCCATAGTCAGTCAGCAGTAAAACCAGGATACAGACGGTGTTCATCTGGCCAGGATTCAGCAAATCAGTCAGGAGCGGTAATCAAGACCAACTGAGTGGGGTTGTGGGGGGCGGTGCAGAAAGCAGAGGGACCCCCAGTGCCCAGCCCAGGGGGGTATTCTACCTGGGGAACCACATGAGTCACACTTCAGCACACATACAGACACACACACTCCACACATGCACGTGCACACACACACACACACACACACACAAATACACACACACACCGTCAGACAAAGGATGGGGAGAAAGAAGGCATAATTGGAATTGTGACTTCGAGAATCAGGGAAGGCTTCACCAAAGACCTCTGAATTTGGACCTCTAAAGACAGTAGAATTTCAACAGGAGGAAGGGTGGGGAGCAAATGCCTCAGATCCTTCTAAGCCAGGAATCAGCATGAACACTTGGGGAGGAAGGACATGGCAGGCACATCCCTGAAGACGGCTGGATGTGGCCAGAATGTTGGACCTGTGGGAGGGGGTTAAGCACCCGGAAGAGGTAATAATAGACTCTGTAGCCTTGTGAAGTTTGTTTTTGTGGTGCCCTGTGCTTTATATGCTCTCCCTCTCTCCTCTTCCACCTTGGAGTTCCAGGCTAAGAATAAATGCATCTTTCCCCTGAAGTGTTTATTGATCACCGTGGCGGGAAGTGCACTCTCCCTCTCCTGCAGCTGCTGGAGTCAGTTCTCAGTTCTCTGTAGTCACCTTGCCGGCAGCTTTGTGGTTATTTGGTGGTAAACACCCTGGGGAGCCCCAGGAGGGAGAGGCTCATCTCTGCCCCTTTTCTGGACCCTGTTTCTGACCTTGCACATGGGCATCTCAGTGCAGCTCATGGCAGCCTCCGGCTTCAGTCCTTCTTCCCAGACCCCTCCTGCTAAATTCATACCTAGTCTTGCCCTCTCAGCCCCTCAGCCAGTCTCAAGAGGCCTTGGCACTCACTGGGCAATAAATTCATTATACTCTGGGGAGCAGGTGGAACTAAGCTGGGGCCATAGTCTGGTCTTGACCGCTCACGAAGGTTTATATGCCCTTCTCTCAGAAAATATGCCAGGTAGAGAAAGGAGAAAGTCTTGAACCTGCAGAACATTTTGAGTCTATAAAGTAGGCTTGCTTTTTAATGCTGCAGTTTGCGTTTAGAAAAAATCAAAGCACTTGCCCCTCATTATTATAAATGAAGTAAGTGACTTGTGATAGCAGGTCTTGTGAGCCCACATTCATCCCTAGGGGAAGGGAAAAGGAGGCTTAAAGCCACTACCTGGTGGCTTTCCCAGACTTGGCTGCAGGACCCATCAAAGGTCCCGTGGCTAAGGGAGGGCCGCCCCGTGGTGAGGAAATAAAGGGAACACAAAATATTTTGTCTAGTCTCTGTCTCTTAGTGTCTAGAAACTTCTTGTTTACTACAATAAAAAATATCAAGTTGAGACCTAATCTAGAGAGGTCAGCTATGCCTTGTTTGCCCCTGAGATGGGAGTCCTCTGTAAGTCCCAGCTTCCAGCCCATCTGACAAGGGCAAGGTGCATATTGCTAACCTTGGACTTCAGAGGCCTCCTCATGTTTGCTTTGTGTTCTCGCCTTTGGGGATCATGTACTTTCCTGAAGATGAAAGCAGGAAGAGTTAAGTGTGTCCATGTTCTTCTGAGGTCTGCCATCATAATCAATCCCAAGCCTTCGTCATTTCTCTTCTCTCTTTTAGTAAAGCTGAAAGGGCTCCTTCTGTGGACTTAGTGTGCTCTCCCACCCCATTTGGGGCCATACCCTGCCTGCCCTATTCTCACCAGTCTGTGCCATATCTGTACCTTTCTCATGCCTCCGGAATGTACTGAACAGCTGTGCAGATTGCTCACTGCACAACCTTAGGGGGCACCATTCACAGAGGCAATGAGACGAATTGCACAATGGTACAAAATGGCTCCGTGGGCCCCCTCCATCCTTCACACACTGCTTTTGTCATGTCAGAGTCCATCAGAGGCTTCCTGGAGTCGGCAGCTCTGAGTTCCTTTCCCCATTTTTGAGAGTCTTGCCCAGAGAAATATTTCTCTATTATCAGGGAAAAAAGTTCATTATGATGAATGGTAATTTTTGTGTGTCTTAGTATTAGGGAGAAGCTTGGGGAATGGTGAAGAGAGGAGAACCATGGAGCACATAGGCCTTACATAAAGGGATAACTTCTACTCAGTTCTAGCAGATTCTTGCCATGCAGGGGATGCCAACAGAATGTTGCTGTATCTTCTGGTTTATTTGATACAAGTAGAAATCTGGAGTTTTAGGGGTGCCTGGCTGGCTCAGTGGGCAGAGCCTAGGACCCTTGATCTCTGGGTCATGCATTCAAGCCCCACATTGGGTGTAGACATTATGTAAAATAAATAAACAGAATTAAAAAAAAGAAGAAATCTGGATTTTTACATTTTTATTATTTTATTTATTTTTTTTTAATTGAAGATTTTTATTTTATGTACAAAAAGGTATCAGCATTAAGGTAGAAATCTTGGATGACCCACTGAAGGCAGTTCACTTAACCCAACTTAAGGGAGCCTCTATCCTTTGCGTACTGACAGAAACACCAGAGGCATATGTGGAGGCTGTATTTCTGGATCAGACCGTGCTGGTATGAGCAGACGAGGCAAGAACGACAACCCTAGCTGACTTTTCTCATGCGGCTACAGCAGAGCTGCTGGTGACCCCACCCCCACCCCGCTAGACCCCGCTTCTTGGATGCAACCAGGCAAAAAAGGAAGAGCTCCCAAATTTTAGTTGGGGAGGTGGGGGGGAGAGGCACAGTTTACCCAGAATATGGTGCTGACTGCTTTGGGCTGTGTGGCTAACTGCTTTGCCCACGAGAGTGAGAGAAATCTGAATTTTTAGAGGAATCCTCCAGCTTTAAACGCTGGCTCAAATGAGGAACCAATACCAGATGGGACCAAACAAAAACGATTGTGAACTGTGTTTGTCCTACAGGCTGCAGATAGTAGTAATTTCTGCTTTGCATCCCAAAAGGCAAAATTATGGCAGAGAAGGAAAACTGTTATCAGAGGTTCTGACTCAAGTGCTAGAGACTTTCTTTTGGGCAGCATTTTGCAGTCTTGAAGGCTATCTGACCAGGTAGTGCCTTGGGGATCTGCAGGACTTTCCTCTTATGATGGCACCTCGCTCACCTTGGTTCCATAATTTCCTGATGAACACTTCTTTATCATTATGGCAAGGCGGAGACATTTGATCTCCAGGGATGACAGTCAGTTTGGATAGAGTGGTGTGCCCTTACTGGTCATAAAACAGAGACATAAATTGTAGTGGTGAAGGGTCCCGGAGTGCCTCCCCAGGTTTCAAGGCCTGTTTGGAATGCTTTAAACTAACGAGTACTAAAGACTTAACAACTAGCACAGCAGGAAACCTCCAGGCACCATGTTGGTCACTAAATACTTTGAATATTATCCACATGGTTTCTATTTTTAGACTGAGAAGGAAAATCTAGAGGTTTTCTCAGTGTGGCCCATAACCTCCTGCCTGGTGAATGGTAGGACTCGATCATCAGTTCGGGTCTTACTTTGGCTCTCTCTTCAAGAGACCACATGACTTTCAGATATTTAACAGCTTTGCGTTTGAAATTTCGAAGACCAGTGTAGTACTTAGGTCCTCACAAAAGGCAAAGGAGCACTGCTCTGAGTGAAAGGACACAGGTTGGAAAGGGCGCCTCCAGGAGAGTAAGACCCTGATAAAGAACATGCCCCTGGGAGTCTCTGCCTCTTCCACAGGGGCCTCCGAATGAACATGGAGGTTACCTGAACAACACGTGCAGCCTGCTCCTTGAAGCAAATCACCCAGTGGAATCTTCTGGATTGCCAGGTCTAGACCTGCCAAAGTAGTCAATCTGAAAACCAGTAAGCAGGAGACCAAATAGTCGTGACAAGTCACCCAGGTTTGGGGTGGTTTGTTATGCGGAATCGTTGTGGCTGTATTGACATACAGAAAATGTGACTCACACAGGAGTTGGTTAATATTTTGACATGAGTCAGACAGAAGTTTGGCTTGGCTTCTGCCTCCACATGTGCAATCCTGACCAAGTTACTTAACTTCTCACGACCATAGCCTAGAGCTTATTTTTGCAAAGATTGAATGAGGCAACATGTGTCATTTGCTTCTAATATGATCTGGCACATGATAGGTTCTGAATATCCTCATTAATAATAATGCCATTTGGTTTTTTTGAAGAAAAACGTACTCCCATTAGTCTAACAACAATTCTCATTTTACACCTTTCTTTCCACTCTTGCCCACGTGAATACATGTTCTAGATCCTTGCAGTCATAATGTGCGTAGCCACCGTTTTGATCATAAACATTCCCTTTTGTTTCTATATAGCTTTCATGATCTCACTTTTTTACTGTTTACGGAAGATTTGTGGAGAAAGACCGTAAGTTTTTCATGAATTTATAATATTTCTGGTTTAAAAAATATTGCCAAGGCCACCATAAATACGAAATCAAACATTTTATTGGGCACCTACTATGTGCCAGGCACTGTTCTAGGAGCTGGGGGTGCAGGAGGAAGTGAAAGCAGACCAAAATCTCAAGCCCGCAAAACTCACACTGCAGCGGTGGAAGACAGAAACTAAAAAATACAAATAAATAATGATATATTGCGTCACTTGATGATAAGCGATGGAGAAAAATAAAACAGAGAAGGTGGATGGTAAGTACCAATGGAGTGCAGGGTGTGGCTTGCAATTTTAGATAGGATGGAGTGGAAATGTTGTCTCCCCACGAGAGGATGAGGAGGTGGGAAGTTGAGCCATCCACATATTTGGGGAAAAGCATTTTTCCTTAAGATTTTATTTTTAAGTAATCTCTATGCCCAATGTGGGGCTCCAACTTACAACCCCGAGATCAAGAGTCTCATGCTTTTCTGACTGAGCCAGCCAAGCGCCCCAGGGAAGAGCATTTTTGACGGAGAGATTAATGAGGGCAAAATGTGGTGAATGCCCTGTGTGTTTGGAGAACAGTCAGGAGGTCTATGTGAGCAAAGTGGAATGTATGAGATGGGAAATGGTAGGAGATAAAGTCAGGAAAATAAAAGGGAGTCAGAATGTGGAGGGCCTTGGCTTTTTTTCTTTTTAAGCTATCTATCTTTTGTTAGATCGCTGGGCAACCAGCACCACCATCCACCTCCAGAACTTTCAATCATCCCAAACTGAAGCTCTGTACTCATGAAACACCACATCCCCCTCCCCTTTCGCCCAGTTCCTGGCAGCTCCCATTCTACTTCCTGCACCTTGGCTTTTACTTTGAGTGTTATGCAAACTACTGGTGGGTTTTGAACACAGAAGTGCTGTGATTTGACCTAGGTTTCAACAGGCATATCTGGCCGCTGTGTTGAGAGTGATTGAAGGGGAGGAGGGACAGAAGCAGGGAGGCTAGTTAAGTGGGAGAGACAGTGCCTTGAATCAGGGTGGTTGTGGGGGAGGTGGTGAGAAGTGGAAATATTCTCAAGGCAGAGCCCCCAAGACTTTGGATGGATTTTATATGGGCTATGAGAGAAAAAGAGAAGTCACGGATGACTGCAAGATTTTTTGGCTTAAAAAGCTGGAAGATGTTGGGGTTCCTGGGTGGCTCAGTCGGTTGGGCGTCTGACTTGGCTCAGGTCATGATCTCAGGGCTTGTGAGTTCAAGCCCCACGTCGGGCTCTGTGCTGACAGGTTGGGCTCTGTGCTGACTGCTCGGAGCCTGGAGCCTGCTTCAGATTCTGTGTCTCCCTTTCTCTCTGCCCTTCTCCCGCTCATGCTCTGTCTGTCTCTCTCTCTCTCTCTGTTTCTCAAAAATAAATAAACATTCAAAAAAATTTTTTAAAAAAGCTGGAAGATGCTATAAAGTTAGGTGGGGAAGACTTCAGAGGAGGAAGTTTGGGGGGGAAGGTGGAGATCAGGAGCTCACTTTCGGACATGTCCGGAATGAGATACCTTATTAAATGTTCAAGCTGAGATGTTGTATAGAGAGCTGAGTCTGGAGTTCACAGCCACCAAACTGAGGGTCAAGATTTGCAAGTGAGCAGTGTATAGATGGTGTCTAATGCCATAGACTGATTGAATTTACCAAAGTGGAAAGAATAGCCCCCAAAAACAAGTCCTGGGAGTGAACTTGAAGAGTCTCCGAGGTTAGGAGGTCAGGGATACAAGGAGGAATCAAGAGGAAAAATGAAGAGAAGCAGCTAGAGAAGGACAGCCAGGATAGTGTATCTTTGTGGAATTCTAGTGAAGAATCTGCTCCAAGGAGCAGAATCAGTGGTGGTTTGTTCTTGATGAGGTACGTCCACAAACCTGTTGAGTGTGAGGGCCACTGGTAGGTCAAGGAGTGGAGTTTATGACTCAGCATTTAGGAAAGGGGATTGAGGCACATTTCAGGGAGGGCCAGGGTGTGGGGTTAGAGGGCTTTGAGGAGTGAGAAGAATTTATGGATTAGGGAAAAACAGCTGTCCAGAAACATCCATTGTGGGCTCTAGATGCTGAGGTTGAGCCCCAGAGTAAGGAGACTGGGTCGGTGGCAAGACATGGGAACACAGCAATCCCTGAGGGCCCTGGACCTTCTCCCTGTAAGAAGGATCTCCAATGAACTCTGAGGCTGCTGGTGGAACTATCCTCAGTCAGATGCACTCAGAGGCTACCAGTGTGATGGTGAGAGCCAAGGAGAGTAAGAGCTGCTAAAATAAGGTCAGGTCTATGTTATGGGCTTAATTATGTCCCTCCCCAACCCCAGTTTCCCTAACCCCCAGTATCTCAGAGTATGACTGTATTTGGAGATAAGTTCTTTGAAGAGGTGATTGAGTTAAAATGAAGCCTCGGGACATCCGGGTGGCTCAGTTGGTTAAGCATCTGACTCTTGATTTCAGTTCAGGTCATGATCTCATGATCATGAGATGGAGCCCTGTGTCAGGCTCTGCACTGGGCATGGAGCCTGCTTAAGATTCTCTCTCTCCCTCTCCCTTGGCCCCTCCCCTGCTCATGTGTTCTCTCTCTCTCTCAAAATAAATGAATGAATGAATTAATTAATTAATTAATTAAAGCCATTAGGGTGGGCCCTTATCCAGTCAGACTGTTGTCTTTATAAGAGGAAATGTGATACCAGACAAGCACACAAAGAGGTGACCATATGAGGACACAGTGAGAAGGTGACAGTCTGCAGACCAAAGAGAAGTCTCAGAAGAAACCAACATTTCTAATACCTTGACCTTGGAGTTCCAGCCTCCAAAACCATAAGAAAATACATTTCCTCGTTTCAAATCACCCAATCTGTAGAGGGGCCCATAAGGCAAGAAACTGAGGGTCACCTCCAGCCACAATCCAGCTAGGAACAGAGGCCCTCAGCCCAACAGCCCAAAAGGAATTGAATCCTGCTGACAACCACATCAGTGAGCTTAGAAGTGGATTCTTCCCCAGCTGAGCCTTCAGACAAGAACACAGTCTTGGCCAACACCTTGAGTTCAGCTTTTCGAAAGAGGTTGAAGCAGAAGACAGCAAAGCTGAGTCCAGATTCAGCCCATAGAAGCTGTGTGATAATAGATGTATGCTGTTTGAAGTGTTAAATGTGTGCTAATTTGTTACTCAGTGGTAGAGAAATAATATAATGTTGGGAAGGTCCTTGAGATATAGACTGGGCCCAAGATATACTCTTGGGCTCAAGTAGCATTGGCCTGAGGTGGCCTCCTTGAATGTAACCAGAAATTTGAGTCTCCTAGGATAGATCACCTTACCACTAACCCCCTCAAATTCCTTATGGTGAAATGAGAAGTTTGCACAGATCTCCAAGATCTCTTTGAGTGCAAACTCTCTACAACTTGGATTAAGAGCCCACAGCCAGTACACCTGGATTGGTTGGCTTGTGGCCCCTTTTGCCTTAATTATTTATTTATAAAGTTTATTTATTTATTTTGAGACACAGAGAGGGAGAGAGTACAGAGGAGGGACAGAAAGAGAGAATCCCAATTAGGCAGGCTCCATGCTGCCGGCACAGCATTCCACACGGGGCTCGAACTCACAGACTGTGAGATCATGACCTGAGCAGAAATCAAGAGACAGATGCTTGACCAGCTGAGCCACCCAGGCGCCCTTCCCCTTTCACCTTATTTAAAAGCCAGATTTTTGTTTTCAGATTTTTGCAAAAGGCAGCTGGAGCGGGTCAAATAGTGTCTCCCAAAATTCATGTCCATCTAGAACCTCAGAGGGTGACCTAATTGGGAAGTAGGATCTTTGCAGATATAATTAAGTTGAGATCATACTGGACTAGGATGGACCTTTTTTTTTTAATTTTAATGTTTACTTTATTTTTGAGAGAGAGAGGCAGAGCATGAGTGGGGGAGGGGCAGAGATCAGAGACACAGGACAGGAAGCAGGCTCCAAGCTCTGAGCTGTCAGCACAGAGCCCGATGCGGGGCTCGAACCCACGAACGCTGAGATCATGACCTGAGCCGAAGTTGGCGCTTAACCGACTGAGCCACCCAGGCGCCCCACGGACTAGGATGGACCTTAAACCCAATAAGTGATGTCCTCACAAGAAGAGGAGAGGACACACAGAGACAGAGAAGAAGGAGATATGAAGACAGAGGTGAGAGTAGAGTGACCAGCTACAGGCCAGTGAATCCCAGGATTGCCAGAGTCGGCAGAAGCAAGGAGAGAGACAATGAAGGAAGTTTTCCTAGATAAACTTGGAAAGGAGAGTGGTCCTGCCAACACCTTGATTCAGACTTCTGACCTTCAGAACTGTGAGAGAATAAATTTCTATTGTTGTAAGGTACCTGGTGTGTGGTAATTTGTTATGCCAACATTGGGAGACTAATAAAACAGCATTACTTATTTTCTTTTAAACTCACATATACCATACAGACTCACTAGGATTCTTAGAATTTTCACGAAGAATTATAGAGATCCCATTATGTGGCCATGAAAAAGGACGATTTTGAAGATTTTAGAAAATTTGGAAAACTGCTTATAATTCAATGTTAAGAGCAGAAGCAGAGGTATATACAGTATGATTACAACTAGTTAAAAAAAGAAGCCATGTACATAGGGAAAGAGAGGAGGCTGTGAGCTGAAATACAAATAAAGGGGTAGGACTATGGAGGAATTTTTCCCTTTTAATTTTTCAAAATTCTTAAAAAGTTTTTTTAAATTTATTTATTTATTTTGAAAGAGACAGAGACAGCATGAGCAGAGGGGCAGGGAGAGAGGGACAGAGAGCCAAGCCGTCTCTGCACTGTCAGCACAGAGCCCGACACAGGGCTCGAACCCACGTACCCTGAGATCATGACCTGAGCCAAAGTCAGACGCTTGACTGACTGAACCACCCAGGCGCCCCTCAAAATTCTTTAATGTGTTTGTATTCACTTTTGCAGCTAAGATTACAGGAAAAGTGAATAAAGGAAACGTAGGTTTTGAGAGAGAATCTGCAAAATATGCAGGTTATGGACCATGATAATGAAGTGAAGTAACACTGCTATCCAATGTAAGAATAACAACACTAGTCACCAAAGTGTATCACCTGTATCCTTCCCTATCTATTCCCCCACTTCCAGAGGTGACACCTATTCAAAATTGACTATGTATCACTGTTTTGGCTTTTGAAACAAACAAACAAACAAACAAACATTTATTTATTTGCTTGTTTATTTTGAGAGACAGGGAGAGAGCTCAAGCAGGGGAGAGGGGCAGAGGAAGACAGAGAGAGAATCCCAAGCAGGCTCCACGCTCAGCACGGAGTCCATCACAGGGCTGGACCCCATGACCATGAGATCATGACATGAGCCAAAATCAGTGAGACCATGACTTGAGCCAGAATCAAGAGTCGTACATTCGACGGACTGAGCCACCCAGGCGCCCCTTTATTGTAAATACTTTAAAAATTATTTTTAAGTCATCTTTATGACGTGGTTTGAAGTGTTGGGGTTTGGAGCCAAAGGCCAAGAAAGAATTTGGTGCAAAAAGGTGTTTTTGTTATAGCACAGGGAAAGGACCCACGGGCAAAAAGGGCTGTGAGGAGTGACTGATTGCATACTTGGGAGTTGGGGGTGGTAAAGACAAAGGGAATTTCCAAAAGGTTTTTCATATGTTAAAGACGACCTACAGGATCCTGGAGGACTAGATATTATCAAGCTGGGGTTGTTTTTCCCTCTAGCAAAGCATTAAGACAGTTGGGAGTTCCTGGAGAAATGTCCTTCTCTGCCTATCTCAAGTATTTGTCAATGGGCTGCAGGTTATAAGGAAACTTAATTTTATCTATGTTTCTTTTGCCTTTGTCCTCCACATCATTCCCCCTTAAACAATTTTGACCCAGTCTTTAAGGTCGTTGAGGGTAGATAGGTCTTATCTTCTGTAACTTCGTTGGCTGAATAAAGTTGTAGAGATGTCCCTACCTATGCGTCAACATTGGTCAGTTGAAGAATTTATATTTAGGAATTACCAAAGGCAGAGGGAGCCAATCCAAGGTAGACAACACATATGAACCTCCGTGAGGAGAAAGGATCATCTGTCAGCTGGAGGTTATGGCAGTAAAGGCGTCTTAGCACCAGGCAGGGAGACACCAGAAAAGACAAGGTTAATATTATTATGAGAAAGAGAAGTCTGATTAAAAGACTTTTTTTTTTTTTTTGACAGAGAGAGAGAGAGAGAGAACGAACGAGAGAGAGAATGAGAGTATGGGAGAGGAGCAGAGGAGAGAGAATCTTAAGCAGGCTGCATGCTTAGCACAGAGCCTGGCACCAGGCTTTGATCTCATGACCGTGAGATCATGACCTGAGCTGAAATCGAGTTGGATGCCTAATTGACTGAGCCATCCAGGTGCCCCCTGAAAAAAAGACTTCTGAGGGTTGACCAAAAATTTCCTCCAGTCCAACTTTAGTTCCTTAAATCACTAAAGGAAAGCGAGAGATCGTTTAAAGTACTGATTTGGGTGTTTATATCTTTTAGCAATCCTGTTACATTTTTGTGATATCTGGAATATATACACAACATTCTGTTTTTATGATAGCACATGTTCCACCTTGTGCAGCAGTTAAAATATCTAATGCCGTTTTGAGAGTCATTTAAGGCCTTACTTGTGTAGCAAGTGGTGTTAGCCGTCATGTACTGTTTTAGTTAGCAAGCAATCAGGTAGTTAATAAATGGCACTTCTATAGAAGCAAAAGAAAAAATATAGGTTAATGGTTAGAACAAATCACAAACCCTGTGTCTGAGTCTCCAGGGCTGCCAGTGAGAAGAGTTTTAGATGCCAGGCTCAGGTGGAGTGAGAATCCATCATGCCTCGGGAATACGATGGGTTTTTCCAGTTTGTAATTCAAGTATCTCTGGTGAACTTTCTGAATGGCCCGTTGTAAGAAGGAATTGCCAGTATAAGTTGGGGAAAGGAGAATGAAAAAGAGAGGTACAACCATCATGTTCCTTCGAAGAGAAGTTTGAGGTCTTCCTCAGGTTCACAGAAATAAGAAGGCATGTTAGCTGGCACGCTGGATTCCTGTGAGGAAGGTGATGTGGGAAACAAAGGCAAAAGAAGAGATGAAATTTTCTTGTACTTCCAGCCCATTGATAAGTCCTTGAGATAGGCAGTGACCTTGCCCTAGGAACACAGCCGCCTTGATGTTAATTAACACTTTTGCTAAGGGCAAAAGGCAATCTTAGCTTAACAATATCCCGAGGTCCAAAATCCTGTAAGTCTACTTGAACATGCAGATATTTTTTTGGAAACCTCCTTTATCTCCCCCCAAGATATATGCTAGCAATCGTCCTCCAAGTATATGGCCCACTGATATACATAGGAAGAGTCTCATGACTAAGTTATTACTAAATAGTGATAAATCACCTGTTTCTAACAATAGCTAGCCTCCTCAGGGTTTCTAAAATACCTTGGAGGTTTATGCTATCCCTAACCCCTTCTTAACTTGAAAGTGTATAATCAGTCTCCTGTCACAACCCCAGTGCAGCTCTTTCTGCCCATGGGTCCTATCCCTGTGCTTTAATAAAATCACCTTTTTGCACCAAAGACATTTCAAGAATTCCTTCTTTACCATTTGCTCCAAACCCCATTTTCACACCAGAAGGTACAGGTTTAATTCTTGATATATGAGTCCATGAGGAATGTCCTAATTTTATGGCTGTGGGTATATATAATATGATCTGGTAGGGGCCTTTCCATTTTGGAGTTAAATCCCCTGCTGTACTAGAGTTTCAATCCTTTAAATAAACCATGTCAACTGGGTTTATACGGGGTGGGTTGCTAGTGATATTAGGTCAGGCTTAGGGAGGATATGGTTTGCGTATTCATTTAGAGATTGATGAATTAACCGGGCCTCAAGTGAATAATTTAATAAAGCACTATAGTCTTCATCTATTGATAGGTCTACAGTGAGAAAAGGCTTTTCATATACAATTGTTAGGGGAATACATCCCATTTTCCAGTTGCTCAAATAATCACATGCCCATGGAGTCTTTGTTAGTATCCCCACAGAATAACAAGCAACAAGATTATCTATACATGATCTATTTCTCTGACGTTTACCTTAAGTTGTCAGTGTCAATTTTTATAGGGCTTTTAGGAAAAAGGCAGTTTTGGTTTTTAATGACTTTAAGTCAAGTGAATGGAAGAAGATTGGAAACCTTAGTTGGAAAGCCATGGTCAAATATTTGAGGAAACCAGAAGAATTTAGGATCTAGCCTAGTTTATAATAAATAGTATTCAACTGTAATAAGTACAAAGATGTGTTATTGAAACATAATTTTTCTCTATGATTACCCTCATTCCAGAGTTAGCCAAATCAAGGCTAATTTGTTTGTAAAACAAGCCCAGTTTTAACAAATTTGGCCTAATTATTTACATAGACACAGCAAGAATAGTAGCTGATCAGCGGCATCTGGGTGCCTCAGTCAGTTAAGCGTCAGACTTTAGCTCTGGTCATGATCTCCAAATTCATGGGTTGGAGCACAGGCTCTGTGCTGACAGCCCAGAGCCTGGAGCCTGCTTTGGATTCTATGTCTCCCTCTCTCTCTGCTCCTCCCCCACTCACACCCTGTCTATCTCTCTCTCTCAAAAATAAATAAACCACTTAAAAAAGAAAAAGAATAGTGATTGATCAAATAGATCCTTTAAAATCTGCTTTGCTGGAATTTTGTATAAGGAATTTCAATTGAACTTTTAGTAGCCTCTCTAGACCAGAAGCCAGCCAAATTCTTCCATCAGACATGCCTGCAATACCTGTAGATTTGGGCAAATTCCTCTTCTTGAGGTCCCCAAATATCCTGAGGTTCCTCACCTGCCAGGAACTGACATTCTTTACTCACCTGGTAAGGCTGCTGGGAACTCTGCAAGGTATTAGGCCAACATTTCCAAGGGGCTCTCTTGGCTTCATGCTTCATTAAGTCAACTTTAGTTCCTTAAAGCTGTGTGGTCATATCTGAGTCTATGTATGCACGTCTCTCAAATAGGACATTCCAATCAACGTCTTGGTAAAATATTTCCAGTGGTTTCCTGTTATAAGGAGAGCAGATTCATATTGAACCTATGCATATAACTATGATTGCCATGAAAGAAGGAATATTCACTGAGGGTTTGTGAATTTCAGAGGGTTCAGGTAGAGAGAAAAGTCAAAGGCTTCAATTTGTTTACTAATGAATATTTCTGTAAGTCATAAATATCTTAAGAGAAAGTTTCCTTAATCTGGAAGGGCAAACATTAGAGAACCAGCAATATATCAAACAAGAATCTCAAATCTATAATCATCTTCCTTACTTTATTTAATCCCACATTACTAATTCTTCCTCAGTTTGGATGCAACTTTTTAGTTCTGGAAATTTTTACCAATTTCAAAGAGATCAAAAAGCCTGTATTTGTCCAAAGCCCTATTTATGAATCTCCTTGAAGATGACACACGTTTCACAAGAGAATAAGGACAATAAATAGAAATGATAGAAGACTCAAAAATGGACATGGTTAAGGATCTGATGAGAGGTCAGAATAATATAGCTGACAAGGAAATCCAGTTACTTGTGACACACTCCGGTAATCAGAATATTGAGCGAAGACCTCATACCAAAATACATTTAAACTTTAGGAATTGCATATAATCTTTAGAATAGTTAACAGCATTTACTCAGACATGACCTAAGGCTTATTATTTGTTTAACTGTAAGTTAAACAAGTAACTTAACATACCAAATAAACAAGCCTAATTGGTCAAAAAGACTTCCTTTGCAATTTGAATCTCCAGAAAGTTGGTTAAAAAAACTTCAGAAAGTTACAAAACACATGCCTAAATAGGATTACAGACTGTTACAAAAGTTAAAACGTAATTATTCAGAGGCTCCTGGGTGGCTCAGTCAGTTAAGCATCCGACTCTTGATTTCAGCTCAGGTCATGATCTCACGGTTCGTGGGTTCGGAGGCCAGAATCAGGCTCAGCGCTGATGGTGTGGGGCTTGCTTGGGATTCTCTCTCTGCCCCTCTCCCCACCGTGTCTTTCTGTCTGTCTTCCCAAATAAATAAATAAACATTAAAAAAAAACCTCAATTATTTATTTAACCAGGGTAATAATAAGAGATTCCAAAGGCAAATATGCAGGGTTATATAGTTAGCAAAACTTAGCTCCTTCAACATTGAGAAGTAGTCAAGGACCTGATAAAGACAAAACATAGAAACTGGTCTCCTGGGCAGACAAAGAAAAGAAAAACGTTGTGTATATTTTCTTATCAAGAGCACACCAACAATCCAAGAAAACTTTGTCTTTTTAACAGAGAGAAAGCAGACTTTCAATCTTATACCAGTGTACTTTTAAAATCCATTATTTCGGGATGCCTGGGGGGCTCAGTGAGTTACGCGACCGACTTCGGCTCAGGTCATGATCTCATGGCTCGAGAGTTTGAGCCCTGGGTCGGCTGTGTGCTGACTTAGAGCCTGGACCCTGCTTCGAATTCTGTCTCCCTTTCTGCCCCTTCCCTGTTCGTGCTCCGTCTCTTTCTCTCTCAAAAATAAATAAACATTAAACAAAAATTAAAATCCATGCATTTCAACTTTAGTCCATCCTGACCACACATAAAATTCCTTTCCAAAGATTTCCTTCATAAACCCTCCATAACTTTCCTTTGCATTCAGATTTTGTCCCAAGCCATTACTTTCCAAACAACCAGTTTCCTTTTGGGACAAAATTACTTTCTTTTACCTTCGACAAAAATGTATTCTTATGCCTTAGATCTTTCTTGAACATCTCCTACCTTTCTACATGTTGAATTGCATCCCTTATTTCTACCAGTCTTGGTTACATTTAGCAGAATTTTAACTCTTAGAAACCCTAGCTGCACCTCCAGTGAAAACTAAGTAGCAATCAATTGTGAACTGTTATACCAGAATTCTTTAGATCTGAAATTTATAAATACATTCCATAATTTTAAAAACATGTTTCTCTATTGTGTCATCTTTCAATAAAGCACAAAGCATGTTCACCAACAGACTCAAACATCCTTAGGTTCTCTGCAGTAAGAAGTCAAAAGCAGGGGCATTTCGGTGGCTCCGTCGGTTAAGTGTGTGACACTTGATCTCAGCTCAGGTCTTGATCTCAGGGTTATGAGTTCAAGCCCCATCTTGGACTCTGTGCTGAGCATTGAAGCCTACTTAAAAAAAAAAAAAAAAGTCAAAAGCAGATAAACCTTGTGCTTAGTAATCCATGCTTTAGCACTCCATTATATTTGGAAAAGTACTAGATGTCTGACAAATTCGATCCCAATTTATCATCCAAGCAAAATGTTAAGGTCTTACGGGTGCCTGGTGGCTCAGTTGGTTGAGTGTCAGACTTCTGCTCAGATCATGGTCTCATGGTTTGTGAGTTCAAGCCCTGCATTGGACTCTGTGCTGACAGTTCAGGGCACAGCCTGGAGCCTGCTTAGGATCCTGTGTCTCCCTCTCTCTGCCCCTCCCAAGCTGATGCTCTGTCTCTTCTCTCTCTCTGCCTCTCTCTCTCTCTCTCTCAAAAATAAATAAAAACATTAAAAAAATTTTACAGTTTTAGGTTACCAAAGACCGTCTTAACAATTACCTATGAAAACTTAGAGACAGACAAAATTAACAGTCATTTTAAGTCATCCTTTTGTTAACAAATTGCAACAGAGATAACACGAGCTTGTTTGACCTTCAGCAAACCTTGGTAGAATAAAAGTTTCATATTTAATGCTTATAATTCTAAAGACACGTCTATCTTAATTAAACTAAAAAGCTTAAGTTAGTTTAAATATGGACTGTTTCACCTGGGCCCACTTAAAAGTCAATCAATTTGTTCCCCATTGTCAATTTTACCCAGGACACTGGTGGGAAAATCTGAGGTGGGTGGTGTTAAGTCTGAGGGGGTGCTCTTTGCCTTTGACAGTGAAGATTGGAGGAGGAGCCAGTGGGGCTCCAATTGTTCAGGCCTCACCCAAGGTGGTGCAGAAACAGGAAGAGGGGGAAGGGAAGGCAGAAGTAATGAGGTGCCACCAGAAGGCAGGGAAAGAGGGTTCCTGGTTCTAAACCTCATCAGCTTGGGGGCACCTGGGTGGCTCAGTTGGTAAAGTGTCTGACTCTTCATTTCAGCTCAGGTCATGATCTCACGGTTCCTGAGTTCAAGCCCCTCATTGGGCTCCGCGCTGACAGTGTGGAGCCTGCTTAGGAGTCTCTCTCTCCCTCTGTCTCTGCCCCTCCCCTGCTCACACTCTTTCTCTCAAAAATAAATATATAGAAAAAAACTTAAAAAAATAAGCCTCAATAGCTCGGACAGATGAACAGACGCCATGTTTTTTCCATCGAAGTGGAAGCATGCAGTCCACGTCAGGCTGGAGAAGACCGAGAACTTCTGTGAAACAAAATGAGTTTCGTCACCTGCTTGGGAATATTTCTTAAAGTCCCCATCCCAAGGTAGATTTACCAAAGACAGTTGACTCCAACTATACCCATTAGCTTGAGAAATGAATGAGGGAGAAACCCCCACATCTATTCAGAGGAGGAACTGTGACAGAGAGAGTCAGTGTCCCCTTTGTCAGGGACAGCCTGTGTTTCCTTCAGCAACCTGGGTTTATTCGGAGGCCTGTTTAGACCATTATCATCCAACATATCAGGAGGGAGTTTACTGGCCTTGTTAAATGGCCAAACACATTCTGTCTAGAAGCCCCTAGATCTGGGTTCTGATTTAGAGAAGGCCTGGACCTAGAGTATCTCTGTCCATTTGCCGTTTCCTGCAGAAGAGATCTAACTGATAGATCCTACTAAGGCCAAGCAGTGCTACAGGAGATCAGTCCTTTCTTAAATTTTGCAATCTGAATTGTTTCAGGTGGGTTAAAAGGCATCCCAAAAGACAGTCCTTGGGAACTAAAGAAGCCTAGAGAAGGTCCGTTACCAAAAATCTCCCTTGACTCCCGACTGGCCTCCCACACAGAGGTCCTGGATGTCAAAAATGACCTGGGGCACCAGTTGGTTGAGTGTCCAACTTTGGCTCAGGTCATGATCTCACAGCTTGTGGGTTTAAGCCCCACATCAGGCTCTGTGCTGACAGCTCATGGCCAGGAGCCTGCTTCTGATTCTGTGACTCCCTGTCTCTCTGCCCCTCCCCTTCTCACACTCTGTCTCTCCCTACCAAAAACGAATAAACGTTAAAAAAAATTTTTTTAAAAAATAACCAGAGACTTCCCTTGAAGAAATTGCCCTTAATCAGCGTCCTGCTGTAAAATCCTATAGGTGGGATTGCTGGCAACGCCCCCCCCCTCCCTGCTTCTCCATTGTATTCTAGACTACAAAAGGATGCCTGTGTTTGGATGGAGATACTGTGCCTTGCCTTGCCTTGCCTTGCCTTGCCTTGCCCTGCCGTAAGTTCTAGTGGTAAGAACCCACTATTTTAAATCCATGGAAAACAATAGAAGAGTTTTACAAGGGGAAATTACCCAATTTTGTAACTTAACTGGTCAGTAGGGGACACTGATGGAAAACAGTAAAGATAGAAATCCATCATGATCTAAGTGACATTCCAACACCTGTAGTCTTTATAGCCAACTTTCCTGGTTGGGTTTTAATTCACTCAGGTACTGGTTTTGGCCGGCTCCCAATGGAGGGTTCATGGCCAGAGGCAGCTAGACCAGAGATGTGGAGGGGATCATGTTAGATCAATGAGGAGGAAACCTCAGATGGGAGTCTTAAGATCAGCAGCCCTCTTGGTGACTTAGGTGGCTGTCCCATGCCCAAGGCACACAACTTTGTATAAGGACAGAAATGAAGAGAGGACATCAAGTTTCTGGGTCTATTACCATTCCAGCCAAGGTACTGACTTCCAGCTTAAAGGCATGTTTTCTCCTCCTTATAGAGTGAACACAGGACAGAGGATTGGAGGCTGAACAATCAACATGAAAGTGTTCCAAGAAGATCATACTCCTTAAAAAAATTTTTTTTAATGTTTATTTTTGAGAGAGAGAGAGTCAGAGCATGAGCAGGGGAGGGGCAGAGAGAGAGGGAGACACAGCATCTGAAGCAGGCTCCAGGCTCTGAGCTGTCAGCACAGAGCCTGGTGCGGGGCTCAAACCCACGGACCACAAGATCATGACCTGAGCCAAAGTCGGACTGACTTAACCGACTGAGCCACCCAGGTGTCCCAAGACCATACTCCTTGAAAAGCCCCTGAAATGGAAGTAAATGGGGGGGAGACAAACTACTCACCAAGTTTGTACCAAAGCTCAGAGTTCAGATAAGAAGACTCAGGCTACACATTTGGGTGCCAAAATGATGTGGTTCGAAGTGCTGGGTTTAGAGCAATCGGCCAGAAAGAATTCTTGAGACAGTTTTGGTGCAAAAAGGTGTTTTTATTCTAGCACAGGGACGGGACCCCTGGGCAGAAAGAGCTGCACTGGGGTTGTGAGGAGTGACTGATTTTATACTTGGGAGTTGGGGGAGATAAGGCCCAGGAGAAATCTCCAAAAGTCGTTCCATATATTTTTTTTAAAGTTTATTTATTTTTGAGAGAAACGGTAGACAGAGCATGGATGGAGGAGAAGCAGAGAGAGAGAGAGGGAAACACAGAATCTGACGCAGGCTCCAGGCTCTGAGCCTAACACAGGACTCAAACCCACGAACCATGAGATCATGACCTGAGTGGAAGTCAGACACTTAACCGACTGAGCCACCCAGGCACCTTTGGTTTTTCACATGTTAAAAAAGACCCACAGGATCCTGGAGGCCTGGCTATTGTCATGGTAAGGTTATTTTTCCTTCTAGCAGAGCATTCACATTAAGACCGTTGGGAGTTCCTGGAGAAATGTCCTTCTCTGCCTGCCTCAAGAATCTGTCAATGGGCTGCAGGTTATAAGGAAATTTCATTTTATCTACATTTCTTTTGCCTTTTCTCTATATCATCTACACCCAAGGTGGGGCTGGAACTTACCACCCTGAGGTCAAGAGTCACATGCTTCATCAACTGAGTCAGCCAGGTGCACCTAGTTTACCTTGAAAAAAGGTAATATTATTGTGGGTTATGCACCTGTAAATAACCCCTATTGGGTTCTCCTTATTTTGAGGTTTATTAAAATGGTTGTATGTTCTTGTTCTGTGACATGCTTTTTTGATCCAGTGTTAAATACATAACATCTATGCGTATTGATCTATAGAGTTATACCTCGTTCAGTTTCCCTGATGTACATAGCCTGGTCTTAATATGTATTCATGCATAGCTTTGTCTAGATAAAGGAGGAGGGGGGGAAATCCATTGTGAGGCAAATTTTTCAGACAGTGAAACTTTCACAAATAGGAATTTGTCGGCACGATTTGAGCAAGTCATGGTGGTTTTTTTTTCTCTCTTTCTCTTCACCACTGTACGTATTTCCTCGCCTGCTGTCAGGCGTGATTTATGTCAGGCACCCCCAGCCCAGTTCCTATTCCGGGAGGTGGTGAGGGCAGGAGGGTGGGGGAGGGCGCAGTCCTTGCTTGAGGGACACCTGACAGCTCAACACAGGGCACAGACTTCCCAACGCAGCAAAATTCTGCTGGTTTCTTGGAAGTCCTTACGAAGGATCTTTCATTTGTGGCATTTTGGCTTCCTCCCTGGGTCTTCGGTCCATGCAGTGACCTCAGTGTCTCCTGACTGTGGAGTCACATGCCTTTCTCTACTTTGGAGTTTGAGCCTTATAAAGCCTCAACTCTTTGGCAATAGATAGCTTGTGGGCCTGATGTCAGCAGCCGGCAAGTCTTTCTGTGACTTTCCATCCACATCCACATGACACCAATGACTCCTGGTGGACCCCTGATCTGACCCTCTGATAGAGGAAGCCCCACTAAGCAGATTCTCCTGAGATAGGCTCTTAAATGCTAATAATAGCATATGTGAAATACTTGACAGTTTATGAAGCCTCTTCAAATACACATTCCCCAGAGGCGGGCAGTTCAGGTCCATTGGACAGAGAAGATCCGATGTTAAGGGAGAGAATGAGGAATAGTGTGGTTAAAGATGCAATGGGCACGTACTACGTTTCTTGCCCACCCCTCCTGCTGTACTAGGTGCTTTATGCACATTTGATCCTTTGAACAAACTTGGGAGGCAAGTAGTATTTTCATGCTATTTTTTTTTTAAGATAACTGTTAGGAATTGCATGTTTGCTCCCCGCCCCCCATTCATATGTTGAAGCCCTAACCCCCAAGGAGGATGTTATTAGGAGGTAGAACCTTTGCGAGGTAACTAGTTTTATAGGAGGTTATGAGAATGGGGTCCCCAGGATGGGATTAGTTTCTCCACCACGTGAGCATATAGCAAGAAGGCAGCTCTCTCCAAGTCAGGAAGCAGGCTCCCACCAGACACTGGATCTGCTGGCACCTAGGTCTTGGGCTTCCAGCCTCTAGAACTATGAGAAATTAATGTTTGTTGCTTAGGCCACCTAGTCCATGGTCTTCTTGTTATAATAGCCCGAATGGACTAGGACAATCACCAGGCTCAAAGAATAAAGTGACACAGCAATAATGGGAAAGCACGAACTGAAACTCAGCTCTGTTTCCTGTTCAGTGCTTTTGCCCATCACTGCTCATGTTATTCTTTGCTGAGCAACTGATTAACCCAAAACTTAGTAGTTTAAAACAACAGCAATCACTTATGATCTCACAGTTTCTATGGTTTAGGGATTTGGGAGCTGTTGTAGCTGGGCTGCTCTGGCTCAGGGGCTCTCGTGGAATCCCAGTTAGGATGTCCCCTGAGGGGTCACTTGAAGACTTGACAAGATCTGGAGGATCTCCCTCCTGGAGGATCTCCAGCCTTCCTGGCTAACTCACATGGCTGGCAAGTTGGTGCTGGCAATTGGCAGATGGCCTATTCTCTGCCTCTGTGCTGCTGGAGTGTCCCCACAACATAGAGGCCCACTTCCCCAAGTGAGACATCCATGAAAGAGTCAAGACAGAGCCTCCATGTCTTTTATGACTTTGCCTCAGAAACCACAACTGTCATATCTGTAATATACTATTGGTTGCAAAGCCCAGCCATATTCAGTGTGGGAGGGGACTACACAAGGGTGAGAATACTGGGAGGTAGGAATTATTGGGAGTCATCTTGGAGTCTGGGTACAATGCTATGACATTGCCCAGAAACATGGAATGTTGGTGTTGGTTAAAACCCAATATGGAGATAGCATTTTCATAATGTTAATTGAGTTCCAGAATCTGACAGTATGAAACGTTTAGGTTTCCGTGATTTTATGATAAAAATTGGACTTGAGGGCTTTTGCTCACCGATAATGTAAACATGGGAAAGGATTAATGTAAACATAGATAGTATTTGGGGGGGGAGGGGGTATTTGATGAATTAAAACAAATTAAAGAATTTTTTTTAAATGTTTATTTTTTTTGACAGAGAGACAGAGCGTGAGCAGGGGAGGGGCAGAGAGAGAGGGAGACACAGAGCAGGCTCCGGGCTGTCAGCACAGAGCCTGATGCAGGGCTTGGACTCACGACCGTGAGATCATGACCTGAGCTGCAGTCAGACGCTTAACCGACTGAGCAACCTGGGCGCCCCTAAAAATTTTAAACATTCAATATATGTTTTTTAAAAAAGAACGTTTCCCAGTAGACTCAAGTTAACATGATCACACTTAAAAAAAACCAATAATTTCTTAATATTGCCTAATCTCCAATCCAAGTAGTCTCCCAAATGTCCTTTTCAGTTGGTTATACAGAACCATACGTTGCATTTGGTTGTTATGTCCCGTAAGTTTCTTTTATTCAAAAGTAGGTCCTGACTTGGGAAGTTTTATCACGACCCTGACTTGGGAAGTTCCCGAGCCAATAGTTCTGCAGAAAGTCCCATTTTCCGGGCTTGTCTAATTGCTTCGTTGCTGTGAAGGTTAGCCTGTTTTTCTATCTTCTAAATTTCCCATAATTGAAAGTTAGGTCTAAAGGTTTGATAGGTTTAAGTTAACTTTCTTAACTAGAATACATCATAGGAGACAGATTTGGTGTTTCTGCATTTCAAGAGACACATTAAATCTGTCTGCTCCTCCATTGGTGTATGTGATATTGTAATATAATAAGAAATATATATTTGGTCTGTGATAAAATAAGAAATATATCTTTGGCCTTCTCCCTGGCTCCTGGCACAAGGGCTTCTTAAACCCTTGGAATTTCCTGAGTGGTGTAGGTAAAAGGATTGTCTTTTGTTATTAATAAAAAAGCCCCTTTCAACCTTCCCTGGGTTTATACGAATGAGGTGACTCTTGGTGGACCCTTAGATAGCTTCAGCATAGGGACTGGTTGCCAGTGATCAACCATGCGATCAGAGAGTTGGAACTTTCTGCCCCATTCCCTGGCCTCCAGGGGTATGAAGAGCTTCCTGGTTGACAAAGACATCCAGGTGCTGGGAGGGTGATGCACCCCAACTCTACTGGGACAGAGGCTCCTGTACTAGAGAGCCTTCTGGTCTTCACCCTATGCACCTCTTCACTTGGCTTTTCATCTGTATTCTTTGTAATATCCTTTACACTAAACCAGTAAATGTAAGTCCATCTTTTCCTGAGTTTTGTGAATCATTCCAGAAAATTACTGAACCTGAGAAGGAGTTTTGTGGGAACCCCTGACGTATAGCTGGTTGGTTAGAAGTATGGGAGACTTGGACGTACGACTGGTGTTTTTACGTGGGGACAGTATGACTTGTGGGGTCTGGGCTAACTCTGGGGAGTTAGGTCAGCATCGAATTAAATCATAGGACACCCGGTTGGTGTTTGCAGAGAATTGGAGAATTCGTTGGTGTGAAGAATCCTCTCTCTTCCCACTTGTCCCGTATGCACACATAATAAACTGCAGGGTTAGGGGTTGATAGCCTGGTCACTCTGCTGGGCAGCCGTGCTATTCCTCTTGTGGCTCGGCAGTAATGACTGGGTGTTACTTTGTCACACAGAGTCCAGTTCCCAGCTTAGAACTCACTCCACAGTTTCAACATTAAGGAATAAACCTCAGTGGAATCAGGAGTTTTATTAAGATTGGAAAATAATGATTTTCCCAAATCAATTAATCCTCTTATGTTTATAAGCCAGCATTTTTCTGGAGGGTAGAACTTTCTCTCATCAACTGAAATACAGTTCTTACTGGAAAAGTAGAACCAAGGCTAATTCCTTCCTTTTAAATGACTCATTTTCAAAGTAAGGGGTTGGTTTTATAGTCCTCTCAAATCATAACAAATGAATTTTTTTTTATTGCCTTGGATTACTCTTCTTGGATCATCATCATGGATTTGTGGATTTTTATTAATTCATGTGCTTCAAGCAACTGTATTCATAATTTTTTGATGCTCTAATGCATTTTTAAACAATTATCTTGAAGTATAATTTGTGTGATGGTAAACTACACATACATATATATAGTGTACAATTTGATGAATTTTGTCATATGCCCATATCAATGAAACCATCACCAAATGAAGATAATGAATAGTTCCAACACCCCCAAAAGTTTCACTACGCCCTTTGTGATCCACTGATATACTGTCTGTTACTATTTGTTTTCATTTCTAAGAATTTTATTTTTATTTTATTTTTGAAGCCGATTTATTTATTTTGAGAGAGAGTAAGTGCGGGCACGAGTGGGGGAGGGGCAGAGAGAGAGGGAGAGAATCTCAAGCAGGTTCCTCACTGTCAGCATAGAGCCTGACGCAAGGCTAGAACTCATGAACTGTGAGATCATGACCTGAGCTGAAATTAAGAGTTCAATGCTTAACTGACTGAGCCACCAGGCACCTTTCATTTCGAAGAATTGTAAATAATTGGAAACACACAGTGCCTTCTAGTTTATGTCTGGCTTCTTTCATTCAAAGTAAGGATTTTGACAATCATCCATATTGTTATGTGTATCAATAATTTGTTCCTTTTTAATGTTTTATTTATTTATTTTGAGAGAGAGAGAGAGAGAGAGTGTAGGGGAGGGGCAGAGGGGCAGGGAGAGAGAGAGAGAATCCCAAGCAGCCTCCACACTGTCAGCACAGAGCCTAATGGCAGGGCTTGAACTCATGAACTGTGAGATCATGACCTAGGCCAAAACCAAGAGTTGGATGCTTAACCAACTGAGCCATCCAGGCATGCCAGTTTGTTTCTTTTTTTTTTTTTTTTTCAACGTTTATTTATTTTTGGGACAGAGAGAGACAGAGCATGAACGGGGGAGGGGCAGAGAGAGAGGGAGACACAGAATCGGAAACAGGCTCCAGGCTCTGAGCCATCAGCCCAGAGCCCGACGCGGGGCTCAAACTCACGGACCGCGAGATCGTGACCTGGCTGAAGTCGGATGCTCAACTGACTGCCCCACCCAGGCGCCCCAGTTTGTTTCTTTTTGAAAATTAAAAAATTTTAAACAGCGGGGCACCTGGATGGGTCAGTGAGTTGAGTGTTCGACTCTTGATTTCAGCTCAGGTCATGGTCATGGTCTCACAGTTTGTGGGTTCGAGCCCTGCATTGGGTTCCACACAGACAGTGTGGAGCCTTTTTGGGATTCTTTCTCTCCCCCTCTCTCTGCCCCTTCCCTGCTCATGCTCTCTCTCTCTCTCTCTCAAAATAGATAAATAAACTAAAAAAAATTTAGCAGCTTTACTGAGGTATAATTGACATACAGTAAACTGCATGTATTCAACATGTACACTTTGATAAAATTTGAACCATGAATATACACCATAAAACCCTCACTGGAATCAAGATAATGAAAGCATACATCACTCCCTAAAGTCTTCTTGTGCCCCTTAGTCATTCCTCCTTTCTGCTTTTCTCTCTGTCTCCATCCCCAAACAACCATGGATCTTGCTTTCTCTACAGATTTGACTATATTTTCTAGAATTGTGTATAAATGGAATCATAGAGTATGAGCTTTTTTTTTTGGAGCTGCATCTATGTAGGTGCATGTGTTAATATTTCACTTTTTTTTTAAATTGTGGAGTAGTATTTCTTTAAATAAATAGACCACAATTTGTTCATTCATTCATCTATCAGTGAAAATTTGGGTTGTTTCCATTTTGGGGGCTATTATAAAGAAGGGTGCCATGAATTTGAGTACAGTCCTTGTGTGAATGTATATTTTCATTTCTTTTTTTTTTAATTTTGTTTTTAATGTTTATTTATTTTTGAGAGAGAGAGTGTGAGCACAAGCGGGGGAGGAGCAGGGAGAGAGGGAGACACAGAATCTGAAACAGGGTCCAGGCTCTGAGTTGTCAGCACAGAGCCCAATGCAGGGCTCAAACTCACAAACCGCGAGATCATGACCTGAGCTGAAGTTGGACGCTCGACAGACTGAGTCACCCAGGCGCCCCTGTATATTTTCATTTCTCTTGGGTAAATACCTTAAAGGGGAATGGCCAGATCATCTGTAGGTGACTTTTAAAGAAAACTGTCAAAACTGGTTTTAAAGTGGTCACACCATTTTACTCCACCCCCCCCCACCGCCCCCAGCAGTGTACAAGAGTTCCAGCTGTCCCCCATTCTCACAAACACTTGGTGTGGTCAGCCTTTTTGTGTAATTATTCCAGTGGGCGTGCAGTGGTATCTCATTGTGGTTTTAATTTGCATTTCCTTGATGACTAATGATGCGGGGCATCTTTTCACGTGCTTATTGGCCATTCATTTATCTTCTTTTCTGAAGTGTTTATATAGGCCTTTTGCCCACTTTTGAAATTGGGCTGTTCATCTTCTGAGTGTATAAAACACAAAGTATATAGAGTTATAAACACATAAGGTATTTGCGCAGGGACAGTGAGTTCTGCCTATAGCTTGCGCTGTTGCTATGACCAGGAAGCTGGAAGGGAATTGTAAGGTCCTGGGCAAATGCAGCAAAGAGGGTCACATAGCAGAGGAGGAGGGCAGGTGGAAGAGGGGGAAAGGTGAAGTTGGCAGGCATGCTGTGGCGCTGTAACCTTTGAGATGGGGCCCGTGTGACTGGGAGGTTCACTGGGTCCGGGCATCTCTTTCTACTTTTTGGTCTCAGCCCCCATATGGCTCCAGGTCAAAAATCCTTCATACCACAACTTGCCAGGGAATTTGGCTGCAAAGTATAAACACTGTAGATTAATCCCATTTCCAAACTGGTGTTTCTGTGAAGTAGAAGTGGCCGGGAGTGCAGGTTTGGCCGTCTTTGCTGCCTCAGAGGGGTTTCGTAGGATGGCGGCTCTACCCTTTTCTACCCTGACTGTGCATGTAACAATTTTACAAAGTGTGCCCTTGCCTAGCATACTTCTTCCTTTTGTGATGGGCAGAGCATCGGTCAGTGCGCCCATTTTACAGTGAAACTAACTGAGGTTTTGCCAAGTTGGGAGTAGTGGAGCCAGGACTCCTTCTCCAGTCCAGAGACCTGGGTGGAGTCTTTCCCCAGGCCAGTGTCTGGCATCACCCGGTGGTGACCTCCCACACGTTTACCAGCTCTGAAATCACAGATCTGGCCTGTTGCATACCAAAAACTCAACCGAGTACATTTCAAAGATTTAATTGCTTTTCTTAAACAATTCATGAATCAGGCAGCATGCCGTCTAGCAAGTAGAGGTCCTTGGAGGAGGGGAACAAAATGTCAAGTTTCTGTAGAAGGAGGGCAGGGCAAGAAAGTTACCAGCAAAAGAAAAGAATCCTTCCAGGCAAGCCTGCTTTTCTTTAGGGAAAAAAGCAAGAGGTCTCATCTTGCAGCTTACCTCATCTTTGGGGGAAACAGAGAGCCCATGTGGTGGACTCATTGGCACTGATTGAAAAGTTCCTAACTGTCTGGTTAAGACTACCTTTCTGGGTACTGACGCTGCAATTCTGGTTTGGGAACTTGGCTGCAGTGACACCTTTGGGGGCATATGGTTTTCTTTTTAACAGACCCATCTTCTCTTTTCCCTGTCAATCCCCCCCCCCCCCCCGCCTCCCATTATGATTTATTGCGCAATCGTGCCCTGTTCACAGAGCAAACAGCAGAAAGAGAAGCACCTGTGCTTACTGGACCTCCGAGCGAAAGAAACTTGGGTAAGTCCTGTAACCCCCAGGGACGAGTTTCCTCCACTTTATAGTGGACAGTCACCATTCCTGCCCTCTCAGTACATTCGACAGACCCTCTTCTGGAGCCCCACTCCGAAACCAGCCAAGAGCTGGCGGCCCGGGCCGGAATTTGTTTCTAACTCAGGCCCGCAGTTGGGCCCCTTGAAGTCACGGAGCCTTGGTTTTCCCTGACCTCCGTAGGGAGCTTCTCAGACATCCTTCCCCGGGGCGGCGCAGCCCGGCGGCGCCCTCCATTCTTGCGGACAGCGCCACCCAGCGGCCAGCCTGACGAACAAGCAGCCGTCCCCAGGAGCCGGTGAAAGATGTTCAAGGGCAGAGAGGGTGAGCAGACCCCGGCGTGGGTCTGGTTCTGATCCGGTGGAAACCACCCGGGGCAGGACGGGGTCTTCTCCCCTCGGAGGCTGGATGGCGACACATATGCTGGTTGGAGCCACCTCTGTGGTTTCCGCTATTGGGACTGAAGCTTTCCCCCCTTTCTCGTGCTCCCGGGAGTGAGATCTGTGCACAGGGCTGTGCCTGGAGGAAGCCCCCTCCTGAGGTCTGTTTTGGGGACGCTCTCGCGCGTGCCTACATTTACAGACCGGGTGGTGCGTGCAGGTTTCCATCTTCTCCTCCCCCCCCCCCCCCCCCCCCCCCCCCCCCCGTCTCCCTGGGAATTCCTCCCTCCTCCTGCCTCTCCTGCAGCTTCGTCCTACCTCTTTTTCTTTAAACGCCTTCGTTTTTTTTGACACCCAGGTGTCTGGCGTCTGGATGACCAAGCATGGGGTCAGGAGACTTGGGATTCAGATGCCGCTGTGCCACATCTTCTCACCATTAAAATCAGAGCCTCCTTTGGGGCGCCTGGGTGGATCGGTGGGTTAAGCGTCGGATTCTTGATTTTGGCTCAGGTCAGCATCTCGTAGTTCATGAGTTCCAGCCCCACCTTGGGCTCTGCAGAGCTTGGGATTCTCTCTCTCCCTCTGTCTCTGCTCCTCCCCTGCTCACTCTGTCTCAAAAATAAATAAACTTAAAAAATAAAATAAAGTCAGAGCCTCCTTGATTGGCTCCTACACTCGGGACCCTGCTGTGGCCTATAGATTAGAGGAGAAAAGACTGCCTGCAATTCCAGACCCCTGTTCTTCCAGCCTAACTGTAACTATTCTCTCTCTACCCAGGCAGATGGGCTCGCTGTGGCCACAAACCATCCCCACGATTTCCCGCCTCCACACCAGGGCGGTACCATTTTCTTGTCCTGGAAGGCGTGGACCCCAGCTACAAGCCGTGCTTGCGCCGCCAGCCATCGGGGACATCCAACAGGAGTCTGCCACCTGAGCTCCAAGACCAAAAGCACAGGTTGGGTTGTGGATGCAGTTGGTTAATTATGCTATTGGTTTCTACCCAGAGGGGCAATATATACATATATGCTGTTTTACACAGAAACAGTTTAAAGAAAAAAGAATCGTCCATTACCCTACATAATTACTATTTATTTAAAATCAATCTTAATTAATATATGCCTCTAGACTTATAATTTGTTTGCTCTGCAAATACATGTATTTTACAAACGTAAGATCATATACATTAAACATCTTTTAATGTGTAAAAGGGATGCTTCTGTGGCTAGTGAGCTTTGAGAAAGCAGGAACTCCTACTCACCCCTTCAAAGGCCAGCCCATGTCACTCTTCCCCGCAGGACTCTGACTGGCCCAGGCAATGGTAACTGCTTATCTCCGTGTTCATGACACCTTGACCATACTTTCATATCAATACTTATTATCTTGTGTTTGGCTATTGGTTTATGCATCTGAATTCCCCATTTGATTGGAAGTCTTTGAGGCTGAGGGCCCTTCTGATAGATTTTTTGTGTTCCTAACTGTTAAAAAGAAATGATCCTGACAGTTGTTAAAATGGTAAGGAAAACTCGATTCAAGAGTATTGCAGTGGGGGTCTGTGGCACTAGGGGAGAGAGGTGGGGCTAAATTCCGAATACGACAAGCACAAGTGGGGATTCATAGCCAAGGAGCAGGGTGGGGCGAGTGGATGGAAAATTACTAAGAAGAAACATCAGGGTAGGGGGATTCTTGCTGAACTGATCTAACAGGATTCTTACTGAAGGCACGCCAAGGACTTAGATGTCAGTGGTGCTGTGTGAGGAACTTGATCAGATATTCAAGGTGATCAGATAATCAAGGGTGGGGAATTCTTGCTAAATTGACTTAGCAGGATTTTTGCTAAATTGAGCTAGGTAGTCTGAAGACAGGCTGGGGGCCAAGGTCAAGGCCTCACCGAAAGGAGTACTCAGAGGAGTCTGACCGAAGTCAGGAAAAGAGGGAGTTTTTGTCACACTACATATTCACTGAGTGCATATATACTGAAGTGAATGTCAAGCACGTAATTAAAATACACCAGTGTATCTTTCTAGCTCTCTTCTAAAAAAGCGAAACTCTTAGTTTCCTCTCTAGGGTTTGTTGGTTTGGAAAGAAGGAGTTTGCACCATGCACCGTATCACCCTGGGTCCTGGAAGCCGTCTGTAGAACAAAGAAACTTTGTGAAGACAAAGGACGCCCCCCCCCCCCCCCACCCCGGCCTGGCTTCTATTCTGGCATTTCGATGCCCCAATTCCAGCATTTATTCAACAGATGTTTATCGAGCACCTACTATGTGACAGATACTGTTATAAGTACAGAGACTATAACAATAATCAAGACAGATCCTTGCCTTCTTTAGGGCTTGCAGTTTACTGAAGGGAATCAGGCAATAAGTTAAACAAATAAGGAAAATACATAGTATATCAGATGGAGAAAAAATTACACAGGGAAGGGACAGTCCCATCCTTAGACCTGGGCAAGAAGGACCCCTACCCTAAGCTCCACACTTTAGAGGCCTGCCCTGGTCCTCTTCCGGGGTGATGAGTTTACCAGGCCGAGGGGCTATGCCCCTGGGAGCCTGAACCTCCTTCCTAGACACACACTCTGGTTACTTAGGACCTCAAAAGTTCCTTCTCACATGGCACTGAATTCACGGCCAGGGCTTGCATGGATTTGCCTTAGGTCTGATCTTAGAGGGTGGAGTAGAACACACGTGTGTGGCCCTCTAAGCCTGAGGGACATAGCTGGGATGTTCACATGTATGTGTGAAGCTCCTTGAGGTATTGGTTGGAAAAGGGAGGTGGGCCATATTTGGGGGACCATCAGTTTTACTCTTGCTCCAGCCTCCACAAATGTTAAGGGCAGACCTGAAAGGATAAGGATAGGAACTTTTTCTTGGGTTAAACAGGATGGATCAAGGAAGGCATCATGGAGGAGGTGACATTTTACTGAAGACCAGAGAAAGGTGAGGAAAGGCATGATGTGAATATCTCTGGAAGAGGATTCCATGCAGAATAAAAGGTAAGTGCAAAGGCCCTGTGGCAGGAATGTGCTTGGCATGTTCAGGAAAAGTAAGCCTGGCTGTTCCCCAGGCACCTCAGCCCCTGGGGATCTGCCACATTTGTGTTTGTGCAAAACATAGAAGAAAGAGGTCCTCCATAAATGTCGTGTTGAATGAATGAATGAATGAATGGGCCAGCTTCCTTGAGGAGCCTCTCCCAACAGCACACAGATGCATCTTCCTTTCCTGCTCTCTGCCAAAGGGTATTTCTGGGCCAGCTCTCATATCCTGATGACCAGGGACTGCTACTCTTCAGGCCAGGATTTTCCCAAACCTGCTGTTCTTAAAAGTTTTTTCCCAGTTCCTTCCAGACTCTCTCCTTATCACTTCCACCTTCCTGTTTTCCTCTCCCAGACGGCAGCCCTGACCCCCCATGGTGTCCCCATACGTCTGCCTGTCCTCAGGGACACCAATGTCTCAGATGCGGCTGCAGACACGGAGCTGAGTGGGGGGCAGCGGGTGGTGGCGGCGTGTGGCCAAGGCCCCCCTGGCTGAGGGAATGGGGTTAGGGCCCGAGGAAGGAAAGACTCAGAGGTCAGAGGCTTGACCTGGTCTTAGCCCAGGGGAACAAGTGTGGGTATTTACTTGATAAGAGGAAGAGGAAAAAAAAAAAGTCCCCTTATTTTTATTTTTAGAGACAGATCCTGAGGTTTTAACCTAACATAGAGCCTGGGTCTCAGATTTTCAGCTGGTGGCTTCTGAGCTTTGCTGCCACTGCTCTGAGCTTCTATCCTCAGTCCCCGGAGATGGAGGAGCTCCAGGTGGGGGGAAGGAGTTGTGGCCTCCCTTTCAAAACCACGAAGATGACACCCCTCCCCCAGGTCTGCCTTCAGGGCTTCCCTTCGCACAGGCTGCTCCTCTGAGCCTGCTCTTCCCTCCCTGCTTTGTTCAGGCACCGCCCACTCATGGAGGACTCTGCTCAGGCCTTCCTCCTCTGGGCAGCTGGCCCTGGCCAGTGAGGCTGCGTGGGCACCCCCTCCGCCCCCGTACTCCTAGAGACCCCACAGTTCTTTGTTTTGCTTCCTTGATCACTCCTGGCCTGGCCCCCAAAAGCTCCTTAACTTTCCTTGGTGGCAGAGGCCATTCTTATTCTATGTCCCCGGAGCCGGAATGGGCTGGAATGGGCAGTCGGTGTTCAGACTGTTAGTTTGGCGGATGAACGGGTAGAAAGTGAACACTTGGAATATGCTCGCTGGAAATTTAGTATGTCTGACGAAACATCTAACGGTGAAGGAGGGTGCCATGGGAAGGGACCCTTGTTGGGGGTCCAGTGTTTTTCATGCAGTCTCTGGAGGCCGAGGAGGGTGTGCCTGCTGCCTGGGTCAGCGGGGAGCAGTCGGGGAGCTGGGGGAATGCTTGAACTATGTTTGTGAAATGCTTTAGATACAGAGAGTTCAAATTTACCATCTAGTCCGAGGTCCAGTCCACTTGGGAGGTAAGTGGGGCAAGGACGGTGTGCTCATTACAGATGGGGAAACTGAGGCTCAGAGAGGTGACTTACTTGCTCTTGGCCAGAGTCGAGCTCAGTCTTGGGTTTCCCTGGACCCCATTGGTGCCTTCTTGTCAGCTTCTCGTCCCTCTGCACAGCTTCCTCCCAGAGACAAATATTGACCCAGCTGGTGCAGGGAGGCCTCCAGGGATGTGTCAGCTGGTGCCTTCCATAAGGGGTGGGGCTTCTGGTTTGGATCAGGTGCTTTCCATGGTCTCTTGCAGCTCTGTGGTCAAACCTCTGGCCTCTTCAGGAGACTTGTAAAAAGCACTCTTCACATCTGCCCTTGAAAGGTCCCCTTTGAAGGGGTCTGTGTGACAGAGCTGGCTGGCTGGGGGCTGCCAGGAGGTGGTGCTGGGAAGCAGTGGAGTTTGGCTCCCATCCCCCATTGCTCCTCCATCTTCTGGGCCCCAGTTTTGACAGGTTCTCTGGTTTTGTAACTGCCCTCATCTCTCCAGCCTCACCATCACTCAGGGGAGGGATGAAAGATGTTTGTAAAATGAGACAATTAAATTGACTATCTTACATGTAGCATCAGCATTTTCTCATACATTTTGAGGTAGATATTGTTGTTCCCACTTTGCAGGTGAGTCAACTGAGGCATGCTTAATAATTATAATTGGACACTTATGAAGTACCCAATACTTTATTTGGATTACTTATTTAATAGCAGTGGCTTTTGTTTATTGAATACTTAGTATGTGCAGATACTGTCCTAAGCTCCGTGCATACACGAACTCATTTGGTGTCCATGAAAACCCTAAGAGGGAGCCCACATGAGAAAATGAGGGCCAAGAGAAGGTTAACAAGCCCCTAAGGCTTGTTAACAAGGACGTTAGATCTGGGATTCAAACCAGGTAGTCTGACTCATATTGAAAAACGCAGCCCAAGCCACATGGATAGTCACCGTGGAGCTGGGATTTGAACCCAGGCAGTCGGACTCTTAGTGTCATTGGCAGAATCGGGGCTGGGGTACAGACCCACTCCTCCAGATGCAAATGCTAAAGCTTCCTTCTCTACTTCATGCTCTGGGCTGTGCCAAGCAGTTTACCTGCATGGTCTTGGGAAGCAAGAATGCTGTTTTCCCACACCTGGTTTCCACAAGGAGAGCTTTTCCCTCAGTGCCCCCTGGGCCTGCCCTGACCCACTGCTGGCTGGGATGGGACAGGCGAGACCATCTCATCTGGAGTTCCATTTACAGATCAACTGGGTGAGTAGATTCAGAGCAGGATCTCCCATTTTACTTGTTGATGAGTCAAAAAAGTTCATAACACAAACAGGAAAGTGAGGTTCTGTGTGTGGAGTTTGTCTCAGAGACCTCAACATTTATACAGTACCTACAACCAAGGGTGATGTTAAGAGCATTTTACATTTAGGATGGGACAAAATAAAAAATGGTCTTAGAGGCCTGCTGTCGTGCCAGATGTTGTTCCTATGATTGCCGCATTGGGTGTGGTTCAAGAACTTTCCAAGGAAAACATCAGGGATACTGGCGTGGCCAACGGGCCTGCGGGAGGTACAGAACAGCTATTTTACAAACTGTGTTGGAAGTATTTTAGTATTTGAAGGCCTGGTTGGCATGCTGGCTAAATATTAAATTGCATAAGCCCCTTGAAGATATTCCTTACCTTAGCTTATAGATTAGGAAACTAAGGTACAGGGAACTTAAGTAATTGGTTCCAGATCCGTCAACTACTATGTGGTAGAGCCAGGATGCTCACCTGTCTGGCTGACTTTGAAGCATGGGCTTTGGAGCAAAGTGTTTTCTAGATGGAGAGGGGATGTCACCCCGAGCACTTCCTGAAACCATGCTGTGTCCACACGTGAAAGCCTGCTGACGGGATGTTTAGGAAGACAGCTTCTGGGAAGGTCCTCATTGATCCCTGCTTCCCGGTATTCACACTTCTGCAATTCCTTCTCTTTGAATAACTTTCTTCTCACTAACTGAACACCTCAACGGGGGGAGATGTCGCTCCCGTGATTAGATTACAAAAGGTTTTGACTGTGGTCTTGCTAGCTGACTTGCCCTTGCTGGCTTTCATGAAGCAGGTTTGGAAGGCCCACATGGCAAGGAAATGAGGTCACCCTTTAGCCAACAGTCAGTTAGGAAATGAGGCCTTTAGTCCATCATCCAAAAGGAACCGCATTCTGCCAAGAACCACAGAAGTGAGCTGCTTCAGTTGAGCCCTCAGATGAGTCCCCAGCCCAGGCTGACATCTTGATGGCAGCATTCTGAGGGAACAGGAAGCAGAGGACTCAGACAAACCATTCCTGGATTCCAAACAACAGAAACTGTAAGATCGTAAAGATGTGTTATTTTAAGTCCCTAAGTTTGTGATGATTTGTTATATGGAAGTAAGTAGCCAATACACATGGACATCAAATAACATAAAAAACTATGAGAATTATATTATCCAGGTGAGTTAAAGATCAAAACACAATACTTTTAGTTTTAAACATCTTGGTAGAAGTCACAAAAACTGTCCTTTCAAAGCTGCAACAGTTATCTGTCTTTATTCCTCTGAGACAGAATGTTCCTGGGTTGAGGGAAACCACCAAACCATTGGCAACATAAATGTTAAATAAGCTCAAGAGATCAGACCATGGAAGGTTAGGTTATTTTGACCAAATAACCCCTGGAGAAAACAAGAAATTATGGAATTAAAAAAAAAAAAAGATGTTAAAAGTATTTAATATGGTCATACCAGTATCAAATTATCTGGTCAACACTGGAGGGTAAACAAGTACCTGGAGATGTAGGCAGAATCTAGGAAACACTTTTGCATTGAGAGCATTTACTGATCCTGGCAAATTTGGGTTTTCCTTTGACAGCCTCATGGATTGGTTGGTAGGGGACAGACATAAAAGTCCAAGAGTATGTAGGTTGGGAAGTCAAACAGCAACTTTCTCCCACAATATGCTGGCATCACAAAGCGCTACATCCCTAGAATAAGGGTGAACCAACTATACATCTGTCCTACTGGGGGTTGGCAATGGCAGTTTTCATTGCCTGGGTAGGCCAAGGAACCCTAAGCTTTGAACTTGGTGTAAGGCAGCTCTGGGGGTGCATAGCCCTTAGATACCTGATAGAAGCAAGCAAAATCCTCCTTGGAGAAAGGTATTTTTATACTGGATCTGAAATTGTTGGTTTAAATATTTTTCTCAAGGATAAGGAGTAGCTCACAATAAGAGATAACCTGGGAGCAAAAGAAAACAAGGTACCATGAAAAGAACAAGCAGAAAGAACAGACAATAGATGCAGATTTACAAATACTTTGATTATTGGAATAATCAAATAGAGATCCCTCTCTGACTATTTCGAGCATATCCCCACAAAAAAATGTACTTACTATGCTTAATGAAATAAAAGAGAAGCTTGAAAATATCTGCAGGAAACTTTCCACAGTGACATGAGAGGTCTTAAAAAAAAACAAATAAAACTTTTAGAAATAAAATGTATAATAACCCCAAATTAAAAAGTTCAATGGCTGGCTTTAATAGCAGATTAGATACAACTAAAGAAACACTTAGTAAATAGGAAATTGGCCAGAAAAAGATCTCCCAGATTGCAACACAGAGAGACAAAACAATAGAAAATGGAGAAGAAAGGACACAAAATATAGAAGATAGAATAAGAAAGTCTAATGTATGTTTAGAGTCCTAGAGGAGATAAGAGATACTAAACTAGAGACAATATTTGAGGAATAATAGCTATAAATTTTCCAGAATTTTGATAAAAGACCCCAATCTACAAGTTCAAGTATAATAGAGTAAGTCCCTAGATAAATAAACACTAGGCATATCTTAATAAAACTGCAGAAAACCAAAGACAAAGAAAAGAATCTTAAAAGTTGCTGAGGGCAGATGGCAATACCAATAATAATAGAATCAAAAAGGTGAGTATTTCAATGTGTTGAAAGAAAATAAGTGTTAATCTAGAATTCTATGCAGTGAAATATTTTTTAAGAAGTAAGAGCAAAATAAAGATATTTTCAGATAAATAGAACCAGAATGAATTTTATAGTATTAGAGCCATGTATAAGAATTATACAGGATGTGCTTTAAGCAGATAGTAAAACAATCCCAGATGGATGGACTGAGATACAGGAATAAAGATCAAAGAAAATGAGTAAATATATGGGTACGCTTAAATTTTGTCCATACATAGTATGAAACAACAACAATAATAATTTGTGGGCTTTAAAAGAGAAACTGGAAAAATTGAAATATATAGCAATAGCATATAAGCTAGAGGGTAAGTGGAACTAAAGCGCTGTAAGTCATTATATTATCTCAGAGCAAGATAAACATTTATTCAACCTTAGACTTTGAAAAAAGTTAACGTTGCATGTTGTGATTTCTGGGGTAGTCATGATAAAAATAGGGCTTATGACTTCCAAGGTAGTAGAAGGAAAAAAAGAGCATGATGAAATTCGTCAAGTTCAGTGATGGCAAGAAGAGAAAGAAAAACAAACATAGAGCAACCAGAGGGCAAGAAAATCACAAAAGTGGTAGCCTTAACCTCAAATATGTCAGTAATTACATAAAATATAAATGCACTGAGTTCTCTTGTTAACAAAGATATGTATCTATTATCTATCTATCTATCATCATCTATTTTGAGAGAGAGACAGAGAGAGGGAGACAGAGAATCCCAAGCAGGCTCTGCACTGCCAGAGCAGAGCCCGATGCGGGGCTTGATCTCATGAACAGTGAGATTGTGACCTGAGCCGAAATCAAGAGGTGGTTGCTTAACCCACTGAGCCACCCAGGCGCCCCATAGACAAAGATTTTAAGACTGTGTTAAGTAACTCTGTATGGGCTGGAGAGAAGTAACCTGCCCAGGGTCCTCTAGGGAGTTGAGTCAGGGCCAGCAACTGGGTGACCTGCTTCCTAGTCCTGTGCTCTGTCAACCCTACCCGATCCCATTCAATACGGCCCGTTTATTTTGAGCAGCCAACTGTTTGTCAGGTGGTGTCAGATTTTGCAATGGATAGATGAGTGCAACAAGGTTTCTGTCTTTGCAGCATTTTTCTGAACGAAGAGAAAGTATGTTTTAGCATGAATTTTCGGGTACAGATTTCTCTAGGGATTTATGGTGACACTATATCTTCGTGGTGGGGGCAGTGGGGGTGGTGGCAGTTTTGAGGCCGTGCCTGAGAAAAGCCCTGCCTGTGTGCCTGAGTGTCCATTCTAATAGCACCACATGAAGTCAGAGGGGAGGGAGGGAGGACGTACTTTTCTGAATGGAAATTCATCAATGTATTTCTGTCTGCTGCAGTTATCAGTGTTGCTATTTCCGTGAGTAATGGTGGAGCCTTCACCGGGCTCATGCCAGACACTGGGGGTGGGGGCACAGGGCAGCGATATGGCAGGGGTCCTCTCTTTCGTCAGAAAACATGAGCTCATGCCAAGGTTTCCACAGGTCACCGAGATAGCACTGGCTCTCTGGAGACAGGCGTGACCCTCAGGTCGGCTCCTAGTCATTGAACTAAGTGGGCTCAGATAAGGGCCGGATAATGGTAGCCAAACTCCCACGGCCTCTTCAGGCCTCCCCCAGAGCCCTGAGGCCAGAGAGAGGGCAGGTCAGGGAGGGGCCAGTGGGAGGAACTCGGACTGGGAAGTTGCTCTGAGCCCCTGGAGCCTGCTACAGAAGGACCCAGATCTCGCGGGGCTCATGGCCCACCCTGTTGGTCCATGCCCTGGCCTCCAGACCAGAGTTGTTAGGACAAACAGATGTCTAATGGGGGGACACTGGCCACCATTAACTCCTGGAAAAATATCAAACTGGTAGCACTTCCTTCTCTGGATGTTTTCTCATTTCATCAAATTTGCTGTATCTGTTGGCAAATATTAGTGAGTGGGGAAGTAGGAGATGTGTGTTTTCAGGGCCCTGCTATGGATCTGCGGTGGCCAGGGTTAATCTGTCCAGTGCTCTCAGGAAAAGCCAAGGCCTGATCACTGTCCAAACAGTTTCTCTACTTCTGTGCTCTCTGACCCTGAATTGGCCACCTATGAGGTTTAATCTCTCCAAGACTTCCTGGGACTTAAAACAAACCACACCCACTTAAAAAGAAAATGAATAAAGTGTCATCTGTGTGTTACCAAGATGGGATGATGGTCATGGCCCCAGGGCCTGCCAATCTCTGGGGGCTGCTACACAGCCACGCGGGGGAGAGTAGGAGGCAGACTTAGAACTGGGAGGGACTTCCCTTTGGGAGATTGTCCTCCAGGGTTGGCAAACAGTAGGCATGCACATTGCCAGTTCCCCCTCTTGCTTGTAGATTGTAGATTGTGGAACCTTTTTTTTTTTTTTCTGCCCAGAGCGGCCCCCAGGGAGCCACTATCAGAGTAGACTAGAGTCGGCACATGAGATGCTATGATTTGCTGTCTCTGTAACAGTCCAACTCCTATATTCCACAGAGGGGAATACTGGGGCCCAGGGAGGGAATCTGCCCATGAGGTTGGCACAGCTGCTTACTTGAGGCTCTCAGGCTAGAATGCAGATCTCCTCCTCTCTGCACAGGCCTTAGTCCATACCCTGCTTTTATGAGCCTTCCCTCTAGGGGAAGGACCAAAAGAAATCATCTCAAGTATCATTGCCTACAGTACTGCTTTAAGTTTGAGAAATGAAGCTCTGGTATCTTGCATGTAGACAAACTGCAAATAAGAGTTAACACTTCTGAGAAGGAAATACTAAATTTGTCACTGAGAACAGGAAAACAAAACAAAACAAAACATCAAAACAACAAACCCACAAAACCCCCAATAGCCCTCTTGGATTGGAACACTGGTGCCATCTACTGGAGAGCATAGATGCTGCATGTGTAGTCATCCTTTTCATTTAAATACAATTTATGTAAACATTTAAAATGTATGCAATTCTCTATGTTATTTATGAATATATGCACATGTAGAAAGGTATAAAATATACTTGCAAATGATAAACATAACTTCAAGTTAGTAGTTAACTGCTGGGGAGGGTAGGGGTGGAGAGTGTGATAAAGGTTTTAGCTCTACCTGTAATGATTACTTTTTCTTTTAAAGAGATCTGAAACTAATATGACAAAGTATTAACACCTATTAAATCTTGGAGGTGGTAATATTGGAGTCTGATATTTATCAGACTTATCTCTTTGTTTAAAATAGGTTATGATAATTATAATTATATTTATTATGTAATATTTACTAAATAGCATGTTTACTATTCTATAGGTTAGTTATATAGTGTAAATTATATGTTCAATATATATTATGTAGTTAAATTTATGTAAGAACAATAAAAAATAAGAATGTAAAGTTTGGAGTCCAGGTTCTTATCCTTGATATCAGGCAGCAGTTATTTAGTAACAAAAATTATGGGGACCCCTGGGTGGTTCAGTCAGTGAAGCGTCCAACTTCAGCTCAGATCATGATCTCAAGGTTCGTGAGCTTGAGTCCCGCCTCGGGCTCTGTGCTAATGGCTCAGGGCCTGGAACCTGCCTCAGATTCTGTCTCCCCCTCTCTCTGCCCCTCCCCCACTCACACTCTGTCTCTGTCTCTCTCTCTCTTTCTCTCAAAATGAATAAACATAAAAAAATTAATAATGAAAGTTATTAATTCTTGCTAGCTGCCCTTATTGTCATCAATAGGTTAACGGAGTTGATACAAGTAACTGAACGGCAACCAAAGACTCCGTCCGTGTGGGCTGAGGAGGAATAGTGCTCTTCAGCAGGGGTGACAAGATGAAGAAGATACATGTACTTGCTTGTGTGATGCTGGACAGACTCACTTCTTTGCTGTTGTTGAGAAATGGTCTATTCCCCATAAGAAGGTGTGCCCTGGAACATCAGAATGTTAATCACACTGAGTATGGACTTTGGGAGGAAGGTTTCATGTAGCCAGCTGATAGTTCAAGTTGACAATCAATATTATTTGCAGATTAAGTTTGTAGCCTAGAAAAGATCACAGACCACAATTTAGGAAATCAACCTGATTAGGACTATAACCCAGAATCTGCCTAACATGGCAGGGCTCACCCGATTTTGACAATTCAGGTTTACCTTCATATTTTTAAAAATATATCCAAGTACCTCTAATATGATTATTTGTGTAATATATTTTTATTTAAATTTTTAATATTATTTATGTAATATATTTTTATTTAAATTTTATTTATATTTTTATTTAAATTATTTATGTAATATATTTTTATTTAAAACTTGCTTTTGGTTACCAGAGCTTTGAATGTGATCAGTCTGGGTTGTGTCCGGGGATTTTTAAAAAATGTCCCCACTTGATTCTAATACGTGCCAAAGCAAGAAAGAGCAATCCTGAGGTTCCGGGGATGAAGAGGGAGTTGAAAACGAGAGTAGTTAGTGTGAGAACTGAAACTGTGGGCTGGGTGGAGTCTGGGTAGGGTGCATTCTGACCAGGAAATGGGTCCTTTTGGCTAGAGGCTTGGTTTTAACACTCTCACAGGGACATGTGATGAGGCCCTAGGCCTGTAAAGAAGGGAAGTTGGATTTGAGATCTCCGCATAAGTCAAGGCCCTTGAAAAGCTACATGCTCAGTGAAAGGGCAGGGAAATTTTGCTTGCCTGAGGCATTAAGTAGGAAAATCATCTCGGGTTATCCCAAAAATCCAGTTGAGAAATTCACTTAAAATTTCGCCCCAAACAACCCAATTGTCCATCGATGGATTAAAGGATAAACAAATTATGGCATATGCATACAATAACATATTATTTGTCCTTAAAAAGGAATGTAATTCTTTTTATTTATTTTCAGAATTGAGATATAATTGACATAACAATGCGTTCATTTTAGGTGCACAAGGAATAAAATCTGGACACAGGCTACATCATGGATGAACCCTGAAGGTATTACGCTAAGTGAAATAAGCCAGTCACAAAAGGACAGATGTATGATTCTACTTGTATGAGGTACCAAGAACAGTCAAATTCATGGACATAGAATGGTGGTTATATAGGGGCTGAGGGGAGGAGAGCGTGGGGAGTTAGTGTTTAATCAGTGCGGTGTTTCTGTTTGGGATGCACACAGCAATGTTGAATGGACTTAATGCGACTAAACTAAATACTTAACAATGAGTAAAAATGGTAGCTTTTATGTTATGTATACTTTACCATAATAAGAAAAATTGGCCCCAAGTTTATGATGCCCCTGGCATGTTTGGCAGAATCAAATAAAATAGTGCTTGGAGGAACAATCCTCTTCCCAAAGTGTACGTGTCCTGTGGAGCATTGAGACAGGGTGGGGGTGGTGGTGTGAATGCTCACTTAATATAGACTCATAGTAATAAATTCAAAAACATATAGGAAAATAGCTTCTCATGAAAGAGTCAGCAGACATGATGAGCGGCAGGAGTACCACCCCACTCATTGTCTCAAGACAGTGAGACCATCAGAAAATACGTCAGAGAGGAAAGAAGAGCTAGAAATTGTAAGGACATAACATATCATGTAAAAGAACAGCAGTTTAGATATGGCTAAAGAGAAAATTAGCCAATGAGAGCACAGATCCACAGAAACTGCCACAAATGAGGCCCAGAACAAAAAAGAGATGGAGGACACAAGAGTGAGGTTAGGAGGTGGGAATGCAAGCTGGTGCAGCCACCCTGGAGAACAGTATGGAGGTTCCTCAAAAAAACCAAAAATAGAACTACCCTACGACCCAGCAATTGCACTACTAGGCATTTATCCATGGGATACAGGTATGCTGTTTCGAAGGGACACATGCACCCCCATGTTTATAGCAGCACTATCCACAGTAGCCAAAGTATGGAAAGAGCCCAAATGTCCATTGATGGATGAATGGATAAAGAAAATGTGGTATACACACACACACACACACACACACACACACACACACACACACTGGAGTATTACTCGGCAATCAAAAAGAATGAAATCTTGCCATTTGCAACTATGTGGATGGAACCGGAGGGTATTATGCTAAGTGAAATTAGTCAGATCATCATAGGACTTCCTCATGTGAGGACTTTAAGATACAGAACAGATGAACATAAGGGAAGGGAAGCAAAAATAATATAAAAACAGGAAGGGAGACAAAATATAAGAGACTCTAAAATACAGAATACGAACAGAGGGTTACTGGAGGAGTTGTGGGAGGGGGGGATGGGCTAAATGGGTAAGGGGCACTAAGGAATCTACTCCTGAAATCATTGTTGCACTGTATGCTAACTAACTTGATGTAAATTAAAAAAACAAATTAAATAAAATGGAAAAAAAAAAGAGTGAGGTTAGGAGACATGAAAGATGGGATGAGAAGTTTCACTGTAAATCAGAAGGCGGTGTTGGTGGTGTCTTTTGCTAACCTCTCACCCCATCTGACTCAGTGCAGTAGTGGTGGATCATTCCATGCAAAATGTCAATATCTCTTTGTAACCCCATGCCACAATGTCTCTCTGTTCTGACTCTGGGCTTTCACCAACACTGCAAAAGACAGTTCAGCTTACACATAAACACAGTTGGGAAGACTGAAGGTGTTAAAACTTTCAGCAGCTGTCAGCCAGTGGAGGAGAGACGTAAGGAAATAAATGTCTCAGTTCAATGTCCTTTGTTGAAAGAATCTGAGGCATGCGTTGTAGAGTTCTCCAAAGAATTTGCCACAGGACTGAGTCCCAGTTAGTCACAGGGCTAATCAGTTCAATATTGCAAACTTTATGGAATTTCCTATCTTGCTTTCCATACCTCACTACTGCTGGTCATTGGGATCACTTCCTGAATAAACTACTTGCACGTAAATTCTTCTTTCAGACTCTCCTTTCAGGGAATTAAAACTAAGGCAAAAGGGGGGAATACAAAGGATGCACTATTTGAAGAGGACATATCTGAAGTGGTAATATTTGAGAATTTTCCAGAATTAATGAAAGACAAATATTCTTAGATTCGATAAACATAGTCCTAAACAGGATTAAAGACAATCTATTCCAAAACACTTTATAAAACATGAAAGATAAGGAGAAGTATTTCTAAAGCAACCAGGGAGAAAAGATGGATTAATATGCCAAGGTATAGCAATGAGTCTGAAAGCAAACTTTTCAACAGCTCCCCAAGCCAGAAGACAATGGAATCAGTTGCTGAAGGACAATGATTGGTAACCCAGAATTTTATACCCAGCCAACTATGATTTGAGACAACTGCTTTGGACCTGAGATGGAGAAGTAGAGATGATCTCTTTACTAGTTTTGCTTGGTCTTGTCACCTCCTGTGTAAGTAGAGCCTCCATCTTGGGCAAAAAGATTTGGGAAGGGAGTCAGTACAGCCTGAAAGCTTCAGTCTTCACCCTTTGGTCTGAGGCTCCCTGGCTCCCATCCCCCCCAGGTAGTGAGATTTTGGATGATGGTAGCATTATGTGTGAGTGTTCTTGTTTACGAGCTTTGCCTTCATTTCTCCTTGGGTGGGGGAGCAAACATCTTACTTGCGTCTACAGATTGAATTCCCCTCATTGCCTCCACTGCCTGGAGAGAGGAGGAGAATTAATTGTAGCACAGCCGGGATTTGTGTTCTTCCTCTCCAGCCTCAGTTTCTGTATTGATAAAATGAAGGGGAGAAAAAAAGACTGGCTCAAACTGAATCATTTTCTGACTCTAACTCTATGGAAGAAACTTTCGGCTGCCCTCCCTGGGTTCTCTGCAGTGGCAACTACTTTCCAGAGCAACACAGCTAAAAATAGCCCCCTCCTGTGCCACCTACACTAGGCAGGCCCGGGTGTGGTGATGACTGAGATGCCTTTCCTCCAGCTCATTCCTGCTGCTGTGTTCCCTCCTCCATCACAGCAGGAGGATGAGGGTCAGGCTGAATTATACATTTGCCACAGAGAACAAGGCATTTATTTTCTTTCTTGCTTTTGTTTAGATCATAGGGTCTATGGTGGGTAGATTCCATATTGCTGATTTCTTTTTTTTTTTCTTCTTTTAGATGAATTTTTAAAATGTTTATTTATTCATTTTGAGAGAGAGGGGGAGAGAGAGAATCCCAAGCAGGCTCCACACAGTTAGTGTAGAGCCTGATGTGGGGCTCGATCCCACGAACCGTGAGATCATGACTTCAACTGAAACCAAGAGTCAGATGCTTAATTGACTGAACCACTCAGGTGCCCCTAGTATTGCTGATTTCTTTAAAAAAAGTAAAAAATATTTATCATCATACAAACTGTACAGAAACATACTTCCTTTTTAGGACAATTCAGATAATGCTTATTTAATTCCAGCTGTCTTTATTTACTTTGAGAGTGAGAGAGACAGAGAGAACAGGGGATGGGCAGAGAGAGAGAGAGGGAGAGAGGGAGAGAGAGACTCCCAAATAGGCTCTGCACTGTCAGCAAGGAGCCCGATGAGGGGCTCAAACCCACCAACCGTGAGATCATGACCTGAGCCAAAATCAAGTCTACTGAGTCACCCAGACACCCCAATTCCAGCTGTCTTTAGAAGAACCACTGTGGTCATTTGGTATGTATGCCTTCCAGGCCCTTCTCTCTTTCATTCTTTCTCTCTGTAAAATATATGAGTATATATAAGAACATATGAATATAAATAATGAATATATACAATGAATACATATAAAACATATATATAAGATATATATATAGATAGATAGATATCTATATTTCTCTAGAAATACATATATTTCTTTTTTGTTCCTTATACAGTATAATCCATATAAATTCCGCAATTTGTTTTTATTTTAAACCCATATATTTGAGGGAATTTTTTGGTATAAAGATTTTTCTTATTCTTTCTGACTGATACTTAGCATTCCAGAGTATTGATATACCAACTATAATATGTTTAACCACTCCCCTGTCAATTGACATTTAGGCTGTTTATAATTTTTGCTACTACAATAATTCAGCAACGAACATTTTAATTTTTTTTCTTTTAATTTTTTTCTTAATTTTTGAGAGAAAGAGACAGAGCATGAGTGAGGAAAGGGTACAGGGAGAGGGAGACACAGAATCTGAAGCAGGCTTCAGGCTCTGAGCTGTCAGCACTGAGCCCGACGCAGGGCTCAAACTCGTGAACGTCAGCATCATGACCTGAGCTGAAGTTGGACACTCAACTGACTAAGCCACCCAGGCGCCCCATGTACATCTTGTTGGGTACATATGCAAGTATTTCTCTTGGGTGGATATGGAAAGTAGACTTAGCAGTGACGAGAAGACACATTTAACTTTTCAACATTTTAACATTTGGAGATTGCTCTCCAAAAGGGCTATTACCAATCCACAAGTTACATAATCAATGTATAAAAGTACCCATTTTTTCAGTCTTTCACCAAAACTGGTTGTTTTCAGTCTCTTGAATGTTTTCACCTGCTGTCATTTTTCTCCTTTAGTGTCTCCCACCTCTCGTCTCCCTTTGCGACATCCACTTCTCCATCATATCAAACACAGATGGACTTCATGGACGCGTGCTTTGTGTTCAAGTCATAAAAGTACACAAACATAATCCATATGGTCAGAAGTCATGGAGTGAAAAACACTCCAATAGACATACACTGGAGTTTGCAAAAACACATGTCTTCACATACAAACACAGTCTTCTTTCCAGTCAAGATAAGAATATTGGTGGGAAAAGTGCTGCCGGACTATCTCACTTCCCGGTGTGGGTGTCCCAGATAAGTGGCCTCCTAGGTCTGGACAATAAAACACAGCTTGACAGCTTCTCCACAGCCCTCCCCCGCCCCTCCGGAGAATCCTCAGCCTCCATGGCTGTGCCCGGGGCCAAGCCCGGGACAGGGATGGGGTGAACAGCTCTGAGCGTATCAGAGGGGTAGACGGTGACAGTGACCTAGGAAGAAGGGTCAAGCCCATGATTGTGGGGTTGCTGGGGATACATTGGTGCCCAGAATCGCCAGCGATGGAGTTAGCGAATCGGAGTAATCAGAGCAACCACAGGGGACCACATTATCACTGTGGCCTGGAAGGGAGGATGGCAATGTAGCTTAGCTTGAGGCAGACATACATGCTTGTAAACCTCCTTTCACCTTTTCTGCCCAAGGCACCCTGGGTGGGATGCCTGATAACAAGGCTTCCCTCCCCTGCCAATGACCCCCTTCCCCGACGTCTCCGGTCTACACTGTGGCATCCTTCTTCCACAGTCTAGTAAGTGCTGGGCACTCTGCTAGTCCCATTTCCTCCCTTGAGGACCTCATGGTCTAGTGGAGTGTCCCACATCCGTCCGGCACTATAATTATAATTCTAGACCATGATGGGGCGCCTGGGTGGCTCTGTCGGTTGGGCATCCGACTTCGGCTCAGGTCACGATCTCCCGGTTCATGAGTTCGAGCCCCGCGTCGGGCTTTGTGCTGACAGCTTGGAGCCTGGAGCCTGCTTCGGATTCTGTGTCTCCCTCTCTCTGCTCCTCCCCGACTCATGCTCTCTCTCTTTCTCAAAAATAAATACAGCTTAAAAATAATCTTTATAATTCTAGGCCATGTCTCCCCACTGGGAGTCATAAAATTAGTATAGTGTGTTCCATGTGCTGCTGGCTGCTGTGTCTGACATTTATGGTCTGGGTGCTGCTGCTCTAGGCTGCTGGTGGTATACATTTTTAGTCACTTCTTCTGTACCATATAAAGGCATGAAGAAGAACACATGGGAGACCAGCAGTGATGGGAGGGGGGCACCTGTTCCCTCAAGATGGCGGGCAGCTCCATGCTGACCTGAGGCCAGAGTAGTAGACTGCCCCATGTCTCCAGATTCAGGGCTGGGGAGGAGAGGCCTGACGGAGCCTTTGAGACTCTGGGTACCTGAAGACCTTGTTGGGCTGTCCAGGGTATGAGGGTGGCTCATGCCAATGGTCTCTGTTGGTCCTCATAGCCTGGGAAGGAGTGGAGCAAGGCTTCTCCTACCCATTACAAGGGAGGAGCCTGAAGCCTACAAAGGTTGAATGACTCACCCCAGGTTACACAGCCAGGAAGTGAAGAACCCAGGTCTCTGGACTTGAGAAATCTGGGTTCGGGCACATCATGCCCATGGGAGCTTGGCAAGCTGGCACCACGTGACAGAGCCCCTTGGGTGAAGGAGACCAGATGTTCTCCGGGGCATTCTCCTGGGGCCCAGGCTCTGTGTTCATCCTTCGGAAGGAGTAGGCAGGGAAAATCACATTTATGCCTTATTCAGCTTCCAACATGAGCATCTGGGTGCAATATGGTTAAAAAGAGGAAGAGAAACATTAAGGGTGGACTTGAGGGGTAACTCGTCTAGAAGGCAGGTTTAGGGTTGGGTGTGTGTAAAGAGGCCTAATACTGCCAGCACTAGTTGACGAAGCTACTGGATTCTTCCACAGAAACAGTCTGAGTGTTTTGTTCTCCAGTCAGATTGAGACCTCAACCCCTCAGACTCTTGCTTTCTTGTTTACTGAACACTGATATGCTAACCACAGTAACACTCACATAATTGGGGCCTTGTGCTCAGAGGTGAGGGGCCACAGCTTAGGAGTGTCCTGACCAGAGCTTGTCTGGACTGGGAAGAGTCAGAGAGGTGGGTCTGAGGCAGAATTCTGTAAAGGAATTCAGGGTTAAATATCAAATGTTGGGAAAGCCGAATGCAAACAATGGGGCCAAAGTCAGGAGAGAAACCGAAGCACAGAGCTGGGGATTCGAGTTGGATCCAGAAGAAGTATGAGCTAGGTGTGAGGTCTGAAATGAGAGGTCAGGGTCAAGGAGAATAGCTGGAATGTTTTTGGGCCCTGGTTTTATAGTGTTTTGAACCTTGGGGGTGCCTGGGTGGCTCAATCGGTTAAGCATCAGACTCTTTTTTAAATTTATTTTTTGTTAACGTTTTATTTATTTTTGAGAGACAGACGGAGCATAAGCATGGGAGGGGCAGAGAGAGAGGGCGACACAGAATCCAAAGCTGGCTCCAGGCTTCAGGCTCCGAGCTGTCAGCACAGAGCTCAACACGGAGCTCGAACCCACAAACCACAAGATCACGACCTGAGCGGAAGTTGGATGCTTAACCGACGAGCCACCCACGTGCCCCTTAAGCATCAGACTCTTGATCTCAGCTCAGGTCTTGATCTCAGGGTCATGAGTTCAAGCCCCATGTTGGGCTCCATGCGGGGCATGGAGTTGACTTAAAAAATAAAAAAAGTGTTTTGAACCTTGGAGTCCAAAGGCCCTGTAAAATATTGTTTCAGTTTCACTGCAGCCAGCAAAGTGACACTTCCTGTTGACCAGCACTTTTGATAACATTCATCATTATAATTAAAAAATGTATCTCATCGAAGGCTGTGGTCCTGGGGGGTCTTACTGTCTGGGGGAATTAGGTGCCTGGGTGTTCCCAGGGCTTGCACAGGGCCCAGCATGAGGCAGACCCTCCGTAGGCATCAGGTGATACGGTTATCACCCCAACATGTGCCTATCGGGCCTTCTGGAGACAGAATCTGGAGGCCAGCCCTCTGTGGCCCTCCTCAGCTGTCCCTAAACGGGGGAGCAAGCCTCCTCTCTTGGAGCAGCCTGGTGGACACAGGCCCTGCTCTCCAGAACCGGAACTGAAAGGTCCAGTTTCTATTCTGGAACAAGCTATGTGACAACAAGACCTCCTCTTTCTCAGTGTTGCCAAACACAAGATGGAGACATAAAAGTTACCCTTCTAATATTGGGAGCTATGGTGGGGGAGATGAAGTTTGTTAAAGTCAAGAAATGGAAAGATAAAAAAGCCTTGTAAAAATGCAGGAAGCTATCAGAGGTATTTATAGGGAGAGGAGTAAGAATGTGGAATCTGGGAGCACAAGGGATGAGAACTACGGTCCCAGGCCCTTCCTGCTCCCTGGACACTTGTCCCACATCCAAGCTCTCAGAGGGAGGTTTATCCTGGAGGTGACTCCTGGCCAAGAAGAGGCACTCAGAGTCTGCACAAATATTGAAGAAAGTAAACTGGCCTGGTGCTTCCAGAAAGGCATAGGAAGCGAGCAGAATGAGAGAGAGAGGGCCTGGGGCGGGGGGGGGGGGGGGGGGGGTTGGTGGTGCAGCATTTATCTGGGAGCTGCTAAGACGGCACGTTCCCCACCCTTTGGTACTCTCCCCTCTGAGGTGGGGAAGAGGCACAATGCCATTGTCCCCTGATGTGTGACAAATGTCTGCCTGACAAAGTCCACTTCTCCATCTAGCAATTTCTGAAGTCAGGAGGTGGTTGAGATGCCAGAGATCACAACATGTCCTGGTCTGGAAGGAGAGGATAGAACCCAGGAGAGCATAAGGCCCACGTGGGTCCTGCGATCCACTAAGAGCCTGGGGGCTCCCTAGAGGGGTCATGGAGCCTTCGTTTATGTACCTAAAAGATGGCACAGCCTGTTGGGGGCTGAAGGAGCAAGGCAGAAGCTGACCACCACATCAGTGACCACCAACACCAGACAGACTCGAGTAATAACGTATTATTACATTGTATTGAATGTTTGCTACATGCCAAGCACAAAGCACTAATTTATTTGGTCCTTACAACAGTGGTCAGGGAGGGTAGCAATTATATCCCCATTTAACAGATGAGGCAGCTGTGGTCAGAGAGGTAATTTTCTTTGCTTAAGATCATATGGGTGTGGGAAGCCAGCAGCTCAGCTCCACAGTCGGTCCTTGTGGGTGACAACATGAGGCTCACCCTGGCAGGGGAAGTAATCAGCATCCCCAGCATCAACCATGAGGCACTGGACCAGTGATCCCAGCAGTGAAGCCACCGACGCAGTGACATGACCAGGAGGACACAGCCATTTCCCTGGGGCCAGGCAGGTCTCCCCTGAACTCCACACAGCTCTCACAGGCTCACACGGCCCTGGGGCAGGAGAGTAGACTGGAGAGTGTCCTGAGACTGGACAGTGACTGAGACTTTAATTCCTGAGCTGCATGAGTACGACACAGAGCCCGATGAGGGGCTGGATCCCAGGAACCGTGAGATCGTGACCTGAGACCAGATGAAGAGTCAGACGCTTAACTGACTGAGCCACTCAGGTGCCCCGGAATGGAACTTTTATATGGAGGGACAAGGGGGGACTCCCCCTGCCCTTCTGCGCCTGGCTGAGTGGTGGCTTCCCGTTGCAGCTGCCTTGTACCCATGTGTGGCACAGAAGGGGGTAGAGGCTGGGCTGGGAGAGGGGTCTGTATGCAGCGGGACTGCTGGCCAGAGCTGCAGGAACCCCCAGAATGAGTTCGAGGCTCTTCCGATTGGAAGGCTGCTGCTGACACTTCACAGAGCTCCGGCCTGTGCCAAAGTAACCAGAGCTCAGGCTGCCCTCTGCCTCCAGGATCCCTCCCCCCTCGGATCCCGGAGAGGCTGACTAGCAGATAGGAGCTGGGTCTCGCAGATGAAGTCATCTGTTTTGGTGCCAGGGAAGGGAAGGGCTGAGGGGAGCTGGCGGAGGGGCCACAGGGCCCGCTCTCTGTCTGCCTTTCCCAGGCTGGCGCCACAGGTTGGAAAGCCTGAGTCTTATCTGGGGAGTGCCCATTTTGGGAGAGTGGTGGGGGGGTGGGAATAGGGTCCTCCCTCCCTCCTGGAGGGCAGAGGACTGGTGAGGAGCGTCTGTGCATTGTTAGCAAATCTGGAAGAGAAAATGAGAGTTTGGTTGAATGTCAGAGATTGGGGAATTTATAAGTCTCTTGCAAATTCTGTCCAGCTGATACTGTGAATGATTTAATCCATCATCTGATCTGAGCCCTCCTCTTGACCATCTGCCATTCTACAGAAGAAAAAAATAACTGAAAGTCCATTCCAAACTGTAACCGCTTTGCCCTGCTCTCCAGGCACTGTTCTCTGTGTCACTGTCTTTGAAGGAGCCCCATGGAGTGTGTGAAGTTTGTCCCTGGACTTCAGCAAAGCTTGGGTTTCAGATTCATTTTTATGAAAAGAGATGTGGGCACGCTTCCTAACGTCACACACATTTAAAAAAATTTTTTAATGCTTATTTATTTTTGAGAGAGAGAGAGAGAGAGAGAGACAGAGTGTGAGTGGGGGAGAGGCAAAGAGAGGCAGACACAGAATCCAAAGCAGGCTCCAGGCTCTGAGCTGTCAGCACAGAGTCCGATGCAGGACTTGAACACATGAACCACGACTTCATGACCTGAGCCAACGCCGGATGTTCAACTGACTGAGCCACCCAGATGCCCCTGCCAAATACAGTTTTTGAAATTAAAAGTTTAGCACAGAGTTCAGAAATCTTACATGTACAGATGGATGCACTCTTACTGATGGATATACCCTTGTAACCAACACCCAGCTCCAGACACAGACCTGTCCCTGTGCTCTTCCCCAGTCGCCGTCTGCCCCAACTGTGACCAGGACCTCCGTCCTAGTTTGCTGTGTCCTTGAAATTCATGCAAATGGAGTCATGAGGCACTGATCTTTTGTATCTGGTTCCCTTCCCCACCTTCACTCCTGGGAGACTCACTCTGTATTGTGTAAGTAGCAACAGTTCATTCTTTTCTTTCTTTAAGAACAATTTTAGAGCAGTTTTAGTTTAACAGCAAAATTGAGTGGAAGGTACAGAGAGTTCCCAAGGACTCTGTCCCCACACTCACAGCCTCCCTGGTGATCAACACATCCCCCCTACCAGCCCGATAAATTTGTTACAATTGATGAACCCACTTTGATGCATCATCATCACCCAAGTCCCTAGTTTACAACACAGTTTACCCTTGGGTACTATACATTCTATGGATTTAGATAAATATGTAAAGACATGTATGTATCTGTCATTACAGTATTTTTTTTTAAGCTTATTTTGAGAGAGAGACAACATGAGTAGGGGAGGGGCAGAGAGAGAGGGAGAGAGAGAGACAATCCTAAGCAGACTCTGCATGGCCATCGCAGAGCCTGATGCGGGGCTCGAACCCACAAAGCCACGAGATCAGAACCTGAGCCGAAACCAAGAGCCAGATGCTTAACTGACTGAGCCACCCAGGAGCTCCTGTCATTACAGTATTATACAGGGTAGTTTCCTGCCTTGAAAATTCTCTGGCTCCACCTGTTCATCCATCTTTCCCTGGTTCATTCTTTTTAGTGTTGGGGATATTCTGTGGTAAAAATATTCTGATATTCCACAATTATTTGTCTACTTAATTGTTGATGGGTACTTGCAGGTTAAGAATAAAGCTTCTATGAACATTCCTATACATGTGTTCTGGTGGATGTATGCCCTAATTTCTGTCATACACACACACACACACACACACATATATGTATATGCATATATATATATATACTTTATGCTCTACTCTGTTACTCTATTAATCAGTTCTAGAGTTATTAGATGCTGCCAGTTTTCTACTGTGTGTGCTTTAAACTTATGTATTATTTATTATAATTATTTTTTTTACCTTTATGCATTTTCTTTTTTATATATTATTTTGAAAAAAAATTTTTAACATTTATTTATTTTTGAGAGAGAGAAGAGACAGTGTGCGAGCCAGAGGGGGGGCGGGGAGGCTGGTGCAGAGAAAGAGGGAGACACAGAATCCGAAGCATCTCCAGGCTCACGAGCTGTCAGCACAGAGCCTGATGCAGGGCTTGAACCCACGGATTGTGAGATCATGACCTGAGCTGAAGCCAGTTGCTTAACCAACTGAGCCACCCAGGCGCCCCACCTTTATGCATTTTCTTAAAAACCAGGAGAATCAGTTGCTCTGCATCCTTCACCAATGCTTGGTATTTTCAGTCTTTTAAATTCTATCCATTCTGGTGGATTTGCCTTGGTACCGTGCTGTGGTTTTAATCTGCCTTTCCCTGACCACTCGAGAAGTTGAGCATCTCTTCAGGCGTGTCTCAGTCATCTGACCTACTCATGCCATCTGAGCTGCTCATGCCATTTGACCGGCTCATTTCCCAGGGTCATTTTTTAAATTTAGGAATTGATTTAATTTTCTTGGATATCAAAATTTACAAAAGCGTTCATTTATTTATTTAAAACAGTTTTTCAAAGTTTATTTATTTTGAGAAAGAGAGAGAGAGAGAGTGCGTGCATGTGTGAGGGAGGGCAGAAAGAGAGGAGAGAGAATCCCAAGCAGGCTCCACACTCAGCAGAGGCGATGCTGGGTTCAGTGTCACAAACAGCAAGGTCATGACCTGAGCTGAAATCAAGAGTCAGATGCTTAACTGACTGAGCTCCCCAGGCGCCCCTACAAAGGTATTTATTATGTAGATTGTGACAATAGTAGTTTTTTACAACTGAAAGCTTAGCTATTCATATAGCCACATTTGAAGAAGGCATTCAGATCCTTGACGGAAAAAGACGGGAGGACCTAGACTGCAATGCAGGCAGCCTTCCTCATCCAGCACCAGGACTCCAAGCCCAGATCCGACCAGCAGCTGGATGGAGGACTGGGGAGGACTGGGGAGGAATGCGATTCTTTGGGTGGGAGGAGGAATTCTCAAGATTCCGCTGCATTGTAAAGGCAGCTCAGCGCTCTTGGGTGAAGAAAATTACAAGGCCAGAGATAGGCAATGTTTTTGACATAAATGGCAGAAGGCTTCCCCAGGTGGGACAAGGTTGCTTTGTATCCAGAAGGCCGGTCTGGAGTCGGCATTGATTGCTGAGTGGACCCCAAGCACCAGGTGACTTTGTCAAGGTGTGGCTGCTCTAAAGGATGGGACGGCAAGGCTTTAGATGAGGGCTCCTGTGGGGCAGTCCTCAGGGGAGTGGCTCTGGAACTGTCTTCACGTTTTCTAGCTGCTTTTGTCTGGTTGCGGCTGACATGCTCTTTAAGTGACATCAGGACAGCTGATGGTGACTATCCTCTCATTAGAGCTTCAGCATTATTTTGAAACACACGTTCAACAGGTCTGAGCAGCATTCTTTTTTTTTTTTTTTAATTTTTAAAAATGTTTTTATTTTTGAAGGAGAGAGAGAGAGACAGAGCATGAGTGGGGGAGCAGCAGAGACAGAGGGAGACACAATTCGAAGCAGGCGCCAGGCTCTAAGCTGTCAGCACAGAGCCTGATGCGGGGCTCGAACACACAAACTGTGAGATCATGACCTGAGTGGAAGCTGGACGCTTCCAGGCACCCCGCCCTCTCCCCCCCAACCCCGCAACCCCTGAGCCACCCAGGCACCCCGCCCTCTCCCCCCCAACCCTGCAACCCCTGCATCATTCTTTTGGAGTGTCTCATGTAGATTCAAAAATCTACTCTCACTGTTACAAACTAGTTACACACCGTATTTGTCAACTAAAGAAAAGAAGAGCTGATACAGTCTTCACGCACAATTTTGATTGTTGCAAATTTCTGACGGGGTGCAAACATGGTTTAAATCGATTGTTTGTCACCCACTTGTTGTGAACAGGGTTTCTCATGGATGGTGACTTTAAAAAAACTCGAGGATCTCATCATTAAGTGTCTGTGACTGTTTGAAATATGAAAACAGACATGCAAACTATATATTCAGAGAAGTACTTTCAAAGGTCTCATTAAAATTTTAAAATATTTTAATTGGAAATTTTACTCCAGCTTCTAAAAATTTCATAGTTATTATGTTTTCTAATTACATTCCCCGTTTATGTGCTTAGTGTTTTGACTTTTACAGGCAGAAATTATTGGTTTCATGCAGTTCGTATACTATTTTTCATGTGTCTATCTTGTCTGTGTCGCTATAACAAGATCCTATAGACTGGGTTGCTTAAACAACAGAAATTTGTCTCTCACAGTCCTGGAGACTGGTAAGTCCAAGGTCAAGAGCAGAGGTGCGTCTGGTGAGAGACCACGTCTGGGCTCGCAGGCAGCCGTAACCTCACATGGAAAAAGGAGCAAGCTCTCTCCCGACATTCATAAAGGCACTGATCCCACTCATGAGGGCTCCACCCTTATGAGTTAATCACCCCAAAGGCCCCATTTCCAGACACCATCACCTTGGGGGTTGGGATTTCAACATACGAATTTTGGGGCGGGGTACAACATTCAGTTCATAACAGTACTGGAGCTTTATTACAGGTAGACAGGTTATAAAATGATTATTCTGTTACGGATTTCTCTCTCTGTTTTTTTTTTTTTTTGAGAAAGAGGGACGGAGGGAGAGAGAGAGAGAGTGCTTGAAGGAAAGGGACAGGGAAAGAGGGAGAGAGAGAGAATCTCTCTCCAAGCCCAGCACAGAACCAGACTCTGGGCTCTATCTCACAAACATAAGGTCAGGACCTGAGCCGAAGTCAAGAGTGGAACAGTTAACTGTTATGCCCAGAATTCGTGATCCCCAAAGACCACTAGGGAGCCGAGTCCGATGCAAAAGCAAAGAGCCTTTATTCGAGCTAGCTCGAGCTCAATCCCCTACCTGCACCGACGCAGCGGTGAGATACCAGGGAAAGAGAGCGAGTTTCAAAAGGACAAAGGTTTTATTGGGGCCTGGGGGCAGTTGGTGAGGTAATGGCTATGGCCTCAGCCGATTGGCTGGGGAAGGGTCCTGGGGAAGGGTTGAGTCCTGTTAGGCAGGTGAGGGGGGGGGTTACTCAAGGGGAGGAGGTGTGGTCAAGGTGAAGGACACAGAACAAGATGGAGTCGGCTGGCGTAGGCCCGCCCTTTCATTCCCCCCTTGTCATGTAGCTTAGGGACCCAATCATGGGACCGGCTGCATTTATGGTGACAAGGGGAACAGAGTTTGGAGGTTTACGCAAAGTTCTGGGAACCAAGTGTCCCTGGGGTGGCTCTGGGACGTCTGATTAAGTATTGTCCCTGAGCTGGTGTCTATGATCTGCCAGGTGATGTTTTGGGGGGTGTGGGGACTCCCGGCAGCATGAGCAATGACAAGCAGAGTTAACAGAGTTACCAATATTAGGTAGGTCAAATGCGCTGTAGCTTGAGCTTGAGCGGGTTGTGTTGGTCCCGACTGATGGCCCATCGCGTGACAACGTCCTTCCGGATCGAGGAGGGGTCCGCTGGCTGAGCGTGGGTGTGATGGACCCAGGTCGCGATGCCGTCTACCTTGAGAGCGGTGGGGGTTGTCAACACCACGATGTAGGGTCCCTTCCAGCGCGGCTCGAGAGTCTCTCAGTGGTGCCTCTTGACGTAGACCCAGTCTCCCGGCCTGTACTGATGAGGTGTCGGGATCGGGCCAGCCTCGTAGATGCATGGAGGTGCAGCCAAATGTCCTCGTGCACCCTCTGGAGCCCGCTCAAGGAAAGAAAAAGTTCTTGATTTTTAAACTCAGCAATAAGTTCAGCTTGAAGGCTGGGAATAACAGGGGGTGGCCTGCCAAACATGATCTCGTAGGGAGTAAAACCCAGAGTGTAAGGAGTGTTTCTAACCAGGTAAAGGGCATACGGTAGGAGAGTCACTCAGTCCCCGCCAGTCTCCATGGTTAATTTGGTAAGGGTCTCTTTTAGGGTTCTATTCATTCTTTCTACCTGTCCTGAGCTCTGGGGCCTATAAGCACAATGTAATTTCCCGTTTGCCCCCACCGCCTTGGCTACTGCCTGTGTTACCTGCGAGATAAAAGCTGGTCCATTGTCTGATCCTACCATGGCAGGAAAACCATACCTGAGTAAGATGTCTTCTAGTAGCTTCTTAGCCACCGTCTGAGCCGTTTCATGCTTGGTTGGGTAGGCCTCCACCCAGCCAGAGAAGGTGTCTGTAAATACCAGGTCCTCGTGTAGAGCCTCGTCGAAGATGGTGGGTGAATTTTTGAATCCCTGAGGTAGCCGTGTCCAGGTGAGTTGCCCACTGTAGCCCTCCTCCGGATCATGCCACTCAAAGGCGAACAAGGGTTGGTTCTGGGGTGCCAACGGCAGACTGAAGAAGGCGTCCTTTAAATCTAGTACAGTATACCAGACCCTGGAGGGCGCCAAGGAGCTCAAGAGAGTATATGGGTTGGGAACAGTTGGGTGTATGTCCACGACCCTCTTATTTACTTCCCGGAGGTCTTGTACCGGTCGGTAGTCATTTGTGTGAGGCTTTTTGACCGGCAGTAAGGGGGTGTTCCAGGCAGACTGGCAAGGAACTAGTACCCCTAGGCTTCGTAGTCTCCGGATGTGTGGCTGGATCCCCTTCCAGGCCTCCTGAGACATGGGGTATTGTTTGATCCTTACCAGACTCTCTCCTGGCTTGAGCTCTACCAGGACTGGGGTCCTGTGAGCGGCTAGTCCCATTCCCCCCCGTCTCTGCCCAAACCGAGGGGAATTCTTGTAGCCATCTGTCTATATTATTGTCTCTCGGGAGCGCCTCCTGGTGGAGGAGGTATTCATCCTCCAGTTTCATGGTCAGGACCTGGATGCGGTGGCCCTTGCCATCCGTGACCTGAGGCCCCCCTTGTCTGAAAGTTATCTGAGCTCCAATCTTGGTCAGTAAGTCCCGTCCTAACAGTGGGTAGGGGCATTCTGGTATTACCATAAAGGAGTGGGATACCCGGCCCGTTCCCAAATCTACTGTTCTTCGGGTAGTCCATGAATACTGGCTCATACCAGTTGCCCCTTGTACCCAGGACTTCTTGCTGGCTAGTTTTCCTTGTGGGGTGCGGAGGACCGAATGTTGTGCTCCGGTGTCGACAAGGAAGTCAATAGGGGTCCCCTCCACTTTAAGAGTTACCCTGGGTTCGGGGAGAGGGTCCGAACCCTGACTCCCCTAATCACTTAGTTCATCCAGCTCTAGGACTTTTACTCGATCAGTCTTGCTTCCCTTCCCGCCAGCTCTTTTTGGACAATCTCGGGCCCAATGCCCTATCTCCTTGCAGTATGTGCACTGATCCTTCTGCAGCCTCTGCTTCCCCCCCTTGGTGCTTTTACCTTTTCTTGTGTCGTCTGCCAGCTGCCGGAGACGGCGGTCTCGTTCCTCGGGGAAGTCAGCAGTGGTAGCTAGTAGTATTCTGGCCAGGTCTCGAGTCTGCTTACTGCTGGCAGCCGCCATGGCGCGAGCCTGCTTGTCCTCAGGAGGCTCCTGGTTATTGTATATCTTTTCGGCTACCACCAGTAAGTCCTGCAGACTTTTTTTCTCCTAGTCTATCTATTTTCTGTAATTTTCTCCTAATGTCTTTGGCCGATTGGTTTACAAAGGCCATGATAACAGCTGCCTTGCTTTCCGGAGCCTCTGGATCCATGGGGGTATAGGTACGGAATGCCTCCATGATCCGTTCTAAAAAGGCAGCCGGAGATCCATCTTTTCCCTGTTGTACATTTCCTACCTTGGCCAAATTGGTTGGCTTTCTAGCAGCCATTCGGAGACCCCCCCATTAGAGTCTGGCGGTAGACCCGGAGCCTCTCCTTACCTTCTGCCGTGTTGAAATCCCACTGGGGCCGAGTTAAGGGGAAGGAGGCATCTATCTGAGCCTGGTTGGTGGTGGGATTCCCGTCTGCGCCTGGAACTAGTTTTTGGGCCCCACTGAGGATTCTTTCTCTTTCTTCAGTCGTGAACAGGACCTGCAAAAGCTGCTGGCAATCATCCCACGTGGGCTGATGGGTAAAAAGAACAGAGTCTAATAAATCAATAAGCCCTGCCGGTTTCTCGGAAAACTTAGGATTCTGAGCTTTCCAATTGTAGAGGTCACTAGTGGCGAAAGGCCAATAGTGATGGGGCTGATTCCCCTCCGCGTCTGGGGGTCCGGTGGCTCGCAGCGGCAGAATAGTGGAGTCAGCGGCGGAGGCGGATTGCCCCCTCTGAGCCCTTTGTCTGGTAAAGGGCGGGCTTCCCCCTGGAGCGTTTCCGCCTCCCGCTCTCGGAACAGCGTCTGCCTCCCCCGGAGGGGGAGGATGGTGTTCTTCCGGCATCCTAGAGGGGTTATACGGGGGAGGAAAAATTAATTCTTCTTCAGTACCCCCCTGTAGGACAGGGTAGAGGGGTGCTGAAGGCTGGGTAAGACTTTTCCTCTTCTCTGTCTCCTGCAAAGCAAGAATGGGTTTTGGCTCCGGAGGGAGCAGGGTTAGGAAGGGCTTAAGCCAAGAGGGTGGGTCTTCTACAAGGTCCTGCCAAGTGATAATGTAAGGGAGCTGATCAAGATGGCCCGCCTTAGGCTGAGAGATGATACTCCTGACTCGGTGGATGGTAGGGAGGTCGAAGGTCCCCTCTGGTGGCCATCCGACATTGAAAGTTGGCCACTCGCTAGAACAAAAAAACTGCAACCGACCCTTTCGGACTTCCACACTGAGGTTGTTAGCTCTTCCCCTCACATCCTTAAAGTGATCAATCATAATACTTAGAGGAGTAGTCTGAGTCTGTCCCATAACGTCCGTCCAGTAAGTCCACAGAACAAAACAGAGAAACACAAAAACAGACAAACAGAGGGCCCCTAGAAAGTCTTCCAACTCCATGGAAGCAAAACTGCAAGCTAGCTTAGACCTTTGAGGGGATTCCATGTCCCTCCAAAACCGATGAGGGGATTCCACGTCCCTCCAAAACCGATGAGGGGATTCCACGTCCCTCCAAAGACGACGGCCTCACGCCGACCAGCGGGAGCGACCCGCCTCGTCTCCGACCTTTGAGGGGATTCCACGTCCCTCCAGAAGGGAGAATCGGAACGTCTTCCGAAACTCCCGGCCCGTGGTCCTCCAGTGCGTCCACTTAGACCGCGTCGGGCACTACCAGAATTCCAGAAATGAGCTCACACAGAAAAGACAGAACAAACAGACACTAACCGTGGCCAGTCAGGCTCTCCGGGTCGGGGTCCCTCGGGGTTCTTGGGGATCCCGGACGAGCCCCCAAATGTTATGCCCAGAATTCGTGATCCCCAAAGACCACTAGGGAGCCGAGTCCGATGCAAAAGCAAAGAGCCTTTATTCGAGCTAGCTCGAGCTCAATCCCCTACCTGCACCGACGCAGCGGTGAGATACCAGGGAAAGAGAGCGAGTTTCAAAAGGACAAAGGTTTTATTGGGGCCTGGGGGCAGTTGGTGAGGTAATGGCTATGGCCTCAGCCGATTGGCTGGGGAAGGGTCCTGGGGAAGGGTTGAGTCCTGTTAGGCAGGTGAGGGGGGGGGGTTACTCAAGGGGAGGAGGTGTGGTCAAGGTGAAGGACACAGAACAAGATGGAGTCGGCTGGCGTAGGCTCGCCCTTTCATTAACCATCTGAGCCACCCGGGAGCCCTGGATTTCTCTTATTATCTTTAAAAGTTTGATCCGTTTGGAATTTATCCTAGTACAGTGAAGGAAGGATGGAGTTTTCTGAACACTATTGAATAATCTTTGATTCGATGGCTTCTGTATCCTTTCTAAATGCTCATTTTTATTGGGTCTGTGTCTTGACTTCAGTGATCTGTCTAGTCATTTGTTTCCTTATCACACTGTTTTAATCATTGAGACTAAGAAATAGGTTTTAACATCCAGAAAGGATACTTGTCAATACTCTTCACCTTCAGAGTTCCTCATGAGATCCTTACTTTCAAATGTTTTCCTATGAGACTTGCAACTAGCTTGTCTGATTCTAAGCTTTTGGATATTTTGTAAAAGGTCACACTCAATTTATAGGTTAACAGAGAGAATTGCCATGGTTGTCCTATTGAAACTTCTTATCTAAGAACATGGTGAAACTTCCCATGTGTTCAAGTCTTCTGGATCCCTCCACAAAGGTTTAAAGTGCACTTGACCCTCCCCCCATCTTGAACAACACGGATTTGAACCAAGTGGGCCCATCTAGATGTGGATTTTTTTTTTTTTATAAATACAGAACTATAAATGTATTTTCTCTTATCATTATCTTTTTTAACAAAATTTTTAAAAAAGTTTATTTATTTTGAGAGAGAGAGAGAGAGAATGTGGGACGGGCAGAGAGAGGGAGAGACAGAGAATCCCAGGCAGGCTCCACACGGTCAGCACAGAGCCCGATGGGGAGCTCGAACCCATGAACTGTGAGATCATATATAACCTGAGCCAAAACCAAGAGTCTGATGCCCAACCAATGAACTACCCAGGCGCCCCTCTCTTATCATTTTCTTTTCTTCTTCTTCTTCTTTTTAATGTTTATTTACTTTTGAGAGAGAGAGACAGAGTGTGAGCAAGGGAGGGGCAGAGAGAGAGAGGGAGACACAGGATCTGAAGTGGGCTGTACTGACAGCTCAGAGCCTAAGTTTGGGCTTGAACTCACAGACTGTGAGATCATAACCTGAACCTAAGTCAGATGCTTAACCAACTGAGCCACCAGGTGCCCCTCTTATCATTTTCTTGACAATATCTTTTCTCTAGTTTACTTTACTCTGGGAATACAGTACATGGTACATACATCATACAAAATATGTTTTAATCAACCATTTATGTCATCGGTCCGGCTTCGGGGCCACAGTAGGCCATTAGCAGTTAAATTTTTGGGAAGTCAAAAATTCTACTAAGATTTTTGGCTGCGCGGTGGAGGGCACCCCTACCTCCCCCCCTCACACCTCCCCTGTTGCTCAAGGGTCAATTGTAACTTCATGTAAGTATTTGCTCATTCCTTGTTAAATTTACTTTTACATATTTTACTTTTTGTTTGCTATTTTAAGTAGAGTCTTTTCTTTCATTTTATCTTTCAGCTAGTTGTTGCTTGTACTGGCAAACTTAAAAGAAAGATCACCATCTGACGAGATTGCTTTGAAGATTAGAAATATTATGGAGGGGGTGTCTGGGTGGTTCAGTCAGTTAAGCATCTGACTTCAGCTCAGATTATGATCTCAAAGTTTGTGAGTCTGGGCCCCACATGGGGCTCTGCTGACAGCTCAGAGCCTGGAGTCTGCTTCAGATTCTGTGTCTCCCTCTCTTTCTGCCCCTCTCCCACTCACTCTCTGTTTCTCTCTCTGTCTCAAAAATAAACATTAAAAAAGTTTTTATTAAAAAAAATATTATGGAGAAAAACACTCACCATGGACCTTGGAACATGTCTCCTTTGACCTCTTGTTAAATAGAATCCGGGTATAGGCCTGATTTTTGCCATGGATTCTTATTATTAACTAATAGATTCAGATGTACCCAACGTCTCTCGAAATCACGTGATGTGCCAGACATTGTGCTAACCACATTATTTCTGGCCTCTTGTGTGATTATTATTTTCCATTTACAGATGAGTAACTGCACTTGAATGCTTTTCCTCATATCACTCAGCTGGTAAGTGACACGTCAGCTAGTTAAGTTACATCCAAATCTGAACTTTTCAGGGCTATTCAATTCACTGACTCTCCATTATATTCGTTTTTCACACCCCTTGTTTTCCAAATTAGTTTCTTTCCTTTTATATACTTTTAGGTACAAGGGTTAGCCCTTCAGCCTCCAATTGATACATCTTACCAGCTTATCTTTGCTAATGTTTCCATCTCTTAAACAGTCAGAAGTGGATTTCCTTTACAAAACTGGAATAAATATGTTCCTCTTCCCGTCCCACCCTCCCCCACCCCAAACCGTGTACATTTTCATCTAGTGTATGATGTGAGGTTTATAACCACATTCACATTTTTCCAGGTTTCTGTCTCTTACACATGTTGTTGAAAATTGCCAACTGTAAATGGAAAAGTGGAGAGAGTGGTTGTCTCGGCCCGGTAAAGAGCCACAGGATGAGAGAGAATAGTGGACTATTTCGCCGCCTGCTGTAGCGTGAAAAACAGGCACGTCGCGCCCTCTGGTGGTGAAAACAGGAACTGTAACCACTAGCCTCTGGGGCTTTAGAGACTTGGCCTTCCCTTCCTTCCCCACTGACATTCTCACCTGAGGGTTCTGCTTCGTGCGGTGTTGACGAGTGAGGGAGAGCTAGGCCTGAGAGCTTCCAAAGGCTCTTAGCTTTTCAGCGACCTGAGTACCTTTGAATCATCATCAGATTGCATTTAATTTTTTTTTAATTTGCATTTTTTTCTGGTCCTACACAAGTTATATGCGCATTTTGCAAAATGAGCCAGGTGAAAAAAGTTTAAAAAAATTCAACTGTTGCCCACCATTTTGGCCGTCTCTCTTCCCTAAATACGCGTGGTGTGGAGCATGGAGACCTGGTGCCTTTCCCAGTTTCTGGCCTATCCAGGAGCGTGATTTTGGGCAAGTTCCTTCCCCTCTATGAGCCTCAGTTTTCCCATCTGTAGAGATGATTTCTGAGGGCCTTTCCAGATACAGGCATTGGTTTGTATGTATTTTCAGATAATGAGCGGCCTCGAGCAGCAGACCCGCCTGTCCACTGGCCCACGCAGAGGGCTGCCTTCCTTGGGTCAGAGCTGGAGCATCCTCCCGGGATGGCCACACCCGGCTCCGGATCCCTCCTCCACTCCCGGCTCAGGACACTAATTGCTGTGGTCCTTGGTTTTTTTCTTGTGGTCTCTGACTTCCACTTGCTGTGAGGCTAAGGCCACAGCCTTATTTCTGTAAACTCTCATGTTCTGTAAACACAGATTACAGAGCTGTCTGGAGAGTGGACAGTGGCGTGGAGAAATCACAGCACAGCACAAGGCTCTGCCTTGTTAACTTGGTTTTTTATCGAATGCGGACTCTGTGCCGGGCAGTGCGCCGACCATGAGGGGCTCATAGGAAATGAAGTAACTGTCAAGCTGGACCTTGGAGAAGACACAGGGGCACTGTCAGCTGGTGATCTCCGCGGACTTCGCAGTTTTAAGGCTGCAGAGAAGCAAAAACAGACAGAGTCTGCCATCTGGTGGCAGAAAAGAGTCATACTCCATAAGGAAGGCTTGTGCAGTGCCTGCCAAAAAACCCTAAAAAGCAAAACCAAACCAAAACAAAACCCCGAAAAAACAGAGCAAAAGGGAAAAGAAGAGCTGGCCAAGGCCTTGAGTGTCTGACAGAACAGTGGGAACAATTGGATTTATTTATTTTGAGAGAGAGAGAGAGAGAGAGAGAGCGCGAGCATGAGGGAGCCGGGGAGGGACAGACGGAGAGGGAGAGAGAATCTCAAGCAGGCTCCTCTCAGTGTGGAGCCTGACAGCTCTATCCCGTGAACCATGAGATCATGACCTGAGCTGAAACCAAGAGTCGGATGCTTAACTGAGCCACCTAGGTGCTCCGGCTTGATGGGGTAATTGAGAAGGGGCATGTGGGAATCTTCTGGGGGCGATGGAAATATCCTATATCTTGATCCGGGTGTGGTTTTCGGGGCTGTGTAGTACATATATGCACGTCTGTATACATGTACACACATATACATATATATTAGTGTAACCCTCCACCCTCCCTTCAGTGCAGTTGCCATTTTGTGATTATTGATGGGTTGTTTATTTACTTTTGGTTTATGACTTCTACTATGCTATAGACGCAAAAAGTACAGAGATTACATCCCCCTCCCCCTCCTTCCCCCCACAGCTTTTGGTGCCTGTTTACATAGTAGCCATGAATTATCTACTTGTTAGATGAATAAGTGAATACAAAAAAAATATGAACGGATTTTTGCATTTTGGGATGCTTTGTTCTTGCCCTGAAGGAAATAAATATAACTCAGAATTGCATAGGATGATCAAGAGTAGTGTTTATAAGGAAGATTTTTTTTGAATCAATAAAACTATCGCGTATTTATTTATTTTTAAAAGTTTATTTATTTTGAGAGAGAGAGAGAGAAAGGATGAGCTGGAGAGGGTCAGAGAGACCCTCTGACTTCGGTTCAGGTCATGATCTCACGGTTCGTGGGTTTGAGCCCTGCATTGGGCTCTGGGCTGACAGCTCAGAGCCTGGAGCCTGCTTCAGATTTGGTCTCCATCTCTGTCTTCCCCTTCCCTGCTCATGCTCTGTATCTCTCTGTCTCTCAAAAATAAATAAAATGTTAAAAAATTAAAAAAAATGTGACTTATGGAGAGACCGCCCAAGTGGGAGGCCAGAATCGCGATGTACTTTCTACTGTTATTCCGGCTGGGTTAGCTGTCTCTGAATGGACTAGTTTATTTTTATTTTTATTTTTTAAAATTTTATTTTTTATTTTTTAAAATTTACATCCAAATTAGTTAGCATATAGTGAAACAATGATTTCAGGAGTAGATTCCTTAGTGCCCCTTACCCATTTAGTCCATCCCCCTCCCAGAACCACTCCGGTAGCCCTCAGTGTGTTCTCCATATTTATGAGTCTCTTCTGTTTTTATTTTTATTTTTAAGTAATTTTTTCTATGCTTCCAATCTTCCAATGAAGCATACCAGTTTGGCAATATACCCTCTAGCTGAGCTCCACTTGGACTTCAAAGCTTCATGTGTCAGCAATATGGTTTGTACACCTGAAATTTGCTAAGAGGGTGGTTCTTTTTTTTTTTTTCAATATATGAAGTTTATTGTCAAATTGGTTTCCATACAACACCCAGTGCTCATCCCAACAGGTGCCCTCCTCAATGCCCATCACCCACCCTCCCCTCCCTCCCACCCCCCATCAACCTTCAGTTTGTTCTCAGTTTTTAAGAGTCTCTTATGCTTTGGCTCTCCCTCACTCTAACCTCTTTTTTTTTTTTACTACCCCTCCCCCATGGGTTTCTGTTAAGTTTCTCAGGATCCACATAAGAGTGAAACCATATGGTACCTGTCTTTCTCTGTATGGCTTATTTTACTTAGCATCACACTCTCTAGTTCCATCCACGTTGCTACAAAGGGCCATATTTCATTCTTTCTCATTGCCACGTAGTACTCCATTGTGTATATAAACCACAATTTCTTTATCCATTCATCAGTGGATGGACATTTAGGCTCTTTCCATAATTTGGCTATTGTTGAGAGTGCTGCTATAAACATTGGGGTACAAGTGCCCCTATGCATCAGCACTCCTGTATCCCTTGGGTAAATTCCTAGCAGTGCTATTGCTGGGTCATAGTGTAGGTCTATTTTTAATTTTTTGAGGAACCTAAGAGGGTGGATCTTAAGCGTTTTCATCACACACACACACACACACACGTAACTATGCGAGGTGATAGATGTGTATTAGCTTGATTATAGTTATTGTTTCATAATGCATATTAAATCATCAAGTTGCATACCTTAAACAGGTACACTTTTAAATTGTCAATTATACCTGGAAAAGGCTGGGGAATAAAAGCTTCTTGTGTCATAGGAAAGCCTGCAGGTCACATCATGGATTACCATTAACTCTGCCAGCTTGTATTGTGATTATTTATGCTTCTCTCCTTCTAAATAATCTCTGAGCATTTGAGGTTAGGGCCCGCCTAATCCTTTTTTTACGTATTCTCCAGGGGGAGTCTGGGAATGTTCAGTAAGAGGAAAAATTCACAGAAAAGGTTGATTGGTTTGCAAACCCTTTCCTAGACTTAAGCTCTCCTCTTTGTGTTTAAACAGATGTGAGTAAAGAGGAGACTCTACCCACCCCAAAGAAAATGCAAATCCCCCCTTTTATAGCCTGTGCTGGGTTGTCTAGTGTTCCTCTCCAAATTCTGTCCACTTGGACCTTCAAAATATGACCTTATTTGGAAATAAGGTCTTTGTAGATGTAACTAGTTGAGACGAGGTCATACTGGATTAGAGTCAGCCCTCAATCCAATGGCTGGTGTCCTTATAGAACGCTATGTCAAGATACAGAGACCCTCACAGATGAGGAAGAAGAAGTGATGTAGCTCTAAGCCAAAGAGAGCCAAGGATTGCCAATAACCACCAGACCTCGGAAGAGACAAAAAAACGATTTTTCTCTGGAACCTTCAGAAGGAACATGGCCCTGCTAATACCTTGATTTTCAACTTTCTTGCCTCTAGACCCGTGAGAAAATAAACTTCTGGTGTTTTGAGCCACCCAGTTTATGGTAATTTGTTACGGCAGACCTGGTCCGAAAATGTAGCCAAAACTTTAGACCTCCAAGTCTGATTCTGAAGAAAGAAATTTATACTAAGGCGATGGTGTCGGGAGGGGTTTCTGATTGTCCCTGAGATTCTGCTTTCCCTTTGCGTGTGTCAGTGGATACTGTTTTGATTCCTACTGCCACGGCGGTGCTGGCTTCACAGTGTATGGGTAGAATGCAGGGGCATTTCCCCAGGGGCAGCAAAATCCTTCCTTGTACGTACCCCAACCTAACACCCTGCCAGGATGGTTAAGCCAGATGACACATTGCCAAGCATGTTACATATTTGCCATACAGATAATGTTAAAACAACTGTACGATAAGGTATCGGTAAACGTTCTCAGTGTCCTTCAGATTTCTTGATTTCCAGTAACATGCATTCACTCCGGACATTTTTAAGCTTAAGGGGAATGCGCTAGAGCTGGGCCTCATAGAAAAGGCTCGGAAGATGGCCATAAATGCAGGGGCCCTCTCGGGTCACTCTGCTGGAGTAGGGTCCTGAAACAACCTGTTGCACTACGAGCAACAAGTTTCCCGATGGCGCCCATGGAGTGAGACAGATGTCTGATTGCTAAGCCTAAATCCTGGACTTTCTGCATGGCTGCCCTGTGATACGGAGAACAAAGATGAACAGTTTTGGCTTCCTCAGAGAGGATGGCCACTATCTCTAGGGTTTTACCCATGGAGCCACAAGGTGAGTACAAAATGGCTTTTATGTGTGATAACTCAGTTCTCTTCTTTATTTCATATGTGGGCTTTCAGCAAGAATAACTGAACGTTCCAGTCTCGTCCAAGCGGCACTGAAGAGCATCAAAGACAGTGATGAGTGTTTCTTCTTGCATCCCGTTGTCAAAGTTAGAGCCATATCTCACCCCAGGCTGATATAATCATGATTTGGGGAACCACAAGAAAAGGGTAGAGATCTTTAGCCTTTATTTTGGGTTGTGGACCCTTCTGAAATCTGATGAAGGAATATTTGCTTTCTCCCTTCACCCAGATTTCTCTTTTTATTTCCTGCTTTTATGTTTTGAGCCCCACATCAGGCTCTGCACTGTCAGTGCAGAGCCTGCTTGGGATTCTCAACCCCCCCCACCCCTCCCCTACTTGTATGTGCTCTTTCTTTCAAAACAAATGAATAAACTTCAAAAAACAAAAAAAGGCTAGCTAAAATATAGATGCCCTGGCAAGCTAGCCCTGAGGACTACTGATGATTTCTGGTTTTTCTTTTTTGCTGGAATGTTGAGGATTAAGATGGGAGAGCCCGAGCAGTCAGGACTTCCAGAAAGAATGAAGCCCTGCCTAGCTTTCCAGGGTGGAGACTCAGATGTGTTCCTTCAGGCACATCCTTGGAGAAGGGAAACCCCGAGACTCAGCTGGTGTTCTTTTTCCTGAGCAGCTAATGACAAGGATCTCCATGAAGATCTGTGACCTCTGCCCCTGGGGGAGGGGGCCCTGGAGGGCTGGTGAAGAGATGCTGCTGGAGCAAGGCTGTCCCACTGACAGCTGGGAGTTTTGTGTGGGTCTATATGGCTCATTGCTTCCACCCCAGCAGTTGGCGAAGTGATGGTTGGTGAGTGGAATCTTAGGGCAACATTGATCTTGATGCATCAGAGCTACTGAGTAGAGCCACAAACGCAATGTAGCAGCCAGGAACGTTACAGCTTTAAGCCACAGGAAGAATTTTGAGGGGCTTGCTGTTCCATGGATCTACTTGGATTCTTGACTCCTCATTGGATCACAACCTACAATCACTACAAACTACAATTAATACTTCCAGTTAGATTCCTACGCTTAGCAATTGAGAGGTGGTATAGATTAACAGTAAAGACACAGGCTCAAGACTGTCTGGATTCAAACCCAGTACTAACTCACTCTTACTGGTTGTGTGACCTTGAAAAATTCCTTCATCTACAAAACTGGAGAAAAAAGTTGATTTTGTTGTGAGAATTAAGTGATTTAGTAGATGTAAACCACTTAAAAGTGTGACTGGCACATAGTAAGCTATTGTTATTGAGCCCAGCATACATCATACATATCCTTGGGCCGGTAGCCATGTGTTAATCAACTGAATTTAAATTGGAAATAGGAATTAGTGATTGGAGACGGGAGGGTGGAAAAAAAAATAGGAGATGCATTTTGCCCCAGTGCCCCTTTACAAAATACTTCTGGAATTTTGCCAGTCAGTTCGTGAGAATCTGCCTCCCATTTGCTACCCATGGCTCATTAATGATCCTTACACACAGAGTGCAGATTTTATCCTTTTAGCTATTCATGTAGCCTTTTAATTGGATCCATGAGGTGAGGGTCAATACTCATCGACCTGGGGAGGATTATTTTTCAACATTTTTACACAAGACAATATGTTGTGACAGAATGAAACCCAAGTCCATCCCACTCTGCAACCGAAGAAGCACCTGCCTTTGAGCGCAGTGCAAGTACGGATTTGTATTCCATCATGTCCAAACAATCCATTCCCTGAAGGAAAAAAAAGAATGGAAAAGAAAAATCAGGCTTCTGAGGCTGGGAGAAATCCTAGACCTGCCCTCTCTTCCTGGTGGGGCACCTATTACTTTGCAACTTACCTTTTACATTCTGTCCTCTCACCTCCTGTCATCTCTCAGTGAGGGCCACCACGTCTAAGGCTCATCAGAGGAAGTTGGAAGGAAATAGGGATTTGGATAGCTGAACGGTGACATGTGTGGTAAGAAGTTGGCCTCTCTCTCTCGAGCTTGGGTAGACTTTCAGGATGTGGCAACCGATGAGTGGGGCAGACACTGAAGACCACTAACTTAATTCCCATCCTTGGCTTGCTGATCCATCTGATATTGGCATCCCCCTGCTGGTCTTATGCCCAAAGGGGATTTTAAGTACCTGTGTTCTTGGAAGACCCCCACTTTCATGATCAGACCTATACCCATCATCTTACCTGAAGGCAGTGAGATTACCAGGAGGAAGAGTAACCCAATGAGAGAGTGCCTCATTGCTGATGAGGGCACAGAGCTGGAACATTCTGGGGGTGGCTGCCTGGAAGCTTCCTTTATAGAGCTGGGCAAAGTTGGGTGGGGCTGGGCACTGGCCTCATTCTACTTGGAAGGGCATCCAGGGGAGACAGGCTTCTTCAGGCTTAGAGGAAGAAAAGTTCCTGGTCCTGTCTTTGCTACTTCCTCTTTTACCAATCATGGGAAAAGAAGGAACTCAGTCAAGGCCAAACAGGATCCGAGACCAGGCATCCTCCTGCCCAGCCCCAAATATTTATCCTATAACTTCATATGTACAGTGATAGAAAAATGGCAGGGAAAATGTCTACTCTCTTTCTACTTTGTTTCTCCTTTCCTTGGGAGTCCCATTGAGAACACAGGAGACAAGGGAAGCAATGTTATGAACACGGGCTTAACTTAAGATCACAAAGGATGTGAGCAAGATCTTGCTGTGTTTCCAGAAATAAAGAGTCTTAAGGTGTCAACTGTTGATCTGACCAAGAGTTAGGTAGGTACTCAGACATAACAGAGAAGGGGTATGCTTCTCTTTGGGCAGCAGATTTATTCACCTGGCTGAGGCAGATGGTATAGGGATTGTGTCACCCAGGAAAGTTCACCAAGGGCTTTGTTTTCCAAATGGCTGCTATTGAAATGTTGCCTAGTATTTGGAAATTTTAAGGGTTCTGGGAAAGGTTGTCTTTTTGGAGTGGGTAGGTTGGAACTCTCTTCTGGTTTCTTACAGGAAGAGCCAGATCACTGCTGTGTGCAAGGTTGGATGCCCAGCATTCAGAGTAGAGCAGGACACCACTTCCCTGGAGCTATAGGGGCACAGCTCCAGAGAAGGATCATTAGGTCTGTCTTCCCTGGAGAGGTGGAGGACGACCAAAAGTTGAGGAGACGCTTACTTTGGTTATATTCTTGCCTTGAGGCGGGCTTGTACCCAAGTGTCCCATAACCATAGGATTCTGAGTCTGTAAAATGGTAGTAGAGCATAATTTTATTGGTTATGCTCCATTTTGCAGTCACATACCCTTGGGTAAATTATTTAGCATCTCTGAGCTTCAGCTTCCTCTTCTCAAAAAGTGCACTGTAAAAGGGTTTTCTGAGGATGACAAATTACAAAGTGCATTGCACTTATCCTGGTATAGATTACGGTCTTCACTCCTCCTCCTCCTCCCTCTCCCCCTCCTCTTCTTCCTCCTCCTCCTTCTCCATCACCACCAGCACCTCTTCTTTCTCTTCCTTCTCTTCCTCCTTCATTAAATTCCACCATTAGAGCTGTCTTTCTTTCTTTTTTGTACACTCTCTCCAAGAGATCTCTTAGCGAATGCAAAAAACAGCCAGGAGAGTTTTATTCTGGGTTCCAACAATGTGCATTGTTGGGAGCACCACTGTGGGTTGGCATGGGGGTTGGGGAGAGGAGGTGTGATAATGGCCTGGAAGTAAGTAGTTCAATACTAGATCAGGGCTGAGGATTCCCTTGAATGACTCCATAGAAGACTCCCAGGTCCCTGCATGGGGCATATACTTCCTGCCCATACAATGGAGGCCATATCCTGACCATCTGCTGCCATAGACAAAGCATAGACTTAGTTGGCACCTTCCCATTCTTTTAGAGATGGAGGAAACAAGGCTTGAATGGGTGAATGGGCTTGTACAAAGGGGAGACTCAATCTGTGAGCTGTGCTGGCATAAAATTTTCAGCTCTCTTGATTCTCAGTTCAGAACTCTGTCCTCCATATATTTTAAATTTATTAATCATGCATTTGGAAATATGGAAAGTATGAGCCTAACATTTTCTAAATACTTCTGAGCCTCCTCCTATACCTGATCCTGGAAAAGCAAATCTAAGACGCATTTGGAGATTAGCAGTGTGGGAGATGGACCCTTTCCTTTCCATTCGTGCATGTCTTGATTAAGTCACCATCCCAACCTTTGGACAGGAGCTTTTCTTACCTGTGCTGAGTGTTCCCACCTCCTGTCTGAGGTCTTGTTGGGAAAAGGTGCCAGGGAAGCACGAACAGCTTCATACTATCCCCTTTAATGTTGCTCTGTTGGAAATTTCTTCTTTATTTTAGTTTCCTAGAATTTTTGTGCTCTCCTGATCATGTCTACCTTCAAGAAAAAAACCCACTGTTGCCAACAATGACTACACCCCCTCAGCTACTTTAATGAATTAACTTGTTGAAGGAGGAAGCCCCTTTCCTGACTGCCTCGTTCACGAGTCAGATAGTTCCTGGGTGCAATGACTTCATGCTCATTTTTCTCTATGTGCAAGCTTATTTTCCCCCATGGCTCAATAAGTCATTGATATATGATGAAATTTAATACACACAAAGAAAAATAAAATCATACACATAGTTTAGTGACTGAACATAAAGCAAACACCATGGGGTCACCTCTTAGATCAAGAAAACAGACCTTTTCCACACCAAAAAAGGTCCCAGTGAACTCTTAAATGACTATAGCTCACTGCCTCCCCAACAAGGCAACCGCTGCTCTGACCCAGATAATCATTACTTTCTTGCTTTGCTTTATGGTTTTCTCTTTAGTATGGATCACTAACCAGGGTAGTTTAATTTGCCTGTTTTTGACCTATCTGTAAAAGGCGGCACAAAAGTATTACTTGTGACTGTTTTCCTCTTTTCTTTATTATATTTTAAAGATATTTGTATATTTCTGTGTGTAGCATTAGTTTTTGCTTCTGTCTATTGACTATTTAATATATTTAGGATGGATGACAAGTATTTGAGTTGCTTCCACAGATTACCAAAGAGTCCTGCTGTGGGACATTCTTGTACTTATATTCTGTGCACACAGGCTTGCTTCTTGGAGGATAGATACCTTGGAGTAAAATTGCTAAGTTACAGGACATGCATAACGTCAATTTGTTCTAAATGTCAAATTGTTTACTAAAGTGCTTTTTACTAATTTTTATATCCATCAGCAGGTGTATAAGGGTTTTGGTCACTCCACATTCTTAGCACTACTTGGTATTGTCAGACCTTTATACTTTAGACAACTGGATGGTGATCTAGTGGTCCCTCAGGGCAGATTAATATAATTTCCCTGATCACAAATAAGGTGAGGTATCTTTTTGTATGTTTATTGGTCACTTAGGGTTCCTCTTTTTTTTTTTTAGCTTTGATTTTATTTTATTCCTCTTTTGATAAGTATCTAGTTAAGTCATTTGCCCATTTTTTTTTTTTCTACTGGCTTGTCCATGAAGAATAATTTGTACTGCGAATATTCTTACTGTTCTGATTTTGTAATGATCAGGGCAGGCTAAACATTCAGTATATTAAGACCAGGTATGTGTCCCCAGACCTAGTTCTTTCCCTAGGCCTGCTTTTATAAATGCTGGTGACAAACCAAGTCTGATTTATATGATGCACCTTATATGGGAAATGTCTGTGACTCAGAGTATCTGCTCATCCTAGAGAAATGACAGCACAGCTAGTGTAAGATAACCATTGGAAGATAACCATTGCTAATTTGATGATTATCAGTTGCCACTGAGTGAATTATAAAACTATTGAGTTTTATTTTCTAAACAAACAAACAAACAAACAAAACTTTACAAATTATGGGATTGTACAAGATGGCGGTGTAGAAAGATCCTGAATTCATCTCCTCCTACAGACACACCAAATCTACAACTACATATGGAATAATTCCTGCTGAAAAAGAACTGAAAACTAACTGAACAGCTTTCTCCACAAGAGATAAAACGACTGCATCTAGATTGGGTAGGAGAGGCAGAGACACTGTCTCTGGCAAAACCCTACCCCTGGCTCTGTGACACATAATTGGAGGGATCTCACTTCTAAAGCCTCTCCCTGAGGAGAGAGGGGTTTGTGTCACACATTGGGCACCCCAACCCTTGAGACCTGCGCCCAAGAGACCATGCTCTCAAAATGCCTGTCTTTGCAAACCAATGCAGCTTACATCCAGGGATCCTGAGGGGCTATGGGATCTGAGATACTTCTTTTGAGGGGCTCGTGAATGGACTCACTTGTCCCAGGAACCAGTGCAAAGGCAGCAGTTTGAGAGATGATTGGATTTTATGTGATGGTGATTCTGTTGGTCATATTAAAGAGTCTACTGGAGGAGTAGGGATTAATTGGGATTTTTCTTGGAATGGAATGGAGTGTAACGTATTTTTGTGCTCTTCCCCCACCTTGTTAGTGAAGCTGGGCATGTGAGGATACAACCATGCTAAAGCCAAGGGCATGCCCCACCATCTGTGCTCATTCATTGAGTTGCAATTTCTCTTCCTTCGTTTCTTTTTTTTTTTTTTAATGTTTGTTAGTTTGTTTATTTATTTATTGAGAGAAAGAGAGTGTGAGTGAGCAGGGGAGGGGCAGAGAGAATCCCAGACAGGCTCTGTGCTGTCAATGTAGAATCTGACTAGGGCCCGACCCCATGAACTGTGAGATCATGACCTGAGCCAAAATCAAGAGTCCAGCACTTAACTGGCTGAGTCACCCAGGCACCCATCTCTTCCTTTGTTTCTAATTTTATTTATTCAGTCCTCTCTCTCTTTTCCCTGGATGAGTATGGCTAAAGCTTTATCAATTTTGTTTATCTTTTCAAAGAACCAGTTCTTAGTTTCATCCATCTTTTCTATTGTTGTTATTGTGTGTTTTTTCTTTTTGCTTGTTTTGTTTCTATTTCATTTATTTCTGCTCTGATCTTTGTTATTTCCTTCCTTCCACTAACTTTGGGAGTGAAACTCCTTCAGTTCATCTTGTTTGGAGCTTTCTCTGTTTCTTGGACCTGGATGCCTGTTTCCTTCCTCAGGTTGGGGAAGTTTTCAGCTATTATTTCTTCAAATACACTTTCTGCCCCTTTCTTTCTTCTCCTTTTAGGACCTCTGTGATACAAATGTTAGTACCCTTTGTCACAGAGGTCGCTTGACATATGCTCATTTAAAAAATTCTTTTTTAAAATTAAAAAAAAATTCTTTTTTCTTTTTGCTGTTCAGCTTGCTTGCTTTTCATTACTATGTCTTCCAGCTGATCTGCTCTTCTATATCCTCTAATTTTCTGTTGATTCCCTCTAGTGGAGTTTTTATTTCTATATTGTGTTCTTCAGCTATAACTGGTTCTTTTTATGTTTTCTATCTCTTTGTTGAAGTTCTCACTTAGTTCATCTACTCTTCTTTCAAGTGCCATGAGTGCCTTTATGACCATTACTTTGAACTCCTTATCAGGTAGATTGCTCACCTCCATTTTGTTTAGCTCTTTTTCTGTGGTTTTGTCTTGTTCTTTTGTTTGGAACATATTCATCTGTCTCCTCACTTTGACTGACTCTCTGTGTTTATTACTATGTATTAGGCATGTCAGCCACGTCTCCCAGTCTTGAAACTACTGGCCTTATGTAGAAGAGGTCTTGTGGTGCACTCTTGTAGCACAGTCCCCCTGGTCACCAGACAGGTGATTCAGGTGCGTCTCCTGTGTGGAATGCATGTGCCCTTCTATTATGGCTGGGCCATGACTGCTGCAGGTGCACTGGTAGACAGGGCTTGCCCCCAGTTCAGCTGCTGCAAATCTGCTGGTGGGTGGGGCTAGCTTCCCCCCCCTGTAGCAGAAGTCTCGCTGGAGAGATACCAGAGGTGGAGCAGTGGGGGCTTCTTTGGAGGGGTATCCACTGGGATGAATGGGTTGGGGGGGGCAAGTGATGCTAGCAAGGTAGATGAAAAGTGTCAGAACTGGCTCTGGCAGCTAGACTAAAGGATGGCCAGAAAAATGGATCCACCAGTACTTCTGTTCCCAGAGAAAGCTCCTGCAGATCCCTGCCCTTTTGGCACATGTCCTGAAATTAGTCAATAAATCTCCATCACATATACCCAGGTCCTTTTAAAAATATTGCTTTGGTGCTAGGTATCAGGCTGAGTGATATAGCTTGCTGGCTCTCTAAGAATGGAGATGGTTTCCTAAAGTCCTCAGGCTCTCCTGGAGTTAAACCCCATTGATTTTCAAAAGCAGATGTTATGGGGGCTTGTCTTTTTGATGAAGGTCCCCAGGGTCAGGCCCGCCTGGTGTGGGCCTTGATTCCCCCCCTTATCCCATGCCTGTGATATCCCTTCTGATTATAGGTCACTGTGTGGAGGACTGGCTTCCCAACATCTCTGCCCTTCCTACCCTTCCTGATGTGGTCTTATCAGTATGTCTTTGATTGTACCAGTCTTCAGGTTGTTTTCAGAGTAAATCGCATTACATGTAGTTGTTGCCTTGGTATGTCTGTGGCAGAAGATGGACTCAGGATCCTCTTGCTTTGCCATCATCTTTTTCTACCTCTTCTTAACAATTTGAATATATTGTCTCTTCCGGCTTGCAAAGTTTCTGTGGAGAAATCTGGTCTTATGGGGGTTCCTTTGTATGTGACCAGTCTCTTCTCTTGCTGGTTTTCAAAATTCTTGATTGTAGACTTTTGACAACATGATTATAATATGCTTTGGTTGGACTTTGAATTTTTCCTTGTTGGGTTCCATTAGGCTTCATTAATTTGGGTATTTATTTCTTTTCCTCAGGTTTGGGAAGTTTTTGGCCATTATTTCTTCAAATAAACAATCTGCTTCCTTCTTTCTCTGTTTTTTTGGGACCCCAATAATGCGCATATTGTTTGACTTTATGGTGTCCTTAATTCCTTTAATCTTCTTTCTATATTTTTCATTCATTTTTATTTTTGTTTCTCTGACTGAATAATTTCAAATGACCTGTCCTCACATTTGTTGATTCTCTTTGCTTATTGTTCTGGTCTCCTGTTGAACTTCTCTCTTGAAATTTTCTGTTCAGTTGTTGTGTTTTTCAGGTCAAATGAAATGTTGAAATACTCTCATATCACTTGACAACTAGCTACCGTTTTGATCCTCCCATTAGGCACTTTATGCCCCTGTTCCAGATCCCCAAGCATCCCACAACGTAGCATGAACCATTTAGAATTAGCAGTTTAGTTTTCAGACAGAATTTTAACCAACCGTGGCATTTCATTTTTAGGATTTCATGTTGAAAACAACTCACTATGCCATTAATGGTCACTTGTTGGCTTTTATTAAATTGGATCTTCTTTATAGAGCTTATGGGAGAACCAACTGAAGTTAGAGGGTGAGAGTATATTGCTGCCTTTTCCCTAACAACGGGGGACTTCAGACCAGAGGAATGAAGGGCCCAAGGACAACAACTCCTTTGATTACTGGCAAATCTTGACTTAAATATTGGCTCTTCTAGACCATGGTCCCAAGACCCATTACCCTTTCATCATGTTTCTCTAATTGTATACTGGGTCAGGGTTTAGAGTGAGGGTAAGATTATAGTTTCAGTCTCTCTGAGATTCTACAGGCCCCAAGAGATGACTTCAGACCAAAACCCAAATCAAAACCCAAGCAGGAAGAAGCCAGCTGGTTACCCATAACAGCTGCTTCAACAGGAGAATAATAAAGAAATCACTCTCTGCACCTGCAGAAGTTCAGACAGGGAAGTGAGGTCTGTTTGTTTCAAGTGATCAAGAGACATCTGCCTGGAAGGGGCTGTGTAATCAGGTGAATCAGTTTATTACCTTTAGCAAAATTTGATTATGCTTGGAGTCTTAGGACATTCTGTGAGGAAATGTTGGCTTGGAACTTGTCCCTGGCCACACACAGAGAAGAAAGGCCTTAGTGCTTGCTTTCAAGATCAGATGCCTTAATGCCACTGGGACTAGTGCCCAGAAGTCCCCAAGGCTAGTTTGCATTCTTCCTTAGCTTCTGCCAGATTGTCTACAGAACATGATTATTCCCTTGAACAATTAAGTCTCTTCCTCCTCCTCAAATTTCTTAGCATAATTGTAACAAATTGGGCTGTCCTTATCTCCACTTCTGGAAGGCACTGTAGAGAAAAGCAATTCTGTAACACTCGTCAAGAATCTGGCATGTGACAAATATTCAGCCTTACTTATAACTATGAGCAAATCCTCAGCCCACCCTTTATTTTCTCAACTCATATCTGTAAAAATCAAGGTACAAATCTAATTTGGGGAAACATGCAAGGGCCGGCATCACTAATGAGTGTAAAGGAGAAATCCAGCATATCCATCTATTCCAGTATGAAAATTGAGGTCTCCAGGGGTGCCTAGGTGGCTCAGTCCATTAAGCGTCAAACTCATGATTTCAGCTCAGGTCATGATTTCACTGTGAGATTGAGTCCCATGTTGAGCTCTATGCTGACAGTGCAGAACCTGCTTGGGATTCTGTCTCTCCCCCTCCCACACATTCATGTTCTTGTTCTCTTCCTCTCTTACATAAATAACAATTTTTTAAAAAGAAAGAAAATAGAGGTATCCAGAGAGTAGAAAAAGGGGGAAGTTCAGTTCAGTTCAGTTCAATGTGGTCAACACTTGTGGCACTCCATTTCATGCCAGGCCCTGTGTGGCATTCCAAGGATTTACAGTGTTTGGAAGATTCTTGCCTTCACAGTCACATGGGTCATAAGGTTATAATTTTAATATAATGAGGTAAAAGCTATAGTATTTTAATGTACAACATGCTATGGAAACTTGGGGCACAAAATTGAGAATTGGGGGAAACATCTCCTGGAGAAGACGATATCCTGGAGTAGAATCTTTAAGGATAAGTAGGAATTAACCAGGAAGTACAGGAAGTACAGGAAAAGGGGTTCCAGGGAAACTCAGTAGATTCATAGAATCAGGGTACAAAGGTATAGAAGAGTATGGTGTGTGCAGATATAAACACCTATTTACGTATTGCTAGAATGTGGGTGTGGTTAAAGATGAAGATGGAGAGGGAGGTAGAGCCAAGTTACAAAAGACTGTGAGTGAAATTTTAACAAATGTAGACTCAATATGTTACAGAGGTATTATTGAAGGGAGTGCAAGGAAATGATAAAGTCTGATATGTCTTTTGGATAGATCCATTGAGCACCCTTGTGAAGGACAGATTTAGGGGGAAAGATTAGAGTTAAGGAAGTTAGAAGGCTTTAATTTTTGAGAGTCATATGTTTAGACAAAACCTCTGTTGGCCTACCCCTTACACTGAAGCATCACTCAACAGGTAGTGTTCACTCTACAGTTATTAATAAGAAAGTGATATTGTACCAGCTAAGCTGTGTAGAGGTTGAGGGGAGAGGTAGTGTTATTATCTGAAGAAGAGTGGTCTGACTCGAGGACTGTCATTATGCCTGTGAATTCACCATTATTCAAGGTCTGTCTCTTGGTTTTCCAGTTTCCAAAAGCATATCCATCCCCCAGGATCAGATTCACATAAAACAGGCTCATAAGATCAATACGAAACAAGTATCACAATATATTAATTTGTGATGAAAAACAGTTATCATGGGCTTGGAATATTCTATGCCAGAGTTCTTTGCCTTCTTTTCTTGGTTATTCTAGGTAATGGTTGTCAATTTTGTATATCTTTTCAAAAAACCAACTCTTAGGTTTATCTTTTCTATTGTTTTTCTATTTATTTTTATTCTAATATTTATAGTTTACTTCATTTTGCTGAGTTTGGGCTTAGTTTCTAATTCCTTGAGGTGTAAAGATGGGTTGTTTATTCGTGCTATTACTTAGTAATCTTTTGTTTATTTAAAAACAACCCTTTTGCATGTTTTGAAAGGCAGATCTAGTGGTGATGAGCTTCTTCAGACTTTGGTAATGTTTTTATCCCTCCTTCATTTCTGAAGGAAAGCTTTGCTGGTTGTAATATTGGTTGGCTGCTGTTTTTTCTTTCTGACCTTTGAATATGTCATTCTACTCCCTCTTGGCCTGCAAGGTTGAGAATCTGGTGATAGCCTTACGGGAATTTCCTTGTATGGCACAAATCTTTTTTCTCTTGGTGCTTAAAAAATTGTCTTTGACTTTTGACAATTTGATTACATATGTTGGGGTAATTTTCTTTAGGTTGATTTTGGTTGGGGACTTTTAAGCCTCAGCTAGCTGGGTTTTCATATCCTTCTCAAGATTTGGGAAATTTTTAGCCTTTATTTCTTTAAAAAAATTTTTTTTTAACATTTATTTATTTTTGAGAGAGAGAGAGCGAGTGAGCATGAGTGGGAGAGAGGGAGACACAGAATACGAAGCAGGCTCCAGGCTCCGAGCTGTCAGCACAGAGCCCGAAGTTGGACGCTTAACCAACTGAGCCACCCAGGTGTCCCAACCTTTATTTCTTTAAATAAACTTTCTTCCTTTCTCTTTCTCTTCTTCTGACATTCTCATAATTCCTATTGTTCCCTTAGTGGTGTTTCATATGTACCATATGTTTATTCATTGGTTTTCATTTTTTTCTTTTTATTCCTCTAACTGGCTGATTTCAAATGACCTATGTTCAAATTCATGGATTCTTTCTTTTCCATGATTGAGTCTCCTGTTGAATCTTTCTATTGAATTTTTCATTTCTGGCATTGTATTCTTCAGCTCCAGGAGTTCTGTTTGGTTCTTTTTATGGTTTCTATTTCTTTTCTTTTTAGAAAGTTTTTATTTTCTGTCAACCTTATTTCCATTTTGTTCTCCTTTGTGGGAGAGCAACTTAAAACCACTCAGTGGTTGTTCCTTTATGATTTCTATTTTTTTATTAAACTACTCATTTTGTTCATGCATTGTTTTCCTGTTTTCATTTAGTTGTTTATCTGGTTTTCTTTTGCATCTTACTGAGCTTCATCAAGATAATTACTTTGAATTTTTTGTCAGGTAATTTGTAGGTCTCCATTTCTCTAGGGTTGGTTACTATAGTTTTATCACTGTTCTTTGGTGGTGTCATGTTTGCCTGATTCTTTATCATCCATGTAGCCTTGCGTTTGTACTTGTGCATTTTATTTTTTTATTAAAAAATTTTTTTAATGTTTATTTATTTTTGAGACAGGGAAAGACAGAGCATGAACAGGGGAAGGGGCAGAGAGAGAGGGAGACACAGAATCTGAAACAGGCTCCAGGCTCTGAGCTGTCAGCACAGAGCCCGACATGGGGCTCGAACTCACGGACCGTGAGATCATGACCTGAGCCGAAGTCGGACGCTTAACCGACCAAGCCACCCAGGCGCCCCAATGTACTTGTGCATTTTAAGGAACAAATATTTCTTCAAGTCTTTATAGACTCTCTTCAGTAGATAAAGGTTTTCTTATTTGGGATCCTCAGGATGATGGAATTATCTTCAGGGTCAAAGTTAAGCAGAGTTGGAGACAGTTCACATGGCTGCTATTGGATGTATTGTGGGATCCATAGTTAGCAGGCCTGTTACCTGGCATTTGGATGGGCATGGATTCTGTCTGGTCACTGGATGAACAGATCTTCCTGCAGGACTTTGGTTTGTTGGCTGGTACTGGTACAAGGGTCAACTTCAAGGTCCACAGATGGTGGAACTGTTGTCTGATGTGCAGATAGGTGTGGTTCCCTCACGATTCCCGGGAGGGCTCCTGATAGGTCACTGAGTGGGCTACTGGGTGGGAAGAATTTGTCCTGGACTATGGCTGAGACGTCTTGAATTGAGTCACAGGGCTACTTCATGGTCCACAAATCTGGGACCCAAATTTCAATCCAACTGCAGCTGGGACCCAGATCTGTAGGCCTGTGTCCAGGCCACAGACTGGCATGCCTCTTGCTAGGTTTCTGGGTGGACAAAAATGCCCTCAGGCTAGCCAAGTGGTTCTGGAGTTTGGTCACATGGCTGCTTCTGGATCTGCAGTCAGACTGAAGTTAGTAGGCCTGCTTCCTAGGACACAGAATGGCGTGTCTCCCTTTAGGCCCTAGGTAGGCAGGACTGATCCTAAACCATGGCTGAGAGTGACTAGATCTGGGTTATGGGGCCCCTTTAAGATCCACAGTCACGCTGACTATGGACCTGTCTTCCAAGGCACAGATGGATGTGTCCCCTGGTGGGTTCCTGCTGGGCTTAGTAGGAGGGTTCCCAGACCACTGCTATGAGAGACTAGAGCTGAGTTACAGGGCCATAACTTGTTTCAGGATCTGCAGTTGGTTTGAGATTGGGAAGCTCATCTTGTGACATGGATGGGTGTGACTCCCACTTGGTGCCTGTGAGGGCGACTGGTGGCTAAGAGGAACTGGAAGTGGGTCATGAGTCCCTTCAGGTTCGCAGTTGGGACGAGATCAGTGGACCTGTTACTTGGGACTTGCATGACTCCTCTTGGGCCCCTTGACAATGGTGCTGGTGGCAGGACAAAGTCAAATGGAGCTGTAGCCAAGATCACGGGGGCATGGGTTGTTTCCAGATCTATAGTCTGCCAAATTGTTTTTGCTGTGAGGTGGCTACAGCAGGGAACCTCCATCTTACTGGTTTCATTCTCAGTTATGAGAGTCAGTGTATGTTTTGTCAGTCTGTTTCCATTTCAATTCTTAGTCACCTCAACAATCTAGCTGCCAGTAGGAAAAATTTTCACCTTACCACCCTCTGTCTTCCCTTCTTGCTGGCCTCTGTATCATTCAAGGCCTCATACCAATTACAATATTACTCCTTCCTCAAAATCTGTAACCCGGGGGAATAATTTGTATTTATTTTATATCTTTACTAGATAATAAGTTCCTTACAGTCATGGAATCATCTCACTCTCTTTCCTCTCTTTCTTTCTGGATATAATGTGATATGTGCAAATATTATATAATACGAACAAATATTATATATTGTGAAATATGTAATATGAACAAAAATTTTTTTACAAAATTATTTTTTTGCCAGTATCAATTTTGATTGAAGCTATTAAAACTTTATAAAACTATTGAGATCTTTATTAAAACTATTCTGTAGAATAGTTTTAGATGTATAAAAAAGTTACAGAAATAGTACAGAAAATTTTCACCTAGTCATTTTTCAACAACTATTTCCTGAGCTTATATCATGTGTAAGCAGGATCAGAGCTATCAGGCTGATAGAGACAGAATAAACTGAAATATCATATGGTAAGTATATTGCTTGAGGTTTCCATGACTGCTTCAGGAATACGGGAGACCACTGTCTAACTGTGAGGGCGATGGAGCTTGGAAGGGGAAAGAGAGTCTTAGTTGGTTATCACCAACCTGATACTCAAATTTGAATCTTGAGGTAAATTTTGGACAAGAAAGTGGTGATTGTAAAGGAAGGGAGAAAGCCACTTTCACACAGAGGCATTTTGTATGTAAGCTCAGAGGAGGGAGGAGGTATGGAGTATTTGGGTGAGAGCAGGTGAGGAAAGGTCAGGTAAGGCTCTTGCTCATCATTCTGAGGAAGGAATTTGGCTGTGTCCTATAGGCAGTAGGACACAACTGAAAGCTTTGGACATAGTGTGGCTGGAGAATGCACTGGGGAGGTCAAGAGTAGAGTCGGGAAAACTGGTTAGAGTCTTCTCTAGTAATGTAGGAAACAGAGGTGGTGGCTTGGGCTAGAGTAAGGTACAGTGGAAATAAAAAAATCCAAAATGGACAACGTCCAGAGACATTTAACGAATATCATGGGAAAGGCTTGGGATTTGACTAAATTTGGGGGAGGGTGAGGTAAAGGGCAAGGTCAGGAACAGCATTCAAGTGTCCAGCATGGGTAATTGAGTGGATGATGGTGCATTCACTGATATGGGGGCAGGGGGAGCAACAGTTCTCAAGAGGGAGAAGTTAGTTCTGTTTTGGACCTCATCCAAACCATGGTTATCATAATAGCTAACACTAAGGGCACTGACAATGGGCCCAGCAGTTGTGCCTCAACAACATCATCTTATTTAATTTTTTTTCAATGTTTATTTGTTTTTGAGAGACAGAGAGAGACAGAGTATGAGTAGGGAAGGGACAGAGAGAGCGAGGGAGACACAGAATTCAAAGCAGGCTCCAGGCTCTGAGCTGTCAGCACAGAGCCCAACGCGGGTCTCGAACCCACAAACCGCGAGATCATGACCAGGGCTGAAGTCGGACGCCCAACCGACTGAGCCACCCAGGCACTCCCAACATCATCTTATTTAATCCTTTGATAAGCCTTTCTAAATAATGAATACAAAAAAACCTGGAAGCACAGAAAAGTAAAGTGGTTTTCTTTAAGACACACACATTATTTTGAGGCAAGTCAGCATAGCCTATTATCCATACTCTTTACTGTGCGCGATAGGCAGTGGGCAGATGGGCTTGGCTGACAATCAGGACAGACACTGGGGTATAAGGTATAATTTTGGAAATTGTTGGGCAAAAGATGAGGGTGGTTGGCATCACCCTGGGAAAACCTCTTGAGTGCAACTAAAATCAAGGCCTTGGGGACAACTTTGAGGAGTTCTAACAGTTAAAGGGCAAACAGAAGCAAAGGAGTCAGGAGAAAAATCAGGTGAGTGGGGGCTCAGTAATCAAAAATCAAGATAAGATGGATAGAGGGGAATGATCAATATTGCTGAATACCGCTATGAGGTTGGAGAAAATGTTTATTGAACTTAGTAAAAAGAGGACATTTGTGATTTTTCCTTTTGAGTATTGAATGCAAAGAGCTGATGGCAGTAAGTGGTGGTGGGTGTGATAAAATAAAGAGCAAATGGATACTTTTTTTTTTTTTTGAAATGAGCCTGTGAAAAGGAAGGGTGAGCTAAGGTAAGGATAGGATTTACTATCCCATTTTATTTCTGGAACAAAATAGAAATTTCTATCTTTTTCATGCCTGACTGTAGTATTAGAAATGTCTTCTGGGGCGGCGCCTGGCTGGCTCAATCAGTTAAGCATATGACTTGGTTCAGGTCATGACCTCGTGGTTCGTGAGTTTGACCCCCGCATCAGGCTATGTGCTGACAGCTTGGAGCCCGAGCCTCCTTTGGATTCTGTGTCTCCCTCTCTCTCTGCCCCACCCCTGCTCATGCTCTCTCTCTCTCAAAAATAAATAAACAAACAAACAAAAAAAGAAATGTCTTCTGGACCAAGTGGTCATTATCGTTATTGTTAGTATTCAACTGAACAAATCAATATAAATACAAAAATCAATTTTGACAAGTAATTAAATTTATAAAGTAAAACTTGATTAGAAATTTATTTCCAATGAGATGGACAAAATAATTTTTTCAATTGGTTCACATATCTTTAGGTAAATATTCTTTACTGCTAGATTTTATAGTGAGTTCCATTCCTGTTTTTTTAGATGAAATTCATTAAAAAACTTGTTTGTGAAATGAGTAGATGGATCTGGGAGTCATGTGATAGCACTGTCTCTCAATTCCTTGAATTTCTGAGTTATATGCTGAAAAATCATTAGTGATCAACAATATTTAAACATGCCCTATCAGTTGACAAGTAATTATGCCTCTCTCCAGTTTTGCTGGTATGAAAGAATTACAAACATCTGATTTGTGAATGCATTTATTACCCCAGCTTTACAGTCATTCCTTTCTTACTTTCTGAGTTTACCAAAAAGGTGTTAAGTTACCTAGATGACTTACAGTCATCCCATTTAACCGTTTATTCTCATAACTAGTTGGGACATTAAAATACTGTTAACTTCTATATATGTTCACCAATATCATTTTTTGATAAACGCTTTTATTTTATCATGTTATTTATACATTTCATTAAAACTCAAAACTTCAGCTATAGCTCATTTGCTCCATGGAGAATATCCACCATATTGACTAATCAAATGAATCAGCTTAATTAGCCTTACTGTCCATCAGAAAAGATCTGACTTTATTTTTTTTTTTATCCAAACAATTTAATTCATAGCCTCTGCCACAGATTCTTACTTCTGAATTATAATGGCAAGATATAAAAACATACAGCATGGAACCCAGATATGACTTTGTTAATGACTTTGTTACCTGGATGAAATACGGTATCAGCACCGTCAGTGTTTCTTCTCATGCTTTACTTTCACGGAGACTTCTCTCAGGAGCAATGCATACTTTCAGCAGCTGGAGGATGAGTAGTTACATGGAAATTGCCATCAGTCCTGACACCTTACACACATACTTGAATTAGGAACATATCAATGGGGCCCAAAACATTTGGGCTTAAATGAAAGAAACTCTTCAAACCAAGTTTCAATTGACATTCTGTTGCCAAGGAGATTTTACATCGTAAGTTGTTGCATCAGAGCAAGACTTGGGATATGTGCGTTTGGGTATGCTTTTCATTCGTAAAACAGGATGAAGTGGGAATTTGGGAAGAACTGGCAGGATGCCTCAGCTCCAGATGTTTTTTGTTTTTTTTTTAAATTTTTTAATGCTTATTAATTTTTGAGAGACAGAGAGCATGAGTGGGAGAGGGGCAGAGAGGGAACGGGAGACACAGAACTTGAAGCAGGCTGCAGGCTCTGAGCTGTCAGCATAGAGCCCAACTCGGGGCTTGAACCCACGAACTGTGAGATGAGGACCTGAGCCAAAGTTGGACGCTCAACCGACTGAACCACCCAGGCGCCCCTTCAGATATGTTGAAGGAGAATAAATTTGGAAGTTGAGAAAACAAGCCTCCTTATTTCTTTTTTATTTTGTGCATTGTATTTTATTGCTAACACCAAAATATATAGACTCACATTTGAGGAGATGTGTTATTAAGCAGAATGTGGAGGATGCAGACAGGAGGGTCTAAGAGCGAAATCAAACCTGTCAGCAAGCACATCAAAGCCAAGGAACACTCCAGGTCATCTGACTCCTCAGTGACCTTTTCTACCAGGACAAAAGTCCCTGCTGTCACTCCTACTTGGGCGTTGTCTTTGCTAATCACACTAGGAGCTGTTGGGGAGTGGAAGTGTCCCCGGTCCCACCACTCACCCTTCTCCAGCTGCTTGGAGTTAGAACTGCTGCCTTCATCTGGTGGTCTTGTTTCTTAAATCATTTACCAGTCCATACTGGATATTTACCCAAAGGTTACAAAAATACAGACTCGAAGGGGGTACAAGCACCCCAATGTTTATAGCAGCATTATCAACAATAGCTAAACTATGGAGAGAGCCCCCATGTCCACTGATTGATGAATGGATAAAGAAGAGGTGGTGTATACACACGCGTGCACGCGCGCGCGCGCGCACACACACACACACACACACACACACACACACACACACTGGAATATTACGCAGCCATCAAAAAGAATGAAATCTTGTCATCTGCAATGACATGAATGGTGCTAGAATGTATTATGCTAGTGAAATAAGTCAATCAGAGAAAGACAAATACCGTATGATTTCACTCATATGTGGAATTTAGGAAACAAAACAGATGAAAACATGTAAAAGGGGTGGAAAAAGAGAAGAGAGGGAAACAAACCACAAGAGACTCTTGATAGAGAACAAACTATGGGTTGACATTGGGAGGTGGGTGGGAGATGGGCTAGGTGGGTAATATGTTGGGTACTAAGGAGGGCACTTGTTGTGATGAGCCGGGGGTGTTATATGTGATGAATTACTGAATTCTACTCCTAAACCCAATATTGCACTATATGTTAACTAACTCGAGTTTAAATTTAAAAAATCCCAAACAACAACAACACCACACACACACACACACACACACACACACACACACACACACGATTTCTCAGTCTGAGCAATTGGGATTTCTTATACTTAAAAAAAAAAATCCCCTAAACTGTTAAAAAAAAATAGCAGAAACACTAATTTCACAATGTTAGCATCTACAGTGGGGAACTTTCGAAACATTTGATGCCAAAATGTGTTACTCCAAATCAAAGTTACTCTCCAGAGGTGAAAAAGACACAAGAAAGGTAAGCGGGGAAATTTGGACAGGTTATGTGGGTTGGTGACAAAGAAGAAAGCATCCTGAAGAGGGTGGAGTTGGGGTTTGCTGGGCCCCTGCAGGGCGAGGACCACTCCCACTTCAAGGGCGTCAGGCCCCCTGGGAGCCGTGGGCTGGGGCTCAGGTCCCACCACATCTGTCCTCTGCCCTTACCTGTTCAAGTACAAGTACTCCACATCCAGGCCCTTTCCGTGGCATGGCTGGGGATGGCGCCCATGAACGTCACTGTCAGGATGTGCAGGACACCCTCCATGAAGCTGGGGCCCAGCATCATCCATCCAGACCTGGTTTTATTGTGTGACAAAAATTCTCACTCCTTGCCAGGTGATGCCAGAGCCTTGCTGGAAGAGTGGCCAGGTAGACCTCAGTCCTCTTGGCAGGGCAGCCCCCTAGCGGTCCTCTGTGCTTGCACCCACTGCCCTCTGCACCCCTATCCCCCTGCCCCAGCCCCACTGTGCTTCCTGGGAGGGACAGCCTTTTGGGTCTGGCTGCACTCCTTCCTCACAAACGGCCTGTAAGCAGCCCTGCCATCCCAAGGTGGAAAGATGGGCCACTAAGAAAGGTGGCAGGAAGCAGGGAGGGAGGCAAAGGAGGTTTCCAAGCAGGGGAAAGAAGTGGGACCAAGCCATCTGAGATGGAGGTGGAGACAACGGGCCCTGCCAGGAAAGAGCAAAGAGGCAGCAGAGTGAAGAAGCGGCATAGCCAGGAGGCTGTGTGCAGAGGGCAACCCTGAGACAGAGAAGTTCCTGAGACACAAGGCCTGGAGAGAACTGGGTTGGGGGGTGGGGCGGGGGAGGCTGAGGCACAAAAGATGGGGCCTGGAGGCGAATGAAGGCCCAAAGGGAAGCCGAAGCCCAAAGAGATGGTGGTGGCAGATGTGTAGGAAGGGGGAGGCTGAGGGCACAGGGATTGGAGATGGGGTTGGGGGAGTAAGGCATTGCGCAGTGAGGGCCTGGAGCCCCAAGGCGAGAGAAGACAGGGGGAAGAGGCAGGGCAGCCACCAGGTGAGCCTCAAGTGGAGTGGAGCTCTGACTGTGCTCAGTGGGCTTCCCCACTGCTTTGGCGTGAGGGCCCTGTGGGCACCCAGACCCGGTCTGGTGGACCAGGAGACTCACTTCCTGTTTTTGAAGCACCCGGGATCTTGGGCATGAACTTGCCCATCTTGCCGTCCCTGGTGTCCTCCTCTGCCAGGCCCTCCCCTGCCCGCGGCCTCTGGCCTGCCCCTGGTTGCAGAAGACATTGAAGCCGCTGCTCCTGCGCATGCTCTCTATGTGGCGCAACAGCGGGTCACGCGCCCGGGCGCGGGCTGGCAGTGTGGGCTCTGCCCGCCTTATGTCCCCCGTGGTGCGAACCAAGGATGGTGCAACATTTGTCCTCGTCAGCCGTGTCAGGGCCCAGCACAACGGCAGCTGGTAGTCGGCCTAGCTCAGGGCTACAGTGAGCTGGGCCAGGGGCTGGGACGGGGACCCCTCCGTGTTTCTGGCCCTGGGCACTGATGTGCCCCAGGATGGCTTTTGTGTCATCCCGCAGGTTGCTGCTGTACAGAGGCATTGGCCGTGGCAGAGGCCCTGCGCACCCGCGGGACCCGCTTGTCCCCTAGGCAGCCTGGGTGCTGTCCCCCGGGCCCAGCGATGGAGCTGCTGGGGGCCCTCTGGCCGCCCGTCCTCCCCGTGGCGCAGGGAAGCGGCCCAGAGCCTCTGCGCGCCACTCTCCCTTGGGGCACCGCGGTGCCTCCCGGGGCGCCAGCCGCCTCCTCCGCGGGCGCAAGCGTGGGAGACCCCCGCAGAAGGTAAGGGAGAGGCTGCTCCGAGTTCGAGTAGGTGAGGCTCCCCTTCTCTCGGGGGAGGCAGAGGTGGGGCGCCCTTTTGGCTCAGCGTGGGGCGCCTGGTGCGGCTGTCTCGCCCTGCGGGCAGGGGAAGCCAGAGGGTAGCGGGTCCGCGCCTCTCCCGCCGCCCCGCACGTCGAGCGGAAGGAAGGGGTGGAAGCCTGGCGGCCCCGCTGCCCCCTCGGCCTCTGGGTGCAGCCCCTGGGCCGAGGAGTCTCGCTGGCTTCTCTCCCCGCCCAGCGCCAACACCTCCCCCAGGCGCGCCTTGCCTTGCGGCTCCTTGTTTCTGGCTTCAATTAGCTCGGAAAAAAAGTTTGACCCTCCAGGATGTGCACGTTCCAGTTCGAAACTGTTGACCTAGACCTTTGCTGTCATAGGCAGGAAGGAGAAAAGGAAGGATTCAGACTGGAGTGTGTAGATCTGACCGTAGGGTTTTGAGATGGAGGAGGCGTTGTTGCCAGTTGGAAGGGAGGGTGGAGATATGAAGGGCAAGGTCTGAAGAAAGCGGAGGAGCTCTGAAATTGGCCCTGGCATTTGGGAGACAGTGCCGACTAGGCAGACACAAGAGTCGTCGGGCAGCTCTGGGCGCTCCCTGACTTGACAGGGGCGCTGGTCTACTTTATTGTGTGATTTTTCTCCGTGGGTGCCCAGCAGTCCAGTTGTAGAGCCCTGATGACTGAAGTCGTGGAATCCTCACCAGAGTGCAAGCTCTGAGTTCAGACAGAATCACTTATGAGAGCGTCTGCAAGGTGTATAAAAGGACAATGCTGAGGAGAGAATGTGGAGAGAATGCCACTGTCAAGGAGGAATGGAAGAAGACCCTTGGGAGAGAAAGAAGGACGATGGTAACTCTTATTTTGTAGTTAGGGGGAAAAAAAGCCTATAAAACGCTTGTGCTCAGGGGCACCTGGGTGGCCCGGTCAGTTGAGCGGCTGGCTTCGTCTGGGGTCATGATCTCGCAGCTGGTGAGGTCAAGCCCCACATGAGGCTTTGTGCTGACAGCGTGGAGCCTGCCTCGGATCCTCTGTCTCCCTCTCTTTCTGCCCCACACCCTGCTTGCGCTCCCGTTCTCTCAAAAAATACACATTAAAAAGAAAAAAAAAGAAAAAAAGCTTGTGATCAGGCTTGGGGATTATTATAAAATTTCCTTATGTGTTGTAGATGTTAAGAGACTCACAAGGGACTCTCAAGTTTTGGGAATTAGTAGAATTTGAGACCAAAGAATCTCCCTGGCTACACCCATTTCCTCTGCCTCTGCCTCAGTATTTCAGTACACCATGCAGGTGTACTGAACCGCATGCTTCAGAGATGGTCGGTGCATATGTATACGTGAAGACGCATCATATCATGACATAGGTGGGACTGGAGGCAACTTGAGAACACCCAGCAAAGGCAGAATAGAAAAGAGAACAGGTCTGGTCATAATGTATTATATGCTTGAAATTTGCTAGGAGAATTGATCTTAAGTATTGTCACCATAAAAAAGGCAAATATGTGAGGTGATGGCTAGGTTAATTAGCTTGATTAGGGGAGTCATTTCACAAGGTATATGTGTGTCAAAACATCACATTGCACGCCTGAAATATCTTTAGTGTTCATTTGTCAATCGTACCTCAGTAAAGCTAGAAAAACGATAACAGCTCGGGGAGTCTCGTCCTGAGTTCTAGATCCACTTCACCCGTGACCTTCTGTGTGACTTTGACAGTTGCTTTCTGTATCCTAATATGTATTCTTTTTCTTTTAAAAATTTTATTTAAATTCTAGTTAGCATGCAGTGTAATATTGGTTTCACGAGCAGAATTCAGTGATTCCCCACTTACATAGAACACCCAGTGCTCATCACAAGTTCCCTCCTTAGTACCCATCACCCATCTAGCTCATCTCCCACCCACCTCCCTCCATCAACCCATAGTTTGTTCTTTATCACGAAGAGCCTCCTGTGGTTTGTTTCCCTCTGTTCTCTCCCCCCACTTCCCATATTTTCATGTGTTTTGTTTCCTAAATTCCACATATGAGTGAAATCATATGGTATTTGTCTTTCTCTGATCAACTTATTTCACTTAGTGTAATACTTTCAAGCTCCATGCATGTCATTGCAAATGACAAGATTTCATTCTTCTTGATGGCTAAGTAATATTCCATTGTATATATGTATACCACCTCTTTATCCATTCATCAGTCAGTAGACATTTGGGCTCTCTCCGCAGTTTGGCTATTGTTGATAATAATGCTACAAACATCAAGGTGCATGTACACCTTTGAATCTGAAGTTTTGTACCCTTTGGGTGAATACATAGTGGGGCAATTGCTGGGTCATAGGTTAGTTCTATTTTTAACTTTTTGAGGAACGTCCATAATGTTTTCCAGAGTGGCACCAGTTTGCATTCCTACCAACAGTGCAAAAGCGTTCCCCTTTCTCCACATGTTCAACAACATCTGTTGTTGCCTGAATTGTTAATTTTAGCCCTTCTGACAGGTGTGAGGTGGTATCTCAGATTACTTTGGATTTGCATTTCCCTGACGATGAGTGATGCTGAACATCTTTTCATGTGTCTGTTAGCCATCTGGATGTCATCTTTGGAAAAGTGTTTTCTGTTCATTTCTTAACTGTATTATTTGTCTTTTGGGTGTTGAGTTTGATAAACCTATAGATTTTGGATACTCACGCTTTATCAGGTATGCCATTTGCAAATATCTTCTCCCATTCTGTAAGCTGCCTATTAGTTTTGTGGATTGCTTCCTTCACTGTGCAGAGGCTTTTAATCTTTTTAAAAAATGTTTGCTTATTTTTGAGAGAGGGAGAGACAGAGAAAGAGAGAGAGAGAGAGAGAGAGAGAGCAAGCGGGGGAGGAGCAGAAAGAGAAGGAGACACAGAATCTGAAACAGGCTCCAGACTCTGAGCTGTCAGCACAGAGCCCAACATGGGGCTCGAACTCAAGGACCGTGAGATCATGACCTGAGCCGAAGTCAGACACTCAACCGACTGAGCCACTCAGGCGTTCTCAGAAGCTTTTAATCTTGATGAAGTCCCAGAAAAGGGACTGGGAAGGTTGAGCTGTAAGATTATCTTTAACATTCTCTGAATCAAATTCTCTGATCTTCCTGAACAACTTTGGTTAATCTGCCGACTGCTTAGATTTCTCCCCCAGTTTTATGGAGATAGAACTGAATATAACATTTTATAAGTTTAAGGTACCATACGCACAGCATATTGACATACAAATGTATTTCAGAATGATTAGTGTAATAAATTTAGTTAGTATCTATCACTTGACATAGGTACACATTTTTTTCCTTGTGATGAGAACTTTTAATAAGTACTCTTTTTTAAAAATTTAAAAAAAATTTATTATTTTTTTAACATTTATTTATTTTTGAGACAGAGAGAGACAGAGCATGAACAGGGGAGGGTCAGAGAGAGGGAGACACAGAATCTGAAACAGGCTCCAGGCTCTGAGCTGTCAGCACAGAGCCCAGTGCGGGGCTCGAACTCATAAACCGTGAGATCATGACCTGAGCTGAAGTCAGATGCATAACTGACTGAGCCACCCAGGCGCCCCAAGATCTACTCTTTTAGCAAGTTTCAAATACACAGAACTTTTTCTTAAAGCTATAGTTATCATGTTGTACATTACATGTCCAGAACTTCTTTACCTTATAACTGGAAGTTTGCACCTTTGACCACCTATACTCATTTTTCCTCCAGCTCCCACCCTGTACCTCTGGCAACCACAAATCTGATCTCTTTTTCTGTGAGTTTGTTTTTTTAAGATTCCATATATAAGTGAGATTATACAGAATTTGTCGCTTTTCGCTTGGCTTATTTCATTTAGCATAATACCTTTAAAATCCATCCATGTTGTTACAAATGGTGGGATTTTCTTTTTTCTTTTATTTAAAAAAATTTTTTTTAACGTTTTATTTATTTTTGAGACAGAGAGAGACAGAGCATGAACAGGGGAGGGTCAGCGAGAGGGAGACACAGAATCTGAAACAGGTTCCAGGCTCCGAGCTGTCAGCACAGAGCCCGACGCGGGGCTTGAACTCACCGACCATGAGATCATGACCCGAGCCGAAGTCGGCCGCTCAACTGACTGAGCCACCCAGGCGCCCCTCTTTTCTTTTTTTTTTAGTGATATATATTATTCCATTGTAGGTGTGTATATGCCACATTTTCTTATCCATTCGTCTTTTGATAGACACTTAGTTTGTTCCTCTGTTTAGGCTATTGTGAATATATATATACATATCTTAATGAACATGGGAGTGCAGCTGTCTCTTGAGGGTAACGATTTCATTTCCATTGGATATATACCCAGAAATGGACTTGCTGGATCATATGGTAATTCTAGTCTTAATTCTTACCGGAAAGGTTTTATGCAGGGCAAATGCATGACCCAATTTCATGACCCTTATGAAGGTTATTTTGGTTACTGCAGGAAGGATGAATAGTAAATATGTAAAAAAAAATATGGGAGACCAGTTAGGAAGTGATTTAATTGGTTTAATGAATCATGGTGACGCCTTGGAGTGTGTGGTGATAGTGGAGATGGAGTGAAATGGTTGGGTGTGAGCTATATGTTGGAGCACAATTGGTAAGATTGGTTGTAAGTGGGGTGAGGGGAAGGAGGTATCAGGGGCATGCCTGCTATTGTTCTGGAAATAGCATGGGGCTGTTAGGAGATTATAAAATGCTGCTTACCTGTCCTATGATATGTGGGGCCTCAGCAGATGAACAGCCTCTAATCACCGAAGGCTACTATGGAGTAGTGTCCTCCGAGGAGAACCCAGCAGTTCACAGGGACCCAGAGGCGGAAGGGTGTGCTGGGGGAGAAGATGCAAAGTAGAAGGAACTGAGATTCTGGCGGGCACAGTGGAAAGAGCAAAGTTAGAGGACAAGCAGATTGGTTGGATAAAAGGAGATAACAGGCAGATGGAGTGAGAGAATGCTGATGTGGCTGCAGCCAATGCTCCAGGTTAGAAAGTGATCCTCAGGAGAGTGTCCCTTAGTACCCTCATGCTCCCTTGATCGCTTCTTTTTGGGGTGCTCCCAACTCATGTCTTCTACTCTTCCTGTATATATTGATTTTTGCTTTGCAATTCTTTTAGGAGTCTTTCACAGATCTAAAATCTCAATCACATCACAAACTTCTTGAAGTTGAAAACAGCAGTCCGGTTTATATACTATCTCAATATATATATATATATATATATATATATATATATATATATAACTTTATATACACTATATATATATATATATCTCACTTTATATTCTATCATATATAGAGAATATAGAATAGGGCTGTTGATGCAGTGTGAATTCAGTTGCCAGCATACAAATGACACTAAGGAAGTAGATTTTCATGGTGAGATGTCATGTTCAAAGTCAGCCCTTTAGTTTATTGGACGGCTCAGTGGAGCAAGGAGATGTTCTTGTTCCTGAAAGGTTCACTAGCCATGCAGCTCCCCATGTCTAGAGAACTACATATAGAGTGACTGTCCTTTGCCTTCCAGTTGTCCCTTTGTTGATTGGTTCAGCAATGAAGAGCTTACTCTTGGTCCTTGTGGTCCTTGTCTTGCTCTCCTGTGTTCCATCAGGCAAAATGAAATCCCCTTCCTGTGCGACTATGAACAGTGAAGGGAGAGAGGGCACGAGGTTCTACAAGAGTGAAAAGAAAGCAGGACTTGGAGGAAGGACGATGAAACAGGAAGGGATGAGAACAGAGATGGACATTCTGGGCTTTTCCGGAAAATGGAGAGAAGATACTGAGGACACATAACAGGAGGTGGTTCTTTCCAGTGAAGAAAATGGTCCTGGATTTTGGTCTGGGGAGTCTGTGATGTTTGAGGGGAAAGTCAGACTGATGATATTGGCATCACATTGGTATTTAGAAGACAGATAGGATTTGGGGACGGGAGGGTGGGGGGCGTTCCTTTAGGACTTTTAGAATTTGTATTCCTAAGTCAGTTACCCAGACTGTTTTTCACACATTTAGAAGCCAAGGCAAACTCGATGCTGAGCAGAATCAGAAAATAGAGCTGGTTGTTCCAGTGTTTTAACTTACAGCATAATGGGATACCCTGGAACATCATTGAGAGAATTCACGTCCTCTGGACAGAAACTAGCAACTTGATAATACCAAGAAGGGTCCACTTAAGTCCACTTAAGTCCACTTAAGTCCACTTAAGTCACTTAAGTGGAGGTTCTCAAAAACTGCTTGTGGTTTGCTGGGGTCTGCAGAAAGCTGCCCCAGACCTTCATATTCGAAAGGTGCCAGTTAAAGGTCAGGTGTGAAGTACTCAGAAGACAGGCCCAGATGTGATTGTGCTGAGACTACTGCTGCTGTTCTGGATGGAAGGACCTCTGGACAGTGTGAGCTGTGTTTCTGCTGGGCTCCCTTGTCCCAAGAGGGGTGCCTCAGGGCTAACGGGCACCTGACAGGCAGGTTTGCTTGCCAGTGGCCTTTGGTCATACCACATTGACTATTCTATCGCAAAGGCCCAAGGGATGGTTCCATGAACCAGCTGGGTGAGACTGATAAGGCTTAGCACACAAAAGTGTATAGTTCAGAGGGTGACTCAGAGCCACCTGCACTCTTTTAAGTGGCCTTCCTACCACCCCCTCCATGTTTTCAGCTTCCAGAGTACCCAGGTGTTAAGGTTAGAAAGTATGGTAACCTTATGGATATAAGATGTGTGTTTCAGGTATCTCAAAGCCTTTCACACTCATTATCCCACGTGATGCTTTCATGTACTCTGTGACTAAGCCAAGACTGGCAGTAGGGTATTTGGCTAAAAATCATACAGAATGTTATTGGGATGTAGAGCTAGAACCATGGGCTTCTGTAATTCTAGGTCAGTGGTCTTTTGCTTCTTCAAGCTGAGGCTCTGATAATCTCCAACTACCTTGTTACTATCCCAGACCCCGCATGCCTTCTGGTATAGGGCCTCTGTGGATTCCTGGGACTACTCTGAGGTCTTAGTGTTCTTTCCATGGCAGATAGTCCCAAGCAGAATTTGCTGGGCCCTGGTACCTGCATATTGTTGATTAGTGATTCATGTAAGGGGGGCCCATGGGAACTAATGATTTATAATAGGGTCTCTGGGAAATGAGAGCCACTGAAAAACAGGCATTCAGCCATAACATGACTGGGATGTTTTGATCTTATCCAATTTACCATTAAAATGTTATAAAGTACAGCCTTCAATCTGATTTATCTATGGTATCATGACCCTGCAGAACACTGTGCATTAACCCTTGTTTCTGTTGACAGTTAGAAGTGGACCTAATACATATATAAGAACAGCATTTTCTACATGCTGGGGAGGAAGAGGTGTTTGCAGGAAATTATGTGGAGGAAATGAAGACTATCACATTTTTTGTGATGTTAGACGTCTGTGCTGCGTTAACAAAAAGCTTTTAGATGTACGGGTTAGAAGATAATTGTGAGTATCTGAGGCTCCTGCTGACTTCCTCTGGGACCCAGATCCTTTTCAATTGTGCTATCCTAATAAAATGATGGTTTTAGTCCTTCTGTGTTTCTATGTCTGCTTTGTTTCTCTACCTTTAGAGGCATTCAGTGTCTCTCCTATGAAGATAATCTCTTGGTTAAATTCCTTGTCTTCAGGATTGTTCTTTTCGTTAATTTATTCCTTATTAAACATTTCCTAAAAACTTTTTTTGAAGTATATGATGCAATCAGAAAAGTTGCGAATCATAAATGAATATCTTAATGAAGTTCATAAATTGAACACATCCACGTAACCTGCACTCAGATGGAAAAAGAATATTACAACATCTCAGTCACTACTAGTCCCTGTTCCACAAAGGATAATAATCTCTAGCCCAGCTTCTAATAGCATAAGCTTTGGCACCTATTTTTGAACTTTATTTTTTGCTTTTTTTAAAAAAAAGTTTATTTATTTATTTTGAGAGAGACAGAGAGTGGGGGAGGGGCAGAGAGAGAGAGGGAGAGAGAGAATCCCAAGCCAGCTCCACGCTGTCAGCACAGAGCCCCAGGGCTTGATCTCATGAACCATGAGATCATGACCTGAGCTGAAATCAAAAGTCGGATGCTTAACAGACTGAGCCAGCCAGGTGGCCCAATTTTTAAACTTTATATAAATGGAATCCTTTATATAAATGGTACTCTTTTGTGTTTGGCTTCTAATCTACATTATTTTATGACATTAATTGATATTGCTTGATGTAATTATAGTTTATGCATTCTCAGTGTTGTATAGTATTGCATTGGGGAAGATTTGAATATTCTAGCAGAGATGGCCATTTATGTGGTTTGTGGGTTTTACCTCTTATAAATAGCGCTGTGATGCACATTCTTGTACGTGTTTTTTGAGTCTTCTATGCAAGCATTTCTGTGGGTATATACTTGGGAGTGAAACTGCTAGTCATGAGCCATGCATATATTCAATTTTAGTAGATGCTGTTTTGGTTTTTTTTTTTTAATTTTTTTTTTCAACGTTTATTTATTTTTGGGACAGAGAGAGACAGCATGAACGGGGGAGGGGCAGAGAGAGAGGGAGACACAGAATCGGAAACAGGCTCCAGGCTCCGAGCCATCAGCCCAGGGCCTGACGCGGGGCTCGAACCCACGGACCGCGAGATCGTGACCTGGCTGAAGTCGGACGCTTAACCGACTGCGCCACCCAGGCGCCCCAATTTTAGTAGATACTGTTAAACTGTTGTCCAAATTGGTTATAGCAATTAATACTCCAGGCAGTGTCCAGGAGTTCTTGCTTTTTTCCAACCCTTTCCACAACTAGTACTTTTGGTCTTTTCCCCCCTTCATTTTGAAGAGTATGTAGTGATGTCATGTGGTGGTTTAATTTGCATTTCACTGACGACTAATGAAACTATCCAACTTATTATGTGATTATTGGCCATTTTAAAAATTAGATTCAATGCCCAGTGTCGGTCTTGAACTCACGACCTTGAGATCAAGAGTCATATGCTCTACTGACTGAGCCAGCCAGATACCCCTTACTGGCCATTTAGATATTCTTATTTGTGATATACCTGTTCAAGAGTTTCATCCATTTTTCTATGGAATTGTCTGACTTTTTCTGTTTGGGAATCTCCTAAGAAACACTCATTATTTGACATTGGAAATAATAACGTTGAAAATATTTGCGTTTAAATATGGAGAATGTTGTAGTTTACAATGCACAGTTAGAGAAATTTTGTACTGTTTAGTATGACAAGGCTGTGAAAATATTTCTATTCTTAAATATTAAATTTTATCATCACAAGCAAGATAAATCATTCAAGTTAGTAGTGATTCAGCCCTCTTGTTTCTTGAATAGGTTATAGGGGGGAATTAAGCCAAAAGAGAAGCAGTTCTTCCAATATGACAGGGAAAGAAGGAATAGATTTGCTCCTGATGGGCAAACTTCTGGGAGGGGACACTGTCAAAGTATGGGGTTTTAAGTCAACACTGGCTGCTATGATAGGTCAAATACCCATCCTGTGCAGATTATATCCTAAGACTGAACTAGACTTTTTAAGCTCTTCTGTGAAAAGGAAAAAAGGTGATTATACACACAGCCAAGTTATGTTTCAATGTCATTAACATCACTACTGTCATCAGCTATATCCGTCATGAGGGTGTCCTGTTCAGGTGGGAAGAGTAGGTAATATAGGGGGTTCCTTCTTTACTATAACCAATAAAGAGGATCCTTGCCCCTCCCCCTCCCTCTCCCCCTCCCCCTCCTCCTCCCCATCCCTCCCCCTCTCTCTCCCCCTCCTCCTCTCTCCCCCCTCCTCCTCTCTCCCCCCTCCCCTCCCCCTCCCTCTCCCTCTCCCTCTCCCTCTCCCTCTCCTTCTCCCTCTCCCTTCCCTCTCCCCTTCCCTCTCCCCTTCCCTCTCCCCTTCCCTCTCCCCCTCCCTCTCCCCCTCCCCCTCCCTCTCCCCTTCCCTCTCCCCCTCCCTCTCCCCCTCCCTCTCCCCCTCCCCCTCCCCCTCCCCCTCCCCCTCCCCTTCCCTCTCCCCCTCCCTCTCCCCTTCCCTCTCCCCTTCCCTCTCCCCCTCCCTCTCCCCCTCCCCTTCCCTCTCCCCCTCCCTCTCCCCCTCCCCCTCCCCCTCCCTCTCCCCTTCCCTCTCCCCCTCCCTCTCCCCCTCCCCGTCCCTCTCCCCTCCCCTCCCCCTCCCCTCCCCCTCTCCCCCTCCCCCTCCCTCTCCCCTTCCCCCTCCCTCTCCCCTTCCCCCTCACTCTCTCCTTCCCCCTCTCCCTCTCACTCTACTTCTCCTTCTTCTTTCTTCTTCATTCTTCATTATTTATTGTTCCTCTTCTCCTACCACCTCTACTACTACTCCTTCTTTTTGGTCCCTTTCTTCCTCCTCTTCCCCTTTTTCCTTCTTCTTTTTTAGTGTTTGCTGTTGTGGACTCTATACATTTTTGTGAAATAGAGTAGACTAAAATAGGCTAGACTTAATTTTTCTAACTTAATAGTCATCTGTGATACATGAGTTCCATCAAGCCTCTGAATGGTGATGAAGTTATAATTGTACTGAGTTATGCTTTCTTGTCTTGTCTGCCTCAAATCACTCATTTACTCAGAGACCTTGGATGTGCCTTATGAGACCGACCTCCCTAAAAATTCTTCCATGCTTTTCTTGTTTGAGTCCTGGGGTTGGTGTCTGCTATTGGAAATTTGATTGGAGGTGGGATCTTCCCCTTGCAGGTGCCACTGGTTGGTACTGTCCTGTTCACTCTGATGTCTCTCCATATTCTTTAGGGCAAAAGAAAGGGCTGCCACATTCCCTGCAGGCTCCACTGAGCCAGCCTCATACTATAGTCCATACTGAGATAGGTAAATACACCTGCATTGTATTTTTTTTTTTTCTCCATCACTTCGGCATGAGATCAATGCTGCTCATGGCCTCAGGTCTCACAGAGTCCCTTTAGAAAACAGCATTTACTGCTACTTCCCGAAGACTCTGCACAGGACTCAGGCAAATATTTATGTGGCTGAGAGTCATCTAACGGACTCCACATTCCTCTCTCCTTCCAGGAACATCTGCAAAAATTTTCTCCTTTATGTCCCTTTCTCCACATAAAACTGAACTTGTGCCAGTAGAGGAAAGCCAATATCAGGCCTTCAGCTACATACAAAACACTTATTTCTGTGGATATAAGAAATCTAACCACTGATCCATCTAATTATGGATGCATTTCAAAGTAAGTTACAAACATCAGAACATTCCTCTCTCAACACTTCAGAATGGTATCATTAATTAGTGTTCAATAGTTTTTTTTTACATTAAAAACTTACATACAATGAAATACACAGGTATGAAGTGTATCATTTAAAGAGCTTTGACAGGGGCGCCTGGGTGGCGCAGTTGGTTAAGCGTCCGACTTCAGCCAGGTCACGATCTCGCGGTCCGTGAGTTCGAGCCCCGTGTCGGGCTCTGGGCTGATGGCTCAGAGCCTGGAGCCTGCTTCCGATTCTGTGTCTCCCTCTCTCTGCCCCTCCCCCGTTCATGCTCTGTCTCTCTCTCTGTCCCAAAAATAAATAAACGTTGAAAAAAAATTAAAAAAAAAATAAAGAGCTTTGACAAATGCATTCACCTATGTAATTGAAACCTTATCAAGGTATCAAACATTTGCATCCCTCCAGAAAGTTCCCTCGTTCCCTTTTCCAGTTATTTGCCACCAGCTTTCTATTTGCTGAGCAGCAACTTCTGTTTTATATTAACCATAGGTGGTGGGTTGTGTTTGCCTATTCTAGAACTTCATATATATATGTGTGTATATATATATATGTATATGTATCATTAGAGTGTGTAAGGGTTACTTACTGTTACCCTTACTGTGGAAGGGTTTTCCTTCCACATAGGTAATATTTTAGGTTCTTCTATGATACTGCCTCATCTGTAGTCCATTCCTTTTCATTGCTGAGTAGTATTCTATTGTGTGACTTTACCGCAGATTATTTATCCATTCTCCTCTGGATGCACGTGTGAACTGTTTCTACTTTTTACCTTTTGCAGCAAAGCTGCAACGAACACTCTTGTACAAATCTCTTTGTGAAGAGAAGCTTTTATTTCTCTTGGGTCAATACCTATGGGTGGAATTTCTCAGACACAGGGTAGTTGTATGTTTAGTTTTCTTTTAGGCAACTTTATAGATATACAGTTCACATCCCATAATTTCATAAAACCCCTCCCTTTAAAGTATGAGCTCCTGTGGTTTTTAGAATAGTCACAGACTTGTACCACCCACCGCCCAAACAACGTTATAATGTTTTGATCCCTTCCCAAAGAAACTCTGTAGCAGTCATTCCTGTGTTTGTATATTAGGGTTTTCACAAAGTACCACAAACCAGGTGCTTAAAGAATGGAAATTTATTGTATTATTGTTCTGAAGGTTATAAGTCTAAGATGAAGATATCAGCAGGACTGGTTCCTTCTGAAGCCTGGGAGAAAGAATGTGTTTCATGCCTCTCACCTAACTTCACATGGTTTGCTGGCATTCCTCAGCTTAAGGAAGCATCACCCTAATCGCTACCTTTCATGTGGTGTTTTCCTTGTGTGCATGGGTCTATGTCCAAATTTACCCTTTTATTATTATATTTATAATTCCCAACCTCTATTTATTTATTTATTTATTTATTCATTCATTCATTTTTCTATATTCTAAATTTTTATTTAAATGCTAGTTAGTTAACATATAGTGTAATATTGGTTTCAGGACTAGAATTTAGCAATTCATCACTTAAATATAACACCCAGTGCTCATCACAACAAGTGCCCTCCTTAGTGCCCATCACCCACTTAGCCCATTCCCTACTCCCTTCCCTCCATCAACCCTTAGTTGGTTCTTTATCAGTAAGAGTCTCTTATGGTTTGCTTCCCTCTCTCTTTTTTCCCTTGCCACGTGTTCATCTGTTTTGTTTCCTAAATTCCACATATGAGTGAAATCATATGGTGTTTGTCTTTCTCTGACTTATTTTGCTTAGCATCATTGTAAATGGCAAAATTTCATTCTTTTTGATGGCTGAGTAACATTCCATTCTCTTCTTTATCCGTTCATCAGTTGATGGACATGTGGGCTCTCTCCATAGTTTGGCTATTGTTAATAATGCTGCTATAAACACTGGGGTGAATGTACCCCTTCAAATCTGTATTTTTGTATCCTTTGCAAATTTACCCTTTTTGCAAGGACATCAGTCCTATTGGATTAGGACCCACCCTTATGTACAACATAAGGCCATTTTGACATGTACAACAATGCCATTTTAAAATAAGGTCAAATTCTGAGGTACTTGGAATTAGGACTTCAAAATATGAATTTTGGGGGACACAGTTTAACCCATAAGATTCTCTATTTCTTTACATCCTCACTCAGCACTGGCCAACCACTCATCTCCTTTTGATTTGCCTGAATTAAACATTTCATATAAAAAAATTTTTGACTGATTTTTTTTTCACTTCATATAAGATTTGCAAGGTTCATTCCTGTTGTAGCACGAACCAATATTTCATTTTTAATTTACCAAATAGTCTGATGTATAGATGTACATTTAATTTTATAATAAAACTTAAGAACTTTTTTCAAAGCAGTTGTACATTTTATACTTCTACCAATAATGTAATGTATACCCCGTGTCTCCACATTCTTGTTAATATTGGTGGCATTGGCCTATTTAATTTTTAGCCATTGCAGTGTATATGTGCAGTGGTATCTCACTGTCATTGTAGTTTGCATTTTCCTGATGACAAAAAAACACTTTTTAATGTGGTTCTTGGCGATTTCTATATTTCTTTTGTTAGGTGTATGTTCAAAAGTTTTGTCCATTTTTTACTTTTTTTGGTCTGTTATTATTGACTTCTTAATCTTTAGTTTTCTTCTTCTTATTTTTTTAATGGTGTGTTTTGATGTTTGGTAGTTTTTTTTTTTTTTTCAACGTTTATTTATTTTTGGGACAGAGAGAGACAGAGCATGAACGGGGGAGGGGCAGAGAGAGAGGGAGACACAGAATCGGAAACAGGCTCCAGGCTCTGAGCCATCAGCCCAGAGCCTGAGGCGGGGCTCGAACTCACAGACCGCGAGATCGTGACCTGGCTGAAGTCGGACGCTTAACGGACTGCGCCACCCAGGCGCCCCGATGTTTGGTAGTTTTGAATTTTGTTAAAGTCAAATTTATCAATGTTTTTCCTTTTCAGGTTATTGCTCTTTTGGGTCCCAAGAAACCTTTGCCTACCTCAAGTTATAAAAATATTCTCTGTTCTCTTGTGAACTTAGCTTTTATGCTTACTTTTATGATCCATCTGGAATTAATTTTTGAGTGTGGTCTGAGAAAAGGTTTCTTTTTTTTTTTTATATGAATATTAAGCTGTTTCAGCAGCACGTGTTGAAGAGATTTTCCTTTTCCCATTGGATTTCCTTGGCAGCTGTGTACAAAATCAAATTTCTGGGTTCTCTATTCTGTTCCATTAGTCAATCCTTAAACAGTATCATGCTGCCTTTTAAAATGTTTATTTATTTTTGAGAGAGAGAGAGAGAGACAGAGTGTGAGCAGGAGTTGGAGAGGAGGGGAGAGGAGAGGGCAGAGAGAGAGGGAGACGCAGAATCCGAAGCAGGCTCCAGGTTCTGAGCTGTCAGCACAGAGCCCAATGTGGGGCTCAAACTCATGGACTGCGAGATCATGACCTGAGCCGAAGTCAGACGCTCAACCGACTGAGCCACCCAGGCACCCCCATGCTGCCTTTCTTAATAATGGCTTTATAAGTCCCAAATTCATAGAATGATAGTTCTGCTATTTGGTTTTTCTATTTCAATATCATTTTAAAATTTTATGTCCTTTGCATTTCTATATCAAATTTAGAGTTAGGTTTTTGGTTTCTACAAAAATGTCTTCTGGGATTGTATCAAATCTACAGGTTGTTTTAGAAAGAATCGATGACAATTCATGAATATAGTATTTCCTCCATTTAGGTCTTCTTTTATTTATTGCTGCAATGCTTTATAGTTTTGATGCTACTATAAATGGAATTGCCTTTTAAATTTCATTGTCATTTTTCCTTTGCTGCTAGCATATAAAAATACAATTGATTTTATGATGACTTTGCATCATAACTTTGCTAACCTCACTAATTCTAAAATTTCTGATTTACATTTAAGACTCTCTACATAAACAATTGTGTCATCTGCAAATAAAGATATACTTACTCCTTTTTTTTTAAACAAACTTTATTTTCCTCATTTTTACTCATTTTCCTTAAGGAGTGCGCATCGAGTAAACATAACCTTTTTTTCAGTATATATCTTTAAGCTTTGACAAACAGATACAGTTGTGTAACCACACCACAACCAAAATACAGAGTAATTGTATCCTGCCCAAATATTCTTTCATATGCTTGTATAGAAAACGTCTCCTGTTTCCCTTAGTTCCTGGCAATCACTGACCTGTTTTCTTTCCCTATAGTTTTGCCATTTTCAGAAGGTCATTAAAATGGAATCAAACAGTATGTAGCCAGTTAAATCTGGATTTTTAATTTAATATAATGCATTTGAGATTTATCCGTGTTGTACCATATATCAGCAGCTAATATCAGAAATCAGTATCATTCTTTCTTTTATTTATTTATTTTTTTGTATTTTAATAGATTTTAATTGTTTAGAATAGTTTTAGGTCCCAGAAAAATTGAGTGGAAGGTACAGAGATTCCCATTTACTCACTCCCCTTACCAGGTCCTCAGTCCTATCTTCCTCCATTATCAACATCCTGCACTAATGTGGTACATTTTTTAAAAAAATATTTATTCATTTTTTAATTTACATCCAAGTTAGTTAGCATATAGTGCAACAATGATTTCAGGAGTAGATTCCTTAATGCCCCTTATCCATTTAGCCCATCCCCCCTCCCACAACCCCTCCAGTAACCCTCTGTTCTCTATTTTTAAGAGTCTCTTATGTTTTGTCCCCCTCTCTGTTTTTATATTATTTTTGTTTCCCTTCCCTTATGTTCATCTGTTCTGTATCGTAAAGTCCTCATAGGAGTGAAGTCATATAATATTTGTCTTTCTCTTACTGACTAATTTCACTTAGCATAATACCCCATGTAGTTGCAAATGGCAAGATTTCATTCTTTTCGATTGCTGGGTAATACTCCATTGTATATATATATCACATATTCTTTATCCATTCATCTGTTGATGGACATTTGGGCTCTTTCCATGCTTTGGTTATTGTTGATAGTGCTGCTATAAATAATGTAGTACATTTGGGGTGCCTGGGTGGCTCACTCGGTTGAGCGTCTGATTTTGGCTCAGGTCATGATCTAATAGCATGTGAGTTTGAGCCCCGCGTTAGGCTCTGTGCTGGCAGCTCGGAGCCTGAAGCTTGCTTTAGATTCTGTGTCTCTCTCTCTCTGCCCCTAACCCACTCGCATTCTATCTCTGTCTCTCTCAAAAATAAATAAACTTTAAAAAAATAATGTGGTACATTTGTTACAACTGATTAATCTACATGGACACATCATTATTACCCAAAGTTTGTAGCTTATACTAAGCTTCGCTCTTTTTTTTTTAAAGTACGTTTTATGCACAATGTGGGGCTTGAGCTCACGGCCCTGAGATCAAGATTTGCATGCTTTACTGGTTGAACCAACCAGGTGCCCCTAAGCTTCACTCTTGATGTACATACTGTAGGTTTGGACGATTGTATACTGACATGTATCCATCATTATGGTACCATACAGAGTATTTTCAATGCCTTCAAAATTCTCTGTGCTATACTTATTCATCGCTTCCTCCCCTTTAACCCCTGTAAACAACTGATCTTTTGCTGTCTCCATAGTTTTGCCTTTTCCAGAATACCATATAGTTGAAATCATACAGTATGTAGCCCTAAGATTGGCTTCTTTCACTTAGTAATATGAATTTAAATCTTTTTCACATCTTTTCACAGCTTAATGGCTCACTTGTTTTTAGTGCTGAATAATATTCCATTGTGGATGTGCTATAGATTATTTATTCATTCATTCATCTACTGAAGGATTTTGGTTGCTTTCAAGTGATGGCAATTATCAATAATGCTGCTCTAAACACAAGTGTGCAGATTTTTGTGTGGACATAGGTTTCCATTTCTTTGGATAAATACCAATGAGTGTGATAGCTGGACCATATTCGGAGTATTTTTAGTTGTTTAAAAAGCTCTCGAACAGTCTTCTGAAATGGCTGCACAATTTGTATTCCCACCAGCAATGATTAGAGTTCCTGTTAGTCCACGTCCTTGCCAACAGTGCTGTTGTCAATGTTCTGAATTTTGGCCATTTTAAGATGTCTAGTGGTAATCCACCTGGTCTGCAATCTCCCCCAATTCCCTGAGTGCCAAACTCATATTTCCCCTTTCCCTTCCACACTGTGACTGGTTCCTTGTATGTGTTTCTAAGGGTGGTGGCAAAAGTGAGCCCCAGTAGGTGGGAGTGAACATGGTGGGGAACCAAAGCCTGTGTGTGTCAAGGGAGAAATCACAATTGTGGGCTGTAGTGGTCCATTTGGGAAAATAAGTTTTCTGGCAATCATCCTGATGTGTTGAAAATTGAATGAAGACAAAAACTTAAGAATTCTGCTACAAGAGGGTACCTGCAGTTTGGAGCGGGTGTATTTATACAAGGTCAGAAAAAGCCCCAGATATAAGCAAGACCAACAAAAAGTACCTCTCATCTGAATGCAGCTAGTAATGATGGGAAGAGGACACTGATACTTGAGATGGGAGATCAGGAGCACAAAGCTCCAAGGAACATGAAGAATGAAGGAAACATGGCACCACAAAAGATCACAATAATCTCCAATAACTGAGTCCAATGAAAAGGAGATCTGCAATTCACCTTACAAAGAATTCAAAAAAGCTGTTTGGGAAAATCAAAAAGAGAATGAACTCGATGGAGTAAAGCAAATAATTCACAGTTATTGAGTCAGAAGGGTATGGATTGCACATTGGATCAAATATACAAATGAACGGAGGTTTCCAATATTTAAACAAGCTAACAGGATTTGAAATGCAAATCCTGAATGATGAAAATGTTCTGAAATACAAAGCATCAGAAAACCAACATCCTGCTCTTTATGAGATTTTAGTTTAATGAGGCAAGATTATTTTTATATTTTAGCTGATTTTAGGACACATTCAAGCTATGGAGGCCGTCCCACTTTTGTGTGACATACGAGAAAAGGAGAGAGATTGAGGATGTCTCTATCTCCCTGGCTTATGGTCACAGGAAGCAATTGGTGAAGAGAGTCACTCAGAGCACTAGGGAAGGTAATGGATTCTCTTTCTCTACCCTATCTTGTCTCACTCCACTAAAAGGAGCAAAAGGAGAAGGCTGGGTTAAAAATCTGTCTCTGTGGTTGTTGCCATGATCTGTGAATCTTTAAAGGCAGTTCTAGTTCATCAGCTCCTTGACTAATTGAGAGACATCAAATCCACTTATTTAAGTCAGCTCTAAGTAAAAACGAATTTCCTTAAAGACAGAGCTTTTTCTTGCTCTTGAGTCTTCTCAGAATCTCTAGCACAACTTCTAGACATCCCAGATGTCATTTTTATTCTTTATTTTTTCTTATTTATTATTGAAGTATAATTGACGTACAATGTTATATTCATTTTGGGTGTACAACACATTCTACAATTTTATACATCACTCAGTGCTCCCCATGATAAGTGTAGTCCCCAGATGTCAACGATGCAACATTATAACAATATTATTGATTATATTCCCTATGTTGTATTTTTCATCTCTGTGATTTATTTATTTTATAACTGGAAGTTTGTACCTCTTAGTCCCCTTCTTCTATTTCACCCATCTCCCCACCTGCCTCCCCTCCAGCAACCAGTGTGTTCTGTGCATTTAAGAATCTGTTTTGTTCATTTGTTTTATTTTTTAGACTCCACATATAAGTGAAATAAATCATATAGTATTTATCTTCCTCTGTCTGACTTATTTCACTTAGCACTATACCCTCTAGGTCCATCCATGTTGTTTCAAATGGCATTCTTTTTTTATGACTAATATTCCAGTGTGTGTGTGTGTGTGTGTGTGTGTGTGCGTGTGTGCATGCACGCAACATCTTCTTTATCCATTCATCTATTGATGGACACCATGTATCATTTTTAGACTGCAATTTTGCCACCAGATGAGTGGGATGTCAGGGACTGATATCCAAAAAGAATTCTAACGGAAGTTTGCTCTCTATTGTGAGAATACCCTTCCACATTTTGTGGCTTTACTGAGAGATTTGGTAAATATGTTATTTAAAAAAATGCTTTGGATCTTAGAATTAAGTTTCTTTTGGATGTGTCCATGTACAGAGACTAACCATAGTTAGCTAATTTCTTTTCAGGTTCCATATTTACAGAATCCCAGAAAAGCCAGAAATTGCTTGTGTAATATTCACACTGTTATGCCCAGAATTCGTGATCCCCAAAGACCACTAGGGAGCCGAGTCTGATGCAAAAGCAAAAGAGCCTTTATTCGAGCTAGCTCGAGCTCAATCTGCTACCTGCACCGATGCAGCGGTGAGATACGGGGGAGAGAGAGCGCGAGTTTCAAAAGCACAAAGGTTTTATAGGGGTCTAGGGGCAGTTGGTGAGGTAATGGCTGTGGCCTCAGCTGATTGGCTGGGGAAGGGTCGGAGTCCTGTTACGCAGGTCGCTGGGTGTGTTTTGATCAGGAAGTTTGAACGGATGAGCGGATGAGCGGGAGGTTACTCAAGGGGAGGAGGCGTGGTCTAGGTGAAGGAGACAGAACAAGATGGAGTCAGCCGGCGTAGGCCCGCCCTTTCAACACCTTATGTCAAAAGAATAAAACAGTTTACAGCTACCATTGTTAATAACAGAGTTCATTTCCTGACAGGGTATATGAATGTAGAGGTTTGGGTTTATGGAACAGTAAGGTAAAGGCAGCGTACTGTTGGCCTATCCAACTTTCTTTTTCTTTCTTTCTTTTTTTTTCCCCTAGTGGTGGGAATTTCTGTTTGTTCAAGACTTAACCAGATTCCAGAGAGTTTCTGATTGTTCCAGCATAGAGAACTCATGTTTTCTCTGTTGCTTTGACGATCACCTCCCTAATGAGAGAATGGTGTCCTTTGATCCATTTGGAAAGAGAGGCTCCTCAGATAGCAGACTGAATTGCTTTCAAATTTCAGTTATCTGTGTGTATAGAGGATGTACATCTGAGGTGAAAGAGTAAAATGAGAAGCAAGCCTAAGGCTACCTGGGATGTTAGGAGGTCTGGAGTCACACTTTGATAAAATCCAGTATTCTTTGGACGAAGATTCCCTTGCCTCCTTCAGAGTCCAATAGTTTTCCTGGGCCCTGTCTGGATGCATTCCTTACTCTGGATACTTAACAACCATGACTGCCATTCCAAGCCATCTCTAATGCTATTCCATTTGGCCCATCTCCCCTACTGACTCTGCAGGTGACTTCGGGCTTCTGAGAAGAGGACACACTACCATATTTTTAGTACCTTCCTCCCTAAAGTCACAAACACTGGATTTTCTCAAAGACTGAACAGCGTCTGGGAGGGTAGAGCTCCTCACAACCCCTCATCTTTCTCATCGACTAGTCTCCTTTCTTCTCTGTCCAGTTGCAGAGAGTGGCTGCAAGGGCAGTACTGTGATTTCAAGCCAGGACTTAGCCGTTGTTTCCTCGGCCATGTACTAGATCGCCAATCAACTATTTGCAGCTACAGCTCCATCTTCTCAGAATTACTAGAGAGACCATGCTGTATTCAGCACTGAAGTTAAAGAAGACAACCAGAATCTACCCCCTCGGCCGCTGCGCCCCTTATCCTGAACAGCAAGTGCAGAACTCAGCACTCATGCATTTGTGTATAGGTTGACGGTGTTAAGCAGTTAGGCAGACGTGCAGCAGCATCACTGTAGTCAGTGGGATAATCAGCACCATAATAGAATTTGTAGGTTTGCCTGGACACCTTCACAGGGTTGACTGGTAAAGAAAACAGTGAGTCCAAATGGATTCAGACAATTTATTACTTATACGCACAGCAAAGTAAGATCAGCGTGGTGTTAGTTCCTAGTGCCACAGGATGACCCCCAACCAGAGGGGCCAGATGAGAGGTAGCAGAGGTGTTGGGCCACTCTGCTGCTGAGGAGTTGACTGCAAACCATAGCCAAGTGGTCTGGTAGCCTGTAACTAAACCCTAAGGAGGTTGAGGGGGGAAGTCCTGTGCTTTCAGTCTCTGAAATCATGGTTGTGGCTGAGAACCTACTTCGTGGCTTCCCATTACCACAAAGCCTTTTCCCTTGTGTTTCACAAAGAACTACAGGGTCAGACTCAGTCAAGACTTGGGCCAGCCTGCAGTTAAACCTCACCTATGTGGTCTTTGTGAGAAACCTACAAAGTCATCAGGGGGCCAGGGCAGATCTGTTTCTCTAAGATGGGCGGTACAAAGAGAAAGAAAATGGGGGAACTGAAGGGACTGGATGTTTCTGTAATTTGAAGCTTCTATAAATAATTAAGGTGTCCTTTCTAAGAGTAAAGAGAGAAATAGGCACTGAGAAGAGCATGGATATCACTTTGAAGCGAGAAAACCTATCCTAAGTTGTTTTCATGAGAAGCTTAGCTGTCTTGAGTAAGGCTGCAGCTCAGCTTTTCAAATGCAAAATCATAAGATTCTGATGGCTTATGTAAAAAATGCTAAAAACCAACAACTGTGGGCACATCACAGTGTCACAGTTTAATCTAAATTCCCTGACTGTGTGAAAGTTGGTGGAGAGGATGTCAATTACTTTCAAGTTAATTGGCATTCACTGGCTTCTTGTGTCAGGGCTCAGGGTTTCCTTTGACACAGCACTCCAGCTGAAACATACAGTAGGCAACTAACATTTCACTTGTAGAGCACTCAAGTCTACAGATACCATTCCCATAGCATTTCTGGTGCATTTCTGATGACAGTGGATTCAAGCCTGGAAAGAAGATGAATGCAAAAATAATTATTTAGTCCAAAAAGTCACAGAATTAGTGCCTCCATTTCTATCAAACTGGATTCCAAGGGGACTTAATCAAGTCTTAATCATAATGATTGATTCTGTAGTTGAAAAAGGAGGAACTAGTGCTATGAATTGAATTGTGTTCACTTTATCCCTCATCCTCCATTCGTATGTTGAAACCCTCACCCCCAATGTAACTATTTGGAGAGAGGGATTCTAGGAGGTAAAGTGAATTGCATCTCTAAGGGTGGGGCTCTTAGACACAGAGAGAGGCTGGTTGTCCAAAATCCAGGAAGATAACTCCCATCAGAAACAGAATCAGCCTGCGGTTGATCTGGACTGTCCAGCCTACAGAACTGTGAGAAAATTCATTTTGTTGAAACCACACAGTCAGTGGTATTTTGTTATGGTACTCTGAGCTGAGACAATTAGTAGCTTGGAAGTTTGCCCAAATTGGTAAGTTAATATACTCTAAACAATCAAGTTACCTATGCATGTAGTCATTCACTCATTATTTAATTATGTATTCATTCCCAAGCCAGTTTTTATAAGATTTGAATGCAATGTAGACCTTAAACTCAAAGAATTTTCAATCTAGACCAAGAGAGAAGAAACACAAAATATCTATGAGAGCGCGGAAGACAGAATCATTTGCAAAGCAGAATGCTATGATGAGTTCAGTGGAGGATAAAATATATTCTGAAGATTTAGAATGTCTTATTGGGACCCAGGGCATTTTGAGCTGAGCTTATGATTTTATGGACATGTTACTCTGTAGAATTATCAAAATATGGATATGTCTTTATTTCCGTATGTAAGAAGGTGTTAAAAGGAAAAGAATGTCAAGTATTTTGGTCATCTGTAGAAATTTTGAGTCAGCCCATATTCTGTGCAAGTTATCATGTCCTGGAAGGTAATTGTCCTATAGGGCAGAAAAGGGATCAGGGTTACTTACCTGGCAAGATGAAAGCCCAGGGAGATGAAGTGAAGTGGGCTATGTAACAAGACAAGAAATTCCTACAGAAATGACAGCTTTGGGAATGTATAAGGCACTAAAGTGAATATTGTAGACTATCTCAGTTGTCTAGAAGCCATGAATCCATTTCCATAAACCATAGTGGAATTGGTCCCATCAATAGCTTCAAGAGGCCTGGGTTGAATGGATTCTTAAATCCAACCTAATGAGTCAGGTGACCAGAAAATCTGGTTCACCTGCCTAGAGATTACTTGAGGGCGGATGAGAAATTAAATGGGACCCTATAACATATAGACTTGAACTGATTCAATAGCACTGAGTGAAGAGAATATTCAGGAGAGATTTTAAAAATCAGTCATGAATGTGGTCAAGCTACAGTTTGAGGCCAGTCAGCATTCTCTCATGTGTCCCTGATTCCCTGATCAGATATTTCTTTTAGCACGTAAAGCCCCTTAGTTCTCTTGGAACAAGTAGTTCCAAATCTGTTTCTCCATGTATCTAAGGAATCTACAAATTATAAATTTCAGTAAATTAGAAAGCCAACAAATTGTGTTATCGCTATTTTCTGTTTTGGACTATTATGCCTGGATGTGTTCCTAAATTAGGGACAAAACAATAGTGGCAAAACAGGATGGGGTATTACTAATGAAAATATTATGAAAACTCTCAGGAGTCAGGTACCCGTTATGTATAGGCCTGTTCTATACATCAGCACACTTAATCCTGGCAAGACTCAGAGGTTAGTTTTGTTTCCATTTTGTGAATGAAGAAACTAAGGTTCAGAGAAGCTTTGACTTTTGCCTAAAGCTGCACAGTTAACAAGTTGGAGAGCCCAGATTCAAGCTCAGGTCTTGCTAACATCAAACCGGTTGATGCTTCCACTTTGAAAATAAAAGGGTCCACGGTAGGAGGACATTTGTAGGTTTGCTTAGTGGAATTGCTCTTCTAGACAAATGGTTCCCCAGGAAGAGTCCCATTTTACCTGCCAGAGCTGGGTCCACACGGGAGAGCAAGACAAGGACAATGACGAGAGGCTTCATGGCCGGGAGCTTCTGTTGAGGATGAAGGTGGCAGGGTCTGACACTGGCTGTCAGAGTGCAGAAAGGGAAGGTTGGACACACCGTCCCGTACAAACCTGAGAGGTCTGGGGTATACACTGCTCCGGGTAGACATGCTACACTGATCTTCCCCGCGGCAGTGGAGTTGGCCAGCTTGTGTGAGGAAAAACAGCCAGCTCTTTCTGGTGTGGCCGCTTCTCCTGTTGACGAAGGCACTGCTCCCCCACCTGGATTTCCCAAAAGTATTAATGGAGACCTGAGAACTATAGTTTTTCTTCTTCAAGGAAATAACCTTGAATTTTTGGGTTTTTCATGTTACAACAAAAATTAAATGCCAATTTTTGAAAATTTATAAAATACTAAAAATGACAAGGAAGGAAAAGTTAACACGTGAGCCTCATCTCTCAGAAACAAGCTGTGTGTTTCTTAAAGAAATTTTATTTATGCCTGGTTTATTATTTGATATTTTGTTTTGTATAGTTCTAAACAATATACTCAGATATGCTGTTTTTGTAGCATGATATATACCATAAGTATTTTTTGTCTCATTATAAACTCTTCATAAATGATATTTTAAAAGCTGCATAATATTCTGTCAAGGTCATTTTTTAGAACTATCACTATTAAAAAAAATCTTTACTGGGGTGCCTGGGTGGCTCAGTCGATTAAGCCTCCGAGTCTTGATTTTGGCTCAGGTCATGATCTCATAGTTCATGGGTTATGAGCCCTGGTCTCTGATGATGGTATAGAGCCTGCTTGGGATTCTCTCTCTTTCTCTCTCTCTCTCTCTCTCTCTCTCTCTCCCCTCTCTCTGCCCCTCCCTCACTTGTGCTTGCTCTCTCTCAAAGTAAATGAATAAACTTAAAAAAATCTTTATTGAGATATAAATGACATAAAAATTTAAATATTAAAGTGTACAATTTGATAAGCTTTGACACATATACTTTTGTGAAACCATCATCACATTCAAGATGATGAACATATCTGTTACCCCAACCATTCTTCAAGACTTTTCCTCAACAGCTTTAGTGAGGTATAATTAACAAATGAAAGTTGCTAATGTTTAAGCAGTAAAATGTGATGATTTGAAGTACATATACATTGTGAAATGCTTACCGCAATCAAACTAATTAACATATCTATCCCCTCAAATAGTTACAATTTGGGCGCCTGGTTGGCTCAGTGGGTTAAGCGGTTAAGCAGTTAATCGTCTGACTTCAGGCTCAGGTCATGACCTCGAGGTTGGTGAGGTCTAGCCCTTGCTGGGCTCTGTGCTGACAGCTCAGGGCCTGGAGCCTGCTTCGGATTCTGTGTCTCCCTCCTTCTCTGCCTCTCCCTTGCTCACACGCTGTGTCTCTTTCTCTCTCAAAAATAAACATTAAACATTTAATTAAAACAATTAAAAAATAGTTACAATTTTTTTCTGGTGAGAATATATAAGATTTACTTGCTTAGCAAATTTCAAGTATACAATATTTTATTAACTAGAGTCACCATATTGCACATTAGGTCCTTAGAACGTATTCTTATAACTGAAAGTTTGTTACCTTTGACTAACATCTCCCCATTTCCCCCACTTTCCAAATTCTGGCAATATCCACTTTACCTTCTGGTTCTGAGTTTCACTTTTTTGAGACTTCCTTAAGTGAGATCAGCCAGTATTTGTCTATATATGGCTTTTTTCACTTAGCACAATATTCTCTAGGTTTATCCATGTTGTCCCAAATGGCAAGGTTTCCTGCTTTCTTATGGCTGAATAACAGTCCATTGCATAAACATACCACATCTTCTTTATCTGCTTAGTATTGACAGTCACTGAGGTTGTTTCCATGGTTTTTAAAAATTTGTATTATTATTATTTTTTAGTTTTGACAATTATTGAAGACCTTTATTAACAGGTGCTTGCCATTTGTTGACTTTTTTTGAAAAAATGAAGTTAGAGACTTTTAATACAAATTAAAAATGAGGTTCTTAAAAATCTCGGCTTGACAGGATATGAAACAATTAAAAAACCTTTAAAGGTGTATTGAGAAAAACCAGTTTTTTTTTCCTTTAAACACATTTGTCATTACCAAAAAGAGACATCTTTAGGTAAAAGTGATAAAACCCCCATGCTGCATAGATAGTTCTATTTATCTGGTCAATGGGCAAAAAACAAGTACTTAAGGTCTTCAACTCTAATCTTTTGTTCATTTCTTATTGCTAGAATTCCTTATCCATTTCTTATTGTTGGAAGACTAACCTGGATGATGGTAAAGATGGTAAGGTGGCATTTACTCAGCCCTGCCCTGCCCATTCTTGGGAGCAGATGATTTTTCAGCTGGTGAACTGGCTGCTTTTATCTCTTTGTCATCTTGTGGTTTAGGGTTTTCTGGGCTTTGGCCTCTGTAATTGAAGTTGCAGCGGTACCAACATTGAAGTGACCGCTGGCTTTGGGTCTCATCGCAATTTCCCTTATCTTCTGCATTGTTGCCTTCGGTCAGCAGGACCCCTACAGAATCATAGTCTATAACCCCCCCCGCCCCCCCCCCCCACCCCCCCAATACATATTCTGTCTCACTGGTCTACCTTGCTCTCCTGCACCCTGCTCGACAGCTCCCTCTACCACCTCTCCCTGCCCAGGAGGGTTGGAAGACTGGTTGACGCCCGTAGGGTCTCCGCTTGTAAGTAAAGTGGGAATCGTCACCTGCCTTAGGGCTGGCACGGTTGCGCCTGGCCTTAGGGAGCGCTGTCTGATCCCTGGTTCTTTTCCCCACTCTCACCATTCGGGTAATTCTGGGGGCAGTAGCGTGGAGGACCTCTGTGACATGCATAACATCCATAATGCTTATGGTTTGCTGCATATTTACTGCCTTGCACTGGGATGCAACGAGGGCCTATCACAGTTGCTGCCTTTGCACCCTTTTCTCCTTCAACAACATTAAACTCTGCAGTCTCTCCATCCCCTGCCTCCATTGCAAAGGTGCTTCCTGGGGTTATTCTTTATGGCAGTCTGGCGTGCAAATACATCTACCTCGGTGTCATTCCTCTTGATAAACCCATATCTGTCTTCCTACACGGAGCCATTTCACTCTTCCCAAAACCTTGGTTGGATGACCCTGTCCCTGCTGGAAGGCACTGTGGATGTGAGGCCATCGGGGTCACCGCTCCCTGTGCCGCTGCCTGGTGATGCCCAGCTTGGTGTGGGCAGTGCTGGGGGTGTCAGGCAGCTGCTGAGACTCTGCCTTGCTGCTCATGCTTGTAGTGATGGTGACTGGGCCGGCTGTGGCAGCTCCTCCCAGGTGTGATGGTACCTAGACGGGTGGTGGTGGTGGGGCTGTTCAGGGCTCTCTGGGACCCGCTCTCTGCTCCCGCTACTGGTGGAATTCTGTTGTTTGCATATCCTGGCTATTGTAAATCATGCTGCATTAAACATGAATGTGCAGATAACTCTTTGAGATATTGATAAAGTTTCCTTTGGATATGTGCCCAGAAATGGGATTGCTGGATCACATGTAATTTTAATTCTTTGATTAAATTTTGATTTATTTTTTTGATTAAATCTATACCGTTTTCTGTAATAGCAGTACCAATTTACATTCCCAGCAATAGTGCTCAAGGGTTCCCTTTTCTCCACATCATTGCCAACACTTCCTGTCTCTTGTCTTTTTCATAATAGCCGTTCCAGCAGGTGTGAGGCAATATCTCATTGGGTTTTGCTTTGCATTTCCCTGATGATTAGTGATGTTGAAGCCCTTTTATCTACCTATTGACCATTTGAATGTCTCCTTTGGAAAACTGTATTCAAGACCTTTGCCTCTTTTTAATTAGTTTGTTATTTTTCTATTGAGTTGTATGGGCTCCTTATATAATTTGGATATTACTCTCTTATCAGATATATGATTCACAAACATTTTCTCTCATTCTTCTCATTTTGTTGTACAGAAGCTTCTCATTTCCTTTGTTGTACATTCTTCTCATTTCCTTTGTTGTACAGAAGCTCTTTAGTTTGATGTAGTCCACTTGTTTATTTTTCCTTTTGTTGCCTGTTCTTTTGGTGTCATATCCAAAAAATTATTGCCAAGAACTCAACGTCAAGGAGCTTTCCCCCCATGTTTTCTTCTAGGAGTCTTATGCTTACAGGTCTTACATTTAAATCTTTAATATATTTTGAATTTATTGTATATGGTGTAAGAGAAGAATACAGTTTCACTGTTTTCCATGTAGATATCCAGTTTTCCCAACACCCCATTTGTTAAATAGACTATAGTTTCCCCATTATGTGTTCTTGGCACCCTTGTCAAATATTAGTTGATTATATATGTGTGGGATTAGCTCTGAGCTCTTTATTCTGTTCACTGATATGTGCCAGTTCCATAGTGGTTTTTTTTTAATTTTTTTTTTTTTAGCGTTTTTATTTATTTTTGAGACAGAGAGAGAGACAGAGCATGAACGGGGGAGGGGCAGAGAGAGAGGGAGACGCAGAATCCGAAACAGGCTCCAGGCTCCGAGCCGTCAGCCCAGAGCCCGACGCGGGGCTCGAACTCACGGACCGCGAGATCGTGACCTGAGCTGAAGTCGGACGCTTAACCGACTGAGCCACCCAGGCGCCCCAATTCCATAGTGTTTTGATTACTAAAGCCTTATACTGTTTGAAGTCAAGAGAGTGATGCCTTCATCTTCGTTCTTTCTTAAGATTGCTTTGGTCATTCATGGTCTTTTGTGCTCCCATAGCAATTTTAAGATCATTTTTCCTATTTCTGTGAAAAATGCCACTGGAATTTTACTAGGGATTGCATTGAATCTGTAGATTGCTTTGGGTATTATGGACATTTTGACAATATTAATTCTTCCAGTCCATGAACACAGGATTTCTTTCCATTTATTTGTCTTCTTCACTTTTTCATCAATATTCTATAATTTTCAGTGTAAAGATCTTTTTACTTCCTTATTTAAATATGTTCCAAAGTATTTAATTCCTTTGATGCTACTAAAAAGGGGATTGTTTTCTTTCTTTCTTTTTTAAAGTTTATTTATTTGTTTTGAGAGAGAGACAGCATGAGCAGGGGAGAGGCAGGAGAGAGATAGAATCCCAAGCAGGCTCTGCACTGACAGTGCAGAGCCAGATGCGGGGCTCAAACTCATGAACTGGGAGATCATGACCTAAGTTGAAATCAAGATTTGATGTTTAACTGACTCAGTCACCTAGGAACCCCAGGGGGATTATTTTCTTAAATCATTTTTTCAAGTAGTTTTTTTTGTGAGTGTATAGAAATGTAAATATTTTTTTTATTTTAATTTTGTATCCTTTACCAAATTCACTTATTAGTTCTAGAAGTTATTTTGGTGGAGTCTTCAGTGTTTTCTATACATAAACTCATATAATCTGTAAACAGAGACAATTTTACTTCTTTTCTGATTTGAATACATTTAATTTCTTTTTCTTGCCTAATTGTGATGGCTAGGACTTCCAGTATTATGTTAAATAGAAGTGGTGAGAATGGGCACCCTTGTCCTTTTCCTGATCATAGAGGAAAAGCTTTTCACCATTGAGTATGAAGTTAGCTGTGTGGGTTGTCTTATATGGCCTTTATTATATTGAGGAACATTCCTTCTATACCTTATTTGTTGAGAGTTTCTATCATAACAGAACGTTGAATTTGTTAAACACTTCCATTGAAATGATCACATAATTTTTATCCTTCATTGTGTTAATATGATTTATCACATTTATTGATTTGCCTATGTTCAACCATCCTTGCATTCTGGGGATGAATTCCACTTGATCATGGGGTATGATCCTTGTAATGTGCTCTTGAATTTGGTTAACTAATATTTTCTTGATGATTTTTGCACCTTGTTCATCAGGGGTATTTGCCTGTAATTTTCTTGTGGTTTCTTTGACTGGTATTTGTGGCAGGGTAATGCTGGCCTTTACAATAAGTTTGAAAGTGTTACTTCCTTTTCAATTTTTTGGGGAATATTTGAGAAGATTTATTTTTATTTAAGGTACTAAGTCTTCTTTGAATTTTTTTTTAATGTTTATTTATTTTTGAGAGAGAGAAAGACAGAGCATAGTGGGAGAGGGGCAGAGAGAGAGGGAGACACAGAATCTGAAGCAGGCTCCAGGCTCTGAGCTGTCAGCACAGAACCTGACGCAGGGCTCAAACTCATGAACTGCCAGATCATGACCTGAGCCGAAGTCGAACGCTTAACTGACTGAGCCACCCAGGCGCCTATTAAGTCTTCTTCAAATGTTTGGTAGAATTTACCAGTGGAATCATCTTGTCCTAGGTTTTTGTTTATGGGGAGATTTTAGATTTCTGATTTAATCTGCTTGCTTGTTATTGGTTATCAGCCATTCTGTTACTTCATGATTCAGTCTTGATACATTGTGTGTTTCTAGGAATTTATTTCTCCTAAGTTATCTAATTTATTGGTATACAATTCTTCATAGTAGTCTTTATGGTAATTTGCATTTCTGTGGTTATCAGTTTTAATGTCTACTCTTTCCTTTATAATTTTATTAACTTGAGTCATCTCTTATTTTTCTTGGTTTAGCCAAATGTTTGTCAATTTTATTTTATTTTTTTAAAATTCTTAGCTTCATTGATTTTTTCTGTTGTCTTACTAGTGTCTAATTAATTTATTTCCAATCTAATCTTCATTATTGTCTTCTATCTGCTAACTTTGGGCTTAGTTTGTTTTTCTTTTCTAGTCGAGGTGTTAGGTTAGGTTGTTTATTTGAGGTATCTTTTTTCTTAATGTGCTTGTTCATCATTATAAACTTCCCCCTTAGAACTTCTTTTGTTGTATTGCATTAGATTTGGTGTGTGGTTTGTTCATTCATTGGTTTCAGGATATTTTTTTATTTATCTTTTTATTTCTTTGGTTCATAGTGTTTTCAGAAGAGTGTTGTTTAATTTCCCCCACATTAGCCAATTTTTGACTTTTTTCCCATCACTAATTTCTAGTGTCATAACATCGCATTTGGGAAACATGCTTTCTATGATTTTAATGTTCTTACATTTTAAGGCTAGTTTTGTTTTTCTGACTTATTTATTCTGGAGAATTTTCTTTGAGAATCATATGTATTCTGCTTCTGTTGGATAGAATGTTCTGTAGATGTCTGTTAGGTCCATTTGGGCTAAAGTGCAGTTCAAGTCCATTATTTCCTTATTGATTTTCTGTCTGGATGATCTATCCATTTTTGAAAATAGGGTATTAGATTCCCCTACTATTATTATACTGCTCTTTATTTTTGCCCTCCGGTCTGTTTATTTATGTGCTGCAATATTGTGCACATATATATTTATAATTGTTATATCCTCTGGATGAATTTACCCTTTTTTCATTATATGATGACTTTGTCTCTGATTACAGTTTTTGACTTAAAGTCTATTTTGTCTGGTAAAAATATAACTAGTTCTGCTCTCTTTTGTTTTCTGTTTTCATGGAATGTCTTTCCCTTCAATTTCTGAGGATGAGTGTCCTTAATGCTTGAGTATCTTGTGGGCCCATATAGCTGAGCTGGGTCTTACTTCTTTATCCATTGAAGCATTCTGTCTTTTAATTGGAAAATTTAAACCATTTACATTTGAAGTAATTTTTGAGAGGCAAGAACTTACTATCACCATTTTGTCAATTGCTTTATGATCTTTTTGGTAGTTTTTAAATTCTTTTCTTCTTTTGCTGTCTTTCTTTGTTAGCTGATTTTTTTATAGTAGTATTCTATTATTTTTTCTCTTTATTATCTATGTATTTATTATGGATTTTGCCTTGTGATTATAATGAAGGTGTCATAGTACATGTTATAGTTGTAAGTCTATTTTTAGCTGTAATAATAACTTCGATTGCATAAAAAAGTTCATACATTTATTTTCTTACCCTTAAAGTTTATGTTATTGGTGCTCCTATTTACATATTTTTATATTGTGTACCCATTAACAAAATATCATAGGTATATTTTTGACCATTTTTTTTAACCTGTATGCTAGAATACATACATTTTCTTAATGGCATCTGGGAACTTGTTTGCTACCCTTTGGTTAGCTGAAGTTGCTTCTCCTGTTATCTCGACATTTTAAAAGCCATACCTCTTTCTATTATCAAATTATCCTCTGTTAGCATTAAACTTTTCAGCCTTAAATTCTTAACCTTCCTTTTGCTTTAAGTTAATTTTGCTTTTTTCTCTGATCACATGAGAGTCTACAGGTAAGCCTTTCTTATAGCAATTCTGCACCCACATAAAAGCTACATTTTTCAGTAGGACATAAAAAGATATTTTGCAAGGGCACCTGGGTGGCTCAGTCAGTTAAGCGTCTGACTTTGGCTCAAGTCATGATCTCATGGTTTGTGAGTTCGAGCCCCACGTGGGTCAGCAGAACCTGGAACCTGCTTCAGACTCTGTGTCTCTCTCTCTCTCTGCCCCTCCCCAGCTTGCACTCTGTCTCTCTCTCTCTCAAAAATAAATACAACATTTAAAAAAAAGATATTTTGCAAAAAGTGCAAATTTTACACTTGCTGGTATAGCTGTGAGGATGGGTTGATGAATTCCTTTTTTTTTTTTTTTTAAATTTTTTATGTTTTTGAGAGAGAGAGAGAGCAAAGGAGGGCAGAAAGAGAGGGGGAGAGAGCATGGAGCCTGATGTGGAGATCAATTCCACAACTTTGGGACCAACCTGAGCTGAAATCAAGAGTTGGACACTCAACCGACTGAGCACCTCATCCTCTTCTTTTTTTTTTTTTTTACAATGATCTTTATGCTGGATTTATTTCTTTATGTTTGTCTGTCTGTCTGTTTCATCTTTATTTTTATTTTAAAATTGATACAACTAGAAGGAAGAAATATAAAAAGGAAGGAAAAATAGTTAAATGAAAGCAAATATAACATATTTGTGCATATTTTATAGTTTAGTAAGTGATAAAACAGACTATATTGGCATGTATTTTATGCATTCATGACATGACTTTTTCTTTTTCTTTTCTTTTTTATATTTCTCTGCTACATGTCTCATTTGTGAGTTTTTCAAATTGTCCCAAATCTCCAACATTTTTCTAATATATTTATTGAAAAAAATCTGTGTTTTGGGCACCTGGCTGGCTCAGTCAGTTGAGCTTCCAACTTCAGCTCAGGTCATGATCTCTTGGTTTGTGAGTTTGAGCCCCACATTGGGCTCACTGCTGAGCCAGCTTTGGATCCTCTGTCTCCCTCTCTCTGCCCCTCCCCTGCTTTCTCTCTCTCTCTCAAAAATAAATAAACTTAAAAAAAAAAGGTGTGTGTAAGTGGAGCCATGCAGTTCAAACTCATGTTGTTCAGGAGTCAACTCAATACCATCCATTAGAGGGGAGTAACTCAATAGAAGAGGATTACATAAAAGCATGTATACCAAGATGCTGGAATCATTGGAAGCCATTTTAGAAGCTGCTACCCTATACATGGATTTTGTTTGGGAAATTCCTTACTAATTTTTTAGATTTTGATTTTAAGAATATTAAGAAAATTTTATCTGCTTACTTCCCCCCTGTTTTAAAAAGTCCAAAACAATTCACCATTACCATATTCTGAACAATGTGTACCTTTTCCCCTTGAAAAGAGAGAAATGAAGAGCAAGTTTCTGCATGTCAAAAGACTTTGTTCTCTTGGGCACTGGAAGGAACTCTTGGATTCAGATTTTATGATAGATTTTGGAGAATGCAGATGAATTAAAAGCTTATTTCTTCCCTAAACCAAGTTTTGAGTAAGGTAGAGGAAGGATAGAATAAAAATGAAAGAAAATGAGTATTTTAGATATTGGGGGGAAGGGCATCACTGTTTCTGTCTCCAATTCTGGAATTCATATAGTGGGAGGGGAGAGAAATGGGAGCAGGTAATGGAGGACAGACACTAGTGTTTGCTTAGGTGAGTGGAGCTCAGAGAGTTGGCAAGGCCATAGCGTAGCATAGCACTGATTGACTGGTTTTCTTTGGTTGATAGGACTGAGATTCTCACAGCATTGTGAGGTGGTCTTCCCTCACACGGGTTCCCCCAGCATGGGAAGGGAGTAAGAGTAGAATCCTTGTATGACTGAGATCACCATAGGATGTGGTAGAGTGATAGATATTCCCACTGGAATTTCTGGTAAACTAGAATGATGCTTGAGTGGCAGAATTATCCTATGCACTAAAGAATGAGCCTTTCCTAAAGAGGTTTTTTAAAAAATTGTTTATTTATTTATTTTGAGAGAGAAAGAGAGAGAGAGAGTGAGGGTGGGCAGAGAGACAGGGAGAGACAGAGAGCCCGATGAGGGGCTCGATCCCACAAACCTTGAGATCATGACCTGAGCTGAAATCAAAAGTCAGATGCTTAACTGACTGAGCCAGCCAGCTGTCCCCCAAGCCCCCAAAAGAATTTTAAGAATGTTATTAAGAACAAGAAGCACCTTAGCAGTTGTACATTGGCTAGTGACTCAAGACCAAGTAGGGATAATGATATCTTAGTAATGTTAGCATAATCAATGCTCTCCCAGATGCCTCACCACTATAAGTCCTCTCAAACTTCCAAATAATTCTAGGGAAACAACTCTGAATACACTGAGTTTAAGTTTCTGTGACGAAGGGGAATGAGGTTCATAATAGGAATTAGGCTCATTTATTAAAAGAATAAAGTTGGGGTGCATGGGTGGCTCAGTCCATTAAGCATCCAATTTTGGGTCGGGTCATGAACTCATGGTTCATGGGTTCGAGCCCCGCATCAGGCTCTGTGCTGACAGCTTGGAGCCTGCTTCGGATTCTGTGTCTCCCTCTGTCTCTGCCCCTCCCCCACTCGTGCTCTGTCTCTCTCAAAAATAAATTAAAAAAGAAATAAAATTAGACTCTTAAAAATATGTCCAGTGAACTGATATCCATATCCCTTGCATGACTCCATTATGCTAAAACATCTCTTTATTGACACTCCCTGCACTCCCAACCTACCTTCTCTTCTGGCCTCTCTAGTTTAGTGAATTGTATTGCTAACCATTTTTTTGCCAGCTTTGAAATCACAGTATCATCTTTCATGCTTTCTTCTTATTATATCATATAGCCACTAAATTCTGTCAATCTTATTTTTGAAATCCATCCTGAATATCTTCTTTCTTCTTAGCCCTCAGTACCAGTGTCCCAGTCCTAGATTACTGCAGTAGAATAGTGCTGAATAAATATATTGTGTTTTATAAGGTTGTATATCTCATACATGGAAAATATACCTTACTTAAAAAACACATGGAATTTTCACAAATATTAATTTTAACTTAGATCACAAAGAATTTTTTGATAAATTCCAAAAGCTATAGAACAGGTCACATTCTCTGGCTCCATGAAATTATAGTTAACACATATAGAACATACACGGGGTCAGGTGCTGCTTAAGACCTTTACACATACTAAGTAATATAATTCCCATAACACCATGATGTAGGTATCATTGTTATCTCCTTTTGTAGATAAGGAAACTGATATATAGAGAGAGTAAAGAACTTGCTCAAGGTCAGACAGTAAATTGTGGGGCTGGGATATAGTACTATAGGTGAAACAACAACATGGTTGTGGATATAAATTAAAGAAATTAATGTAAAAGCACACACATGAAAATAGAGTGTAAGCCTTTATAAAATTCATATTTACTTGAACCTTGTCATTTAAACATATAATTATCATGAATTTCCTTTATCCATCATATTGATTATTCTTATATAGAAAAGCGTTTTAAACATTTTTAGTTTCTTTTCCCAGAATCTGAAGAAGGTGGAGATAGACTTTTCACCACTTTTTTTCCCTGAATTGAATTCTCTTTGGTTTGCAGCAGATGGTCCAGTCAGCACAGTATTTAATTGCATGTTCATCAGGATTGCACTTCATTCTGCAGTGATAGTTTTTTGAGGAACATATGTCTTTAAAAAATGAGGTCCTGGCTTTGAAAAGAGAAAAAAAAGTTATACTTTTATTTGTATATTTTAATGTCTGAAGTGTTTTATAATAAATTAAAACAACATCAGTAAAGAACTTGCTCAGAAAAAAATAACAACAACAACAAAAAGAATGCAGAAGAGAAAAGCAGAGATAGTGAATAACAATAAATGAGGATTTCTTCTATAGGGTAGATAAATGGGGCAGTGAGCTAAAGAGGAGAGTTTTTCCTGAGGACCATGACAGCATATTTCCGCGTAAAATGGGTAGTTTGTTTAGTGGTGGGGATTCATGATGCAAGAAACAATGTTCCATTTCAGCAGTGAAGTCTTTAACAAGTGAGTGGGGACGAAATCTAGTTACATTATTTTTCATTTTAAAGAGTTTTATTACAGGATATTATAATCGGAATACTTCAGAGCACCTTCCAGTTAAAATCAGAATTTTGGTAACTGGCTTTAAAGTGTTCCTTGAGTATTTTTCTCACACTGACTTTCAGTCAAAAGTACTACTTAGTGATTGTTTAAGAGATGTTAATTCGGTAAAACAGTTTATCCTCAATAACCTAAGACATCAATCCATGGGTAGCTTCTATGGTAGTTTTACTACACCTGTCACTTTAGCCTTGGCATGTTTGTCTTCTTTCTGTCATGTGTTTCCAAACCCAACATGAAACTCCCTCATCCCAGCTGGGCTTGCTTCTGACTGTTTCTAATTTTTCAGACAAATTAAAGACCTGACCAGTGGTATAGTTTGCATTCGGAAGAAAGCTAGAGGAACTCATCATATCCACACAGTATTTATTCTGCAAAAGCTCAAACAATTTGCGATCCAAGGAGGATTTGAAATATGACACTTGTAAGGCATAATATTGTTTGCATGTTTGTAGCCCTTTGGGTGTGTTCTAAAGTCTCCAAGATTCACTTTCTCTGCAGATACTATTCTTGTTGGGTCAATTACTACTGCTAGGAATGGTTCCTGGAACTGCTGATTCAGCGTTTGATTACTAACATCAATCCCAGAAAGTCAGCAGCCACAGCCAGGTTGGCTATGATGCCAGCCAATTGCATTTCCAAGGAGGCCAACCTGTTTGGCATTTTCTATATATGCAGCCATGTACTCATATGCAGCAGCCTGAGCACTTATTTACTCGGGTTTCAGTGCAAAGCAAAACTGTCTATAATGATCATGGTTTCACCATCCACCTTTCCTAGCATTAGGCCGTCACTTCAGATCAGTTGCTTCCTGATCTGGCAGGCATCACCATTTTCAGTAGGGCCAATGCTGAGATTTTGCAGTACTTAAAGCAATGGCGATCATTAGTCCAGGGCTTCGCCGTCAGAATTTCTTGCTGCTGTTTCTTGTATTTCTAGATTTCATCGATATCATGAACAACGTGCTTCCTGCACGTTGTTGGCCCATTCCCAGGTTTTCTGAGCCATACCACTCCCGGATGCAGCCATCACCGAGGAATCGGAGAAGTCATCTCCTTCCAAGACGCAGCCTCCTGGATGTGGGCTTGGGACTCTCTCCACCACAGGTGCAAACTCCTACTAGTCTCTGGAGGCAACCATGACACCTCGCGGAGGGCTAACTTTAAATCAGAAAATGAAGAGAAGGCAGAGGAAGGTAAAATTAGGGAAGACATATGGTGGTGGGAAAATGCAGAAGTTATCTCTTGGTGCTTTTACTTTCTTGGTGAAATAAAAAGAAATCATCAACTGACAATAAGGAAGTTGAATCTTGGTTCTAACTGTCCAGTATATTTAGGCTCAAAGCCATGTCTCCTTTACTGAGGAAGTTTCTAAGATTACACAAATTCCTGTAAGTCATAATTTCTCACTTTGGTTTCCAGTTCTTACCCCCACTTTTCTCTCTCTTTCTGTGTCACATAGGCATTTCCTTCTATCTTTTGCCCTCCAAGAAATCTAAGTTTTATAGAGATCATTTCTTTACTTTTATTTTTTTAATTTAATTTTTAAAAATTTTATTATTATTTTTTTTAGCTTTTTTTTTAAATTTTCAAACTCACATCCAAGTTAGCATATAGTGCAACAATGATTTCAAGAGTAGATTCCTTAATGCCCCTCGCCCATTTAGTCCATCTTCCCTCTCACAACCCCTCCAACAACCTTCTGTTGTTCTCTGTATTTAAGAGTCTCTTATGTTTTGTCTCCCTCCCTGTTTTTTTTTAATGTTTCTATTTATTTTTGAGAGAGAGAGACAAAATGAGTGGGAGAGGGGCAGAGACAGAGGGAGACACAGAATCCAAAACAGGCTCCAGGCTCTGACCTGTCAGCACAGAGCCTGACGTGGGGCTCTAACTCACGAGCTGTGAGACCATGACCTGAGCCGAAGTTGGACACTGAACCGACTGAGCCACCCACGTGCCCTTCCCTCCCTGTTTTTGTGTTATTTTTGCTTCCCTTCCCTTACGTTCATGTTTTGTATCTTAAAACACTCCTCATAGGAGTGAAGTCATATGATATTTGTCTTTCTCTGGCTAATTTTGCTTAGGATAATACCCTTTAGTTCCATCCATATAGTAGCAAATGGCAAGATTGCATTCTTTCCAATTGCCAAGTAATACTCCATAGTATGTATATACTACATATTCTTTACCCATTCATCTGTCAATGAACAATTGGGCTCTTTCCATACTTTGGCTATTGTCGATAGTGCTGCTATAAACATTGTGGTGCATGTGCCCCTTCAAAACATCACACCTGTATCCCTTGGATAAATACCTAGTAGTGCAATTGCTGGGTCGTAGGGTAGTTCTATTTTTAATTTTTTGAGGAACCTCCGTACTGTTTTCCAGCGTGACTCCCACCAGCAGTGCAAAAGAGATCCTCTTTCTCTGTGTCCTCACCAACATCTGTTGTTGCTTGAGTTTTTCATTTTAGCCATTCTGATTGGAGTAAGGTGGTATCCCATTGTGGATTTAATTTGTATTTTCCTGATTATGGGTAATGTTGAGCATTTTTTCATGTATTTGTTTGCCATCTGGATGTCTTCTTTGGAAAAGTGTCTATTCATGTCTTTTGCCCATTTCTTCACCAGATTATTTTTTTGGTGTTCAGTTTGATAAGTTCTTTATAGATTTTGGATACTAACCCATCTGCTGTGTCATTTGCAAATATCTTCTCCCATTCTGTCGGTTGCCTTTTAGTTTTGCTGATTGTTTCCTTTGCTGTGAAGACTTTTTATTTTGATAACGTCCCAATAATTCATTTTTGCTTTTGTTTCCCTTGCCTCTGGAGACATGTTGAGTAAAAAGTTGCTGTGGCTGAGGTTAAAGAGGTTTTTGCCTGCTTTTGCCTCTAGGATTAAAACAAATTTTTTTTAATGTTTATTTTATTTCTGAGAGAGAGAGAGAGAGAGAGAGAGAGAATGAGTGGGGGAGGAGCAGAGACAGAGGGTGACACAGGATCCAAAGCAGGTTCCAGGCTTTGAGCTGTCACGGGGGCTTGAACTCACAAAATGTGTGATCATGACCTGAGCCGAAGTTGGTGCTTAACCAACTGAGCCACCCAGCTGCCCCTCTTCTCTAGGATTTTGATGACTTCCTGTCTTATGTTTAAGTATTTCATCCATTTTGAGTTTATTTTTGTGTATGGTGTAAGAAAGTGGTCCAGGTTTATTATTCTGCATGTCGCTGTCCAATTTTCCCAGCACCATTGCTGAAGAGACTGTCTTTATTCCATTGGATAGTCTTTTCTGCTTTGTCAAAGATTAGTTGGCCACATGTTTGTGGGTCCATTTCTGGGTTCTCTATTCTGTTCCACTGATCTGAGTGTCTGTTTTTGTGCCAATACCATGCTTTCTTGATGATTAGAGCTTTGTAATATGTATTGACGTCTGGGATTGTGATGTCTCCAGCTTTGGTTTTCTTTTTCAGGATTGCTTTGACTATTTGGGGTCTTTTGTGGTTCCATCCCAATTTTAGGATTTTTCTAGCTCTGTGAAGAATGCTGGTGTTGTTTTGACAGGGATTGCATTGAATATGTAGATTGCTTTGGGTAGTATCGACATTTTAACGATATTCTTCCAATCCAGGAGCATGGAATGTTTTTCCATTTCTTTGTGTCTTCTTCAATTTCTTTCATACGCTTTCTATAGTTTCAGTATATAGATTTTTCATCTCTTTGGTTAGGTTTATTCCTAGATATTTTATGGTTTTTGGTGCAATTGTAAATGGGGTCGATTCCTTGCTTTCTCCTTCTGCTGCTTCATTATTGGTGTATGGGAATGCAACCATTTTTGTGCATTGGTTTTATATCTTGTGACTTTCTGAATTCGTGGATCAGTTCTAGCAGTATTTTGGTGGAATTTTTTTCATGTCGAGTGTCATGTTATCTGCAAAGAGTGAAAGTTTGACTTCCTTCTGGCCGATTTGGATGCCTTTTATTCCTTTGTGTTGTCTGATTGCTGAAGCTAAGATTTCCAATACTATGTTGAATAACAGTGGTGAGAGTGGACATCCCTGTCTTGTTCCTGACCTTAGGAGGAAAGTTCTCAGTTTTTCCCCATTGAAGATGATATTAGCGATGGATCTTTCATATATGGCTTTTATGATTTGAGGTATGATCCTTCTATCCCTACTTTCTTGAGGGTTTTTATCAAGAAAGGATGCTGTATTTTGTCAAATACTTCCTCTTCAGCTTTTGAGAGGATCATATGGTTCCTGTCCTTTCTTTTATTGATGTGATGTATCACATTGATTGTTTCACGGATATGGAGCCAGCCCTGCATCCCAGGTATAAATCCCACTTGGTCGTGGTGAATAATTCTTTTAATGTATTGTTGGATCTGGTTGGCTAGTGTCTTGAGGATTTTTGCATCCATGTTCATCAGGAAAATTGGTCTGTAGTTCTCCTTTTTAGTGGGGTCTGTGTCTCATTTTGGAATCAAGGTAGTACTGGCTTCATAATGAGTTTGGAAGTTTTCTTTCCATTTCTATTTTTTGGAAGAGAGTCAAAAGATTAGGTGTTAACTCTTCTTTAAATGTTCGGTAGAATTCCCCTGGAGAGCCATCTGGCCCTAGACTCTTGTTTTTGGGGGAGATTTCTTATTACTATTTCCATTTTTTTTACTGGATATGGGTCTGTTCAAATTTTCTATTTCTTCTATTTCTATTTCTTCTATTTCTATTTCAGTTTTGGTAGTTTATATGTTTCCAGGAATTTGTCCATTTCTTCCAGATTGCCCATTTTATTGGCATATAATTGCTTACAATATTCTCTTATTATTTGCATTTGTGCTGGGTTGGTTGTGATCTCTCCTCTTTCATTCTTGATTTTATGTATTTGGGTAGTTTCCTTTTTCTTTTTGATCAACTGGCTAGGAGTTTATTAATTTTGTTAATTCTTTCAAAGAACCAGCTTCTGGTTTAATTGATCTGTTCTACTGTTTTTTTTTTTTTTGTTGTTGTTTTTTGTTTTTGGTTTCGATAGCATTGATTTCTGCTCTAATCTTTATAGTTTCCTGTCTTCTGCTGGGCTTGGGTTTTATTTGCAGTTTTTTTTTTCCAGCTCTTTAAGGTGTAAGGTTAGATTGTGTATCTGAGACCTTTCTTCCTTCTTTAGGAAGTCCTGGATTGGTATATACTTCCCTCTATGACCACCTTAGCTGCGTCCCAGAGGTTTGGGGCTGTGGTGTTATAATTTTCATTGGCTTCCATGTACTTTTTAGTTTCCTCTTTAACTTCTTGTTAGCCCATTCATTCATTAGTAGGATGTTATTTAGTCTCCAAGTATTTGTTATCTTTCCAAATTGTTTCTTATGGCTGATTTCGAGTTTCATAGCGTTGTGGTCTGAAAATGTGCACAGTATGATTTCCATCTTTTTGTATTTTTTGAAGGTTGACTTGTGTCCTACTATGGAACCTATTCTGGAGAGTGTTCCATGAGCACTGGAGAAGAATGTATATTCTGCTGCTTTAGGATGAAATGTTCTGAATATATCTTTAAGTCCATCCAGTCCAGTGTGTCATCCTTGTAGAAGATAACACAAAAACAAACCGAAAATATTTCCCAGCTATGTTTCTTAATACATTGTTCTCAGAGATGTGATTGGGTTTTGTGTAAAGAAATGCAAAACAAAAAACTGTTCGCAATGAAAGAAAATTAAAGTCCTTGTAAGAAAAGAAGGAAATGATTTCTCTTTTAGTTTTGAAGAATAATTTTTCTGGAAAGAATAATTCTAGATTGGTGGAGTATTTTTTCTTTCAACACTTCACATGTTTCACTTCACTTCCTTTTTCTTGTATGGTGTCTGAGGAGGACTGTTGTAATTCTTATCTTAGCCCCTCTATAGGCTGGATTTTTTCTTTCTATTGCTCTTTTCAAGATTTTGTCTTTTATTTTTCTTCAGGTTGAATATAATATTGCTAGGTTTACATATTTGGGGGCCATTTATCCTTGATATTCTCTGAGTTTATTAGAATGTATTGTGTCTATCATTAGTTTTGGGAAATTACCAGTCATTATTGCGTCAATGATATCTTCTTTATCTTTCTCTCTTTCTTCTTTTCCTGGTATTCCCATTAGACATATTTTACAACTTTTGTAATGTTACACAGTTACTGGATAGTCTGTTCACTTTCATTCTGTTTAAGCCTTTCAGTTTTGGAAATTTCTGTTGACATATTTAAAAAATTTATTTTTATTTATTTTTATGTTATTATTATTATTATTTTTAATGTTTATTTATTTTTGAGACAGAGTGTGAGTGGGGGAGGGATAGAGAGAGGGAGACACAGAATCCGATGTAGGCTCCAGGCTTTGAGTTGTCAGCACAGAGCCTGATGCGGGGCTCAAACTCATGGACTGCGAGATCATGACCTGAACTGATGTCAGACGCTTAACTGACTGAGCCACCCAGCTACCCCTTAGATTTTTTTTTTTTACTGTTTATTTATTTTTGAGAGAGAGAAGGGAGGGTAGGGCAGAGAGAGAGAGGGAGACACAGAATCCATAGCAGGCTCCAACTCTGAGCTGTCAGCACAGAGCCCGATGCAGGGCTCGAACTCATGAACTGTGAGATCATGACCTGAGTGGAAGTTAGACGCTTAAATGACTGAGCCACCCAGGTGCCCCAATCTATTGACATTTTTTAAGCTCACTAACTCTTTCTTTGGATGTGTCCCACTTGTCGATGAGCCCATTGTTATCACCCAAATTGTATTCTCCCCAAATCTATATTTTCATATCCCAACACCTAGAGCTTCAGAACGTAACCATATTTGGACACAAATTTTTAAAATAGATGAAATTAATGAGACTATTATGGTGGAGCCCTAATCCAATATGACTGGTGTCCTTATAAGAAGAGGAAGAAACCTCAGGTATGTGCCTTGACAGAGGAAGGTCTATATGAGGACACAATGAACAGGTGGTCATCTACAAGCTAAGGAAAATGGCTTCAGGAGATACCAGACCTGCTGACACCTTGCTTTTGAACTTTTAGCTTCCAGAAGTATGAGAAAATACATTTTTGTTTAAGACACCAATCTGTGATAGTTTGTTATATAGCCCTAGCAAACTAATACACCCATCAAAGGTATTCTTTATTTCTGTCACAGTGTTTTGATTTCTAGCATTGTATTGGATTCCTTCTTAGAGTTTCTGTCTCTCTGCTTACATTATCCATTGGCCTTTGCTTGTTGTCCATGTTTGCATTAGGGACCTTAGTGTATTAATCATAGTTGTTTCAAATCCCCAGTTTGATAATTCCAACATCTCTGACATATCTGTGCCTGGTTTGGATGTTTGTCCTGTCTCTCTAAACTGTGTTTTGGTCTTTTAGTATATCTTGTAAATTTGTATTGAAAGCTGAGCATGATATAATGGGCTAAAGGAATTGAGATAAATAAATCTTTAGTGTGAGATTTTCTGTTTCTCTTGCTAGGGGTTAAGTTGTTTTTACTTTTCACTTTAACAGTAGCTATTAGAAGTGAAAATTTCTTCTGATTTCTTTGCTTTTATATTCCCAAATGCCTTTGGATTTACCTCAAGATGACTTCTTGAGTAAGGTCTGAGACACGCAGTCCTTCCAGTTGTATTCCCCTTTTGTAATATTTTAGTGTGGGGGCAGAGAAATAATTTTATAGTCCTATGATTAGATATCAGTTTTTAGTGATACTGTGCCCCTTGAAGGGCTATGACGTTCACAAATTGTTTCTCAGTACTCCCCTCTCCCACCCTTAGGTGAGACAAGAGTCTAGAGGAGACTGGAGTTGGACATTTTCCTTCCCCCATGTGGAAACCTAGATTAGGCTAGAGTTGGGTATTTCACTTTCACCTGGTCACTCTGGCCCTGGTAAAACCTCAGTTGGTTAGGTTCTGGTGATATAGTTTCTTTTGAGGGCAGGCTTTGTTAAGAACAGATTGATCTGGGTATATTTCAAAATGACTACTCTCATCTCTTTCTGCTGGACCTATGAAAGGATTTTCTTCCTAATAATCATTGTAAAAACCTGTTAGCACTCCAGGAAGTAAAATTCATAGTAGTGTGAAAGCACCCCTAAGACTTTTTTTCTTAATTTCTAGGTTTTAACTCTCGAATTTATATTAAGTTTCCTGAAATTTGTCAATTACCTTGGTACTTGTTCTCATGGATAATGCACATGGGCTTCTGTTCTGGTAAGTTTTAATTCTCTGTATCTGCTTTTCTATCTCTCTAATTATGGGGGCTGTGGTTTGCTCTGTGACTTCAGTTCTCTGAGAGACGAAAGAAAGAGTTGTTGGCTTTCAGTTCATTCCGCTTTTCTCTTTCTGTGAAAATGGCAGTTATGGTTCTAAGCTCCTTACATGCTAAACCAGAAACCAGAAGAACGTTTCCCAAACAGTTTTATTTTAGTAAAAAAATTGTTTATTTATTTATTTTGAGAGAGATAGAGATAGAGAGAGAGAGCGAGCATGAGCAGGGAAGGAGCAGAGAGAGAGGGATAGGGAAACCCACAAGTAGGCTCTTGAGCTGTTAGTGCAGGAACATGATGTGGGGCTCCATCCCACAAACCGTGCAATCATGACCTGAGCTGAAGTCGGACACTTAACCAACTGAGTCACCCAGGAGCCCCAAGTCTAATATTGTTTTTAAAGAACTCTTCAGAAACCCAAGAAATATAATTTACATAGGCACTTTTACAGTGGACTGATTGCTGAAATTTATATGCGCTGTTGCAATGAATTTATAGAATATATTTTAATGTATTTCCATCTACTATATGTAAAAGAATTAAAAGTTTAGGATTTTAGCAAGTATATGATAATGATTCACCTGTTTCACAAATACTGAGAGCACAGAGCTTTTTTGCTTGTCATGTTTATAGAAACTGGAGTATACAGTGAATAAAAAAATTCTTACTGTCCTGGAAAGGGGGTAGAAATGAAAGAACTAAGAGGAGTAAATTCCAAGCATACATCTTAAAGATGATGGTTTGCTGAAGGTTAATAAACTGTTTAAATTCTTTCTGTAATGGTAGATTCTGGCAAATATTTATAGTAAGAAAAATCAATTTTCCAATAATTAGCTTTAAATATGCTCAAATGTTGGAATGAAAATTCTGTTCACTGGCTGGACCAGGGAAGTCTGCTATAGAAAGTTTTTTCATCGTTTCCTGTTAGTCTGTATGTGTCTTTCAGCCTGGAGGGAGTCTCTTCTAGGCAGCATGGAGATGAATCTTTTTTTTTTTTTTTTTTTAATCAATGTAGACCTCTTATGTCTTTTGATTGGAGAATTTAATCCATTTACATTTTAAGTAATTATTATACTTAAATGTATTTACTGTCATTTTATTAATTGCTTTCTGGTTGTTTTGTAGTTCTCTGTTCCTTTCTTTTTCTCCTGCTCTTTTTCTTTGTGAATTGATGACTTTTTTAGTGTTATACTTGATTTCCTTTATTTTTTTGGACCTATTATAGGTTTTTAGTTTGTGATTACCACGAGGTTCATACAAAGCATCTTATGTATATAGAGGTCTATTTAAAGTGGATGGTTACTTAAGTTCACATATATTCTAAAAGAACTACATTTTTACTCCCCATTCTATATTTTATGTATATGATGTTACATTTGACATCTTTTATTTTGGGTGTCCCTTAGGTAATTATTGTAGATATTATTGATTACTAGTTTTGTCTTTTAATATTCATACTGGCTTTATAAATGGTTGGTTTACTGACTTTAGTATATATTTGCTTTTACCAGGGAATTTTTTTTCCATTCGTAATTTTCTTCTCATCACGACCTTTTTCTTTCCACTTAAAGAAGACCTTTCAACATTTCTTATAAGTCTGATTTAGTGGTGATGGACTCCTTTAGTTTTTGCTTGCATTTGAAATTCTTTATCTCTCTTCCAGTTCTGAATTATAATCTTTCCATGTGGAGAATTCTTGGCTGGAACTTTTTTCCTCCAGCACTTTTAATATGCTGTGCCACTCTCTTCTGGCTTACAAAGTTTCTGCTGAAAAGTCTGCTTATAGCCTTATGAGGTTTCCTCTGTATGTAATAAGTTGTTGCTACTTTTAAGATTCTTTCTTTCTATCTTTAACTTTTATCATTTTAATTATAATGTGTCTTGGTTTGGGTCTCTTTGGGTTCATCATATGCGTAACTTCCTGGGAATCTGTATATTTGTTTTGTTCCTCAGATTACGGAAGTTTGCGGCCATTCTTTCTTCAAATAAGTTTTCTGGCCCTTTCTTTTTCCTATCTGGTTCTTTGTAATGCAAAAGTTATTACATTTGATGTCCCAAAGGTCCCTTAAGTTATCTTTATTATTATTGTTATTGTTATTATTATTATTATTATTTTTTTCTTTTTGCTGCTCTGTCTGGATGAGTTCTATTGCTTGTCTTCTAGCTCTCTGATATGATTTTCAGCTTCACCCAGTCTGTTGTTGAACCCCTACTATATTTTTTAGTTCAGTTATTGTATTCTTCATCTCTATGACTTCTGTTTGGAACTTTGTTATATTTTTTATCTCTTTGTTGAGGATCCATTGTGTTTATCCATTCTTCTCCTGAGTCCATCACGCATCATTATTATCATTACTTTGAATTCTTTACCAGGTAGATGTCTTATTTCTGTTTTATTAATGCTTTTTTTTGATGTTTTATCTTGTTCTATCATTTGGAATGTATTTCTCTGTCTCCTCATTTTCCCTGGCTCTGTTTGTTTCTATTTATTGGTCAGATTAAGTACCTTTCCCAGTCCTGACAGAGCAGCCTTTTTTAGGAGATGTCACTTGGAGCCCAGGAATGCAATGTCCTCTGACTATTAGAGTTGGCGTGCTCAAAGGTTTTCTCCTATGTGGGCTGCACACACCTGTCTGCTGTTGTGGAGTGTGTATATGGTAGAAGGGTGGGTGGGGCTGCGACCCATAGTTGCACTGTGGGATTGGGTAGGGCTGGTGTCAGCCTGACTGTGACACATGGCTGTGTTGGGACATGGAGGTGGGCTGAACCATTGCCTGACCCAGCTATGAGGCACATTTGTATTACAAGGATTGGTAGGGTTCTCAGCTGGTTATGCACACTGTCTCCCGAAAGTTAGAAGGAGAGTTTCAAAATGTCACACGCCAGTGCCAACCTTAGCAAGTTAGAATGAGGTCACAAATATGGCATCCACTAGTGTCTCCATCCCTGGGAAAGTTCTGGCAGGCAATTTAAAATTAATAAGTAGATTTTCTTCACATATGGTCTAGGGTCTTTTCACGTTGTTATTTTTGCCTTGGCTTCCAGGGTGAGCAAGTCTGCCATAAACCCTTTAAGAATGGGTTCATATTCCCTAGAGTTCAATGGTTTTCCTGGACATATTTCACATTGGTTTTTCAAAGCCTAGTATTTAGGGGGCTTGTGAAAAATCTAAGGGTTGTAGTCCCTGATGTGGAGCACACATCCCCTACTTCTCAGGAAAAGATTCCCTATTTTTGAGATCTCCCAATTGTGGATCACCACACCCAGGGTGGGGCTTACTTGGCCAGATGATGTCCTGCCTTTCCTACCCGTCTCAATGCTGTCCTTTTTGTCCTTTGTTGTGGATGCTCTGTTCAACCAGTTTCCTAGTCTTTTTCAGAGGAAATTATTCCATATATGATTGTATATTTGTTGTATCTTTGAGATGGAGTAAATTCAGGATCTTCCTTTGCCACCATTTTGAACTAAACCTACATTTTTTAGAGATGTTGTGAATGAGATAATTTTCTTTATTTCTTCTGCTGATATTTAGTTGTTGTGTATAGAAAAGCAACTGTTTTGTGTATTTTGATTTTTTTTTAATTTTAGAGAGAGAGAGTGGGGGAGAGGGGCAGAAGGAGAGAGAGAAAGAATCTCAAACAGGCTCCATGCTGAGCATGGAGCTCAATGTGAGGCTCAATCCCACAACCCTGGGATCATGATCTGTGCCAAAATCAAGAGTTGGACGCTCAAACAACTGAGCCACCCAGGCACCCCTGTATGTTAATTTTATATCCTGAATCTTTACTGAATTTGTTGATTAATTCCAAAAGGTTTTGGCTGAGTAAGGATTTGCTATATGGTTATATCACTTGCAAATAATGACTTTTACTTAACCATTTCAATTTGGATGCATTTCATTTCTTAGTCTTGCCTAATTATTTTAGTTAGGATTTTCAGAACTATGTTGAATAAGAATGGTGAGGTGGAAACTCTTGTCTTATTCCTGATCTTAGAGGAAAAGCTTTCAACCTTTTGTAGTTGAGTATGATATTAGCTGTGGGTTTGTCATATGTGGTCCGTATAATGGTCCTTCTATACAGAATTTGTTGAGGGTTTTTATCATTAATAGATGTACTTTGTCGGATGATTTTTCTGCATCTATTGAGAATATCATATGCTTTTTGTCTTTCATTGTATTAATTTAGTGTATTATATGTATTGATTTGGATGTGTTGAACCATATTTGCATTTTAGGAATAAATCCCACTTGATCATGGTGTAGCATACTTTTAATGTGTTGTTGAATTTAGTTTGCTAATATTTTGTAGAGAATTTTTGCATCTATATTCATCAGGAATGTTAGACTGTGGTTTTATTACTTTTTTGTAGTGTCTTTATCTGGCTTTGGTGTCAGGGTAAATCTGGCCAGATAAAATGAGCTTGGGAGTATTCCCTCCTCTTCAATTTTTTGGACAGTTGAGAAGAATTGATGTTAAGTTTTCTTTAAATATTTGGTATAACTCACCAATGAAACCATTTGTTCCTAGGGTTCTTTGTGTGGAAGGTTTTTGATCACTCATTCAATTTTTTATTTATTATTGGTCTGTTCAGGTTTTCTATTTCTTCCTGATTCAGTTTTTGTCGGTTGTATATTTCTAGAAATTTATCCATTTTTTCTAGGTTATCCAACTTTTTGGCATATAATCATTCATAGTGAATGATCAATGATACAATTATGATCCAATGATTTCTGTGGTATCAGTTCCAATGTTTGCTCTTTCATTTTTTATTTTATTTATTTGAAACCCCTTTTTTCCTCCTTAGGTAGTCTAGCTAAAGATTTGCACATTTTATATTTTCAGAAAAACAACTCTTCATTTCACTGATATTTTCTATTTTTTTTCTGGTGTCTATTTTATTTCTTTCCACTTTAGTCTTTTTTATTTCCTTCCTTCAGCTGACTTTGGCCTTAGTTTGTTTTTCTTTTTAGTTCTTGGATATAGAGTGAGCTTATTTACTTGAAATATTTCTGTTTTCTTTTTTAAAAAAAATCATTTTAAGGATAGTTTACATTTGTTCCAGGTGTACGAACAGTGATGCAACATCTCTATACATTGTGCTATGCTTGCCACAGGTGTAGCTACCATTTGTCACTGTACAATGCTGTTACAATATCTTTGACTATATTATCTATGCTGTGACTTTTATTAACGTGACTTCTTTCCGTAATTGGAAACCTGTATCTCCCACTTCCCTTCACCCATTTTGTCCATCACCCTTCCCCCCCTACCATTCCCCTTCTCTCTGGAAACCATCAGTTTGTTCTCTGTATTTACAGAACTGATTCTACTTTTTGTTTACTCATTTGTTTTATTTTTTTAGGTTCTACATATGAAAGAAATCATACGGTATTTGTCTTTCTCAGTCTGACTTATTTCACTTGGCATAATAATCTATAGGTCCATCCATGTTGTTACAAATAGCAAGATCTCGTCTTTTTTTTTTAATAGCTGTGAAAATTTCGTGTGTGTGTGTGTGTGTTTGTGTGTATTTATATATATCTCATATCTTCTTTGTCCATTCATCTGTTGATGGGACCTTAGGTTGCTTCCATATTTTGGCTATTATAACTAATGTTGCAATAAACATAAGGTTCATATATCTTTTCAAATTAGGGTTTTCATTTTCCTTGGGTAAATACCCAGTAGTGAAATTACTAGATCATATAAGCAATCTATTTTTAAATAGAATTAAAACATATTGTTTTTCAAAGTGGCTGTACCAATTTACATTTCCAACAACAGTGTTATGAGGGTTTCTTTTTCCCCCATCCTTGCCAACACTTGTTATTTCTTATCTTTTTAGTTTAGGCTTTCTGACAGGTATAAGGTGATATCTCATTGTGGTTTTGATTTTCATTTCCCTGATGATTCATGCTCTTGAGCATCTTTTTCATTTGTCTGTTGGCCATTTGTGTGTCTTCTTTGGAAAAATGTTTATTCTGGTCTAATTTTTAACTAGATTATTTGTGGGTTTTGTGGCATTGAGTTGTGTAAGTTCTTTATAAATTTTGCATGTTACCCCCTTATCAGATACATCATTTGCAAATATCTTCTCCTTTTCATTAGGTTGCCTTTTTTTTAATGTTTATTTATTTTTGAGAGAGCACAAGTGGGGGGGGTTAGCGATTAGGGGACAGAGGATCCAAAGTAGGCTCTGTGCTGACTGCAGCAGGCCTAATGTGGGGCTTGAACTCATGAACCATAAGATCATGACTTGAGCTAAAGTCAGATGCTCAACTGACTGAGCCACTCAGGTGCCCCCAGTAGGTTGCCTTTTTATTTTGTTGATGATTTCCCTCAGTGTGCAAACCCTTTTTATTTTGATATAATCCCAATAGTTTGTTTTTACTTTTGCTTCCCTTGCTTTAAGAGACACACCTAGAAAAATGTTGCTATGGCTGGTGTCAAAGAAATTGCTGCCTGTGTTCTCTTCTAGGATTTTTATGGTTTCAGGTCTCACATTTAGGTCCTTAATCTATTTTGCGTTTATTTTTGTGTATGGTGTTAGACAGTGGTAGTTTCATTCTTTTGTGTGTAGTTGTCCAGTTTCCCCAGCAGCATTTATTTAAGAGACTGTCTTTTCTCTGTTGTGTATCTATGCCTCTTTTGTCATAAATTAATTGACAATGTAACTGTGGGTTTCTTTCTGAGCTCTCTATTATGTTCTCTTGATCTATGTGCCTATTTTGTACCAGTGCCATACTGTTTTGATTACTGCAGCTTTATAATATATCTTGAAATCTGGCACTGTGATATCTCAAACTTTATAGTTTTCTTTCTCAAGATTGTTTTGGCTATTTGGGATTTTTGGTGGTTCTGTAGAAGTTTTAGAACTAGTTTTTCTAGTTCTGTGAAAAATGCTGTTGATATTTTGATAAGGATTGCACCGAATCTGTGGATTGCTTTAGGCAGTATGGAAATTTTAACAATATTAATTCTCCCAATTCATGAGCATGGTCTATCTTTCCATTTGTTTATATCATCTTCAATTTGTTTCATCAATGTTTTATAGTTTTCAGAGTACAGATCTTTCACCTCCTTGGTTTAAGTTTATTCCTAGGTATTTTATACTTTTTTGTGGAATTGTAAATGAGGTTGATTTTTTTATTTGTCTTTCTGCTACTTTATTAAAGATTGTATGTTAGGAATTTATCAATTTCTTCTAGGTTGTCTAATTTGTTGGCATATAATTTTTTATAGTATTCCTTTATAAGCTCATATGGAACCACAAAAGACTTTGCATAGCCAAAGCAACTTTGGGAGACAAAAACAAAGCTGGAGGCATTCCACTTCCTGATTTCAAAATATTACAAAGCTGCAGAAAGATTTAATTTTGCAAAGATGTCCGCTTTCCTGAAATCGACCTCTAGATTCACTGCAATCTTCATGAAAATTCTCACTGAATATGTATGTGTACTTGAATACCTTATTCTTAAATTTATGTGGACATTCAAAAGGGCAAGAATATTCAAGACACTCCTTGAAAAAAATGTAGATATCTTTCTCTACCATATATGAAGACATTATATATTGTCATTAATTAGAATAGTATATTATTTGTACCAAGAAAGACAAATGGAACAGAGTAGGTAGCCTAGAATATATACTAGATTTATGACAAAAGGGCACTGTAAGTCATTGAGAAAAAAGTTTTCTCCAGAAAAGTTTTTGGGTCAATTAGCTATATATATGGTAAAAACAAATTTAAGAACAAATTTGACCCCAATTTCATGAAAATCAATACGAGGTGGAGATTTACAATCTAAATTTGACAGGCGAATAATAAACTTTTGGAAGATAAAGAAAAGCATTTTGAAGAGGATATTCAGAGAATATCTTTATGGCCTTTAGGTGAAAAAGGAACAGAAAAAGCCCAAGGTAAACAGAAAAACCACTGATGAATTGGACTTACATTAATATTGAAAATCCCTTTTTATACAATAACATCATAAAAGGGGTTAAAAGGCAAGCCATAGAGCAGAAGATATTTACAAAGCACATAATAAAGCATTTGCATCCAGAATTTATAGTGCAACCCTACAAATCACTGAGAAAATATCAAATAGCTCAATGAATAATGAACAAAATACTTGAAAGGTACTTTGAGAATTGATATTAAAATGGCCAAAAACCAAATGAAACTGTCTTCAATCTTATTACTAATATAGAAATTTAAATGTAAAGTACACTCTGTTACTACCATGCATATACTTGAATGGTTATAACTTAACACCTTGATCATATAAACTTACTGGGGATGTGGAGCAATCAGCGCTGCTCTTTGCTGCTGAACATAGTGTGAATTCGCTCAACTACTTGAGAAACTCTTTGGCATTATTTGCTAAAGTTGAAGATATACATGTTCTATGACAAAACTTTGATTCCTAGTTATATACCTGATAAATAGGTGTTCACATATACAACAAGAATCATTTAGGGATCAGCGTAATGCTGGCTTCATAGGATGAGTCTGGAGGTTTTCCTTCCCTTCCTATTTTTTGGAACAGCTTGAGAAGGATAGGTGTTATCTCTGCTTTCAATGCCTGGCAGAATTCCCCAGGGAAGCCATCTGGCCCTGGACTCTTATTTGTTGGGAGATTTTTGATGACTGATTCAATTTCTTCACTAGTTATGGGTCTGTTCAAATTTTCCATTTCTTCCTGTTTGAGTTTTGGAAGTGTGTGGGTGCTTAGGAATCTGTCCATTTCTTCCAGGTTGTCCAGTTTGTTGGCATATAATTTTTCATACTATTCCCTGCTAATTGCTTGTATTTCTGAGGGATTGGTTGTACACTCTTATGTGGATCCTGAGAAACTTAACAGAAGATCATGGGGGAGGGGAAGGGGAAAAGAAAAGTTACAGAGAGGGAAGGAGACAAACCATAAGAGACTCTTAAAACCTGAGAATAAACTGAGGGTTGATGGGGGGTGGGAGGGAGGGGAAACTGGGTGATGGGCATTGAGGAGGGCACCTGTAGGGATGAGTACTGGGTGTTGTCTGGAAACCAGTTTGACAATAAATTTCATATTAAAAAAATAAAGTTCTTAGGCAACTAATGTTAATTGTATGCATAGTCCCGTGCTCATTGTGGGGCTTCTGTTTAAAAACTAAAATAAAATGGGGCCTATGGGATAAAAAAAAGACTCATTTATCAAGAATTCATAGCAGTGATAGTATTTATAGCAGTCAAATCCTGGAAACAATCTAAATGTTCATCAATGGTAAAATGAATAAATTGTGGCATATTACTCTGAACACTATATAGGAATGTGTCATATACAGCAACATAGTTGAATTTCATACATGTCATATGGAGTAAAGTAAGCCAGATACAAAATGTACATACATACTTTCATTTATATCAATTTTAAAGCAAGGTGACAAAACTAAACAATAGTGTATCGATATATGTGCTTAGGTGTCATAATCCTAATATATGTTCTTGTGGCCAGAGTCCTAATGTTTGGTTGTCTACCATTTTTCTAGATATCCTAGGCATAAATCTGTATTAAGTGTAAGCCAATGATAGTGTTCTCTATTTCTCTGCCAGCAATTAGTTTGGGGGTGGGTATGTAACCCATTTCTGGGGAACTTGAGAGAAAGTGTTCCTTGTTGGTATGGGAAGAAATGCTTTCCTTTTACTCTAGTGTAATGTGGTGGGTCCGGATATGATCTTTAGAACAGTGGCAGCTATCTTGAGGCCATGGGAAAAGCTAGTTAAGGATAAATCTGACACTCTTCAAACACATGATGGTATAGATGATCTGCTGCATTAGCCAATTTCAGAATTGTCTGACCTTCAGGTTTCTTGTGTGTAATAATATATTTTCTTTATTGTTTAAGCCAATTGAATTTGAGTTGTTTGTAGATGGAACCTGGAAACCCAGGCACAGCAAGCATTTCCAGTAAAATATTTAAAAAAACCCCACAGAATGGGAGAGAAGAGTGGCAAACCTATATGTGATAAACGTTTAGTGTCCAGAATATATAAAGAACTGGCAACGCAACAATAAAAGACAACCTAATTAAAAAATGAGTAAAGGATTTGAAAAAAGTTTTTACAGAGAAGATATATAAATGGCCAATAAAACATGAAAAGATAAAACAGAATAAACTGAGGGTTGATGGTGGGTGGGAGGGAGGGGAAAGTGGATGATGGGCATTGAGGAGGGTACCTTTTGGGATGAGCACTGGGTGTTGTATGGAAACCAATTTGACAATAAATTTCATAAAAAAAGGATGATAAACATCATTAAATTGCAAATTAAATGCAAATTAAAACTACAATGAGATATTGCTACAGCAGCTAAGATAATGATAATAAAAAAGATGGACAATAGCAAATGTTGGTGAAGATGTGGAGAAATTGGCTTTTTATGCATAGCTGGTGGGATTGTAAAATGAAGCATGCAGCTGTGGAAAATTGTTTGATAACTTCTCTGAAAGTTAAACATAGTTATTGTATAGCACAGTAATTCTATCCCAAGTTGTATACCCTAGAGTTGTGAAAATATATCCACACAAAAATTTGGATGTAAGTGTGCACAGCAGCATCATTCATCATAGCTCCAAAGCAGACGCAACCCAAATGTCCAGTAACTGATAAATAGATGAATAAAAGACTTCCATGCAATAGACTTCCATTCATCACTTGAAAGAAATAAGGCATTGATGCATGCTACAACTTGGATGAACTCTGAAAAACTTGCTAAGGGAAAGAAAAAGACTCTAAGGGTCACATATTGTATGACTACATTAAACCAGGTAAACTAACAGAGACAGAAAATAGATTAGCAGCTTCCAGGGTCTGAGGAGAGGGGAGGATGGGTAATGGCTGCTAGTGAACATGGAGTTCCTTTTTGGGGTGGTGAAATGTTCTAGAATTAGTGGTGATGGTTGTACAACTTTATGAATACGTAGAAAACCACTGAAATTGTAGACTTCAAAAGAGTGTGTTGTATCTCATGAAAAATACATAATAAACAAGAACAATGAGGGAAATCTTGAATTGTTAGCTATGAAAATGTGCTCTAAGGCAGTGTGTGCCTCAGAAAAGATAGATAAGTCAATACATAAAATGTAAATCCCAGTTGTAAATCCAATAATTAATATATTTTTATTATGTAGTATTAGTGGATTTAAAAATTAACTTGGGAAGGTTAGATTGATTATTCAATAAATATCCCCTGTGTAAGTGGTAATTTGGATAATTGTTAAGATGGGATCTTAATTCCCATCATACACAAAGCAATTTCCACTGAGGCCTTTACCTTCATCTGTGATCAGAGTTCTGCAACCCACAGAGTATGACGGGGCAGCCTCCCCTTCACCCTTGGCCATTCTAGTCACTACTCACTTTCCACTATTTTGATTCCTCTAATTTCCTCTGTTCTGTGAACATCCTCTCACCATCTTTGGATCAAACGATAGTCCTCAAGTTAGAGTTCACAAATAAGTGAAATCACTGAAAGGAACGACCTTATGAATCTGCCCTTCGCATCCATCCAACCCTCCATTCCTGTGAGGGCCAATGCCCTCCTCTCTCACGTTGTGTGGTACAATCTGCACCTGTCTAACTCTTAGGAGATTTTGTATTCTCCTTCATTTATATTTTCATGTCTTTGTAATGAAAGGCTTGCGTCTTACCTTGAGGAACTATGGACAGCAAGGCAAGGACTCCAAGGATGGAATGCAAGAGCCTCATGTTGAATAAGCCAGTTAGAGAGAATCAGTAGCTGGGATGAAGAGAACTTCTTTGTGTATTTAGTACTCAAGAGATGAGTTGCTGTATGCTTATTGAACCTTTTAGTAGCAGGAACATTGCTGTGTTCCAATGAGCCTTCATATCAGGAGACAGCATGCAACGGACAGGACTATCGGTCATTCAAAGTACATTTGTCAAATGTTGACAGGGTGTAGATGAAGATCATAGGATGCAAGGCACTTACAGAGAAGGAGAAGCTATGGTGAAGGCAGAAGAGATAGTCTGTGAAAAATCATTGTCTTATGGTTCCTGACAGAACTGTAAAGGTTAAGGCATTTACAGAGTTAAAGTATTCAGTTTATTCCCCAACAACGGGAAGAGACACTAGTATAACAGCATGTCTATTTATTAATATTTTTTGAGTCTGTATTAGCAGACTTAGACAATGCAATTACATTTGAAACCATACACAGACTACTGAGACATAGAAAAGCTTCTGCTTGATTGCCTCTCTGTCCACCCGACCGAATTAAATCAACTAATGTTTATATCTAAAGTCCTAGTGAATACAAATTGTTTACACATCACAGTTATATGTAATGTGAGAGGAATCAAAGAGGAAGAGCACACCTTTGATGCACTTAGGACAGCAAGTAATATAGAAAAATCAATGGCAATGCAATATGAACATATGTCTGGCAAAGTGGCACAAATTACCTCATAGACACGAAGGAAATGAACATAAGGGAACACCAGAGTAGTTTGGGAGCTGCTAGGGAATGCTTAAAGAAGACATAGTAAAAATATCAATTTTAGCAACTGCAAAGTGCATTCACATTCATGATCTTATTTGATCTTTATATTTCTTAGATGGTCTTACTCCAGCTCCTTTCTGCTGTGCTTCCTTTAGGTGCTGGTTCTACTTCAGGGTTTCGTTGAATGGAACATATAATTACATTATTTGAGAGGGTCCTCCCTGACTATTGAGACTTTGAAAATGACATCTTGAGCTAACTCAGGATACAGGATTGGTGGAAGCGTGTAGTGCTGTTACTGGAGGTCCTGAAAGAGGTAAACCTCAAAAGCCTTAGCCTTAGTAGGGCCACGTGGGCTGAGAGCTCTGGGGATGACTTTCCCTAAGTTTGGGTTCATGTTTTTTCCCCTGACGTTACTGGGAAAATAGTACCTGGGAATAAATGCCTCCCAGTATCCTAAAAACTCCACAGAGGGATCGGAGGGTCATTGGGATATGTCCTGGTTATTGATGACTGCACCATTTACTTAAACCTGTCTGACCTGGAATATTTAGCATCTCTGATCATCAATTCAGAAGTTACTGATTTTTCTCATGTGTCTTGGAATTCTTGTCTTCTTGATTTTGAGGAAAAGCTTTGGAAGTATAGTTTGTGTTGCAAAACAATCAAATTCATGAGCACAAGTCTTCAAGTTTCCTTGTGGAACACTGAGGGCGGAATTTTCAGTGATGCTTTGACATTTTCTATAAATATTTGTTTCCCATACAGGTAGATCTGGAGCCAGGAGGTGGGCTTGGAAGGCTGCCCGGGAAGCCCAAGAACATTATGTGATCCATGGGCTGACAATCAGGGACATCAAAGGAAGGGTAGGAGTAAGGTTCACTGCATTCAGGGGGTGGGTTGGTGGGCACCAGGTGAATGTTGAAAGGTAGCTTATCACCAAATTGCTTAGGGCATTAGAAAGAAAAAATAAGGCATTTTGTTAAATTCCTTTCCTTAAAAGAACACGGAGAAGAAAACCAGATAGCTATCAAGCTATCCAAGTATACATTGTCACAGCAGAAGGATAAAGGAGTTAATTTACCATGAAATAGTAAAGTTAGACCTAGGAATTACTGTGTTTTATTGGATACAGCTCTCAAGAAAGGCGCTAGATACTCAATAAATAATTTATAATCAAGTGTTAATTGTCTATCTTCCTTCCCTGTACTCAGTAGTGTTGAAAGCTTGCTGCATCAATGATTTCTTTTCCTTCTTGTTGCTGCAATCTTTCTTAATCAAATATTTCCTTATTTGCAGTCTATAAACATCCTCAAGTTCCTGTACTTTAAAAACAAAACATAAAATTACCTTTCTTTTTTTAAAATTATTTTATTTATTTTTTTACATTTATTTATTTTTGAGAGACAGAGAGATAGCACAAGTGGGGGAGGGGCAGAGAGAGAAGGAGACACAGAATCCGAAGCAGGCTCCAGGTTCTGAGCTGTCAGCACAGAGCCTGATGCGGGGCTTGAACTCACAAACCGTGAAATCATGACCTGAGCTGAAGTCAGATGCTTAACCAACAGAGCCACCCAGGAGCCCCAACCTTTCTTTTCTTTAGTTTACTTTTTATGTAAGACCCTAATGTCCCCGCCTTCGTCTCAGGAAAATAGTAGTATATGCTCTGTTTCCAATTCTTTCCATTCACTTCTTACCTTACAGGTTTCTGACATCTTCTCTTGTTTTTCTACTGAATATACTTGTGTTATTAATAACTTTTTCTCGTATATAAACAAATATATATTCACATATACACACATAGATACTTGTATAGTCTCTGTTACATTTTATTTTTTATTCTGATTTCTAAATAGTATTTTTTATTTTAAAATTAGAAAACCCATTAAATTAAGATGATGATAAATGTAATGCATTATTCTACCACTTGAAAGATCATTACTATTTTGCTTTATTTCTTTTCCATTAAAATAACAGGTAGAGAAGAGTTTAAATATTATAACACAATACTACAAACTCCCTGAATATCTGAATGAAATGGAAACCTTTAGGGAAGTATAAATCAATAAAGTTGGCCAATAAGATAAAGTTGCAAGTAGTCAAAGTTCTATCTTTTCACATCCAAGCTAGAATTTATTCACAGCTTTCAAGGAATAATTTCCATTTTATGAGAATAATTCAGATGATAGAATAAGATAGCTACTCAACACATTTTATGAAATAGAATAACCACATTATAGAAATGTCACAAGGACGATGTATTAGTTACATATTATTGCATAACAGAATACTCCAAAATGTAGTGGCTTAAAACAACAAACATTTATTACCTTATGGCTTCTGTGGACCAAGAATCTGTGTGTGGCTTAGCTGGGTGACTTTGGCTCAAGGTCTCTTGTGAGGTTGCAGACAAAACTGTCAGCTGAGGCTGTATTTTTATCTGAAGGCTGTGGAAGTTTTCTTTCTAAACCCACTCATGTGGTCATTGGCGGGCCTCAGTCCTTTGCCACATGGGCCTCTTCACAGAACTGTATCATGACACGATAACTGCCTTGCTCAAGAGCAAGTCATCTGTGAAAGAGTGAGAGAGCATACTCAAAATAAGAGCCATAGTCTTTTTTATCTAACTTTGAAAATGGCATCCCATCTCAGGTAATAGACTCTATTCATTATATCCGAGTAATTAAGTCCAGCTCACCCTCAAGGGGACAGGTTTGCATGTGAGCGTGAACCTACTGGAAGAGATAGTTGAGGATTACCTTAGATACTACTTACTACAGACAGCAAAAGATAAAAATACCAACTTATCAATGTAGATACAAATGCTACATAAGCTATTTTCAAATTGAATTTGACTTCAAAGTAAAAGAATAACTTATCTGGGAATGACAGGATGGGCCAACATTAGAAAATCAATTAATTTAATATACAAAATTATCCCATTTTTATTACATCTTCTTTATTCGCTCATCCACTGATGGACACTTAGGTTGTTCCCATATCTTGGGTATTGTGAATAATGTTTCAATAATCACGGGACTGCGTACATTTCGTCAATATCCTGTTCTCATTTCTTTAGAAGTGGAATTGCCGGATCACGTGAGAGTTTTATTTTTAATTATTTATTTATTTATGTATTTATTTTTTAATTTTTTTTTCAACGTTTATTTATTTTTGGGACAGAGAGAGACAGAGCATGAACGGGGGAGGGGCAGAGAGAGAGGGAGACACAGAATCGGAAACAGGCTCCAGGCTCTGAGCCATCAGCCCAGAGCCTGACGCGGGGCTCGAACTCACGGACCGCGAGATCGTGACCTGGCTGAAGTCGGACGCTTAACCGACTGCGCCACCCAGGCGCCCCTATTTTTAATTTTTTAAAGAACCTCTGTACTGTTTTCCATAGTGGTTGAACCAATTAACGTTCCCACCAATAGAGTGCAAGTGTTCCCTTTGCTCCACATTCTCAGCAACATGTTGTACCTTTGGTCCTCTTGATGATAGCTGTTCTAACAGGTGTGATGTGTTATGTGGTTGCCGTTTTTATTTGCATTTCCCTGATGATTAGTGATGTTGAACATCTTTTCAAGTACCTGATGGTCATTTGGATTTCTCTAGAAAAAATATCTACTTAGTTCATCTGCCCTGCTTTTCGTTGGATTGTTTGTTTTTGTGTTTTTTGGTTACATGTGTTCTTTATATATTTTGGGTATTAACCCCTTACTTGATATTTGGCTCGCAAATATTTTCTCCCATTCTATCTATAGGTTGCATTTTCATTTTGTTGACTGTTTCTTTTGCTGTGCAGAGCTTTTAAGTTTGAGGCAGTCTGACTTGTTGGTTTTGCTATTGTTGTTTGTGCTTTTGGTGTCATATCCAGAAAGTCATCATCAAGACCAATGTTGAGGGGCTTTCCTGTGTTTTCTTCTAGGAGTTTTATAGTATCAGGTCTTATATTTAAGTCTTTAATCTATTTTGAAGTAATGTTTGTGAGTGGCATAAGAGAGGGGTTTAATTTCATCTTTTTGCATGTGTGTATTCAGTTTTCCCAACACCATTTGTCAAAGACACTATCCTTTCCTCTTTGGGTGCTCTTGCCTCCTTTTTGTATTAATTGACCATATCCGCAGGGATTTATTCCTGGGCTCTGTATTCTGTTCCACTGCTGTGTGTGTCTATTTTTATGTCAGTACTCTACTGTTTTAATTATTACAGCTTTGTATTATAGTTTGAAACCAGGAAGTGTGATGCCTCCAGCTTTATTTTGCTTTTTCATGATTGTTTTGGCTATTCAGGGTCTTTTGTGGTTCCATAACATTTTAGGATTGTTTTTTCTATTTTTGTGAAAGTGCCATTGAAATTTTCATAGGGATTGTACTGAATCTATAGATGGCTTTGGGTAGTATTGACATTTTGACAATTTTAATTATTCCAATCCATGGTACGGATATCTTTTTATTTATATCTTCTTTGATTTCTTCAGCATAGTCTTGTAGCTTTTGTTTTATTGATCTTTCACTTCCTTGGTTAAACTTATTCCTAGATATTTTATTGTTTTTGACCATGTTGTAAATTGGATGGTTTTCTCTATTTCCTTTTCATATGTTTCATGTTTTTCAATGTATAGGAATGGAACTGATTTCTGCATATAGGTTTTATATCCTGTAACTTTATTAAATTCTTGATTAGTTCCAATAGTTTTTTGGTTAAGTCTTTAGGTTTTTCTACATACAAAATTGTATCATTTGCAATGACAATTTTACTCAGGTTTTTTTTTTTTTTCTGATTTGGACGCTTTTTATTTCCTTGTCTTGCCTAATTGCTTTACTTAGGACTTCAGTACTATGTTGAATAAGAGTGGTGAGAGCGAGCATCCTTGTCTTGTTTTTGATCTTAGAGGAAAAGCTTTCATTTTTCATTTGGTATGTTGTGTGCTGTGGATTTGTCATATATAACCTTTATTATGTCGAGGTACGTTTTTTCTATATCCAGTCTGCTAGTGTATTCTTTTTCTAGTTCCTTCAGGTGTAAAGTTGTTTATTTGAAATCTTTCTAATTTCTTAATATATTTATTTATTACTATAAACTTCTCTCTAGGAACTGCAGCATCTTATAAATTTTGGTATATTGTGTTTCCATTTCATTTGTTTCAAAATATTTTTTGATTTCTCTTTTGGTCTCTTCTTTGACCCATTGGTTGTTTAGAAGTATGTTGTTTAGTTTCCACATAGTTGTAGATTTTACAGCTTTCCTTGTGTTTTGATTTCTAGTTTCATACCATTATCGTCAGAAAAATACTTGGCATGATATCATTCTTCTTAACTCTGTTAAGACTATTATTTTGCATCCTATCATATGATCTGTTCTAGAGAATGTTCCATGTATATTTGAGAAGAACGTGTATTGTGTTGCTGCTGGATAGAATGTTTTATTAATGTCTGTTAGGTTCATTTGGTCTAAAGTATGGTTCAAGTCCAATATTTCCTTGTTGATTTTCTCTCTGGGTTTTCTATATACTGCTGAAAGTGGGGTACCGAGGTCTCCTACAATTGTTGTATTATTGTGTCTTTCTCCCTTCAGGTCTGTTAACATTTGCTTAATATATTTACATACTCTGATGCTCGGGTTTATATATATTTTTGATTATTATATCTTCTTGATGAGTTGACCTCTTTATCATTATGTAATGATCTTTGTCTCTTACCATTTGATTTAAGTGTATTTTGTCAAACTTTGGTTACACATATTTTATTTCATTTTATTTTTTTTGGTTTCTACTTGCATGGAATGCCTTTTTCCATCCCTATGCTTTCAGCCTGTGTCCTTAAAATCAAAGTGAATGTCTTGTAGGCAGCATATACTTGGATCTTGTTTTTTCTTTTTAATTTTTTTTAAATGTTTATTTATTTTTGAGACAATGCGAAAGACAGAGTGCAAGCAGCGGTGGGGCAGACAGAGGGAGACACAGAATCTGAAGCAGGCTCCAGCCTCTGAGCTGTCAGCCCAAGCCTGATGTGGGGCTTGAACTCATGAACCGTGAGATCATGACCTGAGCCGAAGTTGGATGCTTAACTGACTGAGCCACCCAGGCACACCCCCCCCCTTTTTTTTTAAGTCATTCAGCCATTCTGTGCCTTTTGATTGTGAATTCAATCCACTTACATGGGATAATTATTGATACATAAAGATTTACTAATATATTCTTGTCGATTGCTTTCTTGCTGTTTTGTATTTGTATTGTTTCTTTTTTCCTTCTGTTTCTGCCAACCTTTGTAAATTGGTGATTTTACATGTGGTATGCTCTGTTCCTCCTCTTTTTTTAAATCTTCTGTGAATCTACTCTAGATTTTTGCCTTATGGTTGCCATAAGACTTACATAAATCATTTCATAGATAAAACTGTCCATTTTATGATGGTAGCAACTTATCTTCAATAGTCTACAAAAGCTTACACTTTTGCTCCTCCCTTTTATATAGTTTCCCCTTTTATATTTTTGATGTCACAATTTACCTCTTTTTATGTTGTGTGTTTGTTAACAAATTAAAATAACTATAGTCATTTTTTAATATTCTTTTTTTCCTTTAATCTTTATATCAGAGTTAAATGGTTAACACACTACCCTTTTATAGAATTAAACTTTTCTAAATTTGACAATATACTTTTCACTGTTGCCAGTTGTGTTATATACTTTCCTATGTTTTCATGTTGCTGATTAGCATCTTTTTATTTCAGCTTTAAGAACTCATTTTATTTTTTCTTATAAAGCAAGTCTAGTGGCGATCAGCTCCTTCACCTTTTGTTTGGGGATGTCTTTATCTCTCCTTCATATCTGAGGCAAAATTTGCCATAGACTATCCTTGGATGGCAATTACTGTCTTCTAACATTTTGAGCATATCATTACACTCTGCTGGCCTGTAGGGTTTCTGACAGGATATTCACTGATAGACTAATAGTGGTTCCTTTGTAACTTACACACCTTTTTTTTCCCCTGTGAATGCCTTTAGGATTTGTTCTTTATTGTTGATATTTGATAATTTCATTATAAAGTATCTTGGAGAACATTTCACATTGAGATAATGGGGTACAGGTAATAATTTATTAGCTTTGCCAAACTTGGATGTCTTCTAACCAACTGTGAGATCATGACTTGAGCCGAAGTCGGATGCTTAACTGACTGAGCCACCCAGGCGCCCCAATTGGGTCTTTTTTTTTAATCCATTCAGTCACCTTATTTACTTATTTATTTTATTGAAGCATTTAGTTCATTTACATTTAAGGTGTTAACGTCATGACAGGTACGTACACCATTTCGTTGATAGTTTTTGTAGTTCTCTGTTCGTTTCTTCTTTTGTTCTCTTCCCTTATGATTTGATAAGTTTCTTTAGTGTAATGTTTGGCTTCTATTCTCTTTATTTTTTATGTATCTATCATAGGTTTTTCTGTTTGTGGTTAACAGGAGACTCATGTATAACAGCCTGTGTATATAGCAGTCTATTTCAGATTGGTGGTGATTTAAGTTTGAATGCATTCTAAAAGCTCTACAATTTTATCCCCCCATGTTTTATGTTTTTGGCAAATATTAAGTCTTTTTATTTTGTGTATCTCTTAGCTAGTTATTGCAGTTATGTTGATTTTATTGCAGTTATGTTGGTTTATTTTTGTTTTTTAACCTTCACACTAATTTTATAAGTGATTGATCCACTACTTTTATTGTATGTTTGCCTTTGTTGGGAGATTTTTTCCTCTCATATTTTCTTAATTCTAGCAGTGGCCCTTTCATTTCCACTTAAAGAGGTCCCTTTAGTATTTCTTATGAAGCCCTGCTGTTGTGCTGGGGCCGTGACTGCTGGGGGTGCACTGACTTGTGGGACTAGCCTGGCTGGCTGCATGGTCTGTCCATGACTGTTGAGGCTGTGCTGGTGTGTGTGTGTGGGGGGGTGGGACCCCAACCTGGCCGGTTAGGAAACCTGGTTGTGACTGCTGTGGATGTGCTGGGTGTGAAATTGTCTTGTCAACAATAGTTCCAGCCAAGGTGCGTGGTTGTGCACAGCTTCCAATGGGGCAGGCCACCTGGTTAGTCTAAAGGAAGGATTTCAAAATGTTGCCTGCTAGCTCCAGGATCAGTATAGCAGAAAAATACAGCAAAAATGGCTGCTACCAGTGTCTCAGTCCCCAAGGGAGTCCCGGTCACCTCCTCCCACTTCAGCAGGTGCTCCAAGATTAGTCAGGGGGTCTCCATCACCTATGGTCTATGGGCATTTCAATATGGTGTTTTAATGCTGGTTTCTAGGTTGAGGGAGTCTGTGCCTGAGTCCTTTAAGAGTGGGGTTTCCTTTCCTTTCAGTTTTATAGTTTTCCTGGATATATTCCCTGTTATTTTTCAAATCCATGTGTTTTGGGTTTTTTTTTCTCTCCTATGCAGAGGCTTAAGGAGCCCCTTTCACCTCTCTAGGTGGTTGCTGTCCTTTGTTTGAGAGGCTCTGTTGATTCAGTTTCTTAGTTCCCTTCAGAGGGAATTATTCCATATGTAGTTGTGGATTTGTTGGGTCTGTGAGAGGAGATGAGCTCAGGATTTTCCACCATCTTGAAACCTGTCCTCATTCACTGAATTCTTCAGCTCCAGAATTTGTTGGGTTCTTTTTACAGTTTCTATATCTTTGGTAATGAGCCCATTTTGGTCATGTATTTTTTTCCTTATATCATTGAGCTGAGTTTTCCTGTAGCTCATTAAGTTTTTTTCAAAACAGCTATTTTTTGGTTTGATTTTTCCAGTTTTATTGAAGTATAATGTACACACATCATTGTATAAGTTTAAGGCATACCATGTAATAGTTTTGCCTACATATATTGTGAAATTATTACGATAAGTTTAGTTAGTATCCATCATCTCATATAGACACAATAAAAAGAGAAATAAAGAAAAATTCTTTTTCCCTTTTGATGAGAACTCTTAGGGTTTTCTCTCTTAACTTTCGTGTATATTATACAGCAGTGTTAACTGTTGTACATTACATCCCTAGTAATTATTTATCTTGTAACTGGAAGTTTGTATCTTTGGACAAGCTTCCTCCTTTCCCTGTCTTCCTAGTTTCCTGCTTCTAGTAGCCACAGATCATATCTTTTTCTGAGTTTGGTGTGTTTTTTCCTTGCTTGTTTGTTTTAGATTCCACATATAAGTGAGATCATACAGTATTTGCCTTTCTCTATTTTACCTAGCATAATGCCCTCAAAGTTCATCCATGTTGTAGCAAATGGCAGGATTTCCGTGTGTGTGTGTGTGTGTGTGTGTGTGTGTGTGTGTGTTTTATAATGGCTAAATAATATTCGCTTGTGTCTATTTGTACCACAATTTCTTTATCCATTCATCAGTTGATGGACACCTGGGTTGTTTCCATGTCTATGCCTATTGTAAATAATGCTGCTGTGAACATGAGGGTGCAGATATATTTCTGAGTTAGTGTTTTCTCAAAACAGCTATTTTGAATTCTTTATCACCTAGATCACAATGTTCCATGGATTTGAACTCAGTTGTTGGGAATTATTATTTTCCTTCTGGTGATGGCATACTTCCTTGCTTAGTCTTATTCAGATGTGGCACTGTTCCTTGTTGTTGCTTTCCTGGGGTTGTTTAGGATTTGCGTGGGTAGACCTGCTCCACTCCTGTCTCCCTCTTGTAGCAGAATTCTAAATTCTTTATGTATCCTCGCGTTCTTACAATTTACCAGGTTGGCTGCTGGGAAACTTCTTTTTGTTTTCCAGAGGGTGGCACTAAAGCACCAGTTTACTGTAGAGTTTTCCCTTGCTGGGAAACAGACCCTGGTCTGTTTTTCTGAGAGCATTCTAGTTACCAGACCTGCTCACTGCAGCACCTGGGAGCAAGCCTGAGTTGGGGGAAGGTTTGGGTTTAGCACTCAGGTGTTGGGGGTGCCTCTTGTGCGGGGTGATCCTTGAGTGACTTACTCCCAGGGTCTCATGTACAGACTTCCTGTTGAAGTCCTGAAGCAGTCAGCAGGGGCTGTGTCCCTTTAATGCCCTTTGAAATTTTTATTTGCTTCCTTTTTTTTTTTTTGCCCTCTTCTCAGACATGGAGGTCATGCCTCAGTCAGTACTCTGAATGCTGCTGGAGAGAAACAAGAATTCTCTAACCATGACCAGCACAGCTGGGAAGACAACCTCAGTATTGGAAAATTATTATTTTCTTTTTGTGATGACATGTTTCCTTTATTTTTCATGTTTCTTGTAGTTTGGTATGACTGTCTTTACATTTGAAGTAGCGGACACCTATTTAAGTCTTTGTTAGTTACCTTTGGACAGGGTATTCTGCTTGATGGTGTTGTTACTGACTGAGGCTTCCTTTTTTCATATCAGCACACCTACACCGCTCTTCCTGTGTTCTTTTGGCAGAATCTTAAGCTTTTAGGTCTTCTCTGGTTCCTGCAACTCACCATGTTGGCAACTGGAAGCCTTTCTTTTGTTTCACAGAAGGTGGTGGTCTAGCTCACGTGTTTGGTTTCTCCCTTGCCCGCAGACCATGGCTTGTTTTCTGAGCACACACCCTGTCCATGCTTCTGCGTTTCGTAAATATATGGGGGAAAAGTGTACACTGAACGGGAAAAATGCACCTCCTTTTCTAACTAAGGGGGTCAGTTAAAGAATTATTGGGAAAGAAGGAAAAAATATAGCCTTTGCACTTAGTGCAAAATTAGTTGCAATAAATACCTAAGCAATGTCACAGACAAAGTAGTGACTTTGAAATTATATGTGATTCCTATCAGAGCTTTAAAATGGCGTTGTGTTTGATTCTAGAAACTACCGGACCGAAGCCTTCTACACCTTCTGCAGCCATTGTTTGGTCTGTTTAAGAAACAGAACCAATGACCAAGCTGAGCCTAGAGAGAAGATTGATGTTAGCTCACAGGGATCAAGCCCTGAGTAAGAAACACCTTGACAGTGATAATGCCAGCGGCTCCAGTGGCTGCTGCCCCAGTTGGCTTATGCCAAATATGCTTTCAGCAACTTAGAGAGGTTTCCTCGTATCTCCATCTGATTGGATTTTGTTAAAGGAGCATAGGTTGCATTCTATCAATTGCAATTTCAGTATCTATTAAGATGATCAGAGGTTTCTCTCCTTTAATCTGTTGATATTTTTCGTTAGTTCTTTTTCTTTTTTTTTAAAGTTTGTTTGTTTATTTATTTATTATTTATTTATTTATTTAAAGAGTAAGGAGAGGCAGAGAGGGAGAGAGAGAATCCCAAGTAGGCTCTGCTCTATCAGCGTGGAGCCAGGCAAGGGGCTCAATCTCATGAATCGTGAGGTCATGACCAAGAGTTGGATGCTTAACTGACTGAGCCACCCAGGAGCCCTCCTTAGTAGTTTTCTTAATAAATTGCAGTCTTCTTGCATTTCTAGCACAAAACCTTTCTTGGTCTCAATACCTTAGGCTTTCAATATAGTTCATGGCTCACTTTGCTGATGTTTATATAGGGGTTTTGCCCATATTTTAAATACCAAATTAACCACTACTTCATGTGTTATTCTTTAGGTTTCTTCTCCTTCTCCTCCTCCTCCTTCTCTTTTTTCTTCTTCTTCTTTTTAAAACTTTTTTAAATGTGTATTTGTTATTGAGACACAGAGAGAGACAGAGCATGAGCATGGGAGAGGCAGAGAGAGGAGACACAGAATCTGAAGCAGGCTCCAGGCTCCGAGCTGTCAGCACAGAGCCCAATGCAGGGCTGGAACTCACAGACCATGAGATCATGACCTGAGCCCAAGTCGGAAGCTTAACCGACTGAGCCACCCAGGCGCCCCTTCCTCTTCTTATTCTAAATGGAGTTAAAATACACGTAACATAAAATTTACAATCTTAACCGTTTTTAAATGTACAGTTCAGTGATGTGAAATATATTCACATTGTTGTGCAACCATCACTACCATCCATTCCCTAATTCTTTTCATCTTATGAAGTTGAAACGAAGCTGAAACCATACCCAGTCTCCTCTTTCTCCATCCTGGAAACCACTATTATACTTTTTGTCTTCATGACTTTGATTACTCTAAGTACATCATATAATTTAGGTGTATAAGCTATCCCTATCTTATGTAAAAAGTGGTTTGTTTTTCATTTGACTCGTTCTCTAAAATGAGTATGACAGTATAACACAATGGCATTACTAGGAAAATATTATGTTCATCCTCCAGTAAAATTCTGTATGCACAAATCAATAGTCAGTCTTAATCTGAGAAAAATATGCTCTATAAAAAATGTTCACACCGTACACTAAATTAAATTCAGTCTTGGTAATGTTTTCGTTTCCAAAATGAAGAAACATTTTCTTAATCTAAATAAAGAACATTTGGGGTGCCTGGGTGACTCATTTGGTTGAGTGTCCCAACTCTTGATTTTGACTTAGATCATGATCCCAGGGTTGTGGGATCGAGCTCCATGCTGAGCATGGAGCCTACTGGAGACTCTCTCTCTCTCTCTCTCTCTCTTTCTCTCTCTCTCTTTCTCTTTCTCTCTTTCTCTCACTCCCTTTCTCTCTCTCTCTCCCTCTTCCCTTTTCTTCCACTTGCCCACTCTCTTTAAAATAAAATTTAAAAAATATAAATAAATAACATTCAATATTTATTTTCTTAAGTGTTTAATTTTCTTTAAGTGTAACAAATTTTGAAATTTAGGGAGATTAATGACTTTTCTATCCTACATCATTTAACTTGAGTTTTTAACCTAATATTCTGCTTCTATTATGAATGTTTTAAAAACATTCTTCCATATGGGTGCTTCTATTTAATCTTATTCTGACTGTCTAGTAAGGGTTTGGGACTTGCCAATATGTTTGTAGAAGATACTGCTAGCTGTTTAACAAATTGACATTGGGTTCTTCTTTGGGTTCATAATTAGACTGTATATCCAAGCCCCCAAAGCAGGTAGGTGAGGCCATTTCCCTGAGTTCTAGCCAGAGACTGTGAACGGAAGTGGTGGGAATCCCTTTCAGGCCTGGCCATAAGAGAGTTCTATGTCTATACCTCCGCGTTCTTTTTCTCTTCTTGTTGAATGGGGGTAACAATGGCATCTGTTTACATTGAAAGCCACATATTGGAGATGGCAAAGACTCAGTTAGCTGGGTTCTGGAATGACCACCTGGAGGTAGGCTCAGTCTGCTGGAGTCACCTTTCCTAGACTGTGCATGTCAATATGAGATAAGGTTCTATGCATATGAGTGATTCCACAGCATATTTGTTACTCTCTATTATAACTAGTGTTACTGATTAATACCAGGATTCATAATTTGAGGTAAGACAAAAGGAGAAAGTAGAATACGGTGGCGACAATAGATTAAGAATTAGGCAAGAAAACCAAAACCAAAAAAACACCACACTATTATAATCTCTATACTTACTATGAGAGTGGTACAGATTTGGTTCTAAGATAACTAGCAATGCATGAGACTAAGGCATTCTGATTAATAAGCAAATTACCATATAAGAAAATTAATGTGAGCAATTTCACAAGATGAAGTATGAAGTATGATAATGTAGGGATTTCTCTTGCCATTCAACCTAAAGTAGTAATTATGTAAAAGTGTTTCCCACAACTTTTGGGTCAATATTCTTAAGTGTTTCAAAGACTGTTTTAATAATCCCCAGTACATGTTGATGTCATGACACTGGAGCTCCTTTTAAGTAAAAATAATTTGGATGGGGTAAAAACGAAATAGTTTAAATTCACATTTCTCGATTGATCTAGACTGATAGAGAAGTATATACAATAATGCCAGCTGAATTCACAAGCATATGTCATATATGATGTGTGAGTAGAGTTAAGATTCTTTTATGAACGCTGAGAATCCCAGCAATCATGGGTGCCATATCAGAAGGTCTTCCTCTGGTCAAAAGAATGTCAAAAGAGGAACACATTTTATGTTTTAAGATTTTTTTTAAAAGTACAAATCTCTGAACATTTATTGAGCATACATTACGTGCTTCACACTGGACCAAGCTTGATATCATAGCAGTTTTTCTTGTTTAGAATTTATAATCCAGATCAGATGTCATGGGGCGTCTTAAGAGAGGACTCTGTACCACATTGTAACGTCAGGAAGCTACACTCAAGTTAAACTCTAAAAAGTTCAGAGAAGGACACCAGAAAAGGTCATTTCAGGCAGAGAGGAAAGCATAAGAAAAGGCACAGGCAGGAAAGAAATAAGACCTGTTACCTCCTTAAGGAGCTATAAATATCTCCTTAAAACCAAAAGACAAAGTGAGAGGTGGGTTGAAGAGGTGACAGAGGTAAGAAAGGAGTCAGGTTACCAAAGACCAAATATACAATTCCCAAGAGTTAATTTTATCTGAATGAGGAACCACTGAAGATTCTCAGCAGGACAGAGCTACGAAATTTATATTTGAGACAGAGCAATCTGAAGAGGATGGAGGACAAGAAGGTCAGTAGCCGAGAGATCAATCCTAAGGCTTACTACAGTCATCGGTGGAAAATGGTTAATAATTAGAATAATGGTGATAATAATAGCTAACCTTTATTAGGCTGAAAGCCTTTATGGATTATTTCATTTTGTCTTGTGACAAACCTTTGAGATAGGTGCTATTATTTCATGTTTATCCTACAAATAAGGAAAATGAACCCTGGTCAAATCACGCTGCCAGCTAACAAGGGGCACTGTGGGTATTTGGTCCCAAAGCCTTTCGCTGATGCCCATAGTGTCTACTGGGCATCTGAGTATGAACCAATCCATCAGTAAGTCATATTAGCTCAACTTCAAAATGTATCTTACATCCAGCTGCTTCCTACTTCCTCCAAGCTACCACCCTGGCCCAGCCACCATTATTGTTGGCCTGAATTATCACAGGTGGCTCCTAATTGGGCTTCCTCGCTGTCACCTGTCTCTGTATTGTTCATTGTCACAGAACAGCTTGAGTAATCTTTTGAGTTTTAAACTGTGTCACTCTCCTGCTTACTGCCCCAGTGGCTTCCTATTGCAAGACCCTAAGTGTGCTGGCCTCCACCTACCTTGAGGCAAGCTTACTTCCTACCCACAGCTTTTACACTGGCAGTTTCCTCTATTTCAGGAATGCTCCTTCCCCTTGTCTTTCTATGGCAGGTTTCCTCTCATCCTTGAGCCCTCTGCTCGAATGACCATTCTCTCTTGACTAACTTCCTACATGGAACCTACATGGGATGAAGATGTGCGTGTATTTATATGTGTGAAAAGGCAACTTATTTTTGCATTTCTCAGTTTACACTTTCTTACCTTACATATTTTATTCTTCCTTAAGACTGGTCATTTCTGACTTCATCTGTTATTTTTGAATTTTTCATAAGTTCAGTCTCTGAATATAGTTTCCGAGTCTTGCAGCACTATTTCCATCATAATTCCTACGCTTTGATAATAAAGCCGAAATTAAAAGAAATGAAGTGAACTGGCCTATCACTGAGGATCAGGGCTAGATTTTAACCAATTTCTAGTGCTTTTCCCATAGGCATGGATATGCTTTTCATGAAAAGCAAGTACATAGTTGTTGGTCAGTGGTTTAGTAGGGGGCAAGTTATGTGTTATCTTCAAATTCAGACTAACTGGTATTTATATTTATGAGCACCATTCAAAATAATCTTTTAAAAGCAATTTTATATTTATTTTCCCATTTTTTCCCTTAAAACTGTCAAGGTAGGCAAGAGGTCACATCAGCCCCATTTTATAGATGAAGGAGACGTAAAACTAGGTAATTGCTTGAAATGGCAGTGTTGCATTCTAGGGGTAATACTTTTTCCATTAAACTGCTGTCTAGTTAACAAAATAACAATATTTAATTAAAGTATTGGTATCCAAAGGACCTGTGGCCAAATTAAGAACAGTTAAGAGTAGAATAACTATATTTTTCAATGAGGTGGGGTTTGTTTAAAGGCTGTCATAGAGATATCACATTTATGGGAATTCCTCTGTCTAAAAAGGTCAAGAACATGGCACAATCACAGAATTACAAAAGGTGTGGCTAAAGGAAAACCTGAACCAATGAAACACTGAAAATTTGAGCATGGCAGTTCTTTGTATAGGATGTAATACATTTATAGACTTAGTATTCAAGGATGGTTATAGAAACACAGGTGTTTTTGAAAAGTGGCATAGATTGGGGCACCTGGGTGGCGCAGTCGGTTAAGCGTCCGACTTCAGCCAGGTCACGATCTCGCGGTCCGTGAGTTCGAGCCCCGCGACGGGCTCTGGGCTGATGGCTCGGAGCCTGGAGCCTGTTTCCGATTCTGTGTCTCCCTCTCTCTCTGTCCCTCGCCCATTCATGCTCTGTCTCTCTCTGTCCCAAAAATAAATAAACGTTGAAAAAAAAATAAAAAAAAAAAGAAAACTGGCATAGATAAATTTTTGAATGTCCCAGACACATAGATATTAATAGAGCTATTAATGATTGGGATATATTTAATCTTCAAAATGTTAAGGGGGCCACCAGGTTCTTCCATAATGATGGAATCCTGGAAAAGATGGAGTATATGTGTGATCATCAATTCCATATCCCTAAGATCAAGGCAAAAGTCTTAAACATTTATCCAATAATTCAGGGTAAACTAATCCCTTTTTTTTTTATATCCTGAAGGATATTTTTTACCTTAATAAAAGATTATACTTCGGAAATTGCACCTGTCCTATGAGTATGCTTCATCCATTTCCTTGGGATTGATTTTGACTTACAGAAAACAATCATTAAAGTTTCTTTCTTATGGAAGTATTGAATCACTATGAGTGAAACTAATATAAAGTAATATAACACTATGTTAACTAACTGGAATTAACATAAAAAACTTAAGAAAAAAACTCTTTTTCTGTTCCCAAGATTTAAAAAGAGAATCAAGCATTAAATGAAGATACAGAAAGGCCTATATCAAGTAACAAATGAAAAATATAACTCCAGACCATGTATGCACACCGATAGTAAGTGCGTCGGTATGTTCTCTACAGTGTGATGCTAGAGAGTTTACAGTTGGTGATGTCAAACAGTGGTTTCCAAGGAACTTATTTAATCAGTCCTTTAGAGAGCTCTAGAAACCTTCATTTTTAACAATTGCCCCTGAGGATTCTAGGCTTTGATTAAAAGTGTGGTTTGGGGAAGCACTTTTAACCTTCATTGTGTGTCAGATTATGTACACAGTAAAATTAAAGTGTAAATCATGTAGTTGAACAAAAAATAATTTTCTTATAAACTATTAATAGACACCTAAATGCACTGTGATTTAAAAATGAAATCATGTATATTTCGCTGTATTCATAAAGAGAGTATGCTAATGAAAAACTTGTAACAATGAAAAGCAAAACAGCAAATCCAAATCCAAATGAAGGTATTTCTCTGAATTCCATGTTTTGTTGAGAATCAAAAGCCACCAATCTTTTAATTCTTTTTTTGTACGTTATTCTGTATGCATGTTCTCTGCATCCAACTGCATCCCAGGATTTTATGTTATTTTCTGTGTGACATTTCCCAGAGATATGTGTTGTTGGCTGCTGCTTTGGGGTTGAATATCCTTCTGAGTGTCCATTGTCCATCCCCATGTAGCATGGAGACACTTCTCACTTGGCACTTACAGATTCTGGCTCATCACGGTGTGGCCAAGATCCTCTCTTTTTACCACTATTGCAAAATTGTCTTCCCATCACATTTCTCATAGAAATGCAAATCCAGATATTTTCACCATGACTTTTGTCATGTTCATGCAATTCCAAACAATAAAGGTAAATCAGGTATTTCAGTATAATAGTAAAAATCCAGTGAAATTCTCTGGTTTTGTTTATGTTTCTTATAGTCTCAGTCGAAATAGTGGATAGAACACATTGTTTTTAAATATAAGTTGATAAAATCCCAGGACTTTTGGACATTGAGGTAATGGAAAAAAGCCTATATATCAGATATCCCTCTATAAAGTCTATAATAAGCAAATTATGTAGCAGCTTATAGTTCAAAGCAGACAGAACAAATCCTTTTCTTTTTTATGTCAATTGGTTAGTTGCTAAGGAAACTGGTTGAAAATTATTTATTTCCTTTATCTCACCTATTTTGATGTTCTGCAGTAAGTTATCACTGTCAATTCATTGTGTTTCTTGAAAAATGCCTACCCTTCTGTATACACAAAACATTAGTCAACTCAGATCAGTTATTTGTATATTTGGTTATAGTAGAGTATACTTAAATTGAGTAAACATTTGCATTGTGACAACTTCTGTTTTTTTTTTTTTTTTTCTTCTTGATGTTGAACAGTTTTGACTGCTTTTAAAGGGCACACAGCTGTAGCTGTCTTCATTTGGGCTATGTCAAAGTCATCACTGTCAGGGTCATTACTGCATTTTATGTGTTGGAATAGTTCGTTTGCAGATTTGGCACTATGTCGAGCACAGACTTGGAGTTCTAATTCTGTTGAAAACAACATGCTGTGAATGCCCAAAACCCAAAAAGACAAAATGTGACTTGGAGTTTGGCCACATGCTGAAACCACAGCATTCATGTATTTACAGCTGATATCAAACATTCACAACATGGACTTTGGTATAAAATGTAGAATGACTGGCGATCAAAATATGATGTTTAATATTATTAAATAATTAAAAAATTTCTTCTTTAAATTCAGAGGTGGTAGCCTCCAGGTAAGATTATACTTTTAATGTTTGAAATTGCCATTTGACACATGTCACATTTATATAATCCAATCTCTCTTCACAGGAAATAGAATATTAAGCCTGGGTTTTAGCTGTCAAAGAATATTTCCCTATGATAACTTCTGTCTCTAGAAGTGAAAAGAGATGTGGGAATATGAAGTCAAGAATAGCTCCATGACTTTGAATTCTAAAAATGTAACAAAGAAAATGAATTTAAAAATAACCTTTATATTTTTTAAACGTGTTGCTATAATCCTGTCTGAGAAAAAGGCATGTAGTAAGGTCAGCTAAACCCATCAGAGGCAAAATTTGAATTTCCTGTATCTACATGTAGAGTTGGTTGGCCTAACAGCCTCATGTTAGTTAAAGTAAGAGATAGCCATTTATTTCTCTAGTAGGCATAAAAGCTCCTATATGATAACACACTTGTATAATATTATCACTTTAAAAAATAATTCTAAGTATACTTATTCTATAAAAATCAAACTGAATTTATGAAGGATAAAGAGTCATTTAATAATAGAGGGAAGTCCTCTTTTATCATACTTGAAGAAAATGCTCTTGGATGTTAAGTTCTTGATCAAAGTTTATATGATGAGGCATTTTTTAGGGGCTGAGGGTGTTTGGAAGGCTTTGCTTATTGTTCATACCAGTATAATGTTTCAGAAATTCTTGGAATCATAGCAGGCACTATTTTACAGTACGTTTCTTATTTTTTTGTTGTATGTAAGGAAAACGATCTCAATGTGAATTTTATTTCGTATTTACCTGTAAAGAATATACTCATGTTTCCTTTACAAATACTTCTGTTTTATTAATTAAATATACCACCAAATTGAACAAAAGTTATGGAGGCTGATAATGTTCATATGTATGTATCAAATTCTAATTAGGATATAACTGCGCAGAAATGCGATTAGAAAAGAGCTAAGGGTAAGCTACTCTTTTTTTTTAACTTTTTAATTTTACTATTTTTAAAAATTTATTTATTTAAATTCAAGTAAGCTAACATACAGTGTAGCATTGGTTTCAGAAGCAGAACCCAGTGATTTATCATTCACATATAACACCCTGTGCTCATCCCAACAAGTACCTTCCTTAATGCCCATCACCCATTTAGCCCATCCACCCACCCACTGCCCCTCCAGCAACCCTCAATTTGTTCTCTGTATTTAAGAGTCCCTTATGGTTTACCTCCCTCTCTGTGTCTTATTTTTCCTTCTTTTCCCCTATTTTCATCTGTTTTGTTTCTTAAATTCCACATATGAATGAAATCATATGATATTTGTCTTTCTCCGACTGACTTATTTCACTTAGCATAATACACTCGAGTTCCATCTGCATTGTTGTAAATGGCAGGATTTAATTCTACTAGTCATTAAAGAAGAGTTAATACCTATTCTCAAAATGTTACAAAAAAATAAAATAAAATTGGAAGGAAAGCTTCCAAACTCATTCTTTGAAGCCAGTGTTACCTTGATTCCAAAATCAGACGAAGACCCCACTAAAAAGGAGAATTACAGGGTAATATTCCTGATGAACCTGGATGCAAAAATTCTCAACAAGATACTAGCAAATCGAATTCAACAGTACATTAAAAGAATTACTCACCACGATCAAGTGGGATTTACTACTGGGCTGCAGGTTTGGTTCAATATTCACAAATCAATCAGCGTGATACACCACATTAATAAAAGAAAGGATAAGAACCATCTGATTTTCACAACTGATGCAGAAAAAGCATTTGACAAAGTTAGTTTTTTAAAAAAAATAATAATGTAGTAGAGCAATTTACTTATCACTGAGCTTCTTGGAATCTAAGGCAAAACAATGAGTAAATGTAAATCTATAATACTTTTTTTTTCAAGCAATCTGCACATTATTTTTCCACATTTCATAAGCTAATAGTAAACCCTCATTAATAGTGAATACATTTTACCAACTCAGAGTTTAAACAGTAAGGGAAAAAGCTTAAAGCAAGTTGTAAAGCATATGTCAGATCTGTCTAAACCAGAAGCCTTGCTAGATAGAAAAGCACATGGAAATTTCATCCTGACTCCATAATTTCAGCAAAAATATTTTAGACAATACACTTGTCAGAAATCTCCCATTTTTCTCTAACTAGTGAAAAACTGAGCAGGAAATTCAGAATTAGGTCATTAAAAAGAAGGTTATTGTTAATTGTAGGGGATCCCAAACTCCAGCCATTATTTTTCAGATTAAAAAAAAAAAGGCAAGCCAGAATTGATATTAGATGTGCATGAGAAAGAAAGAAAGAAAGAAAAGAAAGAAAGAAAGAAAGAAAACCTAACAGATTTATCAAAGGAGTCCACAGAATAAAGGAGATAGGAATAGGATAAGAAGATAATTTGGAAAAGATCTCTTTAGAAAGGAAACAAGCAAGACATACTTACTTGACATCTATTTTTAATTCTCATGAAAATGAAAGTAATATAAATTCTGAAAACTGCTTATGACTTAAAAGACAGTAAGTCTGGAATATTTTAAGGAAAAATTTTACAGAAATAACTATAGTTAACACTATAAAAATGTAGATAATTTGTGGATAATTTTGTAATATTTAGGGCAGTAACAAAGATGTAGCTGTAGGTCCCTTGTGCTATAAGAAACAGATTCTTTAACGTTACACAAATAATTGTAAGGTTAATCTATTTTTTTTGAATTTTTTTTAACGTTTATTCATCTTTGAGAGACAGAGACAGAGCATGAGTGGGGAAAGGGCACAGAGACGTAGACACAGAATCCGAAGCAGGCTCCAGGCTCTGAGCTGTCAGCACAGAGAGCGACGCGCTCGCACTCATGAACTGTGAGATCATGACCTGAGCCGAAGTTGGACGCTCAACCGACTGAGCTACCCAGGCACCCCAGGCTAATCTTATAATCAAAGTATATGTGAAAAGGAAGTCAGGCTTCTTGGGAAAAGAATAGACACAAATCAGTCCTAATGAATAAAAGAGGAACCTCAGTGCAAGTGGACTTTGCAAAAACTAGGAAGTAATTTTGTCATCTGATCAACAAGATTTAATTTGTACTTAACTATATGAATAGGGTTCTCCAGAAAACCAGAGTCAATAGAATGTGTGTGTGTGTGTGTGTATAAAGAGATTTATTATAAGGAATTGGCTCACATAATTATGGAAGAGAGCAAGTACCATTATATGTAGTGTGAGTTGTTGGCAAGCTGGAGACCTAGCAGAACTAAAGGTTTAATTCTAGTTGGAGTTGGAAGTCCTGAGAACCAAGAAGAGCCAATGGTTCAATTTAAGTTTGAAGGCAAAAAGAAAACTAATGTTCCAGTTCAAAAGAAGTCAGGCACTTGGGGAAGAGAGTCATCCTTTTTGTTCTATTTAGGCCTTCAACTGATTGGATGAGGCCCACCCACAGTAGGGAGGACAATCTGCTTTACTTGGTCAATTGATTTACATGTTAATTTTGTCTAAAAACACTCTCACAGAAACACCCAGAAAAATATCAGGAGCTATTATTGTGCAAATGGCTTTTATAGAGGTGAAATATTGAAAGTCCATTTGAAAAATATTTTTGTATTATATACATTTTTCCTTTTTATTATATAAGTAATAAAAATTCATAATACAGTAATTTTATGTATCAGCTTGACTGGGCCACAGGGTGCACAGCTTTTTGATCAAACATTATTCTATGCTCCTTTCATGAGTTTAAAACTTACGTCCACACAAAACCTGTAAAACCCAGCTTTATCCATAATTGCCCAAATCTGGAATTAAATAAAATATCCTTTGATATGTGAATTGGTTAATGTGATATATCTATACAAGGTAATATTATTTGGTGATGAAAGGAACTGAGCTATCAATCCACACAAACACATGTAAGAATCTGTAGCCTTAGAGTAAATCTTGAAATCAGATAGTATGAATTCTCAGACTTTGTATTCTTAAAGATTGCATTGGCTCTTCTGGGTCCTTTGCCATTCCATATAAACTTAAAATCAGTTTGTTGATATTCACAAAACAACTTACTGGGATTTTGTTGCACCTATAGATCAAGTTGAGGAGAACTGACATCTTAACAATAATGAGTCTTCCTCTCCATGAATGTGGAATATCTCTTCTTTTTTTAAAAGTCTTCTTTGTTGTGTTTTTCATTTCAAATTCCAATGGCTCATTGCTGGCATATAGGAAAGCAATTAACTTTAGTATATTAATCTTGTATTACGCAACATTACTATAATTGTTTACTAGTTCTAGAGTTGGTCTACTTTTTATCCATTTTTGAACCATATTAAATTACTATACAAATGTTAACTGGGGCTCCTGGGTGGCTCAGTCGGTTGAGCGTTCGACTTCGGCTCAGGTCATGATCTTGTGGTCTATGAGTTCGAGCCCCGCGTCTGGCTCTGTGCTGACAGCTTAGAGCCTGGAGCCTGCTTCGGATTCTGTGTCTCCTTCTCTCTGCCCCTCCCCCGCTCATGCTCGGACTCTCTCTGTCAAAACTAAATAAAACATTAAAAAAAAAGTTAACTGATATTCCTATTATTTTAAAATAGGGATTAAAAATCTCTCATGCTAACCTAGATTTATAATGAGTTTAACATTATTACATATTAAATTAGATATTTATTTAATATACATAGTTTATAAAGAACTATGCTCAGTATTGTTCAACAAAGTAAAACCACGTCGAATCCATTTAAAGCATTTTCAATCCAGTGGAAAAGAAAAACATACTGTTTCAGGTATCTCTCGAATGCATAACAATGCACCTGAAATCTTAGTGACTTAAAACAATGGCTTAGGGGCGCCTGGGTGGCTCAATCGGTTGAGTGTCCGACTTCGGCTCAGGTCACGATCTCGCGGTCCGCGAGTTCGAGCCCCGCGTCGGGCTCTGGGCTGATGGCTCAGAGCCTGGAGCCTGCTTCCGCTTCTGTGTTTCCCTCTCTCTCTGCCCCTCCCCCGTTCATGCTGTGTCTCTCTCCGTCTCAAAAATAAATACACGTTTAAAAAAAATTAAAAAAAAAAACAATGGCTTATTTTGCATGATTTTGTGAGTTGAGCAGATCATTGTTTTGCCCTGGGTGGTAGGAAACTGGTGAATGAGCTGAGCTAAAAGGTTGAAGAGGCTGTATCTCATGTGTTTGGGTCTTGGTGATGACCATAAGTTAGAGCACTTCATTTTTCTTTCAATGGTCCCTTTCTACATCTGGCATATAATCTTCCAATACTTCTCTACATGAGCCCTCTTTAAGAAGAATAGTCTAGAAATTCTTTTAGTTTAACAACTTCTTATATTCTAAGAGGAAATGTTCCAAGAAGATAAGGGCTAATGTTCAAACACAAAAAAAATCTCTGTTTGTATCACATCTGTGAAAGTCCCATTTTATGACCAGTGATGTTGCCAAGTCCAGGGGCATTGTAGGAGAACATGAATATAACATAAGACATGAAGAGTGTGAATATGCCTTTAGTAAGGCAGCATTCATTGGACTGCAATGTAGCAGTTAACCATATACCTGTAACTACAATAAAAAGGGAGAGTGGATTATTGTTTTCTAGTGGGATTAAAAAGTCAGGAGTGATTATCTCTAATAGGGAATAATGTAGGCCCATGATGAACATGAGACTTGAGATTGATAAGATTTTAAATTATAGACTCAATGAGTAGTTTTGCAAATGTTGATAGCATTTCAAGTAGAAAAGCTTAAAAAAAAAAAAAAAAGCATGAAAACCCAGGCCCACTAACAGATTTGCAAGCAGTCTGGTTTGAATGCAATACAAAAGCAATGAGAAAGAACAGTAAAAGTTAAGATCTGGAGGTAGGTGGAGCCCAGATGTCTGAGAACCATGTGTGTGATCTTGAAGAGTTTGAATTTTATTGTGTAATACTTCTTGTGCAGAAGAGAAACAGGATCAGATTTATGAATTGGAAGATTATTCTAAAAGCAGAGTAAATAGTTAACTGAATGGTGTTACTTGGTTGTGGTGAAGTTGGAGGAAGAAGGATTCAGAAGTTCCTGAGAGGAAGTAAGAGCTATTGCATACTACCTATGTTGTCTCCATACTTGATCAAATTTTGGAAAATCTGACCAGGGAAAAGTAAGCAAGATTTTTTGGGAGGCATGCATTTGGAAAGAAGGGAAGTCGTGGTAGATGGATCTCCAATTCCAATTGGGGCTCCTCAGTACTTATTCAACACAGTTTAGGACTGTTTCTCTTAATTTGTCTAGTATGATCATATGGATGAGTTTATACTTGGGGCTTAATGAGAAAGAAATGACTAACGTGTTTTTTTTTCAAGTATAGCAAGAAGGGACAAGGGACATCTTATGGTGGACTCTATCCATGTGGGGGAAAAAAGACCTTACATAAAAAAGACCTTACATAAATGTGGAGTACTTTTCCATGTTGTTTGATACAGAGACCCTAGAGGGAGAGATTAAATTTGTAGGACAAATATCCAATATTATTTTTCCCTAAGAAATAGGAGATTGGGCAGTGGTAGTGTGGCAAGATGCTAACAGAAGAAGAAAAATGACAACAGGGGTTACTGGGTCACCAGCATGATTTCCTTTGAGATGTAAGAGGGATGTTTATATTTCCAAGATAGTTACAAATCTAGTTCCTAGGTTTTCATGATGACAATTAAGCTAAGGTGGACAAAAACATCCTAAAGCCTTCAGAGTTGAGTTAAGCCTAACTCTATAGGGAAAGAGAATAGGGGAAAGGATTTGACCATGAACTTTAAGATGGTAGAGAAGCCACAAAATAGATAGTGCTTCTTTCTTCATATGTGATTGTCACTTATTTTCCTAGTAGAAGAAGGTTATAGGTGGATAATGATAAGCAGGAACAGTTGACCCTTGAACAATGAGGGCATTAAGGACACCAACCCTGACTCAGTAAAAAACCCTCACATAAAATTTGATTCCTCCACAACTTAATTACTGATAGACTATTGTTGACTAGAAACCTTATCAAAGACATAAACAGTCAAACAGTTTGTATGTTATAAACTGTATTCTTATAATAAAGTAAGTTGGAGAAAATAAAATGTTATCAGGAAAATCATAAGAAAGAGAAAACAAATTTATAGCACTGGACTGTAAAAAAATCTATGGGTAAGTAGACCTGAGCAATTCAACCCTGTGTTGTTCAAAGGTCAACTGTGTATGCACCTGCTAATTCTTCAGGGGAGAGTAATCCCTTAAAATGATTTGATTTGTTAACTGTGATAATGAGTGAAAATTCCAGAAAATGAGAGAAGGAATGCTTCTTGTAAATAATTGAGAAAGACCAACTAACAGCAGCTCTATGGTCATTGGGGAGGGCGTAGAAGCATATTTGAATAGAGGAAGATATAAGGGAAAGAAGAAGTGAGAGGGAAGAGAGGGAAGGAAGGTTGAAGGAGGAAGACTTGAGAGAAGACAAAAAAACAAGGTGAAATATAAAAAATTATATTTTACTTGAGAGAGAGAAAAAGGAGAAAAGTCACAATTGGCATAGTGAATATAATTATGGGATAAAAAGGTTCTTGTAGAGCAATTATAGAAATATTCTGGTGTGATGTAACACGTATCATTCTCCTCAACCTCTCCTGGACATTTAAAAAAACTACATTTGAATGAATAGGTATTCCTACTTTTATTTTCCTTTTCCTTTTAATGAAGCCACACAAAAATCTGGTGGTTTAACAGTGGCAAGACTTGGACTTCATCTCACATCCAGGAAAGTCAGTATATACTATTCCAGTCTTGATATAGTGAAACAAAAATGGGTTCTACTAGGATTTTAAAAGACTTGTATATAAAAAAATATTTTAAGTCAAAACAAGGGTCCCTACTTTGAAAACAGAGAAAAAAGAGAAACACCAAAGGAAAGTAGGCCATATGGCAAAATTAAAAAAAAACAAGATACATTCCTGTGCATAAACTATACAAAAGAATTAAGACATATAACACTTACTAAGCTAGCTATAAAAGCTAAAATCACTGGTAGAAAAATGGAAACGCCAAGATTTGCCAAACATAATATAAAAATAAAAATTATGTCAGTATGAAGTGTATATGTTCTCCATCTTCCTAAAAACATGAGAAATAAAAGACATGATAGAAGTGTAATAGGAAAATTCAAACAAAAGACAAAAACAAAATGCAAAGGTCCCAACATTAATATGAGAAGCAGGATAAATTTAGTTAAAAAAACATTAAGAGAAAAATCATATCTTATAATAGTGATAAATCACACATTTTACAATAAAGATTTAAAAGACACAGCTTGTCACATGATTTTTGGGTCTCCAATAATAGAGCAGAAAAAATTACAAATTAAGATTTGGTTAAAGTATAAGAATATATTGGTAAAAAGCTAATAATAAAATCAGAATTTATCTCATGTAAATTAGGTAGAAAAAATACCAGCATAACTATTCTCACTCCTGTATTTTAAAATTTTTCCTTGAAATATTAGATAATACAATAGGAGATATTGAAAACTGGGAAAAATGTATATAACAGGCATATATCAAATAAAAAAATAATATAATTCAATAAATGAAAATGTCATGAGAATCAATTAACTATTAGGAAACCATTTAAAAATTTTAAAAAATGTTTATTTACTTTTGAGAGAGACAGAGACAGAGCACGAATGGGGGAGGGGCAGAGAGAGAGGGAGACACAGAATCTGAAGCAGGCTCCAGGCTCCGAGCTGTCAGCACAGAGCCCGGCTTGGGGCTCGAACTCACAAACTGAGAGATCATGACCTGAGCTGAAGTTGTACGCTTAACTGACTGAGCCGCCCAGGAGCCCCTAGGAAATCATTTTAAATAATTACATAATTTGATATCAAAAGCAAAATACTTTTGGAAAAGCATGCTTGACTTTTATAAAAACAAGTATTATAAGAAACACAAAAGAAGCCTAGAGAACTATTTTCCTTGTTACAGTGACTTTCATAAAGATATGTATTTTCCCACCAAATTCCCCAAGATTTAAAAAATATGCTATTATTTATATTAATTAAGGGGTTTTAAAGCAATTATCTATCATAATTACGATGACCATCAGAAAGAGTTTCAAGTTGGAAGGGGGCAGAAACTAGGAAAAACCACCTTTAAAGCAGAAAGGCAATTGGGATGAGTTTGAAAAAGATAATCCAAAATCCACCCCGGAGAGATACTCAGGGCAGTGGCTCTGAGGGTGTTTCAAGCTTGGATGTGGGGGGCACTGGAATGATACAGGAATCTGGACTATTAACTAGGTGTTGTTGGGGATAGCATGAAATAAACTCTCTTGCTCTGCAATACTGATACTGACCAAGTATTTGTCTGTAAACAAAATTATTTTTGTACAATACTCTCTATTGCCCCAGAGAGAAGCAGTAAGCATCTGCACTATAGTTGGAGACACAGATTGAGATTTCCCTGAAATCTGGTGACATGCAGGAGGAGCGGGGCACTCAGTGCTCTGCTCAGGCTGGTTCGCCTTTCCCCAGTAGCCTATCATGCTCCCTCTTACCATCACTAGAAAGACACAGACTTTACAAAAACATAAATGGGAATTAAAATTTACAGATAAGAATACCATCAAGAATTATATCCCCCCAAATGAAATAGAAAGACATAGCACTAAACTTATAAATGGAAGATTTTACAACTATGTATTGATAGAACAAATATAAAAAGATATGAGAATGTTCTTTGAGAGTTGAGAAAAATGGAATCCATATTTGCATACTTACCAGATCTATGAGTTATTAAGTTAAACTGGAGATACTTGGAGATCATAGCTAGTATGTTGGGAAAATGCTACATGGCACAATCAAGGGGCACCAGGGCTTTGGGGGTGCCTGGGTGGCTCAGTTGGTTAAGCATTTGACTTTGGTTTAGGTCATGATCTCATGGTTCATGAGTTCCAGCCCTGCATTGGGCTCTGTGCTGACATTTCAGAACCTGAAGCCTGCTTCAGATTCTTCATCTCCCTCTCTGCTCCTCCCCTGCTCACACTCTGTGTCTCTCTCAAAAATAAATAAATATTAAAAAAAAAAGGAACACAGGGCTTTTTGGTATTTCTGTCTATGAGATATTTTTGGCCTGAGTAAAGCCAGCAAGGCAAATTCTAAATTATGACAGGATGCCACTCAGGCATCAGAGTTTTTGTGGCAAACTTAGTTTCATTTGGAAAAACAAGCAGAACCCTCCAAAGTCACCCTTTAAGATCCAGAAATCTGAATAATTATCCTTCAGTATTTTCATAAATTGCCCTTAAAAGGGATCCTTTTGCATTTTATTAAAGACAGATTCACAACCTCAAAAATGGATTAACAGATTAACAGATTTGGTTGTTATAACAAAAACTCAACTCATAACAAAGAAGTTAGAATGGATAACACAGAAAAGTGTAAGAAATTACATAAAAATCATACATGAATTTCTTCTCCCAAGGATGGTCACTGTTTTCATTCTAATGCATTTTCTTCTGTTGTGTGTGTGCATGTGTGTATGAAGTGTAAATTAGAAACTTTATACTTTTTATAGAAAAGGATTATACTGCACGTACAATTTTGTGTCATAGATTTTTCAATCTTGAGCACATCCATGGAATTAATGTTTTTAGTAAAATTTTGAAATCTTTATAATTGTTTTCTTTACATACATATCTCAATTTACTAGGCTCTTTTCACACTTTAATTTTCTTCCAGTGTCTCACTATTTTAATTAGTGGCAGAATTAATATTTTGATTCATAAGTCAATTTAAATTTGAAATTTTAGCAGCAGTATTTAGCAGCATTCTTATTGGAAATAGAGTTATTGATGAGGAAGATTTTTATGGCTCCTGATTTCTATTGCCAATTTGCTGTTCTGAATGTTTGTAGCAGTTTACACAGCCACAAGTGCCTAGGTTCTTATATTCTTTGCAGGCCATGAGTTTTATAGTATTTTTAGAATTTGTTTTTTGAAAATTTTATTTTTATTATTTTAAAATGTTTATTTATTTTTGAAGGAGAAAGAGAGACAGAGAGAGAGAGAGAGAGAGAGAGAGAGAGAGAGAGAGAGCATGAACAGGGGAGGGGCAGAGAGAGACATGCACACACAGAATCCAAAGCAGGCTCCAGGTTCTGAGCTGTCAGCACAGAGCCTGACATGGGGCTTGAACCCATGAACTCTGAGACCATGACCGGAGTTAAAGGCAGATGCTTAACCAACTGAGCCACCCAGGTGCCCCTGAAAATTTTAAGTAGCTCCCTTAATCCTTGCCTATTTTATGCTTTGCAGTCCTTTATAAGCTAACTAGAAAATTTATATTGTTTCAGAAAATAGTAGAGTTGTAAATGAGTTTCTATTTTTAACTGCTCTTGAATTTGTTCTCATTATCTTTTTTTTTTATCAAGATGGATTCATGACTTAAGTATAAAAATAAAACCTCTGACACTGTAACACAATAAGTCAATATTTTTCTGACAACTAGATGAGAAGGGAAATTAGAACTATGAATAAAATAAATCCCAAAGGAAAATCCACATTTATGATTAGAAAACTTGTATATTACAAAATAAATAATAATTGGGGAAACATGCCTCTAATATGTTTGTATATTAATGTATCTGTATGAGTATGTAATCAATAAGATGTGTATACACCCATACGCACCAATACTAGGATGTATTTGACATTCTATATGTTAGTATTTTCTCATTTTCCCACTTCTAGTTTTATTTATATTATTTTAGCTATTTCTTTATTTCTACTTATTTAATATTTTAAACAATATTACACGGCATATTTCCATTTGAGTTGGGTAGACTTTTTTATGCTTGTCACCAATTAATACTTATTACCAATATTTTTCCTCAAAACTTTAGTGTAGCTTAAAAGATACAGGTAAATCTTGGTCTTGGTTTTCAGAGATAATGTGTTATAACTGTAATAATATGATGAATGATGAGTCTTGACAGCTATCACTGAATCTCTAGTTACTCAACAAAAGGCAAGTGAAGAAAAAAAACCAAGCACTTATAAAGTTTAAAAATTGCTTGTTGAATTATTATATTTTTTTCTGCTGACAGTATTGAGTAATTCTATTGCAAAAAAAAAATCTCATGATGTTAAAAATATTTAACATTTTAAATTCCATACTGAAGGATTAAATTCCAGCAATAAGATTTTGCCATACTTAATATTTCCTTAACCTACTAAATTATTTTGAGTGTTAATGAAAAATTTAATATGCTAAATGAGAGGGGCTTGTTTATAACACAACTGACTTTGAAATAGCACAATAATAGACTTGAAAGATATTTTGGACATAATCTAGTTCAGCATGAGGAAAAAAGGTTTAGCAGATGATTTGTACTTGGTTCCAGTAACCTAGGGCTCTTGGGGGAAAATGACCTGATCAAATCACCTTGTAAACATGCTTCCTGATGCTATTTATTGATGGAAAGATAAAGGACAGCTCTTATTTGTAGAACGTTTTCAGCAGGGTGTAGATGTTTGTTTGGATTGTTCACAGCAAACAAACCAGGAGTCTGTGGATTGATGAGTCCTGATTCACTGGAAAATGTCAGTGTGAACTGTGTAATTATAGGATTATAAAATAGAGATATTTCATGATTAAAAGAGCTTTCATTGTACATATGAGGCCCTCTTTGGTTTACTTAGAGACCTCATATATTAAATCTGGAGTATATTCTAGAGTATATTCTAATATATCAAGAGTATATTCTAGATAGATGTATATTCTAATACATCAAGAAAAGACCTAGACAGCTAGTTTGATAATGCCAGAAGTTTCCACATTTGCCTAACTTTCACAGCCACCACTATCCATTGATTTATCAATACAAAATGACACTGGATAAGAGATGTGACTCATATAAGTGGTGATTTAAAATCCAATCTTCTGTATTATCTTCAACCTCTTTATTCACAGTTGACAACAGAGGCAGAAATGGGGTAAATAACTTTCCCAGGGGTGCTCTATCTGTGGAGCTCTGACACTCATTAGATGTGTGACCCTGAAGAAGTTACTTAATATTTTTATGCTCAGTTTTTTCACTTGTTAACTGGAAATAATAATAATATCCATATCATAGGTTATTGTTCAGATTAAATGAGCTAATTTAAGGCAATGCAATTAGAATATTTCTTGGAAATATCATAAAAATGATGTGTTTATTGTATTATTATTTAGTACATTAGAATTGTATGAATTGGAGTTTAATTTTTGGTTTCTGGTCAAGCACTCTGTTTTTATCTTCTAGGCTTCATGAATTTCTCTATTACTGAAGAAGAAAATCTTTTCATTTTTTTAATGTTTATTTATTCTTGAGAGAGAGAGAGACAGAGACAGAGCTTGAGTGGGGGAGAGTCAGAGAGAGAGGGAGACACAGAATCCGAAGCAGGCTCCAGGCTCCGAGCTGTTGACACAGAGCCTGACATGGGGCTCGAACCCACGAACAGTGAGATCATGACCTGAACCGAAGTTGGACGTTCAACCGATAGAGCCACCCAGGCACCCCACTGAAGGGGAAAATCTTAATGAAACAAATATTTCAAAATGTTCTCTTAGTTCTATAAAACAATAAATAATTAGAATTCTCTCTTTCAGGACTGTGTAGGCAATGCTTTTGAAGATCAAATTATTAGTGCCTAGAAAAAGGGTTAGTAGATTCTACAATTTAGAATAGAAATCATCACTCCAACCATAGTCAAATTTACTTTTCCTTCTGAACAAGTACAATGTAAATTAATAATAGGTGATAGAGGGATATCTCTATTATAGATGGTTTGTAACTTTAGAAATTTATATGAGTGATACATTTTGGGGGAGGTCCTGTGTCTAACTATTAAGGTTTGCTTATTATGTGACAAATACTCTGCTAAATGTGTTCACATAAACTCATCTCACTTAACAAGCATGATAATTTAATGAGATAGGTATCTTTATTGCCCTTATTGTAAAGAGGGTGATATTGAGTAAGAAATGTTTAATAAGTTATTCAACTTCCTATACCTGACTAGTGGTTGCCCGGTTATTAAAGACCAACAATCTTATCTAGTGTCAGACTTCTTACTCATTCTACCATACTGGGCAAATGAGTTCTCTGAGTCTCCATTTTCTTTTCAGTAAAATAGTATAAAAATGAGATAAAATATTCAAGGCAGTTGGTGGAGTGCCTGACATATCATCATAGCCTACTAAGTTAATAAAAAATAATTGGTGGCCGCATAGATAATGAACAACAGAATTAGAATCAATCCTGATCAAAGATCATTGTTGCTTACAGAATTGAAGGGAATACTTATAAAGATGGCAATTATTTGGCTAATTTGTTAATTTTGATGGATTTATTTTGCTTTAACTCTTGTTGAACATAGTTCTTAAAAACAAAACCTCTTGCCATCACAATATTAATGATTTTCCTTAAGAACTGAGTGGTAGAGTTGGGGAAAGTTAGGGTAAATAAAAGGAAATGGAGAAAGGAGGCAAAGAAATTTAAAAGGCACTCTAGTTCATTTGTTCCCATTTAATTTTACAGTAAAAGATAACTCCATTGAAAATAATAAGATAATATACTCCCTTATAAAAGAAGATGTCATTTTACTCTTTTTTAAAAAAGTAATCTCTACACCTAACATGGGGGTCAAACTCACAACCCTGCGATCAAGAGTCAGATGCTCTACTGACTGAGCCAATCAGGTGCCCCAGAAGATGTTATTTTAATGTATTATACATATGTATCTTTTTATATGAATGGGATAACAAAATACAAGATAACAGATATTAGTGTTTTTATTAAGAATATGTACTTCTGCATGAGATAGGAAGAAAGTGGAGTTAGGCAAAATCAGTAATCTGAGACAGAAATATAATTTGTAACACAATTTTTTTTCACCAGACTAAGTACCTTTCAGTTTTTGCGTGTTGGTGTTGTATGATTCATTACTCATTGCTTTGAACATTTCATTTTCTTGTCATATATGTTAAATAAGAAATTACATCTTTAATTATAGTTCAAGAAAGCACAACTTTGAGAACAGCATTTGTATTTCAAACACACACTACTTTCCAGTGCTTTCAATTTACAACAGAAGTATCAGTTCTTGTCAAGTATATATCAGTGAGTCTCATAGATTAGGTGTTGTACAGAGTTGATAACATCTATCCTCACAGAATTTATGGTTTAGAAAAGTAGAAGAGCCATAAGACAACCTGCATAAAAGTAGTCTATAAATGCTTCATATCTCACAGTACATTTTACTGTGACTTGTTTCCTTGAGTATCAAGAAAATATTTTTATGAAGACTTACAGAGTTTGATTCAAGTGAGCAAATATATATTGTTGGTAAAAGTCAGCGAGAACTTAAAATCTGATCTTCAAATAGCAAATTCTGCCTTCTTTCCTTAGATGATATTTTTTTTCCTAATAAATACTGTTAGAGGTAATATAAGCAAAAAAAAAAAATATTATTTTCTTGGATCACTTTAAAACATTGTTTACAAGATTTTAATTTAGTTTAATTAATTAATCAATTAGGTGATAATTTTTTTTTTGAGAGAGATTGAGATTGGAGCCTGGTGTGGGCTTGATCCCACCACCATGAGATCATGAAGTGAGCCAAAATCAAGAGTCTGGTGCTCAACTGATTGAGCCACCCAGGCACCCCAAATTAAAAAAAAAATTTAACGTTTATTCATTTTTGAGACAGAGAGAGACAGAGCACGAATGGGGAAAGGTCAGAGAGAGAGGGAGACACAGAATCTGAAACAGGCTCCAGGCTCTGAGCTGTCAGCACAGAGCCCGATGTGGGGCTTGAACTCACGGACCGCGAGATCATGACCTGAGCCAAAGTTAGATGCCCAACCGACTGAGCCACCCAGGCGCCCCTACCCCAAATTTAATATAACTTAAATTCTAGTGTTATGTTGGTTTCAGGTGTACTGTACAGTGATTCAACAGTTGTACAAGGTTTTTTTTCTTGTTTACATTATTTTGCATATTTAAAATTTTTGATAGATTTGCATTGTATTGCAAGTGGAATGGTAGCTACATATTACTTATGAAGGAGTTTATCAGTTCATGAATAAAGCCAAGTTAAATGATTAAAAAATTTTTAAAAAATGTTTATTAATCTTTGAGAGAGAGAGAGAGAGAAGCGCGAGCAGGAGAGGGGCAGAGAGAGCTCTAGGTTCTGAGCTGTCAACACAGAACCTGACATGGGGCTCGAACTCATGAACTTTGAGATCATGACCTGGGCCGAAGTTGGACACTTAATGGACTAAGCCTTTCAGGCACCCCAAAGTTAAATGATTTTTAAAGATTTCTACATAGAAGTTATTAACCAGGATCAATTAAAAAAACATTAATACTGAATTTCACTCAGTCCACCTGTCTGTTCTTGGATCCCGGTGGTTGTTATTCTTTTTGCTCTTAGATTTGGCTTTGAATGCTAGAATTTTGGGGGCACTTTGAAAAATTAAAAGTATCTAAAGGATGCAAAACATAGGCCACAGTTGTGTCAATCACTGTTACGATGTATAAGAATCTCTAAGCCATAAAAATTCAGTCAAAGCATTATTTACTCAGTTGCTTAATTTTTTTCCTTATCACTTTCAAGATTTTCTCCTTGATTTTGGTTTTTGGCATTTTTATTATGATGTGTTTGACGTGCTGTCTTCCCATTTATTTTTTAAGATTCTGCTTCTTGGATATGTAGATTCATGTTTTTCATAAAATTTTGGAACTTTTTAGTCTTTATTTATCTGAGTCTTTTATCTTCTCTCTTTCTCTTCCCACACTACTATTGTGCATATATTGGTACACTTGTTGGTTTTTATACTGAAGCCTTCTTTTTTTTTTAAATATTTTTTCTTTCTGCTTTTCAGATTACATAATCCCTATCAATCTATCTTCAAGTTTACTGATTTTTTTTTCAGTTATTATACTTTCCAACTCCAGAACATCTATTGGATTCTTTTTATAATTTCCATCTCTTTATTGATATTCTCTAGTGGATTAGATATTGTCATCATATCTTCTTTTATTTCTTCTATTTGTTTATTATTTTTTTGATTAATTTTTTTAACCTTTATTTCTTTAAGCACTCCTTCAGTTCTCTGAACACACTTATAATGGCTGCTTTGAAATTTTTGTTAAGTTTGACTTCTGGGCCCTGTCACAGGCAGTTTTTGTTGTTTTTTTCCCCCTGTATAATGGACACATTTCCTATTTCTTCTCATAACTTATAGTTCTTTGTTCAAAATTAGACATTTTAAATAATGTATTGTATCAAACCTGGGTACTGATTCTCCCAGGAGAGTTTTATTTTATTTTATTTATTTATTTTGAGAGAGAGAGACAGACAGAGTGCAATGAGCAGGGGAGGGACAGAGAGAGAGGGAGAGAGAGAATTCCAAGCAGGCTCTGCACTGTCAGTGTGGAGCCTGATGTGGGGCTTGAACTCATGAGCCATGAGATCATGACCTGAGCCGAAATCAAGAGTTGGATGCTTAACCAACTGAGCCAGCCAGGCACCCCTGTGATCACTGATTTTTGACGTTACTATTGTAATTGTTTTGGGGTGCTATGAACTGCACCTATATAAGACAACAAACTTAGTAAGGGTTGTCTGTGTTCTGACTGCTCCACTTGCCATTTTTTTTTCTCTCTCTCTCCCTCTCCTTGGGCTTCCTAGTCCCTGAGACACAAGTCAATTAATAGCCCTACGATGGCCTCTGAGTGTTCAAGTGAAAAGAAGAGTCACACACCTCTCACTTTGGATCAGAAATTAGAAATGATTAACCTTAGTGAGGGAGGCATGTCAAAAGCCCAGGTATGCCAAAAGCTGAGCCTTTTGCACCAGTTAGCCAAGTTGTGAATGCAAAGGAAAAGTTTTTTTTTTTTAATGTTTATTTATTTTTTGAGAAAGAGAGAGAGACAGAGTGCAAGCAGGGGAGGGACAGAGAGAGAGGGAGACACAGAATCTGAAGCAGGCTCCAGGCTCCAAGCTGTCAGCACAGAGCATGATGCAGGCTCGAACCCACGAACTGTGAGATCATGACCCAAGCTGAAGTCGGATGCTTAACCAACTGAGCCACCCAGGCGCCCCAACAAAGGAAAAGTTCTTGAAGGAAATGTTAATTGCTACTCCAGTGAATACACAAATGATAAGAAAATGAAACACCTTATTCTGATATGGAGAAAGTATGAGTGGTCTGGAGAGAGGGTCAAACAAGCCATAATATACTCCTAAGCCAAAGAATCATCCAGAGCAAGGCCCTAACTTTCTTCAATTCTATGAAGATTGGGAGAGGTAAGGTAGCTACAGAAGGTTGGTCCTTGAGGTTTAAGGAAAGAAACCATCTCCATAATAAAAAAGTACAAGATGAAGCAGCAAGTGCTGATGTAGAAGCTACAGCAAGTTATCCAGAAGATCTAATTAAGATAATTAATGAAGTTGGCTATGCTAAACAACAAATTTTCAATGTAGACTAAACAGCCTTCTATTGGAAGAAGATGCTATCTAGGACTTTCATAGCTGCAGAGGAGAAGTCAGTATCTGGCTTCAAAGCTTCAAAAGATAGGGGCACCTTGGGTGGCTCAGTTTTTGGAAAAACTCAGACAACTACATATTTCCAGGAAACCCAAGACAAATATGGATACTAAATTTACTTAACATATCCAATATTAAATCATATTAATTTACAAGGTTCAGAACTATAAGGGAGGTACACTGAGAAACTTAACTCTGGTGCTATTAATCTCTATTAAAGTCCTTACAGAAAGACTATGTGAAGGCAGAGTGTAGAGAATTTGGCCAAAGTACTCCATGGTATTGCTGTCTTGGCACCCATTTTGAATGGCTAAATGGCCTACAGGAACGTCAAACTGACTCCAGCTTCTGCAAGCTCAGAGAAGAGTCACAAACAAATTTAAGTTACTGGTAAGACTTCCCTAGCAGCCCATGTAAACAATAGTCTCCCCTACTTCTCAGGGCCTTCCCCTTCTGTATCTCTTTCATAAGACCCCCTAGAAGCTTACCAATGTGCCACCCTTTGAATTGAATACCTTTGAATACCAACGTGCCAGATTTGAATTGGCCAATCTGGCCTTAGCTGGGGAACCCAAAGCACTTTACCCATAGGCCCTAATAAAGGCATGTGCCCCAGGTCCTGACTGTCTGTCTGCACTCTGCCTTGACTGCCCAAAGTGACCCCCCAAGGCATGTTGTATACTTCTTCCAGGACCTGTGATTGATAAACTTCGTTATTTCATTTTGTCTCTCCATCTTTTGGTCTTTTGTTGAACCATGGCTAGCCAGTCAATGCCCCAGTCTCTGCTTAACAAATGTTAATTTCAAAGTCACAACACAGAGAGAAGATAACCAAGTGAAGGTGGGCCACAACAAGTTGGAAGAGGCAAGGAAGGATCCTTCTCCCAAGGCTTCAGACGGAGCATGATCTGTGAAAGGAATCTATTCAAAATACCCCATACCCCAGCCAAGCTTTCAGTAAAAACTCACAGGTGTCTGAACTTGGCCCTAACTCTTCATTTTTCTAGGTCACAGTGCCTTCTATTCTTGGAAGGTAGACCACAACTACAAAACATATCCTTCTCTGGCTTCGATGACAACCCACATCCTGGACGAGCCCTGGACAGAGATCCTTGAAAAACCTTCCATGTACTGCTGTACCTGGCCAAGAGTCGACCCCCTCCCCAGGTCCTTATGCCTCCACCATGGGCACATCTGCAACCCTCTCACATCCGTCAAAACCCCTTAAAAGGCCCAGCCTGACAGAAACTCGGTGCTGACATCTCTCTTGATATCTGGCCCCTCTCCTCCCTTGGAGAGTGAATAAACTCTGTCCTGCTTGTTGCTCTCATTTGTGCAGTTCTTTGCTGCCTGCATCACTGGCCACCCTAGCATTATGTGACTTCTTTGATTTCAATCGTAGAGCCTCCAGAATGGGAGAGAATAATTTTCTGTTTATTTATTGGTTTAAGACCCAATTTATGATACCTTGTTATCAGCCCTGGGAAATGAATATACGTAGGCTATTTCTTTTGGTTTTGACGAGCCTGGAAACCACTGCTTCATCTTACGCTTTTATTTGGGCCACCCTGCATGAAGTTGAGAAAGTGACATTGCTAGGAAAATAGATTTATAGAATTTAAGGAATGTAAGTACTTAAAAGTAACTTCAAACCTGAATATCAAACCATTCACAGACCAAGAGGGGAAAAACATTTTCATAAAACCATTTCTATTTCACTTCAGGAGAATTGACTGAGACAAATCAATGTTGCTTTGTTGTCTAAAGCTAGAAGAGATGTTTTCAGTTTCTAGACACTGGACAGACAGTGAAATCTATCAATCATGTTAAATATGCTGTGTATCTCTGAGCAATTTCTGTAAATGGAAAAAAGTATAAGATATAACCTTGCTCCTCTGAGAAATGATGAATGATTCTACTTGTTCTCATTCTAATCTAAAATATTAATTTTTGGGTGCCTGGGTGGCTCAGTTGGTTAAATGTCCAATTCTTGATTTCAACTCAGGTCATGAGCTCACAGTTGTTTGGCTCTTCCCTGACAGTGTGGAGTCTGCTTGGGATTCTCTCTCCCCCCCTCTCAAAAACAAATAAACATTAAAAAATAATAAAATATTAATTTTTACATATTTGTCTCCCTATTACATTTAAAAATATATTTAGCATTCCAAAACTATTACCCAAAATATATCATTTGAAGAGCAATAAGTATCTACTCAGATTAATGATTTCTTGAATCATAAATTTAATAATAAATCCTTTATAAGTCTAATTAAGTGGATTAACCCAAACAGACTGAAATAACAAAAGCCACTCCATCCTTCACTAACCAGCCAAAATGGATCAAGACAGAAAAGAGAAGGCCCAGTCATGAAAAATAGGAGCAAATAACATCCCTTAGACACATCCTTCCTTCTTCCCAAAAACCTTAAAATCACAAATCTCTGCTACAAATTAGCTTAGGAGCTCACAGCATCTAGAGAAAATACTCTGGATGTTGTTTTCTTTTGCATTGAAATGTGGGGTCGTCTAGCAATGCAAACATTTCTACACTGGCCTTTCTTTGCTTTCCTTCTTTTATTTTCTATCCACTGGTACAATTTATCAATCAGATATGAGCTTGATGTAAATATCATGTAAAAAAAAAGTTCTGATTTAGGGGAAGACTTGCCATTTTGACATTTCTTATGCTACCCTTTCCTAGTTTGGCTCTATGATTTTCTTCTCAACTTCTTCAAGCATTCAGGTTTTAGTAAGATTTTCTGGTGAGCATCTGAAAGCATAGCCAGTGATATACAGTAGTTGTTAAAGTCAATTGAGTAAGCAAAGTATTCAGGCTTCATTTTCCTTTATATATAGAAGTCATTGGGATCACCCATCTGCAAGAGATAGTTTTCATTTCCTTTGGTTCCAAAACTCTAAAATGAATTGTTTTTAAATGTTATATAAAAAATAATGGACTTTGCAGCACTGTAATTCTCTGCCATAAAAAAGCAATCAAATTGGTGTAGATAACACTGGTGCCTGAACAATGCAAGCTATTATGTAAAATTGGAAGGAAATGTACAATAAATTATGCACTATGCACTCATGCTTGCTAGAGGCAGAATCTCTCTTACTCTCTCCTTTTGAAGCAAGCCCTTGCATGGCTATAGTTTTCCTTTATGCATTTTACTTTCTATATGTGTATTATCTTGAATATTGTGTGTGTGTGTGTGTGTGTGTGTAGATAATAGATCAATAATAGATGATAGATAGATAGATGACAGATAGGTAGATAGATAGATAGATAGATAGAAAAACACCTAATGTAGGATGGAAGCTTAGAAATCATGACACCACTTCTACACCCTACACCAAATAAAAAAAAAAATTCTTAGCACAAGATCTTTCAAAAGTGCTCATGAATGCTTTAATACATTCATTTATTTCCATAAAATTAACATTCATTGAAAGTTGTACCAATTTATATGACCATAAACAGTGCACAAGAGTAACTGATTCAAGGAACTATTTTCAAGTTTTTAAAATTTGACAATTTGATAACATGTGAATAGTGCTTTATTGTTGCTTTATTTTGTGTCGTTGATAACAAGTTTCATTATTTTACTGCATACTTAATAATCATTTATGTTCCCTTTTTTAGGGAGTAACTGTTAGAATTGCCTTTTATGTTTTACAATCAGATTTTTATTATTTTCTTTAACTTATTTGGTAGAATACTCTTACCAAATGTTTTCTTTTTTGTATATATTTTAAATATATTTCAATTTTCAGGTTATTTTTAAATTATTTTTGTGATTTCTGCCATATTGACATAACTTTTTATATTTAAATCTATCAATTTATCCATTTCTCATTTCTTATATATAGACAATACCCAACTCAAGATCAGATAAGTATCCATGTATATATTTTACAGTTGTCTCATTTAAACAGATTAACTATTAAATCTTTCTGTAATTCATTATATACATAGGAATATTTTCTAATATATGTTTGTCCATTTGCTAACTAATCCTCTTACCACTGATTTAAATCTTATCATTGCATGTATTTCCTTCTAATAAGGTTTATTTTGTGATTTTATGTTATGTTACAATGATTTACGTAGTCTAATTATAGAATAGTATTACTAATTATGTGTTCCATAATAACTGGTGGAAAAATCAATCTCTATTATTCTTCTGAATCAAAACATTGTTGAAGATTCTTAAAATATAATTTACACTCAGTTTTTCAAGTCCAAAAATATGACTTGGGTACTTGTTTGAAATTACTTTATATTTATTAATGCAGAAACATGGGTTATGTGGCATAATGTTGAGCCCAGAGCAGGAGCCGGGAGACAGACTGCTCAAGTTCAAATCCTGGTTTTATCGCTTCCTGTCTCGGTGATCTGTGCCCCAGTTAGGAACAGACTCTAAGCTACTTAGCTTCTCTGTGCCTTAGTTTTGTTCATCTATAAAAGATGGAATGAAAGTAACTCCTTGGGCAGTAGTCAGGATTAAATAATATAATATTTACATAGATTATGGTCTGGTACACAGTGTTATTTAAGAATTTCTCTCTTTTTTGAAGTTTATTTCTTTTGAGAGAGAAAGAGAGAGAGAGCAAAAGGGGAAGGGCAAAGAGAGAGAGAAGAGAGAGAGAATCCCAAACAGGGTCCATGCTGTCGGCGTGGAGCCTGACTTGGGGCTCAATCTCATGATCCATGAGATCATGACCTGAGCCAAAATAAAAAGTTGGAGGCTTAAGTGACTTAGCCATCCAGGCACCTCAAGAATTTCTTATTTTCGGGGCGCCTGGTGGCGCAGTCGGTTAAGCGTCCGACTTCGGCCAGGTCACGATCTCGCAGTCTGTGAGTTCGAGCCCCGTGTCAGGCTCTGGGCTGATGGCTCGGAGCCAGGAGCCTGTTTCCGATTCTGTGTCTCCCTCTCTCTCTGCCCCTCCCCCGTTCATGCTCTGTCTCTCTCTGTCCCAAAAATAAATAAACGTTGAAAAAAAAAATTAAAAAAAAAAAAAGAATTTCTTATTCAAAACTACTTTTGTATCTTTCAGTAGAACATTTTTACTAGATTTATAGAAGTATTGCATTTTTCTTGTTACACTGAGTTCTAATTCTACCCCCTACCTCTAGCTCTCAGTAGCTTTATTTCCTTCCTTTTTTTCCTTGGTTTAGCTTTAAGATATTTTTTCTTTTTTTTTTTTTAAATTAGGTCAAGTTCTTATCATTGTTTCCTTTTACATTGTAAATTATTGACTAACATTACAATATCCAGTATCAACAAAACTTTGTTATTTTACAAATATATCTATAGATTTTGTATCCAAAGAGTAAAGGCAGGAAAATTAATTGCCCATAGATTATGAGTGTTAACTCCAAGTCAGGTTGTAAGCAAATTACTTATGTGATTACAATTTCCATTTTGCAAGGGTGTCACATTTTAGGGTTTTTAATATGGAATACAGACATAGAATTTTATATCCCCACGTTCCAGTTTCACTTCTGTTATGGGTTGAAACTCTACAAACAAGATATGAGTATAAAACTATACTGTCAACCTACATGTTCCCACTCTACAGTTAACCATCAGATGTGATATTATAATACTTTTCCTTTTATGGAGAGGGATAGCTTCAGAGGACTGCTGCAGAAACAGAGAAAGGATGTCTCTGGATTAGACCACAAAACTTTCGATCTTTGTGGTTATGAATTTTGGACACTGTCTTCTGTAGAATAGCTTAGATTTCTTTTCTATAATAATAGCTACCATAATCCATCTGGTTTTCTGTCCCCCCCACCCCCCTGCTTTATAGTGGCAATTCATCAAAGACAGAGGCTGTTGTATCTGTCATATAGTAGGTACTCTATAAAAGTCTTCCTTGCTGAATAAATGAATTAACGAGAAAGTTTTCAGATTAAAAAAAATTTTTTTTAATGTTTATTTATTTTTGACAGAGTGCAAGCAGGGGAGGGGCAGAGAGAGACGGAGACACAGAATCCAAAGCAGGCTCCAAGCTCTGTCAACACAGAGCCCTATGTGGGGCTTGAACTCACAGACCGTGAGATCATGACCTGAGCCAAAGTTGGACGCTCAACTGACTGAGCCACCCAGGCGCCCCTCAGATTTTTTTAAAGTAGACTTTATGGAGCACTTGGGTGGCTCAGTCGGTTAAGTGACTGACTCTTGATTTCAGCTCAGGTCATGGTCTCACAGTTCATGAGTTTGAGCCCTGTGTTGGAGTCTGCACAGACAATGCCAAGTCTGCTTAGGATTCTCTCTCTCCCTCTCTGCCCCTTCTCCACTTGGTCTCTTTCACAATAAATAAATAAACTTAAAAAAATTTAGGTGGGCTTTATATTTTAGGGTAGTCTTTGGTTCACAACAAAACTGAATGGAAGGTACAGAGATTTCCTTGCACTCCCTGCCCCCCACACATCACAAGCTCCCCCCACCATCAACATTCCCCATCAGAGTGGTACATTTATTATAATTGATGAATCGACATTGACGTATCATCATCACCCAAGGTCCACAGTTTATACTACAGTTCCCTCGTGGTGTTGTATCTACCATTATAGTCATTAGAATAGTTTCACTGCCCTAAAAATTCTCTGTACTTTGCTGATTGATCCCTTCCTCCCTCCCCCAGCCGCTAACAACAGTTTATCCCTTTACTGTCTTCATAACTTTTCCCTGGATTCATTGGAATCATACATCATATAGATTTTAAGTTTGGCTTCTTTTACTTAGTAATATGCATTTAAGTTTCCCGTGTCTTTTCATGGCTAGCTGGCTCATTTCTTTTCAGCACTGCATGATATTCTGTTGTCTGGATGCACCACAGTTTATTCATCCACTTAGCTACTGCAGGACATTTTGGTTGCTCCCAAGTGTTGCCAATTATGAACAAAGCTACTATGAACTACTATGTGCAGTTTTTTTTTTTGCATAGACAAATGTTTTTTAACCTCTTTGGGAAATATCAAGGAGTGCAGTTGCTGAATTGAATGGCAACTGGTACGTTTAATTTTGTAGGAAACTGTCTGTCTTCCAAAGTGTCTATACCATTTCACATTTCCATCAAGCAATGAATGAGCATTTGTTGCTTCATATCCTTACTAGTGTTTATGTGCTGTCAGTGTTTGGGATTCTGGCCATTCTAAAGCTGTAAGGTAATATTTTAATTTGTGGACTCCTACTAATGATTATCACCAAAGATTTTTTTCTTTACTTTCCTATAGAACTGGAAAATGGAAGATGAAATTCTTAAATTTCATTTTGTGGTTTTTAACCTTGAGGCATGTTTCAACAGCACAAAGAGGATGTTGATCTTTGTACGTGAATCTTCCTATTCTGAATATTTTTATCATATTTGCTCTTCTGAAAAATCAACTGAAACTTAGGGTGTTGGGCTCAATCTGAGTCATAAATTAAAAGATAATTTTTCACAGATCTTATGAGTTTTTAACATCTACATTTATTTATATTACCCTGAAGGTGAGCATAAGGTTTTCTGGATATGAGACATTATTACTTAAAGCAGTAAGTACAGGGACCTGTAACTGCAGAAAAAGAACCTGAAATTACGAATCTGCTAGTTCTTATAGGCTACATGCTGTCTGCTTTCCCTCCTAAGTGAGACCTTTGCTCCCTAGTCCTTTCCAATCCTCCAATAATGTAAATGATGGATTCTGCAGATCAGAGTTTCATTCCCCACTTGAAAAGTGAACAGACTCTAAATCTCTCATTGTCTGTGGCTGTTCAATCACCCTAAATTTCAGGTTTATTTAAGACAGTTTTTTTAAATATTTATTTTTATTTTTGAGGGAGAGAGACACAACACGAATGGGGGAAGGGCAGAGAGAGAGAGAGAGAGAGAGAGAGAGAGACAGAATTTGAAACAAGGTCCAGGCTCTGAGCTGTCAGCACAGACCCCCATGTGGGGCTCAAACTCAGGAATGGGGAGATCATGACCTAGGCCGAAATCAGATGCTCAACTGACTGAGCCACCCAGGCACCCCTCAGGTTTGTTTTTAACCAAGATTCCAGTGTCCTTTCCTCAGAAAACGCTTACTTGACAGAAACAAGAAAATGGTCTCTCCAGAGTAATACAAAGTTAATGGCCAAAATAATGTTATGTTTCATGAAAGTTGTTTTTTCTTCCCTAAGAAAGAAAAGGTAACTGATCTAAGAATAGAATTCAAATGCCCTGCCTGAGTTTTCAGAAGAAACAAACTGGTGACTGTCCCAAATCTGAAGCTGCATCCAAGTGAGTGTGGCTTCAGCTAGAAGTCAGATTTATTTAGACTGACAAAACTGGAGAGAAGCAGAGGAGAAAAAAATTGCAAACAAACCATAACAGACCTCATCTTTAACTTAAATTTCTCACGTGTAATGTCATGTATTTGGCTATGACACAGGAGTCACGAAAGCATCAAAACTGTAAGTTTATGTAACCTCTAAAAACAACGACCAGACTCAGCAAGTTGTTCTATTATGAAGCCAGGAGGACAGGACGGAAGTGTTGGGTCGGATACACCATTTTGTTCTTTTACATTTAGTGCTGACACGCAGCAAATGGCCTTTATGTATTTAAAAATATTTTCTCTTCAAGAGTGCTAATTTAGTTCAAACTTATTTGTAGGTTATGAAGATATAAAATAATATAGTCTGCTACAAAATTACTGACACGAACTCAGAAGCCATCTGTACTAAAACACTCACTCTTTCACATGACATTTTATGGCTCCCTTTTAGCAGCCTTGTAGTGGCCCTCAGCTGCCACTCCAAAAATACTAGTCAAGTAAAATGAGCTCTGAAAATGCTGCCTTAGGGAATGAGTGAGATTGTGAGTGTTTTTTTTAAGGCAGATTTGTAATAAAAAAAAATGAGCTAAGTTTCCTCTCAAAAGAATATGAGACTTCGAGGGAAAGGAAACATGATTAAACACAAGTGGTTAATGTAGTGATGGGCGGAAGGAAAAATGTGAGTGTCAAATAGAAAGGAAGTAAAAAGGAGCAAACAATAAAAGGCAATGCTCAGAATATGAAGTACAATATGTTTTCCTATTTTGACCTTCCTGCATACAGGAAAAATAAAGTAAATACTGGAGTAAAACAGGCAATATAAAAAAAAATTCAGGAGCACATTTCTTAGGAGGAAATGTCAAAGAAAGAAAAGGTTGGCATGGGCTAATAACGTTGAATGTGAGGTCTCTGCTGGCAGTTTATTTGAAGAAAGTCTAGATGACAAAGCAAGTTAAGTCAAACTTCTCTCCGAGAGTAGTAGATTCTTTTTAGCAACTTGTAGCAACTTGATGGTGGGCAAGGCCTGTTACCACACCCAGGGGGCCTCAAAGCACCAATGGCCTGGGGCTACTAATGAGCTCTGACTTCAAGTCGGCCAGGGATGCTATGGTCTGAGTCGTGTTGCTTTGGGCTGTGGTTTTATACACAGTTTGCAGATTGACATCAGAAGTCAAATCTGAGAGTGCCAGAATGAAAATGATGAGAAATTAGAGCGTTAGGCACTTTTTTCTACAACTTCGTTAAGATGTTTAAAAATCTATACTTTTGTATAGCCATTTATTTTCTTCACACTCATTTGTTAAGGTCGGAGATGCTCAGAAATGCTTTCAGAATCCTGGAAGAGAAGCAAGGCGCCCCTATACCCATTTATTTTCTTCACACTCATTTGTTGAGGTCAGAGATGCTCAGAAATGCTTTCGGAATCCTGGAAGAGAAGCAAAAGTAAGGAAAATATACGAATAAGAATAGAAGAGTTTGCTTTTGAATCTATGAGGCTGTTTAATAGCTACTGTGGAAGGAATTTAGGAGAACTGAGATGGATTTCTTAGCCATACATGTCCCAGCATAGGAAGAACTCTAAAAATATATCCCTTAGAGTTTGAGAGTAATCGGGAATAAGATTCATAGAAGGATTACAGGAAGTGGAGGACCATTAAATGATTCTACAGCAATATGAACACAGTAGATACAGAAAGGCAAATGCCATATGATTTCACTTTAATCTAAAAAACAAAGCAAATGAACAAAAAGCAGAAATAGACTCACAAATACAGATATCAAACTGGCAGTTTCTAGATGGGGTGGAGGAGGCAGAAATACAGGTGAAATAGGTGATGGGGATTAAGAGGTACCATTTTTCAGTTATTAAAAACAATTCATGGGATGTAGTATACAGCAAGGGAATATTGTCAATAATATTGTAATAAATTTGTACGGTGACAGATGGTAACTAGGCTTATTGTGGTGATCATTTCATTTATAAATGTCGAATCACTATGTTGTACACCTGAAACTGATATAATACTATAGGTCAATAGAACACACACACACACACACACACACACATGCACTCTCAAACTCAAAAACTGTGAGGGTTCAGGGTTTATGACTGCCAGGTGTTGGGAATAACACATTCTAGGATTCAAGATGTGCATTTTCATTGAATAAGCTTCTTTCATGTTTTCTTGAGTTTCTAATCCAGCAAAATTTCTTTTCTAAGTAGAGAGTTTAGGAGTTGCTGCAACTTTCTGTCTCTATTTTATGTCCTTCCTGATTATTTTAACTCATTTATCATTTTGTTCACTGAGAATACATAAAAAATTCATGATGGTAATCCAAAATGCTATTTGATAGCAATTATATTTAAAAATATGATTTTTGGACATAAGAGGGGGTAGATATTTCCTAGTCTAATCCCTTTATTTTATTTTTATTTATTTATTTTCTTAAGAGTTTTTTTTTAATGTTTATTTATTTTTGAGACAGAGAAAGACAGAGCATGAACAGGGGAGGGGCAGAGAGAGAGGGAGACACAGAATCTGAAACGGGCTCTAGGCTCTGAGCTGTCAGCACAGAGCCCGACGCGGGGCTCAAACTCACGGATCGTGAGATCATGATCTGAGCCCAAGTCGGACACTCAACTGACTGAGCCACCCAGGCGCCCCACTAATCCCTTTATTTTAAAGTATCTGAAGTCTCAGTGGTTAATTTAGTTACCCAAATCACACAGAACACTGGTATTTTAAGGATTCATCTCAAGATTTACTTACTAATCATAAAAATATTGTCTGGCTAGTGTAAGAATTAGCTGCAAAATTTTATCACTGTACTGTTTATTTGGAAAGTTTTGAAACACTTGGGTAACATAAATAGCTGCTATTTTTATTACGGTCTGATGTTATGAGTTATATTTTCTTGTTACGTCACCTTGATCCTTTTTATTTTCTTACTCTTTGGCTTTTCTCTATTGCTATAAAACTTTGGAAGAATGGGTATCAAAATAGTCCAATATATCAGTGACATTTTTATCTCCTGGAAAATAATTAAGCAGCCAAGGAATAATACCATATTAATTGATAATAACATTAATATATACTGAGCACATGCTGTTTTCCTGTTCCTGTGTTAATTATATAACCTGTATTATCTTATTCAGTACTTGTAATGGTGTTATATAAGAGAAAATTTTGAATTATTAGGTCTAAACCTCCTAAGTAGATTTTGTTTGACTTAAGCAAAAAATAAATGACTTGAAGTGATGATGGGAAGCTAACAGAATTCCTCAGATGGCTAGAAATCCAGTCTTGGAGGATATATATGTAGGAATAAAACTTAAGCATCCGTAATTCCTATGATAATAGCAGATAACTGGTCCAGCGGGAAAACGGCCGTCACAAAACTATCGCAACCTGTGTGGCTGGTGCTCTAGGCACTGCTGCCTGAGGAATGGGACTTGGTTGTAACTGCCTCTACTCTCAGAGACAATTATCCGAGATCTTTAGACCAGAGCACGTGCCTCATCAAATTCGAGTAGTAGCTGACATTTTAAGCTTCTACAGTGACGGGAGGGAGGACTCTGTTCCATCCAGATTCATATGGTGGGGGATTTTATGAAGCTTAGAAGATTTCGATGCTTAGCAGCCTAAACGAACAACCAGTGATCATTTTACAGGTAAGAAAATTGAAGCCCAGAATGGTTGTATAAGCTGCCACAAGACACACAGTTCATAACTGGCAGAGCCTTGATTGGAAACTAGGTCTGTATGATTCTCAGATCTGGGCTCCTGGCCCCAGTGTGTTCAGGTAGTATGCTATCATCCATTTCTAGTTTGGCTCAGCTATTCCCCTAGTCGTCAGCTCTGTTTCTTAGAAATCTCAAGTGTACACTTTTCATTATTCTCTCTCTGTCTGGTGGCTGAAGGGTCCCTGCTACTGTGTGTCTATTTCATGTTATGAATCAAAGGGAGCATCAGTTGGAGTTGTCCTGTGTTACTCATTCTAATAGCTTCAAGATTTTTTACACACGTAGTTCAACCTCAGGCACACAATATTTTCTTTTCATATGTGAATTTTTAGTTCATTTTATGTATTATCTCCTATGAGGCTATATACAGATTTGATGACCTTAAATCCAAGATTTTAGACATTGATTAATAACTGAGTTTCTAAAATAAAATTTTTTGAAAAGATAAGTGTAGAGGATGCAAAGATATCAGAGAAAATATTCATAGGCTGTAAACATGTTTGAAACAAAGGGAAGAAGTTTTAGGCATTGTCAGTTGCTAGGAAACCATCTCTCGATGACATAGTTTCAAAATTATTGAGTATCTCTTGCCTTCCTCTAAGTCCGTGGAGTACCAATAGGAACAAAAGAAAATGTGATACAATGAAATGTTCATTTTCAGCCCTTAAAAATGATGACTGCCAAAACAATTAATTGGAGAAAATGTACCAGTCTTAAGGTTCAAATCATATATTTCCCATTATTTGGAGACCTGGGCTTAAGCTGCTATAAAATCTAGGAAGTTATATGAGGACATGAATTAATTATTTAAATTTTTGGAGGATTAGGGGCACTAATTTAGAATTATAGATGCTATTAACTATTTCACAGGGTTTTTGCGTAAAATCAAAAATAGTTTTGGTAGCATGGTAGTATAATATATAACAATGTATTTAGTATATAGTATCTGAACCAGATATGCATTTATTTTGTATGTATTCAATCTGAATGAGCCCTCATGCAGCTCCTCCCTGTCTGCTCCATAATCTCTCATTAGGTTTATGGCAATAACCTTTTGACTAGTCTCCTGGTCAACAGTCTTTCTCTTGGAGCTGGCTATCTTTCCTCAATGAAAACGTCATTCTCTGGGGAAATACAGTTACATAAAACAGATCAATAAACTTCCTTCCTAAAATTCGATAAGGTAAACCAAAATAAATAGAAGCAGTAGAACACAAATGAAAGAAAGAGTACAAGTTCATTCTATAAATTTTGAAAATTGTCATCCAAAGACAGAGTTTTCCATGAATTATTGAGTGATTCCTCCCCAGTTTCTTCTGAAACAATATAGTGGCACAAAGCAAGTGGACACATTTCTGAAAACTCCTACAATAACAAATTTAGAAGGAAGAGTTCAGGATAGGCATACAGAGTGGCAGTAAGTGGGCAGAGCAGGGACAAATGAAAAACGTAAGCCCTAGTCCACCATTTTGGGTGAAGAACACTTAACTCGGTCAGGGAATTTCAGGGTTTATCATGCTTATTTTTCTCTAGAAAGGAAGAAAGTGGGAGTGGCCTGGTAAAAAGTCTCTATATTTCAGAACATCCAGAGATGTCAGAGAATGGAGAAAGCAAAGACGAAGATATAAGAAAATTAAGAACTGGTAGAGATACTGATGACCCAGAGAAAACAGGAACAGAAATCTCAGTTTAGCATTCCTCTCTCATGCTACAAATAAACAACTGGAAATGAAGCTACTTCTGACTTTTTCTTTTATCTCAAAAAGTACCTAATACTGTCCCTGAAATATCCGTTAATAAACACACTTAGAAAAGAGAATGAGTGACATAAATAATGGAAACTCAGAGGAAAAATATAATCACCAGTAATTTATATGACAGAACATTTCGAATTGCAAGAGAATTCACTGAAAATGGAAAAGCATGGAAAGATGTCTAATTAATATAGCAGGTTAGGGACACCTGGGTGGCTCAGTCAGTTAAGCGGTCGACTTCAGCTCAAGTCATGATTTTGTGGTTCATGAGTTCGAGCCCTGTGTCAGTTCGTGCTGACAGCCCAGAGCTTGGAGCCTGCTTCAGATTCTGTGTCTCCCTCTCTCTCTGCCCCTCCCCTGCTCACGCTCTGTCTTTCTGCCTCTCGAAAATAAATAAACGTTAAAAAAATATATATAGCAGGTTATATCAATAATATCTCAAATCAAAGCATTACCAGTACAAAGCTAATAAGAAAGTATTAAGAAGAAAATATCATATTTGCATTAAGAGTATGAACAATAACATGCCTAATGATAAATTGACAAGAAATATGTGGGAACCAAATGTAAATACAATTTTTGAAATAAACTAAAGCACTTAAAAGAAGATTTGAATAAATTAAAGAAATTGCCTCATTCTTGAAGACTCCATATTTTAATTATATGGATTTTCCTTAAAAGGATCTGTAGGCGAGATGTACATCCAGTAAAAATACCAAGACTTTTCAGAGTGGTGAGTGAAACTTCACAAAATTATTCTAAAGTTTGCCTGAAGAATAAAAATAAATGAGTAGCCACGGAGGGTGAGGAGGGAGGGACTAACACAGAGTAGAGAACAGCAAACACAGTAAAATGTATCATGACAGCAAAATAATAGGAAAGAGAAGGAAGCTGGGTCTATACTTATTCCTTATATCACAATACATTTAACATGTAATGTAAAAATTAAAATCATGTTAAGTCTGAGAAAAGTACATGCATTAATATTTTTAATGGGAGAACATTTTTTGATTATGCTATAAAACCAAGAAATCCAAAATGAAATGATTCCTGAATTCGACCTGTGAAAATTTAATCTTTATTATGACAAAAATAAAAATAATAAGCCTGCATAATGTCAATGTCAAAGTAAGGAAAAAGAAAAATGAAGCCACTTTGGGAAAAAGTACTTGTCACATATAAGAAACCAAAAAATTTTGATATATAACATCCTTATGTCTCATTGGGAAAAAATAAGCTGATAGAAACAATGGCCAAATTATCTAATAAGGCATTTTGCAAAGTTGGGTAAAGTAAAAAATGGGCAAAAAATATCTTTAAACGCTTCAATCTCACTTTTGATTTAAAAATACAGTCAAAATAACAATTAACTTACCATTGTCCACTTATCAGATTCACAGGAATTAAAACGAATCCGTTAAATCTCTTCGTGGATATATGGAAAGTGAAGATTATACGAGAACAAAATTAGCACAGGTAATCAGCCACTGTGTGTTCTACAGTATGGGGCATGAAGCATTCCAGAGGGCCTTCTCAGTGCTAACCTTAGAGGAGCACGTGGCATTAACAAAAGCATCCATATAATTCAGGTCTTGCAACTCTCCCACCCCCAAATCTGGCCCTTAGTAGGTATAAATTTCTGTCCACAAGGTTGCGTTCACAGGAAACGCAATTTTAGTTTCTACACTCTATTTCATATTTCAGTTCCCTACTTCATATCAGTTCAGAGTTTTTTCCCCTTTATCCTGGGCTTGCCTTTGATTCTAAACCATTGATATCCGATCTTAGTCAATTTTAGTCCTTGCTGACATTTGCTGACATTCTCTCCTTTGGACATCCATTAGTGGTTTGTGCATGTTGCAAAGGCACCTCTTCAGGGTTTTCCTGTTTTTGTTTGGGAGTCTTAACATCTCCTACAATTCTACTTGGTTGTCGGGTAGCTGGTTGGTGGGGAGGGTAGAACACAGATCCCATTTGCAATCAGATTACACAAAGTTACTTGTATATTCTTTTGTACCTTTCTCATTGGGTTTGACAGCTTTAGGTGTAGTTGCATTGGGTTCTCTTATTCTTTTTCCTTACTATTATCACTCTATTGACAATAATGCTTGCTCTGATTCAAGAGGTTATTTTTCTATCTACGGAGTCCCTTTAAGGGTCCAGATCAGAGTTTTGGAACTCATGAGCCTTTTCTCTGCTCTAGTATTTCTTTCCTGAGGCAATATATGACACGTGACCCAGTACGCATTTGGGAATGCTTAGTGAGAAAAGTTGGTAATATTTAACAATATCTGATGACAGCTCTTCTCAACTTGTAACTGATGCCACCTGCAAAAGATAGACAGTGACAGAAATGTGTGATGACACAAGAAGGGGGTGTGGAGACAGTTTAGAGAGATGGGCTGGGCAGAAAAATAATACCTTTTCCTAGCAGAGAAGTATCTGAGCCTCTTTTGGAGAATGTGAGGGACGGTGATTGGGAGAAGAAGGGAGGACAATTTATGGAAAACTGATGTGTATATTTTGAGCCAGAGAGTGGTTTGAAACAGGCTGAACGTGTAAGTAGGGACCAGGTGACTAATGTGATGAATAAGAACTCACACTTTTTGCTGTGGATTATGAGAAGCCAACAGACATTTTAATCATGAGAATAACACTATTTTTTTTTTTTGCATTTGAAAAGATCAGTTGGGTGGCAATGTTTTTCATGAATTTTATGGGAACAAAGCCAGATTTAGGCAGGCAAATTAATACACTGTTTCCATAGTTCAGGCAAATGGTTTGTCAATGTCGGAACTTAAAAAGACAACCTTGAGCGATATTTAGATGGTGTCTTGTGAGAAATTGGATGTGGGGGCTCCTGGGTGGCTCTGATTAAGCGTCTGACTCTTGATTCGCTCAGGTTATGTTCTCACTGTTCGTGAGTTCCAGCCTCATATAGGGCTCCATGCTGACAGTGTGGAGCCTGCTTAGGATTCTCTCTCTCCCTCTCTCTCTGTCTCAAACAATAAATAAACTAAAAAAAAAAAAAAAAAAAAGAAACTGGATGTGAAGGGTGAGGAAAGGGAAAAAAATGAATTATAGCTTTTATTTTTTTGACTTTGTATTCTTGAAGTACAACAAACCAAAAGAGAGTGAAAGAGTAGGAGAAAAGAAAGACTCTGGAGATACTGAACACTGAAATTGGAATAGACATTAGGTTATTCTGAACTTGGAACTGTTGAATGTTAAGGTGGTCAGATATTCCATGTTTTCTCTCTTTTCCCATTATTCACTTCTTTTAAAAATTGGATTTCAATATCTGAAATAAGAGAAGAAGATTAAGAAGAATCAATATTTTTGAGACAAAGTGCTGAGATTGAAGAGTTGCTCACTTCTACAGTTTTAAAGTACCTACTAAAAAATACAAATTATTTAGTTATTTGGTTTTTCCCCCAGCCTAAATTGATACACTTAAAAACATAAAAAGCTGTGTATGAGCTGATCAAATCTAAAGAAGCTAAAAATTATGCCATGCAAAAAAGAATCCACCTGTTTCAATGAACTCAAAGCTGTAACACATTTTACTGACATTGGCCCACATCAGTAGTAAAACAGTTTTCTGCTTCCTTCTGGTTTTAGAATGTGCATCATCTGGCCTCCTTATAAATTCTATGCTCTTTTTATGTTTTTACTATTAATTAGTGCTGATTTTCCTTTATTTAAACTCCCAAATTGTGAACTCAGAAATAAGTCTGAGGCTTTTAAGTGCCCCAAGTGTAATCAGTAAAGTTAAAAAAAATCAAGATGGTAACAGCAATCATACCTTGCCTCTCTCTACTCAACTCAACTAAAAACGGACAATGAGGGTCTGTGGTCTGAACTGCTGTGTGACTGAAATTAATGAAAGTGTTATCACCAAAGTCAGCTAAGAAATACCTCTGTGCAAGCATGGCTGGAACCAGGTGCATGGGACTTAGAGAGCTAGAGGGTAAATATATGTTCAGTATTAGGTAATGCCACATTGTTCTCCAAAGAGCTTCAAATGTACACTTGTACCAGTTGGGAATGAGATTTCCTATTGTTCTGAATCTCAAGACTTGATTTTTTCCCAACTTGTAATGTTTTGTTATGAAAACTTGTGGTTCTTTATTTGTAAAAATAAAAAATGCCATGTTTTGCCCACTTTCCTGAGTATTTTGCAAATATCTTGTCTCAATATGTGGCTTATTTCCTCATTGTCTTTATGATATCTCCTCAGGAACAGAATTTCAGTGCATTAGAATGTATTAATACTTCCATTTGTAGTTGGTACTATGTTTTATATTTGTTTCTTTGCCTTGATGTCATAATCTCCTAATTTCCTTGTAAAATTATATTCATCTTTCCTTTAAAAAAATTTGTTTTAACATTTACTCATTTTTGAGAGACAGAGACAGAGCACAAGTGGGGGAGGAACAGAGAGAGGGAGACACAGAATCTGAAGCACACTCCAGGCTCTGAGCTGTCAGCACAGAGCCTGATGCAGGGCTTGAACTCACGGACTGCGAGATCATGACCTGAGCCGAAGTTGGACGCTTAACCAACTGAGCCACCAGGCACCTCCATCCTTCCTTTTCAAATTATGATCCTGGAGTTTATTTTTGTGTATAATCTTCCTGAATTTGTTGAGATTTGTTTTGTCACCTAACATATGATCTTAGAAAATGTTCTGTTTGCCCTTCAGAACAATGTGTATTCTTCTGCTGTTGGATTGAATGTTTGGTGTATGTCTGTTAGGACAATTTGGTCTACAGTTTTGTTCAAATCTTCTGTTTCCTTATTGATTCTCTGTCTGGATGATCTATCCACTGTTGAGAGTGGGGAATTATGACCATCTTTAGGAATAAGAAATAATATGAACACAAATTTATGTTCAAAAGTGAACTTTTCATTCAAATGAGAATGAAATCAAAACAAATTATGAATTTTGAAAAGCATATAGATATCTCAAACATCATATAATTCTGAAAAATAATACTCATTAAATTATAAACATTTATATTTAATATAAATGTGTAATTAAATAAAGTAATCTTGAACATTTTGTTAATAGCTGTAAAATTTGGGAAAATAGATTTCAATTTTTTTTATGTATATGAGCTATAAGATTTCAGTGCCTTTGTCATTTTCTTGTGATGTGGAATCTTAGATACTCTGAATTGAGCACATTCATTAACCAGTTGGTCACAATGTTATTGTTTTCCAAACAAGTGTCATTCCTCTTCATTAACTGGATTATCCAAGAAATTACTCAGCTATAAACAGGACGAGATTTTTGCCATTTGTGACAACATGGATGGACCTAGAGGGTATGAGTGAAATAAGGCAGACAAATACCAAATACCACATGATTTCATTTATATGTGGAATGTGAAAAACAAATAAGTTAAACAAATCAACAGAAAGGAGACCCAGAGCTATAAATACAGAGAACAAACTTGAGGAGGGGATGGGGGAATGGACAAAATGGCTGAAGGGGAGTGGGAGGTACAGGTTCCCAGTTATGGAATGAATTGGTCACAGGGATGAAAGGTACAGCACAGAGAATACAGTCAATGATATTGTCATAGTCTTGTATGGTGACAGATGGTGGCTACACTTGTGGTGAGCATAGCACAATGTATAGAGTTGTTGGAGCACCATGTTGTACAGCTGAGTCTCATGTAACATTGTGAGTCATATACTAAATTAAAAAAAAAGTCACTATGGCCCTCCCATATTCACAAGGAAGGGAAGAAGACTCCACAACTTGATAGGAGTGAAAAGGTCACACTGGAGAAGAGCACATGACAGGAGATTACAGTTGTAGCCATCTTTAGAAAATGCAGGATGCAATATGTCTTTCTCACAACATATTATGACAAGTTTTTGTACTTTTTAAGCCATGATTTACTCTTCACAATTTCTTTTCTTTTCTTTTCTTTTTTTTCAGGAATAGAATTTAGTGATTTATCACTTATGTATAACACCCAGTGTTCATCCCAACAAGTGCCCTCCTGAATGTCCCTCACCCATTTAGCCCATCCTCCCACCCAACACCCCTCTGGCAACCCTCAGTTTGTTCTCTGTATTGAAGAGTCTCTTATGGTTTGTCTCCCTCTCTGTTTTTACCTTATTTTGCTTCTGTTTTCTTATGTTCATTTGTTTTGTTTCTTACATTCCACATATGAATGAAATCATATGATATTTATCTTCCTCTGACTTATTTTATTTAGCATAATACACTCTAATTCCATCCATGTTGTTGCAAATGGCAAAATTTCATTCTTTTTGATTGCTTGGTAGTATTCCACTGTGCGTATGGTGATTGATGGACATATGGGCTCTTTCCATACTTTGGCTATTGTCGATAGTGCTGCTATAAACATTGGGTTGCATGTGCCCCTTTGAATCAGCACTCCTGTATCCTTTGGATAAATACCTGGTAGTGCAATTTCTGGCTTGTAGGGTAATTCTATTTTTAATTTTTTTGTGGAGACTCCATACTGTTTTCCAGAGTGGTTGCACCAGTTTGCACTCCCACCAGCAGTGCAAAAGAGATCCTGTTTCTCCGCATGCTTGCCAACATCTGTTGTTGCCTGAGTTGTTCATGTTAGCCATTCTGACAGGTGTGAGGTGGTATCTCAGTGTGGTTTTGATTTGTATTTCCCTGATGATGAGTGATGTTGAGCATCTTTTCATGTGCCTATTAGCCATCTGGATATCTTCTTTGCAAAAGTGTCTATTCATGTCTTTTGCCCATTTCTTCACTGGATTATTTCTTTTTCAGATGTTGGTTTGATAAATTCTTTATCTGATATGTCATTTGCAAATATATTCTCCCAATCTGTCAGTTGCCTTTTAGTTTTGTTGATTGTTTCCTTTGCTGTGCAGAAGCTTTTTATCTTGATGTGGTCCCAATAGTTCATTTTTGCTTTTGTTTCCCTTGTGTCTGGAGATGTGTTAAGTAAGAAGTTGCTGTGGCAGAGGTCAAATAAATTGTTTCCTTTTTTCTCCTCTAGGATTCTGATGGTTTCCTGTCTCACATTTAGGTTTTTCATCCATTTTGAGTTTATTTTTATGTATGGTGCAAGAAAGTGGTCCAGATTCATTGTCTTGCATATCCCTGTCCTGTTTTCCCAACACTATTTCCTGAAGAAACTGTCTTTTTTTCCATTGTATATTCTTTTCTTCTTTAAATTTAGCTGGCCATACATTTGTGGGTCCCTTTCTGGGTTCTATATTCTGTTCCATTGATTTATGTGTCTGTTTTTGTACCACTATGTACTGTCTTGATGATTACAGCTTTGTAATAGAGCTTGACGTCTGGAATTGTGATGCCTCCAGTTTTGGTTTTCTTTTTCAACGTTACTTTGGCATATGGGGCCATTTGTGTTTCCACAAAAATTTTAAAATTGTGTGTTCTAGCTCAGTGAAGAATGCTGTTATTATTTTGATAGGGATTGCATTGAATATGTAGATTGCTTTTGGTAGTGTAGACTCTTAAAAACAATATTTGTTCTTCCAATTCATGAGCATGGAATGTTTTTCCATTTCTTTGTGTCTTCAGTTTTATTTCATAAGCTTTCTATAATTATCAGTGTATAGATCTTTCACCTCTTTGGTTAGCTTTATTCCTAGGTATTTTATGGTTTTTGGTGCAATGGTTTAGATTCCTTGATTTCTCTTTCTGTGGCTTCATTATTGGTGTATAGAAATGCAACCAATTTTTGTACATTGATTTTATATCCTGCAATTTTCCTGAATTCATGCATCTGTTCTGGCAGTTTTTTTCGTGGAGTCTTTTGGGTTTTCCATGTTTGGTATCATGTCATCTGCAAAGAGTGAAAGTTTGACTTCCTCCTTGCCAATTTGGATGCCTTTTATTTCTTTGTGTGGTCTGATTGCCAAGGCTAGGACTTCCAACACTACGTTGAATAACAGTGGTGATAGAGCGGACAACCCTGTTGTGTTCCTGATCTTAGGAGGAAAGCTCTCAGTTTTTCCTCACTGAAGATGCTGACAGCTGTGGGTCTTTCACATATGGTCTTTATGATCTTGAGGTATGTTCTTTCTATCCCTACTTTCTTCAGTGTTTTTATTCAAGAAAGGATGCTGTTTTTTTGTCAAATGCTTTTTCTGCATTTATTGAGAGGATCATGTGATTCTTACTCTTTCTTTTACTGATGTGATGTATCACATTGTTTGATTTTTGGATATTGAACCCACCCTGCATCCCAGGAATAAATCCCACTTGATAGAGATGATTAATTCTTTTAATGTCTTATTGGATCCAGTTTGCCAGTATCTTGTTGAGAATTTTTGCATCCATGTTCATCAGAGAAATTGGTCTGTAGTTCTCTTTTTTAGTGGGGTTTTTGTCTGTTTTTGGAATCAAGGTAATGCTGGAAATGTAGAATAAGTTTAGAAGTTTTCCTTCTATTTCTATTTTTTGGAACAGCTTCAAAGTAGTAGGTATTAACTCTTCCTTAAATATTTGGTAGAATTGCCTTGGAAAGCCATCCATCTGGCCCTGGAGTCCTCTTTGTTGGGAAATTTTTGATTACTGATTCAATTTTACTGGTTATGGGTCTGTTCAAATTTTATATTTACTGCCATTTCAGTTTTGGTAGTCTATATGTTTCTAAGAATTTGTCCATTTCTTCCAGATTGCCCAGCTTGTTGGCTTATACTATTCTCTTACTGTTATTTGTACTTCTGCAGTGTTGTTTGTGATCTCTTCTTTTTCACTTGTGATTTTATTCATTTGGGTCCTTTCCTTTTTCTTTTTGATCACTCTGGCTAGGGATGTATCAATTTTGCTAATTACTTCAAAGAACCAGCTCCTGGTTTCATTGATCTGTTCTACTGATTTTTTAAAATTTTGATATCAATGATTTTTGCTCTAGTCTTTATTATTTTCCTTCTTCTGTTGGTTTTGGGCTATATTTTATTGTTCTTTTTCCAAGTCTTTTTACGTATAAGTTAAGTTGTGTATTTGAGACTTTTCTTCCTTCTTCAGGAAGGCTTGGATTGCTATATACTTCCCTCTTATGACCGCCTTTGTTGCATTCCAGAGATTTGGGATAGTCATATTTTTATTTTCATTGGCTTTTACATACGCTTTAATTTCCTCTGTAATTTTCTGGTTAACCTATTCATTCTTCACTAGGATGTTCTGTAATCTCCAAGTACTCATGATCTTTCCAAATTTTTTCTTGTTGTTGATTTTGAGTCTCATAGCATTATGGTCTGAAAATATGCAAGGTATGACCTTGATCTTTTTGTACTTGTTGAGGTCCAATTTGTGACCCAGTATAAAGTCTGGAGAATGTTCCATGTGCACTCGGGAAGAATATGTATTCTGCTGCTTTAGGATGAAATGTTTTGAATATATCTGTTAAGTCTATCCAGTCCAGTGTATCATTCAAAGCCTTTGTTTCCTTGTTGATTTTCTTTAAGTCCCCAACTATTATGGTATTATTATTAATGCGTTTATATTTGTGATTAATTTATTTGTATATTTGTGTACTTCCACGTTGGGGCATAGATATTTACAATTGCTAGATCTTCTTGGTGGATAGACCCCTTTATTATGATACAACACCCTTCTTCATCTCTTGTTACAGTCTTTATTTTAAAATCTAGTTTGTCTGATCTAAGTATGGGTATTCCAGCTTTCTTTTGACAACCATTAGCATGATAGATGGTTCTCCATCCCCTTACATTCAATCTCCAGGTGTCTTTAGGTTTATTTATTTATTTATTTAAAAAAAATTTTTTTTTCAACGTTTATTTATTTTTGGGACAGAGAGAGACAGAGCATGAACGGGGGAGGGGCAGAGAGAGAGGGAGACACAGAATCGGAAACAGGCTCCAGGCTCTGAGCCATCAGCCCAGAGCCCGACGCGGGGCTCGAACTCCCGGACCGCGAGATCGTGACCTGGCTGAAGTTGGACGCTTAACCGACTGCGCCACCCAGGCGCCCCATCTTTAGGTTTAAAAAGGGCCTCTGGTAAGTAGCATATTGATGAGTTTTGTTTTCTTATCCATTCTGATACCCAATGTTTTTTTATTGGAGTGTTTAGTCCATTGACATTTAGAGTGAGTACTGAAAGATATGAATTTACTGCCATTGTGTTTCCTGTAGTGTGGTGATGTTTCCAGTGATGTTTTCTGGTCCTTTCTAAGTCTTTGTTGCTTTTGGTCTTTTTTGTTTTGTTTTGTCTTTTCTCCATTCATAGAGTCCCCCTTAAAATTTCTTTCAGGGCTGGTTTAGTGGTCACAAACTCCTTTAGTTTTGTTTGTCTGGGACACTCTTTATCTCTCCTATTGTGAATGACAGCCTTGCTGGATGAATAATTCATGGCTGCATCTTTTTCCTATTCAGAGTGTTGAATATATTCTGCCACTCTTTTCTGGCCTGGTGAGTTTCTGTGGATAGTTCTGCTTTGAACCTGATCTGTCTGCCTTTGTAGGTTAAGGACTTTTTTCCCTTGCTGCTTTCATAATTCTTTCCTTGTCTGTGTATTTTATAAATTTGATTCTGGTATGCCTTGGTGATGGTCAGTTTTTGTTGATTCTAATGGGAATTTTCTGTACTTCTGGTATTTTGATGTCTGTTTCATTCCCTAGATTAGGAAAATTTTCCACTATAATTTCCTCGCATAAACCTTCTGCCCCCTTTTCTCTCTCTTTATCTTCTGGGACTCCTATGCTTTGCATGTTATTCCTTCTGAATAAGTCACTGAGTTCTCTAAGTCTTGTTTTGTGATCTTTTATCTTTGTTTCCCTCTTTTATCCTGCTTCATTATTCTCCACAATTTTATCTTCTATATTACTGATTTGCTGCTCTGCTCGTGATCCTTGCTGTCCTGACATATATTTGAGATTGCATCTCAGTTATAGCATTTTTTATTTTGGCATGACTAGATTTTATTTCTTTTATCTCTGTATAAAGGGAGTCTCTAGTGTCTTCTATGCTTTTTTCAGCCCCAGCCAGTATTCTTATAATCAGTTTTAAATTCTAGTTCAGATATCTTACTTATATCTGTGTTAAGTCCCTGGCCACTATTTCTTCCTGTTCTTTCTTTTGGTAAATTCCTTCATTTTGTCATTTTGGAGGAAGTAAAAAATAATAAAATAAAAAATAAAAATTAAGAAGTTGAAAACAAAGCAAGAAATCAAATAAAGGAAGCTAGAGCCTAGCTGTATTTCGGCCTGCTTGTGGAGAGAAGCTTGATAGAATAGAGAAAAAAGGGAAAAGAAAGAAAAAAATAAGGAAAAAAATTAAAAATTAAAAAAATTCTATAACAAAACAATAAAATAAAGAAAATGAAATGGAATAAGAAATTTAAAAATTAAAGTAAAAAAATAAAAATAAAAATAATTTTTCTCTTTCTGTATCCAAGAAAGAGAAAGAAAAGAAAGAAAAAAGGAAAAAAGAAAAAAGAAAAAAAAAGTAACAACAGCAAAGAAATCGAACAAATAAATGAACCAGCAAACAGAATGAAACCTGAATGAAGTTACATCCACTTCCCCTAGAACTGAAACTATGAAGCACTGTATAGTCTGTACCCTAAGCAGGTGGTGGGGAGGGGGGACTTGTGCTGGTCTTCCGGGGGATGTTCTTGGAAGGTGCAGCTGGGCAGGGCCTGGTGTAATGGCTCCTTTTTCCACTAGGTGGCACTGGTTAGCTTACTGGGGTGGATCCACTAGTGTGACGGTGTGTGTGTGTGTGTGTGTGTATGTGTGTGTGTGTGTATGTGTGAGAGGTGAAAATGGCTTCACCCAGCTCCCTAGTCTCTGTCTTCATCCAGCTCCCTAGTCTCCCTTGTCTCTAGACTAGTCTCCTAGTCTCTCCCTGGTCTCTCCCTAGTTGGTAGTCTCTCTCTAGAACTTCATGCTCTCACTGACCCCCCCCCCCCCCACCAAGCACCCTTCCTTTGTTTCAGGCCTCCACCCACTCCCTGCCTCTACCCTGTTTTGTCTAAGCTATCCGCCTGCCAGGTGGCACCTCCCTCCACTTCCCCTCCAGATGGGGTTGTGTTTCAAAACTCCACACTTCAGAGACCCCTGTGGCTTGGACCTGTGACGAATCTCTGGGGGAGAGTCTCACTGAGCAATAGCCAGTGCTGGCTTGTCCCAGAAAATGTTCATGCAATCACGTGTTGGTAGAGGTTCAGAGAGTATGGCAAATCACAACATACAGCCAGTACCAGGTTTTCACCGTGCTCTGGCTTCTTTGTCCCAATACCAGCAAACATGACTGTTCTCTGCTGGGATCTTCGCCTGTGGGGAGGCCATATGGCCTATACCAAATGCACTTCAAGCAGGGTAACCGTTTCTCCCCGTGTGGCACACAGACCCCAGACCGTTCTGGCTCCTCCTGGGGATTCTCCGTACTTCCTCACCAGGGCAACCCAGGCACCGAGCTCCAAAACTACAAACTCAAAACTCTGCACTCCACTGTTTATAGAATCCTGGTGGTACTAAAACCCTCTCCTTTCTCCCCATCAGTAGTTTTGGGGAACAGATTTTTTGTTCAGTCCTCTGTGAGTGTTTTCACCCTTTCTCTCTCTTTCTCTCCAGGGGCTTTTGGTGTGAGTGCTTTCCTTGCACAATCCCGATGTGCCTCACTGTCCCTTTTCTCTTTCTCTGTCCTCTTTCCATGAAAATGGCTCCCCACCACCTGTGGCTTTTCTCTCCCCCTGTTCACCTCTCAACACCATGTACCTGCCAAATTCTGTGCTCAAGGTATGCAGATTACTGTGCTAATCCTCAGATCAGTTTCCTAGGTGTGCAAAATCGCTTGGTGCAGATCTAGCTGTCTTTCCGGGACAAGATAGGCTCAGGGTCTCCATACTGCTCTACCACCTTTGTGAGTGCTCTTCACAACTTCTAAAAATAAAAATATGTGCATATAAATATAATAATAATATTCTAAAAATCCAGGAGACTGTTGATTTCTTTTCCTTTAAATATATTTCTTGATGAAGGAAAAAAAATGTTTTATGTACCTCCCTAAATCAGAATAATCAGTAATTGTTCCATTGCTCACATTTATTACTTTTGTTTCCTATTCCATTAAATTATATCTGAGGTTTTTTTTTTGCCCTTTGATAAGTTAGTTTAAAGATAGCAAAATAAGAAGATATTCATGCATGTTGTCATCAGCTTATAATTACCACTTGTTTTATTAAGACTTTCCAACATGTTTTAAAAAAAATTTTTTTAATGTTTTATTTATTTTTGAGAGAGAGAGAATAAGTGGGGGAGGGATCAGAGAGAGAGGGAGACACAGAATCTGAAGCAGGCTCCAGGCTCTGAGCTGTCAGCACAGAGCCTGATGCAGGGCTTAAACTCGTGAGCCCTGAGATCATGACCTGAGCTGAAGCTGGACGCTCAACTGATTGAGCCACCCAGGTGCCCCGCCAACATGTTTTTTAATGCAATGAAAATAGTATATTTGAGTAACTTGTTTAATACAACTCTGCATCCTTTGTATATTTGGATTTCTCCTCTGAGTTTTCACATATACATGTTAAAGTTCTTAAAATGTTGGATGGCTTAATCAGCTTTATAATGGATAGATCTTAGTTTCTTAAAACAGTGAAAGTGCATGTGTGCTTAAAATATTTCAAACATGGGGCGCCTGGGTGGCTCAGTCGGTTAGGCGTCCGACTTCAGCTCAGGTCAGATCTCGCGGTCCGCGAGTTCAACCCCCGCGTCAGGCTCTGGGCTGATGGCTCAGGGCCTGGAGCCTGCTTCCGATTCTGTGTCTCCCTCTCTCTCTGCCCCTCCCCGTTCTTGCTCTGTCTCTCTCTGTCCCAAAAATAAATAAACGTTAAAAAAATAAAATAAAAATAAAATATTTCAAACAAAGATGAAATTGGAAAGAAAACATGTGTATTGCATATATATATGTATATATAGGAAATATTAAATTATCCAACAACTTAAAGTCTTGTAGATATAGCTTGTTTATTTCTCTGAAGGCACATATTTTTTGTACATATTAATGCATTCAAAGGATGCTGTAGTTTTTAGTTCTCACTTTTAGATTTGACAAAAGACAAAATTATTCTTTAGTAGGTTATAGGCATCCCATGCTTGTGCTTGTGCTGAATAAAGTCATATATTGGTATGGCAAAAAACATGTTAAAATAGCTGCAAATACTTTCTATTAAAACAGTTATGTATAATAACCATAAGATCAGTGTTGGCCACGTAGTATTTCATGTGGTGATGTGTGAGTAAATGTATGTCAACTGAATAGTCTTTCTTAACTCTTTGACAAGATGTTGACCTAGTTTGTTATTATTTGATTTATATACATTCCAAGTAAACGTAAATTTCTCATGCTCTCCGGAATCTTCATGACCTTTAAGGAGTGTCAAGATATTTTGGTCTGAGAATTCATCACATTTGAATAAGAAGTTTCTTATTGAAAATAGTTTAGAAAAAATGATGTTATGTAGCCTTTAGTCTTGCAATAGGCTAGCTAGACTTTCAAAACATTTTGATTATTGGATTAAAAAGATATCAGTTTGAGAAGCATTAATTATGTCAATTGTCTGTTCTACATGATTTTCTGTAAAAATTATTGGGCGTGTAGTGTTGATTTTGAGGAAAATAAGCTGTCTTTCAATAACAGAACTGAATAGAATTATGGTTCATTGTAACAAACCATAATGAAAGACCACAGTGCATATCAAGTTAATGCAGTCACCAAATGAAGCTGCTACTGACCTTCGGGTGTGTCCTTTTTTTGCACAAATCCATATCTTGAAATTTCTATGTTTTACTGAGCTATATGATTGTGGATTCAGATTACTTTTATTCTGAATACACTGCATTATTGATGAACATGTGTGTGTTTTGTCATCTGGATATTTGTTTCCTAAGGCTGTTTTGCTGTGTTAGCACGACATTGAATGTCATTTAACGCCATCAGAGTTGTCAGGGCCAATGTGTCAGATTTGCTAAGATGCCATCCAATACATTGGTGCGAATAAAACATGAATAGTCACACACAGGAATACCTGTGGCTTAATCACTGTTATAAGTTTGTACCCTACAAACGCAAATATTCTGATAAATTCTATTTCATGTGATTCTCATTAAAAACTGTGGAGCATTTATAACTTATAACTGTATTTATTGAATTAGTAAGTATATTTTCACTTGCCTTCAATTTCTGCTCTAAGTATTCATTAATTCCTGGCTCTAAGTATTCCTTAGTTTCCTGCTGGTGTAATGATTCATTCAAGTAGAATCTTTAAATATCTCTGTTGTTATTTTAAAACAGCCTTATGGGGGTGTAATTGATATACAAAAATTTAATTGTATACACTTTGATGAATTTGGAAGTAAGCATTTGCTCATGAAGCCATGATCAAGGTAGCAAACATATCCATCACCTCCAAAAGTGTCCTCTTGCCTTCGTTTTTAAAAAACACCCAATGTGGGATTTAACCTCTTAACTAGCCTTTAATGGGTAGAAAGTAGTTTCAATATGCAAGATGAAAAAGTTCTAGAGATCTGCTGTACTACATAGTGCTTACAGTTAACAATTAAGTACTGTACTCTTAAAGTTTTGTAAAGAGGGTAAATTTCATGTTAAGTGTTCTTTATTTTGGGGGGGAGGGGAGTTAGTTAATTCATTGACTTTCAAATTTTTATTTAAATTCTAGTGTAACATTGGTTTCAGGAATCGAATTCAGTGATTCATCACTTACATACAACACAAAGTGCTCATCAAAACAAGTGCCCTCCTCAATACCCATCAGCCATCTAGCCCATCTCCCTTCCACCTCCCTTCATCAACCCTCAGTTTGTTCTATATCTTTAAGAGTCTCTCATGGTTTATTTCCCTCTCTCTTTCCCACCCCCACCCCCATATGTTCATTTGTTTTGTTTTCATGTCAAGTGTTCTTCACACACACACACACACACACACACACACACACACACACATCTTATTCACTGTGTTTGGGTAATTTCAAGTGTAGCGTTCAATGTTTTGTAATTCCTGATGATACCAGAACTAGAAGTGCTAAATTAGATTATTCTCACATTTATTCCTCCTTGTTTATGATTTCAGTTTCTTCCCACCTCTATTCTCAATGTTATCTATTTATAAACATGGTGACAAACCCAGATTTGCTCTATTGACTGAATATAATGTTTTGTTTTATTTATTGTTCATGTAATATTTTAATTTGCTAAGTGCCTTCATTTTTCAACTTAGTGCCTTTCATAATTAGGGTGCTCAGTTAGTTTTCTTTCAAAACTTCTTCGCTATTAACATTTATTGCCCTGAAGTATTTGTTTTATTTTTACTACTTCTCTTCCTCTTGTCTTGTATTTAACATTTATACCACTAATATATGTTTTAGTCCTTCCAGGCTAACATAATACCACAGAATAGCTAGCTTATCAACAACAGAAACTTATTTCTCATGGTTCTGGACTGGGAAGTTCAAGATCAAGGTACCAGCTTGGTTGGATGAGGGCCTTCTTCATGGTTTACAGCAGGCACCTTCATGTCTTCACACGGTAGAAGGGACAAGTGAGCCTTTTATTTTATTTTATTTTATTTTATTTTATTTATTTATTTATTAAAAAAAATTTTTTTTTAATGTTTATTTATTTGTGAGACAGAGAGAGACAGAGCATGAACAGGGGAGGTTCAGAGAGAGGGGGAGACACAGAATCCGAAGAAGGCTCCAGGCTCTGAGCTGTCAGCACAGAGCCCGACACGGGGCTCGAACTCCCCGACCGTGAGATCGTGACCTGAGCCCAAGTCGGACGCTTCACCGACTGAGCCACCCAGGCACCCCCAAGTGAGCCTTTTATATAAAGGCATTTATCTCACTAATGTGGGCTCTGCCTTTATGGTTAAATCATCTTTCAAAGGTCTCACCTCTTAATATCATCGTGTTTGGAGGTTAAAATTACAACATAAAAATTTTAGGGCGAATAAACATTCAGATCATAGCAATATACAAAAAGATTAGATTGTTATTGTGCTCAATTCAAATCATTAAAATTTTTCATTTGGCGACAAATTTTGTGTCTTATAGACCCAATTTGAATTGTTGAAGCATATTCATCAAAATGTAAAAACTAGTTTCTTCATTATTTTAATTATAAAGATCACCACTGTCACTGCACTGACTTTTTAAAATAGCAAGTAAATCTTGGTTTTATTAATAATTCATTGTTATAATAGGGTCTCAAGAAAAATTTAAAAAATTGAAGCAGTATGTTCCTCTGTCAAATGTCTGGATGTCCTTTAAAACTAAATTGAAGGGCATAAATTTGAGTAATGATGCAAAACAAATGGTTCTCAATAATTAAAAACATCGATTTCCAGGTAGCAATTAAGATATTATTTTCTTGACTCCAACTCTAAATTAGTTACTGATTTTTTCTTCTTCCTGTTCCTCTTCTCTTCCTTTATATCACAGTTTATTTCTTTCACTTGTCACAATTCGTGATATTATCTTTAATTTTCTTTGACTTCTTCAATATCTTCTTCCCCATTAGATTGTAAATGGATGGAGCGGGCACATATATTGGTCACCTATTAATTTGTAGCATCTTGCAATAAAGGTGGATGGCTGAGTCAGTTTGTTAAGCAGCTACTACTGTCAGGCAAGGTACTAGGAAAGCATGAAAAATAAAAGTGGCAGCACCTGCCATTAAGAAGCTCAAAAACTAGTGGGAAGGAAAATATAAAAAAAAAAAAAAACAACCAAAAAACAGCAACAACACTGGATTGAGTTTAGGGTTATAATTGAGACTTGAATGCATGCTAAATTAGTAAAAAGGAAGGTCATTTTAACACTATAAAGTCAGAAAGGATTTATGAAAAGAAGTGTGTGAGCTAAGATTTGAAGAATGAATTCACATGGACTAGAAGGGAGAAAATGGTATGCAAAATGGGAACAAAATATAATAAATAGAATTTGCAAAGAGGAGGAAAGCAGGAGAGAGTATAACACTTAAAAATATTGTTTGGTTGTCTTTGGACCTCTATTGCATTTGATGTAATTTATTATTATTTTTTCCTCTGGCTGCTTTCAAGTTTTCCCTTAAGTTTTGATTTTCAGTAGTTTAACTGTGGTGTGCCGAGGTATAGCTTTCTTTGTGTTTTTATTGTTTGGGTTTTGCAGAGCTTATTGTAATTGTACATGTATGTTTGCAACCATTTGGTGAAATTCTCATCTATTATTTCTCCAAATATTTTCTTCTGTCTCTATCTCTCTGGCAATCCAAGTATTTGTAAGCTAGACTGCTTCCTTGTAGTCTTTTTTATTTCTCTGTCTTTAGAATAGATAGTCTCTATTGACCTATTATCAGGTTTGCTGGCATTTTCTTTAACCATCTGCACTTTGCTACTGAGTCTATCCAGTTCTATTTACATGGAGCAAGGCATGGAAGCAACCAAAGTGTCCATGGACAGATGAATGGATAAAGAAGATGTGGTGTATATATATATATATATACCCATATATATACACATATATATACACATATACATACACATATATATACATATATATATACATATGTATACACACATATATATACACATATATATATATATATATATATATATATATACACACACACACAATGGAATCTTACTCATCCATAAAGAAGAGTGAAATCTTGCCATTTGATTTGTGACAATATAAATGGGCCTAGAAGGTATTATGCTGAGAGAAATAAGTCAGAGAAAAACAAATATCATATGATTTCACTTATATGTGTATTTGAAAAAAATAACACAGATGAATAAACAAACAAGCACACACACACAAAAAGCAGAAACAGAACCATAAATACAGAGAACAAACTGATGGTTGCCAGATGGAAGGAGGTGAAGGGATAGATAAAATGGGTGAAGGGGAATGGGAAATACAGGCTTCCATTTATGGAGTGAATCAGTCATGGGGATGGAAGGTACAGCCTAGGGAATGTAGTCAGTGGTATTGTAATAGTGTCGTATGCTGACAGATGGTAACTACACTTGTGGTGAGCCTAGTATAATGTATAAAGAAGTTGAATCACTATGCTGTACATCAGAAGCTAATGTAACATTGTGTGTCAGCTATACTTCAATAAAAAAAAGAATAAGTGAAAAGAAATCCAGAACATTTTTTTAAGTTATGTATTGTACTGCTTTAGTACTGCAATTCAAGTTGTATTCTTTTATACTGTTTCCATATGTCTGCTGAGATTCCCCATTTGTTCATTGAATAGGATTTATTTTAAGTCCTAGAGCTATTTTAACATTCTTGTCTGCTAACTCCAATATATGAGCCATCTTGTGACCTATTGTCTGTTTTTCATCTTCTCATTTTTCTATTTCTTTGGCTGTCTAGTAATTTTTTATTGTATAATGGACATTGGGGTTTATACATTACAGAAATTCTAAGTTCTGTTTTCTTCCTTTGAAGAGCATAGTTTTTATGCTAACAGGAGTTTAGCTTAGTTGAACTCAGACTTCAATGTTTGTCTCTTGCTTTGGCAGCAGCTGAAATCTGTTCACTTCTTCCAGGTTTCTGGCTATTTTTTCTTAGAACCTATAGTCTTATAGTCTTCTCTGTGCAGATACAGTTAAGAGGTCAGTCACGGCTTTGGGCCAATTTTATGCATAGATTTTAGGGATTCCATTTCTAATATTTTTTCTTGACCCCTTACCTTCTAGCTATCTGACTCCCTTTAAAATCCATTCTGTTTCCTTGAGCCACTAAGACTACAGCGTGTCCTATGAATGGACTGAGGAATGATCTTAGGTAAATGCTAGTCTTATCTAGTGTAGATCCCTGATTAAGGTGTCAAATTCCCTCCATCTTTGGCCTGATTTTGTTCTTTATCTAATGTCTCTAGCTATTTTCTTTTAGTATATAAGTATTCTGGAATTTTTAATTGTTATTTCTGTGAGAGTTTATTAATGCAAGTCCTGCCTTTGTTGGGAATAAAATTCTCTATTCTCTATTTCTCTATGTGGTATATATTGGAGGAAACACAAAAAAATTACTAAAAATGTTTCAAACACTAATTTAAAAAATTATGAAAATGTTTGAGATACCACCTAGTCTTTTTTTTTGTTGCCTTTGCCTGTCCTCTTGCTGCCTCCTCATATTGTTGTCCCTCTGTGGGGACGCACACCTCTGGTGTCTCCTTTTTGTGTTCAAATTTCTTCTTATAAAGATACCAGTCAGAATACTTTAGGGCCAATGATAATGACTTCATTGTAATTTAATCATATCTTTAAAGAATCTATCCCCAAATACAGCCATACGATGAAGTACTGGGGATTAGGATTTCAACATAAGAATTTTGGGAAGACACAATTCAGCTTTCAACAGCCCACTAGATTTGAATTTACCAGAAGATATAGATTTGTGTCTGTTTTTTGTTCATCAGTATATTCCCAGCAACTAGCATGCACAATAGAAATTTAATAAATATTAAATGAAAGAAGGCATGAATGAATGAAATATTGAATATGTACTTAAAAGAATTTTTTAATGTTTATTTGTTTGAGTGGGTGAGGGGCAGAGAGAGAGGGAGGAATAGAATCTGAAGCAGGCTCCAGGCTCTGAGCTGTCAGCACAGAGCCCAACACAGGGCTCGAATTCACAAGCCATAAGATTGTGACCTGAGCCGAAGTCGGAGGCTTAACCGACTGAGCCACCCAGGCACCCCTGAATAGGTATTTTTTAATGTTTATTTATTTATTTTGAGAGCACATGCATAAGTAGGGGAGGAGCAGAGAGACAGGGAGAGAGAAAATCCCAAGCAGGCTCCATGCTGTCAGTGTAGAGCTCCATGTGAGTCTCGATCTCACGAACCAGGAGATCATGACCTGAGCCGATGTCAAGTTGGACGCTTAACTGATGGAGCCACCCAGGTACCCCTTGAATACATAGTTTTGAAAAAAAATAGTATTTTGGGGGTCTTTCTATTTCATGTGAGTGGTATCATGTTATATACTTCATTCTGGTTTTTTTTTTTTAAATAAAACTCAACTTTGTTTATAAGATAGATCCATTTACATCTATTCAGTCATTCCAATTGCTTCATAGTTTTCATGATGTATATCTACTGTATTTTATTATCCATTTTCCTCATGATGACCTTCACAGTTTTCACCCCACAAGACTGCTGCAGATAGCGTATTGCATTGCTGACTCATGACTATGTGAGAATTTCTTGAGGATTGAGAGTGGAATTACCACATCAAGGGGTTTACAGCTTCTCCATTTTACTGTGTAGTGGGTCACTTTTCCCTGTATCCCTTTAATGCATGCTATTCTTCTGTTTTCTAATTTTTGCCAAACTAATAGGACTAGAATGTTAGGACTAGAATCTCAGTGTTATTTTGATTTACATTTCACTGGTTACAAGTCAGTGTGACCAACTCCTCATGTACTTAGTATCATGCCCTTCTCCCTTGCGATGGGCATTTTCCCAAAGAGGTGTATATCCTCCTCTTACCTTTTCTTTCTTCAGAGTTGCCCACTGTGTTCCTCCATCTTTGGTTGTCATATGGCAATATATTTCCTTTAAAGAAAATGATTACAGAATGTAGTAATTGTGAGAGTGTCCTTAATGACAACAATGGGCAAGAATATTTTCAGGAGGGGCTGGTCGTGGAAAACTCTGATTATGTCACTGCCATCTTTGATATATCAAATGCTCCCTGTAATCCTTGACTATAATATTTACCTATCTTATCTTTCTGGCTTTTGCCATTTGATCATGTAATCAATCTGCCTTAAATTTGAGCCAAGGTGATGATATTTAGTATATTTAAGGGAGGTATGATGCATTTCTTAAATAATTCTCAGGCTATAGGAATCATCAAAAACTCCCTCTAAAGAGTGAAAAATGGAATTTTAGGAACTGTGAGAAAGCCTGGTTGGGATGTATTATAAGGAGTAGACTCAGCTTAGGTGCCAACCATTTAGGTGCCAAGGTTGGGAGCCTCCCCTGATGCTTCTTCCCTCACACCTCTCATTATGTGGACCACATATCCAGGTTTCCCCAAGATAAATTTGTTTATATCTTTTGTCCTAACAGCATACATTTTCTCCTAGATATATAATTTATTAACAAAATGTTATTAGTTATATAATTGCATAATTATATCAAACTTACTAGCCCACACAATTTGGAAATATTTGTACTATTATTTTTTAAAAGAAAAGCTCTTTATTCTCATTACAAACACATACAGAAACATAAATTTAGGATAAAAAATAGAAGAAGAATGGTTTTAACTTATATGTTGTATTAACTGTTCCATAAACATTTTCAATGTTTATCTTTCTAACAAAAGGTAATAGAGCACCTGCTCCTAGACAGTCCTGTTTTTCAGTGTTTCTTACAAACTTTTGAGGTTGATTGCTTCTCATTTAGGTCATACTTTTCTAGCCAAGACTGAATTAAAAAAATGAATCAGCTTGTAATTGTCTTTTATCATCATCATTATCGTCATCATCATCTTCATCATCATCATCATCATCATCTTCTTCATCACCATTACCACATATATTAGAATGCACAGCAAAGTCTGTTTTTGGCTTGACTTGTTTTGATTGTGTGTTTCTTAAAGGTAAGAAAAATGCCTTATTTTTCTTTGAATTTCTATACCTAGTACCATTCTTAGTGCATGGGAAATATCACATACAATCATATGATGAATTAAGATATATAAGTCAAGCAAGTATGCATTCTGTTATGGTTTATAAAGTATCCAAGTTGGAGGGACAGTGATTTGTCCTGAGACTTTGCATTGTACCTTTTTTTTTTTTGCTCAACAATATTTGTGTATGGTTGAACTTTGCAACCTCACTTACTATAACTAAGATAGTTAAATCTATTTATTTATACTAAATTAGTTTACTAAAGGAAATAATAAATTCAGGAGAGTAATATTTTCACCATTATTTTTACCATAATTTGTTCTTCAAGACTTTTGTCTGTTAGAGATATGCAGTAAAAAATCTAATTTCAGTTGAATTTCCTTCACGAGTTGGTATTTTTCTGATGTTATTAACACAGTCACATACAATCTTCCTTGACTTTTTTCTAAAACACGACATATGTATGTACATACCTATATGCATTATAATTATAGTTAAGAAAATAATTTATAGATTTTCCATCAAATATATGTAATAGGGAAGAACTTTTACTTCTAAAATGCTGCTATTTGAAACCTCAAAAATCTGTTGCAGGTAATTGATGTTAATCTCTGAGACTTTCAAAAAATTCTTCAGGGATTGAGTCTTATATCCCTAGAATGGTTAAGTCAGAAGGGTCTCTTTTAGTTCAATGATTCAGCTTTTCCAAGCAGCACCATCCAGTTCATCATTTTATATTTCTTTTGATTGTTGACTTTGTCACCTTAGGCATGTGCTATCAGGAGCTGTATTCTGTCCCTATTTGTCCTAAGTCTTATTCTTGTCTACCACTGGACTGAGGAATGGTTATTAACAAAGTGTATTCCTTTTTAAAAGCATTTGTTCTTTCCTATCTTCTCTTCTTTTTTTCCTTACAACTCCTCGGGCAACAGCAGTTACCTGGGACAGAGGAGGCATCCTGTTTCCTTAGGCAAGTGCACCCAACTTGAATATTGCTGGCAAAGAGTACTTTTGGAGACCTTGTTGGCATGTGTTCAAAGAACTGATTGCTGTCAGGTAGACAGACTGTATTTTCTTTTCCCTGAGATAGCTGTCACTGGTTCACTTTCAGATTTTGTTTTTTTTTCCCATTAGTACCTCCTTTTTTCTTGTTCTCATTTCTCTCTCCCAAGAGGACTGTTCCTTGCCAGATATACTTTAAAAGTATTACTTAATTTATTTTTATATATTTGAATATTGCATTCATTGGTAAAATTTTTTCTTATTAACATATTATTTTTATATACTTTGCCCTTAAATAGATAAGCTTTTCAAGCAAATAATAGGTATTACAGCTAGAAAACCAATATGTATACTGAAAAATCAACCTGGCAGTCAAGCATAAGACAAATCTCATTAATTTCTTTTGCATTCACCACAACTATATTTTTTAAAAAAGACTACTTTGAAAGTTGCAATTTCTTTTCACATTGTAGTTTAATAAAACATCAGAAAGACATTATAGTTGAGGTAGAATTGAAATAGGCACCAGAAGGCATCTGCTTTTCTTAATTGTGATGAAAATGCTAGGTTTGTCTGTTTTGTAGAATATTTCTTTCCACTCATACCTTTCCTTAGGTGGGACATTCACCTCCCCACTCCTCTGGGGTTTTAGTTTACCCTGGAAAAACAACGAGGATAAAAGTTAGGAGGACAGTCCAGTAGAAGATGGATGAAATAGATAGTCTTCACATAATAACGAACTGAAGTTGGACTATAAGAGTAGGCACGTTAGCAAGAAATTTTCTTGTAGTTTTCTACACCCAAGGCCTGATCAGGTTTTCCAACAACTTCTGAAGGTCCTTCCTTCCTAACAATGTGTGGAATCTGAAGGCTTTTATCTTCTCTCCATCTTCTCTGTGGAAGATCAACTGTGACTGATACTCTGGGAGAGTGATTCAGAGGTTAAGAATAAGAAGCAGAACTATTTGCAAAGGGTAAGAATGAGGTAAACCATGGCTGGAAGAAGAAGCAAAGGATTTATTTTATTTTATTATTATTATTATTTTTTTTTTTTAGAGAGAGAGACAGAGCATGAGTGGGGAAGGGGCAGAGAGAGATGGAGACAGAATCTGAAGCAGGCTCCAGGCTCTGAGCCATCAGCACAGAGCCCGATGTGGAGCTTGAACCCATGAACCTTGAGATCATGACCTGAGCCAAAGTCAGACGCTTAACTGACTGAGCCACCCAGGTGCCCTGCAAAGGTTGTATTTTAAATATGGAGAACTCCCTGCTGTCTACTTCAGGTGAACTGTACATGAACACTGCAAACTTGAGGGGGAAAAATGAAGAATGATTAGATTCTTTCAATATGCCTGGTTATTTAATATCACTTTTTTATTTCTGGTTTTACACTACTTATTGAATATTTGGGAGCTAGTTTGGGTCATGTGCATGGCCATGTGCATGGACATGCCTGACTGGGCTAGGTCACACTTGCTTTGACTTCAAATGATTAGAGGAGTAGGATGGTACTACGTGGGTGCAGTCTTTCTCCTGGAAGGATATGGGAGAGATGATTTTGATTTGAGCTATGAATTGCTAGGGGCATAATATCTAAGAATGAATGTTTTAGCCAAACAGTATAGATTATACTGTGTGAGATTATCAGCATGATCATCTCAAGAAACTTTCTGAAGGAACTTCCAGGTGAAGCAGCTTGTTGAAGGGACATTTGTACATGGTATCATGTCATGTGGGATTTCAAAAATATATTGTCAGATGGACTTTCTCTAAATATGTAGAGAAGACAGTGAGAGGTGACTATGTTGTAGGAGTGAGCCATCAGATTGAATCAAGAGGGCCTTACATTTGGGTCTGGATCAGTTTGGGATTTTACCATGAAACTGCATGGTGTTGTGTGCATAACACAAGAACTGGTTATTCACATGCTTAGTTAAGAAAGACACCAAGGATCATATATTTCAGGTTCAGAGAACCCACCAACAGTTGTCTTTTTAACTTTGTGCAAGGGTTGTTGGAAGATACCAGTTAGTATCTTAGCCTTGCTGGCACCTGCAAAAGTTAAGTCAGTTAGTTAAACTGACACATCCACTCCTGCTATGTCTCATCAGGATTCCAGAAGATGTGGGAAGGGAAAGAAATCAGATTTTGGACAAGTACAATGTTTGGAAATTGTGGCTTCCCTCACGCCCTTGGAGCGTATAGAGTGTTAAGAGCCCTAAGAAAGATGTTTTTTCAAGTGTGGGGTGACACATTAAAAGGGCAGTAGAGTTTTGTTTCCAGGGTGGATTTTGTTTCATTACTGGTTTACCTCAACTGCTTTGGTGCTATCAGAAAAGATATGAATAGTGGAGGGAGATGGCATGGCTAAAGAATGGTAGAATGGACATTAGGATCACTCTTCCCTTTCATGTTCTTGACTCCCTAGAGGAATTAAAGGTGATTAAAAATTTATTTATTTATTTATTTATTTATTTATTTATTTATTTGAGAGAAAGAATGTGCACACACATGTGCAAGCAGGGGAGGAGCAGAGGGAGAGAGAGAATCTCAAGCAGGCTCCACACCCAGCAAGGAGCCTGACGTGGGGCTCGACGCAGAGCTCAATCCCATCACCTGAGTCGAAATCAAGTCGGTTGCATGAATAGACACTTTTCCAAAGAAGACATCCAGATGGCTAGCAGACACATGAAAAAATGCTCCACATCACTCATCATCAGGGAAATACAAATCAAAACCACAATGAGATACCACCTCACACCTGTCAGAATGGCTAACATGAACAACTTAGGCAACAACAGATGTTGGTGAAGATGCAGAGAGAGAGGATCTTGTTTGCACTATGTGTGGGAATGCAAACTGGTGCAGCCACTCTGGAAAACAACATGGAAGTTCCTCAAAAAAATTAAAATTAGAACTACCCTGTGACCCAGCACTAGCACTACTAGGTATTTATCTGAAGGATATAGGAGTGCTGATTTGAAGGGGCACTTGCACCCCAATGTTTATAGCAGTGCTATCGACAAGAGTCAAACTATGGTAAGACCCTAAATGTCCATGGGCTGATGAATGGATAAAGAAGATGTGGTACATATATACAATGGAATATTACTCAGTTATCAAAAAGAATGAAATCTTGCCATTTGCAACCATGTGGATGGAACTAGAGCATATTGTGCCAAGAGAAATAAGTCAGTCAGAGAATGACAAATATCATATGACTTCACTTTTGTGTAGAACTTGAAATACAAAACAGATGACCATAAAGGAAGGGAAGTAAAAGTAATATAAAAACAGGGAGGGAGATAAACATTAAGAGACTCTTACATATAGAGAACAAACTGAAGTTTGCTAGAGGGGTTTTGGATTGGGAGATGGGCTATACGGGCAAGGGCATTAAGGAGGACACTTGTTGGGATGAGCACTGGATATATGTAAGTGATGAATCACTAAATTCTATTCCTGAAATCATTATTACACTATATGTTAACTAACTTGGGTGTAAATTGAATTGAGATTCCAATCAAGTAGGAAGACTTGGTTTGAAAGAATGAAATTTATGACACTACTATAAAAATATAACTATTTTATGTTTATACCTACATAAATTTAGGTTCTTAACTAAACCAGTTAATGCTAGCTCATAAATTTTTCACCAAAAATTTGAGTTATAGCTAATTTTCCTAATTGGTGAATCACAACTATATCAGAACAAAAATAATAATCAATGGGATTATTCAGAAGTTTTTTTTTTTTAGGTTTATTTATTTTTGACAAGGAGTGAGCAGGAGAGGGGCAAAGAGAGAGGGGGACCGAGGATCTGAAGTGGGCTCCACACTGACAGCAGAAAGCCTGATGCGGGGCTTGATCTACTGACTAGTTCTGGTTCAGGGTCTCTCAAGAGGTTGTTATCAAGCTGTTGGCCAGAGCCATACTCATCTCAAGGCTTAACTGGGGCTTATAGTTGTTGGCAGGCCCCTGTTCCTCACTGGCTTGTTGGTTGAAAACTAGCTTCTCACCACCTGGGCCTCTCCATACGGCTGCTCACAGTATGGTAGTTCGCTTTCTCCAGCGTGAGACCTCCAAAATAGACAGAGGAGAAGCCCATGGTGGAAGCCAAGGTCTTTTATAAACTAAACATAAAAGTGACATAGTGCCACTTTTGGTGTGTGTTCTTGGTGACATAGACCAACTCTGGTACAACATGGACCAGACTACTCAAGAATGAACGTAAATATCAGGAGGTAGGGGTCTCTAGGGAACTGCGTTGGAGGCTGTCTCTAAATTCAGGCATGGGTGGGGAAATACTCCTCAATGCCACACAAACAGTGGTCTCTTTTTTGTAAACCTTACACTAGGTAATATAAAAGGTTTATCTAGAGTGAGTATTGTAGGAACTGTAGATAGAAAAGGGTTGGATATTTGATTGTAGATACAAGTGATAACTCACCGGGGCTGGTGTTACCGTATCTATCCACCTGTCTACTCTGACCCATAGAAAAGCTAGGTATTTCTGGAGAAATTAGCAACTCTTCTCAGGAAGCTGCTCTGCTCTGTACAAAGCTACATACCAATTTCTCGTCCGTCACAAATGGAAGAGGAAGTGTTACTACCATTACTGCAGTCTTTAGAGACACCTCTAGGAGGTATGTGAACAGTTTTCTCCCTTTTCACCTCTTATGGGTCATATTGTGTCCACCAAAAAAATTTATTGAAGCCCTAATGGCCCTGTGTGGGTGAGTGTGACCTTATTTGGAAATACAGTCTTTACAGGTATAAGAAGTTAAAGGGAGGTCATCAGGGTCTTATGTCCATATGACTGATGTTTCTATAATAGGAAAATGTCATGTAGAGACAGAGACACCTGAGGTGAGAGCACCATGTAATGAGAGACAGAAATTATAGTGTTGCACCTACAAACCAAAGAACCCAAGTAATTATTGGCAAACTGCCAGAAGGAAGGAGGAAGCAAGAGAGGATTCTTCTCTTTAGAGGGAGCATGGTGCTGCTGGCCCCCTGATTTCCGCTTCTAGCCTCTAGAACCATGAACAATAAATTTCTGTTGTTTTAGACACCTCGACTGTGGCACATAATCATAGCAGCGCTTGGGAAACTGATACAAACTTTACTTTGGAGCAAAGTACTAACCCAAAATGCTTTGTGCCCTGTCCCAAAGCAGTGAATATAAGAGGACAAGGTTAGATGAAGATGAAGAAAAGATAGAGTTTGTAAGCCTAACAATCCACTGGAGATAAACTATAAGAGGTCATCAATATCAAAGAAACAGGCTCAGAGTTTACCTCAGATGAGGCAAAATTTTAATTTCCTTAATTGCTCTAAAGCGTATATTTTGTATTGGTAAAACTATTCCTGCTGATCCGATGACAGGAAAAAATCCCAGAGTATCAAATGGAAATAGGAAACCAGCTCCCCTGTGGTTTCCCATCCTCATTCCTCCTGAGCAGAGCCCTTGACCACTCCCCAGACCACTGCTGGAAGCCTGCCCTACTTCTTGTGAGTCAGGGGTCTCTCTTGTGTCATCACAAGAGACATTGTGTGCTCTGCTTTGTCTCTAAGTTTTGTCCTTGTAAAAGAAGCTCTCTTTGGAATTTAGAAAACCTCTTTCTCTCTCAACAAAGGCTAAATTTCTACGCCAATATTCCACTAGGAAATTAAGAAATCAAGTTGGAAATTCAAAGCAGAGTAGCAATAAATTCCCTTTCGGAGATTTTCTCCTTCACATACACTCTGAACATTGCTTGCTGTTTATCCACTTTGAGAAAGGCTTCGATTTCACTTTTCCTTTTCTGCAACACTATATATCCCATGGACCTGCCTGTACTGTCTGAAAAACAGTAAGTGGGAGCGAAGCACATCTTTTCCTTAGCAAAATGGTAGTTGTGATTGAAGTCTAAGCTAAAAACAGATTCTTCTATTAGAAGCATCAATGCCATGCTAGACCTGGGTTGCAGACGTGGGACTTCTTGTATCCTCATATGAAAGAGACTAGAGAGGAGAAGCAAAGTCTCTCAACTGTTACAAGGGCACTGATTCCATTCACGAAGGCTCTACCCTCATGACCTCATCTAATCCTAATCCCCACCTCCTAATACCATCATTCTTGGGGATAGAATTTCAACCTATGAATTTTGGAGGGACACAAATGTTCAACCTATAACACAAGATTTGCTTTTTCTCCCTTCTAGCTAAGTATTGGATCATACTGCTTCTTTATAGTGTCAAGACTCGATAAGGGGGAAAAACATTTTTTTTTTTCCATTTGAGTAAACAGATTTTTATAATCTGAAGATTGGATTAGAGGCTTTTATATAAGATGTTAACACGTAATACCTTGAATTGAGTTTTATTCATTCAGTAAGTATTTACTGAGTGTTATCATCTCTGTGCCAGCTGCTGGAGATACAGTGGTGAGGAAGCCAGTTAAGGTCTCTGTTCTCATGGAGTTTAGACTCCAGTGGGAAAGACAGACAGTGAATGAATCATCATTCACTCATTCATTTGTCAAACCAACAGGAAAAAATCAGAAATATCCTTGCATTCTGACAAATGCATACACCTGTGTAACCCAAGCCCTCACTGAAACATGGGACTTTACCCAATTCCAGAGAGTTCTTTCGTGCTTGAAATATTCTTCTCTAGAATTTGGCATGACTGGCTCCTTTTTGTCATTCAGAACTCAGCTTAAATGTTTCTTCCCGGTACTCTCCCCTCCCTCCCAACCATGTTAATTTCTAATCTAACCTCGTTAAACATTCCCTTGGTGTGTAGCTCAGGGATGGTATGGTTTAAGAAATCCCTGTTCATTAATATGTACCCCAGATATTCACGTTGGTATTTTGTAAGAGAATATCCTCAGTTTTTTCTATGATCGAGTTATGTTTTACTTTTCACTACCATCCACATGACTTTCAGACACTCCATTAACCATTTTTATGATCAAATGTTGAAGTAATGCCATTTATTTGAAGAATTGCTTTGAGTCTAATTAGAGTTTTGAAATTCATTTAATAGATGCTGAAGACCTTGGGTAGTTGTTATCAATTATTAAGGATAGGATTCAAGTGTTCTATTGTAGGGTTCAGGTTAATTTTTGATTCTCACAAAATCTGCTTGCCTTATTTTTTCTCAATCATTATGTTGAAGTAGATATGTATTAGAAAATTTCTTTGTAAAAATTTCCATATCGATGCTGTATAGAAAAAGATGTAAGATCTATCCCTATGCCATGTTTATCTTCAAAGAGTTTTTTCTTTTCTTTTCTTCTCTTTTCTTTCCTTTTCTTTTCTTTTCTTTTTTCATTTCTTTTCGTTTCTTTTTTTTTGTCTCTCTCTTCCCTCCCTCCCTCCCTTCCTTTTTTCCTCCCGTTCCTTTCTTTCTTTTTGGAGGTAGAAATAATTTTGTAGAATGATATGCTAATATCCATTTCTCTTTCTGTGTTATATATTTGTTTTCACCTTCAGGGATTCCAACCCTGTGAGTGATGACTGGTACTATCATCTATCCTTCTCTCTCCCTGCACCTGCTATTTACACAGGGATAATTTTACTTACCTAAATTGGCCACCTTGTCAGAAATAGCTCCAACGGAAGTTCAAATTCAAGGAAACAAGGTCTTGTAGTATGGGCAAGAAACAAGATTTTTGCAAAATGAGTGTCAAATGTTAAGACTGAACATAAACTACAAGTCTCTCTTTGCATTACCCAGTATTTGATACTACTCAGCTCCAAGATGAGTAACTCAATTAGTGGTATTTGTAACTGTTGTAACATCAGAGAGCATGGAATCTCAAAATACTCTTTAATCCTCCCAAATATTAGACAAATATTATTATTAGCTTATTAGATATCTGGGAAATGAGTACAAAAGACAGACTGAAAGGGAAAATGAAAAGCTGGTGACATTTTTAACAAATGGTTAAAATGAACACAGGTTTGCCAATGGATAGTTGCAGAAATGGGGAAGCTAGTTTGGTACTCTCGGCTGGATAAGAATAGAGATTGTCATAAAGTGCTTATGTATATTATTAATACAGGTTTTCTTTTTTTTTAATTTTTTAATGTTTATTTATTTTTGAGAGGGGGAGAGGCAGAGTATGAGTGGAATAGGGCAGAGAGAGGGAGACACAGAATCTGAAGCAGGCTCCAGGCTCCAAGCTGTCAGCACAGAGCCCGGCGGGGGACTCGAACTCATGGACCATGAGATCATGACCCGAGCCAAAGTCGGATGCTTAACCTACTAAGACACCCAGGCGCCCCAATAGCAGGTTTTCTTAAAGCACACACTAAACTACCTCCTCTTGCAAGGAAATGCCTCTAAATTAGTGCTAAGAAGAGAGAGCTGGTTCCTGAGGCGATGGAATCTCCCAAGGTTCTAGAAGCAGTTGTTCTGATTTGTCATTCTTGAAAGCAAGAGCCTGCTTTGCCACTTTACACAGTCTTTGCATCTCAAACAGGCAAATAATTTTAACCTATTGAGCTGTTTCTAGAAAGCGTGAGGAGAGTGGGTACAGCACAGGGGATTAGCTCCTAGCCAGGCTTTTCTGGATCACTGAATATCACCCTATAAACAGACATTTGACTGAATAGCTGAAAGTCCATTTACACTTTTATTTCATGAATTTTACTTATTTTCACTTATTCTTTTTCAAGGTGGGGATGCATTCTGAATTTGATGTGTTGGTTCCAGAGGGTAGCTCTAAAAATACTATTAAAATAATACGTGCTTGCTTCTTTACCTTTGGGTTTTAGTTTTATAAGGTTATTAGCAACATTTGCATGTATATGTGAAAAGCGCATTGTGGAATGCAAAAATAACATCTTGCTATTTTTGCACTGCTCTCTCAGTGTAGTATGCAGATATTTGCTCCAGTTCAGTGATATCTAGCATGAAAATTCAACAGAATTTACACTTGAAAGTATAAATTTATTTTGAAAGTTAGTAAGCATTTTTTGTGATGAGTTTCCTTCATAAGATGAATCTCTAGTTTTCATACTAAAGCCACAAGTGAAGTCAGGACTCATGAATTAAGGAATTATGGAATTACGTAGGCATAAAAAATTTAAAAAATTAAATTAGAACGAACATGTGCATGTTCCTATTCGCTTTTTCCAGTGTGTACCCCTTTAGTACTGGATGTTTTTCATTTAGTAGAGGTGCAAAAGCATAGATGTAGGCAATGATTTAGGATGTGGAATAATCAAAAGATTGTACTTAATGAAATTTGATATGAGTGGACCGCTATTTGGTTAAAATGATACCATCAAAGTTCCATTTGAAACTTTTCTTAGGAAAAATCTCCACTGTAAGGATAAATATTGGCAAAGCTTTCTTAGGTAAAAGGAAGATATTATAGATGCAAACTTTCTCTTGGTTTGCAGAATTCATTTCACCTCTAGGAATTGTGTTATGAAGACAGGAAATCATAAAAGTTAGTGTTCTGCCTGACTTCAAGGAATAGTGTGCCTTCAAGGGATACTATTTTATTTTATTTTACTTTACTTTATTTTATTATTTTATTTTATTTCTTCCCATTTTATTTTATTATTTTTTGTTTTATAAATTTCTATGAATAGAAAAGGCTAGTATTAGTATTTACCTGGAAACAAAACAAATAAATGCAGCTGAAATCTTTTAAAGGTTACAAACAAATTGGAGGAAGTTGGTCAAAACATATAAACTTCCAGTTATAAGATAAGTAAAGACTCAGGATGTAATGTAAAACATGAAGACTAGGGCCTCCACTGCTCTATGATACATAGGAAAGCTGTTAAGAGAGGAAATTCTGAGAATTCTCATCACAAGGAGAAAAAATTGCCTTTCCTTTTTAATATATCCATACGAGAAGATGGATGTTAGCTGAACTTATTGTGGTAATAATTTATTTCACAATATATGTCAATCAAACCATAATGCTGTATGCCTTACACTTATGCTGCAGTACAGATCAATTATTTCTCAATAAACTGGGAAAAAGTTTAACAATGAAAAAACTGAATGTTACAAATATAACTGCATCTTCTAAAAGTGATCAAATATTGTTTTCCGGATCAAATTCTTTTTTTCCAGCTGCGATGGATCAAGTATGTTTATTATTAAATATTTACATATGGAGTACAATTCTGTCTCATAGAATTGTCATTATGTCACAACAGTATTTAGTTTTCTGATCTTGCTGCTGATTATCTTTCTGATCTAGGCTGCCTAAAACAAAAGGATATTTTGGCTTATGCCATGCGGTTGAAAATAAATATGACAGATGCTGCATGACCAAAACAAAGACCCATCTAATTGCTTTCATTTGGGGTCCAGAATTCTGTTTGCCTCAAGCAAAAAAGCAACCAAGTAGCATAGTGGGTATATTTTCATTAATACAATCATTCCAATACTGGTCAGTGGGAAGTAGGGGTTAGGGAATATAAATAATGATCATAAAAATATTTTATATTCTTCAAAAGGTAGAGACTACCTTGGAGGCAGGAAAGAACACACCATTCTGTCTCAACAGAACCACGTGTATTAGGCATGGTTCCCTCACATACACACTTAGAATAATGTTTGGCCAAATGCCTGGGCACCCCGTGGCTCAGTCAAGTTGACACACACAATGGACTATCACACCACATAAGCAGTAAAAATATTGTCCCTAGCAATGGTGGAATTGTTAAAGGCAGAAGGCGAGTCTTGTTTTCCATCAGTATAATAATAGCTACACATACACTCTGATGCTCAAGTCCTCAATTTAAACCACTTGTGAGAGGGAGAAGTCACAGCAGGTGCCAAGGACATAGAAAGCATAAATCAGTTCTTTTCACAGGAGTTGCTGATGCAAGCAGTCCAGGTTAAGTGCTACATATGTCATTCGATATGTGGCCATGCTCTATGTCACTGTGTCCTTCATCACAGCAATTATTAACAACTGTCTGTGACTTACCAGTATTCTTTGTTAGGTGGTAGATATAATATATTTTAATCAATTAATTAATTTTTAAATTTACATCCAAGTTAGCATATAGTGTAACAATGATTTAAAGAGTAGATTCTTTAATGCCCCTTGCGCATTTAGCCCATACCCCCTCCCACAACCCCTCCCGTAACCCTCTGTTTGTTCTCTAGAGTTAAGAGTCTTTACGTTTTGTCCCCTCCCCTGCTTTTATGTTATTTTTGCTTCCCTTCCCTTATGTTCATACGTTTTGTACCTTAAAGTCCTCATATGAGTGAAGTCGTATGATATTTGTCTTTCTCTAATTTCGCTTAGCATTATACCCTCTAGTTCCATCCACATGGTTGTAAATGGCAAGATTTCATTCTTCTTGATTGCTGATTAATACTCCATTGAATATATATACCACATCTTCTTTATCCATTCATCCATCAATGGACATTTGGACTCTTTCCATACTTTGGTTATTGTTGATAGCACTGCTATAAACATTGGGGTGCATATGCCCTTTTGAAAAGGCACACCCGTATCCTTTGGATAAATACCTACTAGAGAAATTGCTGGGTCCTAAGGTAGTTCTGTTTTTAATTTTTTGAGGAACCTCCATACTGTTTTCCAGAGTGGCTGCACCACCTTGCCTTGCCACCAACAATGCAAAAGAGATCCTCTTTCTCCGCTACTTCGCCAACATCTGTTGTTGCCTGAGTTGTTCATGTTAGCCATTCTGACAGGTGTGAGGTGGTATCTCAGTGTGGTTTTGATTTGTATTTCCCTGATGATGAGTGATGTGGAGCATTTTTTTATGTGTCTGTTAGCCATCTGGATAACTTCTTTGGAGAAGTGTCTATTCATGTCTTTTGCTCATTTCTTCACTGGATTATTTGTTTTGGGGGTGTTGAGTTTGACAGGTTCCTTATAGATTTTGGATATTGACCCTTTATCTGATATGTCATTTGCAAATATCTTCTCCCATTCTGTCGGTTGCCAATTGCAGGCAGTCACATTGTCTGTATTTTTGTTATGATTTCCTCAATGCCTGGTGTGTAAGAGTAGATTTTGAACAAATTCAGATCAAAGGAAGGAAAATATAGATAGGTTGACCCAGAAATTAAAATCAGTCTAAACAATAGTGGGAGAGCTAAGCACAAGGAATTGGAAAAAAATTTTCTATTAGAAAAATAGAAAAATAGCCTTTGGCTAGAGATAGGAGAATACCAGAATAGGGCATTAGTATAATAGAGGTATAAACTTTTGGAACACAGTATGGGAGTATAAAACTAACAAAGCTTTTTATATGCTGCATTTTCTTGTATGCCTGCAGACTGCTCTGATCTGCTTCCACAACTTATGGACCTAATTGAGTTGTGTGAACCCCTGTTGGCCTTTGATCTCCTAGTTTTCTCTTGATTGCCACCTCAGTTTTAGACTAAGATGTACCTCCTGCAGAGGCGTTATTTTTATAATGTTGAGTACTAGAAGGGTCAGGCTTGGGTCAGAAGAATTGGTAATTGCAAAACTCAATGCTGCTGAATTAGAAGGGATAATTATTAGAGTCAATCATTTTGAGAAACTGGGAATACTTTGTATGCAGTTTCTGACCTCGAATTTGCCATTTTCAGAAGAGTTCACTGGGAATATTCTAGCCTTTACAGATTGGGCTGGGTATATTTACTGGTCTGTGTCAGTCTAAGGATTTAATAAGCAGCCTCTTAGAGAACAGCAGACTGCAATGGTGGATGAGCTTCCTATCTGTCAGATCATGTCCCCAAAGAATGTTTAGCGGTCACGGAAAGTTCGAACATGCAAATATAGAGGCCCGACACATGTCCAAATTTGGAAGAGTTTAAGGAGCTTTGAGGGGCTTCACCCTGTTCCACAATTGGGGTTTGCACTTAGATGAGGCCCTTAAGAAAGCCATACTGTGGAACAGGAAAACCAGCTTGTGAGGAAAAAACCCTAAAGGGTCATTGTGAGTAATGACAAAGGACAGAGCCATAGAGCTTGAGCCAGACTGACCAGCACGGCCTGGTTCTTAGAGGGAAATAAGGTCAGGCTGTGCATTGCTATCCCCCTAGCCAGACACTCCCTTTCTTTCCCAAATGTTGATGTTAACAGGAAGAAGGAAGTCTGTGAAATAGGTAAGAAATTTCCAAAAGCTCTGCTGTGAGAAACTCTTTTGAATGAAGTGGTTTACAACCAGCTCAAGAATCAGTATGAATATGGTGAAGTCCTTGGGGGGGGTTGGAGGAATTTGGTTATAGGGCTGACTAAAAGTAGCTTGATTGTTCAACTTGGTGATTGCAGAAGTAAAATGCCAATGGAAAGAAAGGAAGAGAAAATTGTTTACTTACATTAGCTATTCATTTTCAGCGTTGGCAGATCTAAATGTCAAAGATAGATCTGGTCTTTGTAGTGAACGGGTCAGAAACCTCACAAGAACAACCACAAGAAATAAATTAGCACAGTAGTCATGGAAATGTGTGTTGTATTTTCTTAAACCAAATACTCACATTTGGCTCTGACAAGGAAACTGGGGCCTGTGTTGGGTCGTAGCTACAGGAAGGACTTGTCAGTTTTCTTCTTCAGCATCTGCTGGGGACTGCATTGGAGTTTGAAGCCTATGGGAGAGGAAGAGTCGTCTCCAGCAAGGATCCTCTGGGGTCAGCTCTGCCAAGTTGCCTCTGCATTAATAGCCTTTTTCTTTCTTCCTGCTCTGACTGAACCCATTCTTTTTTTTTTTTTAACATTTATTTATTTATTTATTTATTTATTTATTTATTTATTTATTTCAATATATGAAATTTATTGTCACATTGGTTTCCATACAACACCCAGTGCTCATCCCAAAAGGTGCCCTCCTCAATACCCATGAACATTTATGTATTTTTGAGAGAGAGAGAGAGACAGACAGACAGAGTGTGAGCAGGGGAGGGGCAGAGAGACAGGGAGACACAGAATTTGAAGCAGACTCCAGGCTCTGAGCTGTTAGCAGCACAGAGCCCGATGCGGGGCCCGAACCCACAAACAGTGAGATCATGACCCGAGCCAAAGTCTGACATTTAACTGACTGAGCCACCCAGGCGCCCCTGACTGAACCCATTCTTAAACAGCTCCAGATTTTATTCTCAGGAGCTCTCATGAGAAAAGCATGTGGTGGATTTACAGTAAAGGGAGGCAGTGTATGTGGACAGCCTCTGTTTTACACAGGATTGATGGTAGCTCATTTTGCCATTGATTTCAAAGCTACTTGCTCACTAGAAACTTTCCTTCTACCGCTAACCACATCTACACTTAGCATGGTGAAACGAATACTCAGTTGCTTACCTAAAATAAAAAATAATTTTCTCTGGGGTATATTTGTTTCATTTATTATCAAAGTCACAATTAGTTCGGTTTTAATGTAAGGCAGAGGAAGATGTATATACTAGGTATTTTATTTTCATTCATCTCTAAAATAATTGAATAGTTTTTTCTTTCATGATATGTGTGCGTGCGTATGTGTGTGTGTGTGTGTGTGTGTTTTCTTTTATGGAGAGCTATCTACCAATAGCACAAAAGGTGTCTTTAATCTGTGGTGACATTCTCTAGTTCACTGAACTTATTTTTATTTGTTAAGGATCTGTGGGGAACTCTGTTGTTTTATAGCCAGCTTACTGTTATCTCCTTGTTAGAATTTATTAAATTAGTTTATGTATTTATTTATTTTTTGCTCTTTATGACATAGACTGATGTGATTTCCATTTATTTACTTACTCTTATTTTCCATTATTTTAACCTCTGAAGAATAGTGTCTTTATTAACACTCTGGGATTGTACTCCCAGAAAACAAATAAACAATAGAAACTTCTGGTTCTGTCAAAATTCTTTTATCTTTAAAGGTCAGCTCAAATTGTGCTTCCCTTCTGTGGTTTTTCCAGATATCTCCTGAGTCAGAAGTATTTCTTTTATCTTGTATGATCCTTTAGCACATTGTATCACTTAAAAACAAAACAAAAAAACCTTTTTCTGTAAATGACATTTGACATTCAGGAAAAGTACATCCTAGGGCTTTAAAAGTCATGAAATGTGTAAACACAATTTAGCTTACAATTTTTTCTTTTGCAGCTGTAGTGATTGAAGATACTATACAAATTTTCTTTCTTCTTGTTTCCACATAAGATAATGGGAGATATCCATATTCTTTTTTTTAAGATTTAAAAAAACCCACTATTTTAATGTTTATTTAATTTTTTGAGAGAAAGAGAGATAGCATGTGTGGGGGAAGGGGCAGAGAGAGGGAGACACAGACTCTGAAGCAGGCTCCAGTCTCTGAGCTGTCAGCACAGAACCTGACATGGGGCTTGAACTCATGAGCCACGAGATCCTGACCTGAGCCGAAGTCAGACACTTAACCCACTGACCCACCCAGCCGCCCCTGGAGATATCCATATTCTCAATCAATTTACCATTTAGTACTTTATTTCAAACGTCTATTTCCTGGTAAAGGGTGGAGGTGGGGGAGCTTTTTTAGACCTCTGTACTTTTTGTGCCCTTTAATCACAACCCTAGCAACTGATTTTCTTTGGACTTTTTTTTTTAAGAGATGCGTGTGCTAGAAGGACACTTAGGTTTACTCACTATCTGAGTAGTTCATACGTACAAATTAATGTCAAAGAGAACCCAGTCTGTTAGAATGGAGCCAAAACATGGTTACACATCATGAACTTTTGGAACTCTGTATAAAGAGTCAAAAGCTGCAAACGGCAAGGACTAATGGTCTTTTGTGGTTATTTATGTCCCTCACTGGATTAAATGTATATTTAAAGAAAAATATGTTACTGGTTGCCTTTTTGTTTTTTTAATTATGCTCTTACTAGTTTTTAAAAAGTTTATTTATTTATTTTTAGAGAGAGAGTGAGAGAGTGCAAGCACATGAGTGGGGAAGGGGCATAGAGGAGAGAGAATCCCAAGCAGGCTGGCTCTTTCAGTGGTGGGGCTCCATCCCATAAACCGTGAGATCACGACCTGAGATCACGACCTGAGCTGAAATCAAGAGTAGGGTGTTTAATGGACTGAGCCACCCAGGGGCCCCTCTTTTTTTAAAAAAAAAATAAACACAACCACCTAGATCAATGCCTTGTACAAAAATAGTATTTGTATAAAGTGGACTTGTTTGTATAAGGTTGTATTTGGTGGCCTGTTCATAACAATGTGTTTTGAAGCGTTTTATGGGGAGGGTAAAAGGTGATACCTAAGAAATAGCCCTCTGAATGAAAAGTACCATGGTTTAGATCACAGAATTTACGTTCTTCTGCTTATTAGATTTCTCATCTTGGGGAAATTATTTACTCTAAAAATTTTGGAAAAATTCATCCACAAAATGGAATAGAGAATAATGGTATATACTGTCTAAAATTCTCATTAGGTTAAAATTAGGGAATAGATTCAATGAATACTGGCACTAATAAGTATTCAATAGAGACTAGTTGTTACCGTTAATTTTAATTATGATCATTAATCAATTAGTTGTTTTTATTTCCCATAAAAGTGTTTATGGAAGGAATCTGTTTAGGCAGAGAACTGACAACAATGGCAAACATTCTTCTTTTTCCTCTAAGATTTTATTTGAATTCAAATTAGTTAACATATAGTGTAGTATTGGTTTCGGGAGTAGAATTTAGTGATTCATCACTTTCATATAACATGCAGGGCTCATCACAAGTGAACAATGGCAAACATTCTTTACTGAAGCAAAACCTACTGTGAAAATAGCATGGGAGTCACTTGGAGCTTCATAAGTTTCTTTCTAGTGTAACATTGTGATTGTTGATTTTTCTTTTAAACAAATTGTCCGTTTACTATGAGCCAAATCTCCTCACGTTTTTCATCCACTGATCTTGATATGCACGATTACAAAAATTACAGTATGTGCCCTGTGTCGTCTGACAACTCTGTGCTTCATTAGCTTTTGTGTAAATAAGGTTACATAATAACAGGTGATTTTTAATTGTTGTGACAGTTTTGAACTTCATTCTAATGAAATCTAATGAATTTTGAAAGGCATTCTCTTGCCTTAGTCTAGTGGTTGAGATCGCAGACTCTGGTATTAGATTGCCTGGGTTTGAAAACTGGCTCCCAAAAGCTGGGAATATTTATAAACCTCTCCTTCCTTCAGTTTCCTCAATGGCAAAAAAAAAAAATAAAATAAAATAATAAAAAAATAAATGTTAATAGTACCTCCCACGTAGGATTATGGTAAGGACTAAATACCTTAGTACATTTAAAGTGCTTAGAACACTGGCACAAAGGAAATGCCTAAGAAATATTAGTTATAATTACCACTAAACATTTTTAAAAAATGTTTTTATTTATTTTTGAGAGATAGAGAGACAGAGCATGAGCTGGGGAGGGGCAGAGAGAGGGAGACGCGGAATCCGAAGCAGGCTCCTGGCTTCGAGCTGTCAGCATAGAGCCCGAGGCGGGGCTCAAACTTGAGAACCCGAGATCATGACCTGAGCTGAAGTTGGATGCCCAACCAACTGAGCCCTCCAGGTGCCCCTATTACTAAACATTTTTGAATCACCTTGGAAAGAAATGGGTCTTGTTGAACTTAATATACTTTATATACTGTGAACTTCATATACTCTGGATCCTGAATGCAAATATGCTGGTAGGACAGAACTCTTTGTTGGCTTGCTATAAATCTGTCTGTATGTGCATGTTGGAAGCCTCTCTTTGTTATAAAGGTTGAAGTTCAGCAAAAGGCAAATGTACATGATGACTGGGACATACGTGACGTCCATTCGATCCCCAAATGTCTGACTTGATGCCAGTGTTTAAAGTGTATAGTTCCATAAGCTATGGAGCAACTCCTTGGCAATGCTACTTATTCTTTCTTTTGAATTTTAAATCTTTCAACGATGGTTAAAATCAGTGAGAAGACTTCCTCAGTAATCACCCTGGCTACCAGGTGTAATTCAGAGATCTTCATTGTGGCATGTGTTTGGAAGGCAAACTGGTGACAAGAAAGCAGGGTTCTTGACGTGACTATTACTCTTGCTGGAATAAAACTTTGCAGCATAGGAATCTCAGAAAACAGCTGCTTTACATTAGTACACGGTAGTGTAGTACATTTTCAGCAGGAAGTCTTTTATTCAACTATTACACAGAGCCTATTATGTAATGTAGTTTTTAAAAAATGCTTATTTATTTTTTTAAGAGAGAGAGAGAGAGAGAGAGAGAGAAAGCGTGTGAGCAGGGGAGGGGCAGAGAGAGAGAGAGTGGGGTAGAGGATCCAGAGCAGTCTCTGTGCTGACAGCAGAAGCCCGATGCAGGCCTCGAACTCATAAACGGTGAGATCATGACCTGAGCCTAAGCTGGGCGCTTAACGGACTGAGCCACCCAGGCGCCCCTAGGTTTGTTTTTAAGCATTGCTCTCTTTCAAATGGAGCTGAGTTCCAGGAGTATTTCTTACTGATGCTCTGCTTGTCCACAGTGATGGTCCCGAGACATTTCCATGGAACCACTGATACTTTCAAGTGTACTCTTGGTTAGAGATTTTAAGATTTTTCCTATCCCATGAACTTAGTTATTTCATAGCTTTTTCAGTTTGGGCAATTTCTCTCAATCTGGGCCTATTTCCTTAAATTTAAAATGGGCGTAAATGACCCTTCTCCGTCATTTTATATGGCAATCGTGGGGATAAATGAGATGTATGCAAAGACATAGTGATCGATAAAATGTACAAAAATAGGTAATATATTGTTTATACTTTGTGTTATGTTTTGTCCCCACAAAGAACTCTTTGCAGTGTGTGGTCAAAGTTAAAGTTTTACGTATTCTCCCAAGTAGATTTTTAAAAATTAAACCTCTTATTTTGAGATTGACATACAATTGTAAAAAAATAACACAGAGAGATGCCTTGAACTCCTTAGCCAGGTTCCCCAATGGTAATATCTTGCAAATGTATAGTACAGTATCACAGTTGGGATATTGAAATTTCTATTGTCAAGATACACAACATTTCCATCATCGCTAGCATTTCTTAAATTGCACTTTTTTACCATACTCATATCCCTCCTATTGTATCTGCTTTTTAAGTCTTGGCAACCATTAATCTGTTCTACATATCTGTAATTTTGACATTTCAAGAATGTTACGTGAACGGAATCAAACAGTAAGTACACAACCTTTCAAGATTTTATGCTTTTTCCACTCCGCATAACTCTCTAGAGAGCCATCCAGGTTTCTGTGTGTATCGATAGTTCTTCTTTTTTCTTTTTTCTTTTTTTTTATTGCTAAGTCGTATTCATGGTTCACAAATATATCATAGTTTATATCACAGTTTAACCGTTCACCCGTTCAAGTGTATCTGAGTTGTTTCTGGTTTCTGGCTAACATAAAAAGCTGCTATAAACATTCATCTATAGATTTCTTATGAACATAACATAAGTTTTAAATTGGGGAGGTAAATGCCCAGGAGTGCAGTTCCCTGCCTGTATAGTAGTTGCATGTTTAATTTGGAAAGAAACTGAGAAACTTTTCCAGAATGGCTGTAACATTTTATATTCCCACCAGCAATGTATGAATGATCCAGTTTCTCGGTATCCTCACCAGCATTTTGTGTTGTCACTATTTTTTACTTTAGTGAGTCTGGCGATGTGTAGTGATATCCCAATGTTGTCTTAGGAAGCAATTGCTTCACGACTAATGATGTTGAACTTTTGGCATATGCTTAGTTGTTATCTGTGCATCCTTTTCAGTGAAATATCTTTGGGGAATTTTGCCCGTTTCTACTTGGATTGTTTCTATTCTTACTGTTATTTGAGAATTTATTTTTCTCTAGATACTAGTTCTTTGTCAGATGTGTGGTTTGCACATATTTTCTTCAGTTTAAAGCTTGCCTTTCATCTTCTTAACAGAGTCTTTTGCAGAGCAAAATTGTATAGTTTTGTTGAACTCCGATTAACCACATTTTCCTTTTAAGGACTTTTTTTTTTTTTTTGGTATTTAAGTTAATGAATTCTTTTCCTAGCCTTAGATCCTGAAGATTTTCTCCTCTTTTTTCCTCTATACAGTTTGTAGTTTTATATTTAAGCCTGTTATCTGCTGAGTTCATTTTTTGTATAAATTGTTATACTTAGTTCAAGATTTTTTTGTTTTTGTTTACAGCTGTCTACTTGCCCCAGTATTATTTGTTGAAAAAGCTATTTTTTCCCTCATTCAATTCCCTTTGTAACTTTTTCAAAAATCGTCTGGATGAAGTTATGTGGATCTAGTTCCAACTTCTCTAGACAATCTATCTGTATATCTACCCCTTACCAATATCACAGAGGCCTGTGCTATAGTTATACAATATCTTGAAATTGGGAAAAAATGATTCTTTTCATGTTATTCTTTTTTTCCCAAAAGTGTTTTAACTATTCTAGTTTCTTTTCTTTTTTTTTTATAAATCTCAGAATTATTTTTTCTGTATCTGCAAAAATATCTTGATAGGATTTTGATAGTAATTTTGTTAAACCGGTATATCAGTTTGGAGAGAATGGATATCTTTACTATGTTGTATTTTCCAGTCCATGAACGTGGTACCTGTTCAAGTACTTAAATCATCATTGATTTCTTTCTTTAGCAGTTTGTAGTTTTCATCAAATAAACCCTGTGCGTGTTTTGCTAGATTTAATGCAATTTATTTACTTTTTTTTTTGAGTGATGGCTAATGGTATTGTATTTTCGATATGATTGTGTGTTCATTGCTAGTATAGAAATATGGTTGATTTTTTGTATGTTGATCCTATATCCTATACCCTTGTTGAACTCATTTACTAGGTAGGTACCTTCTCTCACTTCTAACTCATTGCCTAAAATATCTCCTGTATTCACATTTAGAACTGCATCAGACAGTGTTATAAGTTTTCTTCTATCATCAAACATAATTTTGAAAACTGAAGAGGAAAAACAAAATATATTGACTTTATCCAAGTTTTTCTTTTTCTTACCATGTTATTTATTTTTTTTTTTTTTACCATGTTATTCCTTCCTGGTGTTCCTAGAGTTTTTCTTTTTCTTTTTGTCTTTTTCCTTTCTTCCTTTCTTTCTTTTCTTCTTTCTTTCTTTCTTTCTTTCTTTCTTTCTTTCTTTCTTTCTTTCTTTCTTCTTTCCATCTTCTTATTATTCCTTCTCTGTTTAGAGAAATTCCTTTAGTCAGTTGTTTCAAGGTAGTTGTGCTGGGAGCAAATTATCTTGGTTTTCCTTCATCGAACAGGAAAATATTTTGATTTCTTTTTCATCACTGAGTGATATTTTCATAGATATACAATTCTGTGTTGCCAGTTTTCTTCTTTCAGCACTTAAAAATATCCTGTTACTTCCTTCTGGTTGAAATAGTTTTACATGAGAAACTGCTGCCATATGACTTATTCTTCCCTTATCAACAAGGTACTTTTCTTTTCAGTGCTTTCAATAGTTTTTCTTTGTTTTTAGGTTTCAGAAGTTTGACTATGCTGTACTTGGTATGAATTTCTTTGGGTTTATTTTTAAGGGTTCACTCAACCTTTTGAAATTGTAGGTTTTCATCTTTGTAGAATTTGGAAAATTTTCTGCCATTAATTCCTAAAATAAATGAATGAATGAATAAATAAATAAATAATTTAATGTTTCCTTATTTTTGAGACAGAGAGGAGAGAGAGACAGAGCACAAGTGGCGGAGGGGCAGAGAGAGAGAGAGGGAGACACAGAATCCATAGCAGGCTCCAAGCTCTGAGCTGTCAGCACAGAGCCCAATGTGGGGCTCAAACCCACGAACCGTGAGATCATGACCTGAGCTGAAGTTGGATGCTTAACTGACTGAGCCACCCAGGCGCCCTTGAAATATACTTTTAACCCCATTTTAACTATCTTTTTTCCCTTTCCTTCTAAGATTCTGATGACATTAATATTTGATCATTTTTAAAGCCCAATACATCTGTGAGGCTCTGTTGAGTTTTTAAAAATCTAATTTCATCTCTGTTATTTAGATTGAGCAATTTTTATGGTTTCATTGTCAAGTTCACTGATTTTTTTCTTCTGTCCATTCTGTTGTTGACCCTGTCACTGAGACTTTTCCTCCTGTTAGGCTTTGTGTTTTTAAGTCCTAAAAGGTTCATTTGGTTCTTTTTTATGCCTTCTATTTTTTTTTTTTTGCCAACTTTTCCTATTTTTGTTTTGCTGAGAATCTGTATTTTTTACTTTGTTTCAAGCATGATGGTAATAGCTCATTGTATCACTTTAATGATGGCTGCTTTAAACTGATTGTCAGATATTTCTAACAATCTGATCCCTCAGGGCTGACATCTATCTTCCGTATGTTTTTCATTCAATGTGAGATCCTCCTAGCTTTGGTATAAGAAGTGATTTTCAATTTAAATGTGGATATTTTATATATTATGTTATGTGTCTCTGGATCTTACCAAAATCTTTTTTTAGTGTGCTCTCTTTGAAGTCGGTCTGGTGGAGCCAGGGTAGGGTGCTGCCTCGTTCTACCAGACGTCAGAAGAAGTGCAGATTCTCTACTTGGCTCCCCTTGACAACCAAAGGGAGGGGTTTCTCATTATTTGTGGGTGAGGATAGAAGTTCTGGCTTACCACTAGGCTTCCACTGCTACCTCTCTGGCTGGGAGGGATAGCAGTGCCTTTTTACTACACTCTCCTTGACCTTAATTTACACCTTGGGGGCTTGCGATTTTGTTACCATCGGGCAATAGTTGAAGTCCTTGCTCTACACTAAGCCTACTCTGACACCACAGTAGAAAAAGGGAGAAGCACTTTGTTACTGTTGGGCTGAAGTGGAAATCTAGGCCTCCAAATGGTCTCTACTGACACTGAAGTTGCGATTCTTGTTGCCCTCCCAATAGAGATGAAAGTGCCAGCTCCTTACTTGGCCTTATCTGATAACACTTGAGTGATGGTAAAGATGGGAAAGGGGAGTTAGGAGCTCTTTGTTACAACCTGGCGGTGGCGTCAGTCTAGATACTCATTGGGTCTTCTCTGGCCATGACTTTCTTCTGTGTTTTTGGATGAGAGAGTGATTATTATCGAAACGTTTTCTGTTTTGCTAGGCTCTCCTTTCCTAGCTGATCTGCCTTCTCTCTACCTTTCAGAATCTTCTTGAGGGTGTATTGTATCCAATGTCCAGGGTTTTTAGCTGTAATTAGCGATAAAAATTGACAAAAGTGCATACACTCCATCTTCCCAGAAGTTGCAGTAGTTTGTAAACATGTAGGCTTTAGCTGCTTTATGTTGTGTAGTCCTTTATGATCAAGATGTTGTCCTCGCCACTAAAGGTCGCAATGAGGAACCAAAAAAACAAGCAAGGGAGTTTAACATCATCAATTGTATTTGAAGTACAGTAGTTGAAGATACAAACAATTCTTTGTTCATAGTAGTTGAAAGCGATGCAGCATAATTTTATTTGAATTCAGTTCAAAGGTCAAGACCATTGAGCCCCAATTTCTTTTGAAACATAAAACATACATGACACATTAGTTCCGAAACTTTTTCCATCCTACTGTTCTTTTAACCAATAGAAACTGTAGGATAACATCTAAAGCCGTGGTGTAAAATAGGCATAAACCGCTGATTGAAAACAGTTCTGCTATGTCACTATCTTTAGGTTTTACAAGTTATGTTTCAGCATAGGGTCCTGGGATTCATCAAAGCAAATAAACTATGGCTGAAATTTTGCTTGTTTAAAATGTAGACTAAATAAGAAGGGCAAAAGAAAATATAAATTGATCCCTAGATCTAAGATAGCAATCAGCAGGAAACTGATGAAGGAGTTTGATGCAACCTGCCGATGGGAATGAAAAAACTTCTATGTCCAGATTGATATTCATTTTTTGACTTTGGTTTATTATTCCTGACATCAATCCACATGATACAGACATCACTGGGATCAACTTTTATATTATAGCAGTATACCCATTTGAAACACCCAAGGTCACATTTAAAACAAAGACTTATTGGTTAACATGGATGCAAAGAGCAAGTTCATCTATCAATAATTAATGCGCAAAATTGACCAAGTCATCTTGCCTCTTGTAGATTGTTTAACAACCTTCCGCTATAGTTGCCTGCCCCCACCCCGCACCTGCCCTCCACCCCGCCCCCTGACATCATTCAGGCTCATGTACTTGAACTGGATTCTATGCATCCTAAAAGCTTCTGTAAAAATCCTGAATTATTAAAGAAAATGGAGAAAAGCAAACTGTGGCCTAAAACCTGCATGTTTTTTTTCTGGCAAGTGTATGCAGAGATGCAGAGCAGTAAGTGCATTTTGGTGCCACACAGAGCAAGGCTGTCTGGAAAATAGGTGCCACTACTTGCTTTTTGCTGCGGTAGTCACTAACTTTCTACAGTTTTTCTAAAAAAAAAAAAAAAAGGATCTTGATAAAATGTAAAGAAAAGAAGACTCTGAGATGTACTAGTTCTGTTTTCTGTGTTTTACAAATCATTCCTCAGGCAGTCTAGGTGGCTCTCTGACTCTTGGTTTCCACTCAGGCCACTCAGATGGTTAAACATCTGACTCTTGGTTTCCACTCAGGTCACGATCTCACCATTGGTGAGATTAAGGCCCACATTGGGCTCTGCGCTGACAGCATGGAATCTGTTTGGGATCTCTCTTCCTCTCTCTCTCTCTCTTTCTGCCCCTCTCCTGTTCTCTCTCTCTCCCTCAAAATAAATAAACTTAAAAAAATCATTCCTTATTCGTTGGACAGACTAGTGTTTCTTTTCATGCAGATTTTTTTCCCTCAAAATCTTCAATTTATATTTAGTTCATAAGGTTAAGAAAAAGAAATACAAGAAAACGGTGTAGTTAATGTCTCTCCCCTGCCCTTGTAGTTCCCTCCTACTTTCTGACATTTTGTTTTAATTTTTACTTAAATTCATTTCCCTAGCTCCAAGCCTTGGGATTCCTCCTTCCTCCTTCCTTCCTACAAAGAGAAAAGAGAAGAAAGAGTTCTTGCAAACCTTGACTTCAGTTTGTAAAATTCTGAAAAGAAAGGAAAGGAAGAGATGATTGAGAGAGAGAGAGAGAAAAAAAAAGGAGAAAAAGATGGAAAACACTTTCCTGTTTTAAAACAAAACAAAACAGGAATAAAGAATCATGAACGGAGCTCAATTCTTGTATAAAAATACTGATTAGATTATCACACGATGTTCATAATGATCTGTGTGTGAAATTATAGTCTGGCTTCCAGGCTGCATGGAACTACCCTGCAATTACCATCTGTAGTGGGTCTATGGGAAGGGCTTGCCAGCCAAAGGATTGTGTTCATTTGTGTTCTGAGTTTCTTAGAAGGCAAAAATCCTTAGGCCGAAACTTGGACTTTTTTTTTTAATTAAAAAAAATATTTTTAATGTTTATTTATTTCTGAGAGAGAGAGAGAGAGAGAGAGAGAGAGAGAGAGAGAGAGATGGAGAGGGAGCAGGGGAGGAGCACAGAGAGAGGGAGACACAGAATCTGAAGCAAGCTCCAGGCTCTGAGCTGTCAGCACAGAGCCTGACGCGGGGTTTAAACTCATGAACCGTGAGATCATGACCTGAGTCGAAGTCGGATGTTTGACTGAGCCACCCAGGTGCCTCTGGACTTTTTTTGTTTTTTTAAATAGCCATTCCCCATGACCTGTTGATCATTAGATACCAAGCTAAACCAGAAATAATTTGAAACTTTCAAGCTTATTTGTCCTCAGTCTACATCTGAATGTGCTCTGGTGCCTAACAGCTCAGCTCACTAGGCCCAGTTTAGCCTCCAGACAGGAATCAGTGGGGAGTGTTTTAACTGCCTCTTACGGTTGAAATGAAAAATGATCTTAGACTTTACAATCAGATGGACTTCCAAGAAATTGAGGGTTAATGTCTTTTTGAAAAGAGTTCAACTATTCCTGAAGTGATAGCTTTTTTTTTTTTTTTTAAATTTACTTTTGAAGGAAAGAGAGACATAGTGTGAGCGGGGGAGAGGCAGAGAGAGAGGGAGACACAGAATCCGAAATGGGCTCCAGGCTTGGAGCTGCTAGCACAGAGCCTGACGCGGGGCTCAAACTCACAAACTGTGAGATCGTGACCTGCGCCGAAGTTGGTCGCCTAATGGACTGAGCCACCCGGGAGCCTCCTGAAGTGATAGCTTTTTCATGATCCATTTAGGTAGGATGGCTGACAGTTCCAAATTATTCAATCAAACATGACTCTAGGTGCTCTTGTGAGGAGATTTTGTAGAGATGATTAAAGTCCCTAATCAGTTGATTTTAAGTTAATCAAAGAGAAGACTCTCCTGGGTTGGCCCTTTCCAATTAGGTAAGCTTTTATGAGCAGCCCGGAGCCTTCACGGATCTCATGAGCTGAGGTTTGAATTTGAGTTCCATGTTTGTGTTCTTCCCTTCTTGGTTGCCTTTGGACTTCAAGCCTCAGCTGGTGTTCATGGAGTTCCAGTTTGCTTGTGATCTTTGTTTCCTGAACACCTACCTTACTGATTTTGGATTGGTTTAGAAGGTTCATGCCACTGTATAAGCCAATTGCTTGTGATAAAACCCTTACTGTATGCTTATTCCAGGGTTCTGTTTCTCTAGTTGAACCATGACTGAATCATAGAGAAGTATCCATCATTTTTAACATGGCAAGTAAATGGAAATAGTGCATCTAAACACTGGTGTCTCTTTCATTGATTTTTTGGTCTCTGAGGACGTCCATTCTTGGCCATTTGAGGGCCTAGATACTGTCAAAGTGATCGAAGGATTTTTTTTTGTTTTAATTTCAGTTTTCCTATAGTGTGAGCTTTTTTGGTGAGCTTGCAAGTTTATCGAACATTGCCTTTTTTCTATACAGATATGAGAATTAATGGACAAATTAGGTTCTACATACACTTTTTATTGTCCAGATACATAGCCTCAAGTGTGTAAAGAAACTACAGCTTCCTTGCATTAAAAAAATACATAAAAAGCAGGTTTCTGGAAACTCCCATAAGCCCAGGCATGGCAAAAGCAACAGGTCAGTGTTTGCAGAAAGTTAAAATTACCTTGATTTCACTCACACTCAGACTTGTAAGAAAATGGCATTCTGTCAGAAGTGTCCATTTTTTTTAATATATGAAATTTATTGTCACATTGGTTTCCATACAACACCCAGTGCTCATCCCAAAAGATGCCCTCCTCAATACCCAGCACCCACCCTCCCCTCCCTCCCACCCCCCCATCAACCCTCAGTAGAAGTGTCCATTTTTAAAAGCAGCATTTGTTCAGGTTGTTTCTTTGAAACTGTCTCCCTGCTTATTGACTCCAGCAGTGGCTTCTGCCAGCCTGTCACTACCTCGCTGCTCCTGGGGTCAGGAATGGCAAGGAGACCGTCTTGTGGCAGCTAATGAGGGGACTGGTGCCACGGCTGGCGTCCTGACCCTGTGGTTTGCTTCTGTTGGCCAGAAGCTGACTTTCTCAGAGAGTGTCAGTCGATGGGTGGTCCCTCCATCAAGCATGAGCTGTCTTAATTATTACCATCAGTCAGAACCCACGCAACTCATCCTGTTTCACCACTGAGCCCTCAGAGAAGGCTTTGAGACAGCCCAACAGCACGTAAGCGAAAAAGCTGTGCCCCATTGTGAATGGAGAGATATTGAGTAGCCACTTCCGTTCTGTCTTCACATTGCTGTGTTATGTTGTTTGAGGGGTGTTGGGTCTTCTTCCTTCTCTGGGTCCTCCTTCTCCGTCACCAGAGTGGAATAGGCGTTTTGAGGTGTTGCCTTGTCTTTCTGTTCTTAAAATGGAAACAGAGGGGAAAAAAAAACAGGTAGATATAAAATAAACCAACCAAATTACATTGTTATTAGAAAACTTGGGACTTGGGATTCTTGAAATCTTACAACAGACTAGATAAAAATGGATGTTCGTATAAAATTGGGCCAATGATAAACATCACTTTTGTAGCTACTAATGTGTATAACGACTTCCCATTATAGATATAAAGTTGAAGTCTTGAAGGACTATAATATTTCAACCTCTTCAGCCAAGAGATGGAGAAGTCACTCAGGTGCAAAATTCTTCAGATTTATGGGCCTTCAACTCACTCATATAAATGGACCGAGACTTTGAGACATAAAACAAGTGACTGGGTGACGAATGAATGGAGAAACAAAGCAATAAACCAAAAATGAGTGTAGATGACAAATGAATGAGTCTCGAGCCAAGGCAGTGAAATGGCTTTTTTGTTTGTAGAGAAGACTGCTTCCACACGAGATGGTTTTCATGCAGCATGGCCTCCTTCATCTATTCCTATACAACCAAATGTATATTGTCCAAATAGATTAAAACAGATTTGATAAAACAGAATTCACAGTCCCTGTAAAGTATAAGAATAAGTACGAAGACCATTTTCCTGAATGAACACTATATTGTAAGTGAGTTTTCAGTAAGGGAAAATGTCTTTGGGCAAAAAAGCAAGTAGAAAGCAAAAACAAACAAACAAACAAACAAAAAAACTTTGTGTAAAATTTTAGAAATACTGCTTCACTATGAGGCTAAAATGGTAATTGCTTCTGGAAATGCATTTTTATTTAAAAGCTCAGTGATTGAAAAACGTATTTTCTTTTAAAGTTTGCATATCTCTTTATGTTTGTTCACTGAGTTCTGAGGATTTATCTTCATTAGGGTCTATCTTAACTTGCCTGATTCAATCTAAATTCTTTAGCGTTTGGTGACCACTACATTGTTTCTGTCCTGCTTAAAGTTTTCCTGGTGTTTTTGTTTGTTTGTTTGTTTGTTTGTTTGTTTTAGCATTAGTCATTATTGAGTGAATTCAGAGGAGAAAGAATATGAGGCCATTAATTAATTAATTAATTAATTCAATTTAATTTTGTATGCCAGGCACTGTGCTCTGGGCTGGAGATGTGACAAAGACCACAACAGATTGCAGGATTGTTATTCTTGAGTCTAAAATTCACAGGATGTCTAAAAAGGCATGCCTCTAGTCAAGAATTTTGATTTATACTCTTGCTTTAAAAACAAATGATAATCAGTAGGTATTATTGTCTTCCTTACTGCTTAAGTAAGAAAGATTCCAAGGGGAGTACTTTAAATATCAATGGCACTAAGTTGTTTCTATTTCAATCTGTAAGAAGTGATATGAGTTCTAAAAGATTACTATAATTCAAAAAGCTGAGGAAAATAGTATTTTAAATGATCATTATACAGGTAAGTTCCTAGGCACATAACATGAAAAATAAAAGCATATTTGTTATGAATCAAGTGCATACCTTCATAATTCTGGAGATAAAGAAAATACTAATGTACTTTACTTAGGGCATTATTAAAGTTTTACGAATTTATTAATTTGGAGACTACATTAATCTTTGATGCAACCAGTTTTTTGTAGGAAGATCTGTTATTCTCCTTCTATTAGAATTTACATAAACAGGAACCATAAAAAATATTTTTTCCTATCTCAAGAAGCAAGAGAAATCTCAAATAAACCACCTAATCTTACACCTAAAGGAGCTAGAAAAAGGACAAACAAACAAGCAAACAAAAAATATTTTTTCCTGCAGATAAACAAAACAAGAGATGAAACATTGCGTATTCCTACAAATTCAGAGAAGACGCAGATAATAAGCACATTTACAATCACCCAGCAGCCAGGCTGAAATTAGCCTTGTTCCCATTAGGCTAAAATATAATGAGCAGTGGTAGATAACTACATGGTCACACTTTCCTGGTCACCACAAGAAAATGAAGTCTCCTGGTAAAATAATGAGGAGAAAAGAAGAGAATCTTCTCTACAAGATATGTTTTTTAAAACATTTTTCTTTGCCCTTGCATAAAGAGACAGAGAATGACGTATTTTGCTTAAATTTGCTACTGTAGCTGTTTCCAAGCAATATAAATACAATTTTTCCTCTCTTATACTCAAATCCTTTAGGACAACTGGGAAACTTCTAGAACATGTAAAATCGTTTTTATTCTACCCTGTTTGGTTTCCTCTGGCTTTGATGTGTATACACACACAGTGGTTAAACAATCAAGCAAGCAAATTAAAAAATAAGAGAAAACTGGTTAAATTTGGTAAAACAGCCCATTGTTTTTAGAACAAGTTAAAAATGGTAAAAATTATATATTGAGTTTGAAATTCAATCCTCTGGACAAATATTTAGAGCCATTTTTGTATGAAAATTGATTATATGTATTACATCACTAACAGCATGAAAAATGTCAGAAAACTCTAAGAAATACCTCAAAACAATGATTTCTTGGGATTCTAGAGTTTAAATTTACTTGGGAAAGTGACAAAAGGAGAAAAATCATTGAATTCCATTGACTCTAAAATGGATATTTTAAGTATACTGTATCTTGAAATGTTTTTGATCTTTTTCCCATTTTGAATTGGAAGAAAGAAGGCACAGTCAAAACTGAAGCACAGTCATGCCCATGAGACTGAACTTTCTGATTATGTTTCTGTAAAGTCATTTTCATTTGCCACTTCAAATTCCAAAGTCACTTCAAATTGCCACTTCCAAATGGAGTCTGTGTGAGTGTCCCCCTCAACTTCACATGTTGAAACCTTAACCCTCAATGTGACTGTATTTGGAGATAGAGATTGTACGTCATAGGGTTAAATAAGGTCATAGGGTTAAATAGGTCATAGGCACCCTCTCTCAAATCCTTAGTACCATACAACAGCTAGGAGGTGGCTATCTGCAAGTCAGGAAGAGAGCTCTCACCAGGAACTGAACTGGCCAGCACCTTGATCTTGGACTTACCAGCTTCCAGAACTGCAAGAAAATAAATTTCTGCTGTTAAACCACTTGGTTTATGGTATTCTTTTAAATTTAAATATATATATATTTTTTAAATGTTTATTTATTTTTAAGAGAGAGAGAGAGAGAGAGAGAGAGGCAGAATGAAGGAAACAGAGGACCCAAAATAGGATCTGCACTGACAGCAGAAAGCCTGACATGGGGCTCAAACTCACGAACTGTGAGATCATGACCTGAGCCAAAGTCAGAAGCTTAACTGACTGAGCCCCCTGGTGCCCCTATGGTGTGTATATATATATATATACACACACACCATATGTATGTATATGTACATATATATATATGTATATATATTTTATGGCAGCCCAAGCAGACCAAGGCAGCCTGCACAAAAATCAAACCCTAAAAAAAAATCAAGATTCACATACTATCAAGTCTGGTGGCTTCAGGATGGGGGAGTACAACCCTTGAGGTCAGATTTCAGGGCCCTGAATAAGAGTTACTGGAGACAGTCAATAGTCAGCAGTTTATGAAGTTCAGGTTCAGGCATTGACTTAGATTGCACATGAGAAATTCTTGCTAGCTAGTGGAACTTTTTTTTTTTTAAATAGATTTAGCAAGCAACTCATTTACTTATAAACGTGTATGGAGGGTCTAGAAACTGTTGAGTTTTAGATATTACTGTGGAAGTGACTTTATTTGTAGTCTTAGATCAACAAGAACTGGGGACTTTCTGATAATACTTATTTTCTGATTCCTGATGTTATAATTAATTATTTACTAAGCACACACACATATTGCATACTAAAATAAAAATAGTCAATACAATTCTAAAAGTCGTATGTAGCACCACCAAAAATATTTTCTGCAAAATAGGATAGGCATTCGCAATTATATATTAGCATTTAATTCACCCTTTCTGCCCTCTGCCACTAGCAACAAAAATGTAACAAGTAGAACTTGTGTAATTAATTAATTATGTATCTGAGGTAGTCTAGATGTCTAAATAGAGAAGAAAGACTTTGTGCTTGTTATGGAATTCAACAAATTCGTATGTAGAAACCCTAACACCCAAAGTCATTGTATTTGAAGGTCGAGCCTTTAGTTAGGTAATTAAAGTAAAATGAAGTCATTAGGGTCTAATTAGGCTCTAATATGATAGGATTAGTGTCCTCATATGAAGACAAAATGAATCTGGAGGAAAGGCCATGTGAGGACACATAGAGAAGGTGGCCCTCTGCAAGCCAAGGAGAAAGCCCTCACCAAAACCCAGTTTTGTGGCATCTTAATCTTGAGACTTCAGTCTCCAGAACTGTGAGAAAATAAATTTTTGTTGCTTAGGCCATCTGTACTGTGGTATTTTGTTAGGCAGCACAAGCAGACTAATACAATACCCTACGGTGGTAATACCAGTGAAGGTTTTGCTACACGTAACACATTCATATATATGATATAGTTTCTTTGATTGCAGTTGGGTCAAGTATTTGCCACATTTCAAATTTGTAATCTCATATAAACAATTGCAATGATAATATGTTCTAGAAAGTCAGAGAAATGAATGGCTATAGAATGCTAGTAGTTAAGGGCATCTGGGTGGCTCAGGCAGTTGAGCATCCGACTCTTGATTTTTGACTCAGCTCATGATCTTAGGGTCATGGGATGGAGCCCTGTATCTGGGTCTTTGCTGAGTATGGAACCTGCTGATGCTCCTCTCTCTCTCTCTCTTTCCCTCTGCCCCTGTCCCCTGCTTACACACTCTCTGTTTAAAAAATAAAAAAAAATGCTAGTAGTTATCTTTTTGGGTAATTGCTATTAAAATCACTCTCTTCGTATCACTTTCAAAGCAAGCAAAAATAATATTTTTCTAAGAAGTGAGAACAATATTAACGTGACCAAATTTTAGGTTATTTTCATCATATTATTCGGAAAATCCCAGATAATATAAACACATATGCAAATGATAAAATGTGAAAACAAATTGCTGTTTATATATCAAACATCAGCAGTATTATTTATACAGTTTGTAGTTTTACAACAGACAGATTTTTCTCTTGAATATAGAAATTATGACTTGCTATGTTTGGGTAAAATCCATTTTAATTTTTTTCTCTCTTATGTTACAAAGAGAATAGATAATAAAAAATTTGTAAAATAGCTGTTGTTACAAAAGAAAATAATTTCATTAGTAAAAAAGAAAAATAGATACAAGATACTTTTTTATTTAATATTCTTTAAGACCATCTCTGTAGAATAACACTGTTAACAGCTTGATGTGCAAATAAATACAAGTGCACATATGTGATACACTTATACCTATCATCTTTAAAAATATGACCTTACTACATACATATAATATAACACGCTTTTTTTACTTCGCATTATATCCTGGTGTCTTAGTCTGTCTGGCTGCTATAATAAACATGAGAAAGACTGCGTGGCTTAAAAAACAGATATTTCTTTCTTACAGTCCTGGAGTCTGGGAAGTGCGAAATAAAGGTGCCCGCTGATTTGGTAACTGTAAAAAGCCTGCTTCCTGGTTCAAAGAGCGCTGTGTCACCACATAGTGGAAGGGGCAAAGGAACCCTTTGGCATCTGGTTTTTTTTTTTTTAACGTTTATTTATTTTTGAGACAGAGAGAGACAGAGCATGAACAGGGGAGGAGCAGAGAGAGAGGGAGACACAGAATGTGAAACAGGCTCCAGGCTCTGAGCTGTCAGCACAGAGCCCGACGCGGGGCTCGAACTCACGGACTGTGAGATCATGACCTGAGCCGAAGTCAGACGCTTAACCGACCAAGCCACCCAGGCGCCCCTGGCATCTGTTTTATAAAGGCAGTAATTCCATTCATGTGGACTTGGACCCCATGACCTAATCACCTGCCCAAAGCCCCACTTCCTAATTCCATCACATTGGGGTATATGATCTCAACATGTGAAATTTTGAGGGACACAAGCATTCAGCCTACAGTATCTGGATACATTTTTATTTCAGTAGGTAGAGATCTGCCTCAAATTTTTAAAGACTGCTTAGTATTTCATTGTATGTAACAACTAATAGTTTATTTGGCCACTCCTCTTTTGATGCACATTAGTTTGCATCAAGTCATTGACAAATTATCTGCTGAAGTGTTTCGTGAAATTACATACTCACCAGCCTAGCTAATATTGACGTTATCATTTAAATACATGCCAATTCAATAAATGGAAATTTTTATATTCTTGTTCAAATTGTAAACTTAAAGCTAGATTTAGTCACTGAAAATAAATACGCTGAAGTAAGACAAAACTATGGCCCTTTCATATATTTGCTGCAAGAAATTGCTGTAAGAAACCTCACTTTCCTTATGTATAAAATGGAGATCGTAATACCTATGATGTGACAATTACATAAATCCATGCCTATAATATGCTAACACCATGCACAGTACTAACAAATTCCAAATGGAAATTTAAAATAGTAGTGGTAGCAATATCATGCCCCTATTGTTGAAATAACCCTCATTTTTACTGGCATTTTTTTTGGTAAAGTTGTCGTTTGTATCCTTTGCCTCTGTACTTTTATTCGGCATAAGTCTTCTTGCTGAGTTGAGATGTTGGTGTGGAGAAAAGGTAAGACTTTCCTTTAGGGTGGGCAGGTATCTTGTCATTTTTTAAATCTTATTTATTTATTTTGAGACAGGCAGAATGAGCATGAGCAGGAGAGGGGCAGAGAGAGAGGAAGAAAGGGAAAATCCCAAGCAGGTGTCACACTGTCATTACAGAGCCCAATGTGGGCTAAAATTCACGAAACTGTGAGGTCATGAACTGTGCTAAAATCAAGATTTGGACACTTAAATGACTGAGGCACCAAGGTGCCCCTATTTCTTATTGTTGTCAAAAGTTTTCTGGTCTCTTGGCCATCTTTCTTTCCATGAAGTTCAGCTTACTAGTCTTCTGCAGAAACCCCACTCAAGAGAGTCTCCTGATTGTATCATAAACAGAGCCAGTCATCTGCTAGGGGTGTGGTTTTGGGCAGGTGCGTGTGGTTGATTACAGCCTTCTCCATTTGCCCAGTTGACTCCCCTTGAACCACTTCCCTCTCATCTCCAGTTGTTTCTAATCTTGTAGTATTGTAACCACATGGCAGTTTTCCAGGTCTTCCAATGTTGGCTTGGACTGAATTTTATTTTTATAAAAGCCCTTGTCATTTCAGTGAAATTTTTGAAGGAGTAACTATTAAAAGCAGTTTGTATGTCGAAAATATTTACCTGCAACATTTAAAAAAATACAATGACAACAGTAAATGATCACAAAAAATGTAGTCCCCAGCCCTTCTAGTCCGTTTAAGGTGTTGGCAACAAATAAAGCAATCAATGCTTCGGGAAGAGAAGGCATTGGTCAAATAGAGTCATAGCAGTTTGAGAGAACCAAGACTCAGAATCTTCACAGATTAAGCTCCATTAGCTTGTGAGACTGAGGTGATGACTTTGAGTTGGAATAACGGAAAAAAGTCCGTGGGATGGATATTTTGAGATATCTGGACAAATGACCCAGGAGTGGAAAACTGGAAAAACAGTAGCTCTGAAGCTTTGTTCTCCTTTTACCTTCCCCTTCTGTCTCCGCATAATCTGGACTGCCCTGTTTTCAGGGTGGAAAAGATAATAGTCTGGGAACAAGGAAACACATATGGCAGCAACTGATTGAGAAAGAAGGGTGGAGAAGTTAAGAAGAGCAAAGGGAAAGTGAGGAGTTCTGTGGCCACTTGCTTTGCTAATATTTTCCTTCATTTTGAATAAGATAGTTTATCAAAGAAGTAAGATAGAATTCATGGCGATATAATTACTTAGTGAACAATATCAGTTATTTGAACAATACATTTAGACTTCTGATTTCACAAATATTTCACATTCTGTATTCAGAATTGAATGTACATTACCTTTAAGAATGACTAAATTGGAAAATCCCTGTTCTTTAGTGATGCATCTTAATTTTCAAAATGTAATGGGGCACCTGGATGGCTTAGTCGGTTAAGTGTCCGACTCTTGATTTTGGTTCAGATCATGATCCCAGGGTCCTGAAATCAAACCTCACGTGGGACTCTGCACTGAGCGTGGAGCCTGCCTAAGATTCTCTCCCCCACCCCTCTCGGCCCCTCCCCCACTTGTTCTTGCTCTCTCTTTCTAAAAAATAAATAAACATTAATTTTTGAAATATCCCAAAACTGCATAGAATCAAGTTAGAGTATAAGGTTTTGATCAAACTCAATCTTTCAATGTCATTTCCTTGTAAGGCTCATAAACTGTCTTTGGAAACAAGTCCAAAAGAGTTCCTGCATTAACAGAAAATGTGTACAGTAGCAAAATAAATCTCTACGGGGAAAATGCATAGCCTTCTCACCTGTCCTCTGCTTGGAGGTGAGTGGGTATTCACTAAGTGCTGAATGAATAAGAAAAGGGAGAGAGAGAAAGAAAAAGGAGTATAAAAAAGAGAAAGAAGACACAGGGTAAGTGATGGTTAATATCATTACATTACTTTTCACATTACAGGTTACTTCTGTGTACATTAACTTTAGGGCATACACAGGTACAATAAAATAAAGACTTGAAAAATGATGTTATTCTGAAATATTCTATTTTATTCACAGTCATTTGGTCTTTATTCTCATGCTGACTTTAGGTTGTAGATTCAGTTTTTAATACTTTAGAAAGATATGTAATACCTTGGAGCTTGAAACAAAGTATAACCAGGGTTGGCGTAATGAGATTTCTGGATATGTGGTAGAATTTGTTTAAGGAAGCACAAGAAATGTGGTTGATTTAATTTCATCAGAGAATTTCATTTATTCAATTCGTGGATATCTAATTCCAGATGGAGAATGATAAACTTCCAGCAACAATGTTTCCTATTTTAATGTAAATCCCTTTGTTTCCTTTAAGATATAGTTCAATTTGAAAATATTACCATTGCTTTATTTATTTATTTTTGGTTGCCTGGATATAGTGAATAGGCATATATAAACATTTGCCTCTTTTCCTTTTCAGATTTTCTTTTCTGCTTAATTTTCTTTCCCAGTTCTTTCTGTTCTGACCATCATCCTGAATATAAAGTATAATAGTAACTGCAAACTCCAGAGATATTGATGCTTTATATTCTTTATTAGTGATGAAATTCCATATCTAAGTTTTCTAAAAGTGGACAAAAATTATCATATGAAAGATAGTATTGGGGACTCACTATTCCAAAGTGTAAATTGTTCGCATGATTAAAATTTTTTGATTGATATTGATGATTTTACCTTGCATTTTATTTTTACTCAGAGTGAAGTCATATGAAATAACAGACCTTGTTTTTTAATTTAGTAGTATTTTGGGCAAAGCATGTTTGGAAAATTAAATTCAACTTTCTTAAATATTCACATATTTCCCCTAAAATCTGAGATGTGTAGGGTTCGTTCAAATGCCTATGTGCACATTTCACAATAGTTGAAAATAGTCTGATCTGAGTTAGTTTTTCATTAGTTAATACACAATGAAATTATTTAACTATGCTTCATCCATGAGAAAATATTCTCTTTTGACTAGTTAAAAAATGCAATACTTCACTTGCATCTAATACATAACAAACTTTCACAAGTATCTAACCTTCTTATGCTAGAGAAAAGAAAATATGACATTTTTATTGATTTCTAGAGAGGAGGTAAGTATGAAAATTAAATTTAGTTTATTACTGTACTAGCCCAGAAATGCATTAGGACCCTTGTAACCATCCTTTGTGAGAGGTTTATAATTTTTATTTTACAGATGTTAAACAGAAAACTCAAAGAAATTAATTAACTAGGCTCACGTCACACAAATAGAATGTAGGTGAATTATAATTTGCATTCACATTTATCTCTGAAGATGCCTCTGCTATTGCTGCTGTATTGAACTCTCCCCTTTTGTTTTCTCTTTTGGCATTTATATGTATTTATCTTGATGGTAGCACCATTCTAAATATGTAATTTTCCTTATTACACAATAGTAATACATTTATGACAAAAGAATAAAGAATGAAAGGGTAAGTAGGAACAAAGGAGAAGCTGAGCTTTGCGGGGGGGTGGGGTGGGGGAACCGGGGGAAGAGATCGAGACAGCGCATGCGCACAAGACAAGAGGGCTTGCAAGGTTCTTTTGCTTTCAAAAGGTAAGCCAGGACAGCCAGCCAGTCGACTTTTATTTTTCCTTTGCTTTGAGCAATTTCTGCAGTCATTCTGAGATAGAATTTATTCCGCACGTATTTCTGAAGCCACTAAAATGCCCTTTCTCTTAGTACACAAAAGAATTCCTCTGTCATTTGCTTAAATGTACCTAGGGAATAGAAGGGGACTGTCCTCTAGTTATCGTTTCTAAAGTTGATATTCATACCCAAGGTCACTGTCTAGAGCTTGTCAGTGCCTTTGCATAAAAGATTCCTTCTCCGAGGCAATAGTCTAGCCGCTTCTCATACTGTCCAGTCCAAAAATGTTCTCTGCACACTTTCGGTTTTTGTTTGTTTCAGTGTTGAGACAAGAACTATGACATTTAAAAAGCTTTCGTATACAATGCCACTAACATTCATGGAAAAATCCACACGTGTCAGGGTTTAACAGGCTTAATAAGAGAGGCTGTGCCTGTGTCATTCTGTACTCATGAAGCCTTGTTTCCATACATAGCACTGCCTCTCTGAATCCTACTAGTCTTCCGGACTACAGGGATATTCATTTGCTCATTACGTCTTCCAAGACACTTCCAATCATGACAGTTTCAGTCCTCTCTGACTTTCAGTGGAGGGAACTACAGAACATGCTTTGGATTTTCCCTTTGCTTTCTGAAATTATTATTTTCTGGCTGTCAATTTCTCATCCCCCAAATAAAGTAAAAGCTATCATTTAATGACTTTTTAGTGTTCTACCCACCCATCCTACCTCCAAAAGCCTAACCCGGCAGCTAGCAACTGGTAGGTAATTAACAACCACTTCCATCAGATATTTTTTCTCAACCCATATTTAACACGGTACTAATGGTGATGGCAGATGACTGATCTGTTCTGCAATTCCTTAATGATAATGTCTCAAAAATTACTAGGTTTCAGTGTCCCCTTCTTCAGTGGAGAAGTGTGATATAGTAGAAAAGTGTTAACTTGAGAATCTAAGAGGCTCTTCACTATTCCAGTGTTAACTTGGACTCAATTCAGTGCCGTGTCGTTGGGTGTATCGCTTCATCTCCCTGGAACTTTTCCTTATCTTTAAGAAGAGAACGTGGCAGATGTTCTTTAGTTTAGCTTTTTTTTTTTTCCCTGCACTTACCTGAAAGAAAAAAAAAATCGGATTACTCTCCTTTATCTTTATGATCTGTAACTTCAGTCGCTGTCAATTTGTAGACAACACGTTATGGATCTTTTCACACGTTATGGATTCTCCCATGGGTTCATACAGGCTCTGACAATGAAACTCTGCACTCTTGGCTATTGCTCACAAGAAAATTGTGTGCTGTAAAGTTAATGTTATCTTCGGGTTTCTTAGAAGAATGTGAAGGGAAGCTAGTGTGCTTGGCCATTCTCAACTAGTCCCAGAAGTTAGATACCACTTTATAGCTCTAGGGGAGAACTAATGTGGAGGAAACATAAAAAGGACCATTTCACTTATACTACAGGGCTGGATTTTTCCTTTTTTTAAAAAATTAGGTTCTAGTTAGTTAACATAGAGTGCAATATTGGTCTCAGGAGTAGAATTCAGTGATTCATCACTTACATATGACACCCAGTGCTCATCCCAACAAGTATGGCTGGATTTTCCTATTTCGTTTTTCTTCACAGAGGTCAGGTCTCCCCTGATTACTGTGTTCCATCTCTTTAACCAGCAGTAGGGGACTCAGACATCACGATAGTTTCTGGTATGTTTGCCTCTTCTGAATACCCTCACTTAGGTCTCCAATGTTGAAATGGGAAAGAGTGATTGGGGGAGTGGGGATAGTGGATTACCAGGAAGAAAAAGAAGTGAGTTACACTCCTCTGCTGGAGTTTGCAGAGCACTCGTACTAGCGGGAGATGCAAGTTCACTATGAAGGGTGGGAACATTATGGGAGGAGTAGAGCTGCTGAATTGGCAGAACCAGAGGGGAGATGGTAGGGGGGAAGCATCCACTGGTTCCCCATGGCTCAGACATTCCTGTTGTGCACAACAAAAGCTCTTGGAGATATTAATTGGCTACCAGCCATAAATGATTCTTTGGAAAAGTGAAATGTTGTCAGTGATTTGAGTGAATATGAAGTGAAATAAGGAGAGGAAGGGGTGAGCTTCCACCTGAAGGAGGGTGAACTATGCCAGGGAAGTCTGAAAGAACTCAGCTGTCATTCGCTGAAATGGAGAGTCGTCACAGTCCAGGTGATGGAGCTATACCACAGAGACGTCAAGTGCTTGCCGGCATGTATGGGTGCATCTAGGTGACTAACCAAGGCTTGCCAGCATTTATGGGTAAACGGTGACTAATCTTCTATTTTAAGTACTTCTAAGCACATAAGTGTATCTTGGGATAAAGAAATGGTGGAGTAGGGTGGTGAGTATGCCTGATTTAGAACTGCAGAGTCGTACTGTGACTAGGGCACAAATCTTAAATTTTTCAAGCAATAAGTGGTTTGGGCTAAACATGCAAAATGTGTTTTCCGACCTCAGAGAAATGGGGGTTCAGCATGAAGAAAGAACGTTTAGTTATTAGGTCAAATTTCATTTGCTCTGGTTTCATTTTGTGTTTCATAATTCATGACTAAACATGTATATTTATTTTAAAATTTCATCATGAGTCTCAGTAACTCTAATGCCTTTCTTAAGTGGATATTATTTATAAATGTGATTTATAAAATACATGATGATACATAAATTCTATTTGCAATGTTACTTGTAACTTAGGGTCTAAATTCCTTAGCAGAAGGATTGGATGCACCAGGAGACATAATCACGTACCACAGTATCAACAATAACATGCCACACACACATCCTTAATGATAGATGGAATGGCTGTTGCGGTAGATGGGAGTATCAGGGTGGATATTCAAAAATGGATAGATACTGTTCTAATAAAGAGGTTATTTGAGAAATAAAGCACTTGAAGATTAATTCTGTAGGCTGCCTTGCACCGCACCCCATAAGTGTTCACTCCAGGAAACAAACGTCTCGGGACATACATTAGTCTGTAAAACTATCCGGGATTACAAGGCATTTCCTTAGCTTATTCTAGACTTTCCCACAATTTCTTAAGCTACTTTTGCTCCCCAGAGATGTGAGATCTAGAAGGAATGATAGCATAATAATGAACCCTTGGGAACTTCGGATGCCCAACAGAATGCTAAGTGGTACTTGCGTGTCATTTCCAAGTGTGAGGAATTCTGCAGAATGCCTGGCATTTTTCTTTGCCCCTAAATTGTATTTGCATCTAAAAAGGTACACGATTCATACAATGAAGATGAAAACACATAGTACTAGACACAATTGAAACACTAGATCTAGACACACGAAACCTTTAACAAAATCTTTTGAAGAAAGGCTTCCCCCTCCTTTACCCTTCTTTTCTCTCTCTGTCATTCCTTTCTTTTCCTCCCTCTTTAGCTCCATCTCTCCATCTTCTTTTCTTGCTCCTTCCCTCCCTCCTGCCTTCCCCCTTTTCTTCCTTCTTTCTTCCCTTTCTCTTCCAAGCCTTCATCCATTCTTTCTTTCTTTCTATCCACCTTACCTTTTTCCTTCCAACTTCGTTTTCTTTTGATTGTTATTTTCCTTCTTCCATGGCCATGTGTTCTTAGAATTCCTGTGAGGTAGACAGTTCTATATTCTGACTTATGCATTTTTACCTTTCTCTTTACAGGCTCCAAAAAATAAATTGAGTTGAGTAAGCTATCCTAAGATACTGAAAAATCCCATAATTTCATTATTGTCTTTGTGTCTTGAGCAATATATTTATTGGCTCAGTATGTACTAAACACAAACTGGAAGTGCATAGCCTAAAATGGTGTGTATGTTTGAGTTTGTGTGTGTGCTGTAAAAAGAGTACACTTTTTGTTCTTTTTATAGCACACACACACAGATTAAGTTTCTTTTTTTCCTTACTCAAGGTAAAGAAAGGGATTTCCATTTTTTCTTAAAGAGTATGATTCTTTGGTAATTATTCATGGTGCCCATCATGTATTAAATGTACTTAAATTAAATGTACTTCTATCAATAAAATGTTTCTCCCTTTTGTAATGGAGATAATTATTTCTGGTTTTTCAAGTTAAAGTCTTTGTTTTATTATTCAGAAGGTTCCCACTGCTCAACCTCACATCAGCTTCTTTCTTTAACAGTAGGAGATAACCTGGCTGCTGGTTCCTTGAATCTATAAAATTAAGTCAAAAGAGGAATCCACATCATTTTCCATTTAGCACGCTAAAAATGATAGTTTTTGTCTAGAAACTAAAACAAAAATATTACTGAACTATACAATCAGGAATACAATGAGTATTCCTAAAGATTCAAATAACCAAATAATCTGACTGTTGGTACAAATAGATCTATATTCAAGTTGGGTACATAGGCTGACACACAGGCTTGGGTTGACAAATTGTAATAAAATGTAATATGTACTCAAAACACTTTTTAGTGATCTGTGAGGTCAATATTGACTTGATTTATAAAGTTCCACACACCAAATACATAGACATTAAAATAGATGAAAAGTAACAAAGACCTTTTCACTGTACTTTTCCCCATGTCAATTCGGGTTACTTATGTTGTTGTTGTTGTCGTTAAGTAGCTGGCTCTGAGGTATTCTGATAAATTCCTAGTGTGAATTCATATCATTGTGATATATTATTTATAATTGAGGATTTCTAATACGGTCCTTTGTAATTCTTTCTAATTTTCTAAACAAATAAGTCTAATGTAATAGACATTTATCAGTGAGGCGGTGCTCTTCTTGACTGTGGCACAGTATGAAAATCTTTCTTTCCCAGAAAACAATTCCTATCATACCATTCTTAGATGATTTACACACTCATAGTTTCAGCTACTATCTACGCATTTATACACTGATGAGTCCCCACTGTGGGGGCCATTGAACATCTTCATTCTAGTGTTTCATTCAAGCTCACCATGCTGGAAGCAACAGTCATGAGCCTCCCATCTCTACTTGCCTCCCCTCTACCTGCCAGTTTCTCCTCCAGCATTTCCTGTGGCCATGATGGTGCCCATCTTCCATACACTTGGATAAGCCAAAAACTAGCTTTGTGAAGCTTACCCTGACATTTCCCTAACTTTTACCCCTTTCTGTATCATATACATCATCAAATCCTGACCATTTTTCTTGCTACGTTTTTCTTCAAATCTATATGCTTTCCATTTACAGCATCACCATCCTATTCTAATATCTAAGACATTTGCAACTATTAACTGGACCCTTCATATTCATTCTTTTTCATGAAAACAAATCTCTACTCTGCAACCAGTTATTTTCTAAAACATATATCTGGTGATGTTAATTAAGTGTAAAGCCTTTTATGTTTCCCCATGACCCTAAGTAAAAAGTCCCCAATTCTTATTATAGTCTATAAGACCCAACATGATTTGGTCCTTGTTTGTTTCTCCAGTCTCATTTTTTGTCTTTTTTCTCCATGCTTCGGGCACGCTGACCTTTAGTTTTTCATTTTTTGAATATAAGGAATTCCACATAGAGCTGCACAGCATCCTTTTTTTGTCTCCTGGTTTTTTTCTCAAGTTGAAAATAATGCAGATGATCCATTCTCAAAATGAAACAATGACCTCAGAATTACAAGGAAAAATTTTCAAATGCTAATTACTGGAATGGAAAGTCCATTCCAGAACTTTCTGTGAGGTGGGATTGAGACTGCATTTTTTTAGCTATCCTGGGGAAATTTTATGCACACACAAAAAATCAAGGACCCTTATTCCCTATGTTAGGTTCCTTTATTCTTGATAGTAAGTCCTCTCTCCTCAATCGGTACTCTCAATTTAGGTAATTTTATCCATTCTCCCGACTTTCGATCTCATCTTTATGCCACAGAAACCTGCATGTAAATTTCAAGCTTCTCTTTGAGCTTTAGATTTAGATATTTAATTCCCTCCTTTACTTCTTCACTAGATGGCTTATAGCATCTCAAATTAATGAACAGGGGTGCGTTGAACTTCTCATTGTGCCCTTGCACATCTTTTCTTCCTCCACTGTGCTTCCTCAGGTGTCTGCCCATCCACTTGCTCTTTCCAGAAACTTTTCTTTCACCTCCCACTTCTCCCCTGGCCAAGCTCCAGTGGTTTTTGTCTGTACTGCTTTCTGCTTGGTTTCCCCACTTTTGTAATTACCTCTCATACCCACCCTAACAATTGTATACATTATAGCCAACGAGAAACTGCCACTCCACTATTTTGTTTGAGATCCTTAAAAACCTTCCCATTAAATTAGTTACAAATCTCTAATATAGTCCATAAAACACTGCATAATCTGGCCCTTTCTTCCATCCTGGGTTTAGCTCCTGCTCTCTCTCTATGCTGCAGCCACACTGACCTTCTGTCAGTTCTTTCTGACCTCAGGCCCTTTCCATATTCTGTATCTTTCTTTCTTCCCTCTTCTCTCCCACTTCTGGTGCCTAACTCATACTTCTGTTAAAGTACCTGTACATATTTGTAAATATGATACACATTTCTGTACACACACACAAATATGTGTACCTATGTGCTATGCAGGTGTCCATAGAGACCTTAAACATGAGCAGGAATTAAATGTATGTGTGAAGCTTTCTGTGAGACCCAAATTAAAAGCATACTTCTTTATTTTACTTTATTTCTTTTCTTCTAATGTATCCATCATTTTAAATTGTATATTTGATTTGAAAAACTGGTGATTTAATACCTGTTTCTAATCAGATGGCAACTTCAGCAGGACAGGGATATTTGCTCTTAGTTCGGCACTTCATCCCTGATGTCTAGTTCAGTGCTTGGCACATAATAGACACTCAATAAATATTTATTAAATAAATGCAAGTGGAGTATAAGTGTGAGGCTACTGAAATGAAAAAAAAAGAATCGTTCCTCATCTTAATTGTTTTTCTTGTTATTTATTTTTTTAAGCCTTAGAGTAAAGAGGGGGCAACTTTTTCGTATCAAAATTTAATGTGGATTTGATTTATTGGGCATTTAGAAAGTTGTGGATCAAGACATTTGTCAGGTTTCTTGGTACAAATGTAGTCATTCTGAACAAAATGTTTTGTCCAGAATGTACATATCAGAAACCAATAACAACTAGCGGGCAATGCTATCAAATGTCAAAATTATAATCTAAAGCAGGAGAAAGTAACTGGTTAGGTATTTACTACAATACAGTCATCATGATGACTTAAATATATGATCAGATATTTATCTTATGGTGAATATATCTCTTAACTAAACTAGCTAGCATGGACATACTAATGATGTTTTGATGAGCACACAAACTAATTCTCTCGTCTAAAAGTTTTACCAGATCAATAATGTGTGATGTATTAAGGTGGGACTACTAAATGTTTTTGGCTTACCTAAATTTTTACAGCATTTATATGGAAACTAAAGTCATCAATGATGATTCCACTGATACCAGATTTTCTGAAGCCGTCAGAAAACTGCATGTTGTTTTGTAGCACAACAAACAATTATAATTACACTGCTCAGTAATTCTAGAATCAATGCTGCTAAAGATGGGAAAATTCTTACAAATGTATTTATATTATGTTTATGTAATATATTTATATTTGCGTTTTACCCTCCTCCCCACCTTTATTAGTGTTAACTAAGGACAACTATAACATTTAATCCCAGCCAAAAAATTATCTGAGGCCATCAGTTTTAAACCTTAACACAAAGAAAATCTAAGCATGTATTTGGCTGAGTCTCAGCTTGGGAAAATTGGTTGGGGGTGATCTACTGACCTAAAATATAAAAATGCAATATGACCTTACCTCAAAAATGATATCCTTGGGGCACCCAGGTGGGGCAGTAGACTCAGGTCATGATCTCAGGGTCGTGGGATCAAGCCCTGCGTTGGATTCTGTGCTAACAGCATGGAGCCTGCTTGGAATTCTTTCTCTCTTTCTCTCTGCCTCTCTCTCTCTCTCATAATAAATAAATAAACTTTAAAAAGAAGTGATATCTTTGGACTATGTTAAAAAGAGAACTAGCATAGGGACAGTATTCAAATATTGTATATTTGTTAAAGTAAAAAATGCTTTACAAGTGTTTCTTATTAATCTTTTGTTTACAGCTTATGAAATGCTTTCTCTCATGGCATTTCTATTTTTAAAATAAAAATCATATTCCTCAAATTGAGATGAGGCTGTTTAGAAAGTAATGGAATAAATAGTATGTGGGGAGAAATTTGGTTTACAGAGGAACAAAATATTTGAGTTCATCTTATGATTTCATCCAAAAAAGAGTAATTGTTATCTAAAATGATTTTCAGTTTAACATGATATTTTACATAATTTTTCATAACCCCTCTGCCCAAACCCAGGCCAGACACAATAAGTGCATCTTAAATTTTTTTTTTCAACGTTTATTTATTTTTGGGACAGAGAGAGACAGAGCATGAACGGGGGAGGGGCAGAGAGAGAGGGAGACACAGAATCGGAAACAGGCTCCAGGCTCTGAGCCATCAGCCCAGAGCCCGACGCGGGGCTCGAACTCACGGACCGCGAGATCGTGACCTGGCTGAAGTCGGACGCTTAACCGACTGCGCCACCCAGGCGCCCCATTAAATTTTTTTTTTTTAACGTTTATTTATTTTTGAGACAGAGAGAGACAGAGCATGAATGGGGGAGGGGCAGAGAGAGAGGGAGACACAGAATTGGAAGCAGGCTCTAGGCTCTGAGCCATCAGCCCAGAGCCTGATGCGGGGCTCGAACTCACGGACCGTGAGATCATGACCTGAGCTGAAGTCGGAGGCTTAACCGACTGAGCCACCCAGGCACCCCAATAAGTGCATTTTAAACTTATTTCTGTCTATGACATTGTCTTTTATTTTATTGTTTAATTTATATCCAAGTTAGTTAGCATATGGTGCAACAATGATTTCAAGAGTAGATTCCTTAATGTCCCTAACTCATTTAGGCCATACCCCCTCCCACAACACTCCCAGCAACCCTCTGTTTGTTCTTTATGTTTAAGAGTCTTTTATGTTTTTCCCCCTCCCTGTTTTTATATTATTTTTGCTTCCCTTCCCTTATGTTCATCTGTTTTGTATCTTAAATTCCTCATATGAGTGAACTCATATGACATTTGTCTTTCTCTGACTGACTTATTTCACTTAGCTTAATATCCTCCACTTCCATCCACGTAGTTGCAAATGGCAAGATTTCATTCTTTTTGATTGCTGAGTAATACTCCATTGAATATATATAACACATCTTCTTTATCCATTCATCTGTTGAGGGACATTTGGGCTCTTTCCATACTTTGGCTATTGTCGATAGTGCTGCTGTAAACATTGGGGTGTATGAGCCCCTTTGAAACAGCACACCTGTATCCCTTGGATAAATAGCTAGTAGTGCAATTGCTGGGTCATAGGGTAGTTCTATTTTCAATTTTTGGAGGAACCTCCATACTGTTTTCCAGAGTGGCTACACCAGCTTGCATTCCCACCAGCAGTGCAAAAGAGATCCTCTTTCTCTGCATCCTCACCAACATCTGTTGTTGCCTGAGTTGTTCATGTGAACCATTCTGACAGGCGTGAGGTGGTATCTCAAGTGGTTTTGATTGGTATTTGTATTTGATTGTATTTTATGTTGAGCATTTTTTCATGTGTCTGTTAGCCATCTGGATAATTTCTTTGGAGAGGTGTCTATTCATGTCTTTTGCCCATTTCTTCACTGGATTATTTGTTCTTTGGGTGTTGAGTTTAATAAGTTCTTTATAGATTTTGGATACTAAAATGTCATTTGCAGATATCTTCTCCTGTTGTCTATGACATTGTCTTTAATTTTAACTACTGCTAGGGGTGCCTGGCTGGCTCAGTCAGTTAAGCATCTGACTTCAGCTCAGGTGATGATCTCACGGTTTGTGGGTTTAAGCCCCACATCAGGCTCTGTGCTGATAGCTCGAGCCGGGAGCCTGCTTCGGATTCTGTGTCTCCTTCTCCCTCTGTCCCTCCCCCACTCGTGCTCAGTCTCTCTCAAAAATGAATAAACATTTAAAAAATAAATAATAATTGCAACTACTGCTAGATGTCAATTTCTTTAGCTTTTTTTTCATCTTAATGGAGTCAGAATAGATAAAATGAAGCCAAAATCAGCATTTGCATTATTATTACTCTTTTTGCTTTTTTCTGGTAGCGTCCAATAAAAACAAGAGAGGATTGCTCCTTTGCTTTCATATAAAGCATACGACTTAGAGGTACTCATGTATTATGGCCTTTCATTGGATATTTAAGATTAAAAATTTTTTTCCTTGAGTGACAAGACAAACAACTGCCTATGCTGGTATTTCTTAGGAATTATGTATGGGATTTGAGACATAGAATTAATAAAAATTCTCATTGAAATATGACCAACTCAGTACTACATGATTGTGATGAGCAAGATAATATTAGTAAGATTAAAAAACTGTATTGGGATTTGAAGTATCGTGTGTTTCAATTTAATTAATTCACCTGAGCATGATACTATGGGTCAGCTGGTTTGTTAATTCCTGATTAACTTACTACACATTACATATATAGTAGAGGGAGCTTATGGCTTGGAAGGGCAGACAGTCTTCAAAGCAACCACTGGGGAAAATGCATTATAATAAGAGGACCAATAAATAAGGCAATCCTGTCTAAAAAGTGGTGACCTAAACAGTGGTCAATAAACAGTTTTATATTTAAAACAAAAAAAGTGGTGACATAAAAAAGCAGTTACCTCTGCCATGGAACGTCAAGGGAAGCATCTCAGGTGAGGCACTATTTGCTCCTACTTGACAGTTCTCTGGTAGAGGGAAGATGTAGGAATTTCTTCAGAGAGAAGGAACAGCTGATAAGACAAAGAAAAGGGACAGCCAACCGTAGCACATTTGGGGAAGGCCGGAGATGTACTTTGGAGCCAGCTTATGAAAACCTATGAAGGAGTCTTACTGTAACAAGTGAAACCCTTGGGGAGATTTTAAGGAGGAGAATGAACTTGTAAACTTTTGTTTGCCGATCAGTTTTTGGTTTTTGCTCAGACTTTGTCTTGGAATAGAAATAAATAGATCCTCTCAATAATTATGTTTCTGGGCTTCCAAAGTGGTTGTTTTCCTGTCTGTCTGAAATTCTGCTTTATTACATTTTGTATCATGTTCCTTCAGTTAAGAGTAAGAATCCTTTTGAGAATTCCTACTCTTCCATAGATAAATCAGCTAAAAGTGTTATTAACCTACATTTAGTCAAAAAGGTCGCCCTAAAGTTGGTGGTGGTAGCAGCAATAGAGATAAAACTCATCATCAGAGAAATACAAATCAAAACCACAGTGAGATACCACCACATACTTGTCAGAATGGCTAAAATGAACAACTCAGGCAACAACAGATGTTGGTGAGGATGTGGAGCAAGGGGAACCCTTTTGCATTGCTGGTGGGAATGCAAACTGGTGCAGCCACTCTGAAAAATAGTATGGAGGTTCCTCGAAAAATCGAAAATAGAATTACCCTATGACCCAGTAATTGCACTAGTGGATATTTATCCAAAGGATACAAAAATGCTGATTCAAAGCGGGTATATGCACCCCAATGTTTACTGCAGTGCAATCAACGTAGCCACATTATGGAAAGAGCCCAAGTGTCCATTGATGAATGGATGAAGATGCGGTAAATATATACAATGGAATATTACGTGGCGATCAAAAAGAATGAAATCTTGCCATTTGTAACAAAATGGATGATACTAGAGTGTATTATGCTAAGTGAAATAAGTCAGTCAGAGAAAGACAAATATCATATGATTTCACTCATATGTGGAATTTAAGAAACACAACAGATGAACATAGGGGAAGGGAAGGAATAGAATAAAAACGGAAGGAGCAAACCACAAGAGACTCTTTTTAAAATGTTTATTTTGAGAAAGAGCAAGTGGGAGAGGGGCAGAGAGAAGGAGAGAGAGCATCCCAAGCAGGCTCCATGCTGTCTGTGAGAAACCCACTGCGGGCTTGAACTCATGAACCATGAAATCATGACCTGAACTGAAATCAAGAGTCGGATGCTTAATCGACTGAGCCACCCAGGTGCCCCACTATAAGAAATTCTTAAAGACAGAGGACAAAGTGAGGGTTGCTAGAGGGGAGAGGGCTAAATGGGTGATAGTCATTAAGGAGGGCACTTGTTGGGATGAGCACTGAGTGTTATATGTAAATGATGAATCACTGGGCTATACTCTGGAAACCAATACTACACTGTATGCTTGAATTTAAATAAGTAAGTAAGTAAGTAAATAAACAAATAATAAATGGAAATAAAAGAGAGGACACAAGGAAAATTTAATCATGGAAAGCTATGCCTGCTCATTCTTTGCTCTCTGGTCCTCCATAGAAGAGGATATTTATATAAATATTAATTCCCCAAACTTTTGTATACATTGTTGGAAAAATGCAGCATTCAAAATATGTGCTGTTGCAACCAATGTGTGTAGAAGAATTTAATGGTTACACATTTAAGCACATTTCTTTAACTTCTTGTGTTTTTAGTATGTTCCTTCTCCAGCCTTTACTGTGTGCAAAGGCCTTGGTGGCACAGAGATAGTGCAGACTGAGGTTACATTCCTGCCTATGCATCGTGTAATTTTCATTGGAACTGAACAATCTTTGGGGGAAGTGTAAGCTTGTCTCACCGCCTCCCTTCAACCTCCCACCTCCCTCCAATCTTGTCATAGAGCTTAACAGAAAAACCTCTGATTCTTTCTGACATGGATAGAAATTTACCTTTAAGAACTTGCCTCTGGCTTCTGAATTGCTTAGGCTAAGCCTGCTTTGTTTTATATGGTCTTTGACGCCTAAGAGATACACCCAGAATGTATCTTCATCTATTCAGTTTTCTGAGCTCAGTTAATTCATTTAGAGAAAGCAATTGAAGAAATGAATGACCTAATGGCTAGATGAACTTTATGAATGGAATACTGGTAGGTAGCATTTTCTGTTTCGATTTTTTTTTCTTTTTAAAAATATTTTACTTAAATCCAAGTTAGTTAACATGTAGTGTAATAATGGTTTCAGGAGTAGAATTTAGTGATGCATCACTTACATATAACACCCAGCGCTCATCCCAACAAGTGCCCTCCTTAATTTAATGGGTGCCCATCACTCATTTAGCCCATCCCCCCACCCAACACCCCTGCAGCAACCCTCAGTTTATTCTCTGTATTTAAGAGTCTTCTAAGGCTTCCTCCCTCTGTTTTGATTTTGGGCTAGTAGTAACACGTCAAGGTTCTTACCAGCATTGAATTCATTTATTTTATCATTTGTGTATTTCCTGGTGCCAAAGAATGATAAAATGACTACATCATCAATTAATTTTATTTATCTGGAGTATTTAATTAATGTACCTAGCTTATGAATTATGGGTGTCTATGAGAGAGAAGACAAATATGCATTTTTAAATTGGATTGTGTGCTGAGAGAGTTTGCAAAACAGATACTATGGCATCCAAAATTAACAAAGGAAGTGGGGAAATCAAGTAAAAGAATTAATCTTTCTTCTTCTCCTTCCTTTTTTTTTTTGCTAAAAAAAAAAGATAAAGCCATAATGTACTATGAAACAAAAAGATGAAACATGCAGAGTAGCTATGCCTGCTAGAGGTGAATTGATAATTGACTCCAAGCTTTCTTATGAAAAAGGAGACGAACAAGATCAGTTACACAATGCTTAATTGTCCATAAAAGAAAAGAAAACCATTTTTTCCCCCAGAAGTACCACTATTTCTGGTTCTTTTACTGAAGGGAATTTTTCCCAAGGGTCTTCATAAAATATATGCTGTGGTATAGCATAAACGCCATTCTGAAAGATATCCCTGAAGTGAAGACTTAATGAATTTCTTAGTGCTTCTCACATAATGGCCCTCCATGTGTGATGGTGGTAAAATGCTTACATGTAGTTTGTTAAAAGTTTCTCTGCTGGGTACACCTCAGGGAAACGTCTCAGAATTACCGTTCTTCCTGAGTTAATGAACAGCACAGCATTGACTTTGCTCATACAATTCATGCTCCAAGTTCAAAGTTAAGAGATCTGATTATAAGACTTTTTTGATTATTTTATGCTGATTGTTAATATCACATAAGCACTGGTAGTCTTAGGGTTACTTAACAAACACTGGAGTTGTTTTCTGTACAAATTGTTGAGACAAGACTTGTGAGGTGGAAGAGAATTATGTAAAGATGAATAAAATTTGATTTTTTCCCATACTGGTCCTAAATGTTGATTTATAATGAAGATAGTTTCCTTCTATGAGGTATATGAGAAGTCTGGGGCTCTGTACCATAGCGAACGGATTTAATCCTTCCACCTTCATGCAATAGTCGTGTTGGCTAATGGTACAACAAATACAACTAAGACATGCTTGATGCTTGAGTGTAATAGAATGTATTGCTTATAACAGGTAAGATGGTGGATGAGCAGGTCAGTGGGGCAGTCTTTTTCTGTGCAGTCATTCATGTACCACACTCATAGGGGCTCTGCCCTCTTCCAAATGGTTTTAGGGGCTGTGTCCACTGCAGTCAGTTGCAAAAGTAACTGTTAGGAACTGAATGATTGCTACCTCTCTGCCAATTCATATGTTGAAGCCCTAACCCCTGTTGTAATGGTGATGGGAGTTTGGGCCCTTGGGAAGTAATTAGGTTTAGATGAGGTTATGAGGATAGAGTCCTCATAACGGGATTAGTGTCCTTATCAGAATAGACCAGAGAGCTTGCATTATCTCTCCACACCCCCAGATACATGAAGGCACAACAAAAAGGTGGTCTTCTGCAAACCAGGAAAAAGGGTTCTTACCAGATCCTGAATCTGGCACTCCTTGATCTTGGACTTCTCAGACTCCAGGACTTTGAGAAATGAATATTTGTTGTTTAAGCCGCCCCATCTATGGTATTTTGTTACAGCAGTCCAAACGGACTAAGATAGTATCAGAATAGAGGGTCTGTGTTGCAGTTTTCGCGGCCAGGCCTAGGAGAGTCAGTTATCACCTTCACAGACACTTCACTTGTTGGAGTTTGGTCTAATGGTAAGGAGATCTGGGACATATACTTTCTGACTGGATAGCCATTTCTTAGTGACAACTCCACACTACTGAAACTGTAAATTGAATTTTGGGGTATATAGTTAGCCTGTTTTAGCCATAATAACTGTATAACTCTATTATAAGCCTAGAACTCTACAAACACTTATAGAATATATTCATAAGCTTAACTGACAGAAAAGAAAATATAACACACATAAAACAGAAGTTATAAAATTCCCAAAATAAAAAGCATGTGGCACATGACAAATGGGTATCATTTGTCTCTTCATTTTTTATGTTTTAGAAAGTTAATTTGGCAATGTGTAAGTGCCAACCTTTGCCCCAAGAATGGGCTCAGATGGGTCATTCTTCCAGAAACATATACATAAATATTTAATACCATTTTATTAATTTATATTGAAGAATACAACTGCTGAACAGACATGGTTCTTATCTTCTATCCAGAATTTTCTATGGGAAAACCATGATGTTGTAAACGCATTTTCTTAATAGCCAGCCAACACTTGTCTTCAAAAATTAATTCATTCATTGAACAAATATTTTTTAAACATGTTCTATATTCCAGTTTCTGGTACAGACAGGCCCTTGGAAAACAATCAAGGGCAAAACTCCCTGGACCAAAGAGCTTATAGTATAGGAGATTGACAAATGTGGAAAAATAATTTAACCAAAGAATCATTTCTGGCTTTTGTCACTATTGTAGGACACTCAAAGAAGAATGAAATTGTGTGAATTATTTTTTCAACTTTCCCATCATTCAGAGAGTAATGGAACCCAATTTTGAGTGTAGGAAATTTTTTATTCCATTTCCTGCAGTGGAGACCGAACAAAACTTTAAATCATGTGAGCTAAACATTCAGGTGATGACTCTGAGCTGTTGATGATGGGATGAAGGAGTTAGGAGTAGCAGAAGTGGCAGATGCAAAATAGAGATAGTGAAATCAGTGATAGACTTCCACAAGTGGCGGGAAGATATACCTCACAACTGCGCAAATCTAAAATGGCGTTTGATGGTGTATATCTGTGAAACTAGTAGATATCCTGTCTTGGGAGCTCTGGAAAGGGCACTGCTCTGGTCAGCATACATATACACACATAACTGAATATGGGGGTGAGAGATAGGCACAGGATGATGACCAATGAGGACTCTAGCAATAACCTTTCTATTTTATTTTATTTTATTTTATTATTTTTACAATTTTATTTATTTTTTTGAAAGAGAGAGAGAAAAAGAGAGTGCACTCATGAGAGCAGGGGAGGGGCCGAGGGAGAGGGAGAGAGAGAGAATTTCAATCAGATGCAGAGCCCGACATGGGGCTCCATCCCATGAACCAGGAGATCATGGCCTGAGCCAAAATGCAGAGTTGGACACTCCAGCCTACTGAGCCTCCCAGGTGCCCCGGCAATAACCGTTTTAAATGAAAGACTACAGGTCATGTGGCCAAATTTTCTGAAAGGAAAATTCAGAGGTTCAGATTCATTTTACAGCCCTAAAAGTAGGAAAACCATCAAAGCCAGTTTGGAAGAGGATTACTGACAAGTCACTTTTCTGCGGCTTAAGCTAAGTTTTTATCATTTAGAAAAAATAAAGGCAATAAAACGTCTTATGACTCTGAGATTCTGAATTAATTCAAGTCTGCTGCATAAGTGAACAGGCAATCATAACACAGTGGGATAAGTGCTGTGATTCAGGATCCTATGCAATTTTATAGGAGAGTCATCCAACCTGGCTGTTCCTGAACAATGGCAGGGGTCAGGTGCCAATCTTGAAGAGTTAGCACATGAGTTGGTGCCAAAATAGGAGAAAGTAAGGACAGTCATATAGTGAATTGTCATCCAGCTAAATGTATTAAGCTAAAATAACTTGTTCTGAATTTGCAGCTTTGCCTCTGCTTTGGTGTTAAAACATTTCTTATTTTATGAAATTTTAGTGACATTAATGTTGAATGTGTTTCTTATCAAAAAAAAATAACTTTCCAAGTCAAAATAGAAAGTTAAAAAATGAAACTCTGCTGCAAACTTTGCTGACTGTCATGTGTGGTTATTGGGCTCCATAGGGGTCCTTCCTAATCAGCTCTGCCTTTTCTAAATGATACATGATTATTTGTGAAGGACTCAGTTGCTCTAAAATCCATTCTTCAAGTGCATTTATTCACATAATAATGTAAGTAGCTAAGCATGGTAGCTAAATATGTGCCAAAATTGTTTTAGGTTTAGAGAATTAGACAAAATACGTGCCTTCATGAAATGCATATTTTAGAGCGGGAATATAGACATTCAAAATAAACATGTCAATATCTACTATGTTAGCGTGTGCTAGATACTGTTTTGGATGAAGGAGTGGGCGAAGGCCTGAGGGGGCAAGTCATGTTTATGCACTCTTCCAGATTTTCTCTGCCATAGTTTTCTGCTCAGTGCATTTAATGACCCTCTAGAGAGATTGCTTGGCACCAACCACATGCTTATGAAGCCACAGAGATGAGCTTTTGAGCTTTGTTGGAGAGAGAATCATTGATCACCATTATTGCCTTTATGGCAGAGTCTGGGTCATGAAGTTTCTGCGTGTAGCACTAACTGAAAACATACAGAAGGACTTTTCTCTTGACCTGGCATTCATTTCAATATTGCCTGAGACAAAGTGACCAGTTTTATGGCATGGGAGATACACTAATGTGCTTTTAAATGTAGGATTCATGGGACTTACCGTGTGCCCTATCCTAAAAGCAGTTCACCTAATAAAACAGTGGCCCAGCCTGTTAAATGATTATCTAACTTGTCTTTGGCTCAGGATATATCCTCCAAGAAGCAATCCCAGCACTGAACCAATGGTCCATCTATAGTGCTGTGTTCTCAAGAACTAGCAGACATGGATCCAGGAACCGAAGTCTGGAAGTAGAATTGGCTCCTGTTAGGCCACTCTTAGTGAGCAATTGTGCAATTGTGTTTGATGATTTTGCAACTTTAAGCTTTGTCAAGTCAGAAGTCATTTTTCTCTGGGAGTAACACGTCTGCCAGAAGACATTCTACGTATTACAGTGAGCTGGAAGCAGCTGCTACCACCTATTTAGATATATTTTGTTACGTTTATTTATTTTTTTGAGAGAGACAGAGAGGAAGAAAGGGAGGGAGCCAGAGAGAATCCCAAGCAGGTTCCACATTGTCAGCGCAGATCCTGACATGGGGCTCAAACCCACCATGAGATCACGATCTGAGCCGAAACCAAGAGCCGGAGGCTCAACCAACTGAACCACAACACTGAAAACAACCAACCCCCACCTATTTAGGTGTCTTACGTGAGTGAATCAACTGGAAAAAAGAGGCATTATTGCACTCTGAGAAGTAACTGACCCTGGCTTATCCAAATTTGGTGAAGCCTGAAGACTATAAAATGTGGTGGGGGGACTTCTTTACAAAAGCAAAAATGAAAATTAATTAATTAGAAGTTAGGTACAGGGTTTTTGAAGGAACTTTTGTAAATTATAAGCATTGGATCTTAAGACTAATTAGTTTCACATAATTACACCTCTAGGAGCTGAGACTGATTACACAATGGGGCATGGAGGTATATGTCTGAAGTCTCAGGTATTTTCTGAGGTATTCATGTTCAGTGATAACAGTGACAGGTAATTACAGGCACTATGGTCTGTTAAGGACAAGGCAAAGAAAAGTTCTGACCCCTCAGATTCAGGAAGACTTTCCAGGCAAGACAATTACATCATTCAAATTTCTGTCTCAAACTGAGAGACGCGTGGAATGGGAAGTTGAAGAAGTTTGACAAAGACCAATAATGACTCTGGGAATAAGTGTCGTTCCAAGAATTATAGTTTTAGGTCTTTGGGATGTTATAATTGGTCTCATCTTTATTGGACTTAGACTTCCTTTTTAGGTGGAAGAAATCAAGGCATCATGTTCTTAGAAGAGGGGGTTAGTGAATCTGTGTGTATAAGGAGTAGTTTTTACCAGATTCAGTGCAGGTGCTCACCCAGAACACTCAGCCACGTTTTTGTGCTCAGTGCTACTGATGAACTTAGGAAGTGTAGGGAGTTGAATCCATACGGAGAGAATGTTAAGTGGTACAGACCTGAAGGAACTAGCAACTAAACTCTTCTTATTCTTTCCTCTGACAGACTCTGAGAAGCAACACATCCATACGACCTCTCTGGAGACTTCCTGCACACATTAGCAAGCACCTGTATTTTCCCATGTATCTGGCCAACTCAGTCAGATGCATTGTATTTGCATTTCATTCTTCCTTAACCTACTTCCCTTTTCCCCATACTCCCGTTTTCTTGAGACTGCAATATCCAATAAAAGATAGGCACTAAAAATTTTTTACAGGCTCTGCTATCTAGGAAACCCACAGGAAGATTGCTGAAGGCAGTGAGAATGGTAAATGCAAAAGCCTAAGTCAATATCATGCTCAAACAATAGCAAGGAATCTTGTGTGGTTGGAGGTCAATAAGTGGACGCATGTTAGAGATGAGGTGAGAGGTAACCAGGCCCTTCATTTTATGTGGCCTATTTCATGTCTGTGAAAAAGTTGATGATTTTTTTTTTTCACTTGAAGGAAACAGGAAGCTTCTAGAGTGCCTTGAGGACAAAGTGAAATGTTCCTCTTTTCAAGAGACTCCTCCTTGAAATAATGTGCAGAATGGACCAGAGGGGAGATAAGATGAAAATGAAAATTGGAAATTTCTATTAGGAAGCACTTACATTAGTATAGGTAAAATAACAGTGGCTGAGGCAGAGGTAGTATTGGTGAGGGTGGTGAGAAGTAACCGAATTCTGAATATATTTTGGAAGTAGATCTGGCAGAATTTATTACTGGGTTTGAGAGAAAAAACTTTGGTGTGAAGTATAATAGGAAGAATTGAGTTACAGGGATGAGGAGATTGTCTGTCTGGTGAACATAGTTTAAGAGAAGTGAGTTTATTTTTAGAGGTCTTAAATGTAAGATGTCACGTATATGACATTATATACACACATACATATACATATACATATACATATACATATACATATACATGTAAAATGAGGAAATCCCCAATTCTCCAAATTAGAAATCAACAATTGATGATTTGCATGTTGCTATTATTTAAATTCATGAAAACAAATAAGATCACTGAGGTTCATAACAAAGAGGAAAAGCTCCACAAATTAAATTGAGGGTAAAATTCCTCAATTTTATAAGATAAAGAATTAGAGGAGACAGAGAAGCAGTCCAGGAGGCTAAGTGAAGGAAACATCTTAGAAGGAAGGAATGATGAACTATGCAAAGCCATGGTAGATTCCATTTGGCAACATGGAAATTATTCATTACAGAATAACCATTTCTACAAAGAAAGAAAAGGGGATACATTTAATTCCATTTAGATTTAGCCTTTTTTTCTCTTCTGATTGCTTGATCTAACTTGACTATCCTATCACTTTTTACTGGTGTAAGATAGTTGAGATATTAAAAGACTACTTGAGGGGCACCTGGATGACTCAGTAGGTTGAGCGTCCAACTTTGGCTCAGTTCATGATTTCACAGTTTGTGAGTTCGAGCCCTGCATCAGGCTCCCTGCTGTCAGTGTGGAGCCCACTCTGTCTCCTCCCTTTCTCTGTCCCTCCCCTGTTCATGCTCTCTCTCTCAAAAATAAATAAATATTAAAAAAAGGAGGCTACTTGATCATCCCTAAGACCACCCCTTTAAATCTCTGTACTCCTTGCCTTCCTCCCTATAATTCTGGCATCAACAATAATTTCCTTAATTTTGTCCTAAAGAGGAAGGCAGATATATGAAGAAAGAGAAGAAAAATCTTCCTCTATATTCCAAAATAAGCTCTTGAAAGCTTACGATGACAGCTTAAGAGAGAAAAGAGTTTTTGAAGTCACTTTATAGATAAAGAACAAGAGTCAGACCCTTTAAGTTTAAACTACCAACCACAGAATAGGGAAGTCTGCTTTGTGTTGAGAGAAGTTATTTCTGCTCCAAAAGATGTAAATAGACAAAGTTTGTGGGAAGATACGGAGGACTGGAGGGCCATGATGAAATGTAAATGCTGGTTTCTTGAATAGGAAGCAGCCCTACTCTTCCCATTTCTCTGCACCTTTCTAGTGGAAACCATTAAAAACAGTAGAAATTATAATAATTTGGGGGAGTCCCAGAGCTAAAAGCTCTCTGGTAAGCCCTGTATCCAGTGTGGGACTAATTGGTGAGTTAGCAATTAGTGAGGGTAAGTATGTAGTCAGATGGGCTGATTCAGAGTTTCCTTTAGGGTATGTGGTAAGAAACAGAGGTGTGTATTACTCAGCCTCTGTAGAAACACTGAGAGGCTAACAGACTGGCAGAAAGAAGTCTGTGATCAGATTGAGAAAGATGATGAATATGTGGCCCTTGCCATAGGAGACCATGGGAAACCACAGCAGATACCTTCACTCCCCTCTCATCCAATTATAGCAGATGTCAGGGAGCGATAATGACCAGAAGTAGGCAGAAGCTGTATTGTTGGCTGGGTCAGCCACTCTACATTGGTGGTCTGTGAGAAGAGAGAAAGTGACATGGAACAGACATGCTTCTTTTGCTGCCAAAGCATACGTGAAGTTCCTAAGAATTTATATCACTTTAGGGGAAGGGAATGGCAAGAGTTGAATGACCACATATTAATCCAGAAGGGGCAACATTATTGTCAAATGCAAGTTGGTATTTTACTACAACACAAGTAGAACATGTATGATAAGTTGAGTTCACCTTTGAAGAAAGACAGTTCTCTCATTGCACAATTGGCTTTTTAAACTGAAGGTTTAAATTTACATCATAGAAAATATTCGATTCCCTAAGAAGACCACCCTCTTCACCTTATGGGATGAGATAACAACTGTGGTCAAAACTATTGACCCACAATTCCAACTATTACTTGTAACATATTAAGAAAGAGTAAATGCTTCCACAGAGCAACTAACAGATGCTTGTGAACACACATGAGAAAAATTGGGGTCCCACATTCCCTTTCTCCAAACAGTAGGGAGTGGAACAAATGGCACCCTTTTTGTAGTCTTTAATCTATATAATTTTCATTGAAAAGAATAATCAGGCAGTGGACAATACGTATAAAACAATGACCAAAACAGACGACAACTTCAAGTTATATGTTTGTTAAAATAACCTGTCTTTTTTTTTTTTCCCGGTTATCTACTTCTTCTGCTCAATAAATATCATAATATTTACTTTTTAAAAATTTGTTCTGGATTATTCAGATATGTATTTTGGAAATCAGAATTGGGACATTTGGCCTTAGGATTCAAGAACTTCATTTTAGGGGATGCTTGGGTGGCTCAGTTGGTTAAGCGTCTGACTTCGGCTCAGGTCATAATCTCGTGGTTCACAAGTTTGAGCCCCACATCCAACTCTGCGGACAGCTCAGAGCCTGGAGCCTTCTTTGGATTCTGTGTCTCCCTCTCTCTATACCCCTCCCCTGCTCATACTCTGTCTCTCTCTCTCAAAAATAAATTAAAACATTAAAAAAAAATAAAAAAAGAACATTTTAGGTATCATTTTTTGTGTGTATGGAGAAAGACATCTTTACTCTAAGAGTCATATTTTCTGGTTGGGATAAAGTGGCAGGCAAATATGTAAAAAACAAAAAAGTCCTGGGCTGCTAATTTTAGCAGTTTATAGAAGAGACTTACAGATTTTTTTTTTTAAGAAAAACAACCATTAGAAAAAGAAACAAAGGAGGTGGATTCTCAGTGTACAGTAAAACAGATCTATGTTGGCAAAAAATATAGGAAAGGATGATTAAATATATATTATTTTTTTCTGCAGAAGGACCAAAGTTTACAAATTTGGTAACATTTTTGTTTGTGAGAATTTGGGAAACTTTTACTATTAGCCACTGTAGAAGTACTAGTTGATGAAATCATGTTGGAGGGCAGTTAGACAACATTCATTAAATGCATATCCTCATTGGCTCCGCGATTCAGCTAGAAATTTATCACATGGATACTCTTTCGAGTCTTCTATGATACATTTCCAAGGATGCTTTTTGCAATTCAGTAACAGCAAAAGAATGAAAATGACTTACATAATTATCAACACAGGGTTAGTGAAATAAAATGTTTTATGTCCCTGGAATGCAGCTATTTAATACAGTGAGGAGCTCAATATATGCTGGTGTTGGAAAATCTCCAAGTGTCGGGGCGCCTGGGTGGCTCCGTCGGTTAAGCGTCCGACTTCGGCTCAGGTCACGATCTCGCGGACCGTGAGTTCGAGCCCCGCGTCGGGCTCTGTGCTGACTGCTCCGAGCCTGGAGCCTGCTTCCGATCCTGTGTCTCCTGCTCTCTCTGACCCTCCCCCGTTCATGCTCCGTCTCTCTCTGTCTCAAAAATAAATAAACGTTAAAAATAAATTAAAAAAAAAAAGGAAAATCTCCAAGTGTAAAACTTCCAGTTGTAAAAAAATAATGTCATGGGATGTAAATGTTACAGCATGGTAACTATAGTTAATAATACAGTAATGCGTATATGAAAGTTTCCAAGGTAGATCTTAAAAGTTCTCATTCCAAGGGAAAAAAGTTTGTAACTATGTATGGTGGTTTAGCCAGGCTTTCACAATATATGCAAATAACAAATCATTATACACCTGAAGCTTACATAATATTTTATGTCAATTATATCTCAGTAAAAAGCAAATGACCCCCCTCAAAAAAACAAGACACAAAAAAATGTATCTAGTTGTACATATCATTTATATGAATGCATTTTTAGTGGAAAGATAAAGATTTCTTTAGAGAAATTAGATCCTTGTAAAAAGACTGGAACAGGGGTGCCTGTGTAGCTCAGTCTGTTAAGCAACAGACTCTTGACCCTCGACTCTTGATTTCAGCTCAAGTCATGATCTCATATTTGTGAGTTTGGGCCCCATATCCAGCTTTGCGCTGACAGCACAGAGCTTGCTTTGGATTCTCTCTCTCTCTCTCTCTCTCTGTGCCTTCCCCCCATTCTTCGCGCCTGAAAAATAAATAAATAAACATTTTTGAAAAAAAGAGAGATGGAGACGGGGTAAAACAACTTTTTTTTTAGTTTCAACAATTTAGTTTTTAACCCAACGCATGCATTGTGTTTATTTTAAAAATGTGTTGGTAAGCTTTGGGTCAGTTAGTTTTCAATATTTTTAAAAGGAAACATCTCATGTTAAGGTATTTTAATAAATATATATTTTTTTCTTTTCCATTGTGCTTCAGTACAATTTAGATGACTCTGGTGATATTTACTTTTATAAACATTTCAGAATTTTGAAGGGCAGAACTTAGTTTGAAGTGCTTGCTACATTTTTTTTTTCTGAACAATTTGTAAATGTCCTTCTAAGCATCTTACAATAACTCTACAACCTTATTTTTCCTGTAGTTTCAGTAGTCTCTAAGGGATTGATAAAACACCAACAAAAAAGAAGAGACTAGCCTTTTCATTTCTCTTCACTGAGAAAGAATATAATTTACCAGCTCCCACTCCATATATAGATTTAAAAAGGAAATGATTCCAAGGAGCTGTTTCCCTCCTGGTAACCACTAGCCAGATAAGTTTTTATCCTAAGGGGAAAAAAAATGTAACCGTGTATGGTGATTTAGCCAGGCTTTCACAATATATGCAAATAACAAGTCATCATGTTATACATCTTCATGTATGTATGTTATATGGATGGAATTAAGGATAGAATAAAAAAGATTGGTAGGGAGATTCATTTGAAGAGAATCCTTACAGTACTCTGAATCTCTCCACTCCATTCCCCAGAAATTGGGGAATGGGGAGAGGACTACACTGTGGCTCAAAGCCAGGTGAGGGGCTTCAAGGGGACTGTTGGGTAAACTTTGAAATGTGTTTCTTGCCTGTGAAGACTAAAGACTAATCCACATCTGATTAAGACAGAGTGCAATGGGGACTGAAGTTTTCATTCTTCTTGGGAAGCCAAACCCTCATCCAAAAGGATGAGATTAACTTCTTCAGTATTGGAGCCAGAAGAGTTCTGTTGGGATTTGCAAACTCTTGTTAGGTTCACTGGAGCAAGAGTTGCTCGGGCCCTTGGATGGGCCCCTCTACACCGTGCAGGGGAGAAAGCCTGCATGGGATCCAATTGGTTTTGTCCGTGAAGGCTGCTTGAGGGGAGATCTCAGCAGAAGGAAGATGGAGTTCACAACTGGATGTACAACCTCTGTCACATGCCTGGGTCAGAGAACTGCAGAAGAGAGGAGTCCAAGAGGGAGCCTCTATCTTCAAAAAACGTATGAGCGTCCAAGAGAAAGAATCTACTTTTACCATCTCAGAAATCAAAAGCCCAAAGCCGCTTGGCCACTCATGAGCCAGCTTTATCCCATTGCATATCCCCCCCACTCCTTGCACAACCTAACACTGTAGCTGGGAGGAGGCTCAAGCTAAGTCAAGTTCAGAGTGTTTAATGGCATTCTAATTACTGCAGGCATTCTAATTACTGAAATAAATTACTTTCAATGACTAAAAGTAATAAGCACACTTTTAAAATTATCTTAGCGACCAGAAGGCTGGTCACGGGCCTTCCAGGTTTTTAATTGAGAAGGAAGAAAAAATGATCCCTACTGAATAAAGTTGTGATCAAAATTAAAGTGACATGATTGTTCCCCATATGAGCTGACATTAATTAAAATATTTCTAGTATTTGAATTTATCCTGTGGTTGCAAGCCATGGGTTCACTCAGGCCTGAGTGGAAGACCTATTCCTTTGACTACTTGGGTGATTATATGTGAATTGCTTGTATGAAACTTGGTTTGTTTGTGTGTTTATCTAATAATGAAATATTCTAAATATGCAGAAATAAACCTAGAGTCGCTACACTACACAACCCCATGTGACATCTGTCACATCAAGATGTGACTGTCTCCCCGAGCCCCCCTACCAGGGTGTAGTGTAGCACTCAGTTGCTCATCTATGATATTGTTGGTTTTAGAGACTGGGTATAATAGCTTCATTGACATATTAAAAATATGCCAGTCTTCTTTAGGTATATTTTAAAAGAATAAGAATTATAGTTATAATATTACAGCTGTATTGAGACTATGTCTATCTTCTGATCATACTTTTCTTTATTTTGTTAAATTTTTAAACATATTTATTTCGAGAGAGAGAGAGAGAGAGAGAGAGAGAGAGCATGGGTGGGGAAGGGACAGAGAGAGAGGGAGACACAGAATCTGAAGCAGGCTCCAGGCTCTAAACTGTCAGCACAGAGCCCAACGCGGACTCGAACCCACGAACTACAAGATCATGACCTGACCTGAAGTCTGACATTCGATTGAATGAGCCACCCAGGTGCCTCTCATACTTTTCCTATCCTGGCATGATTTTGTGCTCATAGTTACTATATATTTTTAAAAAAATTTTTTTTAACGTTTATTTATTTTTGAGACAGAGAGAGACAGATCATGAATGAGGGAGGGGCAGAGAGAGAGGGAGACACAGAATCGGAAGCAGGCTCCAGGCTCTGAGCCATCAGCCCAGAGCCTGACACGGGGCTCGAACTCACGGACCGCGAGATCATGACCTGAGCTGAAGTCGGACACCTAACCAACTGAGCCACCCAGGTACCCCTATATTTTTGTAATATTAATAAAACCAATATACATTCTTGTTTGCAACTTTTAAAGATTTTGCACATCTGGGACTTACCATATCTACTGGTGGGAGTGTTTCCTCTTCTGGGATCCTGGATCTCTAGACCCCCCAGCGCCTGGAGATGCAAGTTTGACAAATTCCTCAAGCAATCGCCAAGAAAGATGGTAGGTGGAGCCATGCTTACTCTTGCTCCCTAGCCCCACGTGCTGTATGCATCGTGAACGTGGTGCCATATAATGATTGTTGCTTCTGACTGTACACTGTAGCTTCATGAGTATTGTTCTGGGCTCATTTTTCTATTATTTCCAAGTTGGCACGTGAGTTATGCCTTTCGAAAGCTGTTCCATCACACCATCTCTCTAGGTATAAGGGACTTTTATCCCTTAATCCAGGGCAAAGACAGACACCAGTGTAACAGTAGTTGATGGCTTGGGGGTCTAGGACACCTGTTCGTGCAGATAATTTACATGTTCTGGCCCTGTTTATGCTTAGCACTGGATGCCTCACTTGCAGCTTTCAATGGATTACTGCTAGGACCACCCAACTTTATGCCTTGTTGTGTCTGATAGATCATCAAACATGTTGGCTAGTTCTGGCTGCAAACTCAGGTGCTCCGTCTCTCCAAACAGAGTTGGGAGCTGTTTTTCTAAGGCTGTATATTTCTCTGTTGCAGATGGTCTGTGTTGTCACTCTTTTGCTGGGGCCAACCATAAACTACACATCTAGTCTTTTTCCATCTGTGATACTTGTACCATAAATGTCATCATATGGATCAAGTGACAGTATGCTTGCACTTAGCCTGAACCCACTCCACAGCCCTTTCTTTTTCTGATCCCTGCCCAAAGTGAGACATTTTCCATGCCACTTGGTAGAGGTTCCTTTGAGAACCTGGATGGCCTCTAGCCTCTGGCTATTGATCTTTGTTCTGAGTGGTGAAAGATGAAAAATGTGGTAATTTGTCCTTTAGTTTGGAGAGAATGTCACGGTATACTGCAGATCACTGAATCCCTACAAATATCACTGAAATTTTCATAGGATTTGTCTCCCATCCTGTGGAGCTTATCTGTTTTACAAGGCCTCCAGTATACTTCTGACTTACCAAGTCGTTTTAATACAATTCTATCCATATAGTGGACCATTCTGATGTTCTGTTGAATGGCTAAGTTATCTAGGTCTCTTTATATTAGTCCAGGTCCAGGGCTATGTTATAGTAGATGATGGGAGGGTTAGTGTGCCCCTTGTATAAGAGCATAAATACGTATTTGTTTTATTCTTTTCCATTTGAATGAAAATTGCTTCTGGGCACCTTTTCTGAGAGAGTTTGGACAATAATACAGTTTTGCAGATCAATGATCACACTGAGGTCATGCTATGTAGTGCTAGCAAGGATTAAATATCTGGCACTGAAACTGAAATTATAATTACTACTTATTTGAGTTTAGATAGTCAGTGTTATTTTTCAGATTCGTCCTTACTTTTATTTTGTGGAGGGGAAATAAGATACATATTTATTATATCTTTTACATCTTCAAGCATGACATTAATCCTGGCCATTATCCCTGGGAGTGTGTGCGTGTGTGTGTATTTTACACGTGTACATATATTTGGATAGGGAGGTGTGGGACAAACTTCAGCTGGGCTTTCCCTACTATGATCATTCTTATTTCACAGGCCAAGGAAGAAATATGATGGTTGTATCAATTTCCAACCATGTTCATTCCGATTATATGGAGAAATATATGGATTATATGGAGAAATGACCATAGATTGGGCCCATGGGCCCACTTCAAGCCATATCTGGGTTTTATTAGTTATCTGGCCCTGATAGGCCCCTATCATCCAGTTGAGAGAAGGACCGATGACACTTAAGAAGGCATGATATCATTGTCAACTCAGATCTTGAATACAACAGTCCTTGAAATGTCTAGGTAATCTTCTTTCCCTGACTAAGTGGCTCTTAGTTCCTTGGGGGAAAGACTGAGGAAATCATGACCATAAGCATTTGTTGAAGTATATTTGTTCTCCTGTTGCCTCAGTCTCTCTTTAAATTACTGTGTTCCAAGTCTGAAAAACTGGCTCAGGCCTGGAAATTGAGAAAGTAGTCACTACTAATTGGGGTAGCTGCTCTCAGCCTCCCGATCCTTGATTTATTTTCAATGTAGAGATTGAGCAATACTCTTAATGGCTGTCCTTCTGTATTGTCTCTGGGGCTCTTAAGGGTTATTCCACCTGGCTGCCATTCTAAACTTTATGTTCATTAAATAATTGCACCATCTTGCTTCTTTCAGGTTCTTATGATCCCCATTTTATTAAGGAGTCCAGTTCTATAACTCTTACCGTTAGCTCTTCTCTACAGAAACAGTCTCTATAGACCTTTCAAAGATGATGAGCCTTCTCCCACTGTTGCAATTTTCATCATTTTAATAAGCTGAGTATTCTCTGTGCCCCTCTGGCCCTGACCAGGACACAGACTTCTGGGATTGTGTGGTGTATCTAGCACAGCATGATTGCTTTTCTGAAATCTTCTACCTTTTTCCTTACTGTTGACTAAGGCAATTCTTCCATTTGTATTTCTTTTATCATAAACTATAGATATTTGTAGTTTTTTAAGAATGCCACCCTAGCCCTGGGTTTATACCATCTCCCTGTATGCTTGTCAGCATGTGAAATCTTGTGGTATAGAAGAGTGGTAACATATCAGTAAACTCTCCCTTATCCAACTTCTTTGCCCTCCCTGCTTCATCTGTCTCTTTTAGGATCCCATTCCATGCAGACTCTCACAGTCCCTGCCATAAATGTTGGCTAGGTACTGTATGCCCATTGGGGTACACTCTGTCTCTCCCTTGATCAGGTCTAGCACTTTCTGTGTCGGTTTATGTTGTATTTGGCACATAAGCTAATAGCCTGGTGGCCAGGAAGGGAGGTGACAAAGTCTTGAGGGGGATCACATTTATTGTACAAGGCAGAGCCTTCTGTGTTATCTTCAAGCAAGAGAAGAGGGCAAAACCTTATCAGGCAGGGGTGGGCCACTTGTTCTGGCTCAGATGTTTCAGAGTGATCTGAGATTTCAAAGGTGTCAAAGGCACCAATCCAACCCAGAAATCTCCATCTCAAATATCACAGACTCATTCTTTCCCCAACAGGTCCCTGGAGTATGGACTTTTGGGTATGAAAACTTAACATTCTCTGGAGTTCTTTACCTTTCTAATTATGTCATGGGCTTAATCCTCAGTTTCTCTTGCCCTCTGGCTGCTGGAGATGAGAATTTTTTACATGCCTCAGTGAGGCCCTTTGACTTTCACCCCTTGCTTTAGATTGGTGATTAACCACTCTCAGCTTTTCACAATGTTTCTACGATGCAGCAGTAATGCCCTGCACCAGCAGTCACTTTCCAGGCTCCTTATGATTGCTAGTCCCCTGAAAATCCAAAATGCTCGAGTGATTGCACCATCAGCACATTCCTTTCCATTATAGGCCTATGACAGTTCACTAGTGGTGACAGGTAACAATTGCATGCTGCAGCCTGCCGGGGCTGTCAGCACTCCCCTTAATATAGATGATGTGTTCTTCTTTGCCAACTCATTGTCATCGGGGGGGATTCAGCTCCACAACCACATTATACAGTGTATTTCATAAGACCACTCTTGGCAACAGTTGTAGTATATTGGGTGTAAGGAAACAGACTCTGAGGCAGACATTGGCTTGGGAGGCATTTATGTGGGAAGGATCTCAGAAACAATACCTATAAAAGAAGGAAAGTTGGAGCGGGAAGAAGGAGAAGTCTATCGGTGATGTAGTTTTCATAAGTCCTCCGCACAGCCCATGAGGAGCTCTGCCACTGAGATGGCCCTTCGGAGATGGGGGTGCTGAGCTTTTGTACCACCACACTGACCACCTTTGATGTGGGTTTCCCATGAGGCAGGCAGGGGCATAACTTTGGGCAGCCTGTTTTTCTCTGCTAAAAGTGATTCTCATGGAGAGAGGGAACCATCAGCAGCTAATATTCCTGGCATCCACGAGAATGTCTGCAAAGTTTTTGTAAACACGAACACATCTTCATAAGGACACTTTGATAATTTTCCATATTTTATAGATGAGGAATGCATGGAGAGCTTAGGTAACTTGCCCAAGTGGACATGACTCGGAAGTGTGGGAGCCCAGATTCCAACCCAGGCAATTTGACTCCCAGTCGCTGCTCCATGCTGCCCTCAGTCGCTGCCTATAAAATACTATATATGCTAAATTGTGTGGGTTACTTTGTATGACCTGTGTAAAGTATAGTATATTGTACCTCAATATACTAATGGGTGCGGACAGAAACTTCATGAAAAGGTTTCTAAAATCCCTGCTTGCGTGTTTCAAATTTCAGCTGTTTTTATGTGTATACCTAATTGGAAAGATACCTACTTGTGGTATACCTAAAATGAAGACGGGGCATTAATTGTTATTTGATACTCAGTGGATACTTACATAAATTGTCACTGCTTTGCATCCTTGCCCTTGTCTACACAAAGTAAAGAGAAGAATATTTTAAAGAAATACAAACTTAAACTTCACTTGCTTTCATGACAATTTTTGCAGATTACCCTGTTCCATGATATGCCAAGCTCGACTCCCCCACCCCCCACATATACACAGTCATGGTGAGAAAAATGTAGTTATAGAACTCAGTAATCATTTTTAAAAGAACTATAGATTTTTGAGTGAATAAATAAACAGAGATATATTCCAATTGGAAAATGTATTCTAAAATGCTTCATTGGAACTCATACTGGCTATGAAGCTTTAACAGCTTTAATATATATTAAGAATAATTTTTCTATTTATTACTTATAACCAATATTAAACCAATGGTGGACTTGGTAAAACAGTGCAAATACAAAGTCTATTGTGCCCACAAAAATATATATACAAGTTTGATATATAACAAAAAGGACTTCATTTGTCATGTACTTGTTCATCACTCTGAAAATGCCCAAATGGCATTATTGAGAAAAGAAAAATGTAAACAAATGATGTCCATTAGTACTTTCTCCAATAATTAAAATGTTCTATAACCTATAATTATTTATATTAACACCATATCTAATGATAATATTTTATTTAAATTAAAAATAAAGACATTTAAACGTCTCTATGGGTTAACTTAGCTGGAGCAGTTATTACTACTCATAGAGAAGCTCAGTCTGATGGAAATGGAAGATTGTAAAATGTAGACATGCATTTTCTTATATCAAATCACAGCTAAGATCTTAAAATTTAACTTTTGTTTATATTGAGATATTATCATCGTCGGTAGTTATGCTGCCATGAGAAGCTTTGACATTTAAGTTTCGGTGTTTGACATTTAAGTTTCTGGGTTTGCTTGCCCAATATGACAGCCACTAGCCATTTATTTCTATTTCTATTGAAACTGAAATTAACCAAAGTTAAATAATATTTTAAGAATCACTTCCTCAGTAGCACCAACCACATTTCAAGTACTAAATAAATAGTGAAAAAGTGGAGCCATCGTAGGCTAGAATTTCCAAATAGTTGAAGGAAGTGACAAGCTAGGGGGCGATGCCGGGCTTCTTGTTTTATATTCTTATAAAGTGGGACAAGTTTGAGGATTTTAAAGGTTAATGTGAAGCAGCCAGCAGAGTGCAAGAGGTTTGTCAATACAGGAAAGAAAGAGAGAAATCAATGAAATAAAGTCCTTGAGAAAGTGAGAAATGATGAGTAGAGCACAGATAAAGATATTAGATGTTGAAAATAGCAGCAAGATTTCATTGTAAACAAAAGAAAGGGGGGGAAAGATGGGTTTTAAAATCAGTGGCCGGAATTTGAGGAAGTTCTTGTCCTTAGGTTCCTATTTTCCTTATGAGCTATGAATCAAAGAATCTCTTGGAACCCACAGGGGAAACAGGTCAGAAGTTGAATATGGTTGAAAATATAAGTCAGGTGACCTGTGGCTGAAATGGCAGGACTCAGGAAGGAGTCATAAGACTGCTGGTGTTGCTGAGGGCCGGGGGTGGGGGGGGGTGGGGGGGGGAGGTTGGAGATGGCGATGATCAGATTACAGTTTCAAACGAGGAATGGTGATGTGATTTCCCTGTAGCTGCCAGCCCCCCCTGCTCCCCGCACCCTAGTGTGGGCTCAGGGAGTGAAAACAGTTGGGTTCCACCACGATGACTTTTTTTTTGTTAAGTTTTGTTTTTCCATAGTACCAAATACAGTAAAATCTTGTTTTGTGGGCATAATTTGTTCTGGAATTGCTTGTAATCCAAAACATTTGTATATCAATGTGCATTTCCCCATAAGATGTAATGGAAACTCAGATGATTCATTCCACAACCCAAAAATATTCATATAAAAATGATTACAATACTGTAATATAATACAAAGTAATAAAGAAAATACTAAATATACAGAAAAATAAACAAATTAATCTGCACTGACCTTTGAAAATCGTCATGGCTGGTGTGAGGGAGACAAGAGAGAGGAGGGTTATTGTGTGGGACGACTTTCACCATCACTAATGGAATCACTGCTGTCTATTGGCTTAGTGGATTCTTTTTTCTGCATGGGGGCCATTGTATATGCTCGCTTGGATGTTGACTACAGTATTAATAAGCTCTTATCATCACACTGTGTTTAATGTAACTGGCAATAAGGCAGCAGAGGAAAGGGTCTATATCTGCAGGCAGCCTGACCTACAATGAAGCAAAGCATTCCTGAGGTTACTCTTGTATGGAAAAGTAAAGGACTGTCCCTAGGTGCTTTGAAGTGACAAAAAATACACTAGTGCCAGTTGGGGGCACCTTCCAGTGTGCTGAAAAATCACTGATTTCTGCCAAACACTGCGGCCTGAGACTGAGCATGGAAGCATGGGAGTCAATCATCCACAATCCCAGAGAGAGAGAGAGAGAGAGAGAACCATTGGCTCAGTTAGGATCATGTGACATTCAGTGTCCCATACTATTTGTATTGCAAGACATCACTCGTTTATCAAGTTAAAATTTATTAGAAATGTTTGCTCATCCAGTGGAATACTCACAGGGCAAGTTGCTAGCGTTCCAGGTTTTACTGTAACAGATTTCGGGTAAGTTTGAAGAGAGTTGGAACATGGCCATGTCAGGAGCTCAGTGGAGCTGGAGAAAGAACTAAACTGCCAGGTGGCAGAGTAGCCAGTTAAAACCAACAAGCCAAAAAATGAAAAGTTAACAGTCAAGACTTTAATCACTTATTGTGATTGTAGAAGCAAAAGGCTACCCCAGAAAAGCACTAACTCCCACCCTATTCCATTTTCCCCATGGTTGAGGGTCTCCGCTCTAGGGGCAGGTAGGTCAGCACAAAAGCAAGGGTCATATCATTCATTGCTGATGGAGCCCTAGACAAAAGCCTTCAGTAGTTTTGTTGACCTGGGGGGCCAAGAGGAGGGAGAGGGGGAAAGAGCTAGTAGTGGAAAAGTACTGAGTACCAAGCCAGAATAGAGACCTGTGTCTTCACGTTCCCCCCAGCTTCTCCTATAGGACATCTTTGCAGAGATACCTAAGGAAAGCTCTGTGGAAGGCCCCAACTAAAGGGCCTCCGGATAAAGAAGAACGTGGACATGCAGAAGAACAAGGCTGGCCAGGGGGACTAAGTTCTTGACTGCAACTCCCTCCAACACCTGCAGTACACTGGCCGGGCACAAGTCTTGTGCGGGAGGAAGCTTTCCCCGAGGCGGCCTGTCAGGGAAAGTCTTTGTAATTGCCTGCGTTCAGGTCTGAAAAAAAAAAAATCACACAGAGTTATTCTGGCCCGGAGCCAGATTCCTCACATGAAAGTTATAAAAAGGGCGAAGAGCAGTCTATGTGCTAGAATTTCTGACACAAGGTCAAAAAGTCTTATCTTATGGAGTTACTTCAGAGTGAAGTTATTTCAGAGGCGATTAGGCAGATTAGGTCAGACAGGTCAAAGGATAGACCAGAGAGTCAGATGTGTTTCCAAACCACAATGAAGCCAGTTTGAGGATTTGTTATGAAAGCATGTTTCTAAGTCTCACGCATAGAAATTTCGATGCAGCATTTCAGAATTTTCGATTCAACATACATGCCCACTTAAAGCACACATCTGGGGGATTCTGCGGCCAACCTGTATATGGCCACAGGTTCAGAGAAACAGTCTGTTCTAAAAGCACGGGTGGCTAAAAAAACAAAACAAAACAAAAAACAAAAAAACAAAATAAAAGCATGGGTGGCTGAAATGGAGAGAAAGCGAATATTGTCAACCATGAGATCACCACATGTCTGAAATGTATACATTGACAAATAGAAACCGAAGGGAACAGAAGAAACTTCTCACCAAAGAAGAGGGAAAAGAGAGGAAAGGAGCTTACTTACTGATGGCATTAGTAAAAGCGGGTAACACTGGTTCTTTCTTGTGCTTTCTATTTCGGCCCTACTAATAGTGCTAGCAGCATCCTCTGGAAGGCTTGTTTTATACCCATTTTATAAATTAGGGCACCGAGAGTTTTAGCAACTTGTCCAAGATTGTCACAGCCAGTGGGTAAAAATCACATTGTAGTAAAACCCCTCAACTTTGCCTGGTATGCTGCTTAATATCTTCGGTGTTATCTCTTGGTCACCACGAAGGCCATTTGGATTCCTTCCTTACATACTTCTGATAGAAAATTCTCATAGAACAGAAACATAGAGGTTTAGTTGAGATCATTCTCAGTGATTTTGCCTTGCTATTTTTCTTGCTTTCCTTCTTGCTTTCTTTTGTTTCTCCTGGAAGCTTCTTGTGCTGCAATCACCCTGATTTAAGGGTTTTTTTTTAGTCTTCCAGCTTTCTGCCAGTGACATTGACTTTCTCTTCTGCCAGCAGGATTCAACTGTCCACACTGAACACTCCAACAAGCAAACACTAAATAAAAATCCTCAAGTCTATCATTAAATAAAGCTTCAATGTCTCAGTTTGATTGATTAAAAAAATTTTTTTTAACATTTATTCATTTTTGAGAGACAGAGAGAGAGAGAGAGAGCAAGCAGGGGTGGGGCAGAAAGAGAGAGAGGGAGATGTAGAATCTGAAGCAGGCTCCAGGCTCTGAGCTGTTAGCACAGAGCCCGACGTGGGGCTCAAACTCATGAACTATGAGATCATGACCTGAGCCCAAGTCAGATGCTTAACCAACTGAGCCACTCAGGTGCTCCTCAGTTTGATTTTTTTAAAAATAGAGATGGTCCATTTCTAACGGAAGACAAAACAAAACCGAAGCCTTTAATAGCCTTTTTTTCATTCCTGGTTTGGAAATAACATTCAAAGGTATAGCTCTTTTGAACTTTTATAACTTCAGGACTCATTCTGAGAAAAGTCACATTTTTAAACTGATTTCATGAGGGATTTGCCACCTACCCACAGACCTATGAACACTTTCTTGTATAGATTTGTAAGCATTTTAACAAGAAAAAGTAGGCCATTTATTTTCAGACGGATAGTCGATTCACTGCCCAAATAAACACTAATTTTTGCATCCCAGTTATTCTCAGAAAATCAATGTAAAACTGGGATTTACCAGGAGAAAGAAAATGAGTTAGCTGGATGCACACTGAAATAAATCTTTATTCTAGCCTAAGGATGTTTGCATACAAGCTCCTAGAGCAGATCCATAGCAGACAAATTGGATTTCAGATTGCTTTAACTTCAGCAAATAGCCATTCAATACTCTCCCTCAATAGAAAGGATATGTTTGCAAAATAGCATGTATTTATAGGGTTCTCAAACAAAAACAGTGTCACTGGCCCACTACCATGAATATTATTTACCATTGGCTATGTTTTGAAGTGTGGGAAGGATTTGTACCGATTTAGACACTTTCACTAAATCCCCATTTATCAACAAAGTTGATCATTGTTAAGATTAAGAGGTTTCCCATAAGCCCTAGTATAACTAACTTGGTTTTTGGAAATTGAACCCTTGGCCTTATCTAACCGGATCGTCAAGAGGCCCTGCTTGGCTTTCAGGAGGCAATGCACACTTTTAATTTTTTTCCTGTGTGTGCATTTTAGAATTACCCTCAAGTTATTAAATTTATGATTCTCAAGCTAGAATTGCATTTTATACCTTGGAATTGAGAAATAGTCATTGAAGTGCAAAATATTTTTTAAACCTTTTTTGGTTTACTTATCTGTCAGGAGTTCCTAGAAAAGTGTGGGAAATAAAATGGCTATTGTTGACAACAAAAGGAAGAACAGTACTTCAAGAGATTCTGAGACTGAAAATTTATAACAAAATATTGAGGCCCTTTATTATTTTGTTGCCTTAATCTGCCTGCCTCCTCAATTGCAATGACCCTCTGCAGTCTTATACCCTTAGAAAAGGGGGCAGAAAGAACATTTTAAAACATAAGATTTGTGAATGCCAATATGTTACTACCAAATGCACCCTAATATGGGAACTAGAAGCATTTATTCCAGACTTAAAAAAAAAATCAAAGTCATCAGTCACATTGACCTTTAAGAAAATGCAAAAACAAACAAGAACACTTTCTCTGTAATAAGCACTTGAGCACTAAGCCCCTGTGATTGCTTCTGTTTTCAGTCATGACATCTTCCCTACCTGTTTTCCACATTCCATGTGCCGCTTAGATAATACGGATATAGAATATACCAGAAGTCAAACTATTTTATCACCTCTCTTTGAGAGTCCTCGACAGTATTATGGTAGGCTCGAGGAGGGAAACACATTTCGGATTGGCCTTTGTTTTACATAAAATGGATTTAGTTGTTTGTATGTGGTAACCAAGAAGTCTGATGAAATGTAATGTTTATAAAGTCCCTGGTGTAGCAGCTTTTGTGATAAATAATTATTGGAAAAGTTTAAACAACAACCATCCGTTACTTTTTCTGCTTAAGGTCAGGCTATTATTCTTGGCAACACATAAGTGTGTTTCTTTATTTGAAATAGAAATAGATGAATAACATGGCTAATGGTAAAGTTGCTTTATCATGGGATTTGTCTATTTGAATGATTTGTCTATCAAATGTCTTTGAAGGCAGAGAAAAGAGAAGATCAGCAGTACTATTTTTGATCAGATCATTCCATTTAGATTTAACTGAAAATTAGAAAACTCTGAGATTGGTGGTTTTGTTTGTTCACTTGTTTGTTTCAATAAAGTTAGGCCCTACTCTAAGATTTGGCAAATTCTAGCCTATGTTTACTTGATTCGTGACCTAAAGATGCTAATTGATCTTCCATAGTTATTGAGAATTCTATGAAAAAATAGCTTTGAGGAACTTCCTCAAAAAAATTTTTTTAATGTTTTTATTTATTTTTGAGACAGAGACAGAGCATGAGCAGGGGAGGGGCAGAGAGAGAAGGAGACACAGAAGCAGGCTCCAGGCTCTGAGCTGTCAGCACAGAGCCCGACACGGGGCTCAAACTCACAAACTGAGAGATCATGACCTGAACTGAAGTTGTACGCTTAACTGACTGAGCCACCCAGGACCCCTAGGAAATCATTTTAAATAATTACATAATTAATTTAATATCAAAAGCACAATACTTTTGGAAAAGCATGCTTGACTTTTATAAAACAAGTATTATAAGAAATCTAAAAGAAGCCTGGAGAACTATTTTCCTTGTTACAGTGACTTTCATAAAGATGTGTATTTTCCCACCAAATTCCCCAAGATTTAAAAAATATGCTGTTATTTATATTAATTAAGGGGTTTTAAAGCAATTATCTATCATAATTATGATGACCATCAGAAAGAGTTTCAAGTTGGAAGGGGGCAGAAACTAGGAAAAACCACCTTTGAAGCAGAAAGGCACTGAGCCACTCAGGCACCCCGGAATTTCTTCAAATTTTCAGGAAGAAAGCCATTTCCTCATTAGGCTCTCAATAACTGTGGAAGCTCTAGGACCATATTTAGCATGTATACAATAATATATTCATAATATATATTTATATATGTATTATAGCATCCATTAGCATGTACACATTATTGTCAGTGCTTCTAAGTAAATAATCAATATATAGTTGATCAAGATTACAGGTGAAATGTATCAGGGATCATTGTCATGAACTTTGTGGAGAAGTATCTCCTGACCTTGAACCAAAAGACATACTTTAATTCCAAAGTTGTTTACTTAGTTCTGCGTCTTTAGAAAATTCATTTCTACTTTCTGTCCCCCAGTTTACTTATCTATGCTATATATAGTATTGTTTCACAGGTTTATTTTGAGGCATATAAACTTATATTATTAAAACCATATAGTAATTCTAAAGTACTATATCTATAAGATGGCAATATTAATCAATATTAAATAGATAATGGAAAATATTAAATATTAAATAGATAATAGATAAATATTAAATAGATATATATTTTAAAAATACGTATTCTTTATTTCCAAGTTGGGTGAATACCAGGTGAGCTTAATTCTCCTACTGAGGCTAGTGAACAGAATCTTTTTTTACTTTGTTCCAAAATAGGCTGAAGAAGGGGGGGGGGCAGGTTAGAGGTGTCTCTTCTGAGCTGGCTTCCCCTCCATACATCTTAGATAAAATTGAGTGCAAAACAAAGAAAAATAACTTTGGAGGAATATTGCACCAGGAACCAAGTATAACTTGCATATATACAACTTTACATGAATGTGATTATATCTTTCAGATAATTCCTAGAAGTGATATTGCCATGTCACAAGTTGATTATCTCCACAATTTTGATAAATGTTGCTATATTGTCTTTGATAGAGGTGTACCAATTTATATCTTTCCTATTCATGTATGAGAATCCCTTTTACCAATAGTTCTACTGGTGTGCATTCAAAATCAAGATATTCAATCTAAGTGAAAAATGATGTATCAATTTGGTTTTAAGTTTATCTTATTATGGAGTATTTTTTACGTATAAAAATATGTATAAAAGCTTTTTGTATTCATTTTTTTGGGTGAACCATATGTTTTGTAAATAACTCTCCCTTTACTCCACCTATTCTCATTTGCCATTTTTCTTTTATTTTAAAGTTATATATAAACGGAATATATTTTTATACTTAAATTGAGCATTATTTTCTATTATAACTTCTATGTTTTATGTCATTTTTAGAAGTTTCCCTTAATTTGAGGTTATACAACAATTGTCTGATTTATTCTAGTGCTTTTATGTTTTTTGTGTGACATTAAATCTGTAAACAAACTGGGATTTATTCTGGTATAAGTTGCGATGTAAATCGAAATTTATTTTACCAGCTGGCTAGTTGGTGATTGCAACACTATTTACTGAAAAGTCCTTTTCCTTTATTCATTTTAAATAGTAATATTATTATTATCCTCCATTCTTAAATATGTGTTGTGCCTTCTGATCCATGAATCTGACTTTTGATTCATGTGGTTGGTATCAGATGGTTTTAATTATTAAAGAAATATACTTTGAAATATCCAGTAGGGCTACCCTGTTGTATTGGGTAAACTTTATTTACAGCTAATTGCTACCTTTATGACCCTTGATCTTCTTTAACAAGGAAATGGTATCTCTGCCCATTTGTTATATCTTTTATTCATCCAGAGTTTTCAAAAAATATTTTTTTTATGCAGAATGTGCACATTTTCCTATTGAGTTAAAATTTCTGTTACATGATATGAATGCACAGATCTTAAGTGCAAGAATTTGATATTGCAACAAATGTCTACATCTGAAGAACTACCATCCCAACCAAGATAAATATTTCCATCACTCCAGAAAATTCCTAATGTCTATTCCAGTCCATTGCCACCACCCAGAGGCAGCCACTGTTAAATTTCTATCACTACAGATTAGTCTTACCTGTTCTTTTAAAATGTTTTGAGATTCACCCATCTTGTTATGTACAGCACGATTATTGTTGGTGAGAAACGTTCCATTTTGTGAGTATATCACAATTTTCTATTCATTCTTCAGATTCATGGACACTTTGAACATTTGGATCTATAAATATTCTTTTAGCCATCTTTTTTTTTTTGTGGACCCATTTTTATATTTCTTTTGAAACTATGTAGGAGTGAAATTGTTCAATCACAGGGTACCTGTATGCTGATATAATAAGAAACTGCCAAACAGTTTTCTAAGGTGTTTGAAATTTTTTCTAGCTCTATTAGCAATATGCAAAAGTTCCAATTCTTCTATTCACCAACATTTAATGTTGTCAGACTGTTACACATTTGTATGGGTGTATGGTAATATGTCATTGTGCGTTTAATTCTCCTCTTTCTCATGATTAATATTAAGCATTATTCGTGTAATTATTGGATATATTCATTTTTTGAAGTTTCTGCTCAATTCTTTTTTGTTAGATTATCTTCTTAACATATCGCTTGCATTGATGTATAATTTATATAAAGAGCACCCATTTTAAAATGTATAGTTTGAGTTATGAAAATTTATACTTTATTGTAACCACAACTAAAGTTAAAATAGAACATTTCCACCACCTGAAATGTTACCTCTTACCTCTTTCAATCAATGCCTACTCTATGCAACTCACAAAACAACTATAAAGAGAAGAAAATACAAATCACTTTAATCCTATCCTCAGTTAAAGTAATCTTTAAAGCTGTGATATTTCTTCTTAATTGATCTTAGTCTCTCTTTTTTTTTTTTTTTTTTTTTTTTTACCTGCTTGGTATCTTTGATGTGCGTGTGTGAGGGTGTGTGTATGTGTGTGTGCATATTTGTAAGAGGAAAAAAGACAAACAGTAATTATTTGGTTGGATTTGTTTTTGTATCTTTGTCCCAACTTGAAGTTTTGGGTCCCTAGGTTTAGGTTGCTTTGTTTAATTAATGTTTAAATATGAATATTTTCTTATTTCATTAATCATGATTTAAGACATAATTGTTAATGTAAAATAGTTACAGATGTAATATTTATTAACAATTTTCTCCTTTATTCTTTCATTCAAAAACTATTTATTGAATATTCTCTGTTATTTTTAATGTTTTAAAAATATTTATTTATTTTTGAGAGAGAGACAGAGCACAAGCGGGGGAGGGGCAGAGAGAGGGAGACACAGAATCTGAAACAGGGTCCAGGCTCTGAGCTGTCAGCACAGAGCTAGACACGGGGCTCGAACCTATGGAACCCGTGGACCATCAGATCATGCCCTGAGCTGAAATTGGACGCTTAACCAACTGAGCCACCCAGGCGCCCCGAATAATCTGTTATAATTGCAAGACACATAGTGGAGATATGACATAGATTGGCAGTTGGGTGTCTTTGTACTTTCCACTAGGTAAGAGGGGTGTGTTTTCTTGACTATAAGTCATCTGAAAATATCTATTCTTTTTCCAGTGTGTTTATTAATATAAAATAATATGAAGATTGGAATTATAAAGTGAAAATGTACTTCAAATGAGATGGAAAGCATACGTTAGTTTGATGGGAAGATACTGATCATACTAGGAAGTAGGAATGTTCGAGCATGCACAGGTGATAGGATACATCTGTAATTTGTTGGACAGAGAAAACAATGTTTGGGAAGCACATAACATGTGTTTTATAACCTGAAAGAACAAAGAGAAATAATGTTTTGGAAGCTCAGACGATTTTACATATATTCACATTTCGGGGCAAAACAACAGACAGTTTAGGCAAAACAGTCTTTTGTTTGATTGAATATTGTGCTAATATAAATATTGCATTACATAAAAATGGCTTAGGTTAAGGAATCCAACGTGAATTTTATTCCACACATCATCTTCCACAAAGTATTGTTCCCTGGTTTGATATTTCTGTCCTAGTTCAAAGTAATTTTCAGTGCAAAAGTGGAGCATCTGGGTAGAGTTAATTGGCTGGCTGGATTAGCTGCTTTCTGCTCACTTCATGTTATTGTGCATACAATATTTAAAAGACCATAGCTAAATCTAAGCATGGTTAACTATCTGGAAATTCCACAAACACAACAAATTTGTTTTATCAAAGTGCAAATCTTCTTTGTTTTCCATAAAGATAATTTGGTCAGTTATTAGCATACTAAAAATGGGACAGTGGAAGGTTCTGTTTGAATGGACTGAAATCTTCATGTTCATTAAGTCCAGATATAATGTAATCTGAACTTAATCTCCTGTGAAGGAGATCATTTCTAATATACCAACTCTTTTCTTTTTTTCTTTTTCTTACCTCCTATCCCAACAGGGTACCTATTAGAGAAATTCTTCCAGGATATTTGGATTCTATAGGTGAGACCTTGTAGCATTCACAGATATAAGTCGGGAGGAGAGAGCATGACCCCTGAATGGGAAAGGCATGACAGAAGTAATTGAAGTAGTGAAGGAACTCCTTAGGGAGCCTGTTAGTCTGCCTATGAATGAAAACCCCGAGAGAGGAAGCAGGGGTCTTAATTCCCTGAAAAGCCCAAGGCAGGTTTCTTCCAAGGTCAAAATGATGCAATTGCACCTTGGATGTCTTTCTATAATATTTTGTCTACCCTTTTTATTGAGTCGCTGAGACTTTGGGATATAAACTCTTTAATTGAAACTCAAGGGGCGCCTGGGTGGCGCAGTCGGTTAAGCGTCTGACTTCAGCCAGGTCACGATCTCGCGGTCCGTGAGTTCGAGCCCCGCGTCGGGCTCTGGGCTGATGGCTCAGAGCCTGGAGCCTGTTTCTGATTCTGTGTCTCCCTCTCTCTCTGCCCTTCCCCCGTTCATGCTCTGTCTCTCTCTGTCCCAAAAATAAATAAACGTTGGAAAAAAAAAAGTTAAAAAAAACAACAATATAAAGATATAAACTCTTTAAATGAAAAATAAGAGACAATTAGTGAGCATATTTAAATGGAGCAATGTTGGTAACAGTTGTTTATTTTCCTATGTTTTGCTGAATATAATCCCCCAAGAACTCCATTCTTCAGAATTCCAATATGAAAACTTATTAATTCAGGTGTTAATTCAGGCAGGAAGTTTCCATGCTGAATCTCTAGCTGTATCTATTATGATGTTTCATTAAAAAAAATGCTGAGCTGCCAATTAGTTAGGAAAAAGATAGATGTCTTTAAGTATCTCAGTCTAATGAGACCATATGTCTTATAAAACTTTAACTGTCACTAAGAAAGAAAACCTAGTTGACAACTATTTATTTAGACATAAAAGGGCAGTGAGTAATTGGGAGCTGAATGTTTTTACACTTTAAAGAATTCTTACACTGACAAAAAAGAATGATTATAATTATTATGGAATACTGGAACTGAATTAAGGTCAGCAACTCTTATGTACTGACTAACTGGGCAAGTCTTCGGTCATTGTAGTATCTGGAATATATTAGTGGCAGGTGAAAAGACAAGGAAGAATTTGTGAAATGCAGAGAGAAAAGGGTCAGATGATGAATGTGTCTATGCCTTTAAAGCAATTCAATTTGGTTTATCTAGGAGAAAGTAGAGTGGAGGAAGAAAAATTTATTTGGAAAGTGTGGATTTTTTAAGCCATTATCTAAAACCTTGTGTAAAGGATAAGTTTCCATGAGATCCTTGTGGGACACAGTATTTATGGAGTAGTTTGCATCGTAAAGATCTTTCCTTATCTCTTTATCACATCTCATTTTTCTATCAGTTTTGTTATCTAGGTGAGACACCCTATTTGATGATGCACAATTTTCTGTGACAATTTTCTGGGCCCTAAAAAACAAGCTCAGTCATCTCCGAGGCCTTATGCTCTTTTCATCACACTACATTAAACCGGAGGTTTTGCATATTCTTTTCCAGGAGTGAGGTCATTCCCCTGCCCCCAGTTTCAGTATGCACTGCAATTGGCTATTCATGCGTCAAAGCACTGAGAGCTGCTGGCTTGTCCCCAGTTGAGAGAGTGCAGAGAGGCTTTGCTCATCTACAAATTTAATGTAAGCACATTCCTCAGCAACATAGAAACAACTGAGCAGATGCTCTTTCTATGGAGCAAGATGCAAAGGTGGCCAAAAGGCCAGATAATGTGCTGTTTTCTATGAAGCTGTGGTGGATGTTTGCCTAATCTTTTGAGAAGAGGCAAGTGCTCATACAAGTAATTTCCTTCTTCTATTTAGAAATAACTGTGTTCACTATAATAAAAAAAGCCTAATATTAAAAAGAAACTAATGATCTTCTTGGGCATGTTTGGGGAAATATTATTACAGTTACTGTGACCTTTTAAAAAATAGATGAGGGGTGCCTGGGTGGCTCAGTCGGTTAAGCATCCAAATCTTGGTTTCTGCTCAGCTCGTGATCTCACGGTTCATGAGTTTGATCCCCGCATCAGGCTCTGCTCTGAAGGTGCGTAGGTAGCCAGCTTGAGATTCTCTCTCTCTGCCCTTCCCCTGCTCATGCACTCCCTCACTCTCTCTCTCTCAAAATAAATAAATAGATAAAACTTAAAAAGAAAGCTTCTAGAACTCATCTTCTGGTTTACTGGAAAGTATTCGTGACATGGTTGACAAAAGACAAGAGACTGACTGGCAGTGTATTCTACACAATCCACTGGCAAGGAAAACTCTGCTCGGTCTGAGCCACCTGGCCACATGAATTACCAACTTTCAGAAAGTAGACTTTTGGAACTTCTTCTTTGTTGAAGAGCTCAATTTAATTTAGTCTTCTGTAAATCCCAAGAAATTTGGGGATTCTGCATTATACTGATAATGTTCTTATCAATGTCATTACACAGTGCTAAGATACAATTTCTGGCTCTTTGTATTATCTGCTATTTCGATTCTGGATTAACACCTGTGTTTTTTTTTTTTTCTTCTAATAACACCTACATTTTTTTTGTACATTTATTCAGTTTATATTTACTGCCCTATTTTCCAATATAGCATTTGATTACTCTGGAGAACAAATTATCCTTTTTAGGTGTATTCTCCTGACTTCATGGGTACATTTCAAATAACAAGGTACATAGGGAATGCTGTACCTGTGTAGGTCACCAGTTCGGATAGTTCTCTTAAAATGGTTTCAGTAAGTACAGTTCCCAATTTTTATCTTTGGAATAACATAGCATTGAATATTAATAAAGATGTGAGTTCACTGACACTATACCAAAATCATTAGCGTTGATGAGACAAAAGTGAAATGAAGATAAAAGAAAAAATCATGATAAAAGTGAATGTTCTGTCTTCTGATGTCTTTGACGACAAGAAAGAAAAAGCTTTCATTTTTATTTTTCAAGTATTTGATAGTCAGAGTCAACTTAAAATAACCTTGTCTTAGATCTCAGTTTAATTATTCACTTAATTGTTCTAGCTGATAAAAATAAAGTCACCCACCAAATTATTTATAAGTTGTGCTTGATCTTGAAAACTGTACGGGCATTAGGTCCATAATGTCTTGTTTACGTCCCTCTTCCAGAAATCAGTGCAGGTCCCGGTAAAGCATACATGCTTCATATATTTCTTTAGTTAAATTATGAATAGAATCTGCCATTCAGAACAACAAGAAGATTAACCAGAAAAAAAATCAAGTTCCATGTTTGGGGGATTTTATATAATTCTTACAGTAACGAACTGCAAATAAATCCATTTAAAAATAAATCCGTAGGTCTTTTCTATTTTCAAATAAGTTTGTAGAGAATTTTCAGAAACACAGAACAAGAATGGAAACAGGAGGATACAAACGGTTGAGAGTGTTTTAGAGAACAGGAAATCAGCGATAAAGGTCATCACCACAATTGCTGTGATTAAGTGCAAAACCTGATACTAAGACTTCTGGCAGCCGGAGCAAGAGGTTAAGTGCTTTGCTCTGATTATCAAAAGGGAGGAAATGTCAGTTTTCAGAGGAAAGCAAGATGTTCTAGGACTGTATTTGTTAATAACAGTGGCTGGTTATCAGCAGCAGACACAGCAGGATGGGGACTTAACACATCAGGCTTTATTCTCACATATCAGGAGATACTTGGGGCTAGACAATTGTGTTCATTCATCGGATCAGGAGGGTCAGGGCCGAGCTCTCTGCAATTCTCTGCACCTCTTCTCATGTTCTCAAACGGGTTGCTGAACTTCAGCCACCTATCCCTAAGGGAGATCATGTCTGAGATCCCAGTAGTTGGTGGTGAATGAGAAATTGTGGTATCATGTAGCAAAGTCCCACATGTAGAAACCAGAGTTTCAATGGTAGGATCCTAAGCCGGGTCAGATGGGGTCCTTGGCCATACAAGACAGAAGTCATACAGAAGGGACAAAATTGATATTTTCTTGTAAGATCTGGTTCTAAGAAGTGGTGGTTTGCTCACACAGAACAATAAGGAAGCCAATTTACAGGGTAAGAGGCTGGCTGAGCTGAAAATACAGAGCCAATTTAAAGTTACACCTCCCTTAGGGGCGCCTGGGTGGCTCAGTCGGTTAAGCGTCGGACTTCGGCTCAGGTCACGATCTCGAGGTCCGTGACTTCGAGCCCCACGTTGGGCTCTGTGCTGACTGCTCAGAGCCTGGAGCCTGTTTCAGATTCTGTCTCCCTCTCTCTCTGACCCTCCCCCGTTCATGCTCTTTCTCTGTCTCAAAAATAAATAAACGTTAAAAAAAAAAATAAAGTTACACCTCCCTTAGCCTTTCCCAGACCAGTCACAAGATGTGGAATCGAGTACGCCAGTGGATCTAAATTATGGGAACTTAAACACCGTCATAAAAGAAAGTAGGTAGTCCTCAATACTGATTCATATATAAAATCAGATGGTACAAAATCTGGTACATTTTCGTAAAAAAAAATTGACATTGATAAGTTAGTAGAAAATGAAGCACATTTTGTGCTGAGGGAGTAGAATTTACAGTAAATGTATTCAGTAAATATAGTAAATCCAATGGCTTATCACATAATTTTTATATGTACTTCTTCTAATACAATATTTAAATATTACAGCCTATTTGCAGGAGGATTCTATGCTTTTTAATGCAGCACAGCAATTGCACATAATAATAAAAATGGTAAGAAAGTTGACCCATTCAGTGTAAGTGAATTTAAAAGTGCATAGAAGTTTAGGATTGTTTTATTTGGCAATTTCCAAACAGGAAGAATCACAACTGAATTTATGCTTTTGAATTCTGTGTTCTACTTGGACATCCCAATCTTGAAAAGTGAAGTGATTAAGCACGTATACCAACCAATTGTTAAAGTGCTGTTACAGAGAATGATTTACCCACATTTTTGAAATTTCGTCTGATTCCTCCCAGGTTTACAAGGAAATACCAACAATTATAGTTATTATTGTTTTGAAGCCACTAGGGTTGGAACGTCATATAACCTAAAACTGAAAGAGAAAAAAAAAAGGTTTCAATTTTGTAAAAGGGCATCCCACAATTTACATCTTTGTGCATTTGGATGAAATGTTAATGATAATGGACGGTTGTGCTTTCCATCTGAAAACAGCATCTGCGTAATGCTAGCATTGTAAAAGGGTGAAAAACATAGCTATATATCATTATGCTGGTTGGAACTATAACAGAGATGTAACCGAAGAAAACCACTTCAAAACAGGTTTGTTGTTGTTGTTGTTGTCTAAATAATGATTTGGAAAATGTCCCTGGAAGTTTCTTAACTGTATATGCCAAAATTAAAAAAAAAAGACACATTTCCTGTAATGCTTTTCTGTATAATACTTGTATCTTGTTTTAAGATGTGATAATAAGTTAAAATAAGTCCACATTTTGAGAAGCACTGATTTTCCCACTCCTCACCAGAAATTTCCCTGGAGATGCTGCGGAATTGATCCAGCAACAGAAACTCCACTGGGAATACCTCCCACTGCACTCTATGAATCGGGGAAGAAATTAAACTGTAAAGAGAGAGAACTCACTGACTGCCTCAAGGGCAGACTTCATAGTGACGGAGCATACGTTTTTCAATGTTATTTTTACCCTTGCTCAAAGCGTCATGGCTTACCACTGAACAACAAATTAAGCAATGCAGACAAACATAGGTATGATAGTAAATATATATCAAGATGAGGTAAAGGGATGGTATTTTTTAATGATTTTTTTAAATTTATTTATTTATTTTTTAATGTTTATTTTTGAGAGAGAAACAGCACGAGCAGGGGAGAGGCAGAAGGAGAGAGACGAATGTGAAGCAGGCTCCAGGCCCTGAGCTGTCAGCATAGAGCCTGACACGGGGTTCGAACTCACAAACTGTGAGATCATGACCTGAGCCGAAGTCAGATGCTTAACTGACTGAGCTACCCAGGAGCCAGAAGGGGATGGTATTTTTTAATTCTTTAATTAATATTAGATAGAAGAAAGGTCTCTACAGAATAAGTTATTTACAAAATGAAAATAAACATCAGTTGGGATTTCTTTTAATAGTTTACCTAAATATGAAGTCTATCCTCAAGTGTTCTTGCCTATAGTATTTGAATCAAGGAAATGCTATAAAATGCTATAAAAATCTCCATCTTCGTGACTTAACACAATAGGAATGAATTCCCCGCCCCCACCCCCAAAACTACGTGGCCATCTGCTGGGATGTGTCAAGCCTGTCTTCTACCTGGTGATTCAGGAAGCCACCTTCTTTCTCTCTTGTCATTTTGCCATCTCCCAGCACATTCGAGCCCTTTGTTTTCAGCTGGCAAGTGGAAAGGGGATGGAAAACCATCCTCTAACTACCTTCGTAACCATTTCAGCACCATACCAGCACACCAGACAACTTCCATTCCTGGTTCACTGGCCAGAATTAGTTATGTGGTCACCACACAGTTCCCCAAGGAGAAGGATGGGAAGTGAAGACTGGCTGAGCGGTCACTCTGAAGACTTTACACAGCAGGGGAAGACTGCCGTGGACAGTCACTCACCATGGAAGCTCAGAACCGTTTGTTTTGGGGTGGACCTTCTAAAATCTTGGAGCAAGATCAGAGTGTAGGAGAATGAGGTCTCTGTCTCAGAATGCTACAATTTTAATTTTTTTTAATGTTTTATTTATTTTTGAGAAAGAGAGAGAGAGAGACAGAGTGTGAGACGGGGAGGGGCAGAGGGAGAGAGGGAGACTCAGAATCCAAAACAGGCTACAGGCTCTGAGCTGTCAGCACAGAGCCCAACACAGGCTCGAACTCACGAACCCTGAGATCATGACCTGAGCCAAAGTCGGATGCTTAACCGACTGAGCCACCCAGGTGCCCCTGGAATGGTACAATTTTAAAGCACGTTGAGAGCTCACATCTTTTCTCTGAGGTTGAAAAGTCAGCAGTAGGACATGTAAGTTAAATATGTATACTTGCAGGCCCAGATACCTAAGTTACCTGTCTAGGCATGGCTAAACACACACTCCACCCTGAAAGCATGAATTTCTTTTTATGTATAACATCACCTGTTTAGTCAGAAAAGATTTATGGAAGGTTCTTACAGAATTCCATCACTAGAAATCTTGCCACTTTCCATTTCTTCAAAGTGCTGCATGAAACCTTTGATCTATATGTAAATAAACAATGCATGACCATGCCTGAGAAGTTACTGGGACATTTTCCTTCCACTCTGTGTATATAAAGTGGATCATCCACAGTGGATGGGGAGTTCAGGCTCACTTTATAGGCACGTTTCCAGAGTGTTCAAATTAGGTTTATGCTCTTTAATTTTCTGACTTAAAATACATAGAATTTTAGACCAGAAGTGGCTTTTTTGAGAGGATGTAGCTCATCCTGACTTTGTTTAGAAATGAGCTAGGGTAGTTCTTGCTAGACATTAAACAGCTAGGTAATGCAGAACTCATGCCAATGTATGTAGGATCATGCCTTCTCCTCTGGGGCTGCTTTCTAATTGTTTTTTCTTCCTTACTGATGAATATATGTGAATATTGACTTTATTTTATTTGATTAGCTATCAGCCAAAAGAATAAACCTAGACATTGGCTTTTTTTATTATAAGCATATTCATTTGAAATGTAATCCATAAATAAACACCAAGATGAAAAATTGGAATCAAGATATAATTGATTTTTTTCAGCCAGCTGTTGACAGGGTTTTGAACTATGAGAGAAGAAATAACTACAACGCTTCTTGCAGCATGAAACAGCTACAAGTAAATGTCATTTATTCCCGAAATATTTTGTGTACTTTCAGAAAGTCAGAACTATGTTTTAACCAGGGTGGCAAAGAGTGTAAACTCCCCAAAATTTGGAGCATATCTCCAAATTAGAAGAATCTTTGGGTGAATAGTTTCTTAACTATATCTAGAACACCACACAGCATACAGAAGTGGGAAATTTATGCTCAGCTAGTTTAATCACTCATATATTTATTGAATAGTCACTTCTAGAGGGACACAAATGGAAGTAAGAACACAAAATGAGGGGTGCCTGGGGGGCTCAGTTGGTTAAGCGTCTGACTATTGATTTTGGCTCAGGTCATGATCTCATGGTTCATGAGTTCGAGCCTCGCATTGGGCTCTGTGCTAAGTGTGGAGCCTGCTTGGGATTCTCTCTCTCCCTCTCTTTGTGTACCCCCATCACAAAATAAATACATAAATTTTAAAAAGTAGGTTATTAAAAAAAAACTTAGGCAGAAGTTATAAGGTGGGAAAGGAGTTATATGGAAAAATAAAACCCATTGATTAAATTAAAATACTTACATTGATTTGATTAGGAGGGAAATTCTACCTTGGGTCTATCACACTAGTGGGGCAGAGGTGCTTTTAGAGCTGTGCTTCATCTTTTTACCTTTTACAAAATTAGGAAATATGTAAAGATAGGAAATTATCAAGTGGGATAAACAATATTGTTTTATTATGCAAGCCGTGCCTTATTCAAAATTGTACACTGTGGGGCATCTGGGTGGCTCTGTAGGTTAAGCGGCTAACTCTTGATTTTGGCTCAGGTCACGAACTCACAGTTCCTGGGTTCAAGCCCCGTGTCAGGTCTGTGCTGATAGCATGGGGCTTACTTGGTATTCTCTCTCTCTCCCTCTCTCTCTCTGCCTCTCCCCACTTGTACTTTCTGTCTCTTTCTCTCAAAATAAATAAACATTAAAAAAACCAACATGCTGCGGTAAAAGATTTTCCATATCTCTGGGTTTTATAAATACTTTTTAAGTTGCCTAAAAATTTACATTTTCTGGATAGTTGCAAATGAGAACAGAAATTTTTGACACTTGATAATGAGAAATTCTCAATACGCAACAGTAACATTTGATCTGGGGTCCTCTCTTCATTGTCACAAACCAGAGCACTTCAAAGTCTGAGTTTATGAGAAACATGCGTATTCCATTTATAAAGCACAATTATTTCTTCCTAAATGTGATCTTTGGTGATATGTTGCATTCAGTAATATCTTTTGCTTTGGGCGCTCTTTACATGGTGGAATTACCCATTTGTGACAGAAACCCAATTATTTTGATTAAACTATGAATTCTTGTGTTGAAATTCAGCTCTTCTGGATGGATTGGAGAGAGGCCAGAGACTAAAAGATGGAGAACTATTTGTGGTGTTACAATAAGAGTGTGTTAAGCTTGTTTCGTATTTGTGCTGCAGAGGTACTTAAACACCACAAGCTATTTGTAAACAAAATCTTCAGTGGATGCCAATGCCCTTGACGACTGATTTTGTCAAAAAAAGAAAACAAAGTGCTAGAGAGTGTAATTATTTTTTAAGGGTTGGCCCTGGGAAAGAATCTAATTTAAACTTACAAGCATACCATGGGACTCTATGCTTAGATTATTATTTCTAGTATCAAGAGAAACTTGGAATTCATTTTATTGATTTACAAGTTCTGAAAACCGAATTTCTGAAAAACGTACACTTATGTAGTATTCTCTGCTCATGGGTAACGTCTCGTAATGAACAGATTCCTCAAGTTTGCAGGAGCAGGAATCACTGAGAGTTGAAATAATCCCAAATTAAATAATTTATTGGAAACTATCTATAATGAACCGTTTTGATGAAAATGCATGATTTGAGTACACTTGCAATTTTTCATCCTAGACTAGTTTTTCATGGACTTTCATAGAAGAATTAATCTCTGCTACGCCGAAGAAACCTTTGTGACTAAAGATGGAAACTCTAGTCTCTGAAGAGAGGGCACTGACAATCAACAATTTTCTTTTGAAATGGAGCCACTTTATTTCATGTGGTTGTTTTTTTTTTTAAATTTTTTTTTAATGTTTATTTATTTTTGAGACAGAGAGAGATAGAGCATGAATGGAGGAGGGGCAGAGAGAGAGGGAGACACAGAATCGGAAGCAGGCTCCAGGCTCTGAGCCATCAGCCCAGAGCCTGACGTGGGGCTCAACTCACGAACTGTGAGATTGTGACCTGGGCTGAAGTCGGACGCTCAACCGACTGAGCCACCCAGGTGCCCCTCATGTGGTTGTTTTTAAATCCTAAGTCTGTCATTTCCTTTCCTTCCTATTAGAATATTGTCAGGATAGAAATAACTTTTATTGTTTAGCAAAATACTAACATTTGAATGGAAGTGCAGCATAGCTTCTGACATCACAGAGTTCACTGTATTTTTCTACTGACTCTTGAAATGCTACCGAATTCTGTTTACTTATTTCCATGTATGTTTACTTCTGTGCTTCTATATTATCTGTGAAAATCTCCATGTATTTCACCTTTAGAGGATCCACTTTATTTGAGTTTGCCTTGGACTTTGATCCATTTACTTCCTGTTTTTTCCACTTGATATTTTTTCAACAAAATTAATTTGCATGTGTTTTGATGACTTGATTTTTTTTTGATTCGTATACAATTCGTGATTTTGGTTAAATATGTGTTTCCAAATCAACTCAGGTATAGTAACAATACTTCCATTACAGTAGTGTAACATTATCAATACTGCATCTTGAATCCAGATTGTTAGTAATTTACAAAAACTGTTCAACCAGCATGGCCAAAACTGTTAAGGGGGCTAGATTGTAGCAGATACCAGGCCTGCTGAGGCCAAGAGAAAAAAAAGAAATCAATTACAAAATACAAATGAGTTTAAGTAATGCATAGTAAGGATCCAGCAACAAACTGGATCGGAAGTCGATAATTATATTTAAAAATGCTCTGCAAGCAGCCTAAGAAGGTAAAATGCACTGGCATTTAAATATATTCAGTATGTTATTTATTCTTTACTGAGATAGTACTTTCAAACTCATGGGTCACTGCAGGCTTTATACTGATGGAGTATTCTCTCCCAAAGCTGCCGCACAAAGAAATTTAATTTTTTTCAGAAGAGAATAGAATCATTGGAAGTCTTTAAGGAATGGATGACATAATTAGATTTTTTTTTAATGTTCACTTATTTATTTTTGAGAGAAAGAACACAAATGCACTGATAAGATAGTGCATTTGAATTTGTTCTTTCAGCTCTCTTTGATTTATTGAGGAATGCAATCATTAAAATGATACAGATAGCTTTGCACTATTAAAATGTTGAATGTTGTTTTGGGTTTTTTTTGTTTTTTTTGTTTGTTTTTTTGTTTTTATGTTTGTTTGTTTGTTTTTTAGAGAAGGAGGATATCTTTACCTAAATGCCAATAGCTTTGGGGGCTTGGGTGGCTCAGTTGGTTAAGCATCTGACTTCAGCTCAGGTCATGATCTCGCTGTTTATGAGTTCAAGCCCGGCATTGGGCTCTGTGCTGACAGCTCAGAGCCTGGAGCCTACTTCAGATTGTGTCTCCTCCTCTCTCTGTCCCTCTCCTGCTCGTGGTCTGGCTTTCTCTCTGAAAAATAAATAAATATAAAAAAATGGAATTGAAATTTTTTTTAAAAGTCCGTTTTTACTTTTTTTTTTTTTTTTTTACCACCTGGAAAACAGTATTGAATTGCTATAATAAAAGCTTGTTCAAAGGGGCATATGCACCCCAACGTTTACAGCAGTGCTATTGACAATAGCCAAAGTATGGAAAGAGCCCAAATCTACATTGACAGATGAATGGATAAAGAAGATATGGTATAGGCTCTTTCCCTAATTTGGCTATTGTTGAAAGTGCTGCTATAAACACTGGGGTACAAGTGCCCCTGTACATCAGTACTCCTGTATCCCTTGGGTAAATTCCTAGCAGTGCTACTGCTGGGTCATAGGGTAGGTTTATTTTTAATTTTTTGAGGAACCTCCACACTGTTTTCCAGAGTGGCTGCACCAATCTGCATTCCCACCAACAGTGCAAGAGGGTTCCCGTTTCTCCACATCCTCTCCAGCATCTATAGTCTCCTGATTTGTTCATTTTGGCCACTCTGACTGGAGTGAGGTGATATCTGAGTGTGGTTTTGATTTGTATTTCCCTGATGAGGAGCGACGTTGAGCATCTTTTCATGTGCCTGTTGGCCATCCGGAAGTCTTCTTTAGAGAAGTGTCAATTCATGTTTTCTGCCCTCTTCCTCACTGGATTATTTGTTTTTTGGGTGTGGGGTTTGGTGAGTTCTTTATAGATTTTGGATACTAGCCTTTTGTCTGATATGTCACTTGCAAATATCTTTTCCCATTCCGTTGGTTGCCTTTTAGTTTTGTTGATTGTTTCCTTTGCAGTGCAGAAGCTTTTTATCTTCATGAGGTCCCAATAGTTCATTTTTGCTTTTAATACCCTTGCCTTTCAGGATGTGTCATTAAGAAATTGCTGTGGCTGAGCAGAGAGGTTTTTTTCCTGCTTTTTCCTCTAGGGTTTTGATGGCTTCCTGTCTCACATTCAGGTCCTTTATCCATTTTGAGTTTATTTTTGTGAATGGTGTAAGAAAGTGGTCTAGTTTCCTAAATGTCCATCAACTAATGAATGGATAAAGAAATTGTGGTTTATATACACAATAGAATACTATGTGGCAATGAGAAAGAATGAAATATGGCCTTTTGTAGCAATGTGGATGGAACTAGAGAGTGTTTTGCTAAGTGAAATAAGCATACAGAGAAAGACAGATACCATATGTTTTCACTCTTATGTGGATCCTGAGAAGCTTAACAGAAGACTATGGGGGAGGGGAAGGAAAAGAAGAGGTTAGAGAGGGAGGGAGGCAAACCATAAGAGACTCTTAAAAACTGAGAATAAACTGAGGGTTGATGGGGGTGGAAGGGAGGGGAAAGTGGGTGATGGGCATTGAGGAGGGCACCTGTAGGGATGAGCACTGGGTGTTGTATGGAAACCAATTTGACAATAAATTTCATATTAAAAAAAATATATGTATATATATATATATATATATATACACATACACACACAATTGAATATTGCTCAGTGATCAAAAAGAATGAAATCTTGCCATTTGCAACTACGTGGATGGAACTAGAGGGTATTATGCTAAGTGAAATAAGTCAGTCAGAGAAAGACAAATATCATATGACTTCGCTCCTATGAGGAATTTAAGATACAAAACAGATGAATAGAAGAGAAGGGAAGCAAAAATAATATAAAAACAAGGAGGGGGACAAAACATAAGAGACACTTAAATACAGAGAACAAACTGAGGGTTGCTGGAAGGGTTGTGGGTGGGAGGATGAGGTAAATGGGTAAGGGGCATTAAGAAGGACACTTGTTGGGATGAGCACTGGGTGTTACACATAGGGGATGAATCACTGGAGTCCACTCCTGAAATCATTATTGCACTATATGCTAACTAACTTGGATGTAAACTAAAGAAGAAATTTAAAAAATGTGAAAAAAACAAAAACAGAAACAAACCAACAAAAGCTTGTTCATTAATAACGTACATGTTACCTAGGTGTAATGTTGGCAAATAGGTTATTTAATGCAGCATTTGTATATTTGTACTTATTGAAGTTAAGCATCAACAGTTTCTGATTTTCAAGTAATTTTAATTACTTTTAAAGTAATTATTGTATATATATTTTATATACATATACATGCATATGTATGTACATATATATACACACACACATATATGTATGTACATGAGTAAGAGCAACACATATGTGTGTATGTCCATCCCATTCTGAGAAAGGAATGGCGAGCACTGATTGGCCCCTGCCTTGGCGAGTTTGGGGTTGGTGATGTTTCTATAGGGCTTATAGCTCCAGTCCACCAATTGCTACATAATGGTCTTCGGACATTTTGATACTGGAGACAGTTGCAGATAGTGTCGATTTTGTCCACCTGCCTTATAAACTGCACATCACGGATAATTCTTGCCTATTTTGCCAACAGTGCCAAAGGAGTGAGAAAAGGTGGTGGCAGTGGGTGGGTTTGGGGAGCTTTTCAGTGTGCGGAGAACAGCATTTACAACAGTGCAGTAACAATCGGTGTCCTGGTGTGGTCTCATACACGTGGAGGTCAGAGAGTCACAGGATAGTAGTGCACAATGAAGTTGGTGAGGGAGTCAGGAGAAATACCTCATGAGACGTTTTAGGTCATATAAGTAGTTGTTCATAATCATAAGAGCAAAGAGAAGGGCTAGTAAGAGCAAACTTCGTATTTTGTACAAGACTGGGTACAGTGTGGAGAAGTGTTTAAAGCCGGCAAAACCATAGGCAGATACCAGTTGGATGGTTATTACCCAGGATCACCTAAAATTTATTGACAGTGAAATCACCAGTTGATTACCTTTATATATCAATGAAACACTTTACTCCTCAGAAAAGAGATTGCTGTATACTGCTTCCTACATTGAGGCACAGGTATTAAAGACACATTTAGAATGGACAAGATGTTCTTATTGAATGGTGGTGACTTACTTCGTGGGTTGCAAATGGTGTTAAAATATTTTGTATATTTGTTATGGAAACTGGTCTGGATCACCCGGCAAAAGAACCAAGCGGCACTCGGAGATCTTAGAAGGCAGGAGGTTTATTTTACACTGGTGGGCTCAGAGGAGATCATTCTCCAGAGGTCTGAGTCCTGAGCATAAGCAGCAGGCACAATTTACAGGCTCTTAACTTTCGCATTCGCTGCAAGCAAGCGGGGTGGGAAGAAAAACCTGGAAGGGGAGTCTTCAGGCAAGGACTGGAATCCCCATGTCAGTCCTGTCGGCCATCTTAAATAAATAAATATATATATATTATATATATATATATATATTACATTTATTCATTTTTGAGAGACAGAGTGAGACAAAGTGAGAGCGGGGGCAGGGGCAGAGAGAGAGGGAGACACAGAATCCGAAGCAGGCTCCAGGCTCTGAGCGGTCAGCACAGAGCCCCACACGGGGTTGGAACCCAGGGACTGCTAGATCATGACCTGAGCCGAAGTCGGCCACTCAACCAACTGAGCCACCCAGGTGCCGCATAGAAGGTCTAATTTAGATTAATGAGTCAGGAAAGGTCCTGTATTAACATAGAACTAAAATGCACATTTTTGCCATTGGTTGAATTCAAGGGTCTTGCTCAGTCTTGTTCTTCTGACCCTAAGGAGAGTATTTGTTGTGAGGACTTGCCCTACCCACAGGGTTCTTCTGCAGCATGGATAGTCCATTCATATCTAGTGGAAATACTTTGAGATTGTGCTCGGAATACTATTCAGTCTTTCTATCCACGAGGTAAGGTTGGTTTCAGATATCAAATATGTTATATATTTTAGCTAAAGTTGTTTTTATATTCATTACAAGGCTTCTGTGAGGCTGGCATTCTATTAAGTAGTTTAAAGCCAGAACATTCTGAACACCGTATAACATTTATTGTATTCAAAGCGTTTTGCTCCAGGGTGAATTCTTTGATTTAAAAGATGGACTGAGTTACAGGCATTCTTATAGATCTCATAGGTGTAGGATGCTGCTGAATATTTTACATATATATTTATATTTTGAAAATATAGGGAAACAAGCAGGGAAACAAACTAAGGCACAGAAAATTAAGTAGATACACTCCGCCAGTGAGGCTTTTCAAAATAACTAGCCAGAATACCAATTATTGGGAGTTTTAAAAATTAAAGAATTGGGCTTTTTGCCAAATCTAAGGAGGAAGAAATTTATTTATTATTTATTTTTTCATAAGTTTATTTATTTATTTTGAGAGAGACAGAGACAGTGCGAGTGGGGGAAGGGCAAAGAGAGAAGGAGAGAGACAGAAAGAATCCCAAGCAGGCTCCATGTTGTCAGCACAGAGCCTGACATGGAGCTCAAACTCATGAAACTGTGAGATCATGACCTGAGCTCAAATTAAGGGGCAGACGCTTAACCCACCGAGCCACGCAGGCACCCTGTGAAAGGAATTTTTTTAAAGCATAGCATATTCACATTATTTTATCATGTATTTTGCTGGATTGAAGAAAATTACAATATTTGGTTATTCTATTTAACTGTGACTTGTATTTAAGCGTCAAATTAGTGAATCATCCCAGACTTCATCAGATCATTTCTACATTTGAATGTTCAAACATTTTGATCTATTTGATTTATCAACCTGTGAAAGACAAGCAATAAATATAATTTCATAGTACATTAGGAAAGAAACAACATAAAATAAATCTCTCTGTTTTGTTTTTTTATATTATTGTAAATATTTTTTTATTAAAAAATTGTTTTAATGTTTATTTTTGTGAGAGAGAGACAGTGTACAAGTGGGAGAGGAGACAGAGAGGGATACACAGCATCTGAAGCAGGCTCCAGGCTCTGAGCTGTCAGCACAGAGCCCGATTGGGGCTTGAACTCATGAAACATGAGATCATGACCTAAGCCAAAGTCAGACGCTTAACTGACTGAGCCACCCAGGTGCCCCAATGGTAAATATTTTTTATTTGAGGTAACATTTGTCTGACATAAAACCCCATGAAAACACTCTATTTCTCCAAAACCTATAAACAGGGAAAAGATAGTCTGGTAAAACCTAGATTTAAACTATACACAAAACTCATGGTATTTGGAAAAGAGGAAAGGTTGATATAAATAGCAGGGGTTTTTTAATTAACATTTTTTTTTTTTGGTCATTTCCACCTTATCATACAGATAGCTATTGAACATATGCTAATGTGTTAATTAATGAAATGATGGGGATCCTCTCACAATAAAAAAGAAAATATACGAAAACCATAATGTCTGGATAAGTAGTTTAACATTTTCTAATTGGATTTCCCCACATTTAAAGTATAATATAGCTGTTAATACTGAACAAGTACAATTAGCAATAATGTTTAATTACCTTTACACAAAAATAAAGGGATTTTGTCTCTCAATGTAAGTTTCAAATATCAAATTTATACTTATACAAATTTAACACTTCCAACAGCCCAAACATTTGAAATGAAAACCATTGCAAACTTCTCAAATGTTGTTTATATTCCAGGTACATCATCCTCATTATCTTGTGAGAACTCCCGAGACTTTTCATTCCCTTTCTCACTGGATGCGTTCTTCCTGGTGTTGGCTTCTTGTGTGTCTTTGCTTTCTTCATTGTTATCTCTGTTCTGTTGTGTCTGATTATGTTCTTGAGGAACATGTCCATAAATTCCTTGGACCTCCCGCCTCCATATACTCAGCTGAGGAACCCGCTTTTTTTAAAATTAAGTATTATAATTTTAATTCCAGGATAGTTAACATACAGTGTTCTATTAGTTTCAGGTGCACAATGTAGTAATTCAACAATTCTATACCTTATTCAGTGCTCATCATGAGTGTCCTCTTTAATCCCTGTCACCTATTTCACCCGCTCCCCCAACCTTCCCCTCTAGTACCATCAGTCTGTTCTCTATAGTTAAGAGTCTGTTTCTTGGTTGTTTCTCTCTCTCTCTGTTTTCCCTCCTTGCTTGTTCTGTTTGTTAAATTTAATCACTAAGGATATGTAAGTGAACAGAAGAGAATTTCTATTCTCTTACCAATATGCCTACCTACTTGGATCCATATTCCCTTTAATGCCTTCTTTTCTGTTGCCATAGAGGAACTGCCTGTGCTGCAGAAGCCGCTTGATTTAATCACAAATCTACTCAAAGGCTGCACTCCTAGGATTGTCTCTTTCTCTCTTGCATCATCAGTATTTTTCCTCCTTATTGGATCATTGACAGTAGCCTTCAAGTAAGCAGTAATATCTCTCATTTTGGAATCTTTCTTTCTTGAATCCATAGTGTTTTTTTAAGTTTATTTATTTATTTTGAGAGAGAGAGAGAGAGAGAGAGAGAGAGAGGGAGAGAGAGAATCCCAAGCAGGCTCCGTGCTGTCAGCACAGAGCTCAATGTGGGGCTTGATCTCACAAACCATGAGATTGTGACCTGAGCCGAAATCAAGAGTTGGACACTTAACCCACTGAGTTGTGAGGTGCAGTTTTCTTTAATACCAAGTCACTTTATAAATTACTTGAAAGTTATCTACATTTTCTCTCAATTCCCATCTTCACAAATGCTTTAAATATCAGTAGTTGTTCATTCGGACTGCCCATTTGAAACCCCTCTAATCTATGTCGGAAGAGACCTCCACATTGCTAGTGGTAATTTCTATGCATGGAGCTGAGCAATAGCTCAGCACTCATCCTCTGTATAAGGGAATGTTCCAGACCTAGGGCATTAATTGGGTCAGCCCAGGAGCAGCAACAAGTTGGAGGATGGCTGCTTCCCCAATACGTATCTTACCCTTACATGATTTATCCAAGTTGTGAACTTAATCAGCTCATGTCCTTTCCATTAAGAAGGTGTTTGTTATTTACATATCCTTTAGTAAGCTTAATTGGTTACTTGCACGAGGAGACAAATCATTTGTAAATGATACAAGGTGATATAAATGCTATATTTTTATTATAATATACAGTATAATTAGAGTGATAGTTATATAAAATTAGTCACTATTACAAATAATGCTTTAAACTGTCAATACTCATAAAACCAGTGTTTTAATACTGTTTCTTTTTTGAAATATAAATTACTACAACATTTGGAAAAGCAACTTGGCAATATGAGCCAAGTATCTTAAATTATTCATATTCTTTTACCTGGCAGTTTTAAGGGGAGAATTAAATCAAAGGAAACTAGTCTAAGTACAAGCTTAAGGCACAAATAAGTTGATCATTGAATTATTTATGATTTAAAAAACTAGAAACTACTTAAATGTCTCAAAGGAGAAATATGAGAGAAAACTACGTTACAAATCCCATGAAATATTTTATAGCCAATTAAATTGTGTATAAATAAATTTTAATAACTTGACTATACCTTCGTAAAAATGAATTTGTCTGTTGGTGTCCTGGATGGAAATAGATAGCATGCTTTAACTGGGTCATTTGGGTTAATGAGAGGATTATTTACAAACGTGTAGAAAACTAACTATGAGGGCTAGTACATTACCCCGGGACTCCATTCTGAAGGGGCAAGGACTGGAGACAGTTACTGTGGAAAGAGAACTATGCAGAAAGATGTTCCCATCCTTGGGTATCACAGAAGAAGAAGATAGTAGGATAAAAACCTGGACTTCCTCTGTCTTCTCTCTCCACTCCGCTGCCACTGCTCACCACTGGTTGGGCCCAAAGAGATGGATACGTGCTAGTGTGTTCCATGTGCAATGGGAGAAGGCTAGAGTGGACCTAAGATATGTAAAATAGAAAAGTCTGTGTAATGTATGAATAATATTTGATTGAGTTTTCCCTCTTTTAGCACTTTAAATATGTTGATATTGGCCCACTATCGTTTCCAAAGTTTTTGATGAGAAATCTGCAGGTAACTCTACCTACTTACTTACCTTTAGGTTCTACTTTTCTTTGCTCTTTTTCTTTCTGTTTCTCAGCTTTGATATAGTTTTATCTTCAGGTTTGTGGATTCCTTCTTCTGCTGCTCAAATCTGCCTTTGAATCCCTGTAGTGAATTTTTAATTTCAGCCTGGCAATTTTTTGGCTGTAGGATTTTTGTTGTTGCTTTTGTGTCATTTTAGCTTCCTCAGTCTTTATATTATTTTCATTTTGTTCATACATGGTTTTCCTGACTTTCTCTACCTCTTTAGTTCTTTGAGTATCTTTAAGACAGTTTTATGGAGCACCTGGGTGGCTTAGTCTGTTAAGTGTTTAACTCTTGGTTTCGGCTCAGGTCAGGCTCTCACAGTTTGTGAGATCGAGCCCCACGTTGGGCTCTGCACTGACAATGTGGATTCTCTCTGCTTAGGATTCTCTCTCTCCCTCTCTCTCTACCCCTCCCCTGCTCATGGCCTTTCTTTCTCAAAATAAATAAGTAAACTTAAAAAGAATCTTAAAAAAATGACAGTTGTTTTAAAATTTTTGTTGCATAAATCTGGCCTCAGATCTTTTTCAGGGGCAGATTCTGTTGATTTATTTTTTTCCTTCGATAGGCCAGACTTACCTATTCCTCTGTGTATGCCTTGTGAGTTTTGTTACGAACTGGGCATTTGTGTCTAATAATGTGGTGAATGGAAATCAGATTCTCCTCTTTCCCAGGGTTGGTTGTGTTTCGTTGTTCTGTTCATTCTTGATTTGTTTGTTTTTATTGTTGTAGGCTGGAGAAAGAACACTGTTTCTTTCAATCCTCTGGCTATCACTTCAGCTGGAAGGGTAGGGACTTGCAAAACTAGGGGGAGATGCAAGCAGAATGGCTACCCATCTCTTTGTGTGTACCTGTCATCGGGAGGAATAATTAGCAATCAGCATACAGATCCTCACTATTTGGAGAACAAGGAGTTTGGTCCAACTTGGCTCCCTCAAGCTGAATGCAAGCTGTCGCTGGAATGCATGAGGAGCCGCCTGCCCGCCACGGAGCTGGGAGGTGGTGAATTGGAGCTGCTACTGTTCTGAGCGGTTAAAGTGGACACCGTTAACCACGCTTCATTGTCTGAGACCTCCCCTGGAAGTCACAAGCCTCAACAGATTCCAGAATTGGAAAATAGTTTTATTGGAAAGATTATACCAGGGCAATTATTATGTAAGTGGGACGACAGAATCCTGGTGCTTTGTAGTCTGTCATCTTTCCAGAGGATGGAGTCTTTAGTAAGCAATTGAGATTTAGATGAGGTCACGGAGGTGGAGCCCTCATGAATGGGATTAAGGCTCTATAACAGTTGGAGAAAGCTTGCTTCCTCTACCACTTGAGGACACAAAATTCAGCAGTCTGCAATCTGGAAGGAGGCCCTCACCAGAACCTGGCTATACTGGCATCCTGATCTTAGACTTTCAGCCCCCAGAACTGTAAGGAATAAATTTTTATTGCTTATAAGGCAAACAGTATGAGGTATTTTGGTGTAGCAGCTCAAGTTGACTAAGGCCAATAGCTCATTATAAGATTATTGGAGAATATAGACTACAGTCAGGACCAAATCATCAGAAGGCCTACCTTTAGGCCTGCTTCCTATCTGAGATGCTCTGCTATGCCAAAGTGAAAGAAATTTATTACTTAAAAAAATTAAACTGGCAAAATGTAACGATTCCATTCCTTAATATATTCTCTCATTTAGTGCCATCCCAAAATAAGATTCCTCATTTTATGTGCTTTACCAGTTATCTTATTGCTTGAAAGTGGCTGGAATTTTCTCTCTTCTCTATCTTAATTAAGGTCTTCTTGTTGCAGATCCTATTTTTTGCCCCAAAACTTTGAAATGGCCGATTATTTTCTGATAATAAAATTCATGTTATTGTAACAGTGGCTTAAATATTTCTCTGTGGTGTGTGTGTGTGTGTGTGTGTGTGTATTTTGTTTCATTTCATTTTGGTGAAGCTAAAGAGAGGGGCATTCCTGGGTGGCTCAGTCGGTTAAATGTCTGACATCGGCTTAGGTCATGATCTCGCGGTTTGTGAGTTTGAGGCCCGCATCAGGCTCTGTGCTGATAGCTCAGAGCCTGGAGCCTGCTTCAGATTCTGTGTCTCCCTCCCTCTCTGCCTCCTGCCCTCAGGCTCTGTTTTACTCTCTCTCTAAAAAATAAATATTTAAAAAATTAGAAAAAAAAAGCCAAAGAAAGTTCTAGAAAATGGAACTCTCATTCCCAAGAGGAGATATTTTGTTACTGATAGTCCTTTTGTAGACACCTGCAAAAGTCTTCAAGCTATACATTAATGACTCTTACATTAATGAATCAGTATTTTACATACTGATTCTATGTGCCTTACCCTTACCTATGACCTTCTCTTAAGGCTGAGAGAGTAAAACTTCAAAGTGGAGGTGAGTGTGTCTTTCTCCTAGAAGTTTTATGGATTAAGATGCCCCGCTGGATCATTTTCCACTCAGAAGTACAATACAAAGCTTGTCTCTAGTATTCTATCATCCAGAACTCACAACACTACCCTACATTGTAGCATAATAATAATTGATGCCCATGGTGATAACAATGAAATACAAGGTTTTGAGGTGCCTTTGAACCATCAAACAATATCAAATTAAATTTTAGTAGAGGCATTATAGTCTAAAAATATAAATAATAATTTAATTTTTTTTAACATTTAGTTGTTTTTGACAGACAGAGAGAGAGACAGAGAATGAGCAGGGGAGGAACAAGGAGAGAAGCAGGGAGAGAAGCAGGCTCCAGGCTCTGAGCTGTCAGCACAGAGCCTGACGTGGGCTCGAACCCACAAACCGTGAAATCATGACCTGAGCCGAAGTCAGTTGCTTAACCAGCTGAGCCACCCAGGTGCCCCCAAAAATATAAATAATAATTTAAATGAATACTTGATTAATAATACTCTGGCTATTCTCTTGGCAGACTATAAGATATTTATTGAATAAAAGCTTCAAGAGAGGGGATTGTAAGGCAAATTTTCAGAGTAAAAGCTTAAGTTTACTCCATTTCCTTAATATGCAGCTATAAACAATTTGCACTGAATTCCAAAATATGTTCATAAAAGAATTATACTTAGTCCTTAATGGTGAAACACACTTAGATAGATAAAAGGAAATAAAATAAATTCTATTTAAATAAAAAAGATTTTCTTATATTCCTATTATTTTATCTCATCTAAATTGCATGAATTCTCTTCATTGATAGAATACCACCTAGGTGTTGCCAGACAGATGAAGCAGAAACATAAAAATGAGAAAAGAGTTGATCAGACATTCCTGTCCATCAATTCTCACTACAGAATCATTTTCTATTTTTTATTTCCCAGGGAGTGGATCCATTTTGCTTTAGTTTATTTAGTACACAAAATGTCATGTTAAGGTTGTCATCACTTAATTGGCTTGTTTGAACATTTAAAAATTAATCAGATTAAAAATTAAAACCATTTTCAAAAAGTGTTGCACATCTGGTATTTTTCCTTCATTTGCATTCTAATTAAAACCTGTTGAAGCCATGATGAACGTATATCAATTACCTATTCTAAAAGTTAAATTAATATTAATGTTTAGAACATTTGAAAAACATGGGTGAAAAGTGTTTTTCCATAAAAAATGCAATACCTTAAATTCTGTTAAATTTCTATGCAAAGAACTAAAAATTGCTATGAGCTCGTAGCCTCTTTTTTCTTAGCTGAATCATCCAGAGCTTGTGATGTGGAAATCATCTTGAAAGAAGCCTTTGCAAATTATTTCTATGAAATCAGGATCTTTAGATGTAGATCATACTTAATCTGAAATATAAACACCCATTTAATGTTCTTATTTATACTGATTACATGGTATGTGCTGTGGATAACTCTAGCGTTGCTACAGTAACCACTTAGTTAAAAATGGCAATGAATAAAAATTTCATAGAGAACATTTTTTACTGACATGAAGGTAGACCAAACCCTTCTATGTTGATCGCAGAGGGAAGGCAATTTCAACAAGAGCCAAAAGATTATCATCCCAGGGAAGATAAAGAAAGAGCAAGTTTCCATGCTTAGCTGATTATGGAACTGTCACTTGCAGTGACATATTGAAAGTATTTCACTTTCCTAAACTAAGGGATGCTATAAGCCAGGAGTCACCACTGCTTTGGGATGGAAGCCAAAGGACAAGAAATTACAGGAAACTAGTACATTTAGTAAGAAAGCATTTGAAGAAGCGATGTAGAAGACCAAATCAAGCAAAGAAAAAAAAGTGACTTAGACCCAGGAAAACGGGCACCCACTGTCTATCAATGAATTAGAAAGTTATGACAAGGAGTTTTAGAAAGAAAAGAAAAATTTTGAGACTATGTATGTACAAATAAAAAAAACATTTTACAGCAATCAGTTGGTTTTATGACTTGTGTGTTTGTCATTCCTGATCACCATGGTCGAAACTTAAAATTTGAATCTAAAAGGAACATAACACTGATTGGTGGCAGATAGAGACAGAATTATTTGGTTTGTATATAGGAAAAATGACTGTTCTACATATTAAAGTTGGAATTCTTTATTTTATTTATCCATTCTGGGCAGGTAGCAGAATTAACCACTGTTCCATTTTCATCAACTGTTCCGGGCCATTGTTTCTTAATGGTCTTTGGACAAACAGCATCTACTTCACTTACAAGCTGGTTGGAAATGCAGAATCTCTGGCCCCTCCCAGACCTGACTCAGAAACTGGTTTTCAGGTCTCCAGGTGATCTGATAGCATTTTATTTTATTTTGTTTTAATTTTTATTTAAATTCTAGTTAGTTAATGGACAGTGTAATGTTAGTTTTCAGGAGTAGATTCAATGATTCATCACTTACATACAACACCCAGCGCTCATCACAAATGCCCTCCTTAGTGCCCATCACCCATCTAGCCCACGTCTCACCCAACTCCCTCAATCAACCCTCAGTTTGTTCTCCATCGTTAAGAGTTTTTTATGGTTTGTTTCCTTCTCTTTCTCTCTTTTTAACCCCTTCCCATAGTTCATCTATTTTGTTTCTTAAATTCCACATATGAGTGAAATCATATGGAATTTGTCTTTGACTGACCTATTGCGCTTAGCATAATACACTGTATGCATTTTAAAATTGAAAAAACACTTATGCATAACTATAATTTAATCAGTGGTTCTCAATCATGACTACATATCAAAATCACCTGGGGAATTTTTTTTAACAGACAGTCTCCACAATTAGGGATTTTGATTCAACAGGTCCAGAGTTCGGTCTGGATTCAGTGAATGGTTGTAGCAATTGTGATAGAGGAAAAAAAAATGAATAACATTGTTTTTCAAAATGCCTAAGAATATCAAAATGTGTAAGAGTTATTTGGTCTAGTTCTTAAAACACCACATTCACTGGACCATGTCTGGAATCTGATCCATTATTTCTGGTTTTAGCATGTATTGTTAACATGTTCCTTAGGTAATTCTTATGATCAGACAACTGCTAGATTTGTAAGTATCTGCAAGACAAACTATTTCATCAAAGTCTGTATAGGGGCAAACTCTTGATGGTCAAACAGGTGGCATCAAAAGTCTGTCCAGCATTGGCCTTCCCAGCATAAAATTCTACTCTAAAGGACTACTTTTTAATTCATCTTGGTATCCCCAGTAATATCATTTTTCACCGTGGTCACTTGCTTTGGGTCAGAGATCTTAAAATCACTACATTTTCATTGTGGTCTTGAAACATGGCTCACTTGAAGGCCTAACCTTTCAGAAATAGACAAAGCTCATTTACTTCTAAATCTACCTCCAAAGTTTACCTCCAAAGTAACCTGGGTAGGCAACCTGGATAAAGTACTCCTATGTGATCATCAAATGCTCTTATGTGGATAAAAAAGGGAACAAAAATAGTAGTATGTTTGTCCCTATGTTTCCCAGACCTCATGCTGAGGGTAGTACACTCTCCGTGACCAACGACTCTCCTTTTGTATGAACGTGGAGTGGTGACTTTTCTCGGACTACAGTTTGTCTTCTGGTTGATCTCTGGCATGAAGTTTAGGTTTACTGAAACAGGGCAAATTGAAAAATGTTCAATAAACCAGTTGCCACAGCTGTAATCTATGCTAACATTCACATACTTATATTTTATTTATTTTTACTTTTTAAAATATGCTCTCTTTTTTTAATGTTTATTTATTTTTGAGAGATAGTGAGCAGTGGAGGGGCAGAGAGAGAGGGGGACACAGGATCCTAAGCAGGCTCTGCGCTGACAGCAGAGAGCCTGATGTGGGGCTGGAACTCAGGAGCCATGAGATCATGACCTGAGCCAAAGTTGATGCTTAACTGACTGAGCCACCCAGGGGCCCCTAACATTCACATACTATTTATTTATTTATTTATTTATTTATTTATTTATTTTTAACGTTTTTTATTTATTTTTGAGACAGGGAGAGACAGAGCATGAACAGGGGAGGGTCAGAGAGAGGGAGACACAGAATCCGAAACAGGCTCCAGGCTCTGAGCTGTCAGCACAGAGCCCGACGCGGGGCTCGAACTCACGGACCGCGAGATCATGACCTGAGCCAAAGTCCGCCGCTTAACCAACTGAGCTACCCAGGCGCCCAACATTCACATACTTTTAATCTCCTTCCACATCCCACACTTACACTGAAAGAAGAGCATGTCTGTGGATTTTTGTTTCCAAAGGTTGGCATACATGAATCAAAGGTCTTTTGCCTGGGATTTTCACAAACTGACCTGTTTAGAAGCCAAAATCATCTTATTGAGATTTGTATATTATCCCACTAAATGGGGTAAAGTTCAAGAAAACACTAAAAAAAATTGAAAAAAAACTTCTAATAAGCAACTGTAATCTCTTGTCTTTACTAACATTTGTGAATTCTCAATATAATCAGGTACCTGCTGTAAATCCTACCTCTCCTCTCCTTAAGGCAAAGTAATCATACCACTCTTTGACAAATTGCCCTTTATACCCTATACAAAAAATCAGAAAATCATGAAACAACTGGAAATTATTGAAATACCAAATCCATTCTTTTCCAGGTAATGGAACTAAGACCAAGATGGCAGGTATGGCTGACATGCATAATCTTTCAGTTAGATTCAAACTCCAGGTTGTTCGAATTCAAGTCAGAACCTCTAATGTTGCCATTCTTAGCCACCACCCTCTCAGGTGAATTCAGGTGACCTGGACTGGGTTAACTGAGGTTAACAGCTGATGGGAACTGATTATATATGACTGCCTCAATCCTTCATCGGCTGTGTGTGTTTTTGTTTGTTTGTTTGTTTTTTGTTTTTTTTTTTACTGACTGGCTGTAAGTCATAGCAAACCTCAGCAGGAGTAGGAACATGAACATTTTACTGAATGTATTACTGACACAATGCAAAGCAATTATCCAAAATTACATTTTTTTGTCAAAGTATAAAATGTTATAAATATTTCTGTGTTTATTGAATCATGAACCTCTTTAGAGGATATTAGGTTTGCAGATGTGTAGATGGGATGCACTGGAAAGTGGAAATAAGTTGTTACTTATGTTTTGCCCCCACATGCATAGAAGATATGCTGGATATATGTGGAAAGGAAAAGTAAAAATGGTCACATCCTATATTAAGCTTCTAAAACTTCATATGTAAAATCATAAAGGAAGAATTATTCTAATTATTGATGACTAATGTTTCTCCTGGAGAAGAAGCTTCTTCTTTTCTTCTTCTTTTATTTATTTATTTATTTTTAGGAAACACATTAATAAGTCACATAGTCTTGAGGATATAATCTTTTAGAAGACCTTGGAATAAGGTCTTTCCATTGAATGAGACTTTCCACTGAAATGATTATAAAATGGAAGAAGAGAAGAAAAAGGAGGGGGATCTGCAAACTAGGGGAGGACAGAACATTGATACATGTGAACTTGGCTGATCAGGAGGATAAATATGGGAAATATTTTTACCACTGAAAAAAAAATTAAATCATTTTAATATGAGCTTCTTAAAAAGCGGTTACTATGCATTTTATACATAATTTTCATGTAGAATGTATTATTCATATTTGTTTGGCCTGAAGGTAGCATAACAAAACATTACAGAACAATAGAAATGAAAAAGATGGAGTAATTATGTAACATGTGACCTTCATTTGTAGAGAATAAAAATGAAACCTGGGAATGCAAAATAACTTTGTCAAGGTTATACAGTGGTAACAATGATTTTAAAAACACATTATTACTATTACTACTGTTATTATTTTGAGTCAAACTACTTGGTAACTGCCAACATTAATTGATTATTTTTATTTGAATACAATAAATTCAAGATTTAATCACTTAAAAGCTAAGGAAATATTGCCATTAAATTTCTGTTTCTGACCCCCAGTGAACAGATTAAACAGTAAACACCAAACTACCGGTCTCAATCATTTTTTTAGGAGATGATATTAAGGCTATGTTCTTAAATATTAGAAATTGAGTATTATGTCATAATAATTAAATAGAAAGAAATAAATAATTAATTTATAATTAAATTAATTAATAATTAAATGGAAATAAATAATTAATTAAATAATTAAATAAAATAGTTATGTCATAAATAATTAAATTAAGTGTTATTTAAAAATTTTGCGGAGGAAGCTAGGAAGATGGCGGCGTAGGAGGACGCTGGGCTCACCGCGCATCCTGCTGATCACTTAGATTCCACCTACACCTGCCTAAATAACCAGAAAACCGCCAGAAGACTAGCAGAACGGATTCTCCGGAGCCAAGTGAAGGAGAGGCCCACGGAAGAGGGTAGGAAGGGCGGCGAGGCGGTGCGGGAGCCGGGGCGGAGGGGCGGCTCGCCGGCCAAGCAGAACCCCCGAGTCTGACTTGCAAAAGCGGAGGGGCCAGAAGGACAGAGTGTGTTCCCAGAGCAAGCGCGACTTAGCCTCTGGGAGGTCATAAGTTAACAGCTCTGCTCAGAAAGCAGGAAGGCTGGAGGACAAAGGGAGGGAGAGCTGCTGAGCCCCCAGAGGACAGAGCTCAGTTTGGTGGGGAACAAAGGCGCTCGCCAGCGCCAGTGCCATCTCCCCTGCCCATCCCCCAGTCAAAATCCCAAAGGGAACCAGTTCCTGCCAGGGAACTTGCTCCCTCTGCGCAAACACCCAACTCTGTGCTTCTGCGGAGCCAAACCTCTGGCAGCGGATCTGACTCCCTCTGCCTCCCGCTGCCACAGGGCCCCTCCTGAAGTGGATCACCTAAGGAGAAGCGAGCTAAGCCTGCCCCTCCTGCCCCCGTGCACGTTGCCTACCCACCCCAGCTAATACGCCAGATCCCCAGCACCACAAGCCTCGCAATGTGCAAGTAGCCCAGACGGGCCTCGCCACCCCACAGTGAATCCTGCCACTAGGAGAGGGGAAGAGAAGGCACACACCAGTCTGACTGTGGCCCCAGCGGTGGGCTGGGGGCAGATATCAGGTCGGACTGCGGCCCCGCCCACCAACTCCAGTTATACACCACAGCACAGGGAAGTGCCCTGCAGGTCCTCACCACTCCAGGGATTATCCAAAATGACCAAACGGAAGAAATCCCCTCAGAAGAATCTCCAGGAAATAGCAACAGCTAATGAACTGATCAAAAAGGATTTAAATAATATAACAGAAAGTGAATTTAGAATAATAGTCATAAAATTAATCGCTGGGCTTGAAAACGGTATAGAGGACAGCAGAGAATCTCTTGCTACAGAGATCAAGGGACTAAGGAACAGTCATGAGGAGCTGAAAAGCGCTTTAAACGAAATGCAAAACAAAATGGAAACGACGACAGCTCGGATTGAAGAGGCAGAGGAGAGAATAGGTGAACTAGAAGATAAAGTTATGGAAAAAGAGGAAGCTGAGAGAAAGAGATAAAAAAATCCAGGAGTATGAGGGGAAAATTAGAGAACTAAGTGATACACTAAAAAGAAATAATATACGCATAATTGGTATCCCAGAGGAGGAAGAGAGAGGGAAAGGCGCTGAAGGGGTACTTGAAGAAATAATAGCTGAGAACTTCCCTGAACTGGGGAAGGAAAAAGGCATTGAAATCCAAGAGGCACAGAGAACTCCCTTCAGATGTAACTTGAATCGATCTTCTGCACCACATATCATAGTGAAACTGACAAAATACAAGGATAAAGAGAAAATTCTGAAAGCAGCTAGAGATAAACGTGCTGTAACATATAAAGGGAGACCTATAAGACTCGTGACCAATCTCTCTACTGAAACTTGGCAGGCCAGAAAGGAATGGCATGAGATTTTCAATGTGATGAACAGAAAAAATATGCAGCTGAGAATCCTTTATCCAGCAAGTCTGTCATTTAGAATAGAAGGAGAGATAAAGGTCTTCCCAAACAAAAACTGAAGGAATTCGTCACCACTAAACCAGCCCTACAAAAGATCCTAAAAAGGATCCTGGGAGACAAAGTGCAAGAGACATCACTACAAGCATAAAACATACAGACATCACTATGACTCTAAACCCGTATCTTTCTATAATAACACTGAATGTAAATGGACTAAATGCGCCAACCAAAAGACATAGGGTATCAGAATGGATAAAAAACACGACCCATCTATTTGCTGTCTACAAGAGACCCATTTTAGATCTGAGGACACCTTTAGATTGAGAGTGAGGGGATGGAGAACTATTTATCATGCTACTGGAAGCCAAAAGAAAGCTGGAGTAGTCATACTTATATCAGACAAACTAGACTTTAAATTAAAGGCTGTAAAAAGAGATGAAGAAGGGCATTATATAATAATTACAGGCTCTATCCATCAGAAAGAGCTAACAATTATAAATGTCTATGCGCCGAATACCGGAGCCCCCAAATATATAAAACAATTACTCATAAACATAAGCAACCTTATTGATAAGAATGTGGTAATTGCAGGGGACTTTAACACCCCACTTACAGAAATGGATAGATCATCTAGACACACAGTCGATAAAGAAACAAGGGCCCTGAATGATACATTGGATCAGATGGACTTGACAGATATATTTAGAACTCTGCATCCCAAAGCAACAGAATATACTTTCTTCTCAAGTGCACATGGAACATTCTCCAAGATAGATCATATACTGGGTCACAAAACAGCCCTTCATAAGTTTACAAGAATTGAAATTATACCATGCATAGTTTCAGACCACAATGCTATGAAGTTTGAAATCAACCACAGTAAAAAGTCTGGAAAACCTCCAAAAGCATGGAGGTTAAAGAACACCCTGCTAAAGAATGAGTGGGTCAACCAGGCAATTAGAGAAGAAATTAAAAAATATATGGAAACAAACGAAAATGAAAATACAACAATCCAAATGCTTAGGGACACAGCGAAGGCAGTCCTGAGAGGAAAATACATTGCAATCCAGGCCTATCTCAAGAAACAAGAAAAATCCCAAATACAAAATCTAACAGCACACCTAAAGGAAATAGAAGCAGAACAGCAAAGGCAGCCTAAACCCAGCAGATGAAGAGAAATAATACAGATCAGAGCAGAAATAAACAATATAGCATCTAAAAAAACTGGAGAGCAGATCAACGAAACCAAGAGTTGTTTTTTTGAAAAAATAAACAAAATTGACAAACCTCTAGCCAGACGTCTCAAAAAGAAAAGGGAGATGACCCAAATAGATAAAATCATGAATGAAAATGGAATTATTACAACCAATCCCTCAGAGATACAAACAATTATCAGGGAATACTTTGAAAAATTATATGCCAACAAACTGGACAACCTGGAAGAAATGGACAAATTCCTAAACACCCACACTCTTCCAAAACTCAATCAGGAGGAAATAGAAAGCTTCAACAGACCCATAACCAGCGAAGAAATTGAATCGGTTATCAAAAATCTCCCAACAAATAAGAGTCCAGGACCAGATGGCTTCCCAGGGGAGTTCTACCAGACGTTTAAAGCAGAGATAATACCTATCCTTCTCAAGCTATTCCAAGAAATAGAAAGGGAAGGAAAACTTCCAGACTCATTCTATGAAGCCAGTATTACTTTGATTCCTAAACCAGACAGAGACCCAGTAAAAAAAGAGAACTACAGGCCAATATCCCTGATGAATATGGATGCAAAAATTCTCAATAAGATACTAGCAAATCAAATTCAACGACATATAAAAAGAATTATTCACCGTGATCAAGTGAGATTCATTCCTGGGATGCAGGGCTGGTTCAACATTCACAAATCAATCAACGTGATACATCACATTAACAAAAAAAAAGAGAAGAACCATATGATCCTGTCAATCGATGCGGAAAAGGCCTTTGACAAAATCCAGCACCTTTCTTAATAAAAACCCTTGAGAAAGTCGGGATAGAAGGAACATACTTAAAGATCATAAAAGCCATTTATGAAAAGCCCACAACTAACATCATCCTCAATGGGGAAAAACTGAGAGCTTTTTCCCTAAGATCAGGAACACGACAGGGATGCCCACTCTCACTGCTGTTGTTTAACATAGTGCTGGAAGTTCTAGCATCAGCAATCAGACAACAAAAGGAAATCAAAGGCATCAAAATTGGCAAAGATGAAGTCAAGCTTTCGCTTTTTGCAGATGACACGATATTATACATGGAAAATCCGATAGACTCCACCAAAAGTCTACTAGAACTGATACATGAATTCAGCAAAGTTGCAGGATACAAAATCAATGTACAGAAATCAGTTGCATTCTTATACACTAACAATGAAGAAACAGAAAGACAAATAAAGAAACTGATCCCATTCACAATTGCACCAAGAAACATAAAAAACCTAGGAATAAATCTAACCAACGATGTAAAAGATCTGTATGCTGAAAACTATAGAAAGCTTATGAAGGAAATTGAAGAAGATATAAAGAAATGGAAAGACATTCCCTGCTCATGGATTGGAAGAATAAATATTATCAAAATGTCAATACTACCCAAAGCTATCTACACATTCAATGCAATCCCAATCAAAATTGCACCAGCATTCTTCTCGAAACTAGAACAAACAACCCTAAAATTCATATGGAGCCAGAAAAGGCCCCAAATAGCCAAAGTAATTTTGAAGAAGAAGACCAAAGCAGGAGGCATCACAATCCCAGACTTTAGCCTCTACTACAAAGCTGTCATCATCAAGACAGCATGGTATTGGCACAAAAACAGACACATAGACCAATGGAATAGAATAGAAACCCCAGAACTAGACCCACAAACGTATGGCCAACTCATCTTTGACAAAGCAGGAAAGAACATCCAATGGAAAAAAGACAGTCTCTTTAACAAATGGTCCTGGGAGAACTGGACAGCAACATGCAGAAGGTTGAAACTAGACCACTTTCTCACACCATTCACAAAAATAAACTCAAAATGGATAAAGGACCTGAATGTGAGACAGGAAACCATCAAAACCTTAGAGGAGAAAGCAGGAAAAGACCTCTCTGACCTCAGCCGTAGCAATCTCTTACTCGACACATCCCCAAAGGCAAGGGAATTAAAAGCAAAAATGAACTACTGGGACCTTATGAAGATAAAAAGCTTCTGCACAGCAAAGGAAACAACCAACAAAACTAAAAGGCAACCAACGGAATGGGAAAAGATACTTGCAAATGACATATCGGACAAAGGGCTAGTATCCAAAATCTATAAAGAGCTCACCAAACTCCACACCCGAAAAACAAATAACCCAGTGAAGAAATGGGCAGAAAACATGAAAAGACACTTCTCTAAAGAAGACATCCGGATGGCCAACAGGCACATGAAAAGATGTTCAACGTCGCTCCTTATCAGGGAAATACAAATCAAAACCACTCTCAGATGTCACCTCACGCCAGTCAGAGTGGCCAAAATGAACAAATCAGGAGACTATCGATGCTGGAGAGGATGTGGAGAAACGGGAACCCTCTTGCACTGTTGGTGGGAATGCAAATTGGTGCAGCCGCTCTGGAAAGCAGTGTGGAGGTTCCTCAGAAAATTAAAAATAGACCTACCTTATGACCCAGGAATAGCACTGCTAGGAATTTACCCAAGGGATACAGGAGTACTGATGCATAGGGGCACTTGTACCCCAATGTGTATAGCAGCACTCTCAACAATAGCCAAATTATGGAAAGAGACTAAATGTCCATCAACTGATGAATGGATAAAGAAATTGTGGTTTATATACACAATGGAATAGTACGTGGCAATGAGAAAGAGTGAAATATGGCGTTTTGTAGCAACGTGGATGGAACTGGAGGGTGTGATGCTAAGTGAAATAAGCCATACAGAGAAAGACAGGTATCATATGGTTTCACTCCTATGTGGATCCTAAGAAACTTAACAGAAACCCATGGGGGAAGGGAAGGAAATGAGAACAAACTGAGGGTTGATGGGGGGTGGGAGGGAGTGGAAGGTGGGTGATGGGTATTGAGGAGGGCACCTTTTGGGATGAGCACTGGGTGTTGTATGGAAACCAAGTTGATAATAAATTTCATATATTAAAAAAAAATAAAAATAACAATTTTGGAAATTCTTTTTTTGTTGTTGTTTTTTGTTTACTGATTTATGTAAAGTAGGCACAGAAGAATAGTGAAGGATACTTTCTATTATTAAAAATATGCTTCTTAGGGGCATTTGGGTGTCTCAGTCGGTTGGGCATCCAACTTCGGCTCAAGTGATGATCTCGTGATTTGTGAGTTCAAGCCCCAGGTCGGGCTCTGCATTGACAGCTGAGAGCAGGGAGCCTGCTTCAGATCCCGAGTCACTCTTTCTCTTTGTGCCCTTCCCCTAATCCTGCTCTGTCTCTCTCTCTCTGTCTCTCTCTCTCTCAAAAATGAATAAACATTAAAAAAATTTACAAAAATATGCTTCTTAGATGAGATGATAAATTTTGACTATATATTTAACTAATAATTTGAGAAAATAGTAATGTGATTATATAGAAAGGTGCAGACATGTTTCATCTTGCTGTAGTTTTCAAAAAGCATTTATTCAAATTATGATACACATATGTGAATGTCATTTCAACTAAATTGAAATCCCTTTGTGTGAGAGCTTTAAGATTTCCAGAAGACATATGCACTGTATGTTTCTATATTTTGTACTCAGAATACAAAAGGTGTACTTGTGGATTCTTATTGTTTGTGCTGCATAATCCACAAATTAATTATACCTTTAATTTTTATGATAGATTTTGCGGTTTATGATTACATTTCTTTCAGGAGTTTAGAATTGAGATAATTTGGATGGCTAATTATAATATGATAATTAAAAGAATAATCATTTTTTTCTCTTATTTAAAAAGAATAATCATTTAAATAAAAGTAAAATTCTATACCAGTAAACACACACACACACACACACACACACACACACGCACACACAAATATATAAAATGAAATTACAATGGAATATGGAAGATGCAGTAAACATTTTGAAAGATCTACAATTTTTTTCCAAAGAACACCCATAGGTTTCTAAAGCTCTACAGGTATTTAGTATAAATTATTGTAAGTTAGCTCCTTTATTTTCTCCTCTACTTTCAATGTTGAAGCATATCTTTTAATGTTTGATTTCTTCATAGAATATGGATTTAGAAAAAGTATTTCAAAAACAATAAAGCTTTTCTGTTATTCATAAATAAATTCACATGATTTAGGAAGCAAGAATTTAAAATCCAAATAGACTTCAGGTATGAACTTCTGTTATAAACACTTTTATATTAAAGAAAATCTGCCAGAAAAAAGGGAGACTTACTACCTGAGCATTTTAGTCATGAAGGAGATAATAGAATCTACTGAATGTGTATAGAAATTTCTTATTTGGTGAACTATGGCAGGAATAGGCAGTACAGATAATCAAGTGTGGAATAGAATTGTAAAATTAGATGGTAGTTGAAATATATTTTACAATAGCTAGACACTAGCATTAAAAATAGGCAACATAATAATTACTTACACTAACTTTATTTTAGTCTTAAATCATGTCAACATAACTAATCATATTGGTAATTAAAAATTAAAAAGTAATCTGGCAAGAGTTATATTAATTGCATCATACATATATACTTTAGGCCCAAGGGGTATATGGCTTGTGGTGGAGTAAAAGTTTAAGCAGCAATATTTATAAAGTAAAGACTTACTAAACTTCTTATTTTTATCTCGTTTCTAGTCCTACATCTACCTATGGATGTTTTTACTTAGAGCAAATGTCTTTGAAGTTTTTTGTTATTGTTTTTTTTTAATTTAAGCCTGTCATTCAGACTTACCATAACAGACTTACTTGTTATTGGAAGTATCCAATTAGACAGTAAATATGAGATTATTTGAAAAATACATAGACCAAACTGTTGCCAGAGGGACAAAGGGTGGCTGATGGGTGAGATAGGTGCAGGGGATGAAGAGGTGCAATCTTCCAGTTATAAAACACTTAAGACATAAGGATGTAATGTACGGCTTAGGACAGGCGCATTCACAGAGGCTGACATGTTATATAACCACCAGCTGTCAATCAAAAATGTCAATTAAAGCCAAGTTTACATATGCAGAAAGCCGGCTTAAAGGGATGTAGATAGACATTTTATATTATTTATTTATTTATTTATTTATTTATTTATTTATTTTTATTTTTTCAATATATGAAGTTTATTGTCAAATTGGTTTCCATACAACACCCAGTGCTCATCCCAAAAGGTGCCCTCCTCAATACCCATCACCCACCCTCCCCTCCCTCCCAACCCCCATCAGCCCTTGGTTTGTTCTCAGTTTTTAAGAGTCTCTTATGCTTTGGCTCTCTCCCACTCTAACATCCTTTTTTTTCTATTTTCCTTCCCCACCACCATGGGTTTCTGTTAAGTTTCTTAGGATCCACATAAGAGTGAAAACATATAGTATCTGTCTTTCTCTGTATGGCTTATTTCACTTAGCATCACACTCTCCAGTTCCGTCCACGTTGCTACAAAGGGCCATATTTCATTCTTTCTCATTGCCACGTAGTATTCCATTGTGTATATAAACCACAATTTCTTTATCCATTCATCAGTTGATGGACATTTAGGTTCTTTCCATAATTTGGCTATTGTTGAGAGTGCTGCTATACACATTGGGGTACAAGTGCCCCTATGCATCAGTACTCCTGTATCCCTTGGGTAAATTCCTAGCAGTGCTACTGCTGGGTCATAGGGTAGGTCTATTTTTAATTTTCTGAGGAACCTCCACACTGTTTTCCAGAATGGCTGCACCAATTTGCATTCCCACCAACAGTGCAAGAGGGTTCCCATTTCTCCACATCCTCTCCAGCATCTATAGTCTCCTGATTTGTTCATTTTGGCCACTCTGACTGGCGTGAGGTGATATCTGAGTGTGGTTTTGATTTGTATTTCCCTGATGAGGAGCGACGTTGAGCATCTTTTCATGTGCCTGTTGGCCATCCGGAAGTCTTCTTTAGAGAAGTGTCTATTCATGTTTTCTGCCCATTTCTTCACTGGATTATATGTTTTTCGGGTGTGGAATTTGGTGAGCTCTTTATAGATTTTGGATACTAGCCCTTTGTCCGATGTGTCATTTGCAAGTATCTTTTCCCATTCCGTTGGTTGCCTTTTAGTTTTGTTGGTTGTTTCCTTTGCTGTGCAGAAGCTTTTTATCTTCATAAGGTCCCAGTAGTTCATTTTTGCTTTTAATTCCCTTGCCTTTGGGGATGTGTCAAGTAAGAGATTGGTACGGCTGAGGTCAGAGAGGTGTTTTCCTGCTTTCTCCTCTAAGGTTTTGATGGTTTCCTGTCTCACATTCAGGTCCTTTATCCATTTTGAGTTTATTTTTGTGAATGGTGTGAGAAAGTGGTCTAGTTTCAACCTTCTGCATGTTGCTGTCCAGTTCTCCCAGGACCATTTGTTAAAGAGACTGTCTTTTTTCCATTGGATGTTCTTTCCTGCTTTGTCAAAGATGAGTTGGCCATACGTTTGTGGGTCTAGTTCTGGGGTTTCTATTCTATTCCATTGGTCTATGTGTCTGTTTTTGTGCCAATACCATGCTGTCTTGATGATGACAGCTTTGTAGTAGAGGCTAAAGTCTGGGATTGTGATGCCTCCTGCTTTGGTCTTCTTCTTCAAAATTACTTTGGCTATTTGGGGCCTTTTCTGGCTCCATATGAATTTTAGGGTTGTTTGTTCTAGTTTCGAGAAGAATGCTGGTGCAATTTTGATTGGGATTGCATTGAATGTGTAGATAGCTTTGGGTAGTATTGACATTTTGACAATATTTATCCTTCCAATCCATAAGCATGGAATGTTTTTCCATTTCTTTATATCTTCTTCTATTTCCTTCATAAGCTTTCTATAGTTTTCAGCATACAGATCTTTTACATCGTTGGTTAGATTTATCCCTAGGTTTTTTCTGTTTCTTGGTGCAATTGTGAATGGGATCACAATTGTGAATGGGATCAGTTTCTTTATTTGTCTTTCTGTTGCTTCATTGTTAGTGTATAAGGATGCAACTGATTTCTGTACATTGATTTTGTATCCTGGAACTTTGCTGAATTCATGTATCAGTTCTAGCAGACTTTTGGTGGAGTCTATCGGATTTTCCATGTATAATATCATCTGCAAAAAGTGAAAGCTTAACTTCATCTTTGCCAATTTTGATGCCTTTGATTTCCTTTTGTTGTCTGATTGCTGATGCTAGAACTTCCAACACTATGTTAAACAACAGTGGTCACAGTGGACATCCCTGTCGTATTCCTGATCTCAGGGAAAAAGCTCTCATTTTTTTCTCATTGAGGATGATGTTAGTTGTGGGCTTTTCATAAATGGCTTTTATGATCTTTAAGTATGTTACTTCTATCCCAACTTTCTCGAGGATTTTTATTAAGAAATGATGCTGAATTTTGTCAAATGCTTTTTCTGCATCGATTGACAGGATCATATGGTTCTTATATTTTCTTTTATTAATGTGATGTATCACGTTGATTTGTGAATGTTGAATCAGCCCTGCATCCCAGGAATGAATCCCACTTGATCACGGTGAATAATTCTTTTTATATGCTGTTGAATTCGATTTGTTAGTATCTTATTGAGAATTTTTGCATCCATATTCATCAGGGATATTGGCCTGTAGTTCTCTTTTTTTACTGGGTCTCTGTCTGGTTTAGGATTCAAAGTAATACTGGCTTCATAGAATGAGTCTGGAAGTTGTCCTTCCCTTTCTATTTCTTGGAACAGCTTGAGAAAGATAGGTATTATCTCTGCTTTAAACGTCTGGTAGAACTCCCCTGGGAAGCCATCTGGTCCTGGACTCTTATTTGTTGGGAGATTTCTGATAACCGATTCAATTTCTTCGCTGGTTATGGGTCTGTTGAAGCTTTCTATTTCCTCCTGATTGAGTTTTGGAAGAGTGTGGGTGTTTAGGAATTTGTCCATTTCTTCCAGGTTGTCCAGTTTGTTGGCATATGATTTTTCATAGTATTCCCTGATAATTGCCTGTATTTCTGAAGGTTTGGTTGTAATAATTCCATTTTCATTCATGATTTTATCTATTTGGGTCATTTCCCTTTTCTTTTTGAGAAGCCTGGCTACAGGCTTATCAATTTTGTTTTTTTTTTTTTTTCCAAAAAACCAACTCTTGGTTTCATTGATCTGCTCTCCAGTTTTTTTAGATTCTATATTGTTTATTTCTGCTCTGATCTGTATTATTTCTCTTCATCTGCTGGGTTTAGGCTGTCTTTGCTGTTCTGCTTCTATTTCCTTTAGGTGTGCTGCTAGATTTTGTATTTGGGATTTTTCTTGTTTCTTGAGATAGTCCTGGATTGCAATGTATTTTCCTCTCAGGACTGCCTTCACTGCATCCCAAAGCGTCTGGATTGTTGTATTTTCATTTTGGTTGTTTCCATATATTTTTTAAGTTCTTCTCTAATTGCCTGGTTGACTCACTCATTCTTTAGCAGGGTGTTCCTTAACCTCCATGCTTTTGGAGGTTTTCCAGACTTTTTCCTGTGGTTGATTTCAAGCTTCATAGCACTGTGGTCTGAAAGTATGCATGGTATGATCTCAATTCTTGTATACTTATGAAGGGCTGTTTTGTGACTCAGTATGTGATCTATCTTGGAGAATGTTCCATGTGCACTTGAGAAGAAAGTATATTCTGTTGCTTTGGGATGCAGAGTTCTAAATATATCTGTCAAGTCCATCTGATCCAATGTATCATTCAGGGCCCTTGTTTCTTTATGGACCATGTGTCTAGATGATCTATCCATTTCTATAAGTGGAGTGTTAAAGTCCCCTGCAATTACCACATTCTTATCAATAAGGTTGCTTATGTTTGTGAGTAATTGTTTTATATATTTGGGGGTTTCTGTATTTGGTGCATTGACATTTATAATTGTTAGCTCTTCCTGATGGATTGACCCTATGATTATTATATAATACCCTTCTTCATCTCTTGTTACAGGCTTTAATTTAAAGTCTAGTTTGTGTGATATAAGTATGACTACTCCAGCTTTCTTTCGACTTCCAGTGGCACGATAAATAGTTCTCCATCCCCTCACTCTCAATCTGAAGGTGTCCTCAGGTCTAAAATGGGTCTCTTGTAGACAGCAAATAGATGGGTCATGTTTTTTATCCATTCTGATACCCTATGTCTTTTGGTTGGTGCATTTAGTCCATTTACGTTCAGTGTTATTATAGAAAGATATGGGTTTAGAGTCATTGTGATGTCTGTAGGTTTCATGCTTGTAGCGATGTCTCTGGTACTTTGTCTCCCAGGATCCCCCTTAGGATTTCTTGTAGGGCTGGTTTAGTGGTGACGAATTCCTTCAGTTTTTGTTTGGGAAGACCTTTATCTCTCCTTCTATTCTAAATGACAGACTTGCTGGATAAAGGATTCTCAGCTGCATATTTTTTCTGTTCATCACATTGAAAATCTCATGCCATTCCTTTCTGGCCTGCCAAGTTTCAGTAGAGAGATTGGTCACGAGTCTTATAGGTCTCCCTTTATATGTTACAGCACGTTTATCTCTAGCTGCTTTCAGAATTTTCTCTTTATCCTTGTATTTTGTCAGTTTCACTATGATATGTGGTGCAGAAGATCGATTCAAGTTACATCTGAAGGGAGTTCTCTGTGCCTCTTGGATTTCAATGCCTTTTTCCTTCCCCAGTTCAGGGAAGTTCTCAGCTATGATTTCTTCAAGTACCCCTTCAGCACCTTTCCCTCTCTCTTCCTCCTCTGGAATTCCAGTTATGCATATATTATTTCTCTTTACTGCATGACTTAGTTTTCTAATTTACCCCTCATACTCCTGAATTTTTATCTCTCTTTTTCTCAGCTTCTTCTTTTTCCATAATTTTATCTTCAAGTTCACGTATTCTCTCCTCTGCCTCTTGAATCTGAGTTGTGGTTGTCTCCATTTTATTTTGCAGCTCATTGATAGCATTTTTTAGCTCCTCCTGGCTGTTCCTTAGTCCCTTGTTCTGGAGCAATAGATTCTCTGCTGTCCTTGATACTGTTTTCAAGCCCAATGATTAATTTTATGACTATTATTCTAAATTCACTTCCTGTCATATTGTTTAAATCATTTTTGATCAGTTCATTAGCTGTTGTCATTTCCTGGACGTTTTTCTGAGGGGAATTCTTCCTTTTGGTCATTTTGGATAGTCCCTGGAGTGGTGCGGACTACAGGGCACTTCCCCTGTGCTGTCTTGAATAAGCTGCATTGGTGGGCGGGCGCAGTCAGGCCTGATGTCTGCCCCCAGCCCACCGCTGGGGCCACAGTCAGACTGGTGTGTGCCTTCTCTTCCCCTCTCCTAGGGGCGGGATTCACTGTGGGGTGGCGTGGCCCGTCTGGGCTACTTGCACACTGCCAGGCTTGTGGTGCTGGGGATCTGGCGTATTAGCTGGGGTGGATCAGGGAGGTGCAGGGGGGCAGGGGGGGCAGGCTCAGCCCGCTTTTCCTTTGGAGATCTGCTTCGGAAAGTGTACTATACTTATCTAGTGAATAAACTCTCTCTCTGCACTCTGGTCTTGGGTCCCCAATTCTTTGGTGCATCTGAGACAAGAACCAAGTGACCCGGTAACCCAATTAATATAATATTGTATGTCAATTCTACTTCAGTAAAAAAAAAAAAAATGAATAGTTATTACAGATCTTGCAGTCTGTCACTCCTGATAATAACCAATAAATATATAAATTGGCTTTCAAGATTATAAAACAGCCACCAAGTATGTTTCAGAATTACTTAAGTGTTGTGGCCAAATGGGACATTACTTCCTGGCTTTCTTATTACTTTAAACAGAAACTTGAAGGGCAGATGCGAGGGCCAAGTCTCAGCTGGTTTCTGGTAGAAATTTGAGTATGTGAGTTGAAGTAGTCATTAGCCACCATGTCTTCTTAACAAGGTGTTTCTGGGTCGTGCATAAGATATATTGAAAAATCTTTTTCAAAATTTCTGGAACCTAAGGTTTGTGGGAGGGCTCTGAAAATGAGGTGGCAAATCTCAGCCTGTAAGGAGAAATAAAGAGGTATTTTCTGGACTAATTGCAACTGTCCAAATAAAGGAGCTTGTGATTTGGAACCCGGGTACATGTTTCTTTATTTGCTTAAATGTTTACTGGGCTTTCCCCTCCATAGTAACTTCACGCGCTGCATGAGGGCACGTTTCTTCACCATCTGGCAAGAATTTTTTACTTTGTTCTTGTGTTCTTTTCCCTGAAGTTAATTTCAGGGTCCAGGAGTGGGATGCCGGTTGATCATGTTTGTCTTGCAGAACCGGTGTCAGATGTGAGGTTTAGCACATAAAGAACCAGGACGATGGATGGCGCCAGAATGCCCAAGACCACGCATAACCTCGAGATGTTTCAAGATCACCTTGAGAAGGTTCTAGACGCCCTCCAGAGGCTTTGAGGCTTATCTAGTTTCTTCTCTAACCCCCATGGACTGTGCTAATCATATATAAACTGTTTCTAAGCTCAAAAGGGGAAGGCAGATTTGAGAATGCTCCCCAGGCTTCTGACAATAAAACTTTCTCAGCTTCAAACCCAGTGACTCCGAGATTGGCTTACTGCATATTGGTCACATGAATATGATTTCAGGGTTTGGTAACAATTTGACCTGTCATGTCAACTAATGTGGGGCAAGAAGAAGAGATCTCATTATTTCCTTCAAAATTAGTGTGCTGTGTCTGCTTGAATAGGATTGGAAATTTCAAAAAGCTAGATGTTTTTGTATTTCCCCTAGAACCCATTTATAAATTGTAAATTTTTTTTTCAACGTTTATTTATTTTTGGGACAGAGAGAGACAGAGCATGAACGGGGGAGGGGCAGAGAGAGAGGGAGACACAGAATCGGAAACAGGCTCCAGGCTCTGAGCCATCAGCCCAGAGCCCGACGCGGGGCTCGAACTCACGGACCGCGAGATCGTGACCTGGCTGAAGTCGGAGGCTTAACCGACTGCGCCACCCAGGCGCCCCTATAAATTGTAAATTAATGATTTAATTGAATACAATAGAAAAAAGCTCACTAAATGTGTAAAGCTTAAATACTAAGACAAAATAAAAAAACCTGAACTTTAAATATCTTAAAAGATAAAAGGTATATCTTAAAAGATAATTACTTTAAATTAATTGGCTTACTGTAAGCTAGAATAATGAAATGGATCATACCACAAACTGTTGATCAACTGTGGAGGAACTGTTCATAGTTGAGGAGAAATTTTATTTAAAAAGGGGGTTCTTCCACACAAGTCGCCAATAGACGATAGATATATGTGTCCTTCTCTGTGACTTGTAATAAAAAAAAGAACATTAAAAAATTTTTCTGCCACCTGTATAAGAAATTCTTTTTTTTAAAATGTTTATTTATTTATTTTGAGAGACAGTGAGCAAGCGGGGAAGGTGAAGAGAGAGGGAGAGAGAATCCAAGCAGGTTCTGGGCTAACAGAGCCCCGACTCGGGCTTGAACTCATGAACCATGAGATCATGACCTGAGTGGAAACTGAGAGCTGGACACTTAACCAACTGAGCCACCTAGGTGCCCCTGTATAAGAAATTCTTAAATTAATCTTCACTTGGCTTTCTTGACAGATTCAAAAACAATAATGTGAGAAACAAAGTTTTCATTACTTACCAGATTAATGAATCTGTGACAGAATAGTTTGGAAAACATTCCCTCTTTAACTAAACAGAAACAAAAAACAAAACAAAACAAAACAAAACAAAACAAAACAAAACCCTTTAACTTTAGTAAGGAATAGAAAATAAGTTTTAAACCACATTATTTCAGGAAAAAAGTAAATGGGTCATGGTAGTTATCTAAAAAATAGTGTGTTTTTTTTTTTTTTTTTTACCATTTTTATTGGGCTTTGATTGCTGTCACTCATCTGCAACAAACATGTAGTAAAAGGTGATCCAGTGGCTAAAAGCATGAATATGTTTCTGATGTTAAAAAGTCGCATTTAAACATTGATTAGAATGAAAAGCAATTCATTTCAGAAATGATAAATCTGCTACACAAAAGCAGTGAAACTTAGAATGCTAGCAAATGATTGAATTAGTTTATTGTTTCAGAAACAATTTCATTGAGATCATTTCTTCCTAGGTTACTTAAACTACGTACATGACCAATGTGTATTCAAAGGATGCAGCAAAACATTATAATTGCTATTTGAGAGCTTCAGGGTCTTCACCTTAAGTGAAATAGTGCAGTAAAAAGGCAGGTAATTTGAAAGAAGTGTTGAGGTATGTGGTGATTTTAGATTATATGGGTGACCAACATTGAAGTGTTGGGATGCTATGGAGCTAATGAAGGGAAAAGGAGCAAGAAAAGTCTTATCCTATTAATTTGTTTTTCTTGCTTATTGAATCAAGGTTGGTTCAGGACAGTGATGTCATTTCTTACACAATAGTGAAGAAAAACCTGCGTCCCAAGAGGATGTTTCAATGGTTTCTAATTAACTCATAGTGATTATTCTGCATTTCTATCTGTGTATCCACAGCTCATGGACCCAATACTGGAGGCTAATATTTTTGTTGGTATGGCCTTTTGGATAAACAAATGGAATATTTTACCTTAATCTATGAAGATCAATTTAATTGCTTTTACATTCCACTCCAAATTACTTCTAAATCTGTAATTGGTTCATCATAGAATTTAACATCATCAGCTCTCATATTATTTCATTCAGTGAAATTAAAATTAATTGGAAATAAATATTTGTGAAACCTCCCAATATATTTTGATAAATGGGTGGAGAAACACCTCTCATTTTAAAAATCCTATTTATTGACTGAGCTTTGTAAATTCCAAATAATTTTAAGATCAGCTTGTTTTGCTTTACTGTATTTACACATTCATTTGGTGTTAATTGCTATCTTTAAGATAATGAAGTTTTACATCTATGAACATGATATGACTCCTTATTTGTTGAGATTTCATTAATGTCATCAAATAAGGTTATTTAATCTTCTATAAAGGCCTTGGTGATATGTTACTAGATTAATAAAAAAAGCACTTTCTAGGTTTCTTTCTTTTTTTGTTTAATGTTTATTTATTTTGAGACTGAGAGAGCACAAGCAGAGGATGACAGAGAGAGAGAGAGAGAGAGGGAGAGAGAGAATCTCAAGTAAACTAAATGGAAACAAAAAGGCTTTGTGCTATCCACACTAAGAGTGAGCCTGATGCAGGGCTAGATCCCATGATCTTGGGGTCACAACCTGAGTGGAAATCAAGTGTCAGACGCTGACTCCACTGAGCCACCCAGAAGCCTCTGTAGGTTAATTTTTATTTTCTGTGGGTGGTGTTGCAATTTTTAATTACTAATGGTTACAAAGAACTTCTACTGGCTTTTGACTAAAACTAGGAATCTCAATATACATTTTTACTGGTCTTATTTTCTAAAGCTACTCTTACATTTTTTTTAATCTAGCTAAGTACTAACAATTTTTGTCTTTCCTTTCCATCCTTGCACTTCTCATTTTTAATTCTTGTCTAATATCTCTACTTAGAACCTCTGTTCTTATGTTAAGAATATCAGTAATGTGCATCCTTTCTTAATTCTCATTTGAATGGCATGATGCCATTTATTTTCTAAAATGTAAACTTTATTTGTACAAGATTTTGGTAGAAGCCTTTTATCAGGTGAAAGAAATTTCCATCAGTTTTCCATTTTACAAGGGTTTTTGTCATGAGTAAACTATTATTAATTTGATTGCCTTTGTCTATTGAGTGGATCATGTTTTTTTTTCTCCCTTAATATGTTAATTAAATGAATTACATTGATAAGTTCTTTTTTCTAATTCTAAACTTTTCTTGCATTCTTTGGATAAATGCAAATTTGGCTTTGGTATATAATTACTACAGACAGTTGGAAGCATTTGTTACTACTTTAATTTATCCCCCATTTGTTCATCCTTGAAATTGCTATATAATTCATTGATTTTATTATATTTGCATTTTTGCATATTAAAATTTATACTGATTTTTTTCTTAGAATTTTTTTAATGTTTATTTATTTTTGAAAGAGAGTGGGAGAGTGGGGGAGGGATAGTGAGGGAGGGAGGCACAGAATCAGAAGCAGACTCTAGGCTCTGAGCTGTCAGCACAGAGCCCGACGCTGGGCTCAAACTCACGAACTGTGAATCATGATCTGAGCCCAAGTTGGACGTTCAACCGACTGAGCCACCCAGGCGCCTCAAAATTTATACTGATCTTAAGATGAGTTGGTAAAATGCCTTCATTTTTCCTTTCCTAAGAACTTTATATAAGTTAAGAATTATATTTTCTTTAAAATGTGCCAAAACTCATTTGCAAAAAACCCCTGTAGTTTGAGGTATTGTAAGCGTGGAGAAGACTATAATTAACAGTCTCAAATTTTTGAAAAGTATTTGTATATTATTTAATGGTCATTGCTTTTCTATACATTCTATGGTTGATTTTGGTATTTATACTTACCTTGGGATCTTCCATTTGGCTAAATTTTAAATTAAATCCAAATATTGGCCATAATATTGTCTTATCGTTTTTTACTTTATCTATAGGTATGTCCTCTTAACAGTTCCTTTGTGCTATCTTTTATTTTATTTTTAATCTTATTTTAATTCTAGTATAGTTAATAAATAGTCATCCCCCTACTCACCTCCCCTCTGGTCACCATCAGTTTGTTCTTAATAGTTATGCATGTGTTTCCAGGTTAGTCTCCCTCTGTCTCTCTTTTTATTTTCTCTGCTCATTTGTTTCGTTTGTTAATTCCACATATGAGCGAAATCATATGTCATTTGTCCTTCTCTAGCTGACTTATTTCACTTAGCATAATATTATATTCATCCATATCATGGCAAATGGCAAGATTTCATTCTTTTTTATGGCTGGATGATATTCCATTATATATATTCCACATCTTCTTTATCCAATTCATTTATCAATAGACACTTGGGCTGCTTCCATAATTTGGCTATTGTAAATAATGCTGCTATAAACATAGGGGTGCATGTATCACTTTGAATTAGTGTTTTTGTAATTTTTGAGTAAATACTCAGGAGAGTGATTGCTGGATCATAAGGTACTTCTATTTTTAACTTTTTGAGGAAACTCCATACTGGTTTCCACAGTGGCTGTACCAGTTTGCATTCCCACCAACAGTGTATGAGAGTTCCCTTTTCTTTACATCTTGCCAACACTTGTTTCTTGTGTTGTTGATTTTAGCCATTCTGACAGGTGTGAGGTGATATCTCATTGTAGTTTTGATTTGCATTTCCTTGATGAAGAATAATGTTTAACATCTTTTTATGTGTCTGTTGGCCATTTGGATGTTTTCTTTAGAGAAATGTCTCTTCATTTCTTCTGCCCATTTTTAAATTGGATTATTTGTGTTTTTTGGGTGTTGATTTGTATAAATTCTTCATATATTTTGGGCACTAACTCTTTATCAGATATGTCATTTGAAAATATCTTCTTCCATTCCATAGGTTGCCTTTTAGTTTTGCTTTTTGTTCACTTTCCTGTGCAAAAACTTTTTATTTTAAGGTAGTCCCAATAGTTGATTTTTGCTTTTATTTCCCTTGCCTCAGGAGACATATCTGGGAAGAAGTTGCTATGGCTGATGTCAGAGAAATTACTGCCTGTCCACTCTTCTAGGATTTTTATGGTTTTAGGTCTCACATTAGGTCTTTAATCCATTTTGAATTTATTTTTGTGTGTGGTGTAAAGAAAGTGGTCCAGTTTCATTCTTTTGCATAGTGCTGTCCAGTTTTCCCAACACCATGTGTTGAAGAGACTGTCTTTTTCCTATTGGATATTCTTTCCTGCATTGTTGAAGATTAGTTGACCAAATAGTTGTGGGTTTATTTTTGGGTTTTCTATTCTGTTCTATTGATCTATGAGTCTATTTTTGTCTATACTATCTTTTATTTTAATAAAATTTTCTATAATTCTTAACTTCTTTTCAAAGAACATCTCTTATTTTATGAGTAATTTGTATCTTTGTTATCTATTTTTTTCATGTATTTTTTTAATATGAAATTTATTGTCAAATTGGTTTCCATACAACATCCAGTGCTCATCCCAACAGGTTTTTTTCATGTATTTTTGAGTTTTTCTCCATTATTGTTTTCTACTTTTTCTTTGCATCTCCTTACTGATTTTTCAGATTAAATTGTTTTAATAAATGTTGAAAAGCTATTTATGTTTCTTATTGCTTTATTATCACCGTGACTGATAATTGCCTCCTTTCCATCCTTCATCCTCTATTTTCCCCACCTGTGTTATAAAATTTTTCTTCAGTCTCCGTTGCTAATAGTAGAAAATTAAATTTCTTGTTATACTCATAACACACATGGTTTATAATTTATCGCATGTGCTCTCTCTTCTTGGTGTCCTTGTTCTCCCCTCTCTATGACTTTTGCTCCATGTATTATTATCAAAATCACCCAGCTCACTTGAGATCACAGGTGATTCCAGTATAGGAACTCATTTGTTACTCAGTGGAATCAGTTTAATATCAGTAGCTCCTAGAATAACTTGATATTGAGAATAATTAGATAATGATGCATATTCAGTTTTCCATAACTAAAGGCTTGGTGGTTTCAGCCTGTAATTTCCCCATAGTTTTGATGGATTTTAGATTTTAGAGTAGGGTGAGAAAAGTACCTGAAAATGGACCATCCATGGTAACTTCCTAGTAAATTTCTAGAATAGAATGACTTCTCTAGAAACTCAGGCTTTTCAGAACAATCTGTGCTGTTTGGTCTCTAAGAAACTAAGTAACTATTCCAAAACTTCAAGGACAAAATATGACACCTTACTGTCAATGGTAAATTTAAATGTCAAGTGTATTTGAATATAATTTGCATTGAATGTTATCTTTCTAACTCTAGGAAAGTACAAGGGAAGCAAAATTAGAATAGACATTTTCTTTGTGAGTACAAAATTTAAAAAATGGTAGTTAAGCCAAAAGAAATCAGTTGGAGGATTTCAGGTGCTTATTACAACGATCTACACTCAGCAAAGACCATGTGTACAAGTAGATAGAATCCAGCAAATAATTCAAGTACCTCTATATGGGATGGTGCTAGATGAATGTTTTTTATCATTCTCTTCATGAGCTATGTTTTCTCAGTTTTTCATAATGACCATTATCCTTTTATTGATATGTTATTTCTCCTATATGTTAAGTATAAAGTTTAGTTAAACTCCAGATTTTTTATGCTAATTTTGTCTAGAAAAAATGGTGAAAGTTAGTGCTGGATTGGAGGATCCAGAAACCCTATACTTGCATCTGAGAGCTTCTTGCTTTGACTTCTGAGATTTCTTTCTATGTGTTTTGTTCACAATTAAAAAAATATTCAGGGGCGCCTGGGAGGCTCAGTAGTTTAAGTGTCTTACTCTTCGTTTCGGCTCATGTCGTGATCTCTCTCTCTCTCCCTTTCTCTCTGCCCCTTCCCCACTTGCACTCTCAAAAATAAATAAACTTTTAAGAATATCCATCCCTAAGGTGACTGTTGGCATTTTCCTGTCAGTCTCATTACTATTCTCATTGTGACTAACACGCAGGATATTTTGACAAGGCATTGGCTAAGATTTCTTACTAATGTTAAAAGAGAATTATAGATTATCAGTTAACATGCTGAAATGAAATGTGGTTTCTGCTACCATTTTGATGAATGTAATGACAGATTTTCAAATTGTGGTTTTAGCAGAGAGTGAGATGCAGCTGAGATAGATGGTAATTTTAATTTTCGTTCTTTCAACAAATATTTTTGAGTGGCTACTATGTACCAGGAAATCTTGTCCATGACAGGGTAGCACATATGGCAAAAAGAAACCTCTACTCTCATGATTTTTGCCATTCTAATAAATACTCTTTGTTTTTGCATATTCTTATCATTTTGAAAACCTGGCTAATCCTGGAATCAAGATTAGATAATGCAACACTGAGCTAGAGAAAGATATATAGTATCACAGCTGTGTGACTGAAGTATAAAATCTCATTTACTTAAAAAAAAAAAACTTAGCTCTTCAAGAAAATGAAACTCTTATAGATTAGCATTTTATTTTTAGATCAAAGCATTGCTGTACTCATAAGACATGAGATAGAATCAAATAATTTCAATTTTTAAAGAAACATTAGTGAAAATTTTGGACTAAAATATATTTTAAAACGCATTGTTTCACTTTAGAGTGTATAGTTTTTTGGTTTTGTTTTTGGTTTTTTGTTTTTGAGTATCATTGACACACAATGACACATTAGTTTTAGGAGTACAATAAAGTGATTTGACATGTTTATACATTATGCTATGCTCACCACAAGTGTGGTTACCATCTGTCCCAATATATTGCTATTACAATATCATTGAGTATATTACTCATGTTGTGCCTTTTATTCTCATGACTTATTCATTCTATAACTGGAAGCATGAATCTCCCACTCCCCTTGACCCATTTTGCCCACCCACCCCCCTCCCCTCTGGCAACCATTAGTTTGTTTTCTGCATTTATAGGTCTGATTCTGCTTTTTGTTTGTTTGTTAATTTTTATCTTTTGACAATGGCTATCTGAATGTATATACAACTGTAATGGGGGATACATGTTCACTTTTTAGAGTTAATATAGTTTTCAGAATGACACAGATAAAAATAAGATATTTCAGTCATAAGTAGCAACAAATCAAAAAACACAAAGGAAGAGTCATTCATATGACTCCAATGTGGGAAGAAAACAACTATGTGCTTATGAACTTACCCCTCCACCTATACTTACAGTATTTGTGATATCATTTAGTCTATGGCTTTACGTTTTTTTTTTACATCCTGGTGATACTTAAGTTTATGTCTCTATACAGAGTTTATTCCTGAACTCCAAAATTCAACTCCTGACTTTCCCTAAATTCTACTCAATCCACAACTTTATCCAGTCCAGTTTGATGGGAACTTTAACCTTCAAGATGCTCAGGTAAAATCTTGAAGTCATACTTTATCCATTCTTTTCTCTCATATTCCACACCAAGGAATTCAGGAAATATGTTGCTTCTGCCTTCAAGATATATGCAATATCTGTCTATTTTTCACTAATGTCACCTTGCATTCAATCATTATCATCTTTCATTTTCATTGGTGTAACGGCCTCCATATTGGTCGCCATACTTCTTACCTTAGACACTATAGGATGTACCTTTCAAAAGGTAAATTCTCTGTTCTTCTACTGAAAATCATGCAGTTGCTTCTGTTTTTACCCAAAAGTAAAAGTGAAAGAAAGTCTTTTTTGTAGTCCCCACCCTCCTCACCCTCTTTTCCTCTCTGAGTTTATCTCCTACTACTCTCTCCTTCATTCCTCCCTGTTGGTCACACTGAATGTTCTTCAATTTCTAACCCTCACCACAGGACATTCATACTTGCCAGGCCCTTTTCCTATCACTCTCTCAATGAGCTCTGCTTCAGATAATGGCTTGAAATTACAACTGCTCCCATCCGTAGGAAGTCTTATCTCACTTTCTTGCTCCCGCTTTTCATAAATAATTTATCACTTTCTAATATCCTACATAAAAACACCTTTTCCTTAAGTCTGTGGTTGAATAAGGCACAATTAATATAAGCTTCATGAGAACATGATATTTTGTCTATTTTATGACCAGATCAGTCACTGGTAGATAGAAAGCACCCAGTAAATATATGTTAAATAAGTGAATAAACTCTTGTGTTTTTCAATAAATTTTATTCGATGATTAGCAAAAAGGAAAGGGGATCTTATTTAACAAATTAATAAACAAAGAGATTTCACCAGCGAAAATATGAGTTTTGAGCAATTATTCCTTTTGTGTTCTTAATACTAACTCTTCATTTAGTTTGATTTACTGTAAAGAGTGATGGTAAGCAAATTAAAAGAGATGTCTTTTTTACTGACTCCTGACAATGGGAATACAGAAACAGGAAAAAACCACACATATATACTTAGCTTAAATGGTAAGACGCATGAGAGAATTTTGGGAGTAATATTAACTAAAGGCTCTCAGTAAGGAACCTTCTAAGGGGAGGATGTATGCAGGCAGACAAGCCTTCAAGTAAAGTTCTTAAGCTTTGGATCTCTGTGGAGTTGAAGATTAGCTTCAAGGGTCTCCATATCTTTTATGATCTGTACAGAATCTCACAGGGATAAATACTGCTTATTTTTCTCTGGGTAGAGGGTTCATTTCTCCAAAATTCTTATATAAGTACAAACGATATGATTTAAAAAATTGTAGTAAAGGTGCACCTGAGTGGCTCAGTCGATTGGGTGTCCAACTTCAGCTCAGGTCATGATCTCGCAGTTGGTGTGTTCCAGCCCCGCCTCAGGCTCTGTACTGACAGCTCAGAGCCTGGAGCCTGCTTCGGATTCTGTGTCTCCCTCTCTCTGCCCTTCCTCCTTTGCTCTGTCTCTCTCTGTCTCTCTCTATCAAAAATAGACATTAAAAAAAATTGTAGTAAAGACTAGAGATGAACAGCATACGTTCTCATCTCTGATATTTTAAAGCAATGCAGGAAAATGGTTATATATACAGTTATTTCTTCAGCTGGACAATGGCTGATCAACTTTAGATTGTGAATCATGGAACTGGTTTATTTATCAACACAAAATGAACATATAAAAAGCTTTATCTATATATCAATAATGAAGTAATCAATAATTAAATCACTGTATTTCCAAATTTCATGCTTAATTATCTCAACATTCATGCTTCTTTTTAAATAATATGCTATCTTTGGAATTGGTTATAAATAAACCAATTAACATTATTAGCTAAGTTTTAAGTACATAACTACCATATTTGCTTTCTAAAAAAAAGTTCTATATTTCCTTTCTAGTAAGGTACCAATAAATACAATACATATGAATAAATTCTTGTTGACCTATGCAATGTTCTTCACCTATATATATATATATATATATATATATATATATATATATATATTTATATATATATAAACCAGTATGGCATCATGTATTCACCTTAAAAGGAAACCTCTTGAGAGCTAAATGCATACAATCATTCCTGATTTGCTACAAAATCAAACTCAGATTCTTAAACAGAAGTATTTTCACAATATTGGAGCCTAGGGCTGTCAGCACAGAGCCCGATGCGGGGCTCGAACCCACAAACCGTGAGAATATGACCTGAGCTGAAGTCGGACGCTTAACTGACTGAGGCACCCAGGCACCACCTAATGTAGCTTTTATTTTAATTGAACATGTTTATTTACCACTGTTACCCAACCATGAACATCTGTGCCTTCAACTCTTATTTCATAATACATAAGAGGTTTTTCCTGTATACAAAATATCTATCAGAAATTCCACTGAGGTGTGAAGTCAGCATTCTTGGTTGTCCAGAACATGTCAGAGTGGAAAGTGGTCCACCTACTTAGACTGGAAGACCAGGGCAGCATTGCAAACAACTTGTTGGCAATTTTTGGTTAGAAAAGTGCAGCAATTGAAATAAGTCTTGGAAATTTGTTTAATAATTTGAAAGATAAACTTTTTATTTAATTTAAAATTTTTAAGTAATATCTATGACCAATGTCGAGCATGAACCTATGACCCTAGGATCAAGAGTCACATGTTCCGCAAACCGGGCCAGCCAAGTGCCCCTAATGATGGTTGGATGCCATGACATAGGTGGCAGTGCCTTAACTGTACGGGTGTAGTCAGGCCCAAGGAGAGAGGTAAACCTTTCTTCCTTTAATACAACACTTACCGTGTTTTAAGTAGGATCTAATACATTTTTACAGAATTAAAAATTTTTTATATTTCTAGTGGTTTAGTTTTATTGTAGTTCACAAAAGTTTTGGCCCTTAGTGGATCTGTGCTCCTTCACTGCAATAGTTTGAAAACACGGATATAAAGGGTTTTGTAGAACAGGTATTCCAAACTCTGATACGTATTATTGTTATGCCTCTCAGAATACTTCAGTTCTCCAAGTCTCAACTCCATATGTATAAAGCAAAGATCACCAAACCTAACATACAGCATTGTTTAAAGTATTGACGCTATTGGTAATTGGGTGTCAAGCACAGAATAAAAAAAGGATTTAAATAAATGATGTATTTATCTTCACATCTTATCTTGTGATAGCTGAAATAATGTATTTTACTTTTTCATGTATTAATTTATCTAACTCAGTTATAAGCTGCATATATATTCACAGCATCCAGGAGATTGCTTTGTACGTACCTAAGACGCTCAACATATTTGATTTATTGAGATTGCTGTAGAGTTGTAGGTGTTCAGGTAGAAAAATTAACATGGTGATATGTAGAAGCCATGAATGGATTTTAATTCACATTAACATTGATCTTTTTATTCACCATTGGAGAGGCATAATATATGTTCCAAGAGTGGTGGATTTGTCTGTATTGTTTACACTATAGTCTGAGCCTAGAATGATGAATGACGTTGTTAGTATGTCATGAAAAGACCTTGTTAAATGAATAAAAAATAATTCCTTCCTATATTTGAGTAACTTTCTAAACAACTGTGCTAGTTTTCTAAGTTTCCAAACCTATAAAAACCTGATGCTTTTGTAAGAGAAATTAGTTCATTCAAAAGCAATACCAATGAAACACAGAGTTGTGGGAGGCCAATGTGTCCGAACTCGCAATTAAAATCCTGGAACCCAAGGCTTGGGTGAGCTTCCTTGATTTGTAACAATGTGCACACGCTGTCCCACATTCCCTCCGGGAGAATTAAGCATGTCCGTGTCACTCCACTGGGAGAGGACACTTGTGCCTTGTTTCACCAGGACTCAGGCCCATGCACATTTTCCCTTTCTGATTGTAATCTCTTTCTTTGTAATAAACTGCAACGTGATTGTAACCGGTTTCCTGAATCCTGTTAGTCCTTCCAGGACTGAGGGCATGAACATGATCACAGACACCCCAAACACGGGCCACTTTCTTAAGCTCTCTTCAGTTTGAGTTTCCCTGGTTGCTTCTGTTCAATCTTCTTGGTATATACAATCATGGTTTCAGAGGAATTGTAATATTTGTGTCTTTGCATTTGTTTCTGTTTCTTTTTTATTGGGCTGACCATAACTATCAGAACGATGTTCAATTGCAGTGGCGTTAGTGGGCACTCTTTTGTTGTTCTTGACCATAAACTGGAGAATTATCTATACTTCCGATTTGTAAAATGAACACAATGGTATTCCTATTTGCAATTGCACTATGCCAAGTAAACTAAAGGACTTGTGAAATCCTACAGGGTACACTCAGGTGAAGCTGTAGTGAGGGTAAAGCATAAGATAGTCATGAAAGACAAAGTGCAGGCAAACACAGGGTCCTTTCTGTCATGCGGGATGTTCTTGATTCATATTTTGAGGAGCAAGAAACCTGTGAGCTACCCTGGTCTCAGTGAAGGCACACAATTAGGTGAATAAGAGGTCTTTTAAGTTTCTCTTATATGACCAAATCCAGGCTGCCTGACCCAACTCAACAACAGAAATCAAAAAAATATGACAGCAGCCAGCTGCATGCCAAGACTACATCCATTTTCTGTCAATGATGTTAAGAAGCTGGCAGAGGTTGCCTCCTCATCTGTCTGAGACCCTGGAACATACATACACCACTAGTTAATACATTTTACTGAAGTAGGAGTTTTTGCATAAGTCACTTGGTGCTTGACTTGTCTACTGAAGTGCATAAGAACCAAATATTTTTTTACTCAGTTATTGTCTTCATAATCCATTTTTATCATGTTTAGTCTATATTCTTCTATTCCAAGCTTGTTGGTAACAAGTTAAAAATCTTTAATACATTTGTTTAATTACTCTGATAATATTGGCTTAGTATTAAGCATCGTACATAATTATTAAGTATTACACATGCTTGTGAGATATTTATGATAATCACTATTCGAGTGTAAACTTTTAAATGTACCATTATTCTGAAATATCATCACGAACATGAACCTTTTCTCCCAATCAATAGCAATATTTTAAAAAACCTCTTCTATACGGCAAAGGAAAACATGAGCAAAATGCAAAGGCAATGTATGGAATGGGAGAAAATGTTTGCAAAGCATACAGCAAACAATGGATTAATATACCAAATAGACAAGAACTCATTTAACTCAATAGCAATTAAATCAAATAACCTACTTGGAGGAAAAATGAGCAAAGGACCGGAATAGACATTTTCCCAAAGCCAACTGGTATGTGAAAAGATGCTCAACATCAGTAATTATCAGGGAAATGCAAATCAAAACTACAATAAGATATCACCATAAACTTTTTATGATGTTTTCTACCAAAAAGGTAAGACATAACAAATGCTGAGGAGTATGTGGAAAAAGATGAACCTTTGTACACTGACAATGAAGCCACTATGGAAAACAGTATGGCAGTTCCTTAAGAAGTTAAAAATAGAATCATCATATGATCCAGCAATCTCACTTCTGGGTGTATATCCAAGAGAATTAAAATCTCAAAGAGATACCTGCAGTCCCATGTTCATTGCAAGATTATTCACAACAGCCAAGATATGGAACCAGCCTGTGTCCATCCACAAATGAATTGATAAACAAAGTATCATATATATATATCCAATGGAAAATTGCTCAGTCCTAAAAAAAGAAGAGTATCTTGTTTTGTTTGTTTTTTTTTTTTTGCAACAACATGGATGAATCTGAAGGGCATTGTGCTCAGTAAAACAAGTCAGACAGAAAAACAAATTCTGTGAGGTATCACACGTTGAATTAAAAAAAATTGAACTCATTGAAAGAAAGAGTAGTTGTTGGGGTGGTTGGAGGGGAGGGGGGATAGGAAGAGGGTGGTACAAGGGTACATAAATAAATAAATAAATAAATAAACAAACAAACAAGCAAACAAAAATTTAATAGTGTTCACAAAACGAGTCATGACATGGCCAAAGTAGATTAACTTTAATAAATCAAGGAACGTCTAAAATAGATGTTATGGAAAGGATTCAGATCCCAAGATTTCAGTGGTTATAGCCAAAATCTAAACATACTACATTGACAAATCTGATTTTAATATTTCTGTTATATATCGGCAGAACTAAAGCTATTACATATTATTTTCCTTAAAGCTGTCACTAAGGGAATTTTTGAAATACCAGGTAATAACTGACTACATAATGCTAAAAGTGATTTCTTTTTTTTTTTTTTAATATATGAAATTTATTGTCAAATTGGTTTCCATACAACACCCAGTGCTTAAAAGTGATTTCTTGAAATGGGATCAACAAATGACATATCCTGAATTTCTCTATTTGTATTTATTAAAAGCAATATTCCGTTAGCTATTTTAAACATTTATCACAGTAACTTCTTTGCTTATAGGTAACCAGTAATTTGAATAGGAGGGTCCCAAGAATCACCAAAAGGATGAAAGTTCCTCAGGAATGCATCCATTCAGAGTTGTCCTCCCACGGTGACACCAACTTTGCCACTTATTTCAAAAGAATTTAACATGTTTAAAAAAATTGTGACTTCTTCGGTATTAATTTTAAGAATTCAATGTGTTTGAAGTTACAATGAAAGAACATTAATTTTTCCTCTTCTTTTTTGAGGATCTTAAAAATATATATTTTCTGGTTACAAAGATAAACATTTCTTCTTAGGTTTTGTTTTTTACTTAACTCTTCTATAGATTTTTCTTGCTGCTGCAACTGCTATGCTCCAAGCTCCCATATTCCATCATGAATTATTCTTATTTAGAATTATAGTAAAAAATACTATGTCATTAGGGACGAATAATTATAAGGAGGGCTGATCTGGTTAATTGAAATGTCCTTTGGTGTGCATTAAGCTGTTAGCCAGACAAATGTGTGATGAGCTAAAAATAATTAAAACGTTGAACATAATAGATGGTAAAAACCTTTGAAATTCCCGAAGCAAACCAAGAAAAGGAAAAACAAAGACAAAAGGAGGGGAATGATTTGGAGTCAGCAAGATGTACAGAATCCATGGTGGCTGCATACGTGTGACAGACTAGGTGGGAAACCCTTGGTGGCAAATGAGTGAAAGTACTTTTGGAACAGGAATATAATATCCTATTTAATTGTCTACTATGCCATGGTCAGTGTCATGACTCCCTATGGCCTCCAAATGATAAATGGACTTTAGTATGCAGACACTCATGCATTTGTTGATGGTTGATTATTTGTTGTATGGTTTCTCTCCCTCTCTCCTTTCTTCCCTCCCTCTCTCCCTCCTTTCCTTCTATTTTCTTTTTTTCCTTTTCTGGAATTATTAAGGAGTACATCTTCTCTTTGCATGACACATGATCCAGATAAAAGAATAGCCACTGAATACAGAAAATTTTAGCAAGCAGCAATATGAAAATATAATCTCACCAATACACCTCTTGCCTTAAGATTTACAGATATATTTAAAAAATTTTTTTTAAGTTTATTTATTTTGAGAGAGACAGGGACAGTGCAAGTGGGGAAGAGGCAGAGAGAGAAGGAGACACAGAATCCCAAGCAGGCTCTGCACTGTCAGCATGGAGTCGAATGTGGGGCTCGAACTCATGAAACCATGAGATCATAACCTGAGCTGAAACCAAGAGGTGGACGCTTAACCAAGTGAGCCACGGGTGGCACCCCAAGATTTACAGATATTTCAAAAAAGGATTTGAATACCCACAGCCAAGCCTAACATTGTCTCTAAAAATCTAGAGACCATAGATAACACCTGGGTTAAGAAATGATACAAGTGAAACTAATTAGGATGTAATCATTTCCCCCATCAAATAAGAGGGGGATCCTAAGTTCTGAGATGGAAAGGGGTTTCCTTTTATGATAAATTCAAGCAGGTGATAAATTCAAGCAGGGCTAAGTCCGGGACACAATTCTTGCCTCAGATACCTGCTGTTGATGACTAATTTCATGTTAAACATGATTGGAAGAAAATTCAGCTTTATCTTCCTGAACCTTTAAAATATAAGATAAATCCTAAACACTGTATGGTTGTTTTACCGATTTTGTTCTTAACAGAGCAAAAAAAAAAAGTTCTGTTAAGGTCTGTCCATGTATATGAAGAGTTTATGGTAAAGATGATTTCATAGTAACTTAAAGAACAAGTATTCACATTTTTCTTAAAATTAAGTGCTTCATTTTTTTCATTATATGACTCATGTTTTTATTTGATTTATTGTCAAGTATTTTATATATTTATGCTATTATTAATGTAAAATATCAATTTAAAATTTCCAGTGTTATATTGCTGGCATTCATGGAATTGATTTTATGTATAATAATTTTCTTATTAGTCAAAATGTTAAACTTTTATTGTTTTTAATAATTTATCTGTAAATATTTCTGATTTTCTATACATATTAATTATATCATCTAAAATAATATTAACTTTCTTTCATCCTTTCCAATATTTATAACGTTATTTAGTTTTCTTACCTTCCTACACTGGTTGGGCCATAAAGAAAAATGTTTGAAACAAACTATTACAATGAGCATCCAAACCAAGTTCTATGTTTTGTTTGTTTCAAGTTTTTATTTAAAATCTAGTTAGTTAACACATACAGTAACAATGGTTCCAGGAGTAGAATTTAGTGATTCATCACTTACATGTAATACCCAGTGCTCATCAGAAGTGCTCTCCTTAATACCCCATCACCCATTTAACCCATTTAACCCATTTACCCATTTACCTATTTACCCATTTAACCCTCTTCCACCTCCCCTCCAGCAATCTTCAGTTTGTTCTCTACAGTTGAGAGTGTTTTCTGATTTGCCTCTGTCTTTTCCCCCACTATGTTCACTTGTTGTGTTTTTTAAATTCTACATGTGAGTGAAATCATATGGTATTTTTCTTTCTCTGACTGACTTATTTAACTTAATACTCTCTAACTCTATCCACATTGTTGCAAATGGCAAGATCTCATTCTTGATAGATGGCTGAATAATATTCCATTATATATGTGTGTGTATATAGACACACACACCCCGTTTCTTTTTTATCCATTCATCAGTCGATGGACATTTTGCGCTCTTTCCACAATTTGGCGATTGTTGATAATGCTGCTATAACTGTCGGAGCATTTATCCCTTCAAATCAGTATTTTTGTATCCTTTGGGTAAATACCTAGTAGTGCAATTCCTGGGTTGTATGGTAGTTCTATTTTTGACTTTTTGAGGAACCTCCATACTGTTTTCCAGGGTATGCACCAGTTTGCATTCCCACAAACAGTGTAAGAGGGTTCCCTTTTCTCCACATCCTCGCCAACACCTGTTGTTTCTTGTGTTGTTAATTTTAGCCATTCTGACAGGTGTGAGGTGGTGTCTCATTGTGGTTTTGATTTGTATTTCCCTGATGATGAGTGATGTTGAGCATCTTTTTATGAGTCTATGAGCCATCTGAATGTCTTCTTTGGAAAAGTGTCTATTCATGTCTCTTGCCCATTTCTTCACTGGATATTTGATTTTGGGTGTTGAGTTTGATAAGTTCTTTTTAGACTTTGAGTACTAACCCTTTATTAGATATGTCATTTGCAAATATCTCCTCCCGTTTCATAGGTTGCCTTTTAGTTTTGTTGATTGTTTTCTTTGCTGTGCAGAAGATTTTATCTTGATGAAGTCTCAATAGTTGATTTTCGTTTTTATTTCCCTTGCTTCTGGAGATGTATCTAGTAATAAGTTCTACTTTTAAACACATGCTTACAAAGGTTTATTGTTCAGTACATATTTCCTGTGCATACACTATAGAAAGGTTTTATTAAGTTAAGGGGCCATTTATATCTAGTTTGACAAGAGGTTTTGTTAATTATTCATGAATAAATGCTGAATTTTTCCCACTTTACTACAACTATTGATATTAATGAATGACACTTTTCCTTTATTTCCTTAAAGTGTTAAATTCCATTAACACATTCATGCAATGATTAATGAAATTTGCTTTCCTGTGACAAAATCAACTTGATTATTGCTGTGATCTGGAATGTTTTTGTCCCCCAGAATTTGTATATTGAGATCACCCAAAGGTGATGGTACTCGGAGGTAGGCCTTTGGAAGGTGATTAGGTCATGAGGGTGGAGCCCTCAAAAATGGGATTAGTGCTTCTATAAAAGAAATCCCATGGAACTGCCTAGCCCATTCCACCATGTGGGGATATAATGAGAGTCTACAACCTGGAAGACAGCCCTCCCCGACCATGTTGGCACCTGATATTGGACTGGCAGACTCCAGAACAGGCAGACCCAGCCTGTTGTACTTTGTTACCACAGCCTTAATGGACTAACATAATCATATTATATTGTTTTTTAATACATTTATTGATTGAATGCTGAACAAATTCAGCATTTATTCATGAATAATGAATTTCATAGAAAACTTGTATCTATATTTATCGGTTAAATTAGACTATAATTTTGTTGTTTTGCTGTTGTTATTCTGTTAGATTTTGATGAGTTATCACCTGTCTAATACAATACATTATGATGTTTTCCATATATTCTTAATCCCATTTTTCTAGTTGAAATTTTAAAATAATATTTGGAAAGACAATTATTAAACTCATCATGGCTGTGTTTTATTTTGAGGAAAATATTTTTACTTGTACTGATCCATTTTCTTTAATAACTGTAGGATTATTCAGATTTTCACTTCTTTTAAATTTATTTATGAATTTGTACATTTTATCATGATTTTTTAATGTACTGACATAAATTAGCTTGAATTTTCCTCTTTTTGTCTTTTTTTATACCATTCTAATTAATGTATATTTTGTTTTTAAAAAATTTTTCAATAAAATGTTTTCTCTTTCCAGTTTTCCAGAACATTCTCTTTGCTTTGTTTATCATTCCTAAATGTACTTTTTCCTGTTTTAGTTTTTTGTGCTTTACACCTTCCTTCTTACTTTGGATCTTTTCTGTCCTGTTGCTATCTCTCATAATAAATCTAATTCTTATAAAATTAACTTTCAACTATTTTTTTTAGTCTAAATAAGTATCTGAGGTCATACTTTTTTTTTTCTAATTTCCATCCCAGCTACAATTACAAATGGAAATCACAAATATGAAATCTTAATTATTAGTCAGCTCTAAAAGTTTTCTAATTTCCATTAAATTTCTTCTCATCTCTGTATTATTTAGAAATATGTTTCTCAATTTCTAAATAGGATTTGTATTTCTTAAAGCTCTTTGTTTTGGTTGTTATATTTCTTATTTTCCTCTAAATGAAATACATGCAGCCCAATGATCTAGAATAAATAGTATTGAGTCTTAAATTATGTTCTTTTATTCTTTTATTGTGTTATTTTTATGACTTTACATATCATCATTTAAAAAAAGTATATGTTCTGTATATCCTTAAAAAGTGTGTATTCAGGAAATTCTAGGGCAGTTGTCCTCAAATTCCTTTAATTTTCTTAATTATATAATTAAAATATTCTATATTACTTAATTTTTTCCCCTACAGGAACTAGTATTTGCCGGTGAGATACCGGCTTTGGTAGTAGCACAACTAAGAAATCATGTGGAAAATAAAAGCCCTGAAAACCTGTTTTATGCCTTTTAACAAAATAAATTTAGGGTAGAACAAAGATTTAAATGTAAACAAAAATAAAAATAGGAAATGTGAAAGAATGATGTGTGTATAATCTCTAATGGAGAATACCTTATACCTTATAAGCATTGAGAAAACAACAATCACGGGGCGCCTGGGTGGCTCAGTCGGTTGAGCATCCAGCTTCAGCTCAGGTCATGAAGGTTGGTCTCAGGTCTTGATCTCACGGTTCATGGGTTCGCGCCCAACGTCGGGCTCTGTGCTGGCAGTGCAGAGCCTGGAGCCTGCTTCAGATTCTGTATCTCCCTCTCTTTCTGCCCCTCCCCCACTTGCACTCTGTCTCTGTCTCTGTCTCTCTCTGTCTCTCTCTCTCAAAAGTAAATAAATATTAAAAACAATTAAAAAAAAGAAAAAACAACAATCACAAGTAACTTAAAAATAAATTATTGGTATGTTTATTCCGTATGACCAAAAGCATCTTAAGGCTCAAAAAAAAAAACTTGAATGAAGAGAAAGGAAAGCAACTGCTTCTCACATTTCAGAGAAAAGGCTGTTTCTCATAGTATATATAGAATTCCTTAAAATCAATGTGAAAAATGCCAATGTGCCAATGCAAAATGGTCAAAGAATATAAACAGATGGTTCACCAGCAGTGGGTGCATGCATTAATGTATGTACAGATCCTGTGACTTTGGCAAATCTTTTTCAGTTCTTGTAAAGGGCAAAGGACTTAGTTATTGCACTCTCACACTGTGATCTCTTAGAGCATCTGGTGTGGATCTTTGTTCCCTAGTCCAGATACTTTTATCTAGTTCCCTTCTCAATAACTAGTTGAATGTCAAATATTCATATCGAACTTCTTGTGTCTAAATATAACCCCTCACTCTGCTGTCCCACAACTTTTGTTCTCACAGTCTGCCTGGAATAGATGATGGTAGTTTTACAGTTTCATTATTCATGCCCACACTGTGAAGACATTCTCCCACTCCCACAGCTGGCCATTGGCAAATTGGAATGCTTCTATATTCTGGTCACATCTTACTACCTCTACTACTATTCCACAAGTCTACATGTTGCAACTCAGCATGATAGAATTAGTTATCACTTGTTAAACAAAATAATTGTTTACAAATAACAGCACTAGAAATAGCTTTCCATAATTATCCCTCAAATAGTTTTTCCCTTGATTCCTGGTACCCTACACTCTCTTGTTTCTCCATCACCCTCTTGGCGGAGGCTTCTCAATCTTTGTTGGTGTCTGCTTCTCTCCGGACCTCTACATAATGGAATACCCTTGTGACCTATTCTAGGCCTTCTCTTTTTTTCTCAATCTATAATGTCCTTTGCAAATGATGTCTAGTCCCACAGCTTTGAACATGCTATTTTTAATACTAAGACCCTCAAATTTATATCTGTGAGTCTAATCTTTCCAGATGCATCATGGTATCCACTACTTTCTTTTTTTTTTTTTAATTTTTTTTTAACGTTTATTTATTTTTGAGACAGAGAGAGACAGAGCATGAACGGGGGAGGGGCAGAGAGAGAGGGAGACACAGAATCGGAAGCAGGCTCCAGGCTCTGAGCCATCAGCCCAGAGCCCGATGCAGGGACGCGGGGCTCGAACTCACAGACCGGGAGATCGTGACCTGAGTTGAAGTCGGACGCTTAACCGACTGAGGCACCCAGGCGCCCCCGTATCCACTACTTTCATACCTAATAACAGCGCAGAGTATTTGACCTCATCTCTTGCTGATTATTCCCTTTTAACTCTACCCTAGCTACACATTAAAAACAAATCTTAACTTGTTCATAATCATTAAAGATGGTGGATTCCCTCAAAATAACAATGAAAAGTATAAATCTTCTAAACGGTCTATTTTAGCTTTCAATTTTCTATCACAATTATTGCCCGTGTACATTTGTAGCAGTTTGCACATTTTCTATACAACTATTTGTTCTTCAAGGCTCCAATCATAGTTTTGATTAGAAATAAGGAGTTTTTTTACATACTTTTTTTTTATTTTACAGCTGTAAATACTATGTTGAAATATTATATTTGGAGAAGCAGTGAAAATTGTCATTTCCCCCTTCTTTGTGATCATGTGAGCAGGAAGCTCTAAGAACTCCGGAGAAGAATCTTTATTACACGCTAATATCTACATTAGGAGAAAGACAAGTATTGACATTTTTTCTTCCCACATACCTGCTAATTTTACATAGTTATATTGGTTGGATATCCAGATGCCATGGTGACAGATACAATAGAAATACATAGAACCATAAAAACTCAGTGGTAGGGGAACTCTACAGTAAAAATCATATAAACTTAAAGGGCAAAGCCAATGAACTGTACTTCAGCAAGCAAAAACCAAATAATTAAATCAAGTTCCTCTGAGTCAAGAAACCATTTTAAATCATACTCAATTCAAGTCTGTGTTTTACTTGCAAGATTTCTGAGACCTTGAAGTATTATTTGATTTGGCTAAGGTTATGCTACTAGATGGTAACATAGCTGGAAAATAGAATTTACTCTTCTTGATACACTTAATAACAACTTGTACCACATTAGGTTGGTGTATCTTTATTTTAAAAACACAAACCTAAGCTCTAGAATTTGGTTTTATAATGCACGACAAATGCATAAATAAAATACAAAGTTTGCTTCAGTAACATATAATGTATTGTTTTTACCAAATATATTCAAAGTCATGGAAGTGACAAGGCTGAACGGCATTGATGTTGGCTAATGTCAATATTCACGTGGATGACCCATTTCATGAGAGGTATGGCCTTGCCATCTCAGTCTTCGATATCTTCACTTTGTGGTGCATTTTCTTCCCTCCATGCCAGCATCCCACTCCCATGATTTCCTCAAGATGTCATAATCAGAAATACAAAATCACTTCTAAAATTTCTGTCATCCCATTTTTAACCATACACCATGATCTTCTTGATCATTTTCTCTAGCAATCTCTCTGCTATAATTCTTCAATTCCCTTAACACTTTAACTATTGACCTTACTATTTTCTCTCCATTCATTTGCATCAATGTTTTTAATTTCCTTCTACCCAGAGTATATTCAATGGTTCAAATAGAAACCATTTCCTTGCATTTGCCTTGCAATGGCTGGAGGTGAACCCCAAAATTCACCTTCACCTTCTTCACAAATAAGAGTCAGAGTAGTGCTGTTGAAAAATCATATTTTGCTGATTGGCTGTACTTTAAACTTTAATCACTAATCTTTTTTTTTATTTTTTTTTAATGTTTATTTATTTTTGAGACAGAGAGAGACACAGCATGAACGGGGGAGGGGCAGAGAGAGAGGGAGACACAGAATCAGAAGCATGCTCCAGGCTCTGAGCCATCAGCCCAGAGCGCAACGCGGGGCTCGAACTCGCGGGCCGCGAGATCGTGACCTGAGCTGAAGTCGGACGCTCAACCGACTGAGCCACCCAGGTGCCCCTTAATCACTAATCTTAAATTAACATTCATCCTTGCATGGTAACCCTATCATTTCTATCATTTTATAGAATACTCACTTTACCTTCTCTGAGATGATTTATTTCATGCTTTATTTTTTTCCCTCACATCTATCAAATAATCACTCCTGTAGGTCTGAAAGTCCCTTAGATTAACACCAAATCTAAAAACATCCCTGTGGCTATATTCATTATCTTTCTTATTTCTCTTACAAAGAAAAAAGCACACTTACTCATTTTATGCTATGAAAAGTCAAAAGACAGGGGAACAGTATTGTCTGAGTGTTGTGTATGCAGTAAAACTATTTTTCAAAAGGAGGGCAAAATAAACATATTTTCAGAAAAGCCAACACGCACACAGAGTTAACTACTTACTGACATCTATCAAAAGAATTTCAAAAAGTGTCATCTCTGGGGCTGACTTAGTCAAGGGGGCTTAGTCTGTTGAGCATCCAACTTTGGCTCAGGTTGGGATAGCATGGTTCCTGAGTTTGAGCCCCACATCCAGCTTGCTGCTGTCAGCGCAGAGCCCTCTTGACCCCTCTTTCTCTGCCCTTTCCCTACTTATGTTCCCTCTCTCTCTCACTCTTTTCTCTCAAAAATAAATAAACATTAAAAAAAGTGTCATCTCTGGTAAAGAATAACTACAAGAAGGGTGGTCTCAGATGCAAGAACAAATTGTTAATAAAGTGGTGAACATATCAATAAGACTAAGTCAATGGGGTTTACATAAAAATGTCTAATTTTTAGGGTAAACCAAAAGATATATCTAAAATTTTATATTAAATGATATGTAAGTCAGAAGAGATATACATGGTTCAAATGATCAAGGCTACTTTATGTTTTGGAAGAAAGTTAACTATGGAGGGCATAGAAGAAATCTCTATGAATTATAAACCAGAAGTAGAAAAAAATAAAATAAGTTTAAAAAGTTGGTCTCCCAATAAAAGGGAAAAAAGAAGAGAGAGAAAAATGAAACATAACTATAGGAAATAAATTGAAACTAAAAAAGCAAAAAACCAATAGTATAGTGTAATCTCACATTTTCAGCAAAGTGGATACAAGTGTCAAACATAATAAACGTAAAAAAGCAATCACAAAATACTTGTATTACATTTAAAATATCTATCTTACTTGTAACTTCATATACACACATACACAAATACTTATAACAACTTACTTAAAAATAACTTATGTAAGTTATTGGTATAAGTATATATGTATGCATGTATGAGTAGAACACAAAGATATAAAAAGAGCTATTATGTTTTCATTACTTTTAAAACCTCACAATAGTAAAGAAAAGTGCTTTTAAATTCTAGAGATGTGCTATACAACATGTGCCTTCAGTTAACAACACCGAATTATACAGTTAAATTTTAGGAGGGCAGATCTCATGTTAGGTATCCTTAGCACAATAAAATAAACATTTTAAGAAGGTCATGGTGAATATAAAATAAACATGCTTGTTTGACTTTATATTCTTCCTTCGGTTTTTGAGGAAAAAACAACCAATACAGCATTCTGGAGAGAATGAGTTTGACTCTCCATCTTTATTTATTTATTTATTTATTTATTTATTTATTTATTATTTTTTTAAATGTTTATTTATTAACATTAGAGAGAGAGAGAGAATGCACTAGCAGGGGAGGGGGAGAGAGATATTGAGATGCACAGAATCCGAAGCAGGCTCCGGGCTCTGAGCTATTAGCACAGAGCCTGATGCAAGGGTTGAACCCACAAACTGGGAGATTATGACCTGTACCAAAGTCAACCTCTTTAACCTATTGAGCCACCCAGGCACCCGGACTCTCCATCTTGAATATAGTAAATCTTACAAATCTCAGCAGCTGCTTGTTTATTAAACTATTTTTAATGTAAAAATATATTTTATACCATAATGACTTTCTGGTTAAGTTGACCTACAAGGAAGAAAATAAAAGTCAAATGTGAAAAGAAGTAACTGGGGCTCCTGGGTGGCTCAGTCGGTTACGTGTATGATTCTTGATTTCAGCTCAGTCCATGATCTCATGGTTTGTGAAACTGAGTCTGTGTTGGGCTCTGTGCTGACAGTGCAGGGCCTACTTGGGATTCTTTCTCTCCTTCTCTCTCTGCTCCTCTCCCTCTCACCCTCTCTCTTTCTCTCTCAAAATAAATAAATAGATGTTATAAAAAAAGAAAAGAAAATAAAAGAAGCAACAGATGTTTTACCCCACATAAAAAAAGTACTTTCTTATTTATTATCCGGATAATTATAAATCAAGTGATATTCATGTATTTAATTAACTTAGTCTTATTATAAAAATTCTACATATAGAGCAAATGTATATAGAATCATGTCTTCTTATAGAATGGTAGTGTGTTACACAGTCTCTTTTTTTCCCTCACTTTATGGAAAGGATGATTAATAAAGACCAGGGATACAGTTCTTTTCATGGATCAAGTGTTGATTCAGTACCAATACATGTAGATATGCCTAGGGTAGAAAAATGAAGAAACTGATTACTTAAAAAACTATTCTCTACTTCATTTTAAACATCAGGAAAAAGAGAAATTTGATACAAGTAATAGCAATAATAACATGTATTAAGAGCTCTAATGTTTCAACTACTCTATGTACAAAAATTATGAGATATGTAATGACAACTTTATTCATTAAATCTTGTATTCATCTGTGAGACAAATGATTCTTTTTTTTAATTTTTTTAAATCTTTATTTATTTTTGAGAGAGAGAGAGAGACAGAGCGTGAGCAGGGGAGGGGTAGAGAGAGAGGGAAACAGAATCCTAAGCAGGCTCCAGGCTGTGAGCTGTCAGCACAGAGCCCCACACAGGGCTCAAACTCATGAGCTGTGAGATCATGACCTGAGCCGAAGTCTGATGCTCAGTGGACTGAGCCACCCAGGTGCCCCCAATCGACTGAGCCACCCAGGTGCCCCAAGACAAATAAGTATTTATTGAGCATGTACTATGTGTCAACTACTTTGGTTGATGAACAAAATGATCAAAGGCTGTCTTTTTCATGGAGCTTATATTCTAATCAGGCAAAAGACAGGAAATTATATATGCACACATATTCACATATATACATGTAAATACATTTGTAATAGAATGTCAGTAATGAATACCACAGAGGACAAATAAAATCAAATGAGATAAAGTTACAAAAGTGAAAGGGTGGGGGTATGCTATGTTATATATGATGATCAGGAAAAGCCTGTCCAAGGAGCCCAAACTGGAATAAATCTAAATGAAAGGAAAGGAGCATGCTATGAGAATGTCTGGAGGCAGAGCATTCCAGGCAAGTGCAAAGACAGACCCTGACTGATGGGAATATTTTAGGAAAAGCAAGTACAGCATGAGTTAGAGAGACTGGTGGAAAATGGGTCAGAAAGGTAGCAGAGACTAGATCCTGGTAGGTCAAGAACATGCATCTAATACCAGGATGAGCGAAAGATGTTTCTCAAGTCACTTAGTTAATACACATTGGAGCCAGGATTTGAAACCAAACGTTCTTTCTCGCAACCATGTGCTTTGAACTCCTGCGTCATATCTCTGCCCTTCAAATATTTGAATAACAGTCTTTATTTACCACCTTGTTGAACAAATGGCAATAGAGTTGTAATCACACTTTGTGGGGTTTTGGGGGGGTATTTTCTTTTTTGTAATTTTTTAATATTTAAGTTGCTTTTTGAAACACTGTATATAGACTGTATATTGAACATCAGGTGATTTCTTTTCAAATTTACCCTTTGAGGATACTTTTAGATTTATCTTTCATTTTGTTCCTTCTAGTCCGCTCCTCTTTCCTAACGTACAATGGGGCTTCTTTTATAAGTGTCAATTTGATAATATACTTCTGATATACAAGACATGTTGAGAAAAATCCATTTCCAATGATTTAAGACATCCTAAATACTTGGATCTGCTCTCTTTCGTTGACCTTTTTTTTTCTTTCCTCCACAAACAAGCCTTATTTCTCAGCTACTATAGCAAAGTGATTGTTATTTGTAACTTAACTGTTTCTGTCTGTATTGTTCTCAAGCTTTTCTGTACAGATATATAGTTGTGGGAAGATTAAAATAAAATATAAAACGTTGAAGTTAGATAACAGTGTTTCTGACTTAAATAGCAAGTATTTTATAATATATAGAAAGTCTTCCAAAAAGATATATTACTTTATATGAATTTTGTATTAAAGTATTAGAAGTCACCCTCTTGTTCATTTTCATCTTTCTCTCCTCAATAACACTATGCGGGCTCTTCGTAATGGCTTTCTATCTTGTTGCTTATTCTGATAGTCTTTACATTTGATTAGCTTCAATGTTACTTGCAGTTACTCTGGCCAGATTTAGTAAAAACATAGGGATCGAGGTTGAAACAAACCAACTGCCTTTGACATGTTCATTTCTAATGAGATCGAGGTTGACTGTTCTGATGAGGGCAGATCAAAATTAATCAGCACTAAAGATGTTAGGAGGAATGATAAATTTCATTTCCTAAATCTTTATAAGTGAAGATCCTTCTTATATTTATATTCCAGAAATTTTGGGTGGAAGTAAATTTAATGGGTTTTTTTGATATATAGTGTTGTATGAACACGTTCCTTTGAATTAATCTATTATATACCATACCACACTTAGAATAAAAATATTTTTGTAAGATGTTTCATAGATTTTTCTAAGAGGACAAGCCAAAACTTGGTAAAACATCTTCTAGACCAAAATCATGATCATAATAACAAGAAGATATTGTACCAGCTTAAATTCATTCAATTAATTTGATTAATCAAATTTACTCCTCTTGTTTCAACAAATTTTCTCTTAGGGATAAAAGGCAAAAAATTTTGATAAGAAAGAAAAGGGAGAATAAATAACCTAGAATTTTGGGAAAGTTTAAGAGAAAAGGATTTCAATTTTTTTTTTTAACGTTTATTCATCTTTGAGAGGCAGAGACAGAGCATGAGCGGGGAAGGGGCCGAGAGAGGGAGACACAGAATCAGAAGCAAGAGAAAAGGATTTCAAAACTGGGATAAAAATAAGCAAAAAAAGTGTTGTATGCCTGTCTAGGCATGTGGAAAAATGCTAGAAGAATTCACCTATCGGTAGGAATGTAGTACAGCTGACTTAGAATTCCATCTACAGACATACTGATGAAACATAAGTGGCTGCATTCAGGATCAAACACATTCTCTCCTAGAATGACAGAAACTCACACACATGCATAATTGCATGTGTACTCCTGCCCGTGGAGCCACCATTAAACATACCTAAGCTCTGCAGAAGCCATTTTTTTCTTTTCAAAATCATCCTGTCCTCAACACGGTTTTCTTTCAAGTGATTTTCATTTTCTGGGAAGAACTGACTCCACATATATGGCTGAAATGTATACACACACACGTATTTTATATATATATATATATATATATAGCATCAGAAATTGGCATCGGAAAAATTATTTTTATATATGTGTATATATATGTGTATATATATAATTAAAATTGGACATTTTTTCTGGGAAGAACTGACTCTACATATATAGCTGAAATGTATATACACACATATTATATAACATGCATATATATGTGTATATATATATATATATATATATATATATATCTTTAGCATCAGAAATTGGCATTGGAAAAATTAATTTTATATATGTGTATATATATATTTATATAACTAAAATTGTACATTTTTCTTTTCTAGAGTTAGCTTTGGGTGCCTGGGTGGCTCAGTCGGTTGAGTCCAACTTTGGCTCAGGTCATGATCTGTGGCTGGTGGGTTCGAGCCCCACATTAGGCTCTGTCCTAAAAGTTCAGAGTTCAGAGCTCAGAGCTCAGAGCCTGGAGCCTTCTTCGGATTCTGTGTCTCCCTCTCTCTCTGCCCCTCCCCTGCTTGTGCTCTGTCTCTTTCTCTTTCAAAAATAAACATTAAAGAAAAATTTAGAATTAGCTTCTATTAGCTTAAATACGAACTCTTCCACAAAGTGCTTTCAGATGTCAACAACTGTTAACTTTCCCTCTTAAAAAAAAAAAGAAATAAAGAGAAACTATACACTAGGTGTCTCCATTATTTCAATCTCTATTAAGGTTCTGATCCATATGCAGGTCTTCATCTGAATGTGATCTCAGATCGAGAGATTACGCTCCCTGACCACATCACAGTTATGGAATCATGACCACCCTTTACTTGCTTATGGGAGTGAATGTCTCATCATCCCACAGTTTCCTTATATTTAATGACTGTTGGCCAATTAGGTTATTTTGCTTCAAATTTTTCATCTTGCTAAACCTCTGCTTCCCCTCCAGGTACTGTTATTTGCTGTCACCCCTTGGCCGGGCACAGCAGTCTTGGCTGGTGACCCTGCCTTTGCCCCTCCACAGCTTTGAGAGGAAACCGCTGCTCTGCTCAGTGGGTTCTGCAGGGTCTGGACCTATTGGTGGGTCTGGGATTCAGACACACACTCTTGCTCTGAATCCAAACCACTCCACAGTGTCATCACTACACCTATTCTCATTTTGCTAGTAAAAAGTGGAGTCCTCATGATTCGTGCGTTCTTGCCCTGCCTCTGTTTGGAAGCAATAGCTCATACACACCAAAGGAAAGCCAAGTATCTTCCTCTGGTTGAGTTCTTCTCTCAGACCTAGGGACCCAGAAGCAGACCCACAAATATATAGCCAACAAATCTTCAACAAAACAGGAAGGAATATCCAATGAAAAACAACCTCTTCAGCAAATGGTGTTGGGGAAACTGGACAGAGACATGCAGAAGAATGAAACTGGACCACTTTCTTACATCATACACAAAAATAAATTCACAATGGATGAAAGACCTAAATGTGAGACAGGAAACCATCAAAATCCTACAGGAAAAAAAAACAGGCAGCAACCTCTTTGATCTTGGCCTCAGCAGCTTCTTAGTAGACATGTCTTCAGAAGCAAGGGAAACAAAAACAAAAATGAACTACTGGGACCTCATCAAGATAAAAATTTTCTGCCCAGCAAAGGAAACAATCAACAAACTAAAAGGCAACGGACAGAATGGGAAAAGATATTTGCAAATGACATATTGGATAAAGGGTTAGTATCCAAAATCTATAAAGAACTTATCAAACTCAACACCCAAAATACAATTAATCCAGTGAAGAAATGGGCAAAAGACATAAACAGAAACTTTTCCAAAGAAGACATCCAGATGGCTAAACAAACACATGAAAAGATGTTCATCATCACTCATTAACAGAGAAATAAAAATCAAAACCACAATGAGACACCACCTCACACCTGTCAGAATGGCTAAAATTAACAACTCAGGAAACGGATATCGGCAAGGATGCAGAGAAAGGGGAACACTTTTGTACTGCTGGTGGAAATGCAAATTGGTGCAGCCACTCTGGAAAATAGCATGGAGGTTCCTCAAAAAATTAAAAATAGAGCTACCCTATGATCCTGCAATTGCACTACTAGGTATTTATGTAAAGGCTACAAAAATGCTGATTTGAAGGACAGCGTGTGCCTCATTGTTTATAGCAGCACTATCAACAATAGCCAAATTGTGGAAAGAGCCCAAATGTCCGTCAAACAAACAATGAATGGATAAAGAAGACGTGGTATAATATGTATATATGTGTGTGTGTATATATATATATATATTATATACACACACACACACACACACACACACACACACACACTATGGAATACTACTCGGTGATCAAAAAGAATGAAATCTTGCCATTTGCAACAACATGAATGGAACTAGAGGTAATTGTGCTAAGTGAAATAAGTCATTCAGAGAAAGACAAATATCATATGATTTCCCTCATATGTGGAATTTAAGAAACACAACAGATAAACATAGGGGAAGGAAAGGAAAAATAAGGTAAAAACAGAGAGGGAGGCAAACCATGAAAGACTCTTAAATACAGAGAAGAAACAGGGTTACTGGAAGGGAGGTTGGTGGGGCGGATGGGCTAAATGGGTTATGGGTATTACCAAGGACATTTGCTGGGATGTGCACTGGGTGTTATATGTAAGTGATGAATCACTGGGTCTACTCTTGAAATCAATACTACATTGTATGTTAACTAACTTGAATTTAAATAAATAAAACAAAGAATTCTTTGTCTATATTTTCATATTGAAAAATCTTATCCCAGATTAACATGTCTCACTTTTTAAAATTTTTTTGTTTATTTTTTTATTGTTAGAGAGAGAGAGAGAGAGAGAGTGAAAGAGCACAAGTGGGGGAGAGGGGGAGAGGTATAGAGAAGAAGAGCTAGAATTCCAAGCAAGCCCCTTGCCATCAGCGCAGAGACTAACGTGGGGCTGGAATTTATGAACTGCGAGATCATGACTTGAGCCAAGATCAAGAGTCCAACCTTTAACACACTGAACCACTCAGGTGCCCCAACATGTCTCACTTTTGAATGTCTATTTCAAACATAGAAATTTCCCTTTGTATATCTACATTCTTTTGATATATGCATAGTATCCTATTGTCATCTACTCTGATACACTTATTTGATTAACATAATTATTCATTGTAATTTCTTTTAGTTTAATAATATCATAATTCCTTCTCATTCCTTGCTGTCAGAGCAAAATAACACATCTGCTACTAATAACTCTGCCTATTCAAAGTATTTTCCTTCTTCTTTGATTTTACTCACTGATATGCAGTTTTAAAAGAATTTTTTTAACGTTTATTTATTTTTGAGACAGAGAGAGACACAGCATGAACGGAGAGGATCAGAGAGAGAGGGAGACACAGAATCTGAAACAGGCTCCAGGCTCCGTGCTGTCAGCACAGAGCCTGACGGGGGGCTCGAACTCACGGATTGCGAGATCACGACCTGAGCCGAAGTCGGCCGCTTAACCGACTGAGCCACCCAGGTGCCCCTCTGATGCAGTTTTTAGTATTTAATGTCTAAAGGTAACAGAATTATTTGTACACTCAAATGTAATAAAATCTAGATGAAGTCTAAATATTAGTAATATTAGTTCATGAATTTTGGTTTGTTGGTTTCATGACATCAAATATTCATGTGAAATGTTTCTTGATATTTTTATTTTTCAGATGTATAAAAATACATATTTTGGAAATGCAGGCAAACTAGATTTTAAAGTCTCAAGTAAAAAAGATATCCTAAAAGTATGTTCTCAGCGTCTTTATATACACTAACCTAACAGGAGGTTAGTATATAATAATTTGACCTAATAATAACCTAGGAGAATGATATTTTTTAGAAATGTCTAATTGTAAAAATGAAATCACTAATGTCATTTGTAAAGACCACTCACTAGTAGAGAATGGGTAACATATAACATTTAAATACTGTTTTATAATTAAAAATTAATTTCACATATATCTTATCAAGGAATCACTACAACAAACTTAAGGGGATATTTTTATAAGTTTTCCCTTTCAGATACATTAAATGACTTGTGGGAAGTCATACTAAATGCTGCGGTCAGCCCAGGACCAGAGCCCCTTCAAATAAAGCCTTTGCTTTCAGTAGTTAGAAGCCCATAGGTTTCTCCCAAAACCGGGGTTTCTAATCCACTTTGTGCCAAGGACCCGTTTGGTTGCCTACTGTTAATACTCTCTGATGTTCACACATAATTGACGAAAAGGGTAATTTGCATTTAGAGGTTAATTTTAAATATATAATTTTTTCTTATCCCATCTTACGGACTTCCCAAACTCTGTCTTTTTTAGGGTTTGCAGACCTCTGGATAAGAATCTTTGCTCTGAACTGCCTGAGTTTTCCCATTAGGAGAGAGCAGAGAGGAGCTAAACAGTGAGGAGATGTGGTTTAAGATCTCCCATTTCTCTGCTAGATTGTTTCATACATTGCGTTTTTATAAGGAAGGATGAAGAAAACTTCCTCTGCTTAAAAGGTGTCTACTTTTTCCTGATGTTTTCTTTGCCTTTTATTCCACTCACATTAATTTTACCAATGATTCATTGCATGTGCCTTTGTATCTAAATAAAGAAGTGACTGCCACAGATATTTCAACCATATAACTATGAAGGAAGTGAAGTTAAAAATGATGTGTCACACTTGTTAAGAATATAAAGTCACATTTTAATGAATTGGGCTGGACCATAATCACCTTTTGGTAGATTCTTCTTAACAGAGCATCTAAGAAAAACAAGTAAAAATAGAGAAGTTAAAAGAAGTACAGAGTTACCACTCTTAATTTTAGCAAATGGAGCTTCTAATAAAACTTTATTCATTCTTTCAACAAACGTTTACTGAAAGCTTCCTCTGTGATAGGCAATGGCACTGGGTTTGCCAATCGAAGTATGACTGATGCAGGATTCCCATTAAGATTTTTTTCATTCAAAGTCTTCATGTTTTCAACAAGGGCCAATCAATATTGATTTTTTCTTCATCTCAGATGATAATTTTGTCCTCCATTATGAAAAATCCCTTATTAAAGCCTCTAATAGGGGTTACTGGGTGACTCAGTCAGTTGAGGTCCGAACCTTCGTTTCGGCTTAGGTCATGATTTTGTGGTTCCTGGGTTTGAGCCTTGCTCGGGATTCACTCTCTCTCCTTGTCTCTCTGCCCTTCCTGGCCAGAAGTTTGGAAATGCTTAGAAGTGGGAGAAGCCAGAATGCTTTTATTCTTCATCTACCAAGCATGAATTAGTTAGAAGGGAGAGAAATTTCTGGGGCACAATTTAAGACCTAGATCTCATAAGAGAAACTCATGTAATAAGGGACACCTAAAATTAAGAATGAGAACCCTGTAAAGTAAGATAAGAATAGCTACTCTGGTATGTTTTCTACTGTAGAATGTATAGTATATTTTCTTTAACCCAGTGAGGGCCTACTTTATGTCACTTAGGTAAACAGAGAAGACACATCAAAAGATTAAAAAGAATTAATTAAACATTAATTACTTCATAATAATCAGACAGAATAAAACTGCTTCAAGAAATATTTTTCTAGAATGTAAATTCCAAGAGAGTAAGCATTTTAAAATATTTGGTACAGTATTTTGAAAATATTATGGACATTTGAGCTCTTTCCATCGAGTACTACTTGGCAATGAGAAAGAATGGAATCTTGCCATTTGCAACAATGTGAATGGAGCTGGAGAGTATAAGTGAAAAAAGTTAGTCAGAGAAACACAGAAACCACAGTTTTCACTCATTGTGGAATTTGAGAAACTTAACAGAAGACCATGGGGGAAGGGAAGGGGAAAGAATAGTTTCAAACAGAGAGGGAGGCAAACCCAGAAGACACTCTTAAATACAAAGAAAAAACTGACGGTCGATGGGGGAGGGCAGGGGAGAGGGGAAAATGGGTGATGGACATTGAAGAGGGCACTTTTAGGATGAGCACTGGGTGTTGTATGTAAGTGATGAATCATGGGAATCTACTCCCGAAGTCAAGAGCACACTGTATACACTGTATGTTAGCTAACTTGACAATAATTATATTAAAAAAATAAAATATTATCGTTAAAATGTCCATTTAAATATTCACTGATAGTGAATTGTCCTATAACTTGTTTCTTTCCAATTAATATACAGTATAACTTAATGAAACAATATGCTCCTTTAAAACCAGCTCTTTCTAGGAAATTAGAAGTTATTAATAAATCATATCAGATTTATGGATATTAAATCACAATGATAAGCTCTCTATATCATAAACGCATTCTGATTAATGCATTATTTAGCAATATAGTGGATTAGATGCCTGATAATATTGTGATAGTTGTTATCTGAAGCTATTTAGGACTTATTCCTGAATCAACAAAATGTGTGGACATGGAATTAGGATAAGCTTTAGGAAGTAGCTTACAGAAGTGATTCTTTAAATGAGTTATTTGTATAACTGAGTTCAATAGGTTATTTGGTGTCTTCTTGAGTTAGTAATCCAACATGCTAATTAAACACTCAGGGACTTACTTTGACTACTTTTCCTTTGCTTCGCATCATTTATAGTCTAATTAAGTGTTTTTTTTTGAAACTAAGGTTAGGACAGGGAAGATGTGTCTTTGTAGGTGGAATGAATCAAAGCAATACTGAAAATTTTATTTTAGAATGGAAAGTATTTAGTGTCAGTAATCTTCGACATTATTGACCTTTAAGAAAATTAAATTAATTTGGTTGATATTTAATGAAAAATTATGTCTATATTTTCTTTTTTTTTTTAATTTTTTAATGTTTATTATTTTTGAGGTGGAGACAGAGAGCAAGCAGGGGAAGGGCAGAGAGAGGGAGACACAGAATCCAAAGCAGGCTCCAGGCTCTGAGCTGCCAGTACAGAGCCCGACACAGGGCTCCAACTCACAGACCGTGAGATCATGACCTGAGTTGAAGTAGGCCTCTCACCTGACTGAGCCACCCAGGCGCCCCATAAATTTATATTTTCTTTTAGCTATAATAATTTAATCTGCATAAAAGAACTTCATGTGTCATATTTGCCACTGCAAGTATCAGATTTCACATTTAAAGATAACTCTCTAGTACACTCTTTGTAACCATGTATATAAAGGATCTCAACAAAAAAGGCAGACCCATATAATTATCTGAGATTTTCTCGCCCTGTTACATGATGAAATTCTGATTTACGGATTTTTCCTTGGCTTTATAATTCACATTGTTCATTAACTCACATGGTTAAATAAATTTCAGTGAGCCCTTAAAATGTTTCTTCATTTTTGTTCATTATGGGAGGCAGTGCATTGGAAAGTCCTTTGTGAAGTCATTTGCAAATGATAGGTGACATCATTATACTGAAAATATTACTATGTTCATTCTACTGATACAAGCATCAATCTAAGCATACTTATTGTGAGGGGTCCTGTTCGAAGATGGGCTACCTCACAGAATGCCAATGTTTATAATACTACCTGAACAAGATGTTAAAATTACCTCATGAAATTGCTGCTCAACTCTCTCAACATCAAGGTCCAACGACTGTAGATAGTGAATGCCAAGACTTTAGCTGAGTTACTGCATGGTATTGCTACCTCAGGATCCACTTTGTCTCAGCGGCCCAAGGGAGATTTGTATTGTATTGTATTGTATTGTATTGTATTGTATTGTATTGTATATTTTTAGCTCAGTGGCCTGAGGGAGATTTAAACTGACACTAGTCCCTCATGCAATTGCTTACCGTAGATAATACCCAGTCAAAAGCAAGTGTAGTTGCCTAATATGACTTCCCCACAGTCCTCGTAATCAATAGTCTCCCCCATATCACAGGGCTTTCCCCGTGTTCACACATTGGATAAGACCCTTCTGGAACTTACCAAAACACTGCTTTCGTTGTTGTTGTTGTTTGGTGTGAATCCAGTCTTAGCCTGGTGATTCCAAACCCACTCCACCCATAGACACTAACATAGGCATGAACACCCGGTTCCTGTCTGGCTCTCCATCTTGACCTACGTGTGAGGCTTCTTGAGGCTTGCCTTGCACTTTCTCCAGGACCCGTGAGTGATATACCTATTTCAATTTCTCTTGTGGTCTCTTTTTTTATTAAAAAAATTTTTTTTTCTTAATGTTTTTATTTATTTTGAGACAGAGAGAGACAGAGCATGAACAGGTGAGGGGCAGAGAGAGAGGGAGACACAGAATCCGAAGCAGGCTCCAGGCTCTGAGCCATCAGCACAGAGCCCAATGCGGGGCTCAAACTCACAGACCGTGAGATCATGACCTGAGCTGAAGTCCGACGCTCAACCGACTGAGCCACCCAGGCGCCCCTCTCTTGTGGTCTTTTGTTGAATGGCAACTCATCCCCTGGCACCCTGAGCTCTAATTTACAAATGTTAATTGCACACAGTCATAAGAGTGAAGGAGGGGTGTTTATGTGTACTGCAGAGACGGTGATATTCTCTTTTCAAAATGTTCAAGTTTTAGTTTCAAAAGTGATCTTGTACTTCATCTACATGTAGTTTAACCTATGTGCCTACTGTTGAATATTATATTGCTTGACTCTATGACCAGTATATTTGGTTTGTTGAACCATTTTATACAAAAATGAATCATAAATGGCTCCAACTGGACCTAAGGACACACAAAATTAACAAGGCTGATCACACAAAAACACTTTACAGATTTACAAAAGTCCATCTTTAATTATAATTTAATTACCAACTCACAAGATTAAGCTGCCATACAGATCATATTGTTTTAGGTGGTTTTATCAATAGATAGAAAAGACTGAATTGAAGAAATAAATATTATTAGTCACCTAGTAAAAGCTAAATCTGAAATCAAAATGTGTTCTTTAAATATAAATAGTGTGAGAAAAACCTTCAAGTTATGTAATTTCTTATGAATGAAATAGAGGCCAATTGGCAGAGAGGGGATCTGATATGCCCCTAGGACATATGTGCAAATAGATTTTATATTATGATGTTTCAACTAAACTCATGATTAATCATTGATTTATATATCCATGAGCTCAGTTACAAAGATCTACATTTTGATATTTTGACACTGATAAGGACGTAATAAATGTTGAAAACAAATTGAAAAAGTTTCTCCTTTTTCATTGATGAATCTTCAGACTGACATGCTATTTTAACTGAAATTAGACTTAAAATCAAAAGATACTTCAGGATGATCTAATTGGGCAAATTTCAAAAATGGCTGAGGTAAACGACGACAACAACAACAATATCTGCATTATCTGAGGATTTAACACAGATTTCTGATCCTTTCTAGATCTATCAGTCCAGGGAAATAGGCTGACCATCTGTGTTTAAAAAAATAAAAAGAAATAGAAAGAGATAATATCACCCACAAAAGTGGTTTCAAAACTATGGGCATATTCCCACCATTATACTGTTAAAACACTGAAATGACAGGGGAAACTCTGTTACTCCTAAGGAATAGAATCTCCAACGCTTTGTGACAGTGGCAGTTATTGTGAAATTTATATTGCTTTAATTTTTGATCATTTCCACATCATGCTTTGTTATTCTTTGCCTTCACAGCTTCCCCCGTTCCCACCCCACCACCATCTTTCATTTCCTGCTTCACATTGCTTTAGAATGATACACTGAAAACATGACTTACATCATGCAAGATACTTGCTCATATAATTGTAATAGCATTCTGATGCCTATAATTGACACATGTAACTCTCTAATTTGTCATATCAGATTTCTACAATTTGGAAGCCAATCTGTGTATCTTAGCACTTCAAATTATTCCACAGCTCAAATTTCTTTGGAGACAAACTGTACATGTTTGTCTCTTCTTAGGATTTTGATAGTATTTATTTTATGGAATGATTTTTCCCCCTCTTTTTCTCTAAATCCTACTCATAACATCCGACTATAATGAAACAGATGAATGGAAAAAGAAAATGTGACACACACACGCACACACACACACACACACACACACACCCCACACACACACGATGGGATATTATTCAGCATTAAAAAGAAGGAAATCCCTTGGGGAGTGTGGGTGGCTCGGTGGGTTAAGCATCTGACTTTGGCTCAGGTCATAATCTCATGGTTAGTGGGTTCCAGCCCTGAATCATGCTCTGTGCTGCCAGCTCAGAGCCTGAAGCCTGCTTTGGATTCTGTGTCTCCCTCTCTCTCTCTGCCCTTCTCTTGCTCAGTCTTCGTCTCTCTCTCTCTCTCTCTCTCTCTCTCTCTCTCTCAAAAATAAATAAACATCAAAAGAAAAAAAAAGAAGGAAATCTTGCCATTTGAAATAACATGAATAACCTGGGGGACATTATGTTAGGTGAAATAAGCCAGACGCAGAAAGGCAAATACTGTATGATCTCGTTTATATGTAGAATCTAAAAAAAATTGTACTCCCAGAAGCAGAGAATAGAGGGGTGGTTGCCAAGGGCTGGGGTGGAAGAAACGAGAAATGATGGTGAAATGCTACAAACTTTTCATTATATCATGAACAAGCTCTGGCGATCTAATGTGCAGCATGATGATTGGATAGCTTTAGTGAATAATACTGTTTGGTATACTTGAAATTTGCCGAGGGCAGACCTTAAGTATTCTTCCCACATAAAACACATACACAAAAAGAAAACCACGCGAGGTGGTGGGTGTGTTAGTTAACTTGACTGTGGTGATCATTTCACAGAGTATACATATATCAAATCATCTCACTGTACACCATAAATATATACAATTTTTATTTATTAATGATAACTTAGAAAGCTGGAAAAAAAGTGTTCATCATGAGGTTTATGGTGCTTGCCTAATTCCCAAAGGTTGTTTCTTGACTGAAATTTTTAACAAAAGTAGCTTATTCAACTTGTTCTGTTTAGCTTTGTAGTTCTATATACCTGTTAGCCTGTGTACAAAAACTTACTGATAGATGGACACTTGTCACCCTGCGATACTCTGGTGTCTCTCTCTGTACCCCCTCATGCTTCCTCTCTTAGCATAAACATAGATTATGGGCCAGGAGTTTAAAAAGGCAGGACTCTGAGATCTAGGCTGTAGATGCCCTGTTCTTCCTATCAGACTAGAATGTTTTTGAATATAGTTTGTTTTATTTTAAATGGCAAATATAAGCTATTTGAATATTCCATAAGAATTAACAAAGATTTTTTTCTATCTTACAGTCTACAGCAAAAAAAAAAATCTGTACTAGATATGTTTATTCCACAAAGTTTCTTCTCTGACAAATCATACAAAGATTTTTTCTTTCTCTTTTCCTAAATGCATGAGGCTGTGTTTTAACAGATTTTTAATAAGAAAAGGTGTTAGGAATGTAAGAAATATCATGAATTTCAGTCATCTAAATTATCCTGTAGTTTCCCAGAACATCATTCTATTTAAAACTCTTTAAACATGATATTTGCATGTAATTAGAACAAAACTTGCATATATTCAAGTATAACACACTTGAATACTCAATAAAATGTGATATACAATTTTCTAAGCTCTCTGTACGTTTTATTTATCATCCTGATAATACTGTGAGGTTGGTACTCGTGTTAGCCTCATTGTACATCTAAAGGAAATGTGGTTCGGGAAGTTTAAGTAATAAGACAAAGGTCACATAACAAATTAGAAGTCCAAGGGCTTTAACTTGCCAAGTTGAACTCTTCTCTCTTATACCACTACTATCTCCTAGGATATATGTGGCTTTCCAGAATAAACTCCACATTCTCCAGTTTCTGTGCAGTCACCTATGGCTGGTTATGTAACTAACTCCTGGTAACAAGATTATAAGTGGAAGCAACTTCTTAAACTACTGTGGGGTCTTTATACTAACCCTCATTGGCCTGTATCTCTAATTTTCCATTAGAGTGAAATTTAACTTCTATCTTGTTTTAGCCACTATTTTTCAGTTCTCTATTAGTCACAGCAAAATTTAATCCTGACTGGTAGATTTCTTAGGTTACATTGAAAAACCTTATAAAATTTAGGTACTCTAGAACTCTGGGCTACATAGTGATACTTACTGTAATTAAAATTAATACAAAGGAATTAAAATTTTGAATTAATTTTTTAAAATAATAAACACCCATTACATGTTAACATGTTTAATGAAGAAAATTAAGTTTTCCAAAGAAAAAATTAATGAGAAAAGTGGTATTTTTAATGTTTCGCTTAATAGAAAAGAAATTAGATGGATTCTACTATCTGATTTTGAGTTTAATCTGTTGCTATATGATTGGCCCTGAAATATGCCCAAACTTAAAAGAATGTCATTTCATATTTGGCTACTGTATGAATAAATACACATTGCAATATTAAATGGGGGTGATCAGAATAGCCTCATTGGAAAGGTAAGAGTTGACTGATGACTTAAACAGAATTCTTATGCCTCAGCAAATTTGAGATTTATTTGTTAACAATTCACCTGTGTATATTTTAACCTTTTAAAAAAGCGATTCATGATTTAAAATTACTTACCTTTATTTTTAAGTTTTAATTAATTGTTTATTTAATTTTTAAGTATTTATTTTGAGAGCCAGTGAGAGCACAAGTGGGGGAGGAGCAGAGAGGGAGAGAGAAAGAGAATCCTAAGCAGGCTCTGTACTGTCGGTGCAGAGCCCTATGCAGGGCTCAAACCCATGAACCTTGAGATCATGACCTGAGCTAAAATCAAGAGTCAGATTCTCAATTGAGCCACCCAGGCACCCCTATTTTTTATTTTTTAAGTTTATTTATTTTGAGAGGGAGAGAGAAAGAGAGAGAAAGAGAGAGAGAGAGAGAGAGAGAGAGAGAGAGAGAGCATAAGCAGGGGAGGGGCAGAAAGAGAGGGAGAGACAGAATCCCAAACAGGCTCCTACTCTCAGTGCAGAGCCTTATGTGGGACGCCATCTCAATCTCACAATATGAGATTTATTCCATGCTCATGAATCAGAACTCATTGTGGTTAAGATGGGAATTCTTTCCAAAATGGTTTGTTGATTCATTAAAATCCTATAAAAACCCCAGCAGGAACTTTTTTTTTTTTTTAAGAAATTGACAAACTCCTTCTAATGTTTACATAGAAGTGCTGTTTATTTCTTTTACCATGGAATTTGAAATCTTTAGTGGACAACAATCTGATTTCTATCTACTTTTTTTTCCTGCCTTTCCCCTACTTTACTCAGCTTTAGGCACCTGGCACCTGTTTTCTGTCTCTATTCCCTGTGTTAACTATACAGATTTATATTCAGGGCCCATATGAGCTGTTTCTTTGCTCTGCACTCTCCAGACGAAGCTTTTCAACGCCACCAACTGCACACATCCTTTGATTCATTTGAAAAGAACTTATTTATTCTGCAGATTTTTACCCAAGCCTTATTTCTAGTTTTTCCCATTGCCTCCTCTATAAAATAAGGCTCCTACCCCATTATATATCCTTTTCTACTGTGAACATTTCTTTCATACACCAAATATTAATTGTGCTGAGAAACGTTCTGTACATATTTTAAGGACATGGACTGTCTTCGTTATGATCTATGTTTTCAAGGATTTTTATTTTTTTTTAATAGCAAACAGCCTTGCAAGGTAGAGGTAGTGTTTTCTTCTAGAGCAAAGGTCAGGTTTGTTTACTGTCTGGTATGACAACTATAATGTCTCCCTCTGGAGCAAGTCAGGCAGACTTATCTTAGCATCCCCTAAGATTTGAGTTCTGTTATGAAACCCACCATGTATGAAGGAGTCTTCTGGCCCTCTTTTAGCTGCCCTGTGATAATAGCACAGGGAATCTCTTCTGTGCTCCCAGGGCTGCTAAAAAATGAGATTAATAAAGGCCTGTATCCCAGGCTCTGGGCCTTGTGTGTCTTTTGCTAGCATCCAAGAATCAGTGGCAGACTCACTTGATAGTTCTTGAGAATAATATTAAAAGAGAACTAATACTTCCAGCATTTAGTATGTGCTAAATATCTTCCATAATTGGTGTAATAAATCTTCAAAGTAATTCTAGTATGTAGGAACTTTGATTTTGTACATTGGCAAATTTAAAAGCTAAATTCTTAAGGACGTTAAATACTATAGCTATTAAGTATTGTTGAGATGGGGTTCGCACCCAGCCTGCCTGTCTCCAAAGACCACACGTTTAGACCAATATGTTATTCTGCTTTCCTCCATTTTCAACTCTATGGCTTTAAAAATATGTTGTTTAAAGTCTGACGTCTATTTTCTACAATGTGCTGTCCGCACTGTGAGAGAAGGGCACTTTTATCTCTTACACACTACTATAATCTTAATGCCCAAATACTGTTGACCACAAATGAGAAATTAAATAAGTGTTTATTTAATAGGTTGATCTCTGAAAGATAAAACATTTAGGGCAGCAAGTGATCCCAGATGATACTGTGAAAACCAAGTGTCCACAAATCACAAAATAGGATGTTCCTGTCCCAAAAAATATTTTTAAAGTTTTGTTTCTTTCATTGATAAAAATATATGCTATATTTCCATTACGTGACCTTCTTAAATTTTAGGGTGACCCCATAATTTCAATACTTGCATTTTCACCTCTATTAATAATTGCAAATAGTGCCGTGTTTACCGTGTAAGCCTATGAATAACAGCAGACTTAATTACATAAATTCAACATTTGTTTAAAGTGAAGACGAAAACTTGTAAGTAATTGTGGTGCAGATGGAATTTTCACGTTAACTGTGATAAAGAAAAGTGATTAAATTATTGAGTTGCCATAGAGATCATATAAATTAAATATTTAAAAATCAAAACAGTTGGTATTATATGACTCCTACCAAATTCACATTTGCTCATTAGTCAGGAAAGCAACAATTGTCACATTAAAAGAGTGCGGTTAGTTTAATTGTATTGGTTTCTCAGGCTGGTTTGTAACTTATTATCAAACTACTTTGGTTTTGTTCTCTGTAAGGACATAAATAGAAGGAGTTAAAATTATTTTATTCTGTTAAATGTTATTTTCCCAAGTAGTCTCTGTATAACTTCTATTTAAGAAACACTTGTTTACTGACTCAAAGGGGCACATGCACCCCAGTGTTTACAGCAGCACTATCAACAATAGCCACGTTATGGTTGTGGTATATTTATAGGTACACAATGGACTATTACTCAGCCATAAAAAAGAAGGCAACTGCCATTTGCGATGATGTGGGTGGAGCTAGAGACTATTAGGCTGAGCAAAATAAGTCAGTTAGAGAAAGACAAATACCATATGATTTCAATCATATGTGGAATTTAAGAAACCAAACAGATGAACATAGGGGGAAGGGGGAAAAAAAGAGATAGGCAAACCATAAAGCTCCACTATAGAGAATATACTGAGGGTTGATTGAGGGGGGGTGGGCAGGAGGATGGGTTAAAAGAGGCACTTGGTGTGTGAGCACTGAATGTTGTATGTAAGTGATGAATCACAAAATTCTACTACTGCAAGGGGCATATAATATACACTATATTTTAACTAACTGGAATTTAAATAAAAACTTAAAAAAATAAATAACTGCATGATTATAAAAAGAATAAAACAAATGGATAATATTATCAAATTGTAATTTATTTTACTTACTTTATTTATTTTTATTTTTTATGAAGTTTATTGTCATATTGGTTTCGATTCAACACCCAGTGCTCATCCCAAAAGGTGCCCTCCGCAATACCCACCACCCACCCGCCCCTCCCTCCCCTCCCCCATCAACCCTCAGTTTGTTCTCAGTTTTTTAGAGTCTCTTATGCTTTGGCTCTCTCCCACTCTAACCTCTTTTTTTTTTTTTTTTCTTCTCCTTTCCCATGGGTTTCTGTTAAGTTTCTCAGGATCCACATAAGAGTGAAACCATATGGTCTCTGTCTTTCTCTGTATGGCTTATTTCACTTAGCATCACACTCTCCAGTCCTATCCACGTTGCTACAAAGGGCCATATTTCGTTCTTTCTCATTGCCACGTAGTACTCCATTGTGTAAATAAACCACAATTTCTTTATCCATTCATCAGTTGATGGACATTTAGGCTCTTTCCATAATTTGGCTATTGTTGAAAGTGCTGCTATACACATTGTTGAAAGTGCTACTATAAACATTGGGGTACAAGTGCCCCTATGCATCAGTACTCCTGTATCCCTTGGGTCAATTCCTAGCAGTGCTACTGCTGGGTCATAGGGTAGGTCTACGTGTAATTTTTTGAGGAACCTCCACACTGTTTTCCAGAGCGGCTGCACCAGTTTGCATTCCCACCAACAGTGCAACAGGGTTCCTGTTTCTCCACATCTTCTCCAGCATCTATAGTCTCCTGATTTGTTCATTTTGGCTACTCTGACTGGCGTGAAGAGATATCTGAGTGTGGTTTTGATTTGTATTTACCTGATGAAGAGCGAAGTTGAGCATCTTTTCATGTGCCTGTTGGCCATCCAGATGTCTTCTTTAGAGAAGTGTCTATTCATGTTTTCTGCCCATTTCTTCACTGGGTTATTTGTTTTTCGGGTGTGGAGTTTGGTGAGTTCTTTATAGATTTTGGATACTAGCCCTTTGTCCGATATGTCATTTGCAAATATCTTTTCCTATTCCGTTGGTTGCCTTTTAGTTTTGCTGATTGTTTCCTTTGCTGTGCAGAAGCTTTTTATCTTCATAAGGTCCCAGTAGTTCATTTTTGCCTTTAATTCCCTTGCCTTTGGGGATGTGTCAAGTAAGAGATTGCTACGGCTGAAGTCAGAGAGGTCTTTTCCTGCTTTCTCCTCTAGGGTTTTGATGGTTTCCTGTCTCACATTCAGGTCCTTATCCATTTTGAGTTTATTTTTGTGAACGGTGTGAGAAAGTGGTCTAGTTTCAACCTTCTGCATGTTGCTGTCCAGTTCTCCCAGGACCATTTGTTAAAGAGACTGTCTTTTTTCCAATGGATGTTCTTTCCTGCTTTGTCAAAGATTAGTTGGCCATACTTTTGTGCGTCTAGTTCTGGGGTTTCTATTCTATTCCGTTGGTCTATATGTCTGTTTTTGTGCCAATACCATGCTGTCTTGATGATGACAGCTTTGTAGTAGAGGCTAAAGTCCGGGATTGTGATGCCTCCTGCTTTGGACTTCTTCTTCAAAATTACTTTGACTATTCAGGGCCTTTTCTGGTTCCATATGAATTTTAGGGTTGCTTGCTCTAGCTTCGAGAAGAATGCTGGTGCAATTTTGATTGCGATTGCATTGAATGTGTAGATAGCTTTGGGTAGTATTGACATTTTAACAATATTTATTCTTCCAATCCATGAGCACAGAATGTTTTTCCATTTCTTTATATCTTCTTCAATTTCCTTCATAAGCTTTCTATAGTTTTCAGCATACAGACCTTTTACATCTTTGGTTAGATTTATTCCTAGGTATTTTATGCTTCTTGGTGCAATTGTGAATGGGATCAGTTTCTTTATTTGTCTTTCTGTTGCTTCATTATTAGTGTATAAGAATGAAACTGATTTCTGTACATTGATTTTGTATCCTGCAACTTTGCTGAATTCATGTATCAGATCTAGCAGACTTTTGGTGGAGTCTATCGGATTTTCCATGTATAATATCATGTCATCTGCAAAAAGTGAAAGCTTAACTTCATCTTTGCCAATTTTGATGTCTTTGATTTCCTTTTGTTGTCTGATTGCTGATGCTAGAAATTCCAACACTATGGTAAACAACAGCGGTGAGAGTGGGCATCCCTGTCGTGTTCCTGATCTCAGGGAGAAAGCTCTCAGTTTTTTCCCATTGAGGAAGATGTTAGCTGTGGGCTTTTCATAAATCGCTTTTATGATGTTTAAGTATGTTCCTTCTATCCCGACTTTCTCAAGGGTTTTTATTAAGAAAGGATGCTGATTTTTGTCAAATGCTTTTTCTGCATCGATTGACAGGATCACATGGTTCTTTTCTTTTATTAATGTGATGTATCACGTTGATTGATTTGCGAATGTTGAACCAGCCCTGCATCCCAGGAATGAATCTCACTTGACATGGTGAACAATTCTTTTTATATGCTGTTGAATTCGATTTGCTAGTATCTTATTGAGAATTTTTGCATCCATATTCATCAGGGATATTGGCCTGTAGTTCTCTTTTTTTACTGGGTCTCTGTGTGGTTTACGAATCAAAGTAATACTGGCTTCATAGAATGAGTCTGGAAGTTGTCCTTCCCTTTCTATTTTGGGATAGCTTGAGAAGGATAGGTATTATCTCTGCTTTAAACGTCTGGTAGAACTCCCCTGGAAAGCCATCTGGTCCTAGACTTTTATTTGTTGGTAGATTTTTGATAACTGATTCAATTTCTTTGCTGGTTATGGGTTTGTTCAAGCTTTCTATTTCCTCCTGATTGAGTTTTGGAAGCATGTGGGTATTTAGGAATTTGTCCATTTCTTCCAGGTTGTCCAGTTTGTTGGCATATAATTTTTCATAGTATTCCCTGATAATTGCTTGTATTTCTGAAGGATTGGTTGTAATAATTCCATTTTCATTCATGATTTTATCTATTTGGGTCATCTCCCTTTTCTTTTTGAGACGCCTGGCTAGAGGCTTATCAATTTTGTTTTTTTTTTTCAAAAAACCAACTCTTGGTTTCATTGATCTGCTCTCCAGTTTTTTTAGATTCTATATTGTTTATTTCTGCTCTGATCTGTATTATTTCTCTTCTTCTGCTGGGTTTAGGCTGTCTTTGCTGTTCTGCTTCTATTTCCTTTAGGTGTGCTGTTAGATTTTGTATTTGGGATTTTTCTTGTTTCTTGAGATAGGCCTGGATTGCAATGTATTTTCCCCTCAGGACTGCCTTCACTGCATCCCAAAGCGTTTAGATTGTTGTATTTTCATTTTGTTTGTTTCCATATATTTTTTAATTTCTTCTCTAATTGCCTGGTTGATCCATTCATTCTTTAGTAGGTGTTCCTTAACCTCCATGCTTTTGGAGGGTTTCCAGACTTTTTCCTGTGGTTGATTTCAAGCTTCATAGCATTGTGGTCTGAAAGTATGGATGGTATGATTTCAATTCTTGTATACTTATGAAGGGCTGTTTCGTGACCCGGTATGTGATCTATCTTGGAGCATGTTCCATGTGCACTTGAGAAGAAAGTATATTCTGTTGCTTTGGGATGCAGAGTTCTAAATATATCTGTCAAGTCCATCTGATCCAATGTATCATTCAAGGCTCTTGTTTCTTTACTACCTGTGTGTCTAGATGATCTATCCATTTCTGTAAGTGGAGTGTTAAAGTCCCCTGCAATTACCACATTCTTATCAATAAGGCTGCTTATGTTTGTGAGTAATTGTTTTATATATTTGGGGGCTCCCGTATTCGGTGCATAGACATTTATAACTGTTAGCTCTTCCTGATGGATAGACCCTGTAATGATTATATAATGACCTTCTTCATCTCTTGTTACAGCCTTTAATTTAAAGTCTAGTTTGTCTGATATAAGTATGACTACTCCAGCTTTCTTTTGACTTCCAGTAGCATGATAAATAATTCTCCATCCCCTCACTTGCAATCTGAAGGTGTCCTCAGGTCTAAAATGAGTCTCTTGTAGACAGCAAATAGATGGGTCGTGTTTTTTTATCCATTCTGATACCCTATGTCTTTTGGTTGGTGTATTTAGTCCATTTACGTTCAGTGTTATTATAGAAAGATATGGGTTTAGAGTCATTGTGATGTCTGTAGGTTTCATGCTTGTAGTGATGTCTCTGGTAGTTTGTCTCCCAGGATCCCCCTTAGGATCTCTTGTAGGGCTGGTTTAGTGGTGATGAATTCCTTCAGTTTTTGTTTGTTTGGGAAATGACAGACTTCTATTCTAAATGACATACTTGCTGGATAAAGGATTTTCGGCTGCATATTTTTTCTGTTCATCATATTGAAGATCTCCTGATGTTCTTTTCTGGCCTGCCAAGTTGCAATAGAGAGATCCGTCATGAATCTTATCGGTCTCCCTTTATATGTTAGAGCATGTTTATCCCTAGCTGCTTTCAGAATTTTCTCTTTATCCTTGTATTTTGCCCGTTTCACTAGGATATGTCGTGCATAAGATCGATTCAAGTTACGTCTGAAGGGAGTTCTCTGTGCCTCTTGGATTTCAATGCCTTTTTCCTTCCCCAGATCAGGGAAGTTCTAAGCTATTGTTTCTTCAAATACACCTTCAGCACCTTTCCCTCTCTCTTCCTCATCTGGAATACCAATTATGCATATATTATTTCTTTTTAGTGTATCACTTAGTTCTCTAATTTTCCCCTCATACTTCTGAATTTTTTTATCTTTTTCTCAGCTTCTTTTTCCATAATTTTATCTTCTAGTTCACCTATTCTCTCCTCTGCCTCTTCAATCCGAGCTGTCGTTGTTTCCATTTTGTTTTGCATTTCGTTTAAAGCGCTTTTCAACTCCTCGTGACTGTTCCTTCGTCCCTTGATCTCTGTAGCAATAGATTCTCCGCTGTCCTTTATACTGTTTTCAAGCCCAGCGATTAATTTTATGACTATTATCCTAAATTCACTTTCTGTTATATTGTTTAAATCATTTTTGATCAGTTCGTTAGCTGTCGCTCTCCTGGAGATTCTTTTGAGGGGAATTCTTCCATTTGGTCATTTTGGATAGTCCCTGGAGTGGTGCGGACTGCAGGGCACTTCCCCTGTGCTGTCTTGAATAACTTGCGTTGGTGGGTGGGGCTGCAGTCAGGCCTGATGTCTGCCCCCAGCCCACCGCTGGGGCCACAGTCAGACTGGTGTGTGCCTTCTCTTCCCCTCTCCTAGGGGCGGGATTCACTGTGGGGTGGCGTGGCCCATCTGGGCTACTTGCACATTGCCAGGCTTGTGGTGCTGGGGATCTGGCGTATTAGCTGGGGTGGATCGGGGAGGTGCACGGGTGGGGGGCTGGAGGGGCAGGCTCAGCTCACTTTTCCTTTGGAGATCCACTTCGGGAGGGGCCCTGAGGCACCGGGAGGGAGTCAGACCCACCGGAGGGATGGATCCACAGAAGCACAGCCTTGGGTGTGTTCGGTGCAAGCAAGTTCCCTGAGAGGAACTGGTTCCCTTTGGGAATTTGGCTGGGGGATGGGCAAGGGAGATGGTGCTGGCGAGCGCCTTTGTTCCTTCCAAGCTGAGCTCTGTCGTCCCTCCGGGGCTCAAAAACTCTCCCTCCTGTTGTCCTCCAGGCATCCCACTCTCTGAGCAGAGCTGTTCGCTTAGAGCCTTCCAACTGTTAAGTACTGCTTGCTGTCAGAACACACTCCGTCCGGCCCCTCCGCTTTTGCAAGCCAGACGCGGGGGCTCTGCTTGGCCGGGGGTACCCCTCCGCCCCAGCTCCCTCCCGCCAGGCCGTGTAGCACGCACCGCCTCTCCGCCGTTCCTACCCTCTTCTGTGGTCCTCTCGTTGGGTTTGGCTCCGGAGAATCCATTCTGCTAGTCTTATGGCAGTTTTCTGGGTTATTTAGGCAGGTGTGGGTGAAATCTACATGGTCAGCAGGACGCGGTGAGCCCAGCGCCCTCCTATGCTGCCATCTTCCCGCTAACCCTGAATTGTAATTTAGAGAGAGCTAAGTAGTGTCACTATGAAGAATTAAATTGAAGGTTATAAATCTGGAGTTAGGGAGGCCCAATAACACTCAGTTATAATATTCCTCGAAAGAGATGATAAGATGTTGAACTTTAAAAATTGCCATATGGTAAAACTGGTGCGTATTCAATTAAAAGTGTATTTAAGGACATATGATGTATAGAATACCTGGTGGTTGTTATTATGTGAGAGATATGCAAGTTATGGAAGATTTTTGGAAAATTTTGTTTTTCTGCTTTGATCAACTTGATACACGGCAAAATCTTTAACTGATATATAAAAATGTCTTTTAAAAAGCAGTAGGATGGCAAGCTATAATGATAAGTTCAGTTATGCTTTTTTTTTTTTTTTTTGCTGATATGCAACCACATGTGGTATTATTTTCTCATTAATAGGGAATGATTTTTCTTAAGTTTGTATCACAAAGCATGTGTGATTTAAGCATTCTCTGTCACAATATGGTAAATATTTGCTTACCCAAAGTTGAGAGGGATAATTAATAATCATGTACCTGAAGTGGGAAATTTGTTTAAGTGTAAAATAACGGAATAAGACACAAGATGAATGACTGAGAGGCTTTATGAATATTTAAGACTTCTGGTGGTTCAAGGCTTTAAAAGTTTATCTGAGTGCTATTTTATGCAGTGGTCTACAAGGTTTTGCCTCGTTATTTTTTCTCTACTTCTCCTGTTTCAGCTTGCGTAAGTCTTTATCTTATCTTTCACCCTCTTTGCACAACTTCATTAAATCTGCCTACTTTGGTTATTTCTTACTTATTCTTATTTCTTACTTATTCGTTTAGGAAAAATTTCATAGTTTAGCATCAGATCTTTGTTACACACTGTTATAAATACATTCATTAAAAATTTTTTTTAATGTTTATTTTTGAGAGAGAGAGAGAGAGAGAGCGAGCATGGGCAGGGTAGAAGCAGAGATAGAGAGGGAGACACAGAATCCAAAGCAGTCTCCAGGCTCTGAGCTGGCAGCACAGAACTCAATATGGGGCTTGAACTCATGAGCTGTGAGATCATGACCTCAGCCGGAGTGGGATGCCTAACTGAGCCACCCAGGTGCCCCAACACATTTATTTTTAATTCATATTACCTTCCTAGGCTGCCATTTTATAATTATTTGTGAGTCACTTAATTTATAGGTAGAGTAGTTTCTATGTTCACCTGGGTCTGTTTTTGTTAACTCTTGTATCTCCAAAGTTTTGTTCTACCAACTCTAGAAAATAGTAGGCGTGTAGTAAATATTTTTTAAATGTGTGTAATGGAAAGCAAATTAATGACAAAAGCAAATAAAAAATGGTTTAAAAAGTGACAAAACTCAAACCCAAAAACAAATGCCAGAATAGGTGCAAGAGAAAAAAATAACATATTACTGATTCATATGAGAATGAATAAACCCAAAAACTAAATGGATGAAAAAATCAAATAGTCATTTCAGCAAATGAGGAAAATATATATTTTTTTGGTTTGGTTTTTGAGAGAGAAAACACACGTGTTGGGGAGTAGCAGGAGGAGAGGAAGAGAGAGAGAATCTGAAGCAGGCTCCATGCCCAAAGCAGAGCCCAACACGACACTTGATCTCAAACCATATGTCCACTTTCCAGGTGTTGGGGTGGTAAATTAGGGCAACAAGCCAAACCGAAAGTAATAATCAAGCCGTTACGTATTTACTGCGACAACGCAACAAAAAGTAAAAGAAAAAAAGATGTTTTCTAGGTGTTGTATTTTTTTCCAAAGAATGGTACCAAGTAAGGGTCAAATGACACAGTGCAGATGGCAGGGAATCATCTCATTTCCATGGGGCTGGAGTAACAGTTTCTGAAATGGGAAAGGGTGAGAAGTGGAAAAATGCGGAGTCAGATTGGAGAAAAGTAAGCTAATCCAAGTAGGTCTCAGCCAAAAGGAGGCACCTGGGCTAAGAATAGATCTGAAGAGCACAACCCGCCAGGGATGCCTGAGTTCTCGATTGCATCTTCTTCTAGAAAACTATAATACATTGTGTATACACCAAGAAGCCTAAGGCTTCTTAAGGAAAGCCTTGCAATTGCCTATGGTTTGGCCTGCAAAATCATATACAGGGTTTTGGCCTGGAGCCAGGCTACTTAATATGAATGACAAATACGCACAATGTGATTAGTCCTGTATAAATGCAATTTAGAATAAGAATATAATACCAGTATTGCATCAGCAAAAATGGCTTACATTAAAAAAATGGCATTATTGGGGCACCTGGGTGGCTCAGTGGGTTGAGCATCTGACTTTGGCTCAGGGCATGATCTCATGGTTAGTGAGTTCGAGCCCCGCATCGGGCTGTGTGCTGACAGCCAGGAGCCTGGAGCGTGCTTCAGATTCTGTCTTCCACTCTTTCCACCCCTCCTCCGCTCATGCTCTGTCTGTCTGTCTGTCTCTCTCCAAAACAAATAAACATTAAAAATATTTTTTAAAAATGGCAGTATTAATTGCTATAAGGATATGGAGCAATCAACTCAAAAATAGCTTAATGGAAATTCAAAATGATATGGCCACTTTGAAAAATAGTTTGGTAATTTCTTATGTTAGTAGTTTACTCAGTGTATTACTCAACAGTGCAATCTTCATTTTATTAATTAAAAAAGTGAAAACTTAATTTACAAAAAGATTTGTATGTGAATGTTCTTAGAAATTCTACACATAGGCCAAATTTTATGGCTGTACCACAATTTATCTTTTCTTCTGTTGATGGGCATTTTGTTTGTTTAAATGGATTTTTTTTCACTTCATAATTATTTGTTTCTGGTATATAGATGGACTGTTGATTGTTACAAAATAAAACAATCAAATGCCCATCAGTAAACCAGCAGGAAATACATCTTGAGAAATAGCTAAATTCTACTATTAGTTCTAGTTTTGTAGATTCCTTGGGATTTTCTATGTAAAAATTCATGTGGTCTATAAATAAAGAAGTTTTATTTCTTCCAAAAGAAAAAAAAAGAAGCCAACAAGTTAGAAACAACACAAATATCAATGTAACCTTTATTTTTGGGGGAAGTTACCATCTTATTAGCCGTGCTTTCTCAAATAATTTTTATTCATAGTGTCCTTTGCAACTTATATGGAGCTAAGTGATAAAGATTGCATTAGAGTTATACAAATGTAAGGTTTTAATCCAGAAGAAAAAAAAAGGAACATGCAAACTTACTCTGCAGTCATCAGTGACAGAAATATCATCTGGTTTTAAATGCTCAAGGGTGGTTGGATGGTCAACTTTATGATACTGAAATGTTCTAGATGAACCATCATCATATTCAATGTCATTGGAGTAAAATCGGGTCCTGATATTTAATATTTGGTGATGTCCATGAGCTTCAATTCCTTCATCAGGTCAATTCTTTAAGATTGTTTAAATGCTTTATTTATTTTTGAGAAAGAGAGAGAGAGAGAGACAGAATATGAGTAGGGGAGGGGTAGAGAGAGAGGGAGACGCAGAATCTGAAGCAGGCTCCAGGCTCTGAGCTGTCAGCTCAGAGACTGATGTGGAACTTGAATCCATGAACTGTGAGATCATGACCTAAGCCAAAGTTGGTCACTCAACTGACCACCCAGGCATCCGTGGTCAGTTCTATTCCTTTGTTTATGCTGACTTCATGAGCATGAGACATATGCTGTAATACAAGGACTCCACATCTGATTTGATGACCTGTTGTCACCACCTGGAATTTTTTTTATTAAGTTTATTTATTTATTTTTGAGAGGGAGAGAGCATGTGTGCAGGAGGGACAGAGAGAAGAAAGAGAGAATCCCAAGTGGGGCTCAAACTCATGAGATCATGACTTGAGTCAAAATCCACAATCAGATGGTTAACTGACAAGAGTCACCCAGGTGCCCCAACACCTGGAATTTTAAAATTTTAAATAATTTTATCTGTGAACATACCTTTGAACATATGTTTTTAGAGGCAAGTGTTATGACAATAGAAAATGCACCTGAGCAGAAAGGAAATGTGCTTTTCTGTCATTGTTCCTTGTTTCCAAAGTGGAAACAAGGATGCCCCCATTAACATACAAGGCAAGCATGTTAAGTCTTACAACAGAGTAAATAACATTGGTGATGGCACTCAGAGTCCACACTTTCCATTTGAACCAGAACTTCAAATACAAAACAATGGCAATGACATTTTAAGAAGTAAGAAATCAAGAAATCCTACCATGTCACTTCTTACTCATTTACTTTGGGGTACTGGCCATTTATTTAAACCTAAAGTGAACATAGAAGGAAAGGAAAGGATAGTGAAACCCATAGTTCCTTATCCTTTACTTCTTTATCCTACTTATCAGTAAGCCAGAAGTAGATAATATCAGTATGTGTTTTTGTCAAAAAGTGAAATAAGAACAGATTGAGTTTGTTTTGTCCAGTGTTTCCACTGTTCTGGTAAGAAAACATATATCTACATGCAGGGGTTATGAAATACAGATTGTACAATTTCAGTAACTCTGCACAGGAAGTGCTTTTATATTTGCATTTAACACTGGCATTGCATACTATAAAGATAAATATTAAAACTCCAGAGGGACATGACATAATGATGAAAGAGTCAATTCTCCAAACAAACACAACAATTCTTAATGTGTATGTGCCTAACAACAGGGCAGCAATATATGTGAGGCAAAACATCATTGCATTGCAAGAAGAAATAGGTGAATCCACTGTTACAGTGGGTTACATCAACACTCTTTCAGGAATGGGCAGACCCAGTAGACAGAAAATCAGTAAGGACATAACTGAACACAAAAATGTCACGAATCAACTGGATATAATGGACATCTATACACTATTTTGTATAGCATTAGAATACACATGATTCTCGGGGCGCCTAGGTGGCTCAGTCGGTTAAACGTCCGACTTCAGCTCAGGTCACGATCTCGTGGTCCGTGAGTTCGAGCCCCGCGTCGGGCTCTGGGCTGATGGCTCAGAGTCTGGAGCCTGCTTCCGATTCTGTGTCTCCCTCTCTCTCTGCCCCTCCCCCGTTCATGCTCTGTCTCTCTCTGTCTCAAAAATAAATAAAACGTTAAAAAAAAATAAAAAATAAATAAAAAAAAGAATACACATGCTTCTCAAGCTCATGAGGAACATTCACTGAGATATACCAGATTCTGGGTCATAAAACATGCCTTAACAAATTTAAAATAGAAATCATACAATTTCTCCTCAGGTCATAAAAGAATTAAACTAGAAATCAATAACAGAAAAATAACTGGAAAATCCCCATATACATACATAAACATTAAATAACACTCAAAAAACACATGGGTCAAAGAAGAAATCTCAAGGAAAAAGTAATAATTTCTTCAAGTAAATAAAAATGAAAAAATACTTATCAAATTTTGTGGAATGAATAAAAAGCAATGATTAAAGGGAATTTTATAGCACTGAATGTATATATTAGATCCGAATAAATATCTAAAATCAATAACCTAAGACTATCTTAGGGCACTAGAAAAAGAACAAGAAAGAAATAATAAAAATTAGAGCAGAAATCAATGAAATTGAAAACAGAAAATTAAAAGGGAAAACAAATGAAGCTAAAAACTGATTCTTTAGAAAGATCAATAAAATTGATGAGCCTCTAGCCAGGTTAACTAAAAAAAAAAGAGTACATAAATTATTATTATCAGAAATAAATAGGGTATATCAATAAAGATCAAATGGAGATTAAAAGGATAATAAAAGACTATTATGAACAACACTATACACAAAAATTAGACAACCTAGAAACATGGACTAATTACTTGAAAGATACAATTTGTTAAAACTCACACAAGAAGAAATAGATAATATGAATAGCCCTATACCTATTAAGAGATTGGATCAGTACAAAATCTATTAAGAGCTCACCAAACTCCACACCCGAAAAACAAATAACCCAGTGAAGAAATGGGCAGAAAACATGAATAGACACTTCTCTAAAGAAGACATCCGGATGGCCAACAGGCACATGAAAAGATGCTCAACGTCGCTCCTCATCAGGGAAATACAAATCAAAACCACACTCAGATATCACCTCACGCCAGTCAGAGTGGCCAAAATGAACAAATTAGGAGACTATAGATGCTGGAGAGGATGTGGAGAAACGGGAACCCTCTTGCACTGTTGGTGGGAATGCAGATTGGTACAGCCACTCTGGAAAGCAGTGTGGAGGTTCCTCAGAAAATTAAAAATAGACCTACCCTATGACCCAGCAATAGCACTGCTAGGAATTGACCCAAGGGATACAGGAGTACTGATGCATAGGGGCACTTGTACCCCAATGTTTATAGCAGCACTCTCAACAATAGCCAAATTATGGAAAGAGCCTAAATGTCCATCCACTGATGAATGGATAACGAATTTGTGGTTTATATACACAATGGAGTACTACATGGCAATGAGAAAGAACAAAATATGGCCCTTTGTAGCAACGTGGATGGAACTGGAGAGTGTGATGCTAAGTGAAATAAGCCATACAGAGAAAGACAGATACCATATGTTTTCCCTCTTATGTGGATCCTGAGAAACTTAACAGAAACCCATGGAGGAGGGGAAGGAAAAAAAAAAAGAGGTTAGAGTGGGAGAGAGCCAAAGCATAAGAGACTGTTAAAAACTGAGAACAAACTGAGGGTTGATGGGGGGTGGGAGGGAGGGGAGGGTGGGTGATGGGTATTGAGGAGGGCACCTTTTGGGATGAGCACTGGGTGTTGTATGGAAACCAATTTGACAATAAATTTCATATATTGAAAAAAAAACAAAAAACAAAAAAAAATAAAATAAAAATCTCATTAGAGGAAGAAAAAAAAAGAGATTGGATCAGTAAACAAAAAGAAATCAAAACCGAATTCACTGATGAATTCATTGATGAATTCTATCAAATATTTAAGGAAGAAATTGTACCAAATTCTCTATAATCCACCTTAGAAAATAAAAATAGGGGAATGTTTCCTAATTTATTTCATGAGGCAAGTATTACCCTAATGCCCAAACCGGAAGAATACATTACAAGAGAAGATTACCGACTAATATTTCCAATGAACATAGATGGAAAAATTCTCAACAAACTATTAGGAAATTGACTGTAATAATGTTTACAAAGAATTGCACAGCACGACCAAATGTGATTTATCAACAGGCTAAGGAAGAAAAATCACATGAATATATTAATAAATACAGAAAAAGCATTTGATAAATCCAACATTCACTCATGATTAAAACTCTCAGTAAACTAGGAATAAAAGCAAAATTCCTCAACTTGATGGAGAATATATGCAAAACATTAAATCTGTGGATTGCTTTGGGTAGTATAGGCATTTAACAATATTTGTTTTTCCAATCCACGAGCATGAAATATTTTTGCATTTCTTGTGTCATCATCAATTTCATTAATGTTTTATAGTTTTCAGAGTGCAGGTCTTTCATATCTTTGGTTAAGTTCATTCCTAGGTATTTTATTATTTTTAGTGCAATTGTAAATGGGATTGTTTTCTTAATTTCTCTTTCTGCTGCTTCATTATTAGTGTATAGAAATGCAACAGATTTTTGCACATTGATTTTGTATCCTGCAACTTTACTGAATTCATTTATCAATTCTAGTAGTTTTTTGGTAGCATGTTTAGGGTTTTCTATGTATAGTATCATGTCATCTACAAATAGTGAACAAAACTAAAAGACAAATTGTTGAATGAGAGAAGACATTTGCAAATGACAATGGGTTAGCATCCAAAATATATGAAGAATTTATACAACTCAACACCTGAAAAACAAATAAGCCAATTAAAAGATGGGCAGAAAACATGCACAGAAATTTCTATGTAGAAAATCCGGAAAAGTCAACAACAACAAATTGCAGGATATAGGTCAATATACAAAAGTCAACTGCTTTCTTAAATACCAGTAATGAACAAGTGGAACTTGACAGTTAAAACATAATACCATTTATAGGACCACCCTCCAAAATGAAATACTTACATATAGATTTAATTAAGTAGGTGCAATATTTTTTTGAAAAAAACTACAAAACTCTGTTGAACAACATTAAAGAAGAAATAAATAAATGAAGAAATATTCCATGTTAATGGATATGAAGACTCAATATTGTAAAGATATCAGCTCTTCTCAAATTGATTTCTAGATTTAATACGATTCCAAAGAAAATCCCACCAGGTTATTCTGTGAATTTTGACACACTTACCCAAAAGTTTATGTGGAGAGGCAAAAGACTCAGAATAGCTGACACAATATTGAAGCAGAATGATAAAGTTGGAGGACTAACACAGCTCAACTTTAAGATTTACCATAAAGCTATGTGAATCAAGACAGTGTGGTGTTAGACAAATAAGGTCAATAAAACAGAAGAGAGAGCCCAATAATGGATCCACATGAATATACTTAACTGACCTTTGACAAATGGGGCAAATAAATAAGTTAGAGAGATGATATTTTTTCAATAACAGTGCTGGAACAACCGGATATCCAAATGCAAAAAAAAAAAAAAAAGAAAAGAAAAAGAATCTAGACACAGGCATTACACCCTTCCACCAAATTAACCCAAAATCATAGACATAAATAGAAAATGGAAGTGTAAAACAAACAAACAAACAAACACAACAAACCAACTGCTAGAGGCTAACATAGGTGATAATCTAGATGAATTTATGTTTGGGGATGACCTTTTGGATACCAAAGTCACTATCTATGAAAGCAAAAATAAATATGGTGGATTTTTTAAATTAAAGATTTCCAGGAGCGCCTGGGTGGCGCAGTCAGTTAAGCGTCCGACTTCAGCCAGGTCACGATCTCGCGGTCCGGGAGTTCGAGCCCCGCGTCAGGCCCTGGGCTGATGGCTCAGAGCCTGGAGCCTGTTTCCGATTCTGTGTCTCCCTCTCTCTCTGCCCCTCCCCCGCTCATGCTCTGTCTCTCTCTGTCCCAAAAATAAATAAACGTTGAAAAAAAAAATTTTAAATTAAAGATTTCTGTTCTGTGCAAGACCATGTTAAGAGAATAAAAAGACAAGCCCACAGACTGTAACAAAATATTTGCAAGACTTATTTGTTAAAAGGCTATTATCCAAAATATATAAAGACTCAATACTAATAATTCCAAAGAAACAAGCCATTTGAAAATTGGGCTAAAAACGTTAACAGACGCCTCACCAAAGAAGACAAATAGATGACCAATAAGAGTATAAAAAGATGCTCCACATCATAAGTCATTAGGGAAATAGAAATTAAAACAATGACATACCACTACAAACCTATTAGAATTGCCAAATTCTGGAACACAAACAACACCAAATGCTGGTGAAGATTTGGAACAACAAAAACTTCCATTCATTACCGGTGGAAATGCAAAATGGTATAGCCGCTTTGAAAGGCAGTTTGTGGTTTCTTGTAAAACTAAACATACTCTTACCACATGATCCAGCAATCATACCTTTTGGTATCTACCCAAAGGAGTTGAAAGCTTATATTTACATAAAAACCTGCACCCAGATGTTTATGGCAGCTTGACTCACAATGGCGCAAACTTAGAAGTAACCAAGATGTACTTCAGTAGTTGAATGAATAAATAAATTGTGATACATCCAGACAATGGACTATTATTCAGCACTAAAAAGAAATAAGCTATCAAATTATGAAAAGACATGGAGGAAACTTAAATGCAAATTGCTAAGCCAAAGAAGTCAATCTTAAAAGGTTACATATGTATAATTATACTATAAGACATTCAGGAAAACACAAAACTATGGAGACTATAAAAAATACAGTGATTTTTCAGAGTTTGGGGAAGGAGGGCTAAATAGGATTTTTAGGGAAGTGGCACTCTTTTGTATGATACTATAATGGTGGCTGTGTGTCATTATACATTTGTCCAAACCTCGAAAAATGTACAACACCAAGAATAAACCTAATGTAAATTCTGGATTTGGGATGATAATGGGTCAGTGTAAGTTCATCAGGTGTAACTAATGTACCACTCTTGTGAGGAATATCAATTATAGAGACTATGCTTGTGTAGGGGGCAGGGGATATATGGGAAATCTCTGTATCTTTTCCTCAATTTTGTTGTGAATTAAAAACTGTCTAAAAAGTCTATTAAATATTCGTGCTGAATTTTGCATTTTAATTCTTATTTAGAGTAACATTACATATTAAATAAAGAACAACATAAGAAGTTGAGAAAGACAAGAGAAGAATGGAAAAGGCTTTATATTTCAGTATCTTTGGTGGTACTTATTTCTATACCTTTCAAACAAGAGGCCCCACATATTCATTTTACATTGGAACCCGACAATTATATTTCCAGCTCTGGTTTTAGGAGCCATTCCTGGAAACATAACTTTAGGTTTATTTCTCCAGTCTTTATAAAGATTCTTAGAAGTATCTAAAATTCATTAATCAACCCCATTCACTTAAAAATTAATAGAGGGGACTCACTTGTTTTGCCAACTAAGAACTCTCATTACATGCATAAGATAAAATATAATTCTATTATCTATAATATGCACTTTAAATTCTAAGAGCATAGGAGAATTTTGAAAAAAAGATATAAAATATTTTGGTTATTAGTTTCACATAAAATGAAGGGAGCATATTGTAGTTATTAATTAAACTTGGTTTTCATTTCTTCAACATTCATTATGACACCCTGAAATTGATGTAACCTCATATAAGAATTCAAAAGTTTCACAGTTATAATTTTAATATATTAGAACTCTGCCATTAGAAATTTCTTCTGTAAAATGCTTTCATAAAATTGCTTTTTCTAAATCAATTATGTCTCTTTTTCTAATTCTTTCAAATTTCCCTTTATGGAATGCTAATGTTCAACACTGTTCTATTAAAATGTTACCATTATAGCTTTGTAAATGTTTATTATATGCTGCTTTTAATGAAATGATGGCCTTATCTTTGTAGGGTTAGTAGGGACAGTGAAACAAAAATAATTTTTGACTTTGTTCAAACTAGGCATTGTATTTATCTCATATTCTGTTAGTCTATTAAACACACTATTCTCTGCTCTCGTTTGTCCAGAGATGGCTAAAGATTTAGAGGGGAAAAAAAATCCTCCCACATTCTTTTTACAAATCTGACTTCAGATAATTAAATATATTCTCTGCTACATGGAAGAGACTGAAAGTATTTAACAAATCTAATAAATGACAAAAACACAGACTGGTCAGGCATATCTATACTTTGCCATTATAGTTACTTTAAAAGTGTATTTTCTTGTTTCAGTATGGGTTTCAAAATAAATTTTATGGCAAAATGGTTTCTTTTAGATTCTTTTCACTGTGAGCAGCATTCGTGTATATTATACTGATATAACAATAGTATTGAGGCCCTTGTATTTTAAAGAGAGTATTTAAATTGTTTTGATTTGAAATATGTTCTTAAGGAGGAGCCAGTAGAAGAAATAGTATGTTTATAAGTCTAAAACAAGGTAAAAACAATCAAATATGAAAGGAAAGTAGTTACTCCTTTGGATCTTTGTGCTTTTTTCAATTTTTATGAGGTTTTTTTATGAATTAAACATAATTTTTCTTTATCTTTCAAATTTCTGTTTAATTTTGGCCTTTTTTTTTTAATTTTTTTTTTCAACGCTTATTTATTTTTGGGACAGAGAGAGACAGAGCATGAACGGGGGAGGGGCAGAGAGAGAGGGAGACACAGAATCAGAAACAGGCTCCAGGCTCTGAGCCATCAGCCCAGAGCCCGACGTGGGGCTCGAACTCACGGACCGCGAGATCGTGACCTGGCTGAAGTCGGACGCTTAACGCACTGCGCCACCCAGGCGCCCTTAATTTTGGCCTTTTTAAGTTGATCTGTATTTAAACTTTTTAAGTAGTCAAGGAATGAATCATTGCTTTTATGCATAGAAAGATTTTGAGTATATGGTCCATATTAATTATATGTAGTAAATTATTTTTTAATGTCATGAAGATATTTTTTTTTCCAACGTTTTTTATTTATTTTTGGGACAGAGAGAGACAGAGCATGAATGGGGAAGGGGCAGAGAGAGAGGGAGACACAGAATCGGAAACAGGCTCCAGGCTCCGAGCCATCAGCCCAGAGCCTGACGCCGGGCTCGAACTCACGGACCGCGAGATCGTGACCTGGCTGAAGTCGGACGCTTAACCCACTGCACCACCCAGGCGCCCCATCATGCAGATATTTGTAATAATTCTTTTAAAATCATTTATCAATTCACTTATATTTATAGTCACTTTTCTAGCATTTATAATTTGGGGCTCTTTATGTTATATAAACAAATTATTTGGATGTAAAAGATGATTTAAGCTATGAAAGTACATACCAAAAATTTCTAGAATGCCCTAGAAAAATTGCAGTGGCTTAAACATTAAAAAAATACAAATTGAGACAAAAGGATTACATAACATTTAAATGAAATATACAAGGTATACCTTGGAAAATATCAATTAAATTGCTTTTCTATCTGTTTAAAATGCATAAAATAGTCCTTGCACTACATGATAAGCTAGTACAAGCAGACAATGACTGCAGGGTTTTACTTTCTGCCAGAAGGAAGGGCATTCACATGTATTTCTCCTATTGCCTTCTTTGTTGAATTGTTTGAGTGCAAAGGGCGTAAACAATTTGACTTAGTCTAATTTTAGGGTTAACATTATTTACCAGATTGGGAAGGTCATTTTGGTGCTAGTATGTAATTAATGTAAGAAGCAATTGGTAGAGTACTAAGGACAAAAACAAAAGACAGAGTGGTTCCTTGTTTTAAAACATAGAATTTTTTTAAAAAAATGCTTATTTATTTACAGAGAGAACATAATGGGGAGGGGCAGACAGAAAGAGGAAGAGAGGGAATCCTAAGCAGTCTCCATGCTGAGTTTGGAGTCCGACGTGGGGTTCAGTCTCACGAACCGTGAGATCATCACGAACGGTGAGATCATGATCTGAGCCAAAATCAAAAGTCCCACAGTTAACCACCTAGGCGCTCCTAAAACATAGTATTTTTTTATGTATGGTTGCTGAACTTTTACACTTTTAAATTACTATCATTTATAGAAGTTGAATTTTCTATGCCTTCTCTTGTGTTCTTGACATTACAGATCTCTCCCTGCTAGTTAACTGGCTTTTTATTTTATTTTATTTTTTTTCAACGTTTATTTATTTTTGGGGCAGAGAGAGACAGAGCATGAACGGGGGAGGGGCAGAGAGAGAGGGAGACACAGAATGGAAACAGGCTCCAGGCTCTGAGCCATCAGCCCAGAGCCTGACACGGGGCTCGAACTCCCGGACCGCGAGATCGTGACCTGGCTGAAGTCGGCCGCTTAACCGACTGCGCCACCCAGGCGCCCCTTAACTGGCTTTTTAAATATTACACTTCAATGATTATTGATTTGGGGACAGGTAACCAGTTTGTGAGAGCTTTGCCTATCAGTGTAGTAAACACCTATGTAGAACTTGGGATTTCAATGTTGAGTTATTTGAAATCAGGTGTGGGTCTCAGGCCCACATGCCAAGGTAGGACTCAAAACATGTTTGTTGAATCAAATTTATTTTCAGAAATGTATAGTGTTTAAAACATAACTTTATATAATTATACATGTTAAATATCCATGATGATAGTACATTTTACACAACAAATATAGAATGCTTTTCGAACTTGTAACAATCCTCTGTGTTGTTTTTAGTCTTAAAATTGATCCAGTATCTACCATCTTTTCCAGGCTTTCCAAGTATGCAATCAGAATAAAGTCATAAGTTTACAAAGATATAGCAATTATACACATAGTTATAAAAATACAAAAAGTTCAAGGTACTTTTGTGAAAGCTATTTAAAAATATGTTGATATACTTCTAAACCAGATTTTTTTGTGTTAGGTCAGTACGTTAACTTATTCTAAAAGTAACCTCCAATATTTGTTTCAAAATAGTACAATAATGTTTGTTCTTCGTTGCCCAGCTGTAGAACTTGGGCTTTTTTTAAAAGATGCATTTGGATTGAGACAATGTGTTCAATGTTACAATATGTTCCAATTCTTCAACTTATTTTCTCAGGTAACAGATGAGCTATTCTTTAGAAATATGTTATGATATTGTGAGGAAGCAGTGCACTATGACTGGAGGAAAGATTTTAGAGGTAAGTTATAACATAAGGTAGACATTGTGATTTTGAGATATGTGATTAGAGATGTGAAGGAATACCAATTTGTTTATTTAAAAAATGTTATTTTATTTTAAAAAGAATGTTTATTTTTGAGATTGAGAGGTGAGTGGGAGAGAGGCAGAGAGAGAGAGAGAGAGAGAGAGACAGACAGACAGACAGAGGATCTGAAGTGGGCTCCACACTGACAGTGACGTGCCTGATGTGGGGCTTGAACTCAGGAACCATGGATCATGACCTGAGGCGAAGTCAGACATTCAACCGGCACAGAGAATCTTATACATTATGGCTATCTGCCTTACCTTTGTATTAACTATGATTATGAAGAATAGAGAAATTACAGTAAACTATGATGAAAGGAGTAATGGCATATATTTTAAATTCTTTTATTGAACTGGAGACACGTGGAGTTATTCTGAGATCATACAGTGTTCTCAGGGGAAATTCTAAATATTACATATATGTAGCAAGAATTATAAAGGCTTCTGCATGCATTCTTCAGTTTCTCCAAAGAAAGAGAAAATCTACTTGAGCAATGATTTCAATGCTAATGAATTATAATCTCAGTTTGTTAAACTAATATATATTTGTCCTTTACCACCTACCTTAACTCAGGTATGTGTACAGCATGCATGAATAGAGAGGTCATTTTTATCAATTCAAATCAACCATCTGAACTCTCAATATGTTGCAGAAAAGCAAATAAACAAAAACAAACAAACAAACAAAAACTAAGTGCACATTTTTCAAATTAGGAGTATAAACTAGATTTTAAGAGCTTAGAACATAAAGTCATACTCCCAGGAATAGGAACCCAGTTCTGCTATTGAAGGGCTGTGGTACCTAGAAAAATTACCACACCCCTCCAAGCCTTGTATATCTCATTTATAAAACGGATTTTGTTTGTTGTGAGGACTCAGTGGGATAATCTGTATAAAGCCCTTAGCATGAAGCCTGGTTCAGATCAAGAAATTCACTAAATGTTAATGGCCAGTCAACCAAATGAGTTGCAAATATTTTGAAAAAATAGTAATTGGTCTAATGTCTATTTTTTTTAGACTTAAAAAAATTTTTAACATTTATTTATTATTGAGAGACAGCAAGAGACAGAGCATGAACATGGGAAGGGCAGAGAGAGGAGGAGACACAGAAACCAAAGCAGGCTCCAGCTCTGAGCTGTTAGCACAGAGCTCGACGTGAGGCTTGAACTCATGGACCATGAGATCATGACCTGAGCTGAAGTCAGATGCTTAACCAACTGAGCCACCCAGGTTCTCCTAATGTCTAATTTTTTTAGATATGTATTTAAAATGTTTTATTTTGATTTACAAATCTTTTTATTTCAAATTGATGCAGTTGATAAGCAGAGACACTCTTATAGAAACCTTAATAGGATAAATGTGAGTGATAGCACCAGTCTAGAGTAAGGCACTTTGAAAAAACTGACTGTTTGAGGTTTTAGAATATCAGAACTTATGATTATAATTTTCAGCTGAAATACCATTACTTAATGTATTTATAAACCATTGTGATAGAAATAATTGGAAATAAATGTAATTTAAGAGTATAATATATTCTGTTTTTATGCAGATAGATTCTGAAAATTTTAGACTAACTAAAGTATACTGTATTAACAACATTTCACACCATTCCAAATTTTAGGAACAGTAAGGAGTACGAGTGGAAGAAAAATTATACATATGGATTATCATCTTTCTCAATTTTAGTTTTGGGTGATATCTGAAAGAGTCAAATGAATTTGAGAGACCCTTGGAGAAATGCCATAAATTAATATGGATACTTAAAAGATTTTGTGCTGACTCAAATTTTTTTTAATCCTTCATATATTCAAAGATGTGCTTCTATCCAGTAACAGTTTTGCTAATTCAATACTTTTCCCAGAAAGATTGAGATTTTTGAATGTCCTGTACGTTGACATCCTTGATGCACTAAATATTTTGGCCTGTTCAGTTGGTTTAGTCACAGTTACTATTCTTCTGTGCTTTAATGATTCAAACACTAATTCCCTAAAATCATTTAACTATTTTTTAATAATGATAGCAGTACGTTGCTCCTGATAAGCTAAATTGATATAGGTCTACTGGTTTGGGTTTGAATATTTTTTATTTTTAAAATAGATGTTTAAATAATAAGGCAAAATAAGCACATGGTAAAAATGACAAGTGTATTCAGAAAAACTAAGTCACCTTTCCTCTGTAGATTTTCAACTACTTTCCTATAGAGGTAACTATTATTAGCATCTATGTATATTACTATGAATATAGAGTATACATTAATATATGAAATATTAATATATAGTAATATATTATGTATAAAAATAAAAAATATATATTATAAATATATAAATATGTAAAGTATATAACTATATATATTTACCTAAGTCTATAAATACTATCTTTTTCACATAAATAAAGTAATAAAATTTAAGCTTTTAACACAGTCCCTTGCATATATTAAGCATTTAATAGACTATGGTTGAATTGATTTTTCATAATCTTGCCTGATTTTTCCCACGAAAGACATTGGATATATATTTATTAACTTCCATTTTTGAAATAGCATAAGTGGTATGTCATTTGAGACATTAGAGCATAGGTAAATATGGTTTATTAAGGAAAGAAAATAATGACAAATAATTTCACTATCTTTATTTATTTCAAGAGTTTCTTGAAAATAACATCTTGCTTGGGCCATTTTTCCTAAAGCCATCTCAGTTATGTATGCCCCTCGACTGGCAGCAAACCACAGCTGACAGATCTTTAATGCAAACATTATCCATTACAGAGCAGAGCTTAAATGGAAAATGTGTAATTGGTTTTCCAGCAGACCGAGATCATTAATGTGAAACACACTCGAATAAGCATTGCTGGAAAGGTTTCATGCTATTGGATATTGATCAGAGGCAAAGGATCACTGCAGTTGGTAGAATGAGTGTGAAGGAAGGTGGAAAATAGCTAAAGTTGCTTAAGCATGCTAAACAATTAGCTTTAAAAATTAAAAAATAAATAAAGATGGCCTCCCTCTCAGCCATAATTTTGCCTAACTTGTCTTTGTGCTTTTTGGTTAAACAAGAAAAAGGAGATACTTATTTTTATGGCCTAGATATTTTACATCTCAGTGTAAAATAAATATATGGCTAAAGCAACATAAACACAGTGCTTCTTTTAATTTTATTCCCTAGAGACTATTGTCCATGAGAATGAGGGCTACGACCATGTAAATTCTATGGAATTTGAAAGGTTGAGTCATTTCAATAGTATTGTATTTGGGGTTTATAATTTGACAGTCATGTACTAATTCGGATGTATTATTTTTGAAATAGACTTATATCATTAAATACATTTAATAGAATTAATGAAAACTACAGCTATATATAGATTTCATATTTTTATAATGTTTTACCAAGAGCTCACATATAATTAATGATTATGATATAGATGCAGAGGGTGTCTAATACCATTTACACTTTGCACTTTATTTATTTATTTATTTATTTATTTATTTATTTACATTTTGCACTTTAGATTTAGGAAACTTGGTATGCAGAAAGACTAAGAGAAAGTTCATGTTAGAGCAAACCTTCTCATTTCTGTGACCTTAGAAATATACATTTCCAAAAAGGAAAAATAATCGTTTCTCATTTTTAAGGAAAAGCAATTTTTTTTTATGGGATAGCATGTCAATTCACAATGGAATTACAACCAATTAAGGAAGAAAGTTTCTTCCTGGTAATGATGATAATTCTATGCTTTAATTCTGAAAAACTTTCCTGCCTATGTATCTCTTTCACACATATTTTCTTATTCCATTTACATTACACCTGGTGTCTTAAAATGTGAATGACATAAGTTGAAAAGAAACTGGGGCACACAATCTAGAAATGACTTCACTCAATTTAGCTCAAAAGAAATAATATTTTATTTACTCCTTCACCAAGTTAACGTAGAATACTCTGTACTTACAAACTGGATTAAATTTGCAAAAAAATTTAAAATCAAAATTAAATTTATATGACACTGAGGTATTAAATTTGTTTGCAAATTCTTTGACCCTCCTCTACCCATACAGAAGTGGAGTCATGTTCCCTGTCCCTGGAATTAGAATTGGCTATTGACTCACTACTAATGAATAGAATACTATTAAACAACAGAGCTTCTAGGAATCATAAGGCCACTGTCTCATAAACCCAAGAGATTAGTGGGTATTGCTTTTGTCTAATGCAATAGATTATAAATTGATTTATTAAAAAAGTCAATTCCTTGTTTAAGGAATATATACCAGCTTGTACTGAGAGAAACAATTTAAATAGATAATTAGATCCCTAAACTCCAAGGTCAGAGACAGGCTGGAAAATCTATAGTATTGAAAATATGGTCTATGTTTTACGGAAAAGAAAGAATGACTCAGAAAGGGGAACCAAGACCCTGAAAGAGAGAGACAGGAGCCATGGTGAACAACTTCTGGAAATTACTTTTAAACTTTAGTTAAAGAACTGGCAATATGCCTGATGGATTTCGGAATCACTATGGACTAGTGATTGTTGTGCACCTATCTTTTATTTTTATTTTTATTTTTTTTTCCATTTTGAATCACTGTATGTTTATTGTGGAATGAAGAGAAATCTCTTTAGTTAATAGGTTTTCAGATAAAGAAGAACCATACTCTCGCTGGCATATTCAAGAAAAATACTTGAAGTACATATTTACATAATTTGGATCTTAGAACTCAAGCTGAAATCTGATACTGAATAGACAAGTTTTTAAGGGGTCTTAAAAGGGAATTAATGAATTTTGCTTATGGAAGAAATATAAATAACATGTGGCCAGACAGAGGATTTGAGTGGCTTTAAACATGCCCACAAATTCTTTGAGATTCCTCCCTTTAAAGAGTGATACCATATTTTCATCCTCTTGAACCCATGCGAATTTTATTAATTCATATTGAATGAACAGATTACCACAGAAGTGATTCTGCGTCATTTGAATCTACGTCAGAAAAGACAGTGGTCTTTCTTCTGGCTCTCTTGTTCTTTGGGGTTGCTTACTCTTAGAACTTAACCATCCATCATGTCATGAGTAAATCAAGCAAAGGCACAAAAAGGCCTCGTATAAGTGCTCTAGTCGGAGGCCCAGTGAAGCTGTTAACAACAGACAGAATCGACTACTAGGTATGTGAGTGGCTGAATCTTTAGTTACTTTCATCTTTGGTCCACTGCAGCTCATACCATATGGAGCATAGAAAAACTGTCCTTACGAAGTCCTGCCCAAAATTGCAGATTTGTGAGCAAAATGTATCGGATAGTTGTTTTAAGAGACTCAGTTCTGGGATGATTTTCAACGCAGCAATAGATAACTGGAACATATGATACCTAAAATTGTTGAGTGAGGACAGGATGAGATCATTTACTCAATAAATATGTATTGAGTAGCAACCATGGAAGTAGTCTCAGAATTTAGCCTGAAAATAATGTACAGTCTACGTGATTTAAAACAATCCCTTAAATGTTTTGTATTTTCTCATTTCAGATTTTCTGAGACCACTATGGTAAAAACTCTTCATAATCAATGTCCAATTATTTTTTTAATGCAAAAGTGTATAAGAAACGAGTCGTCACAATAAAATGTGGTTCACTATATGAGAAGAGTACTTAGAATGCCAGACCCGGAAATTCAGCTCCAAATTGCTGTACATGCGTCCACGTACATCGATTGTAGAGTTCAGTGATCATATATGTGCATATATTCTCCAGAAAACTCTGGGAACATGGCTGAAAAGCACCTGTAACTCACTGAGAACAGAGGTATTTCAGAAAATCTGCGAGAAGCTGAGTAACTCTGGATTTTTCAAATGTGCTTCCCATTGTGCACTTTAAGTCAGAGAGACTTAATGTACACTATTAATTCAGAGATACAGAATGTAGCTTAGGAAGCAGCTGTGCGTAGTTAAGTCTCCATGTTACCACATCCCAATGCTTAGTTTTACGTTAAGAGTTGTGAGGCGACAGTAATTAAAACATCAATGGAGATAGGCTGACGTACAGATCCCTGTGGCTTCTGACAGGCACCTCTCATAATTACTTTCCCCTCCAATATTAAATGCAGCTGATAAGAGAAAGAAAAGTAAGAGTTTCAGAGGTATAGGGAGGATTTCACTGGAGGAGATGTCTAGCCTTGACTCATTGCCCTTGGTACATGCCCTAGTACTATAAAAACCACCGCCAGTAGGAGGTTAGTCAGGAATGCTATCCCAAAGAAAACTGCTCCCACAGGATCACTATAAAGCATGTGTATTTGTCGACTTTCCTCATAATGCCCATCATTCATTTTCCTCTCCCAGAACCAGTTCCCTTGTAAATGACTCACTTCTTTTCAAAAGTTGCACATTTGTGTAGAGTTAAGCATATTAGGATATACTGGGTCACAGTCTTTCTTAATACAATAGCATTATTTCCTCTGAAGGTTGGTGCATTAAATGGAGCATAAATTCTGTATTCACCATAGCCCCTGTCATGTGGAATTGTTTATTTTTCCATTAAGATTTACTGTTTTATGCCTCATGTTTTATACTACTCTGCTATTAGCTGAATACATGTTTAGGAGTGTTATATCATCTTTGAAAATGTGTCTCTATTGTTATATACTATCTGTCTGTGTTTATCCCTGATAATCTTCTCTGTTTTGAAGTCTAATTTACCTGCAATAAATACAGCTATTCCAGCTGTTTTTGGTTAGTGTTTGAATGATATATATTTCTTTAGCCATTGCTTTTAATTTATAAAGGTATTTACATTTAAAACGAGGCTTCATGTAAATATAAATGGGTTGTTTATTGCTTTTTAAAATCAGATCTGACAATTTCTGTATCTTAACTGTTTAGACCATTAACATTAAAAGTTATTATTGATATAGTTGGATTAGAAGTGTATCTTCTTGCTTGTTTTCTATTTGTTGTAGTTTTTAAATATCTTTTTTTCTTTCTCTATCCTTTTCCTTGTTTTAATTGAGAATTTTCCATTATGTCCTTTTATCTCAATTGACTTAATAATATTTATAACTTTTAACTTTTTTAGTAGTTGCCTTAGGGTTTAAAATAGAGATTTTAAATAATCTGAGTCCACCTTCAAATACTATTATACTTCTTTAACTGTAGTGTAAAGATATTATCCTACTTATTCCCAATTTCTCCCTCGTATCCCTTGTACCATTGTTGTCAGACATTCAGTTGACAGCCAATACTTTGTTATTACCATTGCTTGACATGGTTTATTGTTTAGAGCAATTAACAACAAGAAATTAAAAAAGGAGACTTTTACTTTATTAATTCCATTTCTGATTTTTATTATATTCCATGTTTCTGCTATACCATCTTTCTTCTAGCTGGAGAATTTCCTTTAATGTTTCTTATAGAGTAACTCTATAGGCAATAATTTCCCTCAATTATTGTTTGCTTGAGCAGCACTTTGTTTTTCTCATTTTTGAAGGATATTTTTGCTGAGTGTGAAATTCTGAGTTAATAAGATTTTATCTTCTTTTTTAACAGTTTAAAGAGGTCACTTCACTGCCTTATTGCTTATAGAGTCTTCAATGAAAAGAATGCTGTAATTTTTATTCTCTTGTCTTTGCAAGTATACCACCACCACCCTCTGCCAGATACCTTCAAGATTTTTTCTTCATCTTTTGCATTTCTGCAGCTCAAACATGCTGCTTCTAGGTGTGGGCTTTTGTTTGTTTACCTCTGTTATTTATCCTATTTGAGTTCTCTAAGGTTCTTGGATTGGCTTGCAGGATAGTGCTTCCTTGTTCTGCCTCTACAGATTAAGCCTTTTTTTTTTTTTATGTTTACTTATTTTTGAGAGAGAAAGGTGGGGAGGGCAGGGGCAGAGAGAGGGAGACACAGAATCCAAAGCAGGCTCCAAACTCTGAGCTGCCAGCTGAGAGGCATCAGCACAGAGCCTGACATGGGGCCCAAACCCATGAACAGGGAGATTGTGACCTGAGCCTGAGTCGGATACTTAACCGACTAAGCCATCCAGGAGCCCCCAGGGTAAGCATTTTAATTTATAAGGGAAATAGGGGAAAAGGATGTTAGCAAATCCCTGCAGTTGCTGTTTTCTTACCCAAGTCAGCACGTCAGGGGTGTTCTCTCCTACGCTCCCCCAAGAAAGCCTGGTGGGTTTCCTAAAGGTGACACCTGAAAAAGGACGGAGACTGCAAATATGAGTGGTCTATAGACTTCTCACTTCCATGCTAGCCCACGCTCAGCCTTCAGCAATGCATTACATTTTATAATTTCATCTTCCTACTGTCTTCTCTGGCGTCTAGTGGCACATTCCCCATGAAAACTAGTGTGTGGGTTCTGTTTTAAACTGCAGGCCCCCGACTTCTCTATGCCTCCATTTCAGGTTGGTTGTTTGCTTTATGACCTCATTTCTCTGAAGAATTGAAGCAAGTTTGTTAACTTGGAACATATCCAGCATTTTTCTCATCAGGTGGAGGATGACATCCATCCAGCTCTCTACATTTTTGAGCTGAAGTTAAAAGTCCAAAGATAAATGTTTTAATACATATTTATTTATTTATTTGTGAATCAAATAAGTTGATAAACAAAATGCTAACCCGGTTTGGAAAATAAAAATTCAAGAGTACAAAACAGTCATCCCATTGAATCTAAGGCCCTCTAGATGTGCGTCTTTGGGCTGTGACTGGAGCTTGCCAAATCTGCAATTCTGTGAATTGAGTATTATAATGGCAGTTTATCAGGGGTGTACCCCATCATAGAACAAAAAGAGAAAAGTAGACTGGGTCCTCTGAGGTGGAAACTTGGAAAATAATGGAGGAGAGTGAAGAACGTAGTCATTAGGGTCAAGCTGAGAAGCAAGAGTTACTTGAAGATGGGACACAGATAGCAGTTGGCATTGACAAAAGATTCAAGAAACTAATCGATATAACAGAGAATCCTGAAGAACAGAATTTATTTCAAGACAGAAGTTTTATGTAGATTTTATCCACTTCTTTTCCCTTACCATTTCATGGGTTTGGTTTTTTTTGCCCTATAGAAGGTTTTAGTTGAATCAGTGACATTTTTGTTTTAGTTGTGATACAGGACTCAACTTCTGTTGACAGTGCTTCCTATTGGCTTTCTAAGGTGGTTAAACATAAAACAGCAGAATTTCCAAAATCTTTTTTATGTGCAAACCACTGTATTTTGATATTGAATGATATTGAATTGATTTCCTGAAATATTTTTAGATAGAAGTCTTTCAGCTTTTAACAGTATTGTCATAGATTATAGATTGAGAAGAAAAAGAAAAAAAAATCACATGGGTCAACCCCCTTTTTTTTTTAACATTTGTTTATTTATTTATTTATTTTTAATAGGGGAAAGCGCGAACGCAGTCCCCCACTACCACAAATTATGCAGTCGAGTTTCCCACATTTGGGGAAATCGCAGGGGTCAGCACATCCGGAGTGCAATGGATAAGCCTTGTCCCGGGAAAACCACCTTCGTGATCATGGTATCTCCCCTGCCAGGTAAGTATGTTTATTTATTTTCAAGAGAGAGCACAGGGGAGGAGCAGAGAGAGAGGGAGACACGGAATCTGAAGCAGGCTCCAGGTTCTGAGCTATCAACACAGAGCCTGATTGGGGCTTAAACCCACGAACTGTGGGAGGATGACCTGAGCCCATGACCTAAGCTGAAATTGGACACTCAACCAACTGAGCCACCTAGGAGCCCCTAAGATGGGTCAATTCTACCATGTCTTGGTCATAATGCTTCTTGGGCCAGTTTATGTTCTACTGAAGAGGCTTAATAATTCCCCTTGCCAAGCTTTCATTTTCTGAGGTGTTGATTATCTACAAAGATAGGGGTTAAAAAATCAAACAGAGTAAAATCATAATAAGTTGAAATCATGTGTGCTCAGTGAAGGAGTGTGTTAAATGGTAATATGTAAAGTCTACCTTAATGATTAAGTTAACTAATCTTGCCACTGTTACAAAAGTAAAACCTCAACCTATTTACTTATTTAGCCTGCAGAAGGTCATGCCTTACTATTCTGCCTTAGTGATACATTTGGGATATCCACGGAAGTAAAGCATCAGTCACTCTGCAGTAGAGAAAGATTTCAAAGAAAAATTTTATTAGTATCAAGTAATATTACTTAGGGGAAAAAAGTGTGTTCAAACAATTTCCAGCAACTCTAAAATCCTATGCTAGAAGTTTCTTTTCTGTTGGAATCATAGAACTTTAATATACCAGTGGGCAGGGGCGCCTGGGTGGCTCAGTCGGTTGAGCATCCGACTTCAGCTCAGGTCACGATCTCACCGTTTGTGAGTTCGAGCCCCGCGTCGGGCTCTGGGCTGATGGCTCAGAGCCTGGAGCCTGCTTCTGATCTGTGTCTCCCTCTCTCTCTGCCCCTCCCCCATTCATGCGCTGTCTCTCTCTGTCTCAAAAATAAATAAACATTAAAAAAAAAATAATATACCAGTGGGCATTGTCTAGTTGTAAGTATAAGATATATTAAGCAATAATATAAGCAGTTATATGTTTCATGGGCAAAATGCATTTTCAATCATTATAGATTATTGGCTATTCAAGGGCACATTGCATATGTGGAAATAAACCCTTTGATATGTTTTCAAAAAAATCTTGTTTCTCTTTTTTCCTTCCTCATAATCCAGATTAATTAATTACCTAAAAATAATGTATCTCAAATAAAGGTAGAGAAACAAAGGTGCATGAATTACTTCTCCTACAATATATTGGTGGTACATATTGAGATACTGGTTATTGAGAAGTAAAGGATTTTTTCTGATTCAAATTTTATTGTGATTGAAGATTTTACCTAAGAAGTTCTTCTGACTTAAATCTGAAGATAATTGGTGATTTTTTGCTTTAGATCTCAAACTGTAGCAGTATTAGCAAATATCTGATCATCTGTTGCCAGCTGTATTCTAGAGGGTAGAATTCTCATAAGGGAGGATCTTTGACTCCTCTCTGTGTTGATAGTTAGCAGCACTCTAGAAGAGATTGTGGACTAGGATTCTGGAAAGGATACAATTTGAAGCATCTCAGAAGAGTCCTCACTATCTTGGAATGTCACTTAGGCTGCTGTGGATAAGGGCCACATGGTCTGACAAAAATAATCTCAGAGATGGAGTGAGATCTGGTTTATTTTCCGAAATGGGGTCACTTTTGAGGTCTACACCCAAAAATGATATAAGCAAGGAACATTAAATGGAGCGTAAGGCTTGCTACCCCAGAACAATGAACTGTGGGATATGGGTGGCGAAAGAAAATATTGACAAAACAATCTTGAACAAACACAAAAAAGTTAAGTCAGAAAACATAGAAAATATTTGGAAATTTTAATTTTACACAATAGTTGCTTGAACTTGTATATTTTTATTGCTTTCTAGGGTGATTAAAATGAACAGAAAGTGTATATACACATAATTTATATTTATATTTGTTACGATGTTGATACCTCAACTAAAATCAATTTATAAGTTTACCATTTGTAGAAACTTAGAACAAGCCATTTATTTATTTTTAATATTAAAATTTTTTTTTAATATTTATTTATTTTTGAGAGAGACAGAGAGAGACAGAGCATGAGCAGGAGAGGGGCAGAGAGAGAGGGAGACACAGAATCTGAAGCGGGCTCCAGGCTCTGAGGTGTCAGCACAGAGCCCGACGTGGCGCTTGAACTCACAAAGTGTGAGATCATGATCTGAACCCAAGTCGGATGTTCAACCAACTGAGCCACCCAGGCATCCCTATTTTTAATCTTTTAACATAATAACCGCTAACAAAGGAGATTGAAAAATAAATAATCTATCTGAAGTATCTGTATGTTTACACCCAAATAATTATTATAAACCAGATTTTTGAAAATAATTTTACCAATGCAGTGCATATATTAGAGAGTCAGAATAATACTGTTTTATCTGTTAATGCATTAATGTTTCTCACTAACATTCCTTGTTAACTGGCTATATTTTAGAGAAATGATTTTGACAAGAAATTAATTAGCTTTAAACTTGACAGTTTGAAATAAAATTTTTTTTTTTTTTAGTATTCCAAGGTGAGTTATAATCATTCAAAGAAATTAAATCAGGTCTAAATTTCTCCCTCAATATTTGGCACCTTGTTATTTTGTACTCTAAGTCCTAGAATATATGCTGTAAAAAAAGACACTCAAGTCAAATAATAGGTTGAGCCTTGGCTCTGCCACATAAATACTGTTTAAATTTTTTTAAATTAATTATTATTTAAAATTTTAATAATATCTATCTCAAAAGGACTTCAAAAGATTCAATTAAATATTGTATTTTAAATGCCTAGAAAACAGCTTGGTACATAGGCACAAGTTTTTATTTAATATTCCTCAAAGGTATTTATTTTTTTTACATTTATTTATTTTTGAGAGACAGAGTGAGACAGTGCATGAGTTGGTGAGGGGCAGAGAGAGGAGAGACAGAATCTGAAGCAGGCTCTAGGCTCTGAGCTGTCAGCGCAGAGCCCAACGAGGGGCTCGAGCCCATGAACCACGAGATCATGACCTGAGCTGAACTTGGATGCTCAACTGACTGAGCCACCCAGGCGCCCATCTCAAAGGTATTATTGCATATTAAACTATGTTCCTAAGAAATCCCCTATCTTTTTGTCTCCCTATTCCCACCCACTTTTCACGCATTCATCTATTCGTTTGTTTTTTCAAAAATTATTTCTTGAACAATATTTGAAGCTCTAAGCATATAATAATGAGTGATAAATACAAGTATAAGCCTGTAACAGGTCCAGTTTGACCTATTGTGATTTGAGATGGGGGGAAAAGGCCGTGAAGGGAATAGTTCAGGGCAAGGGCAATAAACAAATGCCAAAGATTTGAGGCAGGAACATGACAATGTAAATGGAGATGCCAAGGAACGTAGTGAAGCCAGAGCAAAGTGAGTGAGTGTGTAATAGGACAACAGGGAGTTGGGACCATGCCATTTAGGGTTCATAATCCTTTAGCAAATACCTACTCAGTACATATTATTGTACTTGTCAGACACTGGGTATGAGGTGGGCTCTAACTGGGTATGAGATGATGACAAGAAAATTTGTAATGATCATAGAAAGCAATAGGTGCTTTGACAGAGGTATTAATGAATGAAAGGAAAATATATACATGGGGGAATACTTCATAGATTGAAAAAGTGACTTAAATTGACACTTAAAGAAAGAATGAAAATTATTCAGGTGAACCGATTGAAAGAAGGGCTGCACAAAGGGGGAGTAAATAGGAATCTCCCTTTGAAATCAAGGATTATTGAGTCGAACAATACAGTTTGGCTCAGGACACAGAGGAGTTCTTCAGACACTTTTTGACTCAAGGATACTGTCAACAATAGTAACAAAGATACGTAGGAAATTATAAAATACGTGAAAATTAAACAACACAAAACTAAATAACCATCGACTTAAAAATAATCCTAAAAAAAGGAGAAAATGCTTTGAGATGAATGACAATGAAAATCCAGCAATGCCAAAACATATGAGCTTTAGTGAAAGCAGTGCCTGGAGGTATATTTACAGCTATAAACTTGAATATTAAAAAGGAAGATCTCAAATCAATAATAGCCCAATTTTAAAAATTAAAAAAAAAAGGTCAAACACAAAGAAGGCAGGAAAAGCAGATGATGTAGATTAGAATGGCCATACATTAAATAGAAAATAGACAAGTAATAGAGAAAATCAATAAACCGAATTTAATTCTTTTTAAAGATTAAAAAAGACAAACCTTTAGCTACTGACTTAAGACAGAAGGAGAGAGAACGTAAAGAAATGAGGGTGGGATATTACTACCAAACTTGCAGAAAAAGGGTTACAGGAGGATACAGTGAACAACTGTATGCCAATATAATAGATAACCAAGAAAAAAATAGACAAACTTTGAGAAAGAATAAACTGCGAAAGCCAACTCAAGAAGGAATAAAAAATATAGATAGTCCAATAACCAGTAAAATCATTGAATTAATGATTTAAAAATTCCTACAATAAAAGGGACTAGATATCTTCACCAGCAAATTTTAACAAACAAATTTTAATTAATCTTTAACACTCAAAGATTAATAATAATCTTTAACAAGCTCTTTCAAAAATTGTAAAGGGATGAAATATTGCTAATTTATTCTATGAGGCCAGTATTATTCTATGAGGTATCTAATTTTGATACCAAAATCAGACAAAAGTCAACACAAAACAGAAAGGTACGGCCAATATCCCCTGTAAAAAAAAAAAAAAAGCAAACATCTCAACAAAATACCAGGAACCCAAATCCAGCAGCATATACAAATATACCATATGTATACCACCATTACCAAGTAGGGTTTAACTGGTAATACAATTGATAAATTGTCTCATTTTTTGTTGATTTAGGAATTTCATTTCTCTTTGAATTTTAAAGAATACTTTTACTGGATATAGGATACTTTGTTGATAAACTTTTTCTTTCAGGACTTTGTATCATCTCACAACCTACAAAACTTCCAACCCTGCAGGGTTTCTGATGAGGATTCAGGTCTTACTTTTATTGAGGATTTCTTGTACATTATGAGTCACCTCTCTTGCTCGTTTGAAGGTTTTCTTTTTGACTCTCAATGGTTTGATTACATTGTGTCTAAGTATAGATAATTTTAGATTTATCCTATTTGGAGTTTATTGAGCTGCTTGAGTGGGTAGATTCATGTTTTCATCAAATTTGGTAAGTAAGTTTTCAGTGATTATTTTTTTCAAATATTCATTTAATCCTTTTTTTCTCTCTTTACCTTCTTGCACTCTCATTATGTACATATTGATAATTTTTATGGTGCCTCGTGGGTCTTTGAGGATGTTGATTTTTATTAATTTATTTTTCTCTCTGCTCTTTAGACTAGATAATTTCAATTGACCTATATGAAACTTCACTGTTCTTCTTCTAAATGATAAAATATTTATTTCAGTTGTATTTTCCAATTGCAGAATTTTACTTTGTTCTCTACTATAATTTCTATCTGCTTATTGATAGTCTCTGGGAGATATTGTTCTCATATTTTCCTTTAGTTCTTTAGGTATAACTTCTTTTAGTTTTTTTAAAGTTTATTTATTTATTTTGAGAGAGAGAGAACTCGAGTGGGGGGCCAGGACAGAGAGAGAGAACTCGAGTGGGGGGCCAGGACAGAGAGAGAGAGAGAGAGAGAGAGAGGGAAAGAGAGAGAGAGAGATAGTCCTAAGCAGGCTCCATGCTCAATCTTTAATAAGTGGACCCTGACATGGAGCTTGATCTCATGAACCATGAGATCATGACCTGAGCCCAATTCAAGAGATGGCGAGTTAATTGAATGAGCCACCCAGGTGCCCACTTCTTTTAGTTTTTTAAATATTTAAAATAGTTTATTTAAAGTTTTTGTCTCTTAAACATAAATGCCTTCTCAGGGACAAATTCTTTTGATTGCTTTCTTCACTTGCGCAGAAGCCTTTTTCTTTGTTTTTGCATATCTTTTTTTAAACTTTTTTAAAAAATTTAAATCCAAGTTAGTTAACATATAGTGTAATAATGATTTCAGGAACAGAATTTGGTGATTCATTAGTTACATATAACACCCATTGCTCATCCCAACAAGTGTCCTCCTTAATGCTCCATACCCCTTTAGCCCTTCTCCACCACCAACATCCCACCAGTAACCCTCAGTTTCTTCTCTGTTTTTAAGGGTCTCTAATGGTTTGTGTCCATCTCTATTTTTATCTTATTTTTGCTTCCCTTTCCCTATATTCATCTGTTTTGTTTCTTAAATTCCACATATGAATGAAATCACATGATATTTGTCTTTCTCTGACTTATTTCACTTAGCGTGATACACTCTAGTTCCATCCACGTTGTTGCAAATGGCAAGATTTCATTCTTTTTGATCACCGAGGAGTATTCCATTAAATGTATATATCACGTCTTCTTTATCCATTTATTAATCTATGGACATTTGGGCTCTTTCCATAGTTTGGCTATTGTTGATAGCGCTGCTATAAACATTGGGGTGCATGTGCCCTTTAGAATCAACATTTTTGTATCTTTTAGATAAATACCTAGTAGTGCAATTATTGGGTCATAGGGTAATTCTACTTTTAATTTTTTGAGGAGCCTCCATACTGTTTTCCATAGTGGATGCACCAGCTTGAATTCCCACCAGCAATTAAAAAGGGTTCCTTTATCTGCATCCTCTCCAACATCTGTTGTCACCTGAGTTGTTATTGTTAGCCATTCTGATGGGGGTGAGGTGGTATCTCATTGTGGTTCTGATTTGTGTTTCCCTGATGATGAGGGATGTTAAGCATCTTTTCATGGGTCTTGTTAGCCATCTGAATGTCTTCTTTGGAAAGGTGTCTCTTTATGTCTTTTCCCCATTTCTTCACTGGATTGTTTTTTTGGGGTGTTGATTTTGATAAGTTCTTTATAGACTTTGGATACTAACCCTTACCTGATGTGTCATTTGCAAATATCTTCTCCTATTCCATTGGTACCTTTTAGTTTTGTTGTTTCCTTTGCTGTGCAGAAACTTTTTATTTTGATGAGGTCCCAATAGTTAATTTTTGCTTTTGTTTCCCTTGTCTCTGGAGACATGTCAAGTAAGAAGTTACAGCAGATGAGGTCAAAGAGGTTGTTGTTTTCTCCTCGAGGATTTTAATGGCTTCTTCTCTCACATTTAGGTCTTTCATCCATTTTGAGTTTATTTTTTGTGTGTGGTGTAAGAAAGTGGTCCAGGTTCATTTTTCTGCATGTTGCTATCCAGTTTTCCCAACACAATTTGCTGAAGAGACTATCTTTTTTCCATTGGATATTCTTTCCTGCTTTGTCAAAGATTAGTTGGCCATCCATTTGTGGGTCCATTTCCGGGTTCTCTATTCTGTTCCGTTGGTCTATGTGTCTGTTTTTGTGCCAGTACCGTACTGTCTTGGTGATTACAGCTTTGAATAGAGCTTGAAGTCTGTAAATGTGATACCACAGCTTTGGCTTTTTTTTTCAACATTACTTTGGCCTTTCGGGGTGTTTTGTGATTCCATACAAATTTTAGAATTGCTTGTTCTAGCTTGGTGAAGAATGCTTGTATTATTTTGATGGGGATTGCATTGAATATGTAGATTGCTTTGGGTAGTATCAACGTTTTAACAAGATTTGTTCTTCCAATCCATGAGCATGGAATGTTTTTCCATTTCTTTGTGTCTTCTTCAATTTCTTTCATAAGCTTTCTATAGTTTTCAGCATATAGATTTTTCTTCTCTTTGGTAAGGTTTATTCCTAAGTATTTTACGGTTTTTGGTGCAATTGTAAATGGGATGGATTCCTTGACTTCTCTTTCTGCTGCTTCATTATTGGTGCATAGAAATGCAATCGATTTCTGTACATTGAATTCATATCTGGTGACTTTGCTGAATTCATGTATCTATTCTATCAGTTTTTTGGTGGAGTCTTTTGGGTTTTCCACATAGAGTATCATGTCATCTGAAAAGAGTGAAAGTTTGACTTCCTCCTTGCTGATTAGGATACCTTTTATTTCTTTGTATTGTCTGATTGCTGAGGCTAGGACTTCTAACACTATGTTGAATAACAGTAGTGACAGTGAACATCCCTGTTGTGTTCCTGACCTTAGGGGGAAAGCTCTCAGTTTTTCCTCATTGAGGATGCTATTAGCTGTGACCCTGAGGATTCTCTTCCTGCACCAACTTCTATCTGTTACCAATCATTTCAAGTACTTCACTTTTCATTTCTGCTTTAAAGATATTCATAATCATGGCTTTAAACACCACCTACCAGTGACAACTCTGTATTTGACATGTTTCTAACTTATGTAAACTTGATGCTATAACATCTGCCCTGCATACATATGCTAGAAACACCTTGTTCTGAGTCACATTGCCTTGGTTTCCTGCATCCCTCATCACTCTCTTCTTTGAGAAGAATCCATCTCCCAGGGGTACCCTTTCAAGGTGCCAACCAACAAATACAGAGTCTACAATCCCACCAACCTCCTTTTTCAGACTCTCACACCCTAGGCCACTAGACACTTGCCCTGATAGCTCCGGTACTAGACATCAGACAACTGGGGACAGCACCTATGCCCCAGAGTCCGTTGACATTAGTCAAATTAGTCAGTATTAAGTTTTCTTATGTCATCTTACCTGTTCCTTCCCACAGAAACCACAATAAAATCTCTTGCCCATGGGTCCTCTCTTTCCCCTGCCTCATGACTGATCCTGGGGTTTCCCCATGTAGTCCATCCCCCATGGCATGACATGTATTCCTTCTCTTTTGAGATTTGTATAAAAAACTACCTTGCAACAGTGTGTCATTAAAGTATCAATGGCATTCTCCTCCTTATTGACCATACCTAATAATGTTGGCCCCCCATATCTAAATAATAATAAAGCCTATTGAAATAGACTCTTAAGTTTATATCAACCATCTGAGACTTTTATCTGAAGTCCAGACTTATATATGCTGATTTAATACCTCCAATAGTGTGTTTAATGTGCTTAGTAAAGATAGTCAAAAACAAACTCCTGATTTTTTCCTCAAATTTGTTCTATTCCTTTTTTTCTCTAATTCAGTAAGTGATAACTCCTTCCTTCTGGTTTTATAGGCCAAATACCCTGCACTTGTTTCTGAATCTGTTTTACCCTCCACCATCAGTCAGTCATAACATTTTGTTGGCAATTCCTTCCAAATATATTAAGGATCCAACCACTTCATTTGTCACTTATACTTTACCATGCTGGTCCAAGCAACTATCATCTCTGAGTGCTTTATTGTCTATTAAGTGTTCTTTCTGTTTTTTTTTTTTTCCATTGTTATCTATAGTTTACACTTAACAGAGAAGTTCAAGTGATCCTTGAGACAGAAAGAGATAATTATAGTGACAGAGAAATGTGGAAGAAGGCAACTTATAGGCAAGAGGAGATAGATATAGGAAAAATACAGCTGTAATACAGATGTAAGGTTTTTGATCCTTATCATGAATGAGATGAAAAGTTGATGGAAGTTTTGTGGCAAAGTAGTTATACAAATTAACATGTATTCAAAAATAAACATACTACCATCTCAAAGTGTTTTTACTTAATATTTTCTCATGCTAGAGTTATATTTTTCCATATAAAATTCCCGTAAATCCTCTTACTTCTTTCACATTTTGTGCAAAATCACTGTCTTAGCAAGCCTTTCCCTAGCTAATCTAATTACAATTGACCACCCTTCCCAACCAGATTCCAACTTTCCCTGCCTTATTTTTTCCTGTGACATGTTTCACTACTTAACATTTTATATGTTCTATTTTGTTGCTTATTTTTGTGTGTATATGAGTACCTTACTAGACTATAAACTCCATTATGACATAGGTTTTTGTCTGTTTACCCACTGTTTTCTGCCACAAACTTGATTAATGACTAGCACAAAGAAGATATTAAAACATTTATTAAATGAATAATATTTTTCAGGTCAATAAGGAAATAATTAGATAAATGGTAGTGATACCTGAGACCTGAAAAACTCTTCCCATGAAATTTATGTTTGGTAAACTCAGTTCAAACCTTCATTTTTCCAACTGCCAGTAAGTGATAACAAACAGGAGTTTTCACCCTTAAAAGAGGACACACATCTTCAGCAATGTTTAAATTATTAGAAATAATCTACATATATCTTGTATCATAGTTCCTGACACCTTATAGGTACTACAGAGATGGCAATAGAAAAGTTTTACTTTTTCTATATTTTCCAAAGTCCGATGTTATTTTTTTCTGTTCTTCACACATCATTTAAATGCAATTTATGAAGTTTCTCAATTATTGATGAGGCTGTCCTTTCCTGCATTATTATAATTTAACAATTTCAAAAACTTGGCAGATGATGAAAGATGTAGTCGTTTTGTAATGATTTTGTTTTAAGATGCTTTTTATAAGAATTATTTTTTATGTTGCTTCATTGCTGGCAATAGCTGTATTTCTTCCGGACTGACATGCATCTATCACCAGCGCATCAATATTTAAAACAAACTTTGTGCTTTCCTTGGTTAGAGATATATGCTTTTAATTTTTCTTTGGAGGATGCACCAGTCAGTATAAGCATATCGCATTTACATCATAGGTTTATAGTTATTGCAAACATTTAGATTCATGACATCAAAGTTATACTTCAGGGTCCTGCCAATTAATTTCCTTTATTTTCACCCCTGAATTTTAAGCAATGATGTAATCCTCTCTTCGAAATTGCTAATTTAAAAGAAGATACTAAATGAGTATTCTCCCTTTCCAGGTTCTAAGATAATGATGTCTTAGGGAATGTCATTTAATTTTACCAACTGACAGATTTAAGATGTTACTGAAAATAAGATGGGTGACTAGAAACATTTTGAAATGTCATGCTATGCACACTGAGTACTTGACCTCATTTATATTCCTCTTCCATCTAATATAGATAAAGCACATCTGGCAATCGCTATTTTGCATGTAAAAATCTTACATATCCTTGTGAGAGCCAAGCACATCGATCTACCTCTGATGTTCAAGAATAAAATCCCTTCCTTTTAGGAAAAGTTTAACAATTAAAAATGTTTGTATTTTGTTTTAACCACTTTTGATGCATAAGCATTTTCAGATGCCCAGCAAAAGAAAAAACAAATATTATTTTATGATTATTTCGCTGAAGTATAGTATCATACATATTCGTGGCTCCTTTCTTCCTTCATTAGAATTCCAGCTTAGTGTTTCCATACCAAGAAAAGTAGCTAGCACTTAACAGGCTACAGTAACATTTAATTGAAAAAATTAATCTGACATTTTGAACTGATTACAAAGTAGTCTTCATACACACAAATTCTAACGTACATTTTTTATATGAATTTGAGGTAACAAATAATAGTAACGCTAACTATAAAAATAAAGACTTTTTGTTTGTTTGTTTGTTTTTCACCTGCAATGCTTCTCTTCCTAAAGCTTGGACAATACTAATACTTTTTCCTCTCTTTGAAAGTTATCAGCCTGGAATACCAAAGGGGAAGAAATATTGGGAAATGGAGTTTTAAGTAATCAAAGAGACAGATATTTTTTTTTATCACAAAAGCTAAAAAGAAACTTGCTAGGAGCAGGTGATTTTACAGTGTAATTTGTCTCATTTTCTTGCAAATGTTCTACATACAAGTTTCTCACTTCTGTGCATCCAGACTGGAGAAGTATGGAGATACATCCTTGAAACAGATTTGTGGTTGTATAAGAAGGGAGAAAAAAGGCTGAATTCAGATGTATTAACTCCAATAAAGAAAAACCAAATAACAGTTATTTGATTGTACTGATCATCACAGCCATGTAAAGCTGAATTGAAAGCCCTGAACTCATTTGGGCCAGGAGGGCAGAGCACAAGGAAAAGTGAAAGAGGTAACATGAATAGGGAAGACGAGGCACTAACGTGCAACGGATTCCCTTTGAACTTTGTAAGAATTAAAAGATACAGCTGTAATCTTAAACAGAGGACTCTTCTGTACACAGTTCTTGACCTAATCTACATGCATGATGATAAAACATTAAAGATATTTAAAATAAACTGATTACATTAGGAAAGAAGATCTCAAATCACTAACCTAAGCTGCCACCTGAATAACAAGAAAAAGAACAGTGAACTATACCCAAAGCAAACAGAGAAAAAAATTACTATGCATAGTGGGAATCAATAAGATATGAAACAGAAAAAGTCAATAAAACAAAAATTGTTTCTTTTAAAATGTCAATATAATTCCAAGTTGATAAGCTAATGAATGAGAAACTTTATGTCTACAAATAAGAGAAGCTAGATGAAACGGACAAATTGTAGAAGGATACACATTACTAAAATTGACTTAGGAAAATGTAGGAAATATGAATAGGCCCATACAAGGGATTGAATTAATTATTAAAAGTCTTCCACAAAGAAAATCCAGGATTATAATTCTCTGAAAATTTTAGAAAAATGATAATACTAAACTTTTTTTTACACAATACCAAAATTTTTTCAAAAAAATTTAAACTATGAAAACACTGTCTATGACTAAAAGTATTCATCCCATATATGTCAGGTTGATTTAACATCCAAAAATGAATTAATGTAATGCACCATAATAATTGACTAAAGGATGGAAAAATACATGATCATTTCCATTGAATCAGAAAAATCATTTGACAAAATTCAACACCCATTTGTGATTAAAAAAAAATGCTCAATACACTTGGGATAAAAGAGAATTTCCTCAGTCTGATAAGCAGCATTTATAAAACTACAACTGACTTCATACTTGATAAAAGACTGAATGCTTCCCTTTAAGACCAAAGACAAGGCAAGGATATCTATTCTCACCATGCATTCCACATTGCATTAGAGATTTTGACAGTATAATTAGACAAGAAAAAGAAAAGCAATTGTTGAGAGTGTAAAGGAAGAGTAAAATTGCCTTTTTTCACTTATAGAATAATCCCAAATATAAAAATCATGAGATCCACACATGAAAGCAACAACAACAGAACAAGAACCTAATAAAGCAGTCCAGCAACTTTACTGGACCTGAGACAAATGTGGAAAAATCAATTATATCTCTCTCTATTAAAAATAATCCAAAAATGAAATTAAGACCATTTCTGTTCACAATAGCATCAAAGAGAATTAAATGTTTAAGAGTGAATTTTATAAAAGGAGCACACAGCTTATGCATTTAAAGCTTTAAAAAAGCTGAAAGAAATGAAAGGAGGTCCAAATAAAAGAAGACAATCTATGTTCATGGACTGAGAGGCTATTGAGTCTTAGTTTGATGGATATTCTCCCCAAAGTTATCTATAAATTTAAAGCAATCTCTATCAACATCTCAGCAGGTTTTCTTTCTTTCTTTTCTTTTTTCCAGAAATTGACCAACTTTTTATTAAAATTTGTATGAAAATACAAAGTACTGTGAATAGGCAAAGACCTTGATAATAATGGTATATGAAGGCTTAAACGCTGGAGTCTGTCTCAAAGCTTACTACAAAGTTACACTAATCAAGACATTGTGGTACTGGCATAAGATGGACATATAAATCAATGAAATGGAATTGAAAGTAAATAAAAAATGAAGGCTCCCATTTGTGGTTATTTGATTTTAAACAGTAGCACCAAGGCAATTTAGTGGGGAAAAAAAAAATCTTTCTAACAAATAGTTCTGAGACAATTGGATATCCACTTGCGAAATGAAAAATTTCAACCTAAACCTCACATTATACCTAAAAGTTGTCTTGAATGGGTCATAGATCTAAATGTCATACCTCAAATTTTAAACGGCTTACAAGAAAATATGGTAGTAAATATTCATAACCCTGGGCTAAGCAAACATTTTTTGGATACAATACCAAAAGCATAAGCGATGAAGAAATTATAATTTGGACTTTGATAAAGTTCAAAAACGTTATGCTTCAAAAAACATGACTTAGAAAGTGAAAATACAATCCTGGGTTCTGGGAAAGAAATCCTCCAATCATATATTTGATTTGATAATACACAAAATATTTAAAGAACTCCCAAAACTCAATAATACCTATATACATAAATTTTCCATATGACCTAGGAACTTTTTCTGCAGGTATTAATACAAGAAATTTGAAAATATATCCGCACTTGCATAAAAATGTTCATTAAGGAATCATTTCTACTATCCAGCATGATGTTAGATCTTATAAAGAGATAGGATAGTTTTGTAACAAATCACAGACTGTCTTCCAAAGTCTCTACCATTTTTTCTAAATTACCATCAGCAATGAGTGAGCATTCTACCAAACAGTAGCAGAATACACATTTTTCTTAAGTTCACAAGGACATTCTCCAAGATATATCACATTAGGTCACAAACAAGGAGCCTTAGCAAATGTAAGAAGATTGAAATCAAACCAAAGATCTTTTGTGATTACAGTGTAATGAAACTAGAGATCAGTAACAAAAGAAACTTGGAAAATTCAGAAATACTTGGAAATTACACAACAGACTCTTGAACAACCAATGGATCAAAGAAGAAATTGAAAAGGGAATTAAAAAATATTTGGAAACAGGTGAAATTGCAAATGTAACATACCAAACACGGGATGAAACAAAAGCAGTTCTAAAAAGTTCGTAGTGATAAGTGCCTACACTAAGAAGAAAGAAATATCATAACAAAAGCAACAACAGCAACAACAAAACCAAACTAATCCAACATTAGACAAAGGAAGGAAATAACAAAGATCAGAGCAGAAACAAGTAAGATGGAGATCAAAAAAGCAATTGAAAAGATCAACAAACGAAGATCCGGCTCTTTGAGTGGATGAATAAAATTGACAAACTTTTAGTTAGACTAAGAAAGAAGAAGAATCAAATAAATAATATCAGCAATGAAAGAGAACACATGCAAATGAAACCAGGGAAATACAAAAGTTAATGAAATGCTACTATGAACAATAATATGCCAACAAGTTGGATAACCTAGAAGAAATGGATAAATTTCTGGAAGCGTGTAACCTACCAAGACTGAGTCAGGAAGAAGTAGAAAATCTGGACAGACAAATCACAAGGAGATTGAATCTGCAATCACATCCCCCCCCCCCCCCACTCCCCGTAGGGGCGCCTGGGTGGGTTCAGTCGGTTAAGCGGCTGACTTGGGCTCAGGTCATGATCTCGCAGTTCGTGAGTTCAAGCCCCGCGTTGGGCTCTGTGCTGACAGCTCAGCTCTCAAAAATAAATAAACATTAAAAAAAAAACCAGTAAATAAGAACCAAGGACCACATGGTTTCCTTGGTGAATTCTACCAGCATTTAAAAAAAAATTTTTAAACGTTTATTCATTTTTGAAAGAGCCAGAAACAGAGTGCGAGTGGGGGAGGGGCAGAGAAAGAGGGAGACACAGAATCCGAAGTCAGATGCTTAACTGACTGAGCCACCCGGGTGCCCCTAATTCTACCAAACATTGAATAAAGAGGGGCACTTGGATGTCTCAGTCAGTTAAGTGCCCAAAACTTGGTTTCAGCTTAGGTCATGATCTCATGGTCTCATGGGTTTGAGTCCCACATTGGGCTCTACACTGATGGAGCAGAGCCTGCTTGAGATTCTCTGTATCCTTCTCTCTCTGCCCCTCTACCACTCTCTCTCTCTCTCTCTCTCCCTCAAAATAAATAAACAAACAACAACAACAACAACAACAACAACAACAAAAACATTTAAAGAAGAATTAAGGTCAATTCTTTTCAAACTCTTCCAAAAAATTAAAGAGAAGGGAATACTCCGAAACTCATTTTACATCAGAATTACCATGATACCAAAGCCAACAAAGTAGAAATACTGAAAAATATAGATCAATACTCCTGATGAATATAGATGCAAAAATTTTCAACAAAGTACTAGCAAATCAGATTTAACAACACACTAAAAGAATCAAACACCACAATCATGTGGGATTTATCCTTGGGATACAAGGATGATTCTCACCCTGGGGATACAAGGATGGTTCAAGAAATGCAAATCAATAAATGTGATATACCAGGTTAATATATGTAAAAATAAAAACTATGTAATCATCTAAGTAGATGAAGAAAAAGTATTTGCCAATAATCAATATCCCTTCATGACAAAAACTCGCAACAACTTGGGTATAGAAGGAATAAATTCAACATAATAAAAACCCACAGCTAACATCGTTATGCCCACAGCTGACGTCATACTCAGCAGTCAGAGGTGGAAAGCTTTCTGCTGAGATTAGGAACAAGACAAAAGTCCTCACTTTTGTTACTCCTGTTCCACATAGTAGTGGAAGTCCTAGCCAGAGCAATCAGATGTAAAAAATAAATAAAAGGCATTCAAATCACATGGAAGAAGTAAAATTGTCTCTGTTTTCAGATGATGGACTCCTTTATTAGAAAAATCCTAAAAATCCACCAAAGAAACTCTGAGAACTAATAAATGTATTCAGTGAAGTTGCAAGATCAAAATCAACATGCAAAAATCAGTTGCATTTCTATGCATTAATAATGAACTATCTGAAAGATAACGAAAATCTCACGAACAATGTCATTAAAAAAATAAGATACTTAGGAATACATTTAACAAGAAAGTGAAAAACTCATACACTGTAAGCTATTAGACTTTGATAAAAGAAATTGAAAAGACACAGAAAAATAGAAAGGTATTTCATGATCATGGATCCAAAGTATTAATATTGTTAAAATGTCCATACTTTCCCAAGGCTATCTATAGATTCAATGCAATCCCTATCAAAGTTTCAATGACATTTTTCATAGAAACAGAAATTTAATTTTTTAAAATGTTTTCATTTATTTTTGAGGGCAAGAGACAGAGTGTTAACAGGGGAGGAGAATAGATAGATAGGGAGGTAGAGTCAAAAGCAGGCTCCAGGCACTGAGCTGTCAGCACAGAGCCCAACGCAGGGCTCGAACTCACAAACCGCGAGATCATGACCTGAGCCGAAGCTGGATGCTTAACTGACTGAGCCACCCAGGCACCCCCATAGAAACAGAAATTTAAAAAATTGATGGAAATAGAAAAGATCCCAGATAGCCAAAGCAATGCTAAGAAGAAGGTACCAAATTGGAGGCAACACAATTTCTAATTTCAAATTTTATTACATGGATATATCTTGAGGGTGTTATGTTATGTGAAATAAGTCAAATAGAGAAAAAACAAATACTGTAAGATATCAATTATATGTCAAATCTAAAATAGTCAACCTCATAGAAAGAATAGAATAGTAGTTGCCAATATACGGGGGATGGAAGAAATTGGGACACGTTGGTCAAAGGGTATAAACTTCCAGATATAAGACGAATAAGTTCTGGGGACCTAGTGGATAGCATGGTGACTATAATTAACAATACCATAGTATATACTTGAAAGTTTCTAGAAGAGTAGATCTTAAACATTAAATCACCACACACACACCCACACACACACACACACACACACGTTATGTCAGGGGATGTAGGTGTATACTAACCTTTTTGTGGTAATCATTAAGTATATATATGTGTATCAAATAATCACATTGTACACATTAAATTTACATATATTATATTTTCATAATATCTTAATAAATTGGAATAAAATTTGAATTTCAAAGTAATATGAAAAATAATTTATCTTGTTATCTCATTTTATGTCTTACAGATTTAAATGGGTATACCACAGAAAAATGCTTTAGGCCATTTCAGAATAGAAAACAAAATGAGAATTAGCAGAACTGGATCTGGATCCAGAACTGGATCATCATCACTGGATCTCAGTTCAATTTTATGCTATAAACCTATTATATCTTGTTTTATTTATTATAAAGAACTTATTTTTAATGTATCATGATACAAACTCTCTAGTCAAATCATATACTGTATGTGAATTCTCTGACTCCATAAGACTTTACTGGTTTCTGAAGCTTTTCTAGGGACACTTTCTCCTAGTAAAAATCATTGTAAAATTGGCCACTTAAGACCTATGTTGTATTTTGTATTGTTTCCTCTGTACAAGTTAATGATTACATTTTATGTAGTATCATTATTTTTTAGAGAAGCATTCATAGTCACCGTGTGTGTGTGACTTGGAAAGCAGTGGGAAGATTAGGTTTAGAATTACATAATTAATAATTTAGGTCAATGTATAAACATTTTTGGGTAAACAATTATTTAATTTCAGATGTAAATTTTCACTTGAAATGATTAAATCTTGCTGTCTCAAAGTATGATGTTCAGAAATAGAAAAACATTGAATTCTTTTTTTTCAATATTAGGTTGTGATAATCGTGGCTGTCAATGTCAGTGCAGAAAAAATTTCATTTTAATAATTGGTTCATGGAATCAGTGGAAAACTGACATGAAAAAATGATTGGAATACTGTACAAATACAAAAATGAAGCTGTCACCGTCTAAGTCCATTTAAAAAAATATATATATAGTGAGCACAAGCTGGGGAGGGGCAGAGAGAGAGGGAGACAGAGAGAGAGAGAGAGAGAATCCCAAGCAAGCAGTGTGGAGCCCGATGTAGAGTTTGAACCCATGAACTGTGAGATCATGACTTGAGCTGAAACCAAGAGTTGGTCTCAACTGACTGAGCGACCGAGGTACCCCACAGTCTAACTCTATTAAACTTTAACATCCCAAAGATGGGACAACCAGTCTTGGTATACTTTCCAAACAGTTAGGCCAATCTATTATGTCTCCTTGCTGAAAGACCTGATCTGCATATAATCAAAATTTGAGAGTCTAATCACATTTATATACAAAAACACGTGATAGAGGAACAGTTTAATGTACACCTTAAAAAAATAACAGGCACATCTAAGAAATGTTTTCTTCAAGACAACTAATTTGGCTTCCACAATAAATCAAAGGCATTAACAACAAATATGAAAACAGGTTGAGGGGAACTCATCTAGGATAAAAGAGACTTAAGAAACAAAACTGAGGGGTGCCTGGGTGGCTCAGACATTAAGTGCCTGACTCTTGGTTTTGGTTCAGGTCATTGTCTCAGAGTACGTGAGATTGAGCCCCGCATCAGGTTCTGCAGTGATGGCTCAGAGCCTGCTTAGGATTCTCTATCTTCCTCTCTCTCTGCCTCTCTCCCACTTGCTCTCTACCTCTCTTTCTCTCTCTCTCTCTCTCTCTCTCTCTCTCAAAAAAAAAAGAAATACAATCAAATGCAATGTAGTGTGAACCTGACATGGATCCTCATTTACATAAACATATGGAGAAATGTTTCATGACATTAGAAAAATTGATTTTTGATTATTAACTAAAACAAAGAAAACACGTTTGATTAATGTATCATATTATCATTATCAATGGTATCTTTTTTTTTTTAGAGTTTCAGGGGTAAAATGATGTGTGGTTTGCTTTAAATGCTTTAGCAAAGAAAGACAAGGGAAAAAAGGAGCACATCAATCACATGTGGCAAAATCTTGATAATTTGGGTATTAAACATTTCCTTATAGTTATTTTACACCTTCAATATATTTAAAATATTTTTAAATATGATGACTCCACTGACAGAAATTACCTGGAGGGACAGACAACACATTTGAATTTAGACAGGATCTGTACATATTTAGTCTGTCTCTACAATTAACTGTTGAACTTGATTAACAGGATAGCTCTGGAAAACAGTACGGAGGTTCCTCAAAAAATTAAAAATGGAACTACCCTACAACCCAGCAATTCAGTACCTTTTTTCCAAAGGATACAAAAAGCTGATTTGAAGGGACACATGCACCCTAGTGTTTACAACAGCACGATCAACAATAACCAAATTATGGAAAGAGCCCAAATGTCCATCTACTGATGTAAAGAAGATGTAATGTATACACACATATACATATATATGTATGTATACAATGGGATATTACTTGGTTGACAAAAAAGTGAAATCTTGCCATTTGCAATAATGTAGATGGGGCTAGAGGGTATAATGTTAAGAGAAATCAGTCAGTCAGAGAAAGACAAACATGATTTCACTCATATGTGGAATTTAAGAAACATAGCAGATGAACACAGGGGAAGGGAAGGAAAAATCAGATAAAAACAGAGAGGGAGGCAAACCATAAGAAACTCTTAAATAAAGAGAACAAACTGAGGGCTGTTGGAGGGGGGTGGTGGTGGGGATGGGCTAAATGGGTAAAGGGTATTAAGGAGGGGACTTGTTGGGATGAGCACTGGGTGTTGTATGTAAGTGAGGAATCACTAAATTCTACTCCTGAAATCATTATTACACTATATGTTAACTAACTTGGGTTTAATAAATAAGTAAATAAATAAATAAATAAATGCAAGCAAATAAAAATATAGATTTTTAACTCACTGGAAATTAAGATATGACTCAATTTGGGTAGATCAGTGTAATTGAAATTATTCTGAAAAATATTCTCTATAATCTTAAGTGAATTTTCTTTGAATTTTAAAAAAAGCGTGCAATATTTTATTTTGTACATCTTTGAATACAATTTTAAATTACTTGAAACTTCAACTATTAGTTGAATATTAGTATAGACTAAAAAATAAATTTTTTTTTATTTCTTTAAATTATTTGAGTATGTAAGAATGGCAGCATCCTATGCATTCTAGGATTCACAAAATCTAAAAAACAAGAAACCAAAGGCATGACTTGGAAAATTAGGAAACATGAAGGAAACTAGGAGGCCATAACTTATCTTTTAGCATAAAAACCTATTTTACTATATAATACTTGCATTTGTTGGAATAGGCCTTAATTTTTCATGGGCAAATTTTGAGGGGCATTAGTACAGTATTGAACTTTTTTACAACTGAGTATATGGAGATGTAAAGGTCATATGTCATTAGGGCGGTATAACATCATGCATTCTGTTCTCATTAACTTCAAGAGTAACTGCACACATTACATTATTATGTAATTTATTTTCTAAAGCAACACTACCCCATTGCATCAACTCAATCGATTATTTAAAACCTAACAGTGCTCCTACAAACTGAGACTGAAACTTCTCCACTTTTTACTGTTTCCACTATATTTTCATCTCTCATCAACCGAGTCATTGAGTAATTTATGTTTTGTTTTGTTTTAATATAGACTTTATGACCAAGGTAAAGAGAAGGGTTAAAGAATTGCCGGAGTGATGTTAGTGAATAAACCATAGGGAATGAAATCTGCCGCCAAGTTGGAAGATTTGGCTTTCTCTATGAGCATAAAAACCTCTGTAATTACAGGAGAAAAGATAGAGTTATTTGGTAAAGATATCAATAGATAGTGTTGAGAGTCTCTTTGATTGTTTTTATTTTTCCCAGTGAAATTAGGTCTATGGGAGCAGAGCAATAGCTATATATACAATTATGTATATTTATATATTATATATAAATATAAAAAGTATATATGTGTATAAATCTATATTTTTAGATATTATTTATATATTATAATATATCCATGTATAAATATACAAACTTTTTGGATAGATAGATAGATATCTCCAATACCCAGGTCAAGATATAATCTGTTTTCAACATCTTGCTAGGCTTCCTCACTCTCCCTGCCATTACCTTCAAGATAATCATAATTTAAATACTTCTAACAGTAGGTATTTTCTACCTAACTGTATGCCACACAAATGGAATCAAACAATATATAGTCTTTTTTCTGACTTCTTTTACTCCTTATGTGTCTGTGAGATTCGTGTTACTATGTGTGGTTAATTCTTTCTGTTCTTATTATTATACTTTGTGGTCATTGTACAGAATTCCATTGTGCAAATGTTCTATTTTATTTATCCATTTTACTACTGAGACAAATTTGTGTTATTTCTGGTTTCAAACAATTTTAAGCAAAGGTCTCCACATACCCCCTATTTCAATAATAGAATGTTGGTTTTGTTCCCTAGGATATAGCTACAATTCTGATACCACTTTATGTTTTAAAAAATGTTCATTCATAGCATTTTCCCTTAATTAGGACAAAATTTTACAGTGTTTGATGACTATTGCCTTAGATTATTGTTTCTTTTCTTTAAAAACTTTTTTTGTTATTATTTGCTACATTGAAAAACATAAAAAAAGAAAAAAAAACTCTTGAGACTAAGTGACTTAAAATATCAGTATTTACCTTGCTCATAAATCTGTATCTCAGTGAGGTTAAGGGTAGCTTTTCTCTCTTTTACCAGATTACAGCTTCCAAAGTAAGAAGCGAATAATCTGAACATGCTATATTATATTTCTGGTGTTTGAACTAAAAGACTCAAAAGGCTGATGGCTGGATCAGTCTGAATTTGTAAGTTTCATCACATCTATATGGTCTTACACATGATTTTTTTCAGGATGACAGTGTCATGGATGTTGAACTTCCTACCTGTCAGCACTGGGCTCTTATGGTCCATATGCTCAGGGAGATAAACCAGGTAGACTAGGAAGTTATGCAGGGTCACTTCAACCTGATTGTCTTCATCAGCAGCCAGTTACTAAAGCCAGCTAATATTCAAGGGCATGTGTTTCCATGGAGGAGTGTTGACACATCACTGACAGAAGACTCACGAGATATATTGCTGTGGCCATCTTTGTAGAGTACAATAATGGCATTTTTGGCTTTCTTTGCGGATCCATTTATTTCATTCTCTGCTCCACGTACGTCCCTTACATTTCCTAATCATAAGACCCTTTCTTTATCTAGAGATTCTCTAAATTTGCTGATAATAGTGAAATGAAATAAGCATGGGACTTGTGGGTACAAAAGTAAGAGAGGTCAAATCTTGAGAAGAAGAGAATAAAACTGAAATAAAAAATTAATATCAAAGACTCAGTTGGTCAAAAATAATTCCTGGGTGATGCTGTAAGCCATATTCAAGCCATAAGTTTGCCTCCAGGCAAACTGAAGAATAAAATAATAGACTCTCAGAACATAAGTGTCCTGCTGACTTGGAATTGTCCTATCAGGTTATGATAATTTGGGGAAGGCCTATAATGAAATATTAAAAATAAATATCCAAGTTTAAGAAACAATAATGTAAGTATACATATTTTTTTCATTTTCTTAAACATAATAATCATGAATCTGAATTTGCAGAAAAACAAAGAAACAAAATTAACAGTACATTCAACCTTTACCAATACATTCAACCTTTTCTGATATAAATTCAGAGCAGCCTAGAACATCTCTAATGCCATTTAAAGTTAGGACAAAATAGAATCATGTTTTTAAAATTTTTATTAAGATGATTGATATTTTTACACTGTTAATACTTTCTTTAGTCTTACATGGAAAAAATATTTTAGTTATTAATACTGACAATGGACAAATCATAAAACCATAAAATTTGACAAATCATAAAAAATGTGAGAGCCAATACACTAAACAAATGAAATTTCCAAAAAGATGTGGAATGTTTTACAAAAACTGTGATACTGCATTATACAAAGCATATTTTAATATAGACTATACAAATACTGAATGCCTAATAATTTGAAAATATGATGTGAAAGATAGGGTGAAAGCCTTTTACTTTATAAACTTTGAATAGTTGGTGAAAATGTTATCCTCTATGGGATGAAAAAATATAATTTATTGAAATAATATGCCATTTCAATAAACAAGTCACATGATTTAGTTGCTTGTAAAAATAATGGGTCTATATACACAACAATCAGAGATGGTATTTGACAATTATAAAAGCCTTTATACGGTTGCCCCAAGTTCAGCAGAGTCTGGATGTTCTGACCTAGACACCTGAATCCAGAGTGTGCCTGGGCACAGTGTTTGAATCTCTTGTCATTTTTGTTTGCACACGTGTCCTTGGTGATCTCATCCTGTTTCATGGCTTCATTTATCATTCATAGGTTGATAATTTGCAGCTTGTTCCAGAACTCCCACCCTGAATTCCAGCTTCCTATACCCATCTGCAATAGAAGCTACCATTTGTACATCCAACAGACGTCTCATATGGCCTAAATGGGTGATGGGCATTATGAAGGAGGGCACTTGTTAGGATGAACACTGGATATTATATGTAAGTGATGACTAAATTCTACTCCTGAAATAAAAAAAAAATTAAAAAAATAAGTGGAAAACTTTTTTAAAAATAGAGAAAGAAAATAATATGTAAACAAATAAAATATTGTTCTTAAAGAAAAAAAATATGTCTCAGTTGAGCTCTTGATCCAAACTGTAGTACCTCAGCCTCCACCACTGAACACACACACACACACACACACACACACACACACACACACACACTCTTCCCCTTAATAAAACAAAAACAAAAACAAAAACAAACCAAACCCTAGACCCAGGATAGCATCACTTAGATCAAATCCCCAACGGATCTTAATACCTAATCTAATTGCAGTTTCAACGTCCTCCAGAAATGTGGTCTTCACTGGTCAGTCAGAAATTTCTGATGAGTGCCAAACAAGTAATCTGCCACATGGCTCTCCCCTTCCCTCAAAGAACGTGAGATAATCTGCCTGCTAAGACCCCTGCTTTTCCCTCTAAGGGAAATCCACCGTGTTATTATTCCAGCAGGAATAATCCTTTACTTTTGCTAATAACTTTCTCGTCCCAGGATCCTTCCTACAAAAATGTTTCATTTTGTACAGCTTCTCAGAGCGTCCCTCTACTTGCTGGATGGGATTCTGTGTGATTTCTGAATTACATAACAAAACGAGTTAGATCTTCAAATTTACTTCATTGAATTTTGCTTTTTAATACCGTCTTCCTCTCTTCTCAATTTTAATTCATGGTGTCCATTATTTAGGTTATTTTAATTATTTACTAATTAAACTTTTCTTTTTGTCCTCTTCCTCTACTTTCATAATAACAACCATAACGGATGTGTTAAAACCCAAGCCAACTTCATTACAATACTGCTTATTACCAAGATGTCATCTCACTGAGAATGACCACTAACTAGCCAAACTCATAGAGGTGTGCCGTCAGGCCCTGAAAAATCCGGCTCTCTATTTATTCCCCACACATCTTGTATCCTATTACCTATCCTATTACCTATCCTATTACCTATCACCTGTGTTCTCTATGTGGTCACTCAAACACATCTGATATGCTCGAATCATGAAACCCTGGGTACCTCGGGAAACTTAGTTGTCTCGATAGACAGAAAATGCACCCTGAGAGATGTCTATATTCTAATCCCCAAACCTGTGCCTGCGCTATTTTGCATAACGAAAGGATTTGACAGATATGATCATTGCTGGGTAGACTGGGGAGATCCTGGGGTCCTGAGGCTTCTGTCCAACCCGTCTCTGGGATGCTGATGGAGGCTCTTGGTCCTGTCACGAGAAAGAATTCAAGGACACGCCAGACACAATGGTAGTGCGGCGCAAGTAGGAAAGTTATTAAAATGAGAGTACATTCTCAAGCTGTGAGCGTGGGCAAGCTCAAGGGAGAGCCGCACTCAGGGCTGGGTCACCATCTTTTACTGCCAATTGTTAACTAAGGGGTGGAATATTTATACCCAGATAACAAACAGGAAGCTGTGAAAAAATAGACCATTACCTGTATTAAAATATTGCTTAGCCTTATGTTCACTACAGAGTGGATACTCAATAAACATTCATTAGTAATGTATCTTTTAAAGATAGTCACAACACAAATGAAATAAAATTGTGAAGAAAGGACTTTCTGATGATTTGTTTAGAAGATTTGAGAAAGATGGCTTTCCCTGTTCTGAAAGTGCAATTAATTTTTGTATTTGTACAAAAATAATTACTAAACTTAAAGTCCTTGTAATCGATCTAAAGTGTAAACGGCTTAAACATTGCGTGTGTGTTGGGGGAGGGAGGGTGCACGTGTGTGACAGAAGAAATGAGAAACATATTTACCCAACAAGGAAAGATAGATCAGTCATCCATTTTTGGCATTCCTGATTTTCCATGGATACGGGAAAATAAATTTTCGCAGTTTTTTTTTTAAATTTGTTAGAGAACTTTTATACAGAAGTCAACTAAGGAATTCATTACTAAATCTATGTTTTATGGAAAGTTGATAATGTGATAAAACATGTAATCTGGCGCCAGGTTTCCTGAGCTAATTACCTAAGATGAGTATACAGCAGTGTTTTCATCCACTTCACAGAGATTTCATGGGATGTAAAACTCATGCTCATTACAGTGGTTAGCACCAATGACCATTTGCTCTCGTCATTACTGCTGACCACAACCACTACATGGAAAACACTGAGTATGCTGTGCACAAAGACATGGTATTGTAAATGGACTGATTCTACAGTGCTACCTCATTTCATATACCCACTTCACTCTCATTTTTCAAAATATGGATTTGGAGGGATTTATCTGTGGGCACATTTTCCTAGTTGGGGACTATATGCCACAAGAAATACAATATGTCTTTAGAGGTTTAGAGCAAATATTTCTGAACAACATTCAATAAAAAGCGGAAGTAAAATTCTATTAACAAGATGAAAGAGATGACTAAATGCAATATGTGCAGATGTTGTGGAAGCAACAGTCAATGTGGCCGCAGAGAACTTCATCCTGAAGGGAAGGTGTGTGCCTAAGTGGAAGGAGAGAATACTCATTAAATATCAATGGAGATTGGGTGGGGGAAGCTTCTGGGTGACAGCAATGACTTAAAGTTCTTAGCTGCACATCATGAGGCTAGATGGTGATGTGTTTTAGGACCTGAACTGAGTATGTTTTCGTTGTCCCGACCAAAAGAGGTAAGAACCTAATGTTTCTAACAGGAAGTGCCATACAGTAAAGCCTTTAATGACGTTCTGTTAGGCAGAACCATGTAATGTCTACTGCAGAGTGTTTAAAATGGAGAGAAGTGAATGAACAATAATGTTGATAGTAGAATAATCAACGTATGTGACAAAGCTAAATTCTTGGGTGTTTTCTAAAAACATTGTGTATGGACGGATCCAAAAGTATAAAGCAGTAAAGGCTTATGGTGAATGCATTCTGGCCTTTAAATTTTGAACCTATACACTTGATATATGCAATAGATCTTTGCTTTCTTCATAGAATATATGGGCCATAAATTCTTCTGAGTTCTTTAAGTGATTGTAATTATGAACAGGACAATATACAGTTCATATCAGGTTTTGAGATTTTATGCAGCTGATACTACTGGTTTATTTCTCCATTTAGTTTTGTTTGGGTTGTACTTATATATTTCTACTAATAAATTAAAAATACTTAAGTATATTTGCATAAAGTAGAATATTTGCTTGTTGACATGTGCAATAAACTGATGATGACTTTCATGTTGATTTCCCCCATAGACAAGCATAAGTCTTTCAAGTAGACATCAAGGAAAATAAAATTATGTTTCACCTTTGTATAGTAACTGTGTACCATATCTCCCTCCATTTACATACCGTAAATAGTGTTCTACCTTTTTTCTTTTATATGTATGCCTTCCTCTTTCCTCACCTCCTAACAACACAGAATATGAGTTATTTCTGGTCAGGAGTGGCATTTTTTTGTCCTATCTTGATAAAACAGCACATGGTTTAAGAAGTCAGATATTTGGCTCATCTAACTCAAAGAAAATATCAGGTTGTACCATTTCATACCTCTCTCCTGGATTCACAGTTCATAAAATATACGAGTGATATGACTTATAAGAAATATAATTTGTCTATATTAGTCATTTCAGATATCATCTTTTGAAAAGGATACCTTTAACCTGTCATTAACATTTATTTTATTAGCTTTGTTTTCCTTCATTTTTTAGTTTTTTCAATAGCTAATTTGTATTAATAAGTTCTAAGAATGCTTCATGATGACAGTCTAATATATATAAATGCAATAGAAAGTACCAGGTATCCCCTGTCATATATTGAATGATTATAAAGTTACATAAATTTTCAAATAAAAAGGGAATTACTCAAATATATATTAGGAATATAGCCTTTTACAAAAAGATGTAAAAAAGAACTTAATGATGATATCCTATCCAAACCAAATCATTCATATATTTAATTGTGTAACCTATTTATGGTAGATGATGGTCACAATATTTGGAAACAAACCACACACTTCTAAGCAACCCCGTGGTTCAAAAACATATCAAAAAGGGGCATCAGAAAAGATTTTGAACTGAGCAAAATTGAATAAAAAACCCCAAACATGTAAGGATTATGGATGCACCTAAATCAGTGAGTAGTGGAAAACAGCTTATGTCAATAACCTCTATTAAAAACAAAGCAAAAGAAGAAGCTAACATAAACCAAGCTGAAGAAAGGAGATGATAAGGATGAAAGCATAAATCAACGAAATAAAAGACAGAAAAAATAGACAAAATCAATGATATTAGAAGTTGGTAATTTAAAAAGATTAAGAAAAATGGCAAACTTTAGCCAAATGAATAAAAATTTAGTCACATGAATAAAGATAAAAGATGGATGTAGACTAACTGGGACAAATTGAAGATAAATTCATTAATCCTTACAAATGTCCAATGACTTTTCCAAAAATACATCCAGCTAATTCAAGGGGGCATAGATGTGCCTTTTCTACAATTTTTGTTTATACAACTGGCTAGCCATGTTCATGGGGGAAAAAAAAAGAACGTAAAACCTTATCTCATACCTTCTGATAATTAACTCAAAATGAGATTGTAGACACGTAAGAAAAAAAGTCTACTTTAACTTCTAAGAGAAAACAGGAAGAAAATCTGTGTGACCTTTGTTTTGGCAAATAGTTTAAGATGAAGGCAGAAGCATGACTCATAGAAGAAAAAAAAAATTAGGGCTCATCAAAATGAAAACCTATGTGCTTTGAAAGAAACCATTAAACAGAAAAGGCCTACAGACTGGAAGACAACAATTGCTAATCATACATCTGTAAAAGACTTGTATTAAAAGTGTATGAAGAATTCTTAAGACTTATAATGAGAGGACAAAAATCCAACAACAACAAAAAAAACAGAAACAACATTTCTACAGACAGTGTACTAAAGCAGGCATATGAATGGCTTACAGGAAATTGGAAAGATTCTCAGCATTGTTATTCATTAGGAGAATACAAATGAAAACCACAAAGAAATACCACTAAATTAACAAGAAATGTTGTAATAAAAAATTAAATACTTAGTGTGGGTAAAGTTGGGAAGAAATTGAAACTCCCACACATTATGTGTGGGAATGTAAAGTGTTACAGACACTTTGGGAAATTAGTGTTGGAGTTTTCTTAAAAGTTACACATAAGGTGTGCCTGGGTAGATCAGTTGGTTGAGCTACAGACTTCAGCTCAGGTCATGATCTTATGGCTGGTGAGTTTCAGCCCTGGGGTCTGTGCTGACTGACAGCTCAGAGCCTGGAGCCTGCTTTGGATTCTGTTTCTGCCTCTCTCTCTGCCTCTCCCCTGCTCATGATCTGTCTCTCTTTCTCTCTCAAAATAAATATTAGAAATTTTTTTTTTAAGTTACACATAAACTTACCATATGGACTAAGAAAAATAAAAACATATCGATACAAAGACATGTACTCGACTTGAAATTCTTGGGAGAATTATACACACTAGCCAAAACCTGGGAGCAATGTGTTGTTTATGAACCAGTGAATGGATAACCAAAATTTGGTACATGCATACAATGGAATACGAGTCACCAGTAAAACAGAAAACCAAAAGAAACAAAAACAAAAAAAAATGATCTACTAATACATTTTATAATATGAACCTCAAAAACATTATTTATTTAAAAAAATTATTTGAAAAGAAAGTAAATGGCTACATATAATTGGATTCATAATATTAAATGACAAGCAAAGGTAATTTTAGAGTCAGTGGTTGCCTCGGAAGTGAGGTCAGAACAGAATAACTCACATACGTGTGTGGGAGATTTTGGAGATAGTGATTAAGGAAAAAGAAAAGCAAAGATGAAAAACTGTAGAGCAAAAAAATTAAGGGAAGACAATAAATCCAAGGGAGATGAATACAATGTTGAAAATAATATGGATACTTAACCTGAGTAAATTTAAAAAGCTGAGTGGATTTTCTTTTGAAAATGTGACAAACACAGAAATAAATTTTAACCCTGAACAAACTGTAATATTTAAAGGAGTTGCATTATTAGTGTAAAATCTACCCACACCAAAACCAGCAGCCCCAGTAAGGTTTACAGACATGTCTGTCTCTAAATATTCAAGGATTTAAAAAAATCCAAATTCAACACAAATACTTCAAGTTAGTTTATAATACATGACATCATATACCTCATTTTACAAAAGAAGCATAACAGAATGAAACAATTATATAAGGATAGTATGAAAAAAGAAACTTAAAGGGAAAAGTAATTTCTTAACCTTCACAGTAATCCAAGGTTTTACTGTACTACAAGATAAATAAAAGCTAATGGTTATTTTCTCCCCAAGGCAGTCATGAGCACAAAATTATAAAATATAAAATAGTGTTTTGACTCCCTATGGTTATGCTAGCTTAATCAGGTAAACTTTGTTTATATATTTATTTATATGAATTTAGGTAGCTTTTTTGTTTTAAAATTAGTTTCAGATGTACAAAACTGTTCCATAAATACTTCAGAGTTTTGGTAAATCAAATCCTATACCCAGTTTCTACTACTAGTAAATCTTACATTGTTACTGTACCTTTGTCATAACTAGTGAGAACAACATATTTACACATTATTATTAATTAATATCCATTCTTGCTATAAATTTCTTTCATTTGTATCCAATATTTTTTGTTTTTGTTGTTGTTCCAGGATTCCATCCAGGATACCATATTGTTTTTAGTTGCCATATCTCCTTAGGCTCCTCTTGGCTGGGACTTTCTTAGACTTTCCTTATAGTGGCCTTGACATTTTTCAAAAGATTTGCTCAGCTGTTTTGTAAAAGGCCCTTTAATTTAGGGATCTCTTTTTGATGGTGAAACAGAAGTTATAGGTTTTAGAGAGGGAGGTAACACAGATAAAGTAACATTTTTGGTTCATCATATCAAGGGTTCATGTTATCAAGATGACCTATCCATGTGATGATGTTAGCATTCATCTTGTGGCAAAGGTAGTCTTTTTTCAGGTCATCCCCTGCCTCCATTTCCATACTGATTTGGAAAGTAGTCACTATCGGTAGCCCCAGTTAAGCGCTGGGAGTTGAGAGCAGAGTGTTGACATACAGTATTTGGAATTCTTCTATGTGGGAAAGTGGTCTCTTCTCCCCCTTTTACTGATCTCTTCAGTCATCTATTCATATCAGCATGGGCTGATATTTATTTTACAATATGTTGAAAATGTACACTATGTTCAGGTTTGATCTCTGAGAGGACTTTCAGTTAGTTCCTACGTCCCTTTGACATTCCAGCATGTTGTTTTTTTAGGAACTTCTTCATGTTCTGGCATTACAAAGAAGCTCCAAGCTCATATTGTATATTCAAAGCAAAAGGTCAAACATTATTAATAGATAACCTGGTTGTATTCACAGGAAATCCCAATGGCTCTTTAAAATACACACACTTATAGTCAATGTAAAACGTATAGTCAGTGGTAAGGAATTATGTAAATTTACAAAGTGAATTATATTTCTATACAAACAAGAGTTAGAAAATAAATTTCATGCACAATCATATGCACAATATGAAAACACCATAGGTATTTAACCATATATATGCAATACCTCTCTCTTGGGAATAATAAGGCATTACTGAAACATCTTTAAAAAGAACTAGATAAATGAGGATATATATCATGTTCATGGATATAAAACTCAATATTCCTAAAATAATCATTCTTCCCAAATTGATGTACAGATTCAATGCAAGCCTAATTAAAATTCTATCAGGCTGTGTGTATATGTGGTTGGGGATGATAGGCTGATTTAAAAACATTTTTTTAACTTTTTTATTTATTTTTGAGAGTCAGAGTGTGAGCGGGGGAGAGGCAGGAAGAGACCCAGGATCTGAAGCAGGCTTCAGGCTGTGCACGGTCAACACAGAGCCTCATGCTGGCTCGAACCCACCAACTGTGAGATCAATCATGACCCGAGCTGAAGTTGGATGCTTATCCGACTGAGCCACCCAGGCACCCCTTGAAAATGGTATAAGTACTATAGGAAAATTTCTGGCTATTTTTTTAAAAACTATAATCCAGTGATTCCTTTCATGTGATGACTCAGCAATTGAGTTAAAGAAGTTAAAAAAATGTATAGTTATGTAGACTTTTAACTATTGAGTACGAACTGATGGGGAGACAAGAGATGGGTGGGAGGATGGGTGAATGGGTGAATGGGTGATGGGGATTAAGGAGTGTACCTGTCATGATGAGCACCTGGTGATGTATGAAGTAGTCAAATCACTATATTGTGCGCCTGAAACTAATGTGACACTGTATGTTAACCATACTGGAATAAAAATAATTAAAATGAAATAAAACAAAATAAAACAAAGTAAAATAAAATATATAATTATGATGTGAGAATAAAGCAGTAAATAAAATAGCAATGTGAAGTCCTTTTCAAAATTTTAGAGATGAGCTTTAATTAAGAAAAAAAAACTGGGGTGCCTGTGTGATGTAGTTGGTTGAGCATCCAACTCTGGATTTTGCCTAGGTCATGATCCCAGAGTCATGGGAGTAAGCCCCATATCGGGCTCCATATTCAGCATGGAGCGTGCTTAAGAGTCTCTCTCTTTCTCTCTGCTCCTCTCCCCTGTGCTTTTTCTTTCTCTATCTCTAAAATAGAAAGAAAGAAAGGAAGGAAGGAAGGAAGGAAGGAAGGAAGGAAGGAAGGAAGGAAGAAAGGAAGGAAGGAAGGAAAAATCCTAAATGTTTGAAAAATTTTGACTACTTAAAACCATCTTAGAGCTAAATCTACATTTTTGTTTAATAATGAAGTACTTGCAAATTCATGCAGATCAAGATGGCACAATTAAATTTCCTATCAAACTCATGCCCACAGTATTAGGATAAGCAATATTTATAGTAGTACACATACAGAGGCCCAAAAGCATTTACTAAAACTTGAGTTTTTTCTCATTCTTCCCTACCTAAAATTACACAATCTCTAAAAAGTTATAAAATTCCTTAAATCAAATCTATTTCCTAAGCTCTTGTATTTCGCTTTTATTTTTCTGTGTAGAGCAGTGTGGGGATTTTTCCACTGACCTTTTCCAGATGAGTAATTCTGTCATCTGATATGCCCAAACTACTGTTCAAACCATCTACTGAATGATCTTTTTATTTTATTATATGATACTTTTTATTTCTGCAATATCCATTTGAAATTTTTGTATAGATTCCAAATTACTGAGGATATTCTACATTTGTTTTTGCATTTTGTAGCGTTTTTTTTTTTCCTATTTTAAATGTATTAATCACAGGTTGTTGTTTTTTTGTTTTGTTTTGTTTTTTTCATTTATTCTTGCTCCACTATCTGGATCATACTTACAGTTTCTCTTTTTTTTTCCCTTCCTTTTATTCTTCTTTTAGTAATAAATCATGAATTTTGATTCTTAGCATGTACAGTAATGTTTTATTGTGTGCAGGAATTGTGTATGAAACAACCATCGCAACTCCAGGTGACTCCTTCAGAGTTTTCTCTCCTCTGTTAGAAAGATCGGCTGAAGAGCTTATCACTATCTCTAATCATGGGTTGTGCCAGGTCAGAGGTGAGTGGTTTTTAGTACATCTTGGGGAATTCTCCTTTCCTTATGTTGGTCAGGCATGGGCCTGCTGGACTTTCAATTCTGTGATTCTATTTTCACAACTCTGAAAACTTATCAGTGGTTGTGCTCTATCACCGAGAGGTTCACCACCCAGCTCTCCAGCATCTTGCCACATGCAACACCAAAAATCAGGTAAGTGTATTATGGGGACACAGTGCGTGTGCTGTCTTGTGTTCAAATATAACACGATTTTGGGAATTGACACCTTTATGACATTTCAAAGGGGAACGTTAGTTCAAAATATGGCTTGTGCTCAAAATACAACATGATTTTGGGGATCTATGCCTTTGAGAAATTTCAGAGGAGCTCACCAGCATCCCATGAAGCTCTCAAGCATTGTGACTTGGGGGAAATCTGATTGTGAATTAGAGGCCCTTGATGCCTAATGTTTACAGTCTATCTAACCCGTGTAGTAAGTAAGACATTGGGAATTTCTCTTTCCCTCAGCAGAGGTGCTCTACCTGGGCCAAGGCCAAGGCTCAATTCACATCTGGCATCAGCAAATGCTCAGAGGACAAAATGGCTGGCAAGATTCAGTGCTTTTCAGAATTGTTTTATCCTGCCTGAAATGTTAGTTCATCTATCCCATATTGCTTCCTCAGCTCTCTGATGTCCTTCAAATATGGTTCTTAAAATAAATTAGATTTTCTAGGTTTTTTTTTTTTCTTTGCAGAGGAAACAGGGTCTGCTAAGACTTATATATCCTACTTGGAATTGTAAATATCTTCTTTATCTTATTTTACAAGTGAAGTTACCAAGGGGTTGAATGGTAAGTATCATTTTCTTCTCTTTTGAGATTTTGAAGTAATTCTAAGTATAAACCATGTCTCCAAGATAGTAAAGACAGTGGTATGAAAATTCAAAACCTTCTGATGTCAGACTCCTTCCCATGTTCTCTGTTATGCAAGGTAATACTCTATCAGTCAGAATTCAGTCACAAGAAGAGCCCACCTCTGAGGCAGCCATGCTTTACTAACAGGAAGTGCAGCTTTTGCACCTGAGACTGGAGATCAAAGGGATGAGGTGCCATTATTGGAACCCACACGTTTGGAGTAGGTCCCATGGCTCTAGGACTCTGACCTCTGAGGAGAGGGTTGGCCAAACTGGTGCTGAACCTCTGGGATTTGGTGCAGGCCTCAAAGACCTGGGATCTAGAACTCCAAGGGTAAGACACTTGATAGCTGTGCCAGTTTCTCTGAGGTTGACAGTACTGTTGGTTCTGGGGATTAACTCAAGGAAAGAAATGTATATATATTTGAGATATATGCATATGTGTATATATAATACATATGATATCTTTCTACCTATGTCTGCATCTATATTTATATCCATATGTAGTGATATAAAGATTGAAAGGCACTGCCTCTGCCAGGGTGAGAGTTAATGAGGCAACCATGACATGAACAACATTCAGGACATTTCCCATGTCCAGTCTCCCTTTAGTTTACCCTACTGGTAGTAGCTAATAAGAGAGGACTCACAAAGGAGAAATGTGATTTGCAGTTTCCTATTCCCTATGTGAGAAAGCAGAAGACACACACACCCTATCTGTGGACAGTGCCTTTGCTCTGCAACCACAGAATAGTTCCATTAAACATTAACCGATATAATTGCCTAAAATAATGGAAAGTAAAAATGTGCCGGTAATTAGTATATTTTGCTTATTGTTCGATAGCTAACCTTTATGATCCCAAATGATAAAAAGTCTCAGGAAGTTTCTTTCAGTGACCTGTGATACAAGCTGTAACATTTCTCCTGCCAGGGAACTAAAACTTAACAAACGGGGAATTTCATTTGGGATTGGGTTTCTTTCTAGAAATCATAGCTTTTTGGTTTCTGCTTGCAGGTGGATCTTTCACTTCTCCTTGATTAGGTTGACGTGGATCATTCTGCTGTTTACTGGGTGCGGTTGTAACATTTTGATCTTCTTTCTTAATGCTTTTTCCCCTTCTCATAAAAGACAAAATTAACAAAGAACAGAATAAAACCAGAGATGGTATCAACCAGAATAAGAGTGGGCTAGTCTTCTTTTGCTGTTTCTCCTGTGACCGATTGGTCTCTTTTCTTATTGGGGGTGGGCCACTGTCTACACTACCTCCAGTGCCTTTTATCCGGCAGTCAGGAGGGTCCCACTCATAGCTGCAATGACAGTGATGTCTATTGTTACAGACTCCGTTCATATTGCAGGTCTCAGGTGAGCAATCAGTTTTCAAATATGCCAAAGGGATGCATTTCCTTTGGACACAGATATGTTCTTCACTGCACTCTGTACCATCTTTTATTTCACCAAGATCAGGCAAGGGCATCCCCAAATGGAAGTCAGTACCCCAGCAGATGCTATCATTGATGTGAAGCCAATGCAGAGTAGAATGGTCTCTCAGAGTGGGAATTTCTGCCACGTTCTTACACTGAACCCTCCCACACAGGGTATCTGAGTTATTACATTTTATAAATTGATGATTCTTGAGACCACAGTTGCCAAAACGGTCACCTCGGACGTTCACTGTACTGTAGCAAATCTGACTCGCACTCTTGGCATCTGGGCCAAAAAGTTGGCTACACTGTTCATCACGAGTATTGCACCTCTTTTCATAGCAGTAGCCACCACCTGTGCATTCGGCTCCATCTTGCATGTACACGTCTTCTGGACACTGATAGGATGTCCCGTCGCACCACTCAGGAAGGTCACATTCATTTTCCCGTTCTCTACACACGTCACCTGATGGCATGATCTTGCAGTCTTTGCAACAAAGCCCAGAAGCACAGGTAGCCCCAGGACTCAGAGTACAGTCTAACTGACAACATGGATCTTTTGTACACAGACTTAAGGAGCCGCAGTCACAGTCTTCTCCATCTTCAACCACACTGTTCCCACAGCGTGTATACCGGAAGATTCTCTTTGGCGTTCGTGGATGCAAGATACATCTTGATCCCGCCGAGGAGTGCCAATATCTAGCATAACTGCAGTTGCTGAATTTAGTTGCCTGAGACTGTGTTGCATACATTATGCACACATCATCTGCACATTTACATGTTTTCTCATCATGCCACATACCCAGAGAATGACCAAGCTCATGTGACACAACAAATGCAAAAACACCCAAATTGTCACTTGTGAAAGCATCCACTGCACAATTAGTATTGTAGTTACATATTGATCCAACATAAGATATGCCAAGAGCACCATATCCTTTTTTTACAAAAACATGCGCAATGTCATGGGGGACACGGGCATTAAAGCTTTCTTTCTTCCAGGCGCAAAATAAATCCAGGAGTGTGTCCATGTTCTTTATTTCAACAGGGTTTCCTCCATTCCAGACCTCCATTCCAACTAAATTCACATCAATATTTAGTGGTTGATAGAAGGTATTTACGTTATTCATAGTAGTAATTACTTCCAGCTCCACAGTTGTGACATTGTATCTGCGATAAGCATATCGATTGTAGTCCACCACCACTGCCATTTCAACAAATCTCTTGTGGGTCCCCAGACTTTCATACCCACGTTGCAGCAAAACAGAATTATTGCTCTCTTGTGACTTCACTTGCCGTGCTATTTTTTCATCTGTTAAGCCACACCTCATGGGTGGGAATTGTTTCTCCTCACCGTACATCTTATATACCAGGTGTTCAAATGTGGTAGAAAGCTTTTTGGGTAAAATTTCATAAACAATGTGATTTGTCTGCATTATTCCTTGTAAGCCCCCAAAACAGGTACTCAGAGACACCAAGGAATCTGGATCCCCTTCCACATAGCCACGATAATAACAGTCTTTCTGGATAAATGGCTGGTCTTCAAGAAGAGCCCCCTGGTCTGTGTAGGTGAACACTGGGAAATTTTTGGACAGCAAAAGCTTCTTTACCTTCATATGGAAGACATGTCGCTGGCCTCCAAAATGCAGTTGGTAAGAGATCCAGCCTGGAGGCTTCTTGACATTGCTAGGGTTTGTTACCCTCAAAGGAATCACCACTTCTGGGGGGCCATGGCAATAGGAGTGTTCAACATGGGACCATCCAAAAAGGAGCAGAAACACTCTTATGTACCATGACCTCAGAAACACATGTACCATGACCTCACCCACAACTATTATGGAGACACCATATTCAGCCATTGGTGAGACCAAAACAGAGCGGATCACGAAGCATCACTATTCTGTCTCCTCCCTCTGAGCTGGAAGTATGCTGATAAATAAAGTGCTGATATTTAAAGATCTGTCTTCTAGGAGTCACACCATCAGAGCAGCAGCACTAAAAGAAAAAAATACAAAGAAGGGCAGATATAGGAGTGGAACATATGAGCAAGTCAAGGTGAAGGATGAAAGGAAGGGTATGGGGTAAAGTGGGTCAGTGTTTGCCTCATGACAGTATATTGCATTGCATTCAATAAATCATGGTAAGGCAGAATGAGACTACGTGTACAAAGCAATGGTGATTGGCTCTAGGTTGACTCTAAGAATCTAGATAAAGGACACATATGGATTTGTTATATTGCTTTGTAAATATATGAATATGTATCAGCATTTTCACAATAAATATATAAAATAAAAGAGTATTAATGGAAATGTGAACACCTATCATATTTTAAGGTAGCAGTCTCAATTTACACATATGGGGTGGATATGGATATCATGATATAGGTCTTCCTTTCACTTTCAAATGATAAATTATTTAGTCACATTACTCAGGAGAGATATAAAAATTACTCATGTATTTTATTATTTTTTCTCATGGTCTGTAAATATGCTTCCATGAAAGAAATTATTGATTATCCTAGCTCCTTCCTGCATTCCCTTTTTCATCTAAGCCTGTGAAACTGCAAGAATCAAGGCATCAATATTGGCATCACATTCTGAGTTTATAAGATTTCAAGGTAACCATGTCTTGGGTTTGACAGTAAAATGTATTTATTTCATAACTAAAAATACATATGCATATTTTGCATGAAAAGTAGAAACAAAATAAATAATGGTGCGACACACTCAGGAAATATACATGTACATATATGTTGAGATAGTAATGGTCTGGAGATGTTAATGGTCTCAAATTTGGAAGCAGTGTTTGGGACAAAACTACACATTAGAAATTTGTAAAATTTCAATATTTTGTATATGCATTGCTGATTTTTATTACCCAATGAGAATATATCCACTGTCTTTATGAAATCGTTAAAGTAATAAGAATGCTTAAAGTAATGACACCAAGAACTCTCGGTCTAGTTGAAAAACCAGGAAAGTGAAGTCGGCTATGAGGGATCTAATATAAACTGATCAAACCACCTCCCATAGTAGATAATATAAAAATTAAGGGCACCTGGGTGACTCAGTCAGTTAAGTGTCCGACTTTTGTTCAGGTCATGATCTCACAGTTCGTGAGTTTGAGCCCAGCGTTGGGCTATGTGCTGACAACTCAGAGCCTGGAGCCTGTTTTGGATTCTGTGTCTCCCTTTTTCTCTATTCCTCCCTCACCTGCACTCTGCCTCTCTCAAAAATAAATAAACATTAAAAATTTGTTTAAAAAAGATGCATGATTAAGGACTTCGCCTCTGCTAGTCCCTGTACCTATTTTTGCTTAATCATTAAAAAAAAAAATCTTGAAGCTATGTTTCCTTGACCTCTTTTTTGTAGAATCATTGTGTCATGTATGGAATCTTCCTTTCATGAAAAGCAAAAATCTCTTGACTTTCACTTCTTCATGGAAATCTCCTTATTCCTACTTCATTTTACTAAAGGTACCAATCAACAATTCAAAGCAAGGCATAGAGGAAGATTTACATTCTCAGTATTCCTGTATGGCATACAGAGCAGATGACAGAGCCAAATTTGCACTGATTACCAAAGCCACTTACAAACCGCTAAACCGGTAGCCATCTCACTGGACCACTATTTAGCTTTTCTTCTTACTCAAACACCAACACCCAAATCAATGCTACACAAACCTCAAGCAATTGGGTGTCTGATTTATTAATGTGTTATTCACCAATAATTTTACCCACATCTGGGGTTTAGTGAGCATATGGGCAACCTATATAATACCTAGTTTATTTTAGCTTTGCTACTTATTTTCAACAATATTTAGCCATTGGCTTATAGCTAAATATTATTTCTTAGTATCATCTGTATCTTATTATCAAACTCTAACTGTAACCCTAAACATAACCCTAATCCTAACCCTTATTATAACCCTCCATTGTCCTGACTCTTACATGTCAAATAGTTAACCACAACTTTTATTCTTATTCAAAACTTGATTCTCAAATTTATGCAGCAAAATCACTTTTTTTTCATTCTCCCCCACTTTTTACGTTCCCTTAATTTTACCTCGTATATCTATAGCCTGGCTCTAGACTCCATTAATACAACCACTGTGGTCTCAAATCTTCAGCTCCAACTAGGTTAATCCTTTTTCCCTGATTTTGTTACGCCCATAGAAACATCTCAAAACTCCTGGGAAAAGAAATCACAGAGTATCTTCACCTTCACCTGAAAATCCCTTGTCTTTGTTTTCACAAGTAGTTATTATTGAGTTCCAGTTATGGTAGTTTAAACAGTAAAATCCAGAATTCAACATTTCTTGCATGTCTAATACAGGATTTGATATTTTTCTTAGTCTTTGCTTTCTTCTTGCAGATAGCAGCCAGGAAATTTATTTCAGGCTAAATACTATCTTCATCATTAATAAGATCTGAATTCCTAGGGTAGTTTGGTATTTCTCTAGGACTAATGGGGAGGAATATTTCACAAAATGCCAAGAAACCGCAAAAAGGAAAGTAAAATTCCTAAATTAAACCTTTGAGGACAATACCTCTAAATTGTGAGTAAAATCTTAATATACTGATTTGACTTTTGAGTCTCTTGATATATATTTTGTAATTATAATGGAGTATCAATTGTTGTGATGGAAAATAATTAAGAATGACAGAGTGCTGTTGAGAGTGAAACTAATCAATAAAAATTAGTCAGAATTTATTTCTAATTCCAAGAGTATGTGAGCCAGAAGGCATTTATCCTCATAACACTATTTTATGCAATGATTCAAGAGACACATTTCCTAAGAGAATATAACATTTTCATTCATAATGTGGTATAATGCCATAATGAAACAGAAACTTCTAAGTAGATGGTCATACATCATCTTTTATAAGTTCTTTTTTTCTCTCCTGAGAGCGTCATCAAGCTCATTAATCTATCTACCCTAATTACCACCTCCCTTCTCACTCTTATAGCTTTATTTTTCCAAATTATGAGCAACAACCCACTAAAAACACAATTTTGTTTACTCAACCAAGTAAAATAGACCAGAATAAGACATAATCCAGGTAACAGATCCATCCTTAAGAATAAAAAATGGCAAAGAATTATGGTGTGTGTATATTTGCATGTGTGTATGCATGTATGCATTAATACTAATGTTTCTCTCCTCTACAGCTAAATTCTTGAAAGACTTACCAGCAGTAGAATTAATGGTTCCAATTATCTTTGCTAGCTAGAGCCCTATCATGGTTTGTACTACCTCTCTTTATGCACAAAGACTTTGATCTAAAACCTTACATAAAAAGAGAACTAACAATCCGCTCCCTTTCATCTCTCATTTGATTGTGTTCTAGATTTAACTGCTTAGCAACAAGACTTTCTCAATTCTGAAGACCATGGCAACTGGACAAAAGTTCTCCCACTCTGAAAGAATCATCTGCATCAAGCTTTATCTCTAATAACCCTTCACTATGAGTAAATATGACTGTATTTTTTTATCCCTATCCTATGTGCTCCCTGAACACAGCAGAGACACTTTACCTTCAGTATTTTTGTTCATACTATTGCCCAGGTCCAAGATTATTTTCTTAACACTGAACCATATTATGGAATACTTGAATTATTTCAGGTTCCAGAAAGAAGTTTGACCCTATTTAAATCATTTTACAAGGATTCAAATATCAGTTATCATCTATAACTTTGTTAGATTAATGAATAACTTAGAAATATTTCATATCTATAAATAAATATGCTTCATCTATTAGGGAATATTGTTGGCAAAAAATGGCAAAACAAAATTTAAGAGAAGAGAGATTAATTAAATATAGTGTGGGTGGTAAAGTCAGCATCATGGTGGCATAAGATGTTCCTCATTTATCTCTCCCTCTTTTTTTAAACAATGAATTAGACATCCATACATAAACAAGAATGCCGTAACACCTGGGAGGGATCCAAGAGAACTTCTTCCTATCTGTGCATCAGAAAATAAATAAACAAGACCTTAGTAAGAATGGATCCAAGGGAGTTAGCAAACCTACCCCACTTCCACTTGCTTTGGTCAAGGAAAAAAACCTGGAAAGTGCTGTCCTGCAAGGAAACACACAGGTGACTTAAAAAGGATAGAAGTCCATCCTGCCATAGTGGAGATTTCAACATGCCATTGGAATAGAATAGAATAGAATAGAATAGAATAGAATAGAATAGAATAGAAATGAGTTTGGAAGCAGTGGACAGAAAGGAACTCTACTGGAGCTTCCTGCCTCCCCAGGTGACACTGCATGGAACTAAGCCCTCTGTTAGTGGAGGCACAGATGTTTCTCACACCGATAGTGGAAAGATGTGACTTCCCCTAGGAGGAGTTGGAAAGCAGTGAGTGATCTTCAGGTTAATCTAGTTGTGGGGGTTGAAACTGAAGGAACCTGTCTCTTTCCAGAAGACACTGATTTCTGAGAAGGTACCTCCATGACTGAGGGCAAAGAAAAGAAAAAAAAAACCAGACAATAATTTCAAAGGTCATGAAAGGAACACAGTTTCTGCTGTAAATTTAGGACTTCAGCATGAAGTCTGCCCCACAAGCTACTGGGAATAGCCTGCCAGAGGATATCATCAGCCTGTAGGCACCCACAAAACTCTGCTAAGCTCCCACTTCACCCCATTGTGCAGCATCTGTCTTGTGTGTGCTCCTGCTATGGCAGTGAGATCAAGGAAGTTCATAAATAAAGGAAATATACCATTACAAAAGATATCAATTATTCTCTAACAACTGATCCTAAAGACATGGTATACAGCGATATAGCTCATAAAGAACTGAAAAGAGCTGTATTGAAGAAACTATAAACTACAAAAAAAAATCAGAAAGTCTAATCAATGAGATTAAGAAAGAGATAAATGAATAAATGAGTTCTTTAGAAAAAAAAGAGAAACCATGAAAAAGAACCAAAAATAATCTTGAACTGAAGAATTCAATGATTGGATGAAGAATACAACACAGAGCATCTGTAGTAGAGTAGAGCTGATGGAAGAGAGAATAAATGACTTAACAGGGAAGAATTTTGAAATAGCCCAGTAGCAAGAGAACAAAGAGAAAAAAATAGAAATGAGCAAAGAAAGCTTACATTACTTGTGAGACTCAATCAAAAGGGCAAACCTCCAAACTTTTGTGGTTCCAGAGGGAGAACAGAGGGAGAAGGGGTAGAAATTTTAGTTAAAATAATAGTAGCTAAAATCTTCCCATGCCTGGGGATACTTGGAACCAAAGTTCAGGAAGCTAATAGATCACTCTATTACCTCAGTGACAAAAGACATTTTCAAAGACACGTTATAATGAAGCTATCAAAATCAAAGTTAAAAAGTTCTAAGGTAGCCAGGGAAAAAGCGGTGCAACTAAGAAAGGAACCCTATTAAGCTATCAGTGGATTTCTCAGCAGAAACCCTACAAGCCAGGAGAAAGTAGAATGTCATATTCAAAGTGTTAAATGATAGAAATTGCCAGTCAGGAATACTATGTCAAACGTAGTTTTTCTTCAGATTTGTGAGAGAAATGAAGACTTTTCCAGACAAACAAAAGCTAGGGGAGTTCATCATCACTAGATCTACCTTGCAAGTAGTATTTCAAAGAGAGTTCTCTAAACTGAAATGAAAAAAAACTCTAATCAGTGAGATGAAAGCATACGAAAGTATGTAACACAATGGTAAAGCTGAATCATATATAGGAAGATTTAGAAAACTCCAATTATATAAATAGGACAGTGTATTAACCACCTAACAATAGTATAACAAATAAGAGAAACAAGTATTAAAAATAAGAATAGCTGCTATAATTTGTAATGAATACACAGCATAAAAAATGGTAGGGGCACCTGGGTGGCTCAGTTGGTTAAGTGCCTGACTCTTGATTTCAGCTCAGGTCATGATCTTGGTTCAGCTCTCAGCTCCTGATCTCATGGTTGTGAGATTGAGCCCTGTGTGGGGCTCTGCACTGGGTATGAAGCTTACTTAAGATTCTCTTTCTCTGCCCCTACCCTCTGCGCCCCCCCCCCGACTCTCTCTCTCAAAAAAGGATAAATGGTGACATCAAAAATATCAAAAGGGAGGAATAAAATTGTGGTGTCTTTATAGGCAAATGAAGGTAACTTGCTATCAGCAAAAAATATACTGTTTTATATATGTTATTTTTTTGTAAGCCTCATGGTAACCTCAAAGCAAAATCTAGAGTAGATTCATGAAACATTAAAAAAGTAGGGTGGGAGGATGGGGCACCAGGGTGGCGCAGTTGGTTAAGTATCTATCTGACTCTTGATTTCAACTCAGGTCATGGTCTTGTGGTTTGTTGAGTTTGAGCCCTGCATGGGGCTCTGTGCTGACAGAGCAGAGCCTGCTTCAGATTCTCTCTCTCCCTCTCTCTTTGCCCCTCCTTGCTCCTGCTTTCTCTCTATCTCAAAATAAATGAGTAAATTAAAAAAATACATTTAAAAAAGGGCCAGGGGGATGCCAGCATGGTATGCCATTAATTTACAAATATAGGAAGAAACAGAGGGGAAAAGAAACAATTGAAATAGAAAACAGACAAAAAGCAACAACTAAAATGGCTATTTACTAAATCTTTACGTATCAATAATCCTACATCTAAATGGACTGAATTCAGTAATTAAAAGGCACAATTTGGCTGGTTGGAGAAAGAGGAGGAATGGGGCTGAGAAGGGAGGAAGAGGAGTAGAAGGGGGAAGGAGGAAGACAGGGAGGAGAGTAAGAAGGATGAGGAGGAGGAAGACCCAACTATATGCAGCCTACAAGACATTGATTTTATTTTAAAGAGACACATAGGTTCAAAGTAAGAAGACGGAAGAAGAGACTTTATATAAGTGCAGACCATAAGAAAGAAAAGGTAGATTTACTTATATCAGACAAAATAGACTTTAGTCAAAAGTAGTGACTAGAAACCTAACAGCAAGTTAGAAAATAGAAAGTGTTTTTTCTTAGCTCGGGCTGCTACAACATATTATGTAGAAGGGGTGACTTCAGCTATAGATATTTATTGATCATTATTCTGGAACCTGGAAAGTCCTACCCAAGGTGCCAGTTGATTTGATTCTTTGGTGACGGATCTCTTTCCAGCTTGCAGGAGGGCCACCTTCTGGTTATATCTTCACATTGTGGAGAGGGAAAGCTCTGGTATGTTCTCATCTTACAAGAGTCACTAATCCTAACATGGAAGCTCCCTACTTGTGATCTTACCTAAACCTAATAACTTTCCAAAGCCCCACCTTCTAATCCCACCACATAGGAATTCATTCAGAGCTTCAACATACAAATTTTGTGGGGGAGGCACAAACATTTGGTACATACCAGTTTACTGAAAGGAGAGTGGTCAACAAAGAGGCCAACTGAAATAAAAGGGAAATATTTTGATTGCTGCTGGTCTACATCAGGCAACGTTTCCTTTCATCTGTAGAGTTTTGGGATGATGCAGCCTCCTCAAAGTCATCTAGTTCTGGACATATTTTAACGTGCCTCTGCATAAGCTCTGCAGTGACACAAGATTTTCCGGTATTATGATTATAACCGTAATTACTTGAAGAAGCGTGAATGGATTAGTGTGTGTCCTGGAGTCTGAAACAGTATTCATGATTAACAGTATCTGAAATAATAATTTGAGACACAGTTTTATGCCTGGTATTTTTTGGCATCACTTCTGGTTTTATAGTTGCATATAATATAGAGCTGTATCCCTTAATGTATGTCCCTTTTGGACACAGAACCAATTCCCTTGGATGTATGGCAATGGGCAAATATACCAGTTTCCTGAAAGTATCTGACAAAATCAGAATATATGAAGGTAGAATATGTAGCAAGACAAAAATTTGAGTCTCTTTGCAAGAATTCCATAGAGCAAGCATTGTGGAGATTTTGAAGCATTGGATGCCTTTTTATTAGAAATAAAAATAGATCTTTAGGCCAAGGATGAGTTAGCATTTTTTAAAAAATATTCTGAATATAAAATATCCACGTCCTTTCTTATCTTCCTAGAACTATCTAAAATGAAGTAGACCTGGAAGTGTTTATCTAGTGAGAGTATTTTATATGTTCCTTTAAATATATTGACTATAAAATGAAATTTGTTTTAATCTCCAGGGAGTATTAAAGATAGTCTTCTGTTGGAAAAATACAATGTTATTTTCTGAGATGTGAGGTAAAATTTAAACTTTAGCCTTTTAAAATGGAAAATTTAGGGGCATCTGAGTGGCTCAGTTAGCTAAATGGAGGACTTCAGGTCAGGTCATGATCTCTCAGTTTGCGGGTTCGAGTTTGAGCCTTGCATCGGGCTCTGTGCCTGGAGCCTGCTTTGGATTCTGTATCTCCCCCTATCTCTGCCCCTCCCCCACTCCTTCTCTTTCTCTCTCTCTCTCACAAAATTAAATAAACATTAAAAATAAATAAATAAATAATAAAAATAATAAAATGGAAAATTTGAATTCTATTAGAGTAACAATATAACAATTAAATTATTGAAGTAACTAAATAAAGTTCAACTGTCATTGTGGAAATGACTATTGTAGTAGAGATTCCAATCTGACTTCGTCTTGCTCATAAAAGTTGTACCCAATATGGGGCACCTGGGTGGCTTTGTCAATTGAGTGTCCGACTTTGGTTCAGGTCAAGATCTCACAGTTAGTGAGCTCAAGCCCTGCATTGGGCTCTCTGCTGTCAGCATGGAGCTCACTTCAGATCCTCTGTCCCCCTCTCTCTCTGACCCTCCTCTGCTTGTGCTGTTCTCTCTCAAAAATAAACATTTTAAAAAAAGTTAAAATAATTGTACACAATACCCTATTACATATTCAAACATTTTTGGGTAAAATTTTACCCACATTATGCTTATAGATGTTTGAGTTAGTTTATTCTGTCACTTGTGTGTTTTTCTTTGTTACATAGAGGTCATAAGATTGTTTGGACAATGTTGACTATATGAGAGACAATGAGATAGCTGATATTTTAATTTGTGAGGTCAGGTTGATGTCTTTTTAAAAATAAATCCTTTCTATTAAGAAATCATGTTGAACAACAGTCCTTATACCAATAATTGTCCTTAAGCGAATAAGGGATTTTTAGATTTTTGTTTTTAATCAAAGTATATTTGATACACAACATTCTGTTAGATCCAGGTGTATAACATAATGATTCACAATCGCACATATTACAAATGCTTACCCCAACAGGTGTCCTTACCATCTGTCACCAAAGTTATTGCAATAGATTTGACTGCATTTGCTATACCGTTCTTTTCATCCCCATGACTTGCTTATCTCATAATTGAAGTTTGTATTTTATAATCATCTCACCTATTTTGCCCAAAAAATTGAAAAAAAGAGGGAATACTTCCAAATTCAGTTTATGAGGCCAATATTAACCTGATACCAAAGCCAGAAAAAGACACTACAAAAAAAGAAACCTGCAGGTTACTATCTATGACAAATATGGTTGCAAAATTTTCAACAAGATACTAGCAAACTGAACGCAAGAGTACATTAAAGGGGTCATACGCCATGTGGGATTTATCTCTGGGATACAAGGAAGGTTCAGCACATACAAATCAATTACTGTGATGAGCCACATCAATTGAATGAAACATAAAAATCACATAATTATCTCAAGAAATGCAGAAATTTTGACAATAATAAACAGATTCTCATGATAAAAACCCTCGACAAAGTAGGTATAGAAGAAATTTGCTTCAACATAATAAAGGACACATATGAAGAGCCCACTACTAACATCACATTTAAGAGTGAAAACTGAAAGGTTTCCTCTAAGATTAGGAGAAAGGTAATGATGCCCTCTCTCGTCCCTTCTCTTCACCATAGTACTAGAAACCCTCCTAAAGCAATCAGGCCAGAAAAGGAAAGAAAAGGCATCCAAATTAGGAATGATGAAGTAAAATTACCTCTTTGCAGATAATATAATCTTAAATGTGCACAACACTAAAGACTCCATAAAAGTACTATTAAGAGTAAAAAATAAAATCAGTTTAGCACAGAATACTAAACAAACATATGATAGTCACTTGAATTTCTATGTATTAACAATGAAGAGCCTGACAAGGAAACTAAGAAATTAAAAAATAAATTACAGTAGTGTCAGCAAGAATAGCATACTTAAGAATAAACTAACTGAATGAGATAGACTTAAAAACTTTGAAAAGAGAAGTGGGGTTGCATAGAAAAACAAAAAGCTTCTGCACAGAACAGGAAAATAAAGCTAGCAAAAAGGCATCATGCAGAATGGGTGAAAATATTTGCAAACCATAATCTGATGAGGGTCAATATCCAAAATACGTAAGGAATTCTTACAACTCAACAGAAAAAAACTGAATAAAAAGTGGACAAAGACTCAACTAGACTTTATTTTTATTTTTATCAATATATGAAATTTATTGTCAAATTGGTTTCCATACAACACACAGTGCTCATCCCAAAAGGTGCCCTCCTCAATACCCATCACCCACCCTCCCCTCCCTCCCACCCCCTATCAACCCTCAGTTTGTTCTCAGTTTCTAAGAGTTTCTTATGCTTTGGCTCTCTCCCACTCTAACCTCTTTTTTTTTCCTTTCCCTCCCCCATGGGTTTCTGTTAAGTTTCTCAGGATCCACCTAAGAGTGAAAACATATGGTATCTGTCTTTCTCTGTATGGCTTTTTTCACTTAGCATCACACTCTCCAGTTCCATCCATGTTGCTACAAAGGGCCATATTTCATTCTTTCTCATTGCCACGTAGTACTCCATTGTGTAAATAAAGCACAATTTCTTTATCCATTCATCAGTTGATGGACATTTAGGCTCTTTCCATAATTTGGCTATTGTTGAAAGTGCTGCTATACACATTGTTGAAAGTGCTACTATAAACATTGGGGTACAAGTGCCCCTATGCATCAGTACTCCTGTATCCCTTGGGTCAATTCCTAGCAGTGCTACTGCTGAGTCATAGGGTAGGTCTATTTTTAATTTTTTGAGGAACCTCCACACTGCTTTCCAGAGTGGCTGCACCAATTTGCATCCCCACCAACAGTGCAAGAGGGTTCCCGTTTCTCCATATCCTCTCCAGCATCGATAGTCTCCTGATTTGTTCATTTTGGCCACTCTGACTGGCGTGAGGTGATATCTGAGTGTGGTTTTGATTTGTATTTCCCTGATGAGGAGCGACGTTGAGCATCTTTTCATGTGCCTGTTGGCCATCTGGATGTCTTCTTTAGAGAAGTGTCTATTCATGTTTTCTGCCCTTTTCTTCACTGGATTATTTATTTTTCGGGTGTGGAGTTTGGTGAGCTCTTTATAGATTTTGGATACTAGCCCTTTGTCCGATATGTCATTTGCAAGTATCTTTTCCCATTCCATCAGTTGCCATTTAGTTTTGTTGATTGTTTCCTTTGCTGTGCAGAAGTTTTTTATCTTCATGAGTTCCCAGTAGTTCATTTTTGCTTTTAATTCCCTTGCCTTTGGGGATGTGTCAAGTAAGAAATTGCTAAGGCTGAGCTCAGAGAGGTCTTTTCCTGCTTTCTCCTCTAGGGTTTTGATGGTTTCCTGTCTCACATTCAGGTCCTTTATCCATTTTGAGTTTGTTTTTGTGAATGGTGTAAGAAAATGGTCTAGTTTCATCCTTCTGCATGTTGCTGTCCAGTTCTCCCAGCACCATTTGTTAAAGAGGCTGTCTTTTTTCCATTGGATGTTCTTTCCTGCTTTGTCAAAGATTAGTTGGCCACACATTTTGGGTCTAGTTCTGGGGTTTCTATTCTATTCCATTGGTCTATGTGTCTGTTTTTGTGCCAATACCATGCTGTCTTGATGATTACAGCTTTGTAGTAGAGGCTAAAGTCTGGGATTGTGATGCTTCCTGCTTTGGTCTTCTTCTTCAAAATTACTTTGGCTACTCAGGGCATTTTGTGGTTCCATATGAATTTTAGGATTGCTTGTTCTAGCTTCGAGAAGAATGCTGGTGCAATTTTGATTGGGATTGCATTGAATGTGTAGATAGCTTTGGGTAGTATTGACATTTTAAAAATATTTATTCTTCTAATGCATGAGCACGGAATGTTTTTCCATTTCTTTAAATCTTCTTCAATTACCTTCATAAGATTTCTCTAGTTTTCAGCATACAGATCTTTTACATCTTTGGTTAGGTTTATTCCTAGGTATTTTATGCTTCTTGGTGCAATTTTGAATGGGATCAGTTTCTTTATTTGTCTTTCTGTTGCTTCAGTATTAGTGTATAAGAATGCAACTGATTTCTGTACATTGATTTTGTATCCTGCGACTTTGCTAAATTCGTGTATCAGATCTAGCAGACTTTTGGTGGAGTCTATCGGATTTTCCATGTATAGTATCATGTCATCTGCAAAAAGTGAAAGCTTAACTTCATCTTTGCCAATTTTGATGCCTTTGATTTCCATTTGTTGTCTGATTGCTGATGCTAGAACTTCCAACACTATGTTAAACAACAGCGGTGAGAGTGGACATCCCTGTCGTGTTCCTGATCTCAGGGGGAAAGCTCTCAGTTTTTCCCCATTGAGGATGATGTTAGCTGTGGGCTTTTCATAAATGGCTTTTATGATGTTTAAGTATGTTCCTTCTACCCCGACTTTCTCGAGGGTTTTTATTAAGAAACGTTGCTGAATTTTGTCAAATGCTTTTTGTGCATAGATTGATGGAATCATATGGTTCTTATCTTTTCTTTTATTAATGTGATGTATCACGTTGATTGATTTGCGAATGTTGAACCAGCCCTGCATCCCAGGAATGAATCCCACTTGATCACGGCGAATAATTCTTTTGATATGCTGTTGAATTCAATTTGTTAGTATCTTATTGAGAATTTTTGCATCCATATTCATCAGGGATATTGGCCTGTAGTTCTCTTTTTTTACTGGGTCTCTGTTTGGTTTAGGAATCAAAGTAATACTGGCTTCATAGAATGAGTCTGGAAGTTGTCCTTCCCTTTCTATTTTTTGGAATAGCTTGAGAAGGATAGGTATTATCTCTGCTTTAAACGTCTGGTAGAACTCCCCTGGGAAGCCATCTGGTTCTGGACTCTTATTTGTTGGGAGATTTTTGATAACTGATTCAATTTCCTCGCTGGTTATGGGTCTGTTCAAGCTTTCTATCTCCTCCTGATTGAGTTTTGGAAGCGTGTGGGTGCTTAGGAATTTGTCCATTTCTTCTAGGTTGTCCAGTTTGTTGGCATATAATTTTTCGTAGTATTCCCTGATAATTGCTTGTATCTCTGAGGGATTGGTTGTAATCATTCCATTTTCACTCATGATTTTACGTATTTGGGTCATCTCCTTTTTCTTTTTGAGAAGCCTGGCTAGAGGCTTATCAATTTTGTTTATTTTTTCAAATACCAACTCTTGGTTTCATTGATCTGCTCTACAGTTTTTTTAGATTCTATATTTTTTTTAATTTTTTTTAACGTTTATTTATTTTTGAGACACAGAGAGACAGAGCATGAATGGGGGAGGGGCAGAGAGAGAGGGAGACACAGAATCGGAAGCAGGCTCCAGGCTCTGAGCCATCAGCCCAGAGCCTGACGCGGGGCTCGAACTCACGGGCTGTGAGATCGTGACCTGAGCCGAAGTTGGACGCTTAGCCAACTGAGCCACCCAGGCGCCCCTAGATTCTATATTTTTTATTTCTGCTCTGATCTTTGTTATTTCTCTTCTTCTGCTGGGTTTAGGCTGTCTTTGCTGTTCTGCTTCTATTTCCTTTAGGTGTGCTGTTAGATTTCATATTTGGTATTTTTCTTGTTTCTTGAGATAGGTCTGGATTACAATGTATTTTCCTCTCAGGACTACCTTCGCTGCATCCCAAAGCATTTGGATTGTTGTATTTCATTTTTGTTTGTTTCCATATATTTTTAAATTTCTTCTCTAATTGCCTGGTTGACCCACTCATTCTTTAGCAGGGTGTTCTTTAACCTCCATGCTTTTGGAGGTTTTCCAGACTTTTTCCTGTGGTTGATTTCAAGCTTCATAGCATTGTGGTCTGAAAGTATGCATGGTATGATCTCAATTGTTTCATACTTATGAAGGGCTGTTTTGTGACCCAGTATGTGATCTATCTTGGAGAATGTTCCATGTGCACTCGAGAAGAAGGTATATTCTGTTGCTTTGGGATGCAGAGTTCTAAACATATCTGTCAAGTCCATCTGATCCAATGTATCATTCAGGGCCCTTGTTTCTTTATTGACTGTGTCTCTAGATGAGATATCCATTTCTGTAAGTGGAGTGTTAAAGTCCCCTGCAATTACCACATTCTTATCAATAAGGTTGCTTATGTTTGTGAGTAATTGTTTTATATATTTGGGGGCTCCTGTATTTGGCACATAGACATGTATAATTGTTAGCTCTTCCTGATGGATAGACCCTGTAATGGTTATAAAATGCCCTTCTTCATCTCTTCTTACAGCCTTTAATTTAAAGTCTAGTTTGTCTGATAAAGTATGGCTACTCCAGCTTTTTTTGACTTCCAGTAGCATGATAAATAGTTCTCCATCCCCTCACTTTCAATCTGAAGGTGTCCTCAGGTCTAAAATGGGTTTCTTGTAGACAGCAAATAGATGGGTCTTTTTTTTTTATCCATTCCTATACCCTATGTCTTTTGGTTGGCACATTTAGTCCATTTACGTTCAGTGTTATTATAGAAAGATATGGGTTTAGAGTCATTGTGATGTCTGTAGGTTTCATGCTTGTAGCGATGTCTCTGGTACTTTGTCTCCCAGGATCCCCCTTAGGATCTCTTGTAGGGCTGGTTTAGTGGTGACGAATTCCTTCAGTTTTTGTTTGTTTGGGAAGACCTTTATCTCTCCTATTCTAAATGACAGACTTGCTGGATAAAGGATTCTCGGCTGCATATTTTTTCTGTTCATCACATTGAAGATCTCCTGTCCTTCCTTTCTGGCCTGCCAAGTTTCAGTAGAGAGATTGGTCACGAGTCTTATCGGTCTCCCTTTATATGTTGGAGCACGTTTATCCCTAGCTGCTTTCAGAATTTTCTCTTTATCCTTGTATTTTGCCAGGTTCACTATGATATGGCGTGCAGAAGATCGATTCAAGTTACGTCTGAAGGGAGTTCTCTGTGTCTCTTGGATTTCAATGCCTTTTTCCTTTCCCAGTTCAGGGAAGTTCTCAGCTATTATTTCTTCAAGTACATCTTCAGCACCTTTCCCTCTCTCTTCCTCCTCTGGAATACCAATTATGTGTAGATTATTTCTCTTTAGTGCATCACTTAGTTCTCTAATTTTCCCGTCATACTCCTGGATTTTTTTATCTCTCTTTTTCTCAACTTCCTCTTTGCCATAATTTTATCTTCTAGTTCCCCTATTCTCTCCTCTGCCTCTTGAATCTGAGCCGTGGTTGTCTCCATTTTATTTTGCAGCTCATTGATAGCATTTTTTAGCTCCTTCTGGCTGTTCCTGAGTCCCTTGATGTCTGTAGCAATAGATTCTCTGCTGTCCTTTATACTGTTTTCAAGCCCAACGATTAATTTTATGACTATTATTCTAAATTCATTTTCTGTTATATTGTTTAAATCGTTTTTGATCAGTTCCTTAGCTGTCGTTATTTCCTGGAGATTTTTTTTGAGGAGTATTCTTCCCTTTGGTCATTTTGGATAGTCCCTGGAGTGGTGAGGACCTGCAGGGCACTTCCCTTGTGCTGTGGTGTATAACTAGAGTTGGTGGGCGGAGCCGCAGTCAGACGTGATGTCTGCCCCCAGCCCACCGCTGGGGCCACAGTCAGACTGGTGTGTGCCTTCTCTTCCCCTCTCCTAGGGGCGGGATTCACTGTGGGGTGGTGTGGCCCGTCTGGGCTACTTGCACACTGCCAGCCTTGTGGTGCTGGGGATCTGGCGTATTAGCTGGGGTGGATAGGCAAGGTGCATGGGGGCAGGAGGGGCAGGCTCAGTTCGCTTTTCCTTCGGAGATCCGCTTTGGAGGGGCCCCTGCGCACCAGGAGGGAGTCAGACCCGCCGGAGGGATGGATCCGCAGAAGCACAGCGTTGGGTGTTTGCGCGGTGCAAGCAAGTTCCCTGGCAGGAACTGGTTCCCTTTGGGATTTTGGCTGGGGGATGGACAAGGGAGATGGCGCTGGTGAGCCCCTTTGTTCCCCACCAAGCTGAGCTCTGTCGTCTGGGGCTCAGCAACTCTCTCTCCCATTGTCCTCCAGCCCTCCCGTTCTCCGAGCAGTGCTGTTAGCTTATAACCTTCCAGATGTCAAGTCCCTCTTGCTGTCGGAACACACTCCGTCAGCCCCTCTGCTTTTGCAAGCCAGACTCGGGGCCTCTGCTTGGCCAGCGGGCTGCCCCTCCACCCCGGCTCCCTCCCGCCAGTCCGTGGAGCGCGCACAGCCTCTCCGCCCTTCCTACCCTCTTCCGTGGGCCTCTTGTCTGTGCTTGGCTCCAGAGACTCTGTTCTGCTAGTCTTCTGGTGGTTTTCTGGGTTATTTAGGCAGGTGTAGGTAGAATCTAAGTGATCAGGATGCGGTGAGCCCAGCGTCCTCCTAAGCCACCATCTTCTCCCTCTTCTACCTCAACTAGACATTTATCAAAAGAGCATATACAAATGACTAACAGACACAGAAAAAGATGCTCAACATCACAAATCATCAGGGGAATGCAAGTCAAAACAGTGAGATATTATCCCACACCTGTTAGTGTCGCTATTATAAAAAAAAAAAAAAAGAAATAGCAGGTGTTGTTCAGTTTGTGGGAAAAAAGAACCTTAGTTCACTGTTGATGGGAATGTACATTGGTGAAGCTACTATGGCAAAGAGTATAAAGATTCCTCAAGACGTTAAAAATAAATCCACCATATAGTTTAGCAACTCCACTTCAGGGTATATATTCAAATAGCCTGCTTGGGATTCTCTCTCTGTCTCTCTGTCCCTCTGTCCCTCCACTGCTCACGTTCTTTCTCTCTCTAAAATAAATAAACATTTAAAAAAAACTGTTGATACTCCCCAAACAGACCATTTTTATCAATTCTTGAGCATACTGTCATAAGCTTCAAGGTTTAAAGTTGAAACAGAGCTATTGGCTTTTATTTAAGAATGCTGATTAATGAGCGGGTTAAACAACAATATAGCTAACATCACTGGATCTTTCAGAGGAGCATCACTGGTAAAACATGAACGTTCTGAGAATTTTCTTGAGAATCTAGTAGGATGTTATTTTCAGAAAAGTGGAGACACCCAGCCGACAGTAATAAATCAGGACCTTTATACATATAGCTGCAGTACATAAATCATGCTGGCAATGTGAATGAACTTGGAAGTGGGTTTATTCTCAGCTGACTGCCAGATGAAAACACAGTTTGACCAACAACTTGACTATCCCTTGTGAGACCCTGAGTAGAAGACTTAGTTATACTATACCCAGCTGCCTGATTCACTAAAATTCTAAGATAATAAGTTCTCAAATTTGTGTTGTTTTAAACCACTAGATTTGGAGTAATATCTTATACAACAATCAATAACTGTTGTACTTTGAAGAAATATTTTTCCTTTTTCTGCCATCTTTAGTTTTATTTGAAGGGTCTTGAAAAGGTAATAATGCTATGTTCTATTTGTTTTACATGCTAACCAAAAGAATAGAAAAAGAAAAAAAAAGCTGATCACTGTCTTAGAGATTTTGTTTTCTTTTTACTCTAAAATGCCACTCAAGTACGTCACTATATTAGATTCAAAAGTTCACTGTAAGCCATTTTATATAAACATCATCTCATGTAGAGATTCCTTTTCATAGGTGTTGTTAACTACGTGGCCCATATGAATAGAGATAGAAAAGGATAAAGATTTTGTTTGTGTGAAAAGCCAGTGATTTGGGTTAAAAAATAAAAATCACACATTCCTGCAAGACAATACAAACATAAGTGCTCTATCTGTGATTGAAATATCAAGAGACTAATGACTTCTATGATATGTCGTCTCAAATATCAGTAAATATCTAAATCCTAAAGAAATATATAATAAGCAAACAATATAAAAAATTGAAATTGACATTCATTTGCCACTTGAAAAATAAAAGATCATCTACTACCCCAAAGAAATCTCTGAAGAAACGTACCACTTCTTAAAAATCAGAATCCACATGAATGTTACTGGTGAAAACAAATAACTGTCAATATTTTAACCCAAGGCAGAGCCTAAATTAGTCTTAGATTAGAAATATTTGACACTAATTGAGGAATTAAGAAAGTGACACAAGTGCCTAAGTGTTATTGGAATGCCCAGATATGTGTTCATACAATACATTTTATCAATAGGTAAGTGAAATGTCCAGATGTTAAGGAATACATCAAAAGGCTAATAGAAGAATCCAAATATATCATGTAGATTTTTGTGGAGTGAGATTTATGAATATTCTTGACCAAAAATCAAGGGAAGCATCCCACTTTTCTGAATCCAAAATTATCTGTGAGGTTTTTTTGTTTTGCTTTGTTTCCAGTTTTTATTTAAATTCTAGCTCTAGTCTATTTAAATAATAGTTACACTATTAACATATAGTGTAATAATGGTTTCAGGAGTAGAATTTACTGATTCATCACTTACATATAACACCCATGCTCATCCCAACAAGTGTCCTCCTTAATGCCCATCACTCATTTTAGCCCATCCCCAGTCCACCTCCCCTACATCAACCCTCAGTTTGTTCTCTATAGTTAAGAGTCTCTTACGGTTTGCTTCCCTCTCTTTTAATTCCTTTCCCCTATGTTCATCTATTTTGTTTTTTAAATTCCACATACGAGTGAAATCATATATTTGTCTTTTTCATAAAGTCTCAATTTTTATTTTTTAGGCAGTAAGAAGTTTCAAAATCCCAAGATTAGCTATCAGTAAGAAGCATTTTTTAAAAAGCTTGTTTCATATTCTTCTCATAATCACATGTAGTTCATGTTGATTCCTGCAAAGTTATGCCACGTAGGTTCCCTTTCTTGAAATAATTTTTCTATAGAGTAGAATTGGGACTACTTTGTGGCTGGGTAAGCAAAGAGAAGTTGACCCAAAGAAAAGCTTACTGGACATAATCAGCTCAAGTTATTTATTGCTATTTAGCAGATGATGATAATTTTGTGGCGTCAACAAAATACATTTATTTTAAGTCCACAAATGTGTGGCCCAGTAATAAAGCAGGATCTGGTTGGGCAATTTTCTCTTTTTGTTCTATGTGATGAAAACCAAATTTCACCTAGTGACATTGAGCCGATGTCTCATCTGCTCATGACGATCTGTCTTCTTTTCAGAGATTAACAGAAGGCTGGGCTTGTCAGGGTCTGTTATTCAAGAGCATAATACAACTTTTGAAACATGGAGTTATTATTGCACTAGAGTGTTCAAAGCACAAACATTCTGAGAGGCCCAGAAAGAAACTGAAATACTTCTTAGACTTATTTTCAGCAGTGCCAAATGTCACTATTGCCACATTCTGTTAGTCAAGAAAGTATATAACAAGGTTGGATCTAAGTGCAGGTGAGAAAGTGGTGAGAAGAAAGCAGAAAATTTATCTTATAATTAGAAAATGGCATTTGTAAAGAGATGAGGAAAATATTAATGACATCCATGATGAAAACAAGCTACTTCAGTTTATCCACTAATTCCAAAAATTCATCTGCTGTGATGAACAACTTCGTAAATAAATGTGACTTTTTGAGTAATTATTGATTTCAAACTTTATTGTAAAGCTACAGTAATCGAAACAGCACGGAACTGCATAAAACAGATACATAGATGATTGGAACAGAATTAAGAAACTAGACCTAAACCCATGTTTATATATCAACTAATGTTTAAAAAGGGAGTCAAGAATACTCACTGGATAAAGGGTATTCTTTTTTATAAATGGTGTTGGAAATACTGGATATTCACATGCAAAAAAATTGAATGTGGAACTCTATATTTAACACAAAATTTAAGTCAAATTCAATTAAGACTATAAATGGAAGACAGAAAGTATAAATTCCTAGAAGTAAATATAGGGGAAAAGATTATTGACTTTGGTCTTGGCATTTTTTTTTTTTAATAAGCAACAAAAGCCAAAATTAGCAAATGTGACTACATCAAACTACAAAACTTCTGCACAGGAAGATAGCCAACAAAATGAAAAAGCTACCTGCAGAATAGATGAAAATACTTGAAAACTATCTATCTAATAAGGAGCTAATATTCAATATATTAATTATATTATAATATGTTGTATAAGAGGCTCATACAAATTAATTCCAAAAAAATTTTATTAAAACGTGCAGAAAACCTGATAGGCATTTTTGTAAAGAAGATATACAAATGGCCAACTGGTACATGAAAAGAGCCTCAACATCACATACATCAGAAAAATGCAAATCAAAATCACAGTGAGATATCATCCAATACCTGATAGAATGGCTATTATCAAAAAGGTAAAAGGTAACAAGCATTGGCAAGGACATGGAGAAAAGGGAGCCCCTGTGCACTGTTGATGAGAGTATAAATTGGTACAGCCGCTATGGGGAAGCATACAAAGTTTTTTAAGTATTAAAAATAGAACTACCATGTGTTCCAGCAAATTCCACTCCTGGGCATATACCTAAGGGGAATTCACTCAATATCTCCAAGAGGTATCTGTGCCCTCATGTTCATTGTGATATTATTCACAATAGTCAAGATGTGGAAACAACCCAAATTATAAATGTCCAACTATGTTTGAATGATTAAAGAACATGTGGTGCATACATAAAAATAGAATAATATTCAGACAAAAAAAGAGGTAATCTTATTTTTTTCTTGACCACATGAATGAAACTTGAGGGTAGTAGGCTAAGTGAAATAAATTAGACAGTGAGAGACAGGACTGTATGATATCATTCTATGTGAAATCTAAAAAAGCCAACTTCATAGAAAGAATAGAACAGTGGTTGCTAGGACCTTAATGGTGAAGGAAATGGGGACATGTTTGTCAAAGGGTAGACTTTCAGCTATAAGATGAATAAGTTCTAAGGATCTTATAGGTAGCGTGATGATTATAAAAAAAATAATTAACAATACCATATAATAGAATTCTGAGAAAATAGCAGAGTAAAAAGATCCTGAGCTCACTTCATCTCAGACACACTGAAATAACAGATACATCTGTACAACTAACTCTGAAAATGACCAAAGACTGGCAGAACAGACATTTCGATTAATCACAGGGAGGAGGCTACACTGAAAAGGGTATGAGGGATGAAGAATGGTTGGAAACCAAACCCCCCCAAGAACTAACCACAAACTGGAGGAACACCACAAGCACAGAGAAGTGAGAAGTTCAGACCCCATGTCAGTCTCCCCAGTTATGGGGAACCCATACCACAAAGACAAATTCCCATAATATTTGGCCATGAAAATCAATGGGGTTTAATTTTACATGCTTTTTAAATCAGTGGGACTTAACTCTGGGTACTTTAAAAATCAGCAGGCTTAGCCCCCAGGGAGCCAGAGGGAATTAAGAAACTGAATCACCACCCTTAAAAGAGCCAAGAAAACAAATAGAGCAGCTGAGACACAGCACAGAAACAGCAGTTTAGAAAGTGCCTAGGGTATACGTGAAGGAGATTCATTTATTAGCCTCAGAACGTGTACTGGAGGGACAGGAAACTTCGGGAACCTTGCCTAAGAACAAAAGTGCTGGTGGATGTCATTTCTCTCTCCTTCCCCTAACTCACATAGACAGATTGTGGGAACCAGCATAAACACTGTCCACCTATCTTGCTGACACTGTGTGCCCTGTTCCCATGTTCACATGCAAACACACCCCATCCTCCTGCTAGCTTCAGGCAAATGTACTCTAAAGAGGCTCCTGCCCAGTCATGTCTGGTAAGCAGCCCCAGCAGGAAACAGTGCCACTGCAAAGTGACTCCCACCTAGGGGAGCAGGAGAAAACTGCACACACTAGTGCACCTCAAGTTCCAGAAGAAGAATATTTTAGTTGGTGGTGCAGAAAGAAAGTCCTGCTATTTGGTGTGCATGAACCTGCAGCAAACTGCAGACAGCTAACCTGACTGCTGACACTGTCCATCAACAAGCCCCTATTGGGCTCAGACGGGCCCCTCAACAGTGCAGAGACCAAACCCTGCTCAGTGTGCCCACAGCAGACAAAGCAGGTCATTGTAGCTGACAGAATGAAAGACAAACATGGTTCAGCCACAACAGTAAGGCACACGTAGTACACGTAGGACACATATGGAGTGTTTGGCTCTGGTGACCAGGTAGCATGGTGCTACAGGGCACTACAGGAACTATTCTATGCAAGTCCACTGCTTTCAAGACCAGGAGATGTAACTGACATTTCTAATACATGGAAACAAACACAGAGCATTAGACAAAACGAGGAGACAGAAGAATAAGTCCCAAAGGAAAGAAAATGACAAAATCACAGAAAAAGTCCTAAATGAAACAGAGATAAACAATATGCCTGATAAAGAATTCAAAGTAATGGTCATAAAGATACTCACTGGACTTGAGAAAAAAGTGAAGGATCTCAGTGAGATCTTCAACGAATTTATAGATAAGTAAAAAAGAACCAGTCAGAGATGAAGAAATCAACAACTGAAATTAAAAAAATACACAAGAGGGAATAAAAAGCAGATTGGAGGATGTAAAAGAATGTCTCAGTAATCTGGATGAAAGACTTATGGAAAGCAACCAAGCTGAATAGCAAAAAGAAAAAAAGAATAATAAAAAAATGGGACTAGGTTACAGGAACTCAGTGACATCATCAAGTGTCATATTTGCATTACAAGGATTCCAGAAAGAGAAGAGAGAGAGGGGGGGAAGAAAACTTATTTGAAGAAATAATACCTAAAAACTTCCCTAATCTGGGGAAGGAAACAGGCATCCAGATCCAGGAGGCACAGAGTCCCTAACAAGATTAACCCAAGGAGGTCCACATCAAGACATATAATAATTAAAATGACAAGAAGTAGTGATAAAGAGAGAATTTTAAAAGCAGCAAGAGAAAAGAATGAATAAACAACATAGTACATATAGGGGAAATTCCAAAAGCCTATCAGTTAATTTTTCAGCAGAAACTTTGCAGACCAGGGAGAATGGCACAGTATATTCAAAGTGCTAAAAGGAAAAAGCCTGCAATCAAGAATACTCTACCTGGAAAGACTATCATTCAGGATAGAAGAAGAGATAAAAAATTTCCTAGACAATCAAAGTTTGGGAAAGTCATTACCACTAAACCAGTCTTATAAGAGACATTAAAGAGAATTCTTTAAGTGAAAGGAAAAGGCCATCACTAGAAGTAAGAACATTATGAAAGGGAAAATTTGACAAGTAAATGCAATATAATACAAGTAGTTGATTAATCACTTATAAAACAAGTATGGAGGTTAAAATGCAAAAGAAGTAAAATCAATTATATTTACAAAAATAAGTCAAAGAATATGCAAAAAAGGATGTAGAACATGAAATCATATGCATAAAATGTGGAGAAAGGAGTAAAAAAACTTAGTGCTTTTAGAATGTATTCAGACTTAAGTGACTATCAACTTAATATAGATTGCTATAAGCATAGTATGTTATATACAAACCTCAGGGTAATCACAAATCAAAAGGCTAAAATAGGCACACAAAAAATAAAGAAAGGAATACAGACATAACACTACAGAAAACCATCAAACCATAAGGGAAGAGACCAAGAGAAGATTAAACAAAGAACTATAACAACTGGAAAACAAGTAATAAAATGGCAATAAGTACACACCTATCTATAATTACTTTAAATGTAAATGGACTAACTGTTCCAACCAATGGATAAAATGCAAGACTCATTTACGTGCTTCCTACAAAAGACTCATTTCAGACCTAGAGACACATTCAGACTGAGAGGAAAGGGATGAAAAAATATATACTACGCAAATGGAAGTGAAAACAAACAGGGTAGTGATAGTTAGACAAAAAAACTTTAAAATAAAGCCTTCAACAAAAGACAAAGAAGGACATTGTGTAATGATAAAGGAAAGAATCCAACAAGAAAATATAACAATTGTAAATATCTATACACCCAGCATGGGAACACCTAAATATATAAAGCAACTGAGGGGAACTTAACACCCCACTTATACCAATGGATAGATCATTCAGATAGAAAATCAACAAGATGACACAGGTTTTTAATTTTTTTTTTAATGTTTATTTATTTTTGAGAGGGAGACAGAGCATGAGTGGGTAGGGCAGAGAGAGAGGGAGACACAATCGGAAGCAGGCTCTAGGCTCTGAGCTATCTGCACAGAGCCCGACATGGGGCTTGAACCCACCAACTGTGAGATCATGACTTGAGCTAAAGTTGGATACTTAACCAACTGAGCAACCCAGGCGCCCCAAGACAACAGTGTTTTGAGCAATACATTAGACGAGATAGACCTAACAGGTATATACAAAACATTTCATCCAAAACAGCAGAACACATGTTCTTTTTAAGTGCACACAAGAAATATTTTTCAGGACAGATCATGTTAGGCCAGAAAACAATTCTCAAGAAATTCAAGAATATTGAAATCATATCAAGCATCAACTCTCACTACAATGATATAAGCCTAAGTTGAAAACTTAGATCATCACAAAAACTTTCACAGGGATGTTTATAGAAGCTTTATTCATAATTGTCAGAACTTGGAAACAACCAAATAGTCCTTCAGTAGGTAAGTAGAGAAATAAAGATCCAGACAGAGCTATTTTATTTAGCACTAAAAGGAAATGAACAATCAAGGCATGAATAGGATGGAAGAAGCTTAAATGCAAATTACTAAGTGAAAGAAGACATCTGAAAAGGCTACACACTGTATTATGCCAACTACATGACATTCTGAGAAGACAAAACTAGGAACACAGGAAAAAGATCAGTGGTTGCCAGGGGTTTGGGGGAGAGGGAGTGATGATTATATGGAGTATAGAGAATTTTTAGGACATATAATACTGTAATAATGAATACATGTCATTATACATTTGTGAAAACCTACAGACTATATAACACCAAGAGTAAACACTAATAAAAAATATGGACTTTGAGTGATAATGATGTGTCAGTATAGGTTTATCAATTGCAAGAAATGTACCATCTGATGGGGGGGCAGATATTAATGGTGGGGGAGGCTGTGCATGTGTGGAGGCAAAGCGAAAATGGTAATACCTATATCTCTTGCTCAATTTTACCGCGAAACTTCAATCATCAAAAAAAAAAAAAACTAAAAGAAAATAATTTAAAGGTCCATATAAACTACGAAACATAGAAATTGAATGTAAGCGTTAGAGAATAAATCGTTTAGCCTATCATATAAAAGTTAGTGTTTTACTAGTAGTTTATGGGTATCCCATAAAACAGGAATATATGAAATTCTCCTTGTATGCACAATATTCTATATGTCTGTGTTCATAAGTGTAGAGTAAGGCAAGGAGACCCAAAGAAACAAAGAAGCAATGAGCAGATGGTGTTTCAGTGAAAGAGTAACTGATTGTACAACCCACTCCACCAGGTACTAACTACTGATTTTGTACAAGGTTCTTAAGCTGTCTGTCACCAGTAAGTGAAGCTTAAAATAAAACCAGTGGCATCTGTAAAAAGGTCAGTGACTGCGTTTATTAAGCACTCTGGTTTCACCCAGAGTCCAAATCATAATCACAACTGGGAGTAAGAAAAAAATAAGCCTATGTATATTTGGAAGGACATATGTATCTAGGAAATTGAATAAGTGGAGTATGCAGTTAACATACTATGTACTAACAGTTCTGAGAAAATGAAATGTAGGCTTAAATGTACTATTTTTGTTGTAATCTTCTTTTTACTCCTAATGTCTTTTTTATGTATCAATATCATAAAATGCCTTTTCATAATATATATTTTTCTTTTGAAAACTATACCTTAACCATTTACTCAGTTCGGTATCAATTTTAATGTACCAGCATTTTAAGACATGGCATGAGTTTTGTATGTGGTCACTTTTAGAAGAAAGACATTTGACACAAATGTTGTGCCTCCTCGCAACTTAGAATGCCCTTTTACCTGAAAATAATTGGGTACATCAAAGTTTCCAGAATTCCGTCATTCACAAAAACTTGTGTTCTTTGGCAGGATGCAGGCCTTCTCTATCATTTAGATGGAATGTTGGACTAGATGCTTCCCAAATTTCACACACTTCCACATATTTAACTCATATAAAAAAATAGTCTCTCTGCCAAAGAGGCTTACTTTTTCTTTGCCTAAGGAATCTACTAAATGCAAAATATAGGAATGCTTATTTCTGATCAGCTATCTGTCAGGTACTGAGCTAGATTCTGAATACATAGAACAAAATTTTATAATTGAAACACTTGAATGATTTTGGTTTAAAACAGGACTCTAATAATAACTATAGAGTGTGGGCAGTGCCGTGATGGCTCCAGATTTTCCATATAGGAGAAGCCTAGGTTGGAAGGGGGTGGTTATGGGGAGCCAGAAGACTCCCCCTGCAACCCGCATTTGTCCGGTTGTTTTACTTAGATTGTGTTTCCTTTGGAATATTTCAGGATGCTGAGGGAATTTATTAACGCTCACTGCCTGCCCCTCCATCGACAAGTCATAATTAAGCACCAATGAGGAAATGTGTCATCATGAAAGTAAGCTTGGTCAGAAAAGGGTTTAGGGAAGACTTCAAAGGATATGCAGGTGACTGGAATCTTGAAGGATGAGTACAGTGAATCATGAGGAGAACCATGGTGATTTAATATACAAAGTAATACTTCATATTTAGTGTTAAGAAATTACTTAATACAAGTAATACTTGTATTACAGAATAATACATAAAGGGCCACCACCACAGATGGTGAGGATAGATAAATAGATTTTTTTAGGAGGTGAGGATAGATAGATAGATTTTAGATAGATTTGAGAGGAAGAGATAAAAGGAACGTTGCTCCATGGACAACACCATGGTGTAGGAAGTCAGAGATGTATGAGAGAGTCTTCTACATTTAAGCTTTCTACCTTCAGTATTTGCTTTTTTGTTGTGTGTCAGAGTTTGGAGAAGAATATAAAGCTGGAATGTGACTTGTATTTGTTAGTTTACATTTACGTTAAAGGTGATGAGAAAAAATTGAGGGATTCAAAGGAGGTGAGTTGATACACTTTTATCAAGTACAACTCTAGCTGCTGTGAAGGATGGGTTGGGGACACTGGAGACTGGGGCAGAGATGTCTGTTAATGGGTAATGGAGCGCTTCAAGTGAGAAATAAGAGGGAAAGTTTAAATTCTTATCAAAGGAAACAACACTTTTCAATAAAGGATAATATAAAGAATATCTTTTGAAAAAAACATATAGGTGAAGACATCTTTCAGTAAGATTCTAATCAACATAATTTGCATTTTCTATTGAAGTATAACAATAGACAGACAATATCCTATTCGTTTTAGATAAATTCGTTTTAGATACTGTGATTTGATATTTTTATATATTCTATACGTTACAAAACTATCTCCATAATAAGTCAGGTTATCATCTATCACCACACAAAGTTATAGCAATATCATTGACGACATTCTGATCTTTTACCCCATATAAACTTGAGAATCACTTTGTCAATATCAACAAAATAATTTGCTGAGATTTTGATTGGTATGTATTGAACATATAGATCATGTTGGGAAGAACTAATATCTTGATGACACTATGGGGACTTCCTATTTATGAACGTAAAATATTTCTTTACTTACTAGCTGTTCTTTGATTTATTTCTTCAGAGTTTTCCTCATATATACCTTTTATATTTTGATTTACACTTTTGTACTTAGATTTTTGGGTTGCTAATATAAATAATATTGTGTTTTTAATTGCAACTACAATTGTTCATTTCTAGCACGTAGGCAATCAATTTATTTTATATATTAGCTTTGTATCCTGCAACGTTGGTATAAGATAATCACATATTATTAATTCTAGGATATTTTTTAGAGTCAATTTGTTTGGATTTTCTACATGGGCATCATGTCATCTGTAAACAAAATTTTAGTTTCTTCCTTTCAAATCCATATACCATTTATTTGCCTTACTTTTCTTGCATTGCATTAGGTAAGATTTCCAGTACAATGTTGAAAAGAAGTGTAGGCAGGAACACCCTTGCCCTGTTCTGCGTCTTATTGGGAAACGCTCCTAACTTTGGACGATTTAGTATGTCATTAGTTACAGGTATTTTTTAGCAGATATTTTTATCAAGTTGTAGAAATACTGTTATTTTTGCCTGAACGTATGCAATAGGTGACTGATTTTCCTGGCTTTAGTTATACTGTTATTCCTTCTTCATGTCAAAATACCTCCACTCTCGGGCAGATTGATTTTTTATAAATATGACTGCTTGATATCACACAATATCTACCTGTTGACTGAAAGTGGTTGAGAGATAAAATAAAGGGGAAGTCAAGAAAAATTTCAGAATTTTAGTCTGACACACCTGAAAAGATAACGTGGCCTAAATCCAAAGTGAGCGGTACAGATATGGGAAGAAATATGACGAGGTTCAGTTTTAGACAGTTAACTGTGAAGTATCCAACATGCAGTTCTATGTAGATATGGATTGAGGTGAGATAATAGACTGGAGGTACAGGTGGCCGGCACGTTGATGTCATTAATTAGCCACGAGATCACAAAGGGAAGGAGGAAGTGTGGTAAGGAACAAAAACGATAAATAGAAACCAGAACAGAGTCAAAAACGGACCGGGTGACATCAGCATGATGGTGCCATGAGTTGTTCTTTTTCTCTATCCTTTTTGATATACAGCTAATCATTTAATCATAAGCAAACAAGCAAAAAGCACCTGTGCACAGTACACCAAGACAGCCAGGAGTTCCATCCAGCGGTGTCCACAAAACTGGGTACTTTGGATCCTGAAGGAAACTGCAGAGTAGGAGGAGCATTGGCAGATGTGACAGTGGCAGGTCAGGCAACATGCCAATCATGACCTTTCTGCCAGAGGAAGTGGAATGTGAAAGCAGAGGGTGGGGGTCTGCCCTCTGAGTGCTGCAGACGGAGGAACCCATTTGCTGTCCCTGGGGAGAAACCTCAGTGACTGAAGGTGAAGGAAAGGGAAAGGAAGAAGGCAGACAAAAAGAACTCAAGGAAATAACATCCTGTCGACTGCCTCAATTTCTGGAAAGAGGGCAGAGAGCTCACAGGCCCCCGGGGACACCCCACTCAAGGATCCCCCTACTGGGCCCAAAGCACACCACCTCCCACTCTGCTGCCACCCTCCTCTTTTTTGTCTTTCTGTGCCATTTTTATTTTTAAACGTAGGTGCTCCCAATCTTAGAGGCTGTGTGCCATGCCTAAGAGACACCAAAAACTTGTGCTATATCGCCACCTTCTGGAAGGTAAAAGGAAGGCTCCTAATTACCAACTGGTTCAATGGTTACAATCAAAGTAAACAAAACCCTACTTAAACAAGAAAGGTTTTTCACTTCTTGTGGCAACAGAGGCAGTTTTTTCATAAAACACTGTGCAAAATCACTGTAATTTAATACTGTGAGATTTAGTAGTAAATCCTTAAATATCAATAATCACTATAATGTAAATGGATTAAACTCACCAATCAAAATGCACAGAGTCGATGGACGGATACAAATGCAAGACCAAACTACATGGTGCCTACGGAAGACTCATTTCATCCCTGAAGACACAAATGGCTCAAAGTGAAAGAATGGAAGATGATATTTCAACCATATGGAAACCAAAAAGAGGAAGGCAAAGCCATATTTATATCAGACAAAATGGACTTCAAGCCAAAAGGGGTAACAGGAGACAAAGGTGATTATATAATGACAAAGAGGTCAGTACCTCAAAAAAGATAAGGCAATTGTAAATATATACACTCCTGAAACCATAGCTTCAAAATATATTAAGCAAATAACAGACTTCAGGGAAGAAATAGATAACAATATAACAATATTAGAGGACTCCACTGTCAGCAACGGATAGGTCATCCAGACAGAAAATAAGAATAAAACATTGGAATTGAACCACACGTTAGGAAAAAAAATGATTTAAAAGACATACAAAGAACATATAAAGAAGAACATACATTCTTCCCAAGTGCATATGGAATATTCTCCAGGATAGGTCATATGATAGGCCACAAAACAAATATTAGCAATTTAAAAGGATTGAACTAATATTGACTGATCACAATAGTATGAAACTAAAAATCATCAACAAAAGGAAAGTGAGAGGATATAACACTATGATTAAACTAAACAGTACACTTCTAAACAACCATTGAATAAAAGAAGAAACTAGAAGGGAATTCAAAAATTATCTCAAAACAAATTAACATGGAAATACAGCATATTCGTTATTGTGGGAAGCAGCAAAAGCAGTTTTAAGGAAAAGTTAATAGAAATAAATAAATATATTAAGATATTGGAAAGATCACAGATAAACAACCTAAATTTGTACCTCAGGTAAGTAGAAAAAGAAGAACCAATTAAGCCTAACGCTAGCTGAAGGAAGGAAATAATAGATATCAGAGTGCCAATAAAGGAAATAGAGACAAGAAAAATAATACAAAAGATCAACTAAGAGAAGATTCTTTGAAAAGATAATCAAAATTGACAGAGCTTTAACTATACTAACAAAGAAAAAACGAGAGAAGATTCCAATACAATTAGAAATGAAAAAGGAGATGTTAACATCTGATACTTCAGAAGTACATGGACTCATAAGACATTATTATGAACAATTATATGGTGAGAAATTATATAAGCTAGAAGAAATGGATACATTCAAAGAATACATGATCTACTAAGACTGAATCAGAAGAAAATGGGAAATCTAAATGGACCAACAATGAGTAAAAATATTGACTCAGTAATTTAAAAATTCCCAACACAGAAAACTCTGGAACCAGAGGCTTCAGTGAGGAAGAATTAACACTTAAAGAGGAATTAAAGAAAAATTAATATCAAGCCCCCTCAAACTCTTCCATAATACTGAAGAGGAGGGAATATGGAAGTCCAAAGTCATTTATGAGGCTGGCATTATCTGATACCAAAACCAAATAAGGACAGCACAATAAAAGAAAACTATAGACAAATATCCCTGATGAATATAGACACAAAAAGTTTCAACAATATTTTAGCAAACTGAGTTCAAGAACACGATGAAAGGATTGTACATCACGACCAAGTGGGATTTATCCCTGGGATGCAAGGATGTTTCAATATACAAAAATCAATAAATGTAATATATCACATCAATAAAATGAAAGATAAAAAAACCACAGAATCATCTAAATAGATGCAGAACAACATTTGACAAAATACATCTTTTCATGATAAAAATCCTTCACAGATTGGGTATAGAAGGAATATACCTCAACATAATTAAGGGCATAATTACTAAATCTAGTAATGGTGTTATACTCAATGGAAGAAATACTGAAAGCTTTTCCTCTAAGATCAAGAACAAGGCAAGGATGTCCACTTTCACCATTCCTATTTAATACAGTATCAGAAGTCCTAGCTGGAGCATTTAGGCAAAACGGGAATAAAAAGTATCTAAATCCGAAAGGAAAAAGTAACATTGTTGCTATTTGCTGATGATATGATATTATGTATAGAAAATGCCAAAGAGTCACTCAAAAAACTGTTGGAATTAATCAATTATTTTGCTAAAGAGACAGGATGCAAAATCAACATACAGCGATTAGTTGCATTCCTTTACAGTAATGATGAAACATCTGAAAAAGTAACAAAACTATCCTATATACAGTAGAATACATGCATCAAAATAACAACATGCATCGAAAATGATAAAATACTTAGGAATAAATTTAACCAAGGGTATTAAAGTTCTGTACAACGGAAATACAAAATTTTGCTGAAAGTAATTGAAGAAGACAAAAACAAATGAAAAGACATTCTGTATTCATGGATCAGAAGAATTAATATTGTTAAAATGGCCATACTACCCAAAGCCATCTACAGATTAAACACAGTCTCCAACCAAATAGCAAAGGCATTCTTCACAGAAATAGAAGAGACAATTCTAAAATTCATGTGAATCACAAAAGACTATGAGTACCTAAAGCAAGCCTGAGAAAAAAGAACAAAGCTGGAGCTATCATACGTTCAGATTTCAAATTACACTGCAAAGCCATAGTATTAAAGGAGTACGGTACTTGCAGAAAAATAGACACATCAACCAATAGCACAGAATAGAGAGCTGAGAATTAAATGGTCATATACAGACAGACAGCTGATATCGGACAAAGGGGCCAAGAATACCCAATGAGGAAAGGATAGTGTTTTCAATAAATGGTGCTGAGAATACTGAAAAAACACATGCAGGATAATGGAATTAGACACAAGCTACACCATTCAAAAAAACTTACTTGAAATAAATCAGAGACTGAAACATAAGATCTGGTACCATAAAACTTCTAGAAGAAAACATAGGTAGAAGCTCACTGATATTCATATTAGCAAATAATTTTTTTTAATTTTTTTTAACGTTTATTTATTTTTGAGACAGAGAGAGACAGAGCATGAACAGGGGAGGGGCAGAGAGAGAGGGAGACACAGAATCGGAAACAGGCTCCAGGCTCTGAGCCATCAGCCCAGAGCCCAACGCGGGGCTCGAACTCACGGACCGCGAGATCATGACCTGAGCCGAAGTCGGCCGCCCAACTGACTGAGCCACCCAGGCGCCCCAGCAAATAATTTTTAAACAAGATGCCAAAAGCAAAAGATGGTACTACATCAAACTCAAAGGCTTCTGCCCCAAAAAAGAAACAAAAAAATGAAAAGACAACCTACAGAATGAAAGAAAATTTTTACAAACCATATATTGGATAAGGGGTTAATAACCAAAATATATAAAGAATTCAGTCAACTTAATAACAAAAACAAACACAAACAATCTGATTAAAAATATTGGCAGAAGTCTAAATACACATTTTTCCAAAGATGAGAACAAAATTGCCAACAGGCACATGAAAAGACTTTTAACAAAAAAGAAAGAGAAAGAAAGAAAGAAAGAAAGAAAGAAAGAAAGAAAGAAAGAAAGAAAGAAAGAAAGAAAGAAAAAGAAATAAAAGAAAAGAAAAAAAAAGAAAAGAAAAAAGACTTTTAACATCACTAATTATCAGCGAAATGAAAATCAAAATCACAATGACGTATCACCTCACACCTCTTAGAATGGCCACCATCAAGAAGACAAGAGACAACAGGTGGTAAAAAGGGAACCCTTATACGTTGTTGGTGGGAATGTAAATTGGTCCAAAGACTGTGGAAAACTGTATGAAGATTCCTCAAAAATTCAAAATGGAGCTACCATATGCTCCAGCCATTCCACTTCTTGGTATATATTAACAGGATATATGGACCTCCATGTCTACTGCAGCATCAATCACAATAACCGAGATACGGAAACAGCTCAAATGCCCATCAACAGATGAAACAGATGCTCATCAACAGATGCCCATCAACAGATGGGCAGCTCAAATGCCCATCAACAGTGCAGAAAAAATATGGAGTACATATACACCATGGAATATTATTCAACTATGAGAAAGGAGAACACATTTCCATTAGTGGCAGTGTGGGTGGATCTTGGACATATTATTCTAAGTGATATAAGTCAGACAGAGAATGACAAGTACAGTATGATATAACTTACGTGGAACCTAAAACACCAAACCTGTGAAAAACAGAAAGTAAAACGGTAGTTACCGGGGATGGGAGAGATAAGATTGATAGTATGTAAGGGTGCAAAATTGTAATGAGTGGTAAATCAGTCATAGAAATATAATGCACAGTATAACAAATATAAATAATAATATTGTACTATAAGTATGGAATGAGATAAATACCACTACATTAGCAATCTTATTACAACGTATGTGTAATATATGTGCAAAAGTAGCACACTTTACAGTTTAAATTCATAAAACGTTAAATGTCAAATGTGGTCATTAAAAAAAATAAGGGATGCCTGCGTGGCTCAGTCAGTTAAACATCAGATTCTTGGCTTCAGCTCAGGTCTTGACCTTATGGTGTGTGAGTTCAAAGCCTGCACTGGGTTCTGTGCTGACAGTGCAGAACCTGCTTGGGATTTTCTCTCTCCCTCTCTCTCTGCCCCTCCCCTGCTCACTCTCCGTGTTTCTCTCAAGAATAAATTAATAAACTTAAAATTTTAAAAAAACTGGGAAAAATCTAGGTGAATAGATTTAGGATACAGTAACCAGCTAAGAATACTCAGAAGGAGTGACCAGTGAAGTAGGGGGTAAAGTGAGTTGTTTGTCAAAGACAATCATTACCAAAGCATTTCAAAGAGAAGAGAGTGAACAAAATCCTGTCAAAATCTCTAACAAATCAGGTATGATGAAGATTGAAAATTGATATTTTAATTTAGCAAATGGAAATCATTGATGATATTGACAAGAACTGTGTCAGTGGCATAATCAAGGAGAAAGCATTACTGAAGTGAATTTAAGAGATATTAGGAAATGAGGTCTTGGAGATTATGAGTATAGAAAAATAATTCAAAGAACTTAAGTGCAAATGAGAATAAAATTGATCCAGACAGGAAGGGGGATTGGGATCAAGGAAGGATTTTCATGAGATAGAGAAAGAATCAGTATGGTTAATTATCTAATTGAGAGTGGGAAATGACTGAGGAAGGGATAGAGAAGAGAGAATGGCTGAAATGATGGGTTTTTTTTAACATTATCTCTATTTTTTTCACTGTTAAAAAGGTTTATTTTTTTTTTAATATGAAATTTATTGTCAAATTGGTTTCCATACAACACCCAGTGCTCATCCCAACAGGTGCCCTCCTGGTGATGGGTATTGAAATGATGTTTCTGAGTAAACCAGAGGGAATGAAATCCAACAGAAACTTGGAAATTTGGCTTTATATTTGAGCACAATTACTTCTATAATTACTGGAGACAGGGTAGAATTGTTTGGTACACACATTAATAGACGATGTTGAGAATACCTTTTGATTGTTTTGATTTCCCCAGTGATATATAATCTAAGCAAATAGATTAATTATATGTAGATATCTATATAGACATATAGATCTATCTATCTATCTAATCTATATATACTATACCTATGCCTATATCTATATCTATATCATATCTATATCTATATCATCATCTCCATCTATATCTATCATTATCATCTATACCTATATCTATATCTATTTGTCTGTATCTAATCAATATCATCTATATCATCTGTATCTTTATCTATGTAATCTAACATTCTCTTTCCCTCTGAGTACCTAATACCTCCGAAGGTAATCACAGCTCAAATATCTATTATAGTAGATGGCTTCTGCCCAACTTTGAATTTTACATGACTGAAATCAAACATTGTGCAGTCTTTTTCTGACTTCTTTCACTCCCAATTTTGTCCATGAAATGCATTCAATTATCATATGTAGTTAGTTCTTTTTGTTGTTATTGTTTTACTTTATGGCTGTTGCACAGAATTCCATTGTGCAAATTTTATACTTTGTTTTTCCTTTCTATTAATGTAAGCAATTTGGGTTATTTCCAGTTTAGATCAATTTTAAATACAGCTTCTGTGAGCATTCTTGTACATGTTTTTGGTCCACCTAAAAACACTTCTTGACGTTTGCATATACAGTAAATCTTACAATGTATTCAGTGGAATTTTTAAAAATTTCTGATTTATTTCCATTACATTCAGTGTTAAATGCTAATTGCTGCCACTTTGGTTGTTCTGTTTGTTATTTTTCAGGTTTTCTCACATGTCTGGTCATAGTTGTCTCTCCTAGTTTACAAATAAAGGATGCATTGGTTTAATGTAGGTAACTTGAAAGGATTATTTCTATCAAGATTTACCTATTAGGTTTCTATATTTCACAATAGAAAGTTGAAGGGCTCATTGAATGCACACAAAAACGATCTCTTTCATAGAGAATAGAAAAACGACAGAATAAGGAATCCTTTCAAATGCCAAATTGAAGAAGATTATTCAGCAAGGTACAATGCCCTCATTAAGTATCCTGACATTGACCTTGCAGACAGGCCTAAATCTCCAAAACTATTCCTTACTTTTAGCATGAAGTATATATTTTTCATTCACGCTGGGAGCAAGTATATAGCATTAACAGATTACAGATATTCAGCTTACAGATAACCATCATTCCTATTTTGTTCCTACCTTTCTTTCTCTGCAGCTTTCTGACATTCTGAACAGACAGTGGCTTCCATGTCTGACTAGAAAATTTTTGTTATAATACTATGATTCCATATACCTTTTGTCTTTCAAAAGTTCTTTAATTTGATGATGTGAACTCTTCCAGTCTTCCTTCAGTACTGCTGTTTTAAATTGTTCTCATGTTATTTATTTACTGACATTCCAACTGTGTTAAGCAAGGTTCTCAGAGTACTATCCTGAATTGCTGTATTTAGGCTTTGTGTGCCTCTCGGTGTGCGTGTGCGCGTGCGCGTGTGTGCGTGTGCGTGTGTGTGGTGTGTGTGTGTGCATGGTTTTCCTGCACACTGCTTCCTAAGGGCAGAATTCTCTCTCTACTACGTCAAATCCATAAACTACTCAACTCCATCAAAATTTATAATCCATGGATCCTATTAACATTTAAACAACCTTTGCCTGTATATGTCATCCATTCCCTATCTACCCACTACAATTTAAATGACATGGCCCAACCTTGCTTTTTATTTTTCCTTGCATGTTTACTCAACTCCTTTGTTTTTCACTCTGTAAGTTGTCCCCATCTGGAGCAAAACTAACCACATTTGAGACCCACTATCTATGGGCCAATCGTCTGCTCATGTTGCAGACCTTTGTTCCTCTTGCTAGAATTTGAGCTCCACAAACCAGAAATTTTGTCTGCTTTATTCACTGCAATATGCACACTACCAAGAACAGTAGTGACATTATAAATGACCTATCGAAAGTATTTGATAATTGTTAAATAAATAATGCCTTCTTAATCTTTGGATATTGAATTCCTAAGTTGTGTTTAGATCTTGATTAGAAACTCAATATTTTTGGTGAATTACAAAATAATTTCATACTAGTTTTTTTAACTTCCCTTTTACTAATATAATCTTACATATATCTTACATGCTACTTTCTAAATTAAATGCATTCCATTACCTCTTACATTTCATACATTTTAAACAACTTAGAACAAATATAAAATCTGGGAGATCACAGAATTATATTTGATTATATCCTTTACACTATAGTAGAGAGGTAAATATTTATCTGCACATCAACTTGTTGCAAGAAACAGTACATAAATGGAAAATGGGTGGAACTGTAAACTAACCAGATTCTTGTTGGTCTTTTAATACTCTGTACCAAATAATGCATTAGCATCTTGACAAAGTTGTGTCCTTTTTCCTGAAAATCTCACATCCAAACTCTGGACTGTGATCAGCTAACTAATCTACAGCTATTCTGTTAAATGTATTGACAGTGGTTAGACTTCAGTAGAAGACTTTTCATTTAATTTTCTAGGTCAGTCTTGGCGACAATCTATGCTATGAATATAAATTTAACTCTCCCTGATCCTCCCTGCCTAATTCCACTGGCTCATTTTGATCATCTATTTTTTTTTTCTGATTCTTCACTGATATATTTCTTAATTCAAGTAATGTATTGCTAACTAATACCCTATTTTCAAGAGTAAGGAAGAGAAAAAAGTGTGGGCAGTATCTTATAGAAGAGCAAAGAATGAATGGACTCTGATATGTCATGCACTTTCAAGATGGCAAGATTGTCCTCGTAACCTTAGTGATGCATTTGATGGGACTCAACTCTAAATGACTGTGGCTTTTTCTAGACACCGGTTTAGCTATGACTAGTCTGGGAGCTGTATTTAACTAGGTTTGGTACTACATATACATGCAGTCTTTATTCTGACCCACAGTGATGATTCTGTCTCTAATCTCTCTATGTATTATTGGCTGTTTTAATTTAATTTGGAACTGTTTTCCCAAATCCATCTTTTAGATCTTCAGGTTTGCACATGTTGTGTTGTCTTTTTACAGAGTTGCTATTCACAGTGGGTCTTTTTTCTATTCCTTTCAGTGCTATATTCCCTAATTTTTCTTGTCTCTTTTGTATTTTTGAAATTTTTATCACACCCTTCAGGTCTTGTTGTAGAAAACCTATATTATCTTAGATTTGCTTCATATCACAGACAAGCATCTTGCCAAATGTTCTCATTTTTCAAAACATAGTTCCTTATCATTCTAGATGTGAATAAGAGTCATCATTTCTGGGGATTGTAACTGCTTAAGCTTTTGCTTTAGAATTCCATAAGGAAGGGGGCGCCTGGGTGGGCTCCATCTGTTAAGCCTCTGACTCTTGATTTCTGCTCAGGTCATGATCTCACAGTTCATGAGTTCAAGCCCCACATGGGGCTCTGGACTGATAGTGCAGAACCTGCTTGGGATTCTCTCTCTCCCTTTCTCTCTCCCCCTCCCCTGCTCCTTTTTGCTCTCCCTCTGTCTCTCAAAATAAATAAATCAACTAAAAAAAATCCATAAGGAAGGGGGCAGAGGGGAGAGCCAGGACATCAGGCAGCTGTGACCTTGTCACTCTTGGTACTTTCTCATCAACCATCCTGAGTTCATCTCCTTACTCCTTTCAGGAGGATGCCAGCAAGGAAACCGCAAAAGGTTTCTGCATCTGGTGACTTATTTATATTCAGCTCTTTACAGCTAGTGCCTAAAGGCTTGAACCAGCATCTGTTTTTTTTTTTCCACACAAAACACCTATTTCTGGCAAAAAGGAAGTATATACGCAGTTTTATTTTTTCTTCAGCTCTGATATTTGGCATGGTTATGCCTTAGCCACCCTGCACTCCACACCCCTGCTCTTTCAAATAAGAACATGATGCTTTGATCCTATGAGATATACCTTGTTTTGGACGGTTGTAGTTTTTGTTATGTTTAAAAAAAATGTGTTGACTCATAGCATTCTCCTTTGATTAGGTAAAAAATTAACCATGATCAGGTTATGATCTCACAGCTGGTGTTCGAGCCCCACATCGGACTCTGTGCTGACAGCTCGGAGCCTGGAGCCTGCTACGGATTCTACGTCTCCCTCTCTCTACTCCTCTCCCACGGGTACTCTGTCTCTCTCTTTCAAAAATAAACATTTAAAAAAATTACTATGTTTACCATGATTTTCTATAGATCATTGCTTGTTTCAATCAATTTTTTTTTCCTTTTACCTCTTCAGTTACCTTTGAGATAAAAACAAAACAGAAACAAAAACAAAAAACTCACTGTTCTGGCCTCTCGGCGCTCTCAGCGAGTGCAGCTTTGGGCGCACTCTGCTCAAGGCTCCTGGCTCCTGCCAAGCCCATGCCACCGTCTTGTCTCTCCGTCTGCGATCATGATCATCTCCTGGGACCTCATCAGCCGTAATGAGATGCTCTCCGACTTCTACAAGATCCGGGAGATCGCGGAGGGCTGTGTCTAGCTAGAGGTGGAGGGGAAGATGCTCAGTAGGACAGAAGGTAACATGAATGACTTGCTCATTCGTGGAAATGGCTCCGCTGAAGGCTGAAAGGTTGGTAGTCACCGGTGCTGATACTGTCGTGAACCATCACTTTCAGGAAACCAGTTTCACATAAGAAGCCTACAAGAAGCACATAAAATATTACAGGAAATCAATCAAAGGCAGACTTGAAGAACAGAGGCCAGACAGAGGAAAACCTTTTATGGCAGGGGCTATGGAACAAATTAAGCGTATCATTGCAAATTTCAAAAAAAAATGACTTTTTTTTTTTAACTGGTGAAAACATGAATCCAGATAGCACGATCGTTCTTCTGGACTATGGTGAGGATGTGTGACCCCATATATGATTTTCTTTAAGGATGGTTTAGAAATGGAAAAATGTTCATGAATTTGGCCATTAATTTGGATGTATCACCTGTTGTCATAACTGGCTGCTGCTCCTCACACACCACCAGGGCTTAGACAAATGGGACTGATGCCATCTTGAGCTCTTCAGCGACTTTGACCTTGATTTATTTGGAGCAGAGGCATTGTTTTTAAGAAAAGAAAAACATGCCATGTAGGTTGTCTGAAAATAAAATGCATTTCAACTCATTTGAGAGGATGCTTCTTAGTTTAATACGTATTTAAAGCCATCCTGTGTAGTGTCTTGGAGAAGCTAGAGCATGGTTGTAGGCAACTGCTAGAAAGCATAGGATGGCCTGCAGATAACTTCTATAGTGGAAATCATTTATGGGACTGGAATATAAAAAACAAAGTCTTAATACTGAGTTCAAGTAAAGGGAAAGGCCATGCTCATAACTGTGCCAATGTTTGATGTGGGTTCCTTACACATTTCATCGCCTACAAGCAGAAGTAGTTAATTCTGGAAGAGCTCACCAAAAGAATAAAAAGGGATTAACACAGTTGGAAACAGTGAAACAAATCTTACACCTAGGTGACTGCAAACATCAACGTTTACTTTCCTCCTGAATCTGTATTGCTCAGTGAGCATGACATTTCTGTCTTCCATGAGGTGACAGCTTCCACAGTATGGAGCAAATAAGCTAAGGTTGCTCCCTTCTGTGTCTGGTGTCTAAACTGCAGGAATCAAAAAGCTGACGGCTGTGACGTCTCCAGATCATTAAGAATCATCATGTCTGTGTGGTCTTACATGTGATTTGTTTCAGCATGACATTGTCAGGGAAGTTGAACGTCTTACCTGTCAGCAGTGGGCTTTCATGGTCCATGTGCTCAGGGAGATAAGCCAGGTAGACACTGTATAACCTTCTCATCTATCTATCTATCTATCTATCTATCATTTATCTTTCCTCTTTTTTAATTTTTTAAAATTTATTTTATTTATTTTTTAGAGAGAGAGTGTGAGTGGGATAGATGGGCAGAGAGAGACAGAGAGAGAGACAGAGAGAGAGAGAATCCTAAGCAGTCTCCAGGCTCAGCACAGAGCCTGATGTGGGGTTTGATCTCACGACCCTGGGATCATGACCTGAGCCAGAATCAAGAGTTGGATGCTTAACCAACCGAGCTACCCAGACGTAAAATAATTTACCCCAAAATAAAATAATTTTTAAGAAGAAATTTGGCTTTACTAAGTGATGTTTTACCAGAGTTGGCAACACTTTTTTTTTAGTTTTACAAAGAAAACAGTATTTAGCTATTAAAACCAAAAATTTGACACCCCATCAAAATGAGAGCCAATAAGCTAAATAAATGAAATTGACAAAAAAATGTAGACTGTTTTATAGAAATTGAAGTGATAGACTGTTTGACACAAAACATATCGCAACATAGACACAAGTAGAAAAATTATTAAATGGCCTAATAATTTGAAAACATGATGTCAAAAATAGAGTGAATAGAGCCTTTTAATTTGTTAACTTTTAATACTTGGCAAAAAAAAATGTTAAGCTCTGTAGGAGGAAAAATTTAATTTATTGAAATCATATGCCATTTCAATAAACAATTCACATGATTAAGTTGCTTGTAAAAATAATGGATATATATATACCTAACAATTACAGATGAGCTCTTGATCCAGACTCTAGCACCTGAGCCTCTGTCACCAAATACGCGCACACACACACACACACACACACACACACGCTCCTCTCTTCTCTCTGCCTCTCTTCTCTTTCCATTTTCAACTTACGGTATCCCTATCTTGGATTATTTTACTGATCTCTAGTCTTCAATTTATCCTCTTCCTTCCTCTGTTTTCATAACAACAGCCATAACAGACCTGCTAAAATCCAAGCCATCTTTGTTACAATACTGCTTATTACCAAGATGTCATTTCACTGAGAATCACCACCAACTAGGCAAACTCACTGAGGTGTGCTGCAAAGTCCGGCTCCCTATTTATTAAATAAATACCCCTATTTATTCCCCACACCTCGTATCCTGTGACTCTAACCTTTTTTCACTGTGTGGCCACTCACACACCTGATGTGCTCCTGCCTGAAGCCCTTAGTACCTTGGGATTTTTGCTTGTGAGATAATTATCCATATCTATATTCATATAGATATATCTATATCTATCTATATTTACAATGGAATCCTCTTAACTCTCTGTACTCCGCCATGTAACTTTTCTTCAGAACACTATCACCATCTGATGTATTACGTATTTGGTATTTAGTTTTGCTTAGTTTCCGTCTTCTTCACCCGACTGTAAACTCCAGGAGGGGACAGAATTTGGCCTTTTGTTTGGTGCTATTCCCATACCTGGAATAATGCCTGGGACATGTTTAGGGCTCAGTATTTGCGAAATCAGTGAATTAACATTCGTTGCTGATAGACATAAAAATTCACCCTGAAAGATGTCCATGTCCTAATCCCCAAACCTGTGCCTGTGCTACTTTACATGACAAAAGGATTTTGCAGATATGATTAAGTTAAGGGTCTTGAGATAGGAAGATTATCCTGCATTAGCCAGGATATTCAGTGTAATCACCAAGGTCTTCGTAGGAGGAAAGCAGGGGGTTCAGAATCAGAGAAGAGACGTGACCACAGAATATGGGGTCAGAGTAAGAGAGAGATTGGAAGAACTTCATTACTGGTTTTGAAGATGCAGGGATGGGTCAAAAAGCCTGGGAGTGCTAATGATTCCTAGAAGCTGGAAAAGACAAAGGAACGGACTCCCCTAGAGTTCCAGAGGGAGCAGCGCTCTTGATTTCAGCCCCGGGGTAAACCCATTTCAGACTTCAGTAAAAAAAAAAAAAAAAAGTGTGCTGTTTTAAGCTATTACTTTTGCAAAATTTGTTATGCAGCAGTAGAAAACTATTATAAGTACATTGCATAAATATGATCTTTACTATTGAAAGCCAGGGACTATGGATTTTCTTGCAATGTATAACATTTAAGGTTGTTAATTTTATATAAATTTACATGTACATGAAATCCAAAGAGTTTCTATGTTCTCAGAGATCTATAAATGTTTTATAAAAACTGTTCATTGTACATATAATAGTATCTAAATGAGTTATCTTTCTACTTAGAAGCTGTCTGGTTTAGGAGAACACAGGTAGTTTATAAAAAGGTTAACAATTCAAGGCAGAGTTTTTGATTAGGAGAGAACTTTTATGTCTTTATTTGAAAATGGAACAACTCATTTAAACAGAGTAATGTATGATCCATGAGTAAGCAGTGAAATAGCTCTGTGCCTTAGTTTCCTCATCTGAAAAATGGGAATAAAAGTTATACTTACCTTGAATAACTTTTTTGAGGCCAAAAAGTCTCTGTAAGCAAAGTGTCTAGAATATTGATTTATCATAAATACCTAACAAATCCTAGTGTTTGCTATGACTGTTTTTAATATGAAAGCCATTCTCTGTTTAATATTAGTATAATAACATATATTATCTGAGTCTAAAATCAAACTCAATTAGAATGTTTATATTTTATTTTTCATTGGCTACATTTGTTTCTTTGTGAACTTAATTTACAGAGGCATAAATTTATAAGTTGTAAATGTTCTTTTTTACTCACTAGTGAAGACCACAGATAAGTTTTTTTTTTAAAGTGTTTTACAATGCTTTATATTTATTTGGGGTAAAATTCTACACATACAATAATTCCCAACTATGGTATCAATAGAAAATTAATATTTCTCTAAATACTTTATAGTGCTTACACAATCAATGAAACTAAACACTAATAGATATTTTAAAAAACTATATCTCAAATTTAATATTTAGTGTGTTATACAGATTGTCCCTGACTTACCATGAGTCAACTTACAATTGTTTGACTCTTCAATTGTGCAAAAGCAATACCCATTCAATAGATATTTTACTTTTTTCTATTCTTTGAGAGAGCGCGCACAAGTTAAGGGCAGAGAAAGGAGACAGAGAGAGAGAATCCCATGAGCATCAGAGAGAGAGAGAGAAAGAGAGAGACCAATGTGACTCACCTGACGGTGGGGTGGGTGGGGGGAAGCGTTCATGCTTACCTGAAGCAGGGCTCGAGCTCACCAAATTTGGGACTCGAACTCATAAACTGTGAGATTGTGACCTGAGCCGAAGTCAGATGCTGAATGACTGAGCCACTCAGGCGCCTAAGAAACTTTGCTTTGAATTTTGACCTTTTCCTGGGCTAGGAATATGTGATACGACATTTTCTTGTGTTGCCAGCTTGTGGTAGTGAGCTGCAACTCCTTCTCAGCCATGCGATTTCAAGGGTAAACAACTGATAACACTTAGAACCATTCTGCATCCGTATAACCATTCTGTTTTTCACTTTCAATGCAGTCTTCACTAAATATTCCACACTTTATTATCAAATAGGCTCTGTGGTAGATGATTTTGTCCAACTACAGTCTAATCTAAGTGTTCTGAGAACATTTAAGGTAGGCTAGGCTAAGCTATGGTGCTCTATAGGTTAGGTGTGTTAATCACATTTCAACTTAGGATATTTTTAACTTACGATGAGTCTATTATTATGCAACCCCACGAGGAAGATCCATGTTTAGTTAAACCTTCCAGAAATCTAACAAATGAATTCTCTTGAATGACTTAACACCCTTTAAAATTACATACATTATAACATAAAAGAAATGAAATAGATCAGTTTATTTAAAAGATTAATTCTATGGATATCCAACTGGTTCCCATTTCCAGCTGGAAAACCAAAACCAAAGCAAAAGCAAACCAAATCACATTACACTTTCATTCTTCTTTTTCCTTCCTCCCTTCCTCCCTCCCTTCCTTCCCTCTAACCTTCTTTCTTTCCTTCCTTCCCTCTCTCCCTCCCTTCCTTCCCTCTAACCTTCCTTCTTTCCTTCCTTCCCTCTCTCCCTCCCTTCCTTAATTCCTTTCTTCCTTCTTTCTTCACTCAAAATATAATATAATTTTGACTTAGTACATTTTTACGATGAAAGATACTACTGATTTGACAAAGAAATGATGACTGTGTTTTCTGACTCCAAAAGCTGGTACTTTAGAGAAGGTGTAAAATAACATTCTTCTGGAAAGACATAGAAAGGGAAGATGCGGCAAGTGCTACTAGAACCCATTACCACTCCCAGGACTAAGGGAAATTGCTAGAATGAAGCAGAAGCAGAAAGCACAGGAAGCGATAGTCACCTTCCCCGACGACCTACTGTCTGGAGCGCCCCCTGTTGGCAGGAAACCATCTGGCAAAGAAGGAGTGTTATTTGCAGACAACTTATACAGGCGACACAAAGAATAAAATAGAAGTGTAATTTTGGAACTTGAGTCAATGATTCAATAACCATGTCATGGTTTTTTATCATTTCAACCCAATAACGTGCTTGAAAATGTGAAAACCCACAATAAATTCTCAGTACTCTTTTACACATTTTTCACATTTAACACTTTGATATGCATTCAGTTGGATGAATAGAGAAATCTGTCATAAAGCCAAACAAAATATAACATCTCAGATATTTTATTAGAAATCTAGCCAGAGATGAGAAGAAACAGTGAGTTAGTTGATAAACTCCTTCAAATGTCCTACGGAAAGGTGAGGTAATTTAAAATAATCCATAGAAGTGTTCAGAAGTTTAGGATGTGTAGGGGCACCTGGGTAACTCAGTCGGTTAAATGTCCGACTTTGGCTCAGGTCATGATCTCATAGTTTGTGGGTTCAAGCCCCGTGTCAGGCTCTGTGCTGACAGCTCAGAGCCTAGAGCCTAAGTCAGATTCTTTGTCTCCCTCTCTCTCTGCCCCTCCCCTGTTCATGCTCCGTCTCTCTCAAAAATAAATTTAAAAAAGGTTAAAGAAACTTAAAACAAAACAAAATGGTTAGGATTTGCAATAAATAGCTTGTTGAGGTGTCCATGAAAACTGTAATTTCAGTGTCTGTTACCCTCTAAAGGACTCGCCCTTCTCCCAAGCTTTCTAGTTACATATTTTGAGACTCTCACCCTAAATCAGACATTGCCAAAAGCTGGCAGATCAATTAAAATGTTTTGAACAAGAATGTTGAGGGATCTGCCAATTAAATCCCTGTTATTTAGATAAAAATAAATAAAATGTGCTAATTAGAAATAATAATAATAAAAAAACCCCAAGAACCACTAATCACCAAAAACTCACACACAAATTCTCTAGTTAAAGAAAAAGAAAGCAACACTTCAGAGTGCAAATTACAGCACATGAGATGCAGGTGTTTACCTAGGCAGAACTTGAACTTTAAAAGGATGTCTTGTCATTTTTTGTGGATGGTAGAGGGCTAATCCTTTTACAGCTGTCACAAAGGACATTAGCCATCTGAGCTGGACTCTAATTGAGGCAGAAAACAATCTGTATGCAGATTTTCAGATAGATAGTTTTGGATGTATTTTAAGTTTCTGCATGAATACCTTTGATGAAAGGATTCCAAAGAACTGCTGTGATTATCAGCTTCCGTACCAATTAAGAGGTAATCCAAGGAGGAAGAGCCGTGATCTAAAGCAATAAACCATTAAAGTCAAGAGTTCATAAATTCAGTTCCAGAAGCCATTGTCAGGCCCAAACAGCTTGCATCTTATATCATGTCATTTGAAACTCACGTTGACCTCGCTATCCTTGAATTTCATGCCATGTCTGAAAATACAGTGCAAAGTGGGAAAATCTCAAAAATAATTCTTAAAAATTGTGAATAAATACATCTTGTGGACACTCAAAATAGTCTTCTACCTGCTAAATGATAACAGGTTGCTAAATAATCTTGAACATAGTCATTTCCCTTTCTTTCCTTCTTTTTAAGATTTTATTTTTAAGTAATTTCTATTTTTAAGTAATTTATTTTTAAGTAATTTTATTTTTAAGTAAATTCAGAACCCTGAGATCAAGAGTCACATGCTCTATGGACTGAGCCAGTCAAGCACGCCTCCTTTCCCTTTTAGATAGATCGGGGAACAAAGAGAAATGACTGATTACTGACGCTTTGTTTTTTACTCCTAGATAGACAGAAACTGCTGCAACAGGTAAGCATTTATAGCTGGAAGTCTCTAGAGTGTTACTAAGCTTTAGGGGCACTTGGGCAGCACAGTCTGTTAAGTGTCAAACTTCGGCTCAGGGCACCATCTCACAGTTCATGAGTTCGAGCCCCGTGCTGGGCTCTGTGCTGATAGCTACAACCCTGCTTCAGATTCTGTCTCCTCCTTTCTCTCTCTCCTCCTCTGTCCAGCCCCCCTCAAAACTAAATAAATATTTAAAAATAAATAAATAAAATGTTAACCTTTACAGTCTCTGGACACCAAATACCTGAAAGCAGAAGTAGGACCGACACTGGGCATGAAAGTCTGTGGGGTATTATATCCAAATGGATGAAATTCAGTAGCTGGATAGGTTTAAACAATACTCTGAGATATTTGGCTGACCGTATCAGGAAGCTGTGAAGTTAACAGTCCATTTGCTGTACTGAAGCATTTCTTAGCCATATGTTCACTACAGAGGGGATACTCAATAAATGATCATTAGTAGTGTATCTTTTAACGATATTCACGGGGTGCCTGGGTGGCTTAGTCAGTTAAGCAACTGACTTCAGCTCAGGTCATGATCTCGTGGTTTGTGAGTTAGATCCCTGTGTCAGGCTCCGTGCTGACAGCTCAGAGCCTGGAGCCTGTTTTGGATTCTGTGTCTCCCTCTCTCTCTGCCCCTCCCCTGCCCATGCTCTGCCTCTTTCTGTCTCAAAAATAAATAAAACAGTAAAAAAAATTAAGGATATTCACAACACAGTGAAACAAAATTGTGATGTAAGTACTTTCTGGTGAGTTAGTTAGAAGTTTTGGGAAAGATGGTCTTCCTTGTTGTGATAGTACAATTAATTTTCATATTAATACAAAATCAGTTATTATATATGAAGCTCTTGTAATTGATCTAAAGAGTAAAAAGCTTAAACATTACGTGTGTTAGAGGAGAGTGTGAAGAAAGGAGAAATATAATTACCCAACGAGAAAGATAGATCAGTCTTCCATATTCGGCATTGCTGATTTGCAACACATTTGTTTACAGATATGGAAAAACAAATGCAAGCAATTTTTATTTGTTAAAGAACTTTCATTTAAAAGTCAACTAAGGGGGCGCCTGGGTGGTTCAGTCGGTTAAGCGTCCGACTTCGGCTCAGGTCATGATCTCGCGGTCCGTGAGTTCGAGCCCCGCATCGGGCTCTGTGCTGACAGCTCAGAGCCTGGAGCCCATTTCAGATTCTGTGTCTCCCTCTCTCTGACCCTCCCCCATTCATGCTCTGTCTCTCTCTGTCTCAGAAATAAATAAACGTTAAAAAAAATTAAAAAATAAAAGTCAACTAAGTATTTTACTCAAGCAAGTCTACTTTTGGTGGAGGATTGATATTGTGATAAAAATGAAATCTGGTGCCAGATTTCCTGAACTAGTTACCTAAGATGTGTATGCTGTAGTGTTTTCATCCACTTAACAGGTTTTTATGAGAGGTAAGATTCACACTCAGGACAGCAGTTAGCGCCAATAACTGTTTACTGTCGTCATTACTACTGATACTACTGCGACAACCATTATATGGAAAGTGCTAAGAAAGCTGTGCACAAAGACAAGGTATTATAAATGGACCGATTCTACAGTCCTAACTCATTTTCATATACCCACTTCACTCCCATTTTTCAAAATATGGATTTGGAGGGATTTAGCTGTGGGCACATTCTCCAAGTTGGGGACTATATGCCACAATAAATAAAATATCTCTTTAGAGGTTTAGAACAAATATTTCTGAACATTAAGTAAAAAGCAGAAGTAAAATTCTATTAACAAGATGAAAGAGATGACTAAATGCAATATGTGCAGATGTTGTGGAAGCAACAGTCAATGTGGCCGCAGAGAACTTCATCCTGAAGGGAAGGTGCGTGCCTAAGTGCAAGGAGAGAATATTCATTAAATATCAATGCGGATTGAGTAGGGGGAAGCTTCTGGGTGACAGCAGTGACTTAACGTTCTTAGCTGTACATCATGAGGCTAGATGATGATGTGTTTTAGGACCTAATATGAGTATGTTTTCTTTGTCCTGACCAAAATAGGTAAGAACCTAATGTTTCTAACAGGAAGTGCCATACAGTAAAGCCTTTAATGACATTCTGTTAGGCAGAACCATGTAATATCTACTGCAGAGTGTTTAAAATGGAGAGAAGTGAATGAACAATAATGTTGATAGTAGAATAATCAACGTATGTGACAAAGCTAAACTCTTGGGTGTTTTCCAAAAACATTGTGTATGGACAGATCCAAAAGTATGAAGCAGTAAAGGCTTATGGTGAATGCATTTTGGCCTTTAAATTTTGAAGCTATACACTTGATATATGCAACAGATCTTTGCTTTCTTCATAGAATATATGGGCCATAAATTCTTCTGAGTTCTTTAAGTGATTGTAATTATGAACAGGACAATATATAGTTCGTATCAAGTTTTGAGATTTTACGCAGCTGATACTACTGGTTTACATCTCCATTTAGCTTTATTTGGTTTATGCTTATATATTTCTCCTAAAAAATTGAAAATACTAAAGTATATCTACATAAAGTAGAATATTTGCTTGTTGACATGTGTAACAAACTGATGATAACTTTCATGTTGATTTCCCCCATAGACAAGCATAAGTCTTTCTTCAAGTAGACATCAAGGAAAATAAAATTATTTTCACCTTTGTATAGTAACTGTGTACCATATCTCCCTCTAGACTAAGACTAAACAGAGTTCTGTCACACATATATATATCTATATATCTATATCTATATATATATATCTCCATGCTTTCTTCATTCCTCATCTCCTAACAACACAGAATATGATTTATTTATTCCAGATCAGCAGTAGGGATTTATTTTGTCCTATCCTGATGAAACAGTCCATGGTTTCAGAAGTGAGGTATTTGACATGGTTTCAGAAGTGAGGTAATACTACTTCTTAACTCTTTCTTGGATTCATGGTTCACAAAATATAGTAGTGAGATGCTTGATATGGAAGACCATTTGTATGTATAATATTAACCATTTCAGATATCATATTTTGGGGAAGATACCTTTAATATGTCATTAGCATATATATTATTAGCTTTATTTTCCCTCATTTTTTCTTTTCAGTTTTTTTCAATAGCAAATTTATATTAATAAGTTCTAGGAATGATTCATGATCACAGTCTAATATATATAAATGCAATAGAAAGTACAAAGGATCCACTGTCATTTATTAAATGATTGTAAAATTACATAATTTTTTAAATAAAAAGGGAACTACTCAAATATATATTTAAATTTTTTTCTAAAGTTTATTTTGAGAGACAGAGACAGAATGGGAGCAGGGGAGGGGCAGAGAGAGTGGAGACACAGAATCCGAAGCAGGCTCCAGGCTCTGAGCTGTCAGCACAGAGCTCGACTCTGGGATCAAACTCAGAAACTGCGAGATCATGACCTGAGCCAAAGTCAGATGCTTAACTGACAGAGCCACCCAGGCTCCCCTCAAATATATACTTAGAATAATACATTTTTAGCAAACAGATGTGAAAAGGAACTTAATAATGACATCCTATCCAAACCCTCTTATTCATCTATTTAACTGTGTAATATATTCATGGTAGAGATAATCATTACAATATTTGGAAACAAACCACACACTTTTAAGCAACCCCATGGTTGAAAAACATATCACAAAAGGGCATCAGAAAAGAATTTGAACTGAGTGAAATTGAATAAAAAAGCCCAAACCAACATATAAGGTTTATGGATGTACCTAAATCAGGGCTAGCAGAAAACAGATTATGTCAATAACTTATATTAAAAACAAAGCAAAGGAAGAACAAGCTGAGCATAAACCAAGCTGAAGAAAGGAGATAATAAAGACGAAAGGATAATAAAATAGAAGACAGAAAAAATAGACAAAAATAAATGAAATTAGAAGTGGGTAATTTAAAAAGATTAACAAAAGTGACAAACTTTAGCCAGATGATCAGAATAAAAGACAAGAGGGGCACCTGGGTGGCTCAGTCGGTTAAGCATCCAACTTCAGCTCAGGTCATGATCTCACAGTTCGTGGGTTCAAGCCCCGCGTTGGGCTCTGTGCTGACAGCTCAGGGCCTGGAGCCTGTTTCAGATTCTGTGTCTCCTCTCTCTCTGCCCCTCCCATGCTCATGCTCTATCTCTCTCTGTCTCTCAATAATAAATAAACGTTAAAAAAATTAAAAAAAAAAGAATAAAAGACAAGAGATGGATGTAGACTCATTGGGACAGATTTGAGGATAAATTCATTATCTCACATAAATGCTTGATTACTTTTCCAAAAATATGCCCAGCTAATTCTAGGGGGCATAGATGTGTCTTTTCTACAATTTTTGTTTGGACTACTGATTCACCATGTGCATGGAAAAAAAGAACTTAAACCATCTGACAATTAACTCAAAATGAGATTAAAGACATAAATGTAAGGAAACAAATTACTTTAACTTCTAAGAGAAAAAACAGAGGAGAATGTCTTTGTTACCTTTATTTTTTGGCAAGTAGTTTTAGATGAAGGCAGAGGCATGACTCATAGAAGGAAAAAATTAGGGCTCATCAAAATGAAAACCTATATGCTTTAAAAGAAATCATTAAAGAGAAAAGACCTACGGACTGGGAGACAACATTTGCTCATCACACATCTGTAAAAGGCTGTATTCAAAATATATGAAGAATTCTTAAGAATTGTTAATACAAAGATGAAAATCCAACAAAAAAAGCCAGAAAAAACATTTTTACAGACAATGTACTAAAGAAAATATATGAATAGCTCACAGGAAATTGGAAAGGTTCTCAGCATTGTCATCCATTAGGGAAATGCAAATGAAAACCACAAAGAAATATCACTAAATCCACTAGAAATGCTATAATAAAAAAGGAAATATTCAGTGTGGGTAAAGATGTCGAGAAACTGAAACTACCACACATTACTTGTGGGAATGTCATGTGTTACAGACCCTTAGGGAAGTTAGTGAGATAGTTTTCTTAAAAGTTTCACATAAACTTACCATATGAACTAAGGAAAATAAAAACATGCCCACACAAAGACACGTACTTGAAATTCTTGGGAGAAATATACACAGTAGCTAAAACCTAGAAGCCATGGATTGTTTATGAACCAGTGAAGGGATAACCAAAATATGGTACATCCATACAATGGAATACTATTTGCCAGTAAAAAAAATGAAGTGCTAATACATTTTACAATATAAACCTCAAAAACTTTATTTTAAATGGAAGAAACCAGAAACAAATGGCTACACATAAGGGGGTTCCATAATATGAAGTGACAAGCAAAGGTAATTTTAGAATTAGTGGTTGCCTCAGAAGGGAGGCCAGAACAGAATAAACTTCACATAAGCATGTGAAAGCTTGTTGAGATGATGAGAATATTCTAGAACTGGATCATAGTCAAAATTGCATGACTCCATAAATTTACTAAAAATAAAAAAAATATATATGTATATTTACAATGAGGGAATTTTGCTATATGTAAGTTTGACTCAATAAGAAGTTAAATTTTAAAATACTTTAATAAAAATAAATGTTCCAACACTTCCAGGGAATACTGAAGTAGGGTTTCTAAAGTAGACATAGGATGCTAATACTCAGTTGCTTTTTAATTTCTAATTAAAAAATTTTTTTAATGTTTATTTATTTTTGAAGGAGAGAGAGACAGAGTGTGAATGGGGGAGAGCAGAGAGAGAGAGACACAGAATCTGAGGCAGGCTCCAGGCTCTGAGCTGTCAGCACAGAGCCTGACGCGGGGCTCAAACTCACAAATGCGAGATCATGATCTGAGCCAAAGTCCGACGCTCAACTGACTGAGCCACCCAGGTGCCCCTCTATTTTTTTTTTTTTTTTAATGTTCTCTCTCTTGTTTTCAAGCACATCCCACTTGTTCACAATATAATGCTAATGGAGGCAAGGGGGAAATTCTTTTTTTTTTTTTAATTTTTTTTTTCAATGTTTATTTATTTTTGGGACAGAGAGAGACAGAGCATGAACAGGGGAGGGGCAGAGAGAGAGGGAGACACAGAATCGGAAACAGGCTCCAGGCTCCGAGCCATCAGCCCAGAGCCCTACGCGGGGCTCGAACTCACGGACCGCGAGATCGTGACCTGGCTGAAGTCGGACGCTTAACCGACTGCGCCACCCAGGCGCCCCAGGGGAAACTCTTTTGTCAATGGCAAATATTCTATTGGTGTTATTTTGTTAGTCCTTGGTGGATTTCTGTGATAAGTGGCAGAAATGCAACAACAGTTGCTTGTTGGAAGATACTTTCAAGAATCCATTAGTAGGTTCCCAATGTTTCAACATTTGTCTAATCATTTTACTGTATACTGTTCCAGTATAGTTGATTTAAAAGTTCAATTTTAATGTTTTTTGTTACTTGTTTGTTTATTTATTTAGAGAGCATGAGCTAGGGAGGGGCAGAGGGAGAGGGAGAGAGAGAGTCCCAAGCAAGTTCCACACTCAGTGTGGACCCTGATGCAAAGCTCCATCCCACAACCCTGGGATCATGAGCTGAGCCAAAATCAAAAGTGGGACGCTTACCCAACTGGGTCACCCAAGCACACCTTAAAGGTTCAACTTTACATGTATACTTGTTAAGTCATTTGATTTATATTCACAGCAGCTGAAGTTTAGATGGTACCCTCTTGCATCATTTAGATAAGAAGAAGCTGATGAGGGGCACCTGGGTGGCTCAGTCAGTTAAGCAACCGTCTTCAGCCCAGGTCATGGTCTCACGGTCTGTGAGTCGAGCCCCGCCTTGGGCTCTGTGCTGACAGCTGGGAGCCTAGAGCCTCCTTCAGATTCTGTGTCTCCCTCTTTCTCTGCCCCTCCCCCTGTTCATGCTCTGTCTCTCTGTCTCAAAAACAAACATCAAAAAAAATTTAATTAAAAAGATAAGAAGAAGCTGATGAATCAACTCCTGCACAGAAACCATGCTAATCTCTTCAGTATTCTTGTAATTCTAGCAATGTGCTGCGGAAGTGAGCCCGAACCATCAACTTTTTTTTTTCTTTTTTTAGAGAGTGGGGGGAGGGGAGGGTCAGGGAGAGAGGGAAAGAGAATCTTTCACACAGTCCATGCCCAGCATGAAGCCCCATGTGGGGCCCAATCCCATGACCCTGGTATCATAACCTGAGTTGGAGCTTAACTGACTGAGCCATTGACTGAGCCATCAAGGCGCCCTGGAACCATTAACTTGAAATGACCTCTTCAGTGCTTTGAGCAAATCGATTTAATGTGAATTATGCACAGTATTGATTTTGCTTAATTTACCGTTGCCAATTTAGAAAGGAAAATGGAATACTTGGAATATGTTATAAAATAAAACAGTTTTGTAAAAATTCTTTTCCAATAATATTTAACCAATTTTTAATTTTCCAGGTTTTGAAATTCCCAGCATAAATTAACCAATTTTTTAAGGATACAGAAAGCTAATTTAAATACAGTGTTTTGAGTTCATTAAGTTTGGTCTTGTTGGAAGTATATAAATACATATGTATTATAATATTAGTATTATAACATATATAATATTAAGACCTATATATAATTTACCACCTAAAATATTTAGTTGGTGTACAAGATATAAAAAGGGAAAGGAAGAAAGTGATTGGTGAATGCAGGAACAGAATGTGCCATCATTTAATGCACTGGGATTTAAAAAAAATCTTTCTTGAAGTTTATTTCTTTGAGAGAGAGAGAGAGAGAGTGTGTGAGTGGGGAGGGGCGGAGGGAGAGGGAGATACAGAATCCGAAGCAGGCTCCAGGCTCTGAGCTGTCAGGACAGAGCCCGATTTGGGGCTTAAACTCGTGAACCATGAGATCTTGACCTGAGCCTAAGTCAGATGCTTAACCAACTGAGACACCCAGGAGCCCCCAGAATTTTTTTTTTTACACATCAGTCTGAAATCTTAAGGTATATTCCTTAATGCAATGACCAGATAAAGAAAAATTCTCTTATTAACTCACAACTATTATTGATTGATTTATAAAACATTTTGAAGAGTGAGATTTTATAAAATAAAGCACATTTGGGGATGCCCATTTAAATGTATTGAAGCAAAGATGAAAAAAGTCACTTCTTAAAAACTGTATATTTTTCAGTACAGTTCATAATATAAGGCATTATTTAGTAATCATATTCAAAGATTTAGAGAGCTGAATTTATTCTTATTCTTATTTAGAATAAAAAAAAAGATAAGTAATGGGATTCAGGTTAGCTTTAAATAGAACAATATCTTGTTAAATGTAAAAGCTGTTTTCAGATCAGTAGGATTTATGACCTTATTTTATCCAACTATACCAACAAACTAGCCTCATGAGAATCTAACATTTCACTTTGCTACCACTTATCTTTCTCCATTTACTTCCAAATAATAAACATCCTTATGACAACTTCTGGAAAAGGACTTCTGATACAGATATGAAAAGTTGTGATTAGTTATTCCTGTGATTTTATTTTGTTTTTTAAATAAATATTTAGAGATTTAGAAATGACTTAAGAAATTTTATAACTTTTTAGAGATTGCCTATTTTATGTAGGCAAGAATAAAAGGAAAAACAAGTTTTAGTAAGTGTTTTTTAGCCTTTGTATGTGTGCTATTATAAATATTGCTTATCTGAATACTGTGGGCATGAGTCTGACAGAAAATTTAATTGTGCTATATTTATTTGCATGAATTTGCAAGTAGTTAGTTCATTATTAAATACCAACAAGTAGGTTTAGCTCTGAGATGGTTCTAAATAGTCAGAGCTTTCAAACCTTTTTTTTTTTTTTTAACGTTTATTTATTTTTGAGACAGAGAGAGACAGAGCATGAACAGGGGAGGGGCAGAGAGAGAGGGAGACACAGAATCTGAAACAGGCTCCAGGCTCTGAGCAATCAGCACAGAGCCCGACGCGGGCTCGAACCCACAGACCGCGAGACCATGACCTGAGCCAAAGTCGGAGGCTTAACCGACTGAGCCACCCAGGCGCCCCAAACCTTTTTTATTTTTTTAAATTAAATCATGTTTCTGAAATTTTGAAAAGGACTTTATAATACTAATTTATTTTCCTTACTTTATTCTCACAAAATCATAACTCCATTTTCCCTCCAAATTTGTTTAACTCAAATACTATGAATCATCACATGAGAGGAATCACTGGATGATAGTTTTAAAAAGAAATAGCCAGAATTTTTCCTATAGTATCTTATACCATTTTCACTTTTCTACCAGTAATGACTGAAAGTTCTGATGGTTCCACATTTTTGTTAATATTTGTAAATTTTAGCCATCGGTTTCATTTTCTTAGCAGTGACTTTGTGTAGTGAGAAATTTTTTACTTTTGATGAGTCTTATTTATCAATTTTTAATACTTTTTTTTCTTTTCTGTAGTCTATGAAATCTTTGTGTGCTTCAGTCAGGAAGACACTTTCCTGTGTTTTCTGCAAAAACTTGTATCAGTTTTGTTTTTATTCAGGGCACACCCCATCTCGATCGTTTTTGGTATTTTGTAAGGTAGAAGTTAAGGTTCCTTTTATTCTATACAGATATACATGTATTTCAATATCATCTCTTTAAAAGATTTTATTTTCAGGGTGCCTGGGTGGCTCAGTTGGTGAAGCGTCCGACTTCAGCTCAGGTCATGATCTCGAGGTCTGTGGGTTTGAGCCCTGCGTCGGGCTCTGTGCTGACAGCTCAGAACCTGGAGCCTGTTTCAGATTCTGTGTCTCCCTCTCTCTCTGCCCCTCCCCTGTTCACACTGTCTCTGTCTCGAGAATAAGTAAACATTAAAAAAATTTTTTTTTAAATATTTTATTTTCTCCATTTTTGTTCCTGAAAAATGAATGGCCATATAAATATTGTCCTATTTCCAGAGTCTTCATGCTCTTCATTGATCTAGCTGTTGAACATTCCACCAGCAGTATAATGTCTTGATTACTAAAGCACTGTAGCAAGTCTGAAAACAGGTAGTGTTACTATGCCAACATTGTACTTTACAAATATTGTTGCGGATATTGTAGATACTCTGAAATTTCATATAAATTTTAAAATCAACCAGTCACCCCCACTACATCACACATACAGCCTGAAAGAATGTTGACTGGGCTTGCATTGACTGTACATCAATTTGGGAAGAATTGTTGGTTATCTTAGAAATATTGAGTCTTTATATCCATGAACATGATATATATCTTCATTTATCTAGTTATTTTAAAGATATTTCAGTAATACCTTCTTGTTCCCCAGAGAGATATGTTGCATATATTTGGTTAAATACCTATGGTGTTTTCATATTGCGCATATGATTGTGCATGTAATTTATTTTCTAACTAACTGGTACTGGTGTAAAAATGTAATTCACTTTGTAAATTTACATAGTGCCCTACCACTGACTAAATATACGTTTTACTTTAAGTGTGTGTATTTGAAGGAGCCCTTGGGATTTCCTGTGAAAACAGCTATGTTATCTGTTAATCAATAATGTTTGACTTTTTGCCTTAAATATACAATATGAGCTTGGAGCTTCTTGTAGGGCCGGAACATGAAGAAGTTCCCAAAAACAACATGCTGGAATGTCAAAGGGACACAGGAACTAACTGAAAGTCTGCTTTCAGAGGTTCAGAGGTCACATCTGAACATACTGTACATTTTCAACATATTGTAAAACAGATATCAGCCCATGATGATATGAATAGATGACTGAAGAGATCAGTAAAAGGGGGAGAAGAGACCACTTTCCCATGTAGAAGAATTCCAAATACTTTATGTCGACCATCGGCTCTCAACTCCCAGCTCTTAACTGGGGCTACAGATAGTGACTTCTTTCCAAATAATTCAATATGGAAATGGAGGTGGGGGATGACATTACATTGAAGAACCTGAAAAAGACTAAGTTTGCCGCAAGATGATTGCTAACATCACATGGATAGGTCGTGTTGATAGCAGGAACCCTTGATGTGATGGATCAAAAATGTTACTCTCTGTGTTGCCTTACTTTCCAAAACCCACAACCCCCGTTTCACCATCAAAAAGAGATCCCTAAATTAAGGTGCCTTTTACAAAACACCTTAACTGTACTGCTGAAAAATTTCACTGCCATTAAAATAAAGAATGTCTGAGAAAGAGTCCCAGCCAAGAGGAGCCTAAGGAGATAAGGCAACAAAAAACACTATAGTATATTGGATGGAATCCTGGAAAAAAATAGAAAGAAAAAGAACATTGGATGCAAATGAATGAAATTTGTAACAAGTATGGACATTAGTTAATAAGAATGTGTAAATATGTTCTCATTAGTTGTAACAGAGGTATGACAGCAATTTCAGACTCAACAGTAAGAGAAACTGGGTGCAGGATTTGATTTACCAAAATTCTCTGAAGTGTTTGTGGAACAGTTTTGTACCTCTGCAACTATTTTAAAGCGAAAAGTTTATCTAAATCCATAACTAAATAAGCATAGAAACAAAATTTACCAATTAAAGTGGTATAAACATAGGAAGTCAGACCACTATTTAATATCTTATAATTTTGTGCTCATGACTGGCTTGGGAAGAAAATAACTGATAACCTTTATTTATCTCATAGTACAATATAGTTTCAGAAATTACTTTTCTCTTTGTTTCTTCACACTATCCTTACATGATTGTTTCATTCTCTTATGCTAGTTTTGTAAAATGAGGTGTATGATGTCATGTATTATATAGTAACTTGAAATATTTGTGTTGAATTTGGATTTTTTTTAAATCCTTGAATATTTGGAGACACGTCTGTAAACCCTACTTGGACTACTGGTTGGGGGACAGGTAGATTTTATTCTAATAATCCAACTCCTTTATATATTATAATTTGTTCAGAGTTTAAAATTTATTTCTGTATTTGTCACTTAAAAAAAGTCCACTTAAGTTTTTAAATTATTCATATTAAGTTTCCATATTATTTTCAACATTCTATCAGTCTCTCTTGCATCGGTTGTCTTGTCTTCATTGTTTTTCCCTATAGTTTTTCATCTTTGTCTTTCATTTTTCCCTTCGTCAATATCTCCAAAGATTTTCATAGTATAAAAGACATTAATTGTTAATAGTATGGGTTAGAAGGTGGGGGAGGAGAAACGGTCCTCCCTACTGAGAAGGCACCTTGAGACCAGAAAACGAAGCAGGTGACTTTATATAGTTTATACAGAGTTTTATTCAGGATAACTTACTGAAAGAGAGGATCAGGTGGGCAGCGACACAGAGCTGCACAGCTCTTCTCTGCAATGTCTGGACCTCAGCCCACAGATTTTCTAGAGCAAGGGGACACGCAGAAGGACATTGTAGTGAGATCAAAGGGTTCACATGCGCCTAACTGATAGCTGACCTTGAATTAGATCTCTGGGTGCCATGTGTGAGTCAGGAAAGGGAGAAGCTATGTTATCGTTAACAAATTTATGGAGGACCAAAGCAAGCCTTTCTCCATCCCAGGCGTGGCAGGCATTTTCTCAGGTGTAGGTATATTAATCTTCAAGGGACCTGGAACACGTAGTCCCAAAAGAGGATAGGAACAAGATGGAGAACCAAAGATGGAGTCCATATTGTCAACACTTCAAATTACCTTCATTCATGTCCTTTTCTATGTTTGTGTATCTTCAGTGATCTATTTCTAGTTTCTTGGTTATATACTTAACTTTTTAATGTTTACTTTTTTTTCGGATGTTATAGAACCCAGTGATCTAACCTAACCTCTATCATTTCTTAACTATCATTTTATTATGCATACCCATTGATGTAAATTTTATGTGATTTTTAATACATATGTGCTAAACTAATTCTACAATGATCTGGAAATATGGATTTTACTATAATGTGAATGTGTCAGTTTGTCTTAAGAAATCAGTGTTCTGGGGCGCCTGGGTGGCGCAGTCGGTTAAGCGTCCGACTTCAGCCAGGTCACGATCTCGCGGTCCGTGAGTTCGAGCCCCGCGTCGGGCTCTGGGCTGATGGCTCAGAGCCTGGAGCCTGTTTCCGATTCTGTGTCTCCCTCTCTCTCTGCCCTTCACCCGTTCATGCTCTGTCTCTCTCTGTCCCCAAAATAAATAAACGTTGAAAAAAAAAAGAAATCAGTGTTCATATGATACTTTGAAAATTAGGTAGTATATTTAAGTATAGAATTCTGACACAGTGAAACAAAAGTCACAAGCTTAATACTGTAAAAGTAAATACATGTCATTAAAGAGGTTACTAAGTCACATACTGAAGTTACATTCCTAAAGGAAATATATGAACCACCTTTAGAGAAATTGAGTCAATGTGTCAAAATGGAAAATGAAAATCCACAACTCTGTTCTTATAATTTTATTATAACAACTAATAAAAAAGTTTAGGTCAAACTATTGGTTGATCAGTTGTGTTTTGAAGTAAGCATCTCTATAAGTCAAATAGTGAGATTATTATCAAATCTCCATATAAAAATTCCCAGCAATTACACTCTTGATCATAATTATTGGAAATACTGAGCTTTCCTTTTCGCTCTCATTGTTTTCTAAGTTTCCATCACATAACTATGTTACTAAGTTGCCTGAAAGTTAATCTTGCTGGCTGGTGGTACAAAGAACGACTTATTAATATTAATTTAGAGTAAATAAGATGTATTAATTGCTGGAATAATAGGAGATCATTGCCTGTACTTCAACAAAACTTAAATGATAAACACATCACTACAGAAATTGCATTTTACACTAAATTGCTTGCCCAAGTCAACCCATCAACCTCTTTTTTTATTTCAAAATATTGGCACTAATAATTAATAAAGAGCTCCTGCTAAATGAGGATGGATTTATTATTATTATTATTATTATTATTATTGGTCACACTATTTCATCCATAGTATGTATGTATGCATGTATGTATTTTTCTTTCAAATTTTTATTTAAATTCCAGTTAGTTAACATACAATGTAATATTAGTTTTAGGTGTAGGATTTAGTAATTTATCACTTAACATACAACATCCGGTACATGGCTTTTAATTTTAAGTATCCAGCTTCTTCCTTGTGTACTCACTTAGTACACCTTCCCCTTACACATCTGTAAATAGATTCACTTTCATTTTGTAAAATGACTTTTCTGGTTGATTTCACCATTTTGTTTAGTTTTACCATTTTGATTTTTAATTTTGTTAATATTTATTTATTTATTTAGAGAGAGAGAGAGAGACAGAGACAGAGACAGAGAGAGACAGAGAGCGAGCAGAGAAGGGGCAGAGAGAGAGGGAGACACCAAATCCAAAGCTGGCTCCAGGCCCTGTGCTGACAGCTCAGAGTTCTGGAGCGAACTCACAAACCATGAGATCATGACTGAGCGGAAGGCAGATGCCTAAACAACTAAGCCACCCAGGCACCCCACCATTTTGATTTTTAAATCTCTCATTTTTTAAAAAGGTTTTTACTTATTTTTGAGAGAGAAAGCACAAGCGGGGCAGGGGCAGAGAGAGAGAAGGGGGCAGAGGATCCAAAGCCGGCTCTGCACTGAAAGAAGGGAACTTGATACAGGAGCTAAAACCCACCATCTGCGAGATCATGACCTGAGCCAGAGTCCAACGCTCAACCGACTGAGCCACCCAGGTGCCCCTAAATCTCTCAGGTTTTTTATGTTTAAACATATTCTATGAGCTAAAAGAAACAAAATCTCCACCTATTCTAATTAAACATATGTTCTGTCATGAGCTATATAATTGAAGAGAAGTCAGAATGCTTAGATAAGAATCAAATAGAAAATCTTGAGCTGAAACAAATAATATTAAAAAAAATAGTAGAAGAGATCAGCAGATTTCAGCAAGCAGGATAAAGAAGATAGGTAATTAAGAATCTCCCAAACTGAAGAAAAGAAACAAGAAAGTTAAAAAGTAGCCATGCCTCTGAGAAATAAGTGACCCACTGTGAAAAAAAGTCTTTCTTTTTAAAAAAAATTTTTTTTAATGTTTATTTATTTTTGAGAGACAGAGCATGAGCAGGGGAGGGGAAGAAAGAGAGACACAGAATCTGAACCCGGCTCCAGACTCTGAGCTGTCAGCACAGAGCCAGATAGGGGTTCCAACTCACAGACCATGAGATCATAACCTGAGCTGAAGTCTGATGCTTAACCTACTGAGCCACCCAGAGGCCCCCAAAAATGTCTTCCTTTAAAAAAAAATTGCCAACAACTTGGGGCACCTGGGTGGCTCAGTCAGTTAAGCCTCTGACTCTTGATTTCCACTCAGGTCATGGTCTTACGGCTCAAACCCCATGTCATGGTTCAAGTCCTGTGCTGTGAGTGAAGCCTGCTTGTGATTCTTTCTCTTGCTTTCTCTCCGTCCTTTCCAGGCACGCACACACTCTCTCTCTCCCAAAATAAATAAACACTAAAATTAAAATCAAAAATTGCCGAAAACAGCTGTTTCATATCATTTGTATTCACATCTTCCTTTTACTTCATCTTTTATTTTTCTGTGTTACAGCAGTGTGGGCATTTTTCCACTGACCTTTCCAGATAAGTGATTCTGTCATCGGCTATGTCCAAACTATTATGCATACCATCCACTGAATTATCTAACATGTATTGTAGTTGTTAGTTCTGCGGTATCCGTTTGAAAATTTTGTATCAATTCCAAATTACTGAGGATATTCTACATTCGTTTGTATATTTTGTAGATTTTTTCTGCATTAAATGTATCAATCACATTTTTTTTTTCATGTATTCTTGCTCCAGTATCTGGATCATACTTACAGTTTCTCTCTTCTTTTTTTTTTCCCCCTTTCTTTTTTCTTCTGTTAGTAATAAATCATGAATTTTGATTCTTAGCATGTACGGTAATGTTTAATGTTTCATTGTGTGCAGGAATTGTGTATGAAACAACCATCGCAACTCCAGGTGACTCCTTCAGAGTTTTCTCTCCTCTGTTAAAAAGATCGGCTGAAGAGCTTATCACTATCTCTAATCATGGGTTGTGCCAGGTCAGAGGTGAGTGGTTTTTAGTACATCTTGGGGAATTCTCCTTTCCTTATGTTGGTCAGGCATGGGCCTGCTGGACTTTCAATTCTGTGATTCTATTTTCTCAACTCTGAAAACTTATCAGTGGTTGTGCTCTATCACCGAGAGGTTCACCATCCAGCTCTCCAGCATCTTGCCACATGCAACACCAAAAATCAGGTAAGTGTATTATGGGGACACAGTGCGTGTGCTGTCTTGTGTTCAAATATAACACGATTTTGGGAATTGACACCTTTATGACATTTCAAAGAGGAACGTTAGTTCAAAATATGGCTTGTGCTCAAAATACAACATGATTTTGGGGATCTATGCCTTCGAGAAATTTCAGAGGAGCTCACCAGCATCCCACGAAGCTCTCAAGCAGTTGTGAATTGAGAAATCGGGGAATTAGAGGCCCTCAATGCCTAATGTTTACAGTCTATCTAACCCATGTAGTAAGACATTGGGAATTTCTCTTTCCCTCAGCAGAGGTGCTCCACCTGGGCCAAGCCCAAGGTTCAATTCACATCTGGCATCAGCAAATGCTCAGAGGACAAAATGGTTGGCAAGATTCAGTGTTTTTCAGAATTGTTTTATCCTGCCTGAAATTTTATTTTATTTTATTTTTTAAACGTTTATTTATTTTTGAGAGAGGTAGAGACAGAATGCAAGTGGGTTAGGGGCAGAGAGAGAGGGAGACACAGAATCCAAAGCAGGATCCAGGCTCAGAGCTGTCAGCACAGAGTCCAACATGGGGTTTGAACTCACGAGCTGTGAGATCATGACCTGAGCCGAAGTTGGTTTTTCAACCAACTGAGCCACCCAGGCGCCCCCTGCCTGGAATTTTAGTTCATCTATTCCATATTGCTTCCTCAGCATTCTGATGTCCTTCAAATATGGTTCTTAAAATAAAATTAGATTTTCTAGGTTTTTTTTTCTTTGCAGAGGAAACATGGTCTGCTAAGACTTATATATCCTACTTGGAATTGTAAATATCTTCTTTATCTTATTTTACAAGTGAAGTTACCAACAGGTCGATTGGCAAGTATCATTTTCCTTTCTTTTGAGAGTTTGAAGTAATTCTATCTAAGTATAAACCATGTCTCCAAGATAGTAAAGACAGTGGTGTGAAAATTCAAAACCTTCTGATGTCAGACTCCTTCCCACGTTCTCTGTTATGCAAGGTAATACTCTATCAGTCAGAATTCAGTCACAAGAAGAGCCCACCTCTGAGGCAGCCATGCTTTACTAACAGGAAGTGCAGCTCTTGCACCTGAGACTGGAGATCAAAGGGACGAGGTGCCATTATTGGAACCCACACGTTTGGAGTAGGTCCCATGGCTCTAGGACTCTGACCTCGGAGGAGAGGGTTGGACAACCTGGTGCTGAACTTCAGGGATTTGGTGGAGGCGTCAAAGTCCTGGGATCTAGAACTTCAAGGGTAAGACATGTAATAGCTGTGCCAGTATCTCTAAGGCTGAACACTACCAGTTGGTTCTGAAAATTATCTATATATAGGAATATATTCCTATATATATATATGAATATATACACACATTCTGTTTATCTGTTATCTATCATCTGTCTATCATCTATACCTACCATCTAAGTATCATCTATATATCTATAGAAATATTATACAGAAAGAAAGTTACCAATGATGCCAGGGTGAAAGCTGTAATGAAGCAACACTGACATGTAGACCAATCAAAAAATTTCCCAGGTTTCTAGAATTCCTGCAGGATAGGGAGATAGGGAGATAGGGAGATAGGGAGAAGTCTTTCAAAGAGGAAATGCAATTTGCAGGTTCCCATTCCCTGTGTGACAAAGAAAGGTACCAAAAGGAAGGATGTTTGGAAGTGAGAGACAGCAAATTAAACACACACGCACACACACACACACACACACACACACACACAGACCATCCACGTGGTGTGCTTTTGCTTAGGAACACAAAGAGATTAATTCCATGAAAAATGAACCACTAAAATTGCTTAAAATATGTAGAAATATATTAGGGATTATGTATTTTGCTAATTTTTTAATGGTTAATGTTTGTGATCCCCAGTGATAAAAAATCATGAGGATTTTCTGTCATTAACCTGTGACACATGCTGTACCACTTTTGTTGCCAGTGACTAAAACTTAATACATAGGAAAGTTCATTTGGAATTGGGTTTCTTTTTTGAAGTAACTTTTTGGTCCTCTTTCTTGGGTTAAGTTGAAACACCCGGCTCTTCTTCCTTCAATGAAGTATGAGCACTGTGGCTTTGATTCTCTAATGAAGTTGGTGCAAGTGGATCATTCTACTCTTTTTTCTTATCTTTTTCTTCATTTCTTAGGAAAAGTAAACGTAACAAACATGATAGAATCAAAAAAGGAATTAGCCCAAGTAGCATTATGCAAAACTTCTTTTGTATCTTTGCGTTCTTCTTGGGGGGGGGAGGGCGGGAGGGTGGGGCACTGCCACTACTACCTCCAAAGCCTTCTACCCCATCCTTAGGAGGGTTCCACTCATGGTCGCAATGGCAGTGATGTCTATTGTTGCAGACCCCATTCATATTGCAGGTCTTAGGTGTATAAGTTCTTGGCATATACGACATGTGGACGTACTTCCTTTGGATGCACATATGCTCTTTACCACACTCTGTACCATCTATCATGGCACCCATATGAGGTATTGTCATCCCTGTATGGTAGTCTGTACCCCAGCAGGTGACACCATCAGGGTGGGTCCAATGTACGCTAGAATGATCACTCAGAAGAGAAGTTTCTGTCACATTCTCACACTGAATACTCCCACACAGGATATCTGATATGTTACACTGTACATAGGTAGAACCTTTTGTACCACAGTTACTGAAAACGTCACCTTGGATGTTCATTATCTTACAGCCTCTTTGCCAAAATTTTCTCTACACTGTTCATCATAGATACTGCACCTCTGCAGTAACCACCACCTGTGCATTCAGCTCCATCTTGCATCTACACACCTTCTGGACACTGATTAGTGTTCCCATCTCTCCACTCGGGAAGGCCACATTCATTTTCCCGTTCTCTACACATGTCACCTGATGGCATGACCATGTAATCTGTGCAACAAAGCCCAAGAGCCCAAGTAGCCCCAGGACTCAGAGTACAGTTTGACTGACAGCATGGATCTTTTGTACACAGATTTCAGGAGCCACAGTCACAGTCTTCTCCATCTTCAACCACACTGTTCCCACAATATGTATACTGGAAGATTGTGTCTGCATTTGGTGGCGTGTGCATTCTGTTCTTGTCATGTTGCCAATAGGCAGCATAACTGCAGTTGCTGAATTTAGTTGTTGTCACTGTCCTTGAAAACATTATGCACCCCTGATTCCCACATTTACAAGTTTTATCATCATGCAGCATACCTAGAGAATGGTCTATCTCAAGCGACAGTATAAATGCAAAATCATACAACTTTTCTTGTATGAAACCAATGACTCCACAATTCAAGTGCATATTATATAGTGTTCCCACATGGGTCAAGCCCAGATCAACACCATAGGCTTTCTTTACAAAAATAAGTGCAAGATCATGAGGCAAGCGGGTCCTAAAGTCACCGTTCTTCCATTTGCAAAATACTCCTAGGAGAGCTTTAATGCTATTAATCAGAAGGAGTTTTTGTCCAGCTCATATCTCAACTCCTATGAAAATCACATCAATATCCAGTGATTTAAAAAATTGATTTACATAACTGATAGCAAGGCACATTGTCTTTGGCACATTTGAGGTATTACTTTCCTCAGAAACATATTGATTGTGGTCTATCATGATGGTCAGTTCAGGAAGCCACTTGTGGGCCTACCAATCTTTATACCCACTCTGCATCAAAGTGGAACTGTCACTCTCTAGAAACTTCCATTGTTGTGCTATTTCTTCATTTGTTAATGCACATCTCATGAGTGGGGATGTGTTTCCTCACTGTTATACATCAGATGTTCAAATGTGGTAGAAAGTCTTTTGGGCTTGATTTCATGAGCAATGTTATTTGTAACACTCCTTGAAAGCCCCAAAAACAGGTACTGAGGGCAACCAAGGATTCTGGGTCCCCTTCCACATAACTGTGATAGTAGCAGTCCTTTGAGACAAAAAGCTGATCCTCAAGGAAAGCACCCTGGTCTGTGTAGGTAAGCACTTAGAGGTTTTGAGACAGAAAAAAATTTCTTGACCTTCATGTGGAGAATGTGATGTTGGCCTCCAAAATGCAGGCTGTAGGAGAACCAGCCAGATGCTTCATGCCAGGGCCATGGTTCAAGGGAATCATCACTTTTGGAAGACTATGGTGCCCAACCAGGAACTGTCTAGAAAGGAACTGACACACGCACAGCCAGAGCATAGGAAAAGTGGTCCTCACATGCACCAGGACCTCACCCACAGACATTATGGAGCCAGCATACTTAGCCATTTATGACAGCAAAAAAGGGCAGTTCAGGAAGCATCACTGTTCTGTTTCTTCTCTCTGAGCTGGATGTGGTGCTGACTTTGAATCTGTCCTCTTGCTAAATTAAACCATTAGGGCAGCAACACTAACAGAGAAAAAATAAGATGAAAGACAGAGACAATCATGGGGGGTTATGAGGTGGAAGAGGAAGAGAACAGTATGAGGTTGAAATGGGTTAGTTTGGCTCAAGACATGACTCAGTATACTGCATTTCATTTTCCCTTAAATAATGGTAAGGCAGATGAGACTGGGTGTACAAAACAATGGTGATTAGTCAGAGGCTGACACTTCTGTAACTTAGATGAAGGACACATATGGATCCATTATACTGTTTTCTAAATATATGAATATGTATGAACACTTTCACAATAAATCTGTAAAACAAGGATCTTAATGGAAAGGTGAACATCTATCATGTTTTGATGAAGAATTCTTGATATATGCATCTGGGCTAGGTATAAATACCAATACATAGGTCTTCCTTTCTTTTTCTCAATGAATTAGTTTGTGGCATTACTCAGGAGAGATATAAAAATTACATACATTATTATTTTTTCTCATTGTCTATAATATAAGCTTCCATTTGGCAAATTATTAATTATCCTAGCTCCTTCTTGTATTCTTCTTTTCGTCTAAACCTGTGAAGCTGCAAGGATCAAGGCATCAACTATTTTCACAAATATTGGTAACTACTTTAAGGGTACCTTCATTCTATAATCAGTATATAATGGTGGTACTGGAAGGGGGAGTTTACTGAGTTGGTGATGGAAGTTACTCAAATGTGTTTATCTTTGATTCTTCTTTTCTTCTTTTAAGAACAAAAATTTGAAAACCTCTAACCATGTAAAATGGAAGGAAATCAAACTAGCTGGAAGAGTAACACCTGGAGATTGGCATATACTGAAAGCAAAATAAAGTTCCTTCAGAAATCCAAAGGAAATCAATAATCCTAAAAGGAGAGAGGACAACTTTGGGGCAAGTCATATTGTCTCCCAGTGGCAAGGCATCAAAGCTTGCATTTATAAGATTGCAGGGTAACCAGTTCCTGAGTTAGGCAGTAAAATGTATTTATTTCATAAATAAAAAAAACACATACATACTTTGTATGAAATAAAGAAACAAAAAAATCATCTCAATAACACAAATGTATTATCACATATTTGTGAAAATGAAATCTGGTATTAGCATAATGCCTGGCTGGCAATAATGACGTGTTCCTTTCTTCTTTAAATAAAGTGTTTATAAAAACACATGATGCGCAGACATGGTGCTATATATTTGGGAAACATAAGTGAGTGCATGTGTCATGAACATTTAATAGTATGGAGCTCAAATTTAGACAGAGTGGATAGGGCCATTTGTAAAATTGAATTCAATATTTTACATATAAAATTTTTATTTTTATTTATCTAGGGAAGTACTCACAGTCTTCATCAGACCATCAGACCATTAAAGTGACATTGCTTGAAATAAAAACCCCTGGTATGGTTGAAAAAAACACATGGTAGTGAAGTTGACTATAAGCGATCTAAAACAGATTAATCAAACCAATTTCCCTTAGTTGATAATATAAAAAGGAAAGATGCCTAATTTAGGACCTATAATCTCTTAGATCCTATACCCATTTCTGCTTACATCTTTTATTTTAATTTTGATTTTGTGTTCTTTGACCTTTTTTCCTCTGGAATTATTTTCCTGTCATTTATGGAATCTGCCTTTCATAAAAAGCAACAACAATCACTTCTCTATCAAACTTCTCCATGGACAGCTCCTTATTCGTGGTTAATTCTATTACACTAAACCTACCAGTAGACAGCAGAAGAGCATGCAAAGACCCACGGAGAAGGTTTCCATATTCGAATACCCGTACAACATACAGACCAGACATCTGGCTGCAATTCACTTGGAGTATCAAATCCACTTCCAACCACTCAGCTGGTAGCTAGCCATCGCTTTAAAACACTAGTTAGTCTTTTTTGTTTTGTTTTGTTTTGCTTTCCTATTCATATGCCAAATCCCAAATTAGTCCTACACAAGTTTCAAAGCTTTGGATGTCCCATGTGCTAATACCCACGAATAATTTTACTCACATTCTGGATTTTGTGAACATGTGGACAATTGATACAGCACCTGGCTTATTCTATCTTTAAAACTCATTTTCAACAATTGATCTATGGCTAAATATTGCATCTTACTATCACCTATACATTATTATCAAACCCTAACCACCTCCTAACCTTAACCCTAACCCTTATGACCACCTTCCACTGTCTTAACTCTTACACATTAACTAGTTAACTATTAGTTAATAAGTTAACCACTTATTATGATTCAAAACTTACTTCCCACATTTCTGGGCAAAAATAACTTTTCTTTCCATTTTTTCCCCATTTGTTAATTCCCTTTATTTTCTCTCTTACCCCAACAGCCTGGCTCTAGATTCCATCAATTCAACCACGGTAGGCTCAACCCAAACTAGGTTAATTCTTTTTCCCTCTTTCTACATTCCTAGAACAACCTGACCAAACTATAGGAAAATAAACCAGACTATCTCTAGAAGAATGACTATGTGAAAGGTAAAAACTACAAACTGGATAAGATAGCCTGATATTTCAGCCCAAAGGATAAAGTCAGGAACAAATATTTATTTCAACCCCTTTATGATTCCAACAATTTGAACTTTGTTGTCCACTTTCTGATTTTCTTTTTAATTTCTTTATTAAGACACAAGACCCTCCGCTGACAACCTATTGTTTTTCTTTTTACAAGTAGTTATCATTAAATTTCAATAATGGTGGCACAAAACCAGACACTTAGATCAATGGAACAGAATGGAGAACTCAGAAATGAGCTCACAAATGTACTACTACCTAATCTTCGACAAAGCAGGAAAGACTATCCAATGGAATGAAGACAGTCTCTTCAGCAAGTGGTGCTGGGAAACCTGGACAGCAACATGCAGAAGAATGAGCCTGGACCACTTTCTTACACCATACACAAAAATAAACTCAAAATGGATGAAAGACCTAAATGTAAAACAGGAAGCCATCAAAATCCTTGAGGAGAAAGCAGGCAAAAACCTCTTTGATCTTGCCCGCAGCCACTTCTTACTCAACACGTCTCCAGAGGCAAGGGAAACAAAAGCAAAAATGAACTACTGGGACCTCACCAAAATAAAAAGCTTCTGCACAGTGAAGGAAACCATCAGCAAAAATAAAAGGAAACCAACAGAATAGGAGAAGATATTTGCAAATGACATGTCAGATAAAGGGTTAGTATCCAAAATCTATAAAGAACTTATCAAACTCAACACCCAAAAAACAAACCATCCAGTGAAGAAATGGGCAAAAGACATGAATAGACACTTCTCCAAAGAAGACATCCAGATGGCCAACTGACACATGACAAAATGCTCAACATCACTCATCATCAGGGAAATACAAATAAAAACCACAATGAAATACTACCTGACACCTGTCAGAATGGCTAACATTAACAACTCAGGCAACAACAGATGTTGGCGAGGATGTGGAGAAAGAGGATCTCTTTTGCACTGCTGGTGGGAATGAAAACTAGTGCAGCCACTCTGGAAAAAAGTATGGAGGTTCCTCAAAAACCTAAAAATAGGACTACCCTATGATCCAGCAATTGCACTACTAGGTATTTATCCAAGGGATACAGGTATGCTGTTCCGAAGGAACACATGCATCCGAATGTTTATAACAGCACTATCAACAATAGCTAAAGTATAGAAAGAGCCCAAATGTCCATCGATGAATAAATGGATAAAGAAGATGTGGTATATATATACAATGAAGTATTACTCAGCAATCAAAAGAATGAAATCTTGCCATTTGCAACTACCTGGATGGAACTAGAAGGTATTACGCTACGTGAAATTAGTCAGTCAGGGAAGGACAAACATCATATGACTTCACTCATATAATGACTTTAAGACACAGAACAGATGAAGATAAGGTAAGGGAAGCAAAAATAATATAAAAACAGGGAGGGAGGGACAACACATAAGAAACTCTTAAATATGGAGAACAAACAGAGAGTTACTGGAGGGGTTGTGGAAGAGGGGATGGGCTAAATGGGTAAGGAGCATTAAGGAACCTACTCCTGAAATCATTGTTGCACTATATTCTAACTAATTTGGATATAAATTTAAAAAAATAAAATTAAAATAGAACCATAAAAAATTTCAATAATGGTATTTTAAGTTGTAAAACTAAGAGTTTTTTATTTGTGCACATTTAATAATGACCTGATATTTTTGTCTGTCTTGCTTATTGCAGATAATTGGTGAGAAACGTTTCAGGCTGAACATTAAACTCATCATTGGAGTGACCTACATTCTTAGAGTGCTTGGGTACTTTTCTAGGACTGAAGGATAGGGGTATTTTACAAGATGCCAAGAGCCCACAAGAAAACATAAGATCCTTAAATTAAATCTTTGAGGACAACATGTACAAATTGTAAGTAAAATCTTAATATACTGATTTCTTCTCCATATACTTCTTGATATACAGCTGGTAATTATTATGGAGTATTGACTCTGGTTGAAAATAATTACTTGTAAATAATATAGTGTTAAGGGTTAACTTAATCAATTTAAAACAACCAGAACTTTTTCCTAAGATTTCAGCTTGTAAACAGGTAATAGGAATAGGCTCTCACTTGAGTAAAATAGACCAGAATGATACAGAGTACAGGTCAGATCCTCCTCAAGATAAAAAAAAAATTGACAAAGAATCATGTTGTATTTGTATGCATGTACGTGTACACAAAAATCTAGTGCTTCTCTCCTTTATAACTAATTGGAATTGGTGTCAGGTATCATTTCACAAGCAGACCAGGGCACGCCTAGTTATAACTCTCCACATTCAGATCAGGGTCCAAACACTGCCCACTGCAGGCAAGGAAAGTCTCTGTAGATGACTGGTGTGAAAGAAAAAAGCAGTCAAAATACAACAGCACAGTGCATACAGCACACACCACAGACACTCCCTGAAGAGCCAGGCCCTAGGTCCCACATGACCTCTTCTTCAGAAGACCATTACCTTCAGGAGCAGGAGACATAACTGGCTTTTCTGACACAGAGAAGAAGGCAGAGACTTAGACAAAATGCTAAGACAGAGGAAGTTATCCCAAATTAAAGAACAAGAGAAGGCTGCAGCAGAAATCTAAGCAAAACAGATAGAAGTAACATACCTGATGGAGAATTTAAAGCAACAATCATAATACCCACTGGGCTTGAGAAAAGAATAGAAGACATCAGTGAGACCCTTACAACAGGGATAAAAGAGTTAAAACATAATCAGAAATGGAAATATAATAAACGAGATTTGGAAACAGGCTTGATGCATGAAGAGCAGGCTAGAAAAAGTAGAGGAATGAATTAGTGACCTAGAAGATAAAATAATGGATGATAATAAAACCGGACAAAAGAGAGAAAGAATTATGCAACATCAGAATAGACTTAGGGAACTCAGTGACTCCATCAAATGTAGTAACATTTGTATTACAGGAGTCCCAGAAGAAAAGAGGGAAAAGGGGGCAGAAAATTCATTTTAGGAAATAATAGATGAAAACTGCCCTAATCTGGGGAAGGAAACAGACATCCAGATCCTGGAGGTATAGAGAACTCCCATCAAAATTAACAAAAGCGGACCAATACCAGACATATTGTAATTAAATTTGCAAAATATAGTGATAAAGAAAAAAAAATCTTAAGAGCAGCAAGACAAAAGAAGTCCTTGACTTACAAGGGAAAACCCATAAGGCTAGCTGGAGATTTGTCAACAGAAACTTGGCAAGCTCGAAGGGAATAGCATAAATTCAAAATGCTGAATGGGAAAAGTCTGTAGCCAAGAATACTCTGTCCAGCAAGGCTATCAATCAGAAGAAAAGAAGATATAAAGGGTTCCCCAGACAACAAAAACTGAAGGAGTTTGTAACCACGAAACAAGTCTTGCAAGAAATATTGAAGGGGACTCTTTGAGTGGGGAAAAAAAGGGCCCAAAGAAACAAAGACTGGAAAGGATAGAGAACATCACCAGAAACACCAGCTTTACAGGTAACAAAATGGCACTAAATTCTTCTTTGAATAATCACTCTGCATGTAGACTAAATGCTCTAATCAAAAGACATAGGGTGTCAGAATGGATTAAAAAAAAAAACCAAAACAAAACCCATCTCTATGCTGCCTGCGAGAGACTCATTTTATACCTAAAGACATCTGCAAATTGAAAGTGAGGGGATGAAGAAACATTTATCACACAAAGGAATGTCAAAAGGAAGTCTGAGTAGCAATACTTATATTGGACAAACTAGACTTTTTTGTTCGTGTATTGTTTTTTTCCTACTTTGGTATGAGAGTAGTACTGGCCAAAATCATGGAATGATTTTGAATGTGTTCTCTCTATTCTATTATTTGTAATATTTTGATAAAGATTACATTAGTTATTGTTTTTGATGTTTGGTAGAATTCACCAGTGAAAGCATATGGTCTTGGTTTCTCTGTCCTGGGAGATTTTTGATTCCTAACTCAACTCCCATTCTTGTCATTGATCTAAGAAGTTGTCCTACTTCTTGGGTTCAAGATTCATTATTTGATCATGGTAACTTGTGTGTTTTTAGGAATTACTTGTTTTTTCCCCCTAAGTTATCTAAGTTGATAGTATATAATTTTTAATAGTAATCTATTATCACACTATGTATTTCTATAGTTACTCATTGTATTGTTTTCTCTTTCCTTCCTAATTTTGGTTTTTGAGACTTCTCTCTTTTTTTCTCTTGGTTAATGTAGTTAAAGAACTGCCAAGTTTGTTTATTGATTGATTGATTGGAATATTTGTTATTTCTTTCTCTTACTAAATTTCAGCTAAGTTTCTTCTTTTTTCTAGTTCCTTGTGGTGTAATGTTGTTTATTTCAACATTTTTTCTTTACAAACATTTATAGCATAAATTTCATTCTAACATCTGCTTCACTCTGTCACATAGGTTTTGGAATATTGTGTTTTCTTTTTCTTTTGCTTTGATACATATTTTGATTTGCCATTTGATTTCTTAGCTGGCCCATTGCTTGTGCAGTAGTTGTTGCTTAGTATTTACATATCAAATATTTAATATTTACATTGTAGATTTTCCAGCTTTGTTTTACTGTTGATCTTTAGTATCATACCACTGTGGCTTGATAATAGAGTTGATATGATTTCAGTCTTCTTAAATTTGTAATATTTGTTATGTCTCTTTTTATGTGATTTAACCAGAGGATTCTTCTGTGTATACTTGAATACACTGTGTATAGGTGTATTCTATTTTTCTTGGATGGAATGTTTTACAGGTTAAGGGGATTAAGAGTACACCTATCATGATGAGCACTGAACAATTATGTGTAAAACTGTTGAATCACTATACTCTACAACTAATATAATACTGTATGTTAACTATACTGGAATTAAAATTAAAAACTTAATAAAAATCTTCCAAACTCATTCTTCAAGGCCAGGATTACTCTAATACCAGAGCCAGGTAAGGATACTACAATAAAAGAAGGCCATAGACTAATATCTCTGATGAATATAGATGCAAAATTTTTCAACAAAATGTTAGTAAACCAATGCAAGAACACATTAAAAGGATAATATGGTTTGATCAAATGGGTTATCCCAGGGATGCAAGGATGGTTCAATATACACAAATCAATAAATGTAATATACCACATTAGTAGAATGAAAGATAAAAATCAAATAATATACAAAAAAGGCATTTGGCAAAATACTACGACTTTTTATGATAAAATTCCTTAACTGGTTATAGAAAAAACATACCTTCACATAAGGTGAAGGTATTATACAGCAACCCTGTAGGTATTATATCTACAGATGTTATACAGCAACCCTGTAGCTAACATTTTTCTCAATGAGAAAAAATTGAAAACTTTTCTGCTAAGATCAGGAATAAGGTAAGAATACCCACTCTCAGGGTGCCTGGGTGGCTCAGTCAGTTAAGCATAAACTTTTGATCTCAGCTCAGGTTTTGATCTCAGATTTCAAGCACCACACTGGCCTCTGTGCTGGGCATGAAACCTACTTAAAACAAAACAAAATAAACAAACAAACAAACAAACACCAAGTAGGCCCACTCTCACTGCCTTTTTTCAATATGTTACTACAAATTCTAACTAGAGAAATTAGGCAAGACAAAAAATAAATAAATAAAAGGCATTCAAATCATAAAGAAAAAAGTAAAATTGTCATTATTTGCAGATGATATGATATTATATATAGAAAATCTCAAAGACTCAACCAAATAATTGTTGATCTAATCAACGAATTTAGTGAAGTTGCAGAATATAAATCAACTTATAGAATCTAGTTGTATTTCTACACACTGTATGGTAACAGTAAAATATTTGTAAAATATCTATAAAAGAAATAAATAAAACTATCTCATCTACCCCAATATCAAAAACAATAAAATACCTAGGAACAACCTTAACCAAGGAAGTAAAAGATCTGTACAGTAAAAACTACAAGACTGTTGAGAAAAATCAAAGAGGATACAAGCAAATGAAACTGTGTGTATGTATCAGAAGAATTAATTTTGTTAAAATGTTCATACTATTTAAAGCCATCTAGATATTAAATGTAATCGCTATAAAAACGCCAGTGACATTTTCCAGAGAAATAAAAATATCCTAAAATTTATATGGAACCACAAAAGACCTAAAATAGCCAAAACAATGTTGAAAAAGAACAAAGGCAGAGGCATCACACTCCTTGATTTCAAACTATGCTACAAAGCTATAGTAAAACAGTATAGTACTGTCATAAATATAACACATAGACCAAAGGAACTGAGTAGAGAGCAGAGAATTAAAACCCCAGGTACAAAGTGAAAAAATTTTTGAAAAGAAAACCAAGAACAAGCAATTGGAAAAAGGTAGTCTCTTTAACAAATGGTGCCAGGAAACCTGAGTGAACATACAGAAAAATAAAAGTGAACCTTATCTTACACTTGGAAAAGTTAGCTCGAAGTAAAGAGTTAAACACAGACCTGATACCATAAAACTCCAGAAGAAAATAGCGAAGAATTTCCTTACAATTAGTCTTAGCAATGAATTTTTGGATATGATACCAAAAACACAAACAACAAAACCAAAAATCAACAAGTGGGATTATATCAGATTTAACAGCATCTACACAGGCAAAGGTGAAAAGGCAACCTGCAAAATAGGAAAAAATTTTCAAGCCATATTTCAAATAAGGTGTTAATATCCAAAATATATAAGAATGCATACAATCTAAAAAGCAAAAGAACAACAACAACAAAAACCCAATCTGATTAAAAAGTTGAGCAAAGAAACTAAAGAAGCATTTTTCCAAAGAAAGCATCAAAGGTACATAAACACATGCTCAACATCACTTATTAAGGGCATGCAAGTCAAAATCACAATGAGATATCACCTCACACTCTTTAGAATGGTTATTATCAAGAAGGTAAGAGATAAAGTGTTGGTGAGAATATGGAAAAAATAAAACCCTGTACAATGTTGGTAAAATGTAAATTAGTTCAGTCACTATGGAAGACAATATAGAGTTTCCCAAGAAAATTAAAAATATATCTACCATCTCATTAGCAATTCCATTCCTGGGTATACACCCAGAGGAAATGAAAACAGGATATTGAAGAGATTGAAGAGATATGTGCATGCCCAAGTTTATTGCAGCATTATTCACAATAGCCAAGGTATGGGAACAACCTAAGTTTCTGTCAACAGGTGAATATCTATCTATCTATCTATCTATCTATCTATCATCTATCTATCTATCTATCTATCTATCTATCTATCTATCTATCTATTCCTCTATCATCTATCTATGTATAATCTATCCAACTCTATATCTGTATCTATATAATATTATTTAGCCATAAGAAAAAAGGAAATTCTTTCATTTGTGACAACATGGATGGAGCTTGAGGACATTATGGTAAGTGAGACAAGTCGGACAAAAACAATACTGTATGATACCATTGATATGTGAAATCTTAAAAAGCCAAATATAAAAGCAGAAAGTTATATGTTGGTTACCAGGGCCAGGGGGCTAAAGGAATAGGGGAGATGTATTTTAAGGACACACTTGTAACTAGTAGTAAATAAGAATGAGAGATCTAATGGACAGTAAAGTGAATACAGACAACAATATTGTATTACAATCATTAGAAACTAGATCTTAATTATTTCAACCACAAAACCCAAATGATAATTATATGAGGTCATAGAGGTACTAACAGTCGCTATAATATAATCATATTATATAAATATATCAAATCAACATGTACACAGTAAATTTCCACAATGTTATATATCAAATATATTTTAATTTAAAAATGAAGGAATAGGAATCCAGGGTTCATGAAAGGGGATTAGATCTTCAAAGTTACCCAGCAATAAATGTAAGGACTATGATGATGACTGATGATTCTCTGAGGAAATTGAAACCTCTGCCTTAACCGACTAAGCCAAACCAACCAAACTCATTTTTTCTAACTCTACTGATAGATATTGTTTTGGGAGTACTTAAGATAAAATTTATATTTGCAGGATCTATTATTAATTATTATTATTATTATTATTAAAGTTTGATGAGCTAACTGATAATAAACACATTATTTTGGAGACAAAAATAATGAGTAATTATTTATGTAGTTAAAGTAAAAAAGTTTTAAGATAGTAAAATGGATTAGCGTATAATATTAAATTGACCATTTTCAATTTAATCTATTTGTGTCTGTAATTTTTATTTATTCATTTACTTTATTGTTTTAGTTTTTAAAACTTACATCCAAATTAGTTAGCATATAGTGCAACAATGATTTCAAGAGTAGATTCCTAGTGCCCCTTACCATTTAGCCCATCCCCCCTCCCACAACTCCTCCCGTAAACCTTAGTTTGTTCTCCATATTTATGAGTCTCTTCTATTTCCTCCCCCCTCCCTGTTTTTATATTATTTTTGTTTCCCTCCCCTTATGTAAATCTGTTTTGTCTCTTAAAGTCCTCATATGAGTGAAGTCATAGGATTTTTGTCTTTCTCTGACTAATTTTGCTTAGCATAATACCTTGTAGTTCCATCCACGTAGTTGCAAATGGCAAGATTTCATTCTTTTTGATTGCCAGGTAATACTCCATTGTTGTGTGTATACACACACACACACACACACCATACCTTCTTTACCCATTCATCCATCAATGGACATTTGGGCTCTTTCCATACTTTGGCTATTGTTGACATTGCTGCTATAAACATGGGGGTGCATGTATCCCTTCAAAACAGCACATCCATATCCCTTGGATAAATGCCTAGTAATGCAATTGCTGGGTCGTAGGGTAGTGCTATTTGTAATTTTTTGAGGAACCCCCATACTGTTTTCCAGAGTGCCTACACCAGCTTGCATTCCCACCAACAATGCAAAGGAGATCCTCTTTCACTGCATTCTCGCCAATATCTGTTGTTGCCCGAGATGTTAATGTTAGCCATTCTGACAGGTGTCAGGTGGTATCTCTTTGTGGTTTTGATTTGTATTTCCCTGATGATGAGTGATGTTGGTCATTTTTTCATGTCGGTTGGCCATCTGGATGTCTTCTTTGGAGAAGTGTCTATTCATGTCTTTTGCCCATTTCTTCACTGGATGGTTTGTTTTTTGGGTGTTGAGTTTGATAAGTTCTTTATAGATTTTGGATACTAACCCTTTATCTGACATGTCATTTGCAAATATCTTCTCCCATTCTGTTGGTTTCCTTTTAGTTTCACTGATTGTTTCCTTCACTGTGCAGAAGCTTTTTTTTTTTTTTTTTGATGAGGTCCCAGTAGTTCATTTTTGCTTTTGTTTCCCTTGCCTTTGGAGACGTGTTGAGTAAGAAGTTGTTGCGGCCAAGATCCAACAGGCTTTTGCCTGCTTTCTCCTCAAGGATTTTGATGGCTTCCTATCTTACGTTGAGGTCTTTCATTCATTTTGAGTTTATTTTTGTGTATGATATAAGAAAGTGGTCCAGGTTCATTCTTCTGCATGTCGCTGTCCAGGTTTCCCAGCACCACTTGCTGAAGAGACAGCCTTTATTCCATTGGATATTCTTTCCTGCTTTGTCAAAGATTAGTTGACCATACGTTTGTGGGTCCATTTCTGGGTTCTCTATTTTGTTACATTGATCTGAGTGTCTGTTCTTGTGCCAGTACCATACTGTCTTGATGGTTACGGCTTTGTACTATAGCTTGAAGTCCAGGATTGTGATGCCTCCTGCTTTGGTTCTCTTTTTCAAGATTGCTTTGGCTATTCGGGGTCTTTTCTGGTTCCATACAAATTTTATAATTATTTGTTCTAGCTCTGTGAAGAATGCTGGTGTTACTTTGATAGGGATTGCATTGAGTATGCAGATTGCTTTGGGTAGTATTGACATTTTAACAATATTTGTTCTGCCTATCCAGGAGCATGGAATCTTTTTCCATTTTTTTGTGTCTTCTTCAATTTCTTTCATAAGCTTTCTATAGTTTTCAGTGTATAGATTTTTCACCTCTTTGGTTATATTTATTCCTAGGTATTTTATGGTGTTATGTGCAACTGTAAATGGGATCAATTCCTTGATTTCTCTTTCTGTCACTTCATTGTTGGTGTATAGGAATGCAGCTGATTTCTGTGTATTGATTTTATATCCTGCAACTTTGCTGAATTCATGAATTAGTTCTAGCAGTTTTTTGGTGGAATCTTTTGGGTTTTCCATACAGAGTATCATGTCATCTGCAAAGAGTGAAAGTTTGACCTCCTCCTGGACAATTTGGATGCCTTTTATTTCTTTGTGTTGTTTGATTGCAGAGGCTAAGACTTCCAATACTATGTTGAATAACAGTGGTGAGAGTGGACATCCCCATCTTGATCTTGCCCTTATGGAGAAAGCTCTCAGTTTTTCCCCACTGAGGATGATATTAGCATTGGGTCTTTCATACATGGCTTTTATGATCTCGAGGTATGCTCCTTCTATTCCTACCTTCTTGAGGGTTTTCATCAAGAAAGGATGCTGTATTTTGTCAAATGCTTTCTCTCCATCTATTGAGAGGATCATATGGTTCTTGTCCTTTTTTTTATTGATGTGACGAATCACATTAATTGTTTTGCGGATATTGAACCAGCCCTGCATCCCAGGTATAAATCCCACTTGGTCGTGGTGAATAAGTTTTTTAATGTATTGTTGGATCCGGTTGGCTAATATCTTGTTGAGGATTTTTGCATCCATGTTCACCAGGGAAATTGTCTATAGTTTTCCTTTTTAGTGGGGTCTCTGTCTGGTTTTGGAATCAAGATAATGCTGGATTCATAGAAAGAGTTTGGAAGTTTTCCTTCCATTTCTATTTTTTGGAACAGTTTCAAGAGAATAGGTGTTAACTCTTCCTTAAATGTTTGGTATAATTCCCCTGTAAAACCACCTGGCCCTGGGCTCTTGTTTTTTTGGGAGACTTTTGATTGCTAATTCAATTTCCTTACTGGTTATGGGCCTGTTCAAATTTTCTATTTCTTGCTGTTTCAGTTTTGGTAGTGTATATGTTTCTAGGAATTTGTCCATTTCTTCCAGATTGCCCATTTTATTGGCCTATAATTGCTCATAATATTCTCTTATTATTGTTTTTATTTCTGTTGTGTTGGTTGTGATCTCTCCTCTTTCATTCTTCATTTTGTTTATTTGGGTCCTTTCCTTTTTTTTTTTTTTTTTTTTTGATCAAACTGGCTAGTGTTTTATCAATTTTGTTAATTCTTTCAAAGAACCATCTTCTGGTTTCATTGATCTGTTCTGTTTTTTTGGTTTTGATAGCATTAATTTCTGCTCTAATCTTTATTATTTCCTGTCTTCTGCTGGCTTGGGGTTTTATTTGTTGTTCTTTTTCCAGCTCCTTATGGCGTAAAATTAGGTTGTGTATCTGAGATCTTTCTTCCTTCTTTAGGAAGGCCTAGATTGCTATATACTTTCCTCTTATGACCGCCTTTGCTGCATCCCAGAGGTTTTGGGTTGTGGTGTTATCATTTTCATTGTCTTCCATATACTTTTTAATTTCCTCTTTATCTGCTTGGTTAGCCCATTCATTCTTTAGTAGGATGTTCTTCAGTCTCCAAGTATTTGTTACCTTTCCAAATTTTTTCTTGTGGTTGATTTCAAGTTTCATAGCGTTCTGGTCTGAAAATATGCATGGTATGATCTTGATCTTTACTTACTTAGGGCTGATTTGTGTACCAGTATATGGTCTATTCTGGAGAACATTCCATGTGCACTGGAGAAGAATATATATTCTGCTGCTTTAGGATGAAATGTTCTGAATATATCTGTGAAGTCCATCTGGTCCAGTGTGTCATTCAAAGCCATTGTTTCCTTGTTGATTTTTTGATTAGATGATCTGTCCATTGCTGTGAATGGGGCGTTGAAGTCTCCTACTATTATGGTATTACTATCGATGAGTTTTTTTGTTTGTGATTAATTGGTTTGTATGTTTGGGTGTTTCCACATTTGGCTCATAAATGTTTACAATTGTTAGGTCTTCTTGGTGGATAGACCCCTTAATTATGATATCATGCCCTTCTGCATCTCTTGATACAGTCTTTATTTTAAAGTCTAGATTGTGTGATATAAGTATGGCTATTTCGGCTTTCTTTTCTTGACCATTAGCGTGGTAGATGGTTCTCCATCCCCTTATTTTCAATCCGAATGTGTCTTTAGGTCTAAAGTGGGTCTCTTGTAAACAGCATATAGATGGATCTTGTTTTCTTATCCATTCTGTTACCCTATGTCTTTTGATTGGAGCATTGAGTCCATTGACATTTAGAGTGAGTACTGAAAGATATTTATGCCATTATGATAATTGTAGAGTTGGAGTTTCTGGTGGTGTTCTCTGGTCCTTTCGAATCTCTGTTGTTTTTGGTATATATATATATATATGTATATATATATATATACATATATATATATACACTATATATATATTTATATATATGGTGTATATATATATACACATATATATGGTGTATATATATAAATATATATGGTATATATACATATATATGGTATATATATATACATATATATGGTATATATATATATATAAATATATATGGTATATATACATATATATATATAATTTTTTTCATTTTTTCTTTTCTCAGAGAGTCCCCCTTAAAGTTTCTTGCAAGGCTGGTTTAGTGGTCACAAACTCCTTTAATTTTTGTTTGTCTGGGAAGCTTTTTGTCTCTTCTTCTATTTTGAATGACAGCCTTGCTGGATAAAGAATTTTTGGCTGCATATTTTTCTAATTCAGCACATTGAATATATCCTGCCACTCTCTTCTGGCCTTCCAAGTTTCTGTGGATAGGTATGCTGCAAGCCTGATCTGTCTTCCCTTGTATGTTAGGGACTTTTTTTCCCTTGCTGCTTTCATGATTCTTTCCTTGTCTGGGTATTTTGTGCATTTGACTATAATATGCCTTGGTGATGGTCAGTTTTTGTTGAATCTAATGGGGGTCCTCTGTGCTTCCTGGATTGTGATGTCTGTGTCTTTCCCCAGGTTAGGAAAGTTTTCCTCTATGATTTGCTCACATAACCCTTCTACCCCTATTTCTCTCTCTTTCTCTTCTGGGACGGTTCTGATGTTGTTCCTTTTTAATGAGTCACTGATTTCTCTAATTCTTAAATCATGCTGTTTTGCCTTAATCTCCCTCTTTTTTTCTGCTTCATTATTCTCTATAAGTTTGTCCTCTATATCACTGATTCTCTGTTCTGACTCATCCATCCTTGCCGCCACTGCATCTGTCCGTGATTGCAGCTCAGTTATAACATTTTTAATTTCATTCTGGCTATTTTTTACTTCCTTTATCCTGCAGAAAGGGATTCTAATCTATTTTCAACTACAGCTAGTATTCTTATTATCGTGATTCTAAATTCTGGTTCAGACATCTTGCTTGTATCTGTGCTGGTTAAATCCCTGGCTGTCGTTTCTTCGTGCTCTTTCTTTTGGGGTGAATTCCTTTGTTTTGTCATCTTGAAGGGAGGAAAGGAATTAATGAGGTAGAAAAATTGAAATTAAAAAAATTAAAATTAAAAATATTAAAATTAAAAATTAAACACACACACAAATCGAATATATGATGCTAGATCCTAGGTGTGTTTTGGTCTGGGTGTTGAAAGTGGTTTGAGAGATTAGAGGAAAATGGGGGGGGGAAGAAAAAAAAGGAAATTGTTTGAGAATTTGAAAACATGAATTCACTAAAGTAGACTAAAATGAGATGGGGGTAAAATATAATTTGAAAAAATATACATAAAAGTAAAGAATATAGTAGAAAAAAAATTAAAGAATAATATTTTTAATAAAAATTAAAAATAAATATGATTTTTTCTTTTTATGTATGTTAAGAAAAAAGAAAAGAAATGAAAAAGAGAAAAAAGATCTAAAAAAAGAAATAAAAAAAAGAAATCGTTTGAAAATTTGAAAAAGTGAATACACTGTAGTAGACCAAAATAAAATGATGTCAGTAAAAAAGAATTTGAAAAATTTACATAAAAGCAAAAAATATGGTAATAAAAATTAAAGAAAAATATTTTTAATAGAAATTGAAAGTAAAATGAAGTTTTTCTCTCTCTGCCTTCAAGAAAAAGAAAAGAAATGAAAAAGAAAAAAAGAAAAAGAAACAAAAAAATAAAAAGGAAATTGATAATTTGAAAAGGTGAATACACTGAAGTAGACTAAAATAAAATGATGAAGTAAGATAGAATTTGAAAAAATTTACCAAAAATAATATAGTAATAAAAATTAAAGAAAAATATTTTTAATAAAAATTGAAAATAAAAATTAATTTTTTGTGTTTCTGTATGCAAGAAAAAGAAAAGACATGTAAAAGAGAAAAAGGAAAAAAAGAAAAAAGAAAGAAAATTGAATAGATGGACCTGCTAACAGATTGAAATAGGACTGAAATTACTTCGTTTTCCCCTAGAAGTCAGTCTGTGTAGCGCCTTATAGTCCATAAACTAAGCCAGCAGTGAGACGTGTTCTTGAAGAGCGAAGTTGGCCCAGTTGGGCGGGGCTCAGTGTAACAGCTCCGCTCTCCACTAGATGGCGCTGCTAGCCTACTGGGGTGGATTGTTGCGGGGCTCGTAGGTGCGTATGCGCATGCGCGGAGCAGAGACACTGGCTCGACCCAACTACCCATTGTGTTCTCCCAAATTAGCAATCGTGCACCTGTCCTCCATCTTTAGCTTTCATCCACTCCCCGCTTCTTCACTGTCCGTGACCAAGCCCCAGGCAGTGCCTCTCTCCTGAGTTTTGTCTCAGATGCGGCTGTTTTCCCCGGCCCCTTATTTCTGAAGCACTGAGGCTTTGACCTGTTCGCCCCCTCTGCGGGAGGGTCTCACCGAGCAATGGCCGAATGAGTAATGGCTGAGTGTCGGCTGCACCCAGGAACACTTGCTGGACCCTGCTGCTGCCGGTGCCCCAGGACTGCGGCCAGGTGCCAGCCTGTCCCAGAAAAAGTTCGAGAGAGCGTGTAGCAGCAGCTTTTCAGGGATTATGGAAAATCACAATACACATCTGGCACCAGGCTTCACCCCTTAAGGACCTTGTTCCAGCACCAGCAAATGTGGCCGTTTTCTGGGGTCTGCTGGGACCAGGTGGCTTCAACAGTCTCCACCACGTCCTTCCAGCAGTGGAACCGCTTTTCTCCGTGTGGCCTGAGGACCTCCCAGACTCCACTCTCTTCCTGGGGATTCGCCCTTCCCACCAGAGCACCACCAGGTATCGAGCTGCGAGGTTGCAGCCTTTGCACTCCCCTTGTTTACAGTCTTAACAGAATTTAAAACTTCTTTCTCCTTTCTCCCTTTTTAGTTTAGTCCCTGCAGCTGTTTCCAATTTTTCACTCTCTCTCCAGCTGCTTTTGGGGAGGGGTGCTTTTCTTATATTCTCCCCACTGCCCCCACCCAGTCTCTGTCCTCTCTCCGCCCACTAAAGTGGTTCCCTACTCTCAGCAGCTTCTCGCTCCCCAAATTCACCTCTCTGCACCGTGTATGTGCTGAATTCTGTGGTTCAGGTTGTGCAGATTGTGGTGTTAATCCTCCAATCAGTTTTCTAGGTGTATAGGATGGTTTAGTGTTGGTCTGGCCTTATTTCATGGACTCGAGACACACAAAAAATGTTCATGCTGTTCCACCATCTTGGCTCCTCCCTGTATCTGTAATTTTTTAATGTTTATTTTTATTCTTGAATAAAAGATAAAATAAAAAATGGGAGCATGAGAAGGGGAGGGGGAGAGAACGAAGACACAGAATCTAAACAGTCTCCAGGCTCTGAGCTGTCAGCACAGAGCAGGAAGTGGGGTTTGAACCCATGAATCGCAAGATCATGACCTGAGCTGACGTCAGACATCCAACCGACTGAGCCACCCAGGCACCCCACAATCTGTTTGTATCTAAAGGCTGATTTGGAAGCTTCCCTACTTGGTCTAGCAGACAATGGATACCAGTCATTAGTTATTACTTTGTTACTGACATACTAAAGAGTCATGGGACTGCTTGTTTTAGATTCCATCAGGTTTTAAAATTTCATATATCAGCAAAAGTTCATGGAATTTGAAAATTTATATAACATTTTTATTGTGCCAAATAAGGCCCTTAAAAAACACTTTAAGATAAACAATCACCCTCCTTTCAAAGAAGAAAGATAATTTTAACTCTAAAACAATTTGCAGACATGCTGTCAGAATCAGGGAAGTTCTCCAAGCGGAATAAATCGAGCACGATAAAAAATAGCAGGAACATAAATTTAATATGTAAATTGACTAGGTGACAGTTAAGAATTGCTAACCTGGGAAGACTGAAGTTGCAGGTTGGCTGGGGTCAACCTTGGAAACAAGTATAAGCTACATGCAATCCTTAAGAGTTTGCCTATGGGACAGAGGAGAAGTTTGCAATATCTGCCAGTTGATATCTCCTCCTTTACTTTAGAAAGTCCGTTACAGATCTACATCTTTCCCTCATTGGACTTTCTCAATTTCTTTCCAGCTTAATCACAGCTAGTTCTTAGAGAACTAAATTTGACTATGATGGTTTTCATCTTTTTAGTAATTTTCTAGGAATGCTGTGATAAAGTACCACAAAATGAGTCACTCAACAGAAATTTTGTCTGAAAATTCTGTAGCCTACCAGGTCAAGGTCGCAGTGTCTGCAAGACTATCCACTCTCTGAAGGCACCAAGGAAAGATCTCTTCTGGATTATTTCAAGTTGTTCCTTGGCTTGTGGCAGCATAATTCCGATTTTCACATGTTCTCCCTCTGTCCAAAATGTATCTCTTTATGAATACACCAGTCATACAGGATTAGGGGCTGACTTTATTCCAGTATAACCTCATCTGAACTAATTACATATGCAATGGGCCTATTTCCAAATAAGATCACTTTATGAGTTTACTGGAAGTTATAAATTCAACATATGAATTTTAGAGGTCACACTTCAACACATTATAATATCTTTGGTTTGATATAATGCTGGATAGGGACACTAATTACTTAGATATTCGATAGTGAGGAGAGATAAATGTCAGAGAATATCAGTGTGCATTATGAGAAAATTTTGAATCATCAAAATTTTCTTTTTTTTAGCATTTATTTATTTATTTATTGAGAGAGAGAGAGAGAGAGAGAGAGAGAGAGAGAGAGAACCAGTGGGGGAGGGGCAGACAGAGAGGGGACATAGGATTTGAAGCAGGCTCACTGACAGCAGTGAGCCCCATGTGGAGCTCAAACTCAAAAACTGTGAGATCATGACCCGAGACAAAGTCAGATGCTTAACCGACTGAGCCACCCCATCATCCAAATCATCCAAATTTTCTATATGCTCTAGTCCTAACTAGAAGAATAAGAACAAATCACTCATTTGTCAACACTAATTAATTGTCTATATTTTCAGTTTACTCAGTTTTACTCAGGCCTACAAGATTTATTGTTTACTGCTATTGCCTGAATATTTGTGTTCCTCAAATGCATATGTTGAAATCTTAAGTCCCAAAGGCATTGGTATTAGTAGGTGGAGACTTCAGGAAGTAAGTTGGTCATGACGATATAGCCATCGTGAATAGGGTCCGTGCTCTTATAAAGGAGATCCCATAGAGCTCCCGAGTGTGAGGATATGAGAGAAATATGTGATAAGGAAAAGAGCCTTCGCTCAGCCATGCGGGCACCCTAATCACTGACTTTCCGCCTCCGGAACTGAAAGCAATAAATTCTGCTGTTGATAAACCACCTAGTCTTTCATATTTTGTTATAGTAGCCTAAATGGATAAAGACGGTTAACGTATAAATTTTGTTGACTGATGTGTAAATATTTGAGAAGTATTTTATAATTTAGGATTTTAGCCAATGAGATTATATTTGTTTGTTGCATCTCTATATTTTTTGCTGTTGTTGCTGGGTCTCTATATTTGAAGTTTTTAAACTTTTTTGGACATTAGTCACAAAAATTATTACCATCTATCATAGTTTAGGAACTTTGGGCCAAGGTAAAATCCTCAAAGCACCAAGATAAAATCAAAGTTGACACATTCGGCTCTTATTAAATATGAGCAACTTATGGGAATATTTTAAGTTATTGGGAAAATTATTTGTTTATATATAAAACACCTTTTCACTTGATAAAACCAGCTTTAAGATGTGAATTTGGGTGGATACAAACATTCAGTCAATAATAGGTTTACTGAAAAGAGAATGGTTGACAAAGAGGCAAGACTAAAGTCAAAGGGAAAGATTTTGCTTGCAGCTTGTTGACATCAGGAAACTTTTTTTTTTTAATTTGTGGAATTTGGGGATGAAGCAGTCTACTCAAAGTCATCTAGTTTTGAACACATTTTAGTGTGCCTCTACTTTAATCTCTAGTGGAACAGGATGTCCTAGTTTTATGATTGAAAGCATAATTATAAGAAGAAGCGTGAATTGATTAGTATATGTCCTGGTATTTAAAACAGTATTCTTGATTAAGAATATCTGGAATGGTAATTTTAGACCCAATTCTGCACTTGGTATTTTTTGATATTGTACCTCTGTATTTATTCTGTCTCATAGTTACATATAATATGGAGATGTATCCAGTAATGCATGTCCCTTTTGGAAATGAAACATCATCCCCTGGGTGTATGGCTATGGACAAGGTACTAGTTTTCTGACAGTATCTGAAAAGATCAGAATGAACAAATTCAGAATCCATCATGGGAGGTTTCAAGCAAAGAATCTGGTCTCTGTAAGAATTTCGCATAGCAATTATTACAGGGATTTTGAAGTACTAGTTTTTTTTTTTTAGAGATAGTATAGAATTTGAGGGATTTTGTATAGTTTTGGGTTTAAAACACTACTGTGTCCTTTTTTTATACCCTCCCAACTCTATGAAATGAAGTAGGCTTGAATTATCTATTTAATAAGAGTATTTTACTTGTTCCTTTTAGTATGTTGACTATAAAATGAGATTCTTTTTAATCTCCAGAAAATATTAAAGGTGTTCTCCAGGTGGAACGAACACAATAATATTTTCTGGGGTGTGAAATAATTACAAATTTAGCCTTTGACAATGGCAAGTTTTAATTCAATTTGAAAATGTAACAACAAAATAATGAGCACTAGGTTTTGTATGTAAGTGATGAATCACTGAATTCTACTTCTAAAACCAATATTGTGCTGTAGGTTAACTAAATAAAGTTTAAATTAAAAAATAAATAAATAAAAATAAAAACTTGAAACCTTTAAAAACATTTAAACAACTAATTAAAGGTCATTTGTTACTGTGGAAATTACCATTGTGGTAGAGATTTAGAGTCTTGCTTTACTCAATTTCTCAATTCATCTGGGTTATAAAAATGACACACAAGATAATATTGGGTGTCCAAATAGTTTTGGGTATAGTACTCCACGTTATGCTTGAAATGTTCAAGATAGTTTATTCTGCCACATTTGGATTTTTGTTGTTGTTGTTGTTGTTGTTGTTGCATAAAAACAAGTCAAAAGATTATTTTAACAATATTGAGTATATGAGAGAGATTGAGATAGCTGATATTTTAATTGGTGAGATCAGTTTGATGTCTTTTGAAAAATAATCATTTATATTAAAGAAATCATAGTAAACAACAGTTTTTATAATATTGTCTTTAAGTTAGTAAGAGCTTTTTACTTTTTATAATAAGAAATTTCTTTAGTATAGACTTTAAACCTTGAGTTACTTTGGATATTTGTTTCAGGGATAAGAATCGTCACAATTAACAGAATATTTATAACAAAATGCCTGGTAGGCACTACCTCTACTTAATAACTATCCCTTGATCATACTTGCGATAACATAATCAATTAATAGCTTGACATATGATAACTCTGAAGACAGTAATCTTTAACATTGAATATGAGCTAAATTAGGAAAAGACATGCATTGTATTTTAGTATGGCCTTTATATATACTAAAAAGAACTGGTGGGTGTAACCTGTAAATGTTACACCAATAAGCATTTATGCAGAAAAAGATTTTTAGCACATTAGTGATTAGTTGGAAAGGTTTTGATGCTTTTCATCACTCAGCTATAACTGGTAAAAAAAATAAAATGTGTTTAACTATTGGTCAAGAGCACTGTCAAGAAAGGCAGTTGTCTTATAATAATTCTTTAATTTTGAGTAAGCCTAAAACTTAACATTGTAATGTAGGCACAAATATTTAAAAGTGATTAGCATGTTATAAATATTTAGTCAGATATTGTAAAGTTTGCATAAGAAAGCTCATTCAGCATGGAGAGCAGAAGGAGTATTGAGTAAATAAAATATGGAGAATACCAAATAGATATAATTATGTTAGTACCATAATTTTTCTAAACTAAAGGAAAAGGAAAAAAAAAAGAAAAAAGAAAGAAGCCATTTACCTATCAATAAGTTCTTTAAATAGAAATGGATAAAACCCTCCAATCAAAAACCAAAAACTGGCTGGATCAAAAAACAAAAGAAAACAAAACAAAACAAAAGCCATCCAACTATATGCTGTCTACAACAGAATCACCTTAGACTTAAGAACACACATAACCTAGGGTACCTGGGTGGCTCAGTCAGTTAAGCATCTGACTCTCAGTTTGGGCTCAGGTCATGATCTCATGGTTTGTGGGATTGAGTCTTGAGTCAGGCTCTACGCTGGGTGTAGAGCCTGCTTGGGATTCTCTCTCTTCCTTTCTCTCTGCCTCTCCCCCAGTCTCATTCCCCATTTCTCTCTCAAAATAAATAAATAAACATTAAAAAAACAATGCAAAACACACATAAGCTGAAAGCAAAGAGATGGAAAAATAGTCCAGGCAAATTGTAACCAAAAGAGAACAGTGGTGGCTATATTTGTATCATACAATATAGACTTTGAGTCAAAATCTGTTATAAGGAATAAAGAAATTTATTATTTAATTCATATATAAAGCAAATATTGCCATATCTGAAGGAAGAAATAGACAGCAATAAAATAATAGCAGGAGGCTTCAATATCCTAGTTTCAATAATGGAAAGAATATTAATAAGTAAATAGTATATTGAACACTATAGACCAAATGAACCTAAGAGACATATAAAGAACATTCTAACAGCAGCTGAATATATATTCTTTTCATTTGCGCATGAACAATCTTCAAACCAGATCATGTGTTAGATCACAAAATAAGTCTTAATATACTTAAAAGGATTGCCACAATGAAATGACTAGAAATCAGTAACAGAAGGAAACTGGAAAAGTTATGAACTGGCGGAAAATAAATAACACAATCTTGAAAAACCAATAGATTAAAGAAAAAAATCAAAAGAAAAACACACATAAAAATCTCAAAACAAATAAAAACCAAAATACAAATGCCAGAACTTATGGAATGTAACAAAAGCACTACCAAGAGGAAGTCTATAGAGGTAAACATGTTAAAAAAAAAAAAAGAAAAATCTCAAATAAACTAACTTTACACTTCAGAAAAATAGAAAAATATGGACAATCTAGCCCAACAGAAAGCTAGGAAATAATGATTAGAGTATCAATAAATTTAATAGAAGTAGACAAAATTTAAAAATCAATAAAACTAAGAATTGTTTTCTTTAAAAGATAAGTGAAAGATTAGTAAATTCTTTAAAAGATAAGTAAACCTATAGCTAAATTAATAAAAAAAAGGAAAGAAGATTCACATAAATGAAATCAAGAATGAAGAGGAAGCATTACAATTGATGCAACAGAAATTTAAAAAGATCACAAGCAAGTAGCATGAACAGTTATACAAGCAAATTGGGTAACCTAAAAGAAATTGATAAATTTCCAGAAAAGTATGACCTACCAAGACCAAATGATGAATCAATAGAAAATATGAATAGAACAATGATAAATAATGAAGTGGAACCAGTAAACAAAAACTTCCAAACAAAGAAAAGACTAGGACCAGATGGCTTTATGGGTGAATTCCACTAAACATTTAAGGAAGTACCAATTCTTCTCAAAATTGTTCAAAAAAACAAAACAAAACAACAACAGCAACAAAAAACCCCAGAAGGAATACTTTCAAAACTCGAATTATTAAGTCAGTATTAACCTGATACTAAAACCAGAAATACACTACAAGAAAAGTAAAAGCCAGTATCCCTGATAAAGATAGATGCAAAAATCTCAACAATATACTAGCACATTAAAGGGATCATAAACATGACTATGTGGGATTTACCTCAGGAATACAAAGATGACTCAGTATACACAAATCAATTACTATAATAATCCATTAATAGAACAAAAGATAAAAATCACATGCTTATCTCAGATGCAGAAATTTTTTTTTGATAAAATGAAACAAACTTTCATGATAACAAACTGTCAACAAACGAGGTAGAGACGGAAATTACTAAAACATAAGAAAGGCCATACAGGACAAGCCCACAATCAAAACCATGCCAAAAGTGAGAAATGAAAGTCTTTGTTTAGGAAGGACCAAGGTCATGATGCCCACTCTTAGCGCTTGTACGCAACTTACTGCTGTTAGCCCTACCTAAAGAAAGGGATTAGGCAAGAAAAGGAAAGAAAAATAACCAAAACTGAAAGGCCGAAGTAAAATTATCTGTGTTCGCAGATGACATAATTTACTATGTAAACAATCATAAAGACTCCATGAAAAATACCATTAGAACTAATAAATCAAATCAATAAAATTGGAGGATCCAAAATTAACATACAAAAGTCGGTGGCATTTCTATCCATTAACAATGAAATACTTATAATGAAATTAAGAAATTAAAAACAATCACAGAGGTGCCTGGGTGGCTTAATCAGTTGAGGGTCCAGCTCTTGAATTCAGCTCTGGTCATGATCTCACAGTTTGTGAGATCCAGCTCATGTCAGGCTCTGTTGCTAACAGTGTGCAGCCTACTTGGGATTCTCTCTCACCTTCTCTCTCTGCCCGTCCCCTGCTCTTGCTCTCTTTCTCAAAACAAATAAATAAACATGAAAAACAAATTTGAAAAACCAATCACAATTATAATATTGCAAAAAAGAATAACATACTCAGGAATAAACTTAACGAAGGAGATGAAAGACTTTAACGTTTAGAAAACAGGCAAGTAAGACTTCATTAAACACACACACACACACACACACACACTTCTGCACATTAAAGGAAAAAATCAAGGATATTATATAATGGTCAAAAAATATTTGCAAACTGAATATTTAATGAGGCTCAATAACCAAAATATATAAGGAATTCCTACAACTGTGTAGCAAGAAATCGCAAATGGTCTGAATAAAAAATGAGCAAAGACTTGAATTGACATTTCTCCAAAGACATACAGATGACATCAGACACATGATGCTCAACATCACTAATCATTAAGGAAATGCAAATCAAAAACACAGTGAGATATTACCTTGCACCTTGGTATGGTTATTATTAAACATAAATATATAACCATTAGCAGGTGTTGGCGAGAATGAGATGTGGAGAAATGGAAATTCTAGTGTATTGTTGGTGGGAAAATAAATTGGTGCAGTCACTATAGAAAATAGTATGTAGGCTTCTCAAACATTAAAAATAGAAGTACCATATGGTCTAGCAATATCACTTCTGGATATACGTACAGATGATTGAGGTCAGTATCTCAAAGAGATAGCTGCACTAACATGTTCATTGCAGCATTATTCATAATAGCTAAAATATGAGAATGACCTAAATGTCCATCAACAGATGAATAAATAAGTGTGGTATGTACATACAATAGAATATTATATATGGTTAGAAAGAAAATTCTGCTCTGCACAGCAATATGGATGATTCTGGTGGACATTATGCTAAGTGAAATAAGCTGGTCACAGGATGGTAATTTCCACATCATTCCAATTACATGAGCTATTTAAAACAGTCAAACTCATTGAAACAGAGAGGGGGATGGTGGTTTTCAGGGGCTGGGGGAAGAGGCAGATAAGGAATTGCTGTTCCATGGGTATATACTTACAGTTATGCAAGATGAGTAAGTTATAGAGATCTGCTGTATAGCATCAGGCCTCTATTTAACAATACTGTATTGTGTGATAAAAACTTGTCGAGAGGCTAGATCTCATATTAAGTGGTATCAGAAAATAAATAATAATTGAGGGAAATGTGAAAAAAAAAAAGTATGTGGGGCACCTGGGTGGCTCAATTGGCTAAGCATCTGGCTTTTGGTTTTGGCTCAGGTCATGATCTCACGGTTTCGTGGGTTCGGGCCCCATGTCGGGCTCTGTGCCGGCAGTGCATAGCCTGCTTGGGATTCTGTCTCTCTGCCCCTCCCCCACTCAGACTGTCTCTGTCTCTAAATAAACAAACAAACAAATAAACTTAAAAAATAAAATAAATATGCGGATAAAAAATGAATAAATTTCTAGAAAGTAGAAAAAGATAAACTAAGAAAAAAGTTCCATAATGTAGACTATTATGTTAAACTTATTTCCACATGCTAAAATGAGAAAGTGAACATTTATTATTTAACAGATCCATTTTTGCCAATGATAATCTTCTTTAGGAATACTGTATTAGTTTCAACTGAAATGGACTATGAAATGTTAAATTTTTATTTTGCTTATAAATATTTCCCAGTAATGCTTTTACAATTCTTATCTTATAAGCCAGTAACCTAGGGCATAAATATTATGAGAGCTAAGCCACTTTCTCCCCCTGAGTTGCTTATGCTTTAAATATTTAAAGCATAAGTTGAATGTATTTCTAGAAAGCTTGTTTCCTTTATATATATCTGTGTGTAAATGCTTATTAATTGTTTATAAACCAATCAAAAGAATTTTATCTATGAAAATTTAACAAAATTTATATTGAGATACCTTAATTCCCCCCAAAATAGAAAAAAATATGGAAATTTATTTAAAAAAATAGTTTATGCTCTCCAGACAGAAAGCTGTTATCAAATCTTGGGCACAGTGTCAATAAGCTACAAGTTTTAAAGTTGAAACAGAAATATTGGTTTTCATTAAGAATGTTGATTAGTAGAGTAAATAACGATATAGTTAACATCACTGGACCTTTCAGAGCAGCATCAGTGGTAAAATATGAAAGTTCTATAAAGTTTCTCGTGAATCCACCAGAACAGTTATTTTTCTAATTGATGGGGAATTGTGAGATACCCCCAGCTGACAGACGGTAATAAATTAGGACCTTTAGACATATAGCTGCAATAAATGAATTGTGCTGACAATGTGAATAAGCTTGGAAATGGATTCATTTCCAGTTGAGCCTTCCCAGATGAGAATACAGACTGATTTGTGAGGCCCTGAGTAACAGACCTAGTGTTGCTCTACCCAGATGCCTGATTCACTGAAACTCTGAGATAAATTTGTATTGTTTTAAGCCAATAGATTTGGAGTGATTGCTTACACAACAATCAGTAACTGTGTTGTACTTTTTAGAACACATTTTTCCTATCTCTGCCATCTTTAGTCTTAAAGACTCTTGAAAACATAACAATGCTGTGTGCTGTTTGTTTTTGATACTAACTACTACCACCACCACAAAACCAAAACCAAAACCAAACAAAACTGAACAAAGCAAAAAACCCTGATCACTTTGTGCTAGAGATTTGGTTTTCTTTTTTTTATTCTAAAGTGTTACATAAGTATGTACCGTGCTAGATTCCAAATGTTCCCACAGTGGATCATTTTATATAAACATCCTCTTTTGCCTAAGATTTCTTTTTGTTGGTATTAACTATGTGGTCCATAATGAGTAGATTTAGAACAGAATGAAGTTTTGGACCTCACACCATTCAGAATGGCTAGCATCAAAAAGACAAGAAATAACAAGTGTTGGTGAGGATAAAGAGAAAAGGGAACCTTTGCGCACTGTTGGTGGGAATATACATTGGTACAACCGCTGTGGAAAACAGTATGGAGCTTCCTTAAAAACCTAAAAATAGAAACACTATATGACCCAATTATTCTACTACTGGGTATTTACCAGAAGAAAACGAAAAGTAGTTCAGAAAGATATATATACTCCTGTGCTTCTTGCCGCGTTATTTACAATAGTCAAGATGTGGAAGGAAGCCATGTCCATCCATAGATAAATGACTGAGAAAGATGTGGTACATATATACAATAGAATATTGCTCAGCTATAAAAAACAGTGATTTCTTGCCATTTGAGACAACACGGATGGACCTGGAGGATATTAAGCTAAGTGAGAGAAGTCAGACGAAGACAAATACCATATGATTTCACTTAAATGTGGAATCTAAAAAACAAAACAAAAGAAACAAACAGAAGAACAGACTCTTAAATACTGAAAACAAACTGTTAGTTGCCTCAGGGGTGGTGGGTAGGGGGATGGGCAAAATAGATAGAAGGAACTAACAGTTACAAACTTCTTGAGCCAAACTGCTTGTATGGCTCAGTTGGTTGAGCATCCAACTTCAGCTCAGGTCATGATCTCACGGTTTGTGGGTTGGAGCTCTGTGTCAGGCTGACAGCTTAGAGCCTGGAGCCTGTTTCAGATTCTGTGTCTGCCTTTCTTCTCTACCCCTCCCTGCTCACGCTCTGTGTGTCTCTTCCTCAAAAATAAATAAACATTAAAAAAATTTTAAAAAAGAGTTACAAAGTTCAGTTATAAAATAAGTCACAGATGAAAAGTCAATATAGGGAATATGGTCATTAATATTGTAATGACATTGTATGATGACAGATTGTGACCACACTTATGGTGAGTAATGTATAGAATTGTCAAATCAGTGCGATGTATACTTGAAATGAATATAACATTGGATATCCATTATATTTCAATAATAAAAAAAAAGAAAAAGCTATCTGGGAGGTATGTAAAGACATTCATTTGGGTTAAAAGTCACACTTTCACCAAACGTAATAGAAACACAGATGTCTCTATGATTGGAAATTCAAGATATCAATGGCTTCTATAACATGTAGACTCAAATATCAGTAAATATCTGAATTCTAAAGAAATGTACAAATAAACTAACAACATGAAAAATATAAATTCACACTCATTTGCCACTTGAAAATTAGTAGAGCATCTACTATTAAGCAGAAATCGCTAAATGAATGTACCACATAACTAAAAATCAGAATCCACACTAATGTGGCAAATGAAGACAAATAATTTCTCAATGTTCAAACCAAAATCAGAACCAAAATTATTCTTGGATAAGAAGGCATTTGGCACATAGAGAATTACTGACAGTATTTAAGAGTTCCTGGAATGTCAAGGCACCTGTTTGGGTAACATATTTTGTTATTATTATGCAAGTGAAATCTCCAGATGTATGTCAAGGAATATACCAAAAACTTCCAGAAGTATCCAGTCAAATATTTAAAGTAGATTTTGTGAAGTGAATCTTAGAGACATTCTTGGCCCAAAATCAAGGAGGCATACTGCTTCTTTTCCAAATCGAAAATTAATTGTGAAATTTTTCTGAATTTGTTTTGATAGTAAGGAGAAGATTCAAAATCCCAAGATTAGCCATCAGTCAGAAACAATTTTCAAAACAGCTCCTCTCATAATCACATATAACTCACATTGATTTCCTCAGAGATATGCTAACGAGGTTCCCTTTAGCTTCATGAGTGTTTTCTATATTATAGTAGATCTGAAGACTCCTCTATCTCGGGATGGGAAAGCAAAGAGAAGGTTTGCCCACAGAAAAGCTTACTGGACACAATGTGTTCAGGTTATTTATAGGTAATTAACAAATTATGCTGATTTAGTGGTTTAAACCAAAACACATTTTATGAAGTTTTACAAATATATAGACCAAGAATTATGCAGGACTTGTTTGGGCAATTATTTTCCTCCACGTCATGTCAATTGTTCACCTGGTGGCATTTAGCTGATGGTTTTGCTGGACATGACAGTCTGTGTTACTTTCATTCATATGTCTGGTGCCTTCACATAGATTGACAGAAGACTGGGCTTGTTGGATCTGTTTAGTAGAGAGCCTGGAGCATAGAGCTATCCTTACTCTAGAGTGTTCTGAGTACCAACATTTCAGGAGGCCCAGGAAGGGATTGAAAGGCTTCTTACCACTTACCTTTAGAAGAGCCAATATGTCACTTTTGCCACATTCTATTAGTCAAGAAAGTATAAGTCTAGGCCAGATATACCTGGGGATGGAAAGATGGTAAGAAAAAAGACAAGGAAATTCCATCTCATAATGAGAAATGATATTTATGTAGAGGAAAAGAAGACATTAATGACACTCATAGTGGATACAAGATACTTCAGTTCTCCCACTAACTCCAAAAATTAATCTGGAGTGGTAAGCTATTTTTTAAGATAAACCTGATCTTTTGAGAAGTTTAAGGTTTACTATGAAAATAAGCTGAAGATACAGAAATTTCCCATAACCTCTTTTCTCCACACATGCATAGTCTTCCTCATTTTTCATTCCCACCAGCAATAAATGAACATTTCACCCAAGAGAGCAGAATACACATTCTCAAGTGCACATGGAACATTCTCCAGGATCACATTTCCATATGCTAACAAATCTGAAAGAGAAAGAAAACAGTCTTAAAAACGATAAAATTCTTACAATAAATTTAATTAAGACATGAAATATCTGTACAATGAAAATGAGACATTGAGTGAAGAAACTGAAGAAACACAAATAAGTGGAAAGATATCTCATATTCATGGATCAAAAAATTAATATTTTAAGATGTCATATATCTAAAGCTATGTATAGATTCAATAAAATCTCTATTAAAATTCCAATAATATTTTTCACAGACATAAAGTAATCCTAAAATTTTATATGGAGCCACAAAAGACCCCAAAAAGGTAAAGTGTCCTGAGAAGGAATAATAAAGGTAGTCACCACATTCCTGACTTTAAATTTTATTAAAAACCTACAGTATTCAAAATAGTATGATACTCCATAAAATCAGACACATAGACTAAAAGAACATAATCAAAAGGATAGAAATAAACCCATGCCTGTATGGTCAACTGATATTTAACAAGGGAATAAAGAATATACAGTGGGGAAAGAATAGTCTCTTCAATAAATGATGTTGGGAAAACTGGATATTAACATCCAAAATAATGAACTTGGAAACTTGTATTATGCCAGACACAAAATTGAAATCAAAATAAATTTAGGATATAAATGGAAGTCCCAAATTGCAAACTCCTAGAAGAAAACAGGAAAAAAAGATCTTTGACTTTGGTTTTGGCAACATTTTTTAAAATATGACAATCAAAAGGATAATCAACAATTGACAAAATAAATAAATATGATTACATCAAACTACAAAGATTCTACAAAGCAAAAGAAATAATCAACAAACTGAAATGCCAACCAAGGAAATAGAAGATAACAGTTGCAAACCATTTATCTGATGAGAGATTATTGTGTAATTCATATAAAGAACTCATACATATCATTTAAAAAAATCTGATTAAAACATTGGTAAAGGACTTGAATAAACATTTTGTAAATGATCAATTAGTACATGAGAAGAGACTCAACATCACTTATCATCAAGGAAATACAAATCAAAACCACAGTGAGATATCATCTCACACCTGTTAAAAGGGCTATCATCAAGAAGATAAGATATAACAAGTTGGCAAGAATTGGAGAAAGGGAACACTAGTGCATTGTTGATGGGAATGTAAATTGGTACAGACACTACTGAAAACAGTATGAAGGCTCTTAAAATTTTAAAATAGAACAACCTTATGTTCTAGCAAACTGATTTCTGGGTATAAGTTGGAAGGAGATGCAATCACTATTTTGAAGAGATATCTGTGGTCTCATGGTTCTTTCAGCATTATTCACAATGGCTAAGATATGGAAACGACCTAAGTTACAAGTGTCCATTAATGTATGAATGGTTAAAGAAGATTCAGTGCATATATAAAATAATAGTATTCAGTGAAAAGATGAAATCAATCCTACCTTTCTTGACATCATGAATGAACTTTGAGGGTATTATGCTAAGTGAAATAAATCAGACAGAGAAAGACAAATGCTTATGATATACCACTATATGGAATCTGAAAAAGCTACCCTCATAGCAAGAGTGAATAGGGTGGTTGGAGATTGCACCTGAGAAGTGGGGGAAATTGGGGCATGTTGGTCAAAGGGTATGAACTTACAGTTATAAGATGAATACGTTCTGGGAATCTAACATACGACATGGTCACTATAATTAGCAAAATCATATTGGATACTTGAAAATACTTAAGAGAGAAGATCTTAAATGTTAAATCACCACACATATACAAAAAAATAGATACAGCAGGGGATGGAAGTGCCAACTAACTTATTGTAATTATTTTTCAATATATACATGTATCGACATCACATAGTATAGCTTAAATTTGTGTATTTTATATTTCAATAATAGTTTGATAACTTGGGGAGAAAATAAAAAAACATTTTTAATTTCAAAGAAAATTTTAGAAATTATGTATCTTTGACATCCATTTTGTATCTTGACAATCTAAGACCAATATGCCATAGAAAACTGTCCCAGGTCATTTATGAATAGAAAAGAAAACAAAATAATAAAATTATTATCATTGGGTCTCAAATAAATGCTATGCTAAAAATCATTTTGCCTTTTTTTACTTATATTGTAGAGAATTTGTGTTTAATGTATTGTGATACAACCTCTCTAGTTAAATCATATACTACATGTGAATCCTGTGACTCCATAAGATATCATTGGCTTCTGGTGTGCCTGGGTGGCTCAGTCAGTTGAGTGTCTGACTTCAGTTCAGGTCATGATCTCACGGTTTGTGAGTTTTGAGCCCCGTGTCAGGCTCTGTGCTGACAGCTCAGGGCCTGGAGCCTGCTTCGGATTCTGTGTCTCCCTCTATCTCTGCTCCTCCCCCTGCTCACACTCTGTCTCTCTCTCGAAAATAAATAAAGATTAAAAAAAAAAAGATTTCATTGGGTTCTTCAGCTTTACCAGGACACTTTCTGTCTTTAAATATCATTACAATATTGCTTACTTAAAACATATAGTGTGTTTAGTATTGCTTTTTCTCTATTAAGTTAATGATTATATTTTAGGTGGTGCCATTTTTCAGAGAAGCACTTGTAGTCAATTTTTCTGTGTGGGAAGTGGTGGGAAAATCAGCTTTGAAATAACAATCAGGAATTGAGATCAATTCATAAAGCTTTCTTGGCATATATTATTTAATTTCATATGTAAAGTTTCATTTGATATAATCAAATTTTGTCATATCAAAGTAGAAAGTTCAAAAATAGGAAAAAATTGAGCTCTTATTCACAATAATTCTGTTAATCATGATTGCCTAATAATTTCAGTGCAGAGAAATTTCATTTTGATAATTGATTAATGTCATCAGTGGGAAACTCACGACATGAAAAATTGTTGTACTTCACCAATAGCATCAGTTAGCTATTAGCACGTAAGTATATGCATTAACTTCAGCATCTGCAAAAGTGAGACAACCAATTTTTGTGTGCTTCCCGATACAATTTAATATTAAGCAACTGGAACAATCTATTATGTAATCTTTCTAAAAAAAAAACTTGGCCTGTGTCTTATCAAAACTTGACAGTCTAATTGAACTTAGATGGAAGTCAAGTGATAAAAAAATTCTAGTATACCTCCAAAAACACTTATCCAAGAATGATATTTTCTTCAGGTCAACCAATTTAGTTTCTGTAATAAAGATAATAACAACAACAAATACAAAAACAGTACGCAGAGAGCAACTGTTCTAATACAAAATAAACTTAAGAAACACAACCAAGTCCAATGCAATGTGAACCTGGGATGGATCTTTATTTACATAAATGTGTGGAGTGATATTGTTATATTGTTATAACATCAGAGAAATTGATTATTATTAGCTGATATAAAAAAACATCTGTTTAGTTTGTCTGATATGATAATGGTTTAATGGTGTCTGTTTTTTGGAGTTTCAGGTGTAGATATAATTTGTGGTTTTCTCTCAAGGTTTTAGCAAAGAAAAAGAAGAAAAAGAAATATGTAAACCACATATAAAATAAAAGGGAACCCTGACAATTTAAGTAATAAAAGCTTTCACTATATTTTTCTTCATCCCTCAAATATATATATATATGTATATTTTTCCCAGTTTTTATTTAAATTCCAGCTCGTTAATACACACTGGGTGTTATATGTAAGTGATTAATCATTAAATAAATTTAAAAAAAAGAAATACTGAATCTTGGAAAAGAAGCTAAAAGTAATTTAGTTCACCTCCCTTATGGAATATTTAAATTTTGTTTTTCTTTTATATATGTATATGCAGACATATACAGACATACTACAATGGACAATATTATAAATTTGTGAGGCCTGTATAAATATATGGTAAATATGATTATTCCTTATTATAAATATAATATTAATTACTTGAATAAGCAGTCCATGCCAAAAACAAATTAATTAATTAATTAATTAAAAGTACCCAATATGCAGATCAATGTAGATATAGACTGATGTGAGATATGGGCTGGGGATATACCAATGACTGATACACTGATGACATTAATAGCCATGATATCACAAAAGGAAGGAGGAAGAAGGAGAGGGAGCAAGAAAATAAATAGGGACTAGAAGAGAATCAAAAACTGGGGCAAATTAAGTGCATTGATTGTGGATAAGGAGAGTAACCAGCTAAGAATATGCAGAAGGAATAACCAGTGAAATAAAAGGTAAACACTTTTATCACTTATGTCGTATGTAGTTATGTAGTATCACTTATGTAGTATGAAGGTTAAAAGACAAAAATAGTAAAATCAGTTATATCTACAAAAGTTATTTAAGGGATACACAAAATAAAAAGATATAAAATATGTCATATTCATATAACACGGAGCAAGGGAGTAAAAACATAGTTCTTTCAGAATGTGTTCAAACTTAAGTGACCATCAACTTAAAATAGACTACTATGTAGATAGGATGTATATATGAAACTCAGTCAGTTGAATTTTTTGGTTCCCCCATACAAAAGTTTACACTACAGTGTAGTCTACTAAGTGTGCAATAGTCTTATGTGTAAAAAAAAAAACAATGTCAATAACTTATTTAACAAATACTTAATGCTAAAAAATGTTAACCATCAAAGAGCTGAAATACTTTTGTTGGTGAAGAGTCTTACCTTGATTTTCTTGGTTGCTGACTGATCAAGTTGGTGATTGCTGAAGGTTGAGGGGGCTGTGGCAATTAAAAAGAAATAATGTTTATTTATTTTTGAGAGAGAGAGAGAGAGAGAGAGAGAGAGAGAGAATGAGTAGGGAAGGGGCAGACAGAGAGGGAGACACAGAGTCAACACAGAGCCCGACACGGGGCTCAAACTCATGAGCTGTAAGATCATGACCTGAGCTAAAGTTGGACACTTGACCTACTGAGCCACCCAGGCATTCCTGTGGCATTTTTTTAAAAAGAAAACAACAATAAAGTTTGTCACATTTATTGGCTCTTACTTCCACAAATAATTTCTCGGTATCATGCCATGATGTTTGATAGCATTTTACTCACAGTAGAACTTCTTTCAAAATTGGAGTAAATTCTCTCAAACCAGGCTAGTGCTTTGTCAACTATATTTATGTAATATTATAAATTGTTTGTTGTCATTTCAATAATCTTCACAGAATCTTCATCAGAAGTACATTCTATTTCAAGAAACCACTTGCTTTGCCATTCCATTAGAATCAAATCCTCATTGGTTAAAGTATTATCATGAGGTTACAACAATTCAGTCACATCTCCAGCCTCCATTTATAATTTCAGTTTTCTTTCTATTTCCACCACATCTGTAGTCACTTCCTCCACCGAAGTGTTTAATCCCTCAAAGCCATCAGCAAGGGTTGAATCAATTTCTTCCACATTCCTCTTAAGGTTGATATTTTGACCTTTTCCCATGAATCATGAATGTTCTTAATGATAATCAGATAGTGAATCCTTTGCAGGAGGTTTTCAATTTACTTTGCCCAGATCCATCGTAAGAATCACTGTCTGTGGTAGCTAGAGGCATATTAAATGTGTTTCTTGTAATAAGACTTGAAAGTCAAAATTACTCCCAGATTTATGAACTGCAGCATGGATGCTGTGTTAGCTGGCATGAAAACATTACTCTCACTATACATTTTCATCAGAGCTCTTGGGTGACCATGTGCATTGTCAATGAGTTTTGAACGGAATCTTTTTTTCCTGAGAAGTAAGTCTCAACAGTGGGCTTAAAATATTCAGTAAACTGTGTTGTAAAGGGAAGTGCAGTCATTCAGGCTTTGTTGTTCTCTTTATAGAGCACAGGTAAAGTAGATTTAGCATAATTCTTAAGAGGCCTATTGTTTTCAAAATGACAAATGAATGCATTGGCTTCAACATAGCTTCCTTAGTTCACTGTCTTATATAGGTACTGATCATGGCAATCCAAAACAATAGCAATAGTAAAATAAGAGATCACTGATCAGAGATCACTATAATAAGTATACTAATAATGAAAAAGTTTGAAATATTGCAAGAATCACCACATGGTAATATAGAAAAGCAAAGTGAGCAAATGCTGTTGGAAAAATGGTGTCATAGATTTGCTTAACACAAGGTTGCCACAAATGTTCAATTTGTAAAATAATGCGATACCTGTAAGAAGAAGAAAAAGCGTAATAAATGAGATATAAAGACAAATAGAAAATTCTGAAATAAGTTGATGGACAGGGACACCTTACAGAGGAACCAGGTAAAGAAGTACACTAAGTTTCTTAATAAACATAAGCACTGCCAACCTATAATTCTACACACAGAAGAATTCTCCTTCAAAAGTGAAAGAAAAACATCTTTTTACTAAGGAAAATATACAGATGGCAAATAAACACATGAAAAGATGCTTCAGATCATACGTTCAGAGAAACACAAATTAAAACAATAATAAGATACCACTGCACATCTATTACAATGGCCCAAATCCAAATCACCATTTGACAATATCAAATGCTGGTGAGGATGTGAAACAATAGGAACTGTTGATAAAAATGAAAACTGATATACAGCCACTTGGAAAGACATTTTGGCAGTTTCTTACAAAACTAAACATACTGTCATCAAACAATCCAGCAATTATGCTCATTGGTATTTACCCTAAGTATCTGAAAATTATGTACACAAAATCCTGCATGTGATGTTTATAGCAGCGTCATTCATAATTGTCAAAACTCAGAAGCAATCAAGATGTCCTTCAGTAGGTGGATGGATAAATAAACTGTGGTACATCCAGACAAAGGAATATTATTGAATGCTAAAAGGAAATGAACTATGAAGGCATATTACTAAGTGAAAGAAACCAATCTGAAAAGGCTACATACTATATAATTCCAACTGTATGGCATTTTGGAAAAGACAAAACTATAGAGACGGTAAAAAATTTAGTGGTTGCCAGGGACAGTGGGGCAGAAAATAATGAGCTGGCAGAGCGCACAAGAATTGAAGCCCAGTGAAACTGTGTATGATACCAGTATAGAGAATGTCATTGTACATCTTTCAAAACCCCTATGATGTATAGCACCAAAGGTGGATCCTAATGTCAATTATGGACTTTGCATGATAATGCTGTGTCAGTGTAGGTTCATCAGTTATAACAAATGTATCACTCTGTTGGGTGATGTTAATAATGAGGGAAGCTATGTGTAGAAGCAGGGATAATAACGGGATATGTCTATAGCTTCCTCTTCATTTTGTTGTCAACCTAAAACTTCCATCTAAAACAGTTTATACACTTTTAAATACCATTTACAAAACACGAAAAAAGTTACTTAGTAATAAATCTAACAAACTATGTGCAGGAATTATAAGTAGAAATCTACAAAAAAAATTGATGACATAAATAAGAGAAGACATAAATACATGGAAATTGTATTTCATATTCATGTATCAAAAAGACTCAATATTATTAAAATTTCAGTTTTTTTAAAATATGATCTGTAGATGTAGTGCATGCCTCATCAAAATCATAGCAAGGTTTTTAGAAATAGCAACAAACTAAATCTAATATACAGAAAACAGAGGAACAAAAATAGCCAACACAATTCAGAAAAGGAAAAACAAAAGTTCCAGACTCACATTAGCTGATTTTAAGAGTTACTGTTAAGCAATTTTAATCCAGACAGTGGTTCTGGGCAAAAAAAAAAAAAAAAAAAAAAAAAAAAAGACTAATTATACAATGGAACATAATATAGTGTCCATGAATGTACATAATATATGTCTAGAGGTACATACACAAATATTGTCATACACAAATATTTTCAACTAAGTTTGGTGAAATCACAAAGACAATTTGATAAAGGAAAATGATGCTGGATCAATTGGAAATCCATATGTAATCATCATCATCATCATCATCCAGAGACCTTACACCTTACACCAAATCTCAAAATGAATCATAAAGCTATATGTAAAATGCAAAACTGAAAAACTTCTAGGAGAAAATATGGATTTTCATGGGTTTGGTGATAAATATTTAGATACAACACAAAAAACACAATCCAAGAAAGAAAAATTGATGTTAAAACTTTATTTAAATTAAAAATTTATATTGGGTGCCTGGGTGGCTAAGTCAGTTAAGCATCCGACTTCAGCTCAGGTCATGATCTCCCGGTCCATGAATTCGAGCCCCGCATCAGGCTCTGTGCTGACAGCTCAGAGCCTGGAGTCTGCTTACGATTCTGTGTCTCCCTCTCTCTCTGCTCCTCCCTCACTTGCACTCTATCTCTCTCTGTCTCAAAAATAAATGAATATTTTTTAAAAAAAGCATAAGAAAGGCAATGTTAACATAATAAAAACACAAATTTAGGACAGAGAAAAAAATTTGTATATCATATGCCTGGTAAAAGATATATTGATTAAATACAAAGAACTCTTACAACTCAACAATAAGAAAACAAACAACCCAATAAAACTGGGCTAAAGATCTGAGAAGATACCTCATTAAGAAGATATGCATACTGCAAATAAGAGTGTAAAAAATGCACACATTAATTTTATTGGGAATACACCTATTAAATTTATTTTATACCTTACCACACCAATCATGCTTCTAGATATTTAGCAAACTTAAAACATATGTTCACACAAAATTCATTCGTATGTTTTTTGCAGCTTTATTCATAATTACCAAAACCCAGAAGTAGGTTTGAATAGGTGCCTGTTGAAACAAACTATGGTACATACATACAGTGCAATACTTTTCAGTGATGAAAGTAATAAACTATCAATCCATGAAACATGGATGAAACTTAAATTCGTAATGTTAACTGAGAAAAGGAAGTCTGGAAAGGCAACACATTGTGTGATAGTCCAGTCTAGTTTATGATATTCTGGCAAGTCAGAATCATACAGATGGAAAACAGAGCAGTGGTTTAAAAATCCTAAGGGTTCGATAGGATTGGAGGAATAAAAACATGAAGCATAGGGGATTTTTTTTTTAATAGTGAAACTATTCTGTATGATATTATAATGGAGGATACATGATACTTGAATGTATCAACACTCATGGAACTTTATGACACGAGTAAAACTTAATGCATGTAACTTTCAAAAATCAATATTAAGATGTAGAATTCTATAATGGAATACAGACAGCAGCAAAAAAAAATTAATTGTATTGCAAACTGACATAATTTGACTGAAGTGAGAAGGAAAACAATGGTGGTGACCCAAATAACTTTTGAAAAGGGTGGACAAACTGTAAGACAAATACTGTGTGGTAAATTTGTTTCTTAATGAGGATAAATGTTATTAATCCTGAAACCACTGTGTATACAGTGATTCTGTATTAACTGTATTAACTGTATAAACAGTTAATAAACAGTGAATGCTATGAATGAGATCCCTCAGTATTGCATTGGTTGAGGTGAGAGAATACAGATAATCAAGAGGTAGAGATTAGAATAAACCATGTGGTAATAGAATACAATGAGACACATCAGCACCTCAGAATGAACTCATTTGTAGCTTAATATGGATTAAGTTAATACATCTTTACATTCGTGTGTGTGCGTGTGCATGTGTGCATGTGTGTTTGCAAACCCAAAGCCTATAGCTTAGTTTCTTTTTTTTTTATATCTTAGTTTCTAATACTATTCTGCAATAAAAGAGATTATGATTTCTTGGAAATATGACTAATTCTAGGACTGAGACAGGTAGTATACAAAATGAGCCCAGTGCATCTAATAATGCCAGAGAGTAAGGACGTGCTCAAATAAAACATGGCATCTTATGTCAAAAGGACATAGCAACTAACTGAAAATCCCTCAATGGCCAGAACAATTTGAGTGACAAAGTGTAAAATAAATATCCTTGAGAACATACTGATAGGAATAAATTACTGAAGAAAGAAATAAATTGGGAGAAGAACAATCTCCTCTACAGAATAATTCTAAATAATTTATATAGATATTCCCCCAAGGAGTTAGAGTGTGTTTTCTCACCCCGTAACTGTGGGCTACATATAGTTTTCAAAGAGTACAGTTTAGAAATAGGCTAAAAGAGGGGTGCCTGGGTGGCTCAGTCAGTTAGGCATCTGACTTCAGCTCAGGTCATGATCTCATGGTTTGTGGGTTTGAGCCCCGCATCGGGCTCTGTGCTGACAGCTCAGAGCCTGGAGCCTGCTCTGCATTCTATGTCTCCCTCTCTCTCTCTCTGCTCCTCCCCTACTTGCACTCTGTCTTTTCGTCTCTCAAAAATAAATAAACATTAAAAAAATGTTCTAATAATAAAAAAAAATTTTTAAAAAGGGATAGGATAAAGAAAGTAACATTATATGTAGAAACCAAACATTAACTCAGCAAGGTAATTAAGGTTAACATCGTCATTGATAAGTCTCGCTGATAGCATGTATTCTTGACAGCATCGTGATGAAAATGGCAGTTTACTTCTGTGGTCTAAAACCCATAATCCTGGTTGAATCATGAAAAAACATCAGAAAAACCCAAACTGAGGGACTGTCCACAAAATGATAGACCAATACACCTCAAAAATTTCAAGGTCATCAAAAATAAGGTAAGTCTGAGAGTCTCAGCCAAGGGGAATTAAGAAGATATGACACTGAATATACTGTGATATCTCATCTAGAAAGCTGGAACAGGAAAAAAAAAGTCAGGTAAAATTAGATTTTTTTTAAAAAAAATATGGGCTTTAATAAATAATATTGTATCAGTATTTTTTTAAATTAATTGTAACAAATCTACCAAAGTAATGCAACAGTTAATGACAGTGTAAACTCAGTGTAGGATTTTGTTTCCAGGAACTCTAACCAACTTTGCAATATTTCTCTAATCTAAGGGATGCTTGGGTGGCTCAGTGGGTTAAGCAACCCAACTTCAGCTCAGGTCATGATCTCAGGCTCTGTGCTGACATCTCTGAGCCTGGAGCCTGCTTCAGATTTTCTGTCTCCTTCTCTCTTTTTCTGTCCCTCTCCCACTTGCACTCTGTCTGTCTCTCTCTTTTTCATAAATAAATAAACATTTTTTGAAAAATGAAATAAAATTAATTTTAGGGGCGCCTGGGTGCCTCAGGCGGTTAAGCTGCCAACTCTTGATTTCGGCTCAGGTCCTGATTTCATGGTTCCTGAGATGGAACTGTACCTCAGGCTCTGAGCTGACAGTGCTAAGACTGCTGGGAACTCTGTCTCCCTCTCTCTCTCTGCCCCTACTCTGTTCTCTCTCTCTCTCTTTCAAAATAAATAAACATTAAAAAATAGAATAAAACAATTTTTAAATAATTTATTTAAATAAGCAAAAAAAAAAAAAAGAAAACAAAGTTTACCTTATCACTCTAACATAGAAGTAGGGAGTTAGATCAATTTTACATTTAATTTTTGTTCTCAAGACTGCCTCAGGGGAAAATAATCGACAACTTTTAAGTTACTGCTTAATACCATGCATGTTCAGAAATGACACTGGCTTTTAATCTCTCCTTTATATACTCTTGTTGTATGATTTTTGTAAGTTTAAGTCTCCTTGTATGATTATTTTAAACTAAGTTCCAATAATAGTTTTACAAAATTTGTACTTTCTACTGTATGCTTCTTTGAAATCATAGCTATTATATTTGGTATAGAATTTTAGGGTTAAAGAGAAATAAAGTCACAAGATTAATACCTGTAAAAATAATTAAAATTTATTAATGGAGTTATAAAATCATACACTGATGCTGCATTTTTAAAGGAAATACAGATGTTCTTTTGACAAACACTGAGTCTATATGACAAAAAGTAAAATAAAGACTCACAACTATTTTTCTTTCATCATTATTAGTATAACAAACCAACAAAAAAGTTTAGATCAATATTGAGTTAGGCAGCTGTGATCTGAGGTAAGCATATTCCTAAGTCAAATAGTGAGATTATCAGATTTTCATCTCACATTTTGCTTAATGGTCCCATGTTTGATTATAATTATTCCAAGTACAGTTGACCTTTGAACAACATGGGAGTTAGGGACGCTGACTCTTGTGCAGTAGAAAATACACACATTAACATCTGATTCCTCAAAACTTAACTACTAATGCCCTACTGTTGACTGGAAATCTTACCCATAAGTAGTCGAGTAGCACATATTTTGTGAGAAAAGAGAGCAAATATTTTGAGAGAAAAGAAAATGTTAAGAAAATAATAAGAAAGAGAAAATTGTAGGTATTACATTTATCAAAAAATCCGTGTAAGTGGACCCATGCAGACCCATGTTGTTCAAGGGTCATCTATACTGTATCTTCCTCTTCCTTCTAATTTTCCTAATGAAATTCACATTAAATAGCTATATTATTAAGTTATGTTGATTTAATCATGCTGATTGATGGTACAAAGAATGTCTTCTGTAATATTATTGAATATAGAACACATAGGATTTATTAATTGCTGGAGTAATATGCAATGATTAATTTCCCCTACTTACGATAAAAATGATTTACAAATTATTAGCAAATTTTCTTTTTTGTTTATTTATTTATTTTGAGAGAGAGCGTGAGAGAGCAAGGGAGGGGAAGAGAGAGAGAGAGAGAAAGACTCTCAAGCAGGCTCAGCACTGCCAGTGCAGAGCACAATACAGGCCTCGAACCAACGAACCATGGGATCATAGTCCGAGCCAAAATCACGAGTCAGATGTTTAACCGATTGAGCCGGCCAGGCACCCCAGAAAATTTTCCTTTTATAAAGAGCTCCTTTCCCAAGTCAATCTTTATTTCAAAATATCAGTGCTATTAATTAATAAGCTCTGAATCCTGCTAACTAAAAAGGCTTTTGTTCTTAATATTCAAAACTTGTCCCCTCTGCGCTAATACAATTCCCATTATATGTTTAAAATGAGATTCACTTTTGGGGCGCCTGGGTGGCGCAGTCGGTTAAGCGTCCGACCCCAGCCAGGTTACGATCTCGCGCTCCGTGAGTTCGAGCCCCGCGTCGGGCTCTGGGGTGATGGCTCAGAACATGGAGCCTGTTTCCGATTCTGTGTCTCCCTCTCTCTCTGCCCCTCCCCCGTTCATTCTCTGTCCCAAAAATAAATAAAACGTTGAAAAAAAAATAAAATGAGATTCACTTTCATTCTATAAAAGGAATTTCCCAATTGATTTTGCCATTTTTCTTAGTTTTTCCATTTGTTTCTTAAAATTTTTTTTTATTTTAATACTTAAAATAATTTATATACAATGGGATAAAACAGGCAAAACTTCCTGCCTACCCTAATGAAACATATGCTTTAGTATTGAAACCATGTATTAAGGGTAAAAATTTTGACTTTTATTTATAACTAAACCAAACAAAGGCGAGAGATTAGTTCCATCGAGCTTGGCCATGAAGCAAACAGAACAGTTTTCAGAAGATTTTATTTTAACACTCTTTTAAAAAAAATGTCTAAGACTTTGAGTGCATTGAATTATTGGTTTTAATTTTGTTTAAAGTATAATATGCATGAAAAAATGAACATATCACAGAAATATAGATCAAAGGATTTTCATAGTGAAATATGCCTATTTAACCAATATTGAGTTCAAGAATCCTAAAATTACCAACATGCCAGAGACATATTTTATATTCCTCCTTTAAAAAATTTTTTCTTTAAGTTGGTTTATTTTGAGAGAGAGAGAGAGCATGAGTGTGTGCACAAGTAGGGGAGAGGCAAAGAGGGGGAGAGGGAGAATCCCAGAGTCTGATGCAGGGCTTGAATTCAACAAACCATGAGATCATGACCTGAGCCGAAGTCAGATACTTAACTGACTGAGCCACCCAACCTCCCCTTTTCTTTCTCCTTGGAGAGTAGTCTCAATGCTGATTTCTAAGAGCATAAAGTAGTTTCACTTATTTTGTGACTCATATAACTGCAATTCTACAATATGCATTCTCTTGTGACTGGTTATTTCATTCATTTTGTTTGTAAAATTCATTCACATTTTTACATGATTTTACGTCATTCTTTCTCATTCCTGTATATTACTCCAGTATTTGAATATAGCACAAGTTGTTTACCCAGGCTACTGCTGATGGACCTTTGGTAGTTTCTAGTTTTTTGGCCATCATAATTAGTTTTTCTATGAATGTTTTATTACACGTCATTCAGGAAAATATGGAAACATTTCCATTGGGCCTATAACTTGAATTAGATTGCTTAATCCGAATGTGTGCAATCAAACTTATTAAATACTTCAAAGCAATGTTCTAAGTGGAGGCAAAAATTTATATATCTAACATCATATATGAGAGTTCTAATTAGTCCATATCCTTACTAACATTTGACAGTTCCAAAATTTTTATTTTAGTCATATTGGTGTGTGTAATGTGGTATCAGTTTTAATTTGCAGTTTTGTTTCCATTTCCTTAACTATTAAAGTTAAGCACCTTCTCATGTTTATTGGCAATCAAGTGTCTGAGTTATTTGCCCAATTTTCTATTGGGTGATCTTTCTTTTACTTCATTGGTTTGAAATACTTCTATATTATGAATATATACTCTTTTTATATACATGTTTTGCAAATATATTTTCCAAAAATGCTAATGGCATGTATTTTCATTGGTTTAATGAAACCTGTTTATTAATTAAAAAGAGAACCTCTTAATTTCAGAGTCTGATTAAGTTTTTCTTTTAAATTTACAGATTTTCTTTTTGTTTGAATAATCTTTGCCATTACCAATATTATAAAGTTCACCTATGTTATTTTTTTCTAATATTTTTAAAATTTCTCTCTGGCATTTAAATTTGAAATTCATCTGGAATTATTTTAAGTATTTAGTGTGAGCAGAGAAAAAGATACATCATTTCTATATGGATAACGAATTAACCCAGAACAAGTTATTGAAAAGACTATTTTGCTCTCCATTCTGTTTCATCAGTCAGTGCCACACTCTCTTAAATTCTACAGCTTTATCATAATTCAGGATATCTGGTAGTATAATCCCCTGCTTTTTTCTCTTTCAAATTACCATAGGAGTAGAAGTTTTGGATTGATTGTATCAGAAGCTCAGGGTACCCTCTTTGTCAGCCCACCAAGCACTTAACTTGTAAAAGTTATTTTAAAAAAATGTCTGTTACCTATAACAAATGGAGAAACATTTACCCATAAAACATACTAAATCTTTAGAAGAACATTAATAATCTGTGGCCTTTCAACTACAATCTTCTCCTATGCGTCTCAGGTTCTATGTCATGTAAATTCTATTCTGAACAGGTGTGGCCAAAATTATGGTGCCTATTTCAACTCTCAGCTCCACCTCTGGAACTCTTCATGTAAGCATGCAAAAGGTGCAAGGAACTCTGATTTCATGGCTCAGCCCAACCACCCATCTTCCACTCATAGGCTAGGGTTCTGCTCTAGGTACAGCATACCTAAAATATTGAAGATGTAATTTTCCCAATCTGTCCCAGATTGCTCATACCAAGATTTTATGTCAGGACTAGTAAACTAAGAAGATATGGTATACCAGGCCCTCTTGTAGAGTGGAAAAGTCACTTCAGAAGAAGTAGGTCACAAGGGGCACCTGGGTGGCTCAGTTGGATAAGTGTCTGACTTCGGTTCAGGTCATGATTACCCAGTTATGGGTTCAAGGCCCACATGGGGCTCTCTGCTGACAGCTCAGAGCCTGGAGCCTGCTTCAGATTCTGTGTCTCCCTCCCTCTCTGCCCCTCACCTGCTCACACACACTCTCTCTCTCTCTCTCAAAAATGAATAACAATAAAAATCTTTTTTTGAAAAGAAGAAGAGGTAGACCATTATTCCAAACATCCAAACATCAAGGCATATATGTACTGCCCAGGCAAGAACTTGGCCATGAGAATAGCTCTTCTTGAAGAGACTGGCTTTATTTGGGACAGAAATGTTTATGACTAAGGGCATTGTCAAAAACAATGGACATTTTGGTAGCAAGAAATTAAGAGGGAGCTAGTAGTTCAATGAACTGAATAGCTATAAGCAAAATGGCAGACCAGGCAGAACTTTAGCAGAAAGAACCAGAGAAAGAAATAGTAAACAAGATTCATCCTGAGATCACACTCATCCTTAGGTGTTTAGAAGATTTGTATTTATGTAAGCCTGCAGCTACTTAGTAGCAACCAGAGTATGACCTGTAGTAGATCTGAAGTCTTTGCTAAACCATATATGTTTCCATGGATGAGTGTGGCAATAGTTTCACCATCTGAGGAGCAGCCAAGAAAATAACTGTAGTGCTACTAGTCCCTAGTTGAATACAGGACAAAATCACAATTTACCTGAACTGTAAAAAGTCTTCAAATAACACACACACACACACACACACACACACACACACCCCATAGCAGAGTGAAAATCTGAACCAAGGGTCTTGGGTACAAACTTGTATTTAATAATAATAATAATAATAATAATAATAATTCCAGTATAATGAACATACAATGTTTTATTAGTCTCAGGTATACAATATAGTGATTCAATATTCATACACATTACTTAGTGCTCATCACAGTAAGTATACTCTTAATCCCCTTCACCTATTTTACCCATCCCCCACTCACCTCCCCTCTGGCAACCACCCATTTGTTCTTTATATTTAGGAGTCTGTTTTTTTTTTAGTTTGTCTCTTTTTTCCCTTTGTTTGCTTTGTTTCTTAAATTCCATATATGAATGAAGTCATAGAAGACATACAGATAGCCAAGACACCTGAAAAGATGGTCAACATTACTAATTATCAGGGAAATGCAAATCAAAACCACAATGAGTATTGGTGAGGATGTGGAAAAAAAGGAACCCTTGTACACTTTCGGTGTATATATATATGTGTGTGTGTGTGTGTGTGTGTGAATATATATATATGTGTGTGTGTGTGTGTGTGTGTGTGTGTATTATGTAACATTTGCAACAACATGGATGGATCTAGAGACTATAGTGCTAAGTGAAATAAGTCAGAGAAAGGCATAAACTATTTTAACTAAATGCCTCCTTCTGACTTGGATGCTAGAATTAGCAGAGAATTCTAAGCAGCTATTACAAATCTGTTCCAAGAACTAAAAGAAACTACTTTTATGAAAAGAGAAAAATGTAATAATAATAAAAACTCATCAAATAGAGAATATCAATAAATGATAAAAATTATTAAAAAGAATCACATGTAAATTCCAGAATTAAAAAGGTAATGAGCCCAATGAAAAATCCCTAAAAGAATAAAACAGTAGATTTGAGTTGGCATAAAAAATATTTACAATATGAATAAAAGAAATAATCAAAAATGAAGAAGAATAAGGGCTCCTGGGTGGCTTAGTTGGTTAAGCATCTGACTCTTGATTTCAGTTCGGGTCATGGTCTCACAACCATGAGACTGAGCCCCACATTGGACTCTGTGCTGGGCATGGAGCCTGCTTGAGATACTCTCTCCCTCTGTCCCTCCCCTTACCAAAAAAATGAAGACAAATAAATATTGCAATTAAGTCATATAAGACATTATTAAATGTACCAACATACCCACAATGAGAGTTTCAGAAGCAGAGGAGAAAAAAAGAAGTGGGGAAAATAGATATTCACAGTAATAATGACTGAAAACTCTCCAACTATGATGAAAGCCATTAATCTACACATATTAGAAATTCAGTGAACTCCAAGTAAGACAAACACAAAAAGTTCCATATGCAGACACATCATACTAAAACTTCTGAAAGCAAAGGTAATAGAGAAAACCTTAAAAACAAAAAGAGAAAAAATGACTTATCACATCTAAGGAAAGCACAGTAAGCTTGACAGCTGATTTCTCATCAAAAACAATAAAATTCAGAAGGTAGTGGAATGACATAGCATGCTGACAAAACAAAGGCAAATAAATATCCTACATCCGTCAAAGATACCCCTCAAAATCCAAGGATAAACAATGATGTCTTCAGCTTAAAAACAAAACAAGCAAAATAAAGCAAAACACACAAAAAAGTGGAGAGAAATTATTTTCAGGAGACCTGCCTTAGAAGAAATACCAAAATAAGTTCTTCATACTGAAAGGAAATGATAGCATCAATAGTCATTTACATGTGAAAAAAAAACAAAGAATACCACTAAAGGTAATTTTTCAGATAATGATAAAAGATAGTGTAGTTACATATTTTTCCCATCTCTTCCATGATTTAAAAATCATTTGCACAAAACATAAATAATAAAGTTGTATTGTTAGACCTATAATGTAAAAATGTAATATATTTGACAATAGCAACACAAAAAAGAAGAGTAAGACTGACATTGTGTTAGAATAAGGATAGACATCATTTAAAATATGCAGGAAACAATGAACAAAGCCAGAAACGGAAATAATGTTTATCAATTACCTGTTAGTACAAATGTGTGCTAACATTTTTATGGCCAGCAAACTAAAACTTATGGCGTGGGGAGATTTATTGGGTTTATTTTCTATACTCATAAATTTGTTCTCTTCTTTCTTAAAATAAATCTGAACATGTTTGCTTTTCTTCCTCTGGTTGTTTCATTCACTTTTTAAAAAGGAAAATAAACATAAAACAAAGAAAGGAATTAACCAAATGGTAAATGGTTACCAATCAGCAGGTAACTCTGCCTTCTTTCTCTGGGGACAGGGTCTGGGGGCAGGGGAGGGCCACTGTCAGCACTATCTCCATTACCTTTCTTGTCACTTGGAAGGGCCACTGGACATTGCCTTGATATTTATTGCTTTAGATCTCCCTCATATTATAAGTCTGAGGAAAACAACCCCTTTTCAAAAAAGACATATGGATCTTCATCATATGGATGCAGATATATTCTGGACCACATTCTGTGCCGTCTTTCACTTCACCAACATCATCCCAAAATGGTAGTCTGTATCTCAGCATTGAAGTGAGTCCAATTAAAGCCACTGAAGTGAGTCTAATGCACAGTAGAATGATCTCTTAAAAAGTGAATTCCTTTTTTCTCATGCTGACCTCTTCAATACAGATATCTTAGATATCACATTTTACATATGTAAAACCACACATACCACAGTGACCAATTTGGGGGATTTAATCCCTGTTGCAACTTTGAGTTGCACTCTGTCCCATGGCCAAAAATCTCCCTACATTATTCATCATGGCTGTTACATCTCTTTTTATAACAACCCCTGCATGGGATCCTGTCCTGCACATAGACATCTTCTGGCCACTGATAAGATGTCCCATTGCACCGCTCTGGAAAGCCATATTTATTGTCTTCATTTCTAAAATTTCATCTGATGGCATGAATTTGCAGTATTTGCAAAAAAACTCAAAAGCGCAATCAGCCTCAGGACTCAGTGCAGTTTGAAAGAACACATATCCTTTTCCCGATGTTATAAGGATCTGCCGTCAAGCTTCTCTCCTTCAACCACACTGTTCCCACTGTGCTTCCATAGAAAGATGTCCCCTGGATTTTAAGAGTTGTTCATGCATTCTTTTTATGCAATAGTGTTACAAAAATCAGCATAACAGCATTTACTGAATCGACTGGTCTTTAACTTTGTTGGATATGTTACACACACTGTTTACTAATATGTACACATTTTTTCATCCTGTTTCATACTCAAATTATGATTGAGCTCATGAGTCACAGTGAATGCAAAATCTCTCAAATTGACCCCTTGGAAACTTTCAAATACACAATCAACCTGATGCTTACATATCCCTGCATGTAAGTGATACTCAAAGTAATGTTAAAATATTTATTTACAAAAAGATGAGCCACATTAGGATGCAGGTGAGAATTAAAGATGATTATCTTCCAAGTACAAAGATTCTTCCATAGCTGACTTTGTCATGTATTCCATGGGATTTTCTTGACTCCAGATCACAAACCCAAATAAAACCACATCAATTGCCAATGAATCAAAATAAGAATTGCTATATTGGCTACAGTGCAGGTTTCCTCTTGCATCTATGAGATATTACTTTCTGAATAAAGAAATCAATTGTGGTCTACCACCACTGTCTGTTTAACAAGATATACGTGGTTCCACCATCCCTCATAAGAACTATATTTCAAAGAGGAATTATCCCTTTCTTAAAACTTCATTTGTTGTTCTCCTTCTGTTAAGCCACAGTTTGTGGGTAGAATTTTTGTCTCTTCACTGGCAATAGTATACACCAGATGTTTAAATGTAGAAAGTCTTTTGGGCTCGATTTCATAAGCAATATCATTTATCTATAACATTTCTTGAAAGTGACCAAAACAGGAGTTGAGGGCAACCAAGGGTTCCAGGTCCTTCGTCACATAAACACAGTAGTAAGTCATTTTGGACAAAAGGCTAGTCCTTGAAAAAAAGAACCTTGATCTGTGTAAGTGAACACTGGGAGGTGTCTGGACAGCAAAAGCTTCTTGACTTTCAAATGGAGAACATGTCTCTGACCCCCAAAACACAGACTGTAAGAGTGCCAACATGGAGGCTTCATTAAGCCCCTGCCCATTCCCTTTACCCTCAAGGGAATTACCACTTCTGGAGACCATGGTATTGGGAGCACCCAACCAGAAAGGACCAAAAACACCTCCTGCCAGAACGGGAGAATAATCTCACATGCACCAGGGTCTTATGGAGCAATCATATGGATCCATTGATGAAAACAAAAGAGGACAGGTCAGGAAACATCACTTTTCATCTTCTCCCTCTGAGCTGGCTGTATGCAGTGCTGATTTTTGAGGATGTTTCTTTTGAAAGATTGAACTATCAGAGAAGAAACACTATAAAAATTAAAAAGTATAGAATGAAGATGGTTATGAGCACACTGGAGTAGAGAAGAAAGAGAAGGATCCAAGATAAAAGTGATTAGCGTTTGGCCCAAGACATCGCTCAATGTATTGCCTTAGATATGTTCTTAACATTGGTGAAGCTGAATGATATTGGAAGAGTAGGAGAGAATGGTGATTAACTGGTGATTGATAATTATTAAATCTGAAAAATGAACACACATGGATTATTTTACTGCTCTCTAATACATAAATATCTGTGAACATTTCCACAACTGACATTTAAAGCAAAAAGGCCTTTTTTGCTTTAAAAAGATGAACATAAATCTTAGTTTTCTGGGGATATTTCAATTTACATATGTTGACTTCACATAAATATTAATAGTTTTTCCTTTAAATTTCAAATGATAAATTACTTGGTCACACTACTCAAGAGATGTATATACAAAAATTAATCATAAATTATATTACAAAATCTTTCATGGTAGTTCACATATACTATATGGCACAATTATGTATTTACTTGTTTTCCCCATGCTCTCTCTTGTAACCCTGTCAAACTGTAATGTGTTAATTGCAAAGAGTCAACTATTAGTATCCATTGTAATGCTTGGTTACTTCAAGTAATAATAAACAAAGGTAGAATTTGAATGGGAAATATTTTGAGGTGTTAGATGTGTGTTACCAAACTGTGTTTATGATTAATTTTATTCTTTTTTTTTAAGTTTACTTATTTACTTTGAGAGGGGTGGGGAGGGGCAGAGAGAGTGAGAGAGAGAGAATCCCAAGCAGGCTCTGCACTGTCAGCAGTGAACTCACAAACAGGAGATAATGACCTGAGCTGAAGTCAAGACTCAGACACTTAACCCATTGAGCCACCCAGGCACCCCATATGATTGATTTTATTCTTAAGAAAAATAACATGTTTCATTTTACAATGAATATGTTTTGCTCTTGTAATTAGGAAAAAGTGTTTACTTTTTATTAAAAATAAAACCTATGATTCTCTCCTTCTGCCACAAAAAAAAAAAAAAAGAAAAAAGAAAAAAGAACATGTTTCAAATCCTCTGGCCATATGAAATATAAAACAAATTAACTTAGTTAAGAAAAATTGGAGGGGTGCCTGGGTGGCTCAGTCGATAAAGCATCCTAATTCAGCTCAGGTCATGATCTCACAGTTCCTGAGTTCAAGCCCTGAATTGGGCTCTGTGCTGCCAGCTTGGAGTATGGAGCCTGCTTTGGATTCTGCCTCCCTCTCTCTGCCCCTCTCCCACTCATGCACTGTCTCTTGCTCTCTCTCTCAAATATAAATCAACATTAAAAAAATTATTAAAAAAAAAAGTTGGAGATAGAGGGATAGTGTAGAGAAAAGGAAGTGTCTTTAAAACTGAAGAGAAAATTAGTGAATCCAAAAAGGAGCAAGGGAAAGTTGGGGGAAGGTGTGGTTGTCTTTCTGGGGCAAAATCATTAAACTCTAGCATTTTTCAAATTGCAAGCTAACCTGCTCCAGAGATTGACTTTCAAATGCGTTTATCTCATATTTGTGAAAGTGAGAAATCTGGCACTGGCACAACATTAGCTGGAATATTCTCTCATTACATTCTTTCTTTGTAAAAGAATTAATAAAAGCCACAAAATGGTGCAGACACTGTTACACCCTTGGGAAAAAACAAATGAATGATATAGGCCTAGCATACAAATTTGGGCAGAGTAATTGGGATATGAATAGACTTGAAGGGCTTGTAAAATTGTGTTCAATATTTTACGTATAAGGTGCCTGTTTTATTTTTGTAGTGAAAGGTTCCACAGTCTTTATCAGGTTATAATGATATGTGATTATTTAAGGTAATGACTGTAAGAATCTCTAGCCCAGTTAAAAAAAAAAAAAAGAAAAGTCTGTTATGAGAGATCTAACACACCACTCAAAAATCACTTCTCATAGAAGGTGATATAAAAATGAAAGATGTCTGACTCAGCACCTACCATCTCCTGAATGCTTTATTCATGTCTGCTTACTTTTTCTACCTTGATTCAGTGTGCCTTGACTTCTTCTCTCTCTGAAATTATTTTCCTGTCACTTCCTTTTATGAAAAGCAACAATTGCTTCTTTATTCTTCATGGAGAATTCCTTATTCCTACTTAATCCTACTAAAACTTATATCTCAACAATCTGAAGCCCAGCAGAGGGAAAGATTCCCATAGTCAGAATCCCCATATACCATACAGAGTAGACAGATGGTCATAATTTTCTTTGATTACCAAAGCCACTTGCAAACCGCTAAACTTGGTAGCCATCTCATTAAATCACTATTTACTCTTTAAAAAACAACAACAACAAAAAACTCTTACAGCTCAAGGAATTTTATCCCTGTTTTATAGATTTCTTCTCCACCATCTTATCCATATTCTGACTATGTTTAGCAAGCAAGTGGACAACGTATATAACATCTAGCTTATTCTACCTCCAAAACTCAATTTCATTGATCCCTAGCCATCAACCCATGGCCATGACCTATATTATATTATCACACTCTCAACTCTCCTGGTTCTTCCATCTTAAATAGCTTACCACGATTTTTATTTTTAATCTAAAGTAACTCATCAAATTCATAGAGGACTTAAATAACTGCTCTTTCCATTTTATTGCACTCTTTTCAGGAACACATTATTTTCCCTTCCATTTTCACAGCCTTTTGTGGAGTCCATTAATTCAACCACCATTTTCCTAACTCCTCAACCTAAAACGAACTGATTCCTTCACTACTACAACAAACTGCCGTCACTCCTGGGAAAATGTCATGCTATGTTTAGGAAGATGCTTAAAAGAAAGTAATGCAATCAGAATTAGAATGATACCTTGATACCCCAGTCAAAAGGTTGAAATTATGAATATTTATTTCAAAAAACTCTTATACATTAATACTTTGTCTTTTGTTGTCCACAAGTTTTTTAACTTCCTGAATTTCTAAATTTCTTCATTAATGCACAGAGTGCTGCGCTGAAATTCTACATTTTTTTTTTGTCTTCACAACTTATTACTGTTGGCTTTTGATCATGGTTGTTTAAATGTTTAAGCCAAGAATTCCTCATTACCCTTGTTTTAAATACAGGATTCAATATTTGTATTAAACTTTACTACCAGATTGTAGATAGGAAAAAAGGATGTGCTTCAGGTAAACATCATCCTCATCATTAAGGTGACAAAGTACCTAGTTTACCCAAGTACTTTCCAAGTACTAATGTGTAGGCACCATACAAAATGCCAAGAACACATAAAAGTAACTCAAGATCATGAGCCAGAATCTTTGTCCTCATTAATTATTGTATTTGATGACTCCAGAAACCAAAGCTTCTGAATCAGTATAACATTTTCATTAGTAAGTGTAATAATGACATAGTATAGTGACTTCAAATTATGCTACAAGATTTTCTATGCATCTTGTATAAATGCTTTTTCCTTCCAACAGTTTCTTCAAATTCATCAATATCTGTACTCTAATTACCACCCCCCTCTTATTCTCATTCATAGCCTAAATCAGTGTTTTCTAAACTAACTCCTCCTAAAACACATTTTTGCCCATCTCAACAAACTAAAATACAACTGAATAAGATACATTAAATGGCATGAATCCTAAACGGGATGTCACCACTTGGCAAGAAAGAATACTGTTGTTTGTGTGTATGTGTGCATGTGTTCATATATTCATATATGCACAAATATATTCATGCATGCATATATTCATGCATGACCAAATACTGGATGCTTCTCTCCTTCACAGCTAAACTTCTTACATAACTTAGCAGAAGAAAATTAGTGAGGTTTTCATGATCCCTTCCAACTATAGTCCTTATACTTAGTTTGTCTCACCAATCTTATGGACAAAGATTTTTATTGGAGACCTCACATGGCAAAGGGAAATATAAATATCTTCCCCTGTGCCTCTCATTTGATTAAGATCAAGATTTAGCTGCTTAGCAACAAGACTTTCTCAGTTTCACACACCATGGCAACTGGCTAAAGTCCCTCCCAATTGTGACTTCACCACCCCCATCCAAGCTTTACTTCTAATTTCTTCTCAATATGAATAAATCCAACTAACTTTCTTACCCTCATCTTATATGCTTATTTAAGCACTTCAGTTTAGTACTTTCACTCATATTGTTCTCCTGTTCCCAGATTGTTTCCTTAAGATTAAATCATATCATAAAACACTTGAAGGTCTAGAAAAAAAGTTTGCCCCCACTATTAAACTTTCTCTAAAGAAAACAGACATCAAGAATCTTCTCTACTTTTCTTTTTACTCTCAAACAATATTTCAGAGACATTAGGTATCTGCACACAAATATGCTTCATCTCTAAGGAGAACTGTTGAATTGTCAGCAAGAAAAACCAAAAATAAAATTCAGAAGAGAGGCGAACAAAAAAATAGTGTGGGAATAAATTTAATAGGTAAATGGACTTGCTAGCAGTTAAAAATGCTAATCTGGGAAGTCTACATTTAGCAATTTGGTTGGATAAATCACAGAAACAAGTTTAGCTATGTCTTATCTTTGAGGGTTTAGCTTTGAGACAGAGAGGTGGTTTTCTCTGGTATTCTCTGCCAGTATGATTTGAGAACCTCAGAAATATTCTGGGTTCAGTTCCAAACTGCCACAATAAAGAAAATATCCTTTACCATTCCATCTAAATAAGTATGGACGTATACCTTTTCCATAAGTGGAGTTTCTCATTTTTCCATAGCTTTGGTCACAACCAGTTTGCAAAGGGACAATATTTGACCAAGAGGGTTTTAATCTTTTCAGCTTAAATTAAGCCTCTATAGGAACACTCAACTTACCTGAACATTAGATGGGTAGGAGGGATACATGCATGGGAATAGCAATATGCATTGTGTGAAAAATTTGGCTTTATCAAATTTTCTATACACTCTAGTCTTAATCAGATAGATAAGATGAAGGGTTAATTTGACTAACTTTAATTGCATGGATTTCTTTTCATAGTTTACTTTTATTTCATCTTGTTTGCAAGCCTTTAACCAGGTATAAAAGATGTATTAGTTGTTTTTTGTTTTGGTGACCAATAAATAGTTGAGAACTATTCATTTAAGATTATTTTAGCCATTGATGTTATATGTGTCTGTTGAGTCTCTAACGTTTAATTTGTTTCATTTTTGGAGAAGGACAGTTACAGAAATTGTGTATCACATATTTTAATCTAGAAAATTTAGGCCAGAGTAAAACCTTGATACGCAGAGATAAAATCTAGTGTCTCAGATCACTCCTGATAAGTAACTATATTTGGCTCTTAATAAATTTGAGAAACTGAGGGCATTGCATAAGTACTTACAAAGACCACCTGTCCATATACAGAACACATGTTTATATGATAAACACAAGAAGTTCTTTTCATTAGTTAAGGGGTATATTGGAGGAGTTTTACACTGAGGAGACAAAAATGTATGCTTATGCCCACAGTAAGGAACAATTATCTACATTTAATAGATCAGACTTGGAAGGAAAAAATTAATCTTGGGGAAGTTGAACAAATCATACAATGGTTTTGTATGGTTTTATAAAAAAATAGTTGGGCTCTAATTTCTATAATTAGTTTCTTCTCCCTTTGTTTTCTGATGTCTTTGGATCTCTTTGTGGATATTGGAAATATTAGTCATCAGATAACTTTAGGGATACACACACACACGTGCACACACACACACACACACACCACCTCTTTTTTATCCATCCATCCATTGATGGACACTTAGGTTGCTTACATGTTTAGCTTTTTATAAATAATGCTGCAATGAACACTGGAATGCAGATACCTCTTTAACATAATGTTTTCCTTTTCTTTGGATAAATACAAGTGTGCCTCAGAAATATTCTGGGTTCAGTTCCAAACTGCCACAATAAAGAAAATATCACAATAGATCAAAATGAATTTTTTAGTTTCTGGTACATATTATGTTTATACTATCCTACACTCTATTTAAAGTATATAGTAGCATCAAGTCTAAACAATGTACATACCTTATTTTAAAAATACTATATTGCTAAAAAACGCTAACCATCATATGAGTTTTCAGTGAGTCATAATCCTTTTATTGGTGGAAGATCTTACCTCAGTGCTCATGGCTGCCGACTGATCAGGTTGGTGGTTGCTGAAGGCTGGGGTGGCTGTGGCAATTTCTTAAAATAAGACAGCAATGAAGTTTTCAACATCAATCGACTCTTCCTTTCACAAACAATTTCTCTATAGAATGCAATGTTGCGTGAAAGCATTTTATCCACAATAGAGCTTCTTTCAAAATTGTACTCAATCCTTTCAAACCCTGCTACTGCTTCATCAACGATGTGTATGTAATATTCTAAGCCCTTTGTTGTTATTGTAATAATCTTCACACTGTCTTCACCAGAAGTAGGTTCCATCCTAACAAACCACTTTCTTCATTCATCCATAAGAAGCAGTTCCTTATCTGTTAATGTTTTATCATGAGATCACAGCAAGTCAAATATTATAATAATGAAAAAGTTTGAAATATTGTGAGAGTTACCAAAAATGTGACACAGAAACATGAAGTGAACATATGCTGTTGGAAAAATGGTGCCAATATTCTTGCTTGACTCAAGGTTGTCACAAACCTTCAATTTGTAAAACATGGAATATATACAAAATGCAATAAAGCAATGTGCAATAAAACAAGACATGCCTGCATCTGAAAGTGAATTGCTAAGTGATAGTTCTATTTCAATTTTTTGAAGAACTTTTCCACTGTTTTCCATGGTGCCTACCCTCAATTTATATTCCCACCAATAGTCACATCAAAGTGCTGACCTTGATGAAATAATTTTTGTATCTATTGAGATATAATTTTCTCAGGTACTCTGTTAATATCAATCATAAAGATTTTTTTGAGTCAGAAATACTTTAAAAATTTGATCATGATGATACATTATTGTTTATAAAAACATGTTGAAATTTATTTGCCATAGAAACATTTTAAGAATATTAGATCTACTCTCATAAAATAAATTGCTTTGAAAATTTTGCCCTTGTCAGGTTTGCGAATTAAGATAACCCAAAACTCATAAAAAGAGTTTGAGCCATTCCCTTTTGTCTCCAAAGTTCTTGAAAAATATTTTTTGGAAAATTTCTCTGAAAAAATTGTATTTATGGAAGATTTCACTGAAAAGTTATCTGGGACTGGCTGAGTCTTTGAACGCTAATTCAATCTCTTTAGTGTTTATTTCTACTGTTGGCCTGGTAATTTAGATTGTTCAATAAACTTGTTTAATTGTCTAAATTGCCAAGTTTATTGGTAAAAAACTTCCTATTTTTTTTCATTACACATGCCCTTTGTGATACCCATTTTCATTTCTGCTCATGGTAACCGGTATTTTCTTGCTTTTACTTTTTTCCTCAAATGAAGGTTTTATAATGTTTTAATTCATTTAATCAAATTTTATCTTTGCTGATTTTCTCCATTGTGCATTTGTTTTAGTTTCATTGACTCTTTCTCCTAGTTTTGTTATGACTTCTAATTGCCATAGATCTAAAGTGTGGTTATTTTCCCAGTTTTTTGACATGGAAAGTTAAATCAATGTATCTTCACTTTTTTTTGTTGTTGTTGTTAACATAGGTATATGACTACATTTTCCCTAGAAGACTGCTTTAGGTTAAATGCTATGTAACTTAATATATTGTAGTTATTTGTATTTCAGTTCAAAATATTTCCCACTTTTTGTTTTGAATCTTCATTGACATATAGATTATCAAAAATATATATAAGGTGTGATATTATATTGTGATTTATTAATAAGAAAAATGTTTGGTCATCATCCATCCTTTTCAGCAGAGCTCCTAAACCCTTAAATCTCCCAAATTAAGAAAGCAATACAGTTGTCTTTTGTTACGTTAATGAGGCTACTTTTGGAAACCACTTAAGGATGGTGGTTGGCTGCCAGTGGAGCCAACAATGTGATTAGAGAGTTAGAACTTCCAGTCTCAACTTGTCCCCCACCATCACGTCTGTAGAGGAGAGAGGATCTGGAGATTGAGTTCAGTTACCAAAATGAATCATGCCTAGGTAATAAAGCCTCCATAAAACTCCAAAAGGACAGGGTTTGGAGAGCTTCTGGATTGGTGAATGAATGGTGAGACCCGGAGAGAGTAACATTCCCGAGAAGAACATTCCTTTTCCCTTCCTACATACCTTGCCCCGTGTATCCCTTCCATCTATCCCTTTCTGGATTATATCCTTTTATAATAAAACCATAAGACAATCAGTAAAAAGTTTCTCTGAGTTCTGTAAGCAACTCTAGCAAATTAATCAAACCCAAAGAGATGGTCATTATAACCTCCAAATTATAGCTGGTCTGTCAGAAGTACAGATGACAAACGAGGGGACAGGCAGTCTTAGCGGCCGGAGCCCTTAACCTGTGTCACCTGGAGCTATCTCTCAGGAGACAGTGCTAGGATTGAGTTAAACTGTAGAATACCCAGATGGTGTAAGAGAATTATTTGATGGTGTGGGGGTACCACGGCTCTTAGAACTGGGTGCAAAATCTTGGTTGGTAACCAGACGTGAGACCAGTGTCACAATTGTCCCAGGTAATTGGAATTTGTCCTGTTATTTTTAATGCGATTGACTTGTAGATTAAATATATAAGGTTTAGGAAACGACTCTTCTTGATTAAAACCATATGAAATTTGTTGGGACTTTCTGGCCCACCGTAAAGTGGCTTTTGGTAATAGTTTATGTGTGGATGAATCAAAGTCAATTTAGCCATTTTGAGTTTAGTATTTCTTTTCTTTATATATATAATAGATCCAGTTTGTTAATTATATACCAAAAATCTTATTCAGCAGATTTGCCGTTTATCTTTTCTATCACTATTAAGAGAATTGGGTTAAAATTTTCCCTCTTGTTTACTATGGATTTCTCTACCTCCATATTTCTCCTTATATCTTTGTTTTTTATTTGTCCTTTAAAGTTTAAGAGAGAGAGAAAGAGAGAGAGCACCTGTGCAAGTGAGGGAAGGGCTTGGGGGGAGGGAGAAAGAATCTCTCCGGAGCTGGACACGGGGCTTGATCTCATCACTATGAGATCATGCCATAAGCCAAAGCCAAGAGTCAGACACTTAATCAACTGAGCCACCCAGATGCCCCCCCCCTTATATATTTGAAGTTATATTAGTGGATGCTCACATATTAAGGACATCCTACCTCCTAATGATTTGTCTTTTATCATTACAAAATATCCCCCTTTATTTCTAGTAATGCTTTGTTCCCCAGTCTTCATTATCAGATAATAAGAGAATTAACACTAAGTTAATTTGGTTAATCTTGCATAAAAAATTATTTTTCAAGTTTTTACACCCTCTAGGTCTTTATTTTTAAATTGTGTTTTTAGTAAACAGCATACTACTAGGTTTTATAATACTAGATTTTTACACTCTGAAACATGTCAGTCTTTTAATTTCTTAATGTAATTCATTTTACATAGGCCTTATATCTACCATAGGTTTTTTTTTCTATTTTCACATACCTGCATTATGTTTGTTTCCTTCTTCACTTGCCCATATCTTTAGTAATCAAATACCATTTATTTTGCCTTTTTTTCTTTTATTTCTTATATTTACATATCTTATCATTTTAATGGTTCCCTTTCGTTCTTGTTTGTTTTTGAGAGTGAGAGACAGCGCAAGAAGGGAAGGGGCAGAGAGAGAGGGAGACAAAGAACCCAATCCAGGCTCCAGCCACTGAGCTGTCAGCACAGATCCTGACAAGGGGCTCAAACCCACAAACCGTGAGATCATGACCTGTGCCTAAGTCTGACGTTTAACCAACTGAGTGACTCAGGCACCCCTTAATGGTTACTTTAAAGATTGCAGCATGTGTTCTCAATGGCATGTACTACTATGCATATCATTAATTTACCTCTTCCCCGTACTGCTAGTTGCTTAGACCTGTTAACTATTTGCATACCTCCCAGCTTTTGTGATAAATACGTTTGCGTTTTGTTCTGCACATCTTTATAATCCATAAGATACTATTAGTATTGTTTGGTACATTATTTTTAATTATTATATCCACATATTTAGTGTTTCTTGTGCATTTTATACCCACCTGCACATTCATGCTTCTTTCTGGTATTATGTTTCTACCTACCAAAAAAGAAATTTCAATATTTGAGTGCTAACTGCTGGCAATGATTTGTTTGCCAAAGGAAAGTTTTGTTCTCCTTCATTCTTGAAGGTTGTTTTTACAAAGTAATTCTAATGTGGTAATTATATTTACCAAGTAAATATCTTATTCCATTATCTTCTACATTCAAATATTTTGTTCAGGTCAGCCATCTATTTTATTGTCATTCCTTTTAAGAAATATATATCTGGCTGCTCTTAAGATCTCTCAGTGTCTGGTTTTCAAGTTACTCTTAGGTGTGAGTTTGTGTATTTATACTGCTTGAAATTCATTCAGTTTTTTGAAGTAGTGAGATGGTATATTTCCATGCTTTTAGGAAATTCTCTGACATATCTTTTTTATTATTTCTATTCAATTATCTTTCTCCTCCTCAACTGGGGCTCTATTTTACTAATTTTAGGTTTATTGATCTGTTCCACATATCACTAATCTGTATCCTAATCTTTATTTTTCAATATGTGTGTAATTGATATTTTTTCACTGACTGCTCTTCTAGTTAACTAATGCAGTTAATTGAAGAAAGCAGTCTATAATGCAAAATGTTCGCTAATTCCCTGCATTTAGTTACTTTATTTTTTTAGTTCTAGAATATCTTTTTGATAACTTTGAATAGGGTTTTAATTTTCTGGTGAAATTTATCTATCTTCTTTCACATAGTTTATTTTTCTTCTATTTTCTCTAAAATAGTAATCATGGTGGGGTTTTGTTCATTATTGTCTTTTCCACTCTCTGAATCATCTTTTAGATGGCTTCTAGCATCTCTTTTACTGTCATTGTTGGTGTTTTCTCTTTACCATTGGCCATAATTTTTCCCTCTTGATATGTGTGATAATTGTTTTTTATAGTCTGCTCCATGTTATGTATAAAGAACCCTAGAGGTTCAGGGTAAACTTTGATATTACCTTTGACTTGAGAAGTTTTCATCTGTTTTACATTTGGAAGATAGGCTGACTGATAATTCCAATATAATTAGCAACTGAGTTGGTCAGCAAATAGTGTAGTTTTAGTAAGACACATATATCTTGCTGTACTTTCTTTTGAGAGCCCATATGCCTCTATTTTTTCAGCTCTAAAAGCAATTGGTGATTATGTTCTGATATTCAAATCTTCAAAACTCAACTCTCTAACCTATTTCCAAACTCCTTCAAAATCAGGCTAACATTGTAAAGGGAAGGAAATTCTCCTTTTCCACCAAATCTTTGATTCTTGAGTACAACATATTATAGAGATTTCTTCCTTTAAAGGCTTCAACCTGTCTCCCCAGCCTCCCAGAGAGGACCTAAATCCAGCAAATGTGTTAGAGAGAAAACTGATTTTGAATTTGATGCTCATTTAGTGTCTCATCTATCAATCTGGTCTCCTATATACACTAAGAAGCTTCAGGCTTCTCATTCTCCGACAGATGCTTTCTAACTGGGATGGCCAAGTTGATCCTTAATTTGTATTTAGAATCATCACATTACAGGGAACAGTCACTTTTGTTCCCAGGGAAAAAGTACTGATATTTCTCATTGTTTTCCTTTCCTTGTAGTTTTTAAGTCTTTTAATCTTCATTTCCTTCATAGTTCTCTGATACTTTAAAAATATAATTAAAAAATGTGTTTGGTATTGTACAATTGTTTTTATTGTTGTTTTCAGTGGGGGAAAAACTTATCTACCAAGACCTACCTAGAAATTAAAGCATTTTCTTTATCTCATTTTATAACCAAAGAAACACCAAAGGTTGAGAGACAATTCTTATTATCATCCTGTCCTTTCTTTTTTTGGTTGGAAAATTGAGGTACATTTAAGTAATTTAAAGATGGGAAAGGTCAGTGGTAAAGAAAAGCTCAAACAAAAACTGGCACCTCCTGACTTTCACTTTCCTCATTACACAAAGATTGTACTATAAGAGTCAGGATTGAGTCAGAAAAAGTAAAACCACATGAGCAATTTTAGGGGCACCTGGGTGGCTCAGTCAGTTGGGCATCTGACTTCGGCTCAGGTCATGATCTCATGGTCTGTGGGTTTGAGCCCCACATCAGGCTCTGTGCTGACAGCTCAGAGCCTGGAGTCTGGTTTGGATTCTGTCTCTCTCTCTCTCTCTTTCTAATCCTCCCAAGCTCACACTCTGTCTCTCACACTTTCTCAAAAATAAATAACATTACAAAAAGAAAAAGTAAAAACACATCAGTAATTTTATAGGGATAGAATTAAGTACAAGAATTGGGTAAATAGATATTGAAGAACAAGAAAAGGGAGTCATGTGCTACTAACTTGTTAGTAGGCATGAAATACTAACTGTTAAAAGGTGATTTCTTTCAAGGAGCTAAGGAGCAAAGGGAAGAGCTTGAGGGTTACTGAAATCTAGAAGACTGTAGGTCTGACTGCGTGGATCTGAGACCCAGAACTCTGACAGTAGGTAGTGCTAAGCTGGTGCAGAAGATTTGGGATATTGGTAGGAAGCTCAACGATCTGCAACTCGGGACTCTCAGGATAACACACTGATGCTGGATGACAGTGAAGTTGGTCTGCAGTGAATTTAAAAAAATATACATAAATAAGTAAAGAAATAAGTATTTTCAATAAATATTTTAGTGAAAAAATATGTAAACGAAGTATAACTGACAGTGTAAAACATGTTATTGAGGTGATATTGACACACAGGAAGCAAACAGATCTCCCAGGTTTCCAAACTCTCACTCATTCCCCTTATTGCAGATCCCTATAGGAAGAGGGCCTGGTACAGCAGAATATGGTCCCTGTGATGAAGTGTACAAAATGGGAAGGGGATTTGAAGCTGAGTAACTTGAAAACTGGTACACAACCCATGTGCCATGCTTTTTCCCAGAAAATATAAAGAAAGAAATTTTAGGCAAAATGGATCTTCTAATTGTTTAAAATAATGAAGAACAAGAAGAAACATTCCAGGAAGAACCTTGTTTAATGCATACTTATTTGGGTACATTTTTTACTAGTGATGGCCTTTGTTTCCCACCTTTACCCTGTTGAAGCGATAGGCTAGCTTGACTCTGAAGTTTTTGTGGTGGTTTTGAGGGTTGAGCTTTTTGTTGTTTTGCAGATTGAGTCGAAACCTTACTCACTTGTCTTGAAGGAGCCCTACTCTCTTGTCTTAAAGTAGCCTTACTCTCTTGTCTTGAAGGAGCCCTACTCTCTTGTCTTGAAGGAGCCCTACTCTCTTGTCTTGAAGGAGCCCTACTCTCTTGTCTTGAAGGAGCCCTACTCTCTTGTCTTGAAGGGGGCCTACTCTCTTGTCTTGAAGGAGGCTTACTCTCTTGTCTTGAAGGAGCCTTACTCTCTTGTCTTGAAGGAGCCTTACTCTCTTGTCTTGAAGGAGCCTTACTCTCTTGTCTTGAAGGAGCCTTACTCTCTGGTTTTGGAGGAACATTTTGTGCTGGTTTTTCAGGTTGAGTAGGAACATTTAGCATCTGTTTTGAAGGAACCTTTTGCACTTGTTTTAAAGGAAACGTTTGTGTTTGTTTTGCACTTTCAGCTTCCTTTTCCTTTGATTTTTTCTTCATGCAAAGACAAATAAGACAACATAATAAGAGAAGCAACCAAAGAAGTGAGAATGCTAACAAGTAACCCCTCTTTATTTTTTCTCTCTTCGGGGGTGGTCCACTATCAACACTACCTCCATTGCCCCGTTCTAGGCAGTTGGGTGGATCCCACAAATAGTTGCAATGGCAGTGATGTTTATTGTTGCAAATTCCCCTCAAGTTACAGAACTTAGGTGAACAACTACTATCCAAGCGAGATATATGGACACACTGCCTGTCAATGCAGAGATGTTCTGGGCCACACTCTGTGCCATCTTTCACTTCACCAATATCAGGTATGGGCATCCCAGAGTGGTAGTCAATACCCCAGCAGATGCCGTCATTGGAGTGAAATTGATGCACAGTATAATGTTCGTGCAGAGTGGGAATTTCTGTCACATTCTTACACTGAACTCTGCCACACAGGCTGTCTGAGATATTACATTTTATATATGCAGCATTTTTGAGACCACAGTTACCAAAACGATCACCAAGAGTGTTTATTTTTTTGTAGCAACTCTGACTTGCACTCGTTGCCTCTTGGCCAAAAAGCTGCTTACACTGTTCATTGCGGTCATTACAGTTCTTCTCATAGCAATAGGCACTTTCATTACAAGGAATTCCATCCTCCACATAGACATCATCTGGGCACATGTGGGATATGCCATCGCACCACTCTGGAAGATCACATTCATTGACCTGCTTTCTACATATTTTTCCTGATGGTAATAACTGGCAGTCCTTGCAACAAAGCCCAAAAGCACATGTAGACCCAAAGCTCAAAGTGCAGTTTGACAGACAGCAGGCATCTTTTGCACAACTCTGTAAAGGTCCACAGTCACACTCCTCTTCATCTTCAACAATACCATTCCCACAACGTGTCTGTGAAAATATGTCCTTTGTGTGTATAGTGTAGAACAAACATTTTACCTGGTGTATAGAATATCTCCAAAAATAAGAATAACTACAATTGCTAAATTTAGTTATTGGTGGGTTTGAAAAATGCATTATGCATTTAGGCACTGCACATGTACAAAAGTCAGTATCGTGAATCATACCCAAATTATGACCAATATGATGAGCCATTGCAATTGCAACAGTGCCCAAGGTTTTTTCTACATTAGTAACAATTGCACAATTAATGTGTGATTGACACAGTCCTTGAACGTAGCCTAAACCACTCATTCCTCGTACTGTCTTATTTATAAAAAGATGTATAGTATCATGTGGTAGGCGGATATCAAGGTTTTCCTTTTTCCAAAGGCAAAAATATCTCAGAGATCTCCTTATATCATTTACTTCAATGTAGTTTTTTTCAGTCCAGAACTCCAAACCAAACAATAACAATTTAAGACCCAAGACGTCATAAATGGAATCCACTATATTTACAATAGTATATAGGTCTTCATTAAATTTTGAAATGTTCTTTTTTATATGAAGATATAAACTATGGTCCACCACCACTGCTATTTCAATAACAAACATATGGAGCCACCAGCCCATATAAGAACTTTGTTTCTGAGTGGAATTATTAATCTCTTGAGACTCCCATTGGGGTACAATTTTCTCTCGCATAAAGTCAGAGTTCATGATTGGGAATTGGGCTTCCTCACTCTCCATTTTATATACCAGATGTTCAAAGTTAGTAGAAAAAGTCATGGGCTCAATTTCATAAGCAATGTCATTTATCTGTAACAATCCTCGAAAACCACCAAAACAGTAACTGAGGGCGACCAGGGATTCTGGGTCTCCCTCCACATAACCATGATAGTAGCAGTCATTCTGAACAAAAGGTTGGTCCTCAAGGAGAGCACCCTGGTCTGTATAGGTGAACACTGGGAGGTGTCTGGACAGCAAATGCTTCTTGACCTTTATATGGACAATGTGTCTTTTGCCCCCAAAATGTAGGCTGTAAGAGAGCCAGCCTGAAGGCTTCATGCCTCTGCCAGTGCCAGGTATCCTCAAAGGAATCACCACTTCTGGAGGACTATTATACTGGGGGTGCTCAGCCTGGGTGTGTCCACAAAAGAACAGACACACCCCAAACCAGTGTAGCAGAAATATGATCCTCATGTATAGCAGACCTTTAATCACAGTCATTATGAAGCCACCATTATGGAAATATTGGTCCAGATGCTCTGGCTTCTTATCCTGAGCTGGTCAATATGAAGGGCTAATCATTTGGGATCTGTGTTCTGGCAGAGTTGAACCATTACAGTATCACCCCTATAAGTAAAACAAAAAGCAACATGTGGATGGAAGTGGTTATGCCTGGTGAAGAAAAAGAAAAAGGCATGCAATAAAAGTAATTAGTGTTTGCTCAAGGAATAACCCAGGAAACTTCCTAGAATTTGCTCTTAAGAATTAATCCAGCAAAAAGGGACTCAGGGTATATAGAAGAATGAAAACTGGCTACATATTTATAGTTATTAAACCTAGATGATGGGAAAATAAGGATTTATTGTACTATTCTATAAATATGCATATGCATGAACATTTCCAAAGTTAATAGTTAAAACAGAAGGGTCTTAGGGTTAGGTGACCATATATTGCTGAGATTGTCTCAAATTACACGTTAAATTGGCATAAATAGTAATACCTCTTTCTGTTTTTCAAACTCAACTGATTAGTTGAGACATTTTTTTGTAAAAAGCACTTATAATATTTTTTAATATGATGATATTTTAATATTAATTTAATATAAATATAATTTAATATTAATTTAATATTAATTTTAATATTTTTCATGGTGCTTACCACATACCTCCCTGAAGCAAAAAGGTTTATTTCTTTTTTCTTCCTTACATTATTCTTACTAGGCTTATCAGACTAGAAATACTCAAGAGCATTATTTGTGCCTTTCACAAATGTTGGTATCTCCTATAATGCCTATCTTAATTCTTTACGTAATAAAAAATGGTTGACTTGACTTTTATTGTTCTTTGGAATGTTACTCAATAGTGTTTATTACATTTTTAATATAGAACATCATTCAAAAAAATTGGCCAATTTAATTTCTGCAACAAGGTCATATAAACTCAGTTTCTCTGCTTGTTCCCTCTAAATGTAACTAAATACCCTGAAAACATTCAATGAGAGGGAGAAGGTGGGCCAACATGGCAGGGAAATAGAGGTATCTGTACTTCCCGCATCTCTCAAACAAAGAAGTACTCAAGCCAAAGGACTTTGACCCCAGAAGTCTGGGAGGAAAAGAGACTGAGTCTTAAAAGGAGATACGGGGACATCCTTGATGGGATATAGGTGGGTGATTGTGAACTGGAGGAGATAAAATGGGCTGCATAGGCATCAAGGGGAAGGATCCCCTTTTGTGGAAAGACAAAGGGAAGAGAAAGAGCGGCTGGGGAAGCATAGGACTGTATCTGGACAAGAGATAAACCTTGGACTGGGACTGAGAGAGATCCCATAGTTAACTGTGGGGCTTCTTTGGACTGGGGCCAGCTGCCCCATTCGCACACCTGGGGAGGGGAGCCAGGTTCTGTGGTAGGTTAGGGTGCAGGCTGCAGTAGGAGAAAGTGGTCCCCTCCCTGGAGTGCTGTGGGATAGAACAAAGCCTGCTGTGTCTGCCACCCCCAGGCTTGGCAGCTATGTCAGCGGTGCAGTCCACAGCTGAAAGTGCTCCCTGAAGTGCTGCAGCATAGAAAAAGCCAGCTGGGACCACATCTGAAGCTGCACAGAGAGGCACCTCCCCAGTGCAAGAGTGTACAGAGTGGAACTTTGAATCCTAGCAAAGCACAGGGTCAGGGGAGTCAGTGAAACCAGAAGGACTGCCCCCTCTGCACCTGCAACACAGTAAGGACAATTTGAATGGAGTCCACCAGGTCGTGGAGAATGGACTGGGTATTGCCATTTCCCCCCCTCCACCCCCACCCCCACCAAGGAAGGACCTATAGTGGAGGTGGGACCAGCCTACACCAAACCACTCCCCTCCATGCCGGGTAACTGTGCATCTGCTGGAGCAGATAGGTGCTATGCAACCAGATGGCTCCATCATCCAGACCAGTGATGCTGCCTAGCCTGGATTAATTCCAGGACAATTTTTGTTATTTAGATGTATTCTCCCTTCTTTTTTTTTTTAATGTTTTTTTTAACATTTATTTATTTTTGAGACAGAGAGAGACAGAGCATGAACGGGGGAGGAGCAGAGAGAGAGGGAGACACAGAATCGGAAGCAGGCTCCAGGCTCTGAGACATCAGCCCAGAGCCCGACGCGGGGCTTGAACTCACAGACCACGAGATCATGACCTGAGCCGAAGTCGGACGCTCAACCGACTGAGCCACCCAGGCGCCCCGAGATGTATTCTCCCTTCTTATCTCTTCGCTCCTCTAGCTGGTTACTCTGGTTGTTGGTTTGTTTAAGCAGACATATTTAATCCATTCTCTTCATACATGTTCTACACCTCCTTCTCTGCTTTCCTTTCTCTCTCTCTGGAATAATCAAGCCGTATAGTTTCTCTGTCTGGGTACCTTTATCTTCGTCCCTGCCCCCTCCTTCTTTATTTTCCTTTCTCTCCCTGGTTTAGGCCATTTAGTCTCTCAGCCTGTCAATCTTTATTTTCTCTTTGTCCCTGCCCCTGTCATTTCTCTCTTTCTATGTGTTCTTCCATCAGCACCGCCTCTACTCTGTTCTTTACTTGTACTTGTTTCTGGTTTTTTGCTTTTGGATTGTTTTTGTTTGTGTGTGTGCTGTGTGTGTGTGTGTGTGTGTGTGTGTATCTGTTTACTTGTTTGTTTTATTTGTGTGTTTGCATGTCTTTGTTTCGTGTTCATCTGTTTGTTTTCCTTTCCACGGTTACTTCAAGGAAAGGAATCAAAGCACACCTCGTGGTGGGTCCAAAACATCATTACGAGTAAAGAAATAAAATAACCAAAGACACAACAACAGAAAGAAAGTAACACTCTCCAAAAAACACCTCCTAAAGGGCTGTATAGTAGATGACCACCCTTTAATATAGCATTGCTCACAGATGCAGAGCACATAACAAGCTTTTAAAACTCATAATGGACAGAAAACTAGCCAAAATTATGAAATGGGAGAATTCCCCTCAAAAGAAATTCCAGAAAGAAGTGACAGCTAAAGAAATGATCAAAGCAGATATAAGCAATATAACGGAAAAAGAATTTAGAATAATAGTCATAAGATTAATCATTGGGTTTGAAAAAGGCATAGAAGACAGCAGAGAATCTATTACTGCAGAGATCAAGGAACTAAAAAATAGTCATGATGAATTAAAAAATGCTATAAATGAAATGCAAAATAAAAGGGAGGCAGCCACAGTGTGGATTGAAGAGGCAGAGGGGCAAATAGGTGAATTAGAAGATAAAGTTATGGAAAAAGAGGAAGCTGAGAAAAAGAGAGATAAAAAAAAAATCCAGGATCATGAGGAGAGAATTAGAAAACTAAGTGATGCAATCAAATGGAACAATATCCGTATCATAGGAATTCCAGAAGAAGAGAGAGAGAAAGGGGCTGAAGGTGTCCTTGAACAAATCATAGCTGAGAACTTCCCTGATCTGGGGAAGGAAAAAGGCATTGAAATCCAAGAGGCACAGAGGCCCTTCAGATGTAACTTGAATCAATCTTTTGCATCACATATCATAGTGAAACTGGCAAAATACAAGGATAAAGAGAAAATTCTGAAAGCAGCTAGGGAGAAACATTCTCTAACATATAAAGGGAGACCGATAAGATTCGTGACCCATCTCTCTACTGCAACTTGGCAGGCCAGAAAGGAATGTCAGGAGATCTTCAATATGATGAACAGAAAAAATATGCAGCCGAGAATCCTTTATCCAGCAAGTCTATCATTCAGAATAGAAGGAGAGATAAAGGTCTTCCCAAACAAACAAAAACTGAAGGAATTCGTCACCACTAAACCAGCCCTACAGAGATCCTAAAGGGGATCCTGTGAGACAAACTACCAGAAACATTGCTACAAGCATGAAACCTACAGACATCACAATGACTCTAAACCCATATCTTTCTATAATAACACTGAATGTAAATGGACTAAATGCGCCAATCAAAAGACATAGGGTATCAGAATGGATAAAAAACAAGACCAATCTATTTGCTGTCTACAAGAGACCCATTTTAGACCTGAGGACACCTTCAGATTGAAAGTGAGGGGATGGGGGCGCCTGGGTGGCACAGTCGGTTAAGCGTCCGACTTCAGCCAGGTCACGATCTCACGGTCCGTGAGTTCGAGCCTTGCATCAGGCTCTGGGCTGATGGCTCAGAGCCTGGAGCCTGTTTCCAATTCTGTGTCTCCCTCTCTCTCTGCTCCTCCCCCGTTCATGCTCTGTCTCTCTCTGTCTCAAAAATAAATAAAAACGTTGAAAAAAAATTAAAAAAAAAAAAGAAAGTGAGGGGATGGAGAACTATTTATCATGCTACTGGAAGTCAAAAGAAAGCTGGAGTAGCCATACTTTATCAGACAAACTAGACTTTAAATTAAAGGCTGTAAGAAGAGATGAAGAAGGGCATTATATAATAATTACAGGGTCTATCCACGAGGAAGAGCTAACAATTATAAAGGTCTATGTACCGAGTATGGGAACCCCCAAATATATAAAACAATTGCTCACAAACATAAGCAACCTTATTGATAAGAATGTGGTAATTGCAGGGGACTTTAACACTCCACTTACAGCAATGGATAGATCATCTAGACACACGGTCAATAAAGAAACAAGGGCCCTGAATGATACATTGGATCAGATGGACTTGACATATATTTAGAACTCTGCATCCGAAAGCAACAGAATATACTTTCTTCTCGAGTGCACATGGAACATTCTCCAAGAGAGATCACACACTGGGTCACAAAACAGCCCTTCATAAGTATGAAACAATTGAGATCATACCATGCATACTTTCAGACCACAATGCTATGAAGCTTGAAGTCAACCACAGGAAAAAGTCTGGAAAACCTCCAAAAGCATGGAGGTTAAAGAACACCCTACTAAAGAATGAATGGGTCAACCAGGCAATTAGAGAAGAAATTAAAAAATATATGGAAACAAATGAAAATGAAAATACAACAATCCAAACACTTTGGGATGCAGCGAAGGCAGTCCTGAGAGGAAAATACATTGCAATCCAGTCCTATCTCAAGAAATGAGAAAAAACCCAAATACAAAATCTAACAGCACACCTGAAGGAAATAGAAGCAGAACAGCAAAGACAGCCTAAACCCAGCAGATGAAGAGAAATAATAAAGATCAGAGCAGAAATAAAAAATATACAATCTAAAAAAAACTGTAGAGCAGATCAATGAAACCAAGAGTTGGTTTTTTGAAAAAATAAACAAAATTGATAAGCCTCCAGCCAGGCTTCTCAAAAAGAAAAGGGAGATGACCCAAATAGATAAAATCATGAATGAAAATGGAATTATTACAACCAATCCTTCAGAGATACAAGCAATTATCAGGGAATACTATGAAAAACTATATGCCAACAAACTGGACAACCTGGAAGAAATGGACAAATTCCTAAGCACCCACACGCTTCTAAAACTCAATCAGGAGGAAATAGAAAGCTTGAACAGACCCATAACCAGTGAGGAAATTGAATCAAATCAATCAAAAAAATCTCCCAACAAATAAGAGTCCAGGACCAGATGGCTTCCCAGGGGAGTTCTACCAGATGTTTAAAGCAGAGATAATACCTATCCTTCTCCAGCTATTCCAAAAAATAGAAAGGGAAGGAAAACTCCCAGACTCCTTCTATGAAGCCAGTATTACTTTGATTCCTAAACCAGACAGAGACCCCGTAAAAAAGGAGAAGTACAGGCCAATATCCCTGATGAATATGGATGCAAAAATTCTCAATAAGATACTAACAAATAGAATTCAACAGCATATAAAAAGAATTATTCACCGTGATCAAGTGGGATTCATTCCTGGGCTGCAGGGCTGGTTCAACATTCGCAAATCAATCAACGTGATACATCACATTAATAAAAGGAAAGATAAGAACCGTATGATTATGTCAATCTATGCAGAAAAAGCATTTGACAAAATTCAGCACCCTTTCTTAATAAAAACCCTCAAGAAAGTCAGGATAGAAGGAACATACTTAAACATCATAAAAGCCATTCATGAAAAGCCCACAGCTAACATCATCCTCAGTGGGGAAAAACTGAGAGCTTTTTCCCTGATATCAAGAACATGACAGGGATGTCCACTGTGACAGCTGTTGTTTAACATAGTGTTGGAAGTTCTAGCATCACCAATCAGACAACAAAAGGAAATCAAAGGCATCAAAATTGGCAAAGATAAAGTCAAGCTTTCACTTTTTGCAGATGACATGATACTATACATGGAAAATCCGATAGACTCCACGAAAAGTCTGCTAGAACTGATACATGAATTCAGCAAAGTTGCAGGGCACAAAATTAATGTACAGAAATCAGTTTCATTCTTATACACTAACAATGAAGCAACAGAAAGACAAATAAAGAAACTGATCCCATTCAAAATTTCACCAAGAAGCATAAAATACCTAGGAATATATCTAACCAAAGATGTAAAAGATCTGTATGCTGAAAACTATAGAAAGCTTATGAAGGAAATTGAAGAAGATTTAAAGAAATGGAAAAACATTCCGTGCTCATGGATTGGAAGAATAAATATTGTTAAAATGTCAATACTACCCAAAGCTATCTACACATTCAATGCAATCCCAATCAAAATTGCACCAGCCTTCTTCTCAAAACTAGAACAAGCAATCCTAAAATTTGTATGGAACCACAAAAGGCCCTGAATAGCCAAAGTAATTTTGAAGAAGACCAAAGCGGGAGGCATCACAATCCCAGACTTTAACCTCTACTACAAAGCTGTCATCATCAAGACAGCATGGTATTGGCACAAAAACAGACACATAGACCAAGGGAATAGAATAGAAACCCCATAACTAGACCCACAAACGTATGGCCAACTCATCTTTGACAAAGCAGGAAAGAACATCCAATGGAAAAAAGACAGTCTCTTTAACAAATGGTGCTGGGAGAACTGGACAGCAACATGCAGAAGGTTGAAACTAGACCACTTTCTCACACCATTCACAAAAATAAACTCAAAATGGATAAGAACCTGAATGTGAGACAGGAAACCATCAAAACCCTAGAGGAGAAAGCAGGAAAAGACCTCTCTGACCTCAGCCATAGCAATCTCTTACTTGACACATCCCCAAAGGCAAGGGAATTAAAAGCAAAAATGAACTACTGGGACCTTATGAAGATAAAAAGCTTCTGCACAGCAAAGGAAACAATCAACAAAACTGAAAAGCAGCCAACGGAATGGGAAAAGATATTTGCAAATGACCTATCAGACAAACGGCTAGTATCCAAAATCTATAAAGAGCTCACCAAACTCCACACCCGAAAAACAAATAACCCAGTGAAGAAATGGGCAGAAAACATGAATAGACACTTCTCTAAAGAAGACATCCGGATGGCCAACAGGCACATGAAAAGATGCTCAACGTCGCTCCTCATCAGGGAAATACAAATCAAAACCACACTCAGATATCACCTCATGCCAGAGTGGCCAAAATGAACAAATCAGGAGACTATAGATGCTGGAGAGGATGTGGAGAAACGGGAACCCTCTTGCACTGTTGGTGGGAATGCAAATAGGTGCAGCCACTCTGGAAAACATTGTGAAGGTTCCTCAAAAAATTAAAAATAGACCTACCCTATGACCCAGCAATAGCACTGCTAGGAATTGACCCAAGGGATACAGGAGTACTGATGCATCGGGGCATTTGTACCCCAATGTTTATAGCAGCACTCTCAACAATAGCCAAATTATGGAAAGAGCCTAAATGTCCATCAACTGATGAATGGATAAAGAAATTGTGGTTTATATACACAATGGAGTACTACGTGGCAATGAGAAAGAATGAAATATGGCCCTTTGTAGCAACATGGATGGAACTGGAGAGTGTGATGCTAAGTGAAATAAGCCATACAGAGAAAGACAGGTACCATATATTTTCACTCTTATGTGGATCCTGAGAAACTTAACAGAAACCCATGGGGGAGGGGAAGGAAAAAAAAAGAGGTTAGAGTGGGAGAGAGCCAAAGCATAAGAGACTCTTCAAAACTGAGAACAAACTGAAGGTTGATGGGGGTGGGAGGGTGGGGAGGGTGGGTGATGGGTATTGAGGAGGGCACTTTTGGGATGAGCATTGGGTGTTGTTTGGAAACCAATCTGACAATAAATTTCATATATTGAAGAAAAAAAAAAGAAAGCAAAGGAGAAGAAGCAACAAAGCAGACAATGGATTAGTAATGAGAGAGTGTGTTTTAATGAAAACCAGGGAAAAAAAGTCTTCCATGTCAGGAAGATGAGGAGTGGACTGCCCCTTTGACATGATGGATTAGAAATTATCCAGTACCTTGATAAGAAGAGTTTTACCTTTTTGATAGGCACCCTAGGGCATGAAAGAAAGAAGAGAGCACATGTGTAAAGATATCCCTTAGAGCAATTGTACTGTCAAGGTTATGAAAGACTATAGGAAGAGGAGTGTTTGTAGTAAAGGCTGTGATTTTAGATGTTGGAGACACAGCATAGTGTGTACAGAAAGATTGAGGCAGTAGAGAAAGGACAAATTATAATGTTGGACCAGGGAGCCAGTAAAGTGGAGAAGGGGATGAGGGGGTCAGAGTCATATACTCAAAGAAAAAATCTTTGAAAAAAACTGGAGAGGATATTGGAGAAAACCAAACAAAATGATGTTTTAAAATGAAATATCAAACCAAATGAAATAAAATGGTTTTTGCTAGGGTGAAGAAATCCTCAGACCTTTTATTTATAGATTTATCTGTGGTACTATGAGAGATTTTCTTCTCTGTTGGATTATATTTCTTAGTAAATTCTGAAGCAAGGTTGTCACCTAACAGAGAACAATGAAGAGAATGTGGGAAGTTCAAAGAGGCTAAAAACATTATTTAGATACCACATTGGTGACTTATTTATCTCTTTCACCATAGCCTCTCTTGTATAGCAAGGTTTGCATAATCTTATTTAAGCAAATAAGTATAAACTTACTTAGATCTATAACCTTATCTCTCAAACTAATTTATATTACATGAAGTAAAAGATCATGATTTTTATTTTTCCCAATTAAGGTATTCTTTTCCCAGAACCATTATGCCACACAAAATATCTTACAAATAACAACTGTCTAGAAATACATATGAATGCACTGAGTTGGGCTGAGTCACACCTAACATTTACATGTCTGTTTATTCTGTCAATTACTTAATTAGTTGTTATGAATTAAGAAGCTTAAGTTACTAAGCACAGTCTTATTATACTTGAGTAACTAATTTTATGCCATGGACAAGAAATGATTGCATCAGAAAGTCTGATAATTGCCTATCTTCCCAGAAAATTATGGTGTAAAGCCTAGAGGGTTATCTCAAAGCTAAGTGTAGAGCATGGAGAGGTTGCCTTGACTCTGTGATTCTTTAAGTCTGACCTGCATATATCTATATCTAATCTATATCTAATCTATATCTATATCTATATCTATATCTATATCTATATCTATCTATATATGGAGATATATATAATATACAATATATATAGATGTATAATAATATATAGATGTAATATATAAGAAAACCAATGCAATTACAAAAATTTCTTATCATTAAAGATATGACAATAGTTTCTACACATCAATTGGAACATCTAGAATTAGAGGAACAGCAGAGAATCCCTTCTCTGACACTTGATGACTTTCAATTAAGGGCTGAAGAACCATCACTGTCCCAGTTATTAAAGAAATTAAAGTGACAAAAATATAATTCTTTTCAGACAGATGTACACTAGTCTGTTGGGATTCAAGTATGTGTTAGTCTGCCAGGGCTGCCATATTAAAGTACTACAGACTGGGGGCTGAAACAATGGAAATTTATTTTCTCACAGTTCTGGAGGCTGGAAATCTGAGATCAAGGTATTGGCAGGATTGATTCTGCTGAGGGGCATGAGGGAAAGTTCTGGATCATTTCTCTCCCAAGCTACCTTTAAGCTCTCTTCTGGCTGAATTTTCACATTACCTTCACTCTGTAAATGTCTGTGTCAAATTTCCCTTTCTTATAAGGATACCAGTCATATTGGATTAGGGCACACCTTAATGACCTCTTTTCAAGGATCTTTAAGGATCCTTAAAGGATCTCCAAATATAGTCACATTATGACGTACTTGGAGTTTGGACCAACGTATGACTTTTTTAGTGGTGTAATTCATCCTACAATAGTATACTATCATGTTAAGAACAAGAATGTAAATTCTGAAGCAAAAAAGATAATAAACAGATTGAGTTTATATGCAAATTAAAAGGTTATTTATTACCATTTAGTTATGTGTGTGTGTTTGTTTACACACATGTATAAATATGTTACTTGTACACATATAACATAAATTGATTTATACCATATAAAACACTTTTTTCTTCAGCACGAGTACCATTTTCCTTCCCATATACAACATTTGGAGTAATTTCCACTGAAATAATTGGAAAATAAAAGAATATGGATAAGAGAAAAGTAAAATTTTTAAAATTATGATAATTCACTGATTATGCAATGAAAACAGGAAATATAAAGAAAAATGAGAAAACACAAATTTAGAACTCCTCCCGTGTAATTTGCCTGGAAAAAGCATACTTACTATATGGAAATAATTTAGCATAATGCAACAAACACAGTGCAATTAAGCAAAAAAGGAAATAAAAGGCATTTAGATTGGAAAGAAGAAGTAAAACTTCTTGCGAATGGCATGATCCTGTATACCAAAAGTACTAGGAAACACACTAAAAACTTAAACTAAGTACAGAAATACCACAGGATACAATATAAAAAAATTAAATACATTTCTATGAGCAATGAACAATCAAAAATTCACATTAAGAACACAATTTGTGTAACAGTAGCATAAAAAAATTTAAGTACTTAGAAACATTTAACAAAGACAGGAAAAAAAATCAAGATTTGTACACTAAAAATTACAAATCTGTCCTGAGTGAAGCAGAAGAAGATTTAAATAAAATAGATATTCTATGTTCATTCTCTAGTAGATTCACTACTATTATGGTGGAAATCATTCTCAATTAATGTATAGAGTCACCTCAATCCCTACCGAAATTTCATCAGGGATTTTTTTTAGATATTGAGTAATTCTAAAATTTACATGGAAAAACAAAACACCTGAAATAGTCAAAACAATTTGGAGAAAAAACAAGGTTGGAGGATTACCACTTCCTAATTCGAAAATATAAACCTGCAGCTATCAAAAAAGTGCGGTAAAGGTGTGAGGATAAACATGTAGGTAAATAAAACAGAATTGAAGATGCAGAGATAAATATTAACCCCTATAATCCTTTTTTAAAGGTTTATTTACTTTTGAGAAAGGGAGCACAGGATGGGAGGGGCAGAGAGAGAGGAAGACAGAAGATATGAAGCAGGCTCTACCCTGAGAACAGTGAGATCAATGAGGGCTTGTACTCAAGAACCATGAGATCCTGACTTGAGCTGAAGTGGGATGCTCAGCCAACTGAGTCACCCAGGTGCCCCTACCCCTATAGTCATTTAATCTTTGATTGGCAAGTAAAAGTTGCCAAGGCTATATATTCAGAAAATGATATTAGAACAATAGTACACATACAAAAAGGTGAATTTAAACCCTTATTGCACACTATATACAAAAGTTATCTTGAAAATGCATTTTAGAGTCTGATATTATTAAGTGGAGACATGGGTTGTTTCTGACTTCGGCTCCCCTCACAAGAAAACCAACTAGCAACTATCCAAAGACAAAACACCATTGCAAAAGTTTCAGAACAAAGGGCTGAAGCTGAAGCAACCCCTTAGAACACAGAGACCAAGAGAGACCACATTATAAAACAAAGAGCAGTGACTACACTCTTACTAAATTACCTTGACCCTTGGCCAGCAATCCTTACCCTGGGCCAGCACATTTTCCAGAGAAGGCCCACTTGGGCCTACATTTTCTCGAGTAGGGATTAAGGAGTCCAAGGTGTACATCAAGCTCCGCAAGCATTGCAGGGTAATTCCCAGGAAGCCACTTTTGTCTTACCTCATAAGGATCACTGGGGAAATCTGTGGGACTTGGTCACTGAGGATAAGATAGAAATAGAGAAGGGAGCAGGGATTACAGCAACCAGTGTTAAGACTTTGGCAAAATACATTCCTCTAGGCAACTCCACTTGAGCAGAGATGCCGGTTAGCATCTCATCCCATCTGTAGAGCCAAGCCAGTGGCTGTATCTAGCCAGAGAGCTCAGTGTGCAATTTTACCTGGTTTGATTCATCAGATGTGCCAGATATGGATCTTGTGCTATGGCCCCATGCAGGCAGTAAAATACATTTCAAGTTCCACCTACTGCTGGAGACAGCCCCAACTCCACCTGAACAAAAAACTTAACCAGAGAATCCAGGCAACTGTGTAGTCCATTCTACAGCTACACTTGTGGCAGCACCCAAAGAGAGAACTCAATCAGTAGTTCTGTTCATCTGTAGGGCCAAGCTGGTAGCCCCATCTAAACAAGGATCTTTGGGCAGTTCCCATTCACATCCCCAGCAAATGAGCTGTAGTGGCCACAGAGCCCATCCTACGGCCTTGCACAGAGAAGCAAATCTGAAGTCTAGCCTGACTGCTGAATACAACTTCCAGTCTCACCTGACCAGAAAGTATGACCAGAAATTCTGGGGTAGCCACAGAGCCAATCCTATAGTCACACTTGGAAAGAGAAACAAACCAGCAGTACCCTGCCTGAAAACAAAACCCAGTCACCATGCCCATCCAACTATGGAGCCCAGCCAGCAACAGCCCCCTGGGCTCAGAGAATGGGCAATAACCTCACCCAAATGAAAACTACAATAGCCAGCCTTGGCTGCCCAAGGACATGATCTGCTGATGCATATAGAGTCCCAAGCTAAAGTGACTGGTGAAGGACTATCCCTGCCAAAGCAAATCTGTGAAGTCTAGAGGAAGAGATTGCTTACTCAAGTGTGAAGATACAAGTGCAAGGAATTAACTCATGAAGAATCAGATAAACGTGACATCAAAAAAGAAAACTAATAAATCTCCAAAAACTGGTCATCTCCAGAAACACAGATCCATGGACTATCTGACAAATGATAAAGGGTGTTCTTCAAGTGGAAATAAAAAGATGTTAATTATTCTTACAAAAATATAGGAATGTGTAAAAGTCACTGGTGATATATATGTAGTCTAAGACATAAACTCTAATATTGTAATGATGGTACATAAATAACTTACAAATCTATATTTAAAGTTTTTTTAAATATTTTTTTCTTTTCCTGCCTTTTATTTATTTATGTAATTTATTTATTTATTTTTTAAAATATAATTTATTGTCAAGTTAGCTAACATAAAATGTATACAGTGTGCTCTTGGCTTTGGGGGTAGATTCCCATGATTCATTACTTACGTACAACACCCAACGCTCATCTGAACAAGTGCCCTCCTCAATGCCCATTACCCATTTTCCCCTCTCCCCCGCAACCCCCACCAACTCTCAGTTTGTTCTCTGTATTTCAGAGTCTTTTATGGTTTGCCTCCCTCTCTGTTTGAAACTATTTTTCCCCTTCTCTTTCCCCATGGTCTTCTGTTAAGTTTCTCAAGTTTCACATGTGAGTGAAAGCATATGATATCTGTCTTTCTCTGACTGACTTATTTCACTTAGCATAATATCCTCCAGTTCCATCCACACTGCCGCAAATGGCAAGATTTTATTCTTTCTCATTGCCAAGTAGTATTCCATTGTATATATAAACCACATCTTCTTTATCCATTCATCATTGATGGACATTTGGGCTCTTTCCATACTTTGGTTATTGTTGAAAGCACTACTATAAACATTGGGATACATGTGCCCCTATGAATTAGCACTCCTGTATACTTTGTATAAATTGCTAGTAGTGATATTTCTGGGTTGTAGGCTAATTATATTGTTAATTTTTTGAGGAAACTCCACCCTGCTTTTTAGAGCAACTGCACCAATTTGTATTCCCACCAACAGTGCAAGAGGGTTCCTGTTTCTCCACATCCTTGCCAACATCTGTTGCTTCCTGAGTTATTGATTTTAGCAACTCTGACAGGCATGAGGTATTATCTCAATGTGGTTTTGATTTGTGTTTCCCTGATGGTGAGCATCTGGATGTCTTCTTTGGAAAAGTGTCTTTTCATGTCTTCTGCCCATTTCTTCACTGGATTATTTGTTTTTCAGGTGTTGAGTTTGGTAAGTTCTTTATAGATTTTGGATATTAACCCTTTATCAGATATGTCATTGCAAATATTTTCTCCCATTCTGTAGGTTGTCTTTTAGTTTTGTTGATTGTTTCCTTGCAGTGGAAGCTTTTTATCTTGATGAGGTCCCAACAGTTCATTTTTGCTTTTATTTCCCTTGCCTTCGGAGACGTGTGGAGTAAGAAATTACTGCGGCTAAGGTCAAAGTGGTTGTTACCTGTTTTCTCCTCTAGGGTTTTGATGGTTTCATGTCTCACATTTAGGTCCTTCATCCATTTTGAGTTTATTTTTGTGTATGGTGTAAGAAAGTGGTCTAGTTTCATTCTTCTGCATGTTGCTGTCCGGTTCTCCCAGCACCATTTGCTAAAGAGACTGTCTTTTTTCCATTGGATGTTCTTTCCTGCTTTGTCAAAGATTAGTTGGTCATACATTTGTGGGTCCAATTCTGGGTTCTCTATTCCATTGGCCTTTGTGTCTGTTTTTGTGCCAATACCATGCTGTCTTGATGATTACAGCTTTGTAGTAGAGGCTAACATCCAGGATTGTGATGCCTCTTGCTTTGGTTTTTTTTTTCCAACACTACTTTGGCTGTTCAGGGTCTTTTGTGGCTCTATACAAATTTTAGGATTGTTTGTTCTAGCTTTGAGAAGAATGCCGGTGCAATTTTGATTGGGTTTGCATTGAATGTGTAGATTGCTTTGGGTAGTATTGACATTGTAACAATATTTGTTCTTCCAATCCATGAGCATGGAAGGTTTTTCCATTTATTTGGGTCTTCTTCAATTTCTTTTATAAGTTTTCTATAGTTTTCAGCATATAGATATTTTATATGTTTATATACATTGATTTTGTATCCTGCAGCTTTGCTGAATTCTTGTATCAGCTCTAGCAGCTTTTTGGTGGAGTCTTTCAGGTTTTCCATGTAGAGTATCATATCCTCTGTACAAAGTGCAAGTTTGACTTCTTTGCCAATTTTGATGCCTTTTATTTCATTTTGTTTTCTGATTGCTAAGGCTAGGACTTCCAACACTATCTTAAACAACAGTGGTGAGAGTGGACATCCCTGTCATCTTCCTGATCTCAGGGGGAAAGCTCTCAGGTTTTCCTCATAGAGGATGATATTAGCTATGGGCTTTTCATACATGGCTTTTGTGGTGTGAAGGTATGTTTCTTCTATCCTAACATTCTTGAGGGTTTTTATTAAGAAAAGATGCTATATTTTGTCAAATGCTTTTTCTGCATCTATTGACAGAATTAAATGGTTCTTATCCTTTATTTTATTTATGTGATGTATCACACTGATTGATTTGCAAATATTGAACCCGTCCTACAGCCCAGGAGTGAATTCCACTTGATCATGGTGGATAATTCTTTTTATATGCTGTTCAATTTAATTTGCTGGTATCTTGTTGAGAATTTTTGCATCCATTTTCATCAAGGATATTGGCCTGTGAGTCTCCTTTTATATGGGATCTCTGTCTGGTTTGGGAATCAAGGTAATGCTGGCTTCACAGAGTGAGTCCAGAAGCTTTCCTTCCATTTCTATTTTTTGGAACAGATTGAGAAGGATAGGTATTAACTCTGCTTTAAATATCTGGTAGAATTCCATTGGGAAGCCATCTGGCCCAGGACTCTTATTTGTTGGGAGATTTTTGGTAATTGATTCAGTTTATTCACTGGTTATGAGTCTGTTCAAATTTTCTGATTCTTCCCATTTGAGCTTTGGTAGTATGTGCATGTCTAGGAATTTGTCCATTTCTTCCAGGTTGTCCAGTTTGTTGGCATATAATTTTTCATAGTATTCTCTAATAATTGTTTGTATTTCTGTGGTGTTTATTGTGATCTCTCCTCCTTCATTCATGATTTCACCCACTTGGATTCTCTCTCTTTTTGTTTTGAGAAGTTTGGCTAAGGGTTTATCCATTTTATTTATTTTTTTAAACAAATTTTTAGATTCATTGATCTGTTCTACTCTTTTTAAAAAATTATATAATGTTTATTTCTGCTCTAACCTTTATTATCTCTCTTTTTCTGCTGGTTTTGTGGTTTCTTTGCTGTTCTGCTTCTAGTTTCTTTAGGTGTGCTTTTAGATTTAATATTTGGGATTTTTCTTGTTTCTTGAGATAGGCCTAGATTTGTTGTGTTTTCATTTTCATTTACTTCCATATATTTTTAAACTTCTTCTTAAATGTCTGGTTGGCCCATTCATTCTTTTAACCTCCATGCATTTGGAGGCTTTCCAAGTATTTTCTTGTCGTTGATTTCAAGTTTCTGAAACTGTGATCTGAAAGTGTGCATGGTAAGATATCAATTCTGTTATATATATTGAGGGCTGTTTTGTGACCCAGTATGTGATCTATCATGAAAAATGTTCCATGTGTACTCGAGAAGAATGTGCATTCTGCTGCTTTTGGATGAAAAGTTCTGAATGTATCTGTCAAGTCTATCTGGTCAAGTGTATCATTCAAGGTCATGGTTTCTTTATTGATTTTCTACTTAGATATGTCCATTGTTGTAAATGGAGTATTAAAGTCCCCTGCAATTACTGTATTGTTATCAATAGATTGCTTATGTTTGTGATTAATTGATTTACATACTTGGGTACTCTCAAGTTGGGGGAATAAACATTTATAAATGTTAGATCTCGATGGATAGACCCTGTAATTATGATATAATGCCCTTCTTCATCTCTTGTTACAGCCTTTAGTTTAAAATCTAGTTTGTCTGGTATAAGTATGGCTAGTCCAGCTTTATTTTGACTTCCTGTAGCACGATAGATGGTTCTGCATCCCCTCACTTTCAATCTGAAGGTGTCCTTAGGTCTAAAATGGGTCTCTGGTAGACAGCATATAGATGGATCTTGTTTTGTTTTTTTTTTTTATCCATTCTGATACTCTATGCCTTTTGATTAGGGCATTTAGTCCATTTACATTTAGAGTTATTACTGAAAGATATGGATTTAGGGTCCTTGTGTTATCTGTAGGTTTCATGCTTGTGGTGATGTCTCTAGTCCTTTGTAGTCTTTGCAGTATTTCACTCACAGAGACCCCTTAGACTCTCTTGCAGGGCTGATTTAGTGGTCATGAACACCTTCAGTTTTTGTTTGTCTGGGGAAGCCTCTATCTCTCCTTCTATTCTGAATGACAGCCTTGCTGGATAAAATTCTTGCTGTCTATTTTTCCCATTCAGCATATTGATTATTTCATGCCACTCCTTTCTGGCCTGACAAGTTTCAGTGGACAGGTCTGCCACTACCCTTATGTATCTAACCTTGTAGGTTAAGACTAATTTTTCCGGGGCGCCTGGGTGGCTCAGTCAGTTGAGCATCCGACTTTGGCTCAGGTCATGATCTCACAGCTTGTGAGTTTGAGCCCCACGTCAGGCTCTGTGCTGACAGCTCAGAGCCTGGAGCCTGCTTCTGCTTCTGTGTCTCCCTCTCTCTCTGCCCCCAACCCACTCACATCCTGTCTCTGTCTCTCTCAAAAATAAATAAACATTAAAAAAAATTTTTAAATAAATAAATTTAAAAAAAGACTGATTTTTTCCCTAGCTGCTTTCAGAATTCTCTTGTTATGTTTGTATTTTGCCAGTTTCACTAAGATATGCCATGGTGAAGACCTATTCTTGTTAAATCTTAAGGGAATTCTCTATACCTTCTGAATTTAGATGTCTACTTCCTTTCCCAGATTAGGGAGGTTCTCAGCTATAATTTGTTCAAGTAAACCTTCTTCCCCTTTCTCTCTCTCTCTTCTTCTTCTGGAACTCCTTGATACAGATATTATTATGTCTCACTGAATCACTTAGTTCTCTAATTCTTCCCTCATGGTCTAGTATTTTCTTATCTCTCCTTTTCTTGGCTTCATAATTTTCCATAATCCTATCATCTATTTCACTTATCCTCTGTTCTGTTTCCTCCATCCTTGCTGCCAGTGCAACTAGTTTATTTTCTGCCTCATTTACAGCATTTCTTATTCATGGTGACTATTTCTTAGTTCCTTTATCTCTGCAGCAATAGATTCTCTGCTATCTTCTTTGCTTTTTTCAAACCCAGCTATTAATCTTATGACTATTATTCTAAATTCTTGATCAGATATATTGTTCATATCTATTTTGAGCAACTCTCTAGCTGTCATTTCTTCTTTGAACTTCTTTTGAGAAGAATTCTTCTGTTTCATCATTTTTGGCTAGTTTTCTGTCCTGTATGTATTTTAATGTTTTGTTATCAGTCCTGCTCCTGTGAGTACTACTATAGTAAAAAGGGGTCATACACAGTTTAGGGCCTGGCCCTTCAAAAGGTGTTTTTGGAGTCCATTGAGTGCTCTCTGTTGTTGTTGCCTTATCTCCCTACTTGTAGTGGTGGTTTGGACCTTCCACCAGGTGTGCTTTGATTTGTTCATCAAAGTAACCCTGGAAAAAAATTTTAAAAGGGATGGTGGTGGAAGAAGTCTTATCTCATACAAAGAGAGAAATGACAGGGGCAAGGGAAAGGAAGAGAAAAAAAAAATTGCCAGGCAGAGAATCAGAGAAACTATGCAGCTTAATCCAGAGAGAAACAGAGGGGAAAAAAAAGAAGGAGATACAGAAAAGGTGTAAAAAGAATAGATTAAAAATGTCTATGGCTGGTCAAGTTATTCCTGTGGGTCCCTGGAGATGTTTCTGTTACTCTGTAACCCAGATTCCTGGAATTATGTCTTCTGGTCTCAGTACTACTGTGTTTGAGGTATGAGGGAACTTCAAGTCCCCCTACTTCTCCACCGTGTTGACTCTTTGATCTAAAAATTGTTAATATTAAAAGTAAACATAACAACAATACTTTGTTGCTCAATCTATAATATAAATAAAATGTAAAATGTAGCATCAATAACCTAACATATGAAGGGGTAGTGCAGACATGAAAGTATAAAGTTTCTGTATGCTATTAAAGTTATTATATGCTTAAAATAGAATGTTATAATCTACAGCCATACCACCCTGAACATGCCTGATCTGGTCTAAAATAGAATGTTACTAGTATATTTTATGTAAGCTTCATGGTAACCACAAAGGAAACACCTGCAGATACACAAAAAGATTATGATAAAGGAGTAAAATCATACCACTAGAAAATGTTATCAAATCACAAAGGAAGAGAGCAAGAAAGAAGGCAAGAAACAAAGGATCTACAAAAACAGAAGACAATAAAATGGCAACAGTAAATCTTTACTTATCAATAATTGCTTTAGTATAAATGGATTAAATTCCTAATTAAGAAATAGAATAGCTGAAGTTATTAAAAAAAAAAACGATTCAATGGTATGCTGCATACAAAAGACCTTCTTTAGCTTTAAGGACACACATGCACAGAGTGGAGGAATGGAAAAATATATTTCAAGCAGTGGTAACCAAAAGAAAGCAGGGATGGTTATGCTTATATCAGAAGAAATGGACCTTAAGTTAAAATTGATAAAAACAGACAAAAAAATCATTATATAATGATAAAGAGGTTTCCATTAAAAAGATAAGGAGAGAAGATAAGGAGAGAAGTAAATAAAATCAGAAATAAAAGAAGAGACGATATCACTGATACCACAGAAATACTAAGGATCTTTAAAAATCACCATGAATAACTCTACACCTACAATTATATAACCTAGAAGAAATAGATAGATTTGTAGAAACATACAATCTACCAACACTGAATTATGAAGAAATAGAAAATCTGAGCAGACCATTAAATAAGGATAATACCTAATTACTAAAGCAATAATCAAAAACCTTCCAACAAAATAATATCCCAGGGCCAGATGTTTTCACTGGTGAATTCTAGCAAACATGTGTAGAATTAATACTAATCCTTCTCAAACTATTAGAAAAGTTGAAAACCAGGGAATAGTCCCCAAACTGTTTTACTAGGCCAAACTTGATATCAAGGTCTGGTGGGACACTACAAGAAAAGAAAACTCTAGGCCAATATCCCTGAAGTACATAGTTGCAAAAAGTTTCAAAAAGATACTAGCAAATTGAATTAAACATCACATTGAAAATATATACCATGATCACAGTGTGTTCATCCCTGGGGTGCAAGTATGGTTCAACAAATGCAAATCAATATATGTGTAACATCACATTCATAAAATGAAAGAGAAAAGTGACACAATCCTCTCATGATGCAGAAAAATAATTTAAGAAAATTCAAGAATGATTCATAATAAAAGCTGTCAATAAACTGGGTGTGAATGAGCATAAATCAACATAATAAAAGCCATAAGGTTTGGGATTTCACCAGTATTAAATCCTTGTGATTCCATAAATCAAAAAATGTGTAGTTGAATTTTAATTAAAGGGACTAATGCTTATGTAGAAACTATATCCTTACAAAATTGTCTCTGCTATTACAAAAGACTCACGATAACCATAGAAACAAGTATTATAAATTATAAATTATAATGGAATATTTTATGTTTATTATTTTCATTAAGATCAAATTGAACCATTTTATCTTTTTTGCTATTTTAATAGTAAAACCTGAGAAATAGATTAGTAGGTTAAACCTGAGAAAGCTTTTAGTTACATAATTATTGGAAATTTACAAAACCCTTAGAAGTCATATTTAAGAGCTCAAATATCAGTTTTACAGTTCATGAGTTATTGTGATCTAAATGATGCCTAACTCAACTACATTTTAGATTCATTTCTAGATATCAATATATTTTTTTTTGCCCAGAGATTTTAGAGTCAAATATATTCTAGATTTCCAATAAGAGATGGGGTAATTATGCAATTTTACATTTACCCTAATTTAAGCTACAGAAGAAAACATTACTGTGACTAATCTGAAAGATTGGAGAAGCCTAAATTAATAAACTAAAATGAAATAAGGGAAAGAGATAAGGAAGTTCAAATGTATGTGAAGAGCAATAATCTAAATCTTAAGGAGAAGTTATGTGTTAAAAATATTCTGGGTACAACTATTGGAGAAAGCAGCTAGGGAACTAATAATTCTTAATGTAGTGGTCAAAAAAAATCTTTCTATACCAAATTCTTCATCAGTTCTTCATCAGTTAAGGCTTATAAGTATCATTTTCAAAATAACTCAAACCAACGGACAAAATGTCCCTAGATGCCAAATGTTTCTGTATTCCACACACCACAGTAAGTCCTACTGATTGTTAATTTCGGTGCACTAAAGAACTTCCAAATAAATGTTGCAATGATAATATGATCTTACCAGATAGTTAATAATTAGAATATTTTCAATAATCAGTTTTTTTTTCTTTTGTTAATATGGTTACATAAAAGGATACAGACTTCCCTTTTTTTTGAAGTTATACTTTTAATTCATGGATGGGATGTTTTGGGGGGAATATGTAGTTTTCTTTCTAGGGCTAGGAAGATCGTATGTAGAGACAGCATATATATCTAGAATATTCTGAATAATATAGACTGATAATCCTTTCTTTTCTGATTTTGGTGAAACAATGGTGCTGTACTTTGTAAAATCACATATATATACACTGTCCGATCTAGAAATCATGTTCCCTGATAAGTATACTTAAATTATCATAGATTTCCAGAAGGATAAATACATAAGGACATTTTTGTGATAGGAAAGAGTGGGATTTATATGATGCCAAACATAAGAAGGATGGGATAAGTATAGTGCAATGGAAATATATTATGGAAAGTTTTGTAGCTTTGCAAGATAATCTATTTTGAGATCATTTGATTACCAATTTGGATTGCATATGCAGCCTTACTTTTCCTTTCCTAAGTAGATTAGCATATTTTCAGGCTTCAGAGATTAGGACACAAATATTTTGGGAAGGCAATTATTCTACCCACCACACTCTTCTTATTCCATTCATCTTTCTAGGAACTCATTCCATTATCTTATAATCTGTACCTATTCTCTTTCTTGGTGAATTTTTCTTCTTGAAATGTAAAGTTCTTATCATTTTTCTCTTGTACCCGTCAAAACATCATACAATAAAAATGATACCACTCAGCTTCCAGGTTATAGGTCAGATGGAGGTGGAAAAGTGGCATGGCCAGAAGGGACATGGAAGCTCCATGCAATTCTCCACATACTTTGCCTTACACAGCTCTTCAATCTGACAATTCCTGAGTTATATCCTTTATAACGAACTCATGACCTAGTAAGTAAAATGTTCTCCTGAGTTCTGTGAGTTTCTTTAGCACATAAATCAAGTACAAGGGGGTGTCCATGGAAATTTCTGATTTATAGTCCATTGGTCCAAAACACACATGATAACCAGAACTTGAGATTGGTGTTGACTATGAGGAGGGTAGGGAGGGGGATGTCTTGTGGAACTGAGCACATAATCTGTGGGATCTGATACTATCTCTGGGTAGACAGCATCAGAGTTAAGTTAAATTGGAGAACACTCAGTTGGCGTTGCAGAGTTTCTTGGTGTGAGAATTAAGCCCACATATTTGGTGATCAGAAGAAGTGAAATAGACTATTCTGTGAATAGAGTATTGATGGTAGGGGAGTGTTTTGTTCTGTTTTGTTTCCTTTACATTTGATATCAGAGAGGTAGTGTGTATTAGCATAGCCCTAGCTAACAGAAATATGAGGTTTGTGAAGAGAAAGATAAAAGGGCAAGAAATGAGGAATCTTTAATTCCTGAGTGGCTACGTGGTTCCCCCCCCCCAGGGTATACAGCACCAGCTGTGCAGCAATCCATAACGGATTACCATAAAGGTAAAAGTTCTAATCGAACTTAGAGATGGATCAGACTCCTGGGGAGTTGGTTCACCAGATGCCTAAGGAAATGCAAAATAACAAGAAAAAGGAGAAAAATTTAATCCCTTGGTTACTGGTATCCATAATAGCTAAAATGAAATTAAAAGAGAGTGTTGGCTCAAATATGGATGCTAGACCATATTCAGATTTTAATATAAGCTTCAGCCACTAACCTTAAAGCTGGCTTCTGTGGGGAAAAAAAAAATTATTAGGGTCAAAAGAATGTATCCATAAGACCTCTGATTACCAGGAAAATGGTCCACGTCAGGTGGGAGCAAAACCAACTATTAAAATCAGGGATATGGTGTGAAGGAGTTGTTTCATTTTGTGTATTGCAATCAGAACATTTACCAAAATGGATTTTAAGAGTAATTCAGGGGGATTTTCTCCGGTGTTGAATGCTACAGGATGGAAGAGTATGTTTGGGTTGATATAAGATCCACAGCTCATTATGGAGCAATCATAGATGACTTTCCATGATCTAGGTATAGAGCAGGTTATTCCCAAGGAAACAGCCAGCTTGATAGGCTGGACAAAAGCCACCATAAGGTCTGTTTACCCTGAGAGGGGAAACTGTCTACCCCTATAAATGCCAAGTGGAACACTCCAGATGAAGCAGCTGATATGGTTCACATGTAGCAAGCCAGGTGTCCCATGCTCTGTGATAATTGGGATAATCACCCACCAAATATGCCCATTACACAGGCCACGATAAATGCTGTGGTTAAGAGAGACCCCATGAAACTTTGCAGCACAACTGAAAGGCAGTTCAGAAACCTTTATGAAAGTTTCTCTCTGAGCTTCTCCTGGATCTTCAGATACCAACAAAAACATTAGGTTGATTAACAGGAGAAAAGAGAAAGGAGAGAAGAAAGTCAAGGGATTATTTTTAACAATGTGGAATAAAACAGTTATTACTAACGAAAGTGAATAAAGCAAATACTGGTAAGAATGTAGCAAAGAGGAAACAGAAAAGGAATAGTCAGGGGTCTTACCCCAGAAGGATGGAAACCTTTAGATAGTTATTAAGAAACGCGATGAGGGGTACCTGGGTGTCTCAGTCCATTAAGCGGCCGACTTCCGCTCAGATCATGATCTCCCAGTTGGTGAGTTGAGCCCCGTGCTGGGCTCTGTGCGGACAGCTCGGAGCCTGGAGCCTGTTTCCGATTCTGTGTCTCCTTCTCTCTCTGCCCCTCCCCTGCTCGCTCTCTCTCTCTCTCTCTCAAAAATAAACATTAGAAAGAGAGAAACGAAGAAAAAGAAAGAAAGAAAGAAAGAAAGAAAGAAAGAAAGAAAGAAAGGAAGGAAGGAAGGAAGAAAAAAAAAATGTGATGAGTGGGGCTCCTGGGTGGCTTGGGTGGTGAAGTTGATTTTGGCTCAGGTCATGATCTCAAAGTTCTGCTCCTCCCCAGCTTGCATGCGTACGTGCACGTGCGTGCTCATGCTCTCTCGCTCTCTCTCTCTCTCTCTCTCTCTCCCCAAATAAATATATAAACAAACATTAATTTAAAAACAAAATAATGCAATGAGTAATGCAGGCATTGATGGGGTTAAAGCAAAGGTTTTAATACAGCATTAACAAAGGTTGGACAGGCCCCTAACAGGTTCCCTAACATGAAGGGTCCCCAAACAAGTCTGCTATATTTACCCCAGCTTGGAGAAATTTAAAAAGCCAGAGGCAGAGATTACAATGAGAAACCTGACCAGCACTTGATTGGGATAGTGGTAGGACAAATTGACCAGATAAAGATTGACAAAAGAGCCAGGGTCTCTTGGCTCCACCCCTAGCTAGGAACCTAAAGCCTTTTTCTGGTGAGAGGATTAAATGGTCAGGGGATGGAGAAGAGAAGTTCCCAGGATTCCTTGATATAGGAGCTCCATGCACTGTGGTACAAAATCCATTGTATGCGCCTTGACTCAGGCTACGATTAGGTTAAAAGAACCAAAAATTATATGGGTTGATAGCATTACAAAAGTGGGAATGTTTAAATAGGTTTTATGTAAACATGTAGTGTTTCTTTTACCTGAATGTATGGAAATACGTTCTTATGGGAATGGATATTATGTCTGGCTGAGGAGCATTTCCCCTCTCTCCTACTATAAAATGAAAATCTATCGATGAAGTTCTATTCTATAGTTAGGAATGTAAGGATTGATGGAATTAAGGTAAGGTTGGTAAGATAATTGGTCATGTGAACAGGCTTTATGTGAAGTAATTGTGTCTTTTTTTTTTTTTTAACCTAATTGTATTATGGGGATAGACAATGCATGTGACTGGGGAATGATTCCCTTACCTAGTATTATAAAACAGAAGGCATGAAGTCTGCCCTTCAAGCAATATTAATTGGACATGCTAAATGGGAACCAGTATAATTGCCTGAGCCCAAACAGAATAAAAGCTGGCATGCTGGTAGGAACAAATTCTCCGTGATAGCCCTTTGAGGAGCTAAGAATGGGGATTACGGCAAAAGCTTGTTAGTGTCTCCCAACAACGATCAATCGCTGGAACTCTGGACTAAAGAATTTCCATTTGATGGACATTTATTACCTTGCTATCAGACATTAATTGAAGATGCCCTTATGACTGAAGTACATAAATTACCTTGAAACCTGAAATACCTATAATATTTTGGGTGATGTCAGAGAAATGCTCTCATAGGAATGACAATGCCTAGAAGAGGTACAAAATAAAATGGAAATGGTGTATACGGTCTCATGGAAGGTACATACCTGGGAAATGCAAAAAGGAGAAATTCAAAAGCAGGGATACTCTTTTCCCCTGGGACTGACTTTGGAAGAGCACCAGGAGCTATATGACTATGCAGTTCACGCCAAGTTGGGGAGGACACACGTATTATAACAACTGTTTTTTTTTCTTTCTCCCCTAAGTCACCTCAACTTTTAAAATTTCCTCCTACTTGAGGTGGTGCTCACAGGACCAGGGCTACAAGTACAAATGTTGGTGGCAGAGAAGATTCCTAAGGAAGAAACCCTAACTGTAACTGTTTACTATTTTTAAACCTTCATGTCAGAATTCTAAAGGGCCTCATGGAAAGGGTTATGCCTTCACTCCATCTGGCAAAATTGGAATTAACAATGAACGAGAGTCAATTTAAATTTACATGGAAAAAACAGATGAACAGGAAAAATTTTAAATGCACCTGAAAAAATTAACAGCACATGCAGGATGTGAGATATATATATATATATATTTTTTTTCTTCCTTTCTTTCTTTTTTCTTCCTTTCTTTCTTTCTTTCTTTCTTTCTTTTAGAGAGAGACAGAAAGTGAGTGGAGCAGAGGGAAAGAGAGACTCCTGAGCAGGCTCCACACTCAGCACAGAGCCCAATGTGGGGCTTGATGCAGGGTTTGATCCCACCACTCTGGGATCATGACCTGAGCTGAAATCAAGAGTCAGATGTTCAACTGACTAAACCACTCAGGTGCCCCAGGACATGATATATTCTATAGGACAACTGTGTTGGTTTCTTCAATAAATCAATGGCATTGACAGCAACAACACCAAAAGTAGGGAGGGGAGACTGAATTAAAATACAAGAAACTTAAGAGATACAACCTAATGTAAATATAATATATGGACCACCATGGGTCCTGATGCACATAAACAAATGGTGTATTTTTATGACCTCAGAAAAATTTGATTATTGATTCAGTATTAGTTCAAATCAATGAACCACTTGATAATTTTGTTTGAAATAATACTAGTTTTACTGTTGTATACAAATATACACTTTTTTCAGAGTTCACTTGTAAACTGATGTGTGGAATTTGTTTAAATGCTTTAGAGCAAAGAAAGGTATATGTAAATTACTTATAACAGGATCTTGATAATTTGGGTAATAAGGGGGTACATCATACTTATATCACTGTTTCAAATATACTTTTAAAACTGTATAATAATTTTGTTAAATATGATGTTTTAAATGGCAGAAACAAAATGAAAAAACTTGTTTAGAGAAAAATAATAAAAATTAAAACATGATTTGGCCTTATTTATTCTTCCCCTTCAACTACTTTTTGTAACTAAATTAGCAGACCATCTGATGGAAGTGGGATGTAATATGTTATTTGTTGATTAAATACTAGTATTGTCCCATACAATATTTTTTCCATAAACTATGTTTTTAAAAATTAAAGGAACTTGCTATAAACTGAAATATGTCTTCTCAAAATTCACATGTTGAAGTCCTGACCCTCAGTACCTTTGAAAGCGATTATGTTTAAACATTTGGCTTTTAAAAACTTAATTAAGATTCTGTATTTTGGTTTGCCTCTTTTTTCCCTTTGTTCATTTGTTTTGCTTCTTAAATTCTGCATGTGAGTGAAACCATATGGTTTTTGTCTTTCTCAGACTCCAGAGGGGCGGTGGGTAGGTAGATGGATGAAATAGAAGTAAATTAAGAGTATACTTATCTAGAGGATCTCTTTTGCATTGTTGGTGAGAATGCAAGCTGGTGCAGCCACTCTGGAAAACAGGATGGAGGTTCCTCCAAAAATTGAAAATAGAACTACCCTACGACCCAGCAATTGCACTACTAGGCATTTATCCAAGGGATAAAGGTGTACTGTTTTGAAAGGGTACATGCACCCCCATGTTTAGAGGCGTACTATGAAGAATAGCCAAAGTATGGAAAGAGCCCAAATGTTCATCGATGGATGAATGGATAAAGAAGATGTGGTATATATATACAATGTAGTATTATTTGGCAATCAAAAAGAATGAAATCTTGCCATTTGCAACTACGTGGATGGAACTGGAGGGTATTACTCCAAGTGAAATTAGTCAGAGAAAGACAAAAATCATATGACTTCACTCATAAGAGGACTTTAAGAGACAAAACAGATGAACATAAGGGAAGTAAAAATAATATAAAAACAGGGAGGGGGACAAAACAGAAGAGACTCATAAATATGGAGAACAAACAGAGGGTTACTGGAGGGGTTTTGGGAGGGGGGATGGGCTAAATGGGTAAGAAGCATTAAGGAATCTACCCCTGAAATCATTGTTGCACTATATGCTAACAAATTTGGATGTAAATTAAAAAAAAAAAATAAGTTAAAAAAAAGTACACTTATCATGATGAGCACCAAGTAATATATGGGAGTGTTAAATTGCTATATTGTACACCTGAAACTAACTCAACACTGTTAACTATACTGCAATTACAATTTTTTAAAAAAATTTAAGGAGTTAACTAAGTTAAAATGAGGCCCTTAGTGTGAGTCCTAATACCATGTAATTGTATGTATAAAAAGAAAATAAATAAGACATACAGAAAAACCATGAATGTACATGCATAAATAAAATGTCATGTGAGGAACAGCCAGAGGTAGACATCAGCAAGTTGAGAAGAAAGCATATGTTAAAAAAGAAAGAAAGAAGAAAAAAAAAAGAAAGAGAGAGAGAGGGAGGGAGGGAGGAGGAAGGAAGGAAGAAAAACAGAAAGAAAGAAAGAGCAAGAAAGAAAATGTTCACACCAAATAGTTCCACAGTTTAGTCCTGCAGAATCTAGAAATCTTGCAGCCTTCATGCATTTTTTCTCTTAATCACTTCTCGGCTTTTTGGCTAAGGTCAAGTGCATTTTTTCTCGTAATCCTGTTCAGTTCAAGTGGCAATGTTATTGCTTATATGACCTCATAATCTCCTTATCAAGTGATATTCCAGCCACATTCCAAGTGTTTTCTGAAAATGCTGCCTCATGTTTTTGCAATATGTACAGGCTGAGAATTTTTTAAATATTTATTTTATTTTTTTTCAAATGTTTATTTATTTTGAGGGGAACAGAGAGAGGGAGAGAGAGAATCCTAAGCAGGCTCCATACTCAGTGCAGAGCCCAACTTGGGGGCTCAATCCCACGACCATGTGATCATGATCTGAGCCAAAATCAAGAGTCAAACATTTAATACACTGAACCACCCAGGTGCCCTGAGAATTTTTTGAAACATTTAAATAATGGTTTCTTTTTGCTTAACAATCTCTTCTTCTCTTAATAGTCCCTCTTCTCTTATTTTACTTAAGTAGTCAGGAGAAACCAAGTCACTCCTTCAGTGCTTAGAAATGCTTATAACTCTGTAGGATAAATATCTAATTTCATCACCCAAGTTTTACCTTCCAGTAAACACCAAAATACATAGATAATTCCATAGAGATCTTTGCCACTTTATAACAAAATTGCCTTTCCAACAGTTTTCAATAACGTTTCCCATTTCCATGTAAGACCTCACCAGAGTGGCCTTTAACATTTGCAACTATATTTCTAACCAACATACTATACATTATTATTTATGTATTATTGAGGAAGATGGAAACTTTCTCTTTAATGCTTTTTATTGATTGATAAATGCATGTATGTTGAGTTCTCCTCAGGCTCTCTCTTAATGTCCACATTTCTAGCATGGTTCTCAAAATTCTTCCAGATTCTAATCATTTCCTGGTACCAAAGCTGCTTCCACATTTTGAGGTATTTTTTTTTTTTTTTAGCACTCCTACTTCTCAGTACCAAAATCTGTCTTCCCTCAGGTTGTTAGAGCAAAATACCAAAGACTGGGTAACTGAAATAAGAGAAACCAATTGCTGACAATTCTAGAAACTAGGAAGTCTAGGATCAAGGTGCCAACATGTTCAACATTGTCAGAGCTTTCTTCCTGGCTTGCAGAAGACCACCTTCTCACTGCGTGTTCACAGAGACAGATCAAAAACATGCTCTCTCACATCTCTTCTCATAAAAGCACTAATCCTATCCTGAGAATCCCACCCTCAAGAACTCATCTAAACCTAATTACCTCCCAAGGGCTTATCTCCAAGTACCATCACATCTGGGATTAGGGTTTCAACATATAAATTGGGACGTCAAAATTCAGTACATGTAACAGTTATATGAATGGTTATGATTCAACGTCTTGTTGTGATTTAACCTACTTGTGAGTCTCACTCTGGAGAAAGGGAAATCCCAATGACCTATGATAACATAAGATTGAAAAGTAATTTAAAAATGAGTAAAAGTACATACATATCAGCTATTATCTCAATGACATTGATGTATAATGCAAACATACCCTTTTAAAAATTTGGACTTTGTTGTGATGTCTGGGTGGCTCAGCCGGTTAAGCGTCCAGCTCGGTTTTAGCTCAGGTCATGATCTCACAGTTCATGATCTCGAGCCCCGAGTCAGGCTCTGTGCTAACAGTGCAGAGCCTGCATGGGATGCTTTCTCTCAATCTCTCTCTGCCCTGCCCCTGCATGCACTCTCTTTATCAAAATTAAATGACATTAAAAAACTTTGGATTTTATTTAAAAGCTTGCAATCTTGTAAGTTTTCCCTTTCAAATCTATTAATCAATGTTATCTATAAATACAAAATATATAAACAATAGATGGATATAGAAATAAAACAGAAATAAAAATTATTTTGAATAATAAAAATAAACCTTAATAAATTACACTTTCATGTTTAAAACATTAAGCTGCCTTTTTATATAGGAATAATCAATGACTAATCAAAACATTTAGTTTTTAAAACTTTATAATAGATAAACCTTTTTCTTCAAACTTATATATTTTCTAGTAGATATTGCCAAACATGAATTTGAAAATCCCTGATTAGTAAATTAGAATACATGAGTGAAAGGCATAACAGTTATTACATTTAATAAATAATAAATACTTTTCTATGAAGGTTTTCCCTAAACTACATCAACTATTTTCATTACAAAAGCTCTATTTCATAGACTCTGAAACCAGTATTTCCAGAAATATCTTCTGTTGTCATTTGAAAGCCTATATTATCAATTGCAAAATAATAATAATATTATTCTTATAACATGTTTCCCCTGTTCCTTTCAAAATTCACCATGTTCCTCCTATAGAGTTATTTCCTAAAGAATTATATGAATAGTATTAATATTTACATACCACTAGCTGACTAATTATCTAGATTATTAGCCCAAAGAAGATCAGCAAATATATCTTGCGATGATAAGCCTGATAGCCACAAAATCATAAAATATCTGACAGAGCCTGATGCTAACTATGCCTAGATTTAATTAAATTTCCCACAATTTTATTTGATTATTTATGAAGTACTAAAATTGGGCGGGAAAAAACCTTAAGTTTATCTAAATGTTAAGGGTAAGCTCAGAGAGACATTACAGCTGTGCAAACTCTTTGTGTAGTCATTAAAATATTACACAAATGCAGTGGAAAAAAATGTAAGCTAGGATGGTGGCAATCTTTCAGAAAAAAACTCATGGTAGCTACAGAGAAAAAAATTGATAGTAAATACACAAAAGAAAATGAGGAAAGAATCTAAACATTACACTAAAGAAAACACACACACACACACACACACACACACACACACACACACAAGAAAATGGGCTGGATTCTATAATGAAAAGACAAAGTGGCTGAATGAATAGAAAACAGGACTCTCAATATGCTGTCTATAAGAAATTCACTTCAAACCTAAAGACACTAGCAAACTCAAAGTGAAAGAATGGAAAAATATATAGTATGCAAACATAAATCAAAAGAAAGCTATAGTCCTAACTCATTTTCACACACTCCCTCCCCATATTTTTAAAGCACTTTTTAAAATGTTTATTTATTTTTTGAGAGAAAGTGACAGAGCACGAGTGGGGGAGTCATAGAAAGGAAGATACAGAATCCAAAGGAGGCTCCAGGCTCTGAGCTATCAGCACAGAGCGGGAGGAGGGCTCCAACTCACCAACAGGACATCATGAGACCTGGGCTGAAGTTGGACGTTTAATCGACTGAGCCACCCAGGTGCCCCTAAAACATTTTTTTAAAGGTATATTTATTTAGAGAGAGAAAGAGAGAGCATGAGCAGGGGAGGGGCAGAGAGAGAGGGAGAGAGAGAATCCCAAGTAGGTTCTGAGCTGTCAGCACAGAGCCCCACAGCACTCCCCATTTTTAAAAAACATATATGGATTTGGAGAGATTTATCTATGGGCATTTTTTCTTATTGGGTCTTATATGTCACAGTAAATAAAATCTCTTTTTAGAAATTTGAATAAATATTTATGAAAATATTAAACAAAAGCACAAGTAAATATATATTAATAAGATCAAATTGATTCCTGAATGCAATATATACAAATGTTGAAGAAGCAACCGTTAATGTAGCTCCAGAGAACTGGTAAGGGAAAGATGTGTACTTAAGTTTGAATGATGGAATGACTTTCGAAGAATGAGACATTGAATATCCATTGGGAGAGGTTGAGAGAAGGCATTTGGTTGAGAGGAATGACTTCTAGTACAAAGGGGATGCTGAAGAGAATGTTGAGGTGAGTCTAAAGGTAATTGGCTGTAGAATGTGATACTAGATTATGACATGCCTTAAGAAATGGTCTAAAGCATCAATAGTTAGTCTTGGGCACATTAAGGAAGAAACTACCAGTTCTAAATAGAGAATAGAGAATATCAGAGTCAAGAACATTTCAAGGTGCTCAGTTAGGTAGAGGATCTATTTTCATTTAGGTTCTGAGTTTTGAAAATTGGGATGGCAGTTACTGTGGTATCTCTCCCGATCAGATGGGGGCCCCCAAATGTGGAGCTACCCAATCAGGTGGAAGCCAGCAATGAGGGCAGTGAAAGAATTCACTGGAAGCAGAACAAAGGAGATAGAGGTTTATTAAATACACCATGAGGGAGCAGGTAGGCAGGATAGCAAGGCTGAGATTGTCTACTAGGAGGCAGTGGTAAGGGCCACAGTTGTAGGGGGGAGTGAGAGAGTATGGGAAGGTATGGAATTTTCCCTATTTTTGTAACTATGTCTGGTTGTAAGTAGCCCATTGGTTAGTTAGGTTGTATGGCTATTTCCAGGTAGGTCACTTAATCAGCCTATTTGCATTCGGCTTGGTGGTCACTGTGGGACCTTTTGCCTTGATCAAGTTTCCATTGCTCAAGCCTGTTGCCTAAAAGCTGCCTCTACAGTTACACCTTCAGGACCCACTGGGGTGGGAGATTTTTGATGTTTATAACTGCATTATCTACAATAGCCAAATTATGGAAAGAGCCCAAATGTCCATCAACTGATAAAAGGATAAAGAAGTGGTGTATATATACAATGGAATATTACTCAGCCATCAAAAAGAATGAAATCTCACCATTTGCAATGACATGGATGGAGCTAGAGTGTATTAGGCTAAGTGAAATAAGTTAGAGAAAGACAAGTATCATATTATTTCACTCATATGTGGAATTTAAGAAAGAAAGCAAATGATCATAGGAGAAAAAGAGAGGCAAACCATAAAACAGACTCTTAAATATAGAGAAAAAAACCTGATGGCTACCAGAGGGGAGGTGGGGCAGGTGGTTTAAATAGGTGATGGCCATTAAGGAGAGCACTTGTGATGAGCACTGGGTGTTGTATGTAAGTGTTAAATCACTAAATTGTACACCTGAAACTAATATTACCCTGTATGCTAACTAACTAGAATTTAAATGAAAACTTACTTAAAAAAGAAACAAAAACTTATTTTAAAAAAGACCAAAATAATAATTTTTTGAAAGACAGAATACATACATAGCCATAGTGTTATAGCCAGAACTCAAAGAAAAGTCAAAGTGGGCAATAAAAACCACACTCTCATTAAAAGTTCCAGAAAGAGGAAGAAAAAAAGTGAAAATTGAGATAGAAATAATAATGATATGTAAACAAATATCTATCTGTATATGTGTTCCCAATAACTACTGGCTCACTTCAGTGTGAATGGGGGAATATATACCACAGGTTGGAACCAAAGAACTGGTTGAAGACTGACTGACCACATGGTAAGGTCAGGACACCCTAATGTGGATATAATGCCCAGAGTAAGTCTTCCATGATTTAACATGTCAAAGCTTTCCTTTTTATGCCTATTGGTTTTTTACTCACACTGGAGTTAAGTTATGGGTACATTATTGTTGACATATCAACCATGCAATTGTACAATGAAGAAATTTGATAAGTGTCTACAAAAATAACCCTTTAAAACTATCTGTACTGAACTTATATATCCTGCATTCAAAAGTAAGTACAGATAACTAAAGGTGACCTGAGGTATGAGAAAAACTTACAATACTAAAAAAGGCCAATGTGGCAACAGTTGATAATGCTGAAGGGAATTGAGATAATTCAGTAAAAGAAGAAAACTTTTAAAACAATTCTATTCTAATTGGTATAGAATTCTATATCAATTCAGAAAAGTATTTAGTATTCAGAGATGGATTGCATTCATCAAGTTCAAGTGCTTATCTCAACCAAAAACAACTACAAAAATGCTTACAGCAGCATTATTTAAAATTGCCCCCACTGGAAAAAAAATTTTTTTTCTCACTAGTAGAGTGGATGAACTATAATATTTGTGGGGCACCTGGGGGTTCATAAAGCTATTTGCATGTAAACATACACTATTCTTCAAGGCAAGAGAAGGATGCCAAAGGTGATTCAGAGATCATCGTGGCTGCCATTCCCATCAAAGACCTAGAGTACACAGGCCCCAGGTACAGGGCTACGTCCATCTTAGTTTCAAAGGATGGGGCCAACATCCAAGGGAGCTATGGGGATCCAGCTCAACTCCCATCCTGACAACAGAAGCATGTAGGGGTGAGGTCACCTCAGAAAACCACTTCATGGGAACGCCATGGTGGCTCAGTCAGTTAGGCATCTGACTTTGGCTCAGGTCATGATCTCCAAATTTCTTGGGTTTGAGTCCTGCTTGGGGCTCTGTGCTGACAGCTCAGAGCCTGGAGCCTGTTTTAGGTTCTGTGTCTCCCTTGTTCATGGTCTGTCTCTCTCTCTCTCTCTCTCTCAAAAATAAATAAACATTAAAAAAAGGTAAAAAAAAAAAGAAAAGAAAAAGAAAAAAGAAAACAAGAAAATCACTGCATGAACAGCACCCCATTGGGATGTGGGAGTGACATGCTGTCCAGTGGGTCCAAAAAACAGGTTCTCCACTCCAGTGGGTCCATAAAGTGGGATCTCTGCCCCACTGAGTCTGAAAGGCAGAGCATCTAGCCAAAGAGGATTGTTTTTGAGCCTTAAGTTTTAATGGAAGTTAGTAGAATTTCCTCTATTAGGTTTTAGATTTACTTGAGATCCATGATCCCTTTCTTCTTTCTTATTTCATCATTTTGGAATGGGAATGCCATATTTTATGCCTACCGCACACTGTATTTTGGAAGTACATAACTTGTTTGATATCATGCATTCACAGCTGAAGAGAAAATTTGCCTCAGGACAAATCATGCCCTGAGTCTCACACCATCTAACTTAGATGATATTTAGATGACATTTGGAAATTTAGAGTTAATGCTAAAAAGAGTTAAACCTTTGGGAACTACTATAATAAAATGAATGTATTTTTCACGTGAGAAAGAATAAATTGGGGGGGGGAGCTATGTATGGAATGTGATGGATTATTTGTTTCCCCAACATGCATATGTTGAAATCATAGCCCCTAATGTGATGGTATGTAGGAGGTAATTAGGCATTGGAAGTGGAGCCCTCAAGAATGGGATTAGTACCCTTATAAAAGAAAGCCCTGAGAGCTGTTTTTTTCCACCATGTGAGAACATTAAGGGAAGACACCATCTGTGAAACAGAAAGCAGGCTCTCACTAGACATTGAGTCTGCTGGCATCCTTATTAAACTTCTCGGCCTCAAGAATTGTGGGAAATAAATATTTGTTGTTTAAACTGGTAATTTTGTTCCAGGAGCCCAAATGGACTAAGACAAATCTCTTAAGATAGGTATTTTAGACCATTCATTTTAAACAATGTGTATGAAGGCTTCTTCAGTAATTCACATTTGAGGAAATGTACAAGAGGAGTTATAAGAACAAAGAAGAGAAGACGTTGCCAAGAGATATTAAAAATTGATTTAATTTTAACTAGGTGGTAAGTCCAGTAGGGAATTCAGAGACTTAAAGAGTTCCTAGGTGTAGGTTGAGAGACTAGGTTAGTGATTGTGCCACTAACAATACATAGAATGCAAGTCTCTAGTTAGAGAACGTGAGCAGGGAGATGAAGCGTAACTTTGAAATGAGTCCAATGTAGGTTATTGAATTGATTCTCCCAGGCAATCTTAAAAGTTCTATGACTATGCCCATCTTCCAAATGATGAAACTAAGTCTTCACATTACTTCACATAACTATGTGATTCATACAGTCGAAAAGCAAACCCAAATATCATGATTCAGAAGTTCATTTTTTTTTATCAAAGTGCTATACAGCATTTCTAATAATTATTGAATGGATGATGAAGCAAAGTAGTGTATTAGACATTCAAAGAAGGGAGTAATCAACGGGACTGCCACACTGTGAACCCATTTAATAAAAACCTCTATATGTATTAGGACAACCAGATTAACCTGCCAAATTTTGTAAATTTTATTTTGTTTCCCAGATACCCTAATCTTCAAGTGTATTGGAAAGTAGCAAAAGGGAAAAAAAAATCTTATTTCTAACTATGCATAAGGTAATAGGCTTATTTTAAGGGAAAACATTTTAATTCAGTAAGAAGTATAAGCAAGCTCCTTAAGAGGTGGGCCTACATCTCATTCATTTCTGATGCTCCCATTTCAAAGGGAACATAGGTATTCAACAAAAATACATCTATGAGTATTGACATGGCTTTTGTCCCAACATATTTGCTTACCTAATATTGAAAAATCAGTATGTGCTTCTCTGAAATGGAGAATTGACAACTACAAAATGTATTTTTAATCATAACGTCAAATCCTGTACTTATTCTGTGCTTGGCCACTAATGAAAATGTAATTTTTATAAGAATATATTTATTGTGAGAGATCAACTCCAACTGTAAGATTTTATTTATAGGTTTTTTTTTTGTTATTTTTTTGTTTTTGTTTTTGTTTTGTTTTGTTTTACTATGTAGAGTTTTAATGATAATGAAGCATGTACTTTAATTCTCTGGAATGCTGCACAAATTCCATGCTATATTACTCAGCCTGCATTGTTCTCTGGGGTCTGGTTTTTCACAAAAGACGTAACTGTTATCAACGTTAGATTGTATTATATTACATTTGAACAAAGAAATATGACAGAAAGGAAATCCATTTGTAACCTCTTCCAAGAATTGTTCCCTGTGGTTCCAAATCTCGAAGCGCCTTAAAAATGTACTGTGTGTACATGTGCTTATTTTGCTTATTTTTTTTCTTACTTACATATTTTACTCTCACTATGAACTGAATTTCCTATGGGAAGTTACCTTGGCATATAATAGGCATTCAATGCATTTCTTATGATATGTCTTGTACTACATGCAGACACTTCTATTATGTATGTGTTATAAAACTGTTTCAGTTGAGAGGTGACAAAATAGAGACCTTATCCAGGAGATTAACTGGCTTTTCCAGATAAGGATGCCTTGTGGTGTAGCTGAGGTACTTTGGAAACTAAAGAAAAAAAATCCACAGATCCGGCAATCCTTTCTCTTCATGTCTATGAAGCCTCTGATGTGCAAATATATTTATAAACTATAGTATGTGTGTATGTATGTATGTGTCCATCTATTTTTCCTTATCTATACATTCAAGTAATTTAATATATAGTAAATAGGTAAATTGAAAGGATTACTTCTACTTAGCAGGTACATCTTTCTAAGGAAATAGGCTATTGTTTATGTCACTTTTAGCCTATCTTTTTGCATCTACTATCAGAAACGTTAGTTGTGGGCCAAGCTGAAGATCTCATTTCCAAAGAACAGACTCACTAGATAAAATGCTGATAAATTGAACTCTAACAATGGCTTCCAATTTTATCTATGCACCAACATCTCCAACATCTCCCGTAGAATACATAAAACCCTAGAACTTCTGAGTCAGAATCTCTGGAGATGAAGCTTAACTAAATTACCTTAAAACATCTCAACAGTTGTGCAGCCCACAGTAAAAAGCAATGGGTTAGAATGAGGCACATTAATCAGACTTTTCAAATGCATCTCTCAGGTGCAAATTTGATCAGACCCAAGTAGATAGTATGATGTGGAAGACAAACTTTATAAAGGGAAATGCTATGTGTGTATAGATTGCTCCTTACAAGGGAGTCCAAAAAGTCTGTATTACAAGGCGAAGAGAATGTTTCTCTTTACAGAAGCCACTTTCAGCACATTTACAAAAATAAGTTGATCAATTACTTTTTTGTAGCCAAAGATTATGAAATGGAATATAAATAGATGCAAAAAGAGAGATTAACTAAAAAAGAAGAGATGTGTTCATAGGAAACTGAAACGCAATATCTGAATTAAAATTTGCAACAGTTGAAATTACAATTAGAATTATTCTGGAAAAAGCCAAGCAAGTGTTTTAACTATAGTAATGCACATTTTTTTTAAAGTGGAAATAAAATGCAAAGAAAGAAAATGGGAAATATGGGAGAAATAGAGATAAAACTAAAACTCAAGTAGAAATTTCTAAGAAAGAAAATATCACATCTGAAACTAAGCAACTCTGAAAAAGGTAATTAAAATTCTACTGAGCTGACAAAAGACCCTTGGTGATTCATAAAAATATGTTTCACTATAACCTGCAGGTCCTTTAAGAAAAACTGGTGTGGAAAATGTTAAATTGCCAAAGTTAAAATATTCCTTAAAAATCTAGATTTTCAAGATCTCTAAAAAGGACAGAATGTATAAAGAAAAATAAAATAATGCTGACCTTAGTGTTCTCTAGAATTTCAAATTCCCAATTCAATTGAGAATTGTGGGAACTATTACACCGAAAAATGTTGAGAACCAAGAATTTCATTCATTTGTGGACCAAGTTAACAGGAAGATTTCTGAAATATGTAACATTTCAGAAGATACATCATCTTACCTGTTTATTTTAAAATTATTTTTCAAAGATGTGCTCTGATTACTGGAGAGATAATTTATGATTGAGAAAAATATAACAAAAATCATTTGAAAGTCTCTGGGATTATAAATGAGCAAAACTCTCAATCCATGAAAGTAAAAGTCAGGTGAAATCTTCAGATTAGACCATCACAAAGGGTTGCATATGTGCACTTATAAGAATGTAGTGCAGTTTCAATGACTTTCATGGCATTTAGATGCAGCTCCATATAAATAACTCTTGGAATATGGTAGAGGCACAGGATAAGATTATCTCCCCTAACTTCCTTGTAAAAACAGAGCAGCTAGGATAGCAAACTCCAAAAGCCATGATAAATATCTATAAAAAAACAAACAAACAAAACTAAGTGACAAAATATCCCATATACATCCCTGTATAACAAGGTAGGAAAATCACCAATGGCTGTTAAGACCTGTGCACTGTTGCCTCACCTCTGTGCAAAAGCAAGCAGAGGGGTGCAAAAGGAGATTCTATGGTCAAGGGAACAGGAGAATCCCAAAATTTTCATCAGGTTCTCACTGAATGGTGAAAATAAAAAGTAATAACAGCAAATGCTTGAGAGAATGTGGAGAAGCTGTCTTATATATTGCTAGTGGAAATGGAAAATGGTGCAGCCACTCTGGAAAAAAAAAATTGCAGTTTCTTTTGAAACTAAACATACAATTACTATATGACCCAGAAATTTCGCTCTTGGGCATTTATCCCAGAGAAATAAAAACATATTCATATAAGCACCTATACAGGAATGTTCATACAAGCTATTTTTTATTAGAGCAAAAAATCAGAAAGGTCCAGATGTCTTTCAAGGATGAATTGTTAAACAAAATGTGATATATATAACTCCACAATACTATTTGGCAATAAAAGAACACGACTATCAATTAACAATTCACACAACTTGAAAGTATCTGCAAGGAATTATGCTGAGTGAAAAAAGCCAATACCAGAGGCTTCATGCTGTATGATTCCACTTCTTCAGTATTTTTGAAATGACAAAATTCTAGAAATAGAGAGCAGATTCGTGGTTTCCAGTGTTTAGGGACTGGGGTAGGAGGGGAGGGATGGGGCAGTGACGGAGGGAGAGAAAGTTTGGTGTGGTTATAAAAAGGCAACATGAGAAATGAGTACAGGTCATGGAACGATTTTCTGCTTTTTATCTGTATTTTTTTAGTACGGTAAACTATACATAACATAATATCATTTTTAGCCATCTGTAAGTACACAATCTGGTGGCATTAATTACTTTCACAATGTTGTATAACCATCACCACTATCTATGTCCAAAATCTTTTCATAATCTCCAACATAGACTCTGTACCCACTAAACAAGTAACTTCCCCTGGGGCTCCTGAGTGGTTCAGTTGGTTAAACATCTGACTTTGGCTCGGGTCATGATCTCACAGTTCATGAGTTCAAGGCCTGCATGGCGCTCTGTGCTGACAGCTCGGAGTCTGGAGCCTGGAGCCTGCTTCGGATTCTGTGTCTCCCTCTCTCTCTGCCTCGCCCCTGCTTTTGTTCTGTTTCTCTCTCTCAAAAATAAGTATATGTTAAAAAAATAATAATAATAATAGTAACTTCCCTTTTCCCCAGCCCCAACTTACGGTAACAGTCTACTTTGTCTCTATGATTTGGCTATTCTGAGTTCTTCATATAAATGGAATCATAAATATTTGTCCTTTTGTGTCTTAGCTTATTTCACTAAGCAAAAAATGTTGTTATTGTAATTTTTTATTTTTTATTGAACTATAGAATACAGTGTTATAGTGCTTTCAGGTATACAACATGATTCAACAATTCTGTACATTACTCAGTGCTCACCTCTAATAACTGGAGCCACCGACCATTATCATTACAATATTATTGACTGTATTACCTGTGCTGTATTATTCATCTCTGTGATTTACTTTTTTTTTTAACATTTATTTATTTTTGAGAGAGAGAGAGAGACAGAGCATGAGCAGGGAAGGGGCAGAGAGGGAGGGAGACACAGAATCCAAAGCAGGTTCCATGATCCGAGGTGTCAACACAGAGCCCGACATGGGGCTCGAACTCACAAATTGCAAGATCATGACCTGAGCCAAAGTCGGATGCCCAGCCGACTGAGCCACCCAGTGGAGTGATTTACTAGGAGTCCCAGTGATTTACTTTTTTAATAACTGGATGTTTGTATGTCTTCATCTCCTTTATCCATTTAACCTATGCCCCTACTCACCTCCCCTCTGGCCACCACCAGTTTGTTCCCTGCTTTTAAGAGTCTACTTTTTTGTTTGCTTGCTTGTTTGCTTCTTTCTTCATTTGTTTTGTTTTTTAGATTCCACATATAGATGAAATCATATGGTATTTGTTTTTCTCTGAAATAGTTCATTTAGCATAATACCCCTAGTTCCATCCATGCTATTGTAAATGTTGTTGCAGATCTCATTCTTTTTTTATGGCTGAGTAATATTCCATTGAATGTATATACCTCACTTATTAGTCTATTAGTTTATTGATGGACTTGGCTTAATTCTATATCTTGGCTCTTGTAAATAATGCTGCAATAAACATAATGGTGCATGTATCTTTTCAAATTAATGTTTTCATTTTCTTTGGGTAAATACTCAGCTGTGGAATTACTGGATCGTATAGTATTCTTTTTTAAAATTGTTGAGGAAACTCCATACTCTTTTTCACAGTGGCTGCACAAGTTTACATTCCCACAAACTGTGCACAAAGTTTCCTTTTTTTCCATAAGCAAAATTTTGTAAAGGTCCATTTATGTTGTAACATATATCAAATAAGGAAGTATGATGCTTCTTGCTTTGTTCTTTTTTCTTGAGATTGCTTTATCTATTTGGGGTCTTTTAGCTTCAGATGAATTTTTGTTTTCTTTCTACTTCTGTAAAAAGTGCCATTGAAATTCTGATAGAAGCTAAGCTGAATCTGTAGATCACTTTGGCTGTTTTGGAATTGAAAAATACTAATTCATTCAAATCATAAACACACAATATCTTCCCATTTATTTGTGTCTTCTTCATCAATGTGTATAATTGTCAGTGTACGCATCTTTCACCCCCTTGGTTAATTTTATTCCTGATAGCTTATTTTGGCAGGTGCTATTATAAATCAGATGATTTTCTTAATTTCTCTTTCTGATCATTTATAGTAGTGTATAGAAATACAACTGATTTTATGCATTGATTTTGTATCCTTCAACTAACTTTACTCAACTAGTTTATTAGCTGCAACAGTTTTTTGGTGCTGTCTTTATGGTTTTACGTATATAATGTTATGTCATCTGCAAACAGACAATTTTACTTCTTCCTTTCCACTTTGGATGCATTTTGCTTTTTTGTCTTGCCTCATTGCTCTAGCTAGGACTTCTAGTACAATGTCAAATGGAAATGGCAAGGGCGACATTGTTGTTTTCTTCCTGATCTTAGAGGGAAAACTTTTAGCTTTTTATTATTGAGCGTGTTGTGGATTTGGCTTATATGACTTTTATTATGCTGAAGTACATCCTGTCCATATACAACTTATTGAGAGTTTTGTCATGAAATGGTGTTGAATTCTGTTAAATAATTTTCTACATCTATTGAGATGACTATATGATTCTCATCCTTTGTTTTGTTAATGTAATATATCAGTTTTATTGATTTGTATATGTTGAACCATCCTTGCATCCGCTCTCCCCCCAGGAATAAATTCTGATTGGGTGTATGATCGTTTTAATGTATTGTTCACTTCTATTTGCTAATATTTTGTTGAGAATTTTTGCATCTATGTTCATCAGGAAAGTTGGCCTGTAATCCTCTTTACTTGCAATGTCCCTTTCTGGCTTTGATATTAGGGTGATGCTGCCCTTGTAAAATGAGTTTGACAGTGTTCCATCCTCTCCAATTTTGGAGAATGATTTGAGAAGGAATGATATTAATTCTTCTTTAAATGATTGGTAAAATTCACCAGGGGAGCTATCTGCTGCTGGGCTTCTCTTTGTTAGGAGGTTTTTGATTACTGATTCAATCTCTCTCCTTGGAATCGGTCTGTTTTGATCTTATATTGCTTCATGATTCTGTGTTGGTAGGTTGTATGTTTCTAAAAATTTACCCATTTCTTCTAGGTTGTCCAATATGTTGGTGTATAATTGTACATAGTAGGATATTTTTTTATGATTCTCAGTATTTCTGTTATTTCAGTTGTAATGTCTTCTTTTTTATTTATGATTTTATTTGAGTCTTCTCTTTTTTCTGTTAGTCTTGCTAAAGGGTCATCAATTTGGTTTATGTTTGAAAAAAAAAAACAGTTCCTAGTTCCGGTAATCTTTTCTATCACCCTCCTACTTCATTTATTTCCACTCTGTTATTTGTTATTTGCTTAATTCTGCTGACTGTAGACTTAGTTTGTTCTTCTTTCTCTAGTTCCTTGTGGTTTTTTAGATTATTTATTTGAGATTTATTTATTTAATGTATATATTTGTTGCTACACACTTCTTAGAACTCCTTTGTTGCATCCCATTTTAGTGTGTTATGTTTCTGTTTTCGTGTCTTAGGATTTTTAAATTTCCCTATTAACTTCATCCTTGACCCATTGTTTATTCAGGAATATGTTGTCTAATCTCCATGTATTTGTAAATTTTTCAATTTTCCTCTTGCCTATTTATAATTTCATACCATTGTGGTCAGAAAAGATACTTGGTATGACTTCAATCTTAAATTTGTTAAGACTTGTGGCCTAACGCACAACCTACCTTGGAGTATGTTTTGTGTCTACTTCAGAAGAATATGTATTCTGCTGCTACTGGATGAAATATTCTGTGTGTCTGTTAGATTAATCTAGTCTAACACATAGTCAAGTCCACTATTTCCTTGTTGATTCTCTGTCTGAATCATCTATCCATTATCAAAAGTTAAGCATTATAGTCCCCTATTATGTACTGTTGTGTATTTCTCCCTCCAAATCTTTTTTTTTTTTTTAACGTTTTATTTATTTTTGAGACAGGGAGAGACAGAGCATGAACACGGGAGGGTCAGAGAGAGGGAGACACAGAACCCGAAACAGGCTTCAGGCTCTGAGCTGTCAGCACAGAGCCCGACGCAGGGCTCGAACCCACGGACTGCGAGATCATGACCTGAGCGGAAGTCGGCCGCTTAACCGGCTGAGCCACCCAGGTGCCCCACCCTTCAAATCTTTTAATATTTTCTTTATTTGTTTAGCTTCTCAGATGTTGGATGTATACATATTTGTAATTGTTAGAATTGACACTTTTATCATTATGTAATAACCTTCTCTGTCTCTTATTACAGTTTGACTTAAATTCTATTTTGTCTGGATAAGTATAGCTACCTCTGCTCTCTTTTTGTTTGCATTTTCATTGAATATTTTTTGCATCTTTTCACTTTAGTCTATGTGTGTCCTTAAAGCTTAAGTGAGTCTCTTGTAGGTAGCTATAATTGGATCTTGCTTTTTATTTTTTCAACCATTCAATCGCTCTGTGTTTTTTGATTGGGGAATTTAGTCCATTTACTTTTAAAATAATTATTAATAGGTGTGGATTTACCGCTGTCATTTTGTTAATTGCTTTCTGGCTGGTTTGTAGTATTATTTTTTCCTTTCTTCCTCTCTTCCTTGATTTCTTTATGATTAGATGATTTTTTTCATGTATGCTTTGATACAGTTCTCTTTATCTTTTGTGTATGTATAGAGCTTTTTATTTTAAAGTATTAGGATGCTTACATAAAACATCTTATAACAGCCTATTTTAAGCTGGTAACAACTTAATTGCCTACAAAAGTCTACATTTTTATTTTCTTCCTCATTAATGTTTTTGATATCACAATTTATATCTTTTTATATTATGTCTCTATTAACAAATTTTGTAGCTATTGTAATTTCATGCTTTTGTCTTTTAAACTTTTTATAAATTATAAGTGATTTCCACACGTCTATTCCAATGTTAGTGTTTTCTAAATTTAACTATATATTCACCTAATATTCTTAATTAACATCCTTTTAGTTTCAGCTTAAAGAACTCTCTTTACTCCATTTGTTGTAAGGCTGGCATATTGGTGATGAACTCCTTCAGCTTGTTTTGGGGAAAGTATCTAGCTTTCTTTCACTTCTGAAGGACAACTTTGCTGGGTAAAATATTCTTTTGGCATTCCCCACCCACACCCCCAGCATTTTGAATATAGCATCCCATTCCCTCTCACTTGCTAGGTTTTTGCTGAAAAATCCACTGATACTCATTTTATGGGGTTCCTTTGTACATAGCAAGCCACTTTTTCTCTTGCTACTTTTAAGATTGTCTTTAACTTTTGACAATTTAATTATAGTCTGTGTTTCTGTCAGTCTCTAGATTCTCTTTTTTGATATTGTTTGGTCTTCCTACATTTGGATGTCTGTACAGTTTTGGGACGTTTTTAGCCATTATTTCTTTGCATAAGCTTTCTGCACCCTTTCCCTCTCTCTTCTCTTTCTGATAAACCTGTAAAGCATGTATTATGTCCCATAAGTCCCTTAAGCTGTCATCGCTATTTTTCATTCTTCTTTTCTTTTTGATTTTCTGATTGTATGACTTCTATTCTCTTATCTTTAAATTCACTGCTCTTTTCTTCCATTTGACCTAGTTAGCTGTGGGACACTTCTACTCAATTTTTCACTTCAGTAATTATATTCTTCAACTCTATGATCTCTGGTACTTTTTAATATTCTGTCTCTTGGTGAAATTCTCATTTGACTTATATACTGCTCTCCTTATCTCAGTGATCATCGTTATGTTATTTATTATGTTTATATGTATGTTATTTTGAACTCTCTTTTGGGTAAAGCACTCATCTCTGCTTCTTTATGGTCAGTTTCTGAAGATTTATTTTGTTCTTTTGTTTGGAACATGTTTCCCTGATTCTTGATTTTCCTTGACACTCTCTGCATTGGTTTTTACCCATTACATAAAATAGCCACCTCTCCCAGCCTTGACAGAGTGGCTTCTGTAGGAGAAGAACCTCGTCAATCAGCCAGCCTACGCTCTCGGTTGTCTCTCCAGCCTTTGTGTTTGTCCATGATGCTGTGTCTGTTCTTTGTGGCTCTCTATAGATTAGGGAGTGCTAATACCTGTTACTGTCCCAAAGGTTTGGGAAATATCCACATACCTGTTTGCGTTCCTGTACAGCAACTAATTGCCTGCCTTTAGCTCTCTGATAGAAACTAATTGGGATCCTGACCTTTAGTCAGCAGCTGGGAAATTCTAGATGTTAGCTATGCAGCCTAACCCTATCAGGGAGAAATCAAGAACTGTGTGGCTTTGCTTCCTCATTCTATGCTCAGCCAGAGGCCATAGTTACTGGGAATGCTTGTGCACCCATACAGACTGCCTCTTTAATATGCCAAGTTCCATCAGCTACCAGAGCTAGGGGATTGAGGAACCAGTTTCTTGTTTGACAGCCCTAACATTTGGGGTGCTAGGTGTGTAAAAAAGCTTCTGCTAGGGAGCAGCTGGAAACTTGGTTTGGATGCCCACCAGCTCTTTCATGTTCCTAGAAGGATCCCAGTAAGCTCTCACATGTAGGCTTATTGGAAGCCAGAGCTTCAAGCAACAGATGAAAAAGTATGCACCATGTCTCTTCCAGAGAGAAATTGGGAGATGGGTGTTTTTATCTCCCTCCTCTTCTCTGAGCTCAGTGTTTATCTGCAGGGAGTACACATACTCCCATTTAAACACTGCTTCTTTGTTTGCTAGAGTCCCACAGGTACTGAATTCAAGACCTTTCGGTGGTGGGAGCTAGCTGATTTGGGAGCCTGTCCTTTGGATGGCAGCCATTAAAGTTGGGGTGCTGGTTGTGTGGACATCCTTTTGGGGAGAAGCTGGTGACTTTGTTTTATTGTTGGAAGAAGCTGGAGAGAGATTATGGGCGAAGTGCTTATTAGCGTTTTCATGCTCCCAGGAAGATCCCAGTCAGCACCCAAATAGATAAAAGCTAATTAGAAGGCAGATCCTTAGGCAGAAGCTATGAAAGTAGGCAGATTCCTTCCACAGAGAAAGGGGAGATGAGTGGTTTTGCCTGTTCTTTCTACACCAAGACCAGGTTATAGGTGTGAGAATTGTTTGCACACCATTCAAAAACTTCTTCTTTGTATAGTTTGGTCCTATGGGAATTGTGAATGCTGAGCCTTATCACAGCTATCACAGGTAGGTAATGGAGGCCCATCCATTCCTTCAAAGCCTTAGAAATTGGAGTATAAATGTGTGATCCAAACCCTTCACTACAAAGAAAAAAATTGGAAGTTAGTATTCCCTTCCAACTGTAAGGCACTGTGCTGGGGTCAGGTTTAGAGTGTATCTCAACCTTTCTTACCCATTTCAATGTGAGTGTTTTCTCAGTTACCCAATATGTTAGAATGATTCCACTAGTTTCCAGATTTCTATCAAACAGAATTGATTCATGTGCGGCTGCATATTTAGCATCAGTCAGGAGGAGGAAGGAAAGTCAGGAACCTCTTATCCATCATCTTGACTCTATTTATTGACTCTGATAATGAATATACTAATCTACACATATGATAAAATTGATTTTTTATAAAATTTTTGAGAAAATTTTATACTGTATCCATAGTGGTTGCATCAGTTTACATTCTCACCAACAACATACAAGGGTCCCTTTTCTCCACATCATTGCCAGTGCTTTTTATTTCTCATCTTTTGGATAATAGCCATTCTAACAGGTTATGGGTAATAATATCTCACTGTTGTTTTTATTTGTATTTCCCTTATGATTACTGATGTTGGACACCTTGTCAAGTACCTGTTAGTTATCTCTATGTCTTCTTTGGAAAGGTATGCATTCAGTTCCTCTACCCATTTTTTAATTGAACTACTTGGATATTTATATATTGAGCTGCGTGAGTTCTTCATATATTTTGCATATTAACCCCTTATCAGATACATGATTTGTAAATATTTTATACCATTCAGTAGGTAATCTTTTCATTTCGTTGTTTTCTTTTGCTGCTTACTGCAATATGGTCCCATTTATTTATTCTTTTGTTGCTTTTGCTTTTAGTGTCAACCCCCCCACACACACACCCCAAAATCACTGCCAAAACCAATGTGTAGTATCTTACCCTCTATTATTTCTTCTAGGAGTTTTATGGTTTAAGGTCTTAGAGTCAAGTGTTTAATCTTTAAGTCTTTAATCTTTAAGAATTCAGTCCAATTTGAATTGATTTTAGTGTTTGGTATAAGACAGGATATGGCCCAGTTTCACTCTTGCAGCTGTCTGCCCAGTTTTTCCAGCACTGTTAATTAAATAGACTATCCTTTCACCAGTGTATTCTTGGGACCCTTGTCACAAATTAACTTCGCATCTATGCTTGGGCTTATTTCTGGTCTCTCTATTCTGTTCCACTGATTTATGTGTCTGTTTTTATGACAATAGCATAAACTTTTGAATACTAAGGCTTTGTAATACAGTTTGAAATCATGAACGTAATACCTCCAGCTATGGTTTTTCTTAAGATTGTTTTCACTATTTGGGGTCTTCGTGTTTCTATACAAATTTTAGGATTGTTTTCCATACCTGTAAAAAATGCCATTGGAATTCTGCTTGGGATTGCAGTGAATCTATAGGTTGCTTTGGGTAGTATGGACATTCTGATGATATTAATTCTTCCAATCCATGAGCATGATATCTCTTTTTTTTATTTGTGTCCTCTTCAATTTCTTTCATTATTGTGTTCTGGTTTTTAGAGCATAGGTGTCTCACCGTCTTAATTAAATTTATTCCTGGGTATTTTATACCTTGTGATAAAATTACAAATGGGATTGTTAATTTCTTTTTCTGATAGTTCATTGATAGTGTATAGAAATGCAACTGATTTTTATATCTTGACTTTCTATCTTGCAATGTTACTGAATTCATTTATTCTAAGAGTTTTTTGATGGAGTCTTTAGGCTTTTCTATATATAAAATCAGGTTATTTGTAAATAGTGACAGTTTTACATCCTCCTCTCTCAGTTGGATTCATTTTATGTCTTTTTTATGCCTAATTGCTTCTAATATTATGTTGAATAAAAGCGGCAAAATGGACATATCTGTCTTGTTCCTGATTTTAGAGGAAAAGTGTTCAGTTTTTCACCAAGTTTGATGCTCGCTATGGGCTTGTTATATATGGTCTTTATTATGTTGAGGTACTTTTCCTCTATACCCAGTTTCTTGAGTTTTTATAAAGAATGAATGTTAAACTTTTTCACATTCCTTTTCTTCATCTAAGTTAATTGTATGATTTTTATCCTTCATTTTTTTAATGTGGTGTATAATATTGATTGATTTGTGTGTGTTGAACCATCCTTGCATCATAAGAATTAAGTCCACTTGATCATGGTGTATGATTCTTCCAATGTATTGTTGAATTTAGTTTATTAATATTTTGTTGAAGACTTTTGCATCTATGTTCATCAGGGATTTTGGCCTGTAGTTTTGTTTTGTTTTGGTTTGGTTTCTTGTAGTGTCCTTATCCAGTTTTGTTTTCACGGTAATGCTGGACTTGTAAAATGATCTGGGATATGTTCCCTTTTGCCCTATTTTTTTGGAAGAGTGTGAGAAGGATTGGTATTAACTCTTTAAATGTTTGGCGGAATTCATCAGTGAAATGATCTGTTTCTGCACTGTTGTTTGTTGGGAGGTTTTTGATTACTGATTCAATCTCCTTACTACTATTGGTGTATGCTGATTTTCTGTTTCTTCATGATTCAGGCTTGGGAGAGTGCATGTTTCTAAGAATTTATCCATTTCTTCTAGGTTGTCCAACTTGTTAGTGCATAATTGTTTATAGTAGTCCCTTATGATCTTTTGTATTTCTGTGGTATCAGTTGTAACATTTCCTGTTTCATTTCTGACTTTTCTTAGTGAGCCTACTAAAGGCTTCTCGATTTTATCTTTTAATAATTCCAACTCTTATTCTTTGCTGTCTTTTTCAGTCTTTAAGTCTGCTATATATGTCTGCTCTATCTTTAGGTCTGTTATCTTTAGGTCGTTTTATGTTTTTAGGTGGATGCATAAATATTTACAAATATCATGTCCTCCTGGATTGAGGAAAAGTTTTTCTGTAGGCTAAGTTGTCTTGTTGACTTATGACTAGAGGGCAAAGTAGGCATCCGTCTGAAGCATTATTCCTAAATTCTAATCCCAGCACTTATACATACTAGATATGTAGGTAAATGATCATACATTTGGTTTCTTTTTTTGTAAAATAAGAATGAAATAAAATAGTAATGTCTGTGCCCTACTAAGGTTTTGATGGTTACATGGGATATCCCAGCTTAAATATTTAGGGCAATGCCTTCCATACCCTGTGTATTTAATAAATGATAGTTATTGTTATTTTTAAAGACAACAAATGGTTTCTTTAATTTTCAATTTATTCTTTTTAACAGCAAAATATATTTTCTTCTACACCCAACAGGAAACAATTTTCTAAATAAATGGGTTTGGAGGGAAGCTGAGTGTTTAGAGTGTTTGAAACAGTGTTTCTTTGTGTGTTCCCATATCTTTAGAAACATGTGTATGGTAACTTTGCTTTCATTTATCTCCCAGCAAGCAAGAAAAACAGAAAACACACATCATGAATTTCTAGATTTTTTTCTAAGTCTTTCAAAGTAATTTTTGTCATCAATTTTAATCTAACATTTTATCTTCTGTCTGATTCACTTCTGTTTTTCGGGAACACAAGCCTTTGCATAGGAAACTAGATAACCACTTCCTTTTTCCTTTGAAATGGATACCTTTTCTGGCTCCTTAATTTTGGCATTAGTATAAGAGGTATGAAAACACTTTCAGATTTAATAATGTAAAACAAATTCTGTCAGAGAACATTTGTACTGAATAGTTTAAAAAAGAAAACTGCATAAAGTCACTTCCTTGTAAGGTGTTTTCTTTCTTCCTATCTTTAACAGAAGAGCCATTTCATTAATTCTATATTTAGTAGCATCGGAGGCATAAATACATGAAAGGCTCAAGATTGCCATGATATTGTAATCGTTTTTTCAATATCAACTTTTTTTTAGGCAAGGTTTAGATTTACAGAAAAATTGCAAATACGGTGCAGAGAGTTCCCATATACTCCCATGCCCATGTTTCCCCTATAACATCTTGCATTATATGGTATATTTACATGGTTAATGAACCAATAATGACAGGTTATTAAACAAAGTCTATGCTTTTTTCAGACTTTAGCATTTTTATCTAATGTCTATTTTTAGTTCCAAGATTCTATCCAGGATTCCACATTACAATAAACCCCCATGCCTTCTTAGGGTCTTTTGTCTGTGGGACTTTTTTTCTAAGTTTATTTATTTGTTTTGAGAAAGAGAGAGTGGGAGAGGGACAGAGAGAGAGAGAGAGGGAGAGAGAGAATCCAAAGCAGGCTCTGCACTGACAGCTCAGAACTGGAACTGACTAACTGTGAGATCATGACCTGAGCTAAAGTCAGACACTTAAGCAACGGAGTCACCCAGGGGCCCCCGTGGGATTGTTTTTGATGACAAAAACTTTCGTGTATTTCTGGTCAGGTGTTTTGTAGAATATCCCTGAATTAAGGCTTATCTGATTCTTTTCATGATTAGACCGAGAGTATGCATTTTTGTGAGGACAGCCACGAAAACAGCGTCCATTTCATCATATCATGTAAAGAGTACCTACTATTAACATGACTTATTACAATTGATGTTGACTTTGATCAACTGTCTTGATAGCATTTGTCCAATTTCTTCACTGTAAAGTTACTCCTTCCCCTTTTTTATACTGTACTCTGGCAGTATGTCCCTTTGCACAGCCCACATCTAAGAGATGGGGAACAATGCACTTGCCACAAATTCCTACCACCCACTAGTCTTCTTATTGTATTTTTCTGCCTTCTCCAGAATCTCATTTAAACGAAGTCAGATACTATGTAAACTTTTCAGACTGACTTCATTCACTTAGCAGTATGTACTTAAGGTCCATCCATGTCTTTTCATTGCTTAATAGTTTTTGCTTGTTTGTTTTAATTACTGAATGATATCCCTTACAGTGATATAACACAGTTTGTTTATTCATTTACATATTGAAGGTCATTTCTAGTTTTTGGTGATTAAGAATAAATCTGTTTGCCACATTCATGTGATGGTATTTATACTGACAAATTTTCAGATTGTTTGCATAAACACTCAGGAGTATGATTGCTGGATTTTATGGCAAAATTATATTTAGCTTTGTAAGAAACTTACAAAATACCTTTCAAAGTGTTTGTGCCATTGTCCTTTACCAGTAATTAATGAGAGTTCCTCTTGCTCTGCATTCTTACCAGTAACTGGTAGTGTCAGTTTTTGGATTTTACCTTTGTTTGTTTGTTTGTTTGTTTGTTTACTTTTTGAGAGACAGAAAGAGTGAGAGAGCATGGGAGGGACATAGAAACAGGGAGAGAGAGAATCACAAGCAGGATGCATGCTGTCAGCACAGAGCCTGATACAAGGCTTGGATTCACAAACCATGAGATCATGACCTAGCTGAAATCAAGAGTCGGATGCTTAACAGACTGAGCCACCCAGGTGCCCCTGGATTTTACCCATTCTTAGATGTATGTAACAGTATTTTTTTGTTTTCATCTGCAACTTCCTTTTTTTTTTTTTTTATTATTTTCAATGTTTATTTATTTTTGAGACAATGTGAAAGACAGAGTGCAAGCGGCAGAGGGGCAGACAGGGGGAGACACAGAATCTGAAGGGGGTTCCAGGCCCCGAGCTGTCAGCACAGAGCCCGATGTGGGGCTGGAACTCACAAACCCTGAGATCATGACCCTAGCCAAAGTCGGACGCTTAACCGACTGAGCCACTCAGGCGCCCCAATCTGCAACTTCCTAAAGACAAGAGTTGTTGAGAATATTTTCTTCTGGTTGTTTGCTATTTGTATTTGCTTTGATGAGACTGTTCAAATATTTTTTTCCCATTGAGGCTTTGACAGTGCAGAGCTTGCTTGAGATTCTCCCTCTTTATCTGCCCCTCCCCTGCTCGCACTTTCTCTGTCTCTCTCAAAATAAGGCCCTAGAATTCATCAAAATTACTCTTAAAATGTTCCTACCAGTTTATGGCTTAAGTAACTTCTGCTCCAAGTAAGCAGATCCTAGGTGTGACCCCCTATATTTGCCTGTCTCTAGAGTTCAGATGACAATTTGTTCTGTGACTCCAACTCTCTGATGGCTCCCAAAAAAGTCACTGATTTCAGTTTGTTTATCTTTTTTTAATCTTTTTTCTTGTTGAAAAATCGTGTGTGACAACTTTTAGGTTCTTAATATGCTAGAAACAAAGCCACAAGTCTGCCATGATATTTTTAGTTCTGATCTGTAGGGACAGTTCAACTAATTAGCTACCACTGTTAACAGACTTAAATGGAAACATTGTGTTTTATTTACATTGTGTTTATTAATATTCCCTGGTGACAGTTACATTTCAGTTCTTTATTTAAAGTTTATATATGGTTTGAATTTGTCTTCACATTTTGAAATATTTAAGGAATTTGATACTTACATTCACTTCTACCAAATCAAGGTCCTAAAGGTTAGAAAGAAGAATCATGGGTTAATGTATGAGTTGGACAATTAATAGAGTGATCCCATTTGGGTCTCATATTCAAATTAATTGTTACCATAACTGCTTGAGTCTCGCTATCTAGTGGATTTATTTATTTCTATTTTAATTGTATATTTAGAACTCCATGTGAAAATTAAAATCCTTTTATTGAAACCTTCCTTTGACTCTTGTAGCTTAGAAGCTCTTTTAAAATTTGACCACAGGGGAGCATGCACACAAACACACACATAGGAATTATTTCCATATATATCCACTATAACAGCTAATAACATGCCTTCCACACATTGAATATTTAATAAAGGTTTGTTAAATGTTCAATGTGTATAAAATATCCCAAGAAAATATATTAGTATCACATAATTTATAATATATGATATGGAATACTATTTCTTGCCAAATAACAGAATCATGCTATGTGCATATCCAAATTAGATGTAAATCTAATTTAAAAACTGTATTATATTTGGGGCGCCTGGGTGGCCCAGTCAGTGGGCATTTAATTTCAGCTCAGGTCATGAACTCGCTTTCGTGGGTTCAGGCCCCGCATGGGGCTTTGTGCTGACAGCTCAGAGCCTGGAGTCTGTGCTTCAGATTCTGTGTCTCCTTCTCTCTCTGCCCCTCCCCTGCTCATGCTCTGTCTCTGTCTCTCTCAAAAATAAATAAAGATTAAAAAGAATTTTTTTAATTAAAAAGCACTGTATTATATTTAAGTATTTGCTTAGTTTATTTCAAAATTATAACTAAGGTTATTTTAGATATCACATATATATGTCTCTAATGATTACACTCATAAAATGAAGCACCAAATACTATGTAAATGTTATTTATACATGTACATTCAAAATCTCATTTTATCTCTGCTATTTGTAAAATTATCTGCAATTTTACATGCACTCTCTAGAGAATTTACATTTTCTATTTAAAAATTAAATATAATTAGGAAAAATTAATAAATATCTCATATAATGTCTGGGAACAACATATAAATTTTACATATTTTTTAAGGAAAAAATATCATCCTGGGGCAAGCATTTTAGACAGAAATATAAGCAATCAACTAATTTTAAAACATATAATTTTATTGTTACAAAAGAGATTTTTTTTTTACATTTAATGCTTTTAATTTTAGCATTTACCAATTAATTTTAGATCATGGATCCTACTTAAATACTATAACAGGGTAACATATTTCTTCAATTATTTTTTCAAAAACATACCCATTTACTATTTATTTGAAAACAACTTTAGACTTCAATATTCTAAAATACTCAAAACATCAGCAGGAAAATACAATGCTGAAATTCTCACACTGTTTTCTTTATGGTTTAACTAGAAGTTGCTCCATCAAAAATGAATCACATTGTATACTTTTGGTTCGTAGAAATGACCGATGGACTTTACCATTTTATTTCTTTAAATACAGAATACTTAAGCACTTTACAATGTGACTAACAAAACCAAAAGAACAATTTCAATTAACTAAGAGTATTATTCTCAAAATATGCAGAAAAGATATTTATTTACCATATTGGATTGAAGATTTATAATAATCTTCCTTTTAACCTGAAGTATATAAATCATTTCATGCTCTAAAACTTACATAGAGAAGATACATACTGTTAAAAAAATATCTTACATCAAGAAAAGTTTCATAAGAGGGGCACCTGGGTGGCTCAGTCAGTTAAGCGTCTGACTTCAGCTCAGGTCGTGATCTCACGGTTTGTGAGTTCCAGCCCCACGTCAGCCTCTGTGCTGACAGCTCGGAGTCTGGAGCCTCCTTCCGATTCTGTGTCTCCCTCTCTCTCTACCCCTCCCCCAGTCATGCTCTGTCTCCCTCTCTCAACAATAAATAAACACTTAAAAAAATTAAAAAAAAAATGTTTTATACAATACAGAAAAAATACGTATATTGTTTGCACAAGACTGGGTTAGATTCTACCAAAATTCTACCAGGTTGGAAAATGAAACTGGCTTGACTCCAGATATAAACGATGAATGTAAGACAGAGTACTTTCTAAGTGACTTCTGTGATTTAAATTGATAATTCATTGGAGGACTGGAGGAAAAAAAAGTTGGCGAAGAAAAATTTGGAAACTATTTCATAAAATGTTACCTCATGATTATCTTCATAACTTCTTTTCTCGAAAGTGTTTCAAGATAGGATCTCAGAGATATCTTAGGGAAGTGGTGGGAGGGGAGCTGAGGAGGGTTGCAGCACTCTACGAGGAATAGATCAGAACATTTGGTGTGAAACGAGATACGTATGGCATGTAAACAACACGTTTCAGGGTAAGCATTAGGTGATTTTCTCTACAAACCCAGCATATTTGGGAAAAGGGGATAGGAACATATGTTGTGCATAAAGGAAAATATCTACCTCACTGGGCTGGCAGAGGTCCATGAGAAGGTCTTGTGAGAGCTATACTATAAAGGAATTGATTCCTATACAAAAGGGTTTTACAAGAAGAGCATTTAAGAGTGAGAATAATGCCATTATTCTGTGTTTTTGTTCAGAACATTAGCTACCTATACACATATCACAGTGCCATGAGACGAATCATCTTTTGTATACTGTACGTCAATATCCTCTGCTTCTACGTTTCAGAAGGTCAGATACAGATGATCAGCTTTCAAAGACTGTTTCCCCTTCTTACTTTATAGAAACTATCTACTATCTTTTACCTTATCTTTTATCGCACTTCCTCAGCTAGTACCTTTTACCTACTATTTGTCTCTTCTTTTTTATTGTTTCTTTTTTTATCTAGTTTATTCATTTTTCACTTCAAAAAAAAACAAACAAATTTCCTTGAACTTCCATCCATTTTGGATGAATGTAATCATCATTTTTTTTCAGAGCTAAACTGTAAAGTTATTTTCTTGTTTGTTTTGTATGAGTGTTATAGTTTTTATTTTTAAATATGCTACCGTTGCATATATAACAAGGACTTTTAAATTTCTAAAAATTTTTTAAACCTTTTTTTAAAGCAAATTATGAAAAATATGACATAACATTCCATATACTTTTATAAGCATCTCTGAAGAAGTATTTTCCTACAGAGTCAAAATAACATTAGATCTAACAAAATCAATTATTATTATTTTTAAACCATCTAATATCCAGTGCATATTCAAATTCCCACTTATCCTCAAAATGTTCTTTGCAACAAGCTTGTCGAAACAGAATCTAACAAAAGTAGTCTTTGTAGAATGGTTTTAGAACCATACAAAAGTCTTTTTTTATTACAAATCATTCTTCTAATAGTTTTTGGACTTACTGATAATCCTTTCTAAACCAATAATTTCATTATATCTGGCAAAATGGTAGTTGTTTTTTTTTTTTACTTTGTGTTCTTTCACACAAAAAAAAATTTAAAAAAAGAAAAAAAAAGGAAAGAAAGAAAACTTTATGGGATAACAACAAGGCTTATAGAGATGTCAAAAGGAGAAAAGGGAGAGAAAGAGACAAAACAAAACAAAACAAAACAACCTTATCTGAAGAAATAGTGACAGAAAAATTCCCTAGTCTGGAGAAGGAAACACACATCCATCCAGAAAGCCCAGACTATTCTAAATAAGATGAACCTGAGGAGATCCACACCAAGACACCTTATAATTAAAATGGCAAAAGTTAAAGACAGGGAGAGAATCTTAAACCAGTAAGGGAAAAATAATTTTTTATGAACAAGGGAAAGGTCATAAGGCTAATACCAGATTTTTCAGCAGAAACTTTACAAGCCAAAGGGAGTGGCACAATATGTTCAAAATACTGAGAAAACAAAAAACAAAAAACTTCCAGCCAAGAATACTCTACCTAGAAAAGTTATAATTCAGAATTGAAGGGAAGATAAAAAAAATTTTCAGACAAGCAAAGTTAGAGGAGTTCATCACTATTAATGTTAAAGGAACTTCTTTAAGCTAAAAAAGAAAGGATGTTAACTAGTAACAAGAAAATATATGAAAGTATAAATCTCATTGGTAAAGGTAAATATATAGTAAAGGTAGTAAATTAATTACATATAAAGCTAATATAAAGGTTAAAAGATAAAAGTCATAAAAATAACTATAACTACACTAATGAGTTAAGGCATCCACAAGATAAAAAATGCAAACTGTGACATCAAAAACCTAAAGTGTTGGAGAGAGTAAAAATGTAAAGCTTTAGAATTCATTCAAACTTAAACTGTTATCAATTTAAAATGGACTATAATAAATTTTATACATAATCCTCATGATGATGACATAAAACCTATAGCAGTCACACAAAGATAAAATGAAAGGAATCTAAGCATACCACTAAAGAAGGCCATAAAACCACAAATGGAGAGAACAAGAAGAAAGAAACAGAAAGAAACTACAATACATTCAGAAAACAATGAACAAAAAGTCAGTAAGTGTATACCTATCAATAATTACTTTAAATGTATATGGACTAAATTCTGCAATCAAAAGACATAGTGCAGCTTAATGGCTGGAAAAAAAAAAAAGACCTGTCTATATCTATATGCTGTCTACAAAAATCTCACATCAGATTTAAGGACACACACAGACTGAAAGTGAAGGTATGGAAAAATATCTTCTATGCACATGAAAACCAAAAGAAAACTGGGGTAGCTATACTTACATCAGACAAAATAGACTTTGAAACGAAACTGTAATAAGAGACAAAGAAGGATATTATATAATGATAAAGCTGTCAATCCAACAAGATGATATTACATTTGTATACATTTATGCATCCAACATAGAAGCACCTACATACATAAATGTTAACAGGACTAAAAAGAGAAAAATACAGCAATACAATGGTAGTATGGGACTTTAATACTTCACTTATGTCAATGGAGAGGTAGTCCAGATAGAAAATCAATAAGGAAATATCAGCCTCAAATAACATGTTGGACCAGATAGATGTAATAGATATTTACAAAACATTCCATCCCAAAGAACTGAATATACATTCTTCTCAAGTCAGCCTGGAACATTCTCCAGGATATATCACAGGTTAGGCCACAAAGCAAGTCTTAATAAATTTAAGAATCCTGAAATTATATTAAGTATCTTTTCTGACCACAGTGGTATGAAAGTAGAAATCAGTTCCAAAAACAAACAAACAAACAAACAAACAAAACTGTAAAATCTAAATATATGTCAAAGTCAAGTCAAAAGGTAAATAAAAATACCCTAAGACAAATGAAAATGGAACTAAAACATACCAAAACTTATGGAATGCAGCAAAAGCAATTCTGAGAGTTACATTCATAGCAATAAATGCCTGCCTCAAGAAACTAGAAAAATCACAAACAACTTAACTTTACATCTAATGGAAGTAGGATAAGAACAAGCAAAATTCAAAGTTGGCAGAAGGAAGGGATTAACAAAGATTAGAGCATAAATATACAAAATAGAAACTAAAAAAATTGATTAAACTAAAAGTTGGGTCTTTTTAAATTTTATTTTAAATTCCAGTATAGTTTACAGTGTTATCTTAGTTTCAGGCATACAGTATAGTGATTCAACAATTCCATACAACACCCAGTATGCACCATGACAAGTGTAGTCCTCAATCCCCATTGCTTATTTCACCCATCCCTTCTCACCAACCTCCCCTCTGGTAGCCGTCAGTTTGTTCTCTATAGCTGAGAGTCCATTTTCTTGGTTCTCTCTCTCTTTTTTCCTTTGCTCATTTGTTTGTTTATTCTTAGATTCCACACATGAGTAAAATCATATGGTATTTGTCTTTCTCTGACTGACTGACTTTGCTTAGCATTATACTCTCTAGCTCCATCCATGTCATTGCAAATGGCAAGATTTCATTCTTTTTATGGCTGAATAATATTTCATTATGTGTATATATCACATCTTCTTTATCCGTTCATCTGTCGATGGAGACTTGGGCTGCTTCCATAATTTTGCTATTATAAATAATGTTGCTATAAACATAAGGGTACATGTATCCTTTTGAATTACTGTTTTTGTATTTTGGGGGTGAATTAGTGCAATTGCTACATCATAGGGTAGTTCTATTTTTAACTTTTTGAGGAACCTCCATACTGTTTTCCAGAGTGACTGCACCAACAGTGCAAGAGTTTCTTTTTCTCCACATCCTTGCCAACACATACTGTTTTGTGTGTGTGTGTGTGTTTGATTTTATCCATTCTGACAGGTGTGAAGTGATATCTCACTCACATTTCCCTGATGATAAATGATGTTGAGCATCTTTTTATTTGTCTGTTGGCCATTTGGATGTCTTCTTTGGAGAAATGTCTGTTCGTTTCTGCTGCCTATTTCTTAAGAAATTGAAGACGACACAAAGAAATGGAAAGATATTCCATACTCATGGATTGAAGGAACAAATATTTTTTTTAAATGTTTATACTACGAAAGCAATCAGGTTTAATGTAATCCCTATCAAAATACCAACAGCATTTTTCACAGTAGAACAAAAAAACACTAAAATTTATATGGAACAACAAAAGACCCCAAATGGCCAAAGTGACTTTGAAGAAGAAAAGCAAAGCTGAAGGTGTCACAATTCCAGACTTCAAGTTATATTACAAAGCTGTAGTAATCAAAACAGTGTGGTACTGGCACAAAAGTAAACATATAGGATCAATGGAACAGGATAGAGAACCAAGACTCTTGGTGAATCTAGCTAGAGGCTTGTCAATATTGTTTATATATATTTAAAAACAGCTTTCAATTGGATTATTCATTTTTTGGAGCATTAAATTGTATAAGTTCTTTATATATTTTGAATGCTAACTCTTTATCAGGTATGTCATTTGCAAATATCTTCTCTCACAAAAGACTCCAAATAGCCAGAGCAATCTTGAAAAAGAACAAAACTAGAGGTATCACATTCCTGATTTCAAACTATATTTGCAAATCCATAGACTCAAAACAGTATGATATTGGCATAAAAATAGGCACATAGATCAATGGAACAGAATAGAGTTCAGAAGCCCATGCATATATGGGTAATTAATTTATGATTAAGGAATTAAGAATATACACTGAGAAAAGGACAGTTTCTTCAATAAATGATGTTGGCAAAACTTGGCAGCCACGTGCCAAAGAATGAACCTAGACCCATATCTTAAGCATACACAAATAATTCATGATGGGTTTAAGACTTGGATGTATATTTTGAAATCATAAAACTCCTAGAGGAAAACATAGGCTGTAAGTTCTTTGATATAGTATTGGCAGTGATTTTTTTGGATCTGACTACACAAGTAAAGGCAACAAAAGCAGAAAATAACAAGTGGAACCACATCCAACTAAGAAGCTTCTTCACTGGAAAAGAAAACATCAACAAAATGGAAAGGAAAACTGGAATGGGATGAAATATTTTTTTATATATTTGATAAGGAGTTAACATACAAAATATATAAAGAATCCATACAACTCAATAGCAAAAAACAATCACATTTAAAAATGTGCAGAAGACCTGAGTGAACATTTTTCCAAAGAAGACATACAGATGGCCAATAGGTACATGGAAAAGTGCTCAACATCACTAATTATCAGGGAAATGAAAATCAAAACCAAGAGATATTACCTCACACCTGTTAGAATGGTTTTATCAAAGTGACAAGAAATAAAAAGCTGTTGGCAAGGATGTGGAGAGAAGGGAACCCTTATGTATTGTGGGTATGAATGTAAGTTGGTGCGACCACTATAGAAAAAAATGTGAAGTTTCCTCAAAATATTAAAAATAGAATTACCATATGATATAGCAATTCCACTTCTGAACTTTTATCCAAAGAAAACAAAAACACTAACTCAAAAATATTCATGCACCCCTATGTTCATTGTAGTATTATTTATAATAGCCAAGATATGGAAACAGTCTAAGTGTCCATCAATGAATAAATGGGTAAAGAAAATGTGGTGTATATACATATACACACATTGCTATTTTTAACAACACGGATAGACCTTGACAGCTTTATGCTAGGTGAAATAAGTTAGACAAAGAAAGATAAGCCATATTATTCTCATTTGTATGTGGAATAATAATAATAATAAACACTAACAATAATAAAAATTTAAAATCTCCCAAAACAAACAAAAAAGCTCATAGATAAAGACAACAATGGTTTATGGAAACCAACAATGGTTTATGGAAACAATGGTTTCCAGAGGTATGGGATGGGTGAAATGGATGAAGTGGGTCCAAAGATACAAACTTTCAGTTATAAAATAGTCATGAGGATGTAATGCACTGCATGGTGGTTATATTTTATAACACTGAACTACACATTTGAAAGTTGCTAAGAAAGTATTTCTTAAAAGTTCTCACCACATACACACACACACACACACTCACACTAGTTTGCTTATGTATGGTGACAGATGGTGACAGATGACAGACTTATGGCAGTGGTTATTTTGTAATATTGAATCATTATATTGTACACATGAAACTAACATAATGTTATATGCCACTATACTTCAATTAAAAAACTGAAGAAATTTTTCCACATTTAAAAACATAAGAATAGCTCATTGGAAATATTTAAGTATGACAATACAAAATGTGTGTGCTAAGCATAAAGAGAGTTGCTACTGGTGTATGAGACAAAGATACATTTAGGAATGGCCCTGGTTGTTCTATGGCCCGTGTTAGTTACTAATAAATAATTACCAAAAACACCACAGCTACTCCTGCAGGAAAATATATGTAATTATTATATAAATAGTTGTTTCTGTAACTCTCCTTTTTGATGTCGCTCTGTGTATATCTTTTAGTACTCTGTGGAAAAGCATCATTTAACATTTTTATCTTTTGTTATATATTAATATGAAAAAAGAGGTATTATAGTTAAGTGTATAACAATATAACACTACATAAAATGAATTTTAAGGACCATTAATCATTTCTCCTTAAAGTGGCTTCTGGGAGTTAAAAATCCTATATTTGAAAATGATCTCATATTACCATTCATTTAAGCACTTTTTTACTCTTATTTTACCCTTATTCTTCATAATTCCATTTTCAACAATGTTGTACTTTTAACTTTATAATCATCCCCATTGTGAAAAAGATAAGTTTTCTTCCAGAGCAATTCTCATGTATAAATCTTATCTTCATAGGAAATAATTTCTGGATTGTATTCATTTATACTATTGAAAGCTATAAAAATATTAGAGACAAATTTAACTGGTTTTCAAACAAAAGTTTCATAATATAATTATTTTGTATATGTTTTGAAGATTAAGAAAAAATCTTTTTATTTAGTGTGTGTGTGTGTGTGTGTGTTCAGAGAGAGTGATAGAGACAGACAGAAAGACAGATATTGCATTGATTTTTATGGTATTTAACAGAGATGTCTTGAGAGAACATGAATAGGGGAGAGGGGCAGAAGGAGGGAGAGAGAGAATCCCAAATAGTCTCCACACTGGGCATAGAGCCCCATGAGGGGCTCCATTCCATGACCCTGGCATCGTGACCTGAACCAAAATCAAGATTCAGATGCTTAACCTACTGAGCCACCCAGACACCCCTAACACAGATATCTTTTTAAGTTTACTAAATATTTTCTTGGAACATTACCAAGTATCTATGTAAATATATTTGGATATCTAAATCATAATTATATTTTAATTGTCATTAAAATTTAAAAAAGTAACTCTAGGATACATGCTTATTTTTAAACAATTCAGATTTCTAAAGAATTAAAACTCTTTTCTTATCCTTAATCTCGTACTTCATCCCAGTAGTGACAATTATTAACAGGATGATGTGTATCTATTCAGTTATTTGTCCCATAGATTATATTTGTATAGTACTTGTTTTGTGTGTTTTCATACCTGTCAAAGATTAAATATAGATCCTAAGTTAACATAGAGTATACAGGTTGAATATACAACACTCAGACATGAAGTCTGTACTTCACTGATCATATTGGTAGTGATATATATCTTTATTTTATTCTTATCTCCTATGAGTATCATTCATTTTGATGTGATAGTGAATGTTCTCCTTTTACATATCTGTGATGTAAACATAATGTTTAAGTGTCAATATTTGTTTATGATTGAAGGGAATCCTATATATTAATGTCTATTGATATTTTTGTCTATATGTTTTCTAAGATCAATCTATAGATATGCACTCCATATATACATAATTATTATGCAACCCCTGTTCCACAGCCTGTCATTTCATGGCCCATTGAAATATCCTTACTTAATTAGATACCAATTTTGGATATTCTATTATTGCAGAAGACCATGTCAAGTATATATAATGTATACCTCAAAAGTTATTTTCTTGAAAACTAGCAGAGTAGTTTACATTTTTTAGAACATTTCTTTGATGTTTTTAAGTTCACTTTTATATTCTAAAGATATAGACATTGATTACTTAGTTATTTGTAATTGCTTATATTTGATTTGTCTAAGTTGACAAAATTGATCTATTGTCTTCCTCACTTTTAGCTTAGTACATGAAAAATAATGTACTGTTGTTGATATTGCTAGAGTATAAAAGGGCAATAATTGCCTTCTGTGGAAAAAAAAAAACATTGTTATCTTTTGTATACCAATGATCCTCAAACTTAAGTTTGCCTACTAGTCCCTTATTAAACTTGCTAAAAACACAAAATGATGGGTACTACTACCAGAGATGCTAGTTTTCAACAATAGTTCTTTAAACACTGTTCTCTACTATTATGCTTAAGTTGGGTAGTTACAACAGCACTTTGACAAATATACTCCTGGAGAAGGATCGAAGTTGTTGCTGAATTTCTTGCTTATGAACAAACAAACAATTGTGTCATCATCAATATGCAACTACTCACCTCATTGTTTCCTAATCCAAAGAGTCTGAAGAACCAATATGGGAGTTTTAACTGAAGTACTCAATTTAATAATTCCTTGTTCCCCAGAACATTCTTAGTAATATTAAAAATGCCAAAGAGGTAGACAAGAGGCCCTTGGAAGAGGGTAGGAAGGGCAGAGAGGCTGTGCGTCCTACATGGACTGGTGTGAGGAAGCTGGGTGGTGGAGGGGCAGCCCACCAAGCAAGGTAGAGCCCCTGAGTCTGGCTTGCAAAAGCAGAGGGGCCAGATGGAGTGTGTTCTGATAGCCAGCGGGACTTAACATCTGGAATGTTATAGTCAACAGCTCTGCTCTGAGAGAGTGGGGAGGTCGAGAGGACGACAGGAGGGAGAGTTGTTGAGACACTGAAGACAGAGCTCAGCTCGGCTGGGGAACAAAGGCGCTGGCAAGCACCATCTCCCTCCCCCATTCCCCAGCAGAACATCCAAAAGAAACCAGTTCCTGTCACCGAACTTGCTTGCACTGCGTGAATGCCCAATGCTGTGCTTCTGTGGGTCAATCCCTCCCACAGGTCTTCCTCCTTCCCAGTGCTGCAGGTCCCCTCCCACAGGGGACCACTGAAGGCAAAAGGGGCTAAGCCTGCCCCTCCTGTCCCTGTGCACCTTGTGGATCCACCCTGGCTAATACGCCAGACCCATTGAAGCAGCACCACAAGCCTGGCAGTGTGCAAGTAGCGCAGACAGGGGCCACACCACTCCACAGTGAGTCCAGCCCCTGGGAGAGGGGAAGATAAGGTACACACCAGTTTGACTGTGGCCCCAGTGTTGGGCTGGGGGAAGACATTGGTCTGACTGTGGCCCCGCCCGACAACACAAGTTTCTATAGACAGCACAGGGGAAGGGCCCTGCAGTTTGGAGCCACTGCAGGGACTACCCAATGACAAAACAGAAAAATTCTCCTCAAAAGAAACTCCAGGAAGTAGCGACAGCTAACAAATTGATCAAAAACTATTTAAGCAATATAACAGAACAAAAATTTAGAATATTAGTAATAAAATTAATCTCTGGGCTTGAAAAAAGCATAGAGGACAGCAGAGAATCTATTGCTACACAGATCAAGGGACTAAGAAATAGTCATGAGGAGCTAAAAAAAGCTATAGATGAGGTACAAAATAAAATGGAGGCAGCCACAGCACGGATTGAAGAGGCAGAGGAGAGAATGGGTGAATTAGAGATAAAATTATGGAAAAAGAGGAAGCTGAGAAAAAGAGAGATAAAAACATCCAGGACCATGAGGGAAGAATTAGAGAACTAAGTGATGCAATCAAATGGAACAATATATGTTTCCTAGGAATTCCAGAAGAAGAAGAGAGAGAGAAAGGGGCTGAAGGTATACTTGAACAAATCATAGCTGAGAACTTCCCTGATCGGGGGAAGGAAAAAGGCATTGAAATCAAAGAGGCACAGAGAACGCCCTTCAGATGTAACTTGAATCGATCTTCTGCATGACATATCATAGTGAAACTGGCAAAATACAAGGATAAAGAGAAAATTCTGAAAGCAGCTAAGGATAAACACACTCTAACATTTAAAGGGAGACCGATAAGACTAGTGGCAGACCTATCTACTGAAACTTGCCAGGCCAGAAAGGAATGGCAGGAAATCTTCAATGTGATGAACAGAAAAAAATATGCAGCCAAGAATCCTTTATCCAGCAAGTCTGTCATTCAGAATAGAAGGAGAGATAAAGGTCTTCCCAAACAAACAAAAACTGAAGGAATTCATCACCACTGAACCAGCCCTACAAGAAATCCTAAGGGGGATTCTGTGAGTGAAATGTTGCAAGGACCACAAAGTACCAGAGACATCACTACAAGCATGAAACCTACAGACATCACAAAGACTCTAAACCCATATCTTTCTATAATAACACTGAATGTAAATGGACTAAATGCTCCAACCAAAAGACATAGGGTATCAGAATGGATAAAATAACAAGACCCATCTATTTGCTGTCTACTAGAGACTCATTTTAGATCTGAGGAAACCTTCAGATTGAAAGTGAGGGGATGGAGAGCTAACTATCATGCGACTGGAAGTCAAAAGAAAGCTGGAGTAGCCATAGTTATATAAGACAAACAAGACTTTAAATTAAAGGCTGTAACAAGAGATGAAGAAGGGCATTATATAATAATTACAGCTCTATCCATCAGGAAGAGCTAACAATTATAAAAGTCTATGTGCCAAATATGGGAGCACCCAAATATATAAAACAATAGCTCACAAACATAAGCAACCTTATTGATAAGAATGTGGTAATTGCAGGGGACTTTAATATTCCACTTACAACAATAGACAGATCATCTAGACACAGGATCAATAAAGAAACAAGGACCCTGAATGATAACATTAGATCAGATGGACTTGACATATATTTAGAACTCTGCATCCCAAAGCAACAGAATATACTTTCTTCTTGAGTGCACATGCAACATTCTCCAAGAGACATCACATACTGGGTCACAAAACAGCCCTTCACAAGTATAAAGGAGATCATACCATGCACACTTTCAGACCACAATGCTATGAAGCTTGAAATCAACCACAGGGAAAAGTCTGGAAAACCTCCAAAAGCATGGAGGTTAAAGAACACCCTTCTAAGAATGAATGGGTCAACCGTGTAATTAGAGAAGAAATTAAAAAATATATGGAAACAAATGAAAATGAAAATACAACCATCCAAACGCTTTGGGATGCAGTGAAGGAAGACCTGAGAGGAAAATACTTTGCAATCCAGGCCCATCTCAAGAAACAAGAAAAATCCCAAATACAAAATCTAACAGCACACCTAAAGGAAATAGAAGCAGAACAGCAAAGACAGCCTAAACCCAGCGGAAGAAGAGAAATAGTAAAGATCAGAGCAGAAATAAACAACATAGAATCTAAAAACACTGTAGAGCAGATCAATGAAACCAAGAGATGGTTTTTGAAAAACAAAATTGATAAACCTCTAGCCAGGCTTCTCAAAAAGAAAAGGGAGATGACCCAAATAGATAAAATCATGAATGAGAATGGAATTATGACAACCAATCCCTCAGAAATACAAGCAATTATCAGGGAATATTATGAAAAGTTATATACCAACAAACTGGACAACCTGGAAGAAATGGACAAATTCCTAAGCACCCACACGCTTCCAAAACTCAAACAAGAAGAAACAGAAAACTTGAACAGACCCATAACCAGCAAGATATTGAATCAGTTATCAAAAATCTCTCAACAAATAAGAGTCCAGGACCAGATCACTTCCCAGGGGAACTCTACCAGACATTTATAGCAGAGATAATACCTATACTTCTCAAGCTATTCCAAAAAATAGAAAGGGAAGGACAACTTCCAGACTCATTCTATGAAGTCAGCATTACTTTGATTCCCAAACCAGACAGAGACCCAGCAAAAAAAGAGAACTACAGGTCAATATCCCTGATGAATATGGATGCAAAAATTCTCAATAAGATACTAGCAAATCAAATTCACAGCATACAAAAAGAATTGTTCATCATGATAAAGTGGGATTCATTCCTGGGCTGCAGGGCTGGTTCAACATTAGCAAATCAATCAATGTGATACATCACATTAATAAAAGAAAAGAACAGAACCATATGATCCTGTCAATCGATGCAGAAAAAGCATTTGACAAAAATTCAGCATCCTTTGTTAATAAAAACCCTCAAGAAAGTCGGGATAGAAGGAACATACTTAAACATCATAAAAGCCATTCATGAAAAGCCCACAGCCAATATCATTCTCAATGGGGAAAAACTGAGAGCTTTCCCCCTGAATCAGGAACACAACAGGGATGTCCACTCTCACCGCTGTTGTTTAACATAGTGTTGGAAGTTCTAGCATCAGCAATCAGACAACAAAAGGAAATCAAAGGCATCAAAATTGGCAAAGATGAAGTCAAGCTTTCACACTTTACAGATGACATAATATTATACATGGAAAATCCGGTAGACTTCACCAAAAGTCTGTTAGAACTGATACATAAATTCAGCAAAGTCGCAGGATACAAAATTAATGTATAGAAATCAGTTGCATTCTTATACACTAATAATGAAGCAACAGAAAGACAAATAAAGAAACTGATCCCATTCACAATTGCACCAAGAAGCATAAAATACCTAGGAATAAATCTAACCAAAGATGTAAAAGATCTGTGTGCTGAAAACTATAAAAAGCTTATGAAGGAAATTGAAGAAGACATAAAGAAATGGAAAAACATTCCATGCTCATGGATTGGAAGAATAAATATTGTTAAAATGTCAATACTACCCAAAGCTATCTACACATTCAATGCAATCCCAATCAAAATTGCACCAGCATTCTTCTCGAAGCTAGAGCAAGCAATCGTAAAATTTGTATGGAACCACAAAAGACCCCAAATGGCCAAAGTAATATTAAAGAAGAAGACCAAAGCGGGAGGCATCACAATCCCAGACTTTAGCCTCTACTACAAAGCTGTAATCATCAAGACAGCATGGTATTGGCACAAAAACAGACATATAGAACAATGGAATAAAATAGAAACCCCAGAACTAGACCCACAAACATATGGCCAACTAATCTTTGACAAAGCAGGAAAGAACATCCAATGGAAAAAAGACAGTCTCTTTAACAAATGGTGCTGGGAGAACTGGACAGCAACATGCAGAAGATTGAAACTAGACCACTTTCTTACATCATTCACAAAATTAAACTCAAAATGGATAAAGGACCTGAATGTGAGACAGGAAACCATCAAAACCCTAGAGGAGAAAGCAGGAAAGACCTCTCTGCCCTCAGCTACAGCAATTTCTTACTTGACACATCTCCAAAGGCAAGGGAATTAAAAGCAAAAATGAGCTATTGGGACCTCATGAAGATAAAAAGCTTCTGCACAGCAAAGGAAACAATCAACAAAACTAAAAGGCAACCAACGGAATGGGAAAAGATATTTGCAAATGACATATCGGACAAAGGGCTAGTATCCAAAATCTATAAAGAACTCACCAAACTTCACACCTGAAAAACAAATAACCCAGTGAAGAAATGGGCAGAAAACATGAATAGACACTTCTCTAAAGAAGACATCCGGATGGCCAACAGGCACATGAAAAGATGTTCAATGTCACTCTTCATCAGGGAAATACAAATTAAAACCACACTGAGATACCACCTTACGCCAATCAGAGTGGCTAAAATGAACAAATCAGGAGACTATAGATGCTAGAGAGGATATGGAGAAACAGGAACCCTCTTGCACTGTTGGTGGGAATGCAAACTGGTGCAGCCGCTCTGGAAAACAGTGTGGAGGTTCCTCAAAAAATTAAAAAATAGATCTACCCTGTGACCCAGCAATAGCACTGCTAGGAATTTACCCAAGGGATACAGGAGTGCTGATGCATAGGGGCACTTGTACCCCAATGTTTATAGCAGCACTTTCAACAATAGGCAAACTATGGGAAGAACCTAAATGTCCATCAACTGATGAATGGATAAAGAAATTGTGGTTTATATACACAATGGAATACTACTTTGTAGCAACATGGATGGAACTGGAGTGTTATGCTAAGTGAAATAAGTCATACAGAGAAAGACAGATACCATACGTTTTCACTCCTATGTGGATCCTGAGAAACTTAACAGAAGACCATGGGGGAGGGGAAGGAAAAAAAAACCAGGGAGGCAGGGAGCCAAATCATAAGAGACTCTTAGAAACTGAGAATAAACTGAGGGTTGATGGAGGTGGGAGGGAGGGGGAAGTGGGTGATGGGCATTGAGGAGGGCACCTGTTGGGATGAGCACTGGGTATTGTATGGAAACCAATTTGGCAATAAATTTCATTTAAAAAATAATAAATAAATAAAAATAAATAAATAAAAATAAGTAAAATAAAGTAAAATAAAATAAAATAAAAATGCCAGAGAAACCTCTAGGCATGCAAGCACTATAGTCTTCTCCTAAAATTACATATATTCACTCTCAAAAGTCAGTATTATATCTAAAATGGGTCTATTCTGAACTACTGCTTCTGTCCAATTAAGTAATAATTTTGGCCAAGAGTTGGTGGCATTGTCTAGCTCTCCCTGTCTAGTCTCTGAACCACAGCATGTAGAATCCACCCTATTTCAGGTTCTTTTATTTAAAAATGAAGTGAATAGGCTTGAACAGAAAACAAAAATCCAGAATTTCCTTTAAGTGGTTAGGATTTGCTTCCTAAAATTAAGGTCTAGTTTATCTTGTTTATTTTATTATTATTTTTTTTGAAAGAGAGAGTGAGAGACAAAGTGCAAGCAGAAGAGGGGCAGAGATGGAGGGAGACGCAGATTCCGAAGCAGGCTCCAGGCTCTGACTGTCAGCACAGAGCCCAACGAGGAGCTCAAACTCACTATGAGATCATGACCTGAACCGAAGTCAGACCCTAAACCAACTGAGGCACCCAGGCACACCTAGTTTATCTCATTCTTGAATTCATTTAACTCTTCTTTTGAGAGTTAAAAGTGATGGGAGAAAATGGATGATGTCCCCAGCTACTAATCTTAAGGTAGATAACCATTTAACAAAGTAACACATACTTGTCTAGCTTTTTGGATAATAGCCAGTAAGTTTTTGTACTGCCAACTGAATATCAATTATTGGGGACCACCCAATGATCTGTTTTTGGTTAAAATTTCCTCACAGGTTTGTCAACAGTATCGTACATTTTTGGCATCACTCATCAACAATAGGCAATGAAGTCTGTTTCTTCACTAATGTTGATTGAGTACAGTGAGCAATTTGTCCTAAATGCGTGGGTAGTGACATGTAAAATTTTTTCAAGATTTCATTTGAGGTCACAAGCAGCCATTAACAAATGTCTTTTTGTAACTCTGGAACAAAAGGATGGCAGTGTATAATATTTTATAATATTCTTTTTGAATTTCTGCATTGATGTGTGTGTGTGTGTGAGAGAGAGAGAGAGAGAGAGAGAGAGAGAGAGAAAGAGAGAGAGAGAGAGGGAGAGAGAGAGAGAAGTGAGATTTTGGTGAGGACAGGCTGTTTGGCATAATGATCAACCAGGGCATTTTCTTTTGCTTTAATATCTTTTTGAAGGGACTTCTATCTTGAAAATAGCCAGTTTATTGAAAACCATTAGAGCTATTAAATGCCTACAATTTGCTGACCATTCTAAATTAGGATCCTTTCTTAGGTTAAGCACTTTTATTTTCTCTAAAGCTTTCTGAAATGATAAACCATCCCAAAATTTTTTCTACTATTGTGTACATATAAATCCTCTTCTTTTTACCTAGCCAGGAAGCTATTGGGACCACAACAAATTCTGTCACTTGGGCATATTTTTGCCTCTGGGAAGTAGTCATATTCTAGTGGTGAACTGAGATCTGTTACAATGTATCCTGCCTGATATTTTCTGGTTTTCATCTTAAGATTTAATTAACAAACACGATTAAATCTAGATGTCTAGGGATATTGTAATAAACTTTTTAATGGGTGTTTTAATAAATCTATTAGATACTTAAGAAACAGTGTTTAAGGAGTCATAAGCTTCCCTTCTTCTTTGGAAGAAGAGAAGTAGGATGTAGAGCTGCCAGTGGGTAGTAGCAGCTTTTAAAAGCAGAGGACCTCAATGCGAAAACCACAAGGAACTAAATTCTGTCAATAACCTAATGAGCTGGGAGGAGCACCTCAAGCTTCAGAAGAGAACTGTAATGTGGCTAATGTCTTGATTTCAGTTCTCAAAGTCATGAGCAAAGGGCCCATCTAGCCTTGTCTGGACTTCTGACCCATGGGCATTGTGACATATGTGTATGTTGATTTAAGCACCTACATTTGTGCTAATTCGTTGTGCAGCAATAGGAAATGAACACCCTTGGAACACATTGCCTTCCAGTGAGACTTAGGAATCATCTGTGTGATCTCTTAGTTATAAACCTAGGAAATTTCTGACGTGTTACAATTTTTCAGGAGTGAGAAATATCTCTCTTTGGGATAAATTATGTTCCAAAGAATAAACTTTAACAAAATACTAACTTCTCTTCAGAAAGTGTATAGCCTACTAGAGATAAAACAATAAATAGATAGATAGAATTGGTTCCAGAGCTTGAGTGAATTTTAGAGTACAACAAAAGATAATTGATACATGAGATAAAAAATAAAATATTGGAAATACTCTTGAAATCCTCGTTGAGGACTTTGGCTTTCCCAGGAGGAAGGAAAGAAATGACTCTTTGACTAAAAAAACGATGCTAAAAGAACAGAAAACAGACTTATAGCTATGAAATATGCAGCCTTATGGTACACTAAAGATAAGGGAATATTTGGATTTGGTACTATAGGTAAGTAGGAAATGATTATTACATTTATACTGCTGAGATTCTGAATAAATATATATCTCTGACCTTTGGATTTTTTTACCCCAGACAATACAAGCATTATAAGGAAAAGTACAAGGTATCCAATGACTAATCTCTCTATTAGATTTTCATTGCATCGATTTTGGTGCTCTTTTGTTTCTGGTGTTAGAGGGAAGGATGCAAGTAGATGTTAGCAGGGTTTGGTCTGAATATTTGGTTCAGTCCAAATACGTTGGAAAACCAGCATAATTTATGCCCAGAAATATGATTACTCCTTAGACTTTCAACTTCCATTAAGAATACAAGTAAATCAATGTTTAAATTATCTATGACCTGATTATGAGAGTCCTCAGGAATGTTCAGGAGTAGGCCATCAGGAGAGCATCTGTTTTACAGTAAATCCCCTACACCACCCTGTTTAGTTAGTGGATGTGATGTCACAAAGGAGGAAAGAATGTTTCTCAGTTAAAGGTCTGATGGTAACAGTTGGGCTGGGACATACAAAATGTTTGATGGTTATTACAGGTACCCAGCATATGATAGTTGCTGGCTCCCAGGGAGAAGTTGAGTAAGAGTGTTAGGATAGATGCCAGGTGTCATAGGGCATATCAATCAAAAACTTTCAAGATTTCCTTAACTACTTAGAGAAATTGGACCCTATGAGGTAAAAGTGGTCACTTGATTTCCCCTTGGAGAAACTTCATTAATTCCCGCCTCCCCCCCTTTATTTTTGTCCCTGTTATTTCTGAGCTAACAGAGTGCAATTATTTATCTAATACTCTTTCTGTTCAAAGTACATATAATTGATGAATTAAAGAGTCTGCAAGAAAGATTTTTAAGGACAGCCTTCTGCCTTTGCTAAGTAGGATTTAATAGTTTCACTGTCAATTCTAGCTTTGCTCTTTTCCTACATGAAATTTCACATTTATTCTCCACTCTGTGCTGCTCAGCCGAACAGATCTCTCACATCTTTCCTAAATATATTCCACTTTTATTTTTACTCAAATCTTGTTAGTGTGGTGGTCAGGAGCTAGAGAGGTGGGGGTCATTCTCTGAAGTTCTGGTTAAGCTGCAATTCTAGTTAGGTACTCTATAAACACAAGTCCCAGATGTGAGGCCTTCACAAAGGTCCATGCCCCTCCTCCAGAGCTAATGTTGGGCTGAGTATGTGTTTTGTCCTTGGGTAAGGGCCTTATTCTCTCACAACTGCATTGGGTTCCCATAAGGAAACAGAGAAGATGAGAATAGGTGACCATTAGTCAGTGCATGCTTTTTCACTCCCCAGACAGCACCATCAGGGAAGCTTTCTTAAGAAAAAACAAAAATATATATATCTCATCTCCAATCATCTCTGTATGTATCTGGTGGGGTGTGTGGAGGAAAAGCTTATAAAGGCGTGTGAACATATTTGTCCCATGTGGCTTACAGCTTTCATGCTCACCCGCACTCGGATGTTAACAATCAGTTAAAATCTTCTAGATGATCCTTTTTACCAGCTTACGCTCCGTTCAATATTTTATGTCTCAAGTAAGCAAATTCCTGGATCTTGTTTCTCCCTGAGAATGCTTCCAACATTCCTGATTTTATTTTAATTTTTTTCCCTTTGCAGCTTTCATTATCTGATGGGAACATTGTGAACTTGCAGTTTTTCAAGGTGTTTTTCTTATTGTAAAGTAAGAGGGAACACTATCCAATTCTCCACATTTCCGATATGACATCAGAACCCAGGAGCTGTTTTTGTATGCAGTTTTCCTACCATTTTGGTTGAAGTAAATCTAAAGTGTTTTTCAGTACTGTGTCTTTTTTTTTTAAGTTTACTTATTTATTTTGAGAGAGAGAGGGAAGGAGAGAGAGCATGAGTAATGGCAAAGGGGCAGACAGAGAATCCCAAGTAGGCTCCATGAGCCTGATGCAAGGCTCCATCACACGAACCATGAGATCATGACCTGAGCAGAAAACAAGAGCCAAAGGCTTAACAGACTGAGCCATCCAGGCACCCCTCCAATCCTGTGTCTTAAACAAAGCCATTTTCTCTGGAAATTCCTTGACCACCAGCTGTGTAAGAGAGTTGGGTGATGTAATAAATCATAGAGTTAATTAGAAAATAAAGCTAAATGCTAAGCTCCTATTTCCATTTTTGCATAATTATTGTAATCAGTTTTTATGAACAAAATGCTTATAAGTCAAAACAATAACTCGTGTGTCTTTTATTATATGACTCACAACGCTAATTTCAAAAGCAATTGCTTTGTTTAGATGGAACTAGCAATAATAATTTTATGCTTTAATTCTGTGGTTCATGTTTGGTTGTGGATAATTTGTCAACAGTGGTCCTATTATGAGAATATCTGGCCATATAATAAATCAACTTTTAAAATTAATAGCACTATAAAACTAAGAGTTTGACTAAGATCCTAACCTCAATAATATATATTCATATCAGAAAGGAAAATGCCATTCCAGGTTAAAATCATAGGCAAGGCACTGAAAGCTATTCCCACTGATCCTATCAGTGAATTTATATACATCTGTATCCATATATAAATATCTACAAACCTGTAAGTCAATCTCTGGTTTATTTGGTGGTGTTGGGTGGGGAGGTTATTCTCAGGTTAAAAACATAGTAATCCAAATAGGTTTATATTTCCTTTTTCTTAAATAATTCAAAGTCTAAGAAGTAGTCCTCAAAGGAACTAAATTCTGCCATTTTACTTCTCAAACTTGACCAGCCCACAAGCTTATATAAAAAGTCAAAGGGAAACATAAATGTGTGTGTGTATGGGTGTGTGTGTGAGATCATCTATCTCAAATTATCAAATCATGTCCAATGTTGGTTTGTGAAGCTAGGGGATATTTATGAGGCCAAATATCATTTTAGTTAATACTGTTATGATATTAAATGATATGGTTTATACAAAGTTCCTTCTTTGTTATAATATATGGCCCAGAATAACACTGAGTATAGTGAGACGTATAGTTTATTTAAAATGTGTATCTTGGGGCACCTGGGTGGCTCAGTCAGTTAAGCATCTGACTTCGGCTCAGGTCATGATCTCTGAGTTTGTGGGTTCGAGCCCTGCATCAGGCTCTGTGCTGACAGCTCAGAGCCTGGATCCTGCTTTGGATTCTGTGTCTCCCTCTCTCTCTGCCCCTCCCCCACTCATGCTCAGTCTCTCTCTGCCTCAGAAATAAACATTAAAAAAAAATTTAAACGTGCATCTTGTGTTACCAACTTAGTTGAAACAAATCCTCACTTATTTAAAAAGAATTATTTTTAACGTTTATTTTTGAGACAGGGAGAGACAGAGCATGAACAGGGGAGGGTCAGAGAGAGGGAGACACAGAATCTGAAACAGGCTCCAAGCTCTGAGCTGTCAGCACAGAGCCAACGCGGGGCTCGAACTCACGGACTGCGAGATCATGACCTGAGCCAAAGTCGGCCGCTTAACTGACTGAGCCACCCAGGCACCCCAACAAATCCTCATTTAAATTCTAGATAAAATTTGCTTGTGTTAAATTATTTTTGTGTTAAAAATTCACAGTGTGTATCCTACAGGAAGACAAAACTTCAGAGGAATACAGTTTTTTTGGTCACAATTCAATTAATGCATCAGTGCTCAGTTATAATTATCCTAATAAATTAAAAAAAAACACAAAAAAAACCAAAAGACAATTCTCTTCCTGTAACTGAAAGTCATCCTCAGTATTGAAAATATTCAAATCCTTCAAAAAATAAAAGCATAAATGTCCAGAATGATCACAAGCAGAATGACGAGGCCTACAATGAGCAGTGCATCTCTTATTCAGTAGCAACTCCAACAATTCACTTCCATGACCCAATTTTACATTCTATCTATTTCCATCTCTTCCTCCCAATTGATTTGCACCTGCTAACTCTTAAGTTTATTATTTAGCAGGGTCATTTCTCACAGATCAACTCAGATTTCACTTTATGGAGAAATAGATTGTACAGTAACAATTAATATTCAGAATTTTTTTTTTTTTACTTTCAAACCATATTTGAGCATTAGAGAGCCTCTCAACTGGGGAAGGAAAGAGATGGAGTTAAACTGAAAAGAGGTGTTGCACATAGCAGTAATAAAAGGATCTGGCCTGGCCTAAATCTCCCTGGCAGGAGAAATGCTTGGTTACTATCAGGGAACTGTAAAGTCCCGAGTACATTCATTGCTGAGGATCAATCAAAATACTGAGGCCAAGACACTGTTCTTATAGACTCTAATTGGCCAAAGATCAACCTGTTTTGTTTGTTGGGGCAGCCACATATGAATTCTTCTTCTGTTTTATCTCAAAGTGTAGGTTTTCTAAGAACAACATTTTTGCGTATTGACCATGGATCCTTTGAAGTAATAACTTTCACTTCCTTCCTATATTGACAGCTCCACATGGACAGCTGCAATAATAAAGCTCACAGCTCCTAGGTAACAGAGAACAGAGCCTTCACCCCGTACATAAGTGGGAGTATGAAAAAGCATAAGCTCCAACATGACTTGATGGCACTAACCTGACTCAGTATCTTGGCAATTATTTTACACACATATTTACATGTGCACATATGTACATATGTGATCATGTATTTTGAAATAGCAAAAATATTTTGGTCCCTGTAATAGAAGGTCTCAGCAGATATTTCATGAGCATAAGTAATTAACCAAAATTTTGCTACCATGAAAACTGTAATAGTCATCACAGGGAATATTTTTTCATCTGCAGTGATAAGAGACAAATTTGTAAAAGTTAAAGATTTTTATAATGAAGTTGAGTAATTGTAAATGGAAATGTGAAAGAGTAGCATTTATTGAAACTTTATAATCTATTTTTTTACTTTCCTTACCTTTAATTTACTTATTGCAGTAGTTCAATAGTTTGCAAAGTATTGCAGAGTAATAACTTAACATCATCTAGAATGATTTTAATGTGTGAGCAAAGATAAAATGAGTTATAAAATGAGCTTACAAAATATGGAGAGAAATGTAAAACATTTAAGCTTTATTATTTTATGTCCGTCACCATTAGTATTTATTTACAAAGTCTAATTCAAATGAGTTCTATGTCACAGGTATGCTTTCTAATCTATAGGTCTTTTCAATGAAGAATCATTTCTTAAATACATTTGAATAAACTGAATTTTTATCATATGTCAAGAAAATACAGCCTTATTATTAACCTAAAACATTTATTTTAAATTAAGTTTTTGAAAGTCTTCTATAACTTCTCTAAATGAGCATCCTATTATTTCAATTACTTATTGAAATAATACTTTTTATTTCAATATTTGCTTATTAATATTGCAATAACATATCATCATATAAATATACATTATTCTCTAAAAAAAAATGCCTCTCAAATAACCAGAAATAGCTGTTAGTTCAGGAATGGTATGATTTCCTAAATAACACCATTTATTTTTTTGAAAAGCATATTCACAATATTTACTGAGTAAATACTAAAAAAGCCCAAATGGTTGTAGTTATGTGGGGCAGGACAGTGAATGAGAAAAGTAAATTACTTACAGAGAGAACAAACTTGTAGAAAATAAATGAATATAAAGACAATTTAAGTGGAAATAAATGCTATACAAAATAATACCCTTAATTGAATATTTGATATAAAATGTCCCAGAACTGAGTACTTGTACTAGTTAAAATTGAGTGCCCAGTAAAGCCCACTATTACATTTGAGCCATTACCTGAATGCAATAATGTAATGCTGTAATGCAAAGATCTTCGTGAAGAACTTTTGGGACAAGAGGAAAAACATGTAATATGACACTGTGTTGGAAATAACATATTCTGAAAACAGAAAAAAAAGGTGATTTGACTAGAGTATAGTGAACAGGAGGACAGATACAAAGTAAGCCTCGAAATAAGCAGAAGCCAGATTTGGTAGGAACTGGTAGGCCATGGTAAGAGGAATTACTTTGATTGTAAGTAACATTGGAGGTTTTATCCTGTTTCTTTTAGGAAGGAGCGTGAAATTACTTCATTTATATTTTTAGAAGCTCTATCATTTTTATGATATATTTTCTCCTCACTCTGTCATTATTCATTATTCTGAAAAGACTAGATAACACTGTTGTTACATGAGAGTGGATAGACCAGTTAAAAAACTATTATAATGTTCTAGGTGATAATGTTACACTACATACTATTTGTAACGATAGTGAGAAGCAATGGAATTTAGAGTCTACTGAAAGTGAAATTAACTGAGTTTGCTGATGGGTCTTATGCTGGGGTAGAGAGAAAGAGAACCAGAAGTATCTTTTAAGTTTGGGATATTAGATGGTGCCATTGTCTGAAAGGTGATCAAGAGAAGAAACAATTGGCAGGGATGGGGAAGGTAGTTAACAGTTGTGTTTCTGGACTTGCTAGCTTTTTTTTTTTTTTTAAGACCCAACCTATATCTAAGAGGATATGTCAAGGAATCTGACAAAATATGATTCCAGATCTCAGTTGGGAGATCAGGCCCAAAAACATAAGTTTGAAAGTCTTGGTCTTGAGGACTAGATGACATTGCACAAAGACTATGTGGTTAGCCGAGAAGGTGTCTCATTAGGAATCTTGGGGAATTCCAATACGAAGAAATCAAATAGAAGAGGGAAATCCAGCAAGAGATGGAGAAGAAGGGAAATCAGCTAAGTCTTGTGTCACTAGAATTAAAAATGTTTCAACCACAGGAATCTACCCCCAAAACCAAGAGCACACTTTACACGCTGTATGTTAGCCAATTTGACAATAAGTTATATTAAAAAAAAAAAAAAGATGTTTCAAGGGGAGATCTGGGGACTATATCAAATTTTTCTGAGAAGCTGAGTAATATCAAGATAAGGCGGCATCCACTGTATTAGAATGACAGGAATTTAAGCCAATTACAAAGGGTTGTGAGCAGACTAGAAGTGAAAGAGGTAGAAAGGAAAAGCATTTTACTCTATATCTTTGATGAGTTTATCAATTTTCATTATACCCATTTTCAGACTTTTTTTTTTATTAAACTTGAAAGAAATAACAAATGTTGGTCTATTCTTACATTAATATACTCCACAACTCCATTTCTCTATCCTTTTAATTTTTTTCAATATCAGTATATGTACTTTTGATTAACTATCAGAGTTCCACATACAATGCCAGATTGGGGTTTGGTGTTTTGTACCACATGTGACTGAATTCTTTTGATGCAGAAGCAATTGTCATGCCGTTTTTGGTTGAATGGCTCACTCTGGCCAGAATCTCTTGGACGTGATCTACAGTCACACGTCTTCTGTTGGGTCACATTGTATTGCTCGGCTCCTTCGATCAATATGGAGCATTTTAAAAATTATTTTTACCAAAATGCAGTGTTTTGCAGTTATTGAAACTCATCTGCCACTTTGTTGCCCACTCATACTCTTTTTCTATGATCTTTCCCATTGAATTGACATTTTGCTGCGGAAGAAGCCTGAACACTCAGTGAAAACTTTTAGACAGCACTGTGTACTACCAATAAACACTTTGGAGACACTGGAGTCTCTTCTTTTGTCACTGTGTAGCAAGGAAGTAGTTGTCCTTGTAGCTAACCAGCAAAGTTCTGTTAAATCCTAAATTCCTTGACAAAGTTAGAGATACAGGAGAAAGAGTTATGGAAGTACTTTGAACATAAAAAGCGTGTGATTCGTTCCAGTTTACATGGTGAAAAAAAAGTGAACTTATGGTTTGCACTATCAATGTGTTTTTTTAAACATCAATTATGACTTTATTTTATAATTCCCAAGAAACAATTTTTAACAATTCTCTTTTATCTCTAGGTGCTCTTTCGCTGCTGCCTGTTGGCTTTTTTTTTTTTTTATTGGTCCCTTGACTGAAGGGTCCTCCTTTTCCTTCATTTTTTTTTTTTTTTTCTTTTAGAGAGATAGCATGCAAGGAGCAGGGTACAGGGACAGACGGAGAGAGAGAGAGCATATCTTGAGCTCTTAAGCAAACTCCATGCTCAGTGCCGAGCCCAACGCCGGGCTCGATCCCACGATCCTGATCCTTGATTTTGAGCCAACATCAAGAGTCAGATGCTCAACCGACTGAGCCACCAAGGCACCCCTTCATTTCTTTATTACCTCTTGGTTACTTAGAGCCAAGGCCTAGCATGATACTCTTAATATGGTTGTGTGACATTTTTAGTTGCCTCTTAATTTTCCTAAAAAAATAGTCCCAAACATTTTATGACTTAAACAAATTACAAAATTAGATTAGTAAATAAAAAGCCATTTGTTTCCCCCAAAAGATAGTTACTCATCCACTGAATGGAAGCTAATCCATGTCTGATACACATTGAATTCATTCAGTGTTTATTGACCATGTACTATGTATCAAGAATTCTGTCACGTGGTAGAGACATAATGGTAAGGAGAAACTCTCACTGAGCTAACAGCTAGCTCTAATTAGGCTAAAGGAGGCAGACTTTAATCAAAACATCACAATGTGTTTTTATTGGTTAATGCCAATTTTGTGTGTTACAAAATGCTGTGTTAATCCCTGCTGATTCTATTCAGCGCTGATATAAGCTTGCCAATTTACAACAGTTTTATTGATTAACATCTTTACTAAGAGCAGTTAGATGGGCCTTGAGGTTGTTCATAATTTCAACACACTATTAAGGAAAGATTTTTTTTTATTTTTTTCTAATTTTTTAGATATCTCAACACATTTAAAAGTAAATATTTACTTCTGGGATACAAAGTAATATCCAAAGAAACTCAGTCATTTAGCTTAAAGACTATATTCAGAACAATGTCCTAGCTAACTATTAAAGTCAATAGCCCTCATGGGGCGCCTGGGTGGCTCAGTCGGTTAAGCGGCCAACTTCTGCTCAGGTCACAATCTCCCGGTCTGTGAGTTCAAGCCCCGCGTCGGGCTCTGTGCTGACAGCTTGGAGCATGGAGCCTGTTTCAGATTCTGTGTCTCCCTCTCTCTCTGACCCTCCCCCGTTCATGCTCTGCCTCTTTCTGTCTCAAAAATAAACGTTAAAAAAATTTTTTTTAAATAAAATAAAATAAAATCAACAGCCCTCAGTAGTTATGATATAGTTGATATATAAAGGAAGTTGCTCACTCTGAATTCTGTTTGAAAAGGATTTATTGAAAACAGCAAACTCTCCTCAAAAGCTAAAACATACTAGCTATCTCAAACTGTCTCATGATGATGTTTGATGCTGCCCAATAACCTTCTGTAATATTTACAGAATATTGCAGAGAATAATGAAAGTTCTAACATTACTTGGTTGGAACATGACAAATACTTTGTGACAAAATTTTACCAAAAAAGCCTGGGGCATCTGGTGGCTCAGTAAATTGAGTGTCCTACTCTTGATTTCAACCCTCTAAGATAAATTTTTAAAAAGAAAAAAAGTGTGGTTACCTAATCCAGTTTTAGCTCCAATTTTTATAATTCAGATGAAACCCAGTAAGATAAGGCTCTAAACTTTTAACTGCATCTAATTTAAGATAGAATCTGAAGACTGCTTTAGATTGTCTCCCTCTCTCTCTGTCTTTCCTCTGCTCACATTCTGTCTCTCTCTCTTTCAAAAATAAACATTAAAAAAATTAAAAAATAAAAATAATTTCCCAAATCTTTTTGGTAATCTGAAAACTTAAAGTTATAGTAAATTAAGTTAAATGATGAACGTTCATTAAATATCTAGGTCATCTTTAAATAAAGAAAATATTGAAACAACTTTTGAATTCAAGTTTATCTAGTTTTGGTGTCTTATTACAAAGAAAATAAAGATATTTCATCTATCAGTAAGCATGTCTTGTGCCACATGGATAAATTTACCATGAGAAAAAATATACTTCTAGAAATTATGAAATGCATTCATAAACCTGCAAATCCATAGAATTCTAGTGTAACAGCAGTCCAAATTGCTTACTTCTTATTTTTCAATAGAAATTAAAGTTTCTAAGCATTAAGAATTCTAATCAATCCATGTAATTAAAACTACCAGGAATAGCAAGGCTAAAAGAAAGCTGTATATGAAAGTAGGTAAGGAAATTAAATTGTGTTTTTTGGATAAAGAAAAGTATTAAGGACATATTTTTGTTAAGGGAAAAAGACTAATTTTGTCCTAATGAAGGATAACTATTTTGCTTTTTGTTTTTCTGCAGAGTGAGAAAGAGGAAAAATATAGGAAAAACCTGAATGATTATTTTAAGAAGTTGTAGATTTGTGGGAAAGGAATCTTGGAAAAGGAATTTCATGTATGGTCAAGCTGACTAGGATTGAAATGGGTTTATTTAAGTGTTTAAATAATGAGTCAATATTGAAAGTACACTTATGTGAAATTAGAATTTGTTTTCTCTGTGTTAAAAGGACAATGTTTTCTTGGACTATTTTGATGTGATTGTGGTAAGAGGTATAAAAAGTTGTTCTTTACTTTTTGGGTAATCTGCCTGGAAAGCAAAGATTTTAGGTTTTAGCAAAATAATTTCCTATGCTTCCTGTTGTCTTTATCAGGTCTTTGATTACTCGGGAAAACTGAGTTTTCTCAGTATTAAAAGAACTAAGTTTTGTTCACACTCATGTAACTTTCCATTTGCCTTTAAAATCTTCTATTGTCACTTTGGTTACATAGATAAGTATTATTTCATAATGATCTGCGATTCAGTTTAGTCAAATGTTCAAACCTTTTGATGTTTTGACAACTACCCAAAATCAATTTCTAAATGGGGTCTTTTTGACCTCAAACTAACTTTGAGATTTCCCAGATGATCCCTGGAAAATTACAAAGAATTTGTCTCTCCACCTTGTAAAAGAGAAGTGTTAAAATTAATTAGGTTTATTTAATATATTTAATTACATGAGAAACATTGCCAATAAGAAGTAGTCTTAAACCTCAAGTTATATGTATATGCACATACATTACTAATGTAGGTATTGCAGAAATTGTTTGAAGTTCATAGAGATTTATCAATACTCGTATGGTCCAATTGTTATAAATATGCTACAGAAATAATGGCATTTCCTTACCAAATAAACTATCATCAGATCTTTAATCATGGCCATTTGTCATTTGTAGATAGTTATTGTTTTTATTGTTTTTGCAAAAGTGCTTCATATTTAGAGAGATTTATGAGAAGGATTCTGACAAGTACTCTAGAATATGGATTTCTGATAACTGTAAGATCATGCCACTGAAATGGGCGAGAATCTCGAGAACAAATGGAAAACCAGAATTCAGGTGGAATAAGAATTAATAACATGGGACTTAATAAACTCGTAAGCATGATTATAGATTTTCTTACAACTTTTTCCTTGAGGGGCACTTGGATGGCTCAGTTGGTTAAGCATCTGACTCTTGATTTTGGCTCAGGTTATGATCTCACAGTCATTGAGATCAAGCCCTGTGTTGAGACTGTGCTAAGTGTGGAGACTGCTTAGGATTCCCTCTCTCCTTCTCTCTCTGCCCCTCTCCTGCTCTCTCTCTCTCTCACTCTCTCTCATAATAAGTAAATAAACGTTAAACAAAACAAAACAAAACAAAAAAACACAAAGGCAAACTTACCAAATTGCTGCAAGTCATAGTCGGTTTAAGAGAAAAGAGAAAAAGCTTTCCTTAAATTTGGAAAAAAACAATACATTAAGGAACGAACGATGTTTCAAGGAAAAAGTTGTGTTTTTAAAATTTTTTTTTAATTTTTATTTATTTTTGAGACAGACAGACAGCATAAGTGGGGGAGGGTCAGAGAGCAAGGGAGACACAGAATCAGAAGCAGGCTCCAGGCTCTGAGGTATCCAAAGTATACTTTGGAAATAGAATTGAAACATTTACTTTTTCTCCCTATCTGATCCCTCCAGAATTTAGAAACTTACTGAGTTGTCTTATTTTCATGACAATATTATTATTTGCATAAGCTCAACAAGAATTTTCTCTACTTATAACAGGACACAATTGGAAACCAAGGCTTTAACTGGAATGTCATATTTGGGGATGTGCAAAAAATGAGATATAACCATACAGTTTTAAAAAGATACAGATGACTTTATGGACTTAATAAAACCTCTTGTAAAAAAAAAAAAACAGACTGGTACCTTGTTTATAGGGTTCCTGGCAGCCTTATCAGGTGAGTTACTTCTTGGTAGGCCCAGGAACCTCAGGGCATCTTGAGGACCTCAAGATGAAAGGAATTAACCCCAAATTGTAGACATTACAGGTGAAGTCTGATGGCAAGTCTTTGGCTTGGCTTCTTAGTCTGGAGAGGCTTTAAAAGTCCAATCTAAAATTCCTTATGAGAAGCTCCAGCAAAGCAGATTTAAAAAGAACCTATATGGTCAATAAGTATTCTTGCTGCATTTATATAAATTATCAGACCAAGTTTAATGAGACTAGACTTTTTTTTGTAAAATTAGGTTTGTTTGGGTTTTTTTTTTTTTTGTTTTTTTTGTAATTATATTTGCTAGAAATTAGGTCTGGATGCTGAATTCTTTCAGTTTCCTCAAATATCTGGCTATGAGTCTCTAAACCACACTTTTGATTTTCTCCCAGCTTTCTGATTTGGGATCTTTACGTACAAAGACTGTCTTGAACCTTCTTAGAAGGGGCCATCCCAGGCCCTTCACACTATCCAGATAGCAGCCAAATTACAGGGACTTGAACCTTGGGTTCACATCTCCCGATTAACAAGGGTCCTCCAGACTCCTGGAACTTCACACCACCTAGAGACCAAAAATTAAAATTGACCCTAGGTTCTTTCCCAGAAGCAGATGGCATCTTGAGGTGAATGACTCTCCAAAGATCATGGATCAAGATCTTCATCTCATTAAATCTTTACTCCTTTTGTCTTCTTACTACGTGTTTTTTCTCTCTTAATGCACAGGAAGACAATGCTCCTTAACTCTGGTAACTATCGTTGAATCTACTTTAAAGGCTCTGACTGCACAACAAAAGTCCTAGCTTTTCTTGCTAAGGTAGCTTTAGATAATAGAATTGCCTTAGATTACTTACTGGCTGAAGGAGGAATCTGTGCTATAACAAATACCTCCCGTGGTGCCTGGAACAACACCTCCAGTAGTCTAACAAATGAAAGAAATTAACAAAGTCAGTTGGCCAAAACAGGTTGGTACCCCTTCCGGTACATTCTTTGATTTATTTGATATCAGCCGGTTTAGTTCATGGGAGCTCTGACTAAGGAGTATCCTAAAGTCTCCTAGTGTTATCCTCCTAATAGTCATTATTGTAGTCATTCTGGTGTGCTGTGTTAAGACTCAAGGATCTTAAATGCATGTTTACAGACATCAGTAGTACCACAAATGGTCTCGTTGTGCTTGGGAGAAACAGAAAAAAAAATAAAGAGCAAGATGGACAGCAAGACCGTTTTCTCCCATGATGAAACAAGAATAACTCAAACTTGATGGTGACCAAGCATAGTGCTTACACCACTATGAATTTAATTATTAAATTAATTGAACAAGACCATTAGACTGAGGTATCTCAAATACTATGGTGGTCAGTATAGACAAACTGACATCTAAGACTGTAAATATCTCAAGGTTAAAAAATCAAAACCTAAGGACAACCAATCACAAACAAGCTAACTGGTCTTTGAGCTATAGCCATCAGATAATTCTTTGCATTTGCCCCTTCTCCCGATAGAGGTCATTCCCCTTGCTCTTCTTGGTGGAGCACTCCTGACCACTCCTGGTTTCATGCTCCCCAACTAGAATTTATTTGCACTCAAGTTCTTAAAAACAAACAAACAAACAAACAAACAAAACTCTTCAAATTTTTAGTATGCCCCAGTTTATCTTTTAATGCAGCTTTATATATAATAGCCATAAACTGGAATCAACCCAGATGTCCTTCTTCAGCAAAATGGTTTAAAAAAACTCTGGTCCATACGTTTCAGAGAAGCCCATTCAGCAATAAAAAGTGTAAATACAATCACTTGAATGACTCTTCAGGGAATTATGCTGAGTTAAAAAAACCAATCTACAAAATATACATACTGTATGACACCATTTAAATAACATTTTTGAAATATTCAGTTGGGGAACAGTGGGAGAGGGTAGAAGAGAAGTGGGTGTGCTTATAAAAGGGCAACATGAAAGAATTTGTGAGGCTGGAGCTGTTAAGTGTCTTAACATGAGCCTACACATGTGATAAAATTGTAGTAAACTAAATGCCCCCCCCCCCACACACACACGCACACACACATGCACACACACAGATGGGTACAAGCAAAACTGGAGAAAATTGAAAAAAAATGGGTCGTTGTATCAGTGTTAATATCCTGGTTGCGCAATAATACCGCAGTTCAGCAAACTGTTACCATGGGAGGGGACAGTAAGAAAGATTAAAAAATAATAGAGAAATATTTATTATTCAAAGTTTACAAAAGGGGCGCCTGTGTAGTTCAGTCAGTTAAGTGACCGACTGACTCTTGATTTTGGCTCAGGTCATGATCTCATGATTTATGATTTTGAACGCTGCTTCAAGCCTGCTTGGGATTCTCTCTCCGTCTCTCTATGCCCCTCCCCACTCTCTTTCAAAATAAACAAATAAATATTTTAAAAATAACATTTACAAAGCTAATTATTTGTTAATAAAATATAATCTCCATAATTTTTTTGTAAATTATAGGATTCACATTTACTTTAAAAATTTTTTTAATGTTTATTTCTTTTTGAGAGAGAGAGAGGGAGAGAGACAGAGCACGAGCAGGGAAGGGGCGGAGAGAGAGGGAGACACAGAATCCAAAGCAGGCTCCAGGCTCTGAGCTGTCAGCACAGAGCCCATTGCAGGGCTCAAACCCACCAATTGTGAGATCATGCCCTGAGCCAAAGTTGGACGCTTAACTGACTACGACACCCAGATGCCCCTAGCATTCACATTTCTGAAGCTTATTAGAATTTAAATGAATATTTATTAATGTGTAAAGTTACCCTAAGGCTTTTAGCAAACATTGTTTCACTCTCAGCAAATTTTCTGCAAATGGACTTCCATGTGAATTTATATAGGAAATCACTCAAATATCAGAGGGCAAAATAGCTAGTAATAGAAAATTTTAATGCCCTTTACCTGTACTTTTATATTATCTATTTTTATTCACATATATACGTGAGAAATGTACCTTATGCAGTGATAAATAATTTTTAGTTACAAGATGACCAATAATGTTAACACAATTCAATGTCTTATTGAACTACTTACTATCTGTTAAATTTGTGGGTTTTATAGCCTAACATCTCATACCACAAAATATTTTATTCATAAGCCATGTGATCACTGTTTCACCGAGATTATTTAAAATAGCAGTATTTATAAAGATTTCTTTATTTTTAAACAAAAACTTTTGAAAGATAATAATTCCAATCAAATGATTTGACGTTAGCAAATTTCCTCACTTTGAAGAAATGTCCAAGGTAACATACTTCCAACTACAATATTTAATATTGAACAGTGTTGGTGTTCAATGACATTAATTCTGTGATGACTTTTTGTTTATTTCTCAATTTGTTTTTTTTATAGACTTTCACAGGAACAAGGGAAGTGGTTGAATGTGGTTGTTTCAACTCTTCAATGAGGTTTTGTCTCAATAAATGCATTGATATCAAAGCCATGCAACTGAAGGAAAGCACTGAAAGATTACCAAGCAAAATATTTGATAATCTAACCAAAATAAAGAGCAATTTTGGATAGAAAAAATAATGTTTCAATTATGATATTCAATATTGCTTTGTAGAGTTATGTTATGTAATAATAGCAACTGCAGTGTTTTTTCCCAAATTAGTAAGAATGTGCTTGAATTAAAATTATAGAATATAAACAATATATCAGATAAAAACGGAAAATTGCATTTTATAAAAAGAACACTAATCAAATAAATGGATAAAATATAAAAATATTAAAAATGTTTTGTTTTTTGAAAACGACATAATTTCAGAATAAGACCCACAAAATTCACACACGCAAATAGCAAACCAACCAATGAATGAGTTATAATTTTAAAAAGTAATTTCTCTTGAGTTCTTGAATTCTAAAGAATAGATGAAACTGTTAAGAAACAAAAATTAAAAACACATCAGATTCCTTTAGCCTTTCATCACTATGTGTTAAGCTTGAAGTGAGATGTATATTCTGTGTTCTAATAGGGAAAAAAAAGTCATCAGAAATCCACAGAATAAAACACACTATATTTAGCAAGGTTCCAAATACACAGTGAGTGTTCATTAAATGCTACATAATAATTACCACGACAATGATCATGCTATTGAATAATAACTCTGCCTGATACAAGCTTATAGGATACATTTAAATGCTAATTTAAAAGCATTTAAATTTGAAAGTAGAAACTTCCTGTTTTGGAATGAAATATTGCCTTAGCAGTTGCTCATTAGTGGAAATTTAATGAAGAGAATAGGCTTAGGCTATGATTAAATCTTTGTTTTGTACTAAGCAGAGTTTACTGTTACTACCAAAACACTATTACATAATAGAAACACTTTTTAGAAATTATCTTAACTTCCAAATGCCTGTAAACTTGCAAAGCTCTCAATGTTTGTCTTTATGGTTTATCAAGAATGTGAGATAACTTTCAAATATAGACATACATAAAGATATTAACAACATTTGTATTCTTGGTTTAAAGATTAAGCAACTATGTAAGCATCCTCATTTTTTGGATTTTTTTTTCCCTGCTATTTTATACCACTTAGATCTAGTGATTATAAATTTTTCTGCTAATGTGACTGAGGTCACTGTCTCTATCCATGTGTATATGAGGCACTTATGAGAAAGGGTAAAATAATAGTAAACCTGAGTAGCACCATGAGGTTTGATAAAATTTTTTCCTTTCTTTATAGCATCTTGATGAAAATTTACTATTGTTATATAATAATTATGACAGTTCACAAATTTATTTGGCTAGTTTCATGCTGAGTTATTTCAAATTCTATGACCTTTCCCAAAATGTCATATCATCCCCTTTCTGGGAAGTTGATGTGGTGACTGTGCAGTATACTAAATGTAAAAGGAGCACATTTATTTATTTTCATTTAATACATCCTTGTATGTGTAAAATAGCAACAATTCAACTGAGTAAATTTGAAGATCAAGTTGGCTTTATTGAATGATTAATGACTCAGGTGGCATTCCATCCAAGATGTAGAAATGAGGTCCAAAGAGCTACAGAAAAGGAAAAGTTTAAAGTCTGGGAAAGGAAATCATAAATGCAAAAGAGAAAAAAAAAATCAGGTTTAGGCAATCTACCTAGGGGGACAGAAGGAGACTATGTGGCAGATTACCTCATTAGTGCTAACCAGAAAATTCCAGACTGACCAGTTAAGACTACTTCCTGGAGAAGATTGTAACTGTGATTAGGTTAGGTATTAGGTCATCATGGGCTTAGCATAGGTGACTCCATTTGGGGCATGTTATTTCTGTTTTTAAAATTTCCCCCTTTTGATCAAACTCACAGCTTAATTGAAAGATGTAATCAAAATTCTAGGCATTAACACCACTCTCAGTTACCATTTTGCAGTCCTCATAGTTCTGTTGTTCCTTTATGTGGTATCTATAGGTTATGCTGTTTTTACTTAACCCCCGTGATATTCACAGGTCATGGCTTCAAGTTCACAATCTTTAAGTTGGTCATTCTCTTTGCTTTTCTAATGTTGTAGTCCTAAGGAAATAATTTACGTGGTGGTTAGGGGCTGCAAACATGAATTCGAAGCTTTTGAGAGAATACAATGCCCCAGGGCATTATTATGATTATAATAAGCAGGATAATTCCCAGTGTTTAGTGAACACTTTGGAGCCATGGTCTCCAAAACCCAAACCAACCAAAATCAAATAAGTCAAAGAAAGACCCCTGTTGAAGGAATAGCATTAAATATATACAATTTAAATATATATATTATAAATATTTATATATTTAAATTATAAATATTTAATATATATAATTATATATATTTAACATATATATAATTATATATATTTAATATATAAATATATAAATATTTATATATTTATAATATATATATTTAAGAGAGAGAGAGCACAAGCATGGGCAAGGGCCAAAGAGAAGGGGGGCAGGCTGGGGGGCGGTGGGCGGGGAGAGAGAATCCCAAGCAGGTTCTGCACTGACTGAAATCAAGAGTCAGATGCTAAACCAACTGAAGGAATCAACTTTTTAAGCCAAATGGCTTGCTTAGTGATGTTTTGTAATTGAGTTTGACATTCCCTATGTTAATCCAGGGACAGCAGGTGGTGTTGACCATAGCACAGACTCCTCCTTACTCGGCTGAAAGATAATCAAGAGTAACTTTGGCCAGAGTCTAAGGATCTTTGTTGGGCAGCTATCGTCTTAGCAATATAATCTGCAATCTCTTCAAGTATTAAGGAGAAGTTTCTGAACATATTCTCATTTACATTTACTTGTAAGGAGGAAGTATGACTCTGCCAAAGGAAACAAATCTTGAGTCGTCCCCCATGGTAGGTCCTTTCTAACTCAATGACGTAAATCCAGGGGAGTTTGACCAATGGCATGTCTTAGTTCACTTGTGAAAAATTAGGGGCACAGTTAGATAACCTAAGAGCCACGGTCTGGCTGTGCACCAGCTATTCAAGCACTCACAGGTCCAAGGAAAAGGATAACCACTAAAAACAAAGACAAACCCTGCTGGGACACGAACCATTCCTGTTAAGGAGGTACTGTTAATAGATCCATTCACAAGGATTGCTGAATTTACTCATTCTAGCCAGAGGTCAGTCAGGTTTTTAGCACATAAGGGAAGAAAATCTCTAGCCTGAAAGAAAGAGTCATTCCAAATACCTTGTGAAGATGGGTGTTGCTGGTGAGATATCTTAGTGAATAGGGGCAGATTTGATCTAAATAATCATGGGAACATGGGGGTGCAAATGTACTAAGATTTACATAAGTAATTGTGTCTAATTTAGGATGTACAGTTATAATCAGAGAAAGTAAAAACAGGGTACTGGATATTCTGGTTGTATAAGTTAAACTCAGTAAGAAACGTCTCAGAGGGGTCAATTGTAGTTTGAAGTGAGATTGGAAATAGAAGAAATATTGATCACCGGGAGGACCAGAGGATCTCTTGAATCATGGATAGATCAGAATTTTCAATGACAAATCCAGCTACTGGAAGGTAGTCCACTTGAGCAATTGCCTGGGAAATGAGGATGAGGGCATTATCTTCCCAGACCAACGCTAAAGGGAAGAAGAGAAGAAAGAGTTTCACATTTAGTTAAAATATGAATCCGATGTCTTGGGTGGAAGCAGTGTACCTTGATGTCAGCTACTTCTCTTTTTCATCAGTTTGGTTCCAAGGTCTCTAGCTTTTGTAGACAGCTGGATGTCAGACGAAGACTCTTTAGCTGTAAGATGTGTGCCCAAGATTCAATGCCGTCTAGTTTTACAGCAGTGTCACTTGTCAGGAGCACTTGGCAAGGTTCCTTCTACAGGGGCTCAAGGACTGTTTCCAGAATACCCAATTACTAGGCTCCATCTGTGACCAACAAGAGTCTTTGAATTGGGATCCAGGAAACCTTTTAAAAATAAATGTTTTTTCATGTTTATTTATTTTTAAGAGAGAGAGAGAGAGAGAGAGAGAGAAAGTGGGGGAGAAACAGAGAGAGAGGGAGACACAGAATCTGAAGCATTCTCCAGGCTCTGAGTTGCCAACACAGCCCGATGTGGGCTCGAACTCACAGACCGCAAGATCATGACCTGAGATGAAGTCAGGCACTTAACCAACTGAGCCACCCAGACGTCCCCAGGAAGCTCCTTTAAACTGTTAATGATAGGCTTTAGCAGAGGACGTTAAAGACTCACAGTAGCTGGTCATACAAGCATGAGACACCAAAGATAAGCAGAAAATTGTATACCAATAAACATTGTTCTACCAGTGACTATCTCATGTAGAAGGAGTTTATGTTTTCCAAAGGGGGCACTGAAAATAGTCATAAAAACCAGAGGCAGTACCTTAGGCCAAAGGAGTCTAGTAATTCCAGCAAGTTTAGAGATTTTTTTAAGTTTATTTATTTATTTTGAGAGAGAGTGAGAAAGAGAGAGAGAGACAGAGAATCCCAAGCGGGGTCTGTGCTGTCAGCATGGAGCCCTACACAGGGCTTGAACTCATGAACTGTGAGATCATGATCTGAGCTGAAACCAAGAGTCAGATGCTTAAACTACTGAGCCACCCAGCTGCCCCAGCAAGTTTGCAAACTTTAAGTTTGAGGATCCCATTAGTTCTTCTGACCTTGCCTGATGATTGAGGGTGATGGGGGCGGTGTTAATTCCAAGAAGTTTCTAAAGCTTTTGCTAAGGCTCGTATGATTTTCCCAGTGAAGTGCATACCTTAATCGTTGGAGATTATGAAAGGTATACCTCAAGTGAGACACACATTTTCTAACAGTTTCTTTGCCACTGTGAGGGCATCAGCCTTATGGCAAAGGAAAACATGCACAGTAAGAATATGTTATAACCTATCCTAAGTGGCAGTTAAATTAAGTCTAACTGCAAGTGCTCAACCACCCTTGAGGGAGGTCTGAGGTCTCCACGGACAAAAATAGATTTTTTAGGATTGTGGACCTGACTGGTAACGTTGATAGTAGACTGTCTTAGCAATTTTATAGAAATGTCCCCACCATTGTCTGTTCATAATTTGAGTCATCTTTAATGCACCATAGTGTGTAGAAGAATGCAAAAACCAAAAGATAGGTTTTGCCAGAGAGCTAGGAAGAACAAAGTGGCCATCTTGGGTTCTCCATAACCCCAACTGTTTATCTAATTTACAATCATTCTTTGTCCATCTTAATTTATCTAATTCGAGAGCAGACTGTCACCATGTTGCAAGGATGTCAGGATGGCAGAAGTCTGACAGTAAGAAGTCATTTTTGGCAGAAGAAGAGTGGACTTTATCCACATGTGCCACAACCTTTATGGATTCTATTGTTGCTGCCTTTGAAGAAAAGTCAGCTAGGGCATTCCCCTGATACTCAGATTTGGTCCTTTTAGTGTGAACCCCAGTTTTGATGACAGCAACTTCAGAAGGTAAGACATTGGCAGTAAGACAATCATTTATTTGTCCATTTTTACTGGGGTCCCAGAGGACATAATAAAACCCCTCTGTTTCCATAAAATCCCCAAATCATGGATGACCCCAAAGGCATACCAGGTATCAATATAGATAGTAACCGTTTATCCTTTTGATTACTGGTGTGCTCTGGTAAGGGCCTGAAGCTCTGCTTGCTAGGCTGACGTAGCTTGTGGAAAGTTTCTTTTTTCAAGTAGTTCATATTGGGTAGTAATAGCATAACTAGCTTACAAATTCTCTTTTCCATGTCTCAGTATGACTTACCAAAAATCAGGATCAAATTCAGGTTAATTAAAGGAGTGCCTTGTAAATCAAGACATGGAATCACAAAATTGGATGTTAACACCTCACAATTATTGGGCCTGCTTATGTCAGGTAGAGGTAGTAACATAGCAGAATTAAGAATTTTGTAATAGTGAAAGGCAGATTAGGTGGTAAAAGGATCTCATAGGAGGTTAGTCAGCTTGCAGAGAAATGTTGAGTCAATTCAGAGTTATGAGTTTGAACAGTTTGTGGTTTCTAAATGCCATTTCCTAAGATTAAATCTCCTGAGGCTTCTACTAACTTTGTGGCTACAGCCTTAAGACAACTGGGATAGGCAGGAGAAACTGAATCAAGTTATATGCTGTTATAGGCAACACGCCTCTATTTATTACCATGTTCGTGTGAGTCTTCCAAGGGCTTGGTTATCTCTTTCACACATAAATAAGGTGAAAGGTTTTGAATAGTAAGGTAGCCCTTGAGCCAGCAGTTCTTACAAAGACTGAAGGCATGTTCATGTTTCCAAGGAAGGAGTTCAGGGACTGAAATTTTAGTAAGTTCTTAGAGTGGAGAAGCCAATGAACAAAAAGATAGGAACCCACGGTCTGCAAAAACTAGCCAAGAATGGAAGAGCTGTCACTTAGTTGTGGGTCTAGGAAAACTTTAGATTAGCTTAATCCTTTTTGGATAGCTGGATTCACTCAGTGCTTAGATCATGACCTAAGTAATGAACAGTATCTGGAGATAATTATAATTTTTCCTTAAAGACCTTATGCCCTCTTCAACTAACTATTGCAGCAAATGATTGCAATCTTTTATGAATGTCTCTTTGGTAACAGCACAGCAAGAGGTTGTCTACATATTGCAGAAGGGTCTATTTCCCAGGGAATTGGGGGGTGCTTAAATCTAGGTGGAGTACTTGGAAGAAGTAGAGTCCTCTGTGAACCCTTGAGGTTTGACTATCCAGGTATATCATTAATTGTTCTGGGTAAAAACAGATATTGCCTGTGGAGGCCTAAGTGATGCTAAAAAGGCTGAACAAAGAACCACAACAATTAAGCATTGTGAGTCCAGTGGAACTTGAGACAAAGGGGTGTTTAGGTTTGGTACAATTGGGAAATGGAGAATAACTATGTTGTTAGTAACTCTCAAGTCCTGGAGAAGTTACTTTCCCTTCACTTTAGGTTTCTCAACTGGCAAGATGGGTCTATTACAGGAGCTGGTACAGGGAATGATTAGCCCCTAGGCAATTAGGTCTTGTGTTATTAGAGTGAGACCTTGTGTAGACTCAGGCTTTAATGGATATTGAGGCAATTTAGAAAGAGATTTAATCATATTTATCTAAAACTTTATGGACTCTGCAGTTTTTATTCTCCCAATGTCAGTATTAGAAGCAGCCCACAGATTTTGGCCCTAACAATGACTCTAAATTCTTCACCTCCAATAATTCTAAATGTGGAAGATGGGACTGGGGAACAGATTGAACCATCAGACCTAAACAAATGAGGATTGCAGAAAGCAGTTTGCAATGTGGAATCTGGGGACAGAACCAAGGGCTGGGCTATTAGATCAAATGGGGAATTGTGGTCCAAACTACCAGAAGTTCCCAATGTGGAGCCAGTGATTCCAAACAAATGGAGAACTGATTAGAAAGCCAAATGGATAAGGAGCTCGATGCAAATAGAGCAGAGCTCAGAACTAAGAAGAACTTAGTTACAGTCCTCAGAAATGGTGAGAGAGACAGGACTGAAAAGGGAGTTTGTGCGGGTACCATGCTTGTGTTTCTCATTGCCCCTTAATGTTGCCAGATGTTCACTTCACATCCCAACGCTGCCACCAAATCCATTAAATAACAAAAATTCAGCCAAGTAAATTTGAAAATCTGATTGGTTTGAGTGAATGATTCACAAATTGGTTAGGATTCCATCTAGCAAATAGAAAAGATCTCCAAAGAGCTACAAAAAGGGAAAGGTTTTTAAAACCTGAAGAAGGAAGTCATGAACGAACAAAAGGATTATTTCAGACTTAGGTAACCCACCTACGGCAGACAGAAGGGGACTAGTGGCAGATTACCTCATTGGTGCTGACTAGAAGAGTCCACACCAACCAGTGAAGATTACATTCCTGAGGGTAATGTAACTACATTTAGGTAGGGTAGTAAGCCTCAGTGGGCTTAGCACAAGTGATTGAATTTTTTTTTTCTTTTCCTTTCCTTTTTTTTAATATGGATGTTATTATGCACCCAGCACTATTTTACATGCATTGAAAGTGTTATCTCATTTGCCGTATAATAACCTTATGACGTAGATGCTACAATCTATATTTTATAGATGAGCAATCAGAGGTTAATTAACTTTCCAAGATCAGACACTAATCGGAGCTTAAACTAGAATTAGAAACCAGAGAGATTGGCTCTAGAGACCATGCTCTCAGTTTGCTGAGCTGCCTCTTAGAGCATAATGTGGAAGCCACACACAGCCTGCAAACCCCACTCCCACCATTCATGACATGTTTACCTTATGTAGGTTTAAGTCATCTCCAAAATCATAATCATAATCATAATCATAACAAAACAAAAAATGAACTGAGACAGAGACAGGAATAATCATGAGGATTACTTTAAATTGCCTAATTATTCAAACTCTTTATCAAACACGTGTTCCAGTATATACTGTTAATTAAACAATTTCATCTCTTGTTAGTCTCCATTTTTTCTTTGTTTCTCACAGATGTTAACAAAGGCATTTATTTTCTTTGAGCTTTATAAACCTATCTATACCTTCATAAACTATGTGTTTTCTACTGTGAATGTCTTCTCCTTCAATCACTTCCAGTTCAATTCTGCACTGGCTGTCATGGCATATATAAAATCTCATAGGAATTTTTTTACCGATACAAAGCAAAACAAATATGTATATTGTAAACATTCTTGCTGATATCTGTATTTCTGTCTAGTTGTATTTTGGAGAAGAAAAAGCACTGATGCATTCTATCATTCTCAATAAAGTGAAAAAAATCAGCATAGAGCAAATGTGTAAGATAATGAATTAGAAGTTATAAGGGATACCCCAGGGGCACCAGGGTGGCTCAGTTGGTTAAGTATTAAACTCTTGATTTCAGCTCAGGTCAAGACCTAATGGTTCATAAAATCAAGACCCAAATCGGGCTCTGAATTGACAGCATGGAGCCTGCTTGAGATTCTCTCTCTCTCTCTTTCTCTCTCTCTCTCTCTCTCTCTCTCTCTCTGTGTGTGTGTCTGATTCTCCTTCACTTGTGCTCACTCAAAATAAATAAGTCAATTTTTTAAGAAAAGATTATTTTTGAAGCTATAAGGGATATTCCATATAATTAACATTTAATACTTCTGAGTTTCTAGGATACCTCAGGTATTTTACATGATTTCTGATTGATTGACCTTACCTGGAAACTCAAAATCCTTGTTTTATTTTGTTTTATTTTGCTATGTTTTGCACCAGCATTGCAATTTCCAAAGGTCATTTTATTTTATATAGCATACTGACTGACTTTCACGGACAGATAAGTGAGGTTTTCTGTCATTTGATTTATTCCTATAAATATATGTAAAAAATAGCCACTGATATGGTCTAAAAGTAATGGATTATGTTTAAGGCCATCTGGTTCTCCCACTGACTAGTTGTGTTACCGTGGTAAGTCACTCTAAACAGTTATTATTCCTATAATCACCAGATAGGAGATTTAGGGGGTAAAGTCAATGAACAAAGTGTATGCATTCAATGTTCCTTTCAGACTAGTTATTGGCCATAGAATTTTTAAAAATAAAAGATAATCTAAAAGTAAAGGTTTATGGAAAAGCAAACAAAATAAAACAAAAAAGATACATAAGTAGACTGTAGAATGGAAAATTATATATATAAATTGATATAAGTAGAATATTGTATACCTACTTATAAAATTAGAACAAATAAAATAATACCAAGTTTTCTCTTTGTTTAAAACATTTTTATTGTTTATTTATTTTTGAGAAAGAGAGAGTGAGAGATATAGAATGCGAGCAGGGGAGGGGCAGACAGAGAAAGAGACACAGAATCTGAAACAGGATCCAGGCTCTGAGCTGTCAGTATAGATCCCAGCACCGGGCTCGAACTCATAAACCATGAGATCATGACCTGAGCTGAAGTCCGACGCTTAACCGACTGAGCCACCCAGGCAGCCCCCAAGTTTTCTTTAAACCATGTCTATAACAAATGAGAAAGCAAAATATTTTTCTTGAAACAAGTAGACAATTTTATCTGACTCATAGCTGGGTATAGCAGAAACACACATACACACACACTCAATTGCACTCATAATGCAGGAAAATGTTGGTAATTAAAATATAAAATAGATCTTTAAACACTATTGTTTCTGATATATATGAATAAAATAAAGTATATGAAAATAGAAATCAAGTATTTCATATGCTCATAAAGACCACTAAGAAATGTCACAATCATGTTGATTATGATCATTATATCAAGTTGCTATAACAAAATACCTTAGATTGGGTAGTTCATAAACAGAAATGTATTTCTCACAGTTGGAGGCTAGAAGTCCAGGATTAAGGAGCCAACATATTCACATTCTGGTGAGGACCTTCTTGGTTCATAGTCAACACCTTCTCACTGTGTCATCATATGGAGTGGTCTAGGAATCCTGCTGGAGCCGTTTTAATAAGGCACTAGTTCCCTTCATGAGTGTTCTATCCTCATGACTTAAGCACCTCCCAAAGACCTTACCTGTTAATTATCTTTGGGGTTAGGATTTCAAAAAATGAATTTGAGAAGGGGATACAAACATTTAGACTATAGCAATTGTATTAATTAAAAAGATTATTAAAAAATAATTCAAATCACACACACACACACACACACACACACACACACATTCTTAATAACTTACAGAGTGCCAGACTAATTTTGTTTAATTTTAGAGGAAACTTTTTATAACACTTTGCTTAGTTCATTAGCAGGAAAATTAACACTGGCTAAATGTGTAAAATGTGCATTAGTTTGCTAATTCTGCATAACAGAGTATGACAAACTTCATTTATTAACACAATTTTATGTTTTTCCAATGGTTCTGTGTTACACAGATTATCTGAGTCCTCTGTTCAGGGTTTCATCAGACTGAAGTCAAGGTGTTTGTCAGGAATCAGTTCTCGTCCAGATTTAGGGGTCTTTGTCCAATGTAATCCAAGTGTTGCAGAATTTAGTTCCCTTTGGTTGTAGGACTGAGATCCCTTTTCCTTGCTTGCTGTAGGTCAGGCATTGCTCTTAATTCACAGAGATTGTCATGAACCTTCCAATACTTTCAGTCTCTTTGGAAGAGTCTCAGTCCCTTCTTAAGTGTTCCCTGAATATATCACACCCACCCAGATAATCTCCCTTTTGATTAATTCAAAGTCAACCAATAAGATTCCCTACCCAAGGGGAGAGAATAATACAAAGATGCATACACCGAAGGACAGAAATCTTGAGGCCCGATTTGGATTCTTCCCTACTACAATGTATATTGTTAATAATATGTTCTATATCACTAATGTCTGCATAGAAAAATATCTCTCTTGACAAAGCAGATATACCTCCTTTTTGGAAACTTCATTAATGGAGGTTGAAAGAAATCAGAAACGCCACTGAATTTCCAGTCAAATGGTAGAAGTTTTTACCAAACTTAAAGACTTAAAAAAATACAAGTTTTCTATCCTCCTTTATATCCTTATTGAATTCACTAATAGTAACCTGCAAGAAAATTCAGATAGCTCATGGCAGATGACACCAAAATTGCACATAGTTAAGTGACAGACCCATTCTCATAGCTGCTGTGCCAGATTTGGCATATCTTCTAGAATAGAACCACACAGATTCTGCACTTGGTATGTTGATGTGGTATGCACAGTGAAGTCCCCACAAAGATGTATGGCCTGAACCCCAGACCTTGGGAATAAGCAAGATTTCAAGCAAAGGAGAATTAAGGTTGCAGATCGAATTAAGGTTGCTTAACAGCAGATCTTAAAATGGGGAGATTATCCTGGATTATTCAAGTGGGCCCAAAGAGTCCTTAAAACTAGACAAGTAAAGGAGCACCTGGGTGGCTCAGTCAGTTGGGCGTCCGACTTTGGATCAGGTCATGATCTCATGGTTTCTGGGTTCGAGCCCCACATCAGGTTCTGTGCTGATAACTCAGAGCCTGGAGCCTGCTTCAGATTCTGTGTCTCCCTCTCTCTCTCTGCCCCTCCCTCATTTGCACTCTGTGTCTCTCTCTCTCTCTCAAAAATTAATAAATGTCAAAAAAAAAAAAAAGTAGAAGAGTAAAGAGGAAGAGAAGTAGAGAGATGGTAGTGTGAGAAGACTTAGTTTAACATTACTGGCTCTAAAAATAGAGGGAGGAGGCCATGTGCCCCCCAAAAGCGGGCAGAATCTAGAGACTGGAAAAGGCAACCAAAGTAAAGGAAACTTCTCAAGTGCCTCCAGAAAGGAATGCCTTCACCTGCCATTAATCTTAAGCCCAGTGAGATCTGTATTGGACTGATCATCTACAGAAAGGTGAGATGATAAATTTGGGTTATCTTAAGCCACTAAATTTATGGTAATTAGTTATAGCAGCAACAGAAAATTAATACAATAACTGTTAATTTAGTGAACACATTTCATTCCCAGTCAGGAGAGAAAATCAAAAGCATTCACTGAAATGAAGAGTAAATAGTACATGACCTTGCCCAAGAACTGTCTTCACTCTGCTCTACTGTGTCAATTTATAGTCTGAAGGGGTCTTGATTGTCTGGGCATTCTACAGAACATCTGTCTGATTCTTTGTTGAGGACTTAGTAAGCAGAAGTATCAAGTACTCCACATGCCTTGTTAAGTTAAGGCCTTGCTAAAACAAAGGGCCTGCCACATTCGTGAAATTTTAAAGGTCCAATGACCTGTATGTGTCAGGGTATTGGAACTTTCTACCACTAAGCAAGAGTCACAGTACTTGTCTGATTCATTTATCAGGTGACTTACACGGCTGCCAGTTTCAAGTGGGGCCCAGAGCAGAAAAAGGCTCAGGAGCAGGTGTAGGCTGCAGTACAAACAACTCTACCACTTGGGTCGTATAATCTAGCAGATCCAATAATGTTGTAGAGCAGGAGTCAGCAAACTGTTTCTGAAAATGGCCAGAGGGTAAATATTTTAGGCTTTGAGAGCCATAGGGTCTCTTTTGCAAGTACTAAACTCTGCTGATGTAGTGCGACTGTTCACCCCTGCTATTATAGTATAACCATTCAGCTGCATACTTGTAGTGCAAATGTAGCCATAGATGATACATAAGCATGTGAGTATGGCTGTGTTCCAATAAAACTTTAATTACAAAAACAGGCCCTGACTCAGATTTGGCCCACATGCTATAATATTCTGAACCTCGTTACAGGAAAACACACACACACACACACACACACACACACACACACACACACATTGTTTAGAGTCCTTGGAATGCTCCAATAATAGAGTCACAGCACAGAGCACTGTGAGGCCTTCTCATCTTCAGTAGGGAACTGTATACCACTTTCAGTACAACTTCTGGATTTGGGGCCATAATAGATAGAGACTGATTACCTGATTGTGAAGCATCAAATGGCCATGTGATTAAAAGCATCCAGCATGCATTCATTATTGTTAGATCTATTAAGTCATAAGTTCATGCCACATAGCAACAAACTACCATAAGTTGTGAAAGGTAGCATGATATGCCACCCCAAAGATGTCTTTTTGGCACAAGGATTATTTTTAAGGAAACACAGAGACAGGAGAAACTCTGAAAAGAAGAGTAGGAGTTGTCCTTTTGTAAGGGAAAATTACACTTATAAAAGAAATCTCTATGTTTAAAAATGTCTCCCTTTCTGTACCAGAAAGAGAAGGATGAGTGTAAATCATCTAAAACTCTATCCATGGAGAAAGCACTGACCTAACTGCTAACAAACCTTACTCTTCTTTATTGTGCTTTTCCCAATAACTTCCCATAACTGTTCCAAAACACACACACTTTTGTTTCTTTTGTTTAGTTGAAAATGGTATTTAAGGTGGTGGCTTGGGCCATCTCAGGGAGTTACTCAGTTTCCCTGGATATCTTTTATGTATACATGAGGTATGCATGTTAATAAACTTCTGTGGGGTTTTTTTTCCCTCTTGTTAACTAATCTTTTATTACAAGACATCTCAGCCATGAACTCAGAAGGGTAGAAGGAAAATTATTTTTCTTCCCCCATACTAGATATGAACTTTGAACTCTAGAGGACAAAAGAGGAAGTACAGGGGAAAAGAAGGTTAAGAAAAGAAGAATGGAATTGATTACTATTGACTCCTTCCTTCCTTCCTTCCTTCCTTCCTTCCTTCCTTCCTTCCTTCCTTTCCTCCTTGTTTCACTTATACTTTTTTATACCCACCTTTCAGTATTTATTGGCTAATGTCAAATGACAAAAATAAGGCAATTGTGTGATGAATTTGATGTCTCTTATTCAAGAAAAAACAATCCATGGATTGGGGGAATACTGATCTTTCAAAGCAGGGGAGCACTCTTCCCAAAAATGTTTGGGCAAGAGTGAGTTTTGTAGTGTTGGAAGCTGCAATGCAGAAAAAGCATGATTGTGTAGGAGGTTGGGGATTTCCTTATAAGGCCAGCAGGTCAATCAGGGAATAAGGAAAGAGTATTTGGCTTAAGTTGTTTGTCTGAGCTTGCATATCTGACCTTATTTAGAACAAGGAAAGCATTACAGGTATTTGGAAGTTGGGAATTGGCTGGCTGTATATACTGCATATCTGGTCAAGTGGAGCATTCACAAGGGAATAAAACTTACCAAGGCTTCAATTTGAAGATATGGCATACTGGGCAGGAGTAGCTCCATCTTGAGCATAGACATTTTATTTCAACACTAGGTTCTGAGAATATATGGAATGTCGTATTGATGTAGGCTGGCTGGGTCCAAGGACCCAGAGGGGGTCCTGTAGGACCAGTCTAAAGGGTTCTCAGCTCTGTGCAGGGTAGAATTCAATTGCAAAACAAGAGAAAGTGAGAACAGAATTTATAGAGTAGTGTAAGTGATAGAGTATAAAAGCTGGAGTGTCTGGAGGACTCAGAAAGGAAATGAGAGAGAAGGGTATCTTTGCTTGAGGTCTAGGGTTTTTATTGAGGATTGTGGTCCAGTGTACATGTCTTCTCAGGCATCCAGAAACTGGTCAAAATTAGGGCAAGGGCTCAGGTGTCCTCCATAAGTCATTTATGTCCTGGAGCCATGGATCTTGGCATCAAGGGTCTGGAGTCGATGGTCTTGGAAAGCATACATGATGACCTCATCCAGTCACTCTTTAGATTGTGGTGGAAGACTCCAAAGGAATCACTAACTCCTTGACCTTTTATAAGGAGAACATACATTATCAGTACTATAAGGGGTGTGTAAGGCAGGGGTGTAGGTCCTAACAAGAATAGAAGCAGGAAGAAGAGCAAAAGAGCAGTTCTTCATAGGGTCTCTTCAGTTTCCATATCTCACTATAGTGAGTGAGACAAACATTAAGTGACAAAACAGTCAAATATATTATAAATTGTCAAAAGTGCTGTAAAAGAAAATAAGAGTACAGAATTACAATGGTAGAACCACTTTATAATCAGGTTTCTCTGTGGAAGTACATTTAAGGAAATGTTAGGAAATGTTTTGGAAAATTAGAGGAAATCAGCAATGGAAAGATTGAAATGAAGTGTGCTCACAGAAAAAAAGGTAAACAAAAGAGTTCTTAAAGTTCAGAAGAGTTTGGTATGTTCAAGGAATTGAAGCAAGGCTGAAATGGTTAGTATGAGGGGATAGGTGAGGGATTTGAGTAAGAGAGGTGCATTCTCAACTGGGACAATAGCACCCCCAAGGGGACAAAAATTTGTGGGTAGAGGGTGGGTGAATCCTACTCTTTATGTATAAAGCACAGATATATGTATAGTACATAAGCAGATACAGAGTATATCTAAGATGTCAAAATTTAACAGGAGGAGTGATTAGGAAGAAAGAGTATCTAAAAAGGCCTTCTAGGAGTTGAAAATGAACATAAATTTGAGAATCACCAATTTAGGGTAACATTGTGAGAAATCTTCAGTTTTGGTGGCTTAACACCATAGAAATCTATTTCTCACCTATGTATCCATGTGGATCTTGTTTTCCTCCACTCAGACTGCTTCTAAATTTTGCCTCAAGCAGTCCCCAAGGTCTCAGAGACCTCTCCTCAAAATCCAGGATCTTGCTGTCAGATACACTGTTGTGGTCTTATGTCCTATAAACTAGAAGATGATAATATATGCCTGACCATTTTACAGTTAAAGACAGGAACAAGACATTCATATTAAAAACACCTAAAGATTCAGAGAAGAGAAGAATGGTAAAAACACACCAAAGATATAATCCTGTGAAGGAGTGTCATCAAATCCTGCTCTGGCCGTGGTAGAAGTTACTTGATTAGACCCTGATTCTGGTCCCTGAAACTAACAACTCAGAACATTATTCTTTATAAACCTGGGCTGCAGTCTGCATAGTTTTTCCTACTTCGTTCCTGCTTAGACACAGGTAAGGGGGTATTAGTGTCATACACTCCATGACGGCTGTAAAGTTTTGGTTGGCAATCTGCTTTCTGCTTAGGCAAGTTTAAGGATTGACATTTTTACAAATGTCAAAAGTTTTTTATGCCAGGGATTTGGTTTCTTTGCCAATAAAATTATCTACAACCTGGGTAGGTTTTCCTTCTAGCCAGTTGTAGGTACCAGGAACCATACCAAAGTCTTGTCTTAGAAATACTATTCAAATTTGTCTTAACTCTTGATGTTTCTCCCCCACACCTTTTACTATCACTTAATTGTGGCTATTTTGAGGTAATCTAAAATAATAGAATTAAAAGGGAAAGTAAAACCTTTGCTTCAGGTTTGAGTCACTTGTATTAACAGAAAAATCTTACTACGCCTTTCTTGCCTTAAATCTCTTTTTAGTCCTTTATCTTAATATAAAGGAATAACAATAATAATAATAATGCCAACTATACTAATGCTTTTAATTTTTGGAGTCAATTTTCCCAAGAGCTACAGGTCTAGTGATATCTTGGTCCAGTTTCTATATTATGGCAAGCAGTGATTTTACTAAGTATTTGTCACAATATAACAGTTATCCAACAATTCTATCCTGAAATATTGTTTCTTAGTCTGTTGCTCAACCATTGATAAATTGCCACATATGTCTATGATTAATTGCAGTAGCACCCCTCATCTAGTACTATTTCTATGCTAAATTGAGTAATCATAAATATGTGTGAAATAATAAATCAACAAAGATGAGGGGCACCTGGGTGTCTCAGTCCGTTAAGCATCCAACTTCAGCTCAGGTCATGATCTCACAGTTTGTGATTTCAAGCCCCATGTCAGGATGTATGCAGCCTGGAGCCTGTTTCAGATTCTGTGTCTCCTTCTCTCTCTGCCCTTTGCTTGCTCACACTCTGTCTTTTTCTCTGTCTCCCAAAAATAAATAAACATTAAAAACAAGCAAACAAGCAAAAAAACAAAAACAAAAACAAAAACAAAAACCAAGATGAATTCCTAGACAATACATAAACTAGACCTGTGGGAACAGCATTTTCTAGAGGAAACTCAATGATACCCAGGCAAGTCCTTCATTGCTCATCAGAGTTTAGAATAATGCTCAGGGATCTAGCAGGGACAAGATACCAAACTTGAAGAGAAATTTGGGGGCTATGGGATTTTTAGGCCTTGCAATTACAGGTGTAGAACTTGGCAGATGAGTCAACAGAATCCCCCCACCCCCCACCCCCGCCTTCTGCTGCCTAAGGCGCTCATCTATAGCTGGTTTTACCAAACATTTTCAGAAGTCCTCATGTGTATGTTGTCTGGCCACTCACATTTGTTGATCTGTCATTCTTGATCAAATTAATGCACACTTCCCATCACTATAACAAATAAACCCCAACATTTCAGTGAGTTAGCATATTAAAAAATATATTTCTCTCTTATCTAACAGAACAACCAATTTTTCCTATTATGCAGAAGGCTGTCTTCCATGAAGTAATTCAGAGAAATAGTTCCTTTCGGTGTATGGTTCTGGTCGATAGAGGTAAAAAAGGAGGGGGCACAGAGCATGCATATAATTTTCTCCTTTGTGTTGGCCCCAAAGTGACACATATCACTTTGTCAAGAACTGTGAAAGGTCAGAATTTACCTTACTTGGAAATTGACAAGTTTCACTGCCTCAAAATCATGCAGAAGACATGAGACTCCTCACTCAGAAACAAAGGACAGTTTATTACTTACCCCAACAGCAGTAGCCAGAGTATCAACATATATTCTGTCCTCATTTCCATATGGTGACACCAAGAGGGCCAGATGTTACCTGCACACATAGTGGGTTATATTCCATAGGAGAGGAACCCTACGTTTAGGGAATGTGAATCTTTATTAATGGGTAAGAAGCATGCTTGTTGTTTGCTCTGAGGGAGACATTATCCTTATTATACTAAGCAGTAAGTATACATAGGTCTGCCCCAGAGGGAGATATTATCTCTATGAACACATTCCTGAAGATAGTTAGGACAACATTCAGTGTCTCTGCTTGTAAGACATGGAGACATAAGAGATCCATAGACAATTTTCTCCCCAAACTATCCATCCATCCTTTTGATACCATTTTGGTTTTTGATAGAGTTCCCTATTCGATTATGCTACTCCATTAGTTACTCTGAAAAATATGACAAAAGTCCTTCACTTTTCTTGTATGGCATTTAATTAAGGCTATGATCAATAGGACTCCAAGAAGCCAGATGTAGTCTACCTACAATATTAATCTCAAACATGCCCCTTGATGTCCTAACAGAACAAGTCTTATAAACCAGTAAGGTCTAACCTTACAAACCACATGGCTTTTTCAAGTCTCTTCATTAAAATTGCCCATGGCATTAATCCAGCAGGTTATGTTACCATACAGACTACTCTTGCTCTTAAGGATAAAATCTAAGGCAATCCTAGCCTGTGGGTTGATGCTGACTTGAAAGCTTCCAAGGCCCAGATGACACTGTTGTAGGATTTTTTACCTCAATATCTGGGAATTGTTGCTGGAAGCCGAGCTATCTCAGCCTGAGTGGCAAAGCCCGGGCTGGGGACAGATTGGTGACTGCAAGGTGGACCACCGACAGTGAAGCTTCTTGTCCTCCCGCTTTTAGGTAATTTGGCCTTAAAACTACCTGGGGTATTGTCTGTTGGGGAATTGCCCTTGACAGGCCCCCTGGGAAAAGAACCATTAGGGAAGAAAATAAGGTTCCGCAAGAAATTGTGTGGCCTTACGTTTAGCCCTTGCCATTCCCCATGGAGACTCCTCTACTTGCAGGAAGGATAGCCTCATGCATTTGCCAGCAAAGGCGGCCAACGAAGGAGAGACATAAGGATCTGAAAGCCCCACTCCGGTAACTAAGGAGTGTATCTATGGACACAGGTCACTCTGATCCCTAGGCCCACTTGGCCCCCCGGAGGCATTCCAGATGATGATTGAACCTAGTCAGTTAAAGTACAGAATGGTTCATTGGTTCCTAGGTGCATTGTCTGTCTGAGAATGTATAAGGCGTGGGTTTCTTCTGAGAATGTATAAGGCCTCTTGGCCCCCTTCCTGGCACCTCGAACCCAGGCGAACACTTTTGTTCTTCAAAACCACAAATGGTTCAAGGAAGCAACTAAGAGGTCATGTCCCTGTAACTGTTCCACTTGAGGTGTTGAGAGATAAATGACCTTTCGTGAAAACAGCAAAGCAAATACTTTATAAATTATAGATAAACATAGATACATAATAAAAACAATAAAAGAAATTAATCAATAAGGAAAGGGCAGGAGGGAACGTTATGAGAAAACAATCATGTTATTCCTTATTGGGTGATTATACAAAGGAACACTTTTAGAATTGGGTAATGTTAGAAAAACATAGATGACGTATGTTACAAGGAAATCACTAGCATATATAATGCCACGTTTACTGCAATAAATCGGCCAGTTCAACACACTGCTGTTGTCTGTGTCCATTTTTATTTTAGTTTTTTTATTTTAGCTTTTTATTTTAGTTTTTTATCTTTATTTTTGTTTTAGTTTTGTTTTATTTTCACTTTTTCGCTGACGCCGTTCATCCTTTGGGAACCCCTAGACCTGCTGGAGCTGGACTCCAGCAGGTTGTTTTCTCACCACTTCGAAAAAATGAAGAGGTGGATACAAAATGAGCAGCAGGCAAAAGTTTATTAGAGTATAAGATTAGAAAGTAAGAATTGTAGGAAAGCTGTCTTTACAGAGGGGACATTCGAAAGGAATGCCCACTGACAGTAGACAAGAGTCCTTGTTTCATAAGATTCTGGTTGCCCCCTTGTTCTTCCCCCTTGTTCCTTCTCAGGTTCTACCCTTATTGGCTGGATAACTCTAGGTGCTGGATTGTCCATTCCCGATTGGCTCGTTTCCATTGTATGAAGGGTAGTCTATGGCCATGCGTTCCTTGTGGGTTATAGGTTTTATGGTTTAGCTAGGTATTTTGATTGTCAAATTCCTGAGAGGAACCTGAGGGGAGTAGGTGGTGTCTGTTACATTCTTAAGAGGGACTTTATGCTTGAGGAAGTTTGCTGTAGTCAGACATTCCCAACATTGTTCCAAAATATGTGTCTTTCCCCACCCAGGGACCTCAGGTCCTAATCTTTCCTTCTGCCATTTTATCCTATCTTTTCTTATTATAGCACCATGCCAGAGAAGTAGGCACATATTTTGTATTACCTTTTCTAAATGGATGATTCCCTTTGTGGGAAATTGACCTAATTCATGAGGCAGTTACACTTCCAGGAAGTTCCCCCAAGTAAACAAGGTTAGCTACATTTGAGACAAATCTCAGTAGTTATTTTACAACTACCTGATCTAATGGCAATGTTCCCCAAAACACTTTGAATTTTTCTAATAATTAGCATGAAAGTATAAGTGAACATATATCTGGGTTAAAGGCACATTAATAACTAATTTTCATACAAGATGTATAGTCATAGGGCACAAATTATAGCCCTAGAATGAGAGAGTTGTTCGCAACTCTTGGGACCCGTCTCCCAGATGTGTCTACATCTTTCTGGGGGCCTGACTTGCAGGCCTTTCAACATGGCTTCCTAGCTTGCTAGTAAGCTTTAGGGTTTACTATTCATCTTGAATAATTTAGTCTAGTCATTGATTTTGGAAGGACTACCTGAGAGCAATCAGTCAAACCTGTCCATGTCAATAGCCATATGCAGCCATCTATCTTATGGAATGAGTGAATTATAGATGTGGCAATGGGGGTTGAAAAAACATTTGCAGGTGATCACAGTTGCTTTTCATGGAAGATAGAGGAGTTAGAGCCATGCTCTGATGTTCCAGTAGAGTTATCAATGAGATTGATGATCAAATTGTGTTTGAGCCATTTAGTGATAAATTGTACACCCTACAATCAATAAAATTAAAGTTGCTGGAAACTGTCTGTGAGAGAATATATTAGTTGGAGTTCTCCAAAGAGACAGACCCAAAACAGAAATGGGTATATAAGAAGAAATTTATTATGAGAAATTGACTTCTGTGATTATGGAGGCTGAGCTGTCCCTTGATGTACCAAATGCAAGCAGGGAAGACAAGGAAACCTGGGATGTAGCTCCAGCCCAAGCCCAAAAGCCTAAGAACCAGGGAAAGCAATGGTGTAAGTTCCAGTCCTATATGGTGCTGATGAGAATCAAGAGCACTGATGTTTAAAGGCAGGAGACAGTAGATGTTTCAGTTTAAGCAGAGTGAGTAAACTTGCCCTTTATCGACCTTTTGTTCTCCTGGCCCTCAGTGGATTGGATGATGCACACTTCCAGTGGTGAGGGCAATCTTCTTTACTCAGTCTACTGATTCAAATGATAATTTCTTCCCGAGACACCCTGACAAACACACCCAAAAGAATGCTTTACCAACTATCTGAGCATCCTTTTCCCATCCTTTTATGTGTCAGGTTGACACATAAAATTAACGAGCACAAAGCATATAATGGGTCTTTTTTTCTTCCTCCCCATAAGGAGGACTCCTTGGGTAGTCAGAAAGACAAAAATATATACATATTGTCCTTCTGCTCCCTACATCTGGGGGTCTAAGGTGTTTCTTCCCAAAGTACGGAGGCTTTTCTCTCTCCATCATCCCTGTATTATGTGTCTATTCTGTGTATCAAATTATTACACACTTAGCAGCTTAAAACAACTATCATTTATTATTTCACAATTTCTGTAGGTCAGGAGTCTGGTCATGGCTTAATATGAGTTATTGAAATCCTCAAGTCATTGGCAGAATTTATTTATTTAGGCTGCCGTACTAAACTTTAGTTTCTTACTGAGACTACCTCAGCAACTAGAGGCCATCCCCAGTTCTTGAAACCAATGTTCCTTGCCACACGGTAGCTTGCTTCCTCAGGTCCAGTAGTACACAAATATCATAATGTACTCACAGCAGTGGTATACTGTCACCTTGGGCATATAAGGCTGTAAAGTAATCATGGGAGTAACATCACCTCCACTGTCATAGGTCATGCCCATAATCAGTGGAAACAGATTACACAAGGGAATGTACACATGGAGGAAAGAATTACAGAGAGCCACCCTATGGTCTGTACCCCATAGTCTGTACTCTCGTCTTCCAGTAATTCATGTCCCTACTACATACAATATATATTCATTGCCTCCCAAGGTTCTCAAGGGTGTCATTCATTCATCAAGCCCAACATCCAAAATCTCATCATCTAAATAAGGTTCTGATGAAGATGGGGTTCCTGGTTGTAATGTGTTAAATGGAGTTCTAGGGTACATTTCTTCTTCATGTGTGCACCTGCAAAACTAAAGACAAGCCATCAACACCTAGAACACCAATAGAAAATAGTGAGACTAACATAAGAACTATTGATAACTATAAGCTAAAATAATTTTTATTCTTCCCGTCTTAGTCCTTTGCTGAGACCCCATGTAATAGATTAACAAGAAGGGGGGAAAAAGTTTTATTAGATGTATACCTCATGCATACATGACAGGTACCCAGGAAAATTGACTAACTCCCTGAAATGTCCAACCAACCACCTTGAATATCATCTTCAGCTAAAGACAAAAGAAAAATGTTGAGGGAAGGGGAGGCAATTCAAAGGAAAGTGATTAGAGAAAATGTTTGGTAAATAAAAGTTGCTGAGAGTTATTATCTGGGTTCAGGTTCCCTTTTTTAAATGTAAATTGCCCACGTAAATATAGCTACTCTTTATAAAAGGGTAACTTCTACTCTGCTTTCAGAGTTTCTCCTGTGTCTGCAGTTTATCAAAATAATCAACTCAAACTAAAGCATATGTCAAAGAGCATTATTTGGGGGGTGGAATACACTTCAGCAGTCTTAGGCAGAAAGGAGAGCTAGTGGGGGGGGGGCGCAAAGGGGTCACTGGTACAGCGGATCTGAAATGCAGGTGGACAAATGTTTGGCATTTCTTGATTAGTTTTCAGGATGTGAGCATAACCCTCCATGTCATTCAGGTCCACTCGTTGGATTCCTCCTTTTTTATGGAAGGTAGCACACTTCTGAAGCTGAATAATTTTATCAGTCTGCTTCCTGCCGGTAGAATTTTGGAGATCTGACAACTGTCTTTTATTTTACACTTTCAGTTCAATGAGGAGTTTTTTTGTTTTTTGTTTTTTTTATTTTATTTTATTTTATTTTAGAAATAAACTTCTCAAAAACTTTGTAGGTCTCCCTGTGATTTCAATGCAAGTTAACTCCATTTGACAAAATTCACCTCTACAGATTTTTCCAAGTTAATCCTTTATCTGTCTTGGCTTCCTGCTGTGATAGATAAGGGTCAATGCCCTTAAGCCTCCTGAAGGCCCTGTGGTTTGATTAAGATGATCAATGAGGCACACCCTTAATCTCTTCAAAAGGCCCTTTGTGTGAACCAGTGCTCTAACTTTGTGGGTTTTCTTTTTTTTTTTTTTTTTTTCTGAGGCTTTAGCAAAAGTTTATACAGCCTCCATCCTTGGCTTTTCTCCCTAAGCCAAGATTTCAGAAGTGATGTCTGAACTTTTGCATCTTTTGCCCTCTTAATATGGTGAGAATTTTCAAATTCATCAAGTTTTGATTCCTTTTTGTTTAACAATTTTATCCTCAATTTCTCTCTCTCTCTCCTGCATAAGCGGAGATGTCACTTTCATTACTTTGCTTGGAAATCTGTTTAGCTAAACAAACAAGTTCCTCACTTACAGTTCTGTTTTCTTCTGACATCAGAACACAGTTCTGCTAAGCTTTCTGCCACCATATACATCAAGAGGTGGGAATCCTGGAAAGCCACCCTACGTCTGCTACAACCCCCAAGCTCTTTCCAGTTAGCTATAACCACATTTTATTTTCTGTCAATCATATCCTACTACACACAACACTTTTGTCTAGAAAATTCATATTTAAGAAGTACAAGGAAATTTTTATAAAACTTAGTGAAACCCATTACATCACCAAAAAGGTCACACATGGGCCATTGTAGGGGAACTCAGCAAACAGTAGACCGCTACTAAAAGAGTACACCAACCAGGCCAGAACTGAGTTATTGATAGGGGAAAGAGAGAAGTATCATACCTAGAAATGGTCAAGGCATATTCCTAAACTTTCAAAATAAGTCTACCAACCTCCATCATTTTCATCCTGATCATTGCCCAAGAAACACCCCAGAGGACATAATGCCTTTCTGGAGATAGCTGCATTCATTGAGAAATTTGCCTTTCTAAGGTATGTGGATGAGGAAAAGGTACAGGATGTTGAGTTAGAAAATATTTTGAGTCAATTTTTGAAAAGGTTATTCCAGTGTTCAGTAACACCAGATTCTTTGGATAGCAGTTCACTAAAAACCTTATCTATGAGCCCATTGTTGATTCTAGTTGGTATTATCAGAAAACAGGCCCTTATCATGAATATTTATATGGGTGAACAAAGGAGTTTGAACAGCAACTACAGTTTGTTTCTATAGTTCACAATCCCAAAGAAGGATGTCTTTAATCTGCCAGTTTGCAATGTTTAAAATGTTATACCAAATAGACTATTTGCAACAGTTTAAGATTTAGAAAAAAATATGTTGTAAAAAATTTACTAAAGAGTGTATTGGCCAGAGATGTGAGAAGAGCCTTTATTTCTACCACTGAGTGGAATGACCACCAGTGTTTTTGTTTCTGCATAGTTAGGGCTGAGGTTGAATTGTCTAGTAACCCAGCGGATACCATTAGTGATCCAGGATTAGGCATTTAGGGAAATCTCTGCAAATTGTGGGTCCCATTGAGCTAGCAATTTCCTTTAGGCTGCAGAATGGGATATTATGTTTTCCCCAAAGGAACAGCTGCCACTTTTTAAATGTAAAACAGATTCTAATGAAAAAAGACTGGCTATATTGTAGAACATGCCATTTCTATTTAACAAGTAAGGCTTGTTACGTCCTTCCTACCTTTTTGATCAAGTTGTAGTTGAACCACCCTAAAATGAAAATATCAGATGGGAGATTCACAATGACTCCATAAATCAGGTATGTAGTTGAACATTTGCAAGTGGGGGAGGGACAGAGAGGGAGAAAGAATCCTAAGCAGGCTCTACACAGCACAGAGAACCAGAGTCCAATGCAGGGCTTGATCCCATGACTGTGAGATCATGACCTGAGCTGAAATCAAGAGCTGGACACTTAACCAACTGAGCCACTCACATGCCCCGGTATTCAGTTTTGATAAAAGGCCAGTAGCAAACTAATAGCTGCTTGTCAAAGGGCCTGTGCCTGATAGTCATGTCAGGGATGTGATGAATCCAAAACCACATGTAGGGATTCTAGGACTGTCATAACAAAGTACCACAAACTAGGTGGCTTAGAACAACAGAAACTTATTGCCTCACAGCTCTAGAGGCTAGAAGTCTGAAGTCAAGATGTAGGCAGCGCTCTAGTACCCCTGAAGCCTCTAAAGAAAGTTCCTTCCATGCCTCTCCCTTCCTTCTGGTGGTTGTCAGGAGGACTTGGCATTCCTCGGTTTTCTGCTAGGTCACTCCAGTCTCAGCCTCCACCATTATAGGGCCTTCTTCCCTGTGTGTCTTGGGTCTTCATGTGGTCTCCTCTCTATGCATCTGTGCCCAAATGTACTTCTTCGAAGGACACCAGCCATTGGACTAAGACCACCTTAATTCTCTATGATCTCTTCTTAACTTGATTATACCTATGAAGACCCTATTTCCAAACAAGGTAACATTCACAAGTACTGGTAGTTAGAACTTCAACATATCTTTCCGGAGGATATGATTCAATCCACAACAGGTTCCAATTATCAAAATTGTTAGGTACTATAATTCAAAAAGTTTGGTTGAATTGCTGCTGGAAGCCGAGCTATCCCAGCCTGAGTGGCAGGGCCTGGGCTGTGGACGGATTGGTGACTGCAAGGCGGACCACCGACAGTGAAGCTTCTTGTCCTCCCGCTTTTAGGTAATTTGGCCTTAAAACTACCTGGGGTATTGTCTGTTGGGGAATTGCCCTTGACAGGCCCCCTGGGAAAAGAACCATTAGGGAAGAAAATAAGGTTCCACAAGAAATTGTGTGGCCTTACATTTAGCCCTTGCCATTCCCCATGGAGACTCCTCTACTTGCAGGAAGGATAGCCTCATGCATTTGCCAGCAAAGGCGGCCAATGAAGGAGAGACATAAGGATCCAAAAGCCCCACTCTGGTAACTAAGGAGTGTATCTATGGACACAGGTCACTCTGACCCCTAGGCCCACTTGGCCCCCCGGAGGCATTCCAGATGATGATTGAACCTAGTCAGTTAAAGTACAGAATGGTTCATTGGTTCCTAGGTGCATTGTCTGTCTGAGAATGTATAAGGCGTGGGTTTCTTCTGAGAATGTATAAGGCCTCTTGGCCCCCTTCCTGGCACCTCGGACCCAGGCGAACACTTTTGTTCTTCAAAACCACGAATGGTTCAAGGAAGCAACTAAGAGGTCATGTCCCTGTAACTGTTCCACTTGAGGTGTTGAGAGATAAATGACCTTTCGTGAAAACAGCAAAGCAAATACTTTATAAATTATAGATAAACATAGATACATAATAAAAACAATAAAAGAAATTAATCAATAAGGAAAGGGCAGGAGGGAACGTTATGAGAAAACAATCATGTTATTCCTTATTGGGTGATTATACAAAGGAACACTTTTAGAATTGGGTAATGTTAGAAAAACATAGATGACGTATGTTACAAGGAAATCACTAGCATATATAATGCCACGTTTACTGCAATAAATCGGCCAGTTCAACACACTGCTGTTGTCTGTGTCCATTTTTATTTTAGTTTTAGTTTTTTATTTTAGTTTGTTATTTTGTAGTTTTTTTATTTTAGTTTTGTTTTATCTTCACCGACGCCATTGTTCCTTCGGGAACCCCTGGTTGCTGGAGCTGGTCTCTGGCAGATTGCAGTACCCCAAAAGTAGAAGCCTGACTCCTGGGAGCAGCCTGCTGCCACTACTGGGATGAGAAGTGAAGCATATAATAAATATATCACTTCCTGCTATATGTTAGATGTAGGAGCAACCAAACTAGTACATTGAATTGGTCCAAAGGGCCTACCTACAAGGTCACATTAGCATCTCTCACCTACTATAAACCTTAGCCAAACTGCTTTAGCTGTATTTGGGCACCTCTCTCACCATGGAAGTGAGTAGGTTATCTCTTTGGGTGCCTGATCCAATACAGTGATAAAGTTTTGAAACCCTCCCTATTCCAAAGCTCAAAGTGTATGTGACCTTTGGTCCTTCTTGGGATCAGAAAGATCTTGGCTTTACCACTAGTCATCTTTATCCTTAAAGCAGATGAAACTGGAATAGAAAAGAAGTCCTGTGAGTGAAGAGGGAAAGAGTGGCTCCTCATTAGTGACCAAGGCACATTTGTTGTCAATTTCTGTTGTCAGTCACTCATGGCTCAACCAAATAAATTTTAATGGCTTTCAGTACATGTAAAGTTCCAAATTGCAGAGCAAGGTAGTCATTGCCAACATTATTTCAGCTTAGAAACTCTGACTCAGTAGCCACAATTACATTCCCTATCAGATGCGGCTGTGGAGATGTCCACTCCATCTTCCTGATAATATGTCTTCCTCTGCTTGCCCAGATAAGATTGAGAATGATCAAGGCACCATTTACACAGGCTGTTTCAAACATATTTCTCACTCCCCAGGCTCTAAACTTTCATTAACAAGCCGGGCAACTGCTACCATTATTCCCGCCAGCCTCCACCCCCAGCCCTCCCTTTCAACACTTGGGTGACAACACTCACTAGGTAGTCTTCTCATATCACTGATATTAGAACACAGGGCCTTTGCCCTCCCTCTTCCAAAAATCCATGTCTCTGTCAGCATCCCATCTTCATAGCCAAAACCATCAAGAACTGTGAAGAGTTTGAGATTTTACCCTAGCTTGCCAGCTAACCTGTGAAGGGGACCAGAATATGCAACCCTAAAATATGCCACTTTCACATAAGGCTTATTTTGAGCTGAAGGCAATTGAAGAACAGACACAGGAAAAGCTCTAAAAACAGAGCATATTTTTTTTGTAAAGGAAATTTACATTTATAAAGTAAATTTAAATTTGTAAATGAGTCTTCTCCTGTACCAGAAAGAGGAGAACAAGTCTTATCATGGGGACACTTAATTATCTGAGATGACTAGATTCCTATTAGCCCAGACTCTGCACAACAAACCTTACTGAATAACCCTTGTTTGCCATATGTTCCTAGTCACCTTTCATAATTTACTCCCTTCCCAAGAGACTTCAACCCTCTTTTCCTTTTTCCTAGCTTCTTCCCCACACTTTGTCACCCTTTGGGATGGTGTATAAGTCACCAAATCAGGCTGCCTCCTTGAGTTATATTTCTTTGTGAACTCCAGTGTGCACATAAATTATTAAATCTGTTTTTTTTCTCTTATTAATCTGTTTTTTATCATTTTGATCCAAGAGCCCCAGCCATTGAACATAGGCAGGTAGCTAAAGAGGTAAGTGTTTTGTTTTGCTTTGCTTTCTTTTTCTTTTCTTTTCTTTTCTTTTCTTTTCTTTTCTTTTCGTTTCTTTTCTTTTCTTTTCTTTTCCCTCTGCTACACCTACTTACCACAACTTCATGAATGCTTTCAGGAAACACAAGACTGTGAAGTCAGAGACAAAAGACAATTTATTAGTTACACCAATAGGAGCAGCCAGAGTATCAGTGTGTTTATTTTTGCCAGTTCCCAAGCCTCAGACCCTAAAAGGCAATACAAATAAAACCAGACACCTGAACACACAGTAGGTTACTTTACATTAGAGAATCTCTGAGCTTATGGAACTAGAATTTTTGGTAATATGCAGTAATTATACCTATCTTCTGCTTCAGAGAAAATATTTTTTTATTTACATTTTTTTAATGTATATTTTTGAGAGAGAGAGAGAAAGAGAGAGCACGAGCAGGGGAGGGGCAGAGAGAGAGGGAGACACAGAATCCAAAGCAGGCTCCAGGCTCTGAGCTGTCAGCACAGAACCTGACACAGGGCTCAAACTCACTAACCATGAGATCGTGACCTGAGCCGAAGTCAGATGCTTAACCAACTGAGCCACCCAGGCGCCCCTATTATTATTTCAGTACTAAAGAGTAAGTATGTGGAACCTATGGCCCTATGCTCCACAGGTGGACATAGGCTGTAAGCCTATGTAAGCTTCCAAGGCTGTAAGCAAGCCTGCCATTTTCTCCAGAAGGGGTAACTATTTCTGTTTTCCAGGGTTGTTTACCGTGCAACCATCCTTGAAAATATAGCCCTAAACAAAATGTAGTCAATGCCTCTACCCACAAGACTCACAGATTTGCAAGAGAAACATGAGTAACTGTCTCCTAGTACATTTTTACTCACATTTTATTGACAAGAACTGGTTCCCAGGCCTCATGGTTGAGAGTAGACCTGGGAATAATAGTGTCTGGCTGAATAGTTTCCTCCTAGTTGTAACCTATAGATTAAAACCATGAATTCTCTTTAACAGGCAGCCTTTGCTCCTTAAATCTCATAGTCAAATTATGGATTGTAAAATTTTATATAAAAGAAAATAAAAATCAATAAAATACAGTAAACAGATTTGGGCTTTTAAGTCATTTTTCCAATGTGAAAAAATTTTCTCAAGGAACTTGGCAGGTGAAATGGTACATTCAACTCCTAACCAATTAGCTTTCAGATTTTAAGTTTGAAAACTTGTTTGCAAAATCATGACAATCAATATTCCTACCTTTATATTCCCATTTTATTATTAATATTTCATGATATGTCATAAATAGATAATATTGAGATACTATTATTTATCTTAAAACCATATGATGATAAACATAAATAACTTACTACATATTGTTGCAATTCCAGTGTTTATTATTTAAAATAGATTAAAATTGATACATGAAGTCATGTGAACTACCAATCATACTCTAGAACATTAGCTTTTGCTATTTTTTTCTATTTTTGGTGATGGACTCAAATTAATCCTGAGAGCCCCTTAAAACCAATTAAGTATGTCTGAATGGTTAGCAGGGCTAGCAAAACACCTACTTGAAATTAAAACTCATTAGCACCAGTTACAGACTGACCAATAAGTTATAGGCTGTCATCAACATTGAATATAATTGTAAAACAAAAAGGGAAATTAAACCTTATATGACCCTAAAATACACTCAGAGGGGTAAGGGAATATACCATGTCCAAAGCAACAAGAAATGAGGCCATCTTTCTCACCCCACCGTTCAGAGGTGGGTAAGATTTAATTAACATTCCATACACAGAAGTCAGTGTGACGTAGGTAAGAATATTGCCTTTGGAGTCAGATAGGCATGGGGCTGAGTCAGATCTGCTCTCTACTGTCTGACCATAAACAAGTTACATAGCCTCTCTCTTAAAAAAAGCAAAATTTAACTGAGTAAATTTCAAAGATCTTATTTACTTTATTCAATGATACATACGCGAATCATGCAGCATGCAGTCTAGCTGAGAAAGAAGCTCCAAGGATCTGTACAAAATGAAAACCTTTTATAGGCAGAAGGGAGCAGGAGCAAGGAAGTTAGACTAGGCAAAAAAAGTGGGCTGCTTATTGCATGGTTACTTTTCCTTGGAGGATGGCAGGTGTCTACCAGGCAGATTATCTAGCGCTGATCAGGCAACTCTTGATTGACTGATTTAAGATTCCATTACTACCAAAAGTGCAATTAAGTAGCAGTTTGTGATGTGGAATAGAGCCTAAGCAACTCCATTTTGGGATCTGTTGTCTTGCTTTTAACTTCTCTAAGTTGCAGTTGCCTCTTCTATATTATGGAAATAATATAGGTGACTCCCTTGTGGGTTCTTGACAGAATTACATACAGTATGTGAAATTTTAACTCAGTGCCTGGAACATAGTACACACATAGTTAATGACTGCCCTTATTTTTATAGCTTATCCAGTATGTGTTAAGATTATGATGCTTCCCACCATGATGTAAATGTCCTAATTTTATAATAGCTAATTTTATACGTTAGACATATTTCATATGTATTTGAAATAAGCCTTAAAAAGTATAGATTTCTTAGTTTTTAAAAACATCTTGGAGAAAAAATTTAGTCAGTCATACAGGGCAGTGTGGATTAGACTCCCGGAATTCAAAGGCAACTCTAATCTAGGCATCCCACATGAAGATTCATGCAAACAAACAAAAAAAACACTGGGAGAACATGAGAACATACTATTCATACCATGTAAGTTAGCTTAGACTGCTGTAACAAAATACCATAGACTAGGTAACCTAAACAACAAACACTTATTTCTCACAATTCTAAAGGCTGGGAGGTCCAAGATCAAGGTTCTGGCATATTCAGTTCCTGTTGAGCGCCCTTTTCCTGGCTTGTAAGATGGCCACCTTCTTGCCGTAGCTTTACATGTCCGAAACAGAGCTCTGGTCTCTCTCTTCTTATAAGGGCACTAATCCTGCATGGGAGCCCGTACTCTTGTCTTCATCTAAACCTAATTGCCTCCTAAAAACCCCACCTCCAAAACCACCACACTGTGGGTTAGGACTTCAGCATATGAATTTTGGTTGAGGCATAGGGGATATAAACATCCAGCCCAAACATACACTCTTGTAACTTATGGTTTCTATTTTACTAATTGTCATGGATATTTTTTCTTGTTGATAAATCTTCTCTGAAAACATGAAAAAAAATTCTGGAAAAAAGACTTGGTCAGGGAGTAGGGTAAATACCTGGAAGTATATAGTCAAGTTTGTTGTAGAGGGAGGCATGGGTTGGAGCTCCATTTTAAGTGGTTTGAGGCAATTTTTTTTAATTTTTTTAATTTTTATTTATTTTTGAGACAGAGAGAGACAGAGCATGAACAGGGGAGGGTCAGAGAGAGAGGGAGACACAGAATCCGAAACAGGCTCCAGGCTCTGAGCGGTCAGCACAGAGCCCTATGCGAGGCTTGAACTCACGGACTGCGAGGTCATGACCTGAGCCGAAGTTGGCCGCTCAACCGACTGAGCCACCCAGGCGCCCTGGTTTGAGGCAATTTAAATGATTTGAAGTTTATGATCAAGTTGCTTTCACAAGAAACAGCACTGGGAGCTAAGATCAAGGGGTTCAGGTAAAAAGTTTATCAAATAGGCAGAAAACCTACTGAGTAGCTTAGGTACAGCACATTTTTAGGCTAAATTTATCTCAAACACAGGTTATGGGAAGGGTAGACTTTTACCAGCAATGGTCCATTAAGGGATAAGAGACCCTGGCTAGCTGCCATGAAGTGTCCTGACTAGTTTGGGGTTTGGATATGTTGAAATCTCCACTTGAGGCAAATCGTCTCCAGTAGATGGTACTCTTAACTGTGAAAATGTGCTTTTCCCAACATCCAACTCCAGGAGCAAGGCACAAAGATTATGTTTTCCAGTTTGTGTTTCATATTTCTCTTCAGATCCATCACTTTCTTTTGATTGAAAAAAAACAAAACAAAAAAACTGTAATACTTCTTTCAGTTTGTTAAGGAAGCAGCTGTTACTGTAAATGACAATACATCACAATCCTCAGACTACAACAGCTCTGAAATATTATATGATCATTTATTTACATTTATACTGTGACTATACCTATTGTCCTAAAAGATGTACTAATACACATAAATAGTCATTTACTTATTTCTTTTCATATTTATATTGCTTTGTCCTCACATTCATAATATTATGCTACTATATTTTCTCCAGAATTTGATATCATTCATATATTAATATCATACTAAAGGTTTTGAGGAAAAAAGTTTAAAGATTTATATTCATATAAATATATAAGTATATATATTTATATAATGTGAGTATACCTGAGAGGAGAGAAAATAAATATTTAAGTATTTATTACATATATGATTTATGAGATCTTTTTGAATAAGAAATATTACTTTATACGTCCTGGTTTATAGATTTGTAAATTTCTTATTTTCTGGATCTAGAAAAACCTATTCTTGCAGACAGTTTTACAAGAATAAGAAACACATAATATCATAAATTCAATAATAACGGCAATATGTACCTGTATTGTTACCCAGAGCAACACTGGGAGAGAGAAAATGGCTGAAAAATAAAGGGCCTCGTCTTTGGCTTGGACCCTCAAATCTCATCTTTAATTTGAGAAATGCCCTATAACTCCTTCTAAATTGAATTCCTCTTGGATAGGTGTCAAGGTTTAACAATAATTTTTATTTTTAATGTTCATTTATAAAGATAAAATATAATATGATTTGAAATTGGTTTAAGGGTTTGCCAGCCTCTAAGTGTTCTAAGAAGATACACAATTTTAACACGACCTAGATGCAGGGTAGAGAACTTGGATGAAACATATGGTTCAATATGATGGGATCTTAAGCCTTAAAGGTAATGCATGAACTTCAAAGAATGTTGAAGTCATTATCTATAGCGAGAAATGGTAGATCATACTAACTACATTAAAGTCATTTGAGATGGAATATCTTCTGTATGCTACAAATTATAGTCATACACATGAAAACTCCTTGTATCATTACTCACCACAGGTATTTAAGCAAAGTAAGGAAAAACCCAAAAGGCAAGAGTAATGGCCAATATGAACCTACTCTGCATTTATTTTTGAGTCTGTGACCAAGCTGAAACTCCTTTCTCACAAGTATGGAAAACTGGTATATAGAACATGAGTAACCACCAACAGTCCATTGTTTAGAACAAAAGACAACAAGAGCAATGCCAAGGCTGAGTTTGTATTATTATACTGCTTTATGCTGCAGAAAAGTTAAGACAATCAAGTGTTTGTATGTTCTTTTCACTGGGGGAAAATTATGTAGCATGATTGGGATATGAACATTTGGAAAGGTGGGTGACTAAGATTTTCCACAAGTTTTTCCTACATTGACTACTGGAGAACTTGGCTTTGAACTCAAAGTGCAGAGTAAACAATTAACTATTCTAAATATTTATATTCTTTTTTTCCAAATTTATATGAGGAGAGAGAGAGAAAAGAAAACAAGTACTTGCTTCAGATTACTGTGTTTTCTTGTATATAGACAGTTCTTAGATCTAGGTGGTGATTTTTTTTTTTTTTTTTTTTTTTTTTTGTCTCTTAATTTCTTTCCTAAAGGAGCAAATAAGATTAGTTACTTGCAAAAGGAAACCTTTGTTTCTTAGGCTTCTTTAGTCTAACAATAAGAGAAGATAAAAAGTCCACAAAGTAAAATTTCTCTGGCATTGCTTGTTCCTATTTATTCTTCAGGAAATCCGTTCTCCCTCAATTTCTTCTTAGATAATTTTCAGAGGTTCCTGGAAGTGTCAATGCTCCAAGAAGTTAGTTGTCTCTATGACTACTACATGGTTTTTTAGCATTTTCCCTTTCTTCTTTTGCTCCCTGAATATCCCAGTTATTGCTACCCCTAAAATGTCAACTATGCTATCAGTACCCACTAGAGACACAACTCCATCTGCTGTTGCCAGATTCAAACATCTGCCCTGGGGGCTGACCTTGGTGCTCAGGTCTACACCAATTATTACTGACTGCTGATATTGAGGACCCCACTGACTAGGCCAGGGATGCTGCCAAGTTTGCCATCCTGTCTCCATCAATCAGTACAAATGTCGTCTCTGACTTGTGTTCTCAAATTTTTAAGATCTCACATTATAGAAAAACAACTATTTCCCTTTTGTCTGTCTTTCCGGCTGTCTGTCTCTCTCTCATCGTCTCTCACTCTCTGTATTTTTCACTGTCTTTTGTTTTTGAACAAAATTTAATCCTTTTGTTCTAGACAATACTTAAATATTAGGAAAGCTAAAATTTTAAAACTCAAAATACGTTGGCTAAGTTTTCTATACGTTACCTTTACAGAATGGTTCTGATTTTATTTTTCCAAGAGCCATTGCCCCGGAGGAAGGAAAAGCAGCCTAGAATAGTCTCTGGGGTTTGTACTGTCTTCTCAGGCCAGGTGTCAAGTAGCAGAGCAAAGAATAGAAGTGAAGAAGCAAGTGTCCCTTCCCCTCCCCTCTTGCTTGCTCCCCGGCCTTTTTTTGAAACATTTCTGAATAACACATGAAAAATTAGATTTGAATATAAAAAGCTAGATGACTACCCCAATTCAGAACTGTGTTTCATTAGAGGAACCCGGGCACAGACAGGACATGAATTGCCCCTTATCTACAAAGACACTGTGACAGAAGTCAAAGTTGCACATAAAAGTCATTTGCAATCATTTGCAGTCTCTGAGCAAAGGCATAGCTAAGCATCAACTCTGTAAATTGAGGGGATTTGACCAGATGGTCTATCACATGGCATCTAGTTGAGAAGGCTAGCTTTTTAAGAAATGTATGTATTTATGTAATTGTTTTTAATGTTTGTTTATTTTTCAGAGAGAGAGAGAGAGAGAGAGAGTGAGCTGGGAAGGAGCAAAGAGAGAGAGGGAGACACAGAATCTGAAACAGGCAGGGCTTGGGACTGGTGAGATCATGACCTAGGAGGAAGTCAGACATTTAACTGACTGAGCCCCCCAGGTGTCCCAGGGAGGCTAGCTTTTAAGCTCAACTCCTTCAGGCTGGAAGGACTCACCTTCTCTGCTAAGGCAGATGCCGGAAGGAAGGTCTATCATACTGTGGCACAAACCTTCTGCTATAAAAAAGAACTATGTTGAGAGTAAAGTAGATCAATAGAGTGAAAAGTTTTACCATACTTGCGGGGTAAATTAATATTCAACAGTTTAGCATTTATGTATGCTATAAAACTGTGGCAAATTATAATCTTAAACAAATAAACCAAACACAGCCCTATGGGGATGTTAAATTTGACTAAGCCCAGTGAATTACTAAATCCTGAGAGCCTATAATCTGCTTGTCCATTAGACAGTTTCTTCCCGGTCACCTGGACAAACATATTTCTTGTTTCCTGGAGGCTCTGAAACACCTTTTTAAAACAGGCATTAAGACATTAAGACTCAAGGATTTTCAACCATAATGTTACGAAGCCTCATTTTTACAGAATATAAAACACTGTTTCTTCCACTTCTAATAGCTTACTACTAAATTGTCTTCCTGCAGCATTTCCGGATTGCGGGACACAGGGTGCTTAATCGTGCTCTCTCCTTGCTGAACGCCTTACAACAGTGAGGAGCTTCAAGCCTTGAACTTCTGGCATTCCACTTATTTTAGGGATCCAGGTGATCTGTAATTTGATACCAAGATGAGGATCTTCTTCTGTCTTGGTTATTTGGGGTGTTGCTGTAAACTCTTCTCTCTCTTTTAGAGAAAGACAAGAGTTTTCAGATTCCATCTTACGCCTGGCTCTTCTATTGATGTTCTATCTGTTTCAGCAAACAGAGAGTCAGAGGTAAGTCCTGTGATTCTGTTTGGGTCTTACAAATTATGAAGAACAACTTCTTGGCAACTCTTATATCCGTGTTGCCCCGTTTCGAATGGCCTTTTCTTACAGCTCAATAACATCAAAGGTGCTTTTACTTGGCGACAACTTTGCTTTGCAGATTCAGAATTTAGGAAAATTTTCAGCCTTAGGAAAACTAGGCAATATGATAAATATTTCATTAGAACGTACACCCCTTCAATGAGCTGCAGACACTGTTGGAGTGTAGTTAAATTTTTTTTGGACAGTGCAAGTGGTGCATTCTTTTCTTCATGTTTTTCCATACTCTTCCAGAATGAAATATTCATTTCCTCTATTTTTCTTTTTGTTTCAACTTCCATAGGAGGCCATTTATAGATATTCCCCTTAGATTTCTGCCATTCATCCAGGTGTTTCCTTTGATCCTCTGCTGTGATCTTCTTCTTAATATTTGGATTAATTTGGGTCCCATTTGGGACTCTTCTTCCATTTATGGTTTGTTACCAGCTTGAGTTTTGGGAGCCGTCTTATTGAGAAAATGGTTCTGGGGAAGAATCTTTTTCAACTTGGAGTCCAAAGTCTGTGCTTTTTGTTGATAGCCACTGCTGCATTTATTCCCACTGGTTCCATTTGCTGTTATGTTAGGGGTGCTTGGAATGACTGAATTGAAACTGCCAATTGTCAAATTAGAACTTTGGCTTATGGCTTTTGACTTTTGCAGTGCACGTGATGTCTGAGGTTTAAAACAAGGTTGAGTGGATTTCTGATTTTGCTTGATGTTTAGATGTCTGCAGGTATAGCCTCCCAGAAACACACTGGGGCATGTCCAGGGTTTGGTTTGTTTTACTTTCTTCGCAGTAATAGTGTGTGACTATAACTTAGCTTCATTTGGTTTTTCATATTTATCTCTATTAATCTTTATATCCTTTATGTCTTCGACCACTGGTTTCTTTGATGCTCGAGTCCTACTAAGGGTCTAAACATAGTGAGAGGAAACTGTCTTTGGGAGTTTTTCCCCTGGTCTTGCAAGATTTGTTCCTCTAGAGAGTTGTTGTGACTGTACGGGTGGGATCCTAATTTGTGTTTCTCCAACAAATTGTTTACTAGCTCTGTCTTTCAAAACAGCGCTATTCCCTGAACTTTTGCCCAAGGCTTGTTTAGGAGCCAAACTGCTCTTGGTTTGACTATGAGCTAGTCTTTGGCTTAGCTACTTATTGTCCATAATTTAGAATTTGGTTTCCTCTCAGAGTATGGCAAGGTTTTGGGCCAGTTCTTTTTGTTAATCTCTTTTAGAAAGCTATCCAAGGTTTCATTTTCAACATGGTTGTTGTCCACAGGGTCTGCACATTTAGCGTTTCCTCCATCTGCTACCTGCTGCTTTGCAGTTTTCTTTTCTTGTATATTAAGTGATCCCATGGTTTTTCTAGAGAGTTCTCCAGTAGGGGATGATCCAGCTTCATGCTGTCGTTGACTATTGCTAGAAGGCTAACAGTTTGAGGTAGAAGAAACACAGCCCGAAGTCAGCCTTTTGCCCAGAAGTTTTGGTGGCTCCAACTTTGGCTTCTGCGATCTTGTGATAGTATCAGGTTTAGGCTGGAGTTTAATGCTGATGGGTTTTGCAGCTTTGATAGGCAAAGCAAGATGTTTGCTAACATCCTTTTGGACATAATAGATTTAGAAGGTGGAGGATTCAGACAATTACCCTTTGCGTTTAGATAAGTAAGGCTTGGTGGTTGGCACTTCAGCTTTCCCTTGGCTGCCAGGTACCCCGGAGCTTTCTCTGCCTGTGGACAGCCCTGGTCGCAACACGACATCTCGGTGACAGTTTTTCTTCCCGTGTTTTTCACTGTTTTGTATTTGTGTCTTAAGACACAGAGAAGTCAAAGGGGTATTTACCTCTTGGACCTTGTCTTAGGAAAGGAAAGATAGAACATGAGTAAGTATGTCCATAAATAATCATTACCTATGAAGTAAAAAAAAAATGGGTGATGTGACAGAAAATAACAGGTATGTGGCTGCTTTAAATATGTCAGGGGAAACCTTTTGGGGATTAGTTAACCTGAAAAGAAAAGCTAACCATGCAGAGCATTTAATATTCCATTTAGAGGCCAGAGCAAATTTATTTTCTTTAGGCAAGAGAGAGCTCAGTATATTAGGGAACTGAAACGAAGCTAATTTATCATTTAATTTATATGACTTGACTCTACTTTTATTCACTTTTTTCTTCATATTCACTTATACGTGTACATAGACCCTGCTGTTTTCTTAAATGCCTTAAATATGCCTGTATTAAAATGAATACAGTTTAGGCTCAAGTGAGATCCTCTCTGTAGATGAAAATATGCAGTAGTTTAAAAGGCCAAGAAACCCCCAAAGCTGTGAAAAACCCCAAAATCTATGGTCATGTTAGGCCTTTCAAATGAAACCATAAGAAGCTCGACGTTTCTGGTCCAGCAGGGAAGAAGCTTAGAAGTTGCCACTTCATTTCAACAAGAAGCAATAAGCTGAACAAGCTGAAAAATTAATAGCTTTTCTTAGATCTGTAAGGCAGAAGGGATGTCACAGAGCAAACCAATGCCCCCCAACTTGGAGAAACCAATAGGCAAATATGAAGAATCACAGCTTACTAGAGCAGAAACCCATGAGCAGAAATCATCACAAGGAAGGGAATCCTGAACTGTAAATGATGAACTGCCGAAGGCTCTGTGTTAGTAAGTCTGAGAGATAAAAACTTCAGGGGACCTAGAATCAGAAATGGGGCCCCATGCTTTTCTGAGTTTTATCTCCTGGAGCTCTACCAGGTTATCACAGTGAATATTAGAAAAATCCTTTTCTGCTTAGAGTAGGGGAGGGGAAAAGAACCATTTTTTTTTTTTTTTTTTAAAGGTGTAGTGTGGCCCGGAGCAGGCAGGGGAATTTTTTTTTTTTTCAACGTTTGTTTATTTTTGGGACAGAGAGAGAGACAGAGCATGAACGGGGGAGGGGCAGAGAGAGAGGGAGACACAGAATCGGAAACAAGCTCCAGGCTCTGAGCCATCAGCCCAGAGCCTGACGCGGGCTCGAACTCACGGACCTGGCTGAAGTCGGACGCTTAACCGACTGCGCCACCCAGGCGCCCCAAAAAAAGAACCATTTTGAAATACACCACAGCATTCTGTTCTTAATAGTGTCTGCCGTAGGAGAAATTATTTAAGCATAGCCTAAACTGCTGTGGTTTTATCAGAGTCTAAATGACCCAAGGGAAGAGAAATATCCAACTCTAGCCCATTCTAGCTATCCTACACAGCCTAAGGAGTGACAAAAATGGGGAGGCACTTGTGAAGATCACAGTCCAGAGGCACAGACTCATGAAAAGACTGAGACCTAATCATAGAACAATGGAATGTTTGCCTGAGCAAGGATACCTCACCACCTTTACTGAAGGTCTATTTATCATTGTTCCATTATTGCCACTCAATTCAATAGTATTGGATTGGAGACTTCAACACACCTTTATCAGAACAAGATAGATTTGAGGCACCTGGATGGTTCAGTAAGTTGAGTGTCTGGCTCTTGATTTCGGCTCAGGTCATGATCCCAGGGTCATGGGATCCAGCCCCACATGGGCTCCATACTGAGTATGGAGCCTGCTGAAGAGTTTCTCTGTATCTCTCTCTCTCTCTCTCTCTCTCTCTCTCTCTCTCTCTCTCTCAAAACAAATGGGTAGATTCAGCAGGAAGAAAATCAGTAAGGACATAACTGAACTCAACACCATCATAAATCAACTGGATATATAATGTACATCTATAGATTACTTCATCCAACATCAGCAGAATATGCATTCTTCTCAAATTCACATGAAGCAATCCCCAAGATAGAACAAATTCTGGCCCATAAAACACATCTTAACAAATTTAAAATGATAGAAATTATGCAATGTCTGTTCCCATATCCCAAAGGAGTTAAACTAGAAACCAATAACAAAAAGATAGCTAGAAAATCCCAAAATCCATGGCGATTAAACAGTATACTTTTAAATAGCACACAGGCCAGAAAAGAAACCTCAAGAGAAATTTAAATATTTTGAACTAAATAAAATAAAAACGCAATTTATCAAAATTTGTGGGTTGCAGCAAAAGTAGTACTTACAAGGAAAATGACAACGTTGGATGAATATATTAGAAAAGAAGCAATATCTAAAATTAGTTATCTAAGCTTTCACTTTAGGAAGGAAGAATAAATTAAATCCCAAGTAGGCAAAACAAAAGTAATAATAAAAATTAGAGCAGAAATCAATGAAATTGAAATAGCAGGTGAAGGAGTAAATAAACTATGTTCAGTACATCTAGACAATGGAATATTATTGAGTGCTAAAAAGAAATGAGCTACTAAGCCATGAAGGAAACTTAAATGTATTTTACCAAGTGAAAAAGGCCAATCTGAAAAGGCTACAAACTGCATGATTCTAACTATTTGATATTCTAGAAAAGGCAAAACTATGGAGACAGTAAAAAGATCAGCAGTTGTCATAGATTAGTCAGGGAGGGATAGAGATGAACAGGTAGAGCACAGAATATTTTTAGGGCAGCAAAACTATTCTGTAAGATACTGTAATAGTGGATACGTGCACTTATGCATTTGTCTAGACCATAGAATGTAGAACACCCAGGGTGAATCTTAATGTAAACGATAGGCTTTGGGTGATAATAATGTCCAAATGTAGTCTCATCAATTGTAATAACAAATGTACCAAACTGAAGATGTTGATAATGGGGAAGGCCATGCATGTGTAGGGCCAGGGGCATACGAGAAGTCTTTCTTTCTTCTGCTCAATTTTGCTACGAACCTAAAGTCGTTCTAAAAAATAGTCTATAGAATTGAAAAATATATATAACTGTCAGCATTTATGGTTGCTAGACATCAAATTAATTTAAGTAATCAAGATCAATGTATGACAACAAATCTGAAAAACATTATGTTAATGAGTCACTCAAGCCCACATATTGTATGATTCTATTTATATGAAATGTTCAGAATAGAGCATCCAATAGAGACAGAAAGTAATTTAGCAGTTCCCAGGGGCTGGATACAGGGGGAAATGGGACATGACTGTTAATGGATTTTTTTTCATAATTAAAATATTCTAAAATCAGACGCTGATTATGGCTGCATAGTTATATGAACATACTTAAAAACCACTGAAATGGGCATTTTTAAAGGATGAATTTTTATGGTACAAATGGAAATTGTATCTCAAAAGAAGCTGTTATTTTACAAGTTAACAAAATATACATGTCTTCAAACATTAAAATGTTGCTTTATAAGTGGATAAAATCAAACAGTAACAGAGTTACAAATTTCTCAGATACTAACAAGGGAATTTCCAAAAGGAACTCTAAAAAAGTCAGACTTTTTTGAAGGAATTAAAGGGCAAAAGAAAATGTGTAAAACAAATTATAATGTTTATTTTATAGATGAGTAACTAAAGCTAAGTAAGAACAAGGCCTTTGGCCAAGGTAACAAGAAGAAGAAGCATCGGTGCTGGTACCTGAATTCTGGCCAATTACATCGAATGCTAAACATGTTTTTCTGCTCTTGAAGTTTCCTTAAAATTCTGATGTCTTAGCAAATAAATATCTTTCTCACATTAAATCATATTTCTAGGACACAAATAAAAAATCTATAAGGTGTTAAAAAATTCATACTTTTAAAATATTTACACTTCTAACATTTCTCCTTCAGGGCAGAAGAAAGGGAAAATGCATATTAAATACTCCAGATAGTTAAAATTTCAAAAACATTCAGAACATGACTAATAAAAATGCTTTGCAAACCAACTGAATTCTAACCATTATGACCACAGATTTGAAACTGCTACTATGAAACATTTGTGTGCATATGTGGTGTTAAAGCCCTGTCTCATTTGTTTGGGCACCTAATTCAGAAACATCTCTTTCAATAGTATCGATTTACTATGGAAAATAGATTATTGTTTGAAAATAAGCCATTCATCAGTCTGTCACTATCAAATGAAGGCAAGTCAATCTCTCTGGATAAAAATTCCATGTCACCAAAAAAGATGCTACATCAATTTTTATTAAAAATATACATTTTGGGATGCCTTGGTGGTCCAGTTGGTTAAGCACGTGACTCGGTTTTGGCTCAGGTCATGATCTCCTGGTTCGTGATCCAAGCCCCCTGTGGGACTATGTGTTGGCGATGCGGAGCCTGCTTGGGATTCTCTCTTTGTCCGTCCCTCACTCTCTCTCTCAAAATAAATAAGCATTTAAAAAAATATACATTCCGTTTATTCATTCATTCTAAATATTCATTTAGCCTATCAATGTCAGGTACTTTAGTAAGTTCTAAGGTTGTGATATAGACCAACGTAAGATATCTTTAAAGGAGTTCCCAGTTTAGTTGAAGAAACGAACATGTAAATAGAAATTTGAAATACTTATGATAATTTTAAGGTTGATATAAGCATACAGTATAGAGGATTGATAAATCTATTGAATGGGTAGATGAGCTGCAGAGTCAAAATAAAATTTCTCAACTAGAAAGTTAAAATAAAATATGTGTGACAATTATGAAAGCTGCAACTGTTCCAGTTTTCAAGTAAAAAGCAACCCCCAGTGCCTGAAAAGGTGCTCGACATAACTAATCATCAGGAAAATGCAAATCAGAACCACAATGAGCTATCACCTCATACCTGGTGGTTGAATGGTTATTATCGAAAAGACAAGAAATAACAACTGTTGGCCAAGATGTGGAGGGGAGGGAACACTTGTGCACTGTTGGTAGAATTGTAAACTGGTGCAGCCACTAGGGAAACAGTACTGAGGTTCCTCAAAAAAAAAAAAAAAAAAAAAAAAATAGAACTACCATATGACTCAGCAATTCCACTTCTGGGTATTTATCCAAAGGACATGAAAACACCATGTCAAAGAAATATCTGCACACCCCCCTCCCCAAGTTCGTAACAGGATTATTTATCATAGCTAAGTTATGGAAACAACCTAAGTGTCCAGTGATGAATGAACATGTAGAGAAAAAAAATATATGAAATATTTATAAATATAAATATATATAATAGAAATAGAAATATAGGAATATTATTCAGCCCTAAAAATAGACGGAAATTCTGCCATTTCTAACAACATGAATGGAACTTGAGAGCAAAATGCTAAGTAAAATAAGCCACCCAGAGAAAGACAAGTACTGTATGATCTCTTTAGGAAACTGAAAACAAACAAAACAAAACTCATGGTTACAGAGAAAAGATTGGTGATTACTAAGGGTGGGGACAGGGGATGGGCAAAATGTGTAAAGGTGGTCAGAAGGTATAAACTTCCAGTTATAAAATAATACATCCTGTGGATATATTGTACAGTATGGTGATTAACTTAAAAGAAAAAAAAAAAGATCAGTACCTCTCAGCTACAACCTAACTTCTGTGCTTACAGAAAAAGAAATCAGTGTGGTTTCAGACAATTAAGAGCACAAAATTATGCATAAACTTAATGAATTGCATTATCCCGCAAACAGATGATACACCATATGCACAACAGAACATTTAAGAGTTTGGGATTCATTTGAGGGTTTGTAATGCAAAACATCATAATTTTTCTGATATTATAGTACTTTTCAACTAATTTACTAGCTAATACCTTTGAGGAAGTTAAGTGCATAGGAAAATTCTATTATAAGACAGAAAAAAGGATGAATTACTAACTGGGAAACAACTATACTAATCTGGAGAAAATATTTTGTAATGAAAATATGATTAAATCCTTTAGCTGCAAGCAAATTTATGAACTCATAAAAAATCACTACAAAATAAAATATGTAATATACATAATTTTATTAAGACAACTTTATATAATATCTTTATTGTTATTATTATATATTTTTTTAATTTTAGAGAAAGCGCATGAGCAGGGGAGAGGGGCAGAGGGAGAGAGAGAGAATCTTAAACAGGCTCCACTCTCAATGTGGAGCCCAATGTGGGGCTCAATCCCATAACTCTGGGACCATGACCTGAGCCAAAATCAAGAGTCAGATGCTTGACTGACTGAGCCACCCAGGCACCACAACATAGAAATATGCTTATTTAAGCAAACAAAACAAATAAAATTTATTGTATTTTTAGCCATAGAACTGATCTCATACATATTGTCTATGTGATATAAGAAGTCTTAAATTTTAAACACTAATAAATATGAAAGAACAAAATTCTGACAAAACTGTACGTATAGTAAAAATTCCTTTGATTGGCTCACATCAGTACTTTTTACATAATTTGAAGAAAATGAGATAGTTGTGCTGATAGCTGATGGGAAAACCTGGTCTAAAAATGTTTAATTCAGTGTTTTCCAAGACCATCTCCCAAAGAGTGTGTGCTAAGATTTCCAAGCCCTAGTAATTATGGAAAAGGATGCCAGTTTTTTCTCTACATCATATATTTTTTCATATAAATGCACAAATGTGATTATAATATTAGACATATTAGAGAAGCATTAAGTAAGTGCATTTTCTTCCATTTGTGTGTCTCCATTTCCCTCTATCCACTTCAACCTAAATATATTTATTTTATTGAAGGGTTCAAGACAGATTTCCCCAAAATATACTGCTTTGGCAAAATGCTTATTTTCAATTTAAAGCAATTGAGACCTAGTAAATTCAGGAAAGCTCTTCACCTCCCCACAACTGCCTAAAAGGATTTATATAAAGGCCTTGCTCCAGGAAGAGAGCTTGTACCATAGATAGCTCTATTGTGATATGAATGGTGTATGGCAGGCAGGGAAGAACCTAGCAAGGCCAGTTTGACCCAAGTCCTCTCTGTCTCATGGTTTCTAAGTGCATTATTTTCCTTTGAATACCCAGACCCCTACCTCTTTCTCCTTAGCTCAAAATGACATATATACCTCATTTTACCTGTCGTTGTAATTTCCATGTCTGTGTGGATTCCCATATACTATTAAATTTTATTTTCTCCTGTTAATCTGTCTCATGTCAATTTGAGTCTTAGTTCAGCTAGAAGGACCTTGAAGGGGACAGGAATTCTTGTCCCCCAACATTGTATAAATAGACCACACTAAATATTCTCATTTCTATGAGCTTTCTAAGTGGTTTATGTCTACTTTTGAGTTTTGTTTGAGTCATTTCATTATTTCAGATGCTTTAATGTGTCCACAAAAACCTGCAAAGCATTGTAGAATAATCATGTTTTAATTTCCAAATATTATTAAACTGCTGGAAAGCTTTAACTTATAGCATATTTCCTGCAGCATGTTTGACAATATTTACTGCATCCAAATGTTCTACATGCACACTTTTTTATTTTTTGAAATTTAGAAATTTTATCAAATCTTCCCAAAGTCCATTAGTAATAATGTTTTGTTTCTTAAATTTGTTGATACTTGATTATTACTCTTATTATTGTTTATATATATATTTTTTTTTTTCTTTTTCTTTTTTTCTTTTTTTTTTTTTTTTTGAGAGAGAGAGAGGGTGCAAGTGAGTAAGAGACAAGTGAGCAAGGATCATAAGCCCAAAGCAGGGCTCATACTCACCTGATACGGGGCTTGTGCTCGCCCAAAGGGAGGCTTGAACTCATGAAGCATGAGATCGTGACCTGAGCTGAAGTCAGATACTTAATGACGGAGCCACCCAGGCACCTGATACTTGATTACGTTGGCATATTTTCTTATATCAAAAGGCTCTTGCCTTTGAACTTCACTTAGTTGCAGAGTAATTTTTTTCCCTTAAATTGCTGAATTCTTTTTTTTTCTAATTGTTCATTTAGATTTTTGTATTAGAATATGTCTGAAAGCTCATAGTTTTTTTTTTTATTTTAAATGTATTAATTACACATTAATAATTAACAATGTATGCCTAGCTTTATTCTTTTTCTTTTTAAACCTGTCTGAAGTTCAGTGAGTCTCATCAATCTGATAATTTAGTTCTTTATTCAATTCATTAAGAGATTTCTTTATATATTTGTTACTTACCATCTCTTAAGCTCTGTCATTCATTTTTTTTTCTTATGGAAGTCCAATTTTTTGTTATTTTTATTGTATCTACTCTATAATGACATGTTTTTGGTTTTTGGTTTTTGTTTTTCCCACATAACTTGTGCCACTTAATATTTTCACTTTGTGCTTGGAGACATTTCTTCTACTCGATCTTCTATATCCGTAAACGGGTTCACAATTTAAGAATACTATCCTTCAGTTTACCTGCTGAAGTATTTAGTTGGGAAATCTTAATATTTTAGTTCCAGAAAGCATTTGTGATTGGGATTCACTTGAGTTTTCTTGAGGCTTTTTGTTATTCGTTCAAAGTAACTTTCCGTCTCTTGGAGCAACTCTGGCATGAAACGTGTTTGTGCTGACTGGATCTTCTCTCTGGCTGCTAGAATCCCTTAGATGATTTGTTATTCTCTCTATTAGCCTTTAGATCTGGTGGTAGAAGTAAACAAGTGGGGGCACTTTGGCTGGTTTTTACAGCCCTGAGCTAGTGGTTCAGGGGCAGAAGGGCTGCAGGTCCCCTGCTGAGTAGCAGGATGAAGCCTTTGCCATTCCCAGGTCTCCAGGCATATTCTCAACTTTAAGAGCAGAGGACATAGTCCAGCTTTTCCCTAGTTTCTAATATCACATGCATTGGACAAACTTTCATCAATGTCACATTTTCCTCTAGGGATCTCCGTGTGCCAGGGATTGCAGAGATATGGTGATTTTGTTCTAGCCCAAGGAAGAGTCCTCATCAGTTTTCTCTATCAAGATCTCCTTCAAGCCTAAAGGTTCTCCTGTTCCCATCTGTAGATTGATTTCAACAGCTAATTGACTTGGAAAAGACAGCCAGGAGTCTGGAGAAAAGGTATAGAGAGCCCCATGTATTCCTTTGGTAGAGCTGCCACTTAAAAACTACCACAGATGGGGGCGAGGAAGGACCTTAACAGAAATTTATTGTCTTACAGATATGGAGGCTAGGAGTCCAAAATCAAGGTGTTACCAATTGGTTTCTTTTGAGAGCTGTAAGAAAAGGATCTGTTCCAGACCCCTTTCCTTAGCTTATAGATGTCCATCATCTCTCCGTGCCTCTCTCCTCTTCTTTCTAGGATATCTATCTCTGTGTACAAATTTCCCTTTTTTATAACTTTTTAAAATATTTATTTTTGAGAGAGAGAGAGAGAGAGAGAGAGAGAGAGAGAGAGAGAGAGAATGCGAGCAGAGGAGGGGCAGAGAGAGAGGGAGACAGAATCTGAGGCAGGCTCCAGGCTCTGAACTGTCAGCACAGACTGCAATGCGGGGCTTGAACTCACCAACGTTGAGATCATGACCTGAATCAAAGTCCGATGCTTAACTGACTGAGCCACTCAGGCACCCCCAAATTTCCCCTTTTTAAAATGATACTAGTCATACTGCATTAGGATCCCTCCTAATGATTTATTTTAACTTGATCATGTCTATAAAGATTCTATCTCCAAATAAGGTCACATTCTGAGGTACTAAAGGTTAAGAATCCAAACATACCTCTTTTCAGGGGTTATGATTCAACTCACAACAGCCATATTTAGGTCAACTGTCTATGATACTTTATGTGTATATAGAATGATACTTTGCCTAATATATCAGTGAAGGCCTGGATGGTCCTGACCCCACATACCATAAATGTGGGCAAACTGTAACACAAAATTCTGGAGGTGGATAGAATAATAAAAGAACTCTAGTTCAGAGGACCTGAAGGGATCATGAGAACCACAAACACATTATCATAAGCAATCCTAGAATTTCACATGTATGTTTTACACATTACCAGCTGAACATAAATGAGAATTTTATAAAACACTCAAAGGTGTTTGCTACTACAAAAGTTTTTAATTTTATCTATAAACCACCCTTTTGGTTATTTATTTGCATTTTCAGCAGAGTGAAAGGTAAAACATAAAATATTGCCTTTCCAAAACATTAAAACAAAGAAAAAAGAAAAAAACCTTACAGGTTTAAAGGAGGTCATTGTTTGAGTTTAATCACTATATTTAAGTGTCAAGTGGGAGCTCTCTAGTAAAACAACTCTGAGTCTGCATTTCAATTAAGTTTAGAGAAAGGTGGGAGGGGGCAGTTGCAGAGGAAAAAAAGCTTTAGTCTGAAGATTCCAAAGTAAAAGAATTAATGAGCCATGTTAAGTGACAATTTTTTGTTAAAGAGGATAGTTAATAACTACTTGACTAAATGGACTTTTAGAAACATTCTAAAATATGCCGCTCGAAAATATTTTTATAAAGTTTCCTAATTTAAAAGGGGAGAGTAGGCAATTTTCTATTGCAATCAAATACACAACAATGGGCTCACAACCATTAGATTAATTGGTTTTATATCATGTGTATTCTCATTATCACTATATAAGTTCTATATTGATCCCACGTTCTTGGAACAATTGGTATTATTGATTAAATTTAATTTTGTCAATCTGTTGGCTCTAAAATTTTGCCCTATAATTTAATTTGAATTCCTTACCTACAAATAAAGTTGAACATCTTAAATTACATAAATGACTTATTTCTTCTTTTTTTTAATTCCTGTTCATGAAATCTTTCCATGTTTGTTTTGTATTGTCAGTCTTTATTCTTCTTGATTTTGTTAAAGAAATATTCTACATATCCATACTTTGTCTACTATATTTTTATGTTATTTTTCAGGAAATACCTGTCTACAAATACTTTGACAACTATATTATAATAATATATTATATTATTATTAAATTTGTCAAATATTTGGCTTTCATGATCATCTAGTTTATCTTTGTTTTCCACTTTATTTTTCCTCCTGCATTTATTCTTTCTTTCTACACTTATGAACATTCAGTTGTTCATTCCAATATCCAAAAGATGTATCATATATTGTTAATTTTCAGCTTTGATTTATGAACATTTAACACCACACATTTCTAATTAATCACCAGTTTAGCTGCTTTTAATATGCATTTTATTTCCATTAAGCTTATTTTGTGATTTGATATATATTTATATATTTGTTTGTACCCACAAGTTTCTTAATGCATAGTTATTCATTTTAACTTGATTAAATATCAGTCATAAATGCATTCTCTGAAATGATGGCACTTCTTTAAATTAGTTGAAACTTATAGAATACATTATTATGTTCACTTTTTACAGATGTTCAACACATGCCTAAAAAAATGCTTAATTTGGAGGAGGTAACATTGTATATTCATTACATAAAATTTGTTTACTATACACACACACACTATATATGTATATACTAAATGATGTATTTATAATATATATATAATAAACACTATATATATATATATATAGTGTTTCATAATTTATATCCTGATTTTTTGTAAGCTTGATCTAACAGCCATTGAATAGTATGTTAAAATGCCTTTTCTGGATGCCTGGGTGGCTCAGTTGGTTAAGCATCTGACTTCTGCTCAGGTCATGATCTCACAGTTTGAGTTCAAGCCCCACATTGGGCTCTCTGCTGTTAGTGCAGAACCTGCTTCAGATCCTCTGTCTCCCTCTCTCTCTGTCCCTCCCCTGCTCACGCTCTCTCTCTCTCTCTCTCTCTCAAAAATAAAATAAACATTTAAAAAAGTTACTTTTTAAAAATGCCATTTTTTTTGCATTACATGTTTTAAAGTTATATTTTTAAGTGCATACATATTTAGAAGTTTCATGTCTTTCTGGTGAAAATTTTTCATTATATAAAGACCCTTTTTGTGTGTAAATATGCAATTTTCTTCAATTTTGTTTAAATTAGTGTGGCTACACCAGCTTTTATCTATCTATCTATCATCTATCTATCTATCTATCTATCTGTCATCTATCTATCCATTTATTTATTGGTTAACAGTGCCCTGATATACTTTCTTCTCCTCTTACTTTTATCCTTCCTGATATCCTTTAGTTTACTTCTGGTTCTTACAAACTGTATATAGCTGTTACTCCTTATTTTCATTTTTAAAAATAACCTTTTCTCTGTAGTGGATTTTGAGAACTTTTCTTTGACTTCAGTATTATGTAGTTGTATTGACACTGATTTTCTCATTGACCAAACTCTACTCAGCCTCCCCTAGGCTTTTCTGACTTTTGGACTTTTGAGTTCATCTTTGCATTGTCTGATTTTAGCAAGAATTCTGCTAAATTATTTTAATAAGAACCCCACATCCTCAATTTCTGATAGCCATTGTTATCTAATCATGTTCCTTATTCCCCACCGTACCCTAGGTCACCTGGACTGCCTGCAGCAAGAATCTTGTTAGGTCACTTTAGCCAGAACCACCACCCCTCCCCCGCCCCTGTTTCCTCTAGTAAATTTTATCAAATGACCTGCACCCTGCTCTTTGGCTATTAATTTCTACTTGCCCAAGCGATATTTGGAGTTGAGTTTGATTTCTCTCCCCCAATGCAACATTTCATCTCTGTGGTCAAATACCCATACCCCTTCAATAAAGCCTTTCTTACCATGCTTTCACAATTGTCATTGAAAGTTGTTTTTTGTTTTGTTTTGTTTTTCTTCTTTAATAGTACTAACTGAGATGAGTCTAGTTGTAGTTTTCTGTCTACTTGCCCCACTGGGACATTTTGCGCTTCTATAAGGTTAGAACAATGCCTTTAATCATTTTGATAAAAATTTCAGTTATTTATTTCATCATATTTTACTTATCCCCATTTAATTTATACCTTTTTGGGAAGAGGGGGAGAAACACAAATCTGATGTCTGCTGAAAATTATGAATCTCTTCTCCATGTCTTTAAAACTACCTTGAATATTTTTGACTCTGTTGGCCCATATTGTATATTTTTTCAGATCTACCTTCCAATCCACTAATTCCCTTTTGGGATATTTAATCTGCTGCTTCAACTATCCAAAGTTTTTTTTTTTTTTAATCTTTCATAATTTTTACTTCTAGATACTTCCTTGGTTATTTTTCAGACCTATCTGGCCAATTTATAGTTCCAGTCATATTTTTATTCTTTTCACATAGTAAATGCACTGATTTTATATTCTCTAGTCATTATTCCAACATTTAGCCTTTGCTCTTCTAATTTTTTTAACTGCTTTGCTGACTATAATTCATGGTGGCCTATCTATTTGTGTGATTTTTTTGGGGGGGGTGGGTATTGGGTGTATGTTCCTTGAAACTTTATCTATGGGAATTCTTTCAAACTTGGTCTTAAGATATATTCCTCCAGAGAGTATCTATAGTTGTTTCTGCAAGATTTCTAGGACATGACAATCACAGCACAACTTAAATACATATTTGAAACTTGGCATTCATGTGGCCTTAGGAGGTATCAATTTTGGCTCAAAAACTTTGTGTAAGTTTGTTTTGGCAAATAACTTTTCACTGAGATTTGTCTGCCTCCATTAAGAGCTAAAGCTGAGACAGACAAGTTTCCTTCTCAGAATCCTTTGGAATATGGACAGTTTTTCCTATGGTTATAGTTTTTCCTGTGGTGGATAGTTGCTTCCTCTGGTTATTAATTCTTGGGATTTCTGGTTTAAAAGACATAAGGGCGTCTAAGTGGCTCAGTAGGTTAAGTGTGGAACTTCAGCTCAGGTCATGATCTCATGGTTTGTGGGTTCGAGCCCCGCATTAGGCTCTGCACTGACCGCTCTGAGCTTGGAACCTCTTCAGATTCTGTGCCTGCCTCTCTCTCACTGCCCCTCCTCTGCTTGTGCTCTCTCTCTCTCTCAAAAATAAATAAATATACATTAAAAAAAAAGACATAATTCTTTAGGCCTTTGTTTGAGCTATAGTCCTTGCCTCCAAGTCACTATCAGGTAAAAACTGAAGCTCTAACCAAGAGGATCAGCTGGTTACTGCTGGAATCCTTACAGCTTTAGGCTTCACTTGCTTTTTCAGTTTCCTGCTCTTTCATTGGTTTGGGCAGATTTCTGTGCAATCTCAGCTAAACATTTAGGTTTTTTAAGCAAATATTTTCCTAGTCTTTAGGTATGTATGAGATGATTGTTTTTTTAAAGGATATTTACTCTTTCAAAAATACCAGATATAAACTGTTAAGGAAATCTTAAAGACAGTGGAAAGAATATTGGGAGCAATAATTTCCCCATAAAATTCATATAAATTTTTGTCATTTTTATAAATTAGAAATTAATAGTCAAAATCATAAAGTATTTATTAGCTGTATGAATTTATGGATTTTACTTGCTTCTATATAGGCAAATTATTAATTATTGCACATTATTACATATTTTGGTTATTATATAGTCACTTTGTTATTTAGTTAATATGTCAAATAGATAAGTTCTTAATGTTTCTTCTTACTGTGTTTGTGGCTAAACTGTGGAGATTAATATATGCATCATTAGTTTATCCTACAAAGTAATAGAATTGCAATATTTAGACTTCAAACACAAGTGGTTAGCTATTGCCTAGGAATCAGATTTCAATAGTAGATCACGTTCTACAGCTGACCTTTTTGTTAATGAAGTAAAAAATATTATTTTAGAAATAAATCAATATAAGTATGTAAAGGGATTGCTGAACTTTTCAAGGTGTTTTTTTTTTTTTTTTTTCTAGCCTGGAAATTTAACAACATATGTCAGTATTCATCATTTTCAAATTAAGTCAGAGTTTTGGAGAAAATCTTTTATTGAATTTCTTATGAAGTGGTATTATTACCCATTTTGAGAAATAAAATGTACTCCAATCTGTAGTTGAGTGCCATAAGCAATTTAGTGTGTGATGAAATATATATGACACTAAAAGAATCATACTCATAAGTCCCCTCAGATCAAAAATGAAAAGGATACAAGTTAAAGTTGTGATGTTTTGCATTTTATTTGTTTGAAAGCTTTTTTTTTTTATATTTCAACACATAAGAGATGGAAAATCTACCCCATGAGAAAATCGCCTCAGGAGTATAAGTATGAAATGGGGTTTTATTGAATTAATAAGTGGAGGAAGGTATCTCTGCCATTACAACCATGTTAACATATTATTAACCATCCAGAAAACTCAGCAACAATTTTTAACTTTGTGCATTATTTGACCAATATTTATGGCCATCTGTGATATGCTTCAAACTTCTTTTTCACTACTTTCTTTCAGTCACCCCCACCCCCCGTTTTTATACCAATAATATAAATTGATATATTGGAAAAGCCATTTAAAATTTTTGAACCTCAGTTGCTTCATCATTAAAACATAGATAAGATTATGTATACCTTAGAGTCTTGAGAGCAGAAATTAAGATAATATGCAAAGTATTCAATACAGTAATTAACTACACAAATGTTATCATTCAAAATTATTCACCCCACTGTTTTCTCTTTAATGCTTTTGAAGATATTTTACCCTCCTCTTACAAAGTTTTTTTCATTATAAATTTTAAAAATTAACTGTGAATTGGTTTCAAAGCTTTGCTAAATATCCCTTACCTTATGAAGATTTTCCAATTGTCTCATACTTTCCATTAAAAAAATTTTTTTTTTAACATTTATTTATTTTTGAGACAGAGAGAGAGCATGAACAGGGGAGGGTCAGAGAAAGAGGGAGACACAGAATCTGAAACAGGCTCCAGGCTCTGAGCTGTCAGCACAGAGCCCGACGCGGGGCTCGAACCCACGGACCGGAGATCATGACCTGAGCGGAAGTTGGAAGCTTAACCGACTGAGCCACCCAGGCGCCCCTCATACTTTCCATTTTAAAGTAATTCATTTGAATTCCCATAGCATTTCTCTTTGCATCCTTCAGTACTTACATTCTATGAGATACAACGAATATTCATGTATATCTTACATATTATATAGATTGCAGCTCCTCTGGGACAAGATTTGTTTTTCATTCACATGTGTATTCAGGAAGCACCTAAGATGATGCATATTGTAAATTCTATATTTGTTGATAAATGCGTGGTTTGAAGAAATAATTTGGAGGTACTGTTACAAGTCGTGCCTACTTGATACCAAAAATTCAGAGAAAAAAATGAAATATTCAATAAATTAACTGCTTCTAATATCCTACTATTTAAGGTCACCTAAGGAAATATGACAAATTACCACTACTATCTGGAGAAAAAGATGACAAGCCTGAGTGAGTATTAAAATAGTAAAAATTACAATATAGTGGATAATATTCATCTTACTTATAAGGCACTCTCAGAGTGAACTGAGGGCACACATATAAACTTGAAGGTTACTTTCAGATGGCAAAGGAATATATTTGACCTGGAAAGAAAACCATAATATAAATATCTTAAATAATTGTGAAGAAAGAATGGGCTAAAAGAGATTAGTAAGAATGGACTCTAGAAAAGGGAGAACCAAAGAGCAGAGGATGTGGATTCATTCATTCATTCACTCAGCAGATACTTCCTAATGTGCCAGACACTGTGCCAACATAAGGATGCATATTGCCCCTGCCTTTCAAGAGTATTCAAACAAAGGCAAACATCAAATTATAATTGAATCTATGAAGGATATGAATCCTGATTTAAAGGTAAAAAGGATATTTTTGAAAGGAAAGAAAGAAAGAAAAGAAAAGAAATGGAAAGAAAGAAAAGAAAGGAAAAGAAAGAAAAGAAGGAAAGAAAAAAGAAAGAAAAGAAGGAAAGAAAAGAAGGAAAGAAAAAAAGAAAGAAAGAAAAAAGAATTTTTTTCTTTTTACTCTGAATTAAAGGCTAGAAAAAGACTAGACACAAGAAGCCGAAATGGAAGAGTGTTTGAAGTAGAGAAATCATGAGATAAGGAGCAGCTTATGTTACTGGTGCATAGTGGTGAAAAGGGAGACTAGTAAAAACTGAAGTTGAGGAGTTTGCCGATTGAAAATCATTCAGAGCCTTGTCATCTGTAAAGAGAACTGTGGATTTTTTCAAGCCCAGCTTTTGGTCTTATGATTGTTATTCTAAATTCCTGTGGATTTTAGTCTATTGCAATGGAAACGCATTAACGGGTTTTAGGAATACAAGTGGCATCATCTGATTTACTAAAACAAACAAAAGAAACAAATAAAAACTCCTTAATATTCACAAGGGAGAATTACAGGGGAATCAGAGAGCAAACAGGAGGAACAATTAGGAGGCTGTTGCTGAGATTCATGTGAGAAACTTTGTATCTTGAACAAGGAAATGGAGATAAATTATTAGATATTTCTACCACTATTCCAAAAGAGGTACTTGATCTGCCAACATGTCATGATTATTATGATAGATCCCTGTACAAAAGATAAATTCACTAGGCTCACTTACTTGATGATAATATCTACCTATGCAATAAGGTTAATTCTCCTCTATTTGATTTGTTCTGAACAAGTGACTTTCTTTTAAAAAATTTTTTTCTTAATGTTTATTTTTGAGAGAGACAGAGACAGAACATGAGTGGGGGAGGGGCAGGGAGAGAAGGAGACAGAATCTGAAGCAGGCTCCAGGCTCCGGAGCTGTCAGCACAGAGCCTGACGCAGGGCTCAAACTCACAACCTGTGAGATCATGATCTGAGCCAAAGTCAGACACTCTACCTACTGAGCCACTCAGGCACCCCTGAACAAGTGACTTTCTGATTGATTCCTAAATTAAAACTTTCTTTCAACTTTCCCAGAGAGTGTTAATTGAAATATGTGAATATTCTAATTATTCCAAAAAATGACATTACTTTTTGTAACTTTTTAAACTGGCATTTTACTTATACATAACCTTTTGATGAGATGATTAGAATGACCCCATATGACTGAATCTGATCAACTCTCAGTAAACTATTTCTAACCCCATACTACATTGACTTCAAAAAAAGTAAATAACTCTTTTACCAAATTACAAATCATTTTATCTATCTATCTATCTATCTATCTATCTATCTATCTATCTATATTATCACATGTTTTAGATCATAGGCAGTAATAACTGAGCATCTGATAAAAGCTTTACATTAGATTGAATTTGATTTACTTTTCTCTAGGTTAGTCAATATACATACAGTTTGAGACAATAGTAGAAATACACTATTAAAGATAGCTCACTGGGAGTAGACAATTGGTGCCAAAGGCACCAAGTTCAAGTTTAATATTTTCAACTTGCTAAATTTGTGGGTGTGTAACCATCACTTAACCACTGCAGGCTACAATTACTTCCTTTGTAGAAGGAAAGTATTAAATCTGATGAAGATTAATATCACATTCAGCTCTGAAATCCCATGTCTTAGATAACATAAAATATCATCTGTTAGTTCAAGAGAGAAATAATAAAGGCAATAAGGAGAAGAGCAGAGATGTGAGCAAATCAGAATCCAGCTTAATTTTATATAAATGGACTAGTCAGTTATTCATCAGCCACAGAATGGTCTTTTTTCCAAAAACACATTCATTTCCTTACCCGTCCAATCAGGACTATTATTCTCAAAAGAATAAAATTTATGAGAATAGCTGTCACAAATATGTAGATGCATGAAATTCATTTTGACCTTATAGAAATTAAAAGCAAACAATATAAAAATCCATAGACAAGAAGCCATGGAAAATTAATCATTACATGTTAACTCAAAGAAACAAAGCACTACAACCCACTCTTTGATTAATTTCTGATTTACTTAGTCAAAATTAATCTAGTACCCAATGTAGTGTAACAAATTCACAAATCTAATTCAAAAAATATATATTGTGTCTAATATGATTATTAATGCATTCAAAAATTATTGAGTATCTACTATATGCTAGGTTCTATTCTAAATAATGGTCATTATCCTTACTGCAGTGACAAGTCAAACAAATAAAAGAGGAGGATCATAGCTTTTCATAAATAATTTGAAGGAATAATAATGGTTTTATGAAAAAAAACATTAATCTGGAGGTTCCATATTACTGTCCTCTTACATGACATTTATACTCAAAAACTGATTGACTAGGTATATATTATTAATTTGATAAAGTATAATATTTACATGCTTTAATATTAATAATGAGATGAAATAGCTAAAATTATCATCTTTTAAGCTGTCATGTAACCTAACTATCCAGATTAATGCAAACACAGAATTTTAAATGTTGTGCATTAATTTGCTCACTTAAATAAACTTCCATTGGTTGCTTCCTTGGGGCCATAGAATGAATCTCAGAGGTAATTTAACTCAATTCCCTCAATGAATATATTTTTAAAGATATATTAAATAAAGATAGTTTTAAAAGTAGATTAGTTTTCCAAAGATACCCAGTTAGATAGTGGAAACAAGGTAAGGAATTCAGGTCTCCTTGAAATATAATAAGTTTTGTTTCTTTTATTATGTGTGGTATTTAAAAGAATTATTGCTATTCAAAGAATGACCAACTAAAAAGAATTTGTTCTTAGTGAGCTTTCAAAAGGTTCATTGAAAAATTGAGTTAATTAAAATTGTATGAGCCTTCTCGGGTACAAATATTCATGGGTAGAACCAGTGATATTTATTATGAGACTTCTGGAAGTTTGTAATTTAAATCAGAAAACAAAGATGCAGAAAGAGACAGATACAGTAATAACATATAAAAATAAATAAAAAAATTCTTTATTCTCACTAAATGTAAAAAAGCTTGTCTACTAAAGAATAAAAAAAGATTTTTTTTTCACTGTGTCCTCATTTGAGAGGGTGAGAAGGTAATGACTTATACCTTTCCAGTTAAACAAAGAATTACAGGATAGTCAATATGTCAATTGCTGCTGGAATTTAATTAACAAGAAAATGTTTGTGTGAAAGAGTAAGAAGACATTCTTGGCATGTAGTTTAGTCATTGAGAAAGTTAAGTGATTAAAAAGGGGGCTTTCAGAATAAATATCTAAGGGAGTTTAAGGGAAAAGCTAAGATTCAAGTAATGAAAGCTTTAGTCCTGGTTGATAGTAAATAAAAGCCACTATAAAGATCTAATAGCATAGGTATTAGTCTTTTTTAAATTCTATTTTGAGATACATGAATAAATATGCACATAACATATGCACTCATACACACACACTTTTCCTTTCTAGTCTTCCAATCCAAATCCCCATATAAGGGAGGGGGGTGGGCTGGGCGAGAGGGAGGGAGAGAGAGGAGAGGGAGATGTACATGGACGATGGAAGAAAAGATGTACCATATGACCTAGTTGTCCCCTTCACTTGAATTTATTATTAAGATATGGAAAGTGTGTACGGAAAAAAAAATGTTGGGTGGCATTGTGCCTCTAAGTAGTCATCTCTTTAGATTTCCCACCTTCATCTTTTTAGAACCCTTATTACAACTGAAGAAAACTCAACTTAGTCCACTCAACAATGTTTCCTGGCCAGAAGGAAGCTGGTTAGTGTTACGAGAATTTTAGAAGCAGCTGGTTCTCCGGTTCTGGTGATGCTCATGAATCATATTCTCTGCTCTTCTCTAGCCTTTTCTAAGGGTTTGGGTTTACTGTTGACTCCTGCATTTTGATATGAGGTCAAAGAGATGGGGTCACATCTGAAAAGACCTTTCTTCCCAAATTGTGCCTTTTCCCGGAAGAAAATAGAAAAGGGTCTCTCCAGCGCTGTTTTGCTACCTAATTCACAAAAGCCGCTGACTTTCCCAATGCTTAGTCCTGAGGCTTTCTTCCCTCAACTCCTTCCAGTCAGAGTTAAGGCTCTGCACCAGTTATTCACTGCTATTTTTTAAAGGGTAAAGTGCTAAGCACGGCCTACGGTGATGAGTAGCCTGCCACTCAGTCCCGCTGTGCGGTCGTGATTGGAGAACAGAACAGTGTCGTTTGGCTCCGCCCCCGCTTCCCTTTGCCGCGCTAGCGGTGTCGGGTTTTACTCAAAGGTGGAGAGTGGGATTCGGCGGGCGGCGCTAGGAGCAGGTGAAGAAGCATCCTTGTTCCGGCTGTTGCTGTTATTCTTTCTCCGGTGTCTGAGTCTGGGAAGGACAAGCTTTCTTTGCTGCTAGAGCTTCAGTGAACTGTTGCCCAGAACCTAGGCACTTCAGACATTTCATCTCACCCCTTATTCCGCGTTCACCGTGTAAACCACCTGCACATTTGTAACCCTGTGAATCTTCCTTCTGCTCAGTGCCCAGAGAAGGGGTCTAAAGGGAATTTCAAGTGTTTGAAAGACAGGGTCTTTGCCCACTGCGGGGAGCTGTCTAAGGTGCTGAAGCTTTCCAGGCGTTCGTCTCCTGCAACACCACGCAGAGTTAGATTGCACATTTTTCGTTCCTGGCTTTCTCATCCCCCATGCCTTGGATAAGATTAATTTCAGGATCGTGAAAATCTCTCCGTATCATGGCCCACGTGAGACACTTTCGGACATTCGTTTCAGGATTTTACTTCTGGGAAGCAGCACTGTTACTCAGGTGAGTCCACTTGTATTTAACAGTTGAAGAATTCATTTAAGCCTGTGCACTAGATTTCAACCACTTGTTATTGATGAAGTCGAGAATGCAATTTGAAATTGCATTGAAAGTATCCCTTAAATCGTATTGTTGTCTACCTAAAACTGTCTAGCAGTCTATCAAGATCCCAAAAAACATGTAACTTTGCTCTATTTTCACTATATAGTGCTTTTTAAGTAACTGGCCTCATATTATTTGCAGCTAAGATTACCTTTGGAAAATTATTTCCAAAACCTAGGTCTTCTTTCTCAAATTGCTTTTGAGTTTCATTTTTCTAAGTGAAATACAAATTCTGAGTGTTACTCTTTTTTTTTGAAAGTTAGAAAACATTTAGTAATTAGAAGTAATTAGAAGTAATTAAATGGCAAAAAAAAATCTAGAACATAAGCATTTACTTATCAGAGAAATTCTGAGCATTATTGATACATCCAGAGGTTAAGTTAAATAAATAAATAACACTTAAGGCCTTGTAAGTACCAATTCTAAAGGGCTTAGGTCAGGTAATACGTGAGGGCAAAGTCATAAATAAATCATTAGATATGTTTTATGTCAAGAATAATCTTTTGGGAGAAAGTGATACTACAATAAACCTACTAAAGAATAAAATTGTTTTATGATATGTAATTTTCTTATCATGTCCAGTCATATTTGGTGGGATTTATTTATTTATTTTTTAATAGAGACTAGTCAAAAGATCAGATAATTTAACCCCTATTCTTAAAAAAAAATTTTTTTTTAGTTTATTTATTTATTTTGAGAGAGATAGAGAGAACATGCATGAGCAGGGGAGGGGCACAGAAAAAGTAACCCCTATACTTAATACAACGGTATGTAAGCAAGATTCTTCTCATATAGACTTTTGAACCACCAATGTAAATTTTAATTTACTAGTGTAAATACCTTAAGATTTCATTTTTATGGCTCTCAAGCTTTTCAAGAGAATTAAAATCAAATAATTGGAATAACTAAGTTGTGTGTATATTAATTTCTACTTGAAGTATGTAAATATTGTCTTCTGGGTTGCTATGTCAGTTTTTCATCTTTGGGCACCTTAGAAAAACATAGCGTATCTCATAAAAACTGCCTTACAGGAAGTTATGTTATTTTGATACAACTGTAGTAAGAGGAATTAATTGTGAAGGTTATTATAATTTCAAAATTATTTTTTTGAAGTATGGGTTGAACCACTGTAAACTAGGATATTTTCAGTGAAAAATATTTTAATGTGACTAAATTTTTATAACGACAATTGTCACAAATTTTACTATTTGTGACATGATTAAAACAAAGAGTGTAACATTTTTATATTTATAAAAATTTCATGGACAGGGGTACAAAATTCATGTTTTAAGTGAAATGGGTTATTTTACTTTAATTATTTCTTAATATCTTAGATGACGGTATGCATTTTTTTTTTTCAAATAAATCAGAATAGCTTAGTGGTAGACAGGAAGTTTAATGTCAGTAACTAAACCATTTTGGTCATTACGGTCAAATTTGTATACTGGTAATTCACTATATTTGTTATAATATATTCTTAAGTATATAATCTTCACCATTACATCCTTTGATTTTTGTCTAGTTTTATTTAAATTAACACAAATTTTATTTCAAATTGATGATCATAATTGTAAAAATGTACCTCCATTAATATTAAATAATTGTAATTTAAAATGCTCTTTGTGAATAATCCAAAAATGCAATCCCTTGAAAAATACGTACCCAGTATAGAAGTTTGTGCGATACATATATTCTTTATCAAGTTTTTCCTTTCTTCTTTTATAAATTGAATAAAATTTTTCTCTTAGACTGGTCTTAGATGAGAGTAATTCATTGCTCTATGAAGAACTTTAATCATTTAAATTTTTTAATCATTTAAATTAAAAATTTAGGGGTGCCTGGGTGACTCAGTCAGTTAAGTGCTGACTTTCGCTCAGGTCATGATCTTGTGGCTAGTGAGTTTGAGCCCCACGTTGGTCTCTGTGCTGACAGCTCAGAGCCTGGAGCCTGTTTCAGAATCTGTGTCACCCAATCTCTCTCTCTCTGCCCCTCCTCCACTCATGCTCTGTCTCTCTCTGTCTCGATCTCTGTCAAAAATAAAAAAATAAATTAAAATAAAATAAAATAATAAAAAAGTAAATATATTTATTTTCAGTGATGCCCCTTAAAAGAAAATTTCCTATAGTTAAAAAAAAAAAAAAAAAGCAAAGCTCCTTCTACTGGAAATATTTTATAAAATAAATATCTTTAGGAAAACTATTCTTTATCACTAAGTCTGCTCGTATTGAATGAAAAGGAAATATAAAAGAAAAAATGAAAACAAAAAGTATTTAGTATTAATTTATAAATGTATCTAACTTAAAAATACTTTTTAGGGCAATTTGGAGGCAAGAATTGCAACTGGAAACATATATTTTTATAATTAAATAATTTACTAGTATAAGCTTCTTTTCATAAGCTTTAAAGATTTTAAAAAATCTTATTGAGATGTAATATACACACAGATACATACACAAATAATAAGCTTCCATGTGAAGTTTCACAAAGATAACACACTCATGTGAAGAGACCATGGATCAAGAAGTAGAATTGCCCTGAAAAAACTAAAAATGAACTAACATATGATCTGGTAGTCCCAGTTCTGGTTATTTATCTGAAAGAATTAAAGTCAGGATATTGAAGAGGTATTAGTAATTCCATGTTTATTGCAGCACTATTTATAATAGCTAAGGTGTGGAAACACCTAAATGTCCATTGACAGGTGAATGGACAAAAAAAAGTGGTATATAAACACAAGGGAATACTATGCAGCCTTAAAAAAAGGAAATTCTGTAATAACATGGATGGATTTTGAGGACATTATCCTTAGTGAAATAAGCCAGGCATGTAAAGATAAGTACTATGTGGGGGAAAAAAAGTAGAATTGCCAAAACCTCACAAAAACAGTCACCCTCCTACCACCATACCTTTTCCAGGCATCACTTTGCCCGAAGATGATCACTACCCTGACTTATACAACAACAAATATGCTTTTTTTTTTTTGCTTTTGAACTTTATGTAAATACTTATTTGAGTGAGCTTTATTTTTTAGAAGCATTATGTTTATGTGTTTTGTCCATATTAGTACCTGTAACAATAATTTATTCTCATTGCTATATAGTATTCCATTACATGAAGACATCACAATTTATCCAGTGTTCTCTGAAGGATATTTGGGTATTTTTTACATTTTGGCTAGTGCTGCTATTAATATTCTTGAACAAATATTTTGTGAATACATGTGAATGCATGCACGTGAATACATGCATTTTGGGGGCAGAATGGGTTGGGTCTAAGACTTTCTCTAAGATAAGAATTGTTGGATCATAGAGTGGGCATGAATATGTTTAACTTTATTAGATATTGTAAACTTTCCAAAGTAGTTGTACCTATTGATACTTCTATCAATAATGTATGACAGTTTCTGTTGTTATTACTAGTACAAAATTTGTTAAGGACATATTATAAATATTTATAGCATTTTCTTAGACTATTATTGCAGGCCCACAGATGATATATTTGTCTTGGCATAAGTTTTACTTTTTGTTAAGTTTTATGAAGGCAAAAACATCAAAATAAAAATATTTACTTCTACAATACAATTAGAAGTATTCATTATCAGAATATATCACGTCTAAAAAATGTAATTTTTAAGGAAGAATTATTAAAAAAGATAATTCTTTTATTCTTTTATTTTTTATTTTATTTATTTTTTAAAAAAGATAAGCCTTTTAAAAATACAAGTGAGAAAATTGCATAAACAGATGTGAGAAATCTGAATTTCTTAGCAGTAAAGTTTTTTTTTTTTTTTTAAGTTTCACACTTCGCTCAGATATTGTAGTTTTCTGAAACAATCCTTCCAGGCTTTTGGGTTCTAGTCCTCATATTAATAAAATAAGGAACAGAACACCAGTGTTCAGCTTTCTTTGAAATGCAGATAAGTGATGATTACGAAGAGCTTGCAGAACAAATTCTAAAAACAGAGAACTGCCAAAAATATTTCATTTAAATTGATTATTTTCATAAAATTCAATTTTATTTTTCATATTTATAATTTGATATCAACTACAGGCTTGCTACTTGAATAAATTATGGTACACTCTGTCAAAAACTAAATATGTGAATTTCAGACTTCATGATAATCGCAAATAAAATGCTATCTTGGTTTACTTTGAAGCCTAAGAAAAACATTTTGGCATAGAATTTCTTGGTTTTGCCCTTGGTATGTTTTGGAGAAGAGGGAAAATCCTTTTTAATGTTGGCTTTATTTTCTTATGTAAAGTATTAAAGAGAAATGTACTTGAAAGAATAAACTTTCATAATGATTTCCTGTATACAGGAAATACATACAGTAATAGGATTCTATATAGTTTTTTAAAATTGTGCTACACATGATACATGCTTCTTACCTTTGTGTCTATAAATAATCACACATTTCCCAAGTATAGAAGGATCATGGCCCAGTTCTCTGGTCAATGCCTTAGGCAATTTACCTGCAGATTCAGAAAACAACTTGTAAAATATTTCCTATGCTATATATATTTTTTCCTCCCTTAACTACACTCACGTACTGAGGCAAGTCAATTAACAAATATGTATTTAATGTGTAATTTTAAGCAATTCGACAAGATTCCTTTACCAAATTCTTTGCACAATTTTTTTGTGCTATGTACTGTTTGGCTATGGAAGATTGAGAAACTACCACCTTTCCCATCACAGAACTTAAAGGGCAGCAGGGGAGAAAATACAAAGGGCCAAGTAACAAAAGAAAAACACAAACGGCAATGTTTTAGGAAATGTGACATAGGAAAGCTATCCAGAAGACTTGGTACTTGTGCTGGATCTTGTTAAGATGCTTATTCTGTGGGCAAAAGTGAGACATAAAGGAAATGATAATGGGCATATTGTATGCTTAGTGAGTGGTGATAGTCAAATTCAGTAAAGAAATTTCGATTTATGGTTTACATTCATATTCTGCTAGCAATAACTACTGAGCTGGCTACAATAACAAACCTGCAGAAATACAGAGAAGGAACAGCTGCCTTTCTCAATAGAATGTGGATAAAATTTAGAAGTAAATAATACTTGTAACTGAATGGTTGTCATTACAGGAATGGTCTCTTAACTTGGCACAAAGTATCTCTGTAAGATTGCTAATAATAATTAGTAACAGTAATAACTATATAAGCCAAAAACAATGGCTAAACTACAAGAAGAAAAGAATAATCTCTTTCTTTTAGAATTTGAAAACTATATTTGAACTTTTCACCAGAATATGGTCTCCTGAAAGAAAGAAAATCAGGTAGAGGATTGGGATTGTTGAAAGAAAGAAGACACTGAACTTGGCTTGGAGTATTTGAGTTTGAAATGCTAGCAGCCGATTTGGTATCCTGCCATCAGCTTGGACTGCAGAGATGATGCTTGAACTGTAGAATTAACAGTCAAAATGTTATGAAGGCAATCATATTGTATGCAAAGAAGAGAGAATAGAGAAAATATTTATATGCAGTAAGGGTAGAACATTGTGAAGTTGGGCACAGAGAAGTACACAGAGAGCCTTGAGTTAAACTGGAGGTAAGACTGATTATAACCAAGTGACAAAGTCACAAATTTATCATAGTGTTATATAGTCGATCTTAAAGGCCTGCTCATATCAACAGTATATATCTTTCTAAAACTTTTCTATAGAACCTTCCAATGCTGTAATTTCAACTAGTCTTATAATCTTACAATCATAGACGGTACCTTTTATCACTTAGTTTTCTCAGGAGACTTTTAGGGAACTATTTTGAGGAAAGTACATCTTTTACTTTTCCTTACTTCATGAAGTGCATATAGGGGATCCTTCTTGATTTTCCCAGCAGACATTCTTGTATCCTTCTCGGTATGATTATCTTCATACTGGATTGACAGTATTTATTGAAAATAAATTCATGTGTAGGTAGATATTTATGTGGAAATGTGGGTTATTTGTCTTTCCCCACTAGGAGAATGGTGTAGCTGTAGCTTTGTTTTGCTTAGGTGAGTGGGTCAGGAATAGAGACATTTGATCATCTTCAGAGAACTTATTCTGGAATGAAGGCAAGAATTCCAAGACCAGACCAACTGTCTGGCAACAAACAGAAAGTGTGTGAATAAAATGAGCTATTCAGCTACAGAAGACAAAGCTATTCTATCAACTGCAAGCAACCACATTTTAAAGCATTTTAAGGAAACTTAAGTTTGCAATCCTCAGATGTCAGAAAAAGAAAGAATGCATATTAAAAAAAGCAGCTTCATCATAGTACATTTCCGAAATTCTTTTATAATCTCCATACTGGGGATACTTTTAGGAAGAAATATTACCAGTACCTCTAGGACAATTTAATACACAAAAGTAGTAATTTCAGTGGTATAAGTTAAGAATAGCATAAAATCTAAAGGTTATTAGCGTCCTGTAAAAATAGATATTGAATGGAATAACATTCAATGCAAATGATGAAGAATTCTCTATGAGTGCATCAAACATTTGCCATAACCAGTTAGAAATTATAGCTGAACACAGATATTTCCGATACTGTTATACAACCATCACCACTGTAGGATGATTGGGCTTACATTAGAGGTAACTGGTCCACCCAATATCTTACCTAAATTTGAGAATCTCTCAGAAATAATCTCTAACAGGTTATCATCATATAAACTTGAAGATTTCCAGCAATAAGAATGTCTTTACCTTAGAAGGAAACTATTTATCAAATAATTTTAATCAATAAAAACTAAAATGCCATTCCACTTTCCCCTGGCCAAAGTGAACTTTTTCTCCCCATATGCGCCTCCCAAAATATTTGTCTCTGTATTTTTGGCTTGAGTTTTATGCCTTTTCTTCACTTAAAATGACCCTATTACTCATGGAAAGTGAGTTTTTATGTGAGGCATGGTTTGAAATGATAACCTTTTCTATGCAGTTACTCCATGAATGGAGGCTGGATTCTCCAGTTTCAGAGGGGCTGTAGCATTCTGCCTGACTTTCTCTATGACTTCATATAAATTTACAGAACAATGAATCCATTCCAGGCAGTATGTGAAGTACTGAGGAAACAGAATTTCAATTTTTAACAATATACCATTGTGGAGGGAAGAACATATAACATCCTTTTCAAATGTGTTTCATATTTTCATGCAAGTCTTCTGTCTCCCTCTTAATTGTAAGTCCCATGATGATAGGATTGTTCTGATGTTTATTTTACTCCATTATATTTAATTCAATGTCATGCGTGAAATAGATGCTCAATAAACAATAGGTAAGCACTGAGATAACATCTGCCTGTCACATCCGTCTACCTGCCTATGACTTTAGATTTGAATTCTATTTAAATCTGTATTATTACTCAGAGGGAGTCTGAGTTCAAGATCTCATAAAAGGTAGAAGATCAAACAAATCTCAGATATTACTTACTCTGGCAGCATCTAGTGGAAAAGTAATGGATTTGCTTCTCATTATCACCATGAGAATCTAAAATTTGTGTTGTATAATTCATTATTTCTCAACTTTTCTTTTCACATTATTGCCTCCTAAGGAACCTTTTAAAGATATTTTTAGACTTTTAGATTTTTTTTTCTAATTGCCTTCATGAAATTGTAATACCACAGCATACTATATATTTGCTCATGTATAGTATATATAATTTGTGGTATATGTTTTATATACACACACATATATATAACATACACACACACACACACACACACACACCTGGCTTTATACATAAAAGAATATGATTTTTGACCCCCAGTATAAAACTTCCACCCCTACTAAGAAGGCATGGTGTATTGGTTGCTATTTTTCCATGATGCTGCTTAGACTAGAGTTGTATAGTTTTATCATTTTGAGTCATGTCCTACAACTAAAGCAATAGAGGAAGTATTTCCTTGTTTGGATCTTATTATTAGGGCTTTGTAACTTTGTAAAATGAACAAATGGTTGACATCATTTCTCCATTGACATCCTGTGAGATAAGTTAATCCTAAAAGCATTAGAACTTTAGCAACATCTTTTTCCATAAATACATATGGTTCCCCCAAACCACTAGGATTTTCTCAATAAATTTTAAATCATCACTGCCCCTACTAACACCATTATTATATGAATTTCATAATTTCATGTGAATATTTTTTATTTAGTTTAGTTTAAAGAGAGAGAGAGAGTGAGCAAGGGAGAAGGGCAAGAGAGAGACTGAGAATCTTAAGAGGGGTCCAGGCTCAGCACAGAGCCTCATTGATCCCATGACTCTGGGATCATGACCTGAGCTAAAATCAAGAGTCTGAGGGTCAACTGACTGAGCCACCCAGGCACCCCCCACATACAAATATCTTCTGAAAAGAATGTTAAAGTTATTATCATTTAAAGTTTATTTATTTTTCTATTATGTAGACTCTGTTGACTTTCTTTTGTTATTGATGTTAGATAAATGAAAGAATACACATTTCTTTTTAAAGTTAAATTTCTAATTGTTATAAAACAGGATATCAATAGTTAGTACCTATATTAGCTCTGGATATTCTCCAATACAAGGGTTAAGGATATGTACAAAAATCTGAGAATATGTTACTATTAAAAATAAAAACTGAGCGGGGTGCCTGGGTGGCTCAGTCGGTTAAGCGGCCGACTTTGGCTCAGGTCATGATCTCGCGGTCCGTGAGTTCGAGCCCCGTGTCGGGCTCTGTGCTGACGGCTCAGAGCCTGGAGCCTGTTTCAGATTCTGTGTCTCCCTCTCTCTGACCCTCCCCCGTTCATGCTCTGTCTCTCTCTGTCTCAAAAATAAATAAACGTTAATAAATAAATAAATAAATAAATAAATACTGAGCCTGGTGGCTCAGTCAGTTAAGCATCTGACCCTTGGTTTTGGCTCAAGCCATGATCTCATGGTCTGTGAGTTCTAGCCCTACATTGGGCTCTACACTAACAGTGCAGAGCCTACTTGGGACTCTCTGTCTCCCCCCTCTGTCTGTCCCTCCCCCATGCTTTGTCTCTCTCTCTCTCTCTCTGAAAAAGAAATAAACTTAAAAATTTTTTTTTATTAGTTTTCTTTATTTTTGAGAGGCAGAGAGAGAGACAGAGTGCGAGTGGGGGAGGGGCAGAGAGAGAGGGAGACACAGAATCCGAAGCAGGCTCCAGGCTCTGAGTTGTCCACACAGAGCCCGACCTGGGGCTCAAACTCACAAACTGTGAGATCATGACCTGAGCTGAAGTCGGATGCTCAACCAACTGAGCCACCCAAGCGCCCCAAATAAACTTTTAAAAAATAAAAACAAAAACTAATTTTCAGAAAATTGTAGTGACAAGTAAAACGCTACAAATAGAAAAGAAAGTTGTTATTAATGGTCAATAAGTGTGACCAAATAATCAGAAAACAGTTTGTCCTGTGATTATTGTTGTTGGTATTGTTTTTGTTGCTTTGGGTTCAGACTGTCCATAGAATAGTTTATGGTGAGGACCTGGGAGAAGATGAGTGATTTGAACCTCAATAAAATGACCACTCCATCAAATGACTGGGAGGGAAATGTGAGTTCTATCTGTCTGGCTAATTTCTACTCAACTCACTTTACCTTCTTTAAGAACCCTTCTCTGATCTTTCTCAAGTCTAGGTGAAGATACCTCTTCTGTGCTCCCAAGCACCAAGTACCTTTATTGCACGTATCCCAGGGCGTAGTAATTGCCTGAATCTTACCTCTAGTTCAAACTGTGAAGTCCTTCAGGGCAGAACAGGAATGTATGTCCAGTTCTATCTTCAGGGCTTGAAAGAGTGTCTAGCACACTGAAAGTGCCCACTCATTTCCAGAATGAAGCATCGTTTTTATTTCTAAAAGCAGATTGACAGTTTCAAATAAATAACTCTTTCTCGGCATAAATAAAAATACCATGTTGATTTCTCTGCCTTTAGCACTCAGGAGGAAACTTGGTAAGCAATTTGGCGCTTTGGTTTTTCTTTATTCCTAATTTTATTTTTTCTGTGGTAATATATTTACCCACTTGCCTCTTATCTCTATCTTACAGAAAAAGTTTTTTTAGAAAAAAGTCATCTACATGTTTTCATTTTTCTCACTACTCACTGATGCCTCACTTGTTCCTATTTGGGATATATCCCCACCTGTACTAAATGAAGCAGTACCTAGCTTTCATATTGTGATAGCTTCTTCTTTTCTAAATGTTGGAAAAATGCAAATAGCATTTCATATAATAATGGCTGTCTATAATAATATATATTATATATATCATATATAGTAATAGTTCATATAATAGTTATTAAAATAATTATTAAATGTATATATAAAATGTTCATATGTATGCATATATAAAATATATATACTATGTCTTTAAATCAATATATAGCTTTTAATTATATACTTTTTATAAGATCTTTGCACTGGAAAGGGAAGACATACCTAAATGAACATCCTAAATAGTAATCAAATAAATAATGCATATTCTCAAGACATCATATTTAAATTTCTATTTTTTTTAAGTTTATTTATTTTGAGAGAGAGAGCTTGAGCAGGGGAGAGGCAGAGAGAGAGGGGGGTAGACAGAGAATCTCAAGCAGGCTCTGTGCTGTCAGTATAGCCTGATGTGGAGCTCAATTTCATGAACCATGAGATCATGGCCTGAGCAGAAACCAAGAGTCAGATGCTTACCTGACTGAGCCACCCAGGTACCCCTAAATTTCTATTATTGTGCTATCACAATTCTGGGATCAGAATCACTGACAGTATTCCAATTCCCTAGATAAACTGAGACCATTGATATCACAGACTATTTATTTTTGAATTTTAATCTGTTTATTCATATATTTCTGATGTTTTAGGCCCACCGGACTCTATGAAGGGTGGTTTGAACAATAATTTCTTTTTTGCTGGAAATTATAAAAAATGTAGTCATGAACAACTACCCAAATAGTAGCAATTATAAATATTAAGGAAAAAAAAAACCATCTTTTTTTTTAATGGAAAGGAGAAATTCTTTATAAAAAAGAAACGAATTTAAATAGACCTTAAGCAGTTGACAGAAGTTAAGCAGGCAGAAAAGGGGGATCACTTCAGGCAGGAAAAAGCATTGTTAGCAGAGGCAACAGGCCTCTTTCCATGAGAAATGGAGGGTATTGCAAACTTCATATTAACAGTTCTACCTTGGGACCCCCAAGTTTTCCTTTCCTTTCCTTTCTTTTCCTTTCCTTTCCTTTCCTTTCCTTTCCTTTCCTTTCCTTTCCTTTCCTTTCCTTTCCTTTCCTTTCTTTCCTTTCCTTTCCTTTCCTTTCCTTTCCTTTCTTTTTTCTATTTATTTATTTATTTATCTATTTATTTATTTATTTATTTTGAGAGAGAGAAAGTGCAAGCAGAGGAGGGGCAGAGAGAGGTGGAGATGGGGACAGTGGGGATGGAGGATCTGAAGTAGGCTCCATGCTGAGAGCCCGATGCAGGGCTTGAACTCACAAATCATGAGATTGTGACCCAGGCTACAGTCAGATACTTAACCAACTGAGCCACCCAGGAGCCCCCCAAGTTTCTGTTCCTAGTAAATCCATGCTTAAGTTGTTTTAGGACTAACTTCACAGGAAAAATCTGTATGACTATCCTTGGGTGTTAGGAAAACATCAGCAAATGTTTATTCAAATAATTTTTTTCTATTTCTAAACAAAATGTTTCATTGTCATCATTTGATTATGAGGAATAAAATATTTGAATAAGCTGTGTTATATCCGTTTGTTCTGTTGATGTCAATATACACATATTTTTATTAATTTATATTATTTAAATGTGTTTATTCTGTATATCAGAAGTCTAAGGGCCGAAACTTAATTAATTAGCAGACTAAATAAAACAAAAATCCAAGAAAAGAAGAGATTTTTGACCTCATAGTTTTATAAACAAATGGTTACATTCCTAACAAATGAAAGAAGAATGACGTGTGTAATGAAATCTTAACCTTCAAAACTTAAAAACAATCTCTCTATACATTTATTTCTACTAAAAAATTACAAAACACTCTAATATACACTATGCAATATTTTCTATCTGTTCTTAAATTATTCCTTTTTAGGAAGAGACTTAACCCTTATGAAAATACTGACCGAACTTTGTATAGTATATCCCACTGCATGGTAAGAATAAATGAACCTCTGTGTCCTTAACTAGCATCTTGTTTTATTTATTGGAAAGAATAGAGGTAGCAGGGGATCATAAGGGTGAAATTATTAGATATCTCCTATCTGTTTTATGTTGTTTCTTTGTAACAACCTTAAACCACTTTAAAAGATTGTGAAATCCTTTTTTTCCCTTTAAATCCGTGAAATATAGGGTATCTCTTTCTTCTTGTGAATCTTAAATGGGATGAGAACCATCAAAGACACTGACTCTGCTGCAGACCTCAATTGGTACCTCCTGAGATTATAGTAGAAAATTAGGTTTTATGTGTAACCTAAATATTTCATTCTAAGTATTAACATGTGAACTTATAATTTTGCTCCACTTAAAAATGCCAAAGTGTATATAACATTCTCTGTGTGTATATGTACCATTATCATCCATATTAACTTAAAGCAGAGATTGCATTGGAAAGTTTAATTGAAATGCAAAAAACAATTCAAATTCCTAGAGCAAATAAAAATTCAAACTAAAGGGGCGCCTGGGTGGCTCAGTCGGTTAAGCGGCTGACTTCTGCCCAGGTCATGATCTCGCGGTCCATGAGTTTGAGCCCCGCGTGGGGCTCTGTGCTGACAGCTCAGAGCCTGGAGCCTGTTTCAGATTCTGTGTCTCCCTCTCTCTGACCCTTCCCCGTTCATGCTTTGTCTCTGTCTCAAAAATAAATAAACGCTAAAAAAAAAAAAAAAAAAAAAAAAAAAATTAAAAAAAAATTCAAAGTAAAAAAAAGTAGTAAAAAGAAGATGAGATGTATACCTTTATAGGAAATAGCTAGTTTATTTTAGGTGTGTTCTAAATTAACTTTTCTTGAATTCTGTCTTCTCTGTTCATGCATTTGTGTGTACACATGAAAACAAGAAGAAATTTGGAGAAAGAAGACTCAGGGAATGGTCTCAGTCCTGTCTTTGAAGGGTTGAGTGACCTTTCTATAGACTGAGTGGTTGTATTTAATATACTACTTTATAAATATAATGTGTAGCGCTTTATCCATCTATAGAGTACAACTGTTTTGACTAAGATAGTCAGACATGTGATAATTTCTCTTTAACAGAAAGTATGTACCTAACATTACAGCTATAATTCCTCACTTTATTTAATATCAGTTGGCTTTTTCCAAATCTATTTCCCCACCCCCCTAACATCCATTGTAGTGGTAGATGTGATAGATGTTGAGTGGTAGCAAGATAAACAAGGGATGAACAGAGTCCTTTATTGCTGTTGTTAGTTCAGATTAGTCTCATTTTGAGTGACAGAAAGCACACAATAAATAATATTGGCTTAAGAAAGATTCTATTTTTTCTTCCCAAAACTAGAAAAATAAAAATAAAAACAAAAACAACAACTATGGATATGAGCAGGCCAAAGTCTGGAATGGGTGTTTACCAATCCTTCCTTCTACCTTGTTGTTTTGCCACTCCTAACATGGTTTCTTCCTTGAGATCCAAGATAGGTGCTCTGATTCCAGTGATCATAGGTATTTTTCAGCTATCAGAAAAGAGAAAGGGGCTTCTATTTGAAGGCACTCCCAAGAAGTTAAAGATTTCCCAGTCTCCCTAGCAGCTTTGTGTGTCCTTGTGACCAGCTTCTGGCCACCACGTTGTAAATAGAAATGACACATATAACTTCTCTGACGTGCCATCTGGGGGAGATCCAGAAGTTCCAGATCACATTTTGCATTCTGCCTGATGGAACTCAGTCTTTATCTGAAGCAAAGGGAACCAATGAAGTAGGAGTGGAGCATGATCAGACTGTGGTTCAGAAATAATCACTAAAGAAGTAACGTGGAAAACTGAAAAGAAACTATGTTGACGGTGGGCGAGGCAAAACTGACATCAAGGAAAGTAGTTCAGGGTCAAGCAATAGAACATCCTAAAAATGGAGAGAGAGGAGCAGATGGAAGAAATGACAAAAAGAAAAGGAAAAAAAAAAAAAGACTCGTCCACTAGTTGGGCATGAGGAAAACAGAAGAGTCTAGAATAATTCTCGCAATCATACTTTTAGTAACTGGGTGAACAATACTGCCATGACACAAACAGAACAGAAGAAAAGGGGAGCAGCCATGTAGAAAAGTATCCTAATTTAAGTTCCAGATCTGGATAGCGAATGTCATGCCTGTAAGATATTCAGTTAATGAAACACTTCAGCATAGAGGAGGGAGTATGAGACCTGGGAATAGATCAGATTGGAGGACTAGAATTCTGGGGCAGGGCTTTTTATACTTGAGTACACATGGATATTTCATCCCATTGGGGTAGGCAAAGAGCCTGGTGACTCACGGAGTCGTCAAGCCTGGCTCTAGCTGCCCCAGATCTTGTCTCACATGCTGCAGGCTGAGCTGTGGATATAGCACACCTATAATCACTGGGGCTTGCAGATGTGGAAAAGTCCTTCCCTGCCTAGGGCACTGCAACTGAAAATGTGGCCCTTCAGCCCGCACAATAACTGTCATCTGAGAGGCTATTAGACCTGCGGGGTCTGAATTCCACCACAGACTTACTGAATCCAAATCTGCATTTTATCATGTCCTCCAGATGATTCATAAGCACATTTAGGTTTGAAAAGCACTATTTTAAGAACATAGTCTTCTAAGGGATGGGCAGAAGGAGAAGTACTGGGGGAATAAAAAGGCAGGTATAGTAAGAGAAAAAGGAGATTTAGCACAGAGTAGGTCACAGAACCTAACAGAAGAGTTTCAGAAATGAAAGAATAATCAACAACATCAAATGCCATAAAAGCAAAAGGAAATATAGAAGATTATTAGTAGCCTTTTCAAGTGCATTTTTGGTACACGTGTACAAATAGGATAGCATTACATTGAACAATGAGCTAAATAAAAAGATAAATACAGATTCTTTTCTTTTTTTTTTCCAAGAGGCTACTAGAAGGAGAAGTAACAGTGGACACAGTTGAGATAGGCGATTGTTGATTTGTTTTGGTTGTGTTTTTGAAATAGCAGGAGATTTAAGCTTGTTTACAGCCTGGAAGAAAGATGCCAAGAGCTCAGGAAATGCTTTAGGAAGAGACAAGAGGGGGTCCGGAAGAGGAGGGACGATCACTGATTAGATGAAAAAGAAGAGTTTTAAGAGCAATAGTCAAAAGGTAGCTTTTGAACCAGAAGAGTAAGAAGTCTCTTTGTGTGGCTGGATAGAAGGTTAGATAGATGCAGAATATGCAAGCTGAAAGATATGGGAATTGTGATTTCATAATTCAGCAGTTGAATGCTCAATTATCTCTTTGAAGTAGGAGGCAAGGTCATCAGCTGAGATAAAGATAAACAATGAAGCAAATAAGTTTAGGCTGACTTCACAGTTACAAAAGAGAATAGAGCCCAGAGTCTACCTTACTTCTAGTGCCCTGTCAGGGCTGTGCTCAGAGTCCTCCCAGAGGATTCAGCCCAGCCCCCTTATGGCAGGTGCCCTCACTCTACAATAGGTGAAAGAAGTCTAGAGAAAGGGTCCTTATTCAGACCACTTTAATTTATATGGCGGGGCCAGAGGTGGAACCTACCTCACCTCATGCAAGTTAACTGCTTATTTTTCCAAGTGAGATAGGTAATTTCAGTTATTCTAAAGTAGAAAAAGCAATGATTGCATCACTCCTTAAAAGGTGAAATGTGACTCATTCAATTAGAATCATGGTAAGATTTATTTATTGATATTTTCGTTAAAAAATACAAGAATGAAGCCCACTGTCAAAATTTTACTTTGCTCTCATGTTCTACACGTGAACACCAAGTGTGGCAACGCTAGCATACATTTTAGACTCACAACTCTGAACTATTCTTTTTATATCTCTACTGTGGCTAGCCTTTTCCTATAAAGCATCATCTCTAGGGATTTTGTTATGCTTGATTAAAAGAAAACATATGCTCTCACTGCCACAGGAAATAACTTCTATAATCTAGGGGGTTTTAAAATCCTTTTGTTTCCTGGGAAACCATAAACACGTTTCCCAAAATAGCTTAGGCATATACAAAGAAGGAAGGTGGGAAGAGGGGAGGAGGAGACCCAGGTGAGGCAGGGGGAGCAGAGGAAAGGAGAGTCCGAGAGTGAATACCCTCAGCTGTGCTTGAAGTATGGTGTTGACACCAGTGATTGTACCTTCCTCATCTCTTTTTTTGATTGTTAAAAAGAATATGGTTCAATAAAAACCTTCATTAAAAAAAGGAAAACAAAAGCCTTGATGGATAGTCAAATTTTCACTTGAGGGACATTGAATAGCACCATACTCATTGCTATATTTACCTTTCCTTCCCACTTCCAATTATAAACTCTTTTCTACTTTAGTGTTTGAATCTCTCCTTCATTCTGTGCCATTTCTCTCTTCTTACAGGGATGTAATGGTCAGACAAATATAAGGCTTCCTGCACCACAGGGAGAAAAATGTCCAATCTGCCTTCAATATGCATAAGTCAGACCACCTTCCATTGAAAGGTGACATTAACATAAACATTTGCAGTCACACAAATGGGAATATCTACTAAAATCTAAATGTCTGTGCTCTGCTGATTCAGTATTATTCAGGGAAAGAAATTTCGTATGACTCCACTTTAATATTCTCTGTACATCTCTTTCAGATTCAGAGACTCTAGAGATTAGTACTTTAAAATATCATGCTTTTATGCCCTGAATCTTATTGATTTGGGGATTTACAAAAATGTGTTTCATTAGTAGGCACTGATGCAAGCACAATTAGTTGAAAATAGAAAGTAGAGAGCTAAAAACAAAGCAATACTGCTTCTGCTATCCTGTTTCCTTTGTTAATATCTCTAAACGCAGTTACAATGTCAGGTAAAAGGATGATTTCTGTTATCACTCTCCCTGGGTAGTGGGATTAAGATGCTTTCTTCTTATTTTTTATTGTATTTTTATGAATTGTTTTGTACAATGAACGTAGATTAACTTTTAAAAAATTAAAACAAATTTAATGTTTATTTTATTTTTGAGAGAGAGACAAAGTGTTAGCAAGGGAAGGGCAGAGAGAGAGGGAGACACAGGATCTGAAGCAGGCTCCAGGCTCTGAGCTGTTAGCACAGAGCCCCATGTGGGGCTCAAACCCAGGAACCACGAGATCTTGACCTGAGCTGAAGTTGGACGGTTACCTGACTGAACCACCCAGATACCCCTAGATTAAACAAAATTTATAGTGTTTTTTAAAACAAGATTTGTACATATTTTAAAAGTCGAAGAGGGGTGCCTGGGTGGCTCAGTCGGCTAAGCATCCGACTTCAGCTTAGGTCATGGTCTCACAGTTTGGGGGTTTGAGCCCCTCGTCAGGCTCTGTGCTGACAGCTCAGAGCCTTGAGCTGGCCTTGGATTCTGTGTCTCCCTCTTTCTCTGCCCCTGCCCTGCTCATGCTCTGTCTCTCTCTGTCTCAAAAATAAATAAAACATTAAATAAAGTTTAAAATAAAATAAAATAAAATAAAATAAAATAAAATAGGTCAAAGAGGTGTCTTGCCAAATAAGATTCAGAAGAAAAACAATTCTTGATAACATTTCCTCCATCTATTTGATTAATCACTTTCAAATTATCACTAGAAATATCGTTCTAAAACTGGCAATCTTTTGATAAGTTAAGCTGGTTGAGGTATATTTGGAATATAAGGAACAAATTTGTCAAATTGAACTCTATCAAACTGAACTCTAGAAGGACTCTAGAAATTGTAGCGAAGTAGTATATTAGTGCTATGAGATGAGTTGCAATAAGACGAGTTATATGACACAGTCTCTGCCTTTAGCCAGGCAGTTTCCAGCTAGTGGAGGAGATCTTGGCAGGTTGAGTATCACCCATCAACAATGGAAACCAGTGGATGACAGAACCAAATGACTTAGAAGAATTTAGTGGAGGAGGGATCACTTCCAGGTCAGATAAGCAAAGAAAAGCAATGTAGAGAACATGCCTTTTAAGCAAAAGAATTGGTAAGATTCCCTAAGGCAGGCAAACATGTGATCAGGGCATATTCTGGATTTTGAGCGATTACTATTGTGACTACTAGAGTCCCCTGACCATCTTCTGACTGAAGGAAACGTAAAGTCTATTCGAAGAAGAGTTCACCTTTCCAATTTTGATTTTGTTGATATCCAATGTTTTTTTTTTATTAAATTTATTGTTCAAGAGCACACTGTACTCCACAGAGTCAGAGCAAATTCCTTGATCACTTTTCAATTCAAAAGAATAGGTTTAGAGGTGGTGAACTTTGTGCATACCAGGTATGAGTGTGTGTGGCGGGGGGGGGGGGGTGGCTGGTGAGTGAACACAACTAGAATAAGAGAATTTCAAAACACACTCTGTAGAGGTGATGGTCTAGAATCAGGCTAAGGGAAGAAGCCTCTTTTGGTAAGTCAGAAGAAAAAATAAAGAAATTCCCTTCTCAGAAGGAAGGGAGGGGCAACTGTATTTATGAGGAACGTTTTATTATTTGTGATTCATTTTGAGGAATTAAGTACTATTTCACCGATTTGTGAAAGAAAAGGTAATACTGACAACATGTTTTCTGTTGTACGTTACTAAAAAGATTAGGAATGTAACTACCACTTTTTTAGAGGTGTCTTGATGGCTCAGTCAGTTAGGCCTCCAACTCTTGATTTCAGTTCAGATCATGATCTTATGGTTCATGGGATCAAGCCCTGTGTTAGGCTCTGCACTGACAGTGCTGAGCCCACTTGGGATTCTCTCTCTCAAAATAAATAATTATAATAATAATAAAAACATTAAAAAATGTAGCATTTTTCAAAAAGCGTATATATGCAACTGCTATAATAATGATGTGTAACAACCACAAATTTACCTTTGTGATTTTGAGTTTAATCATTACAGGCACTTAATTAAAATCAATTTCAAAGTATTTATGTGAATTTAATTTTACTTATTTATAATTACCTAAGTAATACATGATTATGTTTTCAGTATAAAAGTCCAAGTATTTTGGATAAATCAAAACTCCCCCTTGGTCACAATTACTGTCTTCTTCTGGTCTCTCTCCATTCTCTCAGTCATTCTACCCCGGAATAGATGGGAGGGTCTTCTATTTGAGGGGTTTGGAAGAAAAATCTGGACCAGCATAGCCTAGTGCTTTTCTGTTCCGTTTCCACTTCAGACCTTGAGAAGGTGTGGATACATATGCATCATTCAAAATTCAGCGTTGGGAAGCTAATGTGTCTTCAGATAACAGATACATTCTCTAGAATCAGTTTTATCAGTTATAAGATCATGTTATTATCCCAAATCCTTCACCCTTTTGAAAACATTTTTCGAATTGTTCCACATTTGGAGAGAGAAAGGGAGAATGCTATTTCGGATCCCCTTCGGCCCCGAGGTTATGCTAAAAACGTTATTTTGCACTTGCTATTTCTTTTATTCAATGGTCTTTCTTTAAATACTTTCTATTTTGGAACACATAGAATGCTTTATTGTATAAATATAAAGTAGGATGATATTAGAGATTTTTAAAAACACATTTATAGCTACTTAGGCCATTTCCTATTTTATTAATACAGCCAATTTTGCATTAAATAATGCTTGTCATAAGGAGGATGACTTAACAATTTAAATATAGACCATGAAATTCTCCTTTAAAATGCTGATTATGCCTTTCTTCAGTGTATATTGCTTATAAAAGTAAATTTTACCCATATACCTATCAATTTTTCATATTGCTAAACTTTTAAATTTGGTTAGTTGTAATGGTATTTAGTCTCTGTTTAAATGGGCATTGCCTGCCAATTTGTATGCCTTTCACTTCTTTTTGTTATCTGGTTACTGAGGCTAGGACTTCCAGTACTATGTTGAATAACGGAGGTGAGAATGGACACACCTATCATGTTCCTGACCTGAAAGACTCTCAAATTTTTTTTTTCCATTGAGGACGATATTAGCTGTGGGTCTTTATATATGGTCTTTATGATCTTGAGGTATGTTCCTTCTATCCCTACTTCCTTGAGGGTTTTTATTAAGAAAGGATGCTGTATTTTCTCAAATGCTTTTTTCTGCATCTATTGAAAGGATCATATGGTTATCATCCTTTCTTTAGTGTGGTGTATCATGTTGATTGATTTGCAAATGTTGAACCAGCCATGGAGCCGTGGAACAAATCCAACTTGATCGCAGTGAATGATGCTTTTAATGTACTGTTGAATGCAATTTGCTAGATCTTGTTGAGAATTTTTGCATCCAGGTTCATCAGGGATATTGGCCCGTAATATTCCTTTTTAGTGGGGTCTGTGACTGGTTTTGGAATCAAGGTAATGCTGGCTTCATAGGATTAGTTTGGAAGCTTTCCTTCCATTTCTAATTTTTGGAATAGTTTGAAAAGAATAGGTATTAACTCTTCTTTAAATGTCTGGTAGAATTTCCCTGGGAATCCATCTGGCTCAGGACTCTTGTTTGTTGGGAGATTTTTAATAACTGATTATGTTTTTTTGCTGGTTATGGGTATGTTAAAATTTTTTATTTCTTCTTGTTTGAATTTTGGTAGTGTGTGAATTTCTAGGAAATTGTCCATTTCTTCCAGATTGTTCAGTTTGTTGGCATATTATTTTTCACAGTATCTCATAATTGTTTGTATTTTTATGCTGTTGGTTGCAATCTCTCCTCTCATTTGTGATTTTATCTATTTTGTATTCTTTCTCTTTTCTTTTTCGTAATTCTGGCTAGACCTGATAAATAAAATTTATTAATTTTATGTATTCTTTGAGAATCAGCATTTAGTTTCATTGTTCTATTATTTTTTTTTGTTTCTATATCCTTTATTTCTGTTCTAATCTTTTTTATTTCCTTTCTTTTGATGGCTTTATGCTTTATTTGCTGCTCCTTTTCTAGCTCCTTTAGGTGCAAGGTCAGGCGTATGTTTGGGACATTTCTTGCTTCTTGAGATAGGCCTGAATTGCTATGTCCTCTTAGAACTGCTTTGCTGCATCCCAAAGGGTTTGGACTGTCATATTTTCATTTTGATTTTCTTCCGTGCATTTTTAAATTTCTACTTTAATTTCCTGGTTCATTCAATCTTTAGTAGGTTGTTCTTTAACCTCCATGTACTTGAGGGCTTTCCAATTTTTTCCTTGTGGTTGACTCAAGAGTCATAGCATTGTGATCTGAAAATATACAAGGTATGATCTCAATCTTTTTGTACTTTTTGAGGGCTGATTTGTGACCCAGTATGTGTTCTATTCTGGAGAATATACACTCATGTGCACTTGAGAAGTGCACCCTTTGCTTTACCCTGCTGCTTTAGGGTAAAATGTTTTGAGTATATCTGTTAAACCCATCCGGTCCAATGTGTCACTCAAAACTATTGTTTCCTTGTTGATTTTCTGCTTACGTGATCTGTCCATTGATGTAAATGGGGTGTTAAAGTACTCTTGTATTATTGTATTATTATCGATGGTTTTCTTTATGTTTGTTATTAATTGATTTATATATTTGGGTATTCAAGTTTGGGGCATAAATATTTATAATTGTTAGATCTTCTTGATGGATAGAAACCTAAATTATGATATAATGCCATGCTTCATCTCTTGTTACAGTCTTTGTTTTAAATTTTAGTCTTTGTTTAAATTAGCTTTCTTTTAATGTCCATTAGCATGATAGATGGTTCTCTATCCCTCATTTTCAATGTGCAGGGGTCTTTAGGTATAAAATGAGTCTCTTGTAGGCAGCATATAGATGGATCTTTTTTTTAAATCTATTCTGAAACCCTATGTATTTTGATTGGACATTTAGTCCATTTACATTCCAAGTGATTATTGAAAGATGAATTTAGTGTGTTACCTGTAGAGCTGCTGTTTCTGGTGATGTTATCTGGTCCTTTGTAGTCTTTGTTGCTCTGGGCTTCTTTTTATTTCTCTCCACTCAGAGAATCCCCCTTAAAATTTCTTGCAGGGCTGGTTTAGTGGTCATGAACTCCTTTAGTTTTTGTTTGTCTGGGAAACTCTTTTTCTCTCCTTCTATTCTGAATGACAGCCAAGAAGAAGTCAAACTTCCTCCCTTTGTTGATGACATACACACTATGTGGAAAACTTGAAAGACTCCACCAAAAAACTGCTAGAACTGTTACATGAATTCAGTAAAGTCACAGGATATAAAATCAGCATACAGAAATTGGTTGCATTTCTATACACCAATAATGAAACAGCAAAAAGAGAAATCAAAGAATTGATCCCATTTACAAATGGCACCAAAAACCACAAGATACTTAGGAATAAACCTAACCAAAGAAGTGAAAGATCTATATGCTGAAAACTATAGAAAGATTATGAAAATATTGAAGAAGACACAAAGAAATGCAGAAACATTCCATGCTCATGGATTAGAAGAACAAATGTTGTTCAAATGTCAATAATACTCAAAGCAATGTACACATTCAATGCAATCCCTATCAAAATAATGCCAGTGAACCAACAATTCTAAAATTTGTATGGAGCCAGAAAATATCCCAAATAGACAAAGTAATGTTTAAAAAGGAAACCAAAGCTGGAGGCATCACAATTCTTGACTTCAAGCTGCACTACAAGGTTGTAATCATTAAAAGAGTATGGTACTGGCACAAAAATGGATACATAGATCAGTGGAGCAGAATAGAGAACCCAGAGATGGACCCACAAGTGTATGGCCAACTAATCTTCAACAAAATAGGAAAGAGTATCCAATGGAAAAAAGACAATCTCTTCAGTAAATGGTGCTGGAAAAACTGGACAGTGACACACGAAAGAATGAAACTGGACCACTTTCGACACCATATACAAAAATAAGTTCAAAATGGATGGAAGACCTAAATGTGAGACACTAAATGATCAAAATCCTAGAGGAGAAAACAGGCAGCAACCTCTTTGATCAATGCCACAGCAACTTCTTACTTGACATGTCTCCACAGGCAAGAGAAATAAAAACAAAAATGAACAATTGGGACCTCGTCAAGATAAAACGTTTTTGCACAGTGAAGGAAGCAATCAACAAGGCTAAAAGACAACCAACAAAATGAGAGAAGATATTTACAAATGACATATCTGATAAAGGGCTAGTATCCAAAATCTATAAATAACTTATACAATTGAACACCCACAAAACAAATAATCCAGTCAAGAAATGGGCAAAAGACATGAATAGACCCTTCTCCAAAGAAGACATCCAGATGGCTAACAGATACATGAAAAGATGCTCAACATTACTCATCATTGGAGAACTACAAATCAAAACCACAATGACATATCACCTCACACCTGTCAGAATGGTTAAAATGAGCAACTCAGGAAACATCAGATGTTGGTGAGGATGTGGAGAGAGAGGAACCCTTTTGCACTGTTTGTGGGAATGCAAACTGGTGCAGACACTCTGGAAAGGTGGAAAGCAAAAAATTAAGAATAGAACTACCCTCTGACCCAGCAATTGCACTACTAGGTATTTATCCCAAGGATACAGGAGTTATGATTCGAAAGGGCACATGCACCCCAATGTTTAGATCAGTACTATCACCAATAGCCAAATTATGGAAAGATCCCAAATGTTCATCGACTGATGAATAAAAAAGATGTGGTATATACAATGAAATATTATTTGGTGATCCAAAAGAATGAAATTCTGCCATTTGCTACAACATGGATGGAACTAGAGTGTATTATGCTGAATGAAATGTCAGTCAGGGAAAGACAAATATATGATTCACTCATATGTGGAATTTAAGAAACAAAACAAATGATCATAGGGGAAGGGAAGGAAAAATTAGATAAAATCAGAGAGGGAAGCAAACCATATGAGATTATTCAATACAGAGTACAAACTGGGGGTTGCTGGAAGGGAGGTGGGTGAGGGGATGGGCTAAATGGGTAATGGACATTAAGGAGGGCACTTGTTGGGATGAGCATTGGGTGTTATATGGAAGTGATGAATCGCTGGGTTGTACTCCTGAAACCAATCCCACACTGTATGTTAACTAAGTTGAATTTACATAAATAAATAAAAACCAATAAAAAATTTAAAAATTGAATGGACATTGCTTCTGAGTTTGAGTATCCTCTCTTATACTAAATGTATGTTTCTATTTCTTTCTCTATGAATTACTTATCTATATGCTTTGCTCATTCTTCAATTGGATTACCTTTTTCCAAATAATTTATTGGAGTCCTTTATATAATTAAGATATTAATGCCTTATTAGCTGGCTACTATTTAATTTGCTTGTTTAACTTGTGGTGCAACCTTGTCATTCATAATTTTTTCCTGTGTTTTATTTATTTATTTACTGAAGTACAATTAACATACAGTGTTATATCAGTTTCAGGTGTACAATGTGATAACTCAACATTTATGTACATTATTCAGTGCTTATCATGATAAGTGTACTCTTTTTTTAAAGGTTTTGAGAGACAGAGAGAGAGGAGAGAGAATTCCAAGCAGGCTCTGCACTGTCAGTGCAGAGCCAGATTCAGGGCTCCATCCCACCAACTGTGAGATCATGACCTGAGCCAAAATCAAGAGTCAGATGCTTAACCAACTGAGCCACCCAGGTGTCCCATGATAAATGTACTCTTGATCCTCTTTATCTATTTGACCCATCTCCCCACCCACCTCCCCTCTGACATACACCAGTTTGTTTTCTATATTTAAGAGCCTGTGGGTTTTTTTTTTCTTTTTGCTTGTTTGTTTTCTCATCTTTTTTTCTTTGTTCATTTGTATCTTACATTCCACATGTAAGTGAAGTTGAAAGGTATTTGTCTGTTTCTGTTTGATTTATGTCACATGGATTTATACCCTCTAGGTCCATCCATATTGTAGCAAATGGCAAAATCTCATTCTTTTTTATGGCTGGGTAATATTCCATTGTGTGTGTGTGTGTGTGTGTGTATAATCTCCTTTATTCATTTATTGATGGAAATTTGGGTTGCTTCCATATTTTGACTATTATAAATAATGCTGCAATAAACACAGGAGTGCATATATCTTCTTGAATTAATGTTTTTATTTTGGGAGGCTAAATACTCATCAGTGGAATTACTGGATCATATGGTAATTTTATTTTTAATTTTTTAAGGAACCTCCATATTGTTTTGGCTGCAGCAATTTGTTCCCACCAAATATGTACAAAGGTCCATTCATAATTTTTTTTAATATTGATGCATTACTTCAATGATTTGCACATTAGTGTCATGTTCACTGCTACAATTTCTCTGTAATTCTCTCTTAAACCATTCAAATAGGTTTTCACTGCACTAATTTCCCAAAAACTGCACTTGTCAAAATCACTGTTGACATCCACTTAGCAAAATAAAATGGCTAATTCTCACTCGTCATTTTATTTGACCAACCAGAAGCATTTAATGACTAGTCATTTCCTCCTCCTTGTTATACTTACTCTAGCTGGCTTCCAGGACACCACACCCCACCAGTTTTCCTTCTATGCCCCAGGGTGTTCTTACCACTCAACTTTGCTGTTTTCTTATCTCCTCCTCCATCTCTTCTCTTTTCTGTATTACTTACTTTCTTGGTGACCTGCTCTAGTTTCAAGGCCTAAACGCATCTATTTATCTACTTTCTAAATTTGTGCCTTAACCAATAAACAAATATCCTTTCTCAGACTCTAGAGCATAAAACTCACTGCATCTTACTTAGCATCTTGGATGTCAAATAGACATCTCAAACAGCACATGCCCCAAATCAATCTCCAGTTTCTTGCCCCAAACCTACTCTACTCACAATATTCCATTTTTTGGTTAATATCAAATCTATCCTTCTAGTTACTTAGGCCAAAAAAACGTGGGTTTATCCTTGACTACTCTCTTTTGTCCCTCTAACATATCAGAAAATCACCTTGTCTCAAACTTCAAAATGCATCCAAAATATGATCACATCTCATCACCTCCAGTGTGACAGCTTGGTCTGAGCCACCATCACCTGGTCTGTAACAATGATCTAACTAGTCTCAGTCAATCGTCCTGACCCCACCCCAGCATATATTAAACAAGTTAGTCATACACAGCGATTCTTTATAAAAGAAAGGCAAGCCATGCCATGTGTCTACTCAATGCCTTAAAATCATCAATTTCACTCAGAGTAAAAGCCAAATACCATATAAAAGCTCTTGTGTCCTTACATGATTTGGTGTTTCATCTAACCCTTTGATCTAATTTGTCACTATTATCCTGCTAACTCTGTTCTAGTTCTTTTTTGTTCTGTGAATACGTCAATTCTCCTGACTTAGAGCCTTTGCACTGGCTCCTCTCCCTGTTTAAATAAATACTCTTCCCTCAGATATTCAGGTAGCCAACTCCCTGACTTTAATGCCTTGATAAAGTATCACCTTCTCAATGAAACTTACAATAAATACTTTATTTAAGATTTTAACAGGCTCCTATATCTCATCACTCTGGATCATCCTTTGCTGTGCTCTAAATTTCTCTTTCTTCTAAAATAGAGGGACACCTGAATGGCTCAGTCAGTAACATTTGACTCTTGGTTTTGGCTCAGGTCATGATCTCATGGTTCATGAGCCCAAGCTCCACATTGGGCTCTGTGCTGTCAGTGAGAACCCTGCTTGGGATTCTCTCTCTCTCCCTCTGGCCCTCCCCCACTTGTTCCTGGGATTCTCTCTCTCTCTCTTAAAAATAAACTTTTAAAAAATAGCAGACATTTTACTAATCTGTATATTTCTTGTTTATCACATCCCATTCTGCTGGAATGGAAACTCACTGAGATCAAGGATATTGGTTTGTTTTGTTTGTTGCTGAATCCAAAACCCCTATAATGATGCTTGGCATATTGTACATTTTCAAGAAATATTTAATAAAGAAAAAGAGTGGATGTGGGTACTAAATACATTAGTCTTTCCCTTTAGGCCCTCATTTTGTCTTGTCTACAACAATTTTTTAATAAATTTTTGTATATTTCTAATCCTTTAGATTTTTTCAAAGTGGAATTTTAATATGACTTTTAAAAATTGTATGACACAGAGACCTTTGATACTGTTCACAGCATTTCTCAATACCACCTTCCTCATACTTAGTTGTCTTTCTGGAGAGCAACCATTTTTAAATGTTTATGTGTTTTTCTTCTTCTGATAATTATTTCCATACATCTAAATAGCATCCTTAGGTCCTCATTGTTTTACATTTTGTTTTCCCTCAATTTTCTAATTTCTTCTTTTGTCTTTACTTACATTAAACATTTCTTTAAAGACTGATTTTTTTTTTTTTACCCCTCACACTCTTAATCCAGTGGTTTCATCTATGTGATATATTCAAAACCTGACTACACTCTACAGCAAAATGGTCTTCTTAGCATTCTCTCTTCTGATCAAAGCTATGTTGTTTGTTTTTTTGAGGGCTTCTGCATAGATCTCATCTGAGGAAATCACATTATTACTTTCTAAGTTGTATCAGCTCTTTTTAGTTTTCTGTTTCTTGGTGACTCTCTCATTTTGCTGCAGTATCTTCTCAATGATTTTCCCAAGAAAGTAATAATACAGGTAGATTATTCGATTCCTTGTTTTGTGGCTATAACTACTGCTCACTTGATTCACATATTGGCTGGAATACTGGATTAAAAATATTAAATAAAAATAATTTTTTCCCAGAACTTTGAAGGCTTGCTCTTGATGTCTTATAACATGTACAAATGCTCATTTAAAAGCCTAAAGCCAGTCTGATCTCATTTTGTGTTTTCTTTTTTCTTTCAGAATCTTTCAGGGTCTTCTATTAATTCTTAATAGTTGGTAATTTTACAATAATGGCTCTAGACATAGTTCTCTATTAGTTCAACCTCTTTTGAATTCAATGAGCTCATTCACTTTGAAGACACTTGTTTTTAACCTTTCTGAAAATTCTCTCTCCCCCTCCACCTACCTGTCTATTATTTCCTCTTTTCATCTTCCAGAACTTATAGGAATTTCTAGTGTGCTGATATCTCCTTTGCTGTTGTCTTTTAGTTGCACTCTACACCTCTTTTGTCATTTGGTATTAGTTTAAAGGACTTTGCAAAGGAGCAGAAATAAACACTATTAAACTATTTTAAAATTTTTTAGTTATTTACATACTTTAGAACTTTAATTTATCTGAAATTTGTTTATATTTATGTTATGAAATAGGAGATCAAGTTTATGTCATTTGCCAAAAGATTGTTGATTGTCACAACGCCATAGTTTGAAGCAGCTTTACCTCTACCTAACACTCCTCACTCTTCTCTACACTCACCTTATATCTCAATTTCTTAGCAAGTCTTTACTGACCATCCATCCAATATGGCCTCTATCAGTTCATCATCTTGGCTATTTTCTTCTGAGAATATAGAACAACCTCTAATTATCTTTATTAGTTACATGTTTATTTCTTTACTGTGTGTTTCTTCTATCATAACATAAACTAAACTCCTTGGCTACAGACTTTATTAGTATTCCTTCTACTGCATCCAGAGGTTTAGGTAAGTGGGTTTTACTGCATATGTACAACTAAATGAGTTCAAGAATATGCGTTTTGTATGTATAGGTGAGTGTATATAGATAGATGTAAAAGTCTATATGAAAATGTATAATGTATATAGGTGTATATATACATATGTATATGCACATATAGTTAATACATACATACATATATATGTTATATATATGAAATAAAATCTTGGGGAACAAATACCTTTTTTTGTCTTATCTTGACAATCTGCTTATTTTACCTTCCATAGAAATTTAAGATTTTTTTAAATTTAGTTTATTCTTAGATCTTAAAAACTTGCTTTTGTTGTCTTTTGGTGGAATTAAACATAGTTTTGCTGAAAGGCTTTTGCATGCAGCTGTTAATGTAATGATATATTTGTATACAGCTACAGATTTAATTTATATTTTTAAACCTAATTATTGCAAATGCCTAAATAACAGCATTAAACTCTCCAGATTAAAAAATGATTTATCAAAATTGTTTACATGGAAGAAGAACATGAACTATAAACTTCAGGAAAGTCTTTGCCATAGTTTTCACCTAATCTTTTAAAGGAAGGCATTTTTACTTTGAGAGGAAATATGAAGTATCATCCAGACAAAGACTCTATGTGCTCTACTTTCCAAAGAGACAGTGATATTCTAAATCAAATAAAGGGTACTTTTATTGCTCTCTGGAGCTACACTAAAGTTGAAAGAGTTGAATCATTGACTTTGTCAGATAGGATCATTGGGACAAACATATCCTTACTTGAACTACCATCTTCAAGACCTAACTTCTATGAAAATAAAAAATAATTATTACTATAATATGATTTTTTTTTAAGTTTATTGAGTTCCATATCAACCTGTTTTAATGATCACATAGGATTTTCTTCATTTAAAAATATGTTATTGGGGCACCTGGGTGGCTTAGTGGGTTAAGCATCTGACTTCGGCTCAGGTCATGATCCTTGCAATTCGTGAGTTCAAGCCCCGCGTCAGGCTCTGTGCTGACAGCTCAGAGCCTGGAGCCTGTTTCAGAGCAGAGCATGCTTCTGTCTCTCTCTCTCTCTCTCTGCCCCTCCCCTGCTCGTGCTTTGTCTCTCTCTGTCTCTCAAAATTAAATAAATGTCAAAAAAATTTAAAAAAATAAATAAAAATGTTATTTATCACTCTAGTGATATTTTTCAAGTACTATTTATTCATTTATTTCCAAAAATATTTACTTAATATCTCCTATTTGCCAATCAATATTCCAAGTGTCATGAATGCAGCAGTAAACAGCAAAATCCCTGATTTTATGAAGTTATCTTCTAGTAGAGAAAAATATCAAAATAAAGTAAAATAAATAATACTTTAGATAATAAGGAGTTTTATAGAGAAAAGTAAAGCAGAAAGAAAAGAGAAAATGTGAGAAGGAAGACATTTTTAGTTAAGTGATTCAATTAGACCTTTTGAGAAGGTGTCATTTAAGTGAGGGCTTGAAGGTGATAGGGAACAATAAATGTGGTTATCCAGAGAAGATTCTTCTAGGCAGAAGGAATGGTCAGTATGATAGCCAGTATGCTTATTAAAAATTTTCAAAGAAACCATCCAGTAAAATATCATTTCAAATTTTTGTTTCTCAATACAGAGAACCTATCAGAGTAGGTAAGTTTCCCTTTGATATTTCAAAACATCCTCTAATTCAACAGGTCCAAATTTGAACTCATTATTATAATTCTCAAACTTAGTCCCCCTTTTCACTCTATCCTATGTCAGTGAATGATATGTCCATACATATAGTTGCTCAATCCAGAAAACTGACTCAATATTATCACTTATCAATTACCACATAACACATTATTCTAAAATGTAGTGGCTTAAAACAACAATAAATATTTATTAGCCCCAAAGTTTCTCTAGGTCAGAAATTTGGGTTAAGTACAGCTTAAGTAGGATTTTTTTTAGAATTTTTTTAATGTTTATTTATTTTTGAGAGAAAGAGAGAGAGAGTATGTGAGTGAGAAGGGGCAGAGAGAGGGGGAGATAAAGAACCTGAAGCAGGTTCCAGGCTCTGAGCTGTCGGCACAAAGCCCGACTCAGGGCTCAAACCTGTGAACTGTGAGATTATGACCTGAGCTGAAGTCCAGTGCTTAACCAACTGTGCCACCCAGGTGCCCCTTAAGTAGGATCTTTTATTAGGTTACTGTCAAAGATGTTAGCCATGCTGCAGTCATATGAAGGCTTGACTGGGGTAGAGAATCTGATTTCAAGGTGGCTCAATCCAATAACTGAGAACTTGGTAAATTTTCTTGATGGAAGCCCTCAGTTTCTCCCATGTAGCTACTTGAGTGGCAGGGAGAAAAGTGGGTGATTCAAAAGAGAGCTAGATGGAAATAGCAATATGTTTCATGATTTAAGTACAAAATTCATGTGCCATCATCAAATCACTTTGTATAGTGAATATTCAACAGGAGAAAAATTGGGCTCTACCCTTGGAAGGGAGGAGTGTCAAAAAAATTTGAATAAGTATTTTCAAAATCATCACAGTTATTCTTGAGATGTTCCTTTTGTTCAGAGTCAGTACCAAACCATCACTAAATTTTGTGGATATCTCTTAGATTCTTCTACTTTTCTCCAACCCTACTGCCATTTAAATTACTCAAACCATCCTTGGATCTCACCTTGACCACTGAATTGTTTACAAACAGGACTTCGGACAAAAGTCCATGTATGATCTAGAAGGCAATGCATGATTTGGTACCTACAGTTCTTCCGCCTCATTTGTTATTAATTTGTCTGGCCTCTATTCCAGACACAGTAACATTCTTTCAGTCTCTTGTACTTTCCATGACACAACAAATTCTGAGATATTTTCTCTTGTATCTATCCACTCAGTCTTTTCCTGTGTGAATGAAATTCTGGACTACCATTTCAACAGTCTTCCTCCCTAAAAATTTTCACTGACTTTTATACAAATTGATATACTTTTTTTCACTGAATTTTACACAAGTTGATTATACTTCTTTTGAATTATTTAAAACGTGGCTAGAATAACAAAACTGAAACCAAACTACTGAGCAGGAAATGATAGAAATCAAAAATTGCTTTTAAATATTTACTCAGTAACTGAGTTCTAAAAGACTTAATGTTCTGAATGAGAAGTTATTTATTATTTAAGAAATGAACTAGTGTGTCAATTAAGTCCCTTACAACTAAATATTTGCAAGGTGACTTTGAACCTCTCTAGTTGATGTGGTTCCAACCGTAAGTTGAATCTATGAATTGGGATGGGTCAATCATATCTTTTTCTTTTATGCTGCTCACTCTTCCCTGAAACTTGCCTGTATTTTCTATTCGGGTATCATGTTATACTATTGCAACCATCCAAGGCTGTTATATGTTTACATGAATTAGCTTGAGTGAATTTCTCTTCATTTCACTTAAAAAAATACCCCTGACCAAAAGAGCCATGGTATTAAATGCAAAATCCAAACACTGGCATAAGGACTTGGCATTTTTCAAAACATATATGTAGATTGTGTCATTTGTTTTACTAAATTTATCTGTGAAAAATGTGTGCCACTTTATGTATCTGTTTTTATACTGGTAAAAGAATATTTGCCTTGCCCAAGGCAAAACAACTTGCTAATGACAAAACTGGAAAAAAATATAAGCCTCCTGGCTGCCAATCTGGAACCTCAACTCTTGTACCATGATGACTTCCATTTAATTATCTTGCGCACTGAACACATAACAGAAACTATTAAGTCTATTCTAAGTAATTTTCAATGTATCTGAAACACTTAATTAGTTTTCTTTAAAATAAATAAGTCGTTAAGAAACTACAAATCAGTGAGTTAATTAACTGTGTTATGGCCTTTTAGTCCTTTCTGTTGAAATAAGCCATGCCAAATACCAAATAAATAATGCCCAAACTATAAAGAAGTAAAGGATTACTCATGAGAATAGACAGTTTATATAGAAGTTACAGTAGAAGTTTTCACAGAAGTTATAACAATTTGCCATACATTTTGAGCACGATATTCTACAACGTGTTTAGTAAAAATAAGTGATTTTATGATAAAATACAAACTTTGTAGATAAAAAGATTATATAAAGATTAGGATTAACAAATCTCAAACGACTGCACTATCTAATCCTCTGTCTCTATGTTTACCATTGAATAGTGTCCTCCTTCTTCACATCCCTTGCCTACAACCCTATATTAACCCTTCATATGCAAACATACAATCAATATGTAATTATCACTAACCACTAGCAAGCATGGGACATAGACACCATAGACCCTAAAAAAACACTTATTTATATATACACTGAATGTAGACACTGCAATACTAGGCTTGGTTAAAAGGTCACCCTTGACATTCCAATTTACAGCTCTCCAATTCCACTTTTAAGTGACGATTTTCATGATTCGATGATTTCAGTTTCCCTTGCAGATTTCTGTGTCTTGATTTTTTCTTATTTCTAAATACTTGTTCAGTGATTGCCCTTGATTATTTATTAGCACTATTCCTAACTTGCATAGAAGGACAGAAGGAGACAAAATTGGGCCTTCTTTAGTATTAAACATACACTTGAAGCCTGATTACTGCTAGACTTGGAGAGTCATAGTCTGATGTTGGACGTCTGCATCATTATATGTAGTTAATTTGTTTCAAAAATATTTATTCAGTTGTTATTCTGGATGCTCTGGATTTCTTCTGGGTCTATTGAAACAATCAGAACAGTCATGATTTGCTTAAGTAGTAGCTCCTACAAAGGAAGAGGTAGACATTGGTTAATTTTATTAAAATGACTATTGCAATTGTAGTAAGTGCTACTAATGAGAAACATAAATGCGGGAAATATTTTAGCAGGGTTTTACAAAATCAGAGAGAACAGTTAAGGTTTCTTGAGAAAATGATGCTAAAACCTAGATCAGAATTAATTAGTTGAAGAGATGACCAATGAGCATTCCAGGCAAAAGCAGGTTGTACCAGAGACATTGAAGAGAACATGATGAGAAGCAGTTGGATTATAGATCTAAGTTTGAAGGTAGAGCCAAGTGGATCAATATGATATGTGAAATAAAGAGTGGTGTCAAGGGTTACAAAAGATTTTCCTCCGGACAAGTGGAAAGATGGAGTTGCCATTAACCAAGTTTGAAAAAAAAAAAAAAAACTGAAAAAAGAATAAGTGTGTGTGGGAATAGAAGTTCGATTTATCTTTGCTCTTATTAGAGATCTGATTTGCCAGCCATCTGTGATTATTTTATTCTAGTGTCAGAAATTGAGATGGTTTAAGCTATGCCCAGTCTCCTACTAAGGCTTCTACGTTTCTGGTTTATTCTTACTCAAAAGTTGTAATTCTTTGAGATATTAAAGCAACTCATAGGAGCTCACCCTTTGGTGAGTCTGGGAATCCAGTTTTTCTCTCTCTAAATCCACAAAGCTTTCAGAACTTGAACATAGATCGCCAACCCCTCATCTACTACTCAAATTGATTCCCACCCCTGAGAGAAATGCAGCTCTAAATATTTGGCTCCCTTCTGCGAGTTTCCTTTATCTTAGGTCACAGCCGTCATTTTCCCTTGTGTTTTTAGTTCCTCCGTGCACAGATTTGTCTTAAACTTGTCTAGTTGTTTTCAGTGTAAAGTTCCATTTGTTTAAAATATTGGCTCATACATTTAGTGTTTAAATGGCTAGGCAGCAAACCTCTCTATACCTTAGTTCCTTCATCTGTAATACATAGGTCGCAATATCTAACTAGCAACATTGTTATGAGAATTAAATGATATCATGTATATGAATCCTGTGCCTGAGAGACCAGGAAGCAACTATGGTATTTGTCCTATTTATTATCAATTAAAATAGCCTAAGCCCCATCAAACTGCACATATGAGTGCAGAATGAAATCACTTTAAAATGATAATCATATGTGACTGGCACATTGCCCACAGTAGCAAGAATCAAGATCCTAGTACCTTGTTAATTTTTAGTTATTTTCCTGAGTCTCCAGAGATATTCTAGAATGGTCCTTTTATATTCCTCCAATATGGTCTCCTTTTTAAATAATTAGTATCATCAAACTATCAACTTAAAGCCAGCTTCACTGCATGTGTCTTCGTGGAAAAAAAAAATTATTCCTTTTCTAAGGCAGAATGCTTTCATGTGAAATACTCAAAACTTCACATATCCCCGATGTTCCAGTTCTCTTTAGTTCTCAGAACAAGAATGAAGCCATAAGGAAATGGAAAGAATGTTCATCTCTTCCATTCTGTGTTTTGTTTTTCTTTTTTCTTTTTTTAATGTTTATTTATTTTGGGGAGAGAAAGAGAGACAGAATGCAAGTGGGGGAGAGGCAGAGACAGAGGGAGACACAGAATCTGAAGCAGGCTCCAGGCTCTGAGAGCCTGACACAGGACTTGAACCCTTGAACTGTGAGATCATGACCTGAGCCAAAGTCGGCGGCTCAACCAACTGAGACACCCAGGTGCCCCTGTGTTTTGTTTTTCAAATGGGGGCAACAAATATCAATTGCTTGTATTTCTAAATCTCACAAAGTTCCAAATAATAACTGTGAAATTTTTTTTTCACCAAGAATTGAAGCCCTACAAGGCTGGTTGCAGGGCTATAAAATACAGAGTAAACTGTGATTCTCTATTATACCCAAAACCTTCTCTGAGTACTGATTTATTTACCACAAGTCACACTTCTTTCTGCACAAATGAATTCCTGAAAATAGATGCATGGAGATTTGTGGCCCTATGTGCCAAGACTCGTCTCAAACCCTCCTTATGTTGCCCTGCTACATCTTTCATATTTTCCCTCAATTTTAAGGTGCATTTAGCAGAGGTAAATAGGTATTGACAACTTTACTAAATTCATCTTAAAATCATCCATATTTAATGGTGATTTCTGTCCTCCAGAAGTGGATGCATTTTATTTTCTTGTCTCAATGAAGAGGACAAAGAGGAGAGAAGAGGAGGGTAAGAGATATCTTTGTGATGAATTTTGATTTCAATTCTTAAAAAAATAGATTTCTTCCAGTGTTTCAGAAATTGAAGTCTTTGAACTTGTAACTAGCATGTCTTTATAAAAATAAGAATATATAAAATGCTTAATTGCAACAAATGTTCATTGATGGGAATGTACATGACTTCACCTACAGTTTCAAAGAAGAGTTGATAAGAAATAGTAAAGAGAAGTTAATAATAGGTAAGAGTAAGTAGAAAATAGTAAAGATAATAAATACAGTACTTAGTGCAGTAGAAAAAAGAAGAGCCAAGTCCAGGAAGCAAGCAAATTAACAGATTTGAGATGTTCATATTAGAAGTCTTCTATGGGAATGCAAGCTGGTGCAGCCACTCTGGAAAACAGTATGGAGGTTCCTCAAAAAACTAAAAATAGAACTACCCTACAAGTCAGCAATTGCACTACTAAGCATTTATCCACGGGATACAGGGGTGCTGTTTCGAAGGGACACATGCACCCCCATGTTTATAGCCGCACTATCCACAATAGCCAAAGTATGGAAAGAGCCCAAATGTCCATCAATGGATGAATGGATAAAGAAGATGTGAGATATATATACAATGGAGTATTACTCGGCCATCAAAAAGAATGAAATCTTGCCATTTACAACTACGTGAATGGAACTGGAGGGTATTATGCTAAGTGAAATTAGTCAGTCAGAGATAGACAAATATCATATGACTTCACTCATATGAGGACTCTAAGAGACAAAATAGATGAATATAAAGGAAGGGAAACAAAATAATATTAAAACAGGGAGGGGGATAAAACAGAAGAGACTCATAAATGTGGAGAACAAACAGAGGGTTAGTAGAGGGGTTGTGGGAGGGGGGATGGGCTAAATGGGTAAGGGGCTTTAAGGAATCTACTCCTGAAATCATTGTTGCACTATATACTAACTAATTTGGATGTAAATTAAAAAAAAATTAAATTAAAATAATATAAAATAAAATAGCAGAAAACAAAACAAAACCAAAAAGTCTTCTAAAAATTCAAAGCTGCTTCTTTCAAAAGTACTGCTCATGAGTAATTTGCTAATAACCTTAGTAACTTGCTATAAATATGACAGTTTTATTGATACTTGGAGATTCAGACAAAAATAATAGACTTGATAATAAATAGTTTCTTACCTAAAACACCATTATACATTAATCTTGGATTTTTTCCCACTGCCTCCTCCTGTCCCGAGTTTTAACAACTCAAAAAAAAAAAGTTTTAAAATATGTTTGTACAGATGATATTGACTATTTAAAAATTAGAGGAAGATTCCTGATTGGTCATATGGAATTTCATGCTGTGTTTATTACTATAAGCTCTCTTCAGTGACTACAGTTCTCTGAGGACAGTCTAGTAATGTTCACATGGTGCAAGTCTCAGGTATTACTGTAATTGGAAGAAAGTTCTAGGATTAATACGTCAGAGCAGGAATTATAAGTGATAGGAAGTCTTCCCATATGTATAACCTTTATCCCTTTCAGAAAAGGAAAGGATACATGATGTAGAGATGCTTTTCAGCCAGTTGCTCCACATAATTCTGTTTGCAATCATTCCTTCTGAGTCAAAATGGTGAATTTTCAGGGGCACCTGGGTGGCTCAGTCCCCTGGGTGACTCTTGATTTCAGCCCAGGTCATGATCTCACAGTTCATGAGTTTGAGCCTCCTGTTGGGCTCTGTGCCAACAGGGCAGAACCTGCTTGGGAGTCTCTCTCTCTCTCTCTCTCTCTCTCTCTCTCTCTCTCTCTCCCCTCCCACCGTCCCTCTCAAAAATAAATAAGCATTTAAAAAATTGTGAATTTTTAGAAATAAAATCAATTGTCTACAAGCAGTTGGATGGTTCTTGTGTCATTGCAAGAAACAGAACTAGTAAAGAAAACTGGAATATTTATCTGCTCAGAATTTTCCCATTTTTTATAGGCATCATTCTGCAAAGTTTGGTGTGAATTCTTGGTACAAAACAGGAAGATTTTGCTCTCAGTGGTGGGAAAAAGGGAGCCAGCCAATCATTCTCTTCATTGTACCTTCACTTCCTTGCTCCTGCTCACTGATACTTCCCAGGGATTCTCTGTAACCTTTAGATGGGCCCAGACTGAGTATTCTACTGAACTGTGAATATGTTAAAGATGCAAATCTGCGTTCTCTGTGTTTTAGGTTCTTAGCACTGTGCTTTGCACCTAAGAAATTGCGAGAACTCAAATTCATTGTCTCAACATTTAACAGATATTTTAAGTGCATTTTGACATGAGAAAGGACATTTTTGTACAAAAAAATGCACTATAATTTTATTGTTAGTAAATTTCTGTTTTACAGACCTCTGTAAATCCTCTTCTTCATAAAAGCAGTGAGAAAACTGTCAAAAAATGTGGCCATCAACTTTTCAATAACTCTGTAAATTAATCAGAGATTTGTAGTAACACATGAAGTAGTTTAATCAAGAAAAACAGCTGAATCTTGGTAGGAACAGTGGGATTTGTGGCTATAACTTGTCCTATTCTTGTTCTCCTTTCTCAGCTCCATGGTAGCATGATAAACCAACAGCCTGCAATAAAAAGCAACAACCTGGCAGCTACCAGGGTGGGCAGAAAGGAGTCTGAATTCCTTTAAAGCCTCATTGTTAAAGAAATGTCATTATCTGACCTGTCTGGAGGCTCCATGGAAGACACCACTTGCAAGACTGCTTTTATTTGACCTAATGTGGAGCTCATTCAGTATGAAAAGTCTTTTTCCTCAGGATGTTGGTCAAATATATTTAGAGGCAATGTTTTAACCTCACAGGTGCCCAAGGTAGTGAGTAACAGTGGGGGCAAACAACAGATTAACCAAAAAGCCTAAAAGAAAAAGCAATGAAACGATATGCCAATAGGGGTTTGGAAAAGCTCACATATTTCTGGGTATCTAGAAGACCATGCATCTGTATGGGGTTGTGAGCATGCCTAGTGTCATGGACTTAATCGCATCCTTTCAAAATTCTTATGTTGAAATACTAACTCCCAATATCTCAGAATGTGACTTTAATTAAAGATAATTAAGATAAAACAAGGTCATATGGGGCCCCATTCTATCACTGGTGATCTTCCAAGAAGAGGAGATTTTGACACAAACACATAGGAGAGGAAGAAACAGAGAGAAAATGGCCACCTGCAAGCCATGGAGAGAGACCTTCAAAGAAGATGAACCCTGCCAACAACTTGATCTAGGACCTTTAGCTCCAAGAACTATGAGAAAATTAATTGCTATTGTTTAAGGTACTTAGTCCAGGGAACCTTGTTAAGATAGCTCTAGCAAATTGATACACAGAGAGTTGTGTGCCTGATTGGGAAAGACCTGAGAAAACCTTAAGCTCTCCACCCTGGCTGGCCTTTAAGCCCTGTGCAAATGGGAAATAAAGGCTAAGACAGAGTTGTCAATTGCCTGACTCAGTGTTGAAGGTGTGGCCCCATAAACATAGCACTCCCAGAAAATTCTGGGAAATATATTGGTTTTAGGAATTTAGGAAAATCCTTGTCTACTTATTAGGTGATCCCTAAACCACTCAGATAGACTTTACAGAATTAGTTCAGAAAAGCCAATTAAAAAACAAAACAGAAACCAGCAACAATAATAAACCTTAGGGAGGAGGGATAATATAATTTACCGAGTTGCCATGTTATATCATCTAAAATGTCCAGTTTTCAGTGACAATATTATGAAACATTGAAAGAAAAAAAAGTGTGGCTCACGCACAGGGGAAAAAAGGCAAGTGGTAGAATCTGCTTGAAGAAAGCAACAACAGTGGAATTACTGGACAAAGACTTTAAATCAACGATTTTAAATACTTTAATAAAAACTAAAGGAAACCATGTTCAAAGAAATCAGCTATTTTCACTCCTTTACTAAAAACTAAAGGGAACCATGTTCAAAGAACTAAAAAGGAAGTATGACAATAATATCTCCCCAAATACAGAATATACCAGTGAAGAGACAGAGATTAAAAAAAAAAAAAGAAGAAAAAAGTAACTCTGGAGTTGGGAAGTGGACTAACTTAATGCAAAACTCACTGGGAAAAAACTGCGAGTTTTCTCTGACTGCAACAACAAATTACCGCCAATAACAGCAACAGCAACTTATTCTTCCCTGGTTCTGGAGGCCAGAAGCCTGAAGTCAGTTCACTGGGCCCAAAACAAGGTGTGAGTAGGACCAAGCACCCTCCAGAGGCCCTAGGGGAGAATCTGTTTCTTCCTTTTGCAGCTTCTATTGACTGCTGGCATTCCTTGGCTGTGGTCACATCACTCTAATCTCTGCTTGTACCTGTATGGTCACATTATGTTCCCTCTTCTGTCTAAAACCAAATACACCTCTGCCTCTCTCTTACAAGGATACACATCATTGCATAACCAAAATGATCTCTTCCATGCAGTGCAAAATCTGATGGTTGTCAGTCTCTCATACATAGTATTCTATTTATTTTGAAATGTGAAGGGCATTGTATTATTGGTTCAGATCCAGGTAAATTGGTGTATTTGTTGGTAGGAGAATGTAGAAGTTCATTTGCTGATAACTAAAGGGAGGATTTTGCAAAAGAAATACAGGGAATGGTTTAGAAGAAGCAAACTGTAGTTATGAGAACTCTGACAATGCCTTTCTGCCTATGTTCTTGGGCCAGGGAAAATGAGCAAATGCTGCTTAAGATTACAGGTGAAAGTTACTTAAAACCAGGTGGTAGAGAAAGTTCTAGAGTTACTGAGAATGCAGTGGTTCTTTATGATATTATTATTATGATATTTATTATTATTATTATTATTATTATTACCTTAAACTTTCCAGAGATTATGGTGGCAGGGAGTTCAACTGCCCAGTAATAATCAGAGATAAAGGGTCATAAAGTAATCTGGAGCCAAAAAATAGAGATAGGAGAAACTTCTGCCCCTGGAAAAAGCACGAAAGACAGAGAGAGAGCCGCCGGGCAGATAAGTGACTTTGAATGTCCAGAACTAGATAGAACCTTGTGAACTGCACAGTAGTTCATGGATGCTGTTAGCGGTGATCCTGTGCTTTCAGAAATGTCACTGTCACATTACTATTGATATTGGATTTTAAAATTGCGCCTGTGTCTGTGGTACACAATTTACCAGTGATGGCTGTAAGACCCATTTTCACTAGTTATTAAAAATTCTGGCAGGAGGAACTTGATACTGCTGAGATCAAGCTGTGACCACAAAGGTTCAGGGTCTGGTGATGCTCTCAGTTGAGTGACAGAGCCGGGAGGATATGGTGACTGACAATCTCTGGGAAGTAACATCAGCTTAAATATATCAGTTTCAAACACATGTGTGCTCAGGAAGTCTGTCTCACTTCCCTGAGCAAAGCGCCGTGGGTGAAAAGAATCATTTGATCTTAGCAAGCAGGCCCAGGCTTTCCGGGGACCAGCCTAGGTGAATGAGGGGCTGGATGGGGTGCAGTGACATGTGTGAGCTGCTCTAGGATGAGCAGCTGCATAAAACAAACAAAAAAATTTAATGAAAAAAAGTGCAGTAGCTCTTTACTTTGCCCAGACACACGTTCTCATTGTGTAATAGCCAGGTGCACTGACCACATTTATGGTAATTTCTCAATCTTAGTGCACAGATTTTAGATCTGAACAAAATGTACTGTAGAGGAATGACACAAGATGAAAGCAGAATGAATTTAACTGGCTATGTTACTAATATAGGAAGCATCTAATTGAAGAAAAGAGCATCATTGTTTAGTCTGTAGGACAGACGTTTTATTACCATTGAGAAGAATTTACAAAACTTGAAAGGTGATGTTTATCCCCTCAGTAAAAGCAGTAAGAATTGTACTTCACAGCTGAACTTTCATTTTTCTCTTATGCCTGACTCGCTAAGGATACTTTTTTTTAAAAAATATTTTTTATGTTTATTTTTATTTTTGAGAGAGAGAGCGCATGCACGCACACACAAGTTGGGGGAGGGGTAGAGAGGGAGACAGAATCCAAAGCAGGCTCCAGGCTCCAACCTGTCAGCACAGAGCTGGATGCGGGGCTCGCACCCCCCCAATGTGAGATCATGACCTGAGCCAAAGTCGGTCGCTCAAGGGACTGAGCTACCCAGGCGCCCCACTAAGCATACATTTGACTAAAAATTACAGTTAGAAGTCAAACTTGGGTAAACACAAATTTTGAAAGCCTAATAATTTGGCAGCGGCTTTGTTTCCAGACTTAAAATAATGTCACCTCTGACCTTTTGGGCTGAATACATGTGAAACCTTATAAATACTTGACTGTAGATCTGTCTATGGGTCTATAGGTCTATAAAGACCTATCTGTCATTATGCTAATATTCACCTTATAGTATATAGTGTACATACTATATAAAATATATAAAAGTTTTTCTTTTTGTTTTAAAAGGTACTTTTGCTTTCCATTTTTTTAATTCTCTATTTATAGTGACAACTATTAGGAAGACTTTTGCTTGTCATTTTCTGTAAACTCTGAATGTTCTCATTTATAGCTTGGTTGCAACAAAGGAAACAGACAGTGCAAGATCTCGAAGTGCTCCAATGTCACCTTCTGACTTTCTGGATAAATTAATGGGGAGGACATCAGGGTATGATGCAAGAATCAGACCCAATTTTAAAGGTAATTATCTACTTACTACTATATTTGAAATGTGTTTTGAATGTTATTAAACAAAATAAATTTTCAGATTGATTCCACCAAAAATTCTAATGCTTATTTTCAGTAATTATGCAAAGATATGTTTTGAAAGAAAAACTCTATTCTTATGTTAATTTTTCTCAGAATTCGGCTTCTTTGAACCAATAGTGTTTGTTTTTCCTTCTTTGTTATGGTAATTATTGTCATGATGATTCATTTTAGGAAAAAAATATATATATATACATTCCACTCACTGGAATAGAATCTTCTTTAGAGCTGGCAATAAACCATATTTTAAATTCCCCACAGCAAGACTCTTTTATATTGTGGAGAATCAAATGGTTGTTGAATTTATGTACTGGGTAAAGAGTCTGGATAACTAAAAGCCACTGATAACATTTCAAAAATCATTCCCTCTACAAAATTTTTACTTAAATGTATAAGAAAGAGTGTAATTATCAGTTTAAGAATACCCACCTTTATTCTTCTGTTTAATATAGTGAAAAGGAGCATATTTATACATGTCATATGTGGAATATCCAGAACCACAATGTGTCCTAGGGTAAAAGATTAGAAAACTACTTCTATGTCTGTATTTATTTAATATATCTTGAATAATATTCTATTTAATAAATAAAATAATCCAAATAATAAGAATACATACCATTTCCATGAGATTCAGTTAAGCTATTTTTATTCTTAAAGGTGAAAAGAAATACAATATAATCTAAATGATTTTTTTTTCTGAATTTGTTCTTATGGGGAAAAAAAAAGGAATTGTTTAGCACTGGTTTAAGAATTATTTACAGAGGACTGATAAATACCAAGAATGGGTAGTAGGAGAAAAATATAGGAGTAAAATTTGTTGATAATTTATAAGTAAAAAACTATGAATTGTTTCAATTTCAAAATTATTTCGACATTTATATTATGGATTGTATTTCTTGATTTAAGCATGTTGACCATAAATATTCTTAACTGCATGAGAAGAACACTAAATGTAAAGCCATGAGGAAATAGTGCAGCTTAAGAGATATCATATATAAATGAAACAAGAGATTTCAGCATCATGAGGATCTTTTACAAATTGCAGAACAGCAGTAACCTTGACATTAGGTTGAGAACTAACTTTGAATTGACCTTAAATATATGCAGTTGTCATTTTAGTAAACAGCAAGAAACATAATCAGCAATTAGTAGATTCATTATGGTGATTCCATTCAGTGGTTCAAAGTATTGCTTTGTTTTCACTGAAAACTAAAGAGAAAAATGTGTTCTATTTTTAAATGTCTGTGAATATTTTAAAAACCACATAAACACTCAATGGAGGTCTTCCTAAAAATATAGGTAAGTTACTAACTGCACAATAGTGGTCCCAGTGCCTTTACTGCTGTCTTGGAAAATTTACTTTCATTTTATCATTTCAATCACTTAACAGACAAAGGAAATTTTAAACCATCTTCAATGTGATTAATATTACTATTAATGTGTGAGACCAGGAAAGGACTGAAAAGATTTGGTTTTGCTTAAAAAAAGTAGTGATTTTTTTAAAAAATGAAAATACATTTCTAAAAACTAGCTGATAACCCAACCAGTTTAGAGGTGAGGAGATTTGTTTTTTAATGTCTATTTACTTATTTTTGAGAGACAAAGACCATGAGAGGGGCAGAGAGAAAGGGAGACAGAGAATCGAATATCTTACACTCTGAATATCAGAAAAGCAAGTGGACGCTCATATGATTACCATAATGTCAGTTTTTAAAAAATGATAACTTAATGAATTAGTTCTTAGCGAACACTCTTGTTTTTCCATTCAAACGTTGTTGTCTCTAGGGAATGCTCACAGCTTCTTCCCCCAATTCAGCACATTCGACAGTTTCTTTTTGTTGAATAAAATAACATCGTAATCCTTTGACCATCATTTTGTTGCTTAATACTGAAATATAAATAAAATATATTTAAATATTTTTTAGGTATATATGTCCTAACAAACTAAATACAAGACATATCAGAAGACGATTGTATAAGTCCCTCTATTGTCAGGTACCTAGGCACCCACCATGTCTCCTTAAGAAAAGTTCATCTGGGCTGCCTGGATGGCTCATTCGGTTAAGTGTCCGACTTCAGCTTAGGTCAGGATCTCACAGTTCGTGAGTTCGAGCCCCGTGTTGGGCTCTGTGCTGACAGTTCGGAGCCTGGAGCCTACTTCAGATTCTGTGTCTCCTCCTCTCTCTGCCTCTCCCCCTCCTCATGCTCTGTCTCTCAATAATATATAAATGTTAAAAAAAATTTAAAAAGAAAAGTTCATCAGACAGAAGTATGAAGTGAAGAAACTGTTCTGGTAATATTTAACTCAGTTTTTCTGTGTAGTATCTCACAAGACTAAAACTACACCATCCCCCACAACCCTGCCATATTGATATTTTCCCCTTTGTCTATTTTTTTTTAAGAATTTATTTGGCTAATCAAACTAGCTTAAAGTGGTTATTACATATATATTTTGCCTCTAAGTTTGTCAAAGACAAGGAATTAATACTGTAATATTTTAAGGGCATGACCATCAGTAGTGTGATATGTGATACTCCACTAGTTTTTTTGTTAATAATTAAGTAAAATTAAATATTTTTTAAAAGAATAGGGATGGGAATTTGTCAAAGTAGATATAATAATGTATTACAATAACTTGAATGATTTAGTCCTCACATCTTCAAAGATTAAAATGTTAATAAAAAATAAATCTAGAAAATAATTTACTTTGATAATTACTCACACAATAGGCAAGTGTTTTCAAAATACACAAGCATTGGAAAACACCTCTCAGGGGTATTTAACCTCTCATGGAGTTATAAATTTTGCAAGAGAAAAACAAAATCTTAATATTGACCTTCACAGACAATTTACAGAGACTAAATAAGAATGTTCAACCTCATTAGCAATCAATGAAGTGCAAATTATAATAATAACGTGATAGGACTTTCACCTTTCAAAATATAAACATTTAAAAATAATATGAATTATTTCAGGTTAAATGCATGAAGGAAATTTATTTCTGGAATATTGATTTCAAATTTGTGATTGTTTTCATGAGTATATATACATCAAAAGGGAATTTATCTTGTGGGCCATAGTGGAGAACAACTATTTAAAAATATAAAATGACTGGGAAGGAGCCAAGATGGCAGAACAGCATGGAAGTTATTTGGGTGTCACATCCATGAAATACAGCCAGACCAACACTAAACCATCCTACACACCTAGAAAATTGATTAGAGGATTAACACAACAATCTGCACAACCTGAACCACAGAATTCAGCAGGTACATGGGGTGGAGAGGGGAACTTGGGAAGAGAGAAGCTGGTGGCAGACAGGGAGCCGCTTTTCCAGGCAGAGAGAGGACAGAGGGTAGGTCGGTGGGGGAGAATACGGGAAAAACACTCCCCCCCAAAAGCAGCTGGAGAGAAGTGGAAAATTGGAAACAGCTGCAGGGAACAAACCAAAAAGGGAGAAAGGAGAAAGGAGAAGTTTTAAATTCCATTAAGACTGTAAACAGGGGAGCACAAAGTCTGCAACTCCGCAGCTCAATAACTGGTGATGCTCTGGTGGGAAGGGCAAATCCCCAAGAACAGAGTGGGGTCTAAGAGGTTCTTGGGCCACATGGGGAAAAGCAGTTCTACTGCTGGAAGGACATTTGGTAGAGACTGTTGAAGCCACCTAGTCCCAGCAGACCCCAGAAAATGGCCACATTTGCTGGTGCTGGAGCAAGGTCGTTAATGGTGAAGCCTGGTGCTACATGAGTGTTGTGATTTTCCATAATCCCTGAAAAGTTGCTGCTACACTATCTCGCGAACTTTTACTGGGACAGGCTGGCACCTGGCTGCAGTCTCGGGGCACTGGCAGCAGCAGGGTCCAGCAAGCGTTCCTGGGTGCACCCAACATTCAGCCATTGCTCATTTGGCCATTGCTTATTCGGCCATTGCTTGGTGAGACCCTCCCGCAGAGGGGTGGAATGAGGCAAAGCCGCAGTCCTTCAGAAGTAAGGGGCCGGGGAAAACAGCCACATCTGAGACAAAACTTGGGAGAGAGGTACTGCCTGGGGCCTGGTCACGGAGAGTGAAAAAGCTGGGAGTGGACGAAAGCTGAAGACAGAGGACGGTTGCGCAATTGCTGATCTGGGAGAAGAGAGTTCCTATACTAGAGACTGGGTAGCTGGGTGATGCCATTTTCACTGCTCCTGCACATGTGCATACGCACCTATGAGCACCGCAACAATCCAACCCAGTAGGCTAGCAGTGCCATCTAGTGGAGAATGGAGCAGTTACACTGAGCCCTGCCGAACTGGACCAACCTTGCTCTTCAAGAACACAAGTCTTACTGCCTACTTAGTTTATGGACTATAAAGTGCTACATAGTCTGACTTCTAGGGGAAAATGAAATAATTTCAGTCCTATTTCAATCTGTTAGCAGGTCCATGTATTCAATATTCTTTCTTCTTTTTTTCTCTTTTACACTACTTTTCTTTTTCTTGAATACAGAAATAGAAAAAATTCATTTTTATTTTCAATTTTTATTAAAAATATATTTTTTAATTTTTTAAACATATATTTTACATTTGTATAAATTTTTTCAAATTCTATCTTACTTCCATCATTTTATTTTAGTCTACTTCAGTGTATTCACCTTTTCAAATTTTCAAACAATTTCTTTTTTCCCTCTTTTTTCTATTTTTCGTTTCTTTTCTTTTTCTTGAATACAGAAAGAGAAAAAAATCATTTTTATTTTTAATTTTTATTAAAATTTTTTTCTTTATTTTTTCTACAATATTCTTTATTTTTGTGTAAATTCTTTCAAATTCTATTTTACTCCCATCATCTCATTTTAGTCTACTTCAGTGTATTCATTTTTTCAAATTTTCAAGAGATTTCCTTTTTTTTTCTTTCCCCACCTTTTTTTCTCTAATCTGTCAAACCACTTCCAACACCCAGACCAAAACACACCTAGGATTTAGCATCATTTATTAGATTTTGTGTGTGTGTTTAATTTTTTAATTTTTGTTTTTTTAATTTTAATTTTTCTACCTCATTAATTCCTTTTCTCCCTTCAAAAGGACAAAACGAAGGAATTCACCCCAAAAGAAAGAGCTCGAAGAAATGACAGCCAGGAATTTAACCAATGCAGATACAAGCAAGATGTCTGAACCAGAATTTAGAATCACGATAATAAGAATACTAGCTGGAGTTGAAAATAGATTAGAATCCCTTTCTGCAGAGATAAAAGAAGTAAAAAATAGAATGAAATTTAAAATGTTGTAACTGAGCTGCAATCACAGATGGATGCAGTGTCAGCAAGGATGGATGAGGCAGAACAGAGAATCAGTGGTATAGAGGAGAAACTTATAGAGAATAATGAAGCAGAAAAAAAAGAGGGAGATTAAGGCAAAAGAGCATGACTTAAGAATTAGAGAAATCAGTGACTCATTAAAAAGGAACAACATCAGAATCATAGGGGTCCCAGAAGAGGAAGAGAGAGAAATAGGGGTAGAAGGGTTATGTGAGCAAATCATAGCAGAAAACTTCCCCAACCTGGGGAAAGACACAGATGTCAAAATCCAGGAAGCACAGAGGACCCCCATTAGATTCAACAAACACCGACCATCAATAAGGCATATCATAGTCAAATTCACAAAGTACTCAAGCAAGGAGAGAATCATGAAAGCAACAAGGGAAAAAAGTCCCTAACCTACAAGGGAAGACAGATCAGGTTTGCAGCAGACCTATCCACAGAAACTTGAGGCCAGAAAGGAGTGGCAGGATATATTCAATGTGCTGAATCAGAAAAATATGCGCCAAGAATTCTTTACCCAGCAAGGCTGTCATTCAAAATAGAAGGAGAGAAAAAAAGTTTCCCAGACAAATGAAAATTAAAGGCGTTTGGGGCGCCTGGGTGGCTCAGTCGGTTGAGTGTCCAACTTCGGCTCAGGTCATGATCTCGCGGTCTGTGAGTTTGAGCCCCATGTTGGTCTCTGTGCTGACAGCTCAGAGCCTGGAGCCTGCTTCGGATTCTGTGTCTGCCTCTCTCTCTGACCCTCCCCCACTCATGCTCTGTCTCTCTCTGTCTCAGAAATAAACATTAAAAAAAATTTTTAAAAAATTAAAGGAGTTTGTCAGCACTAAACCAGCCCTGTAAGAAACTTCAAGGGGGACTCTCTGAGAAAAGAAAAAATGAAAAAAAATTATATATATATATATATATATATATATATATATATGCAACAAAGCAACAAAGATTAGAAAGGACTAGAGAACACCACCAGAAACTCCAACTCTACAAGCATCCTAATGGCAATAAATTCATATCTTTCAGTACTCATTCAAACGTCAATGGACTCAATGCTCCAATCAAAAGACATAGGGTAACAGAATGGTTAAGAAAACAAGATCCATCTATATGCTGTTTACAAGAGACCCACTTTAGACCTAAAGACACCTTCAGATTGAAAATAAGGGGATGGAGAACAATCTACCATGCTAATTGTCAAGAAAAGAAAGCCAAAATAACCATACTTATATCAGACAATCTAGACTTTAAAATAAAGACTGTAACAAGAGATGCAGAAGGGCATGATATCATAATCAAGGGGTCTATTCACCAAGAAGACCTAACAATTGTAAACATTTATGCGCCAAGTGTGGACACCCAAATATATAAATCAATTAATCACAAACATAAAGAAACTCATCGATAATAATTCCATAATAGTAGGAGACTTCAACACCCCATTCACATCAATGGACAGATCATCTAATCAAAAAATCAACAAGAAAACAATGGCTTTGAATGACACACTGGACCAGATGGACTTCACAGATATATTTAGAACATTTCATCCTAAAGCAGCAGAATATACATTCTTCTCCAGTGCACATAGAACGTTCTCCAGAATAGACCATATACTGGGACACAAATCAGCCCTAAGTAAGTACAAAAAGATCGAGATCACAACGTACATATTTTCAGATCACAATACTATGAAACTCAAAATCAACCACAAGAAAAAATTTGGAAAGGTAACAAATACTTGGAGACTGAAGAACATCCTACTAAAGAATGAATGGGCTAACCAAGCAGTTAAAGAAGAAATTGAAAAGTATATGGAAATCAATGAAAGTGATAACACCACAACCCAAAACTTCTGGCATGCAGCAAAGGTGGTCATAAGAGGTCATAAGAGGTCCTAAAGAAGGAAGAAAGATCTCAGATACACAACCAAATCTTACGACTTAAGGAGCTGGAAAAAGAACAGCAAATAAAACCCAAAACCAGCAGAAGACAGGAAATAATAAAGATTAGAGAAGATATTAATGGTATTGAAATCAATAAAACAGTAGAACACATCAATGAAGCCAGAAGCTGGTTCTTTGAAAGAATTAACAAAATTGACAAACCACTAGCCAGTTTGATCAAAAAGGAAAAGGAAAGGACCCAAATAAATAAAATCCAGAATTAAAGAGGAGAGATCACAACCAACTCAACAGAAATAAAAACAATAATAAGATAATATTATGAGCTATTATATGCCAATAAAATGGGCAATCTGGAAGAAATGGACAAAATCCTAGAAACATATACACTACCAAAACTGATACAGGAAGAAATAGAAAAATTGAACAGACCCATAACCAGTAAGGAAATCCAATTAGTAATCAAAAATCTGCCAAAAAATAAGAGTCCAGGGCCAGGTGGCTTTCCAGGGGGATTCTATCAAACATTAAAGGAAGAGTTAACACCTATTCTCTTGAAGCTGTTCCAAAAACTAGAAATAGAAGGAAAACTTCCAAACTCTTTGTATGAAGTCAGCATTACCTTGATTCCATAACCAGACAGAGACCCCACTAAAAAGGAAAAGTATAGACCAATATCCCTGATGAACATGGATGCGTAAATCCTCAACAAGATACTAGCTAACCCGATCCAACAATACATTAAAAAAATTATTCATCATGACCAAGTGGGATTTATACCTGGGATGCAGGGCTGGCTCAATATCTGCAAAACAATTAACGTGATTCATCACATCAGTAAAAGAAAGGACAAGAACCATGTGATCCTCTCAATAGATGCAGAGAAAGCGTTTGACAAAATACAGCATCCTTTCTTGATAAAAACCCTCAAGAAGGTAGGGATAGAAGGAGCATACCTCGAGATCATTAAAGCCATATATGAACGACCCAACGCTAATATCATCCTCAGTGGGGAAAAACTGGGAGCTTTCCCCCTAAGGTCAAGAACAAGACGGGGATGTCCACTCTCACCACTGTTATTCAACATAGTATTGGAAGTCTTAGCCTCTGCAATCAGACAACACAAAGAAATAAAAGGCATCCAAATCGGCTAGGAGGAGGTCAAACTTTCACTCTTTGCAGGTGACATGATACTCTATATGGAAAACCCAAAAGATTCCACCAAAAAACTGCTAGAACTGATTCATGAATTCAGCAAAGTTACAGGATACAAAATCAACACACAGGAATCAGTTGAATTCCTATACACCAACAATGAAGTGACAGAAAGAGAAATCAAGGAATTGATCCCATTTACAGTTGCACAAAAAACCATGAAATACCTGGGAATAAATCTAACCAAAGAGGTGAAAAATCTATACACTGAAAACTATAGAAAGCTTATGAAAGAAACTGAAGAAGACACAGAAAAATGGAAAAAGATTCCATGGTCCTGGATAGGAAGAACAAATATTGTTAAAATGTCAATACTACCCAAAGCAATCTACATGTTCAATGCATCCCTATCAAAGTAACACCAGCATTCTTCACAGAATTAGAACAAATAATCCTAAAATTTTTATGGAACCAGAAAAGACCCCGAATAGCCAAAGTGATGTTGAAAAAAAAAAACCAAAGCAGACTTCAAGCTATACTACAAAGCTGTAACCATCAAGACAGTATGGTACTGGCACAAGAACAGACACTCAGATCAATGGAACAGAATAGAGAACCCACAAATGGACCCACAAATGGACCAGAAAATGGACCTACTAATCTTTGACAAAGCAGGAAAGAATATCCAATGGAATAAAGACAGTCTCTTCAGCAAATGGTGCTGGGAAACCTGGACAGCAACATGCAGAAGAATGAACCTGGACCACTTTCTTACACCATACACAGAAATAAACTTAAAATGGATGAAAGACCTAAATTTAAGACAGGAAGCCATCAAAATCCTCAAGGAGAAAGCAGGCAAAAACCTCTTTGATCTTGGCTGCAGCCACTTCTTACTGAACACGTCTCCAGAGGCAAGGGAAGCAAAAGCAAAAATGAACAACTGGGACCTCATCAAAATAAAAAGCTTCTGCACAGTGAAGAAAACAATCAACAAAACTAAAAGGCAACAGACAGAATGGGAGAAGATATTTGCAAATGGCATATCAGATAAAGGGTTAGTATCCAAAATCTATAAAGAACTTATCAAACTCAACACCCAAAAAACAAATAATCCAGTGAAGAAGTGGGCAAAAGACATGAATAGGCACTTCTTCAAGGAAGACATCCAGATGGCCAACCGACACATGAAAAAATGCTCAACATCACTCATCATCAGGGAAATACACATCAAAACCACAATGAGATACCACCTGACACCTGTTGGAATGGCTAACATTAACAACTCAGGCAACAATAGATGTTGGTGAGGATGCGGAGAAAGAAGATCTCTTTTGCATTGTTGGTGGGAATGCAAACTGGTGCAGCCACTCTGGAAAACAGTATGGAGGTTCCTCAAAAAACTAAAAATAGAACTACCCTATGACCCAGCAATTGCACTACTAGGCATTTATCTAAGGGATACAGGTGTGCTGTTTCAAAGGGACACATGCACCCCCATGTTTATAGCAGCACTATCAACAATGGCCAAAGTATGGAAAGAGCCCAAATGTCCGTCAATGGATGAATGGATAAAGAAGATGTGGTATATACATATATATGTGTATATATATATATATATATATATATATATATATATATATGTGTGTGTGTGTGTGTGTGTGTGTATTGTACACACACACACAATACATACATATATATATATATATATATATATATATATATATATATATACACTTAAACCACATCTTCTTTATCCATTCATCCATTGATGGACATTTGGGCTCTTTCCGTACTTTGGCTATATATATGTATACAAACACACACACACACACACACACACACACACACACACGGAGTATAATTGGCAATCAAAAAGAATGAAATCTTCCCATTTGCAACTACATGGATTGAACTGGAGGGTATTATGCTAAACGAAGTTAGTCAGTCAGAGAAAGACAAATATCATATGACTTCACACATATGAAGACTTTAAGACACAGAACAGATGAACACAAGGGAAGGGAAGCAAAAAATAAAAATAAAAACAAGGAGGGGGACAAAATCTTAAATATGAAGAACAGAGGGTTACTGGAAGGGTTGTGGGAGGGGGGATGGGTTAAATGGGCAAGGGTCACTAAGGAATCTACTCCTGAAATCATTGTTGCACTATTTGCTAACTAATTTGGATGTAAATTGAAAAAGAAATCAAAAATAAAACAGGTTAATAAAAAATAAAAATTAAAAAAGTAGGAAATTCTGCTACTTGCAATAATATGGGTGGATAGACCTTAAGGATATTACACTAAGTAAAATAAGTCAGAGAATTACAAATTCTGTATGCTCTCACTTATTTGTGGAATATTTAAAAAGAATTAAATTTATAGATACAGAGAACAGATTGGTAGTTGCCAGAGGAAGGGGATGGGTGGGGGCGAAGGGAGTAGGCAAATTGGGTGAAGGTAGTCAAAAGGTACAAACTTCCAGTTCTAAGATAAAAAAGTCCCGGGGAAGGGATGTACCGCATGGTGACAATAGTTACCAATACTGTACCATATACATAAAAGTTGCTAAGAGAGTAAATCATAAAAGTGAATAAGAAAAAATTGCAACTATGTGGTGATAGATGTTCACTAAACTTACTGTGGTGATCATTTTGCAACACAAACACTTGTCAAATCACTATGTTGTATATCTGAAACTAATATAATGTCATATACCAATTATATCTCAATAAAATTAATTAAAAGTAAAAAATATATAAAAATAAAAATATAAAATGACTTTTGTTAAATGTTACTCTGATTTTATTTTTTATATACTGCTAACATAAAATATCTAGATGTAGACATTTTTCTTTGATGTAAATTATGATATGTGTTTGTATTTTTCTCTAAAAAAATCTCTAAAAAAAGCTACACCTTTAAAAATCTGACCTGTTTAAGATTAAATGTTTTAAATATGTTATTAAAATATACCCACAAAAGTAGGAATAAATAATTTTCTGAAAACACTTTAAATTGGCACTGAGCACAGATAGCACAGTCTCTTGTATCAAAAATTATCTTAGTAATTAAATTAAATATAACTATTAACTACTTATAAAAATAAATACTGAAAGAAATTAAAACATCCAAATGCCTGAGTCACCAACATTTTCTTTTTCACTAATTAATAAGCTGTTCTTTTCCCCTCCAGAATACTCATAACTTACTTAAACTTTTATGAGAATCATGTTTCTCAAAAAAACAAAACAAAACAAAAAAAAAACCCACCCTCTTTGCCTGTAGGATAATTTGAGAGCGAAAACAACTCCAAATCTCTGTTATATCTTAGTTCTGTTAAGTACAATGATTTCTTTTTTTTTAATTTTTTTTAACATTTATTTATTTTTGAGAGACAGAGAGAGACAGGGCATGACCAGTGGAGGGGCAGAGAGAGAGGGAGACACAGAATTCAAAGCACAGAGCCTGGTGTGGGACTTGAACCCACGGACCATGAGATCATGACCTGAGACAGAGTCGGATGCTTAACTGACTGAGCCGCCCAGGCGCCCCTGATTTCTATTATAAAGAATACACCAAATAACAACAACTGGGTTTGGAAATGATCTGAGAGTCTTCTAAAAAGAATTAGCAAAGGGGCGCCTGGGTGGCTCAGTCGGTTGGGCGACCGACTTCGGCTCAGGTCATGCATGATCTCACACTCCGTGAGTTCGAGCCCTGCATCGGGCTCTGTGCTGACAGCTCAGAGCCTGGAGCCTGTTTCGGATTCTGTGTCTCCCTCTCTCTGACCCTCCCCTGTTCATGCTCTGTCTCTCTCTGTCTCAAAAATAAATAAACGTCAAATAAAAAAAAAAATTTTAAAGAATTAGCAAATAAAGCTTCACATGTCATTAAACTTGTTGACCCTTCAACAGAAATTAGAGTTTTGCATAAATCATTATTTTAAAAATGTGGCCTTAGAGGACAGAAATGATATGTATAGGAACTGTTGCTTCCATCCTAAAAACAAAAATAATAGGCAGACAGCACTATTTCTTTCCTGGAATTTGAAATTCTTTCTCTTTAGAACTCTTCCTGTCTAGGGGAAAAGTAGAAACAAAAGAGGCACAGTGACAGAAAGCATTGCACTGCAGACTGAACCTCATGGTCCCCAGAGCCAGTCATGTAACTGGCTTGGAGGTCCAGACAACTTAAGGGAAGACCCCCAAATCCTTGTACCCAGCAGTTTCTTGAATTCATATTTACATCCGACCTTTTTTTTTTTTAATTTCCAAGTTTCCCTTTTTTCTTTTTTTTTTTAAGTTTTATTTCTATCTCTCTCCACACAGACAAAGGTACAATAAAACACTTCCTCATTTTCAGAACAGGAGTAATTTAAAAATATACTTTCTGGGGGCGCCTCGGTGGCTCAGTCGGTTAGGCGTCCAACTTTGGCTCAGGTCATAATCTCGCAGTCCATGAGTTCCAGCCCTGTGTAGGGCTCTCTGCTGACAGCTCAGAGCCTGGAACCTGCTTTGGATTCTGTGTCTCCTTCTGTCTCCATCTCCCGCCCCCTCCCCCCCCCACCATCTGTCTCTCTTTCTCAAAAGTAAATAAATAACCAAAAAAAAAAACCTCCTCAAAAATACACTTTCTGATCATCTTTTTTTTTTTTTTAATCTAGGCTTTTTAAAGAGTGGTTTTATGTTCACAGAAAAATTGATTGGAAAGTACAGAGAATTCTCACATACCCTCTCCCATCCCCTACAATTTCCCCTATTGTTTACATCGTGTATTAGTGTGATACATTAGTTAGAATTGATGAATCAATATTGATTAACTACTGAATAACTATTCATCAACAGTTGATAATGATGTATTATTATTATGAACTGAAGTCCACTGTTCACATTAGGGTTCACTCTTGATGTACATTTTGTGGCTTTTGACAAATGAGTAACCCACATGCAAGCATCATGTCTGTATCGTGCAGAAGAATTTCATTACCCGAAAAATCCCCTGTGCTTCAGCTATGAATGTCATTCTCTTTCCCCCCAAATCTCTGGCAACCACTGATCTTTTTCTGTTTGTAGAGTTTTGTTTTCTCAAGAATGTCATCTAGGTGGAATCCTATAGCATGAAGACTTTTCAAACTGGAAATATGCTTTTAAGGATCTTTCATGTCTTTTTGTGGTTTGATAGCTCATTTCTTTTTATCACTGAATAGTATTACTTGATAATCTCTTGTTTATACATTTGACATTGAAGTAATTTTATACGATGATCAAGCTACAGAATTCTAGCTGAAAAGTTTGTTAGATATTGTTCCATTGCCTACTGACATTTAGTATTTAAAAAAAAATCAATATGCTATTTTGATTTTTGCTCCCTTACATATAGCCTATTTTTTCTAACTGTGCATATTTTTCTTTAAAAAAAAAGTATGGCTTATGCTAGCATTGTTTTGTGTTATTCTCCAAAATAACTTTCTTTTAAAAAAATCTAATCTTTTCTCGTCTATGTCCCACCCATACCCTTTACCCTTTTGTCTTTTTCCTTTATACTTAAGGAGGACTATTCAGATTTGTGGCATAAATGACTCTTTGATATTTTACACGGTGTCATTTGATGTTTATTTATTTATTTTGAGAGAGAGAGAGAGAGAAAGAGAGAGAGAGAAGGGCAGAGAGAGAGGAAGACAGAATAGCAAGCAGGTTCCATGCTGTCAGTGCAGAGCCTGATGAAGGGCTTGATCCCATGAACCATGAGATTATGACCTGAGCCTAAATCAAGAGTTGGATGCTTAACCAACTGAGTCACCTCGACGCCCTTTACATGGTGTTGTTTGGAATGTGTAGGAAGATTTTAATTCTGTGACTGTATTTTGGTGTCTTCACAGTCGTCTTTATCCTAGACCATTCTCCTCAAATGTGAAGTCATGAAAGTTGTGTTACAGGTTGCTAGGCAGGTGCTATTTCATATGTTTAGCTGTTTGTTTTGTTTATGACCACAGTAAAAAACAGGTACCTGAACTTGGTAAAAATTCAATTGTCTGAAAATACTAGTGATGGAAAGCAGCACTTCCTTGCCTCAACGGTCGTTGTTCAAAGCTATTCATTCTTCTTTAAAGCAAACACTCCCAGGATAAAATTGGTTACTTAGGTAAGTACCTGTTCTCATCTGTCCTATTGGTGTCCAGGCCTCTTACAAAGAAGGCAGTAGAAGATTCCTTTGCCCTAATTAGACTTCTGATTTAGTGCCTCAATTTGTATTCACCTCTTCCGTTTTTCTTTTCTGCCCAATGATTTCTCTTTTCTTCCTGCAGGAAAAATTATGTTTATTCATCTTGTTTACTCTATTCAAGCTGCTACTTATATGTGATCGAAATGCTCTGTAGTTCAGGAAAGATCGAGTTGATTTGAGTGCTGATACAGGTTTTGCCTGGTGTGTGTATATGTGTGTGTGTGTGTAGTAAGGAGGTGGTTTTCTGCTATTTCTCTCACTAGAAAGGGAAATCTGGCAGAGGAATTCCTGCCCTGAACAGAATTGTGCTTTAGATGAGTGTTGAGTGTTGACTAAGCTTTGGTCTGGGGTCCTCCGGGTGCCCAAACACAGACACGTTTAGTTTTAAAGTACTGTCAGAAACTCAGCTTTCTCCAATCATCTTTTTTTTTTTTTAACTTTTTGCAAAGAGTTAGAAGTTGAATGAATTCTGGGGATCTAATGCACAGCATTGTGGTTACACTTAATACTGTATTATACACTTATAAGTTGCCAAGTGGGCAGATCATCAATGTTCTCAACACAAAAAAAAGAAATAGTAATTATGTGAGGTGATGGATCTGGAAGCTAAATGCTACAGTGGTAATTATATTGCGGTATATAAGTGTAAAATCAACACAGTGTGCACCATGAGCAATGTTTTATGTCAATCATACCTCAATAAAGCTGGAAAATAAAGCAATTGCGAAAAGTCAGCATTGATTCACAGAACGGTATTATTTCCAATCACCTTAATAAACTATGTTTGTAAAAAAAAAAAAGAAAAAGTTTTTCCATGCCTTCAAGAATTTCTTCGAGAACCTCAGGCCATTCCTGCTCTGCAGGACAGGAAGCAGGGAAGTTGTGTTTTCGTTTTTGTTTTTGTTTTTTTAGTTTATTTACTTATTTTTGAGGCAAGAGGCAGAGAGAGAGGGAGACAGAATCCCAAGCAGACTCTACACTGTCAGCGCAGAGCCAGACGCAGGGCTTGATCTTAGGAACCATAAAATCATTACCTGAGCTGAAATGAAAGCAAGAGTCGGACGCTTAACCGACTGAGCTACCCAGGTGCCCCTGGATGGGAAGCAGAGAATTTTTGAGATAGGTACCCATGGCCTGTCCCAGCAGACCCCTTTTAACTCCCCTCCTCTTTTCGTTCAGAGGATGACCCTAAGCTTTATGTCTCCCTGGGTAGCTCTCCCTTCTCCATACCGTCCTAACCTGCATTTTTTTTAGACTTTGCTCTGTTTCATCCATCAACCATTTTCTTCTCCCTTCTGTATTTTATGTCATTAAACCGATTATGGCCTCCCTCTCATTTTTGGTGTGGTAGCATCATTTTATGTCTTCAGAGCCAAAGAAAACTGGGTTCAGTTTTCCATCTTGAAACAGAAGCATCCAGGAGTCATCTGAAGCTAGAAGCCAGTTTAACAGATGAAAAAGCAATTGAATAGCAAATGAATGTATATCCAAAGACAATAAAATATTGTTTCACTAGACCATTTTACCAGCTTTTTCTAGATTTTAGTTATTTCTTTTGACCCTATTGTTTAGACCCCAGTTGGTCTTTGATAACTCTTAAGTGTAATTTGGATCCAGGCAGAAAGTATTCTCTTAGCAATCACTCAATTACATATTCCTCCTAAACATTTATTGCATATTTGTTGGGTTTTTTTGTTTTGTTTTGTTCTATTTCCAATGATTACTTTCTTTATCTAGAAATAACATTGTTTGTCTTCACAATGTCTTTGTGGTTTCTCTTTTTATCTATAATATTTCCCTATATTAATCCCTTTCTCCCACATCACAAAACTAGTTTGCAAATAGTCTATTCTGCTCTAACACATTCTGTCCCCAGAATGGCATCTGTACCTAAAACTCATTTTCTTCCTGTTTTTTTTTTTCAGGAAAAGTATTAGCATCTTCTTTATCCATTTTAACTATTTCTATTCATCCAGGAGTTATTGTTCTTGAATAAAATTCACAATTATTTTTTGAAAAAGGTATAGTTTCTACTTGCATTGTTACATAATACAAGGTCATTTTGGCAAGAAAAGTGTCTTTAATAATAAATCTTCCTAAAACTATAAATGTTCACCTGAAATGCTCACAAATTTACATTGGTGTGCTCTATATCTTATGTTATCTTTGGTTTTTAGTTTTTAATGTATTTTTCTGTAGTAATTTCTCTTTCCTTAAATTTTAAAACAATCCTAAATTAGCAGAAGATTTACAAATATTGCACAAAACTTTTTTTTTCCTGAACCACTTGAAAGTATGTTGTTGAACTGATGCCCCAATACTTGAGAATATCATACAAATAAGAACATTCATTCTCTTAGACAACCACAATCTAACCGTTGAAACAAGAAAATTAACATGAATATATAGTTATTGTCTAATTCGTGGAGCCCATTCAAATTCTGTCAACTACCTGAGTATTGGCTTCATAGCAAAAAGATCCAGTTTAGAATCATGTCTTGTATTTAGTTTGTCATTTCTCCTTGTTTTATTCGGTTTGAACCACGACTTCATTCTTTTTATGACTCTCATGATCACGACATTTAAAAAATATATTATTATCTCTTTATTTAGCAGAATGTACCTCAGTTTGCATTAGTAATTTTCTTCATGCTTCAGTTTAGGTAATGCATCTTAATAAAAATATCACAGAGTGTTACTTTGTTCTGAGTGCATTTTATCAGATGGTGGACCATGTTAATATTTGCCATCACTGTTAATGTTCATTTTGACTAACTGATTAAGTAGGTATATTCCCATATCTATCTATGTATCTATGTATCTATCTATTTTCTATCTATCTATCTATCTATCTATCTATCTATCTATACGTATATACATGTACAGAGGCATATACATACACACGTGTATATTTATGTATTTATTAATTTACATTTCCATTTTTACTTCCCTATTGAAAACCATGATTTACATTGATATCTCTGATGCATTGGTTTATTCTACTTTCTGAGTTTCCACATTTTAACTTCCTCTTCTGACAGTAAGAAATCTGGCTCCACACCAGCACAGCTACCCCACTATAGGAACATCCTCCTCACTCTGGCTCCCACACCCTGGTGTGCTGCGAATCCCGTCTCCCAGATGTCCTTCTCATCCTATCTGTTTACCCACCCTTCCCATGGCCATCCCAACATGGACGCCTATCTTGTGTTGCCTGACAGAATGGCTTTAAGACTGCATTTTCAGGAAGAAAATGGAGGAAAGGGAACAGAAAGAAGAAACTGGATCCTATTTTTATGCTATTATTTTCAAACTTTTTTCAAGTATCTAACAAATGATTTAAAATCTGGATTTGAAGTCATCATATTTATTTTTATCAAGTAAAAAATAAAAGAATATCTTTCCTTGTGACCTGACTACATACATATGTGTGACATGTACCTACATATGTACATGCATATAGATGTAAATACATTTTTTTTTTGAGATTTAGTCTTTCAATTGCTTTCTGGGTCTTTAAAAAGGGTGAGGTTTTAATGCAACATTACATTAAAAATTTCTTGGAATCATTTTCATGAACACTTGGGCTGCTTTTTGTTTTTTCTTTGTTTGTTGGCTTGAGATTTACCTTGTGAACAATTTTTTCCCTGGTATGAATAGCAATAACATAATTGCCAAGGGTTTGCAATGTACTTTGCCATTTTGCCTTTATCCGTCTCTGAATTTGAAAGGCATATTCTATTTCTTTAAGGGACATCTAAAAGAAAACATGCTGCTGAAAACATCTGTAACTACTGTCGTTTGCTTTTTGGGCCAACGATGGCTAATGTAATGAACAATTTAAAGGCACAATTTGCCATATGGATGCTATCGCAATTATTTGCTCTGTTGCTAAACATAGCAGTGTATTAGATGGATTTAACAGCTTTTGCACTGGCACAGAAAAGTAGCAGATTGGCCAAGGACTGCTAAACAGGTGCTCTCTGTAATGGCAATAGAATATTTACAATCGTCTCTGAGCTTCATTCTCTACAAAGTTTTTGAATATACTTATCAATAGCTAAGGTAGAAAGATTACTCTAATCTGCTGCTCTGATCTGCCACAGACCAGAAGAAGCTTAAAGTACAGAATACAGTGCTTCATAAACATTATGGCACTGCATCCATTTCATTCTTTGTAGTCCATCTACACTGTCACTGCCTGGGTCAGGGCCATTCTGTCTCCCATCTGGACTATAACAGCACATTCCTGTTTTCTCTGTCTCAAAGCTTTTGCCATCCATTCAGCTACTCCCTGTGTTGTGTTGGTTCACTACACAACGATGATGAGAAATCTGTAATGGCTACCTCATCTTCATAAAGTAAATTCCAAATACCTTCAGATCATATCAAAGAGATTCTATGATGTAGCCCAAGAGTATGCTTAAAAACAATGACTTTTATTTTCAAATTTGTTTATACTTTTAGTACTGTTTTTTCATTTTTTAATTTTGTTAAAAATTAAAAAAAATTTTTTTTAATCTTTATTTATTTTTGAGAGAGTAAGAGACAAGAGTGAGAGCAGGGGACAAACAGAGAGAGAGGGAGACACAGAATCCAAGGTAGGCTCCAGGCTCCAAGCTGTCAGCACAGAGCCCGATGTGGGGCTCGAGCCCACGAACTGTGAGATCATGACCTGAGCTGAAGTCGGACACTTAACCGACTGAGCCACCCAGGCACCCCTTTTCATTTTTTAAAAAATAAAATTTTATTGGGGCTCCTGAGTTGCTCAGTGAGTTAAGCATCTGACTCTTGGTTTCAGCTCAGGTCATGATCTCATGGTTCGTGGAATAGAGCCCTGCGTCAGGCTCTGCACTGACGGGGCAGGGCCTGTTGGGATCCTCTCTCTCTTCCTCTCTCCCTGCCCCTCCCATGCTCTCTCTCTCTCTTTCTTTCTCTCTCTTTCTCTCAAAATAAATAAACTTTAAAATAAAATAAAATTATATATATGTATATGTATATAAATACACACATACACACAAATATTTCGAGTGTCTGCTCTATTTTTGAAATTTGGAATTAAGGTTTAGTGCTTAAATTCATTCACCTTTCTTCCGGCTGAAGAAGAGAATACACACATAAGTAGTCAAATGGGAACCACACAGCACTCATGTATGTTCTAATCATCAGGCAAAGAACACACCTTACAACCAGGGGAATAAACGCTAATGCGTAGACTTCAGACCACTGGGATTTACTTTACTACCACATGGAATTTAGACTTTGAAACCAGGCTGACTTTCTGCCTTGAGAAGGAGCTTTCTGAGTGTGATTGGAGTCATGTTGAAGAGGCCAGGGCTGAAATCTGTTTCATATAATATTGAACATCATGCTCTTAAATTATAAGTGAAAAAAGCCTCAATTAGTCACTCCTCCTTTGACCACTGCTCTTCTGTGGAACCATGTTATTTTCCTTATTTCACTCATTGACGTTACTATGCGAGCCTCTGGTAAACTCGGGATGCGAGTGCCACATTTTAGGGAGAAAACAAAAACGTCAGAGGAATCCGCCTAGCACAGTACTTAATACTGAGGCTTTCAGAACCTTCCTGGAATCACTAGGGCCTGCCATAAAGCATAAGCGACACAGAAATGCAACTGAACGGATATCACTAACTTCAGGCCGCAGAAGCCCATGCTGAATGTTTACCTTTGTTCTATTTTTCACCGCTACTATCTAAAATTATACGGATAATAGTTAAATTTATAGGAAGAAATTAAAAAATATAATAAAGGATGCCTCGCTTTTTATTCAATGCCCAAAGAGAAATTAAATAAAAGTCAAAAAAACAAAGACCCTGCCTCTTGCTAGATTAAAATAAGAAGAATCACCACCACTGCCCCGCCCCCCACCGCTGGATGTTTTATTTATTACAATTTCAGCCAAAGAGTTCACAGTCAGATGGAGCAGGCAGCCTTACAGTGACAGCTGTTCCCCCAACATGGATGTACTTCCATCAGCATTTTATTGAAAGATGAATTAACCCAATACCAATGCCCTGTGTTTTCCATCTTCCAAAGGCTGTGAGTCAACAGAGCCCAAGAGAATTTATTCCAGGCTAAACGATATTCCCCAGATTCATAGTACTGTTAACAGCAAAAGAAAATAATAGAGTTTCAGCATTCTTTAGAAAACACAGAATAACCTAGAAAATATGAAAGATTGTTTTTTTCAATATTCCAGATACTCTGTGTACATAGTTTAGAGTTCAATACCTTAGACTTACATAAGTAAAAAAAAAAAAATCTATCAGTTAATTGTGACTTCACGCTTCTCTTGAGATGTGATAAAATGTTCATGAAGTAAAAGATTCGTGTTTTCTCCTCTCTCACATAGTGACATATAAGACACCCTTACCATCTTACAAATTTGTAAATATTAAAAATGACAAAGAAATATTAAAAAGAACTTCTCACTAATAGTCAAATAATTATAGCACCTCCAGGATTCAGGATTTTCATAGGGTTTTCCGCTTGTTTTTAATTTTTGGTTTTAATTTTATAGACAGAGTGTACAAACAGGAGAGAGGACCAGAGAGAGAGAGGGTGGGGGGAAAGAATATCTTAAGCAGACTCGGGGGCTCAATCTTACGACTCTGAGATCACGACTTGAGCTAAAATCAAGAATTGCTCGCTCAACCAACTAAGCCACTCAAGGCCCCAAAGTTTTCTTGTTCTTAAACATCCATCCTTCATATTGAAAACAGTTTACCTTCTCTACCTGTTTAATTTTATGTTCTACACATCTTGATGCTCAATAGGCTTTGGTCTGTTTCTAACTGCACAGCATCTACTTGTTTTAGTAGCATTGGTGACCAAACTTAAAATAGGCAACTCTCTTATCAATATCAGTGGCCTTGCATTTTCAAGGCCTTGTTCTAAGTCCTGACACCCATCTCTCTATTTCTTCACCTCTAGAAAAATCTCGGTTCATTTTTAGCACTGCGATATAATGGGCACAGATGTTTTCTAGTCTGGAATTCCTGAGTGGTTCCCAGCATCACTGCACATCTGAATCATCTGGGGAGCTTTTAAAAATATCAATGCTCTGGTTGCATGCCATAGCATCCAGGTAAAATTCAGGTATCCGTCTTTTTTAAAGATCCTCATATGATTCCAATGTGCATAGGATCCATTGGCTTATGGATTGTAGACGTCAGTTTTGAATAATTGTGTGGGGTTTTTTTCCTCTACTTTCTTCCAGCAGGACGTATGGCTATCAGAAATTGAGTAGAAAAACAAAGATGAGAATTGTGCACCAGAAATCAAGAAAATGTGAACTGAAACCACAAATGATTTTAAACTATTCTGACTAATGAAACATTGTTTTGTTTTATTTTTATTATTATTATTATTAATTATTTTTAATATTGGTACAAAGAGACTCCTTTTTATCTTTACAAAGGATCAAGAATCAGAATGGCTTTGGAAATTTTTTTTTAATTTTTTTTAACGTTTATTTATTTTTGAGACAGAGAATGAACGGGGGAGGGTCACAGAGAGAGGGAGACACAGAATCTGAAACAGGTTCCAGGCTCTGAGCAGTCAGCACAGAGCCCGACGTGGGGCTCGAACTCACGGACCACGAGATCATGACCTGAGCCGAAGTCGGCCGCTCAACCGACTGAGCCACCCAGACGCCCCATGGCTTTGGAATTTTTAACAGCAATGCAAGAAAATAAAAATAAAAGAGAAATGTCTTTGAAATTCAGAAAAAAAATTTTGAACCTAAAGTTTTCTACCAAATTTAGATGTTAAAAGGACATTTAGGGGTGCCTGGGTGGCTCAGTCAGTTGAACTTCCAACTTCAGCTCAGGTCATGATCTTGTGGTGCCTGGGTTCAAGCCCTGAGTTGGGCTCTGTGCTGACAGCTCAGAACCTGAAGCCTGCTTCAGATTCTGTGTCTCCCTCTCTGTCTCTGCTCCTCCCCCCCTCATGCTCTGTCTCTGTCTCTCTCAAAGATAAATAAACATTAAAAAATAGTAAATAAATAAATTAAAAGGACATTAAAAGAATTGTGAACAAGTGAATTCTCAAAAGCTTCACATCCTTATGCATCATTTCTCAAGGATTTATTCTACTAAAATTAAGAAATAAGCCAAGTAAAAAGGAAAGTCAGGGACCATGAAAGGCAATCTGACAGAAGAGAGATGGAAGTAAACCCCAGTATAATGATTATGGGAGGTCATAAGATGGCTGCTATGCTCCAGAGCAAAAAAAAAAAAAAAAAAAAAAAAAAAAAAAATCTAATTTTGGAATATATCCAAAGGGAGATAAAGCTAATAAAATATCTGATGAGTCTGACATTGAAACATAATTTAGACATTTCAGAACTTCTGGGTAGGTTAATGATACATATGGAAGAAACTATGTGAAATACATAAAGAGTTTATCAACCTCAAGAAAGTGTTTACCGGGAAAGAAAAGTAATCATAATTTATTGCATGGCTTGATTGGAAATAATATTTACCTTGTCATAATGTAAAAAGTGAATACTAATCTAACAACAAAGGCAGTGTAACCATATCTGTGTACTAGGAGGATAAAAAAAGAGGTTTATGTTAGTGGAGGTGGTGATAATGGCTTGAAAGAAAGCTAAATAAATCCTCCTCTGCTGTGGGTATCAGAATATATGCTTAAAATGGGAGCATCTAAAAGTAGCAAAATAAGTTCATTATTTAGAGAAAATTAGGTAAATCCCCAAAGAATCTATTATATAAGTTGGAGTGATTATCTCTAGCGAAGGGGACATAGAGGTATAGGGCAAAGGGCAGGCATCTTAGCTAAGGCTTATATATTAGTTTTTGTGTGTGGCATTATCTGACTAGTAGGTAGAATTTAACTCGGAGTTATTTTAACCCTTACCACATAATATTTCAGTGTTGCTGATTTATATATCTATCAGCCTAATAATAAAGTCTGTAGCTAGATAATGGAATCCTTGGGATGTAATGTTATGTGAAGGTCATGGTACAACTTGATATGATGGGAAAAAATGACTCCTAGAATCAGACTAGTGGTTCCAATTCTAACTATGCTATTCATTAGCACCTTATGTGTCCTCTCTGAACTTTAATTCCTTTCTTGATAAGTGGTGTAATATTACCCATTTGCAGTGTTATATGGATTAAGTGGTATCTATGAATCAGCACAACACATGTTTAGTACATGAAGTACTAAACAATTTATGAGATCTTATTCCTTCTGCCCTGCTAGATGATAATTTCGTTGTGTTTTCTGCAATTTGGTGTACACAATTTGTAAATATTTAGTAAATTAATGAATAAATGGATCTCATAAAAACAAAAATTATTGGTTTTTATGATGAATGCTAAACGCATTTACAGGGGACTTCTGGAATGGCAGAATGATGTTTTCTGTAAATTCACTCCTCCAAAAAAAAAAAAAGTAATACAAATACTGAAAAAACTGTCGAAGTTAACCTTCGGGAGCTCTGAAAAGCTTGCAACACACTGAGGAATGTGTATTCAAGTAAAACTAATAGGTTTCTCTAAAAACAGGGCATGTAAATATGGCTCCCCTCCTGAGCTCCTGGTAGCCTTGAAAACCAGCAGCCTCTCAACCACAGAAGCTTACAATCCAGAGCCTAGCAGGTATCAAAGTCCACCCCTAGAGCTATGTTATTTTTATCTGGCCTGCTCCCTAGAAAAGTACCACTCAGATGGCTTATCATTATTTGGCTTTGACTGGGAACTCCCTCAGTGGGAAAATCCTATCCCAGGGCATTTATTAAAAATGATCACAAAAGTGATCACAAAAGGGGCACCTGGGTGGCTCAGTCCTTTAAGCTGATGACTCTTGATTTTGGCTGAGGTAGTGATCTCAGGGTCCTGATCTCAGGGTCCTGATCTCAGGGTCCTTAGAGCTGAATTCTCTCTCTGCCCCTCCCCTGCTCCTGCCTTTGTTCCCTCCTTGTTCCCTCCCCTGCATGCTCTCTTGCACATGCGCTCTCAAAAGAAAGAAAGAAAAAGAAAGAAAGAAAAAGAAAGAAAGAAAGAAAGAAAGAAAGAAAGAAAGAAAGAAAGAAGGAAGGAAGGAAGGAAGGAAGGAAGGAAGGAAGGAAGGAAGGAAAGAAAGAAAGAAAGAAAGAAAGAAAGAAAGAAAGAAAGAAAGAAAAGAAAAGAAAATGATCATAAGAAACTGTTGTAACACTGCAGCTGCCTAACGCTGTGTGATACAGAATCCTCAGTGGCTGCACACTGTGGGGGAAATACAGACTATTAGTCCAGGAAAGTCACTAAACAACAAACAACAATAATAAACACCAGTAACAACAACTGGGCTTTGCAAGTGGGAGGTCTGGTTTCCAGGGTTGCCACATTGCATTATTTAATGTATCCAATTTTTAACAACAACAACAAAAATATGTAGCATGAAAAGAAACAGAAAAATAGGGCCCATACTGGGAGGAAAAAATCAATAGGAACAGCCTAAAGGAGCTCAAATGTTGGACTTACCAAATGAGACATTTACAAAGCCATTAGAGATATCAAGACCAAATGAGATTGAAGACTTATATAATGGCCAGCCTCAGTGTTCAAAGGAGACTATGAATTTGCGATTTTCAGTTCAGATTATTTCACAGAGTGATTGCCTTCAATTTTATGCATCTGTGTGTACACAGATATAAAATATATATATTCCTTTTTTTAAAAAAACTGATAATGAAAAGCATGGAATTATTTAAAAATATTTTAGATGAGTATCTAAATAGTCTTTATGTTTTAATCTCTTTCAGGCCCTCCTGTTAATGTCACATGCAACATATTCATAAACAGCTTTGGCTCTATTGCTGAGACGACAATGGTAGGCATGTTTACTTTGTAACAAGTTTCACACTGGAGTATTTTGTAATTACATTAATAGCACATTTTCTGCTAGTGTTATGTAATTTAAAGCCAAAATTAATGTAATGATATTTAAAAAAATAAAATTAATGGTATAACTAAACTGTAATCAACTGCAGGCAATAATGTTTCATTTAGAGATGGTATAGTAAAGAAAATGTAAATAAAACCAAGAATGTTTTTTCCCATTTTGGTAATTAAATATTAAATCTCAAAGTAAAACTAAAATTTTACCATATAAACCATTTCTTTTCAATACTCTTTATAAACCAGACATAAACACAGAAGTAAATAATTTCATGTTCAATTATTCTGTGTACTTAAAATGTGTTTATAATATTATTTTGAGTCTTTATTTGGTTACTTTTCCAAATGAATATAGTATTTGCTCAAACATTATAAATGTTTTGTGAATTGTGGTATCTGCCTTAATTTATTGAAACACTTTGAACAGAGACTTCTGTTGAGAACTATGTAGTTGAGAACATTTTATATAATGAAGTTATTAAAGCCAAAACAATTATCATTACAGACCAAATTTATTCTGATTTGAATTTTATAACTTTCTCTAACGATCATGTTGTATCTCTACCTTACCCTGTTGTATCTCTACCTTACCCTGAAGCTTTTGTTGTGCATTTTAGCAAAACTAAAATGCAGAGACAGACTTATGAGCCACTCATATCTGTAAAATTGTCTAGCAGGCAATTTTTTTTTCTAATTTAAACTATGTATGGTGGTTCTTAAATTACCTAGAATTATAATCCATTCCTAAATTTAGCAAGTATAATTTGCATTAATTTTCAAAGTTGATGTTAGCTAAAATAGGATGTAAAATACTTAAAAATTTATTAGCTTCCAAAACCATTATTAAGTAAGTAGAGAACTATGTTCATTTTACGTATCTCAGAATGACTTGATAGCAAATTTTCTAAGAATAAATAATCTAATATGCGAATTATTACGGATGGATATACAGGTGTGTGTGTGTGTGTGTGTGTGTGTGTGTGTGTGCGCGCGCGCGCGCGTGCGCATAGAGGATCTATCTCAACAGGAAGAGACTTTACTTAGGCATCTTTTTTTCCCCTCATGTATGCAATATTTAGTCATTTAATGGCATCTCTGTGGTTTACCAAACTCAATATAATATAATTACAATAAAAGCATCAGTGAAGAAGAACTTAACTCACTTATTTGGGCATTATATAGAATTATCTTCACTACCGTATATAAATTCACATGAAGGTATGTGTGTGTAAACACAGAGAAAATGAGTATAATTTTCTTGCATAAGCACAGTGTGGTTCTGGTGCAATTCTGACTCTAAAATGACTATGATCCTGTTTTAAGCTTTGACATATTCTGGGTTTTCATTGAATATTTTGTCCTGATTTATATCCTGCATTTGTACTACTGGGGAGAAAAATTTTCCTCTACCCTTCAAGAATCTTTTGACTGGTTTAAGAATTAAGTCAACATGAGACAATTAACAGGAGAAAATTAAATATAATAACATACATATGAAGAATTCGCATGAACATAAGGGATTTCAAAGATAGTCAGGCAAAATGAGGTATATATGTCATCCTAAACTAAGGAGAAGGTGGTAGGAGTCTGGGACTTCAAAGGGAAGGACAGCAATTCACAGGAAGGTGAAAAAGAGTAAATGTTTGGTAAACAAGTGTCTGCTGGGCCACTCAGAAACAATGGGACATTGAGAGGACTTTAATCCAATAGGCCTTGCTAGGGCTCCTACCTATCTACCAGACTTAGTTCATATTTAACTATAGTTATCTATGGTGCTAGCTCCCTTCCTGGAACAGGTCCTCTGTCTAAATCCTTTTAGGCAGTTGGCAAAAAGAAAAACTTCCTGAGTCCTCTGGGGTTTTTTTAAACTTTTTTTTTTAAATTTACTTGGGGGTGGGGAAGAGGGACAGAGTGAGGAAGAGAGATAATCCCAAGCAGGCACCATACTGTCAGCACAGAGCCTGATGCAGGGGTCGATCCCACGAAGTGTGAGACCATGACCTGAGCTGAGACCAAGAGCTGGGTGCTTAACTGACTGAATCACCCAGGCTCTCCGTTGAGTCTTCTGTTTCTTAAAAATAATCAACCTAAAATAATCCATGTGCCGAAGAGACACATTTTGGGGGGAAATTTTTTTTCCTCTACAGTACATTCTTAGTCCAAATCATATTTAAAGATGAAGGAATCTCTACTGGCTTTTTTCTGCTTAGACTTTCCAAATTGTATTTCTAGCCCTGGCAACCTTTCTTTTTAATCGCTGCTATACATACTGTACAATCTCGAAAGCCTAAAAATATGTTTATACTTTCTCTTCTGCAAGATTGCTTCCACAAAATACTTTCAGCAGCAATAGTTGGAAAGACTTACAGCCTTACTTGTCTTTGTGGGATGGAGGAAGAGACTTGGAAAAAAGAAGATATGGCCAGATTTCCTTCTCATTAAACCTGAAAGATTGTTAGGTTCCTGAAGGTCTTTGCTTTTTATAGCATAATTATAGCCTGCCATAAATGGTTATAGCACACAATCTACAGGGTGACGACACCAGCTAAATTTCTCATCTTTAATAATTTTAGACTTCCTTTATAAAATAATATTACATAAAAACTTGCAGAATATTATACATACACTCCCACAGTGACTCTTACTCAGTTTTATTTCCCTTCTGTAACATAGAAATCCTTTCAATTCCCACATATTCCATCATAATGTATTTTTTAAAAATGATTTAATGTTTATTTTTGAGAGAGAAACAGAGAGACAAAGCGTGAGCAGGAGAGGGGTAGCGAGAGAAGGAGACACGGAATCTGAAGCAGGCTCCAAGCCCACAAACCATGAGATCATGACCTGAGCTGAAGTTGGATGCCCAACCAACTGAGCCACCCAGGCACCCCATCGTAATGTATTTTTTGAAATCATTTTTAGCATTTATCCCTTTCCTCTTCTGGGTCACAAGTAGCATCAATAAGCATTAATCAAACACCTCAGAGATTAATTACTATAAAATTTACTGTGTCCTCTTTGATATCTCTCTTTTTAGTCTTCTAAACTTTTAAACAGGTGATACTATTTCTATTCATGTAATCAGATTCAACATTTGTAAACTTTTTAATGGCATCAGATGGAAAAGCTGCAACATGGTGTCCATATACATAAGAATGAAAAAAATTAAAACTTACTATATTTAATATCTTAAGATTCATAAAATATTTTCTTACCACTTAATTAAGTTGATGTATTTTATTCATATTTTCTACATCATAGCTCTGCAAGTAAACTTGGTCCCACTATTTTATTTGCTGTGACGTTGTTTAAATTAATTTGTTTTTATGGAAGCATTTATGTATTTTTAAAATATTTACATTCCTTATACTGATATAGTTTACTTTTGGTTTTACAACACAAATAGCCTAATTCAACTAAGAAGATGTATTAAAATTGAGAAGATTGAATTTCAAATGACCTGCAATCATTAATAAATATCTTTGCATCTGAGATCTCATATCTAAAATAAAACTAAATAATTCTCCCAATCTGTATATCTCTGCTTAACAAAGACATTAACTGTCTTCAATGTCTATTTACTGACAAGATATATTAAGCTCCCTCTGCTGGTGTAGTTTCTCACAATTGTATCTCTCCACATTTAAAATTCACCCTTAGTCCCATTTGAGGTAATTATTTGATTCTTGAGAAAATAGCTCTAGCAGATATTCTACATATTTACCAATTTTTTGAAAATTAAGTTAATTTAAAATTTTAACATATTTTGCATCTTCTTCTTGTACCAAATCTGTTTTTTTTCAAATATTTATGTGAATTTTTCCAAGAGCATAAGCGCAAATTTATTTTTACCCATGAAACTCCTCCTTTCCCAGTATAGATTTGTCTAATTAACTTAATGTAGTTCCAACTATTCTCACTTGAGTACAATTTTATTATTCTTGGCATATAGTCATCAACTTTTTTTCTATAGATATTGTGGAAATTTGAAACTCCCTTACCTCTCTCACATTTGGGTCATGTGTCATATATTATGAGATTCTCTAAGGGTGTGTTCAGCCTCCATTAGTCCAAGTTCACATTTTTCTTAAGCAGGCAATGATTGAACAACTATGGGAAACCACAGTTCTTAAAAACATTAAATTAAAGATAAAGTTGGTTTACCATCATTAGAGTCATTCTTTTTCCCCTTTTGTAACATGGCTTGGTAAGGGAGGTACGTCTGTCCTGCCTTCTAAACTTGGGGTGACAAAAGTTGCTCATGATTGTTTTCATTGCTTCTCTGAGGGGAGGCTTAAGATCTCCACATTAATTTGAATCCTAAGTAAAACATAAACTCTTGCAAACCTGTGATGAGTTCTGGATAAGGCTTATATGCCAGGCTGAAAGCATTTGTAAGTTGGGCTTTAAAAAAAAAATCATAGATGAATGTAGTAATTTGGGTGTGTATATATAGCAGTGTCTCAAACTGAATATATTGGCTTAACCTATCTTCAGAAAAACAGATGGCTCTCCATCTTGTTACACATATGTTCTCAGAGAGTTAGAAAACTGCTCGGCTATGTGCCTTAAGTCAATATTTACTCATTGAACCATTACTTTTCACTAGTGCTGATAGAATAAATTATTTTTACAAAATAAAAACAAAAAAGTTAGCTATTTTGGTATAAAAGTTTTTCAGGTGTTTGTATACAAAGACATATGGCGGCGTTGGGTGAGAGTATCTGAGGGTCTGCTGTGATCTCACCGAATTGCCAAATAGCACATTTTCTCAATTTTTCACAGAAATGATGGCTTTATATAATCATACATTTGTACATGCTACGTTGAATCATCAATTAGAATTTCCAAAGAAGTCTAAGCCAGTATGGCATAAAAAAATTTATAGTAGCCATTTATAGATTCTTTTTATTTTAGGTTAGTTTAGTTTAGTTTAGTTTTTTAAAAGTAGGCTCCATTCCTCGTGTGACACACCTGAGCTGAGATCGAGAGTCATACATTTCACTGACTAGTCACCCAGGGGCCCCTCCATTTACAGACTTTTTTTTTTCCATTTACAGATTCTTAATGGGAAATCCTACATGTCCCTTTTTTCTAAGTGTATTTTTTTATCAAATAAAGTTTTTTATCAAACAAAGTTATTACGTATACAAATTTTTGCATAGGTGATATAAATAACACTCATTTTTCTATTATCTTAAGATATTAAACAAAAAAGAAATTGAAGCTGACCATGTACTCTTTCCCCAAACACTGCTTCCCTGCCTTTCCAAAAGAGGCTTTGCTTCTGAATTTAATATGAAGACATAAAATTCCATTCTACATTATGAAAATGTGAACAAAATGGCCATACTATAGTATCCACATAGAATTTGATTTTTTTGTTCAAATTCATGTTTTTTAAGATAAGCCTTAGACTATTTCATTCATTTTTATTTCAAGGAGTATTCTACATTGCATTTATTCATTCTACATTTGCTGGATATTTTGACTGTTTTTAATGTTGTTACTACTACAAAAACTCTGCATTGAAAATTGTTGCACATTATCTTCTAACAGGCATAGGCAAAATATTCCACAGGGTATATACCCAGGAGTGGAATTATTTGGCACAAGGTTAGATACTCAGAAGTGAAATTGCTTGGCTCAAATATTACTGTATTGCTCTCTAATGTGGCCATTCTGTCTTAAAGACCTACAATTAATTTTATGAGATTTTCTCATGTTTTACATCACTCACAGATAGTATTTACCTACTTTGGACATAATTGCCATTATTACGTACTGCCTTGATTAATAGTGTGGTTACGCATTTTACTGCAATGTCATTCATTCATTCATTCATTCATTCATTCATTTTTGCCATTCTGGTATCCTTTGTGCAAAATGCCTCTTCTACATTTATGTCTTCTACATTTATGCTCGTTTGTTTTTATAATGTATACACCAACATACACCACACACACACACACACACACACACACACACACACACACACACATTATTCTGAACATGAATGCTCTGTTATGTGCATGTTAAATACCAATTCTGCTTTTGTTTAGTGTGTTCATGATGTTTTATGATGTATAAATTATTTTTATTTTAATTTATAAAATTTAACATTGTTTTACTCACTGGTTTGTCCTTCTTTGTCTAAAGAAATCCTTCTCTCACCCAAGTTCAGAAAGACATTTTCTTATATTTTCTCCTCCTAAAAGCATTTTGCTTTTCCTATTAAGGTTTTAGTCCACCTGGAATTTTGTGTAGTTGTTTATATGTGTACGATGTGCAGCAGGTATTTATTTTTATTTATTTCACAATTGAATAATTACTTCTAATAGTTTGCAATTGTACCTCTGTCATATCTATCCCTAGATGGAATGTCTGTTTCAAAATTTGTAATTTTGTGCCAATGCTGAATTTATCTATGCCTGCATCAATATTATAGTCTTATTTATTATAGCTTTAAATTGGGCTTGATATTTAATAGGACAACTTCTCAAACATACTTTATTCTTTTTCAAAGTATTCTTAACTCTTCTTAGAAGTTTGCTTTTTCATGTAAATTTTAGAATCACCTTGTCAAGTTCCACAAATTAAACTGGAATCTATGAATGAATGTTGAGAAAGTTGTCATCTTAAAATACTGAATCTTTCCATCTATGAATATAATGTATCTCTCTTTTACTTAAATATTATCTAATATTATTTAACAAAGATAGAACTTCTCATAAACTTTTTACATATCTTATAATTTTAATAATTACTCCTTATTTTTATTTTACTTTGCAACACTTTAGCTGTGTTTTCTAATTCTTTATTGCTGATACATAAGAATATGATTGTTGCTTACATTGGTTTAATATGCTTTCATTTTAGCCCTAAAATGTTACAGTTCCTTCATGCAATCATTTTATCTAGGAATAATATGTTGATTTGTTCCTTTTCATCTTTATATGCTTGACATCTTTTACTTGTCTTGCTGTTTTAGCAAAAATAGTGTTGAGTGAAACTTATTTTATACCTGGTCTTAAAAGGGATATTTCTAATATTTGCAGAATAAATGTGATGCTTGCTTGAGTTTGATATCCTTTACCAGAGTTAGTTCCCTCTTTCTGTAGAACACAGAAATCATTAAAACAGAACACCCCCAAAACAGTAAGTCTTCTAATCCGTGAACTAGGGCATCAGTTTATTTGTCTTCTTCAGTTATTCTTAGCTACATTTTTTAGAGCTTGTCATATATTTTGTTTATTCTGAAGTATTGATGTATGGTAATAAATTTTACATTAAAATTCTTCAAATAATTTTTTATTCTAGAGTAGTTTCATATCTATAAAAAAGTTACATAGTATGGAGTTCCCCCATACCTCCTTCCCAGTGTCCTCTACTGTTAACATCTGGCATTAATATGATACATTTGGCACAACTAACGGACAAGCATTTGAAAAATTATCATTAACTGAAGTCTGTACATTTTTTAGTTTTTCCTTATTACTTCTAATGTCTTTTTTCTGTCCCTAGACCTATCCAGGATACTATGTTAAGTTTAGATGTCCTGTCTCCTCTCCTTATACTTTCCGTATATTTTATGGTCTTAACAGTTTTGAGTGCTGGTCAGGTACTTTGTAGAATGTCTCTCAGCTGACATTTTTCTTATGACTAGGCTGGAGCCATGAGGTTTGGAAGGAAAACCACAGAGGTAACGTGCCATTCTCCTCACTTTATATCAAGGGTGTGTGCTGTCACTTTGTATACTATGTATTCTCATTAGCAGTGACTTGTCAGACTTCGCCACTGTAAAGTTAACTCCTTTTTTCACCTTCTCCATACAATATTCTTTGGAAAGCAGCACAAGGACCATACTTAAGGATAAGGAAGAATTACTCTCCATCCCCTTGAGGGAATCATATTATCTGGCATTCTTCTATATAAGACATTTATCTATTCTTCCCCATTTATTTATTTGTCCAATGATTTATTTATACTAGTATGAATTCATGGATATTTGTTTTATACTTTGGGTTATAATTCAAAAGTACATTATCTACGTTTTTGAAGAAATATAAAGTGGATTGGTATGAAATTACAGCTTATTTGGGATTTTTATGGATTTCCAATAATTTATTTACCAGTGACAATTCTTAAATATAAGGAATGTGCAGCACAGAAATATAAAGAGATAGAAACTCTGATGGAGAGAATGAGGTACAGAATATTCAGTGTAATAGATTTTACAGAAAGAACAAAGGGAGTGATAAAAACTGACTATTATTATCTTTAAAAGATTAACATTAATCATAGTAATGATCAGAAAGCAGCAAAAATTCCTAGCAGACAAAAGTAAATCCATATGTAAGCTAATTCAGAAAAAGGGAGCTAAACAAAATTATTATTAAAAGTAAGGAAAGTGAAGACATTAAAAAGATACTTCAGAGGAAATGATATTGTATTATAAGTAAGTTTATGTCAATAATTTGAAATTTTTAAGGAAATGGACAAATTTCTTAAAAACAACTTTTGCAAAATGTAGAAAAAGTGAATAGTCCTCTATCTGTTCAAGAGTAGAATCTGTAAATGTAATCTTTCCCCCAAGTAAAATGACTAACATGGATGGCATTACTAGTAAATTTTACCAAATACTTATGGAAGAAATGACAGTGTTACACAAACTATTTTACAGAGTAAGGGAAGAATGAATATTTCCTAATTTTTTGAAACTAGCATAAAACTGATACTACACACTGCTCTTGACAATATAAGAAAAGATAATTACAGTTCAATATCCAAAATGAACACAGCAGCAAAAATCCTAAACCAAATATCATAAATTAAACCAGCAATATATAAAAAGACTAATCAATTATGGTCATAGGGGAGTTATCCCAGAGCTGCAAAGATGATTTTCTACTTGAAAATCAATATATATTTGATTGATTTTAATATAAGCCGTATTACTAACAGAATGAAGGAGAAAAGTCAATCATTTCAATGAATGCTGATAGCACTGAATGAAATTGAATGCCTACTCATGATTAAAAAAAAAAAACTCAGTGTATAAGTAATGGAAGGAAAACTCTTCAGTCTGATAAAGAACGTTTAGGAGAAATCTGCAGTTAATACCATTTTTAATTGCAAAATATTGCATGATTTCTCACTGATATCAGAGAAAAGACAAAGGTGGTCATTCTCCATCCATTTTATTTATCATTGTACAGGACTTGTGAACCAGTGCAATAACGTAAGAGGGAAAGGGAGGGAAAGAGGAGGAGAAGGAGAGAGGGAAGAAGAGGAAGAGAGATTTAAAGCGTAAAGAACAGAAAGAAAGGTGTACAAATGTCTTAACCATTTGCATGAGCATATTCATAGACAATACAAAGAAAGTGGCAAAGTAGTACCAAAACTACCTAAGTTATCAAATTCTTAGGATATTCGTCAATATTCTAAGATATAATTGTCTGTATATTTATAGAAACAACTGGAAAATACAGTCTAAATTATAACATTTGCACACACATACATACACACATTTCCAAGCTCTGTCTGCTTAGAGGGCCTAGAAATAATGATACTTCTGTAGCAATGACCGTACCTAGTAACCAGATCTGGGTTTCTAATACCATTCTCCGATAAAAATAGCCAGGGATCCATGGAGAAATTGTTGATTCTAGGGTTGTAGCAGGGAAGATACAAGATGAGTCTGGAACATCTTGTAGTAGCAGGATGCAAGAAAGTGCACATAAAAAACAAAATGATGGAAATATGTGAAAAGGATACAGGAGTCAAAACTGGAATGACTTGAACAAAAACTTATAATACAATATCATTTCCTCTGAAGTATCTTTTTAATGTCTTCACTTTCCTTACTTTTAATAATAATTTTGTTTAGCTCCCTTTTTCTGAATTAGCTTACATATGGATTTACTTTTGTCTGCTAGGAATTTTTGCTGCTTTCTGATCATTACTATGATTAATGTTAATCTTTTAAAGATAATAATAGTCAGTTTTTATCACTCCCTTTGTTCTTTCTGTAAAATCTATTACACTGAATATTCTGTACCTCATTCTCTCCATCAGAGTTTCTATCTCTTTATATTTCTGTGCTGCACATTCCTTATATTTAAGAATTGTCACTGGTAAATAAATTATTGGAAATCCATAAAAATCCCAAATAAGCTGTAATTTCATACCAATCCACTTTATATTTCTTCATAGCAAGTAACTCAATGACTTACATAAGGCAATTCATTCACACACTACGATGATGATGTTTTTCTTACAGCACTTTATTTGGCTTTTAGGATAGCATTTAACTCTATGTACTGATTTGACAAATAGACTTCATTGACATCCTATTATTTTATTCAATTTAGTTTTTTTTTTAATTTTTTAACGTTTATTCATTTTTGAGAGACAGAGATACAGAGTGTGAGTGCACTAGGTGCAGAAAGAAAGAGAGACACAGAATTCGAAGCAGGCTCCAGGCTCTAAGCTATCAGTCAGCACAGAGCCCAACATGGGGCTGGAACCCATGATCATTGAGATCATGACCGGAGCCAAAGTCTGATGCTTAACCGACTGAGGCACACAGGCGCCCCTTATTCAATTTAGTTTTAAGTACTCTTTATCTTTTTAATATTTCATTTAAATCCATAGACATTTACTTAGAATTTTTTTTAAATTAATGTTTATTTATTTTTGAAGGAGAAAGACATAGAGCATCAGTGGGGGAGGGGCAAAGAGAAAAGGAGACACAGAATCCGATGCAGGTTCCAGGCTCTGAGCTGTCAGCACAGAGCCTGACACGGGGCTTGAACCCATGAACCGTGAGATCATGACCTGAACCGAAGTTGGATGCTTAACCGACTGAGCCACCCAGGTGCCCCTAGAATTTTTTGATTATGGGCTCCACAGAGCAGCAATCCACTCTGCAATATTTATTATTATATCATTAACAACTAGAATAATTCTTAGCACAAAGTAACTCTTAATTATATATTATTGAATATCTGTATACATGTATTCTGGCCAACAAAGAGTCTTTTTTCCAAAAAGAAAACTTCACTACTGTATCCTTGTAAGAGTGTATAACTGTTTATTACTTGTATTGCTTCCCAATATGGTCTAATTTTGCATTTCTGAGTCGTGGTCACTGTTTTAATTTTTTTAGTGTTTTATTTTATTTTTTGAGAGAGTACAAGTGGGAGAGGGACACAGAGAGTGGGACAGAGGCTCTGAAGAGGGCTCTTTGCTCACAGCAGTGAGCCTGATGTGGGGCTTGAAGTTACAAACCATGAGATCATGACCTGAGCCAAAGTCGGACACTCAACCGACTGAGCCACCCAGGTACCCCCTGGTCACTATTTTAAATTGGTGCTACAGTCTCTTAAATATGAGCTAAGTAACTAATTGTGCAATCAAATTACTGTTTGCTAACATTGCTCAAATGAACATGGCTCTTTTATTAAAAAATTTCCTTGTAATTTTATCTTTCCTCAAAAAGTATTTGCTTTTTCAGCTGTATTGATATAGATAAGTTCATTAAAACATTAAAATTTTGTATGTAGACTTCTCTATGATAAGAAATTAGAACTCTTTTTTATAGTGCTTATGACAATCAAAGAATAATGTTTAAAAGTCTAAACTATTAAGATGTGATTGTTTCCGGTATCAACTAAGTTTAACCATAACTTTTTTATGACAATTGAAAGGAAATGTGTGTAATTTGAAGGAAAGTCCATTTTTTTTTATCTTTTTATAAACTTTTCCAAAAATGAGTCATTGGTCCTTAGTATCTATTGTCAATGGCTTAAGTTCTTGCAAAGTTTCACTTTATGAGTCTCATGTAGTGTTCAATGACTATTCCTGTATAATTCATATTTCTAGATTTAATAATGTTAATGTAGCATATGACTAGATGGACCCTATTCCATTTCCTTTTAGGAAAGCCTGAATACATCCTGCTATCCATTTAACATTAAGCTTATGTCTGTTAACATCTTATCCTCACCATCTTATTTTTCTCACTTTGAGTAATGGGTAAAGCCTAACCAAATATAGCAATGGCATTGGTCTGAAAGATTTTTAATTTCAAGCATGAGTAACCAGTGAGTGGCAGTATGAATGTCTTCTGAATATCATTATAAGCATGAATCAGAAATAGGGTATATTTATGGGAAAGGTCGCAGAAAGATAAGTATGCATGAAGGTTACACATTCTGGCAACCCCATCAGAAATACAAATAAATCTCTGCCTGGTGTAGTCATCCACAAGACCGTCCTTATGTTCATGTATCTCAAAAAGAGACTGTCTATCCTATTCGCACAGGTAAAGTTTCTTATCAAGAATATCACAAAGAATACAATTGCTTAATTGTGCTGTGATGTTATTAAAACAAACATGATCTTTAAAAGCATATTTCTAGTGCTCCAGGAGAAAAGTGCTAAAGAGAAACTCATAACAGAAAGAAAGCTTTAAGTGGAGAAGGGAGTTGTCAAGCACATAGTTCTGCAATTTCTCTACTCTATTGGACCACATATTTTTGTAGAATTTCCTGTTGTTCTGGCTAAGCAGGCTGAAAACTTAATTGTGTTTTGTTGATGCATTTGAAATATTTGGATTAAGACAAAATGAGGAAGATTATAGGGGTACATGTAGTGTCACTTAACTCTCTTCTCTGCCTACTAAAGCTAATTTATAATGGAAAGTTACTATTATCTGCATGTGGTCCTCTCTAGAGGAAGATGTTGTATAGAATTCACTGCTACCAGATCAGTTAAGCACTTGTTGGCCACCTAACATGGCATAAAAATGATCTGATTCTCATGAACAATTCATAGCAATGGTATTCATCTTCAAGGTATTTATTATCATGCAACCTTTTTCTAAGAGAATTTGATTTTTCTAAAAGAATGCACTCCAAAATGTCATTTCAACTTCTATAAAGATAAAATGGGCAGCAAGATAGGGAATTGTGTTCTCTAAGATGATTGGCACTAGTCATAATTTGTTACTTAGTCATGAATTTAGCATGTCAATTAATGTTCAGTACTTGGCAATCAATTTAAATTGCAAATACCTCTTCAACTGTGATTTTGAATCTCTGACAGATGAATGAGTTAAAGTTAGCACTGACACTCTCTAGACCAGTTAGACGACACGTTTCCATTGCTGTGATGAAACTAGCAGCCCATCTACAAACAAGACAACTATGCTTCACATGGACTCAAACGAGCCAGATGACAGGGACCTGAGGCTGGGCCACAAGTACCCTGTCAAATAGTAACAGATGCAGGCAAATAGTTAAGCAGTTCATGTTCAGAGAGTTGGTTGGAAAGTTCCTACTTAACTAACCCTACTTAATAACGATGAGAGCGCGCGCGCGTGCGCGTGTGTGTGTGTGTGAAATGAGTTTTAGTACTTCAGGATTTGGTTTTAAAAACATAAGGAAAATAATTTTGTTCTTAATCTCATCAAGAAGGCTCAATAACAAACTATTTGTTCTATGAGAGAGCATGAAGATACATAGATTTATTATGAGCACATATGTATTACTATGATATGCACCATCTTTTAAAAATTCTCCTTAGTAGTTTCTTGGAATGTTGCCAACACCCTATAGAGACTAGCTACAACATAAGATGAATAATCCTTTCATAAAGTTATATTAAGAGGTTTAATTAACACTAATGAGCTTATAACATATATCAACATTGAGTAGATAAACTGTATATATTCACAGATGAGTCCTGGGCAACCTTCATCTGTGATACCCATTTAATTTATCTGTAGATGATATCGAAGTCTTATTTTTCCTCTTAGGGGAAATTTGGGAGTACTTTCGTCTCCATTAAGTCTTCCAGCCCTACTGGGACTCTTCTTCCTACAGATTTTTAGAATTACCAAAGAATTCCTCTCTGCTTTTCCCTATCTGAACTCTTATCTCCCTCTTGGAGGGAGCCAAGATGGCAGAACAGCATGAACTCTCATCTCCCTCTTTCCCACTTGGACTTGCCTCCATCCCTTAGATAATGATTAGGCAGTGATGTTTCACTTACAGACTTCCAGGAAGTCTCTGGCCTGGTGCATGAGTCTCCCCCAGAGGTAGTAAGAGAACAGCTGATCCCTCTCTGAGCTAATGGGATGAAATTTAACCCCCTTCCTTGGTGGAAGTCATTTGGTTTGATTTAGGTTGTTCTTGCACTGATTTTCTCTTTTCTAAAACCATTGTTTATCCATATCAGGTCTCCCTGTAGTTTCTGCTCACTCAGTCTTTTGATGAACATTTAATTTTTAATATACCCTGTATTATATGCATGTTAAGTACACATACTAAGAAATAGTCACTAAAATGGTTAAAAATTCTAAGTATATTTTACTATCATATTTTAACTTGCTGTAAAGATAATTGCCATTCCTCACCCATGTGCTATAAAATTAAATATGATTAATCAAAATTTGACAGCAGATCCAAAAAGAAACGAATAAGCTCAGCTTCATTGTTTCTTTAGTTTGCTGGAAGATAATGTTCCTCCACCATTTTTTTCCTATTATGCCTCCCTAATGAACATTTTTAGACATTGTTTTCCCTAATTGCCCTCTCTATGAAATTTTAGCAATTCAGATATCCCATGTATCTGTTTATATACTCTGTGTATATCTCTGACTTACATGTAAAAGGAGTAATATTTTTTTCATTTTCCAAGAACCAATTTTTGCTCCCTTGAGAAGGATATAGTCATTGTTAAGAATGTGTACTCCAAAGTGTACTTATATTTATAGGTGTACTCATGAGTTCACTTGCCCAAAGCTAATATTTTTCTCTTCATTGCTTGGTAGCATATGGAACAGCAGGAGAAAGTGGGACAAAAACACTGTGAATTCTGAGGGGGGAGAAATACATTTTTATGCCCCTGGCTATTTGCAAAACTAGTAATGCACATGGACTGGAGGCCAAAGCATATTCTCTGTCTCATTAATGTGTTAACTTCTTCTGTTTTAGATGTTATTTTTCAAACTTTATATGTGTGCCTGCACACACACACACACACACACACACACACACACACACGCCCCTACACTAATTGTATTTACATTCAGATTTGCTTCATATTTATTTTCTATGTCTGATACACAGGCCATATTTGTTTTCTTTTTTTTAAAATTAAAAAAAAATAATGTTTATTTATTTTTGAGAGAGAAAGAGAGAGAGAGAGAGAGAGAGAGAGGGAGAGAATGAGTGGGGGAGGGCAGAGAGAGACACACAGAATCTGAAGTAGGCTCCAGGCTCTGAGCTGTCAGCACAGAGCCCAGTGTGGGGCTCAAACTCACAAACTGTGAGATTTGGACCTGAGCCAAAGCCGGATGCTTAGTTAACTGAACCACGCAGGCACTCCTCCTTTCTACTTCTGTGATGATATTTATGTTTTGCTTTTACTCGTAACCACTGTTGTATCCTATATTTCACTATTTAATAAAATTGATCTCAAAATACTTCCCATGTAGTTCATTCCTCAAGCCTGTTCCAGTGGCAACAGATCTTTGTGAGGTACACATAGTACATATGACATTACTGTCATGGCTAAGATAGAAGAAAGTTTTATAAAGTATAATTTACTCAAAAATAGAAGAAACTGTGACTTAGATCTCTCAAGGGAAAGTTCTTCATGAGATATGTTTAAGAATTGTCTGAAAACTTCCCCGAGAACTTGAAGATCAACCCCTCTATGAGTTAAGCTTCCAACAGAGAGGTGCCCAGAACCCAGATACCAGGCCTCTACCCTGCTTTTCCTCCCACTCCCATTAACTAGCATGTGTCTTGGGGTAATCTTTTCAAAAGCTTGTTGCTGATTGTGGATGCCATGTTTCACATTCCATGTATTTTCATGCATAGCCCTTGAAGTAAATTGTCTGGGACATGCTTTCCTCACCTATGCCCCTCTCCCACTTTCTCTCTCCGTCCTTAATTTGTCCACTGTCCCCTTTGGAATCTCTGTTTCTTAGTTGACAAACTTACCTACCCCGATCCACCCCCCCATACATACCCTTTATGATGAAGAGTATCTCTATTGTCTTAGTATCACAGAAGGACTCTCTCCACTACCTCTGCAATGCTTGTAAAGGTCTCCCATAATCCATGGACTTCAGGTCAGGAAGTCTTCTCCACTTCTTCATTCCACTTCCAGATACTTCTTCAGTCCTGCTTTGAAGCTACTATCTTTGAGTCTCCACATTTCTCCCCTGCTTTGATTCATCATATGCCAGTGTTGTGGTTACTCTACTCATCCATCTAAGACTTGAGCAGCTGATCCAGAGTCTTCTCCATCTGCCTTAATTTGACATGGTAGAACATCCAGCACCATCATCCCCCCAACCTCCTCACCTTTAATAAATATCTTTTTCACTTAAATTCAATCATCCACCTCCATGGATCTTGGGATCTCATGGGACTTGGTCAAAACATGAAATCTCCTCCAAAGGCTGAACAAATTCAAACATCTCAAACTTTGACATTAATTTCAAATCTCTTTCTCTCTTTGGTCTTTCAGCACTGAATTGCATAAAAATAAAACACACTCTAGTTATTTTATATGGAAATGGATACAGTCCAAAGAATAAAATACTTACAAAAATGTGAGAAGGGTGGGTAGAGGCAGCTCTAGGTTGATTGTTATCCAAAACTAGCAGTTTCATTGTTACTTGATGAATGGGTCAAAAAAAAAAAAAAAAAAAAAAGAAAAAGAAAAAGAAAAAAAGGGCATCATACTCAAATATGGTGTATCTTGCTGCCATAATTCAAAGAAGTCCAAGCAGCATTGTTCCTCTTTCTTGGTGGGAGGGAAGCAACTTGCCCTGCATGTTTAAAGAGATATCAGGACATGTTGTAATTCCTTGATATCCTGAAACTTTGTTGAGTTTCTTGGGGTTATCTCCTCTTCTCTGGCTTTTATAATGCTATCTGTTATTTTCTACTCACCTATTCTAGCAGCATGGTATCTTCAATATTGTAGACCAGTGGGATGTCTTGTGATGCTGGACTATCAGTGTTCTCATGGTCTTAATTATGGCAACTAGGCTGCAGAGTTGGATCTATTCCATCTTTGCAAAACAGCAAAGATATTTCTACGAGATAAAAGTTAATGCTTCTGATGTTCTCTGCCTAAGAATTTAGAAGAAATGTATTTAACACATCAGTCATAAACCAAGTGCCAATGACCCTATTGGTTTGCTCCAACAAAGAGATTATACATATGCAAACAACAGCTATAACTGAAGTAATTAGCTGAATAAAGGACATCCATAGGCATTTCCTATCTTCGAGTGTCTTCTACACAGTCCAAAAAGGAAAGTCAAATAGAGATGTTAAAGGGATCATACCTCACCATCATACAAGTCTTTGAAGGAGTCATTAATATCTTTGGCACCCCCAGGAATCCAATACTGCTCTTCGCTAATTATGTTGGAAAGAAAAGGGCTTTAGAGAATTCCATGTTGGTATTCCTGCCTTCATAATTCTTACTGCATAGGCAAAAGGGATTATATAAGAATTCTGTAGTTGATGACTTTACATATATTCAGCCATTCACTTAGGAAATGAGAAAATACCACAAAATGTCTTCATAGAACTATTGGAACAAATGTGAGATAAATTCTCATCCAAATTTCATTATTATCTGGCTCGCTCATAACCTGCTACTCTGACCAGTTGACAATAGTAGTATTTTGTATGTCTGGGAACTGGAATTAACTCAGAATGTGGTTCAGTGTTCTCAGAAACATTGTTCTTCATAGTTTTTGTTCCTCAGCATATGGTCAAAATTAACTGCTGTGGGTCCCTGTAGGAAGAATCATGACATGTGTTTGTGATGTCCTTCTCTAAAGGAGCTTGAATCTGTGAACTCACTCATGTTTTCTAATTAAGTGAAGTTTTGTGTCTGTCTTGGTAACTCAAGTAAAACCTATTTGTCAACACTAGGGTTCCTTTGTTCAGAACGAGTAGAATCTTCCTTATTGAACCACCTATATATTTGAAGCCTATGAACCAACCATCTACAATCTGATTCACATGTTCTGAATACCCACTCCAATTCTGCTCCAGTTATGTAATCATGTCTACTTTGCCTCTGGGGTTAAGTAAGTAATGCTAAATGATATCTGTCACTCTGACAACTAGCATTTCCTATTGAAATCTGGAAGCACATTTCAGTGGCAATGTGTCGAGCTTAAGAGGAAAGCCATAACAGTGCTGTTTTAAAATGTTGTTCCTTCACTCAACAATGTATGTTTCAAAGCACTGATAAATGGGTCCCCCTCAGAGTACATAGCTATGGGGAATGAATGAATTAGTTACATATTTAAAATTGTTTCTATGCCCTTACTTCACAAGTCTTTGGATATCTTCTATAGTTGACTAACAAATGTATAGTATATCAACTTTATCAGCACAGGTCACTGCTGTTTTCAGCTTACCGCTAACCAAATGGGCAAACAATTGGAACCACTCCGAGCTCTCTAACATACTGAATTCAGAATCTCTGTAGATATTCCCGTATCAATAAATTTAATCATTTCTAAAATTTTATTTCAACACTCCATTTTCTGGTACTCTCAGAATCTATTACCCCATGTAAGTGCTTATGCTCATATAAATTAGAAACACCTGGCAATTCCTTGGGGTGTAAAACTTCTCTTCCTGGGATTGACTGTACTTGACTCCCTGGCTGCTTTCCGGGATCTAATGCTTGGTACAGGTGTGGGGCAATGATAGTTGCTAGAGGTGGATACAACGAGAATAGGCATGCCCCTCATCACCCTGCGGAGGAAGAGCTGCTTCCGCAAACACAGGGGCAGTGGAGTTTTGTTGCTCGAAGTACTTGGCGGTTTCCAAACCCTCCCAATTTTAACCATTCTAACAGTTTAAATTTCACTCTTTCCAATCAAGGTCCTAACATTCATCTATGTCACCCTGCAACAGAGTGACTAGAATATGGTCTCTGGCTTAGTAAACTACAGATTCATCCTTTGCATCTCATTTTCAGCCATAGAATCTCTACCCATAAAGGTATAGAAGATGAGAGACACTTTGAGGAAAATCGTGAAAAAAATCCGTGGCTCTCCAGCCAGCCGTAACCTAAGAATTTAAATTTCTGAACTGGATATATTTTTTTTTCTCTAAACTCCCAATTAGAAGCAAACAGCCCACTTCTCATTTCTGTATCCTTCATGCCTATGGCATTATATTTTGCTATGGCCTTTAGCACTTGGTCTGCTACCAAGTGTGTGAAAATCATACATTTCACTTTGGATGGTCATGAGTAAAATTTTCAGTTAATTTTACCACTGTTTTCCACGTGCTACTAGCGTCCCCTCCTTATAGGAACTGAAATATGCATGGCCTTCAAATGCAAATAGACCAACTGAACCGTCCGTGGTTCCCATTGTGGCAACTCACCCCTGGTGACAAATACTAATCCAGTTGGTGTTCAGTGGCTGTAACAGAAACCACCTCATTAAAAAAAAAAAAAAAAAAAAAAAAGACTTAACACTGGGAATTAGATGTGCATAAAATTACTGGAAAGCTAAAGAAGAAGAATTATAGTACAGATTTGCCTTGTCAGCAAAGCTGCCCCCTGCTTGATTCAGGAACAGGGGAAGACAGGAGCTTCCAGGATAAAACACTGCTGAAATGTAGGAATCTAGAAACTGTCACAGCAACTGGGCCACCATGAAGTATTGGATATGCACTATTTACTGAATATTCTATATTTATTCCTCCAACAAGCGTGAAACTAGGGACAGGAAATGGGAACTTCTGACTCTGCTGCAGAAAAACTCAATGCTACCGTAACTCCAGAAACTTAGAACGAGCAAGATTGTGGCAATGTCGTGAAGTGCATCTGAATGGTGAAATGTAAACCACCCCAAGATGGCTAGCTTCAAGTGAAATAAGGCAGACATAGAAACACAAATACTGTATGATCTTACTTGTGTGCAGAATCTAAAAAGATAAAGTTGAATTCATTAAAGCAGGGAGTAGAATGGTGGTTAACGGGGGTAAGCATTTGCAAGAATTCAGAAGATATTGGTCAAAGGGCACAAAGTTGCAGTTATATAGGATGAATCAGTCTAGAGATCTCTTGTACAGCATGGTGACTATAGTTAATAATTTTGTATTGAACAGTGGATATATGCTAAGAGAGTAGATTTTAGGTGGTCTCATCACACATGCAAAAAAGTGACTGTGTGAGAAGATATGTTATTTGGCTCAACTGTATTAATCAGTTTTCTAGGTATATATATATATTGCATCATCATGTTGTATACCTTAAATACATACAATTTATCTTTCCTCTTCAAAGAACAAGCCACATTGAGAAAAACCAGAATATTAGATGACTAATAATGTAACATATCATAGCAGGGGCCGTGGTATATATAGGTTGATTACAATTATGTAAAATAGAAATTCTGAGTGTCACCCGTATGGACCTAAATTCTTCAAATTTAAACCTTCATTCTTTCTGTGAGTTCGCCTGTCATTCTAAGGTGCTGTCAATTTTAAGAAACACCATTGTTTTAACAACAATTTTTTGACTGAAAATTATAGGAACACTGACTGACATGTAAACATCTATTTTATATAACATCTAAATTTCAGATATGACGAAGTTTTTTTTAATGCCCTAGGCATCTATGAGAATAATTTTGCATGGCTCTCTGACTTCTAGAACTGTGATAATGTTTCACCTCACCAGAAACAAATAAATAGTTGAAATCAGCCAAGATTTGGGTTGGGAGATCCAAAATATAATGCAAACAGTAACAATTAAACTTCACTGTGACTTTACTGTGAATAAACCTGGCAGATGCCACGTTAATGAAATAATCAAGCCTGACATCACCAATAACGAGACATGTCAACATCAAATGCCACTGTTACGTCGCAATGAGAAGGGAAGAGTATTCTTTCTGTGATAGTCTTGTTAAAAACGAGTAGTACCAATCTAGTTGTGAGAAAACATCAGACAAACTCAAACTGAGGGGCATTCTGTAAAATACCTGGCTTCAAAGGCATCAAGGACACGAAAGACAAAAAAGGCTGAGGGATTGTCACAGATTGGCAGAGAATGGACAGCTAAATATGATGTGACAGTTTGGATTGGATCCTAGGCCAGAAAAATGAGAAAAGGACATTAGAGGGAAATGTCACTGAATTCGCAGTCTGTAGACAGGTTCTATCAATGTTAATTTTCCGGTTTCAAAAACTATGCTATTGTTATGTAAGGTATGACATTAGGGGAAGGTGGGTGAAAGTTTACAGAAACAATCTGTGCTATTTGTGCAACTTTTCTGTAAATCTAAAATTAGAAAGAAATACTTCTAGGTGCACAGCATATATGGAGCTTCATACAATCAAACAGATTGTTTCAATAATTCAATAAATCAAAACAGATTGTTTGATTGTAACAGTTTCACAGTTGTGAAATAGGAAGGCAAGACAAAACAAAAGAGCCAGCAGCATGAGCCTTCAATAATCTGGCACCTCTCTTCTGCGGCATCATCCCTTCCCCTCAACTCTGCTCCTTAGGATACAAACTGGGTTTCACAAGGATCAGGGGATCTTGAGAAAAAGGATGACGTATTCATAGAAATTCTCTTCTAGTAATTTTTGTCCTTCTGGGAAAAGTGATAAAATGCCAGAAGACAGGCTCTAAGAGCTGTCATTTGTCTGCTGTGATCATGGAGACTTTACAATTGCAAATGACTTAACACTGCACATCTGAATTTCTGTCTACCTTCCTTTTACTCTCAAGCAGAAAGGAAAAAGCAAATATTTCAAACAAAAGAGGGAGATTATTTTACCTTCTTGAATTTCTGTATGAGTGTAGCAGTATCTTGCCCTATAAAAGCCTAGTGGCTATTAGATTCAGAATGCAATATATTTTTGTAATCCTCTTTCTTTTCTGAGGCTTCTATATCTCATTACTCACAAGGGCTAAATTATTTAGCCGCGACAATTTTCAGTACTATAGCTATTGTGGAATATGTTATAAAACTTAATTCATTCTAACCAATTCAATACTTGAAGCAAAAGCTTTAGTGCTCTTCTTCAAATCGCATTTCTCAAAATAGCTCGTATTTAAAATATAGGGCGATAGACCCTCTTAGTCCCAAATGATTTAGATATGCTCCTGATTAATATGCCTGCAAATATTGAACCATTGATTCAATTTTGGGCCTTTCAGCTTCCTATTGAAGAACATTTGTTAAAACTTGAAGACATTTTCTTCCTAGTTCTCTCTTTTAAAAAACACAATTTTTGAGTTATGTTTTGTCATACTTTTAAAAAAGCTTACTCTTACAAAAAACTATGCTGGGGAATTTCTAGCTAATGCCAATTATTCTGTACACTGAGAAAAGGACAGTTTTATTTATTTGGATTCAAAGCTAAACAAACTCAGAGAAGAACAAATAATCTCTTTATGCATTTTTGGGTCTGTTGTTCCTACTCTGCACCATAAAATGGTAGCATTCTTATAGTTTTAAAGTAATACTCACCTGATTCAAAATACAGAATACCCTTGTTATATGCCCTTCTTAGTTTTTTTGCCTACATTTTCCTTAGTAAATTGTTTGTGATTTTGAGGATATAAGTGGAAACAAGAAGTCTCTGCCCTTCAAATACTTTAGGTGATCCTTCTTCTCATGTGAAACGTGTCTAGTCAGAAGGAAGAAAAATTGTCAAGTTATCATTTTCTAAAGGATGTCTGACTAATTTATACATTTTCTATAATAATATTAAAATTTTTTTTCAGTACTAAGAAAATGCTATGACTTAAAGTAGTAATATCTCTAGGAGACATGCATGTTAGAAAAAAATACAGGTCACGTTTTCTCACGAGCCAACTTCTGGCCTTTCGCATCCATTGCCCTACTGCCTTATGGTAAATTGTTTTCAAGGATCTCCCGTACCTCTTTGCACACCTCTTTGACATGTGACTTTTTTATTTCCCCTGTCTTTGAACCTGCACTGGTTTTGTTACTTTGCTTTAATTAAAAACGGTGTGGCAAAAGTGACGCTGTACAGTTTGCTGAACCTTAACCTTGAGAGGCATTACGGCTTCTGCTTTGACCACCTTGGAACCCCAAGACAGTCATGTAAAGACTTTTCTAGCCCAATAGACAACAAAAAGACCACGTGATGCAGAACCAAGGTGACCACGTCAACAATCAGCAAGTAAATGTTAAGCATATGATTGAGGCATCTTAGGACCATTCTACCCCAATCAAGCAACCAAATGACTGGAGTTGCTTTAGTGATCACGGGCAACGCCCAACAGAAGAACTCTCCCCCATCCCAGCTGATCTCAACCCATTTTGCAGATGCCCAGAATTGTGAGCAAATAAAATTGCTGTTTTATGGCACTAACTTTTGGGCAGTTTGCTACACAGCAAAAGATAATTGATTCAATGTTTGAACCCTGAATGCAGTTATTTGCACTACTTTTACATTCAGAAGAGAGGCTATATGTACCTATAAATTACAATAGAACCTATGGGTATTTAGGTGTTTGGCCTGCTGGCTTTATAGGGGTCTTCATAATATAATGAGCTTGCCACTAGGCTTCAAGTTAAGGTGACCATATAGTTTCTCCTCCAAATAGGAAAAATTTAAGACTAAAAGGAATTTGAAATTTATTTATTTCCTAACAGATTAGTTTTACTATATTGAGAATTCACAAAATATTTGTTTAAACCTATTTCAACTAATAAAATTCATTATAAAATAATAAAAATAATGTATGTCCGTATCTATGTGTGTGTATGTATTCAAGCAAAAAAATCAAACCTTTTTATGTAATTTATCTGACTATTAAATATAATGGAGGCAGAATAACTGTCTTGGCAGTCACGTTTCTTAGTCAGTTCCTTAGATTTGTAGGTTTCTAATATTACATCACTGATGTTTTTCTGGAAAATGAGTCCTTGTTCCTATATGGTTTTGTTCCTTTTTGTTTTAAGATTCTTTTTTCATAAAATTACTTGAAATCTTCTTCAAAGTTGAATTTTATGATTACTAAATTAGAAAGTATTGAAACCCTCAAATAACTCATAATAGAACATAACATTTTTCATTGATAAAATATTTGCACTCTACAGTGCTTGGTAAAGTGAGGAAAAATCTGCTAAATGAAAGAAATTACCAACTGTAATTTCTTTGAATTTAAACACATAAATATTCCAGCCCAAATATACTCAGATGCAGTCCTTATATTGATTTAATGCCTGTATTTCAGAAATAATTTCACAACACAACTTGTCAAATATATTGTCGGTATTTATAATTTATTTAATTGTTCCCCTCAATTAAGAAACTATAAAATCATAAGCATACTCAATTTTATCCCATTTCAATATAATAATAAATTCTTCAGATAAAATGAAATAACTATGTACATGTAACAAAACATATGCTGGATCTATGGGCTGAAAACCATTAATTGCTGATAAAAGAAATCAAAGAGAGAAATAGATGTGCATTTTTTATAAACTGGAAGACTCAGCACATGGCTTAGGTGTCATTTCTCTTAAAACCGATCTATAGTTTTAACAAAATTTCAATTAAAATACCGGCAGGATTTTTTTCAGGTGTAGATAAGCTAACTCTCAAATCAATGAAGAAAGGAAAATATTTTTAAATTTCCAGAATGATTCTGAAAAGAATGAGCCAAGTTAGAGGACTTGTGTCCCCCAATATTAAAACTTACTATAAAGTGACATTAGTCAAGACAATTAGGTATTAGTGAAGACTAAACACATCAATCAATGACAGAGAATACAGTCTAGAAATATACACATACATGATCAAGTGAGTTTTGAAAAAGTTGTACAGGCAATTCAACAGGAAAATATGATGATTTCAACAAATAGTTTTGGAGCAATTTATCAACCATACAACATGAAAAAAATTATCTCCAACACATACTCACATATTATACAAAAATTAACCCACAACGGATCCTAATCCTAAATATGAAACCTAAAATTTTAAAACTTTCAGGAGAAAGCAAAAACATAAGGAAAAATTTTAATGCCCATAGATTAGGCAAAGAGTTCTTAGATATAAAACCAAAAGCACAAACTATAAAATAAGTTGATAAAGTGAACTTTACCATAATTAAAAACTTCTATGAAACATGCTACTAAATAGAAGGAGAAGAAAAGGGAAAATATTTGCAACTCTCATATCTGTCAGAGGACAGGTATCTAGAATATATAAAGAATTCTCAAAATAGTAAGAAAAAAAATTAAGGGCAAATGATTTATACAGACACTTCACTAAATATATATATTATGTTTATGTATATAATATATATAAGTTGCAAATATGCTCACAAAATGCTGTGCAATGTCAATAGTCATTAGCAAAATTCAAATCAAAGCAACAATGAGTTCTTAACACCTACATATTAAAAAAGCTAAAATTCAATTTAAAAAAAGTCTGAGCATACCAAGCACTGGTAAGGCTACACGAGCAACTGAAAGTCTCATATATTGTTGGTGAGAGTACAAGTTGTACAGCCAATCTAGAAAACAGTTTGTTATTTTTCTTCTAATGTATACATGCACTCAGTATATGAACCAGTAATCTTGCTCCTAGGTGGGATTTAAGAGAAACAACAACTTGTATTCACTTAAAAACCTATATACAGGTGTGTACAGAAGAATTTTCTATAATCACAAAATACTGGATCAGTGGGCAAACAAACACTGGGGTTTGTCCATACAATGGAATTCTATTCTGCAATTGAAAGGACTAAACTGAAAGGAATAAATCATACTATAACTTAAGTAAAAGAGTCAAACTCCAAAAGTTAAATATTGTATGATTCCATTTATATAACATTCTAAAAAAGGCAAAGTGACAGAGATGAAGAATATATCACTGGTTTTAAAGCGATAGGTGTGGAAATGGCTTAACTATCAAGGGCAGCAGAAGGGAATATGTGTGGGTCAGGGATCTGTTCTGTATCCTGATAATCTGCACAGCTCTGTGCACTTGATAGGACTGTAAATGTAGGTTCTCTCCGAATTGAAAAAAAAAAATTAAAGGGACCTACATGTGGCTCCTCTAGCATAGCTTATCAAGGGTATCTAACTACATATGTGGTAGCTGGCTTGCCCCAGTTTCAAGAGGAAGAGTGAAAAACTGCAAGACCTCTTGGCCATCTTTAATCTGACACAATCTTCCTCCTAGTGACTATTATTCACATTCTTCCAACATGCAAAATAGGGACACCTCTTTCTAAAACCCTCAGCTCCCTTGTCCTAGTATGACCTTGTCTTAAGTTTGGGATCATGCCATCCAGAAAAGGTCCAAGTGTAAATTAGGCTCCCCAAGGGGCCATCCGGATTATGCTTCCTTTTCATCAAAAGATCAAGAGGACTCAAGAAGTCATCCATCCTATATAGTTGACATGCAAAGGTGCTGCAAGAACAGGGTAACTGCAGGAGACACTCTCGTTCAAAGGTGGGGAGGGCTGGGGAGTACCACCCTCCTTGTAAGTCACTGGTTCACAGAAGTTTTAAAGGCTAAGCAAGCACCTCCCTCCAGTTACACAATTAGAGCCCAAGCCTATTCCCTGCAAATGATTCTTTGTGGATCTCGACTTCACCTTTTGGGCTCTCGGTTTTGCCTTCTGAGTCATCTTTACTTTTCTATAAAAAAATGAACCATGTTTGCTGCCAAATAGACTTTCAATCAACATCCTGCTTGTAGAAATTTGAGAATTGTTTTCAATTTTTTTTAATGTTTATTTATTTTTGACAGAGAGAGACAGAGTGTGAGCAGGGGAGGGGCAAAGAGAGAGGGAGACACAGAATCCCAAGCAGGATCCAGGCTCTGAGCTGTCAGCACTGAGCCCACTGTGGGGCTTGAACCCACAAACTGTGAGATCATGACCTGAGCTAAAGTTGGATGCTTAACTGACTGAGGCCCCCCCAGGCACCCCAAAATTTGAGAATTTTTTAAGCTGTCTGCATTTTGAACTGTTCTTATTCATTTTAATAGAAGCCAATGGTACTTCTACTTGTTGAATTATCTTACCATTTATGTGGGCTTCCTATCTTTCCCTACTTTGGACTGAGAATCAAGATTCTGTGGGATCATGTTCTTAAGATTCTTGGAAACCTTTTAATCTTGCTCAGAAAATCTACCAGCAACTTTTTAATCTCTTGAGGTATATAAACAAGGGTTTCACAGCCTCACCCTTGAGAAGATCTTCACCCTGGGCCCATAAAAAAATGAAGTAACATTTTTGAGATTTTTTTTTTCCAGGAAATCTCCTTAGCCAAATGCAATAGTTCATTAGTTGGATTTCCTACTTTCCACATTACCGAGGTGATAGAGGTTGGGTGTTTTGTTTTCTTTTTCCATCTTCCGATAACAATTTCTTCCTCATCTTTTCAGCCACCACAAAGATCTCCAAAACCCTTCAAACTGCTGCCTGCTGTCTGGTCTCATAGTCAGTGGCAGGTGTTTTAAGTATTTTCTTACTGCAGCATCTACTTCCAGTTACTTAATTCCATTTCAGATATTGCTGTATATCAAACCACCTCAAAACTTAGTGGCTTATAAAAACAAGCATTTTATTATATTCCATAATTTCAGAGGTTAGAGATTTAGGAAAGACTGCTGCACTTTTCTCACCTAGTTTCACCCGAAATCACTCAGTGGGATTCTCTTGGTGGGTGGGCATATTACCTAGGAGAAAATAATCTTCCACCATAAAAGACACTTTGCTTTTGAGATGGTATAATTTGTACTAACACCACATTGTGTATCATGCAGTGAGAGCTCAAGGCGTGAATGAACATGAAGGAGATCTCAGTTTTTGTTCTTGTTCTGTATAATGGCATTGGTAAGGACACTTATTTTACTCCATTAGTTTTCATAAGTCGAAGTGACTTCCCTGTCATAAAATTACTACAGTATAAACAGGAAGCTAATTTCACAGAGAAAATAATGTATCTGTAGATTCTAAAAGTTTTAGCATCTGTATTGTGCTAAACCCACTCTAGGATTTGCATTTGATAGAATATGGATGTCCTCAATTTTATAAATTCAAAAAAAAGAACACATCTTCAGGTTGCCGAATATTTTATGAAAAGTGAAAACTCATGGAGATGGGCTACTTTCGCCTGTGTTGATACCCTACACTTGAATATTTTTGAATATGTAAGCATAATCACAAATATCTAGAAATACAGAAATATTAAAATGTGTGGTGCTGTCTACCACAGAAACAAAGTATCTAAAGACGGATTACAGTTTTCTTATAATTCTGTATTTGGTGGGTTGCATATATACTACTAGGTAATTGTTTTGAAAGTAAATTTTGTATTTTGTTAAATGGTTATTTCATTTCATGTAGAAAAAGCAAATATTCCATCTGTTATGTTAAAGAACTATCCTAAATGAGGCTGCTGTTACTGAAACCCAAGATCAGCTACCCATCACTCAGAAAACCAATACTCAAGAGAGGAGTTTAGATTGGAAAGGAATATGAGCTTTATTCAGGAAGCTGGCCACCTGAGGAGAAGGCAGACTCCTGTCCAAAGGCTAACTCTGCTGTTTCTGCCTTGCCCAGGGGTTTTTAAAGGAGTTTAGGGGAGTTAATCAATAAAGGAAGTACACTAGACTGATATTTCTTTTTATTAATTTGTATTTAAATTCCAGTTAGCTAACACGTAGTGTGATATTAGTTTCAAGGGTACAATTCAGTGATTGAAGACTTCCATCCAACACCTGGTGCTCATCACAAGGGTACTTTTTAATCCCCATCATCTATTTAACCCATTCCCCCACTCACTTCCTCTATGGTAACCATAAGTTTGTTCTGTATAATTAAGAGTCTTTCTTGGTTTGCCTCTCTCTTTTTTCCCCCTATAATGTTTGTTTTGTTTCTTAAATTCTACAAATAAGTGAGCTCATATGGTATTTGTCTTTCTCTGACTGACCTATTTCACTTAACATAATACTCTCTATCTCCATCCACATCATTTCAAATGGCAAGATTCCATTCTCTTTTTGTGGCTAAGTAATATCCCTTGTGTATATATATATATATATATATATATATATATATATACATATACATATATATACATATGCCATATATATATATATATATATATATATATATATGCCACATCTATTTATCAATTCATCAGTCAATGGACATTTGGCCTCTTTACATAATTTGTTATTGTACATAGTAATATGTTGTTTAACCTTCATGTATTTGTGGTCTTTCCAATTTTTTTCTTGTGGTTGACTTCAAGTTTCACAGCACTGTGGTAAAAAAAAATATGCATTAAAAATGCAGTTTTTACATGTTGAGGCCTGATTTGTAACCTAGTATATGATCTATATTCTGGAAAATGTCCCATGTGCACTTGAAAAGAATGTGTATTCTGCTGCCTTACGATGCAATGTTCTGAATATATCTGTTAAGTCCATCTGGTTCAGGATATAATTCAAAGCCATTGTTTCCTTGTTGATTTTTTGTTTAGATGATCTGTCCATTGATGTAAGAAGGATGTTGCAGCCTCCTACTATTATTATATTATTGTCAATTAGTTCCTTTGGGTTTGTTATTAATTGTTTTATATATTTGGGTGCTTTCATGTTGGGTACATAAATATCTACAATTGTTAGATCTTCTTGTTAGATTGTCCCCTTTATTACGATGACACTTACAACAGAGATAAGAGTTAAAAAAGAATGAAAATGAAACTAATGAAAATGAAAGTAATGAAAAACATAATAACTGAGATTAGAAACAGGTTTCATGCAATGAACGAAGCTGAAAGAATCAGAGAAATGAATGAGGGATACAGAAGACAAAATGATGGAAAATAATGGAGCTGAACAAAAAAGATAAAGAATTATGGAACATCAGAATAGATTTAGGGAACTCAGTAACTCCATTAAACATAATAACATTTGTATTATAAGCATCAAAGAGGAAAAAAGAAAATGGCAGAAAATTTATTTGAGGAAATCATGACAGAAAACTTACCTAATATGGGGAAGGAAACAAGCATCCATAGGCAGGAGGCACAGGGAACTCCCATCAAAATCAACAAAAGCATCCCAGCACCAAGACATACTGTAATTAAATTTGCAAAATACAGCAATAAACACAAAAGCCTTAAAAGCAGCAAAAGAAATCCTTAACTTACAAGGGAAGACCCGTAAGGCTAGCTGCAGATTTCTCAACAGAAACTGATAAGCCAGAATAGAGTGGCATGATATATTCAAAGAATGGGAAGAGTCCTTAGTCAAGAATACTCTATCCAGCAAGGCCATGATTCAGAATAGGAGAGATAGTTTGCCAGACAAACAAAAACTAAAGGAGATCAAGACCACTAAAGCAGCCCTGAAAGAAATATTAAAGGGGACTCTTTGAGTGGAAAGGAAAGACCAAATTGACAAAGGCAAGAAAGGGAACAGTAAATAATGACAAAACAAGTAACAAAATTGCACTAAATACATACCTATCAATAATCATTCTGAATGAAAATAGACTAAACACTCCAGTCAAAAGACATAGGGTATCATAATGGATAAAAACAAAAACAAAAACAAACAAACAAAAAAAACAAAACAAAAGCAAGAAACGTGTATATGCTGCCTACACCACTACAACACACACATTTTAGAGTGAAAGACACCAGCAGATTGAAAGTGAGGCAATGGAGAAACATTACAAAATGTTAAGATAGCTTTCAAAATCATTGATAACCTAGAATTTTAGTTTTGCTAAGTGATAAATTGGTTTGAATTCTTGGATAGCTAGGTCTTTTCCAAATGGGATAGAATACTAGAGCATTAATTACTGAAAATCAGTTTGTCCACATTGCCTTCTCATTTTAGAGAAATAGAGGATACTCAGGTGTTTGGGTAAACATGCTTTATCTTTTATTAAAAGATTGTAGTGTGGAAAAGCTCATGTTTCTAGAAATTATGAAATGTATTCATGAACCTCCAATATAAGGAATTCTGGTGTAACAGTTCACAGTTGTTTACTACATAATTTTTACTGTAGACTAAGGTTTCTAAGAGTTAAAATTCTGCTAAATATAATTGAACCTGATGGAAATGACAAGGGAAGCGACTCTGTATGTAGGAAAGTAGGAGGTGTGTAAGAAAGGCATAAGAAAAGAGAATACATGGTTATTGAGGCGAAAGAAAGTAATTTTGTCCTACAATGAGACTGATATTTGGAGAGGAAAGTTTTAGGACAAACTCTGAATGAAAAAGAAAGTTGGAGAAGGTTTGAGAAGCTTTGGAAGCTTTGGAAAATAATTTTGTGTGCGGTCAGGACTGATTCAGATCGAAACGAATGAATTATAAAACTACAGTGGTATAAAATTGAATTTCTGCTTTGCTCTTTATTAAAAAGACAAAGTTTTCTTGGGTTGTTGGCTTTCACTTGATAAGAAATTGTAAACAAAGTTGGCTGTTCTTGGCCCACAGAACCAAAGTTTCTATGTTTTGTCTTTATTAGGTCTTTGATCACATAAGAGAACTAAAACTTCTCAATATTACAGGAGCTAAGTTTTGCTAACAATAGTCTAACCTTATGTGGAATCTCTTATTACTACCTTGATTATACACATAATTAAATATTAAGTTCTGTAATGACCTGTAATCCTAGTTCAACATGCACTTTAAAACTTCCTGATGTTTTTAACAAAGGTCCAAGATTGGAATTCTAAGTGAAGTCTTTTTGACGAATGAAGCTTGTTTATTTGGTATGTCCAGTTACTTGGGAAACATTGTCAAACAAATGATGATAAACCTTCTTAGCTGGTATTGTATGGGTAAATGCTCTATCTGTTCTAGAAAATATATACATTTCTGAAGTTTTAGCAGTCCTGGTATAGGATCATCTCTTGAAACTCTAATCATTGAAATGTTGGGTGTCACAGAACTAACCAGGTTTCCTTGTCAACTACACTGCAATGAACTCTCATCAGATCTTTAGCCATGTCCATTTTTGATGATTTGTCATTTATAGTTATTGTTCTGATGCCCTTGCAAAATGTGTTATATCTTCAAAAAGATTTATGAAAAGGTCTTTTGACCAATACAGATTTCTTATCTTTAAGATCATAAAAACAAACCTGGGTAAGAATTTCCAGAAATAATGGAAAAGCTTCCTTTAAACGTACAAGAATTAGTAACATGGAACTGAATAAATGGAGGAAGATGATTAAAATTTTTGTGCCAATGGGGCGCCTGGGTGGCTCAGTCAGTTGAGTGTCTGACTTCGGCTCAGGTCATGATCTCGCAGTTCGTGAGTTTGAGCCTCGCGTCAGGCTCTGTGCTGACAGCTCAGAGCCTGGAGCCTGCTTCAGATTCTGTGTCCCCCTCTCTTTCTGCCCCACCCCTGCTTGTGCTCTGTCTCTCTCTGTCTTTCAAAAAATTAATAAACATAAAAAAAAATTAAAAAAAAACTTTTGTGCCGGAAACCAGATTCTCCTACTCTGTAAAATCTCCCACTCCAAAATCCCTTCATCATCCCTGATCAGCAGGAAGTAGCTACAGAAGATGGATCTTTGTCCCTAATCCCATAGATAGGGAATGATGAACTTGACAGTGGGTTATTGAAACCACCTCTGCCCCCTCTGGCCAATCTGGTGGTCTTTAAGCCTTAGCAGTCATCCTCAGCCCCATGATTGATTAACTAACATTTCTTTCTTTGTATATCTGTAGATCATGCATTCTGTCCTAGAAAGAAAAGAGCACTTGTGCACATCACAAAACAGGAAACAGACCCCTTCGGACAACACCTTTGCGCAACCTCCAACTGCTGACATAATATTTAATGTAGATAACTTTAAAACATGTCTATTTTAATTAAACCAACACACTTAAACTAGCTTCAATACCAAATACTTTGCACCAATGTCCACTAAAAATCAATCTGTTTGTTTCCCATCGTCAACTTTTTACCCGGGGCTCTTCATGGGAAATCTAAAGTGGATGGTTACAGTCCAAGAGAGCCGCTGGACCCCTTCATGTTCATTTGAGAGGTGCTTCCGTTTGAACTTCTTAAGAAGGCAGTCTCACAGCTTGAGGTGCTTTTCACTCCTTGACAGAGAGGGTAGGGGGATCAGGAGTCAATGGTGCCCGAGATACTTAGAATGGCATGCCAGCCAAGACGGCAGTCATGCAAAAACAGGTGCAAGGGTGCCACCAGCTCTCTGTCCCCTGCCTGTCCCTCCTGCATGACACATTTTGTGTTTTGTTTTGTTTTCTGATTGTTTTTCAGTCCTCTGCACCATTTATTGAAAATATATCCTAATAGACGTTCTTTGGGAACACAAGGTGTATTTCCCATCTTCCTGGGCAAAAGTTCAGAAAGAACACAGAAGAAACAACACCGTGACTGAGTAGCACCTCTTTTGGCATTCACCCCCCCCCCAAAGTTGGAGGACTTTATGGACTGAACCAAATAGTCTCCTAGTTTCTGGATCCTCCCCAAAGTCAGAATCCACTGACTAAACTAAATGGTTCCCTAGACAAGCTGAGAGAGCCAAACCAACACCCTCTATTTGGAGACAACCCAATGGTAGGAAGAAATCCAAGACAGCCATTTTGTGGTCATCTTTCCTCTGAGCTTAACCTACATAGCAAGGTGGTGTTACAATAAAACGATCTTTTTCTTAGCCACACGGTCCTGGTGACACTCCTTCCACTTAGTCAAGATTCAGCCCAGTGGGCTACTTGGTGGCATAGAGATGGATCCTACTATTCTACACAAATTTAACACAATGCAACACCCCCCTCCACACACACAAACATGCCAAAACAGAGGTGTTCCAAATTCCAAATTCGGTGACCGTTATTCAATTCCCTTTTAGTTTTTCCTGAAAGCCACACCTTCCTCATGGGAAAAGCATGGAGGGCAAAACAAAAACACACACAGTTGCTTCACAAGTAAAAGATACCTGTGTCAGTGTATACTCTGAAGGACTTATTCAGTCCCCAGGCTGGTCAGTTGCCCCAGATGCGCCTTTCCTTTCCACTTCAACCAAAAGGCGAAACTGGCAGCTAGCTTTGGTGGAGAATAGGAAGCAGTTGCCCTGAGACAGAGCCCTGCAGGGACAGATCTCTCAGACTCCTTCCCTGAGACCAACGAGCACCTAAGCGGCTAACGTCCTGTCAGCCATCTAAGTTATTAGCCTGGGCTGCCTTGAGATTCCTGGGGAAACTGAGTGCCACAGTGACCGGCATTGGCCCCTGGCTGGCTTGCCAAAGTTTATTACCGAAACCCATCTTTGGCTGCCCATTGCTCAAAAGCCAATATTCAAGAGATCAGTTTTGACTGGGAAGGAGTAAGTGTTTCTTTCAGGAGGCTGGCCACCCAGGGAGAAGGCAGACTCTTGTCCAGAGGCTAACTTCGAGGCTTCTGCCTGGCCCAGGGGTTTCTAAAGGAGATTAAGGCAGTTAATCAGTAAAGGGAGTACAGTGGTCCCCAAGCATTTCTTGATTACGTGCAGACTCCATTGATGCCTTGTACAGATTTTATCTCGGTGCTGGGATATTGTGCAAGGGAATTGTCTGAGGGGGTCTGGTTCCTGTTTCGTGATGTGCAGAAGTGCTCTGTTCTTTCTAGGAAATAATGCAGGATGTACAGATATAAGAAGAAACGTTGGTCAATCAATCCCGCGGGCTAAAGGTGATTACTAAAACTTAAAGAGCGGTATGTTGGCCAGAGGGGTAGAGGCCACTTCACCGCAATATTTAATAATTGTTTCTAAAAGAAGTTAATTCTTCTATAGCTCTAACATGCAGTTAATAGCCTCCATACAGCTTTGGCCTCTCCTCAAATCGACAAATAGCTAGGTAAGAATTATCTGGATTGCTCAGAAGGAAATCATTCCAAAGAAAATCTAAGTTCATTTTGAACATATATAACTCACTAAATCTTTTCTAAAATTAGCTCCTTTTAATATTTTTCCTCTGTCATTTCATAGAAAATCATATACAACATAAGCCCTCATGAATTCAAAGATTCGCAGAAGACTTAGGGGTTTTTCAGAAAAAGCGTTGAATGTTTAAATATCAATTAAAATGTAAAATTGTGATAACAAGCCTCAATGTTAGAACAATTTGAAAATACTGAAAGTATTTATTGAAATAATTGATTTACATGACCAATTTTCTGACTAAGGACAAATGTAAAAATGAACACGCAAAAACAATAATCCTTTGCCAATAATACCTATTTTTTGTTTCATTTTAGTTTTTGTTTTATTAAATCATGTCTTGTCCCAAAATTAATATTGCTAAGTACTAAGAGTTCATTAAAATGTGAAGGGAAGTGGGGGCATGATCCCAAAATAATAGATTAAACTTGAAAAATATATAAGTGTATAACTAAAAATCTAAATATATTTAAACTGGAAACACCTAAATGACTGCTTAATAGACAAAGGGACCTGGAAACTAGATAGTGTTGATGGTTACACAATATTATGAATGTACTAAATGTGTCTGATGGTAAGTATTATATGTATGCATTTGATTAACATGTATGCATTTGATAAATAAACAATTTATTTATTTTAATAAGGATTTTATTTTTTTAATGTTTATTTTGAGAGAGAGAGAGAGCATAAGTGAGCAGGGGAGGAGCATAGAGAGGGAGAGAGAGTCCCAAGCAGGCTCCGCACTGTCAGCGCAGAGCCCAATGCAGGGCTCGATGGCATGAACCATAAGATTATGACCTGAGCCAAGAGGAGGAGCCACCCAGGTGCCCCTGACCACAATTTAAATTAAAGAAAGAAAACACATATAATAAAACATAACACAGTTTGCATAGAACATTTACAGAAACATATTAGTTAAAAGATCTTCAAATAAAGTATTTTATCTCACTATTTATCCACCCTTTAGTGTGGAGTATGTCTCAACTATTCTCAGAGAAGTTCTCTTCCTGTTAGTGAGTTCTTAGAATTTCCTGTTTGATTTGAAGAGCTTTTATATTGTTGACTGAGAGATAGGATGCTCTGAAGACCAAATGATAGTTGATTTTCCAAAAGACATTTATCTTTTTATGATCCAAGTCATATGTTCCAGTAATGGAACAACAGTTATTTGATGGAAGTTCCAAAAATAAATAATAATAAGCAAATCTCTGCCCACATGTCATTAAATATGCAAATTGCAAAGTAGTAAGTGCTATGTATAAATGGTTATGTTCATTTGAACACACAAATTATGAGGCTAACACTAGGTAGAAATAAAAGCAAACAGATAAGCACATTCTGTTTTGGGTATAAATTTTGATACAGATTTTGGGTCATGAATGACAGTAGTAGGGATAGAATTTCCATGTCTTTGTTGCCTAAACCTGGAAAAACATACAAACTTCCTCTTCCTATTTGGTATAATACCAAATGGAGTTAACTGAAGTTTAGACACTGATTTGGGCAGAAATATGAGACAGGAAGATTGTGCCAGTTTGGGTTTTTTTTGGGGGGGGGGGTTGTTGGCACAGATTGCTTTAGCAGAGAATGCATTCTAGCTGGCAGTGAGAAGGTTGAGATGGAATGCCTGTGCATACAATCTGCAGGCAAAGGGGAATTCAGTAGGAATGGAAGTGAGCACTGGAAGCAGAAGGAAGTCACTAGTTAAACTGGATCTCATGGAACACTGCAATGAACACATTAAGACATAGAATAATTTGCTACATTACAACCAAAAAAGAACATAAATGACTAGTTTTCATTGAAAGGAAGCAGCCACTGGAAGTATTGACTCTGTCCAGATCTTTACCTCTAAAGCCAGACATGCCCAAACTGAATGAACTATATTAATTGGAAAAAATCTTCTGCAAGGACGTTCCCATGGACTAAATTTACCTCCCCGGAAATGTACACCCTGAGCAGTGGAATATAGCTCTATTGTGTTTGCCAGTGGTTTAATTTTTTAATCTTGCTATTGTCTGAATGTTTGTGTCCTCCCCAAAATTCATATATTGACATCCTAACCCCGCCAAAGGTAGTGGGTAGGACTAGGAGAGATGTGTAGGTCATGAGGGAACCCTCATGAATGGGATTAGTGATTTTATACAGAGATCCTGCAGAGCTCCCAGCCCCACCATGTGAAGATACAATGAGAAGTCTACAACCTGGCATCCTGATTTTGGACTTCCAGCCCCCAGAACTGTGAAAAATAAATTATTGTTGTGTATAAACCACTCAAGCTATCATATTTTGTTATAGCAGCTTGGACAGACTAAGACAAATCAGAGTTTACTGAATGAAACAGTGTTATTGAATCGACTCAACACACATATTCTGACCTATCCTGTTAAATTCTAATAACTAACATTTCCTTTAAATACTGTCATTGTGAGAGAAAACCTCTCAAATTCTGAAAAAAAAATAGGGATTGATTTTGTTTGTATTTACATATTTTTTGAGAGTCTACTTTAATTCTCAGAAATTCTTAACTTTATGTTTCCAGAATCGGTACATAATTAGGTTTGCTAAAAACATGTTTTCATAATTCTAAAACAACTCTACCCTTTTCTAGAGGATAATTAAGCATATGGATAATGAAGAAGTCAAGGGGAGATTTTAAATAACCTTTCTGAGACTCTAAATAGTTCTTACAAAATGTTTTTTTTCCCCTCCTGGTTTAGTAACTGACAATGGAAAGGCACTTTCCCAGTGGGCCATTATTTCAGAATCAGTGGCCCCAAATGACCACCCTCCCTGTGGTGGGGTTTATAGAGCAGATGGTGCCAGCAACATGGGGAATATTATGGAGATGACATTAGCAGCAATTATTCTACCATTGAGTATTAGTGTTCTGCACTTTGTGATGCATGGAAACCTTCGTTGTACAGTACTGCAGAGTTAGAAAATCTTATAAAATGAAAGCAGCAAGACATTTGTTAGGGAGTGTGTGCTTTGTCCTTATTTCTTTGAGAAAGGAAAATTATTTTCTGATCATTTTGAAATTAACCAGGGTGTCTCATGAGGACTCCTAAAGACAGGAAGAATTCTGAGTTATTTTTCCATTTGCATATGAATTCAGTGATTTTTGCCTTAAATGTTCTATCCTCTCAAATGATTGGCAAAATATTCTATTGTTCTAGAAACTTCTTTGAAGCATGAGAATGATAATGCATGCAAATCAATTAATAGACATATATGTATCAGGATTTGTTTGTTTAATTGCTGCGGTAACAAAATGTTACCAAATTAGTGGATTAGCGACACAAAAGCATTCTCCTACAGTTCTGGAGCTCAGAAGTCAAAAATGGGTTTTACAGGGCAAAAATCAAGGTGCCTGCAGATTTCTTTGACAAACTCTGGGAGTGAATCCATTCCCTTTCTTTCTACATTTCTAGAGGCTTCTCTTCCTCTTTGGCTCATGGCCTCCTTCCTTTATTGTAACCCAACTCAATCCCACATCACATCACTCTGATACTGACTCTGCCTCTATTTCACTTATAAGGATCCTTGTAATTACATTGGGCCCATCTGGATAATCCCATTTCTAGGTTCTTAATCACATCTGCAAAATCTCTTGCACTAAATAAGAGTGCACATTCACAGATTCTGGGGATTATGATGTACACATCTTTGGGCCATCACCCCACCCACCACAACATCATATAAGATGTGCAATAAAAAGCTGCTAATACTATGTGGGAAAATTATAAAATATTTTACAAAAAGTATATCAATGGCAAAACACTGGAAAGTGTAGTGTCTATAAATGAATAGATAGTTCCAATGAACATTTCCAATGATTCATTTCATATTCAGATATCAATGTTTTGGTATATAACTACATGAATAATATATGTAAGTGACAAGGTATAATATAATAGAGCAAAAACTATTGAAACTACCACCTAACTTCAGAACTAAAGCATGATCAATATTAAACATACCTGTATAGTCCACCCCAATCCCATTCCCCTAATATCTCCCTAGGTAACCACTGTCATGAATTTTGTGTTGTAATTCCCTTTGTTGCTTTCACAATTTTGATGATAGTGAAATAGGTAGAAGATAGATGATAGATAGATAGATGATAGATAGATTAGATAGATAGATAGAGAGGGATTGCCTGGTTTTGAATTTTACAAAAATAGGGCCATAACATATTTTGACATTTCCTTTGTTTTCACTAAAATTTAACATTGCTAAGATTCATCCTCTTTATTGCAGAGAGTAGTATCAACTCATTCACTGTTATGTAATATCTAATTTTGTTGATGTATTGTAGTTTATTATCCATTTTCTTGACAATGCATATTTGGATTAGTTCCCAGTTTTGTTTGTGTTTTTTTTTTTTTTTTTACTATAGCTGAGAGACTAGTATAAATATTTTGTGTTATGTCTCCTCATGTACATGTGCAGGAGTTTAGGATCTATACTTAGAACTAAAATATTGGTATCTTGAGTATTCATATGTAATTTACAGTACAATGTCAATTTTTCCTGTCTTTTTCTACTTTCAACAGTAGTGTATATAGGATTATTTTGCTCTATATGTTTGCCAAATTCTGATATCATCAAACTTAATGTCTTAATTTTGCATTGCTTTGCTTACAAATGAGTTTGAGCAACTTTTCACATATTTCTTGGACATTTGTGATCTTTGCCCAGTGAAATGTGTCTACCTTTGATCATTTTTCTACTCAATTCTTTGTCTTTTTCTCAACGATTAGTATGAGATATTTTATAGTTTGACAATAGCCAGTTGTCAGTTATACCTGTGTGACAAATACCTTCTTCCAGGGTAGTTTGGTTTTTCATTATTCTTAAGTGGGCTTTTAATGAAAAGAATTTCTTAATTTGGAGGGGATCCTGGGTGGCTCAGTTGGTTGAGCATCCAACACTTGATTTCAGTCTCGGTCATGATCTCACAGTTTGTGAATTCAAGCCCTGGGTTGGGCTCTGTGCTGACAGTGTGGACACTGTTTGGGATTCTCTCTCTCCCTCCCCTTCTCTCTTTCAAAAATAAATAAACATAAAAAAATCTTACAAAAAGAATTTCTTAATTTTGACATCATGGAATTTATTAATCTTTATTTTATGATCAGTACTATTGTGCTTCTTAAAAAATCAACCCTACCTCAAGCCTAGACTACTCTACGGTGTTTTCTGGTTTTTTTTTAACCCATCTTATTTGAACTTTTAATTCATCCAAACTTGCTCTATTGAGCTTTATTGTTGGGATAAAATTTAACCTTCTTGTCATACACAAAACCATTTAGTAAGTAGTCCATGCAGCCACCAGTAATCTGCAGCTCTACTTCCTTCATATACCACATGAACAGTTGTTTTTAGACTCCTCATTTTGTCCCGTTGATCACTTTGTCTTTGAACCAACCATAATGTTTTAAAGTTTTACACTCATCTTAAATAGTTCCTGTAGTAAGTCTTTCTACTCTTTTCTTCTTCTCTAAGACTGCCTTGACTATCCTGGACCTTTGGTAGTATTCTATACAAATCATGTAATTAGCTAATCAATTGTCTCAAAAAATTGTTTTGTTTTGACAAAAATTACACTGAATCTAGCAGCTAGTTAGTAAATAATTGTTACCTTTGTAACATTTCCTCTTTCTTTGTAGAATCATGGAGTTTCCTCCCATTTATTTATTTACTTACGTTTTCAAGAAATTAGAAGGTGTTCTAGGTAAAACTCTTTCATGTTTTTAAAGATTTATTTCTATATGTCTTATGTGATCAGTCATAGCCTGTGATATTGTTTTTTCAATATTTCAGTTCATTTCAACCGCATAAATTATGCATTCATAGCAATTTTTTATATAGAAGAAGTCTATTCAAATTCATATCAAAGTTTTCCAGTTCTTGTCCCTCATTTCTGTTTACATTTCAGAGCAGCATTCTATGTGTTTTTTGTTTAATTCTGTCCTTCTGAGGTGCATTAATTAAAAGTCTACTTTATAAATGTTCAAGAGAAAACTGTGTTTTTCTTTAATGATTTTTTCACTTTCAATTTTGAAAGATTATTACTGAGTATACTAATCAAATTAACTATAATATTCTCTTAATATTTTGAGTATGTTAACCCCCTATATTCTAGATTTCATTATTGATGCAAAGTCCACCACCAGTCTAAGTATTTTCCAATAATGGTGATTATTTATGTATCATACATGTATCATATGATTCATCCTTGTCAGTCTATAATTAAATGATTTTTAGTGTATTCACACAGTTGTGCAACCATCACCACAACCACTTTTGAACATTTATTGTCCCAAAAGAAACTAAGTACACTTTAGAAGTCACTTTTTACCTCTCCCCAACTACTATTCTACTTTCTGTCTCCATAGGTTTGTCTAATGTGAACATTTCATATACATGGAATCCTACAATACATGGTTTTGTGACTGGCTTTTTTAGCATAATATTTGCAAGATTCTCCCATGTTACAGCATGTATCAGTACTCCATTTATTTTGATGAATGTTTAAATAAAATGTGCTGGAACTCCTGGGTGGATCAGTTGGTTGAGAGTCTGACTTTGGGTCAGGTCATGATCTCATGGTCGGTGAGTTCGAACCCTACGTCGGGCTCTGTGCTGACAGCTCAGAGCCTAGAGCCTGCTTCAGATTCTGTGTCTCCCTCTGTCTCTGTCCCTCCCCTGCTTGTTCTCTCTCTCTCTCTCTCTCTCTCTCTCTCTCTCTCTCTCTGTATCTCTCTCAATAAGTAAACATTATTTTTTTTTAATAAAATGTGCTATTCCATACAAGGGAATATTGTTTGGCAATAGAAAGGTGATTCTTTTAAACACAGTTTTAATATAATGTCATCATATGGATTTTTTTTATTTACCTTTATTGGTATGTTTGACTTCCCTGTATCTGTGCATTAGTTTCTTTTGTTTGTGCTACAAAATTCTTTATTCAGATGTTTCTTATATGCTTTAACACATCCATCAAGTCTTTAATTTCAACATTTATATTTTTATTTTATAATTATTTTATTTTATGATTTTTCAAGTATTCCTGGTAATTATTGGCTTCTAGTCCTGAATTTACCTTTTATTTCCTTAAATATATGTTACATGTTTATTCCATATTTTGATATGCTATTTCCTTTAAAGTTCATGCCTGCTCATGTCTCCTTTTTATGTCTGTAGTAAATTATTGCTGTTGCTATAAACACATTTATCTGAACATAATCTGTGATATACTTGAGGATCTAATGGGTTAATTCTTAGTCACAGGTTCGGGTTTTCCATTTTGTGGTGGCACATGACTCGGTTTCCCAATCTAGACCTTTGTATTTACTTACCGTCACTGCTTTTACTGTGGTTTTAGCTAACTCTTATTTTTGTTTCCATTTTTGTCTTTGAAGAATCCCGGTATTTTCTTGAAGACAGTAAACTTTTTAAAAAGTATATATATATATATATATATATATATTTCCTTTATTCAGAAAATAATCTACAATAGGTGGGCCCTTCCATGTGTCCAATCTACCATTATGTTGGAAGCACAAGTCTTTATAAATATGTTTTTCATCAATATCTGTATCTATACCTGTATTTCTTACACATCAAGCCTTGTTTTCTCACACTCTTTATTATATTTTAATTTTTTTAATAAAATAACACCAGGTAAAAGTCAGTAAAGCTCTTATTTTCATAATATATTTTTTCCTTATCCCCTGCTTTGATTCGTATTGTCTTCCTTTCTCTTTCCTTTAGACTGTTCACCTCCAGATGACAGGCACTATGCATAATTCACCTTATAATCCTCTGCAATTGCCTGCTACATAGAAAGTGCTCAATAGATATCAAGTGAAAAAAAATTATATTAAAATTCAGCCAGCTTCCTGTGCTAATCATCCAAAATTACAAGGATTACTGGATTTTGTGTCAATGTACAAGATACATTTTATTATGTTTTCAGTGTTTGCCTACCTAAATTTTTTTCACTTTGAAGATCAAGCCCAGTTAGATTTTCCTAAGGAAATCTTCCCTGATCCTTCCACCTTGGTCCCTGTTAGCTACATATTCCTTATGTTTCCATAGCTTGCTGTGCAATGCTTCCAACAGAGCACTTATAAGGTGGAAAGCTAATTGTTTACGATATATCTTGTGCAACATAGTGATAGCAGAGATCATCTGTAAATATTGTGTCATCAGCACTCAACTGAATCACAGGTTGGCAATATGAGATAAGCATTTGTTGAATGAATTTAAATAAATTTGAGGATAACATTGGCCTGTTCATATATTTTTTAATGTTTATTTATTTATTTATGGAGTAGGGGGAAGCACAAGAGCAGAGAGGGGCAGAGAGAGAGGGAGAAAGAGAGAATCCCAAGCAGGATCCACACTGTCAGTGCAGAGCCTGATGCAGGGCTTGAACTCATGAACTGTGATTTCATGACCTGAGCTGAAATCAAGAGTCCGACATTCAATGACTGAGCCACCCAGGCACCCCTTTAATACTTAATTTGAATACATTTTGTTGAATTTTTAGTAAAAATAAATGATCCATCTTAACTTTTCAACATAGAGGTGCTCAAATATATGCATGTGCCATTAAATATACACATTTTACTTTTGCAGAAAGCCATTGAATAATGATGTACTGTGGCAAACTTACATCAAGTTAAGCATCGCAGTTTTCAAATAAGTTTCCAATAATTTAATGAGGTTAAATACCATTCTCAAATAATAGCATTAACAACATCATCAGCAATTTTAAAAACAGCGATAGGAACTGAATTCTTTAACTTGGAAAAAGTATCTTTTCAAAAGATTAATATTCTAAATGTTGAATTTGTAAAACCATTCTGATTAAATCGGATTTAAATAAGAAAGGCAGTAATAGTTTCCACGAAATCATCATTTTAGATGAAAATGTTTACAATCATTGGAAAGCATCCAAGTGGTTTTTAAAAAATCCTCTACTTGGTGATAATATTTATTTTTGTGCTATTTTGCAATGAGTATTTTCATAATAACATTTTAATAGAGTATTTTTAAAGAAGTATCTTCTGAAAATATGCCTAGCATATTCATTTTTAAGAATACTTTATATTCGGCACACCTGAGTGGCTCAGTTGGTTGGGTGACCAACTTCAGCTCAGGTCATGATCTCATGGTTCATGGGTTCAAGCCCTCTGTCGGGCTCTGTGCTAACAACATGGCACCTCCTTGCGATTCTCCCTCTCTCTTTCTTTCTTTCTTCATCTCCCTGACTAATGCTTTCTCCTTCTCAAAATAAATAAACTTAAAAATAATAATACTTTAGACTCCTAATTTTTGTCCAAATTTGAGACATGACACAAAAATATGTTTAGTTATAGTAAGTAAATCAACACCTTTAAGGTGTTTGCAAATTGTATGATTCCATATGAGCTAGACCCTAATCCATCACATGAAAAATTATTTGTATAAGAAAAAATGCATCAACAAAACAAACGAGCAAAGGGGGAGAAAAGAGAGAGGCAAACCAAACTATAGAGAACAAACTGATGGTTCCCAGAGAGGAAGTGGGTGGGGAGAGGGGTTAAATAGGTGATGGTGATTAAGGAATGCACTTGTGATGAGCACTGGGTGCTGTATGAAGTGTTGAATCATTAGATTCTATACCCGAAACTACTATTATAGTGCATGTTAACCAACTGGAATTTGAATAAACACTGAAAAAAATGCACTGTATAGCTATTGGAATGACAATTAAGAATGATTAGAAAATGCAAAAAATTCATTAAGTGAAAATGAAAGATGCAAAAACACATGTGCAATATAATTCCAACTATGTGAAAATGTGTAGGATAAAGAAAAGAAAGGAAACAAACACATCAAGATGTCAAAAGTGATAGCATCGTTGAGATCGGTTTCCTTTATTCTGTAACAACACATTTGAAACCCACTTGCACACATCACCAGTATAGAAATGTGGTGGCTACTCCTACAGAGGCAATGCATGTGTACATACATGCGTGAGGTGGGGAGGAGGGAGGACGAGAGAGGGAGACAGACACAGAGACAGAGAAACAGATTAAAAAGGAGAGTAGAGGGCAGAAATAAGTAAGAAGGCAGGGGAAAAAAGGAGAAAGTGGGGGAAGGCTGTGGGATTGGAAATGACCTGAAAACACTAGGGAACTTAAAACTTAACTGAATCATAGACCAGAGGGAAGAGAAGCAGTTGACAACTTGTATTAACATTAGATGATTATTTTTCTCTATTTTTTTTTCTAACTGGTCATTTTAGTTAGTTTCTAGCAATCCTATACTCCCTTATGCAGCCAAAGATGAGTATTGTGTTCTGTGTCATTTTCGGTGATACACTGGGCTGTGGTTTTTACTAAATTTGGACTTTCCCCAGGGTACCTATTATGGAGAAATGACAACCTGGCACCTATTAGATTTAATTGGATAACATTTAGGTATAGGACTTGTGATTTCCTGTCAGTGAGTATGTTGGTCTGTAACCCCCAAAATTTATTACAAAACAAGCAAACACAAACCACAGAAACCCAGAATCTTTGCATTAATTTACAAAATATTTGGTGTGCATAGAAGGCAGTCATGACTGGCACTAAATCATGCAGGCAATGTATTCTTCAAAGCTCTGAAACCAGAATGTATGGGTCTGGATTACAGTTCCGCCAACTGGTAGCTCAGTAATCATGTTGAAGTTAGTTAGCTTATCTTTGTCCCACAGTCCACATCTGTAAAACTAGGCAAATAATAACACCTACCTCATAAATTTATGATGAGGATAGTAGGGATAATCCATGAAGCACCTAGTATAACATCAGGCACAGAGTGAAATGTAAGCAGCTATATTTGACATTATGGAAAGGGGCTTTATAACACAAACAAATTATAGAGGCAGGGGGAGGAGGGGCAATTGAATACAGACAGGAAATACAAATATACATAAATGTTGAAATGCAAAAGTTAACACAAAAAGTTGATGATAAGCTTATCATAAGAGTTTGTAAATTTTCCGTAAGATACTAGTCACCAGGTTCAACATTACAATTATCTGTCCCAAATGCCTATTATTTCAAAAACTAATTTATAAACCGAAAATACAACCAAATTCCTATTTAATATGAATTCTAATTTTGAGGATCGAAAAGCTAATATTTAATAAGTGTGGTCCTCATACTTGTGTGGATCAATCCAGTGTTCAAAGCACCCTTCTCAGGGGAAGTACTGTTGTAACCATCCCTATTTTATGGAAGAAAAAACAAGACATAGGAAGATTAGAAAGCTGTCCACTGGGAGAGCTGAGATTTGATCCCAAGAAGATTTACTTCTGGGTCTAGTATATAAAACGTTACAATATTTGCCTAATTGAATTATTATTTTTTTGTGCCTTATAGTGTAAGAATTTAAAATATTGGGCCTGTTATTTACTATGTGACATACACATGAAAGTTGAGTACATTTGAATGGATACTCACTTTCAAAACGAAACATGGTATATAACTTTGTCAACAAGATATTTTCTTACAAAATTAAAGTTATTAATGTGTATCATTCTATTCTAATAATAGTAATAATAAATTTTGACTTCTGAAAGGTCAAAATTAGTGTTTCTTCTAATTTATGAAATAATGGCTGTATTTCATCACTGTTACTGTAAAATATTAATAATATATTACTATAGTATAGTGTATATTTACAAATCACTCATTTATTATGTAGCATGAAAAAATGATGAAAAAATAAAATTAGCTTCTGGAGGGTTTACTGCAAAAGGGGTTTGTAGGGAAAAGAATCATTAAATGTCTTTGTCCTAAAATTTGATGATTCCATATAAAAGTCAATTCAGTTGCCTTATATGACTTATGAATGAATTCAGTGCATATCTAGATTTTAGAAATGTGAGATACAAATATTTATTTCATTCTCAATATATATTATCTCATTTTTATCGTTGTCCTTTTTTTTTTTTTTTTTACTTGCGTATAACCTTTCTACATTTTCACCATTATAGAAGTATAGCCCAGGTGAACAGAGGAACTTCCATTAATAAAACAGTCTTTCTTTTATGTATAGCCAAAGAATTATTACACACTTTGAAGCTGGCTTTAGTGGGTCTATTTTAAATTTTTCTGCATGTGCTGGATACACATCCATTATCTCTATTTTGCAAAACTGTGTCTTTATTTCTTTATTTTTGCTCTTTTAGTATAGGCAAGTTATTTCAAATTGAGTTACGAGGACTTCTCTTAGGTGGCATTATTTGACTATGTCATTTTATTTACCCTTTGCACATTTTCACAAGTGATCAAGACTCACAGATAATATAAATGGTTGCCTAGTGTAAATGGGATACATTGGCCATGAGGAATCAGCTTTAAATATTTATTTTCAAAATGCTGAATTTGGTTGTTTAATGGGGAAGCTTCCCAGCACAATGTTCATTTGCAGGCAGGTCAAAACTCAGACTGTGAGAACTGTTAAAAGCTTAGTTTCTAGGTCATCAAGAGATGGCCATTTTTGAGTTTTTCATTAGACCTTGGTCCTAAACAAAGACTTAAATATGTTAGGAAACAAAGATATTTCTGGTTATTCACAGAAAGAGCACAATGGATGTAAGATAACATTTGGCCTTGGTGACAGGTGGTTTCTGCCCTGTGTGATTTAGAAAAAGAAACTGAAGGATACTTGATGTCTTTTTTAAACTCAGTCTTAGAGCAAAAAGTGTTTCAGGAAGATCTGAGATTGTGTCTATAAAGCTTATCACAAAACCAATAGCATAGGATAAGGAGAGTCAACCAAATCTTACTGTATACACTGTGGTTAAGAAGTACTTTTAGGGGCGCCTGGGTGGCTCAGTCGGTTGAGCGTCCGACTTCGGCTCAGGTCATGATTCAAGGTTAGTGAGTTCGAGCCCCGCGTCGGGCTCTGTGCTGACAGCTCAGAGCCTGGAGCCCGTTTCAGATTCTGTGTCTCCCTCTCTCTCTGACCCTCCCCTGTTCATGCTCTGTCTCTCTCTGTCTCAAAAATAAATAAAACATTAAAAAAAAAAGTACTTTTATTTTAGCCTCACAATGAGGAACATTTGCAGCGTATTCTCAATTATGCATATAATTGTAAGAATCAGTCCCAAGGAAATTCTTTAGTTGTCAGTTATTTTTCCTGGCAGGCATCATTATAACTGGGGTTGCTTTCATCTTCTCCTATGGTTAAGACAGAGGGAAATTATTCCTTTGGTGGTAGTCAGGGCTGAAGCACAGACTTCAGAGCAGCAAAGCGATGCAAAAACTGGCCGCCAACCATGGAGCTCTGCTCTTTGACATTCTGAATTCTAGGAGAAAAGAGGGTGACCTGTCTTTGGCTGGTAGAAGCTTGTTCACGTATCCCCATTTACAGGTTCTGCAGATCCTGTGGCTGGTGAGATTTCCACATTATCGTGAACTTTGTGGTAAAAAGCCAAAGTGAACTCTGTTCCATTGTCACTTTGGAAGATACATGGGGTACCTAGCAAGCAGAAAAAAATATTATCTGGTATGTAACCTCAGTTGCAGTTAGAAGATAAGGGTTTCGGTGTGCAAATAATGATCAAGGGAACATATAGATTTATTTAAAAAAAATTTTTTTAATGTCTTCTTTATTTTTGAGACAGAGAAAGACAGAGCAGGATCAGGGGAAGGGCAGAGAGAGAGGAAGACACAGAATCCGAAGCACGCTCCAGGCTCTGAGATGTCAGCACAGAGCCCGACACGGGGCTCAAACCCACAAACTACGAGATCATGACCTGAGCCGAAGTTGGTCACCTGACCAACTGAGCCACCCAGGTGCCCCGGGGAACATATAGATTTATAACATTCACTGCTCTGAGTTTCACCTCCCTGCGAGAGAAAGCAATCTACCAGACCTGATTTTATGGAAACATTCTTTGTGATTGCTTGGTTACATATTCTGATACCTGGTAATTTGGTATTCAAAGAATAAAAAAATAGATGAAAACTGGTGTTCAGTTTTTCTTAATATCTCCAGCCTTGGCTATATTCCATGGAAATAAAACCTTCCTAAAATGTTCACTTTACTCCTGCTTATAATGAAATCTACATGTTTAATTTATTTGCTCATTTCAAAAATCTAAAATTTATGTGCTCATTTCAAAAGTCATAGGTGGTGCTTATATCCATATACTGGCTATCAATCTTTGCCATTCTATACATTAGTCCAGAAATTGTGAGCAAGAATTTGATTGAAGTCATTGACTCTTCCCCCCACCTTTTTTGTTAATGTTTATTTTTGAGAGAGAGAGAGAGAGAGAGAGAGAGAGAGAGAGAGAGAATGAGCCAAGGAGGGACAGAGAGAGAGGGAGACACAAATCTGAAGCAGGCTCCAGGCTCCGAGCTGTCAGCACAGAGCCCAACACAGGGCTCAAACTGAGGAGCCATGAGATCATGACCTGAGCCAAAGTGGGACGCTGAACCACCCAGGTGCCCCTGACTCTTCCCCTTTTAAAACTTAACTATGAGTAGTCTAATTGGGAAAACTCTTCAGCCAAATCTTCTTAAAGGATTACCGGCAATAATATTCCTCTATTATTCTCTTCTTATTTCAAAATCACCTTTTATTTTTCCCAAATCACCTGTTTCATGGAACTCACTGCTATATTAAACATGAGGAAATGTGTCTTCATTGTAAAAAAGTATATATAGCCATTTTTAGAAGACAGCTTTCAAGAAAATTTCACTAAATGCATTCTGGATGCTATTGGATATTTACGAAAAGAAATGGTTCTAGAAAATAAATGTGATGCTGAAAATATTTTACTTCAAGTGTCTAATAGCAACCTAACATTTTATTCTGACAAATCAAGTTAAATTTGAATAAGATGGCAAAATATAGGCATGATAAAAGTGTACTCCTCTGTGGCCTTTTCTTTAGAGACATCTAGATCACTAAAACTTCAGCAAAGCCTTGTAACTTAAACAACTCTCGTCAGTGGTAATGAGTGAGGATTGTGAGGTATGAAAGCTCACAAGGAGGTCAGTGGCTTTTGCTAAAATTCAGAGGCATCCAAAGAATAGCACATAAGATTCTAAAGTTTTTAAATCAGGTTTTTTTCCCCCTTTCTTTCTTCTGTCATAGGATTACAGAGTCAATATCTTCCTTCGTCAGAAGTGGAACGATCCTCGCCTTGCATATAGTGAATACCCTGATGATTCTTTAGACCTAGACCCTTCCATGTTGGACTCCATTTGGAAACCTGATTTGTTCTTTGCCAATGAAAAAGGTGCCAACTTTCATGAAGTTACTACAGACAATAAATTGTTAAGAATTTTCAAGAATGGAAATGTTCTTTACTCAATAAGGTGAGTCATAGATTTAAAATACTTGATTTCAGTGAAATGCAGTGCTATTCTTTCTTTCTTTTTTTTTCTTTTTATGAATGTTTTGAGATTTTTGAGTAAGGGCTACCATTGTTCTGCTTGAGTTCCTCTATTATACCATTTCCCAAATGTGTCTAATCACCAATAATAGACCCAAGTTCCAGATCTGGGAACTGTATAATTCTTGAAAAATCTATATTTTTAACAGCCTCTTAATATCAGCCAAATTGGTGGGTAGTTTAAAGGTAAATTGAATGGTAGATGATTCATACATTGTGATTATATTTTTATGAATGTATACTTCCTTTAAATATTTATAAGTGAAGGAATATTTGGATTTGCTCATTTGGGATTCATTTTCCATAAATTATCTGTCAGGTATTTGTATTTTTGTTTTAATATCCTTGGGCTTCTCTGTTCATCCTTTAGAAAAGATCTTATTTACATTTTATTTATTATGCATTTCTAAGAAAACTATGTTGCTTTTAAAAGCGAATACCAAAGCATAACAATAATTATTACCAAAACTTAAACACAAATATTAAAATTTCTTGACTACTGAACTTTGGAGCTCATTCAACTTTGTCTATTAAATATCAAATAAGTGTAAATTCAATAAATAACAACTTGAAAGGATATATGTGGTGATTTGTGTCACACCTGAAAAATATTCTAAAATAAATGATTATCTTAAAACTTCAATAATTATTTTCTTTATTTAGTTTATATATGGACATTTCATTGTTTATATCAATTCTTGTTGGATATGGACAATTCATTACAGATTGCTTGCATTCATTTTTTAAATTTTTAAAACTTTTTTAATGTTTATTTATTTTTGAGAGACAGAGCACGAGCAGGGGAGGGGCAGAGAGAGAGGAAGACACAGAATCTGAAGCAGGCTCCAGGCTCTGAGCTGTCAGCACACAGCCTGATGTGGGGCTCGAATCCATGAACCATGAGATCATGACCTGAGCCGAAATCAAATGCTTAACTGACCGAGCCACCCAGGCACCCCTAGATTGCTTACATTCTTGTAATATTTTGGGGAAAGTTAGGAAATGATTCTGAGTAGCATCTTTTGTCTTTCAGTATGAGTTCAGATGAAACAAATGATGTCTATCAGGCTCCTAGTTTTTGTTTGTTATACTCTGGCTCACATAAACAGACTAACTTCACTTTTAATGAGTTGTTTTTAGAAATCTCACAGGACTTTAAAATCTTCAAATGGCTAACAGTTTCTTTATTAACAAGAGTTGTGCTATTTGTCACTCAATTTACAAATGAAACATCTGCGATGTTTCAGGACAGATTTGGCTTTCCTGCTTGTTTAAAGAATGTTCTGGCAGACCTGGCTTATTGAATTTATCCATAAATGAACAGATCCATTTATCTGTACTTCCTACTAAAACAAAAAATAAACTGAATAAGGAGTAAAAGTGGCATTAACACACAGGAGGATGAAAGTAACAGGAAAGAAGACAGTGACAGATGAGCGATGATGACATATTTTAGGAAGCTTCAAAATGAATGCACTTGTGAAAACTGACTTAACAGAGCTGAAACCTAAGCTAACAGGGGGAGCCCAAAGGAAGAAAATAATATCCTCACACTTTCAGAAATGTAAGGTAGCTCGGACTTCAGAAAGTAAGAGCTAGAAAAGAAATAAAAGGAGAACAGTTGATTTAAACTTTGTAAAGAAGACTGAGATTTCGCTTTCAGAAAATTATTTTAATGTTTATTTATTTTTGAGAGAAAGACAGAGACAGAGTATGAGCAGGGGACGGGCAGAGAGAGAGGGAGACACAAGATCTGAAGCAGGCTCCAGGCTCTGAGCTGTCAGCACAGAGCCCAATGCAGGGTTTGAACTGACGTACAGTGAGATCATGACCTGAGCCAAAGTCGGACACTTAACCAACTGAGCTACCCAGGCGCCCCAAAAGGCTGAGATTTCTATTCCTGATCTTCTTGCACTTGTCCTTCAGAGTAGAAATTGCCTTTTTGCCTTCTGAAGTGGGCAGAAAGCAGGACAGAAAAAAAAATCTTGGAGAGGTTGTGCCAAGAGCTTCAGGAGTAGGGACTTCAGGCATGGGTGGCATCTATCATGTGTCATTGTACTAAAAAAAATAGAGATTACATGAGGCTTGCACACTGTATGGTGAAACTCTTGTTCTCCCTAAAATGCTGAAAGCCAGTTCTAAACTCCTTTCATTGAGTAGTAGTAGTCAGAAGAATACACCTCTGGAAAAAGATCTATAGATGCTGACAATTGGAGAACCACAAAGGAAAAATCTGCGCAGCCATGTTTTATCCTACAGTTGAGACCATTACTCAATGAACCATCCACTACTAACTGAGTTCCAAATAGTTTTTATTGCCTCATTCTTAAATAAAAACAAAGGATACCATTCTATAATATTAACAATGATCTAAAATTAAAAAAAAGAAGCAGAGGCTAGAAGAAACATACAGAGAAAAATAAAGAGAAAAGAGGAGAAAGTTAAAGAAAAAGGATTGACTCAAGAGAAAATGAAGAGAGCAGAAGAGACCATTAAAAAAAATCATCTCTAGGGAGATTAGACAATTGCATGCATGAAGTAAGATCCTTCTAGGACAGGAATAAAAGGAGTCATTCAGAGTATAACAGTAGCAAATAGTAAACCAAAGTTTTCACTTTGGTGAAAAGAATCAGTAGAGCATTTGGAAGATGAAGTGAAGAAATCTCCTAAGAAGTTATATCAAGATATACAGAAGTAGAAAAGAAAGAATATGAAAATCAGAACATCGATACAGAGGATTACTATCTGATTAGAATGAAAGAATGGAAGAAAATAGAGGTTCCCATGAAAAAAAGGAATTGATAGATTAGCTGCTATATTAACCATTGAGAGGGACTTCGTTGCTCTGATAGGAAGTGTGTTGAATTAGTAGCTCTGATAGGGAATTTGTTGACTATTAAGATGAGACAATTATTAGTACTAAGGAAAACAACATGCTACTCAAGAGTTAGAGCAAACTACCACACGTAACCATGAACCTAATTACATGTTCATAGCACATAAGCACTGAATATTAATTTAACCATAAATATTTATGTAACTAAATTTTGAGTATTATGGGAGAGTTAAGTGTGAGGAGTGTGGTATAAAAGAATTTTTTTTCCTTATAGGAAATGGATAATTTTACAAATTTAAAAACCAAGCATAGTATAATAGCAATTTGGATATATGACTATAAATCTTAGTGGAGTATCTAAAGAAAGGCTGCCTCTGAGAAGCTAGAACTGAACCAGGGGTAAGATGGGTGGGACAAAAATATAACTGGTTTTTTTATGCTTTCTATACTCTTTGAACTTTTTAAATGATATCCATGAATTATATTGATAATTTTTAAATGAAGCACTTTTCAAGTGAGGCCCTTGGGGCCAGAAACATGACCCTTTCTTAGATTGTCAAAGTTGGGATTTGGTTTTACTCTACTTATAAAATTAGCCTTTCACTTATTTTATGGATGCTGACAGAAGACGCAAGACTCTGAGTCAGAGACAAACGAATGTATTACTCACTGTAAGCAAGTAACACAAGCATCAGCGAATTTGCCTAACTGCTCCGTTGCCCTCAAATTTCACTGGGGTGATGAACCAGGCACTGATGGGTATCACACACACTCTGTGTCCATGACACGGCTGTGGCACACTGAGTTTGGGCAATCCACTGGCTTTATAGCAAGCTGGAAGCAAGCCTTCTCTTTGTCTAAAGGCACAATATGGTCTCATCTCTCAAAATTAGCAGCTGTATGGACAACCCTGAGAAATGGCTCAGGTAAAAGAATAGTCAGGGCCTGCAGTCTTGGCACATACCCAGCAAGTCGTCCAAGGAGGACTGTCTCTCCCAAGCCAGGTCCCGGCTCCCTGATTTACCAGCTGTGATGTAGGGCAAGTCTCTGGTTGTGAAAGGCTCATTTTTCATATACGCATGATAGTGAAAATACTGATTACCTTGAGCCTGAAATAATGTATGTAAAGCACCCAGCAGAGTTCTAGGCATACAATAGACAGTGAAGTCATTTTTATCTTCCTCAAAAAAATACCCCCCCCCAAAACGTGCAGGTTCTGGTATTTTCCAGAATCTGTAAATGAACACTGTATGGACACTTGCAAGTTATTAATCTAAGTCTCCATCTTGTCAATTAAATCCTCACAAAATAATGGAAGCACATCAGAGGCAGTTTAATGTTATCTACTGCTTACTTTACTAATACATACTAATAGGTACTCATTCAACTTTACTGCTTATATTACAGGAGCATTATTTTCATTAAAAATCAAATAATGGATGGAAACCATTTTGACAATAAATTTCATATACTGAAAAAAAATAAAATTAAAATTAAAAAAAATCAAATAATGGGAAGAAATTTTATATCAATAATGCTATGCACAGTGACTTGCCAAAGATCCTAACACAATTTCAACTTTCATTTAAAATAAATATAATCGGGGGCTCCTGGGTGGCTCAGTCAGTTAAGCATCTGACTTTGGCTCAGGTCATAATCTCATGGTTCGGGAGTTCAGGCCCCACGTTGGGCTCTGTGCTGATGGCTCAGAGCCTGGAGCCTGTTTCGGATTCTGTGTCTCCCTCTCTCTCTGCCCCTCCTTTGCTCCTGCTCTGTCTCTCTCTGTCTCTCAAAAATAAATAAGTGTTAAAAAAAATTTAAAAAAATAAACTAAATATAATCACTCTTTCTTTGAAATTCGGTTGTGAAAGGAATTAAGGTTTACTTATACAATATGTATTTTTTGAACATTAATTTTTACTAGAAAAGGCAGACTTATCAACAGATGCTTTTTAAAGATGTTGTTTATTCAAGGGTAATCAATTTACAATACGATAAAATAGCTGTTGTAAGAAGAATTTTGCATGTGTGTGATTATGCATATTTCTCTGAAGAGGTCCTTAGCTTACATCAGCTTCCTTAAGTAACCATCAATAATACTGAGATTTCACTGGTGGTGGATTGATAAGCTTTATAATCATCTCTAAAATCAAATGACAACAAATTCCAGATTAGAACACTAGTTAGAATCTCCCTTCTAGTGCTCCAACAATCCAATTTCTCCAGAAAGTTTTTTGACCTTTATAGAATCATAAGAAACTACCAAAACACTCAAGTAAATATATAAAATTAATGGGGGAATTCCTTATATTTTCTAAAGTTTAATTACACTTCTCTGATTTTTTGAAAGAATTATTTATGTATCTTCTACTTTATTTTTTTAATGTTTATTTATTTTTGAGAGAGAGAGAAAGAGAGAGAGCACACAGGCAGGGGAGGGGGAGAGAGAGAGGGAGACGCAGAATCCGAAGCAGGCTCCAGACTCTGAGCTGTCAGCATAGAACCTGACGCAGGGCTCCAACCCACGAACTGTGAGGTCATGACCTGAATCAAAGTTGGACACAACTAACTGAGCCACCCAGGTGTCCCTGTTATCTTTTACTTTAAATGTAATAATTAATACTGACTGAAATATATCATTTCTTGCATTATATAAATATAAAATTTGAAAATTCATATTAATTAGAGAACTCATTTTCATGAAAAATGTTTCAATGCCTTTGAAAGGCAGTGTACTTAGAGGTTAAAGTTCTAAGAGGTACTTAGAGCTGGACTCCCAGAGTTGTAAATTCAGCTCTATAATTTCTTCCTTGTAATGTCAGGTGAGCTGACTTGTTAGTTTCCTCATCTCTAAAATAAGGATAATACAGTTTATCTGTCTTATAAACTTGTAGTAAGGAATAAGTGAGTTGAGAAATAATGTAAAGTATTTAAAATTGGACAGCAACATACACAAGAATGAAACTGGACCACTTTCTTACACCATACACAAAAATAAACGCAAAATGAATAAAAGACCTAAATGTGAGACAGAAAACCATCAAAACCCTAGAGGAGAAAACAGACAACAATCTCTTTGACCTCAGCCACAGCAACTTCTTACTCCACATGTCTGCGAAGGTAAGGGAATAAAAGTAAAAATGAACTATTAGGACCTCATCAAGATAAAATGCTTCTTCACTGCAAAAGAAACAATCAACAAAACTAAAAGGCAACCAATGGAATGGAAGAAGATATTTGCAAATGACATATCAGATAAAGCGTTAGTATCCAAAATCTATAAAAAACTTACTAAACTCAACACCTGAAAAACAAATAATCCAGTGAAGAAATGAGGAGTAGACACAAATAGACACTTTTCCAACATCCAGACAGTCAACAGACCCATGAAAAGATGCTTGACATCACTCATCATCAGGGAAATACAAATCAAAACCACACTGAGATACCACCTCACACTGGTCAGAGTGGCTAAAATTAACAACTCAGGAAACAACACATGTTGGTGAGGATGTGGAGAAACAGGAACCCTCTTGCACTGTTGGTGGGAATGCAAACTGGTGCAGCCACTTTGGAAAACAGTGTGGAGGTTCCTCAAAAAATTAAAAACAGAACTACCCTACAGCCCAGCAATAACACTACTAGGAATTTATCCAAGGGCTACAGGAGTGCTGATTCATAGGGTCACATGTACTCCAATGTTTACAGCAGCGCTTTCAACAATAGCCAAATCATGGAAAGATCCCAAATGTCCATCAATTGATGAATGGATAAAGAAGATCTGGTTTATAGATGCAATGGAATACCACTTGGCAATGAGAAAGAATGAAATCCTGCCATTTGCAACACCATGGATGGAACTAGAGGGTATTATGCTAAGTGAAATAAGTCAGTCAGAGAAAGACAGAGACCATATGTTTCCACTCATATGTGGAACTTGAGAAACTTAACAGAAGACCATGGGGGAAAGGGAGGAGGGAAAGGTAGTTTTGAACAAAAAGGGAGGCAAATCCAGAAGGACTCTTAAATGCAGAGAACAAATTGAAGGTTAATGTGGGGGCAGGGGAGAGGGGAAAAGGAGTGATGGGTATTGAGGAGGGCACTTGCTGTGATGAGCACTGGGTGTAGTATGTAAGCGATGAATCACGGGAATCTACTCCATAAGCAAGAACACAGTATACACTGTATGTTAGCTAACTTGACAATAGATTATATTAAAAAAAGAGTAACAGAGAAACTAAAAAAAAAAAAAAAAAGATACGTTAAAAGAAAAAACCAATTAATAAAAATCATACCCCCCCAAAAACAAAACAAAACAAAACAAAACAAGATAAAATAAAATAAAATAAAATAAAATAGTGTCTACTACATAGTGAGTACAAAGATATATTACCTATTATGATATTATAGACAATATTGCAAAACCGATAATTAGTCAAGAGGTGTTCTTATAAAAGTAAATTAGAAATATTAGTTCTTAATAAAAATACTTATCAGTATGGGGCACCTGGGTGGCTCAGTCGGTTAAGTGTCTGACTTCGACTCAGGTCATGATCTTGCGGTTCATGCATTCGAGCCCCGCATCAGGTTCTGTGCTGACAGCTCGGAGCCTGGAGCCTGCTTTGGCTTCTGTGTCTCCCTCCCTCTCTGCTCCTCCCCTGCTCGTGCTTTGTCTCTCTCTCAAAAATAAAGAAATATTAAAAAAAAATTTTAAATAAAATTAAATAAATAAATAAACATTGAAAATGTTTAAAAATATTTATCAGTTTCATAAAGAGCCAAAAATGGAGTCAGAAAAGATGTGTTATTGTTTCTATATATACTTACTTAATGTTTGAGATAGACACCTAGGCAATGCTTATTCAAAAATGGACAATACCTCAGTTTTAATCAGGTCAGCTGATTAAAGTCATAGATTATAGTCATCTTTTTTAACATTACTACTTCACTAAGCCAAGACTTTTTAAGAGAAAATAAAAAACACCATATCCTGTTTATGTGTCTTGTCTCAGAAAGAGAACCTAGTGTCCTCTCTTACACAAGAAGATATTCATTTCCAAAACAGTAGAATGTGATTAATTGCCTTTTGATTTAGTTTTCTTTTGATGTGGTCAGAACGTATCTTTAATTTATATGTCATGTTTTAATGAAGAAATTCAGAATCACACCCACCAAATTGACGTGTATTTTTTTAATCCATATGTTGTTAAAGACATCATGGTACAGTACTTTCAACAAAGGAATGTCAATAAACAGATGTTTTTCAGGATATGATTTATGACAGAAGTTCTACAAAGTGTGTTTTTCTTTGCCAAGTAATTCCTTTCAAGCCCTTCTTTTTAAAAGAATTATGTAATGTTTCTCATTTTATGCCAAAAAAAATAGCCAGGATATGAATTTGACATCACATGCATGGTGAGAGCTTGGAAAAGATTCTAAGAATGCTATTCACTCTCATACAAAAGGTCACAGAATTAATCCTCCAAGCCAACATTTGAAACTGGCCATCCAGAGAGCCTTGGAAGTTTGGAAAATTAATGTGCATGTGTTCAAAATATACTTGTGCATACACTTCTAATAAGCCCCATCGCAAGACAGAGAACATTGTGTCCACCTGATTTTACAATTGCCTTTTGAAGAGAGAACTTTGTAGATCTACAGGATCCTACTTCCAGGATCACTTAACCTAGCTGAGCCAGGAGAAAACAGCTTTTGAAGAGTGGACGGTATGAATTATTTTAGTGTGCTAGGGACTCTGACTTGAAGGGATCGTCAAGTGATCCTCCTGGGGCTCTAAAAAATTCAACAGCTTCACATGTCTGTCCATTCATATCTCTCAAATTATGTTAATTGGACCTCACCAAGAGTATTCACTGTAGAACATGCATTATTATAACTTTATGTCCAGGGTCTACATGAAAATGCCAGTTTGGAGAACGTGGTTACATTTAGTAGTGCTGCTGATTATTTCTTGTTAAAGCTTAAATAGGCTTTATGCGTGATTTCATTCAGCCATCTTTTCGCCCATCATATATAATTCTGGGGAAGGGTAGATGGAGCAGTCTGGAGCAGTAGAATATACTAGTAATCCTTAATAACTGATATCTATTGAGTGCTTACTATGTGTCATGATACTTGTCTAAGCACTTTACATGTATTAAGTCATATTTGTTCACAAGGTTTCTCCAGAGCAAGTTCTATTGCTACATTCATTTTGGACCAAAGAACTCTGAAATATAGTGAGGTGAAATAATCTACCTACTGTCACAAAGTTTAGGCAAACAAATCCACCTGAAATGCTCACTGACATGCTGAATTTCAATGGGAATACTTTAAAGAAAGGGGCTGGCTAGAGAGTTCTCAGGTAAGAACTGTATTTGAAGAAACTTGGGTTTGTTTGTTTTATTCCTCTGGTCCAAGAACTACAAATACTTGGTAATCCTTTAAAATTATTTTTGTCATTGGAGCGCCTGGGTGGCTTAGTCAGTTAAGCATCCAGCTTTGGCTCAGGTCATGATCTCACAGTTTGTGGGTTCGAGCCCCACATCGGGCTCTGTGCTGACAACTCAGAGCCTGGAGCCTGCTTCAGATTCTGTGTCTCCCTCTCTCTGCCCCTCCTCTGCCTGTGCTCTGTCTCTCTCTCTCTCTCTCAAAAATAAGCAGTAAAAAAAATATAAAAAAAAGATTACCTTTGTAATATACTTTTCCGATAATATATATATATATTTGTGAGTGATGAATTATCTGGAATACCAACATGCAAATACTTTCTGGAAGGGAAATGTGGGCAGAATGCTGGTCTGTGCCATCCAGTCATCTCACTTTGTGCGAAGCCAAATTCAAAGTTTGTTTTGGTGAGCATAGGATTATGTCACACATATTCTAGAGGACAATTTCTTGACCCTTATAAGACCTGGTGAAACCCCCTAGTCCTACGGCAAAAGACTCTTAACACCTAGAACTTTCAAGTCTTCTAGATTCAGAGATTTTTTTTCCTCATATTACTGCTGCATGTTTATGGACCACTTCTTCAATGTTACAAAGATGACCAACTGAAAGTTGTCACATAGGATTGCTTCTCGGCACCCTGTTCTTCCAATTCCCCGGATATACTTGCCTCCTCAAATATACTATACAGGTGATCTTGGGAACTATGCCTTTCGGCATTTTGGTATTAATTTTATAGAAACCACTCAAATATCTTTTTGAGGGTCTTTTCTGGAAATATAGATCTTTAGTAGACATCTATAGCATTCTGTAAAGGAATAAATGAATGATCAAAATAAATAAATGTGATTGGATATTTAAATATAAGCTTTCTCCTCCCTGAAAGACAGATTTATATAAAGGTACAGCTAGCTATTCTACAGTAAATAACATACCCAAGCTGGAACAATTTTATTTGGATACTTGTTAGTCATTCACCAAAGATTGTTTCCCAGTTGTACCTTGAACAGCAGAATAGTAGTATGATATCATAAATTACTTTTAAAAATAATTACTTTGAACTCTTTCAGATTGACATTAACACTTTCTTGTCCAATGGATCTCAAGAATTTTCCAATGGACGTGCAAACATGTATAATGCAACTGGAAAGTTGTAAGTATGAACAGCTTACTTTTTCTGGGCACTTTAAAAAGTGTAGTAGATATAAATTTTAATGGGTTATGTAATTTATAATTTTGTAATTGTTTTTGTCAGATATTTACTAAACAGGCATGTTATCTTTCACAGCATATTGAAAGTGATGTCTATCAACACATGCAGTCTATACTATTATAAATAAATTGAGGACCTAGGAATAACATTTTTAGGCTTGAAATAAAGCCATACCCCTATACAAATTACCAAAGGTAAAAAATATAATAATCATTAAAGACAAACCACCATTTTTCTTTGAGTGCTTGCTATAGGCCAAGCATTTTGCATATGTTATTTTCAATACTCACAAAAAAGATATTGCTGTCCCTATGTTTCCATATGTCAAAGTGGCCATTTTGAGTGCTTGAGTATTGTGTTCCAATTTATGGAGGTGGTGACAGCAGACCATCTGGTTCCCAAGCTTATGCTTACTTTGAACCGTTTTGCCACCACACAGCTAATATTTATTCAGAGTATACTCTGCTGGGTATGTAATATATGTTATCTCAGAAGAAGGAAAATTTCTCACACTTTATCAGAGATTTAGCCAAGCTTACAACCATTCCTTTAAATTTTGTCTTGCAAAGTGGATCCATGTACATCACTGATTAATGTTAACATATAAAAATTTCAAGTTTTTCTGTTTCTCTGAACTTATCTATAGAATCAGCCCAAACTTAGGGGCATCTGGGTGGCTTGGTCGGTCATGCCTCCAACTCTTGGTTTCAACTGAGGTCATGATCTCATGGTTAATGAGTTTGAGCTCCGCATCAGGGTCTGCGCTGACAGCACAGAGCCTGCCTGGGATTCTCTCTCTCCCTCTCTCTCTGCCCCTCCTCTGCTCTCTCTTTTGCTCAAAATAAATAAACTTTAAAAAAAAGACAGAAAGAAAAAGAATCAGCCCAAAGTTAATTGTTTTTCAGTGTTCAATGCCATAAAAAAGGAATCATTGTGTAATCTTTTTTATGTGGTACTGTGTCATATTCGGGGGGGGGAAGTTTGTCTGATGGATTCCTTGAGGAGAATTTGAAGGTGGGTCTCCAGATTTGCTGGCCTCAGAGGCAAGGTTTGTAGTGTGGTGGATCCGTCACTAGATGGCGAGCCTACTTCATGGGGGAATGTGGCCATGTCTCTTCTTGAAGCAAGAAAGTGGAAATCTCTCTTTATTCATAACTCCTTGTTGTTAAATTTAAATGCATTACTTTTATCAATAGTTCTTAAATTGTAAGCATTCGCAGGAATAAAGTTAGTTGGGAGTGCAATTTAGAAATCTAAATGGGGAGGGGCAACAAAAGATTCCCAGAAGTAGAGCAGTGGATACCATGAAGGCATTTTGAGGATAGGCTGATTCTGTATCTTGGTTGCAAACAAAATGAGGTACATAGAAGGGTATCAGGAAAAAAATCATATGCAAAATATCTAAGACAAATGACTGCCCTAATTACTAAACCAGACATGCTGGATGTTACCTGATGAAGTTTTGGGGTGATGGGGGGTTCATAGGGTCCAGAGCCAATAGCCAAGAAAGAATTCTTGAAGACATCTTTGGTGCAGAAAGGCGATTTTATTAAAGCAAGGGGACAGGACCCATGGGCAGGAAGAGCTGCATGGGGTCATGACCAGTAACTCATTGTATACCCTCAGGTTGGGAGGGGGTCAGGGATAGAGTAAGTTTCTAAGGAATTTTGGAAACACGTTTCCAGGACCCTGAGGGTCTAGCTGTTGCTAGGGAAACACCATTTATTACCGTTTAATACTACCTCAGTCATGAGATCCTTTAGATATATATCTGGGGCCATAAGCTTGGAGTATGATTGCCAGCATATATCTTGGGGCAGTTGAGATAAAGGAAGTTGACTTACAGGATCCTCCAGGTTGGGATAATGTTAAGCTAAGGTTCTCTTTTGCTCCCAGCAAAGTGTCATCCTTGAGGCAGCTGAGCTCCTAAAGGGAGGTCACTCTGCCAGTCTCAAGGACTTGTCAATGGGCTATAGGCAGTAAGGGAATTTAATTTTCCATTTGCCTTAGTTTCCCACATTACCATGGCAAGCACTTTAACCCCTTTTCTTTGTTCTTGGGCAGCCAGGAGTGTTTGAGGAATAGCACACAAATCCCACCTGGGGTTGGGGGTGCTAGCTTGTGCTTTAACCTTCAGCCTGCCTCATGCTCCCTTGTCATTATCCAATAAGCAGGAGGAGCAGTTCAAGAGTTAGGAGCAAGAAAAGGATTTACTCAATATTATGCTTTTAATGTTCTTAAAAATTCTCTCAGTCAAATGAACCACAGTTATTTAAGAAGGTTTCATAGGGTGCCCGGTGGCTCAGTTGGTTGATGTCCGGCTTCAGCTCAGGTCATGATCTCATAGTTCATGAGTTTGACCTCCACACTGGGCTAGCTGCTGTCAGCACAGAGCCTGCCTCGGATTCCCTGTCCCCGTCTCTATCTGCCCCTTCCCCACTACCACTCCCTCTCTCTCAAAAATAAATAAACATCTTTTTTAAAAGAAGTTTTTATAATATTCAGAAAAAAAAAAGAGAGAAGAAGAAAAGTAGGGACAAAGGGGGATGATGTGGAAGGTAGAAACAATAGAGGTTGATACTCTAAGGGAGGCAAAATTTTATCTTTACCCTCGTATCCTTTTTCAGCTGGGCTTGAGAATTAAACAGACATAACACAGATTAACAGGAGGAAAGGATACAAATTTTTTTAATGTAAGTTTTATGTAATGTGGGATTCCTCAGAATGAAATGAAGACTGAGAAATGGCAAAACCTAAATGTTTTATAGCAGGTTGAACAAGGAGAGGCCATTGTGCAAAGGTAACTAAACTATGTGGGGGAAGCTCAAAGAAGATAAGAATTATTTTAACGAGGTCTGTACAGAATTCTCTGGGCTTTGATTCCCTACTGAAGAATGTTTCTTTTTTCCTGGTATAGGGAACACATCTTTCACATGAGAGTTTTTATCTCCCGTTTTCAGGGAAAAAAGGGGGGGGATTAGAGTGTCCTTCTGGCATCGGCTATTTTTCAAGCATCTTTAGCTCAAAATAATCCTTGTGCTAACGTGGCATATTTGGGGGCGGCAAGAGGCTACCACCCTTCATTTGCTTTGACACAAAATGGAGCAGAGTCTCTAGGAGCAGATGAGCTCAGAGCTTAGGTAAACAGAATCATACTGGAAATATTAACAGAGAAAAAAAGTAGGATGAGAAATAAATGTGGAAGGGAATATTAACAAATCTCATCTTCATATATTCGAGGTTTGGGGAATTTAGCTATAGAAAGCCAAAAAGGAGGAGTTAGAAGTGGGGATACACTATTAAAAGCCATATAGGAAGTGGTTCAAACAGTAAGATAAAATTTCTGAAGGAGGATAGAAAGGGAAACAAAGAAGAAAGGACCCTTTAGAAATGACTTCATTTAGAGGTTGTTGGAAGGACTTCCAGTCAAGGGATGGTCCTAGATAGCAAATTAAAATCAGTATCATTCGATCTCAAAAGAAACTGCTGAGATCTGTTTAACAGCATCAAATGCTACCAAAAAAAAAAAAAAAAAAAAAAAAATTAAGGCAACTGAAAACAGAGCCATTGTTATTTATGACAAAGACAGATGTGGTTAGAATGGTGAGGGTCAAATCTGGATTTGAAGTTTTATGTGTTTTTTTAAGTCCATGATGAGAAAGTGGGAGTGGTGAGTAACATCTATGACTCTGTGAACGTTAGTTACTAAAGAAAGATGGGAAAGAGTACAGTGCCTGAGGGATAACTGGGTCATAGGAACTTCTTTTTTAGAGTAAGGAAAGCATACTGGGCTATTTTGCAGGACAAAAAGCTGACATAACAGGACCTTTCATTGTTTCTGCTTTTCCCAGAACATTTCCAAATCAATCAAAAACTCTAAGTGGGAAAACAGAGCCTCCTGCCCCCTCCCTCTTGTTTCGTATTTCCTTTATCAGGAACGAATAGTTTGCCTCACATGTCATTAAACACTTCCTGCTCTCTTATTAAACATTAATCAAGCTCACAACAGAGATACTGTTTATCAAACTTCTTTAGCAGATGCTAAGAAAATCTTGTCAAAGCAGAAGCTACTGAAGTCAAATCCTTCAAGATACTTTTCATGAACTCTTTTAGAGCAATCACTCACTTTTTTTTTTATTTTAATAACTGTTTAAAGTGACAAGTTAATCTGCTGGAAAGCAAGAGCTATAAGGAAACTAGTGTCTTTTATTGATTGAATTCTGACTGCAAAGGAGAAAAAGAAAGCAAATTGGGTTGAGAGGCATAGAAAATGAGCAAAAAAGACACATAATTTAAAGGCAAAGGTTTTTTTTTTTAATATTTATTTTTTGGGTGGGAGAACACAAGTGGGAGAGGGACAGAGAGAGGGGGACAGAGGATCCAAAATGGGCTCTGTGCTGACAGTCTGACAGAGTTGATCCCAGTGTGGGGGCTTGAACTCACAAACTGTGAGATCATGACCTGAGACCTGAGCTGAAGTCAGATGCTCAACCGACTAAGCCACCCAGGTGCCCCAAAGGCAAAGGGTTTGTGTGTGTGTGTGTGTGTGTGTGTGTGTGTGTGTGTTGTTTTGTTTTAATAATCTTGGATTGAGTTCTGTGTATGGTGTCAGGTAGAGGGGTTGCCAAAGCTTCAGTGTGATTTTATCTATGTATCTATCTTTCTATTGGTTTCAGAAGTAGAATTTAGTGATTTGTCACTTACATGTAACACCTAGTGCTCAACACAAGTGCCCTCCTTAATTACCATTACCCATTTAGTAAAGGCAAAGGTTTTAATGGTCTGTAATGATCCACATTTCTTAAATTCAATGAATGTTCAATAATGTCTGTCACTGGTCAGGATGGTCTTAAGTGACCTGAGCAATGTTCATTCATCTAAGAGTCAGTTGGAAAATATCTATGAAGTATCATATTCCACACAACACAACATACATAAAGCACAAAAGTCCCTGTTTTTAAGGACCTGGAGGACCAGTTGAGGTGTTCTTCCTACAAATGATAAGTATATGTTCATGGATACTGTTAGCACAAAAGGGAAAGTGACTAAGGGAAGAGCAGTGCTGAAAGTGAATAAAATACTCAGAGAAGTATATTTTGTCTAAATTCGCAATGACCTCACACCCCTAAAAGTGTATATTCATGACTTGGATTTAAAATCCTGGGAGACACACAATTCCTAGCATTTGGAGAAGCAAGTTACTGGAAAGAGGTGGGCAGGAAGAGGCCTGGGGAAGAGAAGTCCTGTGATAGAAACTGATGAGATAAATAAATAAATAAATAAATAAGCCAAGGGTAGCATGAAAGGGAATAAATAACTTTCAAGCCAGAACTAAAAAATACTGATTCATTAGCTAGAAAATGGGAAAGGAGAAAAATGAAAGAAATGAAAATATAGTATAGAGGAAGCATAGAAAAAGAGCAAAAATAGCTTTCAGTGCTACCATAATTAAAACAAATGCAAAGGTTAAATTAACATAGCAAAATAGGGATTCTCAAACTAGATGTTAACAAATATTAAGACCCAACAATATGTTGTCAACTAAACACTTTTTAAAACCATTATGCAAAAAAATTTGGGAAAAAAGACAGAAAAAATGTGTATCTAGAAATGTTTCTTAAAAAATTCCCAGATAATAATTTCAATATCAGAAAAAAATAAGTATAGAAAGAAATTATTGGACACAAATGCTTGAGTAACATGTTGATAAAGAAATCATATATAAAGAAGCTGTAATAATTATAAAAACATATTCCATATGACTTCCAAATACATAAAGCAAAAGCAGGCAGAACTACAATTAAAAAAATAGACAAATCAGTAATTTACTTGAAAGCACAGGTATAAATATGGGAACAGAAGTAATTTAAAGATAGATAAAGAGAAACTCATTGTTTTAGCATGCAAGAACATTTACAAAAATGTTACAATTACAAAAGCCACAAAGGAAGCTTTAATCAATTCCTAAAAGTCAACACATGATGGACTGTGATCTCTCTCTAAAATGCAATATGACTAACTACAATATAAAGTTGCTATGAATTATATTCCAATAATTATTACATATTACTATGCAATGGTAGATCTGGAAACCGATAGCATTTAGTAAGTGACTTTTTGTTTAAAGAAATAAAGGAGATTGTTGAGCTCAAAATCCTGTAAAATAAAATGGATCTTTTATTAAAAAAAGAAAGAAAGAAAGAAAGAAAGAAAGAAAGAAAGAAAGAACTTCGTACTAACAACCATGGAGCTAAGCCTTTTATTCAAGAAGACGAAAAAGGAATAATGGAGCATTCAAAGAATCACATAAAAAAACCTAAAACTGGTGCTTTGAAAGGTCTAAGAACCTAGGAGAAACTCTTCAAAGAAAAAAAGAAATTAGATTGCATATAAGAGATGCAGGGTGAAGAGAAGAAAATAATAGTGGGTCCACTGGATTGGAAACAATACAAGAAAATCCTGAGCACTCCATCTTTTCCAGTCATATCTACTGATCAGACATTAGAAAAGAACCTGAGGCAAAAGCTGTATTTGAAAAAGAGAATGAAAAGAAATCCATACCCTGCGGATAGCTAATGTCATCATAAATTAACGAGAAATTCAAAGACCTGAGACAATAGTGAGAAAAACAGAACATTTTGAGGACTTTTTCAATGACTTGCATAAAGAATTAAGCATAAAGACGATTCAAGTTTTCTTTTAATCACAAGGATTAAGTGTGGCTTCAGTTACATGAGTTAGAAAAGAGTCGATTCATGAAGAAAATAGTGCAGAAGCTGTCTTCTGCTTAAATATGCTGTGTTTCTTGTAAAAATACATAACTTCACCAGAAATTTATTTTAGATTCCTGGATGTTTTGGAATGCAGCCTGAATAAGAAATGGTTGTGAAAATATAGAGAAATAAGATTGGCAATATTGCTTGGAGACGTGAAGATAAACGAGATTCCTGAAGGTAGTCTTAAAAATAAAGAGCAAAGGGGGCACTTGGGTGGCTCAGTGGGTTGACGATCTTTGCAGTTCCTGAGTTCAGGCCCCACATCAGGCTCTCTGCAGTCGTCCTGGGGCCCACTTCAGATCGTGTGCCCTGCCCCTCTTTCTCCCTCTCCCCCACTTACGCACCCTTGTTCTCTCTCAAAAATAAACATGAAAGGAAGAAAGAAAGAAAGAAAGAAAGCGCAAAAGAGAGGAAAAGAAGATAGCATCATTGAGTTTAATGAAAATTGGAGGACGAACAGAAAAGGTAAAACAAAGAAAGTCACTGAAAACTCTTTGTAACATTTTAACATGTGTTTCCTAGAGATTGTTTTTCAAATATTCTTATTCTATTCATGGAACGTACATTCATGTAGCACTCGCGCTGAACTTCAAGAAAAAATAGAAAACCAAAATTACCTTTTTTCAATATTTAACTATAAATAGAAATGTCTTAGCTGCAATTCAAATGGTGTTTATCATAGTGATTCATTCTGCTGCCATTTAAAATCAACATGAACTAACCACAGTAAAACTGAACTTTATCCTTAGAGTGACCTAAAAAGCTGAATCTCATCACTGAGAATTCCTCCGAAGCCAAAGGAAAGAATGGTGCCCCATGTATACAGGCACACTTCATTTTATTGCGCTTTTACTTGATCGTGCTTCACAGACATTACGTGTCTTTTACAAGTGGAAGGTTTGTGACAGCCTGCATCAGGCAAGTCCATCAACACCATTTTTCCAACAGCATTTGCTCACTTTGGGTTCTGGATCGTATTTTGATAATTCTCACAATATTTCAAACTTTTTCATTATTACTATGTTTTTTACAGTGATCTGTGATCAGTGATCTTTGATGTTACTAGTGTAATTGTTTTGGGGCTCCACGAGTCACACCCATATAAGACAGCAAACTCAGTCAATAAATGTATGTGTTCTGACTGCCCCACTGAGCAGCCATCGCCCCATCTCTCTCCCTCTCCTTGGGCCTCCTTATGTTCTGAGACATAATGAAATTAGGCCAATTCATAACTCTACAGTGGCCTTTTAGTGTTCAGATGAAGGAAAAATTCATAGATCTCTCACTGCTCTCACTGTATTTATTTATTTAAAAGTTTTGTTTTTGTTTTTTTTGTTTTGTTTTTTTTTTTGAGAGAGAGAGAGAGAGAGAGAGAGAATCCCAAGCAGGTTCTGTACTCAAACTCAGGAACCATGAGATCATGACCTGAGCTGAAATCAAGAGTTGGACATTTAATTGCCTGAGTCACCCAGGTGCCCCCACATATCTCTCACTTTAAATCAAAGCTAGAAGTGATTAAGGTTAGTGAGGAAGGCATGTCAAAAGCTGAGATAAGCTGAAAGCTAGGGATCTTATGCCAATTAGCCAAGTTGGAATGGCCCATTAGCCAATAACAAGGAAAAAGTTTGAAGGCATTCAAGAGTGCTATTCCAGTGAACACAAATGATAAGAAGGCAAAATTGCTTTACTGCTGATGTGGACAACGTTTGAATGGTCTGGATAGAAGATCAAACCAGCTACCACATTCCCTTAACCCGAAAGGTGTTCCAGAGGAAGGCCCTAACTCTCTGCAATGCTATGAAGGCTGGGAGAGGTGAGGAAGCTAAAAAAGAAAAGTTTGAAGCTAGCAGAGTTTGGTTCAGGAAATTTAAGGAAGGAAGCTATTTCTATCACATCAAAGCGCAAAGTCAAGCAGCAAGAACTGATGTAGAAGCTGCGGCATGTTATCTAGACGATCTAGCTCAGACAATTAATGAAGGTGGCTACACTAAATAACAGATTTTTCATGTAGAGGAAACAGCCACTTATCGAAAGAAGATGCCATCTAGGATTTTCCTAACTAGAAAAGAGAAATTAGCGCCGGGCTTCAAAGCTTCAAAAGACAGGCTGACTCTCTTGTTAGGGGCAAAGTTAGCTGGTGATTTTAAGTTGAAGTCAATGCTCATTGACCACTCCAAAAATCCCAGGGCCCTTACGAATTATGCTAAATCTACTCTGCCTGTGCTCTAAATGGAACAACAAAGCCTGGATGACAGCACATCTGTCTACAGCATGGTTTACTGAATATTTTAAGCCCACTGTTGAGACCTACTGCTCAGAAAAAAAGATTTGCTTCCAAACAGGACTGCTTATTGACAATGCACTTGGTCACCCAAGAGCTCTGTGGGAGATGGACAATGAAATTAATGTTGTTTTCAAGTCTGCAAACATTACATGCATTCTGCAGCCCATGGATCAAGGAGTAATTTAATTTTCAAGTCTTATTTTTAATAAACACATTTTGTAACACTATAGCTGCCATACTTAGTGATTCCTCTGATGGATCTGGGCAAAGTAAATTATAAACCTAGAAAGGATATACCATTCTAGGTGCCATTAAGAACATTTGTGATCCATGGGAAGAGGTGAAAATATCAATATGAACAGGAGTTTGGAAGAAGTTGATTCCAACCCTCACGGAAAATTTTGAAGGGCTCAAGACCTCAGAGAGGGAAGTCACTGCAGAAGTGGCAGAGAAGCAAGAGAACTAGAATTCGAAGTGGAGCCTGAAGATGGGGCTGATTTGCTGCAAGCTCATGATCAAACTTGAAAAGGTGAGGGACTCTTTCTTATGGATGAACGAAGAAAGTGGTCTCTTAAGATGGAATCTACTTTTGGTGAAGATGCTGTAAAGATTGTTGAAATGACAACAAAGGATTGAGAGTATTGCATAAATTTAGTCAATAAAACAGCAGGAGGGTTTGAGAGAATTGACTCCAGGTTTTGTTGTTGTTGTTGTTGTTGTTTTAGTTTATTTATTTTTGTTTTTTTTTAATTTTTTTTTAACGTTTATTTATTTTTGAGACACAGAGAGACAGAGTATGAACAGGGGAGGGCCAGAGAGAGAGAGGGAGACACAGAATCTGAAACAGGCTCCAGGCTCTGAGCTGTCAGCACAGAGCCCGACGCGGGGCTCGAACTCACGGACCGTGAGATCGTGACCTGAGCCGAAGTCGGCCGCTTAACCGACTGAGCCACCCAGGCGCCCCTAGTTTATTTATTTTTGAAAGAGAGAGAGAGCAAGTACAACCAAGGAAGAGACAGAGAGCGAGGGAGACAGAATCCCAAGCAGGCTCTGTGTGGTCAGCAGAGAGCCTGATTCAGGGCTCAGTCTCACAAACCGTGAGATCATGAGTTGAGTTGAAATCAAGAGTCAGACACTACACCCACTGAGCCACCCAGGAGCGCCCCCGCCCCCAGTTTTGAAAGAAGTTCTGATGTGGGTAAAATGCTATCTAACAGCATCACATGCCACAGAGAAATCATTGGTGAAAAGTAGTCTGCCGATGCAGCAAACTTCATTGTTGCCTTATTTTAAGAAATTGCCACAGCCCCCCCAATCCTCAACAGCCAGCACCCTGACCACTCAGCAGCCATCAGTGTCAAGGTAAGACCCTGCACCAGCAAAAAAGCTTATGACTCATTGAAAGCTCAGATGATGGTTAGCATTTTTTAATAATAAAATAATTTGAAATTAAGGTAGGTACAGTGTGTTTTTTTAGACTTAATGCTATTGCCCACTTAATAGGCTATAGTATAGTATACACATAACTTTTATATGCACTGGGAAGCCAAAAAATGATTTGACTAGCTTTATTGCGATATTTGCTTTATCACAGTGGTCTGGAACGGAACCAATAATATATCTCTAAGGATGCCTGTAGGTTCCAAGTTCGACGCAGGGCTTGAACTTCTGAACTGCGAGATCATGACCTGAGCCAAAGTTGGACGCTTAACAGACTGAGCCACCCAGGCGCCCCTAATCCTTTCTTTTTTTAATTGGCTGTAGGAAATAAAACACAAAGCTATCTCTTCAAAAGACAAATTTTTATTGATATCACAGTTTTATTTATAAATGCATTTTGTCTGTTTGCTTCACAAATAGCTAATCTGTGAGGGAAGAAAACACAGCCATATTATGACTTAGACTGTGCCCCTGAGGGATTGACAGTAGAAATTGATGTGCAGGAATAGGGGTGAGACCAAAATGAAAGATTTAATTTTCAGCCTTTGATTTATACCATAAAGAAAATTTCAAAATTGACAGGTTTCCCAGGCAAAGTAAGGGATGGAGGATATTTTTAATCTTTGTAGAATATTGAGTAATAATTTCCTAGACTCGTAATAAAGCTTCATTTTTTATAAAAAGCCAAAGATGACATGGTGTATATAATCTGTCACTATATCAATAAAAGATCTAATTCCTGATTTCCTATCTAAAGACGAATGTTGGCAACCAAACAGGAAAACCTCACCAGTGTGAGAAAGCTAAAGAAATTTTAATTACTCAGGTTAGAAAAGAAAATACAAGGAAATAATTCAGGGAGGAAAGGGCCCTTTTCCACAAGGAACAGCCTAAATCCCTAAAACTATAGGAAAAGATATTCTTAAGGTCAACTTAAAAAAAATTAGACACAAATTGTAAGAAACTTTCAAAATACGTTTTAATGGGGTTTTTGGATGGAAAGATCTAAAGACAGATGGGAAGTTTTTGTTATTTAGTTTGCAGATTCATTTCAAAACCACATCTGATATGATGCAGATTGGTTACTCTGGAGACTCTTTAAGGACTTTGGTGAAGATTTCTCACAATTATTTCCTAATGATCTCTACTGTTTTCAAGCTCTTTCATAATTTAAAACAGTGTGGATATTTTTGAAAATAATTCTATGCCTTTTGCCTGGCTAGTTAGAGATACAGATGGTTCTTGTTTTTCCGAGTATTTATTACTGAAGCCTCTACAGTTACAATGTTAGTTAGAAAGCAAGTTTTCCCTGAGACAAAAATATTCATTGATGAACTAGCTACTCATAAAATTACTCCCCACTTAAACATTATTGCACCCTTTTAACACCATGACTATTCTGTCTCAGTCTGTCCTCATCTGTCTAATTTGACTTTGCTGATTATCAGATATTCTAAACACATGACAATAAAAAAAAAAAGATAGTGTAGTTGTGTCTTACAAAAAGGTGACATCACAGTGGTTGTATTATCCTTTACATATATTATTTGATTTAATCCTAAGTGCAACTTAATGAGATAGGTTTTATTATTTTTTTATTGTACAAATCAGCAAATGAAGGTTTAGAAAGGTAAAGTGACTTTCCCACAGTCACACAACTATCAAGTGGACAGAGCAAACTTCTGTGAATTAACAGCTCACAAATTTATAACAAGCATTAGTTCTTTTTAAATCTAGTTTTAGTAGCCAAAATACTAGTAGAATAATTGTTATAGGTTAGTTTACCAGAGAGTCTTAGAGAAAGTGTAATTATTAAGATAATTTAGCAGGCCTATAACTTAAACGAAACCACATCTAACAACCTGGTTAACGGTAAGATTATTCGAAATAATGCACACATTATAAATAAAAATGTTTTAGTTAAATACATTTTGACATAGCAGTTGTTCCTTGTCAAGTCAATAAAATTTACTTGAGTAATATTCCTCCTGGCAATAATCAGCAAACATGTGCCAAGAGTGAGCATTTTCTTCCTCTTGTTTTTTAAATTCCAGCTGCTAGTTAAGGACATCAGCGTTTGCAAGCTGTGTCAAACCGAGAAATCTCAGTCTCTCTCTCTCCTTTATTTGACTGAGAAAGCTGGGCCAAATGTGATTCTAGGTCACTTAAAACTGAACGTGAATCTATAGTTTATTTATAACTCTCAAAACGGATTTCAGCTTAAATATATTGTCAGTCATACCTTCCCTTTGAATAAGTATTTCTTTTACATACTACTATAAGGTATTAAACAATATCCTTTTTCTTTTATTTTCCTGTAGTCTTTTGAACTGTTTTTTAAATAACCAAAGGTTATTTGATTTTTTTTTTTTTTAATGATAACATAATACATCTGAATGATGTCTTCAAAACCAGCACGTTTATACTGGGAAATTTGAACAAAAGAGACTGAAAAACAAAAACATGTTTTAGCCTCAACTGAACAATCCTTTCTTACTAGCGTTAACCAGTTTTGTCGTGACCCCTCTTCTTTCACTGTGTGTGTGTGTGTGTGTGTGTGTGTGTGTGTGTGCATATACACACACAGGCTATGTGTACGGTTATAAATGTTTCATGAACGTGTAATATAGCTGGGAATCTCAATTTCTAACTGACCCACCATGAGGTTTACACCAAAGTAGCTTCCATATCATATTGTTTGAGGGAACAAAAAGATTTTAGAACAAAGCCTGAAGGCTGAATAAATGAAGATAAGAACTGATTGGAAGGTATGGCTGAAACGTATCCCCGCAACAAAGGAAAACATCAAAGTATGATGATGCCAAGAGAACTGGATTTTACCAGCCTCAGATTTTATTGGGTGTGAAGGTACAGCCCCGCAGAGCCATGGTGAAACATCCTGAAGTGGAGGGTAGAAAGGGTTGAAAGTGGCGAAATGACGTCGGTTCATGTGGTCTTCCACTCATTTCTTCTCATTGCCATCAGGGCGCTAAAGCTCCTCCCTATTATCAGGGTAACCTATAACTTCTTAAAATGGGGACACTTAAAAGACTAAAGGAAAGGCACCACAGATATTGAAATTATTGTATTTTATAATATCTATTTATTAACTGACAGGTTTTTTAGAATGTTAATGGGTAAATTAAATAGTCCTAAACTATTTCTTTTTAAAATCTATCTTTTCTGAGGTGCCTAGGTGGCTCCATCAGTTGAGCGTCAGACTCTCGATTTCTGTTCAGGTCATGATCTCAGGGTCTGAAGATGGAGACCTACCTCTGGCTCTGCGTGGAACCTGCTTGAGATTTGCTCTCTTGCTCACTCTGCCCCGCCTCCACTTGTGCTGGTGCCCTCTCTCCCTCTCAAAATAATAATAGTAATAATTAATAAAGTATGTCTTTTCTAAATAAATATATGCATTTATATATTATGTATATTTGTTATATATATAAATGTATAACATATATATATATAAGTATATATATATTAAAGAGAAAACCAAAATAATTGGAATTCTCTTTAAAGTTGCAATTTTGGTATTAAATTTGAAAGTGTTAACACTATCAGTTGACCTTGCCATATAATATAATGATTTCAATGAGATAATATTCTCTATAGTTGAGGTAGCTACAATACTTGATAAAGTCAGAGCTTGATTTTATGTATTTTATATTGATATATGTAACTATTTAAGCCATTTATTTTTATAGATATTGTCTTTGTCTTGAATAAGAGGGGTTTTTATCAATCAATATGTGTTTTAGGACAAAATTCAGTCAAATTAATTGTTTCTACTTAGGAATCTTTTTTAATTTTTTGTCTAATTTAGATTTGGGTGTACATGTCTTCTCAATTCCATTTCCATTTCAATATAAGTTACCCAATTAAAAACAAGCAGTCTATCAATATAATCTTCCCATTCCAAAACACAGCTATCAAATTCCAATAAAAAAATAGTGCATATCATTTAAGATTTTATTATTTTTTCCTTTATATTATAGGGATTAATCTCAAGGTATTCCTGCATAGAAATTTATTTTTATAATTACCATTTCTAAAAGCTTCAAAATGCAAAATTTTAGTGTTCCATTCTTAAAATAATTTGATTAAATATTTCCGACTGATCTTAAACAACTGCAACCAAAATTTAGAGAACGTATTTATCAAAAGTTCAATACAATTGCAGAACATACACGATGATTTACAAAATACTTCTTCAAATGTTCATACTTCTTAAAAATTTCCCAGATAACAAGCAGTAAATAGAGAAGGCATGTTGTGCCATAATCAAATGTAATTTTTAATTCTACATCAGCTTTGTCAGATACAAGGAAGTATAGTTCAGGTGCTCTGTTCCAATAAAAAGTCATAAATGTTAATGACTACTGCTACTCTTTCATTGATAGAGTGTAAGAGTTTATGGATATAAAATAAATCATATATGCATCATAACTAATTCCAAAATGCCTCAGCTCCACAGATTTCTTTTTTTTTTTCTTTTAAGTTATGCTGTGCTCACCTTAAGTGCAACTAACATGTCTTACCGCACATCACTATTACAATTCCATTGACAGTATTCCCTATGCTGTACCTTTTATCCCTGTGACTTACTGGCTTTTTTACAACTGTGATGAATTCCAACAGAGATTTTATTCAGCTCTATCACAAGCAAGTGACATTTATTTTCAATGTTGAACTTTTTAAGTGAATTTAAGAGAGACTTCTCAATGGAATTTACAGTGACATTACATAGCTCATCTTCAACAAATGTAATTCCAAAAGCTTTACTTTGATTACAGAATTAGATTTAAAAATTAATTTAAAATTAATTTAACCAATTTTCTCTTTAAAGTAGGAAATGATACTGAAACAAGCCTCACATCATTTCATTGCTTGCAAATTTCCCATCATGCACTTTTCCAGGAAGAATTAAAATGAAAAAAGAGTCAAATTAATTCAGAAAAGCAACAGTTTGATATAAATAAAGACTTGGTTTCTATAATGTAATATGTAAATGCTTTCCCTACAAATGCACATATCAAATGATCATCTTTGGGCAGTGTTCTTGAAAGGACTGTATCTTTTGAAGTGGGTGCTGATGAGTTTTTAGCTCTGTGTTCCTGTGGCTTTTATGTGGACAGAGCTTTTGTGAATGTTAGATATAGACAATGTTTTATTGATGTTACACATTCATCATCAACTTTCTTGTAAAATAGAAATTTGTTGCTTAATTTTTCAATGAATATTGAACTTTCATTTCTTTTAGCCCATTCTGCTAAAAGGATTTATTGTGAAATGTAAGAGTGTTGCCAAATAATGAAATAAAGAAATGTTTGTAGGTTTCAAAGCATTCACTGCTCAGCTTTCACTTATAGTTTTGTAACTTATATCCATGACACTTGGATACTTTAACCCACCTTACAGATGTCATAGGTTTGTACACCAAGTGGGCAGCAGAAGGGGAAAGTTACACACTCTGCCCCCACTCAATTCAGGAGTCAGCATCCTCTGAAAGGAAGATGGTAGTTTCTTCGTTATGGGAAGGATTCAATAAAGACAGATGGACCATTCCAGATGTTTGCTGTTGTACAAATTTAATTTAATGTGAAACTATTAAAATAGTCCCATACTCTTATGCCATGGGAGAATCTAGAAGTAAAATTGAAGATCAGTCAAAGCAACAATGATGTATTTTAAAACAATGACTAATAATACCTAATCTAAAAATGAAAAATCTTGGGGCACATGGGTGGTTCAGTCAGTTAAGCATCTGACTCTTGATTTTGTCTCAGTCATGATCTCAGATTTGTATGATCAAGTCCTCCATACTCAGTGTGGAGCCTGCCTAAGATTCTCTCTCTCCCTCTGCCCCTCTCCCCCAATTGCACTCTCTCTCTCCCTATAAAATAAAATAAATAAATAAAATTTTAAAATGAAAAATCTAGAACAAATGCTCAGCCAAAGAGGATATGAGGAAAAAAACAAGTACTATAGGGCTGTCTTGACAAACCAAGATGTGTAATTTTAATATCATCATCCATAGGTAGGTGACTTTCAAACCTTTATCTTTGATCTTGACCTCATTTTCAGAACATATGTGAATGATTTCAACTATTTTCAACATATAAGTCAATGTTCAGACTTATGACCATCAACACCTGCATCTTCTGCTGGCATCTTAAACTCAAGGTACCCCAAAATAAGCTCTTCATATACAAGTACATACATAGGGGCACCCGGGTGGCTCAGTTGATTGAGCATCCAACTCTGGATATTGGCTCAGGTCATGATCCTGGGATAGTATGATCGAATCCCACATGGGGTTCTGCTCTGAGTGTGGAGCCTGCTTGAGATTTTCTCTCTCTCCCTCTGACCCTCTCTCCCTCTCACATGCTCTCTCGGTCTAAAATAAAATAAAAAAATAAAATACAAACACACACACACACACACACACACACACACACACACCCTTCCCTACCTCCTCCCTTATCTATTTCTGATTTAAATATTCAAATTCCTGATATATGCCATACACTATTTTAGGTACTTAAAAATATGCCCGTAACCAAAATGGAATAATCTCAGCTTTTATGAAGTTTCAGTTCTTGGAGGCTAGATAGAAAAATACTAAAAACTTGATGCATATATACAATGTCAAGTAGAGATAAGTTCTGTGGGAAAAGTGAACAGACTGTTTGGAAGAAAAGTATTTTATAAGATGGTCAGAGAAGGCTACTCTAATGACATGAAATATAAAGTAACGACTGTGGCATAGCTACCTTTCAGTTACTTAGACCTGAAACTTCGAAGTTTCCTCAACTTATTTTTCCCTAAATATATTTTTCATTAATCCCCAATGTTGACAAAACAAGCTGCTGAAATATTATCTCTGACTTATATTCCTTAAGGACCATTGGAAAAGAATGAGAGGTTTTTTTTCTTTGCCATCTCAAGAATGCAAACGACTTTTTAAAAATTTATTTTATTGTGGCAAGAACACTTAGCATGAGTTCTGCTCTCTTAAATTTTTAAGGATATATTATTGTTGACTGCAGGTACAATGGTGCACAGCAGATCTCTAGAACTTATTCAGCTTGCTTGACTAAAACTTCAGGCTGGTGGATTAGTAATTTTCATTTTCCCTTCACTCTCAGTCCCTATTTCACTCTTTTATTCAATTGATTTGACTACTTTATATACCTCATATAAGTGAAATCATGCAGTATTTGTTATTCTGTGACTAGCTTATTGCACCTAGCATAATATCATCAAGGTTCATCCGTGTTGTAGCAAAAATTGAAAATAGGAACCATACGATCCAGCAATTCTACTTCTATGGTTTTTTTCCAAAAGAATTAAAATCAGGATCTCAAAAAAAATATTAACACCACTATGTTTATTGCAGTACTATTCACAATAGCCAAGAAGTGGAAATAATGTAAATATCCATTGACAGATGAATGGATAAAAAAAGAAAAGTAGTATATACATACAATGAAACACTACTCAGCCCTTTAAAACAACAAAGATGCCTGGGTGGCTCAGTAGTTTAAGCGTTTGACTTTTGATTTCCACTCGGTCATGATTTCACGGTTTGTGAGTCGAGCCCCGAGTCAGGCTCCATGCTGACAGTGTGTAGCCTGCTTGGATTCTCTCCTCCCCCACCTCTCTCTGCCCCTTGCCCACCACTCTCTATCTCTCTCTCGAACTTTAAGTCTCGAACTTTAAATGTCTTTAAGTATCGCGTAAACAATTTTTCCAAGAGTCCAATTTTGACTTGAAAGTTCAACATCTATCATTGATGACAAATACTCTCAGCTATTTCCCTCAATATGATAGACTCACTTCCTTCGTTTTTGAGAAAATGGTTTGCCATAAATAATAACTATAGTTTACCAGCCTTTTTGTTTTTCAGGTAAAAATGATGTTTCACACACACACACACACACACACACATACACAAACACAACTGGTGTAACTGGCCGATCAGTCACCCCGGTACTCTTCCTTAGAAGAACCATCATAAAACAGTATGCAGCTGAAGTACTTTCTAGGTACTTAACATTTTAACACACAGGATATTAAAAGGGCTTTTACATAAGAGTCAAAATGTCATAAAATGATCATTGTTACTGCTTCATCAAGGATGGTAGACCCTCTTTAGAATTAGCATTGTTAGTACTACACTACAAGATGTGGCATTAAGAACACAATAGCCACGCAGGTAGTTTGTTGCCATTGTCTTTAATTATGCTAAAGCACCAGAAGTTTTACCCTCCATTGTTTCTTCACCATCCGATCCAGCGAATGTCAACACAAGGAAAAAGGTGAATGTCTTCTCATAATTATGGGAACCTTGAGAAACTCATGAATGGATCTTGCTAATGTTCCTACAGCCTAGTTTTTGTCATATCACTCCTCCGCTCGTGAGATTCCAATTGTTCATCATTGCCCACAGGGAATGTTAAAAAATCAAAGCTCTCAACCTGGAAGTTAAAATGCACACTCTCTTACGTTAATTTATCTTTTCATTCCATATCGCCTTCGTGCAAACTGGCTCTAGAACAAACGAAGCTATTTCTATTTCTATTACAAACCCTGGGAGTTTGCAGTTTCCCTCAACTAATTATACCATTCTCTGTGCCTGAGGGCCTTATTTTTTCTCACATTCTTTATATGAAGCACGTCTTTTTTTCAAGGTCCAACTCAAATGAGGCCTAAGTGGCTATCATAGATCCCCCTTCTGAATGCACTCAGCACTCTGTACCTCTCTCCTGCCATTTACGTTCTACCCTGTGATAACACCTCACCATCCCTGCAGCCTAGGAGGATGTCTGACACACAGTTGGTGCTCGGTAAATACTTGAACGTTTGGTTGCATTGAACCATTTGTGCACGTGTTTCACTGCAGCTACCATATGGGATTGTTGGCTGAAATTAGGGTTAATGTCTCTGTTCCCTGAATAGAGTATTTCTTGTTGTGAAGTTCATTATGATACAAGGCAATTCACCTCACCACCTTGATCTCATTAGTCAATCCTATTCTCCTTAACATTCTCAAGCTTATATCAAGATCTCCCAAACAAGAGCATAAGAATGTTACAACACTTTGAACTGTGGAAAAGAGTATTGATTTTTTTTTAAGTCACATTTGAAGGTTTATTGAGACAAAATTACCATTTAGTTATCTTCCTTGGACATCCGAGTAAATTTCTCAGAACAAAAGAATTACCCCCATCCATGCCATCCGACTATTATCTTTCTGGTTTCAAGCAGATATTTTAGGGACCATAAGGAGCTAGCATATTTTGATTATGAGTTTCCCATACCTAAGTCACTTGTGTGGGCAATTGTCTAACATAAGGAAGCTAAAAATTCTGCCTATAAATGGCATTAGAGACCACAGCTTGCTTTGAGGAAATCTCAGAGAGCTCGTTTCTTTTCACAGAAGACCCCAAGAAAAACTTAGAATGTAAAAACAAAATGAAGTTTCTCCATTGGTCTGTCTAAATTGGTATGAAATCTCACATATTTTGTCTTAGTCATTGCAGGTATGGGAGAATATGGCACATGTCTTACCTGGAAGCAGATAAGCAGTGGTGCCTGTATTAATATCTTTTTTTAATGTCTTTTTTTAAAATTTACTGTGAGAGAGAAAGCGTGCAAGGAGAGATGGGCAGAGAGATAGGGAGAGAGAGAATCCCAAGCAGGCTCCGTGCTATCAGCACAGAGCCCCAAATGGGGCTCGATCTCACAAGCCGCGAGACCATGCATGACCAGAGGGGAATTCAAGAGTCAGATTCTTAATCCACTGAGCCACCCAGCCACCCCTGTTTTATTACCTTTGATCTTTAAGAAATTGCATGTATTTTCTCTCTGAGTAAAATGGTATTTATAATGGATATATCAGAGGGCTTATGAATATAAGGAAGAGCCTTTTAATCACTAGTAACCAAATCATTAATTGCGAGGTTCAGTGAAATGTATTACAGTTAAAGCAAATCAAGCGTAGCCCTGTAGGTTCCCATATCTGCTCTGAAACCAGAATTCAGACATGCACCTTCACTCTAGGTGACTTTCCAACAGCTAGCAAATAGTTCTCGCTCCATAAGGAGCCATCACACTGATGACACTGTGCTAAAACTTCGACAGCAGACTCCCGCAAAGTCCAGAGAGATCCTATCTCTAATCAATGATGCTCTCACTACTACCATCCCCACCACCAGTGGAGTATATTCTACTAGATATGCCCAAGGGTTAGGTGCATGCAGTTGAACCTCTGACTCCAGATTCTGCTCTTTCCGGAAGGTTCTTTTCCAGGTATTGTGGGAGAAGGGAGGATGATCAGTTCCCTTCCGTACACATTGCTCTGTCCAGCCAAATCTGCTCCATACCAGTTGTTCCTAATCACTCAACAGCTTCTTCCCTACAACACCAGCTCATTTCCAGGATAGCTTGTTTGGGACAATTTCCCTTGCTTGCTGGTTCATGGATTTAGAGCTCCTGCTTCCTTTATCGCCCACTTGACTTAGCTCAGAAGCCAGATCCTATGTCCTCTCTCTACCTCCATGGTAGCAGTCTTCCTCCAAAAGCTCCATTCACTTTTTGTCTTTAAGTGTATGTTTCAGCAGCTTCTCATTCAGAACAGGGGGAAGATGAAATCCTTCTTTTCTTAGGTGCCACTCCTATATAAATATGAATTTTTCATTTACTAAAAGATGCTGACTTATTACAAAATATATTGGTTAATTCTGTCCTGAATTCACCGATAGTATGTGCAAGAGTTTCCTCCTCCACAAACTGTCTCACATGGATTTTCTTTGTACTCTGAGTTTCTCTGAATAGCTGGCATTTCTATTTAAAATACCGTTTTGTTCATTTTGGGATTTGGAATGTAGAAGCAAATGCCATCACCTAAAATAGTTAATGATTAAATCAAGAAAGCTAGAAGGCTTGTGGTGCCTGGGTGGCTCAGTCACCTAAGCATCCAACTCTTGATCTTGGCCCAGGTCATGATCTCATGGTTCATGAGTTTGAGCCCCATGTCGGGCTCTGCACTGACAATGTTCAGAGCCTGCTTGGGATTCTCTCTCTCTCTTTCTCTCAGTCACTTCCCATCTCGTGTTTTCCTCTGTATTTCTCTCTTGCTCTCTCTTTCTGAAGATAAATAAACAAATAAACAGAAAGAAAGAAAAGAAAGAAAGAAAGAAAGAAAGAAAGAAAGAAAGAAAGAAAGAAGAAAGAAAGAAAGAAAGAAGAGGAAGAAAGAAAAAAGAAAGAGAGAGAGAGAAAAAGAAAGATATAAGCCTTGATATTTTCCCCCATAGATATTACAGTTTAGGCCTTTTCCTAATCAGTAACAATTTCAGTTTTTGTTGAAAGAGTCCTGAGTACTTTGAGAGGTGAGGAGATATCTAATGGAGTGGAACCAAAATGAACTGTTGTAATAATTCTGTTGTGGCCCATTCCAAGGAAACAATGGATATGCATGTCCTTTGAAGTTTCTATATGCCATGTCATGGTTTTTATTAACCTACTATGTTTTCTCACATTATTTGGTGAGTATTCTATGAGAATAGATTTCAACAGACTTTGGTGAGATGAAACTGTCAGTCTATCGAGTTAAGATGACACTGGTCTTCCCACCCTATGTGAAATGTACAAGTTTTTTGTTTTTTTTTTAATTTTATTTCTTTGAATGTGCTTTTATGCTATTAATATGTTTATTATGTTTTACCTAGTTGGGTACACAATGAATGATCTCATTTTTGAATGGCAAGATGAGGCGCCTGTACAAGTGGCCGAAGGACTCACTTTGCCCCAGTTTCTGCTGAAAGAAGAGAAAGATTTACGATACTGCACTAAACATTACAACACAGGTAGGGTTTGAGCATTCTTTATTATGCTTGTGACTTCTGGTTTTATGATGTTCAATATTTCTTAATTATAGTGGTAGATTAATTATTTTAACTATTTATAGCTCAGTATTTTTCATAGTGACAGCAGAAAACAAATGCATGTGAAATTTACGAATACTTCAACTCAATGCATGTTGTTATATAACAGATTCGTATAGGATCAAAGAAATGCTCAATTATATCTATTTTTTTCTTTTGCAAAAAGCCCATAGTTCGGTCTAAACGATGTTTCAAAAAAAAAAGTTCCTTTAATTTCTATGTGAACAATAAAATGTACTTTCTAGCTCTTCTTGGACAATATACGTTGTGTTTGATGACAAAATGAAAGAAATTGCTTTTTTTTTTTTTTAAAGCTTCATTTGCCTAAACCTCTCTTTTGGCTACAGTTTTATGCATTTCAATTACTGTTACCTAAGCACCTACTACTTACACTGACACAGCAGCCTTTTGCCTTTGAGGATAGATACATGTTTTTAACTTTAAATTTTTAAAATATTTATTTATTTTTGAGAGAGAGAGAGAGAGAGAGAGAGAGAGTGAGCAGGGGAGAGGCAGAGAGAGAGAGAGACACACACAGAATCTGAAGCAGGCTCCAGGCTCTGAGCTGTCAGCACAGAGTCCCACACGGGGCTGGAACTCAGGAACCGGGAGATCATGACCTGAGTGGAAGTCGGATACCCAAGCAACTGAGCCACCCAGGCGACCCAAGATTTTGTTTTTAACACCAAGGATTGATATATTTGCACATTCATGAGATCTGTTCTCTTCTCTCAATCAGTACGGACTATTCCCATAATATTTATTCTTGCTGCCTAAACTATTCCTACAAATTCTGTTAAACCACCCACAAGTGAGTCATCACTTCAGTGCGGTTAGTCCACAGCCTCCCACTGGCATCAGCTGCTGCTCTTATTATTTCCTTACAGTAACTATGATTCCTCTTTGGCTCATCGATTGCCAGTACTGTGACCTGACCTTTCACTCTACAAGGTCTTCAATCTCTTTTATCTCTTTAATCAATTCATAGTACCTGGTGAAAAAGTCACTGCTGTTTTCTTAGCCCAGGGATGAGGCTGATATTTAATTTAATGGGGAGTTCAAGGTTAAGATCTCAACCCAAAGATAAAGGGCAAGCAGGTCAATACCAGGGTCCTGGCTCAACTCTCCAGGGGCAGTCACAGTGACAAGCAAATTTTAGAGAGATGCTAAGAAGCTACTAGAGTTGGTATAAGCTGGTGGACTGGTTTCCTAGGGCTGCTGTAACAAAATGCCACAAACTTGGGGTCTCCCCAAGACTCTCTTCTACGTCTCCCCTTACTCTATGAGTTGGCCACAGTGGCTTGCTTTCTTACGTACACCCACCGATTCCTGCTTTGGGTCCTTTGTATTTGCTCTTCCTTCTGTACATGCTCTTCTATACTTACATACGTACTTCTCTACGTACATTCTTCTACACACACAAACATACTGTTTCCCCAAATTGTCCCAAACTTAATACTCTCACATAGTTCCGGACTGCTCAAATGACTCCATAACAAGCATATGCTAAATGCCCAAATGCCCCCTTCCACTTACTGCTTTCACTGCCTAAAATTTTATCTTTAATTTCTATGCTTACTTATGTATTGTTTCCTTCATTACCAAAAGTTTTTAAAGCCAAGGATTATATATAGTCCATTTCTGTGTTTCCTCAGTCTGCTGAAGTATGAAGATACTCAACAAGTATTTGTTGAGTAAAATAGTAAATAAAAAGTGGATTTGAACATGGAGAATTTGTCTGTACATGTGAGAATATTACAATCTTTTCCTGGGAGGGGCAGATTTACTCTAAACAGGAAACTTTCCCTTTAGCTCTGTATCGGCAAGCAGGCTTTTTTTTCCCCTCCAGTTGTGTTGAGGTATAATTGACATAAAATAATAGGTTAATCAGCGTACAGCATGCTGATTTAATATATGTATACACTGTTAAAGGATTTCCCCTATCAAGTTAGTTAATACACCCATCTCTTCACATACTTACCTTTTGTGTATGTGAAAATATTTACATTCTACTCTCCTAGCAAATTTCAATTATACAGCAGTGTTATCAACTCTAGTTGCCATGTTATCTAGATCCTCAGACCTTGTTCATCTTGTAACAAAGGAATTGTTTTTTTAAACAACTCTATTGAGGGGCTCCTGGGTGGCTCTCAGTTGGTTAAGCATCTGACTCTTGATTTCAGATCAGGTCATGATCTCACTGTTGGTGAGACAGAGCCCTGTGGCCTCTGCACTGACAGTGTGGAACCCGCTTGGGAATCACTCTCTCTCCCTCTCTTTGCCCCTCTCTCACTTGCACTTTTGCACTCTTTCTCTCTCTTTCAAAATAAATAAATAAACATTTAAAACAATGCAATAATTCAATTGAGATATAATTGAGGTACTATAAAATTCATTTGTTTAAGGAACACAGCTCAGTGATTTTTAGTATATTTACAGAGGTGTGTGACCATCACCATATCTCAGAACATTTTATCACCTAAAAAAAATAAACCTCATAACCATTAGCACTCCTTCCCATCCAGCAGCCCTAGGTAATCAGTAGTCAACTTTCTGTCTCTATAGCTTTATATTTTCTGCATGTTTTATATAAATGGAATCATATGTGGTCTTTGTGATGGTCTTTTTTCACTTAGAAGAATGTTTTTGAGATTCGTCCCCATGGTAGCATATTTCCATACTTCATTCCTTTTTATTCCCAAATAGTACTCTATTATATGGATATACCTCATTTGTTTTTTTTTATTCACTCACCAGTTGGTAGACATTGGGAGTGTTTCCAACTTATGAGCCACTTATGAACACTCATATACATATTTTGGGGTGGATCTATGTCATATCTCTTGGGTATATAATTAGGAGTGGAAAGTTGGATCATGTGGTAAATCTATGTTTAACATTTTAAAGAACTGCCAGTCTGTTTTTCAAAGTATTCACACCATTTTACAACCCTTCCATCAATCAGTGAAGGTTCCAGTTTCTCCACATCCTAACCAACCCTTGTTATTGTTCATCTCTTTTATTATAGCCATTTTAGTGGGTGAAACAATATCTCATTGTGGTTTTGATTTACATTTCTTTAATGGGTAATGATGAAAATCTTTGCATGTGCTTTTTTTGAATGTTTATTTATTTTTGAGAGAGAGAGAGAGAGAGAGAGAGAGAGCAAGGGAGGGGCAGAGAGAGAGGAAGAGGATCCAAAGCAGGCTCTGTGCTGTCATCCCAGAACCCTATGTGGTGGGACTTGAACTCATGAACCTGAGATTGTGACCTGAGCTGAAATCTGACACTTAAGCACTTAATAGACCGAGCCATCCTGGGTCCCCTTTTCATGTGCTTATTGATATTTGCATATCTTCTTTGGAAAAAGATGTTTATTCAATTTTCTTACCTATTTTCTGATTCAGTTATTTCTCTTTTTTAGTATTGACTTACATATGCTTTTTCCCAGTCAGTAGATTGTCTTTTCACTTTCTTAATTGTGTCATTTGAAGCCCCAAAACCTTTAATTTTGAGGAAGCCAAATTTATCACTTTTTTTTTCTTTTATTTCTTGTGATTTTGGTATTGTATTTAAAAAAAAATATTGCTTAACCCAAGGCTATAAAGATTTACCCCATGCCTTCTTCTAAGAATTTTGTAGTTTTAGAATTTGCATATAGGTCTATGATCCATTTTGAATAGTATGAGATGGGGTAGATGTTCATTCTTTTGCATGTGAACACAAAGTTCTCCCTGTACATCTATTGAAAAGACTGATATTTCGCTATAGAATAGCTTTAGTCCTTTGCTGAAAATCAGTTGACCATAAATGATCATTTCTGGACTTCAGCTCTATTCCAGTGATCTGCATATCTATATGAGATGACCATGTTTTGTAGTTATTCTAGATTTGTAGCAAGCCTTGAAATGGGGAAATGTGAGTCCTCCAAATTTGTTCTTTTTTCCCCTGAAGGCTGTATTGGTTGGTTATTCTAGGTCCCTTGCATTTCCATACTAATTTTAGAATCAGCTTGTAAATTTCTGCATAAAGGCAGTTGATATTTTGAGAGAGATTGAAATGAATTTGTAGAGCAACTTGGGAAGTATTTTGATTTAGCCATATTTAGTGTTTTAATTAATGACTACAGAATGACTTTCCATTTGTTCCAATTTTCTTTAATTTTGTTCAGCTATGTTTTGTATTTCTTTAGTGTGGAAGCCTTGCACTTCTTTCATTAAATTTACTTATTAGTATTTTATTTTATGTGGTTCTATTATAAATGGAATTGGTTTTTTTTAATTTGATTTTTTATTGTTTATTGCTAGTGTTGAGAAACACAACTGATTTTTGTATAGTGATGGTATATCTTATAACCTTGCTGAACTCAGCAGTTCAACTAGATTTTTAGTGAATTCTCTAGGATTTCCCACATGCAAGGTAATATCTCCTGCTTATAGAGATACTTTTAGTACTTCCTTTTCAATCTGAATGCCTTTTTCTTATTTGTTGGCCTAATTATCGTGGCTAGAACCTCTCACTACAATGCTTAATAGATGTGGCAAGAGAAGAGATTCTTGCCTTGTTCCAGAATTTAGTAGGAAAGCACTCAGCTTTTCACCATTAAGTATGGTATTAGCTGTAAGTTTTTCATAGAAGCCTTTTATCAGGTTGAGGAAATTCCCTTCTGTTTCTAGTTTGTTGTATTTGTTATGAAAGACTGTTGGATTTTTCACAAAGTTTTACTTCTGTTGAGATGATCTTTTAGTTTTGGTTTTTGTTCTATTAATATAGTGTATTACATTGACTTTAAGGCTAAGCCAACTTGCTTTCATTCCATAATTGTAGTTGGTTACGGTGTATAGCTCTTTTCATATGTTGCTAGATTCAGTTTGCTAGTATTTTTCTGGTTTTCTTGCATTTATATTCATAAGAGATATTGGCTGTATACATTTTTTTCCTGGGATGTCTTTATCTGGTTTTTCTATCAGGGTAATACTCACCTCATTGAATGAATTAGGAAGTATTCCCTTCTGTCTATTTCCTGGAAGAGTTTATGTAAGATTGTTTTTCATTTGTCTTTAAATGTTTAACAGAATTCACCAGTGAAGCTTTCTGGTCTTTAGTTTTCCCTTGTGTGAAGTTTTAAAATGACTAATTCAACCTCTACTTTTTATAGGCCTATTCAGATTTCTATTTCTTCTTGAATCAGTTTCAGTAATATGTGTCATTCTATATATTTGTACATTTCATCGCTTGTTGGTATACAGTTATTCCTAGTAATTTTTATAATCCTTTTAATTTCTCCAAGTAGCAATATCCTCTCTTTAATACCTGCTTTTAATAACTTTTTTGTTTGATCCATCTCAGCCAGGATATTTTAATTGCAAATTAAAGACAACCCAAATAAAAAGTTCAACTGCCATAAAATAGTCAACCTTGTGCCCATTTTTATATTGGATTATTTGCCTTTTTATCATTGAATTGCAATGATTCTTTACATTTTCTCTAGGGTTTTTTTTTTTGAAGAAAAATTGAGACTAGAATGCATTTTTTTTACTTTGTAACTAAAAAATGAATCAATCAAAATAAATTTTGAATCACTTACAAGAAATAAAATTTAAGCCTTAAAAGTAAAATAATTAAATAACTAATAATAAAATAAAATGATAGTCAAAATATAAATGTACTTAAAGAAGCTCCAGTGCTTGTATCAGAATTTGTATAACTTGTTCATTTTTCTCTCTAGAACCACACATACACATGTGGTATACATGTGTGTATTTTTATTTATTATCAATTAATTTATTATTAATTATATCATGAGATTACTTGGATTATTAATAGTGATAACAAGAAAATGTCTGTTATTCTTACCCTATTTCATTATTTAACTCTTTATATTTTAATATAATCTTAATTTTTTTTATGTTTATTTCTGCAAGAGACAGAGCGCAAGTGGGGGAGGGGTAGAGAGAGAGGGAGACACAGAATCCGAAGTAGACTCCAGGCTCTAAGCTGTCAGCACAGAGCCCATATGTTTTAATATAATCTTAAAAATCTAAATTTATTTTTATATATTTCAAGAATTTCTGGGCATTCTGTATGTAGTTGATAAATTGATGAAAGGAACATAGATAGCTTGCATGTATGTTTCTGATCACTAAACACTAAAGAGTGGAATCTAACTTCCCCAGAGTTTCTGAAACTTTGTTAGGGATTTTAAGCTCTGAAATCTCATCCATCCTTTCATCTAGCAACTGTCCCATGCATCACAGTAGCACGTGGCTCAAGCCACATTTCTAGAAATTTTGCACTGAAACTTATTTAAGAATACACTACTAATTTTCTTGGATGTGCTCTGTGATTCTCTTTCACAACTGGATCAGAGAATGTCACTTAAAAAAAGGTCAGCGTGTTAACTCACTGACCTTAATAAAACCAAGAATTTGGTTATTCAGATAAACAGTTATTTTAGGGAAAGATAACATGGTAATAGCACGAAGAACTATAGTCCAAGGGTAAGCAGAGATAACAACAAAATGGTTAACTAAGACATAATTAATTCCTCTATTAGTTACTTACCATAATAGAGACACATGTCGTAAATATATAGAGCAAATATATCTCAGGTTATTTTAGTGTGTTTTTAAATTATGCTCAAATTTATTGATGGAAAATAACATGTTTTGCTCTTCTTTGCATTAATAGTTTCCAAATTATTAATGCATAATTTATATAAATTACATTTAAGGAAGTATTTATCTTCAACTGAATTTTTCCGTTAGCACTTACTTTAAAGTAAATGTAAAGGCCTCTGGACCAAATAGCACCTGGCTCTAAATAAGTACTAAACAGACCCATCAATGAGTAAAGAAGGTTTTTATGTAATAGACACACACTTCTCCTGTATTATCTCAGAAACAATTGCTAGAATCAAGTGAAATAATAGATGTTTCAGTACTTTCAAAGTAGGAAGTGCTAATCAAATGTGAAGTAATAAGATTACAAACTATTTCCTGGTAAGTATACTCTCATGTTGCTTCCAGATGCTTACAGAACAAGAAGAAAACTACATTTTCAGAAACCAATTTGCATATATGATTTAGAATCCCTTCTCACTGTCATGGAAAATTTTAGGACAGAATATAAAAAAAAATGTGACATTTGATACCGTGCAAAGACCTATTTTTACCAATTGCTGCATTTATTTTACAACCAACTAGGCAAATTTACATGTATAGAAGTGCGATTCCATCTTGAACGACAAATGGGATACTATCTGATCCAGATGTACATTCCCAGTCTCCTGATCGTGATTCTATCCTGGGTTTCATTCTGGATCAATATGGATGCTGCTCCAGCCAGGGTAGCCTTGGGAATAACTACTGTTCTGACTATGACCACACAGAGTTCAGGATCTCGAGCGTCCTTACCAAAGGTAAGTGTGCTAAATGGACATACACATACATTTGCACAAATATTTGTAGACAGAAAATATTTTTACATTAGAAAATTCACATAGATACAATTGCCAGCTTTCGTCATTTCTTTTTCAACAGGATGTAGTATTGATTACTAATTTTTAAGGTAATACATAACCAAGGAAAAAAACTTGTAAATCACAGAAATAGATGAGGAAGATTTCTGTAAACCAATGATATCTTCCTTTGCAGTTGTGTTATAATCCCCAGTTATTTAAATATCAGTAATACTCTTATACATTGTGGAATTTTTTAATCTATAGATTTTTAAACATTTAGAGATCTATAAAACATGTGTGTAAGTTAAATCTACACAGTAACTTTACTTGGTGGCCCAATACTCCATTGCATGGATGTGCTGCTATAGTAATATGCTTACTATTAGGACTGACACAATAATGAACTTTAATATGATGAACATTATATTCATGAATATGTATGTGTGTGTGGTATGTATGTGTATGTATATGTATATATGTGTGTGTGTGTGTGTGTGTGTGTGTGTGTGTGTATGGCTTTACATATACTTTGCACTTCTCCTTAGTATAAATTCTTAGAACTGGATTCACTGTACTAATAGCTGTACGTATTGATATGTATTGCCAAATGTATCTCAAGAAAAATCCACGGCAGTTACTCCTACAAGTATTGTATGAGGGCACCCATAGTGCTATATGTAGCATTTATTATTTTTGTGGGTTTTTTTTTTCTCCTCTGGCTTTTAAGTTGCCATAGGTCAATAAAAAGGAAAGCTTATCTAATATGATTTTAGTCCATGCTGAGCTGCCAGAATTAAAATAAACTGTTCTCTCTATGAAGTTTATAAAAGAACCCAATATTTCCTTTTACAACATATGCTGAAATAAAACATAGGAAGCTTTTTTAATCCATTTAGCAAAATAGCAATAGAAAATTATTTTCCTCTCCTAAATGACTTCTAAGAAAAATTTCTAGTATCTAAATTAAGTAATCCTGTCTAGCTTCCAACAAGCTTCACTATTATTTTCATTACGATCATAGAGATGTAATAGAATATAGTAGCTTTTCTTGTGCATTTGATGCTATCTATCTGCAATGCCAAGCAAATTATAAATCTACGGTTACGGCTTCCTTAACTCTTACTGAATCACATTGTATGATTCAATTTATTAGATTAAAATGCCTAAATAAATAAAAGCTGATGGCAGGACATTTTATCACTAAAATGTTACTTCATATAGGAAGAACTTGACATTTAACAATGCTCACACTGCCTAGATAAAATTTAATGGTTGTCTTTCAAAATAGAGTCTACTTTTATTGACAGTTAATTGAATTTTCAAAATGATTCACATCAACTAGTGCTTTATAAAATATTGTTCAAGTGAAAATTATAAGTCTGCTTATAAGATTAAGTTAATAAGTCTCAATGATTATTTATATAGGTATAAATGTCTCAAGGGCTCTGATTAAAATAGTTGAAGTCCTATAGTCAATTTGTAAAGGAAATTGCCAGTTTACTCAGTGATTTTCTTCATGAGCTAAACAAAAATGAAAGCACATTCATTCTGTAAGTTGTCAACTAGAAAGAAGAGAACAAAATGCTCCATTTCAGAAAGCAACAGCTTCTATGAAACACAGTATAAAGACATTTGAATACAGACGTTGAGGCAGAATTGGGAGAGCATGAAGGTCTGAGTGGAAGAAACAGAAATAAAGAAAGCAACAATTTTTTTTTTAAAACAAAAGAATAGAGACACAAGTTTTTTTTTTTAATTTTTTTTTAACTATTTATTTTTGAGACAGAGAGAGACAGAGCATGAACGGGGGAGGGACAGAGAGAGAGAGGGAGACACAGAATCAGAAGCAGGCTCCAGGCTCTGAGCCATCAGCCCAGAGCCCGACGCAGGGCTCGAACTCACGGACCGCGAGATCGTGACCTGAGCCGAAGTCGGATGCCCAACCGACTGAGCCACCCAGGCGCCCCCAGACACAAGTTTTTTCAAAAAGAAAGAAAATCTTGGGATGTCTTTATACTTTTTCTTAAGATATAAGAAATATTTTTTAAAAAAATCATTAATTTCACTATGATCTCAGGGAAGGAATAAATTTTCAATTATGAGTTAATTATATACATAAATGTATACAAAGCCTTTACATCTCTTAAATCATAGAAACAATGACCACAATGGAAATGTGATAACAGATTTAATTCCAACCCACAAAAAAATAATTGATTAGCAAAGTAATATCTTAAGAGAAAGTGACCGTATCATTTTAGGCTTTGTGATAGTTAAGGAATGGGAGGTTGAACATATTGTTATTATTTTTTTAAGTTTATTAATTTATTTTGAGAGACAGAGAGAGAGAGAAAGAGAGAGAGTGAGAAAGAGCACATGTGAGGAAAAGAGAGAAGGAGAGAGAGTCCCAAGTCTGATGTGTTGCTCAAATTCATGGACAGTGAGATCATGACCTGAGCCCAAATCAAGAATCAGATGCTTAACTGACTGACTCACCTAGGTGCCCCAGAACATATTCAGTTATGTATATTAGAATTCAGGAAGGGAAGCACTGATGATCCAGGATAAACAACAAGAATTAACCTATTCGAAGAGATCATTCAAAAGAGGAGAAAATCTCTTGAAAAATGAAATTTTTATCCTGTGATTTTGGGGTGCTAGAAAGACAAGAGGTGAGGGCCCACACTTGCCTTTGGGAACAGATGACTAAATCCTACACCTTAAGGCCTGCTATATTCTCAACCTCACAAAAGAACCTTCAAGATGTCTAAAAATCTTGCCACTGAAATATCCACCATTCTCCTACTGACAAAATCTAGGAAGTAGGAAAACAAAATTAAATTCAGGAAACCAATAGAAGATTATCAGACAGAAGAGGAAGAAACAATAAATCATTAATTTATGGTAATTGCTTGGTGTTTTGTCCAGGCTGTGTGCCAATGCATCTCCTGCAGGATACGAAGGAGCTTGGAAATCAGTCAAGTAAGGGTCAGGGTAGAAAATTGGAAAGTCTCAAAGGATATACCTTAGCCAGCACCTTGAGAACTGCAGAGCTGAAAAGATTCCTCTCTGATATTTCCTGTTGCATTGCCCTCCACAGTGTCATAAGAAATCAAGCATGTAATAGTACAAAGCAAAAAGACCCCTGTGATTCATTTCTTGGAATGTGGAACTATATGGAGTTTCTGCAGGGCCTACATTAGGTGACAAGAAGAGGGTGACAATACAGCCTATTGCCAGCAATCCAGCAATTTTATAAAGTTGTATAACTTTAGGGACACTCTTTAACACTGTGTGCTTGGAGAAGAATGAGCGAGGGGAAAAAATGGTGATGACCATGGAGCCACGTCATGGACGGTCTTATAAACCTTAATGAAGATCAGGTTTATTTTTAGTGGATTTTGGAGGGATTTTAATGACAGCAGTAATCATTCTGACTTTTATTTGAAGATCAGATAGAAAGGGTAGAAGTGGAAGCAGAGAAACTCCAAACAAACAATTGTAGTCTAGAGCAGGTGATGGTCTGGCTAGACTGGTAGCCATAGAGGTGGAGAGTAGCGGATGTATTTAGAAAGAGGTAAGTGTTTTAAAGAAAAATGTATTTGGAAGTGAAATACATTATGACAGGGGACACTCAGGCCTCAGACTTCAGGGAGTAAACCTATAGCTGGATAGGGAAGCAGAATAGAGATGATTTTGCTAAGAAAGAAAGAAAGCCCAGAAAGAAGGGAAAAAGATGTATTTGTGGTTGGCCCTCCTCCTCCAGTTGGAAATAAACCTGAATAGTCAGTCGTCTTTTTCTTTTCTTTTCCCAGGGCCATCTCCCCACCATCCTCTCTCTCTCTCTCTCTCTCTCTCTCTCTCTCTCTCTCACACACACACACACACACAGAATAGATTAGACAGCTGAATTAAAGGCAAGACCCACTCACCTTAAAACTTTACTCCCAAACTCTGAGATCTCAACATTTTGTGATTTTTTTTTTTTTTTTTACATTTAGAAAAACAATCTTCCCAGGAGACTCAGGTTTAATCAGAGGTGAAAGAGAAGATGGTAAAAATCATTTAATTAGTTCTGAGTATATATTTGATTTATACTAATACCTAGTTAAAATCTTGGCACTGAGGGAATTATATTTTTTATGATGTCTAGAGATGGATCAGAATAGAGAAAATTGGTAGAAGGGACAAAATATAATTTTAATTTGGAAATTATGGGTTCTAGCAAGATTCTGCACGAGGGAATTCTGGGAAGATCTCAGCTATATAGCACTATCACATACATCTTACCCTTTCTTTCCTGCTTTCAAAGATCAGTTATTTCTTCTTCAAATCCTACTCCTATCCCTTTTTCATTCTCTTTCATTGGGACCAGCAAAGGTCCAGCTTTGTTACATGTTTTCTGTTTTATATCATCTGCAGAAGTACACAAATATTACCATGCACACCCTAGATTAGTCTTTTAAAAATGAGTTTCAAACTTATTGTAATAACAGAGAATATTTAAAGATAACATGCTGAACAGACAGATGTATGTGCATGTGCCCCCCCAACCCCCCCACACACACCCAGACACAAGCTTGGCAGAGGCCAGAGAAGCTCTAGACTCCAACTTCATCCAAACCCTAGCTCTTAACACAATATAGTCTCAGAACCCAAAACCATTTCAGTAAAGTTGCAGTTATTCCGTATAACAACCAATCCCCAAGTCTCAATGGTTTACCACATTTATTCTTGCTCACAGCCTTGTTAGCTGCCTGTGAGCAGCTCTCTTCTGGGTTTGTCTGAGATTGGCTGACTTGGGGGGACTTGGATCTAGGCTGTGGAGTAGGTTCTGTTCCCTGTGTCTCCCCATTTTGGGAGTGTAGGTGTGGGTAGCATGTTCTTTTCACGGAGGAGTGTAGGAAAGCAGGAAGGCAAGCAGGAACTTGCAGTGCTTTTGCTCAGAACCGACACAGAGTGACTTCTGTTCTCATTTTGTAAGTCATACCAGGTTTCATAGCCAAACCCAAGTCAAGGGGAGTGGGGAATGGACTCCACCCACGGGGTAACCTTGAACAGGAAAGGAGAAGAAAAGGATTGTCAAGAAATCATCTTATCTACCTTAGGGACAATGGTTTGTTAAAACTGTCTGTCTCCTTTCCTAGACCTGACTCTGCCATATTAGTAAATACTCAAGAAAACAAGGGGAGAAAATGGAATGGGGAGAGGAAAGAGTGAGGAGTTCCTGGAAGATTCTATGCCACTCTGCCCTCACCACTATGGACATGTCATTTGGAGCAGAGCTACTAAATGTTAGAAAATAAGAAACACTAGAAATTTCAAAGGTGGACTGTCAATTAAATATTTCACACAAGCTCAGAAGCCTGTAGGCTTTGAAAATCTCAAATTCTGCACTAAAAGCTGTTTATCTCAAATAATTTCTTTTTGCTTTTTTTCCCCCAATTTGGGAAAACCATCAGAAGTAAATTTTTGAGAGAACAAAAGATTTTTTATAGTTCTATCCTCAGAACCTGAGGTTTTCACTCTTCCTAAAAACATAATTTATAGAAGTGATTACAAATGTTAGAAAATAGCAATTGAACTATTATATTTTTATTTGGATACGATGGTTGTGTGGGGACACAAAGATCTGTATGTGAGATTGCATTGAAAAGAGAAGGATGGAAAGAAACCTGGAGGGTTTATACTCACTATTGTGTTCTTATCTAATGAGTTTTCATTCTTCTAAAAAAAATGAAGTTTTAAAGACTTCTCACTCTCTCTCTCAAAATAAATTAATAAACTTTAAAAAAAAGCAAATAAACTCTCGAACTGTGAGAATCATGACCTGAGCCAAAACCGAGTTGGATGCTTAACTGACTGAGGCACCCAGGTGCCCCATTAGCAATTGTATTCAACTTATACTAGAATATCTGATGCAAGCAATACATTTATTTTTTTAATGTATAAATATACTAAGAGTTTGATTTCATATTATATTCACCTAGGGAAAAAAAGAAAAAATAAAAAGGCATAGAAAATGAAAGAGTCATTTCTTCATACCTTTTTTGTTAAAAATCACAGAATATAATGCATGTGTATGTCATCCAATTTTATTGGTGTTTTATCTATTATCTATAAACAGATAATTCCTAAACATAGGGTAGTTCCTATAATAAGAAGGATAGAAATTGATAAATATCACTGGTTTTACATTTAACCTTAGATCTACATTTACTTGGTTAACATAAATTTACATTTACTTGGCTTCCTAGATCTCCCGAAACTGAAATTAACAAGTATCAAGCCTGTCTTCTGATAGGTGACACAGAGTCAGAGCCACTGCATATATTCTTAAATCTGATGGTCCAATTATGAAAAAGCACATAATCAAATGACAAAGTTTAAATTTAGAAAATGATAAAATACAATGGCTTTGGCATCAGATTAAATTTAAAAGCAAAACAAGTATATGTCACTTTGAGACAATTTTACCTAAATAATGTCTTAGTAACTCCTTTTTCCACATTCACATACATCCTAGACTCGTACCACAAACCTTCCAGACAGATTAAAATGGAGTACAACTCCCTCTCACCAGCGGAATAAAGAACATGGTCCCTAAATCAGTGTGGTTAAGCAACTAACAGGTTTCCTCTGTCTTTATGATTCCTGTTTGAAGTTATAAATGAAGGTCTTAGAACTCTTAATTCTAGTTGTAAATGAAGGCTCTTAGAACTCAGAGAAAAGGGGACTAGGAAGGTATATGGTTAAAACAAAGATAATATTATGGAAATAAAGAGACTCCTGTACAAAAATACAGAGGAGAAAGAAGTCACAGGTATAATTCATCCTTAACTGAGCAGTTAAAACAGATAATATATAAAGAAATGCCAGTAACTAACAGCATGCACCTAAGAAATATTTCCACTGGTATCCAGATTTTACAGTTTTATTTAAATGTTAAACATAACAGCCTTACCCTGTAGAAGGGATGATGGAAAAACTCCCATAACTGAGGGAGAAGTCAGAGATAAGTAGATGACCTTTCCAAATCCCTTAGCCTTTGTGATTGCACCTTTCTTATCTGGTGACTGGAGGGATTGGCCAAGTCCATTACTTAGGAAATAATGCAGTTCTGCTGTATTATGATTGCATCTCTTAAAATAAAAATCTTTATTTGGAAAAGAAATACTGTACTTGAAGCACCATTCATTTTCTAAGGTTTCTGAGGGTCATAATCAGTATGAATGCAACAGCAGTTAGCCTGGGCCATTGGGAGTAGCTCCCCAGGGTGATAAATGGCAAAGTTCACAAAATCTTGTGCTGTGTGATTCACTGCCTGGTGTTCCAAGAAAACAGTTTTTCACATAGTTTCTTTTATTTTTCCATATCCAATTTATACTACTTTAACACCTACTTCTAAAACGTGTTTATTCTTTTCTTTTGTTCTTATTATTGTCTCTCTCTCGTCTTAGGTCTTAAAAGAAGCTCAAACTGATTTTGAGACTAATGTTTTTTCCTATAAAAGTTACAAAATGGAAAGTTCTTATACGGGTTTTACACCAGGGAGAAATGTAGGATCAAATATACCACAATCTGGATTTTACAAAACCAAGATTGAGGAATAGTCAGTGTGATCTGAAAATTCCCAGAAAAAAGCTGTGACACAGGCAGGAAATCTTTCAGTGTATCTCAGAAGAAAAGCACTTCGTTGTATGCTTGAGTCATTTGTCCATTCCACAGCCAGAACTGTTCATCACAGTTTACTTGACAATTCTAAGGAACTGGGAGTATCTACCAAGATTGACTGCCATTAAAGTGAGAAAAATCACCCTAATGAAAGGGCTATTTTAGCTAATCAAAAGCAATGTAATGTGATGTTTTACTCTGCCTCTTTCTCAAAAATAGCAAACTTAGATTGAGAAGAGAATTGACAAAATATTCACTCTCAAATGTTTGCTGGAAAATCTCCCTTCCCTTCCCTTCCCTTCCTTTCCCTTCCTTTCCTTCCCTTCCCTTCCCTACCCTTCCCTGGAGTGCCAACACGTAGGTTTGTATGAGATTTTGTGAGCCTCAACTCCTGGTTCTGGTCTAATCAATTTCTTGTTCTTAAATTTAAGTCGTGTTGCTTATAAATGTATCTTAAAAGTCTATTTCTGGAAACTATTGGCTAATAATAGTCTTAGTTATAATTTGTAATTTAATAACTATAATTTACTATGAATAAGTAGTCTGGCTTATAGTCTAATAAATATTTACTCACTAATGCACTGTCATCTGTGAGCTGTAATCTAAGGCGTTATCGGTCCCAGTAGACAATCCTTTCAACCACCTCTATGCGGAGTAAAGTAAAGGCATTTATCTTGGCCGTCTTCTTGACTACACCCTTTGGTGCCATACTTGTAACACAACTCACCCAATGACCTTGTAAAGGAATGTGTTCTAAAATTTCTGCTACTTAATAATCTTACCAAAAGCTAGGGTCAAGGTAAATATATTTATGAAGGGTTGTCTGAAATGTATGCAATGCATCTACTCTGAATTCCGAAAACGCAAAATCAAATGGCTTCAGAGGGCATAGGCACAAATAAGTTAACCGCAGAGTGTTCTGGTATAGTTATTAAGTGTGGAGATGAGCACCATGGTTAACTGGGAGGTGCCTTCCATACTTAGAAGCACGTTCCTTTTCTTTTTCGAGGCACTGTGTAGCACGGGCAAACTTATTCCCGTGCCTAAATTTGGCTTGCAGCCTGCCTGTCTTTACTTGCCACCAGGTAGGCAATATACTATCTGTCCTAGATTAAGTTAGCGCTTCGGAACGCTACCTGGACTCTATTTGCTATATCCCGTCACAATTGATTTTACTGAATTCTGACCTGACACTAAGGTTTGAGGAAATTTTTGGCTGGAGATCAAGGGAGGTTTCTGCCGCACTTTAATTAATTAATAGCTTTGTTGTTTTTTTTTTTTTTTTTTTTTTTTTTTTTTTTTTTTTTTTAAATAAAGCAGTGAGTTTTGCTCTTCAACAAAGCTGTTGTAGTTCTCTATGGAGACATCGTAAACCGTGATTAGATCCTATCCACACTGTCCTCAGTCCTGTACCTGTAGGAATCCGGAATCCTTGTTTTTGTTTCAGAAATAAAACTAGTGGAAACCTTCCCACCCCTATTCCGTCTGCCACTCGTGCTGGCTTTCTCTTCCTTCCAGGCACATGGTAAGGTTGTACCTCTTAGTTCTACTGTAGGGGCTGACCGGAAGGAGTGCTGGCTGATGAGTCTGGAACACAGTGAGCGGTGCCACTTCTAGCCTGGAGTATTTGTTAGCGAAACCCAGCAGTGCCAGGTTTTCCTGTACTGTCACCGCTGCCAATGTTCCAGATAGTGACTGCCCTGTCAGCTGAGGTCCCAGTAAGAATGACAGTGACAAGAGTCATCATGTAATTCAAAGTGGACATGCAGGTCTTTTATTGTTCTTTGTTTCATGCCAGTGAGATTTGGGGATTATGGGGATTATGGAGATTTGGGGATTACTATGTCCTATCCTAGCTTGAATCCTTATACCTACTTCCTTGCATCATTGGTAGGATAGATGTCGAGAAATTCAGGCTTAGACAAGCTCCCCGAACATGATTGCTCCCCAAGGTCAAGGAAATTTGATTCATTTGATTCTAGTCTTTATAGCCAGGATGACTGTGACTGATAATGATAAAGTCCAATTATGTGTGTGTGTGTATATATATATATATATATATATATATATATACACATATACATATACATATGTGTGTATATATAATATATATTATATTATATATTATATATTAATATATTAATAATATATATTATAATAATATATAGTTATAATATATATTATTAATATATATAATTGTATTTTATCGTTATCAGTATATATATGTGTGTGTGTATGTGTGTATGTATTTGTGTATATATATATGTATTTGTATATATGTATATGTATATATGTGTGTGTGTGTGTGTATATATATATATATATATATATTTGGGACACAAAAAGCAGACTGTCTCTATTTTGTAATGATAACATTAAAAGTAGAATGAATGCATAATCTTTCTGGGAAAAAAACTGACATAAGAAGTCCATAGAACATAATAATTCTTATATTCCTTTCTCTACATTATAAAACATGTTTTTAGAATGAGAAAGACAAGGCCTTGCAGTAACCTAGCTTTGCATATTCAAATGATAATTTATCAAACTGATCTCTTCTTAGATTATCACATGACAAGTAGGGAATGGTTTCCCTGCTCATAAAAACACTTCATTTTAACTAATGTAAGAATGTTGTTGAGGGGACTTTCATTGCATTTCAGAAGATAAAATGCTTTCCTGATCTGGTTTTGCTTCTTCAGAGCAACTGGTTTGTTTTATGTGGTAAATACAATGCTCATGTCTCTTTTTCTACATTGTTTACTAGGAAGCTGTAAAATTTTAGAATCAGCATATAGAGAGGACCTTACAATATGTATTTCGCGTACTGATTTCAGTCTTAACTACCAGATAAAAGTTAAAGAGGCTGGAATACTGAAGTACAGAGAGTATTCTTATTTAGTGCGTTCACAGTTGTCGATACGTAATGGTAGCCTAAAAAGAAGCAGCCTAAAACCTAGGTGATAGAAAATAGTAGTTAAGTTTGTGGGCTTTGGAACCAGATGAGTTGTATTCAAATCTGGCTTTGCAGCATGGTAGCAGTCTTAGTCAACTCAAGCTCCTATAACAGAAGACCATAGAATAGGTGCTGTAAAGACCACAGACATTTATTCTCACAGCTCTGGAGCCTGAGAAGTTGAAGATCAAGACACTGGCAGAATCAGTGTCCGGTAAGAGTCTTCCTCCTGATTCATAGATGGTGATCCTTTAGCTAGTAAAAGGCATGAAGGAGCTCTCTGGGACCCTTCCTCCAAGGGCACTAACCTCATTCATGAAGGCTGTGCCCTTACAACCTGATCATCTTCCAAAGGCACCACTTCCTAACGCTGTCACCTTGGGGGTGTGATTTCAATGTCTGAATTTTGGAAGGACATATTCAGTCCATAACAGTTACTATGAGACAAGTCACTTTACTTAAGCAAGTTACTTTATTGTGCCTAAGTCTCGTCTTTAAGATGGGAGTCATTTCCCCAATGGTGAGGATTAAAAGTGTTAATTTTAGACAACAACTAAGAAGATTCAGTAGTTCTATGGACACTACTAAGAACACCTCCTGGCATGTTAAGTGTTATAATTTTTCTCTAATAATAAATGGCTGGTGATTTGAAGTCCTTCCGTGTGACATGGAATCAATTCAACATGACCTGCGAATGCAGAGCATGGTGAACACAGTCTAGGTTCTAGAAATACCAAGATGAATAAGACCTGGCTTTTGTCTTAGCCCATGGGATATATTAGCCTAAAAGGAGAAAGATACATAAAAAGATAATGTCAGTCTGGTGGAGCTAGGTCAATAATAAGATGAATAATTTGATGTTTGCTTAGACATAATTTGTTAGAATATCAGTATAGATACTTCTCATTGAAATTCTCCAGAACATACTCATTTTGGTATCCCCTTAGCCAAGGTTTTTGAAAAATAGAAAGCACTTAGAGATTGTGAAATAGAATAATTAACTAAATAAATAACATTCAAGTGGTGCTAGCCAGCAGTCATCCTGTAGAACTTGCCTATAAATACATAGAATTACAATTGTGAAGAGTGGACTGGGAAAGGGTTTCTATAAGGAAAGGGGAGGTAGAAGCTGAGAAAGCCTGTCCTGGTCTGGACATCTGGAGAAGGTTTCCCTAAGAATATTTTGTCGAAGCTGAGACCTGAAGGAAACCCAAAAGAAGGAATGTTCCAGATGAAAATAAGAGGGATGAAAAGCTGCTGAGGCAGGATGAGGTTTGTCAGTTGCTTTCAGATTCCAAAATATAAAAGAAGGGAAGTATAATTAGAGCATAATAAGCAAGTAAGGAAGTGGCATAAGATGGTAAATATCAATCCTCAGAGGCCTTCACTGACCATCCCTATCTAGCATAACTCTCTTCACCCTGCCCTTCTCTTCCCATTACCCCATTGTGGTTTCTCTGTTGCACTTCTTTTAAATTATATCTGTGTTTTTATTGTATGATTTCCCCAAATGGAATGTAAGTTCCATTAAAGACAGATTTTATTTATCTCACTCATCTCTGTAACTACACACTAAGAACTGAACTTGGGTACATCAATGATGTTCAATAAATGTTGAATGAAAAAAAAAGATTGAATGCATGTGGTAAGAGAAGTAAGGTGGGGGCCAATCATGAAGGGCTTGACCTAAAACAGATTTGAGACTTTAAATTAAATGAAAGCACAGGAAGAGTTTTAAGTGGAAGGAGACATAGATTTGCATTTAAAAATAATCACTTATTGTGATTATGTCGGGGATAGAGTTGAGGGGCTGAAGAACAGATTATTGTGGTTGAGATCAATGGGATGGCTGTAGGAAGGACAGAAAATGATAAATTTGAGAAATAGAAAGAAAGTATAAATAACAGGGCTGGGTCTTTGATATGAGAGAAAAAGAGGACTTCTAGTGTGGGTATGAACAACTTCAGAGTATAGCCTTTTAATGGGGAGTAGGAGGCAGTTGTGTTTGTTTCCTATTTGTTTGGTAGAGTCTGGTAGAGCTTCATAGCTTTGTTGTTGTTGTTCTTCTTCTTATTATTTATTTTTATTTTTTTTTATTAGAGAGAGAGAGAGAGAGAGAGAGAGAGCAGGGGGCGGGGCAGAGGGAGAGAGAAAAGAACCTTAAGCAGGCTCATCTTCAGTGCAAAGCCCAACGTGGGGTTCAGTCCCACAACCCTGGGATCATGACCTGAACCCAAATCAAGAGTCGTACGCTCAACTGACTGAGCCACTCAGGTGCTCCATAGCTTTTGTTTTTAGTCAGAGTAAATTTGAGGTGCATGGGACATCCAAAAGGTAAGAAAGCTGGCTAGAGAGTGGTCTAGTCAGCAAAACTAGATTTGGGGTCCATGAGCACAAAGGAGGAATTGAATCCATGGTAATGGATGAGGTTGAATAGGGAGAAACTTCAGAGTTAGAATAGAAGAGTGGCTGGACTGTATCCCTGAGGAACTCAGGATGAGGAGGAAGATCCCCCAAAGCAGAGTGTGTTAGAGCAGAGGAAGAGAAACCTGAAAAACATGGGTCATGGGAGCCCTGGGAAGAGTGGGCTCCAAGAAGGAAGCAACCTTCAGTACGGTGGCTTTGAAGGGGTCTCCAGGACAAAGGTCCTCCTGACTGGTGCATTTAATTAGTAAATGTTTAGGTTTTATTTTCTCATACTTTTCTATTCAAGGGGTAATATCGAGAAGGGATTGTTGCATAAAATTGAATCATGGTTCCAACAGCACCTTGGACGTTGGGACTGTTGACAAGGTGGTTCAGAGGAATGAAGTGCCTCTTGATTGGAGTAAGTCTTCCCCAAGAGACAGCAACAAGTAGAGGATGGAAAGACGGTGATGAATCTGAATCACATGGGGTGTGTTGTATATCATGAGTATGTTGTGCATGTGTTGGAGTAAGAACTGTTGTCCATATTTTAGTTACTATCCCTAGAGTTCCAAACTTCCCACATCCTGAGTTTGCTGTACCGAGATGAGCAGTGAGGGTGGCAGAGGAGAAAAAGAGTTGAAATTGGCGAAGGGGGTCAGAGAAGAGGACAAGGAAAGTAAGCCCTTCAGGCTTAACACTCGGGAGCTGTTCACAATGAGCAGAGCCCTGGCAGGCATAAATGACGTATACCTATCTCTGTTGTCATTGGAAATATTCATTGGATTAATACGGAAATTAAATTTCTGATTTATCTCTGGTTCACAACATTATAGATTCAGGTTGTTAAAGAATGAGCACACACTTTGTGAGTCATATTCTTCCAGGAATGGTGTAGTTTGAGATAGCATTTTTGAAATCTGTATCATATCTTCCAGGACAGTATGTATTTGAGGGCAGCCAAAGACTTCTGGCAAATTGTAGAACTCATGAGGTTTAAATCTATATTTTATAAATAATTGGACACTTAGTACAGCCCTGAAATAAAATGCCTGGAAGTCACACTTAAGATAGAGGAGGAGATGTTGAGGGCTCCCTTGTTGGCATATTTCATATGTAGGTTGACACCATTGTAAGCGTCAAGAAATGACCTCTTTTTAAAAGATAATTAATCCATTCCAAGATATGAACAAAACATCACTTCAGAAAGTGAAGCTACACATAAATCATCATCTGTGATTCATTTTTCACCTGTATTTTAACATTTTACGCCTTCATTTATCTGTCCACTTATTCAGCAAATATGTGCACACATGCCAAACATTATTGCAGTGGTGAACAACTCGGAGATGACATCTGCCCACAAAGAGTCTAAACAGAAAGAGAATAAGAATAGGCAATTACAGTGTAGTGTGTTCAGTTAAGCACAAGTGCCATGGGATTCTGAACCAGACTTGGGCAAAGTCTAGCCTGAGACCTAAAAGGCCAACTGAGAAGGGTGGGAGAGGGGTTTTTCTTCACTTTAGTATTTACTGCTCTCCCCATGATAGACTTCCCTCCTTTGAACCACAACCTAAATTTGATCAAGGTTTCCAAATGTTGACATCTGACAAAAATAACATCATTAAATATGAAGAATGAAGAGAGTAAAAAATACAGAATATACAGACAGCACAGAAATAGTCAAATTTCTAAAGCATAAGATTTTGATCTCTAAGGTACATTGAGTTCCAAGAAGTAATTAGTACATCTTTGCTTGCATCTCATCTATATTTCTGCTGTCCTGGATCCACATCTTCTTAGGGAAGGGACATTTGTTTCTATCAGTGGGGAAGCAAAGTTCTAGGTAATTATCCATTTCCCAGGAAGAATATAAAAAAAAAAAAGCTTCGCATAAATATCTTTCATTCTTAATCTCATTCCTGGCAAATGAGAGAATATTTTTTCCCACATCTAATTGGCATGACTAAGTTATCTAACAAAATGAATTATCTCATGCTCATGGCACAAAAGGTGATGATTTTATTGATATTGGTTTCATGATACAACACTGTGTGTAATACAGGCACATACATATTCAATAAGAAAAGATACTAAAACTTACAGAAAATTTTCATCCTTAAGCAACTGACATACCGCAACATTTGTTCAATTGCATCATCAAATCACCACACCATTAAGCTGAGAGAAAAATTAAAGCAGTTTCTTAAAGGTTACTGACTTGTTCCCTCCAAAGGTCTTTGGTCTGTATGAATCTGTTTCTAGGAAATAGGGACATACTTCCTCCTTTTTATGTTCCTTTGTTTCGCTTCGCTTCTTTTTGTGTGTTTTTTTCCTATCAAAAATAGTAATACTTTTTTTATAATTTTAAATGTTTGTTTATTTTTGAGACAGAGAGTGTGAGTGGGGGAGGGATGGAGAGGGACGGAGACTTAGAATCTGAAGCAGGCTTCAGGCTCTGAGCTGTAGGCACAGAGCCCAACGTGAGGCTCAAACCCACAGACATGGAGATCATGACCTGAGCTGAAGTTCGATGCTTAACGGACTGAGCCACCCAGGCAGCCCCAAAATAGTAATAATTTTTAAATTTCTCTGTTCTGTTATTTTCTTTTTCCTTTCTTTATATTCTCTTTCTTACCTTTGAGGTGGCAGAAGATAGGAAGATCCTGTGGAGCTAAGGGGGTAGTCAGGGTCAACGATGCTGGCTGGGGTGGGCAGGACCAGAGTCCAGGGGTCAAGGACATGGTCAGGACCAAGGCAGCCAGTGGGGACTTTGAGTGTGAGGCCCGAGTCAGTAAGGCATCTGGGATTAATGGGGCTGAGGCTGGAGGGGCCCAGCGGAATTAAGATATTAGTTACATACAGGGAGACTCTTCAAATATATGTTAAAGATAATCAGACAAGCTTGTCACTGTCCAAGAAAGTGTTACATCAGTGAAAAGAGTGAAAGCTAGAGTGAACCCTGTCATATTGAGTTGGAATTAGAGATGCCAGTGTGAATTCATGTTTTCAATATAGATAGATAAATGATAGATACAGAGATAGATGATAGACAGGTAAGTTATATATATGTTGTATATATAATAATAATTATTATATAATACATTATAATATATTATATTTCTCTATATAATATATATTATATTATACATAATTTATATATATTATTATACATAATTATATATAATATATGTATCATATATATGTATATATACCATTTATCATATATATTAGTTATATATGTATGTATATCATTCCTAACTCTGCCTACTAAGAGGGCCTATAAGTAGTTATACCCAGGAAACAATGAGCACACCCAGTGCCCAGATCCTTGGTTTCTAAAAGTCATTCTTCAGTTAAAAAAAAAAGGATTCTTAGAGAAAGCCCTCAGTCAAATACTGGAACAAGAAATTACAGATGAGTCTGGAATGCCTTATGCCAGAAAGTGAGAAAGTACCCAAATCATGATGGAGACTTGCCAAAAGGATGCATGGCCGAACTTCTAGGGGCTCCTACTGACCCAATCTGTGTAATGTGAGCATCAAAATAGTGATGTTAATGCATGGTAACCCATTGAACAAAATCATTACTTGTCTATACTGATATAAGTAATGTGGAAGACAAACTTCTCTTACTGTAGAGTGCTAACTAATGAATGTAGATGGAATGATGGAATTCAGAAATCCATATGTGGGAATCATCATTGTGATAATTGATTCAGACAAAAATCATCAAGGTCTAATGGATGAAACTTAATGAGTAAGAAGATATTTATTTACTCAAGAGAAACTGGTAACTTTATAATAGAGAGACCTAGTAGATAGCACCTTAACCAACTGATCAACATTGAGTGCTTTCTGATATGATACACTTGAAGAACAGGGCATCACTGTTCCTATTAAAATCCCATAACCTGAGTATAAAGTAAAGAAACATCAAATAAGCCAAAAGTGGGAGACACTAAAAAAAAAATCTGGTCTGCACTTATCCAAAATATCAAGGTCACAGAAGGCAAGAAAAGGCTGACCATAATGTTCCACATTGAAGCCCAAAGAGATCTGACGCCAAGGGACAGCATATAATTCTAGATTAAATCCTGGACTGGAAGGACAAATGTTTTTCTGGTAAAAAGGGCATTATTTGGACGATTGCTGAAATGAGAATGGGTTTTGGGGTTGGATGGTTGTATTTTACTAACGTCAATCTGATTTTGGGGGGTGTACTAGAGTTATATAGGAGGAGATTGTCTTTTTCTTTTAGAAAATACACACAAGTATTTTAGGGTAATAAGGCATCGTGTTTGCAAATTACTCTCAAGTAGTTCAAGGAAAGGCCATAAATGATAAAGATAGAGAGAGAGAAATATATTTGACATTTGGTCAAATATTAACAACTGGAGAACTTGGGAGGTTTTTTGTTTGTTTTTTATTTTTATGTTTTTTACTGTTCCTGCAACACGTTTGCTAATGTTAAAATTATTTCAAATTAAAAAAAGTAATGAAGAAAACATGGAACTAACAGGTAAATGGCATTATCGATATATATATATCGAAACATATATTTCGATGTTACTTTATGCTTTCTTCAAGCGTTGTTCCAGATTTCACTGAAGGTAAAATTACATTTCCAACTTATTTTGTCTTAATCATACATCTGGTCTTGTGCCTCAGTTGACAACAAACTTTATTTAGTAAAACATACATAAGTTTTGATGTATGATTAATATATAAACTTGCACAATTAATTTCTAAAAAGTGTTTATTAAGCTCAAGAAGTATTGATCTTATTCCTTTCTTTTTCAAGATGATATAAATGGTACAATGTAGAATCAGATGTTCAGTTTTGTACTCAGTGGAAACAACAGTACAAGTCAATTTGCTCACTCTCTCTTTCTCTCTTGGCCAGGTTTCATATGTCAAAGCTATTGACATTTGGATGGCAGTATGCCTCCTTTTTGTGTTTTCAGCACTTCTGGAATATGCAGCTGTAAATTTTGTATCTAGACAACACAAAGAACTTCTGAGATTTCGACGAAAGAGAAAGAATAAGGTAGGTGATTAAATGCGTTGGGTTCACTGGGATACCAATTTTCACTGGACAGTAAATTTGTTACATTTAATACAGTGGCACAGAGAGGAAATGGAATCTGAGGACCCAATCATATGAATATTCCTTTGGTTTTGTCCAATCGAAACTGAAATTGTCAAAAATAGCTTCAGGGAGAAAATGGTGACACCTAGGTCTACTTTACACAACATATCTGGTGACATGAGAATTTATCAACTTCTTTCTAATGTACTTCCTGGAACAACACCATTTTTTGCTTCAATTAACAAAATATATCATTTCTTACTTGCAGTGTGAGGATCTTACTGATGGTCTGACTTAACATGTCATCAAATATAACTATTAAAGTTGTTCCTTTTCATCAAACTAATTCCTTTAATTGTTTCCATAAACCAATATCTATTTATTAATGCTATGATACTCATGTAAAAGTATGTGGAAAAGTTTATGCATACTTTCATGTTGTTAAGTTGTTTATTCTGAAGCTCTATGGGAAACACAAGAAGGTGCTATTTTTGCCTGGCTACACCTGTTAAATGAAACCCAGAAGAAATTGTATTTAGAACATCATTAGAAGACCACAAGAAGTTGTAGAAATAATCTCATAATTGAATGTAGATGTGCAGAATGGGGTCGTTCCCCTCTATTAATACTTGTAATGTCATCTCTGTTTATAGGTGCACATACGTCCAATCAACCCCCTTTACTTTTCTGTAAGGGAAAATTTCTATTGACCAGCATATCTGTGAGTTTACTTCTTTTAATATGAAAGTGCCAACTGACATTTAAAAGCAAATGGACTCACATGCAATAGAGAAATGTCAAAGTTGTATGCACAGGAGAAACTGTGTCTAGAATCCCATATATTGGAATATTTAAGTCAAAACATGCTCAAATCTTCAACAGAGTAGTTTGGTTCATATAGTATGCACTTTTAAGGATGTTGAAAGGATTTAATTTTTTTAAGGATTCCTTATAGTTTCTGAATTATTTGCTGCAATTTATATATTCCTTAAATTTTGTAAACCCCAAGCGCATGATCTCTCAGTACTGAGCAGTAAACATATTCTAACATGATAGTGTATTCAGTCCTATCTATTTGACTCCCCCAAATCATAAAAAATACCCAATTCACAATAGCATGGAAGGAACATCAGGATTGTGATTCTCTGAGCAACACATTGGACTAACACAGTGCTTGGGCTTATATTTGATCAAGTTGTTATGAAAATAAAAGCACATTATTTATATATTGAAACACATTTTGATGGAGAGATTAACTTTTCTTAACCTCTTCTCCCCATCACACCCCCATCTTCTGGTTTCCTTGTATCTTTCTCATTCTTTTACTGCCTCTTTCCTCTCCTTCTTTCTCCCTTCCTACTGTCTACTTGCTCTCCTTTCTCTCATGACACTTGGCACTGGCTGAAACACTATCACAGAACAAAAAAAATTCTCTATCATAAGGGTTCAGCTTCTGTTTTTTCTTTCCTTTTAAATGACTGATAAAGACCATTTTTTCCTTCTAATATTAATACAAAGTAATGCTTATTTCCTCTTCTCATTTTGGTTTGCTTTTTTGCTTTTATTGTCCATTTCTCTACCTCCCTCCTCATTTCTATACAATTTTAAATGTATCGGCCAGGTGCTGAGAAGTATTAGGTACATGGTGTCCAAATGAGGGCTAAGAGCTCGGGCATTTTCCACACCTACCACACATCCAACAGCCATAGTGTCCAATGAGTAACATGATAGACTGTATTGTAAGTCTAGATGCTCAACTCTGGTCCCTCCTCAAAAAGGATTATCCTACCAAAGCAGCTCTTTAATTTTACTACCTATGAGAATATCAGGATACATACTGAAGCCCATTATTCTTTAGTTCACAGAAAGACGACAAGATTAAATTTTCTAGTGAGAGGCTCTCTAGGAAAATACGGAAATGCACAAATAGTAATACCTTATTATTTTCTAACGACCAGTTGAAATATACAGGGAGCAAATAATGTAACTGAGATTTAGTGCAGGAAAAAAAAATAGCTTTTTTTTTAAGTTCATTTCATACTTTGGGGGTTGCATACCTTGCATATGTGAAATCGATTAATGTGTATGTGAAAATGATATATGCAATTAAAACCAATTGTGCAATTATATTTACTCATATATGACTTGATTCTCTGGTTTCTCAATCCCTCTTGGTCCACTTTACCTTCCCACAGACAGAAGCTTTTGCATTGGAGAAGTTTTACCGTTTCTCAGACACGGTAAATTCACTTTCTTAACTCTAAGTAGAGGAATGTGGTTATCAGTAAAAAGCAGACAGCATATTCTGCACCCAGGCAGTGTTTGGTGGGGAAACATAGCCCCTTGCATATTTAAATCCAAACAACCACCATCCCCCTTCAGCTAAGGATATTCTCGTCAAATTCCATTTGTCTTCCCTAACTCAGTGAAAAGATATTTAAACATCCTTCATCTTATCAACTGAGACAGTTGATGGATCAAAATGATTTTTAAGTATATGTTAAACAGAAATAACACATACAATCTTCTAATAGTCTCCATGAAGGAAATAATCATTTGCTTTAGCAAAATTAGTTCAAAAATTAAGGGAAAATTTATTTGCACAAAGAAGTTCTAACTGTAGCCTTTCTTGTCAGAAAATAGAGACCTAAAAATAAGGCAAAAGTAAAATGCTTTGTCCAATCCATGTATCTTTAGAATCCATTCTTAATGTTGAGATTCTTTCTAATAAATGAAAGAGTTTGGTTTTGATAGCAGCATCCTTTGAACTCTTTGGTGAAAAAGAGATCACAAGGTCACATGTCCAAGTATAATAGCTAAACAGTTAGAAAGTTAATCTATACGAGAGCATATTATTTGCTTGACTTGGCCACCTATGATATAGCATTCAGTGGTTGAATTGAAACACGTCCAAGCCAAGAATTTGGGCTGGGGAATCACAAACAGTCCAGTCTACTAAACTAAAATTTCTGGAATAAAGTGCATTTAAAAATACCTCCCCAGATGATTCTGGCTCACATCTTGGTTAAGAATACATACAGTGTTAGATGAACAGATAGGAAATATGTTACATTCATCTAATTGAAGGATTCTCAATGTCATAGCAGGTATCTAGGGCCAGTATTATTTCCAAGCACTTACTAAATTTTCTTATAATATATAATTGTTCAACTAATTTTTCTACTAAAATTGCAGATTTGTTCCCAGCATAGCTAGCCACATCTCCTTTATTTTTTCATCCCTGAAAAAAAAAAAATTCACTTGATTCAATTACTTTTACTTAATTATCTTAAATATAAATTTTAATAAAAAATGTAATTGCATTGTATTTGCATAACACAAATAGTAGCCTCTTTGGGAGACAATATACTTAACCCCCTAGTAATTAAGCAGTTAATGCCTATAGGAACTTTAGTTCCTATATATTTAATTAAATATTTAATTTAATTCCTATATATTTAATTAAATATTGCTTTACAAAACAATGCAAAAAGAACTCTGATAAAAAATTAGGTTTACCTCAGCAACCATTATAAATACTTATTTTTAAAAAGAAACAAAATGGTAATGCAAATACATTCATGGGAAATTATATGAATTCCACTTTTTTTATAATATTCCAATCCTTGTGCAAATTTGGGGATGATTATTTTGACTTTCTGAAAACTATTTTTCTCAAACTAACAAGTCTTTGAATTTATCATTTTTAAAACCTGTAACTTGCTTAGAAACAGTCTGAGCAATCCAAATCTTTAAATCAAAGTAATCTAAATGAGTCTAAATGTTGATCCAATACCCTATATTTTCGTGAGTACTGGTTTACATAGCTTTTTTCAAGCGCTCTGAATTGGCAGAATAGGCAAAGTAAATAAAATAGCCTCAGTATAAAAAGTTTGTCACAACAGGGGGCCTTATACTAATGTAAATATTATTCCTAGAAAACTTTTAACTTGGTTCAGAATTGGCTTAGCATTGTGTGGAATCTCTTATATTTTACTTTTTTTCCATTAAGGTATGAGCGAGTGAATCTTTGGTCTATTGTGAAAGAATACAAGTTTGCTCTTGTATCCAAATTTCCCCACCCCACACTGTCATAGCCTGCTGTGTGCCGAGTACCCACTGCACCATGTCGTAGACGCTTACCCCCAGTGCTGTATATGTGTGGGTGTATGCATGATATGAAAGTGTTTTGGTTAGAAGTTGCTCTTCCCACATGTGATATCATTACTTTAGTCCTGCAGGGTTATAAAGGTGTGCCCAAAATGTTTCTCAATACATGTTATTTGTGGAGAGAAATGGATGATGTGGGGTTGCTTTAATGCATTTGACAAAGCTTCTTCTGCATCACAATGTAATGATGCAATGCTTTACTGAGAGAAAACATATTCACACAGTATTCCAGTACCTCTGTCTTCCTGCTTGTTATTGTGTGTCCATTGCTATTTATATACTCAAATGAAAGAAAAATGAGCCATTAGTTCTGGATTTGAGAAATAACGGCCAAGTTTATATTTTGCTAAGCACAATGGTTATCTTGGGGGATGGGTTAAATGGGTGATGGGTATCTAGAAGGATACTTCTTATGATGACCACTGGGTGTTATATGCATGTGACAAATCACTAAATTCTATTCCTGCAAGCAGTATTACACTATATTAACTAAGTAGAATTTAAACAAAAATTTGAAAAAGAAAGATATCATTGACTGCATTTTGACTATCTGTACAAAAGCTTGTCATTATTTTATTGACTTATGTATTTATATGCTGTCTTACCTCAAAAATAACTCAAGGTAACTTCTAAGAATAACAAATAGTTGTTTTTTCTGCCCTGTACAGTTTTTCGGCTCTATAGTTTTAGGACACACACACACGCACACACACACACACACATATACATATCCATAAATATATATATGTATATATATCCATAAATATATTTATATGTATATATATCCATACACATATATGTATGTGTATATACATACAGTATTTTAAAGGGATGAGGCTCCATAGACAGTTGAAAGCAACGTGGTACCCATATATATTAAATTATATAATAAAGTTTCCATTTAGCTCAGTTTATGCTATACTCTGGAGTATAAGATAATTTTTAAGTAGGAAAAGATTTCCTACAAATTTCTTTGATACATGCCCAAGGAAGAGTAGTTTCCCAATCATTTCAAACTAAATTATATTTGAATGACTCTGATATGGGAGGGGTTCAAAATTTCATCCTCTCAAGTAAACCAAAAATTGTTAGAATTTAGCGATTTCCTGCAAACAAATATTTAGGGTCTGTGTTAAACACAGCTAAATCTTGGAGCTATATCCTCTCTGAAATATCTATTTAGGAAAATAGCATTCAATAAAATAATGTAACCTCTACTTAATCTAATTTCACATGCATTATAGTGACTTCCATCTCAAAGTTAACTAAAACACATTTACAGCTTTTTACATATGTTGTCTATCATAACATATTATCTTATGTCTCCCTTTAATTCGAGTTGGCACTGAAAGAATCTGGCATATCGTGCTAGAAATAGATACATGAGTATTTAAAAGAATTATTTCCTTGATTTCTCATCAATCTCCTAAACTGTATGTATTCCATCTTTGTTTTATTTTATCTTTTTAAGCCTACATTTTACCATGTAAATAATTTCCAAACCATTTCTGAATCTAATTTCAATATATAAACATAAACTTGGCTAATTCATAACTAATGCATGTCATCAATAATAAATGCAAAGTTCTCATGAAAACTGGATTTTAAATAATTTTATATTGACAATTGACTTGCAACCATAATGTATTTTTAATCTCATCTATAATTGTATTCTTTGAAGCTTTCCATTTTAAAATAATACGGAAATGTATATAGATGTATTAAACTGATATGTATTTTGGAAAAAGAATTTTTAATTCATTCCTATATTTCATCTTACCTCAGAATTTTCTAAGTGATGGAGATCTTCCCAACAAAAATAAGCCACTGTTACGTTTATTAGTAAATTTTTTTTTCAAAATCCACACACTTTGAAACCCTGTAAATGGAAATGAACACCAATTCACTTTTCCTTCCTTTGTTACTCTCCTATTTGGCAATTAGAAGTTACAGAAAATTGTTGAAACAGAAAGACCTTTGGCATAATTACTTGACATCTTGATTGTATACAGAACACCCAAAGGCACCTACCAGGGGAGAAACATTAGGATGAAAATAATGTAGTTAATGCTGTTGTACCCCACAGCAGTTCACATAATAAATCATCATTCATGCTGTCATAGAGTCTTCATGTTTTATTATCACTCACTAGCAAACTTCATGCTTTCACCACTTCCACACCCAAAAATAAGATTTTGGCCATTTTTAAGGACTAAGAAGGGGATAGGAAATAAATTCTTATATTACTTGTATGTTAATATGTATTTGTTATATGATGGAGATGAAGTAATTCAACTGAATGACTGTCTCTGCCCTTGGATTTTTTTAAATAGTTTATTTATTTATTTTGGGAGAGAGAGAGGGAGACATAGAATCCCAAGCAGCTGTCAGCACAGAGCCTGACATGGGGCCCAAACTCACAAACCATGAGATCATGACCTGAGCTGAAACCAAGAGTCGGGTGCTGAACCCACTGAGCCACCCAAGTGCCCCTAGACTTGGATTTTCTATTTTCAATATTTCTAGTTATACTATGCATGTTCTATGAGTCACTCTTTGGCATCACTCTCTAATAAAATGAAAAAGCATGTAGCATATTTCACAATGTGATCTTGATGTTTAATTACTGAAACATTTTTCTCACTTTCAAACTTAGTGAAAACAGGTCTCCTGTATAAAGAATTGCACAGTAACTAAATGGGTTTTTACGTTCTTCATTGCCTCCCCTTCTAACTTGCTTAAAGCATAGTAAGTGATTTTACTTGTGAGTAAATTAAGGTATGTCTTCAATTTTACTTTTTAAATCAGCCATGTTCTTTTGCTCATTTTTTGCTCATTTTAATTCATTCTATTTAATTTTTATTATTACCTATATCTTGGGTTGGAAAGTGCCTTACTTTTATCAACATTAAATATTGGCTAACATATAGTGTTTGAGTCAAAAGTTTTAGATGTTGGTCTAAATACTTCACATGTTTGACCTTCAGTCTATTAGAAACTCAAGCTGAAGATATCTCCAGAAAACTGAATTATTTCAAACAAATATTTGAGTACTAATTGGAATAAAGAATTTCACTGCACATTTGCATTTCAAATGTCAATCTTGAGTCAGATTGTAAATTTGGACCATCTAATATTTTTGAGATTAAAAGGATATATTTGGAAATGACTTCCTATATAGCACACACATATTTTTATAATGCAAATGCCCAATTTATTTTCATGTTTTTTAGAATGTAAGTTCTCCTCAACACCTTGTTTTTGTTACCATTACTAGGAAATAAGTATTTGAACAAGACATTTTCATGAGGGAAATGTTTTCATTGAAGTTCAGTGTTTCTGTTTCTCCAGCACCACAATTAATCGGAAGTATGATGTTAGTGAAACCATATTCCAGATGCTTTTGAAAACAGTAATGCACTCTATCATGCTGTGACACATAATTATGCAAAGTCCATTGCCCAGGATATGCTTTGGCCCATGGTAGATTTAAAAATGGATAAAGATACAGATCATATAAATAACCTTACACATAACATTACCTAGAAGCAGCCTTAGGTAAAACAGAAAATTATTTAAAAATGAAATAGTAGTTAAATACTAACACAAAAGTCATCCCAGAGTATGTGTTCATAAACTGCCACTTAAAAATGTAAATTTGAGTGGAATTCAAAAGATGTTTCTTCACTAAATTCAAGCCTGCTTGGATAGATACATTAATGCCTCTTGGAAACGCTTGTAGAATTTGCTGTGCATTATGATCACCTAGAAAACTTGTTGGGAATGCAGATTTCTGGGACAACCTAAAGGCTGATGAGTACAAATCTCCACAATTGCCATTCAGAAAACTGGATCTCTGCAACCCGTCCCAGTGATTCCAAGGCAGGTGTTTTGTGGACCGCAGTGTGAGAAACATTGCCCTCCCCCAGGCTGTCATTATTGCATGCACATAGAATGCTGGTGATTTGACAGGTTGTTGCCAAATTTTATGAGGAATCAATGCTACATAAAGACGATTAAATTTAAATTGTTCAAATGTGTCATTTTTCTATGAAAACCGACATCTAGAGGTCAAGTAGCTTTGTTCATTACAGCACTATAGCCTGATTACAGGTTTGAGAACGCAGTCATGGTTACAAGACAGAAATAAGCTTTAGTCTCATGTCATTTATTTAACTTTTAGAAGGATAAAAGTCAGGAGAAACAGCAGATAAAGTATCTTCGTCTAATTGGAAGTCCTCACGGGACTCAAGCACACAACATGTTTTGTCCCCTCACTCACCGGGAGCATGGATGTCTTCCTAGTTTAAAGAAATAGATATGATCTATCTATTAATATCATCTAATATAAATATGATCTAATAATAGATCAGAAGCAGCAATGATCCCATCAGCTAGAAAATGTAATCATGGGCCCAGAACCATTATATCAGGTATATAATATATATCTGATATGCTATATCAGAACCATTATAATGCAAAAGAAATGTCTGTAAGTGGGAATAACAAAATAGTGTCACAGCATTGCTCCCAACCCCCCACACTTCAACCACCAGAAACTAGAAACCTTGTTAAAGGCATTCTTTGTTGCTGTCACTCATACTCAAGTGATCTACACACTCATCCTGTGAACTGGCCAGCTCTTTATGTCCTTGCTGTCCTGTCTTTAGTAATAAGTGTTTTAATTCCTCATTCCAGTCTCTATTTAAATGTCCTCACTCTGTTGCACTCTTGGGCCATTTTGTTCACTGGTCATGTTTAAATGTGTTCTTTTGTTCAATGAGATCTATTCCAGGAGCCCAAACTGATATAAAAATGCTTTGTTCCAAGCCATTAATAGTATTTTCATCTGTGGCTTCTGTTATGGTATAAAAAAAGCCCAAGATGGACTCTGTCTATTTCTGCTAAAATCCACGGAATCCTCCAGGAGCCATAGTCAAAGACCTTAGCATTCCATCTGCCAGCAATGTGTTAGCACTTATCCTCAGGAGATTTAATTCAAAGGCAATTTTCAAGCAATATTTTCCTTCATTAATATTCAGGTCAAGCTGCCACCACATCAATGACACAACAGAGGAATATATCACAGTTCTGTCCATTGTTGCATGGCCTGGACACCATCATGGCTACATCCATGGCCGGTCCAAGACATCTGTTTTGGCACTCTATTCTCCTTCTGAGCTAACAACCAGGAAAACATTACTTGACTTAATTTAATTATACCCTGGAATTTTTATAAGGAATTTCATCTCCCACCGTGGGATGTTGTTAATTGTTCGTTTAACCTGGGCCACTTTCCTGACCGTAAGGCAACGCCACTGGCTAGAGTCAAGAGCTTTGAATATCCAGATATTGCTCTGAGAGCAATACTTCGGATACTGCCACATACACCGGTTCTCAAGCCAGTTCATTTTGTGGACTTACCTCGCTTTCAACTACAATTATTTATTAGACTGAAGGTGTGGTTTAGCTCCTGACCTTCTATGTAAAAATTTCTATTGGTGAACGAGGTGACCAGCTTTGTCTCAGTGGGAAGAGAATCATGAGATTCATAACACTCTGGATAGCTCCAGCTGGAGATTCCATCTCTGGTCCATTGTCAAATAAGCTACCTTTTCACGGACATGATGTACTTCGCCTGAGTAGTTCTCCTTCGCTTGTTCCTAAAGATACCGTTTTCATTTTATCAGGGAACTTAGACTGAAATACCTTTCTGACCTTGCCCATCATAGGATGATATGTTTTTTAAGCCTAAATAAAGTCTGATCCCTTTGGGTTCCTTCAGTTTGGAAACTGCTTCTACCAGAGCACAAGAGAGTATCAGTGGTTGCCATTCAAATAGATCAGAGAGATTTCCAGTCTAGAATTCTGGCAGCCGTCTCACAGTACCACTGTTGAGTCTTCTTCAGAAATTCCAGTCTGCGTGTGTTTTCATAGCAGATGCCTCTAGAGCTGATGGATTTTAAGGCGTCAGAGAGGGAACTTGGGCTATTTGTTGCCTGCCTCAGACCTGTCACAGTTCGTTCGCCCATGTTCCACTTCTGTCTTCCAGTCACTTTATACAAAATGGTCAACAGGAATCAAAATGTATCTGCCAAATTACAAATAGTGTTACAAGCTGTTTTTCTCATACAGGGATGCAGAAGAGATAATGGTTTGTCCTTTATTGTTTGTAAATCATTCCTAATGGTTTCCTCCAATTATTTCTGGAAATTGGTCTGATGGGGCTGGGCCCTGAATTTTAACCAGGTTAATTAGTTACCTTTACCTAGTCACATGGGCCACTAGTTACGAAACCCTCCCTTGACTTTCTCCTCAGAGAGAGAAACTACCATTTATCATTAACCAACTTCCTTCTGACAGTGACCTAGACCAAACTCTTCAAACCGGTTTGTGATAATAAGCTGGAGATTTCACGTTTCCTTAACTGGGTCTACACCACATGAAGATACACAGTGTCAGGCTTTTTTCTTTATATAAACCTAACAGGAAAACCCTAGTCCAGTCTGTTAAGTATACCAGTGCCTCGGGGAGCCTGGCTGACAGTGGAGTATGTGACTCTTGATCTTGGGGTTGTGAGTTCAAGCCCCATGCTGGGTGTAGATATTACTTAAAAATGAAATATTTTAAAAAAGGCATACCATCCTCCTTTGTCCTTCTGAAGCTCTTCAGTTTTTACTATTTATCATGGTAGAGGCTGTTGAGGGACTTCTTTAGTGACCCCAAGTAGTCAGCAGTCAGACTGTAGGATATATGTAGCTTTATCATAGACCAGATAGAGCTATTCTAGAGAAAATTAATGAAGGACTTAGCACCCCTGCTTCCACTATTTCTTTAATCAGAACTAAGAGTCTCATTTACTTTCCTGGAATCTTTTTTTTTTTTAATGTTTATTTATTTTAGAGAGAGAGAGAGTGTGTGAGCCGGGGAGGAGGAGAGAGAGACAGAGGATTCACAGCAGGCTCTGCACTGAGAGCAGAGACCCAATGCAGGGCTTGAACTCACGGAACTGTGAGATCATGACCTGAGCTGAAATGAGACACTTAACACACTGAGCCATCCAAGTGCCCCGTACCTTCCTGGAATCTTGTACTGTTTAATAGTCACCACAAAGGAAGGTTTAAGCAATTCTAATGGCTTCCCATTTAGTACATCCAGTTGTAACTGGGCTAGGAAACAACTGCCCGAGATTAAGTTCAAACCAGAAATGGCAAGATCCTTCATGCATGTGTCATGTCGTTTCCACTTATGCATTTAGCCAAAGGTGATACCATCTGCTGGATATTCCACTCCGAGCTGGGCAAGGAGAGCCCAGCCTTCAAACCAGTCTTCTTTGTTTCAACTGCCTTCATGGATGGAGTAAATTCAGCAGCCCATATCAGTGCCTTTTGTTTCCTTTCCCCACCGGCATCATTGATTTAACTTCTGAGATGAAAGCAGCATATTTAACAGGGTTCCTTAAAGGAAGCAGCTGCCGGAACTGGAACAGATTTCCTTCCTCCCAGCTGGCAAAAATGTGCCAGGAAATCTTTCATAGGACTCCTGTCAATTTTCATTCTGTGTCTTAAAAGCCACCTAAAGAGAGCTAATAGATTTACCTCTGGCCATGATCTTTCTTGTGAATAGCCCAGAATTTTTGCCCATCGGCAAAACCCAGCATGGCACCTATGAAAGCAAATGTACCCATGAATCATGTGTAGCTTCCTGCCTTTCCAGAAGGAGAAGTACATGGGGAACCCACGCCTGGAGGACTCCCCTAATCATAGTGTCTGCCAGAGTTTAAGTCAGAGAATGTGGTTTGGCTAGGCTCATTTTTATTTATCACATGGCCAGGCTAGGTTTGCTACTTCCCTTAACGTAACTACTTCTGCTGTTCAATGTCACAGCAGTGGGAGAACCAGGAAGCTGGTCCTCAGCATAGATTCATACCACCCCAGACTTTACCTGCTTCAAAAGGGTCATTGGTTACATGCTGGCCAGTAGCTGCAGCACATTAGAAGTCAGCGTTCACAGCTAACATTGTTTTTCATGCTGTGGTGTATATATATATATATATATGTGTGTGTATATATATATATATATATATATATATATATATATATATATATCCCTATGTCAATCCTAGAAAGCATAGACCACAGATATCAGCTGGTACTTCACAGTAAAGAGATCCTGCTTCTTTATGTTATAATTGCTTCATACAAAATGGTAGCCACAAGCCACATGTGGCTATTGAGCACTAGAAATAGAGTCTGAGGGGCCCCTGGGTGGCTCAGTCAGTTGGAGCCTGCTTCGGATTCTGGGTCTCCCTCTCTCTCTGCCCCTCCCTTGCTTGAACTCTGTCTCTCTCTCTGTCTCTCAAAAATAAATAAACCTTGAAAAACATTTAAAAAAATAAATATAGAGTCTGAACAGAGGTGTATTAAAAATATATGCTGATTTCAAGGACTTAGCATGAAATAAAGAATATAGAAGATCTCCTTTTTACTTTGAGTAAATATTTAAATCATATTAGGACATACTAAGTTAAAGAAAATGTAATACTGAACTTAATTTCATTTGGTTTCTTTCAACTCATTAAAATGGTAGATAGTGTAAAATTTAAATTGAAAATTATACACACGGTGTTCATGTGTGGCTCCCAGTATATTTCTATTGGACAGGACTACACAATACTCACTAGTTTCCAGTGTTGTTGGCCTAAGGTTGCAAAGAAGTAACATCAGGGATTAAATGCAATGTTCTTCCAACTCCCAAGTGGACTTGACACAGGCCATGAAGCCGCTTGCTTTACTTGCCCTAATTTCTCTTTCTACCAAGTGGTTTCAGTTTCACAGATAATCAACTAAATAGGAGACAAGAAAATTGTATTTTGAGCCATTTTCCCCTCGGTTTTATCACCTGGTCTCCTTCGGTTTTATCTCGTTAATCACCCATCTACCAATTCAATAAGGGATCATTCTCTGTCTTCCACATTGCTATAGTAAGATTTATTCCCAGTTATTTTCCGTGGGACTTTGGCTATCTCAACCCCAGGGGGGATCAGTATCAACATTCTTATCAAATTCCCTCCCTGAACTTTGGGCCATATTGGGTCTGAAAGGATCTGAAAGCCAGGTCAGCTTCTGTCACCACCGTTGAAATGCGGGGTTAAATTTGTCAATCAGACCCTCCAGACACACTGGGCTTCACTCGGTCCTACAAGAGCATGTGAGGCAGCCGGCACATCAGAGGTAGCATTTTCTCATCTCCCCAGGAGGCAGGGCAGTTACTCATGAGCACAGCTGCTTTGGGCCTCATCCACAGGCGCATGTAGACGCGCTGCCACGGACAAACGTCAGAGCATATGTTATCACATTGACACAAAGAAGCCACAGCCCTTATTTCTTACCAGACTTGTCTACGTTCTGGTCACGTAGCCCAAGGGCCTTCAGGCCATCACACAGCGGTGCCCTGTGCAGTAAATGAAGCAAACTCCACCTTCCCCATTTAGTGAGCTCTATTGTTTTCAAGGAAATGATGCTGAAAGGATCAGAAGTCATTCATCAGCCCAGGCCCTGAGATTAACCCTCTACTCACAGTTAGTGGCAAGATGCCATGGAACATAATGTGGTTGTTCACTGAATATCTTAAATCTTGAAAAGATTGTCTCTGTTTTGAGATGGAGAACTGGAGCGGGGGGGCGGGGGGGGTGGAGTCTCTAAGAGTTTGAACATAGTTAAGTTCTTCCGAATTGATGGTTAGAAAGGTAGTCAATGGAGGTAGGTGGTTAAAGACACAAACTTCCGTTTGTAAGATAAATAAGCACTAGGAAAGTAATGTACAACATGATGACTATAGCTAATGCTGCTGCATGATCTACAGGAAAGTTGTTCAGATAGTAGATCCTAAGAATTTTCATCCCAGGGAGAATTTTTGTTTCTTTTCTTTTTTTTCTATCTGTGTGAGGTGATGGATACTAAAACTACTGTGATAATCATTTTATCGTATATGTAAATCAAACGGTCATGCTGTATACCTTAAACTTGTACAGTAATGTATGCCAGTTGTTTCTTAGTAAAGCTAGGGGGAAAAAATAAATGGATTCTACTTTACTAAATACAGTAGAATCCTAAAATTCTAGCATTTTTGTAACCCATCTCTTAATTGGTTCAACTAATATGTCAACACCTCATTGTAAATGCTCATTGAGAAATTATCTTTTGTCCTATTTTGAGATGGCTTTTTTTGGACACATGGGTTGATATAGGTTAAAAGGCTATTTTATATATCCTTCAGCATTCAGCTGATTTGCACCCAAAAGTTGTACAAATTCTCCAATGATCTACACTTTTTTTCTGAAATGCAAACAGCAGCATGATTTCCTAAATTATAAGGAAACTGTTTTAGCACTTACGTAGGAACAGCTTAATTTCTTGTATATCCACTTTTTTCTGGGACATAAAAAATTCAAGGCAAATAATAATTTAGCCTTAAAATTTCCATGGAAACTGAAAAAAAAAGCCAGTATAAATGAACATCTTTTTTAAAAAATTTTTTTTCAACGTTTATTTATTTTTGGGACAGAGAGAGACAGAGCATGAATGGGGGAGGGGCAGAGAGAGAGGGAGACACAGAATCGGAAACAGGCTCCAGGCTCCAGGCTCTGAGCCATCAGCCCAGAGCCCGACGCGGGGCTCGAACTCACGGACCGCGAGATCGTGACCTGGCTGAGGTCGGACGCTTAACCGACTGCGCCACCCAGGCGCCCCGAACATCTTTTTTAAAGAGTGCTGAAAATTCAGTTTCCAATTTTTATAAGATTACGACAGTAGTTAAGTATAATTAGGATCATTGGCTTTTACTTCAGATTTGTTTCCTCACAATTCAATTGCTTATGCATCTTACAGTTCAGCTGTTGCCCAAGAATTATTTGTTTTTATTTTTCATGTGAAATTGCCTTACTCCACTATTCCCAAAAAACTATTTCAAACATTATTACATGAACTTTGATCATCTTCTCATGTTCAGAATCCATTTTAATTTCCATTTTTCAGTTTCATATTTTGTAATATACATTTTATTGAACCTCTGCTTAAACAGACCCAAAATAATTTTTCAAGAGTTTGAGCCAATTACTTTTGTCTCCTATATTACCATTAAAAATTACTTTCATAAAAGGAGAGCTTTGACAACTTTAAAACAACTTTAGAAAATGTCATCTTTTAAATTTTCAGTTTTAGTAGCAAAAAAAACCCCTAATTAATTGGCAGTTGTCTATTGTTACATTATAAATAAATGAATTAAATTAAATTATTCATTAATGAATTTCATTATAAACTCTAAATGCCATGTTTTCCTATCATGAACACATTTCATTTATCATATTTTTATTAAGTAAATTTTGGTTCAAATTTTGGTTTTCTTTTCACGTATGTACATGGAGAATTCTTTAATTTGCAACATTTAAGAGAAAGGTAACAATATCTTTCCAGAACATGAAATAAACTTCAGCCAAATTTCATTCATAATTTCAACTCAGTCCATGTACCTGAAAAATAATCGCATATAAACTAGAATATATGACTATCTTAGAGTCTTCTAGATGGTTTAGTGTAAAACATAGAAGCCACGTTAGGTGAGGATAACAAAACCCAAACAGCGTTCTTGAGCTAGAGTGTATTTTCCAATGAAGTCATATAAAAATTATAGGAAAGAAACATTAAAGTTTACCTCTATGAAAAAGAAAAATCCAGTCAATGATCTTGATATTTCCCCCTTGACATCATATTATTTATCCACATTATGTAAAAAAACCCCAAAAACATAGTATATGAACATATGTAAGATCCCAATAGATTCCTTTGCTTGCTCAACTTATTTATATATTGTAGCAATACGTAGATAATACCAGAATGTTTAGTTTTTCCAATAAAGCATATTATTTGAGAGTTTCGTATTTCTTAATAGACACATTTATATGATGCAGCAGGATAAATCAGTAAAACTTGAATGGGAAACAAAGCAACTCAATCTTTATATGCTTGTAACCTTTATCGTGATAAAGTTTACATTACGAATCCGAAATGCCTGTTACACAGGCTCTATTCCATGACTCAAGTGTTTTCTTATGTTTTTCTTCTGACAGGATGATGAGGTAAGGGAAAGTCGATTCAGCTTCACAGCCTATGGAATGGGGCCATGTCTGCAAGCAAAAGATGGTGTGACCCCAAAGGGCCCAAACCATCCTGTCCAGGTAATGCCGAAAAGCCCTGATGAAATGAGGAAGGTCTTTATCGACAGAGCCAAGAAGATTGACACCATCTCTCGAGCTTGTTTCCCATTAGCCTTTTTGATTTTTAACATTTTCTACTGGGTTATCTATAAAATTCTTAGGCATGAGGATATTCATCAGCAACAAGATTAAGCCTCCGGGAGCATGCAACTGCGAACGATCAATTCAAAGGAAAGTTTCTTTGCCATGGGTGTGTGTATGTGTGTGTGTGTGTGTGGTATACAAATAAGGACCATCAAATTAAAGTGGCATATGGGAAGGTATTATTATGATTTGCTCTGCAAAGTCACAGGCATATTAAGAGGCTTTTAATGGATACAAAAATATATACTATGAGGATTCTATTTCATATTACTTTAAGATTATCTGTCCTTTCACAGTATATCCTGTAAGTGGACATATTATTGCCAATGTGTTTGTGTTGTTATATAATGTCACATAATAGTACACGTGAAAACTTCTTTGGAATTTCTTGCTTTTCAGCTCAATGACATTAAATCTTACAAAAGTAAATTTTGCACAATTAACTTTATAAATGGAAAAAGGGAAAATGTTGAAGACTTTAAACATCAGTAGCTTGAGGCTTTAAAACATGTTCTTATGCTATAGTTACAAAACAGAAAATAATCAGTTAATTCTGTAGAAAACTCACGCCCTCAGAGGATTGCACATACAGATACTACCGGCCCAACTTATGTAATACCAAAAATATTCAAATCATAAATTTAAAATTAAAAAGTTTTGTTATTTATATACTAAATCTAATTGTTTCAAATACAATATTTCCCTCTTTGGAAATCTCAAACAAATGGCGTAACAGATCATATTATATACAAAATCTGCTTTTCGTAGCTATATCTCTATGAATGAAGATGGAAATACTGAAAATAACATTATCATTTTTAAATAAGTGTTATAGGTGTGTATTTAGAATTATTGCCAAACACTGAAAACCGCAAGCCAGCACCCTTGTTTTGTTAGTTTTTTAATAGCTGCTTAATTGTCTGTATGTAATTATGTTTAATGTTTTGATATAATTGAACAAAGTTCATTAAGATTTTTATATTTTAGCTTAGAATGAGACTTTAAAGTTCAATGGGATTATAGTATTTACATTTTGATAAAAATGAATTTAGTTAAAACAAAAATGGATTTATGAAAGATTTTTTAAATAAGAACAGTTTTCCGATCAAAGTTATATAGGTTCAAACTCTTAGCTCCAAATGTAAGGAGGGAAGATTTTAATTCTAAATTATATAAATAAGTCATTTCTATAAAGTGAGGATTGGTTGTTTTTATATTTCTGAACTAATGATTTCAATATATATGCCATTCACTAGATGTGAATAATTTTAAATACAATTTTTACTTAAAATTTATCAGCAACCCATGGAATTATTTCAGTTACAATGGGGCATTAACCAATTTCATGCAGTGTAATTAAGTACAAATATATGATAGAGTTCTTGGTTAAATTGAACCAGGTTCTGATTCTTTTGAATTTTTGCTATTTTTCTGCATTATTTTTATCATTATTGTTGTATTTTTAAAAAGCTCTAGAATGCTCTTTAGATATGTTTAATTTTTGGTCAGATTTGCTGAATAGAAACTCAATGTGCCAAAAGGTTGACAGAGAAAAGTTTAAACATTAAGAAACAATTAACTCAGCTTTAAGAGGAAAAAATAAGCCAGTCTTTGAATCCAATGGTATTATTTTCTGAATTTGAGTCAATCTCAAACTAAAAGCAAGAACTGCCATTTAAAGTTATTGAACTTTGGTGTATCCAATTTTAGTTTTTAAAAATAACTTGTGAAAAAAATAATGTATGCTCAGTGATTTTTGCTAAGTGAAGGACCAAACTGCCCTCCTTTATAAGTAATTTAAAACATTATTGGAAAAAACAAACACACAAAAACCATATTTGGCATTAAAGGCAAATGTCACACCTGAAAGAAATTTTTACTCTTATTCTGCAGACTGTGCACCCGAAAGTTGAACACAGTCTTCTTTATTTGGTGTATATGAATCAAAATCATGGAAATATATTCTTGCACTAAAGATAGATTAGAACACAACGTTGTTTGTGTTCCCTGAGGAAAAGCTGTGTGGTTGGAAGTTTTGATAAACCACATTGTCTCAATATGTCTCTGAAATACTTGAATACATTTTTCTGTACTTTACACATCCTATTTCAAAAGCTCTCCATCATTGCTTAAATTCAGTGAATTCTGCCAGACGCAAAAAGAAATGTAATGCACCTATTCCCCCACTCCAGAATTCACAGACATCACTATTTTCATATTTGAGAATATTAAAACATGTCTCTTTTATACCTGAAACTTGGAATGTAAAAATACTAGCCACAGGACGATTTTTCAGCAGGGGCACTGGTACGGTAGAAATCTCTGTATTTGCTTGGGAATACGTATTTATCGTTGCCTTACTATACTAAGAAAGTACAGTCGTGACTCATATAGCAACAATGACAATATTTGGAGGGCTCAATTCAAAAGGTTTAAAGGAATATGTCCGCTCTAACGAACACTTATAGAGTGTTTTAAACCGGAAAACACACTGCAATTAGCATCTCAAGGTAGTAGTTGCCGCAATAAACCCTGTGTCAAACCTGAATATTTCAAATTAAACCAACCAGAAAACTATTAATAGTGAGGAAATTAAAACGTGTCCATATACACTAATGACCCACATACAAGTTGGAGTTCTAATATGGATATTTCAAGTATTTGGAAATGGCCACATTAAAAAGTTTGTAACTTTTGTACATGCAGTTTATTGTAATTTTTCTTATTATTATGTATTTCAACCATGGAAATTTATGGTTCCATACTATAAGAATTTTTAGGAAACCTGTACCTTACTCAGCATATATATATGCTGTACTTCTTTATTTCCCAAACAGTAGAATTGAAGTTCAACTCTAGGGAGGATTTGGAGCTTTCTTTACCACTTAAAATAGATTCCAGAAAGATTCCAGTGTGGAAGCAAGAAAGCCAACGATCTTTAAAATTTCTCTAACCTTTCTCTAACCTTTCCACATGTTTCTCCATGCTAGTTAATCACCTGCAGAGCCTATCCAACTCCTGGTTGTTATGACAACTGGGACGCCTGGGTGGCTCAGTTGGCTGAGCTTCTGACCCTTGATTTCTGCCCAGGTCATGATCTGGCAATTCGTGGGATCAAGCACTGCGTCAGGCTCTGCCCTAAGGGCACAGAGCCTGCTTGGGATTGTCTCTCTCCCTCTATCTCTGCCCCTCTCCAGCTTACTGTCTTTTCTCTCTCTTCCAAAATAAATAAGTAAACTTGAAATAGAGAGAGAGAGATTGTTCTGGCTACTTGTTCTGTCATCAATTCCTATTCTATGGATATAGTCTAATGACGTTTACCTTAACTTTAAACTATAAATGTTTTAAAACCTATATATCCCTAAAATATGAGTACATTGGGTTTATGAATTCCCAAAACCTTATGGCAGATAATGGGAATTTTAGAAAGAAAATGTGAAAAAATAAGCCAACATGTTTAACAGAAGAGAGAAATTTGTTAACTACTTTAGCACTGTCAGTTGTGATTTTAAGAGAAAGATAAGTATATCTTCCATACTATACATCCCACTTTTTTACAATATACTTGTGTGTACTTAACATGATATACCTCAACCTGCTGGTCACTTCAGAGGACTGAATATTGGCAGTTAAATTTTCCTTTCATCTATAAAGTACACACTCCATGAAATGGACTCAAGGGATTATGAGAGTTGCCAATATTAAAAGTAGAAAATACTCTCAATATTAAAAGTAGAAAATACTCTCAATATTAAAAGTAGGAAATTGGAAATACTGAAATTCATAGATGTCTCTAACAACAACTAGAGCACTCTAAAAATGAAACTTGTAGTTTGAAAATATGCCACAGTCCTTAGACCAATCAATCATTAACAATCTTTGAGGTCCTGTCTCTTAATCCAAGACAGATTTCATGTACTTTGTACGACAGGTAATAGAAAAACCTCCCAAAATTTATCAGCATATACCATCTGCATTTCTCATCTAATTGATGCTGAACTAGTAGAGAAAGCAAGCCACTCCATGCACACTGCATAAACTTACATTTAGTCGATGAGTATTCATACATCAGTCATCAGTATTCAGTATGCTGACAAGTTAAAGACTATCAAAATCATGAGATTGGTTAAATATATATTAAAATAATATGTATGGTTTCTACCCCAGGGATTTGCATTTTAACGATCTAACCAAAAAAATGTCTACAATCAATAGAAATTAACCTTTAATAGTTACCTTGGTTCACTGAGATTAGTCAAGAATTGTCTAGTGACTCAGAGAATATTTTTTGCATCTTTCTAATTAGAAGCTTGTCTTTTGAATTATCCTCATCTATTACACACACTATTGTGATAACTAGCCTTTTCTAGTTAATTTGGGTATTCAGTTTTGGAACCAGATCATTTCATTGCCTATGCTTGGCTTCTGGACTGTTGCTTGCTGCTATAGAGCTATTGAAACGGCACAATCAGTTCTGACATACTGTGATTTTCATGTACATTTCAGAGAATAACTTAGTTACAAAGACTGCACAATTTCTTAAGTGACAAGTATTAAAATTTTTATTTTTGTAAATTTTTTTTTATTTTTTTTAACGTTTATTTACTTTTGAGACAGAGAGAGACAGAGCATGAACGGGGGAGGGTCAGAGAGAGAGAGGGAGACACAGAATCTGAAACAGGCTCCAGGCTCTGAGCTGTCAGCACAGAGCCTGACGCGGGGCTCAAACTCACGAGCCGTGAGATCATGACCTGAGCCGGAATCGGACGCTTAACCGACTGAGCCACCCAGGCGTCCCAAGTATTAAAATTTTTAAATCTATTTAAACTATATCCCAATTGCCTAATCTGCTTAAGCAAAATTAAAGATACAGTTTTTCAAATAATTTTGAGAAGACCACTTTCTTTAACTGAACTTATCTAATAATGGGCAGTGGAAAGGTATGACTTGAGGATTAGAATTCTATAAAAGACCAACATTTTGAATATAATGACAACTGAGTCTTATTGTCCACACTGCCTTCATAATTTCTTACCACATCCCTCTATTTTGGCCATGATGGTCATTCATAGCAGTGTGGGAATAATCCTGTCCATCTCAGTGATCACCAAATAATCTTTAATCACAGTGAGCTCTAGTTTCTATGACATCTAGATTGTAGACTTTAAAGTGTATCATTTCATTCACTTTGACATTTCAAAGAGATGCTAAAAATAATAATTACTGCTTGTGGCTATGAGACCATCCGGTGATTTTTAATACAGTATTTTAGAAAAATACAGTGTATATGGGCACACTCTCTTAGTATAGTAACGATAAATACATATTCCCAAGCAAATACACGATTGAAATATCCATTATACCAGTTGTACTTTTATTCCTTTCTAAGAAATGTCTTCTTCAGCAGATACATAGGCTTTTATTTTCTTGTTCAGGTACTATTAGGAGTGGTAAAATATAACGGTCCCATTTTATGCTCTTTGCTATATATGCTATTCATGAATAAATAAGCAATCTACACTACAAATTGTATTAATTTAATTTCTATCCCAGCCCCCATTCCTCTTTGGAAACAAAGTGAACCTCCATAGGGAGACAGCTGTTATTTTCATTACTTAAAAAAAAAAAAAGTAGTGATACTTATTTTTCCATTACAAAGATGCTTAGAACCCATGGTGCATAAAATTTAACTCCCTAGGATTTGAAAATAACAAGGGCAGGGAAAATATTCTGGAGAAGCTTCTCCCAGAAATTAGAACAGAAGAAAGAGAACTCCTGAGCTAGCAGCAGGGATTCTCTTACTCATTTTTTTTCTTTTACACTTTCCATCTTAATGCTGCCTACATCTCCTTCCTTTTCCATCTCTTCTGCACAAATGCACTCATCCACATGTGTGCCCATACACACACTCTTACAGACTGTTAATGGAATAATTCCTTCAAATTGGAAATGTAAAAAAAGTCAACTTTTCTGGGATTTTGTGATATGCTTTCAAGATAAATGATTCCTGGTGGGAAATATGAGCAGAGTAGTCATTGGATTTGGCCATCTCTTAATTATGTAAGCATAATATTTTGCCTCAACAACACACGAATAGAGCTATATGGGTCAAAATTTTCTCCAACTATTAACAATAGAATTCTAAAACACCACTTGGACTATCCTTGAAGAAGGACTAAATATTTGTCAAACTGTCCGTCTACAAAACAGCCAGTAATAAACAGTAATACTGGATGATTTCATAGTGTCTTAACAGGCATTTTTCTCAGTATCTTTTATGGTTCATACATAAGTAAAATAAAAGGAAAATTTTAGAGGTGGTAGAATACTATTTTAAAAAATAATGATTCTGCTCCGTGGCAGTACATCAGAATCCCTTATGTGCTTTGAAAAATATATACAGGTTGATGTTCAACACAGGAGATTATAATTCATTCAATCACTGATTAAATAAATATTCGTCAGGCACCTTCTATGTAACTGCCATTGTTCTAAGTGCTGAATTCAGTACGTTTGGGGTAAAACATGAAACATCTAGATTATTGGCAAAGTTCCACAAGTGAGAACAATTGATGTGAATATGCATAAACCTATTTTTCTAATAAGATTCGATTTACACCTGACATTTTCATAATTTTTTCCTTCTTTAAATTCATTTTAGCTCTCTCATCCACATTCACAGAATTAAACAATAAACCTTTGAGGCGTTTCAGTTCACGCTCCCTCCCGAATTCAGAATCTTCACCATTAAACTCCTGATACAAAATTGCCCAAATTCTTCTAGAATTCTTAAGTAACCGGTAGTAACTGATTACTCTGAAGTCAGCCTGTTCCACTGTGACATAGATCTAAATTAAAAAAAAAAAAAAACTTTTCTTTGTTAAGAAATGACGTTTACTTGGTAAATTGCAAATAAATCTCCTTTCCCTTGAGACAACGCATCTTTTATTTTTCATATCTTTTGTAGATGTTCAGGCTCAGTACCATTTTCTCAACCCCTTATGACTAGTTTTATTCTCATTTAAGCCATTTATAAATGCACTTTATGTGTTAAACAATGATGAGATGTCTTCAGGTTTATAAAATAATGACATATAAAATTAATTGTCTATATAGATAACTAGAAATTGACACAAATTTCTATGGAAATTATTTGCAGTAACTTTAAGTGTATTCCTAGAACATAGCAATAATTTTAAATTAAGTACTTAAAATATATTTCATGATACGAAGATACTATATAAAACCCTACAAAGTAATATGAATTAGAAAAACTCTTAGCCAAATGGAAATCATATTTTTAGAATAAAGCTATAAGAAAAATATAATGAACGAAGTGGTTTTATTTTAATAGTTGGCTTCTCGCTGAGGTAGCTTCAGCAAAGGTGCCTTCAGTAGCCCCACCAGCATACACATTATCCAACCTGGCTTGTTAATGTAAACAAAGAGAAAAGGAGCTGCGGGTTAGAGGCCGGGAAAGGATTCAGATGTAAGACTGTGTATAAACATGCTTGAATAGTTTTGCACTCTTTCACTTTCATCTCTCTGAATTATGCAATAGCCATTCCTTAATTCCTTAAATTTATATTTTAGCATATGGCAGATGATAATACTGGGGGGTGGGGGGGAAATAGAGTGAAGTAGCCCATCATTATATGAATATTATATAACATGCTGTGGAAAAGAAAAGAAAAAGAAAATGTGCCACATATTTTCAGTGTGCCATCTTAATATCACATATAGTGACTTTATTGTTAGTGAGCCAAACTGTTTAAAAGACTACCAAAAAAAAAAAGGTATTGCTATTTTATGGTGTTAACTATTTTTCTGTACATTTAAAACATGTCTTCCTGAGTCTGATGTCTGTCTGTCTTCCTGTCCAGATGATGTCATATTTTTTCAGGAAACTATGCCGAAAGTATATTTACAAATGTATGCATGATTTTATCAACTTGTTTCTCATGATATCGTCTTTAGTTCATTTCTGCAACTAACAAACTCTCTAATCAGAGTCATTAACTCATGTACAGAATATGGTATTTATCATGTAACTGTAGATAATTTGATCAAAAACAATAAAAATGAACACTTTTCAAGAATGTGGATACCTCTTTTGTCCCATTTTTACAAGGATCAAATTTTATCAAAGGGTCACAGTGTTTTCGTGACAAAAGTCAGACTAGATTTCTGTTCCGATGGAAACCATCACATCTAGGCCATAAACTCAGTGATATATATCACTTAGAGAAGCTTTAATATATGCATTCTATTATAGGAAAAGTATGATAAGGGAAACAGTGAATGGAGCTTTTCACTCAGGAGAGATGAGAGATGTGTTACTATCTAGAAAAATGATTTGACATTATTATATTTATAATTTTTGCTTATTTAAAAGACTTTTCCTTAAAAGTTGTTTATGGAATAAATGACTTTTACCTCACTTACTCATAAAGATCTTTTCAGAATGGAACACTGGTGTTTTTTCTTTTTTTTTTTTTTAATCTGGAATATTTTTTCCTTTACATGAGAAGACTGGAGTTTAGTGATAATATAATATTACAGAAATGAGAAAAAATTAATGTGTAAAACACTAAAAATTTTACAGTATGGTATGTGATAAGAAGTCTCTCCTTTTGGGAGCCTAGTAACACGATTTTGCAGAATTTCATACATTTATTAGCTTGCACAAGGTTCAGGAAAATTGACAGACTGAAAATTCCTTGCTAAATTGACATTATGATTTTCTTTGATGACTTGGCCTTCATTATTTGAGTTGTACTTTAATAGTTTATATAATGTAAACTATTACATTATAGTGGGTTAAGTGTCCGACTCTTGGTGTAGGCTTTAGGTCATGGTCCCTAAAGGGTTATGGGATCAAGCCCCGTGTGGGGTTCTGCACTGACAGCACGGAGCCTGCTTGGGATCTTAGGATTCTCTCTCTGCTCACTTCCCCACTCCTGCTCTTTCTCTCTCTCTCAAAATAAATAAACTTAAAAAAACGAAAATAGTTTCATTCTTTTCATTATATCCACTATTTCCAATACCACTAAATTGGTTGTTTTTCTCCAGGTAATTTATCACAATTTACTCTTGCTGACAGTTGCTTTCTTCCTTGAGAAACTTATTTTCTAAATACATACTTTTTGTCATTTTGTACAGTGTACATTTTATTTACCCATCCTTGGAAATCTTAAATTGAAATGAAGCCATATTACTATATTTAGTATACTACAGAGTAGCCGATAGTGTACTATGAATATCAGATATTTTGTTTCTCTGTTTCATTATTTTTGACTCCATACCTTGTCACATCAAGTTATCACATTAGTTGCTCTTTACGCAGCAGTGGATTGCTCTAAGAATTTCACTCAGGGGGCAGCTGTGTGGCTCAGTCAGTTGAGCACCTGACTCTTGATTTCAGTTCAGGTCATGATCTTGTGGTTTGTGGGTTCGAGCCCCAGGTCAGGCTCTTTGTTTACAGCATGGATACTACTTCAGGTTCTCTCTCTCTGCCACTCCCAGCTTGTTTTCTCTCTCTCTCTCTCTCTTAACATAAGTAAACAAAACTTAAAGAAAAAAAATTCACATGGTTGACCGGAAGCTGTGCTGGGAAAGAAGGCTCACTCATAGTCCATTGAGAAATGACTGGTTCGAGAACTTCTCCAAACCATGAACACTAGATAGAAATCACATGATAATTTGATGCATAACACAATTACATGTGTAACCTAATGAATGGCTCTTGCTCTTCCAAATAAGTCTCTGTTTTCAAGTCACCCATATAATTCATTATTCTTTCAATGTTTGAGTTTATGTCAGATTCCATTTTTCTCGTGGGAAAAAAAAAAACTTTTCTAAATGATCGGTACAGAAATAATTGCATTTATACATTTATAAGTCTTTTTTGAAACAATTACTTTTTGCAGAAAAGTATTCCTACGATTGGCCTTGTTTGAAATGTCTATTCTATGAAAGATCATTCTTAGTACTGTGATGTTGTATTGCCTAAGTAGCTAATCAAAAAAATTTGGTATGAAATATAGATAGGAAACTAAGTGAATTTATTCAAACTTCCAAAATATTTAAAACAGAGTAGAAAATCCAAAAACATAGATTTTTTTTTAATTGCCAGAAAGTGGTTGATAATGGACTATTAAATCCCTTGAAATAAATATAGTTTTAATCTTGTGTATTGTTATTTAACAAATACTAGAATGGACATTGCAAGTCTACCTGCTGATAATACTGTTATCTCTGGCTGCTTCCTTTGTTCTTCTAATCATCATCCACAGATCTTTTTGAGTCTTTACTGATTAGGCCACTGAAAACCTCAAGGAGTGGCAAACAGGAAAGCTTCTTCCAAGTTCAGGAGCAAAGCAAGGAAGGAAGTAACATCTGCAGGAACTATGTGTTATGGACGAGAGGTTTATTTTATATACACTTTATACTATTTCTAGGTAATCAATAAGACTCGATCTTCTAAAATAAAGGAATTTAAATTCATGTGTTGCATATAGCCAATAAATATGTTTCCAATTCTGTTTTTGCCCCTTTCTGAATGAAAAAGAAGACTAATGAGAAACAGGGATTGTATATTCTTTGTAATTCACTTTGAATCTAAAAAAGCATAACCCATTTAGATGCTGAATTGATTATGTATGTATTGTTTTGATAGTGTTTGTGAAAGTTAACTAATGAAAAAAGATGTTATTTTACATCGTAAAGAAATACATGTAGGGAAACTGTGTTCATATGACTTATTTACCTAATGACAATATAATTTAGTTTCTAGAAGGAAACTTTATAAATTAATATTAATGTTATAGTATTTAACACTGTGAGCATATTTTTTATTAACGGTTACATCGGTGTGAGATCATGACCTGAGCAGAGATCAAGAGTTGGATGCTTAACTGACTGAGACACCCAGGTGCCCCTAAATGTGCATACGTTTTAATATATGTTACATATTCTAAAACAATAAAATCTGACAAGCTCACATTCCATTATTAGCCTGTTTAAATCCCTAACTCATCAAAAAGTTTGATTCTTATGACTTGGAAATATAATTACAGAATATAAAAAGTAATATGCAATTATCTATTTTAATATCATTATTATGTTATTTCCTAAGTGAGATGGCCCAAACCCCTTTAGTACCTTTAGTAAGCATTACAACTGCTGACTCTCCATACTGAAAGGTTTTCACAAAGTAAATCACAAGCAGTTACATGCTATGTGCTGCATATCCTTATTGTATATCCCCCAAATTGTCTAAAGAACAACTATTCAAACTCATAATTGGAGTTTTTAAAATTACCTATAAATTAAAATGTTTGATCACATTCATAAGGTATCTAAGGCTATTATATTTTTGCAGATTACACATGCTTGTCTTATAAATGTAGATCACTCTGGGCCTAAACCACAAGATGGCTCCCTCTCATTGGTTTGGGAATTATAAATGTCATTTAAAATGATGAGGCTAATTTCACGAATGATCGAGGGCCATATCTTGATATAAGAAGTATATTACAGCTTTTAAAAATTATACAAGTCAGTGTAATTCTTCTGTTTAACGCCTTTATTAAATAGGGTTGGAGGGATAACCTACTCAAACCCTATTTTTTCATGGGGGTGCCTGAGTGGCTCAGTCGGTTAAGCGACTGGCTTCGGCTCAGGTCGTGATCTTGCGATCCGTGAGTTCGAGCCCCGCGTGGGGCTCTGTGCTGACAGCTCAGAACCTAGAGCCTGCTTCTGATTCTACGTCTCCCTCTCTCTCTGACCCTCCCCCCATTCATGCTCTGTCTCTCTCTGTCTCAAAAATAAACGTTAAAATTTTTTTTAAAAAAATAAAAAAAAACCTTACTATCTTACAAGTGATGAAACGGAGCCTAAAGACATAAGGGAATTGGGCTCAATGTTACTAATCCCAGTAAGTACTGAAAGCAGACATGCTACTACCCTCTCAGGTGATCCTTGCTCTTAATCTTTAAACTAAAATAAGAAAGCCCTGATTTGCTGGAATTAGAAGATACAAGATAAATATTGACATCCTCCTGGATTGACAACTTTACTCTAAAGTTTGAGAATCCTACGTCATGAAAGAAATGTAAAATTAAAATGATTATAAAATATGAGACAAATAGAAAAGTTCGGTGTCACAGAAGAAAATCTGCTATAGGTACCATTTGCTTCCCAATTCCATTCCAATGTCTTTACCGGCTCTTGGTGGAAATGTTTAAGCATTTCTGGGAACCATGCAGTCTCTCTTGAGCTAATTTAAGAAGCATAAATACAGGGTAGCTACCGCTGAGGGTATGTATTAATTTTGAAGTCAAGAAAACATGGGGCTCCTGAGTCGCTCATTGGGTTGAGGAACAGACTCTTGATTTCAGCTCAGGTCATGATCCCAAGGTTGTGGGATCCCAGCGTGGAGCCCACTTGGGAGTGTCTCTCTCTCTCTCTCTCTCTCTCTCTCTGTCTCTCTGTCTGTCTCTCCCACTGCCCTCCCCTTCTTGCACATGTGCGCGCACATGTGCATGTATTCTCTCTCTGAAAAAAATAAGATTCTCTTTCTTCCTCTGTCCCCTCCCCCCTCACGTTCGCATGTGCTCTCTTTCTCTCTAAAAATATAATTAAAGAAAGAATGAAAGAAAGAAAAAAGAAGAAAACGTGTGCAGGAGTCCCATCACCATTTACATCCTAACATTAAGTTCATGTTCCTCTTCTCTGTGCTTCATTTTATATCTACTTACTCTTCCCCACCTGACTGGATGCCAAAAGGCTGAGAAGGCCGTGTAGAGACAACTTTACAAGAAAGGAAAGGAGAAGAGATAAAGAAAATTCTTACTTAGTTTCTCCGTCATCCGAGCATTGAAACACTGACATAAGTGGCTTAATTTCTTGAGTGAGTTAACAGGCCACTAATACTATAGAAGATATGGCCCCTGCATGTCAAATAATTAAGAAAAAATAAGCAAAAAATAAGAGAGAAAATAATCCATGGGAAATCAAAATATGCTGTCAAGATGACCAAGTTTGAGTTCAACCATATGTCCTGCAGTTTGCCTATTTCAATATATGACTTAAAATCTATCTCTTCAATGTAGCAACGGTCTTGTGTTATTTAAGCCATAAAAGCAAAGTTTTGTTACTTTAGATATTTCCTTTTACTATTTCTTTCTGGCTTTAGATATATGCCTATTTCATTTGAATTTTAACTTCCATTAGATTTTAACTGTTCATCAAAATCTTTAATAGGAAAAAAATTCAGTACAGAAAATATCCAGCAATGGAAACATAGAACATCGTTAGCCTTGTTTAAATGTCCTCTTCAGGCAAAGCACAAGTACACAATCAAAATAAAATGTTAAAAGAAATTAAAAATTAAAAAAAACAATGCTGTCAGTGCTTTCTCTCTCTCCACTCCTCTTTTTTTTTTCTCTCTCTCTTTCTGCCTCTATTGCTATCATATTACTTTTCTGTTATTTCCTTTCTCTTCTGTCTTCTCCAAGGTCAAAATACATGTATGTTTCCAATCCAAATGTAGGGCTCTAATTAGTGCTTATCTCATTATAAAGCCAAAGAATTTCCAATTAATTCAAATTTAATCAACTTGACAGCTTCTATTTAGAGAAAGAACTGCTTCAAATTGGCACCACGTTTTTCATCAAATTTAAGTAATTATGTGTATTCCATGAAACAAAATTTGTTTTTATTCTTAATGAAATAAAACTATTCAGCATTGGGTTAGTCTGAATACCATGATATTATAGTATTTATTTACAGCCACAATGTCATAATCATGTGGCTAGAGTGTGAAAAGAGAACTCAAATTGCTACTTCCAGCTGTTTCTTAACAACACCATTTTCTAGCTTTTTTATAGTCATTTGCATAAATTCACCTCAATGATGTCATTTGCATAAATTCACAGATTCCAAATCAAATAAAAATTGAATAATATTGAAGCTAAAGGAATAAACAAGTTTTTAAAAAAAAATTTTACTGTTTATTTTTATTTTTTGAGAGACAGAGTATGAGTGGGGAAGGGGCAGAGAGAGGGAGACACAGAATCCGAAGCAGGCTCCAGGCTCTGAGCCATCAGCCCAGAGCCCAACGCGGGGCTCGAACTCACGGACCGCGAGATCGTGACCTGGCTGAAGTCGGACGCTTAACCGACTGCGCCACCCAGGCGCCCCCAAAATAGAAATATTTTAATTAGACATTAAAAACTTTTATCTCAAAAAACACTTTTTTCTCGTGCATGAAATTCTTTTTTAAAATTTCTTTTTAATGTTTATTTATTTTTGAGAGAGAGACAGAGTGAGAGCAGGGGAGGGGCAGAGAGAGAGGGGGACACAGAATTCCAAGCAGTCTCGTCTCTGAGTTGTCAGCACAGACCCCGACACAGGTCTCAAACCCATGAACCATGAGATTATGACCTGAGCCAAAGTCGGACGCTTCAACTGACTGAGCCACCCAGGCACCCATCTCATGCATGAATTTCTAATTTTGGAAAGCATTTAGATTAAATTCTGCTCTATGTTATTCAAAGAAAAATAAAATATAGATTAATATCTTTTGTACATGGTAAAATTATAATTTAGAAAATTATCAAAAATCACCCCTCCTATCAGAATAATTGAAAAACACAAGAATTGGCATCTGCCCTCAAAAATCATGCTGAGTCTGCTAAAATTGTAATATAAAGAAACATATTAGAGAAAGGGAACATGAAATTTTTTGCATTGAACTAATGTCTAAAAGTTCTTTGGATGCCTCTGTGCTCTTCATTATTCACCCTTACATTGTCTTTTCAGTAAGTCTTTATTCTTCAATAAGCTTATGATATTTTTATTGCTTGTTTGGTGTAGAGTATAAAAGTTGAAACTATGAGTTTACTTTCAGCTTCTGTGTATTTATTAATAATAAAATGTCCTTCTGATGTTTCTACAGTGTATACATTCTGCTTAGTGGCCTTTTTCAAACACAGAGAAGCAAGCACATAAATCAAGCCATAGTCATAGTTGAAACAAATCTCAAGTGTTTTTCAACAAATAAAATAATTCTTATACGATTCTGGCAGTTTAGAAACTGTTACAATAAGGTCAAGTAGAGTTTAATTTAAATGTTCCAACACAAATATGTTATCTTCCTGTGCCTCATTTAAATTCATACCTGCCTTATGTCATCTCCAGATTGTAGAATTCAGGGGAGACTAATTTGGTTCAGGATCTCTACTCAATATGTACCACCCTAAGTGAGACAACGGGTGCATATAAAAGTGATCTAAACCTTGAGGGTCATCTAGTAGTAGTTCAGTGACCTCTGTGCCAGATTAATTGTCTCTGGTCATCTGTGGGGAAAAACCAGGAGTGAAGAAAGAGGGCTCAAGGCCAAAAATATGTACATTCTCCTTTGTTATAAATGCCGAAAGTTATAGCCTTCTACCTAGCACTAGTCCTTTTCGGTCACCTAGACCTTTCCCTAAAACTTATGTCCTTCCAAGCATGAAACCATGAATAAGCTGTTCCTCGTAAAGAGCAAGACTGTTATTTTCCAGAATCTCCTTCTTTTTTTTTTTTTAGTGTTTATTATTTTTGAGAGACTGAGAGAGCATGAGCGGGGGAAGGGCAGAGAAAGAGGGAGACACAGAATCCGAGGCAGGCTCCAGGCTCTGAGCTGTCAGCACAGAGCCCAATGCGGGGCTTGAACCCATGAACCATGGGATCATGACCTGAGCCGAAATTGGACACTTAACCAACTGAGCCACCCAGGCGCCCCTACACAATCTCCCTCTTGATGAAGTTAAAAGTTTAGTAATAAGGGGCAGGATCAATAGAAAACTCACACGTTCTCCTTAATTCATCTGTAATACCACATGACTATCATTCCTCTGTTTACATGTTTGTATTAGAATTGCACTGTTCAGGGGCGCCTGGGTGGCGCAGTCGGTTAAGCGTCCGACTTCAGCCAGGTCACGATCTCACGGTCCGTGGGTTCGAGCCCCGCGTCGGGCTCTGGGCTGATGGCCTGGAGCCTGTTTCCGATTCTGTGTCTCCCTCTCTCTCTCTTTCCCTCCCCCGTTCATGCCCTGTCTCTCTCTGTCCCAAAAATAAATAAAAAACGTTGAAAAAAAAATTTAGAATTGCACTGTTCAGAGTAGGGGCCATATGGTACTTTTGTAACCTCAACAACAATCACTTATCTAGGAAGTGATCAATGACTACATGGCTGTTTTATCAAATATTGAAATACAGCCAATACCAAATGTTGTTTATTGTAGAAATTTGAGGCATATGATGGCTTGTCAGTATGCTCGTAACCTAGCTTCCTTAAAAAATTCTTTTATAAGATTAAATATGAATATTTTGACTGGGTATAGGCACCAGTCCAGTCTATGGCATATTTATCTGCTTCATGCAATGCCCCTCTGTATTAGACAGAGTTAAATTACCTTTTCAAAATAGATAAACAGTACATTTTAGTGCACCAGAAACCTCTCACATTCAGAATTTATGACTCCATTCATGCACTGAAGTTGGGAAGTTGAGAGGAGAAAAGAATCTGGATCGTAAGGTAATAGTAAGTTTTTGTAGTGAACTCGTAATGTGCTTAAAAAGATTATTTAAAAACATAAAATGGCATTTTATCTGTCCCAGGAAACGATATTATTATAAGCCAAAGTTTAATATCTATCCTGTTAATCCCATAGTTCCCAGAATTATCAACATTCAGATTTGCAATAATCCAGATTATTTAGTATGATGCAGTTTAAATATTGCTACCATTACAACTGCAGCATTTTGGGGTTTGGTTTTTTCCAAATTCCCTCCAACCCTATTACTCAAGATTTTTTGAATTGGTAAAACTATTTCTAATCAGTGTCACCCTCTATTTTTATTGCTTTCTCGCCGAAAAGAAAACCAGAAGAATTTTCTCCCAGACAATTCTGCTTAGTTCTTTGTGAGGCTCTAATGTATTTATAGTGAGGATGGCAGCTGCCAGCAGAACTCTGCAAAATGGGCTCAGCACACGCACAAACCACAGGGACATGTGAAAAAGCAAGGAAGTGAGAGATTTACTAACATTCGCAAACTGTTTCCTTGGCAACAGGTTCATACCTCGGGGAATACATTTGAAAGCCACCTGCAGCATCTCGAACATTTGAATCCTTTTGCACTAGGGAATGTCAGTGAGACATGTTCAACTGTGAATTTGAACAAACACTGCTCCAGCGGTAAATAGAAAAAAAAAAAAAAACCTCCGTGGTAAATTTAGGGTCTTGATGGATTACATCAAAATTCAATACGTTGAAAGGAAAATGAGAAGATGGGTCATATTCAATATATGTTTGCAAGTAATTTAGCGTGAATATGATACCTTGTATTTGGTGTCTACCGCTGTTAATAAACTGAGGCAGAGTAAGGTCGACTGGATGTTGTGTATGAATTTTAAGGATCTATTATTTTCAACTCTGTTGCACAAGTCCACATAATAGAACAGCCTGAAGGAAAGGCGAAAAACAAAACAGAACAAAACAAAACAAAGTACCTAAACCAATAGAACTTGACCATGTCACAAAGGGGAGCATAACGTGGAAAACTTTCTCAATGGTATTACATAACAGGCAACGTAAGTCATTTTTCAGAAGAATTACTGTAGTACCTGGAGGCCAGTTGTGTTATGGCAGTTTGCCCCTGTGACTCAGAGCCTACGGCATATAAACAATATGTTAATGTGTACGTCCCTCTGAGAATTCCTGTGATTCACCGTGATGTTACTGTCTATGATAACATGTGCTTCATTAATGATTGATGGTTCTGGGAAGATTTCAAGGAAGAACAATTATTACCTTCTGATATTAGTGGTGACCAACATAACCAGTGGCATTATCATTTCATCCCTTATCTGTAATCGTTTATCGTCCCTTAGCTGTAGACACATGTGATGATTTATATTAAAGACTGAATAGAAACCCTGTCCTCCAGAAGGATGCAATTAACTCAGAGATGCAAGATGAGGACCAGATTAGAAGAATCATATCCACATAGATGTAATTAGTCATAACACAAAGGGAATTCTATCACACGTGTTTTAAAAGGCAGCATATAAAAGTGGTTAAGAACATGAACGCTGGAGCCAGACTACCTGAACTAAAGACTTGGTCACACCATCTGCTAGATGTAGAAGGTACTACCAGCACCATCTATCTGGGGCGAAAATGTTGCATCGTTTTTGCCTTCATTTCATCGTGTGTTAAATTCCGATACTTTCAGAATTGTGAAAAATTAATAAATTGATATTTGTGAAAAAAAAGTTTTTAAATAATGCCTGTGAAATGAAATAAGGACAGCATTTTTATTAGACTTTTTCATAATGCAAGGAACAAAGGCACACTTGTATTAAAGCAGGAAATAAAGGCGTATTACTAAGATATGGAGAAAATTACAAAAATAATCTTGGCCACTGGAATGTAAACACCATAAGGGTGAGAGCTCTCCTGTGTATTAACGAATCCCCCACTTAGAATATGCATTTGGCACATTGGCACTTGATAAGTATTTGTGGAATGAATAGCACTGCAAAGCCAAACTGTCTTTCAGCTCTGCTCCCATTACTGACTACTAAGCCCCCCACAGATCCCCTGGTCGAACCCGGAAAGCAAGAATTTAATAGATTCAGCTAGTCACATTCCAGTAAAGTCTGCTTCTGTTGGGCAGAGTTTTGCAGTTAGGTTAGCTCTTGATCTGTTAGCCACTTTATGAGTGGTCCTGATTTGGTTTAGGTAACCAATACTGGTTTCGTTAGTTATGATAAGATGAGAGTCATCTAGTGTAAAGATAGTACAGGCACAGCATGCAATCTGTGTGTGAGAAAATATCAAGAAGACTGTAATAGCACCACCCATTTGAAGGCTTCCTAGAAAGGGACTATGTAAATAGCAAAAAGTCTACTTGTCCTATCCAAGCAAATTCATAGAACGTTATGATCTCATTTGGGAAAAGGAGAAAGCCCTCAAGGGCACTGAATAATAATGTTACTGTTGAGATACAACCACTTACATGTAAAGGGATAGTTTATAAATAGTTCAACCATCAGGAGTAGTTGTAAGAGGGATGAAACCTCCATGTAGGAGGACTTATCCCATTTTTCACCAGTTATGCCACCGAAATAAAATGGGACTAGGTCAAAACTTATGGAAAGAGCATTAGATGTCAGAGGTTGCCTGTCCCTTTGCTAATCCATTCTCCAATATAAGAAGATCCTTGAAACAGAGACGGCGTCACAATGCAGAGTTGTATTTCTGTAGACGTGAAACACAAACAAAGTCCTACTATGGCATGTATCCGTCTATAAAAACTCCTCCTCCGGGCACCTGGGTGGCTCAGTCAGTTAAGTGTCTGACTTCAGTTCAGGTCATGATCTCGTGGTTCCTGAGTTTGAACCCTGTAGCTGGCTCTGTGCTGACAGCTTGCAGCCTGGAGCTTGCTTTGGATTCTGTCTCCTTCTCTCTCTCTCTTTCTCCCCCCCTCCCCTGCTCATGCTCCGTCTCTCCCTCTCTCTCTCAAAAATAATAAATATTAAAAACAGATTTAAAACTCCTCCTATAAACATTTAAATATAGTACTCCCATTTTATTTCTCACATGCACATTAACTAAATTATTTAACCAAACATCACATCTTTAATTTACTAAAACAGGACATCATAACTCAAAACTACCCCCAGTGTCACTGCTAGGGTATATCTGAAGTTCAATTTTTTTTCTCAAACTTCTTTAATTATAGTCTCGTTAAAGGATTTTTGGTTCATACCTCTTTAGTACAATGATCAGCATAAGAAAAACACATTTTTTTAATTTTATTTTTTATTTTTTAAAATTTACATCCAAATTAATTAGCGTTCTTGCAACAATGATTTCAAGAGTAGATTCCTTAATGCCTCTTACCCATTTAGCCCATCCCCCCTCCCTCAACCCCTCCCGTAACCCTCAGTTTGCTCCCCATATTTATGAGCCTCTTCTGTTTTGTCCCCCTCCCTGTTTTTATATTATTTTATTATTATTATTATTATTTATTATTTCTTTTATTATTTATTATTATTATTATTTATTTTATTATTATACCATCCAATTCCATCCACGTAGTTACAAATGGCAAGATTTCATCCTTTTTGATTGCCAAGTAATACTCCACTGTGTATGTATGCCACATCTTCTTTATCCATTCATCTATCGATGGACATTTGGGCTCTTTCTATATGTTGGCTATTGTTGATAGTGCTGCTATAAACACTGGGGTGCATGTGTCCCTTCGAAACAGCACACCTGTATCCCATGGATAAATACCTAGTAGTGCAATTGCTGGGTCCTAGGGTAGTTCTATTTTTAGTTTTTTGAGGAACCTCCATACTGTTTTACAGAGTGGCTGCACCAGCTTGCATTCCTACCAACAATGCAAAAGAGATCTTCTTTCTCCACATCCTCGCCAACGTCTGTTGTTGCCTGAGTTGTTAATGTTAGCCATTCTGACAGGTGTCAGGTAGTATTTCATTGTGGTTTTTATTTGTATTTCCCTGATGATGAGTGATGTTGAGCATTTTTTCATGTGTCGGTTGGCCATCTGGATGTCTTCTTTGGAGAAGTGTCTATTCATGTCTTTTGCCCATTTCTTCACTGGATTATTTGTTTTTTGGGTGTTGAGTTTGATAAGTTCTTTATAGATTTTGGATACTAACCCTTTATCTGATATGTCATTTGCAAATATCTTCTCCCATTCTGTCGGTTGCCTTTTAGTTTTGCTGATGGTTTCCTTCGCTGTGCAGAAGCTTTTTATTTGATGAGGTCCCAGTAGTTCATTTTTGCTTTTGTTTCCCTTGCATCTGGAGAGACGTTAAGTAAGAAGTTGCTGTGGCCAAGATCAAGAGGTTTTTGTCTGATTTCTCCTTGAGAATTTTGATGGCTTCCTGAAGAAAAACATTCTTTTTTATTGTACCTTGGATGCTTCTTACTTGAGCAGAGTTCTAACATGAGAAAAGAAAAGGTGTCTGTGTTATAACAGTTAAGATGGCAATTTAAAGGCACTGAAGAGGGGTGCCTGGATGGCTCAGTTGAACATCCAACATTGGCTCAGCTCGTGATCTCACAGTTTGTGAGTTTGAGCCCCACGTCAGGCTTGCTGCTGTCAGCACAGAGCCCACTTTAGACCTTCTGTTCCCCTCTCTCTGTCTCTCCCCCACTCACACTCTCATGCTCAAAAATAAATAAAACATTAAAAAACTTTTTAAAAATAAAAGTCCCTTCTCTCTCTGTTCCTCCCCTACTCCTGCTGGTGCTCTCTCTCTCTCAAAAGGAAATAGAACATAAAATTTTTTTTTAAAATAAGGCATAGATAAAATTTCCACAGAACCTTTCTGTTGCCTTCATATACCTTCTCACTAAGCTGTTTCCTTGTCATTTATCTGTACTTTGCCATTTCTCTCTTCTCCAACTGCAATTTTCTAAGCCTCTCATTTTTCTTTCCTCTTATTAGATATATCTAGCAATGTAATGTATTTAAAATATATAATGTTACTAAAGGCCCCAGCAGGCAAAAAAAAAAAAAAAGTGTACAAGGTGATGATTTGATATAAAGTACACATTGTGAAACAATTTCCATAATCAAGTTAATTAGCACATCTATCACATCACATATTTTCCTTTAAGAAAAACACATTCTTAAGAATAAATTGCAGAAATGGTAAAAGATACATATTGTATTAATCAGTGCTTAATAAAAGTTGAAAACTTAAAGTCCTAATTTTTATAACATCTTTGAGATGTCATTTACATATCATAATTAAAATGTACAATTCAGTGGCTTTTAATATAGTCAGAATTAAGAAACCATTATCACTAATTCCAGAACATTCTACCACTCTGAAAAGAAACTCCCCACCCATTATTACTTACTCCCCCATTTCTCCCTATCCCTCCCTTACCCACTGACAACCACTGATCCATGTTCTGTCTCTATGAATTTGCCTATTCTGAACACTTCACATAAATTAAATTCTACAGTATGTGGCCTTTTGTGTCTGTTTTTTTTCCACTTAGCACACTATTTTCCAGGTTCATCCATGTTTTAGCATGAATCAATATTTTTTTACAGCAGATTTAACCAAACACTTATCTCATAAAATGTAAAATACTTAATAATAGTTGATTTTTCATCTCCTCATACTTTTGAAAATTATGTCCTATTTTGTTTTCTTTGTTAAACAGAGTTTTTTAGTTGATAAGAAGACAATGTGAGATATTGTAGATCACATATTGTTCCCAGTTGTAATATGGAAACAATTCCGGAACCATGCTCTTCAGATTCTTTGGGATTGAGTCATATCTGAATTATTAGTCAATTATAAGATTATAATATATTCAACTATTTTAAACCATATTTATTGTATACTGGAGATGTCCTAGACATTGTCCCTGATATAAATACATTCACTGCTGCTTGCTATGGTCATTCTAAGGCAGTAACATATGATTGTCATGTATTAGAATTATTACATAATTTACTAAGAAAGTACTCTATAGATATGATGTAGTTAACCTGTAGTCAACCTATATGCTTGGAGAGTGGGTGTTCTTCTTTAAATTGAGTATTAACATAAGAACCTGTTTAATTTGAGTACCACTATAGAAAATTTTTCAAAGACTTGGTACTTTACTTTTCTGCTGTAGTAAGTATAATCCAGTAAGAGTGTAAAATTATGTTATCTGAAAAGATTAAAATGTAAATGCCAAAAGGCAATCATTCTATATACAACTTCTATTGTATAGAAATAGATACAGAAGTATATAGGTAGCAAACATCAATGCTTAATTTACATTTCTTCTTGAATATTGAATCAATAAAGTAAATCCATGTATATCCCATTAATTAAGCCTTCTTATTACTTGGATTTGGTTAATTTAGATTTTATATTATGTTAATATGTTTAATTTAGGTTAATGCATTTATAAGCTTTATAATTTAAGTTTTTTGGATTGGAGCTTTCAATTTGTTTTTAATCTCCTTGCCTTTCCTTGCCATGCTATTCATAATATGACAACTACAAAGTTTTTTTTCTCTGTGAGACAAATGTTTTATGTAACCACTTAAGAATATGGAGCAAATCAGAAAAGGCAGAATAAAGAAATGACGGAAGAGTCTAAATATACTGGACATTGAATGAAAAAATGAAAGTTTGCATGAAAACAGCAAGTTAAAGGCAACTAAGAAAATATACGCTTGACACTAAAGGACTACAGAATCAGAAAGAAAAAAAAGGAACAGCATAAATTAATATAAGGATTTCATCACAGTTATTGCTCTCGGGGGATGTTTCATGAAGAGCAACAAGAACTGAACTCAAGAAAGACAACCAGCAACGCCAATCAAATTCTGTGATTGGAGAAAAAAGGGCCTTGTCAACTTGAAAGCCTAGTAATTTTTCAGTAAATAGGAAAGGTGATAAGACTAGCCATTCTACTGAGTTAAAAAACTACTTTCTGGTGGTGGGGGGGGGGTGTGTTCAGGGACCTATTCCACCTAAATTCTTATAAGAAGCCCTGGTTTTCAAGAAACTCCTTTTATTATAGTAGAGTGCCTTCAAATTAGCATGATTTGGTACTCCAAATTAGCCAAATTGAATTCACCAGCCATGTACTGATCTAAGTCTGGAAAACTTCTTGAACCCATAAGAATAATAGCTTTTTTGAGATTCATTGGATTATTTACATTGAGAGTAATTAGGTGCTCTCTAGGACGTAAAACAATATCACTGCCATATTTATTTCATGTGATTTACTCATTTATTGCGATGGCAACGATCCTCGTAAAATCAAATACTCTAAGATATTTGTTAGGAGTCCATACATTGTCATGTATATCATACTTAAATCCAGTTTTAGCGTCATTCAATCTATCCAATCTCCCAAAGGCAACCTTGTAACTGCCAAACCTAGTGGACACTTCTATGCCTTGATTTTCATGGGTCCCTCTATGGTAGCTATGCTCAATTTAGCTCTCTTTTCTTCTCATACTGCATGTAATTCTCAGACAATTCCATCTAAACAAACAGCTTCAACTCACACTCATGTGTGACAACTCTCAAATCAATGTCAATAATCCAGTTCACTGACCTAGGTTCTAAAGTTTTATTTTTCCATCTGTATGCCCCACAGGTGCATTAAACTCATTTCTAATGCCAGACTTAGCATAACCCAAACCATAACTTCCTTGTATTCACTCTCTCTAATAAGTATCCCTGGAGTGTGCCATATATTTTCAACTTCCTGAAACTTCTGTCTCTGACCATCCACTCTTTGATTAGCTGACCATTATTCTTGATAACTTATATCTGTCCCCTTTGCCATTGTTATGATTCAGATATTACTCTTTTCTCATATGAATTCCAAAACACTTCCATACTGCATGTTCTAGTCACTCTTCAATCAATCCAAAAGGTTAGTTCTAAAAAGAAAGACAGGCTTCAATCAGATCACATCATTGCTGAAAATTCTCTAGTGGAATTCTGTTGTTGACAAAGTACTAAAAAAGCCTTTCATGGTCCAGAAGTCATGCGATTCCAGCCCTGTCCCTCTTATGGGACCTACGAACACATACAGTTTGCTCCAACTATATTAAATTACTTAGAAATTTCTAAATATTACCATATTTCAGAGGAAACTTTATATGTGGCATTGTCTCTAATACACATGGTTAACACCATGTTATTATGTTTATAATAATCAGTTCTACTGGGATAGATATTATCAAATAGATTATAGAAACATACTGAAGGTAGTAAATCCAAGCTTTTCTTCTGGGCTCTTTTTTTGACTTCCAAATTATTCTATATATACATATATTTCAACAGATATTCCCTACTCTATCATTGTTCTTTTTTCTTTTCTTTTTTCTGTTCTTTTAGAGAGAGAAAGAGTACAAGTGGGGGAGAAGCAGAGAGAGAGAGAGAGAGAGGATCTTAACCAGGATCTACAATGCTGGGCTCGGTCCCATGACCCTAAGATCATGACCTGAGCCAAAACCAAGAGTTGGATTCTCCAACAACTGAGACACCGAGGCGTACCTCATTGCTTTTCTTAACTCTTCTTTCAGACATACTGAGTTCCATGATATCAATATATATTTTTATATATATTGATATATATATACCTATATATATTGATATATATATACCTATATATATACCTATATATATATACCTATATATATACCTATGACTAACACATCGACTAATGATTAGTAATTCTCAATAAATTACTTATGAATAAATAAAATAGTGAACATATTAGACAGAGGCATAGTAGGCCCTCAGAAGTGGCAAAAGTGTAATACAAAATGCCAATTTAAACCTTATGATCAATGTTATATATATATATATATATATATATATATATATATATATAAAATAAAATCTATATATAAAGTATATACAATTCCTTCTCTGATTTGATTCAGCATTTAAAAACATTAAGCGGACTACAGATAGATAAATGACTTTTATTTACCTTTCTAGCAGAATGGAGACCACAGTTAAAGAGAATACAGTAACAGAATAAATTACAAAACCAAACTCTCAGTGATGGTGTCTCCACACACCCAACCTCTCTTGGTGGAATTCTATTTTACTTTCATTAGGCATTTTGTTTCAGACATGCCCAATGGGGTGTAAGCCTCCAGAAGCTCATTACTTTAAGCATGCTGACAAATGATTGTGAAATTACTTGTGATCCTGTTTGAAATTTAAAGTAGGAACATTTTGTACCAAGTTGAGAAAGTCTTAAGCAAACAATAACTTTGGTGTAAACCTTAGAGGAACTTCCGACATGCTCTTATTTTCAATATTTAAAAGTAAATGTGTATGTTCAGTACTATAACATTCCATGTGACTTTTTTTGTTTTGGGTTTTCTGTCATAAAAATCATGATAGACTGAGTAAACAGTAGGCCATGTGAGTTTTAATGTATATGCATAATAAAAAAGTACAAAAAAACCCCCTGCAACACTCCCTTTATTACATTTCCAATAGTTACAAAGAGAGACCAAAAGATTGAAACTGGAGACAGTTGAGAGAATGATTAAGTTCTGAAATGATTAAGAACTCAGGTGCTAAAGTTCATCAAGTTTGGTGCAGGTCTGAGCCATATGTCTAACTTGGTAGCTCTGTGAGTAATTATTCTATGCCTTAGTTTCCTCAGCTCTAAAATAGGAATAAGAAAAGGAACTTTTTCAGGAGTTGTAAAGCATGAATGAGATCCCACATATATTGAGTTTAGTCCAATGCCCAAATGGTTGTGTTGTTTATGGTTTTATTTGTGTAGCAGATTAAAGCCCATACATATACAAAACACAGCTAGAAAGATAAATTATTTATTCAAAAAAATAGCTTATTTGTTTATTCTTTCTCAAACCATTTCATGGGGCCTATTCTGTGCCCTCACCTATGTTAAGTATTACTGGATATTTGAGGACAAGAAGGCAGTTACTGCTCCCAGGTGGTTGATGACTAATGGGGGCCAAGATCACGAACAATTAGATTGCACTGCAACTTTGTAAGGTCCTCGAGGACAGGGACCATACATTTCGATGTAATGCATTATCTGGCATAGACTGCACACACCAAAAATATCTGTTTAAAGAAGGAAGGGAAAAGAAGACAGGGATCAAAGGAATGAGAGGGCAAGGTGATGAGAAGAACTATTAAAGAAGATGTAAAGAAAATGCATTAAAAATGAATGAACATTTCCAGATAGTCACCCTGGAGAGAAAAGATGATATCTGAAAGTGAGTTGTAAAACATGAGGTGAGTAGCTCTGTTCAATTTAGCTCTCTTTTCATCTCACACCGCATGTCATTCTCAGACAATCCCATCTAAACAGCTTTAAAAGATGAGGTGAGTGGTGCCTGGGTGGCTCAGTTGGCTGAGTGTCCAACTCTTGGTATCAACTCGGGTCATGATCTCATAGCTGTGGGATGGAGCCCTGCATTGCACTAGCTGCTGTCAGCTCAGAACCTGCTTCAAACCCTCTGCCCGCCTCTTGCACTCGCTCAAAAATAAATGAAACATTTTTTAAAAAGATAAAAGTTGAGGTGAAGAAATGCAAGAAAATTATTCCAGGTCAAGGAACATATGTAATGTTGAAAAATCATAAAATAACACCGACAACTTGAGGAAGTACTGGTGGAATGGAGTGTAGGTTCATGGGGTAGGAAGACGAGTGATGGGTCGTGTCAAGTAAGGCTTGAAAGTCGGTGTTGCCGCAAAATTGTGACAATCCTGATAGTCGAGCTTGGAGACAAGAAGCTTTTCTTTCAGGTGATGGGAATCAAGAAAAACTTGTTATTAGAAGACACCTTAACGTGCTTTACTTTGAGAAAGATAATCAGGGCTTATTGGTGACGTACACATGACCTAGACAGAGTGGTGACATAGAGGCCACTTACGAGGGAATTGCACAAATTAAAGCAAATTATGATCTGCCGGGCTGGATTTGGATAAACCTATACAAGAGCCAAAGATCTGTAGAGGCAGTTATTTCCCTCGGCACTTTCTCCCTCCTTCCACCTCAGGGACTATGCATACCTCTTCTTGACATCTTCAGGCTACCCACTGCAGGGTTTGAAAAATTCACCCAACCCCGTCCCTTGATCCAGGAAGTGAGTCATCGCTCAGGCAAAACTTACAGGCTGAAACCAGCATCTAAGGTCAGGATGAACAGGAAATCAACACCTGGATAAACATGAGAACAAAAGGAAATAAGAAAACCAAGTAACTGGAAAGCAGGCAAGGGTATGAATGGATAAGAATAGACCAGGAGAAAATGTGAAATGAAACTGGTCCTTGGAAGATATGTCGAACATGCAGACATGCAGTAGCAAAGTATCTAAGTGGATAGAGAGAAATAAAAGAACAAGTAAATAAATAGCAAAAGAAAAACAGGAAATCCGCAAAATTTGGAAAAGCAAACAAGCACATGGCACCAATATTGAGACCCTAATGACAGAGATGGCTGTCTGCTTCGGTCTCACTCACCCTATTTGATTTCTGCTGGAATAAGTGTCTACCTTTCCCATGGTTCTTATGCACACACCCACACTTAAACCCCCCCTCCACACATACACACACCCCACTATGGCTTACACATAAAAGGAAGTAATAAAACAACAAAATCTGTTCCAAGAAGTAGACTGGAACACCCGAACTTGCCTCTCTTATTGTTTCCTTTGTCCTGTAATTCCTGGCTTTGAACACAGGCTTTCAATAGTGTTTGTTTCTCTGGCTCTTTGGTTCCAGCTGGCTTTCACCTTACTGGGCTTCAATATTCATGAAGTTTTCCCAGAAAAAGTGAGTTCCTGCAGCCCCTCACTGGCTGAGCTCTGCCTCCCGTCCCGCTTCTAATAGCTTCACTTGGAAAGTTCGAGAAAGGCAAATCTAAGTCATGCATCTGGGAGCAAGACTGTGAGAGTACCTGGCTCAGGTGAAGGAGTGTACCTGCCAAAAGGAAAGCTTCCATCAAACAGATCCAGACAACTCAGTCTGTCCCTGATGACTAGGATAGAGTACACTCGTTTCTTTTTTTTTTTTCCCTTGGCATATTTTAGATTACTTCACATATAAACCGATATCTTGCATGATAAGCCCATCTAACATATTGATCTATAATAACCCTAGAAAATATTGTATAAGCCCGTTGAAAGGCATGACTTTAAGATGGCCGAAAACATGAAGTTCAATTCTCAGCGTTCCCTGCTTCCCCAACTACCAATAACATGAACAGTACTTGCCATGGGCACTGACATCTTATGAGAAAATGGCCCCAACTATTTTTTTTCTTTTCTTTTGTCTTTACTCACTATGACTTCTGCAATATGATATTTTTGGAGTGGAAAACAGAAACCAAACTACTTGTTTAAAGACGAGGTATGTTCCACGAATGCCTATATATACCATAATTGTCAAATGTAATTTCATATGAGGGATAGCTTAGAAGGGATTCCAGACACCTCTACCATGGTTGACATGAATTCTGCCTGAAAAAGATATTCTGCTTTGAAATAATTGAAATGATAATTATCGTTTTTAATTCTTACCATTGCAAAGTATTGTGCTAGCTTTCAAAAAATACATTATCTTGGAGCGCCTGGGTGGCTCAGTTGGTTAAGCATCGGACTCTTGATTTCAGTTCACGTCCTGATCTCATGGTTCGTGGGCTCCAGCCCCAAGTCATGTTCCGCACTGACAGCGTGGAACCTGCTTGGGATTCTCTCTGTCTGCCCCTCCCCCACTCACATGCGCATGTTCACTTTCTCTCTCTCAAAAATAAATAAACATTTAAAAAATACATTATCTCATTTAATCCTCATAAGAAACCATGAGGTAGATATTAGGCTGCAGTTTTACACATAAGAAAATGAAAGCTTTTTTTTTTTTTTTAATGATTTATTTAAGAGAGAGAGAGAGACAAAGGGTGAGCACAGAGGGGCAGAGAAAGAGGAAGATACAAAATCCGAAGTCGACTCCAGGTTCTGAACTGTCAACACAGAGCTAGAAGCGAGGCCCAAGCCCAAGAACCATGAGATCATGACCTGAGCTGACCTCAGATGTTTAACTGACTGAGCCACCCAGGTGACCCTAGAAAATGAAAGTGTTTAGAGGCGCTAAGTAAAATGCCTAAGATGACATAGCAAGGACATATGTGAAAACACACTAATAAATCATATGTGTAAAAGGCAAAGTATAGTAACGAAAAAAGATGTCTTTAAAATTATGCATGTATATCAGCCTAAATCTTTCATTCCTTTAAATTCGTGGTGAGATTAATAGATCTGCTGGGCAGTAAGCAGTGATCTAACTGACAACAGACTTTCTTTAAAAGGCGAAGCAAAAAGCCAATGTTCAACTTTCTCTTGCCAACTTTTCTCAAAAAAAAAGAGGACAATAACATTGAGTATCATCATCTCTAATAAATATTAGGATGTTATCTTTTACAATTATGGATTCCTGATATTTATAAGTTAAGCTTATTCTTTTTTAAATGTTTTTTAATGTTTTATTTATTTTAGAGAGAGAGAGAGACAGCTTGCGAGTGGGGGAGGGGCAGAGAGAGAAGGAGACACAGAATCCTAAGCAGGCTCCAGGCTCTGAGCTGTCAACAGAGAGCCCGATGTGGGGCTCGAACTCACAAACTGCAAGATCATGACCTGAGCTGAAGTCAGATGCTTAACAGACTGAGCCACTCAGGCACCTCAAGCTTATTTATTCTTTTTAACAAAATACTAAATTCTCCCCTGTGGCACACATCATCCTATATTCGGAAGATCCAATGGTAGATGAGGAAGCCAGTGTCCCTGCTGTCATGGAGCTTACATTCTAGTTCTAGTTCAAATGAAAGAATTCCCAGTCGGCATCAGTGATACAAAGGTTACAAAGGGCTTATATAGAGAGTAAAAGGATGGGGGAGGGGGGTTGTCAGAAGAGATGATCTCGGAGCAAGTTTAGTGGACTTCAGCTCATTTGGTCCATCCAGCCTGCATCTTGATGATTTGTGAACTATTTGTTCTCAGCACTGAGAAATTGGGAACACATTGTTGGCCAAGGTGCCTACTCCACCTACCATAGAGGGTGGGGTCGTGGTTCCTTTCCCTCATAACTGTGATTTGTTTAAGGATGAGCACATAACCCACCTGAGGAGAACCAGAATCTCATACTTTAACAAGGAAGAAGTTCCCATTCTGGTAGAGCCATTAAGCTTGTAAAAAATAGTCTGTGTCATCTTTATAACTTAGAGGGAATTTGTCTAAGAACCAAAATGGGGAGGGGTGGGGGAGAGAGACAGAGGGAGATCTTAACACCAAACCCAACTGTGACTAAAGCCACAATCCACCTCTGCACATTTCAGTTTGGGGCCAATAAATTACCCCTAAGTTGCTTAAATTAGTTTGTCATTGGTTCCTGTACCATTATTCATGAAAGATTCATGGATTATTCACAGGTGAGATTTAAGCTTTGGCATGAATGATATGAAGGAAACAGCTGTGAAGAATATGGAGAAAATAGCACCATAGGCAGGGAAAATGGGACGTGAAAATTTCCCAAGGTAGGAAATAATTCTGTAGCTTGTTCTAGAAACTAATAGTTTTATCACCCAGTAAGAGAAGATAATACAACAATGCTTACTATCATTGATACAAATCAACATTTTACTGGAGTTCCTTGCCAATAAAGGAAGGAAGTATTAAAAATAAAGGGGGGCAGGGTAAGAAATGAGGAGATATTTGTCTTTATGGAAAATTTAAAATACACACACACACACACACACACACACACACACAAGCTGTTAGAACAAATAAGAGTTCTTCAGAAATTGTGGGAGAAAGATCAATACGAAGAACTGAGTGGTGTTTTTACACACCAACAATAATCTACTAGAAAATGTAATCATATAAAAATATTGTATTTGTGATAGCACAAAGATAGTGTTTTTATGAACAAAATTAATAAGAGACAAGCAAAACTGCTATACAGAAAAACTGCAAAATATTATAAATGGACATAAAATAAAATGAAGCAAGTTCAACATTATATATGTTTCACTTTCTCCTTAAATTTACAAGTCTAATGAAATTGTAATCAAGATATCCAGGGAATCTTTTATGAAGCTACTGAAGGGAAAACAAAACCTAACTCTATGCTCTTAGGGTCTATGACTAGGCCTAAGAATTAAGTTGCCATAAAACAGATTAACAAGAGAAAAGCATACAGATATTTGCATGTAATGGGAACCTCCCTAGGAAAATGAAGATGCAAAGAAGTAGCAAGACCCAAATGTTTCTTTAGTAGATTGAACAGAGTGGCAATTCTTAAAAAGTAACTAAAATGTACAGGGAGGTTAAAGGAAGATCAGAGTTATTTTAACAACATCTATTTGTACAGATTTTTCTGGCCTCAATCCCCTGTAATAGAATGTTTCATTTCTCCTGGTACAGAGAAAGCATCTTTCATATGTTTTATTTCCCGCTTTTAGGAAGAAAAGGAGAAATCAGAAGTATCCCTTTTGAGGGCACACGGGTGGCTCAGTCGGCTAAGTGTCCAACTCTCAGTTTCTGCTCAGGTCATGATCTCACGATTTTGTGAGTTCGAGCCCCACATCAGGCTCTGTGCTGACAGTGCAGAGACATCTTGGGATCTCTCCCCCTTCCTCTCTCTCTGCCCCTCCCCTGCTCATGCTGTCTCTGTCTCAAAATAAATAAATACATTAAAAAATTTTTTAAAAATATATCCCCTTTGTATCCGCTGTTTGTGAAGTGCCTTTGGATCAAAATAATGTTTATGCTAAATGGTTTATGTTTATGCCAAATATGCTACATGGCATATTTTCCCACCTTTCACTACATAAATTAATTCTAAAATTCATTTGGAAAAATACAAACCCAAAACACCCATGACAATTCTGAAACCTAGCCAATCAAGTCAGAGAGTTCTTTTCTACTATCTTGCTCAAAGAGGGATCTCAGAGTGTCCCAGAGGCTTGTGGATGATGCAGAATTTCACGTTCTGTCTCAGACTTACCAAATCAGAATCTACATTTTAACAAAAGGTAGGGAGGTGATAGGTATTCAAATTAAGGTTTTCAGAGCAATCATCATTGTACCTCCTTCCCATAGATCTAACCTTTTGGACTCTTGGATTATAAATTGGGGCTTGGGTTATATGATTTATTTTGCTTTCATCCTGTATGATTTGCTTCATATATTCAAGGTCTAATTTAAAATTTCTAGATATGCCTTCTCTATATATAGATAAAAAAAAACAAGAAATATCATCTAAACTAGCAATGTATGCCTTGAATTCTACCATATTAAAGGAACACCATATTATCTAATTATTCTCTCCTAGAAGTTATTTCCACATGAAATACAGAGAAACAAATGAAACACTAATTACTCATTAAAATGACTTAAGTTGTAGGTTAAAAAAGAAGCTAAAATATTCAGGGACGTTGTGGCTGCCCTCTAAGACGTCTGTGGTAACATACTTCCTTTCCTTCTTTATTTGTTTAATGTTCCCTTTTGTGTGTGTGTGTGTGGTTGGCTTTCTTGCTGTAGTTTATGGCAGCAGCAGCAAACTTTTATTGGTTTTCGAGTTTTCCCTGCCAAAGTTCCACCTGCTGTTCCCTGTGAACTTTCATCTCTATTATCAAAAGATCAAGATTCTGAGACATTGCTTTGTTCCTTCCAGCATCAGAGCATGGCATTATTTGTAGAATGGTATAAATGTGCCTTTTCTCCCTTGCTTTTCCTTTTATGCACCTCACCATTCTACTACCAAAGGCTTGCTTTTGCCTTAAGATGGTCTAGGATGGCTAACAAAGAATGTAAAGAATCAACAGAGTTTTATATATAAAATAAGGTTTTTAAGACTACAATAAGCATATAGGCTTAAATAAAAAGCTTTATCCCAAATAATTTCCTAAATAATATAGTAATGCTCAGGATCTGGTCAAATTGACTGTTAGTATCTCAAACTGCCAAGGATATGTAAAAGCCACGATACGATATAAGGGGAATTCTTGCCATAAGGGAAGAGGGGAAAACTAATTCCTTCCTTTCTCAAGGAAGCATGGACTTCAGGGAGGTAGAGAGAGGGAGAGGCATGGGGTGCAAAATCCATGTCCTTGTGGGATGAATTTTCAGAAAGCGTGCATAGATTTGGGGAGGGAGATGCAATTAGAAGGGTTTGGGGTCCTATTCTTGATATAAAACTCTGAGTGGGGTACTGTCGTCTATTGTGTGGGGTGACTCAGCGCTTGCGTAGGGCTTCTGCAACAGAATAAAGCTGACGTTATGGCAGAGAGAAACCAGGAAAGCGTAAAAAAGTTAGTTCTAGGTGGCCCTTGATTTCCATGTGGTATAAAAGGACTCCAGGTTACCTATAAGAAGAAGCAGATAGGTTGAGAGCAAAGAGGTGCCCTTGGGAGATAAGACTCACAGCGGTGAATGGTTAAGTGACCCTGCAAGAGAGTCTGTGAGGTCTAGGTGCCACGTTAAGGAATGTGGATAATATCTGGAACATGATGGGAAGCCACTAAATAATTTTTCAGCAGAATACCATAGCTAGCTACATTTTGACTCAGTTGTCCAAGTTTTCCAACTCCATGTTGACACCTGCACCATCCACATGCTGGGTTTTGGTCATTCTTAACAATTTTTGAATTTTCTATACCCTTCATGCCACCTTGTATTTGTATGTCTCCCATTTCCTGAAAATTCATCCCCTTTCTCCACTAGCCAGGCATTCCAGCTCTTTAAACTTTGCTCAGTCACCACCTCCTCCCAGGCATCTGCTAGGACACAACCACACCCAGTCTGCATCCCCAACCTGAGGACTACATTTCTGTCATCAGGGTTTCCCAAATCCCTGCAATTATCCTCAGTATTCTCTTCTAGAACTACTCTAGTTGCATTGTAATTGCATGTTTTTTTGTCTGTCTGCCCTGGGCTGATCTCCTTGAAAGGCAGATGCTCTCTTTTATCTCTAAGCATTAGCATCTAACATAATGCCTGGCACTCAGTTAACACTCAATAATGACTTCTTGAAGGAAGAATTTAAAAAGGCACACAAGTTGGTAAGCAGGCCCAGTTAATTATGACTGCCTGGAAAATCAGAGTAGATTTTTCTTGGGAGGTGAAGGTGGAGGTGGAAAATAGGTCTTAGAATTCTTAATTTTTGATTTTCAATCCTTTAAAAAAATTTTTTAACGTTTATTTATTTTTGAGAGACAGAGAGAGACAGAGCATGAGTGGGGAGGGACAGACAGAGAGAGAGAGAGAGAGAGAGAGAGAGACAGAATCCAAGCAAGCTCCAGGCTCCGAGCTGTAAGTCGGAGCTGATCATGACTTGAGCCAAGTCGGACACTTAAACAACGGAGTCACCCAGGTGCCCCAATTTTTAATCCTTTTTAATAGCATAAAATTCAAGGTTCCTAAATATCTATTTTTTGTTTAAAACTATGTTATATCATTCATGGCTAAGTTAATATAGCTACATAAATGTCCAAGAATAAGTTAGTATTTTCTCAAAAATGGTACTTATGGTTGTGTTTAGTGTAATTCAGGTATCTGCCATACTTATTGGGGGGAAAAAAAGCTTCAATTTCTTCTCATTGCTAAGAAGTCTGGTAAATTTTATCCATTCTCACTGTTGAAAACGCATTTTGCTGGCTTAAGCCTCTCAGCTGTAGTTGGATTTATAGAAATCTGCTTGATACAAAGGGCTTCTTCTCATAAGTTTAGAGATTTCTGTTTCACATGGCTTCTCTTTGCTGTAATTCTACGCTTCTTTTTTTTTCCCAAGCAAAATAGAAAACTCAAGGAGATAATAACTGCATATTCAAAATATTTGATTACTTTCATCTTCCTTGCTAATTAGTTGATTTTTTTTTCAATTAAGCATCTTAATCTCCTTATCACAGATGTTAATTACTAGGTTTGAACATTTCTTAATCTTTGTAACTTTTGCAATTTCCCCTGAGACAGAGGTTCTAGAATTTATTTCAGGGTGTAGTGAAAATCATAGACCAGAGCACAAAAGAAATATAAAGAGAGACATATAAACATACCCATATATATATATATATATATATATATATACCCATACACACACACACACACACACACACACACACACACACACAAGACATTTATATATAATTTTGAGGGGTCAGTCAACAAGATTTATTTATTTATTTATTTTTTTAATGTTTACTTATTTTTGAAAGAGAGAGAGACAGGGCAGAGAGGGAGAGGGGCAGAGAGAGAGGGAGACACAGAATCTGAAGCAGGCTCCAGGCTCAAAGCTGTTAGCACAGAGGTGGATGTGGGGCTTGAACTCATGAACTGTGAGGTCATGGCCTGAGCTGAAGTCAGACACTTAACTGACTGAGCCACCCACGTGCCCTGATAAGATTTTGTTTAAAGACACTCTACCCTTTTTTCTAAGTATTTAAACAGGCCTTTGGTATTTTAAAAGTTTTCAGATATAACCTTACATTAACTTACTTACAGAATAACTGATATTTATGCTAAGTGCCAGAAGATGTATATACACTGTTATCATTTAAACCACCCAACCATTATTCTTTCTTGGAGACTTTGTTTGTACTTGTATTAAAACTACAATTTACGTATCAAAATATTGCTCTGATTTGGATTTATGTAGAGGTGACTGGAGAAAATTAAGACATTAATTGTACCATATGGTAAGAATTTTCCAAGTGCAGCTCTGTGTATATTACAACCTCTTTAAAACCATGGAGATTAATTTTCCTTCTTTTAGGAGAAATTAGAGAATGATTCCACTTTATTGTTAAGGAAATTTAAAACAATATGGATAGGTTCTTTAATTTTCTACAAATATATAGAAACATAATAACAAGTGCGGTTGAGGATATGGAGAAAAGGGAATCCCCATGCACTGTTGGTAGGAATGCAAATCGGTGCACCCTTTGTGGCAAACAGTGTACATTTTCCTCAAAAAATTAAGAATAGAAATACCATATGATCCAGTAATTACACCCTGGGTGTTAACACCCACCTCCCCCCCCCCCCCAAATAAAAACACTCATTCAAAAAGATATATGCACACCTATATTTATTGCAGCGTTATTTACAATAGCAAGGATATGGCAGAAACCTATGTCCATTGATAAATGAATAAGGAAAGATGTAGTGTATGTGTGTATGTGTGTACACACACAATGGTATATTACTCAGCCATTAAAAAGCATAAACTCTTCGGGCGCCTGGGTGGCTCAGTCGGTTGAGCGACCGACTTCAGCTCAGGTTATGATCCCACGGTTTGTGAGTTCGAGCCCTGCGTGGAGCTCTGTGCCGCCAGCTCAGAGCCTGGAGCCTGTTTCGGATTCTGTGTGTGTCTCTCTCTGCCCCTCCCCCGCTCATGCTCTGTCTCTGTCTCAGAAATAAACATAAAAAAAATTTTTAAAAAAAGCATAAACTCTTGCCATTCATGGGGCACCTGTGTGGCTCAATCAGTTAAGCGTCCTACTCTTGGCGTTAGCTCAGGTCATGATCTCACCGTTTGTGACACTGAGCCCTGCATCAGGTTCCATGTGGACAGCGCAGAACCTGCTTGGGATTCTCTGTTCCCTTGTCTCTGCCCCTCCCCCCCCCTTCTATCTCTCTCAAAATAAAGAAATAAACTTAAAAAAATAAAATAAAATCTTGCCATTCACAACCACATGGCTGGACCAAGAAACTATTATATTAAGTAAAATAAGCCAGATATGTGGAATCTAAAAAACAAACAAATGAACAAATGAACAAAAAAATAGAAACTGACTCAGTAACACAGAGAACAAACTGGTGGTTGCCAGAGAGGAGGAGGGTGACGGGATGGATCAAATAAGTAAAAAGGATTAAGATATATAAACTTCCAGTTAATAAATAAATCATGGGCATGAAAAGTACAGCATAGAGAATATAGTCAATAATATCATAATAGGGGCGCCTGGGTGGCTTGGTCGGTTAAGCGTCCGACTTTGGCTCAGGTCATGATCTCACCGTCCATGAGTTCGAGCCCCGCGTCGGGCTCTGTGCTGACTGCTCAGAGCCTGCAGCCTGTTTCAGATTCTGTGTCTCCCTCTCTCTGACCCTCCCCTGTTCATGCTCCGTCTCTCTCTGTCTCAAAAATAAATAAATGTTAAAAAAAATAAAAAAATAAATAATATCATAATAACTTTGTATGGTAAGGGATGGTAACTACACTTACCGTGGTGAGCATCGTATAATAAATATAATTGTTGAATTGCTATGCTGTATGCCTGAAATAAATATAATACTGTATGTCAAGTATGCTGCAATTAAAAAATGTTTTAAATTTTAAAAATTAAAACCATAAATATTAAAAGGCAGTAGGTGAAAAACTCTGAAACCAAGCAGAAGCTCTTTATTAACAACAAAATGTTAAAATTATCGTGTAAAGAACAGGCAAAAAAAATGCAGTTGTATTGTCTGAAATCAAAGCTACATGTCCAAATCTGAGCCACAATAAAGTCCTTTAAGTACTATCATGAGAAGCACGGACAGGTACCAAAGGCCCATCATTAGGCCCCAAACACAAAAAGACAATACAGCAATTATTTGGATTTTCTGAATTATTAAAAAGAGATTAAATTGTTCCCTAACAATTTTTTTTTTGTTTCTGAGCTTATAAAATTCTACTGTTGTGTCCAAATGAAAAAAATATGTAAAATAATAAATTCACTATTTAGGGACTTATTCTTAAGTAGTTGGAGACACTAAAATCATTCTGTGGACCAAATGTTGAAAGACAAGAGGTAGATTTAAAGAAATTAGCGTGAAGAACAGACACTGAAGTTTACCAGAATATGCTACCTCAAAATATGCCTCTTTGGTATATAGATTATTTTGAGCTAAAAGCCAATGAGACCGATGAACCGGGGACGAGCTCTCAACACAGGGCCTGCATTTTCCTTTAGTAAAAGAAATTCACAATTATAAAGGAACTTTTTATTTGGAAAGATGTCTCCCTCTCCAGTACCAGGTAGAGGACTCTTAATGTAACAGTATTCCAACCCATCTTAAGGGCTATCTGGCTTCAAGTTAACACACTCCTTGATTGCTGACCTCAGTTTCTTGATGGGTAATACTAATTTACTTTCTTTGAGATTTGCAGACTATGGCCCCCAAGGAGTGAAAGACCAGAACTTTCCCAGCCATAAAAGCCAACAAGTCTGTTTGAAGCTGCCTCAACTTTCTGACAAATTAGCCTAACACATTCTTTTTAGGAAAATGGTTTTCCTTTCTTAGGTCACACATGTGATTTTACTGACCTCCCTTTGTGCATCTGTAGACCTGGCTCTTTTTTGCAGAAAGAGCAGAGTACTTCACATCACGGAATGAGAATCGGACCTTGCGCAACCCCCTTGCATTGGGGTAATGTCTCTAGCTGGCATAATCAAGTCTGCATGTAATCAAGAAATGTTTCTGGCCATTGTGCTCCCTCCCTTTGCTGATGAACTACGCTAAACCCCTTTATAAACCCCTGGGCCCGGCTGAAACCTCAGAGTTGGCTTTTGGACAAAAGTCCATCTTCCCAGGTTTGCTGGCCTCCTGAATAAACCCCAAATTCCTTTCTAATCAAAAATTCATCTTTTGAGGAAGGGGCAGCCGAACTTGGGTTCAGTAATACTAGTAAACTCTTGTCCACAAGGTAAGCTCTGACTTAAATCTGCATAACAAACATTATTAAACTACCTTTGTTTACCACACTTTTACTGATGACCTTCCCATAACTTGTATCCCCTACCCAGAACCCCCACGCCCCTTTCCCTTTGTTTAGCCCAAAATGGAGGATAAACAGAAGTTCTCACCACTCTTTTGGTTACTCATCACTGAGTGTTCCCATGCGTACATGTGTGGTGCACATGTTAATAAAATTCTGTTTGTTTTTCTCTTGGCAATCTGTCTTTTGCCAGTGTAATTTATAGGGCTCCAGCAATGAACGTAAGATGGATAGAGGAAAAATATTTTTTCCCTCCCCTACAAGACCAGAATGAGAGGTTTCATAATTATACAGAGTTACGTTCAATTCCAAAGTTGGAAGGAGTTCTTACTATGGATTCTGAATGTAATCTGATCCACAAAATTAAACCCTTTTGAAGCCTTCCAAAATCAAAATCCTGTTTCTGATTTGAAAAAAATGCTGACGCCACAGTTAGCCTTATATTCAGCAAACCCTGATAAAATATTTCTTTAACACTAGAAGTTCTTTAGATGAGGAGAAATTACTTTATTCAATAGGCAAGATAATTTCATCAAGTGTGGAATATTCATGATTTCCCCTTATGGATTAGTACAGTTAAACTAAGACAGTTGAAAGCCACAGCAGAGGCCAAAATAAGTAGTTAACTCCCTGAAGAAAAAAAAAGCTATTTCTACCTCAGCAGCAAATCCAACAAAAAGATGAATAAAAACAAATTATAAACCATTAAAGAGGTACAAGTTAACAGGTTGAATAATTAACTTTTTTTATGGAGGGTGTTTTTGGTTTTATTATATTTTCTGGCCAATTTCCTCTTGTACAGCGGTCTTTTCCTTTGTTTACGTAATGTTAATGTACCTCCTAGCAAAGTTCTTTGAAACATTAAAAAATAGTATACAGTATATTCATTCTGTGAGCGAAACAGCCAAGTTTTCATCTTTCTCCACAGTCCCAAGGAACTCTATCTGGAGTAAACAAAGTCATCATAGTATTTAGTTAAGCTGTTTTTGAAATTATTTTAGCTGTATTTGTTAAGGAACACTTAAATTCTCTCTCTCTCTCTCTCTCTCTCTCTCTCTCTCTCTCCCCCTCTGTGTCTTAGGCTTTGAGTTGGAGATTTTCTTTTACATTTTGCCTTTACGTGTGTTGTTGATTCTGTCTGCAAATTTGTGAGAGTAGTTGGGCAAAATATTTTTCTTTTCCAAATGATGCATGGTACAGTAGAAAGAGCACAGATTTAGGAGTGACAGACTTAGGTTGAAATTCCATAATACAAAGCCTTTCTGAGTCTCATTTCCTTCATTTTAAAATTGAAAAGTAATGGGGCGCCTGGGTGGCGCAGTCGGTTAAGCGTCCGACTTCAGCCAGGTCACGATCTCGCGGTCCGTGAGTTTGAGCCCCGCGTCGGGCCCTGGGCTGATGGCTCGGAGCCTGGAGCCTGTTTCCGATTCTGTGTCTCCCTCTCTCTCTGCCCCTCCCCCGTTCATGCTCTGTCTCTCTCTGTCCCAAAAATAAATAAAACGTTGAAAAAAATATATAAATAAAAAAAATAATAAATAAAATTGAAAAGTATTGCCTACCTTGCGATTTTGTTGTAAGGATTAAAGATAGTGTACATAAAGTTCCCTGACACATACATGGTAGGTAAATAATATATAGTATCTGTTCTTATTATAAATTCTAACACCTATGTGCTATTCTGCTGACTTCTTTGCCCAAACAAAATTTTCAAATATATTGTGGAAATGAATAAAGGGAAGCCTTGCTAAGGCAGAGCTAGTACTGTGGGGAGGCTAGAAAGGGAAGGCTACCACTCAATGTCAATTACAGGAAAAACTGTCAATTACAGACTCCAACAGAAGTGTCCATCACAGAGCCCAGCGGAAGAATCTTCAACAGGGAGGAATCAGCAACTACAAGTCCCAACAGCAAAAGATGTATGTTGCACCTCCTACAAGAAATCAACTACCCTGCAGCTCAGCCAATGGGAAACTAATGTCACCCTGAACGCTTGTTTTTGTCTAACGGACTTTTGTTCAAAACAACCCCTCTCTCCCCTGCCCAGCCAAACTTCCTCCTTCTTCTCCATAAAATTACACTTGAACTTGCTTACGGTTTTGCTGAAGCTTGCCTGTCCTGAAGTGCAATCTCTTGCTATTTCTGCATAAACTATTTTTTGCTGGTAAAGTAACTGATAGTTTTATTTTTAAGGTGAACAATACATACCTATATTCCATATACACACACACACACACACACACCTGTGTATATATGTATATACACAGTATTTACATATTTTTTCTGCTTGGATCATATTATTAGAAATTGAAAATGCATGTATTTCTGTTGACAAAACAAATCTGATTTTTACATTTAGAAATAGTTTTTAATAGGATTTTATAGATATGATAGCAATCCTGAATACCCTATAGCTGTAACAAATGACTTACATACTATGAACACTAAAGCAATGCGCTTCAAATGTAGGAAATACTTACAAGACCTAAAAAGCAAGTACAGAATAACTTGTTAAATAATATCAGATTGCAGTCCTGATGATCTCTAACTGGGAGACAAAATATGTTTTACAACTAATATTTCAAAGTTCTGACAATCCAGAACTGGAAGTTAACTAGCTAATGATGTCTGGACCACAGGACAGACCTAAAACGATAATCATGGACATTTAGTATTTGCAAAGGACCATGAGATAGAGGGCAAAAATGAAGATAATCTCTCAATCTTATAGCTTACCCTAAATAGCAATAAAGCAAGTTGTTTCCCCAAAGTTACATAACAATTGTCAAACATAAAGCTGGATACTAGTTAAAGGCTGTCAAGACAGATTTTATTTAGCTATAACTACTACAGTAGAGAAGGGTCCGGCGTAAACTGAGCTCTACTTGGATTTGTGCAGAGGTAACTAGGTGTTTTAAAGGCAGAATGAAAGTAGGGAAGGGCAGTAAGCAGAGGCACCTGCAGATTCAGGAAAGTGAAAAATTATAAATAGTGGGATAAGAGGTCAATGTCAATGCCATTCAGCCATCTGTGCCTGCTAACTAGCACTATTGAAGTTAGGCTCTACCCTCCCACAGTGACTTGGAGACAGGGGCCCTATCCTTCCTGATGATTACATTTCGAAAGAATGGCTTTCAAGTCCTTGAAAAAGAGACCCCTTGGTTGTAGGAGATCAGCACACATCTCAAAGGGACAAGCTTGTTTGTTTTTGTTAATACGTGCCCTAAGACAGGGAGGTGTGGGGAGAAGGGGGCTAGCCTCAGGTGTTCGGCGGAACAAATGGTCAGTTCTTTGGGCAGCTTTGAGCTTTTCCGGACAGGAACTCAAGGGGGGCTGGGTCATCACAGAGACAGAGGCTTTGACTTCTAGAAGCCCTGTTAGAATTTGGTCAAGGAGGGACTTTTTGTCACAATTCTCCTACCTGTGACATGGTAGCTCCATCTGTTCGAGGCCAGACCAATCAGGCTGAGGTCCAGTGTCAGAACCTGTGTCCCTCAGCAGGCTGCAGTCCATTCAGTGGCAAAGTCACACAGCACAGATCTTAGCAAGTTCCCAAAAAAGCCCAGTGTAATTTACAGGAAGGAATAAGCAAGGAAAAATGGCTATAACCACAACAAAGCAAAACCATCCAGCCATCCCTGGGGGAAAAAAATAAAAACAAAAACTACTCAATCAGTCATTTGTTTACTTAAGAAATTCTCATTTTGTGTAAGTTATTGTTCTGCTGCTGACGAACATCCAGAGATGCATACCTCATATCCCCTGCATTCAAAAGCTTAACATCCAAGAATGCTTACAAATAACTCTAATATAAAGCCTAATTTAAATGCTTTTAAAATGATAGAGATGATTTGTGGCAAAGAAGTACCAGGGAAGAAGGGCTCTTGGGTGACTCAGTTGTTTAAGCATCCGACTTCAGCCTGGGTCATGATCTCACGGCTTGTTGAGTTCAAGGCCCATGTTGGGCTTTGCACTGACAGCAGGGAGCCTGCTTCAGATTCTCTGTCTCCCTCTCTCTGCCCCTCCCTTGCTCATGTTCTCATTCTCTCTCTCTCTCTCTCTGTCTCTCTCTCTCTCTTTTTCTCTCTCTCTCAAAAATAAACCTAAAAAAAAATCTTAAAAAGAAAGAAAGAAAGAAGTCCCAGGGAAGATTTGAATAATCAAGTAAGGCTTTGTGCCAGGTTGAGTAAGCCTTGAAGGAATGGTCACATTTCAATACTTAGAGAAAAGAACCTATAGTCATCAAAATGAGGACTCATCATTAAATGAGAGGAAATTGCAAAAACTGTCCAATACCAACAGATCAGAAGATAATTTAGAGATTATCCTCTTCATTAATAAGTTAACTATTTTACCATTTACTATTAAACATGGGCCTTCACTGTCAAGTCATTTGGCAACTACAGGAAGTCAGATATTGATCCTTCCCCAGAGGGATTTTTTAAGTAGTCAGTGTTAAGTTGGGAAGAATCCAAGCAATTATCAATTCCCAACACCTGACATTTTCAAATAAATAAAGGAAGGAGTAAAGTGATGGGTCACATGCGCTAGGTTATGGTGATTGACAGAGGAAAGGTCTCCCTGCTTTCTTCATACCACATTAGTCTTTGCTAGTATATTTTACTCTAGGCCCAGTAAAGGGTAACCCAGAGGTAAATGTGGAAAAGACACTGAAAATTGCTAACTTGGGGAAACTTTTGAAGTCATCAATTGACATGGAGACACTAGACCTCAGAGAGCAGTTTTCAGGAAGATAGCTAATTCTATATTGGACACATCTGGTATGTTTACTGAAGGATGGAACTAAATATGTCTATTTTTTCTGTAGGAATTATGAGTCTGGAGCTTGAGAGAAGTGGAAATCGAAAATATAGATTGAAGAACAATCAGTTGTAGATGGTCTGTGAAGCCACAAGAGTGGACCAACAGATCCCTCAAAATCCACTTCTCTTTTTTTCATTAAAATAATCTTGCATGGAAATGCAAGCTGGTGCAGCCACTCTGGAAAACAGTATGGAGGTTCCTCAAAAAACTAAAAATAGAACTACCCTACGACCCAGCAATTGCACTACTAGGCATTTATCCAAGGGATACAGGTGTGCTGTTTTGAAGGGACACATGCACCCCATGTTTATAGCAGCACTATCAACAATGGCCAACGTATGGAAAGAGCCCAAATGTCCATCAATGGATGAATGGATAAAGAAGATGTGGTATATATACACAATGGAGTATTACTCAGCAATCCAAAAGAATGAAATCTTGCCATTTGCAACTACATGGATGGAATTGGAGGGTATTATGCTAAGTGAAATTAGTCAGTCAGAGAAAGACAAAAATCATATGACTTCACTCATATGAGGACTTTAAGAGACAAAACAGATGAACATAAAGGAAGGGAAAGAAAAATAATATAAAAACAAGGAGGGGGACAAAACAGAAGAGACTCATAAATATGGGGAACAAACAGAGGGTTACTGGAGGGGTTGTGGGAGGGGGGATGGGCCAAATGGGTAAGGGCACTAAGGAATCTATTCCTGAAATCATTGTTGCACTATATGCTAACTACTTTGGATGTAAATTTAAAAAAAATAAAAAATTAAATTAAAAAAATAATAATCTTGCAAATCAGATATAAAAACATTAGTTTTACTAGGTGTACCACTGTGGGTTGGAAAACATCATCAAAATGATTTCAGAATAATAAGTAAGCCTTTATGAACAAGGATTAAATTCAATAATTATTTTAAAAAATCAATAGGATGAGTTTAGAGCAATATTCAAAATAAAGTCATATCTCCCATGAAAACATGACTTTCTTGACCAGGAACCCTTGACATTTGATGGTACCTTTCTATTTTAATTTTATCATTTCTGGTTCACCATTTCAAGGAAAGCAGGTTAGAAGCATTCATTGACTTCCTAGTATATTCTAAATAATGGAGACACAAAGATGTAAACACCCAAATGTAAGTCTTCTTCACTTTACTGAATGCCTCCTAGTTTCCTAGATATTGTCCTGGCACTGATGTTACAGTGGTAGACAAGAGAACCCCAACGCTCAAGTGCTTACATTCTAGTAGGTTCCCAGTCTTGGTTGTTTATGTATGTTGAATCAGCACAGGAAGATGGGGGCTCTTACGCAATATACAACTTTTAGGCAAGTAATAATTAATTAAGCAATATGATAGTCTGAGTTAAACAGCCCTTATTCCTTAAAGAGTACATTGTTTAGTGATTTGAACCCTTGTGTCCTCCAAATATAGGAAGAAGGCTGTTGTTGAGTCAATATTACATAATGCTGACAAATTCTTGGTAAACATTCATGTACTCCCAGACCATATGAAAATGACTCTTTGATTGTCTTTGGAAATATCACATTGAAATTTCCAATATTATATCTACGGTCACTTATTTTTTTCAAACTCGATTTTTATGTTATAATTTTCCATATTATATCTACAGTCAATTATTATTTACAACCTAGATTTTTGTCTTCCTTTTAAATATGAGTATCTTTCAAAGTAGTAGCACAACTTTCTAAATTCCCTTAGGTAGAAATCTTCCCAGGCTATTTTATGTAAAATCCTATGTTCAGTTGTGTGATATTTCCGCTTGTAGTCCTTGAATTTTGTTCCAGTATCAAAATCTTTTCTAGCCATTTATTTAATCTTTTTACTAGATTGTCAATGAAGAAAAATGATATCACTGTTAGAAAATATTTACTATTGGGGCACCTGGGTGGATCAGTTGGTTGAGCGTCTGACTCTTGATTTCAGCTCAGGTCGTGATCTCATTAGAACAGGCCCCACATTGGACTCCATGCTGAGCATGGGGCCTACTTCAGATTCTGTCTCCCACCCTCTCTCTGCCCTTCCCCCACTCATGATCTCTCTCTCTCTCTCTTTGTCTCTCTCTCTCAAAATAAATACACACTAAAAAAAGAAAATATTTACTATTTAGTATCTAATTATAATGACATGTATTCTTCTCACCGTTCCCTAAAGACCAACGTAGTCAAACATAATTCTTTTCCCAGAAAATGTAGTGTAACATATATTGTCTTAACTTGAGATAATAGCCAATGGAAAATTAGGAAATGAGATATGCAAAAAGTATTGAAAAGAATAAATACTAAGGGCAGTATTAAAATTAAAAAAAAAATTCCAGTATGGAGAATCTTTAGTGGCAGGTGTTCATACAAAATAATTACAAACCCAAAACAATGAAAAAAGAGGTGGGTATGACTCTCCTCCCCCACAAAAGGTCCATGTAACCAGGCCAGTGGAGTGGGAATACTTGACTTGACTATGGCCATTTTGGGCCCACCACTCTTCCAAGAACAAGCTTCTGGGAAGGAGGGCTCCTCACAGCATGGGAGAAAGGAGCAGCACCACAGCATGGGCTGTGTCCCACCCCAGCCATTTGGCTTCTGTCCACTTCACACCTCAATCCTTCAAGAGGAAGTCTTTACAGCTTAGTATGGGGTGATTAGGGGACTGGGCCAACTCCATCCCTTTCCAAACCCAGGTATCTACCTCATGCTTCAGTTTCCTTCCTCCCAGTGACTAGCTAGCTTGGATTACCAGGCCCTGTTAGTGGGCCACCTGGCCCAAACCAAGTAATTACCATAACATCTCATATATTAGACATTGTGTGAACGGTAGGCCCTCAAAGGCTGCTGGAATTACTGTGGGCTGGCCCTAGTCAAACAGACTATCTTGTCTTTCCAGCCTGCTATAGCAAATTACCACAGACCAGGTAGCTTATAATCAACAGAAATGTGTTTCTCAGGGCGCCAGGGTGGCGCAGTCGGTTAAGCGTCCGACTTCAGCCAGGTCACGATCTCGCGGTCCGTGAGTTCGAGCCCCGCGTCGGGCTCTGGGCTGATGGCTCAGAGCCTGGAGCCTGTTTCCGATTCTGTGTCTCCCTCTCTCTCTGCCCCTCGCCCGTTCATGCTCTGTCTCTCTCTGTCCCAAAAATAAATAAATGTTGGGAAAAAAAATTAAAAAAAAAAAAAAAAGAAAGAATTGTGTTTCTCATAGTTTTGGAGGATAGAGATCCAAGAGTAGGGTATGAGCATGGTCAGATGAGGGCACTCTGCCAGGTCACAGACGTCTTGTATCCTCACATGGTGGGAAGGGCACATCTCCCTAAATCCTCATCTACTAATACTATTACCTTTGGGAGTTAGGATTTCAGCATATAAATTTGGGGGGGGGGGGGGGAGACACAAACATTCAGACCATAACAGAACTAAATAGTAAAACTCTTCAATCTGCAAATTACACAACCAAGTATTTAAGGGACGATCATCTGATTCTGCTTCATAGGTTTGATTTTGGGGTTTTGTTTTCTGAGGGAGGATTCTCACTGGTCAAAGCATGGTGGCATTTATTTTCTAATTTTTCATAACTCTGTATGGATATAGTTCAAAAAAGAAAAAAAATCTGCTCATGTTTTTGGTATTGATGTTGTTGTTTTATGTTGTTATTAAGGCTACCACTTTCTCCCTTGTCTCTTCATAGTGTTTCTCAGCCTGCTTTTTCTTGTTCAAAAGCCTTGCAGCAAGACAGGAGACTCACAGATTGCTCACTAACATTTTATACTTTTGCTTTTAAATTTACTAGTTATTTTGAGATATGAACATTCTCTGGCTTTGAGTTTTGTGAGGGCATGGTTTTTGCATATTTTTTTTTAACCTCCTTGTTGTTTTGTAATACTTGGGGAGGAAGTAATGGGAGACAGGAATCAAAGCAGCTACTGTTATCTTCAACTATCCTGAAATCCTAGGAAATTCTTATCAACAAACAGGGTTGAAACAATAGAATATCCTCTAGGAAAAGGAATGAACTCCAACTCCTACCTTATACCATGTACAAAAGATTAATTCAGGTCGGATCATGAACCTAAACATGAAACCTAAAGCCATAACGCTTCTAGAATAAACCATAAGATAATGTCTTCTTGATATGTAGATCAAGATTATTTAAGTATGACACAGAGAAGAATCAGTATAAAAAAAAAAATTAAGGCTTCATCAAAATTGAAAGCTTCTCACAAAAGGCTCTGTTAATAAAAATGATCAAGCAAGCCACAGAATGTGTAACCATATTCATATTATTCCAAATTGAAAGAAATGTATCTAGACTATATAAAGAACTCTTAAAATGCAATAATTAAAAAGACAATTCCATTTTTAAAAATAGGCTCACAAATATTTCAAAAAGGATATATGAGTGTCTGAAAGGCACTTCAAGAAGTACTCAGCATCATTAGTAATCAGGGAAATACAAATTCAAACTCCAATGAAATACTGTAACACATACATGAGAATTGTTAAAAATAAAACACCAGTAATATGCTATGTTGAGGAGCAACCAGAATGCTCACACATTGCTGGTACGAATGTAAAATGATATAATCAACTTGGGAAAAGGCTTGGCAGTTTCTTATATAATTAAATACACACTTACGATATGACTCGGCTATTATACCCCTTCATGTTTACCCAAGAGAAATGAAAACAAATGACCACAATGACCTGTACAAGACCGTTCATAGCAGCTTTATTCAGAATAGCCCCAAACTGTAAACCCAATGCCTATTAATGAGACAATGCACAAATGTTGATGTATCCATTCAATGGAAAATTTCTTCGACAACATGGCCTCGTCTCAAGCACGTTTTACACACAGCAAGCTCTTGTGCGGGCACGCGTTCCATCAAACAATCACAATAAAGCTGGTTGGAGTAGTAAAGGAATGTCAGCAGAGATCACCAAACTTGCTGCAGCAAAAAGTCATTTCCCGAAAATCTAGTCTCATCTCATGCTTTCAAGTCATGACTACTAAAGCCATCAGAGAGAGATTAGGAGTCACTCACAAAATTGATTCTTCCTACTTACGCGTCTCTCATCCACGGGGAGAGAATAGGAGGTGCTGGGACAGGGCCTAGAATTCCATTATCCACTTTAGTTTGGTTGGCACTTGTTTGATACTAAATGCTCTAAACTTGTTTCTGATGAACAATGGTGCATAGTACAAAACCCAACCGTAATTGGCAGGGAAAGTCAAGAAAGCCCAAAAGAAAAAAAAAAAAAAGAAAGAAAGAAAAAAAAGAGCCTAAGGCATTTGTGTTTTAGCTGCACTGCCTAAGCAATTCGTAAAGGAAGGAATGAAGCCAGTAACCTGGTTTGAACAGCCCTATCGTATCATCATTTCATGAGAACTTGGCATTACATTATGAAAAAGCCAATGTCTAAAGTTGTAACTTGTTTTAGTAGGTAATAATGTTCATGCATTTTTTAAAGATAGAATTTCACTGTCTCCTATGAATTGACTACTTCTGTTTTCTCATATAAAATAATTTAAGGGAGAAATCTGGGATTGCCCAAGGCCTTGCAGTATGTTAAGGAAGGTAGTACAGCAAAAAGCAGCTCCGGAATAGCAACATGGGGTTGGATAAGTGTCTTAAGTTTGGTTCTCCAGAAGCAGACGCTGAGATCAGGATTCACCTGCACATGATTCATTACGGAAGGATTCCTAGGGGAGATGGTAAGGCAATGGAGGAGGCGGGTCAGAGATAAAATGGGGAAGGCAAGCAAAGATGTGACCAAAGATTTGATAAGCTTCAGCCTGATCCCAGTGGCAAACTGTAATGTCAGTTACACCTCAGAGGTATTCTAACCTCTAAGGTAAGGAAGTAAGAGGTAAGGAAACCCAAGAGCCATTGTTGAACAACAGGCAGGGGCCAGAGTAATAAACTTTCGGTCATTTTTGCTCTCTGAATCTGCTGGCAAATCAGCTCAATGGCCCCGGGGCAGTTCTCTGAAAAGGAGCCACAGCCATTGAAAGCACATCTCAGGGCATGCTCTCAGCCCTCAGGGAAAATACAAAAGGGTGTCCAAGAAATCTGGGTGGGACATCAGCATTGCCCACTAAATCCAGGATATTTTCTACAAAGATTGGCCAGGAAAAGAGGTGACTACAACGTTGAATGCTCATCAATTTGCACCTTCTCTCTTATTTATTTTTAATTTATTATTTTTTTAATGTTTATTTATTTTTGAGAGGGAGAGACAGAATGCCAGCAGGGGAGGGGCAGAGAGAGAGGGAGACACAGAATCTGAAGGGCTCCCGGCTCTGAGCTATCAGCACGGAGCCCAATGCAGGGCTCGCACCCATGAACTGTGAGATCATGGCCTGAGCCAAAGTTGGACGCTTAACTGACTGAACCACCCAGGTGCCTCTGCAACTTCTGTTTTATTCTGAAGAAGTAGTTCCAGCACTCATCACACTGAAAAAAAAAATTATATATGTACATGTGTATATATAAGTACATCTAGATCTATACTTTTTCATGACTGGAAATTATTATATTACTTTATATTTATTTTTTAGAAATTACATTTATTTTTCCAGGGGCACCTGGGTGGCTCAGTTGGTTGAGAATCCAACTCTAGATTTTGGCTCAGGTCGTGATGGGGGGTCTTGGGATCAAACCGCATGTGCTTATCATGGAGCCTGCTCGAGATTCTCTCTCTCCCTCTCCTTCTGCCCCTCCCTCACCCCCTCTCTGTCTCTCTATCTCTTTATCTCTCTCTAAAAATAAAAAATATATAAATATAAATAAACTTATATTCCCATTCACCACTGATGGAAAATTCTATTTATCATTTTAATGACTTTTTTATATTCTGTGTGCAACAAGTATCTTTTACATGTGCATTGGAAAACATCACATTTGTGCACAGAAAAATTGCTAATAATGAGATTGCTAAATGAAAGAAAACATACAGTTTTATTTTTGAAGCTATTGCCACAATGTCCACCAGAAATACTGCAACCACTTTAGCATTCCATCAACAATCTACTAAAAAACCTGTTGGCCAACATCTTCACCAAGATTATTGATTAGGTAGATCATCAATGTTTATAATTTTTGCTATCTGAAATTTTTTAAAAGATAAATTATTGTTGGGCTGCCAGAATGGCTCTGTCAGTTGAGCATTGGATTGACTTCAGCCCAGGTCATGATCCCAGGGTTGTGGGATTGAGTCCAGTGTGGGACTCCATCCACATTGACTGTGGAGCCTCCTTAAGATTCTCTCTCTCTCCCTCTCTCTCTCCCTCTGCCTCTCTTTCTCTTTCTCTCTCTCTCTGTCTCTCTCTCTCTCTCTCTCTCTCTCTCTCTCTCAGAGCACCTGGGTGGCTCAGTTGGTTAAGCGTCTGACTCTTGATTACTGCTCAGGTCATGATCTCTCTATTTGTGAGACAGAGCCCTGTGTCGAGCTCTGTGCTGACAGCAAGGAGCCTACTTGGGATTCTCTCTCCCCCTCTCTCTCTGCCCCTTCCCTGCTTATGTGCACACTCTCCCTCTCTCTAAAAATAATAATAACAATAATAATAATAATAAATTAAAAGATAAATTATTGTTTTAATTTACATGTATTAATGGAGTGGTTGAAATTTTTAATATGTTTATTAGCCATTTGTATTTCTTTTCCTTTGAAATGTTTCATCATATCCTTTGATCATTTTGTATTAGTTTTTAATCACTCATTGATTAATGTCTATTTCTAGACTTTTTATTTTGCCCAACTCTTCTGTATTCTCTAGAAATAAACCATTTTAATCTCTGTAATTTCATAATATGTTTTAATTTCTAGTAGGGCTAATACCTACTCAATGCTTTATTCCTTCAGAAATTTACTCCTGAATATTTTCATATGTTTATATTTCTAGAGAAAAGCTTGGTAGTACTTTGAGAATTTGTACTATCTTGTCCTCGTATTAATTATATTTTTAATCAGTAAGTTAATTTATGGATAATTATCATATTTAACATACTAAGTTTTCCTTTTGAAGAGTACTGTATGTCTGCATTTACTAAAGTATTTCTCAATTTTACAACTCTCAGTAGAGTTTTAGGGTTTTATTCACAGTCATGCCCATTTCTTGTTAAATATGTACCAATGTATAATCATTTCATTTGCCTTTCAGAATAAATATTTTCTTTTCTAAATTGAAGTATAATTAACACTCAGTGTTATATTAGTTTCAGTTGAATAATAAAGTGATTCAACAATTCCATACATCACCCACTGCTCATCACAAGTGTACTCCTTGGGGCTTCTGGGTGACTCAGCTGGTTAAGCAGCTGACTCTTGGTTTTGACTCAGGTCATAATCTCATGATTGGTGAGATCAAGCCCCACGTTGGGCTTTGAGCTGACAGCACAGAGCCTGGTTGGGATTCTCTCTCTCCTCTCTATCTGCCCCCCACCCTGCTCACATGAGCTCAAGCACACACACATGCTCTCTTTCTCTCAAACTAAATAAATAAACTTAAAAAATTAAAAAAATAAACCACACGTGCACTCCTTAATCTCCTTCACCTATTTCCCCCATCCTCTGACTCACCTCCCTTCTGGCAAGGTCCAGTTCTCTGTATGTAAGAGTCTGTTTTTGTCTTTTTTAATTTTGCTTATTGGTTTGTTTTGTTTCTTGAATTCCACATATAAGTGAAATCATATGGTGCGTGTCTTTCTCTGACTGACTTATTTCACTTCACATGTACCTTCTAGGCCCATGCATGTTGTTGCATATAACAAGTGTTCATTCTTTTTTATGGTTGAGTTATTGGACAGTTGGAGGGATGCTTACATATCTTAGCTATTGTAAATCATACTGCAATAAACATAAGGGTGTAAATACCTTTTTGAATAAGTGTTTTCATTCTCTTTGGGTAAATACAGTAGTAGAATTACTAGATCTTATAGTAGTTGTATTTTGAATTTTTTGAGGGATCTCCACCCTGTTTTCTGCAGTGTCTTCACCAGTTTGCATTTCCAACGACAGTTCACTTGGGTTCCTCTTTCTCCACATCCTCACCAACACTTATTCTTTATTCTGTTTTTATTTTAGCCATTCTGGCAGGTGTAAAATTGTGGTTAAATTTGCATTTCCCTGATAATTAGTGATGTTGGGCATGTTTGCATGTTGTCTGGTAAGGAAGAAGTAAGGTTCACCATTTGCAGACGATATGATACAACATATAGAAAACTTTAAACACTCCACCCCAAAACTACTAGAACTGATGAATTCATTAAAGGTGTAGAATACAAAAATAATATACAGGGGCTCCTGGGGGGCTTAGTCGGTTAAGCTTCCAACTTCAGCTCAAATCATGATCTCACAGTCCGTGAGTTCAAGCCCCATGTCAGGTTCTGCGCTGACAGCTCAGAGCCTAAAGCCTGCTTCAGATTCTGTTTCCCTCTCTCTATGCCCCTCCCCCACTTGCACTCTGTATCTCTCTCAAAAATAAAATAAAAACATAAAATTTTTTTAAAAAAATAATAATAATATACAGAATTCTGCATTTATATACACTAATAATTAAGTAGTAAAAAGAGAAATTAATAAACAATCCCATTTACAATCGCACCAAAAAGGAATAAAATACCTCGGAATAAGCTTTTTTTTTTAAATTTTCTTAATGTTTATTTATTTTTGAGAGACAGAGACATGGTATGAGTGGGGGAGGAACAAAGAGAGGGAGATACAGAATCTGAAGCAGTCTCCAGGCTCTGAGCTGTCAGCACAGAGCCCGACGCGGGGCTGAACTCACGAGCTGTGAGATCAGGACCTGAACCAAAGCCGTCGGATGCTCAGCCGACTGAGCCCCCGAAGAATAAGCTTAATCCAGGAGGTATAAGACCTGTACTCTGAAAATTATAAAATGTTGATAAAAGAAACTGAGGATGACACAAATAGAAAGATATTCTATGCTAATAAGTTAGAAGAATCAATATTGTTAAAATGTCTATACTATGCAAATGAATCTACAGATTTAATGCAATCCCTATCAAAATACTAACAGTTTTCACAAAACTAAAACAAATAATCCTAAAATTTGTATGGAACCGCAAAGGACCCTGAAGAGCAATCTTGAAAAAGAACAAAGCTGGAACTATCACAATTCCGATTTCAAGATATACTACAAAGGTGTAGTAATCAAAACGCTCTGATACAGGCACAAAAATAGAGACATAGATCAATGGAACAGAATGGAGAGCCCAGAAATAAACTCATGCTTATCTGGTCCATTAATCTACAGCAAAGGAGGCAAGAATATGCAATGGGAAAAAAGACAGTCTCTTCAACAAATGGTGTTAGGAAAACTGGACAGCTACATGCAAAAGAATGAAACTACCACTTTCTTAAACCATACACACACAAAAAAACCTCAAAATGGATTAAAGACCTGTGAGACCTGAAGCCATAAAACTCCTAGAAGAAAACAAAAGCAGTAATCTCTCTGACATCAGCCATAGAAACATTTCTCTAGATGTTTCCTCAGGCAAGGGAAACAAAAGTAAAATTCAGCTGTTGGGACTACACCAAAGTTAAAAAGCTTCTGCACAGCAAAGGAAACCACCAACAAAGCAAAAAGTCCACCTGCTGAATGGGAGAAGATAATTGCAAATGATATATCCAATACGGGGTTAATATCTAAAATACATAAAGAACTTATACAACTCAACACCAAAAAACCCACACATAATCCAATCAGAAAAGATCAGAGGACCCGAATAGACATTGTTAATTTTTCTGTGTGTGGACTTCTTACTTTTGGCAATATTCACAAAGGTTTTGTATTTTTTGTTTGTTTTTTTGTGTTGTTTTTGTTTGTTGTTTTTGTTTCGCCATGCCATCTAAGACAAAAAAAACCAAAAATGAGTCAATACTTTCTATCCCGTATCTACCACGTCAGCGATATAGAGAAGAAATGAGAGGAAGATGTTACCCTAACAGCCCCATCTTTCCATCAGCACTGCATAACTCAGTTGCAGTTTAACACTGCAATCATAATTTATTTAAGGTGATAACAGGTATTCAGTATTTACTTAAACATGAGGATACTTGTCCTTTCCCATGAATTGACTTCCTTTGTTTTCCGTTGTTAAAACATCAAACAAAGATTGTGTAAATCCCTGCTCATTTTAAGCAGAGTGCTATATTATAGAGATTCATAAAGCAGCTAATGGATGACGGCACATGATTGGTTGATAAAAGATTTGTGACAAAGGTCCACAAGAAATTGAAGAGAGAAGACCTGGACAGGAGGTTCCAATCATCTCATACTGCTCTCTTTTTGTTGACATGCCTTCTTCTTTCTGTTGTGAAAGTGCCCTTATTGCCTGAAAGTCCTTACTTTTTTTGTTTTTCCTGTCATTTATTCCTTCAACTAATTTTTATTAAGAAACTAGTATAGGCCAAACACTACTGAAAACATAACAAAATAAATATTTCCTTCCTTGAAGATACTCAGTGTAATGAGGGAAAGAGGTAAATAAATTAAATATTAAAATGGGGCGTGGTGTAATTAATCCTCTACGCAAGGCTATGAATGCAGTTAGCTGGGGTTGGAGGCAACGGACAAAGTGAAGAAGGTTGTAGGAATGTAAATTGGTACAGTCACTGTGAAAAGCAGTATGGAGCCTCCTCAAAAAAAATTAAAAGGAGAACTATCATATCCAGTAATTCCACTTCATGTATATGTTGAAAGAAATAAAATTACTATCTCAAAAAGATATTTGTATTTTTTTCACAATAGCCAAGATATACAAACAACCTAAGTGTCCATTGATGTATAAGTGGATAAAGAAAGTGTGGTACACACAAGCGTGCATGCACACACACACACAGACACACACACACACACACACACACACACATACACTAGAGTATTACTCAGCCATATAAAGAAGGGGGAAAAATAGGAAAAGGAATCCCTTCCTGCCTTTTGTGATAACATGGATAAACCATGGGAGCATTATACTAAGTGAAGCAAGTCAGGCAGATGGAAAAACAGATACTGTAAAAGCTCACTTACATGTGGAATCTGAAGAGGTCAAACTCATTGACAGTGTTCATTGGTGGTTACCAGGGGCTGGGGGTGGAGAGAAATTGGGAGATGTTGGCTAAAGGGTACAAATTTCCAGTTGTAAGATGAATAAGTTCTGGGGATTTAATGTATAGAATGGTGACTATAGTGAATACTACTGAATTGTATACTTGCAAGCCCCTAAGAAAATAAATCTTAAAAGTTCTCAACACACATACACACGCACGCACACAGTAATAACCACATGAGGTGATGGAGGTGATAACCAACCTTATTTGGTAATCATGTTACAATATATACTTGCATCAAATGATCACATTGTACATCTTAAACTTACACAATTATATTTCAATAAAGCTGGGGGTAAAAGGGGAAAGGAAAAAAAGAAGACACTACCAGGAGAAGTCAGGCTTGCAAATGATCAGGTGCTATCCAAGGAAGAAAAAAAAAAAATCTTTACAGGCCAAAAAGGCTCGGGACCGGGAAACAAGGGGCAACACAGAGTCCTGAGTAGCCGGGCATAGTATAATGTGGAAAATGTCAAGTTATGGGGCTGGACAGAGACATTCCCAAATCTTTATTTTGAAAAGCTCACATTTTGCCAATTAAAACAAACACAAACAATATTCAGCTATACTACGATGTAAACACAACTCTCAAAAGCCACTGAGGAGGTAGATTTAGATTTCTGTATATTGTTGTTTTGTCTCTGCAGATTCACCATGTGTATGGTCACTGCATTCCTGTTAAGAAATTGGTTATAGGGGTGCCTGGGTGGCGCAGTCGGTTAAGCGTCCGACTTCAGCCAGGTCAGGATCTCGCGGTCCGTGAGTTCAAGCCCCGCGTCGGGCTCTGGGCTGATGGCTCAGAGCCTGGAGCCTGCTTCCGATTCTGTGTCTCCCTCTCTCTCTGCCCCTCCCCCATTCATGCTCTGTCTCTCTCTGTCCCCAAAATAAATAAACGTTGAAAAAAAAAATTAAAAAAAAAAAGAAATTGGTTATAGAGATTTAGAGGGATTTTTTCATAGACTTGCTATTCCACAAAGTACACAGGAGCGTAGGGATGCTTCAGACTGAGAAGTATTAGGCCAAAATCATCCACCCTAACTTGAATTCTGGTCTCTAGAGGTATTTCCAGGGTTTTTTTTGTTTTTGTGTTTAATGTCATCAAAATAATGGTACAAAATGTACTCATGTTTAAACTCTGTGCCCTGGGAGCTTGTTCCTTGTTCTTTGAATGCTCATAGTCGAATCAGCTGAGCCAAGTCAGCTGACAAACAACTGTTGCCACACTTCAGTCAATGCAACCCCTGATGACAAGCTTTTCGGGCTGTTGCTCTTTTCCCTATGAGGCACACCCAAACCATACTGTGACTCATTGGGGGGATAGCTCGAGCTCGTCTGTCATGGCAACTAAATAACTCCACACAAGTAAAAAGGTAACAGGACATGTGGCACAAATGGGTATTTTTGAGCTGTTGAAGTCTACATCACCTATTTAATCCTCTCCAAATGTTTGGGGAGTTCCACGAGCTGACAGAAGAGGGAATAAGCTTGGTATTACGGATTCTCCTGGGTGATTGACAGCTGTGGCTACAAATACTCCCTTTTACGTTGCCTTGGAACATTTTTTTCTGGAAGCGATAGCTCTCTGTGAGGCATTCGCAGAAATCTTGGCCACCAGGTACCTGAAGTACAATTCTGGATCAGAACAGAAGAAACTGAGGTGATGAATAATAGTCCTGGCTGACTTAGGCTGTTGGAGCAGTTTCTTTAGGTCACTGAGGCCACTGTGACCATAGCATCTCTGCTTTCAAGGCTGGCCCTAGAATCTATGAGCAGAGAATTTACACTCAAAGGAATCAAAATGGTAAATAAGTAAATACATAGATAAATGTCCATTCTCAGTAGCAGTTAAAAGAATATAAATTAGAACCAGATGCATAGCCTATTTTAGCCCATATTAAATCGATTCCTCTTTCTTTCCACAAGGGCAGATGATTTTGCCTGCTTTTGCTCCCTGATATGTCCCAAAGTCCTGAAACATTGTCGGCATAGATATTTGGCGAAGGACAGTATGAATGGCAATACTCAAATATTAACCAACACGGGGTAAAATCAGAACATTCACACTGTACATTCACATGGTACAGTAGAGCAATTCTTTTAGAACTTCTGTCAGGAGGGGCGCCTGGGTGGCTCAGTCGGTTGAGCGTCCGACTTCAGCTCAGGTCATGATCTCACGGCTTGTGAGATTGAGCCCCGCGTCGGGCTCTGTACTGACAGCTCAGAGCCTGGAGCCTGCCTCTGATTCTGTCTCCCTCTCTCTCTGCTCCTCCCCTGTTCACTCTCTCTCTCTCTCTCTCACAAATGAATAAACATTAAAGAAAAAAATTTTTTTTAAAAATTATTAGATTTAGAACTTCTATCAGGAGAAATGAAAATTGTCTTCACTGTGATTGAGTAACTTTTCTCCTGGAAATTAATTTCTGACGAAGCAAAAGAGCTTTGTGAATAAAGCTGCTGATCCTAGCTGTACCCATTAGAGCAAAATCTTATCAAAAACTTACATGTCTGGCTCCATAGGAGTTTTCAAATAAATTATGGCTCATAAACCAGGTAAGATATTACATAGATGGAAAAAATAATTATAAACTTTATAAAATAAGCAAATAAGTATTACTTGGCTATAATTATATGTAATATGTATACATAAATGTTTATGAATGTATTCATAATATTCATAATATATTCATAATATATTCATATTCATGAATAAATGAAAAATAAAAATTTAGTTAGGATACTTCGATTTATTGGAAACATCCATTTTTACTTTTATTTTTTAATACAATTTTTATTTTTATTTTTATTTTATTTTTAAATATAATTTGCAGTCAAATTGGCTAACATACAGTGTATACAGTGTGCTCTTGGTTTTTGCGGTAGATTCCCATGGTTCATCGCTTACATACAACACCCAGCGCTCATCCCAACAAGTGCCCTCCTCAGTGCCCATCACCCTTTTCCCCTCTCCCCCACCCCCATCCACCCTCAGTTTGTTCTCAGTATTTGAGAGTCTCTTATGGTTTGCCTCCCTCCCTCTCTGTTTGCAACTATTTTTTCCCCTTCCCATCCCACATGGTCTTCTGTTAAGTTTCTCAAGTTCCACTTATGAGTGAAAACATGTGATATCTGTCCTTCTCTGATCGACTTATTTCAGGCAGCATAATACCTTCCAGTTCCATCCACTTTGCTGCAAATGGCAGGATTTCATTCTTTCTCATTGCCACATAGTATTCCATTGTGTATATAAACCACATCTTCTTTATCCATTCATCAGTTGATGGACATTTGGGCTCTTTCCATAATTTGGCTATTGTTGAAAGTGCTGCTATAAACATTGGGGTATATGTGCCCCTATGCAGGAGCACTCCTGTATCCCTTGGGTAAATTCCCAGTAGTGCTATTGCTGTGTCTAGGGTAGTTCTATTTTTAATTGTTTGAGGAATCTCCACACTGTGTTCCAGAGCGGCTGCACCAGTTTGCATTCCCACCAACCGTGCAAGAGGGTTCCCATTTCTCCACATCCTCGCCAGCATCTGTAGTTTCCTGAGTTGTTCATTTTAGCCACTCTGACCGGTGTGAGGTGGTATCTCAGTATGGTTTTGATTTGTATTTCCCTGATGAGGAGTGACATTGAGCAACTTTTCACGTGTCTGTTGACCATCTGGATGTCTTCTTTGGAAAAGTGTCCATTCATGTCTTCTGCCCATTTCTTCACTGGATTATTTGTCTTTTGGGTGTTGAGGTTGGTAAATTCTTTATAGATTTTGGATGCTAACCCTTTATCCAATATGTCATTTGCAAATATCTTCTCCCATTCTGTCGGTTGCCTTTTAGTTTTGTTGATTGTTTCCTTTGCAGTACAGGTTTTTATCTTGATAGGGTCCCAATAGTACATTTTTGCTTTTATGAATGTATTCATAACATTCAGAATATTATGAATATATTCTAATATATTCATTTTCTTGAGTAAATGATGAAAAATAAAAATTCAGTTAGTATACTTTGATTTATTGATAAAATTAATTTTTTTAAATGTTTTACTTATTTTTGAGACAGAGAGAGACAGAGCATGAGCAGGGGAGGGGCAGAGAGAGAGGGAGACACAGAATCTGAAGCAGGCTCCAGGCTCTGAGCTGTCAGCACAGAGCCCGATGCGGGGCTCGAACTCACAAACCGGGAGATCATGATCTGAGCTGAAGTCGGATGCTTAACCGACTGAGCCACCCAGGCGCCCCTGATAAAATTAATTTTTAAATAAAATTGTATTTAATTGTTTTATTAGTGGTTTTTAGAGATAAATGATATCCTTTTGATTTCAATTTTTATACGTTATGTTCAAAGTTTTCAGTCTCCTTTTCTCAAGTGATTGGTGAGGGGGTTGGGAGAAGGAATCTTAACTGTGACATTGCTGTGAAGGAACCATGTGTGTATACATGGTAGGATACTACAAACAGAGTAAAGCCTGAAAACATAGGAAGGAAAAATTATATTCTCTTCACCTGCCAAATGTGAGTCACGAAGAGTGCCTGAGGTCTTACTAGATTATCTCTGCGTCCTTCTTTTATGCCACAACACATACAATGAAAAAAAAAGTCCTCCCACCTGCCCAAATGAAAATGATATAAGTAACCCTTTTGTCAATAGGTCAGAGTGTTGTTCTTTTTGTTCCTGTTTCTGACTTGCTGATAAGTCAAATATGACAAAGTTAGACAAACATGGAGGTCTTCACAAGAGCGTAGAGAGAGAGTGACCTTTCCATATTGCTTCTGATGGTTTCCACAAAGCTCTCTAAGATATTGGACCTCACCCTTGTGACTTTGTGAAAACTGACCTCACAGTATGCACACAGCTAGCTTTTCATGTGATGGCACCTTGAGAAAAGTATGTTCAGAGTGTTAAGGGTATCATTCCTGACTAAATGAAGCACTCAGAAAGATGAGTTAAGGAAACCCAGAAACAAGAATATTTCCACAATCTTGGAAATAAAATAAAAATAATGAAGTCTTTTTGGTTAAGGTCACAGATAAGAATTACATTTTCTGTATTATTTGGGGAATAATATGGGCATTTTAAAATATGCTTTTATGTACAAATACCAGTCTGTCTCAGGGGCTTAAAGTATACAGATGGCAAATGTCATCGAATATAATAGATGACTTAGTCAATCTGGAAGCTACTTTTAATCAACATTAATATAATGATTCAATATTACATAGGGTCAATTTTTTTAATGTCTTTAAAAAATAGTGCTTCTATTTCATAGGCACTAAAGTGAGGAAAAGTGTCTTAAATAATACAATTTTTCGTATGAAAAAACCTGAACGACCTTCCATAAAATATAATGCCATTTAATATAAATGAGGAAATCATTTACAATGGCAGACTTAGACAGTAATAAGGCAATCTTGATATTGGCCACAAGTCCGGGGCTCAGCATTATGCACCTAAGAAAAAGACTGAGAACACCACATGCGGGCTTATCTCACACTGCCCATACTTTATCAGATGAGAGAGCATTTTCGTACCCCGGAGAGTACTTCCTCTCTTGTTAATCTGCACACATGCTGAGCTTTAATGGGGAACTCATTCTTTTAATTCTTGGGAACTTTGAGCACTCTAATTTTGACATTTGTAAGATAGAAATTTCCAGCAACGAACTGACTATCGACTAATGAACCGTGACTCACCCAGTCTCACAGCATGTCTCTGTGGCTCCAGTCAAGTGCTGAAAATAAAGACTGGAAGCTGACACGGTGGTAGCCACAGCCCCTGATGCAGGCTCATCCTGTTCATTACGAAGAATGCCCCTCGCTTAGTCTCCCAAACTGAGGAGAAATGCCATTGTATGCCAGGGTTCCTTTAACCTGCTTACAGTTAGCTAATGAATACTAAAGAAAGAAGTACTATTCGTTCTTATTCCTAATAATGTGGGAACTTGGCAAATTCCCACAATGGGAATAATAAAGAAGATTAATAAGCTCACCATCTTATCATCTTACTGGTAATCCTCTTTCGCAGCCAGCTTTCATCCGGGCCTGTGTGTTCCTTCCTCTCATTTCAATGTACTAAGCTTTGAAAGAGTTTAATTACTGTGGAGTTTGAAGTATTAAAAGGAGACTAGAGACATAGATGTTTTTTTCTCGGACTATGAGACCTAACCCATTGTTTTTTTTTCTTTAATTTGGTAATGAGAGAAATGAGATAAAATGAGTTTTTTTCCATTTATTTTTTTCCCATTTAAATGACTATGTGTTACTCAACTTTTCCCCTCTATTTTCCTACACACCCTCTCCTCGAATTTAACTTTACATAATTATGGAGTGGCTTGCAACAAAATGCTTAATTTCTCTGTATCAACAGCTTCCTGTGGAAGCAAAGATAATCACAAAACTTCATAGTTCTGCTGTGCCAACCATTAAAAATATTAATGAAGAAACATACGTAAATTCTTGAAAACAAATCCCAAAGTTCTTCACCCAAGATAAGATAGCATATTATTCTTACAAGAGTATGTCAAAATGGCATTGGCTGTATACTCTTGTAACAGTGATGATGCTTTGAGATGCAAGTAATAAAAAAGCATCAGGTCTAATCAACCCAGGTTATTTATTAACTTATGCAAATGAGGGCCCGGAAGGATAATCTTTAGGCGTGATAAACTACTTCTTTGGGATTGCTTCTATAGGCTCTGTCCTTTTCCACCTGCCAGCTTTATCCTTAGCACCCCTTCCTACACGAAAGACTCTAGCACTCTTGGGTATATTCTACCTTGTTCACATGCAGGGTGAGGGAAGGTACCTCTTCTCACAGTCATCAATAAAAAAAGTTCTGACTTCAGTTCCAATCAGTTCCTTCTTCATGACCTGCTTGTTTCTGATCTAATCATATCGATGGTTTCTACCTAGATTATTTAGCCATCGTTGTGGCCAAGGGATAAAGGATTGATCTGATTGCCTCAGAACAACCAGACCTCATCCCTAGAGTTGCAGAGAGGATGACACCACTCAAAATTCAAATCACACTGTAGCCACTCAATAAAGGAAGGACAAGGTGAGTGTTGAGATGGCAAACAAACCTCCACGGTAACTTGGTTATAGCCATCGAGTTCACATGAGTCAACTGAGTAAAAGGAGAAGTATGAAATTTGCTGTAGCTACAGGGTATTCCACTGATATCAGCAGATGAGAGATTAAGTATTAATGTCATTATTCACGTTCTTGCTCTACTCTTCTATTAAGGAAAAAAAAAAAGAAGTCGGTCAAATTCTATTAACTCAAAGCTGACCGATATATTTTCTATCATTTATTTCATGATGCCTGTCCAATATTTAAATTTACATCTCCTGTATCAGATGGTTCAAATAAATTTCAAGAAACTTTGAAACACTTGCTTTTTTGGTGAGAATACTTTCACTCATCTGGGGAAGAATTGTTGAGGCCTCAAGTCCCTTGGAACTCTCCAATGGCTTTCCCAAAGCCACCTCAAATAAATATAAAACGTAAGTAAAAGCAATGTACTTTCCAGGCAAACATAGTACCCAGACAAACCTCCTGGTCCTTGCCTCCAAAAAAATGATTACTGCCCTCAGCCTGTGTTACATAGAAAGTCTGGAACTGTGCCCAGCTATTGCAGAGGTATGGCACGAAATGCTTTTACGTACATTATCACAGACATCAGTCTTCCAAAAGAAGGCTGAGAAGTTGGCTCAGATCAAGCGAAGGTCACAGTCACAGGAAATGATGAAGCTGGACAAACAGGGGCCAGCCATGTACGCTTAGCTAGGAAATCTGGGGGAAAGAAGGAAGTCACTCAAAGATAAGTGGAAATATCTTCCCAATAGGTCAGGAGTGTTTGCAATTTTCTCATGTCCAAAAAAGAGATGGAGGGACTTAGTATTCTATAGTTTATTTCTAAAGATATAGAGTTTAAAGATTATTTCTAAAAATAAAAATTATGGGGGCACCCGGGTGGTTCAGTCGGTTGAGCATCCATCTGACTTCGGCTCAAGTCATGATCTCGCAGTTCATGAGTTCAAGCCCCGCGTCAGGCTCTGTGCTGACACCTCAGAGCCTGGAGTCTGCTTCGGATTCTGTGTCCCCCTCTCTCTCTGCCCCACCTCTGCTTGTGCTGTGTCTCTGTCTTTCAAAAATGAATAAACATTAAAAAATTAATAAAAATTATTTCTTTTACTAATGCTACAGGTTTCATCTACCTTAAGGGTTCTTATTGTGCTTAAGTATTCATTTAATATGAGCCCAAAAAATCTCTGCTGATTTATATTATAAAAGACTCTCTAATAACTCAAATGTCCTTAGACTATGCAAGCATGTAGATACAAATGGGGCATAGTAGCATTAATACTGAAATTGGAGGAAGTACTTGAAGCCATCTACTATGAGATTTCAGTTTAAATCCTCCCACATTTGATGGGGAGTCTCCAAGAGAGTTTTATACATGCTCTCCTTCTTCCTCTAACACACTGGTGTCTGTTACTGCAAAGCCACATAAGGATCATGGGCTTGTTGCCCATGTTGCCGGCTTCCTTGCGGAAAAGATCACTCTTCCAGGGTCAATGATATCCCAGAGCTCATAGAGCAGCAAGTCCACATGGGCCAAAGTGCACTTCATTAATGCAGTCTCTCTTGTGCCAGATCTACATTGTGGAAAAGTTTGGTACAATTACTAAAAGCACAGGCTCTAGACTCAAACAGCTTGGGGTTCACATTCAACATACGAAGGAGAGGACTGTTATTTTATGGATAAGAAGGAGGAAACGGGGAGAGTTTGTTTTGAATTGGGAAGTCCATTGAAGAAAAGCAAGAGTTCAGGGTGATGGCAGTGTCTCATTGGCTGCCTTACAGTGGTAGTTAATTTCTTGTCAGAGATGCAATGTTCATCTTTTTTCTTTGGGGATTTGTAATTGATGATCATTTGCCGGGGAGGATTCATTTGTTGGAGATGTAGTTGACATCTCGTTGGAATCTGCGATTGACAATTCTTCCCGTAAGTGATGGTGAGTGGTAGGGCTCCCCTTTCTAGCCTCCGCATTCTACTTTGGTGAGGTTTCCCTCTATTAATTTTCACAATATATGTGGATCTGTTCAGGTTTGGCAAGGAGAATAGAACTTTTAAATGTTGGAATTTACAATAATAACAGACACTATTTACTATTTCCCTCTTACTATGTGTCAGGAACTTTACATACATTATGTTTAGTCCTTATAACAAAACTGCAAAGTAGCCAAGGTTTTGCCACCTGTTAGCTGTGTGAGAGTTAGTGAATTGCATGACCCCCTGAGCCTCTGCTGTCTCATCTATATATTGCAAAAGATGCTGATTAAGTGATACCTTACTATCAAAGCGTTTAGTGCAATGTCTGGCACTTAGAAATTACTGATAATTAGTTACCATTACTCTAAGAACCAGGAAAAAATGTCCCTTTGACTCTAAGGCTGGGTCACAGATCACATTCCACATTTGTCTCTTCATTTGCTCTTCTTCATTATAGTTTCTTAAATTACTTCATTTATAACAATTTCTTGAGGAATGCATAGCTTTCAGACATTCTCAGACATATCATGCTTTCTTTTTAAGAGATTAAAACAGCCCTTATAAATAAAGTCTATAGTTTTAAATTCTTGAAAACCACAAAAAGAAAAATCAAGGTTTTAAAAAAAAAATCTGCTTGTGGGGCGTCTGGGTGGCTCAGTGGGTTGGGTGTCTGACTTTGGCTCAAGTCAAGATCTCGAGGTTTGTGAGTTCGAGCTCTGTATTGGGCTCTGTGCTGGCAGCTCGGAGACCGGAGCCTGCTTCAGATTCTGTCTCCTTCTCTCTCTGTCCCTTCCCCGCTCATGCCCTGTCTCTCTCTCAAAAATAAATAAATGTAAATGTGCTGCTTGTGACAGAGGGGCAAATAACCAAAGATCATAGCATGATAGGTAACAGCCTGACTACTGGGGCTTGCACCTCCACCCTGATACTTACCCTCTGTGTGACCTTGAGCAAGTTACTTCAACTTGTTTAAGCTAAGCTTTAGACACCTCATGTGCAAAATAGGGTAATAATGCACCACACCTAGGTTCAGATGATGTACTTTGTTGATACTGTTTGATATACAACAAATGTTGTTACATAGGTGTTAGCTACTTATAATAGCTTCTGTTCCCACCTAAATCTGATACCTATAGGTTAAATGAGTGTCTACAGTATCATTATCCAATGTCTGAGGCGATGTTCAGATAATATCTGGGAAGATACAAGAAATTAAAAAAAACCTTCTATCAATGCCTCCCCACTGTCCCCTTTAAAAACACACTTCTGGGGCATCTGGGTGGCTCAGTTGCTAAAGCATCTGACTACAGCTGAGGTCAGAATCTCGCAGTTTGTGAGTTCGAACCCCACGCCGGGCTCTGTGCTGACAGCTCAGAGCCTGGAGCCTGCTTCAGATTCTGTGCCTCCCTCTCTCTCTGCTCCTCCCCGACATGTGCTCTGTGTCTCTCTCTCTTTCTCTCAAAAATAAAAGTTTAAAAAAACCACTCTTGCTCATAATTTTATCCCATCACTGAAGGGGAAAAAAACAAAGGCATGTAACCCTACTTCAGTGAATGACTCCACCCTGACTTTTGGCTTGCCATCAGTAAAACAACACAGAGGATAGGTGTTCAAATCACTGACGCGTCTGCTCCAAGTGCCAGGGCCCGGACAAGAAAGTTTCATGGCAATCTTCTCCTTGCACTTGCAGGACAGACGGGGAAAAAGTTAAGACCACCTCAAAATGTGTAACAATTGAGGGGCTTTCTTGTATGAATCAAACAAAGTTTGTAGGAGTCCATTGAGTTAGCTTAAAATGCCCTTTCTACATCATCAACTGAATAAAAGTAGTCTTGTTAGAATTTTCTAAATTCCAGTCAAAGCTCCATTCAGGTAACAAAGTGATATTTCTTAGTATAATATTAAATAATGCTAATTTAATCAGAATAAAATTGTAATGGGAAAAGGGTGGGGAAGGAGGAGGAGGAGGAGGAGGAGGAGGAAGAGGAGGGGGTGGAGAAGGAGAACCATAAAAGCTATCCATTGGAGTACCAAACACCCTACTGAGAGCTTAAGTTTTATCTGATGCTGATGCTAAAGATAGCACTAAACTCTGGAATGCCCCATTCAAAATCAGTTTTCCATGGCAGCTGGTTTATTGAATGTTTTATTTGTTATCGTATAATTTGGTTTTGGAATATATGGCAAACACCATGGTACAAGAGGTCAAGCTAAGTTTCAATTTTTGTTTTGGAAAGAGTCAAGAGAGGATCAGGAAGAATATCTTAATAATGTCCTATTTTTGTGGGCACACTTCAGTTTATTTTCAAAAATCCATGGAAACCCTTCTTGGAAAAATTTAGTCAACAAGTTCAACTTATCTTAAAAATATGTTCAGTGTTTGGAAGATTTTTAAAAATTTATGTGGGCCATATGTGTACCAAATTGAGGTTAAATGAGTTTATATGTTTACATTTAACCTAGAGTTGAAACTGACCAACAAAATCCATTAAAATAATATTTTGGCAGTTTGATTCAAATTGAGCTAAGGATAAACTGGCAAAAACAGATTTCGTTGGTCCCAGGTCACTATGAAGTAGCCAAATGTCTGGTTTAAATAGCCCCTCCTGAATCAAAAATAATTTTTCTTAGACTTAGACAAAATACCCTTCCTCTCCTCACTCTGAATATGTGAATGGCAGTTGGAGACACTAAAATGTAATCGATGTATTCTTTTCTTCCTTTTACTTCCTTCAAGAGCATTCTAGTCATGACATCTAAAAGCCTCTGAAGAAAAACTTCATAGAATTTGTTTTTCTTACCTCAGCTTCTATCTTCACTGGAATTTCTTGATTTTTGTCTGTTTATATTTTTCCTTCCCACTCACATTGAGCTCATCCAATGAGCCCACTAAAATGCTGCCCAAAAAACCCATTTGTTTCAGAGCTGACCACTACCATGTTTTCATTTTCCACAGTGGGCAGTCACCACATTTACCCAGGGGTTTCCAATCAGGCAAAAAGAGAAACTATCTCGAGTCAGAAGTTGAAGTCAGGAAGTAGAACCACCCTGAAGTGCCCCGTGCTCTTTTCTCATAATTTTCTGAATTAAAGAAAACACCAACTTAGCTAATGAAGAATACATTACCAACTCTAGTTAATTTACATTGGTTAACCCCATTACTGTATCAATGAGTTCCAAGCTGTAGACTTAACTCTCATTAAAAGCCTTTGCCTTTACTGTATTTGGTAAGAATTAAAAACCGTAAACTCAAAAGGTATGTGAATAAAGGTATTCATAGAATCATTGTTTCTAATAAAAAAAAAATAATCAGGGGCGCCTGGGCAGCTCAGTCGGTTAAGCGTTCCACTGGGGCTCAGGTCATGATCTCACGGTTGGTGGGTTGGAGCCCCCCATCAGGCTCTGTGCTGACAGCTCAGAGCCTGGAGCCTGCTTCAGATTCTGTGTGTCTGTCTCTCTTTCAAGCCCCTCCCCGACTTGCACCCTGTGTCTCTCTCTCTGTCTCAAAAATAAACATTAAAAAAATTTAAAAAAATAATCAGAAGCCTTGTGTTCTAAGAGTATTTAATTATAGTATATAATTATTATAAAATATATATAGTATGTAAATAAAATATTCAGCTGTGGGATATTTTGTTATTAAATATTTACATATGATTTTTATCAATAAATTTTAAGATATTACAATGAGAACATGTATTTCACTAAATTTACAATTATACCACACACACACACACACACACACACACATGAAAACAACCTGAAGAGAATAAACAAAATAATAGCAGATTGCTTCCTGGGATTGCAGGTGTCTTTTCCCTCAATTTTAAGCATCCTTCTATGTTATTTTACTCTAAATAAGCAAATAAAGGAATAGGGAGAACACAGCTCATTTTATATGTATGTACATTAGATATAAATAATAGCCAGTATCATTTAAGAGGAATAATAAGTCACAAAAGTTTCAGTAAATAGATTGTATTTTGCTTACTCACTTCAGATATGCAGCTGGTGATCGGGCCTGAGATTTATATCCTCATATTTATTTATACATTCCATGATCTATGTAATCCTGCCCTCCTACTGTCATGCTGAGAATTTCCAAAACCTGGGTAGTTTCTTGATAATTTCCAGCTGAAAACCAACTCTTTTGAATTATTGACAGTTTAGCAACTGAAACATGCAAATATAGAAGGAAGGCTCAGATCCTTCTTAGTTACTCGTTCTCTTTTGACTTTAGGACTTGGTCCTTCCTGTGATCAGGTTTTAGGAGAGTGATAAATTGTCCAGTCGTGGAAGATGCTAGGTACAATCTAAATCTTTTTTTTAAATTTTTTTTTCAACGTTTATTTATTTTTGGGACAGAGAGAGACAGAGCATGAACGGGGGAGGGGCAGAGAGAGAGGGAGACACAGAATCGGAAGCAGGTTCCAGGCTCTGAGCCATCAGCCCAGAGCCTGACGCGGGGCTCGAACTCACGGACCGCGAGATTGTGACCTGGCTGAAGTCGGACGCTCAACCGACTGCGCCACCCAGGCGCCCCAGGTACAATCTAAATCTTAAGTGGTATAAGGCCCCTTATTTTCGTGTGTGGTACTCAGGGACGGTACTGTCCATACTTTTGAATCTCTTAGTCATTTAAAATAGTTACTGATAATTAACTCTGCCAAATAACTGCTATACAATTGCTATGGAAATATTTGTATCAGTATGTCAAGTTCCAACTGACACAGAATAGGGAAAACTGAGAAAAGCTTAATGAGAAAAATATTGTCCTGTAAAATGCCAAAAATAATTTTAAGGTCTAGTGATGCAATTGTACTATTGTAGAAATATCTTCATTATTTTCGCATCATATTATTTCCATATTTCTCCATCTCTGTCTTTGTGAAGTAACAGCTCTAGATGCAGCCTTCTTAGAAATGAGAAACAAAAAGTGGGAAACTACTGGATTTAGCTCAGAGGAAGAAAAAATATATAGTATTACAGACTACACTCATCTTTACTCTTCGCATGGATTTAAGTGTAAAAAATTAAAATCCAAGATGGGTAATCAGACGTATACATTCACATTCTGTATCCTTGCCTAAACCAACAACAGTAAATCCAAAAGTAATGTCACAGAAGACTTTAGGCTATATCAATCAGTCCTTTTTCACCAGGTAGACGTACCACAAATCTAAATGTATAGTAATTGTTTGCTCATGTTTCAATATTTACCTCTCATTTACGTATTGCTTTTCTTTAATCGAACATTTTATCCTATACTATTTCCTGTTCTCACTTCAAAATATACTCTGTCATATTCTCCTCTCTGCAGGTTTGCATAGGTTTTGAAGCCTTATTCCTATACTGTTGAGTAGGTAATAAACAGTTTCTTGGTAACAGTACCTGTAGGAGTGCTTTTGGTTTTCAGAGTGCTCTATTCCTGCTATTCCTTAACGGATAATGACTTCTACCAACTTTCAGAATAAAAGATCGTTTTAACTTGCCTACCAATGCTCTGTGAAATTCCTTCCCAGGATGACCAGTGTCTGCCCCAAGAAATTTGGGCACCAAAATACTATAAATTAAGACTAAAACACTTGGGCCAAGTAGGGTACAATGCTAAAGAAGCTGAAGTTGCAGCGGTACCTGGGTGGCTCAGTCAGTTAAAGCATCTGACTTTGGCGTAGGTCATGTGGGTTCGAGGCCCGTGTCAGGCTCTGTGTTGACAGCTCAGAGCCTGGAGCCTGCTTTGGATTTTGTATCTTCCTCATTCTAGGCTCCTCCCCTACTCTCTCTCTCTCTCTGAAAAATAAATAAACATTAAAAAAAAAAAAAAAAAAAAAAACAGCAGTTGCACATTTAGTCAGGTCCTGATCAAAATCACTCTTTTCCATCTGTTCTTCAGTAAGTTCTTATAGCGTCTTAGTCACTGAGGTGGTTCATATGAAAGAGTAAGACGATCTGGGAAAATTTAACGCTACCCTGGAAGACTGTATCACAAAGCCAATGGTTTTATAAGTGAATGAAATATCATGGTGCAATATCATGGTGAAATATCATGGCCATAAATTAATGGCTGTCAGTTGTAAGAATCACTTAGGTATTTGGCATCCCAGACCATACAATTTCTCTGATCCAATGAGCACAGTGAACATTTCCTGTCCTTTAGATTTCTCCCTAAAAATGTTTTCATTCATTACTTAATTCATAAACCACTATATTTTAATAATTTCTTTCAAATGGACAAAAACCATTACATGGGATGGAGACAGACTATTGTAATAGGCTATTTAAGCCACCTTAACAAAATATTAAGGCTTAAACCATAGAACTCTTTCAGAGTTCTAGAAGCTGGGAAGTACAAGATTAGAGAGTACCAGCATTTTGTTTCTGGTGAGAGCTCTCTTCTTGGTCTACAGACAGCTGCCTTCTCTATATGTCCTCACATGACAGGGAGAAAGAAAAAATGCTCTGGTATCCCTTCTTAAAAAGGCACTAATCTCAGGTACCTGGCTAGCTCAGTTGGTAGAGCATGTGACTCTCAATCTTAGTGCTGAGAGTTCAAGCCCCATGTTGGGAATGAAGCTTACTTTAACAACTACAACCAAAAAAAAGGCACTAATATAATCATGAGGAGCCCACCCTCATGATCTCATCTAAACCTAATTACCTCCCAAAGGTCCCATTTCCAAATTCCATCATACTGGGGGTTAAGGCCTCAATAAAAGAATTTGGGGAGGAGATTGTTCAGTCCATTGTACCTATAAAAAATCATAACTTTTAACTTATACATCTTCATCTTTACAAGGTACTATTCTATACTAGTTCACATGTCTCATACTATGAAATACAAATCTAACTGAAAGGTTCTTATACATGAGGAAATGTCAACCATTTGTCCCTTTTTCATAGTAGGCATATGGCCCTTTATTTTCAACCTAGAGAATATGTCCATATTTTCTGCTACTGTCTTTTTCTTCACGTGGCAGTCGGAGTCCAGGCCAAAGAGAGAAATCTCACCAGTCATTTCAAGGAAAAAGAATTTAATGCACAAAATGGCTAACTAAGACATAAAGTTGTCAGCTAGTTGACTAAAGGGTAGAAAGACAATTGGAAGATACCATGGGGGTACAACTGCAGAAAATAGCTGATATCCTTAGGGCTGCAGAAACAAAGAAGAAAAGTTGAGATTGTTAAAACCTTGAAACTTGGGGGACACCTGTGAAGATGAAACTTCTGAGGCAGAGCAGCTTGCTGCTCAACTGATGGCGGTTCCTGTGAGCTTGGAGATAGGTTCCTTGGGCCTAATACCCCAATTTCTGCAGAGTGGCCTTCTGAATGACCAATGTCAAAATCAATGAGGTAAGTGTTATGGCACTGTTTCTGCAAGTATTGAAGAAGCTCCAAAGTGAATTCAGCTGCTGTGCCAAGGTAGCGTTGGTGCCTCTAGGGTGAAGGAAGACACAAGGGTAACACTCACAGGAAAGAAAGATTGACAGGAAATAGAGGGTTGAGGTTGACTCCATATGAAACTGATATAGATTGTGCTCACTGCGGAGCCAGAACTGAATTTGTGAGGTAGTTTGGGGGTGCCTGGCTCAGTTGGTTAAGTTTCCAACTCTTGGTTTTGCCTCAGGTCATGATCTCACAGTTTGTGTGATGGAGCCTCGTGTTGGGCTTTGTGCTGACAGTGCGGAACCTGCTCGGGCTTCTCTCTCTCCATACCTCTGCTCCGCCCTGCTTACGTCCGCACACACTCTTTGTCTCTCTCTCTGAAGATAAATAAACATCAAAAAAAAGTTAGCTTAGTCCTGTCCTGTACCAGGACAGGCTCTAGAGTTTTAGAACGTAAGCCAAAGGTGACATTGTTTTTGGCCCAGATTTCCAGAGTTACCAATCCACCATAATGGCCAATACAATTGTTAAAAAACAAACAAACCAAAACAAAACAGAAAAACAACTAGTAAAGATTCTCATTAAATAGTTCATTTTGTGTAAGGCAGCTTCAGATTGAATATTCCCAGTGGCTCAAATTTTTATGTGCTGTAAATGGAAGCCACTTAAAAGGCATGATTATCACAGACATGAAAGTACAAATAATTAAAAAAAAACTTTATGTGTGAAATTATTGAAATTTAAAAAGCACTACTTGGGGCGCCTGGGTAGCTTAGTTGGTGAAGCATCCGACTCTTGTTTTCAGCTCTGGTCGTAATCTCAGTTTCATGGGTTCAAGCCCTGCATCATCGGGCTCTGCGTTGGCAACGTGGAGCCTGCTTGGGATTCTCTCTCTCTCTCTTCTCTCTCTCTCTCTGCCCCTCCCCCCACTTGCACTGTCTCTGTCTCTCTCAAAATAAATAAACTTTAAAAATTAGAAATTAAGAAATTAAAAATTAAAAATATTACTCAGTCTGGTGGGGTTAGGTAATATTAGTACTCCTACCCTGCTGGTAGAATCTAAAAAGTAAATTATATATATTTTCTTCAGAAGCTCAGAATGTTCAGACCCATTTGATCTTTGATTCATTCAGGATAGGTATGCATCCTAAAGTAATAATTAGAACTATATACCCTGATTTATGTATAAAGAACTTTCCTGATGTGCTTTATAAAAAACCTGAGAACTATATGAATGTTCAATAACGAAGATGTGATAAAACATATGACACTATAACTATATGATAGATTTTTTCAGCCATTAAAATATATTTGTTATACCTTATGTTACTATACATTAATGATAATGTACAGTATTTTTAAAACATTTGGATAAACTGCATATGCACAAAACTATCTTATTAATAGAAACAAAATATACCCTGTCAAAGTAGGAACTAGAGGAATATACATCAAAATTTAAAAGAAACCCTCTGATTTTCTTATTCCTTAGTGATTTCAATATTAGTATGAATTTAATATCTTTTTATTTTCTACATAAGCATTTATTGTTTTTATAATTAGATCTATTTTCAGAGTTAGTACAAATAACTTCCGAAGTGATATTTTTATACTGTTCAAGAATGAGCACTTTGATTGAAAATTACAGCTTTTCTTACTACTTTTTTATCCCATTACAAGCGAAAATGATGAGCGATTCACATAAGTATGGCCACATTAATACAAAGAGAGGATCTTCAAATGAAAAAAAGAGGGAGAAAAAACAGTATAGCTTACATTTAATTGATGTACCAGGACATTCTTTATGTTAGTGCCATAAAAGACAACACTTTCATTATTAAAGCTCAACTATATCATGATCAATGTCTTACCTATCAGAAATTTGTTATACGGCCTTTCTGCCATGCATGGCACACAATTTTGTTATATATGTACAACATATTTTTCTTGTCTTACCCTTAGCTCAGCTTCCACAAGAGAAAATACAGGATTGCGAGGATCCACAGTCTGAAAGAGAAGTTCTAACATCTCTGTGGAACTTCCTAATAGGGCGTTTAAAAAAAAACCAAGTCCAGTGATCCCTAATGCGTTGTTAGTGTTATCTCAAGTGTATATAAAGCAAGAGGCTTGAAAACGGAGACGACAGAGCATGGATGTCTTGAGACAAAGTGTCTTCAGCATAAGAGTGCCTCATAGCTGCTCCCATTCCCACCCACAGCCCCATGCTAAGTGAGAAGACTGACTCAGGGATGATCTGGTGACCTTGGGGAATTGAGGGAGGCCGGGTCTGGTACCCGACTCATGTTTGAGGTGTCCAGAGGGAAGAGGCTGATTGAGCCGATTGTGGCACAGGGCAAAGGGCACGGTCTACGCTTCCAGAGCTGTAAGTCTTGTCTTCCATAGACCAGATGAGAAGACCTTCTATTGAAAGGAAGCAAGCTTGTGTCATCTTGAAAAAGAGTTATACAAGAGCACTGTCTAGAATTAAGTGACCCAACACGTGGAATCATTGTGGAGCCACTGCCAGAAACCAGGGGCTGCGGCAAGCATCCAAAGGGGCCAGCTGAGATACACTACCCACCTCAAGAATCTGCTAGTGGGGCTTTCGATAGGGGAACTTAAAAGAACCCCCCACAGATTGCTCGGGGGAGAAATAGTAACCATTTGGTATCTGCCACACCCAAGGACTCCAACACAAGATTATAACTGCGCCAGTCAAGTAGAATGGTTGTGCCCTTCAACCTCCCTGATTGCCCAACCCCCACTCTCATACCCAACCCTTGAGTCAAGGTGGCTTGGTAAATGGAGGGGAAGAAGTAAAAGAAAAAGGTGAGGGGAACAGTGTAAAAATCAATAGCACCTTCCTTCCTATTGCTGGTTTTCTTGAGGCAAGACTGAGCTGGGGAGGAAGAGAAGAGTTCAATCTGATAAGAGATTGACAGTAATATATTGGGTTGGATTACACTTTCTACTCACTGAAAAATGACACTGTTCGTTGATTCCTGAGCATCGCTGGGAAAACCATGTCATTGTCATCCAAGGATCAAAGTGAACAATTTGACAGATGAAGTCAAAAGGAACATTTAGGGAGAAGGAACAAAGCTGCTTTATGTTTGTGCCTATTCACACCCTGCTGATGTCACAAACTGGTAACATAAGCATTGTCAACAAAACATTTAAACTTATGGAAATTATTTTGTAAAAGGGAAAAGACGCTTATACTACAAAATATTAGGGTTTATTATGGAAACATTTTTTTGGTCAAAAACAACAGAAAACGTCATGGGGGAAGACATTTTAAGAAAATATAGCTCTTAGCTTTCAGAAGTATTTGTTTATAATACCTCAGTTTTTTTTTTATTGAATTTTTACCTATATAAATATGATGGAAGATGAGTCGCAGCCATAAAAAAAGCTAAGTTACAGAAACAAACGACAACCTATTCACACAAAAGGAGCCCCAAATACATCTGATTTAAGCAGCCCAGGGAAATTTTATGTTGGATGACTGAATGGACCCGCTAGTGTTTCTTATTTTCATCTGTAATTTTAAGGGTATGTAGATTATTTAAATTCAGTAAAATTCACTAAGCCATGGATACAAACGCTGAATATAGAAGAACTAAAATTTTGGTTTATTTTTCCAGTTCTTCAGAGAAGAAAACTGAGGTGATCATGTAACTCCTGAGGACTTAGAAGGAGGGAGGCTGTGACTCCAAGGACTCGCATTTTGGAAAAAGTCAGCGAATCAGGACTCTTGAAAGCAGTGAGGGAACATGTGTCTCTGAAGAACAACCTAGTGTCATATTGGAATTCAAGCCTGGGGGCTCTGATCCTTTTATTTTTATTTGTTTGTTTATTTATTTATTTATTTATTTACTTCACCACAGTCCTACAAGATAGATGTTATCAGCTCCGTGTGGCACTTTGGCAACCGAATCTTGGATGTAAATGAATTAAATTTTGCAATAGTGCGTGACTTATAAGCGGTGGGTCATAGAGTTAGGCCCATTTTTTTTTCTCGTACCCAAATTCATACCCTTTATGCATTTCACTGGTCATTTTTGCATTCATTTATGTAACTCATTCAACAAACAAGTATTTATTATATATCTCTAACCTTTTCATTCGTCATGGAGAGGGAATAAAAGGAGACTATCTGGGGAAAGTGAAATCGTAGCGTAGAATTTTGGTGCACCCTATAGTAGAAAGACTCACAAGAGGACTTGGAAGGGAAGGTGTTGTTTTACCCTTTCCACACTACCCTCTTCACGGTTTAGGTTGCTCTCTCTTCTCTCCCCCACCCCAACGTGTCCTCACATCTGTCAGGTGATCTATCTTTCTACAATATCTCTCATCATTTTATTCACCTGCAATTTACTTACGTTTCATGCACAGGGCTCAATAAATATATTCCAAGATTATCATTTGAAGATATTCCTGGAGGAAAGGAATGTTCAAGTAGCTATGTACATGATGATGTTCTTTTTAAAAATATGTTTGTTTTTATTTATTTTGAGAGAGAGAGAGAGAGCAGGGGAGGGGTAGAGAAAGAGGGAGAGAGAATCCCAAGCAGGCTCTGTGCTAACAGCACAGAGCCCCAACTCAAGTCTCAATACCACGAGCCCATGAAAATGTGACCTGAGCCGAAATAAAGAGTTGGGCACCCAACTGACTGAGCCATCTAGGTGCCCCATGATGATGTTGTTCTGATCACACAATTAATACATTTTTGGGCCTTTGATCAACTTACTTAGGAATGATCTGCTAAGCAGCGAGCACAAGTGTAGGAATGTAAGGGAAAGGATGAAGGGCAGGAACTAGGACTTTTAAAAAATCTTGGGGCGCCTGGGTGGCTCAGTCGGTTAAGCGGCCGACTTCGGCTCAGGTCATGATCTCGCAGTCCGTGAGTTCGAGCCCCGCGTCGGGCTCTGTGCTGACAGCTCAGAGCCTGGAGCCTGTTTCAGATTCTGTGTCTCCCTCTCTCTGACCCTCCCCCGTTCATGCTCTGTCTCTCTCTGTCTCAAAAATAAATAAACATTAAAAAAATCTGTTATACCCTAAAAAAAAACAATAAGGGCCGTATACTTCATATCATCAAACCATAACTCTACACTCTTAATAGCAATATCATCTTTAACATCAGAAAAAACTGATGCTCAGAGTGTAACTCGCTTAAGTTCACAAAGCTAGTAAGTAGGGGAGCCTGGATACAAAGTCAAGTCTGTCTGACTCCAAAGCATTCTTTCCACTACATGAAAAAACATATGTTCCAAAGGATTGGTACCCAACTTTATAGAAGGTCATGAAAGGGTTATTTAGAGAATATAAAGCTAAAAGTTGTTTCTAATTTAAAAAATAATAATACATTCTGGGAAGTTTTAGAAAAAACCAAAAGGAGACTAGGAATCTGTCTTCAACTAAATTAGAGACCAGGACCACATATCAGTAACAATGATGCAACGTATTCTCCTCCTCCTCCTCCCCTTCCTCCTCCTCCTCCCCTTCCTCCTCCTCCTCCCCTTCCTCCTCCTCCTCCTCCTTCTGTTCTTCTTCTTCTTCTTCTTCTTCTTCTTATCATTAGAGTTTGTGATAATGATAAATGGTTTGACCTCAATGGCAACTTCTTGTTTTTCTGTTCTAAGATAAAGGGACCCCATAGTTATATAACCAGATAGTAATATCCCTTCTTTATACTAGAATGCTTTTAGTTTTATCTGCAGCCTGGATAAATACAATCCTAGGACACACCATCGAAGAAGATCATTGATTCAGATTATCCTAAGTGTTAATAAGCACGAAGCATGAAGCTGAGGCATACAAAGAGGAAACATTTAAACTTTAAGGCAAAGTCAAATCCCGGCCAACTGCTAGGAAAATGAACAAAGGACTCAAACTAAAGAGAGCGCATCAGAGAGGGAATGTTTGAAACAGAGTGAAGGAGGGGCGCCTGGACAGCTCAGTCAAGTTAAGCGTCAGACTTCTGCTCAGGTCATGATCTCACGGTTCGTGAGTTCGAGCCCCACGTCAGGCTCTGTGCTGACAGCTCAGAGCCTAGAGCCTGCTTCAGATTCTGTGTCTCCCTCTCTCTCTGCCCCTCCCCTGCTCACCCTCCGTCTATCTAAAAACACAACAAACAAACAGGGTGAAGGACACAGATTTCGGTACAATGAACTGAGCCTGCAGAACAGTTATTTTCAACAAGGCTGACATGTGCAACTGGCCCTGTTTGCCAGGACAGTCATTTTTGCTCCTCTCCCCCCAGGTTAGAATGGTAAGACCCGCTGCTCCCGAGGGCAGGCAAGGTGCTGTCTACAGCACTTCACCTCAAATATGATTTGAATCATCATGATTCACCAGTTGAAATCAGTTGTCGTGTTATCACAAGTAATTTATTATAACCAAAAGCAAATTACTAAATTTTTGAGCAATGTAGGTTTTTTTTAGGAAAGACTTTTTACTGACATACAACCTGCATGAAGAAATGTACACAAATCAAAAGCCTATACAGCATGGCAGTTTCCAAAGTGAACATACACTAGTAACCGATACCCAGATCAAGAAAGAAAATGTTGACAAATCTCCCACTTGTGCCTCCTCCCAGGCACGGCCTTCCTCCTCGTAACCACCACGTTCATTTCTAACACTGATTGATTCTGCTTTGTCCTTGAACTTTATACAAAGGGAGCCACCTAAAATAAAATGTATTGATTGGTGTCAGTCTTTTTTCATTCAACATTGCGTTTTAGAGTATTATCAATGTGCTGAGTTAGCAATAGTTTCTTCGTATTGTCTTTTGACATTTCATTGAATGATTACACCATAGTTTATTTACTACATTAATACATCTCTCTTTTGTGTTGCTTTGTTTTTTTAAAAAATAGTTTTAATACCCAGAGTGCTGTGGTGAACGTGAGCGTACACGTCTTTTGGTATATTCTTTAGAGAGGAATTGCTGAGTCCTGAGATTACCGGGTTGGACTTTAGTCAATAGTCCCAGAGAGTTCTCCTAAAGTGATTTTGTACTGATTGTATCAAATTAAAAGTTGATAGCAGTGTTCGAAAGTTCCAGTTGTTCCACATTACCAGCAATGCTTGATTTTGCTGATCATTTCCATTTCAGCCGTTCTGTTTAGTGTTGCCAGATAAAATACAGGACTTTAATTTGAATTTGAAATATTTGGGACATACGCATCCTAAAAAAAATATTTATTACTTAAAATTCAAATATACCTAGGAATTCCATATTTGTATTTGGTAAATTTGGCAAATCTATCCTGATGCATGCATAGTGGTACTTCACTGTTGTTGTTGTTTTAATGTTTATTTATTTTTGAGAGAGAGAGACAGAGTGCAAGCAGGGGAGGGGCAGGGAGAGAGGGAGACACAGAATCCGAAGCAGGATCCAGGCTCTGAGCTGTCAGTGAGGTGGGCCTCGAACTCACAGACTGTGAGATCATGGCCTTAGCTGAGGACAGATGCTTAACTGGCTGAGCCAACCAAGTGCCCCAAGTATCTCACTGGTTTTAATCTGCTTTTCCTTGATGATTAATAGCTTGGGCATTGTTTCATAAGTATCCATTTTGATATCCTCTCTTGTGATATTCCTGTTTGACTGTTTTGTCCAGTTTTCTATTTGGGGGCTCGACTTTTTCTTATTGAAGTTCTTTCAATATTTTCAATTAATGTTCCTTATAAGATAAGTAAGTTGCAATTGTTCTCTCCCACTCAGTCTGTTACCTATGCAATCTCATGCTGTTGTCTTTTGATAAGCAAAGCTTTTGGTTTCAATATAGTCCAATTTCTCAACATTTTTCTTTTCAGATAGTGGTTTTTATGTCCTGCTTAGGAAATCTTTTCATCTCCCAAGGACATGAAGAAAGTATTTTACATTTTTTCCCCAGAATCTTTATTGTATTACCTTTCATATTTAGATCAACAATCCATCTGAAATTGGTTTTGTGTTTGATATGAGGTAGGTAGTCCATTGTTTTTCCCAAACAGATAACTTATTTAGTCTAAGACACAAATTTTAATATGGCAAATTTATTAAGAACCTTATCCACATTTATATTGAAATATGCTTTTCTGAATGAGGAAGGGATAAAGTTGCTGCTATTTTGCTGAATATTACAAATAACTTTAGGTTTGCTCCATGGAATATTTTGACAAGATTGGGCGTGTTCAGGGTGGTATGGCCATAAACACCAATGGAATATTTTGTACATGTCTTTTTTATTAATCATATGTTGAGGCAAAGGAAGTTTAAATAACACATGTATCTTCAGCACTGAATGCTAAGAAAACTGTTTCAAAGTACAAGGAAATTTCTCTCTCATTTCCTTTCAGATCAGGTACTATCCTAGTTGTTTACAAAAACTTTTATGTCTAAAGCATCTTTATTTTAGTAAGGCCTGAAAAATCTAAAAAAAAAATTACTTGAACTTCTAAAATGTATAAAGATGACTCTCCGTTCTAGGAATTATATTCGGAATTATTTTCAAGTTAGACAATCATAGTATACAGTTTAAAATGATGTATTGAACTCCTTGTATTCCAAAGATAAAAGTAAAATGGCAGTAAAGTACCTAAGACTCTTAAATACTGAGAACAAACTGAGGGTTGATGGGGGGTGGGAGGGAGGGGAGGGTGGGTGATGGGTATTGAGGAGGGCACCTGTTGGGACGAGCACTGGGTGTTGTATGGAAACTAATTTGACAATAACTTATATTTAATATAAAAATAAATAAATAAATAAATAAATAAATAAATACATCTGCATTTAAATTTAAAAAAAAGAAAATATTAATCCACATGGCCAAAGAAAAATGAAAAAAAATAATAGAGGATAAGTGATTTGAATAAATGTTTATACAAGTACAAGTTGATAGAGAATGTGGGAAAAATGAGGAAGTGATGACATGAGAACTAATGAATTTGCCCCACAGAGAAGTTTAGGACTAGATCTCACAGCGGCAGATATTAGGACAAGAGTGGGGCATGGTTCTGAAGGCAGAAAAAGAAAATACATACCCATTTATCAAAAGGCAATCAGAGAACATGAAAGAGCATTTGTAATTAAAAATAAATAAATAGAAGTAAAAGTTCAAAAGAAGAATGGATGTAAATTCAGGGAAATCTCATAAAAGTATAAAAACAGACAAATGGAAAGAAAGTAGGAGAGCAAAGATAAAATTAGAGGACCGGTCCACGGGGTAAAATATCGATCTAAAAGGAGCTCCAGAAACAGAGCAGACAAGCTAGCGGGGGGGAAATGATCAAATGATTAATACCAGAACATCCGCATCATACGAGTCTCCAGACTAAAACGCATCCTCCCCAACACATTCACTTGTCACTGGAAACGTTTAAAACACCAGGGATCAAAAGAGGGTTCTAATAGCTTGAGGATAATGTAGAGTGAATAACCACTCAAAAAGATAGAAGTGTTCAAATATCAACTGATTTTTTTTTTTCTAACAATAACACCGGATGCTGGAAGACAGTGAGGCAGAGTCTACAACATTCCAGGGGTTGATTCTTGACTATACCTGTAGACTCAGTGAAACCATAAATCAACGTGAGGATGTAATAAAAATAATTTTACATAAACAAAGCTTAAAAAATTTAGAAGCTCTTAGACAATATTTTTCAACAAAATAAGTGAATAAATTAAAAATGAAGAAAGCATGAGATCAAAAAAAAGGGGGGGGGCTCAAAACAGGAAAATAAAAGGCAAATCCTACAATGACAGCTGTGTGTCAGGCCTAGAAACAATCAGAAGAGGAAATGCAAAGGGACAAATATAACTAATAGGTAATGTGATGTGTTTGAACTTCTGGTAAATGTACTGATAGGTGTTAGATATATCCGATGGAACATTTGGAAAAATATTAGAGATTCTTACACTGACAACCAAGTGCCAGATAACGCTAAGAAATTATTAAGTACATACAAGACACACAAAATGGTGTATAAGATGAGAAAACTAACGTGAAGAATTGTGTAATAAATCTAAATCCCTCACATAAGAGGGCATCCTCTCTCTCTATTCTCTTTCTCTCTTTTTCTCATATATATATGACAGAGTATATGTATAATACTACCACCTTATATACTTATATGAGAGAGTGTATATATATATATATATAATACAACTGAGTACATATATAATATTACTGCTTATATACTTATATACTATATGTGCTTATATATAATATATATCACTATATATATATATATATATATTATACTACTGTCATTCCCTGATTCATCATATGAGATGTCATATATATGATAAATCAAAGAATGACAGTAGTAATACAATATGTATGAATACAGAAGAAAACGCTTTATAAATACCTGAAAGATTTGACAGTGCGTTCCTCTGAGAAATAAACCTGGGTAAAAAGAATATTGGGACATTCTATTATTTAGGACTTTCTTAATTTTGTCTTTGTGCACATATCAATTTGACTTAACAGATTCAGTTAACATTTAAAAAAAGAAATCCTAGCTGTTCTCTAAATTTATATAGTATTTCTCACACAAAAAAATTAAAACTAAATATAATGTTACCTTTTCCTTAAAATCCCCTGCATTTTATTTTCTTCATCTTAATTAAAAGCAAAACACAAAACAAACAAAAGCAACAACAACAACCAAAACACACACACACACTTTTTTCCTAGGTTTTAAATGAAATGTTTTGGGAATATTACTCCTTATGCCCCTATATTATTGAAAAAATAATACCTGCATTTAACAATTCTTCAGAATATATGTTAGGGTAGAAAAGGAGTGGGGGAAGATAGAGGAGAATTTATAAAGATTATCCTGATCTCAGTTGCTTTCACTTATCCCTCATCATCTTGTTTTAAATGCATAATGGCATGTGTAAATCAAAATTAATATATCAATCTTTTTAAAAATTTTATTTATTTATTTTGAGAGAGAGAGCAAGAGCAAGAGTGGGGGAGGGGCAGAGAGAGAGAATCCCAAACAGGCTCCACACTGCCACTGCAGGCCTCCCGTGGGGCTTGAACTCACGAACTATGAGATCATGACCTGAGCCTAAATCAAGAGTGAAATGCTTAACCAACTGAGTCACTCAGGTGCCCCATATTAATATATCTATCTTAAGAGCAATAAATGGAAAAGCAGTAGTATCTGAAAATTTCAAGGGGATGGGGATGTCATTTATTATGAAATAGTTAAATGTTTTTAACCTAAAAGCCTAGAAGGGAAAAATAAATGGTTTATTGAGATCAAAGCATGAAACAAAGGCAGAAAAAAGCTTATGCCTTTTGCCTTGAATAATTTGACACAAAGTCTTTCCCAACACTTCCTCAGTTATTTTCAAGAGATTGTTAATTGTTCTTCAAAATACACTTGGAAAAAAAAAAAAACTTAAAAAAAGGAGGTTGATCTTGTAAAAACATAAAGGCAATATAAATCAAATTGTTGCTATTCAATGCCAAGCAGAACTCAGTGGCCTAAGGAGTTATTTTCACTTATCATTGGCTCAACCTCATATTGGTTGACTTGGCTGGGTTTCTAGAATTTCTTGGATTTATGTGGAGGCGCCACAAATCTATTTCCATTAATTGAGCCATACCCTTGAACTCCTTGTAGCAAAATGTCATCTGTGGTCAGTTTGGTTAGCTACAATTCAATGGAACTAAAGCTAGTAAAAACTCCACAGAAGAAAAAACATTAAGATGTTATCAATCTTATAACGAATCTCAAAAAGTATTACAATCCCTGGTTCTGTCCAGAGATAGAGAATCTGCAAATAGAAGTTAGAATACATTGCCACATATTACCTGCACAGAGCATTTCTTCCTGCCTGACATATCTCAACATTTGACCTGTCCTCCCTTTGACCTGAAATGGCCATTGCATTCTTAGTTTCAGAAATGCCAGGGGAAGCTGAATGACTCAGTTGGTTAAGCATCTGACTGTCGATTTCGGCTCAGGTAATGATCTCATGGTTGGTGCGTTTGAGCCCCATGTCCGGCTATATGCTGACAGCTCAGAGCCTGGAGCCTGCTTCGGATTCTGTGTCTTCCTCTCTCTCTTCCCCTCCTCTCTCTCTGTCTCTCTCTCTCTCCAAAATAAATAAACATTAAAAAATTAAAAAATAAGAAATACCAAATATATGGATGTCTAAACAAAAGTCGACATCCCCTACTACAAAGGAATTTAACCATTTCTACCTCACTTTGACCTATCTTTTGCTCTGACTCCTCTTTTCTTTCCCCTGACCTCTGCCTACAGTCCCATTTGCACTCCACACACTAAACAAGTTGTTTTTAATCCGAAGTGTCTGGAAACCCACATTTTCTTCAAACATTGTCTACAGATAAATAAAAAGTATGTTCATACGTATTCATATTTATATATTACTACTTTAAGTGTATGAGGGTACTGCCATGATTCATAAAATATCGATTAATTTAAAATGGTTTTGGATTTATAGTAGAAAATTGTCATGATTTGTTTATCTTTTCAGCAACTGATTCAAATGTTTTGCATACTTCCAAAGACTCTGAAACTTATATTACTATTATTTTCAGACTGTGTCACCATAGGAATTATATACCTGTTTAAATGTAATGGGAGAAAGGTCAAAGTAATATTAGAAAGTACATAAGAAAAAAAAGGCTGATTTATTATTCACAATGGTTGTTTTAGTCTCAGGTAGAACTATATTTATTCTGTGTTTTAGTCTGTCTCACTTAATCAACAATTTCAACAAATATCATATTACTCCAATTATGAACCCACACTAAACTAAGCAACCTACCTCAACTTTTATCCAAAATACCATGAGGAAAAGAAACCTTAACTACTCACCACCTCTATACACATCTCCATATTTCTCAATCTCATGCCAACTGATCATAATACAAGCAGAAGACCCAAATCATTCAAGAAGTCAGATTAGAAAATTAGTTTCAAAAGACTGGAATTTTTGTCAAGTACAGAATGACTTATATGAACTACATCTTAAATATAGGTAGGTACACAAGTTAACAAATTATAATAAAACATTCTAATAATCAAGATGCAGTTCAGTGATACAGTAAAGTAAATCCAGTTTTCTATATTTGAAAAAAGAAAAACAGAGCAATAACTGATTAAGAGAAAGCAGGCATAAACTATTCCAGGCATGACGATACAGCCAGTCAAAAGACTGCAGTCAACAAAGGTCAGAAGATTAAAGAGGAAAAGCAATGTTTGCCAGGAAGGCGTGGAATTTGATAAATTGGTCCCCACTGTTTAGCCCAGGGACATGTGTTCTAAGATCCCACAGGGACTTTTAAGAAGCATTGTACTTCAAAGTACCTGGGTAAAAAAGAATTCGTTCAATCCGAAATATCGTTTCACCATCTTTACTGTATACAAAGCTAATAAGGTGGGGAGGAGAGTTGTTTGTTTTAAGGTCAGTGAGGAGCCTACTCAGCCAAGAAACCCAGATGTTCAGAGCTGAAGAAGGAAAGAAAGTCAACAACCAAAATAACTTACATAAGGAGGGGGGAAATATTAAGGAATAATATTTAATTAGAAAGAACAGTTTTCTATGGACCCCTGGGTGGCTCAGTTGGTTGAGCGTCCAACTTTGGCTCAGGTCATGATCTCACACTCTGTGAGTTCAAGCCCCGTGTCTGGCTCTGTCCTGACAGCTCAGAGCCTGGAGCCTGCTTCAGATTCTGTGTCTCCCTCTCTCTCTGCTCATCTTCTGCTCACCCTCCTCTGTCTCTCTCTCTCTCTCAAAAATAAACATGAAAGGAAGGAAGGAAGGAAGGAAGGAAGGAAGGAAGGAAGGAAGGAGAAAGAAAGAAAGAGAAAGAAAAAGAAAAGGAAGAAAGGTTTTCTTTGAAACAGTAGAAATCAATTTTGAAACATAAAAATGAAAAAGAAATATGAATGGAAATCTAGAAGACTAGATTTCACTGTCTCTATACCCTGAAATATGGAGACTTTTCCCCCAGGAATTTAAACAGGTTAAAGTAGAAATATCTTTAAAAATGTTTAAACAAGTCATTCAACTTTCAGAGCGATCTTTTAAATATGCTTATTACTTCTCAGATTAAAATCTTTCAATAGCCCCCTGCCCCCCCCCCCACATTGCGTACAGGAAAAAGAACAATTGTCTTCAAGGAGAATGAACGTAAGACAAGGGTCCAGATACATATCTCCCTTCATACCCCCTATATACACCAATGATTTCAAGTATGTCAAACCATAGTTATGTACTAATCTTTAAGTGTTTGCTCCTCTCACACCCCAGTGCATTTCTGCTTCTCCTCTCTGCAAGTTCACTTGTTTACCTGATGATCACCTATTTACGACAAGAGTCAGAAGAAAGCTTACCTTCTCTTCAAAAATTTCTCTGATACTGCAGGCAGAATTTAGTAGCCTCTCCCTTGTAGGCTCACCATTTTATTATAATGATTAGTGTATAGGGTTATAATATGTGTGCAAAGAAATTAATTAGTCTAAATAAATAATAGAATTGGAGAGACATATCTCATTCATGGATTGGAGTCTCAATATTGTTAGGATGTCAGTTGTCCCCAGATTGTTGTATAGATCTGAAGGAATTCCAATCAAAACCCAGGTAAGAACTTTTATGGAAATTAATAAGCTATTTCTAAAATGCATATGAATATACAAAAGATTTAGAATGGCCAAAGCGATTTGAAAAGACAAAAGAAAGTTGGAGGGTAAACCTTACCGGATTCTAAGACACATCAACCTATAATAATTAAAGCATTATGTTATGGAAACAAATAGAAATAACTGTACCATTGGTGCATAACAGAAAGTCCAGAATAGACCTACACATATATAGACAACTGAGCTTTGACAAAGGCATTTAAGTGGACAAAGAATAGCCTTTTCAAAAAATAGTGCTGTAATAAGTAGCTCTCCATACGTAAAAACAGAAACTAATAAAAAAATATTCACTCTGTATCTTGTACCATATACAAAAAATTAACGAGTCATAGGCCTAAAAATAAAAATTAAACCTATAATACTTTAAACGGAACATATTGGAGAAAATCTTTGCGATGTTTAGTTAGGGAAATTTTTCTTAGACATGACACCAAAAGTACAATTCATAAAAAGAACAAATTGATAAATTAGACTTCATCAAAATTATATATTTTGCTCTTCAAAAGTCACTGTTGAGAGAATGAAAAGGCAAGCCACAGACCAAAATAAAGCTTTTGCGTGGATTTACATCAAAAGATATAAAGAACTTTTAAAACTCAACAATAAAAATGCAAACAGCACAATTAAAAATTATTATTGGGCAAAAAAAAACGAACAGATACTTCACCAAAGGCATGGATTCTGTAAGGGGAGAGAAAGTTTTTCTTCATCCTCTTGGCACTTTATCTAAGACATGAAATTTAACCGAGAAAAGACAGATGAACAAAAGGAAAAGTTATAAATATTTTATCCAGTGTTTTAAGTTTATGTGCACAGGGTATTCATAAGAAAGAAGTGAAAACCCAAAGAGGCAGTTACACTTAGGGGCTTATATACCATTTAATAAAGGTGATGCTGGGGCACCTGGGTGGCTCAGTTAGTTAAGAGACCAACTCCTGACTTTGGCTCAGGTCATGATCTCAAGGTCCTGTGATCCAGCCCTGTGTTGGGCTCCACACTGGGCATTGAGCCCACTTGAGATTCTCTCCTTCTCTCTCTGCCCCTCATCTGCTTGCACTCTCTAAACAAACAAACAAACAAACCAACAAACAGGGTGATGCATTGGAGAAGTGACTAGACAAAAGAAAAGAGGGTTTGAGTCCTCAGGGTGGAAAAAGTTGAGTAGGAAATGTATATGGTAGATAAGGATTGTTTAGTAAGATTTATTATGCAGATAAGAACTCTCCCCTTCCTAGTACAGGAGAGAGAAACACCTTTACAAAGGGAAATGTGTGCCCTGCTTTTGGGCAAAACTCGGAAGGCAGAGAGTTCTTCCTGTATCTATGGCTTCTCAATTGCCTTCAGCTCAAAATAATCCTTATGCCAAAGTGGCATATTTTGGGGTGGCATATCTGATACCCTTCAATGGCAAATAAGCACATGACAACATATTTAAGATCATCGTAATTAGGAAAATGCAAATAAAACCACAATGAGATACCACATGCACCTATTAGATTAGCTAAAATTAAAAGGAAGAAGAAGGAGGAGGAGGAGGGAGAGGGGAGGAGGGGGAGGAGGGGGAAGAGGGGGAGGAGGGGGAGGAGGAACTTAAACAGATTATACCAAGTGTGGGAGAGGGTACCATATATTGCTAGTGTGTATTTAAAATGAAACAGACACTCCAGAAAAACAGTTTGGCAGCTCATTAAAAAAGTAAGCATATATTTACTGTAGGGAAATAAAAAATAATTCTCCCTCTACCCTTCTGAGTTCTTGGCTAAAACTCCTATAATTAACTAACGACAGATTAACATGAGGAAAACAAACAAAAGTTTGTTAACATGTATCCCTCTATGGGAAATACCCGTGGGAAAATGAGTAATCTCCATGGTGGCTTAGAACTCTAGCTCAGATACAATCTTCAGCTAAAAACAGAAGAAAGGAAAGTTTGGGGACAGGTAAACCAGTGATGGAGATGTTACTAAAACAAACATGGTAAACAAGGGGAAGTTTTGGTAAACAAGAGTTAAGTTTGTCAGACAGATTTAAGTCAGTGTTTTCTCCATTGATAAAAACTTTCTTGTGAGTTAGTCATCCTTCTCTTTCTGGTAGATAAGAAGATACCCTTCCAAATGGAGATTTCCTTTATAAATGTATATTCCCTGACAAAAAGTTAACCTCTACTATGTTTTCAGAGCTTCTGCTATATTTGCTCTTTCTCGAAGTAATGAGCTCAGAATAATCCTCATGGAGGCACATTTAAAGGTGGATATTCTGCTACTCTTCAATACCATGTAATGTAGTCACTCCACTCCTAGGTATTGACCCCAGAAAAAAACAAAGGAAATCTATGTCTACTCAAAGACCGGTACACATACCCTGTTCATTAGCCAAAAACTGGAAACAAGACAAATGTCCATTAATAGACGAATGCATTAGCAGATTGTGGTATATACAAAAAAAAAAAAAAAAAAAAAAAAAGAATGCCACCTGGAAATGAAAGGAAAGACATATCCTTACCTGTTACAGTACTGATGAGTCTCAAAATAACTATGTTGAGTGGAAAGCCAAACAGAAGAGAGTGCATACAGAATAATTCTGTTTATATAGCACCCTGGGAAATGAAATTAATCAGTAGTGACAGAAAGTACAACAGTGTGTGCCTGGAGAGAGGAGGAGCACAAGTGGTAGAAGGAAAGAATTACAAAGAGACAGGAGAAAACGTTTGCGGATGATGGGAAAGTTCACCATTTTGAGCGTGGTTACGGTTTCACAGGTGTGCACAGATATCAAAATATCAAATTGCACACTTTGAATATATGCGGTGATTGTGTGCCAATTATACCTCAATAAAGATGTTTTAAAAATACGTAACACCTATGGAAAGGTACCCAGATGATTAAAAGGGGGGGGGGAATCAAAATGAAATAATACTATTTCTATATCCCTGTGGGTGGCACAAGGGCAAATGCAAATTAAAAATAAGAAGCTTAATTCTTTCTGTTGAAAAAAAGGAAGACACACTTCTCCTCCACCTCTCTTTTGTTTCAGAATTTCTTTCTCTGTCTTCAAGTGTATATAAATATTTGACTAGGGCCTCAGAGATATTGTATTTCTTGCAATGCAAATATGGAGGGAGATAGCACCTTTACGTCCTTGACCTGCCGAGTGTAAAAGTATAACTTCTATGGAGGCTTGCTCAAATTTATGGGAAGTTTGTTCCTCTTCTGGATAACGTCAACACAGGAGGCTTCCCCAGTTACCAAAATAAAGTTCAGATGAGCTGTGTGTGGCAAAAGTTGCTATCAAGTCCTCTTACTTAAGGACTAATGATATCGAAAACACGTATGTAATGGGGTTGTATCTGCTTGGCTGCATAGAGAGTGAACCTGTTGCAGATTGCCTGTGATGTACATCACATTCTGGTTTAAAACTCATTCATTAATAAAATGGATGTATTTCTCTACTACCTTCCCTACAAAACCGAAGTTTTCTGTGTTGGAGATTTTTTTTAGTATCTCGCCAACAGTGGATACATTCACTCTTTTCAGTTTGACTTTTAAAGTTTAACTTTAAATTAGAATCAAAGCAACCTTAGTCATTTACTTGGGGGTTTGTGTTCCAAAATTAAATTATAAAGCAAAATAGAGCTGTATTGTTTTTTGATAGAACGTAATTGCCAAAAAGGAATCAGGTCTGTTTTAAAAGTGTGGTGACGGTCTTAAAGATACATAAACACGTTCCCTTTATCAGTTAGTTGCATCCCTTTATAATCACTAGATTCTCACATTCATTATCTTATTTTGTTTCCTCACCAATGTTTATTCTTGATATATAAATATTTTATGAAACAAAATACCATAGGGAGGTTGAGTTTATTTTAGTACATTTAATCTACTGCATTTTCTCTGATATAAATCAAGTTCTGTGCAGAAGCCTGTCTTCTGAACCATTGTTACTAAAACAATTAATGTTAATAAGTTATACTTAATGGATTTGTTTGATTGCACACAATTGCTATATGCGTCTGATGGATTTGACTTAAATTCCAATTGAATTTTGCCTTAGAGGAAAGAGTGGAAAGTAGCTAAATTCAGGTAACTGACGGTTGAAACTAATTTTTAAAACAAGCAAAACCTCTAGTGAATATATTTGATTTTATTTTTAAAGCAATTATAAAAATAAAGTGGAAGTCTATTCTTTGTTTATACACACACACACACACACGCACACACACACATATATATACTAATCATATATATATGAAAATAATCTCTCACCATTGAAAATAACCACGTGCTCAGTTTTCTATTGGTGCTCCTAGCTGATTGAATTCCCTGATAACATTAAAGCAAGTAGAAAAACAGATTCCATGGTTTAGAACCAATAGCAGCCCTTCATAGTTAAATATTATAGCTAATATCTGTGCCAAGACAACCAACCTTGAAAAGAGGAAAAGAGAAACATTCAGAGAGTGGTAAAATATACACAGTCCCTCAATTTTGATCACATTTTAAGTTTCTTTAAAATCTAAGAGTTTGATTCTTATTATTAAAGAAACATAGCATAAGCATTAGAGCGTTGAAAACCAGATGAAATTATTTCACTATAGTTCTATTTATTTAACCATGAACTGCCAGTGCTTATCCTAATTCTCTATCTTGCATTTTAATTAAGTTAGAGTAACTTCCTTTACCTTTCTGAGTTCAAAGATTTTGAGGTACTTCAAACTGTGACTCTTCTAGAAATAATATCCAAAATTCTAAATGAAAAGAGTAACAGAATAATGAATGTATTCATTGCAAAAACAAAACCAGGGCAACTCCAAACAAGAAAATCATGTGCCGTGCCTGACAAATCTAAAGGTCATGTGTCAATGTCAAGATTCTGTAGTAAAATACCTGACAACCTCTGATTATTATTTAAATAGTAACGATGTGTCCCAAATGTAACATCACACCTGTGACATTTCTTTTTCTCTGCTGTTTCACTGTGATGCAAATATGTTTCTTTTCTCTTTACAGTCATCTATATTTATGGATATCATGACTTAAATAAGAATAATATACTAATTTTGCCTTCTTTAAGCAATTATATTGAGCAAGTACAGTCATTTTGGTGGTTTTATTTCACTATTTTTATTCTAGAATGTTTAACATACTATAAAAATGGTCAGAGAAAAAATATCAGTAACTGATCTATAAATATTTACCCTATAAAATGAAAAAGCATGTATGTAATTCAGACCTCAACAGTATAAAATTGCCCAACTAACACAAATCTAGGCTATTATCAACATTTTACACTCAAAAGACAAAACTGAAATAAAAGGATATATGTCTGTATTCTCTTAAAAATTCCAATGTTCGGTGTAATTATTTAATCTCAATAGGAAATTAAATTACATTTAATTCCTCAGTAATGAAAAAATGTAAGTTAAAGTTCAGGTGATAAAAATATTGTCTAGATGGTGTTTATATTATTACTATTGTTCGTGATTCTAGATTAATAACCATATTATTAAATGACTCAAACACTAGATTTAATTTGTGAGGACTGAGTTACATCTCATGATTCAGTCTCCATGTTCACGCTTACACAGTGGTGCCTCAAAGTTACTTTTATGCTAGTTTTGTAAAGCAAATGTAGTTTGGTAATTAACTCTTGGGGATTTTGCATAATGGTTTAATATCTATTCTTGCATACAAGTTTCTTATCGAAGGATTTTTGCATCCATGCTTGTAGAGATTTTTCAACAAAGAAAACACAGTATCTATTGATGTCTATTGTACTCACTGGTCTCATTTTATAACTTCTGCTTGATTATCGTTTTTATTTTCTTCTAGATGTTTTTCTTGTGGCTAGTAGTAGTAATAGACATTATAATAAACATAATTTACTCAGGGTGTCTGGGTGGCTCAGTCAATTAAGAGTCAGACTTCAGCTCAGGTCATGATCTCACAGTTTGTGAGTTTGAGCCCGGCATCCGGCTCTCTGCTGTCACTGCAGAGTCCACTTCCCATCCTCTGTCCCCCTCTCTCTGCTCCTCCTGTGCTTGTGCTCTGTCTTTCTCTCAATGATAAATAAACACTTAAACAAATACAATTTACTCTTATAACCAGTGTTTGTTGTTGTTAAGTCATTTCTTCTTTATTATTATTTTAAAACCTTTTTTTAAGTTTATTTATTTTAAGAGAGAGAGAGAGAGAGAGCACAAGTAGAGTAGGGGCAGGGAGATAGAGAGAGAGAATCAGTGCAGAGCCCAATTTTGGGCTCAAACTCACAAACTGTGAGACCATGGCCTGAGCTGAAACCAAGAGTCAGTCGCTAAACCCACTGAGCCACCCAAGCTCCCCTGTTAAGTGGTTTCTAATAAAATCATAGGTTAACTTTTTAAGAGGGACTAAGGAAATCCTGTCAAAACAATCTTTCAAAATATCCTCTGTCCCAGTTTTTAATGTGAGTCTCTACTTGTATCTACATAATTATTTACTTTATAGGTTAGTCCCAGAAATAAAAAGTCCCAGCCCAGTTAGTGCTGGTCACTCAGCAAATTCTGAGCTCTGGAATAACAATATTGTACTAGCCTAAATATAATTTTTAATGTGGATCTAACACAAAAATCAAAATCGTGTGGCAAATTGCAAAGTCAGGATAATACTTCTCTAAATTGTCTGCTTTTTTAATATAATGGAGTTATACACAAACATGGGGGGCAATAAAAGTAGGGCTCTGTTCCATTTATGCCATTTATTATCTCTGTTGCTGTGAGCATCTTTTCTCTTGTCTCCTCATGTATAAAATAGGAATAAAATAGGACCTACCTCACTGAGAGGCACACATATTAAAGAGATGATATATAAAGCCTATAACATGGGTCCTGAGACATATCAAACACAAAAATACTATCATGTGATTTTATTATATTAAATACATATGTATTAAAAATGTTATATGTTAGGCGTTATAAAAATTATGTTAAACTATCAAATATAATTATCATAACATATGTATTAAAACAATACATGGATTGTATAATATATTTCATACTCAATATGTTTATAGAAATATATGTCCAATATTTATTATATTAAAATTAATATTTATTATAAAATGTTATCTCAATATTTTAAATTTTTTACTTATTTTTATTTTTTTTTTACTTTGAGAGAGAGAGAGAGAGAACAAGGGAGAGGGGCAGAGGAAGAGAAATAGAGAATTTTAAGCAGGTTCCACACTCAGCACAGAGCTAGATGCAGGGGCTCAAGCCTATGACCCTGGGATCATGACCTGAGTCCAAATCAGGAGTCTGTTGCTCAACCAACTGAGCCACCTGGGCGCCCCTCAATGTTTCTCTTTCCTCTGTCCTACCATGGCTCCTATCTTAGTTACATATCAAGAACTAATTGTGTTTGTGATCATATAAACCACGATAAGTCTTATTAATAGTGTTATGAGAGTTTTATACTTATTTTAAAACTTAAATCACAAGATAACGTCAAGTGGAATATAAAATAAATTATTTCTGATTGAAAATATTCTTCTACTATGGTACCTTTTAAAGACTTTTTCAACTTCACGTACCGCTTGGCCAGCAAACTCCATACAAGAAAAATTGAAATAAAAGGAAATAAAACTATGAGACTCAATATATAAAACAATTAGTTGTCAGGCTTTTCTTTGATAATTTTCATCTAAACTCAGCTATTATTATAGCACTATGCTCTGCTGTTTTTATCGTTGGGTTTATAAGGATAAACTGGTTTTGAATATGTACAAATGTGATAATCCTACATTTATAGTATATGCGGAGAGAAATTCAGATTTACTATTCCATTTCACCTTCCTTATTTCTGATGTCTCATATATATTTGGTACAATTACAAATTGTACCTCAATTTGTCATCAAATTGATGACATGTGCATGACATTGATTAAATGTGCAGTTAACATTCCCCCTGAACAGGAAGGCTAAAGCGAAATAAATGAGGAAATCTTCCCTTATAAAAATATTTATATAACTCCAAACAAAAAGAGTAGACCTCTCTTCTATCTTTTTCATTAAATAAACAATCTGCCTGGGAAAGCCACATGTCTTAGAGATTGCAGATAGAGCGCCTTCTCTCTGTGGAGCTCTGAAGGCAACAGGAAATGGAAACCAAGGAGAAGTAAGCACTAACTCCTGGCAGGAAAATTGTACATCCGGATTCGAAACTGCACGAAGGACAAAGATTGAAAGAAGATAGTCACAGAGAACAATTTTAGCTGAGAACAATGCAGTGTTTTACATTTGGACCAAGCCACACGGAAAGAACTAAACATTACAGATCATGCATTTTGCTTGAAAGACATTAACTTAAAAAAAAAAAAATCAAATAGATGTACTCCTGAAGGTTGGATAACATTTAACTTTTGTAGCTATCATTATTGCAAATACAGAGAAATTGGATAATTAAAAGAATTTTCCCATAAATATAGCATTTTTTAGTTTATTTCTTCATCATTTTAGAGAAAAGCCCATGTGGGTATCATTCTGATTTTTAAAAAAATTTTTAACATTTATTTTTGAGAGACAGAGAGAGAATCAGAGGTACCCCTCATTCTGATGTTTTATATTAAATCTATCCCTCGATCCATGTTTAATTTCTTTGACACATTGTCTAAAAGCAGGAGTGGGTGAAATTCAAAATATTTAGGAACCGGGGTGCCTGGGTGGCTCAGTCGGTTAAGCGTCCGACTTCAGCTCAGGTCATGATCTCACCCTTCACGAGTTTGAGCCCCACATCAGGCTCTGTGCCGAAAGCTCAGAGTCTGGAGCCTGCTTCAGATTCTGTCTCCCTCTGTCTCTGCCCCTCCCCCTTCACGTGCTGCTTCTCTCTCTCTATCTCTCTCTCGCTCTCTTTCTCTCTCAAGAATAAATAAACATTTAAAAAATATATTAAAAATTTAGGAACTGGTATGGCACGGGAACAAAGAAATCAGAACCAGCACCAGCTCTTAGGCTAAAGCATAGATTTGCCTGTTAAAAATGGATGGAACATTCCTTCAGTGCCATCATTTTCAAATAGAAAGGAAAACCACATTTCCTATAAGCTGAGCAAGAAAGACACATTTTTGCATGAAAAATTTGAGATCCAAAAAGATCCTTGGGTTGTTATATTTCATCAACAGGCTTCACGGGGCTAGGAATAAAATTCAAATACTGAGTTACAAAGAAGAATTTTTAAAATGTACTATACAGAGAAAGAGCTAAGATACAAATGTATCTGAAAAGCACTTGAAACTTTCATTGAGTTGTAAGCGCTTTGGGAACGCACATATTGTTAAAATTTTGGGTTGGAATCTTGGAAGTTGTTTAATTCAAAATATGTGCAGAGAAAAATGGCTAGGATTGCGAAGGGCCTTGAAACCTTGTGATGAACAAGCAAAATAAGTGTGATGAGAACACGAATATTCAGGCAAAATGTTACGGTTGCTTCCAAGTATTGGAAAGAATAACACGAAGAGGGAGCAGGGTTGGTCTATGCCATCCCAGGGAATATAATTAGAACAATAGATCTTTTTCTACTTAGGAAATACTTTGCTGCCCAACACAGAAACTTTATAACATTTTGAGCGGTCCAATAAAAGAACGGGTTGCCTAGGGTGGATAGTTTTACAGTACCAAAGATGTTAAAGGAAGCCTGGTCAATAATAAAGAGGGATGCTGCCCAAGGATCCCAGCCTTGGATGAGGAGTCTTATAAGATGATTGCATTAGGATGGTGATAGTTTATTGCACTGAGATTCCTTACAGCACTAAGACTATTTGATTAAATCTTAACGAGTGGCGGGGTGAGCTGGAAACAGGTTTCACACTACAGCTAGTTGATTGGCTTGGAGGTGCACCTCTCCTAATGAAGGCCTCTTGCAATATATGGGCTGCTACTGAGAAACCAGCGGGGCCTGTTAGTTCTTTTCTCTGCATTCCTGTTTAGCCTGTAGCTACACCCATGAAGCCATTTTCTGAGCATCCTGCAGAGCCTGTTTAAGCTGTTGCTAAACAAGAAACAAGGATACCGTAATAAAGTAGCAAACACATAAGTTTCATTACAATTTGTCCTTATTCAGAAATAGGTTCGCACATAGACACTTATTTATAAATTCCTTAGAACCATCTTGATAGCCTCTAGGAGAAAAGACAGTATGTTGTTCTAGGTTTGATTCTGAAGTTTAGAGGCAGATGAAGTCATACAGCCTGCCTGGGATTCTCAAGAGGCAACTTTGGGTGGTAAGTCATATAGGAAATATTTTTAACCTTTATGTTCATTTTCTCCCTTCTCATTATAGAAAGCACATGTTGATATGTTTCTGTGCTTGTCTGTATGTGTAAGAAGACATCACATTGTGTTTGGTGGCCTTGGTTATAGTGCCCATTACAGAGGAACGAGAGTTGAACTATACCATTAACATTGTCAGATCGATTAAATAGAAATGTATAACCCACAAAAACAAAAGCTCCTTGGAGTGATCCATAATTTTCAAGAAGGTAAAAGAGTCTTGAGACCAAAGCTTGACACTTGCTCCTTTATAATAAACTTTTTAACAGCTGTATACTATTCCACCATACAGATACGGGACAATTTGTTAAACCAATACTCTATCATCGGGTATTCAGATTGCTTCTGGTATTTATTATAAACCTCACTAACAATTAGTTCTTAGTACAGACACCTTTGCACACATTTCTGATTATTTCTTAAGACAAATGCATAACAGTAGAATTGCTGACACAAAAGGTATACACACTTACAAGTTTATACACATTTATATGTAAGTATAGACAAATAATTTGATATTTTCCTAGCACCATTGTCAGAACCTTTCAAGAATTCTCTGTAATTCAACATTAATGAAAACCCTCTGTTCTTTCTCATCCTTCCTCAATCTCTTTCATTTTTTCCTTCTCTAACATTTCCTTTTGAACTCCTCTGCCTATACCTGACACTTGCTTAAAGGATTTCACAAGTTCTTGTACCTGACCTTCACCATCCACTCCATTTTACCTTTATCTAGGTAACTTATAAATGTAGATCACTTACCTGAAACTCGTTTAAGCACCTAGCCTGTCCCCCTCAATTTTCTATTAAATCTCTCCAACGAAAGTCCTATTCAAAAGTTTCCAGCTCTTTGCATTGTTAGCACCTTCTCAGCCTTTGGGATTCAGAGCTTAAGTATCCCCTCCTAATGGAGATTTATCCTACCTTCCTACCACCAGTTTGCTTTCTTCCTTATAAAGAATAATGATTTCATTTATTTTTATCTTGCTTTTTTTTTTTTTTTTTTTTTGCTTTTTGGTCTCCTTCCCCACTAAACCATATACTTCTTGCAAGCAAGAATGCAATCTATCTTGCTCAACGTTGTATCTTCAGCACCTGAAATAGTGCCTGGCAGGTGCAATAGTCCCCTACCCCCAACCTCTGTTTTACTTTTGACCTTTTCACTCACCTGTGATCAATTGTGATCTAAAAATATTAAATGGAAAATTCCAGAAATAATTCACGAGTTTTAAATTGCACGTCATCCTGAGATCTCATGCCCACTGGTTTCATCCAGGCCAGGATGTGAATCATCCCTTTGTCCGGCACCCACAATATATACCCTGCCCATTAGTCCCTTAGTAGCCATCTCAGTTATGAGATTGAGTGTCATGGCACTGAAGGGCTTGTGTTCAAATAACCCTTATTTTAGTTAACAGTGGCCTCAAAGCACAAGAGTAATGATGCCGACAATTCAGATATGTCAACGAAAAGCTATAAAGTGGATTTTTTTATGTGAAAATGTGAAAGTTGTTAATAAGGAAAGAAAAAGGTGGTATGCTGAGGTTGCTAAGATCTACAGTAACTCTTATTATGTATATGCTGTGATGGTTGTATTTTACTATTAGTTATCGTTGCTAATCTCTCGCTGTGCCTCAATTATAAATTAAACTTTATAATAGGCATGTATGTATAAGAAAAAGCAGAGTATATATAGAGTTTGCTATTATCCTCTGGTGGTTGCAGATATCCACTGGTGGTCTTGGAATGTATTCCCAAGAATCAGGGGGGACTACTGTACTAATTAGGTATTTGTTGAATGGATGGATGGATGGATGGATGGATGGATGGATAATTCTTGTACAGAATGCAATCGCCATACAATCTCCCTCCACAGTAGTGAAAGCTTGATTTTGACATGTATCTTACATGCCTTGAACCATATTCCTTTTATGTATCCCCTTGGCTGTAGAGTCTTCTTGAACTTATAAATGCTCATTGTAAAAAACTTACAAAACATTAAAACATAAAGAACATAAAAATCATTTCAAACCAAGAAAAATTTGTTACTTCATCAATGGCTCTCACAGAACTTTGCTATGATAGAAATTATCACCAGCTGTAAACGGTCTGTTTCCTGGACCGGATTCTAACCTGCTTAAGGATAGGAAAGCCTCTCTTGTTGGTATCTCCAGACATTGCCTGCTCAGATTTTCTGAATGACTATTACCAGTGTAAATGTAACTACACTCTTCAGAAGAAGTCATGGCCATGTAAGGTACAATTGACAAAAAAATAAGTGATTAAGTGTTATGGTTTAAATTGTGTCTCCACCCCCACTCCACAAAAAAAAAAAAAAGAAAAAAGAAAAAGAAAAAAAGATCTGCCGAGTTTCTGTCTATACCTCCAAATGTGATCTTATTTAGAATAGATTCACTGCACATGGCATTAACTTCACATGAAGTCGTACTAGAGCAGGGTGGGTTCCTAATCCTGTGTAATTGATGTTCTTATAAGATGATGGCCATGAGAAGACAGAGACACACAGGGAGAATGCCATGTGGTCACCAGAGCAGAGACTGGAGTTATGTAGCTATAAGTCAAGGAACACCAAAGATTGTCAGCCAAGTGCCAGAAGCTAGGAAGAGGCGAGGAAAGATTCACCTTCACGGTTCAGAAGGAGCATGGCCTGCTGACCACTCAATTTCAGACTTCTAACCTCCAGAGCTATAAGACAATAAATGTTGAATGTTTTAAGCCACATAGTTTGTGACACTTTGCTATGGCAACCCTAGCAAACTAATACAGTAAGCTATTATTATTAAACACTCTGCCTAATAATTTAGAGCCAAAGTCAAAATTTCCATAATTTTATTGATTTACTGGAGCCAGAATAAAGGAAGAAATCAATTAGACAGTCTTCTTTCCTTCCTCCCTCTCTCCTTCCCTTCCTGCCTTCCTTCCTTCTTTCCTTCCTTTCTTCTTTCCTTCTTTCTTTCCTTCCTTCCTTCCTTCCTTCCTTCCTTCCTTCCTTCCTTCCTTCCTTTTGTTCGTGGTTCTGAGCTCAAAAAACACAGCTACTACTTACTGGGAGCTGCACAATATTAGGGGAAGATCCCATATCTGCGTTAGACAATACTTTCATTCTTATAATCTCAATGAGATAGTGCTTTCATGATATGGAAAGAAACTGATCAATGGGTTTTATAAGCTCATTCACTTACTACACATTTATACATGCAGTGCTCTATGAATAGTTACATTTTATCCACAACGCTTCCAGCCTTGTTTGAAATGGAAAATTTAAGTATCTGAAGTGTTGTATGCCCTAAACTGGCATTTCTCACTTGGGTTGAAGACTGGATAATATTGAGGGCTTTGGTGGGACATCCTGAAGGGAAATGACATTGGAGAATTTCTAGGCTTTCCAGAAAAAAAAAAATGAATGTTCTGAACTTTTCCTACTTTCTTAGGAGGCAGAGGGGCAAATGTATACTTGATGAAAAGGAAATTACTCATAGTCTCTTTAAGGCTTAATCCAATCAGCTTTTGTATGGGGTAAAGTCTTAGGTGAATCATTAAAAAGTGGTACAAATTTCTTCCTAGGTATTTGAGGGAGAATTAGAATGAACTGGCATAGTCTCTGCACAAAAGAACTTCAACCACAGGAATCTACAAATGTATGTATCCTTCCTCAACACATATATGCATAGATCTTATGATAAAAGATGATAAAAAGTTTGGCATAGTTTACTTAAACACTGAGCACATAAACATAGCAGTGTTCCTTCTTCCCAGGAATGAAAGGTACAACATGGGGAGTGCTATAGCCAAAGGTATTTGTAACAATGTTGTTTGGTGACAGACGGTAGCTGCCCTTGCAGTGAGCATGACAGAACGTAAGAGAGTTGTGACTCACTATGTTGTATACCTGAAACTAATGTAACATTGCGTCTCACTTTTATATAAATATGATGAGGTTTGGGGTGATCATGGGGTTCGTGAGGTTTGGAGCTGACGGCCAAGAAAGAATTCTTGAAGACGTCTTTGGCGCAAAAAGGTGACCCCTGGGCAGCAAGAGCTGGTTATATACTATGGAGCTGGGGGAGGTAAAGACAGAAGGGAAGCCTCCGATGGGGCTTTGATATACAAAAGAGGACTCCTAAGAAACCGGAAGCCTTGCGATTGTCAGGCTAAGGTTGTTTTCCCTCTAGTAAGGCATTAACAGTAGGACCCTAGGGGGTTCCCTGAGAAATGTTATACTCTGCATTTGCCTCAAGTATTTGTCAATGGCCTGCCGTTATAAGGAAATTTAATTCTACCTGCCATTTTCTTCTTGCCTCTGTTCCCCACATCACTCTGGAGGGGAAGGTGATACTAGGGGCTCCAGGAAACAGCCTATAGGTTTCTGAAGATTAGGCTATTGATAAGATTGCCTTTTTCTTGTAATTTACTAAGATATCCTACAGGACTGTGATCTCTATCAGTTAACCATTTGTTTTCTTTCCTTTCCTTTGTCCTTGGGGAGCCAGGAGTGCCTGAGGGATATCACACACATCCCACTTGGTGGGCTGGGTGGGATTTTGGGGTGGAGTGGCTGAAGGTAATGCTAGTTTGTGTTTGGCCCTCAGTTTGCCCTATGGTCCCTCATCAGATATATATATATATATGTCGATATATGTACATATATCTCTCTATATAATTTTTTTTAATTCCCTTTTCCCATAAGAAGAAAATATATCACATGAATGGTAAGCAGAGGAGGCCTGGAGCTTTCCCTTTCCATACACACAATTCCACTCTTAATTTATAATCTTGTATTTAAGATGCTGACTCATTAATGATGATTCTGTACCTTTACAAACACACTTCAAAATAAGCAGGATCTAATTGAAGATTCATGCCGCCCAAAATGCCACAACATTCCTAATTTAGGAAAACACAAAAACAAAACTGTTGGACCTCTGCAGAAATGACTTCATTTTAATTTTAAAATATTTCCAAAATCAAAAGCTAATGTTTTCTTTATTTTATGTTGATATTGTATATTTAAATTATATCCTTTCCAAGACACGTGCGAATAATTGGCCTCAGCGCGGCACATGATGCTTTTAAACACTGGAAAAAAGAAACCCAAGAAAACAGCAAAGTTTCCTGTTTACTTTCCATGCACTCGTGATGGGTATCATCTCTTATTGAGTATGATATTTCTAATGCTCTACTGCCATAACTGATTTTTAGATCTATCAAAAGTCATGATAAAAAGTGAATAAATTAATTTTTGGAATTTACAAAATAATTGAAACTAAATGGCATAGTGAGAGTAATATTTTTTAACAAAAATCTTGTGCGCAGTAAATGAATTCTTCCATTTTGTCCTTTTTGTTAGTATACAGTGTTTGTCGATTGTATGGGATATCTACTTGCCAAAACGACGGAATTAAAAATATTGGCTAACTTACAAAAATTAAAAAATCTTGCTCAACAAAATATTTGAAAAACACATGACTTGGAAATAAGAAAGAAAAAGGAGTAACCCCAGAAATGAGAAAGAAAAAGGAGTAACCCCAAGTAATGTGCAGTCTTTGTTCCCGATTTAATGATTTACATTTGTGATCACAAGGCATTGCATTTACATATGTTAAGTCATAATCTGGGGACGAAGCTAGGTTTCTACAAGAGTTGCTTCTTTCAGTTACAGTTTTAAAAGTTACTTCTGCTCTAACTTGTTCATAATGTAAAGTCAATTTAATTTGGTTTCTTCAAGATGTGATCTTCAAAGTTTTATCGGGGGGATTCAGTCACAGAATAGAGAGCAGAGAGGCTGGTTAATAGCCCCATGCCTGACACAGAATTAGGGGTCAATAACTATTTTTTGAATGACTATAAGTACTCTACTGGAAATACACAAACACACACACACACACACACACACACACACACACACACAATTACACACACATATAGACCCAGGCTACATTTCCTGGTTCTGGTTATAATGCAGTGTTTTGATCAGATGAGAGGACCCCAGAACATCCATGCTTTAGCTTCAAAATAGCATCTGATAACACCTGAATGCTACCAACAGAAATGCTCATTATTGTCTCAGGAGTCACTTAGATCATCATCTTAGTTTACAGACATTTGCACAAAAACGTATTTTAAAAAGAAGGCCCCCTCAAATGTGAGGATATTGTTTCATACAGCAGGAATCCTGGGAAAATATCTAGTTTTTTATGCCAAGGAAGCTTTTTGCTGATTAGATCTGGCAATGGAGACATTGAGCTCACCTTTAGGAAATTAGTACCACTACTTTGCTTCCCTAAATGTAGATAAAGGGAAATTTCCCTGTTGGCTGTGGCCTAAGTAATTTTTTCAGAGTGATCAATGGAAAAAAATATGCAAAACACCTGACCAGTACTCTTCAAAGCTCTCAGAGTCTTCATAAACAAGGAAATTCTGAGAAACTATCATAGTCCCGAGAAGCCTAAAGAGACGTGACAATTAAATGTGATGTAATATCTTGGATGGGATCCTGGAACAGAAAAGGGGAATTCGGTTAAAAACCAAGACAATCTGCATAACATAGAGACTTTATTAATAACTGGGGACAATGTGGGCACATTGGCTATAACAAATGTACCATACTACTGTAAGATGTTAAATAGGGGAAACTGAGTGCAAGGAATAGGGAAACTCTGTGCTATCACCATCTTTCTATAAATCTAAAACTGTATGAAAAAAATGAAATTTATTTAAAAAGTTGTGCAACCATTTAATATATACGATACTGTAGCAAGCTACGCATCCAAAATCTTACTTCTGTGAAGTTCAATTCATATAGCACACACACATACACACATGGGTGCACATTCCGGGACTGTGGGATGTTTGGGTTATAGAATGCCTACTTGTTTCCTAGGGTATGAGAGGAGTTGATTCTTAAACCCTAGGACTTTTTCATAGCAAGTGGATTGTTTGTAATTTCTCTTCAACATATAGCTCGTGGCAACTAGAAGAGCTATAGTTTTATAAATACAGAAAGCTGCACAAGAGCTCATTCCACCTGTGCCTTGTGAGACGTATCTTTCCAAACGAGAAATACTGAGAAATGCCCAGGTTTGGGAAGAAGTTTCATAAGAACTGTTACTCTAGGCATGTCAGTGGGAGTTAAGGAGAGTAGGGGAAGAAAAAAAATTTCTTTTCCCTCGTCCATTTTAGGTTTATCGTCTGGGGCCCTGTCAATTGGACTGACAAGGGCAATTTAAGAAAAGAACAAGAAGTCGATAAACACATGCCTTGTACATTCACCTGGGAACACCCAGCGATGAGTAACTTAAAGGGGCAGTTAGCACAGGTTTATATAGCATTTTAACAAAAGAATAATAATTTTGTAGAGAAGTGGCAAGACGAAAGAAAAAACCTTTGAACTTCTAGGGGTAGAAAATCGTGGAAAAGCAAATATATGGAAAAGTAATGTGAGATAAGGGTTAGTTGTAGCAAAGTCATGTGTATTTCTCTGGTGCTGCCTCTGGGCTGATAGGGTCTAGAGTTGTTTTAGGTGATTAACCTCTGTTCTTCCTGGTAGAGAGGGAAGGGGGACAGTTTAACAAATCTGTGTCCTGCTTTTAGGCAAATAAAGGGCACAGTTTTCCTTATATCTTCCTTTTCTCAGTTGCCTGTAGCTCAAGATAATCCTTGTGCCAAATGGGGCGTACTTTGGGGTGACATATTCTGCTACTCTTCAAGGTCACCACAAGCCATCTTCAATATCGCAATTAAGGAAATGCATGTTTTCATTTCATGAAGGTCTTTAGAAATTTTATTCTGTAGGTGTTCAGTTCATATGTCTTGGATTTAAATGAAGAGAAAAATGTGGTTTTTGTCCCCAAACGTGGCCACAAAAATAATTTTACGATATCATTCACCCTAGGAGGCTTGTATGAGTTTTCTTTCTCAACATGTATTGAACGATTGAAAAAAACCATGATAAAACAAGGCGTCTCACGATTAGCATTCGGACTAGGAAAGAGCAGATGTTACAATGTACCCTGAGGACAAAAGGAGCTGCCAAAATTGAACACATCAGTTTTAACAACCCTGGGACTCATTTTGGCCAAATGTTTTAAGTACAGGAAATGACTTGAGCCAGTCTGTATTTCTTTTTATTTACAGCATGACTAAAGGTTGAGTCTATCAGAAGAACGGAGGCAAATAGCCAATTAAAGCTATGCCCATCATCTGCAAATTTCTCTCTGAGATTACTGTGCCCAATAACCCAAAGAGTTATTACTTCAATTACCTAAGGCAACAGGTTGATGATAAGACCCCTTCAAGTTTGCAAGGTTATTTGCAGTAATCCAGACTATATGGTCTTATTTACAGAGTATGAATTACAGAGTATGAATTACAGAATATGATTAGAGAAAACATCAAAAGTTTTTTTTTTTAAAGAAAATACTTCAATACGATATTTAGTTTCACATCTTTCATTCTTTGGATTATAAACCTCGTATTTATTCTTTCATTTAACAAATATTTATTGAGTGTTTTTATCCAACTTACATTTGTAATTACAGACACCTAAAAATATGAAGGGGGAAGGGCAGCCTGGGTGGTTCAGTCGGTTAAGCGTCCCAATTCGGCTCAGGTCATGATCTCACAGTTTGTGAGTTCGAGCCCCGTGTCGGGATCTGTGCTGACAGCTCAGAGCCTGGAGCCTGCTTCCAATTCTGTGTCTCCCTCTCTCTCTGCACCTCCCCTGCTCATTCTCTCTCTCTCTCTTTCTCTCTCTCTCTCAAGAATAAATAAACATTAAAAAAATGTTTAAATATTAAGGGGGTATGGAAATTAAAAAAAAAAAAAACCTCAAATAATCTAGAATCATTTTAATGTACTTATTTTATCAGAACAGAAATTAACCTAAAGGAAAACTCAACAATATTTTTGGACATAGAGTGTATATATATGTGCATATATTTATGTTGAACAGCCATTAAGCCATTTTGATAGTTTATTCTGGCAGAGAACTGAAGGTCATATGTTTAGTCTCAGTATGTGACAGATGACTTTCTTTTACAGTCCCTGACAACACCCTTAATTCCAGCCATATTGGTCACAAATTTATTATCACTGACAGAAAAACAAGTCAAGTACAAGCAGATTGGGCCAATAACATGTTTTCCCATATGAGAAACAGCGCTTTTAAATTGTGCTCACTTCTATTTGTCCTATACCCAGATTATATTACCAATATAATCCTGTATCTTATAAAGGATATATGACGGGGGGGGGTGGTTTTCGGGTGGTTATATATGAATTGTATTTAGTGTAAATGGCTTCTTGAAATTAGAAAAACAAAGAAACTCGAGGAGATGACTCCTTTGTTCTGGCAAAAACTTACCCGTCTCTCAGAACAGATAAAAAATCATTTCCTCTGGAAAGCTTAACTAAATTGCCATCCATTTGCCCCCATGTATAGATAATTTGTTTTTTTTTCTATATGCTACCTCTGTGCATTTTTAGTAAGACTCCTGTGCTTATCCATCTATTGTATTTTATTTATTTACATATATGCCTGCCCTATTAGATCCTGACCTCATGGTATGGGTGAACTCTCATTTCTCCAGCTTTTAGCTTCATGCTTTGTACATTGAAAGCATTCATTGAAAGTGTGTTAATGCATATTGCTAAGTGAAAGAAGCCAGTTTCATAAGGCTATCTACTGTATGATCCCAAATGTATGGCATTCTGTGAAAGGCAAAACTTTTGAGACAATGAAAAGATCAGCGGTTGCCAGGCATTTGGCAGGAGGCAGGGGAGGAATTAACAAGTGGGGCACAGGAGACTTTTAGGGCAGTGAGACTATTCCCTACATTGTAATCTGGGTACGTGGCATGCATTTGTCAGAACGCATAGAATTATTCAACACAAAGAATGACCCCAGTGGGAACTTGGACCTTTAGTTAACAATAATGTATCAATATTGGATCATCAACCACATCGCATACACCACACTGATGCAAGATAATAAGAAGCAAATTGTACAGGCTAGGTGAGCGGGTGGTGCAAGCAAAGGGAGGGGGAGGGTACGTGGGCTCTCTCTACTTCGTGCTTTGTTTATCTACGACCCTAAACAAGCTCTAAAATTAAAGCCCACTCACCTAAAAATGTATTGAAAAATAAAATGTGTAGGCGTCATGCTTTTGTCTCAAGGTTAATTTTTTTCTCAACTGCCATTCAAGTATTTAAAAACTCTGACGTCAGCATAGTAAGATTAATTTGGCCAGGCTGTAGTTTGAATTTCTCAGATTCTTTACATTTCTGACGCACTGCCAATAATCATTACTTGGCAAGGCCAGGATCTCCCTAGGGAATCTTCCCAAGATCTAAACATACGGTTCTATTTGTCAGCAGCCATATACTCTCCATCTGCTCATGTTTAGGGTATATGTGCATACAAAGGGAAGGTTTAGTAAAAGTAGTAGTAATCTGAGAATTCGATGTGGGATTTTATCACATTAATTTCTTACACTAATAGACTATATTCAAATAGTATGCTTTAACCTCAAATCTGTAACACCTAGTCTATTTCCTATATCAAAATAAAGCTTTAAAATATTGCCTCAATAGATACTTGTGGCCATTATACACTCAATACTATGAAACACAGAGATACTGAAAGAATTGAATCATTAAACTGATCCTTTATCTAGAACCTCTTGTCCTTCCAGCAAATGCTTTTTTATAACACATTGACCACCAAGCCATGTGTGAGGAGCTGGGAATAGAACAGTATATTCCTATCGCTAAGGAGTTTACACTCTTTTGAGTGAAAGGGACAAAGGAAACAGAGATTTATAATACAGTACGATTGTTTCCACAATAATGGGTAAGTCTAAGATTATTGGTTGAATAGAATCGTTCACAAATCTATTGCTTTTATGGTCAGTCTGAAGATACTGCAGAGTTAAAAGACTGGGAAGGAAAAATGATTAGAAAAGGAGACACAAGACGAAGGAAGAGTATGGATATCACCATGGTCTCTGACTTGGGAAAGCAAAGGGATAGTGCCCCAAGTCATAGGGATGCAGAACACCGGACGAGACATGATTCTGTGGGCAGATGGAGGACAGTAGGGGAGTTGACAAGTATGGACGGAACTTCAAGTGCAAGAACTGGGCTTTAGATTTGAGAATGTTCTGCATATAGATAAAGTTGATGCCGTGAGAATGAATGTGCCTATTCAGGGCTCTGTATCATGTGTGAAGACAAGAGAAGGCATTAACAGTAGCCAACACCGACAAGTTAACAGAAGAAGAAGGCCTTGCAAAGAATCCTGAAAAGACTAACAAATTAGAGGTCAAAAGACATAGAGTGCAAGGTCATGAAACTCAAAGCAAGAAGTAAGAGATAAAGAGGGTCAGATGGAAGACAGGTAAAAGATGATGAAGACCAAAATATATCCATGTGTGCCTGGACATTGCAGCATGCGTATTGTCATCATCTTAAGAGGAAAGTTAAGATGGGTCTGCTTCTGGGGCACCTGGGTGGCTCAGTCAGTTAAGCATCTGACTCTTGGTTTTGGCTTGGGTCATGATCTCACGTTTGTGGGGCTTTGTGCTGGCAGTGTGGCCCCTGCTTGGGATTGCCTCTCTCTGTACTTCTCCCGCTCTCTCTGTCTCTCTCAAAGTAAATAAATAAACATCTTTTAAAAAAAAATGGCTCCGCTTCCTCCCCCTACTCTCAGTGCCTTGCTCAGTGTCCAACATCTACTGGCACATTCAAAAAACATTGATTGCCTATTATGTCCCAGGAAGTGGAGTTCTTCAGAAAGACAAGGGGAACTCTTTTGGGTACTTGGGATACATTAAGAAACAAAACAGACCAAAACCTCTGCCCTTGTGGTGCATCCATTCCAGAAGTAGGGAAAACAGACAATAAAAAGTAAGTGAAGGGGAAGCCAAATTCTTTTTGTTTGGGGGGGCGTGGGAAGCCAAATTCTAATGGATTGAAGAATAAATACGAATGATGAATTTGAGATAATGAATTTGCATTACAAAATTTCCAAATATCAGATAAATTAGAAAAGGTCAAATAATATCAAAATAAATTGGCTAAACATGACAGCAAGGGATTTCTTTCTTTTTTTTTTTAATTCAACAGAAACAGAAAATTGAAAATGTTAAATGCCATGGGATTGATGCTGGTAGAAAAAGAGGAACCAAATGCAAAGGGTAAAGAAAACAGATAAATAGTGGAATAGTACTTTTGGGAAGAGGGAAAGGACTAGATTTCAAAGTACAACTGGAGAGATTAGAATTATGCCAGGGTGACATTGCAAGTATGATCTGGGAGCAAGGAGGCGAGACATAGAGTCACAAGTGTGCTGACAGTATGGAAGGGAAATCTCCTTTTATGAAAGAGAAGTGTAGAGATAAAAGGGCTAGAAGGTAGTTCTAATGTTCAGGTTAGATAGGCTAAGGGCATGAGAGGGAGAGCAGCAGAGAGGGCCATTTTTACTGTGATGGTTGATGATTTTGCCCTCATGGCACCCTAGCTGCCTGAATTTGAAAACAAAGTAATGGGATAGATTTGTCAATGTAGATCCAATAGATGGACAATGGCACTAAGGTAATTGGTTAAAAAGTAATATAAATAACCGGTTGTGGAATCTAGAAAAGATGACGAATAGAGAAAAGCTAAGAGAGGGCTAATCGGTAAAAAGAATAGAATGTCCAAAGATCTGGAGGTCCAAAGTTTGAAAGCCTCAAAAAGATTATAATAATACATTAAAAAAATTCTTAATGTTTATTTATTTTTGAGACAGAGAGAGCCAGAGCATGAGCAGGGGAGAGGCAGAGACAGAGGGAGACATAGAATCTGAAGCAGGCTCCAGGCTCTGAGCTGTCAGCACAGAGCCCGATGGGGGGCTTGAACTCACCAGCAGTGAGATCATGACCTGAGCCAAAGTCGGATGCTTAATTGACTGAGCCACCCAGGCACCCCATATAATACATTTTAAATAACGAATGCCTAAGTAATGGGAAGCGTTCAAAAATACGAACATCTGAGTATTTATTTGAGAAAAATAGTTTTATAGCAGAATATTTTAGACAAATATTGATTTAGCTATCTTCTATCACATCTTAAATAACTTCCAATATTATATTAGGGTCTTAAAATTAATTTGCCAAGAAACTCAGATATGGAGAGAGCAAACTTATTTGAACTTATTTGGACTTTGTGAAGATAGAAAAGATTTAGAATATTTTTGATCTGCTGGTTTAAGTGAAGTGTTATAGAAAAAGCCAGAAGATAATTAGGTATGGTAGTTGAACAGACTCTCATTTGCTTATTTTTGGGGGCAGGCAAGTAAAACCAGAACTTTAAAAGCAAAGTCAAAAAGGATGCAAACATGCTGGGGGGAATTGGTTTCATAGTCACCAGTAATTCTCAGGAAGATAATGAAAGAAGAGGGAAGGACACTTAAAAAAAATAGACTTGGAAAAAAAATAGACTTGGGGTGCCTGGGTGGCTCAGTCAGTTAAGCGTCTGACTTCGGCTCAGGTCATGATCTCACCGTTCTTGAGTTTGAGCCCCACATCAGGCTCTGTGCTGACAGCTCAGAGCCTGAAGCCTGCTTCAGATTCTATGTTTCCCTTTCTCTCTGTCCCTCCCTGGCTCATACTCTGTCTCCGTATCTCTCAAAAATAAACATTAAAAAAAAATAAAATAAATAGGCTTTACTTTTAGAGCAATTTTAAGTTCATACCAAAAACAAAGCAAAAGGTAGAGAATTTCTCACACACCCTGTACCCCCACATGTGCATAGCCTCAATCACTGTTGATCAGAGTGCCCACCAGAGTGATGCAGTTGTTGCAATGGATGAAACTACATCAACACATTATTATAAACCAAAGCCACAGTTTACATCAAGGTTCACTCCTGGTGTGGTACATTCTGTGTCTTGGGACAAATGTGTAATGGTATGTATCCACCGTCATATGCCATACAGAGGAGTTTCACTGCTCTGAAAAATGCTTTATATCATCTTATTCACCCCTCTCTCCCCACTACCCCTCACAACCACTGATGTCTTTACTGCTTCCAAAGTTTTGCCTTTTCTGGAATGCCAGGTAGTTGGAATGACGCAGTATCTAGCCTCCAGACTGGCTACTTTAACTTGGTGACATAGATTTAAGGTTCCTCCATGTCTTGATAGCTTGGCTTGATAGCTCCTTTCTTTTCAGCACGGAATAACACTTTCAAGTTTTGGCAATTGTGAATAAAACTACTGTAAACATCTGTGTAGAGGCTTCTGTGTGAACATGTTTTCAAGTCCTTTGGGTAAATACCAAGAGGCACGATTGCCAAATCTTATAGTAAGAGTATGTTTCGTTTGGTGCGAAAGCATTAAGCTGTCTCCCAGAGCGGCTGTACCTTTAGGCACCCATTTCAACGACCCATGAGAATTTCTACTGCTCCCCATCTTCACCAGCCTTTGGTATTGTCAGCATTCTGCATATTGACCATTGCGATCGGTGTACATTGTTGTTTTAATTTGCATATTATTAACAATATGTTGTGTTTTTGTAGAGCAATTGTTTTATATGTTTATTTTCCATCCATATGCCTCTTTTGGTGAGGTGTCCAATAAGGCCTTTGGCCCAGGTTTAATCCAGGTTGTTTGTTTTCCGACTCTTGGGCTTCAAGAGTTCTTTAAACGAATAATAGGTGGGGTGTCTGGGTGGCCCAGTCAGTTGAGCCTCTGACTTCCTCTCAGGTCATGATCTCACGGTTCTGGGTTTCAGCTCTGCGTCGGGCCCGTGGTGACAGCACATTGCCTGCTTGGGATTCTCTCTCCCCCTGCCCTTCCCCCACTTGTGCAGGCACGCTCTCTCTCAAAATAGACGTATAAACTAATAACAGCACTCTAGCAGATGTATCTTTTGCAAATATTTACTCCCAGTTTGTGGCTTGTGTTCTCATTTTCTTGAAAAGGTCTTTTCTGGAGAAGTAATCTTTAATTTTAATGAAATCCAGCATATCAATTCTTTCTTTCGTGGATTGTCCCTCTGGTGTTGGATCTACAAAGTCGTTGCCAGATGCAACTTTATCTCGACTTGCTCCAACGTTATCTTCCAGGAATCTTACAGTTCGTTTTTCGTGAAAGGTACTGTGAAGGCCTGTGTCGAGATTCTTTTTTTTTCTTTTTCCTTTTTTTTCCTTTGGCATGTGGCTGTGTACTTGTTCCAGCACCATTTGTTGAAGTTATTTTCTTTGCTTTATTGTCTTGCCTTTGTTCCTTTGCCAAATATCAGCCAACTACATTTATGTGGATCTATTTCAGGTCTCTCTTTTCTGTTCCATTGATTTATTTGTCTGTTTTTTTCTCTAATACTGCACTGCCTTGATTACTGTAGCTTTGTAGCAAATTTGAAGTTGTATAACGTCAGTCCTCCAGTTTCGTTCTTCTTCAATATTGAATTGGCTATTCTGAGTCTTCTCCTCTCCCCTTTGTGGTGACAATAGTTCCAGGCCAGAGGGGGACAGTGGTTCTGATTCGAGGATCCCCTCCTCGTTAGCACAGCTACAAGCCTGCTGAAGCCACAGGATCCCATAGCAGAAGCTGCCTCGGTATGACTATTTTAAAAATGTGGCTGGCCTTCAGTGACATCTCCTAAGAGGAATAAGGTTTCCTTGATGAGGGTCTAAGATGGCTATCCCATGCGATGTTGGAGAATTTCGCAGCTATCACTCCCCTAGATGGTTGGTGTGGACTGGAGGATGAGGGCACGCCTTCTGTATTGAGTTTCAGAGGAAAAATGTCCATGGGCAGAATGACACAGCCAGGTCTATCCTTCCAGAAGGCTCATCTTTGTGAGATGTGTATCCAGATGGCAACACACAGTTTGTGCCACAGCTGAGCACTTGAGAGGCATGTGGAAAACGACTGTGGTTCAGCACAAATCTTCACCAGCACCGGAAGGAGTACAGTGAACGTGGGACATGGACAGGTCCTCCCTTGTGAAAGGCTGCCCTTCACCTGTGGGAAGAGCTTCCTGAGCAACGCTGCCTTTCTCTAGTGCCGGCCACTCCCAGCTGGACAGCATCAAATGTGGGGAGGCCTTTCACAGCAGAAGAAGTCATTGTACGTGCAGCAGACTGGGGAAAGTTTTTAGCTACACATACAAACTTGTTTGGCCTCAGTGAACTCACAATGGAGAAAAGGCCTCATGAGCGTGGGGAATGCTTTAGCCAAAGCCCCAACGTCATGCCTCACACTGGAGCCAGGGCTTACTACTGTGACGAATGTGGGGAACGTTTTAGCCTCAGCCCCATCTTGAGTCATCACCAGAGAGTTCTATGGATCAGGGCCTTCTGAATGTGCCAAAAGTGGGAAATCCTTTAGACAAATCCTGGCTTCGATGGACACTGCCGAGTTCGTATTTGAGAAAGGGCTCATACATGCAGTGAATATGGGAAATCCTTTAACTACAAATTTGACTGCCTTCAACAGCAGAGTGCACACTGGAGAAAAGATTCTTATTCAGTGTTGGAACACTGGAGGACAACCTTTGTGAGAGAGCCATCTACCCGAATTGAATTGAACTCCATCTATCTGAACATACACAATGGGAAATTCTGCATAAATTCTAGGAACACGGGAAGCTTTAATGAGCGGCATTGTACTTTTTTTCCCTCTCTAGATATTTATTTTTGAAAGAGAGAGACGGAGTTTGAGTGGGGAAGGGGCAGAGAGAGAGAGAGAGAGAGAGAGAGACACACACACACACACACACACACACACACACACACACAGAATCCGAAGCAGGCTCCAGTCTCCGAGCTGTCAGCACTGAGCCCGACGCGGGGCTCGAACCCATGAACTGTGAGATCATGACCTGAGCCGAAGTGGGACGCTTAACTGACTGAGCCACCCAGGCGCCCCTCCAGCATTATACTTAACCTGCCCAGGCCAGGGCACTTGCCAGATTTACGTCACAGCCAGTTTCTGTGGCATAAGCTATTCCACTCTGCCACCTAGCAGATCGCTGATGTGTAGGTAGTCACCCCAGTGTAATAAGGGAAGACATGTTTCTTGTCTCATTTGCATGCCCTGCAGAGAACCATGCATAGTCTGAGTTTTAGGGGGCCTCATTCTCTCCTCTCTGACTAGTTAAGGCATAGTCTTCACACAGTTTTGGCCAAGAAGACCCAGTCTGGATAAGACTGGAAACTTGTGAAAACATCTTTCTGTCAGCTCTTATTTAATCTGCAGAGCAGACAAAGGCCACCTAGGAACGGCTACAACAGTTTGTGGTCCTATTTTGTGGCCTGGATCTCAGGGGTTTTGTGTGTGTGTGTGTGTGTGTGTGTGTGTGTGTGTGTGTTTATGTTTTAGGTCCAGAGGTCACCTTGGGGAAGGGGAAATTGTTGTGACAAGCTTCAGGACTTTGGGGAAAAAGAAAAATTGGTTCCATTGTACCCAGGGCATGTCACATAATGCCCAGCACTACTGAGGGGAGGGCGTTCCCCAAGTACTGCAAAGGAACCGTGTACCCTAATGTCCAGAATTTGGTTTGCTGGTGTCACTTGTGATGAGACTACAGGGGCCAGACTGAAACACTGCGTGTGATTAGTAGGGTCTAGAGAAGACTGCACCACTCTAGACAGAATGTGCCTCTTCTGAAAGTTGTTCAAGGGCCGACAGCTGTATGAGATGAGTGTGTATACCTCAGACCTGGGTTTTTCCTGAAGCTGAGGTCATTGTCAGAGCAAATAAGGGTTTGTTTGCTCCTGTAGCCTCTGGATGGTTCACCTCAAGGCCATCGTTGCACAGTCAAGAAAGTGAAAATAGAGAAAAGGGAAAATCCCATAGTCTGGTGATGTGACTTTTATCACTCAGCTAGAGATTTTGTTGGCTCAGACAGAAACGATCTTTTTTTAAAAAAAAATATTTTTATTGAAAAAAACATTTTTGGAACGTTTATTTCTTTTTGAGAGAGACAGAGCGTGAAAGGGGGAGGGGCAGAGAGAGAGGGAGACACAGAATCCGAAGCAGGCTCCAAGCTCCAAGCTGTCAGCACAGAGCCCATCAGATAGAAATGATCTTTATTGCTTACCAATAGTGCCTGCCAGTTAGAAGAGAGCTGTCCTTCCCAAGGCACACAAAAAAAGAGATGGTCACATATGTAGAGAGTTGCCAGACCTTCTGGTTTCTGAAAAAGAAGAGATCTAAACTTTTATGGAAACATTTTTTCAAGTTTTATTGAAGTATAACTGGCATGCCATAACCTCACAGATTTTAAAGTGTACAATTGGGTTGCCTTTGACATACATAAAGACCCATAAAACCACCTTAATCATGTTAATGAACCTGCCCATTACCCTTGTATTTACCTTGTACTTCTTTAGGATCTCTCCCTGCCCTCACCAGCCCTCCAGGCAATGACTGATTTACTTTCCTTGACAATAAATTCGTTTGCATTTTCTAGAATTTTAGATGATCAGAACCATGAAGTGTTTGCTTTTTGTCTCATTCTGGTTTCTTTCATGCCACATAATTAAGATTCATACATGTTCCTTAAGTCATTCATTATTTTTATTGCTGAATAGTGTCCTGTTGTATGGATATACATACATGTGTATCCATTGGCCTGTTAATGGATGTTTGGGCTGTTTCCACTTTGGGGCTATTATTACAAATAAAGCTGCTTATTTAAAGTGGACAGTTTGATCTTTTGATACGTGCTAAAACACTACAACCGAAAGTTTCTTCTTGCCATTTTATTTATTTATTTATTTATTTATTTATTTATTTATTTAATTTATTTCATTTTAGAGAGAGAGAGAGCATGAGCTGAGGAGAGAGGCAGAGAGAGAATCCATGCTGAGCACGAAGCCTGACATGGGGCTCATTTCCACGACCCTGGGATCATGACCTGAGCTGAAATCAAGAGTCAGGCGCTCAACCCACTGAGGCATCCAGACGCCCCGCTTCTTGCCCTTTTATTTTTTTTTAATGTTTTTTTAATGTTTTTATTTATTTTTGAGACAGAGAGAGGCAGAGCATGAGCAGGGGAGGGGCAGAAAGAGAGAGAGACACAGAATCTGAAGCAGGCTCCAGGCTCTGCGCTGTCAGCACACGGGGCTCGAACTCACGGACTGTGAGATCATGACCTAAGCGGAAGCCGGACGCTTAACCGACTGAGCCACCCTGGCGCCCCTCTTGCCCTTTTAAATCCATCCTTTGTGACATATGAAATTGAAGACATAGTGTACCTTTTGGAACGGATATTTTTGTGTGTGTAGACGAATGGAGGCAAATGCCTTATGAAGCTCCCCGAAGTCTTCCCCACTTTTCCAACATTATCTGTCAACTCGTGGACACTCTCATTGCATCTGTCTCCACCAAGTTACTGGATTATTTTACCTATAATCCCAGACATCGTATTAATTCATGCATAACTTCTTGAGAATGCATTTCTAGAAGGTAACTTCAGAACTTTAGGAACTATCACACAAAATAAAAATATTTCAAATATGGCAAAACTTGGATTAGGCGAATGGGTAAACAATACACAGACTAAAAAGAATTTTAAAAAAAGCCTAAACATGTTCCAAACATATATGAAACATATTAAATCTCACCAGCAACAAAGATTTACAAACCCAAATAAACACAACTCTTGAATTTTGTTTGCCCACATCTGGTAAAGATTTGAAAGTATAATAGCGTTCGATGGTTCGCAGGGAAATGGTCTCTCTCATACTGGTTGGTGGAAATATACACTGGCATCACAGCTCTCAGATTAATCTGGCATAGCCTTTTAATTTAGAAATTTCACTCTTACAGGGGCGCCTGGGTGGCGCAGTCGGTTAAGCGTCCGACTTCAGCCAGGTCACAATCTCGCGGTCCATGAGTTCGAGCCCCGCGTCAGGCTCTGGGCTGATGGCTCGGAGCCTAGAGCCTGTTTCCGATTCTGTGTCTCCCTCTCTCTCTGCCCCTCCCCCGTTCATGCTCTGTCTCTCTCTGTCCCAAAAATAAATAAACGTTGAAATAAAAAATTTAAAAAAAAAAAAAGAAATTTCACTCTTAGGAACTTAACTGACTGAAATAACTGAGAAAGTAAACACAAAGGAAAAATGCAAATAACGTTAATGCCAACTACAAGACAGTAAAAAATTAAAATAAATTTTGCTGTATTTCTTTCACAAAAGAATATTTTATCATTGAAAGCAATGCTATGAGGGCTCCTGGGTGGCTCAGTCCGTTGAGCATCTAACTTTGGCTCAGGTCACGATCTCACAGTTTCTGGATTCGGGCCCACGTCAGGCTTTGCACTGATAGCCTGGAGCCTGCTTCAGATTCTGTTTCCCTCTCTCTTGGCTCCTCCCCTACTCATTCTCTCTCTCTCTCTCTCTCAAATAAATAAATAAATAAACATTTTAAAAATTAGGGGTGCCTGGGTGGCTCAGTCAGTTAAGTATCCGACTTTGGCTCAGGTCATGATCTCACAGATCATGAGTTCAAGCCCCACATCAGGCTCTGTGCTGACAGGTCAGAGCCTGGAGCCTGCTTCGGATTCTGTCTCCCTCTCTCTCTGCCCCTACCCTGCTCGTGCTCTGTATCTCTCTCTCTCTTTCAAAAAATAAATATTTAAAAAAATTAAAATAAAATAAAATAAAATAATGCTGTTAATAGGGTAGCAAATGCCTTCCAATTCATGTGCCAAATTTTACAAATCCTATCAATAACTTTACCTGCTTTGGACAAAAATGATAAAATGAGTAATGTATATATATTTTATTATGGATCAGATCATTATGTAAATAAGATTAATTATTTACATGTTTAAATGTGAACAATTTATTTCATATTATTAGCAAAGTCATGCACATGTAGGCAATATTTTGTCAATGGCAGCATAATTCAAACAATCAATATTCCGTCATCCTCTTTGTGAACCACATGAACTTAACAGAACAGAAAGACATTGTAAATATAATATATGTTTAGAAAAACATGATCAAAAAATAAATTACAAATTTATATGTACCAAAACATATATAAAACCATATTGATCAGAATAATAGCAACAACAACAATGAAGATCCTATAGTATTTGTAACATAGAGCAACAGGAAAGCATTTTCTGGCATTATTCTGCAACTGATCTATTATACTTTAGCCTTGTTAAATTTTAATTACGATGGTTGTACTGTGCTTATGTAGGAGAATGTCTTTACTTGTTGGCTCCATCCCCAAATATGGGATGATGGGGGCATCACGTTGACGACTCTCAAATGGTTCTAGGGGAAAAAAATCCTTGTACTATATCTTGGACATTTCTCTAAGTTTGAAATTATTTCAAAATAAAATGTAATTTTGAAAGCTTACCAAGTGAACTCATTTATAAATCACATGAGTAACATTCTAGCTCACTAGAACAATTGACAGATTATACCTTTGTACATAGTTTTATTTATAACAGATTGAAATATCTTATTTAACTCCACATATTGTCATTATGTTTTCACTTTGAAAGAATGAATAAACTGGTATTTCATAGGGTCACATACTGTTTTACCAGATACAAATATAACTGTATATTCATTACAAATAGATTTATTCTATCTTATACTCTCCAAAGGCAAATTTGGAATTTGTTAGTTTATTTTTTAAAAATTTATATTTTATTTACTAAAAACACTTATGTTTGTCATTTATTTTATGCACTTTACTTGGAATGCAAATTTCTAAAAAAAGGAAAAAAAAAAGATTGGGGGTCTGGGTGGCTCAGTTGGTTAAGCGTCTGACTTTAGCTCAGATCATGATCTCATGGTTTGTGAGTTCGAGCCCCACATCAGGCTCTATGCTGAAGGTCAGAGCCTGGAGCCTGCTTCAGATTCTGTGTCTCCCTCTCTCTTTGCCCCTATTCGTTCTTGCTATGTCTCTCTCTCTCTTTCTCAAAAATAAATAAACATTTAAAAGAATTTTTAAAAACAAACGGGTTGAGAGAGAATTGCTAATAATGAGAAATGACATTTTACTATTTGCTACTTATAAGGTAGTTGTGTATTTTTTGAAACTGAATGGGATTTGTAAAATGTTAACTTGAAAAAGTGAGTTATTAAACCACACTTTTTCCTCATATGCCTTTCTCAAATCTAGAACTATTTTGCTATTTGCCTTTTTGGTCTGGAACATATAGTAGGTTCATTTGGCATAAGAAATTTTTGAGCCGGGCTGACTCCTAGTAGTAACCATCTTGCCTTACTAAGAGTCCAAAACTAATTGGTTCAATATCCAAGCATCAAATTATGCTGAAGATGGATGTCAGAGTGATCCCACTACAACTTCTGGAATTTATCTGTGCTAGCCTCTTCCCCAAGCGCAATCCCCCACCCCTCATCTTGACTTGTCTTGAGGAACCATAACCAATGTGCATTTCCGGTCTTCTAGCACCTGTCACATGCTCGTCCATGTTTGTTCACAGTGGCTATTCAATCACAAAAGAAAATGCTCAGACACTGAAGAACATCAGCATTTGGATTACTAATTAACTCACATTAAAAGTGTTCAGGCTCCAGGCTCTGGGCCGTCAGCGCACAGCCCGATGCAGGGCTTGAACCCACAAACTGTGAGATCATGACCCAGGCAGAAGTAAGATGCTGAGTGGACTGAGCCACCCAGGCGCCCCTAATGTTGCTTCTTCAGAGGCCTCCTTTCACCACAGGAACTCCTGGAATCCTCCTCCTCCCCCACCCCTGTAACTCTACCCCGGGCCTGTTTCGTCGTTTTTTGTACCACCCATCACTACCTGTAATAATTTTTTCTGTGTCCTTCAACTAAAAGGGGAGCTCCGTGAAGGCAGGAATACTGCTGTCACCCTGGGGCTTATTACTGACCCAAGCACACAGTAAATACTAAATAAGCTGTTAAATACAGTGCTAATATTCGAAGCATTAACTGGCCCGGTACAGACACAACAATCAGAACAGATGCCAGATGTGAACAACTAGAGTCACCCTGCTCCAGTGTGCAGACTGAATGTTAGCCTCAGTGAAAGGAGTGAGTGGCTCTAAGCTTAGGTCATCGGCCTACTGGCCAGGAACTTATTACCGTTCTCCCTATTGCCTTCCTTAGAACGCTTTCTGAATTCGTACCTGTTAACAGTGACTATACCTCTCTTAATTGTAAAGCAGAACTTTATTACTGCAAGCCTCACAAATATTTCCAGCAATATTTTACAATGAACCGTGGTCATGGGATGGCTCATATTTCCTCATTTTTTCTATTATCTGGCTTTTGAAAAGACGAATTCTAATTCCAGCCTGTCTTCCTTTGGCCAATATTAATATATAGCATGTATAAAGTAGAATATAAAGTCTCAGTATACCAATCAGTTCTTCTTTTTGGGTTCGAATTCAGCACCACTGTATTTTCCTTTTTTTCATTTCATCTACCTTGAGCAATTCAAAACTGACAATAAAGGAGGTCAAGTATTTTTCACATGCTTTGTTCTTTCCGTTGAAAGCAGACAAAATACGCGAGGCCCTGTCAGGATTGAGTCTTCACTCTGTATTGAGTGTTGCCCACCTGCTCTCCTCACATCCACCACACAATAAATTGTTTAGGTCAAGACTCATTTCTTCCTTTTTAAAAATCTCTTTAAAATCCAACACCCAATATAAGCGGGAGCAGGAACTTTAAGTTAAATTGAGTTGAATTTATCTTCTGATTTATCCGAGCTGGATTTCAGTATGTGCTATGTAAAATTAATAATTTCACACTTCTCTTTTTCCTTCTTTCTTGGCCCAAATAATTTCCCTTTTAGAGTCTTGGAGTTGCAATGGTACATATTCTTTCTACTCCCTTGTCCTTGCTCTCAGATCTATTTCTGAGATCTCGCTGGTTCACAGTAACAATTAAGATCATGTTCACCCATTTATGGTTAAATTTAAATTTCATTTTATTCATTATTCGCAATCACTTACATCTCCTAATTCTTTTTCCTGTTGTTCCCATTTAAGAAGTACCAGGAAGCCATTCCAAAGTACCTGGTTTTCAATTTTATCTAATTATTGCCCCCTTCCTCTAAATGTTTTGCTAACATCCAGTCCCTTGAAATGTATTCCAACTTTGCCAGGAACTCCCCGGGATAAATTAACATCTAATGTTCTTCCTAGTACTGTGCTGGATAATTCCACATCCGTCTTACCACTTGACCTGCCTGTTGATATCGTTATACAAACTATCATCCTCATCTCAAATTTTATATAACTGACCTGAGAAAGATTAAGTAACTTGCTTCTGGTTACACAGTTGGTAAAGTAGTAAGCGGGGATCGATGTCTACTGCTCTTTGTACTTTGGGTGATTTCCCTTACCACTCTTTCTAAAACTCATCCAGAAAGAGCTTGGTACTTAGCATCACATAATGAGACAGTTACCCAATGCCCAGTGTCTTATTCCTACTATACAGTTCTAAAATTTGCCCAAATATAACAACAGTGTCTTCTAGAAATATCATTCATTTCAATGCAAGTCAGAAAAAAATGGTACTATGTAATGAGCCTCGTGAAACTTGGCAGACTTTCAAATGAGCCTGCTTGGGATTCTCTCTCTCTCCCCTTCTCTCTCTGCCCCTCCCTTTCTCCCTCTCTCTCAAAGTAAACAGACATTAAAAAATTAAAATTAGAAAAAAAAGAACAATAGAGGGACAAGGCATAGGCTGTGTCACATTGGTCACTTATGCCATTTCTAATATTTTTAATGGTGTGAAGTCATACAATTTACTAAATATATCGGAATCTCACTTTCCTCTTCTGTAAATCAGAAGAAATAATCATTCCAACCTCACAGCATCATTTCAGGGAAGAAATGAAAGAACGTGTGTAAACATCTAGGTTTAAGGCCATCACTGAGAAAAGTTAATTTATTAACTTAATGAATGTTAACCACCATCATCATATTCACCGTCATCACCATCATCATCATCATCATCATCATCATCATCATCATCATCACTATTTTGGAAACATGCACCAGGAAAAGAATGCACATCTGATCTCACCCAAACTGGCCACTGTAGTCCGAAACACAGAAATACACTCCTCGTAGTCTAACGTGAGGTTCTGGGTGATTTTCGGTATCTGTAAATCTTGTTGTTGTTTTCTTTAGGAAGATGGTTATGGAGCACAGAATGTACTCGCTGGATCATTTGATCTAGCTTTCAGATAGGAACCAGTCAATAAGAACCGTGTGACTGAAGAAAAGACACCTTATTGCTTTATTCTGCTCATGCATAACATAAAGGAATTGGGACAAATCATAAACAGCAAAGACTCGATCCGGATCAAGGTTCCGAGATTATCTATTGGCCAGCTCCATCTTATGATAATTAACATCTGGGGTAGCAAAGAATAAATTGCTCTCCAGCTCCAATTCACTAAATTGATTTCTAGCTCTTGGAGAGAATTATTACATCATTTTAACTCCAGAAATAACAAGACACAAAGGCACTTCTCTCTAGTAGAGATTAATAAAGTATTTTATCCACCCCCCCTCCAATCAATGCAATGCCAAATAGACATAGTAGTACATTCTTTGGAATAAGTATAGTCACCTGCCATGATCTATTACCTCATTAACTCTTACAAATTCCCTATAAATCACTTAAGCAGTATGTTGCAGAGATATTTTTGTTTTAGGAGAAAAAAAAAGTATGTAAAATGAAGAATTTGCATATTTTGCCTAAATTGTCCCATAACATTGAGGAGAAATCTGGAAGAAGAAACTGAATTTGGGAGCTTCCATTCCCATGTCCCTAAGGAAGACGAGACATTGTGAAATAAACAGATGAGAAGTATAGGGAGAGGAGAGATCTTTTTCCTTCCTTTACTCCAGCCTGGACTGCCTCCAAAACCCAGATCAGGCAAATTTGCAAAGTGTCCAATCTTCTGAAAGAAGTTTACTAACAGTGGTATTCTCTCCATACAATGGAACTGTGCAAAAACTGTATTTTTCTTCACAGTGAGTCACTGGGAAGACAACTGATCTTATCTGACCATTAAGCCAGTCATGTGTGTTGCCACCGTTATTGAGAGCTGCCCTTCCTTAACAGTCACCATGCTTCACAGCAGACAGACCTTGATTCCCAAGCAAGGGGGTTGAGATGTGCTAATGTTTCCCTCCTTCCCTTTCGTGTACTCCCTCCCTTCTTTCTTCCTTCCCTCCCTCCCTCTCCCCTTCCTTCTTTCCTTCTCTCCTTTGTCCCTCCCACCTTCCTTCCTTCCTCCTTTCTTTCCTTCTTTCCTCTCTTAGTTTTTGTCTCTGTCTCTGTCCTCTCTCTCATACTTTTCTTTCTAAACTAGACTATTCCCCTAATTTCACAGGATACTTAGGCTGCTTGCAATAGTTACGATTAAAACCCAAAGGGGCTATCAGTAGGGACTTTTTCTATAGTTAGCTTGTACTGTTATTTACACAGTGTAATATAAGATCTCACCTTCTAGCTTCAAAAGGTTGACAGCAATTAGGAAAACTAAATTCCAAAGCAGAGTGAAAGCAAGCTAGCATATTTATACAAAAGTAAAAAATCTTGTAAAGACCTCAGTGTCAGGATTCAGTTAAAAAACTGATAGTTCAAGTTATCTAGATATGTCCAAACATATTTTAAATCAAAATGAAACAAACTGTAACATTTTTTAAAAGGAGTATCTGGGGGTGCCTGGGTGGCTCAGTCAGTTGAACGTCCGACCTCGGCTCAGGTCATGATCTCATGGTTTGTAGGTTCGAGCCCCACATCGGGCTCTGCATTGACAGTGTGGATCCTGCTTGGGATTCTCTCTCTCTGACCCTCCCTGACTTGCACTTTCTCTCTCTCAAAATAAATAAATAAACTAAAAAATGTTTAAAAAAAATAAAGGGAGTATCTGGAAAAATACACTTGTCCTAACTGCCTTGATTATTTGTGCTCTTTTGTGAGTCATAGAGAAAATGAAAGGGTGAAAGGCTGCTTTGATCGGCTATAGCTCTAAAAGTTCTAGCATATTCCCTGATCAATGAGAGAATGTTCATTAAATGCACTCAATAAGTTATAACACACTTAACTATTGCTACTTGTTATTTTTAGATCATCTCAAAGAAGTCAGTTCATAAATATAGGACAGTTACAGGTCAATGACAATAACCAGTACAATTTTTCTCAATCCAAAAGTTAACCTACTTGTCCCCATTTGAAATAAATCTGTCTATTCATAGGCTTCCGACATAAAGATGGCCAGTTCAAATTCTATAGTGTAATATATATTATTTGTTGCAGTTTGTGTTATTAAATCCAATGTAACAGAGACCTACACCGTAAATTTCATAGTATTAGCAAATGTTATATCTAGCCTTCATATTGTTTTCTTTCTAAAGATTTTAATTATGTTGTTATACAGCGGCACGGATCTTTCGCAATATTTCAGGGGCAGAGAGCCTGTGATAAATGGAATGAATAGATGTGAACTGTTGCAGCCTGTGGTCTTAGCCCTGTCGTCCTCTCTCCTCCTAGCCATGTTGCCTTCTCTCTTTTCCCACATTATCCAGGGTTCAAGAAGCTCTGAGAGTCGGGTCCTGTAAGAATCACCCACAACAATCTCTTCCCTGTCCTATTATCATTCTTTGCTTCCTGTTTGCAAAAATGTCTAAGCCTGACTTAGAAAGAGTATGGGGGGAGAAAGGGAGGAGAAATACAGAAAAAAGGAGGAAAGAGGCAGGGGATTAGGGAAGCAAGGAGAAGCAGAATCCTTAGAGGGACTCTCCACTTTACCCAAGCCATGATGTTACAGCTGAGAAACCTGAGCATTTGGTCTGCAAATGCTCACATGTGGCTTATTCACATGGGCCCATACCAGGGCAAATTCTCTTGACTTGCAAGTCACAAATCCTAAAAGTTTCCAAGTCTGGGTTTCTATTGTGTATTCTAACTCTTTGTACCAAAAATAGATTCACTGACTGGTTTTTTTGCCCTAATTTATGAAGTTTGTTAAATTTATTACCTTAAAAACCATAAGAATTAATGAAACATGGAAAATCACATATTAAAAGAGTCTCTTCAAAGTTTAGGCAATGGGCTTTTGAACATTATCCTTTATTGTTACCAGGTACTAAAGACCAGGACCCGTATTGACATCAGCTCAAAAAATTCTCATCACCAATGGCATATCAGCAACATTCACACATTCTAGACTCTAAATCTTCCCTCTACAGAGGATTTTGGTTGTACATTTGAGTGTATTGAGGCTTAGATCAGTTGTCCTGATACTTTCCAGAGGCTTCCTGTCTGATAAGGCCTCCTCTCCCCAAAAATGAATGCAGTAGTTCTCGCCCTGATTCGTAGGAGGGTCGGAAAATGATAAAGAATCCCCTTACTTGCAGGAAATTTCCATTTCCTTCTACTCACCATACTGGGAAATGCGAAAAGACTCATCTGATTGCCCTTCTCTGACCAAGACGGTTAAATCGCCAAAGAGACAAACAGGCCCGTCCTAAAAGATGTTCTAGGATGTTACCCAAAACTTCAGCAAGAATAAATAACTTCCCACAGATGAACAGCTCAGCTCAGTACAAAAAAAATTGCCTTCCCCAAATTTAGAACCCAAATGTGCAAAGTCCTAATATCCAGAATTATATATATATTTTTTCACTTTTATAAAGGGTGCTACCAACTCTAAACAGAAAATAAGCCAATGCAAACGTGAATGGGCGATTGTCACCAGAGATTTCATTGATGTTCTTCTGCTTGATTCTGTCCTGTCAGGTTGATTCTTGTGGTTGGCATCCTGATGGAGTCTTCAACTCCCTTGCTGTCCTTACCAGTGTTCGAATCCCTTTGTCCTTCCCAAGCCCCTAAATTCTGTAACAGTACAACAGGATAAATACAGTCTTGCCCCTGACTTCAACTCATTCTCCAAGCACAACTAAGCTAATCTTTCAAACGCCCAAATCTGAGAGGTCTCTGGTTTTTAAAACCATCCAGCGACTTCCTATCATCTGAGAGTGAAATCTAAAGCCCATTTCATGGCTTAAAGGTTCTTTGTGGTCTGGTTCTCGCCTTTTTCTCCAGCCTCATCTTCTACATTCCTACCCCCCACCCAAGCTCTCATCTTTCTTCTGACTGTTTGAATACATAGCACTCTCCCTTCCCGTTAGACCCCAGAATCTTCAGATCTCCCTGTTTACACCACCCTCTCTCCTGCTCCCTTGAGGAGAGACATCTGTCAGGTTTCAGGAGACCTAGCACTTTCTCAAGGAGACTAGCCTCTCCCCAATCACACCTTACTATGTTACCTCCCTCTGACATGCGTGTGCTCCCACACACCTGCCTGTGTCCAAATTATTGTCTGCCTCCCCAGTCAGGTGAGGTTTTAAGCTCCATGGGAATAGGGCCCTGTGTTTATTTTAATGCATGTTCTCACATCGTGGTGCTGGACATATCTTTGGTGCCTAAGAATAAATCATACAAGTCATATAAACATATTAACCAGATGTTACTTGAGAGCAGTTGTTTACAAATGATGCTGACCAGCATCAGGTACAGCAATTATTCAGATTCTTTTCCCTCAATCCTCAGATCTCCTGCAAGAAAGGAATTTCTTTTTCCTCTCCCTCCTTGTCACAGATTACAAACACATGAGCATTTGGCAGGTATAACCTTGACCATTCTTCTCCCGTTATTTTTGCCTCCCAGCCCTTACTATTCACAGGACGTGTCGATTACAAGTCACAAAACTGGCTCAATCCTTAATGCGTGTATAGGGTTCCCCAATGCAGTGTAGTTTATAAGCAGACTTCCAGTTCCAAACTGGAAAACCTATCTGTTGTGGGGTGAATTGTGTCCACCGCCGACTTCTGAAAATTCATTGCTTAAAGCCCTCGGTACCTCAGAATGTGAGTATATTTGGAGATGAGGTCTTTAAAAAGGTGATTATGTAAAAAAAAAAAAAAAAAGGCCTTTAGGGTTGTCCCAAATCCAATCTGACTGGTATCCTTCTAAGAAGAGGAAATTTGAGGGGCACCTGGGTGGCTCAGTTTGTTGACTTTGGCTTGGGTCATGATCTCACGGTTCATGGGTTCGAGCCCCACGTCAGGCTCTGTGCCGACAGCTCAGAGCCTGGAGCATGCTTCGGATTCTGTGTCTCCCTCTCTCTCTGACCCTCCCATGCTCATGCTCTGTCTGTCTCTGTCTCAAAAATACACAAACATTAAGAAGAGGAAATTTGAATAGGCAGGGAGACACCAGGGCATGTGCACAGAGGAAAGATCAGGTGAGGCCACAGGGAGAAGGCAGCCATCTGTGAGCCAAGGAGAGAGGTCTCAGGAGAAACCAGACCTTCCAACACCTTGATCTTGGACTTCCAGCTTCCAGAACTGTGAAAAGTAAATTTCTGTTGTTTAAGCCACAGCGCCTGTGGTATTTTGTTATGGTGGCCCCAGCAGACGGATACACTGTGAAAGTTTGAAATTAATTACCTGTATTCTGGAGCTGAAAACCTATCCTTCTCATCATGTTTTTTCTATTTTTAACTAAGTCTTTATATCTAAATCCAGGAAGAAATATGAACATTAAGGAAGAACTTAATACTAATAATTCATGGGTCACCAAATATGTGCCAGGCACTGTTCTAGGTGCTCCATGGTATGTCAACCTATTCTGCACTGAACAGCTCAGGAAGCAGGACTACAGAGGTTGAGCGATCAGCTCCAGATCGTACAATTAGCAGAGAGGAAAAGACCGCATTTGAAGGTACACCTGCCTGAGACAGCAGAGTCATAGAGAGAGCAAAGGCTCTGGAGCTCCATGGCTCGGTCTGAACCCAGGTTTGCTGCTAAAAGTCAGAGTGTGAACTGTGGGACAGGTCACTTGTCCTCCACGAGCCTCAGTTTCTTCATCTGTAAAACGGCGATAATAACATTTATCTTGTAGGCTTGGCAAAAGGATGAAATGAGAGAACACACAAAAGAACAAGAACATAGTATATATTCAAAGCTCCCCTCTTCTAGCTCGTGCAGGCGGAGCCAAAATGAGAAGCCTTGATCCTAATCTTTGCAGAAACTGCCTTATTTCAGCAGTGCTTTTTGGTTTTAGTAAAGAAAAGAATCTACTTCTATATTGATTTATATGTGAGCATTTAAAAATTAATAAGCTGATATCTATCAGGTGACTGATTTGCCTCTCTCTTTAAGCTGGGACTGTGACTAGTTGTATCTTGGGATGTCTGTGTTCACCCCAGGCAGGGGATGTAGGAAAATCAAGTTAAGACTGGTTTGTCTTAACAGGTCAGAACTGAACCAACAAAGACTAGTGTGTGTATGAAAATATATATATATTTGATTGGGAATTCTGACTTGAATTTAAATCTATTTTTAACTTGTATTTCTTAAATCACGATTTAATCACAGCTAAAACTACTGCTCTGCTGTGATTACCTCGAAATGAAAAGTTTAATTAAAAACCAAAAGGAATGCCTGGGTGGCTCAGTCAGTTAAGCGTCCGACTTTGGCTCAGGTCATGATCTCACAGTTCGTGAGTTCAGGACCCTCGTTGGGCTGTGTGCTGACAGCTCAGCCTGGAGCCTGCTTCAGATTCTGTGCCTCCCTCAATCATTCTCTGCCCCTCCCCACTCATGCTCTGTCTCTCTCTCTCTCTCTCAAGAATAAATAAAACATTAAAAAATGCTTAAAAATAATAAATAAATAAATAAATAAATAAATAGCAAAAAGAAAAAAGAAAAAAGTACCACTCAGTACCACACCTTGACTCAAAAACACTTCCTTCAATTTTCTAGGTAGATGACCTTGGCCAAATTCCCTAATGGCCACAATTATTCATTATTTGGTCGTAAATGATAAATGCCGTGATACACACACACACACACACACACACGTGTGTGTGTGTGTGTGTGTGTATAGTGCTTCGAGAAAAAGGCATTTTCACAGCATTTGCTCTGTGTGAGTCACTGGCCTGAGCACTTTACCTGAATTTATTTAACTCAGTTTAGTCTTTACAACAACCTTATGAAGTAGGTATTATTTCATCCTCATTTAACGGATGAAGAAGCTGAGATTCAGAGAGTGAAGTAACTTATTCAAGGTCACAAAGCTAGTACGTAGTACTGAGAAAAGCCACCCCTTTTAATTTGACTGTTATTGAATTTTGCCTTTTATCTGTTTTCATTTAAACAGAACTTTGTTCATAATTACTAAATAAGGGGCACCTGGGTGGCTCAGTCAGTTAAGCATCCGACTTTGGCTTGGGTCATGATCTCGCGGTTCACAAGTTCGAGCCCCAAGTCGGGCTCTGCTGCTAGCTCAGAGCCTGGATCCTGCTTCAGATTCTGTGACTCCCTGTCTCTCTCTGCCCCTCCCCTGCTCATGCTCTGTCTCTCTCTGTCTCTCAAAGAATAAATAAATAAACTTAGGGGCTCCTGGGTGGCTCAGTCGGTTAAGCGGCCGACTTCGGCTCAGGTCATGATCTCGCGGTCCATGAGTTCGAGCCCCGCGTCAGGCTCTGTGCTGACAGCTCAGAGCCTGGAGCCTGTTTCAGATTCTGTGTCTCCCTCTCTCTGACCCTCCCCCATTCATGCTCTGTCTCTCAAAAAATAAATAAACTTTAAAAAGTATTAAATAAAACATAACCTATAAATAAGAATACTTCACAAAATTATGTGATGGTTTGTTTCAGATTTAACTTAGTTTTACCTAGGAATTATTTTTTTTAAGTGTACAAACTATATTGATGATAAAATTGTATAGCTAATGTAAATGAAATTAAACACTGCTATCACACAGAAGCTGAGAAATATATATTAGAAACCACAGGGCATGTGCTTACTGGGTAAAAAGAAGCTTTTTTTGGTTTTAGAATATACTATATATAATGTCCTGTAGACATATTTTTTAAAGTTTATTTGTTTATTTTGAAGGGGGGGTGGAGAAAGTGAGTGGGGGAAGGGCAGAGAGAAAGGGAGAGAGAGAGAGAGAGAGAGAGAGAGAGAGAGAGAACCCCAAGCAGGCTCTGCACCGTCAGCACAGAATCCGATGCAGGGCTCGAACTCACAAACCATGAGCTCGTGAACCAAGCTGAAATCAAGAGTTGGACACTTAACCAACTGAGCCACCTGGGCACCCCTCCTGTAGATAGTTTTGAGTCAAAATGTACACTTAGTATAAAATATCAAAAAACTCCGCTTCAAAAATTACCCTACCAATGTACTTTTTTCCATTCTTACATTTACATTATACAAAATGGTAATCATAATATACAGGAAATCTCACCATCTAGTTCAAATTTTCCATCTTCTGTCAAACACATCTCTCATATTTATCTGTACTTTTCTTCACCCCACATGTGCAAGCATACACTTTGGGTGGCCTTGTGCTGGATGCTGGAGATATCCAGAGAAAAGGACCCTGAGCTGGACACACAGGTGGCAAGCTCATCAGAAGGATATGATTGGTGTTTCCACTGTAGAGTTTTCATAAATGAATTGGAAGACAAGAAAAGAAAGTGGGTGGGGAAGTATCCTCAGGCAAGCAGACAGAGAATGGCAAAGACCTGGGGCTTGGAAAGTGGAGTAGGTTTGAAATGATTTTGCTTCCTAGACTACAAAGAGGAACTCCAAGAAAGATGTGGGCGTGGAATGCCCCACCTCCTATGCAGTGTCCTAGAGTCTGGATATTTTAAGGACATTAAAAGCGAGAATGTCCAAACGTGACTGGATCTGTATTTTAGAACTTTCACTGGGAAGAGTGTGGAAACTGAATTGGATTTAAGAAATTTGTGGGCAAAGTAATTCAGGATGTTAACAGCTATTGTGATCACAGGAGAAAGTATAAGAAAGTATGTGATCACTGAACAAAGACAGTGACAATGGAAACTGAGAAGAAAGGTAGTTAAAGGTGCTAACTTTGCTCTAGATCCCAGTCCTTCCTATGTGCTATAAACAAACAAAAAACTGTTTCTCACATTTTTTTCTATCTCTTGTATATTATTTATTAACAATCCAGAAGTAACTAGTTAAAACAGATATTTATTGTATTACTGTGTACCAGGCATTAGAATAGTGCTTTATAAGTAATACCTAATTTAATTTTCACCAAAGTCTTATAGGAACTGCTACTTTACTAAGAAAAAGTCTGAGGCACAGAAGGTAAAGCAACGTGCCCACGGTCACCCTGCTGGTCAGTAGCAGAGGCAAGATCCAAACCCATTTTGTCTGAACCCAAAGCTGACGCTCTTATGTCTCACCCACCCACCTCCAGACTGTTTCCGGTTCCTCTTACTCTCACAGACTCCTCGCCTCATAAGCTGAATCAGTCCTCCTGTCCCTCCTTAAAGGACAAACTTATTTTCCCTCTAATCTTTCCAACTACTGTCCAATCTATTTCTCTCCATGTAATGTCTTGAACTCCTGCAATGCCTATCTTCTTGACAGCCATTTTCTCCTTAAATCTCAGCCCTTTGGCTTCTGTGCCTTGTAAATTTACTCACACTAATTATTGTCTTGAAAAATTCAAAGCATTTCTCCATCCTCCTTTTCATTGTGCTCTTTAGGATACTTTGTATAATTAACTGCTCCTTTCTTCTTGAAGCTCTTTTCCCCCATATGTGCCAGCTCTCCCAACATGGTCCGATGTCACTGTTGTGGTCCCTTCTCTGTTTCTTTTGTCAGTTCTTTTCTGTTGAAGAACTTGTTCTTCTTCTATCCTCTGTGCATGCTACTTGAGGTTTTTATTTCCTTTTTTTTTTTTTTTTTTTGTCCTCTGCTGTTCTCTTTCAGTATGATCCCTCAACTTACTCTTCATATTATGACTCTTTTAATTATTGTGATGGAATGTAAGGTCTCTCTCTCCCTTAATTTCTCAATATTTTTTGAAGATCTAATTTCAAACTAACTTGGAGGTCTTTCTTCCGTGGCTTACTGACATGCATTTTACACGGCCTCCCCAGCTTCCCTAAACACCTTCACTGCTGACCGGGTCACCTTCCCCCATATCTCCTGTAAGCAGCAAAGTACACAAAGGATTCATTCTGCTCTTAGTTTAAAACCTTTTTCCTGACTTTCATCTCCCTGGTGCTTAGATTTCTTTGTTCATAAAGACAAATGCCAACCTGGTATTATGCTTACAGGATTAAAACTGAAGGGGCGCCTGGGTGGCTCAGTCATTAAGTGTCCAACTTCAGCTGAGGTCATGATCTCGCAGTTTGTGGGTTTGAGCCCTGCTTCGGGCTCTGTGCTGACAGCTCAGAGCCTGGAACCTGCTTTGGATTCTGTGTCTCCCTCTCTCTCTGTTCCTCCCTGGCTTGTGCTCTGTTTCTCTCTCTCTCAAAAATAAATAAACATTACAAAAATAATTTTAAATAAAATTGAAACCTGCAGGTGATAACAAGGGGGGGAAAAGTGACTCGTTCAGAAGAACAGCCATGGCTGAATCCATCTTGGAGACACAGCCGGCACTCAGGCTCCTGAAAGAAAACTTTCTGTCCCATACTTGCAACTCCACAGCTAGTATGATTCAACGAGTAAGCATTCCATTGAACCAACAGTTCACCAGGCTAAAAGCGACTCTGGAAGTCCTGGGCAAGTAAATGATTACCATTCTTGTGGAGCCCTCTCAAGATGACACACGGTTGACACTGATCTGAAACAGAAGTGCCAAATCTTAAAGTCCCAGCCTTGAAGTGATATGATTCAGGGGTCTTCGGTCAGAGCGCAGTTCGATTATCTCTAATGTGTGTACAAGACTGTCAACCACACAACTAAGTAAAAAAAAAAAAAAAAAGAAAGAGAGAAAGAAAGAAAGAAAGAAAACAATGGTGCTAGTTACCTCTGCACCCCACCCCCATCCGCACCCCAATCGCCATGAGATGGGAATTCAGACATAAACTTGGATTGAGACAAACAGCAACACCCCTAAAATGTCGCTTCGTTTGCTTGTTTTTGCTTCTGATTCGGGGGAGTGGGGGGTAGCAGAGAGAGGAGGCCCTGAGGGTTGGAGGGGGACACCAAGCTCCCAAGCCCCTCCCTCCTCCGCTCTCCTTTTATCCCGGGGGGGTGGGGGGGTCTTCGGCGCACTGAATGAAGGTAATCTTTTTCAGAAACAACTTCTCTGTTTTCCCTGTCAGCGCCCTGCCAGCCACTCAGCCACAGGCTGAGGGGAGGCTCTGACCCGGGCAGCGAGTCAGGAAGGCAAAGATCGCGAAGCCAGGCGCCCCGGAGCGCTCAGCGCCAGGTGACACAGCCGTGGGCTCCCCGGCGCGGGCTTGACAGTTTCATCCCCGCCCACTCGCAGGAGAGCGCCCCGCCGGGCTGCACGCGCGCGCGCAGGGGGCCATAAAAGCTGCGGCGGCGCGGAGACGCCGAGCTCGCCCACCGCCCGGAGCAGCGGCCGCGTCATGCATGTAAACGGCAAAGTGGCGCTGGTGACCGGCGCGGCGCAGGGCATCGGCAGGGCCTTTGCGGAGGCGCTCCTGCACAAGGGCGCCAAGGTAAGCGTTGGCGCCCGCCCCCCTCCCCCGGGAAACGTGTCTTCCCACCCGGAGACTCGCCCACCGGTCAGAGGACTCCCGGCGAGCTCGGGGCGGGAGGTGGGGGGGGGGGGTTGCTGCGCCCCAGGTTGCCCACCTTTGCCACTTTCAAAAGCTGCTGAGGCTGACGGTCTGGAGCAGACCTCGAAGGCGGTGGGGAGAGACCCCGAATTTTAATTGCAGAGTTTGAGGTCCAAGAAGGGGCAGCGTCCCGGTGTGTATTTACTGTTCGTCCGGCTGTTTGTTTCACAAGCTGCGCAGAACCTCGATTCCTCTGCTCTTTATAGGTAGCGCTGGTCGACTGGAACCTTGAAGCAGGTGTAAAGTGTAAAGCTGCCCTGGATGAGCAGTTTGAACCGCAGAAGACTCTGTTCATCCAGTGCGATGTGGCTGATCAGGAACAGTTGAGAGGTAAGAGAGGGGAATCAGTCCCATCAGCACGGAACATGCCTTGAACAAGCAACAACCTGAAGGCAGCCCGGGCCCGGAGCGCCAGCTTGGGTGCAGGCATATGCAAGGCTACCTCCTGGAGAGCAGCTATTTAATAAGCTCCAAGGCTACCTCCTGGAGAGCAGCTATTTAATAAGCTCCGAAAGATAGCTTGGACTGTTATGTTTCCTGCCGACATCCCCATAGCCATGAAAACTAAGAGGGGGAAAACCAAGACTGTTTGAGAAGTCTTTTATTTTATTTTTTTAATTTTGGCAGCATGTAATGTAATCAAAATTCCTTTGTGTATTCAAAGACCGTGCTGCTACAGGGATTATTAAATGATTGAAATTGCAGATGGAACTTGGAAAGCTGAAGTAGGCTAAGGGACTGTGGCAAACAACTTCTTCCAGAATGCTGGAAGATGCAGAGTTCAATGACAACCAAATGTGGCAATGTTTCCTTTTAAACATACTAGAATGCAAGATCAAGGATCATCATCGCAGACGTGCTAGATGCAATCAACCAAATGTTCTCTCTGGGTTTTCCCCTATGAAATGGTACTTTAAAAATAATAATAGCTCTACTGCAGTGTTAGAATCACAGAAGAAAAGTTTCTATCAGACTTTCCTCAATGCTTTCCTGTTTCCGTCTACTCCCTTAAAATAGACCCATCTACTTGTGAGAGATCAAGGACAGTATTGGCACGGAGACTAAACAGAATTGGTCATATGGAGGTTTGGTAGATCTGCATGGAAAATATACATTTTTTTCTGGAAAAAAAACCCCAGAAAAATAAAATATACATATTTCACAAAGTTTTATTGGAAGACTGAGTAAATTTGGGGCACATCTTTAATGAAAGGGCCAGAAGTTTTCCATAAAAGTCATGCTAGTACTCCTGTTCTTAAAGAACACTGGATATGTGAATTTCTTTGAAAGTGTTGGGCTATTCTGTAGGAGAGTAAAGATGGAGTGGTACATTAGAAGCGGGTTTTCCCCTACTGTTAAAGGAAATTGTTTTATAGGAAATTATGTGATTAAATCTGAAAATGCTAAGACTTACAATATGACTTACAAGCTTGAGTAGAAGAGATCTGTGAACACAGTGCTAGTGGAACATATTTTGCAAGAGGGTAAAGTTTTGTTGATTGTGCATGATATTTTGGATCAAGGATGAAGTCGTGCCAGATCCCAACATCCATGCTGATGAAATAGGAAACAGTATAGATCATCTGAAAGCTATTTCTGCCTGAATTTATGTAGTTTCACATGTGACATTTAACCTTAATTGTTTTGCTTCCCAGTATTTAAAATTAGTATCTTGGCTGTAAACACATTCCTTAAGGATTGTGGAGGAAGAAATTCAGATACAGGAGTGACCAGGAGAAAGCATGTTGATCATGAGAAATCCACACATTGTCTGGACATCAGCATTTATTTGCATTTAAGGAAGACATGGCCTTGACTCTTCCAATTTCAGTATTTAATTCTGTCTACGAGTTTTGAAATTGTTTAGGTGGCGGCCGAGGGAGACTTCATTAAAATCATAAAAATACAGAGATGAAAACTGTCTTAGAGATGATCTAGACAGAATTCATTTTCCCAATGAAAAAAATAGTGTGGAGAATTTAGGTAAATTACAGAGTGCCTCAGCTTATAAATGTCAGCAAGAGCTTAATCGTAAGCCCCGTGAGCCCCAAATTCAGTGGTAGATCAGAAAGAGAATGATGTGTTATATACTGATATGGGCAGAGTGTAAGGTATGCAGTAGAGACCAGGATGAGGGAAGAAAAATTAAAGAAGCAGTTAGACTTACATACTTAACAACCTAAATCCTATAAGATGAATGTGGGGTTTTGAATTTCTTTTCCTAACGTTTATTTATTTTGAGACAGAGAGAGACAGAGCATGAACGGGGGAGGGTCAGAGAGAGGGAGACACAGAATCTGAAACAGGCTCCAGGCTCTGAGCTGTCAGCACAGAGCCCGACGCGGGGCTCGAACTCACAGACAGCGAGATCATGACCTGAGACTAAATTGGCCGCCCAACAGACTGAGCCACCCAGGCGCCCCGAATGTGGGATTTTGAAGAGTAGAACATGCTTAGGATAGATGCAAAGATAGATAGATAGATAGATAGATAGATAGATAGATAGATAGATATTCCTTAGATGTTTTCTGCTGGAGGACCTTTTCCAGAATCAATTTGACATTTTAAGCAGTTTAAAAATTCCATGAAAAAGTAAACAGCTTTTATTTTGTTGTTTTCTATTCCAGTATGGTAAAGTACTGTAAATAATGGCCTTCATGATATTTTTGGCAATTAGCTTGCATGGTGATTTACCCACTTGGGAACTGATGAGCCCGTGTCCCCCTCAGTATGTCTCGCGGTTGTTAGTAATTCTAGATTTCATTTCAATCAAAATAAAGTTTCTGTGACTTTACTTTTTTCAAGGAACTCATATACTGACCTCAAGACCAGAGAAGACATTTCTGTCATGTGGAAGAACAACCCCAATTGTTATCTGTAGTCTCAAGTAATAGAATTAGAACCAATGGTAAAAGGCCCAAGGAAACAGTTTAAATCTATAGAAGTATGTCAGAAACTGCTTTGATGATAAAGCCAAGTGTGAACTGGCTAAGGAGGGTTTGCAAGGACTGGATATGTGGTTTGACAATGCCATGAATGACTTTCGTGCCTTAGCATCTATGTGGGCTTTTACCCTGGTTGAACATAGCTTTTATACAAACTAGGAATACAAAGCAGCAATAATAGTGAGAAAGAGAAAAGAATGAATGGTACATAATTCAAGTTGCAGTACCCAAATCAACTGAATGAAGTATATACACTTTTACTTCCTGGGCTATTAAAACTCCCTGAAATGGCCATAATGGATCTGAATACACAAGAAGACTTATGTTTAATATTACACTTTATAAAGATAATATGGCTTATTGAGAAAGGATGTTTGTCATAGTCTAAGCCAGAGAGCTTCAATAATGTCTTAAAGACAGACTGATACTGGCTGCCCAGATGGATTTGTAAGAGCTCTTAGTTTAGGATGCTCAGTTGTCTAAAATTTACTTCATTAAATTAAGAACTTCAGTGTATGTACAGGTCATCTACAGACCTTATTAAAGTTAAGATTCTGATTCAGTAGGTCTGTGGTGGTCACAGATTGTGCATTTATAACAAGTTCCCAGGTAATGCTGATTGATGTTCCTGGCTCACAAACCGTACTTCGAGAAGCAAGGCATTAAGTCACTATCTAAGAGTGTAATTTTCATTATAAGAGTGAATACATGAAAATTGATTTCAGGGCACAGGGTAGGACTGAAATGTATATATGGAAAACAAGAACATATCTATATAATGTCTTCTTTTTGGGGGGCGCCTGGATGGCTCAGACGGTTGAGCATCTGACTTCAGCTCAGGTCACGATCTCGAGTTCCGTGAGTTCCAGCCCCGCGTCGGGCTCTGGGCGGATGGCTCAGAGCCTGGAGCCTGTTTCCGATTCTGTGTCTCCCTCTCTCTCTGCCCCTCCCCCGTTCATGCTCTGTCTCTCTCTGTCTCAAAAATAAATAAATATTAAAAAAAGTTTATAATGTCTTCTTTTTTTTAATTAGATACTTTCAGAAAAGTTGTAGACCACTTTGGAAGATTGGACATTTTGGTCAATAACGCTGGAGTGAATAATGAGAAAAACTGGGAAAAAACTGTGCAAATTAATTTGGTAAGCTATCTTAGCCATGTTTTTACTGCCTGAACTTATTTTTAAAAAATGATGCTTTTAAAGGAAAAAAAGGTTCTTACATTCATGAAATCAATACAAAAACCTACAACGTAGAAAAAGGTAAGTTACAGAAAGCTAGGAAAAAAAGCATTTCCTTTTACAAATAGGAAGATATTTGAGACTTCTAATTATGCAGATAAATCTGTCTTAAAATCTTCAAAGGAAATATAAGAAAAAAAAACCCACATAGTTTATTGCATAACTTAGTAGTTGGCAAACTATGACCCGCAGGCTCACCTGGCCTGTCACCTGTTTTTGTATGACCTGCAAGCTAAAAATGAGTTTTCTATTTTTTAATGGTTGAAAAAATGTAAAAAGAAGAATATGAAGTACATAAATACACGAAATTCAGATATCAGTATCTATATAGTTTTATTTGAACACAGCTACAGTCATCCATCTGCATAGTGTCTGGGGCTACTTTTTGCTACAACAGCAGAGTTGCATAGTGTGACAATGACCTTGTGGTGCACATTGACTAAACTATTTACCATCTGGCCCATTACAGAAAAAAAATCTGTTAACCGTGGCTTAACTTACTTACTTAAAAACTAAATCATTTTTTAAAATGTTTTATGTTTATTTATTTTTTAAAGAGAGAGAGAGAGAGAGAAAGTGCAAGCGGGGGAGGGGCCCAGAGCGAGGGGGACACAGAATTGGGAGCAGGCTCCAGGCCCTGAGCTGTCAGCACAGAGCTGACGCAGGGCTCGAACCCACAAACTGGGAGACCATGACCTGAGCCGAGGTTGGAGGCCCAACCGACTGAGCCACCAGGGTGCCCCTGAAAACTAAATCTTAATTTAATTCCAGAAATTTAACAGAAAATAAGGCTAAAGGGACTGTGAGACTTTGTAATTATTAAGATTTTTATCTTGAAAGTCGGTATGTGTGTACGTGTGCGTGTAATTTCTACAATGTTTGATGATCGTTTAGGTCTTGCTTAAATTACAAAAACGTCGAATAAAGAAATAAGATTTGTTTTATCCACTGTATTACAAGGTTGTTGGGTATCTCATTTTATAAACACAATTGACATAAGGTATTGGGATTTAGTAAAACTTAAACCTTAGCCAAACAAGTTGTCGGAGCTAAGCTGTAGGGGGGGTCATCCCGCCCTTGGTAAGGCCATTCGACCAGTTTTGCAAAGCAGGGATGTGTAAAGTACAGAGAGGCCACTAAGTGTGTTTAAACATACAAGGAGTGGCCCCCTCCTTGATGATACCCTCCCAGGAGATGATAAACACCTTAAAAACAGGAACTGAGTTATGTTTTTGCTTTCTCTCTTTCCTTTCCTTCTTTCTTTCTCAGTAATCAACACAATATCTTGAAGATAGTGCTTAGTCAGTAAATGTTTGACTTGAATCTACATTCCCAGGAGTGATTGCTTAACAGTAGTAACTTGGTGGGAGTAATGAGAATTATACTACCTCACAAAAGAGAGGAATGGGCGAACACTCTGATAAGGATACAGAGTTGCTCCCCAAACTTGACAGATGCCTAAAGTCCTTTAACCAAGAGTGAAAGGCACTGTTTTAAGATACAAACAGGGGTGCCTACGTGGCTCAGTCAGTTGAATGTCAGACTCATGACTTCAGCGTGGGTCATGATCTCATGATCTCAAGATCAAGACCCTCCTCCCCAAGCTGGGTGTGGAGCTTACTTAAGATTATCTCTCTCTCTCTCTCTCTCTCTCTCTCTCTCCCTCTCTCTCTCTCTCTCTCTCTCCCTCTCTCCCTCTCCCCCCCTCTCCCTCTCCCTCTCCCTCTCCCTCTCCCTCTCCCTCTCCCTCTCCTTCTCCCTCTCCCTCCCTGCCCCTCCCCCATACTCTTTCTCTCAATCTCTCTCTGCCCCTCCCCCATATACTTTCTCTCAATCTCTCTATCTCTAAAAAAAGAAAACTAAAGTACAAACACTCTCCTAATTCTTTTTAAAATTTGTTGCAGGTGTTCCTAGATATCATGAGATTTCAAAAGAACTTTAAAATGTTATTTGTCACGTTTCCCCCATATCTTTCTGGGATATATGTGTATGTTTAGAGACCTGTCAACTTTTATGTTATATTTGTCTCTTGCTGACAATATACTGTGAGCTCTTATTTTTAAAGCCATATGTGAGCATTATCTGCATTGTATATTTGTGAATTTAAGCCACTTTTATTTTTTACCCTTCTTCTGGAACTTATTTCTTACACTTTAGTTCATATTTTAAATTTACTAAGTTTTCTTTTTGTTTTTGATCTTTTTCCATTCCTTTTTTTTTTTTAATTTTTTTTTCAACGTTTATTTATTTTTGGGACAGAGAGAGACAGAGCATGAACGGGGGAGGGGCAGAGAGAGAGGGAGACACAGAATCGGAAACAGGCTCCAGGCTCTGAGCCATCAGCCCAGAGCCTGACGCGGGGCTCGAACTCAGGGACCGCGAGATTGTGACCTGGCTGAAGTCGGACGCTTAACTGACTGCGCCACCCAGGCGCCCCTCCATTCCTTTCTTAAATTCCACTGGATACCTCTGAATTTTTTTTTTTTTGCTGTTAAGAATATTTTATTAATCTTTGGTGGTTGCCCCTGACTTACTATGAACAATATTTCATTATATACTTTGGTTGCCAGATTTAAAAAAAAAAAAATGAATGTACAACCATTTGAGAACTGCAGGAATACTTAAGAATACATTTTTATAAACTTGATGGCACTTTCCAAAACCACATAACGTGGCAAGAATTTCTTTGAACTGAGTTCTGCTAGTGAAAAAGCACAAATCCCACAGCCATTTTCTCCCTGAAGCATCACTACTGATATTTTTAATAATTTCATCAGTGCTGTCTACAGATATTTTATAGATAAAGTTCACTAGGGTATAAAATTCCATATTTGTTGTATTCATAACGGACAGCTACTGTGTCTCTTCTCTGAGAAATCAGCTGTCAGAAAACAGTGTGCAATGATTAGAGCCAATATAAAGAACATGAAAATAGTGAAGAGATTATCTTAAATAATAGGATTCAAATTGTCTATCTTCATCTGACTGAGAGGGAATGTTTGCTTTAATGTAGCCTGGGTGAATAAACACTTGCTGCGTGCTAGAAAGTTCTTACATTATCTGCAAATAGAAAATTCTGGAAGACCAGGAGAATTTTATTTGCCTCCTTTGTCTACAACTCACTCTCCTGGATCCTTGCTCATTGAAATTATCTGGCGTTTATTTTTCTTTGGCCTCTGCTGACATAGGCCACTCCTTAGCTTAACTCCAGGAACTAATATTTGTTTAATTTTACATCGAGAGAGCAAGATACAACCTTTGTTACCTATATAACTCGAAAACATGTTACTTCCCTTCCTACCTTAAACACCCATTTCAAGAGTAGATTAGAATCTAACCAATCATTATCCTTCCAACTTGATTATCTGTTAGTATAATGCAAATATTTGTGTTTGGTTTACATGACATATATATTTTTTTAGACTCTGAATGTAATTTGCCTCCTTTTACAAGATCCTGTATGTGCTTTTGCATTTTTCTGTGCTCCTGTCCCTGTCAAGAGAAGAACCCCTTAGTTAAAGAACCTTACCACATATTGCTCCCTCTTCTGGAATCTTGTACAACATTATTATACCATTCTTAGGAAGGCTTACAAATTTAAAATTTTCATTAGAATTATTTTTTATACCCATGCACTATATGCCAGTATACTCTGAGCTCTTTCAGGGCACAAAATTTGTGTTTTGTGTACCGAGTAGGTGTTCAGTGAATGCTTATTGGATAAATAAACTGTCATTCGATGATATTTTGCATACAGGGGTATTCATTATTGTGTTTTAATACACTGTTCAGATTATTTCCTGATATATCAGCGTTGCCAGGCTGTATCATCTGTCCTTCCACTTTTCACTCCTTACCAGACTTACCCCTTCCTTATCCTTAACTCCACAGATCTCACCACTCTCCCCACACAAGAGGTACATTAAACCTCTTCCCAGTCTTTTGTTCCCACAAAGCTAGTCTGTGCCTCCTCCTTCGTCTGGAGCCAACCTGCTATCTTTATTTCGAACTGCTCAGAGCTAAGAATGTTCAGGAAAGAATGAATCTTTTCATAACTATCAAAGATTACTCTGGCAATTGGGTGGAGGTAGACTTGACTTTGAGAACTGGTAAGGCCATTCTGTGATGTAATCCTTTTACTCTTTGACCCTTTAATATGCCTGACTAACTTCTTCCCGTTCAGGTGGGATTTCATAACCTAATTTGGACACGTGACTAATGTATATTGAATCCCTTAGTGTACTCAAATAAAAACTAAACAAAATAGATAGCTTATTGCTATTGATTATTTTTGTCAGACGTACACGGGTTGACTAAAGATTTGCACTGGAAAGGTCAGTCAAGACTGGATTCAGTCAAAACTAGATTCCAGCCCTGAATTTAGAATGTGTGAGCTTTTATTTCATTTCTGTGGTCTTGGGTTTCACGGTTGTAAGAGGATGGGGATAATTTCCTTGCCACGAAGGATGGTTACACTTAAATAAACCAGAACTTGCACGAAGTATCCAGCACAGTGCCTGAACATAGTGTTCACTTACTAAATTATATTTCTCTTCCAGATTGTAAAAACTTACATTGTTTTCATTGGCACAGTCTGATTTCTATATGAGGTTGATTTCTCTGCCCTTCTCTACCTCTAAGGAAAAGTTGAGGAGGTAGATAGAAATGTTGTCAAATGTACTCCCTTTTCTTGGTTCCCAAGGATGTTAATTACGAATTAAATTAGTAACTTCTTTCTGTTATTGCTACTCAATAACATCTAAAGGTCTAGTTGAGCTCTAATGGTTAGGCAAAACTTGCTAAATTTTAAGTAGTTCTACAAGGGGAAATATAATATTTACTGCATAAATGAGTAAAAATGGGAAAAGACTGGACACAGAGAAACAAAAGATAAAAAAAGGATTTCAGGGAAAAAAATGGTCATCTATTTTAGTATTTCTTGAGAATTGGGCTGGTGAAAAGACAAGAAACCTGAAAGGCAATGTTTCATGATTTAGATGACAGAATTTTTTAAATTAGAGGTAGAATGTAGCACAAGAACCGTAAACTAAAAGGAACCCCAGATCGGAGGAAGAGAAGGGAAATGATAGATTAGGAAATTTCAGTAGCAAATACACAGGCACACGTGTATTATATGTATGTTATAGAAATATATAGGTAATACATAACATTGTGTGTTATATATAATACATTATGTATCTATAAACTAAGAAGACATAATGTCTGATAAGAAGAGTTAAGTAAGCTACTACCATTTATCCATTTATCTTTGTTACAGGGGAAATTACGAGTGGTTTTAACTTATAGAGTGCTTTAATCTGTGGAAAAAACCAATTTAAGATCTGGAATACAGTGCAATTATAATTTTGGTTTTACATATAAAAATTGCTCGTAACCAAAAGTATGGAGTAAGCATGTGTTAATTAGGTCATTTGGTCACTAATTGAAGACAGCTCAGAGCCTGGAACTCACTTCAGATTCTGTGTCTCCCTCTCTCTGCCCCTCCCCTGCTTGTGCTTTCTCTGTCTCTCAAAAATGAATAAACGTTAAAAAAAAGTTTTTTTTCTTTAAATTGTACCTTTATATAATGGACTGAAATCATACTATAGACTCCAGCTACTTTGGGTTTGTAGCTAGAGCATGTCTGTAGTTTTCATTTTCTTATTTTCCCCTAGATGCTTGGTATTATAATGACCAGATCTATGTGGTATATAAACGTTGCCAAGGGACAAGAAAGATATTTAGAATTTAACAAAAAAAAAAAACCATTTTATTCTGTGGTTTCCTAATATTTCATTTAATATATTGTCTGTATAAGGCAGAGATTGTTATAGGAAAAGAGGTAAAATATCCTATATGCCCCAGCCAGAGCATATCAGACCCTGTTTTGTAGATTTATTCTGAGAACACTTTCATTTGAAAAGTTACTCAGTTTTTAACCTGATACTGGATGGGAAAATAATCCTTTGTCCTCCACCACCAAAGACCTGGAAATAAATCTTCCTTCTTTAAAAAATTAAAGCTTAAATATTCCCAAACTGTCTAACTGGCTGCATCTTGTAGATGTTGAAAACACAAAAGCAGGGTGTCAGCAAAGCTGTAAATACCTGAGAATAAAAGCATAGCGCCAATATGCATAAATAGAAATTCTGTCCAGACATGCTAGAGACTTAGGCAGAAACTACCAGAATCTGACTGACTTCAGTAATTTCAGCCATATACATTTTTTCCTTCTTATATAAACCATCAATGTTTTGGGGTTTTTTTTTTCCTTTTTAAAGGGAATCATGGGGAGATTTTTACTCATTCTCCCTAAGCCTACTTAATATCAAACTGACATGTGGCTTAAGTGAATACAATCTTCAATTTACTTTTTTGTTCTAGGACTACTGTTAGGTAGAGAGGCAATATTGAAAGCTTGTTAAGAAAACTCTAAAAGGACTTTAAGGGAAAAAAAAGGGTAAACACCAATGTATGCCCTCAGTTTCAGGCTCATTACCTATTTCATCATTATCTTTACAGTCTTGTAAAGAATGAAAAAAGTAGGAATAAAGATGTCAAAAGAAAATATCCACCTTCTAAAAGTCTAAGTCGGAAAGGAGAGCAGTTCTGACATCTAAAAGGGAAAATAAGGTTTCAAATATAAGTTTTGTATCACAAGTTACTCTGGGTAGTGGTGAATTCTTAAATGTCAGACTCCTGCAACAGAAGAGTTGCCTACGTGTGGAGGTAGGTAACAAATCAGAGTAAACTCTCAGAAAGATGGTGCGAGAGTGAGGAGCGAACTTATATGACAGACATGACAGAAGATCCTATGTCCAGCTAACGGAAAAGTTGGGGTGCTGAAATTGGGTAAAAGAGTTACATGATCTCACACCACACAGGCTTCAGGATTGCTTAATACTGCAACACAGTGTTATCAGAACCTAGTTTCTTTTCATCTCTCTGGTCTATCTTCCTTCGTGGAGGTTTCATCTTCAAGACACTGGTAATATAATGATTTAACCCAGCCATCACACCTTTATGAAATGATTAAAAAGGAAAAATGGAATCATTTCTTTCTGGTTTTCTTAAAAGCAAAAATTTTTTCGGTGACCTCCTCTCCCACCACCCCATCACCTACCTGGACCCCCCGCCCCCTTTTAGCTGACTGCTCTTCAGATCTCACCACCTAGAAGTGGGTCACCTACAGGCTCCTAAGCCAGTCACTGACATAGAGAATGGGCTTTCTGTGACTGAATTAATCAGTATCTACCCTAAACCTGGGGAGATCACCTTCCTCTGCATTACATGGGGGAAGAAGTGGATACAAATGCAAAATAGACTTTTCATTAGGAAAAAAAAGATGAAAACTGGGTAGGAAATCAAGGGTTTCCACTATTATAGATTCCCAAATGCAAAAGAGTTAAACACAGCAGCTGAATATAAAATACCTGAATCTGAAAACCTTACGCTAAGAAGGGTAAATACATTGTGTCCAATATTTAGAAAAGAAAAAGAATACTATACACAGTACGGTATACACGAAAGAATGCTGTAAACTGTGTACTGGAAGGTGCTGCGAATTGAGGTCAAGTGACAAAACACCACGGGTATACAACTTTATTCATAAAATATCAGGCGGGGCAGTAAGTGAAGATTTGCAGAGATGTGACGGGCTCCACAACAGTAGGCAAACAAAGGAGAATGCAGTCAACGACTAGCTTTTAAAAAAGGCAAGCAGTCACTTGAAAAAGCTTTCAGGGGTAGTATTTGCGGAAATCTCCCTGGGTATCTGCAATAGCAATAAAAACTTTGCTCTGTGACTGTGCAATGAAGTATAATGAATAGCTTTTCCCATTTATGCCTCTGGATTAGGTTTCTGTTATCAGTGGAACATATCTTGGCTTGGATTACATGAGTAAGCAAAATGGAGGTGAAGGCGGCATCATTATCAATATGTCATCTTTAGCAGGTAAGGACAGTTACTACATTAATAATAATTTCCTATTGGTAATTTGGACCACAAAAGTGAATCTTCAGAGGATATTCATTATCAGTTCAGGTTTGGAATTGAAAATGTGCTTAATAGTTTTGTTGTTACTGGCTCTATGGGATTTTCTATTGCATAATGTCAGAAGTTTGAAGTAAATGTTTATTTCTTTTAATTAATTAATTAATTAATTAGAGGGTGCAAGTGAGTGAGGAACAGAGAGATAAAGAGAGGGAAAGAAAATCCCACTAGAGGGAGGGGGAGAGAGAGAGAGAGAGAGAGAGAGAGAGAGGGAGAGAGGGAGAGAGAGAGAGAAGCGGGACTCACCTGACTCGAGGCTCATGTTATACCCGACGTGGGACTCGAACTCACGAACTGTGAGATCATGATGTGAGCCGAAGTCAGATGCTTAACAACTGAGCCACCCAGGCGCCTTATGTCTATGATTTTAAACTGTGACTTTTCAAGTTCCCTTACTGTGGCACTAAGCAGTAAGGCACGTGAAAGCATCTTTGACAGAGTCAAAAGTGCTAAAACACCATTAAGGTATCTCTACTCCCCCGTGACTTTAGAAAGAGAATAGAACTTAAAAACACGGCACATACAGTTGTTGGGATCTGTTGTGGGGGAAGCCAGATTTTACTTGTAGTTTCTCAGGGTCTCTGGCTGGGCCTGAGAATTAAATTGACCTAAGACAGATTTGCAGGAAAAAAGCTTGTAGATTTTTATATGTCCACGAGAACCCCTATGGGAAAACCGAGACCAAGGATAGCTAGGCCTAAGCGTTTATAAACAAGGTTGAAGGTTGAACGAAGAAAGGTAATTGTGGGAAAGTGACTAAAATATATGGGGGCCTAAAGGAAGATAAGAGTTATTTTAACAAGGTCTGTATGGATTTCCGTTGGCCTCAACTCCCCATCTCTGGTGATAAGCATGTTTCCTTGCCACATGCTCTTGCCTAGGAAGGCCCTATTTTACATGGGAGTTGTAGCACCTGCTTTCAGGAGGAGGAGGAGAGGTCAGAGTACCCTTCTTGTACCTGCTGTTTTTTCAAGTGCCCTTAGGTCAAAATAACCCTTATGCCAGAGTGCCCCATTTGGGGTGAACTGTTCCGCCACCCATCAATGCTAAACTGCTATAGTAAATAGACCCAAACATGTAATGGCTTAAATATAGTATAATCTTATTCCTCACTTATATATCAGCCTGGGGCAAGATCGTTGTTGCCAGGAACCTCTTCTATATGCAATCACTTGGAAAGTCAGGCTGGCAGAAACCCTTTGGCATGGAGCTTCCACAGTTAGGCTGGCAGCGGTGGGGGGGGGGTGGGGTGGGTGGGGGAAGGGGGTGGGACTCCTTTCTCTGCAGCAGAAAAAAAGAGAACACCGAGGAGGCAAAGCTTCTTTTCTAAAACCCCAGCCCAGTAACGGCACACCTCACCTCTGTTCATGGCCCGGTACAGGATTTGATCTCCTGGCTCACCTAACTCCAGGGGAGTCTGAGCATGTGGTCTAGCTATGTGCCTGAGAATGGATTTCAGTAGATTGCTAATCATCTTTGCCACAACGTGCAATCCCAAGCTACGTTTTATTCAGAGCAGGAGGCTCTAATACCATCTGATACCATATTACTCAACAGTAGCTAGAATATTTGGCAGCAGCTTTTTGAGCCACTTAACCAGATGACTTGACTTTTAAAATTCTAGGGGGAAAAAATCATCAATGGTTCTTGAGTAGTTCAAATGAGATGACGAAGTCTTAGAAATCTGGCCATTATTGAGAGCAAGTCTCAATTATTCGGGTCCAGGAGTAGTGAGACTGTCTTAAATTATCTGGTTGGTTTCAGGGAGTGTGGTAATTGTAGGGGTTCCCCATCTCTCCCCCTTCTGCCCCACCTGCCAGTTCCGGTTGTATTTCAGGAATCCGTTTTGGCGATGCCTGTGATCACACCGGAGTCTGATTCTCTCCGTCTTTACCTTCTCCTTCCTCTGAGAATCATTGTCAGATGGCCCTTAAGCTGCAGCAACCGTGCCACCAGTGGAGACCTAGAAACCTCCTTCCTTACAACTTCTCCAAAGCAGACTAGCATCTCATTTTCTGGGTTGCCGAAAGACAAAATGACATCCCTAAAGTTATTGTAGAACTGATGCTATAAATTTTTCAGGGTAACCGGGTTATTTTTCCGAATGCAACATCTCCTTATAAATGATAACACTGCGATTCTGAGGATACAGTAAAAGGTGACAGCACGGACCACACTTACAAGAGATATTTGGCCTAAGGGAAGGCCACGTTTTAGATTCTGGGAGGCCGAAACCCTGGAATCAAATTGTCAAGGCCACATACGCGCTATTTTAAAATGAAATTATAAGGAAAAAATACACAAATGACTGGAGAAGTAACAAGAAGTATTTAATATTTTATTAAAAACAGAAACTTAGAGGGGGGCACCTGGGTGGCTCGGCTGAGCAACTTCGGATCAGGTCATGATCTCACAGTTTGTGGGTTCGAGCTCCGTGTCGGTCTCCGTGCTGACCGCTTGCTCAGAGCCTGGAGCCTGCTTCAGATGCTGTGTCTCCTTCTCTCTCTGCCCCTCCCCCGCTCACGCTTTGTCTCAAAAATAAAATAATGTAAAATAAATAATAAATAAAATGTAAATAAACGTGAAATTCTCAAAAATAAATGTAAAAAAAAATTTTTTTTAGTTACAAAAGAATCGAAAATTAGGGGCCCCAGGGTGGCTCAGTCAGTTAAGCGCCTGACTTCGGCTCAGGTCATGATCTCACAGTTCATGAGTTCAAGCCCCACGTAGGGCTCTGTGCTGACAGCCTGGTGCCTGCTTTGGATTCTGTGTCTCCCTCTCTCTGTGCTCCCTCCCCCACTTGCACGTGTGCTCTCTCTCTCCGTCTCTCTCTCTCTCTCTCTCAAAAATAAATAAACATTAAAAAAAATTTTTTAAATAAAAATAGAAATGTAAAAAAAAAAAAACAAAAAAAAAAGTGGGCTTTTTTTTCACCACCCGGGGTGGTGATCAAGAGATAATTCCATGGATTGTGTCTTAAAGCCAAGAGGCTAGAAAAGCTTGTTGAGCCACAAGCACTGTACAGGGAGCCCCTCGCCCTTCTGCCACTAGAGGTACTTATGTCATTCCCAGGAAGCCTGCAAGGCTCCAGGGCTGGATCAATTTAGGACTCTGTGGGAGACATTCTATACCATAAGGGGAGGCTTGCTTGCATCAAAGTAAGTATGAATAGCAAAATGCAATGTAGCACTGTCTTTTATCCAATAAAGACATTTAAATGTGTTAACACTTCACATTCATTGCACACTTGCTGTGTATGTGATACTGTTTTAAACACTGCGTGAGCATTACCTCATTGAATACAACAGACGTGAAGTAGATTCGATGAGGAAATCAAGGTAGGAGAATTTAAGGATCTTGCACAGGTGTATATGGCAAGGAAGCAGGGAAGCTGGAATTCACACACAAGCAACCTGCTATAAGACCTCTTCTTTTTTAACCACTAGATTGTCTATCTCTTCTCTCTGGGAGTTTGTTAATTTGTCTCTCCATCCACCGCCATTTTGGCCTCACTGTGAAGTAAAAGAAACAGAATTCCTATAACTTGATTAAGCCAGGGAAACTTCTTGAGGCCTGGGCACTGCTCTAATCTAAAGACGACAAGACTAAACCCCAGTGATATCTTAAGCTTTTGCCCATTTGACACACATAGTAAAGCCCTGAAAACGTTTGAGGAGCTTACCAAAGTCGCAAGTCAAAACACGTCACTGAGAAGAACAATTTAAGGATTATAATTAGACGTCCACTTGGCTCTCTTGTCTAAGAGCTTGCTCTATCACACTACCCACCCCAGGGTATTCTTTCTCTCCTTCCCTATTTCAGGGTCAACATTTGGAACCGTGTGTGGGTCTTTCTCTAATTATGCAGATAAGACAGTGATTAGATACCAAAATCAGTGATAAGATCATTTGGGTTTTAAATTGCCTTTCTGGCACTCTTATAATTTAAAGAATATCCTAACCTTCCTAACTGCATCTCTGCCTCATATTCTTCCCAGCCAGCAGGGTAACTCTATTTATAATGGTTAAGTAGTTTATCTTTGTCCATTCTGTGTGACTCGGTGCCTCCATCCTTGTGAAGAAAGGTTCATAATGCCTGACCACCATACCTGTTGCCTTTCTACTATTTGTCGCTGGCCAGTCTGGACAGGCCCTGCCACCTCTCCTCCCACCCAGGCTTTGTCACTAAGGTACTTTCATCTGACAAACAGTATTAAGATGTACTATCTTGTATTTTGTCCACTCACCAAGCGCTTCTACTCTTCCCATAATAAGATGAGTTCGATAAACATTCAGGATTTTGTAATGGTAGAAAAACAGAACCTCTCAGGTGTCACACTTTCCTCAGAAATGTGATAAAAAATTGTCTACCCTTGAAGTCACAGCATGATGGGAGAGGCCAGATGACCAAAAGAGTCTTTGAGGAGTTACCAGAGTCAAAGTAATTTTTTTTCCAGTTTTATTGAGGTGTAGTACACACAATGTAGAAAAAAGCATTTCTAACGCTTGCTTCCTCTGTGTTTTCCAAAAGTGCTTTCCGAGCTTTCTCTCCTCACAGATTTTTCCTCTTTTCCCCCTTACTGCTCACTCTATGAAGGGAATAGCTTTGGGTCCTGTTGAACTCAACCAGTCTTTCCTCACGGTCTCTTACATAGATTCGGTGGAGTCCTTCACTGTCAGTAAAACCTTAAGTTGAAACACTGGTTTGGGCAGAGAAGTTAATGAGTAATGACCACTGACGCAGCCCAAGTATCAAATGCAATTAATTAGTTTAACAAACAGGAGTAAAGCGGAGAGTGATCCCTCAGTGTACTGAGGGAAGGGTGTGCTCCATCTGGAAGTTCCAGAAGCTGTTCTGATCACTGTTAACCACATAGACTCTTCCGTAGGAGTTTTTGTCTATAAACGTAATATATAGAGCTGAGCTCACTTTGCCACATTCATCATTAACTATTAAAAAAATTTTTTGAGAAGAACAGGGTGACGTCTGGTGTCATGCAGGTAATTAACTAGCTGTGCTCTGAGCCTAGGACATCCTGTAAGAGTCAAGTTTGCTTCTTACATAGTTAGTTGCTTCAAACAGAGGGAAGGACAAAGCAGTTGTCAGAGGAAAAGCAGTCCCCTTGCTAATCCTGCTTCCACCCGCCTGCATACTCAGCTGCTGAGGTCTTTCACTGGGGGCATTCTCTGTGCCTCTGACAGTCACTCAGTAGCATTTTGTAAGAGATCCTATTAGGGTCTTTTTTTTTTTTTTTGCGAAGATTGAAAACAATAAATAAGAAAACTTATTTTCTGAAAACATTTAGAGTCTCAAGGAAATACGTGAGCATGTCTTAAATACCAGCCCAGTAACATACTTATTTGAGGCATACGTTTCATCTAAAGGAGTGTAATTAGCTTGCCATTTGTGTTAAGGTGGATGTGCCAAAGTTACCACTTTAAGTAACAAATTCAACTTAATCATACATACCTTGGGCATGTACAGAGAGGCAAATAGGGATGTGAAAGTAACGAGGCAAAATTTCTGCCTGAAGAGCCGCATCTCGGTATCTCTAATCAACATGGTAGAAGTAAATAGAATGACATAGACTTTTTAAGCAGAAACGTGATATCGAATTGCAAGGCGCTGGGATTCCCATGGCCTGAAGAGTGGTAGTTGGACTGGAATGTCGCAACAGACCAGAAATATTGGGTGACTTAGACTACTGATCACCTTCTTTCATCTCCAAGCCAACAGTAAAAAGAATCAGGTGGTACCACCCTCTGCAGTATTCTTTTTTTTCTTTTTTTTGAATAAGTGTTTATTTATTTTGAGAGACAGGCATATATAGAATGAGCAGGGGAGGGGCAGAGAGAAAGGCAGAGAGAGAATCCCAGGCAGGCTCCCTGCTACCAGTGCAGAGCTTGACGCAGGCTTGAACTCACAAACCAGAAGATCATGACCAGAGCTGAAACCAGGAATCGGACACTTAGCCAACGGGGCCATCCAGGCACCCCAGAACTAATAAAGTTGATTCTTAACAAACAAAATTACCTTTCCGGAAGGATTTTCATTACAGAAGGTGCAGTAGTTTTATGAATGCTTACACCACTTTTGATGTCCTGTCACACTTGCAAACGTGACTTGTTAATGGCGCACATGATACTGATGGAAAAAAGCAGCATCAGATAAAGTGTTCTGTTATGTGGAAGATCGCATATAATGAGGAGGTGCACCGACTACTTGGGTCAGCTGTCTCCACCAACATAGATAAACAGATTCTCATCACTTCTTCCTTCTCCCTCCTCTTAGAAGAGCGATGGTTGAAAACAGAAAGATGGGTAGATGTTTTCTTTTTTGATCGTAAAGAAAACGTGAGAGGTTCAGATTCCTGCTTTTTGGCTGAGCTGCTGAGCTACAGTTTCGCATGCGAGGATTGGTGTCCTTGGATTCTCAGTTTGTTTTCCTAAGTGGAATTTCTTCAGCACTTCTGTGTAATCTATTTGACATGGCTTCTGTCCCTTTGAAAGGAAGTATGTTTGGTGATTCGGTACAATTGCCTTGTCTGAGCAGATTTGCAGTTTTTTACCTTCTATGAGATATAGAGGTTACAGCTATCTGTTGTAAATATGGGCAGAAAGAATATTAAAGATAGAAGAACTGATGTGGAAATGGAAAATGTATTTTTCTAAGTGACTTCCTTCTATGTTCTGTAATTGCATATGTAATTTTCAGGTATTTAAAAATTTTTTTGTAATTATCTCATCCAGTCATTCGCTATTTGGTGTTATTATCCTGAGTGTTTATAGAAAGCATTTATTTTGTGGGTAGAATTTCTCCTTCCATTGATTTTTTTTTAACTTTTTTAATGTTTATTTCTGAGAGAGAGAGAGAGCGAGCAGGGGAGGGGCAGAGAGAGAGGGAGACACAGAATCTGAGGCAGGCTCCAGGCTCTGAGCTGTCAGCACAGAGCCAGATTCGGGGCTGAAACTTATGAACTGTGAGATCATGACCTGAGCCAAAGTCGGACGCTTAACCGACTAAGCCACCCAGGCATCCCTATTGAATCTTTTTCCCAAATGAATCTATACTTAGGGTAGACATAAACCTGTAAGTAATTAGACCTGTTATGTTTTGGAGAGACTCATTTTGCAATTCTGTAAGTCAACTTGCATCATGCTGGGTCTAGACTAAGGATTAAAAAAACTATTCTTTTTAAATAAAGTTTATTCTGAGAGAGAGAGAGAGAGGGAAGGGCAAAGAGAGACGGAGAGAGAGAATCCCAAGCAGGTTCCACACTGTCAGTGCAGAGCCCAGTGTAGGGCTCGAACTCATGAACTATGAGATCATGACTTGAGCCGAAATCACAAGTTGGACGTTTAACCGACTGAGCCACCTAGGTGCCCCAGTATAAGGTATCCATTTTTAAGCACAAATAATAGCTTTCTCTCTCACAACATTAAACAAAACGTCATTTCTTTAGAGACTGCTATCTCATTGTCATAATCCTTTGTTTTGTTGTTGTTCTTAAATCCTTTAACATGAATACCCTGTGCATATCGGTATTAATTTGCAAGATGTTAAAAACCCACAGTAATTCCAGCCACTGGCCAGCTAGTTACATACTGGCAATATTTCCTTGAAGTTGGATGACTGGCAGTGATCTGGCCTTTCAGCACTGGAGGGACTCATTTCAATAGAGTATATTTTAAATATGCTTCCCTGTGCCTTGTACTTGAAACAGACTAAACACATAGATCTCAAATGAATGTACTTCTATAAATCCTCTTGAATTAGGATTAGTAGCAGCCTACGGTTCACCAGGGTTCAGAAACCCAACCAAGTTAGGACATTGTACCAGATTTGTGGCATTGTAGTTCAAAAATATACATCTTCAGAAAAAGATACACTGTGGAAAAATAAGTCTGTAAAATGAGATTTGGGGATACAGATCTCTAACCCACCCTTCCTGTTCGAAACATAAGAAGTAACAGTTAAGATCTATATATGCTGGGAAGATTAAAAAAAAAGTCTCCAAATTAACTGTGGCTTGCCTAAGTAACTGAAAAATAGAATTCTCTTAACTTGTAATACCCCCAAACTGGAAACAATCCAGGTATCTATCAACAGGTGAAAGTATATGCAATTGATGGGTATATTCTTACAGTAGAATAGTATTCAGAAAAAAAAGAAAAGAAATTAGCTATTGATACACACTATGACGTAGGTAAAGCTCATGATTATCCTGGGTGAAAGAAGTCAGACTGAAAGAGTTTACAATATGTGATTATGTTTATATAAACTTCTAGAAAAGGAGGACTGTAGTGACACAAAGCAGATCAGTGGTTGCCTAGAGCAGGGAAAGGGGGGCAGGAAGCAGAAGGAAGGGGTGACAAAGGCACAAGAGGAGACTTTTAATTGATGGATGTGTTCATTATCTTGATTGTGGTCATGGTTTCATGGGTGTTTACATATGTTGGAACTTATTGAATTGTGCACTTTATGTAGTTTCTTGTGTGTCATTTATGCCTTCATAAAGTTATAAAAAAAAAGGACACAATTTCTGAGTGTCTCCTATTGATTTATACAGCCTTTGATCTGATATCAAAAAGTGAAAGCAAAGCACAAGTCAACATTTTGCAGGATCGCAGTGAAAATGTCATTATAATGGTACAAGATTCATAAAACCAAGTGCCGCTTTAAAAATGGAAGCAAATTTTTCCCATTCTGGTTGCATTTACAGTTGTGCCTTTAAAGAGAAGTATATGTTTTGTGCTTGCCTGTTTAAATGGAACCCACCTAACAGTACTTGATTTATTTCACTTCTGTGATACTTTGAACCAGCTTGGGTTCAGAAGTTCAGTACCTTCACAGAAGTAACAAAAGTCCATTTCAAGTTCATCTTAGACAACATTTATGAACAGCGCCCTTGTGCTTTCTGTCTCTGGCTGCGCCAGCTTTTCTCTGCCTTCGGCTCCTTCTGCAACTTCCTACAGTCCGTGGACACGGTCCTAGCACCAACTGCCTTTATCTCTTAGACCTGTAAGGAGGGGCAAAGCCACGACTAACTCAGAAGAACAAGACGCAGCAATGCCTGGCTGCACCTGCTTACTCCCTTTATCCCAGAGTCCTGATACACGGTGATACACAGTCCTGTGTACACGGTGGAGGCATCATGAATTCTTGGTGGCTGACCTTAATGAACTTAATTAACTGACACATTTTACTAAACCTAAAAACAAAAAACAAGAAGAGAACCACATGTTAGAATACTTTGAGGTCACTGGGTGGACGCACTACGTGTGATCTACCATCCTCAGGGATTTAAAGTGCTCTTGAGCAAACATACTTTATAAATTGAGACCTGGCAGGCACCCAGGGAGTGGTTAAGGTCTGCATTTAGTGCTGAACTTTGGCACAACACACTCAACTGATTGGCGGTGCTCTGGGACTAGTTAGGTGGGTGGAGATGAACATGTCTCAGCAGAATAATTTAGTATTATTAGCATGACATTTGATATTAATAACATTATAATAATCAGAGATCGCTGTCCCTTGACTCAGAGAAGTCACAGTGTTAAAAATGTTAAAATGAGTTAATGGAAGAAATTTGTTAAACACTGAAATAGACAAATGGCTCTAGTTGAAAGTTTCACTATTGATTAGAAAATTGACAATTCTGACAAATAAACTTGGTAGTAGTAGGACTAGAAATAGAATTTGATTGTTCAGGAAAAGGTTTTTCCTGTTGTTTTGTTTCTTTTGGGGGGTTGTGCTCAGAGGTAGGGGGACAAAAGATGCTGTGCGTGCTACAATACTATTTCTGCAGGCCATGAATTTAGTCATGCATTCGAATAGTTACTACTGTGCATATGTGGAAAATTAAGCCAATTCTAAAATTGCTTGAATTCTATTAGAGTGCGTAATTATGAAATGAAATAAAATGGAATCATACATTTTTAGTTGTGGCTTGCTTTCTTTTTCTTTCTTTCTTTCTTTCTTTCTTTCTTCTTTCTTTCTTTCTTTCTTTCTTCTTTTTTTCTTTCTTTCCTTCTTCTGGTTTTCTTTCCTTCCTTCCTTCCTTCCTTCTTTCTTTCTTTCTTTCTTTCTTTCTTTCTTTCTTTCTTTCTTTCTTTCTTTCTTTCTTTCTTTCTTTCTTTCTTCTGGTTTTCTTTCTTTTCTTTTCTTTCTTCTGGTTTTCTTTTCCTAAGTCATGGGCAAGAAGATCTAGGCATCCACTACAGATATAAATCAAATGAAGTTACTTTGAATTTTCTTAAACACTTACAGGCATCATTCAGTACAAGTGGTGATGGGGAAATACATACTAATTTATAGCAAGGACAGCTAATCTCCATATCCCGCTTAAGAAATTTAAACTTCCTCAGCCATTTGCAAGTCTTACAAATATAGAATATATACTTTTTAAGATCCAGCCTTAAAAACTGAAAATTGATGGTAACTTACTGGAATTTAAAGATGATTCCGTTTGTGATTTGTTTGTTTATTTACTTATTCTTGAGAGACAGAAAGAGAGAGAGAGAGAGAGAAAGAGAACGTGAGCAGGGGAGGGGCAGAAAGAGAGGGAGGTACACAATCCGAAGCAGGCTCCAGGCTCTAAGCTGTCAGCACAGAGCCTGGCGTGGGGCTCAAACTCAAACCATGAGATCATGACCTGAGCTAAAGTCTGACGCTTAACTGACTGAGCCACCCAGGCGCTCCTGTTTGTGTTTTAGATAACACTGACTTCTCTTGACAGAAGGTCAGGGAGACAGAAGGGCTTACATATCACTCTTGACTTCATTCCTAGGCTGTCACTTATATACCATAAATTCTGGACAGTGTAATAGAGATCGTGGAAGGAAAGTTGTCCAATGATGATTTTAGTGTATTTTGTAGAATAAGCTTAAAATAGAACAGACACAAATTATCCATGTGCATAGCAACTATTTCCTGGTTTTTGTCTGCTTGTTTTTTAGTTAAGTTGTTGAAATTTTTTGTTTGTTTCAGGACTCATGCCTGTTGCACAACAGCCTGTTTATTGTGCTTCAAAGCATGGCATAATTGGATTCACACGCTCAGCAGCGGTGAGGATGTAACAACTACAATGTCTCCTTTTCTCTTTCTGTACCTGCATGAAACATGAGTTCTAGAAAGTAGAGGGGAATAAAATCAGAATTCAATACATCTGGATTAAAAATAGAAAAATAAACTATCCTTTAATCTTTATTATAAAAAAGAAAATGGTTCTCAAGTCACATCAAGGGGCAAATGAAGACTAGATCCTTTTAAAATGAAGTCGGTCCTAAACACAGATGTGGTATTGAAAAATCTCCTAAGGGCAAAAAATGGGAAGATACTCTTTATTTTTAAAATTGGCTCCAAATTTAAAAATTAACTTTAGCCCTCCTTGAGTAGAATATGCAGTGTGCCCCAGATATTACTTATCACTGGAAATATGACAAAAAGGAGAGCACGGGGTGGGGGGGTGGTGGGGGGAATAGGCATTTACCAGAGAGAGTAGTCAAGGGGGATGTCTCCATGGGGGCATAGGGTAAGAGGTGCACAGAGCTTAGAAGAATATTTTAGGCCTAACTGACCACATGCATTGATGGCATGAAGTGAGAATGCTTGCCTTTTTATAATAACTGAAAAAAGGCCATTTGAATGGAACCTGAGGAGGAAGGGGAGAGTCCGAAGTGGGAGCCAGATGAAAAGCAGCTTGTGCGCCACAGTAATGAGCTTAGATTTATTCTAAATGCAGCTACCAGGGGGTCTTTTATGCAGAGGAGGGACAAGATCAGGTTTCCATTTTCTGAAGACCATTCTGGCTACTGTTTAGAGAATGTATTAGGACAAGTGTAGAAGAGAATAGGACAGTTGGGAAAGTCTCTGCAGTGGGCCGACCAGGTGAGACAAAGAGAGGAGGCAGACAGAGATAGAGAAGAGATGGCGAGAGAGGAAATAGATGCATGAACAGTAGATGTGCAATCAAAAGGGAAGACAAGCAGCTCTTAATTCAAATTGATTGGAAATTTTATTTACTTTACAAAGACTTACTCTGTAATTCAACTTTCAGTGAACGCATAAAGCTATTACAAAACAAAGCAAATCTGAAATACCAGAAACTCCCTCTTTACAATGACAAGAATGGACAAGAATGGACACCTGTACAGTCAGTTCACTCGCAAACACTGAATTAGAGAATACTGAACTGTTGCTCCTAGGAGAAATACAGGGTTACATTCTTTCGAGCCTCTGGTCACAGCATTTTTGATCAACCATCCATAGCCTAGTTTAAATATATTTGTATTTAAACACATCTTATTTAATGTGTATTGTGTTCAATATGTATTATAGTAACATGACCAACAGCATTTATGCCTCATGCCTGCATCAGGCTTATCTAACACATGTAGTTTCTCTATAAGGCACATCACAGCCTTCCCACACTTAGGAACACCAAACGGCACTTCACCACTAGGCTTGGGAGTCATTTTAAATAGCCAAGTCACCAACAAAAGGCACAAAAGTGAGAAAAACATGGACTAAATATATCACAAAAGGACCTTTGTTTATAAGAGCTGAAAAAGAACGAAGTGCATCTTTTTTGATCTTAGCTGAAACATTTGTGTATAGCAACTCAAATTTCTCACTGCTCTGTGCCTGTCCATAAATGACCCCAAAAGCTCTATGACTTGATTTTGGAGGTTACAAGAAAGCAAATGGAATGGAAAAATAATCGACTGCATTTTGTTCTACAGATACTTTAAATAAAATCAGTAGGTGAAAAATTAAGCCAAAGAATGCTAGTCTGAAAATACTTAAATTACTTTCCAGATGGTACATATTATCAAGAGTATCTTTAGAATCCATCAAAGTCGCAAACTTTCCACTAACAGTATTTTTTAAGGAAATGTTCTCTGTTCTACAACCCTGATCTTTGAAAGCAAACCTGAGATATTAATTCTGAGCATTAGCTTTTTACATTTGGGTTCCTGCAGAATTCAGTAGATAAGATCAGCTTAAATAATCAAGTATTTTCAGGAGTTTCCCAGTGAAACTAATTTTTGAAGAATTAATTAACTGAGGCTTTCAGGAATTCATTCAGCATTTTAGGTATGTATTCTTTTGCTTTCTGCTACCAGTCAACCTTACCACTGTCATTGTCCTGTAGCTAGAAGGATATCTGACTAGCATTTTTCACTTCAGACTCTTTGAAATGGTTTTAATTATCAGTGTGCCCCATGGTATACATTTACAAAGCTTGAAACCTGCAACCTTCTACTTCTCATCAACAGATGGCAGCTAATCTCATGAACAGCGGTGTTAGACTGAATGCCATTTGCCCAGGCTTTGTTAATACACCCATCCTCGAATCCATTGAAAAAGAAGAAAACATGGGACAATATATAGAATATAAAGATCACATCAAGGATATGATGAAATTCTATGGAATTTTGGAGTAAGTACTTATTTTCTTTTGTACTGTGGTTAAAGTACCATCTAGTCTTAAGTGATAAAGAGGGGAAAAATAACCTTTTAAATTTGAGAAGCTAATGCCAGCTTTGACGTGTTGGTTCAGCAAACTCTCAAAAGAGAATTTTTTTTTTTTCTGGGCTCCTGAACAGAATACGTTTACACATTATGAATTTTGAGACACAGTCAGTGCATCGTAATTGCCTTCAGCCATGATGAGATTTTTTTTTTTTTAATGTGAGGCTTTTGGAAGTAATGATACCTTTATCTGACTAAATACCAAGAAATATTCACAGTTGCCTCCTGTGACATCTCACATGGCCCCTTAACTCCAACCATTTTCATAAGAATCAACACACATGGTTGGTGAATAGTGTCTGTGTTTGAGCAGTTGGGTTTCACAGCGTGGAGTCGTAACTATCAGGTTGAAGGAACCACCCCCCCCCCCCCCCCCCGGATCAAATCCTGGTTCTATCTCTGACCAGAAATGTTATCTCTCAACCTCTGGCTACCTCAATTTTCTCACCTATAAAATTGAGACAACACGAAAACAAACAGGGGACTTTTGAAAGGCTATGAATACATTGATACATGGAAGGTACTTAAAATAGCACCAGATAAATAAGAGATGTTCAAGAAGCGTTATCTCTAATTCTTTGTGATTCGATTTTAAGACCCTTTTCATCTGATTAAGTCTAAGATCTGTAAGCTCGAGGGGAGAAAATAATCATTGTCTCAATGTAAACAATAAGCCCCTAAGTTCTTCCTGTCAAAATGACAGGGTAGGCAAGGAAATGTATGACTAAGGTTGTCATATAATTTAGTTCATATCAAATTGAATAAAATAATGGAGGTAGCAATAGCTTCATGACGTGCATTTCCCTAATACTTGTTAAAGCTAGTAGATTCTCCAAAAACAATTCAAAATGTAGTGATAGTTATGCCTCATACTGAAATTTAAAAAAAACAATGTTTCCTTCCTTTTTAGCCCATCAATGATTGCGAATGGATTAATAACGCTCATTGAAGATGATGCTTTAAATGGAGCTATTATGAAGATCACAACTTCTAAGGGAATCCATTTTCAAGACTATGAAACAACTCCATTTCATGCAAAAACTCAGTGAACATCTTCTATATCAGCCATAGCTGAAAATAAGAGCTAATGACTTCTGTTAGAACATATCTTCATTTGAATATAGCTTTTTAAAGGAAATGTCATTGTCTGAAGCTTTCCTTCGTGTATTTGATACTAATTTTATTTCTAAATGATTAGTGGAGTATTTGAATAAAAAAATTCAGGAACTGGGGCGCCTGGGTGGCTCAGTCGGTTGAGCAACCGACTTTGGCTCAGGTCATGCGGTTTGTGAGTTCGAGCCCCGCGTCAGGCTCTGTGCTGACAGCTCAGAGCCTGGAGTCTGCTTCTGATTCTGTGTTTCCTTCTCTCTCTGTCCCTCCCCCACTCATGCTCTGTCTGTCTCTCTCTGTCTCAGAAATAAATAAACATTAAAAGAAATTTTTAAAAAAATCAGGAACTATCAGAAATATGACATGAACCAAAGCTAACTTTTGATCTTTATAGTCTGAGTAATGATTAAAACAAAGGATATTCAGGGAATATTCTACCTTTCAGAAAATGTATTTAAATTTGTGGTACATAAATATTAATGTTTTTCAGAGTATCAGTTCAAAGGAGATACTTGAATTGTTATTTAAATCAAACCAGATGTAAAAAATCTCATTTTGTTTTTATGTTCTCACTTCAAAAGAGAGAAGCTACCTACAATGGCAAATTTTTAGGAACAATAACTTACATACCACATTTCGGCTGAACATTTCAGCTCTTTAAAGATGTGGCATATTTGGGGGCCAGATAAGGAATAAATTACTGTGTGAATATATCCCAAATGAAAAATCTGATGTATGGGAAAGTGACAGAAAGTAACTGGCTGAGATGTTGACCCACAGTTCGGCCTCCCATCTAGGAAAACCATTTCTTTCCTATTTGCTAGTTTTAAGAAATTTAATTTGGGGGGCATGTGGGTGGCTCAGTCAGTTAAGCAGCTGACTCTTGATTTCAACTCAGGTTATGACCTCACGGTTTGGTTCGTGAGTTTGAGTCCCACATCAGGCTCTGCACTTCATGGAGCCCGCTTCGATTCTGTCTGTCTGTCCGTCTGTCTGTCTCTCTCTCTCTCTCTCTCTCTCTCTCTCTCCCCCTGCCCCTCCCCCCCCAAAATAAATAAGCTTTAAAAAAATTATATAAACAATGTAAAAACGAATAAAAAATATGATTTTCTCCAGAAATCTCAGGAATAAACTTGTACAGTTACAGCAAAAAGGATAGTTAATGCTCTTTAAATATTTTACTTAAGATAGCCTCATTAAGAAAAAAAAATACAAATACAGTATTTTTCAGATAACTTCTTTATCTGTACCCATCTCAAAAGTGCCTACTTTTCAAAATGACTTTTTTTCTAATCTCCAGAAGTTCATTCGTGCTCTGTGCGCAGCTGTTGAAGAAACTGATTTTGTCACAGCTTCGATTGTAAATGTTTTTGTGTGCTCAAAGTCCTATTAACAAGAGGTAAAGGTAGCTGGTGATATTTTGCTACTTTCCCTGTCAGGTGGTTTAAGATCAGATCAGTAAGTGCAGCTGTGTTGGGTAACATTATTTGCAAGTAATAATTAATGCTAATAATAGTGAGAGCACAAGATTTCCAAATCAATCTTTTTTTTTTTTTTCCCCATAGAGTATTGTATGAGTGATTCACTCTGCCTGTGAAGTCCAAAGCTCCCTGCTTGGAGCAAATTCCATCCATTTGAGATTGATGAATATTTTCTAGAGACACTGGAGTGTTTTCCTATCTTGTTCTGTTTTAATTCTACCATAGAGAACTATGGCCTTCGTTTTTAAGGAGTAATTTGAATATGAATAACTTATCTAGAGGTTCATATAATGTATTTGAAAAACAGCAAGAAATAAACATCAGTGAATGTCTGATATAGAAAAGTTGTAATAATGCAAAAACTTGTTCATACATTGTGGCAGGAAGCCGTCATTGAATAATAATATAGGCATGTGGAACGTCACTTATCTTAACAGATTTTCCTACTGTAATGTTCAATGCTATAGCTAGAACTTTTCATGTATGGATACTTTTCTGTACTGGCAGCCCTCAATATACTTTGTGCTTTGAATTGGAAATTTTTTCTCAAATCAATGAACTCTGCAGACATTGGAAATCAAATACTGAGTAGAACTGAAAAAAATGAGTTATCTGTTTTAAAAGTTTATTTTACATTAAAATGTATCTGCTATAAATAGCTTTAAATAAACCTATAATGTTATATGATATCTCTGTATACTAATTGGGAAAAAAAATATTAAATTTGGGGGAGGGGAAGCGTTAGTTTCTTTAATTATATTTTTTTCAATGAAAATCCTAATGTAAATAATATGCATTTTTTTCGAAATGTATTTGCCTTACTAAATAGGGCAGTGCTCCCAGAACAACAAAACTAAAAGTATGTGGACGCTGGAAAAAGATTAAGACTTGAAAACGGCATTGAAATGTCCAACAAACTTAATTTTCCCATATCAAAATAATTTGATACTTGTGCCATTTACAATACAAGTGATGATGTGATGATTTCTGTCTTTTTTTTCCCCCATCTTCATAAGTTTAGGATATTGAAGAGGTCTGAAAGTGTAAATTTTTAATAAAATTCAAGTCGTTTTGCATACTAAATATCATTTGAAGGGTAGCTTCTTTTTTATATTTGAATTTCAAGAGGCAAATTTACTAGTGCCCGGTGCATGGGACGAGGTAACTGGCCCCAGGGTCACAAATGGTGGCATCAATCAGTCTTCATCTCTTTTCCTCTTTTTCTTTACTGAGAGAGAGAGAGAGGGAGGGGGGACAGGCAGAAGGAGAGAGAGACTCTTAAGCAGGCTCCACCCAGGGCTCAATCTCATGATTGCGAGATCATGTGAAGGGAACAAGAGATACTTAACCGACTGAGCCACCCAGGTGCCCCTCTTTCCTCTTGTTAGCTTCCCTCCTAGGCAGCAATGTCCATAGGATGGCTTCACGATCTGTAGCCTGATTCTTACCAGCTTCCAGTCTGGCAAAAGAATCGACAGAGCTCATTGGCCTTGGTTAGGTTATGTACCAAGTACTGAGACAGCCCTCGTGGGCAGAGAGATGATCATTCTGCTTGGCCAGAACCAGATGACATGCCTCTCCCAAAGGTGGTAGAGAAAGAGAGGTGGGGGGACAGGAGAGGTGGGCAGGAAGTTGACCTGAACCCAATGGATGAAGACAAGGAGAGGAATCATTTCCAATTTGCTGACATTACCAGAAAGGGGGTGATCATGCTGAGCTAACAAAAGCAATCGTCACTACAGAGGAAGAGCATGAACAAGGATTCGTTACATCTTAATCGCTTGGATAAATTTGCAAAGACTATTATGGTTCCTGTAACATATGTAGAACCGTGTTTTCACAACTCTGAGTATCACATTGGAGAGGATATGATGAAAGAGAAGAAAATGAATAGAAAATACAGCAGTTTCCTCATGCATATGTAATTGTACTCAACATATGATCTCACTGTGAAGCACAGTAAGGTTCAAAAAGTTTCAATAACTACTTGCTTTAATATTGACTGTAATCATTACCTCTAGACTTTGTTTTTGAATTTCTAACTATACTACCATTTTAATCCGATGGGTCCATTCAAATGTTTTAGCACCACTTCTAATTCTTGGTACTAAAATTTCATCATCAATGTATAGTTACACTAAATTTCAGTAGGTTTTTTAAATGCTTTTTTAAAGTTGATTTATTTTTGAGAGAGAGAGAGAGAGAGAGAGAGAGACAGAGAGTATCCCAAGCAGGCTCCATGCTGTCAGCACTGAGCTGGACATAGGGCTCGAGCTCGTGAACCATGAGACCATGACCTGTGCCAAATCAAGAGTCAAACGCTCAACTGACTGATCCACACAGACGTCCCTTAACAGAGTTTTTAAGTTTAACTTTGAGCCATTAAAATATCTTTTTTCTTCCAGTTTTTTTGTGTTTTTTTTTTTGGTTTTTAGATACATGTACTTTTTTTTTTTTTAATGTTTATTTACTTTTGAGAGAGAGACAGAGTGTGAGCAGGGAGAGGGGCAGAGAGAGAGGGAGACACAGAAGCCGAGGCAGGCTCCAGGCTCTGAGCTGTCAGCACAGAGCCTGACATGGGGCTCAAACTCACGAACTGTGAGATCATGACCTGAGCCAAGTCGGACGCTCAACCAACTGAGCCACCCAGGTGCCGCTCTCCCAGTTTTTAAGTAACACTTTCACCCATAAATTCACTCATTCAACAAATAATTCTTGAACGGTTATTTTGTTGGTAAATTTATATATCCAGGTTTCAATATATTATGTTCTATACAAACATTACTGCATACGTACATTGATTAAGGTGTGGTCTGGGAAACAGCATTCAAGTCTAAAGGAATCGAATATGGGGAGCTAGTTATAAAGGTATTAGAAGAACTGAGGAGCCAAAGAAAAAGGATGGGATGATAAAGCAACCAGCAACACTACCTGAGTTGGAATGCTGGGGGAAGGCAGCCACTGCCAGAAATGTCACTAAGAGAGGGTACAAGGAGGAAATAACTCTGAAATCTCCTATTGGCCTTCCCTTCAGTATTCTGTCAGTGTCTCCCAGTTCAGGAGGAAGTTGGGAAAAGGTAGCTCTCAGGGTCTGCCCCTTGTGATACAGGGCTGAGCAGTAAGATGGAAGGGAATGGATTTGAAAATAAATAGTCAAGTGACAGTCACAACATACATTTGAGATTTTCCTACTGTAATCATAGATTTGAGCTTGCTACTTAGCACACACTAAAGCTTATTTTTAAGATTCATGAGTAAAGATAACTCTAACTCCATAAAAATAAAATGGTGCAACGGTCTGGGGTCTAGTTGCACAATAGCTAATGACCCTGCAAACACCTTGCATATATGTAATAGCCTATGCACTTGAGCATAGAGATGAATGGATTTTTACCAATTCCTATCACTAATCATTAAGATCGTTAGTCTTTTTTTTTTTTTTAACGTTTATTTATTTTGAGACAGAGAGAGATAGAGCATGAACGGGGGAGGGGCAGAGAGAGAGGGAGACACAGAATCTGAAACAGGCTCCAGGCTTTGAGCTGTCAGCACAGGCCCGACGCGGGGCTCAAACCCATGAACTGCGAGATCGTGACCTGAGCTGAAGTCGGACGCTTAGCTGACTGAGCCACCCAGGCGCCCCAAGATCATTAGTCTTATTTGTCTTATGCTGGTACTTAACATTGTTTTTTCTTAACGTTTATTCATTTTCGAGAGAGAGAGAGAGAGAGAGAGAGAGAGACGGAGCTCAAGCAGGGGTGGGTAGAGAAAGAGGGAGACAGAATCCTAAGCAGCCTCCAGGCTCTGAGCAAGCTGTCAGCACAGAGTCTGACACGGGGCTCAAACCCACTAATGGCGAGATCATGACCTGAAGCCAAGGCAGACACGTAAGCGACTGAGCCACCCAGGCGCCCCATTATGCTGTGACTTTAGACATGTACTTAAGAAATACTGTCTCACCATCACTGTATACATGCTAAAAAGGATTCATTGATACTAAAACATGTTTCCTGTCTTACTAAATCCTATCAGATTTTTGGATTCAACCTGCTGAGTTTAAATTGTAATGAAGTGGTGAATTCCTGGATTTAGGTTGCCCTAAAGTAGTCGCATGTTAATCAGACACTATTATCTACAATCTAAATGTATAAATATATTTTTTTTATTTATCTGCACTTAAATTCGTGTATATATATGTGTGTGTGTGTATAAATTACACATATACATGAAGTGAAGATGATAGATAGATAGATAGATAAGATGGATGGACAGATGGATAGATGATAGATAAGAGAGAGAAAGAAAGAAAGAAAGAGAGAGAGAAAGAAAGAAAGAAAGAAAGAAAGAAAGAAAGAAAGAAAAAAGAGAAGAAGGAAGGAAGGAAGGAAGGAAGGAAGGAAGGAAGGAAGGAAGGAAGGAAGGAAGGAAAGGGAAGGGAAGGGAAGGGAAGGGAAGGGAAGGGAAGGGAAGGGAAGGGAAGGGAAGGGAAGGGAAGGGAAAGGAATGGGAGGGGAGGGGAGGGGAGGGGAGGGAAGTAACTGGAATAGATCAGTGGCTTTCAAATGTTTTGCTCCTGTGCTCATAAGGGAATTTTTAGAACTATGTATACTTGTAATCATTAAGAGTAGCAGAGGATTCAGATAAACCTCGAAATTCATGACTTAAAGTAATAGAACTTTTTTCTTTGCTCACACAGGAATCCAATCCTCGTACTCAGCGAGCAGCTTTCTATGAGGTGATTCAGGATCCTTCTGCCTTGTAGCTCCACTGTCTAGGTCTTTGGGACCATTCACTTTCAGCCAGTAGACTCGAGAAGAAAAATGGGTAAGGTATACCTGCTTCTTAAACATGTCAGCCTACAAATAACATAAATTATTTTTACACATAGCCCATTGGGGAAAACTAGTCCCATGACCCTATTCAAATGCAAACAATGCTGGGAAATATAGAACCTGTAGACACAAGCCTCCCCAAACCAACTCTATACAGTAGAAAGGGAGCATGCATTTTTGATGGGCAAACACATCTTTTATGTTTTTGCCACACCAAATATCTCTATAAATACTGAATATACACACTGTCCCTCACATTGAATACACACACCCCCACTCAAGGGAAACATCCAAAATTCCCATGTAGTTACTACATGGAACTCAAATCTAGATCCCAGTAGATGCACAGTCCTCTCCACTAGTACATGTGGCTTTTCATGATCTAGTGACCTATCAACTCAGAAGATAATTTGACCTGTGCACACACACACTGCATAGTGATGACAAAAGGGAGAAAACCTACAATAAATTCTTTCACTTGGAAAAGGAAAGAACAGGGTCACTGGTCAATAGCAGCGATAACAATCCTACAAGTAGGCACTGTGAAATCTCTGCTTTGGAAGTGAGGATCTCCTTGTCCACTATCCACGTAGACTCTGGGACTCTGAATGGTTGGGGGGAGGGGACTGTAGGATGGAAGGAGCCTGAATCCTTAAATCACCCTCTTGGAATGCTGCCCACTCTACATCTGCATTGAATTCTTGTGTCTGAGAGGGGTAAATTCTATTTTGTTAAGCTCCTGCTATTTTGGGATTTCTTTCCTGCAGCACTGGATATTACCTTAGCTAATACAGGTGACACAGAAGTATAATGTTGCCAAACAACAACCAAATCCAACATAAGTGCATTGGCTTACTAGGTGGGGAGCAGGTGGTGAGACTAGAAAAATGAAGGACCACGTTAAGCAAACATTTGATCACTATATTGTCTTCTATGCCTACTGAGGCTGATTTCTAGGTGAAGAGGTTGGAAGACAGAATGATGGTGGTGTGGTTTTGTACTTTTTGTTACATTTAGTAAGGTATAGAACCCAGAGGTAAGCTCAGGCTGGAATTGGCTGGTTGCCATTTGTAACCATGTGGATGGAGCTAGGAGAATACTATGCTAAGTGAAATACGTCCGTCAGAGAAAGTCGAATACCATATGATTGACTCATATGTGGAATTTAAGAAACAAAACAAATGTGCAAGGAGACCAAAAAAGGGAGAGAGAGACAAACCAAGAAACAGATTCTTAACTATGGAGAATAAACTGGTGGTTACCACAGGGGAGGTGGGCGGGGGGATGGATTAAACAGATGATGGGGACGAAGGAGGGTACTTGTGATGAGCACCTGGTGACATGGAACTGTTGCATCACTAGATTGTACACCTGAAACCAATATTACACTGTATGTTAACTAACTGGAATTTGAATAAAAATGTAAAAAATAATAATAATAAAGTATAGGTCTGTCACAAATCGCAAGTGTAGAGTTCCATCCAAGCCTGCCTATCTCAACATAGCTGCCATCATGTTGGAGGAAGAGAAGAATGGGGGGAGGAGGTGCAAAGAAACATATCAAAGCTTGATCATTGTGACTATTATGACAAAGATTGTTTTCAGGCAAACAAAACTGACCGGAGCAAATTAGGAGTCTACTAATTTTTTTTAAGGAATTGTCCACCTAAAAAAAAAATTACAAACCAGACTGAAAAAGCCTTTAACTGTTTAGACTTAAACCTTGGGTTTTGAAACTTGCATTGACAGTGTAGAACATGTGAAAATGGCATAACTTCCCCAAAGATTTGGTACCTCGATCCCCCCAAAGATGGAGTACAACAGACCAAGAAGAAACTTTTTTTTGCCCAGATGGCTTCACACTGGTTAATTCTCCCAAAGATTTAAGGAAGAAACAATTCAAACTTTACATCAACTATCCCAGAGTACAGAAAAAGAAGCCAATTCCCAACTTACAACCTGGATTTGAAAACCTGCTAAAGACATTATAAAAAAAAGAAAAAAATTATAGGCCAACCGCACTTTTCCTATAGTGAACATATGTCTAAAAATCCTAAAAGTTAACACACAAAAAAATTCTTCCGTGTCAAAAAATAACAGAAGACAAGGTGGGTTATTACGGTAATTGAATCTGGTCCAACATCCAAATTTATTCAGTGAGAATTATCATATTAACCAAATTAAAAGAAAATCCTATAATTATCTTAATATATGCAAATATTTGATGAAATTTAACCTCTTAATTGTCACAAAATGTATAAAAATGATAATAAAAGTGTGATTTCTTAGCCTTACAAAAAGTATCCACCAAAAAAGTACAGCGTATTAACAGTGAAATGTTTAATCATAGGGCACCTGGGTTGAGTGTCTGACTCTCAGTTTTAGCTCACATCATGATCTCATTCGTGGGTTTGAGCCCCACATGGGGCTCTGCAATGACAGTTGCAGAGCCTGCTTCAGATTCTGTGTCTCCCTCTCTCTGCCCCTCTCCCACTCGCTCTGTCTCTGTCTCTCTCTAAATAAATAAAGTTAAAAAAAAATTTCCCTCTGTAATTGGGAACAAATCAAGAATGTCCACCATCTCAGCTTTTATTTGAAATCAAATGATCTATCCAGTGCAATCAGACAATGAAAGGGCAATATATAAATTGAAAAGAACAAAAAAAACTATTGTTATTTGCTTTGGATGTGACTATCAATCTACAAAAGTCCAAGAAACTTAAATTATTAGAATTAATGATGTATCAAGCATGTGGACTGTTAAAAAAAAAAAAAAAGAAATGGCTGCAATTCTTTCAGCTTCCTTCAACAACAAATGGGGTCTGTTTCTGCACCCTTTGAGTATGGGCTGGCCTCGTGACTTCCATCGTCAAAACAATGCAGGAAAATCAATACGGTATGATGTCCAACATGAGGTTTTTGCTTGCTTCTACTTTCACGCGTGGAATCCTGCCTCTTCACGAACAAGGCTGATGCTAACCTGCTGGTGGATGAGAGACCACGTGGAAGAACACCAAAACATGCTAATTGGCCGATTCCCAGACACTCCAGGAGGCAGCAGCAGCTACACGAGTGAGCCCCATTCGAGATTAGACAAGCCTAACTCATGCAGCAGAACCATTCAGCTGAGCCCAGACCAAATTGCCAACCCACAGAATTTAAGAGATAAATAGTTTTAATCCACTAATATAGGCGTTCTTTGTTATGTGGCAAATGCTACCTGATGTAAGAAGGCTTTGAAAACAAAGATGTTATAAAAAAAATATATATGTGAAAATCTTAAAAAAAAGAAAAAAAGACTATTTAAAATACAGAATGCTCCATAACGTAAAAATTACAAGTAGCCTCCGGCCTTGATGGGCTGCAAGGAAGCAAGGAAGAGAGGGAGGGAGAGAGAGACAAAGAAAGAGAAAGAAAAAGGGGGGGGAGGGAGAAGAGAAGAAAGAAGGAAGAAAGGAGAGATAAAGAAAAAGAAAACTGAAAAAGCTTGATTTAATAATAATAATAATAATAATAATAAAACACATTTGACTGATGGCAAAGGAAAGCTACCCAGGCAATCAGCATTTTGAGGGATCAAGATGCTGGAGAGAAGAGAAACTCAGTGAAATGAGCTTGGTGTTTTTACTACTAATCCTTGGAGACACTGGCTGAGTTTTAAATGCTCAGAGATGCTGACAACAGTAGAACATGGCTAATGGCTACCAAGTTGCAGAGAAGCAGAATAGACCAGAATTTAAATGTCAGACGGCACAGCGTGCCTGGGTGGCTCACTCTGTTACGCATCAGACATTGGCTCAGGTCATGATCTCACAGTCTGTGAGTTCGAGCCCCACATTGGGCTCCACACTGTCAGTTTGGGACTGGGATTCCGTCTCCCTCTCGTTCTCTGTCCCTTCCCCACTTGTGCGCGTGCCTGTGTGTGTGTGCACGCTCTCTCTCTCTCTTTCTCTCTCTCTCTCAAAATAAACAAGTAAACTTTAACATGTTACATGGTTGGAAGAAAACTACTGGACTTTAGGGTGACCAAGGAGCCAGAGGGAAAGATTATAGAGAAAGAAGTACAGAGAAGAAAGCCTAAAGCTCTGGAAGCCAATTTCAACACAAGCCAGTCAACAACTCACAAACAGCTGGGTTTGAGAGGCAGACAAGCTCATATAAAGTGGCTGCTAAGAGACTGAAAAACCAAGCATAGTTCTCATCAGCATCACATGTGGGAGAGAAAACAGTAAGAGTCCCAATTTTGGTGGGGAGGTCATAGAAAGTAGCCTCATGTGGGGCCCCTAAGGCCATACTCTACAAATAAGGGCAAACCAGAAATAGAGACCAGGCTCTACACAGACGAAAATCCAGACTCGAGCCATCTGAGTCCCTTTCAGATTTAACTGATACACTACTATTCTACTCATCTACCTTTAGCTAATGAAAACCTTCTCTGGCAAAAAGTAATCAGCCACAGCTTCTATAATTGTTCATATACGATTCCTAGCAATTAAAAAGTAGCAGAGATACAGAGAAACAGTAGAAAAGTATTTTGTTTGAAAAAAGGCTCAAGGGACTAGATATTGGCGTTATCAGGAGTGGACTTTAAAATCTAATTTGGGGCACCTGGGTAGCTCAGTTGGTTAAGCGTCTGACTTTAGCTCTGGTCATGATCTCCCAGTCCGTGAGTTTGAGCCCCGGATCGGGCTCTGTGCTGACGGCTCAGAGCCTGGAGCCTGCTTCGGATTCTGTGTCTCCCCCTCTCTCTGCCCCTCCCCCACTCATGCTCTGTCTCTGTCTCTCAAAAATGAATAAACATTAAAAAAATTTAAAAAAATAATCATTCTAATTTATACGTTCAAAAACTAGATGACCAAGATTGGGAATTTTGCTGAAAAACCAGAAACAAATAAAAGAAGACTTTTAGAACTGAAAATACAATTACTGAAATTAAGAAAACAATAGATGAAATAAAAGATTAGACAAAACTGAAGAGGTTTGTGAATTTGATCTGTGAATCAGAAATTAGGCCAGCAGAAAATCTCTAAGCTGAAACCAAAGATAAAGAGGGATGGCAAATACAGACATAGGGGTGAAAGAAGTGTGGACTTGTGATGCCTGGGTGGTTCAGTCGGTTAAGTATCTGACTTTCGGCTCATGTCATGATCTCTCAGTTTGTGAGTTCAATCCCTGTGTGGAGCTCTGTGCTGACAGCTTGGAGCCTGGAGACTGTTTCAGATTTTGTGTCTCCCTCTCTCTGCTCCTCCCCTGCTCATGCTCTGTCTCTCTCTCTCTCTCTCTCTCTGAAAAATAAATAAAAATTAAAAAAAAAAAGAAAGAAAGAAATGTGGACTTAAAATTATCTAACATAAGGGGGTGCCTGGGTGGCTCGGTGGGTTAAGCACCCAACAGTTGATTTCGGCTCCCATGGTTCGTGGGTTCAGGCCACGCATCCCAGATGTCCTAGAAAAGAGGGCTAGAAAAGAAGAAAAGAGAAACTGAGGCAGGAGCAATATTTGAAACTAATTTTCTAGAATTTTTCCAAAGTAATTCAAGATGCTGATTCGAGAAACAATACAAATGACAAGACAAAAGCACACTTTGCTAAATGATAGTAAAAAAACACTGAAAACCAATGACCAGAGGAAATCTTAAAACCAGCCAGAGGGGTGAAAAAGTCACATTATTTTCAAAGGAGAAAAAAAAATTGGCAACTGACTTCTTACAGAAACTATGTAAGTCAGAAAACAATGAAATGATATTTCAAAGTCCTAAAGCAAACAAAAATCCTAGAGTTCTATATGCAATAAAAAAATCTTTGGGTCACCTGGGTGGCTCAGTCGGTTGAGTGTCAGACTTCAGCTCAGGTCATGACCTCACCATTGGTGAGTTCAAGCCCTATGTCAGGCTCTGTGCTTGCAGCTCAGAGCCTAGAGCCTGCTCTGGATTCTGTGTCTCCCTCTCTCTCTCTGCCCCTCCCCTGCTCTCTCTGTCTCTCTCTCTCTCTCTCAAAAATAAATACACATTAAACAAATTTTTAAAAAAAATATTTCAAAATTGGGGGCACCTTGGGTGGCTCAGTTGGTTAAGCGGCCAACTCTTGATTTCACCCCAAGTCATGATCTCACGGTTTGTGAATCTGAGCCCTGCATTGGGCTCTGTGCTGACAGTGTGGAGCCTGCTTGGGATTCTCTCTGTCCCTCTCTCTCTGCCCCTCCCCTACTAGCATGCATGCACACTCTCTCTCTGTCAAAAATAAATAAAACATTTAAAAAATCTTTCAAAATTGAAGGCACAATAATATTCCGGGGGGGGGGGGGGGGTGGCGAACCTGAGAGAATTTTTCACAGCATATCCCCATTCAAAGAAATAAAAGCAAGGAGGCTTTAAGCCACCAGAAAGGATCCCCAGATAGAGGAAGAAAAATTCAGGAAAGTATGAAAAGTAATAGAAAAAAAGAGTTGTGATAGATAAAAAAAATACTTATTTCACTAAGCAACAAAAATAATGACTTACAGAATTTAAAATATATGAAAGCATAGACATCAAGAGGGAGTAAATAGAGTTCGGGTTTTCGGGTATTTATATTTTCTAGGATTTGGTAAAAACCACAAATTAATATTAGGTATTAATAAATTCATCATGATAAATAATGTTCACTAAATTCTACACATGAAACTAATATTACACTGTATGTTAATCAACTGGAATTTAAATAAAATATGGGGAAAAAGATAAATAATATATAACTAATAAACTAATTGAGAATTTCTTCTATAGATAAAAAAGGAGAATTTCTTTATTTTGATTATTTTTTATTTATTTCTTTATTTTAGAGAGAGAGGGCACCTGAGTGGGGGAGAGAGATAGAGAGAGAGAGAGAGAGAATCTCAAGCAGACTCTGCCCTCAGCATGGAGCCTGTTGTGGGGCTCAATCCCAAGACACTGGGATCATGACCTGAGCCAAAATCAAGAGTCAGATGCTCAACTGACTGAGTCACCCAGGCACCCCGAGAAGAAATTGTAATAATAATTAGCTAATGAGTCCAAAGAGAGAAAGAACAGTGCATATAATGGTAGACCCAACAGAAAACAAGTAAGTGCATGACTGATGAAACTGTAAACTAAATCATCCCACACTTCTCTTTACAAACCCCAGGACTTCCCCTTGCCGTTAAGATAAAATCCTCTTTCTGGGATCTCACCTGTTCTCATTTCCTTTGTTTCTGACTTCCCTCTAGACTTATGGCTTCTCTGACCTTAGTGTCAAACTTTCCCCTTGGGGCCTTGCACTCACTCTGCAGCCTTAAGGGCCCTCTTCCCATAGATTTCCAAGACTGGCTGGGCTCTAATGTTCCCTCCTCAGTACAGTCCCCCATGACTACCATTTTAATCCAACCATATAGTCCTTCCCGAGGCTATCACATCACAGTTGTTTTAGTTTTTGCCTTCATAGCATTGATTCTCTGTGAATTTATCTTGATCATTTATTTTTTCACTGCATGATGGTTTTTCTACTCTAATCCAACCTCTGTAGAAACAAGGACTTTATCTGTGTCTGGTCTCCATCTAATCCCAGCATATAAAACCGTGCAGGGAACATGATATGCATCAAGTAAAGATTGTTGATTCGATGAGTGAAATGTCTGTTAAGTGGCTAAAGCATCCCAGACTGTCTTTAAAAATATACGTTCCCCAAACCCCAGAAGTTACTATTCCACTGTTCTTTGTATTCATCATATGACTTCTAGGATATTGGGTCGGAGCCTAAGTAGCACATTTTAAGAAGACTTTGGAAATCTGGAGTTTGGATTTTTATCTTAAGCGCAATGGGAGAAATATACAAAACTTCAAATACTTGGAGTTGTTTCAGGAAGAATAGACATAGTTTTCTCCAGGGAACAGAACTTCGAATAAGTAGAGGCACAAGGGATGTGGTATAAGCTACCATCAGAATGAGGACACTCCTGGGTGGCTCAGTCGGTTAAGCGTCCGACTTCGGCTCAGGTCATGATCTCACGGCTCGTGAGTTTGAGCCCCACATCAGGCTCTGTGCTGACAGCCTGGAGCCTGCTTCGGATTCTGTGTCTCCCTCTCTCTCAGCTCCTCCTCTGCTCACACTGTCTCTCTCTGTCTCTCAAAAATAAATAAATGTAAAAAAAAAAATTTAAAAACAAAGAACGAGGATACTCCAAATGAAATATGCTGGTCCTGGAGGCACAGATTTTGTTGATCGTTGAGATGATTGAAGCTAATACTAGCACCTATTAGGGATGCTGTACCCAGCATTTCTGCACAAGTGAGAAGTTGGCCAAAAGAGCTTTAAATCTCTTTGAACTCCGTTTCCATTCTACAGTACTACATAATGGTCTTCGCCATTAAGTTTCTACGAAGTAAAAACCATTTGTGGCAACACTTTCCTTAATTGTAAAGGGTCACTATGGTATTTGCGCATTATTCTGCTTCCTTTCAAACTTCCCTTGATGTCTGATTCTATGCATCCTGGTAGGAGGCTTTCCAGAACTGTGGGGTCCTACTTTGCTGCTTGTGTAGCTGCAATCTGGCTGCCTTCTTCTAGGCTCTGGCGAGGACCTTTTTAAATGAGTCACAGTGACCACCTAATTTTGTATAATTCCAATGCTTATTTTATTCAATTTGTGGTAAAAGACTTACAAAATGTTAGTTAACGACCGGCTCCATTCTTTCTGCCCGTGGAGGTGGGGGTGAGGAAGTTTCTTGGGCAAGGAGGATGATTTCAGCATCACTTTTCTTAAATTCATCATCCTTATCTGATGGCTGCTAAAGTGATATGATAAAATTTATCTTTTTGTTGTTGTTTCCTCTTCCCATATCTTAGATGGGAAGAGATGTTATAAATTTATGGGATTCCACAAGTGGACACCTAGGATTTCATGGTGGTGAACATGCTACTTCTTATAAAACTGAGACAGAAAGTTGGATCTTTCTAGCCTGGGGCCTCTTGTTTTTCCTATCTCTTTTCTTTTTCTCTGACCTGCATCCACTGCCTAAGATCAGATTCACATAATATCTTACAGGTGCTAATATAGTTTGATTTTCCTCATAATTACTCTCAAGCCTCCTGTGTCTGTCCTGGTCAATTAACCCTAACTATTGTGTTGGTGTAATCTAATCAGGTCACTCCCCTGCTCAAAACTTCCTGCCTCCTGTTTCCAGAGGCATGAAGTCCAGGAGCTCCGGCCCGACATGCCAGGTCTTTCACAATCAGACCACAATTTGCCAGGCCTGCCTTATCTGGGGCTAATCCTTATCAAGTTACAGGCTTTCCCAAATCCCACCTCTGGCTTTTGCTTATTGGATTTCCCTTTTATCCTCATCTCTAAGTCTTTCTCATGTTGAAGGGAACAGGAGAATGTGCAAAGGGGGATGGTTAGAATTCCCGCAAATGGCAGAAAATTAAAACTGAGGGGGTGGGTGTCGGGGGTGAAGGGAGTGTTAGGCTTAAGATACTAGGAAGAGATTTCGATAAACTTCAGAGGAATATGTTTTTCAGATTTAGCCTGGCATAAAAGCATAAGGAATAGATTTCTGAATTTAATTGTCTGCATACAGATGTTTGTAATCAGCGTTGATTCAGATTCAATTGAGCAATGAATACGTTTTTCATATTATAATCATAGCACCTAAGACAGAAAAGCAGGCCTTTCACAGTTCCCAAAACCTCACTGGTCCAAGGAAGTGCCTGTTAACTTGCTAGTTGATTTGAACCCTTTAATGGCCGGAGTTATCAGTTGTAATCCAAAATGGACCCACCCATCACAGGACTTTATCCCAAACATTCTTTTTTGTCCTGAAAGATCACCAGTCAGTCCCCAGGCTTGCTGGGTTGCTGCCTCTCAGTATCTCTTCACGCACAATACAACAGAGCAGTGACTGATCTCTGTTTTCCACTCTCTTTTTTCATCTTATTACAAGTTACGGTGCGTGAGTAATGAGGAATGCTGCACTCCAAACAATCCTGTTTCCTGTCATTGCTATAAAACATTCAAAATTTAAAAAAATAAATAAATAACTAAGCGGAATAACACTTTCTGGAGAGCTCTTTACACACACACACACACACACACACACACAGAACTTGATGAGTAGAAAGCCAGAAAGGATAGAAATGGCAACCTCCAATAAGACTTTCTCTTTCATTAAAAATTTTTTAATGTTTATTTATTTTTAGAGAGAGAGAGAGGGAGAGGGAGAGACAGAGTGCAAGCAGGGGAAGGGCAGAGAGAGAGGGAGACACAGAATCCAAAGCAGGCTCCAGGCTCTGGGCTGTCAGCACAGAGCCCCATGGGGGGCTTGAACTCACGAATCTTGAGATCACAACCTGAGCCAAAGTTGGAGGCTTAACCGACTGAGCCACCCAGACACCCCTAAAACTTTCTCTTTTAAAAGGCTGCTTATTTTGGGGGGTGCATGGGTGGTTCAGTCGGTTGGGCATCTGACTCTTGATTTCAGCTCAGGTCATGATCTCATGGCTCTGCACCGACAGCAGACCCTGCTTGGGATTCTCTCTCCCTCTTTCTGACCTTCCCCTGCTTGTGCTCTCTCTCTCTCTCTCTCTCTCAAAATAAACAAATAAACTAAAAAAAAAAGTCTGCTTATTTTTAAAGGTTTCTAAGGCAAATGCTTGTTTCTTTTTTCATTTACCTCGTCTTGGCTGCATAAGCATTTTATAGTAGAGAGAAAAGACTGAGTATCCCCATACTATTTCTCAACCACAAGCTTCTCTGATTCATCGGTTTTGGTGTTCTCACCCTTAACATGGACACAAAAAGTAAATAAATAGCTAGTTGTTCTTAAAATTCCCAATACAACAACTCTGTTGTATTGCAGTTTATCTGCGACAAATCCTACTTTAACGATGTTTTAACCTACATGCAGAAAGCAAGTAATGGGAAAAGTTTTTCTGTTCTTCCCCATCTCACTATCTAAAGAGACAAACTTGCTTTACTTTAATTTAGTGTTCCATAGTCTAAAGTAGTCCTTTTCCCCAAGAGAAGAGAAATTTGTGAGACAAGTTAAATTTATTGAGTTTTTAAATTTAATTTACTTTAATTTTAAATTACATTTAATACTGTCCATTCCAAGAATAGCAATAGATCAACCTTTCAGTTTTACATACGTTTATTGAATCACCACCTTGCTTCAAGAACAGTACTAGACATCAAGGAGCCAAGGATGAGTAAGTCAGTCACATGCCTGCCTTCAATTGTGTTTGGGAAACAAACGTATAAAGGACAAAGTCCATGTTTTAAAGATTTTAGTGGCTTTATGGTTGATGGGAAGATTGTAATGGAAACTTTGCTTGAGTGAGTCAGGGAAGAAGCTTCACAAACAGGGAGATATTGAGCAGAGCTTGAAAGATTTTTTTTTTAAGTACAATTGTCATGTGAAATTTATTTCTTTTTAAGTTTATTTATTGGGGGGGGGAAGGGGCAGAGAGAGCGGGAGAGAGAGAATCCCAAGCAGGCTCCGCACTGTCATCATGAAGCCTGATGTGGGGCTAGAACTCATGAACCGTGATCTCATGATCTGAGCTGAAGTCAGAAGCTTCACCCCCTGAGCCACCCAGGTGCCCCAGCCTGAAAGATTTTTAAGACTTTGGGAGAAAGATGTTCCAGGTAGAGGCGAACCGCATAATTAGTTTAGCAAATGAGAATCAGGTTTCTATAAGTTTAGCATCACATTTAGACTTGGAAGCTGCTGTAAAGCATCCTGTGTGCCATCCTAAGAGGTTTGCACTTTGTGTTGGCGGTAGGAAATCTTTTGTGGGTGTTATGAAAAGGGTTGTGTTTGAGAAGATAATCTTGGCGTGTGTTCAGAACGGAACCGATAAAAGCTGTCCTGAAAGCCCAGATAACTAAGTGGGAAAATATTGCATGATATGATAGAGGCCTTAATATGTGCAATTAATGGAGGGAGGTAAAGAGGTAAGCACAGACGAAGCACGATAGGATCAGAATCAGCAGTGCTACTTGGGAAATGATCAGTGAAAAGGACGGAGAGCCCTGGGACAACTGTCAGGTTTTCTCTGTGCCACGTGCAAAGATTAAAAACAGATCAGCATCCTCAATGACATTTATCTAGGGCTTACTCTGTGCCAAATGCCTTGTCAAGCACTTTGCTTCAAATCTTGTTAACAATCTTCTAAGACAGATAACCATTATTATCCCAATGCTACAAAATAAATGCAGTTTAAACTACCCTTGGGGGGGGGGCATTGAAATGTAAACTGGAATATCAGTAACCTTGAATATTCTTTTCAATACATGTTGAAGTTTATTATTTATTTTCTCCATATCCTCAGGAGGCAGGGGTCAGATATTAAATTCACTTTGTTTTAATAAATGGGAGAGGTGCCTGGGTGACACAGCGGGTTAAGTGTCGGACTTCAGCTCAGGTCAGGATCTCACGGTTGGTGAGTTCAAGTCTCACATTGGGCTCTGTGCTGTCAGCGCAGAGCCTGCTTCAGATCCTCTGTCCCCCTCTCACTCTGACCCTCCCTGACTCAGGCTCGCTCGCTCTCTCAAAATAAACATTGCTCTCTCTCAAAAATAAACATTGAGGAAAATAAATGGGAAATTGGTCTGAAAAAAACAATGGCAGCTCAAGAGAGAAACTCTGGATCTCATCGTCCCCATGCTGGAGGGCTTTTCTGGACCTCATAGAGTTACTATGATTAGAGAAGGTACTATCTCTAGTTTGTATTTCACAAATTACATTTCTGCAGAAGAGATTCTAGGAAACAACATCTTTGAGTTCAGGCTCTTAGTTTCAAGTGAAAAAAATTCTAAGCACACGAGGGAGTCTTTCGGAACTCAAGGACAGGGATTCAGCTGGTGGCAGAAGCAGCTAGAAGGGAAGATCTCCAAGGTATCAGTACTGTCCTTTTCTTCCTACTATTTGAATTTTCTCTTTCTCTTCCCACAGACTGGCTTTTGCCAATGTAAGATTTTATTTTTGGATGAGGGTCTTTTTTTGTTTTGTTTTGTTTGTTTCATTGTGTTTTGTTTTGTTTTCATTTTGCCTACAAAGGACAAATCTCAGCTACTGGGACTTTTAAAAATTAATATTCAATTTATTAAAGTAAAGGAATTCAAAAATTTAGGTTCCCTTAAACTTTTAATTTTCTTTTGTGTATATCACAGAATTCTATTTACAGAGTTAGTAAAACTTAACAATCACTTTCAGGTTGGTCTTTGCTATTTGAGTAACTCATGATGCACAAATCACTAAACAACCAGGCCTCTTACAAATTAGTTAATCTAATTGCCTTTAAAATTTTAGACAACATTTAAAATTAACACATTTGTTGCCTGATCTGACCTGACCCCACAAGTGAAATTTTCTCAGGTACTTTCTTAGATATTTAAACAGCTCTAGTAAACCTAATAAATTCATAAACATGGTCAATCTGAAGTTCTCTCAAGCATCTCAGCAGTGTTTACGATCTTAGAAAAAAAATTGTCTCCTGATCTTCAACTAAATTACAGGTCAATCAGTTATTCAACTATACTTTGAAATAAAAATCCTCAACTGTCAGATTTTCCAATAAGCTGAATAGAGTAGACAACCTCCAAGAAAGCCCCGGTGATTCTGAACCTCTTCATAGTCACTCTCTTATATAACACCTTCCCCTTGGAGGGTTGGTGTGTATGTAGTGACTTATGGTGAATTTCCAAAGAAATGACACTATTTTATTTCCAAGATCTGGTTATAAATAACAACAACAACAACAACAACAACAACAGCAAATGACTTTCGTCTTTGGTGACCTCTCTTCCTCCCTTGATTGTTTGCTCTAATGTAGCCAGCTTCCATGTCGTGAGCTGCCCCTATGGAGGACCCATGTAGCAAGGAACCAAGGGAGGCCCTCAGGTAACAGCCAGTGAAGAAATGGGGCATTCAGTTCAACAAACCTTGTGGAACTGGATCTTGCCAATAATCAGGTGAATGAATTTAGAAGCAGGTTGGGCCTTGAGAGGAGACTACAGTTCCAACAAATACCTTGATTACAGCCTTGAAGAGACATTAAGGCACAAGCATTCAGCAAAGCACAATATTTTTGTTGCCTGAAGTCACTAAATTTTGGAGTCAATTGTCAGAAATATGTATTAGACAGGATTCTCCAGAAAAATAAACCAATGTCTGTATGTGTGTGTGTTGGGGGCGGGGGGGCAGGGTGTGTACAGAAGGAGAGAGCATGGGAACTGGCGAGTCCAAAATCTGCTGAGCAAGCTGGAAGGCTGTCAATTTCAGCAAGAGTTGATGCTACAACCCTGAGTCCAAAGGCATTCTGGGCCAGTGGTGGTATGGTGGCAGAACTCGTTTGTCTTTGAGGGACCTCTATGTTTTTTCTTAAGGTCTTCACCTGCTTGGATAAGGCCTATGAACTTTACAGAAGGTAAATCTACTGGTAAATACTAATCACATCTAAAAATTACCTTCACAGCAACATCTGGACTGTATTTGGCCAAACAACTGGTCACCATAGCCTAGCCAAGTTGACACAAATCAACCGCCATAGTGTCAATAGATCATAAATAAATATATATAACATTATAAATATTTCATACCAAATATGAATATATCATTCTTATCCTAATACCTAAGTGTTAACTTGACATACTGAACATTCTCTATTTTTCATTTTAAACTTGAACGAGAGGACGATTTTATTATTCAAAGAAGAATTGGTATTGCCATTTCCGTGTGTTAAAATTGCTAATGACCTTGGGGCTTGCCTTGGGGCTAGAATGAAAGACCTGGGACAGGTAGACATACAGACTGACATCAATCCTGCCGCTGACAACAGGGTTCAAGACATTCTTTTATTGAATATTTCCACCTGAGTTGAATAAATGGAATTCTGCCGCCTGAGACTCTAGCTAACTTGTTTTTTAACCACTTAATTAGATTTTGCACTCTTTTTTTATGTTTCCTTTTAGACTTACATAACATCTATTGGAGCGTGCATATTTTTCATAACTTTGTTTGACTCACATATCACACTAGTGAGTGCACCCTGACTTCACCTACCCACAGAATAGAAAACATGGCTACTAATTGCTTCCACACTTCCACCTTTATACCTACATTCCTCGAGTACTAAAAGATATTGATTTCCATTTCTTAGTTTCCATATCTAAAATCCCTGTAAGGATTCCAGTTGATCCAGTTCAGATACGGTGTCTGTCTCTAGATAGAGCAGTGATACAAGGGAGGGATTATAGAGAAGGTCCTATAGCACTCATGAGAATAAGGGATGCTGGACAGACAATCCCCCAGATTTTGTAATGCATAGGCATGAAAACTCATGGTATTAAGTTTATATTGCCTTAATTTAAGTTGGTGAACAAAAAATATTTGCATGCTCAGCTCTAAACATGAAAGATTTCGTAGCAACACTCTTCCCAGTTCCTTACCTGCTGGACTTCTACTCAAGGGCCAGTCTTGGATCTTCATATCCCCATTTCACCCACAATGTCTCAGCCATGCCTGTCCTTTGGAGGCAGCAAGAAGAGCTTCACATCTATTCTCCTCTTTCAAAACTGGAATTCTGCAGCGTGTAGGTGAAAAAAAACCCCACACAACCAGGGCCAGAAAGGCAAGGGCCAACTATCTCACATTTCAACTTCACACAAAGGTTCGATCTGCATATTAGCAGCGCGTTCTTATACGCAAGCCATTTTAAGCATTCCAAAAAGCAACCTTCTGGGACAATGTCTAAAAGCAAATAAGGCATGATTCTATAGGGAAGAATTCTAGGCATCAGACGCAGGTAAAGAGATATTTTTGCATATAGAGACTCTGAGAGCAGTGGAGGTTGAAGCAGGCCTGCTACAGTCCCGTATGTCAATACCAAGCAAAAAACTAGTTATTCTCTGCTTTCTGCCACTTGGGTTGTCCCTAAATATTTAAACATAATGAGCTGAAAGTGAAACATTGAAAATGCCTAAAGAAAACCACTGTACTGAAGCAGGAGCTATAAAAGAACATCAGATTAAAATTCTTAATTATTGCTTATTAGAAAACATGGTAGCAATAGAACCAAGAATAGAGATGAAAACAAAGGAAACTGAACCCTGGATAACTCTTCAAGCACCAAGTTGGTTCTTTCCTCAGAATTCTGTGGGTTTTTTTTTTTAATTTGGATATTTAGGGGCGCCTGGGTGGCTCAGTCGGTTAAGCGTCCGACTTCAACTCAGGTCACGATCTCGCGGTCTGTGAGTTCGAGCCCCGCGTCGGGCTCTGGGCTGATGGCTCAGAGCCTGGAGCCTGCTTCCGATTCTGTGTCTCCCTCTCTCTCTGCCCCTCCCCCGTTCATGCTCTGTCTCTCTCTGTCTCAAAAATAAATAAACGTTAAAAAAAATTAATTTGGATATTTATACACACCTCTCTTCAGTCTCAGGTTAAGCCCTATAACCCTTACACCAAACCACATGGAATGTGTAACTTTGGCTAGGTATCGTCTTGGTCCTTTTCCTCTTAAATCAGTTGTCTGTGGTATCTCAGAACTTCCTTACATGGCTGGGGGCTGGACGTGCTATTTAATGATTTGGTACTTAGAATCTCTCACATGGCTAACTGTGTATATCCAGTTCTAAGAAACGAGTATAGTTTTGCTTACTATAGAGTAAAAAGAAACCGCCAAACTAGTTATGAGTCATATACAATTTTTCTGTTTGGCAATGAGGTCTCTGCCTCTGTTTTTCTGTACATTTTTCAAAGGTTGAAAGAATATACTTCACTTAAAAGGAACTTGGTGAATAACATTTAGTTGCGTACTTAGAATTTATTCCACCTTATTAACTGCACTCAGATTTTTCTTTCGAAATGGCCTGCCCTCATTTTGCTATAGCCATGAACTTTGGATGGATTAACACTATCCCAGCTCCAAGCTATATTAGTTTGTCTGAATTAAAACAAAGATTGTTTCAGCAGGGAAGCCCCGACTGACCAGCATTTGATTTCTTCCTGGGCACAGTGATTGGCTCAATCAGAGTAAATCTCCAGACTTTTGTTAAATGTTTATAGTGATAGTCTCTCTCACCTTGGATATGAATCAAATAACATGTTGCCCTGGTTGCTATTGGCAGCCATTTTGTGGCTATGATGGAAGCCAATCTGAGTATGTAGCCAGAATACAGAGAAGGACACAGCCAAGAGAGTCGCAGAAAACTGAGAGACTGCCTTAATCAAAACATGTCTGGACTTTTCAGATATGAGAGCCAATAAATCTGGTTTATCATTTATGCTAATTTGAGTTGGAGTTCTGTTACAACCAAAAACATCTCAACTAATATATAAAGCATCTAGGAAAGTAGACTTATCTAGAAAATGAATGCTAGGATATAGTAAAATTTAAATGAATGACTATGTATTCCTGTTCACTGAAGCATTTCGTGGATTCATGAATATCAGACAGAAAAAATTAAAAGTTAATCAGGACCAAACACTCTTTTAATAATGTATATATGTAGTAGTTGATTCAGTCTTGTTAGAAAAATATGCCCCAAAAGGTGAGTTAGCCGTTTGAAGTTTGCTTTGTATAAAATTTTTCTCTACCAAATAAATTTTTCTCTACTAATTACAAAAAATACTCCCAATTGGTCATTCTTACAAGAGAGGCTTTGAAAGATCTTAATATGCAAAATTATAATTTTAGTTGGGCCAGATAGGAGCAATCATTTATTATTAAACAACTCACCAGGCATTAGTTTATCAGATTAGCTCCAGCAGAAATAAGAACCCTCAGGAAATGGAATACACATTTTATTAGATGGAGCAAAGACATGAATGAAAAGAGTTGCAGTGGCACCTAGGTGGCTCAGTCAGTTAAGCATCTGACTCGTGATTTCGGCTCAGGTCATAATCTCACAGTTAGTGAGTTCGAGCCCCGCATTGGACTCTGTGCTGACAGCATAGAGACTGCTTGGGATTCTCTCTCCCTCTCTCTCTGCCCCTTCACAGCTCATGTTCTCTCTCTCTCTCTCTCTCTCTCTCTCTCTCTCTGTGTGTGTGTCTCTCTCTCTCTGTCTCTCTTTCTCCCTCTCAAAAATAAATAGATAAACTTAAAAGAAAGGGAAGGAAGAAAGAAAAGAGTTCTGTCTACAGAAGAAGGACAGGTGCGGGTGAGGAAAGAGTAGTAAAGTGACAAAAATTATTCTAAAAACTAACCTCACTTACTTCAATTTCCTCCAGAGCCAGTCTATGTAAAGAACGCTGATAAATTATATCTTAATGTTTGGACTACTTATTTATATGAGTATGAACCCTGACACCAACAATTGGCAAAGTTTTAAGAACACGTCCTAGAACTAGAAGTGGGTTCAAGCCAGAAACCTACAATAAACAAACTGAATGGACGCCACATTTCAGACTTGACAATTTGCCCTTCTACTCTGTTCCCTAGCCCCTCCACTCTCCCTGATCCTGCCAGTCAATGACTTTCTTGGCAATCTGTGCTTAGAAGATATTTGCATGGCTTCTCCACTCGACTTTCCATCCTGGAAAGGAACCAGTTTTGGAAAAACTTCTACTTGTCTCAACAGAAAAAAAAGGCAATGATTAACTACTAGAACTGCATCCACACATAACTGAAGTTGGTTCAGCTCTTATTTCACACACTCTGCTTTTCCAAAAGAACGGTGGTCCTTCTTCCTTCCATTCTATCTACTACATTAACTGCCTTTTCCCTAACACATTAAATATAAGATCGCTTGATTTGAGGGAGCTTTCCAAGTATTTAAGGAGTAGCTTGAAAGAAAGTCTTTATAAAATCACTTCAGAAAAAATATTTTGTTCTTCCTGCAGGAAAAAAAGACCTTAAAATGTGTTTTGATTCTTCCTAACTGAAAGAGAGAGAGAGAGAGAGAGAGAGAGAGAAGAAGAAGAAGAAGAAGAAGAAGAAGAAGAAGAAGAAGAAGAAGAAGAAGGAGGAGGAGGAGGGGGAGGAGGAGGGGAGGAGGAGGAGGAGGAGGGAGGGAGGTATTAAGGTATAAAACTACCACTTGACCATTTGGTTTCCAGCTAATATTTTATTACAAATTATAAAGGAAACTCTTTGGTGTATAAAATTCAAATGGTGAGAAAAACCAATGCTATGTACACTTTTTCGAAGTGAAAAAAATCTTGCTGTATATGTCTGGTTTATGGTTTTCTTTCAGGAAAAAAGAATACCATCCAAGCCTCATTTAAATCCTGGTACCGTACCCATTTACCAGTAGATTAATGTCAAGTGCTGCTATTTTGGAGATTCTGACCTTTTATTTTTATTTTGTTTAATCAGGAAATATTTAAAATTACACTGTTTAGGCTTCTAGGTTTCACATCAGCTCATTTGCCAGTAGCCTGTCCTCCTCCATAGGGGTGCTGGCAGAAGCAGACCAGCCTGGTAGAATATCAAAGTTTATCAAGCCACAGGATCTACAAAGTCTTAATTTTCCTCATTACTCCGCCTCCCACACACCCAGCCCCACCCTAGAAAGTAGTAATGTGATCCAGGAAGAAATGTTGGAGTTAACTAAATCGAATAGAGTAGAGCCGAGAATCCTAGGCTCTGAAGAAAGATTGATTTAAATTTGTTTACACATCACTAATGAACCATGTGTAAGTATGAAGCCAAAAAATTAAAGTTGAGAAGGTTTATTAGCACACCACCCTCATGATGGCCCCTGTGGCCAATTGATAATTATACTTCACTTTTATAACCAAAGAATTTGAACCCAGCTTCTAGAAAATATGTGAAATAGTTGTCAGAACTTTTTTCTCATCTCCCTCTGAAAATCTCTACCTCAAAGACAGAAGCTATGATTATCTAAATGACAGTCTTAGTATATGATGCTTCCTAAAGCCTTAAATTCCTCAATATGATTCCTAACCTTCAGTATCCTGGCATATTCCAAGAGGCAAAACAAAACAAAATGGAATTACAGAAGCCACAAGAATCTATATTTAAAAAATACTGAATATATTTTTTTAATATCAAGATTTTCAACATTAAAGGATCCATCATAGTTTTTCATTTGTGTCTTTCTTGCTCCCCAGATACCAGTAGACAACTTCTAAAATAAATAACTTTTATGAATAATATAGGTAGTATGACTGCAAAATTTAGATTTTTGAATATAAAGGATAAGATAAATGAAGTAGACACATGATCTTTCATTTTCCTCCTTTTTATCGGGGCGGTTCTTCGATGACCCATGGACTTACTTCTTTCTGTTTCTCCTCTGCCTCTCCCACACACTTTCAAGGAAATGGACCAAAACATTCATTGAACATTGGAAAAATTGAGCACTAGAGGAAAAATCTTAGGACTATAGCAATGGGTTTTATTTTCTTATTATAGTAAAAATGATGATAATATCTTGAATTTAACATGTCTTTCTTTTAAAGCATCTGAGCATATTGTTTTTGTTTTTATTGTTAATAGATTACCCAATGTTCCCATGACATACTTAAAACCACTTGACTCATTCGTAGAGCTAAGACTAGCAGCTAAGCCTCCCACTTGTATGTCTAAACTTCATTCCACTAGGTTATATATTGGCCAATTCATAAAGTACCCACCTCAATAGTCCAAAGCCTCTGAATAACAGTTGAAAGTCACAGTAATTAAGGTTACTTTCCCTCTGGGTGTGAGCTCTTTTGCTTTGTGATAGAGCTAATTTTGATGTTTAAAATCAGCTCCTTACTTTTTCCAGCACAATTGTTACCTGAGGAAGGAACTGTCTGAGCTGCTGCCTTTGGGTTTAACTTTTGGTCCAGTCATTTGCCTACATGGCCTTGAGCCTGCCACATGGAAGAATGTTCTCAAAATCTCAATCAGGAAGCCAGATCTGGATAGCAATGAATACATGGATTTCCATTTACAATAAGTAATGTACTTCTTTCTACCTCATTTTTTAATATAAAAAAGATTGAGATAATAAAATAGCAACCATCTCACAGGATTTCTGTGAGTTTTAAAGAGAACTTGTTACGTGTGTGTAATATATTATATATAATATATTTTATATACATGATATATTACACATAACTATATTGCAATGTTATTTATAGAGCACGGTAAGAGGTTAGTAAGTACTCAAGCAATTTTATTTTATTCTTATTTTTTGGTTTGTAGCATTTTATTTTTATCTGTACTCGATTAGCAATTACCCCAACAGATCCAGCATTGAGCTCAGAAATATCAACCTGCTGTGAGCACCTTACAGGTCCCTAGGCCAGTCTGTATTGGCCTTTAGTTTCACCTCCATTCCATCCCTTCCAAAAAAATGATTAGGAAAATTTAGCAGAACTACTTTGATCATCTTAGCACATCTACTCAAAGCTGAAAATATTTGAAGAGCCTGGTCATTCCTTAATCTAAATACATATAAACTTTGTAAAACTCATTCATGAATTTGTCAATTGAATCTTCAGAATATGCCTTGATGTTTAAAAATTATGTGGATATATATGTATATATTCATATATATGTATATAAATATGTATTATATATGTATAAATGAGGTGAATATAATACATATGTATACATATTCAATGAAAGATACGAAATAAATCTTCATGTATTAAATTGTCAAGTTTCAAGAATGTTCAGTAATAATGTAAAGAATATGTTTAAATTACTGAATGCAGAAGATGATCATAAAAGGAAAGAGACATTTTTCCAAAAGTTAAATGGATTTCCTTTAAGTATTTCAGTTTTAAGTATACAGCTTCACATACAGGGACAGCTTATGATACTAAACTTTTTAGTTTATGGATTCTTCTACAATCCATATCTTTAACATTTTCCATTCCATTATTTTCTCTCAAAAGACTGGTTTGTTATTTTAAAATTGTTTATACAGACATGATGAAATTGCAAAATCTTTTTTTTTAAGTTTATTATTTATTTTTGAGAGAGAGACAGAGAGAGTGAGCGAGGGAGAGGAAGAGAGAGAGGGAGAGAGAGTCCCAAGCAGGCTCCGCACTATCAGCAGGGAACCTGATGTAGGGCTCAAATTCACAAACTGTGAGATCATGACCAGAACCCAAACCAAGAGTTGGACACTCAACCAACTGAGTCACCCAGGTGCTCCTGGAATTGCAAAATCTTTAACTGGGAACTCTTTCAATTTTCTTTGTTTTTAAAGTAAATATAAATATTTACAAATTTACAAACCTTGATAAATATTGTAAAACAAACAAGAAAGTCTATCAACTACTATACATGCTTTTGTTAAAAGATAAAGTCAAGGGGTGCCTGGGTGGCTCAGTCTGTTGAGCACCCAACTTCAGCTCAGGTCATGATCTCATGGTTGGTGAGTTCTAGCCCCATGTCAGGCTCTACGCTGACATCGCGGAGCCTGCTTCGGATTCTCTGTCTCACTTTTCTGTCTGTGTGTGTTCCTCTCTAAAAAATAAATAAAAATTACTATTTTTTTAAGATAAAGTCAAGAGGCCTTAAACATACTAAACTTCATGTAGGAAATAAAAGTTTTAATTTTTAGGGGTTGTGGAGTTTTATACATCTATAAATCAAGTTTGCACCAAATAGTCACATGTCTGGATGTTGATGAATGTCTCCCCTAGGTAAGCCTTCATCATCTTAACTTCCTTATTCATACTGTTTCTTTTTGATTTCAGTTTTAGCTTTAAGCATGTTGTATTGTATAGCAAAGACTCTAGGACATGGTTGTTTGCAAATATATTGGATTTGAGATTACCTCAGGAGCCAGAGCTACATATAATTCAACCTGTGATAAATCATAGAAACATTTCAGTCTTTGTTTAAAGAAGTAATTTTTATTGTATGCCTTCTTGGTTTTTTTTTTCCTGAACAAGGTGTCTTTACTTGCCCCATTTTCTTCTGTTTTATCAGTCTTCTTTATTTACATAACAGTTTCCTTCAACTTCCAACTTCCAAGTTGCCTTGACATGAAGCTGTTTCTTTCTGGAGCAGAAAAAGAAAATATGTCATGTACTATTATTCTTTTTTTTTTTTCATTAAACCATATGGACATCTGGAAGCAGAGTCTAAACCTGTCAGCCTCTCATGATATAAGGCAAATATGCGTTATTCTATGGAGGAAACTAAAACAGAGGCTTTCTTTCCTCGTCTCTCCACCTCATGGAAAGAAACTTAATTTATGGGGATTTCTGTGAAGGGCAGTCTGCACCAGAGATGAAGGGCTTAGCAATTACCTCAAAACAAACAAACAAACAAACAAACAAACAAACAAACAAAAAACACTCAGAGTTTCATCAAACACCTCCCAGATCTTTGAAAATTTGCTTAGACTCCATTTTATTTTCAACAGAGCCTTCAGACACATAGGAAGTGAAGGATAACCTTCCAAGCCAAATGTTCTTTACAGATGGCAACTGAGGGGGAAAACACTGGCATGTTCTTTCCTCAGCCATTCAGTCAAGTTTGTATTGTAAGGCTTTATAAACAAGGAGTGTTTACAGCATCCTGTGGCTGTAAGATGTGCCAGGTAGCATGTAGAGTACCCTCAGATAGAACTAAGGTGTTCCATTTCCTAATTTACCCTCCCAAAATAACAGAGTTCCATCCCGGTATAGTGCCTCTGAACAATTAAGAGTAATAGGTAGACGCTGGGAAGGTCAGAGGATCTAACCCAGTTCAGTGTTTTCAGTCAGCTGAAAACAATTCATTCTCGGGTAATCTGAGACTTAAAGGGACATGATACATATACATTAATTGTTTAGCCCACTAAATCCATGGCTCAGTTATCAAAGTATCAAAGAATTAATAATAGGAGCTGAAATAGCAAGTGCCTTTCCTTCTCTATTCTCACATAGGATTATTCTCTATGAAATAATCACATACAATATTAAAAATAGCATTTTTTATATAAAGCTAATGCGTCTAATTCGCCAGTGTTTTCATAAACAATAAAACAAAATAATTTTACTTTATACAAAGCACTAGGTCTATGAAGCATTCACTTCCACACCTGTAGCATATATACATAATGATTTGGCTACTTACAGTCCTAAAACCACCAATAAGCCTTGTTTGTCTGGATAATTCTATGATTCACAGAGTTGACTGAGAATTTTTATTGTAGTCTATCCCTGTCACTCGTACAGAATGATGGCACATACCAAAACAATTCTTGAAGTTGCCTCATTACCTTTATTAATCTCTACAGTCTGCTGTTCTAACTTGTCCCACCTTTCACCTTGATTGAGAGACTGGCTTCTTCTGCCCTCTTCCCCTCACTACCATTTATAGGATTGAAGATGTGCTTAGGATTCTCTGTGGCCCATTCTAGAGATTCTATTCCATTCTACAGATTCTGTTCTACAGATTCTGTGTGGCCCATTTGTCACCTGTCACTGGTGATGGGTATCTAGGCCTGCAGTTCATGCTGGAAAAATAAGATTTGGGTTGATGAGAGACTACACACATGCTAAAAATTCTTTTACTAATATTTTACAACTCTTCTCATTGTCTATAGCTTTCCTTGATAACTGGGCCTCTGCCTGACTGGCAGCTTAAGTCTTGTAGGTTTCTGAGAGTTTAGACTACTTCAAGCTAGACTTCTAGAACTTGAAAGCAATTTTGAGAGAGCAATTTCAAATCTTTGTTCTAAGAAAGTACTAACAGAATTTCCTATTATAACTATTCTAACATGTACCTTTAAAGAACCAAAGCCAATGGATTTTCATCAGGCTCAAAGAAAATGCTGGTGCTCTTCAAAGTCCGTCCCAGTTTCTTTACAACCCAGCTCTTCACTGGCAAAATTCTCTGGATTATATTTGGAAATTCTGTGGCATATTTTTAAATCACAAGTTGATGTGTTTTACTTTAAATGAAGACTTCCTGTATATGCTATAGAAGAAAATTTACCATCATCATTGGATCTTTGCACCTTAAAATAAACTTTATTTTAAACCACACCTTTCTGTGAGGTTTGACAAAAGAAGACAGCCAGATCTAGAAGGTTATGAGTTCTGTGATGGAACTTGATTCATGGTTTCTAATAAAGATATTTTAATGCTCCTGCCAAGTTCAGCAGCAAGGCTTGCCAGAACATAGACTCTCAAGTAAGCCTACCCCTTAATCTTGTGTGAGAAGAGAAAACAGGCCCAACAGCAATACAGGTTGGATATGAAAGTCCTTCTCTGCATTACTTTCCCCAGTAAAGGTCATCTGTACCACCAAGAAACAACACATCAGTAATATCTGGTAATATTCAGAGCCATCAGCAAGAAGAGGGGGCTTATGGTCAACTGAGTATTTATTTACATAAGAAAGCCCCTTTTGTGAATTACCCTTTTAGTACATTTAGTACATTTTTCCCCTTAAACAGAGACAGCTTTTGATTATTCAGGTTAGGTGGGATGGAAAGGAAGGGGGAAGGGACAAGACCACTCAACGTGACAGACAATGAAAAACTCAACTGTGGTTGGCTTTCAATTTTGTTTTTGTACTTTCATTGAAATATGGGTGTGTCTGGTATTCTGAGAATTTGCATTTCAGACAAAGTAATAACAGCAGTCCATAGAGACCTGACTCAGAAAAGCTGGAAAGTCATTTTAGTTCTCTATCTGCTCAACTTTTGGTCACCCCATTCCTTACTGGGGGTGGACATCTCCACTTCTCCAATTATTACCTGACTTAATTAAGTGGAATGGAGTATTTCTTGGTTTTCAGCCAGAAAATTGAAGCACAATTTCCCATGGCATGATGATATAAAACTTGAGAAATAGACATTTAACTGCTCCATAGGAAAATTAGTGGAATAAAATCAATTTACTACTTAAACTGTAGCTTGTCATACATTTCAGAGATACTTAGCCTAATACACTTGATAATTGCATACAATTCACAAAACAAGATTGCTTCTAGAATTTTTACCTGCCCCTCCCCTCCCAACACACACATACACTCATCCCACATCCCTCAGACTGAGACACGAAACAAATATCCAGGTAGCGGCACAGGAGGATGAAAATCCAGTAAATACCAGAGAGAGATTTTTCATGTAGCCATGAAAATAGTGAGCGACAACCCAAGAACATCTTTCACCTGGAAGAGAATACCCTCCATAATGCCGTGTGAATGACATTACAAGACAAAGAATATTTTAAATTTACTTAACCTACACATTCTTACATTTTCAAAGAGGTAAACATTGATACATTTGGCAGGTGGGAAAAGCTAAATGTTCATTTGCAGAGCTACTGCCATTTCTGTGGCTGCTTGGGGGGAAAAATGTTTTAGTACATGATTTAGAATCATTACCCTAATGCCAAATCCTTGGAGTCACTGTTTGTGATGAACCGAACAGGGTGCACAGATGCCTTAAAGCTTGGAAAACTGCTCACCAGAAAGTGTTTCATTTTAGTCAGAGTTGTCTCAGAAAGACAGATCTCTCTAAACAAAACTAATTCAGGGACTTGGCTAACATATTGGAAATGGAAAGTCATGCTCTCTTGCCAGGTTTTGGAGATGCTTGCACAATATCCAGATGATTGAATTATATACATGGCAAATCAAAGTGACAAATATCAGTTGTACAAATCAAATTCGTAAAGGTAACTAATGATGGGACATTATCCCATCCTTTTTCTATTTTTTGTTTGTTTGTTTGTTTATTTATTTAGTTTGAGAGAGAGCAAGCATGAGTGGGGAAGGAGCAGAAAGAGAGGGAGAAAGAGAGAATTTCAAGTAGGCTCAGCACTGTCAACACAGAACCTGATGCAGGGCTCGAACTCATGAGCCATGAGACCATGACCTGAGCTGAAACTTAACCAACTGAGCTACCCAGGTGCTCATAGAAACTCATCCCTTTTCTAAAATAAAAGTGGGAAATTAACATCTTTTCTTTTTTGTCTATCTATGCGGAAGCAAGTAATATAAGACGTTCAGGTGCTTGGGTGGCTCAGTCGGTTGGGTGATTGACTCTTGATTTTGGTTCAGGTCATGATCCCAAAGTCATGGGATTGAGCCCTACATTGGGCTCCATGCTGAGTGCAGAGCCTGTTTAAGATTTTCTCCCTCTCTCTCTCTTTCTTCCCCTCTCCCTTGCCTGCACTCTCTCTCTCTCTCTTAAAAATAAAATAATAAAATATTAAATTGGTAAACCTTATTAATTTCAAAATTGATGTTTTCAACTAACATCTTTACTATAGAAAGGGATAATATATGTTACTAAGCACTCATAAGGTTATCAGTAAAACTAGCTGAATTTAACCTGACATTTTTATTCAACATGAAAAAATTTTGCCCTAAAAAAAAAAAGTAAGAAAACTAACAACAGAAATAGGGAAATATAATTGCATATTCATAAGGCAACATTTGATAGGAAATACGCCAAAAGAAATTTAAATGGTCTTTGACTTCATTGGCATAAATGATTCCTGAAAGCATGAGTTAGTTATAAGAACAAAGTCAAAATAGATGAGATCGTTTGTATAGAAAAGGACAATATTTCTTCTGTAATGAATCTAGGACTTACTGTGAAAGATATTGGAAAACATGTTATATGATAAAAAGGAAGAAAATATTCATTTTTCAAAGGATTTGATCTTAATCATCTAAAAGTTTATACGCAAACATCAGAACATATATCATCAATTTTTTTTAGAAGATATCAATTTAGATGAGTTTTTCATATATTCATCAGCATCATTACATTGGAATAGCGACACTTAAACTGCAAATCGCCACAGTAATAGAGCAATCGAAGCCACACATAATCTCAAATGACTTACTCTGGGCTTTGGAATGTGTGATAGGGCTTTCAGCTTTCACCATTAAACTTTATATATGCAAAAAAAGGTTGTCAGTGGAATAAGTCAAAGATTAGAAGCACAAAAAGGAGGGGTACTTGAGTGCCTCAGTCAGTTAAGTGTCCAACTCTTGATTTTGGCTCAGGTCATGATTGCACTGTTCATGGGTTTAAGCCCCGCATTGGGTTCTCTGCTGACAATGAGGGGCCTCCTCAGGATTCTCTCTCCCTCTGTCACTGCCCCTTGCCCCCGCCTTTCTCTCTCAAAATGGAAAAAAAAAAAAAAAAAACAAAACTTAAGAAGCACAAGGATTCCAATGTTCTATTTCTGACTCGAAGATACAGGAACTGTGTGTCAAAAAATGCAGGCAGTTTCTGAAGACACGGAGAAGTCCTTGACCAACACCTGGCAAGAGTCAGGGACCTCAGTCCTATAACCGCAAGGAATTGAATCATGCCAACACCAAAAATGAACTTAGAAGGAACTTAGAAGGCAGATTTTTTTCCCCCAGAACCTCCAGATGACAACCCAGCCCAGCATACACCTTGATGTCAATTCTGTGATACTCTCAGAAGAGAGCTTGGTAGTGCCATGCCGGACTGTTGACTTCAAGAACTGTGCTGGTTGAAGTCTGATCCTATTCTCTTATCGACCAGGGGACTTAACCGTTCGTTTACACATCCTGTCAATTCACAAACCTGGGCAGAAGAGAGTCCTTGTCATGTCGAGTTCAGAGGAAGCAATGAGAGACGGGGGCCTACCTCTGAGGCTCTCCATTTTTTTCTTCTGGATGTATAATAAAATGACACATTTGCATTAAGTTTGCAAGCTGACTCAGTGCTTCAAGTATTAAATTGAAGTTGGTAGGGAAGAAATGAAGTGAAATAAGATTGCATATGAGACCCAAGGAGGAAAAAACATATTAGAAATAAAAGACAAGGAGAAGCCTATGACTGAGCGTGACTACAAGAATCTGAGGGTTTTTTATAGTCTACAAAACCATGTATTTATAATTATAAGAAATTAGTTGTGCTACTTCCTCTTAAAGTCAGTAACGCTAGTATTGTACTATCATTAAAAGTTTAATGCCGAAAATGGTTTGTGGCATATTCAAACTGTAATTCTTCACTCACTAATATCCAGACTCTACCTCTAATTCTAGTATTTTCAAAGTCAGAGAAATAAAATTTGAAAGATTAGGTTGAAGCATATGAAACTGTGAATACAACCATTATGACCTATAAAAATAGCAGTTTCACATGATTCAACTTCACAGATTGCTAGGGGATATAAAAAACATTGCATGGCTATAGCCACATCATCAATCTTGGTAAAGAGAAATCTGAATAGTGATTGAACAGCTGGTAGACCCTTTTATCATATAACACGTTTCTCTAATATCTATCACAGTAAGTCCTAGATGCATTAAGGAGAAATGTTGATCTTTTCTATACAAACTGTCCACTAAGAACATTAAAGAAAAAATCAAGCTCAGCCTTTAAGATAAAGTGTCTTTACAATTTACCTTTACAATAAGGAGTATCTGAGAGTGAGGGATGCTATTTATTTTAATTGGCTACCTTTATTAAAGGTATTAAGCATGACTAAATATTTTAGTGTGGGAACAGAATATTCTAAAGTAAAGAATACTAATTCTTGGTTAAAAGAACAAGATTATACGGTTGGGGCATACATTAAATGACAGCAAGAAAATAAACCAGAACATCTTGCCTCACAGAAACAAGGTATTACATCTCAGAGAACTTCCTCTCTAAGCTCTTATGTGCCCCCTTTGTATTTCAGTGCCATATTTATTGTCCTAGCCTAGACTTTATGGTAAGTCGTTTCAGTGATGTCCATAAATCAATTTAGAATCCTTTGTTCCACTAACATTTTGTTGCATAGGCCAGGAAAATCCCCTATCTTTGGTTAATTCCATGGTTTCCATTATTCTCATACCCCCTACTGCTGATTATACTCATTCAAAGGGCATGCTGAGTAAACCCAACTAGGTTTGAACTAACAAGCAACCTTTTTCTTCTATTTACCCTAGAAGCTAGCTTAAATAATTCCCACATTCTTCAAGTGGAATCCTACATCCCACACTCAAACCCAGAGGCTATTTCACTGAAAAGATTCAAGCTATTAGCAGTAAATTTTATCGACTTCCTTCTTCTCTTATCTGAAAAATTTACCTTATTTCCTCCTATCCACTTCAATGTTGTCACAAAAAAAATACCCTGCTTCTATTTTCAAAAGTAACCCTTTACTTGTCCTCAGAACCTCATTTTCACCAGATTCTTCTCCATCCTTATTTAATGAAACATCTCTTGAACGTCAAGTGTATCCTCCATTAACTTGATTCCAAGCTACCACACTCTCCTAGTTTTATTCTCTCTGAATGTTATTCCTCAGTCTCCCCCACAAGCTTTTATCATTTCGACTCTTCACTGAAGGATTTCTGAGAGGATTTTGTTTGCATTATTATCTCTCCACATTCTCTACCTTGGTGTCTTCATGTCTAGAGACTCTGTTTTATATATTTTTGCATAAATTGCTTTGGTCATTACATTGACTTTTGCTAAGGAAAGCCACCCTGCTACCTTAGTCAAAACATCTTGAACCAGGGGGAAACCTGAGTGGCTCAGTCGATCAAGCAGCAGACTCTTGATTTCAGCTCAGGTCATGATCTCACGATTCATGAGATTGAGCCCCACATCGAGCTCTGCTTCTGATTTTCTCTCTCCCTCTCTCTGCCCCTCCCCCTCTCATGTTTGCTCTCTCTCAAAATAAATAAACTTAAAAATAATAATAATAATAATAATAATAAAAAGAAGTAACATCCTGAACCAGGAAGAATGGAAAGCCTAAAGTGCCATCTCAAGATGAGGTAGCTTCACAGCTATTCAGATTTTCTACTTCATCTAGTGTCAGTTTGGTCACGTGGAATTGTGTAAAACTTCTGGACGTGAGAGACTCTATTTTAAGAAAAGCTCCACTTTCCTTTCTAAAGCAAATGGCTAATGAACTCGAACTGGGCAAAAAGATCCTTGGCTGGGCCAAAAGAGGCAGTTGTTTTATAAGCATTTGTCTATAGGACATTTGTCTATAGGACAGCAGGCATCCTGATCATAAGACAGTTGGTTGTGGACGTTCTGAAGACAGAGTAGTTAACTAATGCATACCAGAATAGTTTCATTTGATTGACCAAGAGAAGAGTCAATCAATGTGTAACCAAAAGCAGTTCAGCCTCTTAGTACCAACTGGCAATTTTTTTTCTTTTTTATCCAAGTCATATAACTGCCCTCCTTCCTCTTTCTCATAAAAACCCCTTGCTTTCACCCCGCAGGCAGAATACTTTTCTGGTTTCTGCTAGGACTTATGCTCCCTGAATTGTAATTCTGAGACCACAAATAGAAGTCTTTGCTCTTTTTCAGCTTTATTTCCTTTCTTGGTTGATGGTAGTTTGTTCAAAGAGTTTGTCCATTCACTTAAAGTTACCAAATATATCGGCATCACATTGTTCATATTCTCTTAATGCTCTTCACCTGTTAATAGGATTTAGAGTGATAACTTCTGTTTTATTCCTGATACTAGCAATTTGTGTCTTCTCTCTTCTTTATTGTCCTCCTTAATGAAGGCTTTCTACTCGAGTTATTTGGAATTTGAAAGCCTCTCAGTCCTGTGAGTTGTAGAAATTTATCAGCTCCCTGGTAGTTCTTTGCCTGGCCTCATGGAGTTTCGCCCTATTTATGCCCAGCTTAGGATCCCCAGCAGACTCAAAGGAACTGGTGTACAAGACTCTACAGGTCTTCTTCTGCTTCTTCATGAGTGCTCTGCCGGAGGAATTGAAGCCTCTCAACCTGTATGAATTCTGAATCTGTCTCCTCAGTGGAATCTGTGAAACCACTGCCTCTGCTTGGATGCCTCTTCCAGTGGAGCAATCCAGAAAGGCAAAAAAGATAAAGACAATTGCAGGGCTCACCTCTTTTGCTCTCTTTCTCAAAGATCAGTGCCCTGTCCTGCATTTTTCCAATGTGTATAAATAGTTGTTTAACATATTTTGCCAGCTGGAGGACAAAATCAAGGCCAATCACACAATCAGGGCAAACAGAATTCCTTTAACTTGGGGTGTCTTTTGGATGCACTCATGCACTCATTCTGTCACCTGTGGCCTTCTGGCCCAGCTTTGCTGGCATGTTCATTTCCTCTGCTGTCAGAATCTAGCATCTAGCTATAATTGTTCTCTGGACCTCTTTATTAACAGATTGTCTAAATAAGAAAGAAAAAGAAAGAAAGAAAGAAAGAAAGAAAGAAAGAAAGAGAAAGAAAGAAAAAGAAAGAAAGAAAGAGAAAGAAAGAAAGAAAGAAAGAAAGAAAGAAAGAAAGAAAGAAAAGCATTTTGTATGGGACTCCACATTCTTTCCTAGCCATCGTGCATTCAATGAAATATCTTGGATTTTGAAAGAGTGATGTCAATTTAAGTGCTTATTTTTGACCAGTCTTCCGCTCTTACATAACACTGATGGAATGGAATAGTAAGGTGCCACTTTTTATTTAATTTTATTTTATTTTTAATTTTATTTTTGAGAAAGAAAGAGCATGAGTGGGGGAGGGGCAGAGAGAGAGGGAGACACAGACTCCGAAGCAGGCTCCAGGCTCCCAGCGGTCAGCACTGAGCCCGACGCGGGACTGGAACTTACAAACTGTGAGATCGTGACCTGAGAGATCGAATGCTTAACTGACTGAGCCACCCAGGTGCCCCAAGGTGCCACCTTTTAAAATGGCAAATTCTCTAGGAATGGCAATACATTCTTTAACCCTTTCTCATGCAAGAGGCTGCCAAATGGCGATAAGACCACAGGCAGGAAGGAAAAGATGACAGAAAAGGGAGGTGAGGACTGAGAAGACATGTCACTCTAAAGTGATTTCCTCAGCAGTTCATTCTCTCTCCTGGAACATGCCAGCTTTTCTGTCCTTCCCCAGTCACCCCTGAGGTCACCTCAAACTCTTATCCTCCAGTAAGCCATGCAAGGCCAGGAAGGGTTTTCTTCTCTTTTGGAGAAATTTTTTTTTTAATGTTTGTTTATTTTGAAAGAGAGAGAGTGTGACCTGAGGAGTGGCAGAGAGAGGGAGGGAGAGAATTCCAAGCAGGCTCCACACTGTCACAACAGAGACTGACACCAGGCTCTATCTCACGAACCATGAGATTATGCCCTGAGCCAAAATCATGAGTCAGACACTTAACCAACTGAGCCACTCAGACACCCCTCTTTTGGGGAATATTTTTTTTAAAAAGAAAAGGGTGAAGTGAAGAAATAAAGCTCCTAAAGTCAAGGGAAGAAATCACAAGAATCTCTTAGGGAATACAGAAGGAATATTCCTTAAAAGCACTAAATTATATTCCCCAACAATATCATAGTTCTAATGAGAGAATGTAACTGCTTTCTACTTCTTACCTTCAGCAAGCCATTTATGTGCATTTAAGTTTTTCTTCTTTGTAATATTGTAGATGCAGTTATGGGAATGCAAGTGGTGCAGCCACTCTGGAAAACAGTATGGAGGTTCCTCAAAAAACCAAAAATAGAACTGCCCTACGACCTAGCAATTGCACTACTCGGTATTTATCCAAGGGATAGAGGTGTGCTGTTTCTAAGGGACACATGCACCCCAGTGTTTATAGCAGCACTATCAACAATAGCCAAAGTATGTAAAGAGCCCAAATGTCCATCAATGGATGAATGGATAAAGAAGATGTGGTATCTACATACAATGGAGTATTACTCGGCAATCAAAAAGAATGAAATCTTGCCATTTGCAACTACGTGGATGGAATTGGAGGGTATTACGCTAAGTGAAATTAGTCAGTCAGAGAAAGACAAAGATCATATGACTTCACTCATATGAGGACTTTAAGAGACAAAACAGATGAACATAAAGGAAGGGAAACAAAAATAACACAAAAACAGGGAGGGGGACAAAACAGAAGAGACTCATAAATATGGAGAACAAACAAAGGGTTACTGGAGTGGGTGTGGGGGGGGGATGGGCTAAATGGGTAAGGGGCACTAAGGAATATACTCCTGAGATCATTGTTGCACTATATGCTAACTAATTTGGATGTAAATTAAAAAAAATAAATAAATTAAAAACATTGTAGATGCAGTTAAACAATATGGTTTCTCTAATTTCTTCTAGAGCTAATATATAAATTTACTCAATAGTAAAATAAATACTCTAATTTTATACTACCATGTTGGGAGGAAAAGTTCTTAAAGCTATTCTATACATAGTAGACATTCAACATGAAAGCATATGGACATGAACAGGCTGTATTGTTTCTCTATTACAAAGCACGGTAGCATTGTAGAAGATTGTCTACACTTCTAAAAGTTTAGGTAAGAATAAGAGCTGTAGAGCTGCTTGGCATGTTTCTCAAGTTTCTAAGGAAATAAATCAAGAAATCGAACAGTAAGAAATGTAGTCGTCACGGCAAACAGTATAATAATTTGGCCTTATTTTGTAATCCTTTCCACTTTGCATTTTTAAAGTTGATGGTTCTATTTCTATCATCCCTAGAGTATGATTGGAATTACAAAATTATTTAGTGCCATATCGAAATTAGCGAAAAGAAAGCGGGGGTAACAGGAGCAGAGGTAGGAAGGAGAGGACGAGTGAAAAGGAAGGGAGAAGAGAAAAGATAGGGAAGGGGAGCAGGACATTAAACAGTAAACAGGAAAGCAAAGCTTCTTTTATTTGTTCTTTTGGCACACTTTCAGCGAGTCCCAGGTTCAGATAATAAATGAGAGGGCAACAGCCAGCCCTCTGCTCTAGCTAACCTTTATATAGCTTCAGAACTATTTTCCGAGGAATTGTCAAAATCTTCCGTTATGTTGGCTTCTGGCTCTGGTGAACAAACTTGTGCAAGCTGGAAATGACACCTGAGCATTCCAAAGGTGTGGCCTGCCTCCTCTCTGTAATGACCAGTTTCTTAGGTTAGGCATACAGGATTTTTGTGGGCAAACCTCTTTATGGAATTCTGTACAGGCATTAGCAGAATATAAAAACACGGAAGGCACAGAGTCTGCAATGAGACTGCAATCTAGAGCAGAGGTGACACAAATTTATGCTGTGACTGCATTTTGCGTTTACAGATACAGTTTTCCAACAGAAATGGTACAACAGGGAGAAAAAAAAATGAATTGTTGAGCAAGTAGAAATTATAGGATAAGAAACAGGAAAGACTGAAATAGAAAATCAGGGTAATAGGCATAAGTACAACCAGCAGACAATTTTCTGAAAATAAACAAACACACAAAAAAACTTCCTGAGCGGTGCCTGGGTGGCTCAGTCCATTAAGCGTCTGTCTTTGGCTCAGGTCATGATCTCATGGTTGGTGAGTTCAAGGCCCACATCAGGCTCTCTGCTCTCAGTGCCGAGCCTGCTTCGGATCCTCTGTACCCCTCCCTGTCCCTCCCCTGCTTGCTCTCTCTCTCTCAAAAATAAATAAACACTAAAAAAAAGAAGAAGATATGAAATCTTTTTTAAAAAAATAATAAACTTCTTGAAAAAAGTGTGACTCAAGCAGAAATCTGTAAAGATACAGTATGATTTGGAGCAGGCATTCCACAGGAGATACTCTGCTTTTGTAAGGAATTAAGAAAAAAGGAGGGGCGCCTGGGTGGCTCAGTCGGTTAAGCCTCCGACTTTGGCTCAGGTCATGATCTCGCAGTTCGTGAGTTCCATCCCCGCGTCGGGCTCTGTGCTGACACTCGGAGCCTGGAGCCTGCTTCGGATTCTGTGTCTCCCCCTCCCCTGCTCATGCTCTGTCTCTCTCTGTCAATAATAAATAAACGTTAAAAAAATTTTTTTTTAAAGAAAAAAGAAAAGTAATAGAAAATAGTAAATTCTATTATTATTGCTGTTTTATTACTCAGCAGGTAGAGGGAAAAATTATCTTTCCTCCCAAAGAATCACTACAGGCTACTCCTACTTACGTTCTCGGAGTCACGTGTATCTCCTGCATCTGGATGGTAGAAATTCTACAAAGTAGCGTGCTGCTCTGCATCTATTCCTGGCCAGCGTTACAAATCAGGACTTTTTATATTTTCAGGCGATCCAATTGTTAAACATTTACCAGCACACGGAAAATGGTTTTCTCTGAATAACAGGCGAGACCAGCATCCTCAGAAGACACTGTTGGAAATGCCGGCTTACAGAAAAAAGCTCTTCCCAGCTCTATCTCCTGACACCTCCTCTATTTACTTCACTGCAGCAGCATCCAACTTAACCTGTTTTCTTCAACTCCTACTGATCCTTAAAGTTTCTTGTAATGTTTATTTATGTTTGAGAGAGAGAGAGAGAGTGCGAGCGGGAGGGGCAGAGAGAGAGGGAGACACAGAAAGCTGACGCAGACTACAGGCTCTGGGCTGACAGCGTGGAGCCCGATGTGGGGCTCAAACCCACAAACCATGAAATCATGACCTGAGCTGAAGTCGGATGCTTAACCGACTTAAGCCACCCAGGCACTCCATCTCCTACTGATTCTTAAAAGTCTCAGCTTGGACGTGGTCTTTTTTATGAAACCTCTGATTCTTCTGCTCAGAGTTAAATAGATCGTAGTCGCCTCCACTGAAGTTCAGATGTGTCACTATTAGAATATTATTCTATAGCTATAATTCAGTAATTGATTCAACAAATATGCATTCTTCCCCTCTTATGTGCCAAGTATTGGATTAGGTGTTGGGAATAATATTGAACTGGTAGCCCTGGTCTATTCCCTGGTGAGGGAGATAAACAATAAGTCAATTAATTATCATTTTGACAAGCGCTAAGACGAAAAGTGTAATTATCCATACATTTGCTTAATCTACAAAACTGTGATTCCCTTCAATGTCAAAGGACTTTTTCTTTTTAAATGTTTATTTATTTTTGAGAGAGAGACAGAGAGAGAGAGAGTAGGGGAGGGGCAGAGAGAAGAAGAGACAGAGGATCCAAAGCGGGCTCTGCACTGACAGTAGAGAGCCCGATGCAGGCCTTGAACTCACCAACCATGAGATCATGATCTGAGCCAAAGTCAGACGCTTAATGGACTGAGCCACCCAGGTGCCCCGCCGCTCTTTTCCATCATCATTCTCTTTTTAGTGTCAGGCACTTTGTAGAATCTATACGTTGGACAAATCTACCGGGAGAGAAAGAAGACACATGTAGGGAAAGAGAAAAAAGCGAAGTTTTATAGATTGTATTTGCTTGCAAGTAAGTACTAAAGGATCCTGAAATAAATAAATAAATATATACATAAAATACATTGTGATGTTAATATGTATATTAAGGTCAAGAACGGATGAGAAAGAGAATCCTCACTGTTCAGCCTAAGTTAACTGCCCAGAGAAGAGATTATGGAAAGAAACGTTAGGGCATTTAGAGAAGAAACCATACGAGAGCTGGAGCAGAATTGAGACTCGATTGTGATTATGGAAATGAAAAGAAAGGGAGAAGTCCCGAAAATATCTGATCGAAGAATGAGTTGAAGGGGTGATGAGGCAGAAAGAAAGAATAGTAAGAAAGCAGAAGGAGCTGCCATGGGCAGCCGAAAATGTCAGGCCTTTAGAGCGATGGCTTTAGTCTTGGCACTGGTACAATCACTGGTATTGTTGTTGCCTAGAAAGAGGTTTGAAGGCAAGCCGTCCGCCCTGGAATGTGCATGGGAGACATTCTGGGGCTAACAAGAAAAAAAAAAAAATTAACTGGGAATCATTCAAGCTGTCCCTGACCACCAGATAGACTAGCATTTGTTTCACGGTCTCCTCCCAATAACAAAACGTTATATTTTCCCATGTGCATACTGGTAAGAATTCCCTAGCTTTCCAAAGATGGGCGAGTTCCAAGTGCCCTGTTAGCAATCTCCCACTGATAATAATATAAGCATTCAGAAATGTTGAGGAAACTCCCTTATTTGCTGCCAAAAGTTTTTTTTTTCCCCCCAAAGCCATATACAGCTTCTGGAATAATTTCATGATTTCAACATGATGCACATTATTGAGTTTGCAACCAAAAACATGAACTTTAAATATTGGGATCTCAACCAAATTTGTCTTCTTAGGAACATTTTTTTAATTCAAACCATTAACATAAGGGCGCCTGGGTGGCTCAGTCTGTTAAGCGTCTGACTTGGCTCAGGTCACGATCTCCTGGTTTGTGAGTTCAGGCCCCGCGTCAGGCTCTGTGCTGACAGCTCAGAGCCTGGAACCTGCTTCAGATTCTGTGTCTGCCCCTCTCTCTGCCCCTCCCCTGCTCATGCTCTGTTTCTCTGTCTCTCAATAATAAATAAACATTAAAAAAATTTAAAAAAAAAACACATTAACATATTGGAAGAAGTTAGAGTAGCCACATATCTGCAAAGCAGTTGATTCAACAATTCCTCAGGCGTTCTCATGAAGGAAATGTAGACATACAACCTGAAATAGAGCAAAGGAAAAGATTTAAAAGTGCTAGAATCCCAGACACATTCAGATGCAATAATGTCACGGACTGCTCTCTCATATTTATTCCCATCTCTCTGACGATTGGCTTTGGGCTATTTGTTTTGAAATCCTATAACGATTAGTACCTAGAAGTTACACTGGGAAAGTACATATCACATTCAACCCTAAAATACATGGAATCATAGGTATTTAAATAAATTAGGGCCTTTGAAATTATGTATTCTAGTTGTGTGAATTTGTTGTCAGTGATCTTTGATCACAGACTTTTTGAAAATCTGATATTATCTCTGAATTTCTGCTTAGAAAACTGTACGTGTTTAGCTTATCGTATAAAAGTTTAGACTGGCCAATTCCCGGGAATCTATTCATGGGTGATGTGACTGTTGGGGTGGGAAGGGCAGGGAACCACAGACCTCAGGTCAACTGTCTCTGATTTGGCCCAAGCACCTTCTCCACAAAGGAAGAAATGGAACCCAGAGTGGCTGAGGGACAAAGGTCACATAACAAAGGATCAGGGCCACCAGAGGAAATTGAACTTTCTTGCTAACTCGTGGTCCTGTATGCTGTCTACTAGCCATTGGAAACTTAAATAACCACAAACAGGGGTGCCTGGCTGGCTCAGTTGATGGAGCGTGTGAGTCTTGATCTTGGGGTCATGAGATGGAGCACCACATTGGGTGCGGAGTCTACTTTCAAAAAAAATAAGTAAGGGCCACCTGAGTGGCTCAGTTGGTTGAGCCTCCAACTCTTGACTTCGGCTCAGGTTGTGATATCATGGTTGGAGCCCTGCATTGGGCTCCGTGCTGATGGGGTAGAGCTTTCATGGGATTCTTTCTCTGTCTCTGTCTCTGTCTCTGTCTCTCTCTCTGTGCCCCTCCCCCACTCTCTCTTTCTAAAATAAATAAACTTAAAATCAATCAAAAAATAAAAATAAAAGACAAAATAAATAAATAACCGCAAACAATCAAGATTTTGGATATCTGTCCACCACCCCCCTCTGCAGACTGCATGGTCATAGTCAATAGATAGTATGGTCAGAAGCTGGAGAAGTCTGGGAGCACCTGCGTGGCTCAGTCAAATGAGCATCAGACTTCAGCTCAGGTCATGATCTCACAGTTCATAAGTTCAAGTACTACATTGAGCTCACTGCTGTCGGTGCAGAACCCACTTTGGATCTTCTACCCCCTCTTTCTCTGCCCCTCCCCTGCTTGCACTCTCCCAAATAAATAAATTAATTAATAATAATAATAATAAAAAGAAGTTGGAGAAATCTAGCTTTATCACTGATTGATGACTGGTTCAGAGCATCATATGACTGGACACAAAGACTTTGCATCAATCTCTCTATCTTCAATGTAAAAACAAGTATTTCTGGCCAATTCCAACCACTTACGACTATAATAAGTGAGATAATATCTACAGCATATAACATCAAAAGCTATAAGGGGGAAAAAATCTCAAAAAGACAGACACAATAATAATAATAACTTGTGTTTTCCAGAGAATGACGATCTAGAAATAACTGTGAAATAACAATTTTGGCACAAAAATGTTCGGTCGGATTCTAACGTTCACTGGAAAAAATGAGTGGGCCATTACACTGGCTATTATTTAAAGTCTCAATCTGCGCCCCCTACGTCCTCATAGGAAAGCCGTCTTGGCTGCTGGCGGATGTCTACCATTCTCCTCCTCCTCCTTTGGCTCCAGCCTCTTATGGAGGAGTCTCTGAAGGCTGCCAAATGCTTTACCACTGCTTTTGGTGGTGGCTCTGCTTTACATTCACACCGTCTTCCCACAGAAGTGGCCACCAAAGTCCCATGCTGGTGTAGCTGCCCGTAAGAGTATTATTTTCATGATTTTTACCGATCTACAACAAGGTGGCCCAGGGTCATGTTACCCCGCTCTAGATTTGCCTCGTTAAAAAAACAGACCAGGCTCCGCTGTATTCGTCTCAGAGCAATGCTACTCTGCATTCCTAATGTCCCACAGAGATTTTTCTGTTTCTGGGGGCTGGTACATACTTGCTACCAAAGAAATGCTGATGGAAACGCACAATGAAGATTTGCAAATTTGCAGTATTCTTATTATTTCAGTGTGTTAGCATAATCCCTTGACTGTGTTGCCAATAAACACACTGACTCTTGGTCATACTGATGAAATAAACCCAACAGTATCACAGATTTCAAAACAGGTTTATCCAAAATGATAATTACATGTATCAGCTTGCAAAAATAGTTTTTCATCTCTTAAATTTCGGTTTCCTTTTAGAATATATATATTTAATATTTTTTTAACATTTATTTTTGAGACAGAGAGAGACAGAGCACGAGCGGGGGAGGGGCAGAGAGAGAGGGAGACCCAGACTCCAAAGCAGGCTCCAGGCTCTGAGCTGTCAGCACAGAGCCCGATGCGGAGCTCGAACCCACAAGCCATGAGATCATGACCTGAGCTGAAGTGGGACACTTAATCAACTGAGCCACCCAGGCGCCCCAAATTTCAGCTTCTGATAAAGGTAATGGAGAAAGTTTGTTGAATACATAGAATTACTGAAATTGTAAGGTTACTGAAATTGTAAGATTACTTGTACTTGCTGTTTACTGTTTATGCTAGTAAATACAGTAATATTTGATCTTTTGGATCAAGAGCTGTTAAACTGGAAAATAACCGTAGATATTTCAAATGAATATCAGTGTTTGAGCTGAAGAACGATAAGGGGAAAGTCATTTGCAAAAGGATTTAAATATAATACGCACACTTAAGGTTTACTTTCAAGTGTCATCATTGAGGTAAATACATTTAATCCAGAGAAAGAAAGAATGTGAACTTATTAGAGTCCTTTTCTTTCTTTCTTTCTTTCTTTCTTTCTTTCTTTCTTTCTTTAGGTAAACTCTAAACCCAAGGTGGGGCTCAAACTCACAACCCCAAGATCAAGAATTGCATGTTCTACTGACTGAGCCAACAGGGTGCCTCTATTAAAAATGTTAGTCATTCAGGGGACAAACAGCAAGCAGTATTGTGTGTTACAAACTGCTGTCTACAGAGAATGCGGCGCGGGACAAGCAAAATACAAACCACACTTTCGGGCAATTTGCAGTCACATAGGAAATGCTGACAAAGAGGCAATTAATTGCCTGATGCTAAACGCTAGGACTGGTGCCTGACAGGAGAAAATACCAACAAAGACGGAAAGATGATAGACGTCAGGCCAAGTAAGAGGATGTTTAAAATAGAGAGATTAGTGTGTTTACAAAGACCTGGAATTGAGACTGGATGGTTGGAGAAGTAAAATCAGTTCAGTCTGGCTGAAATGCAGAGTGTGAGAAAGGATAGTGACTAGAAACGAAGCTGCAAAGGATTATCAGGGGACAGATTAAGAAGGGTGTCAAGGTCCTCGGTGAAGAAGTTTCATTTTATCCAGGCAAACGGGGAAATATTGAAGGGTTAGTACTAGAGTAAATGGTATTATCAGGTTTGCATTTTTAAAATTCTGAGCGCAGCCTGCAAAATGTCTCCATGAAAACTACAGAGAGCCAAGCTAAGGGCAAGGAGATCGGTAAGGAAGCTGTCACGGTGATTCAGAAGGGAAACCGTGGTGGCATATTTAAAGGCCTCTACACAGAGGTAGAGAGAAATGAGAAGTGTACAGATCCCAGGATACTTAGGAAGTGTAGTGGTGATAGATTAGATGTCAATGGTTTGGGGGGGGGGGGGAAGCATAGACCCCACATAGCTGTCTGGCCTTAGCCCCTAGGAAAGTGGAGAAAATGCAAACAGGCAAGATTTCTACTGTGGGACTTCCAGATGGAGATGGGCAGTTAGAAGTTGCCAAAAACAAAACAAAAACAAAAACAAAAAAACAACAACAAAAGTTGCAACTGTTAATATGAATTGGAATTTAAGCAAATTTCCAAATGGTACAAGTCAGAGGAGATATTTAGGTCGAAAGGGGGCTGAACCTCTCTACTGATTTGTCATAGGTAGAAGCTACTAGCTTCTCTCTCTCACTTTTCTCTACGATGAACAGAGACAAGTAAATAGATGTCGATTCTGCACCTGTACTGTAGCAAATAGTATTGTGGAAAAGTTGAACCCACTGAGATCTGCTGGTAGGGTAGAGTCTTAGTAGGAACACTAGTAAGGTAAAGAGAATGGGGAAAGTCCATTTAGAGATTTTCACCAAGAGTTCGTCGGCCAGGAAAGGAAAGAGAGAATTGCAAGAGAAATGGATTGAGACATCTGCCAAAGTCCCCCAGTGAAATACAAGACAGAAATAAGAATCCCTGCTTCTACGTTCAAAACTTTCTCTCTTTGGGGTTCGAGTCTTTTCCTTAACCCCATTGCCGTTCTTTTAGACCTCGGACACTTAAGAGTCACAGGATCACGGAACTGAAGAGACTGTAACCATCAAAGGCCTCCTTCAGAACACAGCACCCTACTAGAGGAATCCTCTGTATCACATACCTATCTGGTAGCGATATTTTCCTTTTTCTCGGCAATTCCTGAGGTATTGCGTTAGGTATGTCATCATCACTTTACTAGTTTACTTGTACTTGCTGTTTACTGGAAATGTGCATTCTGTGGGCTGTATGTCTAAGATGAAATAAGTGATATTTCTCTCTGGAGAAAGACACGTTCCACGATGTTTTAATTACGTAGTGTAGACGGCAATAGATAACAATGAGGTAGAGGTTTCCAATGCTGAACTTTAAAAACACCTGGGTGAACTTTTAAAAGATAGAAGCCCAGTCTCACTCCAAACAAATTAAACCAGAATTTCAGTGACTTGAAAGTCAGGTATTAGTTTTTCTTTTTTCTTTTCTTTTCTTTTCTTTTCTTTTCTTTTCTTTTCTTTTCTTCTCTTTTCTTTTCTTTTCTCTTCTTCTCTTTTCTTTTCTTTTCTTTTCTCTTCTTTTCTTTTTCTCTTATCTTCTCTTTTCTTTTCTTTTCTTTTCTTCTCTTTTTTTAATGCTCAGCTTATTCTAATGTGCAGCTCAAGTCATATACTTACGTTCAATAGGATTTTGATGGCTGACCCAGTGTGCTCCCATTACGGAGTTCTAGGTATGTGGACGCCACGTTCCCTAGTAGAGGGCTGAGCTGTGAACTTGAGCTGTGAATCCACTTGCTTAAAGGCCTCTGATTTCTTCTTGCACGTGTAGCAGCAGCCAAAGCAAAATGTGTCAGATATGTGTGTGGGCAGTAAGGGCAAATGGCAAAGACTTTTGGCAAGATAATTTTAAATTTTTGTTAGTAACCCTTGGTGAACAGAGAGCAGAAATGACCAAAATTGTTATTTTACAGATCTAAATTTGTTATTGAAAACAGTGATACCAAATTTGAGAAGGAAACAGAAGAAACAAAAGCATGTGTAGAGGGGTGCTGTCACCCACCTGACCTCCTGAACTCAGGACTGACCTCCGGAACTCAGGAAACCCCAACAGCTTCTGTCTACCTGTCAATCTGACCTTTTAGAAACTAACTAGCAAACTGCTGGAACAGAACAAGAAACATTTGAGGAGGACACATGCACAGATGAATCAAAAAGTACCTGAGCCTCTAGGAATGCAGAACTGGTGCAGCCACTCTGGAAAGCAGTATGGAGATTCCTCAAAAAACTAAAAATTGAATTGCCCTACGACCCAGCAAGTGCACTACTAGGTATTTATCCAATGGATGCAGGTATGCTGTTTCGAAGGGGCACATGCACCCCCATGTTTATAGCAGCACTATCAACAATAGCCAAAGTATGGAAAGAACCCAAATGTCCATTGATGGATGAATGGATAAAGAAGATGTGATATATATATTCAATGGAGTATTACTCGGCAATCAAAAAGAATGAAATCTTGCCATTTGCAACTACGTAGATGGAACTAGAGGGTATTATGCTAAGCAAAATTAGTCCGTCAGAGAAAGACAAAGATCATATGACTTCACTCATATGAGGACTTTAAGGTACAAAACAGATAAACATAAGGAAAGGGAAACAAAAATAATATAAAAACAGGGAGGGGGGCAAAGCATAAGAGACTCATAAATATGGAGAACAAACGGAGGGTTACTGGAACGGGTGTGGGAAGGGGGATGGGCTACATGGGTAAAGAGTATTAAGGAATCTACTCCTGAAATCATTGTTGCACTATATGCTGACTAACTTGGATGTAAATTTTAAAAAAGAAAGAAAGAAAACTTAAAAAAGAAAAAGTGCCTGAGCCTCATTATGATGTTAAAACCCCCCTCTGAATATTCATCCTGAGCCCTAACTAATAGAAAAAACCTGCTTTCTCTGGTTTGGAGAGACACACATTTGGAAATTATTCCCAGTGCTCTCCTTGTTTGTACAGATAAAGATGACCTTATAAGGCAACTCCCTTTGATTCAGTCTCTGTAACTCACCAAGAAGCAGACCCACTTTGGTCTGCTAACAGTGCTTGTGGTGTTTAAGAGAGAGTGACAGAGAGAGAGAGAGAGAAAATAAGACAGAAATGGAAGAGAAACAAGCTGGTGCAGAGAATAAATACTCATGAACCAGATTTCCTTGGCTATAGATCATTAGGTGACTCTAAAGTGATTGTGACAGAACATGGAAGTTTGTCACTTTCATGTCCTTTCCTTTAATAATCCTCCCTGAATGATCAACTGCTTTCTTTGAATGGCTATTCTAATTTCTGAGAATTTAAACACTATTTTCTCCTAATAAATATTAAACAAATACAAGCATCCCAGAAAATATCTCCACAAACAATACCGAAGCTTTCTTGATATATAATTCCCAAGTTAACTGTAATATCTACTGTTGATCAAATACCTATTATATAATAGGTTTGATTTGTTGGGTTGCTATGCAACCCAGTGATATAAGTATTATTTATTAGCTCCATATTCATACCCTCTGAAACCGAGGGCCCAGTTCCTTCCCTAAGATCATAAAGTTGTTGGCATCCGAAACTTGAATTCTTTTTTTTCTTTTAACATTTAGTTTTTGAGAGACAGAGAGAGACAGAGCACGAGCAAGGGAGGGTCAGAGAGAGAGAGGGAGACACTGAATTCAAAGCAGGCTCCAGGCACAGAGCCTGATGCAGGGCTCGAACTCACAAACTGTGAGATCGTGACCTGAGCCAAAGTCGGACACTTAATCAACTGAGCCACCTAGGCTTCCTGAAAACGTGAATTCTTAACCATTTAGCTGAACTGCCTCCCCTATGAGAGTTTCTCAAAAGTAGCAATACAAAAATGATAGTTTTGGGGTATTTTTTTTGTATTTTCATAATAATAAGGATAAGAGGATGTTGGAAAACTATTCCAGAGTGTCAATTAATGGCATTTGGAATAAAGATAAGTATGTATGTATATTAATCAAAACTAGTAAAGAATAGTGTTTCTCTAAAATGGTTAATGTATTGCCCCTTCCACTTAGATATGCACAAACATAAAAACAGATATAAAACCTATATTCTTACGCCTCTCATATAACCATGAAACCAAAAGTATCTTATAGACAAAAACAAAAAATTGCATCAACAACATTAATATTAATTGGAAGTTGTATTAACAACATCAAAAGTAACTAAAATTGTATTAACAATAATTTAATAATTTAATTAATTGATTTAAAATGGCAAATGACATTTGCCTGAAGTAAAATCACCCAGACAATATGAACATTATACTGATATTTCAAACTTTGCTCACTCAGGGAATCATCACGTTACTTGGCTTTCACATGGCATAATGACTGCACTATTTGAATATCACATCTCTTCGTTTTCCTACCAGTCTTTGACAATTAAAATGACTTTTTATGCAGTAGGATCCCTGCTAAAGAAGCTTACCAGATATCCCTACACAAAATATCTCTCATGAAGCTGCCTCTTTTCATGTACTATATGGTGCAACTTTTATACTTCTCTTCTTCCACTGCAAATGATCTTCCCTGAGATTTACGTCCATATGACTAGGCTTATCATGACTTCTAAGATAAGGCAACTATAGAGTCTCCGTATTTCCTTTTGAGTTTCCAACATGAATTCTCCCTTTCTCTTTCAGGAGAACCCCCGTGGGTACAATACTGGAGAAACGCAGCGCCCAATCTCCCACTATGAACTCTACAGGGAGGAAACACTTCTCTTCAAACATGGTAGTCAGGACACAGGCACAAGATCTCAGTTCAACCCCTTACACTGTCTTACTGCTTTTAACGTGGACCAAATGAGACGACTAAGAGATGATTAGGATTAATGGTGCAAAAGTCAGACCCAGTTTTGCTGTCAATGAGCGAGTGGTAGCAATAGTGTGCAGCAACTTTGGGCTGTCTGTCCAGGTAGATTGACCCTGCAGCTTTGCTTCCTGCTTCTGGGTTCTATTTAATTCTCCAAACCTCTTCTATTAGTCCAAAAAACAATCACAATTTTGCTACGACCGCAAGATTTGTTTTCCCTTTTTATGAGCAAAATTCCTGACTAATACAGAAAATAATAGGAAATGGTTTGCAAGAAACAAAAAATAGGGGGAATCTAGGATTTATTATCTAGTTTGGAGGAGACTATAGATAGACAGTCTCAATATTCATGAAGGGAATCTGGTAGCCCATGGGCAACAGTGGTGAAATGATAAAATAAATACTCCTCTAGCTTTCTTGGTAATTTTAAATCATCCTTGGAAAACCTTGACATAGATGAAAATCCATTATAATATTTATTAATTCCATCAATTTTGATGCAACAAATTACGACTTATTTCATTCCAAACCAAGATGCCCAATTGAATAATGAAAAAGATATCAATTGAACAATGAAAACTAGTTTGTATAATTAATAACAACTGAAAATAAATAATTTATTAACATTTAGTGCAGTGAGGGTTTATGTCCTCACCAAAGAAGGAGAGGAGACTGAAATGCAGGTGGCAGTTACTGTAGGACAAGTGCAAGGCAGTCATTCCTTGGAATGTACTCTTTTTTTTTTTTGGTACCATTTTATTCACCAATTTTCAACCTCAAACTACATTTAAAAAATAATGTTAGAAAGTCATTGATAATAATACCATAATAGTAGGGGACTTCAACACCCCACTTATAGCAATGGGCAGATCATCTAAGCAGAAAACCAACAAGAGAACAATGGCTTTGCATGACACATTGGACCAGATGGACTCAACAGATATATTCAGAACATTTGATCCTAAGCAGCAAAATATACATTCTTCTTGAGTGCACATGAGACATTCTTCAGAATAGATCACATACAGGGTCACAAATAAGCCCTCAACAAGTACAAAAATGTCGATAGCATACCATGCATATTTTCAGACCATAATGCTATGAAACTTGAAATCTGTGGGGAAATAGGTTCTTCTTACATAAATGGGTTAGAATAAAGGTTGGGAGGAAAGCCAGCACCATGGGGCAAAAGTGCCTGAGGTAAGCTAACAAGATATTGTAATGGGATCATGACAAACTTGTTATATCACCTGCAGGAAACTACTTTCCGTCTGGTGCCAATATACTACTGTGCTTTAATCCCAAACTCCACTTGCCACCAGACCCTTTTCTTCTTACACATACAAGTTAATGACTACTGTCTGATTGTTTTCTCCACATTCATGTGTGTAAGATCTTGCTTTCTTCACCTTCACCACATGGGTAATATCTTGTGAGCTCAGTAAATACAGAGACAAAAGCCCTGTTTGGGGTCTTGCTTCCTCCCAGACAGTAGCCTCTCTTCTATTCAATTCTGCATCCACACTCTTGCAAGACAAGAGAGAACTCCAGACTCATATTCTGCAACAGAAATCAACCACAAGAAAAAATTTGGGAAGACCAGGAATATTTTGAGATTAAAGAATATTCACTAAAGAATGAATGGGTCAACGAAGAAATTAAAGAGGAAATTAAAAAGTACATGGAAGCCAATAAAAATGGTAACAGGACAGTCCAAAACCTCTGAGATGCAGGAAAGGTGGTCATGAGAGGGAAGTATATAGCAATCCAGCCCTTAATAAAGAAGGAAGAAAGGTCTCAAATACACAACCTAACATTACACCCGAAGGAGCTGGAAAAAGAACAACAAAACAAAGCCCAAAACCAGCAGACAAGGGGAAATAATAAAGGTTAGAGGATAAATCAATGATATTGGGGGGGAAAAAAAACAAAAAACAGTAGAACATATCAATGAAACCAAGGAGCTGGTTCTTTGAAATAAATTTAAAAAATTGCTAAATCCTTAGCCAGATTTATTAAAAAGTAAAAGAAAAGGACCCAAATAAATAAATCACAAATGAAAGAAGAGAGATCACAACCAACACCACAGGTATACAGACAATAATAAAAGAAGATTATGAACAATTACATATACCAACAAACTGAGCAATCTGGAAGAAATGGACAAATTCCTAAAAACATATAAACTACTAAAGTTGAAACAGGAAGAAATAAAAAATTTGAACAGACCCTTAACCAGTAAAGAAATTGAATCAGTAATCAAAAATCTCCCAACACATAAGAGTCCAGGGCCGGAAGGCTTCCCAGAGGAATTCTACCAAACATTTAAAGAAGAGTTAATACCTAGTTTTTGAAGCTGTTTCAAAAAACTAGAAATAAAAGGAAAACTTCCCAATTCATTCTATGAGGCTATCATTACCTTGATTCCAAAACCAGACAAAGACCTCACTAAAAAGGAGAATTACAGACCAATTTCCTTAATGAATGTAGATGCAAAAATTCTCAGCAAGATACTAGCAAACCAAATCCAACAACACATTAAGAGAATTATTCACCACAATCAAATGGGATTTATTCCTGGGCTGCAGGGGTGGTTAAATACCTGCAGTTCAATCAATGTGATACATCGTATTAATAAAAGCAAGACTAAGAACCATGTGATTCTCTCAATAGATGCAGAAAAAGCATTTGCAAATTACAGCATCCTTTCTTGATAAAAACCCTCAAGAAAGTAGGGATAGAAGGAATATACCTCAAGATCATATAGGCCATGTTTGAAATACCCACAGCTAATATCATCCTCAATGGGGGAAAACAGAGCTTTCCCCCTAAGGTCAGGAACACAACAGAGATGTCCACTCTCACCACTCTCACTGTTGTTCAACAAAGTACTGGAAGTCCTAGCCTCAGAAGTCAGACAACAAAAAGAAATAAAAGGCATACAAATCGGCAAAGTAGAAGTCAGACTTTCACTCTTCACAGACAACATGATACTTTACATGGAAAACCCAAAAGACTCCACCAAAAAACTGCTAGAACTGATACTTGCATTCAGCAAAGTCGCAAGATATAACTCAAGGTACAGAAATTGGTTGCATTTCTATACACCGATAATGAAGCAACAGAAAGAGATATCAAGAAATAGATCCCATTTATAATTGCACCAAAACCACAAGATACCTGGGAATAAACCTAATCCAAGAGGTAAATGTCTATATGCTGAAAACTATAGAAAACTTAAGAAAGAAATTGAAGAAGACATCAAGAAATGGAAACATTTCTTGCTCATGGATTGGAATAAAAATATTGTTAAAATGTCGATACTACCCCAAGTAACCTACACATTCCATGCAATCCCTATAAATATAACACCAGCACTCTTCACAGAGCTAGAACAATCATAAAATTGGGATGGAACCACTAAAGACACCGAATAGCCAATCTAATGTTGAAATAGATAACCAAACTGGAGGCATCACAATTCCGGACTTCAAGCTATATTACAAAATTGTAACCATCAATACATCTATTTTTGTACTGGCACAAAAATAGACACATAGATAAATGGAACAGAATAGAGAACCCAGAAATAGACTCATAAATGCATGACCAACTATTCTTCAACAAAGCAGGAAAGAATGTCCAATGGAAAAAAGTCTCTTCATCAAACGGGGTTGGGAAAACTGGACAGTGACATACAGAAGAATGAACCTGGACCACTTTCTTACATCATACAGGAAAATACACTCAAAATGGATGAAAGACCTAAATGTGAGACAGGAAACCATCAAAATCCTACAAGAGAAAGCAGGCAGTAACCTCTTGGACATCGGCCATAGCATCTTCTTACTAGACATGTCTCTGGAGGCAAGGGAAACAAAAGCAAAAATGAACTATTGAGACCTCATTAAGATAAAAATCCTCTGCACAGCAAAGGAAACAATCAGGAAAACTAAAAGGCAACTGATGGAATGGGAAAAGATATTTGCAAAAGACACATCAGATTAAGAGTTAGTATCCAAAATCTATAAAGAACTGATCACACTCAACACCCAAAAAACAAATAATCCAGTGAAGAAATGGGCAAAAGACATGAATAGACATTTCTCCAAAGAAGACATCCAGATGGCCCACCGACACATGAAAAAAATGCTCCACATCACTCATCATCAGGGAAATACAAATCAAAACCACAGTGAGATACCACCCCACACCTGTCAGAATGGCTAAACTTAACAACTCGGGAAACAACAGATGCTGGTGAGGATGCAGAGAAACTGGGACATTTTGTACTGCTGGTAGGAATGCTAACTGGTGCAGTCACTCTGGAAAACAGGATGGAGGTTTGTCAAAAAATTATAAATAGAGCTACCCCTATGATATAGCATTTGCACTACTAGGTGTTTATCTAAAAGACATAAAAAGCCTGATCTGAATGGGCACATGCACTCCAATGTTTATGGCAGCACTATCAACAAAAGCCAAATTATGAAAAGAGTCTAATGTCCATCGACTGATGAATGGATGAAAAAGATGTGGTACACACACACACACACACACACACACACACACACACCATGGAATACTACTCTGCAATCAAAAAGAATGAAATCTTGTCATTTGCAACAATGTGAATGAAGCCAGAAGGTATTATGCTAAGCAAAATAAGTCAGTCAGAGAAATGTAAACATATGACTTCACTCATATGTGGAATTTAAGAAATAAAACAGATGAACATAGGGAAAGGGAAGGAAAAATCAGATAAAAACAGAGAGGGAGGTAAACCATAAGAGACTCTTAAATACAGAGAACAAAGAGGGTTACTGGAGAGGTGCTGGGCAAGGGGATGGGCTAAATGCATGACGGGCATTAAGGAGGGCACTTGTTGGGTTGAGAACTGGGTGTTATATGTAAGCGATGAGTCATTAAATTCTTTTCCTGAAACCATTATTACACTATATGATAACTAACTTGGATTTAAATGAAGTTTTTAAAAATATAAAGCAAAACTAATAAAAAATGCTATAACATAGAAACCATTTTTAGAACAAAAAAAAAAAACTGTACGTGAGATTACTTTAAGATACAAAATTGGCGCATGCACAAAACAGACTAGTCAACCCCCTTCACTTGACATGTGTACACAAAGGACAATTTTGAATTCACCCATTGTTCTACATAACATTCTCAGACTATAAACTGTTGTGTCAAGTCTATTGATGAGTACGTCTTTGACTGAAAACATAATGTAGAAATATCACTTCTTTTTTCTTTTAATTTTTTTAACGTTTATTTAATTTTGAGAAGAGAGAGCATGAGCGGGGGAGGAGAGAGAAAGAGGGAGACACAGAATCTGAAACAGTCTTCAGGCTCTGAGCTGTCAGCGCAGAGCCCGATGCGGGGCTCAAACTCACGGACTGTGAGATCCTGACCTGAGCCGAAGTTGGACGCTTAACCAACTGAGCCACCCAGGAGCCCCTAGACATATCACTTCTAATAGCATTTATCTTTAGTACATTTGAGGGGGAAATAGTTACTATTATACTAAAAAAGAATTCATTCACAAAAAGGTAAACTTTTCAAGAGATATTATGACCAGAAGTTATGAATAAACAGACATTACAAGGAGGAAAATTGTGTTGCCCATGGTCTCCTAGGATGAAATACCTTCTAGGATAAGGCCCTGGGGAGTCATATTGCCTATCCCATAGAATGCATGAAAACATGAAATATACAAAGACGAGATGCGAGAATGGTTAATCCATTGTTACTAGAAACTTTATGAAAGAGGATTGGGATTCTGAAAGAGAGAGATATGAATGTGGGTATGCAACCCAACCACCATTTACTTTTTCTAATCAGAGCAGATTCAGGAGTCACAGTTTACAAAATGGCCTCTGCTATTTAAAGTTTTTTTTTTTAATTTTTTTAATGTTTGTTTAGTTTTGAAGGAGAGACAGAGCATGAGTCAGGGAGGGGCAGAGAGAGAGGGAGACACAGAATCCAAAGCAGACTCCAGTCTCTGAGCTGTCAGCACAGAGGCCAAAGCTGGGCTCGAACTCACAAACCATGAGATCATGACCTGAGCCACCCAGGCACCCCTGCTCTTTGAAGATATTGATGGATAAAATGAGCATAAGACTTAATTCCTCTTGTACCAGAGGGAACTTTGAGACTTGAAGTTGAGAGTTCTGTAGCATTGAGTCCTTGGGGCTCCTGGAGAAAGGCGGGCTCATAGAACTTCATGGATGTATATGGAGATGCATGAAAGAATATGCAACAAAATGTTAATGTTACCTCAGGGTAAAGAGCTTTCCTTTTATTTTAACTTCCTAACTTATACGTATCTGTAGTGGTAATTTTTTTTTTTTTTTACAATAAACCACATTACTTCCATAATGAAAAAAAAATCACGACCTTATTTCATTATGAAATAGAGTTGAAACAGAAAAATTAACTCATTAAAAAGTTAAAAACTCAAATTATTGGTGCGCCTCAAAGACATTTAGAGACACAGGGACTTTGTAAAACCATTTAAAATGATTCCTTAACTCAGGCAGCTGCACGACTGAATGCGGCCAGAGATTTATTCTGTGATCAAATTGTAATATCAGTTGACTTCTCAGCCTTACCAAGTCTCCTAATGATAGTCCTAGCTAACACTTAGAAAATGCTAGGCTCCAGGCACTGTTCTAAGTATTGTATTATATTTGTATTTGTATTATATTTGTATTATAGAATTGTATTATATTCAATATGCAGAAGAATCCTTTTGAGTAAGTATTTTTGTCTTTTCTATTCCACAGATTAGGAAACCAAGGCCCAGAGAGGTTAACCCTTAAGTAAATCATGATAGGTCAAATTGCTGATAGTAGTGTTGCCAGTGTTAGAACAATCTGTCTGATTCCACAACCCATATTCTTAACTGTACATGAGAAATAAACAGCACGTTGGTCAAAATTAAATGAGTGCTAGAGAACTGAAATGGTAATATCTGGGAGGATTTCAAGTTCTGGGAGTGCCCTGAAACTCCAAACACCCAATAAAGCTCTCTAGACCTTTGTGTTATAGAGGTGTTCTTCCCTTGCTTGAGAACATTGCTGCATTTTGAGCTGAAGGAGTCATCCTGCAAGAAAAAGCCAGTTCTCATGATGATCCCACTTTGTCCGTCACTAAATTGTGCAACTAAAGCCAGGCAAAACAAACTTCTCTTGACTTTCAGCATACCATGATACAATTTTAGTTCCCTCTCATCTCCTCAACCTTTAAATATTGTGTCTCACGGGACTCTTTAGTCCTTTTCCCTTTTCTGTTGTGAAAGGTGAAATAAGAAGGAGTTAGGCGTACCTGGGTGGCTCAGTAGGTTGAACATCCTACTTTGGCTCCGGTCCTGATCTCCCGGTTCATGATTTCGAGCCCCACATCAGGCTCACTGCTGTCAGTGCAGAGCCCTCTTCGGATCCTTTTTTCTATCTCCCTCTGCCCCTCCCCCCCTGGCATTTTCTCAAAACTAAATAAACATTAAAAAAAAAAAAACGGAGTCAGTTATGTCAAGGGGTTTTAAAACGGAGCTGGGAGGCCATTAAAGAGGTGGAATTTAGACATATGCTCACCCACTGGAACCATGAAGTTTTTAACTGTGCCAAACAGCAAATATTCCGAGGACTCTGCATGAACATCTGCAATTTGCTACAATAACTGACTTTTGCTTAGTGATAGCCTTAGCAACCAATTATGCGTAGCCAAGATTAGTTTTCTGCCACCACCACCACTCAAAATTCTTTGTGAACAATGTATACAAGCATGCCCTTTTGTCTTTAAAAAGCCCTGACTTTTCCCCAGGGGGACATGATGTGGGTTGCTTACACAAATCTGTGCCCCCCAAATTGCAATTATGAGACCTTCAATAAATGCTTCTGTTTTATTTCAGGTCTGCCTCTTTTCTCGCTGGACACTATCTACTGCGTTCATTGCCAAAGTGATCCTATCCAGTTCCCTGCCTTTAAATATCCTCTGCATGCTGAATCACAAAGCCTAATGGCCAAACGCAAACCTAATTTCCTACTGTTTCCTTTAAAATGTCGCAAACCTAACATGTCCAAATCTGAGTTCCTGAAAATCCCTACCTAACTAGATCCTCATACCGTCTCTCCTATTTCAGTAAAGGAATTCAGCAATTTTTCGATTCCTCGGCCAAAACTCCCGAAGTCATCTTTACTCCTCTCTTTCTACTACATCCCACGTGTGAATCCTGTTCACTCTGTCCTCAGTGTATTTCTAGAATCTGACACCCCTAACCACGCACACTGCTGCCACCCTGGTCCAGGCCACCATAATCTCTTCTGAATTATTGCAATAATTTCCCAATGGTCTCCATAACCCTTCACTTGATCAATTTTATCTCCCTGCATCCCCGTCCCCAAAACACTCATTGGTGTCATAAGAGCAACTTTAACGATCCTGTACAGGTAAATCAGGTGTCACTCCTCTGTTCAAATTCTACCCTACGGCTTCCCGTCTCATGCAGAATATAAGCCAAAGCCCTTGCTAGTGCCCACGGGCCCTACATGACCTAGATCCCATTATCTTTCCGATTCCGTGTCTTAATACTTTCCTCTCACTCTTTCTGCTTAAAGCCTATGGGCCTATTTAATGTTCCCCTAATTTATCAGGGGTACTCCCACCCCAGGGTTTTTGCACTTGCCATTCCCTCTCAGATATATGCATAGCTAACTATCTCATGACTTCCTTTTCTTCACTCAAAATCTACATTCTGTCAACGTGAGCTTTCCTGGTAGCCATCCTATTTAAAATGTCATGCATATATTCCTTACACGGTCCTTCCATCCATCATTTCTCTCTTAGAGCCGTCAATTACACCATGATATCTATTTTTCTTGTTTATCACTTTCTTTTATCTCTCCCATGCTACAGTGAGAGTTCCATGAGGACAGGGATTTGTGTTCTGGTCTGCTCCTTATCATATTTCCAGTTCTGAGAATAGCATCTGGCATGGGGTTGACATTTCACAGATACGTATTGAATGTATAAAGAGATACTCCAGCGTGCCAATTACAGAATAAATCCGGAAGGGAATGTTTACACACCAAAAGTATCACAGGACTTTTGTGAAGTTTTCATAAATATTGGAATCTGGTGAAACAGTTGATTCTGAGAATGCTGATCAAGGAAGGAGGGATTTAAATGTGGATTTAGGGGCACCCGAATGTGGCTCAGTCTGTTAAGAATCCAACTTCAGTTCAGGTCATGATCTAGAGGCTCATGAGTTCCAGCCCCGTGTTGGGCTCTGTGCTGACCGCTCAGAGCCTGGAGCCTGCTTCGGATTCTGTGTCTCCCTCTCTCTCTGCCGCTCTCCAACTCAGGCTCTGCTTCCCCCCCGCGCCCCCCCCCCTCAAAAATAAACATTAAAAGAATAAGGATTAAAAAATAAATGTGGATTTAAATGCATCACTATCAGTGCCCCTTCACAGAGATTCTGGATTCAATGTGGTACTTGTAGCACACAGAAGTGGTTCTCATGGTTGGTTTGACTAGAAAAATTAAACCCATATATGTCAAGTTGTGACACTATAAATTCATTGATATAAATTAAAGAAACATAGTGAAAGATGTGGTAAAATGAAATTCCGGGGAAGGTTTATGATGTGTATTACCCATCTACCAACCCGCAACTATGATTTCTAAGAAAGCTTAAAAAACACTCCCTTCACCAAAGGGCTCTGGGCAAACACTGGTGAGTGGAGAACCTCTATCTCTGAAGAAAAGGACTTTCTGTGTCTAATTTACAAACGCCAGAGATGTTGACGGGAGGGCTTACAGTTGAAGTTAAAGCCATTATTTCAATAGGGACGGAATAATCTCAGAATGGCAGAGGCCAGTTAGTGGCAACCTGACTGGCAGAAATAACATAATTACCATGTGCATAATTACCATGTGAGGAATCGGGGTTAGGAAAGTAATCAGAAGGGATGACTGTAGCAGTGTTTGGTTAAATGACTATGAAGTTTGTAAAAATAAAATGAGTGAAGTACTCACAGACATACTACTTGGTTTGCAGGCCTGATAATCAGAGCTCCATCTGGAACCATGACAGCATATTTGAAGTGCAGAAGAAAATAATCATTTAATAACAACTTATTAAGTATCCAATATTGTATGTAGGCCCTTTACAGGGTTGACCTCATTTTATCCTGTCACCTACCCCTTAAGGATATAACTTGCTTTCTTACAATTTTGTAGATAAGGAAACTAAGATTTTGAGAGGTTAAGTGATTTGTCTGAGTTTGCAAAGCTAATGAGTAGAAACCTGGGATATATATATATATATTTTTTTTTTTCTATCTGACTCTCCTAAAGAATAGCAGTATGGTTCTTCTTAGAGGTGATGGCTTGCTCCTGTAATCTAATTGAGCGAAAAGACCCAGAATCCCTGATCTGAGGCAGGAAGTAATCATTGATATTATGTACTTTCTCCACCTAATTTTATAGATGTGGAAACTGCAAAATTTGATCAAGGTTACCAAAAATTAACGGAAGGCTGGACCATAATTGCATTATTTCCATGAAACTAAGCTAAGATCAGTAAGAGGTGAAAGTGGATCCACTGAGAGTTAACAAAAGTGGCTTATCATACCTCTCATTAAGGGACGTTATAACCCTTTACAAACACCACACCACGTAAGTCGTTTATGTATTTGGCTAATTCTGATGAACAAGATGGGTTTAATCGTTGCCACAGTATAGAAATATGTTTCTTTCTTTTTTTAATGTTTATTTTTGAGAGAAAGAAAGAGCATGAGCAGGGGAGGGGCAGAGAGGGAAACACAGAATCCAAAGCAGTCTCCAGGCTCTGAGCTGTCAGCACAGAGGTTGACATGGGGCTCAGACCCCCAAACTGCAGGATCGTGATCTAAGTTGAAGTTGGATGCTTAACCCACTGAGCCACCCAGGGGCCCCTGGAATATGCTTCTTTACAAATATCCTCGTTCTATTGCAGAATATCTTCTGACTAATTTACACGTATTTTCATTAAAATCTCTCTGTGTTCTATCCATCCTTCATATCCAGCAAAGGAAAAGAGAACCAATTTCTTGGGTACCATAGACAGAAAATAATGGAAAATACAGAACAGAACACATCGCCTATCCTTTTATTTGTTCTCTCATGACTGTCCTGAAGCATGCTCTCTGTGGGAGATGATTTACTGATTACTAGTAAATGAGTCTTGGATCAGAGCACCACCTTGCCAGTTCCTGTCCTTCCCTGTTCTGAGATGGATAATCATCAGTGGGGTCATTGTATCAAGAATGAATATAACATCAAGCACAACAGGTCCAGAGTGTGACCTACACTTATACATGTCCTTGTGTCCCCTTCCTAATATAACTTCAGTCCATCAAATATGTCTGTGGCTGACTCAGCCTGCTTCACAGCTTCTATCTAATTCTCTTTTTTTTTTTCTGAGATCTTATAATAGAAGCAGAATTTGAGTACTTACCACACGATTGGACTATCTTAATTAGGGAGACAAATTTAATACGCTGAAATATTCCCATGGATGAGTACAAATATCTTTGTTGAATGATAAGACCAAAATATGCTTATAAACTGGAACTTAAGTAGTCTGAATTTTGTTTATCTGTTCAAATGGCTGAGAACCTTAATATATTAAATATATTGTGATAAATATATTGACTGAGCACATCCTGACATTTGAAAGTCTGATAGTATTTTTAAAAAAAATTTTTGATGTTTATTTTTGAGAGACAGAGAGTGAGAGACAGAGACAGAGAGTGAGTGGGAGAGGGGCAGAGAGAGAGAGAGACACACAGAATCCAAAGCAGGCTCCAGGTGCTGAGCTGTCAACACAGAGCCCAACGCAGGGCTCGAACCCACAAACCGTGAGATCGTGACTTGAGCCAAAGTTGGGTGCTTAACCAACTGAGCCACCCAGGTGCCCCTGAAAGACAATATTGATTCAAACACTTTATGCCACTTCTATGGGAAATCGACTACCCTTCCCACAATTTCTGAGATTTCCTAGTGTTCATATCTTCATGGTTACTGTGGCTCTGCCTACCTGCCCTCCTGGACTGCTAATGCCATTGGCATCAGATCCCCTATATCTATTCTCATGTCCCCTGCCTTCTACCAAACTAAGACACAAGAGATAACATCTTTCATTTGAATAGCCCTACAATCTGCATGCCCACAGCATTTGCACATGTCATATGTTAATTTATGATTTGGAATGAGAGAAAAGTTTATTTACATGGCTTCAAAAATTTTTTACTTTTGATATTGACATTCTCAATCTTTATATTTCTTTGACCTGCCTTCAGTAATTTCTTATGGTCCATTTCCTCAGTGGATGTCTGCCATATTGTGTGGTCAGTTTTCTGCAGCTTCCTCCTTTCGTCTACTCTTTCCACATTGTTTTCCTAGCATCTGTTCATCACCCTTACAGAAAATATTGGCTCTTCCTCCTTTTTATTTTCTTAATATCCATGCCATTGGGTTTTCTTGTTATACCAAAAAGTAGCTTCTTAAGCTTTATCATTTTACAAATAAAGACAATTCCTCTTGGTTTAAGGAACTTCAATGCCAGCTTTTAAAAGTCTTTGCACCTAAGAGTACTGAACAGTTGAGGTAATGCCAGCTACCTAATCCAAATCTCTCCAAACAACCTCCAAACAGCTAAAAGAATGAACAAAGCCATACAAAACTCATACCTTCAGCAAAACTAGAAGACAGATAAGTTATCTCTAAGTAGAAAAATAAGAAAAAGTTTCAGCACAGCCAACTTTTGAACTCTTTTTGTAATCATTTGCAGAGAACAGAGGTTCTTAAAAAATGTGCAAAAGATGTAAGAAAGGATTGAGATAAAATGTCCCTCAGAAAAGGAAAGTTTACCTTATGTGTGGAAATACCGAAAAAAAGAATCGTGATAATAATGATAGTAAGATTCAATAAATACTTTGAATTTGCATTTCCACCAACAGTGCAAGAGGGTTCCCCTTTCTCCACATCCTCCCAACACCCGTTGTTTCCTGTGTTGTTAATTTTAGCCATTCTTATTGGTGTGAGGTAATAGGTCATTGTAGTTTTGATTTGTATTTCCCTAATGATGAGTGATATTAATCATCTTTTCATGTGTCTGTTAGACATCTGTATATCTTCTTTGGAAATATGTCTACTCATGTCTTCTGCCCAGTTTTTAACTGGATTATTTGATTTTGGGGGTATTAAGTTTGATAAGTTCTTTATAGATTTTGCATACTAACCCTTTTATCAGATATGTCATTTGCAAATATCTTCTCCCATTCCATAGGCTGCCTTTTAATTTTATTGTTTCCTTTTGCTGTGCAGAAGCTTTTTATCTTGATGAGGTCCCAATGGTTCATTTTGCTTTTGTTTCCCTTGCCTCAAGAGACATATCTAGTAAGAAGACACTATGGCCAATGTCCAAGAGGTAACTGACTATTTTCTCCAGTAGGATTTTGATGGTTTCCTGTTTCACATTTAGGTCTTTCAACCATTTTGAAGTTATTATTGTGTATGATGTAAGAATGTGGTCCAGTTTTATTCTTTTGCATGTTTCTGTCCAGTTTACCCAACACCATTTGTTGAAGAGAATTTTTTCCATGGGATATTCTTTTTCCTGGTTTGTAGAAAATTAGTTGATCATATGGCTGTGGGTTCATTTCTGGGTTTTCTATTCTGTTCCGGAATATGTGTCTATTTATGTGCCAGTACCATACTGTCTTGATGACTACGGTTTTGTAATATAACTTGAAGTTCATAATGTTGATGCTTCCAGCTTTGCTTTTCTCTTTTGATTGCTTTGGCTCTCTGAGGTCTTTTATTGTTCCCTACAAATTTTAGGATTATTTTTTCTAGCTCTGTGAAAAATGCTGTTGGTATTTTGACAGGGGTTGCATTAAATGCGTAGAATGCTTTGGGTGGTATAGACATTTTAACAATATTTGTTCCTCCAATCCATGAGCATGAAATGTTTTCCCAGTTTTTTGTGTCATCTTCAATTTCTTTCATAAGTGTTTTACGTTTTCAGAGCATAAATATTTCACCTCTTTGGTTAGGTTCTTTACTAGCTGTCCTATGGTCTTTGGTGTAATTGTAAATGGGATCAATGCCTTGATTTCTCTTTATACTGCTTCATTATTGGTGTGTAGAAATGTAACAGATTTCTGTACATAGATTTTGTATCGTGTGACTTTAGAAAAGCCAGTATGCTTTCTAGTAAGCCCAAGGCAGTACATGAAATTTCTAGTACAATTAACAACTCTGAAGAGTTTTATTTTTCCAAATTCCTCAAGAGAAATTACTTATAACTAACAATTGTTAAGTAAATTTTCCCAGACTGAGATCTTGAATAGTGAGGCTAGTCTGCTTAATATCCAGCTCTACTATCTTATGTTGGAATATATCCTGGAAATAGGACATTCCTCTGTCGAAAAAAATCATTTTAAAATATACTTTTAATATCCTAGGGGAATCCACAATACAGGAAATCCAGAAATATGTCAAAGTGATTAACCTCAAAAAATTAAAAGGATGGACTGGGGAAGGCAAATAAAAACCCCACATGTTGCAAAACGTGGTTTTGAAGTTTAGGTTTTTATTCTGTTTTAATGAAAAATCTTGTAACAAAATTCAAAGATCCAGAAATCAAGTCTTTGCAAATATTCTTTGTTTTGAAATTCTTTAACGCTACCTTCCATATTGAACGGTCGAGAAAGTAGCTAGCTACCTGTTCCCTTCAGACACAGTAGCTCTATTTACTTGGCCACTGCCAACATGTGAGTCACTGAGTCAACTTGTGACATGCCCACAGCGTATCATAGTATTTAACCCATTACTTCAGGAAACACATAAGGAAAAATAATTTCTTTACACGCCAATCATTTTAACACCACCGCCAAATTTCCTTTAACAAAGTTGCATTTCTTTAGTGTGAATGGCAATTACGATGGTTCTGTGCAAGTCTGGATCATGTGTTTGAAAGAAACAATAGTTCCGTGGAAATTTGTTTTCCCTTTACTCTTGGCCTAAAAAAGCTGTCAAACTGCCAACACGGTAATTCTGAAAGCTGGAAATGGAATTGTGTTACTTGTATCGTAATCTTTGGTACGTGTTCATGTGGTTATTCCAGTGATTCACAGATAACACCGGGAATCACAATGAAAACTAAGAACGCAGATTTTGATAAAATATGATTTAATACAATGCAAACTCACATTTTGGCAAAGTACTTTTGACCTCTACTTAATGGAAGATTTCATCCTCTTCCTCCTCTTTCACCTCTTCTTCTCCCCTTTCCTCACCCTTCTCCTCTTTCATTTCTGTCAAGGCTCACACTGATTTCAGATTTCAGCCAAACTTGGAGAGTAACATGTTGCATACCTTGAGAAAAACTTCTGTCATATTTTCACTTATTTCAAGGCAATTTCAGGTAAGAATCTTAGTTGAAGTATGATTTGTGGATATTGTTAGTCTTAGCTGGAAAAAAAAATGCAAACCTAGAAGTGTTTTGACAGGGTCCATAACTTCATAAAAATCTTGACCCTTCTAATTTGTCAAAAAGATGGCAGACTGTGAAAAGTAGTTTGTCTAAATTATGAAAAGGACCAAATTAATGGTTTTGTTAAAAAAAATAATTTCCAGAATAAAATCAAAATCTTTAAGCATTTTTGTTTGAAATTCACCTCTTTCTTAAAAATTAAACTTTTTTTTTTTTTTTTGGCTTACATTTTTCTCCAAAGATTGGGTTTAGTTGAGGTTCTGGGAAGAACTTAGTGGTTTACTTTAAATAAGCTTAAGATTCACTAAATATGAGCATAAAATCTTTTAACAAAACATTCTGCATGGGAACATATTTCTAATTTCCATAAATCTAATCTCCTAAACTCTAACCTTCAGCTCAGAATGTTTCTTGGCAGGTGAGCACAGAGAAAACCAAAAAAGCAATCAGTTTGTTTTCCTGAGCCTTTGTAAGGGTGCCCACCTCTGCACAGTGTACTGTAAAGCCCTTTACATCCACATCAGGGAAATAAATACACTTCGTAATTGTAATAGCTTTTATTTTTGATGGAATGAAAATAAGGTCATTGTATTGCGAAACAATTTAAGTGAATCCAGGTGCCTGCAACTTATCGTGCATGTGAAGCAAGTCAAACACAAGAAACATGATCTCCTTGCTCTGGAAGAATAAATGGAATATAAATAAATGTAGAATGGATAAAAAGCAGTTAAATACTTACTATTTTGAAATTTAATATACAATGATACATTTAAAAAAAACAAAATGTCCTCTAGGCAATATTGCGAGAAATGTGCCCCCTCAGCTCAATGACGAGACTGGAAAATGGGAAATATGAATGCCCCGTTTCCTGTGTTGATTTAAAAAATATGTAGTAAATTTCACACAAAGTTTAAAGTGACACAATGCCTGCTGTCCCATAGCTTTCATGGTGCAGGAGGAAGAATGTTCACAAAGAAGACACCAGTGTGTAAGTACCACAACTGAGATGTTGACAGAGCACAATGGGATACAAAAGTGGAAACATACATTGCGCCTAAACATGTCACAGAATATTTCATGAAGGAGGTAAATTTTAGCTGAGTAACAAATGGTTACAAGAAGCTCCCTAGACAATTGCAGGAGAAAGCAGTTGCAAAGATATAGAAGAGAAAAAGAGAATATCATCTTCTGGAAAACTAAATATTTCAGCCTAGCAACAGTAGAAAACCGGGAGAAGATAACTGTTTTTTCTATAGGAAGGATATTCAAGAGCCACCAAAATATATTTATTGATTTTTATTGATTTTGGTGGCTCTTGAATTTTGTTTTTTTTTTGTTTTTTTTTTGTTTTTTTGTTTATTTTGTTGTTTTATTCCATTCCATAAATTAATTCCTATTCATCAATGAAAAATTAAAAAATTTTTTTTCAACGTTTTTTTTAATTTATTTTTGGGACAGAGAGAGACAGAGCATGAACTGTGGAGGGGCAGAGAGAGAGGGAGACACACAATCGGAAACAGGCTCCAGGCTCTGAGCCATCAGCCCAGAGCCCAACGCGGGGCTCAACTAACGGACCGCAAGATCGTGACCTGGCTGAAGTCGGACGCTTAACCGACTGCGCCACCCAGGCGCCCCCATCAATGAAAAATTTTAAATGGGGAAAACATAAAGAAGAAAATTAAATGTGCTTTAAATTCTATCTGCAAGTAATCATGTGGCTTGACCACAGGTCTTATACCACAGTCCTGCTTTTAATAGGCTTGAAGTGTTAGTAACCTGGAGCAATGGGCGATAAATAGTGTCCCCACTTCTCTTGAAATCAACCATATATTCCACTTCTCGCCAGAATTTTCTCCACATTTCTACAACCATAAATTCTTCGTCAGTCTTGGCTCTTTCGAGCTGATTGAATTTTCTCTAGACTTGCACACATTTCTTTGGTTTTGTGATATATTGTTGCCATTTTGTACTCTTGGCACTAATAAATGTAGTTTTCTTTTTCATTATTAATATTTCCTAGTCTTGTTTTTCTTCTAACATATTGCTGAGTCATTGAGAAGGGTTTTAGAAGTTTGGCCATAGGGGTGCCTGGGTGGCTCAGTTGGGTAAGTGTTCAACTTCAGCTCAGGTCATGATCTCATGGCTCATGAGTTTGAGCCCCACATCAGGTTCTGTGTGGACAACTCAGAGCCTAGAACCTGCTTTATTTTACATTCTGTGTCTCCCTCTCTCTTTCCCTCCCCTGCTCGAGCTCTGTCTCTCCATCTCTCTCTCAAAAATAAATTAGAAAAAAAAATTTTTTTTTAAAGTTCGGCCACAAAAGAAGCTTTGCCAGAAATCCAGAGCATGTTTTCTTGTTTTAGTTCAGAAAAAAAAAAAAACGTAAGTGGCACTGCTGGGCCAGGAAGTACTGCTTAAAGGTGTTTGGTACATAAGACAAATTGCTTTCTGGAAAAATACCAATTTTCATTCCCATTACTAACCATGAGATGCCATTTGCTGGCATGCTTACTAACACAGGGTGTTCTCTTTCATTTCTGGAACCAGTTGAAGGATTTTAAAGAGCCAGGCAATAAAAGCAGAATGGCACTTGATTATGATCACTTCTTTCAGTGTAGAGGATGGATGGAGGTACACAGGTGTGGAACATAGACGGGGAGACGGGGTCATTCGTGATGTAATCTAGATGAGAGATGAGCCAAGGAAGTGCTAGAAAGAAGGGAGAAAGAAAAAGATCTGAAAGAGTGTAAGAAAGTACAAGTACTTTAACCAAGAATATGCTGTTGCTAAAGGAAAGATGAAAAATGATCTTGAAAATTACTGCTGTTTACAGAACATCCTACACACATTAGCTCATATAAATCTCACAACAGACTCATAAAGTGAGTTTTATTCTTCTGATTTTCCAGGTTTGTAAAACAGGTTAAAGCACACATTTAGAAAGTCACACTGTAAGGATTCTACCCATTGCTGTTTCACACCTGAGTACACTACACTTTCCCCCATGCCTCACAGTATTACACTAGCTTCTGAAATGATGCCTCCCTAACTTGAACATCTTGGTATTGAATAAATTTCTAGGCCCAAGATGGAACTGTTCTTGCCCAGAGTGTCCCATCAGCAAACTGAAACTAAGAGAATTCCTACTCCTATAAATGCTTTGCTCGACCAGAAACATGATCTCAGTCGGTCTATTCTCTCTACCCAGCCGGTCAATTCTCAAAAGTCAAGACACCTTTGGGCACTACATTTGCTTTCGTGTTCCTTGATCTTTCTAAATAAGATCGGATACGCAGCCCCAGCCAGTCAAGTTAAGCTGAGTATGACTCTCTTGTTTCCAGCTTTCCTTTTTTCTATAAAGCTTGCAGCCCTTTCCCCTTGCTTTGTAATTCTCTGGACTCTTGAGAGTAGAGACTGCACACTTCATAAGGTGTGACATACAATTTGTTTATATCAACTAAATTGCTCTCTTTGATTATTTTAACATTGGTGATGAGTTTATTAACCAGACTGAGAAAAAGAATATGAAGAGCCAATATCTAGAAAGAAAGATAATAAATAGCCATGCATTGAGGGTCAAGTGCTGCTGAGGCATAAAATAACAAAATTAATTAGAAATGGGGCACCTGGGTGGCTCAGTCGGTTGAGCGTCTGACTTTGGCTCAGGTCATGTTCTCATGGTTCATGAGTTTCAGCTCCACTTTAGGCTTTGTACTGACAACTTGGAGCCTGGAGATTCTGTGTCTCCCCCTCTCTCTCTCTGCCCCTCCTCCACTTGTGCTCTCTCTCTCTCTCTGTCTATCTCTCTCTCTTTCAAAAATAAATAAATAAACTTAAAAAAAGTAAGTAGAAATAAGGAAATGTGGATTTGGAACTCAAAAGGGAGAGGTAAGGAGCACCTGACTGGCTCAGTTGGGGGGAATATACAACTCTTGATCTCAGGGTTGTAAATGTGAGCCCCATGCTGGTTACAGAGATTACTTTAAAAAAAAATGCAAAATCTTAAAAAAAAATTTAAAAAAATAAGAGGGAGAGCTGAATCATATATTTAAAATTTTGGTAATCATTAAGATATTTTGGTTCCCCAATAAATCTAAGTGATAAAGTAAGGCAAACCTTGTTTATAAACTTGACATATCAAATATATTATATGAATATAAGAACATAATGTATAATTATTAATATAGTTTTCTCCCTCAGAGAAGGAAATGGACTGAAAAAAAAAGGATAATATTTAATCTGTACACTATGCCAAGAGCAACACTGTCAAGGGTGGAAAAAAGGAGAAATGAATCAGAGAGAGAAGGCAGAGAACAATACCTTATAAAGGACAGATGTTTACAGTATGTAAACTGAGTACAGTTTCTTGAAGAAGTAAGATTTTGAAATACATACCTGGACATTGTTACATTTAAATGGACAAGAAAGAAAGGCTTGGTTTAAACATGCCATGTCAGAAATTGGATGTTTTCTTTAGCCAAAAACAATGTTTTGGTTAACTGAATGCATCCACAGATTTTGACGATAAGGTCATGGCTGATAAAACAATGGGTATAGAGATTTTTACATGTTTTTGAATTAGTCTATGATCCCCATCAGGGCAATGACAATATGGTAGTTTTCTTACCCCAAATCTTTAGCTTCTGTTTTCTCAGATCAGGATAGTTCTACTTAATAGGTTATAGAATTTATAGTTTGTGATTTATGATATAATTTAACTTTTTCTCAGTCTTGCTACCTTCTTTTTTAATGTTTATTTATTTATTTTGAGAGAGAAAGACAGACAGACAGACAGAGAACTGGGGAGAGGGGAAAAGAGAGAGGGAGAGAAAGAATCCTAAGAAGTCTCTGAGCTACCAGCTCAGAGCTCTATGTTAGGGCTTAATCTCATGAACTGTAAGATCATGACTTGAGCCAAAATCAAGAGCCAGATTAGCTAACTGAGCCACCCACACACTCCTTACTACCTTCTCTTATGATATTTTATCATGCTTGAGTGCACTTACTCAAATATGGCTTGAAGTATACAGAAAACACAAATCAAATTTTATTTTGTTATTAGTCAGCAACTCTTAAATGGAAGAAAAATAACACTAGTGGCAAAAGTTTGTGGATTGTTTTCATGTCTTTGAAAATGGCATGAAAATAAGAGAAATAAATTCACAAAATCTTACTAGTCAGAGATGCAGTAATTTAAACATTACAATATATTGGAAAAGATTTAATTAATAACAACCTAATAGTTTCTTGTCAAATATTTTCCTAATCTTTGTTTTTCTAAATTTTTGCTACCTTTCTTCACTTCATATGTACAAGTCTTTGTTTTTGCTTCTTATTTTTATTTAAAGAACTATTTTCAATAATAAAATTAAAGGTCACATCTGTACTTGTCTAATTTAAAGTATATGTTCAATGTATTTTCTGTCAACAATCCATTACAGAATATGTATCTTCAATGTAGCTTTGATTGCCTATAGTTGATTTTACAGATTTATTGTGTGGTTATCACGTCTTCTCCATTGTCTGTCTCTTCTTTTCTTATGCTTATAAGACATTTCTTTTTCTGGTCTTTTTGCATCGGGCAAAATATTCAGTATTATGCCAAAAAGGAGTAGTGATAACAAGCAGCCTTGTTTTTTTTCCTAATCTGAAAATGAAACTTCCATTAAGAATATTTGCTGGGGTACATAGGTGGCTCAGTTGGTTAAGCATCTGACTTCAGCTCAGGTCATGATCTCATAGTTCAAGGATTCTAGCCCTGCATTGGGCTCTGCCCTGACAACTCAGAGCCTGGAGCCTGCTTCAGATTCTGTGTGTCTCTCTCTATGACCCCGCCCCACCCCCTACCCCCCTGACCCCCCCCCTCCCGCTTTTGCTCGCTCCCTGCCTTTCTCTCTCTCTTTATCTCTCAAGTAAATAAGAATTTTTAAAAAAGACTTAAAAAAAAGAGTATTTGCTATTCAGGAGAGAAGTTAGGATGGTGGAGAAGTAAGGAGATCTGGATTTTCCTCATCCCTCAAACACAGTTATATTGAGGTCAGATTACATGGAACACCCAGGAAATACATCAGGAGTGGAGGAGGATCTTCACAGTTGGAGGGAGACATCTTGGCAGGATTGAGGTGTATGTACGTGAACTGGTGGAGATAAAATGGCATAGCTATGGAGGGGAGAGAACCTTTTCTGTGGAGAGACAAAAGGGAGCAAAAGAGAGAGGGGTTGTGAAAGTGCGGCATTGAGTTACCACAAGAGGAAAACCTCTCTGGAACTCGGACTGGGGAATGAGAAGTATGGAGAATGCTAGTTCTTTTTTTGCAAACAGCCTTTGGAGCTAAAACTCAGAGGTTTTGAAAGTATGCAACTTCCTCTGGAGGGGAGCTGTGCTGTGTGCTCCTGGGGAGGAGGGAGCTGGCCCCGGAGTGAACAGTATGGTGTAGTGATCTCCAGAATGCACTGGGAGAGAACAGTCCCCTTCCTGGAGTACTTTGGGAAGAGGGGTTATTGCCTCCCCAAGGACAAAAGACCCTGCAGGTGCCACCAAAGGGCTTTCATCAGCAGGGTGGAGAGGCTCTACTCTGGAACAGGGGAAAAGATCTGCACAGTGTGGGGTCATTTACATTGGGTTTTTAATTCCAGCTGAGAGACAAGGAGAAGCTCAAAAGAACTGTGACTCAGGGCAAGCTGACCACCCTCACTATTCTGTGAGGGCTGCCTGAACAGTGTGGGTTGAGAGCCCTAGTCCAGGGGTGAGAGATTGGGGTGATGAAATGCCTCCCCTCCACCAGTAACAGTGGGACTTCAGAGAGCAGCACAGCAGCCCCCAGTCGAGGCAGGACCTGCTTACACGTATCCCACCCCTCTGTGCCTGGCAACTGCTTATTTACTGAAGTAAGACTAACCGATCCAACGTAGCCAGCCTCTCCTCCAGACTAGCACAGCCACCAGCCCCAGGCAACAACAGACAATTTTTTTTTCCCTTTCCTCCTTTTTTTCTTTTGGAATCAGTCTCTTAGTTTGATTTTTTTTTTTTTTTTTTTGGTCAATTCTTTATATCTATATATATATCTCCAGCATTTTTACTTTATTCTTTTTCCATCTTTTCTTTCTTTTTTGTTTTTTCCCCTTTCTCTTTCTCCTGAATTAGCCTTATAGTTTTTTTGATTCTCTGTTTGGTTTTCATTTTCTTTCCTCCCCTTTCCTTTTTCTCTCTTTATGGGATCAGGCTCCCCCCTCTTTTTTTCAGGGTTTCTTAAACAAACAAATCAAAGCACTCCTGGTTAAAGATCCAAACACTCCGCCATAGAAAGAAAGGAGGACCTCTGCAAAGGGCTGACCTCTGGGATAAAGCAGCCAAAATGCAACAACAGAATGCATGCAACATACACTAGAAACACTTTCTGGAGTGCCAGGCCCTTGACAGTGTATGACCCCTTTTTAATATAGCAGAACTCTCAGGTGCAGGACACATAACAAGATGGAGGAATTCTCCCCAAAAGAGACGTCAAGAAGAAATCACAGCTAGGCAACTGCTCAAAACAGTTATAACAATATATCTTAACAAGAGTTTAGAATAACAGTCTAATAGCTGTTCTAATAGAATAACACTAATAGCTGGGCTTGAAAAAAGCATAGAAGACACCAGAGAAACCCTTGTTTCACAAATCAAAGGCCTAAGAACGAGTAAGAATGAATTAAAAAATGCTATAACTGAGATGCAAAATAAACTAGGTAGAGTGAAAAAGCAGAGGGGAGAATAAGTGATATAGAAGATAAAATTATGGAACATAATAAAGCATAAAAAAGAGGGGAAAGAAATTACTAAATCACAAGAAGGGGAGAATTAGAGAACTAAGTGATGCCATGAAATGAAAAATATTCGTATCATAGGAGTCCCAGAAGAAGAAAAATGAGAATAAAGGGAAGAAGGTTTATTTCAACAAATTATAGCTGAGAACTCCCCTAATCTGGGGAAGGAAACAGGCATCCAATCCCAGGGGCACAGAGAACTCCCCTCAAAATCAACAAAAACAGGTCACCATGACAAATCATAGTGACACTTGCAAAATACAAAGATAAAGAGAGAATTCTGATAGCAGCTAGAGACAAAAGGCCCTCGACCTACAAGGGTAGACACAAAAGGTTAGTAGCAGACCCGTCCACTGAAACTTGGCAAGCAAGAAGGGAGTGGCAGGAAATATTCAATATGCTGAATAGGAAAAATATGCAGCCAAGAATCCTTTATCCAGTAAGGCTGTCATTCAGAACAGAAGGAGAGTTAAAGCCTTTCCCAGACAAACAAAAACTAAAGGAGTTAGTGCCACCAAACCAGCCCTGCAGAAAATCCTAAGGAGGGTGGTATGAGAGGAAAGCAGCAAACACTACAAAGGACCAGAAAACATCACCACAACACAAAATCTACAGAAAACACAATGGCACTAAATTCACATCTTTCAATAATCGCTTTGAATGTAAATGGACTAAATGTCCCAATCAGAAGACATAGGATATCAGAAAGGACAAAACAACAACAACAACAACAACAACAACAAGATCCATATATATACTGCCTGTAAAAGACTCATTTTAGACTTGAGGACACCTGCAGATTGACAGTGAGGGGATGGAGAACCATTTATCCTGTTCATGGATGTCAAAAGAAAGCCGGAGTAGGCTTATATCAGACAAGCTTGGTTGTAAATCAAAGACTGTAATAAGAGTTGAAAAATGGCATTACATCATAATTAAGGGGTCTGTCCATCAAGAAGAGCTAACAATTGTAAATATTTATGCCCCCAAATTGATGACACCCAAATATGTAAATCAATCAATCACAAACATAAGCAAACTTATTGATAATAATGCCATAATTGTAGGAGACTTCAATATTAAAATTACAGCAATGGACAGATCATCTAAGCATAAAAACAAGAAGGAAACAATGCCTCTGATTACACATTGAACCAGATGGACTTCACAGATATATTCAGAACATTTCAGCCTAAAAAAGCAGAATACACATTCTTCTTGAGTGCACACGGAACATTCTCCAGAATGTATTACATATTGGGTCACAAATCAGCCCTTAACATGTACAAAAAGATTGAGATCATACCATGCATATTTTCAGATTGTAGCGCTATGAAACTTGAGATTAACCACAAGAAAAAAATTGGAAAGCCCTCAAATGCATGGAGGTTAAAGAACATCCTACTAAAGAATGAATGGGTTTACTAGGAAATCAAAGAAGAAATTTAAAAAAATACATAGAAGCAAATGAAATTGAGAACACAATAGTTCAAACCCTTAGGGATGCAGCAAAGGTTGTCCTAAGAGGAAAATACATTGCAATTAAGCCCTATCTCAAGAAGCAAGAAAGGTCCCAAACATAGAACCTAACGTTACATCTAAAGGAGCTAGAAGAGGAGCAACAAATAAGGCCCAAAATCAGCAGAAGAAAGAAAATGAAAAAAGATTAGAGCAGAAATAAATGATATAGAAAAAATACCATAACAGATCAATGCAATTAAGAGCTGCTTTTTTAAAAAAATTGATAACCCCCTAGCTACATTTCTCAAAAAGAAAAGAAAGAGAACCCAAATAGATAAAATCACAAATGAAAGAGGAAAAATCACAACCAAAACTACAGAAATAAAAAAATTATAAGAGAATACTATGAAAAAATTTATGGCAACAAACTGGACAATCTGGAAGAAATGGACATTTTCCTAGACACTCACATACTATCAGAACTCAAACAGGAAGAAGTAGAAAATTTGAATAGGCCCATAACCAGTAAAGAAATTGAATCAGTTATCAGAAATCTCTCAGGAAATAGGATTCCTGGGCCAGATAGATGGCTCCCCCAGGGAATTCTAACAGACATTTAAACAGGAGTTAATACCTATTATCATTAAACATCTTTGAAAAATATAAATGGAAGGGAAGCTTCCACACTCATTCTATGAAGCCAGCATTACCTTGGTTCCAAAACCAGGCAAAGCCCCCACTAAAAAGGAGAATTACAGACCAATTTCCCTGATGAACCTGGATACAAAAATTCTCAACAAGCTGCCAGCAAATTGAATTCACCATTACAGTGAAACAATTATTCGCCATGATCAAGTAGGATTTATTCGTGGGCTGCAGGGCTGGTTCAGTATTTGCAAATCAATCAACATGACAGACCACATTAATAAAAGAAAGAATAAGAATCATATGATCCTTTCAATAGGTGCAGAAAAAACATTTGATAAAATACAGTGTCCTTTCTTGATAAGAACCCTCAGCAAAGTAGGGATAGAAGGAACATACCTTAACATATGAAGACCATATTTGAAAGACCCACAACTAATATCATCCTGAACAGGGAAAAACTGAGAGCTTTCCCCCTCACGTGCTTTGTGAACACGACAAAGATGTCCACTCTCAGCACTGTTGTTCAACATAGTACTGGAAGTCCTAGCCTTAGCAATCCGACAACAAAGAGAAATAAAAGTCATCTAATTGGCAAAGAGGTCAAACTCTCACTCTTTGCAAATAACATAATACTCTACATGGAAAACCCAAAAGACTCCATCAAAAAACTATACATGAATTCATCCATGAATTCAGCAAAGCTTCAGGATATAAAATCAGTGTACAGAAATCGGTTGCATTTCTATACACCAATAATGAAACAGCAGAAAGAGATATAAAGGAATCAATCCCATTTACAATTGCACAAAAAACCATAGGATACCTAGGAATAAACATAACCAAAGATGCAAAAGATCTGTACACTGAAAACTATAGAAAGCTTAGGAAAGAAATTAAAGAGGACACAAAGAAATGGAAAAACATTCCATGCTCATGGGTTGGAAGAACAAATATCGTTGAAATGTTGATACTGCTCTAAGTAATGTACACATTCAATGCAATCCCAATCAAAATTGTGTCAGCATTCTTCTCAAAGCTAGAGCAAACAATCCTAAAACTTGTATGGAACCACAAAAGACCTCAAACAGACAAAGTAATGTTGAAAAAGATGATCAAAGCTGGAGGCATCACAATTCCAGACTTCAAGCTGTATTACAAGGCTGTAATCATCAAGGCAGCATGGTATTGCACAAAAAGAGACACATAGATCAATGAATAGAAGACAAGAATAGAAGACAATAGAATAGACACATAGAATACAAGACAAGAAATGGACACACTAATATATGGCCAACTTATCTTTGACAAAGCAGGAAAAAGTATTCAATGGAAAAAAAAAGTCTTCTTAGCAAATGATGCTGGGAGAACTGGACGCAACATGCACAAGAATGAAACTGGACCACTTTCTTACACTATACACAAAAATAAATTCAAAATAGATGAAAGACCTAAATGCAAGACAGGAAACCATCAAAATCCTACAGGAGAAAACAGACAGCAACCACTTTGACCTCGGCCACAGTAACTTTATACTTGGCATGGCTCCAGAGGCAAGAGAAATAAAAGCAAAAATAAACTATTGGGATCTCATCAAGATAAAAAGCTTCTGCACAGCAAAAGAAACAATCAACAAAAGTAAAAGGCAACTGATGGAATGGGTGAAGATATTTACAAATGACAAATGATACAGGTTTAATATCCAATATCTATAAAGAACTTACCAAGGTCAACACCCAAAAAGCAAATAATCCAGTGGGGAAATGGGCAGAAGACATGAGCAGACACCTTTCCAAAGAAGACATCCAGATGGCCAGCAGACACATGAAAAGATGCTCAACATCACTCATCATCGGGAAAATACAAGTCAAAACCACTTACCACCTCATACCTGTCAGAATGGCTATAATTAACCACTTAGGAAACAATAGATGTTGGCGAGGAGGCAGAGAAAGAGGATCCCTTCTGCACTGCTGGTGGGAATGCAAACTGGTACAGCCACTTTGGAAAACAGTATGGAGTTTCCTCAAAAAACTAAAAATAGAACTACCCTACAAACCAGCAATTATACTACTAGGAATGTATCTGAAGGATACAAAAATGCTCAAAGGGGCACATGCACCTCAATGTTTATAGCAGCACTATTGACAAGAGCCAAATTATGAAAACAGCCCTAATGTGCATCGAGTGATGAAAGGATAAAGAAGATGTGGTTTGTATATATACATATATATATACACACACATATATATGTATATATACATGTGTATATATGTGTATATACATGTATATATATATAATGAAATTTGTATTATATATATAATATATATAATGAAATACTACTCCAAAATGAAAAAAAATGAAATCTTGCCATTTGTAACAATGTGGATGGAACTAGAGGCTATTATACGAAGTGAAATAAGTCACTCAGAGAACGACGGATATCATATGCTTTCACTCATATGTGGAATTTGAGAAACTCAACAGATGAACGAACACAGGAGAATGGAAGGAAAAATAAGATAAAAAGAGACAGGGAGGCAAGCCATAAGAGACTCTTAAATACAGAGAATAAACTGAGGGTTTCTGGAAGGGCAGTGGGTGAGGGATGGGGTAAATGGGTGATGGGCATTAAGGAAGGCACTTTTCAGGATGAGCACTGGATGTTATATGTAAGTGATGAATCCCTCCTGGATCCAAGGCTATATACACTGTATGTTAACTAACTTGAATTTAAATATAGATAGATAGATAGATAGATAGATGATAGATAGATAGATAGATAGATAGATATTTCCTATTGTTTTTGGAATCTCTGCAAATTAGTTCATAAGATTTGTGATTTTTTTGGTCTTCTTGATCTATTCTTACTACTATTATATAGCATCCCCTTTTGCTCCCAACATGTGCTTTATCTCAAATTTTACCTTATCTGATTTTACTGAGTGGCTTAATTCATTTGTATATTCATTTGGGATTTATGTATGGTCTTTTATTTTATATTTTCTACTTACCATATTATCATTTTTAAAATCCTTTTTGCCCTTTCTATGTTTATATTGCGTAAACCAAACTCTTTTTTCTGCTCATTTGGAAGTATATTCTCCAGTTATTGCTTTTAATTTATTAATACCCATTTTTAAAATTTTTCCACACATAACGTTTGACATTTCTCACTATTTATGTACCTCCAAAATTAGAAAAAATTACCAGACTTTTGCCCCCTTCTGATTCTGCCATTACACACATCTCACTCCTGTCCCATTTGCCCTATTGGTGTCCTATTGGTGTTTTAGGTTGATTATCACAGATTGGTTTTGCTTCTTTCTTTTTTAAAAACAGTGAACTTCACTAAGCTATTCATTCACCATTTTATGTAAGTGTGTGCATTTATTTACTAATAGATGTGTTTCTCTTCCCGCTGAAGTAATTCTTTGTACAACATTAAAAGGATTCTTTTAAACCCAATATTATGCCGGGGAATAGCTTTGTGACAATCTCACATGTAACTGTTAATTTATTTAGCCACAGGGTACTGGATTTGAAGGTGCTTTACCTAAAACATGGGAAATATCACTATCTTTTTATTCTTTTACCTGGTGTTGCTATGATATCAGTTTTATTCTTGTTCCATTGTAAATTATCATCTCTTTCTCCCTTAAGACTTTAGAATCTTCTCTTCTTTGAAGTTATTAAATTTCACTATTATGTGTCAATGTGTAGGGGTTTTTGAGTTTTACTTTTTTCTTATCTGGTTTGTGCTACAATCCATGAAGTCTTTTGATCTCAGGTCTTATATCTTTCTTTTATTCTGAAGAAACTATTTTTTCATTCCTTCAAACATTTTCTCACCTCTTGTTTTTTCTGTATTTTTTTAACTGAGGCAAAGCTTGCATACAATAATATTCACGTTTTTTGATGTAAATGTCTATGAGTTTTGACAAACACATAAAGTTGTGTAAACCACCTCCACAATCAAGGGGTAGATGGAGCAGTTCCATCACCCCCAAAAAGTCCTTCATGCCGCTGCAATTAACCCCTCTTGATCCCACAAAAACTGGCAACAACCCATGATCTATTTTTTGCTCCTATAGTGTTATTTTTTCAGGATATCCTATAAATGAAGTCATACAATAATGTAGCCTTTTGTGATCGGTTTCTTTCACTTGGCGTATTAATTCAAGATTCATCCATTCTGTAGCATGCATCAGTAGTTCTGTTCCTTTTTGCTGCTGACTGATATTTCATTGCATGGATTTACCTCAGTCTCTCTATTCACCAGCGGAGTTGTTTCCAGTTTTTACCTGTCACAAAATACAAGCATTGTAACCAACTCATAAAGATGTGTCTGTGAGCATAGGTTTTCATTTTAATTAGGTGAAGCCCTAGGAGTGTGATTACTGGGGCATATGGTAAGCACATGCTTAAACTTTTAAGAAACTGTCAAACTATTTTCCAAAACATCTCCGCCATTCTGCACTTCGCCAGTAATGAGTGAGAGTTTCAGCTGCCTGCCCTACATCCCCAACAGCACTTGCTGTGCTCAGGTTTTTGTTTCATGTTTTGTAAATGTAGTCATTCTAATAGGTACACAATGATATTTCATTGCAGCTTTAATTTAAATTTCACCAATGACAACTAATGTTGAATATCTTTTCATGTGCTTGTTTGCCATCCACATATTTTCTTTAGTGAAATATCTATTCAGATATTTTGCCCATAATTTAATAGGACTGATGATTTCTTGTTTCTGAGTTTTAGGAGTACTTACTATATTCTGAATGAAAATCCTTTATGATATATATGTTTTGAAAATGTTTTTCTTTTAATTTTTTTGAAAGTTTATCTTGAGGAATAAAAGTTTGTCATTTTGCTAAAGTCCAGTTTGTCTTTTATTTTTCTTATGCACCATGATTTTGCTGTGATAGCCAAGAAATCTTTGTTTACCCAAAGGTCTCAAAGATTTTTTTTCTGTTTTTTTTTTTAACAAATTGACTAGTTTTTAATTTTAAATTGATGTTAATGAACCATTTCTGTATGGTGTGAAGGTATGAACCAATGTTCTTTTTCATAAGGTTAGCCATTTTTCCAGTATTGTTTAATAAAATGATAGCCTTCCTTCCTTCAATTAGGTTTGCATCTTTATCAAAAAATAATTGACCATAAGAGATCAATTGGCAATACAGAGTTGGGTATATTTTTGGAAATTCTATTCCATGCCAGTGATCTATATGTCTATCATTTGGCCAAAATTATTTTTACTTGATTATCATGGCTTTATAGCAAGTCCTGAGATCAGGTAGTATGAGTTCTCTAAGTTTGTTCTTTTTCAAAATTATTTTGACAATTCTAGGGTTTTTTTGCCTTTTCATATGTATTTTATGAGACTGACATGCTTCCCACTCTGCTAAGAAGGCTATTCATATAAATTTTAAATTGTTTGTAAATTTCTACTAAAATAAATCTGCTGAAATTTTTAGGGGGATCACATACAATCTATAAACCCATTTAGGGAGAATTGACATCTGAATATTGAATATTCTAACATAAGCACAACATATTTCTCCATTTAGTTAGGTCTTCTTTGATATGTTTCATCAGTGATGATTTTGTTTTTTACATTCAGATTACTCGCATATTTATTTCAATTTCTGATTGGTCATTGCTGGTGTATAAAGATACAGTTGATTTTTTGTCTGTTAACCTCATATCCTACCAACTTGCTAAACTTACTTACTTTGGGTCACTTTGTTTTGGATAGATTTTTTGGAATTTTCTACACAGATAATTGTGTAATCTATGAAGACAGTTCATTTCGGATCATGAATGCTTTTTATTTTATTTCTTTACTTATTGCACTGAGCAGAACAATGATGGATAGCAGAGGTGATAGTAGACATCTTTGCCTTGGTCCTTTTTTTTGGGGGGGGGGTAGGCTTCATGCCCAGCATGGAGCCCAAAGCAGGGCTTGAACTCATGACCCTGAGATTAAGACCTGAGCTGAGATCAAGAGTTGGATGCATAACCGCACAACTGACTCAGCCACTCAGGCACCCCTGCCTTGGTTCTAATCTTAGAAGAAGAGCCTCTCACCATTCAATATGATGGTAACTGAATGTCTTTCAGAGATACCCTTAATTAAGGATTAAGGAATGAGGAAGTTCCTGCCTATTCTTAGCTTATTGAGAGTTCATATCATGAATGCATACTTAATTTTGTCAAATATTTTTGTTGCATATTGAGATAATCATATGATTTTTTTCAGCATTTAATATAATGAACTGCATCAATTCGTTTTCAAATTTTAAACCAAACTTGTATTCCTAGAATAAACTGCACTTGGTCATGATATCCTCTTTTTTCATATATTAATGGACTCAAACTGCTGATATTTGTTGGAGCATAGTAGTGTCTGTGTTCATATAAGATTTTGATATGCACTTTTCTTGGAATGCTCTTGTCTAGTTTTGGTATCAAGGAGATGCTAGCCTGATCAAATGAGTTGTAGAGTGTCTTCTTTTTCTGTTTTCTCTAAAAGCTTGGATTGAATTAGTACTATTTCTTTCTTAAATGTTAAGTGGAATTTACCAGTGAAGCTACCTGAGCCTTGAATTTGCTTTGTTACAATGTTTTCATCTCAAATTCCATTTCTTTGGTAGCAAAAGGACCAACTTAGGTTATCTATTTCTTTTTGAGTGAGCATTGTTTTATCATTTTTAAAATACATACAGCATCTGTCATGATGTCCTTTGTGTCATTCCTGATATTAGTAATGCTGACTTCTCTCTTTTTCCTTAGTCAGTCTGTTAAGAGATTTCTCAATTGCATTTATCTTTGCAAAGAACTGGTTTTGGGTTTCACATATCACTTTTTGTTTTTTTTTTTTTTGTAATTTTAATTTCTTCTATCTTTTTTCGTCTTTATTATTTACTTTCTTCTGTTTGCTTTGAGTTTAATTAGTTCTTTTGTTTTTTAGAGTATTTATTTAAGCGTTTTAATTTTAATTTTTTAATTTTAATCCAAGTGTAATTAACACACAATGTTATATTCGTTTTAGGCATAAATTTAATTAGTTCTTCTTTACCTACTTTCTTAAGGTAAAATAAAGATCACTAATTTAAGACATTTTCTCTTATCTAAGACACTGTTCAATCTTAAAAAAATTCCCTTTAAATGTTGCTACAATGGCATTCCACCTAATGTGTTCGCATTTCATCCCATTCAAAGTTTTAATTTTCCTTGAGACTTTCTATTTGAACCATGGACAATTTTCAAATTGCTCATTTTCAAGTTTGGGGTTTACTCAACAGCTTCTGGGTTTGTTTTTGTTTTGTTTTGTTTTGTTTTCTTTCTACTCAGAGAATATGCTTACATGATTTCAATTTTTTAAATTTGTTAGGGTTCACATTATGGCCCAGAATACGGTGGATGTTGGTGATCCTCTCCTGTTCATTTGCAAAGATGGTATATTCTGCTGTGTGTGGGCAAATAGTCTATAAATCTAAATTAGGTCATGTTGGTTGATTGTGTTTTTCAAGATTTCTATATCCTTACTGATTTTCTATCTACCTGCTCTATCAGTTACTGAGAAAAAATATTGACGTCTCAAACTGTAATTGTGCATTTCTTTAATTTTTTTTCAGTTCTATCCGTTTGTGCTTCATGCTTTCTTCTACAATTTTACTTTTTTATTTCTTCTTTCCAAGTTTTTCAAATGTAACTAGCAAGTCAGACATTTCACTTGCCTTTTTTTTTTATTTTTTTTACATTTTTTTTTTTTTTTTACATTTTTTCATTTTTGACAGAGAAAGACAGAGCACAAGCGGGGAAGAGGCAGAGAGAGAGGGAGACACAGAATCCCAAGCAGGATCCCTGCTCCAAGCTGTCAGCACAGAGACCCACACAGGGCTCAAACTCACGAGCCGTGAGATCATGATCTAAGCCGAAGTCGGACGCCCAACCGACTGAGCCACACAGGTGCCCCTTCACTTGCCTTTTGTTAAAATAATAAAGTTCTTTTCATATATGAGAATATGTAAAATTAAACCCATATAGGTCAATGTTCTTTTTATCAACAATTTATTATGAGTCAGATCAGCTCTATCAGAAGTAGTAGCATGAAAGGCATACAAGACGCAGACAGTGGCTCAGAGTACCCACTAATCTTTGGCAAATACTAATTTATTTAAAAATGCAGGGACGCCTGGGTGGCTCGGTTGGTTGGGCGTCCGACTTCAGCTCGGGTCACGGTCTCGCGGTCCGTGGGTTCGAGCCCCGCATCGAGCTCTGGGCTGATGGCTCGGGGCCTGGAGCCTGCTTCCGATTCTGTGTCTCCCTCTCTCTCTGCCCCTCCCCCATTCATGCTGTGTCTCTCTCTGTCTCAAAAATAAATAAATGTTAAAAAAAAAGAAATTAAAAATGCAAATACTCATTGAAAATAATTATATTCCCAGAATAACTAAAATATTTCATTACAAGAATTTCCAAAGAAAATTGCTGTATGTGGTTTTAAGAAAAATAAAACATTTTTAAGTAGGTTTCAACGGAAAGGATGAGATGAAGATCTTTTTCCCCTTCACATTTTACAAGTACAATATCCCCAACATGCACCAAAAATAGTGAAGACCACATCATTCACATCATCCAATGTTCAGTCAATCAAAAGGACTACATAATCAGACTATCTGATTAGAAAACAAATTCAAGTTGCTTTACAAGTTATTCATTAAAAGCACATCAAAGTTTAAATCTTGGAGGGGCACCTGGGTGGCTCAGTTGGTTAAGCATCCAACTGCAGCTCAGGTCATGATCTCATATTTTGTGGGTTCAAGCCCTGTTTTGGGGTCCGTGCTGACAGCCCAGAGCCTGGAGCCTACTTCAGATTCTGTGTCTCCCTCTGTCTCTGCCCCTCCCCTGCTCACACTCTATTTCTCTCTCTCTCAAAATAAATACAATTAAATTTGTATTATATAAAAAATGAAATGAAATGAAATGAAATCTTGGCTAGTTATTCTAACAAATAATGATCACCTATAATAGAAAACACATAGTTACATAAACATGGATTTGATCCTTTCCAAGGGAAGCCTTAGATTCATCACCATGACCCCAACCATGGCAGGACGTGAAAGTTCATCTACTTTACTAGCACACTGAACTAAAGAACCAGACAACAGCCTTTATTAAGTTTATCTTACCATTTTTTTGCAAAATGATCATCACTAAACTTGACTCTTTATTTGGAAGATTGAATTTTTTTAATGTTTATTTATTTTTGAGAGAGAGAATGAGAGGGAGTGCAAGCAAGGGAGGGACAGAAACAGAGGGAGACACAGAATCCGAAGCAGGCTCTGGATTGTCAGCTGTGCTGACAGCTCAGAGCCCAAAATGGGGCTCGAACTCACAAACCATGGTGAGATCATGACCTGAGCCGAAGTCTGACGCTTAACCAACTGAGCCACCCAGGTGCCCCTTAAGATTGAATTTTTTAACCACCATAAGTTAGCTCCTACCACCACCTGTAGACTTCTAAATGCAGAGTCTCTGATGTGAAGTAAATTAGGACCTGAGGTCCATATCTCTGGGCAATGTTAAGAAATTATGAGACTAGAAATCCACTTCAAAGTCCATCTAGTTCAATAGCCTTGGTCATTTCTCAGTCAGGACTGTTAAGATCAAGAGAAATCTTTCTCAGCTTTTTACCCAAGTGAATCTAATTCAAACACAGTGTCATTTGCATTTCAGAAACTTTTCAAAGTAACTCCATAATTATTTTTTTTAATTTTTTAAGTTTTATGTATTTATTTTGAGAAAGAGAGAGAGAGAGAGAGTATGAGCAGGGGAGGGACAGAGAGAGGGAGAGAGAGAGAATCCCAAGCAGGCTCTGCACTGCCAGTGTGTAGCCCCACATGGGCTTCAAACTTACGAACCCGTGAGATCACAACCTGAGCCAAAATCAAGAGTTGGACACTTAACCAACTGAGCCACGCAGGTGCCCCATCAGGGGAAAATTTAAATACTGAACAAAAACTATTCAATTGAAGTTGAAATATACTGCAACTTTATTTCTACATTTAATTATTAGATAGTAGCCTTTCATAAAATGCAAAATAATACTGGGATATAAAAAGAAAACTTATGTGTTTAGAAAAAAATGAGAATATATAATTTTTAACGTTTAAAATATCTATAATTCCACTGTTAAAATAATCACAGTTAAAATCTCAATGTGTGTATTTCTAAACTAAACCACATAAAAACTCATAAACTTTAAGATTAAGAAACGGGATATAAGTATAAGGCATAGCTTTAAATAAAAACTAGACCAAAATGCACATACCATATTGTATCTTGTTTCCTTCATGTAGATGAGATCATGAACATTTTTCATTAAGAAATATTTACCTACAGCATCCTTCAGTGACTCTAAGCAGACCGTTTAATGTATAGACCATAATCTGTTTAACCAAATCCTGTAGTATTGGTCATTTAGAGATGTTTTATGCTTATCTATTATAAACAATTTTGTCTTGTACATTCTATAATAAATATTTGGCTACAGTCTTAATGTGTTTAGTATGATTTTGAATTAAATAAATTTCTTGGGCAGAGGGCATGTATTTCTTAAGCAATTTGATATCTATTTTTGCCTAAGAACAGGTAATAGAAGTTATTCAAACTCCACTTACCAAAAAATTCTATGATAACCTACCACAGAAAAAGTTTTTGAGAAGTGTGGAAATGAAGCCCCAGTTTAACAGAGCAAATCATAAGAAGAGCATTCTAGTGTTTATTTGGAGAGTTTAGATTTCATTTCACCACAACCCAGTAGAGAAAAGGCACTTCAATAGATACCACATTTTCTTTCTCTGCCTTCTATTTCCTTCCTTATAAAGAAATGAACACTTTATGAGGAGAAGAGAACATAGAAGAATGAAACCCATCTTATTTTATTTTTAAGGCCTTTAAAAATGGACTCTGGGGGCGCCTGGGTGGCTCAGTCGGTTAAGCGTCCGACTTCAGCTCAGGTCACGATCTCGCGGTCCTCGAGTTGGAGCCCCGCGTCGGGCTCTGGGCTGATGGCTCAGAGCCTGGAGCCTGCTTCCGATTCTGTGTCTCCCTTTCTCTCTGCCCCTCCCCCATTCATGCTGTGTCTCTCTCTGTCTCAAAAATAAATAAACGTTAAAAAAAAATTTTAAAATGGACTCTGTGTTATCTGACAAGATACTGAAATATTAAAATTGGAAATGTTTTCTTTGCAAGTGCATTTGACTTCACTAATTGAGGTTTCCTTAGCAATTTTGCTGTCACTATTTACTTCTATACACTTTCCTTTCTTCTACGACCTCCCATGAGTTTCCACTCAAATCAACAAAGACTGACCGAGAGGTAATTAAGCCTTTAGTCCCATATACACAAATTTACAAATTAAGTCTTTTACATTTACTCTTTGCTTCAGCATATTTTCATAGGTGGAATGAAAGCAAGAAACCTATGGAAAGAAAGAACTGTTAAATTAAACTCACTCACCAGACTGAAAAACTGGTAAACTTTTTCTCTAAGGGACCAAATAATAAATATTTGCAGCTTTGCAGTCCATAAAGTGTCTATCACAAGACTATGCCTCAGCCACAGACAAGACATTAAAAAAATGAGTGAAGCTGTGTTCCAATAAAACTTTATTAACAAAAACAGGTGATGGTTTCATTTGGCCCATGGGCTCTAGTTTACCCTACCTGGACTCTCTTTCATTTCAAACCTTCCAAAAACTTAAATCACAACAGTTTCTGTTATTGGGCAAACAACCAACATTTGCATTTTCCATTTTATTTTCTGGAATGATTCCCACAACTTTATCCATAGAACAAAAAAAAAAGAAGTGTGGATCAAATGAAAGTAAGTTCCAACTCTTCTTTCTCTCTAATAATCTCCATGAGTTCCCTGCGATTTCCATTCACCTTGTGTAGGAGCTGATTAGTGTCTGCTCACATGGGACGTCTTTACCAAATGCACATCCTTGTGGAATTTGTCACCTCTGGAGCTCTCCAATGGTGGCCCCTAACTTTCCAGTCTGAACTATCAGATAGTTTCAAAATCTCTGAATTGGTTCAACCTAGAGAGTCATCGAGGTCTCTGTGCTTGTCCCCCTGGGAAGGAGGCAGGGTCTGCCCACGTACGGTATATTCCTGGCCTTTTTTAGACTCAACAATGATATCCTTTGTTGCTCTGATGCAACTCTTCGTGTGTGGTAGAGAGTACATCTCATAGTTTTCTACACTTGCCAGAAATGTGTCAAGACTTATTTTGCTCTCATCAGTGTAACATATCTGACTAGTTTATACAACAAACTTTCTTACTTTACCCTGAACAAGACATTTGCATAACTTTGCACCCTGTGGCTGTTTAACATAATGCTCAATACTGTTACTCAGAAAGTTGAAGACTTTTAACATGAAGTGTGTAACAAATGGATGGATATGCTCCAAAAAGTTCAACTTAAAACATCTTGTAAATAATAAAATCCAAACTAAGTTCATATTAAGGAAGTTATGAGTCAAAATAAGCTCCACTCCTAACACATTTTTTATTATGTTTGGCAGACAATGGAAATTGCGTGAAAATAGAATACTGCTGTAATTTTTATTGGTATAATTAGTATAATATTCTGATATTTGATTTTACCTACATATTGTAAAATCATATATCATTCTGGAATATAAAGATTTGAACACTCTCTCCAATTACTTTGGCGCCTTCAGTTACTCTCTCCTGCTTGTTTTGCAAAAGTAGGTAGCATGTTTGAGCATCAGTTATATTAAAAAAAAAAAATTCGCTAACTGCACATACCCTTCCAGTTACCCCTCTACGTCTCTTCTTCTTTAAGCACCTTGTAAATGTTACCTATTTTAATTTCCATTCTCTATATCCCACTGCAATCCAGCTTTCTCCCTTACCATGCTACCAAAGCCACTAATGTTTAGGTGACTGATTATTTTTGTGCATCTACTGGGGATTTTTCATTACGTGTTAACCACTCCTTCCTTGGAACATATTCTTCCACTGACGTCTATAATTCTAACCTTTTTTCCTCTCAGCGCTTTTGTAAAGCTCCTCTTCTGCCGGGGACACTGTGGACTAGTGTCTGCAACTTTGATGGCTGCCGGGAATCTTTTTTTTTTTTTAATGTTTATTTATTTTTGGGAGACAGTGAAAGACAGAGTGTGATGGGGGTGGGGTAGAGAGAGAGGGAGGCACAGAATCCGAAGCAGGCTCCAGGCTCTGAGCTGTCAGCACAGAGCCCCATGCGGGGCTCGAACTCACAGACAGTGAGATCATGACCTGAGCCCAGTGGGACGCTCAACCGACTGAGCCACCCAGGTGCCCCAATGGCTGCTGGGCATCTTAAGCTTATAGCCAAAACTGAATGCGTCATCTCTACCTCTCCACTAAATAGTTTCTCCTTAGGCATTTCCCACTGCCCAAGCCAGAATCAGTTTCCCCTGACTCTTTCCTCTCCTTCATTTTCGGTATTCAGTCAAAAATCAACTCTTATTCAGCCTACCGCCTAATAATTTTTCAGGTTTTTTTCTCTTTTCCCAATAGCTCCATCATTTTCCCATTCTAAGTCACCCTAGTTACTCACCCGGGTTATTGAAACTGTCCTCTAACTTGCTTGCCTCCATTCCTTCCCCCAGGTCATTCTCTACAATGAAGTCCAAGAGCTTGAATGTGTTACTGTGGTCCTCTGAATCCTTGTGTATAACACTTCAGTGGCTTTCTGATGCTCTTGAGTTCAGGGATGGTTCATACAATCCTTATCTGTCTAGCATCCTTTTGTGTCACTCACACACCAAGGACCATCCACGCTGAACTGTATTACAAGCATTCATAATATAATTCTTTTAGCATCTCTCTCCTCTTCCAGAACATTCTAAGCCATCTTCGTTGGCTGGTTAGCTTCCGTTCTTCATTTGAGTTTCAGCTTATATATCACTTAATACCAGACATTTTTCTCTGAACCCATCTCATCTCCCAGGCTGGCTAGATATTCCTGCCATGTAGTCCTGAGGTGTTTTTTTCTCTAAAGTTGAATATCACACTTTAAGTTATAACCTGTTTGATTTTTCTCCCCACTAAACTGTAAGCCCATGTGGCCAGAAAATATTTCTGTGTTGTTCATGCTGTATGAGTTATAAAAAATAATAGATGGATAAACTGATATGGTCCACATAAAGCTAATAGTTCAATAGAAGAAACAGACATTAAGTAAATAAACAAGCAGATTAAGTAAATAATAACACTTGATTGAGAAAAGTTCTATCAAGCCAAACTGAGTGTTTTAAAACAGACACCTAGAACCACTGATGGGTTTATTCAGCGGTATAGCATAATGTTGTACCTTTTAAAACTTTTAAAAATAGTTCTTTTTTCTACATTAAAAACAAATAGAAACCAAAACAGTAGAAATAAAATCACCAAATAAAAGACTGTGGTACTCCTCCAGTTGGGAGTAATGGAAATAGAATGTTATTTATCTAATATTTCATCTTTTATTATTCAGAATGGAAAAAGCTCAGGTTAAAGCAAGATAACGATCTTGATGTACAGCTGAAAATAAAAAGAAACGTATAACTTTGGGGAAATCTTTGAACACCTGACAGGGTCAATTTGAGAGTAGTTAGTTCCCTTTCAAGTTTTCTTGTTCCTGGAATCCAAAGTCCTGTTTTTAAATCTAGGCACAAAGATACAACTCGTTTCTGCTTATTTTCCATCTTCTCTCAGATAGGATCCAAATTTTGATGCTATGGTGCTTCTGTAAAGCCCCATAGAGGGACTAGCCCCCTCCAGCTGACCAGCTAGACTTCACAAAACACAGCAGCCCAGTGGCTGAGCATGATGTCTGATGTCTCCCAGAAGAAAAAAAAAAAAATCTTTCAATAGACAAACAACGGTCATTCTGTGACATCCTTGTCACAAATATTCATGTAAGAATCGAAAGGGAAAGAGATCTGAGAAGGTCTGTAATTGTCAAATCCTTAGGGGAAAAAAGAGAAACAAGGAGAAAAAAAAGTCATTTTTATTTGTACCATGCACTGTGTCTGCTTGCCATCAAAAGGATGAATGACAGAAAGGTCCTGACATCCAAGATGCCTGGGAAGGATAGACACCTACCGCTTTCACATCAGGCATTACAACATGAGGTAGCTACAACCACATTTTTCAATATCTTTCAGTAATAGAATAAAACAAAAGCTATTTCTGTGCACAGAAAAAGCTATACTAAAGAAAATCTTGCCTGTTATTACATGACCCACCATCCTAACCATTTCAGTTATGTAATACACAAAGAACTTATTTCTTTTTTTTTTTTTTTTTAACGTTTATTTATTTTTGAGACGGAGAGAGACAGAGCATGAACGGGGGAGGGGCAGAGAGAGAGGGAGACACAGAACCGGAAGCAGGCTCCAGGCTCTGAGCCATCAGCCCAGAGCCCGACGCGGGGTTCGAACTCACGGACCGCGAGATCGTGACCTGAGCTGAAGTCGGACGCTTAACCGACTGAGCCACCCAGGCGCCCCCAAATAGCTAATTTCTAATTAACTTGCACAATGCTGAGGGCAGTGAATCCCCCAGAAAGTATTTTCCTGATGCACATCTTCTTCCCGGCTATGTGGTATGACTAAAGTAACTCCCATAACGCAAAATTATGGCATGTGTGAAAACACTTGAAAATTTGGAGGATTAACCGCCTTTGTCTTTATTATTGACTTAAGGCAGACTCTTCTTACCAGTTTGGTGGCCCGGAGTTGCTGCTTGGGTGTAGCTACAGATGACTAACTGATCAGATCATTTAAAGATGGTATTTCACTAAGGAATTAATGCACAACATCAGAGCCCATTTCTAACTAAAGCATTCTAGACATACGGCTTGTGCCTCTGTAGAAGTTTAAGCTCACTTAGATAAGAATCTTTCCCATTTGTCCTCTGAAATCCTCCAGATAAATGAATGGACTGATGCCTCCCCATCCTCTATACTATCCATCTGCTCATCAGAACCACCACCGGAATCCAGTTTCTAGACAGAGGAGAAGTTACAGCTGAATTCCTTCTGTGCTAATTTCATGGTTGGTGATGGCTCTTTTCCATTTATTTTGTGTATGTTGGAAAGTTTTGTCTCCCGATATCCAGTGTCCAAAGCAGCAAGCAGTTTGGTTTTTTGCTTTCTCCCTCTAATGAGGTCATTTTTCCCCCTTTTCTTTTCTCTCCTTTTCTAATTCTCTTCTAATTCACAGGGAGGCGACAGACACATCATGACTTTCAGTCATCTCACCTGATACAGCTGATGAGTGAGAATTACAGACTTGCCTGCAGGAGTTGAGAGCACATATATTTCCCTCATCATGCTGACCGTTCTCTAGAAACTCCTGGCACAGTCACCAACCAGTTGGTAGAAATTATCAGACTTTAACTTCACTAGCAATATGGCTTGGAAACTTAGAGTGTCGAGTTCTAATTATGGTTGAGCAGGAGCTCATCTAAGACACTGTGGTCTTTATGTTGTTCATAAGACCATCTTGTAAAGAGAACCTTGTTTTGATAAACTAAACATTCTCAGTGGAGCTCCAATAAACAAAGAAGTACATAACTACAGAACTACCAGGGAGCTTTATCCAATGACATTGTTATTCAGATCCAGGGGTCTGAACTTCGTCCTTACCTCTTATTATCAATTTCCTCAAACTATTTCAAATTATTTATTTGTTAGAATGATAAAGTAAATGGAGCTTTTCTGTAATGAACGCAATTTTACATCTTGTTCCTAGGATTAATTGTTGATTAAAAAACTTGTTGCGATCTCCGTAATTCTTTTTTGTTCCATTATTATAGATACCCAGGAAATGCTTATCACGGAGTTCTTGTGCTTTAGGAATAATTCCATGCCAGGTCTGACTATGTCACAATGCTTAATAGAATGTATACAATCATCTAACTCATAAAAAGACAGTGTTAACAAAATCCTTTATGCCTTTAACGCCACTCATACTCTTACATAACCAAGATCCAAGCTAGGGTCACCCTGAATCCTGAAGAAATAAATAATATTGCTGATCTTGTTCTACCACCCAGCAAGTTGGCTAGTCCCTAATCCCTCCACTTTATCTAGTTTATGTGTAACTTTATGAGTTCGGTGCTTAACCATTCATCCTGAAACACTGATCCAGCAACTTGAAGCTGCCTTAATTAGAGTCCTATACACTTTATATCCTTTAATTTTCAGTTCTGCCCATTCCCAGCCCTGGGAAATCGACTTTTTACAATTCAACTCTTAGCCCCCCCACATGAAAATAAAAGGCACAAAATCGTGCATGTGAGAACCACCAAAACATTTACATCTTATTTACTGTAAACTACCTCACAGCAGCTTACAATGTTTTTAGGTTTATTTATGTATTTTTGAGAGAGACAGAGGGAGAGAGAAAGAGAGCATGAGCAAGGGAGGAACAGAAAGAGAGAGAGAGAGAGAAAGAGAGCATGAGCAAGGGAGGAACAGAAAGAGAGAGAGAGAGAGAGCATGAGCAAGGGAGGAACAGAAAGAGAGAGAGAGAGAGATTGAGAGAGAGAGAGAGAGAGAGAGAGAGAGAGAGAGAAAGAATCCCAAGCAGGTTCCACACTGTCAACACAGAGCCTGATGTGGCACTCAAGCCCACCAACTGTGACGTCATGACCTGAGCCGAAATCAGGAGTTGATCGCTTAACCAACCGAGCCATCCAGGTGCCCCAGCAGCTCACAATTCTTTAGTTGACTCTGCTGCTTCTTTCTCCAGCCCTGCTGAAATCATTTGCCTCAGTCCTCAGCCTCTCAGTCCACCCACCCAATCTGGGTCTTGCCTCCACATTGACTGGGAAGATAGATCCTTTGTCACAACATCCCTCCTCTACTCTTTCCTCCACTTCCTCTATGTCTATCCACTTCTGCCTCTCACTTTCTCGGTACTTTCATGTTCCTACTGATCTTCCACTCCCTTTTCAGAAAAAGAGGTGCCTTTCTCCTTGCCAAAATCATTCCCTCCGTCTGTGCTAAGGGTACTTCACCTCTCCCATCTCTTCTGGCACCTTATTCCTTCAGATAAATTCTCTTTTCCAAATCTATCTTTTCCTCTTCTCCTCTGCCTAGAAACATACTTACACTGTCCCCAATTTTACAGACTTTATTTCTTACTCTAATATGTCTTTGAACAGCCTACATGCAATATTATCTCCCCTCTCGTATCCATTTTCTTATAAATAGTTAACTCCTCAAGCCTTTGCCCACTGTGCTTTGAGTGTTTCAATATAAAGATTCTGTTGCCACATTTCATGGCTATTTCTCAATCCCCATCTTGATGTTTGTGGCACTTACCATTTTTTATCAGTCCTTTCAGCCCTTCCTCTTTCTTCAGCCCTGGGGACTTTCCTGTTCTTCTTCTTCTTGGGGTTTTCTTGCCTTGGCCAACGGAACCATCATTCTCTCAGGAACTGACTATTTTAAACCCAGTTTGTCACTTTTCCAGATGCACCAGCCCATAGTTAGCTGATGTCCTTTCAGGATGAATGCCTGGCACCTGCATGTTCATGTAACCACAGAGAGGGGGTGTTAATCAGGAATCTTGAATGTCATCGAAGCTTATAAATCTATTTCTTCGGCCATACTGCTCTCGTGTGTGCATCAGAGAATGCTTGGATATCCGAGCTAGAGGGGATGATGGGGGTTTTCTTGTCCGGCATTTCCATCTGAGAGGTGAAAAGGCAAAACCCACTCTCACCAGAAAATCAGGGATGACAACTCAGGATTCCTAGTGCGTCCCATGTGACTGGGTCAAGAAGTAAGAGCCTGAATGAAAGGAAGTTGTTTTCCTGACCCACTTCTGTAACTAACATTTCGTAACATTTGTCAAATCATTAACCTTCTCTGAATCTTATCTCCCACCGTCTCTGAAATAAGTGTTAAAGAAAAAAAAAGAAGAAGAAGAAGAAATGTTAACACAGCAGCCTCTAATGTCCTTTTAATCATTAACTTTTCATTGATTCATGATTCTTTGATATGTGCTGCAAGATATCACCTCAGGATCACAGTCAACAGTGTAAAGCCAGAGGATTCATTTTCCTTTTCTGGGAAATGTCAGTTTCTCCTTAAGATTTTCGTGTCCTGGCCAACGGTACCATCGTTCTCTCAGGAATGGACTCTTCCAGGCCCAATTTTGCTCTTTTCCAGATTCACTGGCCCATAGCGTTCGGATGTCCCTCCAGGATGAGTACCCAGCAGCAGCATATTTTTGTAACCATTAAGGAAGCTCTTATATTCCCTAGAAAGAGACTTGTTGAGCCCTATTTCCTTCATAGCAGAGGCTTGTCCTTAGAGCACCTTCTGCTCAGCCGCTTACTCCCACTCTACAGATCACCTGAGAGGCACTCATGACATACCTTGCCCAATGCCTCTACTGAACACCACCAGCCTCCCCCCTGGGCTCTTTTTTTGTTGTTCGAGTGTGAGAAGACACAGGACTGCACGAAGCATCATCAGCTCACAGAGCCAGGCCCTGAGGCAGGCAGGCAGGCAGGCAGGCACAGCGGGAACTCTCTAAAACCAGCTGGCTGGCTCATTCTGAGCCCTAGGCCATCTCAGTTGTCCTGAGATGTGGCTTCCCCAAAGGTCGTCCAAATTCAAGGGAATTAATGCCCTGTAGGATGAACTTGGACCAATAAGAGATGAAAGAGAACAACTGGCTGGCTGAAAACAAAGTGGACTCCATTGTTCCTTTCTTGCCTCAGATAGTTGCAAGTCAAAGTGATTCCATACAGCCTGTCCAGAAAAGGCCCACGTGACTGACCATTTGTTTTTCTTATAAAGCTGTGGCTTGCCCTCCCTCTTTATCTCTCTTTCTATTTCCCTTTATTTTTCCTTCTCGAAGAATTCATGCACAAATAAAGTGTTCCCAAGAAAGTTTTGTTTCATGCCTCTACTTCTAGGAAAACCGAACAGAGTCAGGAACTCAGTAAACTTCGGTCCCTTCCCCCGGCTCCAGTCAGTCAATTATTCACTCACTAAGTTCTGCTTACTTTCCTGTAAATGCCATTCTCATTTATTCCTTCTTTTGCCCCTTCAGAGTCACCACCTTACCACCTTTCACCTGGAATGCAGCAAAAGGTAGGTAACTTTCTGTATTAGCCAGACTTCCCCAGAGAAACAGAACCAAAAGGTACGCAGTTCTAGTCTGAAGGCTGGCAGGCTCAAGACCCAGGAAGAGTAGATATTTCAGTTGGAGTACAAAGGCAGGAAAAACCAATGTCCCAGCTGGAAGCAGTCAGAATGGAGCAAATTTCCTCAGAGGGTCAGCTTTTTTTTTTTTTTTTTTTTTTTCTATTCAGACCTTCAGCTGATTAGATGAAGCCCACCCACGTGAGGGAAAGCCTCTACTTCAGTCAGTCTGCCAATTCAAATGTTAATCTCATCCAGAAACATCTTCACAGACACACCCAAAATAATGTTCGGCCAAATGTTTGGGCATCCTGCGGTCTCGCCAAGTTGATACATAAAATTAACTACCACACTCATATTTCCCCCTTTGGTCTCTGATCCTCCAAATCCACTGTATACTATAGCTAGTTTAATCTTCTCAGAAAAAGTCATCTCCCTCTTTCCAATAGACTTTAACATCTCCTCATGATTTTTAGTATAATGTTCAAGTGTCTTTCCCTGGGATAATAGATTCTTCGTTTTATTTCTCTTATTAATTGACACAAACTATCCCCTATCATTCCTGTATGTTTATTCTCTGTTCCAAAGATACTCATTGGGTACTCATTTTTATCTCATAAACAGGCTATACCTCTATGCATCAATCTTTCTTCTCCATGTTTTTCGCCACTGTCTATTTTATATAACTTCTTTCAGAATGTATACTCCACCAGGGCAGAGCTTATCTGTCTCGTGCCCCCTTACACAATGCTTAGCACTAATAGTGTGTTGGATAATGACCAGACCCTCTGCCTTGAAACCTTGTGTGGGCCCAAAGCAGAGGGAAATAACACATGGAAAAAATGTAACTGTGGCATAGCTCTGATTTCCCTCTGCTGTTATGGGATTACCCTGAAATGCTGAGATAGCTCCCTATAACCTGTAACATTGCACATCTGCCTTGGATTTCTTCTTCCCTGCATGCTGAAAATCGGAAGCCTCTCTCTGGAGGAACTAAGCAAATATAAGACAGCCTAGACTACTCACTTCTATTCGTGGTCTCGTGCCAACATTTACCATGCTTGTCTGCTGACATGGTAGCGACTTGAAGTAAAGCCTAACTAAAGTAAGTCTAGGTAGTCATTTTTATCAGGTTTCAAACACGGACCAAACTACATGGTCTGCAATATTTCCAACAAGTAACCAATAAATACTTATTTAAATGAAGGAGGGAAGGTGAATGACCGAAGCCCTCATTTTCTCTGAAGGAACAATTCAAATCTTACCTTCTTCCGGAAAGTGTTCCCAAGTGCTTTTTATTGTACACTAAAATGAGCTCTCCTACGTGCATTTGGCAGTTTTGTGTGGAGCCCTCATTTGGTTCTTAATGATTGGCTTCCTTGTATTGAAATTGAAATTTCTGGAAGTATATGTCTTGTTATGCAATTATATACCATAAGCTCTTTGAAGAATTTGTAGCCGTGTTCTAGATCTCTTTGTTTCCCGGAGTTGACATAACATTTGCACAAAGTAGTATCCAAATGTTCTTCTTTTTTCCTCTCTTTATTTTTTTTTTTTCTTAGTAATGCCATGTAATCGTCCTGGGGGTTATGAATAGTGGAAAGATGATGCCTGCATAAATTCCATTTCTGAACTTCCATAAGGGCAAATTTGGTCTATCATTTTTTGGTTTATTTTTTGTCTATTTGGTTTATTTTTATTTTTGTTAGACTCTGCAGAACTATATGTAAGACTTGTAAATAAGTTGGTAAAGTAAGGTTGGTTGAATTATGAAGGATGGGGAAAAAAATAGGCTGTTAAGAAATGTTGATTCCTTTCATATCATCCAAGAAGAGATTATTACCAAATAGAGAGATATCTAACAAAAACTTTAACCATAAGCAGGCAAGGGAGTTATGAATGATTTTAATTCTTTAAATTTTATAACTGTTTTGTTATGTCTATAATTTAACAAATATATCCCTTAGAGTCAAAAGATATTAAATGTTATTGTCAAAAGAGGGAAGCATTTAAATGGGTTTCTACTATGTGTCTTCAACTTCTACTCTGTAGATCTACCTTAAAGCTATAAAAGAATCAAGGAATCAGCATTCTTGCTTCTGGTCCCAGCATTGCTATGACTAAAATAAACATCTGGAGACCGTGTTCTTTTCTTATTTGAAAAAAACAGAGTAATTTCATTTCCCACACCCTAGCAATTCAATTTTATTTTTCTTCTTTAGGATGATGTGGTAAGGCCCATAATGCTTACTATGACTGTGTTCTTCACCCTCAGTTCCTATTAGTTCTAAAATATTGAATTTGATTTTTGAAAGTAAGAATCGGGAAGAATAATTTGGAAATTTTCTGATAAGGAGTCACCTTCCTACAGCAACGTAGAATAATTAGTTGTCATAATTTCTTACCATCATATTATTTGGAAGCAAGAATTATTTAATATTGAAGGCCATCAATGAGTTTTCACTGCAGCTCTGTCTTAGGAAAAAAACAAAAAACAAAAAACTTTCCAGTCTTCTTTGTAGTGATACCATCAAAGACCTGTGAATTAGTATTAAAGTATCTAAGGCCTTAGGGTCCTGGGAGCCAATTGATGATTCATGGTCTATAAAAAACAGATGGTACTAATAAAACATCATTTCCTTGGAGATGTACAAACTGAGACAACACATGGTCAGGATGAACCAGAATTAAGCATGGGCAGGGGGGATAAGGGTTCACAGCTCCCATAGAAACAATGGGATTTTCTAATCCAATCCTCTGTCCTGAATGAATTGTCAAAGGTTCATATCAAACCTGTGAGGGACTTCAAAGTTATGAAACAGTATGCATGTTCTTAAGGGCAGCATGAGTAAGATTAACTGGAATTGCTCATCAGAGCTAAATAGAAAGTCAACATTTATCATTCTCTCAGTGTCATAGGCAGAACGATGTCCATATACTAATTCAAAGATGTCTGCATACTAATCCCCAGATCCTGTATTATCTTACATGGCAAGGGATTATTAAACTTGAAGATGGAATTGAGATTGCTAATAGGTTGACTTTGAGATAGAAGACTATCCTGTATTATTTGGGTGGGTCCAAGGAGTGAACAAGGGAGTCAGAATAGTCAGTGTCAGAGTTATGTGATCCGAGACAAGCTCCACTGGCTATCGGTGGCTTTGAAGGTGGAAGACAGCCAGGAGCCAAGAAATTCAGGTGGAAAAGCAAGAAAATGAATTCTCTCCGAAAGCCTCCACAAAAGGAACAAAGCCCCATCGGTCCATTAACTAGCCCAGTTGAGACCCATTTTGACCCCAATCTTTGGAACTGTAACATAATAAATATTTTAAACCACTAAGTTTGTGGCAATTTGTTACAACAGCAATAAGAAATGAATATAATCAGCAAATGGTTTAAATCCCTGAATCCTTTTGTTTGAATACATACTTCTTATTTACTACTACATAGCAGTTTAACTCAGTTTATATATTCATCTATAAACATCCCTATACTTGCTTAAGGACAGGGACCATGATTTATTTGATTTTTTGCCCTTAACAACCTCCTCATATTTTTTCGTTCTGAGAAGTTAAATAAGTTGGTAGTTTTTTGCTTAATTCACGTGGCAATAATGTGCTATCAGTCAGCCAACAGTCATGAACAGCCCCATCCTTACGGTACTTGGGAATCTGTGCAGGAGAATTTCATTGTAATAATTCATCTCCAGCATTATCTCACGTCTCTCTGGATGTTACTCTAATCGTGAAATTTTAGAGATGGAAATGTTAAATTGTGTCCATTGCCCTGATCTTAGATGAGTGCTAAGGCACAGATTGATAACTTTCTCTATTCAGTATTAGTGAATCCTGTGTTCGATCTTGAATCAGTCCTCTTTCCAAAACAAAATGCCGATTCTCTACATTCCAACTTGTCTTGAATGGCAAGTGAGAGAATACGAACAATGTTTCATATTCCCAAACTATCAAACTATAGTTTGATAGCAAACTATCAAAGTAAACCTAAGGAATAGTAGTTAAAGCATAACCATTTCATCAAAAAGGAGCAGCCTGTTTGGAGGTCTTGCTGAAGAGGCAATCTTATGAATGTGGAATGGTTAACTACCACTTGCCTAGAGTAAGTATTTCTATAAACAAGAAGTAAAAAGATATCATATGCAACTTAGTTATATATAACAAATCATCCTCCAGGTTATTTAAAAAGTGTTTACTTTCAAAACTAAACCCTTATGCTCCTTTTTCTGATTCAATCCTCAAGCTGTAGAAAAGCAGACATTAACTTCAACCATCTGGCCACTCACCAGGGCACTATGTGAAAAGACAACAGGCTGTCCAAACTTACCATTTAAAAAAAAAATCTTTGGGATGAAGTGTTGTAGTCAACCTCAAATAGAACTTTCTCATATTGGATATTTGTAGTCAATCTTGAACTCAATTTTCTGTTCTTTGGCTGGGTCAGGAAGAAGAAAACACATTCACGAGGTGTTTTGTGAGGTCGAAGATTCTTTTCTACAAACAATACAAAATAACAATGTGCAGCGGTCTTAGAATGTTATCATCAACTTGAAATTTATACACATTTTCGCTCTCCTTCCCTCTTATCTTCTGTGATCCCTTCTCTATTGGTTGCTTCTGCCTCTTCTCTTTTCACCCTTCTCCCTGTTTCATTACTGACAAAGTCTGAAGAGGGGTGAACTGACAGACGTTGTGCCTTTAATAGTCAACAAATACCAGCAAACTAACTTGACCTTGGAATATGCGAAATGGAAGAAGATGGACGTTTGAAAAGTTGTGTTTGTTTTGCTGGATGGAAGAAGATTGGTTTTGGTTTTGGCTGTTAATAAAATTTCTAGAGATTTTTGCCCCCTCCTCCACATCTTCACCGTCAGGATGTTCTTGCTTTATGTATACAGAACTAGTTACCTTGCATGGCTTATTTTATTATTATTGCTCTCATGTTCCATATCGTCATTAACTGGCGCCTTCTACTGATGACTTCTCTTTTAAACGTAGCAAGCAATATTTCACTACGATATTTTCATCACGTCTATTCATTGCGATGGTTTAATGATGTCAAAAACAAAACAAATTCCACCTGATTTCGGATAGGCAGCAAATGTATAGCTTGTAGGAAAAATCAAGGTATTTGGAATCAGTTCAATAAGGGAAGAGGCAATCCTCCATAAGTTAAAATAAAGGTATCATGCTTTGGAGTCACCAAGGTCACCCAGTCAAACTATATTAGTTTGTAATTTTAAAACACTGAAGCCTATAAAATTTAAATGAGGAGCTTAAAGCTGCAAAATTAGTTGCAGGCACAAATGGAACTGAACTCTGTCCTCCTTCCTCTCAGACCAGTGGAATGTTAATCACAGAATATTAATCATAGTCTCTGCTGCTGTGAAGCAGAAGCAAGTGTTCTTGGTTTCACAGAGTACTGGGAATAGGAAGGTAGAATTTCAGTCCCCTGGAATGTAACTCCAGAGGAATCGTATATGTCATGGCACTGGCCACAGTTTTATTTAATTTTGAGTGTCACCGTAACCCAGGGAAACCCTTTTAAATAATCTTAAAGGCATGCAAATCCCACCCTCCATTGTGGGGGGTGGGGGGTGGGGGAACCAAATGACTTTTGAGCGTTCCAAAATGTGGCCTGGTTAAAGAGCATAAAAACATAACAGAACAAAAACAAACCACCAAAAAACTTGAGGCCACATAGAAGGCCACAAAACCGGTATCCTGTAGCTAGCAGCATTCACGTTAGAATCTTCCGATGACCTTGTTGGGCCAGATATAGTGCCCTGCAGGAAACGAGTTTCTTCGTTCTTCAGTCCATCTGTGACAAGTGCTCATGTACCTAAAGACTGGACTCCATCGGGGGTCTTCCTATAACTTGTCATCTAGAGTACCCTAAAACATTATAGATGGTTACACAAGCTATGCTCCTGGCTATGTAGAGCCCAGATAGAAGATCATTTTATATGCATTCATATGCAAATAAAAGAACAGAAGGGAGCACACCTGACTCTGACCTCTTGTGACCCCTGGCACAGGACTCTCTCTGACAATGGCATAAAGCCGGGAGCATCATTTTTTTTTTTTTCTAGGAAGTGTCAGAAAATCAATACTCTAGGCTTTGCAGGCCATATTGTCTCTATCAAAACTACTCAACTCTGCTGATGTAGTGTGAAAGAAGCCATAGACAATAAGTGAAGGCATGAGTGTGTCAGTGTTCCAATAAAACTTTATTTATGAACCTGAAACTTGAATTTTAAATCATTTTCCTATGCCGTGAAATAGTCGTCTTTCGATTTTTTTTAACTTTTTTAAAATATAAAAACAAATCCTAGCTCCAAGACCATTCAAAACGAGGGACATTTTGTTAAATATTTGGTAATTATTCTCTGTTATATATCCCAAATGTCTCTAATTCATGCTGCAACAATTCCAAATCATTCTAAACTCCTTTGTGTTTTGAGTATGCATAAGCATTTGGATGAGGTCCAGATACTTATATTCTGGAGCAATAGAGTGTAAAATCAAGAAGTAACTCCTTAGGCCTGGACGTCTGAGATTCAGTGGATAAATTCAAGTCTAACTTCAGAGTTTGGTGATGTGCTGGGACAATTAAACACATGTGGCTGACTTTTTCAGAGGGGAGTAAAACAAAGTTTACTGCTTTAGTAAATCCTAATCATATATAGTGTGCGGCAGATAAAAGAAGAAAATGAGTGGAGGTACAGCAATGCTAAAGTTAACATATTATCACTTGCAAGTTCCTGAAGGGGGTTAATCATTTACATTTGGTGTAAAGAACTTTTACATGGAATGTTAAATAGCAATCCCCCCCCCCCAAATTCTGTTTGAGATGATTAGAGTATAGTTTGCTATTTTATTTATTCTTTTTTTCCCACCAGTTGACCGTCACAAGTGGAAAAATGAACATAAAATCTAAGTTTTGTTTATTCTTTGACCTTCTGAAGTGTGAGCTTTAAACGTTTCTTCCAATTTAGATCTAATTGAATACCTAATCTAATTGGTCAGGCACCTACTCTGCAGATACAAAGGTGAATAAGGCATCATTCCGCTCTGAGTTGCCCAAAATCTATGTCGAAGGCACTCACACCTTGTTTCAGTCATGCCAATATGAATTGAGCTGGCTGACAGCTGTCCCTCTCTGGTTCAACTAGTCCCAACCCCTATATCCTCAGGATTTCTCCAGTGCTCCATGAATTACTTTCCCCAGTGTCTCCTACTCTGTATGAAACTCTCATGAATTCCCAAAGCCCATGTCAAAAGAAGGAAGACTCAGCTGGGAAAGAGTCCAGGGAACCTAGGACCAATTCTAAGCTAATTACTTATGACCCACTTCCTGTGTGTTTCCTAAGCGCCAAAATAACACTCTAAGAGGAGAGAACACAGAGCAGGTGTTAAGACACCAAATAAAGAAATATTACTAGTCAGCAACTGTTACCTGAAAGTGCTTATTTATGCAAGTAGGGGATGGGTTTGACCTACGTGACTCATTTCAAGGTAGGCAAGCCTTTATTAGAGTTCTAATAAGGCTCCCATTGAAATCGTTCCCTGAACTGAAACACATAAAGGAAAAAGACTTAGCTCCAGGAGACTCAACTTGCTAGATTTTCTGAGCAAGGTAGGTCTATTTTAATTTTTCCCTCATGGCAACTAGAGTGCTGGGCCCCAGCAGGAGCCCAAGGACTTTACTTTTGAAGTATCATAAAATTTTTCCTTGCTCTGAAGGAACATGTAGCTTTCCAGCAGTCACAGAAGGTAAACTTTCCCTCCTTCACTCTCCCTGGAGAAAACCCTGAACTCAAAAGGAAAAAAATAACCCGTTATTTTCTAAGTTGGTAGTATGTTTGTTTCTTTCAAAGGCACAGTAAATCCTTAGGAGAAATAGATATTACTTTATTAAAACGTGGGTGCGGTCAGGTTTAGGTAGAAGTGTCAAGTAGAAATACCTTCGGCATTGTCCTAGCTTTTGCTCTGGGCTTTTTCATCCATTTTGGCAACCTTTTCCTCTAAAGCTTAATGCTTCATGCTTTTATCGCACCCCACAAAGGACTGCCAACCCTTACGAAAAAGATGGCCATTGGTGGGCAACATGGACCTGAAAGTGAAACTTGACCTTGTACTTAATCTATCCTGGAAAGAAAAAAATAAACAAATGCTAAAAATACCTAGAAATGCAGAAAAAAAATATTAACAGACATTCTTAAAATACAAAGCTAACCTATGAAAAAAGGAAGAGAAATCACCAGCAACCAGAAACAAGGAGGAAAAAGGAAACTAAAATCATAAATGAAATGGCCTGGTGGTCCTTATTGTTCTAAATTTCTTGTATTGTTTAAGGATTAACTTTGCGTTCAGTCAGCTATCTGTATGGAAATTTTAAAGGTAATCACTAAATGAGCTAAAATGAGTTATGTGTCTTCTTTTTTTTTTTAATTTTTTTTTTCAACGTTTATTTATTTTTGGGACAGAGAGAGACAGAGCATGAATGGGGGAGGGGCAGAGAGAGAGGGAGTCACAGAATCGGAAACAGGCTCCAGGCTCCGAGCCATCAGCCCGGAGCCTAACGCGGGGCTCGAACTCACAGACCGCGAGATCGTGACCTGGCTGAAGTTGGACGCTTAACTGACTGCGCCACCCAGGCGCCCCGAGTTATGTGTCTTCTAACCAGAGAAATTGAATGTAAAAAGCCCATTATTCCATGAGCAGTAAGGAAAGAAGAAAAAAGGCATATTTTTTAAAGTATACATTTAAAGAAGAAAATTCAGTGTATCTGCAGAATCATAAAAGTTAACAGACTAAATTTGTCAGTTAACAGACGAAGATTTTCAATTAGAATTTTCTTTAAAGCCAGGTGCATGCTGTTTCTAAAAGCTACATATAAACAAAAGAATCAGAAAAATTTAAACTAGAGCATAGAAAAAGGTATACATGACATACATTAAAAAAAGATGTACTAACTAAAAAAAAAGCTAAAATAGCTATGTTTTTCTTTTATTTTTTAAAATTTACATCCAAATTAGTTAGCATATAGTGCAACAATGATTTCAGGAGTAGATTCCTTAGTGCCCCTTACCCATTTAGCCCATCCCCCCCCACAACCCTTCCTGTAACCCTCAGTTTGTTCTCCATATTTATGAGTCTCTTCTGTTTTGTCCCCCTCCCTGTTTTTATATTATTTTTGTTTTCCCTTCCCTTATGACTTCACTCATATGAGGACTTTAAGAGATAAAATAGTTATTTTAATGTCAAACAAAACAGATACTAAGACAAAATGTTTTTGGAGGGTAAAATGTCATGTGAAGATACATGACATTCACATGAAAAGCAAATCTTAGAGACTTTTTGAAGAAAATATAGATTATGTATGAAACCTCCACATCAGGAGGAATTCCCTAAACAAAGAAATCAATTAAAAAATGATACATCAGGGGCCTCTGGGTGGCTCGTCCGTTAAGCATCTGACTTCGGCTCAGGTCATGATCTCGCGGTTTGTGAGTTCGAGCCCCGCGTCAGGCTTTATGCTGACAGCTCAGAGCCTGGAGCCTGCTTCGGATTCTGTGTCTCCCTCTCTCTCTGCCCCTCATCCACTCATGTTCTGTCTCTCTCTCAAATAAAATAAAATAAAATAAAATAAAATAAAATAAACATTAAAAAATGATACATTAAAGAGGCTCCTTAGTAGCTTAGTGGTTAAGTTCCTGACTCTTGATTTCAGCTCAGGTCATGATGTCACAGTCATGGGATCCAGCCCTGCATCGGGGCTCTGTGCTGACAGTGCAGAGCCTGCTTGGAATTCTCTCTCTCTCTCCCTCCTCTCTCTCTCTCTCTCTCTTAAATAAATAAATGTTTAAAAAAATGATACATTAAAAAATTCATCTCTAAAATTATCCCATTATAGAATTAAAAGAAAAGCCAAAGCCTGGGAGAAGATGTTTGTGAACAGCACAAAAGATTAGTATACTTAAATATAAAGAAATCAATAAGAAAAAGGAAATAATTTAATGGAAACATGTGCAGACAATATTTATATGGAATTCAAAAAATAGAAACCTGAAGCTCAACTAATAAACATATGAAAAAATACACTCAACTACTGTATCTTGGCATACTATTTAGCAATCATGCTTTTTGGTATTTACCCAAAGAAGTTGTAAATTTGTGTCTACACAAAAACTTGCACAGAGATGCTTTATAACAGATTCATTCATAGTTGCCAAAATTTGGAAGGAACCAAGATCCCCGTCAGTAGGTTTATGAATAAATAAATTGTGTTACACACAGAAGAAGGAATATTACTGAGCACTACAAAGAAATGAGCTATCAAACCATGAAATGATGAGGAGGAAACTTAAAAGCATATTACTAAGTGAAAAAAGCCAATCTGAAAAGGCTCTGTACTATATGATTCCAACTATATGACATTGAAGAAAAGGCAAATCCGTGGAAACAGTGAAAAGATCAGGTTTCCAGGGGTTGGGAGTAAGAGGCTGAATAGGCAAGGATTTTTAGGGCAGTGGAAATACTCTGTATGATACTATAATGATGGATGCATGTCATAATACATTTGTCCAAGCCCATAGGATGTATAATATCAGGAGTAATCCTAATGTAAACCATGCATTTGGGGTGATTTTGATGTGTCAGTGTAGGTTCATCAGTCCTAACAAATGTACCTCTCTGGGAGATGATATTGACAATGGGGAGCCTTTACATGTGTTCGGGTAAGGGATTTATGGGAAATCTCTGTATCTTCTGCTCAAATTTTTGGAAACCTCTAACTGCCCTAAAAAAGTCTTTAGAAAATATATCTGTATATACACTGCCTAGAAATAAAAGTACAAATTACAACCACTATAGCATTTCACACTCCTCTCTAGAATGGCAATTGTTGAAAATCCTGACAATGCCAAGTGTTACCAAAAAATGTGGAATTATAGAGCTCTTATCTGATGCCGGTTGAAGAATACCTGGGAAAAAAAAGATTTTAAGTCCAATTTGTCAAAATCTAGTTAGTCTGGAAATGCAATGCACCCTATAACTCAGGAAATTCCACCCAGGAAATATCTCCCACAGGTGCTCTTAGAACTGTGCACAGGAAACCTTGTATCAGCAGTGAGTGTAATAGCAAGGAGTTGGAAACGAGCTAAATGTCTAACAGTGGAATGGATTAATATTTAATATATTTAATTTTGGTGTGTGTGACTGTTCACCAGTAAAACAACAGTAAAACAGTGAAAAAAATGGTCTAGTCCTTCAGGTATCAGTATGGTTGAGTCTTACAAACACAGTATCAGGTTACAGAAAAAATACAATACAATTTCATTTAAATAAAGTTTAAAGATGTACAAAATTGTTATACATTTTTAGCGATACTTACCGATGTCATGATGCAACTCGGAGGGGGGAAACACAAACCACCTTGGCAGTATTGATAAGGTATTGTTTCCCAAGCTGGATGATCAGGACATGGGAATTCACTGTATTATTTTCTATACTGTTCGGCATGTTTTATTTCGTATTATTAACTTTCTCTCCGTTATATATGTTGATATATCCAAAATATTTATGCATACATACATATTATTTTCATAATTTTTCTTTTAAATAAATGAAATTTTAAAAGGTCAACATTCTGATTTAAGTGTCATCGCTACATGTTTAAACCAGAGAAGGTTTCTGGCAATGGAACATGGAAATAAAACCTCCCTAACCTTTAAATGATACTGCTCATTTTCTCTATCTTTCGGATTTGCCGTCAGAGACAAATCTGGACACCTGATTCTTAGTTTTCCACTGTGCACTTATAATTAGTACCAAACCTGTTATACTGAGGGGTTCAAAATGCACTGCCTAAAGCTTATTACTTAGTGACTTACTTTCTAAATCATTTGCTCCGACTGATGGATTCTCTGAGAGTCAAGGACATTTTCAAAAAATGAGATACTCAGGAATTCTCTGCTTGACCACTGGCTCCAGCCTGAGCCAATCCTTCCGATCTTTCTCTTCTCTCTCTTAACAGGAACTACATAGCCCTGGTTGCCATGCGGTCCTTCTCCACGATGTCAGTCATCAGCTCACCCGCCTTACGTTTTACTGTGAGGTCTCTAGGAGCGCGCTGAGTACCGGATGCTTGCTGGCTGTTCTAGTCCGTACCGGGCCAGAAAAATTCATCATAATTCACTGAAACGTACAGGGGAATTCAAGCTGTTATTTTTCCTAGGAGATGTCCTATAAATGATAATCTCTTTTTCCAATAAAGTTTTTTAAGTGGAGGTTTCTTTCTTTCTTTTTTTTTTTTCCCTAACTGATTCAAGCATATTATGTTTCGATGAGTCATTCGGTCATTAGTCCATATTTTCTGAACTGAACTGCGCAGTGAAACAGCCCATGCAAACCTAGTTAGTACAGCTGGGATTTGTAGGTGCATAATGGCACTCTCTGATGTCTCACTGTAGCATTATTATGTCATATGTCTTCTATGCTGGAGGGCGAAAGCAACTTAGGTATTTTACTCTTTTTCATGATCAGGAAAATGGCAATGAGCCAGTTCTGTTAAGACACCTGAATCTCTTACAAGTTTCCCAATTAATCCAAAGGAACAAGTTCACCATGTGTGCAGATATTTAGCTGTTGTTGTGACTGGGCTTGGACAACTGTGTAGCTGTGTTTGCAACGTTTGAAAAAAGTATGGCATGTTCATAGAATGGACTAGCAGGCACCCATTTAAAATTACGTTTGAAAATAATATATACTAGTATGGAAATATATTCACAACAGACTAAGGGAAAGAAGTAGACCTCAAAGCAATATAATCTGGTTTTATATTTACAAATAGCAATAATATGAAGTCAAAGAGACTTTTAAAATGGAGATGAGTAATTACCCCTGTGCTGTCGAAATTACAAACAACCTTTCTCTTAACTTTTCCTTATCTGTATCTTTCAATCATGTCCGAACAATTATATAGTATCTATGTAATAATAAACAAAGAAAGAAAGAAAAGAAATCCACTGGATTTAAAGCCACTTAAATTAAAATGCAAAATGACAGATTTAACCAGAAATCAAGCTTTGGTTTTTAAAGAGGGAAAAACGCTTCAAAAACCGTGGAACTTCAATGTTATTTCTGCGTTGAATACATGAGGAAATGATTGCTGGTAGCTGAAAGCCAAATCACAAGCAAATTCTGTCAGCCTTTTGCAAAAGTAACATCAAGCTAGAGCCAGCTAAAGAAGGACTAGGAGAAATTAATCCTATCGAGGAGCTGCTAATTAATTTAAGGACCAAACTTCCTTATCAGTGAAAATTACCAACCAGCCAGAAAAAGGTGAATCCAAAGACTTTGGCAAATTGCTTTAGCTGTTATCAATGGGATTGGACCCTCGGGCATGCCTGAGATAAGGGTGGAGCCTTGGGCCTGAGCAAGAAGGGTGATGTGTCTCTTAGTCGTATAGAATTATTTGCATTCATTTTTAGTTCCTTGAGAATACATGGCCTGGGGCTCTGGGTGGCTCAGTCCATTAAAGGTCTGACTGGCACAGGTCAGGACCTCATGGTTCCTGAGTTCCAGCCCCGCTTCAGTCTCTGTGCTGACAGCTCAGAGCTTGGAGCCCGCTTCAGATTCTGTGTCTCCCTCTCTCTTTCTGTCCCTCCCCGGCTCACAGCCTATCTCTGTCTCAAAAATAAATAAACACTAAAAACAAAAACAAAAACAAAAACTTTAATAAAAGTAAAAAAGAGTACATGACCTTATCCAATGTACTCCATTACACGTGTTAAAAATATTTATTATTAAAGTGATGAATCGCTAAATTCTACACCTGAAATTAACATTACTCCGTATGTTAATTAACTGAAATTTAAATAAAAACTTGAAAAAGGAAAAAAAATTATTATAATATATTTTTTTTAATTTCTTGGAATAAATGTTTCCCTCAGTGGGAAGAGATGAAGAATTCTTTGCAATAGTGGTTTGTGGGCACCTGGGTGTCTCAGTAGGTTAAACCTCTGACTCTTGATTTCTGCTTAGGTGATGATCCCAGAGTCATGGGATGGAGCAAGCACCACTCCACTCAGTGTGGCGCCTTCTTAAGATTCTCTCTCCCTCTCTAGAAATAAAAATAAATAAATAAATAAATAAATAAATAAATAGACTAGTGGTTTGATATCAAAATGATGTGACATTTATGAAAATGAGGTTTGCCTTTCTTCTAGCACTTTTTTATTAATAGCACAGTCATCTAGGCATCTTGGAGTAGTATTAAAACCTTTACATATAAATATACTACTAGAATTATTTTTGAAATCTCTTTTTTTTTTGAAATCTGATCTTTCCTCAATTAGCTTTTGCAGTTTCTACTATAATAGTTTCTGGAAAGCCTCGAAGCTTCCAGTCACTCACCTTTGTTGGAGTAAATTTTGAAACACAAAACACCAATAGGATCACGTCCCTCCCACCAAGTGTGCTTTTGAAAGAATTCATTGGTTTCCCACTGTTACACCGGAAATTCTTAACCTTGCAGTGAGGTTGCAGATGTACTCACGCTACATACAGATAAAGAAAAGAAAAGAAAAGAAAAGAAAAGAAAAGAAAAGAAAAGAAAAGAAAAGAAAAGAAAAAAAAGAAAAGAAAAGAAAAGAAAAGGGACAAAACCACTTTGTTTCCTAGTAATTGATCTGGTATTACTCAAAAGCTCTCATCCTAAAGGGCAGTAAAAGGAAAAGAATCTGAAAAGTCAAATGAGGGGAAATTTTAGAGCATGCCCATTTACACAGGTTCAGACTGTTTGGATGAGTCAACGAAATGCTAAACCTGAGTTCTATCTCCTGTCTTAAGCTTCCTCCCAGGCAACAATCAAGCTTATGGAGAAGCAGAGGTAACCCACGATATTCTGGGGGAAGTGGAAGGGAGTGGAAGGTAGTAAGGGGCTAAGGTTATCTGAAACTCCTCAGGATTCTTTGGATCCTGGCTGGTCTGGGCCATGAAGTGGCTATTCTGGGACCCTCCTCCTTGTCCCCCTGCTCCTCTGCCCCAGCATTGGAAATGCTACTGATCTTATTGACCGCTTTCACAGGTTTTTTGCTAGCCTCAATCCCCATACACTCAGTCCCCATATACTGTATCAACCTTTCTCCATTCTGGGCTCACCAGGCTCCCCAGCTCACTTAGCACTGTCTCGTACTCTTAACATAGTATATGGATGCTTCTGTGTCCCTTGCATGTCACATCCCACCCCCAGGCAGATGGGTGCCCTAGGCTGACATGTACACATGACATGACATGACATGTCATGACGTGTACTTGAAAGGGCTAAAGAGAAAGGTGCATTAATATTTTCCAAATTAGATCAATATATGACGTGTTCCCAGTCTACTCCTCTGGTCTCATCTGGCTGCATATAATTGTGGCCACACAGACATTTTGTTACTGTTTTTCCAACTTCCACTGCCTGTCAAAATGGAGTAAAGAATAATACGGACCAGCTTTACCCTCCCACCTTAAACAACCACAAAAATAGGTAAGATACAAAACACTGGTTTACAGACATTGGACAACCAGAAACACCGGACTGTCATCCCTGAGAGAGAGGAAGCAAAGAAGGAGAGCCCTACATTTGTCCCAGCTTACTGCCTGGAGTGTTTCCAGGATGCAGCCCAGGGAGAAAGAGCCCAAAAGTTTCTCGGGTGCCCTGAGTGGACGAGGTGGAGCTGAAAGCTCTAGGTGGCCAAAGCAGCTGTACGGGAGAGGAATGACTTACACAGAGAGACAGCTCCAGAGATCTAGAGGACCTTCCTTAAGTCTTCAGCTGAGTACCAATTAGCACATGTATGTGAAGAAACTATCGATAACTAGAGAAAGAAACACACAGAAGGAACAGACACCACCCCCGGGGCTCACCCAAAGCTGGGAACGGGTCACGTGCCCACCGGCGAGAACAGAAAATCTCATAACACAAGGGCCATTGGATTAAATACGCAAAAGATTATTGCCTTACTAGTTAGCCCTAGACTGAAGACTGTTCTGGTCCCACTAACAAACCTTGAAAAGGTAGAGTAAAGCTCTATACTCTTTCTAAGTAATTTAGTAGCCTCCTAGAACAAACTTCAAGAATATATAGAAAAGCAAAACTATCTAGCACTCAGCAAGGTAAAATTTGCATTCTTTGCCTACAATCAAGACTTACCAGATATACAAAAAAGCAGAAAAATACTTCCATGATGAGAAGAAAAATCAACCAATAGAAACAGACACCGAAATTACAGATTTTGGTAGATAAGAACATCAAATAGTATAATTATATGCCATGTGCTCAAGAAGCACTGGGCATGTAGGGACATGGAAGATCTTTAAAAAAAAATTTTTTTTAACATTTATTTATTTTTGAGACAGAGAGAGACAGAGCATGAATGGGGAAGGGGCAGAGAGAGAAGGAGACACAGAATCGGAAGCAGGCTCCAGGCTCTGAGCCATCAGCCCAGAGCCTGACGCGGGGCTCTAACTCACAGACCGCGAGATCATGACCTGAGCCGAAGTCGGACGCTCAACCAACTGAGCCACCCAGGAGCCCCGGAAGATCTTTTAAAAAGACTCAAATCAAACTGCTAGAGATGGAAACTGCGATTTCTGAGAATTGTCTGAACACAAACCCCTAACACATTCTGTTCCTCTTCCGGGAACACTCTTCCTTTCCCATTTTGTTGGCTAAAAGTTATTGTTACTCAGACTTCACCTCTATCATCACTTCCTTAATGAAAATCTGCCTAATCTCCAAACTAGATCACATCCCATGGTTGGCTTCATGATGATACGAATCCAAATACCACCAAGTTACTCTCTTTATCTCAATATACTTTAGGAGATTATATTAAATATTATTGAGGCGATAATGTGATTAATCCCTGTCTCCATCTCCATCCCGAGAACTGTGCTGACGTGAGTCATGTTTGGTTTTGTTCATTATTGTCTCTAATGCTTAGCATAGTATTTGGCACAGAAAAAAGATTTGACACTTGCAGAAAAGGGGAAGGGAGTTGGGGGTAACGGGGGGGGGGGGAGGGGAATCACCAAAGGAAAGGAGAAAGTCCGTATCTTCAGAAATGTTTAAAAGCAGAAACATTATACATATGATAACGTAAATCCAAAATTGGAGACAGTTTCAAATTTGACAGCTCAGATACACAAACCTCGATTGATGTACAAATCCTGTTAAGAAAAACACAAAGTGTTGCCTTTTCTTTAGCTATAGGACCCCAAAGATACACAGAATTAGATTTCTGGTTCAGACACAGATATCCCCAATCTTAAATTTTATAATAAATTGACCCTTGAACAACACGAGTTTGAACTGCATGGGTCCACTTACATGTGGATTTTTATCAATAAACGTATCAACGGTAAATGTATTTTCTCTGCTTTACGACTTTCTCAATAGCATTTTCTTTTTGCTAGCTTACTTGATTGTAAGAATACAGTATTTAATACATATAACATATAAAATATGTGTCAATCAACTGTTAATGTTATCTGTAAGGCTTCCGGCCAACCGTAGGCTATTGTGGTTAAATTTGGGGGGGGGGGTCAAAAGTTATATGTGGATTTTCAGCAACATCAGTGAGATACTCACAAGTACTAGATGTTCACTTGCTGCTTTGATTCTAATTGAGACCTCAGATGGTAGAGGAGAAATCTGATGGAGACTCTAAAATGAACCGTTTGCAGCAACAAAGTTGGAAAATCGGACCAACTCTATCCCTACTGATTGAGGGTGATAGAGGCCACAATCTCGGAATATCAGGCACACAGAGGAGCATGAGTTGTCCTGGGGCAATATGAGATATGGACAGCTTTTCTCTTACACTGCTTCCCTAGGCGAATGCTTTCTTGAAAGATAATTTTAGTAGGCTTGATTGTTGTCAGAAATTGGTTTTCAGGAGATTATTTAAATTTCCTACTATCATTCGTTGAATATTCAAATGGATGAGGTTAATTGATTTCAAGGTGCATTTTCTTTTGAGATAATGTAATGACTGCCAGTGTTGACTCTGCGGCTTAAAACTTGTGATTGACAGGATTCAAATGTTTAAGTGTTAACATTAAACATTTAAACATTTGAATTGGAAGTTAAAAATGTGTTTAAATTAGGCAAAGATAATTAATGTCCCGGTTAGCCCTGTATGTCCCCTAAGCAAAAAGGGCATCCATTAGCACCCTAAAATTCTACCTAAGTAGTCATCCAATTCTTTTAAAATGGGACAGTCACTTTGCTCTCTCTGTCATTTAAAAAGTACAGACTACCCCTGCTAGAAAAATGGGATCCTTCTCTTCTTCCCAAGCTATAAATCTGATGCAGGACTAGGAGTCCATGACTGTCATAATATATCTTCCTAGATTTTTCTCACGATAGGAAGATAAAATTGCTCATATCTGAAAAAGTAGTGTGTTGTGATGTATGTTGTGCAAAATCTGTACTCGTTGGGTGATGCTGTTATGCTAAGGTAACAAAGGTTACACGTCATTTCCACCCACAACCATCGACCAAAACTAGCCACAAGGCTCTGCATAATTGCAAAGAGGCTGAGAACTTTGAGCACCACAATCTCTAGTCCAATCCTCATCACATTCTTTAAGAATATGACACTTGAGAAGAGAAATGCCAGCAATTGTGTGTGTGTGTGTGTGTGTGTGTGTGTGTATGTGTAAATGTTCATCTGCCCCTCTTAAATCACTCTCTTGTGGTGTCACAGAAACTGGGGGCTAGGTTTTTTAAAAATATATATTTTTTAACGTTTATTTATTTTTGAGAGAGAGAGACAGAGCACGAACAGGGGAGGGACAGAGAGAGGGAGAGGGAGACACAGTATCTGAAACAGGTTCCAGGCTCTGAGCTGTCAGCACAGAGTCTGACGCGGGGCTCAAACTCGGAACTGCAAGATCATGACCTATAGGACCCAAGTAGGACACTTAACTGACTAGCTCCAATAAGAGAAGAATAGTGCCTTGATGGTACTGTTAAAAGATAAACTGAGACTATTAACATTTTTTAAGAGTTTAAGTTTGAAGACAGCAAACTTAATGGATAAATGTGTGCCCTGACCGCTCCACTCATCAGTCATACCCCTGTCTCTCTCCCTCTCTTTGGACCTCCCTATTCCCTGAGACACACAGTATTGAATTTAGGCCAACTAATAACCCTACAATGGTATTATACAACAAACCCTAAGTGCTCAAGTGAAAGGAAGAGTCATGTGTCTCATACTTTAAATCAAAAGCTAGAAATGATTGTGTGGAGTGGGGAAGGCATGTCAAAAGCCAAGATTGGCCCAGTAGTAATCAAATATGCCTCTTGTATCAATGTTAGCCAAGCTGTGAATGCAAAGGAAAGGTTCTTTTTTTTTTTTTAACTTTACTTGTATGTTTTGAGAGAGAGACAACACAAGTGGAGGGAGGGAGGGGCAGGGAGAGAAAGAATCCCGAGCAGGCTCCACACTATCAGTGGAGAGCCCAACACAGGACTCAGTCTCACAAACCACAAGATCATGAGCTGAGCTGAAATCAAGAGTCAGTCTGTTAAGGGAGCCACCCAGGCGCCCTGCAAAGGAAAGGTTCTTGAAGGAAATTAGAACGGTTACTCCACTGAACACACAAATGTTAAAAAGGTGACACAACCTTATTGCTGGTCGGCAGAAAGTTTGAGTGGTCTGCCTAGAAGATCAAACTAGGCACAACATTTCCATAAGTCAAGGCCTGCTCCAAAGCAAGGACCCAAATCTCTTCTCTTCGAGTCAGGCTACAGGGAGGTAAGGAAGCTGCAAAAGAAAAGTTTGAACCTAGCAGAAGTTGGTTCGTGAGGTTTAAGGAAAGAAGGTGTCTCCATAACATAAAAGTGAAGCAGCAAGTGCTGATGTGGAAGCTGCAGCAAGTTTTCCAGAAGATCTCGCTCAGATAATTAATAAAGGTGGTTACACGAACCAACAGGTATCCAGTGTAGACAAAACAACCTTCTCTTGGAAGAAGACGCCTTCCAGGACTTTCATAGCTAGAGAGAAGTTAATCCCTGGCTTCAAAGCTTCAATGGACAGGCGGACTCTCTCAATCGAGGCTAATGCAGCTGATGACTTTTAGTTGAAGCCACTGTTCCTTGACCACTCCAAACTTCCTAGAGCCCTTAAGAACCATGCTAAATACACTCTTCCTATGCTCTATAAATGAAACAACAATGCCTGTTTACAACATGGTCTGCTGAATATTTTAAGCCCAGTGTGAGACCCACTGCTCGGAAAAAAAAGATTCCTTTCAAAATAAGACAGCTTATGGACAATGCAACTGGTCACCCAAGAGCTCTGATAGACCTGGACAATGAGATAAATGTTGTTTTCATGCCTGCTAACACGGCATCTATCCTGCAGCCCCTGGATCAAGTAGTAATTTTGAATTTCAGGTCTGATTATTTAAAAAAAAGATATTTCATAAGGCTCTAGCTGCCATAGATGATGATTCCTCTGATGGATCTGGGCAAAGTAAGCTGAAAACCTTCTGGAAAGAATTCACCATTCTAGATGCCATGAAGGCCATTTGCGATTTGTGGGAAGAGGTCAAAATATCAACATGAACAGGAGTTTGGAAGAAGTGGATTCTAACCCTCGTGGCTGACTTTGAGGGGTTCGAGACTTCATTGGAGGAAGTAAGTGCAGATGTGGTGGAAACAGCAAGAGAACTAGAATTAGAAGTGGAGCCTGAGGATGGGACTGATTTGCTGCAAGGTCATGATCAAACTTGAACAGATGAGGAATTGCTTCTTAAGGATGAGCAAAGAAAGTGGTTTCTTGAGATCAGATCCACTCCTGCTAAAGATGCTGTGAAGATTGTCGAAATGACAACAAACAATTGAGAATATTATATAAATGTGGTTGATAAAGCAATGGCAGTTTTGAGAAAATTGACTCCAATTCTGAAAGAAGTTCTGTGGATAAAAAGCTATCAAACGGCATTACACGTTACAGAGAAATCATTCTTGAAAGGTAGTCAATCGATGCTGCTGACTTCAGTGTTATCTTATTTTAAGAAATTTCTACAGCCACCCCCAACTTTCAGCAACCACCACCCTGATCAGTCAGCAGCCATCAGTATCGAGACAAGACCCTCCACCAGCAAAAGATTATGACTCATGGAAACCTCAAATGTGGTTAGAAATTTTTAGAAATAAGCTATTTTTTAATTAAGGTATATAGTCGGCTTTTTTTTTTTAGACATAATACTATTGCACACTCAATAGATTACAGTAGAGTATAAATATAACTTTTTTTTTTACAATTTTTTTAAACATTTATTCGTTTTTGAGAACCAGAGAGACCGTGTGTGAGCAGGGAAGGGGAAGAGAGAGTGGGAGACACATCTGAAGCAGGCTCCAGGCTCTGAGCTGTCAGCACAGAGCTGGACTGGGGGCTCAAACCCACTAACCTCGAGATCATGACCTGAGTCGAGGTTGGGCACTTAACTGACTGAGTTACCCAGGCACCCCTAAACATAACTTTTATATGCACTGGGAAACCAAAAACTTCATTGACTCACTTTATTGAGGCCATCTGGAACCAAAGCCGCAGTATCTCTGATGTATACCTGTTCACACTCCTTTCTTTTCACACTCCCTTTGTCTTCCCCCATTCCATCTTATACACTAATCTCTTCCAGTCCTGCAGAAATAGCTGCCTTTAACTTTGCTGCAGGTAAAGTGTGGGCAAAAAAGGGCTTTGAGTACAGTTTTGATACTACTTGTTAGGTACTAGATTTCTAGTAAGTCAAGGAAGTGATGTGGGAGATTCAGCCTTTGGTTTCTGGCAAGAAACTCCAATCCTATGGCTCTTATTGGACTTAGGGGAGTAGAAAGAGCATAAGCCCATAAGTCCATCTTGGGTCAAGCTGGAGAAGATAGGGTTATATCTAGAAAGAAGGGGGTAACAACGGGAACTGGAGGGGGTGAGGGAGTTTATTAAAGATATTAATATCAGTAATAATATGATGATAACTTAAACTCATTAAAAACTCATATACCAAGTACATTTCTCCATAAAAACCCAGGACATCAACAAATACTTTAGAAACAATGCTACTATTTTAAAACATACATATCTGCAACTTCCAGAAAATGGTTTGCATGTGGACAGATTATTTTATTTTCCTGATTGTTCAATAAGCATTTGCTAAATAATTTAAGACACGCACTTCCTTAGAAATCTCTTTTTTTTTAAACAAAAACTGTTATATTCATTGGACAAAGTGGTTTAAAATTCCAGGCATTGCCACAAATCATCTTTAAAAAAAATTTTTTTTTTGCATGAGGTATTTTGATGCTGTGCTTTCTCGTGGTATAAAAGGAAGGTTACTGGAGCCATTACTTCATTTTCAAAACTTACTGCAAAAGTATTTAACTGGAGGATGCCGAACTTGGTGGTAAGTTTTCTGGAAGTCACTGTGCTATTAACATCTGCCTCTTCCAGGCACTTCTAGTTACATCAGGAATCTCCAAACACAGTCAGCTTGTGGTCAATTTGCTTAAGTCAGTGATCTGCTCTAACACAGATGTCTGGAAGAAAGGACGTTTGACCAAGCTGGCATTCCAGGGAAGTTACCAGAAAGAATATCTTAATTGCTGATTAATTCAACCAAACTTCAATAGACACTAAAATTTTCTGTTATGTTCTCAGGATAAAACTGAGTAAGATATGGGCACCTGGGCGGCTCAGTCTGTTAAGTGCCCAACTCTTGATTTTGGCTCAGGTCATGATCTCACAGTTTGTGTCATCCTGCCTACATGGGGCTCTGCACCGTCATGGAACCTGTTTGGGGTTCTCTCTCTGCCTCTCTCTCTGCCTCTCCCCCTCCCCCAAAAATAAGATAAATAAATAATTTTTAAAAATGAGTAAGACACAGCTCTGTCCCTTGAATAACTGTTACTCTCATTGGAGACATTCAATCCAGAGGAGAAGAGCTATGATCCTTATAGCACACTCTAAATCAACTCTTGAAAACACTTTTAAGGAGCACAGTGCTGATTTTCCTACCTAGAGGCCACTGTTTTGTATTTCAATTTCTCCTAATGTATATATTATATATATTATATATGTGTGTATATACACATAATATATACAATAATATATCATATATAATGATACAAATAATATATAATGTAATAATATTCTCCATATATATGTGTGTGTGTATATATATACACACACATGTATATATATATATATATATATATATACACATATATATGTGTATGTGTATATATATATATATGCTGTTATATCTTGTTTCCATATCTTGGCTATTGTGCATAATGCTACAGTAAACATGGAAGTGAAGATGTCTCTTCAAGATACCAATTTAATTTCCTTTGCATATATATCCAGAAGGAGGATTGCTGGATCCTTCATACTGTTTCCCCCAGTGACTGGAATTTACATTCCCACCAACAGTGCACAAGGGCTCTGAAAAGGACTAGGTCTTGAGGAAGACAAATCAGGGCCTAAAAATATGTTCTACCTTGGGGCGCCTGGGTGGCTCAGTCGACTGAGCATCCGCCTTCGGCTCAGGTCATGATCTCACGGCTTGTGAGTTCGAGCCCTTTCGTCGGGCTCTGTGCTGACAGCTCAGAGCCTGGAGCCTGTTTTGGATTCTGTGCCTCCCTCTCTCTCTGCTCCTCCCCGGCTCATGCTGTCTCTCTCTGTCTCTCTCTCTGTCTCTCAAAAAAAAAAAAAAAAAAAAAAATATATATATATATATATATATATATATATATATATATATTCTACCTGCTCCAAGCTGCGTGATCAAGGTCACCTCACCTTGCTAAATTCCTGTTTCCTTGTGTATAAAAGGAAATTTCATCACAGGGTTCTGAAGATTTGATGACAAAACCATTTTATTGTGCCTAGCACAATGTCAAGCACATATCAGTTATTAAAGCAATTTTGCATCTCTTTTTTCTGCTTCCTTGCCTGATTCTACAAAAGTTGTGAAATTGGTAGCACAGCTTGTCCACTAGCAAAAGTAAATGCACTTATTTGGTGTGTATAACCAAGCTCTTCTAAAAGGTTTGGGAAACAACCTACTCCAGCATGTTCTAAGTCTCTGTTTTAATATTGGCATTAATAAAAATGAAGTGATTACCTCTTGCTACTTTGCTGAGACAACCGAGATGGGGATGAATATGATGTTTAAGACTCAATCTGAGCATTTAAAAATAGGTTCCATGTAAACAGTAAGTCATGGTAATCAGGTCACTTCTGTGGGCATGCTTAGAGGAGAAAGCTCCGACTTATCTATTACTATTTTAAAGCACAAATTACTGACGTCTGCAGTGAGATTAGTTCCAAAGGACCTCTTCTTTATAATGCAGTGGACAATTTCTTTTATGCAAACATTCAGGCAATTTCTCAGGAAAGTGCTGCTTTGGAGTACAGATGCTGAGCACATGAATCAAATTAACTCTTATAGTAAAACATTAATCTATTCCCCTTGGTGCTTTTCCCAAAAGTATTAAAAGGAAGTCACTTACAAACTGTTTCTAGGAAATTCTAGAGACCAACTTCAAGAAACAAAATGCAACTTCCAATCATCTGGGCAAGGTCAAACAAGGCCTTTTTAAATTATGATGATATGTTACCCTATAAGGTTTAGTATATATTCATCTTCATAGAAAGTCATACCTAGATTCTGAGCCCCAGGACCACATTCTCTGACTGCCTGTCTGAAGATACCTGTATTACATATACCCTCTGAAAGATTCCCTTGAATCAAGGATAGATTTTTCAACTGGAAAAATCACAAGCAAAAAGACAAACAGAGAAATGTAAGGGTTGAGAGGGTAGGAATTGGAGACAGTAGAGTGAAGAGAAGTGAAAACCCTATTTATGCAAAATTATCAAGTGCCTTACTTAACATGTGTGAAGTTTTTAAGAAAAACCAACATGCTAAAAAGTATATACCCCATGGATTCTTAAGAAATACTATTCATTATTCACCTCTCTTCATTAGCCTTGGTGACCCCAGAGAATTTTCTCCCGAAACGTTTTTTTAAATTTTTTTAATGTTTATTTATTTTTGAGAGACAGACAGACAGAACATGAGTTTGGGGGAGCGGGGCAGAGAGAGAGATGGAAACATAGTAGCTGAAGCGACTGTCATCCGAGCCATCAGCCCAGAGCCCGACGCGGGGCTCGAACTCACAAACCGCGAGATCATGACCAGAGCCGAAGTCAGACGCTCAACCCACTGAGCCACCCAGGCGCCCCATAGAAAACTTTTTAATTTCAAAATCCAGGATCATATTTATTATCAAAGCTGAGGAAAAAGTAGGTAGTGATAAACACTGACGAGGTGAGGACATTTTAATTGCTTTATCTCATTACCAAACGATTTGTGGTCAACTTACTCATATTATTCACGAATTAACTATTTTATTGCTGACTTACAGAACTACAGAGAAAATAAACAGTTTTATTCTTCTAGTGAAATATGTAACTGAACCAAAGCAGAGCTCATCTGCCCCACGTGCAGCAAGCCAATAAAAACTGACACCAAGATTTTGCAATGAAGAAAGGCAATTTAGTAACAGGGTACCACCCAGGAGAATGGGGAGCGAGTGTTCAAAAATCTCAAATTCCCTGGAGGTTTCCAAGTGAGGGTTTTTACGGGCAAATTTTGGGACAAGGGTTCTCCTGAGGAGGTTGTTGTCCTTAACTGGAGGCCCTTGAGGTCATGTTAGCCAATGCTACTTAATAACTTCCGGTCCCATTTTGCCTGGTTCCGCATAGGTCAATTCCATCTCCAGGGACTTGGAATCTGAAAGATACCTTTATTTTTTATGTTGGAGATTTCATTAGGCGCGTCCGGTGATTATATCTTCGAGTACAGTGCTGATTAACTACTTATAAGCTAGTGGCGTCTCATTCCCACATGTTCCTGTAAATGATAATAAGCAAGCATTTCCCATCTTTTGAGCCCAGGCCTAGCTGTTCCTTGGCCGGTCCAGCCATGCCTGGTGGCGGTATGATCTCTACCGTGTATTCTTTCATGGGAACTGACAAGACGAGTGCTGGCCTCCAAAATAAACCTTACAGACATCCACTGTCCTCAGAAAGCTCGTTTTGGAATTTACGGCAAAGATGACTTACTACGCCATGAAAATCGGAAGTCTTAAAGGTTGCTGATATGACTAAAGTAAATGAGAAAATATTAGATTTTCCCCTCTTCCAAAGCATTAATGTTAGCTCTTTATTTTAAAATAGCTCACCCTGGAGGCGCCTGGGTGGCGCAGTCGGTTAAGCGTCCGACTTCAGCCAGGTCAAGATCTCGCGGTCCGTGAGTTCGAGCCCCGCGTTGGGCTCTGGACTGATGGTTCAGAGCCTGGAGCCTGTTTCCGATTCTGTGTCTCCCTCTCTCTCTGCCCCTCCCCCGTTTATGCTCTGTCTCTCTCTGTCCCAAAAATAAATAAACGTTGAAAAAATAAATAAATAAATAAAATAGCTCACCCTGATAAGAATCCATTATGCCTCAGTATCTTGCATCCTCACTGAGGATGTCTTGTTATAGACATTCCATTCCTCCCTCATTGTCTAGCATCCATAAGGGGTGCCAGCACTCAGGGGGTGCTTGGGTGACTCAGTCGGTTCGATAAACATTAAACGCATAAATAAAAAAAAAAAAAAGAGGGCAGACTCAAAATAGAACCATTTGCTTGTAAAAATCATTATAATGCCTGACTCATGTGGAAATTTGTCTCAACTTGACTACGAATGTTCAAATGAGATTTTGAATGGGTCCCAAATCTAATATCCATCATTCCTTTCCATTAAAAGGACACAAAAAAACAGTAACATATGCAAATATGTTATACCTCAAATATGCAAATGCTTCAAAAATATCCTTCGTGACGATATAGATTTAGATGAGATGTATAAATAAATTAACCTCAGTAATTAATAAAACATAGGATCTCTTGAAGCTTGATATGAAGTCAATGTATCAATTGGCCCCTAGCAAGTAAATTTTACCAAAAATCCAGTAAGTGATACAGGGATTTTTTCTCAGCTTTAATAAGATAAACGATATAGAGTATTTTGGGACTCTTGCGTGGCTCAGTCAGTTAAGCATCTAACTCGTGATTTTGGCTCATGTCATGATCTTGTGGTTCGTGAGATAGAGCCCCTGGTCAGGCTCTGCACTGGGCATGAAACCTGCCTAAGATTTTTTTTTCTCTCTCTCTCTTTGCCTTTTCCTCTTCCCTCCTCTGCTTGCTCTCTCACGTGCATGTTCTCTCTCTCTCTCTCAAAAAGAAAAAAAAGATATAGAGTATTTTGAAATATGATCTTATAAAGCCAGCAGAATTTTTTCCTCTGCTTCATACACTGAATTGCTTTAATCTATAAATCTAGAAGAAGAAGGCTTTTTCCCAGATAAGAAATAAAGTACAGCTGAAGTTTGTGAAATAATTAGTAGGCAGAAATAAAGGAGTTACTTAAAATTTCTGAAAGTCGTTAAGATTTTGAAGCAAAAATTCTTAATGCCATCACAGAGCTCAATGCCAAATGTTTTCTCTGAAATTGTTTCCATCCTAGACAGCCCAAGATTTATTTTACAGTTTTACTCTGCATGTGGTCGCTTGCAGTGTTATATATTACAGGTTTTAACTTATAGCAACAGTAATTTCTTTAAATGAGTGGATTTGTAGCTTAAACCTTGCTAATCACCAATGTCTATCATTATGGATTTTTTATTTGCTAGGAGCAGAACCAAATTTGTCCCTTAGTTTTTTCGAGTGAACAAAACCCCAAACCTCTACTGCCATCTAGTGGTTCCTCTGAATTTTTTTCAAATAAAAGGATTCCTCACTGCATCAAGCCATGATTAACATTTTAAAAGGAACTTTCCCCTTTAAATTGCTAGAGTGTTTTAGGTCTTTTAATCTGGAGCAACTAAAAGCAAGAACTTTAAAAAATAAACTATACATGTCTATTATATGCACATTATTAGCAATAATGTTATTTTTACCATTACCACGAAACGATAAATACAAGAATAGCCCATTTACATCTTGCTGTGTTTCACATGCAAATTCTTTAACGTTTTATTATGAAATAATCGAAAACTCGTATGCAAAAAGAGTATACAGATTCCCATGAAGCAACTGCCAAGCTTTTTTCAGGGTAGTTGGACCATTTTAGATTCTCACCAGCAATGTAGAAGCAATTCAGTTTGTCGGCATTCTTACCAGCATCTGCTGTTGTCAGTATTTGTAATTTCAGCCATTGTTATAGCTGCATTTCCTTAATACACACACATTAATGAATGATACAGAACATCCTTGCATGTGCTTATTTGCCATATACATCTTCTCTTTGGAAAATGTTTGTTTATGTCCTTTGTCCATTTTCTATTTTTTTTTTTCTGTTGACTTGAGAATTCTTCATATCCTTTAGATGTAATTCCTTTGTCAGATATGGGGCTTGAAAATATTGCCTACTAGTGCATAACTGGTGTTTTTTATTCTTTTAACAGAGTCTTTCACAGAGTAAAAGTTTATTAGTTTGATGACATTCAATTTATCAAAATTGTAAATATTCCTCAAATGTTTATTTATTTTGAGAGAGAGAGAGCATATGAGCGGGGAGGCAGGGAGACAGACATGGGACTCAGTCTCACGAACGGGGAGATCGTGACAAAATCACAGGTCTCACGCTTAACTGTCTGAACCACCCAGGCACCCCTATCAGATTGGGGTGCCTGGGTGGCTCAGTTGGTTGAGCATCTGACTTCAGCTCAGGTCATGATCTTGTATTCCATGAGTTCGAGTCCCATGTCTGGTTCTGTGCTGACCAGTAAGAGCCTGAAGCCTGCTTTGGATTCTGCTCCCCACCCCCCCACCCCCCATTCTCTGTCTCTCAAAAATAAATAAATAAACACTAACAAAAATATACTTTTGATGGATCGTGCTTTTGATGCCATGTCCAAATCCGAAGTTGAAGATGTTCTCCTTTGTCTCCTTTGCTTTTTTCCTGAATGTTTTATAGTTGCACATTTACATTTACATCTATATTTTAATTTTTGAATAATTGTGAGGTTTAGGTTGAGATCCATTTTTTAGGATGCCCACTGCTGCAGCACCATTTATTGAAAATTCTTCCATTGGATTTCTTCTGTACCTTTGTCAGAAATCAGTTGGATGTGTTCGTGTATAACATAGGATTTTTATTTTGCTTCATGTTAAACACATTGCCTGATGAATCTCGGCAACAATCTTTTGATAAGGCTAATATAAAAATATCAATAAGAGATAATTTTGTAAAACTGAAAAAGAAAAGCTCAATAAAATTAAATGACTTAGCTAGGAAAACACGGAAAATTATTCAAAGTGAGGAACGGAATCTTGTATAATAGTCACGTACTAAGTTAAAGCCTAATTTTAAATGAAAAGCTGTATAACAAATCAGCAGAGAGCAGGGTCTTTGAAATGACCTCCATGGCTTTTAATCCTAGGTAGGCTTTTTATCAGCTGTAGGACCTTGGGGCCCTAGTTACTAAACCTTTTAATCTGTGCATTTTGCATCTCCAAAATATAAATAATAATCCGCCTATCTCCTTGTGTGTCTATGGGCTAAGTTAACAGATGTAGAATACTTACAACAGTGCCTGACATATTAAGGATGCAACAAATGTCAGCTATCATTAATCAAATCTGATAAAATGTCTGATAATTCCAAGAAAGATTGAATCAAACCTACCTTTTAATATAAAATATATTCATCCTAAATCTTAAGCAAGTTCCTAAATCCATTTCCTCACAGTAAAATGGGATTATTGTGAGGAACAAATGATCTAAAGTATTAGAAGAATGTATCACAGTGCTCAGATACATGGTATATAGTCCTTTAGTAAATACTATCTTTCTAAAATGTAAGATACAGGGGTGCCTGAGTGGCTCAGTAAGTTAAGCGTCCGACTTTGGCTCAGGTCATGATCTCACGGTTTGTGAGTTAAAGCCCCAGTGTCAGGCTCTGTGCTGACAGATCGGAAACTGGAACCTGCTTCAGATTCTGTGTCTCCCTCTCTCTCTCTGCCCTTCCCCACTTGCACTCTGTCTCTCTCTGTCACTCTCTCTCACAAATAAATAAACATTAAAAAACTATTATTAAAAATAATAATAAAATAAAATGTAAGATACAATTTGCTATATTTTACCATTATCAGTAATATCAAATGTTTCTGGAGCCTTTATATATATATATATATATATATATATATATATATATGTTTATATATATATGTATGTATGTATATACTCACACCCACAAGGGTTCAAAAGCAATAAAGGTGGTCCTTAAGCTAGATTGTATCTTCCAGTACACAAGCACAACTAGGGCATACAAAATAAAAAGGGAAGGGAAGCTTTTGATCTCAGTGACTTCTGAGACTAACCAGTCTCAATACCCATAATAAGCAAGGGTAGTTTGAATGCTGGAGAATTCCAACACCAATGACTCTATCGACCCAGTATTTAAAGGCAGGGCCGACATTTAGCAAATTCATGAAAATTATGTTTCTCTGATATCCTAAGAGAAAGAAACACAGATTAAGGAAATCTGCTACAAACGGAAGGCAGTTTGATCAACTTAATTAGCATACATAAGAATCGATTACTGACAAAGAAAATTCCAAGTGGGGCATTAAAGCACTATGGTTACTTATCTCTAGGAAGATAATGATCTCATTTGTAATATCAATTTATTGATATTTATTGATAAATATTGACAATCTTATTTTTCTTAATATATCACTATTTTGAAACCAAAGTAAAATAGGTTACTTGTCTACTAAGTTCACAGATTCTCCTTTGAATATTCTGTGGTGAGTCAAATCCCTGACTCCCACCCCACTGCTATCTCCTGTCGACTCCGCGATTTGTGGCATATAGAGAGGGACACCTTGTTGATTCAGCCCATTTTACAGACTACAAATACCTCACTTGTCAAGTAGAAGTAGAGAAGCAGATGGCTCAGAGAGGCCAACTGAACCTGTTACAAGCAAAGCCAAAGGCTACACAGGGAGGTAGTTGCTGGGAAAAAAAAAAAAAAAAACAAGTTTAAGATTAAAAAAAAAAAAAAAAGCTGGGGCACCTGCAGTTGGCTAAGCATCTGACTGCAGCTCAGGTCACGACCTCACGGTTTGTGGGTTCAAGCCCCCCATCAGGCTCCACACTGACAGTGCAGAACCTGCTAGGGATTCTTTCTCTCCCCCTCTCTCTCTGCCCCTCTCCCACTGTGCTCTCTCTCAAAATAAATAAATAAATATTAAAAAAAGAAAAAAAAAAAAAAACCTGTTCGGATTCAGGTCTGAAACTCAAAACTTCCTCTCGACTTCATGACGTCATTTTCTCCATACTATTTTCTTAGCCATTTTTGAAAAATAATAACACTGTACTCTTTTTTCTCTTAATTACTCCATTGTGTATTTAATATTTTGAAGACAATAAACGTTAGAATTGAGATATATATATATTTCTTTTCGGGGTTATGTCCATGTCTTCTCAAAAGAAAAAGTCTTCATAACAGAAACAAGACCTGAATAGTTCACTGAAGCTGAAGCATCTCTGGCTAAGGATCAGGAAAGATAGCCTTCTCACTGGTGCAGTACAAATTCAGAACCATTCTGAAATTCTCCGGGAATGATCCAAAACATTCACACATGTGTCTTTTGACCAGTGACAGCTTGTCTTTTTTTTCTCCTCCCATGTAAATATCGTTCACAAACCCGAGGAAGTGTGATCATAACCAATCTGGAGGGAGCGCGGACGTAGGAATTGAGCCCAAGATTGCCGTTACCCTGTGGAAATGGAAGGGTATTGTTCACTTTTGGTATTTTGAAAATAGCTCATAAAACAAGAGCATCTGTACAAAGCTTTATAGCGATCAAAGTATATTCTCAATATTCTCACCTATATTATTTCCATAATCTAAATGTAAATGGCAAAGAGATAATCGTAAAATTATCAGTAAAATTGACTGCATAGCAGGGCTTTGGTTCGGTTTTGTTTTCTAGGGAGCTCTGAATAATCTTTGAAACAGAATTGTTATTCTCTCAGATAACGTATGATTGTATGCATGCAAAGAAAGAAAAAAAAAAGTGGAAAATTATATTAAAGTTAACCTAACAGATCCACTTATATGCAAATAACAACCAGTAGAGCAAAGTAAACTTCACTGGAAAGTCTGACAACTCACAGCCAGCACTAAAATGTGAGGCAACTGAGGTACAAACGTATATTCTTAATCTGCTAAAGTAAGCAGTTCTGCTTTTCTGAGGAAGCTTACATTGCCTGAAGAATTGAGCTCTTATTAGCCCTTTTCTCTAGATAAAGCATCATATCGTGTATTTCTGTGATAAAGTAGTAAGTGGTGTCAAGTCAGCTTAGTGAGAAACAGTATTAGAAGTCTTAAGAAGAGAAAAAGAGGGCTGCCTGGGTGGCTCAGTCGGTTAAGCGTCCGACTTCAGCTCAGGTCATGATCTCAGAGTTCGTGAGTTCAAGCCCCACGTCGGGCTCTGTGCTGACAGCTCAGAGCCTGGAGCCTGTTTCGGATTCTGTGTCTCCCTCTCTCTCTGACCCTCCCCTGCTCATGCTCTGTCTCTCTCTGTCTCAAAAATAAATACAACATTTAAAAAAAAAAAAAGAAGAAGAAGAAGAGAAAGAGAAAAAGGAACATTGGCAACGTCCAGAAGGTTCAGGAGAGGGGGTGGGGAGGAGTGAAACGGGTGAAGGGGTGTAAAAGTACACTGACAGCAAAGAGCGCTGAGTCATGTAGACAACTGTTGGGTCATTGTCTTAGAGACCTGCAACTAATATAGCACTGTATGTCAATAAAACTGGAATTTTAGAAACTTAATTTACTAATTAAAAAAAGAGAAGGGTCAGAAGAATGTACTACTTAAACTCTGTGTTGAGACATAGGTAGAATTTGGATAGTTAAACTGATAGTAGCAAGCAAGACGTTTCATGTGAAGGGAAAGCCTGTCAGGGACACTCTCAGTAAACCAGCTTGAAAAACATGGAATGATCATCCCCTTAGGGACAGATAGACCTAAAGTTAGCGGGAGGCTAGACCAGCCAGACAGAACCACAGGGTCCTGGACAAAGGTTAGGGGCATAAAAGTTTATTTATCCTTTTGAAAATGAGAAATCATTGGTGGCTTTTAATAGGAAAATGACAGAATGAAAAGCACTGTTTGGGAAAATCAACCTAATACAGGAATGCAGTCTGCATTAGGGAGGGGCCAAGTGGAGGCCGGAGGACTAGTTAGGAAGCAGGAGGACCAGTCAGGAGGCTGGTAGCAACAAGTCTCCCAGGTAGCGGTCAAGGCCTGACCTTCAGCAGTGGGCGTAGGAAGGCACGATGCTGACCGGGACAACACTGAGAACTTACTACGTGCCAGCTACTGTCCAGAGTCATTGAATCCCCATAACAGCGCTGTGAGCCGGGCACTAAACAAACGGCCCCAGGTCAGATCACTAAGCATTTGACAGGTATATTGCATCGAATACGTCCACTGTACAATTACCTCTATAAGGGAAGCTTGGAGAAAGACCAAGGAGGAAAGAAAGAAGTCTTCTTTTACCACCAGGGTATTTCGCATGGCCTTTGAGCGAATTCCAGACAGAGCTCAAAATTCCTGGAAAACTATGCCCACATTCCCTCTGTTGAGGCTGGTCCCTTCTCTGAATTACCCAAAGAAACGCTTCTTAGAAATTAAAAAAAAAAAAAAAATTATAGTAAATGTTTTTTTGTAAATATATTGAAAGAAGAATTCACACTGAAATTTCTAGAGGGCCTACGTTTCAGTACTCAGACCTCGGCTCTCGTTCTTCACATTTGATGTACACAGGCCTCTGTCATTTGCCTCTTTTAGTAATAAAGAAGTGAAGCCTCAAGAAGGCAAGCAGCTGATCCAAGGTCAGACTATGTTATAGTGATCTGAACAAAATTACTGTCTTGTCAATTAAAACCCCAATGGTTTCCAGTATACAACACTATCTCACGATATCTAAAGATGCCTTTATTTTTACTTAGTGAAAAATAAGAGAGATTATTGCTGTTAATTATGAACTGTCTCTACTATTTTATACTTATTTTGCTATAAGTTCTTCTGAATACTAAACTGTCTTCTAAGATTCTATCATCAAACATTTATCTTTATCTGAAAGAATGGCTTTGATCTTCTTTCTCCGTATATCAACAGGATCGTTTTTCTGACTTTCATCATCACAAAGAGGCCTAGGCCTCTTTTAAAATCAATGCTGTCCATTTCAGTGTCCATAAAGATGTTGCGCCATTCTGGATTCTTCAAGACGTAAGGGTAGAAACAACATAAGTACATTTCTTTCCCCATTTAAGCTTAAACCACACATCTTATGTATCTCTCTTTAGACAGTTTTTTTTTTTTTTTTAAGCTTATTTATTTTGAGAGAGACAACACAAACCTGGGAGGAGCAGAGATAGAGGAGCAGAGAGAAAATCCCAAGCAGGCTCCATGCTGCCAGCACAGAGCCAGACGTGAGGCTCGAACTCATAAAACTGTGAGATCATGACATGAGCTGAAACCAAGAATCAGATGCTTAACCGCTCAACTGACTGAGCCACTCAGGCATCCCTAAACATTCAATTGTGTAGGCAATTTGAGCTCTACTTGTGCTAAAGGACAAAAAGAGTTCAATAGCAATGGATCATTCTTACCACAGTGAGAAGATAGAAAAGAAGTAGAAAAGAGCTAGTAAATTCATGTTATACAACATGAACCATAGAACCACGGTTCACAGAACCGTGAATTTCTAACCGAAGAAAAATAGCGTATTTATCATACAGCAGAAACTGTTACAATTAATAAATGGAATTCATTGAAAAGCTAGGTTAAGTTTACACAAAATTGGAATGAGCCAATAGATTATGGACAAATGTGCCTGTAATAAAAGGAAAGAAAATCTGTCTCCAGTCATCACTTCACATTTGTTTGTGGTTTGTGAGATGCCTAAATCATGAGAGGACACAATTTCCTTAAAGGTTTACTTATGAAATAAATTCTCTGATCTTAAAAACAAAATGATATTTTAAATAATTCTTTCAGATTTGAAAATGTTAAAGCTCAATCACTGTGATTGCTTTGGAATAAAGTCTGCTCTATTTAAGAACACCATTGTAGTGCCTGGTGCATGGAAGGATGCTGAAGTAAACTGCTTTTGTTTTGACGCGCGCATTGTAAAGGGACAAATTAATGATATCAAGAAACTCTTGGAGGTTTAGATGATTTGCTTTTAATATCTTGGGAGTTGCGTGTACGATGTAAAGCGGACTTTTTATTTTTAAATAAAGAACAAATATATTCCAAGTAATACTCTTACATCTTATTGAACCTTATTGCCAAGTTGATTGACCGTTTATGTTGGGATACCGTAGAAATTCTTGATGAACATGAGCACAAAACCATTTTCCCCATCTATATCTCTATCTGTGAAACAGTTTCACAGAATGGAAAGACCTGAACTTCTCCTTCATACCACATCTAAAGCTTTACCGATCTGATACAAGACACAACAATTAACCTAAAACCTCAGACAGAATTGGTGTTGACGAGAAACCTATTGTATAATTGTACCAGCATATAAGGATCCATTGTAGAGTCCGCCATCTTACGGTATTTAACATCAGCCCCTCAAATGCTTTACTCAAATATTGTGCTCTGTAATGACTCCTCCCTGCCCCAAACCCATCTAATATGAACATGAATCAGTCAGGATACGTTGTCCGTCTCCTCTAAAGCATCTTCTGAGTGTGTTACGGAGCCTTCAGATGACACTGAAGCTGTACAACATTTTCCTGCAATGTCTTCACATGACCACCCATAGGGAAAGGTTGCTTATGTCAGCAAGGCTGACACTATTGCAGCTGGCTCAGACTGGATTTGCTCTGAATGTGACCTTCTCCCTCACCTCCAATTTTAGTTACTGACACTATCGGAGAAGGAATCAGGAACAGGAGCACAATTTCGTTGGAAGATCTCTGAGAAGAAGGGAGGAAGTGGACAAAATGAAAGACATAATGTCGCCAGGTGCAGGAAGAAACTTTTTCTCTGAATAAAATGTTTAGAAATGACACTTGACTTTGTAGTCAAAATTGCAAAGAACACAACCCTGAAAACTTAAAACTACCTGCATGAGAAGAATGATTCAAAAATAGTTTTATGGGGGGCCTGGGTGGCTCAGTTGGTTAAGTGTCTGACTTTGACTCAGGTCATGATCTCACAGTTCCTGGGTTCAAGCCCTGCGTCAGGCTCTGTGCTGACAGCTCAGAGCCTGGAGCCTGCTTCAGATTCTGTGTCTCCCTCTCTCCCTGCCCCTTGCCCTCTCATGCTTTCTCTCTCTCTCTCTCTCTCTCTCAAAAGTAAATACATGTTAAAAAATTAAAAATAAATAAAAATAAATAGTTTTATAAGGCACCTCCATTTAAAGAAAGAATATTATGTCTATTATGTCATCATGATCTCTGGTAGGTGAGAGTAATAGAGTACAGAGGCACAGGGTGTATCTGATTTAGGAAAAGCCAAGACTAAGTACAGACAAACAAAGAAGATCTGGGATATTATTAGTTTAAACTGAAGGATTTAAACTGAAGAATTTTATTAGATGTTAAAAATAACTGCCCACTAATGGAGAGAACTTTGAAACCATACAAACTTTTTCCTGTGTCTTTTTTCCCGTGTCCAATTTGGTTCTCCAAATTGGCCTAAGCCATGTGCCATACAGGAGTTCATCTGACCCTTGGTGGTTTCAATGAAACTGGATTGAACCCCATATTTTCATTTGCACAGAAGTCCAAAGCCATTCCATGCCTGTTGGCTAATTTCTGGACAGCTTACTACCTCATGACTTCTTCTGCTTCTGGGGTTCTTGTTCCACACATGCTGACGAGGTGCTACCGCCTATCAACCTGGAGGTGACACAGCTCCATTATTGTGTTCCTCAAAAACTGAACGAAAGCTTTTGAAAGCATACGTGATTTGACGGATGACTGGAGAGGTGGGGGACAAAAACACATCACTTATTATGCTGTCTTGTTCCCCAGGTTCATTGTTAGCCCTTACCACCTTAACCTTCTCTCCTGGCTCTTTTTCTCTGCTTTTCTGTTTTGCTGAGTTGTCCCTTCTCTCATCCTCACCCCTTTGACTCAGTGCTTCCCCCCACCCCCATCCCCACCTCCCGTCCCTCTCAGTAGCAAAACAACACATTCCTTCCCTTACTCTATGCTTAGCATCTTACTCCTTCTTCTGAAGGGACTAGCTGATAACCCTCTCAGCATTTATGAACATGTTTTCTGAACAGAAAGAGTTTGCAGAGAAGAATTCTGTACCAAATGTTAAGACAATATTCTCTAATTGTATAACATTATGTCTGTGTTTGAATTAGACACTACTTGCTGTGATCATGTTGCAAATCACTGGGATGGAACCAATGACTTCTCCACAAGTTTACCCTAGTGAATCTGCAGCACGTGTGTAGGAGGAAAAACTTTTCCTCTGCCCTCTTAGGCTCAATGACTGGAAACCTGTGTGTTACCCTAACAATGGACAAATTAACAAGAAAAAGAGCATATGCTTTGTATTGATGCTAATATTTTTACATGCATGGGGGCTTCACAGAAGAGAAGTGAGAAGCCCAAAGAAGCAGTTCGACTCAGGGACTTATGTACCATATTAACAAAGGCTAATGAACTCTGGAGAAGTGACTAGATGAAGGAAAGAAGGTTTGGGGTTCTAAGGCTGATAAACCGTGTGGAAGTGACTAGAAGATATATGGGGGGAGCTAATGGCACATAAAGGATATTTTAGTAATATTTTAGTCTGATCTTGCTCAATTCTCCATCTCTGGAGATAAGTGTTGCTCTCCTCATCGTGGTACAAAAGAGGGGAAAATGTATGCCCTGATTTTAGGTAGAAAGCGTAGGACAGAAGAAAGGACTCTTCTTACATTCACTGTTTCTCAATTACCTTCCAGTTAAAATAATTATGATAGGAAAAGATAGGATAAAATAGGCAGAGAAGGAAAGGTTAGGACCTGAGGTACCTGGGTGGGGAAAAACACGGATTTGTAACAATGCTGGGAGTATCTGATGACAGCAAACCCCGCCCCCCCCCCCCCCCAGGTGCAAGGTTGCTCTTAAGAACATAACAGACACCCCTTACCCCCCTCAGGTTCCTCTAAGGAATTTGACAAAAGACCTGACTAAAAATATGTAGATAAAATGTATGATCCACAAGGAACAATATGGCCATAGACAACCCCTCAAACAATGGAATTGAGCCAATCAGGAATGGACAACCCAGCACCTAGAGTTATCCAGCCAATAAGGGTAGAACTTGAGAAGGAAGAAGAGGGAAGACAAGGGAGGGGGGCCACCAAAACAAGGACTCTTGCCTACAGTCTGCTGGGCATTCACTTTCAAATTTCCCCTCTCTGTAAAGAGAGCTTTCCTACTATTCTTACGTTCTAATCTTATACTTTGAATAAACATTTGACTGCTGCTCATTTTGTGTCCATTGCTTCACTCTTCAAAGTGGAGAGACAAGGAACCCCGGGTACTGAGGTAAAAAATCCTGCAACATAATCACTATGCCAAAGTGGCATATTTTTGGGTAGCACACCCTGATCTCCTTCACAAATAAGTGAGGCATCTTTCTCCCCACTTTACAGATGAGGGCTCTAAGGCAATGTTAGGAAACTTCCTCAACATGACTCTGTAGTAAGGGGCAAACTTGTAAAAATAATCAGTTCTAGTGGTTCCTACTCACATATCTCACAATACTTTTTTTAAAAATTTTTTAACGTTTATTTATTTTTGAGAGAGAGATAGAGTGCAAATGGAGATGAGGCAGAGAGAGAGACACACACAGAATCTGAAGCAGGCTCCAGGTTGTGAGCTGTCAGCACAGAGCCCAACGCGGGGCTTGAACTCACAAGCTGTGAGATCATGACCTGAATGGAAGTCAGAGGTTTAACCAACTAAGCCATGCAGGCACCCCTCACGATCCTTTTTTATATGACAACCAACAGTCACCACAATTCTCTGAACATCTATAATCCACACATTTTTGAGACTTGACTACATACTATTTTGCATTATTTCTTGTGAGCCTTTTCTCCCTGACAAGACAATTAGTTCTTCCAAGACCAGCACTAATTAGTGAACGTCTCCTCTCCTATCTCCAAGGTTAAAAACAATATTTAATAAACACGTTTAAATTTCTTTATGCTAACATTACACTTCTGTGGATAATAGGATAAAGCCATCTTATACAGATCTTAGAATAAAGGTGGTTTTATTGATATCTTTAAACTATCAGGAACAGGATTAAAACAAGATGAAAAAACATTTGAGCAAATTATTTGGAAGTATCATCACTCAGGATTAACCTTTTAGCAAAATGTTATGAAACACAGTTTTACGTACATAAGTCAGAAAATCCCATTTTCCTCTTAACTGTTTTTGGGACATTCTGAGGAGTTCCTTTTTCCAAGGTTATCTTCTCTGATCCTTCTATCTGGAGCCTAGATGCATCTTGTAGCCCCTCACTCCAGCTATCCTTCTAACATGTTAGTCAAATCCAGACATTTCATTAAACAGGATTAGAAAGAAAGAAAGAAAAAGAAAGAAAGAAAGAAAGAAAGAAAGAAAGAAAGAAAGAAAGAAAGAGGGCGGGAGGGAGGGAGGGAGGGAGGAAGGAAGGAAGGAAGGAAGGAAGAAAGGAAGGAAATGTATTTAAGATAACAGCTGTAAATCTCTAATCATTCATGGTGGTATCTGATGTTGTTTCTTTTATTTATCTTTCCCTCTTGGGCTTTGAAAAGGAAAAGGAAAAAGAGGGAGTGTTTACTAAGAGAATGTTAGAGCTATTATATCAGTTAACTGAAACATTCTTTGGCTTTTATTACGTCTTTTATGTCCCCTCCCTCCAGTTAGGCTTAAAACCTTCTATTTCAGAATTTATCCTTTTTAGTGCACTTACAGGTTTAGACATCTTTCTCTACTCAGCTGTAATCTTTAGCACAATCAATTGTTTTTTCAAAAAATATCTGTGGAATAACCTCAGCCACAGCAATTTCTTGCTCAACATGTTTCTGAAGTCAAGGGAAATTAAAGCAAAAATGAACTATTGGGACCTCATCAAGATAAAAATCTGCACTGCAAAGGAAACAATCCACATTACTAAAGGCAACTGATGGAATGGGAGAAAATATTTGCAAATGACATATCGGATAAAGGGCTAGTATCCAAAATCTATAAAGAACTTACCAAACTCAACACCCAAAAAACAAATAATCCAATGAAGAAATGAGCAGAAAACATGAATAGACACTTTTCCAAAGAAGACATCCAGATGGCCAACAGACACATGAAAAGATGCTCAGTGTCACTCATTATCAGGGAAATACAAACCAAAACCACATTGAGGCACCACCTCACACCAGTCAGAGTGGCTAAAATTAACAACTCAGGAAATAACAGCTGTTGGAGAGGATGTGGAGAAATGGGAACACTCTTGCACTGTTGGGAATACAAACTGGTGCAGCCGCTCTGGAAAACAGTGTGGAGGTTCCTCAAAAAATTAAAAACAGACCTACCTACAACCCAGCAATAGCACTACTAGGAATTTATCCAAAGGATACAGGAGTGCTGATTCATAGGGGCACATATACCCCAATGTTTACAGAGGCACTTTCAACAATAGCCAAAGTATGGAAAGAGCCCAAAAGTCCATCAACTGATGAATGGACAAAGAAGATGTGGTTTATATATACAACGGAATACTACTTGGCAATGACAAAGAATGAAATCCTGCCATTTGCAACACTATGGATGGAACTGGAAGGTATTATGCTAAGTGAAATAAGTCAGTCAGAGAAAGACAGCTATCTTATGTTTTCACTTATATGTGGAACTTGAGAAACTTAACAGAAGACCATGGGGAAAGGGAAGGGGAAAAAATAGCTTCAGAGAGGGAGGCAAACCGTAGAGACTCTTAAATATAGAGAACAAACTGAGGGTTGATGAGGGAGGGGGAGAATGGGTGATGGGCATTGAGGAGGGCACTCGTTGGGATGAGCACTGGGTGTTGTATGTAAGCGATGAATCACGGGAATCTATCCCCAAAAGCAAGAGCACACTGTATACACTGTATGTGAGCCAACTTGACAATAAATTATATTAAAAAAAATATATCCGTGAAATAATGAATAACTATTAGTCCTATATTAATGAAATTATTGAAGGAAGTTCCTCAGTTTCCCTCTATAATTTATCCTGATGCTCAGTCAAGGTAGTTGGTCCCATGAGGGAGACCATTATTAAGTTCCTTCAGAGAAGGCAATGTACTTTTTTCATCATCCTACAGGGCACCTGACAACGCCTTGGCCATTCGGATGCTCTGAGACATTCCCTACAACCAAGATCACAAGCAGCTCTCTTATCCACCTAGTTTTCTGAGCTAAATTGCAAGAGTCTCAGAGAGATGATGAAAACGGAAAGGCTGTTGGTTAGAACATTCACACACAGCTTCTGACAGCTCACGAGGCAGACCACACCCTCCAAACATCACTGCCCTCTCCAGAGGCTCAGCCAGCACTTTCCCGGGTGTTCAGGGACTCCCCCTGAGAGGACACTTGGGAAGAAACAAATTGGAACAAGATGCTGATGTTGGATTTGTTTATCATTGAGTTTGACTACCTCTTTCCAATGCTGGAAAAGATAGCACGCTATAAGGCTAAGTACTCCTTCCTAGGACTTCTCTGGTAGATGACAAATTTCTTCCTTCCACACAGACAATTTTACAATCAGCCTAATCCTTACTTCTAGTTTTTAAAGTACAGAAAGGTGGATTAATCTCCTGCCCTGGAATAATCATAATAGGTACACCAACATAATAGGCGAAATCTGGGACAAGTGTTTGGATATGCTCCAAGAAGGCAAATTTATGGTAACTGGTTAACAACTTGTGGCCATTGGGAGAAGCTAAGGAGTTCAAGAGAAGACACATATTGTAGGATGGAGTTCTTTCTGCCTTTAACATGGGGAGGAAGAGGATGCTTCAGAGCCTGCAGGAAAAAAAAAAAACACATATTATTATATGGCCTCAAGTGCGCCATAACAGCAGATGGAGACATATGGGCAGCACATCGGCACCTCCAACAACTGGTCTCCAAATGTATCCTTTTCGTAGACACTGTGGCTCAAAAGCTTTAGTTTTATGTATTTCTTTAAGAATAGATCCATTGTTATTATCTTGAAATGGAACATCAGAAACACATCAAGTTTATGTCTTTCACTTACCTGGAGTTCAAAGTGTTGTAGCAGCTCTGTTTCTTTTCTGTAAGAAACTGCTCCAGGTTGACCCCGAGTTTTCCGCATATGAAGTAAATTGAACAGTTAGGGGTTTACGAGATTTAGCGCATGAGCTGAATGTCTACATTAAGCACTGTGTCGAGTTGGAATTACTTGCTGTTGGAGAATGAACTGCTATAATAGTTCAGAGCAAACACTGAGTTTTGTCAAAAATCCGTCACTTTCAATGACAATGAAAATCACATTGAAGAAGTCACCCTGCTTCTGGCTTTGCAGATGCGGTTTTCTACGTATCATATAAAACGAATCTGTGGAAGTAATCAAGGAATATCAAATACCCAGTGATGAAATAAAAAGGTTATTTAAGCGTTATTAGTTGATTTTGTTTTGCTAGATATTAGTCAAAAACGGTTCCAACTTGTTTTATTGGTAATTAAAATACTCTATTGACTTTTTAATTTCACTTCTCTGCAACGAGGCACATGATTCTTTCTGTGAAAGTACGGTTACCAGTTGAAACCGCATTAGGTTTTTAAGCTATTGAATTGAATTTGGTGCTTTGATGCAGTTAATTTACTAAACAGTGTAACGTCAAGCTCAGGGAACGTGAAGACATTTGTCCGCAGCAGTAACAGAGCAAATAGCAGCTCCCGTTTTTTTGTGAACTACAATACATTTTCACACCTGGAGTGGCATAGCCTTTAAAAAAAAAAAAAAAAAAAAAACAAATGTTCATCTTCATGAAGTAAATATGGAAAAAGGAGAGAGGGCTATATTGTAGTGAAAGAGGCCACGAAACCGACTCCAGACCCCGAGGCAGTAGCAAGGAGGTCTCCTTTGCTCAATTCCTTCTCTTCACCCCCACCGTGCTCTTTTATGCGAGAAGGGCAGTCAGATTTTACAAACAGGAGAGCGAGTTGCAATCCAGTACCTAAAGCAATAGGATTTTGGACAGTGGAGAGAAGTCACCTGGGAAATATTATATCCTTGTTGTCAGAATCTTGGGGTCACATAGGAAGTTGTATAAAGAGGCCTACTGGGACACGTGGATAAAGCAGGAATAGAAATAACATACGGTGAGAGCGTGAGAGGAATCAGTCTACCTCGCAAATAATTACTGTCATCTTATGAACGCAGGTGGACAAAAAAAGCAATAGGAAACTGGTTACTCTGATACATGATAAGGACCTTTACACAGTTGCGAGAGCTGCCAAGCTTCTCAATTACCGTTCTGGTGCGGAGCACAAATATTTCATTTCAAAAATCTTTTTCCAACTGTCTTAAATCCTCTGTGTAAAGAGGAAGCAAAAAAGAAGAGAAAAACAGAAAACAGCAAGTTAAGCCACTAGGGGTACAAAGAGGAACACAACTTTGTCTGCATGTAGGAGGAATGCAGTCTTTGGAGGAAAATATTCTAGATAGGTAGACAGATGGGTGAATTAAAACGGAACGTGGAAAATGCTATTACAGAGATGGGAACAAAATGCTCATGGAGGACGGGGCAGGTCTGTTTTTTGAGGGAAGGCAGGATTCTCACAGTATTTGAGACGGATATTGAAGACATAACAGCAGTTTTCCAAGAAAAAAGGAAAAGGGGGCTCCTGAGTGGCTCGGTTAAGCGTCAGACTCTTGGTTTCAGCTTGGGCCATGATCTCACAGTTCGTGAGTTTGGGCCCTCACTGGGCTCTGTGCTGGCAGTGCAGAGGCTGCTTGGGATTCTCTCTCTCTCTCTCTCTCTCTCTCTCTCTCTCTCTCTCTCTCTCTCTCTCCCTCTCCCCTATATCTCTCAAAATAAATAAACTTAAAAAAAAAAAACTATTGAAGAGAAAAGGAAAATGTACGTTTGGAATTCCGGCACAAGAAGAGTCCCGAAGTCTGGCATTTGCAGGATGAGAGAGAAGGTCCATGAGAAACGAGCATGAAGTGCGTGAGAGATACAAATTCAGGAGAGACTCAAAGCCTGGTAGCCAGCAGGACAAACATGTTCTCCCAGCCAGCGGAGGCAGTGGTTCAGAATCAGAAGTATCTGGAGGCGGGCTTGTCAAATCACAGATCCCTGGACTAAAGAGTTTTGCTTTCAGTAGGTCTAAGGACTAAGGGGTAGGGACTAAGACTTTGTTTTACCAACAAGTTCCCCACGGAGTGTTAATTCTGCTGATCCAGGGACCACCCTTTGAGATATAAGGAGACAACGACAACGTGCTCTGATTTCATCCTGACGGCTATAGAGAGACAGTAAAGAGAGACAATGGACAACTTTATTGGAAAGACATGCAAATCATTGGATTTGGTTTAAGGTGCAAGCTGTCACTAGGGTGTAGCGGTCTGGTAACAGGAAAATAAACTAAGTACTATTAAGTATTCTAATTGAGAGATAAATGAGAGCTCTCAAGCTGGTAGAAGCTGGAAGGAAGAGGAATGGCTAAGAAATATTTCTTAGGTAGAAGCAACAGGATTTGGCATCTTGGATCTGGGAGTTGAGAAAAAAAGGAAATGAGGAATGTCTAAGTCAGTCCCGGCTCAGGAGAATAGGGCCATAATAGGGACATCAACTGAAGCATCCAGTGGAAAACCCAGGAGCAGGTCTCCAGGAGGGGCAGTGTGACTTTTATTTCTAGAAATATTGCTTTATACATACTTTTAAAAACATCCCCCTACAGTGCTAGACTAAAATACAAATCCTTTGTAGTGCAATGAAAACACGATATTATAAAAGATGGTTCTATGTCACTTAGTTTTTGTCCAACCCGTAGAATATGCAACACCAAAAGTGAATTCTAAGTGTGCTATTCCAGTGAGTGACGTTGATCATGGGGAAGGCTGTGTATGGGTGGGGGCAGGGTGTGTTTGGGCAAACCCTGTACTTCCCTCTCAGTTTTGTCTTAAACTTAAAACTGCCTTTTAAAAAAATCTTAGGGGCACCTGAGTGGCTCAGTCAGTAAGCATCAAACTCTTGATTTTGGCGCAGGTCAAGATCTCATGGTTCATGGGATCGAGCCCCACATCGGGCTCTGCACTGACAGCCTGCTTGAAATTCTCTCTTTCTCTCTGCTCCTCCCCCCACTCTCAACATAAATGTATAAGGATTATTTTTAAGTCTTAAAAAAATCAAAAAGTTTTTACATATGGGAGTGACGTACCGTGACAAATGCTACTCAGAGGTTAAATAGGACACAGAACGAAACGACTTTGGATTTGGCCTGCCAGAGGCCGTTGTCTTCCCATAAAAAGTAGTTTTCCTCAATGAAGAGAAAATAAGCCAACTGTCATCCTTTGGGGAGTGTATAGGAGTGGGCACGTCAAGTGTGACTGCACTCCTGCAACTCTTAAGAAATATGACAACAAACAAACGGGAGGATAGAGAAACTTGATGGAATGATCGGATCATGAGAAATTGTGGGTGGTTGTTTGAGGGTAAGAAAGGGATTTTTGCACATTTGGAGGCAGATGCCAGTGGAAAGAAAAGATCCAAAATTCTTGAAATTAGATATAACTGATCAAGCAAGGCCCCTAAGTAGGCAGGAAGTATTAAGAGATGTCAGCCAAAGAATGTTCTTTTTTCTACTTTCTTCCATATTAGTAACAGCTAAATAATTATCGTTAATGACACATTCTGAGTACGTGTTGGATGTGAATCTTGGTCTACAAGTTAAGTTGCACCTGATCTCTTCATTGTTTATAAATCAATTTAATTTCAGTTTCCCGGCCCTATTCCATTGGGCTGCTGTGAAACTTAGTCCCTCTGAGAATTTGTCCCTGCGCAACCCAGAGTTATGCTCTGGTTCTGGGGTCACATGAAATGACATCAGGGCTTCTGGTCATCTGCAACCATCCTTGCTCTTATCAGAGTTATCCCTTGACCTTGGCTGTGTGGCTTCTTCAGCTTTGGTAGATCTTAGCCATTCTTACACCTCCTTAAAAACTTACAGTAAGCCTGCTTCAGCTCCCGCCACTCCCCACCACCTGCCGGAAGGCTCTACAGTGCCCACCCTTTTGGAGAGTCTGGCCAGCTTTCCAGGTGCTGGCACAAGGAAGGCTATAGACCCTTCTGCTCTCAGGACCCACAAACCCCCTCCTATTCTCCCTCAGCTTTGGGGACCCTCTGTGTATTCTGGAGGCACATTCACTCCTGCATATTTTTTCAAGGCACTCTATCTCTGTCTTCAAATGACATCCCACCCTTCTCCTGCAAAACCTAATTCCTCTGAAAGTTTGAGGCTTTGAAGACATAAATGACAGAATGATTTGCAAACCAGTTTTGCTTTCTGTCCTGCCCCTAAACTGCATGAAAGGTTGGGATGAGGGGTGGGAGACAGAAAGAAAGCAGAAAGTATGGAGAGGGGGAATACTCACACACACACACACACACACACACACACACACACACACACACGTCATGGGCCAACATGTACACCACATTTACATTTATTGGCTCATTTAATCCTTATACAACCACACAAGAAAGACAATATTATCTCCATTTTGGAAGTGAGAAAATTGAGGCTTAGGGAGATTATTTGTCCAGCTTTTAAAAAGTAGTGCATGGTAGAGATAAGAATCCAGCTAAATAAAATGTCATCCCCAGATCCATCCAACGAATCACTCCGCTAAACTTCTGTCTTTATTTTCTAAAGATAAAATAACGTGGACTTTTATACACATCTACTGAAACAGCAAGGGCCTCAGAAAGGTTTGCCTTTTATTTATAGTTATGTAGATTTTAAAGGCATGGATTAATGGGGCACCCGGGTGGCCTCAGTCGGTTGAGCATCCAGCTTCGGCTCAGGTCATGATCTCATGGTTGGTGAGTTTGAGCCCTGTGTTGGGTTCTGTGCTGACAGCTCAGAGCCTGCAGCCTGCTTTGTATTCTGTGTCTCCCTCTCTCTCTGCCCTTCCCCTCTCTCTCTCTCTCTCAAAATAAATAAACTTTTAAAAAATTAAAGGTACGGATTAACTGCATTTCCCAACGAAATACACAAAAATGAACTTTACCATGAATATAATATCAAGTATTTGTTTGAAAATTATGGTTTGGGGGCATCTGGGTGGCTCAGTTGGTTGAGTATCTGACTTTTAGGCTCAGGTCATGAGCTTTTAGGCTCAGTCTCACGATTCGTGAGTTCAAGCCCCATGTGGGACTCAACTGCTATAAGCGCAAAGCCGGCTTCAGATCCTCTATTCCTCTCTCTCTGCCCCTCCCCCGGGTTGCACCCTCCCAAGAATTTAAAAAAAAAAAAAAATTACTGTCATTAGGCTTTTTGAGGATAGGCTTAATACTTACATCTCCCCCCAAATGCCTAACACATTTCCTGCAAAGAGTAAATAATATGTAGTAATTTATATTCCCACCGATAACTGTTTCTTGGCCGTTACTCACTAAGGCTCATACAGAGCTCAGGGAGTTACAGGTTGACATGGAGAAGACAGACAAAATGTCCTGGGAAAGCAGGGTTCTTAATCACTTACTGCAAGGAAATGATGTGTTTGTCTTGAGACACTGTACTTTTTTATTTTAGGGGCACTCCCAAGAGTGTTACTGATTCATAGTGTGGTAGGGTAGGCAATCTCGTACCTATCGCCGCAAAAGGCAGGGATAGAGTGGGAAAACAGAAAAATCGTGATGACCCCTTCAAAAAGGAATTTGTATCCCTGTATGTATATATGTATATGTATATGTATATGTATATGTATATGTATATACATATATATTTTTATTTCATACCCTTTTACTCAGTAATTCTACTTTTGAAAATTTAACCCTGATGATCTTTTGATGTATCAGCTTGGCAAAGCTCCAGTTCCCAGTTAGCATCTCTTCTAATCTAGGTGTTGCTGTGAAGGGATTTTTTTTTTAGATGTGATTATAGTCCCTAATCAATTGAATGTAAGTAAAAAAGATTATCCTAGATAATTTGATTGGGCCTCATTTGGTCAAAAGGTGTGAAAGCAGCTGAGGCTTCCCAGATGAAGAAATTTTGCTTGCGGACTGGTAGTTTCAGTCCATTCCAGAGAGTTCCTTCCAGTCTGCCTTTCCTGATAGCCGGCCAGCTACAGATTCCACACTTGCCTGGAGCCTTCCACAATCACGTGAGCCAGTTTCTTACAGAAAGTCTCTTAATGTGATACCTCCTCCTGGTACTGTCTCTCTGGTTGGACCCTGACTGATACTCTAAAAAGAAATAATCTGAAATTTGCGGAAGTTTCATGTAGTAAGATGTTCACTGGGCCATTTTTATAATAGCAAATTTAAATGTGCAATATGATGAGATTATCTACAGTAATTATGGTACAGTCAATGGATGGGTTTTAAGTTATATAGCTGAAATGTTGGTAACATTGTGGTAGGGTACCCTCCCTAAGGAGAGAAAAAAAAAAAAGAGAGAGAAACTTCAAGTTAACCTGGCTATGCACTTTGATGACAACATCCCTCATGACCTTGTAAACTGAGACTAAATCAGACTACATGTTTGTGCGTGTTACCATATATGGGAGACAAATAGAAAATGTATTAAAAAACTATGCCACGTGGCGTTCAGTGCCGTTTTTTGGGTACGAACCCAACTGAGCGGTGCCGGCATGAATAAAGTTGCTTCCTGGAAATTAAAAAGCCTCGGTGTCACGACCCTCTATGCAAGAATACTGTTGCAACATTGTAGGAAAAACATTAAAGTTTGAATGCAGGATATAAAGTGAATATAGAGGATGGTCACACTTATGTAAAAATGCATCCCAAAAGAGCCTAATAGAAGGCTTATATTAGAAGTTGTCTCTGGGAGGTGGAATTATTTATTATATTTTAAACTGGAAAGAAAAGTAAATGTTAATTGTTAAAAAAAAAAAAAAAAGCCAGCAGTTTGTATTAATGCTGCACCTTCCTTCAGAATTAAGGACATTTCCAAATATTCATAACTTTAAAACTACTGCTTTTAAATTCCTTGGTGGTCTTTCTAAGAAATCTTGCGCCTTAATCAATCAATTAAAACAATGAATCAGGCTGTGCATGGCTGGCTCATTCCATGGAGCATGCAACTCCCGATGTTGGGGTTGTGAGTTTGAGCCCTGCGTCAGGTGTGGAGATTATTTAAAAATAAAATCTTTAGGGGTACCTGGGTGGCTCAGCTGGTTGAGCATCTGAGAGCTCAGGTAATGATCCCAGGGTTGTGGGATCAAGCCCTGCATTGGGCTCCATGCTCAGCATGGAGCCCACTTAAGATTCTCTCTCTCCCTCTGCCCCTCTCTCCGACTCATGCTCTCTAAAAATAAAAATAATTAATTTAGTTTAAAAATCTTAAAAAAAAAGAACAATCAGAAAAGTAAGTACACAAAAACCATAGGTAAGATATTATGATTCTGCTTAGTAAAAAGTTGTCTGGAATTAGATTTTGAGCTGGACATATTTCTATTGAAACGAACCATAATTTTAGCAGTTGTTATAAGGGGCATATGTTTTCACACTCACATTTGTTTCTATTCAGTAATAATATTACTGATGTGTCTCACAGCCCCATCTGTGTGTGCTCCAACAGCTCTCTGCATATATATCTGGATCTATCTTCCTCTCTTAAGCCGTCTTTGAAAATCAACAGTTTTTGTCAGAAAAGGAGTTGGGAAAAGGGAAAAAGATATAGGTGGGATCAGAGGTATAGACCCATGAGATTATTAAAGTAGTTAAACCCACCTGATATGTGTGTGTAGAACAAGGTATAAAATGAATTTTCTGTGTTCTAGGATTTGTCCAATGAGGATAACAACTCAGTGACATACCTTAGTCCTAGCTGCCACATTTAGTTGTTTCCCATCTAACTCATTATCACTTCTTAAACATATTTCATACATACATTTAAACGGACATTAAATGTAAAGGAGAGACCTATAAAACAAAAACCATTGTTTTGTTATTTTATGCGTGTTTCGTGTTGTATAAGTACCCATCTTTTCTTATATATCAGAAATACATTTATTGCAAACATATTTATCGGGCAAGTATGTGTTTATAATAAGAAGAATATCTATATTTCAATAGGTCAAATTTAAATGTAAATTTTTACATTGCGGTGACTTGGTGGCTCAGTCAGTTAAGCAGCTGACGTTGGCTCAGGTCGTGATCTCATGAGTTCTCTGGGGTTTGTGAGTTTGAACCTCGGATTAGGCTCTGCACTGACAGTGTGGAGCCTGCTTGGGATTCTCTCTCTTTCTCTCTTCCTCTCTTCCCCGACCCCACTTGTGATCTCTCTCTCAAAATATATAAACTTTAAGCAGTCAAATACATATAGGCATGAGAATGTGGATTCCAAATACAGGATCAGTGGGTGCCTTTTTTGGCTTGCCTGGTGTCTCTAGACCATGGAGTGCCTCCAGATTTCCAGATTTGATGGGAGTCAAACTTTGGAAGCTTCTGAGATCATACAGCAGGGTTTAGGCTAGTGAGGTCCTCAAATGCATCTGCGTGCCTCCCTCCCCCAGCACCACTGGAGGCACCAGCTCCTTTGAAAAAATATCCTGGGGAGATGTGCTCTTTAGCCAGCAACCCTGAACTCTATGAGATCATAATCATAATTTCATACAGAAATTTTGGAAGAGGTCAATAAACTTTGGCAATGTGCTGTGGGCATATGAGCTTGTTGGAGAAAACATGTAGTGATCATGAAGAGGTGATGACAATTTGGGGTCCTCTTCTGAGGCATCTGTTTTCATTTATATTCAGTTGTTCATCTGCTAGTCATTCAGGAAGGTTTATTAGCAGCTTAGGCGTATTTAAGCAGTTGAATAGTTGAATCTGCATAGAAAACTAATAGTTTTTGGTCAGAGATGATTAAGACAGAATACATTGTATATATAATATATATACACACTATATATATACACACTACAGTAATAGTTCTTTTTTAGTTGTAGACTTAGCACTTTTATTTGCACTAGAACACATTATGAATGATGTTGTGGTTCTAAGGCAAGTAGCCATTCAGTTGTTTGATTCACAGCCTAGAGTCCATTTGCTCTAAAGTTGTGTAGTCCTGTGCCACAGAAAAAAATGTAGGCCTTTATCCTGGAACATCAGGTAAACTCATTCACATGTAAGGCATTATTTTTATGTTAAGTCCAGTAAGCTTATTTTATTAAATAGAATTCCAAATTTGTTTGGAAAAAAACACTTGGACCGCGGCACACTATACCTTTCGACCTCTATGACTACACTTTGACTCTTTTAATGGCTTCTCATTCATTCATCCACTCTTTTTTTTTTATGTTTTTTACTTTTGAGAGAGAGAGATGGAGTGTGAGCAGGGGAGGGGCAGAGAGAGAGGGAGACACAGAATCGAAGCAGGGTCCAGGCTCTGAACTGTCGGCACAGAGCCCGACACGGGGCTTGAACCCACAGACTGTGAGATCATGACCTGAGCCGAAGTCGGACACTTAACCGACTGAGCCACCCAGACGCCCCTCATTCATCCATTCTTAAGCAGAACCCCAAATGCCCAAGACATGAAAGAAAATCATTGGTAAATTAGAGTTCATTAAAATGGAAAACATTTGCTCTTTAAAAAATGCTATTAAGAAAATGGAAAGGCAAGCCAAAAACTTGGAGAAAATATTCACAACACAGATGTCAGATGAAAGACATGTATCTAGAATATATACAGGCAAGTAACTTAAAAAAAAAAATGTCAGACTGTTTGCCAAGGTGGTTATATAACACCTGCCAGCAGTGTATGAGTCTAGTTACTTATTAACTGTGTGATCTTTGGCAAGTAATGACAACTCTGACTCAGAAACAATGGTAGAATACAAAAATAATCACAACGAATCTCTTTCCAAGAAGTAGAGTCAGTCTCCCTTTGAACACTCCCCCCTGCCCACACCGCTACCATATTTGAAACCTGGTAGGACTTGTGACTTGCGTTGACCAACAGAAGACATGAGAAATGAGGCTGTGCTAGTTCCAAGCCTGGGCCTCAAGAGATCTTACAGCTTCTACTCTGGAGCTTTGGGAACCCTGAGACTACCCCATGAACAAGCCCCAGCTTGTAGGCTGGGGAATGAGAAGCACTATAGAGAGGCTCTGTCTGCTGTCTCAGCTAAGGCCCTTATAGACCAGCTCTGACTCACCAATTGATCTCAAGGACCAGCTAGCAAAGCCCCGCCCAAATTGCTATCCACAGAACCAGGAGTTAAATTAAATTCTGGACTGATGTTTTATTTATTTATGTTTTCATTTACTCATTTTTGAGAGTGAGCGAGACAGAGCGTGAGCAGGGGACGGGCAGAGAGAGAGGGAGACACAGAACCTGAAGCAGCCTCCATGCTCTGAGCTGACAGCACAGAGCCTGTCACAGGGCTTGAACTCACCCACTGTGAAATCATGACCTGAGCTGAAATTGGACGATTAACCGACTGAGCCACCCAGGCTCCCCCTGGGTTGATGTTTTAAACCATTAACTTTGGAGGTAGATTCTTAATCACAATGGATAACTGATATGGACTTCTCATCATTAAGGTGGGACAACACAAATACCTCCCTGTTTGGATTATTGAGATTTAAATGAGATTCAGTCTATCAGAGTAAGTACTGGAGTATGTTAGCAATGATTAGTGTTACTGTAATTGTAGATAAAGATGGTTTTGTGGGGAGGAGGCTTTTTCAAAAGGCTGCCACTGCACAGCAGCCTACTGTATTATCTGATAGCCTATAAAAGCTCCCATTTTGAAAAAATACATTATGAGCTAACTGGCTGAGAATGACTCTTCCTGACAAGAAGGGTGGAGATGCTTCTCTTCCAGATTACAGCTCTTACGTGTAAATACGTGGTTGGCGCAGAGAGGAAGACACTTTATGGTTCTTCTTCCCACTGATCTACCAGCTCATAATCTTCCATCAAATCAAGCTTTTTGTCTTGTGTGGCATCAAGTTGAATCAAAGAGATGTCAGGGAATGATGTGGGAAAGGACAACTTGGAATTAATATGGTTAAAAGACAAGAGTTTCCAAGAGGAATACACGGAACAAGCTTGAGCAGAATATCTTGATTGTTGTTTCTATGTTAACTGGGACTTTTAGCTGCATTCCATTAAGTTACTGCAAACAATGATGCTCATCAGAATATAATATTTAGAATTTTATTCCAATGCATCTTTTCATGTCCCCGAGCCCAACACTATAAAAGATATTTCTTAAATACATATTCTGAAAACTCTGAATGCTGATCAAATGTTTAGTCTTAGCATTTTTAATTTTCCTTTTTTTTTGCATAATTTTTAAATTTTTACAAAGTTTTTCTCAGCAGTGAGTGCATTAACTGTTATACTAACAAGTGTTAATGTAGTTCCTGTCTTTTCCCGAAAGGACTATAAAACCGCAAGGCTTTTAGGATTTAAGGCATAGATATAAATATTCAACCCAGGTGTTTTTAAATCACCTTCCACAATCTCAAACGATGCTATACTTGAATAGCTCTGGCAGAATGTCTTAGAGTGTCTTCTGTTTGTATCTAGTTATATTATATCCAGAAGAAATGCATACAATAAAGCAAAGCCTGCTGACATATTTATTTTTAGGATAGTTCTGTCATATGAACTTTATAAGCATATTTGAAAATCCAGCTGTGGAAAGGTATGCATACTAGATAAATGGCAGTTGGGCGTTTGCCAGACCACAAAGTTAAACTGTACGAAGCAAAGAAAATTCTAAACCAGTGTTAGAGCAATTCGTTCTTTTAAGTTAAAATCTTCAATTAACCACCTAATTTCTGTCAATATCAATATAGCAATCTTTTTTATGCCTATTGAAAGTAAGAAAATATATTACAATGTTTTTCTGAAACACTCCTAAGAGTGATGTCTTTTTTGGCTTTTAAAAGTCTTGTCTTATCTAAAGTGTTTCTATAAATATAAATGGCTTTTGTGCCCAGTGTAATCAATTTTCCATTTTCAGTAAATTCCAAAGAACTCAACCCTCCACAAGAAGTGTTGGCTCAACATCCTAGTGGATTGTTTCTGTTAGCAAATGCATTATTTAGAGAGGAATGTCTCCATGTGTTCTAGACTTCAATTCTGGGAAGGCAATAGTTTCAATCCTAAGCATTGTTTCCCTCCAATTAGAAACAAAATTGCATTTATTCCCCCCAAATTAGATTCCTTGAGGCAGAATTTATGGATATGTTTAACTTGAATAATTTTCTCTTTAGAATCAGGCACACTATGATTCTAGTCCTGTGTGTGGAACAAACATCTAAACCCAAACAGTAAGTAGTGGTGATTAATGCATACGCTGCCTGGGATCTTTGGTTATTCAAATATGAGGCACATAAAATCTCTGTCACTTTGACACCCAGACCATTTGGGGAGATGTTTTCTGTCTTAAATACGGTCCTAAAAATAAAAGTGAATTTTTTTTTTGATGGGAATGATGTGGAAAAAAATGTATGTTGGCAATTTGAGGAGTCAATAAATGCGATGAGTGGTGCTAAGGCCGACAAGATCCGGCCTGTGGAATTTGTAAGATGCGGTGATGCAATTACTGCAGTGAATCGAAAGTGTTGCCCATGTTGCAGGTTCAAAGATTAGCAAATGCTGTCACCATTATTTCCATTGCCACAGGTTTTCCTGCTCCACTGAAATGAATGGCATGTTTTCGTGTGGAATGTATAATCAACACAAGAGTAGCGATGTGTCCTCGATATGAAGGCCTTATTTTCTCATTTCCTCAGCTTATGTGGAACATTCTGACCTTAGTGGGGCAACCAAACCTGCAAAGAACTGACTTTCCCTGCCCAGCTCTTTTGTCTGCTGCTCCCATTGTTAAGCTATGTTTGAATTCCTACCTTGCTTACCCAATGTTTTTGCCCCTTTTGCTATTCTGGAGATAGAGGTATATATATGAAACGCTTATGTGTAGATCTAATAAACAGTTAATAACACAGTGAGAGGAAACTAAGGATGGGTACTTTGGTACTTCTGTAATGTTCGAATTTTTCTCTAGTATCTTGTACTGACTTTGTAGATTTTTTTCCCTTAAAGTTGATACAAATATTGAAGTTAATGAAGCACATCTTCCTATTTTAAGAAATGCATTTTTCTAGCCTCCATACTTCCCATTTACGATGATAGTAAAGAAACATTAAAGATATTGACCCATATTAGGAGAATGGATGAAGGGTTATCAGCAGAGGTTTCAACAAATGGCTGGCAAATAGAAATCAGGTGAGAGTGCTGCCTGGGCAGGAGGAAGGAAAAAGCCCTAGGCTGGGGTGTACCCACTCAGAAAACTGGAGCTGAGAAGGGAGCCAGCTTTTCAGGCAGAATTCTGGAGAACCTCTAGACTTAGTAAATGAGCTCCAAAAAACTTCAGAGGATGGCAAGGAAAGAAAGACACGGGATCTGAGAGATAAGGATTAAATGCCGGAGGAAGGCCAAGGAAAACTCTAATGAATGGAATGGAGTAAGTCTAGAGAGCAGCCAGCACAGGTTGGAATGAGAGGGGAGAGTACTCCATGTGGGGAGATTCTAGGAAGAAAATGCAAAATGATACATTAATATAGGATATCAACATATGAGTAGGGTAGGTAGATAGTAATTAGCGTGCTCTTGTCCCTCTTCCATAATAAGTAGGCATAAGATAATGCCTAAAGTAGACCAAACGAACAAAAAACGTAACTATATTTAGAAATACATAGGCACCAGCAGAAACAGTTAAAATGTTCAGAGATTTTCCTCTGGGAAAAAAGTGAGGAGCCATGGGGATAAGAAACCTCCATAAATTATCTTATTTTAATAAAATAATTAGTAATAAATGTAATGATAATATGATTTATGTACTAATTAGTAGATTTATAAATGAAAATATTTAATTGTGAGTTTACACTTGAACAAAAATTCCTACAGACAAGTATAACTTGTATAGACAAAGTTGGAAATAGATACCAACCACCCTAATCACCATTACCCTCAAAATACTTCCTAAAGACAGAATAATACATATAATCAAAGATTTCCATGTAGAGGTGTTTATCACGGCATTAATTTTTTTAGGAACTTTATAAATCAGCAAAACACACAGTAGAGACAATTATTTAAAGGATTGTGGTGTTGTGCCTGGCATGTTGAAGAAGGTCAAGTGTTTGTTGAACTTTTAAAAGACAATATTTTGTAGCTATTAAAATCCAGACAGTGCATTTGGAAACATATTCTATGATGTGGGAAAAGCCAGGGAGTTTCATGAAAAAATAAAAATTATGTCTAAATTATATAACATTTTTTAATAACACATACAATCCACATAAATACACACATATAAAAAAGTAAAAAGAAAAAGGTACACGAAAACCTTAACAAAGGTTATTTCTTTGTTACGCATTTAGTACAAATTTGCTCTTTGTACTTTTAAAATCTGTCCAAATGAAAATGTTATTTTTAACATCTTGAAAAATGAACATGTGGTCTATATTCAGAATAAAAACAAAAGATTGTATATTCTTATATAGTCATTTTATAGGAAGTATGAAAGTTAAGCTATAATAAGTATTATCTAAAAAATTCAAGTTTACATATTCTTTCTGACCTAAGGGTAGAGGAAGTTATTTGTAACTCATCCAAACTCATCTTTAAAAATGTAACAGGATAGTCCAGTAGTCTATTTTTACCATAAATCTATCTTAGGCAAGAATGTTGATAACCTGAAGGTTAACATATATTCATTAGCATTTTTTTTTACAAAGTCAGAACAACATAATCCAAACAGTCTTATCCTTTTTTCTAACCTAAAAAAAAAAAAAGAAAGAAAAAAAAAACACATGAAATACCTTTTGAACTTTTTCCCTTCAGTTTCTCATAGCATAACATTTTTAGTTCTCATGAGTAAAGTACATTCTTTAAGCTATAAAGTGTGAGAACGTTATCCTGGAAGCAAAATGTTATTGTTAAACCACCGGATATATTTTAGCATTGACCATTTCATAACTTTGAAGATATACCAAAACAATTAAAAAACATGTGTCCTTCAACTTTAGCTTTCACAGCTTAAAAATCAACTAAAACTATACTATGAGGCTAAGAACTTCTGAAAATTCTTATGATTTTCTTATGATTCTTATGATTAACTCTTGTAATTTTTGTGTGTTTTAGCAAAGTGCTTTCCTGTGTATGTTTCCATTCATCCTAATTCACCTTCCTAATGAAATGGGAAAGTATATAATTGCCATTACTTTTTACATTCCAATTTTAGATGGTAATGGTTTGTCATAAATTTTTCTATGTGACTTCAGATTTTAAAAAACCACTTTAATTTATATCGTTAAAGGATATTTCAGTCCAGGAAAATCCAGAGCAATTGATACTGTCTATGTAAAATTCAAGTAGCTTGAGTTGTATAATATACAGTATAAAATCTTTTACGTGTGTCAAGTGTTATGGTTAAAAATCATAGTTATTGAATAGTTCTTCTTTGCCATGAGAAAAGAATTAAAGAAATAAGTTTGATTTTTCCTAAAAATTACACACAATTTTCTGGATATAACATTGTACTCACACGGCCTCTAATAATCGCGGCAGTATATTGGTTCACGCAAATTTAAAGTCCACAGATCTGGCTTTCGAAGAAGCTTCCTTCAGCAATTCACATACTGTTTTTAGCATTGTGCCCTTTAAGATACTGTCTTCTTTGAGTTCACATGGCAGCTTATCCTCAGGCGTAAATAAGTATCAGCTCCAGACTCGAATCCTCACACTATGTTGTACAGAGTAAGAGAGAGAGCCTCTGCTGGTAGCTAATATAGAAAATGAAAGGGGCGCCTGGGTGGCTGAGTCGGTTAAGCGGCTGACTTCAGGTCAGGTCATGATCTCACGGTTCGTGGGTTCGAGCCCCGCGTCGGGCTCTGTGCTGACAGCTCAGAGCCTGGAGGCTGCTTCGATTCTGTGACTCCCCCTCTCTCTGCCCCTCCTCCACTCACACACTGTCTTTCTCTGTCTCTCAAAAATAAATAATAAAAATGTAAAAAAAAATAAAAAAAAAAAAAGAAAAAGAAAGAGGTTTCTCTTTCTCAAAAAGAACAAACTCTTTGCCCACAGTTGGATTACCTGTTCACCTGTCAGTTAGTGTCTGAGAATAAGTAGAATGGGTTAAAATGTTAAGTGGGCCCACACCTGGATTCATGTCACTTAAAATTACACGCCTCAGAAAGGGAAGGCATTGTTGCCCATTAGGAAATTTGGGTGAAGTCTCCAAAGGAAGAGAAGTGTGAGAGTGCACGGCAAGTAAGTGTCTACTCTATCCATCACGACTGTATAGATTATTTTGTATTAATAATTGTTATACTTCCTCACTTTTCAGACAAAACAACCAAAATAAAAACCAATTCTATCGTCCTCAACTCCATGACCAAAGTGAACAATGTAACATGTTTTTGACTTGAAAATAGGTCCTGGATCGACGAATTCACAAAGCCTGCTTTTTCGTATCATTGGAAGAACGGAGAAGACAGGGAGTCCCATGACATATCAGAAACCGCTTTAGGTAGTACTAAGAAAAAGAATTGTATTTGAGTCCCTTAGGATAACTTTATGAAACTTCTGCCAGAAAATTATGATTTATGCGGAAACTGAATCCTTGTTTGCAGTAGACATTGCACTAAACTCATATCAGTCGCATATAAACAAGCCCAAACAAATCAACATATGTAATTTTCTAGAATTAGAGGTGGGAGATTATTTATCCTATTGGACCCATTTAAAGACATGGCTCTTCAGTGATTTTTCACAAGAGTACTGTCAACATTCTTTGTCATCCATCTGAGACAGAAACATTGTTTTCCTTATCGAGCCACTCATCAATTCTGTGATTCTATTTCTTCAGTATTTCTCTTTCCCGTCTCCCCTTTGTCTCCAATACTAATTCTTAACCATAAGCCCCTCTCTCTCCTGGACAGTGTGACAGGTCCCTAACAAGTCCTTGTGCTTCTACCTTTGTCATCTTCTAATTCCCTTTTTAAAACTCACTCCCCGCCCCCCACCTTGGGGAATCTTGGTAAAATGAAATTCTAGGCCCCATGACTTGCCATTGTTTCACAAGGTCAAAGCTCCTTAGGATGATACAGTAAATTCTACCTCTCCAGTTTCATTTCTCACTAATGGCTGCTACCATTTTTTTTTTTTTGACAACTTCATGCAATACTACTATGAATACTATGGATATTCTTATATAGCCTTTAAGTACCTGTGAGAATTTATTTAAGGTGTATGCCACAGTGTGGTATTGCTAATTCTCAAGATAACGCACATCTTTACCTCTATGAGGTTTTGCCAAAGTATTTACAAAGCAGTTGTGCTGATTTGTATTCCTACCAAAAGTGATTAAGACCTCCTGTTGACTATAATCTTATCAAAACTTAATATTGGCTTTTTCAATTTTATGAATCTAAAGGGTAACTCAGAGTATATCTTCATGTGTGTACTGCTCATTCAGGATTCCTTTTCTCAGTAATTCCTATTGTTTTTTGTACCCTTTTCTGTTGGATCTATTCATGTATTTATAGGTGTTCTTTGTATAGGCTGAATACTAACCTGTTTGTTATTTCTACTGAAACTTCATCTTTGCTTTATCATCTCACATTTTCATTTGGTGGACGAAATATTTTTAAGAGATTCTCGAATTTTTAGTGATGAAATCGCATAGGAATAAATCACACAAAAAATTAAAAATGGAGAATAAAGTATCAGCTGAGATTATGGGGATAAGTGGTTAGAGGCCCTGGGGTTCCTCTGGGAGCTTTCCTGTTTTCTACCAAATCCCTGAAGTAACTTCTGGAATCTCCAAAAAGAACATGGGCCCAGTTTGAGAACGAGGGCCCTGAAGCAAATTTCTCTGTACAGAGAAAGAAACCAAGGCTCAGAGAGTGTGAACTAAGTGCCCCAGGAACCCTAATAGTGGCCTTTCAACCAATGCCATCTGGAAGGAAAGGGTGGGGAAATAGGCTGGAGCGGCAGGGGCATTCAGGTGGTGACCTTGATCTTAGAGGCTTTGTCCTCCACAGGTGTGCACACTGACGGCTTCAGGCAGTATTACCCCATCCCTGACCTTGTACCCTTGGCATCCAGACTGCCAGCTCACTTCTCAATCTCACTGGCTTCACTGTGGATATAATAGCAACGAAGGAATTTGAGCCCTGGAACCATTTTCTAAATGACTGTGTTGGGGAAAACCATGGCTGGCAGAGCAGAAAGGATAGATAAGAAGGGTGTAGAAAACGTGGGTGTGGAATGATCCAGCCATTCTCCATGACTGGCAGTTTGAAACCTTTTGCCAGGTGAGGCTGAAAGGCTTTCCAGGTTCCATGTGAAAAAGGACACCATTTCCAGTTCATATAAAGCAACTGAACAGCTTTCGGGAGTTGGAGGTCAGGCTTGACAGCCAAGCCATAACCACTGGCACATGCTCCTTGTTGACCGTGTTTTGTCCCTATGAACCTCTAAATTATCTGAGGGACACAAGGAGTGTCGGTTTTAGAGCTGTTAAACCTCTGTAACATTGACATTTTCTCAGGTTCAGGGAGTCGTCCCTCAGTCTATGCACCGCATCTTTGTGGCCAGGTGTCCAGTGGGTTGGCAAGGTGGATTGTCACTGGCAATCCTGCATTGGCAGGGTGGCTCATTGTCATGAGCCGCACCATGGGGGCACACAGTGGCCTTCGCACCAGTGCCTGATTCTCAAAAGCGTTCAGGATTGGAATTCCCACATGGCTACAATTTAGCTCTTTTCCTCTCCTTGGTGAGATTTCTGGGCCTCCGCACATCTAAGGTTTCCTTTCCTCATCAAATCAATTACCTTTCATGCTTAAGCCAGTGTATGTCAAGCTACCCGTGCAATAGATACGGGATGCTGAAAATAGCTTCAAGTACCTTCCAGTCTGACACATTTGCAGGGCTAACTGCCGTGTGAGCAACCAATCCTCCAGGAAGACACCGTCTTTCCTAATTCAAGTATTTAGCATTAATGTCAAACTTGTTCTTTGTCTTTTCCGGTTTGTGCATTTGTGTTTTAATCACTATTTCCCTACCCCACTGTCATAAATTTGTTGTATATCGGCGCTTCTCCCTAGGCATATTTTTTTAAATGTAGATTTAGCTCAAAGGTGATGTTGATACTGCTGTTTACAGACCTTTCTCTTCTATGTTCGTATTTGTCTTTGATCTACTTGAAGATGTTTGTGAACGGTGTAAAAACAGGCTGTAAATGCATTTTCCCTTATATCGGTAGCCGTGTATCCCTACAACTATTTACTCTATAATCCATCCCTTCCCCACCGATGAGTAACACAATATTTGTCATATATCTTATTCTATATAGACAGTCTGTCTGGGGGCTCTCTGCTCTAATAGCCAACTGCCCTACAATTGCTTAAGAATTCTAATTACGGTTATAATTACTACAGTTTTATAATATTTTCAAATATCTTACAGGACAAATTGATACCCCATTTTTCCTCAAAATTGTCTTAGTTATCTTTGAGGGCTTTTCTGTCTTAATTTTTACGATCTTAAATTCTGGAGGGAAAAACTGAAGGTTTTGGTTGGAATTGGGATGAAATTGTAAACTGGGGGAGAATGGACAATCTTTATGGAATATTCCTAGCATGATGATGGTAGGTCCTTCCATTAATTTAGGTTTTGTTTTTATTTTACATCAGCTTTATAATTTTCTACATGAAGTTCATATACATCTTTATTGCATTTGTTACTATGTACTATATTATCTACTCCTTTTCTACGTATATGTATATATATGTATATATCTATATTTAACAAAAATCTCCATGAAAAAAATAAATAAAGAAGAAAATCTCCATGGCTCTACAGAAATAAAATTAAGTTTTGCATATAGATGTAATACCCCCAATCCACCAAATGCTATTATTTATAAAAATTTGTCTAATTTTGTTCTTTTCTACATAGCCCTTCTCATTGCTGAAAATTAGTGGTAAAGAGAAATCTTAAGTAAAAAGCAGAGTAAAAAGGCAGATTCTGTAAAGAACCAAAGATAAAAATGACAGACTTCTCATCAGAAATAATGCAAACCAAACAGTAGAGAGGCATCTTCAAATTGCTGAAAAAACAAACCTGTTTACCTAAAACTATATACCTGGAAAAAAACATCTTTTGAAAATGAAAGTGAAAGAAAGTCTTTTTCAGAATCGATCAGTAGCAAACTAGTGAGAAAAGTTAAAGAAACTCCTTCAGACAGAAGGAAAATGGTATGAGGAGAAAATGTGGCTCTACATAAAAAGCAACCAGAAATGGTAAAAATGTGGACATCTATGACTTTTAAAAATTATTTAAACCTCTTTAAAAAAGAAGGAATTGTCAGAGCCTGGGTGGCTCTGTCCCGTTAAGCGTCCGACTTTGGCTCAGGTCATGATCTTACAACTCATGAGTATGAGCCCCGCATCGGGCTCTGTGCTGACTGCTCAGAGCCTGGAGCCTGCTTCAGATGCTGTGTCTCTCTCTCTCTCTCTCCCTGCCCCTTCCCCACTCACGCTCTGTCTCTCTCTCCTTCAAAAACAAACATTAAAAATAAGTAAATTAAAAAAAAAAGGAATGATCAAAGCAAACTTATTGGCAATGTTTTGTGGAGTTTATGCCACATTTAGAAGTAAAATATAACAAAACCTTGAGAAGGAATGGAAGGATGTTATAATCTTGTTATGACCTACTTGAACTAGTGCATACTTATTAGAAGGTAGCCTGCAACAAGTCAGAGATGTATACTGCAAACCTAAGAGCAACCACACACACACACACACACACACACACACACACACACACACACAGTATATTTATAAGCCAATGAAAGAGACAAAATAGAAACATAAAAGATTCAATTATTGCAAAATAATGCTGGAAAAGAAGCCAGAACAAAAAAGGAACTAAGAACAAATGGGAAACAGAAAACGAGTAAGAAAGTGGTAGATTTTAAGCCCAGCCATATCCACCATCCAATTAAATGTAACTGACCCAAACACTCCAGGGATTTTCAGATTGGACAAAAAAAAGACCAAACTGTATATTACCTTCAGGGAGCCCACTTTAAATACACCCATAGATACACTAAAAGATGGGAAATAATTACTGTACGACACTTTGTAAAAAAAAAGCTGGAGTGGCTATATTGATATCAAAGTAGATTTCAGGAGGATATTCCTAGATAAACAGGGCCAATTTATAATGATAAAGGAGTGAATTTGTCATGAGGAAACAGTCAATGTTTATACATCTAACAACTGACTCCAAATACATGATAGAACTAAAAAAAATTTTTTTTGTAGCCTTCAATAATTTATAGTTGGAGATTTAAACCACCCTTCTCTCAATAACTAAAATACATCAATTGGATGTTATGAATGTTCAAAACTTCCGCATTGTGAGGGTAACATCCCTGACGTTTATGGGGATGGCCCAACAGATGACCCCTAATACAGGGCAGGTGAGATCAACAGCAGTTTTAAGTTACATGTACTCACAGCCTATGGGAGGGGAACACTGCGTGCCATGCAGGGCCACATGGCAGTAACATTTGGAGTCAGTGAACAATTAGGGGCTGTGGGAAGTAAGCTTTGTAGCATTATGAGGGGGGTGTGCCTCCCGGTTGCTGCATAAGGATGCGATTAATTCTGTGTCTTCTGTGAATAATTCTGTGTCTGGCACGAAACTGAAACCTGCTGCTCAGGGATAAGCAAGAATTGTGCCTGGTCTCCCGGGGAAGGAGGGCTGTTTGGCTAGGGAATCTATACGTGGCCGCAGGATGGGTAGGGTGTGGTTAGGCCATGTGAGGCCCTCCCCATTTTACCAGATGCCATGACAGCACCCAATTTCGGCCTTTCAGTCTTTCATGGCACACACCCACTAAAAGGTTGACAAAACCAAGTGTTGGTGAGGATGCTGAGAAATGGAACTCCTAAATCGCTGGTGCGAAAAGTAACACGGTACAGCCGTTCTGGAAAGCAGTGAAGCAGTTGCTCATCAAGTTAAACATAACTTTATCGTGTGACTCAGCTATCGCGCCTAGGTATTTACCCAAGAGAAATGAAAATGTGTCTTCAAGCAAAGACTTGTATTGAAATGTTTGAGCAACTTTGTTCATAATGCCCCCAAACTGGAAATAACCATCAACAGATGACACAATACAGAAATCGTGGTATTTCCACATAATAAAATAATCCACTCAGCAATATGAAGGGAATGGACTACTAATACACACAATATGGATGGATCTCAAAAGCCAAATAGTATAGGATTACATTTACATGAAATTCTAGAAATGGCAGAATTAAAATAACAAAATGCAGATTAGTGGTTGCTAGGGACCAAGGATAGAGGGAGAGGATTAACTAACTACAAAGAGTCATGTTCTGTATCTTGATTAGAGTGATGGCTACAAGAATATATACATTTGTCAGAGCTTAAAATTGGTGAATTTTGTTGTATTTAAATTATTCCATAATAAGACTGATGAAAAAAACATGAGGGAAAAAACCCTCCAGGCCTTAGGTTTCTACTATCAGCAAATTACCTCAGGGCAGCTGCTATTTTTGGCAAGTTCAAGACTACATTTCTGCTTCCTCTTGTCCCGTTGGAATTTCTTCTAATTTCTTGTGATGTTTCTTGTTATTTTCTGTTGACTCTGATTTATTGATTTTTTTAAATATCTTGTCTGCCATATTGCTACAAGCAGAAATCTCATTTTCTTTCAAAATCCACTGGTTTTTATGAGATCTATGTACTTTTTTTGTGCAAAATTTCCTCACTTTTTTAACAGGAGAAACTCCTATTAAGGCTAAAAAATATCAATGCTTAACATGGAGAATGATTTTAAAAGTTCACAACCTGGAAATTAATGCTACGTGCTATTTCCCATTTTTAAATGCATTATCTACCAGATACAAAAATGTAATATACGTAAATAAAGAGCCGATTTAAAATTGAAATGAAGATGTTGAATTGAGCAATCAGTAAGAGTTGACTACAAAATTTGCATTATCACGTAACACGGGGGCTAGAGGAGATCTGTGTGTTGATCTATCAAGCCAGAAAATAAACTGAGAATGTCCTATGTGCCAGGCATTGAGCTAAGTGTGGGAGGGTACATCAGTAAACAAGACTCAGGATGTCTTCTCACATGTAGCTTCCAGTATGGCAGGGAGGACAGACTTTATGCAACAACCGTCAACGATGGTTTTTATAATGTACAAGTTGAAATGAAAAAATCCAGGTGCTTTAATATGTAATGGTAAGCCTAAGCTATGTTAGGCAGCAAGGGAAAGTTAACTGGAGGAAGTCAGGTTTGATCTGAAACCATGGGGTAAGTAGAAGTTGGCTAGATGTGGTACAGAGGGTAAGAAACAATGACTGGGGAATAAACAGCATTTCAGGTGAATGGAACAGTATAAGGTCATCATAAGTCCAACACGTTCAAAAACTGAAAAAGCAGTTTTTGAAGAGGGAAAATGGAACATAACACAGTAATTCAAAACATGTTGCAAAATTGAGAAAAAGATAAATGGACTACTGTGATGCTTTTATTAAAGTCTTCAACTGTGGCGGGTAGTTTAGTTTTCTAGTTTCAATGTCAACAGACTAACCATCAGCACTCGAAAACACAAATCAGACTCTAGACTAGTAAATTCAGGCTTACTGAAATGATGAGGCTGAGGGCGAACATTCTGATTGGGTCAAGTTTATGAATGCCTAATGGTTTCTGCCTTCCTCTCCTTTCTGTCTACTCAGACCTAATCCATCTATTGATACCATTTCCTAAACATATTTTTTGAAATATAAGATGCATTTTTTCCTCCCTCATTTTAAAACTTCTCAAATTGGGTTGTATGTAACAATTTTTTTTTTAAGTTTGTAAGACCATTTATCCCTGAATTATAATTTAAATGTAAAATATGGATTCCCAAAATCATTTTCCAGGTTTTCCAAAAGGTGAACTTAGGACATAATACTGAAAAGCTAATATGTATGCAGAAGAGGATTGCTTTTTACACTTTGGGCAATATAATTAAGATAAAAAACCGGGAGATTTCTCACATACACACAGATATTTCAAGGATAGAAGATATTGTTATGAACTGTGCACGCTTAATGAAGAATCATTTCTGATGAGACACCAAACATTAATTTGTACAGTTTACACCTAATTTTGGAAAAAGAATGTTTTAACTCCTAGTTATACATAATTCAACTGAATAAAGTAAAAAAAAAACTAAATGCATTCAAAACCCTAAACTATCCATTCAAAAGGGAAAAGAGTCCAAGATACTGAACATGGGTTGTAAAAAGTTATATTTAAAGCAATTCAAAAGAATCTGTATTTAAAAGTTTAGACTCAAATGTTTAATAATAAACAATTATTGGAGTCTAAGCACTAAGCAAGAGGTATGTAAAGGTAAACTAGTGCTTCTCAAATTTAAGGCACCTACAAATTACTTTGGGTTCTTGTGCCATATAAATCTGATTCAGCAGATCAGGTAAGTGGCTTCAGATTTTGTATTTTTAGTAAGATTCCAGTCCAGGACCAGCTAGGTAATGTATCAAACCAAACATTAATGTATTAATGTATCTCCCACCACGCAGATACTAAATTGAAGATTATCTTTAAGTAAGATCAATTTTTTTTAATTTTATTTATTTATTTATTTTTTTAGAGAGAGAGCGAGAGAGAGAGAGAGAGAGAGAGAGGAACAGAGGATCCTAAGTGGGCTCTCTGCTGTCAGCACAGAGCCCGACGTGGGGCTCGAACCCACAAGCTGCGAGATCATGACCCGAGCCGAAGTCGGACACTTAACCAAATGAGCCGCCCACGCGCCCCAAGTAAGATCAATTTAAATCAAATTTAAGATAGTCTTAAATTAGAAGAAATACATTTTCTTTCAATCCCATTGTTTCCCTCCATCTCCAGTCATCATAAACCGAGTCACCCTTATTATGTCTTTCGTAGATTACTGTCATGGCCTCCTAAATGGTTTCTCTGCCTCTAGCCTTGGCACCTTACTCATTCTCCATAATACAGCACTAAAATGCTCGGAGTCCCATCTGGTTAGATATTCTGCTACTTACCTTTTCACTAAATACAGACTGCCCCTGGGGCCTGTATGAAGAGACCTCTAACCACCATTCCCTCCTCCCACACTTCATGACACACACTCATTAAGCTAGTTTTGGTGAATTTCCTTCAAATGACCTTCCTCTCAAGACCTTTGTTTATGCCAGCCCTTTTGCTTAAATCATCCCTGGCTACCCCTCATTCATCCCTTAGGACTTAGATCGACAGCATTTTAGAAGCTTTCTCTCCACCCCACATTAGTCAGATGCATCATGCTTCTCTTTAGGTACTTACTCTTAGGTACTTACTAGATACTGTCATTACTTATTTTAACTGTCTTTTCCTGCTCAGGCTTTTAGTGTATTGAGAACAGGAACCGTGTTCATCTTGTTCTCTGCTTATGGTCAGCGCCTGGCACACTGACCTATACCCAGTAAACAACTGAATCAGCTTTCATTCTAAATAACTCATTAACATAGAAACAAACTATGATGACCCTTTTCTAGAACACATGCTGATTAGATCCTCCATCAGTATGTGTCTTCTTCCACTGTGTGGATATAGCAGGACTGACCAGATTGCAACTTTCAACTTGATAAAATCTTACTTATCTGGAAACCTTGATTATAACTTATAACTTCATTATAATTTGATATTCACTCAGCCAACAAATAATTACTACGTACCACTTAGCTTGTAATAAATAAGCAAACAAACGATCAAATGCTAGGTACTAGGGGGAAATAAACATTGGAAGAAAGACGGAAAACCAAAAGACAGAACGGACACTAAAGTCATATAAGCAACTAATAACTACAAAATCGGTGTACAAATCAAAATCATAAACATGGCACTAAAGCAACAAAGAGGAGCATGTGCTTTGGCTTCTGCAGTTGATAAAAGGCTTTTTAAGGAAGGTACAGTGTCTTAGAAGAGAAGCAGAAATTTGCCAAATGGAAGGAAAGCCATTTTCAGCCAAAGAAACTGTGCAAAAGCACGAGTGAAGAGAGTACTGTGTATATAGATTACAGAATTGGAGGAGAGGACTCTGGAAATGTACATGAGACCTCAAAGAGAAAGATCTTCGCTGTCCAGGGTAAGAAGGGCTTTGCTCAGTAGGAGGAAGAGAAACTTAAAACATTTTAAGCAGCAGCATAGCATAATCGAAGAACAATTCAGAAAAGCAGTGTGGCTACACTGAGGGAGGAAGGCTGTAAGCGGGGGTCCGTGAAGAGCACCAGCACCAACCAGAAGAGGGAATGCAGTGGCCATGGGAAAAGAGGTACAAGGATTAAGAGGATACAGGACTCCGAGTGGGCGGTTAGGAGTAGTAATCTCTGGCTGAGCGAGATTCTGTTTTGTTTCTTGAGAGCAGCTGTCACTGAAACACACCGAAAACAAGCCACCCGTATTAAAATTTAGAGATGGTAATGTGTGTTTCTTCACCAGAGTGGGGGACGAGGAAAATGGAAGGTGAGCCAGTAGTAATGGGTCTAAAAAATGACCAAATCCTGGCACCGCTCTAATTCAAATGAACAGCTTTCCATTTATAATAATCAGTAACCAGCCCAGTTGATTTTATCCATTTTTCATAAACATCCTAACAGGCATACATTCTTAGAGAAATTCAGAAGTTTCAGAAGCGGCAAAATAGAAAAAGAAGTAGAAATACCATCTCGTAAGGACCCAGAAAGAAAGCACCTCGTTGGGTAAATTTTACCGATACAGCACGTGAGAAGCTGTACGAGTAGGTGAGGCATGTACGGTCCAATCCATAGGGACAGTCAAAAGAGGTTTCAAAAAAACAGGTATAAAATAACTCTAGTGCATATGTGCAAGTGTTTTTCAGGATTTCAACACCAAAGTAACTGAAGAGCTCAACCCAATTTGTACATTCGGGGATAATTATTAAGTTCTCTGTTCTTAACTTTAAAATGTTGAACACTTTGCATTTAAAATCTTCTTTAAAAATTCAAATTAAACTTTTCTATTAGTGATTTAGGGCTTGAGAGAGAAAAGTAAGACGTGCTATACACATAGTCCCTATTCCTACAAGTATTAGGTATAAATAACAATCATTATCAAACTAACATGAATTGTAGCCACCACCTCCCCAAATTTGTCTCCATGTTGCTCCTGCTGTCAGTTCTGGTTTTCCTGCTTCCTTCACTTGGAACAGTATAAGAAACCTGCCATTTTCACTAGAAACATTAAAAGTCAAGGGACACAACAATTAAACTTTTAATTTTGTAGTTTAACTTTAAAGTTTCACACTACTCCACCTCTTCACCTTCTAAACAACCTGCAGCTGAAAGAAAGGACAGAAGAATCTGGGGACTGTTAAAAAGTAAAAATTAAATCTATCATGTTGTTATTTGAGCTCCGAAAGTATTAGAGTTTGTAAAACTGACAAGGTTCTTTAATTTTTAATGCTTCCCCAAGTGCCTGTCAATTATATAAAGCCATGAGTAATGAATGGCGTAAAACACAGTTCCAAGTTTTATTTTTTAGTGAGTATATTTATTCCATGTTAAAACATCACATTAAAAATGCTACAATAAAACAAACAAAAAATATAGAACTTTTCCTAACTTATTAATCCTTATCTTCGCCTAGGATTTTTCACACAGCTGATGTTACTTTTCTTTAATCTACTCTGACTAGTACTTTCCTTTACTCATTCTTTATAGTGTTCCTATATAATCTTCATCCAGACCTATTCTCTAGTATAGACAGGGCAGCACAAGCTGCAGATGCCTCTGTTGGTAGTAAAATAAATACTTCTCATCTGGGTTATGGGAGAATTAAGGGGATGGAGTTAGTGAAAATTCCAATTAAGGGTTTAATAATATAGCTCCAAATAATCTCTCCAGGATTCTCCTTTCTCACTTTCTCAGGACCCTCAAATTAATCAAAAGGGGTTTAAGGTTACAAGCTACTAACCAAATTGTTTGAGAGAAAATTTTAGTAAGAGTAAAATAATAATTTGGCTATCACTTCAATAACTTCAAAGTCAAATTAGCTTTGTTTTCCACAAAAACTACGTTGTCAGGGTAGTATAAGTGTAAATGTATAGTGTTATTACGAGTTGACTTTTTTAGTTTTTGTTTCACGTTGTTAGACAAAAATATTTTTAAGATTGGATTCCAAATTTCTACTTGGTAATATAAAACAACTTTTACTACATTTTCAATAGTTCCTTATACTTATAGTATATTTGCATATACTATATGCAAATTAGGATTAAAGAAGTTTCAAATCATCTAATTGTTATGCACAGTTGACTCTTGAACAACAAGGGTGTTGGGGAAGTCTACCCTCTACGAAATCAAAAATCTGCATATAACTTTGGAGTCCTCAAAAACTTATCTACTAATAGCCTGCTGTAGACCAGAATTCTTACCAATAACTTAATGCTATGCAATACATTTTTTTTTTTTATGTTATAGGTATCACACACTGTATTGCAATAAGAAAAGAAAATGTTATTAAGAAAATCATAAGGAAAAGAATACACATTTACAGTACTGTGCTGTAAAAAATCCATGTTAAAATGGATCTGGGCAGTTCCAACCTATGTTGTATAAGTTCACACCTATGTACTGTATATGTATGCTATATAAAACAAAAGGACAGGGAGGGAAAAAAGAGACAAAGAGAAAAGGGGACATTTTTTTCTTCTGTTTTAAACAAGAAAACTTGAAAAAGGTTTTTTTTTTTAATTGGAATTGAGTTTCTCAAAAGAGGAAATATAAAGTACGTTTTATGGGAAATCACTTGTTTTAATAAAAGGTAAAATACTGATATATGAACCACAAGGTGGTGCTATAATTCCATGTTGGTACTGATATTTTAGAATATAAAAGCAGTATTTTTTCTTTTATGACTGTAATATCTTGAGTTTTATAAATCTTTTATAATTGAAAAAATATAGCTAATTGGATTCATCAATTCTAGAGATATCTACTTAATACTAATTTTTAAAGTTGTAGGCTAACTTTAAAAATTCTTAAAGTCTAATAACTATGTACTAGAATACTAAAAATACTTAAAAGTTATTTCCACACAGAATTTTAACGAAACGTTAATATTTCACGTGACAACTATCAAATCGAACATATAGACTATAAACAGATGAACCAATAAAATCTAATTAGATAATCTAAACAATAATAAAAAAGAAAAAATACTCCTTTTTTCCTTCAAAATAATGTAGTCAATTTTCTTATAGATTACCCAGGGCTATTATTACACTTTTTAATTTATAGAGATAAAAAAAGATAATTTCTCTAGTAATTTGTCTGGTAATTTCAAGTGAATTTCATTTTTTCTCTTGGTTTAACTTCATCTAAGACCTCTTCTCTCTCTAGAAAAATATATAACTTCCCATCACCTAAAAAACCCAAAAAGACCTTACTGTGTACCTTGTAATACTGGATGGCCACCATCTGTGTCTGCGCTGCTGGTCTTAAAATGTGTTATGGAATAGAGCACTAAAATACTCAACACATTTCTCATGGTGAACTTTCTGACCTATTTCCAAATACAAAAGGAGAATCATACCCTTACTTTCTCAGCGTTAACTGAAAATGTACTGCTGCTTTTTGATTAACATTAAAATTATATTTTTATTTAATTTGCAATGAGCATTTTTGATTTTTCATTACAACATATTAGTCAGTACAGATGGCAAGATGGTATGCACGAGAGCCTCCTGGGTACAATATGCAAGTCCCAGCTGGAGTGTTTCCAACAGGATGTAAACCATGGTCCACAAGCCTCTACTTTAGAAAACATATTACTTAGCACACTGCCAACAAATGTCAACACAAAAATACAGTGCTATAATGACTTCACTCTGTAAAAGACACGTACTGGCACGTAAGTTTTCCTTAAAAAAGTAAAATACAGTAAAGCAGTGTGATCGTAGCATAAAAATATTTAAGTATTGACTCAATATCGAAAAAAACTCCTATACCAAATGGAATTCAAAAATTCTTCATAAAAATATTGCAGTATGTTAAAATTTATAGAAAATCCTTAAAATATACAACATGTACAGTAGCCAAAGTCCTAGAGAAGTTCACGCAGAAAATTCTATAATTAGTGATTTGGACATTTCAGTAACTCTGCAGTTTCTTCAAACCTGAAATATAACAAATAAATAATATGTTAAGTAAAAAAAAAGTCATAATGAGGCATAGGATTTAAGTGGCTGAAAATTATACTTTTGAGCCCAAAATAAATTTCCTACTTTTCTTATTTACAGGTATAAAAAATAAATTAAGTATATACCATGGCCAGAGGGGAGAAATACCACTAAAGTCAATTATGAGTCTTTAATTCTCAGAGCATGAGTTATTTTAGTACTTATGAAATTTCAAAGCAATATAGTCCCCTGGAGTAGGATGCTGCATAATCATCTTACACAAGTTCATTTCATACCTCCTTTCAACTGCTTTTACTATTTCATATTCGTACAAGACACAAGTATCATTTTTAGTATTATTTTACCAATAACTGAAAGACTAGCAATACTTTAACAATACTTAAAATGTCTCCAAACCATCCACCTACATATATTTAATATTTTGATAAATCAGTTATCAAAGGTAGATAATACTTTTGATTAACTTCAACCAGAAATATCTCTGCACTGTTTAATCCTACAATTAATTCCATTAACAATGTTTTACATCACTTGTTGGAAACCAAAATAGTGACTCATCTCACAAACACATAACTGTAGGGGGATTTATTATCCACTGGAGTCCTGAAGGAAATTCCACACCTGATTGAGAGACCTTTAAGGTTTGAAACACATATGCACTTTCTATATATACTGTAATCCAATACAACTCCCTACAGAGAAATGAATTTCTGTTCCCCCTCTCTGTTACTTACATTTTTTTCATCCTTTCCATTTTCTGGATTGTTGTTTCCTTTAATTTAAAAAGCAACAAATTTAGGCGATTTCTCAAAGTAAACCATCATCAAAGATGGACCGTGAACATATAAAACAGTCTAAAACATTGCATTAAGTACTGTTTACTTATCAAAAAGAAATTTTTACGAGAGATTAAGATTTACAGTTTCACTATTTTTCTTGCCAAGGCATCTACAACCAAATCTAGTGCTTGCTTATTCTCCTGCCCTTAGAAAGGAAATCATCTAAGCAGTTGCCAGTTTTTCTTACCTCTGAATTCTCTTTCAGACCACAGTAACAAACCATTGGGGTTCTGGGAATTGAATCTGATGACACTGTACTATAACCAGAGGATAGAGGAACACTCGTTTGCCTCTCCTCTTTGCCTTTTCTATCTGTGGAGAAATTAATATTTAGGTTATCTTCACAGTGCAGTCACATCTAAAAATTTTATTTGTAAATGGAAGAAAAACAGACATTTTAATATAAAATGGCTACTGGTATTGACCCAGATAAATTGTTATTTTATTCTTTTAAGATTATACCTAGAGATCTAGATGTTAAAAACTGGCCAGTAAAAATTATAAAAGGTACTACTATCTTTATCCTGATAGTCCTGATAGCAAGTAAGCAAGTTCATAATTTATTTTTAAGTATCAGCTACTGACTCATGAATATTCTTTTCTGAAGATGGTTGTAACTATTACTAATGCTGAGTATACTTTTGAAAAATCAATAAAGATTCCCTCCTAAGTTAACCTGTATGGAAAAAACAATGCTTAAAATTCAGGGTTTAAAGATTTTTTTTTTTTCTAAAGAAGTGAACAACTTTCCACCTCGTACACTGATACCATTCATGCGACAAAATGATGGCAAATCTTTCCTATGACTAAATCAAATATAGAACATCACTTATAAGACATGCTACTATTAAATCAATCCCATTAGCCCTATGTTTTAGTCAAGATACATATGACCGCAAAATCAAGGCCAGAAAAAAAAAAAATAAGCACCCATTTAAACGGGTTTACATAAAGACAGTTTCATTGTAAGCCTACATAGACAACCTCAATTAGGGAAAAGGTATTAGCACCTGAAGACTGAAACAACTGGAAAGACTTTTACTTTCATTTCACACAGAGCCAGTCTCTTTTGTCTACTTCTCTTACCTATTTACTCCATACATCTGCTTACTTATCAGCATGAACTTGGAAGAAAAAGGCCGGCCTAGCCCAGGCTCAACATCTTGACTGACTTAGTATCCTAATTCCAAATTCCCAAGGGAGAGAAAATGCTCTGGCTCAACACCTTTTGAATTGGCATTCCCTGGATTAGGTGTTTACTCTTGATTCAGTTGGTCAAGCTCAGGGATCAAGATCACATAGTACAATTTTGAAGATTATCTATACCCAGATCTTTTAACAGGGGCTTTTGGCAATAGGTAATTTCAAGGAATAACCTGAAACTAGGCAGGAACTATATCTACCATTCCCTAATCTTGGATTATTTTCCATGGATAGAGATGAGTATCCTTGGAAAGAGCTGAACATTTTTTAAGCTGTTCAAAAATAATGAGGTTTTAAGTCCTAGGACAGGAAATAAGAAGTGGGAAGACAGAATGGAAACTGAGGAAGGTGAAGGAACAGCTTTCTGCTCTGCTCTCTGGGGCCTAGACTTGGAAGTATCTATCTAGCCTTCCAGGGTATATACCTCACAATGGGAAAAAGCTGGTATTAGGCAGGCTATGGAGGCTATTGGGAAAGCCACATAGGGCATTCCAGAGATTACAGAATGGGACATATATAGAACACAAGCCATATTTTAATAGCCAGATCAATGAAGTGTGTATTACTTTCTGTGACGATTTTTCCTATTGCTTTCCTAAGTCTTTAGTATACAGTCTTCGTTGTTTAAACATAATGGCTTTTAACTGTGCTATGGGAAGTTGAGAAAAAATTTGGCAACTAAATTCAGGTTGGAAAAGATGGGGTGCCTGGGTGGCTCAGTTGGTTGAGCGTCCAACTTCAGCTTTAGGTCATGATCTCACAGTTCGTGAGTTCAAGCCCCATGTCGCGCTCTGCGCAGACAGCTCACAGTGGAGCCTACTTCAGATTCTGTGTCTCCCTCTCTCTCTGCTCCTCCCCCACTTGTGCTCTGTCTCTGTCTCTCTCAAAAATAAATAAACTTAAAAAAAAAATTTAACTTCAGGATGGAAAAGAAAGGGAAGAGTAGTAGTCCCTAGGGCAATTATTGTTTACAGTTTCAGAGTCATTGCCAATAGATCTCTATGAAGAAAGGGGATCTGTAAGATCTAGATTTTCTAGCCAACTTCCCATGACCTTTAATCTTTAACTGACAACTTTGGAGAATTACCTTACTGCATTAAGAGAACTAGTTAGGTCCTTTGCCATTTAACTATACAGGTATCTCCTGCTTATCAAAAGTTCATAGTATGCCACTTTGCTTTTAAAGAAGATCCACATTAGTACCTGTTTTTGCTAACCAAAAGAAATCAAGGAGGATTTTCACTTTTTTTGAATAAAGGCAAAAAAATGAAAATAGCATTCAGCACTTGTTTCACAGCAAGTTATTTTAGAGGCATCACACACCTGGAGCAGCGAGAGTGGCCCGCAAAGCTCCTTCCCTGGGAGTTACATTCAGCATCTCAGCATCAAGCCGCCATAGCTTTGAACTGTTTCTGTGAGCAACTGCTTTATCGGGACTTATTTTGTGCATCCATTGGCAAGATGTGTCCTAAGGCATCAAAAAAGCCTACAAAAAGTTATTTTTGAGGTGTGGGAATGCTCAAAATATTTTCCCTATAAATTCCTGGTACTACTTTGCTTTATGCATTTAGGCTTATGAAAGGTTTCATGTTAATGCTCCTCTTTCCAATAGCGGGGAAAACTAATTTGTAAACCAGTCCTTCCCAATCAAGGGAAAATATGTCCGACTGATATTTGGATATTTTGTCTTAAGTATTTCATACATAATTTCGTATTTTCAAAAGTGAATCCATTTTTCCCCAACTGTCTCCTCAATTCTCTATTAAAGAGTACTGACTATGTACCCAATCACACAAGTCAAATACAAGTGGTCCGTTTTGACTTTTTCTCTCTCTTTCACCACAACTTCTATCAGCAATCAAGAGCTATCAATTCTAACAACTAAGTAATTTTTTTCTTAATCCTTACTATCATAGCCTTAGTAGACACCCTCATTATTCTGAAATAAAGGATCTGAAAGACGCTTCAAATTACCGCCCTTTCCTGTGTTACTTTCCTATAATGAACCACTTTTCTGTTTTAAGATGATTTCTCTGAAATATAAATCTGATTGTATTTACTTTGCTAAAAATCTATGACCCCATATAAACTCCATGATTTTATCTTTCTACTCTTCTGTTTCAACTTCCTTCATATGCCCACATGTACCCTTCCTTCTAGTCATACTGGATCCATACACTTGTGACACTGTAACTTTATTAATTTTTTTCTTATGAGGAAAAAGGCACAAAAAAAGCAAAGCAAAAAACAAAGAGCATTCATGGTCATGGCCTATCCAATAATTAACAACCAGGTCACTGTATCCCCAACTGAACATAATTATTTATGTTCATAGAAAACCATCATATGAGGTCACTTCATTACCTTGATGAAACAAACAAGACCAACTCTGTCATGTCTGAATACAGACAAGGACACCATGTAAGCAGCAAACACGCAAAGGACCAGCTATAGTGCTCTCCCGACTAATATTAAGTACTTCTTTTCCCCTGAAAATTTCAGCATTCATTCTTATCATCACTCATCAAAGTGTTCCCGCTTCCTAACAGAACACAAACTAGAAGAACACTCATTTTAAATAGTCTCCAAAGGGGCGCCTGGGTGGCTCGGTCGGTTAAGCGTCCGACTTCGGCTCAGGTCATGATCTCACAGTCCGTGAGTTCGAGCCCCGCGTCAGGCTCTGTGCTGACAGCTCAGAGCCTGGAGCCCATTTCGGATTCTGTGTCTCCCTCTCTCTCTGCCCCTCCCCTGTTCATGCTCTGTCTCTCTCTGTCTCAAAAATAAATAAACGTTAAAAAATAAAAAAATAAACAGTCTCCAAAATCACCCAGTGTAAGCGCAATCCTTACAATAAAAGCCTCTCCTCACTGATTTTTTGCCAAACACAGAGATGCCTTACAGCCCCCCATGGAAACACTATTTCTAATAAAGGGAAAACAAATCTGAAACTTCTCAAAAGCCATTCCCAACTTAACATAATCCTAAAATGAGATTGGTGAATTATTGCTCTCAACTTCCAAGTGAAATCAAACTCTCTGGTTCCATGTAGCATGCATATTTAAGGGACAAAGTGTAAGAATTTATAAACTTAACTCTTTTAACTGATCACTGTTAGATTATAAATTTCTTGAGACCATATATTTATCTTGTTCATAATCTACAACCCATTTCAGATGATGGCCTATCTGCCTATCACTCTAAGTCTTAGTACATTGGCTTATATTTGGTTATGTGTTAACTCAATGGCTTAAAGGTAGGTCTGTAAAAATGTTAATAAAATTATAATTGTGAACATGCAAAACCAAACTTGGAAAAGGCAAGCGTTTGCAAATAGCAGGCATTCAATACTCTTACACTACATAAAAAACCGAACGCCATTATATACAGATATTGGAGCTAGAAGTACAGACCTAATTTCTGTCTGCTATGCAGATCATAAGGTAAAGATCCTGACCTCAAAGATCTGAGTTGAGCTTTGACATTTGTTGAATAAATGAATGAATGATAAATTTGAAGAGGAAACATTTACCAAACCTGAAATCTGTAGTCTAATAAATTTATTGCCTGAAATAACACTTCAAATCATTATATAGTAACCTAATCATTGAAACTGTCCTGCCATAAAACTGACATGTATACTAAATATGTAGTAGTTAAGAGAAAACTTCAGAGCCAAGTTCCCCAGATTAAAATATGCTCCATTATTCAATTGCTGTGTGGTCTTTGGCGTATTTATTTAATCTCTCTGTACCTCAGTTTCCTCTTCTGTAAAATATGGATAATTACAGTACTTGAATGTTTGCTTTGAGAATTAAATTTGTTAATACAGCAGTTAAGGACAGTGTCAGGTACATAGTACTATAATGCTGGTATTGTTATACACAGTAGCTGAAAGATTTAATGATATTAAGCATCCACAGATTTTAAAATGTTTTTTTGTTATGAATTCTCAGTTGGACAAAATATCTCTTCTGCAAATATGATTTAATTATTAGCATAAGACAAAATCTCGAACTTTGTCTATTCAAAAAGTATAATAAAAAATAAAAGCTATCACCAAAAAAAAAGCCCAGAAATATTAGCTTTGCTGCTCAGTCACAATGAAAATGTCAGTAATCCAGTGGAAGTAAGTGATATGGAGAAGACATTATCATCATTTAACTGATTAAATTCAAGAGGCTTGTAATACATTACAGGTTACTGACAAATGTTTTTTTTACTTATGTTATTTACAGAGGTGGAAGCTATCATAAGTTTAAATTAAAAACTCTGGAGTTCCATGTTTATTCTAGAGCATTTAGCAATTAAAAGAGTAAAATAAAATGCCTCTATAAAAGTTTGCAATTTTGTACACGGGACTTTATTCAACCACTACCTCACGTAAGGTATGTAAACCGGCTTTATTAAGCAATCCTTCGCTTCAGTAGTCCATAATTTCAATACTGTCTTTTTTCCTAGGAGATTTGCAGCTTCTAAAAAATAAGGCTTGGGACTATTAAAATTATCAAATACCTATAAAGATCATCTTCCTGAAAACTCTTTACCTTACCACCAATACCACTGCCATAATATTACAACTTACCAGAATTCAGAATATCCAAGTCATTACTGGATTCATAGTCTTCATTCACTTGACCAAAGTTTATATATTCATCATTCTGGAATAATATAATTTAGTATTTAGAATAAAATGAAAAGTATTCTCATTTTATATTCTTACTATTCTATACTATATTCTTACTATTACTATTCTTACTATTAAGCATAACAGATAACAAGATAAATGTTTAAATTTTAATTGTTTGTAAAGCAATACATAAATACCACTATGAATATGAAATAACCTTTCAAATGTGGAAGCAGAGGTAACATTCTTGAATCAACTAACTTTACTGTTAGGAAGGAAAGATAGACTAGAACCACAAATTGAAATCCTAAGCAAATCAAAATAAATTTCTCAGACTTCATAAGGCAATGGCAAATTTGGTAACTGTTTCCAGGAAATTTATAACTTGTAAATAAGAAAAGGAAGTCATAATTTTAATTGTTCCTGTTCTGTCCACTTTTTTCTTTTCACTATAAAAATAGGACCTTTGTACAATTAAAGAATATAATTTCAAGCTCTTCATAAAAATCAAACATTATCGTACCTTTTTTTAAATGCTTACAGTATCAACAGCTCTAAAAGCTGAACCTACAGAGGCTTGCCAGATTATCTCAGTTGCTAAAGAGAAAAACAATAACCACAATAGCAGCAACAAAATGGGCTATATCTAAATAGGGCCTCATTTCAACTAAACACTTTCCCATTACCTAAATATTCTTTTAGTTTTTCTAAAAGAATACACACTTAACAATGTATCTGAGATATCCCATAAATGTTAAAGATAGGAAATACCTTTTTAGACAAAAGCATTTCTGTTTCAAGAAGAGTGACACGACTTAGAAGATTAGCCCAGGTTTTTTCATTTACCATCACTTTTCCTTTCATTTTTTCTTCCAAAGAGTCTAATCTACTCTCTACCAAAGTCAGTTTCTTAAGTTTTTCTTGGCATTCAGCAAGCATAGTCTGCAGTGCAGTAATCTCATGATTAATTTTAATATCCTAAAATGATTAGAAAGGTTAAAAATTGTATTAGACACACTGAAATTGTTTTAAAAATCAATGTATTTCCATTTCCACGGCGTTATTTCAATAGTTATAACAGGCACACAGCATGAGAGTTAAAAGACTATGATCTATACACGCAGAATGCTCAGACACTGAAACTACCTCTTCTGAGATGTGTGACCTTGGTGTTTCAATTTATATATAAACGTGTGTGTGTGTTTGTATGTGTGGGTATATATACACATATATATATACATATATGTGTATATATACATATATATATCTCCAACAGTTTGTACTTCATATAGCTCATCTGAAGATTAATTCTGCATGAAGCTATTAGAAAAGCACCTGGTAGTATAATAAAACTATCACTAACTAGCTATTTGTAACAGCACCCAGCACAAAGCTAAGAGGGAATGACCAAAATATGACAGTGCTTTGAAACTGTTCAGTTTGCTATTAACAGGAAATCAGCCTAATGACCATGTGGTAGTTTTTATAAATGCCAATTATAAACTGCGGTGTATAGAAGTTACAAGAAATAGAAGATAGAAAAGGAAGTCAGCAGAGCAGTATAGATAAGACACTATAAGAAGGTCTGTGGCAATAAAGTAATAGAAAAGGTATTCTAAAAGTAAGAAAAGAAGATAGCAAGGGCCCAAAAAAGAAAATAAAATGGAGGAGGGAGTGTGCACCAGTTTTTTCCATTCTTTAATGAGCGGGATAGATGATACAGAACCTTCACTGTACAAAGCAGTGTATTTCTGTCTCTAACCAGACTTTAAATTCCTTGAAGCAAAGTACTGTCTCTTATTCATCTTTGCATTACCCATAACACCTGGCCCCGTACCCTAAACATAAGCAGCAAACAGTATCTGTTGAATTATAAACAGTAGACTTACTTATTCTTAAATAAAGTGTTGTGTCATAAGTAATAATGCAAAAAGCTAGAGATATTCCAAAGTTTAGGTGCTGAAGTAATCATGTACGTCAAAGTAAGAAATACAGGCATCTGTTAAAGAAGTCCAAAATTCTTACTTGTTGTTCAGACTTGATTTCAGGGACCTTTACTTCAGGAACCTTTATTTCAGTAGTCTTTAAGTCACACACATCAAATGCTCCACTAACATCTGTTACTGTACTTCTCGTATCTTCAGGAATGTTAACACCATCTTCATTATACAGGTGACGGATCACCACAGCTTTTGTCTGCATAGAGAAAAATATGTCAGAGCTGCTTCAATGTTCTCCTCATACAATTATTTTCAACATATACATAATTTTGCAGAAGAAATACCTTATCTTCCCTTTAAAATTTATGAAAGTTTAAATTATAACAGTAAGGTATATATCAAACATTGATTAAACTGTTAATATTACTAATATTTTATGATGATGAAATTGCAGTTATTATTTTTGGAGCATTCTTACATAATAGAAAAACTGAAGTAACTATTTAATAATGTCTGGGATTTGATTCATACTGCTTCAGAATTGGGGGGAAGATGTTGGAAAAGTGGTTATAATAAAGATGAAACCAGATTAACAAGGGGTCGATAATGTTCTGATAGTGGGAATTGGTACTTTTATAAATGTTTGAAACATCCCATAATAGGTTGCCACATAATTCACATAAATAATCAAGAATTGGCTCCGTGAGTAGGACCCATTACAATTTTTTTTCTATTAAACAAACCAGAAAATATCAGCTCTTCAGCTAACAATTCAAAATTAATAATGACAAAAGTCCTGAGAATAAGGCATTAGGTCAAACGATGCATTCAGACAAGACTCTCCTGCCTACCTCCTTTACCTTAGACTGCATATGCACTATAAAAATATCATATAATGTAACACAGAATTCACAAATCATACTCTACAGAAGGAACTGGGAAAAGAGAGAATTTGTTTTAGTACTGACGTAATCTCTAACTGTAAACAAAGGAATGTACTTACTGATTCCAACTTTTAATATTAAAATTTCTGATAAAGATCCGATGCAACTGATTAAAATTTGACTAATAACAAACAATACTTTAAGAAAAACAAGTCTAATGCCGTGAAATTTTGCACCTTTCCTTGTTAGGACAATATATATTACTACTCAGCCCCAAAACTAAAATAGAAGATTGAAAAATACATTTAGTTATATCAGCTTATATTTAGTAAGTGCTTATAGTGCCTATACTAAGAACAGGAAGGTAAAAAAAAAAAAAAAGCAGTATAGGGATGCCAGGGTGGCTCAGTTAAGTGTCCAACTCTTGGTTTCGGCGCAGGTGATGATCCCACAATTAGTGAGACTGAGCACCGGGTCAGGGTTTGTGCTGAACATGGAGCCTGCTTGGGATTCTCTTGGTGCCAGCTTGGGATTCTGCCCTCTCCCTCTGCCCCTCCAAGTTATTGATAGGAGGCGCCTGGGTGTCTCAGTCGGTTAAGCGTCCGACTTCAGCTCAGATCATGATCTCACAGTCCGTGAGTTCAAGCCCCGCGTCGGGCTCTGTGCTGAGAGCTCAGAGCCTGGAGCCTGCTTCAGATTCTGTGTCTCCCTCTCTCTTTCTGCCCCTTCCCTGCTCATGCTCTGTCTCTCTCTGTCTCAAAAATAAATAAAAACATAAAAAAAAAAAGTTATTGATATAAGAATGCTTTTCCTACAGTAAAATGTCATTATCTGTTATAGAGGCATACAAGTAGCTTTTTAATAGATTGTTGTAACTCATGTACATTGTACTAGGAAGAAATAATTCTCTGGATTTTACTTCCACCAGAAACTATTCACATCCTTTATCTAATTGCACGTTGATTATTTATCTGATATTCTATGCTTTAATCTCAGAAATGGTTTGCCCCAAAAGGAAGATTGGTAAAAGTATACTGATCATTATAAAGTAATACCTTGAACTCAATTTCTCTTGGAGATAGAAAAGCTATCCCTAAATGCATGGGACTCATTAAGCCACAAATGCTCAGAGGAGACAAGGGTAGGTAAATATTTACTAACAAAGAGAAAATATTAAAAAAAATTTACCCAAAACCAGATTATAGATTTAGGGACTATCAATCACTGGATAATATACACTCATGGTACAGAGACAGGAATTTGTGCAAATGAATTATCATAAAGTATCACTGTAACTAATGGTATGCTCCTCATACATTTCCATGTTTTAGAAAGACTAGATACATAAATAAGAGTACATGTCATGACCACATTATACAACCTTCCCAAATCATCGCTATTCTATCTGGGAAATGAGGCAGATTTAGGAAATAGAAATGTAAAAACAAACCTTGTTCATTTTACATTTCTATCTTATATGAGGACTCTTCTCCAGGTAATATACAGTATACATTGTCAAAACTCCTTAACCAAATCTGACTAAAAATGTTTTACCAGCTACTAGTCAGAAAAGTGAATCTTGTACATTTGATTAATTAGGTAGATAAATCTTTAACACCTACATATTTTCTTAGTATCTTCCTACCTTTCCTGAAGTCATAAATCTGCCAGTGATATCAATGCCAACAGATTCTGTAGATGTCTTCTCAGTGCTTGAAGAAGGTTCTGACTTAACAGAACTGATTTTCTTTCTTTGTTGTGATGGAATCTAGAAAAAAAAAAAAAGTACTGAGACTAAATGTACGTGAAGGCTGACATTAAAATTATATAATATTTAAATTACATTATTTGAATTTTCATATATGAAATATGACTGCCAAATTATAAATCTAATGAGATATGTCTTCTGAAAACTAAAAAGTAAGGAAAACGCATTGTTTGAACTGTTACCTTAGCTAGTAGCTCAAAGTCACAAATTTGTAAAAACAAATGACCAGTAGTTAATAAACAGGTCCATCTGACTCCAAACAATGATCTCTTTTTTTTTTTTTTAATTTAAATTCAAGTTACTTAGCATACAGTGTAGTCTTGGCCTCAGGAGTACAACCCAGTGAGTCATCTCTTACATACGTCACCCAGAGCTCATCCCAAAAAGTGCCCTCCTTAATGCCCACCATTCATTTAACTTACTGCCTCACAACGTACCTCCCCTCCAGCAACCCTCAGTTGGAGTCTCTCTTTTTCAAAAAAAAGTTTATTTATTCTGAGAGACAGAAAGAGCGAGTGGGGGAGAGGCAGAGAGAGAGAATTCCATACAGGCTCTATTAGTGCAGAGCCTGACGTGGGGTTTGAACTCATGGAACTGTCAGATCATGACCTGCACCAAAGTTAAATGCTTAACCAACTAAGCCACACAGGTGCCTCGGAAGTGACCCGTATTTAAAGCAAACATCAGGCATAAGGTTGCCTAAATCTGTAAACAATGCAGTAATTGTACTTACGTGTTAGTTGACTATCTAGAGTATTGAATTTGTCCGCTAAAATACCAGGCAACTTAGAGTAAGTTAAAATCTATTAATAAATTTACCTTCTCAAAACTACTCAATTCCTTATGCTTTTTCATCACACAATTCAAAATATCACAAACAATTTGGATTTTCCATTCTGCAAACCCACACTGGAGAAACTGCTTTTTTGTCAAAACTGGTTTATAATTAAATTGATCACGAAGAAGCTGTAAAGAGGAAATAGATAAAAATCCAAAATGATAAATGGTCACCTGGTCAGGAATGTAATACCATCTTCAAGAAGGAGGATCAAGGCATTAGATGGAGGTACTAAAGAGATTTGTAGGCATGGTGGTAGTCAGGACCAGGTAGGAGGTATCCAGGTAGAAAATGGGCAGCTAGGAAGTAGCAGAGAACAGATGCATGTCCAGGGAGATAACAAAATACAGTCAATGATCAAAAGGTTCAAATATCTTCATAGGTACTAGAAAAACTCCTTAACTTAGTGGAAAATAAAGAATGCCATACCAGATGTTAGAAAACAACAGTTGTTTAGTTGTTATTTGTTTAGTTCTTCCACTATATGATTTCTTAGGTCAGTAGGCCTCTGAGTTCCAATGTTTCATTTGTAAAATGAGAGAAACAGACTAACTAGACCACCAATTTTCAAAGCCTATGCTCTAGAACCCTAGGATTTCTTAGAAGTGCCTCTTAGTCTTTCAAGGAAGTTGCTGGTGTTACAGGCAAAGACAGGGAAGATTAAACAGAGACTCTACACATAGAAAAGATCCCATGTCATTAAATGTAAACTCACAAAAAACAAAAACCAAAAACAATTTGATCTGATAAATGGGTTTTATTATTTTAACAACAGTTTGAGATAACCACTGCTTGAGTAAAAATTAATAATGATCAGAAGGAATTTTTTAATCATGAGATTAAGTTCAGTCCCAATATAGTACAAGTATAGATACTAGAATAGATAGAAAATATGGTCCCAGACGTCAAGGAACATGAAATCTCAAAGCTATAGTTCTTTCTTACTAACAACTAAGTTACTCATAATTCTACAAACCACAAAATTTACTCAACAGTCACATTTCTAACTTATGCTAACATGCCAAATTTTACTAAAATTTGATATAAAAAGAGTAAATGGTAACCACAGGCAAATGTTTACCAACTGCAATTTATTAGATTATAAAACATAAAGGGGACTTAAATTATATTTTGATTATAATAGGAACTGTCTAAATGAGAAATGCATATGAAAATACTGTCAACTATATGTGCTGTACATATATTTAAGGAGTTATTATAAAACATTAATCTTAAAAAAATCATTATGACTTCTGAAATAATGTTTCATACAATCAAGTACCTTGTAGACAGTATCTATAAAGCGTAAGTCATTCTTCGCTATGAGCTCTATATTGGATTCCATCAGAAGTTCTGCTACATAAGGTGAGTATGAGGTAAGGGAATAGCTGATGATGGGCAAAGATGCAGTTGTATCTCCCTTTACCAAACTATTAGGAAGAAAAAGAAAAAGTTTTAAGGAGCATAATTCCACAAAGTTAGATAGAAAGGGAAATGAGATGCCGATAATTTGTAAGTTAACGTTATAGCTAAACAATTAGGAGATACACAAAACTCTTTTGATTCCATCTCCTACTCTAAATCAGTATAGCCAGATTGCTATGAAATAATAGCTTATTTACTTATTAGTTGGCATTTCAGTAATAGTACGGTCTATTCACCACAGTATTTGATGTTCCAAAGCTTAGCCTTATTTGATCAGTCCATTTTCTCTGATTAAACAAATGTACCACCTTATAGTGCTCCAGTACACTTTACAGTTTGGCAAACACTTGTTACATTACCTCATTTGCTCTTTACAATAAACCTGCAAAGGTAAAATATTATGAATTTTAAATTACAGAGAGGAAAATAGGGCTAGAAACTGTAACTGGGCTAATCAGTTTGCATCTTCCATTTATATCAAGCTCATTAGAAATCTGTGCCTTAGATTACGTTAATTCTTCCAGTCTAGAAAGGTATCCCATTCTTTTCTACTTGTCTGTTATTCACTATGAATTATTTGTCAAGTTTCAAGCCATCCATAAAGCCATCCTCAACTTTCTGATCCAGACTGATCTCTTCCAGAATGAGCCCCAGGGTATTCAGTGTTTGATGCCTCAGGTTTTGTCTTGTACTGTTTTCTAATTGTCTACACATATGGGCATTATTTTCTCAATGTGAAATACCTTCACTGATTCTGCCACAACAAAGCAAGGAGGTATTTGTTCAATTATCCAGTTACAACTGTTCAACTGAAGTAAAAATGTGCTTACACAAAACTTGTTTTTCCACAAAATTCAAGACATAAAATTCCCCATCGTCACCCAATTTTTTTTAAAAAGGCAGAGAACAAGTACATATTAAAATTATATTTTACTTTCAGTACAAATATAAATCCTCTTTTATATTTACAGGTATAATATTTTACCCAATGATAAAACTGCTGGCAATATTGTCTGTTAGTTCAAAACAGGAAATGAGAACAATACTTTTGAACAGCAAAATCTGTCCATTTTATGCGCGTTATGACTAGAAGATAGCCAGGTATACATTTAATACCTCTTGTTTTTTGGTTGTTTTTGAAAGTTAATTTTACTTTGAAAGAGAGAGCAAGGGTGGGGCAGAGAGGCAGAGAGGCAGAGAGAGAGAGAGAAAGAGAGAGAGAGAGAGAGAGAGAGAGAGAGAGAGAGAGAGAGAGAGAATCCCAAGCAGGCTCCACGCTGTTAGCACAGAGCCTAACATAGTCCTCGATCTCACAAACCATGAGATAATGAGCTAAGACTAAGCATCAGACACTTACCTGATTGAGCCACCCAGGTGCCCCTAATACCTCTTGTTTTAACTCAAAAATCTTTGTTATCTAGTTTCTGAGAACTTTGATTAGACATTGTAAGAAAACATATTACAAGTTGGCATACTGGCCCCCCAAAAACTCAGATGCTGAAAGAAAACATTTTCAAAAAATGGGTAAGAAATAGAAAGAATCAAAATATGTGCGGGGGGAGTATGTATGAGTGTGAGGGGGGCAATCTGAATAAGCAGCAGCAAGCAGTGTTATCAATCTCAATAGTCTCTGCAGAGTTACTATGTTGTGAAATAGTCTAAAAGCAATTGTTCTTAATGATACTCCTGAGACAGAAAATCAAATGTTTAAATGCTATACTCAAAAAACAGAAGAATTATCAGTATATTTTAGAAGTATTCCTATCCAAAATGTGTCTTAAAATGATGCTTAAAAGTAGTAGGAAGAAAACTTGGCTACTCAAACTGGTTAAATCCCGAAGACTAGAAAGACTAGATTTCTCTGTTTAAGGAACCAAGACAGGATTAGTACATACTATGGAACACCTTCTGTTTCTCACACAGAAGGGCTATAACAGGTCATCAGAACTCAACTTTCTCCCCACTCTCCTCACTATCCTTTCATTTGTAGCCATCTCTTGGAGTTAACTCTCCCCAGTGTCCAACAGAACATTCATTCTTGTATGTAAAGCACATTACTCCAGGATTCTCTTTTTTATTGTTTTAACCAAGTTTCACTCCACTCCTTGAACATATACCTAATCTGGACTTGTCCACTGATACTAAGTCATTGAATAAATGTCTAATTACCTGCTAATATGTACCAGGCACAATTCTAGATATGGGGATACTGCAGCAAACAAAACAAAGTACCGGACTTCAGTTGTATCCTAGTGGGGAATATTTTTTTAAATTTTTTTTAATGTTTATTTATTTTTGAGAAAGAGAGAGAGCATGGAGGGTGGGGGGTAAAGACAGAGAGGGAGTCACAGAAACCGAGGCAGGCTCCAGGCTCTGAGCTGTCAGCACAGAGCCGGACATGGGGCTCTAACTCACGAATCATGAGATCATGACCAGAGCAGAGGTAGGACACTTAAATGACTGAGCCACCCAGGCACTCCCAGTGGGGAATATTTTTAATCAATAATCCCAGATAAGAAGAAAAAGGAAATATAGGACAGAAGATGACAAGAGTACCATTAGGTTAGCATGAATATAGAAGGAATGCATGTTGCTACATTTACAAAGGAAAGCAGTCATATTGGAAAAGCAGAAACTAAAGCAAAAGTTTCAAAGTGGGGTCTACTAAATGAGTTAGCTTGGTAACAATATTTGAGCATGGTGTAAGTTCTCATAAGCAATCTATTAACTAGAATCTTCCAAATCAAAAAGAAATATCATCCAACCCAAAATATGAGAGGATAGAATACTGTATAATTAATGAAATCCATTATATTATTTTTTATGAATTTAAAAGTTCTACAGAAACTATGCCTTACACTGGGGTATATATTGTGGTTCTACTTCTAAGAACATATTTTAAATCTCTTGAGTTAGATACAATTTTTCATTAATTCATACTTAGTAATAAAAAACCTCCTGTAGTTACTTGCTGTCTAAAATATTTTAAACATTACAGGGAAAATTTTCAATTGACCCAGATAAAACCTGTCTATTTAAATACCCGCCCTTGGGACGCCTGGGTGGCTCAGTCAGTTGAGCGTCCGACTTCGGCTCAGGTCACGATCTCACGGTTTGTGGGTTTAAGCCCCGCGTCGGGCTCTGGGCTGATGGCTCAGAGCCTGGAGCCTGCTTCCGATTCTGTGTCTCCCTCTGTCTCTGCCCCTCCCCCATTCATGCTCTGTCTCTCTCTGTCTCAAAAATAAACAAACATTAAAAAAAAAATTAAAAAATAAAAAAAATAAAATAAAAAAAAATAAAATACCCCCCCCCAATGTCAAATCTTACCTCAAGTCATTGCCAACAAGAACACAAATAACTTTGATACATAGCTTACCCTACACAATCCACTTCTTTAGGATAATTTAGCGAGCGAAGCACTTGTTCTAAGTTCCGTAAGCTTCTTTTTAAGTCACCAGTTGCCATTATTTAACATCACATTCAGCTCCAGCTTTTGAAATGATCTGATTTTTCACCTAAAATTAAAAATCCATAAAACACCAGTTAGGTCTGTCTATTTCTGAATCTTCTATTTTATTTGCATCCCTTATAGGAACTAACCATATTTATCTTAGCTATTTCTCTACTAACTTGACTTCCCTACTGGGCTAGTACTGTCTTCTATTGACAGTATAGTATTCCTGAATCTAAGATATGCTTTTACCCTAAATATTTTTTCCTTACAAAAAAATGTTTGCCTTATGTTCATGTTTTTAAAATATGTCCCATGAGGGACACCTGGGGGGCTCAGTTGGTTAAGCGTCCGACTTCGGCTCAGGTCATGATCTCACAGTCCGTGAGTCCGAGCCCCATGTCGGGCTCTGTGCTGATAGCTCAGAGCCTGGAGCCTGCTTCAGATGCTGTGTCTCCTTCTGTCTCTGCCCCTCCCCTGCTCATGCTCTGTCTCTCTCTGTCTCAAAAATAAGTAAAAACATTAAAAAAATAAAATAAAATATGTCCCATGGTACTCTACCAAATACTGTATTTTGAACAAAGTGCCATTTGGGAGGAAACATGAACTTGAGATAATCTCCAGCAATGACTATTTTAGATGCTTATAAAGGTTACATTTAAAAAAAACCCATAAAAAATGGAGACAAGGGAATTTATCACAGATTTAGTCATTATTCCCAGGGCTTTGACCTCACATAGTCGCCAATAGGATGCTTTGTTTAAAAAATAAAATGACAAGTTAAAAAGATTCAGGATTCGGCTGGTAAAATATGGCAGATTAAGTGCATGTTATCTTCATTTCTTTTCTTTCAACACTGCTAAAATGAAAGTAGATGATTAAAAGCCATGTATATGCACCAGGGCAAAATGAACTAGAGGGGATTCCACATGACAGAAGTACTAACAAAATTTTGAAAGACTGAAAGCAGATGAAGGAGTGATAACCAACCTAGCAGAGCAGAAACAGGCTAATCCTATCTATTTACAAGGAAACCAACAGCAGCAAGATAGTTTTAGAAATAAGGGGCCCTTAAATGCTTAAGAAAGGCTAAGGGATAAGGCCAAGGGGGTTGAAATATGGATGATGATTTGAAAGTCCATGTAAGGAGCTGCTAAAGCTAGAATTTTACTCCCCCTGCCCTCCCATAATTTGTTCAGGTGAGCAACTACCTGTTTCCCTGGGTTTAGCAATGACTTAGATAGTATCAGAGCACAATCAATAAAGTTTTAAAAAATGGTAAGTTGTACTTCATTAAAATTTAAAACTTCTGTTCTATAAAAGACATTATTAGCAAATGAAAAGATAGTCCACAGACTGGCAGAGAGTATTTACAAAACAAATACTGAATAAAAGAAGTGTTTCCCAAATATACAAAGAACTCTTATAAGAGTAAGAAAACACCCAGTTAAAAAATAGGCCAAATAGCTGAACATACATATCACCAAAGATTATATACAGATGACAATAAGCATATAAGAAAACACACTCAGTATTACATATCACTAGGTGACTGCACATTAAAAAAAAAAAAAAGATACCAATACACACCTATTATAATGGCTAGAATCCAAAAAACTGGTGATACCAAATGCTTATGAAGAAACAAAAGAGACTCACTTATTGCTATCATTTAGTCATTTTGGAAGACAGTTCAGCAGATACAAAACTAAATGTAGTCTTACCATACAATCAGCAATCATGTTAACAAAGTTTTCACTAAATAGAATTGAAAACACAGGTACATATAACATCCTGCACCTGAATGTTTATGGCAGCTCTATTCATAACACCAAAAATTGAAAGCAGCCAAGATGTCCACCAATAAGTGAATGGATGAAAAATGTGGTACATCGATACAATGGGATATTTATTCAGCAATAAAAATAAATGAGCCATAAAACCACAAAAAGATATGGATGGACCTTAATGCATCTTTCTAAGTGAAAGAAACCATCTGAAAAAGCTACACACTGTATGAGTTTAATTATATGACATTCTGGAAAAGACAAAACTATAGTGAAAATAAAGACTATAGAGATCAGTGGTTTCCAAGGATTCAGAAGGAAGAACACAAGTTTGAATAAGTAAATATAGGGGAATTTTTTAGGACAGTGAAGCTATTCTGTATTAAGATACATGACATTATGCATTTGTCAAAACCTATAAAACTTTATAGCACAAAGAGAACCCTAATGTATATGACCTTAAAAAACCATGTAAAAGCTAGGAAACTCCAGGAAAGAATGCAGACTGTGACAAGAAAATCAAACTATATTACCAATGTGTGAAACAACCTCATAGAAGGCGTTGGATGGAAAAGGTGCTAACTTTGGAAATGAGTGGAGCTTGAGAGACTAAAGACAAAATCAACTGCATGTAAACACTCTACTCTAGTTTATAAGATGTTTCCCAAGGACTTATGAGGTAATTCTGATACTTCTATGCATATACCCTGGAATTGAAAAATTAAGTAAATAGATGGTAGAATAGGAGTCTGGTTTGTCACTGCTGGAGTGGGAATTTACAGATTAGCAAGGAGAGGAGACTAGAATGAGCCATGCTTACCTAATGGATTAGTTAGAAACATCAGTATGATGAACTCATGTTTGAAACATCAGTACGATGAACTCATGTTTGGCTTCACATAGATACAGATAGTTATATATCCAAGTATTTCAAGACAGCTTAGCATACACATTTCGTTTCTCTGCCAGCGGGAAGTGATTGAAAGCAACAACTCTCCAGCAATAAAGAGCACACCTAGCATTCAGGTGTTGGTGTGTAACATTGTTCTCCAGTAAAAGGAACCAGGACTCCCTGGAGAAATGGTCAATTCTAAGACTGGGACAGAAAATTTGTAAGATGAGCCTGAAACTTTATGTAGTTCCAGAAAGTAAGAAAGTATACACAAAACAAATCAATCCCAAATTGGTGGGGTATGTCAAAGGGACACAGGAGACAAATGAAACAGCTCCCAGTGGTCAAAGGTGAAACTCTTTGAAAGACAAAAGTAATTTAATAATACTGGATTAAATGCAAAGTATGAGCAACACAAAAATTGAATTACTATACTTTAATGCATCAACAAATAAAGGAGAAAAGTGTTATTATTTAAATACATGTGGAATAGGCATTTCATAAAATTCAACATTCACTAATGATATAATACTTAGGACATTAAGAATAGAAGAGAACTGCCTGCATTTGATAAAGGGTATCTACAAAAAAAAAATACAAGAAGAAATAAAAGGAATAAAGACGAAAAAGGAAGAAATAAAAATATCACTACTCACAGATGACATAATTGTATATAAAAAAATACAAAAAATAAGTGAATTTAGGATGATTGCTGGGTACAAGGCCAATATATAAAAACCAGTTGTATGTCTCTATATTCCTCAGTTAAAAAATTTAATTTAAAAGTTATATGTGTAGAAATCAAGTAGCCACAAACATCACAAGCATGTGACTAAGTCTATAATAGATATGTAAGACCTCAAAACAAAAAAACATAAAACTTTATTCAGATATATTAAAGAGGCCCTAAATAGAAAACTATATACTTGTTTAAGGATTGGAAGACTCAATAAATTGATCCATAGGTTCAATGCATTCTACCACCCCCACCCCCACTGAAAAAAAAATATCTAAAGGATTTTTTGGTAGACACTGATTTGAAAATGTATATAGAAGTGCATAAGGTAAAGGATAACTAACACAATCTTGAAAAAAAATCAAAATTGGAGGACTAACCACTGGATAGCAAGATTCATTGTATAACTTAAATTTGAATTCGTGAAAATATGTACAAATAGAACAATGGAATGGAAGACTCCAGAAAAATGACCATTGCATATATTGACACTAGAATTATGACAAAGTTGATTCTTAAGAAGCTATGAAGAAAGGATGGTCCTTTTCCATAAATGGTTCTCTGTCAACTTAATATCCTGATAGAGTAAATAAATCTTGACCTCTTAATGTAAATGGTACTTCACATCTTTTACAAATTAATTCCAGGTTTGTTGAAGATCTAAACATAAAATGTAAGACACCTAGGCTTGCTGGAGATCACAGAGGAGAATATCTTTGATCTTCAGATAGAGAAAGATTTCTTATCTTAATGACTATTAAAATGAACCCCATTACAATTAGCAACTCTGTTCATCAAAAGACATCCTTGAGCGTGGAAAGACAAACTATTGAGAGAAAGTGATGTTGTCGATAATGTAAAACCAACAAAAAGATGTGTATCTAAAATATGTAAAGAATTCCCTTCAGAGCAATAAGAAAAAGAAAGACAACTCAATAGTAAAAAAGGAAGGAGACCTGAACAGGAACTTTACAAAAGAGTAAATGTGAAAAAAAAAACAGTCACATTTATCATTAGGAAATAACCAAAGGAAGCCCAAAATGTGGAGCTCTAGAACATTTGAAACACAGTGCTGGGAAAGGGTAAATTGGTACCACTACCTAGGAAAACTTAATGGTGATATCTACTAAAGTTGACATATACTGGGACTATGGAATAGGAATAAAACTCCAGAAAATATATGTTACAAACAGTGTGTGTGTGTGTGTGTGTGTGTGTGTGTGTGTGTGTGTGTATACACCAACAGACTAAAACAATATTTGTGATTTTAAATAAAATAGGTCATTTTTGTAAATCTCAAAGAACATATCATGTAATTATATTTTTAAATGACTCATTGCATACTTGTAGGGCTTTCATTAGATTCTCAAAAAACATTATTCCCAAAAGAGACTCATAAAATAAATAAATGTATTGGTAGGTAAATAAATGTTTATGAACCTTTGCTAGAAAGCGCTAAAAGGCTTCTAAACTGTAAGTAGTCAATCAGTAAGGCAAAGGTCAATAAGGCACTTAAAAATATCTATTTGTAACTGACCGTGGTCATTTCATAGAAGGAAAATATATAACAATACCTTGAAAAATGAATCCTCTGGAAATGAAGCTCCTTTAAAATGAAGTCATTACATTAAAAACAAAACAGAACAATTTATAAATCAGGCAGAGATAGTATAATCTTCCCCCTCTCCCCCAGTCAACAGTCCAGCAGTTGCCCAGGATACAAATCATCTCCTTACACACTTTCTCTGTTATCTATGCATAACTAGATTTGCAAAATCCTAAATTTAGTAGGTTTTCTATTTTAAGCCCCTAGCCACACAACTCTGTCCCCTTTTCTCCCCTCTTTAGGAACACAGTAACTTCCTGTTGCAAGACTCCTCTCCTTTAGCAACATGGTAAATAAGATGTTTTTGAATACAATTTTATACACTCATACTTGGATTTGTTTGTGTTTTCCAGCCAATCAATTACTTCTAAATATTTCAATTTTTAGGCAGAGGGAATTTCAGGTACCATCAAATGAGAGATAACTAGAAAAAGAGGAAGTGATCCTGAAATCACATTATACAAAATACTGGCCAAGAAAATACACCTTATTTAACATCTTTTAGGATGACCTGGGGATAAATAGATATAGGGAAGCAGTAAGAGAGATGACTTCCAAAGTCCAGCCTTTACTTTCCTGGGAAAGAGGAAGTGGTAACTATTCTGCTTGTAACTGCAAAAAAACAAACAAACAAACAAAAAAACACATTCTTAGGTACTGTATAGGCCAGAATATTATTGCATTAAGTTCCAGACCCACCTATTTTAATATGATTCTTCTCCTGGTAACTTTTCCTCTAAGACATTCTATAACTTTAATATAAATATATCTGTTTTCAAAAACTTCCTTTAATTCTTCTAGATGTATATTCCATCTTTCTACTGCATGCGACTTTGCTTTATTTAACACTTTGTGGTATCTTTCCTTTCTCTGAAGTCCTGGAACATATCAATGTCTCATATTATTTCTACCTCCGATAATGGAATTTCTGACAACTAAGTATGTCCTTGGAGCACATCCTCTTCAGTACCAGCAGAATAAATATTTTGAAGAAGAGTAAGATACAAGTACAGGTTGAATCTGTAGGTGAAGGAGGTAAGTAATAAAACGGGATAGAAAAAATACAGGGATAAAAAATTGTGAGTATTACACACACAAAAAAATCACAGCTACTGCTATACATTGTCATGAAAGACTGCTAAATCTATTATAAAAATGAAAAACACTAAAATTAGGGTATTAAAAGAAGCCAATCTACAACTTAATCACAGTTTAGCATAGTACTTTCAGAAATGGAAAATAACTTACTTTTTAAAAAACTGATTAACATTTTAAATTTATAACCCTTAACAGAAGAAATTAACAGAAAGGATCTATTACTCTGCTATTGTAGTATAAATTCAATCATTAAGATGGAATCAATGTTGCTTCCTCTAGAGAGTTTCTCTACAAGTCATATCTGCCCAACAACTAAATTTATTGGGGGGAAGGTGATGAAAACGGCATCGATGGCAGTTTATGATTTTTAATCTAGTTTACTCGCATTGCTCTCACAGGTGTTAAGTGATGCCTCCCAATGGAATGCCATTGAACTCAGTGATTTTTGTTCAGAATGAACAAGTACACGGACTTTAACGATCATGGTTCATGGCTAAGAGTTTGTGACATAGCTTACAACACTAAATAGTATCTAAAACCGTGAATCAAAAATAAAAGGAGGAGTATATGTGAGGAAAAGCTAGGTTTATGAAATTTTAGCAAAAGATAGTAAGGGAAACGCTGCTCTGCAACAGGGAGAAAGATCTGGAAAAGGGAAAACACTAAGAAAACAGAAAAACAGGCAGTACGGAACAAGAATAGAGCTCTGTAGGACTGCTGTGTTCACAGCTAAAACTGTCAGAACGTTTGTGGGTTATTTTAGCAAAATAGCGTACCCATAATTTCGGAATCAAATGCCAAGACTGATATTTTCCCTGAGGGGAAAAAAATCGGAAGTTGCCTAGAAAGATACGGAAACCCAGGGAAATGCGAGCAAAGAAAACTCAACTACCTTCACCTCTTTCTTCTAGCCAGCCCTTCGGAGGAGTCGGATCAGAGTTCAGTGGTTCCGAAAGAACGAATCAGTCTGTAACCTCCCAGCCCAGACCCTAAACTGTAACCTAACCTGAGAGAATTAGCTTCCGCGATTCTTCCAACTTCGCGGTTTATCAGAAGGGTATGCCAGTTGAGTATATAAGCAAGGGGTCTCCTCCCTCCATTTGATTTAAAAGGATGAAAACGCAGACCTGGTCATTCGCTCCCGCCCGTGGTTTCGGTCAAGGCAGCAGGAGAGAGGCTTCCCCTGCTTAACCTGGGGCGCAGCCTCGCCAGCAGCCACCAAGCAAACAAGTGGGCCCCGAAGGCCTCTGGCCCCGCACAGCAAGGACAGAGGGAGGTAGCATATGCGACCAGTGGTAGTCAGTGGAGCCCAGACTCCAGCAACGCGTCCCTGTGTCCCGACGCCGGCACCGAGGCGCACCCCTCGCGACGACCGTTTGTATTTAAACAGTGGGTCGCGACGCGCCACGCGCCCGGCCAGCCCTTCAAAGCGGCAGGCTCCTAAGTGCTTCACGATTCCTCGCTGCAGATTCCACACTACTTTTGTCCAGACCCCTGAGGTGACTGACACTGCAGAGGGGCTTTTCAACGACCAGTCCGATCCCAAGTTACGGATTAAAAGTCTGTCTAGTGTTCAAGCTCAGAGGGGCTCGGGCTGCTAAGCGAGAAACAGGGAATCTATAGCGAATCATAAACATCGGGGATAAAAATGCTTCTTCTTTAAGGCTCAGAACCCGAACGTCACTTCCGGCAACAATAGGAAACGTCAAAAGTCGGGCAGTCCGCAGCTCTGGCTGCTACGGCTTGAAGTGAGCTGAGTCCAGAGAAATCCTGTGCTGCTTCCGATATCCTCACTGCTGTCACCACAATCGGCGTGAACAAGTGAAGTTTGAACCGGCTTCTCCATGGCCCGGGCACCGGTTCCCGGCTGAGCCATTTTCTTTGTGACTAAAAAAAGCCCCCGCCCAGAGACCGATTCGTCGCGGCGGCGGTGGGGATCGCAGGTCGTTCAGGTACAAGCATCAGCCTAGATATGTCAGAGCTCTTGCCTCTCTTCTTTGCATACCCTTACTTTTCTTCTCGGAAATAGACAACGGGTGCTTGCCAGTTGGCAGAAACTTGCCAACCAGCGAGACTTTGGGACCAATAGCTGTGCAGAGCATTTAGAGTGACAGCTGTGATGGCTTATTAAAATGTGGAATCTGTATCAGGAGGCGGGAGTAGGTGTGTTCCTTGTGTTTCTAGGCCACTGGAGTGTAGGTGAACTTGGGACCCCAGGTGATGACCGGCCTCATTATGAAATAAAGGCAAGAAATGGCAAGGAATCCTTTTTCTAGCCCAAGTGTTGCTTTTCAAACAGTGGTTTCTTGATGCATAGGTACCATTTTCGGTTCTTTACTTACTTTTCAGTAATAAGAATGCAAACACTTTTTAGTTAAGGTTATGATGGATTTGCCAGTTGCTTCAGCAGTCAAACTTGTATTATAAATCTGGCATATTTTTAATCTATCTCTTGTTTGTGACTGGGGTCTACTCACTTACGGTGAGCGTTCCAATGAAATATTATTAGGTGAAAATACATAAATTAATTCCAATCCTCAATGAAGTTTTTTGTTCTTATTTTTAGGATATGTATGTATTAGTAATTTAATAACTGAGTCTACTTATTTTTTAAAAATTGAATTTTTATTTTCTTGGATCCTAGATGTTTCTCTCCAATACAATATATCATGATCTTTATTACTGCAAAGTGAAGCTAATTTGTGTTTTTCATTTGAGCTTTCCTTTCAATATTTGGAGTTTGGCAACCGTATTTATGAGATAGGAGGTTTTTAAACCCTCCAAGAAAATGGTTTACAAAAGTGAGCAGATCTGAGAATGAAGAAAAAAATTTATTCTGTTTTTCAAGTTGAGTAAGAAACTTGCCATTTTTATTCACTTTAACTTGATATTTTGTCTGATGAGATACTGTATTAGTTATCCCTTGCTGAGTGACAAATTACTCAAATTCAGCAGCTTAAAACCACAAACATTGATTATCTCACAGTTTTTGTGGGTCAGAAACTTGGTTACAGCTTGGTGGAGAGCCTCTGACTCAAGGTCTTTCATGAGTTTGTAGTCAGGCTATAGGTGGGGACTGGTCTTATCTGAAAGCTTCTCTCAGGGGTAGAAGGATCCGCTTCCACGCTTCCACCTGCACTCACATGGTTGTTTACAGACCTAGGTTCTCCACCACATAGAGAGTACAGTAGAGAGTACCCAAGACTGTCAGTAGTCTTTTATAACCTGATCTCTGAAGTGGTATTTCATCACCGTTGCCACATTGTAATAGAAGTGACTCAGTAAATCCAACCAAAAGTCAATGTAGAGAGGAATATATAAGGGCACCAGTTCCAGGATGCAAGGGTCTTTGGGGGCTATCCTCAAGACTGCCTAACACAGACGCCTGGCTGATAACTTTTAAGAGTTAATGGATGGGCGGGGCGTGGGGTGCTTGGGTGGGTCAGTCGGTTAAGCTTCTTCTGACTTTGGCTCAGGTCCTGATCTCGAGGTTTGTGAGTTGGAGCCCCAGGTTAGGCTCCGGGCTGGCTCAGAGCCTGGAGCCTACTTCAGATTCTGTCTCTCACCCTCTCTGCCCCTCTCCTGCTTGTGTTCTGTCTGTCTGTCTCTCTCTCAAAAGTAAATAAACATTAAAAATGTAAGCGTTAATAGATGGAAATAACTGAGCAAAAATGCATCCAAGTGAAATGCAGTCAGAGAAGGAGAGATGTCAACTTGTAAAGCAATAAATTTGGGCAAGCATTACCTCTCTGAAAAAAGTTGGGCTTTTGTTTGTTTTTTGTCTTTTTGTCCTTCTAATTATCTGAAGAGGGGCCTACTATTTTTCTTGGGAAATTCTGCCTGAGGGACAATGTGTGTGAGAGGAATGTTTGTATTTTTAGGGTCTACATGAGCAGAGCATATCACAGCTGGAGATTGTGTAATCTTTACCCAATTACCATCTTATATAGTTGAAACCATATCAAAATACATGTGAGCAAAGATAGGTCTCAAGGATTTGGAAAGAAGTTAGGAAAAGCTAGAGGTGTGCTTTTCTGGTATAGAAAGAATGCAAGTCAGTGGCCCTCTTTATGATGGTGGAAGATCAAGTAAGGATGGGAGAGGTGAATCTGAGGATAGAAGTGTACTTTGCAGGTCTGTTTTTCAGCATTATTAGGTGGCAGGTACTTCCTATCAGCATTTCCTGGCTGTGCACCACCAGCACAGATTTTATCAATGAATCGCCATAAGCTTATTAGGAATTAAAGGTGCAGGCTTTCAGGGTTTGTTGTGACACTCTGTCGGCTGTGATCTGCTGTAAAAGTGCCTGTGCTCCTTCCAGGTTTGAAAGATGTTGTAAATCCTTATCCGCTCGTAAAGTGTAATTCAGGTTTATCTTCTATACCTTAAGTGTTTCACAGTAGCCTAAATGTGTCAATTCTCAAATTACAGGTTTGGCTTTTAAATTGGGATTCTCTGTCAGGCTAGTATTTCATTTATAGTAGGTTACAGCTAGTTAACTAATGTGATTTTGGGCCCTTAGATATATGCACAATTTTAAACAGACGCTTGAGAAAATAATACAGTTGAAACACTTCCACCCACAAAATATCCTATAGTAATAACTGCTAAATAAGCTGAAACAGGCATTATAATTTCTTGTATGTGATCAATTTAATAGGGATTTTTTTATGTGTTTACTGTGCTTTTGTATAGGTTAAAAGATAGTCATTTTCCTTACTTCACAGTGTAAAATAAAACCATTAAGTCACCAAGAGATTATCTTTGATCGCAGTGCATTGAAATTACTGAAACGTCTGGTTTTATAGTTCAGTACTTGACCAAATTGTGTACAACTGTCTTTTTTCTGTATTTTGATTCAAATTTGGAAACTGAGGCTAATCCCTTGGCTGGCCTGTGATAACGCATCAAAATCATTAATACTGAACTCTGAAATACATCTAAGTCATATTGCTTTTTCATTGAATTAATAATTTTAAAACAACTTTAATGGAATATAGCTACTTCTAGAAATTTCTATTCCTTATTTGTTTTTTCCTCATCACTTTGTTTTTCTGACAAATTTATCGACATAGATTCTATAATAAAATTAAAACATCTTGGCTTGAATAATTTACATCGTACTTGTGGCACATACTTTAGTGACAGAGATGAAAAAAGATTTGTGGTTTCAGGTGTAGGCATTAGGTTTAGGGAGTTTAGCTCTGTGTTCATGTGTTTGTCAGGAATAGATTCCATGAGATTTCATAAGCTCTTTGAATGAAGAAACAAGATTTTAGTTAGTGAGCCGTATTAGGAGAATCCCTATCTGCCCATACTGAGTAGTGATTTGTAGAAGTCATGCACACAGGGGAAAAGAATGGAAAGAACAGATGCTTAGACACACACACTCTCTATCACCTCTTCATTTTATTTTATTTTTTAGGATTTTTTTCTCATTGTCAGAGAAAAAATTTTTTTTCTCATCTCTATGTCTCAGAATCATAGAATTTTATAGCTACAAGAGACCTTAGGGATCGATCATCAAGTTCAAAACTCTTGTTTTACAGGTGAGGAAACGGAGACCTCGAATTTAAGTGACTTTCCCAATACAGCTAATAAAGAGAAGGAGCCCAAATAAATCTATATTTTCTGTCTGTCTCTTTTCATTACTGGATATTTTCTCACCTCATTTCTGTCTTTCCTTGTATTCTGGCTGCCCTCAACATTTTAATTTCTTGTTTTGTTTGTCTAAAGGCAATTCAGTGAGAATTAGTTTTTGTTTTGTTATTTTAATTCCTCAACTGTCATAGCAATGGACATTTTGGTCCGTGGGCACAGAGCATGGTGTGCCCCAAGGGGGTGGGTTGAGATATGCTGCTATGGCAGTTGGTGATTTTCAGTGGGCTTGAGTAAATAGTGCGGTTAAGTAAGAACCAGCGTAATGAACAATAATGCTGATGAGGAGTTTAATAATTCCTTTTGTTTAAAAGTTAAAACAGGTGGGGTATGATAAATGTATTTTATTTAAAGGTTAAAATAAAACAGTGGAACATTTCTTACAAAACAAGCCAAAGAAATTAAATAAAGCTAAAATTCTCAGCTTTTTTTGGTCACATTTAAATGACACATTTTAATTTTTAGATTTGTTTAGATGCCGTTTGGTGGCCCTCATTACAGAATCAAATTAAAGAACTGGAAAAAAGCTTCAGAAACCAAAGTGATATTGTAAATCTTTTTGAATTAAAAAAAAAAAAACCAACTACCAATGGTATGCCTTTTAGTAACAAAAACTGCTCTTGCAGACCAGATCTTTAAATTTAATGAGTGTGGGTTGTTTTGTTTTGTTTTTTTTTTTTTAATGTGTTTAACGTACCTTGTGACCTCTTAATACTTAGCTATTTCCCTTTTCTTAGAAAGACCTCCTTGTGGACCTACCCTTCTTTCCCTCAATCGTTGCCATTCAGTTTTAGGGATGTGATTTTGGTTATCACATTTTTTTTTCTTCTCTTTTTTTTCTTTTCTTTTTTTAAATTTCTCCACCCAGTGTGTTCTGAACTACTTTGGTGGTCCATTCTTTTGGAAGTGGAGAAATAAATGCTGGGCTGCCACTTGATTCTAAATGTCTTAGCGAAAATATTTTCTCACAGAATTTCTGATGTTCTCATGCCATGGAGTAGTATCACATGATATCATTGAAGGATAAATGATAACATAATCAGAAAACCTAAAATAATCAAATTAGATAGTTGTTACTATCTAATTGAAGAATACTGAAAATTTCTAAGAAGATAAAAGTGAATTTCCTCATCTTTAAGTCATAATAAGATTAACATTTTTCGGACTAACTTTTCTGGTATACATTTTAAATCTTTATCTGAGATAGGAAATCTCACATTTCTGAATTCCACTATTCAGATGTTTAGGAATTATTGAAGAAAACTAACTTTCTATAGTGAGTTATTTTAATGAGATTATTTATATGTCAATCATCACAAACCAGTGATTCACAGTGTTTTCTCAGGAAGAAATTTATGGAATTGGTTTGCTTCAAACCAAAGTATTTAAAGAAGTAGGCTTTTTTGATGCCTCCAGACTCATTTCTGTTTTTCCCATCTCCCACCGTGTATTTTCTACCTAAATGGTATGTAAGCCATGCTTTATTACGTGGAGTTATCTTCACAGCATGTGGAATGTTTACTGCCATGGAATTACTAAACGTACTAATTCATTTACCTTTTTCTTATAGAATAGTATTTCATTTGATGTTTGTTATATAGGGATGTTTTGATTAAAGCTGCTTAACATTTTACAAATAAGCTGTATATTAGATATAGCAACAGCTATTACTAAAATAAATTAATCTTACTTTTTCTGGAAATACTCTTTTGAAAAGAGAACAAGACATTACAAATACAGTCAAGAATACTGTCTGTTTTAGAAATGTAGCCATCTACTAGACTAGAAAAGTATTATGGTTCTCATACCCTTTAATAAGTTGGTGACTAATATAGTTGATGATTAATTTATTCTGGCTTCTTGGTGGAAGTGCCATTGTGCTCTGTTTTGACTGAAACTGTATTTCACTTGGTAAAAATGAGAAAATTACATCTAAAATCATGTCAGAAAAGTATTGCTGTTTCTGCAATCTTTGCATTAGAAAAAGGTCAGGATCTACATACTGCTTTACCAATTAAAAGATGCTTTTATGTCATATATATATGTATATGTATATACACATATATGTATATATATATACACATATGTATATATATATATATATATGTGTATATACATATACATATATATATCTGTCTCATCAATTAAGACTTAAAGCAATCCTGTAAAATAGACAGGAGTGATTTCCCATATTTTATAGGAAACAGAAGCTCACAAACCTTGTTTGAAATATCTAAGGTCATACGACATATGGCATAATTGGAGCTGTAACTTTAAATTCACTTTCCATTGTAACAGTGTCAAGAAAACTTACACATTTCTCTCAGGCAGACATCATATAGCCATTCTCCAATCTCAGCATAATAAAACTAGAAATAAAGTTTAAAACCCAAAGAGGCCTAAACACTTATTTTTTTTAAATGAGCTTTTCCAAATAACCCATCAATACATAATAAAAGTATGTATTATTATTAATGTCACCATTATTATTTTAATAGAAACAAGGATTTTTAAGAATATAAGAGATGTAGGGGCACCTGGGTGGCTCAGTTGGTTGAGCGTCCAACTTCGGCTCAGATCATGATCTCATGGCTCATGAGTTAGAGCCCCAATGTCAGGCTCTGTACTGACAACTCGGAGCCTGGAGCCTCCTTCAGATTCTGTGTCTCCCTCTCTCTCTCTCTGCCCCCTCCCACTCACTCACTCTCTCTCTCAAAAATAAATATTTTAAAAAATTTTTTAAATGTTAAAAAAAGAATATAAGAGGTTTAAACAAAACTTACTCTGACTTTTAAAATCATAGTATTTGATACTTATTATTAAAATCTTCTTAGTAAATTATCAGTATTTCTGTATATTAGAAATAAGCTTATTTGAAGCAATCCGAATTAAGTTTATGTACTTTGATTTTTAATAAGTAATTATACCAGTTTTCTCTTTAATGTATTTTGCATTTCCATATTTATTAGATCAAAGAGGAGACACACAAATACCAGTTCTTTAGCATTTATACCTTTGCCCAATTATTTTTTTTTTATTTTTTTTAATGTTTATTTACTTTTGAGAGAGACAGAGCATGAGCAGGGGGAGGGGCAGAGAGACAGGGAGATACAGAATCCAAAGCAGGCTCCAGGTGCCAAGCTCTCAGAAGCAGAGAGAGCAACACGGGGATCGAACCCACAAACCGCAAGATCATGACCTGAGCCGAAGCAGGACGCTTAACTGACTGGGCCACCCAGGTTCCACTTCTCAATTATGTTCTATCCAATTATTGATGCATCCTATGTAAATAGAACATAGGATTTATATCTTTCAGGATTTGTATTCCTTGATCATGTCTTCTTTTGACCCATATAGGAAGTTCCATGAAGTCAGAGATGATTCATAGGTTATAGATTTTTAATGATTAGTTGAATTTCCCGAAATTTAACATAGTTACTATTTGTCAAATGATGCTACACTTGCTGTGTCCTTTGTCATTCTCTTTAGAGCAAGCATTAGAGTTTCTCTCTGATTCTTTTTTTAAACCAGTTTACTGCTTTATCATTCACATATCAAAATTCACCCATTGTAAGTGTACAATTTTACCCTCCCCCTTTTCTGCTGCCCTTTTATGGTTAGACCCACTCCCTCCTGGGTAATGATATATTGAATGTGTCACCATCTGCTTACGTGCCATTTGTTATATCCTCTTTGGCAAAATATCTGTTGCTTCTTTTTAAATGGAATTTTTTTTTATTGTTTTGGGAGTTGTTTATGTATTCTAGATAGTGGTCCTTTGTCAGAATGTAGTTTTCAAATATTTTCTCTCAGTCTCTACACAGCTTGTGTTTTCATCTTCTTTACATAGGGCTTCACAGAGCAAGAGTTCTTGATTATAGAGATATACTTTATCAGTTTTTACTCTTACGGAGTTTTACTCTTATGGATCATCCTTTTGATGTCAAGTATGAGAACTCTGCCTAGTCCTAGATCCTTAAGATTTCCTTCTATGAATTTTTCTAAAAGTTTTACAATTGTACACTTTACATTTAAGTCTGTGATCCAATTTGAGTTAATTTTTAAAAGATACGTGAAGTTTAAGTCAAGGTTCATCTAATTCAGTTTTTTATCATTGCATGCCACTCATCCATTTGTTCACTCAAAATATTTACTGAGCACTTTATAGGGATAAGGCACTGTATTTGGTACTGGATTTATCCATGTAGCCTATTGATTGGAATCAATTCCTCGTCTTAGTACTTAAACTCAGTTCTTACTTTGCATGGTACCATTGTAACTGAAATGTGCATATTAGAGCTTTTCACAGTCCCATGGTCACTGTTAATAGTTAGCACAATGTTGTACAAAGCAAGGACTGCCTATATACAGGCCTACCTCGGAGATATTGAGGGTTTGGCTCTGGACCACAATAAACTGAATACCACAATAAAGCAAACCAAAGGAATTTTTTTTGTTTCTCAATGCATATAAAAGTTATGTTTATACTGTACTGTAGTCTATTACAGTGTGCAATAGTATTATGTCTAAAAAATGTGCACACCTTAGCTACAAGATATTTTATTGCTAAAAGATGCTAACCATCATGTGAGCTTTCAGTGACTCATATTCACTGATCACAGATCACCACAACAAATACGATAATGAAAAAGTTTGAAGTGTTGCAAGAATTGCTAAAATGTGACACAAAGTGCACAAATGCTGGCGGGGCGGGGGGAGGGGGGGTGGAAATGGCGTTGATGCACTTGCTTGATGCAGGTTTGCATCAGTCCTTCAATCTGTAGAAAACTAAGTATCTGCCAAGTGCAGTGAAATAGAGCATGATAAAACAAGGTATGTATACATTTTTAAATATTTATTTCTTTTACTATATATATGATAAATGTGAAAAAAAGCACAGTGTAATAGGTTGTTCCAAAGGTATTGTCTTAACGAACATGTTTGAATAAATATTAGTATTCTGTAATTAAGAAATATGCTTAAAAATATGAATCTCAACAATTGTAACATTAATTTTAAAGATCTAATGAATTACCATGCTATTCACAAAGTACTTTAAAATTTAAATTACTGGTGATTGCTGATGTTCTAGAGATCTATAGTAGAAATTTCCTCTTATTAATTGACAGATTTATTTTGTCATGCTACCAGAAGTGACTTTGACATGTTGAATCTTCCTATGGAGTCTTAAAGTTTTCATTTCTAGAAACATTGATGATGATTAAAGATGATGGTAGTGCTTAACTGCCAAAAAAGTATCTCTGTTATCACTGACTGATGACTAAGTACTTGGCCTTAATTGTCAAACTTTGTTTTTATATATAGTGTTTCAATCTAAGCAAAGTTAGAATCTTTTTCTTACTTTATATATTCACCTAGCAAAGGTAAATGGCATCTCTCCCAATTTCTCAGATCCTAAATTAATGAAATTCAGAAGCAGGACTATAACTACTCACTAATTAAATCCAAAATAATCAGGTTAATTTGAAATGGAAAAAGCAATGTATGATTATCATTTAAAGAAGTTTGAAAGATGGCCACGAAACTACATGTTACTCTGAATTAGGTTCTTTAAATGTTATCCCCCGTAAGTCCCATGGGATAAGAATTATCCATTATCTTACTGATGAGGAAAATGAGGACCGCAGTCTATAGGTGAATCAGATTCTGTGTTGGAGTTTTAACCAGATCTGTTTTCTCATCAAAGCCTATGAGAAAAGCCGCAGCCAGAAACAACAATGGAGGTAATAAGCAGTAACAGGAAAAAGAGATGAGAGCCAGCGCCGAAGAAACAGATGGTAGATTGCCTTTGCCATCTGTGGCCTCTAACGGTTCTGGGCATAAGGTTTGGTGGTTGAGAATAAAAGCTTTGGACTCACCTAGACCTAAGCTTGAATCCTAAATTTTACATTTGCCAGCTATGAGATCTTGGGCAAAGATGTTTAACCTCTCTGGGTCATAGTTCCTCAGCTACAAAATTAGAATAATAATCTCTACCTGTTGTGGTTGTTGTGAGGATTAAAATGAGGTAACATATACACGCTTTAACAGAGTATTTAGCATAGAGAAAGTACTAAATGAATGTTTTATGGTATAAAAACAATATTATGTTTAATATTTATATTATTGAATATTATCCACATAATGTTATGTACAGAAGGAGAGAACACAGCCATGAATGCCAAGTCTTAAAGATGAACACAAAAAGAGTTAAAAGGGGCGTTTCTTTCTACTTTCTTTCAAACATTTTCTCCATCCTTTAAAATAAAACTTTTTGTCAAAAATGGCACATCCGTTTTGATGTTTTCCTTCACAGGAGTCTCCTACTATTGTTAATCCATAATGCTGGGCATTTATCTCCTGATTAATGGTTTTCAGTCTGTATTACAGTAAACTCTAGAGCAGTAATTTTAAACCGAGTGCATATCAAACCAAGAGTTTTTTTCAAATTCACATGCCTGGATTCCACACCAAATTTCTGTTTACGGGGATAGACGTTACTATTTTTCTGAACCATCTGAGACTAGGTTACGTATGGGATGCCTGAAGTGTGTTTCCAAAGAACAATAATATACTGTGACAGAGCCACTGCACAGTTATCAAATTCAGGAACTTTAACAGTGATATGATATTTGATCCAATCTTTAGTCCATGTGTTTAGTCTTTCAGTTACCCGAATAATGTCCTGAACTGTTCTTCAGCCTTTCTTTGACTTCATAGCATTTTTGAAGAGAAAAGTCCTATCATTTTAGAGACTCCATTTGGTTTCCTCTGATAGTCCTTATGGTTAGCTGCAGTTTATACATACATTTTTGTCAGGAATACTGCACAATTGATTCTGTGTCCTTCTCAGAGTATTGGGGCCAGAGGCACATGATATAATTTGTCTCCTGTTGATAAATGTTAATTTTGGTCATTTGGTTATATACTGTCTTCATAATTTTTTTTTGTAATTTAGGAGTCATATGTGAGGAATCCTGGGAAACACTATAAATATTCCATTCTTTATCAAATTCCAGATACAGCATCCACTCATAATCTTTGCCAGAATTATTTTTCCTGTGATGCTTGTGAGATGATTCTTCTAATACCCCTGTATTCCTTTTATCTTTATAACATTTTTCTGTAAAGAAGAGCTTTTTATCTCCTTTATTTATATGTTTATTTATTATCAATGTAAACACATGGATTCTTTTTGTTATGTGATGGATTATAATCCATTAGTGTACTTATTTTTATTTGGATGCTCAAATTTTCATATGGGTTGGCCAATAGGAGCTTTTTCACATCCGCTCCTAATATTTCTTTTGATATTATTCCATTGCATTTGTTTTGTGTTGATTATCTTCAAGCTCACTGGACATTCATAATCTGCATTTAAGAAACACTGCTTTAGGATTTTCTGGGTAGCCCTTGAGGATGTCCCAAGTGGACTGGAAAGGTTAAAGTTGGGAGAAAGATGTACCCTTCTGCCATATTTATACAATGCAGAACTTCAGTGGGTTCCTTCTGTAAGCCAACTCTCAAATATGTAATATGTAGAGTTTATGATTTTATTTATTAGATCAAGATTAAAATTAACTTTTAACTCTTGTTGAAGAGTCACTGGGTAAAATAAGGAAAATAAGCCAAGTGGTCATTGTGCAAATGCTTCAGCATTTGAATATGATTCAATGATTAATGATTGAATGGTAGATCTTTGAGACAATAAAAAGTTGATTTGTAGATGTATGCACCTATATAAAGTTGGTGGCCCTTGCTTTGGGATGATTGGTTTGATAGCCATTATGTTGGGCTGCTTCTAAATGTTACAAGGGGAATCTTTTCTCTAGGGTTCAGTTTCTTTAGAAGAAACACTTCTTCATTTAACCCGGATAAGGGAAAGGGGTTGGAGTAGATGCCTAATCATTCAAGACACTTGTTGCATGTGTGTTGAAGGATAGCTTTTGTTGTCTGTTGTTCCATTTTACTTCTTAATAAGATTGTAAAGGGGCTAATTTTTGTCAATATTGTGTAAGGAGGGAAACAGTGACCCAGTGATCCTTTGATTTTTGTTCCTCATTTTACTCTGAATTAATTCCTTACTTATGCTGTGCTTTGGACCCTCAAAAGCCTTTTGAAGATTCTGCAGGATAGATAAGCTTCTGTTTAACCCCATGCACTATTCCATACTATCTTTCTCCTTCCTCTTCGTGGCTTCACTAGTAACTACTACTCCTTCCAATGTCATGTTACAGAAATCTGTTCAAATGTTTTGTTCGCTCAACAGCCTGTTTTCCTTCTCTTTCAGGTTTTTAAGTTTCTCTTTTTTATTTCCTCTCATTTTAATAGGAAGGAAAAGTGATAAATATATGTATTCATGCTTAAACTTTTAACAAGATGCTAGGAATTGACCATAAAAGATTTTTCCAAAAATGAGTTAGAACATTCTTTCTTTTATCTACTATCCAATTGATATCTCACAAACCATGTTAATGAGATGACACCCTACCATATATATTTATCCTGCTCCTGGCTTAAAACCTGTTTCTGAAACCATATTAGCATGCATCAAAATAGTGTTAGAGTTGAGAATACTAAAATCAAGCAATGTAATACCAAAAAAGCTTTTTTTTTGGAAGGAAAAGCAACATATGTACATAATAACCCTGGATGTAACATGCCTAAAATGTTGTCAGGTAGAGGTGAAACAGATGATTTAGAGGTGATAGTGGCTATTTTCTCTATAAATGGACCTTTGGCTAAGCAAGAAGTTTTATTCATGCTTATTGCTCAATATTTATCAAAGACTATTTTTGAAAAATGCCGGAATCTTCCTAAAGTAATGTTAATTTCCATTTATTTTATTCCAACTACTGTGCCACGGTAGCGTAGGACTTTAGGAACACAAAGTTAAATTTGAAGTGTAAGATAATAAACAAAAATAGGAAATTCTTATGCATGCAATTAAATTAATAAAATGGTTGACTCTTTCAGCTAATGTGACATATTTATCCACAGTACCACTGAGTGTTCAAAGCGGCTCAGGTTGGTTACCCATCCCATAACCAGTAGTGCCAGGCTTCTGAGTTTTCTGTCCACTCGAGACATTTGCATGTACATGAACTCATGTACATGAGTTCATCTGCAAATAGTGGAGAATTAAACATAAATCTTTGGCCCTTACTTGAAAACTGTATGTAATAGCTCTGAGATGTAAGGAGCATTACTTGACCACTGTATTAAAATAATCAAGATTAATTAAATTGATAGCGATGTTTGCATAATTTCAGGAAAAATGAGATTCTTGAATAATATCCATTTGCATGTTTGGCCATTGCTTCATTTGAGAGTCTTCATCCAATTTAAAAAGGAGTTCTGGGATTTATTTTATTTTGCATTGACCATTTTCTGTAAAATGTAAATTCACACTTACTAAATAGTATCTAAATCTCTGCTTTTAAGTGTCAATTTTATTATCATTCTGAAAATTAAGACACTATAGCATCTGATTTACCTTGATTTTTTTTCCTATAATTTTTTCTCTTTTCTAAAAGGAAGAACTTCAATTTTGAAATCTTGTATGGAATTTTTATCAGTATAATTTCTCCTGTAACCTATATAATTATGGCATTTTTATTTCCATCAGATGGTAAATAATGAAGCACTGTTTCTACCTTTGGAGACCAAGAGAAAATATCTTTGGTTTCATTTTGAAGGTCCTTAGAAAAAATCTTCTAAGTCTCCTGAACATGATAAACTTTAAAGAAAATAAATTCAAATCTGGAGGAAAAGGCATGGGACCTCTTCAACAGTATTACAGTCAATTTCCTAACTTGCAGATTTTGTATTTGTGATTTCTCCTACTCGCTAAAATTTATTTTTTGATCCCCCAAATCAGGACTCCTGGCACTGTCACAGTCATTCTCAGACAGGTACAGACCTGTAGAAAATTTGCATCTGTGAGGTGCTGTTCCCAGCTAAGGTTAAATTAAGGCAATGCTCTGCTTTCTTGTTGTAGCTCTGATATTATAAACAAGTGTCCTTTTTGTGATCTGTATAGTGGCACATTTGTACGTTTTTGTCCTTTTGTGTTGATGATTTCACTGTTGAAAATGCCCCCCATAATTGCTACTCACGTGCTGGGTAGTGTTCCTAACTGTAAAAAGGCTGTGATGGTGCTTTATAGAGAAAATGCCTGTGTTAGATGAGCTCTGATCAGGTTTGGTGAGTTCAATCTTAGTGAATCAACAATGTATATTAAACAAGATGTCTTTAAACAGAAATATGCATAAAGCAAGATTATGTATTCATCAGTTGGCAAAAATGCAGTGAGAGGCTGTAGTAACCTAACGGCATATATCTGCTAGGAACAATGGTTTAGTATTTGCTAATTCACTGTATGCAGTGACTTTATCCCACCAAACTACCACAGATTACAAGAATTGACCATATTTCTTTTATTTGTGCATAGAATAGACTAACTATGCTCTTAAGAGTACTGTTTCCTAGGAGTAAGTATCTATATTTCTCAACCTGTTTTGAGAGAATAAAATTATCAGCAGTGATTTCATCACAAAATCTATATTTATACCCAAACTATTTATTTCAAATACACAGACTTCTTTGGTGGTTATTTTTTTTCAATTTTAAACTCTTTGTATATTCAGTGATTCCACTGTGCAGCTTGATGTTTCTTAGACTGAATTGGCACAAATGACAGAGTATTATATCTTTTATGATGCTGTTTTTAAATTGTGAAAATCTTTATACTAACATTTATGAAAACTTTAAGACAAATCTGAATATTTTGTACTTTGAAGTCAGTCCAGATAACTATTTTCAGGAATTTGACATCATGTAAGACCCCAGCATGAAACTGTCATATTTTATATCTCTTTTAGCACCAAATGTTGACAGATTACTAGTAATAACACAAGGACCTGTTTCAGGCCTTGTTAGTGGCACTATCATAAGGCATGCCGAGGTTTGAAATTGTTTAGGGGACACAACACAGTCTTCTTTGTTTTTCAGGTTTGGGTTTACTTGGTTGGTTGGTTGGTTGGTTGGTTGGTTGGTTGGTTGGTTGGTTTGGTCATCAATATAAACAACTGCATTTATGAGGGAAAGAATAACCATGGCCGAAATATGAAGTAACTAAAAGAGATGAAGAATAGTGTGCATCAGCATGAACAAATGAGTTTATTAAGCAGGCATAACATCTGGACAATTGAAGTGCCATTAAATAAGTTTTGCCAAAGTGCTCATCAATTTCACTTTATGAAAATCTTTTCACAACAAACTGATAGCTGATATTTTCTTGATTATTAGGTGTGGAATGAACTTTATAAGCATTATCTCATTCAATACAATGATCTTTTGAACTATAGATATTACTATTATGTAATATGCAAATGATCACATACATATAAAGAAGCTAAAGCTTAGAATAGTCAAGTATATTCCCCCAAGGTCCTCTGTAAGTAATAACTAGTGGAGTCCAGATTTTAAACTCAGGTCTGTTCAGTTTCAGAGTCCACAACATTGTGGTCCCTCCATGACTCAGTTCACAGCTTCTGCAATGGATATTGTGTTGTTTTGAGAGTTTTAGCACTTTTCTGACAGTCCACCCACATTCCACATCTCTATTATCCTAAGGATGATGGGGAATGGAGACAGAACTCTAGAAACACCCTTTCCTTTCTCCAAAGCATAAATTTATGATATGAATCTTCCCCAAGTGGTTTATCGTTTTATGTTCTTTCCCAGTATCAAGAACTGCCCCTAAAAGAAAGGGACATTCCAAGAGGGCAATTTGTGGCATTATTCAGTAGGAGAATAGAAAATGCAGTTTCCTTTGTCTGAATTATGCTTATATGAGCCTCAAATTTCCACCCCCAACCCAAGAGCCAGCTGCTAGCTTTACCTCTTTCTACCTGCCGGATGCTTTCTGAATCACATTATCCAGTGCTCAATTTAAGCGATCCCCATTAAAGTCCAGAGCCTAGGGAAATCACCCTGATTCTGTGTTCCCTAGCAACATCCCTGAGACTAACAACAGCTGCTTAACAGCTGCTTAACCAGAAAGATGCTGTAGGGAAAATACACAGAAATTGGTATTAAATGCCTTAAATCTTGAGATTTCAAACATTGTAGTTACCATGTTGTATTATTTGTTTAGTGGTACAAAAGCAAAAGAGAAAAATAAATATAGGTAATCATCAGAAAGGATAAGATATGCTAAATGACCTTGGCAGGCAACATGATTTTAGATATTTTCTTGCTAAGATAAACAGAAATAGCCGTGATGGAAATAAAATACCTTTCTTCATGATTTTGAATCATTTTGAAACATTTGAACATTTTGAAATGTTATGGTTGTCAAAATTAAGTTATGCTTACGTTGTTGTATGGCGTGGCGTACTTAAACATTAACCAAAATTAAAATTCCTTACAAATTTTGTCGATATTCTTTATTTTTCTGTGTTAATCATATTTATTCTCTGTAGTTTGCCTTTTCCAGAATGTCAAATTATTGGAATCGTACATTATGTAGCCTTTTCAGATCATTTTCTTCCACTTAGTGATATGCATTTAAGTTTCCTCCCTGTCTTTTTATGGCTTCATAGTTCATTTCTTTTAGTCCTAAACATTTCAGTGTATGGATGTACCACAGTTTATGCACTCACCTTGGTTGCTTACAAGTTTTGATAATTGTGAGTACAGATGTTATAGACATTTGTGTGAAGGTTTTTATGTGTACATAAATTTTCAACATATTTGGGTGAATACCAAGGATCACAAATGCTGGGTCATATGGTAAAAGCATGTTTTGTAAGAAACTGCCAAAGTGTCCCATTTTGCATTCCCACATCTTTGCCTGCATTTGGTGTTGTCAGTGTTTTGGATTTCAAGTATTCTAATATGTATGGTATTTACTATCTCATTGTTTTGGTTTGAGATTGTAGAATAACATGTGGAGTGTCTTTTTATATGCTTATTTGCTATCTATATATCTTTTTTTGGGTGAGGTATCTGTTGAGATTTTTTGCAAATTTTTACATGGACTGTTTTCTTATTGTTGACTTTAAAGTTCTTTGTATACCAGTACTTTGTTAGATAAGTGTTTTGTAAATATTTTCTGCAGCTCTGGAGCTTGTCTGTTCAATCTCTTAAGAGCCTATATAAAAAATACAAATTTGGGGTGCGTGGATGACTCGGTTGGGTGTCCGACTTCGGCTCAGGTCATGGTCTTGCGGTTTGTGGGTTCAAGCCCCGCATCGGGCTCTGTACTGACGGCGGAGCCTGGAGCCTGCTTTGGACTCTGTGTCTCCTTCTCTCTCTGCCCCTCCCCAACATGTGCTCTGTCTATGTCTCTCAAAAAATAAGTAAATGTAAAAAAAAAAAAAATTAAAAAAATACAAATTTAATTATTATATTCTAATCACCAACCGTTATTGTCGTATGTGTTATGGGGATAAAAGATTATTTCTTGTGGTTTCTTTGTAAATAAATCTCCCCACGTTTGAAAATTATTAATATGTTCCTTCTCTTTGTACCCCTCATTCCTTTATACCTTAAGCTGTTGGGGTTGCAAGCAGTCAACTGTAAGGAGGAAGAGTGAAAAATTATCCTGGACTATTTTTCTGTTTTGATCAATGAGTAACCTATTACAGTGTTCATTATCTAAATAATAGCCAATAACTCAGCAAACATAAATGTGGATCATGCCTCTTTAAATCCTGAAAAAATATCTTTGACATTCTTTGAAATTCTATTCAATTTTCAAATTCCTAAGAATTTTCAAAATTTCTATTCACCCATGGTGTTTTTCTTTCTTTCTTTTTCTGTTAATTCTCATTGTAAACAGCTCATTAAAACTATTTTAAGGTTACATGATGCTATGAAAGTTACTTTAATGACTTTATATGAAAAATAGTTTTTTCTCCCAATTTTTAAATTGCATGCACATACATATATATTAGCAGTCAACTTGGGTTTGTAAAACAAGAATATTTTGGAAAAGAGATCATGGAATATCTGTGTTAGTTAAAAGCTCTTCCTGATTTCATTTTTCTCAATAAACTTATTAGCCTGGGAGAAGTTACTTATTTTAAAGCCAAGATCAAATAGGAAGCCTAGGCCAGTAGTTTCCTAATATTTGTATAGCGGCAGTCCAATATTTCTAACAGATAAATGTAGAGCCGCTCTGGTTTGGAGGTCAAGTGAAGGTAGAGGAGGCCCGGGGCACATCTTCTTCTTCTCCTACCTTTTTCCAGGTGCCTCTGAGGAATCCATGGGTCTGTCTGGAGAAGAACTGGAAAATCAGTTTAAATTCTGATTTTTATTTAAAGAAACAACAAAACCAAATAGTCATTACTAAGCTATTTATCACGGAGTTCTAGGTGTCTAATTTATAAGGTTTCTGAATTAGACTTCAGGGCCTATGTTACATTTTATTACAGTCTACAACTTAAGTGTAGACTGGCAAGAATGAAAGGAAAAGCCTGTTTCACAGCTGTTATGCATCTGGGAGTTTGGTTAAAAGGGGCTAGCTTAGCTTAGCCCGAGTTGTGATAAAAAGCAGGGTCTAGAGGCCTTTTAACTAAAGTCCTGTGCTCTGATCAGAGCTGCATTTAATACTGGCCCATAAGTCCACATAATTATAATTTGTAAGAGTCTTTAGGACATCAGTAACTTTTAAATCTCACCATGTGAAAAATGATTATGTCACCTGTGGACTTTAAAAGCAGCTAGCAAACTGGGATAAAGGTGATTTGATATCAAATCAAATATTTCCGCAACTTTCTGTGTCGAAGTTTTGTACTCAGGAGGTTCCAGCTCTTCTTTGTAATCTACTACTCCTTTTAACATGCTTTAATGAGGAAGGCTAATTCTGGTAAATTAGTGCTTCGGGTCAGAGTTAACCTTCTTAATACATTCTGGCTTTCTCCCAGGCTTGCAGATGGGTCAGGGGCTGTGGAGAGTGGCCAGAAACCAGCAGCTACAGCACGAAGGTTACAGTGAGCAAGGCTACCTCAGCAGAGAGCAGAGCAGGAGGATGGCTGCCAGCAGCATTTCTAACACCAGTCATCGGAAACAGGTCCAAGGAGGCATCGATATATATCACCTCTTGAAGGCACGGAAATCTAAAGAACAGGAAGGATTCATTAATTTGGAAATGTTGCCCCCTGAGCTAAGCTTTACCATCTTGTCCTACCTGAATGCGACTGACCTCTGCTTAGCTTCATGTGTTTGGCAGGACCTTGCAAATGATGAACTTCTCTGGCAAGGGTGAGTTCAACCTGACACATTTGATTCGGGCATCTCTAAACACAACCGTGCTTGCATGTTCTTTTTGTAATGGATGTATATGCATTATGAAGTATTTCTTTTAAACCTGGTTTGTAGTTTGGCCCTTTATTAAAATCTGGAAAGACATGGAGTTATCATCACAGTCAGGTTTGGTAGTGGGAAAAGGACAGTTTAAAAGAAAATTTTACAGTTAGAAGTAACCAGTCAGGAGGTGGCAGTTATTGTAAATCAGAAATGACCAGTTTAATCTAAAAATACAAGCTGTTGGGGTGCCCTGCTGGCTCAGTCAGTAGCGCATGCCCCGCGTCGGGCTCTGTGCTGACAGCTCGGAGCCTGGAGCCTGCTTCAGAATCTGTGTCTCCCTCTCTCTGCCCCTCCCCTGCTCATGCTCTGTCTCTCTCACTCTCAAAAAGAAACACAAAAAAATTTCTTTTAAAGAAAAAAACCCCATGGGTAAATAGAAATTTTGAAAATCTCGGGGTTGTAAGTGGATGCAGAGATTACCTTAAAAATTAAAAAATCTAAAACTTACAAATTAAGTGAGAATTTGTAATCCAAAATTTAGAGTGTTTACGTCCCTGGTATAGTTTGTGCTTCCCGTATGAAGATTGTGTGTTTACTTATTTATGTATTTCCTCTATCATAGGTGCTCATTAACATGAACTTTAAATGTTTCATCTACTTTTTATTTTTTCTAACCAATATTTCATCAATGAAGTAGTCAGATAGTAGAAGGCAAGGAGATAATCTCCTTGCTGAAGTGAGGGTAGATGATAGAAATTATAGCAGTGATTATATCAGTTTAAATTTAACCTATAAATTTAAGAATGTTTGGAGTAGAATCTGTTTTATGGAACCGACATTACTCCTTACATAGCATCATATACTTGGGTGTGAAAATGTTACCAAACCTAAAAGAATCATTGGCTATTGAGCTTTCTAGCATTCTTTACTAAGGTTCATTTAAGTCTCATTCTTTTCTTTTTTTCTTTTTTTAAGTCTCATTTTTTAATGGGACTTTAATCATGTAAAACATATCTGAAAACAAAGGTCTTTTTGTGACTATAAATAATTTCTAAATGAAAATGAAAATCTAATGAGAGAATTAATAAATTATCCAAATAGTCAAACTCTAATAAAAAGGCATTACCAACAATGGCATTTCTAATTGAGGCTTTCTCATGCTACAAAATTACAGTATTATATAATTTCTCAGCCTCTACATAGATAAAAATCATCAGCATCATCTTATTCTCTCATCGTCGTGTTATAGTTTAGGTACTGTGGACGTAAGAGGAAATTCTATTAATTCGTAGTGTTTAAATTATAGTGATTAATTCCCTAACTGGCAAAAGAACAAATAAAAATACTTTAAAACTGGCTCATTATTTATTTAAAATTTCTTTTCTGCATTTTAGTATTCCTAGCAAGCTTAATTTGTAATTCTGTATATGAACTTTGAAAAAAAGAAAAGCTTATTTCTAAGCTGATCTGAATTCACTCAGAATGTATTCTTCATCTGGGATTTAAATCTGGTGTTCTTTTCTAGAAGAAGTGCTTCCTTTATTCTTACCACATTGTTATGCCTGTTTTTATGACACTTGGATTTTTGTTTCTTAGTGATAAATTGCTTCAATTTTAAATTAAAGGCTACCTTAATTTTATTTTAACTTTGGATGTGTGGAGTACTTAATATTGAAAGGTTCTGTTACATAGCTCAGTAATAAAGGTCAAAAGCTAGAGGATTAAAGAAGCTGCTAAAATATTGATAATCTTCTGAAGTTCCTAAATTCACTATTTTAGAATCAGTGACTACATTTGGTTGCTAAAAATAATGCAAGGATATAAATGACCTATTAAGAAGTTATTCTCATATTAAATTGCATATTTTACCCACTATCCTCACAATTTTGATGTTACAGGTTGAAACAGTAACTTTTTCTTTTTAACTTGTACATTATATGTGTGTGACAAGAAGTTTGAGCCAAAAATCAATTGAATGTCAGAAAATGAAAGTATTTTAATGTCTGTTACTAAAAGTAGGTGTTTTTGAGCACACAAAATCCGATAATTTTGAGATAGTCATTAAAAGTGCACTAAAATAGAATTTCAGTATTTTGTGTGTCTCTAGAGTAATGCACTTAGATTTCATGATCTATGGCATATATCCAGAATGTCTGGGCATTGTAATTATATAAAACTTTAGCTTTAAAATAACTAGTAGCTAATCTTTGCACAGAGTTGGACACAACTATCCCAGTCCTCAAAAATAGTGTGTTTTGAGATGAACTATTTGCATTTTAGGTTTCAGAGAATTTTTAAACAATCATGTGTTATTGTGATAGTAAAGAAATAGTATTTTGAAGCAGGATCTTAAGCAGCTAAGCTTAATGACACACACAACTATGTCTGTTCTGAAGCTATAGCCTTATAATTTCTATGTTTAGTTTGCCTGCTGTCACTATATGTATTGTTAAAAAAAAAAAAAAGGTTCTCTCCCTACCTAGCAATCTTTACCCCCACACAATTTTACTTTGTAACGGAGACATAGCAACTTAATCCTGTTTAGTTGTTTTGATTAAGATTGCTAACTCTGGAGTAAAACTCCTTGGATTCAAATCAACTTTTTAATCTCTTACTGTGTCTGTGTTTCTTTATCTTTAAAACCAACATCATAGCATTGTTATACAGATTAAGCAAGTTAATACTATTTCAATGTTTTAAATAGTGCCTGGCATCTACTAAGCACTCTGTAAATGTTATAAATAAATATCTGTCATTGCTATTATTAGTAATAGGTTATATTTAACTTCAGATAAAACTCATGAATATTAATCTTTATAACTCAGAATCTTTATCAGAATTGCCACATTGAAGGCATTTGTCAATCATACTCTATAGGCAAACAAACAAGTACAGAAGTTAACATTTTCAACATTAGAGCTATAAATTACAATTTTATTGTATGTTACTTTTATAGCGTGTATATACATATTTAACTTGTATAGTAATGTTTTCTCATCTGATTTCATCTTATAGGTTGTGTAAATCCACATGGGGTCACTGTTCCATATATAATAAGAACCCACCTCTAGGATTTTCTTTCAGAAAATTGTATATGCAGTTGGATGAAGGCAGCCTCACCTTTAATGCCAACCCAGAGGAGGTAAGTGGAGAACTTGAATATTTATAATAGTTGAACCTGATTACCACCTTGTCTCAGCTTTGCTGCAATATAATATAATAAACTTGCAAGTAAAGTAACAGGTCATTGAATATTCAAAACTAATTACCTCTTATTATAATATATTAGAATGATCAAAATGTGAAAACAGTGCTTTCTCTGATTTTTTCCCCTACTTTCATTTTACTATCATCCTAGAAAATTTCAAATTATCAGAAATTTTTTTTTCTCAGAAATGTTTAAATGTCTATTAGACTTATTCTTAGAAATATAATGGAGGGGCTCCTAGGCCGCTCAGTTGGTTAAGCATCCGACTCTTGATTTCGGCTCAGGTCATCATCTCAACAGTTGTGAGATCGAGCTCCGCGTTGGGCTCTGTACTGACAGTGCAAAGCCTGCTTGGGATTCTCTCTCTCTCCATCTCTCTCTGCCTCTCCCCATGTTGGCACTCTCCCTCTTTCTCTCAAAATAAATAAACATTAAAAAAAAAAAAGAAATATAATGGAAATTACACAGCACTCAGAACTACTGCTTCTAGGTGACTTATTTTCTGTGGAATAAAATAACTGGCAATGACATTAATTTAAATTTTCAAAAACCAACTTTTTTTCATCTCTTGTAGGGGTATTAAGAACTATTTAAATCATGTAGCCAAATACTTTTTATATACGTAAAAAAAATTTTTTTTTAAGTTTATTTATTTTGAGAGAAGCAGAGACAGCACAAGTGGAGGAGGGCCAGAGAGAGAGGAAATGAGAGAGAATCCCAAGCATGTGTCATGCTGCCAGTGCAGAGCCTGACACAGGGCTCAAACCCATGACACCATGATAACATGACCTGACCTGAATCCGAGTCAGACGCTTAACCAACTGAGCTGCCCAGGTGCCCCGCAGCAAAATATTTTTAAAAATATCTTAACTTTTGCTATGTTAGAATTAGAAAAATGTTTCTCCCCCATGCACAATATTTTAATATTGGACAAAAATACTGACTTTATAAATGTGCTTATCATAATACAAATGACATGTTTTTAAAGTTTATTTTGAGAGAGAGAAAGAGAGCAGGGGAGGGGCTGAGAGAAGAGGGGATAGAGAATACCAAGCAGGCTCCGCGCTGTAAGCGCAGAGCCTGACATAGAACTCAATCTCATGAACCAAACCGTGAGATCATGACCTGAGTCAAAATCAAGAATGGGATGCTCAACCGACCAAGCCACCCAGGTGCCCCAATGTAAATGACATTTTTAATATTAAATTGATTTTCACTTATTACAAACGATTTCTTAAATTTTTCTTGTACACAAGTAAAAAATATAACACCATGCATACATTATCAGTTATGTCTTAGCACCACAAATATAACAAAACATATGTATTATAAAGCCTGATATAAATATTGAAATTAAGAAATTTGTTCTCACTACTGTTTGTTTCGACTTTCGGTGAATAGAGGACTCTTAATTTAGAAGGCTAATGAATGGATAAACTAAACTGTCATAAATTTAGGTTTTGTAACTTGGCCCTTAATTGCAGTTTTGTTCTGATGCATTTTATCATAAAATACATGTTTTTACTTTGTTTTTGGTCAAATCCAAGTTCTCTTCCATCTAAATATATAGCGATAGTAAGCCTGTCACTTTTTGATCGTGCTCTATGGCATAGCTCCTGTGTATGAGAGATTCTTCTATACTGACATGTTTGAAGAATGTCATCGTTTCAGAGACTTCATTATTCTTGTTTGTTCAAATTAGACACTACTTGTAGCTAACTAAAATCGTTCTTATGACGAACTTTATAATAAGATACACATTTTTCATTAATCCCTTAAGTTTAATCTAATGATGATTGCTGAGGAACTGAGGCAGAATAGTACATAAGGATGACGAAAGGCAGCTAACACCAGCGCCAACCTTTTATGTCCAATATATCAAGGCATTCTGGTTCCTGTCATGAATTATGCTGATAATGAGTAAAACTGTCATCTCCAATTCATATCACTTGCAAATGTTACATTCTAAGGGAAATATAACTTGGTAAGTACTGAGTTTTAGATTTACAAAGTCAGAAAAGTTGGATGTAACTGCTGATGTTGATTATGGTAAGTAGTCATGCCTTGCTAAAGGAGTATCAATTTTTAAAACAAATTATAAACCATCATTTTTATGCAAAGATTAAACCATAGATAGGCCCTCATATAGTAGAATATGATATCGATAGTTTTAAATATCTAAATTGGAAAAGCTAGATGTCAAAATATGTTTCCATCTTTGCAGCTACATATATCAGACTACAGAGTTCTTGTTACACCTCCTCTACTGTGTTTGGAGGGGTGGGCAGAGGAAATAGGGTAAAATTAAAAGACCTCTTTTTATCTCCCAAAACTTAAAAAAAATTTTTTTAAGTCGAATGTTTACTAACAGAGGGGATTGAAGTTATTAGGTAAAATAAGATTTTAGATCTTCAGATTTAACTTATCCATCCTACCTTCCATTATTATTGAGAGTTGGCTGTATTTTCTTTTTCTTCATTCCCTTGCCTGATATCCTGGAGCATTCCAGAAGTATTGAATTCACTATTCTGAAAGGGGCACATAGTGCCAGGAGGCATAGAGCTGAACCTTTCAGAGTGACTCATGGTTCCAGAATTCTGACTCTATGCTTTTATGAACATCAGTAACTTAGCATGTGTTGCCTGATAGCAAAATAGAATCCCATCTTTATCAGAATGCACCCAGGTTGTAAATAGACAAAGAAGGACATTGGAATATACTTGTAGATACAGAGAAATGAGGGAAAGTATTTTAATGACTATAATCTTTACTTTATTTCATTGACTAATATACACAATATCAACTTGGTTGTTTATCTGAGTCAAGCCTTCAGAATTGGAATCATGTAATTCAAAGAGTTATCCTAATAGATATTTTTATATAGAATTATCTGTATGAGTCATACTTTTAGCCAGGTCTTAGAATGACTCTTGCCAAGTTTTTTGAGTGCTAGAAATCAGAAAGTACTTTCTGGATGTTTTTTTCTGCCCTCATTGGAGCACTGTCATGAAATGTGTTATTTTGGGTTCATTTAAGCCTGAGAAGTAAATTAGCTTTGATGATATGTTTAAATATGTGTTGTTTATTGTTAGTACCTGAGATATGATGTGTGTAATTATTCAGTGTTATAAAAACTCTACTTTTCCATAATTTCTAGTTCTGTACTTATCATTTTGATAGCAAGCATCATTAAAATATTATAAAAATAAGAATACTTACAGCCACAGGGAACAAGATTCTCCAAAGGACATCGTTCATGTCACGGATATGGGTAACCAAACTCCACAGCAACTGCTGGCAGTGGCTCATGGGGTGGGGGAGAACATCTGCACAGTTTGTGGTACGATTATCTAGCACGCTGCTGTTATCTGCATGACATTGTGATCTCAGCTGTATGTAAAGTCTTGATCTTGTGCATGAGCTTGTGTACTTTGTGGCAGGTGACCACATTCTAGTAAAGGAATGTGCTGAAAACCATCCATTATGTTAGGCTGTTTTCCCCCTGCATGTACAAGTTACGTGTGTTGATTTTATTCTGCTAGCAGTATTATAATAAAGTAATTTTTTCTCATCCCCCAATTAGCTATATTCCTTGAGCTCCATTTAGTATGAAACATTTTCTTAGCAAACATGATTTAATTTCAAGATATTATAGTTTTTATTTTTGCTCGTGTAAGCATGTTTTTAAAAAGTCTTTTATATTCTCATTGGGGTCAGGGAAAAGTAGTCTTTTCTGTAACTATACAAGCACATTTTCTTTGTGTTCATAAAGGATGGCCCACAAGCATACAATTTTATGCATAGTTATTAGTGATGTGGGATAGATAGAGTCTATTATGAGAAGAAATATTTTAAGTTTTACCTGTGTACACATTTTAGAGGGAAATGCATAAGCAGTTTATTTTAAAGATAATGATTCTTTTTGTTGTTTGTCCAGCTAAAATATAAACAGGAAATTGTAGTTCTCCATTATAAAAAGGAGCTCAGAAGTTTGTACTCAGATATTAAATCTTAGTTTTTGCTCTAATATACAGCAACAAAATGCTCATTACCATTACTTCATAGCATAGCAACAATGATGAAAACTATTTTTATTCCTAAGGATAGAAAACCCTATCAGAAATTGGTGTCATCAGGATGTACAGATAAGCATTTCCCAAATGTATTCTTTGGAATAATTGTTCCACAGGATAAAAGATAATCAAAAGAGTTCCCCAATCTAATAAATGACATGTTATGATTAGCTGGCTTATTTAAAGAACAACTTTTCAGAGCCTTTATTATATTTATATACAGTTTGAATATGAAAGAGGAAGTTATTGTATACAGTATTATTCAAATTTATCTGACATAGTGGCTTTTGGAGTTTTTTGTTGTTGTTTGGTTTTTTGGTAAAATAACATTTGAGGGGACTCGTTCTGTACATGCTAGTATAGATTATCGGTAATCTTACTATGTGTAAATAAATATGTGTTCCTAACCGGATAGACACCTAGCTTGAATAATTGAAATGCCCTCTTGTTCGCTGACAGTTAATCTGATACCTATTTTACTTGTAATCCTCTCTCTTTTTGAAAGTCTATGAATCTATATCTGTTCCTTTTGTATGATAGTATTACAAAAAAAAAAAAAAAAACCTTAAAACTGAGAGTTGTGTCTTGAAAGATTGAGAGATTTATCTATGTTCTGGATTTTGGTTGTCATCTAATATGTTAAAGAAAATGTTACTTTGGAAAATAAGGGCAGGACAACAAACGTGATAGGCATATTGAATTCAAATATTTGCCTTTAGGCATTGACATAAGTATTCATATCAAATAATTTGTAACAAATGATTTATCATGATATCCTTGATCTCATTCTCCCCACTAACTTTATTTTCAGTGAATGCTGACAGGCCACTAAGATGTCTTTGAGTTTGGCAAATATACTTCCTACTTTTTCCTATATGTATCAGCTAGGGTGTTCTGGCTGGCAGGAACAGAGAACTTAATTGTGGCTTAACCACATACATTTATTTACCTCCAAAGACACCCAGAAGCAGTTATCCCAGAGTTATTTCCATGATGCACTGATCATATCATGGATTCTCAAGGTGTGTTTACTTTTGCCTTCTTTTGATAAAAAGTTGTCCACCACCACTCAAAACATAACATGCTCATATGAAAGTATCCTCACCACAAAGAGCACAAAGAAATTCTCTTCAAATTCCTTACGCTTATTAGGAAGAAAACTATCCTTTCAGGTGTCTTCAGTGTACGTCTGTTGATTCCTAATGGACATACTGAATCACGGGAACATTCCTAGACCAGTTAGGAACAGAATAGAAGGGATTGCATGATTGGCTTAGAGTTAATCATGATTGAGCAACTGTGGCTGAAATTCTAAAGACAAGGAAAAGACTGAGATTGCTTTGGGCTAGGTCTCCAAGCATCCGCAACATTAGTTTTACTAGTGAGCCACTTGTAAAATTTGTTATTCTGCCTCTCTTATTTCTGGGCTCTACTGGTTTAGAAGTCTTACCCAAAGGAAGAGTATTGATAAGAGGCACAACAATTCAAATTGGTTGCTGAGACGACCTTCTTGCCACTTTAGGTCCTCCTGCCACTGAGCAAAGAAGATACCCTTCCCCCCAAAAAATGAGGATCAGTAATTATTCTGTGGTTGAAGTAATTAAGCCTAATTATCAGTGGGAAATAGTTTCCCCCACAAAGTGGGGAAAACAGAAGGATATAAGTGGAACTCAGGAGATGTCTTCAAATTCCTTCTACTACTGCTATATCCTATTGTAAAAGTAATTTAAAAAAAAAATCACACTAGCCCTATGTGGGGAAGGTTGAAATCACATCACTTAGGCTACTCACTAGGTAAAGAACTTGAACCAGCTGAAAGGATTGATCCATTTTCAGCCTCCGAAGTTGAATACAGATGATTCCAAAACCATCATGTTAATTTTATTTCCCTTGGCTCTCATGGCATCCATGCAATTCAGTTCTGGCCTGTAAATTGGAGGAAATATGTGCAGAGAAAATTTTAAGTTTCAAAAAGAGACAAAAAAAAAAAAGTAGTACTGTGGAGTATCTATGTGTATGTGTACATACCTGTCCATGTGTATACTTCTGGCACTAATATGTGAGCATATAATGACGGGAATGGAAGCAGCCATCTTGCAGCCATGAGGGCTATTAATAACAGTGCTAGTAGCACATTAGGAAGAAAGAATTGGGTCCATGAGGCTAACAACTGTGGAGCCAAAATACTTTACAATTTGTTTGTTACACAAGGCAACAAATCCTTTACGGTTTTGAATTGGGGCTCCTGTTGCTTGCAGTCCAGAGGATTCCACTGCATCGTCATCACCGCCATCATCACCCAGACTCATTAAGAGTTTTATATGTAATCCTGAACAAATTATTTTTTATAAAAATAAACAATACTAATTTTCATTAGCAAATTAATTTTATCCCCATTTTGCTGATGAGAATTTAGTCAGAGCAAAGGAGCTAGTTGACACTGAGAGGCATCCCTCACTGAATATAGCTTAGAAAGCTTTCTCCTTTATTGGAATGATTTACCCAAAACAACTAAAATACTCAAGGTGATTGGCAAAACCCATTCCCCTTGATTAACATTAGAGTCAAAGTGAAAAACTATGCCTCACAGATACTAAATATTATCCTCTGGCTAGATAATTATGACTAGTCAGGTTGTACTGAATTGGAAGCCATTTACTTTTTTGCGGGCAACGTGGCATGTGTATGGGTACGTATCAATATATCTCTTTTTAATCTGATCAATCATGTGTTATATTTAAGAAGGTAACGTTATCCTATGTCATTCAGGTCAATACCCTGCCCTGACCATAACATATCTTGGCTACCCTCCCATTCCTTTGTCTTCAGGAGTCCTTGGAGTACGTGCTATAGAATCACTCCATAGAACTACATGGACTCAGGGTAAACCTTTTAGAAGCTTCATGGGGAAATAAATTTCCCAGCCTCTTTTGTCTTAATGTAATTGAAAGAGAGATTAAGACCTAGAGTATCCTATAGTTTATTCATCAGGCAAACCACTTGATGCATTTTGCTTTTGTTTTCTATAGTTATCACAGGGGATATTGTTATCTCATTTAGTGTGAATTATCTAAGGGCAAAGTAAACAAAAATTAGTGGAAAATGTATTGATCTAGGACTTTTAAACCAGAAGAAAGAATAAAGTTAGAATATTTTAGTACCACAGCACCCATACTACAAACTCTTAAATTTTAAAATGTGCAAAGCTAAAATGAGCAAAAATTTTTCTTTGTTTGAATTTTACTTTTGTTGCCAATTTAAATAAATATACCTGGCAAGTTTACAATATTGTGTTAATATTTTAAGAACATTTCAAAGATAAATCTGTTTACCTGTTACTTCCTTACCATGTCCTGACAACCTTAATAACCTCCATGTTCTTTGTTATTTGATGTGTCCACAGTTTCAATAAAATTTGGCAACACTTTCTAGATCTAAGTTCTCAATCTTAATGTCCAAAGTAGTTGTCTCTCCTACACGTCTTATCTGAATTTAGCAATTGCTAATACCAATGTCACTCTACAGTATGAATTCTTTATCTGAAACCTAAAAAACAATATATCCTCAGTTCTTGGATGTCTTCAGTTGTAGAGCATCCTTTGAAATATTGGAGTATAAAAGAAACACTACATTAAATGCAAAAGTTTGAACCAAAACTATAGTATACATTTATTCCTAATGTTATATAACATTTTCTTTCATGTCATAAAATTTTTGAAGATGCTTTTATTATAAAAGTGATAAGATCATTGTAACCACTTGTGGCCATTTGTTAGCAGGTAAACATAGAATCATAGTGCCTGTTGCTTTTTATTATTTGTACTGGTGACTCTGACTTTTGAGAGTTTACAATGTGAGGCATTTCAAAGTATCCTGGAGTTTTGATCCAACTCATAGGTTTTTGTGGTGGTTATCTTCTTTTCTTTTTTAACTTCAGTTTAATTATGTAATCCTTAAAAGTTTATAGCTTCTCTTGAAAGCCAGCTAGAGGCCTTGTACAGATTCATTCATTTTAAAAATATTTATTAAGTATCTCTCCAGTTACTAATTATATGACTTTGACCTTGGCAAATTATTTAATGTTTGCACTCCTGTTTCCCCGTACGTAAAATGGGGACAATAATATTACATATATCATGGTGTTACTGTGAATATTAAATGAAATAATAAATGTTAAATACTTAGTGCCTCTAAGTGCTTCCCAGAATGTAGGTTTCATTTATACTAGAGGTACAACCATAACAACTTACACTGTCAGGAGGCAAGTACTGCTGTAAACTGTGAGGTTCTTCCTCTCTTGGAACTTTTGGATTCTAGTAGATATTTGACACCTGAGTAATGGCCCTTCATAATGTATGTATTGGTCACACCAACATCTCCTAGCTTTAAATGGTAATACCATTTGCCTTTAATATCATTTCCTAGTATGTGATGAACAATCTTTTTCATATACAGTAACTTTTGTGCCAGTGGTGATACTTAGTGTAATGGTTTTTTTAGGACATTTTAAACAATAATTAGGTGTCCAAAATTATGTTTATATTAAAACATGTGTCGTGGCTGAATATCGTGATGAATAGATACTTTACTTACATGAGTAAGTACACACATGTGCTGGCAATAAAACTACCATTTAAATTCCAGCTTGCTTCTCTGCTTGTCTACTCTGAAGATACGAGGTTTTTCTTAATGTGTATTTCAAAATTGTTTCAGAGCCGTCAAAATATATTTATAAATGTACATATGAGAATCTAGGTAATATGAGAAAAGTGCTTCTTATTTACCACAGTGGAGTTTGTCATTTAAATATATACATATACACACATATTTACTGCGAATGCAATATTTACATGTAGTTTTTATAAAGTGGGGATTTAAATTAGCCAACGTTAGTATTCAAATGGATCACTTTCTCATTAGTTTGAGTTGTTATTAATTGCACCTTAATCTAATAGAGTTTTATTTCCAGATTTTGATTAGAATGCTTTCTTTTTCTGATTTACAGTTTAGTGAAAGAAGGGGCTTTTCCCAAAAGCTGAAGCTTACGTCAGCTACCAGCAACTTGTCAATAATATTAGCTCTTAGTACTTATTTATCATTTAAGAATTACCTTCATGTTCTTCATCTTATTTACTTATCCCTGTCATGAGAGTGATACTTTTGGAGACTACTAGAACTCAGTGTGATTCTTTTTCTGTTTGAGTGTATTAATTAATAGGAACTTTTAATTGTTATTTAAAACCTAGATAATGACATTTATGTTATCTTGTCTGATGTCATTGCGTTCTCTCCTATGAAAAAGAAGCACAACGATCTGTCTTACGTTTCTCCTCCATTTTCCCTGGACTCCATTAGAAGTATTTTCCGTTTTTGTTTTGATTTTCTTTGAACTGCCCCTCCTTTATGTAAGATTTCCTTTTGACATCTTTTGGCTGCAAATAATTTAGGGTATATATATGACTATTCTTAGCAGTTCATCAACATTGTGCACTTCGATGTATGGAAAAGTCCTCCATAAATTGTTCCAGGAAGCTGAAACCCAATCCAATTTCATTCCATATTCCATACTTAAAAAAATGAATAGTATGATTCTTCATTATTCTCTAGAATCTTTTATTCTGAGCAATTTCAGTAAGGAATTGGCTGCAATATATCAGCATTTTCTCTTCACGTCTATCACTTCCTCCACATAAGCATGGACAATGTGTGCTCTGTTTTTCCTAGGGAAGAGATAAGACAAATCTGCAGTTCAGATTTCAAACTGACATCAAAATTATCTTCACATTTCTTTCCCAGTTGTCATTACCTCCTTTCCTCTTATTTATAGCTAAGTCCCACAGAGGCTTTCTGTGAATAGCCTACTTACAGGCACCTCAGTAAGAGGTAAACTTCATTTATTACTCTTATAATCTTTTCATATAGGACAACTTTAACAACTTGAGCCTAATTTTTACTTTAGTCTTTGAATCTAGTAACTAGATTAGGAATAATGATTATAATGTGTATAAATAGACTAAATTATAATGAATAAATGAAATAACATTACATTTCTAAAGTACATGTGGTAGGTCAGTGTTACAACAGAGGAGAGTGGTGTGGATACTTCCAGAAGAAAACACTGCAAAAGTTAGTGGGTAAAATGAAGTGAAATGACACAATAAAAACATTGATACCTAGTCTTAAAATGTGCTCATTAGGTAATCTTCTGCATTTATTTTGCTGCAGCTGAAAAGCACCGTGTTGATTTATTACTTGAACAGTATATATCCCCAAATGAATCTCACCTGTTCAAGTTCTATGTGGGTTTTTTCCCCTTAACTATAAAATGAATACATATACTCTGATTAAATATGGAGAGTGAGAACTGCTGATTGAACAAAAATTAGTAGGTTTTATATTTTGCTTCAGTGATCCTGAAAGTACTGTAAAAAAGAAGAAATAATATCAGAGCAGTCGTCTGAACCATTGTTGCTGTTTTCTAGCAAGACAGTGGGGTACTCCATGTGACCTATGGAGGGCTGCCCCTCTGAACTAATTATTTTTACTATCCAGAAAATAACCATCCATAATAGTTTTTGTATCTCAAGTTTTACATTACTTTTAATGCAAAAGGATGACATTGCAATTGCTCGTCTCACTGAGGTTAAAATGCATATATGAATATTATTATGTCAATTCTTACTGACAGAAAAAGTAGAAATCTAGATTGAACTCTTCTGTTTTATAAAAATTTATTGTTAAAATTTAAGGATCAGTATTTTAAAAGTCCTCTAATAAAGTCCTCTAAAAAAATTAAATGCAGTGTCCGTTTTGCTTTCCATTATATAATTATATTAGCATTATATTATGCTGTAAGGACAGATTTATTGCCTGAAAAGTAGTAGCCATGGCAAATTTGAGCAAAGGCAAATTTGAGCAAAATTAGCTAGAACCCATCTTTTTTTAAATTTCTTTATTAGGCTGTTCTGAAGGATACAAGGGTACCCCTTACTTTGTCACAATTTTGCTATATACATGATTGTTTTTATTGATACAGGCTGCTACACGATGTTTCTGCCAAGCGTCTATGCAAATAGCCAGTACTGTCGGTACCAGTAGTCAGTGTTTGGTTTTTTAAATTAAGACTTTATAATTTTTTAAGTCAGTTTTAGGTGTGTAACAAGAGTTGATTCTTTTGCATTTGGCTTTGCATACCTAGTGTTTTAGAATTCACTCTGTTCCTCAATGTATGATTTCTGACCCTGAACATAAGTATGGTAGGTTTGGCTTTTGAAGTACACCATGGATAATGACTTTAATCGATAAGTAAGGCTTTATTAAAAGGGGAGAGAAAACGTGGGTATCGATGTAATAGAAGAAATGAAACAAAGTAAAGGTATCTTAAAATGAATTCTGTGAAAAGAGCCATTCTTACAATCATAACATAGATAAATTGTATAGGTGACTAAGCCCCAACACATCGTTTTCTTCATTTTGAATTCCTTCTTAATATTGGCGTAAGCTGTCTATTCATGATTTCTTGAATTGTTTGCTTGCCTCCTAAACAAATTACATCAAAACAGCTCACTACTCTAGTTTGTGTAAATCTTGGGGCTGTCATTTGTATAACCATTTTTAGTGACATATTCTGTGCTGTCTACTTTACAAAATTTCTTAATTGTTCTCTCTTGGATTACTGTAAACATGCGTTCTATTAAAGAAAACGTAACATGAATTGACATTCATGTCACCTGGGTTCTCGCTGCCGCCTGGTGCTCCTTTTGTTTATTCCCTGTTGTGCCTGAACCGTTGTGATAGACATCTTCAGCACTTCACTGGGAGATCCAATTCAGCTCTCTTTTCCAACTCTTTCTAGATGGTTCTTCCACCCAAAGAAGAAAACCAATATGCACTCTTCTTTTTGCCTTTATCACTTTCTTAACATAACCTGTCTCCTAACCGTTACTACTGCCCTGTCCTCCAGGCTCAGAAAGCATTATCAACTCCCTGTGTCCGCTTTTGGTCCAAGATTTTTCTTTCCTTCTTCTGATCAGCTTCGTTATTTCCCATTATTCTATCTTCTGTCTCACTTTTTTGTTCCTTTGCTTTTTCCATCTTTATGGTCTTTGCCTCCCGTTGGTTTCGAATTTCGGTTACCGTATTTTTCACTTCGGCCTGGTTTTAAGCTCTTTTATCATTGTGGTAAGGGACTCCCCGATGTCTTCTGTGCTTTTCTCAAGGCCAGCCAGCAATCTTATGATTGTTACTTTAAATCCTGGATGAGGCATGTTACTTGGATCTGTTTCGATTAGATCCCTGGCTGTGACCATTTCTTGTTCTTTCTTTTGGGATAAATTCCTCCATCTTGGCATTTTGTCTAGGTCTCTTTCTTCTTCTGCGTGTTAGGAAAGCTGTTATGTTTCCTGCTGCTGAGAGTAATGGTTTTATGAAGAAGACACCGTACAGTGTACAGGGCCTGGCTCTTTAGGAAGTGTCTCTGGAGCATGTTGTGTGTACTCCACAGCTGTGTTGTGTCCGCTCTATCCCTCAGGCTGGTCCTCCTCTGCAGGGATTCTTCTTTCCTCCAGTGGGGAGTGTTTAGACCTCGGCCATCATGGCGAGTTGTAACTTTTTTCAGTCCTTTCCCCTGCTCCCCTTTTCTCTACCTTGCTATTCCCATTATCTCCTCCTGCTCCTTACATCAATCTTTTACTCACTCTGCTGGTTCTCTTTCTTTCTTTCTTCCTCGACGTGCATGGGTCAAGATTTTCTTGAAAAACCGTGTTTCCCTTATTGACCTTTAACGTTGCCTTTTATTTGTCCCATCTTTATACTAATAAATTTTTCAAGTGAGTGGGCTATCAGTTTCTTTACCTTGAGCTCATTCCTTAGCTTTCTTCTTAGACTTGAGCCCCCATTACTCTGAGGAAAGAGACCTTGAAAGGTACTACTTTCTCTTTCTTTTCTCCCTGTCACCAAATCCATTACCCTCTTTCCACGTGTTCATCTCTTTGAGCTCCCTAAAAGAAAAAGGAAACCAGCCTTGTTTTATGCCAGACACTTTCAAATCTTCACAATAGCCACTTAAATAAGATTTTTACTGATTAGGAAACCGAGGTTCCAAAAGTTTGCGTAAATTATGTTCACAAGATCATGAAATGGCAGGGCCATGATTTGGTCTCTCTTGGAACAACTAGGCTCTTTCTCTTTCTGTACTATGGAATTGCACTGTATACCCCTTTCTTTACATTTCAAAGACTTTTACCCCCAGGACATTATTGTATCCCTGCGTTATTCATTACCTACTCCTTTACTGATTCTTCTTATTCAGGATCCTTAATCTGTACCTTCAACCCTTACTTTTTTCATTATCTTATTACATTGCTAACTGCTTCCTCTGCCTTTCTAGTTGTACCTATCATCACCTGAAATTCAACATTTCAAAGTCCACACTCATTACTCTTTCCTTTAATTCAGCACCGTCTATAAACTGTGGAGTTTTTTGTTTTGTTTTTTTACCCCTGTCAGGCATTTCCCTTTTCATCTAAGCCAGAAACATCAGTTACCTTTATCTTTCACTTTTCATTATTCATTGGCGTATGGTTCCATGTGTTCTCACTTCTCATTTTTATATACATATGTAGCACATGGATTTTGTATATATATGTGTATATATATACACACATATATATGTGTGTATATATGTGTGTATATATACACACATATATATGTGTGTATATATGTGTGTATATATACACACATATATATGTGTGTATATATGTGTGTATATATACACACATATATATGTGTGTATATATGTGTGTATATATACACACATATATATGTGTGTATATATGTGTGTATATATATGTGTATATATATGTGTATATATATACACACATATATATGTGTATATATATGTGTATATATATACACATATATATGTGTGTATATATATGTGTATATATATATGTATATATATACATATGATTTTAGAAAAGAATATTTCCTTTGCATTTCTGTTGCTTTTGCCACATGTTTAAGCCTGGACAATTGTAGTAGCCTACGGTCTAATTTCCATTTTATTACTTATTTATATTACTGTCAAATTTATATTGCAGGCCATTGCTTCATAATGTTAAAAAGTCTTCAGAGGCTTCCAGTTACATATAGGGTAGAAAATACACTTTATACCCTAAAACTCAGCCCTATTTCTCCTATAGTCTGATTCCAGACTTGCTCTGAAGTCCAAGATAGTTCGCCTATTTTTTTGAAAATAGTCTGATTTTTTTTTTTTTTAATCTTCTAATGCTTTGGCTCATATAATAGAACATGGACTAAAATATTCCTCTCCAGTGTTCTTCTCATTCTGGGCTATGTAAACCCCTACCATTCCTTCAGAGTAGATATTCCAGGAAACATGATTCAAATACCCTTTCCTACAGTGATTTTTTTTTTAATTGAACTACTGAAATGCATATTTTTCATACCAATTCATTTAGGCCTTGGTTGACTGTCTAGTGTCATTGATTTGTTACACATGCCTAGTGTGGTTATTTGTGTACCTGTCTCATCTCCCCAGATAAACTTTAAATTTGCTTAATGCAAAACTTTCGTACTTTTCAGTGTCTGTCACTGAATACCTTGCATATTTACCATTTGCTTAATACATTGTAAATGAAGATGTAGATGTAAATGAAGATGTAATTTTAATAGGTTTGTTTTGATTCGGTGTTTCAGAAATGCTTTTAAAGAAGATGCATAGCTATCTATATGAATATATACACATACACACAGACATACATATGTCAGTTTTACAAACTAGTCTTTGGGTGTTCATCTTTATATTTAAATTTAAAGTTAAATGCATACTTTAAAAGAAATCACATTACGAAGGAATTTAGGATTTGTAATATGAATATTATTTATGTTTATGATTTTCTGGAGAAATATGAATCCTACTGTCTATATGCAATCTATTTTCATAATAAGAATTTTATTTATCCCCCTGTAACTTTCCTTTAAAAAATTTTTTTAACGTTTATTTATTATTGAGAGACAGAGACAGAGCATGATCATGGGAGGGTCAGAGAGAAGGGGAGACACAGAATCTGAAGCAGGCTCCAGGCTCTGAGCTGTTAGCACAGAACCTGACGCAGGGCTTGAACCCACAAACTACGAGATCATGACCTGAGCTGAAGTCAGACGCTTAACCGACTGAGCCACCCAGGCATCCCACTGTAACTTTCCTTTAATACCATTCATTAAATAAAATCCATTTTGGTCAATAGTTTTCTTCCAGATGACAGAAACTTCCCTTTATGCTATGGAGCCAATTCATGAAAGGACTGACTCCGTCATGATTTATCTTTGAGTTATACAGCAACAAAAATTAAATTAACCGAATGACAAACTATTAGCCTTGAACAGCTATAGCTCAGAAGCACGATCTTCCTTACATGGCACAAGCCTGCCTCCTTATTACTGACATTTAGTAACCATACTCCTACATCATCTAAAATAGGATTTCTAACCTGAAGTTCTTAGATGGGCTTCAGGCATAAATACATATATATATGTATGTATATATATATGTATATATATATATATGTATGTATGTACATACATACATATATGGGCTTCTGAGTGGCTCAGTGGGTTAGGCATTTGACTTTGGCTCAGGTCATGATCTCACAGTTTGTGAGTTCAAGCCCCACATAGGGCTCTGTGCCGACAGCTCAGAAACTGCTTCTGATCCTCTGTCTTCCTCTCTCTCTGTCCCTGTCCCTTTTTCTCTTTCACGCAAACACACTTTCTCTCTTTTAAAACAAAATGTTTTAAAATGTGTGTGTGCATTATTCTGGGAAGACGTTCTATAACTTTCATCAGCTTAAGATCTTCACTGAAATTACAGGGTCTATCTTTTTTCCTTATGATAAAGCCTTTCAGGTGTCTTATAACCTTAAACTTCTTTCCTAAGTATCTTTTTTAGGCCTAATATCCCTAGATGCCTCAACTCTTCATTATCTAACAGGACTTCTAGACCCTTCAACAATCTTATCAGGTCTTGATTTCCTTTATCCGGATAAGTTCTAGTTTATCAATATGGCCCATAAAATGTGACATCCAGAATCAGACACTTTTATAGTGAATTATGTAGACAGTAGTGAGCTACAGACTTCTTTTTTTTTTTTTCTGGAAACTATGTTAATATAAACTAACATTAATGTTCATGATTTGCTTTGTGAGACACCACATACATAGCTCACCCTGCTGAGAGCTCTAGTCCTGAAAAATAACTAACATGCTATGTGGTCTGAAGGGAACTCTCTGTACCATTCTTCTAAAACTATATTGAAAATAAAAAAAAATAGTTATACCACTTATTAAACAAGTGTACAGTTATTCAACAGGTCTCATACTATGTTTTCTTTTGTAGTTCCATGCTTACATAATAAGATAGGAATTCGAATGGTTGCCAGCTTGCTTATTGAAGAAAATTATAATCTATCTCATGCCTTTTCCCATTTCACATCCCTTGACCCTTCAGTCTGATAGCCCTTCTAAAGTAATCTTCCTTTCCAGAGGAATTCCAGGCTTGAAAACTGATGCCTCCTTTCCTCATAAAACCAACAAAGTTGGCTTATTTCAGGTTGTGTCCCTAGTTTCCAGGCTTCGGTTTAAAACTGACTGAGTTCATGCCTACTCCTCTGTATATGGTTGATTTTGGAGACTTCAACATTCTTAAAACACGTGTTCCTTAAAAAAGGAAATTGTCAACATCATATTTTTAGGATCTCACATGAGGTAAATACCAATGTTCATTTATAACTAAGAAGCATTCGGATGTTAAAATGCACATATCATATAATTAGAGAATTATGTACTATTTAATGGATCATGCAGTGTTTTTTAGTATTTTGTATAATTTTAAAAAGAACTAGTTTTACATGTCCTAAATATTGGCTTACAAGTAGGTATAAATAAAGAACCCATTACATAATATTTAGTTGGCATTCCTCTTTGAATCACTTAGATTAAAATTAAGCACTGGTAATACTTCTGAAAAATTGTTATTCTTTTAAGTGGAGGAATTTTGGAAAGAAATCAAACCTGGAAACTTCTGCTAAATAGATCATTTAAAACATACAGTCAACTCTCGATTATTCAAACTAATGGAGGAAAGGATGGAACAAGCATTAACATTTCTTTAGTTCCTGCCCCTCAGATAACTGCCGAGAGCTTCATTCCAAATTCTTGGGCTTTCCATCTTGATCATGTTACGTTTCCTAGCCGTGTATCTAGGATGCAGTCTGAAATGTGGCTTACAATTGAGTTGACACGAACATCTCATGTTATATTCTGCTTTTATATACATTTCTTTAAATCAGTGCTTTAGCACTGCCTTTTACTATTAAAATTCACATGAGAAACTGATAACATTGCCATTAGGATATTATCCTGATGGCTCATAAACTTAGTTTTATATTAAAAAATCTTTTGTTTGAATTACAACTTACAGATAATTATGACCTTTCAAAAGCATTACCTCATGGTATCAAATTGCTTTTTAATTTTTTTAATATAAATATTTTATGAGACTTTTTATTTTGAAGAGTCTTTTATAAAAATTCCTTCAACTTTTTGAATTCTTAATGGGTGCAATATTTCTGAGTACTATATGTAAGTGTTTGTAAAGGGGAAGAAATGCTGAAGGAATTTATGTGTGAAAACAGTATGTTGTGTGTATATAATACATCATTTTCTCTACTAATTAACTGCACACAGTGTGCTATTATCCAGACATAAGTATTCATGGGAACGCATGTATCTGGATAACTACGAGTTGAAATAAACACACCTGCCTTTTATTTCAATAACTGCACATTCAAATCCACATAAGGTATTTATTTGAATGTGACCTCCGCATACATGAGAGAACATTGGCTTCAGTGTTCTATTTTTTTGTTGATGTTTTGTTGTTGTTGATTTAAATCTAAAATAGGTACAGACTGTGGATAATGCTTCTCTGGAAAACTTTGCATGCAGGGAAAAGGAAATTCAAAGATAAATCCTATGAAAAACCATTGAAACTGTTTTGTTTTATTGTATTTTGCCTCACTATGTATTGAAGCTAAATTCTTGTAGAATGTAGCAATGCTTAAAGCCAAAGTATGTGTACAGACCCTAAACCCACCTGGAATTGTGCCTACTTTAAGTTGAATAATGTAATTATTTTTTTTTTTTAATTTTTGGTTTTTGGTTTGTAGAATCTTATCTCAAGTTCTTCCCTGGAATAGTGTATTAGAGCATGTCTTTGAGAAATCATGTTTTCTGTTAGGCAGTGGAAGTGTTTGTTAAAAGGCTTAAAGTCTATAGCGTAGTTTCCCCTTGCCCCCACCATTTACGCCATATTTCCGTAAAGTTAGTTTTAACTGACATGAGCCAGAAAATTGAATTAGGATTTCTTTGGTAGTCTTAACTTTGAATTTCCTACTTTTCATTGCATGTAAACTATCAACCACAAGTAATAGTTTCAGTTCAAGTTCTAGCTTGTATTTTGCATGTTAAAGCTATAAAAAGTCTATTAATGCTGGAAAGAATTTATGGCTATTGTTCTGCTATCGCCTGATTGTTAAAATTTATAAATAAAGACCGGCTTTATTTATGTAAACTTGTCTTTCTGCCATAGGGAGTGAACTACTTTATGTCCAAGGGTATCCTAGATGATTCACCAAAGGAAATAGCAAAGTTTATCTTCTGTACAAGAACACTAAATTGGAAAAAACTGAGAATCTATCTTGATGAAAGGTAAAAAAAAAAAAAAAAATTTACGTCTTCTTTAGAATTAGCTAAGTAATGTTTTTGATGAGTTAAGCTTTTCTTTAAAAGCTATACCACATAGCAGTCATCTAGTTAAGAAATTTCTCTCACAGCTATTTATAACTACCATTGCAGCCTAAAAGCAGACAAACAGTATGTGAACCAATGATGGCTTTTTTTTTAATGTTTTTTTATTTATTTTTGAGAGAGAGAGAGAGGGCGAGCGAGCACGAGTGGGAAAGGGGCAGAGAGAGAGGGAGACACAGAATCCAAAGCAGGTTCCAGGCTCTGAGCTGTCAGCATGGGGCCTGACGAACATGGCTTTCTTCTAATAAAATTTTGTTTACAAAACAGGTAGTGGGCCCTATTTGGACCACTAGCTATAATTTGCTTATCCCTACCATAAACAATTGATAGAAATTAAAGATGATGATCATACAATCATGATTGAGTTCAACAAGAGTTGAAGCATATTATACCAAAGTGTGACTATTAGAATGCCATTGATAAAAAATACTTATATATGTACACACATATACTTACACAAGTATTTATGTAGTTGTAAATAATCTAAATGTTCATAAGTAGAAAGAAGGGTACTGTGGAGCCATTAAAAAGAATGATTTAGATCTGTGTGTAAAGATATAGAAAGATATAGAAAGTTGTTCACAATATACCATATGAACTAGGAAAAGCAAATACTAGAAAAATATATAGTACATGTTGACATTTTTAAGTCCACATAAATAGTTGTCACCTCTGGTGGTGTGGACTGGTATGGAAAGTGAAAACTCTTAATTATTTTCATAGTTAAAAGCATAAAGAATTTTGTTATTTGGATTTAGTCAAGAAGACGCTTGAAAAGAAGCTGTCCCTTTTAATGTTGCTAAATTTATTTTTTCTTCATTTTATAATTAGAATTGCTAGCTTCAGTTGCTTTATAATAACCCATTCACAAAAGATTTTAAAATTAGTGTCTTAAATAATCATAATCGGATTTTTTAATTTTAAGGATTATGTATTACTTTGTAGGATTAGCTGATCTCATAATCAGTAACAAAGTATTTTCATCCAAACAGATGATGATTTATGAGTGCTTATCATTTTCTTAGTAGAGAAATGGTAATTAAAGCTGTATCTTTTTTCTTTTTCCACTAGGAGAGATGTCTTGGATGACCTTGTAACATTGCATAATTTTAGAAATCAATTCTTGCCCAATGCACTGAGAGAATTTTTTCGTCATATCCATGCCCCCGAAGAGCGTGGGGAGTATCTTGAAACTCTCATAACAAAGTTCTCACATAGATTCTGTGCTTGCAACCCCGATTTAATGCGAGAACTTGGCCTTAGTCCTGGTAAGAATATATATAGTGAATTCCTTCCATCTCCCTTCCTGCCTCCAGGTAAAAATAGTAGTATATGAGACATTTTTTCTCACCGTGGGGAAAGATAGTTTGAGTAATTATAAATAACTTCTCTTAGTACTTGTAGCAATCACTAAATATACGGAAAACTACATTTATGTGAGCTTAGAGGAATAGTTTGTTATAACTGTCCTTCATATGTAGTAAACATACCATTTTATTTTTTTAAGTTTATTTATTTATTTTGAGAGAGAGAGAGCAAGCAAGCAGGGGAGAGGCAGAGAGAGGGGGAGAGAGAGAGAATCTCATGCAGACTCCTCATTGTCAACGCGGAGCCCGAAGCAGGCTTGAACTCATGAACTATGAGGTCATGACCTGAGCCGAAACCAAGAGTCGGATGCTTACCTGACTGAGCCACCCAGGCGCCCCTAAACATACAGTTTTAGAAAGAAAATGAGACTTAGGTATAAATTCTTTAAAATGATTCTGGCCTGAGCATTGCATATTACTATTAATTTAACTAAAAACTTGAGAAATCATTTTTAAAGCTTTTCATAGTTCACGTATGACATAGGTAACACCTAGAACTTTTCTACTAAAACTTAATTTTAATATAACGAATCTTTATCATCTGTGTCTGAGTATGTGTCTGTGTGTGTGTGCAGTATAGGCCAAGTATCCTGCATATTTTTTCATTTGACTGAGCTTTACTTATCTCTTCATATCAACAACTTTATCATGCTTATCTTATTAAGTGGCGATTACAAAACATTCGCCCATCATGAAATTTGGTGAAAATGCTTTTACAAGACGTACTATTTAACTTAGCTTTCTTAAGATTGCAGGATTCTGTAATAAAAACACTATAGTAGTAGCAAGTACTTGTAGCAAATAATACTAGCAAGTATCTTGAGGCTTGTTACTTTTTTGATAGGAAGCATCAAATACTGCCTTGGGCATATAAAGTCATTTGTTATTGTCTCATGCTGCTCAGGTTTAGCAATCTTTTTCCCTAGAAATTTACATTCTAATCTTGATTTCTTTAAATGGTGACAAGTTTTGCATTATAGGGTGCCTTGGGGACCACATTTTCCAAAGCAGCTAATAATTTGAGGTGTTTCTTTTTAATTCCAGATGCTGTCTATGTACTGTGCTACTCTTTGATTCTACTTTCCATTGACCTCACTAGCCCTCACGTGAAGAATAAGATGTCAAAAAGAGAATTTATTCGAAATACCCGTCGTGCTGCTCAAAACATTAGTGAAGATTTTGTAGGGCATCTTTATGACAACATCTACCTTATTGGCCACGTGGCTGCATAAAAGCACAATTGCTAGGACTTCCACTATTAACTTCAAACTAAAGTTACCCAAGGACTTATTTAGCAGTTATGGGGGTTACATTAGTGCTGGTCATCCTGGCCTCTGTATACAATCAAGCTTGAGTATACACCTTTTTTTTTTTTTCCTTTTACTCTTTTCTTTTTTAGTAATTTCCTTGGGGAGCTAAAGGATTTTGCAGAATTTTTCTTAATTTTGCTTATCATGTTTTGCACAAAGCAGAGCCATTGTCTGACACAGCTGTTTAAGAATGTTAAACTGACATTATACTCTAAGGGATGGTATATTTGTGCATTAGATTTGCTTGAAAAACTATTTGTTTTCATTCTTTTTAAAAATACCATGTAATGTGTACATATTTAATGAAAGAGATTTATAATCATAATTATTTTATTGTAAAGATTTTAACTAAAGCCTTTCCTTTTCTCTCAAACTGAGTTCTGAAATTTATTTGATTCTGATCTGAGCTTTTTACTGTCTTCATAAAAGTTGGATCTGACTTGGATGAAAACCAATACCCGTTTGTCTTTCCTTTGAACTTTGAAAAGAGTATTTATTGTTTTGTTGCTAGTAACAAGCAAAACAGGCACTTATTTTTATAATATAAATTCATCACTTGACTTTCCATTTTTAAAAGTTTCCTCATTTGTCATGTTTTAGTCTTGTCTCAATAAGTCCTTTAAGCCATTTGAGATAGCAAAATGTATTAAATCTAAGATTTACATACATAGGAACAGAATGTTATTAGAACTTCTATCTGATGTCATTTGTCAAACTTTACCATTCTCTTAACTTGATAATTTGTGTTTAGAACCAGTTGAGTAAGGGATGTTGTGAATGAATAAAGGTTCTTTATTCATTCATTCATTCAATAAATATTTACCAAGGGCCTTCCGTGTATTAAACACTGTGCTAGGTAGTAGTGATACCTAGACATGGACCCTGCCTTCATAGATGTTACATGACTAGTAACAAAAGGAAAAATACAGCTTCATGGAGAGCAAATGAAGAATAGCTTAACTAATAATCATTTAATTATGAGCCACTTGGCATTGAAATGGTAAAGACTAGTATATTTATATGGTAAGTCAGAAGTTTTCTGGAAATACTAAGTGCTAAGTGAAAAGCACCAGCTTTGAAATGAGACATTATGTGATGGGTCGAACTCTAGTCTGGGGCGGGGGGGGGGGGGAGCTTGGAGGGGCAGAAACTTGGGCTGGAGGTGTACAATCCTGGCTTCTTTAGAGATCTGATGCTAAGTAAATAGCGGTCTGGTAACATCTCAACTACAGTGACGTCCTACAGAATTTTCAGCGACACGACATAAGGTGATCAATGTCAGAAGTCAAAGGGACTTTTAGACTGGGAGTAAACAAGTTCTCAGATCTTGAGGCAAGTATCAACATTTTCACATGTGCATAATTTCAAACTCCGTGACAAAACAATCCTTTCTAACTTCAAAACTAATGTATGGAAAAGTTTCTAAAGACACTGATGATAACGTTATTGTTTCTATTTTCCAGTGAATGGCAGGCATCTTGCCCTCTCTAGCTCCCCCTATCTTGTCTTTTTTTTTTTTTTTTTTTCCCATCCCCAACTCTCCCTTACCATTAGGTCCTTTCTACATCTCTGTTTTAGCTTTACTCTCTCTTTTCTTTCCTTCTATTTCTTCTTCTTCTTTTTCGTATCTTCCATTTCCCAACTTTGTCCCTTTTTCCTGTTTTATTTTCTCCACCCTGACCTGATGACCTGATTATAAATGTAGGCCGGCAATATTCTTTTTTTTTTTTTTTTAACATTTTCTTTGAAATTTTTCGAACGTATAAAAAAGATGCAGAAAATGCCTGTATAACCACTGTGTAGATTCTACAATTACATTGTAATTGTACTCACTTTACCACATATTTGTACATCCCCCTGTCCATCAATCAACCCATCTTATTGTTTTGATACAGGTAATCCCAAGTTTCAGACATCAGTACGCTTCATTCCTAAGGCCTTCAACTTGTATATTGTTAGCTAGAGAGCTACCTTGTTTAAAGTTTTTTCTTTATAGGTAAAATTTACATTCAATGAAATGCATAAATCTTAGGGACACGAATCCATGAATCTTCATAAATGCATATACGTGAGTAAACCAAGCATGTATCAAGATAAGCAACTTTAGGCAACCTGTTTATAGGTAATATTTGCACCCTTCACATAAAGTATAAAAACCTTGTAACCACATAGAGTGTTTACCCCATTCTTCCATTTGTTGCCTTACAGTTGTCATATGTGTTACATAGAGTGTATGTTATAAACTCCACAATGTGATAGTTTGCTTTGAGTAGTTGTATACATTTTAAACAAACAAACAAACAAAAAAAACCCTCCTTCATATTTACACACATTGTCATTTCGAATGCTTTTATTCCATCCTGAAAATCTAAGTTTCCTTGTAGTACCATTTATGTCAGCCTGAAAAATTTTAACGTCTATTACAGTTCAGATCTCCTGCCAATTTATCATAGTTTTCTTTTACATGAAAATGCCTTTATTTTGTTTTTCTTTTTGAAGAACGCTTTTGCTGAATATATAATTCTGTGTTGACAGTTTCTTCCCCTGCCCCCTTTGATACTTTAAAGCTATTCCTCTACCGTCTTCTGGTCTCCTCTGTTTCCATTAAGAAGTCAGTGTAGGGGCGCCTGGGTGGCTCAGTTGGTTAAGCGTCCGACTTGGGCTCAGGACATGATCTCGCGGTTTGTGGGTCCGAGACCCGCGCTGGGCTCTGTGCTGACAGCTTGCACAGAGCCTGGACCCTGCTTCTGATTCTGTGTCTCCCCCTCTCTCTGCCCCCGCAGTGCTCATGCTCTGTCTCTCTCTGTCTCTCAATAATAAATAAACGTTAAAAAAAAAAAGTCAATGTATTCAACGTGTTTTCTCCCTGTGTGTATAATAATGCCATTTTCCTCTCACAGTTTTATTTTGTCACATATTTTTCTGCCTCATTTTCTCTTTCCTTTACACATGTGCTCGAACTTTTGATATCATCTCACAGATTTTTTATCTTTTTTTTTCCTCTCCAACTGGATTATTTCTCTTGATCTATATTCTAGGTCACTGACTCTTCTGTAATCGTCCTTCTTTGAAGCCCATTCAATCAACTTTTTTTCTCTTAATCATGATGTTTTTTGGTTCTAGAAATTCCTTCTGGTTCTTTATAATTTACATTTCTGTACCGAGATTTCCTGTCTTAATTTACTACAAGCACATTTTCCCTTACAACCTTGAACATAGTTAAATAGCAGCTTTAAATCTTTATCTGCTCATTTCATCCTTTTGACTATCTCTTCTTTTGAGAATAGATTGTATTTTCCTGTTTGTTCAATATGTTAGTAATTTAGTTTTTGTCCTGGACACGGCGAATAAAATATGGTGAAACCCTGGATTATGATATATTTCTCCAAATAACTTTTTTTTTTTTTTAAGCTGGGAGTTAACTGGCAGAGCTCAGTTGCAAGCTCTCACTCCCCTGAAGTTGGTGGCAGCTCAGATATCAGTTTACTTCTTTAACCTGGCATCTTTTTTTGTCTGTACAGACTTCAGAGAGAAGCCAGAGTTTGGGGCACAGTTCCTACACAGAAACCAGGGCCCTCTCTGGTTCTTTTCTTGCCATTATTTCTTTCTTAATTTTCTAGCAACTGCTCTTGCCCCAAACTCTGTCCCCTGGTTCTTCAAGTCAGTGAAACCATAGGCTATGATGCAGACTGGGGACTCACCCTCATGCAGAAAGTATAAAAATGGGAAAACTCATCCAATGCCGCCATCTTCCAAGCATTCTCTCCTCTGTAGGATCAGCCTATATCGGATTGCTTTCCATAACTTTCAGGTAGTGGATTTCCATATTTTGTCCAGAGTTTGTGGTTTTATCTGTTCAAGGAAGAGCTATTTGGCCATCGTTTGAAGTAGAACCCTCTTTGATTGGGCAGTATTCTTTTCAATACTTTTTAATCCTTTTAAAAACGATGTTTTTATTGATGGAGAACACAAGCAGGGAAGGGGCAGAGGGAGAGGGAGAATCTTAAACAGGCTCCAGGCCCAGCACGAACCATGAGATCATGACCTGAGCCGAAATCAAAAGTTGGACGCTTAACCAACTGAGCCACCCTGGTGCTTTTTTCTCCTATACTTACTGAATAGGGATTTATCCCTGGCATTTTAAAACATAAGTATGTTTAAATGCTCTAGTAAAGAAAAGCTATCATAACAAATGTTTGCTGAATGCTTAACTCAATTAGAAATTCAGTGTTTTCCAGGGAAAGTCCCACTGGCTTTTGGGGAAGGATATTCATTATGGGAGACTGCTCCCTATAGCATAGGAAGGACATCAACATTCCTGGATTTTGCCTGCTAGATGCCAGTAGCATCCCTCAGTAATTGTGACGTACAAATAATGTTCCCCACGTATTTCCAAGTGCGTGAAGTTGGGAACTGGTGGACCTTCTTTCTGATCAAACAAGTTTACCTTTGTAAAACACAAACTCTTTATGGTACATCTGTTTAAAGTCTTTCAGTGTCTCCGTTTCTACAAAACTTCTGTACAACCTGGCCTCAGCTTATCTTTTTTTAAAGCCTCATCTCCAACATTCCTCAAATGTGGTCTGGTCTGTCTTTGCCTTTTACAAGCTGTTCTGTCTGAGATATCCTTCTCTCCCCTCTATATCTAAAGTTCCCCTACTCATCATCTAAGATCCACCTCAAATAGAAGTTATTCATCAAAGCTCTCAAATACTACCTTTCTTTTATAAGGCCTGAACTAGGTAAGTGGCAGAGGATTTAGAAAGGATGAAGGAATAAATTAAAAAAATACTGAAAATTGACAGGATTTAGTGATTTTGGAGGAAGATTTTTGATCTAAGGGTCTGGTGGTCCGCTATCAAAGGTGTAGCTGCTAAGAGAAGCAACCAGTGGAATGAAATGGAACAGATAAGGATCCCAACTTTTGGATATTTTGTATTTGAAAGTATCAATAGAATGTTGATCGCAGCTGGAGAAGAAGACTAGAGTTTCAAAAACTCAGGGCTGGATATGTAAGTTTGGGGGTCATATTAGCATGTAAAATGTGTTTGAAGTGAAGTATTGGAGAAAACTCCTCTAAGAAGTTTGAGTAGAGAGAAGTATTTGGAAAAATGGCATTATAGGTTTTGGTAGAGGAAAAGAGGGTTTGTGAAGACGACAGAAGGACCAGAGAAGAATGGTATCCCAAGAGCTAGGGCAGTGAAGTTTCAAGAAGGATGTTGAGCTTGCGTTTGGTGCAGCCCAACCAAGTAGTTTTTTTTCCCATCTACACTCAAGGCTCTTTGAGTCCACCTTTTCCACTTGAGGCTGAGCTCTTTAGTTAGTAGCAGTGCTAATGGCTTTTATATGGTCTCTGACCAAATATCCTCTTGCCTGGTGTGTAATCTGAGCTCTTCTGAAACCCACAAGAGTACATATGGTCCACTGCAACTCAGGCCTGTCTACACCTCCATCCCCACTAAGGGCTGTGCTGTTTCAAGCCCGGAACACACCATATCAACCGGGTACTGCTAGTGCATTTTTCCTACACACAATCACCAGTTACGTTTTCTAATATACAGATTTTTTTTTAAGAAAGGAAGGCAAGGAAAAAATGCTTAAAACCTTTGAGTCCTCCAAATTTATCATCAACAGGATTTTTCCTAAGTACATTTTAACACTCTCTAATCTCGATGAACCCTGTATTTTCATCTTTCCATTAATTTTGCTCTGTTTTCTTCTGGAAAGCGTGTAAACTCTCCCTCACATTTACCTGTTGAAACGTTATTTGTCCCTCAAAGTCCTCTTAGACTCTTTCCCCTCCAGAGACAATTCTTGCAAGTGGAAATTTTATTCTTGTATCTCCCTCAGTACCTGACACAGACCTTGGCCCAGAACAGTTCCTCAATAAATCCAACTGAATTATCTTAGATCTGCTTTAGTTTCTACATAAGCACATAAAAAGATGGCTTTACTATGCCCGTTTAACAAATAGATATTTGGAGTTTTCAGTTGTATGCAATTTATAAATTGGAATATATTAGAGCTCTTCAAAGTATTTAAAACCACAAATTCAACTATGTATTCTAGATATATATTCATTTCTAGAGGGCTTCTGATTTTAAATATTTCAGTGAATTGCTATAAGATTGTCTTTTTTTTTTTTTTTTCAACTTCAAGAGTTGAAGTCATTGAACTTGCCTACACGGAGCTTTGACATTTTTTACAATAGTATAAATACGGTGCTCCATGAGAGTAAGCTTATTCAGAAGTCAACATTTAAAATAATAACTTGTTTATTGTAATTGGAGTCTGTTTTCCTGTGTTTAAAGTGAACTTCTTAAATAACGCTGTTCACTGCCCACTTTCTTTGGAAGCATTCATAATTGAATACGTCCACTGTGGGAAGCCATCCTAAGGAAATAATCCAAAATAGGGAAAGGGCAGTACTTACACCATTAGTTCTGTCATTGTTTTTAATTTAAGGAAAAAAAAAAAAAGGAGCTAACTGTGGAATGCCCAAAACTTGGGGCTGTTAAAACAAATAACTAGCAGATATTTGAGTGCACAGCATATCTCAGAACCTTTGCTAGCCACTGGTCAAGTAGACCAAAATACATCCTTACCATGTATTACTGTGCATTACATGTTTATGAATAATATGTGAAAGCATTATAAATAATGATGAATACCAAAAGGATATGAAATTATAAATATATGTATATGTGTTCCTATATATGTGCGCGCACACACACATTAAGTTACTGTGTAAAACACTGCAAAAATCTATGAATGGAAAAAGACTGGAATAAAATATATCAAAATATGGATAATGCTTTTTTTTCTTATTTCCTCTTTCAAATAGTATTAAGGATCATATATTTCAGATAGAACTAAAGAAATTCATTGAACTATCCAGAAAATAAAGATAAATGGTGTCCCTAAGTCAACTAGTATAGTTTCCCCTCAGAATGTTTCCATGTATTTTTACTCAAAATTTGTTTTATTTTTAAAGGACACTTGGTTGATCTGTTAAATCATTTCTGGACAAATGTTTTGTTTTCAAGCTTAGAAAAGTGGATTGTTTTATATTATTTTTGTCTAATCGAATTAAAGACCAACAAGAGAAAGATACCAAATCTTTACCGGGAAAATTTTCATTTGCTTAAAAAAAAAAAGAAAAGAAAAGAAAAAGGCTTTCTTCTCGGCATGGTCGGACAGGAAGGTTGGATTTAATTTAAAATGATTAATGAGATTTTGTCAGGCTCCTTGACTTTACCACCGCTGCAGTTTGTCAGTGCAACAACCTGGGAAGCCCGGACGCCACTCTGTCGCCCAAAACCACTCTCCGGGGAAGAAATTAACTGGCGAACCTAGTGTCAGGTACACGTCAGTGGCGTTGTCTCTTGGGTATTGACAGTTTAAAAGTCTGAATCAGAAATATGTAAGTTCTGGGGACGCACGTCCCTGAGATACGGTTTTCACTCTCTTTGCAAGTGGCTACTCACTTTTTCAATATGTGAGCTGTTGATGCTTTCCAAAGGGAACCTTTTTTTTTTTAATGTTTCTTTTCTTTTTCTTTTTTTTTCAATATATGAAGTTTATTGTCAAATTGGTTTCCATACAACACCCAGTGCTCATCCTAAATGGTGCCCTCCTCAATACCCATCACCCACCCTCCCCTCCCTCCCGCCCCCCATCAACCCAAAGGGAACCTTTTTAAGCCAACCTCTTTACTAATGTCTCTCCTCCCGGATTTGTTTTAAAAATGAAGATAAACAAGAATTGTAGGATCTCAGGTTACGTGCTGTTTTCTTCGTTGGTTTGTTGGTTGGTTTTTAAGAATTAAGGTGAAGTGTTTTTTGAAAAATGAAATAATTTTTCACTTTTGGAAAATACTTCTTAGCCATCGGCTTGACCCAATTTTATAATCAAGTTTTTAAATTAAGTTGAAAGGTTGTGATCTGACTTAACCCACCCTTTTATACTTAACTTATGTGCTTATGTTTAAAACTACGATGATCAGGGGCGCCTGGGTGGCGCAGTCGGTTAAGTGTCCAACTTCAGCCAGGTCACGATCACGGGGTCCGTGGGTTCGAGCCCCGCGTCAGGCTCTGGGCTGATGGCTCAGAGCCTGGAGCCTGTTTCCGATTCTGTGTCTCCCTCTTTCTCTGCCCCTCCCCCGTTCATGCTCTGTCTCTCTCTGTCCCAAAAATAAATAAACGTTGAAAAAAAAAATTAAAAAAAAAAATACGATGATCAGCTAAAACCAAGCCACTGAACATGGTTAGTTATTAGATGGTAAATGCAATGTGTAGTTTTGCTTTGGTGTTTAACTGCAAAAGAAAGCAATACCAGACTTTACTGTCTTATGTAAAAGCCTGTCTGAAAAAGTTCAGGCAAAAGGAATTTCTTCCAACGAAAGCATAGTGAAGGTTTGAGGGTATGAGAGACACCTGAAGACTACCTTACTACCTTGGTAATAATTGAATATAATGCATGCTTGCCAATTTGTATCAAAGCGAAACATGAACAAAGAATGCTTTCACGTTGAACGATTTCAAAGGAGTCATCTCTTCCGAGCTGTGAATTAGGCAACCTGAGGAGAGAGACACTCTGACCAGCACCAGACTTGCAATGAATCGGCTTGTGCTTCTGCTGGGGGCAGCCGGAGAAAAAGCACAGAAGAGTGGACACATCTAGAAAAGTTTATCAAGGCCGCTGCTCTTACTAAGAGGATAATAAAAAGGGCAAAACAGAGTAGCTGTGTGTATATACCTGCACACTCTCATATCACATCGCTCTGCAGTGAGTGTCTCCCAAAGCAAATGTCATTTTCAGTCCTGAGGCCATGAGATCATTTATTGCATCTCTAAAATGCTCAAAAATTATATACACCATTTTTGTTTCTTTTTTTTTTAATTTTTTTTTAACGTTTATTTTTGAGACAGAGAGAGACAGAGCATGAACGGGGGAGGGTCAGAGAGAGGGAGACACAGAATCTGAAACAGGCTCCAGGCTCCGAGCTGTCAGCCCAGAGCCCGACGCGGGGCTCGAACTCACGGACCACGAGATCATGACCTGAGCCGAAGTCAGACGCTTAACCGACCGAGCCACCCAGGCACCCCTATATACACCATTTTTAATATGTGTCCATTTTTGTGTTATTGAAATTTAGCAGCTTCATTACGAGTTTCCTCTAAAAATGGACTGCAGTATCCAATGTAGGTAATCATATTTATGAAGAATTCAGTTATTCATTTCATTTCACTTTGGAGAGATTTGTTTTTCCTACATACCTCAAAATATGTATACGTATTTTCTCCTTCCCTTAATCTTCAACAAAGAAAATAATACACAGTATTTTCCAAAAGGCCATTCAAAAAAGATTATGGCCCTTGTCAATAATAAGCCAAAAAAATGAAAAACTCTTGAGTGAGGTCAAGCTCAGATTAGATTAGTTGAAATCCAATGCCTTTGGAACAGTGTTCCCAGCGTAGCATTTATTACCATGATGAATTTGTTGGCTCTGGGTCTGGTTCTCAGCCTCAGAAATGTGGTTTTATCAACAGACCTCAAGCAAATGTATTCTCCATGGCATTGATGTTTCAATCTAGAACTGAAGGAAATGCTGCAATGATAACTTACTGCATGTGAGTTCTCTTTACCAGCCTACAGAAAGTTGATTGATGACCATGGACTCGGAGCGACAGAAGTTACCAGAATCAAACACTTTATGTATCATATCAAACAGCATAGCCAAATGCATCACTCTCTCGATAGAGATGATCGTCGCACATTTAAAATGTGACAGCTTAAGTCACTTTGCACTAGGTATGGCCGACAGTTGGTTCCATTCTGCTTTTTATTTTATACTGTTCAGGGGAGCAATGTTTTGCCCTAGCCTTCCTCACCAGTTTCCCTCTTCATTGACTCAAAATGTTTCTCATACTTTCTCTTTTTTTCAAGCTTTTATTTAAATTCCAGTTAGTTAACATACAGTGTAATATTAGTTTCAGATGTACAATTTAGTGTCTAATACTTTCAATGACTATTACATCAATTCATTTAAAACTTTCACATGGCTGATCATGTGACAGGAATGGCCTAAAGTCATTCTGAAGCATTTTGCGCTTTTCTCACCATTTAAGGGAAATCTCATTTCTCACATATTCAAGTTCACTGTACCTTCCCCCTCTTCTCCTCCCCAGTACCTAATTTGGGGCATTATATTACATTACAGTGAAGTTTTAATTTAAATATTCAAGTAAGCCTTTAAAGACAGCTCATTTTGTGCAAGGAAGGAATTAACTAGGTGCGAGGAAGGAGAGGAAAATGAAGAAAACTGTCCCTTATGATCAAAGGCTTCAGTGGAGGAAGGCAATGATAATCCATACAGTTCTGTAATACTTCATATATAACACCACAGTTTGGCAGAGGTCTGGAGAAGTTATGAGACTTTTGGAGGTTCGCGGGAACATTTACAGGGATCAAGAGAGGCTGACCTCCAAGTACATCTTGTATATTATTAACTTTAATGAACAGAAGAAAATGTGTTAAAAGATCTTTAAAAAAAAAAAAGTAGCGGTTTAGAAAGAGTGAACAATTAACACTCACTGGCTGAGTGTGAAGGATGAATATTACTTCAGTAAGTATCATGCTGGGTGGGGGAGGGGGACAGCATGATCAAATGCATGGAAACATAAACGTGTAGGAGGGACACGGAATGGCCACTAATCTGCTGGAACTGATGGCAGGGTGCGAGCAGTGAGTTAGCAGCAAAGAGGACCGGAAGATACAGATTGGAGAAAGTAAGCTAAAATAGAGAGTCGGCACTTTACTTCTGTAGGCAATTGGAAAGCCTCATGAAGAACGGTGTCATTTCTGATCCCTATTTCAGGAAGATCTTTCGAAAGCCAGTCTAAACTATGAAGTCGAAATGCAACAGAACGCGGTACATTCCAGGCAATCAGTGACGAGGCCACTGTAACCATGCAAGTGAAATATGGTGGATGGCTGACCTGCAGCGTCGTGGGGCTGGGGATGGAGGAAAGATTTGGGAGACCTTTTGAAAGCAAACCACCTTGGCGAGCTACCGGCTGTTGGATGTAAGAGGAAAGAGGTAAAAATTACTCCAAATAGTCTGAAGAAGGTATTGCTGTTACAGATAGACGGACACAAACCAAGGACACGTTTGCTTGGGCTGGGGGTAAAGTGGTGATTAGAGGAAGAGAATGAGTTCCCTTTTGCTCGGATTTAAAGTACATAGAGGACAGTTATGTGAATTGTTATTCAGCAGTTAGTTTGGAAATGCAATATAATGCAGAGCTCAGAGATAAAAGCTGAGCTAATATTTTGGGAGAGTCCTCAACATAAAAAATGTAGAAGAGGGGCGCTTGGGTGGCTCAGTCGGTTGAGCATCCGACTTCGGCTCAGGTCACCATCTCACTGTCTCGTGAGTTCAAGCCCCACGTCTGGCTCTGTGCGGGGCTCTGTGCTGATAGCTCAGAGCCTGGAGCCTGTTTCAGATTCTGTGTCTCCCTCTCTCTGCCCCTCCCCCACTCATGCTCTGTCTGTCAAGAATAAATAAACATTAAAAAAATTGTTTGATGTAGAAGAAATAGCAGCATAAATACACATATTGTCATGATCACTTACACAGTGCATGAAAAATTGTAGGATCTAAATAAATAGTTGTCGAAGGAACACTGAGATTGATAAGTATTCTCAAACCACATATCCAAAAACCTCTTAGTACTTTAATAAAATGCCTTGGATATAAAAAAAAAAAAAATCATCCTGTTTCAATTTTAAAAATCTTCCACAGTACAATTTTAGAATTAAATAACCAAGGTACTGCCTGTTCAGAAAATCTTCCTCTTATCTGTCCATGTCCTTGCTAGGACATGAGGTGTTCTATTTATCAACTATTCTTTGTAAATGGATAGACTGTAATTGGTCCTATAATTGGAATTCTCAAAACTAAAATTATCCTATACCAAATTAAATCTTGTACTGCTGATTAAGACCCATACAAATCCTCCCCTATCCTCCACCTGAATATTTCTCAGAATCCCTCACTGAGCCTCACACCTCACTGAGGTTAAGGGCTCCAAGGCATCTTCTAGGTCATGTCTTCTTGCCCTCATTTCTTCACCAGGATGCAGGTGGCTAATACACTTCTGTTTTCAGCATTTCTCACCATCTCGGAATAGGTGTCTTTGTAACAGACATGGGGGGAGGAATCCTCTCCCCAGAGTGCTTAGCCACAGTCTTTGAGGCCCTTCTTACTCCTCCACTGATTCTGCCTCTCGCCATCCGTGCCTTAGTTTCCCCCCAAGGCCTTCTCTGTGTGTGACTCCGCCAGACGTCTTAGTGCCACCGGCCTCACCAATTTCCCAAGCAGACGCACACTGGCCTCAGGACCACCCCAGTGCTCCTCAGCCTCTCCAGCCAGGCACCTGCCTCATAACGTGGGGGACTACAGAGTTTATTGTCTACACCAGGACACTTTGGAGAGTGCTAAAATGCTAAACCAGATGGTACTTCAAGACAACAGGCATAAACTAGGAAGTATGGTCACCCTACCCGTGACTATAATACAATGTGATAAATGCAATAATAAAAGTTTAAACACTTTTCAGTGGAAACACTGTGAATGTAATGCACCAAAGGGTCAAAATTTGTTTCCAATAAAGAACATCTCTAAATTATTTTCCACTTGGTATTCATGATAAAAACCACACCATGAAGCTGGGGCTATTTGTACTATGCTGCACTGCAGAGCACTGGCTCTAGAAGGAAATAATCTTGCAGCCTCTTGGAAATGTATTTTGTGACTTAGGATTCTTGCAGAGAAGCTCATTTTGTAGTTTGGTCACACCACAGGCAGCTGAGCCTCAGAAATCTCTGGGACGATTGTGAAAATATTTAATTGACAAGAATGATAATAAAATCAAAATGATAGTTAACATTTGTCTTATGGCTCTATCACAATTAGAGGTAAGGGCTTTGTATTCTTTAACTCATTCAGCGTTAACTCATTTTTTTTTAATGTTTATTTATTTTATTTTGACAGGGAGGAGGGGGCAGAGAGAGAGGGAAAGGAAGAATCCTAAGCAGGCTCCGTCCTCAGCAAGGAGCCTGAGGCCAGACTCCATCTCACAACTGTTGAGATCATAACCTGAGTCTAAATCGAGAGTCAGACGCTCAACCAACTGAGCCACGCAAGGCTCCCTGAACTCATTTCGCCTTTACAAGTACACTCCAAGAAGATCAACATGGCTTTAGAAAACACAGGCTGGGGAGTCCTAGGTACACTGGCTATAATGATAGATAGGTACATGCATATCTGCATCTATCTAAATATAACTGTCTCCGATAAAGAATATCCCAAAAGCAGAGGGAGAAACAAATGCAAAGACTGTGAGGCGAAAACATTCGTGTACAATCAAATTAAGCTTCAGAAAACAAGGTACTGTTGTATTCACTTCTCTATCTTAAGCACCTTAAAAAGTTACTGAAACTGGGTAGCTCAGTCGGTCAAGGGTTCAACTGTTGATTTTGGCTCAGGTCATGATCTCACAGTTCGTGAGTTTGAGCCCCGCGTGGGGCTCCGTGCTGATGATGCAGAGCCTGCTTGGGATTCTGTCTCTTCTCTGCTCTTCCCCTGCTCATGCTCTCTGTCTCAAAATACATAAGTAAAGTTAATTTTTAAAAGTCATGGAAACATAAGAAAACATCAATAACTATTTTGCATGAATGAATGAATGAATGAATGAACAAATTCATAGAGGAAGATGGGTTTCGAGAAGAAGGCAGAGCTCATATCTTACATGGCCTGGTAAGTGTTGGTAAGGAATTTGGATCTTATTCAAGTGCCACGGACAGTTACAGAAGACTTAAAAAGAAGAGTGATGTGTGATTTATGTTTTTGAGACAATATTTAATGGCTGTGTGAAAAACAGGTAACTAACTGGCTGGAGCAAGAATGAAGGAGGGAGGCTGGTTTTATCTGGCTTCTGAGGTTGTACAGATAAAAGCCAGGGAGGCTCAGGAAAGGACAGTGGCAGACGGGATATTAAGAACTGGGTGCTTCTAGGTTTTTGGCTTTAAAAACTGGTTAGATTCTGGTGCCATTTGACTGAGATGAGGAAAATTGGGAAGGAGTATGGTTAGAGAAGAAATCCAAAGGAATTTATCCATTAAAAGAATACAAAACCAGTTAAGAATCAGGGGAACTGGGACGCCTGGGTGGCTCAGTTGGTTAAGCATCCAACTTCAGCTCAGGTTACGATCTCGCAGCCCGTGAGTTCGAGCCCCACCTTGGGCTCTGGGCTGATGGCTCGGAGCCTAGAGACTGTTTCCAATTCTGTGTCTCCCTCTCTCTCTGCCCCTTCCCCATTCATGCTCTGTCTCTCTCTGTCTCAAAAATAAATAAACGTTAAAAAAAATTAAAAAAAAAGAATCAGGGGAACTGTTTATGATAAAATGTTAAGTAAAAAAAACAAATCACTATTCGTTATGTATACAGTAATTATGGCTCTGAAAACAATATGTTTGTGTATTGAAATACATGAATAGAAATTATGGTTGAATAAAAACTTGGATTTATGGAGAATTTGGGTTTTTTTTAATTTTTTAATTTAAAATTTTACTCTGCTTGTTGTAATATTATAAAATACAAACACAATTCTGTAAAACAAAACAAAACAAAACAAAAAAACAAAACAGTAAGTCCATGAGAAAAGCTTAAAATCCAGAACACAAATTCATTATAATAAATTCATTAAAGTACTTTGTAATGGAATTATTTTATTTTGTTTTATTTTATTTATTTTATTTTATTTTTGAGAGAGAGGGTGCAAATGAGTGAGGAGCAGAGAGACAGGGAGAGAGAGGTGGGGCTTGCTACGGGCTCATGATTTATTTATTTATTTATTTATTTATTTATTTATTTATTTATTTTGTGGGGTAGAGTGCAAGTGGGGGAGGGGCAGAGAGAGGGGTACAGAGGATCCCAAGCAGGCTTCTCAATGACAAGCTGACAGCACCAAGCCAGATGTGGGGCTCGAACTCAGGAGCTAGGAGATCATGACCTGAGCTGAGACACCCAGGTGCCCCACCGGGCTCATGTTTTACCCAAAGTGGGGCTCATGCTCACCCAAAATGGGACTGGAGTTCATGCACTGTGAAATCATGACGTGAGCCAAAGTCAAATGCGTAAGGACTAAGTCACGCATGCTCCCCTGTAGAATTATTTTAAAACCACTGGAAGCTCTATTCTCAGGTCTTAAAATCCAAGGCAGCAGTAATGAGGGTTTGAGGGAGAAGAGAAGTAGAGAATAAAAAATAAAATAACATAAAATAAAATAAAATAATAAAACAAAATAAAATAAAATAAAACTCAGGTTATTGATATAACATTCTACTGGTAAAGACCTCAAGAGAAGGAAATTCCATGAACCCCCATTACAATCCATTCCGTTACTTGTAACTTTAATTTTCTTAAAATTCTTCCACCTTTTTGTAACATAAGGTCCCCAAGTCTCCCTATGCTGAACTTTGAGTTAAGCTGTCAGTACGGGTAACAGCCAGCTGTCATCTTCAGTTTAGAAGCACTTGATATACCCAAACCCTTTTCAATTGTTCCTTCTTTTGTTCATACAATCTTTTTACAATGAAAATTACATTAGGAATAGATTTTTCACTAGTAATCCCATACTATACCTTGTTTTGACTACATTTTTTTTAAATGTTTATTTGTTTTTGAGAAAGAGAGAGACAGCACATGAGTAGGGGAGGGGCAGAGAGAGAGGGAGACAGAATCTGAAGCAGGCTCCAGGCTCTGAGCTGTGGGCACAGAGCCTGATGCGGGGCTCGAACTCATGGACCGTGAGATCATAACCTGAGCCAAAGTCAGAAACTTAACTGACTTAGCCACCCAGGCACCCACCCCCCGTCTTAACTACATTAAGCGCTACAAATAAACTTTATCCAAATGATTTCTGCATGAAGTAATCATTGTTTTCAATCAATAAATTTATTATAATTCAACTATATCATAGAGCCCCATGTCAAGCGAGCAGATACAAATTGATGCCAGTTGTGTATTGAAAACACTAAGCTTCACATAAATGTTTTCACTTTCCATCACACCATAGTTACCCTAGAATTCAGATTACTCTAAAACAATCACACCTACCAGAAAACTCACTCATATTTCCCATTTCTGTATAAAATATATATATATATTTTTGCTTATTTACAGCTGTTATCAAACCTCCTGGGTATGATTCATGCATTTCAAGTGTATTGAACATTACCATGGCCAAAGGGAAAATGTAAGGAGAAAATCTTTAGTGGTGCATATTAACATGTTAATGTTCTACTAATTATATCCTTAGGAAAAGAACACACAGACTTGTGTGTTGGAGAGAACATCTTCACATAAAGAAATACTTATCTTTAACATCTCACTTTCATATTTAAAGAACACTCATCTGGAAACAAAGGTCCTGACTTATTATATAGTAGATAAGCACAAGAAAGTCTTCAACTCTATTTTCAAACAAGTCTACAAGTATTGCTACATGTTCTATAAACCATTTTTCTAATAAGAAAATTATTTTTATCTCTTTAGGAGATCTAAAGATGACAAAGATCTAATTTCATTTGGGAATAATGTCTTAATTCTATCCCAAAGAAGAGATCTGATTAAATGAAATAACTTTAAATCTTCACTATTAAGTGTGAGGTCTCATTTAAGGGGTCTCTGAAAACAAAATAAATGTATGATTGCATGTATGTACATATTAGCATATATGTTTGATTACTCATCAACATGGATGTTATTCCAATATGTTAATGTTTTGGACAATAACTCCCCAAATTTGCAATCATACTATGATACATAGGTTTACCTATGTAAATTTGAAAAAACTGACCCAAGGCTTTGTGGGACCCTATGCAAAACCAGATGTTCAGATCCTTAGGCAGATTTCTATAAACCACGAACCTAGGAGTACAGAGAAGTATGGGAAGGGAAATAGCAAAATTTCTTTAGATAAGCTAGGGGATCTTGTAGACAGACTTCTATGGAATGTAGCTGGCTGTATTCTTTCCTTGAAATGATGAGCCCCTAGTAAGGAATGCTTTGTAAACTGAACACAGAATGTTTTTTGACAATTAGCTATTATTTGTAATGCTGAAAAAGAGACGTTTCAAGCAAAATATGGTGGAAATTTTCATAGAAATACTCTATCCTTTGCACCAAAGTTTGCTCCTCCTTGTGGTCAGTTTTGCACATTTTGCCACCTAGTGGACAACGTGAAAACTACAGGATTCCTCCCCACTCCCACCCCCCACCCGCCGCTCCCGCCCCCACCCCCAACTATGGATTTCCATACTCACCAGAAAGAATTGCCCAACTACCTAGGGCAATGATTTTGTTTGTTTTGTTCATTGGTGCTCCTAGAACAGTGCCTGGTACTCAGTAGATGATCAAAAAATAATCGGAGGTAACTCCATTTAAAGACTATTCTTATGGAGAATGTAATTTAAAATATAGTTACAGTATGATATTGGTGACCTGAGTTTCCTAACTAAATTGGAAGTTCCAAATTATTTCAAAAGTAAATGGTGGATTCTATATTGTCAGGTTAGAGATGTATCTACTCTTCCACCCCAACTGCTCCAAATAAAACTAAATCTACCCTGGAAAATGCCCTTTTGCCTTTGTCTTAAAACCACGACTGGTTTTCTTCTTGCTTTGGGCTGTGATGCTCACTATTCCCTTTTTCTGTTGCCCCAAATTATGAAGCCCTTTCAGATCTCTTTTTTAAAAAAAGTATATATGCATACATATGAATATGTGTATATATATATATATATATGTATATATATATATGTATGTGTGTATATGCTTTTTTTTTTTCAGAATAGCATTCCATGTTTCTACTCCACTGGGCCTAAAGTGTTAGTGACTCTTAAACATATTTCTCCTGGAGTAAAGATTGGTGCTTTTAAAAAATACAGCAATGATCATAATTTTTAAATAGAATATTCCTCTAATGTCTTTTTGATTTTGAAACTTTTTTTGGAGATGTTTTAAAAAGCAAAGCATATGCCTATGTTTCACCATCTTAAAATTTGAGCCAGAAAAAATTCATTAGGTAATCTACCTCAAATTTCTTTCTCCAGAGGATTATATTCCATTCTAAAATCAGCAAAATATATATACATATAACATATAGCATATGCTAGCAGTTCATTAAAAGAACTTAATCATTTGTTTTCAAATCAAGCTGATCTTTGACAATAGCCCAACACAATAATGTATTGCTGAGATACAAATCATTTTTTAGCTGCAACTCTGTATTCCTTATATAAAATTCATTTATGTTGCATAGAATTGAAACTCTCTCCGGGGTTCATAGTTTTAAACAACATGCACGTAAATCCAAATAAATATTATGTCCAAAGCAATGACTTCATTTTGACCCAGTCAATGGGAAATACAACCTTACATACATAACTTGCCAATACATTTAGAATGACATTTTTGAAGAAGCCTACTTTTTCTTTTTTTAGAATGATAAAGCTATGTTACGAATTAAAATATGCAAGATTCAAAGACTTTGAAAATGGAAGTTGTAATGCAATTGCTTTCTAAGGTATTTTTGCCCTTCTAGGGGGACAAAAGGGGGTTTAAGTAACATTTTATAGGGACAATTATTTCTTACCTCTCTGTGTAACTGAGTGTAACTAACATTCACATGCACATGTAAAATAACATACACAAGAAAAACAAGTTTAGAATACCATTTTAATTATTTTTTAGTATATGTGGAATTACTTGCCTTTCTCAGCTATATCCCCAGGTCAAGGTCTATAGCATTTATTTGAACCAGCAATCTATCTTTTATTTTCATACAGGTCCCAGGAGGCAATAGTCATACATTGTTACTCCAGCCTTCACAAAGGCAAAACAGTACAGAGCCCTGTCCTGTAATAGACAACATGGGACACACACAATTTCAGTTCCTGTTACGTTGACAAGACTCCTTCAGGTAAAAAATGAAAACATTCTTTTATCATTATAAGGTTAGTGACCATTTTAATAGAATAAAAGGATTATTTCTGCTACATTGAGGATAGAAAGTTTAGGGTGTGAATATGTAGTAAAGATGTCTTTTCCTTTTATGCTTGTGCTCATAAGCTCTCTTAGAGCTTATTTAGTTGAAATAAAGCTATCTCCATAATTTCGATATTTATGAATAAAGCTAATGAGGACACAGATCATATAGAGAGCCTGTCCAAATAATTCAATGTACATTTTTTGAAACATCAAAAGGAGGTAGGTAGGTGATTTTCACAGGCCGAGAGGTTTTACCTTTGAACATCAACAATATAGCATTACTTATATTTGCTTCACCATGGTGACGAAAGAGAAATTCTACATTTAGTTTACTCACCTTGCAGTCATGATATGTAACATTTTTTAAATAAATAGGAGTTTCAAAATTACTTTTCATGCCTAATATGCACAGTTTATGTGGGGAAAGACCATGAAGGTCACCCAAATATTCACACTTGTAAATTATGGAAGAGAGACAGAAGAGAAAGTCCAAGAAATATAATCTCTAAAGTTTTCAAAGTGCTTTCAAATAATTAATTACTTTAGATTTTATACTTTGATAACATTTTCTGCTTAAACAAACCATCCCTCTTTTGAGAGGGAGCCTTTTAAAAGATAAAAATAAATCAACATAGGTGATTACAATATTTGTTTAACTAAACAACAACGCTTCCATTCTGCTACAAAATAAATACGGCACAAGTAAACTGTATTTCATAAAAGTGTAAAATGTATAGGTGGGTGTTTCATATGGTCAGATATAAAATTTATTTAAGTTATGTTTTACAAGGAAGATTATACAGCATTTTCATATTGATTTTTAATGATTTCTTGCAAATATTCATGTATTGCTTGCCAACCCATGTCTAGGAATTAAGAAGAAAAGATTATTTAACCCAAAGAGTTAGTTGCTCTTTCTTGGCTTAAATGGGATAAATTCTGATTTCATCAAGGGGAATGCATTATGATAATTTCTAAAATATAACCATGCTTTTAGTGTTTTATGTCTGTGCCAGCAGTTAAAACATTTCATTTTAAAATAACTGTGTATGCACTTTGCACACTGTACCTTAGCCAATTTGACAAGAAGTGATATTAAAAAAAAAATAAATAAATGAAATAACTGTGTATTTTTAAAAGTCAAATATACTATCTGCTGCCATAGTGTTATAATTTGATAGGGAAGCAATACTTTTTTCTGCAAAGTTTTACAAGAAAACGTCATCAATGTAGTAAATCTGTGCAAACGACTAAAATACATTTTATTAAATTGGCAATGTAATTTTTTCATTATAGCTATCATATAACTCTTAAAAATTAGGTGAACATTTTCTATATGGTTATCTTAAATGTTACGTGTGTCTTTCTAAAAACTTTTAGTTCCTTCTTCTTTTCGCTTTAAGGGTGCTCTGGCATGTGGCTAGCACAAAGCATCCCAGACCTGTTTCTGAATCTCAAGTGTGCCACGGGAGATTCCAAACGGAATTAAAAGATCACTCAAAGTCTTTGACACAATTGGAGTAATATTTATGAATAGGAGAGGGCTGTCTCCTTTCAGGCTTTGTTGAGCAGAAGCACTGATAGATCTTAGCATCTTAACAGACTGCCACCAGAACTAGGCATGTCGCGTGGCCTTAGGAGATTCTGAGTGTGTTGCGAGGGGAGGGCGAGGGAATTCGTAGTCTTGGGCAACTACCTCCCCGGGCCACTGGCTACACGTACAGGTGTGTGTGGGGGGGACGGGGGGGGGGGACAAGGAGGGAGGGGGAATTGGCGGGAACGGTGTGATAAAAACAAGAGGCAAGTAGAGAACAAGGCTAAATGCCTCCAAGATTCCGGGATCTTACCAACGAGGAACACTTAAGGCATCCTTCATATAAGGTCTTCCTACTGCAGGGCCTGATGCCCAGACACAGGCCGCTTTTCAACGAGGCGGGGCAGTGGGGGTCGAGATGGTGTTCGGGGACCTAACAATAAAAGGAACGCGAGACACGTGTTGCGTCCCATGCCGTTTCAAGACCATGTCCGCGTAGCTTCCTGGCACCAAGTAGATCACAAAGTGGGAAGAAATAGAAACTGCAAAGGGGGTAGTACCCTCCCCCCAACTCTGCCTCAAGGGAAAATCCAAAACACTGGTGCCCGACTTCAGTTTAATTCTTTGCAATCTTTCTAAGTTTTGTGTTTTGTTTGGAGACAGTTTAAAAATAAATGTTTGAACTGCTGGGCTAGGAAACAAACGGGAACGAACCTGAAAAGGTCAAGTCAGCTTTCACGGTCCTGGTCACAGTTTTCTCTCTGGCCTGTTACCCGAGGACTGCCTGGAGGAGGCGTTTACTCGGAAGCCGCCTGCTCGGGTGAGGCACCCTGCTGAGAACCGTGAAAGGCGAGAGAGGCGCTCTGGGATCTGATTGCTTTAAAAAAAAAAAAAAGTGTATTTGTAACCGGATGGAACCAGTCTCGCTCCTTCGTGGAGAGCGGAGAGCGCAGTTTGGCCGCTTGCCTGGGGCTGGGGCTACGGCCGCAGTCGCTGGTGGGTTGTGGAGAAGTTCACGTCTTAAAATAAATGATCAGGGATAATTCTTTCCCAAGGCAGAAGGCCCGTCCCCCACCCCCGCTAGCAAGGCGATTCACGTTGAACTCTAGGGCGCTTTGTTCCCACCGACCGGGTGCGGGTCTCGGATTTGCACGCGCCCTGGCTTCTCGACCGCTGCCCCCCGACCCCCAGCCGGGCTCTGCTGGCGCGCGGCCCCCAGGACCCCCGCCAGCCTCAGCTTAGAGTTCCCGGAGGCCCGCGGGCCAGACAGGTCAAAGAACGCATATACTTTTCAATTAACCGAGGGGTTTGAAATTGAATCCAAGCTAGCAGGAAAAGCTGCCATCTCGCTGTGGAGCTGCAGAGCGTCGGGTGCGGAGGTTGCGGCAAGGTGTGCAGGTATCCGTCCCCTGGGCTGAGCAGTCCTGCGTTAACTCTGCCGCAGCTCCCAAATACAGCCTAACCGTCCAGGTTTACGGCCGACTTGTGTCACCAGCGCATAAATTACTGTCAGCCCGGACGGAGGGTGCAGAGCGATCCCGCACGCCCTGGACACGCCGGCCGGAGGCAGCTTAACTGCCGGGGGGCTCCGCGCGAAATTTCCGGACCCGGAGTATTTGCCCCAAAGAAATATTTTCAGCCGTGTCACCTTGACCCCAAATACGTGCCTTGTACAGACACGCAAAAAGCGCCGGGGCTTCGAGAAGGCTCTAGCAACAGATCGCGTCTGCTCGAGACGGCCTGATTATCATCCAAAAATCAGAGAATGCAAGAGCACATCACCATATCTCATTCTGTGCATGGGAAACCCTGAGCCCATCAACATTAAAGTGACATTCTCAAGGTCACATCAAGCAGTGGTAACACTGCTGCCTGATTTCTTGATTCCCCCTTTCCCCGCCCGACCCCCTCCACCCTCCTGCCTCTCAAATTTATTCCTTTAGAGATGACAGGATCTAAGGCTGCCTGTAAAGAACGAGTCACCATTTGCTGTCATTGCAAATTATCAGGATAATTTTCAGTGTGATATCTCCACTTATCCTCCCAGGAATGAACTTCAGATCTTTTCTCGTGCTGCCTCACAATCAGACAAGAGGAATCTCAGGCAATCTCAGCTAAGCGGGGTGCTAGACACCCAGTTCGCCTCCTGGCCTCTTGGGCCTCTGGGCGAGGGATTACCAGCACCCATCTTTGTGAGGGAAAGCATTCTTGCAAATTGGGAGGACTAGGAGAGATGAGGGTCAAAGAGGGTGGGCGCGGGCTTGGAGAAATGCTGTAGTGAGCAAATGGGCAGGCAATCAACTTTCACCTTCTTGTAGCTATTAGAAAAGGGACTGGTTTTCGTCCAGCAAACTGTACCCTCAGGCGTTCAGGGCTTGACGTTATCGTGATTATTCCTCACTATTCACATTAATTATTTTAGGAAAATACACACCCCCCCCCCACGCTTTGAGTAAAGGGGAACACGAGCCATTTCAGATTCTTTGTCCAGTTTCCTTTTTGTTGTTGTTGTTTATTTTTTAAAAATCTGGGTTAGATTGTTGGGAGCCCCCAAAGCATTGATTTCTTACGAGGCCACAAAGTAGTGGTCTCTCCCTTGTTCTTCTCATTCAAATTCTCTTTCTCTGTCTCTGTCTCTGTCTCTCTCCCAGTCCAAGTAGAAAAGTAGAAAAGAGAGAAACCTCAGCCTTCAACTGTCAACTGTTTTCCAAACACCAGATTAATGTTCCCCAGGACTCGGTAGTAACGTGACCTTTCTGTTTTCAGATGTGTTTTTCAACATGTAATCGTTTGTTTGTTATGTCTCTCAGCATGGAATAAGAAAAGCTGGGGGAAGGGGTGCCTGTTGCCAGAGGGGGGAAAAATGGATTTGGAGCCTGTTTTTGTTCCCTGCTCAACACAGGAAAGCTCCAAGGGTTTTTATTTTTATTTTCCAGAAGATAATCCCCAGGAAAAAAAAAATCCACAATACTGAAACTGAAAAGAAATCTGAGTATTTGATGAGCAACAATTTAAAAGCAACATATCCCCAAATAAAAAATCTAATAAATGGCCTTTTTTTAATGAGAGGGAACTTCTGAGATGTGGGTTAACCCGTCCCCCCCATTTTTTTATTTAGATAGTTACATAAGAAGTATTTTTTAAAATTATGTTTAAGCTTTTTGTTTATGATTTATGTCCCTTTTTGGATTGCTATAGTTCAATAATTTTTTTTTAATCTGAGAAACAGGAAACCTTTGAGGTGTGTGTCTATATGTCACTATCTTCTAAAACTTACTCCTAAAAAGTTTTCAAAGCAATATGTTTACCAACAACTTGATTTCAAAGCCATAGGTTCTGAATGAAATTGACAACAACATACTTGAATTCGTTATTTGGCAGCCAGTATAACTATTGGATCATCGTTCCTAACATATTAAAATATTAAACAAGCAATGAGAGTTTAAGGCTTGTTGTAAGATGTACCTGAAGAAATTTAACAACGACAACAACCAGACTTCACATTTTAAAACAGTATTTAATTGAGACGGACTCCTATTAGAAAAGGTTTTATCCCAAATGAGAATTTAAAAAAGCATATCACCCATCCTCAAAAGTGAATTCCTGCTAGACAGCGGCCAGTTTTAAGCTTGTTTTCCCTCCATAAAAGATTATTAGGCTGCTTTCATGGTTGGTGATTAAGCATTTCACCAAGAACCTAAGACTAAATGGCTGTCCCCACTTAATCAATAGCTTTTATTGCTTGTATCAAGCTCACTAACGACCCACTGTTGTTCCCCTACTCCTTATTTCTTCCTGCCTCTCACCACCCGTTGCCAACGCACCCCAAGCTCCCCCTCGACGCCCTTAAACTTGGAGAACTCGCGGTTCCCAGTCTAGGAAAGTATTTCCCGACAAATGGCTTTATTGCTGACTTTCACCCTCTTCCTTCTCTCTCCTTCCGTAACGGATGCTCTATCACCGGGCACCACTGCTGAACCCTCACTGCCCACACGGAGGCTTCGCCGCCGCACGACTTTATAGGCCCTTCCGCGGTTTTATGATTGGTTGCTGCGGTTGGAATGTTTATAGATAATAAACAACTAATCCATTTCTGGCCTAATGAATTGCCCGACCCGCGTACCACTTTAACACCCGTAACTAGCGCCAGGATCGATCCGAGCAAATGAGTTGCGGGACCGAAACTACCCGACCTCTCTGGCGATCAGCATCCAAGCGGAATAACCCAAGGTTAGCAGACGCGTTCACCCATTTTCCAATTCCTCTCCCTCGAAAACCCCCCCATCAACTCGGGCCCTGCTTCGCCCGCTCCTCTCCCCACAGGTGCCAGGGACGGACCCCAATGAGGGGATGCTTCTGTGGGCTCTGAAAAAAAAAAAAAAGCGACCCCGCAGTCGGGGAGCCTGGGACGCGCTGCGACCTCAGCGCACCCGCACGGACCCGGCGTCCGTCCTGGGGACGCACCAAAGCTGGCGTCCGCAGCAGCTCAGTTTGGCCAGATCAGCCGCTCCGGTGTCAGGCAGCACACAACCTAGGGACGGTGTGAACCGTGCTCGTCCCGAAAGCGGTTCGCCCGCGCGCGGGGAGGAAGGCGCGCGTTTGCCAGGGCGCTCACCCCTGCTCCCCGACGGCTGAAAGGGGAGGCGGACAGGTAGTGTGGGAAGTTCCCAATCCCGTTAACACTTTGGAATCTAGTCCGAAATAAAGAAAGTGTACGTTCAGACTCCCCAGAGACCTGGAAAACGCGGAGGATCTGCCAAAAAGCATTCCAAGAGCAGAGGAAACCAACGTCTGGCTGAGATTCTTTTATACACATTATGGCAGCTGCGCATGGCCCCCGTCAGTAGCCAGGGCAGGGGGTGTGATGACTGTGACGGGGGCCGTGCAGGGGGCCGCCGGCACCAATCGCCGGCATCTCCTATGGTGTTGCGGTGGGAGAGGCAGCTGTCTGGTCTGGTCTGGTCTGTGAGCGACCCAGACAACGGGGACGTTCGCCACGGGCCATTCCCTTTCCTTTCCGTAAGCACCCAGCGGAGGGGAGCCGGGTGAGAGTCTCCAGAGGAAGGGCCAAGAGCAACAATCCTCTCGCGAGAGCGATTTCCAAAGCCCATGCATCAGCTGCATTTTGAATGAATAGATTTCTTTTAGGTAGACGGCAATTTGAAAGCTCTGCAGCGTGGCGTTTATGAACTTAATTTTTACAAAGCGAATGTTTACGGCGCCTTCCCTCGGCGCCCCCAGTTCGCAGGATCTCTTCTAAGAACCCAAGGAAGGATCCTTAGAAGCGCTCACTGCCCTGCGCACCCCAGGTGTGACTTCGCTCCTCTTTATGAATAAAAGAGTAGGTGAAGGTGTTGTCGAGGCCGAATTTATTTTCGTGGGTGGCCTGGTCTTCTTACTTTCACTGGTCATGATTTGCAAATCCGTCTGATACCGGGGGGGGGGGGGGGGGGGGGGGGGGCTGCCGCGTGCGTGCGTGTTTGTAGGCGGGGAGGACTTCCATTGTTCTATCATTCAGTCGACAACTAGCTCCTGAACGCCCACGGGTCCGGGCATTGGGGACGCAGCAGTTCACAAAGAACAAAAACCTTTCCTGGAGCTTTCACTCTAGCAGGGAGGGTTAGGTGTGCCTTAGAACTCACTTTGGGCTGTACACTGAGAGAATGTGCTTTTAAATAAAAGCATAGGGCACAGTCCCGGCCACCTGGTTGGACCCTCTCTTGTTGTCACCTAAGAGGTTTCTTGATTACGTGTAGTTTAAATCACACTGCCTCCCTTTCCCCAGTCCTTCTACAATGCGCCGGAGGCACTAAATAGCAGACAGGACCCTCCATTTCTTTACCCTCACAGGGCCCATTTCCACATGTGTGGTATTGGAGAGAAGGGCACTCCGTGCCACTGTCGACTAACGTTGGTCATTATTCAAGCCATGAGGTCAACAATTCAATATTTTTAGTGTCCCCGAAGGAATCTTGGCCCCGTGAATCTTCAGTGACACGAGGCCAGCTTCAAAACAAAAAAGCAGGCCATGTTCCCTGGTGACAGAGGGGATTTTCTGTTTTCATCAGCATCCCTGTTTGGACCGTCCCTCTACCTGGGATCTCACTCTCCTCCACCCCTCAGGGGACATAAGTGTTGCCTAGGGAAGAATTAGCAGCTTCTCACGGTCAGCCAGAGCTGGCCAGGTTTCTGCAGACAGTGGCTGATGCTGCTGGAAGGTCTTTCAGTCCCTCTCTCTTTCTCAGCTGAAAGCCTCCCCTTCCGTGGGAAGGAAAGTTGCCCTTTTAACACCAGGACAAGGAAGCTTTCGGGATCCAGGGGTTTGGCCGGGCCTCCTTGCCAGCTTGTACTCTGACTTGCGTGCAAGGATACTCATTTAATTGCCCCTGATGCAAAGAGGATTTAAAAAGATCTGCAAAGAGAAACTCGAATAATAATAATAATAATAAATTTTTTTTAAAAAGGCAAAAAGCGCACCGTGACCTGTTTGATTATTTTCTCTGACATTGTTGTTTGATTTGAACCCGCCTCATCAGGAATAAAAATAAATAAGAACACAAAACGTTGACTGGTTCTCCGGCACTGAATGTGTGCGTGGTTGGTATAGAGAAAAGAAAATAAAGCCCGGTTAGTTAATGAAAGGAAGAAGTAATTTGCGTAAATAGATCTTGAGAACAAGAAACAGAACGCGCAGGAAAAGCCCGCCGCCACCGGCAACCACTGAATCACTGTACCTTCGCAGACTCGCGGGGACTGGGAAGCCGGGAGTGGGTGAGTCATCGAGGACGCCCCCGGGTTCGCACAGCCCTAAAAGCCTGGATGGAGGCGCACATCAAACAGCGGGGAGCTGGGCTTCCCTTTATTTGATCATCAAAGGAATGGATAAATCAGCAAGGCGTTGATGCCTGCATTCCAGGTAGCTGAGACCTTTGGAAAGGTGTTTGCACTTCGCTGTGGCTTTTTCTGAAAGTGACCGACAGCAGCCTGCAAAAGAAAGGCTCTTACCTGCTGGCAGGCACAGCTGTTGCTTGTGACTGGACCTGTAGACATGGTGGGAGCGCAAACACTCGCACGGGCCTGGCACCTCCAGCCCAGGGGGCGCGCCGGGCGGTGTCCTTTCCCACAGAGGTGGTGGCTGAAGACTGCGGGGGTCAGCAGGGCTCTTTATTCTTCAGCCTCAGAGAGCATCCCGGGTGACTCTCCGATGGGTCCGCGAGTGTTCAGGCGTCACAGCCTGCAGGAAAGGGAAATGCCCCCTGAAAGTACCTTTTCAGCTGCCAAGGGATTAGGTTGCAATATTGCTGTGTGCATCTGCAAATTTCATACACAAATGGGGGGACAACTGGTAAGAAAGTCTTCTGTAGAGCTCTTATTTCATTTCATTAGTATTCTCTGCCACCTCCCCGTTAGCTCCCACGCTCACCTGAAGTTGACATTTACTGAAACTTTACACAGTCTTTATAGTATCCAGTCTTGTTGTCTTCTTCCTTCCTAAAGTTAGGCTGCCTGCAGACTTGGCTTTCTTTGGAGTTAGCCCAGGATCACCGTCAATGCCAAAGCACAAAATTACTGTGTGTACAGAAGTATGCTTTAAGGGAATCTTCCGCCAGGGCAGGCCTGGAGATGTGGAATACTAATTTGCACATAGTGAGTCATAGATATAGCTCAATTTTACTTATCACTTGAATGTAACGTAAAAACTAGACCTAACAGGCTTTTTTCTTCTCCCTTCATGTTACAAGTTGTGGAAATTAAGTAAATATTCTGCCTCTACCTTGCTGCAGGGAGAATATCATTAGAGAATTTGTGGCATCGCATTTTACCTTTGTACCCTAGAAGAGCCTTTAGCAACATCTTTCAGTGCAAAAATAGGGGCATAAAATGTCAGTGTGTATTTAAAAAAAAAAAAAAATGGTGCATAGATTTGAGAACTTCCTTACCTGAATTTGGGGAAGAGTCGATGTGTTTTGTGAAAGAAACAGAACTCAGGGTGAATATATGTTAGGCATTACTTTTGGTATTGGTGACAACAGAAGGCTTTCGAGTAAAATTCAGTTAAAGCAAAAATATTTATCATTGACATGATCAGAAGAATACAGTATTCATATCAGAAAAGAAAATTTCTGGTGATCTGGAGGTAGGAGCTCTGCTGACCCAGGGGAGGTTCAGATGAGGGCTGTCTTCCACTCTTCACTAGACATCAGCCCCCCCGGCCCCCCTTGACTCACAAATCTCAACTTTTCAGAGCCTGGGTTTCCTATCTCTGTCCTGTTACTCAGGATCCCATTCCTTTTCTTGTTATCCTCTCCACTTGCCAGCCACCGGGTAACTTACAGTTCCCTGAAGGGGTAACTTAGGAAACATTTCTCTATCCCCCTCCCCCACCAAAATTTACCAGGTTTTCTCCAGGCGTCATTAGGTCCCAAGGGTTGATAGACAAACTTATTCATACGAAGTGCTAATGGATGGCTTAATGTGTTCTCCTGTCCAATCTATTATAGTTCCTTTAAAGCTGATGTTTCCAATGCCTTCGAAAAAGGTGGAACCAGAAGTGGAAATTCTAGATGGCTTTGTCACAAGGAGAGAGATTTTGGGGGAGGTTGCTAATAAAGGGCCTTTCAACTACAATAATGTCTTATCTGTCTATTGGTTCCACTGGCCAGGAGCCACCTTTAGTAGTGAGCGAATTGTTGTCCTTCATATGAGCAAGTGAAACCCCTTCTCCAAAAGGACTTTTACTTGGAAGTCTAATATGTGAAATAAATTTAAAAAGAAATGCCTTGGGTGATAGGATGGTGGTGGACTTATTACCTGAAAATGAAGCTAGGAGCAGCCCAGCATCCTTGTCTCTTTCACTTCTTGGGAGTACAGTTTGAAAATCATTATTTTGCATGAGGCCAATATGGAAGATGTTGACACCACTGTAGGCGTAAGAAACAACCAGTTGGAGGTAGGGAGAAATTGTGTAAGAAGCATTATCAGTGACCATGAATGAAAATAATCCCATGTATGTACATAATATGTATAGAATTAATAGGTCCCACATTCATACATAGATTCATAACTATGTTTATAAACAATGATTGCTGGAAAAGGGTTCACTTTTATGTCTTCCTTGAACCAAGGGTCTGGTAATGTCACCATCTGTGTTGAGGAATGTACACTAGAAAATCAAGGTCTGGGAAGAGAGCCACGGGAATGAAATTCTGTGAAAGTCGTGGAGATATTTTTCTCTGTTATCCCCATTCGCAACAGGTCAGACCGTACTGATAACAGCTGCAGAAACAATTGGGGACCTTATTCATAAAATCAAAGGCACAATGCCAGATGGCGACCAACCAAAGGAATTGGGGATGGAGAGGATTACAAAATGCTGGTGAAACAGGGAACAAGTCCTCTGGGGAATAAACATCCCTGTGTTTTTGCTACAACATAGAAATCAAATATTTTTGCGTGGAAAAGTGCAACCAGTACAGTATAAATTGAAAACAACAAGTGTTTGTTAATTAGAAAGTTTATTCATGGAGAAAAACAATTTTCTTAGTAGAGAGTTTGACGGGCTGTTCAGGCTGCTCTGTCATTTTTCTTGTCTCTCTTCATAACCTCTATGTAATCCAGAAACAGCCAGTAAAAAAAGAGAATCTCTGCTTCTTTAATTACTTCCTGTAAATTTGACAAGTACCACCTCAGTCTCATTGGCTAGTCTACGTAGAAATAGACCACTCTTTCAAAGACAACATAATTATTCGGGTACACCTACTTCCCCAGCTATATATCATGCCTATCAAAGCTAAGTGCTTCCAACCTGCCTTAACAGTATCTTAACATCTCACTTGAGCAGTAGCCTTACCCGTTAAATTTTACTTAATTCCTTAGCTGGTAAATGTTCAAGCCACTGACGATAATATAGACCCACGGTCGGAAATAAAACCCAAAATGAAATCTATCAAAATAGAGGATAAAAAATAAAATCGGTCTTTGTGATGAATCAGAATTATTGAATCCTACTTAATCCCACTCAGTCTTGAATATTTTGTAACTTACTACGTTATACTTTATACTTTACAACTTTATACTTATGAGACTCTTCTTGGTGAAAGGCCCATAGGAATAAAAGTAAGCTTATAACAATTTTATATGTGTGTGTTTAGTTGGGAAGGAAATATACCATTAAGAAAAATAACCAAAACCAGAAGTATATTACAATTCTGGTGATTTAATGAGTTACTAAAGTTCTTAATCCCGAAATACTAGTATTTTCCATAGAGTTCTAAGAAGAAAAAAATCAAATATTTTAAAGTGTTAGTGCTGATAGATAAAATAATTTAGATTGACTCTTTAAAACTAGAGTTTTACTTTTTATAAAGTTTATTTATTTATTTTGAGACACAGAGAGTATGAGCAGGGGAGGGGCAGAGAGAGAGGGCGAGAGAGAGACAATCCCAAGCAGGCTCCCTGCAGTTGACATGGGGCTTGAACCCACCAACCAGGAGATTATGACCTGAGCCGAATCAAGAGTCGGACGCTTAACCCACTGAGCCACCCAGGAGTCGCTAGAATTTTAGTTATTGGTTCAAGAGCCTATTTCCTAAGAAAAATTAGACCTTTATAATTGATATTGAAACTGTGAGCATTATTTTCAATGCAAGGCTAGTTAGAAATATCCCAACTGAAGGGACATGTGTGCCATGGACATTAAAGTTCTGTTTTGTATACTGTGAACTCAGGGAAATAGCTGGCACCTATGACACCAGTTTGATCCACCCAATGTGATAGTTAAGACTCTTTACTGGATTTTGAAGGATTCTAGCTTATCTCCTTTGGCTCTCTATTGACCCTGTAAAGCCTTTGATGACAAACATGTACTTGATTATGTACTGCGTTCAGGTTACTATTGGAGGCATAGTGCTGGGTTATGGATTCCAGCGCTTGACCCCTGAGTATTACTTTATAGCTTTATGTAAAAAAATATTTGGTTTTTTTTTTGTTTGTTTCACAGTTTGGTATACACATTGAAAATAATAAGAAGAAGCTGGGGGGTATCAGGAAGCAATAACAAGGTGGGTGGGCTCTCATGTCATGTCTAATATGTGCTACGTGAAGTGGAGACGAACACAGTTACGAAACGAAAGTTTCGCAAACATGCCTTCAGTGAATTTGGAATGCTGCAGAAATGGGAGATTTCTAAAAGGAAACAGAATCGTCCATTACAAATCCGTGATTCTGTTAATCTTTGTATCAGCAGATGTATCAGAACCAAAGGAAATATGGTAATATGTGCTCGTATCTGGAACACATTAAACTATTGCAGTAAAACAATGCACATCTGCATATGTGATTAGTCATGCTTTAATTTTCCTTTAGTGGCTGTGGATGGGGAGGAAGTGTTTGAAAAAAAACCTACCGCTTACTTTTTTATCCTTCTTAATTGAGGAGGAAGGTGGTGGAGAGTCGGTCTTACCATTGAATAGTCTATCCCAAACTTGAAAGAAAGAATGGCACAATCAATCAAGGAATATTTGTGTGACAGATATTTCTATAAGGAAGCGAAGGCACACAGTCTCCATAAGTGGGAAGATAATATGTAAGTACTCAAAATGTTAAATAACTATAAAGGAGATAAATAGATACATATTTGCTTGGTACAAAATGCTGAACATATCAAAAGTCAGTAAATTTTATTTGCTTCTAATAAAATATCTCTAGAAGGATACACAAGAAGCTGATAATGTTGGTTGCTTCCAAGAGGAACTTAACTGGTTGAAGGATGGGGTTGGAAGAGAGACACTTTTCTTTATATACACTTTTGCACCCCTTGCATTTTGAATACCAAGAATGTATTATGAAGCTGCATCAAAACTAACCAAATAAAATAAATAACGTTCTGAAATAATGTTCAGATGGACACCATATACTTGGAATTCTTTGTTGGGTCTTAATGAAGAAATAGCATTCGGACTTAATATTAAAAGATAGATATTTGAATGGGCTGAAATGAGGGGGTAGCATTCCAGGCAGGGCAATTATGCAAAGGTCTTAGGAAGGTAAATATAAGACCCTTGTGGTCTCAGTAAGTAGATCAGGCAGACTATAAATAATTTGGGAGGTATGGCAAGAGATTAAGGTACAGATTATGAAGGGCTTTGAATGCCAGGATAAGGCATTAATAATACAAACAGCAAGAAGCTTTTTTAGTGTGAATTGAGATGGGAAATATTGGAGCCAATGTAACATTCCAGGCAAGGAAGTTGGGGTGTAGGTGTTGGGGTCAGTTTGTAAAGCTCAGAGCAAAGAGATGGAGACAAAGTCACGGCGACTGGAGCCTGAGGAGAGCGGGAGGCTGAATGCTGGAGGCTCCCCAGAGAAAGTGTCCTCATCAGTATCTGATTCTTAAGGATCAAAAAAAAAAAAAAAATGAGGGTTGAGAAAATGTTATCGTATTTATTGATTTGTAAGTAGTTATTGAGAAAGTATAAACCATGCATTTTTTGAGTGTACATTTTCATGAGAATGGAGGGGCGGGAGTCGTAAAAGTGGTAAGAAAACGAAGGAAGCACTCTTGAAAATGAAATAATCCAATACAAGCAGTATTTTTTGAATGTTTACTATGTGCCAGAAAATGTATTAGGCATTGAGGGCACAGCCTGAAACAAGATGACCTAATCTCCAACTTTATGGAGTTTAGGGATCTCTCGTGAATATAGACATGAAACAGGTAATTAAGGTGAGTGGCTCATGTGTCACAGAAGGAGAAGACTGGGTGTTCGGGAAGTTGACAGCAATGAAAAGAAGGATAGAAACAGACAAAATAGCTGGAAGAAGGTGGCAGGGATATATGAAGTGTTGTTTGTTTTTTTTTTTCTCCCAACTGGATCCATCTGTCTTTGAAGGTATATTGGAAAGGGTCTGCGGCAGAGGCAAGAGCAGACCACTGATGATGTGAAGTCCTTGGGAGATGGGATTAAGCGCAGGTAGAGGAGAGGTAGAGAAGTTTATCTGTGGAAAATAAGGACTTTTTTCCCCCCCTAGTAGGAAGGGAGAAAAGAAAACTACAGTGTAGACATAATGCTGCTTAGAGGTTGGGAGAAAGAAAACCAGCAGTCTTCAATTCTGGGTACTTCACCCTTCAAGTATAGTTGGGGCCTCAGGAATATGATGAACTGGTTTCCAAGGTTGTAGACTGCACTGTTAACCCCATGTCAACTCGAGGCAGTGGTATGGCGAGTGGGTGACGTGCTCCCATAGAGCCTGGGGTGGTGAACCGGTTTGATATACCTCAAGACAAATCTCGTACCACTAACTGCAAATCCTCACAAAATATGCTCTCAATGGAAGCTTTTGAAAGCAGTAGGATTGTATAAAAGGCATTTTATTTCTTTTTCATACTATGTGAAAATAACTTATATAATTTACTCATGTAGGTAAACCTCTCACACGGTAAGCAGTCTTGGTATAGTAAAAAAGAATACTTTTTATTTTCTTACTTTTTAAAAAAACAATTCTTTTTTTTTAATTTTTATTTATTTTTGAGACAGAGAGAGACAGAGCATGAACGGGGGAGGGGCAGAGAGAGAGGGAGACACAGAATCGGAAACAGGCTCCAGGCTCTGAGCCATCAGCCCAGAGCCCGATGCGGGGCTCAAACTCACGGACGGTGAGATCATGACCTGAGCCGAAGTCGGACGCTTAACCGACTGAGCCACCGAGGAGCCCCAAAAGAATAATTTTTAAAAAGTATGGGTTGACCTGAGGCATCTGGGTGGCTCAGTCCATCGAGCCTCTGACTTCAGCTCAGGTCATGATCTCGAGGTTGGTGAGTTCGAGCCGCACATCCGGCCTCCTCTTGTCAGCCTGTCAGTGCAGAGCCCCTTTGGATCCTCTGTCCCCCTCTCTCTCTACCCCTCCCTACTTGCATTCTCCCAAAAATAAACAAATATATATTTTTTTAATTTTAAAAAAAGGATGGACTGAGTCAATACAGAGATGTTCAGCTAGCTTGGGAATCTCCCTAAACGTGTGTTATCAGAGTACAGGGGCAACGGACCTCTCAGTGAAAGGATACACTTAAGAGTGCGTTAGGTGGCTTTTGCCCGAGGTGTCTTGGAAGGATAAGAACTCAGGAGACGGAGTACTTTGGGAGCCTGAAGTCAGGGGGCTGAGTCCACAGGTTTCTATTCCCAGCACCAGTTTCAGATAAAAGCAACTGTGAAATGGGAAAAAAAAAAAAACCCCTTCGTGACTGGTGTTCCCCAGGGATAGACAAGACCGAAGTATCTGGAAGGGCCGCACTAGTGTGTGCTGGGGGGCAGCCCTGGAAGGAAAAGGACAGACCAGCGGCCAGGTGACTGGCCATCTGCTGCCCGTGGGTCCCTCCCTCACATCTGCTCTCCTGACCAGGGGACCCCTTCTTCCTCTTTACTTCAGCCAAAGAAGAAAGCCCTCCTCTCAACAGGCCAGGAAAGATGAAGGATAGGGATCCAAAGCTGTGTAGATGATAATCAGGATTTATACTAGTACATTTAACACATTTAATAGTTTGGGGAGTGTAATCCAGATTTGAGTATCCAGAAAAAGGATAACTTCTGGCTAGAGATTGGACGGTATAAATCAAGTGTTTCCCTGGAAATACAGTGTTGATGGGGCCACTGTAGTTCATGCATAGAAATTTTAATGAGAAAAAGCTACATATTATGTTGTCATATACTCCCTGGAAAATCTTTCTTTGCCATTTAGTTGTGAATGCATTTCCATTTTATTAAACCATGTTGCCTATCATTTTATATCATGTGATAAACTGCAGCTAAATATAAAAAGTTACTGCAATTTAAAAATGGATATAATTCCATTATTGCCGCATTTTACAGGGCATCAGAAGTCAATCTGTCCTCATTATTTTTTTTTTTTAAATTAAATCTATCAGATAACCTAAGCCTTTAAAGCCATATATCCTATTTTAATTAAAAAAAAATTCTGGTTGTGATCATTGTATAGAATTAAAATCCCACGTAAAATATGGGAAGAAGGGAGGTAAGAGGAGGTCATCTAGTGTTACCTGATAAAAGGAGACAGTAATATTTAAAATGAGGTAAGTGTTGCACCGATTTATGATGTATTTTATCTTCAGGAGAAACCATAGTTTATCGTGGTGCCGTTCAGCTTGAATCGTCAGCTGTATATCTTTGACTTTTTGAATGTAACTGTTGAAAGGAAAAGACTTTCAGAGATGTGAGCTATGAGGCAGATCAAAAGCTTAAAGCAATTTTGCTTTGCTAGCTCGAATATATTTTTATTGAAACATATTTTGTTGTCATGTGTGCATAAATATTATATAGCATCAGTTAAAGAGGGTGAGGGTCCCAGAGTTGCTGGGTGTTGTTAGGAGAAAGGCAAGTAAGAATTAAAATATCTTTATAACTTCTATTATCTCAAACACTTGGCTCTATTTTTCTTTTTTTAACATCTAACTTTGCAGTAGCCACTCTTTTCCGTAGGTGATTCCTATTGTAGAAAATAAAATAAATTCCTGATGTTAGAGTCACAGACTAAATTTAACATTACATTTAAGGAACATAAATCCTCATGAGATAATAGTAAACATTAATTGGAGACTTTTAAGAAGTGTATTATAGTTCCACATTCTACAGGAACCATACACGTAATCTATACTGTTCGTTTTTGGTTTTCAACTTCTTTTTTCTTCTGTCATTTTGTTTGTATTTCTTTGTTGTTTCGAACTGTTAACACTGTAACCGGTCATTAAACAATTAAAGCTTGTTAACAATCAATAATCTGACAGCGCCTTGTGGATTTGAGTTAGATTAGTTATTTATTTATTTATTTATTTACTTCAGCTTCAGATTTTCTCGCGATATTAACATTTTCCTTCTCTTTAAATATCCTTAGAAACCAAGAAAAATATTTTTTTCTTTAACTATTGGAATTAATTTCTATGATTTTTAACATTTCCCTTTTCGGGAGTTGGTTTGTTTAGAAAGGAATAATAAAAATAAGCTATTAAAAGTCAGGAGGGTCACCAGGAATAGGATTGAACTAGCAATGCTATAGTCTGAAGACAGGAAGGAATTTAAGTTATTTAAACAGTCTGTGGAAATTAATCTCAAAGGATTTAAATTATTGGGTTCAAAAATATTTATTAGAAAAGACAAGGGAGAACATGAGGAGATATTCTACTGTTTGTTCTATGCTTTTAAAATCTATTTTCTTTTCATTTCAGTTTTTTAAAGACTACAGTTGATAAACTGATCAGAGGTTAATTGGCTTTTCTGTGCCCCCCTCACTGATGTCTTTTTAAAGAACAAATGCCTAGAATGTGGTCTTGCTAATGTCATCCTTGGTACCCTCAATAGAGCTAATGGCTTGAGGTTTTAGGGGGGAAAACAAAATCAGGGCTCATAAAGTAAATGTTCTGGCTCCTTCCTCCAAAAAGCATGGACATCTTATAAAATATAGATTCTTCACTGCTGTGTTCTCACCTCTCTGGGAAACAGAAGAGTAACACGGGTTTTCATAAAAGGATTTAAAACATGGTACAGCAGCTTAGTGTTTTCAGTTGGTGTAGCAATTTATACAAGGACCTTGGAGACTCTCATACAATTCTTAGTATTATTTAGAGAACAGCAGCTTGAAGGGTTCTGATGTCTTGTATATCTTACCCAGACTTTATTAGAATGTTTACAAAAGGACTCACTTCATAACTCACATCCTTTCTTAAAGCAGTAACTATAAAGCAGCAAACATATGACAGATGTGTGTCTGTGGGTCTTTTCTGTCTTGTTTAGGCTTTATAGAGAGTTTCTTTTTTTTCCTTTTAAGAAAATCATTAGTGGAGGATCAGTTCACATTAACATGGATTCTTTTGTTTGTACTCTTTTTTTTTTTTTTTTTGGCTTGTTTGAAAATGTATTTTCCTTAGGTCCATCAGAGAAAATATCGTGTAAGTTTCTGTATTTAATGTAGGTCACTCCAGGCTAAATTCACATTCACTACACTTTATGGTAACAGAATACCTTTTAATATTTTCCCCTTATTTTATCCTTTGCTCATTCAGAGACTTTTTTTTTAAGTCTTTCCCCTCCTACCCCCCCCTTTTTTTTGGTACTTCAGCAAGGTGAACATCTGATTGAATAGGTTTTAAAAATCAAAAAGCATCTTATGAAAACATTTGAGAAAAATGAATCCTAGAATTTCTTACAGTTAAACAGGCAATTATTATAACTGATGTACATACAATTATTATAATATATAAATACCCCAATATATATATACTGAATGAAAACAATGCCTGAGGATAGGTTAAGTAGTGAAACAAATACTGAATACTAGAATTGTAAACAAAAATAAATCCATTTATTGGGAAAAAATTTATTCATGATATTTTGTAAATATGTTATTGGCAGATATTGCATTAAATATTTTAATTTTACAACCTAACCAACACTATCAACTATTTTAACTTCTCATTTTTCAGAAAGGACTTGAACATACCATATATGATAAAATAGCACTAATCCATATTCCACTCATTTATCCTTTTGTTTAAATGGCAATGAATTAGTTCCACTAGTGAACACTATTCGTGGAATTAAAAACAACTTAGAGAAAAATAAGTTTATTAAAATGATTACAGTAAAAAAAATATTTTCTGAAAATATTTGAGTCCCAAGTGCAAAGGAAAAAAAGAAAAATTTAAAATGAGCTGTTTTTACAGTGTGTCCTCAATGTTGAAATACAGCACATTCTTTCCCTGTAAAATATTTCTGTTAATTATAGTTCATGTGTTCAATTCTAATGGGCAAAAATGTTTCATTATAGTATAGTTATAGTATCATAATATTTTAGTATATATTTAATATTTTGATCTATTTAGACTTGTTATCAATTCTTAACGTAGTACATTTCAATGTATCCTCTATTTTGGAATCATAAACCACCATTTCTTAAAACATGGTGTAATTTTGACTGCACATGATTGAACTGATGTCTTTATTCTGCCTCCTTTCCCCCCAATTTTCTCTTGTTTCTCATTTTCTGGGAAAGACATTTTCCATCAGGTTTATCATTGTGGTCTCATTTATTAGGCTTTTGCTTTTCAGATACATTTTAAGGTTTTTTTCTCTCAGTAAATTCTTCTTTGACATTACATAAAGTGTCAGTTTATATTGTTTTAGGAGCTGCTTGATGGTTTAGGAGGGACTTTTTCTAAATTCTTCCTAACAAGTTCATTAACTGCCTTCCAATTAACTGACCCCTTCAGACTTTTGATAACCCTTTACTACAAGGGAATAGCATTCAGAGCTCATTAATTTTTTTTTTAAATAGTGAGTTGGTTAATAAAAAATAATAAGGGGGTTGTAATGATTTTAATGATCATATTAATATATTTCATTACTAATTTATAATCATCTTTTAAAGTGTTTTTCTTAGAAATTTCATATCTTTCTGTCACCTACCTTGCCAGCTATCAAAGTCAATCATTTGCTATTATGAAAAAACTATTCAAGTCTTCCAATGTCCTGAAATCTGACTTTATTATTTGCATTTTACTGTAGTAGTGCTATATTTGAGAAAAATGTCACTATACCCTTATAATTCAAAAGCATTCAGGGTAAAAATTCTTTTATTTTAAGTCATATTAAAATTATTAAGTTTTTTAATAACCAGTATAAAAATATTTGCAATAACTAAGCATGGTTCCCATTAAATTATTATTAAATTTATGATTAGTACCGGATGTCAAAGTAAAGCTTCAAGTCTAAATGGCACAAAACGAAAAGTTACCTGAAGCTAACCAGTTATTATGGGACTTACTGTCTTTTCCTAGAAGCCAAAAGCCATCGTGTTGACCGTATTATTTCATTATCATGTATGTTTTTCTGATCATTAAACATACATACTTTATAAAGAATGGCATTTTATGAATTGAAGTAAGTCACTGGTAAAAAGTAGAAGCCGTTGTCAGCTTTCGGTCTATTTAATAGTTAAGAGTGATTGTAAAAGTGCATTATCATTTTGAATTCTGATCATGTGCCTTTTTATTGCTGGACAAAAATCAAGCCTTTCTGCCTGTTACATTGCTACAATTCTTCCGTCAGAAGACAGGACTGTGAAAATCTGCAATAGCCTTCAATGTGACTTGATGAATAGCGAGAGAGCTTAGTGGAAATGTTGAACTCCTTCATGATTAAAAAGCAAACCTTTAATGTAGTTTTTGTTTACCATGTCATAAGTGCAGCGTTGGAAGTTACTGCCAGAGAGTCATTGGAACAGGCATCAGTAAGGCAATGTCAGCCAGCCAATGCTTTGAAAATGATTCAGTTCCTCTAGCCTTATGACTAAAATAATATCCAGTGGCTCCAGCCCCAAGCCTGGTTAATGCATCTGTCCAGAACACATAATTACTCGGTCATAACATTCCCCCGGCCACCAGCCAACAAACCAATCAGCATTTCTTCCTAACCTACCAGAATTTTTGCTGTGTCAAACTGTTTGATCTCTAGGTAGTAAAAATGCAAAAAATGGAAGGACACTGCACTGGAAGGTTTTAATTTAGAATAGTTTCTCATGGAAATTAAATTTGAAGAGAAACATGTTTTTGTTGTCTTGACTGAAGTTGAAATTTTAATTTGGTATCCCTTTGCATATCGTGTAGTTTATTTTTTTCTTTATAAACTCACGTATTTCAGTCATTTCAGTGAGGAAATCGTCTAACGACAAAATAATGGTAGATATATCTCCAGTTACTACTAAAAATGATTTTGTTGCCAAAACATTACAAATATAGTGGCAAAATTTGCTTTTTCGTTAACATAAATATTGTATGTGCACGTATTTGTGTATGCAGAATGCCTCGTATCATCTTCCTTTGGCAATTGCAAAAGTATGTATCTATTCATATACATGTATGGGAGCATATACTCTGTTTCTACATAATCATTACATGTGAATAATTGTTCATGAAATCCTTAAAATTGCTCTAGATTAAGTTACGTTGTTTCCCATGTTTTTCACAGACTAGCCTAAAAATGTTTCAAAATGGATTTCAAAAATCATTTTTTATGAGGTGAAGGTTCACTGAGGTGTGAAATATAAACTTAGCCATAAAGAACGAATAGATTTAAGCAACCAGACGGAGTGAGGAAGATCACTCCAGATAGAAGTCAAAGCATGTGGGAAGAAGCGTTAAGTGTGAAAGAAAACGGCGTGTGCAGGACAGTATAAGAAAGCTGGTCTTTCTGGAGTGCAAAGGCCTCTCGTGAGGGTAATGGGAGATGAAGTTGGAATGGTTGGCACGAGTGAGGTTGTGAATGACCTTATATACAAAATAGAAGCATAAATATTAGGGCCGATAATTTGAAGAAATGGCGCTGGGATACGGCCAGGGTTAATTCATGGGCACATTTGAAATTATTTTCTCAAGTATCTGTCCCCTCTTGACTTCATCCTGTACCAGATGGAGATGGCAATGTGCCAATTGGATCATATTCTTGGCTTCATGTTTGGTAGAAGTAGAAAGAAGGGTAGAACTACTTTGTTCTCACGAATAGTTGGTACATTTCCTATAGTACCACTTCTTTATCTCGGGCACCTCACCCACAAGAGAACAAGAACGAGACCCGAAGATAAAAGATCATGTCACAGAAAAAATATTGTCTCCTGGATACGTGGTTACTGAACGTTCTGGAGGAAGAGCGCAGTAAATGTCCCTTTGGGTTTGAGAAGGGAGACTTATCATATGCATATTATATATACCCACATACAGGCGCATAATGCTTTTTGCCTCGTGTCTTTGTGTCCTCTGTGGTGCCATCATGGATGTGTGTGTGTGGACATCCACATTTGTAGTTTATGGGCTGGTCTTCATGGATCATTTCATGTCCCATGTACTGTTCACAGTGCTGTTCGCATGTCAAAACCTTGAAGTATTTGCCAAGATGCTGTAATGAATAACAAACACGAACCATCTCTAAGAGATACCTCCCTTCTTTTTTTAGTAATTGAATATTTTATAATTCCAAAGGTGACTTGGGCTTCCACTTGTGCTGATAGGATGAGCTCCTACCAAGAAGGTGATTCCGTGGGGAGAATGTGTAAAGTGCGAAGCTGCTCCTGCAATTGAAAATCTGCGTTTTTCCGTCCAACTACATCCTTAAAAGTAGATCTAGTGTTTTGTGTTTTTTTTAATGTTTATTTTATTTTTGAGGGAGAGAGAGAGAGAGAGACAGAGTGCGAGTGGGCGAGGTGCAGAGAGAGAGGGAAACACAGAATCGGAAGCAGGCTCCACGCTCTGAGCTGTCAGCGCAGAGCCCGACGTGGGGGTCAGACTCACAGATGGTGAGGTCATGACTCAAGCCGAAGTCCGAAGCTCAACCGACTGAGCCCCGAAAGTAGATCTAGTTCTTAAAGATCTAGTTTTATGTCGACCCATCTTGTTTGATGGGTCGACATAACTCTCAAAGCGATAAATAAATTTGAGAAGCTACCTTAGAGACAAAAAGACATAGTGTTCGTGAATTACTATGTCTCTACTATTAATAAACTCTATATGATTTTAGTGATTCAGTGATTTCAGAGAGTGGGTATCAAGCATGGAACTTTCAATTTCGAGGTAATGGAATTCATGCTCTAAGGCAGCAGTCCCCAATAAAAATAGAACAAGAACCTTATATGTAATTTTGAAATTTGTGGTAGTATAATGGCTACATTAGAACAAATTTTTAAAAAAGCAGATGAAATTAATTTTAATAAGATTTTATTTAACCCAATATATCCATAATGTTGAATCGATAAAAGTATTAAGATTTTTATATATTTAAAAAAATTAAGTTTCTTAAATCCAATGTGTCCATGAGATTCATAACAAATCTCAATTTAGAATAGCCACATGTGGCTAGTGGCCACTGTATTATACAGCAGAGCTCTAAGGTGAGAGAGCTGAACTCATTATGGGATGCTAGCTTGGAGGCACATTTGAAACTGATGTATACCTTTATGTTTTGGTCCTTGGATAGCAACATCACAAAGACATTCACCGTAAAAGTTTTTCATTTTTTCAAAAAAAATTTTCTTAAGTTTACTTATTTATTTATTTTGAGAGAGAAAGAGGGCAAGTGGGGGAGGGGTAGAGAGAGAGAGGGAGACAGAGAATCCCAAGCAGGCTCCGTGCTGGCAGCACGGAGCCCAATGCAGGGCTCGAACCCACAAAATCATGAAATCATGAGCTGAAATCAAGAGTTGGAGGCTTAACCGACTGAGCCACTCAAGCGCCCCATTGCAGAAGTTTTTTTTATCAGATACTTTATTCATTTAGATTCACCCACATAGTTACCATATTTGTTTATTATTTCTTGAGTTTTTGAATTTCTTTTTGGATAAATTTTATTCAGCCTGAAAAATATTTTAAATGCAAGTCCGCTGGAGATGAATTTTCTGTTTTTGTTGGTCTGAAAATATCTTAATTTCCTTTCATCTTTATCTTTGGAGGACATTTTGGCTATGCATATAATTCTAACTTGAATCATTATTTTATTTAAATATTTTAAGTATAGCTTTAAATATAGCTTTCTGGATCATTTTTTGTTTTTGTTTTTATTTTTGCTTATGTTGTTGTGTTGAGGGCTCAGATGTCAGTCTGTGGTCTTTTTCTGAAAATTGCTGTTATGATTTTTCTCTTTGGATTTTGTTTTTCAGCATTGTTTTCCATGTCAGTTCAACCACAATGCGAGCAGGTGTTGATTTCTTCTTAGTTTTTCTTACTTGTGCTTTGTATGGTTTCTTGAAAATGTGGCTTGATTTTTTTTTGATCAATTTGGTTACCTTCTCAGCCATTTTCTCCTTGACTATAACTGCTGTTATATATCCATTCTCTTTCTGTTCTTCTGGAATTCTCATTATATTCATCTTAGGCTTTTATACCATATCCTTTTATAATTTATATTTTTTCTTTTCTGTATTTTTCATTCTTTAGTCTCTCTATGCTTCATTCTGAAAATTTTCTTCTGACCCATACCTCAGTTTGCTAATTTTCTCTTCAATTATCTTAAATTTATTGTCAGGTCTGTTCACTGAGATCTTAATTTTGGTAATTAGTTTTTCAAATGTTCTGGAATTTCTATTTTAAGAAGTAGATTTCAGTTCTTTACTAAAATTTATAATCTTATCTTATGTCCTTGAGCAGAGTAAGTATTAACTCCAAATTTGAAGTTCTTGTGGGTCTGTTTCTATTGTTTGTTTTTGCTGTTTTTCAGTAGCATTGCTTTTCTGTGCCTGCTTTTCCCCAAACCCCTGCCCCAGATAATGTGTTTACAGAGCTCCCTTAAAAATATTCTAGAAAAGAAGATAATGTTTTAATTTCTAGAGAGGATTTACTTTTCTCTCAACCAGGCATCTGGAAGCATTAGCAAGATGGGGATCATCTTAATCCAACTTCATGTATTGAGATGATCTTAAGCTGAGCAATAGTCCTGCAAGTCCTATACCCTTCATTCTTATCCTTGTCCTTCACCCCTATTATCTGAACGCCCATTCCTCCAGAGTTCCAAACTAAAGTAAGGCATTGAACCAGAAACTCCCTTTGGGAGTCTCTGGACTGTTTCTCTTCTCTCATTCAAAGGTACTACTCACTCTCTCACTCTTCCTCTTCCAAATTGGGCGAGGTGGGATGGGGGTGGGGAGATGAAAAGTGGTTACAAAGCTGGGCACACTTTTCTGGTTCTCTTTTGTACCTCAGGATCCCGAACTAGTAACTTTTCACTAACATGTTAGCTCCCCCATGCCTTAAAGAAAATATGTCTTGTCCAGCTTTTCTGATACATAGCAGAGAACTACGCCAAATTATCTAGTCTACCATTGTCCTTTTCAGTCTTTCTAATTTCTAAAACTGATGTTACTTTCGTCCATTTTATGATCAAACTTACCTCGCTGTAGCAGCAACTTATCTATCTTTGGTTGAAGCTGATCTAACAGATTAAGGCAGAATCCCTCTGGGCTAAGCATCATATTTTAAATACATTAATATTTTTCACCCCAATTTCTTTTTTCCATTCAAAGTTAACCAGAATATACCTCAAATGCTTTCCCATTATGTTATATTTTCTTTGAGATAAAGTAAATATTTTCCAGGTATATGATGTACCCCCAAATAGGTCTGGTTATATCTTGAGATTGTAGTATCTCAGGAAAATATATGTTAAATATTAACTTGTACAGAAGCCTTAAAGGTACTTCTGTTTACAAATTGTTTAATATGAGCAATTTTTAGCATTGCTTTTGAAGACAATTGATGTGTTTCTTTTCTTCACATGTAGCATGTTTTCTAACTGCCCTGTTACTGTTTCAGCCACATTTTTGGGTTGTGTTTGACTTTTTTTGCTCATTTACTTGCCAGCGAAGGAAATGGCATTTGAAAAAACAAAAAACAAACAACAACAACAAAAAAAAAACCCCTAAGGATCAGTTACAGTAGCAGAGTTCTTGGAGTCTAATGGAGATGTTCATATAGAGTTTGCTTGTGAGTGCTTTAGATATTCGGAGAAACTTGATATAGCCCAGGCCCGGCTAATTTAGAAGAGGAAGAGATATGATTTGATTTGTCTAGGAATTCTCAATCCTATTTCCCTTAACTCTGAGCTCCTTTAGCTAGCGTATGTATATCAGAGTCAATTTGTGCACTCCAACTCCATATACTTGCCTTGCTGTCTGACAGGAGAGGTCTCTGTTTCTACAGACAAACAGGCTCACTGTGGTAGCCGCTCACTATTTCCTCATGTTGTTCATGGGCATGCCCCTAAAACAGCAACTCACCATCCTCACTGAACATCTCTTTCTCTAGCCCTGTGGCTTCCCTATCCCAGAAGCAAGATACTAAGGTTTCCACTGGGAGCCCATGCGTGTGCAACCGATAAGTGTTAATAATGCCCTTGGGACAAATTTTGAACAATGAAAGGGCTGGTAGATAAATTCTGCTCTCTTCCTCCCTCGTAAAAAGACTGTTTAGAGACTGAGTGGCTTCATAAATGCACACTGAAGATATCTTGTGAAAATGAGTGATTAGTAATGTCCAGCATTACTTGGTTTTGATCTCCCTCCCTTTACCCCTCATGCCTATGTTTCTGGATAGCATTCCTCCATAAAGTGTTAGCACATCTGTTTTTGCCTGGGCTCTGTTTCTCAGAAATGATCCTAAGATAGGCTGTATCAGCAACATAATGAATATTTATGACTGTGATATTGCTAGCATAGTAGTAGATTCTTGGTAAACCCATGTGGGATCTTGATTAAAGACTTACACTTACCAGAAGATACTTTGATAAAGATGTTTAGCCAATTGAAGTTTAAAATGGCAATAATAGCAAAGATTTAGTGAAAATCTACTGCCTGCCAGATACTGTGATAAATGCTTTCCAACTGTTATCTCTGTTAGCTTTTAACAGTCCAACTAGTTGGTCCTACTACTAGCCCAATTTTTACATAGGAAGAAAGTCAAGTTCCTAGTGGTTAAACAACTTCATTAAGATCACGAGTTAGTGTCAGAGCTGGATTCAAATTAGACAATTCCAGAAATTCTTGACCACAAATTGTGTTGTCTGCCCGAATTTTAATTTTCTTTGTATATTTCTATTTTATTTAGGTATGCTGGTCATGGTCATCGGAAAGTTTAAAAAATCTATTCCGTTTCACATATTAAACAGCTGAGGAAATATAAAAAAATGATTCATGTTGTTACTACAACTAATGAATAAGACATTTGTTAATTCAGGTTAATTATCAAAGTCACAAAACACGTTTTGCTGAAGGAAGAAAAATGTGAATACAAGTAGGTGGTTAAAGGCAATTCTTAGACACTATCTTAATCATCCCAAGAAATACTATACTATTGCATTATATTATCAAGAACATTCAACCTGGTTTTCCACTTCAAGTCAACTGACTTAAACAGATAAAATTTTTTACATATTAGCAAATTAAAAAAAAATAGTTTGAAGCAACGAGAACAGTACAGTCACATGACTAATTTATTATTCTTTTTCTTTAGGTGAGAAACATGATTAAAATGACATTATCTTAGCAAAATGTTGCTAAATCAGGATATAGATGGTATAAAATCATTAGTAAATGCTCTTAGAATCTATTTGACTTGAAATGGATTCTAAGTAGATAGGCATACAACTCAGCAGGAAAGCTGACATACCAAGTATTTTCATAATTAAACTAACATTCAACAAGTTTGATCCTACTCTCTGTTTGGCACTGTTTTAGGTGCTAGAAGCTTGGAAGTGAAAAAAGACACAAAATTCCTGCCCTTGTGAAGCCTACTTTCTACTGAGGGAAATAAACAATACAAAAACATAAAGTATTTTTTCAGAATGAGAGAAGTACTATGCGAAGTAATAAATCAGTGTGGGATAATAGCCCTTGTTGAGGGGGTCATGGTGGAAATCAGCCATTTTATCCAAGGGAGTCATTTTAAAGAGTCTCAATTCTCAAATACAGAATGTTGGTGATGATAAGGATCTAAAGATTTACTCTTCTGTGCCATGGATGTCTGTAGGTATAGATCAACATGGAATCAAGGAGGTAGAAAGGTCTTTGGCAAGCCCCTTCAGGTTGTAGACAAGATTGAGAACAGGAAATTCCAGTTGATTTTACCCTACTTTACACAATAGGAGGAAGCCCAGCCCTCTAATTCAGGTTTCCTAGTTCTGGGTCAAGTATTCTTTACAATGTTTTATTCACTATGTCTTTGTATGAATAAAAAAGGATTGTTCAACTCCAGACGTCCACAAAGCTTCTTCCAATCTCACATTTTTCAGGTCTTTATTCAACTTCTCAGTCTTTCCCTGTCATTTTATGTATATGTCCTCCATGTTGAAAGGTGGGTTTGGAGGGACTGTCATCCTATGCTTTGTCACTTACATAGGTCCCACTTGGAGAACTTTGATAACTGCAAGCAACACTTCCTTTCCAGGGGGACCACATGCTCTGAGAGCTATACTCATTGTGTAGAAGCCATTAACTTGCTTCTTTCTCTTCCAAATGCTAAATTGCATCATCAGGGTGATCATAAATGACCTTCAAGGGTTTAAAGAAACACCATCAGTAGATTATGTATGTAGCCCTCAGATTACAGTGAAGGATCCATCTCTTCTAATGAGACTACTCTTTCTTGGAAGTATCCTAGGGGGATAACTGACTTCTTATTATAACTGAAGCTATTCCTACCTTGGGGATCATACCACTTAGAAAAGCTCATATGAAAATGGATGTCTAACTTTAGCAAAAGTGACTAATGATGCCACTTTTTCTGGAAGTCACTCAAGGTTAGCCTCAACTCACCGATCAGAGTGGTTATACAAGGTCGATCTGCCCTAGACTTCTCTTTGTACCTGGATCCCTGCTTTGAGCAAAGTCGAGAGGCCAAAAAAACTTTAGGAGAAAATCACCTGACTTTCTTGGTAGACCTTGATGGTTTCTGGAATTTGTTCATATGGTTGGATCTTGCACCCTGGGCAGCATGGTTGAGATCAAGATTGGCCTCATCCTGTACCTCGGCATTCTGTTGGTCGTAGCCTTAATAAAAATGCTGTATGGAACAAATTGAATAGATTTGGTAGAAATGAGGAACTGATATTACTGGGAGATAATTCTTCACGTGTCTCTCATGTTTCTTTACATCCTGTGAGTGAAATCTGATAGCTGTTTATTCTTGACTATCTTTTTAGGAATGCTTGTATGGCTAATATCTTTGGAAGAAGAGAGAGTTTTGCCTTGTAAAACAAAGAAAGGCATAATTACTTCTGATATAAAGAAGGTAATATTCCCTCTGGGGAAAAGATCAGGCAGGTTCACTATCTGTTTTAAAAGATTCAGGGTCCCTAAGCTCATTGTTCCTTTCGTATAATGTAACCCACTACATGTGCAGGCATTATCTGGCCTTCTTCTCATCACCCTGTAGGAATGCAGCTGTGAGGAAATGTACAATTTGATACTCTGGCTACTGCTTACTCTAGGTAATAAAGTCCTTTGTCTCTGGCCCAGGAGTCTTGTGTCTTCTGCTCGCACCCAGCAATCTATTGCAGGTTAATTGTCAGCTTGCCAATAGGGTGAATTCTCAGACCCTTTGCGGTTCTTGACACAACCCTTCTTATCACTTTCCAGGTTTGTTTTTCTTCATCTTCGCCTCCGTCTCCATCTTCTTTCTCTTCTTTTGCTTTTTTTTTTTTTTTTTTTGGTGTTTTTCTTTTAAGCATACATCATGATCTAAGATATCACACGTATAATTTGCCTATCCTGTTTATTATTTTTCTCCTCTAGTAGAAGCGTTGTCTGTTTTGTTCACTGCTGTAGCCCCAGTGCCTCGAAGAGAAATGGGTCCATAGTAGATAGCTCACAAAGATATATTGCATCTTTGGCACCCATACAGATAGAAAGTAGCTAAATGGATTATGCTGTGATCCAGACTCATGATCGATTTTGTTGATAAGGCTCATGTGTGGACAGAGTTAGTATGTATGGACATGAGCTGATAGCTCCATTTATGCACAGAAAACTGCACCATACAACATAAACTCCTTTGTATTCTCTTTATTCCCCTTCAATAATCTGTCTGTAGAGAATTGCCTTATCATTTTGATTATGTTTGGGGGGGAAAATGTTTGCTGACTGCTTAGAGAGGTTAAACTTACCTATGCTCTTGTTATCATCACTGCCTACTTCCTCTAGGTTTTTTTCTCCCAAATTATTTTACATCTCCTATCTCCTCATTTTTAGCCTTTTTTTTTTCCTGCATTCTACCAAGGGGCCATTTATCCCTTGTTTTAAAACTATGTGACTACTTCAAACTTCTTTTTACTGCACTTTTATTTGCCACTAAATTTCTTACAAGGATGGTCTATGCTAGGTGCTATTCCCTTTCTCGACGTTGGCTTCGTTTTCAACCTTTTGCTATCTGATTTCTTCACTCACCACCATTGAAATTATTCTGTCATTATTGATGATCTGGATTTACTCAATCCAAAAATCTCTTCTCAGACTCCTTCCTAAAACATTTAATGGCTGTGTCAATTCCTATCTACTCACTACTTATTATATTTCTTTTCTTTTCTCTTTTGTTTCTACCACATAGAGTGATCTTGTGTTTATCTTCCCATATTATGATTGTTCTTTTGGGCATTTCTCTTCTTTATTGTTTACTGTCCTAAATATACATAGGTGTTCATTAATTCAACAAATATTTATTGAGTGTTTGCTATGTTCTAAGTATTTAGACTGCATTAGTGAACAGAATGTTCAGAGATCTCAACCTTCATGAATTACATTCTCTCTTTTTTTTTTAAGTCTTAAATGCTTATTTTATTTTTGAGAGATAGAGAAACAGAGCATGAGCAGGGGAGGGGCAGACAGAGAGGGAGACACAGAATCTGAAGCAGGCTGTGAGATCATGACCTGAGCTGAATCGGATGCTTAATGGGATGAGCCACCCAGGTGCCCCGTGAACTTACATTCTAACAAGGGGAGTCGGGCAACAATAAATATAATAAATAAGTTAAAATTATGTAATATCTTAAAAGTCAATAGAAAGAAAGAACATTCAAGCAAGATACGGGGCATCCTGAAGGTGAGTGTGGGTGCAGAAGATCGAAAGCAGGAAGCAGGTTGTATCAATAACAGGCCCCATTGGGAAGAGAGTCCACCAAGGGCTCACCTCATTTTCCTCTGTATCACATCCCTTGGGGAGCTCATTTACTTTACATTCTACAACCAGTATCTGTATGCTGGTGGTTTCCTAATCTATATCTCTAATATTACCTCTCCTTTGAGGTGTCATCCTGTTTAAATCTTAGCATTACTCATTGATTTAACCAAGTTTTGAGCACCTACTGTGTGCCAGTATTGTAAAAGTGATGCAGAGATGAATAAATCAGTGCCCCAGAATTCAAAGAACTCCTATAGTAGGACATACTGTGATTTAGCAGCATCGTTTTAGAATCACCGGGAAGGGCATTAATAGAAAGGTGGGAAAACTAGGGGAAGGAGTCATGGAAAAATTCCTGGAGAAGGTGACACCTCATTTGAGACTTAGCAATAGTAGGAAGGAAACAAGCAGAAAGGAGGAGTCATAAGGCCTAATATGCCCAGATGCCATGATTTTTTATTCCATCCCAGCTGAATAATACCAATCCTGCCTTTGGACCCTCATCTCCAACCCAATAGCACTTTACTCACATTTTCTTCCCTCTCCTAGGAGAGACATCGTGTACTCCAATGTGTCATAAGCATCAGAATACTACCAGGTTGTAATGGCAAGTTTGACTTACCCATATTTGTGTCTACTGTATGTGTAGACAGTGCTTGTTTATGGGATCAAATCCTACAAATAAGTAGGTTAACGAGCCAAGTGGAAAATGGAAAATTACCATGTATTTTTGACTTGTTTGTGCAAAGGTCCAAATGTGCTGAAAGGTAAGGAATTCTGTGTAATGTAGAAAGGATGTAAATTTAACGTTACAAATCCGGAGCAAAGAGTTTTCGTTTTTTTCTTCTTTCGGTTCAGCCTCCTCAGACATCATCACATCCCCCAGCAAACCACTCTTTTTTGCTGACTCTTTGACTATTCCAAGGTCCTGCCTCTATGACAACTACCTCTTCGGGATCTGGCAACTGTAAATTGCCGGTTACGTATCTCCAGACTAGAATAATGTCTAGGATCATTTGCATGGAAATCGCTCTGATTACATAGCTCTATTTCAACTGAGAAATTCCATGTTATGCAATAGTTGTTATTATTCATAGTAGCCGAACCTGAAAGTTATTCCGAGCCGGCTTCACAAATAGTATAGCTAGGGGAGCAATTCGTCTTGGAGAAAAATATCTAGGCATGACAATTATTGTTTTATTTGAATAAGGAACCGCGTGGATGGCGACACCAAAAACAGCATCCGCTGACACTGTCACCAGCCAGCAGCACCTACGTGTCCCCTGCCCTTCACCAGAGTGTGTGCAATGCTGTGGGAAAATGTTAAGTTGTAATAAGTGCTAACTCCTGGGACCTACCCATGTTCCGGTCCGCCTTCTCCCTGGCCTTCCTGGGCTGGTAGCTCTCTCTGCCTTTAGTACCTCTGAGTACCAATGGCCAGAGGTCTTCCTTATGGTATAGCCGGGCTCTCAGGAGTCTGTACATCTAAGTCGCAATGTCTAATGAACTTAAGATAATAAAGAAAGAGGCATAAAAGGATTTCTGTGACCAACTTTGTCTTTAGAAATTCATGTCACCGGGGAGCCTGGGTGGCGCAGTCGGTTAAGCGTCCGACTTCAGCCAGGTCACAATCTCGCGGTCCGTGAGTTCGAGCCCCGCGTCGGGCTCTGGGCTGATGGCTCAGAGCCTGGAGCCTGTTTCTGTGTCTCCCTCTCTCTCTGACCCTCCCCCGTTCATGCTCTGTCTCTCTCTGTCCCCCCAAAAATAAATAAACGTTGAAAAAAAAAAAAAAGAAGAAGAAATTCATGTCACCTAGTGCCCTGAGTAAAATTCTCAATCCTTGAAGTGTTTAAGAGCACTTTTACTTCCTCGTTGTCACCATGAAGTACCAGACCGTACTGGGATATTAAAAAATTAACAAAAAATTCTAGAGCATGATATTATCTTACATTAGAGAGCCAATGTAAGGTTTGGGAGCTTTGATTTTGGGTTTAGACAGAGCTGTATTTGAATCCCTGGGAGGTCACTCACTATCAGGGCACTTTGGACAAGATGCTCTATTTTTCGAAATTTTGGTGCTCTTGGGGCGCCTGGGTGGCTGAGTCAGTTAAGGGTCTGACTCTTGATTTTGGCTCAGGTCATGATCTCACAGTTTGTGGGATCAAGTCTCACATTGGCTCTGTGCTGACAGCTTGAAGCCTGCTTAGGATTCTCTCTCTCCCTCTCTTTCTTTGCCCTTACACCACTCGCACTCTCACTCTCTCTAAGTAATTAAACTTAAAAAAAAAAAGACAAAAAACTTCAGTGTTCTCATTTAGGAAATGGGGGTATTAATAGCACCAACTTCATAAGGTTGTTTTCAGTATTATGTAAAATGATAACGACTTATCTTTTAGACATTCTATAGTGAAATATTTATGAATGAAATAATATAAAGTTTAGGATTTGCTTCAAAACAGTACAGCTATGAGGACTCCAATGATTCTGAGTTATTCTGGAAATAAGTTGATTGGCCACGAGTCTGTAATTGTAAACGATGTGTAGTGAGGTGCCTGGGGGTTCATTGTACTGTTTTATTTTTGTATATGTTGAAAACTTCCCTAAGAAAAAGTTTAAAAAGATAAGAGATGATGCAAGTAAAGCTCTTAGCACAATGTTTAGCATAGAGTATGCATTAAATAAATAAATTATTGTAATGGTAATCTTCACAAAGTAATGACCAGCATTATTGAAACGGTGAAATAAATATTGATATAAGTACGTCTTCAAAATCAATATTCTAACTTTTACAAGTTATGGTTTTTAACAGCATAACATCGAGTATGTTCCTGCTATTTATGAATTTTTCCCTCTGTTTTGACCGAATCAGATATAACTCATGATTTGTCACAAACAAATAAAAGAACTTAGTCATCATTATTTTTTTCATCTGGTCCTAACTAGGTCTGCTAGAATGGGTGAAAAGAGGAAAAGGGGCAAGTTTTGAATTTTATGATGTGATAGAAACAAAATTAACACCTGCAAAATTCAAAGCCAATCAATAACTAGTTTTATTTGCCTAAGTACTAAAAAATAAATTCAATAATCACATGATATGTTTTAACAGAATAAGGAGATTTTTTTTTAAATCTATTTTGAGAGAGTGAGAAAGTGCACATAGGTGCGTGCAGGAGAGAGGGAGAGAGAGGGGGGAAAGAGAGAATCCCAAGCAGGCTCCACACTGTCAGCCCAATGGGGAGGTTGATCTCATGAACCTGAGCTGAAATCAAGAGTCAGACATTTAATGGACTGAGCCACCCAGGTGCCCCAGAATAATGAGATCTTAACATTGTTTCTGAGAATGTTTAAGTTAGTGTCTCTTTGTTAAAGTCGCCTTTCCTTATTCCTGTGGGACTTGTGGGCAGCTCTGTGCCCAAGCCAGAACCTGCCCTGCTCCAGTATTCTCAGTATTGAGGCCACGCCTTGCTCTCCCCGTCTGGGTATCCGCACAACTTCCCGCAACATCACATTGACTGCAGCACAGTATGCTTCCCGCCCTCGTGGATTTTCTGACCTCTCGTAGATTTCTCCTCCTCTCACACAAAAATTGGACTGTAAAACACATCCTCCCTGCAGAATCTCACAAATCCTTCTTTTTAGAGATTTTTCACTTTTTCTTACTGTCTGAAAGGCAAGCAAACCCCTAGTACCCGTGTCCTCCAGTGGGCTTCCTCTTTTCCATGACTTCTGGAAATAATTATCTTTGCACTTCAGAGATGAAAGCTTCGTTAAATATGTGAGAGACCAAGCAGATGTGGCAGAACGGATTACGCTGCACATTGTCTTGTGTCACAGCACTACAGCTGATGAAGAGCTTGCCCACGATGGTGTCTTTGGAGAGGTTAGGAAAGATGGTTGTTTGGTGGAAGAAAATTAACATCCCTGTTATCACATGATCTAGTAGTGAAACCTAGGATACATGTGCCCAAACGATGTGGGGCTATTTTTTTTTTTCTTTCAAAACTTCACCTAATTAAAGCATGGACACCAAAGAAAGCAAAGTAGAAAAGACTGTTTAGAGAAGTTTCTTGGTTAGTATCTGTAATGACACGCGAAGTAATTATTCAGTAAGAGACAACTGTGTCGTGAGTTTAAGAAACGGTAGTATGTGGCCATCCTTGCACATTTACTTCTCATTATCAGATTATTTTATATTTATTATTGAGCCTATCATACAACATTTTTATACTTGTATTTTTTATTCTTTAAAGAGAGAGGTTTTCATTCTTTGAAGGATTCTACACGTCAATAATAACATAGAGCTAGATAGTGCTTTACATTATTCAAGTAATTTCATGCCTACTATATTACATGATGATTTTAAAAATACCTTTTGAAATGTGATACAGAGTAAGGAAGTGTTCCAGATGTGCCCTTCACGTCACGTAACACACAGCAATCCTGCACACTAATTCATAATTCATTGATGGCTGAAATGAAATGAAATGAAATGAATCCTTTGTTTTCTCAAGGCTGCAAAGATGTAGGAAACATACATAGTTCTCATCCTGTGATTTGGAGGTCTGGTGGTCCCTGTTTTAAAGGGCAAGAAAACTTTAACTAAAATGCCAATCCAGAACCCTGGAAGATGTTCACCATGGGCCTTCACATGTTCGGTGGAGGGAGAATAAAACTTCATTTTGTTGGAAGACCAGGTTGTGGGAGCAGGGTTCATGATCTTCCTTCTCTAGGTGACACCCAGAGAGTCACTCAGCAGATGGATGACCACATTCAAATTAGAACGGAGTCTACCGACCTTAGTCCATTTCATTGTGTTCACATGAAAATGAACATTCATGATTTCTTATGCTTGGTAGTTAGACCAGAGAGTTCGAAAAGGTTTGTGTTTCATTGGCCTCTCTTTTAAATGATTGTTGCTGGGTGCTTACGTCTTTAATCTACCTTTTAAAAAGGACCTCCTTTGCTACAGTGTTTGCAGGATTTGTCAGCATTTGAGGATTTTGTGATTGAGGGCATTTTGCAATTTCTAGATGAATAACTTCACGTTCAGTCTCCCTCCTCCTCGGTTCTCTGTGCTGGAAATGGCCTGCTTTACCCCACTTAATCACATGCTGACCGTCATGAAAGCCCCGCGAACTGGAACCTGCATTATAAAATCATCTTGATGCCCTTTTTGGCAAAATTTATGTGTCCTTTTAGGCTCATGTAAAATTTTGTCTTTACTGACCTTTATTCAGTTTCTCCTTTATAATGATCATCCATATGTTATTTTCTTTATATCTTTTCTGGTGACTGTATATTTTTATGTGCCCCTCCAGGATTTGTCACTTTAGTAGGTATTTAGTAGGTATAGTATATAGCTTTACCTATATAGCAGTATATTTGGTAGGTGCCAACATGTATTTGTATTTGTTGCCTAGATATAGTGGAGAGATCGCTGCTAATGTCTTTTCAAGAACTAACAGAAAGACCAACCATGTTTCTGCTATTACTGTCGAAAAGTTATAACAGTATCCACAATCCATAACAAATAATAACTCAATTTTTTGGGGGAATTTAAAAGCATTCTGGGAAGCATTTAGTTACAGGATCAATCTTTTTCTATACTTAACAAGTTTAAATGAGAATGAGGCCAGACTTTCTATGGATGTTTCTTTACTGGATAGTAAGTTATATCTGCTCTGGAATATTTCTTAGCACTGAGACAGTTAACATATTTTACAAGTAAACAATTACATTTTTGGTAAATGTTTTGATTTTTTATCATGATGCCAGCTTTTTTCTTTGGCTTGTGGTTTGTCAGCAGTTTGGAATACTTTTTCTGGAATCCTAGATCTTCTCTGTCACCCCTTGTTTCAAAGAAGCAAACGGATGGGTAAGTATAGAAAAGAGGGATAAACTGAAAGATATAGAACTGGTTAATTTTTTGTGATCCAAATTGTCAGGAACCGTATACATTTTTTTTCTTTTTCTTTCTAATTATTTTCCTTTCTTTTTTTCTTCTGCTATCTTTGCATACCCATCCCATTTTGAAAATGTGAAACAATGTGACTAATGAAAGACCTGAGAAATAACATTTAAAGATGAGATTACCGGGGTGCCCAGGTGGGTGGCTCAGTTGGTTAGGCGTCCCACTTGGCTCAGGTCATGATCTCACGGTTCAGGAGTTCGAGCCCTGAGTCAGGCTCTGTGCTGACAGCTCAGAGCCTGGAGCCTGCTTCGGATTCTGCTCCCGATCCCTGCTTCGGATCCCTCTCTGTCTGCTCCTCCTCCACTCATGCTTTGTCTCTGTCTCTCTAAAAAAATAAATAAACATTAAAGAAAATTTTAAAAAAAGATTTAAAGATGAGCTTATCAGGTAAGACTTAGCACCTGGCATATATATATAACGCATTTCTAAAATCTCATTGTACTCACTGTTATCAAGGCAACATGTCTCATTAAAAAAGACATGGGATTTTGCATCAAAGCAGAAAACACTTAGAACTGTTTATATATTTGAGGTTTCAGTGAACTAATGTTAATGGAGATGAGAGATGATTTTGACTTACATTTGGTTTGACTGGATTTTTATTTTTTCAACGTTTATTTATTTTTGGGACAGAGAGAGACAGAGCATGAACGGGGGAGGGACAGAGAGAGAGGGTGACACAGAATCGGAAACAGGCTCCAGGCTCTGAGCCATCAGCCCAGAGCCCGACGCGGGGCTCGAACTCACGGACCCCAAGATTGTGACCTGGCTGAAGTCGGACGCTTAACCGACTGTGCCACCCAGGCGCCCCTTGACTGGATTTTTTTAAATAATTAACTTTTAAAGCAATGTAATGGATCAATGAGATATTTGCAGACCTAACACTGGTAATTATAATACAATGGGGGCAATCAAAAGACATTCTATGTAATTAAGATACATCTACATGTTCTATTCTGAGATGCCTATATATTATATGATGTAAATTTAGTTTCTTTCGGAGGTTTTGGCTTTTCTGTAGGGATAAAATTTGTCCTGATAATTTTTAATTACTTCGGACATTCTGAAATACTTTTATTTCTTTCTAAGTAAATTCCCACCATGACATATATTGTATTGTACAAACCTACAAAAGATTAGCTGCATTAATGTTCCTAAGTCACGGTTAGAAAAGCAAGCAAAGTTAAAAAAAACACTTATAGGAGAAAAATGTCACATCTTCTAATGCTTTACATATATTTAAGTTCAACTTGTATTCAATTTTCTTTTTTTGTATTTATTAATCTCAGAAAACAGTTGCAGCAGGATAATAATTCTGAGATATTAGAGAGATTTTTTTCACCTTACATTACTAAATGTACATGTCCTGGCTCCCCCCTCTCCCATTCTCCCAAGTAAGAATCCTTCCTTCACTGCCTCTTTTTTTTTTTTTTTAAATTTTTAAGTGTACTTATTTTGAGAGAGAGAGAAAGAGAAACCACAAGCAGGGGAGGGTCAGAGAGAAGGAGAGGCAGAATCCCAAGGAAGCTCCACACCATCAGCTCACAGCCTGATGCAGGGCTCGAACCCAAGAACTGTGAGGATCATGACCTGAGCCCAGATCAAGAGCCGGTTGTTCAACCAACTGTACCACCCAGGGCCCCCGCCTTTGTGAGTTTTGGAAGAGATTCTTGAAATCCAATATACGTCTCTTTTTGAATATTTGGAAATTGAGGTTCAGGCATTAAAAACAGAAGCTTTGAGAAAGTTCAATCTGAGCAAGTTTCGGTGCCTCTTAGACAGTGTTGGGGGAGGGAAGGACAGGGAGGGAGGCTCAGAGAGGAACTCAGCAAGTTAGATGCAGGACAGCCCCTGCACCTTCTCCTCACCCATGGCCCTGGGCAGTGGGTCGAGGGCTGAACATGCTAAAACTGCCTTTGAGGTTTCAGGACTCGGACAGCATAAAGGCCTGGTCTCTCCCTCCTCAGGTAAAGAGGGGGACTGAGAGCCTCCCTGAAAAGGCCGTGTACCATTTCTGTGATTTAGTGACTTACACTTGGGAGGGCAGAGTCGCCTGCTCAGCTTCCCAAAGCTCTGGAGTGACCTAGGAAAGCATCTGCCTACCCTAGATGAAGACATAGAAGGAGGGAGAGAAGAATGAAGGAGGGACAGACGGAGGTAGCCAAGTGGCTTCTGGGGATTCTTCTGGAGATGGAGGACAAGTGGATCAGGAGTGATTATTACCTTACTGGGAACTGGGTGAGTCAGGGTTCCATCTCAGCAGGGACCAGTATCAAGGGGGACCTGCGTCTGTAAGGGACAGATGGGGGCCTTAAGTACTACAATAGTTACATTTTTGCACTTTCCATTTTGTGGATGAACCTTATACTGCCCCATATCTATACTTTAAAAATTTATACATCAGATCATCTTTTATTTTTTTTAAAGGTGGATGAAGGAGAAATATGGTGCGAGCTCATAAAAGAACAATAGAAAACCATGGACACTAATTAACTTTAAATTAATTTCAATTTCAATTAACTTTAATTTCAATTTAAATTAACTTTATTTTTTTATTTTTATTTTTTTTAATTTTTTTTTCAACGTTTATTTATTTTTTTGGGGACAGAGAGAGACAGAGCATGAACGGGGGAGGGACAGAGAGAGAGGGAGACACAGAATCGGAAACAGGCTCCAGGCTCTGAGCCATCAGCCCAGAGCCTGACGCGGGGCTCGAACTCACAGACCGCGAGATTGTGACCTGGCTGAAGTCGGACGCTTAACCGACTGTGCCACCCAGGTGCCCCCAATTTAAATTAACTTTAAATTAAACTTAAATTTAAGTTTTTAAATCTTTAAAAAAATGTCTCATTTTAGCTTAATGTACAATGTCAATTTTGTTCCATAGAAGTTGTCAAGCTAGAAATATGCCATTTTCTTTGAATTTATTTTTATCATCAATTTGGAAATTTCTCTAAACATTAAAAAGCTTTTTTTTAAATATAGAATAAGGATGAAATACCTTTTTCCAATAGAGGTACTAGAATGATGTTATGAAAAATAGTTTAAATAGGTAATATCATGAGTAAAAAGTTGCGATAAAATTAATTATTTTTAGTTTTCTCCATAATGATGCATGTTTCTAATTACTGTGGGTAATCTATGAACTGCTCTAGTCATCATGACTAATGGCTAGACATCATTCCATCAAGGTATAAAATTTATTTGGATGTAAAACTTGTTACTAAAAATGACAAAAACAGAGGAGCAGTTAGGTAGCTCAGTGAGTTAAGCAACCTACTTTGACTCAGGACGTGATCTCACGGTGCCTGGGTTTGAGCCCCCGCACTGGGCTCTGTGCTGACAGCAGAGAGCCTGCTTTGGATCCTCTGTCTCCCTCTCTCTCTGCCCCCTTCCCACTTGCACGTTTTCTCTCAAAAATAAATAAACATTAAAACATTTTTTAAAAAAGAATGACAAAAACAGAAATAAGCTATTCAAGAGCTAAAGGAGTCATATTGCACGTATTTTTTAGGCTAACCTTATACATTAGGGTGTATATATGTGTATATATATATATATAGATGTACTTATATGTAAGCATATACTAATGCTTACAAGTAATATATATGTCATATTATATTGATAATGGTAGTTATTTATGTGGGAGATAGATTTTCAATAATGTTGAAACTAGATGTTAGGTCATGAAATTAACTTATAACTGTAATCAGTACAACAGATATAAATTTCTTTAGGCATCAAAGTTTTAGTCATCAGAGTAGAAAAACATAATTTCACTGGTACCTTGCAGAAAAGAGTGCACTAAAAGCCTTGCCGATGAGTGTCCAAGATAATATTCTTTTAAAAATAGAAAGAATCATGGGCGCCTGGGTGGCTTTGGCTCAGGTCATCATCTCATAGTTCATGAGTTTGAGCCCTGCGTTGGGCTCTGAACTGACAGCTCGGAGGAGCCCGGAGCCTGCCTCAGATTCTGTGTCTCCCTTTCTCTCTGCCCCTCCCATCCTGTACTCTCTCTGTGTGTCTCAAAAATAAATAAGCATTAAGAAAATGGAAATAATAAAGTAATATGATTGAAAATCACCTAATGTATCCCAGCTAGAAACAGTTACGTGATAATGGAAAATTGATATTGAAACTTAGCCTTAAAAGTTTCACAAAGTTGTAATGAGGCTACTCTTCCCACGTGTGTCTAACCTAAAACCAGTACGGCTTCAAGTGATGTTATAGAAGAGGGAAATCAGAATGAAGAAGTTTTAACAAACTTCTGGCTCTTAAAACATATTTCAAGCTCCTGTGCACCACGGCTTCAGGGATGGCATTTAAAACCTGAATGTGAATATCGCACTTTTGCTGCTGTGCCAGCTAAAAATATTTGCAGCTGCGTCTGGAAGATGTAGGAAAGCGTCAGCCATTTGATTTATGAACCCTCCAAGTGGAGTGTCTAGGACAGGGGCTTTTAGTCCGCAGTAAAGTCTTTGAATTCATAAACATTTTGCAAAACTCTATTCACATGCACAGAAACTGTATTTAATCAACACTGGTTTGCAGGAAGTGGAGCAGAGCAAAAGCAGTTATTGAATAATGTAGAGCTCAAATACTCAGAATTGGACAATGGTGTGAAGTTGTGACCTGTCGTGAGCATTTGCTCATCTGAACTTCCTTTGGTTTGACTTTGCCTTAAGTTTTAGCCAGAGAGCCAAACATTTGATTTAACGGAATTGTTTTTTGGGGTATGAAATCTCATGGCCCTACTAACTATCGAACAAATTCCGGAGCTTAACTTACCACGATTTTTGTGTTTTGTGAAAACACGTTTATGCCTGGTGAGAAGTGCCATTGCCATCAGATGCCTCAGACATGTTGAGGCGTCTGCAGGTGTTACGAGTCAGCAAGTGAGAACACACATTTGTGCAAGTTGGAAGTTGTCTTATGAATAAGGACACCCATGTGGTCAGCTGGTGGCTGTTTAGAGGGAAGATTCTTAGGACATGCTAAAAGCAAAGTTGGGTGGGACGGGGCATCCTGGGTTGTCAAGAAAGGGAGGCATTTAGTGGCTAGGAAATCAAATAAGTATGTTTGCATATATGTGGAATCAGAAGGAAGTCCTTTAAGTCAATGAGAATAGGAGAAAGATAGGAAAAAAAGAATGGCTCAATGGATGTCAACTCTACCGATTTCTATATGGTAGGTTAGGGCTTCTGTGTCATTTTGTGTGCTTCTTTTTCCCTTTGCATCTTCCATATGTTTCCATTCTCTGTCCTGGATGAGTAGCCACACCAGTACAGGCTCTCAGTTCCCTATCTTTATTAGCCTCAGGAATTTCACTGTCCTTAATTCATCTGCCTTGGAATGTTGGGCTAGAGTGTAATGATAACAGGCTCGGAATCTGGAGGAAGGCAGATCAGGGTTGATGCATGGTTTAGCTACTCCTTTTCTGTAAGATCTTGGGCAAGATGCCTAACCTCTATGAACCTCAGTTTCTCCTAAATTGAAGACAATGCTAATACCCATCCCCTAGCGTCACTAAGGGTTGTTAAAAACCATAAAATATATGGAACGTTTAATTTAGCAGTCTGACACAAAGGATTGCTCAGTTAATGACACAAATTCCTACTCCTTTTCTCACCTTAGAGCTGAAACTGTCTTCCTTCTCTTGAGTACCTTATATCCCATCCTCATACCCTGGCTCAGAGGTGATTCTCCGGGGTGAACTCAACTGGCTAGCACTTCCTACTTCCCTGCTTCTTCCTGACAAATTCACTGTCCTACATCACTTTCTGCCTTATCTTGATAACTGGTGCTCATGTGAGTTCAGATATCTGGGTAGTTGGTGTGAACCCACTGAAAAGCAGCGTTGCAGAGAACCTTGGAGATTCCAGGCAGTGTAGGAGAGAAAGAAGAGGGCAACACTGGAAAGACTAGAGCAGAGGAGAACAAACTTCAATGGAGTGAGTGCGTATTAGTTTGTTCAGGCTGCCATGACAAAGCACCACAGAATGAATGACTTGAGTAACAGAAATTAATTTCCTCACAGTACTGGAGCTGAAAGTCTAAGATGAAGGTTTGGCAGAGTTTGAGGCCTGTCTTCTGGACTTGTAGATAGCTGTCTGTTTCCTGTGTCTTCACATGATCTTCCCTCCAGTCTGTGTAAGAGTTTCCTCTTCTTATAAGGACACCAGTTATATTGGGTTAGGGCCCGCCCTAACCTTCATTAAAGATGAAGTCAGTCATCTTTAAAGATGGAATCAGACATCTCCAAAGTCAGTCACATTCTGAGGAACATATGAATTTTGTGAGGATATGATTCAGTGTAGAACAGGGGGCAAAAAAGGGGAGAAGGGAATGGATCAGGGCACAAAAAAAGCCTCCAGTGAAGGGCTGGTCCAACAAACCTAACCTGAAAATAGTCTCTATAGATTGTCTCAGCAGGAAAAGTAAGTGAAGAGCTAAGCACTTCAAGAACTTGCCAGAATGGGTTACATGCCCCCAACCTAGCAACATGTTCTTCAAGTCCTCTTTGCTGCTCTCAACCTCCCACAGGCAAGGTCGTTTCCCGCCATATTCTCTCTCCTCTTCAAGTGCAAATTTTCCCACCCTCCATCCCAACAAGATCCATACTATTTTTGTCTCTGTTTTTTCACTTCCCTGGCTAATCCCGTTATCCTGTTTTTTTCTCTAGTAACTATCAGCCATTTCGAATGTTATCAATATGTTCTCTATATCTTCCCTGTTTTCTCTTGATTAGCATAATAAATGGGAGCCAAATATGCAAAGTATGTAAAGAAAGATGAGACTTCAGATCTCCTGCTGCCCCTCCCCCACCACAAGGGGCAGAGCAGATGTCATTCGATATTATTGATAAACAACTGTTTCAACAACTGTTTGTGAATATTTGTGCTTGATGCTGACTGGGTTGATAAATCTTCCCTTGGGAGAGCCTGTCTCTGGATACGATCAAACTTATAACTACTGTAAAAGCTGTTCCCATGTTCAAAGAAAAAACAGCTGTATTTGCTCTTTATTTGACTTCTTAGAAGAGGAGAATCTTAACATTTTAAGTGAAAACAATTTAAGAAGGAAAATAATACTTTGAGTTCAAATAATTGCTTTCTTTTAAAATTTTTATTAAAGCACAAATTATTTTGCCACCAAATGTAAATTGGGGACTTTGAAGATTATTTTCCTCATCCTACCCTGGCCTCTTCCTCCAAACAAACAAACAAGCAAAAAATAAACCATCCCAATTCTAGATTTCCAGCAACATATAAAGAAGTTCTTATCTGGTGTTTTTGCCTGAATTGCTAAGTAACTGTCTAACTTTTTGTATTGACACATCTTGTATTGGGTAAGAATTTTTTCTGCTAAAGCTTGTGCCTTGAAAATGTAATTGATATAATGATTATTTTACTATCCAGTAAAATCCTGGTAAAAAAAAAAAGCTGAGCAGAATTAAAAAAAAAATTAAAGCCACCATTGGACAAACAATAAGTTATTTATTGTTCGTATTTTGATACTCATACTCACTGAAAATTTCTATTATGTTGATGTGATTAATAGAAATTTTAGAGTTTCTAAAAAGTTATCCATAGGTTGTGTTTTCAAGTGAACACATCACTTTTTGATTGTTCAAGATTGAAGAAAATAGCATATTTCTTAATAGGACGTACACAAACACGTTTTACACGACCTGGCGTTATTTTTACACACATTCAGAAAACACAACTAGTAGCATTTTGTAAGAGGATTTTCCCCTACCTCAGTAGACATCAATATCCTTTAGCTTAACAATATATGAATACATTTATAATGAATAAATGTATTTAAGGTGATAATAGTATCCAGTGAATACTAATTTTTGTTAGCACAGTGGTTGTTGAAAATGTAGTGAGAAGGTAGTATCTTAGCTTTTGATAATGTACCAGATATCGTAACTCCAGAATTTTAATAACGTTAAGACTGATTATGTTCTTTTTAAGTTTATTTATTTATTTTGAGAGAGAGAAAGAGAAAGCTCCAGCAGGGAAGGACAGAGAGAATCCCAAGCAGACTCCACACTGTCAGTGTGGAGCCCGATGGAGGGCTTGAAGCCACAAACCGTGAGATCATGACCTGAGGCAAAAGCAAGAGTCAGACACTTAACCAACTGAACCACTCATGCACCCCCAGATTGTTTATTTCTTTGTAGAAGAACTTATAAAGGTGATAAAGCGCAACTATATTTTTAGGAAATGAAGGGAGTATAGTATTTGGGTTTAAAGACACATTGTAACTTAAAAATGTTGAGATCTTTTGGTATTTATCTCGTGCTATAGTGTGTAGAGAAGACATTACACCAGATTTGAAAATGTTTGTTGCTTTATCTAGCTACTATTTTATCTTTAATTCTTTGTATATGGTTTGACATGCTGAATTTTGATTCCTATAAACACTGGAGATTATATATACACACACACACACATACTTATATAAGCACAGTCTTAATAACCATTAGACATAGCAGCATATTGTGGATACGTGTTCCCTGCAAAGTTATGTTTTCCTCATAGATGGAAGATAAGGCATTTTTTTCTGTGGATTAGAGCTTTTGTTCAATAGGGGCATCTGGGTGGCTCAGTCGGTTGGGTGTCCGACTTCGTCTCGGGTAACGATCTCATGGCTCGTGGGTTCGAGCCCCACAGCGGGCTCTGTGCTGACAGCTTGGAGCCTGGAGCCTGCTTCTGATTCTGTGTCTCCCTCTCTCTCTCTGCCCATCCCCGGCTCACACTCGGTCTCTCAAAAATAAATTAAGGTAAAAAAACAAAAATTAAAAAAAAACCTTTTGTTCAACTAATAAATGCATCTCCTTCTAAAAGTTGAAGGCAATAGATACTTTTGACATGCAAATTATTTAAATCACTTTATACCTTTAAGGTAATTTTAATTTAAAATATTTCCGTTAGACGCATTTATAACCAGAGTATACACTCCTCTCTATTTTGGAGAGAATGGTTCCTAAACTTTTTTCAGCCTTTGCCCCTTGGGGGTGGGGGTAGCAAGAGAAAAAGGAGCCACTCAAGTCAAGTGCTGGGGACTGACCCGTCTGTGGTGCACCTGTGAGACATGGCCGATGTTCCCCAGGGGTTGTGCACATAGGACAGCTTGTCCCCCTTGCTGAGCTCTCTTCTTCATTCGTTCACTTCTACTTGTTTGGAATCCTATGGCTTGAACTATTACTCTATTCTTCCTGCCCCCTTCTTGCTTCAGTCTGTTTGACGAACTTCCCCCAACACGTTCTTTCATTTCTCAAAACCACTTCTTCACAAACCATTTTTGCCATCTCTGCTCTTCTTCCAAACTCAGGTCTTTAGAACAAGCGTTATTTCTCAATTTCCTTATAATGATAAAAAGAACGTTTGATTGCCATTAGCTCCTGTCTTTTCATTTCCCCCCCCTTGTTTGAAGATTGCCCCTCCCTAAAAGATCCAAGGTATGCATTTACTATTTATATTATTTGGTTAAGAAGTCATGGCAAATGAAACTTACACTTTGCAAGTGTCAACGACTTGTTCTTCTGCCTGAGGTCCTTGTTGGATGCTGGGACTCCTATATTTGCCACCGGGTGTGGAAAATGTAACTGTTAAGACTGATTGAAGATAATGAGATAAAAATCTACAGCTTTCTACCGCCTGTGGATCTGTTTAGATGAAAGAAATTCACTGAAAGATATTCACCGGACAGGCAACAGTCATGCAGTTTCTATTTGTGTCGTTTCCGAAAGGACTACAAACAAATTTGAAAACATAAAGGTACAAAACGATGATACAGATAGAGGCATGCTTCTAGGGGTGTGTGTGTGTGTGTGTGTGTGTGTGAACTGCAATGTTTGATCTGTGTGTGTGCCTTGTTATAAGGCCTTGCAAACATCAAGCTGTTTCATGGGGTGAAATCTCTTTCCCTGTACCACAGTCCCAGACCCGACCAGACCTATGCAGTCAGCCTGCACTTGGACTGATTTTTAAAATCAGTCAAAAATTCTTGAGTATAAAAAGGAAAAAAAAAGGCTCCACCACATAGAAGTGGTCCCTTTAAGACCTCCCACATGGCTCCTCTGACTGACAAGTCTGACATCTCTCATATTCCCCCAGCATTCCAGCTAATTACTTAGAAACAGATAAACCCACCAAAAGCCAACCAGTAAGTAGGAACGTATGTGAAGAGTGATCTCATCCTGGGCTCCTCAAGGAGACGGCACAGGCATGGAAAAAAAGAGAAAGGCAAAAATAATAATCAGTGGTTTTTATTCCAACCATCTTCCTCCTTCCCTCCCCACCCCTCTGTTTTGATCGTCAATATTTCATAGTAAATGCACACTCTGTGAAAGATACTAGTGCGTATTCACTGGACAGATATTTGGTTTTAGGAAATCACTAAACTGTACCAAAAACTAAAGCATCAAAATTTTAACAGGCATTACCCTGGAATGATATTTGTACTATTGGGAATGTCCTAGAAAAATTAAAAAAAAAATCTCAATTTTAGGCAGTTGTTTAGGGCAAGATCTTCTGGAGGCAGTGGACAATGGATTTCAAGACATTTTACCAGAGAGGCTTAAAAGATTATCAACATTTCTTTCTTTTCTTTTCTTTCTTTTTTTTTTTTTTTGTGCCTCATTTAAGAAATTCTTTCCTATCTAAATGTGTCATGAAGATATTTTTTTTTCATTTTATTTATTTTAGGGAAAGAGTGTGTGCAAGTCGGGGGAGAGGGGCAGAGGGAGGGAGAGAATCTTTAAGTAGGTTCCACGCTCAGCACAGAGCCTGATGCAAGGATTGATACCACAACCCTGGGATCATGACCCGAGGCACTGAGATCAAGGGCTAGACACTCAACTGACTGAGTCACCCAGGCACCCCATAAAGATACTCTTATATTACCTTAAAATTTCGAGCTTTGCCTTTTCACATTTAGGTATTCATAATCTAGAATTTGTTTTTGTCTGTGGTGTGAGATTCTTTTATTTTTTCAACTGGAAAGGAAATGGTCTCATCAGCATCATTGCTCCAAAGATTTGTTCTGCCAAAGATGCCCCCCCCCCCCCGCCCCCCGCCTTGGGAATCCATTAGCGCTGTTCTGACATTAACCTTGGAGGCACTGCAAGGAACCTCAGCTCGGGGAAGAAAGTCTCCCAGGATGCTCTGCCCATTCTCTGTCCCCTCAGTTCCAAAGATACTGTATACCCCCAACATCTTCTTCCCCAGGTTTATATTTAAATGTCCCCACTTTTACCCTGAACGTCTCCTATAGTTGTTTTTATTTTTTTTATATTTTGGTTATTCATTGTATGTTTCTGCCCTTATAAGTATTGAGCAGTCTCTTTCCCTTCAGGAGGTCAAAGTGAATTTGCTGTACTCTTACGTGTCAGAGCTTTTCCTGAGATTACATCTCTCACTTTAAGGTTGCCATCTGCAAATTGAACAAATGTGTATTTTTACCAGTGAAAACAAATGACATTCTCACTAAGACAAAACCCTTTGTCCCCATAGGCCAAAGGTAAACAATCTACAAGACTGAGATCTATTTCTGTTTAAAAAAAATTCTTCAGAGTTTTCTAATATTTGTGGTCATTTCACTTGGTTAAAGTTCTATGAATTTTATATTTGTATTATTCTTTCAATGTGTGCAGTATCCAGATACTTCTAAAAGTGGTAGAATAAAAAATTGTTTTCTTGTTCTGAGTGGCCCTTTTGCCGACTATATTTGCCAGGATCCACATATATGCTATGATATATAGAAAGATATCAGAAAATAAGAGAATTATTTAGTCATTATCTTAATCAGAGTTTTGGGCTAGTTTTGATGTATCTGCTAACCTGATTAAGAGCTTGAGGTGGTTATTTATTTTGTGTTGTTTTGGGGATGGTTGCTCACCTCCTCTGAATATCAGTTTCTTTGCCTAAAATGGTGACAACTGTGACTTTACAGGGTCCCTGTGAAGATTAAATAAGTTAATTTATACAAAAATTTAGCAGTACTAGAATTGTCATATAATCGATGGTTAAAAATGGAAGGCAGTAGTAGTAGAATGTTTTTCCATTTTGTTACAAATATTAGGATTTGAACCGTTTGTGTATTATGTTCTTCTACACTTGCGGTAGGTGCTGACTTACTGAGAAATATTTATAAGTGTCATAAGTCCATTTTGATATTTTAAGTTATTAAACAGTGCCCAATATCTATTAATCGTATCAATCGACCATGTACATTATTTGAGTTCCTAATCGTGATATTGACTTTGTAAAGAGCAAATTGCTTGTAGAACAGCTAGACTTTTTACAAGCGAAGCTGACTGAAAAATTTCATACAATAGGTAAGAATAGAATGGGGTCGAAAGAGGCAAGTTTGTAGAAAAAGTAATGTTCTGTACGTGTCTTCCTGACCTCAGCTCGTTTAATGAATCAAGTACAGTTGTTTCCCACAAAATGTAATATTAACTTAATTTCTGAAAAATAGCCAGTAAGACATTCACGTATTCTCAAATACAAATTAAGGAGATAAATTTGCTGTTAACCCTCACTCATGTTGAGTGTTTTATAGCTACGACAATAATGCCATGCTTGCTGATTTTGCACGAAGCAACTATGAGGCTTTTTCAAGGAGTCTACTTTATGCCATGAAATGTATACCTTCTCTGAAGCAGAACTCATGCGTCATCTGGTAACACAGTTAGGTTAGGATCAGAAGACAGGAAGAAGATACACTCACTCAGAGACAAATGTTTCCATGAGACTAAAAGGTGATCCAAACTTCTTCAGAGTTTCAAAGAAGTATGTTTTCCTTGGTAAAGATTTGGGAAGCGTGGAGAGAGAGAAACATGGCAGAAGATGTCCCGTGATTCTAGACCACAGGCCTCGTAAAATTGGGATAATCCTCATTTAGCATTCAACAGCAGCTCTAGTGACTTGGTCATCCTTGCTGAAGAGGGCCCCGGTAGCTCTCTGCCACTGTCTTTTTAGCCTCCTCTGTGTGGATCTTGCATTTATACTCCCCATAATACAGGGCTTCTAAAGAGAAAGAGTGGAGAACAAAGAAGCGAGCACTTCATGCAGCCGAGGCTAACACATTCAAGTAAGACTTGACATTAGCTTTTCCCCCTCTGGAAAAGCAAAACCGGAGATGAAACTTTGAAAGGAAAAATAAATGTAAAGGTAGCATCGTGGGGCCAGCATTCAGATAAGATTCTACAGCGACTTTTTCAACTCAGAAAGGTAGGAAAGGACAAACTTCAGGGTAGTACTGAATGATGAAAACCAAGTCCTTCATACCACCGGCGGAGGAGCTGAGAATCACTAAGTTACCACAAACATATGGTTGGAAATGAAGCAAGAGAAAGACTGGGGAGAAAGGGGGTAGGAGAGTTATGAGCAATGTCTGAAGGGAAAGCAATAGCCAGATGTCATTAATTTTAATAAAGGTTCAGTGTCTTCAATCCACATCAAATAAATTCCTAAATTTTTTTGGTGAATAGAAGTATACAAATTAAAAAACAAGTCCTTCCTTTCCAATTTGGACAGCTTCTACCATACTTAGGAGGAAACTTACCATAATTTTAATTTTGCATGTTGTCATTGAAGACAATTTTCTAAAGGGGAGTTTTCAATGTTGACAAATGCCTTACGCAGTTCTTTTTTTTTTTTATTTTTTAATTTTAGATGAGGAAAATCATGCTGTTGCACGTGCACAAACCACTTTCTAATGTTCTTTAACCTTCTACCATTTGGACTTGCCTCTCCCAAGAGAGATAGTTCAGTAAGTGGCCCATAACCGTTACACAGAGGAAGAGCCTCATTTTTTTTCCAAAACCACTGAACCTCTCTTGTTAGACATCCCTGGAGTTTGTACTGATAGAACAACCATGAAGTCCCTCAGCAAATGGTGACTCCAAAGCAGTGCCTGTTGCAACCCTCAATCATCCAAGGCCAGCTTACAGCAGACATTGTTTACACAGTGGTAATCAACAGGGTAAATTTAGAATATCCTAGAATAAATTATGATAAATGTCCTGCTTCAGGATGATAACTTAATGGAGCAGACAGCGACTATCTCGGAGGGAGAGAGTGAATTAATGAACACTCTTCAGCAAACAATTAGGAGAGAACCCTTTGCAGTTGTGAAATTCGATTAGAGTATTTTAAAATAATTTGTACACGTTTCTCTTGTCTTTCTTTTATTCCAAGCTCATGTTTTAAAAGTTAAGAATACTTGTGGGTCTTTCGTGGGTCGAGGAATAAACTGTTTACAGCACAAGAGGAACAAGGTCTCATTGGGAAGATGATCCTCTGTGGTGTTCTTCCTCCCACCAGTGTGACCTATTGATCTCCAGGAAGAATCCTGAAGAGTGTGCCAGAAATGCAATCCTTAAACAGTCTTTTATTCTCTATAGTTAGGGTGACTGGCTAATATCTCTTCGAATCTATCAAAGCAATTTTTTTTTATGTCCTCCTTCTTGGAATTTTATTTCCACATGTGAGACTGAGTAGCCTGTATGGAATTTGTAGTTCACCTTTGACTTCAAAATCTGCACCAGCAGCCCCTAGTGAACAAAATAGCAGCCAGCGGATAGATCTAGTTTATTTCCATTTCCATCCGTCTGTGACCCTTTTCAGTTCCCATCATTTCAGCTTAACAATTTCATTTTTCACTCTAATGCCTTTATCCATTTGAGCAGAGATTACATTTCCCAACATGTATATTGTCTCCAGCTGAGGGATCTTTCTTCCTTCCTTTCTTTCTTTCTTTCTTTCTTTCTTTCTTTCTTTCTTTCTTTTTTTCTTTATTTTCTTTCCTTCCTTCCTTCCTTCCTTCCTTCCTTCCTTCCTTCCTTCCTTCCTTCTTTCCTTCCTTTCTTTCTTTCCTTTCTTTCCTTTCCTTTTTCTCTTTTCTTTTCTTTTCTTTTCCTTTCTTTAAGATTGAAATCACAGAACAATGCTTTTCTTATTTTCATTTCTTGGTATTCCAGATTCTGGTTGTTGGAACAGAAGCTGAAGGGGATAAAGTCAATATTAATTAAACATAGCTTCTGTGAGAAAACATAGATTCATCCATTTTGGAAATTACTACCTTTGCTGTTTCCTCCAGGGGCTCCCAGGTGTTTCATTTTGTAAGTGGGCAGAAGTTTAACACAGTGGTTAGATAATTTGATTCTGAACTCAGGAGAACTAGGTTTTCATCTCTACTCCACCACTGTGTTGTCTTGGTTGAGTTACTCAGCACCTCTAAACCACATCTATAGAATGGGATTAATAACACGGATTTACAGAAATGCTGGAAATGTAAATAAGAATAATAAATCTAAACAATTTGGTGGTTCCCGTTGGAGTGGCCATGATGAAAAAGACAAACAATAACAAGTAAGCAAAGAGGAGAAAAGGAAATCCTCATGTACTGTTGGTGCAATTGTGATCCATATGATCTAGCAATTTTACTTCTGGGCAAGTAGCCAGAGGAGACCAAAACACCAACTCAAAATGATCTACATTCCCATATTAATAGCAGAGTTATTGACAACAGTCAAGATACGGACACAATGAAAGTGTCCATCAATGAATGATCAGGTAAAGAAGTTGTGGTAGATATATACAATGGAATATTATTTAGCCATAAAAAAGGAGGAAGTCCTGCCATTTGCAACAACATAAATGGATCTTGGGGGCATTATGGGGCATTATGCTAAGTGAAATATATCCATCCATAAATGGATCTTGGGGGCATTATGCTAAGTGAAATAAGTCAGACAGAGAAAGACAAATAATGTATAATCTCACTTATACGTACGTGGTATCTAAAAACAAAACAAAACAAAACACCACTCCCCCAAAAGAAATAAACACAAAACCCAAACTTACAGAAACAAAGATCAGATTTGGTTTTACCCAAGATGGAGGTTGCTGGGAGGGAGAATTAGAGGAAGCTGGTCAAAAGGTACAAACTGCCAGTTATAAGATAAATAAGTACTAGGGATATAATGTACAACATGATGACTCTAGTTAAAACTGCTGTATGATATATGAAAGTCATTAAGGGAGTAGATCCTAAGAGTTCTCATCACAAGGAAATTTGTGTCTTTTGTTTTTTCTTTTTATTGTGGCTATGTGAGATGATGGCTGCTAACTAAACTTGGAGCAGTAATAATCATTGCACAATATATGCGAATCAGATCATTATGCTGTATACCTTAAACATATACAGTGATGTATGTCAGTTATATCTCAATAAAACTGGAAAGAAAATTAAAAAATGGGGCGCCTGCATGGCTCAGTTGGTTAAACGTCCGACGTCAGCTCAGGTCATGATCTCACGGTTCATGAGCTCGAGCCCCATGTTGGACTCTGTGCTGGCAGCTCAGAGCCTGGAGCCTGCTTCGGATTCTGTGTCTCCCTCTCTCTCTGCCCTTCCCCTGCTTGCACTCTATCTCTCTCTCAAAAAATAAATACACATTAAAAAAATTTAAAAAAGTAAAAGAATTTTGAGGTTGATGAACACTCAGTATTAAATATAATGACTACTTTTCTGTTTTTAATCCACAACGACCATGTTTCTCTAAGTCATTCACGGCCTCTTGAACTGTTTCCAATAACTGTGAGCTATTTATAAGAAAAGTTTGGTATATAATATAGGCAAAATGTACCAGATGGCACGTATGAAGGGGTTTTGCAAACCATAAAGCAGTGTGTAAATATTATTATAATCGTGAAAACACATGTAGGTTTTCTTGTCCAAAAATAATGGTAACAGCTCATCTTGAAGTGTGCAAGGGGCACGGTGGCACCAACATAGGTAATAGGAGTATTAGTAACATCAGAACGGAAGTGATGAAGCAATCCCAGGAGGAAAATAAATTTAGGCCAATGTATCAGGCTTGCTTTGGGTCGCAAACGACAGAAGTCTGACTCACACTGACTCTGGGCTGCTCTGATTCCCCAGGACTAGAGCAAATACTCACTCAGGGAGTAGATGGTAGAAACAGCTCCACCAGACTGAGATTAGAAAAACAGTCTCTGTGGGGCGCCTGGGTGGCTCAGTCGGTTAAGCGTCTGACTTCAGCTTAGGTCACGATCTCGCGGTCCGCGAGTTCGAGCCCCGCATCGGGCTCTGGGCTGATGGCTCAGAGCCTGGAGCCTGCTTCCGATTCTGTGTCTCCCTCTCTCTCTGCCCCTCCCCTGTTCATGCTGTGTCTCTCTCTGTCTCAAAAATAAGTAAACGTTAAAAAAATTAAAGAAAAACAGTCTCTGCATAGATTGGGATTAGAAGATCAGTAAACGTCCAAGGAGAACTGGAATGGCTTTACTGAAAAAAATAAATAAATAAGAGAGGAGTGGAAGCTCTTCCAAGTAAGTCATCAAGGAACACCCCGTCCCCATCTTATAGACAGTCCTTCATGTCCACAGCAGTGGTATCAACAGTGAAACATATGCATGGTCCCAAATATTCTTCCTTATCCTGGGAAACAGGATAGGCCTGCTCTCAGATCTGACAAGCCCACTTGCCAATCTGACAAGCCCACTTGCCACATTAATGATGTTTTATTTAGTGACAAACGGATAATGACGAAAAACTTTCAGGGTACCAAGGACACTGTTCAGCAACTGAATAAATGCGTTAAGATAATTGGTACATGAAGAACTGGTAATATAGTGAGTTTAAAATATACTTTATAATCACATGAAAAGATACAACTTCTAGTTAATGAAAAAAGTCATTGTGAAAATGGAAATTTCTTTCTTTAATACAGTATAAGATATGTTCCAGTTTGTGGGTCAGAAAGCTAACTACATGCAAAGTATTTCACAGAGAAAGCTTCAATCACAGTGGAAGCTTGGTAAATATTTGCTGATTCTGTCATAACTTTTTACCATGTACGGTTACTTTATCAATTCACAGGATAATTATCATGTCTGTGTAAATTGCACTCCTACGTTTAGCTTGCTTTCTATATATCCCATATACATAGAATGATATATCTTACTTCATTGAATTTCATCATAATGCCTTGAATTTACTTTCCACTGAGACTACTTTCCCCATTATGTACATTTGATATTTCGCTACAACTTTTAGAAACATCAAAATATCATTTCCCAAGAAGATCTTGATCGGAAGCCATTTCTCTGTGAGGTACTATTGGCAAATAAAACATGGCCTCCATCAAAATGTAAGAGCTGTGGTGCTGTTGGCTGGGAAGGTCATATCTTGGGGGATCATAGAACCTTTTGAGAATCTAATGAAAGCTACAAATCCTTCACTTTAGAAAGATCTACATACACATACCTTTAAAAATATTTGCTTAGAATTTGGGATCTCATGAAGCTGCTCGTGGAATACTCTGAGGAGTCCTTAGATTTGACAGAGTTTAAGCCAATCTAGGATTTACCACCATAATTTGGAGAAAGTCTCTGAGAACTTCACAACTCCAGGAAATTTCACGGTTCTGGTCTATTGGTCACTTGCTCTTTTCATTCATTCATTTATCTATTCACTTTTTCATTCATTCATTCATTCATTCATTCATTCGTTCATTTGTTTGTTCATTCTGCAAATTAGATGAATAACACTACCGTGAAAAGCACTGTAGTAGAGCATAGTGCGTTCAGGAAAAGTCATTCATTTAATAACAGCATTTTTTAAAAAGTGGGTGGCTCAGTCAGTTGAGTGTCTGACTTTGGCTCTGGTCATGATCTGGCAGTTTGTGGGTTCGAGCCCTGAGTCGGGCTCTGTGCGGACAGCTTGGAGCCTGGAGCCTGCTTCTGCTTCTGTGTCTCCCTCTCTCTCTACCCCTCCCCTGCTCATGCTCTGTCTCTCTCTGTCTCTCAAAAATAAGTAAATGTTAAAAAAATTTTAAGTTTATTTTTGAGAGAGGAGAGGCAGAGAGAGAGAGAGGAGAGGCAGAGGGAGAGGGAGACACAGAATCCCAAGCAAGGAGTTCCCCTGTGTCAACACAGAGCCCCATGGGGGACACCATCTCATGAACCGTGAGATCATAACCTGAGCTGAAATCAAGAGTCAGATGCTTAACTGAGTGAGCCACCCAGGCGTCCCAATAACAGCATTTATCATAGCCATACACTTTGTCAAAAAATTCAGGATTTCACAGTTTGAAGAAACAGATGAATATCAGCCTTCCTCAGGAAATAAGACAGAAGGAAAGGAAGAAAATATGGCGAATGTCTACAAGGTACCAGACACTACAGTAGGTATCTTACCTACATTTTCTATTTTGGTCCTACTGCTGTAGGAAGGTGGTTACTATTTTCACCATTTATCAATGAGTACACTGAGTTGAATGGGGGGTAAGTAACTTGCTTAAGGTTGTATGTGGCAAGGCTAGAATACTAATCCAACCATCTGGATTTCCAAATCGCGGCATACTCCGTTGCCTCCCCAGGGTAACATAAGTTTAAGTTTATTCAAATGACAGAGCCAAGTCAAAAATCTGTGCCTAGTTTTATAGAATGCATGCATTTTATGTACTTTTTGTTTATTTTATGTATGTATTTGTTTAATTTTTTTTAATGTTTTATTTTTGAGAGAGACAGAGCACCAGCAGGGGAGGGGCAGACAGAGAGAGGAAGACACAGAATCAGAAGACGCAGGCTCCAAGCTCTGAGCTGTCAGCACAGAGTCTGACGTGGGGCTCAAACTCATGGACCATGAGATCATGACCTGAGCCAAAGTCAGATGCTCAACCGACTGAGCCACCTGGCACCCCTGTATTTTTTAAAAGATTAAATATATTATGAAGAGACAGCATGGCCAGAGCAAAGTACATTGGTCCAACAATCCAAGTACTGCAAATAGAGTTCCAGTTTTTTCGCTGACTATGTGACCTTGAAATAGTTGAATCTCTGAGGGCTTTAATTTGTGAATCTATAAATTGGGGTCGAACTAGGTGATCTTTCAGATTTTTTGAACTTTCCATTTTTGTGGCAGATCCAGTCAGATTATCAAACTGTTATGAAGTTTAATAATTTGAGGATGAATTAGGTTATATCTATGCACACACTTTTTTTGCAACCTAACTAGTTAAAGAGAACTGTTTATGTTAGTAGACCTTAACATATCAAAAACCCTAGAGAGAAATGGAAGGCCAAGAGAAAGTGCATGGTTCACGTACAAATGATCAATTTCCTTGATAATGCACTACTTAGAAGTCTCTATCACTTTAAAAAATTTTTTTAATGTGTATTTATTATTTTTGAAAGAAAGAGAGAGAGAGAGAGAGAACAGGAGAGGGGATGGGAGGGGCAGAGAGAGAGGAAGACACAGAATCAGAAGAAGCAGGCTCCAGGCTCCGAGCTCTCAGCACAGAGCCCAACGCGGGGCTCGAACCCACAAACTGCCAGGTCATGACCTGAGCCAAAGTCAGACGCTTAACCGGCTGAGCCACCCAGGTGCCCCAGAAGTCTCTATCACTTAATAAAGAAGTCATTAAGGCTCATTAGCCTTTAATAAAGTAACTATTACAATATCATAATGGTTTTATCTTCTTCCTTTTTAAAGTTTATTTATTTATTTATTGTTTTTGAGAGAAACAGAGAAAATGCTTGACCAGGGGAGGGGCAGAGAGAGGGAGAGAATTCCAAGCAGGCTCTGCACACATGCAGGCACCACTTGGGGCTCGAACCCATAAAACTGGGAGATCATGTCCAGAGCTGAAATCAAGAGTCGGAGGTTCGACTGACTGAGCCACCCAGGCACCCCAAGGTTTTATTTTCTGGCCAGAAATGTCAACAGAAACATAATATGACTTTTTAAAAAAAATATTTTTATTCATTTTTGAGAGAGAAAGAAAGAGAAGAGGAAGGAGGGAAGGGCAGAGAGAGAGGGAGACAAAAGATTCAAAGCCAGGGTCGGACTCATGAGCTGTGAGATCATGACCTGAGCCAAAGTTGGACGCTTAACCAACTGAGCCACCCAGGCGCCTCTAATCTAGTTATTTTTATTTTTTATTTTTTTCACATTTATTTATTCTGGAGAGACAGAGCGAGACAGAGCGCAAGTTGGGGAGGGGTAGAGAGAGAGGAGGGACACAGAATCTGAAGCAGGCTCCAGGCTCTGAGCTGTCAGTACAGAGCCAGACGTGGGGCTCGAACTCACAGACTGTGAGATCATGACCTGAGCCGAAGTCGGACGCTTAACCCACTGAGCCACCCAGGCACCTCTGATCTAGTTATTTTTAAATAGAATGATAATTATATCAGGATGATAGACTTTAAGACCTAAAAAAAATAATTTTGTCAATTTTCTCCCCTTATAAAGGAGAAGATTAAGTGTCAAAGAGAATAAAAGATTTGCCCAAATTTAAAATGTTCACCCTTAGAGTCTGAACCAAAATTCTACTCCTTGATTTGATATTCAAAGGAGCTCTTTCCCCAGACACCATCCAGCTTCAGCTCTGTCCTCTCCCTCCAGGGAATTGCTCTCCTGCTTTGCCTGAACAAAGGCCCTCACACAACTTTATTCTGACCCTCAGCACCAAAACACCTTCCTCAAGACCTACCTTTCGTACCTCTGCTCTGTGGCTTTACACCCTGATGCCCCTCACATCCCACACAGCACAGTTTAAATATATTATACTTAAAGCTCACACAGGGTGGTTCTGTCTTTCTCTGTTGGGGTATCTCTCCTTTTTCATCGTCAATCCTGCGTGACCTTTGAGACCCAACAAACATGCCTCCTTCTCTATGAAGCCTTTCTCGATTTCTACCAACTAGAGTGGTGTCTCCACGCTTGGGAATTCTCTTCACGTTTTAACTCTCCCATAACATGTCTCATGTTCACCTCTTGCTTTATTGTTTGTTTTTACTAGAGTGTAAACTGATTGGGTATGGTAGTAAGGGTAAAGCGATTGGCATAAGGCCTGGTGCCTTGAGAGTCAATAGATTTTTTTTTTTTAATTTTTTTTTCAACGTTTATTTATTTTGGGGACAGAGAGAGACAGAGCATGAACGGGGGAGGGGCAGAGAGAGAGGGAGACACAGAATCGGAAACAGGCTCCAGGCTCTGAGCCGTCAGCCCAGAGCCCGTCGCGGGGCTCGACCTCACGGACCGCGAGATCGTGACCTGAGCTGAAGTCAGACGCTTAACCGACTGTGCCACCCAGGCGCCCCAGAGTCAATAGATCTTAATTCTCCACCTCACACACTTTTCTACACACCTCTTTCCATATCTCAGATGGAACTCAGGAGATTTTGTTTGGTTTAGTTTGGATTGGTTTTTGAACGGATGGGGATAGGCAGTCACCCCAGAAAGCAAGCACATTTCTAGACTCCGGCCTGTACGCCTGCTGTTCCTCCTTCCTGGACAGACTTCCCTACCCCCTCCCATGGGTTCATGTCCAAACAGCTCTTCAAAATCAGCACAGATCCTGACTCCGTGCATCCATATGACGATTCTCCCCCCAGCATTTTCCCTTCCTCAGAACTCTGTGTGCAAATCTGGTCTCTCTTAGTAAATTGACATTTACTCTTACTTTGCTTCTTTTAGAAAGTTTTCAGCATTTTCATCTCGTCTCCATAGGTTTGCGGCATGAGACCTGCCTTATGCTTCTTGTACTTCTCAATAGCTTTTCATATATAGAATTAGTCAAGACTAGTTAACTTCGAATCTTTTAACAATGCCTTTGAGCCTACTGATGTACAACTTATTTTTTTGAGGTAACGTTCTGGTCTCCTGAAATGGTCATTAAAGCTCCCCAAAGCCACTTCGCTTCTCTTTGCACATAAAGCATTTGTAATTTTGTTTTGCCTTTATTTCAATTTCATTTCTCACCATTTATTGCATCCCTACATATGAGGCATTGGGATGTAAAACCACTGTCTCATAGGAGAGACAAAGATGAATTACTATTGTCAGGACTCCCTTCTTGCTACTTTTCCAGAGCTATGTCCCTTCCAGAAATGTGGATGATTTCTTTCTACCATGACGTGACACGGGGTTGGACACCAGGAAGCCAGGCCATGGCATTCCCCACTTGATTCTAAATCTGCTCTAAGACTCTGTCCCTGTCTACCAGGAGGGTAACCAAGGTTACAAAGGAGTAGGCAGTCTTCCATGTCACCTTCATCCCTAATTTTGGCTTGGCCTAGTTCTCCTTCTAGGAGCTTATCCCCTTATGGGTTTTCAAGACTGAAACCACTAACATTGAGGGGCGCCTGGGTGGCTCAGTTGGTTAAGTGTCCGACTTCGGCTCAGGTCATGATCTCGTGGTTCACGAGTTCGAGCCCCATGTCGGGCTCTGTGCTGACACCTTGGAGCCTGGAGCCTGCTTCCGATTCTGTGTCTCCCTCTCTCTCTGACCCTCCCCCCATTCATGCTCTGTCTCTCTCTGTCTCAAAAATAAATAAACGTTAAAAAAAATTAAAAAAATAAAAAGAAACCACTAACATTGAAAGAAATGAGGGAGGGGAGCTATCTTTCTATATGGTCTGGGAAACTGGGGACATACAGGTGACATTGATGAGTCAGTGCTTGCGTGGGTATGTGCTGGGACGTTTGGCAAAAGGTTAAGAAAACTTGGGGAAAAAAAACTGTTTTGTTAGTAAATACTACTGAGAAAATACAATCGTTAGATGTAATTACGAAGCTTAATTATTACCAGGAAATCCTAGCTGAAGTACCTTCTTTAGGTCTCTAGAAGTATACTAGTAAGCGTTTTCCTTTTTACATGAAGAATTAGCATTGGTCCAATTCTTCCTTTTTCCTTCCTTTTGGTAAAACTTTTTTTTTTCATTTCTCTGCTACTATTTTCACTCATACACATTTATGAGAAATATCATCCAGTCTGTCTCAGTATAATCAGTGCATTGGTAACACAGGCAGTGGCAATCGTGGCCACAAGAGTCATGACTCAGACCTGATTTTGTGAGTAATTAATTGATAATTTAGGAAGATCATAAGTCTTCCAGACCATGCCCTCCTTATAAAAATATGAAATGACAAACTATATGGCTTATATTATTGCAGGTGTCTCAAGAACATAAACCAACAACCCATATTTTAAATTTTCGAAGACTCACATTCTAATGTGGTGCAATTTAGAGAGTAAAATTTTTATTTGAAAATAACTCAGGAGTATACACATACACACACCCTAAGCTTTACTATTGCTATTTTTTTTCACATTCCATAATACTGTCTCTGCTGAGAAAAAATGTATAAGCGGGGAAACTATGTATGTGAGGGAGAACTTTACAAGCATTGAGTCTTCCACTGTTGCAACCTAGCGAAGGCCAAACCGTGCATTTTCTGTTCAAAGAAAGAGTGGTTATCACTTGCGTACCCACTCAGGTTTGCCTCATACCAGATAAAGTTAATGGCTAAAATATTCAACTTGACTTTAAAACAAAACCTTAAATGCTGAAACCTGACTTTTATCAGGCCGTTAGAGCAGAAAATAACATCTCTATGCCAGCTGCAGATATCTATTCATAAAAGAAGGGAGCCGTACTTGGACAATCATATTGCAAACCAATAAAACGCCAATTTCAACCACTCCTCAGGCAATGTAATCTTCATTACTTCATTATCCTCATGACATGAAAAGGATGAAAATACGTGACTATGCAACCGTGTGTTGGATTGGCTCATTAGGTTATAGTTGTGTTGGGGCATATCTCTGGCAACTTTTCACTAGAACATTCTCATTGCGCTGCTGAAGGTAGTCAAGGGTGGTCAGTTGATTTCTTATTTCAGCTAAATGCTGGACATTTAGGTGAGGAACTGAAGTAATTTCTGCAGTAATGTGATAAACTATTCGTTTTCTAAAATTAGAACCTAATTATCAAGTGGAAAAAAACTTTGAGCTCATAAAATGTGTTCTTCAAATTAGATTCTTTTTATGAAGTCAATTTAAAAAGTGGAAAATGTCAGTAGTGATATGTTAAAACAGTATCAATGGGATAAGTTTGACAGATATTAATACTTTCCGCCTTATCAGGTGCTATGCCTGTTAAATGCTATCCCAATCCAAAAATAATAATGAAATCAATTTTGAACGCAAATGCATGTCATTATATATACACAAATCATAATCTTCATAAGTATTACTTTTTAATGAATGAATTTTTAAAATATTTTCATGTATTGGGTATATAATGACAATGGATTGACTAAACAAAATTTTAAAAAAGAGAGAGAAAGAAATTCTTTGATTGAAAGTGTTGTAATTATTTTTTCCCTCTTTTAGAGTCTGTTCTAGACGGAACCGTGTTGTCATGTTCAAACCCGAGTCCATTATACAGTTAGACGCTAGGTGGCGATACAAAACCCCCACACTAGACACCCTGTTGCCTTTGTCTATTAGCCCTATATTGGAAATCTAGTCTCTGATTGATTTTGAGGTTCGCATAAAAATGAGAAACAGAAAAACTGCAACATTTTCATTGCTATCACGTTCCCTTCCTTTTGATGAAGAGTTTTGTTTCAGGGGAACCAAAATATTTCACGTGTACGTGACACAGGAAGATAACTTGAGTACATTTATTCATTTAGTTATCATACATATATTTACCTATTAAAAAGCATTGAGGATGGCTCGTTTGCGTACAAATGCTAAACAATGTATTAACGTTTTATTGAACCAAGACATGATATGCACTTTGAGGCACACAACGTGTGCAAGACATAAAAATCAGTTAGAAAAGATTTTGGTATATATCATTTGGATATATTTTTAACACCGCATCTCTGATAAAGTGAACATTTTCTTTCAGAGGGAGTAACAACTAGTAAGCTCATTGCCAATAAAGATGTGCTTGACTTAACTGTGAGGAAGAGAACTATTCTGATAAGGAAAGTAAATTTAATATAATAGTAGTCAGTAATATTAATAAAACTGCCATTAAGAGTAATATTAATAAAACTGTTCAAATTCTTATGTAATATGACTTTGAGGATTTGGGTAAAAAGAAAGAGCAGTGTTTGCATAGTGAGGTACCAATTAAGATAAATATTTATTTATTTTGTTGGCTAGGTCTCGTGCATCTTTGCCGGAGCACTTACCTTGTCCTGCATGAACTGGGCTCACTACCAATTTATTCTGGGATTCAGTTCAACATGCTGACCGTAATGTATGGGGTCTGTATGGTTTTAAGCACCTGATTACTTTCAAATCTGCCTCTTGTACTTTTTACCTCACGGCAGTTGAGGTGAGTTGAATTTGGAAGAAATGTCTCCAGTGAAGTGATTATAGAATGTTTTAAAAATTAGGAACAAGGACAGGTTTTCAAAGGGGATTTCGTGATTATTTGCTGCCCGTATTAATTGCCGATACCCTAGAGACTGAGTAATTTTGGAAATATGCATTTTCACTTATCAGACCTAAAATCCACTCCAGATTATAGGACTCTAGGGATATGGCAACTAAATAACAGTGTGTAATTCTTGATTAGATCCTAGATCAAAAAATAAAGGCTTAATGACTGGATCTTAGATAATACATTTCCTGGGTGTGTTATGCTATTATAGTTTTATAAGAGAAGTTCTTTTTCTTTGGTGATATATGCTGAAGTATTTAGGATTGGAGTATTAATGTTGACGGTAACTAACTTTCAAGTGGATAAGCATAAAAAAGTATAAATGTAGAGAGAGGAGGAAATAATAGCAAACAAGGCAAAATATTTAAAAAGCGTACATCTGAGATATGTCGGTGCTCATTCTATTCTTTGAACTACGTCTGAAGGTTTAATATTTTTCAAAACAAAAAGTTGGAAAAAATCGTCATCTCTGGAAATACACAATAGAAAAATAAATAATATTACTATTCTTTTCTGCTTGCCCAGAAAGAATATGCCATTTTTTCTCTAGATGGGCTGTAATCCATTCTAAGGTTAATATTTACTTGATTTCTTATAACCGACAAACATTTTTGTCTTACGGCTATGATAGGAGTGCTACTTGTTTCTTGGACAGATTGTAGGGATGTGCATGGAAAAAAAAACCCTGATTTTTTTAATATGAAAAACTACCCTCTTTACTATGCCCAAAACTGCCCAGGCTGAATCACTGGGTGTTCAATAACACAATATTGCCATCAGAGGCTGAGTCATTCTTGCTGCAAATCGAAACTGTGATTCTAAAAATGAATTTTCTAATTCAAACCAGAGCCTCAGACTCCTTGGTGATGTAGTTTTTATAGTGTTATTAGTCTAAAAATTTCCTCACAGAACGTATGTGTAGAATAATCTCAATGTCAATAAACAATTAAAAAAAGAATTTGGAAATATGGAATGTGGAGTTTTGAGGACTACCTTTTGCTGTTGAAAATTTCAACTGGCTTCTGGGGGAATCACATCAATGAAGAGAGCTGTTAACTGTGTTACGATTTTAGTCAGCAAAACAACCATTAGCTGTTTGTTTATATGTACTCCACTTTGTTCAAAAAATAACTTCAGGCAAACACACAGTAAAGGAGAATATTCCAGACACGAGTAGTTTGAAAAAGGACGTTACATGCGTTTGCTACATTAGCACATGTTGGGACATAAAACGAAATCTAAACCCATGGTGTCAGGCTTTTAAGAAAGGAATAAACATTCAGTTTTAGCATCTATTACATGCCTTCTGAGTGGACTAATAGAAATAAGGTATATAAGTTTTTGTTTATTGAAACAGTAAGGTTTGAAGCAGCCAACTAATAATAACTGATGTGTTTTATTTTCAGTACATATTCGCTTAGTATACATCCACAAATGTGGCAGTTTTTAAATTAATTTGTTTTATAAACACATCTACCTTTATAGCCATTTAAAGAATATGGGACTTTATCACAGATAAATTACCATTTTTCCATTACTAAGCTGCCCTTCCCAAACTCTGGTATTTTTTTCTTTTTTCTTTTTTTTTCCTTTTTCATGTTTTTTTTTTTTTCCTCTCAAGTTTTTATTATTTTTTTTTACTTAAAAAAAATTTTTTTAACGTTTATTTATTTTTGAGACAGAGACAGAGCAAGAACGGGGGAGGGGCAGAGAGAGAGGGAGACACAGAATCTGAAACAGGCTCCAGGCTCCAAGCGGTCAGCACAGAGCCCGACGCGGGGCTCGAACTCACGGACTGCGAGATCATGACCTGAGCCCAAGTTGGCTGCTTAACCGACTGAGCCACCCAGGCGCCCCTCCTCTCAAGTTTTTATATAAATTCCGGTTAGTTGGCATACAGTGAAATATTAGTTTCAGGTGTAGATTCTAATGATTCATCACTTACATACAACCTCCAGTGTTCATCACATCAAATTCTGCTATTCTCCCATGTATTTTTTTCATGATTTTTTTCATTGGTTTGGTCAAAATTGAAGAGAGCCCCCCTTTCAAAGTATGGCCACCTCATTGGACTTCCTGTGGCTCTAAATCACTTTCTGAATGTGGACAGGGAGTGTCTCCTTGCCAGCATTTGGATCCATTCGAAGAAAACGTTTTTAGGAGCTAAACATATCTATCTATCTTATATATCAGATAGACAGCTTATCATGTTACATAGGCTATAAGCGATAAGTTAAAAAGGAGAACAAAATGTTAGGATGAAACTTGAATAATTTTAAGAACATGCTTTCAATCATATTTATAAGCTGGCATAAAAAGGAATTGAGTAAAAACAGTGCGGCATTTTATAAACCACAATGCATAGCTTACATCAGAATGCTTATTCTTTAAGACATATCTACTATAATGGAGGGTGAGAAAAGGGGGAAAAATCCTCTTGCCTCTAGGAGGAAGACAAACCCAGCAACCCTAGTTTATAGTTAATTGTTCACTAAGCAAAGAGAAGAGGGTATCATTTATACCCTCCAAATGAAGAGACAAAGTTCCAAGGGTGAGCAGCTTGATTTTTTTATATTCTTGTATCCTTAAACTAATTTCTGGATCTTGAAACTACTTTCGAGGAAGTGCAGTGTTTGCTGTTTGGCCAATTTTAGGCTGTCTTGTGCTGTCTTTAGCGGTCAAAGGAGCACCCCTCACCCCTCATCCCCGTGGGCCCGTCGCTGCTTCCTGCCAGGTTCCCTGCAAAACCAAGGGAGGGGCAAGCATTCCTCTCTGCCCAAGGCACGCGTACAAGATGGGGAGCACATCGGAACCCTCTTGGTGCTTCTCAGTGTGGGACCGAACCACTGGTCAGTTTTAGCTGTCAGGAGACCCAGAGTTAACTCTGCCCTCTGTTTTGACAACACACAATTTATTTTCTGAATTTCAAAACCCAGCCCAGTCGAGAGCGTAGAGCAGTGCAGGTGAGGGCTGGATTCTCCTGATAAAGCCATTTCTTTTCTTCTTTGTGTAGCCCTGGCCTAGGGATCTCCATATGGCCCACACAGTTGCTCCCCGTGTGCTCTGCATGCAGAGCAAAAGCCACACCTCCCACGTTCAGGGTGAAAATGAAAGAAAAAGGAAATTTTGGAAAGAGAGTTTGACTTGCTTGCTAAAAGCCTGAACTCTTTTCAGACTATTTTTGAATTGCTCATCAGGCTGAAAGACTGACCGCACAGAAGAAAACTTAAAGGGGCCCTCGGGTAACTGTAGTCTGAGGTGCATTTGTGAGGGGTGTGGTTTGGGCATGCCTATGCTCATTTCACCATTCCATTTTCTCATTTCTTTGTTTAAAAGTTTATTTCTTTACCTTGAGAGAGAAAGAGAGAGTATGAACAGGGGAGTGGGGGAGAGAGGGAGAGAGAGACAGTCCCAAGCAAGCCCTTCACTGACACCATGGAGCCTGACTCCGGGTTCGATCCCACAAACCATGAGATCACGACCTGAGCTGAGATCAAGAGTCAGATGCTTAACTGACTGAGCCGCCGAGGTGCCCCTCACTTTCTTATTGCGACACTCAGCTGGTTTCTAACTTTATTGCTTCTGCCAGTGAACATTTATTGTGCATTCACTATGTGCACATTTATACGATGCTCTGACTCCACGTTTTGTAAAGCAGCAATCTAGCTGACCTTTTCCGAATCCTCTATACTGTTAAGATGTTCCATATTAAATGCCTAGTGCGGCCCCCTCTCCAAGGACAAAAATATTTTGAGAAACACATCCATTTTAGTTAGGCTTGCTACCATAAACCAAAGGAATGATCAAAAAGGAAGAAACTGAAGACATCATGATACCAGAGGTAATAATTATTTTTAGCCAAGTCTAAATTCCAGTCTTTTTGTGTCAAAATACAAAGTACTTGATAGAAAACATATCAAAACACCTTTTGATTGTAACCAAGGAAAGTACAAATCATTAATTAATGCAAGATCTTTGAGACTTGGCTCCAAATGCCTAATTATTCCTTAATTGGAGAATTCTTTTTTATCATTGTTATTAATTTGGATAGTAAGATAAATTTATTTAAAATTTTTTTTTCATGTTTATTTATTTTTGAGAGACAGAGAGAGACAGAGAGACAGAGACAGAGAGACAGAGAACAAGCAAAGAAGGGGCAGAGAGGGAGGGAGACAGAGAATCAGAAGCAGGCTCCGGGCTCCGAGCTGTCAGCACAAAGCCCGACGTGGGACTTGAACCCAGGGACTGTGAGATCATCACCTGGGCTGAAGTCGGGCGCCCAATGGACTGAGCCACCCGGGTGTCCCAGATAAATTTATTTTTATTTTTATTTATTTATTTATTTATTTATTTTTTTAATTTTTTTTAACGTTTATTTATTTTTGACACAGAGAGACAGAGCATGAACGGGGGAGGGTCACAGAGAGAGGGAGACACAGAATCTGAAACAGGCTCCAGGCTCTGAGCTGTCAGCACAGAGCCCGACCGGGGCTGGAACCCACCGACCGTGAGATCATGACCTGAGCCGAAGTCCGACGGACGCTTAACCGACCAAGCCACCCAGGCGCCCTGATAAATTTATTTTTAAATAATGTGTCTGTATTTTTTAATTTTTAAAAAACTTTATTTATTTATTTTGAGAGAGAGAGAGAGAGAATGGGGGAGGGGCAGAGAGAGAGAATCCCAAGCAGGCTCTGTGCTGTCAGCCCAGAGCCAGTCACAGGGCTCCAACTCATGAACCATGAGATCGTGACCGGACCCAAAGTTGGATGATTAACTGAGCCACCCTGGTGCCCCTAAAGAACATGTCTTTAAATTAATACTATTCTTGGAGCGCCTGGGTGGCGTCTGACTTTGACTCAGATCATGATCTTACCACTGGTGAGTTCGGGCCCCATGTCGGGCTCCGTGCTGACATCTCGGAGCCTAGAGCCTGCTTCAGATTCTGTGTCTCACTCTCTGCCCCTCCCCCACTCATGTTCTTTCTCTCTCTCTCTCTCTCTGTCTCTCAAAAATAAATAAACAGTAAAAAAAATAATTAAATAATTAATACTATTCTTATGCTAATGGATCCCCAATTCATTGCCTTGCACAGCTACCCCAAAGTTGTGATGGCCTTCATGGAACACCAGGAAATATGCCATCATGCATAGCGGAAACTTCTTTCCTAGCAGAATTCTGACTATATGAGAAGCATACAATTACAGCCTCGACTTACGAGCCCACGGAAACATATATTCTTATGCTAGGTTTTGAAGCTAATGTGTTTTTATGCCAGTTACTTATTTTGTCCTTCGCCAGCAGTTGCGAACAGACACATAGTGGTAGGTTGTAAACGTTTGAAAAACATTTATGTGAGTGGAATTGGGCTTTTAAACTGTATTATCTGTGAAATATGTCTGTCTTGAGAAATGGAAACAAAAAAAAAATGCGGGTATTGTATCCGTGGGGAATCTGTCACCCCCTGGACGCCAGCATGTCCTGCAGTGGCTTTTGAGAGAATTACTCACCTGGCGGGTTGCTAGATTGTGGGAAAGAAACAAACGTGAGTATGACAGACGCTGTTTCTGAACGTATCTTGATACTCGCTTTTCTTTTCCAGTTCCTCGGGGGAGGAACAGAGAGGGAGACACAGAATCCGAAGCAAGCTCCATCCAGGCGCTGAGCTGTCAGCACAGAGTCCAACGCGGGGCTCGAACTCGCGAACTGGGAGATCATGACCCGAGCCGAAGTCAGACGCTCAACCAACTGAGCCACCCAGGTGCCCCGATACTCGGTCTTCTTTTTCTTGTTTTTAAATTATTATTATTTTTTTTAACGTTTTATTTACTACTGAGAGACAGGGAGAGACAGAACAGGAGCAGGGGAGGTGCAGAGAGAGAGGGAGACACAGAATTGGAAGCAGGCTCCAGGCTCTGAGCTGTCAGCACAGGGCCCGATGCGGGGCTCGAACTCACAAACTGTGAGATCATGACCTGAGCCGAAGTTGGATGCTCAACCGACTGATCCACGGAGGCACCCCGATACTCAGTTTTCGTAACATTAATTATTTCTAAGATTTTTGTTTGTTTTTTCAGTGTTTTGTTTGTTTGTTTTTGCAGTGAAAGAAAACAGCAGTTCCTTTTCTTGTCATATTTCCTATGATCTTTATTACTTCAAATCTGCTAAATTTTGTTTTAGGTGTTACTTACTTTGTTTAGGTTTTACAACTCTGTTGCCTCACATTGAAGAAGTGCAAAATCACATTTTCAAAAGATGAAAAATGAATGAAAATGAACAACAACGTGCCCCAGATCTTTTATTATTTTTTTAAGTTGCTTTCAATTCTGCTGTCTATTCTTCTAGGTGTTTCTTGCAAATTTCTTTGTGTATCCTTGTTCTTTTCCCAGTAGCACCCCAGCAACCCACCCCACCCCTGCTCTAATGTTACCAGTTATCACCAACAGGTCCCATGAAAAAACATCGCAGTGCAGAACGTTCAATTGTCTAATGATCTGACATTAGGTTCCTGTTCCTATATCTCAAAACAGGGTGCAATTTTATCTTCTTAACAGGGGGAAGCCAAATGTTTTAGTAAAACTGAATAAGAAACCTGACGGTTTCAATGAATGGCTGGGCTCAGTTTCTAGTTTTCACCCTTTACTCAGGAAATGTCAGTGCATTGAGGGGCCAGTTTAGGCTTCACACAAAATGTGGAAACTCCACTGTGCCTGTTCACAGAAGTTGTCTTGGAAACAGGTAGCTGTGGCCAGTGTAATGAGCGCCTGATCAAAAAGGATTCGAGAAGGTTTAAAAAATGAGTCTTCCTTTAAAAGACAATAAAAACAGGATAGATGGACGTTGCAGGGTGAAGGAGGAAGTGGCCGAGGAAAGAAAATACTTCAACTTTTATGCCTTTATGCTTTGCCTTACCTTAGTAATCACTACATCAGCATTTGAGAGTGAGAGAAAGCTCTCACTCAGATTTTCCCCATCTTGCCCCTTTTAAATTTTATTGGGAACCATCTGTCGTTCTACTTTGGAAGCATTTACAATTGAAAAACATTTTCCAACATATATTTTTAAGCGAAAATGGGATGAAAAGAGGGGAATGTAATACGTTACTGTGGTTGAACACGGATTTACTTGTCGCATGCTTTTCATCCTATCGTGTTTTTTTTTTTTTTTTTGGCGGGCGGGGGGCGGGGGGCTTACTTTCTCTTTTTTCTGTAGTGTCTTGGGCTTGACAAAGACTCTGTCTTTCATGTCCACCTCTCCAGTTCATCCTATAACAAACAAACTGAAAACATTCAACTAGAATCAGCTGTTACAAAAAGATGACTTTGATAGTCTTTGCATTGAGCACTTAGAAAAACAGAACTAACAACAACAAAACACCCCTGTATTCGTTAACAGAATGCTAATTGATGCATCTCTACGGTAAAGGGAAGCAACTGCTTTGTCTCCTTTCAAGTGAATTTCCTTCCCTGTAACGAGGATGCCCCATACGTTTTGGATCCGGAGACTGGCAACAGTAACCGTGCTATCTTTACCATGCCCGAGCAACGGGCACAGGCATACGGATGGAGCTCATTCCCATAATGTGCAACTTGAGAGATGCTTTTGAAAAATAACTGCAAGGAGTGATCGAGTATTTATTCTTTTGTGGGCATGGGGAGGTCTGCATCCGTTGGGTGTCTGCCTGCTGTAGAGTTTGGGGAATGGGTCTATTCCTGTGGTCATTTCCCTTTTACCACTGGAAGAAGTATCAAGAGTATCACGACAACCAAGTTCTGCAAACGGTGGACGCCCTTAAAAAACAAAACAAAACAAAACAAAACAAAACAAAACAAAAAATGAATGATGCAAAAAAAATTAAATGGTTGCCCAGAGAAGACCCTCGTCATAGGAATGATGACTCAAATTTATGTTGAGGTAAGTTTATTATAAAATGAAAGCATTTAAAAGAAACTTCTGTGTCAAGAAAGCATGACAAGCCATTCATGACTTTATCTTCATGCCTGTAGTTTACAGCTGCATTTATGCCTCCTTAAGGCAGACAGTGCCTCGGTTTATTATCAGAAACAGTCTAAAAGGTAAGTTAAAAATGTTTTATTTATTTATGTATTTATTTATTTATTTACGTATTTATTTATTTATAATATTTTTTTATTCTTTTAATGTTTATTTTTAAAATATAATTTACTGTCAAATTGGCTTACATACGACACCCAGTGCTCATCCCAACAAGTGCCCTCCTCCGTGCCCATCACCCACTTTCCCCTCTCCCCCCAAAATGTATTATTTGAATGTGAATTTAAAAGCATCCCTACTTAATAAACAAAGAATGGTCCAGAGAAGGAAGGCACCGTTTACATGATCACCAAAGTTAGAAATAAGCTTGTTGGGCTTTAATCTCGGTGAGCCTCCCAGCTATCACTTTGAATCCATGAACATGAACTTTGATCTGAGCAGAACATCTCATTGTTTGAGTTTTGCATTAGAGCTTCTGTGCCATTAGACTACCCTAACATACAATGTTATAATGTTAATATGCATATTTCAAATCATGGGGAATTTTACTTACTCTTTACAGGCACTTAGCAAATAATGTGGTAGTTATTTTTCACTATTCCTGTAGATAAGAATAATACTTCATGTTCTTCCCTGAGGAATCTTTATTGATCTAGGCATTCCTTGGAGATAGTGAAGCACTGCTAAGACTTTTGGTGAATGTATGGAAAACTTGCATTGAAGATTTCCAGTGCATGTAATGTGTTTAGTCACTTTTTAAATTATCATTAGCATTTTTTTTCTTTCAGATTTATGAAAGGTGCATCTATAGGATGCCTCTGAAATAGCACATTATTGGCATAGGTGACATCTTAAATATGTTAAATTGATCACCCTAAATGGCACTATTTGTCAACCTGAAACGTGGATTTTATTTCTGCCTTAAAAAATTGACTAACTAGTGAGTGTGAGAACAGCAGAATGTTATGGAACCCACTTTTTGGGAAGCAATGTAGATAGATGAAGCCCGTCTGCTTTGGATATCTGCCTTTCGGGCGTTCCTTAAAACGTGATTTGCCAAAGAACTCTGTGGATAGGTGGCATCGACTTGCTTATTTTATTTATCCCAGTAGAGTAAGTTAACATACAATGTTATAATGTTAATATGCAATTGTTCAAATCATGAGAAATTTTACTTCGTCTCTACAGGCACAGGCTCTGTGGCACTTTGCAAATAATTTAGTATTTGCTAAATGTACGTAAACATGTAAAATGGAAACCAGTAACACAAATGATAGGGAGAAGATGGCTAAAAAAGCAACTCCTCACTCAAATCTATTACCAATCTTTTAATGTCCAAGCCTCAAAGTGAGTCTAAATGGATACATGAAACCTGCCAAATCCTAATCATTGCAGAAAATAAACGCCATATTGAATTTTATCCATAATTCTTCAATAAATGTGCAAAGAGAGAATAGTCAATTGATAGCATTTTAACGTCTCAGTCAGTGAAAAATGTACATTGCTTTGTCTCGTGACTTAAAAAGCGATCAAAATCAGCAGGGAAATTCTTAAAAGGAAAATGCTAAAAATATTCCTTAAAAACACGGGGTAAAAGCTGACATTTAAGTTTCAAAAAAAAAAAAAGGTTACATTTGGCAAGAGCCTTACTCTCATGATGTGTTAGTTATGTTTAACTCTGGTATTTTTTTTTTTTTAACAAATGACTAAACCTGGACCCTGTGTTTCTTGGGCCAAGACATCATCTTTTATGACACATTTCTACACAAACATACTCCCACCAAGGTCATCACTCACCTTCTTAAACACCAGGGGAGCACAAGCCAACGTTTTAATTTACAAAGCAAATTTATCCATGGGACTGAAAGATACGGTGCCCCTATTGAGGGCTGCCACTAAACGACGGGAACATATGGAGCAGCTCAAGGCGGTCGGGAAAGTCTTTTATATTTTGCCTGTGCATTTACACTCACACTCTTACTCCCTCTTAACCTCTTTTCTCTCTGTAATGGTTGTAACCATTCCCGGCACCCTCCTCGAAAAAGCACCAGGAGTTGTGGTTCAAAAAAGAAAGTGCTGGACTCAAATGGGTCCTTGCTGTTTACGAAGCAAAAAGGGAAAACGTGCACAAGGAATATGAACAAATGAATTGGTTTTAATCAGTATATTCCACCAAGAATCTCTTCTGGGCCACAGCCAGGTGCCTAGCTCCATGAAATCAGGAAGGAGACAACATTTACTGCTATTAGTTTTTGTTTAAGGTTTCACAATTTAAGAATATTGCTGGGAGTTAATTGCTGCTACATATAGTTCTTCACCTCTAATGTTCATCTGGAAATCTTTCACCAGAAATATCTTTGATCCATTTCCTCGTTTTTCTGATTCCCTTTGTTTCCTTCCTTCTCTTTCCTTTTTTCTCTTTCTTTCTTTCTTTCTTTCTCTTTCTTTCTTCCCTAAGCACCATATTTTCTTAGTAAAACATGGAAAGTCATGCTCAGAAGTAACCAAAATAGGTCTTGGAGAAAAACGAAGCAGGAAGCAGGGAAGAAAAAAAAAGAGGAATGAAGAAAGAGATGTGTGTTGGAAAAAAATAATTCACAAGACACTCCCTTTCTCATCCCCTTTCTCTTCTGTCAATCTTGTTGTCCAAAATAAATTTGGCATATTTGTGGTTGAATGATTCAAAACCATCTCAAAATCTCCTCACATGGATATTTTCTCCTGCCTTCAGCAATGACTGTTTTATCAAGATAGTAAAAAGATTCAAATGTTTGCCTTGGGAGAGTAAGGAAATTTTTCTAAAAAATGCTTGAGATTTGTGTGTGTGTGTGTGTGTGTGTGTGTGTGTGTGTGCGCGCGCGCACACATGCATATGTGGTCTTTATTCTCAAGAGTCTGGTTCCTTGACTCCGTACTAGTGCCCCTTACACAAATAGTCCTCTCTCTTCTTGATTTGGATTTCTTTTTGTTTATTCCTTTGAATATAAATATTCAAATATTTATTAAGTGAATGAATGCATAGACAACCTTTTAAAAATTTTGTGTAAGTAACCTAATTTCAATAAGGACACCAACGTTTAGAAGTATTTTGTTATTTCTGTCTGCTTCCTTTCTGTAACTTTGTAACTTTGAATCTATACTGGATGAAGAAAAGAAATTATGATGCATTTTCTTTTAACAGAATAAGTGACTCATATTCACCCATTTATTATTAAACATATATCACTGTGTTTCTACAAGGAACTGGGCATGATTCTAGCCACTGGCCTGTAAAAACTCCTTTTATAAGTATCCTATTAAAATGCTGTTCTTTGGCTTGTAGATTCCTCTTGATGGTCTGATATTTGTGTTAACTTGTTCTCAACTTTTATGTGCTTCCTCATTGTGTCTGGTCTTAAAAAAAAGATAGCCAGAATTTTCTAAACCATGGTCTGTTGAACACCAGTAGCTTGTGGGATGTGAATGGGAAAAAAAATCCTGTAGTAAAATACATGTTGGCAAGATTACATGCTTTTTAACCTCCTAGGAGATATATGTCAATATTGAGATACCCAAAATTCTTTTTTTTAATGTTTATTTATTTTTGAGAGGGGGGGAGGGGCAGAGAGAGGGACACAGAATCCAAAGCAGTCTCCAGGCTATAAGCTGTCAGCACAGACCCCAACGTGGGGCCGGAACTCACCAACAGCGACATCATGACCTGAACTGAAGTCAGACCCTTAATCTACTGAGCCACTCAGGCGCTCCGAGATATTCAAACTTCTGAGAAATTATGCAACAAAGCAACCAGTTTAAATTTGCTTAATCTGGTGTTTCTCAAACATTTTTAATCACAGAACTGATTTTCAGAGGACATCTATCGGTATCTTGCTGGATACCCAGGTTCCGAAATGCCACTTATTATGGTTAACAAGTGCCAATGGGTTTACTCTAAGCTTATAGCACAGAGTATGACAATTAGTTTAAGAAGATGTAGTTAGATAGAAGTTAAGTAGGTAGGTGGGTAGGTGACAGGCACTAGGTGGCATGACAGCTGTCATTATTACCACCAGTTTCAATAGATTTCAGCCTAGAAATTCTAAAAACTCAGATTTGACATGAACAAAAGTACATGAAAGGCAAAATCTTTTAAGGTTACATTTTGAAACATTACTATGCCTCGTTGGCAAGAAACTTATCTTCTTTGATCCTGTTTTCTCATTTTTTAAACAGGAAGACTCTTACCAAATGCACAGCGTTCTTTGGAAGATTAAATGGGAACATTTATTTTAAAAACATCTAGTTCAGTGCTTGGTTTATTGGAACTATTCAATAAAAGATCATTTTCTTTCTTTTCTTTCTTTTGGCCTGGTTTTCTGCCTTCCTGTAGGAAACACAAATACCCGTGATACGGTTCTTTTCCCGTAAAGAAAACTTAGCAAGAAAAGAAAGCAAAATATGAAAAGTTAAATGACAATAAAGGAGATTTATCTTATTTAACAAATATTTACCTTGTCCTTATTATGTGCCAGGCAATGTTCTAAGTACTTTTAAAAAAATTGGCTTATTTAACTCTTGTAACAACTCTGTGAAAAAAGTACCATTGTGACCATTTTAGAGAAGAGGAAATTGACACATATCACCTGCCTGAGAACATGCAAGAGATCAAGGGATGCTCCTCGGAAATTGTTATTGTAAAAAATACAAAACAAAACATGCAGCATTGCTTTAAAAAGCAAGCAAGCATCAAGTGTGGAGGTGCATAAATACTAGTTGAAGTCTGAATATGAGTATCGAAATGTAAAGCAGCTTGGACTTTAAACATGTCTACAGAGAGGGGCACCTGGCTGACTCAGCGGGTTAAGCATCTGACTCTTTATATCAGCTCTGGTCATGGTCTCATGGTTCATGAGATCAAGGCCTGCTTCAGGCTCTGTGCTGACAGCACGGATCCTGCTTGGGATTCTCTCGCTGCCCCTCTCCCATTCTCTTTCTCTCAAAATTAATAAATTAACACGTTAAAAAAATATGTCTACAGAGAGGAGGGGCTGAGGACATCGGAGGGCAGACTGCCCATATCTGCCTGTGTGTGTTATGCACACACCTGTCAAATTCTTCAATATGTAAAGCACGTAGCACACGGGAAGTTGTCTATGCCCAGTACTCGATATTGTTTCATTATCTGTGTGTCCTGTTTTTCCAAGAGGTGTTACTTGGGGAATTGCAGAAGAGGTATGTATACGCGTGACGGCTTTCTCCCTTCCGTTTGAATCTTTATTATGTCTCTTCCCAGAATTTCCTCCAACTTCCTGAGGATCATTCTTTCATTGATTAAGATCCTTTAATGGTTGGGTTAGTTGTCTGTAATCACCCAGCCAGAAAGAGGCAGAGATCAAATTTTGTGCCCAGATACATATCATTAAAAACCCAACCAAGAGGGGCGCCTGGGTGGCTCAGTCGGTTGGGCGTCGGACTTCAGCTCAGGTCACGATCTCGCGGTCCCTGAGTTCGAGCCCCGCGTGGGGCTCTGGGTTGATGGCTCAGAGCCTGGAGCCTGCTTCCGATTCTGTGTCTCCCTCTCTCTCTGGCCCTCCCCCGTTCATGCTCTGTCTCTCTCTGTCTCAAAAATAAATAAACGTTAAAAAAAAAAATTAAAAAAAAAAAAAACCAACCAAGCAAATACCCCTCCCCCCCCAACAAAGTACTTATCCTAGTATGCTCTCCTACAATTAGAAATAATACTACTATAGAAAGGTGGTGGGCTTTCAACTGGAAGGACACCAGAGATACAGTGTCTGTCCTCTTGGCTTATGGGGAAGGACACAGAAACCAGGAGAGGCAACATCTCACTCGGAGTAGAAGCCATTTCTCCTTTCCAGGTGCAGGGCAATTAGTTCTGCATTGCTGTGAGCTTTGGATTAATTTGCATTAAAATAAATCGTAAAATGTTCCAATTATGTTATGTAAACCTCATAGAATGTTTACTCCTTAAGTTTGTGTATACTCTTAAAAGCCAGAAAAGGCATAGAGTAACTTAAAATTCTGGTTTTCAGTTTTTATGATTTGTCTTTAAGGTACAGACCATGTCGCTTTCTGTCTTGCAGAATTCAGAATGCTCTGATGGCTCAACAAATGGAACGGTTTTGATCTGTCTTGACAGTAACCTGGAGCACCAGTTTGAACCATGTTTGAAATAGACAGATAGCATGATGATTACAATAATGCGCATAATAAAAGTTCTATAATTAGGTAATCTCTTAATAAACCATCATATATTTGGCCTGTCAACTGTTTCCACTCATATGGCATGACAGATTTCCTTTCTGCCTTTTCTCTCTTTCTCAATTTAAACATCATCTAAATTGAAAGAATGTCTTCTGTGTTTGAAATGCATTTAGAGGCCCAGGACACCTAGATGAGTAAGCTAACTCTATTCAGTTTTGAATGTTTTAGTAAAATGTGTTCTCACCAGGAGAATTTTATAGGTAAAAATGTGAAGCGGAAACTTTGTGTTCAGACTTTAACTTAGTGATTTGTAGAAATGTCAGGGGCGCCTGGGTGCCTCAGTCGGTTAAGCCTCCGACTTCGGCTCTGGTCATGATCTCAGGGTTCGTGGGTTAGAGCCCCAAGTCAGGCTCCGTGCTGACAGCTCAGAGCCTGGAGCCTGCTTTGTATTCTGTGTCCCCTCCTCTCTCTGCCCCTCCCATGCTCATGCTCTGTCTCTCAAAAATAAATAATGTTAAGAAATATCAGATGCAAAAATCACGCACTCAAGTCTGTGCAAAGAATGAGTGACATCATAATGTATATGGCTAAAGGCTCCTTGTTTCTGATAGTCTGCAGTTCTTTTTTTTTAAAAAAAATTTTTTTTCAACGTTTATTTATTTTTGGGACAGAGAGAGACAGAGCATGAACGGGGGAGGGGCAGAGAGAGAGGGAGACACAGAATCGGAAACAGGCTCCAGGCTCTGAGCCATCAGCCCAGAGCCCGACGCGGGGCTCGAACTCACGGACCGCCAGATCGTGACCTGGCTGAAGTCAGACGCTTAACCGACTGCGCCACCCAGGCGCCCCGTGATAGTCTACAGTTCTATCCCATGGTTCTGCAAGAGTTGCTTGGCTAAGCCTTTACTGTTATGAATGACTCTTCTCCTCAGTCGAGTGTTATTTCAAAGACAGTTGGGAATAGATGCAACTATACTTTTCCAATATTTTCCCTTGAGTAGCCTTCATGGTGTATTAGATTTTATTTCTTTGTGATGACAACTTGGCCCAGATTCAAGACTCCAAGTGAAAAGATAAGAAACTTGAAGGAAGACCCTGGATTTAAATCTTAGCTGTAGTAATTATGAGTTGCATTGCCTTGATCACTTATTTTCCATCTCTGGGACCCGGTGTTCTTATTGATAAAAAAGAAAGGTGGCGGGGGGAGGAGGCTTAAATAAGACCTACTTGATAGAGCCACGAGGACTGAGAAAGCAGTGTGGATTTGTTACAGGACTACTCAGAGTTGGTCTTCTACACACAAAAAGCTTTCCACCTGAAAGGAGAGAAAAGTGAAATCACCCCAGCAAATTTAAACCTTGCAGACTTCAGCAGATACTTCACAAAGGAGGTGCTGTCCCAGTGGACAATATTCATTTGAAGAGCCGTGTAGCCTCATTAGTCATCAGAGAAGCCATGTTTCGCCACTACATACCAATGAAAATGGCCAAAACGTAAAAGACAGTTACTGAAAGTGAAGGGCATGTGGCACTGTCATAAGCCACCAGTGGGAGTGGCACAGCCACTTTGAAAACTGTTTAGCACTATTCACTAACATTGAAGATATGCATCCCTTATTACCTGGAAATTCTACCTCTGGTTATACCTGTGGCCAAAATGCACGAAAATGTACACCAAAAGGCAAGCACGATTATATTTAGAATAGCATTATTTGTAAGAGTACAAAGCTGAAAACGACCCAAGTGCCCATCAGCAGTAGAATGGATAAATACACTGCGGCATATTCACAAAATTGACTACCATATAACAATGAAAAAGAATGAAGGTCTAAAAAGAATGAGGATCGTCAACATGCAACAACCCATATAAATCTCAGAGAAGTAACGTTAAGCAAAAGAAGACAGACACTAAAGAATATATAATTCATAGGGGCACCTGGGGCGCTCAGTGGGTTAAGCGTCTGACTTTGACTCAGGTCATGATCTCACGGTTCGTGGGTTCCAGCTCTGCGTCAGGCTCTGTGCTGATGGCTCAGAGCCTGGAGCCTGCTTCGGATTCTGTGTCTCCCTTTCTCTCTGCCCCTCCCCTGCTCACGCTCCTTCTCTCTGTCTCTGTCTCTGTCTCCCTCTCAAAAGTAAATAAACAAAAAACTTTTTTTAAAGAATATATAATTCATGATCCATTGACATAAGCTTCAAAAACAGGCAATTTACGGTCTTTGAAGAGAGTAAGGTATTGAGGTGGAGGGGCATAAGAGGGTATTTTATGATTGAAGGTAATAATCTATTTCTTGATTTGGTGTGATAACTTAGGAGTATTTGTTTTGTAAAAATTCAATGAGCTGAACACTTAGGATTTTCACACTTTATGTATGTATGTAATACTTCCGTAAAAGAGTTATAATAATAATAATAATAATAAAAACACTTAAACAATACTAACCTAAACCACATGACCTTCAATTTCAGCCAGGTAGAGTTACTGGTAATGACTTAGCACACAGTGGTCCGTCAAATACCAACATTGATTTCAATCCTCCTCATTGTTTGGGTCTTAAGAAGACAGTATTTTTTCTACTGCTTGTTTAACCCGCACCCTCTTTTCCTGTGGTGCCATTAACTTCATCTATGATACACTCCTCGAAGTAATATTCCCAGGGCTTCTCCTTTTTTGCCCTTCTTTCAGCAATTACCTGATGTAAGATTAGCCAGTCTTTATCAAAAGTAATTCAGTGACTCTTTTGTGGGTAGATATTACGGGCACCCAGGAAGAGTTTAGATGTCTTAGGAGCAAAATGTGCTGCGCTGTGTGATTTACAGACTCCGTTTTTGGAAAGCAGTTTGTTTTATTCTTTATATCATTCTATTATTTATATATGGCTTCAGAACCAGTGAAACATATAGTCTGGTTATTGTCAGGATGTGGAGGAAGCCAAAACAGTGTGGAAATGTAACTTTGTAAATTCTTTCATGTGACAGTTGTAAGCATGATTTTTCAGAGTGTGTATACAGTGTTCTTGGATATCCTGTCTTGGGGAAGAGGTGCTGTCGCCTCTAAAAGGAAGAAGAAATAAAAGCAGCTCTGGAATGACACCAAATTATGTTAGGGCCATCTCTCGGTAGTGCCCATATTTTCAGTTTACAATCTCAGTAATTCTTTTTTTTTTTTTTTTAATGTTTGTTTATTTTTGAGACAGAGCGTGAGCAGGGGAGGGGCAGAGAGAGAGGGAGACGCAGAATCCGCAGCAGGCTCCGGGCTCTGAGCTGTCAGAGCAGAGCCCGATGCGGGGCTCGAACTCACGAACCCGGAGATCATGACGGGAGCCGAAGTCAGATGCTTAACCGACTGAGCCACCCAGGTGCCCCTCTCAGTAATTCTTAAGACAAGATGTCAGGAAAGTTGACCGTGGTATTCTAAAAGATCATTCTGCTTCCAGAAAAATCCTGATTTTTTTTTCCTCTTTGATTATTAGTTTCATCTTTATGGCACAGCAGAAAATATAAGTTCTGTTATGTTGATTTGGTAGTGTGGCAGGCAAACAGAGTCAATTCAATTACAAAATGTTACAAGTTCAAAACCATCTTTGGAGATTGACATTCTTTTTTTTTTTTTTTTCAACGTTTTTTATTTATTTTTGGGACAGAGAGAGACAGAGCATGAACGGGGGAGGGGCAGAGAGAGAGGGAGACACAGAATCGGAAACAGGCTCCAGGCTCCGAGCCATCAGCCCAGGGCCTGACGCGGGGCTCAAACTCACGGACAGCGAGATCGTGACCTGGCTGGCTGAAGTCGGACGCTTACCCGACTGCGCCACCAGGCGCCCCTGGAGATTGACATTCTTAACTGGCTCACTACACTAATTAAATTTAAATCATGATTCATCAGGGCGCCTGGGTGGCTCAGTCGGTTGGGCGGCCGACTTCGGCTCAGGTCACGATCTCGTGGTCTGTGAGTTCGAGCCCCGCGTCGGGCTCTGTGCTGACAGCTCGGAGCCTGGAGCCTGTTTCGGATTCTGTGTCTCCCTCTCTCTGACCCTCCCCCGTTCATGCTCTGTCTCTCTCTGTCTCAAAAACAAATAAATGTTAAAAAAAAAATAAAAAAAATCATGATTCATCAATTTTGTGCTTGTGAACAGCTTATAGGTAGCTGATAACATTTAACTTTTTAAATATTCTTTGTCCTATTCTCAACAACTATCTTTTCAAGAACAATTTTTTTTTTATTTTCCAAGAACATTTTTATTTACTTTTGAGAAAGAGAGAGAAAGAGACAGAGAGAGAGAGAGAGAGTGAGAGAGAGAGAGCTGGGGAGGGGTAGAGAGAGAGAGAGAGACAGAGATCCAGAAGCGGGCTCCATGCTGACAGCAGAGAGCCTGATGTGGGGCTCAAACCTATGAACCATGAGATCATGACCTGAGCCGAGGTCAGACACCCAACTGACTGAGCCACTCCCCAAGGACATTTCTTTTTAATCAAAACACTCTTTCATTATATAAATCTACAGAAATCTAAACTCAGCTTGGAAAATCAGCTGGCACAATGACTTAAACTTAAAATCCTGTGCAAGCAAAAAAAGAAAAGAAAAAGACTAAGACTGTGAAAGCACAAAATTTAAAACAAAACTATTTCCAAAGACCCTGACAGAAGTGCGGCATTCAGTTGTTTCCTTGTGCCAGATGGACCAGAACTATGGGCTTAATGCAAATGTTCAGTTTCCTCACAAAAATCATTTCATCGTCAATGTTCCCAATAGATGCAATGCATTTCCATTTCTTTGTGAATTCTACAAAATGAGCGCAGGTAAACCTTTGAGGTTCAGCTTGGCTTGAGCCAGGATCCACATGATTAAATGCTTATTCAAAACTCTTTCATCTGGAAGTCTTACAAGAAGTCTTGTTTTTGTTTTACTGCCTTTCTTAAAGTGTTTCAGTATTTCCAGTTTGACTTCCATCTCATACCAGAAGGTGAAAAGACATTGGAAATGATTGCTCTCTCAGTGAATTTCAAAAGAAGTTCTGGGTTTGATTTGGAGTAAACATTTGGCTTTGTTTTCAATTTTCTGACCTGAATGGCTCAGCCTTTTGAGGTCTCTTTATAATAGATATAATTTTATCATTCTGATGGTGACTAGATTTGCAAAATAAATTGGAGAATTGAGCCTAATTAATCCACATAATTCAAGCTAGAATGTCATTTTGTCTTAATTATATAGATATTTCATAAAACTGAGCATTTGGGGAAGACCCTTCTTTTGATAACTGTTCTAATTCTTTTTTTTTTTAATTTTTTTTAATGTTTATTTATTTTTGAGACAGAGAGAGACAGAGCATGAACGGGGGAGGGGCAGAGAGAGAGGGAGACACAGAATCGGAAGCAGGCTCCAGGCTCTGAGCCATCAGCCCAGAGCCCGACGCCGGGCTCGAACTCACGGACCGCGAGATCGTGACCTGAGCTGAAGTCGGATGCTCAACTGACTGAGCCACCCAGGCGCCCCTGTTCTAATTCTTTACGTAGACACAATTTGTGCTGCTCATCAAATTGTTTAATACAGTTTTAATGATTTTTCCCATAATGGACTAAAAATATAAAATATACAAGACTTGGAAGACTTGAGTAATAAGTCATTTTTTTATGTAAATATATTCCCCCCCCCCACACATCAGATCTTATCTTCAATTTTGAGAAGATCAGCAATCTTTCGTTTCTTTCTTTTAGGTGTAATGACTTCATATAGCTTCTTTCACATAAAGTAAGAACAATCTAAGAAGTCATCTATACGCTGCTTTGAATAAAATGATGTCGTGTATATAGCAAATGCTGTGTTTCAGGTGGTCAAATGCCTAGCAATATATGAGGGTGAGAGAGGTGATTTCCTACATGAAGTTCCATCAAGTTCTCGCCTGCCAGAAATTTCGGGATTTCCTGTTCATTTGGAATTGTTAATTATTGAGGAATCACCCTCTAACTCTTGGAAAAGGCAATACATGAGGACATAGGCTTTTATGTTTATGAAAACCTAAAATATTTAAACAGATAGTACTTCGGCCACTTGAGCAGCTAGTGACCTTGATCATAAATGGGACTAGTCCATCTTTTCGCTGGGGGTTGTGAGCAGCTCGCAGCAGTAAGGCTCACTGGGATACATTGTGATGGAAGGGCTCCCCTCTGGGAAGGCAGGCTTGGAGCAGGGGAGGGCAGGGTGCTTTAGTGTGGCAGGGGCAATATGGGGTGCTAACATCAGGAAGGTATGAACTAAAATAAAGAGGGAAAGGATTAGAGAAAGTAGTGGGTAACTACAACTTCTTAGCTGGCTCTACCCTAAAGAAAGGAAACCCAGACTTACTTTAAGAAGCTCAGGGGCGCCTGGGTGGCACAGTCGGTTAAGTGTCCGACTTCAGCCAGGTCACGATCTCACGGTCCGTGAGTTCGAGCCCCGCGTCGGGCTCTGGGCTGATGGCTCAGAGCCTGGAGCCTGTTTCCGATTCTGTGTCTCCCTCTCTCTCTGCCCCTCGCCCGTTCATGCTCTGTCTCTCTCTGTCCCAAAAATAAAATTAAAAAAGTTGAAAAAAAAAAAAAAGCTCAATCACTGGGGGGCACCTGCGTGGCTCAGTCAGTTTGGCGACTGACTTTGGCTCAGGTCATGATCTCACCGTTTGTGTGTTCAAGCCCTGTATCGGGCTCTGTGCTGACAGCTGGGAGCCTGGAGCCTGCTTTGGATTCTGTGTCCCCTACCTCTCTGCCTCTCCCATGCTCATGCTCTGTCTCTCTCTCACACAATAATTAATAAACATTAAAAAAAAAGAAGTTCAATCATTGAAATAAAATCGTGCCAGACATAATACCCCCTTTATATAGATAAGATAAAGCATCTTTTATGTACTTCAATGTTGTTATGCGCACACACACACACACACACACATAGATGTTTTGCTAACTGGAGAATTTTTTTCTAAGTTTTTATGTAAATTCAGCTAGTTAACATACAGTGAAATACTTGTTTCAGGTGTGGGATTTAGTGATTCATCACTTAAATATGACACCTGGTGATCATCACAAGTGCCCTCCCTAATTCCTGTCACCCTTTTAGCCCATTCCCTCACCCCCATGTCCCTTCCAGTAACTATCAATTTGTGGCCATCTGGATAATTAATTTTTGCATGGAGAAGAACATTTAACAACATCTTTTATTATTTTTTTAATGTTTATTTTTGAGGGGGGAGGGGCAGACAGAGAGGGAGACACAGAATCTGAAGCAGCTCCAGGCTCTGAGCTGTCAGCCCAGAGCCCCACTTGGGGCTCGAACCCACAAAATGTGAGATCATGGCCTGAGCCGTAGTCGGACGCTTAACTGACTGAGCCACTCAGGCAGCCCCCTTTAACAATACCTTTAACCGATACTGTCCTTTAAAATACATGAAAGATGATTTATTTTATGTTTGATTTCTTCAAATCAATTCTAACATCCTCTTATTTTGGAGGAACTTTTCCTATTCCGGTAATTTCACTGGTGTTCTTTAAAATACTGTTTTGCTTTGTTAATTATATTCCTGCCCTCATACATACGGAGTTTTTTGAGTTTCAGGGGCTCTAAGCAATCTTTTGTTAATATTTCAGTGATCCATAATTTCCTGCATTCAATATTCAGGACTCTGATGTTTCGGTATTTCAGGACAACTGGGTTCAAATTTGTGCAACTTTGGCAGTGAAAATATATAAGACGACAGAACTTTATTTCCAAAAATGAAAATTACAAGATGCCAATAAAAGATTATTGCAAGGGCAAATAAGAGAAATGTTTTGCTTAAGGCTTTGAAGAAGAGATAATGAACGAATAAATATTTGCCTCGCATAACATGTAAAGTAAAATTCTTAAGACTCGAGAAGTTCTACGAAGTTCAGTCATAAAATGCTTGGATGTGTTTCTTCAGTGTTGAAACCTAGATATGTCACTCTGATGGAAAAAATTCAACTCGTGACATGAATTCTTGAGCTTAAGGATAAACTGTTAGCTATCAAACCTCTAGAGATGATGAACCAGTTAGGCGTTTAGACTAAATAAATACTTTGATGATGGTTTGTGGAATGAAGCAATCAAAGCATTTCCAGTGCTTCACTTGGGAGTTGGGTGTTCTTCCTGGAATCCTGAAGACAGCTGCTTACAACCATCATATAAATCAACTGAAGAAGTAAATTCCTCCCCTCTACCAATTATGGCTGTTAATAATTATCTGTTATTTTGAGGTCACGATCATTTTTGTTCAAGAAAGCAAGGAGAATTGTGCTTGGAATACTTTTGTGGTGTCATGCCAATTAGTGATGTTGGCATGGTAATATCACCCTGTAATGAGTAGTGACATTTACTTTGTAGTTTTATGCTAGACCCTCACAAATCTGAATGCTTTTCTGATACGGTGATAATGATATTTACTATTTATTGAGCATTTATTATATACCAAGTACTATGCTGAGCACTTTATATATATTTCCTCATTTAACTTGCAAAGTAATCTTACAGGAACGATTATATCTCAGAGAATTTAAGTAACATCTCAATGGTAGAACAGTGGCAGAACCAAGATTTGAACTCATGTAGTGCCTGAGGCACCAGGACCCATGCTTTCTTTCACCAGGTTATACTGCTTTGTAACTGTTCCATTTTTGGCTGCCTGAGGACCCAAGAATTCAGTAGGAAGGACTAAATTTTGTCAGGAGGGCTCCAGGCTTTGGGAGAATGAAGGGAGACAATGCAGAAGACAAAGAAGTAACTTCCAGATCTTCTGAACTATATCAGAGACCTCTATTCATCCATTGCTGAACTGTCCCAGGACGGTTTTGACGCAGAAGTCCTTTTGGACTTGCCCTAAACCATTTGTGAAATGTATCAGCACTCAAAACATGGACAGAGGCACAAGTTTCCTCCTGCCTTAGAAGATGTGAAGACAGCATAGCTATAGTTAAATGTTTCCATTCCTGGATCTCTCCATGCCTAGGACATGTGGCTGAGAGTAGGTTAGGGTTCCAGACTATATTACTCTTAGGGGGAGGCTCAATGACACTCCCTTTGCTGGCAATTGGCACTTTTTCTAATGTGAACAGAAGAAAAAGAGGTGCTCATCCATATGAGGTCTTGAATGTCCATTTCGTGGGTCTTCACTTCTGTCAGTTTTTCATTGATAAAACTCCTCTCACAGGTGGAATACAATAGAAACTAAATGGGCCTCTATGCTACAGTCAAAGCCTCCACTAGTACCTGCATAATATAAATTATAACTGAAAAATTAATGCTTTGTAAAGATTCTATGGAGTCATAAAACAACATCTTCTGGCATATGTGTTAAAGAAAATTCTAACTCGCATATCTTTTTTCTTCTACGTTGCTAGCAAAAATGTAAGAAATTCAAAAGTACATTGCTAGCAAGAGATGCTAGAATTATACGAGCAAAAGAAATATTCATTGATTCCCATCTAATACTGTAGCAAAGTAATTTAGTAAAAAAATCTCTGTTGGTCCATTCAGTAATCAGCACAATGGAGGTAATGACTCACAATGGATTATCAATAAGCATAAACTACTCAAAAATCAATAAAAATATTATATAGCATGAACATTCTCTAATTGTATAATCATTCATATTGTTAATGATATTGTTTTGAACCAAATTTAACTAAGTAAGAACTCTGTATTAGTTGACTCTAATTCAATGTAGCAGAAATTGCATCTACTTAATTTATATCGTATCTACTTAATATATATAATTTTGAAGTAATGATCGTTGACTGATTTTAGATATTGTAGCTTAATGTTCTTTTGTATAAAACGGGAGAGGTCGACTGGGGCTGAAATTTAGGGCCCTGGATCATTATCTTAAAAAAAAAATCTTTTCTTTAATTAGGCAATAAAATGTCTTTGTAGTTATTCTTGACTTATCAGGACCACCAAGGGATCAGGAGGATTAGGGTTGCTAATGTCATGGGATCAAAACAAAGGTAAAAGATGTGGGGCACGTGGATCTACATACTAGAGAAGAAAAAAAGAAAGGCACAACTACATACATCAGATGGTTAACACCAACCATCTGTATCTGGACACACCACCCAAAATGAGGAAGCAAGTTGAGACTTCAGATATTTCCGCCTAAACTGTTTGCGTGATTTATATTAAAAAAGGTTTCTTTTATTCTATTTTGTCTGGTTGTATCGACTACCTGGGAAACTGACAAAACTATTAGCTCAGCCTTTATGGGACGACGCAATCCACAAACTAAGATAGAAATGCTGCTTTGGGACGCTCAATTAGAAATAAAAAGCTCCAAGTTAAAAAAGGGGACAGCGCATGCAACATTAAGAAGTTTATACTTTGGCAGAGGGACCTGGCTGTAATCTGTTTTCAAACAAATAGATTGTGTACAGCTGTCCTTATATCCCTGGCAAAATGATGATTTAATGTTGATTAAGAGAGAAATCTTTTGAAGTGAGTGAGGCAATAGCCCCCAGTATGTCTTTGGTGATCATTATCAGTCTTTCCTAAAGGACGCCCTAGTGCCAAAAGTTCTTTTCTCCAAACTGGTTAAGGTGGATTCGGGAGCGAAGGCTTTGTACGGCTGAAAAGGCCCTCCTCATTCACAGGCCTCTGGTGTCTTATTCCTTTAGGATCGTGAATGTCTGAGAATAAGCAGATGCAGCCCTTTTCACAAGAAGGGCAAGGTCTGTAACTCCACGGCATCGTGGCATTATTTATTCATCATGAGAACAGCGAGTGACCGTGGACCCTGCAGAAAAATCAAATCAGTGTTCACTTGCCCAGCAGCTGCATTTGGTAGAGAAGCATTTGGACCTAACTTTGGTATCTGAACAATTAGAGGCATTATTAGATTGGAGATGCAAATGAGTAACCATATTTTCTTCTAAGTTTGTTGTTTTTCACTTGCAGTGCTTAAGTTAAAACCAGCTCAAAATCTGTAAGAGCTGATTCCTGAACGTCCGCGTGTCGGTAGTTTCACTAAAAATATCTATTTATCTGTTAACTTCAAAGAACCAACTCTGCCTTTCTCATGGGTGCAGGTTAAACAGGTTTAGTGTCAAAGACGTCATGTTCTTGTGTCTTTTACTGAACGTTTGCTCACAAGTGGAGATTCTGATAGTATCAAGCATACAAGTTTTTATGTGTTAATAAAATAAGTGTATGGATTGTAAGATTATCTGTAGATAATTAAAAGACTCTAAGTTTTATATATATTATTTGCTTTGTGAAATAGACCAAGATTACATTTTATCTGAGAAATTTTAATAAATTTAATACATTTAATAAATTTTGATAAATTTTAATCCCAGTTCCTTCATTTATAAACTCTGGGACCTTGGGCAGACTTTTCCTCAGTCTCCTCACTATCAAATGGGGGAAGAATAGTATTTACTTCTTACGTTGTCAAAAGGATTACTTACATTTATATATATATATAAAGTGCTTAGAATAATCCAGGATGTTTAGTAATCGCTGGTGTGTGTGTGTGTGTGTGTGCGCGCATATGAAACAAATAACAGTTTTATCAAAAGGCAGATTGGCATATAATAATCCCTCCAATTATCTGTCTTTATCTATCTATAAATCTGCCTTTTCCTCTATGTTTCAGTTTAGGACAATTAGTTGTGAGGAAATGTCACATTGTATGTAGTTCACAATGTTGATCAGTTTTGTTTTCTTTTTAATTTTTTTTAATGTTTATTTATTTTTGAGAGAGAAAGAGAGAGTGTAAGCAGGGGAGGGGCAGAGAGAGAGGGAGACACAGAATCCAAAGCAGGCTTCAGGCTCTGAGCTGTCAGCCCAGAGCCCGACCCAGGGCGCGAACTCACGGACGGTAAGATTATGACCTGAGCTGAAGTCAGACGTTTAACTGACTGAGCACCCAGACACCCCAAAATTGATCAGTTTTTTAATGCAACATGCGGCTTGCATTCTGAGGAACATATTGTAGCTTTCAAACTGTAAGCCAGTGTCTGTCCTGATCTGGTGAATCTAAAAATCAAAGCAAGAAGATTTTGTTTTTCAGTATTTTTTCCGTACCTTCTTCCCATTTGACGTTCACTGTGATGCATGAAAAAATCAAGAAGAAATTATGGAATGATGGTGAAATTACAGCAAAGCGAGGCGACAAACCAGACCACGGGGTAGCAGCACCAAGCTCTCTGTCTTCTTCCCATGGACATCCATCCACACAGCTGTTTTCACCACGTTCCAGTAATAAACCCTCACTAAATTCCTTGAAGTGATTGGGTCCTTGAGTTCAGGCTCTGATCCTGGTGCATAAATCTCTCTCGTAGATTTTAAGCATTTCAACGACTTTGCTTTTCCCATGGTTTATTTCTTATTCCCAACAACTAATCGCTCCGCTTTTTTTGTTTGTTTGTTTTTTCCATTTGCAGTCTTTTGGGTCTCATCGCTCGATTGCCACGACTACATTTTACTTTCACTTTGAGGTTCAACTTGAAACCATTAACATGTAAGATTCCCATTAAAGTAAGAAAGTGTGTATTCTCCAGCCATCAGATGTGCTTAAATCGCGGAATGGAAAACATTTACTTCTATATGAATGGAAACACTATCGACTTGTACACAATTTAAGCTAGGAGAGCATCTTCAGTCTCTCTGTGGGCGAGCGATAAAAAGCTGTAGCTGATTATGTGTGTGCCTGTGTTGGGAACTGTTTGTGATGTTCTAGCTCTGAACATGTATTAAAATTGCCATCTGTAATATGAACATTTTGTATGATTCTTGGATTTCTCAGTGCTTTCTCCCAGTGACAGAACAGCACTTTGTGTTTTCATATGTGCCCCTGAAATCTGATTTTATATTCTCAGTTTTAACTTAAGCTTTAGAAATTAGTATAAGATGGAAGCCAGCTTATCATTACTAAGCCCCCTTATGGTTTTGTATGTTCTGGAGAAAACTCAAGTCATTATTTTAAAAGTCCACACGCGCTATCTGGAATCAAGGCTGATTGCCCTCACGAATACACTTGATTTAAGAAATATTATGTCAGAAGATGATTCAGATCTTTAAGAACTACTAGGCATGAAGGATAAAGTGATTCTTTAATTGTTCAGTGATTTTAAAAAAAGGTTCAGCAATACAAACTCCACATCTGCTTCAACTGCAGACATATAAAACCAGTGTGACAAAAAAGGATCATTAAACAATCTGATTTTCTTGTTGGGAGGGTTTAATGCTGTTGGGTATAGTATTAAAATGCAGAATTTGATAGCATGTCTTAAACTTTTAATGATGTGTCCATGAATATAAAACATGCTTCTCCTAGTAACTTTATGACTTCTCCTCTGCATAATTAGTGGTATCTGTTTTATGAGCTTACTGTTGTTTCCTTGATCCCATGAAAATGTGAAACCACTGTAATGATCTACACCATTCCAGAGCTTTAAAGATATGAGCTGTTTCTTAAACTAAATAACAAAAAAAAAAAAAAAGAAAAGAAAAGAAAAAAAATTCTGAAAGTATTATACTAGAGTTAAAGTCATACTGGGACCTTTCAATGTTAAAAAACAAGTCCACACATGTAGGATTTGAAAATAAATACATTTTTTTTACATTTTCCTGGTAGCATTTGGTTTTTAATAAACATGAATAAAGGGTATATCCATCTTTTGTTATATATATAAAACTCCCCTCTTATTAATATGTTTCCCCCCACAGCTGAAATGCTTGGGGAACATCTCAATGAAATGTTTTGAAAATAATTATTTAGATGATTTGCAATCTTCAGTGTTATTAATTCAGGTGAGTGGGAAACACTTCTTTACTATGCATTAAAGACCCACAAAATCTCACACAAGTTATACTACTTGTTCTTTTTAAATTGTCTTCACTATATGTACAAAAGGGTGTCTCTGTACCTTTGATTTTTAGATTGAACCTGGTTATTTTACTTGTCATATAAGAGAGTGCATGTTGTGTAACCCAATAAAACTTCATCATGTTGACTCAGTGGCTGAAATAACTTTGACCTTTTTTTGCTTTTTTACTATTTAGTATTATGAAATGCAATTTTCCTCAAAGATTCTCTATCATTTTATGTGTGTTTTCTTAGTTTTATTACTGGTCAGAAAATTCTCTTAGTAAGTAAATAAATGATATGCTACATCCACATGTAAGAATTTTATCCACAAGAGGAAAATAAGAAATAATTGGCTCAATTTACACATATTTTTAGGGGTCCTATGTTTCTTTTGTTGAAATACAGCTGTGTCTCTGTGTCTCAAAAAGCATTTTTTGAGCATGTACTTCCCAACAGTAAAACAACGGGTTTGGTTCATCTTCTTTAACTGGATTGACTTTTTCGAAGTGAATCGATCAGGGATTTGATGCCTCGTGTAACCTATTTAAGAATAAAAAAAGTTTTTGCAGCTCTTGAAAGTAGTTATCTTTAGGTACCATTTAGTTAGTAAGGTGACACCCACAGTCGACTTCAAGTCGTGGGTTTTCATTATATCTACCAAACAAATACAGCATTCTAACTCTTAATGTTTAAAATTGAGATATTTCAACCACAGGAAATCATATAATTAGAGGATTTGCACCACTTCCTTTCACATTTTAATAAGTAACTTAATTATTTTAGAACTATCTTGAAAATATTCTATTGAAATAATCACAATTGTAAGAAGTGGGGTAGTCCTTGCTTCGAACAATACAAGTGTTTTTAGCAAAAATGGCTGTAAAGCAAATATTAGAAATGAGAATCCGTTTTCAATTTGGCTTGCATTAAGGTTGTTGGGAAAATAATTTCCAACAGAGTGAAATAATTTCACAGAGTGAAAACCGTGGTGATGTAGAAGTCTTTGAGATGGAAATATGGCCCACACGTTCTTGCTGTCGTGTCCTCGGAAGTATTTTAAAACACTTTGGATCATTTCTTTGGTCTTTGTATTATATCAACCAAAGGCATTATTCCAGTACCTGGGGCCACAGGGATCTGCTTTTACACTAACAACTCACTTCCTACCCATCAGTTCTTTGGAATTTCACTATAATAGCACATTTACTAATAGCCCATCGAAAAATCTACCCTTTGAAATTTATAGTGATTACTGTCCTACATTCATTTAAGAGAAACATACTTCAAATCTAGTGACATTAAAATCAAGCAGAATGTTCCCGTTCACTACAGTACTTCTTCAGTCATCTGGTTCCTGACCCTGTGTCCTGAAGTAAGAGTCTTCGTGATATGAGGAATAATAGAAAAAATTTGAATGACTATGATTCTGATATCAAATGCACTACAAATAAAGTTTGGGGTCAGTTGAAATGGGCAGCATTCTATAGTCAAGAAGTTATCCACAGGTTACCTATTCTGGTTTCAAAATGCAAACTTAAATGATAGAATGACCTACCTTTAGCGCCTTACAAGGCTTTAATTCCAACCTAATCTTCTCATGTTGAATTACTACGGTCTATACATTTCGTTTTGTCAAAATAGACTTGGGAGATATATCGTGAGCTAATTTCTGTTCTCATTTGCTATACACACCGCTCGTTCATGAAAACCAATGGCCACTCATGCAAAGTTCGTGTGATTTAAGAATGTAATTTTCCTTTAAAAACACCATGTTTAAATTTTAAGTCAAACAATCATTTTTGGAGGAGTTCATATATTCAGTTTTCTAGGTACTCAAAAAAAAAAAAAAAAAAGCGTGGCAAGAGATGTAAAAGTAACTCTTGTCAATACTGACAGGAGGTCAAAACACTTAGCTTGGACCCTCTTGCCCCCAAGCAGCAGCCTAATGAACAAGGCACCGGAGTTTCCCAGCAGTAAAAGAATTGGGACCATGTCTGGCACATAGTATATATTCAATACATACCTGTCTCCAATGTTCAATTAATGTGTGAAGGATTTAGTGGTTCATCTCTCTTTTTTAAATTTTTTTAATATTTATTCATTTTTTGAGAGACAGAGCATGAGGAGAGGGGCAGAGAGAGAGGCAGACACAGAATCAGAAGCAGGCTCCAGGCTCTGAGCTGTTCGCACAGAGCCCGAGGCAGGGCTCAAACTCACGAACCCGTGAGATCTTGACCTGAGCCGACGTCAGAGGCCTAAACTGACTGAGCCACCCAGGCGCCCCTAATTGGTTCATCTTTGTACCTCTGGATGGGAACTTAATGCACATAATCGCTCATATTAAATAATCGATATACCCCATGTCAGACCCACAGAATTATCTGCGGTACTTTTGGAACCCCATGCTCTTCCACTTCTGGGCCCTTTATTCTCCCTACTTGGAGGAAGGCCCTTTCCCATGCTACACAAACCCCTAAACACCGTCCTCCTCACCCTTCCAGAGCCACCTCAAAATTAATATTATTTTGAAGATCTGTTTGATTTGAAGAAAAATTAGAAAATTAAGCTTGCCAACTGAGAAAATCTTCCAAAGCTGAGAATCGCATGAAAGCAGCACAATTCATTCCAAAGGCCATTTGAGGTGGTGGATGGGGGCACTGCTGGCCCATCAGATGGCGGCTTCTGCTCGTCCATCTACACAGATATGGTCTCCTCTCTACTTCTATCAGCTGGGCACAGAATGGAGACCTCTCCCCTATCCCTCAACATGGATGGGGGCTATATACTGAATGTTTGTGTCTCCTTAAAGACTCATTAATATGTTGAAACCTAATCCCCAGTGTGATGGTATTTGAGAGTGGAGCCTTCGAGAGGTGATGAGGTCAAGAGAGTGAAGCCCTCACGAACGGGATTGGTGCCCTTATGGAAGAGAGTCTGGGGAGCTCCCTAAGTCCGTTCTATCATGTGAGGACACGGTGAAAAGATGATCATCTATGAAGTAAGAAGCAAGCCCCACCAAGCTCTGAAGTTGCTAGACTTTGATCTTGGACTTCCTACCCTCCAGAACTGTAGGAAGTAAATTTCTGTTGTTTACAACCTTCCCAGTCTGCGGTATTCTATTCTATTAGCCCAAATAGACCAAAACAATGAAAACCAGTGGTAGATCATAGACTCTTAAGTGCACCTAATATTTGATCAATGGGAAGAGTATACATCAGAAAAGAGGTCATGCTAGCTGGGAATGGCCCATAGTCACCTGGACTTGCCATCTCGTGAACCCAAGAAGCCCTACACTGGAGCACCATTAGGATCTCATGTTTTCTGCATATTTTCTCACTGGGTTGGCCTTTACTCCCTGTAATTGTGTGACCTATCTGACATGAATGTTTTCTGATTGCTGCTTCAGAACCTTTGGTCAGTGCCTGCCTGGGGACCATGGCACACCACATGAACTATGAGATTTGAGTTAGGAAGGGCAATTAGAAAGGTAATTCATGGGGCGCCTGGGTGGCTCAGTTCGTTAAGCATCCGACTCTTCATTTCAGCTCAGGTCATGATCTCATGGTAGTGAGATTGAGCCCCTCATTGGGCTCCGTGCTGGGCGTGGAGCCTGCTTAAGATTCTCTCTTTCTTCTTGACCCTCCCCTGCTCACTTGTGCTCTCTCTCTCTCTCTTAAAAAAAAAAAAAGGTAATTCATTCACTGAGGCAAGCGATAATGAAAATCCATTATGAACATGGAGAGGAGAGGCAGATTTGAGAGGGTACATTTTAGACCCATTATGCTGCGATATTAGCCAACACTTCAGAAAGCCAATATTTCTTTTATAAGGTTTTTATTTTGAAGTATTTCAAACGAAAACAAAATTAGAATAGTATAATAAGTCACACAGAATACATTTCCTAGATGCAACAATTATCAACATTTTGCTGCATTTGTTTATTTTTTTTTTACTGAAGTGTTTTTTTTCAATCTGAAGCATTATCTCATTTTACCCCTACATACTAAAACATATATGCACATAAGTACAATCACGCCAAATAAAATTAGCAGTAACCCATTTATCAACCTCATATGCTATCCATAATCAAAGTTCCCTCCATAAAAAATGACAAAATACAATTCATCCAAGAATGTCATCTTAAATACTCATTTTCTTTTAATGGTGAAGGGCTGGCACTCTAGTTACTTCCAAAGGTACTCACAACTTGTTTTGATTTGTTTAGCTTTTACTCTTTTTTTTTACTTGTTGTGGTATCACAACAAACTCATTTCTTAAAATATCTATTTGGCATGTTATAAATTGATTTCATTTACTTTTTTTGTTTGCTTCAATTGTCCCAACATTGGCCAGTGGAAACATATTTCTTAATTCATGCTTATTGCACAATTATTTCCCTTTAATCCAGATAGATTTTGTGGATATAAAATACATGGTCTTGCATACAATTATCATAAAACTCTTAGAGAGGAAACAATAACTTGTGAAAGGCAAGATCCACAATATTGTGTAATCCTCATTTGAGCATTAAAACTTTGTTAAAATCGTGACCTAAAATTAAATAATTTGAGCCTATAAAATAACCAACTTAGAATACTCTTGGATATTGCTACATTTGGCAATTCTAAGCTTTGTTAAATGAATTCCCTACAGTATTTGATGTTCGGTTCATTTTCCCCAATGGTCAATTTTCGTGTCTACGTTAATGTTAGAATCTTTCATGGCTCCTTCTTTTTGCCAAAGCTGATAGTCTGGATATCCATTTTAGATAATCGTTGTTTGATAAATAGATGAGTAGAACAATATGAGGCAAAATTAAGCTTAATTGCCCGGCATATAGGCTGAAAGGTATAATTCACTGATTCCCATCCATCTTCAATCATGCAAATGCATGAGGTCTTTACTTCCTCGTAGTAACAGGAAGTTCAGACACCCAGTCAAATCCCATCCTAGTTTCCAAACTTTTTTTTTACTTGCCAAGGGTTCAATCTTACCTCAGATCGTTGATGGCAGTGGAAGACACTGAGACTGAGCTGTGCTTAAAGTATGAACAAAAGCTGGGTGGGGTCCCCAACCGACAACATTGCTGGAAATCTGTTGCTCCCTGTATGAACTAATCTTTAGGAGCTGAAGATTCGACCTTAATCTTCTTAATGTGATGTTCAGTGAAAGGATCCCAGGCACTATTAGGGTGGGGTCCTTTGGAATAAAGCTCTTTCAATTCTTTTTGCCTCATAGGCAGAGATTTTGGTGGCACAGGCCAGTGACCCTGGGCACTGCAATCTCTCTCTCTGGACAAAGCAGCCCAGGAACACTTCGACAGTTGGGATCTCCAGAGTGGGAGACTTGAGGCTTCTCAGAGATCAGAGGCAGCAGAGTCTGTCTAACAGAGCATATGGGCTGCAGAGAATGGAGGGAGGGCAACCAGCAGGTGGAGATTTCTCTGGGTGTGGAACTACGGAGATTGTGGGTACAAGCTGGCTGTTCCAGACTCCTCTGCTCCGTCTGTTCCCAGTGGAGCCCCCAAAGACCCTTTACAGTGACTCTTCCAAAAACATTCCTTCCTTAACAGCGAGTTCAGGTGTAAAGGCAGCACTTTCTGTGAGGCATGAATCCAGTGTAACAACTCCTGGTGATCAGTTTAAAATCACAACCATATTCCAGATCCCAAATTAACCTCAAGTGTGCCATGAATCCACAGGATGGGATCGTAGAATGAGTTGCCTACCCTTTCTCTTCCTTAGCACACTCTCTGTAACCTCCAGCCCTGAACCCAGTGAAGTAGCTCTGAACATAATCTAGTGTTGGTTTTCACTCATTTTTTCGTTCTTACTCAGTTTTCCAGCACAAATTTCCCGAAAATCTTTTATACTTCTCACGCTTTGTTCGATGCTGAGCATACATTTTTGAAGAATACAACAGAGTATGAGAAAATCAGTTGTTTTGTGGGAAGTACTTGGTACAGGGGAATGCATGAAAATAACAATTATCTTGGACTTAGTGGAGGGGATTCTCAAAAGGCTTCTTAGAGGCAGTAGTAGTTAAGTTTAAAGATGAGGTGAAGTTCCCAAACTAAAAAGTGTTCTGGCAAGGAAATGTTGTCCCTGGTAGAATATATAAATAAGCCCAGAGGTGAGAGGGAGCATGGGATCTTCCAAAAACTAGACAGCTGAGGTTTAGAGTTCAAGGATGCAGTCTCTAGAAACTAGGCTGGAGAGATATAAAAAGTCAAAATCACAAAGGGTCTTAAAGCCACATTACAGTAAGTTTGGTCTTCATCCTGAGAACAAAAAAAAACATGGGAAAATTTTTTTCAAGTTTTTAATTAAATTCAAATTAGTTAAGATACAGTGTTATATTTGTTTCAAGTTTACAATATAGTGATTCAACACTTCCATATAACATCCTGTGCTCATCATAACAAGTGCCCTCCTTAATCTCCATCACCTATTTAACCCATCCCTCCACCCACCTCCCCACTGGTAACCACCATTTTGTTCTCTATGGTTAAGAGTCTGTCTCTCGATTTCTCTCTCTGTCTCTTTCTCTCTTATTTTTCCCTTTGCTTGTTTGTTTTGTTGCTCAAATTCCACATATGAATGCAATCATATGGTATTTGTCTTTCTTTGACTGACTGACTTCGCTTAGCATTACGCTCTCTAGCTCCATCCATGTCATTGCAAATGGCGAGATGGAAAACATGGAAATGCTGTAAGTTAATAAAGACTGGGTTTTATCTGAGAAGAAATGCTCTGAGGACGGCGTGGAGAAAGGCAGAATGACTGAAAAGCTGTAAGAAGAGCATCCACGGTGCTGAGCAGCCACCTGAGTGAAAGGAGATGTGGAGGGTGAACTAGGGAGGTGGCAGTAGGGACAGTACTAAGTGGAAGGACTTAGGAAGTGGTTAGGACATGGAGCAAACAGGTCTTGTGAGTGGTCTGATGTTTAGGTGGGATGGGAGGAGCCAAAAGAAGAGTTAAAAATGATATCCAGCCACATCCCTGGCTGGATCAACTTTGTGAATGGCAGTGCCATGGAAAAGATAATTACAGGAGAAGCAGAAAATGGAGCTGAGGAGGGGCCAGAGAAAGAAAAGGAAAAAAAAAAATCAGATTTGTGAGGTGTTCAACACAATGAAGAGAAGTTGAAAATGTTTCTCAAGCTTTTGACATGGAAGATTGCACAATTGGTTACTTCAACCACAGTGGAGACCAAGGAGGGGAGGAAGAAGACGTTTGACTGGGATGGGGAAAATCGGTGCTTTGTTTTGGACCAATTGAGTTGGAGGTTTGTGAGACATCCGGGTTGAGCTCGGCAGTGAGCCATTGACTATTTGGATCCACAGAGAGAAAGAATCCCGATCCTTAAGTGAAAGAGACGGCAAAATATAACCTTGACTTCAAAACATTTTGTAGGAACCTTATCATAGCTTTCTTTACATTATCTAGAACACTGAGCTCTCTTGTAACGTTTCTCAAGGTTATCTTGAGCAAAACTACAACTGCTTTTCCATCAACAAACAAGATCAAGAACTTCTGGTGAAACTTGAAAAGTGCTTTCTGGGATAGAAGTTGAAACCAGGAATATGGGGTCTGACAGATCTAGGTCTGACTACTTGATCTACCACTGACTTGTAATGTCACCTTGAGCAAGTCAATCTCTTCGATCTTGTATTTTTTCATCTGAAAAATGGGGCTAGTAATATCCCACCTTGGAGGGTGTTTGTAAGCATGAAATTAGATGATACATGAAAAAAAATCTGGTTTCGTAATTTGCACCTAATCGAAACTCAGTAAAGAGCGACTATTATAATGATTTAAAACCATATTTGCTGTACAAATAGTTTACTCCGGAAAAATCTCAAAGAACCACCTAAGCTATTTCCTAGAGAGGATCTATCAATTCCCATACACGGAGCCAAGCATAAAAGTCTCCGATGCCTTGATCTTGGCTTGCTACTAAACAGAAGCTAGGCACAAAAATTCTTTACTCCTTGTGTAATTACTTCCCCTTTTCAAATCACGTCTACTTTTTCTCCTGCCTCAGCTCCTTTTAGTGTTAGCAGCGTTTCGTGCATAATAAACTCAAGATTTTCTCAAACGTAGAATTTGTTCGAGGGTGTAATTACTATTTGTGAGCCACCACGGGAGGGATAAGATAAGAGAAAATAGCCAATAGCATTGCCCTCAAGGCAGGGGCAATCCAGTAGAGGAGTCTTTACAATGCAATGCATGAGTGAAAACTAGTATCATATGTACAAGCTATTAGTTAGATAGTACCAATAGCCCACCTTTGATATAAACTTGGGTATGCCTTAATAAGCACATAGTGGTTGCTGTTTCTTCATTCATATCTAGAAACCCAAGCACATTGTGAATGTGGCCACCTGATGGCTTTCTCCAATATATGGAAGGATGTGTATACACCAGTCCCAGAAAGATGATTTCACTGGAAAATAACGTTAATGTTAGCCTTTTATAAAGATGTGTGAAATCTGGAAAATGCTGCCAAGAATTTCTCCACTGCGTCACCTTTTAATTCACACAGAGCTAGCATCAAGTCAAAGTCTATGGAGGCATCTCTTCTGTCTTTTCTGCCCATCTGCCCTTCCCCCGTCCCTTGCTCCAAGTTCCTAGCTTCTGTTCAGTAGCATGCCAAGGTCAAAGCATCAGAGACTTTTATTCTTGGCTCTATTTATGGGAACTGATAGATCCTTTCTAGGAAAAAAAACTTAGGTTGTTCTTTGAGATTTTTCCAGAGTGAACTATTTGTATAGCAAACATCATCAACAATCAAACAACATATTTCTCAGGCTACATTTTACCATGTCTCAAGTGTAATGCTCAAAGATCTTACTCTGGGCAAGGAGAGAAAGAAATGAAGAGTTTGAAGAAAAATGAAAAATTTGCCCTACCCTATAACATTCTGAAAATGGAGGGAAGAAATACCTCTGATTTTTGCCTCTGACCTCACTGAAGAGGCTTCCTAGTTGGTCCCAGTTAATGGAAATGTTTAAGTCAGTAGAGAACTTTGACGACTATACTCTGAAAATAGTAGCAAAGCAAGCAGTATTTTCTAATAGTTCCAAATGGAATAGAAGGGTATTTTATTTATGAAACCCTGTTATTGGGCATAAACAGCCCCTTAGCAATGAAAAACAGGGAGTAAGACAGAATCATCTGATCCCAGTATTAATAACAAACTGTTTACATTAACACAGGCTAGGGGCGCCAGTGGGTTAAGCACCTGACTCCTGATTTCCACCCAGGTCATGATCTCATGGTTTGTGAGATCGAATCCCATGCTGAGCTCTGCCCTGACAGCGTGGAGCCCGCTTGGTGTTCTCTGTCCCTCTCCCTCTCTCTCTGCCCCTACCTTGCATGTGCATGGGCTCTTTCTCTCAAAAATAAAATAAAAAAATAATAAATGAACAGTCTATTCAATTCAATAAAAGTTTTTAAAATGCCTGTTATATACCAGAGTAGTAGGTCTTAAGTTTAACAAAGATAAGGTCCCTGCCTCCTATAAATAACAATCTAGTGAGATAGACTAACAAGTAAACATATACTATAAGGGGCTGAAGATTTAAATAGAGATATAAAGTGTTAGGGGGAAAGTGAAGTGCATTTGTGTGCATGTCTGAGGAGGCGGTTGGAGGTTTGAAAAACGTCTGGGCAAGTTAAGGAAGGGAGCTGAACAAATAGATACAGCGATAGGCATGTTTGAGAAAATTATTTCTATCTTATGAGTTTGCATCAGGATGGTGTGAGCACCATTCAACATGACTCTCTTTGCCAGTCCCTCTGTGTACTTTGAGGACCAACGCAGATACTGTCCCCTTCCTCTGTTTGTCCCATTTATTCGCTATTCGCCAGTTTAAAAAATTTTTTTTTCAACGTTTATTTATTTTTTGGGACAGAGAGAGACAGAGCATGAACGGGGGAGGGGCAGAGAGAGAGGGAGACACGGAATCGGAAACAGGCTCCAGGCTCCGAGCCATCAGCCCAGGGCCCGACGCGGGGCTCAAACTCACGGACCGTGAGATCGTGACCTGGCTGAAGTCAGACGCTTAACCGACTGCGCCACCCAGGCGCCCCAACTATCCGCCAGTTTAGAGAAGAAATACTGATTACCCTCCCTGCATAATTTCACCTGTGACACTCTGTGTTGGCAATAGACGACACAGTAAGGCTGAAGTATAATCCAAAGACCGCCGTTTTAGATCCTGTAACTATGTTCTTGCATCAGCCACTTTGGCTCTTTAGAACGTTCTTTACTATTCCTGCTATTGGTTGGGGCTGGGGCGAGAGGCAAGGCTCCGATGTAGAGAAAGTCAGATTCCCAAATGAAAAGACTTTCTGCAGATGACTCTGACGCTTTTTAAACAGTTGCTTTGGAGAAATGTCCCATCACTTTGGAATAATTAACATATTAGATCTTAAGAAATTTTTCTTTTTTTTGGAATCAAAAAATTTTTTTAACATGCTTGTTTCTTGGCTCCAAGAACAGACTGTTTATTAGGAGATTAAATATTCCAAAGAGCTCAGATTAAGTGCTGGTTTAGAATGCCTTTCCTAATTCCGATTAGCAGGGTCACCCTTGGATGTATATTGTAAGAGAGAGCTGGGAGAAGGGGAAATTATACTTTATAATATACTTTATAATAACTCCACTTTATTTCCTCTTTGAGGAATAGTTTATCTTATTTCCAAGGGAAAGGGGAAATATGTGGACATTTATGTAAGTTAGAAATATGCACCACTGATATTCACAGAAATTAAAAATTGTAATCAAGGGGCTATAGGCAACAGGTAGCTGATAGTGAGAAGTATCAATAAATAAGGGCTTGGGATGAAGAGTAGAGTCTGTAAAATGTAACTGGGATGGGGTTGAGGGTGTGGAAAGTAAATGATGTAATTAAGTATTTGGTCAGTAAATATGGTGGCTTGACTTCGTCACAAGAAACTGCATTAGATAAGAGTACCCTTATTATATGGCCTATTGCTTACTTTGAAACGTGGAATTTAAGAGCACGATAACAGGTTAGGTTCATCTATCCTGCCCTTCTGGTGGCAGAAATGATCTTCCAGGATGGTTAAGTGATCTGGTTAGAAAGAGAAATGAGAGTTATCCTAACTCTGACTCCAGGACTCTCGAAACTTCACCAATTTTTTAAATGCCATTGGTGGCTGAAAAACTAAAGCACAGACATGATATTTAAATTTTATCTACTGTGTAATTTGCAAAATCAAGGGTCCACTATATTAATGAATTAATTTGCTTTTTCTGATGAAAAGGCAGTGGCTTTGTGCCATTAAAAGGAATCGGCTTATTTTCTGCCACTAGGTGGCATGATATGTTTTTTTTTCTGCCACTCCTTTGAAAAGGAATCTGTTCCTGTCCTTACAGACAGACAGACAGATAGACAGACAGACAGACACACACACACGCACACACACACACTCATCCATTCTTGGAGGACATCTGTCATTTTAACTGCTATTAATTTTGACTTGGGGTATCTGTAAAATACTTCACATCAAAATCAAACCTATTACTTTCCACTTTTTTCATTACATGGTTTCTGCTCCTCTGATACATGTCTGTTTCGTCTAGTCTGTATGGGAGGAGAAACTAGGTTTGGTTTCAGTTCCTGTTTATGCTCAGTGCAATAAATGATGGACAAAGTCTCTTCTCTTTTTTTGCCTTTTGGAGAGAAGAAGAGAAACAAAGTTCTAGTTGATTCTTAAGTGGCCACGTATTCATCCAATGTCTAGTAAGAGGTAATCATGTAATAGCGAATTATCGATTAACAATATTTTGGCTATTACCTAGCTTAGGATCTTCTTATTTCCCATCCCAGAGAACATTGCCAAGTGGAGGTCCGAGTCCTGAGGAGCAGCTATCTGTTTAAGTGAAAGGAACTGGCAAGCCTGACATGCTCTGAGAGGCACTGGAAAGGCTGAGGATTGAGCAGAAGGAAGGGACTGAAGTGAATTTTCAACTACTTCCCAGGGTCATCAGCCTCACCACCTCCGGGATTTTCTGAGTCATCAGGAGCTTCAGCATGTGAGGTAAAGGAAAGAAACGGCAAGAGCAGGACTTACAGACTCCATCCTTTTGAAGTTTATCTTTCAACCGTGTGTCTTACTTTATGGATGCTTTTCCGTCATCTCTTTGTCATTCCTTCCCTCATCCTCTGCCTTAATTTACAACTCCTTATACTAAATGTCACAGCTTTCCAGTTTTTAGTACCATGTTTTATTATTTTCAACAGAATCATCTTTTAGAAACAAGCAAACACACATTTATGGAAGGTCCAGACATGTAAAAGTTTGTTTCAACCTCATCAAAACATGGAAATCACTGGGGAGGGATGAGGTGTTTTTTTGTTTGTTTGTTTTTGTTTTTTTTTTTTTAAACACGCAGGACCGAATTCACGCCTGACCAATTAAGTCTTAAATTCTAGGGCTTAAGGTGGGACATTTGAATTTCCAGAATAAGCATAAGCTCTCCAGAGTATCTTGATACACATTGAGGGTTGAGACTCTGAAACGCAGTGATATGTCACGTATCGCCTTTCCCTTACACCAGCATCTTGGTCTTACGGAGTTTCCTAGCGACTTGTACTGAAAACTCAGCCATCTTTACCCTTCCCTCTTCTGTACATGTGTGTAATTAGTCCCCACAGTCTGCCTCCTTCATCTCACTAATGTCTTATAACGTTCCACCTTGTCTCTTCGTCAACACCATCATCTCCATCCAAAGCTTCCCACCATTCTCTCTCCCCAACATTGTTGTATTTAGCTTCTTTTGCTGATGGTTGACTTGACGATTTGTGTAGCACTGTCAAATGGCAAAATGACAAGAGGAAGAAATCAGGATAGGAGAAAGGGATATTCCCCTGGGGAATAAAAAACTCTTGTTCAATGTGTAATATAAAAGAAAATCACCTCCACATTTCATTCATCTGGAGGAGAAAAATCAGCATCCAAGAGCATCACCAAGATAAGTTCCTTTCTTCCCTCTAGCAATATATTACTGAATTACCACCTACTGACCTTACCAGAAGGGTAAGATCTATGTATCTCTTGTTCACCATTTTATCCCTGGGGGGAAGCAAGAGGTTTTGTTTTATTAATTGAAGCTACACTAATTGTAAGTAGCAGGAATCATTTTTGAGAGAACTTCTACAAAACAGGCAAGGTATAAGGCTATAGAGAGCAGTGGTTGAATTTAGCCTGGCCTGAGGAAAAAATGGCAAACAAGCCCGAGAGAGCCTATAGGGCTCAAGGCTTCTTTCTTGGTGCTTATTTTATTTTTCTTCTTTGCTCCATAGACTAGCGTTTTGGGCTTCTCAGGCCGTTATGGTATTATATACCTGCCTTCTCCTCCCAGTATATATGAGACAATTGTAGCCACAATAAAAGATTAACGTGTTACTTTCTAACAACCTTCTTGGGGACAGAATCTATTTGGCCCAGCTTGAGCGACATGATCAACTCTGGCCAAGTCAGCTACAAGCTCATGGGGGGTAACTATGGCTGTTGGAGATCTACCCCTGATGGACCTTCCTAAGGTCTCCAAAAAGGAGAATCAGTTTAAGCTGGGCAGATACCCCAAAGATGTCTATTGCCCTGACATGCGGTAGGGATAAAATAAATACTTAGAACACATAAATGAATTAAAAAATGAGTGAACCAAGAGACCCTGTTAGTTTGGGGTAGTCGTCTAATTAACAGAGATTGATGGATACAGGACAATTCATTAAGGAGCTACTTTGTACGAGAGACTGTGCTTAATAACGCAAGGAATAAAAGCTGGAAAAGAAGGTAGCTCCTGACCTTAAGAAGAAAGGGGCAAGAAGAAGTATCATTGATATATAAGGAGAATGGAGACAGTGACAAGAACAACACCAAGTGTTATGGATATTCAGTCAATGGATAGGTCATAATTATCATTGTGTTAGTTAAGTTAATATCAGCTGCCCAGAGATCTCAGTAGATAAACAGAGAAATTCAATCGGCAACAGAGGGTGGGGGATGGGAAGGGGAGCAGACTCTATTGCACAGTCTTTAGGAACTCCAGCTGTGCCACCTCCAGCATGTGGCTTCTTCCATAATCTGAATTCTGCAAATCAAATCCAACCAGCAGAAGAGACAGTAATGGCTCACACGGCAGGGTGTTAGGACTTCTGCTGACAACCCATTGGCCAGTCTACCATCACATGGCTATACCTCACTGAAAAGGAGGCTGGGGGATGTCATCTTGCTATGTTCAGGAGGAAAGGCAGATACATTTTGGGAACTTATAGCTGGTGATGACCATAACAGGATTACAGTCAGGGCAGTGGGAGGGAGGAAAAATCAGAGGAAAAAAAAAAAAAAAGTATTAAAGGATTGCTATGTGAGATCATCTTTGAGGAGTGCATCTCAACTGTTGGAGAAAAGAGTTGTTTTTAGGAAAAAAAAAAGAAAAAGAGGATAGGGGCAAAGATACGGAGTTGAGGGAAATAACTGTTGGGGGAGTGGTAGATATGGAGTAGCTGAGTTCAAATGTAACAAAACCCAAAAAAGGTAGATGTCTTTATTTGGCTCTTTCTTTTGAAAACATCTTTCTGTAGAACTAAGAATTTATTTTCCCGGACAATGGATTTTGGCTAGAAATTATACTGAGAATTAAATAGCGAGGAGGAAAGAAAGTTTTAAGGAAAAATAATGAACAAAACTTGATTATAAATATCTACCTTGATTATATCTTGTATTCCCATTCTTCCCATCTTCATTCTACTTTTGAGAAAGAGAGAGTGTGAGCGCGAGTGGGGGGAGGGGCAGAGAGAGAGAGGGAGGGAGAGAATCACAAGTAGGGTCTGTGCTGTCGGTGCAGAGACCAACACGGGACTGGATCCCACCAACCGTGAGATGGTGACCTGAGCCAAAATCCACAGTCAGATGCTTAACAGAATGAGCCGCCCAGGTGCCCCTGACCGCTTGCATTCTAAAAGTTCTTATTCATTTAAGTGATCTCTACACCCAACGTGGGTCCGGAACTCACAACTCTGACATCAAGAGTCGGAAGCTCGACCAACTGAGCCAGCCAGAGGTCGCCTGAATTTCTGCAGTATAAAAATTTCCAACTATCGTCATTTTCTTTTAAAATACCAAGATAGCTTTATGATTGTGTACAGAAGCGGTGCAGGTTTATTTGTCAAGATGGAGATTTAAAACAATCAAGACCAATATTAATATATTTTTATTTTTCCTACCTTAATCTTCTAACTGAAGTCAAATATATCCATACAACTGTATTTATATGTAAATGTTTTACCTTGGATGGCATTAATCTCAACAAAATATCTTAAGAGAATAATGGGAGGGTTTTTCCTTTTTGTTAGAATTTCTTTTAAATCAGACATCTGGTATTTGGTACTCGACTTTTATTAGACCGATTGAGCACTTTTAAAGGGGGATAAATCATATGACTTTCATTTTAATTTTTACTGTAATGGCTTAACGTAGCCAACATATGCTGAGTAATAGCATTAACATAAAATCAGTAAATGAAGGATTACAATCTGTCTGTGTTCAATTTTGCAAAGACACTAATTAGAGAAACGTTTTTCAGATCAGCAATTTTTAAAAATTATAATAATATAACATAAATGCTTGGGTTTTAGCGTGTTGCTATTGGGAAAGAAAAAATTGCAAGGGAAGTGAACACTTTCGATCTGCTTCTAAGTTGTGGAGAGCCTAGGAAACTCATTAGCATGACCCTGTCCCCACCACCAGAAAGCATTTGGACAAACAGTTTAAGCCATTTCACAGTTATTTATTTGAATTAGAAATATTAACTTGAAAACTAGAATGATTTGAGTTGGCCTAAGGATGATGGAGGTTTCTCAACATCATAAGGAACATTCATTTTAATTTTCTCATTTGACTAACTTGGATATAAGAAAGACTTTCTATCCTATTTCTTCATTTTTGGCAGCCAGCCAGCTATGTTCTATGGTTCTCCTTATTGAGGTGCAAAACAGTGTTTGGAATTAAGCTGGAATCTTATTTACAGATTTAAAATGTCTTGCTGAATGTCCTTAAATATGGCACGTCTCTGTAATTTCTACGCAGAAATCGAGCAAGAAGGATATTGAGGCAATATTTACTAGTTTCCTTAAATTCCTCCACTTATGAGCTGCATAAACAAGAAAATTCAATGGGTTAGTCTTACCACAGAGATCCTAATTATAGATACTTCGGGTTCATATATATGACCACTAATTCAAAGGAGATTTTGACCAGTAACCTAAAACGTGGCAAATCATGCTGTAAGAGATAATTTTATGGCTTGTAAGATAATTTGGAGAGGTGTTGCTCCGATGAAAAGAATAAAAGGCTTTCCATTCGGTGAGACAGAACATTATGACACTTCTATCCATTTTAATATCATGAATAGGACAAACACATTGCATTCATTGAGGGTTTTTCAATTAATAAGAAACATATATTGGTTGTATTTTGCTGTTTGTAGGCCTTCACTCTAGTCATAATTTCTTCATAGTGCAGAAATCCAAAACAAGACAAGCCAAATCACTGGCTCCATTTGCCAAGTCAGTATATCCAGCCTTTGAGGAACTTGCAGAAAATGGTTTTCAGAAATGCAAGCATGTCTTCGCCCTGCTTTATTCCCTCAAATTAGTCTCCCTGATATCTTAAAGGTCCTAAATTTCAGCCATTTTTGTTCTCATTTTTTTTGTTCTCTCTTTTTCTGTACAATCTGGAGCAAAGACAGCGTATAGGGAGAAATCTCACGGGGTGTCACAAAGACTCCTCCTGCGGTGTGCCAATTTGATCCGTTTTCTTCTTAGACAGAGAGTAATGGCCACTACCAGATTCATTAGAAACTAGACAATAAGGCAGGAGAATTGCATTAAAAGATATAAATATATGTAATGAAAAAAAAAAGGTACTGAGTCTGGTGTGTTTCCTTAGTCTTTCTATTTTTATATTATGTTTTATTTGAATATTGCTCTTGGCAAAACAAAAATACTATAATATACATGATTTGTATCCTCAAGGAGTTTATTATGAGACAATAAACACACCTGAAACAATCTATGAGCAATTCAAATAACAAATAACAAACTGAGAAATTAAATATAATTATTTCAAGTAATCAAATATGTGTGATACAGCTAATAGTCAGGACATGAGTGGGAGTTTATGAGTCCAGTTTATGTGTGGAAGTAACTTGAGTTGGGCTTTGGATTATCTAAAGAAAAGAGTGAAAGTCCAGAGGTTGTCACTGAATGGATGGAACAGAGAGAAAATTCCAAGTATGGTAAGCATTGATGTGGCAGAGATGACCTTGGGGAGGCCAGAGTATCACCTTGAGTGTGCTGAGTCAATGAGGACATTTCTAAGTTTATTTAGCATCCATCAAAGACTCACACGTGAGGCCTTTGGAAGGGTGTGCGGATATAACCAAAGAAAGGGAAACAAAAGATCTGCATTGACTGCTTTAAGATTTGGGCTAAGTCTAGCGTTATTCCAAGTATTTATCCCTCGTCCTTTCTGTTTCCCAATTTTCAGACACTACCTGGTGAAATAAAATAAAAGGAGACGTTTTTCTAAACTTTTCCATGCATTCTGCTGCATTAATTTACATCTGAGTAGCGATGCCCGTGAGCAGAATGGAGCTGTAACATCTTTTCACCTGCTAGGGTAGTTCTCACTGAACAGACCTTTGTGTATTTCTTTACACCCATCAGTCTCTACACACTTGCCAGGGGTTTGGAGCACGTGACAGTTTTGGTAACTGGTCCAACTTTCTTAGGAAAGTGCAACCACTGGTCGTCTCCCAATGAAAACTTTCCTCAAGTGTAGGTATATATTTTGTTTGGAATATTTTAACTGGATTTTTCTCCCCAGAGAGAAAAAGTTTTCATTACATAACATACAGTCTCAACATGTTTGGATCAGTATTTTCTGTCCAGTATCTATGCCTTTTAGTCTCTTTATACTTGTTTATCTCAAGTAGAGGCATTTGACATCATGAAGCCACTGGAATTCTCCATCATGGGGAGCCATGATGTCATAGGGGAATTGGACAAGCTTAGCTCAGAACAGTTTCAGTGAAACTTACTCATGTCACATCTTATTCACTTAGCCTTTGAATTGCTTCTTTGTATCAAACTGAAGGGCTTTAGTTTTTCTAGTTAGATGTAAATGACAGACAATGCAAAAGAAAGCTTAAAAATGGTAAATTCCCTTCAATGCACATTTTCTCCTATATCAGATCCCAGGTTTTCTATCCTAGTTGTTCCTAAGTAACTCAAAATGTCCACAGTTGTGTTAAAATGAGGAAAAGTGAAGTTCTGATTACTGAGAGTAATTACAGAGACAGTGATAAAAGAAATTGGTTCTGTTCTCTGTGCAGTGTTCCAGGTTAATGAATCTAGCATAGAGTAAGATGTTATTTTGTATGCAATCACAACCCTTATCTGATTTGCCTTCCTGTGGTACAATGATGAGGATTAAGCATTGTAAAATGTACATATGCTACATATTTAATTTAGCTTGAAAAAATACCATTTGATTCTACCACATAGCCCAGGGCTAGCATTTCCCTCTCTAAGGCTAAAGGAACCTGACTGAGCATTTTCAAGGAGCAATTGCAATTAGAATTTCCTTCATAGACTTTCCCGAAAACCCAATAAAAAGAAATAGAAAGGCGAGGCTGAGCCTATTACATTTATTGTAGGCCCACTGCCTGCTTTCTATTAAGTTTGACAGTATTTATTTTTGAAGCTAGGATAATGTACAAAACTGTGGCTGTAAATATTTTCCCCAAAATATCAAATATCAAATACGCAAACCCTAAATAATAATAATGAAAAGTGTGGAAAGTGACAAAGCTCAAATTCTCCTCCCTACTGCTAAGTCTCAGAAATTCCACCGAGTGGACAGACACTGATACTTCCTGTCTCACTGTAAAGTCTTTTGGTGCTTAGATTTAAGTCTCCACTGAGCATTTTGAAAACAGATGTTGGAAATATTTCTCCATTATATATTGCCTAAATTGTATCCTGAATAAAAACTCTATTTCTTAACCAGTTTAAAAAAATTGTCCCCATTTTTAGTCCATGATGGTATATCAATTGCATTCAGTTAATCCATTGCTGTTCCAATAAAATTGTGTCATCAGTTATGAAATGGGGGTATGTTTTATGAAACAATTAATATTTGTATTATTACCTGTTAAGAAAATTCTAGAAAATTCAAAGGAGTTTTTTTCCCCTTTGAAGTCCAGTGTTATAATATTTTCAGTATAACTGTAAACCTGTCTTTAAAAAGTTGTTACTTATAAATCCATTTTCCCATATTATACGCCCAAATTCTAGGCCCTGTCCAAAACTTAGTATTTCTCCCCTACATTTTCTCTTTTGATAGCTGGTCATGTGAAAAAAAAAATTATGTTTCTCTAAGCAGAATGATTTTTCCAATGAATAAAATCTTAGTCCAATGTCCCCAGTAAGAACCTGACCAAGTAACCTTTTTGGTATGTTGTAGAATTTCAAATTCTCCTATGCGCAGAATTTCCTCACAAATGTAGCAAAATTACTGTTCCTACTTTTCAGGGTTTTTTTTGTTTTTCGTTTTTTTTCCTGTTTTAAATAGCGGACTTGAAATGACCAAATCTGATTGTCTTTCTTATGGACTATCTTTATTATAATACGTATTGTAAAACTTCAAGCTTCGTCATTATTAAACTGGCTATTACTTCTGATATTACCTTTTAAGCAAACGGTATTCATTTAAATTTGGGTTCTGTGAATTTTTGATTTTACAAGAACCCTTTGGCTTCGGAAGGGGAATGAGAACATCTCTGAATTCTTCCACCCCTCTTTAACCGTGGGGCTCAATATACTTTCCACTAAAGGAGTGAGCATTGTCAAGTAGTTAACATAAGCCATTGGAAAAATCCCTGAACTTCGTATGGGCAGAATAATTGCACACAAATGCATTCAGGAATCCTATGGAAAATATAGTGCTGTTAACTGGCATGGTTACAGCACAATTTAGCAAGTATGTTAGAACAAATTACCCCCTTTAACCGTAAGCCATTCTGTTTCACGCTTTTTAATGAAGGCCTGTGCCACACACCAGAATACTTCTCACCTCATTACTACTCATAAAAAGCAATGATCCATTCAAAGGTTCCTCATATCTCCCATATGAGCGGTAAAGAGCTTCGCCTCTCATTCTGGCACAAAAGACAAGGAAGCTTCTTCCCGTCCAGTCTTTGAAGTTGATCGTTAGAATGTTTACCAGATAAAAGAACTCAAAAATTTATCTGCCTTATCTCACTGTTGTCATGGGTTAATGTTCTACCCTTCCCTTAAAAACAAAACAAAACAAAACAAACAAAACAAAACAAAATAAAACCTGAAGACAGATCTGTTCTTGTTTCGGGAGTCCATGAGATTTGCGAGACTGTTAGTGAAAATTTTTCTCCTTTAGTATTCACAAGGCATTTTCAAAGAAACTCTAAAAAGCAGGAAGAACTTAATGGGCCACTGAAATACAAAGTATGGATTCAATAAAAAGGCAGGCAGAGAAGAAATCTGGTAGGCCAGTTTAGGAGAAACAGTTCAATTTTTAAATTAAACTATTTTCCCTCTCCCCAGAGTAGCATCCAAAAAAAAAAAAAAAAGTTGATTATCCTATTCTTGAAACATACTAGCTTTTTATATCTGTTACTGATGGACAGATTTCACCTAGCCTGGAATATTCTCCCCACCCTCCATTAATTTCAGGGACAATATATAATACTATTCAACATACATTTTTTATGTTCGATAAAATTTGAGGTGAATGCATGGTTTTGGGATGGGGGTGTAAGTGGGGAAGGATACATGTTTTAATATTTTTTTTTCCCAAAGGTATTACAGGGCAATTCCAACTACAAAATTTTGTACTTCTTTTTTTAAAGCTCCATGTAATAGGAATGAAAAAGCCTATATACTGAAGAGAAGGAAGATATCGAAAAATATTGTGTGTACAACTTTACCGCAGTTCAACCAGCAAGAGAAACAGTTGTTTATCTTTATCACACAAGAATTTTCAGTTTGGCCATTAGCTTAATGGTACCCAACAGAATCACAACATTTGCAATTCAAGAAAAAGCCCACGCCAGTCCTAAAATAATTTGAAAGCAGAGAACTAGCAACTAAATTCCGTCATGTAACAAAACACTGAAATCGGGCGCGTGTTATAAATTGCAGTGATGTTTAAAAACCCATTCCTCTGCAGGAAAAACATGTTTTCATGTAAACTTTTTGGTGACATTTCCAACTTTCTTTGTGGTATCGCGGAAAATATATCTGATCACCTGATGCAGTGCTGTCAAACCCTACCAAACACTTAAGCTGAGCAGTTTCTAAATTAAATTGGTACTCTCCAGGCGCTTTCCCAGAAACGCGAGCTCAGGTCGGATCACACTCACCAAGCTACGAGAGGGAAATGTCGGTACTGTACTTTAATAGGCTCTTGGAAGCACGTGCTTGCAGAGACCAGTCGACCCCGGCAATAATAGCTGCACAGCTTTGTTTCATTTGAAAACATAAATCTGTACACACATACTTAGTTAGACATATATCCATGTATACAGAAAAAAGTTCAGCTAATAATAAAAGAAAGGATGAACATTTGGCACTGTAGATGTTGACAGCATTATGCAAACTTTTCAATATTCCCTTGCATGCTCAACTTTAACTTTTGTTTATAAAGTCCACTTAGACATAATTTACAACTTCTGTTAACTTAAGCTGGGTTCTGTAAAATCTGTCTAAAAAAATCAGCCCAGAGTGCTTTTGAGATGTTACAAATATATCTAGATATCAAACATGGAGCCGTGCAAATTATATCCATTTTGGAAACTCTGGGTTTGTATTTATGTACATAATATATTTCAGCTCTGATGTTCTAACGTGATGAAGCAAGTCTTGCTTTTTTTTTTTTTTTTTTTTCCCTGCCTTTTCCAAGTATTGCTGTAGTATCTATGAAAGAGAATTAGGAGCTCAAGAAAAATAAAATGAGAGGTCCTGGAGGTTGTCACTGTTTAACAAATTATTGGAGTTCACATTTTGTAGAATGATTTGGGGAGAAAGATTTAAAAAAAAAAAAAAAAAAAGGCCAAGCGAAACTTCTTGCCAATTACCTGAAGTTCGTAATGTTATCATAGTATAAAGACTTCAGTACTTAAAAACGTTACAAAACTTTATCTGTTCCTTCCCCCCTGTACAACAATTGCAGAAATCTGAACTTCTCATCCTTCGGGACTAGTTAGAAATGTCGAGGAATTGAGATTAAGGGAATGGGGTAAATCCCATCTCTTTATTTGCTCTTCCAAATTTAAATTGCTTTTGAGATCAAAGAGATTGAAGCTGCTCTCAGTGTCCACATTTTACAGTTGCAGAAGAGCAAAAACACTCAGCTTCATTGTTTGCTCTCCTTGCTTTCATCGAGAGAACAGCCTATACTTTTCTCCCTGAAGTAGCCGTCAAGAGTGAGGCGCCCAGAGTGGTGCCCCTTTGACAACATGGCAAAAAAAAAAAAAAAAAAAAAAAGAGAGCATACTCAGTAAACAGTACACATTTTCAACAGGCTTTGGTCAGAGTGAAATATTTCCAGCTCAGGAGGGGAACTGCAGGGCTCAAATGAAATGTAAAATAATGGAGAATAAAATAACTTGATTATATATATTATATTATTATACATATAATATATATTATTGAAGTATAATTACCATACAGTGTTATATTAGTTTCAGCTGTACAACATAATGGTTCAACAGTTCTATAAAATACTCAGTGCCCAACACGATGAATGTAGTCTTCAATGGCCACCAAAGAATGTTTTTATGATTTTGTTGACTATATGCTCTACTTTTCATCTCTATGATTTATTTATTTTGTAACTGAAAGTCTATACCTCTTAATCCCCTTTATTTCACCCCTCCTCCCACCCACCTTATAATATTTTAACGATATAGCAATTTTTCACTATGAAAATATGGACGTAAATCAAGTATTAATATATAAGGGGGGACGAATTCCATATGAAAATACAGCTGGATACACACGCGGAGATCTTCTTACAGGAATGGTAGGCTCATATTTAACTTTGGCCAATAAGAGGTGCTAGACAGAGTTTGGAGAAGAGAGAAAAGACCAGCTTCTTTTGTTTCTATTCTCGATTATGCACCAATAACTCTCCACTCTGGAAGCAAGGAGTTCCAGCTTCTAGCCTTTTCCCCATTCTCCGAGAACCAATCTCACCATGTCCTCCCAGGTATGATCAGGATCTGCTGGTCAGTCCCTTCCTTTGAGATCTGGAGTCGAGCTCTGGCCTGTCCTCAAAGCTTCCAGGTCCCAGTTACCCCACCCACCTCCCTTTGTTCTCCCAGCCTTAGGGGCCCCTGCTCTCTGCAGTTACTACCTCTTGCTGAATGCTTGTGAAGCAGTTCCCAGGTCTCTCTGTTAGAAAAACCAGCCTGGTTTCTGTTTTCCTTTTGGACCCTGGCTGGTATACCCACTTTGCTCCACAGAGCAAAGAATTCTTAAATTCCTCAGATCACCAAGGCTCTGCTCTTGACTTGCCACATTCAGTTCTCTCTGCTAGGTATTTTTTCTGTCCCTGTTCTTTTACCATCCCTCTTTTACCACTTACCTCTCAGCTTTTGCCCAGGTAACTCCTCCTTGAAAGGTCACTTCCTTAGGGATCCTTCCCTGATCCTAGACCAGATTGAATCTCCATCGTCTCACCTTTATAAGACCAGTTACCTCGCTTTCTTGCCCAACATCCCTCTTCTCTCCCTCCTCCGTGCAATGCGAGATCAGGAGATGTATTTTTTTCCTACCTAGTATCAAGCACATTCTAGGCAGTCAACAAATATGGATTGATTATTGATTAACTTAGCTTCTTATAATTGAAAAAAAAAATTGGGTACAGTTTTTCAGCTAAATTCTAATTTTAGATTTTTATTTTTTTTTCCCCCTTCCTTCCTTCGTCCTTTCATTCCTTCCTTCCTTTCTTCTTTCTTTCTGGTAGAGAATTTACTTCCTTTATAATCTCTCTCAGGGCCCCCCTCTTATTCCTGGTGCCAAGGTGCCCTAAGTAAATATGCTCTCTGAGTGAAAACTGTGTGCTTGCTTGCTGAGCAAATACTGTGTTAAGGAAAGTCCTCTAATTTTCCTTCCAACGGGATGACTATCCCAAGCCTCTCTCATGTTCTGGAACTGTCACTACTTTTGCTTTTGGACTTTAATTTTCTGTGTGCCTGCTACTGCCTTTTCCTGCCATTTCAAGGATTCTGGTTCCGAATCTACAAGCACATAGAAAGGCTACTTTCAACTCAACTGATGCACCCCCTCCTGGTACCTAGCTACCTCAGAAGATGGCTCTCTGCCATTAAAGAAGAGTCCAAGTGAAAAATTTACAAAGTTGTTGACATTTCTGTATTAAGGAGAATATCCAAGAAAATATTCTTTGTGGCTCAGAGAAAATAGCGCTTTTGCCATTGTTGCCAGCGCTGTTTTCATACAAACCTGCAACATAAAATAATTTTATTTACACGGCTCCCTTTCTTTCTTTCCCCACACCACTAACCCATGGCGGTGGTAAACCCGAGCGCATCGTTGCCTCCTGCTGTTGTGACAGGTTTTCCAGGTAGTAGCTGTGCAGGTGAGAGTAGTTTTGTTCCACCCCCACAGTAAGTTTCCTCTCTTTGCCCCATCTTCTCTCGGGAAAACGAAATGAAAAGCCAATTCATTAGTAGGTACTACAGGGCTAAGGAAATCAATTTTAAGCAAACAGTGCCTTTGAACTAGAATTTTCTTTCTTTCTTTCTTTCTTTCTTTCTTTCTTTCTTTCTTTCTTAATGTCTATTATTGAGAGAGAAACAGAGTGTGAGTGGGGGAGGGACAGAGAGAGAGAGGGAGAGAGAGAGAACCTGAAGCAGGCTCCAGGCTCATTCGGCATGGAGCTCAATGTGGGCCTCGAACTCATGAACTGTGAGATCATGATCTGAGCTGAAGTCAGACGCTTAACCGCCTGAGCCACCCACGCACCCTTTGCACTAGTGTTTTCTAATGTCACTATTCCTAAATTGTGCCCTTTGGATATGACTCCATAGCAAAATAACAGATATTTGATACCTTTTTTTTCTTTACTGGACTGCTGGGAATTTGCACTACTTCTGAAGGTCCTGTACTTGATGGTGACCAAATATAGCTTCAGATTTAATTTGTGGGGCCTTAACCCGAAGGAGAAATCCAATGATGTTTTTTAGATATTTGGGGCCTGAGGTAGCCTCTGGGGCTGATACAAATCACTGCTTACTTTGTCTTGAATGAAGTCTGCCCAGAAAAAGAATCTTGAGTGCGTTACAAACATTTACCTTCTAATGGGTTCCTATCTTTTTCTCCACTCATTTGGTTAGACAGGAAAGAGTATGTCTTCGTAATACTATCACTTACGGATCTGCTATTACGTGCCAGGTAATGTATATATCCTCTCTTACACGATCCTGACAGCGTTTTAAACTAACTATTGTAATCTCCAGTTTGTTTTTGAGGAAACAGAAGCTTAGCCTGGGTAAGTAGTTTTCTAAAGGTACATGGTTAGTTAAGTGGCTTGACCGGAATTTAGACCCACACTTGGCCTCCAACTCTTTACCCTCTGTCCTTCTCTACTAGGTTGCACTGTCTCATTGTTTTTCCAGTGTGGAGCTTGATTGGCAACTAATTTTATGACTTATTTGTAAGTATCTTTTTTTTTTAAGTGTTTTATTTATTTTTGAGGAGAGAGAGAGAGAGAGAGAGAGAGAGAGAGAGAGAGCGGGGGCGGGGCAGAGAGAGAGAGGGAGACAGAGGATCCAAAGTAGGTTCTGCACTGACAGCAGCCAGCTCCATGCGGGGCTCGATCTCACGAACCTCGAGATCATGGCCTGAGCCAAAGTCGAATGCTCAGCCAACGGAACACCCAGGTGCCCCTAGGTATCTTTAACTTAACTTTCTGACAGGGTTCAAGGTCACTTAATGGAATTTTGGCCAGACTCTGATCTACAAATCCAGTGTCCTGCTTACATTCTTGAAGATTGGGCTTCGGTAATTTTATAGGCTCTTGTGTTTTACACTATAAATAAATTTTGTTCTGAATGTTTTCAATGAGTCTAAGCAGACTATTTGCCTGCCCCTTCTATTCAGATCACCGCAATTGTTATGGAAACAAAGAAACAGAAAGCCTTTAAACCTATATAAGGTGTAAACCCATGTAAACCCTCTATTGTTTCTTCTATGGTGTGTAAATACACATAGGTATAAGATGTTTATAATGTTAACACATTAGCTTTCAAAGCATTTGCCAAATTTGGGACTTCTCTATGAAGTGGTATATTCCTAGATGAAGTTAAAAGAAATTCTCTTCTGATTCTTCCAGTAATCTTTTACCTAGGCAAGAATGGAGATTCATGAACCTGTGACAAAATGCTAAATATGAAACCCCCTGGTCATTTTGAACAGGAGGTAGTGGTGTGCCAGAATCTGCTCACACTGGCTCACAGGAGCTGATGGTTAAGTACTGAAGAATTTTGTGAGCCGGTTGTTAAACATAGCCATTGTTAAAAATCGGATGATAGAAACTTACAACTAAACCAATTATGTTACACACAAAGGCAGTAAATACTCAAAATGTATTACTTCCTAATTAACTTACTATAGTGTACTATTATCTATGCTCTTGACATAACATATGTCCACTGTCTCTGTATGGTAGGAACGCCATATAAAGTTGTGCTACTGTAGATTTCTTCTCAACTCTGCCTCAGGGAGGCATGTTAGTAGCTTGAACTCCATCACTGTGGAAGTGCTGAAGCCACAGAAACTGGCAAACGCTGCGTATCATGGTTTTATGTATTGGGGTATTTTTTTTTCCGATGGCCCAGACTTCAGGCAATGATGGAGGAAATGTTCATAATGCAGATCATATTGAAAAGTGTATTAGATCTGTGGCTGTTCTATTGTGCATAACGCAAACTTTGGTGACAACTTCTTCTAGTATTTGCAAACTGTTAGGAGAGTCAGCAGAGGAAATGTCCATGTCATTGACAATGAGTGAGGTTCCAAAGTATTTCTTCAGGGTTTTTACTTTCATATTGTTTGTTAAGGTAAAGAAAAATTCTAACCAATGTTCATGTTGGAAATATATTCATTCATGGATTGTAACCAGAGAACAATTGTGGACTTAAGATTTTGGCAAAAATCGACAAAAAGCCTCCTGTGAACATAAATTGGCTATATGAAATTTGAAGAAGAAAGGGTTTTAGAAACTTCATTACTATTTGTAATTTGTATGCTACACATTCTTTATATCAATAGAATTTATCATAAGCAATAAACATGCACACACACATTTTATTTTCTTCTAGAGAGTCTGTTGTTATACGTACCAGTATACTACTGACGAGAGGCACATGCAAGCCTTATCCAGATTCCAGTTTATTCTCTTTCAGTTGTAAGTTTACTGTCTGCCTCTATGGGGCTGAGGATTGTCCTTCACCACTATCAGTTAGAGTATTAGTATAGGTAGTTTAAGAAAAGCATGTCTTACAAAGGCTGCTGGTGAAATCTATCGTGGAATATTAAAAGTCTTCTAAATGTCAATGGATGATTTCCCCAGAATGGACAAACACCTCATCCTGCAAATCTCTGGCAAACTTCCTTCCTCCTGGAGCACACATAGAGTGCAGGGTATTTATAACATCCAAGAGAGCTTTAAAAAGCCTGTTGAATTTTGTTTTCTTCTGGGTACAATTAGTGAATTGAAGAGCATGTGAAATTTTTCAAAATACTTCCTTAATCCTTAGAAGCTTTAGTCACCAGCTGTCAACGTTGAAAGCCTTGAGTGGTAGAATCTTGAAGAGATGCTTTCTTTATTTTCAAAATGTTAAATTTCTACCTTTTTTCTTTCATTTTTTCTCTCTACTTTTTTGGCGTCTCTCTTTTTTCTTGTATTGAAAATGTTCATTCATTGAAGACTTTAACTGAGAACAGAGGCATTGATGATTCAGAGAAACATAAGAATTCATGGAAAGTTACCAAAAAAGAGCAAGAAAGCAAGGCATAACTTTAAAAATTATTATTTTAGATACTTACTGTGAAAGGGAAATGGAAAATGATATTTGAGTAATTATTTTAGAAATCTTTCTAACTTGTTTATGTACTCAGAACCTCTGGCACTTTAAACACTGTAGGTAACCTATGAAGAAGTAGTTGTTTCTAATATAAGAATGATGAATGGTTTAAAGGGCCATTCTATTCAAAATTTTATCTCCTACATGCTCCTGGGACGATTTGCCCAAGGGTTAATAAGGTACGTTTTGCAGACACTGTTAGACCATGCTTTTCATTTCCAAGACAGTCTGTATGTGTGCATGTGTGTGTGTGTGCGTGTGTGTGCACGCGTGCCTGTTGGTGTATATGAATGAATGTGCACAAGTACTTACAATAACTATCTTGAGAATCCTCGTGAGTCTAATTTCCTTTCTGGTTATAATTTGTGAAATGTTTTGTGACATTATACAATGGGAAGAAATTTAAAATAACAGTCCCTATTTGTTTAAAGCAAAAGCAGCTTGGTGCTCATCATGTGGTCAGTAAGGCAAAAACCACTTTTGTTTATTTGTTTGTATGAATCTAAATTCTTATGATTGTCCTAAGATCTGCATAGTTAAACAACAGTTTCTGTTTTCCTAACAGCAGAATTGTTCTCTCAAGGATAAAATCGAAGTTATCCAACAGTCCTAAAGAGAAAAGTAAAGTAATAATCAAAAGAATGAAAAGTACCGTGATTAAACAGTTGAACCACCTTGATTAGTAAGCTGTTTGGTGTGTGAGATCTAACAGCAAAATAAAGGTAAAGAGAAATTCATTTCCTACTCTAATATTCAGAAGATATTCTAGTGTGGTTCTAGAAAAATTTCCTGCTGTAAGAATATTTCTGAGAATGAAATCCCTCTTTTTAAAAATTTTCTTGCATCTTAAGTCCTAAAAGCAGTATTAATATTTGCTAGAAAATACATTTCACTTTATTTTGAATCCGTCTTCAATATATATTCTCTCCCTACTTTTCTTTAGACGACACCTGTTACACGAAGCTTGGCAAGATTTAAGTTGAGGCTTGACAGTGAATTAGTTTCCCCAGAAACATTTGCCTCTCTCATTTCACGGACCTAATGACAAGAAAAATATGCAAAATTGGTCACCTTCCCATTGATCCAAGTGACATCTTGCTTATCTTTCACTTATTCTACTTTAGACTTCTCTGGTTTTGAGACCCTTGACATATGAACTTAACTCATGTTTTATCATCTAAACAGTATGAAACTTGTCCTTTCACTTTCTCTCTTAACAGTGGGGGTAGGTCCAAGGTAAGCCAGAATGCCAGTTCTGGGGGGAAGTATTGTTTATGAGTCTTCCTACTGGATTTATCTGAGGTAGGCTTTCAGTATTATATGATAATTTGCATCTCTCAATTCGGGTCTTATTTTTCATATGTTCAAGGAATCCCATGATTGTCAGGCATCCTAACATCCCACAAACCCAAACACTTCTTTCTTTAGTAAAGAAACTGAGATCTAAAGATCTTAAGTGATTTGCCAACCTCATGAAAATAATTTGGAGCAGGGCAGAGAATAGAATACAGATTTTCAGGCTTCTATTTCTGTTATTTCTACTACTTCATGTGGCCTTTTCTGAGGCCTAAATCATCTTCTGTGTGGTTACTCCTTAGAAATGAACTAAATGCAAATCAGAGAATTTCAGTATTTTTAATATTCATTTGAGAGTCTTAGCTATTGGATTGTTAGAACATGTTCCACAAGTCATAAGTGCAGGGTGGATAAAGTTATGATCTGTGGCAATGATTACTGACTTTCTGAGCCCCAAATAGCCTCTTATGGGAAGAATAAAAATAATTCTAGGTTTCCCTGGATAGAATTAATTGTACATTACAAGTTCCTAAGATAAAGAGGCATTTTGATTCAATTGGGTTTCTATCTCCCTTCCCGTCTCTCTTTTCATACCAGTTGAGGTTCTGCCACCAAAACATTCAGTCCTTGAATAATAAACCCCTCTGACTCCAAAGGGAGCCAGCCAGCTTGAGTTTATGACTTTCTAAAGACTCTCACAACACTAGAAATGGAAAGTACTTTGGAGATAATCTCATCCACATCTTTCATTTTACTGACAAGATCCAGCGAGTTGAGCTGGCTTGTTAAGACCACAGATATTAATGGTGCCACCGCTACAACCTGGGATTCCTACTTCATAATCCACTTCTCTTTCCACTACTCCATGATATAATGAGATGGTTAATACCCACAGATGGTCCCTGACTTACAATTTTTCAACTTTACGATGGTGAGAAAGCGATAGCATTTAGTAAAAAAACATACTTTGAACTTTGAATTTTGATCTTTTCCTGGGTTAGGGGTATGCCGTGCAATTCACTCTCGTGCTGCCGTTCAGTGGCAACACGTCGCAGCTCCCCGTCAGCCGTTCTAGGGTAAATGACCGATACACACAGCCATTCTGTGCCCATACGACCATTCTGTTTTTCACTTTCAGTGACGTGTTCAATAAATGACAGAATATACTCAGCATTTTAATATTAAATGACTTCGTTAGATGGTTTTGCCCAACTGTAGGCTAATGTCAGGGTTCTGAGCACATCTAAAGTAGGCTAAGCCAAGCCATGATGTTCGATAGGTTAGATGTATTAACAATGTTTTTTTTTTGCGGGAGGGCTCCTGGGTGGTTCAGTCGCTTAAGTGTCCAACTCTTGATTCAGGTTCAGGTCACAATCTCACGGTTTTGTGAGTTCGAGCCCCACATCAGGCTCTCTGCTGACAGCGTGGAGCCTGCTTGGGATTCTCTCTCTTCCTCTTTCTCTACCCCTCCCCCACTTATGCTGTCTCTCTCAAAAATAAATAAATAGGGGCGCCTGGGTGGCTCAGTCGGTTAAGCATCCGACTTCGGCTCAGGTCATGATCTCACGGTCCGTGAGTTCGAGCCCCGCGTCCGGCTCTGTGCTGACAGCTCAGAGCCTGGAGCCTGCTTCGGATTCTGTGTCTCCCTCTCTCTCTGACCCTCCCCCGTGCATGCTCTGTCTCTCTCTGTCTCAAAAATAAATAAAAAAACATTTAAAAAAATTAAAAATAAATAAATAAACTTAAAAAATGTGTTTTGGACTTATGATTATTTTTAATTTATGATGGGATTGCCAGGACATAACCCCATTTTAAGGCAAAGAATATCTGTACTTTTTTTGTCCTAGGTAAGAAGTAGAATTAAAAAAAAAAAGTGATAGTCTGTACATACTGCAGGCATTTTTGTTTGAATTTACTATGAAACATGGATGCAGATATCTATAATCTCATTTATCCACATGGATACAAATATGGAAAGATTTTCAGTTTCATTACATTCAGCAAATCAATTCTTCAGCATTTTTCAATTATCACAGTAGAAGTTGAAGACGCTGCTTCTATAATTGTAATAAGTACGGTGGAAAGTTTTGGGCAGAGAAAACATCTCTGTTACATTAAATCAGTGATTATTCAATGAGAAGAAAAGTACAACCTATTCATTTGTTTCACTTTGCTCCAACAACTTCGAGGCAACTAAAATATATGTAAATACCAAAGGAAATTGATTAGGTATATGTTGTTTTCATGGCCACTGTGTCAGGGGCAATTGTAAGTGCTCGTTTATTTCCTTTTCTTCCTGAGTATACAGCATAAGTATATTTCCCAGCCTACCCTACCTTTAGATGGGTTCAGGATACTGAGTTTTGGCCAATGAAAAACAGAGGCAACATATACCTTAAGACCTGGTACCTGGTAACCCGTCTCATGATCCCCACACTCTATTTCTCCTTGTCTTCGGCTGGACGCAGAGGATATGGTAGAGTAACATGAGTTCTCACTAAGGTGGTAAAACCACCTTAATCAAAGACATTTATATTAATAAAAGACATTGGTCTCCAGTTTTCTCTTCTGTAGAGTGTTTGTCTGGTTTTAATGTTAGGGGATGGCTCCCTTAAACTGCAAATGATTATGGTAAGTGTAAGAAACAAACCCCTGTGGGGTCCCTGGATGGCTCAACTGATTAAATGCCCGACTCTTGGTTTTGGCCCAGGTCATGATCTTAGGGTTCCTGAGTGGGGCTCTGTGATGACAACGGAGCCTGCTTGGGACTCTCTCTCTCCCACTCTCTCTGCCCCTCCCCTGCTTGCTCACTCTCTCTCAAAATTACTAAGTAAACTTAAAAAAAAGAAACACAAAACTTCTGTTGTATTAAGAGATTAGGTTGTTAGTTGGCATAACTGTAATATAATGGTGGAATCTTTATTTCCTGGAAAAGTTTGTGTATAATTAGTATCATTGCTTGCATAAAGGTTTAGTAGACTTCATTAATGAATCTTTCTTCTTCTCTTTCTCCTTCTCCTCCTCCCCTACCTCCCCTTACTTTGTCCTTCTCCCCCTCTTCCTTCTTCTTTAAATATTCATGGCACTTTTAAGGTTACTTTTTAATTGAGTGAGATTTGGTGGTTTATGCCTGTCATGAAAACCATGCATCGTTTTCCTTGCCTATTTACTTGTTTGTCTTCCCCATTAGATCATTATAGACTCCCTTAAGAGAAAGGTAACTGTACTTTATTTTTAAGATTCCAGATCTGAGTATACTGTGCCTACACGGTAAACATTCAATAAATATTTCTTAAACAAATGAAGCGGCGGATGAATTTTTAGTGGGTCTGTGAGGAATTTCATAGGGGAAATCCAGAGATGGATCAAGAGGGATTAAGATAAAAAAGAAGCAGAAGCCCACAAAGAAAGAGAGCAAAAACATAATCAAGAGGAGACGAGGGCAGGGCATGGTGAGGGAATGGCGCAGCGTATATCTTGGGATATTGAGGTAGAACTTAAGCTGGATTAAGATAAGCCAGAACTAAGCCAAGGGGTTTACTGAACAGAGGAGCTTGGATGTTAGTCTGTGTACTCTGGGAAGCCAGTGAAGGTTTTTGAAAAGGGGAGTTCTAAGAACTCTTCTGTGTTTAAAAAGATGTTTCTGGTGGCACAATGTGGGACTGATTAGAGAACATAGAGACACGAGGCAATGAAAGCAGTTAGGACGCTGCTGAAATACTAGTTTATTGACTAAATATGAGGACTCCAACTTGGCCATGCTGGAGGTGCAAAGAAAAGAAAAGAGATTTTTTTTTTCAAAAGTAAGCTCTTTTTTTTCAAAAGTAAGATTCTTAAGATCTTTTCACTTGCAGCGGTGGTAAATGAAGAGATGACGGGTAATCCTGAGTTTGGGTGGACAGTGATGCCATTAACTAAGACACAACTTGCAGGGAAAGGGCGGTTTTGCTGCAAAGAGGAGCCATAACCACAGCCAAATAGCAGGTTTGGGGACTCAAGAAATTTGAAGAATGTGAAGCCACATGTGTAGTAGTAAAAGCCAAAGCCACTGAGATAAATAAGAACAGTGGATGGGAAGAAGCCCTAGGAATGGACGAAACACTCCATATGCGTAGAGGAAAAAAAAAAAAAAAAAAGAAAGAAAGCCGGTGATGTTCAGGCAGAAGAAGGAGAAGAGACGAGAAAGCACAGAGATGTGATTGCCTTTCAAGAATACCTTTCAAGGTAATGCTGCGGACTGGGAGTAGTAGAGCCATTAAGAGGCGAGAGCCATGAGTCGGGCAGATTTCCTATGGAATCTCTGCTTTAACGTCTGTACAGTATGAAGGCGATCTTACGACGTATCTCATACGGCTGTTGCAAAGAATAAATGAGAAATAATACCGTTAAAGCGCTTCTTACATTGCGCGGCATATAGTTAGCCAGCAGTAGTATCTACTATTATCAACAATAGTAAAAGATGCTGCAGAGAGGTTGAGAAAAATGAAGGTAGAGAAGCAGAGGTAAGTTTTTCTTCTCTGGAAGGCAAGGCTGGTTACAAACCTGTTGGGACTACTCTTACTCAGACATGGGGTTTTCATGTCTTTCTGGAATACAGATAACTTAAAACGCTCACCTGCAGGATGTCTGGATGGTGTGTGTGTGTGTGTGTGTGTGTGTGTGTGTACCTGAATAAAAATAGTTACTTCTAAATAGGTCTGATAATTTACATGAAAAGAGGTTCCAAGGAAGATGTCAACAAGGTTACTGTTTCTCTATTTCTTCTGGAAAGATATATGAATAAATGCCTTAAAGAAATGAATCAAAAGCAGATAGATTCTAATTTAGCTTTATTTCTTTTCCGAAAATTAACTTCTTTCATCACAGCATATTACTTTTGAAAATGTGTATTTATTTTTGAGAGAGAGAGGAAGAGAGAGTGCGAGTAGGGGAGGAGCAAAGAGAGAGAGGGACAGAGGATCCGAAGCAGGCTCTGTGCTCACAGCAGAGACGCAGGGCTCGAGCTCGGGCATCACAAGATCATGACTTGAGCTGAAGTCAGACGCTTAACCAACTGAGCCACCCAGGCGCCCCTACCATGGCATCTTACATTTCTTCTTATTGCTTTAAAGCAAATAAATAATTTAGGTTTTGATCATGATTTGAACTTTGGCCAGTTTGCTTGTGAAACCAGCCAGGAAATCAACAAAAGCCAGAAGCCTCTGAATTTTCATGTTCAAATAGAATCTACAAAATTAAAAATCATTTAGCATTTTGATTTACCATTTGATAGTCTAATCAAATTAATATTTAAACATTTTTTTCTGTGGAGTTTGGAAAGCAAACTGTGAAATATGAGATAGAATCTCAAAAGTTGGAGCATCGTTCTGAAAAATGTAGTTTAAATGTCATTGAATGTGTGGAAAGTCATTTCAGTCAGAAAAGAATAGCAGGCATGCTCAGCTACATCATACAGCACATACGTAATTTACACACATGCGTCGTGGGTACTGATTCCTTTTCAGGGTGAATGCCCAAGAAACATGCTTACCTAGTAGAGACTTTTAAGCTTTCCCACCTATTTTGTGATTTTGGCAAAGGAAACACAACTGCTTACCTTTCTTTCTGTTTGGTTCCACATTTATTTCAGTAGAGCGAAATGACTGGCTTTCCTCCAAGGCACCAACATAACGCCTCCAGAACTGAAATCCCTAGGTTCACTCTTCTGGCTAAAAAAAAAAAAAAAGATAAAAAACCAAAAGCCATTTTTAAACTTTCTTCTTTGCTAACCTCTTAAGGCACAATAGCAGACCCTACCTTTGATTACTGATGCGGGTCTACTGTGGTCATCAAATATTACACAATAAACTGTTTACATAGCAGTCCTTTTTACAGGTTTTAAATCTTCCCAAGCTGCCAGTTTCTGAAGCTGAGTCTGCCAGCTGGCAGACAGAGAGGTGCTTGTGTGCTAGTTGATTGAGGTAATTAACAGCCCAAACTGTCAGAAGGTGACAGCAGGCAAAAAGTTCTTGCCCCGGGGTCACAGCTGGACTCCAACAACTTGCTCCTGATTTACCAGTAAAACTAATAATGTAAGTAATATTCGTATTAAATTATAAAATCAAGGGTCAAACTAAAATTCTGGTTTGTACCACAAATTCACTAGCAGCAAATTAGCGATAATGTCTTACAGTGACTCTGCCCTCTTAAACGACCGCAGGGAAAAATCAGCAAGTACCCCTTTTGGCAACAATCTGTGGGTTTGATACACTTAAAGAAGCCAAGTGGTGTCTTTCACTTGGATTTCTTTCCATAAATGTAGCTATTAATAGGATATTGTTTAATGGTTAAGAAAATACTGCCCCCCTCCCCCCAGGCATTAACAGATCATGCTTAGAGCAGGTTTGCTTACATGTTTGTGATATTGAATTTAGTTTTCACTGTTGTGTGTTTGGCCGAGCGCAGATATTAGATGATGCTTATCATCAGAGTTATACTTACTTAATTTTGCTTTGCATTTCACATTGACCCCTTTAATTCAGTGTTCTATTTTCCTACAGTGAGCTTGGGTGAGAGGTAGGGGAAGGTAGAGAGTAGATGGATGGATAGACACACAGATTGATAGATTCAGATACACATCCTAAGCATATCTTTTAAAGTGGTTTCCATTTTTAAGGTATAATCATTATTATCAGAAACTTTTCAAAATTTTAAGAGAAAAATTCAGGGCCTGGCTAATTTGAATGAAATCTTAACTTCCCAAATTTTGCTATACCTTTCTAGCAAAAGTCACATTTGATGTTACAAGAGACATAAGCAATTACAACTCCATGTAAACATTTTCTTTCACATATCCATAAATTCCTAGACATCGTGTAGCATCATAAACTTATGGTCATCTAGAAAACAAGTGTTAGGTTTGTTTATTTATAAAATCAATAAAAATTACTTTTTAGACTTATCAAAGAAATTTCATAGGGACCCCTGGGTGGCTCAGTCGGTTAAGCCTCCAACTTCAGCTCAGGTCATGATCTCACAGTTCGTGAACTCCAGCCCAGCATCAGGCTCTGCTGTCAGCACAGAGCCCGATTCAGAGTCTCTGTCTCCCTCTCTCTCTGCACCTCCCCTGCACTTGCTTACTCTCTCTCTTCCTCGCTCTCAAAAATAAATAAACATTAAAAAAAAGTTTTCAAAAAAGAAATTACAAATATATGGAAATTTAACTTTTCTGAAAATGAGTCATGCAATGTGCTCAGTGTTCGCACAGAGATTTTAAAATGCACTTACAGGGGCGCCTGGGTGGCTCAGTCGGTTAAGCGTCCAACTTCGGCTCAGGTCATGATCTCGCAGTCCCTGAGTTCGAGCCCCGCATTGGGCTCTGTGCTGACAGCTCAGAGCCTGGAGCCTGTTTCAGATTCTGTGTCTCCCTCTCTCTCACCCTCCCCTGTTCATGCTCTGTCTCTCTCTGTCTCAAAAATAAATAAAACGTTAAAAAAAAATAAAATAAAATGCACTTACAAACACATCGAGTCCTTTGAATTATGGTTCCATCTCTAGTCTTAGACATGTGGGGGACTGAGGGCAGAAATCCGGAAGAAGAAACCTAACAGGTTATCTTTAGTCTCCTTATCTTTGGAACCAGAATAAAGTAAAATGCTAGGCTGAATCAAACAAGTTAGCCCTTTTCTAAATCTAATTGTTTACTACATATTATAACACTATGCTAAGAACTCTAGGAAGAAAAATAACTTTAAGATGTAGTTTCTACTGTTTAAGAAGTTTAGTGTCCAGGTGGGAATAGAAAGAATAAAATTATAAAAATAAACCAGTATGTAATAATTTAAGTTGTACAGTGAGGCTCATTGGATAGAAAGGCAGGTGAGAAAAGGCCCAGAAGTTGATAAGGTAAGTTTGCCTGGAGTGGAAGGCGCTGAATTTCTGAGGGTGGATTTATCTACAGATATTGATAAGCTATCAAAAGTTTTTCAAAAAGAGAGCACAATGATGAAGTTTTTAGAAATTAGTTTTGCAGTCAAGTGCAGAACAGAATTTGTTGAGCAACAGTAGCAGGTAGAGAAGCGATTAGAAAGTTTCAGTGACCATTGTGGAGAAAACAGATGAAAAGATAAAGATATAGGAGAGCCTGGTTGGCTCAGAGGGTGAAGCATAGGATTCTTGATCTTGGCACAGCTCATGGTCTCATGGTTCCTGAGATCGAGCCCCCCCGTTGGGCTCTGCACTAACAGCGTGGAGCCTGCTTAGGATTCTTTCTCTCCCTCTCTCTGCCCCTACCCTGCTCTTGCTCTAAATAAATAAATAAATAAATACACTTAAAAAAGATATATATGTATATCTACGCAAAATGTAGGATCATTTGTTAGTTGGTTTATATCCCTCTTTGGCAAGTCACTTTTCTTGTACTAGAGGCTTTAAATAAACCTCTAAGCCTTTGAAGACATTTTATTGCCATTTCAGAAAAAGGTAAGACAACCATTTGAATGTCAGCACAAAGGATTTGACACCCGCCACTGAGTCCCCATCCAGGAAACAGCATTGGCTCGAAGGAGGCTCAAAGGCGTGGGTCTACTAAGGTCCTGGTTTAGATGATTGCCGGAAGTCCTGCCTGGTATGTGTGAAATGATTAAGAACTATTTTGATACATCTGATACAGCCTGACATTTAGGAAGCTCAGTCTCTAATTCAGAAGACATCCTCCCAGACATAGCTGACCCTTCATGAACAAAACTTACTAGATAAAATTCCTTAGCCTTTTATAGAGCCTGGAATATAGTAATTTCAATCCAAAGTGAATATTAGAACATTGGTAAAGACTCTTAGAAATTATAATACTGATAAACAAACACTGGAGTTCAATTAGCCTAAATCTTCAAATGATTGAATTTTCTTTCTTCCAATCAACTTCAAAAAGCTTTTTTATTATGGACATTTTTATACATAAAAATAGGGAGAAGAGTAGAATGAATTTCCATGTACCCATTACATAGTTCAATAGCTATCATTTTGTCAATCTTTCATTTATCCCTCAACTTTTATGGGAAAAATTTTTAAATTGTTAAAAGTTAAGCTTTAAATATCATATCCTTTCATCTGAAAATCCTCCAGACAAGAAAAATGCTCTATTCTTTCATTTTATTTATCAACTTTAAAAACTTATGTTAGGAATAATAAATCTTTGCCTATAAGTAGGATTTTAGAAAACATTATGTTTTTTAATTTGCTTATGGTTTTTTTTTATTTTTGTCATGAAAAGCCTGTGAATGTGTGTATGTGTGTTCAAAATTATCATTCTTTCCTTTTTTTTCTTTCTTTTTTTTTTTTTTTTTTTTTTTTTTGCCTCTTAGGCTCTAAAGTTCACCCGTGTCATTTTCTATTGCTTATATGGTTTCAAATCCTACATTTGGATCTGATTAGTTTGGAATTTATTATGTGTAAAAAAGATCCAGTCTTAAGTATTTGCATATGATTATTCTCTTGACAACTGGGATCTTTTTGTTGACTCCTGTATCCTCAGATTCATCCAACTTTACATAACCCTTATTTCTGCCATTTTTGCTTCACTTACAATCTTTGGTCACTCGGTGTGCCATTAGATTTCATTATAGTAAATGTCCCATATTAAGCAACTGGGATACAGAGAGGAATAGTTGTAGTTGTTATAATCCATATGGATATATAGACAACTAGACAAGAATTGTGATATAGCACATCAGGTCCCTCAGTATGAACTACTCTGTGAGTACCATAGACAGACTGAACCTAGACCAGAATAATGAGGAAAAACATCCAGGAGGACATTCAATCTCACTAATTTTTAAGGATAAAGTAGGAATCAATTAAGGAAAGCGGTATTAAAGTTGCAGGAAAAGGACTCTGGATGCCAGTAAAAGGAAGCGGCATGTGTAAAGACAGAAATCAGAGACAGAATGATACCTTCAGAGAATTGCCAGCAGTTTCCTATAACTGCAGAGAACACAAGACTAGAGACATAGCAGCTTGTTTTTATGGAGTGTTTCCCGTGTACCAGCCACTGGACTAAGAATTTTACATGCATCATTTCTTTTAATCCCTACAACCATGCAAATGCAATAGTACTATTATATTCCTTATTTTGCAGGATGGGAAATTGAGAACAAGAGACATGAAGCAACTTCCTAGAATCACACAGGTAGTGGTAGAGATAAGATTGGAATCCACATTGTCTGGATCCAGGGCCCACATTCTTCATGGCTCCACTGTAATGCCTTAGGGAATCTGGTGGGTCACCAAATGGTTTTCAGCAGAAGAATGTGTTTAAATTTTAGAAGATCCATCTGGAGGAGAATGTATTAGAAAGGCATTGATAAGTGTGTGGAGATTATTTAGGACCTTAATGCAAGCTGGATGGGAAATGCTAGTTCTAGAGTTGACCTGAATGGTTATAATGGGGAGATACAGGAATGAAGATATTTAATAGGTGAGCCTATTGGATGGGTAAAGGAAGACTGGAAAAATGGATTTGGGTTTTGGCAGCTGAGTAAATGGTGGTACATTAGTTACTGAATAAGCCAACTGATGATAATTTCTAGAAAGAGCTACAACATAAAATTTGGGGTTATCTCGATGGAATGTATGGTCTATATGATCATTGGGGCAGCAGTTGGCAACCAATGAAGTTTAATTGTAAGATGATAACATTTAGTACATAACTGTGTCAGATGATTAAGTTTATGTTGGCCTGACATGTTTTACCCAACAGTGTTACTTACTAATAGGACATGTGGGCAATGACCAAACACGACCAAACACAGATGTTCTCTAGAATTCCACAATATGCTGAACTGTCTTTCAGAGTCCTAATCTCCCAAAACATTTTTGGTTTATAATCCTCCATAATACCTTTCCCTTGAGGATATCTGTAAGATTGTTGGGGATTATTTTTGCAGAATTGGGATTGCCCAATATTTTCTTAATGTAGTGTTTGACGAACATGTCAAAATAAAAATCAGGTTTTACAATTAAGCTAAAGAGGCAGTTTTGTAGTTAAAAAACTAGGCTTTTTGGTCACCATTTAGTGGTGCTTACCAAATATGGTATTTGTTTAGAACATACTTTCTTTGAACATTCACGTCTTTTGACTCAGTCTAGACTCTTGCCATTTGCTCCTTATTAGGGTTTTTGAGAAAATGTAGTGGGTAAAGAAGATAACTGTTCAGCTATTTAATGTGCTTTCATATAGAGCGGTGGTTCTAAACAGTTCTATAAGATTTCTTTATATTACTTTTTGTATACTCTAGACATTTCAAGGTTTTTTGTTGTTGTTGTTGCTATTGTTTAGATAGAGTACACGAGAGTGGGGGAGAGGGGCAAAAGGAGAGAGAGAGAGAGAGAGAGCACAGTGCAGAGCCCAACTTGTAGCTAGAGAAGACCCTGGGATCATGATCTGAGCCAAAGTCAGGAGTAAGCTGCTCAACCGACTGAGCCACCCAGGCCCCTTGTCATTTCAAGTTTTTTTTTTTTTTTAAATTATACTGTACTTCATTATCAAGTTGTAACTTTTTTCCCATTTCATATCAGAGTTTCTGATCAACATGAAATAACCAATGTTGCCCAATGAACCAATAAAGTTCCAGTCTAAATTTAAAAAAACATGACCTTAGGATTAGTCTGTGTAATTTCATCTTAGGTAAATGCAATATTTCAATTAAACAACATTAACAATGATTCACCAACTTTTATCAGTTAGGATTTGATTTGGTTGAACTTAACAAGGCCCAAAATAGCAGCGGCTTCAAATAGGTTTATTTCTCTTTAACCTAATATCCCAAAGTAAGGATCCTGCTCCATGGAGTTTTAAGGAAAATATACTCACTACACCAGTATCCCTAGGTGTAGTAGGCCGATAATGGCCCCCAAAGATATCACATCCCAATCCCGAAACCCTTAAATCTTTCCTTATTTGGGAAAAAAGTCTTTGCAAATGTGAATAAGTTAAGAATTTTGAGATGGAGAGACTATCTTGGAGGATTCATGTGGATCCTAAATGTATCTTAGAAACGGAGGGAGAGGGAGATTTGACACACATACAGAGGGGAAGGTGATGCAAAAACAGAGCAGAGAGAAATTTGAAAATTTTGGTCTTAGAGATTGGAATGATGTGGCCATAAACCCAGGAATTTCATTCTCAAATTTGAATTCAAGGAACAGAAGATTCTCCCCTAGAGACTCTGGAAGATGCATGGCTTCAGACACTATGACTGGGGCCCAGGGATACTGAGTTTGGACTTCTGGCATCCAGAACTGTGAAAGAATAAATTTCTCTTGTTTTAGTTACCAAGTTTGTGGTAATTTGTTACAGCTGACACAGGGCACTAATACACTAAGAGATGATACATAGTCTCATGGTTCAAAATGGACAAATATCACCTATTTTCTGAAAGAGAATGTGTAGACAGAGGAAGGTATACATCCGTTCATTCACTTACCCACTTCAACAGACACATATAGCAAGCCTGTTAGATGCCAGACATTGTTCTAAATGTTTGGAATGCACCAATGAAAAACACAAAGACTCCTCTTTCTTTTTGGACGTATATGCCAGCAGTTGAAGACAAATATAGATAAACCATAAGATAAGCAAATCATATATTATGTTAAAGATAAAAAAAATTCAATACAAAGAAAGAAAAACTATAGCAGAGGAAGGGGGATTAAGATGGTCATTCAGAAGTAAGGCAAGTTGCAATTTTAATACATTCATCATGGTAGGCTTTGTTTCATTGAATAGGTGGGATTTGAGAAATGACCTGGAAAAGTGAAAGTTAACCAATACAATATATAAGATAAGAGCTCTACAGGAAGAAGAGACAGCTAGAGTGGGAATGTTGAGATATAAGAATGCCTTCTGTGTTTTGGAAACAGTAAAGAGGCTAGTGTGATGGAGTACAGTGAAAATAGTAGACGATGTCAGATAGGCAAGGAAAGGGCAATCAGGTGGGACCTCGCAAAGTATTGTAAGGTCTTTGATTATCGAAATGGAAGGTATGAGCTGAGAAGTGACATGATCTAAGTATAAGAAGGATCATTATAGCTGCAAGTATAAGAAGGATCATTATAGCTGCACTGTTAAGAACAGATTGGTGGGGGGAAGGAGTAGACTCAGCGACCTATTAGGTGATTTTTGTAATAATCCAGGTGAGATATAATAGTAGTTCACATCAGAGTTGTAACAGTACGATGGAAATACATAGTTGATTTCTGGGTAAGTCTTGAAGACAGAGCCAACATAATTTCTGAAAGATTGACTAGGAGTTCTGAGGGAAAAAAGAGGAATGAAAAATGATTTCGAAGGCTTGAAGTTGGCCAACTAAAAGGATGCCGTACATGAAGTGAGGGTTTGTTGGGATGTGGGGAGGAGTGTCAGGGGGAGCCCGAGGTTTGAGCTGTTATATAGCTACATAGAGATATCAAGTGGGCATTTGACTATATGCATCCGGGAGGGAATCTGGGAGAGAGGTCTGAGATGGAAACATCCAGTGAGACTTTTTGCTTCCAGCAAAAACAGACTATCTTCTTTCAGACCAAGGCACTTACCAAGAATAATTAGAAAATCTGGGAAAAATTTAAAAATAATTGTTTGTAGGTAATTGGTAAGCTAGTAAAGCAACAAAGATCTGAGAGGATATCTTCAGACAGAAGTGAAATGATACTGATGGAGGCATGGAGACACATTAAGGGAGCAAAACACAGTAAAAGGTGAGTATGTTAATATCTCTAAACGAAGATTGCATGACTTTTCCTTTGGATTTGAGGTATTCGTAACATTAAAATATATCTTAATAATTACATAAGAAAGATGGGTAATTGGAGTTCTACTATTCTTGAGTCTTTGCAATTTCTGGAAGGAGGTGAAGTTACAAATTTATATCAGATTTTAATAAGTGAGAAAATCATGCTATAATCTCCAAACTAATCACTAAAAGGAGTAATCTATCATTGAGAAAAAACAAAATAAGATAAAATATTTGATTAATCATATAGAAAGAAAGAGAAGAGAAAAATGGAATGTAAGACAGGTAAGGAGAGAAAAAAAAGCAAATGGTAAGATAGCTGATTTAAATCTCAAGATATCGGGTCTTATATTAAATGTTACATAACAAAGACTCTCATTTAAAATATATCAAATTCCTTAAAAAAGCCAACTTTGTGCTACTGATAAGAGATATTCCTCAAATACAAAAACAACAAAGAATTGAATGCAAAAAGAATAAAGAATCATCCACAAAGCAAACTAACGAATACCAACCTTGATTTTAGATGTTGTGTAATGATAACAGTTCAATCCAGCAAGATGATTTAAGAATTTAAAATTTGCATGCACTTCACACATAGCTTGAAAATACACACAGCAAAAGTTGACATAACTAAAAGGACAAACAGAATACCCACCGTCATTTGAGGACATTTTAACGTACATCTCTCAGCAACTGATAAGATAGGCAGAAAAAAAATCAGTAAGAATATAAATACAGTTCACTTATTGGATGGAATTAAATATATAGAGCACTGCACACAACTGCAGAATATATATTTTCAAATGTAGCTGTCACATTTATCAAAATTGGCCATAAAAATAAATAAATACAGATTAAGTAGGAAATTTCTAACGTAATCACCAATATAATTCTTAAAAGTACATGAGTTAAAAAAAACTGATGGAAATTGGAAAATACTTTAAACTGAATAATAATGAAGATATGATATACAGATACTTTATGGGGAAATTAGACAGAAATTTATAGCTCTTAATTTATATATTAGAGAAAAAGATGAATAATAAATTATTTCAAGTATCCATCTCAAGAAGTTGTGGAAAGAGTAACACATTAAACATAAAGAAAGTTGAAGATAGCAAATAAAAATAGCAGCAATCACTGAAATAATTTCTTTTTGAAAATAAAATAAAATTGATAAACATCTGGAAAGATTGGTAGAGGAAAAACAAAAGTTACTAATGTTGTCATGAAAGCAGAATGATCACCACATATTCTGTAAATGGCAAAAATTCTAAAATTTGGATGAAATGAGCTACTTCCTAGAAGAACGTAACCTATCAAAAACTAAAGCAACAAATTTAACAAATGTGAAGAGTCTTGGGGCACCTGGGTGGCTCAGTCGGTTGGGCATCCGACTTCAGCTCAGGTCATGATCTCGCAGTTCGTGAGTTCAAGCCCCTAGTTGGGCTCTGGCTGTCAGCCCAGAGCCTGGGGCCTGCTTCAGATTCTGTGTCTCCCTCTCTCCCTGCCCCTTCCACACTCCTGCTCACACTCCATCTCTCTTTCTCTCAAAAATAAATAAACGTTAAAAAAATTTCTTTTTTAATGTGAAGAGTCTTATATCAGTTACGGTAATTGAATCCGTAATTAAAAGATTCTTTGCAATAAAGTTTCCAGGACTAGTTGTCTTTACTAAAGTGAGTTCTACAACACATTTAAGAAAGACATAACACCATTATTAACATATTCTTCTAAAAATAAAAAGAGAGGGAATATTTTCCAATTTGCTTCATAAAGCCAGCTTAATTCTGATACGAGAATTACAAGGCCTCACAAAAACTAGAAAATTTCAAGCCAATCTCTTATGAACATAGGTGCGACATTTTCTTAACAAGTTATTAACACTTTATACCCAACAACATATAAAAGTGATAATATATCACAATGAAATTAGGTTTATTCTAGGAATGTAAGTTTGCCTTAACATTCTAAAAATAAACCAGTATTAATTAGCACATTGACAGAATAAAGAAAAAAATGATATAATGGCAGATGCAGGAAAACATTTGACACAATTCAACGTCCGTTTATAAAAAAGAGATATTAGAAAATTAGAAATGAGATGGAAACTTCATTAATCGAATAAAGGACAGTTACAAAAGAATATACAGTAAGTATTATACTAAATGGTGAAACAGTGAATACTTTCTGAAATCAGAAACAAAAGGTTTGTGACATACAAATGGTATTCAAAGGCATGGTGCTTGATGATATCAGCCAGAGAATGTACATGGAGGAGAAGGGGACTAAGATATGAGTCCTAGAGAACTCCAACATTAAAACATCGTAGAAAAGAGAAAAGTACAAAGAGATTGAGAAGGAATTCTATATGAGGAAGAAAGAAAACAAGAGAACAAGTAAGGGAAAAACATTAAAGAAGAGGGAGGCATGAATTGAGTCAAATACTAGTCCAGTCTAGATAAGGACAGAGAAATGACAACTTGAGAGCGACCTGGAAATCAGAAGAATGGTTGAGAGTAGTTGTTTTGGTAAAGTAGAAAAGTATTGGAAACAGTGAGTTTTGACATGTCTTCTGAAAAATTTTCAGCAAAGGGGAGAAAAGAAATGAAATGGTAGCTGGCAAGGTATGTGAGGTAAGAGAAGATTCTTTTAAAAGATGGATGAAATGCCATCATGTTTTCGTGCTGACACAAAATGGTCTAGGAGAAAAGAAAAGTATCAGTGATCTAGGAGAGATGGGGAGAATTATTGGAATGAAACCCTGCAGAAGACAAGAGGAATGGGATCCAGTGCATATGAGGGGCAATTGGCAAGAACAAGAGATAGTGAGGAAGGGTCTGAGAGATGCCTACAGATTCCCTTCACACACCATTGACCAGAACTATAGTATGTGACCACATCTAGGTACCGTAAGGAAGACTGAGATTTAATCCTCATTCTCACTGGCTATATGCCCAACTTTCTATTATTATTATTTTTTAATTACTGAGGACGAAACAGATGGAAATTTAAGTGGGGAACACTAGAATCATCTGATATACTAACATTTTCTCAGCTACTACAGTTTTAAGCATTGGAGGGACTATGGACATTTTTTAGATTTCTGATATCAATTGATAATTCATTTACACTGAGATGGTTTTAACAGCTTAAGATAAAATAGAGGTGAAGGGAATTAGCATTTATTGAGTTACTTTTAGATGTCAATCCTTTGATAAATTGTCTCATTAAACCTTTAATTATCCCATCAGGCAGGCATTATCATGCTTATTTTATTGATGGATAAACTGAAACTCAGATTGGTTAATAATTACTTGAAATTATGCAGCTAATAAAGTCAGACATACCCTTAGGCCTATCCAGGAATAAGACTAAACACATTATATCCACAGCCCTTAGATGTATTGGAAATATATATACTTTTAATTCTGAAATAAACCCTGTCCTCCACTAGTGTGAATTAACCTCCCTTTTTTTCTTTCCTGGCATTTCATAGATATCTATGCTATAACATTTATCTCATTAGTTTTTTAATGTATATTTATTTGTCTGTGCTAATTGTCTTTTCCACGCCTCTCACCCTTCCATAATTGTGTGATGAATTCTTTAGGAACTGAGATTTACCTTGTTCATTTTTGTATCCTATTTTTGATACAGAGGGGCACGGAAATAATGTTGTTGAATAAATGAGTGAATAAGTAGATATACTTTAAAACACATTAAAATTTTAATAGGACATAGAATGTGTCCCGTTTAGAAAAAGATTGACATATCATGGGGCACCTGGTGGCTTAGACAGTTAAGTGTCTGACTCTTGATTTCGACTTGGAACATGATCTTCTGCTTCAAGAGATAAGCTTCATGTTGGGCTCTGTGCTGACGGCTCAGAGCCTGCTTGGGATTCTCTCTCTCTCCCCCTCTCTCTCTCTGACCCACCCCCACTCATGCTCTCTCTCTCTCAAAATAAATACATAAAAATCGTTTAAGAAAAAAAGGGAAAAAAAAGAAAAAGATTAGCATGTCAGACTACATTAAAATTAGGGAATTTCATTCCTCTGAAGACACAAGAAAGTATTACAAAAATTCCCAGGTATTTTCCAAACATCCCTAAAATGTTTTAACTGTTTCACTGTCATAACAGAAATTCATGTTACTTTAAGAATATTTGTGCAGTAATTAAGCCTTAACCCAGACAAAATGTTAAATTAATTGCAAAATGATAGATTCCATTACAAGGATAGCATTTCTTTTGCTGTAAATTCTGCATGAAATTGTTTCCTCAGTCTAAAAAGAATTAATTTATTCCTACTGGGACATCATTACCATTTTAATTTAAGTTAATATGCCTTTAATTTTATTAATACTCCCATTTTCGCAATCTCTTCTTTCATTGTTTTTATTTCAGAGGAAGTTAGTTCTTTGTGTAAGAAACATGTTTTAGTTATTTTCTTTGTGATTGAAATTTAAAGCATTTATTAAAATTATTAGCTATTATGTGACTGTTTAGTAATTTGTGACTATTCCCATTAAAAGTTTAAACTTTGTTGCCTTGAATTTGTGAGTGGAAGAATTACTTCAGAAATGTAGGCATCTATTTTTTTTTTTTATTTCAACCCATGGATCTTTGACAAAACCAGTTAATTAACAATATTTTCAATTTTTTTGACTTGGAAAAGCGGAACAAAAAGAAAGACTATTTTTTGAATCATGAGTTATTTCCCATATGTTATTTTGTTAGTCATCAGACCAGTTTGAATATAGACACTATATAACTAGATTGCCAAGATGAAAATTTTGAGGCCCAGAATATTTAAGTTTTTTGCCCATAGTCATAAGCTATTAACTGGTGGAGCCTGATTTTAAATCCCTAGATGTATTACCTCAAAGCTCATGAATCTGCTTTTGTCAAGGTCATCATTAACCTCCATTTGCCATTGTCTTTCTCTACCAATCAGTAGTATTTGGCAAAATTGATCACCCCTTCCTTCTCTTTCTTCCCCGAAGTCAGTTCCCTCTATTGAATGCTGATTTTCACAGACCAGAAATACAAAATAAAAGTAGAAATAGGCCCCAGTTAGAAGCGACAGGCCCGACCTCACATGACCCCTGCTATACCAACTTGACCTGAACAAGAAGCATATATCATGACCCGAGTAACATCTCTTGGAGGCATCTTGACATGTTCTTGGTGATCTGCCTGTCAAAGGGCTTCTTCATCTCTTCCTTATTAGTAATAGGAGTCAAGAAAATGTCCTTGTTCTTAGGGAAAAGAAGGGTCAGGAAGTGGCATTAGGTTTGATCCTGCCTGATGGGCAGATTCAGGCTAATCACAAAAAGCCTCTGGTGCTAGTCGTTGTAGAGTAGCAAAAAGAGATTAAGTATCATGGTGTAGGGGATCTCATAGTCAAAGAACTTGCTGTGCAAGTGCAGAAGGTTGGGGTAGATCCAAATGTTCTCACGATCAAGAGAAGTCACACATTGCAGCTTCTGGAAGATGTATCTTCAATGCCTCCAGGATTATGTACATCTTAGCATGTATCAGGCAAAGGCCTCAATCAGGTCCACGTCACCCTCTAGGGTGGGAGACCCACAGAAGTGCACCTCCGTGAGAGAGATTTTGACATCAACATTCTGGTGGAATTCTGGCGTCACCTCATTCTTGCCTGTGGTGCACTGAGACATGTTGCTGAGGAGTATTTCAAAAAGCAGATGGCCGTCAATGTCAAAGGAAGGCAGCAGTCCACGAAACTTTACTGTCCCTCAGCTTCTGCCCTTCATAAATAGGACCTCCTCCATTAGTTCGAGGCAACAGTGAGTTTCGAAGAAATCAGAGTTCCCTAAATCCAGGTTCTCATATGCCATCATACTTGTAGACGTGGCTGTTCTTTTTGAATAATTTAAGTCCATGATCCAGAACTACATTGTACTAGATGACCTTCCATTAACGCTCCAGCCTGGATGTTGTCCACTTTGCCTGTCTTGCTATTCTTAAATATCACACCCAGGAGCCTCAACTTTAGCCAATTAGCATTCATAGAGCCTTTCACTTCTGATAGGTACCTTGAACTCCTGACTTTCTGCCATGAGAATAAAGATTTGTCTTACTTGTTCCCCATTGTTTTTTCAAAACAGTACAGAGCCTATTTTGCACTCAGTAAATATTTGTGGAGTAAATGAAAGAATTAAGGAATGTATGCCTTTCATAGAACAGCTTCATATGGATTGTGTATAGGTTTATGTCCCAGCTATGCCTATATATACGTCAACAATACCTCAGTAATAACAAATATTGTTTCTATAAATGACATCAATGTTTACCCTATCATTCACATAAAAAAAAAAAAAAAAAACTAAGGGCTTCCTGTTTCTGGTTCCACATGTAAAGAGCTTGGAAGTTGCCACTCTATCCTAATAACAAGTAAAATGCTGAACAGACAGAAAAATCAACAACTCTTCTAGGATCCAAAGGAGAAATGAGAACACAGGGCCCTCAAGATAGGAGAGACAGGCGAATATAGAAAGTCATAGCTCACAGGAGCAGAGGCTCATGTGTGGAAATTGCCACGTGAACCAGGTATTATCGGAGCCTAACTGTCTTAGAGGGAGGGAAAAACCAAATTCCAGTCACTCTAGCTTTCCATGTGGAAGAAGGGAATATCCAACTCCAACCCACTCTAGCCATCCTTTACCACTGAAGGATGGAGGAAAAAAACTAAGAAATACTTCTGAACTTCATAGTCCAGGGGTATAGGCTTATTAAAAGTCTGAGACCTAATCTCATGACTATAGAACACTTTCTCTTTCCCCACATCTCACCACCACATTACTAAAGACCTATTTACAGCAACTCCTTTTACCCAAGTACCTCACATGTGGCTCTTGAGAAAAAATTACACGGTATACCAAAAGGCCCCTCCATCCCCCCCCCCCACAATTTGAAAAGATAGAACAAGTGTCAGAACCAGACATGGCAGGACTGTTGAATTTATCATACCAGGAATTTAAAAAACTATGATTCATATGCTAAGAGCTCTAATGGATAGAGTAGACAGCATACAAGAACAAATAGCGATTGTAAGCAGAGAGATGGAAATCCTAAAAAGAACCAAAGAAAAATGCTAGAGATAACAACAACAATGACAACAATAACCAAAAAACACACTATAACAGAAATGAAGAATGCCTTTAATGGGCTAATTAGTAGACTGGAAAGGACTGAAGAAAAAATCCCTGAGCTTGAGGATATGTCCAGGAACCTCCCAAACTGAAAAGCAATGAGACAGAGACTGAAGGAAAAGAACAGAATATCAAAGACCGAGGGACAACTACAAAAGATGTGACATACGTGTAATGGGAATTCCACAAGGGGAAGAAAACGAGAAAGGAGCAAATAAATATTTGAATCAATAATGATGGAGAATTTCTCTAAGTTAATGTCAGACACCAAGCTGTAGATCCAGAAAGTTCAGAGAACACCAAACAGGATAAATATCAAAAAAAAAAAAAAAAAACCTATACCAGGCAGATATTTTTAAACTACAGAAAATCAAAGATAAAAATAAAATCCTGAAAGAAGGCAAAGGGAAGAAACACCCTGACTAAAGAGGAACAAAGATGTGAATTACATCCGACTGCTCAAAAACCATCCAAGTGAGAAGGGAGTGGAGTGAAATATTTAGTGTTGAGAGAAAACAAGACAAAACAAAACAAAACAAAACAAAAACACCAATTAGAATTTTGTACCCTGAAAAATTATTCTTCAAAAGGGAGGGCAAACTAAAGCCTTTCTCACATAAACAAAAATTAAGAGAATTTGTTGCCCGTAGCATTGCCTTGCAAAAAATGGTAAAAGAAGTGCTTTACAGAAGAGGGAAACCATATAGGTCAGAAACTCAGATCTACATAAAGAAGGGAAGAGCATTGAAGAAGAAATAATAAAGATAAAGTTAAAAACTTTATATTTTCTTTTTTTTTTTAACATTTCTTCATTTTTGAGAGACAGAGAGAGACAAAGCATGAGCAGGGGAGGGGCAGAGAGAGAAGGAGACACAGAATCTGAAGCAGGCTCCAGGCTCTGAGCTGTCGGCACAGAGCCCGACACAGGGCTTGAACCCACCAACTGTGAGATCATGACCTGAGCCGAAGTCAGACGCTTAACTGACTGAGCCACCCAGGTGTCCCAAAACTTAAAATTTTCTTATCCTTAATTGATATCACAGATAATAGTTTGTTCAAAACAATACTAGTAACAATGCATTTAATTGAGAAACAATTTGATAAACATCACCGTGTAAGTTTAAGGTGTTTAGCATGATGATTTGATTTACACATGCTGTGAAATGATTAACACAATAGGTTTTGTTAACATCCATCATTTCATATAGATACAATAAAAAGAAAATAAATCCTCCTTGTGATGAGGACCCTTAGGATCAACTGCATTAACAATTTTCCTAGATATCATACAGCAATATTAACTCTAGTCATCATGTTGTACATTACAACCCTAGAACTTATCTCTTATCACTGGAAGTTTGTATATTTTGACTACGTTCCTCCACCTACCCCCCTCCACCCTCTACCTCTGGTAACCACAAATATGATGTCTTTTTCTAGGAGTTTGGTGTTTTTTGCTTTGTTTTCTTTTATTTTGATTTGTGTTTAGATTCCACATATAAGTGAGATCATATAATAGTTGTCTTTCCCTGACTTATTTTGTAATGCCCTTCAGATCCATCCATGTTGTTGCAGATGGTTGGATTTCTCTCATTTTTTATGCCATTGTATATATATGCCACATTTATCCATTCACCTATTGATAGACACTTAGGTTATTACCATGTCTTGACTATTGTCAATAACGCTGCTATGAACATTGTGGCGGGGAGGGGGGGTGCAGGTATCTTTTCAAGTTAGTGTTTTAGTTTCCTTTAGATACATTCCCAGAAGTGGAGTTGCTGGACCATATGGTAGTTCTATTCTTAGTTTTTTGAGTATCCCCATACTGTTTTTCCATCATGGCCGTAACAATTTACAATCCCACCAACAATGCAAAGGAGTTTCTTTTTCTCCACAATTACACCAGCATTTGTTTTCTCTTGTCTTTTTTATGATGACCATTCTAAGGGGCAGGTGGTGATATCTCACTGTGGTTTTAATTTGCATTTTCTTAATGACAAGTGATTGTTGAACATCTTTTCATGTACCTGTTGGCCATTCATATATTTTCTTTGAAAAATATCTATTCAGGTCCTTTGCCCTTTTTGAATTGGATTATTATTATTGTTATTGTTATTATTTTTGCTATTGAGTTGGAGGAGTTCTTTGTATATTTTGGATATTAACCCCTTATCAGATACATGATTTGCAGATATATTTTTCTTATTCCAAGGGTTGTCTTCTTTTTTTTTTTTTAATTTTTTTAACACTTATTTATTTTTGAGACAGAGAGAGAGCATGAACAGGGGAGGGTCAGAGAAAGAAGGAGACACAGAATCTGAAACAGGCTCCAGGCTCTGAGCTGTCAGCACAGAGCCCGACACGGGGCTTGAACCCACGGACCGAGAGATCATGACCTGAGTCGAAGTCGGGCACTTAACTGACTGAGCCACCCAGGCACCCCCAAGGGTTGTCTTCTTACTCTGTTGATGGTTTCTTTTGCTGTGCAGAAGATTTTTAGTGTGGTATAACCCCACTTGTTTATTTTGATTTTGTTGCCTTTGCTTTATGTGTGATTTCCAAAAAAAATATTACCAAGACCCATGTCAAGGAGATTTTTTCTTGTTTTTTCTATGAGTTTAATGGTTTCAGGTATACATTTAAGCCTTTAATCATCAGTTTTGAGTTAATTTTTTACTTTCATTCTTCTACATGTGAATATACAATTCTCCCAACACCATTTATTAAAGACACTGTTTTTTTCTCCATTGAGTATTCTTGGCTCTCTTATTAAATATTGGTTAACTGTATGTGCTTGGATTTGTTTCTGGGATTTTGATTCTGTCCTATTGGTCTATTTGTCTGCTTTTGTGCCAGAAATGTACTGTTTTAATTACTATAGGTTTATAATATAGCTTGAAATCAGGAAGTGTGATGCCTCCTGCATTGTTCTTCCTCAGGACTTCTTTTGCTCTCCAGGGTCTTCTGTGGTTCCATATAAATTTTAGTAGTATTTTTTTTTAAGTTCTGTAAGAAATGCCACTGGAATCTTGATAAGGATTGCATTAAATCTATAGATGGTATTTTAGCAACATTCAATATTATTTCTTCCAATGCATGAACATGGGATACCTTTCCATTTATTTGTGTCTCTTTCAATTTCTTTCATCAGTGGCTTGTAGTTTTCAGAGTAGAGATCTTTCGTCTTCTCAGTTAAATTTATTCCTAATTATTTTATTGTTTTTGATGTTATTCTGGATGGAATCAATTGTTTTTGTTTCTTTTTCAGAAAATTAGTTGTTAGCGTGTAGAAACACTACTAATTTTTGTGTGTTAATTTTGTATCTTTCAATTTCACTGAATTCATTGATTAGTTCCAACAGTTTTTTAGTTGAGTCTTTAGGATTTTTTATACATAAAATTATGTCATCTCCAAATAGAACAGCTTCATTTCTTCCTTTCTAATTCTGATGTCTATTATTATTATTAATTTATTATTATTATTATTTTGTCTGATTTTTCTAGCAAGGATCTCCAGCACTATGTTGAGTAGAAGTGGTGAGAGTGGGAATCCTTCTCTTGTTCCCTATCAGAGGAAAAGCTTTTAACCTTTTACCATTAAGTATGATGTTAACTATAGGCTTGTCATATATGGCCTTTATTATGTTGCAATGCTCCTTCCGTGTCTAACTTATTAAATGTTTTTATCATAAATGGATGTAGAATTTTGTTAAATACTTTTTTTGTGTCTATTGAGATGATCATATGTTTCTTTTCTTTCAGAAACAACCTATTTGATTATGTGTGCTAATGTATGCATCTTACATATGTATATATATTTATACATATGCTTATGTATGCTATAATAAGTTAAATGAATGACAGCAATGATTCAAGGCATGGGAGAGAGGAATTAAGATTATTTTATTATTATAAGTTACTCATACTACCATGAAGTGGTATAGTGTTATTAGAAAGTGTTCTTAGATTTATAACAAATATATATTATAAATTCCAGAACAACCACTACAAAAAGTTTTAAAAAATAGTATAATTTGTACATTAACAAAGGAGAGAAAATGGAATTATATAAAATGTTCAATTCAAAGGCAGAAAAAGAGTAGACAGAAAAGCAAAAAAGAACAGGGACAACAAATAGAAAACAGTAATACATATGATAGATATTAATCCAACTATATCAATAATCATCTCAAACGCCAATGGTTTAAATTGGACAATTAAAAGATGGAGATTGTTAGAGTAGATCAAAAAACAAGATTCAAATATGTGTTGAATAAATGGATGAAGAAATATATACCATGATACCTCTAAAAAAAAATCAGTAGCTATATTAATTACACACAGAGAAAATTTCAAAGCAGGAAAATTATCAGCAATAAAAAAGGACATTAAAGAATGATAAAGGGATCAATTCTCCAGGAAGATAATGATTTTTAACATGTAGGTGCCTAACGTTGGAGCAACAAACTACATGAGGCAGAAGTGCAAGGAGAAATAGATGAGACCACATCAGAGTTGGAGACTTCAGTATCCCTCTATCAGAAATGATCAGATAAAAGAGGCAGAAAATCTATAAGGATATAGTTGAACTCAGCAACACCATTGTTCAACTGGCTATAATGGACATCCACAGACTACTTCATCAAACACAATAGACATGCTTCTTAAGCTCACATGAAACATGCAACCAAGGCAAACCACATTCTGGGCCATAAACACACCATAGCAGACTTGAAAAAATAGAAATCATACAATGTCTGCTCTCAGATCACAATGGAATTAAACTAGCGGTCAATAACAGAAAGATGAGTAGGAAATCTCAAAATACATGAGTTTAAAGAGCACACTTCTAAATAAAGCATGGATCAAAGAAATCCCAAGAGAAATTTAAAAATATTTTCAACTAAATAAAAATGAAAACACAACCAAGTTTGTAGGATGTAGCAATAACAGTCCATAGAGAGAAATTTATAACATTAAATGAGTATATTAGAAAAGAAGAAATATCTAAAATAGGTAAAGTCTCTTCCTTAGAAACTTAAAAAAAATAAGAGCAAATTAAATTCAGAGTAAGCATAAGAAAAGAAACAATAAGCAGATATCAATGAAATTGGAAATAGGAAATCAATCAACAAAATCGTATACTTGTTCTTTGAAAGATACATAAAATCAATAGTCTTGTAGCCAGGCTAAGTAAGAAAAAAAAAAGAGAGAGAGACAATATAAATTACTAATATGTGAAATAAAAGAAAGGATATCACTACAGATCCCTTGGACATTAAATGGCTAATCAAGATGTGCTATGAATTAACTCTATGCCCGTAAACTGATAATCTAGATGAAATTCCTTGAAAAACATAAAATACCAAAAGTCACACAAGAAATAATAGACAAACTGAATAAGCCTATATTTATTAAATAATTTGAGTCAAAAATTAATAACCTCCTCAAATAGAAAGGTGGGGTCTAGACAGATTCACTTTCGAATTCCACTTCACATTTTAGGAAGAAAATGTATCAGTTATTGACAATGTCTTTCAGAGGACAGAAGCAGAAAGAATACTTTCTAACTCATTCTATGATGCTAGCATTACTCTAATACCAAAATCAGACAAAGGCATTAGGAGAAATAATTTCTCTTTGAGCATAGATGTAAAAATTCTCAACTAAATAATAGCAAGTAGAATTCAACAATGTATAAAAAGAATTATACACCATAACCAAATGACATTTATCCCAGGTATACAAACCTGACTCAACATTCAAAAATCAGTTTATGTAGGGGTACCTGGGTGGCTCAGTCGGTTCAGCGTCCAACTTCAGCTGAGGTCATGATCTCATGGTCCATGAGTTCGAGTCCCATGTCGGGCTCTGTGCTGACAGCTCAGAGCCTGGAGCCTGTTTCAGATTCTGTGTCTCTCTGTCTCTGACCCTCCCCCATTCATCCTCTGTCTCTCTCTGTCTCAAAAATAAATAAACGTTAAAAAAATAAAAAAAAAATCAGTTTATGTAATCCATTGCATCAACTTTCTTTAAAAAAAAACTCACATGATCATATTAGTAGGTGCAGAAAAAGCATTTGACAAAATCCAACACCAATTCATGATAAATAATTTTAGTAAGCTAGGAATAGATGAGAATTTCCTCAACTTGATAAGAAATATCTATAAAAAACAAACAACCCCCCACCCCGCCCCAAACAAACAACAAAAAATCCCTACAGCTAACATAATGAGAAACTTGAGGCATATTCACTAGTTATCAAGAACAAGGCAAGGAGATCTCCTCTCATTACTTCTTTTTAACTATCCTATTGGAAGTTCTAGCTATTGCAATAAGACAAGAAAGGAAAATAAAAGGTATACAGATTGGGAAGTAAAAAATAAAACTATCTTTGCTTGCAGCTGACATAATAGTATACACTGAATATCTGGGTTTCCCAGATTCAAATCCAATCACGTTCATTGTTCATTTTATTTTTTCTTCTTTCTCTTTCTTTTTAACAATTGAAATATAACTAACATATAATGTTATCTTAGTTTCAGGTGTACAATATGATGATTCAACAATTCTATACATTACTCAGTGCTCATCAAAATAAGTGTACTCTATCTCCTTTATCTATTTCACCCATCCTCCCACCCATCTCCCCTTTGGCAACTGCCAGTTAGTTTTCTGTATTTAAGAGTATGTTTTGGGGGACACCTGGGTGGATCAGTTGATTGAGCAACCAACTCTTGATGTTGGCTCAGGTCATGATCATGGTGTATTGGAATCAAGCCTCGAGTTGGCATCTGTGCTGAGTGTGGAGTCTGCTTAGGATTCTCTCTCTCTCTCTCTCTCTGACCCTCTTCCCCCTCCCCTGCTTGCACTCTCTCTCTCTCTCTCAAATAAAATTCAAAAACAATTGTATTTTTTTGTGTGTCTCCCCTTCTCTTTATTCATTTGTTTTATATCTGAAATTCCACATGAGTGGAATGATATGGTATTTTTGTTTCTCTGGTGAGGATGTGGAGAAAAAGGAACACTTGAGTAATGTTAGGGGAATGTAAATTGGTGCATCCACTGTGGAAAACAATATGGAGGCTCCTCAAAAACGTAAAAATAGAATTATTATATGATCCAGTAATTCCACTACTGGACATTTACCCAAAGAAATTAAAAACACTGATTTGAAAAGATACATGCACCCCTATGTTTCTTACAGAATTATTTACAATAGCCAAGATATGGAAGCAACCCAACTGTCCATTCATTGTTGCCTATTATCTTCAGATGAAGATATAACAGACTCTTTAAGATTTTGTCCCAGTTTTCTTTTCTAGTGGTAGGTCTCCCATTCTATATTCTAGCACCTCATACTTCACCTTTCCAAACTTCTTTCAGAATCCCAAACATACAATGGTATATCTCACTTTAGAGCATGCTTATCTTATGCCTTGGAATACCCTTACTTTGGTATTTCATTTGGATACTACCTATTTATCCCTCAAAACTTAGCCTACAGGGTACCTGGGTGGCTCAGTCAGTTGAGCACCTGACTCTTGATTTGGGCTCTGGTCATGATCTCACGGTTCATGAGATGGAGCCCCACCTATGGCTCCATACTTACAGTGGGGAACCTGCTTGGGATTTTCTTTCCTCTTTCTCCCTCACCTTCCCTCACCACTTGTGCTCACTTTCTGTGTCCCAAAATAAATAAATAAATATTTTTAAAAAATTAAAAAGAACATTTTAAGAAAGGTTAATCACATGAATAATTGAGTGAACAAATAAAAATCTTTTCAAATTTAAAAACATTTCTCACATGTGTCTTCCCTCTCTTTTCCTACTGGCACTTTTCATTTTGGGTTTTATCCATTATAAGTAGAACATTGTAATAATGCCTAAGTAACTTCTTTCAATATGAGGTCCCTTCTCTCCCTACTTTTCCTCTCTACACACACACAGTGTCACAGGGTTCTGGGACACACACACACACACACACACACACACCTATTCTTCTATCCTGAGCACTATTACATTAGACTTTCTTAAAGATTCTTGTCTCTATTCAATCCCTTAACTAACATCTTTCTGCCAGTTTTTTTTCCAGTAAATCTCTTTCTCCCCACTTGCATTAATGTAGATTATATTCATCTACCTCATCCATGAATATACACTGACTGTTCTTGCTCTGAGACTTGAAATCCTTTCTTCAGATGACTTCCTTCAGCTTGTATGTGAACCTCAATTTTTATCGTAAATGGATATATAACATGGATTATAACCCCAACTGAATTATTAACCTCTTGGGAGAAAAGCATGCATTTTAGATGTCTATAGCATTCTATAGAATAAAATTCTGAATTAAGAACACAGTATGTAATCAGCAATGATTTAGTGATTGATTCCATGCTAATTTTGGAAATCTTTATTGACATTTTCACTTAACTATTCTTAGATACAAGTACAATTGGATAATCATGTGTTAAGGTAATCCATCTTATTTCAGTAGAACCTTGTGGATTTTTGCATTTTTGTTTAAGGTATACTACAGTGTTGATTTCCATGGATCTGTATATATGTTTGATTACAGTATTAATATGTTAAGAGCTTAAGATGTAAGACTGTAGAACAAAAAGGTTAAGCACTTGGGTTATGAGCACAAATTAACTTGTATTAATTATAGGTTTGAAATGATCCCTGGGTCTCATTCCAGCTGAATAACCTCAGACAAGCCACTGAATTTCAAAGTCTCAGTTTCCTCATCTGTAAAGCAGAGATAATGAGTTCCTAGTTCCTCGTTCATAGACTACTGGGAGAATTAAAGGACATGGAATGTCTTTCAACTTGTAAGAAAAGAACAGTCAACAGTAAAATGTATATCCAGGAAAACTATCCTTTAGGAATGAAGAGGAAATCCAGACATTCTCATATGAATGGACACTAAAAAAAAAAAAATGGTCACAAGCAGACCTACCCTTCAAGAATGGCTAAAGGAAGTTCTTTAAATGAACAGGAAATGACAAATAAGGAATCAGGGAGCATCAGGAGAGACAGAACAATGGAAAGAGCAGAAAAAAAGGCAAGTATAATAGACAATTTTTCTCCTCATGTGTTTTGCAAGTACATAATGTCCCTCTTTTGTCCATTATCATGTTTTAAATTTTAATTTAATTGGAATTTGAAATGTTTCTAATTTAGTTGTATTAATAGCAAAAAAAAAAAGACATAAGGCTTCTAAAATATTTAGTATAGTGTCTGACACAGAGCATAAATGCTTGACATACACTAATTTTTGTTATAAAGAAGATTTAAAGATCAAATCTAAACTTCTAATTTAATCTATGAGGAAAATGAGATCTAGAGAGGGCAAACGACTTGCTCAAGACCAATAGTTAATGAGAGAAATGGCCTGGATAAAAATCCAGGTCTCCTGATACTCAATGTAGTCTTGTAATGTCCACATTGCTTTGCAGGCTGTGGAGGACTCCCTGAAGGCCTTCTAAAGATGTTCCGCTTCCTCTTACTGTAGGTATATAGTGCTCTGAGAGCATTTGATATGTAAATTTTTGAAACTGAAAGAATAAAAACACATGGAATTGTTGAATCACCATACAGTACCCCTGAAACTACGATAGCACTCCATGTTAACGAACTGAAATTAAAATAAAAAGTTTTTCAATTTTTTTTTAAAAAGCATAAAAGCAAAAGTATTTATCTCATCATATCCAGTTCCTTTGTTTTTCAAAAGGAAGGGCCTATAAAATTGTCCCTTACCGGCTAGTGATAAAAATTTCATTTGAATTTATACTACCTTGACTTATATTTTCAGGTTGTAAACATTATTTTGAGTTAAGCATAGTGGTATTTCTATCTTACAGGAGTTCATTGTTCTATTTCAGAGGTTTCTTTTTAAAAATTCTTCTTGGAGTTTAAACATGCTCATGGTTTTCCTCTTCGAAATAGATCCTACATGTAGTTTTAAAGAATGCTTTCTTAAACTATGAGAAGGATGACTAATTCCATTTTAAGTTTGTGGCCAAATGATGGAAAGCAAAGACATCCTCCAGAGAGTTTACCAGGGGGCTGGGGTCTACAAAAACCTTTTAACAGAGATTTGAAAATGCAACTGTATTAATTATCAGGAAGGATACTTTTCCCCTAAAAGAATATTCAGCTATAACAATAATGATTTGTTTGCCTCATTTAGAAGCATAGATTTTTTGAAAGTAAGGAAAATTCTTTTACAAGGAGAGCTAAGCCAACTCTTGTGCATATGTAAGAAATAAATCCCAATTCTTTCTTGTTTCTGTTTCTTTTTTTTCCCCCCAAAAAAATTGTATAAATGAGGAAGTAGTGCCAAGGACCTATTAGTAATAGTTATTTCCTAATTGCAGTGGGAAGCATCCTGCATGTTTAAATAAATATTGTTAACTCTGACCCCTCGCTTTGCCAGGACTGATAAGGCAATTGTTTGACCTATATGAAGCGCATACAGTATACACAGAGTGGAGTGCAGCAGGAAAACAGGAAACAATAAATCAGAAATTAGAGCACTGATTGTTGTAGCTAATTACATCAGGCTTCTGCTTAATTTCTCACTCTGTCATTCTAACCTGATTTTCTTGCCAACAGACTTTGCAAATTGCTGGTGTCACGTACATTCAGCAAATAATAATCCTTAGTTACTGTGACTGACAAATGAATGAGCAGGAGAAGATAGTTTATTATGCAAGGATGAACTGAGACATTCACCAGATACCTGCCTGGATGCTTTTTTAATTCACTTACCTACATGTGCTGCATGATGCATTTCTCCAGGAGCAGAGATTTTGGCCATCAAGACAGCTTAATTAGATTTGTGGTTTGGTTTGATAATATTGAGCAAGAAGAAAAGACGGTACTGTAAAGTGGAGGGAGGGAAGAGATTGGCTTGGACAAAGAGAGAGATAAAGTGGTAACTTAGCTATTTAAGTCAAATCCAAAAATAATATGTTTAGGGTGAGTGAGATTAGTCAGCATGTTATTGAAGGTTAACCTTGTCTAACATAGATTTGGGGAGCCAACTTGGTATTTTCAGCCTGTTACGTTTTGAGTATTGAAATTCTAAACCACATGTGTTTAAAAAAAAAAAAAGAATAATACAAATGAGATGCTCTTATTCCGAATTAATTGATTACTCCCAGGTGCTACTTCTGTATGGAGATAATGCATGTCAGTTCAGTTTTCCTTGAATCCAGTCCTGGTGTTATTTAAATAGTCTAAAATCAACTTTCCTTTCCTTTTTTTGATTTTATAAAAAATCCTTTAAAAGTTCTGCTATAGACCCTGAAGATGGAATATGGGAGATCTAAGTGAAGAGAGTTTTCACTCTTGGTTATTTAATAAATTTTCATATTCTGGGTATACTCTCTAACCTTGTTATAGTATTTACTAATCAGATTATCCAACTGCTGAGCAAATCCCCAGCTAGATACAACTTCACCCAGGCTCGCTGCTTCTTTGGTGCTTAATAAAAATCATATTACTTTTTTTAACTGAAGGTTCCATGTATGCAAGTTATTTAAAATGAAAACTGCTTCTCAGTTTAAAATCAAATTTACTTAATTCTTCTTTTCCCCTGGACTCTGATTTTACCCCCGTCTTGCTTTAGCATCATTTTCAGGGGAAGAGAAAGAGAATTTAACACTGAGATGTGAGGGGATCACACAGTGACAAAGGATGTGGCAGAGATGTAGGGTCCCATGTTTGAAACCACTGTTCCACTTGGTAGAGCAAGAGGTCAGAGTTAACTATTTACTTAAACGTGTAGGTGATGTCTTACATTCCAGCGATGAACTTGGAATGCAGGCCAATTAAGCAGCCCAGGAACTGTGGTAGAAGGGCCAAAAAATGGAGTATAACGTGCCAGCATTGCTGCTGGTCCAAAGGTCAGAGGGTGCAGAATGCTTCATTCCTTGTGTCTTCAAATTAATTCTCGTGTATAAAATGTTTAAACCTCTCCAAGTCCCAAGCTGACCTTCCAAGAGTCCTTCTTAATATCATTTTTTTTCATGTTTTCAGACAAATTTTATAAATATATATTAAATAACCATCGTGTGCGTATTGTGCCATTGCATTCTTCCCACTGTAGGGGAAGATGTCTTCCCACTATAGGGAAGACCGCTTAATATAGCATCCCAAAGTCATCGTCCTCAAGAGCAGTTGAAGGAAGCAAACTTGAACTTATAAAACAAGAATTAAATGACACAAACTGGAACATAATCTTCTAGATTCCTAAATGTGTGGTATTGACAAGGCTATGGAATTCAAAGAGACCAAATTTTTCAGAGAATGGAGATAATTTGACATGGACTTAGATGGATAAATAGCATTTGGATAGCTGGAGAAGAAGGAGAAGACATTTTAAGCAGAGAAAATTGGTTAGAAGAAGTGGGGGAAACACTGCAAAATTGGAAACAGGGAGAAGAGTGGTGAGAAGGGGGTAGGAGGTTGTTGGATGGAGAAGGTGGCACAGATCCTAAGTGTTACAGGAGGGGTTAGATTTATTATTACAGGTAAAGAGATCGCACCAACGGATCCAACAGTGAGGGCTTGGGGTGTGGAAAATAGGGAAGAGAAAAGGCTGGAACTAGCACATCAAATGAAGAAATTATTAAAATAATCCAGGTTTGATGTGATCAGGGTCTGCTCTAGCTGGTGATAGTGAGAGAAAAGGAAAATATAAATTCAAAAGCTACTCAAAAGCAGAGATTGGCAGACATGATGACATTCCATGTAGATGAATAGAAGGGTTGTGTCAAAAAAGAGAGATGTGGCACCTGGAAGAATTATCTTTGCTTTGGCAAATATAGAAAATTTGGAAGAACAAGTGTTTCGATGGAGAGATGAAAGGGCATCAGTCTCCAGGGAGAGAAGGAGAAGGGACAGAGCTCTTTTCTGGTCTTAGCTGCAATAAATCTTCCAGATGCCTCATTCCTTATCAGTTACAGACATTTGTATTAGCACAGCGTGGTTTGTGTGAAGTGCACAGACTTGTCCCAAGACAGTAAGTACGACATCTGTGTGAAATGTGTCAAAACTAGAAAGGTGTGTGCGGGGGAGATGACAACCTGATGAAATATTATCAAATGCTACCCCTCAAATACCAGAGGTAGCATGGTATTCGGGGGCAGGGAAGGGCACATACTTTTACAAGAAGCCACCACAAAGAACTGTGCATCCCAAAAGGAGATGCGTTTCTCAGTTTCCTTTTGTCCTCGTCCACTCTGGTCACCTCTAATCTTAACTGTGCTCCAGGACCTTGGTTCTTACACCTGCTCGGATTGGATCTGGTGTCAGATGCCAGTTGATTGGTATGTGACTGGCCTGTCTCCTGCTCAACTTTTGCTCTAAGTACTAGGCTTTGGGTGGGGACCAGTGTCTGACCTCATGCCACCCTCTAGTGATTGACTTCACAACTCCTGAGGCATCAGTCTCCACTGAAAGGGACTACACAGTCCAGAATGTATAAATATAATCTTCTATTGTCTCCCGCTTCTTTCACACCCATGCACTATAACATTAGCCATAAAAGGCTGATACTTTTGCTTATCACTCTGCTTTCACGGTCTTCATCCTCACTGCCTGACGGTTTGGGCTAAAACTCAAAGTGGAAGCACACTTCAACTTTTTGCACATATTAGCATCTAGGACCATTTTAAACTGTTGTGCAACAGAAAAGGGTATGATTGTGAATGGCGTGCCTTCATTATCTCACGCGAATACAATAAGGAGCTCAAGCATATGTCCTTATCCAAGACGGTTCTTATTAATCCAGACATTGTTTGTAGCTACAGGGAGATTTCTGAAGATTCATCACCACCTTTGATTGTGATAGGAGCGATCCCTCCAAATGAATCCAAGATCAAATTTGAAGTTGACTTTTGTAGATGAGCCAGTTAGAGTTTTAAGGAGTCCATGGCTTGGTTTACAGTGTCCAGGGAAGCTAAGACTCGAGGTAAGTCATTAAGTTGTTTTCAGTTTTTACCTTGTGTAAAAGCCATTGTTAACAGAACTTATATAAAAATCAAGACATTGGGCCAAACTTTGCTTCTAGAAGGGAGGCTGGTCAAGGTTGGCACAAATTGACATTACAAGAAAACCTGTTTTATTTCTCCCCTTTTCTTATAGACATTAAAGCATTCTTTCTCCATGTAATTTTCACCGGTGAATGGTTTGCTGTAAATGGGGTGCACCGTAATAATTCAAAGTTTTGATTTCATTTATGATTCCCAGAATACCTGGCTTAAAAGAGCCTCAAAGCTTTCCTTCTTTTTTTGTTTTTTAACTTGAATTTGTAATATTCCTGCTTTCTTGGACCCTGATGACACCACAAATGAGAATATAACTAAAAGTATACGCTGCTCATTAGTGGAGCTCTAGCACACCTGTGTTATATATATATGTGTGTGTATATATATATATACGTATATATATATACGTATATATATACATATATATATACATATATATATATATACACGTATATATATATATACACACTGTCTATAAAAGGCTGGCCTAACAGACTTAGGAAGCACTGCCGAAAAGAGGTTGCTTCAGGCAAGCTCTCTCTCGGGAAGAATATTGTTTTCTCTCAAAGAATATTAGTTCTATTAGCTTCTTCCCACGAGCGCGTGTGAAGAGAAGGAAAGAAGCTAAAAGGAGAAAAGCACAGCTCTGCCCAAATCCACTTAACCCCCCTCATGAAAACTCATTATTAACAAGAGTTTTGATCTTTGTACTTTGCTAATTTACTCCACACGCAAAGAAAACTCGATTTTGCATGTGTGTGCCCGGGGATGTTAAAAGCAGAATTATTAGAAGCCGTGGTTCACCTGAAGACTCCAGGGGAATTCAGAATTTCCACAACTACCAGCTCCATCAACGACCTCCCTATTCCTGCAGCCACACCCCAAATATACATGTCATTTCAATAAGAGCAGAGCGGTTGCTATGCAGAGAGGCTTAAATAAAATTAAATCAGTTAATTTCCAATCAGATCGTCACCCCCAAATCTTCTTTAGTCAGGGAAGCCGGACTCAACATGGAGGTCCTCTTGGAATGCAGAAAACAATGATCTCTGCCACGGTCTTGCTGGCTCCCACATGGGTTCTGTTTATTGTCCTCATCTTCTTACCGACAGAACTCTGCTTTTGCTCAAGGGAGCGTGCCCAACTACAAGATCACCTTCCCAGGTCTCTCTTGCTGTTACAGACGCCATTTAACACAGTTCTAGCCAATGAGAACCAAATAGAAGCTTTGAGCAGAGCTTCTCGGAAAGTCATTTCAAACGAGTCGACTTTGTTCTTTTTCTTCTTCATTTATGGGCAGAAAATACAATGCTAGAGGTAGAGTACTCATCTTACGACTGGAAATGAGGGGGATGGGAGACAAAACCACATGCCACGGAGAGTCGGATAGAAAGAAAAGATGCAGGTTCCCGAAGGCACTGCAGAGTCAACACGCCATTCCACAAACAGGTAAAACTGTGCTGCCATACCGATTCCCAAATGGTATCATCTCAGAAGTGAACTTTTCAGTAATATTACCAGACATGATAAAAAAAAAAAAAAACACAATTATGCTTGTATTTATCTTGAAGTAATAGATCTGTCCCTGGGTTGAGATAATTAACATATTTATTGTGCACTGATTAGATATTCGACACCTGTTCTTATGCTAATTCATCCAACCTTCATAGCTACGCCAGTAGGTGAATGTTACTATCCACCCTTTTTACAAAAGAAGAATGCAATGTTCAGAGAGGTAAAAAGGGCATACAGCTCGTGCATTGGATTTATTACATTCTCTTTCCGCTGTACAATATTGCACTTTTAAAAAATGTTTATTTATTTTGAGAGAGAGCTAGAGGGAGAGGGGCAGAGAGAGAAGTAGAGAGAGAATCCCAAGCAGGCTCCACACTCAGTGTCGAGCCAGACACGGGGTTCAATCTCAAGACCGTGATATCATGACCTGAGCTGAAATCAAGAGTCGGATGCTTGACTGACTGAGCCACGCAGGCACCCTTATACTGGACATTTTTCAAATGTTTTAGATACTAACTCTTTCTTTATTCTGCATTAGGCACTACTATTTTACTTTATTTATAGGATCTTTTGTTTAAAAGTGTTTTCACTTCCAATGGAGACAGATATATCCATTTTTACACATTTTTGTGTGTTTAGCAAGGTGTCTGCCTTGTTTAAAATTTTTCCCTAAAAGGAAAACACTTTTTCCTGACTCACATACCAACTTCGGACACACAATGTAATTGTGTGGCAGAGACTCCCACACAAACCAATTTTCCAACTCTCCCGACACCCACCCTGGTGTCTTATAAGTCAATTCTGACACCAGCTTCCTGGAGTTATCACAGACCCCACAGGTGTAGGGTTCACTTCCACAACACTGCTCCCCACTGTAGATGCCAGTCACCAAGTCCCAGCCTCCCATAATGCTGACCAATAGGCTATAAAATCAAGGGTTCCTATGACCCCTTCCTTGGGTTTGATAATTTGCTATAATGGTTCACAGAATTCAGGAAAGCATTTTATTTACACTCATTGATTTATTACAAAGGATACAACTCAAAACAGTCCAATGGAAGAGATGCATTGGACAAGGTATGTGGGAAGGGGCATGGAGCTTCTGTGCCTTCTCCACGTTCACCACACTCCGGGCACCTCGATGTGTTCACCAACCCAGAAGCCCTCTGAGCTCCTCGTGTTAGGATGATGGAGACTTCATTACATAGATATGATGAGTGATATCATTGGCCATTGGTAATTCCTGGCCTTCATTACGCAGAACCCTACACCTGTGGGGTCTGTGCTAACTCCAGGAATTACCAATGGCCAATGATATCATTCATCATATCAATGTAATGAAGTCTGGGAATCCATTTCCAGCCTCTCTTCCCCAGAGACTAAGGGTGGGGCTGAAAGTTCTAATCTGCTAATCACAAGGTTGGTTCCCCTAGGAACCTGCTCCCCATCATTAGATGCTTTTCAAAAGTCACCTCATTAACATACACTCAGGTATGGTTGGCCAGACTTGATACGATAACAGAAGACACTCCTTCACCTTTGTCACCTTTGAGCTATTTCTAGAACTGGCAACAAAGACAGATATTATTACAAAAGATGCCCCTTTAGTCCTTTTCAGGAAATTACAAGGGTTTTAGAAACTCTGACCTGGAGCTGGGAACAAAGACCAAAATATATATTTCTTATATCACAATATCATACTCCTAATTCAAAATCATAAAGATAGAATCCTATAGTTTTATTTCTAGTGTGTGTATAAAAAGAATTTTATAGTTTCATTGAGTCAAATTTATCACTCTTTTGCTTCATGACTTTTTTTTTGGTATATTTTGGTATATTTTGGTATATTTTAAATATATTTGGTATATATTTGGTATATAGCAAATTCTTTGCTACCTCATCATGAAGATGTTATCTAATACTTTTCCTCTCAAGATATTATTGCTTTGTTTTTTATATTTAGGCTTTTAGTCCACCTGGAACTCATTTTCATATACAGTATGAGGTAAGGATCTAATTTTGTTTTATTTTACCATACAGATAAGAAATTATCAAACATTTTTCCTTTCAGTATTTTCCAGACTGTTTTGTACTATTACCATTTTTCTGTAACACGTTTCTGTCTCTGAGCTCTCTATTCGGCAACATGTATCCATTCTTGCACGATGTCCGTGTTGTCTTAATTACAGACAATGCTTAATTACAGCTTTATCATAAAGCTTGATATCCGGTTGATCAATACTGCCAATCTTTATATTGCTTCAAAATTATCTTACGTATTCTATTTTTTTTCATATTTAAAGACTAATTTTTTAAAGTGGTTTTAGGGTTCACAGCAAAGTTGAAAGTAAAGTAGAGTCTCATATATTCCTTGCCCCTCCATATGCATATCCTTCCCCATTACTAACATCCCCCACCAGTGTGGTACATTGGTTCTAACTGATGAACTTACATTGATACACCAGAATCGTCTAAAGGCCACAGTTTACCTTAGGGTTCACTCGGTGTTGCACATTGTATGGGTTTGGAAAATGTTTAATAATACGTAGCTATCATCAGAGTATCATACAGAGTATTTTCACTGCCTTAAAAATCTTCCATGTTCCACACATTCACTCCCCCAAACTCAGATCCTGGGAACCACTGATCTTTTTACTGTCTCCATAGCTTTGACTTCTCCAGAATGTGGTAGAGTTGGAATTATACAGCATGTAGCATTTGCAGATCGGCTTTTATTTAGTCCGATGCATTTAAAGTTCCTCCATGTCGGGGCGCCTGGGTGGCGCAGTCGGTTAAGCGTCCGACTTCAGCCAGGTCACGATCTCGCGGTCCGTGAGTTCGAGCCCCGCGTCGGGCTCTGGGCTGATCGCTCGGAGCCTGGAGCCTGTTTCCGATTCTGTGTCTCCCTCTCTCTCTGCCCCTCCCCCGTTCATGCTCTGTCTCTCTCTGTCCCAAAAAAAATAAATAAACGTTGGAAAAATAAATAAAGTTCCTCCATGTCCTTTCATGGCTTAATAGCTCATTTCCTTTTAGCATTGCATAACACTCCACTGTCTAGATGTACCAGTTATTTTAGCCCTAAATCTCCTGAAGGACACCTTGATTGCTTCCAAGTTTTGTTAATTATGAATAAAACCGCCATAAATATCCCGGTGCAGGTGTTTGTGCGCATTGAAGTTTTCATCTCCTTTGGGTAAACATCAATGACTGTGATTGCTGGATCAGATGATAAGAGTAGGTTTAGTCATGTAAGAAACTGCCAAAGGTCTTCCAAAATGGCTTGTATTTCCACCAGCAGTGAATGAGGATTTTGTTTTTCCACAACCTCTTCAGTGCGAGGTATTATCAGTGTTCTGGATTTTGGCCATTCTAAAATGTGTAGTGGTATCTTAGTGTTGTCTCAGTTCACAGTTCCCTGATGACATATGATGTGGGGCATCTTTTCATATGATTATTTGCCATCTGTATGTATGTATGTCTTCTTTGGGGAGGAGATAAGGGTTGTTTGTTTTCTTATTGTTGAGTTTTAAGAGTTCTTTGTATATTTTGGATGGCAGTGCTTAGTCAGATGTGTCTTTCCAAATGTTTTCTCTCAGTGTGTGGCTTGTCTTCTCATTCTCTTGACATTGTCTTTCACGGAGAAGAAATTTTTTTAATTTATTGAAGTCAGCTTCTCAATCATTTTTCATGGATCGTGTATCTGATACTGTATTTAAAAAGTCGGCACCATGCCCAAGGTTGTCAAGATTTTCTCCTATGCTATCTTCTAGTTCTATAAGTTTAAGTCTGTGATCCTTTTTTTTTTTTAATTTTTTATCGTTTATTTATTTTTGAGAGACAGAAACAGAATGTGAGCGGGGGAGAGGCAGAGAGAGAGGGAGACACAGAATCCGAAGCAGGCTCCAGGCTCCGAACTGTCAGCACAAAGCCCGACGCGGGGCTTAAACTCGTGAACCTGTGAGATCATGACCTGAGCTGAAGTTGGACACAACCTACTGAGCCACCCAGGCTCCTCAAGTCTGTGAATCATTTTACGTTAATTTTTGTATAAAGTCTGTGTCTGGATTCATTTTCCACATGTAGAGATGTTCAGTGTTGTAGTACTGTTTCTTGAAAAGAATATCTTTTTATATCTTCTCATGCCATTTAAAAGAAGAAAGGAGAACATGTATTTATCAAATTTATTATATTTGCAATTTCTAGTTGGTTTTTTTTTTCCACCTATGAATTCAACGGAACATGTGTTGTCATTTCCTTACTCTGAATCAACTTCATTCCCATCCATCTCCTTTTTGCTGGCATTGCCAATTGCCAAATATATTTCTATATACTATAGGCCTCTCTCTCTCTCTATATATATATATATACATATATATGACTATATATATTTATATTTCTATATATATATATATATATATATATATATATATATATAATATATTACCTTTACTGACACTCTTTGTGTGTGTGTGCAGATTTGATTTGAATTACTGTCTGGTGTCACTTACTTTTTATCTTAAGAACTTCCTGGGGCACTTGGGTGGCTCAGTCTGTTAAGCATCTGACTTCAGCTCAGGTTATGATCTCGCGGTTTGTGAGTTCGAGCCCCGCATTGGGCTCCAGGCTGACCGCTCAGCTTCATATTCTGTCTCCCTGTCTCTGCCCCTCCTCCACTCACACTCTGTCTCTCTATCTCAAAAATAAATAAAAATATTTAAAAAAATTTTGTTTTAAAAAAGAACTTCCTTTAAGTGTTTATTATAAAACATGTTTGATAGCAACAATTTCACTCAATGTTTGTTATCTTAGGACTTTTTATTTCATTTTTTTGAGAGAGATTTTTTGCTGGCTATAAGATCCTTATTTGATAGTTCTTTTTTTTCAGCACTTTGATTATGCCATCGCAAAGCCTTCTGGTCTGCACCGTTTCCAATAAGACACCAGCCATTACTATTATCGGGGTACCTTGAACATAAGTAATTTTTCTCTTGCTGCATTCTTATTTTCCTGTTTGTCTTTATCTTTCAATATTTTTACTATGATGTTTCCAAGTATAGATCTCTTACGGTTTTTTCTACTTGGGGTTTTGAGCTTCTTGGATTTCCAGATCAATATTTTTGATCAGATTCGGGTAGTTTTCAGCCAATATGGCTTGGAGTATTTTTTTGTGCATCTTTCTCTCTTCCTTCTTCTCCTGGTGCTCCCATTACGTTTATGTGGCTATGCCTAATGGTATCCCATATTTCTCTTAAGTCTCTGTTCGTTTTTTTTTCCTCTCTGTTTTTTAGACTGTATAATTTCTATTAATCTATCTTCAACATCACTGCTCTTTTCTTGTGCGAACTGAAATCTACTGTTGAGCCCCTCTAGTGAAGTTTTCTTGTCACTCCAGAATTTCCAGAACAGAAGTTGATTATTTTTTTTTATTTTGCCTATCTCTTTAATAATACCTCTATGTGATGAGATATTTTCACAATGCCTCTTTTGACATTTTACTTATATTTTCCTTTAGATTTTTAACATATTTCTAATCATTTCTTTGAATTCTTCTCTGATATCTGGGATCCCTCAAAGACAGTTTCTGTTGCCAGTTTTTTTTCCCTGTCTGTTGATAAACACCTAGTTCTTTGCACGTCTCATAATATTTGGTTAAAATCTGGACATTTTAGATGATATAGTAAAGCAACTATTCGTACCAATTCCCCTCCCCCACCCAAAGGCTTATCGTTTCCATGTTGGTTGTTTTGTGACTTGGATGTGAACTATTTTAGTGACGTTTATTTCCCCTCCAGAAAAACCTCTGATGTCACTCCCCAGTAGGTACAGCCTTGACATGGATATAATCACCCTTAGCTGAGAATGGATTTTGCCGTGCTGTGTGTCCCTGATTTCTCTATTAGGGATTGCCTCTGCTGATATCACAAATTGCTGCTGGCCTCCAGTCCCTGATGGTGGATTACTCTATTGTTTTTTTTTGTTTTTTTTTTTAATTTTTTTTTCAACGTTTATTTATTTTTGGGACAGAGAGAGACAGAGCATGAACGGGGGAGGGGCAGAGAGAGAGGGAGACACAGAATCGGAAACAGGCTCCAGGCTCTGAGCCATCAGCCCAGAGCCTGACGCGGGGTTTGAACTCACGGACCGCGAGATCGTGACCTGGCCACCCAGGCGCCCCCACTCTATTGTTTTTGACTAGGCCTTGGGGCATAAATTGTTCCATAGTCTGATCCAATAAATTTGATCCCCTTTGCAGGCGTGATCTTTGAGGAGAATCTTTGTGATTTGTTTCAACCCTAGGAGTTCTCTTTTTATCTGTCTCTCTCTCTCTCTCTTTCTCTCTGGTCCTCCCTTTTAAACTTCTTGTTCATCTACTGTTTAGCTTATTTCCCTCGTGGGGTTGCTAGCCTCCTCTTAAGTGCTCACCACCAAGATCTCAACTGTTTTCCACAACACCCCTAATCATGAACTTCCCCCATACTCTGTTCCAAATAGAATCAATTCACCTTAAGCTGAGCTGTACTGCTCTCTGTTCTTTTTCAATGTTTATTTTTGAGAGAGAAAGTGAAAGAGAACGGGAGAGGGGCAAAGACAGGGGGACAGAGGATCTGAGGCAGGAACTGTCTGACAGAAGAGAGCCTGATGCGGGGTTCGAACCCATGAACCACGAGATTATGACCTGAGCCGAAGTCAGATGCTCAACCGACTAGTCACCCAGGCACCCCTGCCCTTTGTTCTTTTACTCTCTCTCTCCCCCTAAATGAAACTACTGTGCCACTGCATTGCAGCTGTAGCCCGGACAGGAGCCCACTTCTGCCAGGGTGATACCGCTGGTCTGTGATTAGAGCTCTGAGTGGAGACACTCGACCCTGGTCTTCTCATTTGGCTCCGCCTGGCATGGAATACTTGCCCTATAAGTGAGCTTGGGCAGAAGCATGAAAAGTCTCAGTGTTCTCAGCCTACTGTCCCTGGAGTAGAGCTTTTCTATGACTGGGGTCGTGTCAGGAAAGAAGACAGGTTCCCTTGGCCACATCTGCCTGGAATAGTGCCGGGGGCTGTGGACAGGGCCTACAACGTGCATCGCCAGTTCCACGTCTTCTAGCCGGTCTCGGCCCCTAAGTGGCTTATTTGGGCCTCTACTCAGGAATAGGAAAACTCCACCAAAATCTAATTTTCAAGCACATTTTAGGCCTTGCCCCCTCCCGACAACTACTTACTGCCTGCTGCTAGGTCAGACATTAGCATGACTCATAGCTTTGTGCTTTGGCTCTGTTTTTAAGCCATTAAAATGATTATCTTGCTTTTGCGTTCTACTTTATCCTTTAAAAATTTTTTTTAATGTTTTATTTATTTTTGAGAGTGAGAGAGAGACAGTGGGAGTGGGGACGGGTAGAGAGAGAGACACACAGAATCCGAAGCAGGCTCCAGGCTCTGAGCCGTCAGCACAGAGCCCGATGCAGGTCTCAAAACCACGAACTATGAGATCATGACCCGAGCCGAAGTCGGACGCTTAACCAACGAGCCACGCAGGTGCCCCTCTATTTTATCCTTTTAAGTTTTAGTTTCTGTAATCATATTGTTGCTATGTGTCCAGTGACAGGGGATGCTTCAAAGCGTCAACTCACTCTGCAATTTTGGCTGTTAATCTTTCCTGACTTTACATTCCCTCCCCCAAGCCAACATGTTGAAAGTCATATTGTAAATTAAATCTAATTTTAAAGATGATGCTATGTATTATTGAGCATTTACTTTGTGCCACACTCTATTAAGTTTTTTAAGTACAGTTTCTTGTTGAAGCCTCATACCCATCTCACGAGGTAAGTACTATGATTATTTCTGTATTATCAATGAGGGAACTGAGGCACAGAGAAGTTAACCTGGCTGGGTGCAAGGAGCACAGAGTTAATAATTAAGTTTTGGACTAAAATATCATCCAAGACAGTCTGGCTGTGGCATCTACCCTTTGAAATATACTCTACTCACCTCCAGATAGATATATCCCTATCTCTGTCTGTCTATCTACCTATACAATGTATAGTAACACTATGTATAATATAATAACCAGAGGAGAATGAGCCATCACCTTATAATCCAACACATCATCATCTCTACTATAAAACACAAGTGACACAAATAAATATAAATCAAAAAAAATTCAGAGTTTTTGTCTGGTAGAAAAGATACATTGATCTTTCTTTAAAAAACTTTTTTTTTTAATGTTTATTTATTTATTTATTTTTTTGACTTTTTTTATTTATTTTTGAGACAGAGAGAGACAGAGCATGAAGGGGGGAGGGGCAGAGAGAGAAGGAGACACAGAATCGGAAGCAGGCTCCAGGCTCTGAGCCATCAGCCCAGAGCCCGACGCGGGGCTCGAACTCACGGACCGCGAGATCGTGACCTGAGCTGAAGTCGGACACTTAACCGACTGCGCCACCCAGGCGCCCCTGTTTGTTTATTTTTGAGAGAGAGAGAGAGCACGAGCAAGGGAGGCACGGGATCCAAAACAGGCTCCAGGCTCTGAACTGTCAGCAAAGAGCCCAACAGTGGGGCTCAAACTCACGAGCCATGAGATCATGACTTGAGCCAAAGTCGGACGCTCAGCCAACTGAGCCTCCCAGGCACCTGATACATTGATCTTTCAATCTTTCTCTCTCTCTCTCTCTGTTTAAAATTATCATTAGTTTTTAATGTTTGTTTATTTATGAGAGAGAGACAGAGCACGAGCAGGGGAGGGCAGAGAGAAGGGGAGACACAGAATCCAAAGCAGGCTCCAGGCTCTGAGTTGTCAGCACAGAATCCAATGTGGGGCTCGAACCCATGAACTGTGAGATCATGACCTGAGCCGAAGTCGGATGCTCAGTGGACTGAGCCACGCAGGCACTCCACCTTTCTTTTTTCTTTTTTCTTTTCTTTTCTTTTCTTTTCTTTTCTTTTCTTTTCTTTTCTTTCTTTTCTTTCTTTCTTTCTTTCTTTCTTTCTTTCTTTCTTTCTTTCTTTCTTTCGTAAATAGACAACAGATAATTAAGGGCACGGCATAGAATCAGCATGGTGCTTTTTTGATTCACTAGCTATAAAGACTGTGTCCTCTGAGACAAAGGCAGGACAGATGTAAGACTAACAAGTAGAATTTACCAAATAGGAATTAAAACAAAAACAGAAGTAATATGAAAACAGAAGTAATAAACAATTGGTAAGTGGGGAGATTTGGGTCATGCAATATTAATAAGGAAAGACTTCTTGGTGAAAGGAGAAGCGTTCAAGATTAAAGGAAGAAAATTACAATGTGTGGAATGGAACAAAAGAGGCTATTACATGTGTAAGTGGAAATCTAGGGAATGTTCAGAAAGAATTCTGCCAAGCCCTTAGAGACCAACAAATTGGGCCATGATTGGAGAAAAAGGAACACCCTAAATTGTTTCAGGGAACATAGAAGTGTGGTATTTGAAGAATAAACAGAATGGTTTATATAGCCCATTTTGAGAGCTATAATCCTGAGAACCACTGAAAGGTTTTTCAGGATGGCTGTGATGTGATCCGAATGACGAACACTGGGCAATTATGTTCGTGGAGTTGTGAGGAATCCCGCTAAGAGATGGAGCCATTGGGTTTCTAAGCGGGCAAGAAATGTGAGCAAAGTACCATTTTATTGGCAGAAATGGGTGACTTTAAAAAAAAAAAAAAACAACATATACACAAAAGGAGATGGTCCAAGACCCCAGGGAATTACCCCTGACATTGATGGAAAGTGAAGCAGTGTAAAATTAAGATACGGAAGCGGTTGTCAAATTGGCCTTCTGGACCTGAAATACAGACAGATGGAAATTGAGATTTACAATAGCAGATCCTACAATAACCTAAGGGGCTAAGGCACAGGCTCAGGAAAACCTGGCTACAACTTGCATGTAAATGGAAAAGGTCAGTTACAGTGATCCGGAAAGGAGCAGAAGAAGAAAAAATCTGCTTAAGGGGTGTCCACCAGACGATGCAGGGGAGAGAAAGAATTGCAGAAAGCCAGAGAAGGGTAGGTAATTCCTCCGAACGTGCCCTCCTTTCCTTATTGAGTCATGCGTCAGATTTTTCATGTTCAAAAACCTATGGATTGGATTAAAAGAAATATTTTAATTTTGACAGATCTCCACTAGAAACTTGGATAAAACATACATTATCTTCTGGTTGTCCACTACCGGCAAAAATTAACTTTAACTTCTCAGTCGACAAAAGTTCAACTCTAATAGTGTTACTTTGATGTTCTTTTTCTTAAAGTATAATTGTGTTAGGTTTTAAATCGCGTTAAAATATGTTAAAACAATGGAATGATTTCACACAGGCCGAACAAGAGGTAGTACATTCATTACATCCAATACATTAATATATTACGGGAAATTGGGAAATTTATTTCTTTACAGTTCTTCCCTCTTCTCCTGCCCCCAGAAGTGTTTGTTTCTTAGGCAGAAGCATCATAGCTAGGGATAATTAGTTTGGTCTTTGGGAACATTTCCCAGATAATAACATCGTGCCCCAGAGACCTGAGAAAAGAACATTGCGCATATGAAACTCTGAGCTCTAATTGAAGCCTAATCACTGACTCACATTCAGATTCCTTGAGAAAATTACTTAACTCATCTCTGGGTCTCTCCACAGCCCAAGGAGAATAATGCCTACTTTACAACAATGTGGGATGTATTAGCAATTAAATGGTGGTAAAAATCCCTTGAAAATACAAAGCTACACTATATAAATAAATGTTAAATGAGAATGGAGAAAACAAAAGAAGAAATGAGCTTGGGAATATGTTAGGAATACTTCCTGGAAAAGCCCCTCAAGAGGCCAGGGCTCCCTGCATGGGCTTGTTGGGCACAGCAGCTAAGTCAATAGACCACCCTTCATAGGTAAGAAAGGCGGAGGGACCCTGTGAACTTCACACTGGAGAAGCACAAATTAATTTGGTACAGGTGTTTTTTATACGCTGAGGGAGAATGTTCACAGGGTCCTGTAGCCTTCCTACTCCCGAGGTGGTCTGAGCTGAGGAAATACTAGGCTGTCATCTAAAACCCGTCAGAACAGCAGCTGGACGTAAGCGGTTAGAGCCCTGCATGCTGACTTATGTTTGGTATCTCAAACACATAGAAAAGGCGTGTAAGATATTCAAGAAACATTTTAGAAGACTTATGCAGGCCCATGTTTCCTTACCCCCAAATCTCCAGGCTTCATGTGTTTCAGAATTTTGATAATTTTTTTGGGGGGGGGGGTGGTTGGAGGGGATGTACCTACGTATCTATCTACCCACCTACCTACCTATCTGTATCACCTATCTATCATCTATCAACACAACCAGGGAGGACTAAGGCATCATTGTATAAGGCAACACATTATTATCTCTGCCATAGATAGGACATACAAGTTGCACAAATAAAGACAAATCGAAAACCACCTCAGGTTGACTCAGGTCAAATTTTTCTGGCAACTGATTTATGAAATGATTGCTTTCAGCTTTTAGAATTTGGCTTTTGCATGCAAGAATTGCAGAAAGGAGACTGTGGATCTGTTAAAGAAATATGTACCTCTGAGGCTGAAACTGGAAACTCAGCCTTGTGTAGTATAGTGTGACTTATATAGTCTGCACTGGATTATATAATTTTGGGAGGAAAACTCCTTAAGCGAGGATTATACTTACTTAGTGGCCACAATTCATTTAGCTCACCGTTACATAGGTTTTGTGATTTTTCTTAATCTGAAGTCCATGGGCCCATATATAAGCTCCTGGGTGAACATAAAGCTAGATACCTCCTGAAATAGTGTGCACGTTTCCGTGCATGTGCCTGTTTTTCCAGAGAGATAATCCATAGCTTTTCTTTTTCTTCCTTTTTTTTTTTTTTTTTTTTTTTTTGGTCCCTAAAATCTCCAAGCATTCCGAGAGTGAGACAAATTCACAAGCTCTGCTTTACCTCTATGAATGTTAATGACAGGAGTATAAAGGCAGGGTTTACATTAGTATTTTAGTAATGCTTTTCATGCTCCTTCTGGTGGCCAGGAAGGGCCACGTGTGGTCCAGTCCCTTCCAGTCTCACTCATCTTGCCTCTCCTCCCCCTGCTGAGCGTGCTCTGGCCTCGTGGCTTTCTTTATGTTTCTTGTCCTCAGAAAACCTGTTCCTGCCTCAAAGTTTTTGCTCCTGTCGTTCTGCGTGGTGCCCCGCCCCAGATCTTCCCGAGGCTGGCTGCTTTTTGTCTTTGGAATCTCAGCTCAAATGCTGCCTCCTCCGAGAAGCCTTCTCTGACTGCTTACTTTAAAATCCCTCCCAGTCATTCCCCATGCACCATTCTGCTGAATTTTCTTCACAATTCTTAGAGTCACAACTTGCGTGGCTAGACACAGTGGCCCTCGGCCCTTATTCCCTATCTGAAATAATCTTTATTTATATATTTACTTATTTACTTTCCGACCCCCCCCAACCCTAAGATGTAAATTTACTGCTGTCCTATATGCCTAGAATAGTGGTTGTCGTTTAACAGGCCGCCGATGAGTATTTGTAGAATGAATGAATGATTACACTCCTTGCAGTAGTGATAATGTACTTATTAAGGTGCTTATTGTAGAAAATAAGAACAGGTAAGCAATAGTCAGTTAAAAGTTATTGTGCCAGGGGCGCCTGGGTGGCTCAGTCATTTGGGCATCTGACTTAGGTTCAGGTCATGATCTCACGGTTTGTGAGTTTGAGCCCCTCGTCAGAGGAGCCCCCTTCGGATCCTCTCACTCTCTCTCTCTCTGTCCATCCTCCATTTGTTCTCTCTCAAAATAAATAAATAAACTTAAAAAAAAAGTTATTGTGCTAACCGGGTCAAGTTACTTAACCTTTTTATTTTTTAATTTATTTAAAAAAATTATTTTAATGTTTTTTATTTATTTTTGAGAGACACAGAGAGGCAGAGAGGGTGTGAGTGAGGGAGGGGCAGGGGGGGGGGGCAGAGACACAGAATCCGGAGCAGGCTCCAGGCTCTGAGCTGTCAGCACAGAGCCCGTCGCGGGGCTCGAACTCATGAACTGCAAGACCAGGACCTGAGCTGAAGTCCGGAGCTCAAGTGACTGAGCCACCTAGGTGCACCATCAAGTTACTTAACCTTTTTAAAAATTGTTTTTTTAATAAGTAAAATAGATATAATAGTATCCACCTTGCAAGTTTATTGTGAAGTTGAATGAGTCACTGCATTAAAAACACTTGACAGACTAGAATACATTTGTTAAATATTATTGTCATTATTATTGCCATTTTACAAAAATTAGAAAATTACTTAAATGAGACCAAAGGCAAATTCAGCAGAATAAGATTAGGTGCCCTGTAAAATGTATTAGTTAAGATTCCAGATAAAACTGTCTAAAGGTATAGATAACACAATGTCATATTAATATACATTTTAATTACTTATGTATTAAAATGGAAATCCTTAAGAATTTTGGATTGGAATGTAGACTGCTTTGGATTCCAACTTCTGAGTCAATAACATTTGAAACTAAATATATGCTTTACTCTTTTATCATATACTGACAAAATGCATGAACAGAATACCAAGGAGTTGATTTTCATAATTCCTAAAACTCTCCAGAATTCAACACTCTGCATTTAACAACTCTCTTGAGTATTTGTATATCTTGGGTGTTCATTTGTCTTTATAAAAGAAACACTCAGAATACACTGGCTAACGAGATAAATGAAGAATATGATTTGAGAGATGTGTTCTCAGGAACTAATTTTATTTTGGAAAATTTTGCTATTGCCCTGTGCAAGCAGAGTTAATGAGTGATTTTTCCATCTACTTAGTACTAGCTAAAAAATCATTTCCATTTCGAATAGCATTTCTCATTAAAGTTTTTGTCAATTAGTTCTCTATCTCATTATGCTGGAAAATGTGGTTACAAACCACATTTCTGAAACCTCTGCGTGTGTCCTAATCCAGTTCACTAAATATCACAGCCTAAATGTTTCTTTCTAATGTTTTCATTCAAGCAGTGCAGGCACCAAGTTTGTTTATATCAGCTTTGAAGGAACTGTTTTACAGCTTTTTAATATCTTATTTTGCAAAAAAAATTATCTTTTTAAATGTTTATTTATTTTTGACAGAGAGAGAGAGAGAGACAGAGAGAGAGAGACAGAGCATGAGCGGGGGAGGGGCAGAGAGAGAGGGAGACACAGAACCCGAAGCAGGCTCCAGGCTCCGAGCTGTCAGCACAGAGCCTGACGCGGGGCTCGAACTCACAGACCTTGAGATCACATCTGAGCCGAAGTCAGAGGCTCAACTTACTGAGCCACCCGGGCGCCCTGCTTTATAATATTTTAGAACTGAAATAGTCCTTAGAACATCATCTATTTCAGTTCTCATCATTTAAAAATGAGTGAGCGGAAGTCCAGAAAGGAAGATATGTCAAAGCTCACTAAGTGAATGAGTGGAAGAGGAGACGATAGGACTCCTGACTTTCTTTCTTCAGGTCTCTAACCATGAATTCCCAAGGGGCAGTCACCTCCTAATGAGCTCAGCACAGGCTGTAGGCTGGGAGTAGCGTCTTAGTGAAAAAAAAATCATCACAGTTGCTCTTAGGTTGTCAGTTTTTTGAACAACCAGAGAGATATTGGCCTAAAAAAGGGAGAACCCAAGACAGAAAAATGCTTTCAGTTGCAGAGAAGTTCTCCAGGCTCACTCTCTGCCCTCCTTGTTCTCTGGAAAATTCTTTGCTGCATGAGTTCCGGGTTAGACCCACGCTGGTGAGTCCATTTCCTTTCCTTAATTTTTTTTCTTCTCCCTCCTCCTTCTACGAAATATTTTGTTATCTTTGGGTAGAGTCTAGCAAGGAAGTGAAAAGACTTAACAAATACATCCAGTTAAGCAGAGCTCTTACATAAAGTTTAATGTTAAAAATTGAGTCAATTATTTGGCTAATACATGTAAAGAGAATGCCAAAAGTTTTTCTCCTAAAATAGCCAGGAAGTTAAAATAAGAATTCCATTCTTACATGGATTATGTAATTGGTCCATTCTTTAATTAATTCTTTAATTGTTTACCTCTTTTTCTTTTCTTTTTTTTTTTTTAAACAGAGCCTTTTGATACATATCCGTAGGATTTGTAATAAAATGTTTCAAGAGAAGAGTACTGAAATACACCATTGCCATTGTGTAAATCTTCCGTGTTTGTTCTCAGAATTTATGCCATCTTTTTCATCCAGGGATTGTAATCTTAGTTTGTTCACTCTGAAGGCAAGATAAGATTCCAAGCATTTCTAAAATAGTTGGTATAATTTATTGTCACTGCAATGCAGCCAGATTTAAACCCTTTTGGACCCCGATGCCACAAAACAGCTATTCAGAGTTCAAAGGGGTAGGTCTACACATGCGATTAAGTTATCACTAATGGAACTACTCTAACCCTTGCTGTGCCCTGGCTGCTCCTGGTGTTCCAAAGATTAGGTGAGACCCCAAAGCCTTCAGATATTATGCATATTTTATTGCATAAATCACAGGTGTCAAAGTAAAACACATTCAATGAATTGCTTCCTGCCACTAACACAAAAATTATTTTCAAAATAAAAAATCATGTTTCCTCATGAATACGAACTTCTCCTGACAAACCTCCAGTGCCAAATGTGGTTTCCATTTGCTGTTTTTGGATTTATTTGACTGTGCCAAAGTTCAGGTGTGCCAGCTCTTTGTAATAAGCCATTTGGATGAAAGCTTGGCTAGCTCAAAGGATCCTGATGTATTTTATTGCTGCCTTTTAAGATTATTGTTCAGAAATACCAAGTCTAATTTTGAAATCAATTAGCCATTCGGTCTGATGAGGTGTTGGCCCAGCTCAGGTTCACACCCGCTGTCCACAGATTATTGTTCACTTGAGTCAGATCCTTAGGACTGCACTGTTCCCCAGCATCTGGTAGACACATGTTTGATGTTCTTGCAGAATGAGCTGATGGTTTAAATAGCAAACCCTAACGAAGAAAGCTTTGTACATTTGCTGCTGTTAGCCAGGAAAACAAACTTTTTATAATACTCTGTAAAAAAAAAAAAAAAAAAGAAAAGGAAAAAAAGAGAGAAAGAAAAGGAGAAACCTTATTTCTTTCATATTTTATTATTTTGCTCTATGATCTGCATCTAGGGAACTTAAGTTTTCAAAATATGCATGGTAGAATGAACACACGTAATGAGAAAAGAATCAAATTATCTGCCGCCTACCAGTACCAGACAAATATTCCTCTTTCCTTGGGTCCTCCCTGGACTGAAAGTATAATATCTTTCCCAGAAAGCTGCTTCCCAAAGAGGACCATACCTTTCTATCACAGTCAATCAGCACTTGTGAAGGTGCAAATTCTGCTTGGCAGGGACAGTGCTTCTGGGAACACCGCCAGAGGCCCCAGCACCACCCATGTTGTTCAAAAGAAGTGGCAGATAGTAAAATATAAAGCTAAACTACCCCTGCCCCGGTTTCCCATTCACCGGCCCCCTCACATTTCGATAGAGCAGGGAGATCTGACCTGCTCGTTCACGAGACGTCGCGGATACTGCAAGTGGGCTCATTATAGAGGTCTCCTGTGCAGCCGGACAATAATGGGGTAGATACTGGGCATGTCCCATGACTTCTATAGGCAAGAACATTTTCTTATTCATTTCCCAGCTCTGCAATAAAGTACAAGGTCACTATGAATGCAAAATAAAATTCATCTGATATATTATTCGGTATCAGTAGTAATAAGGATGTAGTAGGCTAAGCAGAGATCAAATGGTATGGAGGACTGTCTTCTATCTGCAGCTCCGTTGTCTTCCACTGAGCTCTTAGTGACTCAGGAAAACCCGTGAGGCTGGCTGTATGTTTGTCACGTTCAACCCTCACTCTCTTAAGGAGGTTCATTAGTTTTCATTCATTCAATCAACACACACTTGTTGAATTGTTACTGTGTGTTGGGCAAAGGGAAAGCAATGAAGAAAAAACAGACCTGGTCCCTAGCCTCCTAAAACCAACGGTCTAGAGGCAAAGAGACGTGTTCAAGGAATAAAAACCAACTAGTTGAATGTCAGCCTGCAAATAAGAATAATGAGGAAAAGAGGTACCAGTTATATATCTTATTATATTACTTAAAATTTGAACATTTGAACAACTTTTCTTAAAAACCACTGCACACTCTGAGTGTTTTGGATAAGAAAGGTACAGATTTTCAATGAATAGGAGGAATAGCCAATTATCTATTTTCTGGTGTATTTTAACCAAGTATTTAAAACCCCACTCCCACTTATTAAGTGTGTATAATGTATGCATCACTCTGTCATACTTTATCACATTTAATCCCTGCCCCCAAACTGTAGCTATTTACTGATGAAGACACCTGAGGATCAGAATGGTTAAGTAACCTGTACCCTGTCCTAGAGCCTATAAATTACAGCTGAGATTAAATTAAGGTACTACTTGGCTCTAAGGTCTATGCTCTTTCTAACGTAACTGATTATTTCTCAACAAACTCAATAATGGCCAATGGTAAAAAATCTTTTTACTATTAATTGAATGTACTGATTGAATTGCTTAGCAAATGAGCTCTGAACTTGCCTCTACATGATACCAAGACTCTTCAGGTGTGTCCAAATACAAATGGTGGGCACTCGTACAAGCCTCTGCCGCCTTTACCTACATGTGAGAAAAGGCACCGATGTCTGCAAAATAAATACGATTACAGCCGAGTACATAGTAACATAAAATTTTATACATATTGTGTGTAATCCTGTGCAAATAGCTACTGTTCTTAAGTCTTCAAGCTGGGGGTGTGAGAAGGCGGGCTTTGAGTAACCGCCAGAGGAGAATTTGTATTTCTTCACTAAAATGGAGGAAGCAGGCTATGGAGAGAACTTCTGAAAAGGAGTTCAAGAACTTTCTGTTGCTTTTATTGAATATATTGGTACTCATCACCCTGGTTGTTCCCTAGGGAAGATTTGCCTCATCTTCCAGAAGAAACATGACAAAATATGGTGATTTAAAGGAGAGAAGGGTATTATATGGAACCATAGAATGTGACACTTATTTTTGCTATCTCCAATTTCTCCATTAAAGAATATGTCTGGAGGTTGACGTCATAATAATAAAGCACGGCTTGCTTAATCTTTCTAAAAACAAAGATGAACAACTTGGACCAGAGCACCAAAGTAGGATTAAGGTTGTAACTGCTACCATAAGTTACTACTATTAGAAATTCCTGCCGTTGTTAGTTAGGGACTGAATAACAGGCTATTGCAAAGGTTAATGAAGAAATAAATGCTTGTTCTTTCCTCTACCGTGCAAAACATCTCACCAATTTTTATTAAAGATAGAATATGCCTAGATATTCAACAAAAGTGAACGTGTAACATTTCTAAAGCCCCTGTGAAATCTAAGCTTGGTGAATCTTCAAAACCTCAAAAACTTAATTTCTATAATTCAATACTGAAAAAAAATGTAAATATCAGATATTGCTATGCCTTTGATTTTTTTTTTCTACCCAATAGTAGACCCTCTGATCTCAAATAGGAGAGGATTGTCGGTCGATTAAGAACATGACCACTGAGATTAATATTTTTTCAATGTTAAAAAACAAACCACATTGGAACAGCATAATGAAGGGGTACATTTATAATTTTCAGCGTATGACTCCTTGTCAAGGTGACTGAAATTCAGTAGTGTAAAATAACGTTACACGCTGTTATTGCTGGCGATGTTATTATTTTTCCAGTTAAATGCAAGTGTGGATCTTCTGAAGTACAGAAGTCCTACCTTGCTCTTTCTATTTCCATATACCTCATATATTTCATGCATCCCCTCCATTACCCTTTCCTTAGCATTAACATAATAATTTTAACCTTCATGTTGGCTAGAAATTGGCAAAGAGAAATGAGGGACTACCACATATCAAAACCCACCTCAACGTCTTCTGCTAGACATTAATATACCCCGATTTCTGACTGAAAAACACAACCAATCGTGATCCAACATTTCAGAAACAACGTATCAATGTAAGTAATGTAAAAATGGATTGCAACTTTTCCTTACTAAAGTTCTCAGATTTCACATTAACAAAAATATCTAGAACACCGTAGAAAGGTTTCTTTTTCATGTCAACACTGTGATAGTCTTTCAGCTTGGTTTTAGTTTATTCAAACTAAATGGACGATGTAAGCATTTTGCCATCAGCAACCAGAGCATGCAACTACAATTAGATACACCTTCCAGAATAATTCTATTGACTATAAAATGCAAACCATTTTGTGAGCCTGTGTTCCTAATTTTCAGGAAGGTGTCAGAGATGAGTCATAAATGTCTTTTGATTTTATAAAACAACAAACTACGTGAAATATGCGTAACCCTTTTATTATTTTTTAAAAACTGTTTTTAAACTGTTAAACACCTATTTACCTCTGAGAAGTATAGCTGGGATGGTGGGCACTTGCAAATGAAGACCAAACAAGAAGGTAAAGCGACCTGGCTGAGTCCACATAGCAGATGAAGCTGTGGTTGAACCTGTTTTTGTCTGTCAATTAGAAAACCTGTCAGATGGGGCGCCTGGGTGGCTCAGTTGGTTAAACGTCCAACATCAGCTCAGGTCATGATCTCACGGTTCATGAGTTCGAGCCCCATGTTGGACTCTGTGCTGACAGCTCAGAGCCTGGAGCCTGCTTCTGATTCTGTGTCTCCCCCTCTCTCTCCCCCTCGCGTGCTTGCACTCTGTCTCTATCTCTCAAGAATAAATAAACTTAAAAAAAATTTTTTTAAAAAGGCAATACGCATTTATTTGCGGATATTTGGAAAATGCAGAAACGTGTGGAGAAGAAAATTTAAATCAACCAAAATCCAAAGTTGATACTCCACTCATGTTAATATGTTCTTAGAGTTCAGTGTAGTATTTTTCTGTGTTTGTTGCTGCTTGAGTCTGGGTACAACATGATGCAAATCAAAGTGTATATAACATTTTGTATCTTGATTTTCTTGTGAGAATTTTGCATGTCACTAAATATTCTGTGAAGAGATATGATTTATAATGGTTGTAGACTATTGCATTTAATGCATGTATTGTAATTTATTCAGCTCATCTTTTTTATTGAGTTTTAAAGTTATCTTTCCTACTATAAATAAAGCAGTTATGACTATCCTTATACATAAATCTTAGTGTGCATCTCTAAATTAATTCCATACGATTAATCCCCAGATACGGAATTGCTGAACCAAGATGCATTGACATTTTTCAGGGCCTGGAATCATATCGGCAACTTATTTTTTTCCAAATGCCTTAATTTAATTCATACTCCCGCCTGCAGTATATGAGAGTGTCTGATTTACCCAAACCACACTAGGCACTATCATTTACTTTTTGATTTTTCCAAAGAGAAAACGAGAAATAGATACTTCAATTAAAGGCAGAATTGAACTTTGTTTTGTATGTCAAATGACTGTTCACGTTTCTTTTTTTTAAGTTGTCCGTTCCTGACTTTTGTGTATAATATCATTAGGGTGTTTGTCTTTGTGTTTATTTGTAGTTCTTTATTAGGACTGTGTCCACTAATCTAGCGTGTGTGTTGTAATGCTTTTCCGATTTGTCATTTTCTTTTAATACTCGTTTTGTTTGTGTTTTTCTGATTCAGATGTTTCTACTTTTAATGTTGTTAGAACATTCTGCTTTTGCCTTTATGATATTTTTCTTAGCTTCAGTGCTTAAACTCCTCTACACGTCAAGATCAGAAAAATACTCATATATTTTCTTCTTGATCTTCTACATGTTTTTTTTCCCCCATCTTAGATATTAAGATCGCTAAACTGCTGACATGGTTTAGGCGGTTAAACCATATTGATGATTGGTAGGAGTAATGGTATAACTTCATTTCCGCTCCCCCACCCCACCCCGAAAACCTACATTCATTACTTTAATGGCTAAATCATTCTTTTCCAATTGTTTTTAAGTGCCGTCTTCATTATGCGCAACATTTTATTTTCCGCAGTGTTTTCTGTTTCTTAGGACTCTCATCTGGTCTTATTTTTGTGCCCACATCACCACACTTGATTAAGCATGGTAGCTTTATAACACATTTTTGTATCTTACTGCAAGTCTGTCTCTCATTAGTCTTGTTTTCTATGTAGCTCGGATTTTCATGCCTCCACTTAGGGAAAATTTATGTTGTTCAAAAAAAATACTTTGGGGATGTTGATTAAAATCCTGGACTTGACTTCTTTAACCGGTGTTCTTCTATCTTAGATTGTTGTTGCAAGAGGGTTTATTTTTGTCTTTATATGGTATTTACAAAAATTTGGTCACACTTCCCCTACTCTATCAGTTCCGTAAATCAGAATAAAAGGAAAACTTAAATCACAGAATCAGTGTGAGATATAGATCTGAGAGAGTATGTGTAATCCTTGGCTCCCCGCCCCTCCCAGAACGTTTATGTCATTCAGCCCAGAGTCCCCCAGATTTTTCTTTCCCCCGACCAAAATTCACTTGGTCCAAATTATTTAGATACAGAAAAGATGCATGTAAACGGATAAAAAAGAACTTCAAAGATGCATGTAAACGGATAAAGAAGAACTTCAAGTGGACAAGGGGATTTGTTTTCAGTTTATTTAGATCTGTAGATCTCTGTGCAGGTTTCAGAGGCTGAATAAAGCTATAATACAGCCACCTCTCTGACTAAACTTGTGTGTAAATACAGTTTATTTCACTTGAAGCCTTCCCCCATGACTGATGGAAATTGTAGTAAAACTTCCACCTGGGTTGTCAACTACGGGAAACTTTCTTATTTATTTTTATTTGTCACAGCAGGTTAAGCTCACAAAGTCCAGGTGTTACATGGCTTTAAATCTGGACACAGGCGCAGGAATAGTCTGTTGAAGGTAGTTTATTTAGGATCCCTAAACATGAAGGGACTTAACAAAATGGTTTTTATCCAGCTCTGTGGGTCAGGGTATAAATTCAACATACAATGACCAGAAACAGAAGAACACAAAAGTTGTACCAATAGAACAAAGTCCTGGCACACATGCTGTGACAATGGTACTTTTTTTTTCCCCCTGAAGATAGCAGGAGGCAAGGGAGCAAGGAGGCAAAGAAGCAGTAGATTTTTCTGCTAATTTACCTGATTGTTTACAATTTAGTTCAAGGGGGCCATCCCCTTCAGCAATCTTTCTGGTTTTATGTGAATTAACATGACTGCTGCTAACCAGCAGATAGAAGGGTCCCCCCCACCCACATTTAAACATAAAATTTTATAGACCCGAATCCTTCATTATTTTATATTTGTCCCACTGTATGTTTTTTTTAAATTTTAATTTCCAAAGCTGTGATTTGTATACTTATTTAGAAAATACATTGTCTTCATACTTACTTAAATTTTTGTTTTGTTTTCTAATGACTTTGCCCAAAATGACATGGTATTTCTTTGTACAGTAATTGCCACTATCTAATTTATTTAACTAGCCGATCATATTTGCCGTAGTTTCTCTGTTTCCTTCCTAAAGCAGCTGAAAATAAAATTATCTTTCTGCCTTTGCCCACACTCGAGCAGATGTCTGCATCATCCATCCAAATGCTTCCACTTGTGAGTATACAACTAATTTGGATCCCATTAATGCACAACTAATTAAAGTTGATTTTTGTATGTTATTCTAATTTTCATCACACTGTGCTTGTATTTCAATACTTTGGTATTTCATAAGCTGTCAGCTTGTGAGACATTCCAGTTATAAGAGACTTTAGTTGACTCTTGTAGGATGTATATACGTGCATGTATCAAATTGACCCATCTGGATAGCACAAAATTCCCAGACAAGCCCGTTTGAACCGAGCCACTTTCGTGATCTGCTGTAATAGTTTATTCTGTCCTGTTTTACATTTATATTTGACATTTGCTTTCTACTTCCTGTACATCATACAAGAATTTAGGAATCTTTTTTTCCAAGTTACCTCTTAGGCTAAGCCTACATTTGCCAATCTATACGCTCTCTGTCCACCCAAAATTTCATAGTTAAAAAAGAAAACAAGAGTTAAAATTTCAACTTGATTCCACTATTATCAATTCACCTAATGCACTTAATTTTTTAAAAAGGAATTTGGCCCAATAATGCATTAGCATATTTCTAATAAACCAGTTGAGTTGAGGTAAGAATTGCTAGAAAATTCCCTCAAGATGAAGCTCTGAAATTCAAGATGGAATTTTGCTTTGGAGTTCTCATTCCAGATATCTTCAGAAACGCTTTTAAAAGGTGATAAGCAAGGAAGAACTCAGCAACTCTATAAAGGACATAGAGGCAGTCATGGGAAAATGTCACTTTCATCTAACTAGTGGCCACTCTAAAAATTTTACATTTCACAACCTGATTCTTTCAAAACTGTATTTTATTTTTTATCTTATTCACTAGTTCACAAGAAGGTGTGGGGCAGATTAATATATAAAATTATTTTTAAATGAGAAAATGAATGAATATTATCTTGAAGTCTATGTTGTATTTTGTATGTATACTTTTCCTCATTTCCATTTTAATGATTAGTGTATTATAGTGGAAAGTTGGATTAATTACAGGTATCTGTTTTCTTCTATTTACCAGCTGTGTGGTCTTGAATATATCATGACATCGTTCCACTCTTCAATTTTCCTTTAGTGATAAATGGAATAATATCTACCTCTCATATCTCACATGACTAGATCATAATACAGATATGATGAATGTAACTTATACCTGGAAACCGCAATATGCCTATAAGATAATGTCACTTACATCTTGAATTCATTTTTTGTTATCTTGTGGATAACCGATGGGTTTTGTTTTCAGTAATGCAACAAACTATAAGGGAGTATTTTCTGATTGGCACATATCTAATTTTATATTTCATAGCCCTTGGGGATTTGCAACTTCCTTAAAGTGCTTTGTAGTATGTATAATTAAAAGAGAATTGAATTGAAAGCTTTTAACTTTGAAAATGTTGGGGTTGTTTTATGATACTTCCTTAGGGGGTGAAATGTAACTAACCTGAGTGTTTCATAAAAACCATGATTTAGAATTAATGCTCCAGACTCTTTCTATCCTCCCCTGACCCCCACCTCATTCCCACCCCCAACACGTCGGTGGATGGAACAGAATGTCACATTGGCCACTCACTTTGTTAAATCATCTATCATTTCCTTGGCAAGTTAAATTGGCCAATGTATACGATGAATTGGAGCTGAGGCAGTTACCTCTCTTTGAAGCCCCAAGGCATTTGTTTTCAAATAAACTGACTGAGTTAGTGAGTCCCCGTGTAATTTATGATTTTTCATTTACTTGACTTATTTCCATGATGATTGGAGATTAGTCCATTTTAAAGAAGACAAGAGAAATTGGGTTGGAGAAACATTAAAACGAGACCAAAAAAGCATACCAAGATCAAGTAGTTCAAAGTTATGGTGACAGATTGTCCTTAACTCATGACCTACTCAAGAAAGAGAAAAATACTTAAAAATTTTTCATTTTTGCTAAAATAGGCTTGAAGAATCTTTATTTTATTTTGTAGGGATGAAAATCTGAGTTTTATATACACTGGAGTCACAACAAACTCCTGGGTGTGCGGGGTTTACGGTTTGAAATGTGAAAAACTCCCAGTGTTTATAGTTGGAGTAGCGCCTGCTTAGGGATTAAGGTTTGAAGGCCATAGTGATGTCACTGGATCAGAGTTAGGAAGATACATTTTGGCAAGACTGAAACCAATGCCAAATCCATGACTCCCAAATTTATGCTTGAACTCTTAGACTGCCTGCAAATTCATGACTCCCAAATTTATGTAACTTTCCAGCTTACAGACTTAAGTGCATGCACTAATAAATAAAGATTCTTGAACTTCAAAGGAAGTTCAGTGGACATCAACGTGCAATTACCCCTTAAAATCCTGACTTAGGAAAAGCCACTGCAATGACAATGCATTGTCATTGGGTGTGGGTGAGAGTACTATAGCACTTTATAGGCCATTGAAATATTAATGTTCATAAAATTATACAAATCAGAATTGGAGTGGACTCCTTTTATATTAAAAGCCATCTGATTTTGTGACGTTGTTTAATAATTTATTTTCTTAACTGTGGCCTTTTTTTAAGCCTCAAGGAATAGTGGTAAGACTTCTCCCCTTGGGAAAAAAAAAATTCCAACGTCAAATTCAGATATTCCTTGACCTTTGCCCAAGGGTTATGTTTCTTATTTTTTTTTTCTTAAAACTCCAGCCGAATGCTGGGATAATGCCAAGTATCTGGATAGAAAGGTCAGTCAAACAGATGTTGTATCTAAGGTAATAACAAATAGCTCTGGACTGGCCTTCAAGGCCCTTCATCACTTTGATCCAGCTTACATTTTTCTTTTCGCTTCCATTTTCTCCAAATAATAATCTGTAGTTCAGTAAAACTGGAAAATTTACTCTTCTGCCTCATCCATTCCTTAGTTTTATTTCATTTGCCTCAGATTGTCTTCATTTATTTTTGTCTACCAGCACAAATGACTTTCTCCCTGTTCTTCTCTCACTTGATTTATAGCATTTCTTCAGTAGTTGTCATATACCTCCTCCTATGATGACTGTGTGCTTATTGTGGACCTTTCCTGGGGAGCATGGGTCACCATGCCTTCTATAATCTTGTATTCCACTCTATATCTAGCCTATACAAGACATTTGATCACAATTTATTAAATTGTCCATTTAGCCAATGGTCAACAAAATATGGGTTGATCAATCTGGTGTTTTCCCTATTTATCTTCTTCTGGTGGTGAACAATTATGGGTTTTATAATTTCTTCTTACAAATATCTCCTCTTTATTTAAAATATTTCATCTTATTCAAAATATTTCATCTTTAAAATATAAATAGGCGGGATGCCTGGGTGGCTCAGTCGGTTAAGCGTCTGAGTTCGGCTCAGGTCATGATCTCGCAGTTCTCGTGGGTTCGAGCCCTGCATCGGGCTCTGTGCTGATAGCTCAGAGCCTGGAGCCTGCTTCTGATTCTGTGTTTCCCTCTCTGTCTCTTGTGCTCTGTCTCTCAAAAATAAATAAATGTAAAAATTAAAAAAAATTTTTTTTACTTCCAAAGTTGTCAGAAATAAAAAAAAGAAACTTGAAGGCCATCAAAGGGCTTGCATGTGCCACAACTGTATAAAAGCATAGCACAGAGGTGTTGTTTTAGGATGGGCTTCTTCTCAAAAATTTTATTTCAAATACATGTTAGGATATTTTGTAACTTTTACTTTTTTTTAGCAGACCTAGATCTATTTGTCTTAATGAATCTATATGATATTGTGCCCCCAAATAGCCATCTTCTATCTTCCCAAAATGTACTTGCCATTTTCAATGTTATTTCTCTCTCCGTTGTACCTCCTGGCCAGAAGCAAGGGAGTGTCAGACCTGAAATATGGGATGAGAAGTGACGTCACCACAACCTCCCACACAACGTGGGGCCTTCCGTGAATTCTTTACATTGCCTCTTCTTCTCCAAGCCAATGCTCTTCATCTCTGAGGGTTTTCATTCCCTAATAATTTTCCCAAGACAGTCCTGTAAGCTCATTCTTATTTATTAAAGAGACATTTATTAAACGTATGTCCATGTGACTAGTCACACAAGCACATCACCAGTTAGTTGTTTTCCTTGGGAATCAAGAGTCTCATGGGCTTAAAAGTTGGCTCTCCTTCCTACCTCTAGTTGCATATCGTTGGACAAGTTATTTTCACCTCTTGGTAGCTCAGTTTTCTCCAGTTCCATATGTCAAATATGGCTAATAATAGTATCAGTCTCGTAAGAGTCATTGGGGAATTAAATACATTAATACATGTGAGGTGCTTAGAATTCTGCTGAATGTGTGTAAATGTTTATTTTTCATTAGCAGTTCTTTTTTCTCCCATTGTTAGCATTTAAAAACAAGAAACTTTTCTATTGACGTAGTATGTAGGTTGCTTAAAACATTAAAAATAGAATTGCCATATGATCCAGTAATTTCACTGCTCAGTATTTACTCAAAGAAAATGAAAATACCAATTCGAAGAGATATATGCACCCTTATGTTTATTGCAACCTTATTTATAATCACCAAGCATTATCTATAGTAGTGAAAGTATGGTAGGTAGCATTAACGGTTCTTAAGAATGATTAACCTTGGGGCATCCCAAGGAAATTGATCAGGTTCAACGGATTAACCTGTTCAAAGATATCTCAGTGAGATCTAGCACTGTTGTAATCATCCTCCTGGGCCAAACAAGAAGAATCCAGGGGACACACATAAGAAGTCAACAGGGAACAAGCAAAAAACAACAACTTATATTTATACCCCTTTATTTTTTGGTTCATCTAGTCTGCTAAGTCTTACACTCTCACTTTTGGAATGGAAGTGAAGGCCCATTTCATTATTTAAGTTTTTAATTTAAAATCATACTTTCATACTTATTTTTCCAGAGTTGTTTTTTTTTTTGTTTGTTTTTTTGTTTTGTTTTTTTTTTTGTAATGAGACAAGAGGAAGCTAAGGATAGTGAAGGCTGTTTCTTTATGCTCTTCTACTGAGTAATCAACCATGGGAATTTTTAAAGGCATATTTTATTAAGATTTACGTATTTCTATATTATTCGTGTCATAGCTGTTTAAACGTTGCATTTGGGGTAATTAATTCACCTTTCTACTTGATTAAATGAGTCTCTCTACCTTCAACCACAGTGCGCTTTTACAAAGTTCCAATGTATAGGGCTATTCCCCTTGGACCATTTGTTTTACAGTCCCTGTTGTATGTATGTATTTACTCTAGGAACCATCATAATCCTGCTATTTTGAGGGAATGTTGGAGGATAATGTGCACTTTGCAATGTCTGCTTTTGAAGTCTGTTTACCTTTGAGTGATTCGGTCCAAGAACTCTTTGCGGGGAATACGTGTGTCTGTGGTTTTACTCCCTTCAGGCGGTCTCCATTTCGATTTTTGATATAGCCGATGCTCATCTTCCTCTTCATTTTCAGATCCTCACTGCTTGATAACTGATGGCAGGTCAACTCTCAAGTCCTTGGGACACAGGTAACTAATTCTTTGATGTATAGCTACTGGTTCCACCTCCCCCTCCTCCCTTCTTGGGATCTAATTCCCTCCCTCCTCCTTCTCAACCTTTTTCTCTTTCTTTTCCTTCTCCTTCATCCATTTTCCCACCTCTATGCCTTCCTTCTTTAGTTGCGTGTGTGTGTTGGCTTGTTGAAACTTCTACATTCTTTTTTTTTCTTCAAATTTTTATTCATTTGCTTTTGAGACACAGAGAGACAGAGCATGAGCAGGGGAGGGGCAGAGAGAGGGGGAGACAGAATCTGAAGCAGGTTCTAGGTTCTGAGCTGTCAGCCCAGAGGCCGACGCGGGGCTTGAACTCACAGAGCGTGAGATCATGACCTGAGCTGAAGTAGGACGCTCAACCGACTGAGCCACCCAGGCACCCCCAAACATCTACATTCTTGACACGGTGGGGGGAGGGGTAATTTATTTTTATTTTCTTCTTTAATTATTATCTTTTAATCCCATTTTTGGTCATGCTATCTTTGTAGGTCCCACTTGCCAGAAATCTCATCATATTCTTAATGTCATACAGAACTGTATTTTAGACACTATCTCCTATGTATAGGTTCAAGTTTTTTTTTTTTTTTTAATGTTCACTTATTTATTTTGAGAGAGAGTGAGGGGAAGAGCAGAGAGAGAGGGAGAGAAAGAATCCCAAGTAGGCTCCACACTGCCAGCACAGAGCCTGATGAATGGCTCAATCCCACAAACCATGTGATCATGACCTGAGCCAAAATCAAGGGTTGGTCTCTTAACCAACTGAGCCACCCAGGCAACCCTATTGGTTCAGAATTCTTTGGTAATCCTTGCAACAAATATGATCTTTCATAAAGTAGTACCTGCTAGTGTGTACAGTTTTTTTTTTTAACTATCTTGGATTTCATTCTCAACATATTATTGCAGATAACATTTTGGGATCATAAACTTTTGTAACATATTACATTTGGGTAGGACTTGAGGAAGAGCCATAAAGTTTCCCACATGAAATTTATTCTAGATTCTACTGCATAAATTTGCTAACATGGAATTTTTTCTAGATTTGCAATTGGATTGTAGGTTCTGTTTCAAGGGCTGAGAGGCATCCCAAGAAATCGATCAGGTTCAATGGATTCTTCTTTTTTGTTATTGAAATACAGATTATTAAATGTTTAAGATCTTAACTGGAAAGAGAATCTAGAGTTTTCCATGCAAGGTTCACATTTGGCTACGTGTTACTGGAGATTTATCATGTCTTTTAAAGATACTCAAGTTGTCAACATTAGCTCATTTACCCTGTGTAAGAATCTCTCAATTTGTGGAGGTACCACTTTTAGGAAACTTTTGTCAAAATTACGGGGAGCTTGATTGATATTTAATGGGCAAGTATGTAGAATGCTTAATGTTCTGTAAAACATGAGCCAATCCTGTAAACGGGTTATTCTGAACAAAATACCAATAGGGTTTCATTAAACACTGAGGAGTCATTCCAGTTTTGCTAAAATGTAGATATACAAAAGAACTGAAAGAAGGATATTCGTTACTGGTTTATTGAACAAATTGGATTTTAGAAAAATAACCATAACCCATTTTCTCCCACTGTTCTTTCAAATCGGTGTCATGACTTATTTTTCCCTATCCTGGGATGACTCTCAGACTTGATTTCTTAACTTCTGGACACTCGGAAAATAGGAAGACTTGCCCAGTACAAGGTAATATCAAAACTCTAAACTGTTAACCAAATTAAATGTCTCTTTTCCAGCAGCTCAGGTCTGACTGAAATGGGAAATATTTTAGCAGGGGAAAGAGGACATGGTTGTCCTCTTCCTCACCCATTTCCGTCACCACCCCCTAATTGCTCTTTACACAGATGTGATCAGGCATAGGTGTCCCCTGCCACTAGGGAATATCTAGAAATGACTCTCTTAGGGTGTGCCCACTGGAGACCTCTTACTGAAGCTCTCCTTATGCCTGATGTCTCCTCTCTGGCTAGCCATTTAGGAGACTCCATTCTGCCACTTGGTTTCCTGTGGCCCATTCATTTATTAGATCAAATAAGTGATCTTGAGTGGAATGATTGTTAAACATGTACCCAAGCTAATTTATTGTTGCAGAATCTACATATAGTCCGTAAATGTCTCTGTACCACTGCTGCTGGAAGGCAGTTATTTCCCAATGTAATCCTTTGTCTGATGCATTGCCTCAGCCAGACTCTCATTTTCACATTCCTCCTGGTGAGAGTCCTACACCAATCAAGGCCCATCAAGACCCTCTCCATCCCTTGAATTCCCTCTTTGGAAGATCAGAATACTGACATATTTCTCCAAGACACTTCACAATGTCAGAATTTTCAGCCTCAAAATTCTATACTCTGAAGTTGAATAAGGGGCAAAGGCTGGAAGAACTGGCGTAATTCTTCCAAGTGTTGATTATATGGCCTAGACTTTGCTTTAGAATGTGGGCCCCATTATTCTCAGATTTGGGAGGTTTAAAAAACTGAGACAGAAAGAATCCCATTTGATAGTCTGTCATGTTAGATAGGCAAAACTTACTCATTGAACCACCAAGGTTATGCAAGGGAGTTTGTGATCAATACCTACATGAGGAATAGCATGTTGGTAATAGGTAGTAGTATTTACTCCCTATGTGTGTGTGATCTGGCTTCAGGGATGCTAGTCAGAATAAAGGGCAAGAGATATACAAAACAGAAACAAGTGCTTCCTTTCATAAATTCTTCTTTGCATAGATCAGACAGACTGGTAAGTGTTGGAGGCTCTGGGTATGAGTCAGTAGAGCTCCTTCTCAAGGTCTGTGCTACTTTTTGTCATGTTAGGCAGACAGAACTGGACTCACGACCCCCAACTGAGTTAAACCCTAAGACCTAGTTTCAAACACCAGATGCACATGCCACCACATGCTATATATAATATGCAAGATAACCTCCTTCAATAACGGAAATGAAGAAGCTCCGTTGAACAGAGATGAACACCAGGAACATGGACAAAAGCTCAGGTAAATAGGCAATAGGTAATATGGGCATCCAATATTCATAAAGTGATGGCTGCTGTTTTAGTTCAGTTTCCCTAGAAAATAGAGCTTGGTTTAAGCATTATGTTAGTTAGCCCAGACTGCCTTAATAAAATACCATAATATTGGGTGGTTGGAACAAGAGAAATTTATTTTCTCATAGTTCTGGGGCCTGGAAGCCCAAGATTAGGGTGCCAGGTTCTGGTGAGGAATCTCCTCCAATTTTGTTGATGGCTGCCTCCTCACTGTGTACCCCCTGGTGTCTCTTCCTATAAAGACACTAATCCTTTCACAAGGGCCCCATCCTCATGACCTGATCTAACTTTGAGTAGTGCCCAAAGGCTGCATCTCCAAATACCATCACACTGGGGGTTAGGGCTTCATTATATGAAAAAAAATTCAGTCCATAGCAAGCATCAAGTGCTAATGCTTTCATTAGAAGGCAAAAAACCCAGGGAAGTGACAGGAAGAAGGGAGGTGAAGCAGATGCATGGGAATAATGGAAAGAGGTGTATTAGTGCTCTGGCCACACTTTCTCGTGACCTGCAAAGATACCCAGCAGGTATCTCAGCAGGAATTTCCTTGCAGGACTTCTCCAAATGCAGGCTATAGGGAAATCTGTGCTCTGGAGCGGTCCTTTGGAGAGAAGAGAAAATTTATCTTCTAAGATTCCAAGGAAGGTAACTGGTCTGGGGATCAAATGAGGGATCCAGACAAAGAAAACAGTAAAGGCAAGTTGCAACAACCCCATTGTAAACTCAGGGCAGAATAAGAAACAACAAGTCTGACCAAGGAGCAACCATCCCATCTTCTGGGTTCCTTAAATTCCCCAAACTAGGAATGAAATAAACTCTGAGCCTGGAATTTATTCATTTTTTAATGTCTTCGTTTACTTAAGAGTACTGATTAATACCATGTTTAGACATCAAAGATTCAGTGGGGATAGATCAAAATAACATGGAATTTAAAGAGAAGGAACTGTATACTGAAGCTTTGTGATTCAATAGAGAATTATCTACAGTAAAGTCTAACAAGTCCTCTATTTCTAACTATCTTTTGCCTTGTCTTGCCTTGTCTCAGTTGACACTGTATCTTGCAACTTATGCCAACCTTTCTTTAAATATATCAACAAGTTAGTTTTTTAAATTAATAGATTACTTTTTTTACAGAAGTTTTAGGTTTACACAAAATCAAGCAGATAGTCACAAAAGGCCCATATAGCCTCTGGTTCAATATTATCAAAATATTCATATAGGTTATATGATTACCTACCTGGATTCAGAGAAAGTATTTGACAAAATCAACATTCATTTTTGTTAAAAACACTCAACAATACAGTAATCATTTTGTACTTGTTTTCTTAATTTGATTATATGGAGATATATGGATATATATTTAAAAAAGCCAGAGTCACACTGAATGATGAGATACTATAAGCATTCTCACCAAAGTAAGGACAAAATTGGAAAGGAGGAGGTTAAGCTCTTACTATTTACAGTTGCTATAATGTTATTTGTGAAAAACCCAAGACACTAAGAAAATAAGACACTACGAGTATAAGATGATGCAGTTCTACACTAGAATATAAAATACATATACATTAAATAAATAGAATTTACCTAAACATAAAGAAACCAGTTCAAAGATACAATGGAAGACCCTAAAGTTTTTTTTTTTAAGTTTATTTATTTTTAGAGAGAGAGAGAGCCAGGGAGGGGCTGAGAAAGGGAGAGAGAATCCCAAGGACAGTGCAGAGCCTGATGAGGGACTCAAACCCACAAACCGTGACATCATTACCTGAGCTCAAACAAAAGGTTGGATGCTTAACTGACTGAGCCACCCAGATGCCCTGGAAGACCGATTTTTAATAGCACCATAAAAACATAAAACCATAGGCCCCAAACTAGCAAGAAATGTACAAACCCTGTCTAGAAAAAATTAAAAAAAATAAAACAGTAAACCATTCTGAAGTACATAAAGTTACACTTAAATTAATAGTAAAGGCGTACCATAATCTCAGATAGGAAGATTCAGTGTCAATGTGTATATTCTCCTTAAGTTCTTTGTTTGTTTGTTTTAATTGAATGTGATCTTAAATTTGATATGAATTGGGATTAGATAAAATTATTCTATTCTAAAGTTCAAGTAAAAAAAGATAAGCAAATATAGCCACATGAACTCTGAAAAAGAACAATGAGGGAAAACTAGCCCAGTAGATATGAAGTATACTATAAGCCTCAAAAGGTAAATAACTCTCCTACTTTCACACGAGCTGACACATGAAACAGAAGAGTAAGATCATAAATAAACAAAATACACACAGGAATTTAACATATGATAAAGATGTCATCAGAAAACAACGAAAAAAGATAAAGCTTTCTACTTTGATGTGTTCTAAAGTATCAGTCTCAACTTTTCATAGCTACTGGATTTTGTAGTATGGTTAGAAAAGTCTTCCCCAATCTGCAGTTACAAGCAAAAATTAACCCACGGTTTGTGTTCATTAAAAAATAAGAACTTTTGTTCAGTGGTGCTGGAACAATTTAGCGAAGCCATCTGGAGTAAGTTAATATTGCTCATCCTACACCAAGATAAATTCCAAATGGATCAAAGTTTGCAATTTTGAAAATGAAACCATGCAAATGCTCCAAAAAAAGCACTGAATTTTACGATAGCCTTGCAATGTGGAAGGCCTTGCTTAATATAATGCAAAATCCAAAAGTTATTAAAATAATGATGATTTTGACTAGATGGAAATCAAGAACTTCTGCATGAAATGAAAACTATACTATATGCAAATGCAAAAGATAAATGAAAAATTGGTGATGGCGGTGGAGGGGGGATTGTAACTCATATCATCAGCAAACGCTAATTCCCTGATATATAAATAGCTCTTAGAAATTGAGGTGAAACAAACTAACAACCCCAAAGAAAAGTGGTTAAGATTGTGCACAGATAGGGGTGCCTGAGTGGCTCAGTCGGTAGAGCGTCCGACTTCGGCTCAGGTCATGATCTCATGGTCCATGTGTTTGAGCCCCGCATCGGGCTGTGGTGACAGCTCAGAGCCTGGAGCCTGCTTCGGATTCTGTATCTCCCTCTCTCTCTCTGCCCCTCCCCTGTGCTCTCTCTCTCTCTGCCCCTCCCCTGTGCTCTCTCTCTCTCTCAAAAATCAATAAACATTACATTAAAAAAAAAACAGATTGTTCACAGATAAATATATAAATGTCCCCTCAAACATAGATAGGGAAACAACAATGGTAATATGAGATGTGCAAGTTTAATTTACATTGAGATACCATTTTTTATATTTTATATTGGCAAAAACCCCAAAGGTTGACATATTCTTCTAGCAAAACTGTGGGAAAACCAGTACTCTCGTACATTGCTTTTAGGATTCCAAAATGAAAACCCTACAGGAAGGAAATTGGATCTCATGTACCCAAATACATTTAACCTTTCCTAGTAATCCAACTACTGGGAGGTAATCCTACAGATACATATGAACATGCAAAGAAATAACATATAGACAATAGCAGTAATTGTAGGATTGCTTAAAATGTTACAAGATTGGAAACTGATCAACCAGCCAACATGAGGGGCTGGTCATATGAACTCTAGTGTATCTATACAATGCAGTCCTCGGCAGTTAGAAGAGTGAAATGACAAAGAAATGTGGGGTTTGTCAACATTTTTTATTAAGTGATATAAAAAAAGTAACCAAATAATACTTATAGTAAGCTATCTTTTGTGCAAGAAAAGGGAAGATATACATATTCCTATTTGTTTATGGATTTATAAAGAAATAGTAGGAGGATGCACAAAAAAAGAATACAATCACCGTTTGTAAGGCAGAGGAGGGGGACAGAGGTGGACTCTTCTCTTCGTATATTGTATGTTTTATATTGTTTTGGTTTTGAGCCTTTTGAACATAGTTCTTCAAAAGTGAAATTACATATATGTGTGTATGTATATGTATGTACTGTATAGAATTTTAAAAGTCTAGATTCAACATTCTCCCCTGGAAATCTGAGTATCTGAACAAATTGCTCCATTGCCTTCTGGCATCTGACTCAGTCAAATCTAATGAAGTCAGATTCTTGTTTCCTTGTAGGCATATATTCTCTCTTTCAAAAGGCTTGTAGAATGGTTTTCGTTTTGAAATTACAAAACGTCACCAGGATGGCTGTGCTCATCATTTTGTGTGCTGTCTCAAGGTGAATATGAGTGGTCGTTTGTGAAGCTTGGGGTGGTTTTTAAGTCCTATTTATTTGATTATGTTTCCTCTTTGGATTCTGGAGGATTCTCAGGTCTTTATCACCTATTTCACCAAACCTTAATTTTACTGTGTGAATATTGCTTAGACATGTGAATAATTCTTAAATGGGCTATACACTGTCCAGAGAAAAATTAAGAGATCTAAACAAAGGGGATTCTATCCATACTATGGAATTTATAGCCAAGATATATGTTCTTTTAAATTTCACACTCCCTACTATTTATCATCTCCTCCTCAAAACCCAAGGATCTCTTTTATTAAAAGGCAATAAAAGTGTAGGAAAACCTCCTAAAAATAACTCTGTTGTCTTTATTTTGACTCCCCTCCCAAAGATGTATAAACTAAGACAAACACTTTTTCCTGAAATTTCACATGCAGAAATTCAGCACATTCATCAAAAGTAGGGGAAGATCTAAATCAGAATGTATAGAGGCAAAGACAGTTACAAATTATTATGATACCATTACTCCTTTTCTAGCATTTTAGCAGTGATGTGGGAAACATTTCATCCGACACCTTATATAGTTACAACAAAATTCTTCTATTGGTTTAGAAAATTAACATGGTTGGGGTGCCTGGGTGGCACAGTCGGTTGGGTGTCCGACTTCAGCTCAGGTCATGATCTCATGGTTTGTGAGTTCGAGCCCCGTGCCAGGCTCTGTGCTGACAGCTCAGAGCCTGGAGCCTGCTTCCGATTCTGTGTCTCCCTCTCTCAGTCCCCCTCCCCCACTCTCACTCTGTCTCTCTCTCTCAAAAATAAAAATTTAAAACAATTTAAAAAAAAATAAAAGAAAAATTAACATGGTTGATTTCAGAGTTAAGACCAGAATAAAAGTGGGCAAATGACACTCTAACACTGAACTTCCTTTGTACTGGCTTTTGTACTCCTTTTTAACAGATTTGTTAAAAAGTTTTGAATTTTTACTTAGTACCATTCTTTCAGTTTTATGACTTTATGAGGTTTTTTTTTAGGCCGACTTAATACTTTGTAAATGAAAAAAAAAACATTTCAAAGCTTATCAACTGTGTATATGATATGAATTAATGCACTATACAATGTAATACAACGTAGTATACTAATTACTAAATGTACTCTCTCCCTTCCTATGACAGTCATGCATTTTCATTTGAAGGGATCTTACCCCAGTTTCCTTTTCTCTATTTGGTTGAACGGAAGCATTCAGCATACAGTAGCATTCATCTGGATTAATAAATTCTTTTCTTTATCAGTGTATATGAGGGGACATGTATTTATATTATTTAGTGACTTTATTTTATCTCTGAGGCTATGTTCTCATACTCAAAATCTCATAATCTCATTTATTTTGTACCTTAGCAAATGAAGAAGGTTGTTGAATCAAAATCATACTTTTTTTTTTTCCACCCTGGATTGATTTATCACTCTGTAACATAATTTCACCTTTCTCTCTGGATTCACTATATTTCCACCCATTTCAGCCCCTAGCCTGTCCTATCCAGATCAGTCCACTGTTACCCCTCCAGCTCTGTGCATTTGTTTTTCACCATGTCCTCTGCTTAGAATACATTTTTGTTCTCTCCATTCATCTATCCCACGCTCCCTGAAAAACCTAATTCAATCTCCCCTGGAACTCAAGCCTTTTCTCAATCTTTTCTCTGTCTTTTTTTTTAATATTAATAACTTTGCCACTTATTAAGAGCTTAAACCATGAGAGCTTGTAAAATTTTTTCACCAAAGTATCCCTTTTTCAGAGGAGAATAAATATTGTTGCAAAGGTGGGTGGAAGTAGGGAGGCATCTTATATATTACTTTAGAAATACATGTTTGTCAAACAATCAACAAAACTAAAAGACAACCTATGGAATTGGAGAAGACATTTGCAAATGACATATCTGATAAAGGGTTAGTATCCAAAATCTGTAAAGAGATTATAAAACTAAACATCCAGAAAATAAATAACCCAGTTAAGAATGGGCAGAAGGCATGAACAGACACTTTTCCAAAGAAGACATCAAGATGGCTAACAGACACGTGAAAAGATGCTCAACATCGTTCCTCATCAGGGGAATACAAATCAAAACTATGATGAGATACCATCTCACACCTGTCAGAATGGCTAAAATTAGCAACACAGGAAACAACAGATGTTGGTGAGGATGCAGAAAAAGGGGAATCCTCTTACACTGTTTTTGGGAATGTAATTGCTGTAGCTACTGTGGAAAATAGTGTGGGGGTTCCTCAAAAAGTTAAAAATAGAACTATGCTATGATCCAGCAATTGCACTACTAGGATACAAAAATACTGATTCAAAGGGTACATTCACCCTGATGTTTACAGCAGCATTATCACCAATAGTCGAATTATGGAAAGATCCCAAATGTCCATCGACTGATGATTGGAGAAAGATGTGGTATAAATACACATGGAGTGTGTACTCCATCATGATGGAGTACTACTCTGCCATCAAAAAGAATGAAATTGTGCCATTTGCAATGATGTGGGTGGAGCTTAGAGTATTATGTTAAATGAAATAAGTCAGTCAGAGAAAGACAAATATCATATGACTTCACTCATACGTGGAATTTAAGCAAAACAGATGAACATAGGGGAAGTGGGGGGGGGAATAGAGGGAAGAAAACCATAAACGACTCTTAACTTTAAGGAGGACACTTATTGTGATGAGCACAGGGATGAATCACTAAATTCTACACCTGAAACCAATTTTTACCGTATATGTTAACTAACTAGAATTTAAGTAAAAACTTGAAATAAAAAATACATATTTTTCTTAAAATACGTTTTAAACATATTCCCATCAGAATTGAATGAAAGTGTGGGTCATAGGGGCACTTGTCTGGGAAATGCAGCTATATGGCCTACTTAGTATCCACAGAAGGAATCAGAATTAGGCTACTCGATAACTTTAAATTTCTAAACGCATTCCTCCTTATATAATGAGTGAGATGTAACTTAGTACCACTTTCAATGAAGCAGAAAAGGCCTTTGATTTGAAAACAAGAAATGAAATAAAAAAAAAAGAAAAGACAGAAACGAGGAAGGGAGGAATTGAGGAAAGAAAGGAGGGAGGAAGGAAGTTAGTTGGCAAACATTACATGCAATTTCTCGTATACCCCTTGGAACACTTCTTTAAATGAAGGATACTTAAAATCCTTCAGTAGATTGTAATCATGCTCAGGTCAGAGTCTAACCTCCTTATGGTGGTTTTCCAGACCTCTGTAATTCACTGCCTGTCAAAATCCTTGGCCTCCTCTTCTGCCCCGCCCCCACCTGTCTCTGCTTCTGTTCCTTCCTTAAAGACATGACTGCCCCTTCAGTGGGGCAACTCTTCTTACCCATTTCAGGTCTCCTTTAAAAGGCCACTTCCTCAGAAATCTTTTCCTTTTAGGTTTATTGTTGTTTGGTGCATTCTTATATCTCCCTTTGAGAATACTTACCATAGCTTTGACTCCTTGCTTACTGTTTAATGGGGGCTGAGACTATCTTAATCATTGTGTATTCCAGAGTCCAGCGTATGGCAAACTCTCAAATATAACTGAATGAATTAGGTAATATGTTGATATTTATCTTCAGGATGAGGTACTTGGAGCTTGTTCGAGGTACTTGGCACTTGGAGGTACTTGGAAGAGGGTTGCACAGCTAGTAAGTTACAGAGTCAGGATCTAGCTCTTTCTGACTCCATGGACAAAGGATTTAATTACCACATTCTATAGGTTTAAAATTGCCAAACCCTTATTGCTTGTTTAGCTTGTGGTCCCTCTCATTTGCTGCCTTATAATAATTTCCACCCCAGGGGCACCTGGGTGGCTCCGTTGGTTAAGCATCCGACTCTTGATTTTGGCTCAGGTCATGATCTCATAGTTACGTGAGTTCAAGCCCTGCACTTGGCTCTGCACTGGCCATACGAAGCCTGCCTGGGATGCTCTCTCTCCCTCTCTCTCTCTGCCCCTCTCCTGCTTGTGTTGTCTCTGTCTCTCTCAAAGTAAATAAATAAACTTAAATTTTTTTTTAAATAATAATTTCTACCCTATTTCTATCATAGTCTATTGGTAAGTACTTTTCTAATGTCCCATTTCCCCAACTCCTCTCTTCAGGAGAACATCATGTTTATTGTCATCATTTTAAAATAGTTGTTTCTAGGGGCACCTGAATAGCTCAGTCAGTTAAGCATCTGAATTCAGTTCAGGTCGTGATCTCACTACTCGTGTGCTTGAGCCCTGCATCAGGCTCTGTGCTGACAGCTCAGAGCCTGGAGCTGCTTTGGATTCTGTGTCTCCCTCTCTCTCTGCCCCTCCCCTGCTCACACTCTGTCTCTCTCTCTCTCTCTCTAAAAATTAAATAAACATTAAAAAAAATTTAAATATTTGCCTCTGTTTTACATATTGCTGAAATGGGTATCTTGGACAGTGTAGTCACTCAGCAAAGATTTTATTGCACGATGGATAGAAAGAAGCAACATACTCTGCAAGGAGGCAAAAACGTAACCCTAGAGGGTGGAAAAGTAATTCTTTCAGTTATGAACATATATTAGTCATTGGTATACACTGTATTAGGATTATGAGAGAAGGGTAAACTCTTTGCTTTTCTTCATGAGTAAAAGGTTGAATAGTAATAGCAATAAGGGAGAATTAATTTGTTTAATTTGACCATAAAAGGGCAAGGGGAAATTTACTTGCCTTCCCTTGAGTGAGGCAGGCACCATTATTCACTGCAGACACTTTGAAATATAAGGAGATAACAAGATTACTGAGATTATCCTTGTATCTGTTCACCCTCCTTTTCAACATCCTTTCTCATCCTTCTCATTTACCCTCTAGAAATCCTTATTCTAGATCCCATCTCCAGAGATCTCAGCAGTAAATGGTAGTAGCTGGTAATAGTTTAATAAGGTACAGTGTATCTTTGAAAAAAATTTTTCTGAGAAAGAGACAGAGAGTGCAATGCACATAGGCTGGGGAGCTGCAAAGAGAGAGGGAGAGAGAGAATCCTAAGCAGGCCTTGTGCTGACATGGGGCTCCATCCCATGAACTGTGACATTATGACCTGAGCTGAAATCAAGAGTCCGATGCTTACCAGACTGAGCCCCCCAGGGGCCACAGAGTTATCTGAATTTTAATTTTTTTTGACGTTTATTTATTTTTGAGAAAGAGAGAGACAGGGCACAAGCAGGGAAGGGGCAGAGAGAGACACACACACATATACAGAATCCAAGGCAAGATCCAGGCTCTGAGCTGTCAGCACAGAACCCATCTTGGGGCTCAAACTCACAAACTGTGAGATCACGACCTGAGCCAAAGTCAGACAATTAACCGACTAAGCCACCCAGGCTTCCCGAGTTGTTTGAATTTTAAAAGGAAAATTTGCAATTCTTGAAGAAATGTATGTAGCCCTATAATTAGAAAGATATTTGTCAGGTCTTTGGGGGACAAAAAATGTCTCTCATTCTTGATTTCTCCTATAGAACATCGCCAAAGGCCTTGCACATAGGAAATGATGATCATGCACACTAAATTCTGCAAGGTGTTCCATGCCCACTTGCTCTCCTCTCTTTCTTCCATCTCTTCCACTTCTAGAAGAGAGGGGTGAGATTGGAGTCAAGGCCAAAATGGACTCCTCAGGGATATTCAGATAGGCACTGCAATATTTGCTTTAAGTACAGTAAAACCTTGAATGGCAAGTAACGTGTTCTACAAGTGTTCCGCAAAGATAAGCAAACATTTCTAATAAATTTTAACTTGATAAACGAGCAATGTCTTGCAATACGAGTAGTACATGATACTGAACATCGCATGATCACAACTGAACCAGTGGTTCTTGAAATTTGCTTTCATATATGAGTGCTGTGGTTACAAGCATGCTTCTGGAATGAATTATGCTCACAAACCAAGGTTTTACTGTATTTTTTTAAAAGCTTTAATGTTTATTGATTTTTACAAGAGAGAGAGAGACAGAGCATGAGTGGGGGAGGGGCAGGGAGAGAGGAAGACACGGAATCTGAAGCAGACTCCAGGCTCCGAGCTGTCAGCACAGAGCCTGACGCGGGGCTCAAACTCACGGACCGTGAAATCATGACCTGAGACGAAGTCAGATGCACAATCGACTGAGCCACCCAGGCACCCCAAGGTTTTACTGTATTTCAAGGGAAGTGGCAAATGAAGGTATTTTCTCACATTCATTACTTCTCTCTTTTTTGTCCCATGCCATGACTGAGGAATAGTAAGCCTGTGCCGGTTTCCCACCAAGAAGGCTAAGAGGGAGATAGGATGAACCCAAAGTAAGGCTGTGCTCGGGAGAAAGTGCAGTGCTAGGGGTTCACCCTCCTCCCGGCCTGAGTGGAGGGACCAGGGTGAGGGACCAGCCACAGACGTGGAGAAAGTCTTCACTGGTGATAAAGGGTTAGCATTATTCCAGGTACCTCTGCACATGCTCATTCACACCCATCACCAAGGGCAACAACAAACCAATCCTGGAACCCAACAGTGGTGGCTGTAGTCCTGGTTCACACTAGGTAGGGACTGGTAAGCCCCAGCCCAGACATTGCTTTGGAAATACGACTAACAATAAGATAAATATGTGCTCAGGTTCCCTCCGATTTTCTTTTGATATTTATCAAAATCATACAAGCACATAGTCAAAAAATAAGTTCTACATTGAGAAGGCAGCATTCTACTCTACCTACTTCCTCACATTGATTCTACTCCCCAAAAGTAATCACTTAAAATGCTTTTAGCTATTTATTCTATATTTATCTTTACATTTCAAAATAATATACTTCTATTATTAATATATATATCTTAGATATCACTATTTGACATTCTGTGATAGCAGATGACAATTTAGCTCTCTTTCACACTCCCCATCTCTTTGTGCCATTCATTCTCTCAACATGATAAATCATAATTAAAATAAATTAATGTCTATTTTTGACAGACAGAGAGACAGAGTGTGAGCAGGAGAGGGGCAGAGAGAGAGAGAGCGGGAGACACAGAATCTGAAGCAGGCTCCAGGCTCCAAGCTGTCAGCTCAGAGCCTGATGTGGGGCTCGCATTCATGAACCATGAGATCATGACCTGAGCCAGAGTCAGATGCTTAACTGACTGAGCCAATCAGGCATCCCCTATTTTTTTTTTTTCGTTTTTAAAGCAGTAATCAGTATTTTCCCTAGTTTAGTCATTAAATATTGCTTGTTGGAGAAGCGAGGAGTGTGTTATGGTTATATTTCCTTTTGGGGAGTACAATTTTTCATTTTTTCTTGAATCAATAAACTTTTCATTTTCATGTATATTGATTATGTTCTTTTCCTTAGTCTCTTCTCCCAAATGCTCCATTAATTCTCCACATTCCTACAAATAGTGTTTATTTCCCCCCAAAGCTGTTTCACATGAATGATCATACCACATCCCTCCTTTCCCTGGAAAGGGTCCTCCTGGAACCATTGTCTCCTGTTGTGCTCCAGGCCGCTGACAACTATCATCTTGTCTTCTCTTTGCTGCCCTTCCCACCGCACCCCCTCCCAGCCCCCAAATTGAGTCCCCTGTTTTTTTTCTTTTTTTGCAAGGAAGACTCAAGTCTTCCTATTTTTTTTTTTAACATTTATGTATTTTTGAAAGAAAGAGAGCATGAGCAGGGGAGGGGCAGAAAGAGAGGGGAACAGAGGATCTGAAGCAGAGAGCCCCATGTGGGGTTTGAACCCACGAACGGTGAGATCATGACCTGAGCCCATGACCTGAGCCAAAGTTGGTCGCTTAACTGTCATGTGCTTAACCAACTGAGTCACCCAGGCACCCCAAGTCTTCCTCTTTTTTTGAGTACTCCATCATTTGGTTGGAGTACAACCTCAGAAAGAATGCATGTGAAGTAACATCTTTGGTCTTCTGTATTGATTGACAATTTGGTTGATACAACTTTGAAAATATGTTTTCCTCAGAATTATTGAAGGCATTTCTCAGTTGCCTTCTAGTAAAAATAGTATTGCTGTAAGAGGGGTAATGACAGTCTACTTCTCATTCTTTACATATACCTGATTTTTATCTCTGAAAGCTATTATTTCCTCTACTTAGATATTCCTATCTGTTACAATGATGTGTCTTTGTCTGACTCTTCGTTTATTTATCATACAAAACACTTGGTAAGATCTTCCAACCTGGGAACTGGTTGTCTTTAGTTTTGGAAAATATTCGTCTCTTTCATTCTCCATTGTCTCTTTCTGGAATTTCTATTTGTTGTAAGTCAGGCTACTTTCCTTATCTTCTCTCTTATATTTTCTGTCCCTTATATCTTCTATCCTTTCTCTTCTGTTTTATATTTTCCTCTCTGTCTTTTCTACTTTTGAGGAAATTTTCTTTATCTTTTCAACCTCCACTGATTTCTAAATTTAAATGTTTGTGTTTTTAATACCGGAAATTGAGTTTTTGTTCTCTGGAGATTTTCTGTATTTAAATATTTAAAATATTTAAATACTCAAGATTTGAAATATTTAAAGATTTAAGTTGGGTATAATATAAACCTTACTGGATTTTTGTTAAATGAGCTAATATAGGTCAACCGCTTATAACAGTGCCTGACATATTGTTAATGTGTAGTAAATGCTAAGAAAATAAACGTTAGAAATTTATAATAGTTACACTGATTACCGTTGGCTGCACAAAAAGTTCCCAAAATTAGCTAATGATTCTACAAGTTGGCAGGGTGAGCTGGGCTCACCTGGCCCAGCAAAGCTGGATTCATTTGCGCTCACTCCTGGATCTGCAATCCGGTGGTGAGTTGGGTGGGTCAGGCTGGGTGGCTCGGGATTGGCCTCCTCTGGGGACAGCTGTGCTGACTAAACCTCTTTCCATGTGATCTGTCATCCTGCAGCAGATTAGCTCAGTCTTATTCACAAGGTAGAGTGTTCCAAGCGAGTCTCATATCTCTTTACCTTCTCATTTGCAATTGCCCACGGGCCAAACAAGTCACCCGGCCATACCCAGTATTGTGCGGAAGCAGTGACCCAACGCATGCATACAAGAAGGACGGAACAAATCTGGAGTGTTTACTGCAGTATTGCGCAACCACATAAAGCCATGGTTTACTAAAGTCAAGAAACAAACCTTTTAGTTGAAGAGCGTGGCTTAAATAAATGTGTACATCTCCCTTTTCCTCCTGAAACCCATTAAAATAATAAAAAAATAAATAAATGAGCCTACAAAGACAAATAAAAAAGAGAAAATATCTGTGCAAAGATTTCAACACTGTCTTTAACTTAAGCAAAGCAAAGGAGGCTACTCACCAAATACCTACAATGAGAAGTAATGGAATTAACTTTTCAGGACCCCTTTTCCCGGGGCTGTGGACTTGGAGGTTTCAAGGACTGGAAAGGGTGAGGGGTGCAGGGAAGGGCTGAGACCTGGGAGATTGTTTTGAAAGCCTACACAGAGAGCAGTCTTACCTCAGTTCCCTCCCTCTTCAGACAGGAACTACCGGCTCTTAGGCAAGAAACAGGAAGTCTTCTGTCTGGAAAATTTAAGCTGAAGATATTTAGGAGTTGGAGATACATGCTAGAATTACATGAAAGTCTGCTTATTGCAAAGTGGCACGGTCAATCCCAGTCCCCTGCCTCACTTCTAGAATAGAAACAACCAAATATTCCTCCCCCAGGAAGAAGATAGACAGGCTCTTCTTTGAAGAGACTACTTGATTCCAGAAAAATGACATACTGACATTTAGGCAGGCAGGCATTCTCTGTTCTTCTCCTGAGCACACAGAATTCCCAATCAGTTCTTCACTGATGAATCTCAAGCACCTACCACAGTGCCTGACACATAGTAGACATTCAATAAATATTTACTGAATATCAAACAAATGAACTTTAAGTACTTCATTCCAAACACAGGCAAATATCACCAAATATTTGAGGAAAGTCTCTAACCTGAAAAAGAAAGTACTAGGAATAACCAAACACAAACTGATAAAAGCAACCGAGAGAAAACAGATATATTGGAAGGGAAAGAAGAAAGTATTACAAAAGGTATACCTAATTAAAATTTTCAAAGAGATAAGAGATACAGGACCCATAAAATTATAAAATGGTATCTGAAAACAAGATTATATTTGAATTGCGCGTGCACGCGAGCGCGCGCGTGCGCGCGCACACACACACACACACACACACACACACACACACTATTCCTTCCTTCATTTTACAGATGAGAAAATCTGTATATCTCATATAGCTTTATCTCATAAAGCCCATTTGGATAACACAGAGACAGACTTTGAGTTGAACCCAGGAAACGCTCTGCAGTGCTAACCCTCAGATGCAACTACTTGATATTTACACATTTGCCTGAGCCACACTCCACTTTCAAGTCTTTACCATCCCCCAACCAAATTCTCCTCATTTCCCAAGATCTGCTCCCCTCATAAACCCATCTCTGAACACAGCTGATCATACTATCTTTACTCCTCAATCACTTATAATCTGTAGCATGTATTTTATTACTGGGTCATATGATTGTTTTGTTATCTAGTTGGCTTTTTAAAAATATATATTATTCTGTCCTCCCCAACAAGAGCAAATCCCTAGGGACAGAAACTTCTCAGGAGTCTTTATCAAAATGCTAAGTACGTAAGAGTCACTTTAGAAAAATCTGCTGACTTTTGTCTAACTAGAGCATTTACTGGATTATTTCATGGCTCGATATTTGGAACATTCCAAAGTCATAAGATCTACTTGACGAAAGTGTCTTGTTACTTCAGACCCTGGTGTAATTGATTTGTTATTATCATACACTAGTCACGGTCTGGCCATAGTAGACAAAAGTGAATATTTCTACACACTATGTGTAAAGTAAAACAAGGATGACCCGGATAAAGAGTATCACTTTGTGACCTAAGTCTCTTCGGAAAGAGAAGGTAATTCTCCATCATTCCAGTTGGTTCATGGTGTAGATGGTTGGATGGTTCTTGCTGGTTTTATGACTTGACCATTTATCAAGATTTTTCTGGACCAGTGTTGTGCATACTATAAATATATATATCTCAGTACCATGAGTGGTAACTCAATACCTCTCAGTCAAACACAGAATCCTATTTTTGTAATATAGCTGAAACATATCTTTCAGCCAACCACTCATAAGTGTAAATGTTTATTAAATACCCACTTTGGACTTAGTAGTATCCTAAGCTCTGTGGTAAAATTATGCAAGAAACAAAAGGCCTAATCCTTACCCTCAAAGAGCATGCAGTTGAGTTTATTTGTATTTTATATGTTAAAACATGATTGCAAGTTAAAACACTTTTTGGAGAAGTTAATGTGAAACATCTTTGTTTCCTAAAACAACAATGCATTTTTTGGCAAGATCTAAAAATTGGACATTATACAAAGCCTGTACCTAATTTTGTCTTTTAAATGTGTGTGTGTGTGTGTGTGTGTGTGTGTATGCCTATGTGTGCATGCAAGTATGCATGCATTTTCATACAGCAGTTATACATATTTATGCCTTTTGAAATATTGCCTAGCACATGTATCTGAAAACCAGAGAAGATTTGAGACAGTCATCTTAAATTCTCTGGTAAACATTTTATGATTTACAGTTTTCCATTTATGGAAGGATTTGGGATGGGAAACTATAGATGATCAAATGATTGCTTGGAAATGTCAGGGAAGAATCAGATAAGATATTTCTAAATGGATAATTCAATGTAATAGTGCTGAAGAACCAGCTTGCTTCTTAGGTCTACCTAAATCTATACATAATAAATCTTACATTTTAAGTGTATTGTAAAGCATAAAGTACTTTCCCATAGATGATCTCATTTTGATTCAGGTCCAAACACATATAAATATATTCTATTATGTATATATCAACTAGAGGTACACATTCATGTCAATTCAAGATAAAACAGAATATAGTCATATATCAAGTCTTATTTGATGAGATATAGCCAATGGAAATATCATTTTTTGTTCATATGTTTACATGTTTTGTCTCTCCCTTGGCATTAGAGGTCTGAAGTACCATCGTTGAGAGATTGTCTTCCTGGGGCGCCTGGAAGGTGGCTCAGTAGGTTAAGCGTCCAACTTTGGCTCAAGTCATGATCTTGTGGTTCGTGGGTTCCAGCCCCGCATCCGGCTCTGTGCTGACAGCTCAGAGCCTGGAGCCTGCTTCAGATTCTGTGTCTCCCTCTCTCTCTGCTCCTCCCCCACCTGCACTTTGTGTGCCTCTCTCTCAAAAATAAATAAACATTTAAAAAAAATGAGAGATTGTCTTCCTAATGTTAAACCCCCAAGGTTTTGTAGATCTTTTTTATGTTTCAGCTGAAAAGAACTGCCATTCTGGGAAATGTCTTGTTTTCTCTATGATCTAAAACAGGCAGCCCTTCGTCTCTTACCTAGAATAACACTATCAGAACTCAAAGCAATATCAATATTTGGACTCACTGATCATGGGAGGGAGCAGCAAGGTGGACCCAGAGTTAGTCATAACCACACCTGGAACACACCTTCCAGTGTTATGTTCTAGCGATCATGTTCACATCTACCATTATAGTTATTAATAATCATGACCAGAAGAGTTTTCAGCAACCTAATGATAAAACGTGAAGAAGACATCTAAGCTAAGTTCACAAATCACACCTCTACTGTTGAACATTAAAGGAGTAAGCAGTCTGTGACAAAAGCTAATATTAAGGAAAACTTTCCTGGCCAGAATAGAGGTTCTTAAAGCCAATCATAATATCTACTGACTGTTTAAAAAGAAACAGGAGGTGTAAACAGCTCACAATTGTGATCTTGTTATACTGGTGAAAAAGACAGACTCTCAAGCATTATTGAAATGTTTTTAGTTTAATTGTAAATACAGGTCTCTAAGGCCAGACTTTTACTAGCATTCTGTTTCTTTATAGCTTCCTGATATGCCATAGCCATGTCCTAGGACAGTATAAATGGAAACAGACAAGCTCACTACAGTTACAAGTGCACTTTGGCAAATCACAGGTTTGACTAGGCTGCATTCTCTGCATGCATAGATACAACACACAATCTTCACAGTATATGCTTCAGGAGTATATGCTTATGAACCACAGCGAGCATTCACACTGAAGGGTAGAAAATATTAGGGAGTTGAAAGTTGAAGTTTGTTTCTTCTTGTCTGTTGGGCCCTTTTTGGTCATTATTTAAGGGAGTCAAAGACCATTAGAGAAAGCTAATAGGCTTTAGAACCCTCAGATTATACTGATATTACTGATGGGAGAGTTAAGGCAAATTGCATTCTCAAAATGGCCCTGGGAACGTACCACTTCCAGTAATGGCCCTATCAACCAGACCTAAAAGCAGAGAAGGCAGGGATGCACTTAAAGGCAATTATCCATCAAGATTGGAAAATATGGTTACTAGATTAAGAGAGTTGAGTATACGCAATATATCTTGATTGCAGCAAAGCAGTTGATATAGCATTATTCAATTTACTGGTTAGATTAATTTAAATTGGTTTAGGCAGAAGTATAGTCAAATGATCTACCCACTATCCAGAGGGCCATAAATAATAGATAACAATAAACACATTTGTTTTACATGCTCCTAATTTAATTATTTCTCCCCAGAACTCTCCTTCATTTCAGAATATGACAGTTATATAATATATGCCACCCTCCAGCTATCTTTTCTTAAGATCTTTTAGGAATCCCATCTGTTCTATAAAGTTGCAAGGACCAATTATAGTGCCATCAACAACTCCCATTATTCAGGGCTTACTTTATCCATTTTCAGTTTCAGCTTCCTTTTATATTTCTGTTTGATGTCTGGACTTTCTCTTAATGTAAAATGTCAGGGGCAGAAGTATAAGGGAGAGGAAGTAGTCTTTGTTTCCATACACAAAAAAGATTTTCCTAGGTGCTTTGGTACAGGTGACAATGACAAGAAATTCCCATATGGACAGTGCTTTCCTTTTGTCCTTGCAACGTCTATCTTAACCGTGGAGTAGTTTTCCTGAACCTGGGCTTACCTATCCAAATGTAAGTTGACCAAACTCATTTGTTGATTTAATCCTTGAAAGTTCAGAACATGTAGGGGTGCCTGGGTGGCTCAGTCAGTGAAGCATCCGACTCTTGATTTGGCTCAGGTCATGATGTCATGGTTCATAAGTTTGAGCCCCACATCAGGCTTTGTGCTGACAGTGCAGAGCCTGCTTGGAATTCTCTCTCCTTCTCTCTTTCTGCCCACCCCCCTCCGCTGGCTCGCTCTGTCTCTCAAAATAAATAATTAAAACTTTTTTGAAAAAGTTTAAAAAAAAGAAATTTCAGAACACGTAACAAAGATGCACACTTGGAGATAACATGACCTTATTATACCATGGAGAAAATATAAGGGCCAAGAAGAAATGTCTTCCATATTTTTTAAAGACACGAACTACTCTGAGATTCACACAAGCACTTTTAGCTACTCTCTAGGATGATAATTCTCAGCTTGGCAATGGTAGCTGTGATCATGCAGGCAAAGCTAGGAAGAGAGGACACATCAAAGAATTTTCTGTACTCTTGGTGCAGTGGGACTTGCAGTTTCTAAATATATTGAATCAATGTTTATCATATTGGAAGGAAGAAAAAAAATCTCTTGATTTTATAATACAAACTGTAGAAAGTGAGGCCTGAAAAAATTGTTTGGGGTTGAAAAAAAATGCAGCTCTTCTCAACAGACACATCTCCCATGGTGGACAATGGGGGTGGGGACAGAGATGCCTGAGTGGCTCAGCTGGTTAAGAATCCGACTTCGGCTCAGGGCTCAGGTCATGATCTCTCAGTCTATGGGTTCGAGCCCCTGCTCCGTCGGGTTCTGTGCTCACAGCTCAGAACCTGGAGCCTGCTTGGGATTCTGTGTCTCCCTCTCTCCTCTCCCTCGCCCCTCCCTGCTCATGCTTTGTCACTCTCTCTCTTAAAAAGAAATGAAAACATTTATTTAAAAAGGGGAAAAAAAGAATCCCAGTTGTTCTCCATAGATTCAAACTGAGGATTAATGGAGGCAGGTGGAAGGTAGGGGAATCCCTAATGGGGAAATGGGTGATGGGCATTAAGGAGGGCACTTGTTGGGATGAGTACTGGGTGTTATGTGTAAGTGATGAAGTGGGTCCTACTCCTGAAACCAACATTACACTCTATGTTAACAAACTAGAATTTAAATAAAAACTTGAAAAGAATGCAGCTAAGAGGGAGAGGGCACAGCAAAATAGAAGAAATTTATTTCCTCCCTAACTTTTGACATGGTTTTAGGCAAATTAATTATGAACGGTTTCCCCATCTGTTATCTGTTCTTTTAATTGATGTAGCCTTCTGAATATCAACCAGTTGGCCAACTAGGCTGGGTTTGTATGTGTTTTTCTTATTTTTTAAATACATTTTCCCCTTTTGATTATGAAAATAAGGCATACTTATTATTTCAAAACTCTGAAATTATGCTGTGCAAAGCTTAAAACAAAAATAATAAATTCTAGAGTAATTCTAAAGTAATTCTAATAGTCTTCACAGTTTGGTTACTTTTTCACGTGTATTATTGCCTTTCATTTTGCTGATTTCATTTTTATTGTTGCATTCCGATTTTATCACCTAACATTTGAACTTCCGGAATTCCCCGCTTTCATTTCATAAAGTACATGATTTTGCTTGGTATCTTCCTTGACTAATGTTTCATATTTTTACTCAGATTTCTAGTTCCTAGTTCTGTGCTTAATCTATGATCTCACCAAGACTACACTCTTTGTTTTCCCTTAATGAGCTTTAACATATATATATTTTTTAATTTATCAGTCTGTTCCCCTGAAAGTTTTTACCTTTGTTATCTTTTCTAGCCTTACCTTCCTTTTCCTTCAGGTTGGCTTGGTGCTGTTTGCCTTTCTCCAGGTTCATTCTCGGCTCTTCTGGGCCCCATTTCATGCCCTGAGAGGCTGGGATGAAGATTGGAGTGGGAGGAGAGAGGCCAGGAGGAGAGGCCCCTCATTACCTGACCACACAGTTCCTTTACCTTAGGTGGACCTTGCTCTTAGCAGTGACCCTCCCCAGCTTTGGCAAAACCATTTGGAAACACCTTTTCCCTTTCAAGTCTAGAAATGTTCATTATTTCCCACTCCTCACCAGTCTTTCTGGCTCTCTAACTCTCACGCTACTCTGTATACTGACACCCTTTGAGAATGCCATTTATTTTGTGCTGAGGTAGCAATGGAGACCATGGTTATGCTTTTCATCTTTTAAAAAATGTTAAACATTTTTGATGTTCTGCATTGTCGTTAAATTCTCTTATATTTACTACGACCCCTTTGAATAATGTTAAAGCATGTAACATTATCTTTTGTTGTTCTTATTTCACTTTTAATTAACTATCCATTTGTATATTTAAATTTTTGCTTCTCTAATTTTGTGATTTATGTTTGGGTTTTATGATGACCTATCAAAAGCATAATTAAAGAGAATGACAACAATAGAGAGCACCTGCACCACAGACCTTTTCCTTCATTCTCCCTGCAGTCTTCTATCCAGTTTCCTCAACTGATTTCTAATCCCTCTTAAAATTATGTGCCTTGAAAATACTAACCCTGGGGCACCTGGGTGGCTCAGTCAGTGACGTCTCTGACTCTTGGTTTCAGCTCAGGTCATGATCTCATGGGTTTTTGAGTTGGAGCCCCGTGTAGGGCTCTGCACTGACAGCGTGGAGTCTTCTCAAGACTCTCTGTCTCCCTCTCTCTTTGCCTTGCCCCCACTATCTCTCTCTCTCTCTCTCTCTCTCTCTCTCTCTCTCTCTCTCTCTTTCAAAGTAAATAAATAAGCAAAGAAAATACTAACCTTGAGACACTCAGGGACCTACAGATTAATCTCCACAGGGCCATTTATTCTCTTTATGCAAGTTCTATACTTTTCTAACACTCTATGTTTTCTATACTATGCAATCTTTATATTTGGAACTTTTTTAAATAACCTGTGGTCTCTGACACATAGAACCAGTGGTTTTGGCAAAGTGTATTGTCGTGTTGCAAACAAGCACAGCCTGACATGAACCTTTATCCTCCAGGGCTAGAAGGAGGATAAAGAATTGCCAGCAATGCATTGGAGCAGGATAGGGAGTGGCACTTGACATTCCAAGATATGAAATCAGTTGCAGGAACAAGCTGAGCTTGGAAGAGCTGAAAGTGGCTCATGTAGGGATTATGGGTCTTTATTTGCTGATTCTGGCAAGAGAGATGTGAGGCTGCTTCACAATAACCAGACATGAACTCTACTATTTACGGTAAGATGTCCAGGAGCAGGGGCACATGAAGAAAGGGCTATAACCCTTCAGATAGTTGACTTAAGGGATACATACATCAAACAGCACCAAAGGAAAAAGAGTCATAGAGAATCTACCCACAACTGGATGGACTTGAGTTTCTTCAAGAATGAGTTACTACAAGAGAAAAAACAAAAAGCACCTCCACGGGGATTATTACTATAAAGATGGGGCATATAGTACTTAAGGCACAGAGGAATAGTGTACTTGCGGAAAAGACTGGCTGAAGGCAGTGGAACTAGATATCATATTCTCAGTACAAAGTCAGTGAAAAAGAATAACTGGAAATCGAAAATAAGAATAAGGCAGTATGTTGAGTAAGGACTTTCTGGGATCCAAGTAGCCAAAGACAGAGTTAATAGAGAGATGCTGGGACACAGCTCATTGATACCGAGCTGGGATGAAACTCAGCAACCAGAATGACCTATTTGAGCACTGCGGAGGCTTCTTTTCTGTCTTGATTCTACTCCACCCTGTGCACCTGCCTCATTCTACATTCTTCATTTTCTCACTACAGACCAGGCTACGTGGCAGTGAAGGTTACCAGAAGCATCTCTTACAGGCCCACATACCCAGAGACAGCTTAACTTGTGTTTCCTTCCCTAGTTGTCTCCGGTTCTCAAGGGAGAACACACTGATTTTTCCCACCTGGGGTCTGGAACAACCCAGCCAGCCCCCAAGGCAACCCCCTGAAGACATAGGCAATTCATGGGAAAGAATGTTGGGCCCAGGACAGCATCCATTGGGGATGATAAGAAAAAAACACTGAGATGGAAGGCAGGCATACCTGAAAAGGTAGCTGAATGAGACTGGGAAAGAACATAAAGAAACTCCATAAAAACCAACGTTAGAAACAGTTCAGAGTAGAACCAATACTGAAAAATAAGCACTGTTATGATAGAAACTTGACTTTACTTAGAATTAGTTAGAATAGAAAAAAGAAAAAGTAAGGTCAAAAAGCCTTAGCAGGTCTTCTTGTCTATTTTAAAATAATTGTTTTACTTTGTTTTCAGAAGTCCTTCCTTGTCAGTTTTCCTTACTTTTTACTTATTAGTACTTCTTGAAATGAATAATTAGTTTATTTATTTCCATTCTTTCTTGTTTAATATTCAAAATATTTCAGGCTGTTAATATGTGTTTATTTACAGATTTGGCTTCATCCCATAAGTTTTGGAAAAAAAGCCTTATTTGTTATTTTCTTAACATATGTAATTTTAGATGAGGATATAATCTTCAAATCGCAAGATTTTTGTCCTTGTAAATACTTTTTTTTAAAGTTTATTTTATTTGCTTTTGAGAGAGACCATGAGCGTGCATGAGCAGGAGAGGGGAAGAGAAAGAGAGGGAGAGAGAGAATCCCAAGCAGGCTCTATGCTCAACCCAGAGCCCCACGCGGGGCTCAATCTCACAAACTGAGATCACGACCTGAGCTGAAACCAAGAGTCGGGTGCCCTAACCGACTGAGCCACTCAGGCACCCCTCTAGTTGTAAATACTAATTCCCTGATATATTGAATTCTAGACAGTGACCTGTACAAGATTTAGCTTTTCAGAGTTCATTTGCACTGGGATCTGAATATGATGGGTTGTATTTATTAACTCTAAACATATTCCGTATTTGTATGGGAAAAATATAAATGCGAAACTAAATATACGTGTATTCCACTTTATCTTATTGTGCAAATTCTCCGAGCTTGGTTTTTTGTTTGGTGTGGTTTTGTGGGCGGTTGTTGGCCTTTTATTTTCTAAACTCATCAAAGGCTGAAAGAGTTCTTTAAAAGGCATCTATAGCAATTGTAATTCTTTTTTTCTTTATGGAGTCTGATGTAATTATTTGCCTCATAAAGATCCACAACTGTTGTTTTTTTCATGATGAAAATGATCTCTTAGAGTTATTATGAAGATTAAATAAGACAATGCTTACAAAGCACTTATTCAGTAATTGGTATATGGCAAATGCTCTGTAAATGTTAATATTACCATTGTTTCCTAAATTAGTAATTTCTGTTTTTATCTTTATTAATTTCCAGCTCCTGTATCTTTCCTCTTTCTTAAATTGAATGGCTATTCCATTTGTTTTCAATCTTTCGCATTTAACAGGGAAATCTTTTAAAGCCATGAATATCCCCTTGAGCCGTATCCTACATGCAATATCCTTATTTTTACAAATCTCGAAATGACTAAAAATTTTAATTTTTAGTTTTATTTTATTTTAGTTCAAATTTGTCATGAAATAATGCACTGTTGGAACAGTATTAAGATTTTTCTCTGTGACCAAGGACATAGCAAACTTTAAAAATACTCCAGGGATGTAAGAAAAAAAAAGTTACTATTCTCAGTTTTTATTCTGTAGCCAGCCCATACATCAATTTATATTCTCTAAATTCTTTACGTGGGCTTACATATTCTTTGTCTCCTTAATTACTCAAATTCTGTGAGATAAGTTTTAAATTCTCTCCCTCACCCCTGAGTTACATCCTGGCTGCCTATAGGATTTTAATCTTTTTGCTTTAGAAAACTATAAATATTGTTTACTCTGTTGCAGCTTCCTTTCTGAGTTGCAGAGGGAAAATCTCTTCCTATTTTTGTTATTGGTAAACTCTTCTCCGTTTGGAAGCTTGTGAGATCTGTTCTTTGTCCTTTCAGTTAAAGAGTTTTCCATGTTATATAGAAGGTCTTTTTTGTTAACCTGGGCTGACAATCAGGACCCTTAGTCTGACTCAACTGAGAAATATATTTTCTTATTATTTCTTTAATATTTTAATGTTTATTTATTTTTGAAAGAGAGAGAGAGAGACAGAGCATGAGTGGGGGAGGAGCAGAGAGAGAGGGAGACAGAATCCGAAGCAGGCTCCAGGCTCTGAGCTGTCAGCACAGAGCCTGATGCGGGGCTTGATCTCATGAACCGTGAGATCATGACTTGAGCTGAAGTTGGACACTTAACTGGCTGAGCCACCCAGTCACCCCTCTTATTCTTTTTAATTGTCTCTCTTCCTCATCCATTTCTTTATCTGTTTTTGCAAGCTTTATTAGTGGGTCATTTGGTCTCCTGGATCTAACTTCTATTAAGTTTATCATTTTTTTTATTTCCAAATTACCACTCATTGTCTGTTTACTCTATGTTTTAGAATAATTACCCACTCATTTACTATATTATTAGTGAGTTTTTTCATCAGTATTTATTCCATTTTCACTGCCTTGATTGGATTTTTCAATTAAACACATCATAATTTTTGCTAATAAACAATTCTTTGTTATTTTAAGACTTCCCTTTTTCTTTTGTATAATTTTCTCTTCAGGTAGCAATGAATTATTTTTAGTGCTTTCCTGTTTCCTTCACTATATTTCTGCTATATTTTTTTTCCTATTTCAGTGAGATCTATCTGTTCTAATAATTTCAACTTCATTTCTAGCCTTAAAACTGTGGATTATTCTGAAATGTTTACTAACTTTTCATTTCCTGATTAATATCGGGACTCACCAGGCCTATGGTGAATGTCTTAGTTATTCTTTTCTTTTGGACCCATTTAGTTTTGCCTAGAGGGCAGCATGGTAATGTAGGGTTAGCAGGTGGGAGAATGTAGGCTATAAATCAGTTTCTTACTAAGAGGACAGCAGAAAGGGAGCCAATGGGCTGTGGAAATTCCCCCCAAATTTCAATCTTAAAGACTGATTGCCCTCCCAATTTTACAAGAGTATAACAGCTCAGTTAATATGGAAGAGAAGAAGCTGGCATCACTAGCATTAGAAAGTTCTTCCCTTGACTCTGTAAAACAAGTAGGCAAGACATCAGAAATAATATTTATTAAGAATTGCTTGAAGTAGCTGGACATTCTCAGGAATTCATTGGGTTAGTTGTTGTCACACTAGGCCTTACCAAAGTGGCAGACAACCGTCTCGTTACGGACCACTCTGCACACAGTGGTGCACAGCTACTGACCGGAAGTATTTTTACCTGTTTTGTATCAAGGATCCAAAAGGCTCCAAACTCCAGCATCAAATCAAACATCTTCTCTTATATTAACAATTAGCCAAACAGCTGTATTACCTCCGTGGGGGGTAAGATGGGAAGAAATCAAAGACAAACACTGTATTTTCTCATATCCTACCATAGTGTACTGAAAAATATAAGACGATACGGTTGCATTATCGTAAACTAGGATTAGCTTCAAAAGACAACTGGCCTTGCTAGAAAATTTTCTGCATTAAAGAAGATTCTGGATCAAGTCTTTCAAAACCAGCATCATAATTCTGTTAGATGCCCCCAACATTTGACTGGCCTATTACTTAGGATCCTATCACTTAGGCCTATTACTTAGGATCTCTAAGAAATGAGTTAGCACAATCCTGGTCTTGGCAATGCAGATGAGATATTGACAAAGACATGACTTTTATGAAAAGGAAGGAATGGGGGGCCTCATGGTCTGATTAATAGGAATCTCTTACTTAGAGATTCATTCAGTTATCTAGCGGTATATTTTACAAATACTTTATTTTGAAGGGTTTACCATAAAGTTATATTGCAATTGGTGTTCCATTGATGTCTTACTGAAAAAAAATCATAGCTACAGTGAACCCAGATATTAGTTGGTGCCTCATCTCCAGCTTCCTGCTGGAGTTTGGTTTCTCCAGGAAATTTGACCCAGGAGGCCAAAGCTCTCTTATAGCAGGTAGGACTCAATGAAAAACAAACAAACAAACAAAACCCTTTGAGATCTTTTACTGTCCTTTCTGAGGGATGTAAGGTTGACATGGTAGAATGCAAAGGGGTCGAGCTGTAAGATGGCCAAGCTGTTGTCATTCTTCCCTGGGTATTACATCCCACCATCCCTTGTCCCCCTCCGGAACCAGCCAATATTCTAAGATTTGCCTCGTTTCCTTCTCTACTGGTTGAGGATTTTCCTCCTTTCACACTAAATTTAAGTGAGTATCACTGTCACTGTTGTCTCCTGATGGGTGGAAACTACCCGAGATGAAACTCAGTACCAATTTTTACATGAGGGCAGACCTGCAGCTGACTGTCGGATCAGAGAGGACATCTTCTTCTCCCGTCACCCCTCATGGGGCGGGAGTTAACAACAAGCAGGGAAACACTTGGATTCTGTCTTTAAACCTCCTTCCTTGTAATTGACCTCAGGCTGCCTCTCCGGTTCATCCTCACTACCAAGCAATGAAGAAGAGGACACCGTTTATTGCTACGTTGGCCACACAATTAGGTCATGTTCACTACCGATTCCCACAGACTCCCCTCCATTCCTGCTAGTTGGCCTGAAAGGCTCTCATTCTTTCTTTTCCACGAGTGATATGTCTGTCAGCATGCCACCCTCATTGCCCAAACCATCAAAACTTGTGAGGGAAATTCACAAGATAATAAGTCACTTTGCCACAGTTTCGTGGATGTTGAAAAAAATACACAATTCTCTGACTTGGAGACAAAGGACTTTATTACTCACAGCAATAGCAGTAGCCAAAAAATCAATATTGCTCTTAGTTTCCAAGCCCCAAGTCCCACAGGGTGACTCAAAGAGGGCCAGGTGATTCAGGCTTCGGGTTGTGTCAGAGGGAGGAATCCGTGCTTAGGGAATATGTGCTCTGGAAGAAGGCGCTATCTCTATCATCCAAGCCTGTTCTCCTTTCAAACATCCTTAGAAAGATAATCTATAACAAAGGAGACCAGTATTTCTGCTTGGAAGACGTGCAGAAATGCAAGATAGTCTTGGAAACTGTTCTCCAAAACAAATTGGTCAAGAAAGATTGTTGGAACAAAGAGTTTGTGATACTTTGAAAATATAAATCAGTTCCTGCTCCAATAACTACAGGCCATACTTTGAATAAAATCCAAGATCCTTACTGTGGCACACAAGGCCTGACATTACCTGGCCCTGGCTGTGTCTCAGACATCATCTTTCTAAATTCCAGCACACTGACCTCTTTGCAGGCCTTGGACAAAGTTCTCTTCCATCTTGACATTGCTGTTGCTGGATTGGTATATGGCTCCCTCTTTCCCTTCATTTAGGTCACCATTCAAACATGTAGTGCTACCTGCCAAAATCAATGTCTATTAGTTTATTTCTTTTAATTTTTTTAATGTTTATTTATTTTTTGAGACAGAGAGAGAGGGAGGGAGAGGCAGAAGGAGGGGCAGAGAGAGAGGGAGACACAGAATCCAAAGCAGGCTCCAGGCTCTGAGCCGTCAGCACAGAGCCCGATGTGGGGCTCCAAATGATGAACCATAAGATCATGACCTGAACCGAAGTCGGCTGCTTGACTGACTGAGCCACCCAGGCGCCCCTATTAGCTTATTTCTTTATTATCATCCACCCTTCTAGGTTATTACCTCTCTGAAGCTAGAGGTTTGTTAATTTGTCCCTTTTCCTTAAATTAGAGCCTGCCTGTCACTTGGTCGTCCCTCGGTTACTATTTGTTAAGTGAAATATGATGATGTCAGCTGTTCCTTTCTCTCTCAAAAGATCTATTCATTTGCTTACTATTCACAAGCCAACATATACTGAATCGGGCCCTAACACACCCTGAAATGTAGACAGTTATAAGGATTGATTCTTTGTGAAAAATGATACTTTCAGTTTCCCAGAGTGTGTGTTTATTTCCGCAGATAGCCAGTAGACAATGAAGCTTAGCCTACATGTCTGGACTACTGCAATCCCTCCCTACCCTGTCTCCCAAATTTCCTTCTTGCTTCTCTACGACATATGCTCCCTACAGCAGTTAGAGTAATATCATTGCCATAAAATTCACATCATAGCACATCCCTCATTCAAAATCTCCAATGCATCCCATCACATTTAGAATAATATCTAAAGTCTTAATTACGGCCTGTGGGCCATGTTCTAGTACCTAGCTGGCAAGAAAGACACAGTTCAAGGTTGGCAAAACAGCTGGAGATTTAGGAGAGAATTCCTACAAGTAAGGGATGGCTCACAGAATCTAAACATAAACTCTCCAAATCCCTGGGTAACTGCAACTGCGCATGTGTGGGGGGCTTGGGAAAAAGCAGGCAGAAATAAGGGAGGAATCTTGCTCGGGAGGACAAACTGCACTCGGTGAATCTGTGAGTTTGCTGTTCTTTCAGACTTCAAGACAAGGAGGTTACTAGTCACGAAAGGAGACACTTCACAATGACTAAAGGATCAACACATTACAAAGATATTACAATTATGCAACAGAGTTTCAAAATATATGAAGCAGAAACTCACAGGAATAAAGGGAGAGGTAGTCAAATCCACAATTATAATTGGAAATTCTAAGCTCCTTCTCTTAGTAGTTGATAGAAAAACCGTATAAAAAATTGGTAAAGATACAGATCAAAATGACCCTGTCAACTACCTTAACCAAGTTGACGGTGAGAGAACGTTATGCTTAATAACTAAAGACTACATTTTTTTTTTCAAATGAACATGGAACATTCACCAAGTTAGATCACATCCTGGGCAAGAAAATAGTTCTCAAATTGATTTTAAGAGATAGAAATTTGCAGAAAATGTTCTCTGACCTCAGAGAAATTAAGTTAGAGAGGAATAGGGGTGCCTGGGTAGCTCAGTGGGTTAAGCGTCTGACTTCAACTCAGGTTATGATCTCATGGTTTGTGAGTTTGAGCCCCGTGTCAGGCTCTGTGCTGACATCTCAGGGCCTGGATCCTGCTTTGGATTATGTCTCCCTCTCTCTCTGCCCCTCTCCTCCTTGCACTCTGTCTCTCTCTCTTTCTCTTTCTCTCTCTCTCTCAAAAACAAACATTTTAAAAAAATTATAAAAGGAAAGAATAATAAAATAACACCTAGAAAGACCCACAATGTTTTATAAACTGACACACTTCTAGATAATTCATTGAGTCAATAAAAATATCACAAAGCCAATCAAAAAATATTTTGAACAAAACGATAATGGAAATGTAACACATCAAAGTGTGTGGGATGTAGCTGCAATGGTGTTTGGATGAACTACATAATATAAGGGCTTAATATTGGAAACTTTCAGTGGTCCCCATCTGCCACAGTTGTAGGACAAAGTGTGAAATGCATAATGTGGTGCATTAGGAGTAACCTGGCTCTGTCTGTCATGTTATGACCTCGTCCTCTGCGCCTCCCAACAGTCTTTATACTTCTTAACTACACACCTTTTTGTCATGCCTTGTAGCAATCCCTCTAATAGAAAGCCCTCTTGACTCTTATTTCTTAAACTTTTCTTGTAAAATTCAGCTCGGGCAATGTCTAATCCATGACCAGTCAGGCTGAAGCAAGTGTCCTTTATTCCTTTATTTTTTGCTTCAGTATCACTGCCCAGAACAACTTATGTTTTCTTTAGCATTGTGGGGGGAGAGGTGAGCAAGCCTCGCTTCATCAGGTGTCTTCCTGACATTATTTCTACATGTCCTCACCACCCTAGTTCACGCATCCTTTCCTAGCACCCAGTTGTCTTTTTTTTCTCTTTACCTTTATGCTTATATTAATTTTTTTGAGGTCATAAAGGATGACACATTATAATCATCTCTTATTTGTGTCTCTCTTTTTACTCTTCATCAGCAAAAATTGCATTTGTGAAGTCTTACATAGCTTCTCAAACATTTCGGATTCTCCTCCGGGAATTCATGCTTTGGGGTCAAATCTATTTTTTTTTTCTCTGAAGTTTTTTGGACTCTGATCTCCTAAAACTGTAACTATCAGGTCTAACTCGCTGTATGTTTTCACTTACTGGCTATCAAAGGCTCCAAGGTGACTTTCTTACTTTTTACAGGGATTTTAACATTTTCTTTATGATACTCAAGCAGGTTTTTCTTAGGGCTCAGAATCAGTCCAGAAGTTCATTTCTGTTGGTTTTGGGGTCTAATTTTCAAGAGATGCAAACAATATCAAGAGAGACTTAGCTTACTTCAAAAGTCATGAATATGGACTCCAGGCAGGCTACACTTGCCAGCCCGCAAACTAACATTTGCTACATATTCGTTTGTTCAACATTGGCTCAGGGGGCGGGGCGGGGGGGGGGGCGGATAATAAGTTAATTTTATGTGAATTAAAATGTTCATGTCTTTATATTCAAAATGAGATATTATGTCTAAAGCTATTTTTTTTTTAATTTTTAAGTTGGAAATAATGACAAACCGAAAGAAAAATCACAAGAAAGAGCATCATATACAGAATGCCTCAGGATATTCCTAAGAGGAATAAGAATATTTATTTATATAACCACATACATTTATCGACTTTAACCCATTTGAATTTTGTCGAATCCCTCTTTTGTCTTCCAAATCTATTAGTTGACCTAATAATGTCCTATCTAGCATCATTTTTCCTTCAGTACAGGACCCACTCTAGGATCTTATATGACATTAGTCATCGCATTTCTTTAACTTCTTTTGATCTGGAAGATTTCCTCAGCTTCTCTTTGCCTTTTAATGACATTGACATTTTTGAAGAACAGGCTCGCATTTTAAAAAATAGAATGCTCCTTTTTTTTTTTTAACTTTATTTATTTATTTTGAGGGAGAAAGAGCAGGGAGGGGCAGAGAGAGGGAGAGAGAGAATCCCAAGCAGGCTCTGCTCTGTCAGGGCAGATCCCAACATGGGGCTCGATCTCACAGACTGTGAGATCATGTCCTGAGCCAAAATCAAGAGTTGGATGATTAATTGACTGAGCCACCCAGGCGCCCCGTAGATGGCTCCTCATTTTTTATTTGTCTACTATGTCTTCATGATTAGACTGAAGTTATGAATATGTAGCCTTCCCTGAAATATCACACAGAAGAAGTTATAGCCCTTCTCAGAGCATCATGTCCACCTGCCTCTTACTGTTGCTATTAACTTTGATCACCCCATCAGGGTGTTTTTTGGTTTCTCCACTGTATGGGTATTACTTTTTTCCTTGCAAGTAACAGCAATCTGTGGGACAGACTTCAAGTCCACACAAATGCCCTGCTCTTCATCAAATCCCCTGTCTTGATTTAGCTGCCATGAATGATTTTTTTCCCCGAATCACCCTTTACTATGTTGGCTGCAAAATAATGATTTTCCAGCTCTATTATCAGCTCCATATTTACCAGGTGACACTTGATATTCTACTATAAGCAGGAGACCTCCCTTAGATTAGTTCTCTTCCTTCCTTCGGTGTGATTATTTATTCATTTGAAATACATTCTAGCTAGCTTATTTACTTCCATTTGCTTTAATATTAGAAACTCCCTTCTCATCCTTGCTGATTTAATTTTATTCTTCGATTCCTAACAACATTAACTGCTTTTGGAGAGTCAAGATTTATAAAAACTTAGAGAAGTGTCACTTCTTTCTGTGGTCCCTCTCATTTTCCTCCACACCTTATAGATAATCAGGTTCATTTTTTTTTTTTTTTGCTGGTTTACCCTTTCTGTGTGTGTGTTTTTTATGTAAAGATTTTTAAACAACTGCATAATGCTGCATTGTATGTTTGTAATATGGTTAATTATACCATCTCCTATACTTAGACATTTAGATAATTTATAATATTTTTGTAATTACAATTGCTGTAGTGAATAATCTTGCATATATATGTGTGTGTATATACGTTGTTTTTTATTCTTCTTCATATAGCTAGGGTATATCTTTTTGGTAAACTCCTAGAATATTAAATGAATAGTTTTGTTAGATGTTGGCAAATTTCATTCTAGAAGAATTGTGCCACTTTGCATTCCTACCAACAATGTATGAAAATGTCAGTTTCTCAACATCATCATAGAGTGTTTTGTCAAGCTTTGTTTTTTGTTTTTGCCACCTTAATGGCTGGGAAATAGTATTTCTCCGTAATTTAGTTTGAATTTCTCTAACTCAAATGAAGGTAGATATCTTTTTATATGTTTAAAGGTAATTTTTATATCTGTTGTTGTGACTCATCTGTTCATGTTGTTGGATTTTTTCTTCTATTGGATTCCTCATATTTTATAATTTCTTTGTATACCAGGAAAATTAACCTTCTCTGTGATATTTTTGCAATATTTTTTCCAGCTCATCATTTGTTTTTCAAGTGTTGTTCATGATGTTTGGAATTTTTTTCTTTGTTTTTTTCAGTTTTTGGTTTTTTGCTGTATAATTTTTCAAAATTTATGTAATGCAACTTAACATTCCTTTCTATTGCATCTGGACTTTTATTCATAATTAGAAACCCTTCTTACTCAGGTTAGAGAAGAATTTACCTACTTGTTCATCTAGTGCTGTATGTTTGTCATGTTTACTTGGAGTTCTCTTATTGATGGGGGATTAGTCTTGTCTATGATGCAAGAAATTGGATCTAATTTTATTTTTCTCCAAATGGCTATGCAGTTGTTCCAATATATTTATTTAAAAAAACCCACAAACTTTGCCTCAGTGATTAGAGAGCCACCTTTATCATACATTGGATTTCTGTGTATAGCAAGATTATTTCTGGATTTTCTATCTATTCTATTGGTTATCTGTTCACACATTAATATCATACTGTTTCAGTTACAGGTGCTTTGTAATATGTTCTATTATCTTGTAGGCCTTCCTCTTCTCTTCAGTGTACCTAGCTAATCTTCCATATTTATTATTTCACATTAACCTAAATACAAATCTATCTAGCTTTGTTTAAAAAAAAAGGCCATTGGTATTTTTATTAGGATCACATCAAATTTATAAATTAACTAATAAAGAATGGCATCTTAATATGGAGATGTACAGTCCTAGAACAAGGAATGTCTTTCATATCTTTAAGAATATTTTGCTTTAGGGGCACCCGGGTGGCTCAGTCAGTTGAGCGGCTGACTTCGGCTCGGGTCATGATCTCGTGGCTCACGAGTTCGAGCCCCACTTCGGGCTCTGTGCTGACAGCTCAGAGCCTGGAACCTGTTTTGGATTCTGTGTCTCCCTCTGTCTCTGCCCCTAACCCACTCGCATTCTGTCTCTGTTTCTCTAAAAAATAAATAAACATTAAAAATATTAAAAAAAAAAAAAGAATAGTTTGCTTTCAGGGATGCCAGTTGAGCATCTGATTGAGCTCAGGTCATGATCTCACAGTTTCAAGAGTTCGGGCTCTGTGTTCAGTTCTGTGCTGACAGCTCAGAGCCTGGAGCCTCCTTCAGATTCTGTGTCTCCCTCTCCCTCTGCCTCTGCCCCACTCATGCTCTGTCTCTCTCTTTTTTAAAAATAAATAAACATTAAAAAATTAAAAAAAGAATATTTTGTTTCCAAAGGTATTTTATGGTTTTCTCTAGGATTAGAATATTTCTTGTTGAATTTATTTCTAAGCATGTTTTGCTATGTGTTGCTGTTTCTATCATACATAAAGTTTTCCTAGCCAATAAAAATATAACATTTTACTATTCTGGAAATTATCTTTTAAGTTTCTTCATTACTCACTATAGGAAGCCATGCCTTGCATAGATATAATTACAACGTTTAGTTCTAAATAACATAAATGTTTGTTTTTCCACGGCTTTCATGTGTGTAAAACCTTCTCATTCACCTGCATTTTCATTCTTCAATTTGCATTTTCAGTGTTCTGAAATAGACAGTTTCTCAGGAATTATATTAAGCAACTTAAAATTTAACTGATTCTTTCAATAATGTCATAAGTCAGCTTTCAGCAGAGCCTTGTATTACTTGTTTCTGGATTTCAGCACACTGCCCCTGGCCCTCCCTGACAACTGTGAATCACAGCCAAAATAAAATACTCAGAGAAGTTCGTATGGGCAAAGAATGTTTTTATTTTTACCAAGAGTAGGACCCTGTTACTGTTTATGAGTTATGTACGAAGCGTTCTGCAGAAACCCTAGTTTCCTGGCATCATTTTATGATTCATTCCAGTGATCAATATAGCTCAGTGCCCCACACAGATTGCTTGATTTGCTTGTTTTTAAAAATCTGGCTCCTTTTGTAATTTTCTTTGGATACGTTTTAACTATAGAATGATATTCTGTTTCTATCTCCCCATTTATCTGATGACTTACAACAAACAGCTTAAAATTGGCAAGCATAGGAGTTTGAGGTAGAAAAGGCAGACTCACTCAGCAGACCTGGATCTATCATGAGCTCCCATGATAACCAGTTAGGTGAACTTAAAGGAATTATTTAACTTCTTTGATTCTGTTACTGGCTCAGTAAAATAAAGAGATTAACTTGAAAATGACCAATTCCAAATGTAAAATGATACACTTCTAATTAGGATGAAACAGTGAGAATGTCTCCCTTTTTTGTGACAAAAAGGACATAAAGATATAGTCATTAAGAAACTGAGCAAATCATTCCAGCGAGAATGGATTAATTGACCATGTTTCACAACTTTTTAAGATGTGTAGGGCACATTCAACAAATGAATTATTATAGTGTACAAGAGTGAATGACCACCTCTACTGCCCTGCCTTTCATACACACATACACACACACACACACACACGCACGCACACACACTAGTGAGCTTACTTTCTTTGACCAACAGGATAAGGTCAAACAAATCTGTTTCAGATGACATGTGGGAAATATATTTTTTCTCAGAATGAGCATGAATTCCAATCATATATAATATGCTATTCAGTCCAGGAAATCTACTCCTTATTATTGAACAAGCCTGGTTATAAGAATGATGCTGTTTAAAAGAATGATACAGAAAAAGCTCTTTGTTGGTATATTAACCTCTTCTGTAATATGCAGGCATTTCTGAAAGGAGATTCTTTAAATAATTAGCATCATTCACAATTAATAACTATTGTGAGCCTCAAAGGTGTGAAGGACCCTGGCTCTAGCATTCAAGCAAATTTTAGCATACTAGCCCGGTTATATTTTGCACAGACAAAACTAAACGAATAATCAGCCTTTCCCAAAACACAGTGCCCTGTCACAGGAAAGAATCATCTCTGATCACTATCTGATCTTATTTCAGAACACCAGGCATTGCAGATTACCGGAGAGATAGTTTATTTTTTCCCATAAGTCCTATTGCCCAAATTTAAAACCCAAATTGGATTATTAGAACATCACAGCAAAACCCTATTGCTGTATATTTTGAAAGGAGAAACAACAGAAATAGAAAAAGCAGCTGCAGGGAGCGTTCTTAATTCTCCTCTACATTAAATATTGATTCGTTTAGCTCCATTGTTAGGGTACATTTATAGCCCTAAAAATTAGCTATAAGAGGGGTGCCTGGGTGACTCAGTCGGTTGAGTGTCCGACTTTGGCTCAGGTCTGATCTCATGGCTCGTGGATTCCAGGCTGACAGCATGGAACCTGCTTCAGATTCTCTGTCTCCCTCTCTCTCTCTCTGCCCTTCCCCTGCTCACGCTCTCTCTCTCTGCCTCTCTCTTTCTCTCTCTCTCTCAAAAATAAACATTTAAAACATTTAAAACATTTAAAAAAAAAAAGTAAAAGAAACAGACAAAAAAATTAGCTATAAGACCTTAGGAAAAGGTTTTACTTTTGCCGACTTGGACTGTGAGAAAACACACGGGTTGTACCACTAACATGAAAAGCAGCACTTTTATCACTCATATTTAGAGTTTCGACCCAGGTTATGTGCTCGTAACAGTGTCTCATCTGAGAAAGAATGGCTGCAGGCCACCAAGTATTTAAATATGCAATGCACAAAAAGGCTATTGGCACATATCTAGAGATAGAGCATAACACCAACAAAATATGCAAATATATGAATGAATGAGTCTTTATCCGGACATTCGGTGGTGTTCATCATAGCCCCTGGTAGCACAAGAGGCTTCCAGAAATTTCTGTCTGAAATCGAAGCTTCCCTAGGTTCAGCTAAGGATGGTGTGGGATTTCCATTTGGGTTCCATTTTAATGACATTCTTGTGTCGCAAAAGTACTAAAACAGGAAACTTTTCTGGGAAGGAAAGTATTTGACTGGGAGAATTTGTCTTTGGCTGTCACAATCTTCAGCTACCATTCAGCTAAATGTTGTTTGGAATAATATGGCCTTAATGCCCCTATCTCCTGCTGAATTGCTCAGACGGGGAGGAGATTAGAGTGGAGAGAGGTGCCGGTATTATCTGTGCGAGTGCTCCAGGGGTCATGCTACACTAACAAGGCCGCCCCAGTCAGGGTGACAGAACCCAGCTGCTGACTCGCAGGGCCCCGTCGTCAGAAGGTTCCACTTACCGCGGGGCTGTGTCTCCAGAGATCGCGTATTCGAACTCGGGTTTTTTTCCACCCCTGAAAAAGCGTCTAGCTCATCATTTTTGTCCTCAATTTTTAGGAAGGACCGACATGTGAAACCACTTACCTGTTTAACCCTCTGAACTGAAAGAAAACATGAAATGCCACTTAAAATACCTAAAGTCAGGTTCTGCCTTCCCTGACTTCTAGTAGTAGTGCCCTAATGAGCCATTTACCAAGAAGGTAAATATCGAATATACATATATATTTTTAATGTCCACACATTCTCAGCCATGAGATATGATGTGACTGTATTTTACAAGTGGCTTCTTTTTTACTGATCCTGTGAAAAGTCACACTCTGCAGACACAGCATTGACTGTATTCGTATTTAATCTTCAAGAATTGTCCTGGTACTTAAAAAAATTTTTTTAAGGAAATGCTTCCTTTTCTTTCATCAGGGAGTCTTTATCCGTGGTAATCACTTTTCTCTCCTCCTCCTCCCTCTTCCTCTTCCTCTTCCTCTCCTTCTTCTCCTTCTCCTTCTTCCCCTCCTCCTGCTCCTCCTTCTTGTCCTCCTCCTTCTTTTAAGGTGGAAAGAAAATTCCCAGGCTTGTTTGGCTCAGGGCTGCTTCTGGAAGCCTAACACCCAGCCAGAGTAGCTTTTTCTTCCTTGTTTGGGGGAGGGGGTATCAGTGAGGCTTTAGGTCACCGGAACTCAGAAACTGGATGCTAATTTAGCCAGTAGAGGGAGATAGTGCTATCTCACAGCTTTGCATAGCACAACCAAAGGACATACACAAATTTCTGTATGACATTGATTCTTAATATACTGCAGAGAGTAACTCTTTGGACATCATTTTTCCTATAAAATAAAGAAGTAAATGAAACCATCCTTGCCCTTTGAGGACACCAATAAGTCAGGAGAAGATTGTTGGTTTTCAAAGTAGCTTTGGAAGACAAATAATCTTTATACTTATGTTCGTTAGACTACCATAGTTTAAAAATAAATTTTGAAACAAACTTGTATCTATACAAGGCCAAAAGTGTGCGTGGGGGGTGGGGAGCATTCATTTGGGGCTTAGCTCAGAGGAGAACTCAGGTTTGAATACTTGTTACGTGTTTGGAATTTAAATGGTCTTGCCATGTTAATGCATGACTTAGATTTCTCCTCATCAGCCAATGCACTTGCACTGGGGAAAAAAGGCAATGAAAGCATTTTGGTGCCCTAGTTTTTTCATTTATCAGCATTTGTAATTAGAGTTAAGTGCTTCCAAAATAAGGTCTCAATCTATGAAAGGCCTTGCATTTATACGATGCTTTTAACTTTTCAAAGTATTTTTATATGTACCATCTCATTTTAAAGTAGATTTGACACAGCTCCAATCTATCAAGGAAGTGACCCTTTAAACCCAAGAACACTCTGGAAATTTTTTTTTTTTTTTTTTTTGCTATACTTATCTTAGCCACCATTGTAAAACTTAATCAACGTAATGGTGATACTAAACCTTGCATAATCAATATCAAAATTATCTGAGAAGATTTTCAAAGAGCCATTAAATTATTTTTTAACATCCAGAAAGCTTTTACATTTTTATTTCAGTTAATTTAAAGCTATCTGTTGTTTGTGTTAAGAGTAATGCTGTCAAGAATTTTATCATGGCCGCCAGTGTTGAGAATTCCGCAGAAATAACACGTTTTGTGAGTGTATCCAGGCTTGTCCCTAAAAGTAGAGGAGGCTTGAGATGTCATTCTTAAAAGATATTTTTTAAAATATAATAAGTCATATTAAATAAATTAATAAATGGGCTCTCTCTGTGGTGTCTGAAAACAGTTGATACTCAAAACACTGTTTCTGATGGTCTCATTCACAGTGGCTGGGAAACTGGGTGTGGCTATCCTGGTTCTTGTCCATACTCTGGAGTAACAAGGGTATGTTGTGAAAGGCCAGCAGAGATATTAACTCCGTCAAAGTTGTTGATTCAGTTCTGAATAACCATTCAAATGCGTGTGAATGAGCGAGCATGCATTCAGCAAGGAAACTTGAGGATACTGAATGCAGTCAGTAAACATCAATTGCTTCAGCTGGGCTAAAATTTCCTGGGGGAAATATCTTTTCCCCCCAACTTGAGCCAAGTTTGAGATAAAAAGCATTATTATCATCTCCTGAAACTAAATTAGCGGGAATCTGGGCTGTTTCCCTGATCATTCATTCCAAAGGCTGTCATTTAATTCCTGACTGGCTTCTTTTCCTAAGTTTGTCACCCTTATAAATTACATACAAACAAACCTTGTTTGTGAGGCTTTGTGTAGTTAACGTGCAGACAAATTCGTGTTCCTTTTTTTTTTTTTTTCTAATTTAAGAAAGAAAACAAGGGCAATTTGAGTTAGTTGGAAATTAGTTTAGTTTTGAGTTAGTGACCTTTGCCACGTTGCATCTTTATCACAATGTAAAAGAGGAAATTATTCTAACAGCCATTGCTTTTTACATATTACCTCTATTCGGACATTCTTTATTCGTTAAGCTTAAGAAAATAACAGACTGTGGAAGAGAAGTGGAGTATCTCATGTAAGGAAATACTCATCTCAGAAAAATGTAATTATTTTCTATTTACACCTTTTTGTTAATTGTGCTTTCGTGTCAAGATTGGAGTATTTTAAGTTGGCAAATTATATTTATTTTATTATTATTTTAATTGTTAAAGTCAGCTATAATCATATCCTGCGTGTCTCCATAAGTATCTCCCTCATAGGGCTTTTATAGGGATTTAACAGAACACATAAAAATAATCAAGTTGCATACAGAAGTTATTAATTACCATTACTATGATTATTTTATTAAACATATTCAAGGCATCTTTGGGGTTCACTACAAACTGAGAGATAAACACAAAGTAGAAAAATACTCCGCTGTACAAATTACACAGGTATACTCTTTGAAATTAGCAAATTGTTTGCTACTCTTTTATGTGAATAAAGGTTATAAACTTTAAGATAATTATATGCAGATACTTTTGAGATATTACATTGCCTTTTTCACATATTTAAGTTTCCAAATCCCTATAAATCTGAAGTAGGTATTTATGCTCTACTGAGCCAAGAAAATTGAGGCAAATAGGGAGAAAATTAGTTGTTTATTTCAAAAACAGGTTAGCCTCAGAACAGCAGTAAACATAAAATCTCCCAGTTTCAGGTCTCTGTTTCCTTCCATAGCTTATTCAGTATACAGCCCCTAGTCGTAGAGCCTCACAATGTTAATTATTATAAGATTGATTCCTTATATTCTGTTAAGTATTTACAAGGTGGTGTTTTAAATGGGAAGTCAGATGCCTGAGTTTATACATTTATTTTGCTTCCGATTCCCTCAAAAGTATTAACTGAGCATTTACTATAAGCCCAGGCACTATACAAGGTACAGAGAACAAAACAGACAAAAACATCTACTGTCCTGGAACTTACGTTCTGAAATTGGAAGGACAACAAACAGCATTAAGTAAAATGCGTAATATGCTACAAGGTTCTGAGGAGAAAAATAAAACAGGAAAGGAGGATAAGGGGTGCGAAAGTGAAGGAGAAGATACAGTTTTATACAGGGTGGCCCAGCAAGGCATTGCCAGGATGGGGCCATTTGAGGCAACATAAAGGTGAGGGGTGAGCCTTGGGGAGAGCTGGAGGAAGAAAGTGCTAGACTGAGGAATCACAAGTGCCCGGAGGTGCGAGCATGCAGGCTGTGTTTAGAGCCAGGTGGCCCATGTACAAGCAGGAGCTGAACTCAAGAAATAGCAGACCCAACCCACGTGCTTTTACTCCAAATGAGGTGGTAAGTTATTGCGGGGTGAAGAGCAGAAAAATACCCTGCTCCCATGAGTTTTAACACCATCATTGGCTGAGATGTGAGTAGATTTAGGGAAAGCAGAGCAGAAACAGTAACAACAGTTACAGGTGATGGAAGATGGGGACTTCCAGTGGTGCAGGAGGGGTCAGCAGAGGACGTGAGAAGTAACTGGAGACTGAATATATTTTGAAAATCTAAACTCATGGCAGAGAACCCTGGCTGTCCTCCTATATCTATTCTCTCCTTCCTGGGCATAAGAATGCCCAGCTAGAACCTAGATTTCCAAGCTTGCTGCAGAGTGTCCATAGGACTAGTTTCTCGCCAATGGGATGTTTCTTGTTTGTTTAAATTTTTTTAAATGTTTATTTTTGAGAGAGAGAGAGAGAGAGAGAGAGAGCACATACATGCGTGAGCGGGGGAGGACCGGGCAGAGGCAGGTGGTGGGACAGGGAATCGGAATCAGGATCTGTGCTGACAGCAGAGAGCCTGATGTGGGGCTCAAGCTCGTGAACGGTGAGATCACAACCTGAGCCGAAGTCTGATTCTTAACCGACCGAGCCACCCACGCGCCCCACTCACCAACGGGATGTTAAGTGGAAATGCTATGTCAGCTCCTAGCCATCTTCCTAAAGATGGCTGCCTTGGATTGGCTTCTCCTTTTTCCTTCATTCCTTCTGGAAATGAAGCACCTCAGAAGGTGCTTAGAATGGCAAGGACTGGAGCGCCTTAGGCTGTGTTGAGGAAGGCAGATCTGCCACTGCCTGGGAGACCTTGGCTACTTTATTGAACTCTTATCCAACAAAGAACTAACTTTGGGGGTCATAAGCCTCTATTTCGTGGTCTCCTTATTAGAACAGCTCAGCCTCTGCCCCAATAGGAGTTCATAGGATTTGTGGATGGATCAGCCGTGAATGTGGGAGAATGAAAAGAGTCAACAAAAACCACGAAGACTTAGACTTAGCTCAGGTAGAAAGAGATTGCCATTTACTGAGATGTAGGTAACTATGGGAAGGAAGAACAGTTTGGGCAAGAAGATCAAAAATATAATTTGGCCACATGGTGCATTGAAGACATCTGTTAAGCATGCCTTTTAAAAATAATTTTTCACTAGACTAACTCATGCATTTTAAAAAACTAAACTCTCTAAGTGCGCTAAGTACTGTACAAAACTAAAAAGAGATATTCTTTTTTTCTCAAGGGGTTCACGGTTTAATGGAAGTCATTTAATGGGCAGAGTGTCAGATTAAAATTACTCCCCACAATAGGAATTTCTAGAGAGAAACTCATTCAAGTTTTAATGGCAGTGGTTTTATTACTTAACCTACTTCATATGAATCATTCTGCTAGAATGCCTTTATGATTGTAGTGATCTTAAAGTATAAATATTTGTCAAACATATGCAAATGGCATCCTGCATCTCTCTTTTTTGTGTACAAGCTGATTTTAAATGACCAGATGATCTTACTTTTGTGTAACTGAATTTAAAGGGTTTTTTTTTTTTTTAGTAAAATTTTGAATAGTTTTGGTCTCATCCAAAGAAGTGGTATTGCTGTTTGCTACATTTCCTAACTTTGTCTTCTCTATAACTGGCCCCACCCAATTAATAACAAAGTCAAGGCTGGATATCAAGAGGCAACACAGGGGCAGCTAAGGAAAATGTTTTTGAGCGCTTTAGAATCACCTCCTTTTATGTCTATCGATCGTGTTTCAGGTACATGCTTTGCATTCTTCCACTGAACAAAGTTCTCTCAAAGTCCAAGACCACCACTGAGGCTGCTCCTTTAGCCTGTGGACCTTGTTTTGACGTGAGACGTGACCACTGTTCAGTAAATACTTGTTGGTTGAATAATTAGTAAGTCCGTAAATAATTTTCCTGAGCGGGCCATCATTTTGTGGAAAAATTTCCCATGATGGGTTAAAGCAAATAAATACATACAGAAACACATAAATACATAAATACCTTAATAAGCACAAAGTCAGCACATACATAAAGTAGCCTAATTTTTCCTGTGTACACAATACTTAGATTAAAGCGTAACGGCTAAAATAAAATTAGATGAGCCTAAGATTATTGTTTACTGGGTTATTAATGTCATGACTACCGGGGTGACGATCAGAAACTGAAAACTATACTGTCTATTACAGCAACTCTCCGTGTACCATTTAAACTATTTTAATGCTCCAACTTTCTACTGACATCTTTTTTGCTAGAGAGCTTTTACAAAATGTGGTACCCATTCCATCTTGGGCGCTTCTTCCTTGAGCCTTGACCCAGAGGTATTTTTCATCGTGTCATGGGCTGGAAATAGAGTTGTTTTGGATCAGAAATCGGCGTGGTCTGGAAGCATGGTATGATTAAACTCGCGTCCTTTTAGCCAGGAAGAATTGAATAGCCTCAGTGCAATGGTTCTCAATGGAAAGAACACAGTGCCAGAATTTCACTCTGTTCTTCCCTTCCCCCATCCGTACGCTTCGTGGGATTTTTGTTGTTGATGTTGTTGTTTTTAACCCAAGAAGGAGATACACTTATTATTTCCCACAGGGAGCTCTTAAAGTCTCTCTATCTTACTCCAAATCCAGCTGGCTGAACTCAGTGGTGCCGTCACAAACATTTCCTATCCTTTTATACCTATTTGTCTCATGACCTTAGTATGATATATTGTCATGTTCCATGAACTGGTATTGGGCTTTGGCCATATGTATGCAGTAATGAAAAAATGCTTTCTGCTTACACTTTCCTGGAAACTTTGCTTTCTTGCTGTATTAACACTTATAAAAGTTTACTCAGTTTAGCAGAAATATGATATTCTAAGCAATTTAAAAAAATTGAGTAACTTTTGCACTTTGACAGGTATTGTAATGGAAGAAAATAAACTTCATACTTGTGAAGAGTAGTTTTCTAACATTTTCCAAAATGTGCATATATATAAATGTATATATCTATATATATACATTTTTAACCATAAGAACAATTTTCGCAATGACCTTATCATAGTGTATTCAAAATAAAAGCATGGACGAATAACTAAAGAGCTCAGCAAAAATGGAAGCATATATCAATATTGGTATGAAATTATAAAAGGTTGAGTGAATGAAGAGACTGGAGATGGGTGGGACTGCACAGAGATGTTTTGAATTTGGCAAATAGAAGTTAATTTGAAAGAGTCTGTTCCTTGTGAATGAGCCCCGGTTAGAAAATAATTAGGAGGGCTAAAGATAGCGTTACATAAAATTCCATAATTTTCCGATACCTGGATAGTATGGATTCATGTTTCTAAATACGGTTGTGCTTCAAGATTATTAGGATAAAATTGTTTCTGATATGCATTCCACTTTCTACCCCTACACCTTGCCCCAAGAAATTCAGTAGGTCAAAGAAAGTACTTACCTAGATATTCCTAAGCGCTTCTCATATATGGCTGGGGTTGGAAATACTGAACTGGGGATATTTTACAGAACTTGTGTCTTTTTGTTGTTTCCCCAGCACTTTTTCTTTTCTTTTAACATTTTACAATAGGCCTTACGTAGTAATTGTTTTCCTATATTTTATCTCCCCACTGTTCATATGTTCTCTGTGAATAGAGCTGGACATTTCCAATTATGTCGTCCCATAGAGTACCTAGTGTAATTTTTAGTAAACAGTAGGTACCTAAAAAACAAGTTGAATTGAATTCCTACCCATCCTACATTTTGGTGCGGCTTGGTATTTCCTGTTCACTTATCACTTGACCCCAATCCCTGAATTCAGAACAATATTCAGTTGTTTTTCCAAGACACCAAACCAGAATAAAGTTGGGTATATAGGGAGTTGTTTTCCAGACCTCTCCTTCGAGAATTGCTACAGAAGAAACAACAAAGCCTCATTTGGAGGTGCTTCAATATCATGGTAATTGATCTGTTTTGTTTTCTGAATAAAAGCAATTAGGTTGGGGAAATCTCAGTATACTTATGGAAACAGAATACTGGGAAATGAGGGTCTTAGAAAGCGCAGGACGTGTGGTCATTAAGCTCCAAGCGTGTTTAGGCGAGTTCCTCTCCCATCAGATACACACATGCAGAGTCTAAGCCTAAAAGAATTTTTTTTTTTAATATAACAAATACAACATTAACAACAACAAACAAAAACAAAAACTGTTTTTTGTTAATTTTTTGTTTTTGTTTGTTGTTGTTAAACAACAACAAAAAATCATTTCTGTTTTATAACACATTCTGTGGCCAAAAGTGTTCTAATAAATTTTTATTATCTGTATCACTCTCATCTAAAAGTAATAAAGTAATATTAGAATACCAAAATTATTGACAAAGTATGTTTACTTTGGAGACCACTGAAGTATAATTCTTTCCATTTTTGCGAGTTATTTTTTGCATCTCTTATTTATAAAAACAAGGGAAATTACACAGAAAAATATTTCATTTTCAACATGCTAACTACATTACCCATTACATGTTTAAAGGGTCTTCATAGTAAATAAGGCCAAATTTTGCTAACATCTTTGGGGGAAATGTAAAATGTAGTGGAATTACAGCTTTAAATTTGTTTGCATAATTGTGCACCTCTGGTAAAATAAAAAATATATATTTAAAAAAATTAAGAATGCAAATCAAAAGTATTTTCAAGATATAAATACCTGAAATTGTATTGCCATATTACCATGGTCTGTCTTAATTTTACAAAACATCAAGGTAGACTAACCATGGGAATGATTCAAGTAAACATCGCCCTATATATTGTTTTATTTTAAAACTTAATAGAAAACTTAAGGGAGTGGGAGGAAAGTGGTAATTTTAAACATGCTTACCCCAGCTCAAGTCTGGTTTAGGAAATGTAGCATTTCTTTGATTTTTAATTATTCTTGTATTACTTGTGAATGTGACCACATGACTATAGTTTATGCTATTATGTTGTCAGGCTTCTGATAATGGGAAGGAATGTTTGTTTAGACTGTGTAGCTCTTCACTTTAATTCACTCTGGCTCCAGTGTGACATGTTAAAACTGCTATCAATGGAAAATCCAAATTTCCCAGAAAGACTTAAAACAACAGCAACCCCTGTGAACCAAAATTATCTCCTATTGAGGCTAATTACCTTAGTACACTTAGGAAAGTACTGCCATAGGAAATCTGTTGCCTCGGAGTCTCTCCCCTTCTGCAAAGTGCTTTTAGTTGATACGAGGTTGTATATTTGCTGATTACTCTATTGTATCTTTTAGTACTGGTGTAGGTGTGACGAGCAACAAAAGGCTGCAGGGACATATTGTGCCATAAACAAACATACGACGTAAACCTGTTCTTAGAGAATTGAGCACATTAGGATGTGAGTTTTAAGTGAAAAAAGAATTGGAAAGCTTAAAATATTAGGGGACAAAATAGAATTTACTAAATAAGAAATTTGCTAATCCTGAAGAATTTACATATAGCAAATAGTTTACATGAGATTTGATCAGTAGGTTGTATTTGCTTATGTGTTCCCATTGTTGTGAACATACTCTTAACCATTACGTTTAAAAAGGCCGGTTCTACAGGCATGATTTCATGTACAAGATGATGGTTACCCTACTTGTCACTTACAAAAACAACCATAAAATGAAACGTGCAGGCTCAAAATTAACAAGGTACTTCTTGATAATTTTGTAAAAGTCTATTGCTTACTTTAAGTTAGAGTAAAATTGAGTGTGATTGAAATCAACATTAAGTGGATGTTTAAACCAATTATTTCTGGATTGTAGACAGAAACATATTGTACTCTTCGTTCACCACTATACATTTACTTCCAATAATTGTTGCAAACTGGGCAAACAGGATCTGCCCAATATGTCTATTAGTGGCCCAGATATGGTACCTAATGCCTCAATATAGGGCATTTTTGTTTATTTGTTAGGGTTTTACCTGTCAATTTTGCTGTCTACTTGATGATTATAATTATTAAATAAATAATTTTCTATAATTATCATTGGGATTGTAAACACATGGGCAAACATGAGAACTGAACTTGAGTGGCCATACTCAGATATAACATGGTCATATACACAATCCAGTATATACATATATTAATTTTTAGCTTATCATTAAAACAGAAACACAAAATATACGTTTTCTTTCAGAGAACTCAGTGATGCCACTTTGAGGGAAAACATCTAACGTAGGTGCTCAATGAATGGTGGCTGTCAAAAGTCTTTGGTTTACAATACTTCATTTGAAATTTTTATGACATGGTTTTTTTTATCACTTCTCTTCTAATGATATACATCGACTTCGAATCTGCTTTTGGCATTGAGTTTATACGATCTAAATAAAAACTAAAATAAGTATCTGTTACGGTAAAAGGAAACAGTTGTGACCATGCTTTGCAAGGATTTGTAACACTAAATTAGAATGTTTTAAATGAATTAATGAAGATAATATATCTGTAGCAGATGCTATGGGTAGAAATGTAAAATACTAGTAACCAGACAGAAAAGCAGAAGTAATCACTCTCCATCAAAAGTAGAGTCAGCTTGTGAAACTCCTAAACTGTCCGCCATACCTCTCCCACAATCTTTCCTTGCACGTGAAAAAGTAGAAGCCATAGAAATTCTATTGTAAAGCCTGTCTCTAAGTGTAAGCTATGTCCAAAGTCATGGTAGCCTCATTCCTCCTCTTTATGATCTACAACCAGTCACTGGTGTTTGGGAAGCCTGTCTCAATCTGCCGATTTTTTTTAGAATAATACTTGCCAGAGGCGCCTGGGTGGCTCAGTTGGTTGAGCGTCCGACTTCGGCTCGGGTCATGATCTCACAGCTTGTGAGTTCGAGGCCCGTGTCAGGCTCTGGGCTGACAGCTTGGAGCCCGGAGCCTGCTTCGGATTCTGCGTCTCCCTCTCTCTCTCTGACCCTTCCCCACTCACGCTCTGTCTCTCTCTCTCTCAAAAGTACATAAATGTTAAAAAAAAAAAAAAAAAGAATAATTCTTGTTAAACTCCTCCCCCAAGGCCTTTACGAGAGGAAGTGTGAGTAGTAAGACCCTGAGTTTCTTCTGCTCATATGTCTTGATGTTGTAGAATGAGTATGTTCAAAAGTTATATACATGTGTGTCTCATTTCTTTACATCCTTGAATGAAGGATCAGCTTCATAAAGAACACCTCCCTACATTCATTGGTGCATGAAAACTGCCTCAAAACTTAGCAGTTTAAAACAAAACGTGTATAATTTTATACAGTTGCTTGTGGGGTCAGAATTCCAAGGACAGATAAACTAGGTGTCTGGCTCATGTCCTGTGCCTGGTTTCTCATGAGGCTGCGGTCAAGGTGTCAGCTAGGGTTGCAACATCCAAAGGCTTGACTGGGGCTGAAGCCTCTGTTTCCAAGGATGCTTACACATGCCTGAAAAGTGAATACTGGTTGTTGGTGGAGACCTCAGTTCCTCTCCATGTGTGCTTCTCCATAGAGCTATTGAAGTACCCTTGCCATGTGGTTGGCTTCCAGAATGATCAATTCGAGAGAGAGGAAAGTGGAGGCTTCCATGTCCATTTTGTCAAATTAGAAGTTACACTGTGATATTCATAATGTTTTACTGGTTACACAAGTCAGCTCTATTTAAAGTAGAAGGGACTGTTTTTGAGAGTGCTGCTATATACACTGGGGTACAAGTGCCCCTATGCATCAGTACTCCTGTATCCCTTGGGTAAATTCCTAGCAGTGCTATTGATGAATGGTAAAGAAATTGTGGTTTATATACACAATGGAGTACTACGTGGCAATGAGAAAGAATGAAATATGGCCCTTTGTAGCAACGTGGATGGAACTGGAGAGTGTTATGCTAAGTGAAATAAGCCATACAGAGAAAGACAGATACCATATGGTTTCACTCTTATGTGGATCCTGAGAAACTTAACAGAAACCCATGGGGGAGGGGAAGGAAAAAAAAAAAGAGGTTAGAGTGGGAGAGAGCCAAAACATAAGAGACTCTTAAAAACTGAGAACAAACTGAGGGTTGATGGGGGGTGGGAGGGAGGGGAGGGTGGGTGATGGGTATTGAGGAGGGCACCTTTTGGGATGAGCACTGGGTGTTGTATGGAAACCAATTTGACGGTAAGTTTCATATATTGAAAAAAAAATAATAAAGTAGAAGGGACTGAACAACTCTGCATACTATCAGCTAAGAAACACTGAGGACCATCATGGAGGTTGCTTACCACACTCCCCTCGTGTGGCAAATTCTTTCTTCCATGGAGCCTCCCAAATCTAGACTTAGGGTAAAAGTATTGAGGCCTAGATGTGGCCCCTGATTCAAGTCACACTCCCCAATTCTGCTATTCTAGTAAGTTACCTAGTATTTTGGTACTGAATCTTACATGTGTTTCTTAAATAGTTCATCTCAGAAGGGTGAGCATATGAGTTCAATGTCACAATGAGCTTCCAACCACCCTTAAGGCATATATTGATTTTGTCTCCGTCCATTCAATTTGTATTCCCAGTGCCATTCTTCTTACATCAGACCCCTGTTATCTCTTTGGGTGACTGTGGAAATAGCTCCTTAAATGATTTCCCTTCCTCTGATGCTTGATGTCATTGGTCTATTCTCCATACAAACACTGTCCAATAAACCTTTCTATAATGATGCATTGTCCATATGTGGCTGAGCACTTGAAATGTAACTACTTAATTAACTCAAATTAATTTTGTTTAATTTTAATTAATTTAATTGTAAATTCAAATAGCCTCATGTGCTTGTCACTACTATATTGGAGAATACAGTTTGTTCTTTCTTAAACATAGATCTGATTATGCCATATTCTTGCTTAAAATACTTCTATGACTTTTCATTGCCTATGAGGTACAAGTCCAAACTCATTAGCATGGCATTTAGGGTACTTACCAATCGCCTCCAAAGGTCACAGTCATCTCTTATTGTAGCCATATCTGAATACTCATAATTCCTTGAATTTGTCATGTATTTTCATGCCTCCATTTCTTTGCTGATGCTCTTCCGTAGTCTGGAATGTCTGTTCTCTAGCTTTTTTTCTAAAACTACTACCTGCGTTTTAAAACCACCCCAAATTTCACCTCCTTCTCTCAGTTTTCCCTGATGCTCTAAATGCCACACGCTCCCAAGTTAAAATGTTTGCTTTTCTATGCTTTAGTATCGTGTTTATATTTTCCTATTATCTCTTTAATATTACACTTGTCATACGCTGAGTTGCATTAGAATTGTGCCAAGCTTACCTGTGTGTAGCTCACACACAGGCCTACCTACACTGAGGCTTATTCACAGTTGATTTCCTCGGTGCCCACCACCTCAAAGATTCTGACCAAATCAGATATTCAGGTCAAATTTTATTTATCATTTCAGCCTTGCTACAATAAAACATTCCCAGGAACCACAGTCATTTTGCACATGAAACGCCTCCAGTTTCTGGCTCCTGGAAATCATCTCTTGGACATGTAACTGGGTTACACTCTCAGGATGGCTTCCCTCTCCCCAGACTCAGTTCCATGGCATGGGATTGGGGGTAGAAGCAGGGGTACCTTTGTGGGCAGCTTGAACATGGGAACAAAATAACAGCATCTGCGTTTTAAAAGACTCCACTCTTGGGGCGCCTGGGTGGCGCAGTCGGTTAAGCGTCCGACTTCAGCCAGGTCACGATCTCGCGGTCTGTGGGTTCGTGCCCCGCGTCAGGCTCTGGGCTGATGGCTAAGAGCCTGGAGCCTGTTTCCGATTCTGTGTCTCCCTCTCTCTCTGCCCCTCCCCCGTTCATGCTCTGTCTCTCTCTGTCCCAAAAAAAATAAATAAACGTTGAAAAAATAAATAAATAAAAGACTCCACTCTTGAGTCAGTGCCTTCATTCTTCCGTCACAGCAAGCATCTTCCCTAGCTTTTGCTGCTTGTGGAAGCAAGCTGCATGAGCATTTCAAGCTTATTATATGTGGGCTATCTTTTGCTTCTTGTTTGACTTAGCAATTAAACCTGTGGTCAGAATGCAAAATAGTGCATTTACTCAATATTTTAAGTAAATTTTGTTCAATATTGATTACCTGAAATGTTCATGCTGCAACAAATGTTTATTTATAAAAGCTTAAATGTTTTATTTTCTCAATATGCCAACTATTGAAAAAAAATCAAAATTATTACATATAGACATTTTCTTCCATATGCTGCTTAAAGCAATTGTAGACTACAACACATGTGAAGAACCTAGAACTGTCCCAACTTCTGTATGCCCAGCCAGAGTTCCTTATGCCACAGTGATCATCCAAAAAGAGACAGTCCATTTTATTTCCATTTTGTTTGGGCCCGTGGCCCCCTTGATTGACTATTCACTGACTTACAAACCTTCATCACAGACATACTCTGTCATTATCCCAATAGCGCGTTTGAAAACATGGGTTACTGTCTGAAACTTTTTTAGAACAATTCTCTTATTGGATGGCTGCGGTGGTTAACTTCCTGGACAAATATGTTCAAAATAAGGTTTATGAGAGTACAGCTCAGTGTGAAACCATTTCACATGGAGTAATAGTTCCATTATGAGACCAGTTTTTCCTACTCTGATTTTAGAAACAGTCTTCTGTATTGCTTATCTCTTTCCTCTCACATTTTACCACAGGCAGGGAGGCAGGGTGTTACCTTCAACACACTGCCTGAAAATCCGCTTAGACAGATTTACACATTCATTAGGTGTATTTTCTATTGTTCAAATTACCACAGGTAATAGTGTTGCCAAACTTCCTCCCACTACATACAAAACTAGGTTCACTTTTCCCAACTTTGAGTCATGTTTTTCTTACTTTTTCGTACACCTTCACAATAGCCTGCTTGAAGTCCTAACACTCTCCTTGATGCCTTTCTAGCTTCTTCCGGCCACCCCATCAGATCATAAAGTCAATTTTGTTGTAGGCTGTTGTTAAAGTAGCATCCTACTGTATTTTTCAATCTGAACAGCCACACATAGAAGCTTTGAGATGTTAATGAATACTTGACTACAGAATAACTTAAAGCATAATTTGTTTAAATGTGATTAGTACCTTTTTTATCAACTCTGAAAGTTAATATTTGTCTCCTTCTTTTCTGATGACTTAAAGAGATGGATGTATTTCATTTCTCCCCACCTTGCCTTAATACTGGAAAACATGTTTATATTTGGCTTTCATGTTTTGAAGTATTTCTTGGAGTTAAACTTTTAGTTCTTATTTCTTTTGCTTCTTTCTTCTTCTTTTTTTTTTCCTTTGTAACAATCATTTATTCAGAAGTGAAGAAGCACACATGTTGTATTTAAAAGACAGAAATGAAAAGCTGTCCAACTGGGGTGCCTGGGAGGCTCAGTTGGTTAAGTGTCCGACTTCAGCTCAGGTCATGATCTCACAGTTCATGAGTTCAAGCCCCACAACAAGCTCTCTGCTCTCAGCACAGAGCCTGCTTCGTATCCAATGTCCTCTCCCCTCTCTCTCTCTGCCCCTCTCACCCCTCTCAAAACTAAATAAAATAAATAAATAAGTAATATAAATATAAATATATAATAAATATAAGTATAAAATATTATAAGAATAATATAAATATAAATATATAATAAATATAAATAATATAAATATAAATAATAAATAAATAAACATAAAAAAGAGAAATGGTTAAACTTAGGGATAAATTTGAGGATTAAAATTTTCATTCAAAAGAACAAGGGCACTAGAAGAGATACTGTGTCTGATCATTTCATGAGCATTATCTTTAAATTTTTGTGTATTATGCAGAAAAAATCTTACAGATTTGGTTCTGAACATATCAGTTCTTCAACAGATAAATAATTCATACAATTTGTTTTGTTTTGTTCTGTGTCCACTCAGATAATTTTAAAAGTGATCAGAAATCCCCCCTGCACACACCTAATATATATTGCCTAATGATGATGATCAAAAGATTTCTACAACTCAGAAGATTTTATGCTTGTTTTTTTTTTCATCTTTTCTGTATTTGCATTTATTTATTTGGTACGGTGATTTCTTTTCAATTTTTTTAAATTCTGGCTAATTGTACAGTACAATATTGGTTTTAAGAGTAGAATTCAGGGGCGCCTGGGTGGCTCAGTCGGTTAAGCGGCCGACTTCGGCTCAGGTCATGATCTCACAGTCCGCGAGTTCAACCCCCGCGTCAGGCTCTGGGCTGATGGCTCAGAGCCTGGAGCCTGCTTCCGATTCTGTGTCTCCCTCTCTCTCTGCCCCTCCCCCGTTCATGCTCTGTCTCTCTCTGTCTCAAAAATAAATAAACGTTAAAAACAAAATTTAAAAAAAAAGAGTAGAATTCAGTGATTTATCATTTACATACACCATCCAGTGCTCATCATAACAAGTGTCCTCCTTAATATCCATCCCCCATCTAGCTCATCCCCACCCACAGCCCTCCACCAACCCTCAGTTTGTTCTCTTGTCATAAAGAGTCTCTTACAGTTTGTTTCTGTCTCTCTTTTTCCCCCCTCCCATATGTTCATGTGTTTTGTTTCTTAAATTCCACATAGGAGTGACATCATATGGTATTTGTCTTTCTCTGATTGACTTATTTCACACACTCTAGCTCCATGCATGCCATTGCAAATTCTTTTGCCTCTTGCTTGATTAAGAACCATATAAAAGAGAAAGTGTTGATTTGCCTTCTTAGCATTGTCCTAAATAAATATTCCCCTCATTCTTATTGTTGATGAAAATAAAGAAGAAATAAGAACAGTTAGATACCTTATTAATGCCCCTAAATATTTATGAATTCTCCATGAAGTGTTCATTAAAATTATAGTTGATTTCTCCAAAGAGCGCTACTCCTTGTCTTATTTTCCATGTTGAGAGAATATAATTCCTCTTCCCAATTATCAGGGATATGATAAAAGAACAAAATGAAGTCTTTTCACTTTATGTAAACTGATAGTCTAAAAGACATTTCTGGAAAAAACTTAAACTAACAAACTTAGTAATTTCTTATGCTTCTAAGAAGGCAAAAACTTTTAAGCAAGTTTTTTAAAATGAGAGTTTCAAGGGGCACCTGGGTGGCTCCATTGGTTGAGCGTCTGACTTCGGCTCAGGTCATGATTTCATGGTTCATGAGTTTGAGCCCCACATTGGGCTCTGTGCTGACAGCTCAAAGCCTGGAGCTTGCCTCAGATTCTGTGTCTCTTTCTCTTTCTATCCTTCCCTTACTTGCATTCTGTCTCTCTCTCTCTCTCTCTAAAAAATAAAAAACCGTTAATTTTTAAAAAAAAATTAGTTTCAAAATGGTTTGATGTCACCAAGTAAACTAAACAAATTCCAATTTCACATATCTCATGCTGCATATCAAAGGAGAAAATAGCTCTTACATAGTATCAATAGAGAGGGCACAAATTTTAATCTTTTAATCAGTTTTAGTGAGAAAAGAATGAACACTCATGGATGTCAGTGCCATGGAATTTTGAATATACTTTTATTTTATGTTTTTGTATTGTATATTAAAGGGTAGCCCCTCCTTCAATGTCCCTATGACAGTCAAGACTTTTCTCATTATTTGTATTTCATCAGAATTCCTTACTCATGAAGTATTTCTATAATAATAATAATTGGAAACAAAATATCACCTGCCATTTGATGTTGATTGGTTGGTTCTAGGTTGACTTCAAACACTTTTATTTACTCCTGTCCTGATTATCTATTACTGCATAACAACCACACTCAAACTTGGGCACTTAAAACAGTTTTATTTTGTTCACAATTTTATGTGTAGTTCATCTCTGCTCCTCATGGGACTGGGACAGCTCAACAGGGCTGGAGAATCCACTTCCAAACTACTTCTATGGCTAGTCAACTTGTTCTGGCTGATGGTTGAAGGCTCACTTTGGGCTATTGTCTAGGACCTTGGTTCCTCTCCATGTTGGCCACTCCTAGAGTAGCCAGCTTCCTTGGGCAAGTGTTCCTAGAGTTCTGGGCAGAAGCTGTACGTCCTTTATGAACTATAGTTGCAAAAGTCCCATCTGTACTGCGTCCCACTGTTCAAGCAAGTCTCACTAAGCTCAGACCAAATCAAGGGCAGGGGAAGTAAAATCCAGTTCTCAATGAGAGCTGTATACAAAAATGTGCAACCATCTTTAATCTATGACAACTGCAGAAAATGAAAAAAAGATGGATGAGGACCAGAAAAATAAAAACGTTTTACTAAATTGGAAGATAAATCTTCCTTAATCACCTCTTTAATACTCATCTTTTTATTTGTCACTTCTACTATTTTCCCCCTATGTCCTGGTAATAACTACATGTCTATATTATGTTAGTCTTCCTGCCTCTATTATCTTTCCTGCTAATACATCCCAAATGTTAATGTTGGATTACTCTTTCCAAAACACTGCATTTCTCTGGTTTTTTAGTGCCCCCCACCAAAACTTATGAGACTGAAATCACCTACCTAGGTCTAGAATATAGAAATTATCATAAAAGTATCTAACATCCTCCAAATCTGATCAAAACTTGATTTTCTTTTTATACCTGTTTCCTATTATCTTCCTAGACTTGTTTATTATTCAAGCTTATTCAACTTACTAATTCTTATTCAACTTACTAAAGTCTTCTTAGTCTGGTCATTGTGTCTTTTCTCATTCCACTAACTGAAATGTTCTTATTCCTTCCAGGTTAAATTCTTCCTGGAACATGAAGACTCTCCTAAACAGTAGAGAACTACTCATTCTCTTTTCTAAAACTTCAATACACCATCCTCTCAACTGCATTCAACATTGAATTGTTATAAATAAACATCATTCATGGAAGCATACATTTTCTATTTAGCAAATTGAAAAGTCTTTGATAACTGACACTACTTTTTTTTGCACTCTACATTTAGAACAGTTTTGGTGCATGATAGAGACTTAATAATCACTTGCTGCATTGAATTGAATGTGTAGTTTTTCTTGCTACTTCTTTTATACCCAGCTCTATTACCTCTACAGTAGTACCTTTCCTGTAGACATGATAGCGATAGAATATTTCAGAGTGTTTCTAATTTAGAAATTTAAATCCCCAGTTATAACAGTTAAAATCAATTTGTGTTTTGGGGTGCTTGGGTGGCTCGGTCAGTTAAGCATCTAGCTCTTGATTTTGGCTCAGGTCATGATCTCAGGGTCTTGAGATTGAGTCCCACATTGGGTTCCATGATGACATGGAGACTGCTTAAGATTCTCTCTCTCTACCTCTACTCTCCCCTAAATTAATAAACAAATAAATAAATAAAATCTGAAAAAAGTCAAAAATTCAAAATCAAAAAATCAATTTATGTTTCATCGAAAATAAATGTTACAATCCAATGATAAAACTTAGGCACAGATACCACCTGAACAGAATAATGCAGTATGATAAAATATTTTTATGACTAAATAAACATGTTTACAAAGTTTATGCCCTACTTTAAGTGCACTCAAAGGTAACATAAATTTATATTTTCCATTTTACATTATTATTAAATTTTAAAAAATGACTCACAGTCGACCTTTACACAGATGTCTGGTGGTCTCATTAACTTGGTAGTGTTACAGAAATATTTCCATAATTCAGTGATAAAAAAAAACCAGAATAATCATAGAGCACAGAGCAAAAAAAGAAAAGGAAGACAATTTTAAGATAACTATAGATAAGTCAGAAAAGTTCAATAAGATTTGGTTCATTTTGATTTGGCTTCTAAATAATATTTAAATATCTGTTTCTTACAATTCAATGATTGCCCTTTCTCAATTGCTTTGCTCTTTAGTTACAACATATAATTATTTAATTTTATAAATTTCTTGCCAAGCAATCCTTTATAAACACATACAACAAACCATAAAACCTTTTCATAAATACAATTATAAAGTTATTTTCATGTCCAAAAACTTTAGAAGAGATTCTTTTTTCTTTCTGGAATTTGCAATATGCCTTGTTAGCAAAACTTCAAAGTAGGAACATGATTTTGCATCTTGCACATCATAAATAATCGTGCTGGCTGCCAAGTTTCCCACTGATTGAGTTTATACTAACTTAGTAATATGTTTTAGTTAACTAAACCACACTTTGAATCATCATTCCTTTAAGAGACAGAAACCGTAACAGGGAAATAACTGACGTGCCACAGTTAAAAAAATTGATGTCACCCATTTTTACTGCATCAGTATCTCAGTTTCCTATGTTGTGAATCCACAGACTTCAGTTGATACAGAATTTTATTCACAGTGGGATGGCTAATTGGAAATTGTAGTCAAAGTGAAAACCGAAGAGTAAAAACCAGAAGTAAGACAAACTGTGACAATTACTTCCATGAACACCGTCTAAAATAATATTTTATCCATGTTTATCGTAGATGTATATTTATGTAAAAGAGCTGTTAAAGCTACTAAATCTACTTTATTTAGCTCTAGAAACCCTAAAATAAGAGATTCACTCTGATTACATGTTTTTAATAACTGATGTTATTGGATTCTAAGTCACACACACAATAGCAAGAGCATTATGCTTTCCCTAGGCTTTCTTCTAGCTCTTTAGGTAATTCCATGACTTGGTTTGAAATGGTTTTATTTCTAGTATGTTTTACCAAAACTATGCAAAGAGATGGTAGTAATGTCATTTATCTAGAGTATATTTCTCTAACTAATAATGCTTTAGCTTGTATTATACATTATATTTGTCTTGAACAAAAATTAAACTTTTTTCTACAAAGACGAATAATCATTAAAGATTTCACTGTTTAAGTTTTCTATGAAAAAAATAAAACTACATTTTTTACAATGTGGTTGCCTTTAAAGAAACCCTATTTACATTAAAAGACTAACAACTCCTTTGACATCCCACATAACCAACAACAAAGAAAGTTTCTGAAGGGAGAGGGGAGAAAGACGATTAAACTCTTCATTACATTTTGTGTAAGAATTTAAATCCAAGAAGGGTGCCTGGGTGGCTCAGTCAGTTGAGCATCCGACTTCGGCTCAGGTCACGATCTCACGGTCTGTGAGTTCAAGCCCCGCATCAGGCTCTGGGCTGATGGCTAAGAGCCTGGAGCCTGCTTCCGATTCTGTGTCTCCCTCTCTCTCTGCCCCTCCCCCGTTCATGCTCTGTCTGTCTCTGTCCCAAAAATAAATAAACGTTAAAAAAAAAATTTTTTTTTAAAAAGTAAAAAAAAAAAAAAGAATTTAAATCCAAGATGTAGCATCACATTTCAGGGAAAAAACATTATCAACAAAGAACATTCATCAAAGTTTATGAATCTAGCAGCACCTGGGTGGCTCAATCGGTTAAGAGTTGGACTTTTGATTTAGACTCAGGTCATGATCTCACGTTTTGTGGGATTGAGCCCTGCATGGGGCTCTGTGCTGACAGTGCAAAGCCTGCTTGGATTCTCTCTTTCCCTCTCTTTCTGTCCCTCTCCCACTCTCTCAGAATAAATAAATACACTTAAAAAAAAAAAAAGAATAGCTCAATTACATACAGTATTAGCTTCAGGTGTAGAATTTAGAGATTCAACACTTATATACAATACCTGGTCTTGATCACAACTGTGCACTCCTTAATCCCCATCACCTATTTAACCCATTCCCCCACCCACCTCCCCTGTGGTAGACATCAGTTTGTCTTACTGGAATTTAAATAAAAACTTAATGAAGAAAGAGAATAATGCAATGAATTGCCATGGCAGTCCTCTCACACAAATGTCACAGTGTAAAACGATGCATGCTCCTGATTGGGCTAAATTCCAGTGTGATGGAAATAGTTCCCATAAAAAACTAGCCAAGATCTACTATTGAATTATGCAAAAACAAAGTTCCCAAATATGTCTGTTTTCCTCACTCATATCTCCAATCCTAGAATTCTGTCTAACACATAGTAAGCACTCAATGAATACTGAATGAGAGAAATAAATATTCTTATAAATAATCATAACTATTAATTTTGGGGAAAAAAACATACAAAATTTTAAAATCCACTCTATAACTAGACAAATGGGTCAGGCTTTCTAGCTGCCAACAGGATAGCTGAATTAGAAATTCTAGGGGCGCCTGGGTGGCGCAGTCGGTTAAGCGTGCGACTTCAGCCAGGTCACGATCTCGCGGTCCGGGAGTTCGAGCCCCGCGTCAGGCTCTGGGCTGATGGCTCAGAGCCTGGAGCCTGTTTCCGATTCTGTGTCTCCCTCTCTCTCTGCCCCTCCCCTGTTCATGCTCTGTCTCTCTCTGTCCCAAAAATAAATAAACGTTGAAAAAAAAAATTAAAAAAAAAAAAAAAAGAAATTCTATAAACTGGTTCTGAAGGCCATGATGATTCAGAGGTTTATCCTGTGGCAATCAGGAGGTTTAAATGTAACCTCATAATTCAGACGATCTAAAGGGCATGTCATTTTAGAGATATGCAATTCATATGTGTAATTTATTTTTTTTTAAAAAGATGAAAATGGATGAGCTACACTGAAGGTCTAAAATAATCAGAATTTTGAAGGCAAAGGAGATGCCTCCCTACAACCTATTTACAGTGGAGTTAGAAAGACGGACCTTGAGATTTGCTTGTGAAAATGTTTAAAGCTGTAGGCTGTGAATTGACGGGGTGTGGTAGTGCAGAAGAAAAGACGTGTGTGGACAAATTATGAGGCTTTCCCAGCCCAAGTGCCACTTATTAAGAGTTTATGATCTGCCCACCAAGTGGCCAGATATAGTCCCTACGACCTTCACCACACACTTGGTTATTGGCATTTTGACACCTTTTTTTTTTTTTTTTTTTTTTTTTTTTGCACAGCAGGAGGCATTCCTGACACTATCAATGTAATATACCTGTTTCAGATCACAAACATTACTCATTAACCTTAGGGCAGGAATCTAACAATCAAATATCCTCTGTCACCTAATTCAAGCCAACAGGGGACTAGATAGATAAGAAAACATAACGTAAATAATAGAGAAATACTCAAAAAAATATTGTAGGGCTTTCCTGCTTTCAGAGTCCACAATCTGTTACAGTTCTAAGTTACTAATTTTTTTGTGAACACATTACTAAGAAGGAGTTCAAAATACAGACACTATGATGTAGGGGAATTACACTCTTTAGTAGAGCGGCTTTAACTAGTTTTTTCTTTCAGTAACAAAATCTCCATGGCCTCAAATATGGCAGAAAAAAGTTTTCAAGAATTAAACATCTTTTTTTTTTTTTTTTTCATTTCTTCTCCCTGAAATCTCAACAGTTACCTCTTAGAATCAATCCAAAGTATAATGTTCTCTATTTGGGACACGAACACTCTCCTCTCTGAAACCTGTATCTCCTGTCTTCATATATTTCAGTTAACCAAATTTGACAATAGTTATCTTAAAAGTTTAGGAGGGATGAGGCTCTTTCTCACTTATTTTATTTCCCTAACCTCTTGGTAACCAGGGCGAGGACCAAGTTCATGTTATTCCCTGCTCTGCTGATGACCAGATGCCAATTACGTCCCTGTGTGTAATACTATATGTATTTTAAGACATAAAATGATGAGAATTACTAATACTATTAGATTTTTAAATTCTAAAACACTATTGTATCATTGCGTTGTCCCTAAAGATGACTTTCCGCTTTTAATCAGATGTGATGATAAAAATTGACTTTACCATTTGAGTAGAGCTTATCCCTCAAGATTTTTATGGAAATTAGTTTAGATGAAAGATCTCACATCATATTCTTACCATAGCTCTTCACAAGTTGAATCATGTTTAAAGAGCAACTTTCATAATGCAAATGCTTGTATTACAAGTAGACTGGGATTTCTTGTATATGCAGAGAAGATAAAGGGAAATAATGCAATGCTTTATTTTATTTTATTTTATTTATATATTATTTATAAAATTTTACTTATTAAACAGGTATCTTATTTTGGGAAGTCTTCAGAGATAACACTTATGTTCATTATATATCATCATAATAAAATTGTTTAGGGGTGCCTGGGGTGGCTCAGCCAGTTAAGTGTCTGACTCTTGATTTCGGCTCAGGTCACGATCTCGTGGTTCATGAGATCAAGCCCCGCATTGGGCTCTGTGCTGATGGTGCAAAGCCTGCTTGGAATTCCCTCTTTATCTCTGCCTCTCCTCTGCTTGTGCTCTCTTGCTCTCTCTCAAAATACATAAATAAACTTAAAAATAAGTGAATAAAGCTGTTTAAATGTTGCTGGATCACACTGAAGGAAAATACTCTCTCTTTTCTAATGAGATGTAAGATGCAGTGATGATGGCAAGATGACAGCAGCTGGTTCCTTTCATGACAAGGAGAAGGGTGTGGCCAAGAAAATCTAGGGCAGTATATTTAAAAGCCAGATACAGGGGCGCCTGGGTGGCGCAGTCGGTTAAGCGTCCGACTTCAGCCAGGTCACGATCTCGCGGTCCGTGAGTTCGAGCCCGGCGTCAGGCTCTGGGCTGATGGCTCGGAGCCTGGAGCCTGTTTCCGATTCTGTGTCTCCCTCTCTCTCTGCCCCTCCCCCGTTCATGCTGTCTCTCTCTGTCCCAAAAATAAATAAACGTTGAAAAAAAATTTAAAAAAATAAAATAAAATAAAAGCCAGATACATTTCCGAGTCTCCATCTAACTCTCTGCTAGGTGTTCCACTACTGATTTCTTCAGGTCTTGACTTCTGTGACATCATGTCACCTTCTCCTAAAGCAGGTTCAAGAACAGACAATTGGCAAATCATCCACCCTCCAGGCTCCACCCACGAGCCTGTAGAAACTTCTGAGTGGCATCTGGGCCATTTCTTATAGGTACGACCTAGAGCAGCCCAAGGAAGCTGAACCTCCAGGCTTCCCTCTGTACGACCACAGGGAACCACCAAATCTGTTTTCATGTAGTCATGTTTCAGAGTGGCTTGGGGCAGTCTAAAGGGAAATTTTTCTCTATAAATTTGAGAGGGAAACAGGAAAAAATAATTTTTCTCTGTGTCTCAATTCCTAGTAAGGACTCTTGAAAGACTAGTTGTAGACAAAATAAATTAACTATATTATTTTTCCGTATGTCTAAATTGCAGTGTGAGTAAATTTGTGTAAAAGTGTAGTGTTAATAAATCTTCTATGTTAGTAATATAGCCAGTCTTCAGGTCTGAAGCCAGAAGCATTGTCAGACTTTGTCCCCAAAGGCCATCCCATTCCCAGATAGAATCCCAGTGGCTTATATGTTCTCTGTGGAGGTAATTAACTTTTTTACCCTGCTGTCCATGGAACTTTCATTCGCTCACTACTCGCTGGCCGTGATAGATTGCTAAGGCTACCAATCAACCAGTCTAGACCCTCTTGGTGAGTGACACTATTTCCCTATCAAGCCCAAGTGAAGGGACTGTGGTTGGGTGCCATCTCATCCCCCAAGGCCGGCCCTAAAGCTAAAGTACATAAGTAGGTTAGTTCATGAACTTTCTTCTGCCCTTATAGTTTGTTAATAAAATTCCCAAACTGAGTTCTCCCTCCCTGATTATGGTCCAACTAGCTCTTCAAGACTCCGGTAAGGGTGACCTTATTCTTTTAGTTTCTGGATTCCTTGCCTTCGGAGAACTTGTTATAAGTTTTCCCAAGGATGAGTTGGAGGATATTTGAGTAGAACCTAAAATCACTCACCTAAAAGTGTAGTGCACTCTGCCTTCAACTCAGTGAGCAGCCTAGGGTGAAGCTCAGACATCTGCTAAATCCGTATTTCTACATGAGTTTCTTGTTTATCTGAGGTACTCCTTGAAAGCCTCTTCTATCATCTTTGTAAAGTCTTAATTCCTGTGTCTGGGGGTCCAATAATTAACTCCCAAATCTTCCTTGATAATGTTCCTAGAGGGTTTCACTGAATCTCGATCTCCCCCCTACTCCAAGTTTTAAACACATGTTATATGCTAAGCACTGCACTACGCATTTAGGCTTTGATTCTTAACCTGAGGGAATTCATAGGGCTGAATGGGAGGCAAACACAGAACACAAGAACTCCAAAAATAACTTCTATCTTCACAAAATTAATAATAGAAGCACAAATTAATTCTGAGTCCAGTAAACAGGGAACGCTAGTTACATCTATCAATATTTTTTTGCTTATAGGAATTAGAATGATCACCCCCAGTATCACACTGGTTCTGCTCAGAACTGTTAATTTACCAAACTTTTACAATTTCTGAGCTACGGCTAAAGCCAGTGCGTCTCTAAACACATCTGAAATGTTTTATTTCGATATTCAGTCCATGTTCAGAAACACCATGAATCTAATGAAGGATGAAAAATGCATGGCATCTATTGGCTCCTGGATTACCAACTAATGGTAGCACAGTTGACATAACAAAATTAATTTTGCTTAAGGAATCAGAGACAACTGGAACTGAGGTTTGAGAGGTGAAAAATGAGTGCTTTATCAGCTAAAGTACTCAGCTCCAAACTCCCCTGCTTCTTAAGTACGATGTCATCTAGGTAATCTATTGCTGGTTTTCATGTTACATTGCATGCCTACCCATCCTGTCATAATTAAAAATCTCTGAGAGACCTAAAAGCTGTTAATGGCCATCCAAATGCCCACTAAGTGAAATATACCCACTAAAATGGATTTTTGAGAGTCACTCAATTTATAAAAGCTAGATATGACATGTTATCACATATAGGGGTTTAAAAGATGAACTGTGATGGAGATAATCTTCTATGATTAATACATTGATGTTCCTTCTGTTGATTTTTATTTTTAGATAATTCACTGTGTTAAATCTGATTATATTCTAAAATAAAGAGTTGAGATGTACGCATTTATATTTTTTACCCTTAAAAAGGATTCATGTGATGGCATGGTCTGATTACCAGCTACAGTGTGGTGTCATAATCTGTAATTTTAACACCCTATGTTGGAGTGCTTTCTAATTTATGGGCCTGAGACACCAGAGTAGAAGCCAGGAGCTATCTTAACCAGCCTGCCATGCTGCTAGGGAGCTGGCATGTGTCCAAAGCTTTGCCATTCAGATATGTCCATGAAAGTCTTAGATTTAAAAGAGAATGAGGTAGGGATAACATATATATAGGGGCATCATGTCAAAGGGTAAACTTCAGAGTAAATAGTATGTTTCATTATAGTCAGCTTTCATAGGTCTTTCAGGTGACTTCAGTGAAATCCATGATAACTTTTTAAAAAATACTTACATATATTTTATTTTTATTTTAGAAAGAGAGAGAGTGCAAGTGAGGGAGAGGGACAGAGGGAGAGAGAGACACAAAGAGAGAGACAGAGACAGAGAGACAGAGAGAATCTCAAGCAGGTTCCACACTCAGTGCAGAGCTCAACATGGGGCTTGATCCGAGCTGAAATCAAGAGTCAAACGTTCAACCAACTGAGCCACTCAGGCACCCCTATGTAATAACATTTTGGCTTTACTTCACTTATTTAAGAAATTAGAATGATCCATTGATTTTGTTTTCTAAAGTTGAAAACAGATCCTAAAGTCATTCTTGCAAATAAATATTTCATAATTTTATAAAAGTTGAAAAAATATAGCTTTAAAGAAATAAATAGGTGTTCATTTGGATTGACCTCTATGTGAAAAATGAATAAAATCATGGCTCAAATACATTTAATTTTTTTTTTTTTACTTTATAATGTTAAGTTCTATCTCATTTCTTATCTCCTTGCTGCCTTGATTTCACTACACACTTAAAAATTGTTAGACTTGACCTTTATTCTAGGTTGAACTAAAAATTCCCCGAGAGAAAATCTAGAAGGTCTGTGTGTTTAAACTCAAGGTATATGGTTATAAAATGAGGACCACCTCATGCCAGGTTCCATTTTAATGCACACAATAACTATGATAAATGTCAGTTGCCATTTAGCTTGGGATTGTGTTGTAGAACAATACAAGCTCTTCACTAATCTCTTCTTTGGCGACTTGCTCGATTATATAATGCCACCATGCTATAAAAAACAAAACAAAACAAAACAGTGCCTTCAACTTGGCGCCCACAGAAAGCTCCCATCCCACCTGGGGCCTTTTGCCCCAAGGTCTCATGCACTCTCGTGGCCACCAGTTGAGTCCTCTTGAAGCCAAGAGTCAGCTGTGTTTTCTAAACCTACTTATGTCAACTGTACTCATTACCGATGTAATTTAGTTAGATATTATATAAACCAATGAACTGCTAGTGAAAAAAAGAAAGCTACCTTTTAAAAAATGTTTATTTTTGCAAGAGAGAGAAAGCATGAGTGGGGTAGGGGCAGAGAAGGGGACAGAAGTTCTGAAGCAGGCTCTTTTGCTGACAGTAGAGAGCCTGATGTGGAGCTCGAACTCATGAACCATGAGATCATGACCTGAGCTGAAGTCAGATGCTTAACTGGCTGAGCCACACAGCCACCCAAAGAAAGCTATCTTTCTAAAAAAAAACTACAGGGAATGGTTTGGAAATTTTTAATAAATCTGGTCACTGAAATGATTGCTATTGAATGTGGTTGAATGTGGTATAGGTGAAACAGCTTTGAGGGACTGGGGTAAGAGAAGCAAAATGTAGATGAATTTTTCAATTATATTGTTTTGTAACTGTTTTTCATTTACTTGAAAAAAATCTGATATTGTAAATAACGCCCTAAGGGTGTGATCTATACAACAAAGATGATATAGAAGACTCCAATGAACATATCCGGCAAAGACAAGACTTGGTATTGCATCACATCTTGCTAAATTCACGAGCATTTATTATTTTCAAACCACAATGTTTAAACTGCTTATCTACACTATTTTCCTCATGAATTCCACTCTTTAACTGACTCAGAAATGCAACCAAACACCAGTGACAACTGTGTCAGATAGGATGTAGAATCGAATAAATTGCAAAACGACTTTCCAAATCAATTATCACTGCAACTTTCCACTATATCTCATAGTTTTAATGAGTCACCAGATTCTGATCCCTCCTTTACATGTGTGCTCTCATCTTGTGAACCAGATTTTGTCACTGCAAGTCTAAATTGCCCTAATAATCTTCCAAATCGTATCATCATTTTGGGGCCCTTTCAGTCCTACAATATTTTTCAATACTTCCACCATTATGATACTTTAGCTCTCATAAGGTTCTAATATTATCTTCTTTGCTTACATCGCTCAATCCAGACTTTCCACCTATCATACCAATCCTGAGCAATTGGTCATACCCTCTGCCTTCTCACTACTTTTTGATTCAAGCACATCTGCAATGTGGGAAACCTTCCTAATGTCACCTGAATGCAGGATAATGAACTCTAACCCCAACTTGGTGATAGATTCTGTATTCTTCCAGTATTTTCTTGCCCATCCTTGAGGGCCTTATGTAATTGCCCTCTCCTTCAGGAGATTTTTCCATAAATTAGTACGGACCTAGTTTTCTTTATTCCTATTGGTCTGTCTCACGTTCTGTTTTATAGGGTGACATGATTATTGAGGGTGTGGGTTATGTATTTTCTCTTTCCAACGAAATTCCCATTGTTGAACATAGGAACCAATTTTTTTTTCATTTCTCCAGTGCCTTTTCATAAAGCATTGTATACACTAAGACCTCAATAAATCTTGTTGGCTGAAAAATGATGATGGGGCACCTGGGTGGCTCAGTTGTTTAGGTGTCCAACTTCGGCTCAGGTCATGATCTCGAGGTCTGTGGGTTTGAGCCCCACATCAGGCTCTGTGCTGACAGTCAGAGTCTGGAGCCTGCTTCACATTCTGTATCTCCTTCTCTCTTTGTCCCTCCCTTGCTCACACTCTGTCTCTCTCTCAAAAATGAATAAACATTAAAAACAATTTTTTAATGATGAATGATAAATGATTTAAAAAAATGATACCAAAAATAAGTAGAACATGAAATATTTACAAAGCACTTTTGGGGTACCTGGATGGCTCAGTCAGTTTAGCGACTGACTCCTGATTTCAGCTCAGGTTACGATCTCACAGTTTGTGAGATCGAGCAGTAAACTGGGCTCCACACTGACAGCACGGAGACTGCTTGGGGTTCTCTTTCTTCTTCTTTCTCTACCCCTCCTCCACTTACACATTCTCTCTCTTTCTCTCAAAATAAATAAATAAACTTAAAAAAATAAATCTTCATAAAGCACTTCTATATTGGAAAATCAGAAGTTCTAGTTATTTATATCAAGGATAAAAATCTCATCTCTTGCCCTTATAATGAGTGTGATTTCCTCAGTTTTAACAATTCCTTTGTTTCCTTGTCCTTATAACTTACTATTTCACATGCTTATTGTGAGGATTAATGAAATAATTCAAATAAATAGTGCCTGAGACATCAAAAGTTATCAGGTTATCGAAAAATTAATTTCCTTCCCATCACTTATTCTCATTTACACATTTTTTAAAATTTTGTTTGAACATAAATGTTTAAGCTATAATCCAGCATAACTCCAAACATTTTTCTGAAAGTGATTTATATCAAACTTTCTTGGCGTGTGTGTGTTGGGGAGGGAATATGTCAGAGAAAGAAATGGTTAGCTGAATAAATATAAATATTTATTATATTTATCTAAAAACTTCAGGGCACCTGGGTAGCTCAGTCGGTTAAGCCACCGACTTTGGCTCAGGTATGATCTTGTGGTTCGTGAGTTCGAGCCCTGTGTCGAGCTCTGTGCTGACAGCTTGGAGCCTGGATCCTACTTCAGATTCTGTGTCTCCCTCTCTCTCTGCCCCTCTCCCACTTACATTTTGTCTCTCTTTCTGTCTCAAAAATAAACATCAAAAATTTTTTCTTAAAAGTTAAAAAAAATAAAAATAAAAACTTTGTGCAGCTCATACTCCTTAATACAAATGAGAAGCAAGGGGTGCCTGGGTGGTTTAGTCAGTTAAGCATCAGACTCTTGATTTTGGCTCAGGTCATGATCTCGCGGTTTGTGAGTTTGAGCCCCAATCCTTGCTTGGGATTCGTTCTCTGCCTCTCTCTCTCTCTCCCCCTCCCCTGCTCGCGGTCTCCTTCAAAATAAATAAGCATTAAAAGAAATTTTTTTAGGGGCTCCTGGATGGCTCAGTCAGTTGAGCGTCCAACTTTGGCTCAGGTCATAATCTCGCAGTTTGTGACTTTGAGCCCCGGGTCGGGCCCTGTGCTGACAGCTCAGAGCCTGGAGACTGCTTTGGATTCTGTCTCCCTCTCTCTCTGCCCCTCCCTCACTCATGCTCTCTCTCTCTGTCAAAAATAAACAAAAAAAATTTTTTTGAATGTTTTAATGAGCAGACAAGGAATTGATAATGTGACTGAAAATTTACAATTGACGAAAAGGCAGGCACCTACCTTAAGTACCTGCACACCACATCTCCATGAGTCAAAGTGAAGGGGTGTGGACCCTTCAACAGTAGGTTCTGTTGAGAAGATACAGAAATAAATTTCTGTTTAGGAATCAAATCTGCAAAGATTTACATATACTATCACATAGACCCAGAGTGATATGCCAAAGGAGATTTATTTTATGTGTTTTATTATTTTATTTTATTTTATTTCATTTTATGTTATTTCATTTTATTTTATTTTAATTTTATTTTAGAAACAGGAAGTTTCACTTGGAGCTGGTGGAAATCAAGGCTAGGATGCACTGTGACGAAGGATAATTTGGAATTGGTAACTAAGATTGTTAACTGGGGAGGTAGTGTTTCTTCAATCTCAGTTAGTTACACTGCTCAATACATCTCCTCACTCTTCTTTTAGCACTTCTATAAGGCTGATTACTCCGTCCAGAATTCCAGCATCAGGGTACTATTTATGTGTCAGAAGGACATCATGATTACATAGAGAAACCCTGAGAAGCAATGGATATTTTTAAATAGATCCTATGAACCTAAAGCAGCTAAATATAATACAAAATAATACAGCCACACATAAGGGTTTTGGTAAGGGGGAAATCGAGCCCTAACAGTATGATTGACTGGGATTATTACATCACTCAAGAAAATAAATATTCAACAGTGAAACCTATTTTCTTTCGCATTTAGAGGCCAGACCCAACACCCCAGATTTCTGAGAAGGTAGATAATTGCCTACCATTAAACTCTTAGCAGAACAGCTTGAGACAAACTCCGAGGCACTTAGAGCTGTTAGCGGGGCTGTGGTCTCTGTTCTGGAAGTCACTGAAGCACAGACCCGACTCTCCCTACGGGTGAGTGAATTAGAAAAGTCTGAACCCGACCCAGAAAAGCCTGAAATTTACTATGAAAACTACACATCCTTTCTATGCATAGAATTAGGGTGAGTTGATCGTTTAAAATGTTTGTTAATTCACACACAGTGTGTTTCATTCACCCCTTCACACGTGGAAAATTGCATTAAAGGCCATTGCCTAAAAGAAACCTCCCTTTTAGCCGTGCTGTTTCTCCCCTTTATATTAATAGCAAATGAGTACATAGCATTTACCGCATCCCACACCTTGTTTTGAATAGCTTAGTAATTAATCCTTGAAACAACCTTATAAGGCTGGGCTGTCATTACTATTATTATTCCTGATTTGCAAATGAAGAAACAGAGGCAGAAATGTTGGGTAATTTATCCAGGGTAACCCCGCTATAGTGGAGGCAGGATTCAAACTCAGTCTTCTGGCCCCAATTTAATGCCATTGGCCTGTACACTAAGAAAGAAGGCTTTCCGTACTTTATAAAAGACGGAAAATAAAATGCCCTTCCTGGGGAGTATTGTAGCATGTTCAAGAATAGCAGCAGAACTTCCAATCACATAAAACCGCTTCTCTAATTCCAGAATCTCTGCAGAGAGTAGCTTACGTGGGTATAAGCTGCGTGCATATAGGCATGCCTGTGGGTTTATGTGCTCGTGTGTGTGCATGTGTATACCTGCATGAGTGAGAGCATCTGTGTACTTATGTGCATGCATGCGAATCATCTGTGACTCTATGAGCTCACACGTGAGCATATGTGAATGCATGTGAATGTGTGTATGAATGAGCTGCGCTCAAACGTGAGTACATGGCAGAGCGAGGATCCGAGTCCAAATTTGTCTGACGCAAAGCATGTATTCTTATGCTCTACTTGCTCAGTAAATGGAGAAAATAGTAACTGGTATTTCTGTTTGACTTTAAGGTCTGCAAAACTTTCTGTGTGTGCGCATTGCTTCAACCGAATAAAGAAAAGGTGCACCACGGAATCGCAAATCCTCAGATCCAAAAATTTGCCTGGAGAGTGGAAATGAGAGTTGGGAATTGTGATAAGTTTTGTGTATGTAGCAGCTGACAAGCCAGCTGGAGGAGAAGGGGGGAAAGGAAACAGGTTACAGAAATAACACTTTTATGTGTATATCATCCTTTCACCAAAAAAATCTCAAAGCACATTTTGGTGTTTTCTACCCAATCTTTCCATGCATCAGTAACATTTCCCTCATTATTTAAGGCAAATAAAGTGCCACTGAGAGAAGTCATGTGATTTTCCAGAACCAGGCAGTGGGTCAGTGGCGTGGCCAAGTTGAAAATTTAACCTTTAGAGCTAAAGGAATACGGCCGCTTTGGCTTCTCAGGAGGCCCGAGTGCCTCCTTTAAGTTACCACATTTGTATATAATCGTCACTGCATATCTGCATCCTTCAGGGCACCTTCGCTCCTAAGTTTCCTGTGGGAAGCACATCTCTACCTATTACCCAACTCTATAAATAGCCTCAAAAGATTCTCTTGGAAAGAATCAAAGGCCATTCCAGCTGAAGCTCTCCAAAGGAAACTTACAGCAGACACTCTCACCTTCTGGTAACTCTGACACATTAATTTCCCTCAGCCACCTCACTTAAAGAGTGAGTCTGGCACCACTGTGGCGGGGAGCCCTAATCAGATACCAAACCAGCGCTGGGTCAGAAATGATGTCAGATGAACGGCAGTCCCTGGGCCACTGCCTCATTTGGAGCAAACACTGAAATACTTGTGTTTTAGGCTACTTTATGACTTGCCTGAAAAATGACTTTGTTCACCATGGAAGGCCACTAATGTATGAGGTGTTACCCCAGGATTTTAGCACTTTTCCTTTATGCACAACATTCTTTTCATACGCATAGCTCCACAAGCAGTGGAAGTACCATGGAACTACTTCCATTATCAATGCCATATATCAGGGGAGAAACTCCATGGCAAAAGGTGTGTTAATGCTTTTCTGCATATAAAATCTAGCAAGGAACAATTTTACCAAAGGCAGAAGAAGAAAATGTGTTCATTTTATGCCATATGGTTTGGCTTATATCGGATTTACACATTTGGGTTTTCTTATTTATTTTTAATGGTGGTCCTTCACCTCGGGTACGTGAATGTGGTTTTCACCTCGCCTCTTTGGGACCATGCCTGTCGAAGGCTCTGTAGAATGGGGTTCTGAGAGTCAGCTGGACCTTCTGTTAGCTGATCCTTCATCTCCACCTATCTCCTCACGATAAGCTCCTTCCCTTGGGGAGAAGCCACACTTAGCCTGTACTGGGACCGGGGGAGAGCTGGCTTCTCCAGACATCACTTTTGTTCTCATTATCAGTCACTGAAGATATCGCCGTGCGACTGCGCAGAGAATATCACTTCTCTGTCTCAAAACTCTCATTTCCTTCTGTACTGCTCCTGGAAAATCAGGCCCACAGTCCGGTCTCTTTCTGGAAATTATTTGGTAATAAGAAACAGACCCAAAGTGGTGTTGTGAGGTGAGGCTGTGACCTTTCACCTTTCAGAGACCTGGGTTCCGAGCCTGTCTAGAGGTTGGTGGTCTTTGCCTAGTCAATACCCGCTAGTTTTCAATGGCACACAACCGTATGGGGTGTGGGAGCCACATCACATTATTCCCCAGAAGGAGTCAGCAAGCGAATGTGTGGGTGCAGAATCTAGCAGACTTTCTGTTTTGACTTCAGTAACTTCCAGTTTTGTAGAAAATAATTTGTAGCAGGCTGGGTGCTGGTGGGGATAGTAGGTCAACTTTTTGTATGTAGGTCACATCAGATTGTTTATGTACTCTCAGATTCGTGGCTTTGGTTTAGAATCTTTCTTTATATCCTGTGATTAGTCCAGACTCGAATCTATACTCCTAATATGAACCTCATTCCCCCGACGGATACCTTTCAATCTTTATTTTGGTGTTCTCACAAATTATATCTCAGACACTTTAACTGATGCAAAATGCAGTTGCTTTAATGGTAATATATAATTTTCCAGCGTATTTATCTTCGAAGACAACCCAAGGTGTCAACTTTATTTATCAGAGACCCATCTTGCTGTTGCTTTCTTTACTTTAGAAAGAAATTTACTCCATTATAGTAACTGAGAATGGCTTTATGCTATTTTTACAGTTCCAAGATTAAATTGCAAACCTTGAAGACTAAGGTCCAGGTCTTTCTGGCTCCAGCTCATAGAGGTTATTTACGTATTAAACTAGCTTTGAGTGGCTCTGAGACTAGTGGCCATATTTCGTGGGCTCAAATTACAGCTCTGTCCCTAATTGTTTGTGTGGTGCAGGGTAAGTTACTTGATCTAAATCCTGGCATCTCAATTTTCTTCTCTGTAAAATGGGACGGATAACAGTAGACTTGTCACAGGGCTGTTATGAGTTCATCTATGTATAGTTCTTAGGACTGTGTCTGGCTCACAGAATAAGTATTATATAAGGATTTGCTGTTATTTCATAATAGAAAAAGAGCAAACCACCTCTAGTCTGTCCAGTATTTCCAAAAGGCCAAAAGAAGCTATTTGATAACGAAAAGTGTTACACATAAAACCTAAAAATAAATGACCTATATGAGTCAAAAGGCAGTAAAAGAGAGACAGAAGGGGGTGGTCACAGTCCATATCCAGTTAGGCCAATTTCAGGATTGCTGTGTTAGACCAGCCAGTACCCCAGTAACCCAGAGACCTCCAATTCTTTCCACCTCAGTTGTCACCCATCTGTGTCCCCCAATGTTGAGTGTGCTCATGAGATTCTTTGGCATTGTTATTTCAAAATATTGATTAGCACTACACCAGCCCCAGGTGCCTAAAGACCTAAGTAACATTAACTCTTGGAATCTACCTATCACGTAATCAAACTAAGGAAGAAGAAGAAGAAGAAGGAGAAGAAGAAGAAGAAGAAGAAGAGGAGAAAGGAGAGGTGGAAGGAAGGGGAAAGAGAAGGGGAGGAAGAGGGAGACAGAGAGGGAGAAGGAGAGGGAGAGAGAGGGAGAAGAAGACTAGGAGGAGGAGTAGGAGGAGGGATTCTGCTCCTCCCCCTGCTAGTTCTCTTTCTCTCTCTCAAAATAAGTAAAAATAAATTAAAAGAAATAATATCATCCCTTAAACTATATAATGCTTATATTTTGATATTGCTAAGTGAACAGTGGTACATGCGTTTCCTGTTTCAGAAAACCAAATTGTTTTTAAATAAAATTTTAAAGATACAAATGAAAAGACTTATACATGCTACCTACAAGTTTATATAAAATTTTTACATTGTTACAGAAGTAACAACTGGCTGGCTAAACTTCGAAAGGCCCACTTTAAAGTTTTATGTGTCTAGCTTTTTGAAATGCTTCAGGAATTTTGAAATAAATGTGGAAGTCGCTATAGGCAATGTTTATGCCCATGACTCAAGGGCATAATTTCTTATAAAAGTCAAATTTTGGTCAGATTTTCCACTGACAAGAATGAAGCGTTCTTAGAGAAATAACCTTAATCAGGTCCAGCCTAGGTATAAGATGAGTTTGGGAGAACTTAGTATGCCAGAAAGCAAGGAATCTATCCAAAAACAATTGGGTCATGTTAAAGGGGCATAGGAGACAACTTGAAGAGACCCCCATTAGCCTAAGATGAGATAGTTTTGGTGTAAAAATAATAGTTGCAATGGGTTAAAATGAATCTCTGCATCCTAGCGACACCAAAAAGAACCCCCTTTGGGTGTCTTCGAGGTTGGTAGTACAATAGCACGTAATCCCGAGTATCAATGGATTAGGGAAAGTTACCCTGCATTCAGGATAACTACATAATTGATAAAATAGAATATCTTTTTTTTTTTAAAGAGACTCAATGTAAAACTGTATTTATTTATTTGGGTTTTGATTTTCAAATTTTGAATCCAATATACTCAACATACAGTGTTATATTAGTTTCGATTATACAATATTGTGATTCAACAATTATATATATTACTCAGTACTCATTGAGATAAGTGTGCTCTTAATCCCCTTATAAAAGAATTCCGGAAATGACAAAATCGGAGAAGTATTATTTGCCAACCCCAATGAAATAATGGATTTATACAACAGTCATCAGTTACTGCTACAAAATTTGAGTGATGGGGATCCTTATAATGGAGAATCAGACTGATCCCATCTGATCCCACTGATTGGTCTTAGCTGTACTAAGAGCAGGGGACCAGAAAGGTGTCTAATGACTGGTTGCGACAAGTATTCAGCATGGTCCATGAATAATTGAAGTTGAATGTGATCAAGCCTCCAGATTTAAATACCAGTTTATAGGAAAAATCTAAAGAACAAAAAAGGGAGCAAGAGAAAGCAACCTGCCAAATCCAGAATGCAGAATATTCTAAACCTTCTATCGATCAATGGTGCAAAGAGAATGGGGTGAAAGGGGACTATTACAGAGCAGAGACTTAAGAGACTAACAAAAAAGCACAATGGTTTGATATTAATTTTTTTAGCTTTATTGAGGTATAATCAACAAGTAAGATACTTAAAGATATAATCAACATGTAAGATACTTAAAGTATCTAATATAATGATTTGATATGTATATTGATACACACACATTGTGAAAGATTCCTCCCATCAAGGTAACTAACACAACCATCACTATACCATATATATATATATATATATATATATATATATATATATATATATATATGTGTGTGTGTGTGTGTGTGTATATACACATATATATATGTATATACACACACACACACATTTACATATATACAAATATGTATATGTGGTGAAGATACTGGAATTCTATTCTCTTAGCAAATTGTAATTATACGATACAGTATTATCAACACTAGTCACCATGTTATATACATTAGATTCTCAGACCTAATTTATCTTAGAGCTGAAAATGTGTATCCTTTTACTAAGCTCTCCCTATTCGCCCCCACCCCAGCACCTGGCAACCAGCATTCAGCCCTCTGTTTCAATGAATTTGAGATTTTTTTTTAAGAGTACTCTCATATAAATGATACCATGTAGTATTTGTATTCATTCGCCTTATTTGGATCCCTATTACAACCAACCAACCATAGGAAGATATTTTCAAAACAATTAGGGTAACTTGAATACAGACTAGAACTATGAAAATAGATGGTGTTTGGCAATGATAAAATTTTATTGGTGTGAGGGCCTGATGGTTAATCTTAAAAGTCCTTGGAATTTAAAATTGTGCACTGACAATATTTACAGGTGAAATGACATGACATCTGGGATTTTTTTTCCAAATATTTCTTTAAAAACATTGGGAGAGGTGTCTAAAGAAAAAACAGTGCTGCAAAATGTTGATCACTATTGAAACTCAATGAGGGCACATTGTAGTGTCATTTATACTTTTGTGTATACTTGAAAATTGTTTTTAAAAATTGGTAGACAAGGTCTCAGTGATGAACTTGAGTGTCTCCAGTCTGGATATCCAACTGGGTTTTCCATATCTGGACGCCCATAATATCATAAAGCAAGTGAAATGGATTGTGAATTTTGTCCCTAAAATTACTGTCTAGATCTCCAGACTGTTTTTATATATGTTGCTACAGTGTGATAAAATATACTGTCATCATTAAATATTCTTGAGGGTTTGCGCTTTTTTTGTACTAATTTATTAGGCCATGGTATGACATAAGCTGTACATATTTTAGGTGTTTTCTCACTAATATCCTTGGCAATGACTGAACGCATGGCTATTTCTAAACCATTTCCTTTAAAAACAAAGCTGATGGAAAAAGTGTTAAGTTTTTGTTGAGGCACTCTGGGGCAGCATATAAATACATAACAAGGGATTCAAACTTTCTTTCCCAAAGCCAGGATCAGAAGCAGTGACATCCTCAGAAAAAAACTCAGAAATGAGGGTATGAGAACAGTCTCTCACTTCAGATTCACAAAGACTATAGGAGGAACTGTTTGTTACATTTTCTACTAAAGCAGCCACTGTTCGATGCTCTGGGGTTCTCCTAGATGACAGCTGGAAAAGCTGTAATCCAAAGAAGGGCTCGCTTTGAGAATCAAACTGCATTCCCTGAGAGACACAGTCTGTTAGAGAAATAGTCACAACCCTGTCAACGCTAGTGACGTCTGCTGTTTGCACATATCCCAATACTGATATCATTCATCATTTGACACTTCTATTGGGATATCATCTCTGTTTGGTGGCTGTTTCATGCCTTAAGTCCTAAAATGAATAAATGTTTTACTGCAGCCTTCTGCGGTTTATTAATATACACCCAGGATAAACCAAATAAATGGCAAACTGTACCATTGGCCGTGGGGGGGGGGGGCAGAGACTATAATGCAATATATTTAACATTATTTTCTTTAGACTTATAGACTTTCTTAAGAACCTTCATAATTTATATTCAGGAATTGCACTAGAATTATCTGGCATTAGTTTATCCAAATGACTGAAGCAAAATCCCTGCTTTGTTGTGAGGCACCAAAGGAATTCCAGAGTAAGTGGAAATGAATGTAGGTTTCACTTTTCTATCTACTGGACTGTCTAACTCTCTTAAAGATACAGGATATTTCTTAACCTCCAGTCCACTTTGTGCCCTTTCCTGTCTGTAGCTTATGCGTAACTGTCGGCAGGTATGAGTATTTTAAGAGACGGGAAAGTCTTTGTGTGTGTGATGGGTCACTTTTCCCTTGTGATGTATGAGCTAAACCATCTATTCAACATTCAGAGAAGACTAGCAAGTAAAGAGGGAGAGCTGTCCCTCCTCCAGGGACAGGTGATATCCACTGGGCACCTGAAAGGATCATGAACGGTCTCTGGGATTGCATAGACTTCTGGGTGCTGGTGACAAAAAGTGCCTGATTGTCTGCTCAGGCTGAGGTTTGAGGTCCAGTTAGCAGCTACCTATCTGGTACCCTTCCAACTCCTTTTCCAAGTGAAAGAATCTAGTAATGAAAAAACCCCTAACCCGTTTCTCCTAAATCCTTGATCTCTTGTATATGGCCTGAGGCTTGGTCTCTGATATCCTTCCATTGAGGCATGGAGTGGAATTAAGTCCAGCTGAGTGGAGAAAAGGGCCTTAAGTTCTATGTACATTGAAGATGAAGCCGAGGGACAGTTTAACATATCCTACTCTACATTTTATTATAAAAATGGAATGCTTCCCACTATAAAGTTTTGGGATCATTACAACCACACGAAGTGAAGCAGAGATTCCTTTTTTAGCCTCTCACACTCTTATTCTTCGGTTTCTACACAGTTCCCAAGGCCCCAGCCTAACAGCAAGCTTCCATCACAGAAGTCTATTGGACTTGGCCATCTTGGATGCACCCAACCTAAAGGTTTCTAATAATCTACCCCCTTCCATCCCTCTAAATATTTCCCAGTGTTGCCTCCAGAAACTTATTTTAATCAGCCAGATGAAAATCATTCTTAATGAAATTCATAAACATGAAAGTATTAGTGTAGGGTAAATTATTATAACTTTTTTTACTGAACAAATTGAGGACTTCGAGTAAAGATGCTTTAAAAAATTATTTTTAGGAGCACGGGGGTGGCTCAGTCAGTTAAGTGTCCGACTTCAGCTCCCTCAGGTCATGATCTCATGGTTCGTGAGTTCAAGCCCCGCGTCAGCCTCTGTGCTGACAGCTCAGAGCCTGGAGCTTGCTTCAGATTCTATGTCTCCCTCTCCCTCTGCCCCTCCCCTGCTCACGCTCTGTCTCTTTCTGAAAATTAAGTAAACATTAAAAACATTTTAAGTAATTTTTTGAAAGGATACTTAACCTTGCTGGATTACAGAGATTACATTCAATGCATAGGATACCACAACTGCTGTTCAGATATACAATCAACACCAACGCTTTGCTTAATATGCGCAGATGATATTTAGTCGACGTTAGAAACAATGATACCATTTGGTTGAGCCTACACTTGTTCGTGTCCACCCAAATGGATTGTTGTTCCTGTGTCTCTAAAGCCCAGATATTCTGTTTCTTGGTGCAATGTGTTTAAGACATGGGCAATGTTCTCAGAGTAATTAAGATACCTTTTGAAGAACAGAGTATGTGCAAATCTCTTATTATAAATGGTAAACAGCGGTTTAAGAATATAAATCAACTATGTGTGCCGTTGTACAGAATTCTTATTCAGGTAACTAACATGGATTTACTCCATGCCAACCGACTCATTTGTTAGTTAGTAGACACAAATCCAGAAGATCACATTTATATCCAAGACAACTCCATGGGGATGTGACATTTGTGAGCCAGGGAAAAGAAACTGGATAATAACAAGATTATTGTAATTATCTTAATAGAAACACATATAAACAGACACAAAGTAAACACAAAATGAGGAAGCTAATATGGGATAACCTCATTAGCTGCCCCCAAAAAAGTAACCCTGCAAAAAAGTTGAAAGGAAGAAATAAAATAGGAAAGGCATGGCAAGACATAAAGAGAAGGGGAAATCAAAAACAACAAGAGCGAAATGATGACCTTATTTCCTACATCTGAAGTGTAATCAGCCATACGTAAACTCAAGAGAAGCATCAAATGGCCGTGTTTCAGCAAAATTTTGATCTCCCTGTTCTCTAATGACAAGACTATGCAGAGAATGGCAGAATGTACCCAGGACTTCCAGTGATTTCTCTTTTCCATGCCCAGTGCCAGTGGTAAAGTGCCAACGTGGTGATGAGAGAGGAAAGATAAATATTTTCATGTTGTGCTTGTTAGTGGTTAAAAATAGATATATATTCGTGGTAAAACAGTGGGTGAATAAATAAAGTGAAAATATTTTTATAGGGAATATGAACTCTTTCATGGTCAATTGCACAACGAGAGAAAGTTTCAGAAGCCAAGGCTCAGGAACACCAGTTCTGGCATCTTTTTCTCAGTCGACCGACACGTTCTGTAAATACACTGAGGAATTTAAAAGCCTACAACATGATTTTTATTGAAGTCTTCAAAAGTGGAGAAGACCAATTTAAAATCAACCGTGATTTTAAATAGGAGCTGAAAACTGTGGCTTATGAGGCAAGATTGCAAGCTTGTGAAAAGTTCGAGCCAAAGAAAGTATTCTTTATAAAGGCAGGTCATTTGGTTAAAAGGGAAAATTTAAATGTCACACTAAGAACTAGACTGTGACTTCCATTAGGTTGTATATTGGCCTTCAAAAGATACAGTGAAAACCTCTTTATAACTTTCATTAAGGGAAAGAAAGGACATGTGTTAAGGTAGACAATAGTGTTATTCAACTATGTAATGGATTGTATATAGATATAGATTAAAAGAGTAATTATAAATTATGTGTATATATATATACATACATAGATGTATATGTATATAATCAGCATTTATTTATTCAACAAGTATTTATTGATTGCCTACTGTGCTCCTTGTAAGTGTGTAAGCTACTTCAATGGATAAAACAAAGATCCTTGCTTTTGAGAAGCTTACTTTTGAAATTTGTTCAAGTGGGAGACATATCACAGACAATGACCCTACAAACCACTATATCCCCATCGCACGTTAGAAGGTAATAAGGGTAGAGGGGGGTCAGGAATGGGTAAGGAAGGATTGCAGGTTTAGGTGGGGAGAGCAGATGAGACCTCATGAGCAGGAGACCATTTGAGTAAGAACAGTGAGGCAGTCTTAGGCAGGGTGATATCTGAAGGATGGACAATCCAGGCAGAAGGTACAGAGCGTGGAAGCATTAAGGCTTGCATTGTGTGTGGAAGAACAGCAAGGAAGCGTCGTGACTGGATTAGAGCGAGGGAAAGCGGGGAGAAGTCGAAGACATTTGGAAGGTTAATTAGCGAACGCATCATCCGGGCCTTTGGGCATGGAGAGGACTTGGGCACTAATTAAACTCATCATATACTCAAGCAGACACAAGGCACGCAGAACTGGAAAATAAGTTCTCTGCACCCTGAAGAGTCCTCTGCCTGCTAGTGGATACAAACTATTAAAATACGGCGTAGAAAACGTGGAAAGGGTGCAGTGGTGCAATAAGAGGCCGCGAAAGTGATGTATTTCCTTGACCTGAAGACGGGAGATAGAGGACTTCCCTGACGTGACCCACATTTTGAAATGTAAGTAAAATTCAGTCAGAGGAAAAAAGGAGAGGGGTTTTCCAGACTAAGGGGCCTGGCATGTACACATGATTCAGTTAACAACTAGACACTAAGTAAGTTTTAGAAAGAGGTTTAGGCACTGGGGGAGACAGTAGTGATCAAAACTTCTATCTTTCAAAACTGTTGTTCTCATAGAGAGGAGCAAATTCAATAAAGTGTAAGCACATGGAATATTCAGGGAACTGCAGGTACGTTAGTGTGACCTGTGTGAAAAGTGTGTGTGGAAAGTGGCAATGGATGAGGCCAGATAGGCAAACAGTGGCAGGTCTGGTTTGCACGCTAAGTTTAGATTTCATCCTGATGGAAGAGGAGGGGAGGGGCATCACCGAACAATATTCCTCACGGGAAATACATAGTCATTTTCTTTGAGCCCGTGGCAGATACCAAAAAGATTATACTATTGAGAATACAGGAGATAGACTACCACTGTTTTCAAAAGATAGCTTCCAATGGCCTTCTTCCCCACGTCTCCTCATGTAATGTTTGGAAAGAAAACATGACTGGGAGAGAAGATATTAGGATATAACCTTATGTATGGAAGGAGCTTGGGAGCGTTTACACTGTTTATGATTCATTGCTATTCCCCTCTCCATGGGAAAATTTCACTGGTGAAACACTCACATTCTTTCATTGTAAAATAAAAGCTTAAAAATAATACCCATCCATCCTTGTAAAACGACAAGCCAATTTAAACGTGGGGGGAAACAACTTGAAACAGGTTGGGGAAAGGTACGGAGGGCTTTCATTTACTGAATGCGTGTTAGTAGACTAGATAAAGACACGTTCCCTTGCTTTTATGTAGGCTAATCTCCCATCGACCCCCATTGCCATACCACGGCATCCATCACGGAGTAAACAGGAGTTTTTTGCTTTCTAATTGTATCCACTGACACTCTTTCTCTCCCCGAAGACAGATTATCTTCTTCAAGTTACTTTGCATTATCTGAAGCCAACCTGTGTTTTATTCTGAATCGTTTGTAGAAGGTTTTCTTTTTAGGTAAATTTGAATAGAAAGGTATAAGCAGAAACCAAAACTACCCTGGATGTTAAGTAACTAGAATTTAAATAAAAATTTGGAAAAAACAAAACAAAACAAAACAAAAGATGAGGTTGTGCAAATAGGCCAGAGTCGGTTCTTTAAGGTCTGGGGAGCGATGGTAGGGAATTAGAAATTTGTCCCGAAGATAATGAGCATCATAGCAGGATTTTAAACAGAGGATTAACATAATCTTATATCTGTTTAAAAAAGGATTATTCAGGCTTGCTCTGTGGAGAATAGATTGTAGGGAGGAAATAGAGATACCAATAACCTGTATAAAGCTTTTCTGTAAATTGGAAAAAGGTATCTATTAAGAGACTTTCCTTCCACCCGTCAGAAAATTTATATTATTGTATTATTTGGACCTTGTTGGAATATGACAACTGTTCCATTTTAGGAAAAGTGTTCTAAGAAATAAATACACCAATAGAAAAAAAAATGAAACATGTAGGCGGTTTTCATATTATCACATATTTTTTCGTTTAAAAATTTTTTTTTAACTTAAAGCTTTCTCATAGTAAGATTATCAAGACCGGTTTTGTGTTCCCAAAAGAATTACCCCATTCATATGTAGGTGATATGGGCAGCTAAGAATTAGCCCTGGAGTGGAGGAGCCCCACAGACTAGTTTATAGCCTCGAAGTTTCCTGAGCTGGATGCGAGTGCCTTAAAGCAGCATCGCTAACCTTCTCCAAGAGGTGAAATGAAGTTCTCTTTAAAAGTCACCAGAGAATCGGCCTCACTTAAGAAACCTGTGGCATCTGAGGTGGTAACAGAACTGAGTCATTTCAGGCTGGCTGCCCGACTTGACTGAAAACGTAGTGACAGATAAAACATAAATCAGGGCCCTTATCATTCTGCTTCCTTGCTTGCCAAATGGGGGGTTAGTTTATCAGCAACCTATGGGCCCATGGACTGCTTTTCCCCTCAGTTCTGGACAGCGGGGCAGAGCCGGCTGGAAGCAGAATGGCTGGTCTAAAACGTGTTCAAGTAAACAAGGCAGGGTAAGACTTCCTTGAACTGCCAGTTAGTGAAGCACCATCCATCTCAATTTGATAGGGCATATCATCGATAGCTTGAAAAGAAAACAAATAAAAAGGAAAAAAAAAAAAAAAAAAAACAAGTTCCCTGTTTTAGGCTGGGACCTCTCATGTTGATAAAAGTACTAAGAATTAAATGGCCTGGGCCGAGCATTAGCTACTTATTCAAAGGAAGGTGGGGGCTGGGACAGAGCAGGAATTTATTTATTTATTTTTTAGGACATTTTAGCAATATCACTGGGCACCTCCCAAAATATATTTTCTTTTTACCAAGCACCATCCTAACTGAAGTATGTTTTCCTAATGCTTAGAAGATCAATTCCACTAACTTCTTGGAAAGATGTTAAAATTGATGGGGTAGTTTCATTTTTTTCATATGGTTTGCTTACAGGAGCGATGTAGTTTTCCAGGTATAAACCTCACGACCCAATCCAGTATCGCGATTCCGACTGGCAAAGTAAGTTACTGATACCTGAGTAGTTACGTCATCTTTTATACAGGCACTCGTAGCTTCCCCCCTCACCCTCCAAAAAAAGGTAACAGGACTTTGAGTGGCTCACTGTAGGATCCTCATCAGTGAGAATATAAGTCTCTTGTTTGGAAGAAGGGATACCTTTTTTTTCTGACATAGCTAGAGCGACTCTACTTAGAAGAAAAATATGTGACCTTTATAAAAGGCCAAAGCGTTGTGCGATGGCATTTAAATTAAAGGAACAGGTCCAGCCAAAGGTAGAGTAAATGGCTCAAAGTTAACTAATTTCAGCATCGTTAGAAATGCTGGACGTGAAGCTGATAGTTTAAGAAGAAACAACAGATGCTTTATTGTTTGAATCTTGGATCAGAATAAAGTTACTTTTTCTCAGTAACAGAGTAAGAATAGCCCAAATACATTCCCTTAAGTGATGAACTCTACTGATCAATTTCTTTATGTGGCAGAAACTTGAGATGCATCCGGGTGTCCACTATTTTGTCCACACCTGGATATCATACCATGCGTTGTGTGAACACTCCTTCCCCAATCAAGATTGGCTCCTGGCCACTGAAAACTCAGATGTTTCTACTTAAAAATTGATGCATGGAAATAAATGTATTAAAAAAATAAACCTGTGATTCACCAAAGATTCCAGCATACGAGTTTACAAACACTATAAAAATGGAGGCCAGAAACGTTGTCTTAAAATAACATCCAAAAGCTTCCACGCAAGAAGTTATTTTGGATATAATGAGATTTGGGGTAATGCTTTACAGGTTACAAACCATGCTTTTAACTTTACCAGGCACTTGTATTTAAGTAGAATGTATTTCTTTAGATCTTTGGACTTCCATTTGGTTTTCTCATGTTGATATATATGGTGACTATTCCTTCACTTAGTAACTTAATAGCATACTACCAGAAGAACTTACGTTTTTGTTTGTTTGTTTGTTTTTAAGATTTGAATGTTTATTTATTTATTTTGAGAGCGAGGGAGAGAGAACATGAGCTGGGGAGGGGCAGAGAGAGAGGGAGAGAGAGAATCCTGAGCAGGATCCATGTTGTCACTACCCAGAGCCTCACCTGGGGCTTGTGGGGCTCGATCTCATAAACCACGAGATCATGACCTGAGCCAAAATCAAGGGTCGGATGCTTAACTGACTAAGCTACCCAGGCATCCCCAGAAGAACTTATCTTGCAAAATATTCTAAAGCATCAGTATTTTTAGAGAAAGTACTGCTAGCTTAGTAAAACAGAAGTGATCTAATACTACATCTCACTGGCAAAAAATCCAAACTCTATTACATTTAAGTGGAGTATTTGCTTATTAAGATTTTGCTGTATGAATGTATTGGACCAGAATTAGGGAGGTGGAGATTTCCGGCACACTTTAATTGCTTTCTCTACCTAAGCTGTGGAAGTACATATATTTGATTTTTTTTTTTATTATTCAAAATATATCTATTCATTCATCAAGTATTTTTGTGTTGGTTTTTTTTAAGTTTATTTATTTATTTTGAGAGAGAGAAAGAGAGAGAACACAAGCAGGGGAGGAACAGAGAGAGAGGGAGAAAGAGAGGTCCCAAGCAGGCTTCACACTGTCACTGCAGAGCCCAAGGCAGGGCTCGAACCCACGAACTGCAAGATTATGACCTGGGCCGGAGCGCCTGGGTGGCGCAGTCGGTTAAGCGCCCGACTTCAGCCAGGTCACTATCTCGCGGTCCGTGAATTCGAGCCCCGCGTCAGGCTCTGGGCTGATAGCTCAGAGCCTGGAGCCTGTTTCCGATTCTGTGTCTCCCTCTCTCTCTGCCCCTCCCCCGTTCATGCTCTGTCTCTCTCTGTCCCAAAAATAAATAAAAAAAAAAAACGTTGAAGAAAAAAAGATTATGACCTGGGCCAAAATCAAGAGTCACATGTTTAACCAACTGAGCCACTCCGGCGCCCTCGTCAAATATTTTTGAATGGCTACTATGTCCTATAGTGTATGTACCGATTTATAATTATACTAAATACAACATAGTTACATACACATGAGGGCATATAATTGTGAAAAGGTAATATAATACACTGTCTCAGATATTGAGGAGATTTCAGTCAAGTTTCAAATATAGTATTTTGGTAAATTTTAAATGCAACTATCATGAGAATGATCACATGTCACAAAGTAATACACTTCAAAATGAATTTCATTGATATCTAAAGACAGAAATTAAAGATGGCTCTAATTAGAGGCTCACGGTGTTTGTATGGGCTAGTAATCTTGTCCTGTCTTGTCACCAACTTTCAGAAACACTCCAGGTATCTGAAGAAGTGCTGATATTGGAGTCACTATCTTAAATTGTCTTCTATAATCTTATACTTATCTAGGACTTCAGAGGAGACCCTACCTTATTATCATTGCCCTCCAGAAAAAGAAGAGTCACAACCTGTCCCAAGTGTTAAACAACTCTGACTCTTAAGAAATCATTTAAGTTAACCTCCAACCTCCATGCTGCCATTTTAGCTTGTCCCTAAGAGGTGCCTATTAAATTGTGTTTTGTCACTCTCTCCTTTAGGTTGAATAATGCCAATTTCTGTATTTCCGGAACTAATCCTAAAATTGTCAAGTATACTATTGATGTTATTAGATTTATTTTCCATTCAGTATTATAGCAACTCTATCTCTTTGATTAAGACCTAAAAGCTCCGGGAGACAGCCTGGTTTAGTAAATTAGAATGGGTCAGAAAGTGTTTCACCCCTGGGTTATTGGATCGCATCTGGTCTAGGTCAATGACGATACCAACAAAGGTGACTCTTCATTGCTTGCCACCAGTACTGTTCAATAGAAATATAATGTGAGCCAGATATGTAATTTTAAATTTCCTAGAAGCCACATTTAAAGGAGTGCAAAGAAACAGGCAAAACTAATTTTAGTAATAGATTTCATTTAACTCAGCACGAAATAGCCTCATTTCAACATGTAACCCATAAACAAAATCGTTAGTGAAATAGTTTACATTATTATCTATGCTAAGTCTTTGAAATCTGGTACATATTTGACACTTGTAACACACCTCAATTTCGACGAGCCACGTTCAAGTGTTCAATAGCCACATGGGTAACATACTGGCCTACACAGCCCTCCAGAAACTGGACTCAGTTTCCAGAAACAAGGTCTCAGTGGACCTTGCTCAAAACATGGAAACCCCACCTGCTGAAAAAATCAGTTGGATATGAAAAACGAATCCATTCTTCCTATTTGAGGTGGCTCTTGTTCTCAGTCTCTGTGCTATTTATTCCAAGTCTAAATAATGGTCATTATAATCAGTTTTATCACGTCACAAAATAATTCAAAATTCTACATGGAGTCTATGAGCTTAACAGTAATTACCTAGTTCTCCTTCATGAAAAGAGACATTAGGTGTGCCTTTTTTTTTTTTTCTATTTACCATTTGCCACAGCTCTGTTTTAATCAATAAGTCAAGCAATATTTATTAGGGCCAGGCATGGTTAAAGCGCTTACAACGAACCTGGAGGGACAGAGTCCTTGCATGCAAGCAGTCTATGTTCTAGATCCTCTTAGGTCTAGTTATTTCCACTTCCGACAAGTTTTATCTCATGAAGGGGCTTAAACGGACTTGTCAGACTACCCATTTCTGTAATTCCCCTGTAGGCATTAAAAATAAAAATGACAAAAGGGCACCTTTTTATGGCTCAGTCAGTTGAGCATCTGACTTCGGCTCAGGTCATAATCTCCCGGCTCGAAGTTCGAGCCAAGTGCATCCTCACAATTGGTGCGGAGCCTGCTTGGAATCCTCCTCTCTCCTCTCTCTCTAACTCTCCCCGAGTCGTGCTTTCTCTCTCCATCAAAATAAATAAATCAACTTAAAAAAAAGTAAGAATAAAAACATACTTTAGTCATTTTCTTTTGGCCCTGTAACATTCGATTTGGCCAGTTTGCTAGGAAGTAAAAATGCCCTTGCCAACAAGAAAAGTAAATCATTCCGGTTGTTCCTTTTTGTAGATATTTTGCAATTGTGCAAAATGGCGATGTTATTTCGTCATGTCTTGAGTGCCATATCTAATCTGATCTCTTTCTTCTTTTTTGTTATTATTATTTTTTTTAATGTTAATTTTTGAGAAAGAGACAGAGCTCAAGCGGAGGAGGGCAGAGAGACAGGGAGACACAGAATCCGAAGCAGGCTTCAGGCTGTGAGCTGTCAGCACAGAGCCTGACACGGGGCTGGAACCCAGGAACTGCCAGATCGTGACCTGAGCCGAAGTCAGACGCTTAACACACAGAGCCACTCAGGTGCCCCTCTTTCTTCTTAAAAGAAATGGCGGGGGGGGGCCACAAAAATTAAAAAGTTAATTCACATAAAGACCTTGAGGTGGTATTCATGGAGATACATACACCTGTAAAATGGGACAGCAATTTCAAGTATTCTGTGGGCAGGAGTTGCTTATTTACAGACAGAAGTTCACGAAAGAACTGCCAGAATGACTTCCTTCCCCACCAAGGGAACTAAAGTGCTTCTGATCGGAGTTGAAAGTGAAGCCCGTGCTCCCAGTAGATGTTCTACCAGCTTCTGACAAACTGGAGTCCTTGACTTCCCTTGGCACAACCACATGCTCTTTTCCTCTATTTATCGGCTGGCTTTAATGTTCTCTCTTCTTAGCCTTCAAGTTTCTGTGACCTTAATATGACATTTTAGTTGGGTGATTAATCGCTGTTAAACGGCACCGCGCTGATTAAACAGAGGCCTTGTTGGCACACTAGTCGGTTACAATGCAGCGATTCACTGTGATAAGCTTAAACATACACAATTAGATGTAGTAATATCCAATTTGTCAAGGCTCTTGCGGCTTAATTTTCTGCCACAAAGCTTGAAAGAAACAGTGACGAGACAAAAAGCTCCAGATTTATTGCTTAAGTACTTTCCAGTAAATTGATCTTGCCCATCACGTAATCTCATTTGGGACATTTTGGGAGCCAGTGAAGCTTCACTAACCCACAGCCTCCTTAAAAATGGGCCCGAGGGTTCCTGATCCCAGAACTTTGAAAGCGAAGCCACGAGATATGAATGTCTTTTCAGAGGCAGACAACAACCCATTGCCTGGCCACAGCTTTCCTTTTAGGATAATTGCATAAAAATAATAAATGTCAGTAAAAGGATGAAAGATGCATGTAAGGAAATAAAAATATATACCGTGTCCTGAAAACATCCTACTGAAACAGTCCATAGCTCTGTTATGTGGAAAATAAAACAGGAGCAGCTGATGTGTCTTTTAAATGGGTTATTACAATCATCATTATCTTATGCGAACAACAGTGAGTTTTTCTGGCGTGTGCTTTCAAGGCAGGCTAGTGCTCTCTAATCGGAGCAAAAGAAGATATGCTTCTCTTGCAATTTTTGAAATAACAATTACTTTTCCATTTGATAAATAGAAAAGGAGCACCTAGGAATATTTTCTTCAGATGAGCTATGAGGAACATGTACTCTTTTAGCCTGATAAATACACAAAGAATAAAGCTGATATTCAGTGAATACCCCGTAAACATTTGTTCGATTATTGAAGACATTGCTCTAGATGTCAGGGGAATGGAAAAATTTGTAAGACGCAGGTGTTTGTTCTAAAGTCTCTGTGGTGGAATATGCAAACTTACGCATGGTTCTTATATTAGACAAAAACTACACGTTGTGAAAGAAGCACAGAGGAAGAGATTGATCATTCACAGGACAGTATAGAACCCACAGGGTAGGCTCAGGGTGAGGGGTAATACTGACAAGAACTACTAAGTAGGTAATATTTGAGCAAACCCTAACAGAAAAGTAGAATTTCTGCCCAAGGATAAGAGGTATTACAAGGAGCAGGGGTTGGGGGGGGGGGGGGAAGGAAAGTATGAATAAAGCATGATGCTGTAAAGGTACAAGGCAGAATTATTTTATACCTAAGAAAATAGTTTATTAAATATTTACACAAATTTCCATGCTATCATCTCCAAAGTTGGTCTACCCGTTAGGAAACAGACTAAGAGATTTCCAAAGGCACAGTTGCCCAAACAAGGTGGAAGCTTTCTTCTCCTTTGTGGAGTGGGCTTAACTGGGAGTTGGCTGTCCAGGGCAGGTAGGTCGGTATCTGTGTTCCACAAGGTCATATTACTCTTGTGGAGTACAAGGTCATATTTCTCAGGCTCCTTTTACTCCGTTGTCCTGTTAGCCTCAGTATCGCCCTCATCCAAAAGGTTGAATGAAGCTAGCTCCCTGGAATTGCATCTACACTTCTACACCTGGATAGAGAGAAAAAAGGTGTTTGGGGCACCTGGATGGCTCAATTGGTTAAGCTTCTTGATTTCAGCTCAGGTAATGATCTCACAGTTCATGGGTTTGAACCCCGCATTGAGCTCTGCACTGGCAGCTGTGGAGCCTGCTTGGGATTCTCTCTCTCCCTCTTTCACTGCCCATTCCCCATCTCAAAATAAATAAATAAACTTTAAAAAAAAAAAGAAGAATATGGAGGGTAAGAAGCTTCTTTCAAAGGAAGTGACCTAGATGTTGCTCACATTTAGCCAACAGAGAGGATCCAGCTGGGAGGCTTGTGTCCTATGAGAAGTCCAGAGTTTACTAACATGAAGAAGGGTAGATTGGTTACTATGGGACAATTAAGCAGTTTCTGACATACTAGGTGGTCAACATTCATTGCTTAATTAATAGATGGATAATTAAATGAAAATTGAATGTCTCTATGTTCCATACAAGCCACAGTCTAATATAGGAATCAATAGCCTCTTAGTTCTTTTATGAATTGAAGGAATTGAAGAGCAGTTGTTCCAGATGCTTCTGTGGAGGTGTGTGTGTGTGTGTGTGTGTGTGTGTGTGTGTGTATATAGAGAGAGAGAGAGAGAACATAACCCTTTTATTTTCTAGCACCTGTGACAGTCCTCATGTCTCTCTAAAGGAGACAGGAAATTTGGAGCATTATTGGCCCTTTTAAAGGAAAGGAGTGGGTAGGCACACCCAGAAGTGAGTGAACATCTTCACACGCGGGAATGTGCTACTAGTACAACCAAGCCCACACCTGACATGCTCCCCACCACAGTCTGCTATGCTGTCTCTTTTTTACAAGAAATCTGGAACAGTGCGTAGCAAAACAAATAAATTACTTTTCATCTCTCAGAAAGCAAGTTCAAAGATTGGAGGCACCCGTCCAGAAGTCTGGTCTGAGCAGCTTCAACGAAGAAGCATACTTTCCTTTTCATCTTCCTTGGCTCCCCCCAGCAAGAGACAAGAGGCCCCCGCTTTCCGCACCTTAGAATTCTAGACGGTGTTTAGTTACACTTGGGATCTCGTTGCTTGGGTATCTCTCTTCCATCTTCCAAATCCATCTCTGCAGCAACTGACGTGCATAGGACCGGAAGGTACCATGCGGTGGACGCCACAATCCTTCAGAGACAGTGAAGTCGCCTGTGTTCTGGCACTCTGCTGATTGAGGAAGGAAAAGGGCAAGCCCGAGAGGGCAATGCCAATGCCGATGAGGTAGTTGATGGTATCGTTGTAAAGCGGAACGGCCACCGGGAAGATGGTGCACAGGCAGAAGACAGTGGGGAAGAAAAGACTGAGCTTGAGGGGACGAGGCCCATTAGGCTCCTTCCAGCACAGGTACAGCTGACCGACGATCGAGAGCCCCACAAAGAACCAGTAGCTGAAGCTGTAATGGTTAATGAGCTGAAAGGTGTTCTCCACACACTAGTAGATCAGTACCGTGATAGCACTGAAGAGCAGAGCAGGTACCGGGGTGTGACCCGTTCAACACGAATCATGCAGATGGCATCTGGGAGATGGCCTTCTCTTGAGCCCACAAAGAAAAGCCTAGAAGCAGCCACAATGGAGGCATTGAGGCCACTAAAGCAGGATAGTGCTCATATATATATATATATATATATATGCAAATACACACACACAGTGGGGGTGGAAGGTGGGGTGAAGGCAAAGGTGCAAAAACATTGAACTGCCAGAGAATGCTCAGATGTCATTAGTAATAGCAGTTTTTCTTAGGAAGTGTCCTGGCTCCTTAATTCAGGGGACAATTTCTCAACCTAGAGAAAGGAGGTCGTTTGTAAACCTGTGTCCAACACTGGGACCCTGGGGTGACATCAGCTCCACAACTCCTCTCATGTCTCCTCATCATCTTCAGACACGATGCTCATCTCATGCCTTTGTTTCGGCCATTACGAGATGGGTTCTCCTTCTGGAAGAAACGCACGATGGGATCACACTTCTCTAAGCCTTCATCTTTCTACTCATATCTATATCAGATTTTTTAGAGAAAAATGCGTCTTAAGTTTTGGAAAGGCGCCTCTAGGATTATAAACCTAGGTTCCAATTGTATTTTACATCTGGCTTCAATGAGAAACCTCATACCAAATAAAAAGTATGTATATGTGCATTTGCATGTATACACACGCATACACATAATTTAAAGCTTGCAAACATAAAGTCACTACTTTAGTCCCTGAAGATAAGAACTTGTTTTCACATCTCACAAGTATCACCATCTAGAGCTCAGAATAGGTGGAATTGAATAAATGCGGAATTGAATAATGAGCCCATAATTCCAATGCCATGGAAGTTTGGTCATAAATTAACATACATGTGTCTCTTTGTAGAGTGTGGTTAATCAAAGAAGAATAGTAAGTCTTGGAAAATAGGCAAAATATTGAAGTCTAGAAGTAACCATAGATGTAGAGATAATTCTAAAAACAAAGAAAATGTATGTTTTCATAGATATATCATTTCTATCAGACAAAAAAGCAACATAACATACAGATAGAGATTAATTTTTATCGAAAATGAGGATACTATCTTTTCACGATCTGATGAGGTCAGAGCTAACATCATTATTTTTGTCAGTCTGCTGTTGCTACAATTTCAAAGTGGAGTAAACTCAGGGTTTGCATTCTTTTATTTTTTTAAGTTTTTTTAATGTTTATTAATTTTTTTGAGAGAGAGAAAGAATGCGAGCAAGGGAGGGGCAGAGAGAGAGAGGGAGACACAGAATTCGAAGTAGGCTCCAGGCTCTGAGTTGTCAGTGCAGAGCCTGATGCAGGGCTCGAACCCACAATCTGTGAGATCATGACCCGAGCTGAAGTCGGCCGCTCAACTGACTGAGCCACTCAGGCACCCCTCAGGGTTTATATTCTTTATAGTAAGTGCTGCCTCAGGGTGCCTGGGAGGCTCAGTGGGTTGAGCATCTGACTCTTGATTTCGGGTCAGGTCATGACCCAATGATCGTAGGATCAAGCCTCAATTTGGGTTCTGCTCTGAATGTGAAACCTGCGTAACATTCTCTCTCTCTCTCCTTCTGCCTCTCTACCCCACCCCATAAATAAATAAATAAATAAATAAATAAATAAATAAATAAATAATAAAGCATTTGCTTCCTTAAACACTGGAAGATGCCAAAGTGCCCCAAAGTCAAGAAATGTGAGTCATTGAAGTCTCTACTCATTCATCCACTCCCCTGTTCACTCCTTGAAGAGACTCCAGGTTAATTTATAACACTTGCCCTCAAGAGTCTTACAGTCTAGTAAGGCATTTCCATTCTAGAGGAGCACTAGTGTCTACAGTTTGATCTTCCACACCTCTCTGTAAGGATATTTTTTGTGTATACCCATCATTTTTGTTCATTTCTCTATAAATTACTTATGTGTGCTACCATGCTAATTCCATACATTAGAAATAAAAAGAATACAAATACTTTGATAATGAGAAATAAAAAGGAAATCATGTTTGGGGGCACCTGGGTGGCCCAGTCGGTTAAGCGTCTGACTTCAGCTCAGGTCAGGATCTCACAGTTTGTGAGTTCAAGCCCCACGGTGGGCCCTGTGCTGACAGCTCGGAGCCTGGAACCTGCTTCGGATTCTGTCTCCTCTCTCTGCCCCTCACCCACCTGTGCTCTGTGTCTCTCTGTCTCTCGAAAATAAATGAATGTAAAAAAAGAATTTTAAAAAAAGGGAAATCATATTTTGAAGTGAGTAGTTGAATCCGATGGCTTCAGAATACCATTAGTTAATATCTTTTTACACAATATACTTAATGAAAGGTTCAAGTTAAAGGTGGTGGATGTAAATTCATTTTATGTAGCCAGCGTTCTTGGTATTTTTCTTTTGGCTGACCATTTGACAAATAGGATGTGACTGTCAATGTTTTTACCCTGTTTAGTGGCTGACAAAGAGCTTTATTAATAGTAAAAAAAAAATGTCCTGGCTGCTATTTTCTTTTTGATCCCTTGGACTTGCATTAATAATGTTGTTTTAAACAACAATTTCCAGAAAGAATATTTTTAAGCTTCTAGTTTTTATGATGAGGGTGTTTTAGTGATAGCCATAAAACCACACAACGGGAACATCCCCAAACTGTATCATGTTGCAATATGCAGAGATCAAATTAGATCAAATGGTCTAATAAAGGTATTGTTACTAACACCTTCTCACAGTAAGCCAGCACTCTTGCCTTAGCTTACTTTACGCAGAGGGCATGACGTGCAGTCGTCTGACATACAGGACCAATCGCGGGCTGAGGGAAGAACCAGTAACAATTAACTTACTTAGTGTAGTAGAGCTCAGTTCTTCCTTTTTGATAAATAAAAAAAAAGTAAGAGGAGAAATTCTAATATTTTTATTGCACCCCAAATGGATCGTTTTGTGCACCCCACTTTGGAGACCACTGTAGTAGAGAGTTGGGTTAAAAATAACTATTCCAAGGAGTTTGAGCCCTGTCCGCTTCAAGAAAACCAAGGTATCATGGTGGTGGTTTGGTTCTGCTTAATTAGTATTTAGTAGTATTTAGTATTTCATTAGTATTTAGTAGTATTTAGTAATTAGTAATGCAATTTTTATGCTTTTCATACTGATTGTGTGCTCCATCTTAGGCCCAGAAAACAACCAGTTACCATCACGGTAAACCTATAGTTTTAGGGAAAACTTTCATCAGAACCGTTGACTCAAGTCTTAGAATAAATAAGGTCAGACTCAAAACCATAAAGTGATTGGGGGTGGCTCAGTCAGTTAAGCGTCTGACTCTTGATTTTGGCTCAGATCATCATCCCATGGCTTGTGGGTTTGAGCCCTGGTTCAGGCTCTGTGATGACACTGTGGAGCCTGCTTGACATTCTCTCTCTCTCTCTCTCTCTCTCTCTCTCTCTCTCTCTCTCTCTCTTTCTCTGCAACTCTTCCACTCACACGCACACACTCTCTCTCTCAAAATAAATAAGTAAACTTAAAAAAATATATAAAGTGATTAGAGAACAATGTAAAAGATGAAATAATCCAGTACTGCAAATAACTTTACATGGTGGGCTATAAATGAAGAGATTAACATGTATTCACTGAATGAAAAAAATCTTTTAAAAAGAATATTACTGAGGTCTGGACTTTATAGAAGAGACACATCTTGGCTGGAGAGGTATTTCCTCAAAGGAAACCAAAAAACAAAACAAAACAAAACAAAACAAAACAAAATGAAAAAACCAGCATGCAGTGTGAAGAGGCAATAAGGATAATAAAGACATTATTTTTATTTATGAATTGATATCTTTCACCTCTAGATACAAGACTACAATGTGAACTGTCAGTGCAACTTGAGAAATGGTCAAAACTGAGGAATTCTGAGTTATTGGGTATGGCCTGATGGAGAGACCTAAGTCAGATCTATTATGTTTATCTGGTCTTAGAGTTATATTGGTGACAAATAAAGCTTCGGGTAGAGAATTCTGTAGATTTTTAAAAAATCACTTGTCTCAGTTTCTACCTTCTCTACAAAAAAACAATATTTTAGCATTTATTGAAGACTTAATACGCATTGGGAATTACAGGACGCAATCATTGCATAACCATGCAATATGAATATTCCTATCTTGCAAATGATAAAATGGAAGCCCAGGGTCACAGAGCTGGTGACACCAGCGCCACCTGTCTTTGAGTTACTGCCTTTGGAAGTGATGTCAGGAAACAGCAATATAGTATTGTAGCATTTTGCCTCCTTTAAAAACAAGAAAAAATAAATAAAACAAAGGAAAGCAAAACCAAAAAAAAATTATTTACAGGTATATAGTTAGGACTTTTAGGTTTCTAAAAAATGTATTATCACACATAAAGGTGTAAGGAAATCTTTAGGAAGTCAAAGAATGCAAAGACACATTGGAGCACATTAAGAACTACTGATAAAGGAATCATAGCTACCTGAATTGTTTAAGAAAGACATCAGAAAACCCTAGGGAGCTGTCAGAGGAAAAAAAATAAATAAAAAGACAAGCAGAAGAATTGGAAAAGGCCTGGAGAGATTGAAATTTGTCTGCATTGTACCTCTCTTTTGACAATTCACATCCATCTTCAACAGAATCATTGTTTATTCTTATTATGCCAGGTTTCCTTTTCTGGTCTGCTGGTTCTCTCGGGTTTCGTAGGCCAGTAGTTTGAGTTTTCAAATTTCAAAAACATTTGGGATTTCAAAAGGACAAAATATAAAGGATACCCAGCAGCACAGTTTACTTAGGAGATTTTAATCATAATATTCTGCATAGTGTATGAGACTTTCTACCTCAACTGTCTGTCTCCTTTCTCTTTAGTGTCTGGGGAAAAGCCAAGAACTCCTCCCTCCAGCTTAAATACCCTACAAAATGTTGGTGGAAGTATTTGGCCTGTTCTATCTTCCTGATTCCCTTTTTGCTGTAACAAACCCAATTAACTAGCAAGAGCTGCCATTGACAGTGTAATAAACTGGGTCATGGGTAGAGAGTCAAGTGCGGCCTTAGGACTTCGCTGTCATTACCTTAGGGAGTTTGGCAAGTTTCCGAAATGCCACAGTGCAACCTGGGTCTGCATTCTCTAGCTTTTGAGACTCAGAAGACTTTACTGCAGCCGTGGCCGGGAATAAACTGTAAATGCTGACACCACTGAAGAGGTGCCAAAGTGAAGTGATCACAACTTAATCTGAGCCAAAAGGCATTTCTCTGCAACAGGCACAAAGAAAGAGCAAACTCCCATAACCCATACATAACACACAAACCATTGCAAAAGAGATTCAACACCACCATGCCAGACGCCAAGTGAGTTATTTCTCTCCTTCCCTGCCTCACCCTAGTTTCCTCCCACTTGGTCACACATGGTAAGCATTCATCTAACGCCAACTACAGTCCCTCAGTCTTATCAGGAAATCTGCACTCCCCATTATTTGAGCACGATGGAGCACATATTTCCAACGTAAAACGACTGACATCATTATTATTTTAATTAACTAGTTCCCAGTTTGCATTCTTTTTCTCCCTTTTCCCTCTCTTACCACAGCACCCATCCCCCATCCCATCCCAGCCACACACACACACACACACACACACACACAGAATTTAGTTTGCTACACTCAGTTACAAGTTATTATAAATTTAGAACTCAGACCTCACAGTAACAGGGATTGCTTTTGGATCACCTGTGAGCTGTCACAGACACTTAGCATCACTAAAATGTTGACCAGGGAAATGATAGCATTGTCGCATTGAGGTCTTTTAACTATGCTTTGACTTTGTCAGCATTTAGACAATGGACAATAGATTATTTTCTCCAACACTTTGACCAAATGAAACACTGGTTACTAAGTTATGTTATCTTCATCAACAAGATCCAAAATAAAAATTGTTAGCACATTTCATCCATGGTGAGCATGAACAAAATTTTGCTATGTACAAAACAGTGTTGTTTCGTCAGTGCATCACACACACACCCTTTTGTAAGAACTGTGCACATGTATGATTGACTTAAATATTTTCAGAGACTTAACAAAGAGACAATATTGGAATCCCGATTTCTTAAACAAGCCTTTTACATTTTTCAGTGCATTCTTTAAAGAGGGTTTTGACCACACACATGTACATTTTTTAATTTGGAAGACTAGTTTCCTGTTATAATCAACACAGATTACTTTGGGACTTAAAAAAAAGTCAGGCAAATCCTCTAAATTGTTGAACTCTCTGGGTACATGTATCTTCTGCCTGTTAAGTTTATTTACTTTATATAGTTTCCCTTCTTTTCTTGCTTTAGAGCCTGTTCAGTATCACTGACTAAATCATAGAAAGAACCCCAAGATGATCTACAAAGCCACAATTATTGATGCAAGCGAATGCTCATTTAAAGAATCAGGGTAGGTATTGGTAACTTCTATTTTTAAATGACTCTATAGTCAGAAAATATAAACAATGTTTTCAATTATAAAATGATATTCATATATTGTATAGAGTCAATGATTCATTTGAAAAAAAAACACTCAAACACTCATAATTTTAAAAAATAAATTCTATACTTATATATTTTCCTTTTCCCTGATACTGTTTTGTCTCATATTTTAAGAATGCTTTATCTTCACAGTAAATTTTTTTTGTTGTTTTTTGTTGTTAAGTTGTTTTGTTGTTTAGACACATAATGCAGAATGTCTACTTACAAAGTCATGGCCACGTACATCCAATTGAGCTTAGACATCCAGTTGAGTGTTGTCCTTTAAGACTGACATCTTAGGGGAAATGAACTTACTACAGATTTGTCCTAACTTCAGTAACACTCATCCATAAGTGGCCCCTGAGTTGCTACTGTTTAGTAGTGGCACTTGAGTTGAAGAGGGGGATTCTTTAAGAACAAAACACCTGGTGACCAACAGAAGGGTCCAGAAGAAGATGGAGAATAGAGGGTAGATGAAGGGGTGAGAATGGCTCCAGATACTCACATGACCAAGGGGATGTGATAACATTAACCTGGTGGGCAATGCATGAGTAGAGAAAGTTCAGGGAATAGTTTATATTCTGGAGAAAATAATGGTAGGCAAAAAACCTGGGTTTAAACTCCTAATAACCAAACAAATCACTTCTTTTTCTTCTCTCTCTTATTTCTTCTTCCATAAAATGAGAATGATTATATTCAATTGGAAACCTTGGTGGCCTTGACATGAATCTGTACGAGGTTTTGTCATTTTTGTAATAGAAATAAAACATGTTTCATTATGGGATTTAACACAGATTGTCTCTTTGATCCTTCCAGGTTGTCCTTTTTTTTTTAATTTTTTTAATGTTTATTTATTTTTGAGAGAGACAGAGACAGACTGCGAGTGGGTTAGGGGCAGAGAGAGAGGGAGACACAGAATCCAAAGCAGGCTTTAGGCTCTGAGCTGTCAGCACAGAGCCCAACGTGGGGCTCGAACTCATGAGCTGTGAGATCATGACCTGAGCCGAAGTCAGACGCTCAACTGACTGAGCCACCCAGGTGCCCTTCCAGATTGTCCTTCTTGAATTATTTGCTAGATTTTAGAAAATAGGTAACAGAATGTTTTCTTGGCTACTTTGGCCAAATGAAAATCTGTTAGTTTATGTTACTTTCATCAACAAGATCCAAAGATAGAAAGACCTAAACATATTGTCAGCTTACTCTATCAATATGGAGCTGCATACAAGTGGTGCTGGGAAAACTGGACAGCAACATGAAGAAAAATGAACCTGGAACACGTTCTTAGATACATGAAAATTAACTCAAGATGGATGAGAGACCTAAATGTCAGACAGGAAGCCATAAAAAAATCCTCGAGGACAAAGCAGGCAAAAACGTCTTTGACCTTGGCCACAGCAACTTCTTACTCAACACATCTCCAGAGGCAAGGGAAACAAAAGCGAAAATGAACTATTGGGACCTCATCAAAATAAAAAGCTTCTGCATAGTGAAGGAAACAATCAGCAAAACTAAAAGGCAGCCAACAGAATGGGAGAAGATATTTGCAAACGACATATCAGATAAAGGGTTAGTATTCAAAATCTATAAAGAACTTATCCAACTCAACACCCAAAAAACAAATAATCCAGTGAAGAAATGGGCAAAAGACATGAATAGACACTTCTCCAAGGAAGACATCCAGATGGCCAACAGACACATGAAAAAATGCTCAACATCACTCATCATCAGGGAAATACAAATCAAAACCACAATGAGATATCACCTCACACCTGTCAGAATGGCTAACATTAACAACTCAGGCAACAGCAAATGTTGGGGAGGATGAGGAGAAAGAGGATCTCTTTTGCACTGCTGGTGGGAATGCAAACTGGTGCAGCCACTCTGGGAAACAGTATGGAGGTTCCTCAAAAAATTAAAAATAGAACTACCCTACGACCCAGCAATTGCACTACTGGATATTTATCCAAGGGATACAGGTATGCTGTTTCGAAGGGAAACATGCACTCCAGTGTTTACAGCAGCACTATCAACAATTGCCAAAGTATGGAAAGAGCCCAAATGTCCATCGATGGATGAATGGATAAAGAAGATGTGGTATATATATACAATGGAGTATTACTCGGTGATCAAAAAGAGTGAAATCTTGCCATTTGCAACTACATGGCTGGAACTAGAGGGTATTATGCTAACTGAAATTAGTCAGTCAGAGAAAGACAAAAATCATATTACTTCACTCATATGAAGACTTTAAGACACAGAACAGATGAACATAAGGGAAGGGAAGCAAAAATAAAATAAAAATAAGGAGGGGGACAAAACGTAAGAGACTCTTAAATATGAAGAACAAACTGAGGATTACTGGAGGGGTTGTGGGAGGGGGGATGGGCTAAATGGGTAACGGGCACCAAGGAAATCTACTCCTGAAATCATTGTTGCACTATAACTATAACTATAACTATAACTATAACTATAACTATAACCATAACTAACTTGGATGTAAATTTAAAAAAATAAATTAAATAGAATAAAAAAATGTGGAGCTGCATGGATTTTCATCTCCAAAGAGCAAATCATCAAAGAGCAGTATTCCATAGGGAGAGAAGTCAAACCTGCTTAGTTTCCTAAAAAGACCAAAATATTCAAAAGAATATTTTTTTCAAATGAGTTGTTGGCATGCCAAAAGTTCTAGGTGCTAAAACATTAATTTCTAAACCATTCTAGTTGTTTACAGATTAGATTTCTGAATTAGAATTGCTGTCTGATCCTTCTGCCTATTAGTCTGTAAGATGGAATAACCATGCATTCATTCAAAATTTGTTTGGCCTCCACCACAAGACAGGCTATATTTTAGGCATTGAGGACCCAGCAGTGAACAAGACCTAGTTGCCATTCTCAAGGTCTACATGGTCTAAGTGGGATGTGGAAACAGTAGTGGGTGTATGCAGACAAGCCAATTAAATAAAGCAATTCCACAGGTAAACATTGACAGCTGTGAGGTTCATAATATCGGTAAACACTCCAAGAGGGCTTAGTATGTGGCAGGTATACATGTAATATGTCATTTAAACCCCATAGCAACCATAAAGGATGGGCCCTTACATTTACAGAGGAAAATACAGATTTAGTAGATTCCCCAAAGTCCCCCAAAGTAATTGGCTGAGAATTTGAACCTCAGTACTCGAATGCCAGGTGCCTTATAGCACTTTCACTGGATTAAGTTGAGACTGAATGATAAAAAAAAAAACAAAGTATCCAAGAATGGAGATGGTAGCTATGGCAGAAATATAGAGAAGATTGGTGTAGAAAGGGAAAATGACCCAGAGAAAGAAGAGGATGTGATGTTTTCATGGAATACTCAGCACTACAGAATGGCCAAAGCACAGAGTTCAGGGAGAGGGAGTAAAGACGCAGAGCTGAGGAGACAGGTTACACCTTGCAGGATGGTCTGCTTCAAAGTTGGTGCTTCAGAGGCTCCTCCAGGCTGTAGAGTGGAGCCTTGGGCTAGGAAGCAGAGAAGGTAATTTCATCTCAGTTTCCCAGGGACTTTGTTTTTGGTGAAATGGTGTTTTTTCCTTCCAGATTTTTGTTCTAGAACTTAAAAAGATGCTGCAGGCGACTTAATTCTTATGTTATAGTTCAGAAAGCTAAATTTCAGCATGGTAAAGTGACTCGCCAAGGTCACTAGTTAGCAAATTCTAACTAAAACTCTGATGCCCTTTCTTATCTCCAGTGTCTCTTTACCATATGGCTGTCTTACTATAATAAATTTAACGTTGAATACTGATTTTGAAAACATAATCTTTATCACTGGAAATGAACCTACTTTTTCTACTCACAGTTTTTCTCTTCTTAGCACACACAATGCCAGATTTATCATCCTGAAATACAATTCTAAACACATTACTCCTTTATTTCTATGTAATCATAAAATATTCAATTATGGTCAATAAAAATAATATGTTCTTAGAGTGAATAAGTATGTTATTTTTCACTTCGCCCTATAAATTACACAGACTCAGTAAAATCACTTTGGAGACCATAAAACAAATCAGGAGAATGCATTTTCTTTCCCACCAAATTAATATTATGTATTGTTTTGTATTACAGCACTTGGTCACAAATTTGGTTTTATCAGAGAGTTGCAAAGAGCACTTCAGAAAATAAGAAAGCAAAGTGAGTCCATCAACAAGTTTGCTAATCTATCATTCCATATTTTCCTTCTGATAACCTTCACCTATCAACTGAGTCACCATTTTAACTCTTCGTGATAATTACCATTCATCTTATCTCCACAAATTTCCTTCATGGAGAAGGAGTGCATTTGCCCTATAGATACAGCAGGCTTTGAATGGAAACTCAAAAAGGATGTATTGTGTTCTCGAAAAAAAAAGAAATGAACCAGTATACATTTAAAAGTGTTAAGAACAATTTCATAAAGTCATTACCATTTAAAATCTGCCTCTGCAAATTTCATATTTTCCACTGGCTGGTCTTCCCCACAAAAGAAGATTCGAGAAGGTTTCCCCTGGGACACGGTGAGCCAAGGAATGTGTGCACTTTAAGCCGGTGGCAAGTGTAAGCTTTGATGGCTGTAGAAAGCCCTGGCATCCTGGAAGTCAGAGCAGAGCTCACCAGATGCCTTTGTGTGTTCTGATTCCTAAAACGGAAGGCCCATGGTGACCTGCCTGCTTTGCATGTCTGGCTGTGTCTACAAGCAGAACTCAGGAATCGACGGTCCCAACACAAAGTCTCAGAAACTATGGATCTTCATCCGTCTCCAGGGTATCTCACGGTCTGCACACATTTTCTGTAGTCTACTAAAATGAAAATCACTAAATAGTGTTGTGCGCCTCTAACAATATCACAACGATGAAGCTCTTCCCGTTTCCCACAGAGAGCAAGCAGAAGACTAAATCCTTCTTTTTACATATTTAAAAATATTATGCAACTCATCTGTAGAGAAGTTTGATATATATCTGAAGCTTCCATGCCTTAAAATTTGAGAGAAAACTGAAAAAGAAAAAAAATGCTTACTTATTCATGAAGCATTACGTTTTCAAACATAGCAGAATACTGGAAGTCAGAGAATTGAAACCTGAAATAGTTAAACTTGCAAAGAGACTCATTCATTATTTTTCAGAAAGGAAAATCTTCTTAAAGCTAAAGCATTCAATTCTTGGTTTCAATCCAAAGGTTCTGTTCAGTTGTTTTGAAGTTACAGGGAAAAAAATGTACTTTTCCTATCGTACCCATTGACATTTTTAAACAAAAATAATTCAAAGATATTTAAACAGTACAACTTCAAATGTCTGTTGTTAATCCATTGTGGGGAAGAATCTGTAGAAGAGAAAAGAACTATGAAAAAATAAACTTAGAGTTTGGTCATTCTTTCAAACACTGAATCAAACTGAAATCCTTCTAGGTTTATGATTGTACTATCAAAGTTGGTTTATTTCTAACTAAAAGAGAATACAGATTCCTGTATTGTCTCTTCCAAAAGTATTTTTTATGGGAAAAAATATGAAACTATTGTGTTTACACTCATAGAACAGAATCATCACATGCCAGGAAATTGTTTCACTCTTTGTGAAGTGCTAAATTAGCCTAATTATCCTACCATTTCAGAAAATTTCTTGGTGAGGGCTACTCTCCACTTTGTAAGATCATACAAAGTGGAACGAACGTGTGATCTTTTATCCAAATGTTTGTGTTACAATTTAAATTCGAATTCTACTCTTAAGTGATCGAGGGTGCACAATTTAATCAAGGAAAGAATATAAAATACAGTAGCCCAGAGATAAAGTTTACAGATGTGTCACTGTAAGTTATTCAGCTTCTTGCATTTCGAGACAGTGGAAAATCGATGGGTTTAAATTCTTGGGTAAGATAGTCTATCTCTTGCAATCTTGGTTTCTTTATAACATGCAGATAACTGCAAGATATGTGTAACAAAACAGGAGTTACGTGCAAAAGAATATAGATACTATCTGCCACAGTACATACTTAGCAACTGTTAGTTTCATTCCCCTTTTAGAGGCAAACATTCATTAATATAATTAAAAATCATAAAATGCAAGTAAGAGGAAATGATGCTTAATTACCAATACTGTACTAAACAAATTTGAGCAATAAATTAATTTACTCTCCATTGAATCAGTGTTTTTCAAGTTACTGTTTACACACGATTAGTGCATACGAAATCAACTTAGTCCGTTCTAACCAGAGAGGAAGAAAGAGAAAAGAAAAAGAAAGAAAATATCAGAGTATATCATACTTAGAAGAGTGTTGCTCCATTAAACTTTCATTTGGGTTACAAGTGTGGCACGTCTATATTGAACACTAGGTCACAAGGTCAAATGTGTTTCTTACTGTGGGTTGCAATTTTTTTTCAAAAAATAAAAAGACATTGCTTACTTAATCTGTTCTTTCAATTCTGATATCATTTTCTATTTTTTACTTTACAATGTGTATATAAAGATGGCTCTCCAGCTAGTGCTCGAAAATTCACTTACGCGTTTTCATCAACCTGGACACATTTTCCACAGCCAAACGAAATCGAACATTCTGGTTGGCTGGCCAAAAACTAGAATATATTGAGCAATTACTAGTTGTGAGACACTGTGCTATACACACACTTTTATTTAATCTTCAAAACTGCTTTATGAAGGGTTATTGTCTTCATTTTACAAGGAGGAAACTGAGGCTCAGTGAAGGGAACCCAAAGATGAGATTAAATTCCAGTTTTGTCTCCTTCCACACCCTTGCTTTTCACCACTAAATTGCGACACGTTCTCAGGTGGAATATAATAATCTAGCATGGTAAGTGGAGAAATGGTTCCCATAGCTCCTGCTTCCTTGGCAAAATTCTGCCGAGTGTGGAGTCAAACAGGCTGGGGAAAGATTGCACCACACAAAGGAAACTGAACAGAGTTGGTGGAGAACACTTTTCTCATAGAGCAAATTAGGTCTATCAGTGACTGCTTTAGTCATAACACAGTTTAGCCTTTTAAAGAGTCAGAATTGTATAAATACAGTACAGGAAGTTCAAAAAGTAATATTTTAGAAGCCGCATTCTTTTCTCCAGAACAGACAGCACAGAAGGTTCCATTTCCCACATTAAAACACTCTGTCTTCTCCATGGGACACAGTGAAACATTTACTAAGAAGTCCGAACAGCCAGGAGCATGAACCCTGATTCTTTCCACTGTGTTCACAAGAGCAATGGATTCAATGGCAGTCCAGGATTCTGAAATAGCCTGTTGAGATTTCTTTGCTCATGCTCAGCTAATATGAATCACTTTGACTAAGTATTGCCCTGCTGTGCAGAATGGTATTCTGACATTATTAATTCTTGGCTCAGTTAAATTGACCACAATAAGAGCTTTCTCCAGCCAGAGATAGAGCCTATCAAGCTCTTATGAATGTCGGCATTAAGTTTAACTATGGACCCAGATCCAAATTTTAAAATATAATAAACACTCTCCCAAGATATAATACAATGAGCCAGCTACTAAAACCCATCATAGCAGGGCAATTGTGAAACGCCACATGGAACCTAAACTTTGAATGTATCATATAAGAACATGCTATAAAATGGGACTTCTTCAGTGGATTTCCAAAATGCCTACTTTAAAAAAAATGCATTCATCTAGGTTTTCTTTCTTCTTTTTTTGCTTATGTGTAGCTACTCGGTTCAAATCTGAATTAACCGACATGATACCAAATGGTCTTAAAAATACCCCGTTACAAAATTTCTCACTTGTAAATGGTATATACCGGAAATAAGATGTTATAAAGAGCCTGTAGAAAGTATGAGAATCACCAAGAGGCATGCTTCACTTGAGCCAAATCTAGCACTACCACTGGTATAAGGAAAGACACCCGGAAGTGGCTTGGGAAATTTACTTTCAAACGTGCCAATGTGTTTTGAACTAACATTCTCTCTTAAAAGCAAACATTTGGAGTGGAATTCCAACCAAATTGGTCAAAACCGCTGTATTTAGACTAGAAACAACCCCTCAAGTCTCTCAATTCGTGTCCTTTGGGAACAGGACAGTCATTTAATGAAGAACCTGGAATTTGTTTACTTTTTCAGGAACTTAGTAAGAAATGATCATTCACTTTTCAATGATGAACTTTAAAACTGTGGACTTTCCTTGAATCCCCACTCTCATTAGCTCAAATTTTATTTATAAAGGCATATTTAATACTATGATGCCATTCAGCTCATGTAATATTATATTGAGTATGGAAAAAGAATCATAACTATAGCAGCTTAAAATGTAATTATTATACTCTATGTTATGGTTTTAGCAGTTGGTCTCAAAGTCATTTCTCTCCAAGTTCTTTTTCTGTTGATTTTTTAAAAATTAATTCATTACTTTGGTAGGGCATATTTTCTGATTGCCTGTATAATAAAGGCTCAGTATAGATGAATTTGAGAAATAGAAAAAACACAAATGAAAAGAAAAAATTTCCCCTGCCACACACACAAAAAAATCACCAACATTTAGAATTTTATCCTTCTAAACACGGGTTCAATGCATATAAGCATGCATTAAGTTTTTAACAATGTATCAGCATATAGCACATTCCCAAGAAACTGTAAATCACAAGTAATTGCCCTTGTTAGTAAAAGTTTTTCAAAAATATTTTTAAGAGTCGCAAATTTTATACTCCTGGAATGGATAATAATTTAACTTTTTTTTAAATATTATTAGGCATTTGGTTTTGTCCAATTTTTCACTATTATAACACATTATTGTGAATCTCTTTTATATACTTTTTATATTCATTATTTCTTAGAGATAGAATTGCTATGTCACAAGGGCCAAGATGTTGCCCAATTCCTCCAGAGAGATAGAAATTGTACCTTCTCCTACCTGTGCCATCAGAGTCTGGTTACGTTGGAGATTATCGGTGTATTAGGCAGCCGCTAACATGGTGCCCAGTGATTCTCTCCCCGTTAGTGTGGGAAACACGTAATGACTTGCTTCTACTGAATAGAATATAGTAGAAATGATGGGCTACTACCTCAGAGACTGGGTTATAAAAAGACTACTTCTGTCTTATTCTCTCTCTGTCTCTCTCTGTCAATCTCTCTGTCTCATCACTTGTGCTGGGAAAAGCCAGCCACCATGTTGTTGAAGCCCAGTGGAGAAGCAGACGTGATATGTTGGAAAGAGAATCCTTCAGCCTCAATCTTGAGATGACTGTAACTTCGTGAGAAACCCGGAGCCAGAACCACCTGGCTAAGCTGCCCCAGATCCTTGACTCACAGAAACTGTGAGAAACAGTCTGTTATTGTAAGTTGTTAGGTTTTAGGGTAATTTGTTCGACAGCAATCAGTAACTAATACAATAATTTTTTGTTTTAATCTTCGCCAATTTTCTACGTCTGTAGAAAGACTGAACATTGTTTTTCATTTGTTCATTGGCCACTTACAGTTCTTTTGTTAAAAATTATGTCATCATGTTTTCCTTTCTCCTGATTATTTCATAAGAGCTCATTATGTATAAAAGGTACAGCTCCTTAACCATTATGTGTTGCACATATTTCCTTCTCAGTTTTCCAGTTTGTTTATATTTCTCTAGACACTGAAGGACATGAAAAAGTCTTTCCATTTGTTGTTGAAAAAGTCTATCCATATCTCCTTTTATGGTTTCTTCTTTTGTGTTTATGCAGAGAAAAGTCTTCTTCATCCCTAAATTAAATACATATCCACTTATATTTTCTAATAGTTTTAGCTAGTGAAACCAGAAGCATGTACCTATTTGTTACAATTTTATTTGTATTATATGGAGCAAGGATATAAATTTTTCCTTCCAAATAAATTTCTGATGGTCCCAGAAATATGTATTTAATAATATCTTCTCATATGGATTTACATTCTGTCTTTATAAATTCTTAGAGTGGCACTTCTCAAGGTGTGGTCCACGGATCCCAGAGGTTTCTTAGAAAATGTCATGGTCTCCACAAGTTTAAAACTACTCCCATAATAATACTAAGGCATTATTTGAATATTTTACTGTCTTGACCATTGCACTGATGAAGCAGGTAGAAGTTTGGGATGCCTTAGCACCAATCAAGGCAGTTTCAACACCTATGTTCTAGTCATTGTTTTCCTCACCTCTACATACTTGTACTTAAAAAAAAAAAAGGCAGCTTGCTTACAAATTACTTTGATAAGCAAAAATGAACTCTTGGGACCTCATCAAGATAAAAAGCTTCTGCACTGCAAAGGAAACAATCAACAAAACTAAAAGGCAGCCGGCGGAATGGGAAGAGATATTTGCCAATGACATATCAGATAAAGGGTTAGAATTCAAAATCTATAAAGAACTCACCATACTCAACACCTGAAAAACAAATAATCCAGTGAAGAAATGGGCAGAAGACATGAATAGACACTTTTCCAAAGAAAACATCCAGATGGCCAACAGACATATGAAACGATGCTCAACTTCACTCATCATCAGGGAAATACAAATCAAAACCACACTGAGATACCACCTCACACCAGTCAGAGTGGCTAAAATGAACCACTCAGGAAAACACAGATGCTGGTGAGGATGTGGAGAAATAGGAACCCTCTTGCACTGTTGGTGGGAATGCAAACTGGTGCAGCCGCTCTGGAAAACAGTGTGGAGGTTTCTCAAAAAATTAAAAATAGAGCTACTCTATGACCCAGGAATAGCACTACTAGGAATTTACCCAAGGGATACAGGAGTGCTGATTCATAGGGTCACATGTACCCCAATGTTAATAGCAGTGCTTTCAACAATAGCCAAATTATGGAAAGAGCCTAAATGTCCATCAACTGATGAATGGATAAAGATGTGGCTTACATATACAATGGAATACTACTTGGCAATGAGAAAGAATGAAATCATGCCACTGGCAGCAATGTGGATGGAACTGGAGGGTATTATGCTAAGTGAAATAAGTCAAAGAAAGACAGATATCATATGTTTTCACTCATATGTGGAACTTGAGAAACTTCCCTTCCCCCATGGAAAGGGGGGGAAAGTCGGAAAAAAAAATAGTTACAAACAGAGAGGAGGCAAACAATAAGAGATTCTTAAATACAGATAACAAACTGAGGGTTGATGGGTGGGGGTGGGAGAAAGGGAGAGGGGAAATGGATGATGGGCATTGTGGAGGGCACTTGTTGGGATGAGCACTGAGTGCTGTATGTAAGCGATGAAGCATGGGAATCTATCCCCAAAACCAAGAGCACCCTGTACACACACTGCATGTTAACCAATTTGACAATAAATTATATTTAAAAACAAAACATAAAAAATAAATACATAAAACTTTTTTCTCTCACAAAAAAATTTAAAAAACATTTTAAAAAGGACTTTGATGAAACAGTAACAATTATTAATTTTATTAAATTTCAGACCTCGACTACTCATCCCTTTAATATTCTGTGTGACATAACAGAAGGTACACTTAGGGCACTTCTACTGCATCGTGAAAAATGATAGTAATCTTGAGGAAAAACACTTGAGCAATTCTTGGAATTGAGAGCTTTTTCATGAAACATTATTTTACTCGAAAGAATGGCTGATAGACAAACAATGGTCATTCAGGCTTAGGTATCTGGCAGACATTTTCTTGGAAATGAGCTAAGTGAACCTGCCACTCTAAGGAAAACAAAGTATTTCCAAAGACAAAATTTTAGCTTTCAAGTGAATATTCAAGTTTTGGGAAACTTGTATCTAACATCATAATCTTGACATCGTAAGTATTGGGTGGATCTATGAACCACCCAATACTTAAAGATACTTCTGATGATATCAGTGATAGTATTAACAAATGTGATTTTTTTAACATTGTATGGTAAAATCTCTCAGCGTCTAGAACACCTGCATAACTCAGTTCAAAGTATAAGATAGAAAAATGGACTGTAGAGTGCAAAAAGTTCATTTAATGATAAGATTTCAGATTTTATAATCTTTAGGAAACTACCATGCGGTGAATTCTAGTGTGGCATTAAAGAAACATACTGACATTTCCTCCATTATTCAACTACATATTCGTGTGAGACCAGGTTTTCTTAACATACATTAACCAAACCAACATAAGGCAACCAACTGAATGCAGATGCACACATGAGAACCCGGCTGTCTTCTACTGAACGTGATATTAGAAAGAATTGAGAGGGGCGCCTGGGTGGCTCAGTCGCTTGGGCGGCCGACTTCGGCTCAGGTCATGATCTCGCGGTCCGTGAGTCCGAGCCCCGCGTCGGGCTCTGTGCTGACAGCTCGGAGCCTGGAGCCTGTTTCAGATTCTGTGTCTCCCTCTCTCTGACCCTCCCCCGTTCATGCTCTGTTTCTCTCTGTCTCAAAAATAAATAAACATTAAACAAATTTAAAAAAAAAAAAGAAAGAATTGAGAAAGTGTAAAATGGTGGCACTCTTATCACTAATTTATTTTATAGTTTTCTAAAACATGTTGTTTATGTTAATTTGCAGTGGGTTTGTTATGGCGACTTAAATGAATTAATATGTGAAGATTTTAATAATTTTCCAGCTTTAATTTCTTATCCAGTAAATATCAGTAGATATAACCCACATAAACAAGATGTCTTTGGCATTCCACTTTCTTTTTTTCCTTGTCCATGTCACGTCTACTGGATCCTTTCTATTGGCAGGTAAATATACTCAAGTCCTTACTCCACTTCTAGATACCGTTCCTCACCTTCCCATCAAAACCAAACCCAATCTTCTCTTGGCTTCTCGGTAAAAACAAATGTCATAGTTTTCTTTCCTCAATGGCATCTCGTGCTCAATCAACTTGGACAACTCGTCATCCTTATCTTGCTTTTCCACGTATGGAGTCACTCAAGGCTGAGTCCTAGGACTTCTTCCAGTCTTATTCTTCCTTCCCTCTATCAGTCAGCTCATCCATATATAGGCCTATACAAAGTCCATCAATATTTACTTCTCGATTGTATTTCATTTTATATAAGCACATGTTTTCCCCCCTCTCTTTTTCATATTACTATAAATATTTAGTTGGAAACAACTGCTGAAAATGGAAATGCCTCATCCATCTTCTGTGTGGATCTATGAGCCAGAGCATAGCATTAAATAGGGGAAAGTGGATTAGATCCAAAATTCTGCCAATTATGTTCCATCTTGACATGTTTTTAATGGCTCTACAAGGCTATAGACAAGACTTTGGAAAGGGCAGGCACTTCTGATTTATATAAAAGACTTACATTGCTGCTAGTAGAAACTGGTCATGTAAGTGAATTAAAACACAGTCCACTACAAAGGCCTATACTTTCCTTCAAGAAATTTATAAGCTTCTGTTATCAGTAGCATAAATCAGCCACACAACCATATCAACTAAACCAGATTATATAGATTATAATAAGGGACTCTGTGGCTGAAATAATTCCATAAAAATTTAGCTGCTAGGTCTGCTTTGTTTTATACCAAAAGTTTTCATCAATCTTGCTTTTGTTATTAGGTTTTCTGGGACTCTCTTTCATCCAAGTCCACTTTTAGCCATCAGTTTTGAAGTGTTTCCTCAATTGGACCTACCAAATCTAAAGTCAAGATTTTCTCATCTCTGCTCATGCCATTGCCCTCCCACACTGAGGAAAATTTCGTTTTCAGATTCCAACTGTTACAGTCATTTGCCTCTATATATGGTAATTTTTATAAAAACTGTTTGTACTCTTAAAGCCTGCCCTTTAAAGGTGGTTAGTTTCTCCTAACCACTATTTTTAGAAAACTATATAGTTGCCACAAAGATTCGCAGTCAGGTAAGTCTAGACTGCTGAATCTCTAAGTACATCAAGCAGACTGAGAATAATATCAATAAGTTATTCATTCTCTGTGAAAGGTGCTAAAATATGGGAGTTCAATAAGAAGCATGATTTTATTTTTAAAAGAGAAAGACTATCTGGAGAATATTTGGCCTATTTTGGGAGCCATTTGAAAAACCATAGTGTGGGAAGGAAAATATATACCCAATTTGGAGAGACTCCTGAGTGTAAAAAATATATGTAGGTACATTAAAAATGGGCCGTTTTATTTTACACAGCATCACTGTGAAGTATTATTTTGCTTTCTTAGCAGATAAGGCTATTGAACTCAGATAGTTTGACTAACATGCCGGCTATCACACATTGCATTTCAATATAGTAAGAATGATATTTTTTGAGATATTTTCCAATGGTCTATCTTTCTTTACACTGTACCCATTCAACCATTAAGGGTAAGCCCAAAGCTTAATGTCTTAAGAAAGAAAGGGTTGGTATAGGACAGATTCTATCTAAACTAAAGAGGTCATTATTCAGCTTAAGGGTGTTTTCTTTAAGCCCATGGTGAAATTTAAAAAGGCATATTCTCACTTTCCTTTCCTCTTTTGTTTTCATTTCTTTCAATGACATCATGCCCTGCATCACCAAACCCAGACATCTGGCGTTCATCCTCAATTCTCTCTCCTTTCTTTTACTTTCCAAGTTCAGTGCTCACCATGACCAGCTGATTTTTCTTCCACAGAATAGGAAATATGGACCTCACTTTTTACTCTGTGTTCCAGGGCTGACATCCTAAATCAGAGCCCTATGATTTCTAAATCGGCTGCTAAAAATCCTCCTATGTGGCCCTTGTCTTCATTACATATTGCCCTGTATTCTTTATCATCCTCTTTACCATACTGAGAACACTCATCCCCCAAACAAGACTGATGTTGTCATGTGACCTCTAGTTCAACTTACCTAATTGTTCAGTTACCTGTAGGATAAGGCCCAAATTACTTTGCATGGAAATAAAACACCTTTGTGATCTGGTTGCTGCCTCTTTGGACTTCTCCTGCCCTCCTCCCATGCATTTCAAGGTCATACCAAATAAAGAGAGGTGCAGGAACACGCCCTAATCTTTCTCAAGTTCACGCACACATTACTTGTTAGTTCATTTGTTTAGAATGCTTTTGATCGTGTGGTGAACTCTGAGCTTAAGTGTCGTGTAGCCTAAGATGTTTCCCGTAATGTAAGGACTCACCTTCTCTTCTATGTCCCTTTCCAGAGTTGAGCCCTCCCTCTTTTGTCTGCCATGCAACTGTGAATACCCTTTTTGTAATTATTTATATTTATCTATTCAGCTGACCTAGAAGGCGTGTTCCATGCTCTACTTATATTTTTATTTTTAGCTCCGCTTAATAAAAATGTTTCACTTGAATGAAAACAGAAAGGAGAAGATTTTAGTGGCATGATTTTGGCACTTCTGCAAACCCAGATCTCTCTATATGACGTGAAGGTGGAGGTGTGCAGTAGACAATTGGTCTTGTCTAGACACGATTGGTCTCATGTTCAAGAGATTGATTGGGCACTGGAGATAGGCATTTGAGAATCATCAGTTATGGTAGCCAAGGCCATGGGCATGGGGGAAAAACATAATAAGAAGGAGCTGGTGAAGCCAGAGAAACCTACTGAGATGACTGAGGAGTAATCTGGAAAGTGGGAAAGAATGACCTTGAGGAAGTCGAGACACAAGAGAGTTTCCAGAAAGAAGAGTGTGTCTAGTAAAGATGATAACTGAAAAGTGCCCATTAGATTAGGTATTTAACTTAGTGATAATCTTAGTAGGAATATCATTTTCAAAAGCAAAGGCAAAAATGAAGTAGGCGAAGGGTAAACAAAGATTAAAATGTTGAGGTAATGAGTAGTGGTTTTCTTGTTTTGTCAGTTTTTTGGGGTTATAGTCTTGGGTCTACAGAGCAACTGGTGAGAAAAACATTAACTGTGTTTTCTTGGTCAGAGTACTATTGGCACTGGGGACAGGACCAGGCTTCACAGGGTGGGGCTGAAGCTGAGCATCTCTGACCTGGCCCATTAGTGTCCCTATCATAGCGAAAACCAAAAATTATTCCATTATTTTCCAATCTCTGCATGTGGGAGAGCACATCTCCCAATTGAGAAGCACAGATATCTGGGTTTGACTTTCTCTAGCAACTCTAGCAAGACGCTCTATGGACTTTGGGAATTTTCTTGACTGAAAAGGCCCACAATAACTTCTTTTATCTGTGAGATTGCCAGAAGCCTTTCTTCCCTCATCAAGACATATTATTAGCTTACTATTAGGACCATAACAGCCTTTATCTTTCCACCACTGCCCCATGTCTCACAAAAGAGGTTTGTATACTTCTTGTCTATTTCCAGCAACAGCTTCACATCTGCTTCCTCACAAATAGTTTTATGTTTTGTTCTGAATGGATCTTTAATGCTACCTTTTTTTGTCTAGAGAGCACCACTAACAATTCATTATTGTTTACCTAAGCTCAGTCTGTGTGAACATACTGGTGTTCATTAATGTAGTTGCGTGTATATGTCAAAATCAACCTGAACGCATTCCTGTAGGAACACATGACGTAAAATGTATGTAATATATTCTGCTGTGAACACATTGTGCTAATTTATGCCTTTTTTAATTTTCCTCCTGCTGACATCCTTCCTGAAGTATCATTTACTTTTCTGTTCTACCCAAATTCTCCCAGTTCTTGGAAGCCCTTCCCAAGCCACCTCTTCCAAGAAGCTCTACTCCAGCACTGATGTAAAAACATACCACTTGCGTGATCTTAGGCAAGCCCTGACCTGTTTGAGCTTTGATTTCTGAAATTACAATTGAGTATTTTTAATGTTTATTTATTTTTGATAAAGAGAGAGAGAAAGAGCATGAGTACATGTTGGCGGGGGGGAAGGGGGGACAGAGAGAGGGAGACACAGAATCCAAAGCAAAATCCAGGCTCAGAGCCGTCAACACAGAGCCTGATGCAGGGCTTGAACTCACGCACCATGAGATCATGACCTGAGCTGAAGTCAGACACTTAACCAACTGAACTACCCAGGCTCCCCTGATTTCTGAAATTTTAAAATATTATCATCAGCGTGGCTTCCACCATATACATTAACTCTGAAGTTCAAATAAGTTCAGTTTTGTCAAAGCAACTATGTAAAAAGACTACCGCAAGTAGGAAAAGCAAATGCATGAATCCTCTATCATTTTGTGTCAACTATTTCTGTGTGACTTTCTTTTTAAGAATACCTTTCCTTATTGAGGCATGCTCTGTCTGAGATAGAGTTGCGTGGTCATTTCCTTCAAACAGTGTGATTTTTACTGAGTTGTCCCACAGCCCAGCCAAAGCAGCAGTGATTTCACGATCTGTACATTTGCACATGAGAAACTGATAGCAGACCACCAACTTACTTCACGTTGAGGCCAAACAGCTCTCAGATGGAAACAATGACTTTTAGTCATTAACAGCCCGATTAAACAGAAACCATTGACCTAGAGGTGAAAGGCTCCCATAGCCCCTTCCCCAGGCTCGGGCCTGGAGTAACCTACCGGTTTGCTCTGCTTAATTGCTTCACTCATTAATGGAATGCCAGACTTAACTGCAGCATGTGTGGGTGTATACACGCAATACCACCAAAGCAGAATTTGACACTTCAATTATCCACTTTTTTCAGCATTTTTTGGGAGATAACCTACGAGATTCCGTGGCTTTGCTTAAGCCATCCTTATCACACAAGGAAATATCTGGAACACTGAAAGGATGTTTAAAAAGATCAGAGGAGATTACATTATAAAATAATATTTATACTGCTCATATATACCAACATGGTCCTAAAATGATTAGGGCCATGTTTCGGGTTTCAGAGTGAGTCACTTCTGGCAGGTATGAGTTATTGCAGCTCTAAGAACTACGTGGCTGCTGAAAGACTACCAGCCCATGATAGGTTTGTGAACTGATAGGGTCTTTTTTCCCCGTTCTCCAGATGAGTGCTATCAAAGACACGGTAAGAACCATAATATTTTGCTGTATAACACTAAGGGGAATATATTCATGTGAAGTGATTATCTCTGATGTTTCTGGACAATCTAAAGATACATTACATTTTCCTAATAATACCTACCTTATTTTTGATATGATGTTTTAGAAGAACAGCTTGCACTTATAATCAGTACAATTTATCACCTATCCCCAAAGTACCCTGCCGTTGAAATGCCTGACATATATATTGGGTGTCACGGATTTAGCAAAAATTGAATTATAAATTGCCCTGCCAGTTTTTGCCTCTGGAAATAATGAAAAAGTAAGCTAAAGAAATGTTCTCCTGAAGGATTTACTTTTTAAGTGACTATGAAGAAAGAAATAACCAGTATGGATTGCCAACACATTATCTCTCTGAGCATGGATTATTCGGATAACTAAGAAAATACAACAATAGAAATAGGAAAAAGTACAAGTCCTACTTCCAGGGAAAGAAAGCGGTGGCATTGATGGATTCATTTTAAACGAGTGAAGGATCTCATGGCTGACAATGTCAGGGTCCCCTTCAAGCCAAACAAAATGCCATGCAAAGCTCTTTTCGAAAATGATATTTTATTCTTATAGATAAAGGATGGCTTATTAGGGTTCATTACTTACTTCATTAATTAACTGTCAAAATGGCTTATTGCTCAGTATCACTCAATTGATTTGAACTTTATGTAATACGTTTATGAACAATTTCATATAAGCTTTTTATATTATATACTCATTGTATAAAACTTAGAAATATGGGAGCTTATAAAGAAAAACTAAATTTTATGACTCCACTCAAATTTAGCATATGTTTTTTCTAGTATAAAAATTATGTGTGTACTTTGTACGCATTTTTATGTTTGTTTTTTTCTGCCTAATTATAAGCCACTATATCAGATCATATTCTAAGATACATTTAACGTTTGGATAGTTCACTGCCACGTATGTGTACTCGCAAAATATTTCTCTATTGGAACATGGTGCTTTTCTACTTTTGACTATGAAAAACAACAATCCAATGACTGTACTTACACTTAGTCTGTTTCCACTCTGCTTGCTTAGATATAGAATGACTGGATCAAGAAACATGAAACTTTTGAAGTTATTTGATAACATTTCCAAATCTCTTTTCATGAAGATTGTATCACCTTCCCTTCCACCAGCAGCCAGTAAGCCTGCCAGTCACAGAAAGGCTTACTTGGTTTAAATTGTTTAACCCTTTGGCCTTTTGATAGGTGAAAGAGTTTTTCCTTTTTTTTAAATGTTTATTAATGTATTTTGAGGGAGAGAGAGAGAGCACTGGGGGAGGGACAGAGGAAGAGGAGACAAAAAGGAGAGAGAACATACAGAGAGAGGAGAGAGAGAGAGAGAGAGAGAAAGAGAGAATCCCAAGAAGGCTCTGTGCTTCCAGCGTGGAGCCCCCCACAGACCACCAACTTACTTCACATTGAGGCAAAACGGCTCTCAGATGGTTTCATCTCACAAGCCGTGAGATCATGACCTGAGCTGAAATCAAGCGTTGGATGTTTAACCAACTGAGCCACCCAGGCTTCCCAGTGTTTCTCCTTTTAATTTGAATGTTTTAAAAGCAAGTTGCAAGGTTGTTTTATATATATATATATTTACATATATATTGTTATATATATAACTATATATATTTACATATATATTGTTATATATAGAACTATATATATTTACATATATATTGTTATATATATAACTATATATAGTTATATATAGTTATATATATAAATATATATATTTATATATATTGTTATATATAAATATATATATTTAAATTGTAATATAAATATTACATATATTTATGTATGTATTATATATAAATATATATAAATCATAAATATTTATATAAATATTATTATAATATATTATAATAATATTATAATATTATATATTATAATATAATTATAATTATATATATAATTATATATAAATATATAATACATAATATATATAAAAATTTATATATATAAATATATATAATAATAAATATAATTATAATTATGTTATATTATAATAATATTATATAATATTATATATATATAATATATATATAATATATATATAATATATTATATTATATAATTATATAATTAATAAAATTTTATATAAATAAAAAATATATAAATATAAATATTTAAATTATAATATAAATTGTTATATAAATATATATTTATATATATTGTTATATAAATATATAAAAATATATATTATATATTTATAAATATTTATACATTTATATATATTTATATATAAAAATATAAATGATATTATATATAAATATATATATATATACTTGATTGATATGAGTAACTTCTTTAAACTTACTCTTAGTTAAACTGATACAAGAATCTTGTTTTCTCTTAGTAATATCTTACAATGGATGACACGATTGTATGGGCTTTTTTTCATGTTATATATTTATGGGGTTTTTTTTGAAGAACATAGTTTTAATGGTATAAAAGAGGCTGCATCATTATTTAAGTGTGTGTATTAAATTATTTTGCCATTTGTAATAACTATCCAGTTTGATCCTAATAGTAATAACTATCCAAAGCTTAGTCATTTTAGGATTTATCTTGTAGTCACATTCAAGTGAAGAAAGAGTATCTTGCAATTTCACTGGTATTTTCCATTGGGTAACATATTTTATAAAGTTACCTTCTTGTTTTTCTCTGACATTAACCTCACTAACACATTTACTCAGGCACAAGTGTTTTCAAAATCGCTATCGGGTTATTTCAGAAACATACATATGCTTATGACTCGTATTCCTTACACAGAGTTGCACTCGTAGATCTTGGTAACTTCATGGTCTCTTACAAACGCTAGTTGTGTGTGTGTTTTTTTTAAAGCAAAGAAAAGTGAGTGCCTTGTATTCTTCGGGTTCTTAATGCAAAAGATGAAAATACGAGACTAGGAACGCATTAGGAATAAAAGCAAAGTCACCGGAAATAAGTGCAATCTGTATCCTTTTGTTCTGTGCAGACACGTGTGACATTCGTCGACTGGTGGTTACTGGCACTGTTCTGTGCTTGCTTGTTGAGTGACTCTGGGCAAATTGCTTCACTTTTCTCTGAGACACAAGTTTTTCATTTTTCCAGTTGAGATTTTTTTTTTAATCTGCTTTACAAAGTAACTGTGAGTACAAAAGCAATGTATCTAAGGAGCCTGGCATCCAGATCAGTCCTTGGCATATGTCGGATGCTCCACAAATGCTGGCTGCTGTCACTTCTACAAACTACAAATTCTACTACAAATATTGCTGTTACTACTACTATTTGCTTTGTTTCATTTTTTTTAGGTCTATTCTCTCAGGAACTTTCTTTTCTTTTGAAATTTTACTCCCCTAATGTTATTTATTTTATTTTATTTTTATGTGAGTAAGTTTATTTACTACTACTATGTGACCTTCTTGAGTTCTTAAAAATTCTTCAGTAAAATTAATTTCTTTAAAACTTAAAAAAAAACATTTTCAGTGTTTTATTTATTTTAAAAAAAACTTTTTTTAATGTTCATTTATTTTTGAGACAGAGAGCACGGGTGGGGGAGGGGCAGAGAGAGAGGGAGACGCAGAATCCGAAACAGGCTCCAGGCCCTGAGCTGTCAGCACAGAACCTGATGTGGGGCTCAAACCCACAAACCGCGAGATCATGGCCTGAGCCGAAGTTGGACGCTCATTCGACTGAGCCTCCCAGGCGCCCCTAAAGTTTCTTAATTTCTTTAAAAATTGTTGTTTACTTGGCTATCTCAGTAAAAAAGCTTTTAAAAATTGGTATAAAATCTTAGAGTTTTATAGGACTTTCCTCAAATACGTCACTTGATCTCTAGAGAAAAACCTTGTGGAATATGTAGAAGAGGTGTCATTTCAGTTTATGATGCAGAAACTAAGTTTCAGAGATGACAAGTGTCGTGACTATGGCCCATACTTTTTTCATTTTATTTAGCCCTAATTCCATCCTCGCTTCCATCCATCACATCCTGAGGACACAGACTGCAAAGGAATCCAAACAGAGGTCAATATTAGAATACAAGACCACTCTTTCTACTCTCTTGGTATTCTTCCTTACCTCATTAACTTTCCCACCTACCAAGAAAATGCCAGTTGAGTTCTTCTACGACATATGTTTTCCTTAAGGAGTATGATATAAATGAAATATGTGGAGATACAAAAGCCACTACGCGAAGTGTTAGTCATTATCCCAGAAGGTTAAATAGGCACAGCTGTTGCCATGAAATCCAGATGCCCTTTGATAACTAGCCTTCCCTCAAAGCTCATGATGATACTCACCCATATTTCATTATATTCAAGTGTTGTCACCATAAGCATCCCCAACATGCCTCTGCATCAGGCAGTCCCTACTTCCACCATGAATTGCTCGGAAGTATGTCTTCCATACACTGCTGAGTCTAAATTTCAACTTTTTTTAGTCATTGCCTTGATTGATAATTAGCAGTGGGCAGAATCGAGGAGACAGGGTTCTTAGCCATAAGCTTGAGATTCAAAATTCCAGCTAAGGCTGGAGAAAGAATTGGGTCCTGCAATGCACAGAAGCCCAACTCTGCTTCTCATGTCATCCTAGCCCCTTGATCTCCCACCATCCCAGAGGGTGAGATTTGCCTCCAGAGGATTATGAATCAAGTATTTAAAGTAACGTCTCAGAGACAGTGCAAACCACAAATCTGCTAACCGTTTTCTTCTGGGTTTATGTGTAGCATGACAGACAAGGAATTCAGACATGCATAATAAAAGTAGCCAATATATCGTTGCTAATGGTAGACTCACTGCCACTGAATTACTGTCCTAAATAAATGCTATTAAAAAATCTGCTAGATTTCATTTTATTCTGGCTGACTTCCTGACTTTCCAAACTAGTGATAGAAGTCAAGACCCAAAAGGGAGAATAGAGCCAAAAAAGAAGGAGGATGCATGTCACATAGACATAAAACAGATGGGCTAAACTTACCTTCACTTAAACACTAGATAATCAAGGCAGAAAATAGAACCACCAATCCTTATAGAATAAACTCAACCAATGTAAAGCACTCACGGAGAGATCCAAAGCGCAACGTATGCATTCATGCTATTTAGCACTTTCCTTTAAACTTTAAATCTGCAAACAGATAACTGTAGAAATTCGTTTGAATCCTAACGAATATAATTTGACTTGAATTTAGGGTGTAAGGCTGTGACATTGAAATGTAGGGTTGCATTTTCTCCTCTCTTTTAGTGGCCTGGGCTTAGCTAAGAGCAAGAGCTTTAAATTTTAAGAGCAAGAGACTCTTTTGGTTTTCCTAATAGCACCACTGAGGATGAAGTAAACCACAATAAAATCAAAATGGCAGTTATGAAATTCACAGAAAAGAATGTCACACCTCATATGCAATCTTCATAGCCTCATTATACTTGCTGTTTATGGTTTTAAATGATCACATTGTAATGGGGAAACATCATGTTGACGGAAAGGGTTCTGGGGCTGCTTCCATTTATGAGGCAGGGATTTTTATCTCTGGCTTCTAAATCTGTCAAAATATACTTCTATCGCTCGTAGGGCACTGTTTTACCCAAGGGAGACAACATTTTAACTACAGAAGGAGCAGAAAATAATTCCGATTGCCTGCTGCCTTATAATTTGGTAAGATGTATGGGAAAATCTTGTGTGTATGAATCCATATTGAATCAAGATGGTGACGTCTTCGGAAGGAACATGAAGTGTGAAAATATACAATAAAGCCATTTCATAAGACTGGTAAGTCTGTAGCAGGGGAATTGAGAGCATCAGTTTTTTATTCAGACCCCGTGGTTCCTAATGTTTCCTCTGTTCTCCCGTACTTCTTCCTGATACCCATACTTTCACCGTCACTCCTCCCGACACCTTGAAATACTGGAATTCTATATGCGTTGTCTAGCTCGGTGTTTCCCAAATATACCTGATTATAAAAAGCAGCTAGGTGCTTATTAAGAACACAGATTACCTCTTAACCAATTCTAGAAATTCCGACTCGGTAGATCTGCGATAGAGCCTATGAGTGTATGTTTTAAATAATTTCTCAGGGATCTCTATGTTCCAACAAGTTTGGGAAATACTGCTCTAGGCCATCTTAACCATCCCTCTGGTTTTGAAAACCATTTCTATGTTGGTGAGGTCTACATTTATAGATCCAGTCCAGACATCTTTTATATATCTTCCTATTTGAACATTCTCACTTAGATGTCTTACTGCATCCTACATTTAACGTGTCTAAAACTGATTTCTCAATCATGCACCTGATATGTACTATTATTTAATTCTTCCTTTTCTCTATAAATCATACTAAAACCTACATAGTTGCTCAACCTAGAAACCTGGTAGAAATTATCGACACCTTTCTCATCCTTAACTCTATATCCAAAACATCGCCAAGATCCATGGATCAGACCTCCAAAACATATCAAACCCACTCACTCTTATCTTTTGCATTTTCATTGCCACCCTATTGGAAATAAGTCAACAACTCCTTGCCTGAGCTGTTATGACAGTCCCTAATTTTTCTCCCCCCGTTCTACTCTTGCTTCCCTATATTCCATTTCCATGCAGCAGTCGGATAATCTTAAAATATAACCTGGGTCACTCCTTGCTCAAAAATCAGTCATGACATTTCTTAGTAGTTAGAATAAATTCCCAATTCCTAACCAATCTTCCATGAGTTACCGTGCTTCCATGAGCACGACCTCTCCAGCTGCACTTGGAGATACTCTTCTACTCATTGAACTCCTGACCAATCCTAGTAATCATCCAGGTCTCACTTAAATGTCACCGTCATTGTAGAAGACTTTCCTGACCCCCACCATCTCCAGACGATTATTATTACTAATTACTATTGGTATTACTAATTACTGTGTCTCTTAAAATCTCTTGTACACTTTTTGCCTTATTAGCATTTTTATATTTGTTATTTCTTTTTTTTTGGTCATTTGTCTAATACCTGTTTATCCCACTGAATTACACACCCATGAAAGCAAGAGTCGTTCATGTTTTACTCATCACTCTCCTCCCAGTGCGTGGCAGGTTTGGTGTGTACTAGGTGCTCAATAAACACTTCTTGAAGGAAGGAAGGAAGGAAGGAAGGAAGGAAGGAAGGTTAAATACTGAAGAGACATCAGTGAACAAAATGGAGGATAATTTCTGCTTTTGTGGAGTCAGCATTCAGTGAGAGAGGTGTTATTACCGATTAACTTGCTGATTTGTGAATAAGAAAACTTATAAGATCCATTTGCTCATTATGTTTATGCTTGTTGGTGATTACGTCAGGATCTGTGCTATTCTATTTTAAAGCTTATAAATTCATACGCATTTTAAACAATGTGGGCAAAGTGTGAGATTTGCAGTTTTACTCCCAACTTCTCCATATGGATAATTGATCACAACATCAAGAGGTATTCTTCTCATGAGCAGGAACAAGTTCCAGCTGAGGGCCCCATGGTCTGTGCCCTTTGCTCATCTACCCACCGAAAAGCCAAGGTGAGGAGAGGCAGAGAGAGTCTCATTTACCTGTAGTGCCTTTTGCTGGCAGGGGTGAAAGTGGATGGTGGAACCCACGAGGACAGGTCCATAAAGGTTCTCACATGTATGTTGGGCTTGTCAAGAAAAACACAATTCTTTAGAAAACTAGAAAAAAAAAATAAGAAAATTTTAAAATATTTAAAGATGAGATATGGCAACTACAGACATGTGATGAGCTAACAAAACTAAATTAACAGAGCACTCTAAGAATTTAACTCTTTCTTCATATTTTACTAAAGCACTCTCAGGAACATTTTGCCAAAGCTCTAGGAAAAGAAGAAAACCTGTATGTCCAGACTCCGCCGTGCATGAAGGGTGAGTCCAGCTCTGTAACAACGTTAAGCATATCACACTTGTGGTTAACCGGCACCTAGTGGAAGAAATAAGCCAAAACATGACACGTATAATCAGAAACCAGTGAATATGGCTCATTTTAATGTGAGATCCTCCCACACTCTAAAAGGAAAACATTTCCCAGCTTTTCATTGCCTTGAAAGCACAAGATCTTGCATAAAAATGTCAGCTACAAGCTTCGAAGCAAATGTTTCTTTTTACAATATGGCACACATCATAATTTCTTTGCCTGGTTCTCCCTGAAAGAGAGGGGAGTATAACCCTCTAACTAGCAGCCAAACACTGTTCTCTTAAAAATGCTGTGCAAAGAAATGAAACACAGCCACAACAAAACAAGGTGTCCAGAGCAAAGTTCTTGCCCTGAATTTATCATTTGTTTATACTTCCTCTAGCGTTTTAAATTTTCTCTAGTTATATCCTTTTTGCAAAGAATTAAGAGTCGGTGAGTAAAATCATTAGAAAAGTATTTTCTTCAAATAAACTAATTCAGTTTGGTCCGTAACAGACAGACACTGGTTAAATTTTACTGTGTTCACATTATTTCACTGGGACATGTAAGTCAAGTTCCAACACTCGCTTCTTTCGTTTTGATGAAGAAATCCTCTTTGAACAAAGAGAAAAATTCTTAAGAGAGAATTCCTTTACAGACCCATACATGTCTGGGTCTTTCCTTTTCTGAGGGACTATTTGCCAATTTTTAAGGCCAGAGTTAGTTTTTCCAAACATGTGAAAAACCTCTGAAGAGAAATTTGACTATAAAGATGTTGACATCCTTAACCAAGTAAGATGAATATTACTGCAATAAACAATATATTTTTTAACTGTCTATTTATTGTTGAGAGAGAGAGAAACCGAGTGCAAGCTGGGGAGGGACAGAGAGAGAGGGAGACACATAATCCAAAGCAGGCTCCAGGCTCCGAGCTGTCAGCACAGATCCCGATGCGGGGCTGGAACTCACAGACCGTGAGATCATGACCTGAGCCGAAGTCAGAGGCTTAACCGATTAAGCCACCCAGGCGCCCTGCAATAAACAATATTTTAAGGAAGTATGTTTTAGTTAAACTCCAAGAGCCACAGGGAAGCTATTTCATCTCTATTCCATTCCTTTGTCCCCACATTGACTGAAAAAGGAAGCATATCTTATCATAATATTATTGTGCCTCTCATTCATGATAGTGCCAACATTCACATAAGTGTGGATACTTGTTTTTTCTCAGGGAGTTCTCTCTAAGCTAGCAACCCTACACAGGGGGTATACTTTCAGGAGCTGTTGGATTTGCAGCTCTTCACAGCCCTTGACCTCAGTTGTGACACTAGGAAATTAGAAAATACTGCATGAAGCATTCTCAGCATTCAGCTGGCCAAAAGTAAAATATTCCCAGATAATTAAAAAATGCAGCCGATGCCAATAGGCTGCTAAAACACAAATAGACCAAAAAAACCACACCTCATAATTTATTAATCATAATAATAGTCTATTTTTTTTCTCTCTCTAAAGGATCCTTCATGAAAACAACCTCCATGATTTTGCTTATGTCCTCCAGATCTTTCCTTCACTAACCAGAAGCCTGGAAACAAACTTGTCATATGAAGGCAAAAATAGTAACCTTACATTTATGAATCCTTAAAAAAGAATATTTTTTATGCTTTTCTCATCCAGAAGAATAAGGAAAAGTTTATCAAAGCACACCTCAGAGATATACCTAACCTCCCAAGCAGAGCTAATCATTAAAAGAAATAGCAAAATGTGAGATTCTCTTTGAATTCCATTCTGCTGCCAAGTAGCTGACACTAAATGTTGCTGTTTTTAAGGGCAATTTCCAGACATAAATGTGTTCTTTGCCCAAGAACAAATGTGCTACGTTTTTTCCATCTCTTTAACACTCTAATTATTCTTACAAACAAGAATGATGATTGGAAGCCAGCATGTAGACATCACCATGCCAACTTAATTTTTCACATCTTAACTATTTGCAAACGTTGGAAGCAAAGCTTATAAATAACATCAAGGTGAAATTTGAAATATTAATTAATAAGGACAATGAATTGGTTCATCTCTTAGAAAAGAGAGTGGAGTATCTAACACCAGAATGGTTAAATAGACTTTAATTCATGAAACAAAGTTGTATTTCATGTAGCATCCTGAGTCACTTTTGAAATGAGGGAAGGAAAAAACGAGGACAAGAAGACCAGAGCACAGGAGATTTTATGGTTCACATAGTCTTTGATACTGTGGTCAATTCAAAATGATTGAGATAAATGCCCTTAAATGATGTGATCTTACAGTCAAAAACTAATACAAAAACCAGAATTCAAAACTGTATATAAAACAAACCCAATGAAAATTTTTAAATGCCGTAAGATATTCTAGGTAAACATATCGATTATAAATGATGGTTATCTTTAGGTAATCTCATTACAGACATTTTTTTTTCAATTTTTAGGTGTTTCTCCAACCTTTTACAACAAATATATTTTATAGTCAGAAAGTAAAACAATAAGCCCTATTTTCAAATAGGCATTTCCCTTGTAATAATGAAATTCCATGCGCTAAATACCATAACATATGATCACATAATAATGTCATTATAATATTGTAGGTATTTCAAAAGTTATGTTAAACTTTTGGGGACTCTGGCAATAGGAATCACTCACACTCTCTGGAATAATAAGGAAATATTAGAGGTAATTGAGAATTGTTTCTAAAGAACGACAAGGGTACTTACTTTTTATTTTCAGTAAGGGGATGTTGAGAACACCCTGGCCAAGAGATGTGTTACGGAGTATGATTAATTTGGTTTGGGTGGAGAGGAGTGCCAGATGGTCAAATATTTTGTATACCACCACCATTATCTTGTAATAGTTGGCATTTTTTTCACCCCAAACTATGTGCCTGCTGCCTTTCTAAGATTATTATTTCTCATCTTATTTAATCATACCCATATGGAGCAGGAATTACTATCCACATTTTTTAATGAGGAAACTGATGCAGAGATTGAGTGACTTGGCTGGAAAAACAATAAACAAATCTAGAAAATGATTGTCAATTTCCTGAGAATATTTTAAGGATCAAATGTACCATATGAACATTCACTGAACAAGAACTATTTGCTTACTCATTGCTATAAATTTCCTATTATTGGGTGCCTGGGTGGTTCAGTCAGTTGAGCGTCCAACTCTTAGTTTCATCTCAGGTCATGATCCAAGAGTTGTATCAAGCCCCACGTCGGGCTCTGTGATGAGCTTGGAGCCTGCTTGAGATTCTTTCTCTCTAAATAAATAAATATCTTTTAAAATTTTTCTATTACTATCTTATTATACATTTCATTTTCAAACTCAAAAGCCCAAACTCATTGCTGACTACTCTTCCTCTCTTGTTGTCCAAAAGCGGCCATTTCTTTGGAAGATTTTTGCATTCATTCTTTGTCTCCTTTGCTTCCTGTTCCCACTCAAGTCTAAGTGAGACTGCCAGGATGCAAGCTCTGGGCTGTCTGTGTTTAAAGCGGGACCACTGTGCTTCTGTCTCCCTGGAGAGCTTCATGCCTTAGCCTGGAAACAGAGCCTTCAAAGCAGGGGTGTAAGAACTCAGTCCCATAGCAGTGTAGAGGACAGCTCAGCATCAAGAAAGAGTGGATGGAAAGTTCCAGGTGGAATCATGAGAACCAAAACCCAGGCAGTGGCCGTGGGAATGGGAAGGAGATAGGATCTGAGATCTAAGATAGATCCAAGAAATACTTAGGAGGTGGAATCAGCATGAGTCCTTCGGTAGGAGAAGAAAAAGTAGATATGGATGTGGATGACATTAAGGAAAAAGAAAGAAATTACTTTTATTTTAGGAAAAGGTTTTTTTCAAACTAAATGAGCTAAAGGGCAAACCCTCAGAGTGATTACAGATGCTATTATGATGATCTCATTTACACTGAGAAAATATCCAGAAAGGCCTTTTTTCCACTATCATCAATCAAAAATATCTACTCTATATAAAGTACATTCTAAAAAATGTAGAGATTTTTTAAAAGGGAGATATGCTTTCCGACCTCAAAGAGTTTAAGTGTCTGGTTAAAGGAAAGGAGATGAACAGAGAAAGGAAAAATTTGATACGAAGGAAGAATACAAGGATCGTGAGAAATTTTAAAAGAAATGAATTACACTGGGTGTTGTGTGTAAGCGATGAGCCACGGGAATCTACCCCTAAAACCAAGAGCACTCTGTACATGCTGTATGTTAGCCAGTTTGACAATAAATTATATTAAAAATAAATGAATGAACATATGTCTTCCCTCCTACTTGAGGGGATTGATGGTGTATGTGTGATTGCAATCAGGGGAGTATTTCAGAAGCTGCAGCCTATGTATCAGCTCTTAAAAGTTTGGAGAGAGGAAAAGATAAGGTTTACTTGAGAAATGTAGTAAATTTGACTGTCTGGGGGTCTCAGGAAATTGGTTGGAAGTGAGTCTTTGGGGGGAAAAGTTTATGAAAGACCCTGAAGACAGAATTTGGGGTTTGAGTTGTAGACGATAAACATTCATCAAGGAGTTGTATTTTTTGTTTGTTTTTGTTGTTTTCTCCTGGAAAGCACCTGTTCTTTTGCTTGTTTTTTTTTTTTTTTTTTCTTCTATTGGGCTATCTGTTTTCCCATATTCTTTTGTAGAAGTCCTTTAAAATATTTTGGATTCTAGGCTTTTGTTGGGTATGTGTTGCAAATACCCTCTGCTCTTCTGAAGCTTGTTTTTCCATTTTTTATATGGTGTCTTTGGATAAAACTTAATCTTAAATAACATTAATTTTTTTCTAATTTTAATTTAGTCTGAGCTATTTATCTCTTTCATTGTTGTTAGTGCTTCTTGTGTTTGTTTAAGGAACCCTTAGTAACCCTGCATTTAATGAAGGTCTTTTCCTTAATCTCCTTCTAAACAATTTATTGTTTTGCCATGCACATTTAGCTTTTAATTCCATTTGGAATTATGTGCATGATGTAAGATAGGACTAGAGTCCTTCTCTTTGTTTTTTTTTTTTTTTACCTGGAAACCTAATTGTCTCATCAAGGAGTTTTGAGTGAGGCAAACAATCCCATGGAAGCAGCCCCTGAGAAGATGGGCCCCTGGGTCTAGGGCTGGGCTGTCTGGAGAAAGCACAGTGGAAGCAAGGCATAATGATGTAGGCACAGGGAAGTCACGCTATTCTTTGTGGTATTATGAGCAGAAAGGATGAAACAGAATCAAAAGGCATTTCAAAGAGCGAATTAATAAGGTTTGGAGGGTGGTTGTATTTGGGGGTTAGGAAGAAGGAAGAACTGAAAAAAATCCTAGAGCTGTGTACAACTTAGAAAACTGGAAATCTTATGGTCCAGTCAGTGAGTTTCACAGTATCTCCCTCCTATCCCCCAGTCCAGTACCCTACTGGCTCCATTAGCTTAGAGATTTGGACTTTCAGTTAGAATCTGGATCCGTGTCACAAATTAACATTTTGACAAGGAGATATGCATTCATGATAGACACTTATAAATTATTTCAAAAATCAAATTATGTGCAGTTTCCATCCCTAAAGTCTTATAATAGTCTTTGCCTTCATAACAACAAACAATAAGAAAACCAAGAGACCCAAAAGCTCTAACACTTAAGCAAGATACTGGTTCCTTATGAGAGCAAAAATTCTTCAGAGATCTTAGTGCAGTGATGTCAGGTTGAATTTCCGAATCCACAAAACTGCTGCATCAAGTCCATTTTAGTGCCAGTCTATCTGAAAATAAAAAGTATGACGGGGTGCCTGGGGCTCAGTCGGTTAAGCGTCCGACTTCGGCTCAGGTCATGATCTCATGGTTTGTAGGTTCAGGTCCCGCATCAGGCTCTGTGCTGACAGCTCAGAGCCTGGAGCCTGCTTCAGACTCTGTGTCTCCCTCTCTTTCTCACCAGCTTATGCTCTCTCTCTCTCTTTCTCTCAAAAATAAACAAAAACATTTGAAAAAGTATGACAATAACCAATAAGCTCATCAAAAATTGGAGGAAGATAAATCATCTAGCAGAAAGGAGCACACACTCCTAATTCCTCTTGCTCCCCTATGGATGAATGTCTTAAAAACAAAACAAAACAACAAAAACGAAACAAAACAAAAAAACCACTTCTGCCCTTTCTTCACATCTCTAATCCATGAAGAAGATTGACCTCTTATCTAATATACAGGTTTGAAAGAAAGAGATCAGCATTCTTTCTCTCAGCTCCTGTCCCCCTTGGAATCAGCATGGTCTCAGGGAACCTGAGTTCCCTGACTATAGTCAACCAGACTCATTCAGACCCCTGCTAAATCTAGTGCCTTGATACACTGTAGATCCACTGACAATGCCCTCATATATACCATGCACATAAAAGTTTTGTAAAATAATTACCTGTGACACTCCGTGTGAACTTTTCAATTCTATTCTATCTTGTTGTTGTTTTTTAATAGCCAGCCATAACCCTCTAGATTGATTTCACAATCTACTAATGGGCCATAAATCAAAGTCTCAAAGCACATTCTAGACCTCTCCCTCTGCCTTACCCTGTCATCCAAACAAAATCTTCCTAATTCTAGCCTCTCCTACCCCCTCCCCCTGCTGATTTTTGAGAATCTGGGCTTTCCTCTCCATCCCTACTTTTGAAACTCCAGTACATATTCTAATCACTTCTCATTTCTCACTGAGATTTGCAATAATACAAATAAGAGTAACATTATGCCAGTAGTGGTCATTCTAGAGGCCACATTCATTAAGAGCTTACCACTCAGGGGTGCCTGGGTGGCGCAGTCGGTTAAGCGTCCGACTTCAGCCCGGTCACGATCTCGCAGTCCGTGAGTTCGAGCGCCGCGTCGGGCTCTGGGCTGATGGCTCAGAGCCTGGAGCCTGTTTCCGATTCTGTGTCTCCCTCTCTCTCTGCCCCTCCCCCGTTCATGCTCTGTCTCTCTCTGTCCCAAAAATAAATAAACGTTGAAAAAAAATTTTTTTTTAAAAAATTAAAAAAAAAAAAAAGAGCTTACCACTCACTAGAGGCTGTTCATGTAGCAACATTTATTTAATCCAAACAACAACCAAGGCTATTTTCCCCACATTGATCTACTTACCACTAGACACACTGATTCTTTCCTCCATTCATGCTCCAAACTACTTCCGGTGTGACCTTTTAAAATTACGATTGGCAATATACCATGCTGGTATTTAAAATGGCTTTATGTACAGGGCAAGCAGAAAGTACTAGTCCCATTAGGACCTGATTCTAGCCTTATGAACGGTCTTTCCCCTGCCATCTTCTGCTCAGAGTATCCTCTCTCTCATAACTACACCTGGCCCTGCTTTGATCACTGGGAGCCCCTTCTTCCAGGCTCGGTTGTTTCTTGTGCTCTCATAGGCTCTGGTTCATATCTCTCATCCATCACCTCTTTTGTTGTTGTGCTAGTCTGTTTACATGTCTGTCTCTGCCACCGGACCATAAGTCTCTGGAGGGCCAGCACTGAAACTCTTTCATCTTTGCATTTCTGCTTTTATTGCTACCATTCTAGCAGCTATGCTAACAACGTCATACCCAACCTCTGTGATAGTCTTTTTTCTGTTTTCCTGACCCTAATCTGCAACTTTAATGACATTTTGCCTGCCATTGCCAGACATGCTGGTTATGTTTATTCCTGATCCAATAGTAGGTCCCCCTTACTGAACCCATCATATCCCAATTTTTTGGACGTCATTTTAAAGCTACTTATACTTGGACCTCTTTCTACAAAAATACCTTTATTTCTCACTTCAGTAGACCTAAACATTCTCAGATTTAACTTTTATGGGTTTGACTGTGCTTAGCGATAACAAAAGTTTCAACGGCATGTGATTACTTGAAAGTTGTTGAGGTCGGGGCGCCTGGGTGGCTTAGTTGGTTAAGCGTCCGGCTTCAGCTCAGGTCACGATCTCACAGTCTGTGAGTTCGAGCCCCACCTTGGGCTCTGTGCTGACAGCTCAGAGCCTGGAGCCTGCTTCGGATCCTGTGTCTCCCTCTCTCTCTGCCCCTCCCCTGCTCATCCTCTGTCTCTTTCTGTCTCAAAAATGAATAAAAAAAGAAAGAAAGTTGTTGAGGCAGAATCTTTAAACAAGAAAACCATTTGAGAACAGCATCCTTGCCATTGAGTGGCCCTAGCCAACCCCCTAGTACCCACATGAATGGTTTTGTTTGGTATCATGAAAAAAGTAAGTCTAACTTCTCTAATATCAGAAATGTATTAATGAGATGTTTAAATATTTTAAATTATATTCTATGTGATGGAATGAACACCACGCTACAGTGGTATTCTTAAATGTGAGAATATACAAGACGCTTGGGGTGTATTACACTGTAATGCACTACTGGGTTGGAGCTCTCGGGCCCTCAACTGTCTCTTTTTACTCTTTTTTTTTTTTTTTTGGTCCCTTTATTCTTTACATTACCCACACAGTACAGATTCCTTCCATGTAATTTGCCTTCTCTATTCGTGTCAAATGAATAGATGGGCCAATTGAGTAAAGGACAAAATGAGTAGCATTATCAGAACTCAAATCATCTTGGACTGAAAACATTGTGGTTTTGATAACTATTCGCCAACACAAATGATGGCTGAGACAGTTCATTAGCTCCAGAAGCAACAAATGTGTGGCAAAAGGAGAAAAAGAGGTAGGACTGAGATTCCAAAAAAAGAAGGATGCCATTAATGTGCTAGATAAAGAATGTCCAGACATTCTAGGTAGGCAAAAGTAACACTCAGGTAAACATATTTCATTTCAAGGAGGTAGGAAGGGCTCCTTTATTTTATTATTTCTCAAATAACAGAAACCAAAATACTTACATTACCACACACAAAACAATTGATGATGCAGTCTTTAAAAAAAATATTTTTTAATATTGGGGCGCCTGGGTGGCTCAATCAGTTGAGCGTCCGACTTCAGCTCAGGTCATGATCTTGCAGTCTGTGAGTTTGAGCCCCAGGTCAGACTGTGTGCTGACAGCTCAGAGCCTGGAGCCTGCCTCAGATGCTATGTCTCCCTCTCTCTCTGTCCCTCCCTCACTCGCACTCTCTCTCTCTTTCTCTCAAAAATAAATAAACATTAGAAAAGAATTTTAACACTTTTTTTTGAGAGAGAGAGAAAGACAGAGACAGAGTACAAGTGGGGGAGTGGCAGAGAGAGACAGAGAGAGAGGGAGAGAGAGAATCCCAAGCAGGTTCTACACTCAGCATGGAGCTCGATGTGGGGCTCAGTCTCACAACTGTGACATCATGACCTGAGCCAAAATCGAGAGGCAGATGCTTAACTGACTGAGCCACCCAGGCACCCTGATGATATAATCTCAACGTTTCTTCTCAACCTTGGTAATGGATTTATTTGATATGGAAATTATACTTCTTTTTTACCACATCAAGTCTAGCTTTTTTGCTTGACTTTCAAGGTCTTCTATAATACAGACCAACGTGATCTTTCCAAGCTTGTTTCCTCCTCCCCTCTCCTCAAAACCTGGACTGTACTCAAAAGTCAACAGTCTCATCTGGTCAAGGAGTGTTCTAAATGTCTATCATGCATTCCCAATTCATTAGTGTTCCCTTTGCAAGAGACAGAGTTACACATTCCACACTATGCCTAGTACAGCACTGGACATAGAGTAGGAATTCAATATATATGAAGTTCAACCAGGTATTTTAAACATCCGTACTATTTTCCCAGAGTCTGCTATGTGTGATTAGAAAATGCAAATGCAGACTACATACACAATTTACCTCCAAGGAGTGAGCCATTTTTCTTAAAATAGTAAACATAAAAATTCAAAACTCCACATAAATAGGTGCTAGATAGCACTCTATACTTTTGTCCTCCTCTGTGGTCCTTGGTGTCTGTCCCTTTGATATCTACTAAGTAGCTCCCTCAGGAAGTGTCATGATGATTTTATGTACCCTTCAGTGTTTAGGTCAGTATCTAGTATATGTCGAATTGAATTGTGTTGTACAGACCAATTATGTCTTAGGTATTAAAAGAATGGGAAGACCAATGTTGGGATAGAGCAGTCAGAATTTTTTAATAAGAGATCTTGATTTAGTATTAAGCCATGTATTAATATATAAAGAGTGGCTCCGCATGATAGAGAAGCAAGGACATTGGTTTTGAAGCCAGAAAATATGCATTTAAGAGCTGGTTCTACTAATGGCTAGCTGAGTGACCTTATTCAAGTCACTTAACTTGAATGTCAGCTCCTATGCCTTTGAAACAGGAATAAAGGTACACTTCTTCCTCCTACTTTGCAAAGTTATCTAAGCATCAAATAAAATGATCTATAGATCTATGGGATTCTATAAAGTATAATACTGTATCGAAGTATGTTATTTTATTCCCTATCATTTAAGCTCTTTTGCAACTAGATGAGAACAGAAGCTTGTTAGAAAAATATTCAAGAGTCCGTTATCCACGATGCAATATCAGCCTGGAGAACAGGAGTGTGTTTTCAAAAGAGTCATCCTGAGCCAGAAATATTTTATAACATCTTTAATGGCACAGATGAATTTGGGAGGAGCTCAGTAAATTACTAGTGGCACCAAGTTGAGTGGGAAGCTCAGCAACTTGGAGAAGATAATTATAATTTTAAGTGACCTTGAGAATAAACAGAAATAATGAGAATAAAAGCTTAATCGGAACAAGTGAAAAGGGGAGAACAAACCGTACAGAAATGATGATAAGACCTGGTTACAGGCAAATACAGCATAAACAAAAGACAGGATTATAGAGGATCAGATATAAGTCACCAATGCCATGTTAATGATTAAAAATGTGCTGATAAAAGGCTGGAATAAATAAGATTCTAGCAGGTAGGAGTTACCAGACAGTCTTCCCACCATCCTCAGGATTTTATCATTTTGAAAAGACTTATCAAACACCTACTGGATGCAAGGCGTAGAAATGTAGGAAAAATGTGTCTGATTTAAGGCCTTGAAATTGAGGAATGAACTCCTTGGATGGGATCCCAAGAGAAGCAAAGTGATTCATGGTTTGCAAAATAAAGTCTCTGAGTGGAAGCTAAAGGATTAGGTTTATTTAGAACTGAGAAGAGAAAACAGATATGCGAGGTTAGGTGTGATTAATAAGTATCTGAAATGACAAGAAAGAATGTATAGATAGAATAGAAGAAAATGCACTGTGTTTGCCACAGGAAGGGTTTGTCTTGAACAATGCCAAGAAGACGCCTGTGTAAGCACTGTTAGAGTACCATCATCTGGCCAAAGAAAAACTTCTTAATGGTGTCACGGACAATTATGTGTCACTAAATGCCATTCCATGTGGATAAGAACAAAGTCTGTGTTTGTGGAAATCTCCTGTTGCACCGATTTTTTTCCTAATTCAATGTGTGAACGCTTTGGTGCTTTCAATGCCTTTATCTTTTCTGATTGTCCACATTCTATTCTGCTCTCCAAGCTAGGAGTCAAAGAGTCATCTGTGATTTCGCCCTCCCACCATACTCCAAACATTCAATTAAGCAGTACGTGTGACCCTTGTTTTCTATCTCCTAAACTCCTCTTAGGTTTTTGTCTTCTCTTCCAGGGCACCAAGAGAAGTTCTCTCCTCTAAAGAATTGCAACGCTTTCCTCACTGACATCTGTGCTTAGAGCTGGGGCCCTCTCAAACTTTTCTTCTACCCAGACATCCAGTGACAGACTTAAAATGCCAAGCTGAGCTACGAAACTATATTACAAAACAGTCTTGCCACCATGTTCCTGATTGTGTCATTCTGCAAAACACTTGTGACACACCTGCTGGACCCCTGGCACAGTTGTAAAGAACAGTGTAGCATTTGAAGCCTTAAACCCAGGTACGGACTCCTTGGATGGATCCCAGGAGAAAAAGCAAGGTTCTTCAATAGCTCCCCATCTCTAAAATATTAAGTCCAAGTTGATTACCATCCAAGCTTCCCTTTGGCCTGGCCCCTCCCACCATCCAGTGTCAGCCCTTGCTTCTCTCTTCCTCACACTTGTGGTCCAGCAACATGCTTTTCTCATCCCCTGCCTGACCTTTCCATCTGAAAGACTCTTCCCCCATTCTTTACCAGCCTAGCTCCCTACAGTCTCTGCCCACAATGCCTTCCCTCAACCCCTGAGTTAAGACACTCTGTCAGAGTCTTGTTGCTCATAAATCTCTATCTCTTATCACCTGTTTAGGTGCCCATGTCCCCAGTATGAGTGGGCACCTTCTGGGCAAGGGCTAGAACTGATTTCTTGAGACTTCTACTCTCTCTCATAGATCCTAATAAAAGTAGACTTGACTCTTAAAAGTTAAAAAAGTTTTTAAGAGTTAAAAAAAGAATGGGGGCATCTGGGTGGCTAAGTTGGTTAAGCATCTGACTTCAGCTCAGGTCATGAACTCACGATCCATGGGTTCAAGCCTCACATCGTGTTCTCTGTTGTCTGTGTAGAGACCACTTCGGGTCCTCTGTCTTCGGACAGTCCCATAAACACACTCTCTCTCTTTCTCTCAAAAATAAATAAACATTGAAAAATACGATAAATGAATGAATGAATTTACTTTATAGCTCCACTGTAAGACATTATTAAAACAGCCTTTAAATTCTAGCACAACCATATTACCTTTATGTAAGGCATTATGAAACCTTGATTTAACCATATGTACGTGTCTGCTAAATTACATTATCTTATATTCTAACCAGTCTAAATAGGGTGAGAGCAAATGTTTAAGAACACAAAAGATACCACGTTTGAATGCAATGACAAGACAAAGCAAAAACCAGGATGAATATACCAAGATGTTATGTTCATGTTAGTTGAAGAGCTACTTAGAGTGAGAACTTGAGACATGTTGGAAATTGTACAAAATTGAAGTTGTAAAATTAGTTCATTTAATATGCATAAGTTTAGTACAAGCTGTTCTTTTTTATTTGCTACAAAGTGGCAAAGTCTTGCGTCTTAGTCCTTTCGGGCTGCTATAACAAAATACCATTGACTGAGTAGTTTATAAACAATGGAAATTTATTTCTCACAGTTCTATAAGTTGGAAAGCCCAAGACTAAGGCACTGGCAGATTCGGTGTCTGGTGACCATCAGCCTCCTGGTTCATACATGGCATGGTCTCTTCTTGCTGGGTCCTTATACAGTAGAAGGGGCAAGAAAGCTCTCTGGAGCCTCTTTTATAAGAATACTAACCCCATTGAGGAGGGCTCCACCTCATGACCTCATCACTTCCCAGAAGCCCTTCCTCTAAGTACTTACACATTAGGGATTAGGTTTGCACATATGAATGTTGTACAGGTCACATCCTGCATCTGGGCTTTCAGCAAGGTGGTGATGGAGAATGAAATGCCACCATACTCCACTCAGCAATCTATGTGCAGTCCTCATCTACCTCGAGGAAAGGGTATGCAAAGGCGCTGGGTTGGCAAGCTAGACTCTGGCCAGCTTCACCTCCTGCCCTGATGTCCCAGGGTCCTTCTCTTAGTCGCACCGCAAAGCTGCTGCGTATGCCATACCTCCGCCTGAAATTCTCCTTGTCCTTTTCAACCCATTGCTCATATTTCAGTTTGACACCCCTTCCATGAGGAAAGTCTAAACTCTATGACATGGACTGTTCTCCCTAAAGTCGGTAGGCTTTCATCAAACTGCAAACCCCTTGACCCCATTTCCAAGTTTACAATTGTATGATCACTATATTCATGCCTCTCCCACCATATGGCAAGCCACATGAAGGCAAGGATGGGAATCTATGTTGGCTACTATTATATCCCCAGAACACATAGTCCATGTTAAATAAATATTCGTGGAGCTAATACATTCATATAGAGCATACAGAGGTACATAATAAATTTGGTTGAGTAAAAGAATTGCCGTATTCGGCTCCCAAATTTTGATTTCGGTGGTATTTAAAATAAATTAATGAAATCAAGTATGATATTATAATCCTTTAGACATTTAGAATACGATTGGCCTTAGCTTGATTTTGTTTCATCTTTTCATAAATATGCTTATATCTCCTTTATAACTATAGTTTATTTTTTATCCTCAAAGTTTGGTATTGGGGAATTGATTAATACTTGATTTTAGCATCCTGAAGTTCAGAAACATGGTGGTTAATTAGTTTATTTAGCAATCCATCAGATCAGTAAAAGTTTAACACATGTTTTTGATATAATTTTCTGGAATAAAAAAATAAATGTAATGTTTATTAAATAATGAGGATAATATGAACTTTCAGTGATGCAGACAGGTTGATTATAACTGTAAACCACATGCTTATATACTTTGGACTTTTATAGCTTTTAATTTATCAAAGGAAATAATTAGCACACTTTGTGGCAGCCAGTGATGGAATTTATTCATTTGGAAGGCTATGGGTTTCCTGTCATTAAAACTACATCATGTCCTTCCTTTTCTATTAAACTTCCACTGAGGGCAGTAAGAAGTCACTAAAAGGAAATGAAGAGTTTTTTTGGCAATGTTCTTGTACAATGATTTAATACTCTTAGAAGATAGCAAACCCATAATGTATGCCAACAAGTGTATTATATAGGACAAGGGGCCCAATTACCGCATTGTTTCCTTTATTTGAAGTTTTGTTGTTACTCAATTCACTGTGATTTGTAAAGTTTTGGCAATACATTTATTTTCTCTCTGCAGGTTAATGTATTTTTTGGTTTTCATTAGTAATGTTCACTGCAAAAAAGAAACTGATTTAGATTCCAGAAGCACTATATACAGATTTGCATCTCAAAGGATACAATTTTTCTCTCCAGGTGATCAATGGCATCTCATTACATGTAGATAAAGCTCACACACATTTTTTTTTTCTCACTGAAGCTTTTGTTTGTTTGTTTGCTTGTTTTTTAATGAGATAAACTGTAAACTCTAACCTCTTTTCCATTTAAATAGTACTGAGGTTTAATCTTGACTGTTCCCAATGCTAGAACCACAGCTCCTAACAAGTTCTGTCCTGTTTGGGAAGACTTAAATGAAATGCTTGTTTTCCTAAGGTCTAAAATGGGCCTGATGGGGAGTCGGAATTAGCCTCTCACCCCTAGAAGTGGGTGGTCCTTTGAAGCCTTAATCAAGAGACACGGTTGGTCAAGGTTTAGTTTCAGCTCTCTGACAAGCCCTGTGCAGGTGAAGGGCCCTCGCAAAATACGTGAAGACTCTGTTTGGCCTGACTACAAACCCAACAGTTGGTGAATATGCTTCAGACAAGCTCACATAGTCCTTTTACATGGCATATGTTAAGAAACAAAGTACTCTTAGTTCTTAAAATCATGGAGATGGGCCACAGTCTACACCGTGAAAACTCTCCGTTAACCTGACGCAGAAATACTGTGCTTCACATTTGCTTCCCAGTCTTTAGGTTGTCACAGACAAATGTATTAGGACAAGTATAATGGCTTTGCAATGCATACATCAATTTTCTTTAGAATGACTTGAGATTTACAGGAACTTCGTAAGAATAGCACTGAGATTCCTTTTACCCAGCTCCTCCCATTGCTAATATCATATATTACCATGGTATGTTTGTTTGTCCAAACTAAGAAATCGACATAGAGTACGTCAATTTTAAGAAATAATGACTTCTGTAATTAAGATATTCTTTAAAAGAAAGAATGGCTTAAGATATTCTTTAAAAGAAAAATACACAGACCACTTTGCTGAATTTCTATAGAGAAGCCGTTAATTTCAACGCTGTGTTACTGGAGCTACTTAAACCAGGGACTGATATTGCTGTTGAGTTTGCAAATTAAGATGGAAGATCAGAGTCTGGTGGGATTGTCATATTGTCTCCTTTAATTTGGAAAAGTAGAACGAGGCTAGAGAGACACTCGTAAAACAGACTTTACGACTCTCTTCGAGGCAGATATAGAAGCCCACGCTCCAATCCCTTCTCCCAGCTTCTGCAATTACATTTCCGCAGGAAGAAAGAGAAGGAATTAGAAACAGGATAATGTAGTCTTAAATCACCATTCTTAGCCTTTGCCTTCTTGTGGGAGCCCTGAATTTTTATAACATGGCCCTCATATTGTATAGTGTGACACAACAGAAAACACAACTTGTTTGACCCTTCCTCAATAAAAAATCATTTTGTCTGACATCCTATAAAACCTGTGCATGAGCCCATGCTAAGCTCTTGTGTCTCCTTCAATTGGCAAAAGAAAACCATTGTAAACATGTACAGTAAAGCTAAAGTTCTCTTTCAGTATGGTTTGGAAAGAGCTAATAATTTAACATTTCTGGGTAACCATCTCCAAAGGCTGAGCCTATCGATCCTCATTCTGAAACAAATGCAAATGTGACGTGTGGGGACATTAAAGAGAAAGTCCTGAATCAAAGAATATTTAGAATTAAAATATTCTTATTAGAATAAGAACATAATATGATTAAGTCTCTTGCTCAGTTCTCAGCTATGCTGGTAACGACTAGTTGATAACCCAAACTGACTTAGTGTCCTGACATCACTACAAGGAGGTGTTGGGTGTAACGCATTACAGAGTTTTTCCCCCCCAAAAGCCCGGGATAGCCACAAGTATTCATCTTCGACATTTATCTTGGGCATCGGCCACACCAAGACAGCTGGCCTTGTGTATCTAAATGTATGTGGGAGGAGCCTCACAATCTCTGCTCCCCACTGGCCTATGATAAGATAAGTCCCGACTAGATCCAGAGAGGATTCATGACTCACAGCTAGTTTAGCACATACGCAGTTCCTCCAAGTATTTGCACTCTCTAATGCTAACAAACACATACAAAGCCGACGTTAACATGCACATATCAAGACACTGATTTTTCATAAAATATTTCATAGTCGTATTACATGCGATACCCTGAGAGCTGCAAAATGTAACAAAAACTGAAGACGATATTCTGAAGTTTTGCCTCTCATTTCCAAGCCCTATTTCTAAGAGCAGAAAGATTTCTGCCCCTCAGAACGAAGGGAAATAATGACATATTCTGTGGCATAATTAAATATTACATTTTATTAATGCATGAATATGTAACCACCTGCTGGAACTGACACGGGCACCAAAAATGATGTTTTAAATGGAGACTTTAAAATACAAAGAAAATGCCATGATCTGTATTTCCTTCATGAGTCTGTATTACTTAGAATATAATTAAAACAGAGCCCTTATCAAAGGTAGAAAATCTGGATTTTGTCATGACTACTCGCTCTAGACATGTCTTCTTAGATGCTTTCCTAAATGTTCTATGCCTCAGTTTATTCTTACAGAGAGAAAAAGAGGAGAGAGAAACATTAGCAACAGCTATTTTGATTGTTGGAACTAAACCTAAGTTTCTATTATTAATATATGCTGAAATCTGATATGCTGTAGCAAAAACCAGACTCACAAACAAAAACAACTTTTTTTATTTCCATAAAGGGAAGTAAATTAAGACACCATATCTAGTTTGGTTTGCACCATCGTGTAAGTTAACAGGAAGAGAAGATCTTCCTACGGGTTTCAGTATAATATAATACAACACATTGTTTTTACACTAAGTAGCTGGTTCTCTAAGTAAGATAAAAGTGAATTGGCTCACGAGCATAAAATGCTGATATGAAAGGTGCGATGCTGACATTTTTTCTCTCTGGATACTGGTGTCTAGAGCTCAATGTTCAAAAATCCTGTAAAATGTATAAAGATGGAATTTAGAGTCCTTTTGTGAAACCCAGTTCCTAAAGCATGCTGTGTGTCTGTCTTAAAGAAAAAGAAAAAGAATCCTTCATCAATTATGCTGAAGGATCCCCAAACTGAAACACATGTGGATGAACTCCATTCAAGTTACCAGCCCACACCGGTCTGCTGGTGGGGGAGGGAGGGAAAAAGAGGAGACAAATGGCCCACATGATTGATTTCAACTAAGACTAAAATCTTGGAAGACAATTATTGGATTTACTCACGGTTTGTTTTTGCAACATTTCGGAAATAGGCAAAAAAAAAAAATGTTTACAAAGTTGAAGAGGCGTGTGGCAGCTGAGAAGTTGGTTTTCTAGGTAAGTGATGTTTTTTTCCCCAAAACTTCTTTTCTTCATTTACCTTAGCTGGTACCAGGCATTGGCAATCATCCTTGGTGAAATTATCAACCGTGAAATTAACAGAGTGATGATGAAGAATATTGTTCAGTGAATGTTTCCTAAATAATTACATATTCATACATGTAATAGATTTCAAACTTCTGGCATTATTTAAGGGATTCTTTACATGATCTAAGCCACCCCTATACTTACCTTTTATTATCTGACATGTTTCTTTTTGAAAAAACAGAAAATTCTTTCCATGTTGTCCAGGAGAAGTAGTACATCTAATTAATATATCGTCTTCTCCTTCTGTAACTGACAAATGCTAAATGCTTTATCAGTCTGGCACCAAAAATGATGTTGTGTCAGGGTTTTCCCAGACAGCCTTGTCTGAAAAGCTACATGAAAAGCTTTAATGATCATATATTAGGTGGGAACTTTAACCTTCTTTGTACCAGGTCAATTGAGTAGGTAATTGGAAAAGTCAGTTCCACTTGTTGTAATCTATTCAAAAGGAAACTTAGAGTTACACAGAATTTAAGTTTCCAGTCATAGAAACGGTGCAGAGCTGTGTAGAAAAACAAGACAAAACACAACCATTTCGGACAGCCTTCCATTCATTTCACTGCATTAAGGGTCAAAGACTGAAACAAGAGCAAAGCTCAGATCAGACCAAACACAAACAAACGAACAAACAAAAAAAACTTTTTACAAATTTTCTATTTTCTTCATCTGACCATAGGAGAAATTAAATTTAATTGAAAAATATAAATCATCGTCATTGAGAATCAAGGATCAATGTTGGCCTTGGCACCATGTTCAGCTTTGCACAAATAAAATCATCTCTTTTAACTCACAAAAATCAATAAGAAAGGATTCCGATGATCACGTGATAGCTAAGACACATACTGTAGATCTGCTGAGGGCCAGATGTTCTTGCCGGCTGCCCCACTTACCTGTACCACTTGTGAGCTATATAGACCTGGGCAGATTAATTCACCTCTCAGTGTGCCAGGTTTTCCCATTTTGAAAATGGAAATGATATTAGCATCTGCCTCACAGGGATGTTGTGAGAAAGGATACAACATTCAGTATATAGATGCTCCATAGAAGCATTTGTGTTGTTACTGTTGTTCTTTTACAGACAATGAAACACAGGGTAGAGGAAATTTTAGAACTTACCCCAAGTCACGGAGGTGAGTGAAAGAACAGAGGTGTGGTCTTCTCTGTCCTACGGGAGCCTACAGATTAGTAGGAGGAGCAGGAAAGAGAAAAAGGAATGCACCCCTTTAACTGCTTTATGAGTGGGAAATAAGGAGGTCGCTTGATCTGCAGAAGAGACATGAAAGGGGAGCCTCCATTTCAACAGGGAGGGGAGGGCTGCCTGCAGGGAAGACGTGGGGTTGGCCAAGAGATGTGCCAAGGATGACTCGGGCACTCTTGGGGCGTACAGAACAGGCTGTGTCGCAGATCTGGAAGCTGTGACCGTGAAAGCAGCAGTCACCTGGCAAGGATGGCCATGTTTTCATGGGGACCTTTGGAACGATGGTTGAAGCAAAAATGGGATCCAAAAAAAGCCATTCTTCACATTCCAAGATTCGTAGCTTTCCAAAAATCTAGACCTGTCGTTAGAAATCTATACCTATCGTTGTAAATGAGTCCCGTTATGTGTAATGCCTGTGGTAATTTCAAAATATGTGGAAAGAGGCATCTTGGGGAGTTCAGGTTGCCATAACAAATTACCACACACTGAGGGGGCTTAAACAACAGAAATGTATTCCTCACAGTTCTAGAGGCTGGAAGTCCAAAATCAAGGTGCTGGCCAATTTGCTTCCTGGTGAGAGTGGTCTTTCTGGTTTGTAAGTGGGTGACTTCTCATTGCATCCTCACATGGAAGAAAGCAGAGAAAGGAAGTGAGTTCTCTCCTATCTTTTCTGATAAGGGCACTAATCACATCATGGGGGCCCCACCCTCCCGACATCATCTCAACCTAATTACCTTCCTAAGGCCTTGTCTCCACATACCTTCACACTGGGGATTAGGGCTTGCACATAGGAACTTTGGGAGGACACAAACATTCAGTCCACAGCCGAGGACTTCAAATGTCTTACACTTTTCTTACAGATGCTAATAGAAACTGTTTAAGGTAAACTGAAAGGCAAATTACATTAATAGTAAAAGCATCTAGATTCCACTGTGAAAGAAATGAGCTCCTTTCATCATACTCTGTTTCCAAACATTTGACAATTGAGAAAATTTCCATATAAGCCGGTGGGCACAACATGGACCACTCCTCATATTCTTTCTTTAGGAAATATGAATACATATGCAGTACACAGTATTCTGATAACCGGCAACCCAGACTGTTGAGTTTCTAAAGAAAATGGAGCTTTTGTCTTATTCTCATTGCTGTTAGAATGAAAATAAAATTCCTGTGCACAGGCAGCGACGTCTGTCGTGGCATGGTCCCTGCCAGTCTCTGCAGCCTTATGGGGCACCCTCTCATGCCTTGCAGCCCAACCATATCAGCCGCCATGCAGTTAGAGACCCCTTCCAACCACAGCACCTTTAACATGCTATTTATTCCCTCTGTTTAGAACACTCTCCTTCTGGGGCGCCTGAGTGGCTCAGTCAGTTAAGCATCTGACTTCAGCTCAGGTCATGATCTCACAGTCTGTGGGCTCAAGCCCCACATCAGGCTCTGTGCTGACAGCTCGGAGCCCGGAGCCTGCTTCAGATTCTAGGTCTCCTCCTCTTTCTGCCCCTCCCCTGCTCATGCTCTGTGTCTCTCTGTCTCTCAATAATAAATAAACGTTAAAAATTTTTTTAAAAAAGGAATACTCTCCTTCCCCACCTCCACCATCTCCTATCCGTATTTCAGACCTCAGCTCAAGTGCTCATATCCAAGGAAGTCTTTTGTAAACCCTCACGTAAAAGGATCTCCTAGGTCAAGTGGTGTTCTTTACCCCCTTCCTGCTCTTCCTCCCCCTCTTCCCATTCTCGTTCTCCTCCTCCTCTTCTTCTTCTTCTTCCTCTTCTTTTTTCTATAAAAGTGCTCTACTATAACCCTATTCTTTTTTTCCCTCCTCAATCCTTTCAACAAACATGCACTGTACAGCAATTAATTAGCTGGCCGAAACCCTTCTACACACTGGGAGCACAACAGTGAAGGAAACAGACAAAGAACACTCCTAATTTCAAGATTCCCACCATCATTGGATTTGCATCCTCCTTCCGAGTAGACTACAAGTTCCCTGGAACGCACTGAAGGATAACACTGGTGCTATTCTCCCTGCTGTGTTCCAAGATTCTTGCACAGAGGCTGGCTCATAGGAGCCATCTAATAAATATTTACTGAATAAGTTTAAAATGAATGAGATTTAAAATTAGCTTACACACTCGAGAAGACTACTTAAGAGAGTATGAAAATACAAAAGCAAAGACCCTCAAATTAAAGATGTGGAAGACTGGACACTCACCTGAGAAAGCCCTCTTGCATCAAGACCTTAGACTATCACAGTCATGTGCATGGTGAACTACTCAACTTAAGCCCAAATCCTGGAGCCTTAAAAACAATAGAAACACTGCTAAACTTTCCAAAGAGAAAACAGAGAGGGAGGGAGGGAAGCAGGAAAGGGGAGGGGCAGGGGAGAGAGAGAAATAAATGTTCTCCATCATGTTTACTGATAAATATGTATCCATTTATTCACTAATAATTATTTCATTCCCACCAACAGTGTATGAGGGTTCCCTTTTCTCCACATCCTCACCAACACTTGTTACTTCTTGTCATTTTTGGAATGTAAGTTGGTGTAGACACTGTGGGAAATAATATGGAGTTTCCTCAAAAAATTAAAAATAGAGATATCACATGATTCAATAATTCTACTATTGGGTATTTACCCAAAGAAAATGGAAACACTAATTCGAAAAGATAATGCATCCTTATGTTTACCGCAGTGTTATTTACGATAGCCACAGAAGTGTCCATCCACAGATGAATGGATAAGAAGGATGTGTGTGGCACACACACACACACACACACACACACACACACACAATGCAATATTATGCAGCCATGAAAAGAAATGAGATTGTGGCATTTGAGACAACATGGATAGACCTAGAGGGTGTTACATTAAGTGAAATAAGTCCAGCTGAGAAAGACAAATAGCATATGATTCCACTTAAGAGTGGAAAAACAAACAAAAACTCATAAACGAAAAAACGAACAAAAAGCAGAACCAGACCTATAAATACAGAGAACAAACTGATGGTTGCCAGAAGAGAGGGAGTGGGGGTTTGGGCAAAATGGGTGAAGGGAAGTGGGAGATACAGGCTTTCACTTATGGAATGAATAAATCACAGGAATAGACGCACAGCATAAGGAATATAATCAATGGTATTATAATAGCAATGTAATGGGACAGATGACGGCTACACTTACAGGGAACACAGCATAATGAATAAACTTGTCAGATTACTAAATTGTACACCTGAAAGTAATGTAACATTATGTGTCAATCCTACTCAAATAGGAAATAATTATTATTGTTATATCTTTTTCACCTTTTAGTATTAGGCACTCTGTTAGATGTCTGGAGAGAAACTGTGGTTTCAGGGAGTAAAGCAACATTGTCCTTCCTCCCTTTTTTTCATTCTTACCATGGATCCACCATCCTGGTTTATGACAGCAGAGCAAACCTTTGCAAAATCCTACTCCTACTCCAATAACATATGCTCAATAAGTTGTTTGATCGAAGAATAAATTGACAGGCTCCAAGGGTGACATGTGAACCTCACCTAAAAAATATTAGTTTACAAAAGTTTTGCATCAATTGTTTTTTTTCATTAAAGGTGTTTTGTCTCTCACTGATAAATACAGATTTTCTTCCCTGCCTTGGCTTTTTTTTTTTAATTTCTTCACCTGTTAATATTGGATACCACAAGGGAATCTAGGAGAGACGATGAAAATCTCTTCTCTGGTGGTCTTAAACACACCCCAGGTCCATGGAGACATCAACTCCTCCTGAATTTGTAATAAAATATTAAAATATTAAAAATTTAATACTGTTTCTTACTTTACCCCCAACTCAGTCATACCCTATCTTCATCTTTTTATATTATTTTTATAATTAATAAAAACGAAGTCAAAACTACACTAACCATTTGTATGCTTATTTTGCTACATGCATTTATTACTATACTTGCACAATCATTATTCTTAAAATTTATTTTTAAATAAAATAAACAAGTGGCCAAGGATATATGTAGGAAATTTCATACAGGGGCGCCTGGGTGGCTCAGTCGATTAAGCATCAGACTTCAGCTCAGGTCATGATCTCCCGGTCTGTGAGTTCGAGCCCCGCATCGGACTCTGTGCTGACAGCTCAGAGCCTGGAGCCTGTTTCAGATTCTGTGTCTCCCTCTCTCTCTGACCCTCCCCTGTTCATGCTCTGTCTCCTTCTGTCTCAAAAATAAATAAAAGTTAAAAAATATATATAAAAAAATAAATCTAGTACAAAGGGGAATTAAAAAATTAAATATTAGACTACTATTCATTAGAATGAAATTGACATATAGATCATGAAAACAGCAGAAAATGAATAGATGAGCAAATCGCCCATGGAAAATATTTTAACTACATCAAGTACCAAACATTAGAAGCAAACAAGAGGGTCTGTAAGAAATGACAAGGTTCACTTATTTATAGAAGAGGAATTACAGATATTGTTAAAATTAAATTAACTAAGGAGGATAAAAGGCCATTGTCAAAAACAGACATGAGTTTCCTAAGCCAGAAAGCAGAGATGGAAAGTAAGGAAATCAGGATCCCATTAATCATAATAATCAAGAAATCAGAAGCTAAAATGCAAGTCCCTCCTTCATTCAAATTGCAAATATTCCCCTACTGTATTTCCCTATGGTACCCAGAGATCAAAATCATGAAATAGGACAATAGACAGAAACACAGTTCCAGAAAGAAATTTATCATTGCATACTAGCTGAAGCACACAAATTTATGGTTATATGGAATCACAGAAAAGTATGTAATTTGATTATAATCATAACAACTATTATATCAGAATACTTTCATCAATACTGATAGCATTAAAGCAGTATCTATACTGATAAAAGTAAACAGTCTTCTTAAAAATGTTTTTTCCCCAACCACAATATACATCAATGAGTACAGGAGATGAAGATTAAACTCATTTGGGGAGCTCATTTGTTTGTTGAGGTTTTTAGTTTAAATATATTCATCTGAAAATTCACTTGAAATGGTACTTTTAAATTATAAAAAGAAGGTCATTTCTGAAGTCAGGATAAAGATGTACCTGATGATTCACCAAAAATACCACTCAACGTATCTTGATGTTTGCTTTTTTAAATTATTCTCTGGATAAGGTTAAAGATCATATTTTCCTTGAAGTTGACTACATTCTTGCTGACACAGAAAACTTTAACATATTTAGTATATTTATTTTTCTTTCTTTCTTTTTATTTTCTTGTTTTGAGAGAGAGAGAGAGAGAGAGCGAGCAAGTGGGGGAGGTGGGGGAGAGAATCTTAAGCAGACAGCACACCCAGCACGGAGCCCGACACAGGGCTCAATCCCATGACCCTGGAATCAGAACCTGAGCCAAAATCAAGAGCTGGATGCCCAAACAACTTAGCCACTCAGGCTCCCCTAGTGTATTTCTTGATAAGGTAGGCAGACAATGGAATAGGTTCAGTTCATATACTTTCCAATTTATGGTATACTGTGACTAAAAACTTCCAAAAATTATGGGTTCTGATAAGATTTTATATATATTTCTATGAAGAATCATTCTGTTTGTATGAAACTAAAACACATGTTTAATATAAATGCAGCTTTAAGAAAAACACTGTTCACAAAATAAGTCTATTTTAAAATTAAAATTTTTTTCATGTTTATTTATTTTTGAGAGAGAGAGAGAGAGAGAGAGAGCATGAGTGGAGGAGGGGCAGAGAGAGAGAGGGAGAAACAGAATCCAAAGCAGGCTTCAGGCTCTGAGCTGTCAGCACAGAGCCAGACGTGGGGCTCGAATTTGGGAACAGCAAGATCATGACCTCAGCCGAAGTTGGACCCTTAACTGACTGAGCCACCCAGGCACCCTTCAGTATTTTATAATTTAGAAATAGTATATGTCAGATTAGACCACATTGGTTTTAAGGTGCTCAAATTGAAGTACCTTTATGTTTAAGTAGAGACGAGTTGACAGAAAAGTAAGAATAGGGACCTAAATTACAAACTTAATTTTTGTGGGTCTTAATAAAAGGATCAGTATCTTTTTTATTTATATTTTTTTATAAATTTTTTTAATGTTTATTTTTTAGAGAGTGCAAGCAGGGGGTGGACAGAGAGGGAGATACAGAATCCGAAGCAGTCTCCAGGCTCTGAGCTGTCAGCACAGAGCCTGACGTGGGGCTCAAACCCACGAACCATGAGATCATAACCTGACCCAAGTCAGACGCTTAACCACCTGAGCCACCCAGGTGCCACAAGGATCAGTATCTTTTTAAGTCAGTGAGTGAATATTTATAGCCAGAGCCAAAGCTTGTGAAATCCACGAAAGTGAAGTTTTCTAAGTGAATTTCTTAAAAACAAAAACAAACAAAAAAGAACAAAACTGGGAAGTAAATATTGAATCAAAGCTAGCATAAAAGCAAACAAAGTTTTCTAACTTCAAAATCACCTTCCTGACAACTGTTTATGTAAAAATGATATATGTGACATGAAAATAAATTTTACCTACTTGTGAAAAGAGAAAGAGGTTGAATTCATACCACTTGACTTGAAAGAATACAGGGTTCAAAGAATTCAAAGACGGCATACTTTGCATATTTCAGCTAAATTTCCTTCCATTTGTTTCAGATTTTACTGCATTAGGAGGCATTATAGGAGAGTCACTTAATTGTGGCTTCATTATTCTTCATTGTCAAATGAGCTGCAGGGACACAACAGAGAAGGTAAATTTGTGGGAATAGCTACATAGTGGATCCAAAAATAACACCTACTGTTTCAGAAAACATAATGGAATAGGTCAGGTCTGGCATGCAGACCTTTAAGCTGCCCTCAACACCTGAAAACACACACAAAAAAGGATACATGTACTGACTTCCCACTGGCAGCCTTAGTTTTGCAAGAGTTTTGGGTGTGTTCTTCCTTCTCATTGGTCTCAAATTTGTATTGTCATCTTCCAGTTTTGTGTGACCATTGCCACAGTTTCCACAGCTATGATCTTGGCTCTTTGAAATAGAATCTGGGCTGCATCACAACTATACTTACCTAGAACATGTCTGCAAAGAGACTTTGGATATGCTTCTGCTTGGGGACCTGACTTGCCTAATAGTGCTCACCTTGGCATTCTTACCATTTATGGCTTTATCCAATGTTTATTGAAAATGTATGAGGTGGCAGGCACAGTCCTAGCACCAAAGAAGCAAAAGCACCAACATTGTATTTCAGATAGACTTACCCATGGAATTGGAGCAAAAAGTGGAAGATGTTACCTACAGATTTCTTGTCAACACCTTATTCTACCGTATATCTTCAGTAGAAAAGGAATATTTTGAAATCAGTTTGCTGGTCATTTCTCAAGAACATAGGGAAAGAGTGAACGTGGCTAATAGAATAACAGTGGAAAGTATTAACCTGTGTGTTCCCCCAACACCCTGACCCCACCCCAAACCAGAAGGCTAAAGCATTTCACCTTTGTAGCATAAGGGAGAAACCCAGATAGGACATAAATAACAAAATTGATTCTTTACTTTTAAGCTTCAAAAGCTGAAGTCTTATCATTTATAATACAGGGTGCCCAATGTCTAGAAACAGAGATAATATATTTTTGCAGATTGAAGATGTCCTTGATGATAGTATGCATCAGTTGCCTAAGTTTCTAGACTGCATGGAAATATGGGGATTTAGAAAGTTATTTACTAAGCTAGACTTTTCTACCTGCCTTAAGAGAAACAAATTCCATGGGTGAAGTTAATGAGAAATTCAGTCAGAAATAAAACAGTAGGAAAGTGGTGAATGATCCTGAAAAGGACTTGAGCGATCCGAGGGCGCAGACCTGTGCTTCACTTTCCAGGAGAAGCCAAGAGGGGGTAAGACTCAAGCTATCAGACCTACCAAACCTACATTCATGACGGAGCAAAAGCAGTGCTTTCACAAGACTCAACATGCTCTGCATATGCAGCCTTGGACAGCAGGGTAGGATGGTCTCAAGACCCTGCCCTGAACTTACCGGGGGTGAAACAAAAAAACAAAACAGAATCCATTGGGCTTCCTTTGAGTTGATCAAGATTCAGTTTCTACAATGAGGCTAAAGTAGAGTGACATTCTGTTGTAGAAGAATAAAGTTAATTTTTTTTGTATACCCGAGTTTGTGGTCTGAAAGAGCACGTCCACAATATGGGGTATACCTCATGAGGCATTTACAGCTGATTAATGAAGAGAATTTACAATACATAAAGAATCCATAGAAATCCGAAGAAGGAGGAATCTATAGGTACTAAAAATCTTAGTGTTAAATTAGAAAATAAAGGTGAAGGTGTATTGAAACAATTGGTATAATAATAAATAAATAATAACTAATTAATTAATAATAAATGAATAATCAGTGGTATAAATAGGTACAGACTTCCACAATAATCCCACTTCTTGTGACCTATGGTAAGTAAATATTACTAAAAATATTCAAATATGTGTATAAGATGTTCATTATGGCTTTATCCAACACCAATAGGGAGTTAAATTTCCATTTCCCATTAAAAAAAAACACATTGTTTTTCATAAGACTTTTAACTGTAGAGAACAAACTGAGGTTTGCCAGAGGGGTTTGGGGTGGGAGGGGGGATGGGCTAAATGGGCAAGAGGCATTAAGGAGGACACTTGTTGGGATGAGCACTGGGTGTTACACATGGGGGGGGGGGGGGAATCACTGGATTCTACTCCTGAAATCATTACTGCACTACCTGCTAACTAACTTGGATGTAAATTTTAAAAATTACAAACATTACAAAAAATGTATAAGAGCAAAACAAAAAAAAATTAAAAGTAAAAAACCACTGCTTTTAAAACTGTGCGATGTCATGGAAAACTGTTTATGAAAGGATATAGTTGAAAAGCAGAATAGAAAATGCACACACATGTGCGCACACACACGTATTATATACATTATGAGTATAGCTGAAGGAGAAACATGCCTAGGGAAGGCAATACAATAAAATATATTGGAGCCGTAGATTATGGGGAAATAATTTATCTTAGTTATTGTCATTTTATGAGGTTACAGTATAAGTTATTTAGTATCTGTAAGTCATTACACGTTATAAATTGCTATCAATAAATTTAAACTGGTTTTTATTTTTATTTTTTTTTTCAACGTTTATTTATTTTTGGGACACAGAGAGACAGAGCATGAACGGGGGAGGGGCAGAGAGAGAGGGAGACACAGAATCCAAAACAGTCTCCAGGCTCTGAGCCATCAGCCCAGAGCCCGACGCGGGGCTCGAACTCACGGACCGCCAGATCGTGACCTGGCTGAAGTCGGACGCTTAACTGACTGCACCACCCAGGCGCCCCTAAACTGGTTTTTAAATTGAAGAACTAAGGTGATTAAAAAAATTTCATTCATTTAACATAGTTGATCACTTTCGACCAACAAAACGCTTAAATAAGTGAAAGAGAGAAATTGCTCTTTGAGACTGAACTCATAGTTTGTCTGACACAAATATGTTGCCTGTCTCAGGTAAGGTGCCATAAATGGATGTTCTTTGACGTCGAACTTAGAAGTTCAGCGCACACAGCTACTCTCAGGGACTATATACAGTTCATTTGGAAATTGTTCTAAAGCCTTTTAAATCGTTTTAGATTCCCTTCCAATACCAGTCCTGGAGGTAATAAGTTTCATAAATTTACTACCGCTGTGGTGTGCTTCTTCTCTACCCCCACATGTCATTTATGAGATTACCCTTCTATTTCACCACCTACCAAGCAAGTCTGCCCTCAGCTTTGAACACAACTTTTCCTTCTCTGTAAAATGGGAATAATAAATACTTAACCTGGAAAGTGTTTCTGGTTTTGTCTTGGTTTTGTTTTGGTGAGGATTCAATAAACCTCATATATGTAAAGCACCTAGCATAGCACCTACTCTTTCATAAGCGTTTCATCAGTGTTTTTTATTCTTAATTTTGTATTACACATGTTTCTATCCATTTTTACCTTCCAAGTTTTAGCCCCTGCTGCTTCAGAGACTCTCCCTGTATAGATACCACTCCAAACCTGAAATGAGTTTGCTTTTTCTTCGTTGGGCCTTTTCTCAATACTGATTTAACACTACATATAACATTGGAGGGGTGGCTAATCCATAATTTTACACAATATTTTCTACCTCATATTCAATCTTCTCCTCAATCCCAACAAATGGTATTGGTTACAGGGATATATCAGAGCAATGTCTAAGTGACACCCAACTCTCTTTACTGGTTCAAATCCAGTACCTCGGAATTCTGTATTTTACACATAGAATTTGAGTTTTGACATCTCCAAATGAAACGCCCTAAAATTGTCCATGAGAAACTTTGATAGTTTCCAAAAGTTTCCAAAATATTTTTTCACATTAAAACTTTTTTTTTTTTAACATATACTTATTACTGAGAGAGCGAGACAGAGTATGGGCAGGGGAGGGACAGAGAGACACAGAATCCAAAGCAGGCTCCAGGCTCTGAGCTGTCAGGACAGAGCCCGACGCCGGGCTTGAACTCATGAACTGCGAGATCATGACCTGAGCCGAAGTCGGACGCCCAACTGACTGAGCCACCTAGGCGCACCTTTTTCCCAGTGTTCTGTTTCGAAGTTAAATGGAAGCCACTGTAGGTGTCACCAATAGGATGAGGAAAGAAGTCATCCAATGTATTTAGAGACTGAAGATCAGGCAAACTTTAGCCACAGAAAGCAAATGCATGATAATGTAGAACTTCACAGTGATGACATTTAATTTCAGTTAAGACAGACTAATCTGTGTCCCAAAAAATCTGTGGTTTTACATAACACTAGAAAATTTTCTGAACGAGTGCTGGCTTAAAAACCTAATATAAATGCTTCTATTTTATAAAAAGACAGCAGTTCATTGCTGCAAGATACTATGAAAGAAGAGCGTGTTTCAGTTGGTGCCATGGGCTCTGAAGCAACCGTACCATTTTTCTTTTGGTTAAAGAAATGTTTTAAAACCCAATTTTTAAAAATAAGCACACAGGTAATACACACATTCACTGGAAGAGACATTAGAAAATGTAAATAAGCAAAAATAAAATTAAAAAATGGTCCATAATTAGGGGCGCCTGGGTGGCTCAGTCGGTTGAGCGTCCAACTTTGGCTCAGGTCATGATCTCACAGCTCGTGAGTTTGAGCCCCGCGTCGGGCTCTGTGCTGACGGCTCAGAGCCGGGAGCCTGCTTCTGCTTCTGTGTCTCCCTCTCTCTCTGCCCCTCGCCCACTTGCATTCTGTCCCTGTTTCTCTCAAAAATAAATAAACATTAAAAAAAATGTTTAAATGATCCATAATGGGGCGCCTGGGTGGCACAGTCGGTTAAGCGTCCGACTTCAGCCAGGTCACGATTTCACGGTCCGTGAGTTCGAGCCCCACGTCGGGCTCTGGGCTGATGGCTCAGAGCCTGGAGCCTGTTTTGGATTCTGTGTCTCCCTCTCTCTCTGCCCCTCCCCCGTTCATGCTCTGTGTCCCAAAAATAAATAAACGTTGAAAAAAAATTTTTTTAAATGATCCATAATTAAACCACTGTAAAATAACTAATGTTAACATATTAGCTGAATACTTTCAGAAGTTTTTCATTTTTTCTGAAAAATGAAATTATAATATAAATACTAACTCATAAACCTTTTTACGTACATAAGTATATTTTCATGTCTTTTGCTTTTCAAGTTTATTAATGACAACATGCTTTCCATTACATAGCTTCATATAATGTGATCAATACATTGAGACAGAATGTTCCTAATTCAATTTTATGGTATTGTTACAATAATAATTAATTGAAAATAGTGGGTGGTTATTTTTTTTATTTTATTCATTTTATGTGGTTGTACTCTTTTTTTTTTTCTAACGTGTATTCATTTTTTTGAGAGAGAGAGACAGAGCATGAGCAGAGGGGGGGTAGAGAGGGGGAGACACAGAATCCGAGGCAGGCTCCAGGCTCTGGGCCATCAGCCCAGAGCCGGACACAGGGCTCCAACCCACAAACTGCAAGATCATGACCTGAGCCGAAGTCGGTCGCTCAACTGACTGAGCCACCCAGGCGCCCCTGTGTGGATGTCCTCTTAATCCCTTTCAATTATTTCACATATTCCCCCACACATCTCCCCTCTGGTAACCATCAGTTTGTTCTCTATAGTTAAGAGTTTGTTATTCTATTTTTAATTTTTGAGGACCCTCCAAACTCTCTTCCACAGTGGCTTCACCAGTTTGCGTTACCATCAACAGTGAACAAGAGTTCCTATTCCTCCCCATCCTCACCAACACTTGTTCTTTCTTGAGTTTTTTATTTTAGCCATTCTGACAAGTATAAGGGGATATCTCACTGTGGTTTTGATTTGCATTTCCCTCATGATGAACGATGCTGAGCATCTTTTCATGTGTCTGTTGACCATCCGCATGTCTTCTTTGGTGAAACATCTCTTCATGTCTTCTGTCCATTTTTAATTGGATTATATGGTTTTTTCGTGTTGAGTTGTATAAGTTCTCTACATATTTTGGATACTAACCATTTATCGGATATGTCATTTGCAAATATCTTCTCCCATTCCACAGGTTGTCTTTTAGTGTTGTTAGCTGTTTCCTTTGTTGTGCAGGAGCTTTTTATTTTGATGTAGTCCCAATAGTTTATTTTTGCTTTTGTTTCCTTTTCCTCAGGAAACATATCTGGAAAAATGTTGCTATGGTTGATACCAGAAAGATTACTGCCTGTGCTCTCTCCTAGGATTTTCATGGCTTCAGATCTCACATTTAGGTCCTTAATCTATTTTGAGTATATTTTTATGTAATGTGTAAGAAAGTGATCCAGTTTTCCCAACACCATTTGTTGAAGAGACCCTCTTTTTCCCATTTAATATTCTTTTCTGCTTTGTCAAAGATTAATTGTGAAATTGTGGATCTATTTCCAGGCTTTCCATTCTGTTCTGTTGATCTATGTGTGTATTTTTGTGCCAGTGCCATACTGTTTTGATTACTACAGCTTTGTAATATACTTGAAGTCTATTATACCTCCAGTTTTGTTTTTCTTTTTCAAGATTGCTTTGCCTATTTGGGGTCTTTGTGGTTCCATACAAATTTCAGGATTGTTTTTTCTAGTTCTGGGGAAAATGCTGTTGGTATTTTGATAGGGACTGCATTAAATCTGTAGGTTGCTCTGGGTAGTATGGACTTTTGAATAATATTTGTTCCTCCAATCCATGAGTATAGAATGTTTCTCCATTGTTTGTGTCACCTTCTATTTCTTTCATCAATGTTTATAGTTTTCAGAGTATAGGTCTTTCACAAAACTATTTGGTTAAGTTTATTTCTAGGTATTTTATTATTTTTGGTGCAATTGAAGATGGGATTGCTTTCTTAATTTCTCTTTCTGCTGCTTCATTATTTGTGTATAGAAATGCAACGGATTTCTGTATATTGGTTTTGTATCCTGATACTTTACTGGATTAATTTCCTAGTTCTAGCAGTTTTTGGGTGGAGTCTTTAGGTTTTTCTATACAGAGTATTATGTTATCTGCAAACAGTAAAAGTTTTACTTCTTCCTTACCAATTTGGATGCCTTTTGTTTCTTTTTGTCGTATGATTGCTATGGCTGGGACTTCCAGTACTATGTTGAATAAAAGTGGTGAGGGTGGACATCATTGTCTTGTTCCTGACATTAAGGGAAAAGGTCTTACTTTTTCCCCTATTGAGGGTGATATTGGCTGTGGGTTTTTCATATAAGGCCTTTATTGTGTTGAGGTATGTTCCTTCAAACCTACATTGCTGAGGGTTCTTATCATGAATGGATGTTGTACTTTATCAAATGCTTTTTCTGCATCTATTAAAATGATCATATAGTTTTGATGTGATGTATCATGTTCATTGATTTATGAATGTGATGTATTGATGTGATGTATGATTATTGATGTGATGTATCGTGTTCATTGATTTACGAATACTTAACCATCCTTGCACCCAAGAAATAGATCCTACTTGATTTTGGTGAATGTTTTATTTTTTAATGTTTATTTAATTTTGAGAGAGAGAGAGAGAGAGATATTGCATGAGTATGATCGAGGAGGGGCAAAGAGAGAGAGAGAAAGAGAGAATTGCAGGCAGGCTCCACGCTGTCAGCATGGAACCCGATGTGGGGCTCAATCTCACAAACCCCAAGATCATGACTTGAGCCAAAATCAAGAGTCAGACTCTTGACTTACTGAGACACCCAGGTGCCCCAGTGAATGAATTTTTTAATGTATTGTTGAATTCAGCTTGCTTCCTCATTTTTTTGAGGATTTTTGCATCTATGTTCATCAGAGTTATCGGCCCATAGTTTTCTTTTTTGTTGTGTCTTTATCTGGTTTCGGTATAGGATAGTACCAGCCTGGTAGAATGAATTTAGTTTTTCTTCCTCTTCTATTTTTTGGAATAGTTTGAGAAGAATAGGTATTAGCTTTTTGTTAAATGTTTGGTAAAATTCACCTGTGAAGCCATCTAGTCCTGGACTTTGTTGGGTCTCTTGACTATTGATTTCATTTTATTGCTGGGAATCAGTCTGTTCAAATTTTCTTTTTTCCTCTTTTTAGTTCTGGTAATTTTTATGTTTCTAGGGATTTATCCATTTCTTCTAAGTTGCCCAGTTTGTTGGCATATAATTTTTCATAATATTTCCTTACAATCATTTGCATTTTTGTGGTGCTGGTTGTTATTTCTCCTTTTCTATTTCTGATTTTGTTTGAGTCTCCTCTCTCTCTCTCTCTCTATGAGTCTGACTAGAAGTGTATCAATTTTGTTGGTCTTTTCAAAGAAGTAGCTCCTGCTTTCACTGATCTGTTTTATTGTTTTTCTTAGTTTCATTTCTGCTCTGATCTTTATTATTTCCTTCCTTCTGCTAGATTGGGTTTTGTTTGTTGTTCTTTTTCTAACTCCTTTAGGTGTAAGGTTAGGTTGTTTATTTGAGATTTTTCTTGTCTTAAAGTAGGCCTGTATTGCTATAAATTTTCCTCTTACAACCAATTTTGATGCATCTCAAAGATTTTGGGTCATCAGGCTTTCATTTTTATTTGTCTCCTTATATTTTTTTTATTTTCTCTTTGATTTCTTGTTTGACTCACTCATTATTTAGTAGCGTGTTATTTAGCCCCCATGTTTTTGTGTTCTTTCCAGATTTTATTCTTGTGGTTTATTTCTAGTTTCATAGCATTGTGGTCAGAAAAGATGCATGGTATAAATTCAATCTTTTTGAAATATCGAGACTTGTTTTGTGGCCTAATATGTGATCTGTTCTGGACAATGTTTCATGTGCACTTGAAAAGAATGTGTATTCTGCTGATTTAGGATGCAGTCTTCTGCATTTGGGATGGACCTAAATCCACCTCGTCTGGTGTGTCATTCAAAGCTTCTGTTTCCTTGTTGATTTTCTGTTTAGGTGATCTGTCCATTGATATAAGTGAGGATTTAAAGTCCCCTTCTGTTATTGTATTATTATCAAGTAGTTTCTTTATTTTTGGTATTGACTCTTTCATGTATTTGGGTGCTTCCATGTTGGATGCATAAATATTTATAATTGTTATGTCTTCTAGCTGGATTGTCTTCTTAACGATTATATAATGCCTTTTTTTTGGTCTCTTGTTACAGAGAGGGTGGTTATTTTAATTTCCCTAATATCATCCCAAATTCCAAACATTTAGATAAAGCATTATTCCTACAAAAAAAAAACCTATGAAGCATGTTTGTTTGATCTTCTTATTCTACAGTCAATAATAAATGATAGCTATCATATCATCCTCATGTGATTGCTGCATTCCCAAAAAACTATGCCATAGCCAAAGGATTCTCATCATCCTTCAACGGAGCTTCCTTAAACGAAACCTTACTCTAGCTCTGCATTGGGTACACAAATCAATGCAGGCTTCCACCACATTTACCTGTATGAAAACCAACACGCAGCCCTTATGTCCCCCATAAAGCTAAACTTTTGTCCATGAATTTCACTTATCCCAATGAGGAAGCTCACATAAAGTAAATGAAGAAAGCATGAAGAGAAAGTATGATAAAAAGTTAAAAAGATCATTTTTTAAAAAGACAAAGAAAAAAAAAACTAAGAAAAGAGAGTACCAACTCTTGGATTTCTATGTCTCAGTTTTGCTCAAGTCTGAAAAATTGACTTTCCACTCAATTTTTTTTCTAAAATGGTGTGATTCTATTTCTACACCCTCCAGATATAAACCATTGGAAGCAGTGATGCACAGGACTGTCGCTACAGGCAAAAACCAGGTAACTCATCGAATTCATTCCTCTGTCAGACTTCCAAGGCAAACCCCATTCTGACCCCTAATTGTGTGTCCAGTCTTATGGCCCCTACTTTCTCCCCTTATGCCAATTTCTTCATTCCCCTCAAGTCTACTTTCCAAATGTTCAGATGTGAGATATTTACTTATGACAATAACATTATGCCGCCACACCAAATGCATACTGCTGAGACACAAGTTTTCAAACTACTGTATTTAATGAAGAATCAGCCAGGTAGCTGAAGAAGGTATTATGGAGGAAATGCCAGCTTAAAGAACTAATGTTCATCCTACTCAGGGCCAGAAGTAAGTTTGGGGAGAACAGTGACTGAGAAAGAAAGGATTTTATATGCTGCCACCATCATCTGCTCAGTCATCTCCAAATGAGGAGACAATCTCCAAGAGGATCTACCTAAATATCTGGGGGTGACTCTGAACATAAGGGGCAAGTCCCTGAGTCTTGTGTCTCTTTCTAAGCTGAGCTTATCCAGCACTACCAGCATGTGGAAGAAAGACTTCAGAGAGACACCATGCGGCATAGAAAAATGACAGAGGACACAGATTGCCCTTGGTGTCCTAGGGTGCCTTGTGTGGCATGATGGTAATTCCTAGGTTTCTTGGGGGCCTAGAGAAAGCCATAAAAGATAATAGGGGGAATAAACTGGCCTGCCAGCCTCAAACTCCTCAGTTTCTACTTTGTAATAAAACTACCCCACCAACATGGTCTGTGGGACATGGGATGGATTTCCCCAGTAGAAAGGAAGCTACTGTGTCCCCATAGGATCATCTACCACGGAAGTCATGAGAGTGAGATATTGTGGTGGTGGCCACCTTGGTTTCCCAAGAATATCTAATGTTGCAAATGAATGATCCCAAATCATGCATTATCCACACTGAAGAAGCTAATGAGATATCAGCAGCACCACTGAACTGAATTATTCCCCCCACCACCAAAATCCATATGCTGAAAAATTGATCCCCAATGTCACGACATTTAGGGAATGGGCCTTTGAAAATCAACTGTGTTTAGATGAGGTCATGAGGATGGGTCCCTCATGGTGAGACTAATGTCCTTGTAAGAAGAGATACCAGGGAGTCTTGTCTGTCTCTTTCTCTCTCTCTCTCTCTCTCTCTCTCTCTCTCTCTCTCTCTCTCTCCTTTATTTCTATTTCTTCTCTTTTTCTCTGTTTCTCTCCCTCTGCACCATGTGAGGACACAGGGAAAGGGTGGCCATCTGCATCCCAGGAATAGAACTCTCATCAGATTACAAAATAAGCCAGTGTCTTGATCTTAAACTTCTCAGCCTCCAGAACCATAAGAAATAAATTCCTCAATTATTTTAAGCCATCCATTATTTTCTTATTGCAGCCCAATACTAAGCTGAAACACAGGCCTGACTTAAGAAGTGGCCAGATCTGCTTTGTCCCCTGACCTGCACTTGGCCTTATAGGCACATGCTTTGTCCATCTTACCCTCATCCCAAACTTCTCTCCCTTTCTAGTCACTTCTGGTTTATTCCTACATGAGTTTTGTTAGTAATAAAACCAAGAGGAATGGTTGGGTGAGACTCAGAGAAGGAGACAAAGCTCTGATAGGGGCTATCAGTGGGTAATCATACTAGACTCAATAAGTTCACCCAAAGAGATTGTTTTGAGCCAGAAGTGATTAAAGTACCTAGAAGGAGCTATATTTATGATTTCTCTGGATGACAAGCAACTGAGGCTTGTGGTTTTTGGGCCCCTCGTGATGGCTGCCTCTTGCTACTTATGCCCTTTCTGATGCCCTCCACCTGAATTTGGGTGGTATCTGCGACCTGCTTAAATCACGAGAATATGGCAAAGATTATGAGCTGCTACACTTGTGATTGTATGACATTATATGACTCTATCTTGCTAGAAGATACTTTCTAGTATCTTTTTCTCTCCGTTGCTACCTTTGAAGAACAAAGATGCCATGAATCTTATAGGCACAAGGATGGGAATTTTGCCAACAACATGAGTGAGCTTGGAAGTATTCTTCTCTAGTAGAGCCTCCAGATGAGAGAAACCAGTTCTGGCCTATACCATGGTTGTAGTTCTGTGGAAGACCTCATTAACTTGTGCCCGGACTCCTGACCCACAGAAACTGTGAGATAATAAATGCATGTGGTTTTAAGTTGCTAAATTTGTGATGATTTGTTACATAGCGTGGAAAACTAACACATAGCCCATGAAGAAAATTTGATTGAATTTATAAGAATGGGAGGTTACATTTTTATCTATGATTTTACTTAGGATTCTAATATTACCATTGTGCCAGTTTTATTTCTGCCTTCAAGTCTTTGCTCAAATTTTTCCTTCTTCTTTTGTCTATACATACTTCATAGTTTCATGATAAACATCCTCAAGTATCCATCTCTCAATGACCCCAGCCTTCTCTGAACTGATCTGCCAATACAATATTAAACAGAAAGTGTGAGAGTGAACATACTAAGCTCATTTCTGAACTTAAGGAGAAAGCATTCAATCTCTCACGATCAGGAAAAATGTTAACTACAGATTTTCATAGATACCATTTTATCAGATTGAGAAAGTTATCTCCTTTTCCTAGTTTTTGTAGAATGTTTATCGTGAATGGATGTTGAGTTTTGTCAAATGAATTTTCTGCATTTTGAAGATGATCACGTGATTTTTCTTCTTTGTGGTAAATTACACTGATTGATATATAAATGTTGAACCAACCTTATATTCCTGGGGGGAGGAAAAAAACCCATTTGCTTGATCAAATTGATAATACTTTGCAGATTTTTGTGTGTATGTTTATGAGTTGTATTGGTGCAATGTCCTTTTTAAAAAAAGTCTTTGTGAAGCTTCTTATCAGGATTATTTTGGTCCTACAGAATGAATTAGAAGTATTTTCTCCTGTCTTTTTAAAAGCTTACATAGATTAATACTAATTTTTTCTTGAATGCTCTATATCATTGATTTTTTTTTCCTTAGGGAATCATATTTTCTTATGCCTTTTAGGTTTCGTGTCATGGATAAACATTAAAGAGGATTTGGGTTCTGCAATCTTCCTCTGACAAATTCGTATGCTTGTTTTAACACGCAGTTCAATTTCTCACTTATAACCTTGAATTTTACGTTGTGTTTCATTTGTTGTTTGTTAGTACAGAACTGTAGAGAGGCTCAAGTGTTTCCAAGTCTTCCTAATTTGGCTGGACTCAACCTCCAAACCCCCTCTCCCATGGTTTTCATTGGAGTTTGTTGAAACCTCCACTTCTAAGCTAAGAAAGGACCCTGCTAAGTAGACCAAGTTTTAACCCTGTCATAATTTACTCGTAGTTCTCCTTTTCTTCTGTCCTAGTCCTTATCTAAAGGTGAAACTCATACCCTCTCCCAAGTAGGGTCCACCTTCTGATTGTTTTTCACTTCTTTAACAATTTTTTTTTCTCTCAAAACATTACCTTTTTTTTTACACTCTTCTGTCCCTCAGGACCCTGTCTTGTAGGGATAGAATGTCTTAGTTATATTATTCCTTGCTGATGTTATATCTGTCCTAATTTAATATGAACACATTTCATAGTGGTTTCCTATGCTAATTCTTGAACGCCTGAGTGGCTCTAATGGTGGGAATTTGAGTCTCCTCTAAAGAATATGATGGCTGTGAAATTTGGAGGCTGGTCTGGCAGAAGCAGGAGATTCAGGAGGAGTTAGCAAAGGGGAGGGTCCTACACATCCTGAAAATGACTCCTCAAGGTCAGCTATCTAAATTGCCTAATTTCATAATAAGTCTTACCACTTAACCGTTTCTTATTATCATGTTTCTGTGTGTGTGTGTGTGTGTGTGTGTGTGTGTGTTAGAACCGGACTTTTTCTGAGGGTTTAGAAGCATCATAGTATGATTCCTTTCTCATGAGAATGTTATAGAGTCTTTAATGAGGCTAAGTTTTCTACCAACAGATACTTGTTGAGCATATACTATGCTTGTGGAGGTAAAAATGAATGACAAACCATCTATCACCAAGACTTTCATACAAGCTAGGAGAGTATATTTACACACAAATAATTGTATTACAAAGCAAAAAAAAAAATATGTTCAGAAAGACCCATGGTAAAAGCTTGGAGATCTAAGAAGTGCTATGCAGCCTGTCAATCAAGAAAACCATGAAGGAGTAGCTAGCGTGTCATCTGAACACAAGAGAAGGTGGAGAATTTCTGCAGGTGGAAATGGAGAACTCTCCACAAAGAAATAACAGAACAAGCAAAGCCATCAAGTACAAAAGCGAGTGGACATACTGGTAATGTTGTAGTCCTGAAAATGGGACTCCTAAGTATCCACACTATTGCTACAATTTGTAACATATCTGTTACATATATACCCTTGGATATGCCAAACAGTATGTAAGAAATACATGAATCGTTGGTGAAAATGAGGTAGTGAAAGAGGATAAATTATTAACGAAGCTTCAAGATGAAAGAAGAAGGGATTTGAAAAGGGTTAATGTTTATTGAGCAGCTACCCTGTGCTGAGTGGTATACTAAATTCTTACACAGAATATTGCCTTTAACCTCCACCATATGAGTGATTCTTATTATTGGTTTTCATAGATGCATAAACTTAAGCTTAGCAAAATTAGCATGCTCCAAGTGACTCAGTTAAAAAATGTTGTGGGAAGTAGAAGAAACTGGAGGCTTAAACAGAAGGCTTTACGGGTGCCTGAGTGGTTCAGTCGGTTAAGTATCCAACTCTTGACTTCGGCTCAGGTCATGATTTCACTGCCATGAGACTGAGTCCTGCATCAAGCTCTGTGCTAAGCATGGCACCTGCTTGGGATTCTTTCTCTCCTCTCTCTCTCTGTCCCTCCCCTGCTTGTGCACACACACACACACACACACACACAGACACATAGTCTCTCTCTCTCTCTCTCAAAATAAAAAAAGAAAAGAAAAAAAAATAAAATTAAAATAAATAAAATAAATAAAAATAAATAAATAAATAAAATAAAAATAATAAATAAATAAATAAATAAATAATAAAATAAAATAAAATAAGAAAACCAGAAGGCTTTTAGGGGCACCTGGGTGGCTTAGTCAGTTAAGCTTCTGACTTTGGCTCAGGTCATGATCTCACGGCTTGTGAGTTCGACCCCCACATCGGGGTCTGTGCTGACTGCTCAGAGCCTGGAGCCTGCTTTGGATTCTGTGTCTCTGTCTCTTTGTCCTTCTCCCACTCACACTCTTTCTCTCTCTCTTTCAAAAATATATAAACATAAAAAAATAAAAATAAGCAAACAAAACCCAGAAGGCTTTTAAATAAACATAGGAGTGATTTCGTTTGAATGAATAAATAAAAGCATAGAAAAAAGCACCTAAAGGTTATCAGCAATTTTCTCTGTATGTAAGTGATCTTTATTTTATTTTTCAGCACTTTACGTATTTTCCCTTCTCCAATAGTCAAAGAAAGAGGGTCTCCTTTAAAGAGAAAACAGTAAGTCAAAGAAAATTAATCATGTTTTCAAGAAGAGGAAAGGATGAGGGAAAAGGGAATAGGGTACGAATTACCATTAGTTTGAGGGACTGAGATCAAGAAGCAGTTATTTATTCATTCAACAAGTATTTCTTCAACTACTACTATGTGCCAGCCCAAAAGAGAGAGAGAGGGAGAAAGAGAATGGACAAAAGGGGACAGGATGGCTAAGGATACAGAAGAAGTGAGGTGGAGAAAATTCGCATGGAGTGGTCTCATTCTCATTAAACCAGAAGTGAAGTCAGTGGCTGACTGTGAGGGGGGAAGTGAGGCTAAGACCTTGAAGATGCACACACACACACACACACACACACACACACACACATCTAAAATTATTGTGACTTGTTTGGGGGCCCAGGAGCAAAAGCAGAGCAGAAAGAAAACTCTGGAGGCTCTCCAGAGTTGAAAGATGTCAAGATGAAAACAGCAGAAGGGCAAGGGTCAAGAAGATAAAAGAATTTGGAGACCAGAACAACCTTACATTTTCTTTAAACTCCTATGTGGAAGCTGCTGTTGATTGTGCAGAGATAAAGAACATGATCCTGGGGTTAAATCATGAAGCAGGGATAAGGGTGGAATCCTGAGAAAACACATCCATGCAGGTAGCTGGCATGGAGTCAGAAAGAATGCCCTCAAGTCGTCCTTAATGAACACCAATCTGGAAGCTCAATGAAGCCATTTGTGGAAACCCTATGTATTCCGTTCATAGTTCTAACTTAATTGGCGAGAAGAGCAGTAAGCCCTCACATCCCTGCCCTGACACCCAGATAAATTCGAAGGGAGACTTTCAGGGCGTAATCGGGATTTTGAGACTGCGAGGAAATGTTACCCTAAAGTTTCAAATGCTATTAGCATCCTTGATTACAGTCGCCCATCCCTAGCAGGAGTTGTACATTTTTGTTGTTAGGCGAATGGGTGCGGAGTGCATAGCAATCCTCCTGTGTCTCACATTCTGTTTTAGTTAGCTAATCCATCAATTAAGGGGACACACTGAAACCGTTCAAAGACAATTAAGAGAGGTCCTTAGCCTAGCACGGGCCAGCCGAACTGTTGTGCCGGCCGCAGTCCTTGCCCAGGGGGCATTCATTCGGTGCCTGAGGTATAGAGACACTGCCTTATTTGTTTTGGCAATAATTGTCTCTCTGCCCTGAAAAGAGGCCCGAAAATTGCTTCTATATTTAGAGACAAGATTGCTCTGTGGAGGCTACAAGTCAGAGTCTCACCTCTTTATAGAAGTCTGTTATTCCTAGGACCGTTTCCTAATTTAGGCCTTTGTGGTGTGTGCTTGATGAACAGCATCTGTCAGGCACACAATGAGAGTGCAGGAACTTTTCCCACAAGGGTCTGAAGAGACCGCTACGGCTCTCCCTAGAGGAGTGTTAATTATTGGGGGTTTCCCATTCACCACTCTGCGCAAACATTATGATAGATACAAGGTATGATTGTTTGGATTGAATAAGAAAGACAAATTAATTGTTAAAGAAAGTGGATTTCAAGCCAACATACGAAAAGTAAATCCGAACTCGGCAATTGCACACGTGGAGAGAAAAAAAAGGAGGCATTTATGCTTATTAAATATCGCTGTGTCCTGGAAAAGGGTTTTTTTTCGGCCTTCCACATGTGTCCTCCTCTTTGCGTGCACAGGAAAGCCACCAAGCTATTCCTGAGCCACCACAGCAGCCAGGACTTACCTCGCTCAAGGGACATCTTGGTTGAGTACCTGATCTGAATCACCCACAAGCTAGTACTTGTGCTCTCGGTAAACAGTTCCCATTCATTTCACCTAAGCCCAGACTTTTAAAACCCCAGATAGCTAGCTCACTATTTACATTTACCATATGCTTTCTGGCTTCACACACCACAAAAATCATCCTTGTTATTCGAGGAGGTGAGATCCACGAGACAGCTGTATACACAGACTGACTGCAGAGATTTTGTATTTTATCACGACCAACTTTAGTTTACTGTCCTTCTAAGTTATGACGAATAAAAGTCTTGCTCATTGCCTTAAAGAGAAGATCGGTCTTCCAAAGGAAATTCTCAGCAGACTCATGTGAGATTTCCATGCCAACATTAAAGTCAGCTAGAATTGTTTAAATGTTAAAGTGAAAAATTCATTGCATTTTTTTATGTCACTGCCCCCTCACTCCCCATGAAACTTCCGGCTCACACAATGTCCCCTATCTCAGGCAGTAGAAACTCTGTTCTTCCAATTACTGAAGCCCAAGGATGTACAATCATCCTTGACTCCCCCTCTCCAATACAACAGTCAACACTGTTGAGTTTGCCTTCAGAATATATCCAGGGTCTATTCCTCAACCATTTCTGCTCCTTCCATTATTACCTACACCCCCGCAGTCTCCCACCTGGATTATTTGCGGTAGCCTCTGACCTGGTCTTCCTGTTTCCACCCCTTTGCTCTCCTTTTGAGCAGGTCGTGACACTACTCCACCATTCGAAGAACAAGTTGAAGACCTTAATAGAGTCCCCATCTGCTCTCTGACATCATCCTCTACCACTTGCCCCTTGGCTCCTCTTCCTCCAGCCACCTTGGTATTTCCCAGTCATATCAAGTATTCTCCACTAGGGCCTTTGTACTTATGTTCCCTCTGCCGGGAATGCTCTTCCTTCACATGACCATGTGGTTTACTTCCTTCCTTTCTCCGGGACTCTTCTCAAATGTGAGCTCACCCAAAGAAGCCAGATCTCACCACCCTGTATAAGACAGCTCCAACCTCTTACTGCCTCCCACGCTCTCATCTTGCTTTGCTTTGTTTTTGTCCGCAGCACTTACCACTCCTGACGATACACATGTGTATTTGTTTCTTGTATGTCTCCTCCATTACCTGGACCGTAGCAGGCACTCAGTATACATTTCTTGAATGAATGATGATGATACTAATAGAGATGTGTGTGGCTCCTGGATTTCCTACACAGCAGTAGTAAGAAGGCACAGTAGTAAGAAAGATGGGAATCGGAACACGTGGTGTCGTAATGGCCATAGCGCATCACCCAGTAGTAAACAAGGACTTGAATACAAGCATAAAACAAAAACGAAAATGAACTACATCTAACTTATTGAACTTTAAACCTAATGGAATACCATTATTTTAAAGCCTGGTGAGTTGATTTGAATCAGAAATACCTCTATATGTTTCCCACAGATACTGAGCCATAAGCAAACTTGAACCACGCTGACAGACACTTCACTCGTCTTACACCTTGGCAAATTCTGCTGAGGCTTTGGGAAGAAGCTTTTCATTGCTCAAGCAAGGAAGTGCAGAGTGTTATGCTCTCTCTTTTCAGGAATAACGCCTTATGTCAGTTACAACAAGATTTCTCTGTGCCTGTTGGTATCTTTCTGCTTTCGTGCGTTACTTGTGTTTTCTTTCTACTTTCTGCTCCTTTTCACTCCTGGCACAATCCAGACCAAGCACATGGAAACTGGTGGCTCCCCAGTAACGGGGAAAGTAAGTTCCAGACAATACCTGAGAGACAATGGCACCAGTGAGAGGTGGAGATCAGCAATAGAAGATTTTGGGGAGATGCAGAGATTGTGATTCAGAGTTGCCAAAAGCTGTAGTCAGAGAGAAAAACCAGGAAAGTTGAAGCTCTCCCTCAAAGTATCAAGTGACAGAATGTGGAGAAAGTTTACCTGATCACTTATTCATCAAGCACATTCCTGGTACTCGACTTAAAAAAGATGACAAATACATTCCCTTCATTTGGAAAAAGGCAGACAAGTACACAGGTCATTGTTATATCAAGTGATAAATGCTAAGTTTTGTAGAAGAGCGTAAGAGGGAAATGGAACCCAAATAAGGCTTTGATATAAGAACAGACTTGGAGGGGCACCTGGATGACTCAGTCGGTTAAACATCAGACTCTTGGTTTCAGCTCAGGTCATGATCTCATGGTTCGTGGGATCGAGCTCCACATCCGGTTCTGTGCTGGCAGCACAGAGCCTGCTTGGGATTCTCTCTCTCCCTCTTTCTCTGCCCCTCCCCTGCTCATGCTCTCTCTCTCTCTCTCTCTCTAAGGTAAAGAAACTTTTTTTTTTAAGAAAAAGAATGCATTTGGATTGTAAAACCTGTTGTGTGTGCATCTATCTGTGACACATTAGGTAAATTACTTAAATTCCCCAAACTTTGATTTCCTTATGGGAAGGAAGAAAAAAAGCCATAATAAAATGATTTAAAAAAAAAACAGCTAAAATATATATTCTATGCTGAGTGTTTCTGTTTCCCTCTGGGTACGGCTTATACTTTATATTTATGTGGCATTATCAATATCACATTTCCCGACTTTGTGAGGTACAAGCTGGTATTCCTACATCCCATACAGAGAAACAAAGGTAGAAGTGTTTGGTCAGTAACAAAGTGTCATTCTGCAAGACCAAGAACTCATCCCGGAGGTTCCTGATGGAAACTCCTGCAGTGAAAAAGGGACGGCACTCAAGAGGACAGTCAGCAGATGGGAAGATAAGAAATGTGTGATCAAATCATTCTGCCCAATGGAGAACTGTTCATGGCAACGTATTAGTCTGACCCTTTCAGGTGCATCTTGTGTCCTGAGAGGAGCTTGTCAAATAAGAGAATTAAGGAAAGATGAGAGCAGTAAGAAAAAACAAAACAAAACAATAATATTATTCCCAGGTGAGATATCTGCATGTTAACATCTGAATATTATTCCCAGGTGAGATATCTGCATGTTAACATCTGAAACTCTATTGAAATAGAACAAAAGACAGTGAGCGTGACCCCAGCAGCGAATTGGGGAACAATCCTCCTAAGGTAGCAGGTATGAACTTAGACCTAGAAATTTGGATATCATGCACTAAAGGACATTGAGTACTTTGGGGCGTTTCTTAATGGGAGCCCTCACTAACACTGACTTTGTAATAACACTGTTTCTTAAATGTCTCAAATGTCCCCATTACTGCTATGATACTCCTATAACAATGATTGCCATTTATTGAAAGAACTGCTGTGGGCTAACCACATCATTCTTATAATGATCTTATGGGGTAAAATTTATTTTCTTCATATTATAAATAAGGATATCTGGGTCTAAAGAAATTACTTACTGGGACACTTGGGGGGCTGAGTCAGTTCCGCATCCTACTCTTGATCTCGGCTCAGGTCATGATCTCACAGCTCACAAGTTTGAGCCCCGCCTCAGGTTCCATGCTGATGGTGTGGAACCTGCTTGGATTCTCTCTCTGTCCCCCCCCCTCGGCCTCTCCCCCTCTTGCTCGCGCTCACTCGCTCCCTTTATCTCCCTCAAAATACGTAAATAAGTTTAGAAAAAAGAGAAATTACTTACTCGTCGTCATACAAGTATACAAGTATTAGGTAGGTTGAGGGGTACGAATTTGCTGACATTCCACAATTTTTTAGTCTCCAAAAATGGCAATTTCATAGGGTCAAACGCTGATAAGTGGAAGCCCCCTGTGCAAACTAGACCTGACTTGCGTAGTCCGTCACTGTGGAAGACACTTCCCCACAGAGTGAACCCTGGTATGAAACTGAATACCCATGAGACAGAGAAGGTAGAAAACCTAGTGAGGGTGCTCATAGTGCCATGTATTATTGAAGTCATCCACCACTGCACACTGCCTTCAGTGAAAAGGAATTTTGAAACTCCGTGACTTTATAGATGAAGAATTTAACCTGCATTTTTATGTAAGCACCTTTCTTTGGCTTTATGGAAGATGTAGGTTTAAAAATTTCTTGGTAGTGTTTGACAGATTCTGAACATTATTCACACACATGAAGTATATTTATTATGAGGAATACCACTGAGAATTTCTCCTAAAATTCTGTCCCTAAAAGGAAAGATATGTTCCGTAACAATAACAGAGAATACATGTAAGATAAGCTGACTATGGAGATCCTCGGCAGATTTATGCCATTGCAATAATGGAAAAGGTTTAATTTAATCATGCAGGCATTTCTATTAGCATGGTGTCGGCTGAAAAAATAACTTTTAACGAAACTCATAAAGCATTTCTGATTTGTAGCAGATTTAACCAGCTTAACTACTAAGTATTTTTCTATATTGTCTAATATATTTAAAGATTCTAATTTTCATTGACTGACTACCAGAAGCATGATGTGTATCTAAATGTAACTACTTATTATCACCCAATAAGGAATATCTGCCACCAAAGACTAGAACCCCCTGCCCCCATAAACAAATTATCTTTATATATGATTCGGAACCTCTTAAAAGGTATTACCACATGGACCTTCCTGTTATTTTTTTTTCAACAAACCATTTTAAAAATTAGAGTTTTTCAAAAGATTTTGTAAAACAACTGTCACTTAGTAATTTATATATGAATATAAGAATGTTATGAGAATTTTGATTCAGTCTCTTTTATTTTTATAACAAATATTAGCAAACCCTCAAAATGCTTCATTAATTATCATGGCTTTGATCTTATGGATTGTTAATAACAATGGGGAGAGGGGACACGTACTCACTGCTTGTTGACTACCTATCCTCCGGGATTAAAACCTTGACCTCTGAGAATTATTTATCATTCTGCCTGAGAGGTGGTCACACCTGGGGCGGGTTCTGTTTACTCTAGTTGCCCCTCAGAAACCATGGGACTACATGCAAACATTATTTCCTGATTTATAAAATAGACCTTACCCGTTATCTCAAATGTTTACATGTGAATACAGGGTCATGTTCCCTTCCAATTTCATAAAATATATAAAGACGAATGCTTAACTGTTACCTAACTGAATTCCAAACAACATGGTTTTTTCCACTACTGAGTGAGCAAGTAGCACGATTTTTCCCCACCTTTACTGAGATATAATTGACATATAATACATAAGTTTAAGGTAAACAAAATGATTATTTGATACACGTAAATATTGCAGACTAATTACCATAATGGGGTAGTTAATACCTCCACCATTTCACATAATTACATTTTGTTTGTGTGTGTGTGTAGTGAGAACATTTAAGATACACTCTCTTAGCAACTTTTAAGGATACAATATAGTGTTGTTAACTTACAGTCACCACACTGTCTATTACATCCCCAGAAATTATTTATCTTATAACTGAAAGTTCATGCTTTTTTGACCAACATCTACCCATTTCCCCCACTCCCTTCCACTCCCAATCCCTTGCAACCAGCATTCTATTCTATTTCTCTCAGTTCAGCTTGTTTAGATTCTACATACAAATGATATCATAGAGTGTTTGTCTTTCTCTGTTTGACTTCTTTTACTTAACATAATGCTCTCACGTTGCTTCCACACTGTTGCAAATGGCAAGATTTCTTTCTCATGGCTGGTAGATAGATGATAGATGATCAGATGGATAGATAGGTAGGTAGGTAGATAGAGATATCACATCTTCTTTATCCATTCATCCATAGATAGACACTTAAAGTTGTTCCATATCTTGGTTATTGCCAATACTGTCACAATGAACAAAGGAATGCGCATATGTTTTTGAGATCCTGATTTCCTTTCCTTTGGATGTATACCCAGAAGTGGAATTTCTGGATCATATGTTTGTTATATTTTTAATTTTTTGAGGAACCTCCATACTGCTTTCCATAGAGGGTGCACCAATTTTGCATTCCTGCCAACAGTGCACAAGGGTTCCCTTTTCTCCACATCCTCACCAGTACTTGCTCCATTCTAATAAGTGTGAGGGGATATCTCATTGTGGTTTTTATTTTCATTACCCTGATGATTAGTGATGTTGAGCACCTTTTCATGCACCTGTTGGTCATTTGCATGTCTTTTGAAAAAATGTCGACTCAGGTTCTCCACCCATTTATAAAGTAGATGTAGTTTTTTGTTGTTGTTGTTGTTATTGATTTATATGAGTCCCTTATACATTTTGGATACTAACCCTTTATCAGAGAGATAGTTTGCAAATATCCTTTCCTATTTCATAAGTTGCATTTTCATTTTGTTGATTTTCTTTCTTTCCTTTATTTCCCACACCACCTTAAAGGAGTTGCTTTTAAGTAAAATTCAGCATGGCATAAAATATAATTACAAATTTGTAAATCTAAGTTCAATTTGAAAAACAAATCACAGGAAAAAGGTAGAAAAATTACTTCTAAAATTTGGGGAAAAATGTATTTTCAGGGTATGTACCTCCCTAGGATAACCCAACATGCTAATAATGTCTTAACTTCAATTTTTTATACAATTAGGTCATCAACCAACTACAAGTCCAAGTCTGACCTCTTTTATAAAGGATATGTTTTATCTCATATTTGATCATTAAAATGAAGCTCCAAAGTGTAATGGAAAGAAAACTACATAATAATGTAAGTGACACTTTAAGTTAACGCTTGTAAAATATAATTTAACACCATATCACACCAGCACTCTCAATTTTCTTTCTTGTGCTATTAGCTGTATCCTAAATAAGCTAAAACAGAGCTAATTTGTGGTATGTACTAATCTCCATGTAAAGTAGTGTAATAAATTTAGATGAACTTGTTTCAGAAGCAGAAATGATTACTGCCACAAAGTAAAAAGGGAGAAAAGTGAAGCCCTCTTAAAACTCTTTTTGTTTTGAATGTTGTCATGGTTACTAAGAGAAATTTAGGTTTTGAGGACTTTTTCTTATGATCAATTTGGTGGTGGCTGAAGGAAAAGGATTGATGAGGAAATTCTTTTACAAACATCTTCTCAGAACCTATCTTTACTAAGTATTCCCTTTACACCTAAATTAGACTTAAAGTTGGCTGTGTGCAGATTTTTTTTTATCATTTAAGCAATTTTTAGTCATAAACACTCAAACATAGTTTTAGGTTGCATTTAATGTCTAACTGTTCAACCAACATCTAGACTTAAAAACTCCGATTTTAAAATATGTATTTGGACAAGTTACACAAAATAAGCAAATCGCTAAATAATTCTTAGAGCATAAAGAGCAGAGAGTTGTGTTCCATTAATTTAGTTCTACAATGTCATTCTTACTTGGAGTGTCTCCAAAATATTACGTTAGGAGGATTTTGAGTTGGGCATTACATGCCTAGAATGTTTCAGAAAAGGAGGTTAGAGACCATGTAGTCCAACAGTCTCTGTTTTTAAAAATGAGGAGAGTCCCAGAGAGGTTGAATAGTTTGCACAAGGTCATATTACTAATTAGCAGCAACGTGGGATTTTAATCAAGGTCACCTGATCAAATTCCATTACATTTTTCACGACACCAACCTTATGTTAAGAGGTTACGAGAATAGATTGATCCCATTAAAGACGTTTGCAAAGTGTGTGCCTTAAAGCCCTTAGAGCTACCCCAGGAGTCACAGGAGGGTGAAAAGGAAGATGTCTCGCTTTATATCCACTTTGATCTAATTGCTTTCTCATTTTCCTGTTAAAAAGAAAAAAAACATAATTTTGAATAATGTTTCATATCTAAAAAGATTTCTCCTACCAAAAAAGAAAGTTTGAAAATTAGTTTTCAATTCCGGGTTCAAGTTATATGGAAAACTAGACCTCTTACAAATGTAAGAGCAATTGAATAAAATAAAATAACAATTTTTAAGGGATTTTGTGACTTTCTAAAAATATCTTCGTGTCAAAAACACAGAGGGTTTAAAAACCAGGAATTCCCTGGAAACGGTTGCCTGTGTCATAGAAAAAAAAAAATGGCACTCGTGCTAAGATGACAATCTGAAGTAAGGAGGTAAAATTGATAAGGTCGAACTTGTGAGCTTCCTTCATTGAACTGAGATGTTCAGAAGACCGCGCCCAGCACAAAAGGGGAGACTATAAAACAATCTGTCCTAGATAGAAAGATAAAGATCATCTACATCTGTGCTCTGAGTGGGGAAAAAAAATATTTCTACTGAAAACGTATATCCATTGTCTGGACCTCTTGCACATTTGGGTTTTGGGTGTCCTTTCAACATAATCTTAGAGCATTCAAGCTGATAAATTAATATATAAACTGTCCCTGGACCAGTGATACTCACCGGTAACTTAGCAGAAACTTTAAAAAAAAAATGACTTTCAAAGGACACATTTTCAATCTAGGATGAACAGACAAAAGCCTTTCAACAGGAGTTCACAAACCAAAATTTAAAACATATAAGAAACAACCCACCATGTGTGAGAATCAGTAGAAAGTCAAATAGCCAATTTGAATTTTCAAAAATCTCAAATAATAGAAAAATTTAATAGAGGCTATAAAGTAAGTAAAATTAAAATGACTAAAAACAAAATAAAATAAAACAAAATGACTAAAAAAAGGGATAGGAAACATAAAAACAGACCACTAGGTTAAATGGACAAGAGAGATTTGGAATCTTGCAGAACTTCCAAATATACTTTAACAAAATTTTTTTAGTGTTTATTCTTGAGAGAGAGAGAGAGAGAGAGAGAGAGCGAGCATGAGTGGGGGAGGGGCAGAGAGAGAGCGAGACACAGAATCCCAAGCAGGCTCCAGGCTCTGAGTTGTCAATACAGAGCCCAATGTGGGGCTCGAACTCAGGAACTGTGAGATCATGGCCTGAGCCACAGTCGGATGCTTAACCTACTGAGCCACCCAGTCGCCCCCAAATACAGTTAATGCAAATAAAAACACAATAGGTTAAACAGAAGATTAGAGACATTTAGAGAAAGAATTGCTAATCTAGACAATCAATATGAAGAAACTACACAGAATGAAAACAGAAGCATAAAAAACACACAAAATATAACAGAGTATTTTGCATGAAGACATAATACAGTAAATAACTGGAGTACCAGAATAGAGAATAGAAGAAGTAGGTAATGGAACTATTTGAGGGACAATAGCTGAGAACATTTAGAGCAAAAATTTAGAAAGTGAGTTCTAAGCAGAATTTAAAAATAACAACCAAGGGGTGCCTGGGTGGCTCAGTTGGTTGGGCGTCTGAATTCAGCTCAGGTCATGATCTCGTTCGTGGGTTTGAGCCCCACGTGGGGCTCTGTGTTGACAGCTCAGAGAGTGAAGTCTGCTTCCGATTCTGTCTCCTTCTCTCTCTGCGCCTCCCTCGCTCGTGCTCCGTCTCTCAAAAATTAATAAACATTAAAATATTAATAAAATAAAATAAAAATAACAACCAAAGCACCAGTACTCCATATATGAGAGAAAAACTATAGAACACCTAAGATAAGAAGAAATTATTAAATGTAATCAAAGAGAAGTGAAAGGTTATCTGCAACAATTTCAACAATAGTCCATAAAACAATGGAGTATTCAAAGTTCTGACACAATAATTAATATTCAAGAACATACAAAACTATTATAAACTATATGCTAAACTCTTACTCAAGAGTAAGGGTGAAAGAAACTCTGTTTCGATCATATACAAATTGAGTTTATTTCTCACAATCCCTCAGTGACTGAAAGTTAACACCTGATGAAGAAGGAAACTGACTTTATAAGAAAGATGGAATACAACAAATAAAGACACATAAAAAAATCACTAAATATGTGGGTAAATCTACATTAGTATGGACTTTATAAAATAATAATTATTATAACGACTAATTTCCTGGTTATTAAAATGAGATGAAACTAAAATTTTGTAAAGCAGCATTATGTAAGATACAGGAAGGTGATAACAATTTAAACACAGTAAGATTCTTCCATATTTTTTTTTAATTTTTTTTTCAACGTTTATTTATTTTTGGGACAGAGAGAGACAGAGCATGAACGGGGGAGGGGCAGAGAGAGAGGGAGACACAGAATCGGAAACAGGCTCCAGGCTCTGAGCCATCACTCCAGAGCCTGACGCAGGGCTCGAACTCCCGGACCGCGAGATCGTGACCTGGCTGAAGTCGGACGCTTAACCGACTGCTCCACCCAGGCGCCCCAAGATTCTTCCATATTTTGAAAGAAGAAAAAAGTAGTCATTAGACATTTGAAGGCCAAATACTCATGCCAAATATGTAAAGTGTCAAAACAAAAAAAGTCTAGTTATGAGATGTTTAAAAGGCACGTGCCATACAGAAACAAAATGGCTGAAATTAAAGAAATAAAAAAGACAAACCACAAACTCTAACAAAAGCAATCTGAACACACAGCAAACATTATACTCAATAGTGAAATATTGAAAGCTTTTCCCCTAAGACCAGGAACAAGGCAAGAATGTCCACTTTCACCCCTTCAATTCCACATAAGACTTGATGTTCTAGCCAGAACAATTAGGCAAGAAAAAGGAATAAGAGACATCTAAATTGGAAAAGAAGAAGTAAAATTATCTATTTGCAGATGTATGATCTTATACATAGAAAATCCTAAAGATACCACAGAAAAGCAATTAGAGCTATTCATCAGGATACTAAGTCAACATACAAAAATCAGTTGCATTTCCGTACACAAACAATGAAAAATATGAAAAAGAAATTACAAAAACAATTCCATTTATAATAGCATCAAAAAAGAATGAGATACTTAGAAATTAGCTTAACCAAGGAAGTGAAAGCCTTGTACAATGAAAAATACAAAACATTGCTGAAAAAAATTAAAGAAGACAAAAATAAATGGAAACATATCCCATGTGTATGGATTGGAAAACTTAACAATGTTAAAATATCTATTACTACCCCCAAACAACCTACGGATTCAATGAAATCCCTATCAAATTCCAATGTCATTTTCGAAAAACCCATATTAAAATTTACATGGAATCTCAAGAGACCTTGAATAGCCAAATAGGCTTAAAAAAGAATGAAACTGGGGGGACTCACATTTCCTGCTTTCAAAACTTACTACAAAGTTACAGTTATTTAAACAGTGTGGTATTGGTGTAAAGACAGACATATGAACCCATAGCATAGAATAGAGATCCCAGAAGATAACTCTCACATAAACAGTCAAATGATTTTTGGTAAGTGTGCAAGACTCTTCAATGGGGAAAGGACAGTGTTTCTAACAAATGGTGCAGGGAAAACTGGGTATCCGCATGCAAAAGAAATGAAGTTGAAACCTTACCTAACAGTATACATGGAAATTAATTCAAAATATAACAAGGACCTAATGTAATACACACAAAAAGCAAAACTTCTAGTAGAAAACATTGGGGGGAAAACTTCACATTATTGGATTTGGCAATGATTTCTTGGATATGACACTAAAAGCAAAGATAAGGAAAGAAAAAAAAAGATAAATTGGACTTCATGAAAATTAAAAAGTTTTGTTCACCAAAATGTATCATCCAGAGAGTAATAAGAGAATGGGAGAAAATATTTGCCAATCATATATCTCATAAAGGATTAATAACCAGGATGTACAGAGAACTTTTAAAATTCAACAACAGATGGGTGGTTCAGTCGGTTGAGCATCTGACTCTTGGTTTCAGCTCAGGTTATGATCTCCCAGTTTTGTGAGTTCAATCCCCATGTTGGGCTCTGCACTGGCAGCAGAGAGCCTGTTTGGGATTCTCTGACTCCCTCTCTCTCTCTGCCCCTCCTCCACTCACACTGTCTCTGTCTCTCTCAAAATAAATAAATAAGCTTTTAAAAAAATAAAATTCAACAACCAAGAAACAAACAACCCAATTCAAAAATGCACAAAAGACTTGAGTAGACATTTCTCCAAAGAAGATATACAAATAGCCAATAATCACATGGAAAGACGTTCAACATCACTAATCAATGGGAAATGCAAATCAAAGCTACTAGGCGCCACCTCACACCCATTAGGATGGCTAATACCGAAAGAAGAGGAAACAAGAAGTATTGATGAGGTTATAGAGAAATTGGAACCCTTGTGCACTGTTGATGGGACCGTAAAATAGTATAACTGTTGTGGTAAATAGTGTAACAATTCTTCAAAAAATTAAAAGTACCATTATCATATGATCCAGCAATTCCACCTCTGGGTATGTACCCCAAAAGTATTGAAAATGGGGCCTTGAAGACAAGAGATACTTGTACACCCACGTTTATAGCAGCATTATTCACAAAACCTAAAATGTGGAAGCAATCCAAGTGTCCAATGATGGGTGAATGGATAAGTAAAACATGGTGTGCACATTCCATGTATATGCCATCGTGTGTACGTCATTGACATGCATGCCATTCATCCTTTAAAAGAGAAGGAAATTCTGCAACGTATTACAACACAGGTGACACTTGAGGACACTTGAGGACCTGAGGACGTGTTAAGTGCAAAAGCTAGTCATGAAAAGACAAATACTGTATGATTCCACTTATATGAAATGCTTCGAATAGTCAAAACCATAAAGACAGAAAGTATAATGGTGGATGTCTGGGGCTGTGGAGAGGAGAATGGGTAACTATGGTTTAATAGGTACAGATTTGCAGTTTTACAAGGTGAAAAGTTATGGGAATGGATGGTGGTCGTTGGTTGCACAACATGGTGAATGCATCTAACCCTACTGAACCACACATGTAAAAATAATTACGATGTGGGCGCCTGGGTGGCTCAGTCGATCTGAGTCTCTCTTGATTTCAGCTCAGGTCATGATTCCAGGGTCAAGGGACCAAGTCCCTCATCGGGTTCCATGCTGAGTGTGGAGTCTGCTTAAGATTCTCTCTCTCCCTCTGACCCTCACCTCCACTCTCACGCTATCTCTCTCTCTCTCAAGTTAAAAAAAAATGGTACAGATGGTAAATTTTATGTTATATGTATTTTACCACAGTAAAAAAAAGAAAAGAAAAACTTGCAGCAATTGGAGTGGCTATGCTCCAGCCAACAAAATAAGCTTTAATGAAAATATATTACTATTGGAAAAGGACATCTTTCTCTCCAAATTTGTGAGTTTTCTATAAATCTTATTGGGGTTCATTCTAGTATATACAAGCACAATATCTTTGAGTTAATATCTAGATTCTTAGAAGCTCTAGTAGCTATGGAAGTGTTTGATAGTCATGTCCTAGGATCCTGAGAGTTATTTTCATTGGTCTAAAAGTTTTATGAAGTACCACCTTAGATCTTTTAGATACCTTAACTAAAAAATCTAAATTTGCTCTGTTCTCTCTTCTGAGGCCATGTCTTACCTTGAGGACACGTTGATGGCAAAAAAAAAAAAAAAACAAACAAACCAAAAAACAAAACTATTCTTTACCTTTTACATTTCTTGTTCATCTCTCTCTTCTCTCAAGAAGCCCTCAATACCTTTTGGGATGAGCACTGGGTGTTGCATGGAAACCAATTTGACAATCAATTTCATATATTGAAAAAAAAAAAAAAGAAAGAAACCCTCAATACCCTCCCTGGAAATCTTCTTCGCTATATCACCAAGGTCATTAAGTTGATTTCTCTCTTCTCATGAACAATTCTACCAAGAACAGCTCTACTAAACTTTCCACCACTCCATAAGAGGAATCTCACTTTCTCCATTAACAGTCCCTTCACTTTCCCTCAGGCCTTCACTGACAGCCTGCCTCCTGAGGCCCTTTAGACTTCTGCTAATGTGTTTTTGGACGCCCTTTCAATTTTCACCAAAACTCATTTTGAGATTTAGCTGCCACCTCTGTCCAATACCAAAACCAATGCAACACATCTTAGGTTTTTATTGCAGCAACATCCCACCTACAGGTGTGAAATTTTGACCTGTTCTAAACCTTAGTGACTATCCTGAAACAGCAACAATCATTGTATTATCTCTCATGAGTTCTTTGGGTCAAGAATTTATGTGGTAAGGAGCCATCTGTGTGCTTTTCTCTCAGGGTTTTTCACAAGACAGACAATATGCTTGGAGCTTGTACATCTCTTCATGTAATCTCAGGGCTTCCCCATGTAGTTTGAGCTTCCTCACATCATGGCAGCCTCAGAGCCTCAGCACTCCTGATGTGGCAGCTCAGTATCCCAACATTAGTCTTCCAGCAAACAAGGAAGAAGTTTCATTGCCTTTTCTGACCTAGCCTTGCAGTCACATCTGCCACATTCTATAGTTTACAAATGAGACAAAGATCCTCCCAGATTTGGGTGGAAGAAAATTTGTTTCCACCTCTTACTGGAGGAGTATAAAGACTCATTCTCAAACAGGGAGTGGGACGCTACAGCCTGTGAGCCAAATCCAGCCCGCTGTTTGATAATGTAAAGATTTTTTTTAACCACAAACACACTTCACTCATAAATTTCTGTAGTCTACAACTGCCTTTGTATCACAGCAGCAGAGCTGAGTAGTTGCAATAGGCACCACATGACCCACCCAGCTTCAACATTTACTAGCTGTCTCTTTACAGGCAAGTCTGCTGACCCCTGTTCTAGAGGAATGAGTGGCACAGGAAGTATGGTTGTGGCCATTTTTGAAAAATACAAGCACGGTAATTTTGTAAGAAACACATTCATTTCTCAGGGTGCATGAAAAGGTCTCAAGGAGTTAGTGAATGAAAGCTATGAAATTAAAAATTGAGGAAATGTAAATTCAATTTTGTCTTTGAAAAAATAAGTTACTCATTCACAAAATTCAAGGTGGAATATATACCATCCAAAGCTTTGGAATAAGGAAAGGCAGATAAAATAGGTCTATAGAGGCATATAAAAAACAAAAGCAAAACAGCAAATGGAATAAATTAAGGGATGGGAGCAAAATCAAATATCAGTTATTACAATAAATATTAATGGGCTAAAGATCCCAATTAAAACATAGACTTTTTAAAAATATAAAAAATTTAAAAATATAACTAGAGGTATCTTGTAAGACATGCACTGAAAAATGAAAACACAGGTTTTACAATAAGGAGGCAATATGTCATAGTAATTAACAGCAACAGCCTTTGAATTTAGATAGTTATTTGAATTCTGACACTACCAATTAGGTTATTTTGACAGGTTATTTTCTCTGTGATTTTTTCCTGATGAGTAAAATAAGATTAGAGTATCTACATAATATCGTCCCATGAAAGCGAAACAAGATGATGTATGTAAAATGCTCAGCATCGTGCTTGGTAATATTAAATGCTCAGTAAATAAAATGTATTCATTACTAACAACAAAAGATAGGGAAAGATATATGATGTATATTTTTACTTTAACATACTGGTTGTATTTGCAAAACACAGTATGAAAAGCAGTATGGCAATACGTGTCAAGGGTCTTAAAAGTTCATGGCAATGGGATATATCAAAGAAATAATAGTTACATACTGAGATATTTGTTTCCAAGTATATTAACCACAGCTATTACTATTTATAATAGTAAAGAAACAGAAATAACTCTAAAGCTCCACAGTTGAGGCATTATTAAACTATAACATATAATATGCAGTTAATAAAGATAATATTACCAAATGTTATTTCGTGGCATGGCTCATATCAGTTAAAATCAACTTCACCCTTCCAATTTTCCAGACTACAACACTTGACTCCTCTTTTGGATTTGAAATCTGACCTATTATTCCAAATATGACATCGCTTCAAACCGCAATGAATTCAACCCTTTCTTACTACTTCCTCTGCTACCACCCTAATCCAAGCCACTATTGATCCATCCTGAATTATTACAATTGCCTCCTAACTAGTCTTTCTGCTTCTGTCCTTTCCCCCCTCTCTTGAAACAGAAGCCAGAGTTATCCTGTTAAAACCTAAAGCAAACCGCATCACTCCATGGCCAGAAACTTCCATGTCTTCCCCTCTCACTAAGAGTAATAGCTGAAGAACTTACACTGTGACTTTGCAGACCCTTCCTAATTTGTGTTCCCTTCTGATATATCAAACCTGCCAGACACAATCCAACATTTCTAATGCTTTTGAAGAAAAATATCCCATAATCTCCCAATCCACATGGATCCATTCCGCAGATCCATAATTTACTTGTGTGAAGCCATTTTGCTCCAATCAGGAAGTACCCAGTACTCTCTTATTTCCATAAAATATCAGTGGGAAACTCTTCAGTCAACTCCTTGTTTTCTACATCCACAAAGGGGAGAGACAAACCTAGAACTAATTATTGTTCCATGAAGAATTGTACTTGTGGGTTTTCCACTTATGTCTGAACAAGTGTGTTCGTTCCCAGTAGTCTGAGAAGTCACAATAACAAAACTGAACATTAATAGTCATCCTGTGAAGACTTTGGTCTAAGGATAGAACATTAAATAAATTTGCTACACTCACTAGGATTAGATGATATCACTTCTCAATTGGTGGAGAGTAGGAAACTGAGCTGTGCTTTTATTTTATTTATTTTATTTTTTAAGAGAGAGAAAAAGCATGAGTTGGGGAGGGACAGAGAGAGAGAAAGAGAGAGACAATCCTAAGCAGGCTCTGTACGCTTAGACACCCTTAGACACTCTTTGACACATGGAGCTCGAACCCACGAACCACGAGATCACAACCTGAGCCAAAGTCGGATGCTTAACCGACCGAGCCACCCAGGCGCCCTGCCCCCTGTGCTTTTAAATAACAGTTATCTAAAATACATACATACATACATACATACATACATATCAGTCATCTATCTTTATTATTTATATGTTCTTATGCATAGAAACATTTTTTGTTGTTGTTTTATAAAGTTCTAGCCTTCCAGTACTCTTCCAAAACTAAACAGCCAACCAGAAACTCTTAGTGATTATAGTTATGAAAGATACAATTAAGACAGTAGATATCTATGTTGTCCTGAATTTATACAAAAATTGAAATAAGGATGATCAGAAACTGACTAACATACCACCAGGGTAATATGTGACATCTGATTTCAAGTATTCTACTTTCACAATAAAATGTTACTCTAAGCTTGGTGTCTTAAACAGGGAGGGAGAGAAATTAACAACTCCCTGTCCAGACAACAACCTGACTTCCTTTTCTGCCTAATGATGTCTTAGGTCCTTACATCAAATTAGAACCAGTTGATTTATAGCCTGATATGTTCTCCAAATCAGGCAAGTCTCATGTTTTAAGTTTTGCTACTAATGAGTACAGTAAAAATGCACAACAAAGACTTACTTGGTGGACAGAACAATAGTTACCAAGAAGGTCTTTGTGGTCAGGGATCTCAGACACTTTTAATTCTATTTTGGCACGTAGCTAAAATCTGCATAATCTTCCCTGTAGCATTCTAGGTATTAATGCTGCTCTGAGGCCCATTGAACACTGTGGAAAATTTTCCCAGTAGATCAGCCCATGTGCAGAACCAGGTGTTTCTGTAATTGTGACACTGTGAAAAACATTCATAGCGCTCTAAGGTCCTTTAAATCTCTCTTTCCACCTGTGCTTTCTGGTGGAGTCCAGTGGCTGCTCATGCTTTTCAGAGATCTCCTTGTTTATGTAGGTGTGTTTCTTTGTTTCTGAATTTATTTTGCTCCATTTTAAAGAGGAAAATTTATAGAAAAAGATTTAACAAGCCGATGCTGGGAGTCACTCACGTTTCAACCAGGTGCACTCCTAATGCGCAGGTGTAAACCAATGAGCAGGTAAGGAAAGCATGATGCCGTCTCTGAAGGATTAATTGTGTACATCCATAATGAATGTATCCCAAGGTGCGTTTTAAACATCTGTTATAAATTAAAGTGTTTTCTTCCTTTTTCCCCCGTCTCTAGTTTCTTTCTGTCATTTGTATACACACAGTAAGCATAGCCTATATTTGGATATCATGGGAATTAATCTCTTATTCATTATTAAATATAATTTTATAGACATTTTTATTTTAAGATAACAAACACATGTTTAGTTTTCTAGATAACTGATTATTTTTACATTTGAAAATAGCTTGGGGGCACCTGGGTGGCTCAGTCAGTTAAGGGACCGACTCTTGATTTCTGCTCAGGTCATGATCTCATGGATTCATTGGCTCGAGTCCCACATTGGGCTCCGTGCTAACAGCATGGAGCCTGCTTGGGATTTTCTGTCTCCCTCTCTCTCTGCCCCTCCCCTGCACATGTGCTGTCACTTGCTCTCTCTCTCTCTCAAAATACATAAACTCAAAAAAAAAAAAAAAAAGAAAGAAAGAAAGAAAAGAAAATAGCTTAAGAGTATTATATTAAGGACATGTCTTAATTTCTTAATCCTTTTTTCTCCCCTTCACATTAGATAGTAATACAATCATTTCACCCAGGTCCATGCCTTGAAACTTCTTTCAAATAGGATAATTGGTCAACTGTGTCACTCAGATTCTTCATTCTGAAAAATCCATTATTAAAATTCAATTTCTAATCAAAGTAACTTTTTCTTAAATATTCATTTCAAATATACTATTTTTTTTTCCTGGGGTTCATACCTGAGTGCATGTTAGATATTTACTTTTCGAAATAATTTATGATAAAATAATACATATAGGAATGAAAAAAGTGTCATCTTTGAGTGAAATTTAATACAGTGCTAAGTCTGAATAAAAACCTTTCTTCTCACAATTTATGTAGGTAAAAATGACTTTTTGAAGACTCCAACATTTATATCTACATGAGTGGCATTCAAAAGAAGAGGGATATATTTTAATTACACTGACATTTGCAAACATTAAAGTATTTAGCAGCACTCATTCATTCAACAAACATAATTGCATCCCCATTAGAGTATTAAATTTGGGTGTCTGATCTCATATAGTTTGTAATAATGGAACCGGTTACTTTTCACTCCAGTATTTTGAACTTTACATAATTAGTAATAGAAGAATCCCTGAAGGGCAGAAAATATGAAGCCATCAGTGTTTGGGAATTTGAAGGGAGGAGGCTATGGTCGTTGCCTCTGGTTTTGTGGTTTGGGTTGGTTTTGTTTTTTAACTTGACTGAAATTTATTTTCTCAAAGCTCTGGAGGCTGCAGGTCTAAGGTCAAGGTGCCTCCAGGTTTGGTTTCTCCGGAGGCCTCCTCTCTCCTTGGCTTGCAGACATCCATCTCCCTGTGTCCCCACATGGCTTTTTCTCTGCGCACATATGCCCTTGATGTCTCTTCCTCTTCTTAAAAGGACACCAGTCTTATTGGATTAGGGTCCCACACATATGACCTCTTATAACCTTAATTACCTCTTTAAAGGCCTTACCTCCAAATAAAGTCACATCGGGGGTAGAGCTTCAACACAGGAACCGGGGTGGTGGAAAGGACACAATTCAGTCCATGATCATAATACAGAGTGGCTGGAAAGAACAGAAGATTTGTATTTGGAAGGTACACGTTTTACGAGTTTTGTGCAAATCATGTAACTTCTCTCTTTCCTTGCCTAAAAAAGTGACAATAAATAGTTTATGTCAAATGACTTGTAATTACTTGACCCATTTTTTTTTTCCAAATTGTTTATGGGACTTTCTACTGGCAAAACTTTCTATTGGCACAAAGGTAACTGAAAATGAGGCTCAGTAAGTTAAAGTGAAATAAAGAAAGAATGCCATTAGAACTTTAGAGCTCAAATCAGAGGTTACACATTGGCAGTCCCAGGGCCAGAAACAGCTCGCAGGCTGGCTTTTGGCCTGCACAGTGTTGAAAATTTTTTAAATTAGTTGCCAACTTTTAAAAGTCAATTGAGTTCATATAAAAATCTGGATTTCCAACTTAGCCTCTTTCTAAGCACGGTGGTAATAGACTGGCCCAGAGCATCAAGGTCGCCAGCAGGAATATGGTTTCCCCGTGGAGCCACGATCCCTATTATACCTGCCCACTGGCAATCATTGGTTATTATCACATTCGTGCTGTGATTTGACAGAAATATATTTATTACTGGGTGGCTCAGCTGGTTGAGTGTGGACTCTGGATTTCACCTGGGGTGGGGAGACTGAGCCCGTGTTGGGCTCCAGGCTGTATGAGGAGCCTGCTTAACATTCTCTCCCTCTCTCTCTTTCTCTCTCTCTCTCTCTCTCTCTCTCTCTCTCTCCTTCTGCCCCTCCCCCAAATTAAAAAAAAAAGGATTTGAAACTTAGTCATGAAAATGGGTGGAATAAATAAAAGAAATGATAAAAAGCTACAAGAAAGGAAAGAATGGACATAAAAATATCCTCTCAATAATAACACATGTAAATTAGGGGGTCCCTGTTTACACTTGTGTATATTTTGATTCTCACCATAAAAATAAACCGCACAGCTATACAAGCACACTCACTTCCAACAGGCACAGCCTCCACATGGATAGATTAAAAGCCTCTGTGTTCGAATGAACATTTTTTCTAGCAGTTTCTTCAGCTGTTGTTATGATTAAACTGTTAGCTCTGCCCTGTGGACAGTACTACCACTGAGCCCACTTCATGCACTTGGAAATGAAGATGAATGTTTCTGGGAAAATACGACCCGACTCTGATGGACTCCACAGAAATAATCGACTTGAGGCACGCAACCCGCACATTAGAGGCTGAATGGCTGGTTTGGAAGGAACGGAGAGGAACAGGCTTGCCCGGCCGCCCTGCACTGACTCATAGCTTTAAACAAGGCCTTGAGTCAAGGCTATCGGGCCGAGAGCTGCTGTTTCCCTGGCTCCCGATAAGCCTGTCTCTTTTTATCCAGAGGTTGGGCCTGTGATTTAACATAGCAATGACAGCGATAGTTATCCCCAAAAACATCCTTAGCAACTCTTTTCTAATACAAATCACTTATTCTTTGTGAAAGATGAGTGAGTCATGCAAGGAGCAGCCTGCCCATTAGTGGTACATTGTTAATTTGCTCTTTAATTAGTTTAGTGGCATATAATTATTTGAGGTCAGATAATAATTAAATTTTTGTACACTCCTTCTTTTCCTGGTAAATTACCACTGGACCACCCTCCGTGATAAAGGATCTCTAAATAACACACAGGATGCTTGCTGTATAACACAAGGAAGTGTGTGATTTTTCCCTACAAAAGTCCCCTTGAAAAAAAAATTCTTCACGAAAAGAATCACTGTATCCTTATTGATTAGAACTCTCCTTTTAAGAATAAAAATCAACAAATAAAATTATAATATACTTTATCCTTCTAACTGAGTTATCTGAAGAAAACATAAAATGCATCAGTTTTTATGTTTGTTGTAAATAACTAACATTAATTAGACTTATAAATATGAAAATGAGCTTTCCTTTAGAGAACTCTATCTACCAAGAAAATGTTTAGGTAGTACATGAAAGTAAAGTTGGCTTCCCCAATTACCTTAAATTAAATAAATTATCTAAATTATCCTCAGCACATTTTTTCCAGAAGCAAGCACTACATGGTTATTTAAGATGATTCAGCTCAAAATTTCAAAGTTCTGCTTAAAAATTAGAACCTAGAACTTTATTTTCTCCTTTTGACTTAGGGATTAGAGATCTCTGTTTATAATAATATTAAATATTTTGAATATTATTGAAAGAAAATAAAATATAAAAAACAAACTTAAGAAAAGCACAATTAATATCGTATTTATAAGCAGTGAGGACTGAGAAAGGCTGTCTTTGAATTTAAAAAACGTGGACAAAAAAGTCCTTTCAATTTTTCACCTATAAAATTATATTCTTGAAAGTAAAAGTTGGGTCTCCACCATGCTGCATAAATTAAGAGCTCTGAGTTAATTGAATATAAAAGTTGTGGTGTATACCATAATCTTCTCTGGAAAGAAAATATCTTACCCTAAAAATGTATGCTGATTACAGTGGCATTTGTGGAATAATTTCAACAGACACATTGCTAATAATGACCCTTACTGAGCTCGAGCTTCATAGCTTCTGTCAGATATTAGAAAAGAAAGGTCTCAAGAGGAAACTTTACAAAAGAGAATAAAACACAACCCCATCCAGTCATTAAAATAAGTCTTATAAGGACCTTTACCAGCAAAGCATTTTGTGAGATTTTTTTTCACTAATGTAGACTCTTTGTACAGAATTGGCATGAATTAATGGGACTTCTCAATAAGCATGCCCGTGTGTGCATGTGCGCGTGTGTGCATGTGCACACACGCGCACACACACACTGAAAACTATGGCCAGACAGTAGTTACAGCAGTGAAAACAGATTTTTTTCAGAAACAACTGCAGTGAGGAAAAGAGTTCAGGGTGGAACTGGCTTAATTCCGAAAACAACAACAAGTAGGGATGTACAAGCCAGGGAGCAAGTTGGGGTAGGGGCTGGTGTCAGTGGGCAGAAAATCATGAAGAAGAGACATCAAAGGTAGGGGGACTTTTTGCCAAACTGACCTAACAGGATTCCTGCTGACAGCAGGGCAAGCTGATCAGACATCACTGAAGAGATGGTAGGGGATGAGCAATTTGGCAGATATCGAGGGTGATCAAATACCAAAAGTGGGGCATTCTCTCTAAACTGAGCAAGATATGTGCTAAAACTGGGCTCTGCAGACTCACAAGGATGGGGTAGAGATAAAGGTCTAGTAAGCTTCAGGGGTGCCTGAGTGGCTCCACTGGTTAAGTGGATGACTTTTGATTTCAGCTCAGGTCAGGATGTCATGGGTTTGTGAGTTCGAGTCCCACATTGGAATTGGAATTTGGAATGAAAGGTCTTTAGGACAGCGTTGGGCCCTATGGTGACAGCGCAGAGCCTGCTTGGGATTCTCTCTCTCCCTCTCTCTCTCTCTCTGCCCCTTCCCGGTGTCTCTCTCTCTCAGAATAAATAAATAAACTTTAAAAAAAAGAAAAAGAAGAAAAGAAGGCCCAGAAGTGTTGGAAAGACCAGTCAAGGAGTCTTTGTACACACACACACACACACACACACACACACACACACACACTTACATTTCCACATAATTATCTACATGTAGAATTAGCCCATTTACAGGGGGGTTGGCAAAATGCACAATAACCTTGCTGGCCATGGTCAAGCTGAGGCTAATCTGAACCATTGTGAATATTAACTTTGACAAAATGAACTAGCCCCTAACTGAATAGAGGCTAATTTTGCTCTGTTGTCCTACTGTCATGTAATCAGAACAAAATTCTCAAAGCTTAACAGATTTCTTCTTTATTCTGTCTTCCATAAATCAAAGATAACTGTACCATTGGTAATTGACATTTTGAATGATTTTCAATGACAATAAACTGCTTTTACTTTGAGGTAAAGCTGGTTTCCTAATTTGCCAAAAAGGAAAGGAAGGGAAGGGAAGGGAAGGGAAGGGAAGGGAAGGGAAGGGAAGGGAAGGGAAGGGAAGTTATAATCCTGTATATAAGGCTTGAAAGGTACCAGAATGTGCCACCCCAAAATATGGGGATTATTTTGAGCTAAAGTCCATTGAGAAACAGTAGACATAGGAAAAACTCCTTTAAAAAAGGCATAAGTTTTCATTTTGTAAAGGAAATTTACATTTATAAAGGAAATTTCCATTTCTTTTTTTTAAATTTTTTAATGTTTTTATTCATTCTTGAGAGAGAGAGAGAAAGAGAGAGAGAGAGACTGCACACATGAGCGGGAGGGGCAGAGTGAGAAGGAGACACAGAATCCAAAGCAGACACAGCCTCTGAGCTGTCAGAACAGAGCCAATGCCGGGCTCAAACCCACGAACTGTGAGATCATGACCTGAGCTGAAGTCAAGTCAGAAGCTCAACCAACTGAGCCACCCAGGTGCCCCAAGAAATTTCCATTTATAAAAGTATCCCCCTCTCCTGTATCAGGAAGAAAAGGACTCTCTTTACCTTTATAAAGACATCTTTAATATTGTCGGGATCTTTTCTCATGGTCTAGTCTGATTCTCAGTAGAAACCTTTCAAATTTCTGCCTCAGAGGTCTTAGCTTGATTTCTCTTGTCTTGGGAGTAGAGGGAAAAGCTGAGTATCTTAGTTCAACATGCCCGCTCTCACCTTGCCCCCTATTTCCAGTATGGTATGCTCACCTTCAGTGGTGCTTGCTGTCCTTCTATCTTAAATCCTACAGTTTACCCTCTCCAGAAGGTAAATGCCTAGGCTTCTTTTAGGTCGTAAAGTGTGTGTGTGTGTGTGTGTGTGTGTGTGTGTGTGTGTGTCTGTGGTGGGAGCTATTACTCAGCTACAAGGAGTGGTCTTATTCTGTGTTCTATACACTCCTGACAAATCCTTCTTGTATCCATTCTATCTTTACACCATTGTCAGTAATACCTGGCCCCAGATTCCTGAGTAGTCGTTTTCCAGTTCTGTTACAAATCAGGAAATTTCTGTATTTCCCACACTATGGCTCAGGTTTCACCTTTCTGGGAATCTGTTCATTTAGTGTCCACTTATCTCATCAGCTCTCATTTTTTTTTATCTTTTGGGTGTGTACCATCTACGTACTTTTTTAGTTATTTTAGGGGTTTACAGGTTGGAGGGATGGTATATGCTTAAATCTTTGATGTACCAGTAAGTACCTGCAGTGGCCAAGGTAATTTAAGGAGAGTAAAACATATATTGAACCCAAAAACCTTTCATTCCAAAAGCAAATACTTCCCAAATTAGTTAATACCTCTGAACTGTTTAAAGTGGGAGAAAAGAGAAGGGAATTGGTATTTATCAAGCAGTTAGTTGCAGCATAGTAGATTGGTAGTTTGCAAACTTTAGGTAAGTTTTCTTGACAAGCCTACAAAGTAGTTACTATTGTCCCCACTTTAGAAATAGCAACCTGAGCTTACTTAGTTAGAGAGGCTGGGAAACTTAGTTATATAACCAGGAAGTGCAAGAGCCAGGATTTGCAATCATTTGTGTGATTTCAAAACTGGCACCTCTCCTGTGTAACCCTATTACTCATAATCATCATAAACTAGTTACAAGAACTTTAATAACAAATGAACACTAAGTCTGTACCTCTGAGGTAGATAGTCCTGTGAATGAAAGAAATTTATTGTCATTATTTTGGAGATTACCCAGCTTACATTTGCAAGCTAGAAGTTCAGATCTTTAAACTAAAAGAATACAGAAAAGGTCACGTTGTGAGATAAAAGCAACATTAGTATATGTGCCTTTAGTTGCCATGTGTAGAGTACTGATACTGAACACTTACAACATCATCTCATTTATCACACAAACAACAGTGTTTTTAAGACAGGATAATGAGAACTTAGTAAAGGTCAAATAAATTGGCCACAAATACACAGCTGTGAAATCAGGCTTTCAAGCATGGTCTAATAGAATCCTGACTTCCAATTCCCAAGTATTGTACACGTTGCTTCCCCAGACAGCCCAGATCGACTGACCTAAGGCCAAGGCTCTTCTCTATACTTCATCATTAATTTACTGCAACCATCACAATTCACAGAATCTCTCACGATTACACTGTATAAATAGAAGGTTGGGAAGATGGTCTCAACCAGGTTCACCATGATGCACACCCACACATCTAGAACCACAACTAACTTTGGTCCTTGAACATCAACCTGTACTGTTATCATCAAATGACGTTCAATTGCAAGGCAAAGAAATTTTAGAATTGAACTAGATGGCTATCTAAATTTGACCGAAGGTCCTTGGATATTGCATTAAATGAAATTGGAGGTTGCCCTGAAGGTCACAGAAAGCAGGATCTGATATCTACTGTAAGTGGTAAACTGATGTAAACCTGGTTAGAAATAATATACTAGTGAAAGATTTATTTTTGCCTTTATAGGAGAATCTTGAATAAAAGAGAAAGATGATAATGTTTGAGAAGTATGTGCGTGTATATATATATATATTTTATATACATATCATATATTTTATGTACATAAAATTACATATGCATATTTATACATACATTATATACATTATATTTTTTAATATACATTAAATATATATTTATATATACATTATTTATATACATATTTTTAATTCCAGTTAGTTAACATACAGTGTTGTATTAGTTTCAACTGTACAATATAGTGATTCAACAATTCCATACATCGCCCAGGGCTCATCACAACAAGTGCACTCAAGAAGATTTTTTTCAGTGCTCTTTTGGCTTATTTATTTGGCAGTTTAAACAAGCCCTCAATATATGAAGGTAATATGTGAAAAGTGAATACCATAGTAATTTTTTCATTTACAAACACAGTTTCCTTTTTGATATGGAGATAATGAGAAATGCATATTATATGAATAAAAATGTTGATGTATTACAGAGCTGCAAGAATATAATGATAAAAGTCTCTGGAATACTAGGACAATGAGATGAATTACTAACATTTTAAAAGTTTAAGTTTTTAAAAAAAAATAAATATTAAAACTTGTAAGAGGAAGACTGTGTGGGTAGAGGCACTCTTGATTCCCATTCTCTTGTTCTCAGTTAAATATTCTTTTTTTTAATGTTTATTTATTTTTGAGACAGAGAGAGACAGAGCATGGACAGGGGAGGGTCAGAGAGAGAGGGAGACACAGAATCTGAAACAGGCTCCAGGCTCTGAGCTGTCAGCACAGAGTTCGTGGGGCTCAAACTCACGGACCGCGAGATCTGACCTGAGCCAAAGTCGGACGCTTAACTGACTGAGCCATCCTGGTGCCCCATCAGTTAAATATTCTTAAAATCATTTTTTAAAATATTCAAAAACAGCCAATGTGAATGAAGGGGTCAAATACCTTTCAGATTCCAATATGAATCTCCACCATCTCCAAAACTTCTGAGAAAATATAAGGAGACAGTACTGACATCTTATTTGAGCCTCAGACCTCACCAAAGGAAAGACCCTATGTGGTCCTTCCACAATCACTGGGAAACTGGACAAAGCAGCCACATGGAAATTATTATTATATACCCTGTTCCAGGAAAAAAATATCATCCTCTTTCTCTACTACAGAGAACTATCTTCTCAAAACGTACTATGATCTCTTTTCTGAAGATAAAATTGGTGGCTTTTATTTATTATTCACATTGTATCATAATTACGTTAGTAATGAAAATTACCTGAGAGCTTTAAGAAGCATGATGGTGAAGAAGTATATTATATCCATTTGATATTTTCAGCATTTTCTACTTTCAGTTTCCCATTCTGTCTTAGAGCTGAACTTTGGTAGCTGAGTCCCTTGAGCTTCAAAGAAAATCCTATTTACAGGCTCGACATTTTCAGTGTCATCACTAATGGGTACTGTTATCATTGCTGACATGAACTTATGAACTACTAAACTAAGCTTGATTTCATTCATATTAATCAAGATGTCAGATAGGAGCACTTACCCTATCTCGCATTTGACTTATAGGTCTCATATTTTCTTTCCTTAGAAAAGGTGTCATTGTATCAGTTGAAAATTGAACCGTGGCTTCAAGTCAAGTGGTTAAATCAATTACAGCTATGCTTAGACATTTAAGAAAACAACGCTCACCTAGAAAACTAGTTCATCATAGGAGAAAAGCTGACGCTACCATAGTCCAGGGGAGCCATGTTAACGACAAGCAGAAAGGGGCAGGAAAGAGTGAAAGGTGTGGAGAAGGTAATAATGGTAGGGGGAGAACAGAAGAAAGTGACGATTGCTGATTAAGGAAGACACAGTACCTGACATTTAGTTGTTTGTTTAATATAATTTGGGGAATTTTAAAATCCATGGAACTTTCTTAAGACTATGATCAAGTCGCTTACATCCTATATGGCCCTACTGCCACCAGATATAAAATATGATGGCATTGCAGAGAAGCTATGATAGAATTAACCTGGAATATATTATACCTACACGCTCGGAGACAGTCAAGAAAATAGGTGTTTGACTCTATCAACAGAATTTAAAAAAAAATTTAAAAACTGAAAGGAGATTTGATAGACCTTTAGAAATTACGTAATCATCCCCCAAAGAAATGTAAGATACGGTACTTTCTATTTCCTTTATTCTACTTTTGTGTCCAAAAAACCTAACCTATTTATAACCGATAGAAGCTGTATTTCTCACGTTCCTCATCACATAAGATGAAGTGATGGAATAGATGGAATAAGAGAACAGTACTAAAACGAAGGTAAATTTTGAGAGACCAAAAAATTTTTGATTGTCTTATTTCTGAAAGCACTTCGATGTATTGCTGGAACAGAAGCCAATATATCACGAATCCAACGAAGCTAACGTTTCAGAGCCCCTCACTTGCCATTTTAAAGAGTGATAAAAATCATTGCGTGAACACTTATCAAAGAACTTCAGATCATCTCTAAATTTTTTTAGTAATGAAAAGGATAAAAATAATAATATAACTAACAATCATTGAAGGATTACTATGTGACAAGTACTCCGCTAAGGATGTCACTTGCATTGCCTTAATCTGTTCAAAGAAGAATCACACTTGAGCATAAGAAGACAAATACTACTACATCATCAAAAAAAAAAAAAAAAATTCCCTGTCTGTCACAAATGTCAATCACTCAATAATAGATCATGAACAACTTGAAGGCCATGTAGTGTCTTGTTCATCTTTTGTAAATTTCCGCAGCACCTGGAAATAAGGATGTGAACAATTGAGTGGCTGAATTAATTAATGTAATTTTACTGCCTATCCTCTGCCCAAGGCAAAACTGGATGCTTTGGAATGCAAAGGATTATAAAATATTTCCTAATTTCATTTAGTGTGTGTATGGGTGAGTGGGTAGGCGTGGGGGTGGGTGTGCATGTGAGAGAAATGATCTGGAAAAAAGAAAACAAAAGGAGTGCAGCAAGTAAGAAGCAGTGTGGTCCAAACCCAAAATACCTCAGGTTACTTTTCCTGTATTTTAAATCTACAATTTCCTCAAAAGGCAGAATATGGCAAGAAAAAAGACCCAGTTGAATCTCCCATTCATTATGAAATGTTTGACTCTGCCTTTTTCCCATCAGTGCAACTTGTATTGGATTTTCATTTCACAAAAACAATTCCTCTGAATTACGATACTCTCTGGTATTTTCTTTAAAAGACATATTTCTCCCTATTTTTATGACTCACAGTCGTATTTGCCTTGGTTTCTCCATTGTGGTCACTATTCATTGACCTCAGAGTTACTACTACTTTTTAAGTCTTCTTGGGATTATCTTGGACTCCTTCCCCACCTTAGCCCAGGTTCAGTTAGCTAGTTGGTTATTCCTTTTTCCCCAAAATGTCTCCCTCAATTTCATTCCCATTTCAACTGCTTTCATCAAAATTATATCACTTCCGGCCTGGCCCATTGTACAAATACTCTGACTAGTCTTCTCATTCCAATCTACTCATAAAGTAATGGCATATTAAATTCCCTAGAAAAGCATGATTCTAGTAAAAAGAAACACCCCTCCCCAAGTTACAGTCTAAACTCATCTTCTTTATTCAGGTTTCATTGTTCATTTTTTTTTGTTTGTTTTTTTGTTTTGTTTTGTTTTAACTTTAGTTACATTTATTTTTTTTCTGCTTTTTTAAAAAATATCAAATTTATTGTCAAATTGGTTTCCATACCACACCCAGTGCTCATCCCAAAAGGTGCCCTCCTCAATACCCATCACCCACCCTCCTCTCCCTCCCATCCCCCATCAACCCTCAGTTTGTTCTCAGTTTTTAAGAGTCTCTTATGCTTTGGCTCTCTCCATCTCTAACCTTTTTTTTTTCCTTCCCCTCCCCCCTGGACTTCTGTTAAGTCATTGTTCATTTTTTTAAAAAAATAATCTTTAGTGGTGCCTCAGTGGCTCAGTGGGTTAAGTGTCTGACTCCTGATTTCAGCTCAGTTGTGATCTCATGATTGTGAGATCAAGCCCTGTGTCGGAGCCTGTCCCGACAGCTTGAAGCCTGTCATTCTCTCACCCTCTCTCTTTGCCCCTCCCCCGCTCATTCTCTTTCTCTCTCTCTCTCTCTGTCTCTCTCAAAATAAATAAACATTAAAAAATAATCTTTAATCTGATAAAAATGTAACTTTTAACACAACTCTATCATCTAAAGATAGAACCAAATAATTATTGAAGATGAATTTTTGTTAAAACGAACCAGAGATCAATTGGAAAGCAGTATCTCAGATCACATAATTAGAATTATGCATCAAATGGTGACTGCTAGATAGAGATAAGCTCACTAGTCTTCCAGGCCACAGGATTGCCTGTGGGGAGAAAACTTGTGAGTGTCATTGACTGAGCTTTGGAAGCCTAAATTATGTGTTTTTCTTTATATTTCTTGAGTCCGAAATAATAATAATAATAAAAGGAAAAAAAGAGGAAAACTTATGATTTAAAAAGTTCAAGACAGGAGTGCCTGGGTGGCTCAGTCAGTTGAGCATCTGACTCTTGATTGGATGGGTCAGGTCATGGTCCCAGGGTTGTGGGATCAAGCCCTGTGTCAGGCTCTGAACTGAACGTGAAGCCTTCTTAAGATTCTCTCTTCCTCTGCTCCTCTCCCATTTGTGTACTGGTATGTGCACACAATCTCTCTCTCTCGCACGCTCTCTCTCTCTCTCTCTCTCTCTCTCTGTCTCAAAAAAAAAAAAAGTTCAAGACAGTTAAAAATACAGGAAAAAAATAATCACAAGACATTGGAGTAAAATAGTCCCAGCATTCTGTCTTAACTCGGAGAGCCAGAGGCAAATTTATTCTAATTCTCTAAATTAGTTTCTTCACCAAACTAATTTTCAATTACTTCTTGCTTGTTAGCAGATAATAATCAAATAATAATTCTCATACATGAGAATAACACAAAACTACAACAGATTTCTAAGGAATACATTTATAGCTCTTGTAGCTCTACGGTTATAAGCCTACTGAAAATATTTATCTCCTGTCAGGTAGGACACTGACTACAGTAATAAACTAATGCCTCATTCCTTCTTAGAAATAATTTGAAGGGTACAAAGATAGACCTTCTAAAAACCAAGACAAGTGAAGCAGGTGAATGCATTAAAAAACATCACACAGCTGTTACCTTCAGAGGAAAACATTGAATGAAAATAAAGGTGTAATCTTTCATACATCCTTAAGAAAAAGGTCAAAACTTATTTTTAAAGAGCACACAACTTACAAAAAAATAAATTCAAAAATGTACAGTTAATCGTAGAGGCTCAGAGCAAGGAAAGAGCTGGGAAAGCAAGTGGCTTTCATTATTTCCCAAAAGCTTCTATGTGCCTTAGGATTAAAGAAATTGATTATAATTTATTTAGGTGCCCCTACAAACATAAATGATAAATCATCCTGTATGTGTTGCTCAATTTTCCAACTATGCATTTAATAGTGGGGACTTTTACAGTGTCCCCAATAGATTTGTCCCAATTTTTTTCCAAAAGAATTTTAGGCATGTTGAAGAATTCTTGCTATTTCACCAAAAAAGCCAGCCACATGGTCATTAAAATTTTCTGTGGTATTTAAACTTAATATGACTAAGACGTGGTTATAAAATAAAATAACACTCCATATTGGGAAACCTTTTAAAAAGCTGAATGAACCTTTTTATTCTACATACATCAGACTCTTAATGGCTTTTCAACAGTTTAGGCCATTTTGTGAAATTGCCCCAGCTGCTTCACATTAGTGGAGAAGTTTTGTTATAAAGGATAGAGTACAAGCTGCTAAGTCAGACTCCATAGCCCCAAAGTCGATTTTGTTATTTATTCCTTCTGGGTCTTACGGTTTGTTTTGTTTTCTACTTAATGAAGACTTTCCAGGAATTTTTTTAAAGAAAAAACAGAAAGAAATCAAAATTATGTTCTCCCCAATGAAAATACCCAAACAATTCAATTCAATTATTTATTGAGTGCCTAATCATATTTGGCAAGAGGCCTATTAAAATATCAAAATATATCCTCAGAACTTCTGAAACCTCTCCTTGTCATTTCCCTGAAATTGCAGAAATAAGAAAAGTATTCCGGCATAAATACATTGTTTTGTAAAAGAGGAAAAATCAATATCAAGAAGCTTTTCTTTTTGATTCTGGCATCAGAATTTAAAAAGAAAAACTTTCACAAAACTAGTTTTATTACTTGGTACTCAGAATATCGCTTTGAACATTGTAGCTATGAGTATGATCACGTAATAAGCAGGAAACTTAAGGAAGCCCTTGCTACTTTTTTGTAGACCACATAGCATTTCACATTTGAAGCCAAGAAAAAACTTTACAACGGCTTAATATGGGCTTAATAAGACCTACAAGGTCTTGTTATTTCCAGTGACCTTGCCTCATGCAGGAAAAGCTCCCTGCTTTTAACCTAGATTATTTTGATTTCAATTAAATTTCATCTAAAAATATCAGTAAATCATTCTTCGTAGTATTACTAAATCTTGACTGAGACCTGTCCTTAAATAACTAAATAAAACCGTGGCTTTTAAATGTTATTAAAATTAAAAGTCTGAATGATTCCCGAAGAAGGTAGAAATTTGTTAAAATCCACATGCCCTCCTTCTTGTGAGCAGTGTGGGAAGTGACAATCAGATGATGGTACAGTGGTCAAAATGGACCCCTTTTTTTGTTGTTCTGAAGAATTGAGTCCAGTGGCCTACATATAACATTATCTAAATTTAACTGCCTGATATTTTTAACTTTTTATTTTCATTCTGGAAACAAGACCCCCAGTCCAGAATATTTTTGTACATTGTTGAGAGCCAACAGTTTGAGATTACATACTTCACACATGGATATCAAAGACTTTGGTTCGTGTTCACTATTTTTCTAATGGCCAATGGAATACAAAAAAAAAAAAAAAGATAGCTGGTGATGGAGGTATATTTGTAAGTTTGATTCCTGCTTTATACATGGGAAAATATCTTTGTTTCTATCTATAGAAGAAAATTAAATTGAAAATAATTAAACGTGTATTTGGGGCTTTTTAACTTTATAAATTAGATGTAGTACATGGCCAGTTACATCAACAGTTACAAGATACAATTGTGGTAGGGGTAGAATGAGTGGGGAAGAAAGAAAAAAAAAAAAGAAAAGAAAAAAGAAAAAAAAGGAAGGAGAGAAGAAAGAAGGAAAGCAGAAAAAAAGAGAAAAAGTTGATTCTCAAATGTTTACTTTATAGGCTCCATGTAGACATTGCCTCAGAAAGGCAAAGAAGCTTATAGTTTTCTGTATTTATATGATTAGCTCAAACTCCACCTATTTGACTATTCTTGTATATATATTTTAAAAGTACTCTATACAGGCTATAATGACATCATTATATACATATGCACATATATATCCAGCAGCATTTTCTCCTAATATTTATGTCTGTGAGCAATGAAAAGGCAACATGCATATAAAATCCAAAATTCTTCAAAGTGAAACTTGAAAAGATTTTTCATTTTGGATGTCTGCTGTTTTAAACCATAATGTTACAATCCTAGTCAAAAAAGTCCAATAAGTCAATTCTATGTTTGGTTCGTCAATTCTGTAAGTTTAAATGCTCTACAAAGTCTTGTTATTTAAAGGCTTGACTGGCACATTTTTTTTTAATATTAGAAACTAAAGTTTGACACATTTAAATAAAAGTATGAATCAAATTCATATTCTATGTCAGCATATGTAACATAGTATGTTTCAATTTTTTTGAGTAGAATAATTACATTTGCTATTTACAAATAAGTTACCAAGAAATGCCATTTCCAAGATTCTGTGATTTTAAAAATTATCAAGATTAAATAGAAATTTTATATGTTTTAGCTCTACTATTGAAATCATTCTTAAACAAAACACAGGTATATAATGATATTTTAAGCCAATCCAAAAAAAAATTTTTTTAATTAAAAAAAGAAGAACTCTTCTTTAATTTTCTGGTTATTAAGAACATGAGGTTTCCTGCCACATTTTAATCCAAATTAACCAATATTAATAGTCTCAGTTGAATCACTGAAAAACTGAAGCCAAATATTAATTTACAAGAGTGCTTAACAATAATTAAAATCTAATTAACCATAGAACCTTTGCCTTTATAAACAATTAAAGACTTTTTTAATCCTAAACAGATTACTTATATTTATAGTGATTGGCAAGCCTATTGTTTTTTATAAATATAATATTTAATAAGTAGTTCTTACAATAAGCAGAAACAGTTTATACCTTCTAGATGTTTTTAAATATGCAAAGACCGACACATTTCACTATTTATGAGATTGTTTTCTGTACTGATACAAATACTTGTATCTTTTCTATTCACTTTCCACAAATATCAGGAAACGATATTATTGATTAGATGGCTTTTTTTATCATTGTTGTCGTCATTGTAACAAGCATCCTGAGGTGGAAAGGGGAATTATTTATTTATGATGAGAACAGGCTTGCAGTATTAAATTATTCTCCAGTATAAAAATAAAGAAAAATAAAAGCAGCAAAGAAGAGGAGATTATCTTTTTTTTTTCTTAAGTAGGCCCCGTGCCCAGCACAGAGCCCAACGTGGGGCTTGAACTCATGATCCTGAGCTCAAGACCTGAGCTCAGATTAAGACTCAGGCACTTAACTGACTGAACCACCCAAGTGCCCCAGGGATTGTCTTGAATTAAATACTCACTATGTGCCAGAGACAAAATGTTCTGTTTGCAAAATAAATGATGAATCACATAATAAAGTTTTACTTTTATATCCATTTGGACCTTTACTTTTTCTGAGACCTAAAAATTTGGCCATTATAATAAGTATAATATTTATATTTGTCACCATGAAACATTTGAATCATTTTTCAAACTTTATTGTTATAACATATATATACTAAAGCACACAAATGTTAAGTGTACAATGCAATAATTTTTACATACATATTAAGACTTTTATATATACATCTCAGATATAAATAGTGATATATAAAGATACATGTCTTTCCCACTCTTGACAGGTTTCATACCTCTCAAGGTCAATAACCCCATAAAAAAACGATTCTGATTCTTATCATCACTGATTAGTTTTGTTTATTTACTGCGGATTATTATTTGTTTATTTTGTTGATTAGTTTATTAGTTTTCATTTATTGTACTTACTATAAATGAATCATATAGTATATAGTCTTAATATTAGTTTATCTTTAAAATATAACCACAATTCAATGTTTTTTAATATATTCAAATTTCTACAACCAACACCACTATCAAATTCCAGAGCATTTTATCACCCCCAAAAGAGCCCTGTTAATTTGCCTACTCTGGACATTCCTTGTAATTGGTATCATACAATAAGTCGTAGTTCATGTCTAATCTCTTTGACTTTACATAATGTTTTCAAGATTCATCCATCTTTTAACATGTATCAGTACCTTACTCCTTTCTATGACAAATAGTATTCCATTGTATGGATATACCACATGTGTTTATCCACTCATCAGTTGATGGACTTACAGGTTGTTTACACTTTGTAGTTACTATAAATAATGCTGCTATGAAGATTTGTGGGCATAAGTTTTCAATTCTCTCTTTGGTAGAATATCGAGGAGTAGGATTGCCAACTCATATGCTAAGTCTAGGTTTACCTTTTGAAGAGCTGCCAAACTTTATTCCAAAGTTGAATCACTGTATTTTACACCTGAAACTAATATTATGCTGTATGTTAACTAACTGGAATTTAAATAAAAACTTTAAAAAAAAAAAACCACAATGTGTCTACACCATTTTAAATTCACATTAGCAATGTCTGAGGGTTTCAGTTTCTTCCCACCCTCTCTAACATGTTTTCGTATCTTTTTAAAATTATCGTTAACTAGTGAGTGTAAAGTTTTGATTGAAGTGTCTAGTTTTGATTTTCATTTTCTTTTTTTTTTATTTTTTTAGTGTTTATTTGAGACAGAGAGAGAAAGAGAGAGAGCACTAGTGGGGGAGGGGCAGAGAGGGAGAGACAGAATCTGAAGCAGGCTCCAGGCTCTGAGCTGTCAGCACAGATTCTGACGCAGGACTCAAACTCACCGACTCTGAGATCATGACCTGAGCCAAAGTCAGACGCTTAACTGACTGAACCACCCAGGCATCCCTGATTTTCATTTTCTTAATAACTCATAATGTTGAACACTTTATCTTATACTTATTAGCCATTCATGTATTTTTCTTGGAAATATACTTTTTTCAAATACGTTGTCTATTTTTATTTTCCTGATCCAGGGCCATGAAGAATTACTCCTATGTTTTGTCCTAAGAATTTTATTGTTTTAGCTCTTACATGTTAGTCTATGGTTCATTTTGAGTTACTTCTTGTACATAGTGTAAAGTGAATGTCCAATTTCATTCTGTTGCATTTACATATCCAGCTGTCCTAGAACCATTTGTTAAAAAGATTATTCAACGCTCCCCTTAATTGTCTTACCTCACTCATTGAATGAAAATCATTTAACCATAAATATAAGAGTAAGCTTCTACACTCTCAACACTATTTTAATGATCTATATGTTAATCCTTATGTCAGCATCATAATCCTTTGCTTCCCCTGCTTACTGTAACTTTGTAGTAAGTGTAAGTCCTCTAACTTTTTTCCTCTTTATCAGAATAGATTTTTACCAATTTTGGACTCCTTGCGCTTCCATATGAAATCAACCTGTCAATTTCTGCAAACAGAAGGAGAAGAAGGAGGAGGAAGAGGCAGCTGGCAATTTGATGGAGGTTGCAATAAATGTGTAGATGAATTTGAAGAGTACTGCCATCTCAACAATGTTATGCTTTGGTCCATGGACATGAATGCTTTCTATTTATTTTTAAATTTCTTTTCAATGATGCTTTATGTTTCAGTGTACAAGTCTTATTTCTTTTGTTAACACTATTTTTAAAATGTTATTCTTTTCGATGCTCTCGTAAATGGAATGGATTTCTCAATTTTATTTTTGGATTGTTTATTGCTGTTACATAGAAATGCAGTTGGTTTTTTATATTAATCTTGTATCTTTTAGCTTTCTTAATCTGGCCTATTAGTACAAAAGGTTTTCCAGTGGATTCCTTAAGATTTTCTGAATGGAAGATCACATCATCTACAAAAAGAAATAGTTTTATATTTTCTTTGTATTTGAATGTCTTTTATTTATTCTTCTTGCCTAATATTCTGAATAGACCTTTTAATACAATGTTGAATAAAGTGATAAAAGCAATCATTCTTGTCTGGATCCTGATTTTAGGAGGAAAACAGCCAGTCTTTAGCCACTTAACATAGTGTTAGCTGTGGGATTTTTATAGATAGCCTTTATCAGGTTGAGGTAATTCCCTTCCATTCCTAGTTTGAGTGTTCTTATCAAAAAGTGATGTTGGATTTTGTCAATGGATTTTCTTGCATACTGAGATTATCATACAGCTTTGATCTTTATGCTATTAACTTGATGTATTACATTCATTATATTTCATATGGTGACCCAATCTTATGTTCTTGGGATAAATCCCACTTGCTTGTGCTATATATTCCTTTTTATATGTTTCTAAGAACCGTTGTTTTTATATTCATAAGATGTATTGGTCTCTAGTTTCTTTCATTGTGATGTATTTTTCTGATTTTTGTATCAGAGAATGAGTTGGTTGGGTATTCTCCTCTATTTTTTGGAAGAGCTTTTGAAGGTTTGTTATTACTTCTTAAATATTTGGTAGAATTCACTAGTAAAGCCACCTGGACTTGAACTTTCCTTTTTGGGTAGTTTATAAACTACCAGTTTAAAATATTTATATATTGTAGATCTATTCAGATTTTTCTATTTCTTAATGAGTCAGTCTCAGTAGTTTGTCTTTCTGAAAAATGTTCCATTCTGTATAGGTTCTATAATTTGTTGGCATACCATTGTTCGTATTTCCTTATAATCCTTTTTATTTCTGTAAAATCAGTGGTGATATTTTCTCTTTTATTCTTGATTTTAGTTACTTACATCTTTCCCCTCTCTCCCTTTTTTTTTTGTTTTCCATTTGGTGACAAATGAAAGATTAGTCAAATTTTTTATCTTTTCAAAGAACCAACTTTTGGTGTCATTGATTTTCTTTACTGTGTTTGAGCTCTATTTAATTTGTTTCTGCTCTAACCTTTAGTATTTCCTTCTTCTTGCTGTGAGTTTGGTTTTCTCTTCCTTTTCTAATTTCTTAAGATGAACGTTTGGTTATTGATTTGAGATATTTCTTTTTTAATACAGTTTAATACAGTTATAAATGTCACTACAAGCACTGCTTTAGCTGCATCCCATAAAGTTTACGTGTTGTGTTGTGTTTTCGTTCATTTAAAGTATTTTCTAATTTCACCTGTGATTTTTTTTCTCTTCAGTATGTACATTTTTGTGTCTAGTTTCTTTCCTCATCATTATGTCTGGTGAGATTTATTCATGCTGCTGTTTGTAACGGCAGTTCATTGTTTTCATTGATGTTTTATATTCTGTTTCATAAATGTATTGCAATTCTTACCCATTCTATCTGTGGACATTGGTTTATTTTCAATTGTTGTCTGTTATGGCTAAAAGTGCCATGTCTTTTGCTGGCATACTAAGTCATTTCTCTTTAGTATATTTTTAGGAATGAAATTGCTTTTATCAGGATATGCTTAGTTTAAATGTAATGTCCTACAAGGTTATGATTCCTAATGCATAGCGCATAGCCTGAATTCTAAGCAAAATGAGAAGTCATCTGAGCTGATGTAAATAAGGTATCTGGAAGGCTTTACTTGAACATTTCTACCTTACTTGCTAAATCTGGGGGAGCATAATGCAATTAAGTTTTTATATATGTGTGTTTAATTGGTCTGCTCTAGTGAGAGTGTTTGGGTCAGGAATTCACTGTGGGGTTTTCACTTGTTCATTATGTTCAACTTTTAAAAAGAAGTTAATTTTATAAACTTAAAAGTATGTACCATTTGCTTTTAAGTTTGATGCTAAATAAGGAGAAAGCTAGAGAAAGGAATTTGTTTTAGTATGTAGAGGCTGGTTTTATTTTCATCATTCTTCATCTGACATGATAATATGTGAATAGACTTAGGGAATAAGTACCCAGAGAAGTTTAAAATGATTAAGGAAGAGGAGGAAGAGTTCAAGGTGAGTAAATATAACACAGTATAATATATGGGTAATTTAATCTTATGTTTATATAAAGGCAGCAGTAAAATATCAAATATGTATCAAACATGCTTATAGAATGCACACATGTGAAAAATTAACACACCCGTTGCACCAAAGACCAAGGTGCATTTTAAATGTAATGAGTTAGAAGCAGGAAAAGTTTTAATTTCTTATGTTTTCTTGGTGAACGTGATATGAGTGTGAGTGAAAGTTTCTAGTTGCAGTGTATCTGTAAATTCATTAGGTTCCACTATAAATTAAGAGATCTCCAGAGATGAGGGTGATGGAAGGAAACATATTGTGAAGACTATCCACCAGTTATTATAATCATTACAATTTTTTTTCAAAAACAATCCTTTAGAAAAAGTCTCTATCTCATCACAAAATTCAAATGGTTTATTCTATTGTGCTCGTTTGTTTGCGTTCCAAGACAGTGCGTGGGATATAACCAAAATGTTTCTAGTGAGCACTTCACAGTGAGCATAGGAGAAAGTCTTAGCTGTTCATAGGCTACACTCTCTTGTTTCCTTTAGGCTGGGGTTGAAGACACATGTCTCGGGTATTCCTCCAGTAGAAACAAGAGTAACATTTTACTTTGTACTTTGCTTATAATTTTAGTGTTTTCTTTCAAAAGACTTCAAATTTGGCCTGCACTGTAGTTCATTATTTGGTGATTAAAGTAATTAAGTACATTTCATTCCTACCTTTGTCAATTTCATTGAATTTTCTACCACAAAAATATTTCCTGAAAAGTTGCAAAATAAATTTTGAAAGAAACCAAAGCAGGAGTAGCAGATACTTTAAATCACCTAAAGGTATACCAGAAAGGGTAGCTTTCTAAAGCTTATTTCACCTACCCACAGTACAGAGTTTCTGTGATCACACGACATGAAAAGATGGTCCACGATCAACAAGTCCTCACAGTGTTTCTGTTCTTATGAGTAAATGGACAGACTGTGAGATACACACACAAATTATTTTTGATTAATTGCCTATTACAGAGGTAACACTTTTTATTTAAAAATTTATCCTTAAATCCAATAACCTAACCAAGTATAAGATGACAAAGCAAACACCAATCATTGTTGCCATAAATTTTATTATACTTTTCTTTGTAATAATCAACAACTATTTTTGTTAATATCATCAGAAAATATCAAAGGAAAGAAAAAATACTAAAAATTTGCATTTGCTTTCATTGCCATGATCTGTAAGTCTCTAACTGTATTAATAGTTCATGCCAACAATCAACAAAGTTGACTTTGATGTGTTTTTAGAAATCCAAAGGGGGCAACTTTTCCAAATTTAGATATTCCTCAGCAAAAAAAATCCTATTTTGAAGCTTCCTAAATATTTGCTGAATATCATCATAAAGAACAACAACAAAAAAATTCATACCCAAGTAAGTAAGACTTTGCTGAAGTCATGTGTTATGAAAATGCCTAAGTCAAATTGAGCAGAAGAAATCTTAAGTGGTAACTGTAACAGATAATATCATCCAGGAAGTTTATTATTATTATTGTGCACAAAGCATAATTATTTTTGGTTCTAAATATCCTACTTCTGAGAAATCCATAGGAATTCATAGCTGAAAAGGACCAGAGAATTCATTAAGTCCAATTATCACTTATTACAGGATAACTAGTTACCAAATTTTGTCTTCTACACTCCCGTTAATAGAAAATTGATAACTACTTATTATCAGTTCATAGTTTTAGAAACTTCTTTCCTGTGTTTCTTTCTTTTTTTAAAATTTTTTAATCTTTATTCTTGAGAGAGACAGAGAGACAGAGCACAAGTGAAGGAGAGGCAGAGAAAGATGAAGACACAGAATCCAAAGCAGGCTCCAGGCTCTGAGCTGTCAGCACAGAGCCCGACATGGGGCCCGAACTCCGGAACTGCGAGATCATGATCTGAGCTGAAGTCGGACACTTACCGACTGAGCCAGCCAGGTGCCCTTTTTCTTGTATTTATTTCTTAAATTCATTTTTTTATTCTTATATGTATTAGGGTCAGTCTTCTTGTAATTTGCTTTGATGTTATTTTTGTCATCTGAAAACATTAACAGGAGACATTGTTACCATTTATTGAGGTCTTATTATGTGCCGGGAATGACAATAGGCATTTCACATAGATTTCCCATTTAATCCTCACAAGGAAACTGAGAAGTAATTAGCTTTCATTAGTCTCACATTTTCGAGATGATGAAAAGGGGTAACTTGCCCAATAGTATATTACTAAATAGCAAAGCTATATTTTAGCCCAGATTTAAAGAGACTGTTTTGTCATATTTCTGTATTCATCTAGTAATGCAGAATGAAAAGACATAATTTTAAAGCCTCTTTGCAGAATGAAATACATGTCAACAAAAATTTTGGAATCTCCTTTTTAGGTTCTGCTGTTTAGTCATGCTGCCCCAAATTGTACCTGTATAAATATATATCTACATTTTTTCAAGTAGACTCGTATTAAATGTGACCTTATATGTATTAACCTATTAATTCCAACTTGTAAAAATTATTTTAAAAATAAAAATAATATCTATTGTACTTGCTATCTCTCATACTTTGCAATGGCTCTAAAATTTGGCAATTGGTTGTGTCTTTAGTCAAAGAAATACTGGGAAGTGAACAAGGTAACTGTGCAATAAAACACAGTAAAAAAGAATCCTTGCAGAGACCAATTACAAATCTATGCTTCTCTCTCTCTCTCTCTCTCTCTCTTAGAGAAATAACAAAGTCACTAAGACATTGAAAGAGTTGACCAGATCATGAATAATAAATGCATGGATGGGTGGGTGGGTGGATGGATAAATGGAGGGACAGCTAATAAAACTTTGAGCAAGTGATATTTTGTTAAGTAAGGTAATGAGATGGTAGGGACAAAATTCCTAAATGTGACACCTGGGGAAAGCCTGATGCATGATTTCCCCTTCTGTCTGACAAATATTTTTTTAATGTTTACTTATTTTTGAGAGACAGAGAGAGAGAGACAGAGTGTAAGCAGGGGAGGGGTGGAGAGAGGGAGACACAGAATCAGAAGCAGGCTCCAGGCTCTGAGCTGTCAGCACAGAGACCAACACGGGGCTTGAACTCACAAACCGCAAGATCATGACCTGAGCTGAAGTCAGATGCTTAACCGACTGAGCCACCCCAGAGCCCCTGTCTGACAAATATTGATAGGGAAAGAAGTTACTAAGAGAAAAGTCAGAGAAATAATGAAAATTATTTTGCCTTAGATTAGTCCAATTTTCTGAATGATAAAATATATAATAATTTATGCACTAAATAAAGCTTTAACTACGAATTGCAGATCTTTCTTTTCCAAAAAATAGCAGCACTTGACTCTCAAAATTCTTTGTTTCCCTTCCCAATCCAAGGAAAACAGGCCTATAAAAAAGGCCAGTTCTTTATTTCATGCCCGGAAAGTAGGTGGGTGTGTGTGTGTGTGTGTGTGTGTGTCAGAGAGAGAGAGAGAGAGATTTCCTGAAGCACATTTTGTACCTCAACACTTACTAAGACAAGGTTAAATCTGTGCTGCCCTTTTGCAGCTGTAAAAACCCAAATATTGGTCAGAGCTGCGATTTTAAGGGTATGAAACAGTATAGCTTCCTAAGGCACCGAAATAGGATCTAGGAAAGAAAATGTTGGAGAAATGGATTTGGCACAACTGAAGGAAAAGTTTTTAAAGATTAGAAAGGAAAACTGGATATTGTTGAACCCTCAGGGTGTGTCAATAAGTTTAAATATACGACAAGTGGATTCTTGTTCCACTAAATGGTTCTGAACAGTTGATGAGAAGAGGATGGAAAAACTCAATTATAAGTTTCAAGCAGCATTCTTTGTTGTGAGAACAGACTTTTGTTTAAATATGAAGATAAGCTTGCTTCTTTTTCTAGATAAACCAACCGAATGAGTTTCACAAGCGTAAAAACAGTGGGACACCTGGGTGGCTCAATTGGTTGAGCATCCGGCTTTGGATCAGCTCAGGATCTCACGGTTTGTGAGTTTGAGCCCAGTATCGGGCTCTCTGCTATCAGCATGGGACCCACTTCAGATCCTCTGTCCCCCTCTCTCTCTGCCCCTCCCCTGCTCACATTCTCTTTCTCAAAAATAAAACATTTTTTTAAAATACTTACAAAAAACTTAAAAGCTACATAAAAAATGTCTTCTGGATAAAGAAATAAAGATTCCAGACAATGTGTTACCTAAGAAGCTAAACTATTTTATGTCATGGGGAAAAGGTAGTTAGTTTCTTAGTGGTTGCTAATTCCACTATTATTAAAAAATAATAAATAACAAGTTATGACCATAGGATAATCTTCCCCTTAATCTCAGATTCTTATTTTTACTTTAAAATGTTTCCTGTCTTAGAACCAACTTAGAACTCTCCTAACTGATATATAGTAGTCCCCCCGATCTGTGTTTCACTTGCCATGGTTTCAGTTACCTGTGGTTAACTGTGGTCCAGAAGCAGGTGATCTCCCTTCTGAGATACTGTCAAAAGATCAAAAGAAACCTGCTATATAACAATACCTACCTTATTTACCCCACTTCATCTCATTACATAGGCGTTTTATCACCTTGAATAATCACAAGAAGATTGATGAGTACAGAACAATAAGATGTTTTGAGAGAGAGAGACCACATTTACATAACTTTTATTGCAATACATCTTTACAATTGTTCTATTTCATTAATCGTTATTGTGGCTAATCTCTTTTTTAATTTTTTAATATTTATTTATTTTTGAGAGAGAGACGGAAGAGTGTGAGCAGGGGAAGAGCAGAGAGAGGCACACAGAATCTGAAGCAGGCTCCTGGCTGTGAGTGGTCAGCACAGAGCCCGATGTGGGGCTGGAACTCACGAGCCACGAGATCATGACCTGAGCCGAAGTCTGATATTTAACTGACTGAGCCACTCAGGTGTCCCTGTTGCTAATCTCTTAATGTGCCTAATTTATAAATTAAACTTTATCAAAGGTATGTATGTATAGGAAAAAACAGTTTATAGGGTTCAGTACTGTCTGCGGTTTTAGGTATCCACTGGGGACCTTGGAACTACTGTATATATACATTTATATGTATGTATGTATTTGTGTGTGTGTGTGTGTGTGTGTGTGTGTGTATTTGTCTTAGTCTGTTCAGGCTGCTATAACAGAATACCATAGACTAAGTGGTTTATAAACAACACAAATGTTTTTCTCACAGTTCTGGAAGCTTGGTAGTCCAAGATCAAAGTGGGAATAAATGTGGTGTCTGATGAGAGCCATCTTTTTGCTGTGTTCTCAGATGGAGGAAGGGGCAAGGGAGCTCTCAGGGGTCTCTTTTATAAGGTAATGAATCTCATTCATGAGCGGCCGTCCTCATAATCTAATCACCTCCCAGAGTCTCCCACCTCCTAATATCATCACACTGGGGATTAGGTTTCAACACATGAATTTGAGGGGGAAACACAAACATTCAGTCTATATAGCATTACATATGTGTGTGTGTGTGTGTGTGTGCGTGCATGCATGTGTGTGTATGTGTTCAGATGTGTGCAATAAAATTTTCAGGAAAAAATATAGACTTGGTGTTTATGTTGAGCTAGAGGAAAAGGAAAGACAGTTTGGAAAAAATACTGATATTACATTATTATATTCTCTTAGAAATCTTATGGTTAGACCATATTCCACAGTGTTGAGGAGACATAAGAAATTTTCCCCAGCTTACTAGAAGTTTCCATGGCCCATCTTCCTGGGTACAGTTAAATTGGGGGGAAGAATTCAAGATTTGGAGAGAAAATATTTTTCCATCTCAATGTCACAAAGAGTTAGGGGACTGAATTTGAGACAGGTGAGATTCTTTGGGGGGTGTCCTGCTGTACGTGGTAAGGTGGCCCCTATGACATGGCCAAAGGCCAGGGACATAGGCAAAAGCTGGAGGTCTCTCACAGTGAGGCAAGCTAGGAGCTCGGTAAAATGGAGAGAACCCTGTTATGGGTCTAAGTCTCATCCGTGTATTTGAGAACTTTTTAGAACTACTTTCAGATTTTTTATTGCTGGAATTTCCATCCATTTCCCCTAACCTCCAGTAATGTCTCATTAAAAGTTGTATCGACATTCTGCCATTGCCATGAAGGACAGAGCAGCCTCGGTAGCCCATGCTGGCTGTAATGCTATATAAGAGAAAGCACAGCACCAGAGGAAAACCAATGTGATTGTTTGAAGTAGCAGAAATGGCTCACGGGAAGAACAGGGAAGAACCCCAGAAGACTACACTTAGAATGGCTCTGTGGAACATCAAGACCTAGTGGATTCCCCAAAACGTTCATGGTAAGAACCAATGGTGCGATCAGTAACATGGCAAAAGACCCACCGCCTACTTTCAAGTGGAAATATATCTCAAACTGTTTTAAGCAGTACATAAAAGAGAAGTGTGACTTCAGTCTAGTGACTCCCAGTAGACAGGAAGCACACATAATATACCTTATTTTCCAGCAGCTAATTATCATAACAACCCTTTGAAGTGGATATTTAAATTTTGTTTCATAGATGGGAAAACTGAGGCTTTGAGAAGCTAAGTTTCTCACCCAAATACAATATGGTTCCTAAATATCTACTCTAAGTTTTAAATTGAGTTAGATGACTTCAAATCTTCTGATTTTTGTCTTTGAACCATACGTCTTTCCCAAACACCAAATTGACTATATTAAAAGGTAATTAAGATCTCTGTTAATGAAAGGACTCGGAGTTTAAATGACAAAATATCTGGGGATGTGACTAAGAAAATCATGTGTATATATGGGGTTGGGCCATACAGTTCCAATATACTATGATTCTTACTCATTGGCCTTGGGTTAATTCTGAGCCACAAATCTAATTTCTTCAGGCAATGTCTTCAGGTGATATTCTCAGGTAAGGTAAATATTATAATACATTATTCTCTGATTTTTCTATTCCCAAATAAATCTGATGAACTGAAACAAGGGACTCTTGATAATTATTTCAGAATAGAAAGGGGACCCTGGACGTTCTGTAGCATTTTTTAAAGAAAGAAATGACACCTGGATGAGGTTTCACTGTTTCCAAGACTGTTGCAACATCAGCCCTTAGCAGTAGGGTTAAATGTGAGTATTTTAATGACTTCAGTGCAGTGCTGGCATGGAGATAAGTACAGTGTCCAAGGTTAGCCAGCACACTGAGGGAAAAGCCCACTCTCTGCCAAGGTAATGAAAATGTTGAAGGTCTGCCAGGGTTAATTAATAACACAGTGAGGAGACCCTGTTCACCAATGGTCACTTGGAGGTGAACCAAGGACTTCTTGAGTAAAGCTGGGCTGGCTGCCATGCTGGTCATCTCATAAGCTGCAATTACTGGGTGCAGAGAGTCAACAAAAATATTTAGTCTTGACCTGTTTCTACTAAAAGCCTCCCTTTTTTTTCTTTTAAAGATAGGACTCAAATATAGAAAATAGAGTCCCCAAAAGTCCTTCCTTTAGATCTCAAACCAGTCTTCAATTCTTCCTACATTCTTCCTATTCTGCCTTTCTTATAGATCGAATACCCTAATGCCTCCAAAACCTTAATTACAATATTTTTATAAGAACCATTTCTTCATAGCCATAAAAATATATGTAAATATTTACAATTTTTAAGTGACAGGCCTATTGGAATGCTCCCCCAACCATTCAAAACGCCCCTCCTCTCTTGCCTCCCTCTTCACTAAATAACTCAGTATCTGCAAACATCCAATGCTCTTCTAGAACATTCTCTCAAAAGCTATCATTTCCTCATTTACATAAAGTAAGAGATCATTTTTATAGGAAGAGTAACTTCTGAAAACAAAGATGTCTAAGGGTTTTGTTATTTGAGGACTTACAAATAGATTTTGTACTTAGATTTTTTTTCAGAAAAACCTGTCTTCCCAAATTCCAGAAACTTTCTCAGTTGCAGTATTGTACTGCAATAGATGAAGACTTTAAAAATCATCAGAAATTAATTTAGTTGGTCAACAAGAATTGCTAGTTTCCCTAACAAATGGGCAAATAAATCAAGAAATGGACCGCACTCCTATTGTTATCTAAGATTACTTGAAAATGATCTAAAGATAGTAATAAAAAAAAAAACTGGCAAGCTTTTTTGGCTCCATGAGGGAAAAATGAAAAAAAGAATTAAATTATATCTTTCAGAAAAGACTGGACAAACCCTGTGCTATGATGCTGCCTTCTTATGAGATTGCTCAATAGCTAGTTCTGATAAATGGGCAGGGCCAAGCCTCGGATTAGGCCAAGTGAGGCACATGCCCTGGCTACAAAATTTAAAAGAGTGTCAAAGACTCAGTAAATAAGATAAATAATACTTTTATGTAATATTTTTGAGAAATAAAAATTAACGTGAAGATTTCTGATGAACAAAATATTAACATCTTAAATGCAACCAGGATCAGCTAATGGGTATGAGCTACAAAAATAATGAAATTGTTTCGCATAATTTATAGTAATCCATCAAAATCTCAACTCCAAATTCTCAAAAAATTAAAAATATAACTACCATGTGATCCAACAATCCCACATCTGGGTGTACATACAAAAGGAAACTAAGTCAGTATCTCAAAAACATATCTGCATTCTCATGTTCATTGCAGCCTTGTTACAATCACCAAGACATGGAAACAATTGAAGTGTCCATCCAAAGATAAATGGATAAAGAAGATGTGGGGGATAGATGGTAGATGATAGACAGATAGATAGATAGATAGACTGACCAACCATGGAGTATCATTCAGCCTTAAAAAGAAGGAAATCCTGCCATTTGCAGCAACATGGATGAACCTGGAAGACATTATGCTAAGTGAAATAAGTCAGACAGAAAGACAAATATTGTACGATTTCACTTAGAAGTGGCATCTTAAAAAAAGGGTGAGAGGGTGCCTGGTGGCTCAGTCAGTTAAGCGTCAGACTTCAACTCAGGTCATGATCTCACAGTTCATGAGTTCAAGCCCCACGTTGGGCTCTGTGCTGACAGCTCAGAGCCTGGAGCCTGCTTCAGATTCTGTGTCTCCGTCTCTCTTTCTCTGCCCCTCCCCTGCTTGCTCTCTGTCTCTCAAAAATAAATAAACATTTAAAAATTTAAAAATGAGCCAAGCTCATAGAAACAGTATGGCAAGTAGTTGCCAGGGATTGAGGGGTGGAGGAACTGGGGAACGTTTGGTCAAGGGATAAAACTTTCAGTTATAAGATGAGTAAGTTCTACAGATCTAATGTGCAGAGTGGTGACTATAGTTAATAATACTACATTATGTACTAGATATTTACTAAGACAGTAGATCTAAAGTGTTCCCATCACACTCAAAAAGTGGTAACTATACTAAGTGATGTTAATTAGCTTGATTGTGATAATCATTTCACCATGTGCACATGTATATGAAATCACCACATTGTATACTTTAAATACATATAATTTTATTTTTCAAATATATCTCAATAAAACTAAGAGCAAAAAAAAAAACCCTCACTATAGCACAAAAAAATGTACAACGGGGAGAAGAAAAAAAGAGCAATTTAACAATCAACATCAGAATCCCTTTTAAGGAAAAAAAAAAGGCTTCTATTGAGAAAAGCACCTTTGATCAGCCTTTCTGGTTGTATGGTGTGGGCCTTAGAGAACAGCCAGAATGGGTTGGAAGTGAGAAAAAAGAGAACCAAATACTTTATCATATAAAGGGGATCATTTTCAAGGTATCTGGCCAAGCTCAAGGAGAAAAGAAAACACAAAAAATTAAGAAAGGTGGTGAGACTGCTCCCTATGAAGAGGGTCATGAAATTTTTAAGAGCAAGTTTCTCTATGGTTCAATTGTACGTGATTGGCTCTGCTGCCCTTGATTGTAATTATTACCTTCAATGGTATTAAACCTTCAGAAAAATCTGCCATATATACATTCTTGAATCAGGAAAGTAGGGGAAATCCTTCCATGTGATACTGGTAAACAAGAGTACTCAGAAACTAGACTCCTTGGGTCTCAAGCGTGGCTCTCCTGTTTATCAATCTGCCTATTCTACTTTATATGTGAAGAAACAAAGGAACAGAAATATGAGCTTTCCCAATTAAAATAACTTGGTGCCTAGATATTTACGGATTATCGTGTTTTATCTCACGTAATCTTTTTATCTGATTCCACTCTAGTGTGAAGTTAAGATTATGACCCTTCATTTTCTTGTTATGCCTCTTCCTACTCCTTTAGTTTCAACATTTCTAAGTTATTTTTAAATATTTGCTCTGTCTCTCTTGCTCTCAAAAATAAATAAAACATAAAAAAAATTTTAAAGATGTAGCTCATGTAGCCATTACCAGTTGCGTGCCGCTTTGTAATCCAATCAGAATCTTTGTGTGTGTGTGTGGGGGGTCATTTAGCCCATTCATATTTATCAATACACTATTTTGATCTTACCTCTGTCATCACATGTTCTGTTGTGCTTTAAATTTCATTGTTTCCTTTTTTTTACTATACAGTCTGCTTTATTTGTTTTATTTTATTTTGAATATGCTTCTTCAAACAATTTATATAATTCACATTTTTGCTGTAATGGTTGGGGAAGTTAATTAATATGTCTGCTGTCTCCTGCTTCTTCGTATGGAAAGAAGAAGGGCAGATGAATAAAATAGAATATTTATGCATAGGCATTTAGATATTTTATATCCCATCAAAAGTGGTATATCAAACTGATGGAAGAAATTGAATAAAAAGTAATACAAGATGCTAAAACAATTATTTACATTAGTAGAGAAAAAAACACGAGTCAATTTAGATCATTTTAACAGTATCTGTCAGGGATACATAGATTTATGGTTATATAGATTAGATGTATATAAATACGTACATACGTAATTTTTAGTTCAGTGCTTCTACTTCTGCTGGAAAACAAACAAATGCAAATTTTATGTAAAGATTATTTCTACAATATTTAGTGAGTACATGCAGAGACTCAGTATGTTACAGAAGATTTAAAGTTTGCCATAATAAAAGCTTCTCGGTGACAGGAACTTTGGTCCTTTTTTTGTTTTTTCATTGATGTAGCCCCAGACTCTAGAACACAATGAAAGTTTGTAGAATAGGGGTGCCTGGGTTGCTCAGTTGGCTAAGCGTCTGACTTTGGCTCAGGTAATGATCTCACAGTTTGTGGGTTCAAGCCCTGCATCGGCTCTATGCTGACGGCTGACAGCCTTCTTCAGATTCTCTCTCTGCTGCTCCCCTGCTGATGCTCTGTCTCTCTCTCAAAAAAAAAAAAAAAAAAAAAAAAAAAATTAGAAAAAGTTTTTAAAATAAGAAAGTTTGTAGAATAAGTGAAAAAAGTTTTATAGTTTATATTTTTAAGAGTCTCATGAAAAGTTTTTGAGTGTACTTACTTTCATTTGATTTTTTTTCTTTCTGTTATATTTTTTTTATAATTCCTATCTTCTAAAACAACACTAACAAAAGTTATAAGAAGAAAACTTAATAATAAAGGCAATAACAAAAATATTTTGTTTTACCCTTTGTTCATAGTAATTCCTCCATTGAATTACTGTCAAACGTGATGTTTTAAATTTTTTTTTAATGTTTATTTATTTTTGAGACAGAGAGAGACAGAGCATGAACGGGGGAGGGACAGAGAGAGAGGGAGACACAGAATAGGAAGCAGGCTCCAGGCTCTGAGATGTCAGCCCAGAGCCCGACGCAGGGCTCGAACTCACGGACCGCGAGATGGTGACCTGAGCCTAAGTCAGACGCTTAACCGAGTGAGCCACCCAGGCGCCCCTCAAACATGATGTTTTAATATCCTTTTCTTGAAGAATTGGATATATATATATATATATATATATATATATACACATATACACACATATATACATATATATACATATATATACATATATACATATATATGTATATATAGATATCACCACATTAAAGATTCTAATGAGTCAAGAATAGAAATGTGTTTATCTTTGTTAGTGCTATTTTAAATGTCTAATATCTACCCCAGTGAAGGCTTTTTTGAAGTAAACATAAAATATTTTGGTTATGTGCTAGGGTACTTGGGAGCTGACATAACCCAATCCTCAACTTTCTTCTAGCTTCAGCTTATAAAAATATTTTGGATAAAAAAATACCAAAAAAAAATTGACTTTTTACTTTCCGAATTGTACAGAAGTATCACAGTTGTTTCCACCTAGTCTGTTTTTTATGCAGAAAAGCCCATTCTGAACTCTACACATGTAGGTCCATTTCTTAGTGCGACACTCATACCCAAAGACCTATGTTTTTAACATACATTTTTTTTTTACTTTTTAAAGGGAAACGTTTCAACATCACTCACCATCAGTGACATACAAATCAAAACTCCAATGAGATATTGCTTCACACCTGTCAGAATGGCTAAAACTAACAACATAGGAATCAACAGATGTTGATGAGGATGTGGAGAAAGGGGAACCCGCTTACACTGTTGGTGGAAACGAAAACTGGTGCAGTCAATCTGGAAAACGGTATGGAGGTTCCTCAAAAAATTAAAAATAGAACTACTATATGGTCCAGCAAATGCACTACTAGGTGTTTACCCAAAGGATACAAAAATGCTGATTTGAAGGGATATATGCACCCGATGCTCATAGAGCATTATCAACAATAGCCAAATTATGCAAAAAACCCATATGTGGCTCAACTGATGAATGGATAAAGAAGATGTGGTATATATATATTATATATATATACAATATATATCTTATATATATAATATATATAATATATATGTATATATAATATATGTAACATATATATGTGTATTATCTATATATAATATAGATATGTGGAATATATATTATATATATAATGGAATATTACTCAGCCACCAAAAAGAATGAAATAGAATATATATTTTATATATACAATGGAATATTACTCAGCCATCAACAACAATAAAATGTTGCCATTTGCAACAACGTGGATGAAGCTAGACAGTATTATGCTAAGCAAAATAAGTCAGTCAGAGAAAGAAATTCCATATGATTTCACTCATATGTGGAACTTAAGAAACAAATGAAGTTGGAGGGGGCAGGCAAACCATAAAACAGACTCTTGACTGTAGAGGACAAACAGGATTACCGGAGGGGAGGTGGGTTAAATGGGTGATGGGTATTAAAGAGGGCACTTGTGATGAGCACTGGGTGGTATATGTAAGGGATGAATCATTAAATTCTACACTTGAAACTAATATTACACTGTATATTAACTAACTGGAATTTAAATAAAAACTTGAAACTACAAAAAAATAAAAGTAAAAATCTGTTTAAATAACAGTCTGATGAGTAGTATACACTAATTGCAGAACATATAAAGAAGTATGAAGAAGAAACTTAATATTCACAATCCCACCATTCAGATATAACAAAACTAATACAAATGTGTATCCATTTATCCATCTATCTTCCTACCCAAGTGCATTTAGTATACTAGTGTGTTTGAATGTCCTAACTTCTTCAAATATTATCATGTGCATTTTCTCCTATTATGTTTTCTTCAGAACCATGAATTCTGTAGCTGTGACAATATATTACAAAGACTTAACAAAACTTTTTAATCTGCTATTGACATTTAGGTTATTTCTGGTTAGCAGTTATGCAAATAACACGATGAAGAAAAACTACTATATAAATCTTCATGTGAGAACCATTTATTCTTCCTCCAACAGGGGAAAAACCTAAAAGAGAAACTATGAGACCAAAGGATATGATCCTACAAGGTAATGGGAATTTTTTTTACTCCATTAGCATTAAAATGAAGTGCTCTCAGATCCCGTCTCTTTGGGTTTCTGCAATTATAAAAACAGACATACTGTTGTTCTTATCAAAACTCACCAGAAAGAATTTCTGCCTAGTCATGATACTGGAGAAAGGCTAGCCTTGACCAATTTCTTTCCAAAAGTAGCATGATCCAAACACTAACCCTGAAGGACCCTGAGGAACACAATACGGAGATTCCTCCTAATGCAACAGACAGCAATCAGGTTTGGAAAAGAGACTACAGTGCATGGAGTTTCATCAGTATTGTCATTTGCTGAATTACATGCTGCTTATACCTTCAGTCTGCAATCTGTCTACCATTGAACCTGTATGTCCCCTAAAAAATGATATGCCAAGGACAACGTGTGGAAGGAAATCAGAAGAAGAGGAGGTGTGGAACATGTGTGTATTACTTGAAAATTATCAGTGAAATGAGACTCACTAAGTTCCTGGGGAGTTTCCAAGTTTATTGTTTACCAATTGATTCATCTTAGAAATTGAACTATAAAACACTAGGACAAAGGATGGTCTTGCTTACCAAATCTCTTCCCCCACAAGGCAGCATTATGCACTCCCAAAACTTTTATAGGCCTCCTCCAAATGACTCAAGGGATGGGAATTTTACCACCTCTCCTGGGAGATTCTTTTATGGCCTCTTAAGTCTCACCCATTATGAAAGTCTTCCTGATGAAAGCATTTTTTTTCTTTTCTTCAGTTCATTCATTACCCTTAGATAATCCCCTAAAGACCACCTCCACAATCCCTCTCCTTCTTTGGGGTTTATACTTTCAATTATCTGCAAATGGCTATCAGGCCGCCTCCCCACACACATGCGCATACACTCCTTAGCTCTTGGGCCAACCTACACACATGTAATTCTTTTAATCTTTCCTCATACATCAAAACCTCCAGCTGCTTAATCATTTTAGCTCCTCTAATAAGCAGCGAATTTGAAGGGGGATTATGGTTTCCTTCTCAAGCTTTTCTCATGTCAGCTATATCCCTTCTCCTCAACCACATGCCAGATTTCTGTATGCCAATAGACATTCATCAACGGAAATGAGGGTTTTCTGGAATGCTGTGTTGTACAGTGCAAAAAAAAAAAAAAAAAAAAAAAAGATCCTTCCTATCCATAACTCATTTCTAGGGCAAATCAATATTTATACAAACTAATGAGGAAAACTCTGAAAGATAGCTGGTCTCTACCTAAGTTTTCAAACAAATGAGCAACTTTTTAACTATGGGTGAAATTTTAAAATAATGTGTCTCATTTAAACATGGATTGCGAACTAAAAAAGGAAATTCAATCATCTTTGGTAAAGTAAGTGTTGAAGGATTGACCACTCACTTCTTTATAATAATAATAACAATAATAATAATAATAATAAAACTAGCTTTGATGAGTGCCCTGAGTGAAAAGAGGCTCTCCTTTTGTTCCTTAACCACCGTCTGAATAACTGGTAGTTCTGTGGTTCCTCAAGGGACTCATACACATCCTTCACTATAATAGGGACCACTGGGTGGGCCCCACTGTCAGTATACAACCTCGAGCTTTTCCACTCCCACTGTATGCTCCCAATTGTGCTAGGAGCCAGCCTCCTGCTGCCCTAGGAACATGAGGTGCACCTTCAGGTCTCCAAGACCCCAGCTATCACTCCTCTACCTCAAAGATCTCTCCCTTGCCCATCTTCGCCTCCAAATCGCATCCATGCATCAAGATCTAGCTTCCACCATTTCTTCCAGGGAACCTACCCTTTCCCCTAGACTTCATATTTGACGTCTGTACCATTAAAATATTATCTTGCATTACTCATTCCTCCATTTGCTTCATGTTTCAGCGTCTTGCCTCAGTACTGATTTGCAAACCCTCTAATGGCAAAGATTATGTTACATTTCTTCACTATAGCCCAAAAGAACCGATATATTGCTCTTCATTAAGTGGGTGCTCAATAAATACTTCTTGATTCCTAGTGAAGAGAGAAACTCACAAGAAAGCTCTTAAGCAGTGAAATGTTTTAAGCATTCATAAAACATTTACTCTTTTTTTGAAGTAGAAATTGCTCCTCATTTAATGTTCAAAAATGACTCTTTTCCCTCAGCTTCTATTATTGAAGAATGAGCAAAATTAGCAAAGCCAATAGATACATATGCCTTGTGTGATATCCAAAATTTCATGTTTTCTGATATTCGGTCTACACCTCTTATCCCCTGTAAAACTCTGCCCTTTTCTCTTTCTACTACCACCAGCACATATTTTTCCCCCTTCCGAGGAACTTTTCCTCTGCCTCTACTATACATTCGTTTGTTCTTTCTCCCCCAAGAATTAAAACTATGGAAACAGCTCTCCAAACTGTTGTGAAACCTGCTGGTCAGAGAGCCACATCATTAGTCAGTGTAAAAAGGTCACTACAAATCATTCTCATATACAAAGTATGCTCATCTGAGGCCCTGATTTTTGTCTGAAGCCACATCATCATTTATTGTAGAAGCCTATGTGTGTTACTTTTCACTTTTCATCTTTAACAACTGAACAATTAGCCTGGAAGTTAAAGTAGCCTTCTTTAAATTACCAGCAGATTGGAGAATCACAGGTACATATTCTCCAGTAGAAAGAATAGATGGTCTTCCTTTAAAATCTGTTTTTCTTCACTTAGTGTCACACAATTTTTAGAAGCTTGTATTTCCTGCAGAGTTTCAGCCTCCTGATTAAAGATACGCCAGACATCCTGAGTGGCATCTCAAACTCTCTAAGGATACCAGCAAGCCAAACTAGCTTCTAGAAGTTGCTGCGTATGCAAATGGAAGGCAACCCTGTATTCACTCAGGCAAATGTCACAACAGTAATTATGGGCCCCAAACATTCTTCTGGACCCCATTGTTTTCCTGCTTAAGTGAAAATATAAACCTACACAGGAGCATAAAATATGCTTGTTTCTGGAACATTCTCAGTATCACCATAAAGAAAGGCTTATAGTTACAAACTGACTTCTAAGCCAGTGTGGCAGGTTTATATGTACTTAAACAAACATAAATGTTCCAGGTAGGCTTTGGCTACCTTGTTCTCATTCTTATTCATTTCTGTTAAAGTCGTGGTATGGCTGTCTGTGGGTTCGTTTTATTTGTCACTCTCTGGGCTTCTGGAGCTGGGTGTCTGTTTCTTCCCTAGGTTAAGGAAATTTTCAGCCATTATTACTTGAAATAATTTTTCTACCCCCTCCCCCTTCTACTTCTGGGACCTCTATAATGTAAATGATATTCCACTTAATATTATGTTTTCATAAGTCTCTTAAATTACCTACATTTTTAAAATTCTTTTTTCTTTATTGCTGCTTCGTCTGAATGAGTTCCAATGCTTTGTCTTCCAACTCGTTGGTCTGTTCTGCTTCATCCGGGCTGTTGGCGAACCCTTCGATTTCAGTTCAGGTACTATCTTCTTTAGCTCTGTGACTTCTGCTTGGTACTTTCTTATATTTTCTATCTCTTTATTGAAGTTCTCTCTGTGTCCATCCATCCATTCTTCTCCAAAGTACAATGAGCATCTTTATGACCATTATTTTGAATTCTTTGTCAGGTAGATTACTTCTCCCTGTATCGTTAAGTGTCTTTCTAAGATTTTGTCCTTTCATTTGGAACATATTCCTTTCTTTCCTTATTTTGCTTGACTCACAGTGTTTGTTTCTGTGTATTAGGAGAAATGGCTACATCTTTCAATCTTGAAGGAGTGGCCTTGTTTAGGCGTTGATCTTTCTCGTTTCCCCTTGTCCTAGTTCTTAGCTTTCTCTCAAACCTTTAAAATATTCTGAGCAGCATGACTTGTTCTTGATATTTCTCCACTGTTGGGGGTGTTCTAAGATCTATTGCTGTTCCAAGGGGAGGAATCTCCTTTAGCACCTAGTTTCAGACTGATTGGGAGCAATTTTTTAAGTAGCTTTCATGCCCGGCACAGAGCCCAATGCAGGGCTTGAACTCACATCCTGAGATCAAGACCTGAGCTGAGACCAAAAGTCAGATGCTTAAGAGATGGAACCACCCAGCAGTCCCCTCAGGCAGCATTTTTTAAGGTATGTAAATATATACAGCCATGGGGCTGCAATCATAAATCCTGCTGGCTTCCATATTGAGAGATGTGGAGGTGTTTCGTGGGTAACAGTTGAAAAACTCAGGACTTCAGACAAGGGTAAAAGCTCCTTTCTGGAAAGACTCCTGGAGCTGCAACCAAGGGAGTATATAAACCAAGGGGGAAGCAAGGATAATGTCTCCCTGAGAGTAACTTCATAGCCTCTAGATAGTGGGAAACCTGAATCTTGTCCTTCAGGGTGGAGCTCCAGGGTAAGCAAATAGGTAGACACAGGAGGACTGGGTGTGAGTTTCAGTTGGCTGTCTATGCAGTGCCATGGCTGTTGGCCTGCCAAAATCTGTCTTTCTGATTGTTATTGTCCCTAAGAGCTCGGGAACACCAGCCCCCTTAGCCACCAGGGCCAGGCAAACAAGGGACATCCCCTATGTGGCTTGTATGTGCCTTTAACAGGCAACTGAAAGATTGTAGGGGGCGGGGTATGCCCAGTGGCTTCATAAAGGCAGTATAAAAATGCCTTGACTGCATGTGCCCTGAGGTTTTAGGAATGTTCTGGAAGAGTGCCTTGTCTGCACTCTTGTGCTGCAGTAGGAGAATGCCAGATCTGCTCCCACTTGCTTCCTCTCCGCCCTGCCCCCCACCGTAAGCGGGAGACTGCTATGACTGCCAGCACTCTCCAGCCTCAGCAAGACAGCAAGACATTGCCATGACTGCTCACCCTGGCTAGCCCCAGCCAGGCAGTGAGAGGGTGTCACATGGGAGCATGGCCTCCTGTCCTGCAGGGTCGGTGAAGAGTGCCCAAACAGCATCTGCCAGAACTTCCATCTATAGAGAGAACCCCTCCACCCTCCAGCAGATGCTCCCAGCCAGGAAATGAACCTAATGAATCTAAATGAATTTTTGTGCTGGATCCCAGGGGCAAGTGAGACCCAACTTGGACCCTCTAGAAGAATTTCAGTTTCCTATAGCACTTTGGGTCCCTTGGACATCAGCCCTATTGGTTTTCTAGGCCAGGAATCTCAAGGAGCTCATCCCTCTGGTACAGATCCCAAGGGTTGGGGTGACTGATGTGGGGCACTAAGCCCATCCTCCACCAGGAGAAACACAGGACTGGTGAGATCCTTCCATAGAGGTCACTGTGCCAGGGGTGGGGGGTTTTGCTATAGCCACCTCTCTGTCTCTCTCACCCAGCTCGATGTGGTCCTATTACCCTGTCTTATGGAGAAGCAGTTCCTCTAGTTTTCAGTTCTTTTTCAGAGAGAGATGATCCATATGAAACTGTAATTCAGTGTGTCTGTGCCACAAGGTGAGTTCAGGGTCTTCCTGCCTCCATCTTGAATTCTGTCCATGAAGTTGTATTTTTAATCTAGACTTTTAAGTGTATTTCAAAAAGAAATACAAGATAAGTAATTTTCTCACACTGCTTGTGAACAGTCAATCTAGGAAAATAATTAAAAAAATAAATTTGAACATGGTAGCCACAAACTACAATATATAGCAGAGCTTGAGCGCAAAAGAGAACGGCTCCTGAGGAATAAGGACAATTTTACTCATAACATCAGCAGGTCAAAAGCAGAAATATAATGATTTCTACTTTGATGTCATTGTCATAAAACTCTCCGTTTGAGAAGAGACTTTGACCACCTTTCACTTTTGCTGGATCCTCATTTTACCCGCTTGGCCCTAGAAAAGGGCGAACAGCAGGCACTAGAGGGATATTTTGAAAGAGAATAGGTACTACAGGAAAATGTGGTTAGGTTTTCTTTGTATGTAGGAAGCGGCTGATGGTAATGATACCAATGTGTGTGCTGCTGGCTCTATTTTAAATATGCGTTTTTTAAAAACCGAATCATGAAGTGCATTTAGTCAAAAAAGTAAAGGAAAAACTTCACCACTCACTCAAAGGAACCACAAGACGGTTTCTTTCAAAAATATCTGACTTAGAAATAGATTCTAGGTTTAACAACTCTAGTTTATAAATAAGAATGCCCCCACTTACCTAAGTAGATAGATCTACCTTGACGTCGGGGCGCCTGGGTGGCTCAGTCGGTTGAGCGTCCGACTTCAGCTCAGGTCACAATTTCGTGGTCCGTGAGTTCGAGCCCCACGTCGGGCTCTGGGCTGATGGCTCAGAGCCTGGAGCCTGCTTCCATTCTGTGTCTCCCCTTCTCTCTGCCCCTCCCCTGTTCATGCTCTGTCTCTCTCTGTCTCAAAAATAAATAAAACGTTAAAAAAAATTTTAAAAAAAAGATCTACCTTGACATCATCATAAGTATGGATTCTCATGTCACTGAAAAAGTATATCTTATTTTGTTTTTTCAACCTGTCTTCAAGGACTCATCTTCAACTTAAGGGTATATTTGGATTTCCAAGATTCACACCAGTGTCCTCCGAAATAGCCCCTTCGTTTCTAGGCCTTGCCACATGGTTCTACCACTTAGAACCGAATGGGTATTACTATACTCAGAATTTAATCCGTTTATTTCATGGAGACACTGACTCACTTCCTCAGGGTAAGTTGTTATTCCACAGTTTTCAGTAAAACTGGATTTCAAAAGTAAACACAGGAAAAGATAGAGATTACGGACATAAAGATTAGGCTTTAAAATGAACGGATTCCTTCATCTGACTCAATGTGAAAACTCCAAATAAGTTTGACCTCAGAGTTCCATATGTGAGCACACTAGGACATTTAAGACTAGGTCATTACCAAATGCATAAGAGGACACTGTAAGCACATTGAATGTATACAAACATTTATGATGATGTCTCCACAAAGGGATCTTTAAGCGCAGAGGAAGTAAATACTAAAAAAAGGAAACAAATATTTTGATGCAGAATTCATGAAAGAATTAATTAATTCTTTTTCTAGAAATGTGGTTTGGATCTGCCGGGTAAGATCGAAACAAGAATAATTATGTAATCACTATTTTAAGTTTCATAAAAAGGATACCCATTAACCTCGTCAGTAGAATAAGCCACTATTTTATTTTAGTCATTCCCTTCATACTACATGAAAATCAGGAAAATATTCTTCAGTCGGTCAGTCAGCTAGTCAGTGAGAATTGGAAAATGAGTAGGATATTAGCCATGGTGTTACTGTAAACCTGCGCTTAACAGAAAAGTTTTGTGTTTATACAGTATATAAAGAATGAAACTGTGACAATAATATTTCAAACTTTTCCCCCTCCTGATATATTGCCACACCTGTACAAAAGTTCTGTTCAATAGAACTTCCTGCAATGATGGAAATGCCGTGTATTGTTCTGTGTTATCCAAACAATAACCTCTAGTCACACATGGCGACTGAGCACTTGAAATGCGTCTAGCGCAAAAGGAATTTAATTTGTAATTTTATTTATTTTAATGCCTTGGGTGACAATAGAAGACAAAGCCTCTGATAAAAGCAGGAAGCCCTCCATTTTCAGTGGTCTAGCCGTTTTTAAAAACTGTAATTTAATAAACTTATGAAATCAGCATTAGTATCATCATGGTCGTTATCACTATCACTACTATTAACTGTGAAATGTATTACAAGTAATTTGCCTTCATTGTATTTGCAGAATCCCTTCAGAATAGATGTCTACACTGAGAGAAGTATTATTTCTCCAAGGGAAAAGGAATGGAAAATCCTTCCCTTGCTATAACTATAAACAGAATCAACTTATAATTTCATGTTCCCTTTTCCTCATTTGCAAACTCCATCACAATACAAGAATAAAGGTATAGAAAGCTCTTCCAAGCAAAGAAAATCTAAGCAGCTGGCAGAGACTGTCTCCCCTGCTGTGATTTCAGTGTGCTTTCGACTGTCTTATGAAGCAGAGCCCACGGTTTGTTTGACCTGAACATAATTTCTCAGTCATTGAACCAACAGTGAATGGCCCCTTGTTGAATGAACACAACCTGTGCATTAGTCAGGGTTTCCTCCTCCCCCGAGAGTTCTGTAACTTCATGCGTCATTGGAGCTGCTTTGGTTTAAAACAAAAAATCCACATCATTCCTTGTCAGGGTTCTGCAAAGACATTTTCTTATTGCTGAGGTAGATCATGATACAAGCACTTGGTAGATTGCGCAGGTTGTTGAAAATAAAGATGAAATCTTCGTATGAAAATTAACCTAGGGCCACCTGGGTGGATCAGTCAGTTAAGTGTGCAACTTAGGCTCAGGTCATGATCTCACCATTTGTGTGTTCGAGCCCCGCGTCGGGCTCTGTGCTAACAGCTCAGAGCCTGGAGCCTGCTTCGGATTCTGTATCTCCCTCTCTCTCTGCCCCTCCCCCACTCGTGTTCTGTCTCTTTCTCTCAAAAATAAATAAACATTTTAAAAAATAAATAAGTAAAAATTAAAAAAAAAAGAAAATTAACCTAGTGAAAGTAGAATTTTCCTTTTTTCCCTTGTTTTTTCAACCTCCAGTGAGGATGCCTATCACTGTCTACTGGCCTCTAAAAGGTTGGAAAATGCCCCATGAATAGTTCTTAACTGTGTGGAGCAGAACTGGTATCCATGTGTAGGTTGGTGGAGGAAAAGGGAACAGAGGACATTGACCTTATTCGCTTTTGCATTTCTAGGTTGGGTTTGTTTTATTTTGGAGGGGAAGCACTGGGTATTTTTGCTTTGTTTCGCCAGATGCACATATCATAGTTTTGGAAACACTAACGGTATGTACATGGTGCCAGTTTCAGTCTACAAATTCATGGGTAACAGGCATTTTGAATATTTTCCATTCATAACTCAGCATAATTGATAGTTTGCTTCCCACTCCATTTGGGTGGCACACACCAAATCTCAGTCAATTGGGGTAACCAGCTATTGCTTTCCAGGATTAAAGTAGAAGTGACTTTACAGTGCCACGGCCTGAAAAGGGGATGCCATCTGCTCTTTGATGTCAATTATCCATGGAGACAAGCTTCTGAAAGTCCATTGTCCCAGCTGGTTCTCATTCATCAGTCCGCTCAAGTGCTGAGGTGGCCTTCATCCCTGTCCATTTGGCTTCCGGGTCCCTGGGGTCCCTTCGCCAGGTGCTGCCATGTTGGTCAGCCTGTCCTTTAGGAATCTCTGTGAGGTTGTCTATACCCTTGTATGTCTCTACCAGACCCACCTGGCAGCCTTCTGACCCCTCTTGGGGTCCTGCTGCTTCCTATGCACAAAGCTATCTATGGATCTAACTATATTGGAGCACAAGGCTCCTCTCCCCAGGACCCACCACGGTGTCTTCTCAAAATACTTCCCTTCCTTCTCTCCTCCCACACTCCAGTCCAGAGAAATGCATTCTGGTTTGGAAGTAAAATCCCTCATTCCCCAAATCTTGACATTTTTTTTTGACTATACCTCAAACCTTCTCTCTTCTTTTTATAGCATAGGCTTTTGCAAACTAAAGTCAAAATGATTTTTGCTCTGTCACATCCCTGAGACCATGAGAATTAAGGGATCTAGCTTTTTAAATTTTCCATCTCAGATCCTAAGCAACTTCCAAGGCACCCATTTTCCTGGATTGTGAGAAAATAAGAAAATAAGTAAGGCCTTCTATCTCAACATTCTTCTACAGTAATTTTCTGAGACAGGGGTATTGCAGAAGAGACTCCTAGGCCAACTGGGAGGTGAACTAAATGAAACCACACCTCTTCCAAGCTGGTCCTGCTTTCTACACTTCACTAGTGAAGGAAGAGTCCAGATATTTTCAAACCATTGACACTTTCTAAAGTTTGGCTTTTTAAAAATGTGTTCTTTGTCTGCCTTCTCTTGGGTCAAAGCCTGGAAGGACACGTAGTATTCAAACTGTGCACCTCATGGATGTGTCCCTTCTGTTCTCAGCTCTCCCTCTGGCCTTTATCTTCCAGGGGCCTGGGAAGAAAACGTTTACCTTCTTCTTTCATGAGTCCCCTTCCTCAAAATCTGTCATCAACTTCTTCTCCAGGAATTTTTTATTCACTTAAACAACAGTTACTGTACTCCTGCTAGTAAAGTCTCAGGCACTAATGATATTAAGAAATGAAAATGACAGTAATCTCAGGAAAAACTGACAATCCAATGCTGGAAACCTCCTCTCTTTCCTTTACAGTAATCCTGCAGATCCTGTTTGTACATTTCTTATAAAGATTTTATAAAATTCACCATAATTTTATATCAAAAGTACCTCTAATATGGAGCATGTTTCCTCTCCATTAATGCACATATCAATAAATACTATTACTAACTGCATAATCCACACTTCTATCAGACAATAGATACATACTGTTGCTAGAAAAATGCAGTTTCAAAATCCAACATGAAAGAGTGGTTAGTATTCCTACAAAAAAATAAAATAAAAAGGCCATTATGAAAGAATAAATAGCAACATTATAATTATGTTTATGAACGTTACCCACTATGATAGCTTAATTAGACAAAACGATTTTAAGACAAAAGGCTAAGCTTTCCAATATTGTTATTCAATATGATTTTACTGAGTTGTTTTCATAACTCCATACTGTTTTTGAAACATAATATTACGGGGCACCTGGGTGGCTTAGTTGGTTAAGCATCCAGCTCTTAGCCTTGGCTCAGTTCACGATCTCACAATTTTGTGAGTTCAAACCCCACATCAGGCGCTGTGCTGACAGCTTGGAGTCTGCTTGGGATTCTCTCTCTCTGCCTCTCTCTCTGCCCCTCCCCCACCCGCACAGTCTCTTTCTTTCTCAAAAAAAAAAAATAGAAAGAAAGAAACATATTTATCACATTTAGATTTAAACCCAAGTATTTTCATAAACATAGCGCAGGTAATCTTACAAGAACATTAGTTGGTGCACATTAACATAAAGGGATATTTACATAGCCATAGAATGTTCATATTATTACTTCAAATGTCAGAAAAATTACACTTCTTAACACATGTACAAAGACATTGGTATTTGTTCTTATTTCATTTTTTTTTAACTAAGTAGACCAGCAAGATTATTTTTACACACATTTTTACAACAAAACTCTGGTCCAAAAATATGTCATAATTCATCTAGCAGCTCTTTCTTAATTCATCCCTATACCATGAGGGATGAGAATAGTAGACCCAGATTAAATACATATATAAGAGAGAATTTTAATTTCTTATTCCTATTTCAGGAATGCACCCATGCCTCTAAAATATTTCTAGCCAACTCCTGACATTTCACTGCATGACAGTTTAATTTCTACTTTGGCTTGAAGTTTTTATTCAGCTAATCTTTGGGCAAATGTACATTGTGGTTTATTCACTTTGGAAATTATTCCAGAGTGAAGAGTGGCCTCCAAAATAAAGCTTGTTCTAGCTGCACATAATATTTTCCCCAGAAGCACCTATAAAGTCTACTAAAATAAGAAAGTGCTCATTATTTTTGATAAACAGTAAAGACTGGAAATTCATATTTCATTTTAGTACCAGAAGTGTGGAGTTGAGATACAGTAGCGTTCTTTTTCTGTGCAGTATAATGGCCTATTATTTTACGAATTACTATTTACTTTGTGTCTGTAGCTTAACTCTGAGTAAATTCTACCTTTCTTCTCTTGCTAACTAAGTGGGGGAAAAAAATTACCTCAAACCTTACCAAGTGTCAAAGCTGCTTTAAAATATTGGTATTTAAAGGAGGTATAATACCAATAAGTCTGAGGCGATTAAGAGTTCTGAGTGAGGGTATACAGGACTGTGCTATGTAGTTTGTGACAGAAATCTTAAATTAGTATGGCAACACGGAGTAACTTTCTCGCAGACTTGGAAGAAAAGTGTTGCCAAACACTTAACTTGTAGTGATGGCACTTAGCGGGTATTGGTCTAATAAAGGGGCAAAGGGTATATGAGTTTCTCCCATTCTGAATTTGTTTTCTGTTGTGTTTTGTTTTGTTTTTGTTTTTTTGTTTTTTTCTCAGAACTTTGAAGTTTTTAAAGCTTTGTTCTCTTCCTCTCTGCCAGGCCAATAAAAAGAATTATGATTACGACCACATTCGTGTCTCTTGGATTTTATTTTTGGCTAATGCAAGCACTTTTACAACATGATCTTGGTTGAAGGAGGAATTAGAATTAAGGGGCTTTATCCAGCAATTACAGCACTTATTGCCATTATAATAGGAACTGAGGACGTTGACGACTTACCAAGTTACTCCAACGCTACATTTTTATTTTGCTTTTAAAGTTATCAAAAGCCTGATGCTGGAGGTTCGTAATGACTTTGTGGTAGCCAGATTTGAAGTCTGAAGCCCTGTCTGCCACACTGTTAGCCATCAAAGGAGGCCTGTCCCACCAAGCTCTCTATTTTCACAACAGGATATCTGGTTTCTTTTATGAGGATACAGCTATGTTAATTTGGGTTAGTGGTTTGTTGGAGGTAAGCAGGCTCTTCACAGCACAAACACCAAAATCCCCTTAAAGCAGTTTCTTGTTAATAGCTGCGGTCTGATTGGCAGATTTGCATTGTAAAGTGTGATTTGGTTGGATAAATATGTTTAGTCTAGTAAGCGCTTTAGTGATTGAGTGTCTGTTAATGGATAAAGGTGGATTACGGAGAAACCTCTACAGGCTGTCACTGGGCACTTAGCATTGTGAGATGTCAAGGCGAATGGAAAACAAACTGGCACGAGGGAACAGCTGAAGAACTATAAAATGTTTAAAATATTCAGCGCTAAGGTTGGGCTTTCAAGTTTTAAATATGAATTTCAGCAGAGAGGAAAGAACAGAAAATTCGATGGCAGGGCATTTGGAACCCCAGCGGTGATGAAATGGGGATGTCCCCATGCACACTCTTAAAAGCTGCCGTCTTTCGTTGGATTTAAAATCAGAGAACTGATGTGGAGGAAGTGCAGGGTAGTTCATTGATACCCAAGAATGAGTCCAACTCTTGCTGAAGTCTTTGCATTTTTTAGCTCTTGCAAAGTCTTGCAACATTTTTGAGCAAGAGCTAAAAAATGTTGACATGTTTGTTCATCTGCACATATGTACACACATAGTATTTTACCCGTTCTGAAAACAACACACTCCCATAAGAATTACAGACACTAATTTCCTACCCCTTCCCATCTCCAAGCATCTGGAAATGAAGACTTTTCCATTTCTTCCTTTTGAAAAAGAGTACTGGGATTCCTCATGAAAGTCACCAGAAAATGTCACTTTTTTTTTTTTTTCCTTCTCAGGTGAACACGCAGAGGTATTTTTATGAGGTGAAAATATCAGCTTACTTCAAGGATCTAAATGGTATTTTAACATCCCAGGCTCGAGAAGAGGGAGGCTGGCACGTCTGCTCCTGGCCAGTCGTGAAATGCTTAAGACTTCAGGAACTAGTATATTTTTGCAGATTGCCTATTTTACCAAAGCTAAACATATTTCAGGCATCTTTTTTTAAGATTCTCCCGGACACTGCTTAAGGTCACCAATTTTCATAAACATCATATCTTGGGCGCTTATCTTCAGAACACCATCGCTCAATGTTTTACGATTGCAAATTGTCCATGCATTACTCTTGAGCCACTGGTTTCCCTAGGTGAAGCGGCGTTAGGAGAGCATAAACCACAAAGAACGTTCTGCAAACCTCAGTTGAAATGAGGCTGATCCTTCAGCTTTCTGGATATGAGAGGTAAATATTATTCTAACACAAGCTATACCAAAGACCAGTTAAAAGTCGAGAGTCTCGCGAAGTGTTAGCCACTAATTTATTCTACGACCTTGGACAGATCACAGCTTCTGTTGGTCCGTCTCCAATACCCGTGGTGTTGATGGTGATAGTAGGACAATGCCAGTACCAGTGTGTTGTTATTAACAAAACTGGGTAGTTACACATATATAAGCCCCAAACCTTGGTTTTCAGGGAGTATCATTTTATTACTGTACCACAAAAACATAGTTTCTATTTGAACGCCTGTCCCACGGGATGGAGGAAAATAGATAATTACATATAACACAAAAATATAGTTATTATTATAAAGCTGTAATATAGATAGGATATGTAGTTACAACTATATGTATATATAATTATTTTAGGGTCTTTTGCTGTCATCCAATTCCCAGAATTGTGTCTAAGCTCCCGGGGCCTCCAGAATGCCAAAGAGTGTGTCATTGGTTTGGGGGATGGGGTACAGAGAGTCTCATGTTTGTATCTCGTCTGCCCATGCTTATACCTCTGGAGGCACCTCACGGTCATCTGGCTTCCGATTCCTAATTCACACAAATCACAGCTCATTCTCTGAATTTCACCCAAGACCTGTGTCAGAGATGTCTGTGCTTCTCTTAGATATGCAAGGAACACAGGCTCTTCTCACAACATAATGGGGCATGTGGAAATGTGCTTCTGACTACTTTGTCTGGACACCCTGATGCAGCCATATCTGCCCTTCTGCCCCTCTGCCATATTGCCCAGACAACTTGTCTCATACCACTGGCTAGACAAAGCACAGGTCCCCTCTGCTCTCAGAACCCTTAAGCCCCTACTGGATTTCCATCCCATGGTACCACACGAATGAGTCTTGGTGGAGTGCTTCAGAACCCCACTTTCTTGTTTGCATTCCAATTCTTACGTTCCTAATTTACTGATATTAGCATCATACATACATCATATGTTAGTTGGCACCAAGGATGGGGGTGACCACGAATTCTGCATCCCTGCTCTTGCTCCCCATGCCAACCTGGCTCAGCTAAGTTCTGTCTCCTGCTCTCTCTTAGGTTGCTACCGGGAACTCAAAGACCAACAAATAGGCTTTGAATGGTATTTTGCCTGCTGTTAATCTTGAAACCAGAGACAAAGGAGAAGATTTAAAGCAGGGATGTGCAAGAATGAATGTGCAATAGAGTAAAATAGTAAGTGCCCACGTGAAAAAGAGCAAAGCATCTAGTGTTGAACAGACCCAGACGAGAATCTTGGCTTTGCTTTGAATAGCCACATTAGTTTTCTATCACTGTATAAAAAAACTACACAAACTCAGCAGCCTGAAATAGCAACTTATTATCTCACAGTTCTGTAGGTGGGAAGTCTGGGCATGGCATGGCAGGGTCATCTTCTCAGGATCTCACAAAGCTGAAGTGAAGGTATCAGCTGGTGCTGGATCCAGGGTCTTCTTCCAGGCTCATCCAATTGTTGGTAGCGTTATGTCCCTTGCAGCACATTCGACTGAAGTCCTCATTTTCTTGTTAGCTATTGACTGGGAATGCTTCAGTCGCATCACGTCTTTTTCTATGGCCTCCTCCATGGGCCTCCTTTTTCCCCTTCCTCCTCAAAGGGCCCAGCCCCTTCTAAAAGGGCTCATCTGACTAAGTCAGCCCCACACAAGATACCCTCCCTTCTGATTAACTTGAAGTCAGCTGATTAAGGACCCTAATATATGTGTAAAATCTCTTCTGCAATCTACTTTAACATCGTTGTGGAAATGATAGCCCATCACAGTCACGAGACCTGCTCACACTGAAAGGAAGGGCATTACTCAGGGTGCGTACATCAGGAAGAGGACATCTGAGATGCCATCTTAGAATTGACTGACCACAAAACTGTGTGAATTTGGACAAGATTTTTAACCTCTCTCTTCTTGTTTTCCCATCTATAGAATGGGATAATAACCCCCAGACAGAAGATTACTAGAAATACTAAATATCTATTGCCCAATTCAGTACCTTTGGATAAAATAAGTACAATAAGTATGTGCTGTTATTACTATTTTTGTTTTATTGTAGAAACTAACTGGACCTGAAAAAACATGCTTTATTTTAATAGTACAAATACTAATGGTCCACAACTACAGGGTCCCTGGGATGACAACATGGACTGAGTGAAAACAAATCAGGTGTTTTCATGACTTTTTAGGGAGTAGCAAGTCTGATGCTTTCATCTGACCACCCTATAAGTTCACGTGTTCTTAGCAGCTAGGACGCGGGATCTAAACCTAATCTTACACCACTTTCCACGTGAAATAGTAGGTGCTTTGGAGACTCCTTCCTGAGGGGCTACTCTGACCATGATTCTCTAAACTTTATAAACACCGGGGATATTTTCTGTGAGCTCCTTTTTCTCAAGAGATTCTCCAAGACTGCCCTGCAACTTTGATGAAACATAATACAAGAAGTAAATGGTTTTCAGGGTGTACTGAAAATATAAAACACATACTTAGACAGACATTTGCCCTAGATGTCAGTTTGGACCCAAGTACAATGAAGAAAGATTGTTTCAGAGAATGAATTATATTGTCCAAGGGTGTCCAGTACCCCTCTGAGACAATTGATCAGAGAATATGGTTATGAACGCAATTCTCTTACATGCCCTCAGAAAAAGTACAAATACAGGATGTATGCATGTGAATACACACCCATATCTAATTTCAGGCTTAGGAGGAAAGGAAGAAAGTGACAATTCCTGTATCTTCAGATTTCTATAATCTAGTCCTGCTATTAATAGAATTCATTTGATTGGCCTTCAGCAATTAAAGGGTATCTGTTTTACCATCGAAGGGTAAGAAAACCAGCGGGTACAATATTTTTGAAAAAAATAAGATCTCTTAAGGGGTGCCTGGGTGGCTCAGTCAATTAAGCATCTAACTTTGGCCCAGGTCACAATCTCACAGTTCAAGGGTTTGAGCCCCGCATCGGGCTCTGTGCTGACAGCTCAGAGCCTGGAGCCTGCTTCACATTCTGTGTTTTCCTGTCTCTCTGCCCCTCCCCTGCTTGCGCTCTGTCTCTCTCTCTCAAAAATAAAAAAATGAAAAGGTTAAAAAAAAATTTTTTAAATAAGATCTCTACAAAATACATGAACTCAGAAAACTGAAAATAGTAACTGCAAAAATAATAGTAAAAACAAAAATAATGCATTTCATGCTTATATTCATGCTTATATTGTTCAACCGCTTGAACAATCTGCAGATAATGGAACAGAGAATTCTTCTTCAAGTGAAAGGAGTTACCACCTCAAGTTGTATTAACAGATTTTGACAATTAACATATTTGAAAAGAGAGCTAATAAAGTACAGAATCAGAAGCAGCCAAAGGTAGGTAGTTGAGGCTACATTGTTTAACTAATACTTTTGTCAATTCTAATAACATAGAACATAAAATCAGATGATTTTCAAATGTACGTTCATTTATTATTACCGAAAGTGTGGAAGTTTTTAAGCGGGTAGTCTTAAATTGTCACTTTTTTATTTACGTCACAGAAATTTGGATCAAAAGGTAATTGATATAAAACTACTGTCATCTGTGGATGCAATGTGACCTGTGTCAGTTAATACTAAATCTCCAAATACCAATTTATGAATATATAAAATGAAGACACTAAGAATTTTATAGGACCAATGTGAAGCATAGGAGAAATTATGCTTTGGGATTTTTACATGTAAAATCAATATACAATTAAGCTCTTAATCAAATTACTACAAAACAAATGCTTGCAATATTTACACTCTATTTTAAAACAGTTCTTAATACAAACTTTAAGGGCCTTGTCTTTTTTTATTTTTTTTTTTCTTTTTAAAGAGAGAGAGAAGCATCAGGGGAGGGGCAGAGATGGGGACAGAAGATCGGAAGGTGGCTCTCACAGAGCCCAATGCTGGGCTTGAACTCACAAATCACGAGACCATGACCTGAGCCAAAGTCAGACATTTACCCAACTGAGCCACCCAGGCGCCTTAAAAGCAACAGGACAATTTGAGACCATGCTTTGACCTCAAATCTAGCAAAAGAAGCATAGTTGACAATGACCTTGAAAAAGATGGAGTGGCTGGGTGCAAAATTATCACTTTAATCATTATATATCAATATTTAGTATTATGCCTCCCAAAAGATAAAAAAAAAAAGCAATCCTGTAATATAATACAAATATATGGTCTTTCACTGTTTAAAATTAGAAAGTCATATAAACTTATATATAACTTGGTTATATAAAATTAACTATAAACAAATAAAAATTAGTTATACATCAAACATAGCCCCTAAAGTTGCTACAGTACTATCTTGTTTAATAATAAACATAACTGAGAAACAATTTCACCTGTCTGTGCTCAAATAGAAATGAGCAAGCCTGGGAATAAATTGCCTTAAGTTCACGATGAAAAATCAGTTTCACATCTTTCACTCAGTAAGCTCCCGATTATCTAGCCCTGAGTAGTTACGGATTTTAAACTCAATATTTCTACATTAAAAATAAAGATTTGCACTAGAAACAGTGTAAAAGAAAACTGCAACAGCAAATTATGTTTGTTTCTCCATATTTTCATAATATAATTGCCACCAGATGATAAAAGTCACTTTAAACTTGAGCAATAGGGGGTACCAGGGTGGCTTAGTCAGTTAAGCATCTGACTCTTGATTTCAGCCCAGGTCATCATCTCACGGTTAGTGAGTTCGGCCCCATGTCGGGCTCTGTGCTGACAGTGCAGAGCCTCTTGGGATTCTCTCTCTCTCTCTCTCTCTCTCTCTCTCTCTCTCTCTCTGTCCCTCCCCTGCTTGTGCTTGCTCTCTCTTTCAAAATAAATAAACATTAAAATAATTAAAAAATACACTTGAGAAACAGTGGTTATTATACTTGAACTAGAGATATTGTAGAATAGTACATGTAACATGATTTTTATAGACTTCTCTGTGGAACGTATATACATTTTCATGAGTTTAATTCCTTAGACCTAGAAGCTTACATTTAAAAATTATTTTTCTGCCTCAATTGCGTTTTAAAATTCTATTTATTTCTCTCAATTGTTCCTCTGAAAAGCTAAAAATAGGCAGTGGTTTGGGGCTGTGTCTTATGTCCAAAAGATTTAACCAAATGGAAAAAAAAAAAACATGGGTATAGTCACATCCATGGAAAAGAAAACACTGGAATTAGATTTTTTGTGTGTGAATAAAAAACAAACAACAAAAAAAAAAAACAGAAAAATAGGTTGCAGTCAGATAGGTAGGTGCTTTGTTCATGGCCCAAGCCCTGTCTGAAGGGAACATGAAACACAAAGGCCTGTCCGCATATCTAGAGGAAGCTGTTGCAAGAGTGATACAGGGCCTATTCTTATAAAGAAAAAGAACGAGCAAATCTGTTTGAGCATGAATATTAGATTTGCTGAGTTCTGCTGACATCACCATGGAAGATAAACATATTATGGAGACTGGGGCAGCCTGCCGTTAGAGAAGTTGCCAGACGAGATAAGTGAACAAGGACAAGTGAATACATGACACCCGTCTTGACAACCTTGTGTATGACCGAAGGCAGCAACTTAGCAAATTGTCATCTTGAACATCACTAGTCTAGAACAAGTGGATCAAAATGAACTCTGAACCCTTGTTTCCTTGATAGTGAAGGACTAACAGCTGCCTGCATCTGGAATCTGTGTGAAAGTTCTTTACAGCTGTAACATAATAAACAAACTAAAAAAAAAAAAAAAAAAAAAAAAAAAAGCCAGAGTCTACTGTTCCATTTACATTCTTGCCCCTTCTCTGGCCTCATTAAATTGTAATCTCACATCTAATTACATTTTATCAATTTATTATTTCTGCAACTTGAGGATTAAATTGAAAACATATTGAAGCAGAAAATAAATCTCTAACAGTTGTTCTTTTTTCTTGTTTTGTATTAGCAAGTTCATGATGACCGGGACCGGAGTTGTAAAGGGCAGTCAGCTTGTATGGGGTGCTTTTGGCGAGTAAATGGGGGTGGGAGGGGAACCAACACGTTCAAGCTGTAGAATATGATTTACCAGCCCTGGAGCTCTAGGGTCTACATTTTCATAAATATAAGTGACAAATTATCAATAAATCACTCCATGGTTCACCATAATGCATAATGTTTATTGAAACCCAGTTCCAATAAATATGACTCGCCCTTTTTAGCCAAAGCATAAGAAACAAAGATGACAGGAATTACAAACAGAAATGAAAAATGGGGAATAAGCCCCTGGCAAGCAAGGAAACTTTATTCTTTCCAGTTCAATCTGAGACCACTGGATTCTGGAAGATACTTTCAGATGTGGACACTTGTTTCAAAATACCATTAGCTTTCATTCTGACCTGAAGAATTTACAGAGGGAGGCAGTGTGGGTAAACGTTTGACCACTGAAAGTTTCTATTTTTTTCTCGTTTACATACATGAGATTCAGTGAGATTCCACTGAAATGGCAATAGTGTGAATTAAATGGTCACAACATTCTTTGGTTTTGAAACACAACGATGTCACTATTCTCTTTCCAAGAAAATGAGCTTTGGTTTAAAAAAAAAAAAGCAATCAACACTTGTACTAAATATTTGCAAAATTGTCCACTAAAAAAAATGGAAAGGTGTAAGATAAGAGTAACATTGGAAGTAATTGATAATTCGCCTTTAAAAGTTTACACACACGTTTTAGCCTTTGTTCTACACATATTCCTCCAAGAGAAGAGGGACTGCCTACATATTATGTATCATTGTTATTCATTATTTATTTACCCTTAATACTATTTTGATATACTTTATGCACTGTATGATTTATCTTCTATGTTCTGAGAGTGAAATTAAGAAGTGTTGCAGACAACGCTGTTGTAATGCCCTATAACTTTACAAACTCATTCAGCAGCTGGAAGCAATTGACATAGGGTAGCATTTGACTTGAACAACACTTTAAAAAGTCAACTTGAATCTTAATTGAAATACCCTATATTTCACATTGGATATATGACCCAATTCTAGCCTTTTGTTTCTTTTTTTAAAAAAGCAAAGGCGGAGAAGTATTATGCTGTTTGTAAGACTTTATTATGAGATTGTTTATTATTTTCATGCAGTAATATTTACTCTAACAAAGGTTTTAACAATTGACCCTCTGAAACATACTTCTGTTTTACGGAAAATTGGTATGATAAATAATATTTTTAAAAGAGCAAAAATTAACCATAAGCTGAGCGTGTAAAAATAACATTTTATCTTTTGCACATTGTAATTCTTCAGCCTCTCTCCTATGTCCACTTATTATTTGCATAACTGTTTCTAACTTTTTTATACTTCAGTGTTTTACATGCTCGCTTACATATTTGTGATGCTACACATTCTTAAACTGCTTAAAAACTATTGCATTAAATTAATTTTAGATATGATAGAAAAAATAATGAATGAACAACAACTCACTTGTTATCCATAAGAGCTGAGATGCATTCAAGAAGCAGACCTCTGTTCTAGCGGCTTCACCCTCCATACCCAATAACTCTATGAGGTAGTTACTATTATTAGCTAGATTCATCAGATGAGGCAAATAATTCACAGAGAGGTTAAATAACTTTTCCAAAGCACCATGCTAGTAAGTAATAGAGTCAAGCCAAGAGAAAGAGCTCTACCAAATTTCCTTCCCTTGAAGCATTATGTGTATTCCCGAAAGTATATACATCAACCAGATATTTAAAATTGAACTGTACAATAAATTTAGTAAAATTAGCTATTTAATCAAATGAATCATTTGGGGCAATAATACTCCAAATTATCTGTTTATACATTCAAATGTCATTGTAACATGTGCAGTTGTTCTGCACTCGTTAGGTAGCTAATGACAGAAGCACGACTCCAACGTGCTTAAACAAAATAGAGAGCATTATTGATGCCCGTAACTGCAAAACCACTTGAGGCAGGACCAGATCCACATCTTCCAACAAGATGATAAGCCTGCAGCCCCTTTCTCTCCCTTGCAACTTTTCCTCCTTTGTAGTTTCATTCTGATGCAAGATTTGTGTCCACGGGCGGGTCTTACATTTAATTTGCCCCACAGTCAGATACCTAACACAAACAAACCCCTTAGCTCAGGCAAAACTCCCAAAAGATAATGCTCATTAGCACAGTTGGGTCATGCTCCAATGCCTGAACCATCACTGGAAAAGGAAAATTCTTTGTCTCCAGACCTGGGTGTAGCGTCAGCCTTACCCAGACTAAGAATGGGGAAGAGGCGATTCTCTACAGGAAAATCAAGATATTGCTACCTAAGGAAGAGGAAGAAATTGCTGGCCAGAAAAAAAAAAAAAAATCCACAAAACTCCCGGACACAAGTTTTCTAAAAATAGGTTTTCGCTTTGTTAGTGTAATCTCTTCAGCGTAAATATAGCGTGTGGCACTGAGTCAGGTAGGGTGCAATTGCAGAGAATAAAATCTGCACTAGCTGGTTGAAGCTGAAGGGGATTTATTATGAGGTTTTAAGACACACATTTCTCAAGACAAACAAAGAGACAGAGTTTCTTTTAAGGTCATAGGAAATATGCTAAGAGAAGGTTAATCTCTTCAGTGTAAAAGGGTTGGTTTTTGTATAAATATTCCATGCTGAGTTTGGAACACAGCATTTCCTCTTTCTCCCCTCCTAAGTATGACCAGCTAGTCCTGGTTTGCCTGGGACTTTCTTGGTTTTAAAACTGAAACACTCACAACCCAGAAGCTCCTCGATGCCGGGAAAACCAGGATGGTTACCAGGATGGTTGTTTACCTACCTCACCCCATCCCTCTGGTAGTGATACCAAATGGACTCTACTGGCTAAAACCAAATACCTGAAATACCTGAAGCCAGCTGAGCAAAGCCATAGGATCCAGGAAGCAGGGAAACAAAAAGATTTAAAGAACCAAATGGACTCCACTGGCTAAAACCAATACCTAAAGCCAGCTGAGCAAAGCCATAGGATCCAAGAAGCGGGGAAACAAAAAAGATTTAAAGAAACAAAAAGATTTAAAGATTTATTAAACCTCTCTAATAAAGAGAAGAATGGGGGGCGCCTGGGTGGCTTAGTCTGCTAAGCGCCGACTTTGGCTCAGGTCACGATCTCACGGTCTGTGGGTTCGAGCCCCGTGTCAGGTTCTGTGCTGACAGCTCAGAGCCTGGAGCCTGCTTGGGATTCTGTGTCCCCCTCTCTCTCTGCCCCTACCCTGTTCTGTCTCTCTCTGTCTTTCAAAAATAAATAAAACATAAAAAAAGAAATTAAAAAAATTTTTTTTAATTAAAAAAAGAAAAGAATGGGGAGGGAGGGTCCAGAGTGAATAGGTTTCCCTATAGAGCACATCTTGAGAAGCTCCAAGTCTCTTGAGGAGCTGGAATCCAATTAAAAAAAAAGCAATGAAGCCCAAATCCCATGACCCATTGGATCTGTGTTGATTGGAACGTCCAGCTAGAACCCAAAGGATTGTTTTATTTTCATCCTAGCCTCTGAGTGTTTGCTTACTGGCTGACAGGAATACGGCCTGATAGGTTAAATCCCCTTCCCTTTCAGTTTTAAAAGGGGAAGCCTAGATACACATACCCACCCTTGAACAATTAGAACCAGTTCTGATATAGACTACCAAACCCTCCCACTTGTAGTAGGTAATTGAAATCTTATGAAATTCCTCCCTCTCCCCCATCCTCCAGTCCTATCCTAATGGGTAACCCATAAGGGGGAATTTTGCCTCTCTTCCCCCTCCCCTGAATTGAGGGAATTTCTCTCACGGTAGGGCCCATTTATTCTTCAACTGAAATGGCAGGACTGTGAGATTATTCTCTCAGAGCCAGGGCCCAGAAAAGAGCGTGGGTCCTCCTCAACTCTTCCCTACCTTCATCTAATTTGACTGAACTCCGGAAATGCTTCTCTCCCTACATTGAAGAATGACATTTGTTCCTCACTTCAACTTGGGTTAGCGAACTAGTCCAGAGCTGAGCATGTATTTTAAGTCAGATCTCAGTCAGATCTGATTTCTATTCTATAACAGTTCATTTTAATTCCATTAGAAATGCAAATTCTAAACAGTATCTCGTCATATCGTGGTATAAAGCAATTTCCTCTCAAAGAGTCAAAGGCAAGTTCTTAAATCTGAAGGGATATCAAAATATTTTATGTTTTTGTTTTTTAAGATTTAATAAATTTTCTCCCCTTTGGGAATTTTCTAATGATTTTCTGACCTACTATTTGAAAATATTTACCACAGATGGCAAAAGATTGATTTGCGAAAGAATATTTCTATGTGTTTGTGAAAAGAATTTGTAGAGAAACCTTCTTCCTTGCAAGACATAACTGTAGCGATTAATTACTTGACAAGAATCACTATAATACGGGGAACACTGCTCTTGACATTACTGAACACCTGCTCTCTCCAGGTCTTGCCTCTACCCGGATATCTCTAAACCCCTCTCTGCCGATGGAGGTGAGAGCCATCATTCCAAGTCGTTTTCCTGATCTATAGAACACATATTTTTCTCCTTTTGCTCTGATGGTACAAGGATCAGACTAAGGCAAAATTATAAATTAGGAAATTTTGTCTCTGAGCCCCCACCTCTCCTTTTCCTCCCTTTTGGGGAAGCATTTGCTTCTTTTGGTTAAATTCGGCCCACACTCATGTTTTGTTTGACCCATACAGGAGCTGTTAAAAGAAATTGCCAGCATTTCAAATTCAGGAGATTTCATAGTAACATCTCTTGATATATATAAGCTTGCATTTCCTCCTGACATTTGGCTGGAGAAGATGAGCGGCTATCTCTCCATACGGCCAATATCTCCAGTTGACCACGAAATTCATTTACTTCTCAGGTGCTTGAGGTCTTAACCCCCATCTGCTTTTGAGTCGCTACCTCCATGGCTGATCTGTAGCCAGTAAACGCCAATATGCTAAAAGTGGTTGTTAAAGGTAACAACCGCCAAATATCCCGAGCCTTCTGAATGCCATTCTGGCTGCTCTACCTCCCACTCAGGACCCTCCAAAATCTCCCCATAATTGCCAATTAAGGAGTAACTGCTGGGCACAGCAGGTCGCTTCCAGGACTCTAGTGTAGATTTCCACACTTCTCTCCGGTGTCCTAATGGATGTCCAACTTTTAATACGATCCTGACAATCTCTGCAACTGAAGCGTTTCTTTTTTGACTCAAAGAGCTAGACATGTCTGTTTGTTTGTTTTTAAGTGCCATTTAAAATAGGTACTTTTCAACCTACGGCAATGCCTCCCCGGTCTTGAAGCTTCAGTCATGGGACAGTACTTTTTTTTGGAAAGAGAAACTGTATGTAGCACACGCATCAAATGGTATCTGGTAGGGGACAACCAGCCTGACTCATTCTCATTGCATTCATTTGTAGATAAAACAACTGACATCATCCAAACACAGCAAAATATTTTAAGCAAGCATTATTCTTAAAATTAAAAATAAAAAAAAACAAGGTTTCTCAGATCAGATTGTGAGCTTGGGATAGATTAATAATTGAATTGCAGTGAGAGCTTTAAAATGTACAAAATGCCTTTATATATCTTCATTCATTTATTCGTTTCCCAAATGTATGCCAGATTTTTCAACTGATTCTCATAGCTCAGCGGGTCCGACAAGGCGTACTTCACACACAGACGAACGAAGGCCCAGGAAGATTGAACTCTTCACTCAGAGTCACATTATTCCTGGCAGAATGGAGGCTTGGATCAAATTCTCCTGGCTCCCAGTTCCAGTCAGCATCCATTATCATGCTTTTCATGTCAGGACAACTGTCCTGATTTGGTCAACGACAAAGCTCAAGCTGCTTTTTGCTGGGCTATACATTGGTAACTCAGATGCTGAAAAGATACAGGTGTTAAGTTTTCTGCATCAGAACCACGACACTTTAGCCCTTAAAGCTTTTTTTCCTATTATGGACAAGATTATACCGAACTACATTTTTTTTTTCCTTCGAGAGAAGCAAAGCAAATTTTTTAAATGCCTGTAACACTCACCTTTAGCTCTGAGAATTCTGTACATTTCATATGCTCATTTCAGAACAGCTTATGTTAACCTCGAGGTTACATATTTTTTAAGTTACTTGCTATATTTTGTTTAACTTTTGGTTCTAATTTTATCCTGAGTGTACCACATTTAGATCAGAACACTTAACTGTTAATAGTAATAGTATGCCTTTATCTTGCTAACATTTTCCTCACGTGATCTGTGTGTTTTTTTACAGAAGACATCTCATAAAAATATATTTCAGTTTTTGTAATATAAGGTATCTCTCTTAAAGTATACAATGACTTACATTTTTGGTTATTTTTTGGCACAAAGTTTTTTTTAACATGTAATCAAATCAATATAAAATTTACCAAGGTCCTAAAATTACATCACTACATATTTCCATAAGTAATCTTAAGGATTTTTGACAAGGCATTTGAAGCAGTTTCTGACTTTAATATCTGGTTTTTGGTTTAGAATTCTTAAAAATACATGAAGTTACTTGGCCTGAAAAGTTATACTAAACAAAATCAGAATCTAAATGGGATATTAAGTCCAACTCTTAATATCCTTATTTGATTAAAGTACTAACCTCATGCATAAATGTCAGTGAAAATCACTTGATGCTAGTTTATATAGCATTCTCATGTTGAACACCACATTAAAACAATCTTTAAAATAAGAATAAACACTAAGTTAATGCTGGATTTTTACATCTCACTTGTAGAGCATAACTGTAAGAGAAAAATAATAAGGCAAATGGAAATGGAAATAACTACATACTAACCAGTCATATCTAAATAATAAAGATCAAATTAATAATTTTGTGCCTACATAATTACCTCTTTGGATAAGAAAGCTGTAAGTCTAAGAGCATAAGAACACTAGAAACCTCTATATACACAATGGAGTACTACATGGCAATGAGAAAGAACGAAATATGGCCTTTTGTAGCAACGTGGATGGAACTGGAGAGTGTGATGCTAAGTGAAATAAGCCATACAGAGAAAGACAGAGACCATATGGTTTCACTCTTATGTGGATCCTGAGAAACTTAACAGAAACCCAGGGGGGAGGAGAAGGAAAAAAAAAAAAAAGAGGTTAGAGTGGGAGAGAGCCAAAGCATAAGAGACTCTTAAAAACTGAGAACAAACTGAGGGTTGATGGGGGGTGGGAGGGAGGGGAGGGTGGGTGATGGGTATTGAGGAGGGCACCTTTTGGGATGAGCACTGGGTGTTGTATGGAAACCAATTTGACAATAAATTTCATATATTGAAAAATAAAAAAAATAAAAAAATAAAATGGAAAAAAAAAAAAGAACACTAGAAACCTCTACTTCACTTTTGGTGGGGAGCATTCAATAGACCAAGGATGAGGGAATTCAGGGTAAAACCAGGGAATAAGTAAAGGCACAGCCCATTGCTACACTTCATTTGCCAAAAGATTCTCCATCATAAAGAAAGTTACATAGGGGCATCTGAGTGGCTCAGTCAGTTAAGCCTCTGACTCTTGATTTCAGCTCACGAGCCCCATGCCAGGCTCCACATGGACAGCACGGAGTTTGCTTGGGATTCTCTCTCTCCCTGTCTCTACCTCTGTCTTTTTCTCAAAATAAGTAAATAAACTTTAAAAAATAAAGAATGTTGTATAGGATACCTGATGATGATTAAGATAGAAAGCCTATGTATGATGCTGGCAATGTTTGAGAGGAACCGCGAGTAAGGAAGGCAAATACACATGTGGAGTGAGCCAATTCTAGTAATAATGAATCGCTGCCCCTTCTACAATGGAAGGCATCATGGTAGGTTGGTTAGTCCTTATGGGGAAAGATACTATCCTAAGGGCTTAGTGTAAGCCCTCCATGTAGTGTCTCCCCCGAGTTCCATCAATACCTGTTTCTCTTTTAGAATATTCTTAATTTGATCTTAATAGGATGACCAGCTTGAATACCTAAATTGGCACTAATCGGATCACCCTCGGTGAAGGTAAGCGCATGTTACTAAAATCATGGAAATTTCATCGCTGCCATTTTGTTCATGACCCCAGCGAGCCAACTCTGGAGTTGGTGAGGAGAAGCTGATTGACACTGAGTCATCCTGTTCATTGATCACTGAGATCTTCTGTATTGGGAGATCCTCACGTTCTTGACTATTCTAAAGAATGTACCTACAAACCCTTTCCCAGCTGTACATTTCATCAGTCCTTCAATATTCTTCCTGAACTTTTGGCTGAGTAGCTAGCCACTACTTATTAATTCCCTCTAGATTTAGATCTCTGGCCCTTTAGTCTTCCAAGCAAAGGAAAGAATCAGATGCACTGCTTGTAACTTTTCCTACTGGAAGGATTTCTTTCCCCAAAGTCCTTCTGGGCTGCCTCTCTGGGGAACTATAAGGCAGCAATAGTCCAATTCAGCTAGTGCCAGCATATTGTACAAAAACACCTATTAACCACACTCAAATTTTTACCTTTTCAGCCAACTGATCAAACGGAACCCCCTATGAGACAGGCTGTGTATTGAGGGTAAGAGATTAGAGCAGCAGAGGTAGATGCCAAGATAATTGGAGACATTAGGCATACCTTCAATAATTTCTTGAGTTCTGTCTCTTATATACCATTGCCACTTGATAGAGTGCTTCTCAACAAATGCAACTTCATCATGTTTTGAATGAAAGGGACAGTCCTGGTCAAGTGTTCGCTTGGCGCATCTTAGCCAGGTTTTTTTCAGTGTCTACCAGACTAGTAAGTTGGGACCAGGGGCTGTTTCTCAAAGAGGGAAAGGATTTGGCTCCAAAATCCTAGGAATCTTCCACTGGCGGTGGCCAGGTGTTGCGTAAAACATTTCTACTTGACACATTTTGGGTGTCATTGGGCCTGATCAATCATAAAGCCCAAGTAGCAGAGTGTCTTATACGTTAGTTTGGACCAGCTACACTGGGGCCACTGACAACTGATAGCTTTGTAGTAAATAGTTCAACCCCGCACATACAAATGTAGTTTATGTTGCCATCAGAAGCCTCCTTTTTTAGTGGGAAAAAAAAATGGTGCTTCAGACATAAGAGTTAGTCAACTTCATTGGTAAATATATTTGCATGGGTACATGTTTGTGGATAACTGCTGTTTCCTAATCAAATAAGCATAAAACAATTTGTATATAGTATTTAATATTCAAAGTAGATCTTTTGAACTGAGTCAACAAAATATATTTTTTAGTCTAGTTAAAGGCAAAAATCCCATGATATGCTAAGTTCTATTTTAAAGTCTTACTACATCAGCCACATATTATTGAGTACTTTGACCATTTTCATTTATCATTCTCTTGTTTCTATCATTAGGCATTGTTTGAAGAATGTACCATTGGATGAAACTAGCAAGTGATTAATAAGACTTCAATTTGGGGAAATTAAAGAAATAAGTCAGCATGCAAACTATCGTTGCCTCATCTGGTCTCAATCGTGCATGCCTAAGTTATGATATATGTATCATTTTATGTGGATTTATATTCCTCATTACAGAAAAAAAATTAAAAAGTAAAAAAAACTCTTCAGAAAGATTGCATATGTTAACAAATATTCTCTAAAAAGAATTCTCTATTGATTATTGATAGCACAGATTGATGCATTTATCCTTTAGGATTGAAGTCATTATCTTTTGTTAATGAAAAGGAAATAAACGGCTGGCTTCTACTCAAACCTGGAAGATCTGACAATATATAAATTAAAGATGACTTTGAAAGAGGAAAGGTCACAATCCTATTACAACTAATCATTTTTACATATTGATCTCCTGATCTCTGTTCATATGCGTACATGTTTTTTACATTATTCATTAATTCATTCAACAAGCATTTACTAAGTCTCCTATATGCTGACATTATTATAAACAAAGCACATGCACAATTTGGTATTTGCTTTTTTAACTGAATATGATAATACACATTTTTATCATTTTCCTACCAATGTTACCTTTTTTGAGAGAGAAAGAGAGAGAGGGCGCAAGTGAATGAGAGGCAGAGAAAAAGAAAGAGAGAGAAAGAGAGAATCCCACGAGGAGTAGAGATGGGGGAGGGAGTGGAGAGAGAGAGAGAGAGGGAGAGAAAAGCTCACCCAGGGCTCATGTTTTTATCCGAAGCAGGACTCGAGCTCACTTGATGTGGGACTCGAACTCATGAACTTTGAAATCATGACTCGAGCCGAAGTCAGGTGCTTAATGACTGAGCCGCCCTGGTGCCCCCCGTGTTACCTTTTTAAGCAGCATTTTACTAAACTATAAATGTTATGGGGACCTAGGTTTTTTGATATTCACCTTCACAAACACCTCCTCTTTACAAGGCAGAATAATGTAGTGACTGAGGTTTAGGTTCTGGAACTAGACACATAGGAGTCTAAAGTCTGGATCCACCCCTTACCATGAGACTGGGGAAAATTCAACTCTTTGTTCTCCTCATTTGTGGCATGATGATAATAAAAGTACCATTTCTGTGGCTGTTTTGAAGATTCAATGACATAATAGCTATGAAATGCTTAAAACAGTGCCTAGCACAGAATAAATATAGCTTGTTAGTTTTGTTCATATCTCTATTATCTGGCCTGTGAAAGTTCCTTTCATTCTTCATGGTCCATCTCACACGTTTTCTCCTTCAGTAAGCTTTTCCTGATCTTTCCAACCGGATATGCTCTTTCCCTCCATCAATCCTCCAAAACGTTGTGCTTGTATTGTTCTTACAGCACTCGACACTTCAGGCTTCGGTTTCAAAATGAGTATGCATTTCTCTTATCCACATTGCCAGATTACAAACTCCTCTCAACCTATCTTGCTAATCTTCACCTTTACTATGGTGCTCAATTAATTTTTAAATTGTGGATTGTGACATTTTACAGGTAGAAAAACAAGGATACCAAAACACACGATGAGTTTTCAATTAAAATGATTTCAACTTTCAATTGATTTTTCAATTGAAAATGATCTATTCCTTTGCATATGAGTTATATCGGAATTAGAAACTATTTTCCTCTCCCAAGTCCTTTGTTTTCCTTGGGTGATTTCACTACTTCTCTTTTTCAATTTTATTCACAATTTGCAATTTTTTTTATCCAAGGTAAGTTTATATTTCTCATGGAAACCTAGAAGTATGTCACCTGGCCCAGTTAAAACTATTTTGGTTCCTCAAATAAGTAAATGTTTCTTTTGTTTCTCCATACAAATAAATGTTTCCCAAAATCTTTTTCTAATATACTGGCTTACAATTATCACTTACTTCTTTGCTGCATTCAGTTATGCTATATTTTTCACACAAAACATCAGAATTATGTTCTTATTGTAGATTACTCCCCTCTGTATACAAGTATTTGTAATATTTATGATGGTATTAACTAAACTCATGAAATAGTTTTCACATACCTATTCTGTTTCTATACGAAAGACCTAAAATGAAAAATGACTTACGTCTCTTTAATCATGACTTGAATCCCAAAACTTTCTCTTGAAATCAACATGTTCACCATAAGAAACATCATCATACCATAACTTAAGACCATGAAATAATCTGATTGGCCTTCTGCCATCAGTTTATAAACTTATCAACATAATTCCATTCTTATCTCTAAAATGATGACCATGAATAATGAGTTTAAAATGAAACTATAACTACATTAGTCATTATTATCCTTGATGAATGAATAAATGCAAAATTATTGCACTAGAGGTACACATCAAAATAATCAGTCATGTAACTATACAGCCCAGTAAATGCAGTGCCCTTATGTAGTCAATAGGTAACATATAGACACATCACTACAGAAAATTTAATTCAGATTTTTGTAAGGATGCACAAAACTCTGTGAGTTATTATAGAAAAGCTAATAAAACTGTGTGCCCTTTGATAACTTGCAACTCACCTAACTTCCAAATTAAAATAAAACGGGCTTAATTAGAAAAAAAGTAATAATAAATGATTGCTTCTAAAATTGCTAAACACCTTTCCATAATCTAGCTTGTGAATACCTTGGTCTTCACAGACTTTGTTTTATCAAATGCACCTGTGATAGTTAAGAGTGAAATTATAGCACAACACTAATTCCGAAGATTTCAAATGTCATTTAACCACCTATATAGATGAGCATATGAGTTTGGGCCTTAGCTCTCAGGATGTGATGAGTTCTATTAATAGATTTCTAAATAGAGAGCCACCATTAGACCTGGTCCATTGTGAGTACGAAACATCTCATATGGTAGAAACGTCCAATCACACACTGGCTCATATTTTTCAAATGGCATCATATTATTTATGTAAAGAATTTGGACTTCATCCTAAAAGCAATGAGAAATCTTTTATGAAGCTTGTCATTAAGATTCCTGAATTTTAGAACAATCTCTCTGCTAGTAGAGAAAGTCACATTAGAAGCAGTAGAATTATTATGATGAGCCAGGTGAAAAATGATAAGGGCTTGAACCAAACAAAGTGGAATTCAGAGATATTGAGGAAATGTAATTGTCAATGACTGATTGAGTGAAGAGGCTGAACAAAACAGAGGAGTATAAGTCCAGGTTTCTGGCTTGGGCAACCGGATACATGGCAGGGAATCCGTTGTGATAAGAAATACAGGAAGATGAGTAACTTTGTCAAGAAAAATGGTAAGTTTGTGTTGAGTTTTAGATACTTGTGGAACTTCCTAATACATACATTTTTTTTTCTAGAGGTTAGGAAGGATGTGAGGAACATAAATAAAAAATTTGAAGTTCTCAATGCAGAGACAATAATTAGATGATAATTAAACCTATAGGTGTGGTTGAAATCTCAGAGAGTGTATATAGTGGGAAAAGAAATGGTTTAGGACTCAAAGCTACCTCACCTTTGCCAGTCGTAGGGAAGATTAAATGGTACAATATGTATGAAAATATTCCATATGTTACTTATTATTCTCCTCCTAAAATTCTTTTTATGGCTTATATGGTTTAAATACACATGGCTTACAGAACTGTAGTTTATTACTCACATTCATATATGTACATGTAAATATCAAATAAAGACTATGTAAAATTTCCAGTCTTACCTGTCTCTCTTCTGGAAATAACGCCACAGTGGCCCCCATTTGACGCTTCCTGAGCTTCAGCTTCTACTTGCAAATGCAAGTAGTAATATCTGTCTTTTATATGTGGTTTTAAGCCCCACTGGGGAAAAATGCCACTTATATTTGATAAATAATATATGATAGTGGTAACTTTCAAAAGACACAGATACAAGTAGGGTTCTATGGGCCAAACATTACTTTATATCCATTAGTAGTTTGATAAGCCTATAACCTCTCAATTCAGTTTTTCACCAGCTAACATGAAAGTCTGAAGTCCTGCAAAAACGCATGTCGTTTTACAGAACAGATCTATAACTTTAGAAAAGTCACCACAGTCTTAGTACTTCCAACCTGCAAAATAGGTAGTACCTCGGATACCTCCCAGAAACGCCCAAGCAATCAACAAATCAGATACTTGGGAAGTTTAGTTCAAGAGCTACAAGACAGCAGTAGGAGGTGCTGCCGGGATGGGGTATTGAATACATACATTTGATTCAGCCTGTGTCACGGAAGTTTGTCCTAAACAAAATTACCATGCACATTAAATTAAAGGTTGGTTTGAGAACGGTATTAAACTGATCAGAATGAGCATCGGAGAGAGACAAAAGCTTCAAACAACTTCTGGTACTGAAAAGAAAGATATTTCCACCAGTGGGAGCTAATTTTCATACGCAGATTTTAATTTAAAATGGCCAAATCCCCTAGTAACTTAGGGTCTGCGGCAGCTTGAATCTCCCGTGCTTATATCTGTCAGACAAAACAGAGTTATAACTGCCAGGTTCAGATTTTAGGTAGGTGGAAAAGATACCCTGAAATCCTCTTTAACATATCCATGCTACTGTGATTTCTCCCTTTCATATACTGACATTTGAGGGGAAGAAGAACTAAAGTCAGGATTTCTCCCTTGCCTGAGCAGTTCTTGACCTTGAGTCTCGACCTTGAGCAGTGTCATCAGATAAGATATAGTAGTCCTTTGGCATTTGAGCCACTGGATTTATAGCAGCTCCACACACCTGCTCTTTGCTATGGCTACATGATTTGAAGTATCATGAGAGACTGGAGTTTGATGAAGGAAATTTTTTTTTAACGTTTATTTGTTTTTGAGAGAGAGAGACAGAGCGTAAGCAGAGGAGGGGGCGGGGAGAAGGAGACACAAAATCCGAGGCAGCCTTGGGGCTCAGAGCTGTCAGCCCAGAGCCCAAGGCGGGGCTTGAAACCACCAACTGTGAGGTCATGACCTGAGAGGAAGTTGGACACTTAACCAACTGAGCCTCCCAGGTGCCCCTGGATGAAGGAAATTTTTAAAGGGAGGGAGTGGACCTGCGTATCCAGTTTTCCTAAAGCTTTTTCTCACCTTGTGATCAAAGTGATATATTTTTCTTCATCATATATACCATTTGAAAATACCTCACGGTCATGGTGAAAATGTGATACCCGCATCTCTCTTTCTGGTAGAGTGCCATTTGTGGAATAGATGTCCCTGCTCAGTACTACCTTGGCACACTGTAGTGACTTAGCGTGGCACTCAATGGCCAAAGTAACATAGCTAAATCTTCATTTAATTCTCTAACTTCACCTGCTCTGCTTCCCACATAGCAGGTGCACAATAAATGTTTGCTAACTTAACTCGTGAGCTCCCTGTACTTACGCGTGGGTGTGGCGACACGTTCTCCAAAGAACCTACACATTAACTCTTGATTTCCGCCCCCGTTTGACAGCCGGCGGGTACAATGTGAGAGCAAGTTCCTATTCTCTGTATTTTATTCAAAATTGAGTTGGATTTTCTCCCAGTGGATTAGTAGAGACAGCAAATTCTGAATCCGTGACTTGTGCTTTTATACTCTTCGTGGAAACAGACACTAAAAAGAAGAAATCCAGAGCCTGCCAACTCTGGGAATTAAAGGCATAATGGGAATTATCTGTCCGGCCCACTATGGCATTAGGCTAGTCTTAATTATAGCACAGGGATACTCCCTTACAGATGGACTATTTTAGGTTAGTAAGTAATTAACCAATAAATTCTATTCCATGCTTTGAAAGTTTATTTCACATATGCATAGCATCTTGTATTTGGAATAAGGTAAAGACACATCTGGTTTTCTCTACTCACCCAAAAGTATAATGTTTGGACACTTTTTTTCCTCTCTGAGTTTCATGAGAAATGAATTCCATGGCAGAGATACAGTTTATGGCTGTGAGATACGTTACGAAGTCGCTTGCAAAGGCAATCTCTTTCTCTCTCTATGGGCTCCTTTTTTAGCAAATCCGTTTATGTGAAATAATTGGGATAGATTAGTCAAAAATGCTTTCATCTTTGTTTCTTGCCTACATTGCATTTTAAAATAATTAAAAGTCCAGATTGTTTCTGTTTTTCACCTAAGTTTACTGGCACCCAGCAAAGAAGGCTACACTTTGATTTTAATCATGGCCAGACAGTATCAGTCCCCTGTCCCAGAAGCAACAAGAGCAACAAGTAGAAACCCTGCTGGGTAATTTCAAAGCAATGTACTTCCTGCTGCTAGCCCTACAGTATGATTTCTGTTCTGCCAAGGGCACCAATAGCAGGCAACTTCTAATTTGCACCTCACACATAAATTCACATTATGCCAATAGGTTTCGAAGGAAACCACAAGCTACCCAGCTCAGCCGTCAGAGGTCTGTTAACAGACCTTTAACTATGATCTATTGTGCAGCAGGGCCTGAAAGACGCATGCGGAGTCCCACTTTATAGAGACCGCACTTCCCTGACACCGTTTTTCTTGAGATAATTATAAGTGTTTATTTTGGCTTTTAACAACTTTAATCACATTATTTAGCATGTTGCTGTTTTGTCATCAAGTTAAATGAACACAGAGTTCTCCCAGGAATGTCCCAGAAACTCACACATAGGGTGGTTTCCTCGAGGACAGACACCAGCATACGAGATGGAGGTGGTTAATTACACTACAGCTTCGTGGATGCCAAGATGTTTCCTTCCACAAACAAGTAAGCAAACAAATTATACCAAGCAACAGAGAATTCCTAAATGAATAAGGTGTGATCTTTCTAATTGAAATAGCATGGCTCTCTGTCTTTGTTTTGAGGTTCTGCCGTTTTCAGTGGCTTCATGGTGGAGAGGGGTTTACAAGGCATCTCGCATAAAGGCACGCAGCATCTTTGATGACTAATGTCATCAGCTGCAATTACCATGTGGAATACAGAGCAGCACTTCCCTGAGTTATCTCGAATTAGGTTTAAAAATAACCTTAGCTGATCACAAACGGTTCTATAGTCACTGTTAACTTCAAGCAACTGTTGAAACAGCATGCTGTGCCAAATTGCATTTGATGGCCCAGTAAGAGCAGAACTATAATATGCTTCAATGAATTCTAAAAATATCTACCTCCAATGGAAACTGATTTAACAAAACCAAACAGGGCAGTTCACCTTACTCTCTTTTTTTTTTTTTTACTTTATTTTTATTTATTTTAAGAGAGAGAGAGCACACGAGCAAGAGAGGGGTAGAGAGAGAGGGAGAGAGAGAATCCCAAGCAGACTCCGTGCTCAACACAGAGCTGGACTTGGGACTCGATTCCACACTGTGAGATCATGACCTGAGCTGATGCCAAGAGTCAGACACTTAAAGGACTGAACCACCCAGGAGCCCCAGTTCACCCTATTCTTAAATCACCTCATTCAGTGTGCGTGTGTCACCTGGAGTAAGGTCTAGATTATTTAATCGTATATTTAACATGTAATAAAACTTATATGCCAGTTTTATGCCTTTAATATTTTTATTTGATGCCCTACATTCTGTTATTAATTACACTCAAGTTTCAAAGTAAGATTACTTCCTCTATAATTACGCATTTCTGTCCCTGAAAATAGTTTAACATTCTTAAGGAACCGATAATGAACATTCTTTATTGGAATTGTTTTTGCTGCCCAAGGATCTCAAGTGGGCATGCAAGATTTTTTTAAATGATATCAACTGATATAAGATGACCAATGAGGATACAGTTTTGAAATGACTAATTTGATCGAACAGACATTATTTCTTTAAATCATCACATTTCTTTTTTTAAACTTTTTTTTTAATGTTTATGTATTTTTGAGAGAGAGAGACACACACGCACACAGCGTGAGCAGGGGAGGGGCAGAGAGAGAGGGAGACAGAATCTGAAGCAGCCTCCAGGCTCTGAGCTGTCAGCACAGGGCCCGACGCGGGGCTGGAACCCACAAACTGTGAGATCATGACCTGAGCCAAAGCCGGATGCCTAACTGACTGAGCCCCCCAGGTGCCCCAAAATCATCACATTTCTTTTTTATGAAGGCCTGCAGGTCAACTTGTGTTATGACCATCAGATTTATTTGACAAATCCAGGAGCCAATTAATTCACAAATAAAAGTTTTGTTTGGGTGTTCTCTCATTTCAAATTTAGCAAATTCATATCCAGCAGACAACTCCCAACTGATGAAATTAATGTGGAAAAATTGAGTTTCTTCTCTAAATCAGTACTTTAAATACTCTTAGGAGCTAATAAATGTTCCAGAGTTTTATATATGCAAATATTATTTTAATATATGTATAATGTTTAAAGGGGGGGGTTAATATATGTAATAGTGGAAAATCCCAAATCCAGCATAGCAATAGTCAGAACAAGAAAATGCCAAAGTACTGTGCATTTCAGGTTATCTTTGCCCCTAGAGAGTTAGCAATTGCCAGAACCCCTTTATCATTTGCACAAAAGTTCCAATTTTTCCTTGCTCCAACAAACCGTTTCCTAACGGGAATCCATGCATTTCATAATCAATTAAGAGATTGGATTCCTTTCTCACTTCTGCATTGACAAAGCGGTATAATCTTTAATTTGCTTCTTCTTCAATAGCAAGAATTTCTTATTCTTAACTTCTTTCTGAGTTTAATGCTCTTTCATTAGATTATGCTGACAGAATGAAAAGATGACCTGTGTTAATTTTCTTACTTCATTCTACCTTGCAGTGAAAACTCTAGAGTATGAAAACATAAAATTAAGGCATAACAAAATAGCTCATACAGAATCTAAAATTTTTCATTTTAATTCATTTTTCCTGTGATTCACATCAAATCATGGGCTTATTCTTAAAATTTCTGACCTATGACGATTAGACTGGTCTCTAATTCTTCATCTACAATACTGGATACCAGAGTATAATGGGCCAATGTTTATCAAGTTATTTAAACCTAGAATTATATACCAAACTAAGTTATTATTCATATCTATAGGCAAAATTAATCTTCAGTCATACAATGACTTGGAAAATTTACTACACACATCTTTCTGAAAAATTCATGAATAAAATAGTAGTAATTCATATCCAGCAGTGAATTATAACAAGAATGCACAATGAACAAACAAGCTTATTCTTAAAATCAAAAAAAGGTTTAAATTTAGGCATCTATTCATGCAATTCACTATATTAACACCTGAAAAGAAAAACCTATAAGATTATTTTGAAAACTTGTAATTAATCAATTCCTATCATTTCTTTTGCTGATACAGAGAGAGAATAAAGACTCCTACAAAACTTGTAATAAATTAAAATTTATGTCAAAACCTATGATAAATATCATACTTAAGGATGACCAAATTAAGTCAGATATTAGGCAAGGATGTGTATTATCACCACTATTATTCAAGCTTATTTTGAAATATTCCAGCCAATGTAATAAGGCAAGAAAAGCGAAATGTATATATTGGAAGTAAGGAAACTGTTCTTATTTGCATATTATATGTTTGCCTGCCTAAAACTCCAAGACAACTGAAAAATTTAAAACTAATAAGAGAGTCCAGGAAGTTAGCCAGATAAAATATAAAGATATAAAAATTATAAGAAGTGTATAAATATAATGGACAAAATACCTTATTTTTTTTAATATGAAATTTATTGTCAAATTGGTTTCCATACAGCACCCTGTGCTCCTTCCAACAGATGCCCTCCTCAATGCCCATCACCCACCCTCCCCGCCCTCCCACACCCCATAAACCCTCAGTTTATTCTCAGTTTTTAAGAGTCTCTTATGGTTTGGAAAAAAAAGTTAGAGAGGGAAAAAGACAAAATATCTTATTCACAAGAGTTACAGAAATCAATGAAATGAATAAGAACAAGACTAACAAGAAATATTAATGTATACTTGAAAAAACACTTATACATAATTGAAGAACATAAAAAAATGATAAAATAAACTACAATTCATAGAATTATCCTGAATGAGAAGACAGTAAATTATGACAATGACTGTATTAGTTTACTAAGACTACCATAACAAATTAGTGCAAACTGAGCAACTTAAACAAGAGAAATTTATTTTCTCACAGTTTTGGAGGCTAGAAGTCCAAGAGCAGGATGTCTGTAGAGTGAATTTCTTCTGAGGCCTCTCTCCTAGGTTTGTCAATGACTATCTTCTCCCTATTTCTTCACATGGTCTTCCCTCTGAGTCTGTCTATCCCAATTTTTTTCTTCTTATGACACCTGGCACATTGAATTGGTTGCTCCTGAATAATCTCATTTTAACTTAATTATCTCTTTAATGCCTCTATCTCCAAATATAGTCACATTCTGAAGTACTGGGAGTTAGGATTTCAACAAGAGAGTTTGGGGTTAGGGGGCACAACTCAGTCCATAACAATGACATTCCTTTCTCGAAATAATCTAAAATTTCAAAACAATTATTGAAAAGCCAACAGAACTTTTATGAAACCTGACAAGATGATTATAAAATTTACTCATAAGAGTAAAATGCATAAGAATATTGTAAATTGAACATCATTGAGAGACAACTTGCTATCCCAAATGTCAAAGCATTCCATAGACCTGTGGAAAGTGCTGATAGTATAGGACTTACCAACAGTGACCTTGAATCAAAAATCTTGGTGTTGATCCTAGCTCAACTATTTATTAGCTCAGTAATTCTGAGAAAGTTACTTAACCTATTTGAACCTCAGCTTCCTAACATGAAAAATGATGATGATAATAATGTTAATTACCACATAAGGTATTTGTGAAGATTAAGAGAATGACACATTTGAGGTTCAGTAAATATTAGAGATTATTGTTATTAAATTCTGTTGTTATAGAATTAACACTGTATGAAGAATAGATAAACAAATCAATGGAACAGAACTGAAATTCCCAAAAGAGATTGATGTTTATATGGGAACTCAGTCTATGAAAATGTTGGCATTAAAATCTATTAGTAAAAAGCTAACTATTAAACAAAGTGAAAAGAAAGCCACTCTGTAAGGAAATATTTGCAGCATATTTAGCAGACACGGAATTAAAATCCATAATATATGAAAATGTTAAACTATTTAAAAAATGGGCAAAAATTATGAACTGGCAGGATAGAAAGTATGAAAAAGACTAATAACCATGCAAAATCATGTTCAACATCATAAGTAATAAAGGAAATGGGATTAAAACAATAAGACGTGTTTTATCCACCCTATTGGTAAAAACTGGAAAGCTGTGTAATTTCCAGAGTCCGTAAGTCTCAGGAAATAGGAACTTGATATATTGTTAGTACAGACAATATATATAGTGTGTGTATAATCATATAGATAAAATATAGTGTAGTAAAGCATATATGAAAATGCCTACCAAAATTATAATGTACAGATTACTTGACTCAACAGTTTTATTTGTGAATCTCTCTTACAAAAATAGTAAGTACTTTGCTCTTTGTAGTAGTAACAAATTACAAACAACCTAAATATCCAGCAATAGGGAAATGCTGAAAGAAATTATAAAAGGAATGAGGTAAACAAATAAGATAGGAAATAGGAATATGTCTACCAGTTATTATTAAGTATTTGCAGTCTTCAAAAATCTTTATGTCTACACATGTGTAAATGCATAGAAAGAAGTCTAGAGATATGTATATGAACAGTAGTTATCTTCAGACAGGAAAAAGTGCTGGAAGACTAGGATACTTCTAGGCAGGCTTGTTTTTATTTATTGGAAGCATTTGTTACTTTCAAAGTAATCAGTTATTACTTTTATATTTAAATAATTAAAAGATCAGATACCAACAATTAGTGCTGCGACTAGACATAGGCTGAAAGATCAGTGCCAATTCCTTTTTGTGGGAGATGAGCTATAAACTAGAGCAATGTCTCTCTAATTACACTTAGATAACTGGGAGAAGAGTAATGCCATTAGCAGAAAAAAAATATAACTGTCAGTAGTACCAGAGGAAGGAGAAGAGGGGATCTCCCTTTGCCCTGATTTCATGTTCACATGCAGAAGGATATCCATTCAAATGACTCCTCTGGTCTCTCTGTGCCTACACTAATTCTTTCCCAAGGGAGAAATATTGTCTTAACTTACTCATAAATTTGAAACAAAAAGTAGGCAATCCTAGATCAGCTCTTTCCTCTTTCTCTTTGGGATCTGACCATATGTATGTGTTCTGGTCTACTCTTGATCATGTCATAACTTTAGTGGTCAAAACTCTGTACCTAAATAAGGAGGTTGTCCAGGCCTCTGGTTGTCCATAACTGCTTTGACTCAGGAAAATATTATGTCTAATTCTTGGGTTCTAGTAGGAAACCCACCACTGCCACATACCTAAGCCATGTTCTCCAACCCAGGCTTTGTCATGAACAAAGTCATCACTTTAAACTTCAAGTGCCTGATTCTTGACTCCCATCTCTCAGTTACCATTCTTAGAAAGGTGGAGTGCTTTAATGTATTTTTAGTACCTAACCCCAGATGCTTCCAGAGAGATACTGCATAATTTGTATCAGAGTTTCATCTATTTATTTATTTGTTCAATCAGCTCCACTGAGCTAGACGCTGGGGATACAAAGATATATAGAATAGGGAACGTACACTTCAGGAACCCACAGTGTATTTGGGGGTCAGTCATAAAACAAATGTAGCATTCTTTCGGGCAATGGGAAGGTTAGCAAAAGTTACATGAAGAAGGTGATATAAGCTGAATTTCTAAGATTGAACAAAAAGTTCACTAGGTTGGTGATGGAAGGTAGCGAGGATATGGCACATCAGGCAGAGGGAATGACATATATGAAGGCAGGAAAGCTTGGGAGAGCTTGGTGCCTTCAGGGAGCTCTACGAAGTGTGTAGAAGTGAAGTACAGGGTATAAATTGGGGGTGATGGCAGCAGCCAAAGATGAAAAAGATAATCAAAACTGCATCATGCAATATGGCGTATACAACGTGTGTCTTCAACATGATGGAGATATCACTGAGGAACTTTTAACACTGAAAGAAAATGATAAATTTTGCTTTTTAGACAGATCACTCTAATGGCATGTGAAGGATAATGTTTCTCCAGTCCTTTAAAGTTTAGACTTCCAACCCATTTCGATATAAATTCGTACTAAGATGTGGCAAGTCCAGAAGACTCACTGAAAGTTAGCTACTGCCTTCTGAAGAATTTGGATGGCAATTAGATACAATGTTGTTATCGACCCTTGTTCATCAGCATCTTAAATATTAACCAAGATTGATTTTTCTTTTATTTTATTAATTTCTATAGGAGCCCCAAAAGGCAGGTTGTGATTATTTTTTCCTATTTATGCGTGAAGAAAAATAACCACAAAATAATTTAAGATTTTAAACCAAATACAAGTCAAGAACAAAGCCTAAATTTGAGCATCTCTTAAATTCAACTAAGACTATACAATGGTGGGCAATTTTCTAACATACTAGAAATTCTTCCCATGACAGCACTCGTTCTCCTGTAGCCATAAAAAGTAATTATGCTTTGAAATATAAAATCTGACCATTTGCCCCTAAGTCTGAATTCAAATTCAAAGTTAGATGAAGTAACCAGCGTAAAACAGGCTTTTTACAGAGAAATTCAGCTAATATTTACTACATGTTATAATCCTTTTCTAAAATTTTTCTAAGCTTCTCTTCTTTGAGGTAGGTAGTGCACTTTGGGTATTCTCTAAGGAATCCATATTGTTTTGTAAACACCCTAGAATACTAGATGCCAGGCTAAATAAAACAGTACAAACGCTTTGGTAAACTTCCTGGATCATGTCATGACTTCTACATATTGTAAGGGTCACATTGTGTTAAACTGTTTGAAAGTCAAGAGATTCATGGGAAACAGCTTTGAAGGAATGGTAGTCTCAGTATTTAACCCTTTCCCAGCACTTGCACCCCTGCACGTTACTGGTGTACATGTGAAAGCTTCTCAAAAAGAAACAGCACTGGAGTACATTTCAGTTCTTTGCTCTCTGACTTCGTGATTGTATGACTTTACCAGCTGCAGCTGGTTGTCATGCTTCATATATGGAAAATGTCATGGCCTACATTTTAGTGTTTTTTTAATTTTTTTAGAGAGAGAGCACGATGGGGGGAGAGGGTCAGAGGGAGAGAGAGAAAGAGAGAGAGAGAGAGACTCTAGCAGGCTCTATCCCACAACCTTGGCCATGCCCTGAGCCGAAATCAAGAGTCGGGTGCTCAACCAACTGAGCCACCCAGGCGCACCCATTTTAGTGATTTTCTAAAAATCTTAATTGTTAATTCCATTGCTGTTCAATGAAAGAGAAAGAAGAAATTCCTCTTTATCTCTGCTTGTAAAATATTTTAGAGAAATGTTTCTATCTCCTTCCAGAAGTCAGACTTGTTGGTATTTTGTGGATAGTTCCTCAACTGTCATCATAGTTGTAATATCCTATTAATTTGAATTGTATTATAATTTTTGACACCTGACAAGTTCCGTTCAGAAATTCAGCCAAGTTTATTTTTATGGTACATTCAATAAATATCTAAATGTTGAAATAGTAACATAACTGAAAATAGCTGATAAAATCAAACTACTATAGATTTCTTCAGAAGAAATATTCATCACTGTGTTCACGTGGCTATCAGTGTGCACTTATCACATCTATGAATGGTTATGGAGTATTTAATTTCCCCAGACAGGTTCAACAGTCACCTTTCCGTAAAGTGTAAACAAAATTCATAAAATACCCTAATACTTTTGTTTTCCCTTTTATCCACTCCTGATTGTAGAAGAAAAGAATTCTAACTACACACCACGTGTGCGCCTGCATGTGAAGAGTGATGGCCGTCTGGCTAAAGCTTTGATTCTGCAAATGTCAGACCAGAAGGAACCATCCAGGGAAGTGATAGCCTGTAACATAAAACAAAAACTGAGATGAGCCATTTCCCCCAAATTCCTAATAACTCTTTATGAGATTCTAATGTGTTTAGTTAACTTAAGTTTTGCTTTGTTTTGTTTTTCCATCTTTGAGCCATTCCCCACTTATTAGTTTTGGCTAGAAACACTGGTTCTGAAATAGAGTCATAAAGCCAGTTCTGGAAGCCATGCCAGCCAAAAGTCTAGACCTAGAAGTTCCAGATAAGGGCAGTACAAGCACTCATTCAAAAGTTTACTAGATTGTAAGCTGCTTGAAAATTAACACCATATTTTTGCTATAAAATTATACATAAAACGTGTTAAGTACCTCCTACAAGTGCCATGGACTTCACTTCAAATAGATGGTAACTAATAATTGGACCATGATTAAATGACTCAAGGGAACGTACCTTTTTATATATGTTACTATCATTTTCTTGGCAATCATCTCCTTGTTTATCATCAAAGTAATACCTGGGATGGCATATCCAAAACTTGTTACAAGCAGTTTTCTTTGCTAAATTGGTTGTTGGATTCATATATGACCATATGGCTGCCAGCCATGTTCTATTGAAGTGGTTTGCCTATAAAATGGGGGAAAAAATACATATTTCTATTCCCTAGAGGAAAAAAGAAAGAAACCTTGAAGTCACAAAACATAACAAAAGTTTAAAAGCCTAGAGAAATGTATCTATTGTGTTGGCATGCGGGTTGCACCAGCCTAGAGGTGATGTCCCAGCACAAACCCATGTCAGTTGGGAGAGAGGCTTTGAATCTTCAGCCCTGTTGTAAGCTTCTTCCTCTTTGTTTATCACAAATGGCACCAATCATAACGGTAGTATTCTTTGACATTGCAAAGAAACAAATGTAATGCATCAGTGAAGCTTCTTTCTAAATTAAGTAAAAGATCAATCAAACCCTAAATGGAATTAGAGTATTTATTTGAGGAAAAATGATAACCCGGAGCCAGACTTAGAGTCAGCCCTCTGAACATTTTAAACGGAAAACATCCAACTCAGAGCAGCCATTGGACATGCCCCTACCAGGTCCACAGGGCTCCAGAGAGAGACACCATGGCAAAGGTTCTCCTCGGAGTCCCGGGACCATGACCTAAGGTTCCTCACAGAGAAGGAAGCCCAATAGATACACATGGATGCATAGAGCACCCAGAGCCGGTACCATAGCTCTGCCCCTTGACATCATAGATTGTATGTTATTCATCTCTGGAACCCCAACCACACAGTCCCTGATACATACCAAATAAATAAAAATTTGTTGAATGAATGAACAAATGTGTAAATAACACCAATAAACTGATCGTTGACTGGAATTACCAAAAAATAACAACCGAAAAAGCCAACATCAGATTAAAATGCAGCATTAATCTTTTGGTAGGAGTCTTTTATTAGAATAATATATTTATGGGAAATTGAATACCTGCAAAGTCTGGTTCCAATTCATTTACTGTATGACTGATAAGTCTTTTCCTTCTTATAGCTCCAGGGTTATAGAAGTGCAAAAATACTTCTAAATGTGTTATATTTATGGTTAGAGATGACAAAGAAATACAACTCAACCAAGCCTGGCCATATTTACTTTGCTACTTATTTTCTTCCTACAGTATTATAAATTAAACTAAAATCATCGGCACATAACTGTAGGTTATTTTTAAAACATCCCCAAATTCTTTACCACTTTTATCAGGATAACTTGATGAACAAATATAACCAACTCCATACACAGTTAAATGAGCCAAATGTTTATAACAAGGTTTAATGGCTATTCGTGCATAACTTTATTTTAATGATTTTGTTTTTCCACCAAAGTAGAGTACAATGTATGAAAGCCAAGCCAAAAGGGCATAGTGACCCCTTCTAATCTCTAATGAGTCTGTTGTTAGCCTAATAAGGGTTTGGTGCTGGACATTTGGTGATGGCATAGTGTAATTTTAGTACTGACCACTTGAATGTTCATAGCAAAGGAGCAGGAGAGAATGGGTAATTACAATTATGAACTTATAAATGAAAGCCAAGTAAAATGACTTAGCGTAGTCAAAGCCCATCAATTTTACATTTAGTTCGGAGGCTGAGGTCTTTAGAGCCTACATTTTCAACCTAATATCCGTAACTCTGTGCTCAGAATTCTCCTCAGTGAGGAGAAAATATAATAAGATACACAGAAAATTGAGAGAAAACTGTAACATTTAATTTGTCTTCATAACCTATCCAACACAGTACCAACACTTATTAACAAAACAATTATATTTTCCTTGTCAATGGAATAGAGAAAAAAATCTTTAGTAGCATTTGTTATGATAATGGCATATGACAATGTGAAATCACAGATAAAGTACATTAATTATATGAATATTTACTGAATGTCTACTTTCTACTTACATTATTTTGGCCATATATTTTCCCAAGTGATTAAGAATTGCAGAATGCTTCTTATATTACCACAGATTGTCAAAAAGAATGCACCATGATTTTATCCACAGGATAAACATTATAGTACAGCCTGGTAAGGGAGATTCACAAGTCAGAAATTACAATTCAGAATGATAAAATGCAATGAGATTCTTAGCAGGGACATTGGATCCTTTGGAGGTGAAGACAAGCAGTCAGCAGAAGGAGATGTGGGAAGTCCTGACAGAGAAGCGACAGCTAAGCTAGGTCTAAAGGATGAGTAGGAATAAGGGAGAAGGGAAAAGGGAAATGGGTTAGGAAAAATATTCCAGATGAAATGAATAGCATCTGGAAGACCTGGAAGAAAGAGAAAGTTGATAGCACAACATGAGGAGAGAGTAAGGTCCATGAGATAAGCAGGATCCCCATCATGAAAAGTCATAAGCCAGGGAACAAGAATTAACTCCAAGAACACAGCAAAGCTAGAGAAAGGTTATAAACAGGGGTGTGACAAGATCACATTACTCTTTTTGAAATATCACTCTGACTGCCTATTGAAAGTGAAAATGTTGGAGGACAGACTATGCAGGAGACAATGAAGGGAAGTGAGGAAGCTATTATATAATCTACTTAGGATACGTTGGTGACCCGTTCGAGGACAGTGGCAAAAGGAATGCAGAGAAATGGGTGGATTTGAGGGATTTGGGAGGTAGGATAATCAGGATTCTGTAAATGATTAGATGTGTGAATGAGGGAGAAGAAAGATGCCCAGGATGTTGCAGCTGAGTGAATGGTGGCATTGTTCTTTGGTTTAGGTTTAGAAAAGGAGAAAGGAAGAGGAGAAATGGGGGAGAGAGGAGTGAGGGAGCAAAGAAAGGGGGAGGAAGGAAAAGTTAATGCACTACCTCTTATAAGTTTTGAGTTTTAGGTGACTGTGAAATACTTCATTGTAGATGCCCTGAAATCACTTAAATAGAACGTTCTGGGGCTCAAGAAAGAGGTCTGATTATGGAGATACAAATTTAGGATTAATCTTTGAAGATCAGGGATTCTTAATCTAAATTTATGATGGGTTTCAAAAGGCTCTAGGATCACCTGAAATTGTATGCAAAATGTTGTGGGTTTAATTTTCTCCTTTGTCTAGTTTCTTACTGACAAAGGTTTTATTCTTTATAATACTAGGATTTATCGCCATAAATATCCTTCTACGCACTGTTTTAGCTGCATCCCACAAATTTTGATATGTAATGTTTTCACTGTCATTCAATTCAAAAAATTTCCTGATTTCCTTTGAGATTTCCTCTTTGCCCTGGATTATGTAGAATTACAGTGTTTAATTTCCATATATTTTTAGATTTTCCAGATATCTTTCTATAATTGATTTCTAATTTAATTCTGTTAATGATCATGCACTCTGTATGATTTGTCTTTTAAAGTTTATCGAGACTTGTTTTATGACCCAATATATGCCTGACTTCGTGAATGTTCTATGTGCATCCCAAAGGCACACGTATTCTGTCACTGTTGGGTATAGTCTTCTATAAATGTGAAGTAGTTCAAGTAGGTTGATGGTAACGTTCAAGTCTTCCACATCCTTAGTGATCTCCTCTCTGCTTGTCCTTTCAATTACCAAGAAGTGTTGAAATCTCCAAATATAATTGCTGAATTTGTCTATTTCTGTTTTCAGTCCTGCCAGTTTTCGCTTGCTGTATCTTAAAGCTCTGTCATTAGGAACATACATGTTAGGTTTGCTTTGCTTTCTAGATGATTTCATTCTCTCATGATTATACCTGCTTGTAAGCCTTGTCCCATAGGCTACTTCGTACAATACTAAAATAGGCAATCTATCCTGCTCTTGGTTAGTATTTGCAGGGTACATCTTTTACTCTCAACTTATCTATCCTTATGCTTTTCTTCTAGGTAACATACATTTGGATCTCGATTTTTTTAATCCATTCTGACAACCTCTCCCTTTTAATAAAATGTTTAGACATTTCATGTTTAATTTTTTATTGATATGGCTGGGTTGGAGTCTATTATCTTGCTGTTTGTTTTCTTTTATGTTTTTAGGTGTTTATTTTTGAGAGAGGGGGGAGAGGGGCAGAAGTGGGGTGGGGAGGGGGACAGAGAATCCGAAGCAGACTGTGCTGACAGCAGAGATCCTGATGCAGGGCTCAGACTCACAAACTGTGAGATCATGACCCAAGTTGGGTGCTTAACCGACTGAGTCATCCAGGTGCCCCTTCTATTTGTTTTCTATTTTTCTCATCTATTTTTCTTTGTTATTTTTTCCCTATTTTGATTTTGATAACATATTTTGTGTTCCATTTTATCTCCTCTATTAACTTACATATCTCTTTTTTCAGTGATTACCCTAGGGTTTGCAACATGCAATTTAACCAATCATAGTCTATCTTCAAATAATATTTTATCACTTCGAGCATAGTGTGACTTTAACTGATATAATTCTACTTGTCCCCTCCATACGTGGTGCTATTGTCTTACAGCTGCCAAAATATTGCCTTTATTCCTTATAAAGGTGTTAATTAGAGAAAATGGACAAGTGAACTTCATAATATTGAACCTCAGAATTAGAAAGATTTCTCCATTCTAGACACATGCCTGGAGACGTGCCTCTGTTAGATTTACAACATGGAAATGAAAAGAAAAAAGTTCTCTATGGGAAGCCCACTCACAAGAGAAAGGAGAGAATGCTGAGCTTCTCCTTCCCACCTCACCAGCGAGAGGGAACTCCCACTCCCTCATGGCAGAGTGAATTCAGGGGGCTGAGAGAAGCGAGGAAAGTTATGCTCACAGAGTACCCCCAACAAGAAAGAAACTTCAATGTGAGCAAACACATATCCCCTGTCAGTGCTTCATTCCCTTTCCCAATGTTGTCTAATCATCCTGTCCTGTTCTCACACACATTCTTCTTACACATACCCTCTTCAAGATTCCCCTTCCCTAAGCATGCATTTCTCTAGTAATTCTTCTAGCTTTTCAACCTCAAATTATATTCCAAATAAGTCAGATAAGGTGTTTTTAAAGTTAAAAGGGAAAAAAAAGATCATCACCATACCAGTTTTCTGTTTTTATATCACAATCCTCACTTAAATTCGACAGCCAGTTAACATCTTCTCCCTTATCTCTTGAGGGGCAACTACCTTCGGCCAAATACATAAGCCAGCAACTGAAAATAGAAGCATCAACGCAGTCTCTAGTCTACCAATCATAGCTAAAAATAAGCCAGAATTAATTGCTACTTCAACTATGCCTTCAGTGCTGGGGTGCCACTGACTCCCAGGAAGTAACAACTAATGAAAGGTTTAGACAGCAAGGAATGACAGAGCTTTTGACATGAATGTGCAAATGTTAATTAAACTGCATCATCCAGTAAAACACTGGTGGGAAAGATAACATTTGTACCAATTGTGTGAAAGGCTCTTTCCAGTATTAGCTTCATTTTCAGATATCAAAGTCGTGGCATTAACCCAAATGTCAAAAGAAGTGTTTTGATCATGGCGTGCAGCTATGTACTGCTCCCCCCCAGATTGTTGTAATAAAGATGATAAAGTCAGAAAGTGGGGAGTGATCTGTTGGCAAGGAAAGCCCAAAGAAAGTAGGCTTCCAAGTAAAATGAAGCATGCAATGGCTATGAAGCAATATAAATGAAAAACACTGGCTACAGAGTCATTTTCTGGAGAAGACAAAAACCTACTACTGTGGCCAGACAAATTAAGGCACAGAGGGATCAGCCAACGCAGCCTTCATTAAGCACTAGAATAGTTCCTGCCAAACAAAAGATATATGGGACTCAACTCAGTCTGACATGTTGCAGGATTTAGTGCAGAATTATAATTTGTGATTTAAAGAAATGCCAAATGTGCAGTTTTGTGAATTAAATGATACATCAGGGAAATAAGGGGGCCATGAACGAACACTTGAAAATAGTTGACAAATTCAAGAATTTAAAGGATGAATCAAGGCAGGTAGTCTCTCATTAACCTCACGAACTTTACTTTTCCCCAAGCTGGAGCTTTAAGAAATTCCAGTTAGCCAGTGTGAATCAACAACTAAGGTATCTATCTGTGATCTGGTTGGTTTGCTCATTTGTTCCTGGGGGCTGTGATGGAATTGCAAATCACTGCCCCCCAAAGTACATCCTCGAGGTAGCCTCAGATAAACAAGAGTCTTTGGAGATTGCAAATGTTTCATTTTCAACAGCAGCTATACGTTTTCCTTTAGCTAAATTCTCATAGAGATTTTACTCTTTGGTCTAGATTGTGCTATAACTTAAACTAAAATATCTGCATTTGAGAGGACCCAGTAGACCTGGTCTATCCTTTCCATTTAAAATTCCCTGGCTGCATTTCAGGCTCTCAAGCTACCTTTGAAAGGAGATTTATGTGTTTCAAGCACACCGATATCTCCAGGGGAGACTGTAAACAATCAGAGAGTAGAGAGGGGTAATTTAAGTATTTCCCTCTCACAACAGCCAAAAAACCCTCATGTGTCTCCCAAAAGACTCAACACCCTTAATAAGCCTTATTAGGTGCACACCACCAAGCCCATCTCAAAGGACTTAGGGGATCAATGTGTGCTGTCTGCTTAAAGAGTCTGTAAGTCTCTCTTAGCCTCAGTCATTAAAACATACTGAAATCATACCATCGGTGCGGTTCACATTCTGTTTTTACATTTGAGAAGGAAATTCTAAAATATCAAGGTAACCTGGCAATGCAATTTCTAAAAATAGAGGAGTGTTAAAGCTAACTTACAATCTTGTAAAGACATTTCGCTTTTCGTCTACATAGAAATAATGCTTTCATACGATTACTTTTGTCAAAACTGATGGAAACGGCTTTCCTGTCTTCACTGTATTTAAATTCTCTTCCAGAGAACTTCCGACAGAACTTAGGTCTTTGGTTTACCCTACAACTCTTTGGTTACTCCCTTTTCAATTTCACTGGGAAATTCCACCAAGGAAGAAGCTTATGCTTTTTTTTTCTTCCTTGTGTTCTATGTAGAAACCAAAAGCTAAAACTCAGGTCTCCATAGAAGATACACCATGAAGTGAAGTATCATGGCAATTATCTGGGTCATTCAGAGGAAACCAAAGTGTTAGAGGTGATTTGAGAAAAGTTGTTTCCTTTCGCTTGAATTACATATGGGACTGCCTCAATTACTTTACCACTTACGCATATTATTTTCTTCTGAGTCACTGTACAATTATCCTGACGCCAGAAATATCCTGTCTTGAAAAGCATACTTAATGTCCTTTCTCATATATGCCGTTTATAAACTTAAAAAAAATTACTTTTAGCCAATTAAATACTTCGAGCAAACACACATACACAGATATGTATATTTGTCATAGAAGTTTGAGCTTTTCTGTATAGATCGTCACCTTCTTCATTATCTATAATGAATTTTACAGATTTTTCACATTACTTCCTCAAATGGTTTCTATTAATTAATTAAAGAGAAGAGCCTTCACTCCATCTAAATTCCCACCTCTCCCTACCAGGTTAAAGTTGAAAGTTCAGAGAACTGAAATTTCTGGCCTATGAAATCTTTAGGCCCCGTCAGATTAAAATCTTCATAACCAAAAGAAAACAATTAACTCAACATATGTAGTCTTTTATTTAGTCTTTTACTGTCTAGCATTTAATACAATGCCAAGAATTCAGAATTACCTAATTCAGCCCTGCTAACTATCAGTTATTTCCATATTTCACTTGCTTATTGTGTGGCTGCATATTGTGTGGCTGCAATACAACATAGCACAATGACAGCTGTCAGTAAGCAGCAGATGGGATCACTGTCGTAGTTTCATGTCGAAAGAAGAAAAGAGAACGCGTTGCATATGAGTCACAAAATTCTTTCACTTATAACAGTTATTTGGTTCTAAGCCACAAATGGCCAATAATAGTAAATAGGAAAACAAACTTTATAATAATATGGTATTATCAACAAGATGAAAATATCCAAGAATGCTATCTCCTTCTTAAATCTCTGTATATTTTTAAAATTCGAAATACAAAACTAATACGTGAATGTTATAGAAATTTTAGAAAACGTAAAAGATATTTGGAGTATTTATTTATTTATTTATTTATTAAGTTTGTTTATTTATTTTGAAAGAAAGAGGGAGTGAGCATAAGCCAGGGAGGGGCAGAGAGAGAGGGAGAGAGAGAATCCCAAGCAGGCTCCATGCCATCAGCACAGAACCAGGCGCAGGGCTTGAACTCACAAACTGTGAGATCACAACCTGAGCGGAAATCCAGAGTCCAATGCTTAACTGACTGAACCACCCAGGCGCCCTGATATTTGGAGAATTTAAAAATCACCTGGAGGTGCCTGGGTGGCTCATTTGGTTAAGCATCAGACTCTTGGTTTGGGCTCAGGTCATAAACTCACACTTGGTGACTTCGAGCCCCAGATCAGGCTCTGCTCTGGAAGCAAGAAGACTGCTTGGGACTCTGTCTCCCTCTCTCTCTTCCATTCCCCTACTTGCGCTTTGTCTGTTCCTCTCAAAATAAATGAATAAACTTAAAAATAATAATAATAATAATAATAATAATCACCTCAATTTACTACCCAGAGAAAATTCTTGTAAATGTTTTGGTAGAAATCTTTTCAGGTGTTTTTCTATATCCATATGTGTGTATATGCGTGCACATGCATATATAGTTACTATCACAATGTGTGCAGTATTCAATAATCTGCTTTTTTCCCATGGTATCCAATGAACATCTATCCATGTCATGAAAATCTTCAAACACATCTAGAGAAATCACATCATATAAATGCACTATAATGTGTTTAACTAGTCCCCACTGTATTCTTAAGATAGTTCTAATTTCTCACCTTTACAAATATTGCTCCAATAAATATTTTAGTACCTAACTCAGAATATTTCCCTAAGATAAATTCCTAGAAGCAGAATCGTTCTCAAAAAGAATATGTCTGACTCTTGATCTCAACTCAGGTCTTGATCACATGGTGGTGAGTTGAGGCCCCACATTAGGCTCCACACTGGGTGTGAAACCTACAAAGAAAGAAAGAAAGAAAGAAAGAAAGAAAGAAAGAAAGAGAAAGAAAGAAAGAGAGGGAGAGAGGGAGAGAGGGAGAGAGGGAGGGAGGGAGAGAGGGAAGGAGGGAGGAAGAGAGGAAGAAAGAAAGAAAGAAAGAAAGAAAGAAAGAAAGAAAGAAAGAAAGAAAGAAAGAAAAGAATCTGAATTTTTTAAGGATTTTGATAGATTGTGAAATTTTAGTCTAGAAAAATTCTTCTAATTTACATTCCCACAAAGAATGTGAGTACACATTTACTCATCTTTTTAAAATATTACCACTCCAAAATATTAAAAGTGATATTTCATTTAACTGGTATTTACTTGATTGCTACTAAATGTCAGCATATATTCTAATGTACTTCCCTTTGACCAGCTGGTATAAATCCTTTGCCATGTTTCCACTGGGGTAAAGAATATATATATTTTTTTAGTAGATTGCTTTTTTTTAATTGAGGTATAATTGACACATAACAATATATTAGGTTCAGGTATACAACATAATGACTCAATATTTGCATATGTATTGCAAAATGATCACCACAATAAATGTAGTTAACATCCATCACCATACACGGTTGCAGAATTTTTCCTCTTGTGATAAGAACTTTTAAGATCTACTCTCTTAGCAACTCTCAGATATGAAGTACAGAATTATTAACTACAATCACCAAGCTGTACATTATGCTCCATGGCTTATCTATATTAAGACTGGAAGTTTGTGCCTTTTGACCCCATTCACCCATTTCACCTACCTCTTGCCTCTGGCAATCACCAATCTGTTCTTTGTATCTACGAGCTTTTGTTTTGTTTTGTTTTGTTTTGTTTTGTTTTGTTTTGTTTTGTTTTTGTCTTAAAGTCCACATATGAGATGATATGGCATCATGGTATTTGTCTTCCTCCAAATATCTCACTTAGCATAAGACCCTCAAGGTCCATCCACTCTGTTGCAAATGACAAAATTTCATTCTTTTTTATGGCGGAAGAATACTTCATTATGTACACATAGCACATTTCTTTGTCCATTCATCCAAAAAAATTCTGTAACTAGTATGGAGATGGATGTTAATCAGACGTACTGTGGTGATTATTTTGCCATATATACAAACACTTAGGTCGTTTTCACATCTCGGCTCTTGTAAACGATGATGCTGCAGTGAAAATGGGGATGTATCTATCTTTTCAAGTTAGTGTTTTCATTTTCTTCAGATAAGTACCCAGAAGCAAAACTGCTCGATCGTAGGGTAATTCTATTTTTAATTCTGAGGAACCTCCATACTGTTTTCCATAGTGGCTGCACCAGTGCACATTGCTGCCAACAGTACAAAAGGGCTCCCTTTTCTCCACATTCTTGCCAACACTTGTCATTTCTTGTCTTTTTGATAGTAGCCATTTCACAGGTATGAAGTGATATCTCATTGTGGTTTTGGGTTTGCATTTCCCTAAAGATGAGTGATATTGAGCATCTTTTCATGAGTCTGTTGGCCATCTGTGCATCTTCTTTAGGAAAATGTCTACTCAGATCCTCTGCCCATTTTTTAATTGGATTGTTTGGCTTTTTTGCTATTAAACTCGATTTCTTTTAAGGTGCTTTTTAATTTAAAAACCTCCTAAACCTTGGGACCAAACACAATTCAAGGTCTTAACCCCTCTGTCTAATAAGGGAAATAGTTGATCACAGCCTTTTTACTTGCATTTATACTGTAGTCTTGGAATATTCACACACAGAGTATTTTTTCATGTTTATTTATTTTGAGAGAGAGAATGTGTGAGCAGGGGAGGGGCAGAGAGAGAGAGAGAATCCCAAGCCGGCACGGGGCTCAATCTCATTACTATGAGATCATGACCTGAGCTGAAATCAAGACTCGGACACTTAACCAACTGAGCCACCCAGGTGCCCCAAGCATTTTCTAATGATCATCAAGCTCGTTATCTTGGTGATATCCCACAACTCTTTAGACTACTGCCACACTCTTTCTACTGCTAAGATAACTGAATGGCATATCGTGCCAGGTCAGTGGCCCATTTATATTTTGTTTTTTTAATGAGGTTATCATTTGATTGATATCATTGAAAAGTGCCTTCTGTTAAGGACTTCTGAGATTTTTAATTCACTGCAGTGAATTTAATCTTATTAAACTGCAGCTATTTTCCTCTGGATTATATAGACATGCTACCCAAAACCAGGATAAAGTAGAAGCCACCAGACCATCCACGCGTCTCCTCGCTACACCCCCTGATCTCTCTACATCCAAATGTCAGTGCTCCACAGGACTCAGTCCTAGAGCCTCTTCTGTTTTCCTTCTACACTCAATCCCAGGAAGCCATCTAAGCTGGTGGCTTTTAGTATGATCTCTGCACTAGTGATGCCCTGACTTTTTCTCTAGCTTCAGCCTTTCCTCAAAATACCAGACTCTGATATCCAACTGCCTATTGAACATCTTCACTTGGATACCTAACGGGCAAACTTAACTCATACCTAACTGTACAGAACTCTTGATTCCTCAGTCTTGTCTCCTCTTCAAGTTTGTTCCATCACAGTAAATTGTTCCATTCATTTGATCAGACCAAAGACCAAGGGGTCATCTTGGTAATACCTCTTTCCCTCACACCCCATTCACATCCATCAGCAAGACCCTTTGGCTCTCACTTGGAAATACGCCACAAATCTGATCACCCCTCTCTCACCACTTGTGCCCCTGTCTTCAGTGGAGATGTCATCAGCTATTGACTGGCAACTCCTAGACGATTTCCTTGTTTCTACTCTTGCCCTCCCCAAATTTTACCCTTCACAGAACAGCAGAGAAACCTCTTTAGATGTAAACTAAATGACATCACTGGCCCTTACTGAACTTTCCAAAGGTTTCCCAACACACTCAGAATGAAATGCAAACTGTTTGACATGCTTACCACAAGGCCCCAAATAACTCTCCAATTTGATCTCTGACCATCACCTCCCTTGACACTGTGGTCCCCTGCATCTTCTAGCTGCTCCTTAAGAACATCAAGCACATTCTCTTTATCAGGGTTTTTGTATACTGCCTGCTTTCTGGCTGTCACATTCTTCTAAAACTTAAGTTTCTTCCTCTACTTCATTTAGGTCTTTGCTCTAATGCCAACTCCTGAGAAACAACCTGAAACAGGACCCCAGCCATCACTCTCTGCTCCTTTATTCTGATTTATTTACCTTTGCAGCATTTAGAGAGAGTGTGTGTGTGTGGTGTGTGTGTGTGTGTGTGTGTGTGTGTGTGTGTGTGTAAAATGTAGAATCCATAGAATCCATAAAGGTGAGATTTCTTTATTTTGCTCACCCATATTTCTGGCTCATAGAACAGTAGCACACACTTAACAAAAATTTGTTCTCACCTCCCCTCCCATTAACCCTGCAACCCATACTAGAATTATACCGATCTATATTAAGAGGGTTGTGTTATTTTCCATTACATTTCATGTGTCTCTTAACTTTCTTCCAAAAGATTCAATCACAGCAATAGACAAAATAAGTGCTGACCATTAGCATAAAAGGGGGTCATGAATGATCATGTGGTCCAATCCCCTGGCTTCAGCTGAATAATATGTTCTTAAATTCTGTTTACAAAGTAATCACTACTGGGGTGCCTGGGTGGCTCAGTTGGTTAAGCGTCCGAGTTCAACTCAGGTCATGATCTCATGGTTCATGAGTTCAAGCCCCACATCAGGCTCTGTGCTGACAGCTCAGAGCCTGGAACCTGCTTCAAATTCTGTGTCTCCCTCTCTCTCTCTGCCCTGACCCCACTCACGCTCTGTCTGTCTTACAAAGTAATCACTACAATCCCCATAGCTTATGGCTAAGTTTCAACTGTGTTTGACCTGACAGTTTACAATTATTCAGTAATAAAGAGAAGAGCTGGGAAATCTATGTGTTATTGTCTTTACCTAGCATGCAGTATCATTCTCTTTCACTTTAAGACAATAACATGATATTGGAAAGAGACTATTCTATGCCATGATATTCCAGACTACACAGGGAAAAAATACTAATTTGTTTGCTCTATTAGCTATAGTTAACTCAAAGAGATAATATACCAGCTCATCAGAGTTGGGTTATTTTTTTTTACTCTTTTCTTAACTTTTCTCCCCTTTTATGATTAATATCTACCTAAAACTCCTAGTGGAGCCCTGAACTCTAGGACTTGTTTAAAACAGGCACAGTGACATTTAGGCAAGATTTGACTGGTAAAGTTGCCACTCTATCCTTTACATTCCATAGAAGAATCTACTAACGGCACACCAAGGGAGAGTCTGGGACAGAACACAATGGGGAAAATCCCTGATCTTGCCAATCTTATTCATTCTCTACATGAAGAAACCAAGGTCTAGAGATGCGAAGTGATTTATCAAGGACGCCACTGGCTCCTCCATATACCGACCCTTTGCTCAACTCTCACTGAGATCCACTGTTTATCTAGTGGCTTCTCTTATAAAAAGATTGGCATTTGTTCCTCTCAAGGCAAAACACCAAAAATCTTGGGAGTTTTGGAAAGAGAAGAAACACAAATCCTAGTCATCCTCAGCTACTTAAATGAAAGCAGGATTGGCAGGAAAATGTATAAGTGAAAAATGCCAAAACCCTAACTTCAAATTAAGGTTTAGATTCCAAGAACCTCTCAACTTGACTCTTAAAAGAATTGCTTGTAAAACCACATCCTATCATTCTATCTGCCAGGCTAATGACGGCAGTGGTATGAGCAATAAAATAGTCAAAGGGTATGCAAGGGAAAAGAGAATTAATACGAAAATCCAACCGCCCAGTTCTAGATAATTGGGAATTGACCATAAACACTTCAGCTGTCATATGGCAACTTTGGCCCTTGGATAAAAATATTTTAATGGCAAATTGTTTCACTTTAGGAAAATTATATTTACTTTCAACAACTGGAGGGTTATTTCCCAAAATGATTTTCAGGCTAGTCAAAGAATGTGAATAAGGATAAAGCACAGCATGGAGAATGTAATTTCTGTTTGGCACACGATTATGTACTCGTGGCATTGAATGCCTACTTTATAAAGTTTGTTTTAGCGATTCTGTGAAGAACTTCCTACTCCATCTCCTGACCCCAAGAATGAAACATCATAACACATTTACTTCCTTTCCTTCATTGTAATAAAACTGCTGTTAAAGGGCAGTCACATATTTAAACTAAATTAAACTCCTTCAAAATATTGAATGGTGAGCACTTGATATTCACAAAATCTATGTTTCCAAAATCTTCTCTAATGCTCAAGTTGTGGGGTGTTATTTGACCGTAAGAGTAAATTTAGAATTTGACTCACAAATGTGTTTTGTTGGGCCTTCAGAGAGCAGACATCAAAAAAAAAAAAAAAAAAAAAAAGGATTTCGTGTAAAAATCTGGATTTCTGATTCTCTTGAAATTTAGAAAACATGGCAAAACAGCCCACATTCCTACCTGGCATCAGAAGGTGTCTGTCCTAGGATGGACACAAGCCCACCAGTTCACCACACTCTCCCTCAGTTCTTTCCACTTGTTTGCAATTGCTTCCTTGGACCAGTTAGACATTTGGGTTTGTGACCCTGGCATAAGAACATGCAAGTATTCACTTAAAATGCTCTAGAGTAGCAAACAAACACAGTTTGAATTGTTGACACTGGCCTTTGCGTTGATTCACTCACCAGCTGCTGACTGCAGTCTATACACACAGTGGCTGTATAACATGAAATTCAAATTTGTGTTTCAGCAAAATTAAAAATTATTTTATTTGGGTTGCTGTCACGTTTTTGAACTACGTATCTTTTTTAAATTTTTTTTTAACATTTATTTATTTTTGAGACAGAGAGAGACAGAGCATGAACGGGGGAGGGTCAGAGAGAGGGAGACACAGAATCTGAAACAGGCTCCAGGCTCTGAGCCATCAGCACAGAGCCCGACGCAGGGCTCGAACCCACGGACCGCGAGATCGTGACCTGGGCCGAAGTCGGCCGCTTAACCAACTGAGCCACCCAGGCGCCCCTGAACTATCTTACATCTGTGAATGGCACAGATGCACACTATAAAAATTCTGAAAGTTACAGGGATACTTTAAAAGATTGACTTTAGAAATGTATCAAGGAAAAGTGGAAAATTACATTAAATCCAATCAGAAACCCCACGCTTGAAAGCAGTAGTTCTCAACCTATCATTCCCCACCCGCAACATTAACATCACCCAGACACTTCCTGGAAATGCAAAATCCTGAGCTGCACCCCAGTCCTATTGAATCAGAAAATAAGCATTGAGCCCAATCATCTGTATTTCAACAATCCTTTCTGGTCATTCTGACGCACACCAAAGTTTCAGAAACCGTGTTCTGGAGCTTTCCTACTAGCTTGCCCTGAACAGAGACATTGATCTCCCCGGCACTCAGGGGTAGGACCAACTGGGTGTTCAAAGCCCCCAAGCCACAGTCTCTAGTGGCCAGCCACCTAATCGGAGTTTGGTGCCTTATGTGTTCCCAACTTGTCCCCAGAGGCAGCAAGCGAGATGTGCATCATTCAGTACTTCTTACTCCTCCTCTGAACCTCTGCCATCTGCCGGTCCACTTCACCACTGGCAACCATCTGAACAAGGGCCATGGAACCTACTGAAGAAGTTCCTATGCCACATTCCCAAGTGGAAAGACACAAGGCCCAGAACTCTGGAGGCAATCAGAGGGTGGAGATGAGAGAAGTTAGACGAGGACAGCGAGGCAGGCACTCCTGGCAAGCTCAAAAGCATGTGGAAGGTCCTGACTCTAAGTCTTCACATATGTTGAACTCCCTTGCCCATTGCACAGCGTTCGACGCATTGACCATGCAGGTATTGTTGTCCCTGCTGGCTGCACTTCACGACGATGGCTACCTCATGACAATGGCTACTTCCTGACGGTGGCTACCTCATGACAATGGCTACTTCCTGACGGTGGCTACCTCATGACGATGGCTACTTCCTGATGATGGCTAATTCTTGACGATGGCTACTTCCTGACGATGGCTACTTCGACAATGCATGCATATTCCCAAAGGTAGAGCTTCGTTAGTTTGGAATACTTGATATGAAAATGTTCCATTGGATTTGAAATCCATGTACGTTAGCCTAAGAAATTTTCAGTGGAAGATAAGGAAAATCTATTAGAGACTTTAAAATATACTTTCAACTCTCATGATTTTGGAATGGTTGGTAAGTCCTTTACAAAAATTATTTTGAATTCAGTCTCTCATCAATGAAAAATATTAAAAAATGGAAGAGATCATCATGTATAGGTCTTGATCAAACACTTCACCGAGTCATTTCAGACATTAAAGCTGATAAAAGCAAGCGCAAGCTTCTCGTTAGAATTGTTTCAAAATATTTTCTTTGGAATGGTCTTATAAATTCAGTACTTACTATCTCACTTTTTAATTATTTGTATTTTATCTTCTCTATCCTAATTCTATAAAGAAAATGATGTAGTTTTTTTACCAAGATCCATATAGACACACCCAAATTCCACACAGCATACCCCAAAATGCCATGCAAATCATGTTTGTGATAGTTCATGCCATGCCATGAAATCAGCACATTATTTGGAATTGCAAGTCAACTCTAACGTGCTTCGATTAATGCAGGCTTGATAGACAAGACTCTGATGAGGAACCATCAGAGTTCCTAAAAGTGCCACATCCCTTTGATCTTTAAACCGTGCTCCATAAACTCTAAAAATTGATTACATTTCCATAAAACAAGACGGTCTGTGAAATTGTTTCTTCTACTCAGATCACTTGGCAAAGGATGCAGAAAATACTTCCTCCCAGGAGGGCCTGGGTAGCTCAGTCCATTAAGCCTCTGACTTCAGTTCAGGTCATGATCTCTCAGTTCGTGAGTTTGAGCCCCACGTCGGGCTCTGTGCTGACAGCTAAGAGCCTGGAGTCTGCTTTGGAGTCTGTGTGTGTGCCCTCTCTCTGTGCCCCTGCTCTGCTCACACTGTGTCTCTCTTTCTCTCAAAAATAAATTAAATAAATAAATAAACATTAAAAAAATTTTTTAATAAATTTAAAAAAAAAGAAAATACCTCCTCCCAGACAGTGGTCCTTAACACTTCACAGGTGCATAGGACTGAGAATCTGGATAAAGGTATGGACCCACTATGGGGGTGGGCAGAAAACTGGCCATCTACACTGTAATGAAATCACATCTCAAGGGTTTCATGGTCTCCCATCTCCCAGACAGTCCACACTCCATCCACTTAGCCTCAATGTCTCCTGACACATGAACAGAGAAGACAGTAATGCAAACTTTTGTCTCCCCCACCCTGTTTCTGAACAAATTTGTTAATAATATTTCACCCATGATAGCTTGGAAGCCCTTCCACTCACAATCTGTTCTGATTCTCCCAACAACCTTGAGAGGTACACGAAAGGTATCAGTAGGCTACATTTTTTTTTAATGTTTATTTTTGAGACAGAGAGAGACACAGCATGAGCGGGGAAGGAGCAGAGAGAGAGGGAGACACAGACTGTGAAGCAGGCTCCAGGCTCTGAGCTGTCAGGACATAGCCCGATGCGGGGCTTGAACTCACGAACTGTGAGATCATGACCTGAGCCAAATTTGGACGCTTTACCCACTGAGCCACCCAGGCGCACCAGAGTAGCCTACATTTTTTACAGAAGAGGAAACCTAAGGCCTCAGTTATTACACCCCTGATTTCTCACTACCTCTTGTAAAACCCACAGGCTAATACAAAAACACAGACTTTTTGCATGCACAAATTCTCTGGGCCTTACATTTTTATTATACAATATTTTTAATTAGGTCCTAATTCTTTTATAAATTCTTTTATTTACACATCTTAATCACTTATCCTGGAATATAAACTCCTAACACGTTGGGTGTTTTGTGTTTACTTATCTGTGCTGTAGGATCTTAATCTTGTTTTAATTGCAACGTGACAATCAGAGTAACAGATACAGCCGGAGAAGAAAATAATAAATTTAGTGATCCATTGAAGGTTGTTGAAAACGCAACTTCAGTCTCAAACATTAACAGCCTTCACTATGGATACACAATCACAACAACCACATCTAAAGGGATGTTTTATTGTTTCGAAGATAGATAATTTATTATATGATGTTATACTATGTTCTCCACTGTGATGTAATAGTGCTATTCAGATAAATTTTATTTTTTTTAATTTTTTTTAACGTTTATTTGTTTTTGAGACAGAGAGAGACAGAGCATGAACAGGGGAGGGGCAGAAAGAGAGGGAGACACAGAATCTGAAACAGGCTCCAGGCTCTGAGCTGTCAGCACAGAGCCCGACGCGGGGCTCAAACTCACGGACCGTGAGATCATGACCTGAGCCAAAGTCGGACGCTTAACCGACCGAGCCACCCAGGCACCCCCAGATAAATTTTAAAATAAGCTCTCTTTTCACCATTATCCGGGACATAGAACAGTTTCAGGAAAGTATGAATGTACAAATAATGGTTAACAATGACTTTTTTTTAATAACCACTTTCTTAAATAACCACTCCACATTCTAAACAATAAAACATGTAGTAAAAGAACCCATATAAGAAAACTTACATACATTACCAATCATAATTTCATAATAATGGGCCTTCAAGATGCCACATATAAATTCAGGGACTTCAACAAGCAATTTCTCACTAATATCGTCTCAGTAAAATGCTTTTCTGTATTTCTCTACCCCTTTCCTGCTCCCCTTAACCTTCCATACTCTTGAAACATTTTCAGCATATGGTAACATGTATTCACCATCACTTCAAGGGACTTATATTTATCCTTCAAAAGAGACATTTATGTTTTAAGGAGAAACTTGTTTAAAGAGAAACTTGTAAAATAAAACTCTTCAACATTCAAAGGAATGAATATCTAATACTGGAATTTCAGGCACTGTCTTGTGGTGGTAAAGATCTTCGAAGGCGAGAGCACCCTCGTATCAGACTATGTACATGACTCATTTTGACAAAGTCAACCCAAGGTCCAAAGCTACTTGGAATACATTCTAAGACCCATGCAGCACAAATGACTTGACAAAATGAAAAGCATGGGCTTTCACAAAGCCCTCCTTCTACCCATTCCTTTCCTTCCTTTAAACTATAAAATTCTTAACCTCATGCCATAAATGTACTTTCCAATGGCCAGGCCAGACAGTCCAATCAAAATGTCATCTTTGGGGCGCCTGGGTGGCTCCGATGGTTAAGCATCTGACTTCAGCCCAGGTATGATCGTGCACTTCATGGGTTCAAGCCCCGCATTGGGTTCTGTGATGACAGCTCAGAGCCTGGAGCCTGCTTCGGATTCTTTGTCTCCCTCTCTCTCTCTGCCCCTCCCCCATTTATGCTCTGTCTCTCTCAAAAATAAATAAACATTAAAAAAATTTTAAATCTATTCCATAATTTGCTTAGCAGATGTCACTTTTTATGACGGTTTACCTTAGCTGACGTCTGCTCTGCCTGAATCATGCTGAGAGACCTGCAATCTGGCATCATGTTCACCCCTTGCCCCCTCACCCTTAGACTCAGACTTTTGGCTCCTTGAACACACCACATTCTCCCTGGCCTCTGAGCCTTTGCAAGTGCTGTTCCCTCTGCCAAGTATCTTCTCAGCCTTCAATGCACCCCCTGCTTTAGCCTATCCTGAACATCTTTCAGGTGTCAGACTAAACACCACCACCATACCCACCCACACTCCACCACTCTCCACCCCCCACCCAGTGAGGCCTCCCCTGAGCTCCATAAAGTAGTTCAGATCACCCTGCTGTCTGTCCCCATAGTACCCGGTACCTCCATTGCTGCCAACTCTCTTCACATTCTACCGCAAGCCCCTGTTAATTGTCTGAACACTCGGACAGATGAAGACAGTGTTACTCTTACACCTAGAGTCTAGCATAGCATGCAGTAGGCGCTCAAAAATGTTTTTGAAGGGCACCTGGTTGGTTCAGTCGGTTGAGCACCTGACTCTTGATTTCAGCTCAGATCATGATCCCAGGGTAGTGGGATCAAGTCCCACATCAGGCTCTGCACTTAGTGTGGAGCCTGCTTGAAATTCTCTCTGTCTCTCTCTCTCTCTCTCTCTCTCTGCCCCTCTCCTTCACTTGTGCTCTTTCTAAGATAAAAAAAAGTTATTTTAATTAAAAATTATTTTAATAAATGAATGAGTGAATGCATACGAAGGCACTTTTGGATTAACATTTGCTGAAAGTAAACCACAAAATAATACAACAGAGGGCTGATTACCCCTGCATAAATTTCATTGTACATATATACCTATATACTACGCACTTGAAGCCTGTTACTGGAAACTTCAAAGCCCTAGGGTGATGTAGAAAAATGTTTTTGTCAACTAAGGGAATCACCTGCGAGGCTGAAGAATAATGGATATTGAAAAATTATACCGTAGGGACACAAATCAGTTGCAGTTTTTTCAACGGAGGCTTGGGCTATATAACTCCGCATGGAAATACAACATGGAGGTAAATCTGCTTTCCAGAGTGGAGAGGGTCCCTTTGATTTATGAACAAGTTTTTCTCATGATCAGGTCACGAGATTGGGGAGCCTAGGTCTCCTAGCTGCTGACAACAACATAGGTGACACAAGTCCCTGGCAAAAAATGGAAGGGCGCGACCGAAACTTTATCGGAACCAAAATATGGGCTCAAGGACCCTGAGCCTGGAACGTAAACTTTCTCCTGCTCTTCATGAGATTGAAAGGCAAAGTCCGGGCGCTTTCTTTCTATTATATATTGACTGAATCTGCGGAGAGCTATGAAACGCTTACCACAAGGACAGCCCAAAATAAATTTAACAACAAGCGCAGATCGACAAGGAAAGTCCTTTGTAATGTTTTCCAGGGCACTACACTTTTTGAACGTTACATACAGGAAAATATTATATGGAGGAAACGTCACTTTACAAGCCTTCAGATGAGGCCTTTTCTATTTTAATGAATGTCATATATAAGGAAATATTCAATGTAACAGTTTCACTGAACTGTATTGTCGGAATAAGCTGCAGTTACTTTGGATTTTCAGCTTTAATCTTGTGAGAAATATATTTCTAAATATCTTTGGCAAGGCGTTCAAGGTTTATTTCCTTCCCAGTGTGGATCTCAACTCAAAAGGTCCAGCCAAGCTCACGTTGGTGTTATTCTTGAGGTTAATTAAAGGCAAACAAATTGACAAAATATCAAATGGGCGGTAAGGACATTTCCATTCGATTATACTTAGGCACTAAAAAAGGGTGTGCGTGAACTTGCTCAGTTTTAAATTACCCTCAGCATTTAAAAACCACCTGGATGGGTTCAAGAAGTAATGTGAGCTGGGAAAAATATGAATTAATGAAGAACACATTTTGGTGATAGGCCTATAAATAAATCGTTTCTACGCATCTAGTTGGCACCCACGGATTGAATAATGCTAATGTAAGTAGACACAGATTTCTAAAGTCTTTTTATGTAAAATGTGGTTGGTTCCTGCTTTCTTGGCTATGCTAATGAATGCCAGGGAGAGTGTAAGCTGTATTTTAACTTTTTGTTTACATCGTTGGACACATGCTGAGAAAGTTCCCATGGAATACCGCTCACCACATGTACATAAAAGGGCCAAGCTCACAGCATTAATCACGTTTTAAAAAATGATTTTGTTTCCCACACTCAAGATAATAGTCCTTTGTTATTTTTAACAACTTTGGCGTATAAGATATGTAATAACTGCTTGAATATAATAGCATAGACTTAGTTACAATAAATCATTAAATTTAATAAGTCTGGGTCGTGACAGACTGCTGATTCTCCTAGATGGTAAGACATTTATCCTTCTTGGAAGCACGCAGGACAAATCCAAAAGCAGATTTCTCTGGCTTTTCAACAGAGCCAGCCTGCATAGGTGGGTTCATTCAGAACTAGAGCATCTTTTTCAGTCAAGAAAGCAAAAAGCTTCAAATTAGGAGGAAAATGCTGAGCAGTTGGGGTGTGCAACAGTTTCTCCCCTTCCTGGGAACCGCGAAGAAAGATCCGTTTGAGATGCAGCAAGGGTAGGGAAAAGGCTAAATGAGAGACACCAGCGTATCACTTGTCTGTGGTCAACATGCTTTCACACCGCGTCTTACCCAGTGGTCCTGGTGACAGCGCACAGGGAAGATAAGGCCAGTAGGAGGGCCCCTCACCCTGAACACAAGGGACAAATGGAGGCCCACATACCACATGCCTAAATATTCAAGTTTTACAGCAAGCAAACAGGCTGTTAAATAAAATACGTAATATGCTCTATCCCCCCCCTCTTAACAAATATACCTTCCTAATAAAATTGAGAAATATGTGCATAAAACTGAAAGTTGGCAAAATATCAAAGAAAACCCAATTCAGTTCTTATTGTGCCTGTCTAGGTGTGCTGTTGATGGCCCAGCAAGGTTTGGGTGGATAATAAAGCACAGAAATAACATAATTCATTTCAGAACCACACATCTAAGTCGTAACAAACATAACACAAACATAAACGTTTGTTAAGCGAACATGAACGCATGTTTATCTCATAACGTTTCTGCAGAGTCACTAGTTATTTGGTATAATCGAGGTGTCCACACAGTTGGCTTCTGTCAGCAGCCAAACCGGATAACCTTTCTTGAGTCCGTGTAGTCCTTAGATGGCTTTTTATTCGTATTAATATGGAGAAACATTGCTCTGCAGAGGCAGTGGCCATTGGCATTGTTAATACAAATTTACAACAGTACTTGTTTCAAAATGGAGCATGAAATTAACAAATCATGTTTGAACATAACATAGGGATACTGATGACAAATTGTTAACACAAAAACATTCCAAAATAATTTAATTACCTTATAGTAATCTCTATCACTTTTATCGGATTTTCAAAGTATTTTAAAGCAGTGTGTACAGCCATATGATATTCCTTTTAAAATTGTCAGTACTGGAATATTATAAGAACTGAAAACAGCAGTGTGCTGCTCAATTTATTCCAATCTCTCTTCAGTTGAAACCATAATTTGCTTTCCAATGACTAGAAAATATTCTTTATAGAAATTAGTTGGGGAAATATTTTGCACCTGAATCTTTTTCTGCCGAGTCAGGAAATATTTCTATTTCTAGTTGTAATTCCTTTCTGTTTTAATGAAACGCCACTTTTGTTGCATATTTAACATGCAGCTTCTTGCAATTTCTCCAAGGTTTTCTCCAAAGTTTGGGGCTTTTTTTTCTTTTTTTTTTTTTCTTTAAGTTTTTAAGCCTTTTAAAAATGAAGCAGCCAAGCACATCTCTGTATGTGTGTGGTCATTATTTTTTCCTAACATTAATAGCAAACAATACAGACACTCAAAATTAAATTCGTTTTCTACTAAAAATCACAGCTTGATTTTTATTTGAGGAGCTTCTCAACATAACTTTTGAAATCCAGTTACTGAGTAATATTTACTTTTTTGTGTAAATTCTCCCACTTTTGTATCCAATAAATGATCTAATTTGAATTCTCCACCCAAGAGGGGAGTCACATTTCTTTTATTATTTTCATTATTTGTATTCATATTTATTCATGTAGCCATTCTATTGACAACTTTGGAGATCATTCCTACCAAATCCAAAAATTTTTCGTGTTTATAGAAATATTGGGGAGAGGTTGATACAAGGGTACAAACTTCCAGCTGGAAGATGAATAAGGTCTGAGGACCTGATATATAACACGGTGACTATCATTGATAACATTGTATTATATCACTGGAATTTGCTAAGACAGTAGAACTTATTTGTTCTCACCAAAAAATATGTGTGTTGATGGTTGTGTGAATCATCTAGATGGGAGGAATTCCCTAGCAATGTAAATGTTTATCAAATCATCACAACAGACACTTGAAATATCTTACAATTTTATCAATTATACCTCAATAAAGCTGAACAAAAACTTATTGTTGCAAAAGCATCATTGTGCTTTGCTGCAAATTGGACACATGATATATCATCTTTAATATCCTTTTAAGAACATTATACCAATGATATGGATTCTGTTCTACATTTACTTCTTTGTTGAAAAATATGTCATTTATTTAGTCCTTTTGTTCACTTGCTTAGTATTTGTTAATTTTATGTGCTTGTGGCATTTCCTGTTCTTTTTTTCTAGCTTAGCTCTCCTTTTTTTTTCAGTTTAGTTATTCTTTAATAACAGTTACTCATATTGCAAAATATTCCATGCATAATGTATTTAATCACTTTCCATTTGGTTGGGATTCAATCTTGGTTACGTTTTATTTGTTTGCCACTTTACAATTTCGTTGTCTTTTAATCAAACGTGTTTCCAATCACAAATATCTTTATGGGCCCAAACCATTTATGAACGTTGGTTGAGAAGTATATAACAGCAGGTCACAAGACACTTTGTCTTTAAACTTAGACTATAACAACTTCTTGCCCGGTTTGAAAGATTTGCAGTTTAAAATGAAACATACGACACATAGAGGAATTTTAGGTCAGTGAAACTGCTCTGTATGATACAATAACGGTGGACACGTGTCGCTCTACATTTGTCCAAACCTACAGAATGTACAACACTAACAGTGAACCAAGATGTGAACTATGGACTCTGGACGATAACGATGTGTCAACGTAGGTTCATCAGTTGTAACAAATGTAGCACATTGATGGAGGGTAGCACATTTTGATAATGGGGGAGGCCGTGCATGCGGGAGGGCAGAGAGGATGTGGGAAATCTTTGCACTTTCCACTCAGTTTTGCTGTGAACCTAAAGCTATTCTAAAAAGTAAAATCTATAAAAAAGGAAACATAAATTTTCTGCCACATTTATCCAATGGAAAACTGTAATCACTGATTTGAATCAGATTGTGCTCTGCTAGAAACTTTCTCGTTTGTGTCAGGATATGACAACCATTTTCCAGAATCATCATCCAATAAACAGAGTGAAGTGCCAGAGTTTTGACTTTTTTATCCAATTTTCAGATTTTATGAATGTATTTTTCTTCAATTTCTGACAAGCATGCCAGAATTCTATTCTCTGTCTCTGAATCATGAATTTGATGTGAATAAATTTTTTAAGTTTATATAGTTATTTTGAGAGAGAGAAGGAGAGAGTGCATGTGCAAGTGGGGGCAGAGGGAGAGGGAGAGAGAGAATCCCAAGCAGGGTCCGTGCTGTCAGCTCAGAGCCTGACACGGGGCCCCAGGTTAGGAATGGTGACATCATGACTTGAGACAAGAGTTGGACCCTGAACCGACTGAACCACCTAAGCGCCCCTGATGCGAATAATTTTGTCTTTCATTTTCGCTGTTTTGATCAGTGACTATGGTTTCATTTGTTGCGAATTTGTCATAGCAGAAATCCAATGTGAATTTCATGTGGATAATGTCCCTTGCTCGTTTTCATTGTGTCTTCTTTAAATAATTTATAATGTCCTGCTTACAAATTTTATGTGAGCAATGCTGTACAGGAGTCTGCTCACTTTCTTAGCTTCTGGTTATTTAAATTTGGAGGATTAGGGGCGCCTGGGTGGCGCAGTCGGTTAAGCGTCCGACTTCAGCCAGGTCACGATCTCGCAGTCCGTGAGTTCGAGCCCCGCATCAGGCTCTGGGCTGATGGCTCGGAGCCTGGAGCCTGTTTCCGATTCTGTGTCTCCCTCTCTCTCTGCCCCTCCCCCGTTCATGCTCTCTCTCTGTCCCAAAATTTAAAAAAAAAAAACGTTGAAAAAAAAATTTTAAAAATAAAAATAAATTTGGAGGATTAACTTGAAGAGTTTCTCTCTCCTATTACTTTTTAGTTTTTACCTTATTTCAATTTCTACTTTTATCATGATTCAAATTGTACATGTTCTCAATGATCTAAAGCAGGTGTTAGCAAACTGTATCTGTAAAGGCCCAGAGAGTAATCATTTTTGGCTTTTCAGGTCATACCGTATCTGTAGCAATTACTCAGCTCTGATGTTGTACCATGAAAATAGCCATAGACAATATACAAAAATATGGGCATAGACAATATATATAAATATAGGCATGGATGTATCCCAATAAAACTTTATATAAAAACAAATGGCAGACCAGATTTGACCCACAGGTACTCGTTTGCTAAACTCCGATCTAAAGAATTAAAAAATAAAATACTGTTTCCAAAGTATAAAAAAAAAAAATAAAGGTACAAAAGGAAAACTATTTTTCATGTTTCTTATTTTCTTCCCTAAAATAATCAAAACCATACATTACAATTAAAGGACAAAATAAAAATTATAATCAGTATCAAAATTTAAAACAGAAGATACACATAAAAATGAAATTTTAATGTAATTTCTGAAAATGTAATTACATCTCTTTTTTTATTTTTATTTTTTTGTTTGTTTATTTTTGAGTGAGAGAGAGAGAGAGAGAGAGAGAGACAGAGTGCGAGCAGGGGAGGGGCAGAGAGAAGGAAACACAGAATCCAAAGCAGGCTCCAGGCTCTGAGCTGTCAGCACAGAGCCAGATGTGGGGCTTGAACCCATGAGCCTTGAACCCATAAGCCCTGAGATCATGACCTGAGCCGAAGTCCGACGCTTTACCTACTGAGCCACCCAAGCACCCCTGAAAATGTAATTACCTCTTATTAATTTTTTTAATGTTTATTTAGTTTTGAGAGAGAGAGAGCAGGGAAGGGTCAGAGAGAGGAGGACAGAGATTCTGAAGTGAGCTCTATGCTGACATCAGAGAGCCCGATGTGGGGCTTGACTTCACAAACTGTGAGATCATCACTTGAGTGGAAGCCAGACGCTTAACTGACTGAGCCACCCAGGTGCCCCCTTATTAAAAATTTTTGTAAAAATAAAACCATTCACAACTGAAACATTCAATGTCGACCTAACAGCCAATGTACAGAATCAATTTCATAAGAAAGACAAATACTATATGGTGTCACTTATATGTGGAATCAAAAAATAAAAAGAATTCGTAGAAACGGAGAGCAGGAATGTGGTTGCCAGGGGCAGGGTGCTGGGGGAAACGAGTAGACGGTGGTCCAAGGGAGCAAAATGTCAGTTGGAAGATGAGTAAGTTCTGAGGCTCCAATATACAGCATGGTGATTATAGCTAATAATACTGTGTTATGGGGCACGTGGGTGGCTCATTCAGTGGAGCATCTCACTTTGGCTGCGGTCATGATCTCGCGGTTCACGAGTTCAGGTCCCGAGTGGGGCTCTGTGTCCGGAGCGCTCAGAGCCCGGATTAGGCTTCGGGTTCTGTGTCTCCCTCTCTCTGCGCCCCTCCCCGACTTGTACTCTGTCTCTCTCTCTCTCTCAAAAATAAATAAACATTAAAAATAATAATAATAATAATAATACTGTGTTATGTACTTGAAAATTTGCTAAGGCAGTAAATCTTAAACATCCTCACCAAATAAACAAACAAACAAACAAACTGAGATGATAGATGTGTTAATTAACTTGGCTGTGGTAACCAATTCATAATGGATACAGATATCAGAGCATCACATTGTACACTTTAAACATATGCGATTTTGTTTCTCGGGGACACCTCAGTAAAACTGGAGAAAAAAAAGAGTGTCATGGTTCACATGTTTCATCTAGACGTATATATATTTCTAAGTACTATGAATTATTTGACACTGTAAAAGGCGATTCAGACACTGTGTTCAGCTATTTGCATACCTCCCTAATTCCAGTTTCCAGGAATTGGAACACAAGTGCATCTGGGAGGGCGCACCTGGGTGGCTCAGTCGGTTGAGCATCCGACTTCGGCTCAGGTCACCATCTCACTGTAAGTTCGAGCCCCCCAGTGGGCTCTCTGCTGTCAGCACAAAGCCTGCTTCGGATCCTCTGTCTCCCTCTCTCTCTGACCCTCCCCCACTCTCTCTCTCTCTCAAAAATAAATAAACATTAAACAAAAAACAAAAAAGAACCCAAATGCATCAATCTGCTTGGGCTGCCATAACAAAAAAAAAAAAAAAAAATAGGCTGAGTGGCTTAAACAATACAAATGTATTTCTCCCATTTCTGGAGGCTAGAAGTTCCAGATCACCATCCAGCAAGGTTTGGTTTCTGATGAGGACTCTCCCTGGCTTGCAGACAGCTGCTTTCCTGCTGCAGTCCCCGTGGCCTTTCCTCTGAGCCCATGCCAAGAGAGAAAGATGAAGAGAAAGGGATCATTTGGTATCTCTTCTAACAAGAGCACTAATCCTATTCGATTAGGGCCCATCCGTATGACGTCACTGAAACTTAGCTACCTCCTTCAAGGGCCTATCTCTAAATACTGTCACATTTTGGGGGTTAGGACTTCAACATATGAATTTGAGGAAGCACAATTCAATTCTTGACAAGGAAAAGCGGGAATATAGACACTCAGCACTACCTCTTTGTTCAAGAAAATATTGTGTCAATGTTATTTGACAGAAGGGATTTGGCAAATTGATTTATTTTTGCTCTGCTCAAGTATTTTTATCCCACATTTCAAAGCAGTGTCTGTCTCTGACATTGGCAGGGACACAATCCCCAAGCCTTCATGGAATTAGGGCACTGGAGCCTTTGCTTCATGGATAAAGTTCAAGAAAAGTAGAGATGCATTTCCTTGGAACTGAATAGTATTTATGCTATACAGGGCCTTCTAAAGGGGGGGCGCCCAGGTCAATGGCCCCTCTGGCCTTGTCTAAGGTGATCATCTCTACAAGCATTACACAGATGAATGGAAAGAGATCAGCAGCCTGTTTAACCTTGAAAACAGTCCAAGTCAGGACCTGGGATAGGTTACATTTTTCTTTTTTTTTTTAATGTTTATTTATTTTTGAGAGAGGCAGAGAGAGAGTGAGCGGTGGAGGGGTAAAGAGAGAGAGGGAGACACAGAATCAAAAGCAGGCTCCAGGCTCCAAGCTGTCAGCACAGAGCCCAATGCAGGGTCTGAACTCACAAACTGCGCGATCATGACCTGAACCGAAGTCAGATGCTCAACCGACTGAGCCACCCAGGCACCCGTAGGTTACATTTTTCAAACTACATTTACCTTTCATGGCAGGATATCAGTACTTTGTATAGATCAATATTAAATATATTTGGTCAAGGATAGAGGCTTGAATTGCATTGTTGAAAAAAATGAGTGAATGAATGCTTATGTAGCCTTAAAACTTATAAATATGAAAACATTGTAGTGTAGTAGCCATTTTATAGTTGAGTAAACTAAGAACAGAAAGGCCAGTTATGCCCAGAGTAGCGCTTTATAGTTACTAAGGCAACACAAATATCACACAACTACTGTTTCAATGTAATGGTCCCTTGGGTTATTCTGTCATACATGTCAAAATTATTAATCCAGAAAACATTAGTGTCTTAACATGAGGGATTGGACCACCTCCTGAGCAAGATTTCATCCTGTCAGTTATTCCTTATCAGATCTAATTAAAAAAAAAATACACACACACACACACACACACACACACACACATATATATATATATATATATATATTGCCTTCAGAGAAGAAGTAGAATTCTGAAGAGATTTAGAGGTGTGGAACACAGCAAAGCATTGGTCATTGAGAATTTTACATATCCAGTACCTTCCATTGTAATAGTGCCCAACGGTGATAGCCTACAGGTGTGGACAGTGGTTCTATCACAGAAGGTATCTTGAACTGTGAGCACCAGAAACTCTTTTGGATGCTATGTACTAAGCCCATTTTGTCACTTATATGATTCTCCTACGACTAACATCAAGAAAGTTGATGATGGGGAATGTAAATTGGCACAGCAACTGTGGAAAACAATTTGGAGGTTCTCAAAACATCAAATATAGAAATTCCATATGATCTAATAATTCTACTACTGGGTACTTACAACCAAAGAAAACAAAACCACTAATTCAAAAAGATATATGCATCCCTATGTTTATTGCAATAATATTTATAATAGCTAAGATGTGGAAGCAATCTAAGCACCCGTTGTTGGACAAATGGATAAGGAAGATGTCGTATAGATGCATACAACAGAATATTTGCAGCCTTAGAAAAGGATGTGATTATGCCATTTGCAACAACATGGATGGACCTAGAGAGTTTTATGCTAAATGAAATGAGTCAGATTGAGAAAGGCAGATTCCCTATGATTTCAATCAGATGTAGACTTTAAAAAAACAAATGAACAAACACACGAAAAGCTGAATCAGACCTACAAATACAGAACAAATTGATGGTTGCCAGAGGGGAAGGGGGGGGGTAGAAGGTGAACAAAATGGGTGAAGGGGAGTGGGAGATACAGGCTTCTAGTCATAGAATGAATGTGTCATGGCAATAAAAGGCACAGCATAGGGAATATGGACAATGATATTGTAACAGTGTTGTATGGTGACAGATGCTAGCTACAATTATGCTAAGCTTAGCATGACACATAAAAAAAAAGTTCAATCGCTATGTTGGACACCTGAAACTAATGTAACCTGTGTATCAACTGCACTCAAATGTAAAAGAATTTGGAGGGGCACCTGGGTGGCTCAGTCAGTTGAGCCTCCGACTTCAGCTCGGGTCATGATCTCACGGTTCATGGGTTCCAGCCCCGCATCAGCAGCTTAGGTCAATCTCAAGGTTCATGAGTTCAAGCCCCGCATCGGGCTCTGTGCTGACAGCTCAGAGCCCGGAGCCTGCTTCGGATTCTGCGTCTCCCTCTCTCTCTGCCCCTCCCCCACTCACGCCCTCACTGTCTCTCAAAGAATGAATAAACGTTTTTAAAAAGTCTTTTTAAATAAAAATAAATGGACTGTTGCTTTTGCTACTCAGACTGTGCCCAGAAGAGAACGTTAAAAGAAAATGATTACTTTTCGTTCTTATTTTGAGTGTGCAGTGTGGGGTGGTATGAAAACTCTGGGCTAGTGTATCGTTAATAGGTTCTAGGTACCGTTCTCTCACTGAATGTGTATCTTTTACACTTTCCCGCATATCCATTCCCTCTTCTAGAAAATGTGGTAGTTAAATTGTCAGGGAACTCCCATGTTTCGGGATGCCTCAAGGACTCAGGAGGCCTCGGACACTGCGAGGGGAGAGGGGCCAAGGATTCTTACATCCACCAGCCTTCAACTAGAGCAGCTTCAGATTCATATGTTTTTCCTATTGGGTGCCCACTTTCTTGTAAAATGTCACTCGAAGAAATAATTCTATGCAAAAAAAAAAAAATTTGAAAATTACTTGACCAGATGAACACTGAGGTCTAACCCAAAGAATGTTCTAGCATATCAACTGCTACATTCCTTTTAAAAACTGTAGACTTTGGGGTAGTCAGATTCAAACCAGCTGTGGCTCGGTTAGGATCCCCAGTTGCCGACAACAGAGCTCACGTAAACTCTAGTTTAAATAGAAAAAAGACTTTTATTTTCAAAAGGAACTTGCACAGTTCCCAAATTCTGTGGGAGGGGGAGGGAGTAAAACCCAGGGGCGATGCAGCCAGGTACAACCCCCAAACACAGACGGACCGTGCCACAGAAAAATCCACTGCCAACTCCACCAGACACAGAAACTCAGCTCACACCACCAGCCCTGAACTCTGGCCGCTAGAACATCCACCACCATTCCCTTTACACACACACACACACGCATGCACACACACACACACACACACACGTGCAGGAAAATGTGAAAGATACACATTTAGTGACAGAACAGTAACTGCACACTAGCCCACACGCATTCCCCCTGGTACATACTTCCCAAGGTGACTGACTTCAAATTCACAGTATTGTGTGGGACATCCGACCGGTGTCCCAGCTGCAGGCAAGTCAAATCAAGGACGTGACCTTCCCTCTTAAAGAAACAAGAATCACATGGCAGGAAGGTTCCCCCGGATGTAGGAAAGGTATTCAGAAGATGCCGGACAGCAGAAGCATTGCTTCATTTCTCTTGTTGTTCAAGAAATCTTTGAGTGCCTACAATGTGTCTGCTGCTCTTCTGGGCCCTGGGATAAAACAACAAAATAGGGAAAAGTCCTCTTTCGTGAGAGTTTACGTTCTAAAGGGGCAGCCGGACAACAAACAAGGGAGCAAATAAATGTTCAACGTGTCGGATGCTGATTAAGTGCTACAAAATAAAACAAGCAGGAAAGAGGGGCAAAGAATAAGTGGGAGCCATCCTGACAGGGGGGTCCAGGACACGTCACTAAGAAGACTGCACTTGAGCAATAATACATAGTCTACTACCTCCAGGCAGAGACACCCCCAGCACATGCAAAAGCCCGGAGGTGAGCCAACTATGTTCTACACACCGTGATAAGTCTCACGGACCCTTTAGGCGGACGTGCGAAGCCCAGAGTCGAACTCTGTGTTATCTAGTATTCCTAAGAGCTTTAACATTTTTCCACACTTAAAATTCCCAACTCGCAACGGTGGGGGCCCGCAAGGCGCTTGTAAAAATCCAAGACTACTGAAGGAGGCCACCAGCAGGAAGCAGAGTTGCTTCCACCGTGGACACAACGTGTGCGGCTGTACACAGAGGTGGATTCTGGGTCAGCAAGAGCCAACCCTGGAGTCGAGGCCCTTGTTCCAATTCTGTGGTAGCTGCTACAGTAGCGTCTTATAAAGACAGAGATGTCCTTACCGCCAGACGCCTGTGTGTGGAGGGCAACACCTGACAGTGGGTGGATGACACTCCCCACATACTGACATCAACTCATTCTGAAGAGTAGCAAGATCAGCATTTGTACAAAGCAGCAAATGACTTTCTGCGCAATGTGTAGGAAGCGGATATAAATCCTGCCTGTGGCTTAATGTTATTTCAGTACGCACATTTCCATTCCCATACATGTGTTCGCTTGCTCACTCTACCGGCAGACCCTCAGTTAGGAGTTTGAGAAACAGCTAAGAGTTGGATGAAGTCAGAAGAGGGAAAGGATATTTGTTACAGATGATGTGAAGCCTCACAGAAACCAAGGATGGGAAAATGCTGGAAAAGAGACTCGAACCTCTATGGGCTCACTCTCTGCCCCATTCCTCTCTTCTCTCTTCTACTTTCTACACATTGGCTTCTGTTTTTCTGGTTGGAAACATGGCAGCCAACAGCCCTAAGCTTTACATGGCACAGTACAGGAATCTAAAGGGTTTGAATTCCAATAACAAAATTTCCAAGCATGAACCCTGTGATATAATAAAGAATATATCTGGGCTTTGTCCTTGGTTCCTTGCAGAGTTTCAAAAACCGTTGGAATTTCCTGAATGATAAATGTCTTTGTTATGTTAATGGAGTGATTTTTGGTGAGCTCCCGAAGATCAAAGATGGCTTCTGGGACAGCCTTCACTGTCTGGCTGTCATCAGAAAGACTTGGCATGTGACTAGACAATTGGAACTTCTCGGGAGGAAATGGGTGCTGGAGACTGAGTCTAATCACATGGCCAAAGATTTCATCAATCGTGCCTCTTAATGAAACCCCAACAAAAACTCAACACCAAGGCTCTTTCTGGTTGGTGAAGATAGAGATGTGCCAGGGAGTGAGATGCCCTGACTCCATGGGGAAGAAGCATGGAAGGTCTATGCTTGAAACCCTCCCAGACCTTGCCCTGTGCAGATTTTTCATCTGGCTGTTTCTGAGTTGTGTCTTTTATAATAAAATTATAATCGTGAATATAGCACTTCCTTCAGTTCTGTGAGATCTATTAAATTATTGAAACTGAGGGGTGCCTGGGTGGCTCAGTCGGTTAAGCATCCAACTCCTGACTTAGGCTCAGGTCATGATCTCGCCGTTAGTGGGTTTGGGCCCCATATCGGGATCTACGCTCACTGCACAGAGCCTGCTTCGGAACTTCTGTCTCCCCTTTCTGGCCTTCTGTCACTCGTGCACTCTCTATCTCTCTCTCTCTCTCTCTCTCTCTCTCTCTCAAAAATCAATAAACGTTAAAAAAAATACGGAAACTGAAAGAGCCATAGAAACCCCCAAATTCAGAGCAGGTCAGTCAGAAGTGTGGCTGACCTGGGGACCCCACTTGCATCTGGTTTCTAAGGTGAGGGCAGTTTTGCAGAGGACTGAGCTCTTAACCTGTGGAGTCTGGTGCGAATTCCAGGCAGTTAATGCCAGAATTGAATTGTAGTTAACCCATTTGGGAAGGGAACAACAGACTCTGACTAGCCAAGCCTAATTAATGAGGCCAAAATAGTGGGGTAATTTGATTAGCCCAGCTTGGATCTTCTTCCCACCCCAAACCAATGAATAGTCACATCTATAAACACAGCGACATCTATGGCAATCACACAAATTTAGAGGAGAGGGACACTTCCTAGAAAAGAGGTGTTTTCTCAAGCCTACTCAGATATACAGACGGCTCTCCGAGGCTAGAAATTCATGCAATCATGCCACGTAGCTAGTACATGTAATCCTGAACTTCTAAAATGAAAAAAAAAAAAAAAAAAGACACTTTCAGCAGCTAAAACGTCTTATATTAAAATTGAGAGTTTATAAATAGTAACTGGATCTTCTAAACAATCAGCTGTAAATTCCATGTGTCTAGGAAATTATTCGGTGTTTTTCTCAAGTATGTATTTTCTTTGGCAAAATAGATGAGTAGTCTCCTCCACGCAGCCCCGAAAATAAATATAAGGCCTATTCTGGCATTACATATGCGAGAGAGTAGTTTCCCATGTGGTATTGTGGTAAGCTATAATATGACTGCAAAGAACTAAAGCCTTGTAGATCTAAAAGAATAAAGACGGGGGTGAGTGAGTGGCTCAGTCCGTTAAGCGTCCAGCTTCAGCTCAGGTCATGATCTCACGGTCCGTGAGTTCAAGCCCCACATTGGGCTCTGTGCTGACAGCTGGGAGCCTGGAGCCTGCTTCGGATTCTGTGTGTGTGTCTCTCTCTGTGCCCTTCCTTCCCCCACTTGTTCTCTCTCTCCCCCCCCCCCCTCAAAAATAAATAAGCACTAAAAATTTTTTTTAAAAATAAAAGAATAAAGGTGAACATGATCTATGTTCAGTCACCAGGTACACACAAGAAAGAGGATGCTTTTACCCTGCTCTGCTACTGTCTGCCTACACAAGTCTGCCCTCACACCCTGAGAATGTGTTCTGTATCTCATACCACCCCAACACAGTACTTCATATATTAGCTCTTAGCTCTCTCTGTTGTAGTTGTCTGGAAATTCATCTGTTCCCCCAGAACACTCTACAGGAATTGAGAACACAGGCTGCCTTCTATTCTGTTTAGTCCTCAAGACAAGCGTAGTGCCTAGGACACAGAAGGAGCACAATAACTATCAGTTATATTTGCATTGTTTGTCTCTGGCAATGACCTAAATCCTCTTGAGTGTTGGTTTGCTTACGAGTAAAATGAAGGTAATTATAATCCTTACTTCACTGGGTTGTTATGAGGACTAAATGCTCCATAAATGCTGCTGTTGTTGCTGTTGATAACTGGGGCCCAGTCAGTAATCATTATTCACTGATTAGAAGCCATCAGGCCCAAAAGCAAGCTATTTATAGGTGGAGAAATCACAAGAGAATATTTCACAAGAGGTCCAAGTGACTGTTCTCAAAATAAGCAGCAAATGAAATCGCACTATTCAGACAGACGTCCCCTTTCCTGGCATCTCCATAGTCATTACACCCTGGGTATTATTAGAGCTTTTAAAATACATGTCAACCTATATTTACTACCTGTTACTCATTTGTTTGTAACAAATCACCAATGTAACTTATTAGAAGTCAGATAATATAATTTTAGTTTACTTTCTGCTGCATGTTTAAAAACTTTATTAGATTTTGTGGCATTGCAATACAGAAAACGACAATTCTGGTGCTTTTTCTCTTTGTTTCATTAAACGACTTTGCTCCAGAGTACTTGACGTTTGTTGTTTGCTTTTTTAGCAGTCCAGCTCTGTTCCTTACTAATTCATGTCCTCTACCCTGCAATGTTAGTCAATAAAATAAACATATTATGGAAGCAATTTATAATAGACACAAATTATGTCATTAAGAAATCATTCTTATGCTTAGGCTCTATGAAAATCAAGAATCATAACATCCCCTTAGTGCCATAAATTTTTAAGAAATTTCAAGACACACACACACACACACACACACTTTGAAAAGAGCAAATACACACGAAGTTCCAGCAGGCAAAGAAAATCTCTTTTTAACCCAAAATAACAATAATTCTTCGGAAGGAACCTCTGAGATGTCATCTAGAAAATAATGCTACTAAAAATAATGACAGGTGCAAGCTGAGAATTAGAACTATAGTTACACATGATACCCAGGCAACCCCTGAAAAAAGAAAATGATCTGTTTTCAAAAGTCATACTTACTGGGGCACCTGGGTAGCTAGTCAGTTAAGCGTCTGACTCTTGGTTTCAGCCTAGGTCATGATTTCCTGGTTTGTGGGTTCGAGGCCCGTGCTTGGCTCTGAGCTGACAGCTGTGGAGTCTGCTTGGGATTCTCTCTCCGTCCCTCTCTGCTCCTCCCCCACTGACTCTCTATGTCTCTCTCTCAAAATAAATAAACATTTTTCTTTAAAAAGTCACACTTGTCAAAGATGTATTTTGTAATTAGTAACGGCAATGCCATTAAAAAAATTTTTTTGTGGGGCACCTGGGTGGCTCGGTCGGTTAAGTGTCTGACTTCGGCTCAGGTAACGATCTCGCAGTCTATGAGTTCAAGCCCCACGTTGGGCTCTGTGCTGACTGCTCAGAGCCTGGAGCCTGTTTCAGATTCTGTGTCTCCCTCTCTCTCTGCCCCTCCCCTGTTCATGCTCTGTCTCTCTCTGTCTCAAAAATAAATAAACGTTAAAAAAATTTTTTTTTAATTTTTTTTGATGGAGAAGGAGAAGAAAGCTCACCAGCTAGAATTCAAATGTATTACCTTAAATAAAGGTACTTGACACTTGCCAACCACTGAATTAATTTGACAGAAAAACTGAAGTTATTTGAATATTAATTGCATGATGAGAATTTATGTTGGCCGGAAGCCATTTTTAAGAGCTTATTACTTTAAGGTGATTTCTAAAACTCTTCCATTAAGAACACTATTCCAAAACTCCCGGAGTGTATTTAAATGTGGAGTAAGCTGTCTACTGCCCAGAAGACCCTGCAAGCAGTTTCATTGAAAACACGCTGATAATGCCTCTGTCCTTTCAAATATACAAAAGTGATTTTGTTACTGAAATCACACATTCTGTCCTTAATTGAGATTATAATCGTCAGTCTTTGCCCCAAACAAGTTCTTAGGGAATTATACACCAGGTCGTCTACTTGATTTTGACCCACGGTAAAATGTCACAATTTGCCGTCCGTGATCACAACTTTGGCATCTCGATAGTGGCATGCGAGGCATGTCGCTTCCTGAATTGTTGCCAGCTAACGTTCATTTTGATATATGACTATCACCAGGGAAATTCAGACCCGTTCAGCCACTTATGTCTCACGTTAATACTCCCAAGAGGTTTTATGAAAGGCGCCAGCATTGCTACCCATTAGGAGTTGTCATGCAGTGTTTTATTTTGATATTTTACTTCACTGATTTTCATCATAGTTTCCTACCTAGGTTCCAGACACTATGACTGCATTCATAAACTTGCATATAATATGCATGTGAAATCATATTTCCTTCTTGGACGTGTTAGCAAAATTCCATCTGTCTGTTCCTTTTTAAACTGCTGAGTTTTCCACATTGAAAAGAGAATTGGGTTACAATTACCTACTGTGGCTTTTCATCAAAATAACGTTTTAAGTTGTATGTAATATTGTTCCATGTTATCCCTTGCCTGGGGAGTTTCAAAGATCTCACACACCCAGATTTTTCTACAATGAACCCAAAGACAGATTAAAGCATTTTCAAGTTGACAGGAATTTTTAGAGATTTTTCTAGCCTAACCCCGTCATTTTTCAGATAAGAAAGTTCAGCTCAAAAAGATTAGAGAAGCAGGAGTGCATGTGGGTGAGAATGTGAATTCTGGGGCCAGACTGCCTGGGTTCAAGGATGTCTCCACCACAGTCTTGTGGTGGGACGTTGCCAACTCACTTCACTTTTCTGTGCCTTCATTTCTGTGTCTGCAAAATTTTGACAATAATATCTGTTATATAGGGTTTATGTAAGAATTTACATGAGCTAATAGATTCATTACTAGGAAAAACAGTTCTTCTCCAGGCCCATAACTTCAGTGAAGAGGGAATTTCCTTAAGTACCCCTTAGTATGACCTTGGAAGAAGGGGTAGAATGGGGGAGCCCAGATCTTTGCCCTCCCTTTATCCTGGGATTAGCTACCCACAGAAGACTCAACTTTTGTTCTCTTCAATACGGGGTGCCCTTAGGATGCCCTTCAGTGGAAAACCTATCAGTCAACTAGCAAAGCCCAAGACTGAATGTAGAAATCTATCGTATCCCAGGGCTCAGCATTTGGGAGCCTGTCGTTTCTTGCCAGGCTGTCTGATAATAGCTTCATTTAAAGGTGATATCTGGTTCTCCATCTGACCAGTTGTTCTCTCTCTCATTTGGTTCAGAACTCTGGCAAGAAAACACCAACATAAAGTGCGTAGTTCAGAATGCTTCACACAGAATGAGCACTCAAGTAGCATTAGCTGTTAACCGTCATTATTGTATCTTGCTCTAAGTTGCTTCAACACCAAAATTAACATTACAAACCAGATCCCTTAATTACAGTGCTAAGAGCTGATCTATGAACAGAAAAAAAAGGACCTTTGATTATTTAATACAGTAGGGTCATATAATAATGTTTCGATTTCACAGTTCTTCAGATCCACTTAACAATCAATCCCTGTGCCCTTATTTGAAGCAAACATACGCTATAAATATTGACCAAATATTCTTTGGGACCTACAATTCAAATAACAGTTATTTATATTTTTGCATAAAATATTTAAGTCAGGGGTGCCTGAGTGGCACAGTTGGTTAAGCGTCTGACTCTTGATTTCACCTCAGGTCATGATCTCACAGTCGAGACTGATCCTTGCGTCGGGCTCTGTGTTGGGCATGAAGGCTGCTTGAGATTATCTCTCTCCCACACCCTCTGCCTTTTCCCCATTTGTGTGCATGTGCTGACTCTCTCGTTTAAACAAATTAAGTTGTATCTTGATATTTTGAGATACAAAAATATGGAAGTAAAAAAAAAACAAAACAGCCACGCAGTGTTCGTTTCTCACATGAAGAACCCACATTTCTTGGATTTGAGTTTTCAGTTTAAAAAATGCTTCATTCCTCATTTTTATAATTTGAGGTTATATTTTCCTCTTAAATTTGCTATTTGGCCCTCCCCACAATTACATATACATAGACACACACACATACACACACTCCGTATAGACCATACACATAGGGGGAATATTTTACTTGTTAGTAAATTTATTTGTTTTAATTTCGTAGTCTAATAAGAATTTCTATGAATGTTTGTACAGTAGAACAATGAATAAGAGATTTTAAGTTTCTTTAGAGAAATTCCAAGATCTTTTTCAATTGTGTCATTCATCATAAATCAGACCATATCAATTCCTTACTTAAAACCTCCGACATCTTCTCACCCCATGTAGAATCAAATCCTCTAGAGCCCTTTATGATCTGGCCCTGCCTCCTCTCTGACTTCACCTTCGGGGAACCCTCCCTGTCATTCAGGGCCTTCCAGCCAGTTTACCTCCTCGCTGTGCCGGGACATGCCAAGAGTATCTCCATCTTGGACATTTGAACTTGCTCTTCCCTTTGCCAAGAACTGTCTCCTGTCAGACATTTGCTTAGCTCACCCCCTCACTTCACTCAAATGCTGTCTCTCAGACCATTCCTCACCATCTTTGTTCAAAGGTCCCCACTCTCACACTCTATCACTCTGTATCACTTTATCTTGTCTCATTATCTTCATAGCCCTTATCACTACTTCATAATATATAGAGGTCACTTATTTCTTTATTTTTTTGTCCCCCCCTATTAAGATGGGAGTTACAAAAAATTAGAGATTTAATTTACTTTACACCTGTATCTCAAGAACTTGGCAAATATTAGGCACTCAAAAATGTGTTGAATTGATAAATAGCAAATGAATCCTTGGTGTGCCAGTACTTAGCAAAGTCCCCGGCTCATCGTGAGCACTGGATAAGTGATGGCTGAATCAATGAATAAAATGTTTTGTTCAATCAAAAAATATTGCACCCGGAAAAAAAGGTGTGACCCACGTGTCTTCAGACGTCTTAGAAACTTACCGGAGACAGAATAATTTTTAAATGATACATAATACTGCACTAAGCTGTATGCAATCAGTTCTACAGTAATTGTGTCTCAATCAATGATATAGCTAATAAGTTCATGACTGCTCACAAAGCAGAGTCTGATAAAGGCCGGAATTCTCAAGTCAGAATTCACTAGGTAACCATTTGAGATAAATCTTAAAGGACTTATCAAATTTGGATAGATAAAGAGGAGTTGTTGGGGGGGAGAATATCACAAGTAGGAAGAAAAAAAGCCAGTCGTGATGGAATTGTATTTTCTTTTTTTGTTTTGTTTTGGTTTTGGGTTTGGGCTTTGGGTTTTGGGAACTGTATTTTCTTAATATTTTTTCAAGTAAAAGTTTTCTGTTGGAAGTACAGTTGACTCTTGAACAATAAGGGTTTGAACTGCACAAGTGCAATTACACACAGATTTTATTTTTAATGCTTTTATTTATTTTTGAGACACAGAGAGACAGAGCATGAGCAGGGGAGAGGGCAGAGACAGAGGGAGACACAGAATTGGAAGCAGGCTCCAGGCTCTGAGCTGTCAGCACAGAGCCTGATGTGGGGCTTGAACTCACGGACTGTGAGATCATGACCTGAGCTGAGGTCGGACGCTTAACCGACTGAACCACCCAGGTGCCTCCTACACACAGATTTTTTTAAATAATACAATACTGTAAATGTATTTTCTCTTCCTTTAATTTTCTTAATAACATTTTCTTTAGCTTACTTTATTGTAAGAATACAGTATATGATTCATATACAAAATATGGGTTAGTCAACTGTGTTGACATTGGTAAGGCTTCCAATCAACCGTAGGCTATTAGGGGTTAAGTTCTGAGGGAGTCCAAAGTTATATGCAGATTTTCAACTGTGGGGAGGGGGGGGAGTAGGGGGGAGGTGCCCCTAACCCTTGTGCTGTTCAAGAGTCAACTGTACATAATATAACAGATTGCATCTCTTGGGCAATGTTGAGATTCTCATGATATGAAGTTTAGAATTAGGAAATAAAAATTAGAAGTTAATTATAATCACCCACATCTTTCTTCGTGTGCTAATATGCCCAATTATTTTTGCCTAAGGTAATTTAAGTAGAAGTAATTTAGTATCAGTATTAGTAAATTCTGCCTATTTAGAAAACTAAAATGCTTGTAGAAGAAAGGTTTTTAATATATTGAAGATATGGGAAGGGTACTGGAATATCTTCACATGGCCATATCCATAAACCTCATGCTTTTTATGATTACGAAATAAGTTATTGAAGATATTTTTAGAAATACTCATTATCTCCGATGTGCTCACTGTCTTAGCCTGTAGTTGACTAATAAGTAGCTTAAAAGGTATTCTCAGTTGCTTGTAATTCAATGTGGTAAAGCTGCTTATCAAAGTATGGTACCTCCACGTCCTGAAAGAATTAGCGTGGGCTCCAAAATTTCAATAGGTTACACCTTAGTGAAGGATCAGGACAGTATATAATTTGTAAGAATTCATGCTTCATTGCTATATCCTCATATTGAACTTCTGATGCTATTTGACATTAGTCACCAAGTCAAAGCCAACATCCTGTTAGTAGAATGCACCACTGCGTCCCAGGGGAGTGAGTCAAATTCTGAGCAGAGATACCGCTGCAACCGAGGTATATGACTCTCCACTGGTTCAAAAAAAAAAAAAAAACTCAAAAGAAATAGGTTTGAAGTGCACCATATTTCTTAAAAAACTGAAAAATTCGGGGCACCTGGGTGGCTCAGGCAGTTAAGCGTCCAGCTTCAGCTCAGGTCAAGATCTCACGGCTTGTGAGTTCGAGCCCTGCATCGGGCTCTGTGCGGACATCTCGGAGCCTGGAGCCTGCTTCTGATTCTGTCTCCCTATCTCTCTGCTCCTCCCCTGTTGTCTCTCTCTCTCTCAAAAATTAATAAACATTAAAAAATTTTTAAACAAAAAAAACCTGAAAAATTAAAACAGCTGAAAAATTGGTGTCTTACTGAACTGCAAGAATAAGTTAGTAAAATAATGCCCTCATTCAAAAAATAGTAAAGAATACCTGTTTCCAATTTCCTTCTTCCTCTTTCCAGTGAATATGTTGAAGCTAGAAAAGTGAAATAAACTATATTAAATAGAAATCCAATGGGTCTGCCTTCATTTGACATTATACAAGAACACATGCGTCATAGGAAAGGTATTTGTGAGGAGACCTTTCTTAATGAAATGGTCATCTTAAGGTCCCTCTACCCTCATTTTCCTGGAGAGAAACTTTTAATTTACATCACCATGCATGTTAACTGTTTTCCAATCAGTCTGTTATCAAGCATGTGGCATGGAAAAGAGTGTCTGCGTTTTTGAGGCTACCTGTATTCCCTGATCTTAGTAGATAGTAAGAGAGTGGAACCAATAATGGCTAAGGATTGAGTCAGAACTAAAAACTATATTTTTTCACTATCTGAACAGCTAAATTCCAATTTCATCAATCAGTTTCTTTTCATTTTCAAAGATATAAGCAGATATTATACAGATGAATGTTAAAAGAATTCACTGAATTTGCTTGAAAGATAAAGGCAATGTACAAAATGATAGTAAGACACATTTAACAACATCCGAATACAGTGACTGCGTGTAGACTCAGGATTTCAACTCAACAATTTGGAAAACATTGCTACACATGAAGTTTAAGCTGACGCTTCAAATTCTAATAATACTACCCATGAGCAATGTGGCATTTATTTAATCTTCCTCGATACCTGTCCTTACTGGAAAATGAGGGTAAAAGTTCTACCTCCCAGAATCACTGTGAGAATCAAATAAGATATTTCAAATGTGTATTGAGACAAAGTATGGGTGTGAAAATATTTCATAAATTGTAAAGTGCTAAGCACATGGTAATTGTAAATACATTTGATTTTTTTATTTGTGCAAAAGGACACAAAATGAGATTAGAAGGACATTCTATGCCCTTATCTAAAGCTGACCCATCCATTAATGTATTTGATTTTCAGTCTTCTGCCTATTCAAGGCCACACCGGCATTTCTCACCTCTCTATGCCGCATTATTAATGTTTTTCTTTTCAAACTAACCATTTCCTTCAACATACAAACATGTTGTTGTTATCCCATCTTTAACCACACTTTTATTCCCATCTTTGACTCCACTTTTCTTTGCACAAGCTACCATCTTTCACAACTCCCTTTAAGGCAAATCTCAAAGCATAGTCTAGAGTGACTATTTCAAATTCGTCTCCTCACATTCTGTCTTATGTCACTTTTGACGGACTTGCTGTCTCTCCTCTCTATAAAAAAACATTCTCATCAAAGTCACTGAAGACCCCCATGTTGCTAAATCTAAAGATCGATTCTTTTTGTTCATGTTACTTGATCGAGCAGCAGCATTTGATACAATTGATTCCATTGATATTGGTATGTGATATCCTTTTTTAAAACTCATCTTCCGGAATACCACGTTCTTGGATTTCTTGCCACCTGGCTGATCACCGCTTCTCAGTTTCCTTTTCATAGTTTCTTCTCTTTTGCCAGATCTTTTAAGATGAACATTGCCTGGAGCCCAGTCTTTGAGCCTCTTCTCTTCAATATCTAGATTCACTTGTAGTGAGCTCAGCCTCACAGCTTTAAGTACTATCTGTACCACAATGACTCCCAAATTTTCTCTCCTGAAATCTAAATGTGAATATCCAAACTTCTATTCAACATTTTCTCTTGGATATTGCAATAGGCAGAGTTCTAAGGTGGTCCCTCAAGATTCCTGGCCCCGGGTATACATGCCCTGAAAAATCCCTGGGACTGTAAACATGATGAATCTTCCTCCTGTGGTGATATGTTACATGGCACAGTTAAATCTTAAAAGGCAGGGTGGGGGTGATAAAATTAAGAGAAATTTTAAAAGCAATCCCTTTTACAATTACATCAAAAGAATAAAATACCTAAGAATAAATTTAACCAACGAGGTGAAAAAACCTACATACTGAAAACAATAAGACACTGATGAAAGCAGTTGAAGACAACACAAATAAATGGTAAGGTATTCCATACTCATGGATTGGAAGAATGAAGATTGTTAAAATGTACAAAGCAATCTACAGATTCAATGAAATCCCTATCAAAATTCCAAAGGCATTCTTCACAGAAATAGAACAAATAATCCTAACATTTATATGGAACCACAAAATATCCCACATAGCCAAAGAAATCTTGAGAAAGAGGACAAGCTAAGAGATCACCCTCCCTGGTTTCAAACTAATATTACAAACACAGGAATTAAAATAGTATAGTATTGGCACAAAAACAGACACATAGATCAGTGGAACAGAATAGAAAGCCAAGGAATAAATCTCCATATATATGGTCAATTAATTTACAGCAAAGAAGGCAAGAATATACAAGGGGAAAGACAGCCTCTTTAATAAAGATGGGAAAACTAGTCAGCTACATGCAAAAGAATGAAACTGGATCACTCTCTCACACTATACACAAAAATTAACTCAAAGACTTGAGTTTAATTAACTTAAAGACTTGAATATGATACCTGAAACCACAAAACTCCTAGGAAAAAAGCCTACACATCGACATTATTTTTGGAAATAATTTTTTGAACCTGACTCCAAAAGCAAAAATAAACATGGGACTACATCACCCTGAAAAGCTTTGCACAGTGAAGGAAACCACCTACAAAGTGAAAAGGCATCCTACTGAATGGGAGAAGATATTTGCAAACCATATATCTGATAGGGGATTAATATCCAAAATACATATAAATTACAGAACTCCTACAACTCTATAGCAAAAAAAAATATTTTTTCAATTAAAATATGGGGAGAGGATTTGAATAGACATTTTTCCAAAGAAGATGTACAGATGAGCAACAGGCACACGAAAAAATGCTCAACATTACTAATCATCACTAATCAAGAAAACACAAATCAAAACCACAATGAGACATTATTACCTTACACCTGTTAGAATGGCTATTATCAAAACAACTAGAAATGGTAACTATTGGCCAAAATGCGGAGAAAAGAGAACCTTCATTTACTGTTGGTGGAAATGCAAATTGGTGCAACCACTATGGAAAACAGTACAGAGTTTCCTCAAAAAATTAAAAATAGAATGATCATATGATCCAGCATTTCCACTTCTGGGTATTTACCTGAAAAAAAAAACCAAAACACCAATTTGAAAAGACAGGTGCACCACTACGTTTATTGCATCATTATTTACAATAACCAAGATATGGAAACAACCTAAGTGTTCACTGATGGGTGAATGGATAAACAGCATGTGGTATATATGTACAATGGAATACTACTTGGCCATAAAAAAGAATGAAATCGTGTCATTTGCAATGACATGGATGGACATGGAGGGTATTATGCTGAGTGAAATTAGTAAGACAGGGAAAGACAAATACCATATGATTTCACTTATATGCAGAATCTAAAAAAACAAAACAAAACAAAACAAGCACTCATAGATAACAGACAGCAGCCTGGTGGTTGCCAGAGGGGAGGAGAGTAAGGAGGTGGGTGAAATGGGTGAAGGGGAACAAGAGTTACAAACTCCCAGTTGTAAGATAAATAAATCACGGTGGGGGGGGAGGGCAGAGGGGGGCGGGGGGGGGTGGTATAATGTACAACATGCTGACTACAGTCAGTAACATTGTATTGCATATTTGAAAGTTGCTAAGAGAGTAGATCTTGAAAAGCCTCATCCTAAATTTAAAAAAAAAAAACTAACCAGATTTACTGCCTTAATCATTTTCGGTGTATACAAATATCAAATCATTATGTTGAATATCTTAAACTAATATGATATTATATGTTATATTAAATAAAATAATATTTCCAGAAAAAGGCAGAAATAATATAGGATGGTTAAGCATTTGCTGTTACCTATACTTTAACCTAATCATCTACTCTTTTTGAAACAGTTACTTATGTTTTCTAGTAACAGTTTGTTATACATAGCTCCTTTTCAGGTTGCTTGATACTTAAAGTTCAGGCAAATTGTGAATAATTTTTTTTTTTTTAAAGATGGGGGTGGGAGATATCCAGGTGGGCCTGACCTAATCACATGAGCCATTTAAAAGCAGAGAGCTTTACACAATACAGAAGTATATCAAAATGTCAAATCACTTACCTTAAATATTTAAAAATATTATGTTAACTATACTTCAATAAAATTGCAAGAGGCGAATGTCAAGCCCAGTAAGAAAATGTGAAAAATAATAATAAATAAATAAATAAAAGCAGAGAGCTTTAAAAAAAAAAAAAAAAAAAAAAACAAGCAGAGAGCTTTCTCCAGCTGGTCTCAGAAAAGGAAGTGAGAAAATTGAAGCATGAGAGGAATTCAACAGGAGGGAAATTTTCCTTTGCTGAGGGAGGAGAAGGCCATAGAGCAAAGACCTCAGGGTGGCCTCTAGTTGCTGAGAGCAGCTCCCACCTGACAGACAGCAGGAGAACAGGGACCTGAGTCCTAGCACCACAAGAAACCGAGTTCTGCCAACAACTTAAATGGGCCTAGAAGTGGATTTTTCCCCAGAGCTTTCAGACAAGAATTCAGCCTTCCCGACACCTTGATTGTAGCCTTATGAAACCCTGAACCGAGAATCCAGCCATGCACAGCCTGACTTCTGACCTACAGAACTCTAAGTGGGTGTTATTTGAATCCACTCCACTTCTGGTAATTTGTTACACAGGGAAAGGGCAGGGCAAAAGAAAGAAAAAGAGGGAGAGGAAGAAAGAGAGGAGGGGAGGGAGGGAGAGAGAGAGGGAGAGAAACAGAGAGGAAGGAGGGAAGGGAGGGAGGGAGGGAGGGAGGGAGGGAGGAGTAACTAAGAAAATACAAATGTGTAACAGGCACCCCGAGCTCATCATTTCCGAAACTGACCTGTGATCTTCCTTCAGAGGCTTCACCTCATTCTTCCCCATCTTCATTGATGGTACCTCCTTCCTTCAGTGGCTTGGGCCAAACACTTGTATTGATCCTTGACTCCTCTCTTTCTTTCACAAGCCGCATCTAAATTGTCAGGAAATCCTGTAGGCTCTGCTGTCAAAATCTATCCGGGTCACAATACTTGTTAGTACCTCCTCTGCTGCTTTTGTCCAAAACCCCACCATCGCCTCTCCCGCATTGACGGCACCGGCCTTTTAGCCGGACTCTCCTGCTTCCCCCTTACCCAATGTCTGCTCTCAGCACAGTGGCCAGGGGAGTCTTTGTAAAACTAGAAGTCAGATCGTAGAACTCCACTGTTCACAATGCTGCCACGAGTCCTCGTTTTACTAAGAGCGAGTATGACAGCAAAGAGAGAAACAGGCTTCCCGTCCTGTGACCAGGATCCCGAAGAGGAAAAAACAAGGAAAGAGGTATTTGAACAGAAGTTCCAACAGAGTCTAATTTTACCTCCAGCCACACTTCTCTTTTCATTGGACAAATTTATAAACAAACTCGGTAAAGGAAAAGTTCCCGATTATCTCAACACCCTCGAATTTTCTGCGAACAGTAAAAGGGCTAGACAAGTCTCTGCTTTGAAAGCTTCCATTGGAAACTGTTGTGATTTAAAATAAAAAAAAAAAAAAAAATTGGAAATTGGAATTCGTTTCCAGCACCTCTGCTATTTCCCAGCCACAGGACCCTGGCAGGCCCTATGGCCTGTGAGGCTCAATTTCTCATCTGAAATGGAAGTTTGCGAGGCCTGCCCTGCCCCATTCACGGGGCCACTGTAACAATTAACTGAGATTCTCATGTTTGGGGAAAATGCTCTAACGAAAGAGCTCTGTGCATATGTATATCCTTATTTATCACAAAAGTGCTTAGCAGTTCCCTGGTGAATGAGTGGCTTCTCAGCACCTCATCACTCCTCCTGGAGCCAATGAACCTCCCTATAAAGTTACAAAGATTTCCAGACCTGCAGGTGACCCTTAGGCTTGGGTGCTGGTTGCTTACCCTGTGACCAAGTAATGAAGAGCACGTTATGGCTCGTAAATTTTCAGAGCTGTCTTTTTTTCTGCAGAATTTGAAACGAAGGCGGAAAGGGGGATTGGCGCTATTTGGTAAATACATCCATTCCTTCCTCTTACACAGCGATCCCAGCGTTCAGATGTCAGCTAGTATTACAACAAATTTCAACTTCTGCCTTTCTTCATTTCCACATCCCCAGCCTTGCTGAGGAAAAAGAAAATGACAGAACAACCCCAGGAAAGAGCAGAGCAATGGTCCCAAGGAGAAGTAGCATTGTAGGAATGTGCTGTAGGTGCCTGCGTGAGTAATGCTGGTAGCATGGTGCTCAGCCGTGAGAGGTTTCTGGCCCGTTGCACTTCCCGTGGCATTGCCATCACATGTGGTGTGCCTTCCCAGTGTGATTCGGATATTATGACAGAGGCTACAGAAAAAAATACAGCCACTAGAAGAGAAGCCTGAAAACCAAGTAGGAAAAACCTTAGAAGAAAGAGCGATTATCATAGTCTCTAGAAGCCACAGTTTGGATTCCGATGAACCACACCACACCCACCACATATGAACTCAAACCAGAGCAGATCTTCGTAAGTCGTTTTACAAGGCCTGCGTTCTTTCACACCTCTGAGCTGTGTCTAGGGTAAGAGCTTCATGTAGCCTTGCCGTATGAGGTATCTTCTGTCTCTCTCCAAAGTCCATGTTCTACCTTCTGGGCGTTGATCTCTAACTGGGAGGCCAGCCTGTGTGAAATTCATCATCTGATGATGTCTAGTTGGGTCTAGCCAAAGGGGATCATTACCAGGAGAGCAGAAGGAAAAGGAGAGCGAGATCTCAGGTTGTATCGTGCCCCCCAAACCTGCATTCTCACACCGGGGGCACCTTGGGCCGCTGTGTCCCTCAACCAAGGTCGCTGTTCATCTCAAAGCATTACTGCCCCTCCTCCTGGTACTCAGGTCTCCATGCCCTCCAGCTTGTCCCTTTGGGTCTAGGGATTGTGACAGCTCTGTTATTAATGGCCCTGAAAATACTTTCCGTACACCATCACCACTGCTTTATAAATTTATTCAACCCTCCTCAAGTTCTCCAATTTGCAGGTAGCATCTGTTTCTTGGTGAGCCCCTGCCTGATACAGTTGCCAATTGAATGAGCATGTCCTAAATATTTCTTTACCTCATTTGTCAGACACATGACGTAAAAGAGCCCCTCGGTAGAAATTCTATCTAATTTTAGCACATCCTATATAAGAAGCGTCTTTATATTTTAATAACTATATCCTTCGAGGGGTGCCTGGGTGGATCAGTCAGTTAAGCGTCCAACTTCAGCTCCAGTTCTGATCTCACGGTTCGTGGGTTTGAGCCCCGCGCGGGGCTCAGCCCCACATCAGGTTCTGTCTGGAGCCTGACAGCTCAGGATCTGATGCCTGCTTCGGATTCTGGGTCTCCCTCTCTCTCTGCCCATCTCCTGCTCGTGCTCTCTCTCTGTCTCTCAAAAATAAATAAACGTTAAAAAAAATTTAAGTAAAAAAAAAAAAGTAGATCCTTCGAATCTCACCTTAAATGTCTCTTCTTCCAACCTGTATTCCCCACACCACGATCTCTTTTGTAGCATCTTGCTTTTCTTTACTATTGCCTACCACAGTTTCTTGTTATATACGTTTGTTTGTTTTCGTGTTCAATGCCTATTGCCCACCAGATCTTAAACTTCATGAAGGCAGCAGCTATGCTCCTTGTCTTCAGCACTGTGTTCCTCACCAAGGCACCCTGGACCATGATTGATGTGCAATAAACATGTGCTGAGTAGGTGACTGAGTTAAAATAGTTAAGGGGGAGAAGAGCCATCTAATTCCTCATGCCAGACACATTTCAACCTCAACACCTATGTAGCTTGCCCCACCCCCCCAATACAGGTCACGGTTATCATCCTCCTTGTTCCTTGCCTGCCCAAATACAAGCATTCCATAGCACCTTAAAGCCCTCATTGGTCTTCTTCCTCTCTCTACTCCTGTACATGAGTGTTGCTTCCCTAAAATAGACTGTAAGCATCTAGAATATAGAATCTATGACTTAGATTTATTTTGTATCCCCTATCAAGCACTTTAAATAGGAAAATCTATTGTATGGAAACCAATTTGACAATAAATTTCATATTAAAAAAAAAAAGAAAAGAAAATCTAGGACTGAGTCCGCCCTAGGCCAAGGGTTCTCCACAATGGCGCCAGAGCTATACGGCTGACAAAAGGGGCTCAAAATAACCTATCAGAAATATTTTACGTAACTGTGGGATGGATAGAGAAGGTCTAAGACTCAGACCTCATTTCAATTATGAGGCCTCTGTAGCGCATAATCAAATATCTTGCAGGCCCTGACTCCCATTCTGCATCATTCAGCCACATAATTCTTTGCCGAAACAGAAACATCCCTCATCAAAAAATGTTTATATCCCAACACAGAAAAAAAAAAACACATTAAAAACTCCTTAGCACTATTTTAAACCTACTCCAGCATGCCAGAATTTTTGCTGTACGTGCATCTGCCACCACTGGACTTCTACTGCCAAGGGGATCATTTCTTTGCCTATATTCTCCAGTGAGGAACTTATAGATGCAGTTTTCAGATCAATCCAGTCTCTGGTAAAACAGAGAGGAAAGACAGCACAAAACCCTGACAGCATTACCTGCCAGGCAACAACTTTTGATTCAGCATAATTTAAATCATGTGTCTAATTACCTAGTTATTTCAATAAAGCTGTGTTTTGTATTGACTTTTGGGAAAGCCTCCTTCGTTTGTTATTTTCTCCTACCCTTATGGGAAAAAAAATTTAAGAAACCAATAAATTTTTGCAATAGTCAAGCTGATTTCAGAGCTCATGACAATTGTATGAGCTAAAGTGCCTGCCTTTAATGAGGATACACCCTTTTAAAATAGAAACTTGAAACTTTCAGAAGGATGTATTGAGAAGTTTATTCTATTCCTTTGTGTTTTATCTTCTTCCTGGTTCTTACAAACGGGCCCTTTTGGAAGAGAAATGGATTCTGCTTAATCTGCCTTAGATCTGATCTGGCTTCTGTGAGAAAACTGTAGATGAGACTGACCAGACTTAGCCACACTTTGGGTTCATCTGGCCCAATCTGCAACATCTACAAAAAGCATTTAACTTAACTTCTTGCATCCTATCAAAGTTAGACGCTGTTGAAATAGCCCTTGAATTATTTCTTACCCCAAATCATACAGTATAAGGCAAAGGCTCCAAACCCAGAAAGTACCGTTGCCCAGACTGAGAAAAGTGAATTCTAAAAGCCCCTTTTGTTTTCCAACAAGGTTAAAATCACAAGTTCAACATGCGATAATGCATAGAAGATTGATACACAGTGTGTATAAACATGGTGACAGAGAATACCAAGAGCCGTCCATCCCATCATGACGCAGTTCAAAATTTGACGTTTGAACTCTCAACACACTTGGCGAACTTCCGGTAAGCTCTACCAATCATAATTAACCACTAATGAAATTTTACTAGGAAAAAAATTACAAGCCATATTCAAAATCTCTTTATGTCTGAGGGAGCAAATTCTGTGAGAATGATTGCCTTCCTATATAAGAGACTGCCACAGAAAGGCTCAGAAACAAATCCGTCCCCAACAGCTAATAATTCACCTATTATCAAACCCTCTAGAATCATAATACCTCAGTCCCAACTGAGGGGCTGCAAATATGTGACAAAACAATTGATGAATGGCAGTGACCAACTGAATTGGTAATGTGCCTTGGGATTTAGGAACTCCACCCACCCTATGTGTGAGAAGAATTTATGAAGATAACATGACATGCTAATATATTTTTACAGCTTAAACAAGATATTCCATGCCATTTTTGAGCACCACACATAGTTTATCAATATAACTCTTAAGACCTTTATCCCCTTTTGTTTCTTTGCCGCTGCACATAATATAATTATCAAAAAGGTTAAGACTTACGAGTGGAAGCATTTGAACCCTAGACAGAAGCTCTTTTTTTTCCTTCTTTCTCCATTTCTGTTGTGTTCATTGGTTCATTTTGGCTTTGGTTGTTTTTGTTGCAATTGTCTGACTACAATCTTCAGCCATGACAGAAACATAACAAAAAATTGTAAATGGCTGAGATGTGACCTTTGAAAAACTTTATTCTTCTTTGTCCTTTGAGATGGGTCAGGTGGTACATCAAATCCTAAAGCACCATTGGCTAGAGTTCAGGTATCTTTCAGAAAGAAACCAAGGTCACCACCTCTGAAGGACAAAACTGTTCGTTCATAGGTAGAAAAGACATCAGCTCTGTCCTCTCCCGGCTGTTGGTGAATGTCAGATCTACTTCTGAAAGCTGTTTTCATTCTCTAACACAGTTGAGCAGTTAATTATAGAAAAGTACTTCAAGCTTCTCTGCTTAATCACATTTAAAGTATAAAAAATGTATGCTGCTATATTGAGTGGTCAAGAAAATTCTTGTAAATTGAAAGAGTTAATATATACCAGGCTTGTCACTGCTTGTGATAAAAAAGAACAAGCAGCTAATAGATGGGGAGTCATTAATATATGCCTCACACAATGTACTTTCCCTGAATTAGCTCACTCAGTCCTTACACAACCCTAAGAGATAGAAACTATTATGATGGCTGTTTTCTAAATGAGGAAACAAGCTTCTGGAGTTTAAATAAGGTAAACAAAAACAAAAAGCCTAGTAAGTGGAAAGGCTGGAACCTTGAACTCGAGCTTAATCTACTACAAAACCCATGGCCATTAAAAGCTAGATTTAACAGTTTCTGCAAAATTCATACACACTCCATGTTGCTTTGAAATTTTTCAAATACAGAGCATGCCCTGGAATAAGATTTAACCATACCACAAGTCCTTTAAAAGGAAACAAATATGAGTGAGAAACACCACCGATTGTGAACAGCACGGTCTTGAGAAATTTACTCAAATTCACTAGGGTTCAGTTTTCTCATGTGTATGAAGCTTACAAGATTATTAAAAGGTAAGTAAGATCACATGCGTCAGTACATAGTAAAAGACCAATAAATGGAAGCATTCTCCCCGTTAATCCATTTAGAGATTTTCAATATTTAAGATAACTCAATTCAAAAATAAATGACCTTACACATATTTTCCCTCTTTCGTGCCTACCTGGCATGTAGCAGGTGATTTCATGACTATCTGTTGGGAAAAACTGAGTGTTTCCAGAAAGCCTAAGCAGGAAAATATTATCTGATTGGAACTCTAGCAATGACTTCCTCCTATCACACTTGGCCACTCAAGAATTTGTTATGTAAAATGGCAGTAAACTCAGATAAAGTTTATGCTCTCATGTAAGAGCATATCACATTCTGACACTGAAACTTCAAGTCACCAACACACAACAGGTGACCTCAGACATCTACAGAAGCATCACTTTAAAAAGATGTGCAAATACATTGCTGATAGAAAAAGATTCAACCATAGGTCTAGAGCTGTCCCACCCACTGGCCACATTGACTACTGAGCATTTGAAATGTGATTGGTTCAAGGATGCCTGGGTGGCTCAGTCAGTTAAGCATTGCACTCTTGGTTTCAGCTCAGGTCATGATCTTACAGTTCATGAGTTCGAGCCCCACATCAGCTCTGCACTGACAGCACAAGACGTGTTTGGGATTCCCTCTCTCCCTCTTTCTCTGATCTTCCCCCACGTACTCTCTCTCTCTCAAAATAAATAATAAAACTTTTTTAAAAATATACATATACATATATGTGTATATATATGTATATATATGTATATATGTGTGTGTATATATATGTGTGTGTATATGTATATGTATATGTATATGTATATGTATATGTATATATGTTTGGTCCAAAATGAAATCTACTCTAAGAGTAAAGTAAACATTAGATTTTGAAGACTTAGTATGGGGGAAAAAATGTAGTATTTCTCACTAATAATTTCATATTGACTACATGTTGAAATAATTCTATTTTGGGGGGCGCCTGGCTAGCTCAGTCGGTGGAGTGTGCAACTGTTGATCTCAGAGTTATGAGTTCAAGCCCCACATTTGGTGTAGAGATTACTCAAAACCTTAAAAAAAAACAAAAAAGAAAGACATGATTCTATTTTGGATGTATCACATGTAATATTAACATATATGAGACATAACATACACTAATCTCTATTCATACATTATGGAAATTAATCTCACATGTTTCTTTTTATTTTTTAATGTGCCTATTATAAACTTTAATAATGTGAACTTTACTGGTTCACATTTTATTTTAATTGTTCAGTGCTGTCTTGGAGTGTTTACCAAATCTAACCAAGGCAATTTAAAAATAATATAATTTATTAGTGAAGAAAACAGAAAACACAGGTAAGTGCAGAGTCTAGGAAACAGATTAAAAATCATTCAGTATATCTTCGGGACTGTTTAGAGAGAAATCATTCAGTATATCTTCGGGACTGTTTAGAGAGAGTAAACTCTGACTTTTAATGAACAATATTACTTAGTGAAATGGAAATAATTCTACAAAAAAATTAATTATTGCATTAATTATTTATTTACAAAAAAATTAATTATTGCTGGGGCTGTCATAACAAAAACATACTGCAGACCGAGTGGCTTAAACAACAGAATTTTATTTTCCCACAGCCCTGGAAGTCCAACAACAAGGTGGGCACAGGTTTGCTTCCCTATGAGACCTCTTTCTTTGATTGACCCATGGTCACCTTCTCATTGTGTATTCACTTGGTCTTCCTCTGTGTGATCACAGGTATGTGTCCTAATCTTTTCTTAAAAGGACACCTGTCATATCGGATTAAGACTGAACCTTTATGACCTCATTTTACCTTATTTACCTCTTTAAAGGTTCAATCTCCAAATACACTCGTATTCTGAGGCATTGAGGGTTAGAACTTCAACATGTAAATTTGGCAAAGATACAATTCAGCCCACAATACTCAACTATAATAATTTAAAGGAAACCCATTAGGAATATTTGCGGGGAGGCGGGGGGGGGGGGGTTGTTCCTGATTATAGAAAGTTTCTAATATATTACGGATCTCCTAAGTGAATCTACCTAGCTAAAGGGAAAACTCACTCCAAGTGATCAATATTTGTAATCCCACAGACATGCATTTCTCTTTACAGAAATACTTTGGACCTCTACTTTCTAAATCAACCTCTTGTGGGTCTTTTTAATACGAATCAGTCTCCCAGAGTTTAACCCTCCCTGGAAGGTAATACTTTTCTCTCCAGACACAGCGGAGGCATTCTGAGCATCATTGTACAGTCCAGTGCAGGGCAAGACTATGGACCCAACATTCATATCAGCTGAGTTTTCAGTTACCCTAACAAAGCTCTTTATGATCTATTGCAAATGTTTCTGAATAGCTGGTTGAGTTGATGTGGTATGATAGTTAACAAAGTCCTCAAAATGACACAGACTTGAGATTAAATCCCTGCTCTGCTAGTTTCTAACTATATGATTCAAAGAAGGTTGTTCAGCCTCTTGCATCTCAGTTTCTTCATCCGTGGTAGAAGAAAAATAAGGATCCTCCTAACTGTACGATGAGGATGAGAATGAAATGCCGTGATTTAATGAACTTCCTGCTCCAACAAATTTGAACAACTAGTTTTCTCCATCATTCTCTATTTCACCACCTAACACCCAGGTAGACAAGAGATGACAAGCCTTTTCACTTGCTTTCTTTAGGAACTCTGTATCTAGACACTGTGTTTGGTTTGTGGCTAAGGGGCCTATACCCATTAACACAAGCTGGAGTTGCAATTAAAGAAAAGTAACAAAAAAAGATTATGTTTTCAAAAGAGGTCTTTGAAAACGGCACCAAAAATACATTATAAGAGAAGAAGAGAGCACAGAAAACCAGTTTCACGAACCCCATCAGTAGATGTCTTGGGTGTAAGAAAAAGAAAAGGGATTAGAGAAGAAGTAGATTATTAGAAGTGTGTGGTTGGCAATATCAAAAGGGAATTCTGAGTTCAGTTTCCACCCAAAAAGGAATCCAGGAACAAACCCGGGGGAAACTGACCCAAAAATACTACACTCAGAGGTGAAACAAGAGCCATAAGGTGAGTCCAGCTTTCCTGACATATTGGAGAAACATGTTTGAACCAAATCTGAAAAAGTAAGAGCAAATTGTCTCACTTAATTGTAGGAAATAACAGGTGTTATGCCCCCCATGCATGCCCATTTGGGTTCCTTAGAATCCAAGAAGAATTTGAAAAATCTTGTCAACAAGACAAGCAATCTGGAGTGAAAAAATTGTTCCTGACTAGTCTTTCAGAAGGATTACCATAACATCTGGTTGGGATTGCATACTTACTTGAATCTTTCTTGAAAAACCTCTAACTTTAAAAAGGAAGCACTCAGTTGCTTCAGAAGTTGAGAACATTAATTACACGTGTTTTTTTTTTAATTTTCTGTCATTTTATGAAAATATATCCCACCAAGTAAATGTTGATCCTTATGTCAATGGTGAAAACAGCCCACTGAAGTGCTCTAGCTTTGTATTTCTTTTCCATGAGACTATTCTTTCTGTATACTGCTTGTAAGTTTAATCTAAACTACATTTGATAAAATTTTCCTTTTTTTAATTTTTTTAACATTTATTCTTTCTAGACAGAGCATGAGCAGGGGAGGGGCAGAGAGAGAGAGAGGAAGACACAGAATCCGAAGCAGGCTCCAGGCTCTGAGCTGTCAGCCCAGAGCCTGACACAGGGCTTGAACTCAGAAGCTGTGAGATCATGACCTGAGCCAAAATCAGGCGCTTAACTGACTGAGCCACCCAGGTGCCCCTCAAATTTTGTCCCTCAGGAACAAAACCAGTAATTGTGTTGTGACCCAAACAATTCGTATTGGTTTGTCACACTTGTCATTGTCTCATCACTAAGCCTGAGCCAGAAATCTTGAAGTTGCTGTAGGATAATAATATATCTGGCCTCTGATCCCACGAGGGTTTTTTAATCTGTGGTCAAAATATAGATGAGGATGTGGCTATTTGCGACGGTCATTGAATATAGAAATACTTTCACTTGGGTTCACAACTTAATCAGTTAATGCTTACATCCTCATGTCCCCTTTATGTGTTAAGTGGAGTTGAATGACTATTTATAAGAGACATCTAGAGACCAGATAGCTCAAACTTCTCTGGGAGATATAGACAGAGAGATGATAGATGATAGATGATAGATGATAGAGAGGGAGAGAGACCGAGATGATGATAGATAGATGACAGAATAGAGATAGATAGATAACGAGCTCTCAGTAGATAACAAAAATAAGTAAGGCCACCCTTTGGTCAAAGACAAGAAGAGCAATGTCGCCTAAAATTGAGAGTGAAAATGGGACAGAAAATCTTGAAGACTGGGGCACAGGTTCCAGCCAAACATTCTAACAAGCTCTGACATTTGCTTGTGTGCCTGAGAAGAACTAGTCATTCCAGTTTCCCGTATATGAATAGCCCTGTAATTAAAATGACTTTTTCACTTTTTTTAAATGGCAATTTTTTTTCCATTCTATGTCAGTCAAATGATCCCTGTACTTGTTGGTTTGCCCAAACCACACTTGAGCTGTTTGAGTAATCAGCCCATGATTTTGACTGATAGAGAGCCAGTCAAGAAGAAAAAAAAAAAGGTAAAAATTAGCAAAGAGTTCAGCCTTCCACTTTTGTTAGGTAGACATAGCCTTTGAATCAAGAAGTATGACATTTTCAGAAGAGTTCTCAGTACACATCGTAGATCTCTAATAGCAGCTACACAATGTACAGAGATATTCCATCACTATTAAAATCATTTTATCATCATCAGAATCATTCATGTCATTCCTTCACTTCAGCCAGGTGCAGAGGCAATTGCAAAGGTGTATTTTCAGGGAATAAATTATTACTGAGGAAAGTAAATGAATCTGTATAAATATACCTCCACAGGGAAGAGTTACATAAATAACAACAAAGCAATGCCCAAAATTCTGCAATCCAGAAAGGATGCTGTTTTATAACCAACTGATTACAAATATTTATTCCACACCTACTGTACATCATATTGGTCCTTTTGGGGGGTAAGTCAAATATAGAAAACAGTGATAAAAAAGACAGTTGCTCCAAGCATGCATAGTGGGTGAATTCTTCCTGATTATCTCTGTCTACGTGAGGAAATAAACATAGCTGAACCCCTTTGATGTGCCAGACACTGTTAAGTGCTGGGAATATAAAAATAAATAAGATGCAGTCCCTGCCACAGATGAAATCACAGTCTAATGGGAGAGAGACTACAGTTCTTACCATCTAACGTGCTAAGCTCTGTAACAGCATGACAATGATGGACAAGATACTAACACAACCATTTCACATAATCGATTCGGTTTGAAAATAAAACTGAGCATATTTTAACAGCAGCTGCAGTAGATGTGGAGTGATAGCTCCATTTTGTCTCCATCACCCCACGTGGAACTCAATCTCTCTAACCCTCGGAGGACTGTTCTCTGTAGAATGGATAGCTGGAAAGAAAGAGGTCATTCTTTCACCTTACAGACTTGTTCTGGGTGTGTGCCTTCCACAGCTGGTGTGTTTGCATTCTCAAGTCCACAACAATGGAATTCCCAGGTTCTGTGTTCCTTTCATGAGAAAATATGCAATTGCTTTGAGTTATTGGAAATTTCCCATTCCCACTGAAAACCTTCCACCTCTTAAATGTAAAACATCACATCCCAGTCACAACTTTTTCTCTTCACATATTCTGCACTCTCTTACTTTCATTGATACCTACCGTCAACCTCAGAGAACCTGCCTTATCTTCTTCCCTTTCTCTCCTCTTTCTGGTCTAGGCCTTTGGGGTCCATCCCTTCAGATATTCTGTTGTTAACATCCATTGGCTTTGACCTTGTTGATCTCCCTTCCAGTGCATAAGGACCGAAACCCCGTGGATCATTCTAACCACTGGTCTGTTCCACTAAATCTGGCGCCAGGAAGAAAAGTAGTTTACAGCCCTGATGGAGCCTTTGGGGCCAATCAGCAGTCCTTTACATGCCCCTAGTTGGCCTGTTTTCCCATGACCCACAAACAACTTCACTAATTACATTTATTATTTTTCAAACTCCTTTTTCAAACCTTGTCATTCTCATTTGCAGCAGATTATCTTGTCCTCTTCTCTTTTTTTTGAGTTTTATTTATTTATTTTGTGAGAGAGAGAGAGAACATGAGCAGGGGAGGGGCAGAGGGAGAGAGAGAGAGGGAGAGAGAGAGAGAGAGAGAGAGAGAGAGAGAGAGAGAATCCCAAGAAGGCTCTGCACTGTCAGTGTGGGGCTCAAACTCACCAACTGTGAGATCATGACCTGAGAGGAAATCAGGAGTCAGACTGAGGCACCCAGGCACCCCTTATGTTGTCCTTTTCTTAACACAGAAAACACAAATCATTTAAAAAGAACTTTCTTATAGCCCTGTTTTCCTATATATCTACATATATATATACCCCTTCTATCACAGAGAATGAGATATCTCACTTCCTGCCCAAAGCTAGTCCTACAATCCACATCTTTCACCCATTCAGGTCCCTGCTCTGCCTATCAGCTCTGTTTTCCCCTGTACTTTTGGGGTTTTACCCTCTGCATATGATATAGTCAAGCCTCTCCTTGTGGGAAAGCAAGCCCCCTCTCAACCCTGTGTCTTTCTTAAGCAATCTCTCTAGCTTCCCTTGACCCTCACAACCAAGTTACTTAAGAGTGATCTTTGCCTCCTGCCTACTTCTTCACTCACTGTAATTTGGTTTCTTTCTCCTATCTACAAAAACTGTTCTGATGAGACCAAATTGCTGTTCATGCTGTTCCCAAATTGCTATAGCCAGTGGATATTTAGCCACTCTATCTTTCTTGATTGTTCTGTAACATTTGACACTATGGTCAACTTTTTCAAACTCTTTTCTCTCCTGGCTTTTATAACATCATATCTCTTTGTGTTTCTTCTACCTAAATAGATACTTTTGGAGACTCATCTCTTATTTCTCCACTCCTTAAATGTTAGAGTACCCTCAAAGGCTTTATCCTCAGGCCTCATCAATTCTACATGCTAACTCAGTGTTACCTCTTAGGGTTTCAACGTTCACCTATACAATAACATCTCCTGACTCAACATGTCTAGACCTGATCTCACTGTGAATCCAAGACCACAAATGCATCTGAATAAAGAACAATTCTGTATGGATGTCTGTAAGGTATGTGAACACCTTAAATTCAGCACATTAAAAATTGAACTTGGGGGCTCCTGGGTGACTCAGTCCATTGAGCATCTGACTTCAGCTCAGGTCATGGTCTCGCAGTTCATGAGTTAGAGCCCTACATCAGGCTCTGTGCTGTCAGCACAAAGCTCTGCCCCTCCCCCACTCATTCCCCCCTTTCTATCTCTCTCAAAAATAAATAAACTTTAAAAAACGTTTTGAACTTGAATCCACAGGACACTGTTTAGAGATGTAACATGTAATTATAAAACCAGAATCGCTCTTGACATATATGCAGTTGGCCCTCAAACAATACAGAGGTTAGGGGCGCAACTCCCATGCAATAAAAAAAATCCACATATAATTTTTGACTCCCCCAAAACTCAACTACTAATAGCCTACTGTTGACCAGGAGCCTTACCAATACACATATATTGTGTATGTATTATATACTGTGTTTTTACAATGAAGTAAACCAGAAAAAAAGAAAGTGTTATTTTAAAAACCATAAGGAAAAGAAAATACATTTACAGTGCCATATTGTATCCAAAAAAAGTCCATGTAAAAATAGACTCGCACAGTTCAGACCCATGTTGTTCAACTGTATTGTCATTTTTTTGTCTTAACTTTAGAGGGAGCTTTTAGGAATTAATATCCCTTACGGTAAAAAAATCATGCGTCTAAAGTCAAGTGAATCTTGTAACTTATCTTTTTCTATAGATTTTTTCCCATAGAAATATGTCCAGAAATAAATGTTCCAAAAGTTAATAATGAATATTTCTGAGTCCAAGGACTTGGGGTGACATTTAACTTTCACTTTATGTCTTCTTGTACCTCTTTAAGTTTTATAGTGAGTTTGTACAATTTTTCAATAGTTTTTTTAAACTAATCTCATCTCCATCTCTCTCTGTATTTCCTGTTCACAAAATAACACCAAATGGTACCATCTCCTAATTTGGATGTAGTCCTTGATTTTTTTCCTTGCACCCACCTCCTCTTGAACATGTCTTAAATCCATTCGCTTCCTTTTCAGCCCCACTGCTCTGTTCTAAGTAAGGACTTCATTCTCTCCAACCTCAGCTCTTGCAGTGGCTTTTTGCCTCTAGTCTCAGACCCCTCCATTCCATACTCCATACTATTGTCAGAAGTTTGTCTCTAGAACCCAAATCCTGGCATGCCATATGCTGTTTAAAATCAGTAGCTTTCAGTAGCCTTCAGAATAAAATCTCAACTACTTGGAATGTCCTAAATGATCTACATGATCTGACCCATGTATTTTCAAAATGGTGACCTTAGACCTTAGGATCAGAGCAAGGTTCAAATCCAAATTCTCTATTTGCTCTCTGGTGACTCAGACAAGTTAATTAACCACTTTGGGGCTGTTTCTTTGCTCGCAAGCTGGAGCAAATGATACTTTGCAGAGTTGTTATGTTAGAGATAACTGCATTTAAGTAGTGGACATAACTTTAGGTGCCCAGTAAATGTAACTTATTATTTTTACTACTACTGCTTTTATTGTTTCCATATAGCCCTTGAGGAGGGACAGTGTCTTATTTACGTTTATATCTCCATCACCTGGGCCTAACATATTCAAGGAACTCAAGAAATATTGCTCAAAAAATAATACATGTAATATTTTGGACTCCTCTTGGTCGCAACTGGGCCTTTGTAGACTGGCTGTGAGCCCCTAAAATTCATCAGTTAAGTCATCTGATCTTTTCCATCTGAATCCAATCATAAAGTTAGTCTTGTGTCTGCATGCAGAGATTACAGAGAATTCTTCTAGCATGCTCCCTCGGTTGATTACTTAAAAATATCAATGCCACACTGCCCGTCTGAATTTGAAAAATTCACACAGTTCTGAGTCACACCAGATGAATCTAAAAATGTTTCTGTATATACATGATTATATAATGTCATAGCCTCTTATTCTACAAACGTCAACATTTGTTTTCTTGGATTACTAAAATTGATTTTAAGAGTTCAGATTCTAAAGTCAGATTTATCAATCCATTTGTATTTTGACCCTCATACCCTAAGTTAAAAACCACCAACAAATTCCAAAGTGCTTCAAAGTGCAAACCAATTACGACTTTGAGCAGTCATTAAATTAAATGCAGTGCATTATTTTGAGTAAAGAAAAAAAGCATTGTCTCTGTAAATTTTTATGGAGTACTCCAAAGGCAGGGTTTTCTCATCATCCTCTGAATAAACAACACCGTAAATTCTACAGACCAAAGAGTAAAATAAAAACAAAATTAAAAATTGGCCACACACACCTGCCTGCTTAGCCGTAACAGATGTGATTAATGTCACAATTTAGTACCCACGCAATAATGAGGTGCCCAAAGAGGACTTGGTAAAGGTAATTAATGCTAAATTCGCAGCAGTTTGATTTTTAACCTAAAAAAATTTGTTCTAAATAGTAAATATTTTCCTATATAATAATTAAAATGCCTTACATAGGCATGTTTTTTCCACTTCAATAGTATAAATCCAAGATTCTCCAGGGCTAACTGAATGACAAGCTAGTAACATCAATGAGATACACCATACAGCTATAAATGCCACTTCTAGAATTATTAAGATGATGCCATCAGAAATCACGATCCATTCACATTATATCTTGAAATTGTTGGCTGGCCTCCCCTAGACTCTACTAACCCACATTAAAACTCAATGGCAAGCTAAAAGTTGCATCCCCTTGTGGGGATGGATGGTGAACTTCTGAATGTACAACCTTTGATTCCAGTAGATATGGTGCTATGGTCTGAATGTTTGTGTTTCCCCCAAATTCCTATGTTGAAATCCTAACCCCCAAAGATAACGTTATTAGAAGGTAGGGCCTTTGGGAAATGACCAACTCATGATGGTGAAACCCTCGTGAATGGGTCTAATGCCCCTCTAGAAGAGGCTCCAGAGAACTCCCTAGCCTTTCTACCATGTGAGGAACACAGGGATAAAACTGCCAGCTATGAACCAGGAATAGAGCCCTCCCCAGAATACAACCATGCTGGCAACTTGACCTTGAAGTTTCCAGCCTCCAGAACTTTGAGAGATGAATTTCTGTTGTTTGTAAGCTACACTGTCTACAGTATTTTGCTACAGCAGCCAGAACAGACTAAGACACATACAGTGATGGAAAAATCTACTTGGGTAATTTGAGATCATTATATTAGCAAAGAGCTGGAAATTACATATAGAATACATGAGAATCTAAATGGATAAAATGTAATAACTATGAATAAAAATATTACATTTCCTATGACCAATTCCATTATATAATGAAATATATTGTTGGCAACTTTGCATTAGAAAACTGGAAGAGGGAGCCTGGGTGGCTCAGTCAGTTGAGTGTCTGACTTCAGCTCAGGTCATGATCTCACGGTTTGTGAGTTCAAGCCCCATGTCAGGCTCTGTGCTGACAGCTCAGAGCCTGGAACCCACTTCGGATTCTGTGTATCCCTCTCTCTCTGCCCCTCCCAGCTTGTTCTCTCTCTTTCTCTCTCTCTCTCTCTCAAAGATAAATAAACAACAAAAAAAAAAAGAAGAAAACTTGAAGGAGTAATTCACTCAGGAAAGTCTACTTAAATCAATAGAAAACCATATAACAACAGTACTTTTATTTTTTTATAAAGATTTTCTTTCAGATGATCCACAGTAGCTCAGAAACACTCATCCTGGATTGGTCAATAAAATGAAGGAAATTACTTAATAGTTTAAGTTAAGAAAATGACCCCCAGAATGACACTCACTACTGTAAAATGTATTCAAAGTAAAATCTGCTCAAGTGAACATCACCAAAAGCAACATGTCCGACTTATAATGCTAACACCTCAACACAGCAGTGGCAAATATCTTTATTACTTTCAGTTTAATGTAACAAAGCTGCCTACTGATAAGTTGTCTGCTCAAGTTTCTAGAGTCAATATAAAAGGAATATAATATACAGTATCGTATAATACTTTCTTGACCCCAGTTTATCCTAGAAATTATTTCTTTTTTATAATGTGTAATAGTCTTAAAGAACTGATCTAGATACCAATAAAGCGTGACTAATTTATATTTGGTTTATAAATAATAAATTAGTGGACAATGGAGACAGATTCTGTAACAGAGCAAAGAACTCACAAAGAATGCAAGAAGTGACGAAGTGTGAGATGGGGTAGCCAGCGCAGGCTAAAAGGTGATGATGTATGAAGTGTAGCTGAAAATCCCAAGGAAGGATGAAGTGAGAGGGCAGTGATCTTGGGGTGGTGAACGTCCATCTGTAAAGTAAAAAATTTTATCTGAGAGATTATTAAAATGACCAGAAGGAAGCTGGACAACTGGTGGGGCTGAATTTTGATAAATGGATAATATATAGAATATTAAGAGCAACACTCAACAACTAAATCTTTAAACACAATATAGATGTCCTGTCTTCAAATTATCTCCTGTCTTCATGTGACTGCAGTGATACATTTTCAGTAAGCAGTCCTCAAAGACTATAATCTGCCATAATTTAACCTCCATATGTGGATTGTTTTGAAACTCAATAATGTCATAATTTACTTTTAACAAATCCTGGATCCCAAGGATTACTAATGTATTTCTAAATCTCAGTGCTGATTTGTTTTAAAGACAAGATAGTAAGCTCCATGAAGACATCTGAAACACTTCTACAGTACCTGGCATATTGTATATGATCAAAAAGTATGGACTGAGTGAGTGGATGGATGGACAGACGGATGGATGGATGGATGGATGGATAGATGGGTGAGTGGATGGATGGATGGATGGATGGATGGAAGGATGAAGTCAAGATAAATCTGCAACCAAGCAAAGTTAAAACCACACCATAGGTTTTCCACATTACAGTGTGGTAGACCAAAATAGGTCAAAGAACATAAGGCACCTGGTGGGTTTTCCTGTACCATTTTTGGTCCCACTCATCAAGTCATCAGATTACAGGTTGCTTAAGCCAAAGGTTGCATCTGTGGCACCATCAGCACCCAGTTCTAGGGTTATATGCAGGATAAATTAAGAAAAGTTGTTGATCCACACAAATTCATATTTGTAACAATGTTAAATGAGAAGATTTCATCTAATAACATTGCTCTTCATAAACCGGGGACTATTTTTAACTGTCTTTTTCTTTCCTCAACTATTTTAATGAACTTCTGAACCAAACTGGGTATCTTAACTCAGCATAGCTTACTATATGAATGCATCTATTTCTTTTTGAAATGTGTAAATATGGCCTATAAAGGTGTAATTCCTGGTCTACCTCTGGTCTTCCTTATTCTCATCTTAGCCTTTAACACCATCCTTCATGCCAAACTACCTAAGATATTTTTGGTCCAAGTAGACATTGGTTTCATAGTAATAGGGATTGGGAGTTAATCTGACAATAATTATTGAAACATGCATTTTTAAAAATCTGACTTTGAAATAATAGTAAAGTCTTCTATTAAAATATAAACTTTTGGGTGGCCTGGGTGGTTCAGTCTGTTGAGTATCTGACTCTTGGTTTGGGCTCAGGTCATGATCTCATGGTTCGTAAGTTTGAGTCCCACATGGGGCTCTGTGCTGACGGAGCAGAGCTTGCTTGGGATTCTCTCTCTCCTCTCTCTGCGCCTTCCCCACTCGTGCTCACTCTCTCTCTCTCTCTCTCAAAATAAATAAACTGCATATATATGTATAAACTTTTGATTAATGTGTAAATTTGCTTCTATTTCAGCCTGTCTGAAATAGCCTTCCCATATTATCAACTCTGTATTTAACATTCAGGTGCTTTTACCACCACCACCCTTTGCTCCTAGTATCTCTCCTTTGCATGTATCCACTTTGTGTCTCTTTCCTTATGAAAATTTTACCCTGAAAAGTCTTGTGGTCATTCCTACTCCTTCTTCACTTACACTGCAAGTAGTGAAATGGCTGTACCTCTCAAAAACAGGAGCTACTAGGAGGAAAGTTAGTAAAGCTTATCCATGCTTACTGCTAATGAAAGAAAGATATAGAGACAGAATGTTATCAAGAGGGAAATTACTACTTTTAAGAATTTGAATAAAAGTTAAAATTTGTTTTTTGGAATAAGCAGGAATAATAGTAGGAATACCTGGGAATAATAGTCCTAGCACCATAACACACAGGCACTTTGGGGGAAAAATGCGCAGAATAGGTCAGAGTGCAGGGGGCAGTAAGGAAATCTATGGTCAATTAGATGCAGAGTGAAATTTATCCAAGATTTGGATTTCGAAGAGACCATATTGTTCCAATTCATCCCAGTTCTGCTCTTCACAATGAAGAAGAGAAAGTGAGCTGTCAATAGAGATCGCCTTTGTTTTATATATTTACAGGATGGGTATGAAGAGGAAGTGGAGGATGCACAATGTCCCCTCTGACCTATTTTCTTGTGTCGTGTGTCATACTGTACAGGGCATGACAATCAGTATGACCAGGATAGAGATAGCATACCTCTTCTTGGGATGCAGCAGTCATGCAGATGGCCAACAGTCGTGGTATCTTCCCTTTGAAGACAAAAGAGGAGAAGGGAAAATCCTTGCCATACACAAAGAAGATGACAGGCTCTGCCTAAATACAAAAGAAGAAAGCAAGGACTTAAAATGTACAACCTAGGCCAGTGGCCTTCATTACAAAAGGTTGGTTTTGAATTTAAGTATGTGCAATCTCTTCAGAATCTAGCAATCAAGAAAGCAATTACTTTCTTTGGGAAGTAATCCTGAAAAGTACCAGGAAAGAAGTGGGGAATTGAAAATAGAGAAAGGAAGGAGGCCAATCAAGGGTATGTTTTCAAGCAGGCTACAGTTATTAGTGACTAGAGTTTCAGTCCCACTGAAGAATCCAAGGAGACAATGAGCAATATGCCTCAGAGATAGCCCAAGCTAGGGATATTTGCCCTCCAGTTCTATCACACATTGCCCAAGAGCTATCCCCAAGGGGTCTGAATGCCTCAGCACTCCCTGCACGTCCTACCCACAGGCCAAATACACTCCAGTAGCCAGAGAAGATCTTACACAGAATCGCACATACTTGCTGCACAAAGCAGAATAGCTGGGCAGGTAAATGATGGGTACTGAGCAGATAGAACAAGGCATCAACAGCATTTGCTACCCCTAATTCCCATTAGATTGGACTCCAAAATACCAATATATTTATCATCTGATCAAAAAAATGAGGGAAGAGAAGTAAACTATCTTTGTATGAAAGAAAATGCTGCAGGTAAAAGAAGACTGGAGCATTAATTTAAAAGAAAACTTCCTTACTCTAAATTTCTTGGGCCTTTTAGAAACTAATATTAGGTTAGAACAAGGGTTGGTATTCTAAGACCTTCATGCCAAATACAACCTGCCAACTGTTTTCATACAGCTCCAAAGCAAGGGTTGTTTATATTCTTAAATGGTTGGGAAAAGGTAAGAAGAAGACACTTTCATGACCCGCAAGATATTTTCTATGATATGCAAATAGCAATGTCCATAAACATGTATTGGAACACAGCCACAGTCATTCAGTTATGCAATATCAATGGCTATGCTGTCCATGCCAGGGTTGAGTAGTTGTGACAGAGGCCGTACGGGCTTAAAAGCACAAGTTTTCTTCTCTGGCCCTTCACAGAAAATTTGCCAACTGTAATTTAGAACCTGACTCAGTCTCAGGTAATCTTCATGATAATAGTGATTCCCTGGGGTGGAGGGAAGGAACAGTCTCTTCCTTTTTTTTTTTTAAAAAAAGGAGAATTAAAACCCCTGATTAGGCTCCATCCGTCAGTCTATGGCTTCTTGGACAAGGATGACTGTTATCTTTTCCACCCCTAAATTGATCAGAGCAGAACAGTCTCCCATTACTACCAACATAAAACTTAAGGTTTCTCGGGGGTAAAGCATGTTCCTTAGAATGAGATTCTTACAAGTTGTAATAGAAATGGAATAACTTGAAGGTTTAGAATCGCTTTTTTCCTCCAATATGAAACATAACACTTTGCAAACACCTGCTCCATTTTGAGTTTCTCCAGACATAAATTCACACTGGAAACCAATGTTTGAACCCTTGAAAAGAAGCTAATTTTGAAACAGGAGATGAAAAGATACCACCCCACAGGGTAACTAGAGAGAGAGCGAGAGAGAGAGGACACAACAGCAGGTGAGAGAGAGTTTAATTACTATCATTTAATCATCAGGCACCAAGCTAATACATTATCAAAGGAATAAAGATTTAGATAAACGATTGGACAGAGAGCGAAAGAATTAAAACTGGTAACTTTCATCAGATCCCAAGGGAATCCAATATGCCAAGTTTAATCTGGCCTAACCACATGGTTCCTTGTTCCGTCATGGAAACAGGGACTAGATATGTAAACCAGGTCTTTTCCAGGGAGTGTTACAGTGATCTATGGGTATGCTATAAATCAGCATTGCGTCCCTCAGGATGCCAAAGTCCATTCTCAAGGCCTTGTTTACAGGAGAACATCAGTATTCTCTGGGCACACACGTCAATGCAAAGAGAACTTTAAATAGCACAAGAGAAAAGTGTTCCTGGTAGTCATACAGCCTATGAGAAACTTTGAAGTACAAATGAGAAGTGGAAGTGAATGTTAAACGTATGCCTTGTCCTAAAACTTCATGAAAAATGAAATGTACAAGAAAAGTTGGATCCCTGCCATGACACCCATTACAGTGTAGACTAAGGCTCTGACCTTTTGGGTTATACTTACTGTGTTTTTGACACATTTGGTCAATTAAAACGGGTGAAGTGTAATTTGTTTTTCTTAAGTTTAATACAGCACGTCAATAGAAGTTAACCAAAATTTATAGTTGGAACACTAAAGCTGCCACATGCACTTAAACAAATGAACACAATTTATCATGGTTGAAATAAAGAGAACATCACGGGCATTTGACTTTATACTTCACATAAGCGTGTTGCCAAATATAGGAAAGTAAGCTCCTTCTCACACTTCCAATGGAAAAGACATTTTAGTTCACATTAAATATTGGTGTGAAAAGTCTGGCAGGTATCCAGTCCTAAGGAGTGTTAACGTTGGCACTTCCACTGTGTACTTTTACTATAAATTGTTGTAGCGTTTATTTGACATGGAATACCCAAAGGATTGATGAGCAAAGAAAGGAAGATTTTTTTTTATTGTGCCATATTACCTTTTTCAGACATCTATACTAAGCCTTTACATCTTCCAAGTCTAAACAAGTAGCCACCTGTATTCAATCGGTGCAAGATATTTTTCATGAAACTATAGCTTGCCTTTTTATAAACCTATAAAAGCACACATTTTCCATTTTATTAGTCAGCAAAGCAGTGGTGGATTTAATAATAAAACTTATAAATGCAGTTTCTTTATAGACCGTTGAACTTTTTTTTTTTGCTTGTTTAAAATACCACGAGCACAACCAAATTTATTTCACAGTTTCTGTCTCTATCGCAGAGAAACAAGGAGCTACAATTTTGTATATCTTTACATTAAAAAAATTCACCTAGCACTCAGACCATTTATATAGCAGCCTACAGACTCCCAAAGATTTAAGAGAAACACAATACCGCTAGGGGAAAATTATCTGCTACAATCAAATACATGTATTTGATTCTGACATTCATAATATGTATGTCACTACATACAGCTACAGCAATCATGCACTTTGAATTTCTTTTTTTTTAATTTTTTCAATATTTATTGATTTTGAGAGACAGAGAGAGACAGAGCATGAGAGGGAGGGGCAGCGAGAGAGGGAGACACAATCAGAAGCAGGCTCCAGTCTCTGAGCTCTCAGTACAGAGCCTGATGCGGGGCTTGAACCCACGAACTATGAGATCATGACCTGAGCCAAAGTCAGACACTCAACTGACTGAGCCATCCAGACACCCCTTGCACTTTGTGTTTCTAAATAAATTTGTGTCTCTTTTTTAATTAAATATACGTATACAACATACACAATAATTAAATATATATATGCACAGAATCTTGCTATTATAAAATGAAATTTTAAGGTAGCAATACGTAACCCATATGATATTGGTAAGATTTAAAATAGCAATACACCTATCGATGAGGGAGATATAGGAGAGTATGCTGGAGGAAGTATGGATTGTTACAGCCTTTTGGAAAAACAGTCTGGCAATATCTGCTAAAATATAAATCACATACACTTTTCTTTTCTTTTCTTTAATTTTTTTTAAAAGTTTATTGATTATTGGGAGAGAGTGCGAGCCAGGGAAGTACAGAGAGAGAGAGGGAGGCACCGAATCAGAAACAGGCTCCAGGCTCTGAGCTGTCAGCACAGAGCCCGACGCGGGGCTCGAGCTCACGGACCGTGAGATCGTGACCTGAGCCGAAGTCAGACGCTCAACCGACTGAGCCACCTAGGCGCCCCTGTTGGCTGATTTTTTTAAACAAGGATTATTATTATATACGATGAAAGGGCTATTTGCATTGGAGAGAAAAAACTAAGAACTATAGAAAGAATATACTAGCTTAAATTTCTCTAAATAAAAATACTTACTACGGGAGAAATTTTTAAGGTTTGAAATGCAAAAAAAAAAAAAATCTTACTTTTCAAAGGAAAAAAAACGGGAAAAAGTCATGAGGAAAAGGATGTGGTACATGCCACCAATAGGCCTCACTATCCATTTTCCCCTTTTGTTTGCCATTATGAGATTGTCTTTGTGTTTCATCCGGACAAACTGGCACTGAGACTAAACACTGTATTTTGCATTCTCCTTACAGGTAGGAATGCAGGAAAGTGCCTAAGTTCTGCCAGCTGGTTATAAGCAGAAGTGAAGTATGCAATCCTCAGGCCTGGAACACGGAAGCGTCAGCGTGAGCCACATGCAACCACGCAGACCAGAGCAAGTCCAAGGGACTACATACAGCAAGAAAAGGCAAGGTTATCATATCATAACCCCGGATTGCATATGCTTGAATTGGCACAAATACACTTTTATTGTTTCAAAGTCACCGTCACTTTATTCTTTACGTTGTGAACAGTTAATACACTCTACAACAACAGAGGTTCGTACCTAGGCATGAGCTACCTTAACAAAACTTAAAATAGCAAATATTAATTCAGTGGTCAGTTGGCGATCAGCAAGAAAACGGATACAGTGGGCTGGAAAGTTGGTGATCCTTCTTGTCATGGTAGATGACGTGATAAACTGGACTCTTGGATTAGCTGTGGACTATAATATCTTACGAATACAGATCACATGCAGATAGAGCTTATGAGTGAGACCACCTGGGAAAAAACTATCAAAATACGGGTAAGAATTGGCTCTTTCTTGCCAAGTTTGGCAGTCCTGCAGGAGAGATCAGTTCAAGAGAATTAGAAGATATTTCTGTAGAGGCAGATTTTGCAGGAGATAAGACTGGCCCAGCCCTCTTCAAAACATCACTGAGAATGGGGACGGTCTAGAGGCAAAGATAGGGCCTTTTGCCTTCTCATCCAAGACTCCCCTTTCAGATGACCAGCCTTGTCCCGGGTGGGCAGAGGCAGCAGCTTCCAGGGTGGTCTGGGCGCCAGCATGAGTGTGGTCAGCAGCTACAGTGGGGCCAGGGAAGTGGGCAGGATCATGGTTGCATCAGTGAACCAGAACCTGCGGAGTCCCCTTAAGCTGGAGGCAGACCCCAGTATCAAGGCCGTGTGCACCCAGGAGAAGGAGCAGATCAAGACGCTCAGCAACAAGTTTGCCTCCATCGACAGGGCTGGCACCTGGGGCAGAAGAACAACATTCCGGAGACCGAATGGAGCCTGGGGCAGAAGAACAACATTCCGGAGACCGAATGGAGCCTGGGGCAGCAGAACACAACTCGGAGCCACAGGGACATGTTCTAGAGATACATCAGCAACCTTCAGCAGCAGCTGGACATATTGGACCAGGAGAAGCGAAAGCTGGGGTTAAAGCTTGGCAGCAGGCAGGGGCTGGTGGAGGACTTCAAAAAGCAGCACCAGGAGATCAAAGAGCACGCTGTCGCTGATGCAGAGCAGCGCGGGAGCTGTCCGTGAAGTTCACCAATGCCAAGCTGGCACGGCTGGAGGCACCCTGCAGTGAGCCGAGTAGGACATAGCATGGTAGCTATGCGAGTACAAGGAGCTCATGAACATCAAGCTGGCCCTGGACATTGGAGATTTCCACCTACGCAAGCCCCTGGAGGGCGAGGAAAGCTAGCTGGAGTCTGGGATGAGAACATGAGTATCTATACTAAGACCACCAGTGGCTACTCAGGTGGGCTGAGCTCAGCCTACAGGGTCCTCGTGAGCCCTGATCTCAACTATGGCCTGAGCATCTTCTAGTCTGGCGGGGGCTCCAATTTCTTCAGCTGTGTCAGCTCCTCCAAGGCGGTGGTTGTGAGGAAGATAGAGATCCACCACGTGAAGCTGGCATCCAAGTTGTCTGGTATCCTGTCCACCTGAGCAGCCACTGAGGTCTCTCCCAGCCACCCCTCTCATGGCGGCCATAGAGCCTTTGGGGGAAGGAGCTGTGCTGGGGACTGTCAGAAACAGGAGGACCCACCTGAGGCTCCGCTTCAGTCCTCAGCCTGCCAGTGGGAGGAGTCTAGTGCCCTGGCTACCCCATCTTGCTCATGTCCCCACCTAAAAGCCAAGTCAAGGAGCCTGGGTGACTCAATCATTAAGCATCCAATTCTTGATTTGAGCCCAGGCATGATCTCAGGGCAGTGAGATCGAACTCCACGTGGGGCTCAGGGCTGGGCATGAAGCCCACTTAAGATTTTCTCTCTCTCTCTCTCTCTCTGCCCATCCCCTGTGTGTGCTCTCTCTGTCTCTCAAAATACACATTTAAAAACTAAAAATATAAAAAAAATAATAAAAGCCAAAAGCCAATTCAAGTGCCTTTTCCCAAATAAAGCCTCAGACGGCTCTTCCAAACTTCACACAAAAAAAGTATAAAGGCACAAGATAATAAATAACAAAGGAAAAATAAATTGACAAAATTTCGAAAACCATGAGTCCATGCTGTGTAATTCTATGAAAATAAATGTGAAAACCCAGGTAAAACTGTCAGTTTCATACAAAATACATTTATCAAATTTGACCTTCTCTGTCCAGGTATTAGTTTTCCATTGCTGCCATAAAAAGTCACCACAAACTTGTGGCAGAAAACACCACGTATTTATTATTTTATAGTTCTTAAGACAGAAATCTACTATGGGTCTCATTGAACTAAAATCAACATGTCAGCAGGGTGGTTCCTTTTATGGAGGTTCTAGAAAAGAATCTGTTGCTGGCTCATTCACATGTTGGTAGAAATTATTTTCTCGTGGGTGTATGAACAAGGTCCTTGTTTTCTTACTGGCTGTCAGTTAAAGGCTATTCCTGCTTCTAGAAGCCACCCATATTCTTTGGCTCATGGTCCCTTACTCCATCTTCAAAGTCAGCGATAGTAAAACATTGTATCTCTCTGACCCAGCAAGAAAAATTATTTACTTTTAAATTCTCAAAAAATTAGGCAGTTCAGGATAATCTCTTCATCTGGAGGTCCCTACCCTTAGTCACATCTGCAAAAATAACCTAGTCATAGGTTCTGGGGGTTAGGGCATGGATATTTTGGGGGCCATTGTTCTCCTATCACAGATTCAAATATGCATTTCTTATATATATATAAAAATTTTGGATTACATTTCAAAAGAGAAATGGAGAAATGGCCCTCAAAAATGACCATGTGCAGATAGTTTCACAGGGAACTCAGTCAAACCTTCAAAGTGGAGATAATCCAATGCTATACAAATTTTTCTAAACATAGACGTTTCCAAAAATGCTTTTACAAAAAAAGAAGTATCAATACATAAACCTAATAAAATAGCATAGTAAAGAAAAACAGAAACCAATCTTACCTTGGAATATTGAGGCAAAAAATCTTAAGCAGAATATTAGGAAATAGAATCCAACCGCTCATTTAAAAATTAATATATCATAGGGGTGCCCAGGTGGCTCAGTTGGTTAAGCATCCAACTTGGGCTCAGGTCATGATCTCACAGCTTGTGAGTGCGAGCCCCACGTCGGGCTCTGTGCTGACAGCTCAGAGCCTGGAGCCTCCTTCATGTTCTGTGTCTCCCTCTCTCTCTGCCCCTCCCCCGCTCATGTTGTCTCTCTCTGTCTCTCAAAAATAAATAAACGTTAAAAAAATTAATATATCATGACCAGTTTATTACATGAATGCAAGAGTGATTTGATATTAAGACAGTGGCTCAGACAGTTAAGTGCCTGACTCTTGATTTCAGCTCAGGTCATGATCTCACGATTTGTGAGATTGATCTTTGCATTGGGCTCTGCACTGTCAGTGTGGAGCCTGCTTGGGAATCCTCTCTCTCCCTCTCTCTGAGCCCCTCCCCCACTCATGCATGTGGGTGCACACTCTCTCTTAAAACAAATAAATGAAACTTAAAAAAAAAAAAAGAAAGCCATTACTATGATCACCATCTGAAAAGATTTTTTAAAATTACTTGACTATGACATAGACACTGAAAAAAATGCAACTAAATTCAAAAGTCATTTCTGATAAAAGACTTCATAAACTAGAAAGCCATAGATGTTTCTTTAAATTAATAAAATGAATTTCCCTCAATCTTAAAGCCAGCATATTATTTATTATGTAGACACTAGAAGCATTTGCACTAAGATCCAGAATAAGGCAAAATGGCTGCTATTCTTTTTAACTATTTAACACAGAATCAGACTTACTAGCTAGTGCAATGAAACAAGAGAAAAGAATTTGAGATAAAAGAATCGGAAAAGAAATAAAATCATCTCTACTTTCACCTGGTATAATACTTTACTTGAATATCTGAATCAATGATAAAATTATTATAAATAAAATAATTCAGTAACTTAGTAAGATACAAGATTATACAAAATTTTGCAGCCATAATATATATAAGTAATAACCAATCAGAAGATATAATGACAGAATAAAGACATCAACAAAAATAAAAATAAACATTTTGCAAATTAACAGTTATATACAAACCCTCTATGGGTGACATGGCAAACACCCTATAAGAAAAAAGGAAATTGAATGAATGGACTCTTCATTAGAATCACTGAACTGAAAACAGGTATCAGGTCTCCTCCTAGTTAATATGAATGTAATGTGATTTTCTAAAAAAATATATAAATGAGATTTTTTTTCTAGAATTAGGTAAGTTGGCTCTAAAATCCATGTATGTATTTAAATGCATTTAAAATTATATGATAAGCCACTTATTAAAAAAAAAAGCCAAGAGGAAACTAATTAGCTCTCCTATGTATCAAAACATGGCATATGAACAAACAGCCAACCAAATACAACAAAAAGGAAAGTTTAAAAATAAACACAACTACATATGGAAATTTAGAATATAATTGAGACAGCATTTCACACCTGTGAGGACAAGATGAACTCTTTAATAAACAGTGTTGTGACAAATGGATAGTCATTTGGAAAAAGAAAATATGTAAGAGAAAAAAGATAAACGCCAATCTAGGAGAAAACATACAAAATGTATATCAAAGATAAAGAACTAATCTGGGGTGCCTGGCTGGCTCAGTTCTTGGGGTCATATCTGAGCCCCATATTGGGTGTAGAGGTTACTTAAATAAATAAATAAATACACTAACTAACTAATTTTAAAAAAAAGAAGAAGAAGAAAAAGCTAATCTTCCAAATATACAAAAAACTCTGGGGGCGCCTGGGTGGCTCAGTCGGTTGGGCGTCCGACTTTGGCTCAGGTCATGATCTCGCGGTCCGTGAGTTCGAGCCCCCCGTAGGGCTCTGTGCTGACAGCTCAGAGCCTGGAGCCTGTTTCAGATTCTGTGTCTCCCTCTCTCTCTGTCCCTCCCATGCTCTTACTCTGTCTCTCTATAATAAATAAATGTTAAAAAAATTAAAAAAAAAAAAAAACTCTGGGCAAGGACGAGTCACTTTTTTTTTTTATTCTCTTCCAGCTTTACTGGGGTGTAATGGACAAAATTTTAAATTATTTAAATTGAAATAATTACATTTAAAATGTTTGTTCATATTTTATTAAAATATGTGTATTCATTCTGAAAATGTTTATTGAGAACCTACTTCATGTAAAGTTTACCGCCTGAATTTGGGACGCGGGTTAACAATGTGCGTGGACATCTCTGTTCAAAGTAGGAAAATCCCCTCGAAGGCCTTTCCCCCTCAGTAGCATCTCCTTTGGCAGTCAGGAGCAACTGCTCTACTAATTTCTCACACATGTTTTTCATTTCACGATTTGCCTTCTTGAGGATCGTGGAATGCAGAATAAGCCACGAAAAGGACTATAAATATCCTTTGATATTTTAAGATAAGAAAAATATCCCTATTCATCATGATATTTATTTGAAAACTTGTAAAATGCAGCTCCTCAGGATATTTTTATTAGAATATAAGGTCCTAATTTTAAAAGTAAATTTCAGTACCATCTTTTTTTGCAACCAGTAAAGTAGTCAATTATGTGTTACTTTAACCCTGATTTTAACTTGAAATATCTAATAGGACAGTAATTGCATTCTTCTCAATTCAATATCGGCCTCTATATTTTACGTCACTCACAGCTCTAAGAATTCTGAGCTTGGAGTCCTCCATTATTTCTTACTCAAACATACAGAGTTCAAGTTGCTTAATATCTTATTTAATAATTTTAAACAATGGTAACGAAATTGTTACAGTTTTCCCTCCTAATGGGTTATTCTTTTTACCATAAAGGGAGTCCAGGAGACAAGGGCAACCTAGGCTTCCCATCTGACAAGAGAACTATACCCACTTTTGTATTATTTACACAACAATGATCAAGGCCCAGGGCATTTCCTGGGGATTAATGGCTGACTGGGAGATTGGCTGAAGGCCATTAACTTGAGGCAGTCATTAATTTTCTTTAGAAAACCTGGTTTAAAGTCATTATTTTGATTATAAGATCAATAACACACACCCCTCATCACCACCACCACAAGGAACTCACTGGAAATAACTTTTTTTCTGGAATTTTTCATAAGTACCTTCAATCTGTAGGTTTGAAGAAAATATTTTTAAAGAAATGCCACTGAAACCAACTTAGTAACATTGACAAGCCTCATCACCTAATCATCAACGTCATGTACATCTGTAATGGTTTCCTGTCTGCCCTGATTTAGGAGTCAAGCTAAAAATAAAGTCTCTCTCTCTCTCTCTCTCATTCTCTCTCTCTCTCTCTCTCTCCCCACCCTTGCTCTCTTCCTCCTTCCCATCCTCCTTTGTTTGCTCCCTCCATTCCTCCTCCCCTCTCTCTTTCCCCCTTTCCTTCCTAGCGGCTTTTTTTCGGCAAGTTTCCACTGAAGGTGTAAATCTGCAAAAGCAGCATGTGGTGGGGCACACAATGTATAAATTATTGGAGAGCAAGTGGAATTATGACTCTACAGTGTTCCTCAGAAATAAATGTGTGTGTGAAAGGACTGTTCCTTCTTAGCAACTTAACTGAAATGGATCTAAGAAAACTGGAATTCACGCCATTAAATAGGCCTAATTTGCCTTGTCACTGCTTGGATGGTCTGAACACTGAGACCAGCAGGAGGAGGACCCTGACCCAAACCCCAGTCCAGGAAGACAAGAGCACCAAAAGGCATTGGAGCCCTGAAAGAAGCAAGAAAACGTATTGTAAAATAAATGCTAAAGAACCTTAGGAACTGCATTTCAGCACAGGAAAGTGTATGATTAGGGCAGCACCACATCAAGTAGGGGGGGAGTTCTCGCCATCGATGCTCTAGCTCAGACCTATTTAGAGATTTAGTTCAGATCATCCCTCTTCTGCCTCTCAAAAGTCCCTACATTCTTTTAGGCTAGGAGAAGAGTACAACTAACTTCCTAAACAGTAAATATGATAGTTAAAGAAACTGCATCAATCCATTTTCCCCATCTTTAAGATAGGGATAATGTGAATTACATTCTCATGTGCTATTCAAGGGCAAGGTATTATTATTTAATGTAGTAAGAATGACTAGTCACCTAAGATGCACTAGAAACAGCACGTGAGGCATGATATGAAATTGGAGCCCCCACCCACCTTCTTTCTCTTGATCTAATTTCCATTCCAGCCACTCCTTACCCTGGAAATAAGCGATACTGTCATATTCTCACCTGTCAATGAGCTTACATCACTTCCTTGTAGATCCATCTCTTGGAGACTATGACATAGCTCTATGTATCGGGTATTTCCTTCCCTCCTTCCCTTATCTCTATTCCTCCCACCCCCACTAACCCTCCACCACCACCACTGTGTATATTCAATGCACAGACAGGGAGAAGTGGTGAGTCAGGAAAAGCAAAAGAAAAAAGGCTTTGAGAGTGAAAGGCAGAAATAATTGGTTGGTGCTGAACTCCTGAGGTTAATGGACATCCATCCTTCCCACAAGTAAGGAAAAACCACAGTAAGTGACTAAGCTGATGAGAAATATAAAAATAAATTTAAAATAATCCCCATTCCTTAGGAGCTTACAATCCATTAACAGAAATAAAAAAAAAAAAAAGAATACAAATTGTTGTAGCATGAATTAGTAGGCAATAAGAACCATGTGATAGACCCTAGTCTATGAGTGATTTGTTAGTTTGGTGTTTACTTCTGGTTGGGAGAATCAAGGAGAACTTCATGAAAAAGATGACTAAATAATCAGACACTGCCTTACAAGCAAAGAGAACAGCTTAAGTTGTCAAGGATAAAAATATGGGGGGATTGTCTGAGAATCATGAACACTTTGACTCGTCTAAAACATGCAGAGTACAAAAACACTGTGAGACATAGCTAGTATAGATTGAGGTCAAATAAATCGTAGAGGTCTCCAAAGGCCAGCTAAGAAATCCTGGGCAAAGAATGAAAGATTTGAATAAGATAATGATGTGAAAAGAGTTGTATGTTAAGATCAATCAAATATCAAGAGATGTTTAGAATGGATTGAGGGGGAAAATTGGATATGAGTCAATTACGATGCAATTTAAAAAGTTCAAAGCTGAGCTATCTAGACTTGTAAGTCATGTAGCATCAGTAGGAATTGAAAGGAGATTAATAAAAGAGCCAGTGAGTAGATGTAGGCTATTGGCAAGGTCCTATCTTTCATGTTGGGTGGTAGTTCATTTCATTATTGTCATTATTATTATTTTAAAACAGAAGAACAAACAAATAAATAAATAAAGTGTGGGGGGCACCTGGGTGGCTCAGTCAGTTAAGCTCTTGATCTCAGCTCCACTCCGACTCTTGATCTCAGCGCAGGTTTTGATCTAAGGGTTGTGAGTTTAAGCCCCATATTTGGTTCCACCCTGGGCATGGAGCCTACTTTAAAAATATTTTTAAAAAATAAAATAAAATGTGGCCATGAATGGACCAATGATGAAAGTTTTGTGAACCAAGGATTATAACTAATCTGTGTCCCTAAAACTTAAAAAATAATAACAAAATTTCTTCAGGAGGGAAACGCCCTGAAGAATAATACTGTCCCTTGAGAGAAATGGCTTACTCCACCAGAAATAAAAGGGGGGAGGGGGGAGGACCTCAGGATACAAATAAACCTGGCCCCGAATTCTGGCTCTTCTCTTACAAACTCAATGACAGAGTCACCAGCTTAACTTCTTTAAGTTTATTTGTTCTCACTGGGAAAATAGAAACATTTATACCTACTTTAGAAGATATTGTGAGACTTAGATGATAACAGTGTTTTATTGGCAAATACTAGATGCTCAGTAAAGGGTGATTGATTACATAGGTGTAACAACTATATGTGATTGATTACAGTATAGAGGGAAATGAATAAAACATTATTCCAAGGCTTTGAGCCTAGATAGATGGCTAAAAATAATCATGTTATTCATGGAAATATAAAAGTCAAGAAGTATGAAACAAATTTTAGGAAGATTTTTCCATTTTATCAGTTTTCATCTTATACAACCTATATAAATCCCATACCATCACTAGAACATTCAAATATTTGAAGACATAAAAGCCAAAATATATTAAAATATAATATAATTCATATTTAATGAAATACATAAACCCACATATCCAAGACATGTCATGATCAAATAACTTAAAATCTTTGTGATAGGAAGGTCTTGAAAGTAGCCAGAGAAAAAATATATTACACAAAAAGAAACTAAGATAAAGATGCCATCAGATTTCTCATCAGAAAAAGACAACCCAGAAGATAGTGGAAAAACATCTTTAAAGTTCTGAAAGGGGGGGCGCCTGGGTGGCTCAGTCGGTTAAGCGGCCGATTTCGGCTCAGGTCACGATCTCGCAGCCCGTGAGTTCGAGCCCCACGTCGGGCTCTGGGCTGACAGCTCAGAGCCTGGAGCCTGCTTCGGATTCTGTGTCTCCCTCTCTCTCTGCCCCTCCCCCGTTCATGCTCTGTCTCTCTCTGTCTCAAAAATAAATAAACGTTAAAAAAAATTTTTTTTTTAAATAAAAAAAATAAAGTTCTGAAAGGGAAAAAAAAAAACTGTCAACCTCAAATCCTTTATTCAGCAAAACAACAGTAAACTAAACACACTTTTCAAATATACAAAAGCTGAAAGCATTCATCACTAACACAGCTGAAGTTCAAGAATTGATACAGAAAGTCTGCCAGCCACAAGAAAAATGATATCAGATGGAAATCATAAGCTACACAAAGTAACAAAGAGCACCAAAAATGGCAATGACATGTTTTTTTAATTACTCTTTTCTTATTAGTTAAGTATCTTTATATTTTAAAGTTTATTTATTTTGAGAGAGAGAACAAGCACAAGTGGGGGGTGGGCAGAGAGAGAGGGAGAGAGAGAATACCATGTGGACTCCACACTTGAACTTGAAGCCATGAGCCATGAGATCATGATCCAAGCTGAAATCAAAAATATATGACAATAATGACAGAAAGGCTGAGAGAAGAAAATGTGATAAAGATTTTATGTAGTATGTAAAGCAGTATAATATCATCACTAGAAGTTAGAATATGATAAATTTAAAGATGTTTACTACAAACACCAAAGCAACCACTAAAATCACACAACGAAGAGTTCTACCTAATAAATCAACAACAAGAATTAAAGGGAGCAATAAAATATTCAATAAATCCAGAAGAAAACATTTAAAAAAAGATGACAAAGGAGAATAATGAACAGATAGAACAAATAGAAAGCAAATACCAGGATTTAAACTCCACTATATTAATAGTCTCATTAAAATGTTAGCGTTCTAGGGGTGCCTGGGTGGCTCAGTCGGTTGGGCGACCGACTTATTCAAGAGAATAAGGGAAAAAAAGAACAAAGAAAGCTGAATAATAGCAGAAGGAAGAAAATAATAAAGATTAGAGCAAAAATAAATGAAATAGAGGCTAGAAAAACAATAGAAAATAACAACAAAGCTAGGAGTTGGCTTTGTGAAAAGATAAAATTGACAAAACTTTAGCTATACTAAGAAAAAAAGATGAATCATATAAGTAAAATTATAAATGAAAGAGGGACATTACAACTGATACCACAAAAATACAATGGATCATAAGAGACTACTATGAACAATTATATACCAGTAATTTGGACAACCTAGAAGAAATGGATAAATTACTACAGACATACAACTTACCAACATTGAATCATGAATAAATAGAAAATCTGAACAGACCTAAAACAAGTAAGGAGATTGAATTGGTAATAGAGAATTTCCCAACAAATAAAAGACCAGGACAAGATGGTGTCACTGGAGAATTCTACCAAATATTAAAGAAGAATTAATAACAATCTTTTTCAAACTCTTCCAAAAAACTAAAGAGGAAGAAATACTTCCAAACGCATTTTATGAGGCCAACATTATCCTGATACCAAAACCAGGCAAGGACACTATAAGAAAAGAGAATTATGGACCAAAAGCCCTGATGAACGTAGATGCAAAATATTAGCAAACAGAATTCAGCATATTAAGAGGATCATACACCGTAAGCAAGTGGGATTTATCCTTGAGATGCAGGAATATTTCAAATGCGTAAATCAGTGAATGTGATACATCACATTAACAAAATGAAGGATAAAAATCATAGGATCATCTCAATAGATGCAGAAAAAGCATTTGACAAAATTCAACCCCCTTTCATGATAAAAAGTGTCAACAAATTAGGTATAGATGGGATGTACATCAAAATAGTAAAGGCTATTCATAATAGCATTATAGTGAAAAGTTAAAAGCCCATTTTCTAAGATCAGAAAAAATACAAGGATGCCCACTCCCATAACTTCCATTCAACATAGTACTAGAAGTCCTAAATACAGCAATTAGACAAGAAAAAGAAATGAACGGCATCCAAAATGAAAAAGAAGAAGTAAAATGATCTCTTCAGGTGATGTGATCTTCTATATAGGAAACCCAAAAGACCACCAAAAACCTGTTAGAGCTAATAAACAAATCTAGTAAAGTTTCAGGATACAAAATCAACATGCAGAAATCAGTTATGTTTCTGTACACTAAAAATGAATTATCTGAAAGAGAAATTAAGAAGCAATTCCATTTATAGAAGCATAGAAACAGTACATACTTAAGAATACATTTGACCAAGGTGGCGAAAAACCTGTTTACTGAAAATGTTTATAAGACATTGATAAAAAGAAATTGAAGAACACAAACACATGGAAAATATCCCATGCTTGTGAATTGGATGAATTAATTTTATTAAAATTGTTCATACTATCCAAAGCCATCTATAGAGTCACTGCAATCGTTATCAAAATTCTAATGTCACATTTCTCAGAAATTAAAAAAAAAAGACTATTCTAAAATTTGTATGGAACCACAAAAGACCACAAATAGCCAAAACAATCTTTAAAAAGAACAAAGCTGGAGGTATCACATTTCCTGATTTCAAACTATATTACAAAGTTATGGTAATCAAAACACCATGGTACTGGCATAAAACCACATACATAAACCAATGGTACAGAATAGAGAGCCCAAACATACAGCTACACATATACAGTCAACTAATCTTTGACAAGGGCACCAAGAACACAAAATGGGGAAAGAATAGTCTCATCAATAAAAGGTGTTGAGAAAACTGGATATCCCACATGCAAAAGAATAAAACTGGACCTTTATTTTATACAACTCGCAAAAATTACAAAATGGATTCAAGATTTAGATGTAAGGTCTAAGACTGTAAAATTCCTAGAAGAAAGCACAGAGAAAAGTTTCCTTTGTCTTGGCAACAAAAGCTAAAATAAACAGGTAGAACTACATCAAACTAAAAACCTTTATAGCAAAGAAATCAATAAATTTAAAAGGCAGCCTATAGGATGGGAAAAAAATGTTTATTTACAAACCCTATATCTGAGGTAAATATCCAATATATATAAGAAACTCATAAAACTCAAGAGCAAAAAAAAAATCCAATTAAAAATAATCAAAGATCTGAATAGATATTCTCCCAAAGAAGACATATAAATGGCGAAAGGTACATGAAAAAGACAGCCTACATCACTAATCATCAGGGAAATGAAAATCAAAATGTCAATAAGATATCATCTCACATTGCTAAAAAACTATTACCAAAAAGACAAGAGATAAGATGTTGGCAAGCAGGCAGAAAAGGGAACCCTTATATACTGTTGCTGGAAATGTAAATTCCCCTTATGGAAAACACTACAGAGATTCCTCAAAAGAATTTAAAAAATAGAATTACCATATGATCCCACTCTCGAAAATATACCCAAAGGAAATAGAAGCACTATATTGAAGAGACATATGCACACCCATGTTCACTGCAACATTATTCACAGTAGCCAAAATATGGAAATAACCTAAGTGCCCATCAGTAGATGAATAAACAAAATGTAGTGTATATGTATATATATAATGGAATATTATTCAGCCATAAAAGTGAGTTCTTGCCATTTGAGACAACGTGGATAAACTTGGAGGGCATTATGCTAAATGAAATAAACCAGACAGAGAAAGACAAAGACTGCATGGTACCACTGATATATGGAATCTTTTTCAAAAAAGGAAAGCTGTAGAAACAGGGTGGTGATTGCCAGGGGCTGTGGTGAGGGAAAAGTGGGAGCTGTAGGCCAAAGGACACAAACTTCTAATTGTAAAATGAATAAGTTTGGAGAATATAATGTACAGCATGGTGATTATAGTTAATAATATGGTACAGTATACTTAAAATTTGCTGAGAGAAGATCTTATGGGATTTCACCACAAAAGAAAGAAAGAAAGAAAGAAAGAAAGAAAGAAAGAAAGAAAGAAGAAAGAAAGAAAGAAAGAAAGAAAGAAAGAAAGAAAGAAAGAAAGAAAGAGAAAGAAAGAAAAGGGAGAGTTAATCACGTGAGACAATGTATATGTTAATTATCTTGATGTTGGTAATCATTTCACAATGTATATGTATATCATATCATCACATTATAAACTTTAAATACATATGACTTCATCTGTGAATAATTTCTGAGTTAAGCTGGACAAAAAACAAATAAAAGCACCTTGTAAAATAAGATACATATATGTGTGTGTGTGTGTGTGTGTAAACTATTTCTAAGGAATGCTCAAGAAAACAGGTAACAATTTCATCCAGCAAAGAAAAAATGGCTGGCTCTGTGACAAACAGAAAAGAGACTTCCTTTATTACCTGGATTTAAAATCATTCAAGAAATTAAAAAACAGACTTGGCACTCAATTACTAGACTGGAGTACAGGGCCAAGTTAACAAGATAAAATTAACTTTTTATAAGGTTTTCCTCTTGACACCAGAAAAAGTAAGCAACTAAAAAATAGGAAATATGTGACAAGCACCCCAATAAAAAAAGACATGAAGCTTTGGGCTGTCCATTTAATATTTATAAACAGAATCATGCAGGTGCCAAGAAAAAGACTCATGTTCAGTTGAACTCAATATTTATTAATAATCTACCGGGTTGGGGCGCCTGGGTGGCTCATCAGTTAAGCGTCCAACCTTAGCTCAGGTCATGATCTCACGGTTCACGAGTTCGAACCCAGCATCTGTCTCCCTCTCTCTCTCTGTCCCTACCTCGCATGTGTGCATGTCCTCCCTCTCTCACAAAAATAAGTAAATAGACATTTAAAAAAAGATTTTACTGTATAATAAGAGCACAAAAATGAAAAAGAGATCTATCCTGTTCTGAAGAAGATACATACTGGAAAATATAGGTATATTAATGTATAATTATATAGAACATACTAAAAGCAAAGGCAGAAACATACAGTGTCTGAGGGAAGCGGAGAAGACAACACAGAAAACATCCAGAAGTTCAGGGAAGATCTCCCAGAGGCAATCTCTCTCAAGACCTTAAGCTGCATTGCTAGCAGTGCGATGTGTTAAATAGGGAATGTGAAACCTTACCTCTCTTCATGCTTACTACAGCATACCTCCAATACCAATACCGTGGTCTGTCTTCAGTTCCCCTGAGAGATGGGAGAAGCAGGACAGGACGACAAGGAGACTCGGAATTTTTCCGTACAAGAAACGATTAAAGGAATTAGGGCCTGGAAAGAAAATAAAATCTCAGGAATTAAATCCTTCTACTTTTCTCAAGCGCCATCACCGAGGAGAAAGAATAGCATGTCTTTCTTCGAGGAACCGGTACCAATAGGCGGATGCTACAGGAAGGTATCTAAACCAGTTCCATTTAAAAACCATATACTTTACCCATCGGAAGACCATGGATGGCTTGTGTTGCCACTGAAAATGGAGGTCAAATGCTCCTCAGAAAGGCTGTGAGGTGATCCCTCAGGTAATAACTAAGGTTAACCCCAGTCTTAGGAGATTCGAGACTTCTTTGGAGATTCTAGACTTCTTAGGAGATTCCTCCACTGAAAAGGGAGGTCAAATACTCCTCAGAAAGGCTGTGGGGTGATTCCTCAGATAATTTCTAAGGCTAAACCCAGTCGCAGGAGATTCTAGAATTCTCATAATAGTCTTGCATAGATTTACATTAAAACCACCTCATTTTCATTGTGCTTTATGGTTCAAAAACACTTTTGCACACATTATTCCACATGAATTTCACAGTTACCTCATGACAAAGCCCAGGCCAGGGTTATCATCCCCTTTTCACAGAGGGGAAGTTCAGAGAGAATCCAATAGCTAACATGGAGTGGTGTCTGATCCCTAACCCAGGTCTCCTGATTCCAAGCCAGTCATTTTTTTCATTTTAATTTATTCATTTACTTAAGTAACCTCTACACCTAGTGTGGGGCTTGAACTCACAACCCCAGATCAAAAGTTGCATGCTCTTCTGACAGAGCCAGCCAGGAGCCCCAAAGCCATTTTTAAGTGTGTCAATAATTCTCTATATTCTCCTGCTACATGTCAATCCAGCAAAGTTGTCATCCAAATGAGAAAAATGACATAAATGAAATGACTTCTGCATAAGTTAAATTGACTCAGTTTAAAGCACTGTTCTTCATTCATACATTAGACCTTTCTTAATTTTTGGTGTTAAAAGGTACTCTCAATTATTAAATGATAGAAGTATTTGTTTCATGTCCATAACTGACTAAATCAAATTTTGACCATCAATATACGTTCCCCAAAAAACTTTCTGGAGATTTTGCTGGTCCGTGCAATCCCAAATCTGGAAAGCATCAAAGAAGAGATATGAATAAGATAGAATTTATGGGACTGGCTACAGCAATTGGGGAAGTATAAGCGAAGAAAATACAGTAGATGGCTGTTTTAGCCCTGTAGAAGTGCAGACTATTCCAGAAGCAAGCTATCAAAGAAAATTCGGAATACAATTCCACATACACATCCCCACCCCACCCAGCTGCTCTTGGAATCAATTACCTGAAGCCATAATGTATATGAAATCCGCACCAACAGAAACTTCCTGGGTGAATTTCCAAAGTGGCCTGAAATAACCCTGAACTAGGATCTAGAAGTTTAAAAAGCAAAGAAAACTGTGTGAGAATAAAGCACAGGGCAGATACAACATTCAAAACGAGTTGCTATTTATGCACAAAACATTGTGTCTGACTGGATATCCATGCACCCTAAAGACGTTTAAGGCACGTAAAAACTAACCAAGCTTGGGGCTCCTGGGTGGCTCAGTCGGATGAGCGTCCGACTTCGGCTCAGGTCATGATCTCGCGCTCTGTGAATTGGAGCCCCGCATCTGTGAGTTCGAGCCCTGTGCTGACAACTGGGAGCCTGGAGCCTGCCTCAGATTCCGTGTCTCCCTCTCTCTCTGCCCCTCCCCCGCTCATGCTCTGTCTCTCTGTGTCAAAATAAATAAACATTAAAAAAAAAAAAAAAGTAAGCCAAAGTGAGCCATCATGTGCTATCATACCCACGTGTGGATTTCATAAAGCTGAAATCACCTACAATTCAACTTTTACCCAGTTTTAATTTGCTTGAGGTATAATCTGGCAGTGTGTGAAACCAATTGATTGCTCTATTTTCTTTCTAATTTTAAGCCACAAATCCCCGGAGAAACGCCGCATTTATTTCCCCCACTTTACCTACAAAACAAACAGCCAGAGCACAACTTATTTTAACAATGTGGATTATGGAATGATTAAGTCAATCACCGCAATGAGAGGGGATCACCAGGACTGATGAAATAAGTAGCTTTGGAGTGCCCCTCCCCACATAGGGGCGCTGGGAGACTGAACTGCAGGCGTCGTTAAGCCTCAAGGCGCTGGCTGCAGGGAATCCAGAGCCTTACCTCTGCACTCCATTCACAAAGCTGAACGGATGGTAATTAATTCGTGATTAGTTCATTTCAGCTAATATATGAGCCTAAGCTTTTGCTGAGTGATGTAATATTTCAGAAGTAGAACTGTGCGACGGAATTTATTGGACTTCCTGAAATCACCAATGTAATTGTTTTTGCTGTTCACATATTAGGCGCAGTCTCAAGGGGGAAAGCTGATTCTTCTCATATAATACTCTTTTCCCCCCGAAGTTTGAAAGTCTGTCATCTTTCTCAATATATTCACTTCGTTAAATAGTTTACAGCTTGCAAGAGGGTCACAAAGTCTGAGTAACAAAATGACTGTCCTGACAGATTTAAACAATAAAACCACCAGATTGTTACATAAATGTTTTTCTCAGAGGCTGTTTCTGAAACACATACTAAATGCAAATATTGAAACACCTGCATGCCAAGCCCAATTCTTTTAACAGATGTTAATCCCTGTGCATTTAACCAATGGATTTAGATCACACAAATGTAACTTGCCCCCTTCAGACTATCTTGGAAAGCTACCAATTACTTTATTTCAAATTGACAAAGAAGCTATTACTCCCTATGTTATAATTTCTATTTTATACTTTATAATGGGAATATCTGAAGGCAAGCAAAAAAATATGGTAAGCCAAGTTGAAACTCAGACAAAGCCTCTAAAGTACATCACAGGCAATTATGTAAGTTGTCTATTTTAGCATGGAAGTTTTACAAAGATCCGTAAGGTTACAAAATTTAAAAATTTTTCTGCATGGCTCTGGAGATTGAAATTCTCAATTTAACGCCTCACTAATCAGGACAACCCACCGAAGAGCAGTCATCTTTTTTCCTTCCATTCCCGAGATCTGGTGGGTACCTTAGCTGATAGCTAAAGCCTTCCTTAGGTTATTTCCTGCTTGAGGATGTCTCTAAGAGATCTTATTTTTAGGGCAGTTTTAGGTTCACAGCAAAACTGAACAGAAGGTGCAGAGATCTCCCATCTACCCTCTGCCCCCACACACGCATAGCCTCCCCCATTATAAACATCCCCCACCACAGTGCTGCATTTGTTACAACTGATGAACCCACACTGACACATCATAATCACCCAGAGTTTACATTAGGATTCACACCCAAAGGATCCATAGTTTACATTAGGATTCATTCGTGGTGTTTTACATTCTATAGGTTTGAAAAGATGTGTGACTACATGTATCCACTAAAATTTACCATACAAGGGCCTCGGGTGGCTCAGTCAGTTAAGCATCCAGCTTCAGCTCAGGTCATAATCTCACGGTTTGTGAGTTCAAGCCACGCATCGGGCTCTCTGCTGTCGTGACAGAGCCCACTTTGGATCCTCTGTCCCCCTCTCTTCTTTTCCCCTCTCCAACTCACGCAGGTGTGCATAGGAGCATTTGCACTTTCTCTCTCTCCCTCTCTCTCTCAAAAGTAAACATTAAAAAATTTTTCCATACAGAATATTTCATTGCCCTAAAGATCCTCTGTGTTCTACCTACTCATCCCTCCCCTAATCCTAGCTTTTTAAATTCTTCTTTAATCACCTCCCCAGTTTTCCAGCCTTGAATCATTGTTATGAGTCAGTCGTTCAGTAATAATGAAAATTATCGCTCCAGGACCCCCCACTGGGCGCTTGACATACATGATCTCATTTAACTCTCGGAGATGCCAATAAGTAGGTTTTATTTTCCACAGTTACTGTTAAAATAACTCAGCAGACACGTGTAATTTAACCTGACTCCCTTAATGAATAAGTGGTAGAGTCCAAATTTTAACCGAGCCTCAAAGTCTATGCTTTTCACTGAACTGTGATGCTTCTCACACATCTATAAAGTCACATTCTGTAAAGGAGCCTTTTATCTTCATTTTAAAATGCATGCTGTTCTTGTTGTTTTGAGAGACAGAGAGAGAGAGAGGGAGAGAGAGAGAGTTATGCAGAAAAAAGGGAAGCTACTTGGGGCGCCTGGGTGGCTCAGTCGGTTAAGCGTCCGACTTCGGCTCAGGTCTGATCTCACCATTTGTGAGTTCGAGCCCCTTGCTGGGCTCTGCACTGACAGCTCGGAGCCTGGAGCCTGCTTCCGATTCTGTGTCTCCCTCTCTCTCTCTGCCCCTCCCCCACACTCGCACTGTCTCCCTCTCTCTCTCTCTCTTTCTCTCCAAAATAAATAAACATTAAAAAAAATTTTTTAAAGGAAAGAAAACTACTTGGACTGCCAAATTATTCCAAATATATGTGCTGGCCTTATTCTCTGCTTCTGGACCAGAAGCCAGGCTGCCACACTAGAGCAGATACCTAGTTAGCTTTCAATAAATATGGACTTGTTCCTTATGAGTTAGTATCTATGTGGATTATGCTATCTCAGAATATTCCCTGCTACCTCCTGCCACCTATCTTGTGCACATTGCATGGCCCTATTTATCCAAGGACCTTTTGGATGAAAGCAGCCAGATTTGTGTATGAAAGTTACTTCCATCCCTTATGTTTAATCAGAGATAAATCAACACAATTCACTAACACACCAAGATTAAACTCCAGTAACATCAAGCCAAGAGCTGGCTGTAGAATCCTGGCCTGCTACAACTATGAAATCATAAAAACTTCCAGATTCGTAGTTAGGAATTCTGTTTCTTTGGTCACTAAAGCAGACAAATGGGACATTACAGACAATTATTTATCATTTTGTTACCATGGACAACCTTTCTAACTGTGGCCTTTTCTCATCCTCCTATATATTCTCTAATACCATCTATAATATTCATTACTGTAGTGGATACCAAATAAGCTCCAGAAGTAGTTTCTGTGTTCTAAGACCTTAGAACTTCCTTGAGAAAAAAACTATTAACTCGTATGAAACCATTAGAAACAAGAAAGTATATATTAGAAGGTTCGTTTAAAAATCCTGGTGGGGATGGGGCGCCTGGGTGGCGCAGTCGGTTAAGCGTCGGACTTCAGCCGGGTCACGATCTCGCGGTCCGTGAGTTCGAGCCCCGCGTCAGGCTCTGGGCTGATGGCTCAGAACCTGGAGCCTGTTTCCGATTCTGTGTCTCCCTCTCTCTCTGCCCCTCCCCCGTTCATGCTCTGTCTCTCTCTGTCCCAAAAATAAATAAACGTTGAAAAAAAAATTAAAAAAAAAAAATCCTGGTAGGGGGGTGCACCTGGATGGCTCAGTCATTTACCAGGTTAACCGTCCAACCCGTGGTTTTGGCTCAGGTCATGATCTCAGTTTGTAGCTTTAAGCCCCTTGTCAGGCTCTGTGCTGATGGCCTAGAGCCTGCTTTGGATTCTCTCTCCCCACCTCTCTGCCCCTATCCACCCCCTCTCTCAAAATAAACTTAAAAAAGAAAGTTAAGAACTTAGGTAAATTACGAAAGAGGGGTGCTTGGGTGGCTCAATAGGTTACGCATCTAACTTTGGCTCAGGTCATGATCTCACTGTTCTTGAACTCGAGCCCCACATCAGGCTCTCTGCTGTCATCACAGGGCCCGCTTCAGAGCCTCTGTCCCCTTCTTTCTCTGCCTCTCCCCCACTTTCGTGTGGACTTGCTCTCTCTCAAAAATAAAGTAACATTTTTTTTTAATCCTGGTAGGGTTTATAATTACAATGGAAGTTCCAAGAGAGTTTCAAGAGAGATAGCATTTCACTAAAATGTAGGAACCAAGAAGGCTGAAATAAGGTAGCTCTTATAATGTTGATTTTCAGGGATGGGTAGTATTAAAAAGGATATAATAGAGTGAGGGTAGTGTTGAGAAACAATTCTTCATGGGTCTGTCACATTTCTGCATTTCTTACAAGTAGAGGCACTGTCATTGTTCCAAACTATCTTTTTAGGGATGTTTGTGTAGCTAACCACCTTGGAAGATAGAGATAATGTCTTTCTCTAGGGCAAAGAAGCAGGCATTCTTAACCCCCACCAAAATGACTAAAAGATTCAGGTCCTTCAGACTAAGGGTTCCTCTCTTGTAATGCAACCCACCATGCTTGTATGCATCACCTACTCTTTATGTGGTCCTGCAGGAGTGGTGCTCGGGACACCAACATAAATGCTAAGCCCTGGCTACTGCTATTTGCTGTGAGTCGTGAAACTATGGCAGCTAACTTACTAGCTTGCAAGCAGGGTAAAATAACATACCCTTTGCAATTTCTAACGGGCATATTTGAGGCAGAAGCCATATACTGAATAAAGGCCTACTAACAGGAATATGCAGGGGGAAACACAGAAAGATAGGAGTTTCTCTATGTAGTTCTAAACAGCAAACGGAGGGTGCCCGGGTGGCTCAGTCAGTTAAGCATCCAACTCTTGGTTTCGGCTCAGGTCATGATCTCATGGTCTGTGGGATCGAGCCCCATGTTGGGCTCTGTGCTGACATCATAGAGCCTGCTTTGGAGGCCACCTCTCTGCCCCTACCCCACTCATTCTCTCTCAGAATAAATAAACATTTAAAACATTAAAATAATAAATAAACAGCAAGTGTAGTAGGTCCTTATAGCTGAGCTAAGAATGAACAAGCCATGGGGCACCTGGATGGCTCAGTCTGTCAAGCATCCGACTCTTGATTTCGGCTTGGGTCATGATCCCAGAGTCATGGGATTCAGCCCCACATCGGGTGAAGTGTGGAACCTGCTTAAGATTCTCTCCTGCTGCTCTCCCATGTGCACTCTCTCTCTCTCTTTCTCTAAAATAAAAGAAAAATCAAAACTAAGGGTGCCTGGGTGGCTCAGTCAGTTAAGCGTCTGACTTCGGCTCAGGTCATGATCTCATAGTTCGTGAGTTTGAGCCCTGCATCAGGCTCTGTGCTGACAGCTCAGAGCCTGAAGCCTGCTTCAGATTCTGTATCTCCCTCTCTCTCTGTCCCTCCCCCACTCATGCTCTGTCTCCCTCTCTCTCAAAAACTGAATAAACATTAAAAAAAGAAGAAGAAAAATTAAAACTAAAAAGAATGATATAGCCAGATTCTGCCAAGAGAGTTAATTATAGCCCAGGCTTAAATTGACTATATTTGGAGAGACATTTTTTTCTTCTAGGTGACATTTGAGGTAACGTAATAATACATTGAGTTGTGATCTGTAGCAGGAGAGAATCAATACACTTCCCTAAAATTGCCAACACATCACAATGGGACTTTGAAAAGTCCTGTCCCACGTGATTTTTATGCTCAAAATAATAGGAAAAAAAAATCACAATATTGGCATAGTTTCTTTTCAGTGAATTAAATTTAGACTTTATCAATTATGTTTCCCTTTCCATGTTAGTCACTGGACGTTCAGAGCCAAATTGAACTTGGCTTTACTCACATGGGTGTGAATTGTTCTATTCCAATTCTCCCCAGCTCTGACCTTCACATTATATTTCCTCATGCATACTTTTAAAAAATTTCTTAATGTGGGGCACCTGGGTGGCACAGTGGGTTAAGCGGCCAACTTCAGCCTAGGTCACGATCTCACAGTTCAAGGGTTTGAGCCACGCATCCGGCTCTGTGCTGACAGCTCAGAGCCTGGAGCCTTCTTCAGATTCTGTGTCTCCCTCTCTCTCTCTGCCCCTCCCCACTCTCTAGCTTTCTCTCTCTCTCTTTCTTTCACTCAAATATAAACATTAAAAAAAAATTTTTAGGGGTGCCTGGTGGCTCAGTCGGAAGTGCCTTCCGACTTCAGCTCAGGCGGTTTGTGAGTTCGAGCCCTGCGTCGGGCTCTGTACTGACAGCTCCGAGCCTGGAGCCTGCTTCTGATTCTGTGTCTCCTCTCTGCCCCTACCCCGCTTGTGCTCTGTCTCTCTCTGTCCCTCAAAAATAAATAAATAAATGTAAAAAGAATTTTTTTAAGTTTTTTTAAAATTTCTTGATGTTTATTTATATGAGAGAGAGAGAGAGAGAGAGAGCACAAGCGGGGGAGAGGCAGAGAGAGGGATACAGAATCTGAAGCAGGCTTCAGTCTCAAAGCTGTCAACACAGAGCCCAAGCCCGACATGGGCTCCAACTCAGGAGCCATGAGATCATAACCTGAGCAGAAGTCAGATGCTTAACCAACTGAGCTGCCCAAGTGCCCCTCCTCATGCATACTTTTAATCTTATTTTACATATTCATGTATATCCCCTCAACTCCTCTGGAATGAGGTAAACCTTTAATTAGTCAACAATACTTCACTGATTATTGAAATAACTAAGCAAGCTTTGCTGAACCTATTAACTGCTTGCCCAAAATTGCGCCTTCTTTTCTCCTTCTCCTTCCGAAGGCTAAAGGGGAAATTTTATGTTGAAATATATGTCGAGCAGGGAATGTGACTACACTCTTCAGCTTGTGGATACTGCATAATTTTCGGCTCATTCAGCAGACAAACCCAAAAGCCAAGAGAGGGACAAAGGGAATGAGCACGAAACAACATAAGTTCTTCCCCAAAAGTCCTAAAACGCCCCATGATCGTGAAGAGAGAGGGTGCGATCCAGATCGTGTCGAGATACCACAATGATTGGCTCTACATAAAAGTGTACAAAGAATGTGCTTCTAGACTAGTTGACATATCTGGGCTGAAGGCATCATATCAGTAACGTGTCCTGCTAAATTGTACTTTTCACCTTCACGTCTGTTTACAAGCATTATTTATTGACACAAAACACCACATGGTTTAATTAAGTTGAAATAATTCGGAGCAGGGAATGGTGCCTAGACAATCAGAAGATGCTTTCCAAATGTTCTTCCAATGGAAGTATGTGGAATCCCTAAAATAACAATAATTATTTCAGCACCATAAATCAAGCTAAAATATTTGTTTCCAGAAATGTCCAGTAGAATGAACACCTTCCAGACCTATGTCATCTCAACATAATACAGCTGTCTGGAACAACACTGGAATTTCTCTGTTTTTCTTTTTTAACGAGAAAGCACCTTTTGAGGCATGGATGATGATAGGTGAGATTTACAATATCATATTTAGGAGCCTAGGGAAAGAGTAAATAAGAGAAAGATAACTCTAATGCTTTGAAGAAATGATTTGTAACTTCACTTATAAGGAGCTTCTCTAAAAGGCAATTAAGTATGCAAATGTAAGGGAAGCAGGGTTCAAGGCTTCAGGAAATCATGAAGGATTGGAAAGAATGAGGTTTTTAACCAGTGGCAGGCCATAAAAATAGATGAGAGGATCTATTTAAGTCTTCCTCTAGATTACACCTCTCTAGAGTAGTGCTCCACTGCAGAGGTTAAGAGCCAGACTTTGGGATCAGACAGATTACCTGGATCAGTCAAGCCCCATCACGTCCTCTCTATGTTCTTGAGAAATTGCTGCAACCCCAGTTTCTTCATCAGCAAAATAGACATAGGAAGGTTGTTGTGAGAAACAAATTACATAATGCCTGGAAAGCACATCGAATAATGCCTGGCTCACATAAACTCCATACATGGTAGTTTTTTTTTTATTATTACTTTTTGATTTAATGATCGAATTTACTGCAACAATGCAGTGCCAGATGTATTTTCTATTTCTGATTTTATGGCTCTATATTTAAGCCTGTATTGTAGGCAGAAGTCTACTGTTTTCTACAGGGCCTTAATTAATCGGATTATAACGTTTCCAAGGACACCTAACTTTTTCAGAGCACTAGAGTTGTATTTAATGCTAAATATGTCACGTGTCCTTTTATTTCCCAACCATTATTGGAAAGCTTGATTTGACACTTTGTCTCGACTACACGAACCTTATTAATTTAAGCAGATGATAAACCTTCCGAGTAGAGCCTTCCTGGAGATTCCCAAATGCAAATCACACATTCTGAAATCTTCTCAAATGTTAGACACATCTTAATTGTGTTATTTATCACACATCTCAATGGGCATTTCCATACAATCTCTCTGGATGTATCAGAAATAAGACACAATATTAAATGCAGAGATGCTGTCTGCGTTTTAAGAAAATCAAGTCTTTTTTTTATAAAACCTGACTGGGTGACGAAATTGACTACAGCATTAATGCTGTACCCAACATTTCATTGTGAAGTAGTTAATGTCAAAAGAGATATAACTTCATTAAAACTAATCACTGCAATAACTTGCAACAAATTTCAATCATATGTTAAAAGACACATATAAAACAGGCAAATCAGAGTGCAATTTGTGTTACAAAGAGCTGTGTTGTTTACAGAAGAACATTTGATCTAAAAAAACTGTGAAAGAACTGTGAATTAGGGGCGAGTGTCACTATTACTTGAGAAAAACAATCCAAAATTAAACAGTCCTGGATTTTAATATATCAAGAAGATACATGGTTTTACCTAGAAAATTTATATTTATAACTAATGTAATAGGACTGAACCGTTGTGCTAATTGAGGAAATGTATGATTACTTATTAGTTAAGAACTGAGTAGCTGTTCTGTGATTGTCCTAACACCTTTGTTTTATCCTCCTCTGTAAGATTACCTGCCTTTTGGCTGGCCTCCTCAACCTGGATAGGTTATAATATAATAAGGGACCCACGGATCTTTTTTTTTAAGTATATTTATGTATTTTGAGACAGAGTGCGAGCAGGGGAGGGGCAGAGAGGGAGAGAGAGAATCCCATGCAGGCTGTGCATGCAGTCAGCACGCGGAGCCTGATGTGGGGCTTGAACCCACAAAAGCCGTGAGGTCATGACCTGAGCCAAACACAAGAGTAGGTCACTTAACCGACTGAGCCACTTAGGAGCCCCCGGGATCCACAGACCTTTTTTGTACACAGCCAGATAGCATAGATGATACCTATAGACAGCACATAACCAAATGGGTGTGGCTGTGTCCCAATACAACTTTATAAAAACAAGTGGCAGGATAGATTTGTTGACACCCCCCTGCATCTTGTTTCTGCAAAGAAAACTCTCTTCTTACCTCCTGACATAAGTTAAAGAAGAAAAAAGGGAATATATGCACGCATTGACCACCTGACCCAAATGTTTTCTCAAATATCTGAAGAGTTCAAGATGAAAAATCGGGTTAAAAATGTAATTGCCCACCTCAACTGTAAAAGTTGCCCTAACCTAACAGTAAGTCTTGCTGCTCAAAGATTTCTTTTCACTGTATGTGTAGATCACACAAAGATCTATTTAAAAGCTATTTATTGGGAATGCAAGCTGGTGTAGCCGCTCTGGAAACCAGTATGGAGGTTTCTCAAAAAACTAAAAATAGAACTACCCTACGACCCAGCAATTGCACTACTAGGCATTTATCCACGGGATACAGGGGTGCTGTTTCAAAGGGACACATACACCCCCGTGTTTATAGCAGCACTATCAACAATAGCCAAAGTATGGAAAGAGCCCAAACGTCCATCGATGGATGAATGGATAAAGAAGATGTGGTATATATATATACAATGGAGTATTACTCGGCAATCAAAAAGAACGAAATCTTGCCATTTGCAACTACGTGGATGGAACTGGAGGGTATTATGCTAAGTGAAATTAGTCAGTCAGAGAAAGACAAATATCATATGACTTCACTCATATGAGGACTTTAAGAGACAAAACAGATGAACATAAGGGAAGGGAAACAATAATAATATAAAAACAGGGAGGGGGACAAAACTTATGACTCATAAATATGGAGAACAAACTGAGGGTTACTGCAGGGGTTGTGGGAGGGGGGGATGGGCTAAATGGGCAAGGGGCACTAAGGAATCTACTCCTGAAATCATTGTTGCACTATATGCTAACTAAATTGGATGTAATTTTTTTTAAAATAAAAAATAAAATTAAGAAAAAAAAGCTATTTCTAAGGGCGGCTGAGTGGCTCAGTCAGTTAAGTGGCTGATCCTTGATTTCAGCTCAGGTCATGATCTCAGGGCTTATGGGCTCAAGCCCCGCATACAGCTGCTCACTGACAGCATGGATCCTGCTTGGGATTCTCTCTCCCTCTCTCGCTGCCCCTGCCCCCCTCAAAATAAATAAATAAGCATTTTTTAAAAACTTAATCTATAAATAAATAAATAAATGCTATGTCAAATAAATAAATAGATAAAAGCATAAATTTCCTCAAAGAGAATATTTCTGGAAAACTTAAATGTTTTTCACTTTCTAACACGAGTAACTCTTTTCCAAAAGGTGAGAACAGTTAGAAATTACTAAACTTGCACTTAATGTATTGCTCTCTTCAGCTGGGAAAAAACAAAATTCAAATTCTGAATATTGTGGTACATAAAAAGAAAACACCATGAGCAAATGTTTGCACTTAAGGGAAAACTAAATGTGGTTCTAGCTAAATTCTAGGCTGGAACTAAATATTCTAAGAAAAGTGATATAGGTATAAGGTAGCTGTCATCCTTTATTTTTATATACTCATTCATTTATTACACACACACACACACACACACACACACACACAGCACACTGTGTGCCAGTACCTTTCAGGCACCAGGAATACAGTAATATGAAAACAGACAAAAAAGTTCACAGAGCTTATATTCTAGTGGAGGGAGAAAAAGAATAGGCAAAGGAGGGGCGCCTGGGTGGCTCAGTCGGTTAAGCGTCTGACTTCGGCTCAGGTCACAATCTTGCGGTCCGTGAGTTCGAGCCTCGCGTTGGGCTCTGTGCTGACAGCTCAGAGCCTGGAGCCTGTTTCAGATTCTGTGTCTCCCTCTCTCTGACCCTCCCCCATTCATGCTCTGTCTCAAAAATAAATAAACATCAAAAAAAAATTTTAAAGAATAGGCAAAGGAAAAATGTAAAATATATAATGTATTAGATGACAATAAGTACTATAAAGAAAAATAAAGTAGGGGAGGAAAGTAGGAAATACAGAGTCTGGGAGTTACAATTTCATATAAAGCAGACAGCCAAGGAAGTCCTCATCAAGAATGTAATATTTGAGCAGCACTTGGATGGCTTAGTCAGTTAAGTGTCCGACTCTTGGTTTTGGCCCAGGTCATGATCTCAAGGTTCGTGAGTTCCAGACCCACATTGGGCTCCAGGCTGACAGCATGGGGTCTGCTTGGGATTCTCTATCTTCTTCTCTCTCTGCCACTCCCCTGCTCATGTTCTTGCTCTCCCTTTCTCAAAATAAACAAACTTAAAAAAAAAAAAAAAAGAATGTATCATTTGAGTGTAGACCTGGAGGCGGTGAGGGAATGAACCAAATATGAGGAAAGAGTAGACTAGGCAGAGAGAACACCAAGTGCAAATGCCCTGAGGCGAGAAGGTGCTTGGTGAGCTGGAGAAGCAGAAAGGAGGCCAGTGTGTCGCATATGTAGTGAACAAGGGGAGCAGTAGAAAATTGAGTGAGAAAGATGGAGGAGGGGATAGTGGAAGGCAGGGAGGGAAAGTAGGTGAACGATCTTAAAGAGTTTTAACAGAGGAGTGACTTTTTTTTTAATTTTTTTAAATGTTTATTTATTGTTGATAGAGAGAACACAAGGGGGGGAGGAGAAGAGAGGGAGGGAGACACAGAACCTGAAGCAGGCTCCAGGCTCCGAACTGTCAGCACAGAGCCCAACACAGGGTTCGCACCCACAGACCGTGAGATCATGACCTGAGCAGAAGTCGGACGCTTAACCGACTGAGGCACCCAGGCGCCCCCAAGGAGTGATGTATTAATAGATCATTTTGGCTACTGTGTTGAGAATAAACTGGAGAGTCGAGGATAGAAGTGGGGAAAACCAGTTAGGAAAATATTACAGTAACCTGGTGCGATATATGGTGGCTTGGACAGAGACGTTCCTATTTATTCCCCTGAATGAATACTCTCCGGGAAAGAAACAGGGAGACAGCTTAAAACACAAGTCTTGTTGCTGTTCAGCCGCCTTCCCTTTGTGAGGGATCCAAGAGAGGTTTTCGGGGTATTCAAGTGAATGGAATCTGAGAACCATATGCAATATCTCATAGGGTTTTCTCTGCAGGATCAGACGTTCTAGATTGATAACATTAAACTGGGGAGGGGCAGAGAGACGGTGGAACGGAGGATCTGAAGCAGACTCTTCACTGAGAGCCAAAAGCCGGATGTGGGGCTTAAATGCACAAGCCATGAGATCATGACCTGAGCTGAAATCAAGAGTCGGACGTTTAACCGCCTGAGCCACCCAGGGGCCCCCGAAGTCTTCATTTAAATGCCCCACTGAACCCCCTCCTCCAAACATCTCAAGGTCTAGAACTATTCCTTTCCTATGCCCCTCAACATCTGCTCATTGCTTCCCAAGTCCGAAAGCCAATTACTGGCTAAGCTAATTCATGTTAGATGGCAAATGATACAATTTTCCTTTTGGGAGATAGTTCCTAAAATCCCAAGGAAACAATAGATAATGGTTGAATTTCAGACTCAGTGACTGTCCGGTAGGGTCAAGAAAGGGGGGTATTTCTCTGCTGGGGATCCCTGAAGTCACATTCTGTAGGTAGCTATGGACACCATCTACGTACAGACATATAAAGAATAGTAAAACAAATTTTCAGTTCACAGAAGCATGCTTCTTTCAGCAGTGCTTCATCACATATATTTCTAAAATGTCAATGTGAGGTTTTTCTCTTCAAGAAATGACTGTAACTGCATTGATTTTTTGTGTGTGATGAAATGATATTATCCACTCACAAAGAAAAAAACGATCAATGGCACGCATCAACATGGATAAATCTTAAAAATGTAATGAGTTGAAGAAAGAAAAAGAAAGAGTCACAGAGGAATACATCCAGTAGGGCTCCATTTATTTAAAACTCAAAACAATGAAAATAAACTATAGATGGCTTATGGATACATTTATAGGTGACCAAACCAGAAAGAAAAGCAAAGAAACGATTAGCTCAAATTTCAGGCAAGCAATTCCCTCCATGAAAGAGGAAGAAGCAGAAGAAAGTTTTGGTTCCTAAGATAAAGAAATGTCCTAATTTTTAGCTGTTACAGTGGATATTCATTACATTATTATTCTTGAAGCTGTACATATGTCCTCTTTCAAATGTGTATTGTATTTCATAATAACAAAAGAACACCAAGCACTATGAGAAACCATGCAAAGAAAATAATACTTACCCAAAACCTACCACCCAGAGTTAAATATTAACAACCTGCAGGATATCTTTCTTTTTATACACATGCACACGCACAAAAATTTACGTGTATGTAAAATCATATACTGTCGATACTGTTTGCAGCCTGTTCTTTTTTTCGACAATACACGATACACATTGTTGTGAGATGAACTCCATGACATGTAATCAAAGAAACACATTGTGAACTAAGAACTCACACAAAAGGGAATGTTCCCACCGAATGTGATTAAATATATTTCCCTCAGATCTCCAGGATTCACATGGCAAGAGAATTTTATACGTTCCAAACAAATTTCCAGAGAATGCCACACAAAGCTGACCTTTCCGACAAAAGTAAACTTAGCCATACAACATCTCTTTAATCCACAGTCAAACCAGATTTTTTCACTTGTAAGCTAAATACTTCTTTACTAGGGAACAAATGTGCCAAAAACGATATTCATCATTTTCAGCACAGAAAAAAATAACCATATTACATCAGAGCCCATAAAATATTGAAAATGGAGGAGTTATTTTCCCACTTCTGACCTTCATATCATGTGTAAGACATAGCCATACAGCATTTAAGTTCTTTTCTGTTAATTACAGAATTATTTCCATCTAAGACCCCAAATTATCTCTCAATCACGGCAACATTTATGAATCCTAATTGCCTGTTACTACTGTGTTAGTAAACTATTGTTTTAAACTGACATGCCTTCTGGACCAAGTTATTGCCATGAACAAACTACTTGCTAGCCAGAGCCTCAGTAAATATTTCCTATGAACTTGAATTTTTCAATATGGCAAGCCGCAACTGGTAACCATACACTTCACACTCATGGCTTTCTATAAATGTTTTAGTTTGAAATAATAAATGCTTTTAAAAATACCTCCACTTTGATAGGAAAACCCTATTCACCTCACAGCTCATTCCCACTTTTTAGTAATTTTTCTCTCATCAAGTTGACTCAAATTGAAAACATATCACCAAGAACTGAGCCACATAACAGCTTGACAGAGGTTCCAGAATTGAGGCTGAGGGGCCAATGAGTGGGACCTGAGAACTTGCGGAGAAAGGGATTTTTCTTATCAAAACATGATCCTACGTTTGGAAACGTGCTCACAAAAATAATTTTGGCTAAGTCAATTCCGTGCTGTTCCAACCATCCCCCAAACTGTGTTTTTATCAGTCTGAAAGATTGTAAGACTCCACACCTACAATTCAAGTTTCTCATTTCCTCCTAAATAAACTAAATTGAATTTCTGTGGCTATAGCCGTTAGAAAGGATTTTCCCTTTGTAAGTGAATGCAACGTGCATCGATACTCCCAATTCATTAAACCTTGTCGTTCACAAAGCGGGAGACTTCCAGAACAGCAGTAACAGGCCAGGCTTTATGAGATTTGAGGCAAACACTGTGATCAGAGTGAGTGAAAATGTCTCAGCACAACCAAGAAAACTCTATTGAGGAGTTCGAAATGGAAGACCCTCACATCTGGACACAGGGGAGGATTGCAATGTTTAGATGACCTTCTTCGCTCTGTGTTGCTGCGTGCATGTCTGCCTTCAATAAACCAATTTGTCAAACGGCATATCACCTAGGAAAATGCAAGATAGTTCATCCAATCCATGTAAAAAATTGTGCCGCTTAGGTAGGAAAGATACTCACGAGTGGACCCAAAGCTTGTGAAGTGTTGAACAAGATAAGAAGCAAGTAAACTTTATTTTATTGTGGAATACCAGATAGCCACCTTAATTGTCAACTTTCATCCTCATTCATATGTGTGGTAAAGGTCACTAGTCCTGAAGTTCTATGGATTCTGCAGGTACCACTTACAGACTAACAAGTCGACAGGTTTTCTGTGCCAAAAATAGTTCTCGTCCCCTTCATGATTTCACAGGACACACACCACAGTGAGCAGAACATTAATAATGGATCTGCAGACAAAGAAAAAGATTGCATGTGAGTTGCCATATGTGTACAAAGAGAAGGAACAACTTCGAATTACGAAGAAGGCTTCAGCCTCGGGTGGTTTCCATGAGGTACCAGCTTGACAAAGATATCAATAAGTCATAGGAGATTGTCCTGCTTCCCTCACCTAAGCAACCATTTGTGTTGTCTTGGTCACATTAATTTTTTCTACCTTAAAATTTGTTTTGTCCATTTGATTTGTTTTCTTTGCATTTTATATATGGAAATATGAAATATGAAAATGTATGTGGAAATATCTTCTAACAAAATAATTATTTTTCTTCAGAAACAATTTTTTTCAGTAGGCTCTACACCCAACGCGGGACTTGAACTCACGGCCCTGAGATCAAGAGTCGCATGCTCTACTGACTGAGGCAGCCAGGTCCCCCTGTTTGGAAGCATTTTTAAGGAACGTGCTTAAGAATATGTTTCTTTCCCACGTTCTCCTTTATCCTAATACTCCTGTTGGACAAATATTCCTCAAATATCCTTTTGTTCCTTTGCTCCTGCACTCAAAATCTTTAGTGCTTTCCACTGCCTTTAGAACAAGGTCAGTGTTCTTAATCTGTTATTAAGGCTTTCAAAAGATAGCCCAACCTCTTTTTTGTTTAATTTCTCTCCTATACAAATCCCTTGACGAGACCAAAGTAGATTATTTTCCACTTTTCCTCATCCGTGTAGCTTTCTATCTCCACTCACTGCTCAAGTTGTGATCCCTCCATGTATCTGTCAGCTGTGCCTCAGCAACAAACAGCCCCCAAATCTCTGGATTACAACAAATATCTATTTTTCATTCATATTACATGTGGATTTTTACTGGGCTTCAGTTCTGCTCCAGGCCCCAACTCTGCTCTATGTGTCACTTCATTCCAGAACCCATGCCCAAGAAGAAGCCACTATCCAGGACAGACTATAGTCCTAGCAGAAAACAGAAGAAAAACATTCACATTTAAAGCTTCTGCTCTGATGTGGCATATGTCAGGACTTACTCATATTTCATTACCAAAGCAAGGAATATTGGCAAGCCCAACAATAGACCAAAAAAATATATTTCCCCCAAAGAGGTGCCTGGGCGGCTCAATGGGTTGAGCGTCCAACTTTGGCTCAGGTCATGATCTCACAGTCTGTGAGTTCGAGCCCCGCGTTGGGCTCTGTGCTGACAGCTCAGAGCCTGGAGCCTGCTTTGGATTCTGTGTCTCCCTTTCTCTCTGCCCCTCCCCTGCTCTCTCTCTCTCTCTCTCTTTCTCTGTCTAAAATAAATAGATAAATAAATAAGTAAACATTAAAAAATTTTTTTAAGAAATAAGATATATTTCCCCTCTAAGTAGATATTACAAATCACACTGCAATTAGCAGGAGCATATAATCCTGTTACAGGAAAGAAAAGAAGTTAATAATTGAAAAAAAAAAATCAGCCCCACTACCTGAATCATCTACTCTCCTCCTCTGCTAACAGGTACACCCTGTGTTCAAGCCTTGGTGTAAGTCCTCTGTTTATCCACCTGTCTAATCTAAAGAGCACTGGGTCTCCCTGGAGCATTGCTTACCAGTATTCCACATTTAGCACATAGTTTATGCTACCATATATAAGTTATCATATTCCTATTCCATAACCTCTACGAGGATAAGATTAAATCTTACGCCTCTTGGTTACTTCACTGACTGTTTAAGGTATGTTCCTGTATAACTGTTTGTAGTTGAAGGAGTTATTAGTGATAACGTTTCTCCGTCATGGGAAACAAGTTTCATCTTTAAAGAATAGATGTGGTTCGAATGAGTATTATTGCCAACTTTTCATGTATTCTTTCCATTCTTTACAGCATTACTAAGATAAATCTATAGAAGCACAGCTTGTGTGCACACAAATGTCTGAGGTCTAACCAGTTAAATAAAGTGTGTGGTGTAAAATAGGGCCGTGACAAGGTGCCACACTGGCTTCACCCTCATGTTAGCCCCAGTACGAAAACAGTAACTTGGACAAATAGAGACGTAATGATTTCTTTTAGTGAAAAGTAGCTGTGCTAAAAATGAAAAGTTTTAACAATATCTTGGTGTTTTAAAATAGTTGTCCTTTCAAGGCATCTGGGTGGTTCAGTCGTTGAAGCATCTGAGTCTTGATTTCAGCTCAGGTCATGATCTCACGGTTCGTGAGATCAAGCCCCATGTCTGGCTCCGTGCTGACAGCCTGCTTGGGATTCTCTCTCCCTCTTTCTCTGCCCCTCCCTGGCTTGTTCGCTCTCTCTCTCTCTCTCTCACTCTCACTCAAAATAAATAAATAAACATGAAAAATTTTTAAATAAAATACTTCTGTTTTCTTATCAACATTTAGTCCCTCCCTAGTAACAGATTCACAAGTCATGTAATTCAGTAGGATTTTCCCCAAAGAAAATTCCTTGCAACAAACCAGCAGGAGGCACAGTCCCAGTTACTCAGGGTACGTCTATCACAGGTTTCATTTCTAATGTCTTAATGCCTTTCACCGGGCTTATCAATACTCAGTAATTTATTCTGAATGCTGCATAGTCACTTCACTATATTGCAAAATAGTGCTTTTCACATTTCTTCATCAGCTATATTCTTTTTTACATCATCACTTAAACATGGTTCTGACGTTAGGAGGTGACTTCTGTCTCATGAAATCCCACTTCTCCATTCAACAGCTAGGCAGAATCTCCCGGCATCTCCTCAGACGCCTTCCTCAGGTTCACATCTATTCTCATGTGCTTGCTTAGCTCTTTTCCCTTATTTGAAGTTATGCTCATGACTCTGAGTAATGCAACCATTGCCTCAAATAGAATCCATTAGGTAAAAATTCATTCCAAACTCATCTCAGGCTAGTGAGGAAGACTGGGTAAACCTCAAAAGGTCTAGAGGTTGAATTTCATTTGGAAAACTATCCAGAAGTTCAACTGCTTATCCAGTCCTTATCCTAACTAGGAGAGAGGTCTAGGGATGTGCTGACAGAAAGGAATTAAGGCTCCACCAGGCACCAGTGAAAACCAGTTTTGTAGCTCAGTGCTGCTCACTGCGTCTGAGGAGGGAGGTGAGGGAGAGAAGATGTTGAGGGAATAGCGGGTCAGGAAACTTCACTCTTGGCCCCTCCAGAGCCTCTGAGAAGAATTATTCACACTCAGTTTCAAATTGGGAAGCTCTGGTATACCTACAATGAAAAACCTTTTCTGACAAATAGCTCATATTTGGAAACTCCCTTCCTAAAAATAGTTTACTTTCAACATGAAGACCAAATGCTCTGGAAGGTAGCGAGGCACCATCATTTCCTTGGATTTAAAAGGTAATTTTTGGAAATAAAGAAAATGCCATTTGGAAAAGAAGAAAGAAATATATAAAGAGGGCTTTATTTTAAAAATCCCAGACTATCAGCTACTTTAGGCAGTGAGGGTATAGAGCTAAATAATCCATCAACTTAACCATTCAGAAGAAAACAAAGATTTATTTGATTTTTTTAAATAATCAATATGGTTGGCATTCTGAGCTTTAGTAAAAATGAAACTACTCAGATCATTGATTGAAGTAGGGCAATACAGGGAGTTGAGGAATTAAACCTTAGACTACAGCATAGAAATAGAAAATTCCCTAAGATATCTGCCAAACCACCTTTTCCTCCCCCGAGCTTCATTTAAATTTTCAAAAGATAACTATTCTATATTTAAGCACATCCGATGTGGGGAAGGGGAGCTATATCCTATCTCATTGTTAATAACACTCATCAATGCTGCTAAATTGTTTTTCACACGGGACCCAAAGGAAAAAAATAAAGGATGGTCTAGCCCATCCCTCATGATGGCTGACATGCTATCTCTAGGACCTAATCCCATTCAAGGCCTTTCCGTGCAGTCCAGAATGGGTGTAGGAGCCACTAAAGATAAGCTAAGGCCTTCCATATGTGTCCTTTCTCCTAAAAGAGAGGGGGGGGAAAGGCTCTCTTTCAACAGGGATGTATCTTCCCAAATCTCCCAAAAATCTGAATAAGATTCTTTAAAGACCAACGTTGGCCATTTTATTGATTAATAGCACTAAGAACAAAGAAGGAAAGAAGTCTGATTATTAAGAAAAAGATACTTACATTTTTTAATGTGTGCTTTTCTAGGATTTAAGTACACTAAATCCTAATGATTTAACTACACATCAGTGAATACCCAGATCCCTCAGGAAAAAAGGCAAACATTCCAAAAGAGGAAAAACATGGAACTTTCTTTGATGTAGAGTACCAAATAATATAATGCCTACTTAAATTATATAATTGTCCACAGGAAGTTGGCTAACTAAAAAAGAAAGGTGTTACATCTCCAGGAATTTTTTTTATGTTGCCTATGGTAGATGGGGTCTATATGCTGAGATAACACTTTGGAAGCATTAGATCTCCTTCTGATAGAAAACCACATATCTGGTGAGACACAATTTCTCCTGAAGCTTCTAAGAAACAACTTTGTGTAGGTGATGGAAAATTAGTTTTCTTCTGAAACTCGTATCAAATTCTTGTCACCCTTTCTCCCCTAGAATTACAGAACCACAAGAACCTAGGAAGTCATCTGGAAAGGGAGAAGAGAAGAACAAGTCACAACAGAAGAGTATACCGTTCAACATGGAAGGAAATAAGATAACAATGTGTATTTCAAATCTAGGCACAGCTTTAGCACAGCGGCGCCATGGTAACCACTCCACAGAAGGAGCAGAGGATTCTCTCCCATTTGCAGCAACAGAGCTAAGCAACTGCCTGACCAGGTGCCTTGCTCTGGTCTAATGGCCCAAGAGCATGGGCTACAGACTTACAATGCCCGTATCGTGTTCATACACTGTCTCTACCATTTATTGCTTTCATGACCTTGAGCCGATTTCTTGACTTCTATGCCTCAATTTCCCCATCTATAAAATGAAAACATAACAGCAACCTCATAAAAATTGTTGGAAAGGCTTAGTTGCATAAAGCATATAGATGCTTCTCACAGCACTTGGAAGACAGTAAGCACCCAATAAATGTCCGCCAGTAATACATTTCTCCTCCTCTTCTTCTTCCCTTTCTCCTTCCCCTTTTCCTTCTCCTTCTCCTTCTACTTCTCCTTCTCCCCCTCCTCCTCCTCCTCCTCCTTCTTCTCCTTCTTCTTCTTCATTTATGGAGGAGGATACAGAATTAATGAGGAGTAAGGAGGAGATGTTACCAGTACAGTTTCCTACAGTTCGTTAGCGTTCCCTACAGTATCTGCATCTCAGAAATATTTGCCACCAAATGCATACTCTTCCTTTTCTCTGTGCAGCACTGTTTGTCCACACTCCCAGGACACCCACTTTGAAGAAAGCTGACTTAATTTAATGGAAATAGTCAATCAATGCTGTTTGACTGAACAGCTAGCATTCTAAAGGTCTGAAAAAATGAATAACCTCAGGCTACACAAACTTGAATACTAGAAAGTAACATTCTTTGATGATCCACGGTCCATCTCAAGCATTCAGGCGGCTTAAAAGACAAATGTCTTTACAGTGTGCACAAGATCCCACTTAAGCAGTAGTTCTTAGGTTTTATCGAGTCTTGCAACCCCTTGGAGAATCAGATCAAAACAAAAAACAATTCATCCAGGGAAAAAAATGCACATACACATACTCACATAACATGCATACAATTGCACAGTGGGTTCACAGACCTGGGGAAGTCCATGAAATCCAGGTTAGGAATCCCTGTTGTAAAGAGCTTGGAGGTCAGGAAGGAGATTCTGTTTCAGAGATGCTTTTTTTTTCTGTCTAGCTATCATCTTCCTGCTTTGTTTTGTTTTGTTTCTGTTTGATTTCTTTCCCTTCTTTTCCTGTTCTCTTTCCTATCTTTTACCTCTCTTATTCTTCCTTTCTCAGTCCTCCACCCCTTTCCTACCTTGGCGATCAGACAAAGCCGCTATCACAATGCCTTCTCCCTTCCTCTCCCTCCCCTCTGTATCCTTCCTGACCAGCTGATTCCGGAGAGGAATGGGATAACTTATCAATAGGCATAGGTTGCTCCATAGGAATATTGGCCAGCCTAGGAAACAGTCTTTCTTTGAAGGATAGCAGATCTAACTCCACTGGGGAGTGTTTTCTCCTAATTCTTCAGTAAATGTGGCCACTTTCCATTAAATAGACACAGATTCACTGTATCCTGTTTTCAGGGAAACAGATTTGCTAACAAGTTAACCACGCTGGTATAGATATCTGTGTGCTCATTTGTCCTATGTCTGTGACTTTTTTTTTTATGGTGCCCATCAACTTAGTTCCAACCATTCAAAAATATATATAACATAAACAGAAATAGTCCTTATTTAAGCAACCCTTGCATTAAAATGTGTCCATCTCTGCTGGGTTTCTTGTTTCCCTGTAATGTGTGAGTGAATTCCACTTGTATCGATATAAAAATTATTTAAAATTAATCTTTTAAAAACTCATAATCCAATCCTTTGGAATCCTTGACCAACTTTTGTAATCTTATATTTAGGTTTTTTATATACATTCTACCCATAGGGTTGCCTAATATGAAAATCTGCTTAAGTAATTATAAGACTGGAAAGCCTCAAACTAAAATAAAATGTAAAATCCTGGACTAAAACACTTAAATGAAATACTGTTCAAAGGGTTTGTCTTATAGTTTGCCTTTTGATGCATTTTATACATCTATAATATTCCACCATCAAAAAAAATCTAAGAAGTCAATATTTCCATTCCTAAGCAAATAAAAATTCTTTGTGTATACCCAAGAATTTTCTTTAAGGATGCTTTTCAAGAGAATAGTCCTTTGAATTTTCCATGTGAAAGTTTCCACACAAACTAACTACGATATGACAACCATGTTTTTAATAACTCAGATTTACCACCATAAATGTGCCTCAAATGGGACATTTTGTGAACTCCTGGGCATGCAAATTCAAGGAAAGAGACAGATGCTTTATATGAACATCACACATTTAGTTCAGTTTTCTGAATATTTCATAGCAACTCCATTGGCATTTCTGCTTACTATAATGATCATTCAAGGTTCCATTACCGTGAAGTCACTCGCTGGACGGAAATACTTTTTTTTTATTTGGAAAGGAAAAAAAAAACATATAAAATGAATAGCATTGGCAAATGTTTCTAATCATTTCCTTAAAATACCAAACCACCAAACAATCTTTTTATTTACTACGTTTTGCTTGGGTACATAAATCAAAGGACAATAACAAGCCTAATGTCAAAGAAACTTTTTGACACTTCATACATTTGAGCAAGCTTAGCCGATAAACAGTTTAGATGAAGTTATGGTTTGAAATATGTTTCCCAAGGGGACTGTGGTTCATAAATTGCTATAAGGCTACCTCTGTCATTATTGATTTGAGACGTGCTCAAGGCACCCACAGCTATTACCAAGTCTAGCATTACCTGACCTGCTTTTTCGGAGAATGATATCGGTTGTACAAGGACAACTAACCATCCATCCTATAAAAAACACGCAGTTGGCCTGTCACCATATATATAAAATATCGCATTCTATTTGAAATTCTGACCAACAATTAAAAGAGGAGGAAATGTAACCCTTTCCCACGGCTTAAACAATTTTTATAATCCTGAGGTGATTAAATCAGTGGTTTTAGAGCAACTGTACTGCAAGAGCCTAGAAAATAAGAGAATTTTTAAAAATATCTCAAGCAAAAGAAATTCGCACCGCAGCATTTTGTGATTATATTATAATCCATTACCCTCATTCATTCCCTCATCTTGGCAGTTACATCTTCCTTGCAGATAACAGTTTTTAATAAGCTTATTAAAAATGAATCCACGGTCAAATCAAATATTTGTTGTATAATGTGTGCGTGTTTATTCGTTTCCCTGCTGCAAAATAGAACATATCTCTGGTGCTTCTCAGTGAGGGTTAAGAGTATGGAACAGTTTACACCCCAACCTACACCGTGCCCTCCGCCTTGTGGATTTGGGAAATGTCAGAACAAAGATCGGATCAAGGATCCTGCTACTTTTTATTCAGATCTTCTGGTCTTAACCATCAAGGAAACACTTAAAGGTTAGTTATGACTTGATCGTCCTGCGTGAGATTTGTCATCAGTGACCCGGCTTCACGAAAGCATGGAACTGAAGTGTATCAGAAACGGACTTGGTGAGTGTCATCGACTGTTAGAGATGTGATAAATTTATGAATTTTATCAGCCTCACTTTTAAAAGTCCTGGTAAGTTAAACAGTCAGAGGTGGAGGTTTTCCTGCGAACCCCCTTAATCATCCACGAGGGCAGCATGACTGCACATTTGAGAAGAGTTATACAAATAAAAACTTGACTGCGTCACTTTCACACAAAGAAACCTGCCAAACGTAAAGGAAACTGTTTGCCTTTCTTGTTTAAGAATATATATATATATATGTAACTCCCTGGAACTACTGATTTAAAGCACTTTGGATAACTCATTCAAGGAAACACCACTGTGCTATTGTCTCCTACACTTTCAACAAACTTTCTTAAGGCTCCCATGGTAACCTTTGCTAATTTTACACAATCGTGTACTCGGCTATCTGAATAAGAAAGCAGGTTTTGCCAAAGCAAACTTGAGTTTACCTCGGTTTTGACCTTTGGCTGGAATCACTTCGGAATCAGAATGCCTGGGAAGAGCTGGGGGCCACTCCCTCATTCATCATTTACAAGTGCTACATGGCACTGAACTTGCAGAAAGAGTACAGATCCTGGTAAGCAATTAAAAGACTCTCCAGATCTCTCTCAGCTGCTTCCCCCACCTACCCCTTGAGCACCCCCAAATAAAAACAAAATCATTTGTTTCGAATCATTTTCAATCTGAAACACCAGGCCTTTTCCACAGTTGGTTATTTCTAATTAAAACAGAGCCTCTAACTGCAGAATATCCTTTTTTAGGTTAGAAACCACAGGACGCTTCTTTCTTAAGGACCTTGGGAAACTTCCACGGAAGTGGTTTACTCCTCTAAAAAAGTATCTAAAAATGCAGAGGGCATTTTATTCTGATAAAGCACTTCTGACACATAACTATTAACCTCTGAACAAAGGGTCCCCATCTACTTTTTCTCTTGGCCTCCTCTCCCACAATCCTTTGCTGCAGTTCTGGCCTCACTTCAAAGCCCAGGGCTCCTTCTATTTCCTCCCTCCTCCCCCACTTCTTCCCCTGTGCTTGCTCTCTCGCTCTTACTCTTCTTTTTCCACTTTCCTCTTACAGCTTTCTTGCCTTTGATAGAAAAATGTCTAATCTCTCTATCTTCCCACCACTTAACAGTTTTCCTGACCATGTGTCTTGCTTTTTTATTTCCTTTCTTCAAGGAAAAGCCCACACTTGGCCTGCTGTAATTTCAAATGGAAAGATACTCTCAGTTTTAGAGCTATCTCCACTTTGCAGCATGGAGCGATAATATTCTAGGCAAAATAAAGAAAACTTAACCTCAAATGAGTGGATAACTCGATCCTTACTTGATACTCCAAACATTGCTTTCTTTGAATCATAGAAGAGCTGGGAAAGAAAATGCTGAAGGTCTGTCCTAGCTCCTCTTTTGAAGATAAGACTCCCGCAGAGGCTGCATAATTTGCCCAAAGCCATGCAGTTGCTTGTGATGGAGGCAGACACCGGCTTCTTCAGTCCAGCACTTGTTATCAGGACTTCCCTGGGGCGGGAAGACTTAATTCTTCATCTCAGCTGATGGCCACTGGTAGAACAACACCTGTCCCACTCTTTCTTGGACTGGAAGGGGGTTCCTTCCCTCCCAAGGCCATTCAGGGGCCAGGCATTTGGGATTATCCTGTCCTCTTTGACATCACATTTCTTACTACTTCTTTTCTCCCTCGTCCTTCAGAGAAGAGAAACATAATCCAACGACCAAAAAGAAAATGAAACGTACAATTTTAGGATCATGGAATCGCAGAGCTGACAGGTAGCTTGAACTCCTATAGTCCACGTTTTTCACTTTGCATTTGAGCCAACTGGCCTCAGGTTAGTCACTTGGTTAGTGAAGAAGCCGAGAGCAGAAGGCCCGACTTGTGACTTGGCTCTACTCACGTGTAATCGAGAATATGCATATTACTGGGAATTTACCGTGTGTATGTGAATCTCACCTAATTACCTTTATATTCTAAGGATCTACCATATGTAGTAATCAGGATGTCTCATAAATTCACTTTCAATCATTTAATTAGTCCTAAAATCTTTTATAAATACAACTCCTCATGCTATTCCTACAATGGTTTCACATATCAAATATCGAATTTATCCCTCTTCTGGGCAACGGCCTAAACATATAAAATTTCTTTTGTGCTTGCTGTGTTTTAAGGAAAATGTCCGCTTTGGCTTTTTGGCTTTTTTTTTTTTTCTCCCTGTGATAATTATAAGGTGATATTGATTTAGTTTTATTTGGAGAAATTTTCTGATAAAGGGTTTCAACTACAGTTTTAAGAATTTTTAAGGAAAACAACTTGCCTCCTATTCATGTTTGTTTTCACCTTTAAGAACAAAGTCCCACGAGTCAAAGTTTATAGTCAATCAAAAAAAGGCACATTACTTTTCCATTTTAATGGTGGAACAGGGACCTTTAACTTTCCTGGAGGCTTTGCTTTGGGGGTTATGCAGAACAGAACTTCCTTAACACTAGTAATCAGACCCACAGGACGCGTGTTAATTGTTCCCGACATGTAAAACTATCTACAGTATCCCAGCTAATAACACCATTGCAGACATTTCACTTCTGGAAAGCACAGTATTAAAACCAATTACCTTACTTCATCTCCACAAGACAGTAGCATAGCTCATTCTAACAATGTCAAAATTCCAGTTCCAAAATAGCAGCTGAAATAAGATCAGCCATCACTGGCTGATGAGGGATGACTGCCAAACCAAGATACATTTGGGCAAATATTATTTGTGCAGTCCTACAGAAGCATGTAACTGATACAGTTGCCAATAGCTAATAGATTCCATAAACCATTATTTAAGGGCAAGTCGCCTTCAGATTAGCTACCATTGGCAAGACTGATAATTCAGTGTAAAAGGTTGGCACTGGTTTCTCCCCAGGCTTTGAAGATTGTTGCATCAATGAAAATTCTTGTTTGCATAAAATAGAAACCTCCTTTGATTATCATAAAGAAAAAAAAAATTGTGGAGAAGGAGACTGAATGGAAGTATATGGAGGCTCGCAAAATTGATAGGAGGCTGGAGGACCAGTCTTGGAAAAGGGGCAAAAACCCAGGGGTCTGACGCAGCTGGGCAGCCAGGGGCAGAAGAGGCTGCAGGCAGAGCAGGCTCCAATCCCATTGCCAGAATGTGCCTCCATCTGTCCCTTGCCTGCCTCCTCACCTGCTCAAGATTCAAAAGCCCAGAAGACAAGGTCTAACTGCCCAAATCTAAACCACAAAGCTACCTCAGGAGAGGAAGAAGAGGGAGGGCCCGGCCCCCTTGGCCAGTTGTGCAAATCCCCAGGACTCCACACTGTTAGGCTTCACCAAAAGGCCCCTGGAGACTAATAAAAAGGAAGTTGGATCCGCGCGCGCGCGCGTACACACACGCACACAGCAAAGGTTTACGATAAATGTGCTCGTTTGATTTGTTTTGTAAAAGCCTTTGCATTTGGGATGTAATTTTCGATTTCTGACAAGGTCCACTTTGAGCCTTAGAAATTAAATGCCTTTGGGGCGCCTGGGTGGTTCAGTCGGTTGAACATCCGGCTTCGGCTCAGGTCATGATCTCATGGTTTGTGGGTTCGAGCCCCGCGTCGGGCCCTGTGCTGACAGCTCAGAGCCTGGAGCCTGCTTCGGATTCTGTGTCTCCCTCTCTCTCCGCCCCTCCCCTGCTCGAGCTCTGTCACTCTCTGTGTCTCTCAAAAATGAATAAATGTTTAAAAAAAAATGTTTTTAAAAGAAATTAAATGCCTCAGATGGAAACCAAATAGGTGTCCCTGACACCAATGTCTTTGCTGCAGTAAGTAAGGTTATAAAATGATTCCCGGGTTTTGTTTGACAACGGATCATGGAGAGAGAGATGAGACTGTAACAGAGAGCAAAATAATCTACCCTAAAATCTTTGACTCTTATGCCGGAAAACAAATTCAGCTGCTTCTCGACTAAAAAAGATCTTTTCAAACTGGATTCCCATGATTGGTGAGCTTAGGTGAAATCTTTCTAGTTTTTTACTTCAGGTGATTCTGTCAGCTTATAGTCTGATTTTCTTTGTACAAAATATGCAATGTAAAAGCATTATTTGCACATAAACAGTTCCCTAAATGATGGCAAACTGCCATTCAACATGGAACTTTACTCTTTGGAATATTTTTACCGTTTGAATAAAATAAAGATCAACTTTTTAAAAGGTCAAAATAATATTTTATTGCATATTTGCTTACTAAGGTCCAGATGCTGCCCTTTAAATGAAAAAAGAAGTGTTCATACCAAGAATTTTACCAGATATGAGCACATTTTCATTAGGTTTTAACTCTTCAAAGCCTGACCTTCATTGTGTGGAATAAAGTAGTGAGAATTTGTAATTAGATTTAATTCCTTAAAGAATTGTTTCCCTGGGAGGTGGGGAAAAATGGGGACATGTTGGTTAAAGGTACAAGCTTTCAGTTTTAAGATGGGTAAGTCCTGGAGATGTAATGTACAGCCGGGTGATTACAATTAATAATACTGTATACTTGAAATTTGCTAAGAGGATAGATCTTAAATGTTCTCACCATACACGCAAAAAAATAGTAACCATGTGAGATAATGAATATGTTAATTAACTTGATGGTGATAATCATTTCACAATATGTATACATATTAAATCATCATGTTGTATACCTTTTAAAAAATCACCTGGTATGACCTACATACACACAATTTATATCTGTCCATGACACCTCAATAAAGCTGGAAAAAATAATAAAATAAATCAGTAAAATAAAAGAATTGTTTGTCATAAAAGATAATAATATAGAAAGTTAATGTTTATTAACAGATGCTAAATAATAAATGCTTTTTTAATGATGAGACTTTTTTTTTAAATATATTTGAGAGAGAAAGAGAGAGAGAGAGCACAAGCAAGGGAAAAGGGCAGAAGGAGAGAGAATCCCAAGCAGGCTCCGTGCTCAGCACCGAGCCTGATACAGGGCTCGATCCCATGAGCCTGGAATCATGGCCTGAGCCGAAATCAAGTGTCGAACGCTCAGTCGACTGAGCCACCCAGGTGCCCCAATGAAAGCTCTTAATAAATGTTTACTAATTAAATGAATAACAACTATATTCATATAGCACTGTGCCAGGCACTGTTCTAAATACTTTATGTTACGTTATTCCGGTTATTCCTTATAACGGCCGGATGAGCCAGGCATTACTTTTATATTCATTTTACAGATAAGAATGCTGAGTGACAGAACAGTTAAGTAACTTGCCCAAGGTTTCACAACTAATCCAATAGATATGGTTCCAGAGTCTATGCTCTTAATAGTTAAGCTATAATTTCTCTCTGGATACAGTTACTCAAGAAAGGTAATGGAAGTTCTCCCATTAATGTACTTTATTTTTTAATTTTTATTATTGACGTATAGTTGACATATAATGTTATGTTAGTTTCAGTTATATTAGTGATTCAACAACTGTTTACATTACTTAATGCTCGCCACAGTAAGTGTAGTCACCATCTGTCATGATACAAAGTTATTACAATACGATTGGCCATATTTTCTACGCTGTACTTTTCTTCCCTATCACTTACTTATTTTATAACTAGAAGTTTACACTTCTTAATCCCCTTCATCTATGTTGCCCAAACCCCAAGCCCCTCCCCTCTGGCAACCACCAGTTTCTTCTCTATATTTACAAGTCCGTTTCTGGTTTTGGTTGGTTGGTTGGTTGGTTGGTTCATTTGATTTCCACATGTAGGTGAAATCACATGGTATTTCTCTTTCTCTGTCTGACTCAATTCACTTAGCATAATACCCTTTAGGTCCATCCATGCTGTTGCAAATGACAAGATTCTTATTCTTTTTTTATGGCTGAGTAACAATTCATTGTATATTTATACCACATCTTTATCCATTCGTCTGTCAGTGGAGACTTGGGTTGCTTCCATCTCTTGGGTATCATAAATAATACTGCAATAAACATAGGCTTGCATATAGCTTTTCAAATTAGTGTTTTTGTTTCCTTTGGGTAAATAGTAATAGAATTACTGGATCATATGGTATTTCTATTTTTAATTTTTTGAGGAACCTCCATACTGCTTTCCATAGTGGCTGCACCCATATACGTTCCCATCAGCTTGCCAGTTCTTGTTATTGCTTGTCTTTTTGAAATAGCTATTCTGACAGGCATGAGGTGATATCTTATTGTGGTTTTGATTTGCATTTCCCCGATAATTAGTGACATTGAGCATTTTGTTATGTGTCTGTTGGCCATTTGTATGTCTTCTTTGAAACAGTGTCTAGGGGCGCCTGGGTGGCTCAGTCGGTTAAGTGCCTGACTTTGGCCAGGTCATGATCTCACAGTTTGTGAGTTCAAGCCCCACATCAGGGTCTGTGCTGATAGCTCAGAGCCTGTGGCCTGCTTCAGATTCTGTGTCTCCCTCTCTCTCTCTCTGCCCTTCCCCTGCTCTTGCTCCATGTCTCTCTCTCCCTCTCTCTCTTTCAAACAATGAATAAACATTAAATTTTTTTTTAAAAAAAGAAAAATGTCTATTCAGTTTCTCTGCCCATTTCTAATAGGATTATTTGGTTTTGGGGCATGGAGTTGTGCAAGTTTTTTATAAATTTTGGATATTAACCCCTTATTGGATATATTATTTGCAAATATCTTCTCCCATTCAGTAGGTTGACTTTTTGTTTTGTTGATGTAAACGTTTACTTCACTGTGCAAAAGTTTTTATTTTGGTGTAGTCCCATTAATGTAATGTAAAGATGAAATATGCCATCGGTTGGGATTGTTGAAATGACCTTCCATCAAATTTTGGATCAAAAGGTGTTACAATTTCATCTTTACATATTAGAGTCTCTAAATCTGGAATAAAGGAACCTCTCCAAAAAGTAGAGATACTTAACCCTCTCCAAGGTAGTTGCACATTCCTTATCCCATAACCAAGCATGTATGTTTCTTCCAATAATATGCTTGTCAAGTTGTGAACTGTGAGGGGTTTGCTTGGGGTGCGCCATATAATACAGAGTTACAGCTATATAAATAAATAAACAAGTTCAAAACACTAATAATTTGATCACTTTGGAGTGTCTGGTATACTTCTAGCGTCCTGAGACAATGAAGCAGCCTGAAAGATATCTAATTGATGGCCACGGAAGAGCTTAATGAGAGGAAAACCAAAACCCACAATGGTACATTGAATTGTACATTAAAATGCCAGTGTAGCAGGTCTCAAACAGCCAATATTTGTGACAACAAATGAGTGTGTTTTGAGAGATGGACTGAGCATCATTAAAGAATATAGCAATTACAAAAAAGGTTTCCAGACACACTGGGGTTATTGGGCCCTGTTACAAATCCTAACTTTCACCATCAGTTATTGAATTCATTTGTGCCGCTGAAGCCTACACTCAAAGCAACTGGAACAAAAACGATGTTTATATTTTACCAGTGCTTCATTTTCAATTAAACATCTCAACTGCTATTTACATAGTTGAATGGCATGGTATTTACACCATGCAATTTGATGTTATTTCTTTGTAAATATTTCTCCACAAAGGGACCTAAGTTCAAATTAGTTATGAAAATGTCACCAAAAATAAAATAAACTTTAATTTAACCTCAATCACAAATTACGGTTAAGCGAAAGCCGAGAACCTGTAAAAATTAAAAATGGAAGTCCAAAAGAATTAACTGAGATGCACATGTCTCAGAAAGTGGCTTACTTTTGCACTGCCTGATCCTTTGGAGACTTTGGTTGAGTTAATTCAACTAAGGTCAAGTTTAAGTTGAAAGTGAAGCTATGGAAGGCACAGGAGAGTGACACAGTAAGGCTGTACTCTGAGCTTTCACCTTTCAAGCCTGCAGGTGCATTCTGGAACAGGTCACAACTGAAATGTTTCCTATTTCCACTAATAGTTGCCATTACCCCACCAGCGACTCTGTCCAAGGTCATTTATCATGGCTGGAAATCTCTACTATCTGTGTCTGATTCTTTCAGAGCCAGACAAGTCAGCATCAAATTCAAAATGGAAATAAAAAAATGTAAGAGAGTCTGCCTAGCCTCTGTTATGCCTCCACCCCAGAACATTCTCTTCCTGTTCTCTGTTTAATACAGACAGAAGCCTAAATAAATAAGCAATGTTTTAGATTTACCTTCCAGGATTTACTTGTTGATTTCATCCAGTATGTTAGACTGTGACATAGAAATCTGAATTAAAAAAAAAAAAATAGGCTTTTGGGTGGGACTTGTCTTATATGCACACAGTGTAAAAGCCAATAATCACAAGTATATAATGTGACTTGAGAGATTCCAATCATGCCATTATTTAAAAAAAAGAAAATTCCATTAGCTTCGCAGAAAGCAGACATGAAGGTGTGGTTACCATTCTCTTTTAAACTCTCAGTAGCTCTAGAGGGGCAAAACATCCACCTGGTGTCAATCATTTACAATTCCGTGTAGATTCCTTTATTAGATTACTTTCCTCTGAGAATGCTAAATGAAATAAATTAGTAAGGATTTGACAGGGAAAGGAGAGAGATCGTTTGGGGGCAGGAGTGATATGATATCCAAGAAATTCAACAACGTACCAGTTTTGCCAATTAGCCAAATTTGCCGTGGTTTGGGGGAATAAGACAATCTTTCCCTTCTCTATTTAGTCAGCAAACTCAAACGCCTTCATCAGTTGGGCAGGTAACATAAATCACACAGATTAAACTCTGTATAAAGCAATAGAGGACAGAGGAGTCCATGATGACCTAGGAAGAACAAACTTCACAAAATTTGCAAGTGCAAAAAAGTGTGAGACAATTTGGCTGGCCAAAGAGCTGTATCAGTTGCTAGTTTTGGATCTCCACTTTAGTCCAAACTGAATGAAGTTCTATGCAAGAACGATATTTTCGAGGAATTAAATTAAAACGCGAGTCCGTATCTCAGTGCATGCTTCTTAAATCAAGGTGACCTAGAGAGAATCCAACTGAGGGGCAATCGCTAATCGAGTTCTCCCTGATTTGTATATATTTTTCTCATGGTGATGATGGTGGTTAGATGACTGGAAGAAATGTCACGTAATGCAGAATGAACTGGCAGCATCTGACAGAGATGTGCAGCGGCAGGCACGGAGGTAAAGAAGGAGCCAGTTTAGGCATTTGGGAGCTCAGAACCGGAGAGCAAAGCACTCAGCAGCAGCATCCAAATAGATACCACTTTAAATTCTTTTCTTTTGTTTCTCTGTCTCCAAAACGAATACAGCACCTTCAGTGCCTACCTCAGAGTGGTATTATGAATGTTAATCATGTTAGTGTCTTACAGGTCCTTTGAAGATGAAAAAGACTAATTAGCATCAAACCGTGAAGTGGCAGCCAAGACATCCATAACAATTAGAGCAAAACAGGAAGGAGGCACCACGGAGAAACTTGGAAGCAATGCAGCAATGTATTTGTTTCTGTGCAAACCTTTTAATAATGAAAGCTTCTGAACTCCTCTTCAGATGAAAAAAGACTTAACTGGCCTTTAATTAGATCATCTTATTGGAGCACAATATAGTGATAAAGAAGATTTAATAAAGCATTTTGTCTTTTTATTACTTTGATTTGATGCAACATATCTGCTCATCCAAGCAAGATGTTTAACTTCAAAGAAGTCCTGTCCACCTCCCTTCTGGCCAATAAATAACTCCAGGAGGGGAAAAACAATATATTTGGAGCATCCCGTTCTGCTGAGTGAGGAAAAACTCATCATTTTTTTCTGCTGTGGACATGGGTCTTTAACTCGTCCTTTACTTTTCTCCTGTAACTGGTAGGATTTGCAGGACTTTAGATTTTGCTACTTATTGATTAAAATACATGGTAAAGTAATTCTGAAAAAAAAATCTAATTACTCAGCAATCATAGTTAAGATTCCCCTGTTTGAATGATCTTGGACGTGTCCATTAGACTAGGAATTTTAGAAGTAAACAAAATTAGGTCAGAAAACTGCTGGCATAGAATTCTCTGGATCATGATAAACTTATTTGAAACATCTTTTTTTACATACAGATCTATAATTGGGTTTGGTTCTTGAATTTAAAATTATGGCCAGGCTAAGCCTGTAAATATATAAATAGAATGTGTAGGAGGTCAAGGAATTGATTTTTGGAATTTGTTTGCTTTTTTTTTTTTTTGCTGTCATCTTAATAACATTAGCATGGATGTTCAGATTAGCCGGACAACCATCCTGAGTCTACACACAAGAAAACTTCAGACACATCCATCCAAATAAATTGGTCATTGACTGAGTAGCACAGATAAAAATAAGACGAAAACAACGGCAAACTCCTGGGAAGAAACTAAAAGAATATCAGTAAGAACAGAAGGGAGAGTGTGCAATCCAGTCAACTGTCTTTTTTTTAGTGCTTTTATTTTTTTTTAATTTTTTTTAACGTTTATTTATTTTTGAGACAGAGAGAGACAGAGCATGAACGGGGGAGGGTCAGAGAGAGGGAGACACAGAATCTGAAACAGGCTGCAGGCTCTGAGCTGTCAGCACAGAGCCCGAGGCAGGGCTGGAACTCACGGACCGCGAGATCATGACCTGAGCCGAAGTCAGATGCTCAACCGACTGAGCCACCCAGGCACCCCCCAGTCAACCGTCTTAACTACACTACATCTAAAAGCCATTTTGATTTTTTCACCCTCAACAAAAATTTGGCTGAACTAATGAATCAACAGTCTCTTGTGGAAGCTGGCTTAAATCCTCCGGTAAACAAACAGAGAGAGAAAAAAGAACACAACGGTTAGGTAACATAACAGAATTTCTACATGATTTCTGAGAATCTATTTTTTGTGTGAGACAGACAGTTTTTGAAAAATAGTCATTCCCAACATGTCTGTTCTGCACGAAAATCACTGGTTCCTGTATTTCCCAACTTGGGTTCCTTACTGCTGCCCCCATACCTGGGGAATCAGAGAGACCTGAATTTCAATTCCTTCTTCATCATTAACAGGGGCTTCCATTTTCTGATCTGTAAAAATGGACTTGTGGTTATAGTGAGGATTAAATGAGACAACATGCAAAAAGGCCTTGGAAAGGAGCAGACTGACACGCTCACTCACAAGCACGCATTTCTAAACCACAACCCCACCCCTGTCCTCTGAGCTGGGCCCCTTAATATCAATATTAGTGAATATCAATGAATCTTAATATTCATTTGTGTATTCTCCTACCATTCTTCGGCACTGGTGTATATTCAAGATTATGTCTAAAACACTGCACGCGTCCAAGTGAAAATGTGTTTCCTTATCTATTGTTCATGAATTTTCCAAACCATTATTCGTTTGCTTAGGATGTTTGGAAATATGTAGACACAGCTTTAAGCTGTAAATTTCTAGAGACTAAGGAGCATCACACCAAAGGACATGGCCTAATGGTCTTGTTTCTTGCAACTAGGAGAGTCCAGAACCAGATCTATCCACTGATGTTGGACAGCTCCTGGGAGTCAATCCCCACCTGTAAATGATGAGGGAAAGCTCTCGCAACAGGCAAAATTTGACATCCGGCAGTGGGTTCCATCCTCCACACTGCCAGTCAGGGCACTGGGGAGAATAAGGCCAAATCTGATGCAAGCAAGGCACTAAAATTTGGGACAAGTTACCAAAAGAAGAACTTGAAAGATGGGGTCTTAGTCAAGGCCCTATGGTTACACATAACAGAAACCAACTCAACCCAGCTTAAGCAAACAAGATAGTTTCTTGGAAGAAACTGAGGTATCTGATGGAACCCAGACATATTTCTGAGACTGGAAAGACATCAAGAACCCAGGCAGGCCTCCATTTCTCTCTCTCTCTTCCTTTTTCTACCTACTGCCTTTCTTTGTGGTGGGATATAGCTGTCCAGAAGCAACTGTCATGTTTACGGCACTGAGGTACAGCCATTTGCAGAAACTAATTCCCTGGAAAAGATTCTGAAAGGCTTTGCTTGCATCAGATGATACTAACACGTCTGCCAGAGGCCCATGCCTGCACTGAAGTGAAGTTCTCAGGAAAAGAGGTCACCGGGAGGATGGTCACCATAAATATTCCAACTGCAAAAGAGATCACAAACTCTGGAACACACCAGCAATCGAAAGAAATGTGCTGAGCCTCAGCACATGGGGCATGTGGCAATAGGACCATCCGTGCATCATCTGCCTTAAGCAAAGCAAGTTCTTAAAACTGAGCCTGAGGGAAGGAGACCAGGTGACCCCAGCCACGGAAAAGGAACGATGCAGAGTTTTAGAAATCTAATTGCCATGCCCTTCCCAACATTTGTGGGATCCAGAGCAAGAGTGGAAACAAAGGCCCACATATTATACGTATAAGTACTTAAAGCTATAGATCAAGCTGACAAGCCATTAAATGAAATATATCTTATTCTCTGAAATTAACAAATATACCTTCCTAACGACTTAGGAAGCCAGGTGCCAATTTAGAATTCCCAGACTCCTCAGAGTTCCACACTGAGACATGACGGTAGGAGAGAGCTGGCCCAAGAGCCACGCCCCTTCCCCCAACTCCAGGCATCTGAGAGAGGCCTTACACAGCATGTGTGGACACCCCATCCTACACATCTACATTAGCCACCCCTTTTGCCCAGGGGATGAGAAGCACAGACCCTGGAAATAGGCTATTTAGGGAGAGAATTTCAGGGTCCTAGGAATCAAGGGCAAAGTTTCTCAAGCTTGGGACTATTGACACTTTGCCCTGAATAAGTCTTTGTTGCGCAAGGTAAGGAGGAGTTTTTTTCCATGCGTTATAGGATGTTTGGCAGTATCTATGGTTTCTACCTACTAAACGCAACTAGCATCCCTTGCCCCAAAATTGTAACAACCAAACAGTCTCCTGTCATTGCCAAATATCGCCATAGGGACAAAATTACTCCCAGGTTAGAATGACCATCCTAGAAAAGAAAGCTTTGTGCAGTGACACGCGGCAGGGCTGGAGGAGGGCTGGGATGAGGTGGGGGTCTCTCAAAAGTATGGGGACCAGAACAGGGGTTGCAGGGCATCAGGCTCTATGTTGGCTATCTTCCCAGAATTATTTCCTCTGATCTTCCCAACAACTCAGCAAGGTAGATATTATTAAGCCATTTTATGGATGAGGAAACTGAGGCTTGTGAATTTCACACATCTGGAAACTGACAGAACCAGTCATTCAGCCATCGGTCTCTCATGTGCCAGTTTGGGACTAAGTTAACATTAAGCCAAACTAGAATCTCAGCCATCAAAGTGACCTTAAATAGTCAAGTGACCCTACTCACTTCTCATTACATGTGGAGCAGACCTGTTGATACTCAGAAAATGGTATGTGATGATAAGGAATATAACAAGAAGTCTTTTCTCCTGTTTAGGAAAATACCCAAGAGATGAAGAGGTTATTCCTGACTTTAATACCAACACTATCTTTCTAAAAATATCATCTCTGAGTGGGAAAGAGCCACATCCCCATTCAAACTAATGAGGAAATGCTCTTTTGAAACCAGTAAGGATTTTGTCAGGTAAGATACATATAAATTAAGGTACAGAACTATGAGCAGGTGTATAAAATCCCTTAGGTGCAGTTCTTTTAAAGCAGGAGGCATGTCGAGGTGGGTTAAGCATCCAACTTCGGCTCAGGTCACGTTCTCACGGTTCATGGGTTCAAGCCCCGCATCGGGCTCTGTGCTGACAGCTCAGAGTCTGGAGCCTGCTTCGGATTCTGTGTCTCCTTCTCTCTCTGCCCCTCCCCTACCTGTGCTCTCCATCTCTCAAAAATAAAAAAACATTAAAAAAAAAAGAGCAGGAGGCATGTCTTCTTTATGTGACAGGTAAAATGCACTTAAGAAATTTTGTTGAATGAATGAATGGCTTTGGATTTCTCTAGATAATTTTGTTTAGTTCAAGAAATACACTTTCCTCCACCCACGGAAAAGTCTCCGGTTAATCACCTCAACTGTTTATTTAGTTTTAACTGCATAAAACCAATCTAAGAGAGAGCCTTGGAAAATATGATATTTAAAAGTTTTAAAATAAATTTTGTGCTTGGTGAAGTATAGTTCACATTATGCGGCGTATCCAGCAACACTAAATAAGCACGTGTCATCAGAAAGCTGAAACACATTAATAAACGCATTTGCATGCACTAGACCAAGGGTAATAGTACACAAGGGCAAAGGTTAAACAGTTGGAGGCCCTGGTTTAATAGCAGACCTGAACTGTTATTTAAGTGTCACAAATGTCAGTGTTCGTCTTCAAATGGTATTACAGTAGGATTAGTGTCCTAAGCCTTGTTCCAATTTATGGAGAATCAGGGAGAATGATTCTCATCAACTTGGTCCAAAGCAGGAGAAGATTGATTTTCCTTTACCACTCAGTCTGCTTTTATGAGTTTTCCAGACCCTACCTCTCCCAGCCTGCATCATGGATGGAAACTGCCAGATCGGCTTGGAGGCCATATGTGAGCAGTGAATCTGAAAGAGTTACGGCTCATTGAGAAACCAATGAAGAAAATTCTGCCACTATTGACCACCTCCCCCCATCTGGGGCCCCCTGCAATTGTCCTAACCTCTAGTGGTTTAAACCCCCGGAACAAGTGTAGAACCCACCATGGTAAGGCAGAGACTACCAGAACCAGGATGGGGAAGCTCATCCTGTGTCTCCATCAGATCGTTTATCTTTGCTCAACCCCAAGAAGGTACCTGATTCTGAAGCTCTTATAATCTTTATTAGAACTTCTCTTTGTTGGGGCGCCTGGGTGGCTCAGTCGGTTGAGCGTCCGACTCTCGCGGTCCGTGAGTTCGAGCCCCGCGTCGGGCTCTGGGCTGACGGCTCAGAGCCTGGAGCCTGCTTCCGATTCTGTGTCTCCCTCTCTCTCTGCCCCTCCCCCGTTCATGCTCTGTCTCTCTCTGTCTCAAAAATAAATAAATGTTAAAAAAAAAAGAACTTCTCTTTGTTATGTTTAGTAGTAAAGCGCATGTATTTGAGCACCTACGCCACATCTCCCTTCATGTTCGCAGAGCTGTATGAGTTATTATTATGCCTGCTTAAATAATGAAGATAGGACTACAGGTCACACAACATAGCAAAGGTTACTTGAATCCAGGCACCCGCCAACAATTATATAAACGGAGCACCTTGCAGAGATGGAAAAGGCAAAAGATCTCAAGGCCACAAAGCTTTATCCCTTAAAGAATTGCCCACCAAGGACATGGGGCTGGAGAGCTCAAAAGGCTGTAGCATGTGAGGCCTCAGCCTCCATTAGGACACCCAGACTGGTACACCATTTGAGATTTCGAGCTGTCGAAAACCTCCAAATGCGAACACTGTCTGTCCTTGACATAGCCCTTTCCCCTTTAGAGCTTTGGATGTATCACAGGAGTGATTTCTCAAACAGAAGGTAGAGGCTTTCCCACCACAAAGAGGACATAGGGATGTCGGAGGAGGTCACGATGACCGTACTGGGGGCCTCCTAAAGCTCTCATAGGGGAATGGCAGAAAATGGCTGGCCAGGCAAACCAAAGGGAAGCAGCCATTTCTCTACTCCAGCACTTTCCATCTCCCAGGCCTTTGAGATTTACTGTAATTTCAGAAGAGAAATGACTTTCTGGTTATGCTGAGGATTATGGACGTGTGGTGGTGTGGGAAGTCTGCATGAGGTCCCAGAGGGTCCCCAATAAAAATATTTGCACAAATAGCCACTGCACGGCAAGGAATCAGACGTCAATCAAGATGTCCAGAAAAAAGGCACTGAGGGCAGCGAGGGCCGTCTCCACTCAGTTTGGAAAGAGGCGTACCATGTATTCCTTTTTTCATTTGAGTGTGATCAGGTGACACACATAAACAATAACATAGATACCTGTTGTTGAACTACATTGACTACCAACGAGATAACCTCAACATACCACAAGGTGGATGCCATGTTGCAAAAAAAAAAAAAAAAAAATAGCTCACTATTTAATCAGTAATAATTAATCCTTTATATTCTGTGAACATGAAATGTACTGAACACTTACTATATGTCAGGAATTATTAGGCACTTGCCCATACTCAATTTTTTTTACTCACAACAGCCCTGTGAGGTAGGTGATGCTATTAACTCCTTTTGTGCAAGAAACAATTGTGTCTCAGGGAAGCTACATGACTTTTCCGAAGTCCCAGGCTAAAAGATTCTGAACTGGGGTCTTCCAGTTCTAAAAATCTTGCTCTTTGCATTTCAGAACGCTGAGAGCTCAGCAAGGCAAACAGTCCATGTGGGCAGGTACAAAGAAGGGGGTTGTGAAAAGGTCATTATCAAGTAGAGATTTTTATTCTGACCAAACCTTGCCTGGGTCAGCTCAGGTTGCCGATATTAATAGTGTCAGGATACTTCAAGGGGGATTCATAGCAGGGCTGGAAGCCACAAACTGTGAGATCATGACCTGAGCCAAGATCAAGAGTCAATCGGTCAACCGAATGAGCCAGCCAGGCATCTCTATATTCATATTTTAAAAAGTATTATTGGAGCACGTGGGTGGCTCAGTCAGTTAAGCACCCAACTCTTAATTTCGACTCAGGTCATGATCTCATGGTCCATAATGTCATGCCCCACATCAGGCTCTCTGTTGACAGTGTTGAGTATTCTCTGCTTGGGATTCTCTCTCCTCTATCTCTCTCTCTGCTCCTTCCCTACTCATGCCCCCTCTCTTTCTCGCTCAAAATAAATAAATAAACATTAAAAAATTGTTCTTGAAGGAATTGGAACTTGGTACCAAGATCAATCAACCATCATGTCATTCTATATAGTCCAAATTCACTTAATAATTATTAAATAACTCTCAGTTTTGCTTGTGCAGATGTGTCTTCACTATGGTCATTCCTTCCGTTAAAGTTTCTTGTTTTCAATAGTTCATGCATACCTACAGACCCTAAACGCTCACAGACACACACACACGCACACACGCACACGCGCACACTAACAAATTAGATTTGAATAAGAGGAAGGAGGGACAGCAAAATTCAAAACAATTCTTGTTTGGCGTTTTCAAGGTAGTGATTATCCCATACTAGTTTCTTTAAGTCTACCTTTCTTGGAAAGCTTGTTTTTAAATTTAAACAAACTTGGAACCTCCTCTGTTAAAAAGTTTACACACGCAAAAAAAGAAAAAACTCAGCCCCAGAAATCACTGGGAAAAAAATTATAAGGTTTTGTTCTGGAATCTTATGGTACATTAGAAAAGAACTTACCGTATAGTATCATCTCAAATGATTTTTTTCCAAAAATAACAATATAAAAGTCTCTTTGAGCTGGAGTTCAGATTTGTGTTGTAAAGTGACCAGACTTTTATCCTGGTGTCTATGCCAGAAAACTTTACTTTGCTAAGAAACTTTAGCTCTCATCACTTTTAAACATCTGCATCCCTCCTAAGATGTTTGGCAACCCATTTGTCCTAAGGAGTGAGCACAGGCTATTTGACGGGGTAGTCACTTTACTGAAGAAAAGTAGAAATCAAGAGATGGGGTACCCTCGTTCAAGGGCAGAGCAGTGCGGGCAAAGGGGTGGTAGGGAGAATCGGAATCCAGGAAAAAAATGTTCTTGGGCTACAAAAAGGCTTTTCAGCTTGTAACAAAAATCCAATTCAACTTACAAATTAACCTTTTCTTAGTTCGCTAATAATCTGAAAATAATGTCTACATTAAGCTAGGAAGTAAAACCATTCAATTAAGGAATTAAAACTATCAATATGAACTAAGAACCTTCTGATGGTAAATGGTATAATAGCTCTTTTGTTAGTTTGTAAAATAAGTCCAGGAAATATTTTGATAGATTAATACTCAAATGAACAGCAAGTTACATTTTTCCAGCACAGTAATACAGCCTGCTTTATTGAGCACCAAGCAGAAAGTTGCAAATGTCCCCGCTGGATAACAATCTCTACACTGTTAAATTTTAGCAGGTGGAACTCTGGCTTGCCAAAGACTCAAAATTAGGAAACTGCTCTTCCAGCCATGTCCAGACTGCCAAGTCTCTATTTGGTGAGCTGAAAACTGTAGGAAGATTGTCCTTAAATATGTGATCAGATCTTGAACCAATCTTTTGTTTTCTGTTACATTCCAAAGAGGTCTTTAGGCAGGGCAAATAACCCAACAGTCCACTATTAAGTGGATAAGAAAGATGATGGAACATCAGTGAATGCTGATCATAAGATTTCTGAAGGCTGACTCTTGCTTCCACACACTTATCTAGTTTACCCAGAAGGCAGTAATGAGAATTACTAGACACATCAAAGAAAGGAGGCCCCTTTATTGGATAAAATAAAATAAAATAACTAAGCTACATATGGAGATTTACTTCACTATAGTATTTTCTTCCTCTAAGATGTCTTAAAATGTTTTAATTTAAATATTATACGCCATTTTATAAAGAGTTGTTTTATTGCTCCTGGACCCTAAAATAGTCATAAGTGTTACATTAACTCAGTGAGCCATGAAGAGATGAGCTGTAAAACCTTTCATATAGGACCGTGGTGGTTATCCACAACTGAATAATGAATTGCATGTCACACAATGCATGATAGTTATCTATGTTGCTGAAGTTATAGCTGAGGAATTATTGGTCTCTCTTATCTGAAAAACCAAATGTAGTGTGAGATCAAAGGAGGCAATAATTGTGCAGGAAACAACATCTTTAAAAAAATTCCTCTGAGGATGAGAAACTGATTTATAATGCTCAAGATTAGTAAATACTGAGTATCATTTTAGGTTACTCAAGTTGGATCAAACATTTTTAGCAATATGTCTAATGGATCATTTGGAGCAAGAAAAAAAAAAAAACACTACAAAGTTACAAAACTGCCAAATCGGGGATCCCTTCTGGGGACTGAACAAAACAGAGTATGAAGTTATTTTCAGCCCTGTACGTGGAAATGGAAAAAATCCATATAATACAACATAATTACATAAATGTCCTTCATTGGAAAGAGATGACCCTTGAAGCCCATTCCAGAAGCCCCACAGACCAAATCAGATCTCTGTAAAGGAGACAAGGGGGAATATCCGGGCCCTGCCAATTGAACTCACTCAATGTTTTCTAAACTGTCAGCCTCTGGTGACTCAAGAAACACCTGGTGCAGACTGATGGATGGTTCATATCAACTGCTGGTCAAGGAGTAAGATACCAAGCCAGATTATTTAATCCATTTACCAAAGCACGCCAACAAAGAAAACTTTTGGAAGTCATTAACAACTGATTACCAAACATAATTTATTAACATCCTTAAAGGTCTGCAGAGGTAGAAATGCTGAACGTCTTTCCCATTTTGTATGGGCTTCCCTAGTAAAAGTTTCTCACTCAAAAAATTCTCCATTCAAAACTTGATTTACGTGAAGTGAAAAATTAGGATACAAAACTTTCTATAATAACTCTAGAACATTTAAAACTAGATGTTTGCAAAGAAGGAAAACAGGGATTGACAATGGCCATCTCTGAATGAGATTAGGAGTGATTTTTGTTTGCATTTTCATCTTCTCTTTCTTTTTCCTAGCTAAATACAATAAGCACATATTACTTTTATAAATTCAGACAACCAAAAATTTTTAAGAAACATCCACAATGTGGACTTCAACTTCAGATAACAGATGAATTTTCATTCCCCATTTTACTTAGGTTTAATGCCTGCCTTTCCAAACACAATCATGTTTCTAATACTTTCCATTTCTCTTTGTTGACTCTTTGGAATGTTCTACAAGCACTCAGGTCTCATTTGTTTTGCCGACCAATGGGGAAAAAAATCCAGAAATGTTGTTGTGCAGTACTAGGTTAAGACTTTGGTAAGCCAAGTGAGGATTTGGTCTTCCAGCTATGGCGACAAGATAATAACAGCCAAAACTTTTCTCCTGATTCAGATATATAGTTTTTTATGATTATTTGCCTTTCTGTGATCTAACACAGATCTAGCCTTAATACTAATCAATTCTATACAATTTCCATTCTATAGTAAGATAATCTTGAAACAAACCACTTTCCTTTTACATTTTAAACAAAAGAACATGTATAATTAATACAGAATGCAAGAATACAAAAACAGCTATGAATGAGAATTTTGCTTTATGTCAACCACTGCTAAGTTGGAATCACATTAATGTCATTTTTTTTTTACCTTCTGTGTTAGAGATGTTAATATAGATTAAGTCTTGTCCCTGAATGTTTATAGCCCTGTCTGGGATTTTGCTCACCTAGACCATATATACTACCTCGTACATGGACAGATACACACACACACACACACACACACACACACACACACACACATTTCCTTTTTTCTCAAATTGATTGGGGGCTCCTTATGCCATTTTTCAGCTCCCTACCCCAGCAACCTCCCTCCTGACCTTGGTGCCTGGCACCACTGTTCAGCACATACTTTTGGCCTCTTGATTTGAAGGACTAAGCTTGGGGGCACCTGGGTGGCTCAATCGGTTAAGCGGCTGACCGGCTCAGGTCATGATCTCACGGTCTGTGAGTTCAAGCCCCGCGTCGGGCTCTGTGCTTACAGCTCAGAGCCTGGAGCCTGTTTCAGATTCTGTGTCTCCCTCTCTCTGACCCTCCCCCGTTCATGCTCTGTTTCTGTCTCAAAAATAAATAAACGTTAAAAAAAAATTGAAGGACTAAGCTTGACTTCACTTTCTCATCTTTAGCTATGTGCAGCCACAGTACTCTGTCATAACTGAGGAGGCAAAATGTGGGGTGAAAAGTCCAACAACCTGGGAGACAGGGAATCAGGAAGCCCGGTTCCAACTGCCTATCACCCATGTGCCCTTGGACAAGGCGTTTCACTCTCTAAGCTTTAGGTTCCTCATTTGTAAAATCAAAGTGCCAGACTAGGCAGACTAAGATCTATTCCAGCTCTTAGGCACTATGTTTCTACGTGTTTAGAATACCTACTTTAGAACTCCACCAGTTCCAATGCAGCCACTTAAATTTAAATTAACTAAAATCAAACACAATAAAGAATTCAGTTGCTCATTTGCTTTAGCCCCATTCAAGTGTTCAAGAGTCATATGGGACTAGTGACTACAGTATTAGCACAGATATGGAACATTTCTATCATTGCCAAAAGTTTAATTGGACAAATCTGATCTAAGGCGATAACAAATATCATAGTTGTCCCTCTAGTGGTGTCCCAAGAAATCCAATTAATGTTTTAAGTATATTACTCTCATTTCATTGCCAGCTTTAATACTGAATGCAATTCATACATTACAAATGCAACATGTACATTTTTTACATCATGTACATGTACATGTACATCATGTATGCTTCTTTTTCTTGAAAAAAACATAGCAACAAACGTCTCAATTAGAGTAGCAAGCTGGAAAACAGGAGCCTAAGATCCACCATTCCCATTCAAATTCCCTAGTTTGCTGAACTGTTTCCCCACCCCTCACACTTGGCAATTTCCTGTGCGCATACCTTTTTTGCTTGTCCGGTTTCTTCCACTTGGAATGGTTTCTCTTTCTTCCCACACCCCTCTCTAGGTCCAAATTCCTCAAGACCCTCTCCAGAGTTACTTTTGGCAAAGCTCAAAAGAACTATTTCGATGCAGCCATGATAGCTTAGCAACAGGGGGCAGAATGGATAGTTTAAAGGGGCTGCATGAGGAAAATGCCTAGGCAGCCTGGTACTGTGCTTGCCTCAACTCTATCCAATATGCTAGTTTCGTGGTGCATTTGCTGACACTGGGACAGCCTGAGAAGGTGCAGGCTAAGCTCACCCCAAAACACATGCTAAAAATGAGGGGACAGAATCAACCATGGGGGCGCCTGGGTGGTTCAGTCGGTTAAGCCTCCTACTTCAGCTTGGCTCATGATCTCACAGTTTGTGAGTTCCAGCCCTGCCTCTGGCTCTCTGCTGTCAGTGCAGAGCCCACATCCCTTTGGATCCTCTGTCCCCCTCTCTTTCTGCCCCTCCCCCACTGATGCACATGTGCTATCTTTCTCTCTCTCAAAAATAAACATTAAAAACAAAAAAAAATCAACCATGAAACAAGAGTCTTTGGATCGTGAGTTACACCTGAGGCAGTCTGCCCATCCTGTGCATCTGGAGAAACACCCAAAACAGTCCGTCCAGCATGGAAACAAATTATGCAAGTATGCGAAGGGTCAGCCCCAGCACTAAGGGGGGCAGCTGGCAGGGCATAGTCTTTTCATCAGCTCCCAACAGTTTATCCAGTCAATGTAGACTTTGGATAAATCACTGTATTGTCAGTAAAATATTACATTGCATTTTTGTTATTCCAATTGTCTTGTGCTCCGGGACAAATGCCACTGTCTCTTGCTTACTGAAAGCAATGTCTTCCTCTTTAGAACTGCCATAGCTTTCTAAAACGCTTTTATTCTCCCCTGTGCACTTCTTAATTCTCCTACAAGACTCTAAGGTATTTTCCAGAGTTTTAGCACAATGATTATCCACGAATAAATATGGAAGGTGACACGAGATAGATGAATCAGTGAACTGAATAAATTGATTTATGAATGAATGAAAACCCTGTAGTGAATCCTATTGCCATAGCCCAGAAATACACTGTCCTACCTTAACTCAGTCTTTCATCCATGACTTTCTTAACTTCTTTCTGTAAAGGTCACAACAACAAGAAATGTCCAACGGCAATTAACTACAAGGTTCAGTCATCCGTGTAGAGAGCAAGTTGAGAACTACTCAGGAAAGTGTTCTTCGGCTGTGCTCCCTGAATTTCGCCTTATTTTCTACTTCTTATTTCTTCATTTAAAATAGTTGTTAGAATTCTTCATTTCATACTTAATTGGATATCAAATAGAATTACCTGGAGATAGTCCATTCTTTAAGTGGTACATGCTAATAAGCACGAACTTGTTCTCACAAAAGTTCCACCTCAGTGACAGAAGAATTTTCCCCATCATTCGCAAAGCTAACAGCATCTAAAAATTACCCCTAACTGAAAAATATTATTCACAACCAAATATTTCACTCATGCAGTTGTCACGGGCTCATACTTTTTACGTAAGTCATTTTCTGTCATCTCAAACCGGCTATCTAGACTTTTTTCATTTTAAATTCGCTGCTTGGCTCTGGCATTGCCCAAAGGACAATTGTAACCCCCAGTCACACTATTCTAAAGCTTCTGCTTTGTTGGCTTTCCCTCAGTTCTTTAATTCTTACTATAGCTCTAGAATCCATATCCTTCAAGTGTCTACACTATCATGTCAAGTGTAAAAGCAAAATAATTTATATTCTACTACCAGGAAAAAATGACTTAGGCGTAGAGGTAACTTGGAACATGAAAATACTGAATGCGGAAAATACAACGTGGTAAGTTTTTCATGATTTTACCTCATTAAAGTTTCCATTTTTACCTGCAAATCCTACTTTGAGTTATTAAGTCTACCTATGTCCCTGCACACATATAATACATGTATAAGGTTATTCATTTCAACGTTGTCTATAAAAAAATGAAAAATTGGAAACTCAATGTCCACCAAGAGGGGACTGGATAAATAAATTATGGTATATCTATTCAATGGATAATAGGCAGATGTTAAAGAATAAGAATGCTTTATGTGTAGTGCATTCCAAAATAATTTATTACGTTGCTGTCTGTGATAGAAAATATTGGGCACCATATCAAAGTTCATCAACAGGTGACTAAATAAATAATTTACAGTACATCGGTTCAGTAGATGTACTTTACAACTGTGGGGGGAAATTAGACTATTCTGCATATATAAAATGGTCTCCAAGATATATTGAGTGAAAAACAAGCAAGAATAAGAGCAATGTTTATAGCGTGTTAACCCAGGGCACCTGGATGTCTCAGTTGGTTAAGCGTCCAACTTCAGCTCAGGTCATGATCAGGGTTCGTGGAGCCTGCTTCGGATTCTGTGTCTCCCTCTCTCTCTGCCCCTCCCCTGCTCATGCTGTGTCTGTCTGTCTCTCTCTCTCAAAAATGAATAAACAAATTTATTTTTATTTATTTATTTATTTATTTATTTATTTATTTATAGTATGTTGACCTTTCATTAAAAGAGGGGAGGGTTTAGTTGCATTAAAAAAAACTCCAGAAGAGTACACTGGAAACTAACAAAAATGGCCATAGAAGGGAGATAGAATTGGGTACATGAGGGACAGAGGAGGAAGCAGAACTTCTCATAATACGATAGTTTATGTTTTTCATTTTTAACCTTGTGAATGTATTATCTACTCAAAAAATTGCAAATATTTATTTCCATTACCGTATCTTATTGTCTGTTTAATAATAAATGGATTTTAAGGGAATCTTCAATAATAGTATTCTCCATCTTTCTCTTGCCAAACTTCCCTCTGTACTCTGCCCTCCCCTCTTCTGTAACAAACGCCTTTTCCGTGCTCATGAAGATCTGGCTGGGGAAAACAGCTGAGGCAGAGCACTTTGGAATGGAGTAGATCTTGATCCAAGACATGATGAGAAATAGTGAAGTAATTTGAGGGAATATGTGTGCCTAGGAATGAACGGTGGGATGTGTGGTCTGGGTAATGACCAAAATGTTGAATAATACAGAGTTAATTGTAGCTGCTTCTTGCTAACGTTTTAATGGTCTAATTAACAGAAAATTTAATATAAATGTTTTCATTCTTAAACGAAGATAATGATTTTTAACCACTCTCTGAAAAACTAAATAACGTTGTCTTTCACCGGCTTCAACAGGTTTTAAGAAAAAGGGGAAGGTAACTGAATACTCATACTGAATTTTTTTAATACTAAGCCAACTATTTAAATATTCAAGCCATTAATCTATATTTGGAAATATGTAATCATCTGAGGTTTATTTATTAAAAATAATTTACACCAAAAAAGCAATAATGCTTAAACTTGGTGTTCAAAAGGCCTTCTCAGCAAGAGGTATTAAAATGTCAACCTCATTTAAATGAGACATTATTGACCCCCATTAGTAGGACACGTGCATGGTTTGGCTTTCTCTAATGCTGGTGATGGATTTGCTCTTGTCCATCCACACACTCCTGCCATGTCGTCTTATGACCTGGGGCAGACATATGCTAGACAGCTGGCTGGACCAGGTCTGTGGCCACTGAACAAAGCAAACCTTTCTGGCCCACACAAAGATTGAACCTGTGACCTTGTTCTCATTAGCTCAATGCCCTAGCCACCTGAGCTAAACAGCCGCATACACACACACACACACACACACACACACACAAAGTGAAGTTTGAACACTGTGTAGATAGATGTCTGTGTATGGGTATCAAAGCCAGGTATAATACAATATACAACAATGAACAGAAAGCTGGTATTTAGGTATTAAAAGAGGGTATTATGGCTCTTATTAAGTTATATATCTTGTATCCCATCCCCCTATATATCTTGTATCTCATGCCCCAGCGGCATTTTGCAAGGTGAGAACCAAAATATAATCACCTTAAAAGTTCTGTACCACAATTCAATATGGTACCAACCCTGAAGTAAAAAGAAATTGACCATCAAAATGGCACTTAACCAGAATGCATTAGGGGATCCCAGAAAGCAGTAGGTTCCACATCTCATCTGATTTGTGTTCCGCTGAGCCTTGGGCTGAAAGGAGGAGTAGAGATAAAAATAGTAGCTGACAGAGATATAGGTGAGAATAGGAGCCAATAATTTGTGGCCAGAAGACACAGAAGCTGTGTATCCGGGCAAAGCTTCATGAAAAAAACATCTGTGCTCAGCCAGTCTACAATTTTCCATTGAGTATCCAGGTGTTTTGTGTGTCACAGGGCCTCTGGTTACAGAGATCTACTAACAGGGAGGGGACTTCCACTTATAGAACGTACAGTCATGGAGAGAGGCACTATGTCTAGATTATCAAGTTTCTCCTTAGCCCTGAATAGACAGTTATTCTGGTGCCAAGTTCCAAGGGTCACCATGACTGTAGACCCAATGCAATACTCGTTGAGTGTGGAAAATTCCAGATTAGTGAGAAATTTAACCACAACTGCCATATGAGTAGTTTCAGTGCCAAGGTTTTATGTCAAGGGATGAAATAAGGTTCCATCCATAAGTCCTTCCTCCTCTTTCACTTGAATGGACTCTCCATCAGGATCTGCTCAACATTACAAATACAACAAGCACAATATTAACCCCCAACCACTAGAAGACAACAACTGTACTCATATCTTGGGTCACAAGAAATATATTCCAAAAATACCATCCAAAAATACCATCCAAAAATAGTATTTAAAAACTCCTTCCCTTTTGAAAGATATAATTCCCCTCAGCGTAAAGTTCCAGTTCCTTACCCTGACATCCAGCAGAAATTCAGGGCTAAGTCTTCTTTGTCTTTGCATCTCCACACCTAGCAGAGGGCTTCCCATATAAAATGAGCGCAATAAATAATTGAATGAAGAAACAAGTGAATGACTAAATCTGATCCTGATTTATCTTTCCACATTATCTCATGTCACCTCTCTTACCTCATCCTTCCTTCCAAGACTCCTAATAGTCTTCCCATCCTTCCATGGACATAGGCGGCTGTCTCCTTCTTCTGTTTCTCTCCAATTAAGGGCATAGGCATTTATTATGTGTGTATGGTGTATTGCTTCCTGTATTTTATCTCATTTAAACCTGAAAACAGTCATTATACCCATTGTCCACAAGATGCTTAGAAAAGCTGAGTAGCTTCCCAAGATTACATAGCTACAGAACAACGGAACTAAGATTTGAACCCAGGTTTGAAGCCTGTCTGGCTCCAAAAAGAAACTCTTCTCCCAACTAGGGTATTCTTCCACCTTCTTGTACCCAAATTCTGCCTTTCCAAAATTGGTCTTTCTCTCAAGGTTTAGTAAAAGCTGTAAGGAGAGAAATTCTTACCTGTTCACTCTACCCCATAATGGCCTTTCATTCACTTACCTTCATGTTATTAACACGATGTCTCAGATAACAACTAGAGACTACTTCAACACTCCATCTACTATTCCTTCGATTTCTCCTTTCAACTTTTCACCAATCCAGTCCTTTTCAGCATAACTAAATTGTAAGCTGTAAGGACAGATTCCACAAGTTATATAATTTGCTATATTTTTCCACAAGCATGGAAGGAGACCGCCATGCAACAAATGACTGACTGAAAGTGACTAATGTTGAAACCCCCATCCTCTCACCAATAATTTTTGTGCCAATTCCTATAGTCATGAAGAAACACTCCTTGAAGTATTCATCTCTTTTTTTTTTTAAGTTTATTTATTCATTTTGAGAGGGAGAGAGAGAGAGAGCACAAGTAGGGGACGGGCAGAGAGAATGAGAGACAGAATCCCCAAGCAGACTCTGTGCTGTCAGTGCACAGCCCAACATGGGGCTCAAACTCACGAACTGTGGGATCATGACCTGAGCAGAGTTCAAGAGTCGGATGTTTTATCCACTGAGCCACCCAGGTGACTCTGAAGTATTTATCTCTTAAGGCTATTGTAATTAAGATAGCCAACAAAATTTTAAAAAACTATGTATGTTTGTAAAACATTTTAAGGCCTTTCATTATTAACCCTCTGGAGCATCTCTTCTTCTGAGATGTCTACCAAACCAGTGTTTGTGAGATCATCTTGTTAAGATTTCCTTTGTTTCCTTCAAATACTCTCATTTTCAAAGATTAATTACTTGATTGTAAAAGTGCACTCCAGAATGAAATCTAACCTATGAGTTCTTCACCTTAAGGTGAATGTTCTTAGCATTTTGTTTTGTTTTTGTTTTTTTCAAAAATAGAATGTCATCTGTTTAACCAATTTGAACACATTTTTATAGGAGAATTAAAAAAATAAGAATACAGAGGTTCCTGGATTTTAAGCACTTTTGAGTATTTGTAAAATACATTATGACTTTGATGCTTGAAAAAATATGAAGTGGTGCTTTTAGCTATAAATCAGCACCAGAAAATAAAGCTGAGCTAGAAGTTGGGATGTCTTTAGGACAAAATGTTTTTGATCATCCAAAATGTTGATCATTTGTGGGCCATAGAAAAGAAAGATTTATTATTTTTGAATGATATAATCTTCAGTAAGATAGAGTTGTATAATTTGAGAGAACATCAAACAGAATGTGGTTCTTATTAATATCACATAACCTTTCCTATAAAACTTTTCCTTTCTCCAGCCTAGCTCCCATTAGAACCAAACTAAACATGGTGACAGCTACAATTTAGGAAGGTGTTAGGCCAATAGTCTCCCCTTTTAAGAAACTGGATCATTAATTCAAGATCACATTACCAGTTTTCTTCATAAACCAAATACATGGGGACAGACTCAATTCTATAGGGTTTAATCACACACGAGTGACAAAAACCACAGAACACAGATCCTGATCAGCTGGGCCTTCAACCACAAATTCACTGTATCCACATATGTCACCTCCATTATCATTAGTATGAATAAAAAAAATTCTAACTTATTTTACACATGTGGAAGAGGCTGGATCTCAGTGTTCGTGATTAGAAATATTCTTGTAAAAATTAAATTGTTTTTATTACCAAATGCGCTTATACATATCAATATGTTTTAGAATTTAATATCCTCCTCCTGAGTAAAATAAATAATTGTTTCCTGAACAATCTGTAACTTACTTATTTCCTATTAATCCTAAATCCTCATATAAATCTAAAGTTAACATTTTGTCTTTGGATTTTTAAGAATAGCAGTGAACTCTAGCATCTCAAGTTGGATTTGTTTTCAGCCATGCATACAATAGGCATTCAATTAATACTTACTGAAGAATGAATTAATGAATCTCAATCACCTGAACTGGGGAACCCAACCCATAATCACAAAAGGGTGCACCCCAGAGGAGATCCCAGATGTTTTTTTTCAAAAATAGAAAGTTCAGTCCACGATAAAAGTCTCAAAAACTAGGCTCAGATCTGCTTCATGTAATCTATTCCACATATTCTGAGTCTGAATCCCAAGACGAAATAATTTTAAGGTTTCCAAAAGATCCAGGCAAAATTAGTTGTGCAGAGGTGAAAGATAATAGATGTGACTATATCTTTAGAAAAACTGGCTTGGACCTTGGTGAATGCAGAGTGATATTCCAGAGTTGTATGACTCTACATCAAAAATGGCCCAACACCAATGCATTCTAAGATCACCCTGCCCCCAACTTCCACCTCTACCGCCATTGTTACTGGCACAGCTTATATCCCAGTAGGGGACCTGCCCACCTTGTCTGTGACCTGAGATACACATCAGGGCACAGTGACGGTGCCTGACATTGAGGGGTCACATTTAAGTGAGCTGACCTTCTTACGCACTCAATGGAGAGCAGAAGGAAAAAGACAACCAAGGTTGTGTGGGAAGGAGTCGGGCTACCTATTTTTATTAAGGAGCTTATATGAGAGTCAATGTGCCATATATTTTAAATTTTTTTTAACGTTTATTTATTTTTGAGACAGAGAGAGACAGAGCATGAATGGGGAAGGGTCAGAGAGAGGGAGACACAGAATCTGAAACAGGCTCCAGGCTCTGAGCTGTCAGCACAGAGCCCGACGCGGGGCTCGAACTCACGGACCACGAGATCATGACCTGAGCCGAAGTTGGCCGCTTAACCAACTGAGCCACCCAGGCGCCCCTCAATGTGCCATATAAATATTGACTAATACCTTCTCATAACATCAAGTACTTTATATAGTAAGTCATTAGCTTCACGCCCAATAGACTATAAACTCAAAGAATACAAACATCCATCTGGATTCACTAAAGTATTGCATACATAAAACCCAATGCCTGTGGTATACTAGATGTTCAATTAGTAAGTGGCAAGTGAACAAATGAGAGTGGATAAGAGAATGCAATCAAGAGCCAGTCTGCATGGGTTTCATTCCTTCCTGTTACTCAGTAGCTGTGTGACCCTAGTAACTTCTATGTGGTCTCGGTTTTTCATCTGTAAAATAGGGTCAATTGTATCATAGTACCTGTGAAAAATGAATGAGCTAATATGGGAAATGCACTTAACAAGGGGCCTGTCAGGGGCACCTGGGTGGCTCAGTCAGTTAAGCATCCAACTCTTGATTTCATCTCAGGTCATGAGGTCACAATCATGACATTGAACCCCTCATTGGCCTCAACACAGAGTGTTGGGATTCTGTCTCTCTCCCTCTATCTCTGCCTCTCCCGCCCCCCCCTTGTTCTCTCCTTCTCTCTCTGTCAAAATAAATAAACTTAAAAAAAATAATAATAATAGGGCCTGACAACTATCAACAATAACCAAATTATGGAAAGAAACCAAATGTCAATTGACTGGTGACTGGATAAAGAAGATGTGGTATATAGATATACAACGGAATATTACTCAGCCATCAAAAAGAAGGAAATCTTGCCATTTGCAATGATGCGGATGGAACTACAGTGTATTATGCTAAGAGAAATAAGTCAGTTAAAGAAAGACAAGTACCATATGATTTCACTCATATGTGGAATTCAATAAACAAAACAGATGAACATAGGGGAAGGGAAGGAAAAATAAAATAAGATAAAAACAGAGAGGGAGGCAAACCATTAGAAACTTAACTATAGAGAACAAACTGAAGGTTGCTGAAGGGGAGGTGGTGGGGGGATGGGCTAACTGGGTGATAGACATTAAGGAGGGCACTTTTTCTGGGGCACTTGGGTGACTCAGTCAGTTAAGCACTCGACTTCGGCTCAAGTCATGGTCTCGTAGTTCATGGGTTCAGGCCCCACATTGGGCTCTCTGCTGTCAGCACAGAGCCCGCTTCTGATCCTCTGTCTCCCTCTCTCTGCCCCTCCCCCTATCAAAAATAAATAAACATTAAAAACAAAAAGGAGGGCATTTGCTCTGATGAGCACTGGTGTTATATGTAAGTGATGAATCACTAAATTCTACTCCTGAAACCAATGCTACACTATATGTTAACTAACTTGAACTTAAATAAAATCTTGAAAGAAAAAAAAAGAAAAGGGCCTGACATACAGTGTCATTACAATTATTATTCCAACTTCTAATTCCTTTTTTTTTTTATATGATCCATATGCCCAACGTGGGGCTCGAACTCACAACCCTGAGCTCAAGAGTCCCATGTTCTACCGACTGAGCAAGTCAGGCACCCCCAACCTCTAATTCCTGAGGTGGGGCAGAACAAGACCTTGACCAACTTCTAGGACTTCACACTCTCCTAGAGGAGCTCACTGCTCTGTGCAAACATTCACCCTGTAATAAATCATCTTCCTTTTGCAAATGAGAAGACAAGGTCCACCACCCAGTAAAACGAATTCTCCAAAAGGCCTAATGTCTTATAACATTTAGAAATATTCTCCAGAGTAAGAAGCTTATCACCACTCTTGTCCTTAATAATTAAAAAAATAAATAAATAAAGTTGCATCCAAGTTACTAACCCAAAGTCTGCTGATATTAAACATAAAAAATCACTTCCCCACATGTGCATAATTTTCACAAAATGCCATCAGTGCAACTTTGACAGGTATGAGGAGACTCCCAATATTGCTAGCTGTTCACTGGGTTTAACCTCAGACAGTGATTCAGCTAAATGCTATATTGGATTTCATCGGTTCCATTTACACTGCCCCTGCAGTAATTCTCTGAGGGGTTTACGGTTATCTAGAAAGGCCCGAGTGCCTGGGTGTGTGCACTCGGGTCACTGTGGAAGGCCGTGTTAGTGGAACAGGAATGGGAACATCTTAAACCAAAACAGCTGCATCAGAAATGGTCAAGGCTTGGGAGCAATACGATAGCTGCTATTAAACCCCACTTTGAGCTTCCCCTGGCTTTGATGATCTCTTTCTTCCTCTCAAAAGTTGATCATTCTTTCCTTGACCTCGAATCAACCTCATAAAAGCCAAATTTCTGTTTTGGCTCATATGAAAGTTTTTGTTGTATTATTGTTGGTTTGGGGATTTTGACTGTGTTTGTTGTTTGTGTTTCCTTTGTCTATTTGGTCTGGGAAAACTATAAATTGAGGTGGACCAGTCATGCTGCAGTCTCTTACATAGATATGGGATGAGGACTTTTTGTCCTCTGGCTTTCACCTGTTTCGCATGGCCCCTGGATCCCCTGGCACTTCCTCCTGGTAAGCAGCTGGAAATGTCTATGTGGGCCGCAATTTTTTTTTTTCAGGCTGTATAGTATCAATCACCTTTTTTTTTTAATATGAAATTTATTGTCACATTGGTCTCCATACAACACCCAGTGCTCATCCCAACAGGTGCCCTCCTCAGTGCCCATCACCCACCCTCCCTTCCCTCCTACCCCCCATCAACCCTCAGTTTGTTCTCAGTTTTTAAGAGTCTCTTATGGTTTGGCTTCCTCCCTCTCTAACCTTTTTTTTTTCCTCCCCCTTCCCCATGGTCTTCTGTTAAGTTTCTCAGGATCCACATAAGAGAGAAAACATATGGTATCTGTCTTTCTCTGTATGACTTATTTCACTTAGCATCACACTCTCCAGTTCCATCCACGTTGCTACAAAGGGCCATATTTCATTCTTTCTCATTGCCATGTAGTACTCCATTGTGTCTATAAACCACAATTTCTTTATCCATTCCTCAGTTGATGGACATTTAGGCTCTTTCCATAATTTGGCTATTGTTGAGAGTGCTGCTATACACATTGGGGTACAAGTGCCCCTATGCATCAGCACTCCTGTATCCCTTGGGTCAATTCCTAGCAGTGCTATTGCTGGATCATTGGGTAGGTCTATTTTTAATTTTTTGAGGAACCTCCACACTGTTTTCCAGAGTGGCTGCACCAATTTGCATTCCCACCAACAGTGCAAGAGGGTTCCTGTCTCTCCACATCCTCTCCAGCATCTATAGTCTCCTGACAATCACCTTTTTTTTAATGTTTATTTAATTTTTAGAGGTGGGGGGTAGGGGCAGAGAAAGAGGGAGACACAGAATCTGAAGCAGGATTTAGGCTCTGAGCTGTCAGTACAGAGCCCAATGCAGGGCTCAAACTCATGAATCGGGAGATCATGACCTGAGCCAAAGTCGGATGCTTAACCATCTGAGCCACCCAGGTGTCCCTCAATTGTCTTTTTTGACATCTTTCATTCCACTGCAAGCTGGTTGAGTTGAAAGACTTCATTTTAGCATCCAACTACGGCATTCTTGAATAAATTGTATTATACAGTATTATAAGAGAATAAGGGATTAAATACATCGTTAGAATAAAAAAATCTTTTTCAGTGTGACTGAAAAATTTAAGAATTAAATTTAAGAATTTAATGCACTTAGGGGCGCCTGGGTGGCTCAGTCAGTTAAGCGGCTGACTTGGGCTCAGGTCATGATCTCGCGTTCATGAGCTCAAGTCCCCTTTGGGCTCCGTGCTGATGCTCAGAGCCTGGAGCCTGCTTTGGATTCTGTGTCTCCCTCTCTCTCTGTCCCTCCCTCACTCGCAATCTCTCTCTCTCCCAAAAATAAACATTAAAAATTTAAAAAAAAAAAAAAAAGAAAGAAATGCACTTTAGGGGCTCCTGGGTGACTCAGTTGGTTAGGCATCAAACTTGGGTTCAGGTCATGCTCTCCCAGTTGGTAGGTTTGAGCCCCGCGTCCAACTCTGTGCTAACAGCTCAGAGCCTGGAGCCTGCTTTGGATTCTGTGTCTCCCTCTCTCTGCCCCTCCCCGGCCCGTGCTCTGTCTCTCTCTCTCAAAAATAAATAGATGTTAAAAAAAGAAGAATTCAATGAGCTTTAAGTTCCTTGGAAAAGATGTGTGTGTTGTGGTAACAGTGATAGAATTGAATATATTATAAAAGAGCAGTTCTAGGGTCTTCTGATGCTGCAATGAGAGAAGTCATTTAAGTGAACTATGATTAACGTTCCCTGGATTAACATATGTTAGTTCCACCATTGTATTTAGCATAATCTTCTCTGAGGGTGGTATTTGATAAACCCTCACTTAGAGACTGCTTAATGATGTTGAAATGAATCCTGGGCTGACGTTGGCCAATTCATTGGGACTTTTTTCAGCTCCCAAAGGTCACCTGGGACTCATTTCAATTCTCTGATGCCGTGTTACAAATCAGCCACTCAAAGATACCACTTGCTGTCAGCAAGTCCCCTGATTTATTTAACCCTTCCCCAGAATATGTCCTGAAATTCTCACGATGGAACCCCTATTTGCGGTGATGGTACCTCCTCTGTGATGACTAAGTCACTCTCTGGCACTGGCAGGTGTTTGCAGAGGGTCTTGTGACTGTGCCTTTATCTTCTCAACAAATCATCGTTTTTTTTATTTACACATAGAATTTCCACTATACCTCTCCAAAAATCAGAACATCCAAGCCTACTGCACGTACGCAGTACTGTGTGGAGAATCAATATATCTTTATATTCTGCATCTTAAGAATGACATCACTAATTCCATCTACAACATGTGCACTTATTGGATTTTTTTGATTAATTAGTACAGTATCAGGAAATATGAGTTCAAATGGAATACAGGGGAAAAGAGAAAAAATAAGTTTAAAAGGACAAAGAGAAAAGAAGGATAAAAATAAATAAATACTCTTCTGTGACTTTAAGAATAGATGTGACAATAAGACCCAATGTAACCTAGTTTCATCTTTTTAAGTTTATTTTGTTTTATTTTGTTTTATTTTATTTTATTTTATTTTATTATTTTATTTTATTTTTAGTAATGTCTACACCCAACCTGGGGCTCAAACTCATGACCAGGAGACCAAGAGGTCCATGCTGTTCTGACTGAGCCAGCCGGGAGCCCATCTAGTTTCATCTTCTACTATGTAAGTGAGACAGCTGATGGACTAAAAAAAATAACAATGGTTTGCAAACTAGAAGTCCTACGATGAAGAGGTGACATTTTTTCTTCCCCAAAATAGCAGTAAGAATTGCATGATAATCCATAATAAAGATCAGAAGGAAAAAATTCAGACCCAGTTTGAGTGGTGCACTGAAAATAATTCTTAAAGTTCACAACTCCCATTCTCAATCCCAACTTTTCCCTATTTTCAGGTCAGTTCTGGAAGCCACTGAAGGTCAGCCGACTTTCTTATTAAGCTTTTTATTTTGAGGTAATTATAGATTCTCATGCAGTTGAAACAAATAGAGACCCCTTGCTCCCTTTACCCAGCTTCTCCCTATGGTAACATGCAAAATTATAGTAAAATATCACAACCGGGATATCGACATTAATATGGCTAAGATACAGAACATTTGCATAACCACGAGGATCCCTCTTGTTGCCCTTCTGTAGCTGCACCCACTTCCTGCAACTCCCACTGCTGCTTAACCTCTAGTAAACCATTAATCTTTTCTCCATTTCTGAAACTTGGTCATTTCAAGAATGTTATGGAAATGGAACCATACAGGGTATAACCTTTTGTGGTGGCCTTTTTTTTTTTAACCTGGTGTAATTCTCTGGAGATCCATTTGGGTTTTTGCCCTTACCAATAAGTTATTCCTTTTTTGTTGCTGAATAGTATTCCATGGTATGGATGTACCACGATGAGCCCTACATGCTTCACTGTTAAGGGAATGGTTAAGTTTGTTTATCCCTTGAAGGACCTCTGAGTTGTTCTCAGTTTGGGGCTGTCATGAACAAGCAGCCATAAGCTCTCACGTACAGGTTTCTCTGTGAACTGAAGTCTTCATCAATCTGGGATAAATGTTCAGGGGTCAACTGCTGAATCACATGATAGCTGCATATTTACTTTTGAAGAAACTGCCAAACTCTCTCCCAGACTGGCTGTGCCATTTTACATTCCCACCAGCACCGTCTTTGTGATCAGTTTCCCCACATCTTCGCCAGCATTTGGTGCTGTCACGGTTGATTTTTAGACAAAGACAGAAAGCCAATTTGGGACAAAAACAGTTCACGAGGCTTTCAGATTTAATATATGTTGTTAGTTCAACATTGCCCAGATACTGAAAATATGTATTTTTAATGGTTACTGTCTTTGGTTTGAACCCTACAACTTAAAACCTTAAAACAAATTACTTAACACCTCTGAACTTTCATTTCCTTATATGTAAAACCTATCCCTTGAGGTAAAGAACTGTTTTAAAGGAATAGTGTGTGTAATTAGCACAGGGGAAAAATGAGTGCTCAATAAATGCGAAGTCCTTTTTTTACATTACTCCATTTGATCCTTATATATCCCAACGTACCTGCTTCCTCTTCATCCCTTCCCAGCACCACTTAGAACCATTGCGTCTGTCCAGTTTTGTAGCTCCATCTCCCTTCAGCTCAGACAAATATGAATACAATTCCAAAGTCAGTTAAGACGATGGGACAGAAACAGCATGATATTGCTTGCAGAAAACAAGTTCAAACACAGCTCTGCTGCCTACAAACTGTGTGAACTTGGGACAATTATTTCACCTCTCCAGTCAATGCCACCGACGGTTCATCTCTTCTATCTTCAGAATGGACAGAATCAGACACTGTTTGTCGAAAACAAAGTCCAGGGCACCTAAGGGTCTCATTCATTCTGCTGTAGAACCTCAAAGGAGAGAAATGCCGGGAACCAGAAGAATGGGGCACAAGAAGACCATATTAGAAATTCTCTTTATGTATGTTTTTATGTAAACAATTAGAAATGAGTTCACCAACACCTTCACTTGGTCCTGGACAATATATTCCTGAGGCGCACGTGGTATCCTTAGGGAAGGAGGAGATCTCTACTGTGGAGGAGTTTACAGTGGCCTCCACACAAGCTCACATAGACCGAGATGTGTTATGGCTTAAGTGGCTCAATTAGGTGGACGCAGATTACATAATCCAGTTTTAACCAAACTCATCTTCACCAAATGGACAGAAGTTTTTTTTTTAAAAAGCCCTACAGGGGTGCCTAGGTGGCTCAGTCATTTAAGCCTCCGACTCTTGGTTTCGGATCAAGTCGTGATCTCATGGTTCATGAGTTCAAGTCCCGCATTGGGCTCCACACTGGCAATGCTGAGCCTGCTTGGGATTCTCTCTCTCTCCCTCTCTCTCTCTCCCTCTCTCTCTCTCCCTCTCTTCTCTCTGCCTCTCCCCTGCTCTCTTGTGTGTGTGCATGCTCTCTCTAAACAACTAAAAACAACTTGAAGAAAAAGAGCCCTACAATGAACTTCGGACTAAAGATAATTCAAATACGGACATAAACCATCAAGAAAGTGGTAGAACAGACACCGGAAAAGCTTTAGTCAGCCACAAAACAAGGCAGAAACAATGAGAACACAAATCAACCATTAAGTCAACCAAAGCATCTTCCAATGACCGAGACCACTTATTACGTGGATTTGCATCTACTGCCAATGATACTAAATTTATCTCCCCTGATGATACTGAATTTATCTCCCCTGCAAATATTTAAACCTAGTGTTCAATTCTTTATCTTGCCCATTTTTAGTTCACTTTTTGAGTGGGTTTATAATGTATATATCAGTAGAGTAGTGCAGATAGATAATTTGCAAACAAATATGTACTTAAATGTTCTACTGTTAGAGCGCTCAATTAAAACAATGGGGAGACCAATGGGCCTAGAGTATTTCATTTCCTTCCTTTGTCGTTTTCCTCGGTTTAGACCTTTGTGTCAGGCGCCCGCTGACCACACTACACATGGCCGAGATGGCAGTAAGCTAGATTTCCAGTCTGGCCATTGCTATCCCTAGGACCATCTCGCCATACCTTTCTAGAACTTCTGAAGACAGACAGAAGTCATTGTCTTTACCCTGTCGACATCGAGGTCTGCAAGCCAATGTAGGCTTCTCCTACAAATCCCCATGAAATCTGTGGGCTGTCAACTCAGAAAGGTACCTGTGGCATGCCACTTTTCAATGTTGTAGAGCTACGCCAAAACGAAGAGCTAATGTTTATTAAGCATTTACTCTATGCCAGACCCTCAACTAAGAGCCTCGTGGGTCATCTCACCACATGTTCATCATGACGCTGTAACAGTCTACAGTCATTATCCACCTTCTGTAGATGTGGTAACTGAAGCAGAGAATGGCTATTTTCCCAAGATCACACGCTGAAACATATTGTAGTCAGGATTCAAAACCGCCTGGGGACTCCGGAGACTTGCTCTTAATCACCGTGTTATGCAGCTTTCCATGCATAATAATAGCTTAATTTCCATGTATTATGATGATGATTTATTAACAATTTACTCAAAATTCATTTTAAAAATTTGTCTCATTTTAAATGTGATTTGCTCCATCTTGGGATCGAATATTCGCCAGAACACATCATTGATCTTGTAATAAACATCAAAATTAGTTACGATTAGATTTACAGGGATTACTTTGCCAGACTTTTTTAAATGTATCTTTCCAATTCTTGAAAATACGGCTTTAGATTATTTCTAACATGACCCAGGGCATAAACAATAATATAATAAAAGGTATATGGCTTACTATTTACTCACATGTATCTGAGATTATAAGCTAAAACTATTATTCAAGTCAATGAGAAAAATTCAGTGCGTAAACCAGTTGTTTCCACAGGTTCAGAGAGTGAACAACAGGACAAAAAACAGGAACAGCTGAGTGAGCTTTTCAATCATTAACGTAGCTATATTAATATCATATGATATTAAAGTATTTAAGGAGAGAAAAGCCCACTGAACTACAGCAACCCTTAAAATTCTGTGACTTTTAATAAAATATAGCAAGTAGAAACATAGCAGGGCAGGGGGTTGGGGGGTAAGGGAGCAGGCTGGGAATGTTCTTCTGAAAGCAAGTTTCTCTATATGATTGTGTGCTCCTGCCTGTGTACCTTGAGGACTCCTGACGTTCCCTTCAAGATATCCTCATTACAAATACCTAGGTCACAGGGAATCAGGGTGACTCAGTCGGTTAAGCACCTGACTCTTGATTTCAGCTCAGATCATGATCTCATAGTTCATGAATTGGAGCCCTGTGTCAGGCTCCACACTGACAACACAGAGCCTGCTTGGGATTCTGCCTCTGTCTCTCTCTGTCTCTCAAAAAAGCAAACAAACAAAATGAACTTAAAAAAAAAAAAAAAAACCTAGGCCGTGATTTAAAGGCACTAAAATTTACAAAGTGCAGCTCACACCCCACAGATTCAAATACTGCTTTGGTCTCATGACTGTTTTACCTTTGATGAGCCATCATATTTATCGTTATAAACACTTCATTAAGTATCACTCTATCTGAAAAAAGAAAAATTCAGCATTCAAACAACTAAGCGCTTAAACAGCCCATATATAATTTATATTTGTATTAAAGCAAAAATAGTCATTCTATCAGATTCTGTAATTTTGTTGTTAATATCATCTTTACTTGAATAGTAAAAAAAAAAAATGCATAGAACTGAACAATGTTTGGAAAAACGAAAATAATTACTAGGAATGTAAGGAGGCAGTTTCTTGCTCTATTTATCCCAGAATAATAAGAAAGTCCCCTGGTTTGTTCCTGAAAAAAAAAATTGTTTTTCAGTTTTTTTCTCAGCAACTTGGGAGTTTATGAAAATCATCTCATGGATATACTTCATAATTCCAGTTTAATACCAGTTTGAAAAAATTCGCTGCTTTTAGACATGTATTCCTTAAGAAAGAACAATGGTACAGTGGATTAAAGGTCTTTATATTTTAAAGCAATATTTAAAAATCATGGAAGCTAGCGTTTTCCCATATACAAAAATCTACATATATCTCCTTAATTGGGCTTCTTCATCCGGTGAAAAGTCTACTCTAAAAATCACCCAATTGAAGAAAACAAAAACAATCTATTTCATTATATGTATCCGATTCATCACCCTCCCGTTTATAGAAAAAGAGCCAGATCCTGTCTAAGGAAATTATCTTTTCCAGATTTTATGTTTCTGCATTCCCTTTTATATTTTTCATCCCCCTTTTCAAGCCATCATTCATAAAAGTACTCAGAAAAAGCACTCACTCGATTTTCCTGATTTCGCATTTTAGCAGAATTTCTTTTAGACGGACCACAAATGAACTCAAAAACTTCATTTTCTGGTAGATTCCACAACGGGTAGGCAGTCTGTCCATCCCACTGTCCATTTGTCACCCCACACAAATAGGGAATCCTATTACCTACAAAGGTATTAAGAAAGTGCTCCCAGCTGAAAGCATTTATCCAATTCCAATTGTTGTTTGGAAGTCTCAAATACTAAGAGTGGTATTGTTCCAGGAGCTACTGTCTAAAACAATGCAATGCCTGTTTAGAGCGAAAATTCAGTACTCGAAAATCTGAGTTGGTTTAAAAAATAATAACTGTGCATCCAAAAAAAGAATTCTTAAAGAAACATTTATATGCCAGGCACATGTTTTCAATTTTAATAACATTGGCTTACCTAAATAAATATGTAGAACCTAATAGTTGTTCTCTATATTTTGATATTTTTTGTATATTATTCTATTTTAGTGAGTTTTCAAAGAAGCTAATGAATAACAATGTTGAAAAAATATGTATCTGTCAGCACAAAGTTGTTGTGGTTTATAGATACTGTGAAATGCAGTGTTGAAAAAAATTCTATTAAAAAGTAATTGAAAACTGCTCTGATTTAAAGAGAAATGAATGTAGCCATATCCTTATAGGATAATGCCAGATAAAAAGTAATCATGTTCCCTCTATAATTGTGTTTGTTGGCGTTTATATTAGAATAATAATGCTTTAAGGTTATTTTCATGGTTGTTCACTTAACATGGGATTAACATCAAAATCTTCATAATTATCTGAGATCACCCATTTGAAAGCAGTGTGGTAAAACATGTTAATGGTTAAGACATAGCAGTTTTAATACTAAACAGATTAACACACATGAAAGTAATATTATAATTTGTGCATTGGATAATATGCCAGACCAGTTTTGGGGGTTTTTTTGTTTTTTTTTCTTTTTTTTGGTGAAGACAGAATTCTCATGAAATGGTACTCTTTCTAGCTACTGCTTCCTATTTCTTGAGAGAGATACACGGGCGTGCATGACATATGAACTTGAAATATTATTGTGTGGCTTTGACATTGCACAACTTTATGAAACCATTATTTCTGAGGTTTGCTTTAAATAAAACTGAAAATGAAAAATGTTACCATAGGAGGGTGATCCTATGGTACAATCTAGGTGGGATTATAAACCAAAAAAAAAGTAAAGCTTTAAAGAGATTGCTGATTAACTAGAATAGCCATGAATTTATTTTATGCCCACCAGCAAACAAATGTAGGTCCATACCTTATGCATTTTGACATAATAATAAAGAAGCATATTTTAACGTGTACCCCAGAGTCCCCTAAAAATATTTCTCTGCCTCAACTCTCCCACCTCCTTCAGAAGCCAACAGGAGAGGAAAATGGGTAGTCATTTATAAGGTAATATGAAGTCATAAAATAATGACCCAAGTCATGTGCACCTCTCTGGAATCAGTGTGGAAATGGGCTTCCCATCCCAGACCTAATTATTCCATAATCCTCGTTGCATTTGCCTATGTGGGTTAGGGTGGGGTGTGAAACCTCGGAAACGAAATCGAATGTCACAAATGCAGGTGCCGCCCCCCAGACCTGAAGACTGTGTGTTAAAAGACAGTATCTGTACAACCTCAGCTGTGCCTGAGAGGAGGGTGAAGGCGTCGGAATTTAAATCACGTTGTTTCCACTTATGCAGGGAAAATCCATAAAAAGAGATTTATTATCATATTTTCTCTTTGAAATGTATTTGTTTTTGACTTTAAAAGTGCTCCTCAGCACAGAGCAGAGTAAATATTACAATTTTGTTCAACAGCAGCCAAGACTTAATTGTCTGTGAAATACAAGGCTTAGGACCTGATTTGAGTTAACTACTGTTCTGCTGATACAAACTCTGCTGGCCGGCGCGGTGACCGAACGCACGCAGCGGCAGATTTACACCAGAGCCATCCCTTATGAACAGAGGGGAGGAGGGGGGAGAGGGGGGAGGGGGAGGGGGGAGAGGGGGAGGGGGAGAGGGGGGAGGGGGAGGGCAGGGGGGCAGCCAGGCGCCTGCAGGAGCCCATCCAAACCATTTGGAGCTTTGCTCTTCCTGCAGCAGATTTAAAGTGCCTTTGCACAAGAAGTCAAACAAGAATAAGCAGCTATGGAAAACATAACAAATCATGCTTGCAGTTTAACAGCAAGAAAGAAGGGGAAACCGGTAACCGCTAACAAATACCGAAGAACGATGCAGTGGAGACGGAAGTGAGGGGCAAGGGAAGGGTGGGGGGGGAAGGAGCCGGATAAGGACACGACACTGGTTTCGGCAGGCGTACCGCACGTTTTATTGTTACTGTATGCCTCGCAGGGGCTCGGCCAGGAACCTGAGAAGTCCAGCCTCCTTCCCAGGGCCCGCGCCCTTCGCACGCGGGCTTCGGGAGGGCTCCGCAGCCCGCCCCTCGCCCTCGCGCCACCTCCTCCAGCGCCACCCCCCTCCCTCCGGCGGCGCTGCGGGTCGCTTCCTCCGCCCGCCGAGGGTGCCGAGGAGAAAGCGGGCGGCTGCAGATTTGCCCCGGTGGCACCGCAGCCACAAGCCAAGCCGTAATTGCAAAGCAAACAAGGCTGAAATATTGGATTGGTCTCAATCGTGACAAGATCTACGCTTTTGCCGCCAATTTGTTTGTGCAGCTCTATTTAAAGGCACTTGATTGAGGAAATGTTGAAAATAGCGGTGAGGGTTTCCCTAATGAGACCTCAGGAGGGAAGCGGCGGCCTTCGCCCGCAGCCCAGGGCTCTGGATTGGCCGCGGGGGGCGGGGGGAGGGGTGCTCTTAACCCCTTCCTGCCCGCCTCCGGCGAAAAGTCCTCAGAGACGAGCTGGGGGAAGCTGGGATCCATCCCGCCCCAGAGCAGTGACCTCCCCTGGCCTAAGCTGCGGCGAACCGGCCTCCTTGGTGGCGGGCACCCCGAGCGGGAATGGGGAGCAAAAGGAGAACTTAACCAAGGTGAAGGAGGCGGCCCAACAGCCAAGGCAGGGCTGGAGGGCCGGCGGCCTAAATCCGGAGCAGCTCCCCTTGTCCCCCAACATTCCCGGGTGGCGGCCGCAGCCCCACATCTCACTCTCCAGCGCCCATGGTCCTGCGAGGCCTGAGGCCCTTGCGATCCCCGCGGAACCGCGGTTGCTCTTGGCTCGGGGCATTCAGGCAAGCGGTGACCTCCGACGCCACCTGGCCCGTCGCCGTCGTCGGGCTAGGTCTTGAGGAGGCTGGAAGGGAGGGGAGGAAGCTGAAGAGGCAGGAAGAGACAGTACATAAGTAATTATTGAGCGCAGCCTGTGTGTCAGGCGTCTCGCTCTCCAGTGCATCTTGATCTCATCTAATCTTCCCTACACACCCTCAAGGACGGTGTCATTAACCCATTGTTCAGATGAAGAAACTAAGGGTTACAGAGACGGATGACCTGGTTGGAGATCACGCAGCCAGTATTTGGGTGCCTGAGAGTCCGCCCTGCCCAGCCCTGACTCTGGCGCTCAAGTTGTTGACAGGGGTTACCCGGGGAGGTCCGGGCTGGGGCTGGGTTTTTCACTTTCAGCGCTGATGCTGATGGCTCGGACCCACTGCAAGTGGCATCTATCCCGAGGAAGGTCCGTTCCCTAAGGTCCACCTCCTAGCTCTGGTTGCTTTCAAAATAAAAGCAATCCACTTGCAATTGGGATACACAGAATTCACCCACTGTCTCTAAGTCATCCCTTTGACACGAGCCGTTAAATCCCAGGCTGGGCCCAATGCATTGACTGGACTCTCAAGGAACCCACAGTCACTGGAGTCTACCGGAGAATATGTGAGGGGGGTGCACCGGAGAGGGGACTTAATGTGGGGGAGCAGAGAGAGGGAAAGCAATGCCTGGAAAAGCTTCCTGGAGGAGGTGGCATTTAAACTGGGCCTAGAAGAAACAAAGTGAAGTGTGGATTCTTTAAAATGGGACAGACATGGATTGTTTGATAGCTATGCTAGCAAGTCAAGGAATGCCAGACTTCAGTCCGGGACAATCTCGGAGTCATAATTTCACCACCTGCTGCTGTTTCAGGACTGCCCCTCTAACTTGGAGAACTGTGAGTTGTTCAAGCCCTGAGCCAAAGTTCCAACCTCTCCTAGGATTGAAAAGCTGGGGCTTGGGCTTGACACCGGCAGCTAGACCTTGACCCTTCCGGAGACCTGGACTTGGGCCAAAAGGGATTGTCAAAGACAGGGGCAGCAAAATGGCACGAGGGACACTCTCACCAGAGTTCTGAACAATTAGAGTCACGCATTCCTGAGCTTTTCCTAGAGGGATCTGGTCAGAGATGTACCTTGGCCAATCTGGAGTCTCTTTCTGGAGTCACAAGCAGATGTAGGCTGGAAAACGAAGACTCCAGAGGGCAGGGGAGGGCTGGTTTCGGTTGGACTTCCCCGAGAATGATCTGCACCTTCTGTCAGCAAAACAAAAAAGCATCAGTCATACCAATTTAGTGAACCCTCTAAATGTGTTTTGAATGGAATGCTTTTTTTTTTTTTTTTTTGTATGCAACCAATTCCTTCTTTTGAAGTTGGATGCTTTGCAAGCAGAATGCAATTCCATTTTTTGTTCCTCGAGGTTTTGGCCTGTGTTACCTTAAGTGAGCACTCACACAAGTACTAAGAAGAAAGCCATTCTTTTCTGGAAAATAGAACAAAGTAGTGCCTCTCCTATCACGGTGCAGATATATAATCTGTAACAACAAATTAGCCTCCTCGTGCTGCGCATTTCCAGCAAGCATCCTGCCTTCTCTGTTTATATTATAACTTCTCTGCCTGCAATTATTTTTATTTTAATTTTCTGTCACTTTAACAGAAACCAGAGCCTTCTCTTCTAATGTTTTGTACACAGCATGTTCATTTTGATAAGATGTTCTTTCCTATCCTCTTTTAGCTTGCCTTTCCTTGTTTAGAGTTCTGTATCAGGAGTTTCTAATATTTCTCCCTCCTTTTTTTTTTTTTTTTTTTTTAAGGAACTTGTCCCTGTCTTGCTTTATTTGTTTGTGTGAAATTTAGTTTGAAAGGAGATCAGAGAGAGCAGGAGGGGTTTGTAATAAGAGAATGACCGAATGACCCAAAGGCTGATTATCTATCATTAACTGGAGACTCGGTGTACCCAAATTACCAGAGAGACCTCAGTCTGCCGGATCCTTACCCAGCCAGAAAGGCAAGTGTGGAATGCACACAGCTGAAACAGGTCTCCGTGGCATTGCAAATGAAGACAGTGTGCTCACACATTTTGTTAAAGGCGTTTCCTTCAAAACTCAACTCAGGTTCAGTGGACGAATTTATTAGCTTCTGACACGTTGTGCACAGGTAAAATCCTTGCCGAAAGACTAACTTTAACATTTTGGTGACTAACATTTTTGTGTTGTTTCGTTAGACGCAAAATTGCAGCTAATTGTCTAAGCTCCGGAGAATATTGAGAAATCAAGCCAAGCTGCTTTTGATCTGCTCGTGCCGCTAAACCTAAACCTTGTAAAAATCGAGGTTTGCCATTAATATTGACAATAAAAGGGTTTCTTTTTGTTAACCTGAAACCTAACCATCCTGGCTCAAGTCCCTTGTCTAGAAGCAAAGGCCCTAGAATAAAGTAGAAAAGGGTTGCAAGAAACTGCCAGGGCTAAAAACAAAACAAAACAAACAAACAAACAAAAAACGACATGAATTTGCAAAGGAAGCTTCCGAACAGAACTTCCTAAGAATTCTCGCTACACCGCAGTTACAACTGGGAATGCATGGGGCCTCCAGTCACAAACAAAACCTCCGCTCACTTAAATGGCTTGTCCAAAGCTCCACATTTTAAGTTGCCATTCGCTTTTGTATTTCACTCTGAACCCTCTGGCAGACTAGTTGAAGTTAACGACTGCTTATTTTCCCATAGACCGTGGATGCAAAATTCCAATTGCTTCCTCATCGTCTGAATGTGGAGTGCTTTCCTTCTAGCTTGGAAGAAAATATTGCCAGTGTGTATGTAATTTGCTTGAAACAAAGTAGTTAGGAGAAATCCTGTGGCATGTATTTTCTCACACCACTGGTGCTCTAAACTATCTATGCTTTACTAGAAAACAGCAATGATCAGATCTACCTTACCTCTTATAACAACATCAATAGCACCTCCTATATACACATCTCGCTGCCTCTAGGGAGGCCCTTTCAGGTGCATTCTCTTTTGTTCCCTTTTGTCGGAATAAGTATTTTAACTTGGATAACTGGCCAGGTATCAGTGAAAACCTCCCACAGCAGCAGCCCATCTGCCAGTTAATATGAAGACCTCATCAGGGACCGTTTGAAGAAAATGCAAATTCCCACTACCTGTAAGACTGGACAGTGACATTTTTCTTGCACATTGTACGTCTTAAACTTACACAGCGTTATTTGTCAATTATATCTCAGTGTTTTACAAAAATACTTATTTTTCTTAAAGGACTAAAGGAGAAGCCAGTATCTTATTCTTCACCAGTTTCAGGTTCAATGACCTGAAGGGATCAGAAACCTCAGAAATCCAAGCACTGCTCAAAGGCAAATTTGAAGGGGTTGGGGGGGGGGGGGGTAGAGAGGAGGAGGGAAGGAGGGAGAGAGAGAAAGAGGAAAGGGCTGGCAGGGAAGAAGGGAATATGAAAGAAAGGCTAAATGGAGGGGAGGCATCAAACAAGTCCCATTTTCTCCACTGACTTAAATGTTTCCTAATCAAAACTGGACTGAAAACAAAAACAAAAACAAAAACACTGGACTGAAGGGAGTCATAAGCAATCAGCCCCTCCACGGTCATTGCAGCTGAATCAGCCCCTCCCCCCCCCATCTCCACAGATCTGCTCTGGAAAGAAGAGGGGAGAGGAATCACTCCCCAAATACCCCACCCCACCCCAAAATGCAAAAAGAAAGTGCTCAGAACAAATAAAATCTCATAAGAGCCATGGGCAACTTCTTGGGAAACAGATATAAGAGTCCAATCGAACGTGATCCTGCATTGTAGAAGTATCCTCTGAGCACCCCCACATTTCTGGAGTCACTGTCACTTGCCATGTCTGTAGACAACCATTTCCCAAAAGGCAAACCAGAAAGGGAGGGACTATGGAACCCGAGTTGGGAGATCCTTTGCCGCCACTCAGACAGTATGCCTTATTCTTCATGTCCTGAAGGTTCTAAGACCAAGTGGCTAGCCTATAAAATGACTCAATCCCACCCTAATTCAGACAAAATGCAAAGCCATCAGGGTGTCGTAAGAAACAACTTCCTTGGAACAGGTGAGGCTGAGGTTACTTCTCCGAGAACACATTTCTTTTTCTGCCATCTTCTGGGTCTGGTGTTCTTTCTGGAGTTCTCTGCACTTTCTGGGGTTCACCTTATATAAGAGCGTTATAGATATTTAAAGGAATGCCCCATCGCTCCAACTATGTTGGTCAGGAAAATAAGGTAAAACGAGATTTGAAAAACGATGAAGGGAATTGAGCCATAATTCCCGTAAACATAAAATGTGTGTTTATGGCCCTCTGGCCTGGTTCTTTTCAGGTCCAGTTTATTTTGAGTTCTCATGAGCAAAACATAAGATACAAACTGCCCTTGCCTTTGTAATAATAAATACCTCCGAGAGATCTGTATTTTCCCTAAAAACAGACTGAAGTTTTTAAAAAAAATATTTAGTTTAAAGCAGATTGATTTTAAAAGGAATATCTCACAAGACCAAAACGTTTGCAAGGGAGTTAGTTCTCAGCTTCTCCCAGGCTCTTTGAGTCTTTTCCAGAGGAAGGGGTGGGAGTGAAGGGAAAGAAAGAGCCAAGAGACATGGGCGCAAAACAAATTGTTGAACCCGGTTCTGTCTGTTTAGCTGGAGGCGGACGTATCGCGCGGTACAGGGGTAGACCATCAGCTACAGTGGAGACTGGACAAGGAATCACAGCATGTCTCCAAACGGGGGGCTGCCCACCTGGGTAAGACTGGTTGCAACTCAGCCCATGGCCTCAGAAAAGGAGAGGCAAGTTAGTACACCCTCACTAGGATTCCTCCTGCGGGCACCCAGGGTGGCCAACAGCCTGCAGCATCTCAGATGCTTGCGCCCTTTGAGTACTGGAACTTGTACCCTTAGGGGGACAGCTCAGCAGCGTGCACAGTAGTGCAGTACCTGGCTGACATCTCAGCTGGAAAATTCACCCTCCTCCCTTTCTTTTCCCACTGTTCTCCTCCATCACTCTCCCCCCTCCCCCACTACCACCAGAAAGCAAAGACTGTGTAATCGTCTAAACTGGGGGGTGGGGGGGTGGGAGGGGGCAAACTTGAGGTGGATCTGCCTCACAGCTTTCCAAAGCAGCAGACTAACCCAGCACCCCCATTAGACCCGCAGCAAAAGGTACAAAAGAGGACTCTATGAGAAAAAAGGGGACTCGTTTGGTTGTGAATTGGGAATGGCCCTCAGCCAGTCTGGTCTCTGCGAGTTAATAACTACAGTTAAGGACGCTGGAGTTCACCCATTTGTCCCCTGCCTCCAAATTGCCTTTCTGAGGCTGTATGTAGTCTCTGGGTCTGGCTCTCTGAGCTACATGAAGCCCCAGACTGTTGCACAGCATTAATTAACTGATAATGACACTGTCAGTGAGGACTGATGCTCAGATTAGCATCTTTTACGACTTTTTTTTTTTCTTTTCTGTCCCGTGTTCTCCATCTCTTTTATCACTTGCCGTGATATCTGGGGCCATGAGGAGATTTGCCCATTTTTGGTTTCAATTCAAAGAGCATGAGAAGGCTGAAAGTGGCCAAGTCTGATGGCTTCGACACTGAGGCCACTCACCTCTGATGGACAGAACATCCCAGTCCCCAACTCAGCCATTCTTCCTTTCAGTTCCCAAAACTCCCTCTGGGTCTGAAAGCAGCCTACCAACTTCTTTCCCTGAGCAGTTATCTGTTGCTAGCCTGGGTGCCACCATCATACTTTTTCTACCTGCTTCCAGGGCCTAGATGTGTTCTTATAAACAGACTTAAAAAAAAAAAAAAAAAGTATCACATGTCAGAGGATTGAACTACCAGTATTTACACATTCAGGGTTTGCCTCCCCGGTGAAAATGTAAACAGAACCCCATCACACTACCTATATTCTTTCCTTGAAGAACATGGTCTTTAAAACACCCTGCTTGTGCTAAAATCTCAGACCCATCCAAGTTGGGGGGTCGAGGGCTTCTAGCTCGCTATTTTGATCCATGCCCAAGTGGCACTTTACCAACAAATCTGATTTCAGCTTCTCCCCACCCCCTGCTCTCTGCCTTAAAATGCTATGCTGGGGGCATCCAGGGAAATTGACCCCTTGCGGAGGGGAGAGAAAGGGCCCGAACGGACATTTCACTCCCACACTGGGTTTCCTAGCCCCTCTCCGAGGATCTTCCCCTGTCCTAACGCCCAGCCACGGAAATATCTAAACAGTATTTCTCCACGCTGCTGCCCAGGGCTGCAAAGGCTGAGGGAGCCGGCCCTGCATCCCCCCCCCCACCCCCCCGCAGCACAGGAGGTGGGCACCCCCACCACCCCTCCCGCCATTAGCACTGACCTCGCTTTCCATCCCCAACCGCGGACTCCGCCGAAAGCGCCCAGCGGGAAAGGAATGGACTGTCCTTTCCGAGTCCTTGGGGTGGGGCTCCCTTTGTGGGGTGGGGCTCCCTTGGCGGCCTGGGGCCTGACTCTGCCTGCTTCCAAAGTACAATATCCAAGGTGGAGTTAAAGGTCTCCCCTGGGTGACCCCAGCCAGGCCCAGTGGCGAGTCCCAGGCCGCCCTGGCCGGCCCACGCTTCTGTGCACCCTGCCTTGGGCTTCCTCTAATTTACGGCCGCGTGGGGTCCTGGTTGACACCCTTTTCCACACCAAACTCCTTCGGGCCGCATCCTGATCTGCATAGCCGGCTCCCTTTGCGACTCCCAACCAAGTCCTGAGGATGTTTCAGCTCCTGCCCCTGTCCATCCCCGCCCCAGCCTCTCTCCAGCTTCCTCAAGATGCTCACGCCACGCGGGCGCCGCGGCCCTGGTGCCCCGCGCGGCCCGCTGACTTACAAATGGAGATCCATTTTCCGTTATAATGCGTTCAAGATCACTAAGGCCAGCAGTCTAAACATCCACGAGCCGTCCTCCCGCTCTGCCTCTTAAACTGCTGTTTAATGGTTCCCCTCCGATAACTAAACCTGCTTTCCACAGATGCCCGCTTTTATGGGAGAGTCAGGAATGCAGAGATATATTTATATGTTTGTTCATAAAAACTGGAAAATAAGCTCTGAACACGCTGTAAAAAATATTCAGTTACTTACCAAACAGGCTAGTTAAACCAGGGGAACAGTGATACCGGCCACACCACGAATTCGGGGGATCGAGGTGCCTGAGCGTTGAAATCGTCCAAGGTCGTCGCTGGGGCTGGTGTCCCTGAAGAACATGGAAAGAAGGGTATTTACAACCGGCTTGACCGTCCGTCCGGTGGTCTTAACCATGATCCTCAAAAGCAGCCACGATAACAGGAGCCACCTCAGACGGCCCTGGCCAGGGTACCGTGGTGGGTAAGTAAGGAGACCTCGAGGCGGGCACTCCCAGCCTGCGCTCAGGTCGGAGCCTCAGCCTTTCCGCGCCGCGCTCGCTGCGCGCCTCGGCGAGAAGACAGCGCCGGCCCCCAACCGCCCCTTTGCAGGGACCCCGCCGCCCGCCGCCTCTGCGCTCGGCCCCCGCGCAAAAATAGCACGCGGCTGCCTGCTGATTTTCTTGCCTCGGTTACCTACAAAAACACCTCCAAAAGAAATATCTGCGTCCCCTCCACCTTTTTTTGTTTGTTTGTTTTTAACCAGAAAAGAAAGCAGAGTGATACTCTACCTGGTTTGAGATTCTTCAATATTTCAGACTTGGGGGGGGGGGGCGGGATAATTTAATAGGACAGCATCTGTTAAACACTTGCATTAACCTCTAGCTGATAAAAAAGTTTTTTTAACCCTGCCCCCCCCTCGTTTTAATTATCTTATGGTTATGAAGGGGCAGCCAATCCTGGAAGAGGACTTCGACAATTAGCAACGAGAACATCAAAAAGTTTTATTGCGGAGAGCGAGAGGCACCGCCCCTGCCGCCCCGGGATTGGCGTGAGGAGCCTCTGACGACATATATTAACCCGAGCAGCCCTAAAGATGTAGCTGTACATGGAGATCTTGCTGGGAAAATCCGCTTCCTCCCCTCACGGCGTCCAGCCCAGGAGAACCGCCGCCGCCGCCGCCACCCAGGAGCTCCCTCGGCCACTGCGCGGACTCCGCCGAGAACCCGAGCCGCCGCCTTCGCGCTCCGAGGCGCCCGCAGGGCCCCAGATCCTTCCCCTGAAAGAAGGAGAGGATCTGAGAAAATGGATGCACTGAGACCTCTCTGAAAGCCCTCCGAGGGAGCCCGGGAGGAGTGAGGACACGTTACCCGCTGCTAAAATCACATTTCCAGGACCAAAAACAACAACAACCAAAAATTTCATTAAAACAATAAGCGCCCAAGAACCCAGACCGGGCTGGTGGGGGGAGGGGAAGGGGCGGGAAGGGGAGGGTCGCACGGAGGTAGCTTCACAGTGAGCAGCCGACCCCGCCGCCTCCCTCCAGAGCCGGGCCGGCTCTTCCACCCGCGGCTCGGACTCGCCCTGGGATTCCGAGTTAGCTTCGGTGCCGGGATCGCCGCCGCGGTGGAGGCCGGCGACTCCGCGAAGCAGCCTCGCGGGAGCCCGGGCACCTTTGCATGAGCACGAGAGGATTCTGCCTCCCCGCAGCTGCCCGGGAAGCAGGAGCCGGCGCGCGGGCCGGGGAGCCAGGCGGGAGCCGGCGGCGGCCGCGGCCAGGGGCGCACGGTGCCGGGACCAGCTCGCCGCGCCCTATGGGGAGCCGGCGGCCGCAGTGCTGCTGAGGCAGGCCCGGCGGGCCAGGCGGGGGATCGGGGCCCGGGCTGCAGCAGCCCCCTCTGCGGCTGCCGGGCCGGCCCGGGCGCCCGAGGGCTGGGGGGCGGGGGGTGGGGGAGGCCGCCCAGCGCCGAAGCGGGGGCCCCGGCCGAGGGCGCGGCGGGGCTGCGCGCACGCTGGGGCGCGTGGAGGGGCGCGGAGGGCGATATGAGTCTGGTGGGGGGCTTCCCCCACCACCCGGTGGTGCACCATGAGGGCTATCCGTTCGCCGCCGCCGCCGCCGCCGCCGCTGCCGCCGCCGCCAGCCGCTGCAGCCACGAGGAGAACCCCTACTTCCATGGCTGGCTCATCGGCCACCCCGAGATGTCGCCCCCCGACTATAGCATGGCCCTGTCCTACAGCCCCGAGTACGCCAGCGGCGCCGCCGGCCTGGACCACTCCCATTACGGGGGGGTGCCGCCGGGCGCCGGGCCCCCGGGCCTAGGGGGGCCGCGCCCGGTGAAGCGCCGGGGCACTGCTAACCGCAAGGAGCGGCGCAGGACTCAGAGCATCAACAGCGCCTTCGCCGAACTGCGCGAGTGTATCCCCAACGTGCCCGCCGACACCAAACTCTCCAAGATCAAGACGCTGCGCCTGGCCACCAGCTACATCGCCTACCTCATGGACCTGCTGGCCAAGGACGACCAGAATGGCGAGGCGGAGGCCTTCAAGGCGGAGATCAAGAAGACAGATGTGAAAGAAGAGAAGAGGAAGAAGGAGCTGGTCAGTACCAGGGGGCAGGGGGCAGAGGGGGTGCGGAGTTCGGGGGAGCGGTACCACCGGCCTCCTTCCAGTTGGGCTGAGCAATGACATCCCCCCCTCCTTTGCCAGCATCCTAAGCCAAAGTTGTTAAAACCAGGTTATGGAAAGAAGCTGAGGAGATGGGAGAGGACGGCAGCAGGAGGAGGAGGTTAAGGGGGATGCTCCGCGCTGGTGATCTTCCCTCCGGGTTACCGCTGTTCCCACAGGCACTTCGGGCATGCCTTTCGGACTCAGGGTCCCCCCCCCTGATCTTTCGATTGCACTGGCCCAGTCATTCCATGTCTTTTAGAGCCTTCATTTGGCCTCCAATCCGATCTTGCTTTCAGGTATTTCTAAAATAAGTCGCCTGCAAGTGCTAGGTTCCAATTATTCCGCTATCGGCCCCTTATCCCTCCCTGGAGAACTAGGCCACCGCTGATCATAAGAGAGTTTTAAGGCTGTTCTCATCGCAGTGCTCAGAAGACATAGAGGTAAACGTAAATAATAAGTACTCTTAACTTCAAAATGCAGCTCCGGTTTCTCTTTGGCGATGAGGTTGTACTGAAACTTCCCAGATGAGTGCACTTCGTGGGTCTTTCTTGTTTTATTCCCCTGAGCATTTTAAGACAAACAGTAAATGCTAATATGGTCGCTGTCATTGTTGTTATCAGGAACACAGAACTATAACTGAAAAGCAGTTTTCTCCAGTTCCGACCAAGTGCCCACAGGTTGGTGGTGTTCAGAGCAGGGCTAGTGCCATGGAGGACCTGGGAAATAATCCCATTTGTCTAGTTTTTCTTCTTTGGGGTCTGTGGTGCTTTAGTCTGTGCATAATCGAGTGACCTCTGGAATAACCGGGGATTTCAGAGGCCTTGGAGGAGAGGCACTGCCGAGTTGGTGGCCCAGAGCCCCTTGCCGGCCAGCCCAGGCCAGGGCAGAAGAAACGTCTCCCCCATCTACCCTAGAGCTCGAATCTGGGATTGCGATTGAAAACAGGGAAACCAGATTTAGCGCCGACCCCCGCTCGCGCCCCTACATCTGGAGTCAGAGAAAAGGCCCCCAGCCCCTCCATAAACGACTTGGAAACGGCTGGTTGTTTATAAGCTTGCCTATCCGGTAGTTGAGCGTTGCAGGCGCGTGGAAGGCCTGGGCGGTAGCTAGGGCTGCGCAAACCTTCGTCGTTTTCCTGCCGGGGCTGACTTGAAACCATCCCCTTCTCATCCCTTACTCGTTCTTTCATTCTCTCCTTTTCTCCCCGGAAAGTGCGGGGGGGGGGGCGGGTGGCGTGGAACCAGGTCTCCTTTCTGAATTTCTCTTTCCACTTTTCTCTCCTTCGCCTCTCCTCTGCCCAGAACGAAATCTTGAAAAGCACAGTGAGCAGCAACGACAAGAAAACCAAAGGCCGGACGGGCTGGCCGCAGCACGTCTGGGCCCTGGAGCTCAAGCAGTGAGGAGGAGGAGGAGGAGGAGAGCGCGAGTGAGCCGGGGCCCAGGAGCCGGAAGCAGACCCAGGACTCCGGGCAAGCTCTCCACGATCCGCTCTGAGGACTTCTTGCATTTGGAATCATCCGGTTTATTTATGTGCAATTTGCCTCCCCTCTCTTTGCCCCCCTTTGAGGCATCCGCTCCCCACCTCCCCCTCCAAACAAAAAAAAAAGTGGATATTTGAAGAAAAGCATTCCATATTTTAATATGAAGAGGACACTCCCGCGTGGTAAGGGATCCCGTCGTCTCGTAGATTCTCTGTGTGTGAATGTTCCCTCAAGGCTGTGTAGACACCAGCGTTGCTCCCACCCCACTTACCCAACCCCTTCCAGATAAAGACAGCAGACAATAGTGTGTATGTAAAGTGTATCTTTAATACTTGGCCTTTGGATATAAATATTCCTGGGGATTATAAAGTTTTATTTCAAAGCAGAAAATGGGGCCGCTAACATTTCAGTTGGGGTCGGTATCTAGTGCTGTCTTTTCATCTGTGGTCGTTCCCTATTCGAAGATGTTTCCAACAGCTACTTGTTTTGTGCACTTCCGTCCTCTAAAACTAAGTGGAATTTAATTAATATTGAAGGTGTAAACGTTGTAAGTATTCAATAAACCACTGTGTGTTTTTTTACAAAAACCCCAATCTTTTAATGGTTGATACCTCAGAAGAGTTTTGAAAACAAAACTGTTATACTTGTTTTCATAATATTTAAAATATTCAGAAGTAAACTAAATTATCATGATTGCCTCTAACTTTATTTGAAAGAGTCCGTAGTTCCGATCAGTCATCAGCGTGAGCTCCCGCCCTCCCAGGGAAGTGGCCTTGGTGAAAATCCTACTAAAGGACCTGGGCTCTTTGCAAGTCCTGTCTCCTTCCCCCCACCCCCCAGCCTCCAGCCGCCTGGAGAAGGTTGAGTTGTCTGTAGTAGGAGGATCTGGGGCCGAGGGACCTTGGCAGTTCGCTGGAAAGGTAGAAAGTTGTCCTTGTTTTCCTGAAATCAACCAGATGCCATTCTGTGGGGACTTTGGTTTTTGTTTGGGGAGCACCTTTTAGGTGGAGGAGGTTTGAGGAAGATCCCAGGTGCTATTGCAGCCGCAGGAAATAGTCTTAGAGTCTTTAATTCAAAATATAAGGTTTTCATCTAGGAAAAGAAAAAAGAGGAAAAGAGGAGGTTTTTGCTTGTAGTCTTCATCAGGGGGATTCTCCTCTGAGCCGGCCAGGGGAGGAGAAGAGCTTTGGGGGGGGGGGGAAGGTGCATGATTAGGTAACAAGGAATTTTACGTCAAGTAAGAAATCGCTAACACAACCAAAGATTTAAAGGGGGGTGAAGGGGGGGGTCTGGATTTACAAGGAGCTACAAGGAACTCAATATTAACTGTGCGGTGACTGAAGTCTTCCCGGCCCCAGGCCAGCAGAGCAAGAGGCTCCCTCCCTCGGCTACCAGCCGCGGGGGACTTTACCCGTCTGAGGATTGGTCTCCAGGAGTCCCAGCACATCCCAAAAGGAAGTCCCTGAGGCCTCCTTTGCCCGTAGTCTCGGCTAGAGCCGGAATCTGCTCTAGGAACCAGAGAAACTGAAGTGCCATAAAGGACTCCGCAGGCCAGGGAGGGGAGGGAGGAGGGAAGAGATGAAGTTGGGGGGGGGGGGGGCGGAGTGGAGAAAGGTGAAACGTATTAAAAAGCGGTTTGTTTCATGAAACGCCACGTATATAAATCTGGTGTAAGGGAGGTTTGCCAGAGGGTTTCCATCTTGGAACCCATCCTCGGGGTGATGTTCGCACCTCGGCTCCAGGCACAGACCCTCCCCCCCGATACCCCAGAGGTTCCCACGGCTCGCGGGCGCCCACTTTGAGCCGGCCGCCTGCAGCGGGCAAATTCTCAAGTGCTGGGAGAGAGACGAGCAAGTGGCTCTGTGGGTTCCTTCTGCGGGCAGCTGACAACGCGAGGGCGAGGGGTTAGAACAACTCGGCCAAAGCGATCTGAACTTTCTCCCCTCGGGTCAGGCGGCGCTGGGCCGACGTGGTGGGCGCGGGATGTGTTTACAGACACTTGCCTTTGTTTATAGCACGGGGGGGGGGGGGGGGGTGCGTAGGGAGGCGCGCCCTGATTTTCTATTACTCTCGGGATTCCTGATGGTTTGACTGAGTGGCTCTCTCCCTTCCCTGTCTCCAGCGGCCTTTTGCATCTTTACTATAATCCGTTCGAGAGAGAGAGAGAGAGAGAGAGAGAGAGAGAGAGAGAGAGAGAGAGAGACTTCAACATCCTAGGGGTGGAAGAAAAGAGATTACCAAAACAGTGGAGTGAGTGGTGGCGGAGGTGGTGAGGTTTTTAAAACAGGAACTGGAGAGAAGTTATCTTTAACACGAAGTGTGCCTGCGCTTGCCTTTACCATCTGGGCCTTAATGCACTTTTGCAGGTCTAACACTTTTTCTGGTTTATTAAACACCAGCAGAGGAGATCCAGAAGACCCTGGCAGCGGCATCACTATGGGGCAGCTTGCTGCTACGCATGCTTTAAAACCCGCGCTGCAGAAATCCGTCCTCTTTGTCTGGCCCGGGCCAGGCGCTGCCCGCCTCCTCTCCTGTCTGCCGGCGCAGTTCCTCTGGCCCAGCAGCACCCGGCCGCGACACCTCAACCATCTCGACATTGCAACCTGTGGGAAATCCCAACCGGCCAGACGTCCAGCAGACCCAGCGCCTCCGGGGGCCGAACCACTGACCGGATGCACACCCTAAGTGTCAAGACACCCCAGATTTTCCATCTCCACGGTCGCCCAGGACATCCCAACCTTTCCAACGCTCCCCGCCACCCAACATCCCTACCCCACGTTGTCAAGTACCGGGAAGTGAGTGCTGTGCTGGGCAGGAGTGTCTTCCGAGTTTCCATGTTTTTCTCTTCTACGCATTCATTTCTCTTTTAACTCCCTTTCTTCTTTGCTTAAAGAAAAAAAAAAGTTTCCAACCTCTTGCCTTGCAGAATCGGCTAAAAGGCCTCTGTTTTAATTGCTCGGATAATGTGGTTGCTGCCATTTTGTTAAAAGCAATCACTCCTGCAGCGAAATCACAAGCTCTCTAGACAGGCCGGAGCCGACAAAAATGCAGGATTTGACGTTAAAAGCTAAATGGGAAGCTGGGGCGGCGGAAGGTAAATTGATGGTAGATCTGGCTGTCAGGGGCCGGCCCCAGACCGCCTCGCAGGCCGAGCGCCTGATAACCCTTGAGCCCTGGCGGGGAGAGGGCTCGCCCGCTGTGTGTGTGTGTGTGTGTGTGTGTGTGTGTGTGTGCGCGCGCGCGCGCGCGCGCGCGGGGGGGGGGGGGCGGGGGGCGCACGCGCGTGTTCCTACAGACCCATTCTCAACTTCTTGGGAAGTAACCTGGAAAACTCAACAGAGTGGGACCTGAGCACCCTCCTTGCTCCCAGTCACAATTTTCCAGGACTTTCACCGCCCCCTCCCCCAGCTGGGACACCGACGGCAGCTTTAAGAGCTTTTTTTCAGGTCGAAATTATGAAAATAAGACAGCAACGTCACTAGTGGTTCTTCCTGCCTTCTAAATCCCCGCCCGACCCTCTGGGGGCTCGGTGGGAAGCTCTAGAACCGGAGTGGGTTAGCCCTTAGGTCTGGGCACCTAGGGAGGGTGGGCCTCCTGGCCTAGGCCGCCCCTCTCAGGACCAGGTGGTCTGGTCGTCCCCGCGACGAGGTGGGTGCAGCCCTGTCGCCAGACAGGGTAGCAAGTGGGCGAGAGTCTGGGTGGAGGGTGGCTCGATCCCTGCCTCCTCATCTATGCCACTACTGGCTGCTGCCTGCTGCTGGCGAGGATCACAGAGCTGGTATCCCACCGGTTGATAAGGAAGCTGGAGGGGGAGTTGTGTGCCGATTTCGCAGGAAGGAGTGCCTAGGGTGAGAGTGAGCTCAAAATCAAAGCCACCGGGAGCGGAAGGAGGCCTGTAAGCTACTTCCGAGACTTCAGTTTTGCAGAGAGAACCCCAGCCGCTTGCAAGGGCTTGAGGTGTGCGCGCGGACGACGATGCACTGGCCAAAGGATGCCACAATAGTCAGAACTGCATTTGCGCTACGGGTCTACAAAGCGCGGGAAACCTCTCAGCTATTCCTGTAGTTTTAAAGAAATGCTGTGTCTAACACTGCGCGTGCGGCTCGCAATTTTCTCTTCCACAGCCGCCTTTCGTTCTCTCTGCGCGCGAGTCCCACCCACGCGCCTGGATTTGGAAAAAGAACTGGTGGTAGGTGCCAAGCGGAGATGATCTGCAAAGGAGGCTTACGGCTTAGGCCTCGTGGAGGGCCGAATCTGGACCCTTGGCCTTGCTGGTCTTCTTTGGACCTGTTGACCTGAGGAAACCCATTCCTTCCACGCAGCCCAGCACCTACGGTCCATCCCCTTGCGCGAGGAATAGGCACTAACGAGTCTCAGCGACGCACTGGATTCCTGGCCTGTAGCAGCCCGTGGATCCCTCGGAGAGAAAGACCTTACAGCCGCCCTCAGACCTCGGCTCGAAACTCCAGTATCCCCCTTCCTGAGCAAGCTCAACCTTGGTGTAGGGTTTATGTCTACAGGGTAGCGGGGAGGGGGGTGGGGAGGTGGGAAAAAGAAGCATTTTTTTTTTAACTGTTTAGAAAGGGGAGGAGGGGAGAGGGGGTAACTCCAGGAGAGGAAACGAATCGCACATTTCCGGGGGCTGGACAGCTCGGAGCGCGCAGCTCTACCCTCCAGCTTCTGCCCCACGCGTACTTTCCGCACAGCTACTGTCTGCTGGCTTCTAATTGGCCTCTAACAGCTCCGCGGCTTCGGCCAGTCAGGCTCGTGGAAGTTAAAGTGCACTGTATCTGACTTACACGCGCACAGAAGTTCGACTTCTCTCCCTGTTCTCGCTCCACCCTGCCCAAGTCAGTTTCCTTCGAGGATCCCGTCCCCCGCCTCTCCCCTAAACGTGACCCCCCTACGCACACATTCCCTTCAAATTCTCCCGGCATTTGGGCCGCTTTGATGATCAGATGGTAGAGCCCTGATTACAAATTTATTCCCGGCCGCTCCGTCCGTCTTTATCTCCGCTATTAGGGACATCTGGGAGTGATTAGCGCCGCGCCCGCGCCCGGCCGCGCTGCCTATCTCGCCGCGGCGGGGCCCGGAGCCTCGCTGACGTCAGGGCAGACGGCTCGGAGCCATCCCAGCCGAGCTGGGTGTAATCGGCGGCCGCGCGGCCAAGTCCTCCCTGGGCCAGGCCGGCAGCTGGAACGCGCCGCCTGCTTGCGCACAGGGACTTTCTAAATATGTATTTTTAGCCCAGAAGACGTTTTTGTTTTTCTTGTTGGAGGTAAGGAGGGGCCAGTTACAGTTTCTACTGGCCCCTTCCTCACTTTAAATTTTCCAACTCGCTGCGTCTGGTGCTTTCAGCCTGGAAAAGCCTCCCACAGCGGGCCCTGACCTGCGGGCGCTCCTCTCTCCCTGCCCCAGGGTGCCGCTCTCCTACACCAACAGCTGCGGCCAGGGCCGCGGTGCCCGTGCCGGCAAGAGGCAAGAGAGGCGGCTCTTGGGGCTGCCCTTTCCGCACTGGTACCCGCTTGGGCCCCACAGGCCTCAGGCCAAAATAGTAGGAGTTTCTGCCTACTGAGGTGTCCGGACAGACGCTAATTACCAAACAGGCCACATCTCCGAACCTTTGTCTCTGCACCTGCTGTTAAAGGCCAATGGATCCAAAGGACAGAGACGCTAAACCTTCTTCTGTCTACCCTCCCGCTTTCCCCAGTGCGAGTGGTTTGGGCTGAAACAACGACTGGCAGCAGCTTGTCTCCTACTGTGTCCCAGTGCCCAGAGCAGAGGCTGGTTTCATTTGTACCATTCCAGAAGGGGAGAGGACCCCCTGGACCTCCGACTTTAGCGTCCTGCGGCACCGTCTGATCTCTAGGATGAATCCAACTCCAGAGCACTTTAGGTTGGAGCTGATCACAGTAGTTACCCAAAATCTCTGAAGAACTTGATAAAATTATAAATTCAGGCCTCATTTTCACCCCACCCCAGAAATTCTGATTCAGCAGGTCAGGTCAGAGAAATGAAGGCTTCAGCTTCTAAAACTCCCTCCCCCCCCCCCGCCCCCCCACCTGGTGTTCAGGAACCACTGCCTGAGGCCACACACACCTATGGCAGGCAGCCGATTCCTCAGTCTGGGCTCTCTCTCAACCACCGCTGTGAAACACTGGACCCTAGGGAAGAGGATGGCTTTATCAAGGATGGGGGAGGGGAGGGCAAGGCCTGCATGATTCAGAGTCTCCACAGGGAGAGAACTGGCCACATCATGGATCAGTCCTACATCTCGATTTAATCGGGCAATGCAAGGACTCAAAGCAAACCCAGAAGATGTTATTTATTTACACACAGGTTGCAAAGCCCAAGCCAGTGCTTACAGTGAATTTAGCTGGAGGGAAAATAATTCATAGCCCATGATCTGAAGGTAGTGACAAGAAGATCTGTTGGGGGGGGGGGGGGAGATATCAACAATAAACAGGGAATCTGGTAGAGAAAATTTCCCAAACATTCACCCCTCTTCAATTCTTTGAGGCAACTCAGTACACTAAATTCCAAAGTGTCTTCATGTAATCTACAACGGATGAGGACCATTTCCTCCTAAGTCAGTGAAAATGTCACATTTGAGAGAGTTTGGCTCCCCCTTCTACCCACCCTTATCCCTGGCAGAAGGGGAAGAAAACATTGAGCTGGGCAGTGAGTGGGAGAGTTTGGGGGCTAGGAATGGAGAAAAGGACTTTAAGACAACTGAATCCTTAATGACTGGAGGAGGAGGGGCCTAACTGCTTTTAGGGGGGAGGGGCAGATAATAGCTGCATACTGCAGTTTGCCACGGGTGCTGGTAAGTGGCTTCTCCAAGATCTTCCTTAATGATGGAGTACTCAGACAAGCGGGCAGTTTTCCGAACCATACAGACCATTAAAAAACGAAACTAACAACAAACACCCACATTACTTTTGCCTATAATACCTTTTTATTAATACTTTCTTGCACACAACTCATCATGAACAACCAAGCCCAGCCTGATGCATCCCTGTGACCAGATGGAGCGTTTCAAAACATCATTCCTTATTGTAGAACGAAATCATCATGGCAAACAAGAACTAGACTCAGGGAGACCTGCAGATTTTTCTGTAAGAAGTGGGGTCATTCGCTGTTCACTTGTTTGCTGCTCCAACAGCTGACAGGATTTGAAACAAACAGGTTTTTTATTTACTCGGGGGCAGAGTTTTCAACTTTTATTGTAAGTCACCTACGGAAGAGCCCCCCCCCCCAAAAAAAATCATTCTAAACCAAAGTGGTGGTTAATAGCTCCTTCCTGAAAAGATGGAAGTCCATGGCCACTGAGGCCAGTGCCTGGTTGGCTTCTACCCAAAGTGGGTTGTGGTTGCCTTGAGCTGACCTGTTTGCCTTTAGGATAAGGCAGAAATGCAGGAACAGAAAAATGCATGTTTGTTGCTTTTATTTTTAAAGACGAACATGCATCCCAAGTCTGTAACTAGAATTTGGCGGAGAAGAAAGCTGGTGCGGTTTTAAGGGGAGAAAGTGGCCGCCGGGCCGCCTGACCATCGCCTTTGCTTTGCAAATCTGGTTTTCATATTCTCGCTCAGTAATTACCCAAAGCCATAACTGTCTCTGAAATTATTCATTAAAGTCATTTTCAGGGATTCTCACAGGATGACTCTTTTACGTTTAAGATCTTCTGAGAGCAATGACATCAGCCTCTGTCTCCTTTCCGCTTTTAATTAATGTGCTAGTTAGAGGAGAGGGGCCGTTGCTGTGTCCGTGGGGAGGGGGGCGGGCCGGGGTGGGGGGGGTGGATTTGCTGGCCCTTCTGCTCCCGGCGCGGTCAGCTGAGCTCCGGCGCGCAGACATCCTTTGATTAAGGAGGGTATTTCGGGGAGTGCAGGCTGTGCAGAAGATCACGTCTGTGCCCTGTGGTGCTGTCAGCAGTGACAGATCCCAGATGGGGCCGCTACTGTATGGCAGATTGAGTTTCTCAGCAGAAAACTCACCCTCCCTCCTAAACGTCTTCAAAAACCTTCTCCAGATACTACAGGTCGCTTCGTGTGAAACTGAAAAAGTCCATCAGCAAAGTCAGTTTTGCGTGCTTGTGTATGTCAGCCCCCCCCCCCTTTTCCTTCCTCTTCTGTTTTCTCTGCACTTCCTCCTCCTCCGAGCATCTTCGACACGCTAGGCTACCCGGCTGCTGGGAGCGCAGATCTGGTGGGCCTGGTGGTTCCTGTTCGCACGACCCACGGCGCCGCGCGGTCGACACAGCACCGAGGGGCCCCGAAGGCAATCCGGTGGGTAGAGGCACGGCGTCTGGGACGTGGGGGCAACGTGGAGCACTCCAGGCAGCTGGGGTGCGCCGCAAGGCCGAACACTCCCTGTGGGGAAGGGATAGGGGAGAGGATTGACTCTAAGGCGGAAGCAGAGAGTACCAGCTCTTGGCTCCTGCCTCCCCGTCCTTGTTTTCCACAGCGGAGCACCGTCCCGCCAGCCTGGGCAATTTCGAGGGGCAGCATCGAGCGTAAGAACGGGGGTCGGCGGGGGTGGGGGGGGGGGATGGCGCTGTCTGCAGGGATCGCGAGGCGGTGTGAAGGCCAGGTACAGGAGCCGTCCGGGGCCCAGCCGGATCCGGCATGGGGAGAAGCGGGACATGAAAGTCTTGGCTGCGACCCCAGCCGGGAACCTGGACCAGGGCATCTCCAAGGTGAGAGGGGGCGCAGGGAGACCTGGAGTTCTAAGTAATAAACATCTGCCCAGTTGAGACTTGCCAATCTGGGTCTCGAGGTTCGCATCCCTGGGCCCACACTGGGTTGGAAACTAAGTTGCAGAAACAGTTGGACTTATTATAAGCCTTTATTTAAAAAATAAACAAATGCCGCGTGTCCCTGCTTCCTCGAAGGCGACAGAGACTCCTCCTCTCCTCCCATTCCTAGGCCGGCTCCCGGGAGCAGTAGTGGTCGGGAAAGCCGGGATGAAAGGCGGAGAGGAAGGGCGCACGACACTCTGATTCTGCTCTAAATGTCTAGATCCTACCCATTCATACCCCCCACGGTATGCGGTATGGAATTTGGCGTGTTCCCATGGGCCTGGGCCGGGAGGGGGGCGAAAAAGAGAAAAGGCAGTAAGGACAAAAACCTAGAGACTTTGGCTTTAATGTAAACGTAAGCAATTTTTTCCCCCTTCAAAATACCCATGCAGCCGCCTCCACCTACTCCCACACCCCCTCCAAGTGAGGGCAGTTTGGAGAGCCTCCATTCGGTTTACAAAAGAGCCTCTAGGGAACCCAGAGAGAGAAGCTAAAAATACCGCAGACGCGAGGCCCAAGTCCGGGAGGAGGTAGCCGCCTCCCCCAGCCCTACCCTGCCCAGGAGGGGACCGGCTGTCAGGTCCCCTTCTTTGAGCCAAGGGCCAGAGCCGGGCTTGGCTGGGCGCCCTCCCTGCAGCCGCCCGGCCAGTTTCGCCTGGTCTTTGCGCCCTGAGCAGGGTATTTTGTAGCCATGCGGGTTGCTCTTAGAGAAGGATTCCAGTCCAATCGCCAGTAAAAATGAGATGTTACACTTTCTGACGCTTTCCATTCCGCCTCCTCTGCAGACTCAGTTTTCAAGACTCACTTTTAAAAAGAAAAGAGGTGAGACCAGTGGATCCCGCTTTACATCAACAATAATCCGGTCACGCGAGTATTGTCCCCCAATTTGTATAATGATATATACGGACGCATGCAGTTGTTTCCAGTTTGGGGACACAAGCTAATTTGGGAGAAACCTGTGAACTCCTGTTGCAGCCCTCTTCCGAAATAATAATAATAAAAAAAAATCTAGCAGTTATTTTCCCCACAGTTCCCCCTAGGTTATCAGGTAAAACCACAAAACTCTATATAAAAGCAAAACACACACTAAATTTCAAAACTCCCGCTCGCCCCCTTTATAAGGCAGCTTTTATTTTCACGGCCCACGCTGGATGAAAGTGGTTTATTTTGATTTTTTCCCCCCTTGTACCCACACGCCTTGTAAAAAGTTCCTGCGCACTGGCCCGGCCCCCCTCTGATGACCGCAGGGCCTTGCTTCCAGACTGCAGCCCCCCGCCACTTGGTTTTTAAGTCCACGCCTGGAGCCGAGGTGTAATTGTGACCCCGCCCGAGCAGCGAGCCTCCCGGGGGGACGTTTGGCCCGGCCTGCGTTGGGGCCGGGACCTCCCAAGTGGCGGACCTGGGAGCCCAGAGCTGCGCGGTACTCTCCCTCCCTGCCTCCTCCCTCACTCCCTCCCCTGCGGATTTTGCTGGTTTTCTCCCCGGCTCAACAGCTTTCCTGCGCTACAGCGCAGAACGTCTCTTTCCCATTGCTTTTCTGGTTTTGTCTCGCCCGATTCCTCTCTGGCACCTTTTTACCGCTCTCTCCGTCGCCTTCACGCTGAAATCCCAGGCCCAGCGAAGCAAAGCGAGGCTTTGTTGGAATCTGGGGGAGCGAACTAGGAGCCTCTGGCCCCTGGGCGCCGCGGCGGAGTCGCCACAGGGCGCGCTTCTGCGTAACGTCAGCGCGCTGGGTAATTTACCTTCCCTGGGCGTCTGTCAATATGAGTAATTTCCAGCGGGGTCAAAATGCCTTTCTCCGGCAGTCCATCTTGGAGCGCTCTCTTACGCAGCAGACCGGGTTAGTTGTTTTGTTTCCAGCCCTAGGAATAAATACTCCTGGGGGCGTCCCTGCCGGGGCAGCCGGAGAGGAGTAGCGGAATACACACGGTGTCAGAGGCAGTTTTGCTTGAACTACGAATTGTGATTAGATCTAAACGACAGCGACCTGCTTGCTCTTTAGTTCACATTACCTAACTCGTCCTTGATACCAATGCTTTCTTTAGAAACAGGAAATCGAAAAAGAGAGCAATAATTAATTGTTCCAGTTTTTCTCTGTCGCGTGTAGATCCCATAGAAACATCGTCTCCACATTTCGGGGTGTGATTTAAACGTAGAATACGCGCGTGTGTCTTGCTCATCTGGCCTAAACAGACAATATATCATCCGGGTGGTGTTTTACAATAATTTCGAAACTTCTACAGCCTTCTAGGTGTGAAATCAGTGCCGTGGATTTAAGTATTCCCTGGGACTCGATACAGGCTAATGATGCTGGTTGCATAACTCCGACTCACTCTTGAGAAATGTGCTGGAAGAAACCAACGTGGCTAGCTAAGCTGAGGCAGGGCAAATCCCAGTCTGCAACTTTCTCTCCTGACTGCAACAGGGGCCGCAGACGAGGCGAGCCCTCGCCTTTGAGAGCACGGAGTCGCATCTCTTGGATGTTGGGGGAGGTAAACTTTTCCAGTCCAGGAATGGGGTCCAGCGGGAACCGAAAGTCGTCAGACAACCTCTTTCCATGCCACCTAGGCTCAGGTACTGAGGCCCCAACTAAAAATCTTCCACGAGTTAAATTTGTAATGAACTTCTGAAAACCACGTTTCTCTCCCCCATCCCACTTCTTGTGGTCTTTAGGCAAGCAAGTACTTGGACTTGGGGCAATTAGGCGCTCCGGTGGAACCCAAAAGAAATGTAAGAACTAAAAACAACGAAGCAGAAGCCCTAGGAAGCCTCACGGAGGATGGTTTCTACTCGCCTGTCCCTGAACTCTGCTCTCCTCGGGGGTGGCATACCCCTCCGCCCCAAGACCCTACCTCCCAACCCCCCCCACCCCCGCCCCGCCGCCGGACTCGCGCGGCGCGCGCGCGCGCACGCACACACACACACACACACACACACACAGACGCGCGCACACACACCTCTTGCGCTCTCTTTCCTCTGTTGGTGCATTTATGACCTAATGAAAGTATATCCTTTAGGGAAAATTCTGTCTATAAAACGTGAAGTATGAAGAACCAGTTTGGATATTTCCACTCCGGGCCAGGCCTGATCTTGAAGTTTTTTAGCATGAACACCTTGACTCCTTCTGCTGCTTCCATAATCACTATTATTTTCACTAAATGATAAGAATTGGTTCTAAGCGACCTGTGCCCATTCCACTATGGAAGGAAGAAATGTCTCCAGCCTGAAGATGTATCTTTATTTGGGTAAAGGCATGCCTTAGGGGGGAAAAAATTTTACTGCCTATCCCTTGTCATCTTTGGAAAGCCCTGGCACCATATGTTCCAATTTCTGGGAACAGCTGGGGAAACCAAGGGCTCTTTCAACTCCCTTCCCTTTCCTTCCTACCCCCTCCCCTTTCCCCAAATGCCACCTTTTGGGGTTTCACAAACATTGACCAGTTCTTTCTCCTGGTCCATCTTCTGAAATCTCTCTTGGTTTCTAATAAAAGAATACCTCCTTGGAAATCACGTAGTTAACCACCTGTTTTTGTGGGAAAAGGTGATCTGATTTTGTGTTTCGGGAGGATTTGTTTATCAACACAGGTGGGTAGAGCTAAGATTATTCCCTATTCGTTTTCTATATACCATACCTTGAAATAAGAGTTTTTAAAAGCCCCTTTTGTTTTGCAATTTGACCTTTGCCATGAGATTGGTTTCAGTTGTTTACTAGCAGGGACTATGCAACAAGAAAAACCGCAGGAGATGTAAACACTAATGTTAGCTGATGAACTGCATCCCCCAGTAGGGTGGAGTGGTTTGTTTGAATATTGTTTAAAGAGCATGGCAGTTTGGACTTCAAGTCTTTATGGCGTTCAAGGGCCATCTAAGGACCTGGGGGTGGACTGGGTTGGTTGTGTTAACATCACTAAAGGAATTTATACTCTCCTTTTTTTTTTTTTTTATTTAGCCTGAAAATATTGTTTCCTGCGTAGAATTTGCCTAATAAAAACTTTTGCACCTGGTTAAAGCCTAGGGAAAGGAGCAGACGTCCTAGGACAAGGTGTTTAGCCCACCTCAGAAGACTGTCAGGGTGTGCTTGGAGGGGGAGCCACCGAGGACAGCCATTTCCAGGGAAGGATCTTGTCCTCTTCATCCAAGGGAGGCAAATTGTCCATTTTCAAGTGTCTATTAGGAAATTTCAGTCTTTTTTCGGTTGTGTTCTAGCTTAACCTTTGTACTTAGGACTGAGGGCTCAGCCAGTCCAACAAGTATGTGAAACCTGACTTAATGGGAGGAGCAAATAGCTTTAAACTGACAAATATTCTCATCTGGGAATAGGAGAGGAATATTTGAGGAGACGAGTACTGTGCATGTTGCTCACCTAAAGTTTTATACTTCTTCATACATCTGCACAAAATATTATTTTCTAGTCCTATTTCAAGCTTATGACCCATGAAGCAAAACAGCAAGTTTATTGCATGTTTTTCTAGATCTCCTCTAGATCCTCCTCCCTAATATGTGATATTATGTCTACATATATTTAGCATCTAGCATCTCTCATATATGTCCTGATCAGGTTAATTTTTAAGGACTATGCAGTACATTCTCATGGCTCAAAAATATACCAAAGGCACATGTGAATAGTCTTACTGTCAATATCTGTCCAGGTGCTTCTCCCATTGTACATTTCTTGCATATCTTTCCTGGGCTCCCCAATCCATAGAAAAGCAAATAGGAATATAATCTCTATGGATCTAGAATAATGCACGTTACTACATGTGTATCCGTTTTGCTGATCTGGAGGGCTTGAGATGGGTGGGGTGGGGAGAGATCCCTGGAAGCTTTGAAGAACTTTGTGTTTTTAAGTTTATTTACTTATTTTGAGAGAGGGAGAGGGGGCACACCCGGAGTGGCAGAGAGAGAGGGAGAGAGAATTCCAAGCAGGTCCCTCACTGTGAGCATGACGTGGGGCTGGAACACAAGAGCTGTGAGATCACAGCCTGAGCCGAAATGCAAAGAGTCAGACACTTAACCGACTGAGCCACCCAGGCGCCCCTAGAAGCTTTGAAGAACTTTAAAGAGGCTCAAACTGAATACAATCTGGCCAGGGTGTAAGATGCCTCCTGATTGTAATTAAAAGTATCTGGGAAGGAAAAGACGGGGCACATTCAGAACAAACGATTTCTAAAGCTCCAAACTGGGTTGTTTTTTCTCTGTGGCTGAGTCCAAAGAATAAAGAAACAGGAAAGAAGGGAAGGAAGAAAAGCAAGCAGAAATAGTGAGGTTATAACATTCTAGAGTTGTGGGGATATGGCTCCTCATCGCTGGAGGAAAACACATTGGAACATGAATTGGAAAGGACTAAATTGTTACGCGTCAGATAAGTAATGAATTCCTTCCCCCTATAAGAGAGGTTTTGCCATGTTCTAGCCTGTAGATATTTTGTATGGATTATAACTAATGGGGAAAGGGACTGGGACGGGCACACATATTATAAAACAACAGATACATGTTGCAGTGTAATAAGTAAGCAGCTGCAGACTTGAGAGACCCCCAGCATTTTGTCCTTTACAATTCAACAAGAGACGATGATAAAGCCAGAGGTGATCGCTCCCAATACAGAGCAGAGAGATATATATCAGTGCAGTGCTCAGAGAGCCTAAGAGGTCTTGCTGGCTGGCAGTGACTGACCTTGACCGTGCTCTATCAAGGAGTCAGATGTGGATGGAGTAAAAAGGACACCCTTTGTAGGAAAAGTACAATGCGTGGGGCCCCCTGCCAGGGATGGAGCCAGTTCGGCTATCTAGGATGTTCTGTGGCTTTCTGGTACCTGGCCAGAATTGTGGTTGCTAAATTGGCTCAAGCCTACATGCTCCTCCTCACCAAGCCTTCCATTATCCTTGTAAATGGGGTTGGAAGCCTCTTCAGGTTTTTGATAAACTAGAGTCATTACAGTGTGTGTGTGTGTGTGTGTGTGTGTGTGTGTGTGTGTGTGTGTGTGTGTTCAGAGAGAGTGTGGTTAAGTGTATAAATGCTAAAAATTTCTTTTCTTTCACTTTGGGCTTCCCCTGCCTCCTCTCTCTCTCTCTCTCTCTCTCTCTCTCATAATGAAACCAGATGCGGTAATAACAAAAAAGCTCACTACTGATTTTCTTTATCTTCTTTGAACAAATTCTTGCCTGTCCCTTGCAGGGACCCACTGCCAGGTTTTACTCTTAGTGACCGTGGTTAACTTTCAGGGGGTTGGCTTTCAGATCACCCACCATGTTCAGCTGATGCCCTGGCAGGACCAAAGGGCATTGGTAGGTGAAAAGGACCCCAAACCCTTTGCCCCCTGAAGTACTGGAGCCGTTCATCAGGCTGCAAGCCAAAGGCCCACATAACTCTAATTAATGTGTGCATATGTTGGCCAGCCTCTTGGCTGGTTTTATGGGGTTTCACTGGCGTGCTTGAATTGGCAGGGTCAGATGAGGATTGAGGTTCCTAATGAATCATGTGACCACAAGTGGACTCAGACGTTGGCTGTGTTCAGGAGACCTATCCTTGGTGTTCTCTTTCTGCGCTCAGAGGGAAAAGCTGGTTTGGGAGGAAGCAGCCAAAGAGGGTACCGTCAGAAGTTTAAAATGTCCCCTTCATCTGCACCTTGTCACAGAACCTTCCTGGAATGTACATACGTGTATATCTTCAATAGTTCAGAAGTAAGAAGAAACGTTGTGTCTGAAAAGTATTGAATTTAAGAGTGGAAATCGGCCTTTAGAATTCATCTCTTCTAAGCATTTCTTTCCAGATGAGTAGACTTAGGCTCAAAGATGCTCCTGGTACCTAGCCAGCCTGTGCCCCTAATTGGTGAAACTGGGAGTGGTGAGAGCCTCTCCTCTGGTTTGGTAGTTATTTCCAGGGATCTTTTCTTTAAGATAAAGGCATAAATAAGGAAGAGGCTGCGTTCGGAAAAGTTTTAAGGAAAAAAAAAATGATGCAGAGGGCCAGGCAAGAGCAGAGGTAGCCAGAGAAATGACAGTCTGGGGGATGGGTTACTTGAGCAGGCCTATCTCCATCATTTCCTGAAAGTCTTTACTCCACTCCAAGACAACTGTTAAAGGCTGATGTTTTCACAGCACAGATACTTTTCGTATGTGCGTGTGTTTAAACCAGTCCAGGAAAATAGATCCTTTTCTCTTGGGGAAAGGGAATGGTGTTTTCAAAAAGGAAGCAGCTCTCATCAAAAGCCCTCGTGGATCTGGTGACAACACGGACACGCGCTTCGCCTGGAGCCTGGAAACTGTCAGGCGGCGGAGGTGGGGGTGGGGGACGACTCGCATTGCGAGGTCCCAAGGTGAGCGGGCGGGGGTTGGGGTGGGGTGTGTGGGGGGGGGGATAGTTCTACGCTGTACCGGGGAGAGCGCGGCCCCAGGCCTTCTCCAGTGCCTTTCTGGAGCTCCGGGCTGGCCGCGTCCCGGGACCCGACAGAGGCGGTGGCTCGGCTAGGGAAGTAGCGCCGATTCGCAGGGAGTCGCAGAGGGAGGAAGGTGGGTAGATCGCTGCGACGACAAAGATGAAATGGGGGAGAAGAGAGCGCGGGAGTGGAGGGACTGAGTAGTCACGAAACAGGGCTTCCGGATCTCTACCGGGAGACAGTCCACGCGAAGGGCAGCCCCATCCGCTGTGGGCCGAAGTGTCTGGGCTGGATGTGCCCCTGTGTGTGTGTGTGTGGTGGGGAACCACCGAGGTGGCTCTGAGTTTTGCACAATTTCACGCTTTAAAAAAGGATGGGCTTTTTTAAAAAAATTCTTTTGGCGTGAGTGTCGGTGGGATCTGAGGCTGAAGGCTCTCCAGCCTTCGGCTGTGTTTTCTTTCGCCCCGGAAACAGAACTGGACAAAATAGAAAATCAGCCAGGGAAACTAAACAACAGCTTCTCCCCCCCCCCCCCCCCCCCCCCCCCCCGCCAACGCCATCCCACAACATAGCTGGGGAGCAGTATTCTGGCTTCAGCGCTCAGGTTCGAAATCCGAATAAATGGAGCCAGGTCTTGGATTACACCCCGGGGACAACACTTTAATGTAAATGTAAAATATGCTTGTAATAATCACTTGTGAGCCCTGAAGCCGCTCTAGAATCTCTGTTTAATTATGGGGGCAAGCGAAGAGAATTACCAGCTAATTAAACCCAATCCTATTTGTAATTCTCCCTCCGCTGCTGCCGACTTTAAAATGCGAAGTTGCTTTTTCAACGTGCTTGCATATGAATTTTTTAACGCACGTGAAGACTACAGGAGAACAAGGGGACAAGGAGCGGGGGAGAAGGAAAGAAGACAGCCGCAGGCTGCTGGGCCCGAGTCAAGGCGGTGTCACGATGAATCTGCCCGGGCGGGCCTCGCTCTCTCGGCGCTCCTGCCCGCGCGAAGTCTGGCGACGGATGAAGCCATTTCCTCTCTTCGCAGAGGTTTCGACCTCCCCTTTCCTGCTAGTGGAGCTTCTCTCGGCTCACGGACGTCGCCTCGGGGAAGGACAGGGGCGCGGAGAAGGCGCCGCGCCCGGAGTCTGTGCGCCCCGCCGCTGCGGCCGGCCCGGGAGCCGGTTCCGGCTGACGCAAGGGAGCGGCGCGGGGAGGAAGTGAGCTCACTGGGGAAGGCAGGAAAAGAAAGGCGGTTTGGCCGGCCGCCGCCAGGCCCGAGGCGCAGGGCAGGGGTGCGCGGGGCCCGGGGGAGGAGCTGAGAGCTCCGGTCGTGCCGCCGGCGCGGGTGGAGGAGGCCGGGGGCCGAGGCTGGCGTGGCCGAGTGCTGGGGCCGCAGGCATCGACTCCACCTCGGGCCGCGCGTTCCGCCCTTCCCGCTCCCGGGAGGAGGAGCGCGGGGCTCGACTCCGGAGGTTCGGGGGGCAGAAACCTGAGGCTGGAGACTTGCGAGGGCTTTTTTTCAGGCTGACGAGGTCCCCGAGTCCCGGTGCTTCCCCGTTCTCCCGCCGCGCGAGCGTTTGCTTGTCTGTCCTGCCCGCCCCAGACACCTACCCTCCTCTCTCATCGGTGCCCCTCTCAAAATCAGGTCCTGGAACTTTGATTTACGATTAGAACGTTGAATGATGTGCATGAGAAAACCAGGGTGACCGCGGCCACCGATTCTGGAATAGGCCTTAGTACTGGGGAATTGGAATTTCATGCTGGGGTCTGTTTCCAAACCTGGTACTATCTGCGGCCAATTGCACCCGTCGCCCAACTGCCCCGGTGCAGTCTGGTCTGCGGAAATGTTCTCAAAAGGGAGGCGGGCTATCTCTCCCGACCCCAAGCGTTTCCAGACTAGCAATGCGCCCCACAAATGCAGTGGTACCTGTCCCAGAGGGAGGCATTCGCACTTCGGCCTCCCGGGCTGTGAGTGCTACTCCAGCCAGACGGCCCCGAGGGCAGAGTCGTCACTTGGTAGCAGAGTTCACGTCTGGAAAAGACCTGGACGACGGTCCAGAGCCCGGTTCGGGGCGAGTTGGGGTGGGGGTTGAGAGGTAGTTCTACGTTGTACCAGGGAGACCCTGGTCCCAGGCCTTCTCTAGTGCTGTCCTTGGAGGCCCCGCTCCCGTCCCAGGGGAAGTCGCTTGGGCACCAACCTAGCCTGGGGGCGCGGCCTGGGGTCTGGCTCCCCCTGTTGCCGTTCAGTGGTTTGGGAGGCCTGGAATTTGGGATTGCGGAGGCCTGGGAGGTGGGAGAGTCTAAACCCCTGTGTGCGCCAGGATGGGGGATTATTGTCAGACGGCGAGGAGGAGTCCTTGTCTTCCGGACGTAGTGTAGGGATGCTTGTCGGGTTTGTGCGCTCTCGATCTGGAATTGGAGAAATTAACATCAACGAGGACCTTTCCATTTCACCTCCACTCCCACCTCCTGCAGAAAGCACTCGCATTCTTCTTGTCATTTTTACTCAGTGGATTGATAGGCTGTTTCATAAAATTAATTAAAACATTAGTAAGAAGTCTGTCTTTATCGGTGCATTCGGTAGGGAGGTGGTGAATTTCCGAGAAGCTGCCAGGGGTCTGTCCCCTCAGCCAGGCAGGGAGAGCCAATAAGGCGTTGCCTAGGTTTCTCCCCTATGCTGCCAGCTTGACTCCCGACACACCTTCCGCCTTTTGTAGACTCTCCACACCACGCCGCTCGTCGGGTCCTTAATCTCTTGTCCACAAGTTCCCCCAGTGGTCTCAGGCCGGTGACAGCGCCTCCTGGCGCTGCTCGTGAGGCAGCAGGGACTCTGAGCCTTCCAGGCGGGGCAGTGGAGGGGCCTCGCTCCCTGCTTTGGAAACTCTCCATTTTCCCACACTATTTCACATTCATATTCCTTTTCACACCCTGTTAGGCAGTAATAGCACTGAACCTGCTAAATACTTCCATGCACCAAGCCAGCCCTCCGGGCGACAGCTCCAGATCACCCGCCTTCTCCTAGTGATAGGAATGAATATTGCTCTCTCATCCTGAAGGGCAGTTTGCTTCTTCTCTTCCTTCCTAGATCTACCTCCAAACGTTAGTAAGGTGGTGCCCACGGCGGTTGCCGCTGACTGGGGCCCTCAGGTGTGGCGGGGCGGTTGTGGGGGAAAAAATAAGATTTGGGGACTGTTTTGGCTTTTGGTAATTGTATAGGTTTAGGGTGGCGGGTTTTTTTAAAAAAACAAGGCCTGCCTGTAGCCCTTAAGCAAGGAGGAGGGCCTGGCTTAGGTAGTAGGCACCACCTCCTTGCCTTTGCTCCTGGACAAGCATTTGGGCATCAAGGGATTCAGAGACAGCAGAGCCCAGGGCTCCCCACGTTCGTTCCTCCTCTAGCAGCCACTTGGCAGCCCTGAGAATCCCAGGCTGCTCTGTAAATCTGGGTAAGGGGTGGGCGCTGGGTAGGGGGAATTAGAGCCCAGCGCCCGGTGGGGCATAATGAGTGTGCCTGCTCTGGAGGAGAGGACAAGGCAGCAAGGCTGGCCTGGGGAAACCACTGCTCTCTGCACCAGGAGTTGCTTGCCCTTTGGCTGTCAAATGAACTCAGAGTTACTCACGTCCAACCTATGGCAGGAGCTTTTCAGAGTCTGATTACTGCAGACTGGGCCCCCTTTTGGTGCAGGAGGCCCTCCCCTAGGCTTGGGCCTGGGCTCCTAGTTGCTATGGGGATGGCGGGGAGAGGGGGCGGGGCGGGGGGGGGAGGAGCTGAGAGTCCACTACCACCACAGCAGAACTCAGGCCGGTGGCCAAGGGGCTCAATCTAAGTCAGGGAAGTTATGGGTGGTCCTCTGCTGCTCTTCCAGGACCTGGCCTGGGTTCTTCCATCAAGAAAACAGGAGTGGGGTGCCCGACCGGTTCAGTCCATAGAGCAAGCAACTCTTGATCTCAAGGTGGGGAGTTCGATCCGCACCTTGGGTGTAGAGCTTACTTAATTAAAAAAAAAAAAAAAGACTTTTTTTTTAAAGAGAAGTAATAAAATCTGCCTGCCCCTACTTCCAGAACATGAGAGAAAGAACTACTATTAGTGAGAGCCTATTAAGGGTCCAGCATTTTATAGGCTGTACATTGCTCGATCTTGACAAACCATAAGAGGAGTATTTCCAAACCTTGTGTACCTGCAAGGACACTGAGGTGCAGAGAGGAGGGACCTGACCAGAGCCATAGGTCTGTGCATCCAAACAAATTTTAGGAATCCTTACTACCATCCTCTTGCTTCTAGCAACGTCCTGAGAGTTGATGACACACTGATAGGTCCTGCAGCCTGGGCTAGGTCTCTGGTTGACCTTGAAGAGAGAGATGAGCTGCTTTCCATGTGTCTCTAATATATATTCCTGGAGAGTGATGTAAGTGATGGGAAATTGGTTCTAAGGACTTGAAGCCTTGGACACCATCTTAAGCTGTAGCACCTTTGTACCTATTCCCCCAAAATATTCATGAGAAAGTCAGTTGCCAGGAATCTCTTACTCAGCCAGAAGAGTCCAAAGTCTACCCCACACTTTTCTTTCCCCATCACACCACGGTTGAGAAGATTTAAACTCAGATTCACTGGACCTGAGTTTCTGTTCATGCCACGAGCATCTGAACTGAGCCCAAATACTCCCCTTCAGCCTGGGGCTTTGAAGCCCGGGGAGACCTAGGAAGGAATTAACATGGTCCTAAACTTCCAAGTGCCGCCTCGGACCTTTCTCCACCTGTCAGGGCCAGGCTTTGTCCAGCGAGCAGAAGAGACCACTTGCCCCTAAATTGGGGGGAGGATTGAGTGTGGGCTCTGGAAACCCATGGTTCAACTCCTAGCAGTGAAACCCTGGGGGTTCCACCACCCAAACATTCTTATTGGTACCCCTACTTCCCAGAACTTGGTCAGTAGTTGCTTCTTGGTGTCATGGACTTCCTTTTATCCAGAGAGGCTGTCTGGTGACTGCTCGCCTACACTCGAGAAAATGCCTTAGAGTTTGAATTTGAGGCATTTGCAGAAGGGAAGAGGGGACAGACAGAACAGGTAAAGCCAAAAAGCAAGGAGGGAGGGTGTAGAGGTCTGTGTGTGGCCGGGGGCAGGGGGAACAATTGTGATTTGAGACTCGCTTAGGGAAATTTTTGTTTCCTCTCCTGCACAGGCACAGTCCTAGCCCAGATGCTCTCCATTGTCTTTTTACTTCTCCATTTTCCTTGCCCTTTAGTCTCCCGTTTCTGGGCTTGGGCGAGGAGAATTAGGGAGCCAGATGCCCACATTCTTCTCTTTTGGTCAGTACAGCTGCATGGAGCACAGACTCCAGGTGGGCGTTCAGGATGAATTGTTTTAAAGAGTTCCTAAAGCTATACTCACCCTTGTGGAGCCCCCTGTTCCCCTTGGGCATGGATGGGAAATTCAGGGGTATCAGGTGCATTTCCTCATTTTCTGGTTATTCTAAGACCTCTGGGCCCTAACTGCCCCTGGAGCACTGTTCCAAACCTGGAGGCGGCTAAATGAATGATCATTTAATAGAATTAAAAAAAAAAAAACCATCAGGGTATATTAACTCACTTTATAGTCCTTGTGGTGGGAGAGGGAGAGACTATGGTGATTTCCTAAATGCCAGGTAGTTAAGTCCCTCTACCTCCTCCCTCTGGAGTTAAGAAAGCCTCCTTGCATCCATGTATTTCTCCTCTATCATAGTTTGCTACATTTTTTGCTGCTGCTCATGCCTGGCGGCACCACACTTGACCTTAGGAATGCCAAGTGGAAGAGCCTGACGATGAGACTGAGACTAGGTCGCCAATTTGAACTGAACTTGGTTTTTCCTCCTTCAACCAGAATGGCATGACTCAGGTATAAAATCTCCTCTCCTCTCAGAGACTCTGGCGGTCTGGAAAGTATAAAAAGAAAAAACAAAATCAGTAAATTCAAGAGAGAAATGAAAAGAGCAAGAAAACTGTAGGAAGAGAGGGAAAGAAAAAGGAAAATACTTGTACACAAAATTGGAAGGGTGTTTGGAACCCCGCCTCAATTTCTAACAACTGAAGCTAAGGCTTGTTGGTCTCCACTGGGTTCCTCCACTGGTCTCTCCAACCCAATTCCCTTGTTCAGGATCTGTGGGGTTCTTTTGCCTGGGAAAGGCACATTCACATGGTCTGGTCTATGGCAGGGCTTTACCTACTGGCGGTGGGTAGGGAAAGGTAGTGGTGGCAGCAGACAGGGAGGTGAGAAAAGCCCTGGGAGGTGTGGCCATGTCAGGTGGAGGCCCCTCCCCCACCCATACGGAGGGGCCCAGCATCCACCACCCCAGGGGAGCCTCTGGGCTCTAGGCCTTCCTGGGTGACTTAAGCCAGAGTGATCTTATTACAGCCATTAGTGACCAGAATTTCTTATGCCAAGAGCAAAAAGAAATGGATCCAAATGAGAAAACCGGGACAGCTTGGGTTCTGCGAGATGGCTGCGAGCTGGGGATTGCACCGATGATAAAGCCCATAGCTGCTTCTTTGGCATCCACTCCATGTCAGGCAAAGTCGAGCACACAGGTAGGCTCTGAGCTTCAGAGTTTGTAGTTGTGCAGGGCTGGAAGGCACTTATGGGTAACAATTAGACTATAATGTGCTTATGGGTTGGCAGAAAATGGGAGACATTCCTGGCGTACTTAAGAAGCCTTACTACTCCCACTTCCTTCCCAGCGGTAGGTTTAAGGTAAGTCTCTCCTTTGCTGATGATGACCAACCCTGCCCCCAGAATCCATCAGGAGTTTGGACGCATCCACAGCTCCCGGAGAAGATCCCGCTTGACCTCCCTGTCAGAGGCAAGTGCTTAGTGCATTTCTGAGGCCAGGTATACCTGGGTTGGGTCTTAGCTTCTAGACTGGAGCTGGCATCTTGGCCTCAGAGTTTATTTCTGCCTCTGCAAAACTGGGACATTTGCCCAATAAGGGGTTTGGAAGTGCCGTTCCTAGCCCTGATGATCCCCATCATAGTGCATTTGTTTATTCATCTTTAGAGAAAAGATGCAGTTTCTTTCTAGAAGCTCTGGAAATGTGACAAAACTTCCAGCTCCCCTTCCCACGGCGAGGTATGGTTGCTGGGTTGATCACCTCCCTCCCCCCACCAGTTACTAGCAGCTCTGCAAAATTCCAAACCCTGACCTCTGCGTCTCACCAGTGCAAGTTTGAGAACTTGCCCCCATGTACGTTCTCTGACCCTAGTTGGCAAGGTTTGATTTCTGCATTCTTGCTATTGCTCTTCACTTACTTCTATTACCCCCTCCAGCTGCACTTCAGGGAAGCCCACATTCTACGGACCCAAAGGATGGTCCCTCAAACAGGCCAGAACCTGTGCAAATATCCAGACCTGTGATGCCCGTGGAGCACGGCCTCCTACTCACCTGCCTGTGGGCCAGTCCGCACATGCATGACTAGGCATTCTGGGAGTGGGAGGATGTGAGGACTAGCTGGCCACAGGGACTGAGAGGTAACACCTGCTTGATCCTTTGCTAGGATCTGGGACTCTCTCAATGCACAATGCTTTCCAGGGAGTCTTGAAGAGCTAGCTGGGCTCCCTTTGCATTTTCTTTTCCACTAAAGAAAGTAAACATCTTGCATGTGTTTCCATAGTGGTTAGGCACTGATTATGGGAGACTGCCTTGCAGAAACTTGGCTGTTGTGGCCTGAGGACACTGGGACTGAGTAAGGCACTTGGGACTTTACGTAGGGGAAAAAAAAAGTTTAGTTTGCACCATCTGGGTAGGGTCTGGAACAAACAGTTTGGGTGCCAGAAATGGGGGACACCTGGATTCCCCATCGCAAAAAGGGGAGCCTCTATGTCACCTTGCAGGTGAAAACTGAGGAGGCAATGGATCAGTGAGACCTGGACTGCTCCTGTCCAACCTGAGCAGCTGCCATCTGTCAGGACCCCTTCGAGGGCGTGCATTCAGCCAGCACCGCCATTCAACGCGGACCCAGAAAAATCTCTCAAACTCGCAGACTTGGAGAGAGAGGAAAGTAGCCAGGCAAGAGAATTGCGGAAAACATCCTCTAGGTCACATGAACTTTACTGTAGATCAGGAAGTTATCTAACAGCTGCCAAAACTCTTTCTGACTCCAAATGTTGACTGTTTCTCACACCTCACCATTGGGTATGGAGTCTGCTGCCTTGGGGGTTATTCAGACTTCCCATTCCTTCTCAGACTCCATCTACCCCCACCTGCCTGGTTGCATTTGGAGATGATTTCCTTTTTTCCATTCATGAGACCATGTGGCTTCCATACTTACCTGGGCTGGCAGTTTCTCTACTCACCCTGCAAATCTCTTCAGGAGGAAAAGCCCGGTTGAGGAAGGGTCAGAAAAAGGAAGCCAAGCCCGGAAGTGCAAGCATACATTATCATATTCTTCTCAGGGTGCCTTTAGTTCATTCCAGAAAAAAAGTGCAGCACAATAAGTAATTTTAATGGGCGACCTCCCTTTCTTCCACTAATTCCCAGTCCTGAGCAAGGTTCACGAGCAAGAACCTAGTCTTCTGTGGCCTTGAATGCCCCAAAGGGTCTGGTGGCGATATTGAACACACAGTGGGAGCTGAGACAATAGATCCTGGTTGACAAAACGGACGCTTCAAAGGAAAAGGGGCAATTATTTGAGAGCAAATGTAAGCAAAGGCGTGCGCGCGCACACACGTGCGTGTATTCCGTGCCTTTTCAATTAATTCCAGGCTCATGTATGAGACTGCCTCGAGGATCTGCTCCCATTTCTCAGCCCAGCGCCCCAACACAAGCTGATTCCTCCTGGATAACAAGCACCTTGGCGTCGAGGGAGCCCGCTCCAGCTGACATTTGCAGACATTTGTTACTTCTGCCTCGTAGTGCTCCTTTCTTCACCCTCGACGGTCCAGAGCTGAGCTCACAAGACTGAGGCAGGCCCAGTCCAGATGACCAGGAGCAGAGACCTTCCTGGGCCAAAGCACAGAAAGGTCATCTCAGCGAATTTACTCGGGGTAAAGAGGTGACTTGGGCCGTGTCCGAGAACCTGCGATCATGGGTGGGACCAGGATGCTGAAGCTGTGCTCTTGTGCCCCCCCCCCCCCGCCCCACCCTTCTCGAATCTCTGGGTCAGCGGGGTGTAGATGTTGACATGCTTGAGCCCTGGGGCCTGACTACGGCTACTTAGAGGGGCCCTACTGTCACCCACCCAAGCGTAGTCATAGACCACGGTCATCGCCGTGCTCCGTTGGCGCTAATCTTCTCTTCGGCTATTTGTGATGATCTGTAAGCGCAGAAACCAGCCGCGTGGTGCGCACCCCGGAAGCGCTTGCCGAGACCCGGAAGCAGCGGGGCCTCGGCCGCCGCTCCTCTGGCTCGAGAGCCCTCCACGACCCGCCCACCTTGGAGGTACCCCAGTTCGGGAAGCATCGCTCGCGCGAGAGCGGGTCCCGGGTTCGCGCCACGATCCTGCCCCGTGGTAGAGAGTTTCCGGTCTATGGGTCTGTCGCTTACGGCGGGCCCAGGCCTCCCCGTTCCCCGAGTGGATTTAGGTCCCCCGTTAAGGTCCCCGTTGTGTCCGGCCGTGGGTCGAGGGAGGCACAGAGAAGGAGGAATTTACAATCAGCCCGTGAGTGACTGATCAGCTCCCCAGAGATCGGAGTGTAAATTTACTAGGGATCTTCGGTTGTGATTCACAATTCTGCAAGTAATAAAATGCCCACCCCTCCAATTTCCCGCCCTGTTGGCCTCTCCCCAGCGAGCCACCGTGGGCGCGAACCCGGGGAGTGCGGGAGGCCCCCCGGCGCACCCCGCAGCTCGCGGAGGAGCCGGGCTCGCGGGCGCCGGGCGGGCCCCGTGACCCGCCGTCGTAAGAATGCTTCAGATCCAACCTGGGCTCGTTTCCGTGACGCAGGAAACATCTGGGGAGTTTGCGCCGGGCGTTTGGGAAAGTACTTACTTCCGAACTTGGCGCGAAGGTGTACTAGGATACAGACAAACGCGGGCCTGAACGGGGGATGGGGCCCGGGACGGGTTGGCAACCCGGGCGGCAGTCGGGGTGCACACGGGGGAGCTAACTGGTGGCGAGCACTTGGGTGAAGGACGAATTAAACACTTAGAGCCGGGTCCGCTCGTTCGGGCCTCATTGTTTTAATGTCTGTAGTACTTAGGCACAGTTTGAGAAAGAATAATGTCTTTACTTTCAGAAAAAACATCAAAGACCAGGGCCTGCTCAATATGGAGCACATATGGTAGTCTCCGAAGGCCTTGCCTGCCAAAACATGTTTCTCAGTATTTTTCGCCTTTCCTTTTTCGATTCCACCCCCAGCCCCACATCCTTTTTTTTTTTTTTTCTCCCCAAATGGGAGGGAGCCACGGGCTCGGGTTACTTGGGACGTCTAGCGTTCACGGGAGCAGTTGGCCGCTGCCCGAGGCGATCAATGAGGCCTTTCAGGAACTGAATGTAGCCCAGGACGGGAACCTTGAAGATGGGCCGGCTGAAGAAGCCAGGCTGGGGAGGCCGTGACTTGCCCAGGACCCAGAGCCAGCTGTGGCAGAGTGATGCATTGTCAGATTCAGAGGCTATAGGTCACTTTTGGCATTATACCTGAAAAGCACGTTTTCCTGTTACTGCTTCCTTAATTGGTCTGGTTACACTGGTTGAATCCCCAGGCCTTAGTACATGGGGCACTTAAATATTTACCGAATGAATATTGAATGAACTAAGTGAAGACAATAGCCTGCAAACCACTCTTAGACCCTAGTCTAGACAAGACTTAGGTGCAAAGTTTCTCTGCATTAACTGCTACTATTATTGTGTAGACCACTATCCCAGGTTTTAAAATTATTTAGCAGAGAGAGGCAGGGGGCAGTGGCTAAAAGTTGGGGCAGTTTGCTTCGGGAATTTCTCCAGATGACATCTCAGAATGTCAGCGTTCATTAAAATGATCGAACTCAACTTCTGAATTTCTCTGAAGATGAACTGAGACCCAGAAAGGTAAAGTTAGTTGCTCAGGGCACACAGCTGGGATGGAACAGGGGAAGTGCCCTCTTTCCCATGCCTAGTGCCCACAGGGCTCACTACCCCCACATTACCCTCAGTGGAAGGACAAGGTGGATAATTTCCTCTTTTAGCTTCTCCCATTAAATGGATCCCTCTCATCACCTCTGAAAAATGATATTCTCCTTCAGCGAATTTACATGTAGCGTTAATATTAAAAGGAGGGGTAAATTCTTAGAGCCCCCATTTAAAAGAAGAAGCATGCTGTCGCCAGAACTTGCAGCTTTTTCTAATACAGTATTAATGATGGTGGGGGAAGGAAACACACTACACATGGACCTGATTACACATGAATCTTATCACATCATCCGGGGTCCTGATGACTTACATGACTCATACAGAGACCAGTAGGCAAATTACCTGACATGTAGTTGGAAAATCTGTACTTTGGACCTGGCTTTGTCATCATCCTGCTGCATATCTTGACCGATTTCGCTGGATCTATTTCTCTCCCTCATGTATATACAACATACACACACGCGCGCACACACACACACACATATATATGCATATATATGTATATATGTACACACATGTGTGTATTATGCGTAGACAATATATAACAATCTACATACATCTATTGATTTTTAATCTAGGTGGTCTGTTCATAAATCCAATTTCTGTTCTTACATTCTCTGATGCTATCACGTGTCAACATACAGTGAACCCCTTACCCGTACCAGATGGAAAAGCAACAGAGGATAGAACGCTGTTTATTCTTGTGTTAGGACTGAGTGAATGCTAACCTTGCAGAATGCTTTAGAGATGCTCCTGCCCCTTCCTTCATCCTGGAGCCCAGAGTGCTGATTTCCCCAGATTGCACAGCTGGAGAGCCCGGGGTAGCTTCTTAGTCGGGGCGCCTTACTCCCTGAAGAGAGTTAACTTCAAATATGGGGGTCCACCAGTCTCCATGACCGGTTTAGCTGAGTATGGATCAACTCTCTAGGATACTTCCTCCTACCACTCTGTCATCCACGTTCCTCACCCCACGTTCTCATTCAAACCAAGAATAATTTAGCCAAAATATAATAGTCTTGGGTTCAGAGGGGCAAATTTAAAGCAAAACTGGAAGCCAGTACCATTTTACTTGGGCGGTGCTCCTTTAAATATATCAGCTCTGTTGCATGGGACTTTGAGCCTTCAAGGGCCATTGGGACAAGGTGATGGTTCCTCTAATGAGTATAGCAGCTAGTCTTACTTGTGTTTAGAGTTTGAATCCAACATGAGACAAAAACTCGAGCCAACTTTAATAACGAGGCAAAATAATAATTAGAGTAAAGCCAGTGTTCAGAATTCTATGCAACTGATCCTTTCCTGTCACACAACAAACTCCCACATTATCAATGTTGGGCGTGCGTGGAGAGGCTAACAAATTACCCACCATTAAGTATAAGACAAAGCTGCTCTTGCTTGCTTTCGAGGAGCACCTTCTCAATGTGAGACAATGACTTGGGCAACTGTCTGCCACACTGAAAATGAAGTCTAGGGCACTTTCTCCCTCCTCCCTGCCTGGCCCTGGTTGACCTGGACTAGGCTGATGCAGCCTAGTTGGAATCCAAAGTGTCTCAAGGAACAGTTGTGATCTGTTTTCCCCGGGTGTGGAGTGGAACAGGCAGTTTTCAAGGCACCGAAACAGCCTTTTCTTCTATCACCTTCATGCTGGGGGGACCTTGATGACGTAGGGGCCAAAAGAACCCCACAGGGCACCATGTTTGAGGAATCTCCCTTCTCAAAGGCTTAAACAGGTGGGAACAGGCTGTCCAACCCAGAGAGCCAATCCAGGATGTTGTCCTAGGCATGCAGAGAAAGGATGGAACTGAAAATTCCGCCAACTGGAGGTAGATCTGTTGCCTCTTGTGTATAGTAGAAAGTGGTCTCCTGCCATTCCTCTTAAACATCAGCCTCAGGATCCTCTTTTGGACCTTTCCGTACATGAAAGCCACTCCCTAAGCACTACTTAATCGTCATACTTCCTTCCTTCGGTTGTTATGAGGATTAAATGAGAAAATCTACTGAAAGTGCTTTTCACAGTGCCAGATACATAGCAAGTACTCAGTGCATGGTCGCAATTATTATTAACCGTTCTATGATTTCCTTTGAGGTTAATGACATATCTGTCTACAATTCAGACCATTTCTTGGAACACTAGACCTGCATAGCCAGCTCCCCTATTGGAGGTCACTTACATGCAGGTGGACCTAGATTCGTAGAACCCACTCTGCTGAAAACAGATTGGATTTCTAGTCCCTGTTGTACACTACGAGTGGCTCTACCACCAATTAGGCCAGCTCCTTGGCTATTACCAGTTCCTCCTAAATATCTCTCAGATCCACCCGCAACAACCTCCTGCCTTAGTAATGACAAATATTAAATTTTGTCTGCATCATTACATCATTTCTCCTCTGCCAGGGCATTCTCCAGTCTGTCCTCACAGCAGCTGGAGTGATCTTTATGTAATGCAATTTGATCGTGTCATTTCCCTACTTTAAATCTTTTCTTCATTCCCTAGAGACATCAGGAAAATCCAAATGCCGAGTATAGGGCGCTCTTTATCCTCTCCTTTCTCCCCCCCCCCCCCGCCCCTACTTTCCCATCACACATGCTAAGCCCTAGCTCTCTTGAACTACACGGAGTTTCTTTTGCCTTTGTGTCTTTGCACGCATTGTCTTTCTGGCTGGTACACAGCCCCCTCCTTCATTAGACTCCTGCAGCTTGTCCTTCAAGATTCCGCCTGGCTGTTCTCTTCTTGGAAGCCTTCACCAAGCCTCAGGCTGATTACAGAGTTTTTATCCTACAAGATTGCAATTTCTCTTCTCCACTAGGTGTGAATTCCTTGAGGGCAGTGGAATAAATCTTGAATCTTTGTGGCCGTAAGACCACAGTAGGTGTTCGCCACATATTTGCCGAATATAGGAAGGGCCCAGAATTAGAATAAATGACTGGTTCTATAGCTTCATATCATCATCAAATTTTGGGGAAAGTTATCTTTCGGAGCCTCAGTTTTCTCGTCCGTAAGGTGAGGACTAACGATACCCCCTAATATTGTCAAGATTAAATGAAAAGTGAATGCAAGTCTTCTGTAAACTGTGTAGCACTGTACCTCAGTCATTGTTATAGTAAGTACAGACCCACACTTCCCATACATGTACACATTTTCATACATGCACTTAATATGTACCTATGATATGCATCCATGTGTCTGTTTGTGCACCTGCATGGTTATGTGGAAAAGCAGTTTCCAGACATACCTTTCTCTAGATCCCACCCTTTAAAGTCATGATGAATAATAGGTAGATGAATACTTTTTATAACTAGTCTAGGTTCTAGATAAACCATTTTGTAGTAGTATCCTCCAAATAGCAGTCATTCTGTGATTTCATTATATCCAAACACACAAATACAAACTTAGTGCATATTTATAGAGCACTGAATGGGTAATAACAGCCCATTACTATTTTCACTATGACTATTATTGTACCTTCCTACTAAAATAACACTGAAGCACTTTCCCTCCAAAGGGAAAGGTTTTCTTTTCTTTTTCTTCTTTCTTTCTTTCTTTCTTTCTCTTTCTTTCTTTCTTTCTCTTTCTTTCTTTCTTTCTTTCTTTCTCTTTCTTTCTTTCTTTCTTTCTCTCTCTCTCTCTCTCTCTCTTTCTTTCTTTCTCTTTCTTTCTTTCTTTCTTTCTTTCTTTCTCTTTCTTTCTTCTTTCCTTCCTTCCTTCCTTCTTTCTTTTTCTTTTTTACATGGGTCCCTTGGAGTAGTTATTGAAGGCATTGTTTCCCCCATTTTGCATGTGAACAAACCGAGGCACAGATTTGTTTCACAAAATGCCTCCTTTCCAATGTTGCAACCGAGTGGAGATCAGAACCCGAGGATGCCCTCTCTCCCGTCTTCTTTCTTTTTCCACGGGCCAGTGTAGGAAGTTTGCACAGAGTGATTGATACAAACGAGCCAGAGCTGACCAATGTGTAAACTGATCGGTGCTTATGTGTAACGCTTTGAATTGCCACAATTATTTCTGCACATTGGGCCTGCCTTAAATGTGGAATCCGCTATTCCAACATCAGTTCCCGGTTTTTTTGTGTGTTTTTTTTTTTTTTTTTTTTTTTTTAGTTCCCGGCAGGGTAATTGCCTCTCCTTCCGTAGCGCGCAGTTGCCAGCTGCCCGGCTGCCCTGGGAGCTTTGAAGTGGAAGGCGCACCACGGCTTTTCTAAACGCCGCTCGTGCGCGCGCTGGAAAGGAGGGCGCTGGGTCATCCTCAACCTCATCCACCTCCCGATCACGTTCTTCTTTAAAAAGCCAGGTGGCGCCAACTCTCAACCCCTGCTAGAGCTGGAGGCTCTTCCTGCCGCGCTCGGGTGGGGGGAGGAGAGTTGGAAGAAGGGCACCACCTCAGGCCCGCTCTTTCGCTCTGCGCCCTCGGCTCTGCGCCCTCGGCTCTGCGGAAAGGGACACGTGCTTTTCTCTTCTTCCGCACCCCTCGCAGGATGACGGCAAGCCTAAAGGGAAACGAGGTGTCCTGTGTGCCACATGGAGCTCGGGGAACGGAAATAATTAAAGCCATGAGGTTTCCTGGCTCTACGCGGTGTTTACGGTGGGTTTTGATTTGGGGAAGGAGAGCGAGGAGAGGTTAAGGCCGGTTCCAATCTGCCAGCATCCTGTATCGGTCTGTGCAGCAGATGACGCGTGCGTCCGGGAGGGCTCGCGCCCCTCCGTGTGCGCGTAGCGGGGGGTGCAAGATCGTGTCTCTGGGTGTCGTGTGGGGTGGCCTACCTACTCCGAAGTAACAGAGTAGGTGCATGTTAATTTTTAAAAAAGTAGAAATCCTCCCAGCTGGGAAAGGAGGGCTCTAAGATTCCCTCGTATGACAGCGGAGGGTCTGAAGCTATTAAGGAAGGCACCCGTTTTAGTTTTCAAACCCCATTTTTATTCTTGCAATGTTTCCAGTCTTTGAACTACTGTCGTTTAACAGGAAGAAGGAAGAGACTCCATTATACAAGCATATCGACTTACTTGATCTAAACCAAACATCGCTGAACAAAAATGTTGGTTGAAGCCTAGCAAATAACTACTAATCTGGTAACGAGAATTTAGCCATACGCAAGTGCTGCTGTTGCAAATCATCACCAAATTCGAAGTTAAGATGAACTCAATAAAAGGTTTTTTTTTCCTCCTTTTCAATTCGCAGGAATACTAAAAGTAGAGTTGGTATCATGGCCTATAGCAATTTTAAGATTTTAATTGAAATGACAGTAACATACATACAAACACACAGAACACTCAACAACATTAGTAATGATGACAGTGTGCTATTAATGCTGCTTTTTATATGGTGCTGGTGGTGTTTATTACAGTGTACGCTTAGAGCAGGGTTTCTCATACTGCAGGTTGCCAACCATTAGTGACTCATGAAATCAGCACTGTGGGATTTTGATCAGTATTTTTTTTTTAATTTTTTTTTTTTAACGTTTATTTATTATTGAGAGACAGAGAGAGCCTGAGCAATGGAAGAGCCAAGAGACCGGAGACACAGAATCCGAAGCAGGCTCCAGGCTCTGAGCTGTCAGCGCAGAGCCCAACGCGGGGCTCAAAGCGGCAAACGAGAGATCATGACCTGAGCCAAAGTTAGACGCTTAACCGACTGAGCCACCCAGGCGCCCCTGGTCGGTACTTTTTTTTTTTTTTAAAGAAAATGGGAAAGACTAAAAAATATCAGAAGCATGTAAGAATAAATACTCTCTCATAAATCTTTTTCCCCCCATTTATGTGTTGTATGTATGTATTGGGTCACAATGTAAAATGTATTTCTTATCATGGACTACATTAAAAAGGAGCTTGAAAGCTGTGGTTTTAGAAAAATCCTTGTTGCTCTAGGCAGGTTCCCATCAGTACTATGCTTTTTGACTGGGGGGTGCAAAGCTAAAGCCCCTGCTGCCCTCTGATGCTCTACACTGAGCTAGAGTGGGTATTTATCACCCTTGCAGATTCCACACTGAGCATGACCCACAATGCAAATAAGATTGGGGAGTGGGTGCTCAGTTTTTTTTTTTTTTAATTAAGACAATTTTTTTAAATTTTATTTTATAAGTGATCTCTAAGCCCAACTGGTCTGGGACAACCAGCAGATCAAGAGTCACATGCTCTACCGACTAAGCCAGCCAGGCACCCCAGGTATCCAATTTTAAAATCTCAAGGTGGTTCTTTCCTGATTGTGAAGACTATACCAGATAAGAGGTGGAGGCAGGCTTCAGGCCCCAAGGAGAAGATAGGCAGGAGAGGATCACCTGGAGCCCCCAGGCCTCAGAGAGGAATGGTAGCAGGAGGAAGGTTACCATAGGGATCTTGAAGCAAAGACCTAAGCACAAGCCTGCTTATTCAAACTAGGTGTGGGAGGACGGTCCCTCTCTCCCAAAGGGTGGGAGGAGGGGTGGCTGGAGTCATGTGTTTTGGAAAAGAGACTCATCTTTTTTCCTTTAATTTTTTAAATGTTTTTATTTATTTTTGAGACAGAGAGAGACAGAGCATGAGCAGGGGAGGGGCAGAGAGAGAGGGAGACACAGAATCGGAAACAGGCTCCAGGCTCCAAGCCATCAGCACAGAGCCCCACGTGGGGCTCGAACTCACAGACCCGTGAGATCATGACCTGAGCTGAGGTCAGACACCCAACCGACTGAGCCATCCAGGATCCCCAAAGAGACTCATTACCTTAACAAGAGCAGGTAGAATAACCTTGAACCCTGAGAAGCAAGTTAGGAGCTCAGTGATTGATGTTGGGGGTAAGGAATGCTTTTGTCCTTCATCCTCTCTGTCCCAGCATTGCAGAAGAGCAGATACTATTACTGTTTTAGGGCCCTGATTAAACCATATTTACTAGAGGCCAGGTCATTTTGTGTTTAAAGGTAATGGCTCCCTTTGGCTCTTTCTCCTATTTCCTGGTAAGTGGACCTACTGGGTACAGCCTGCCCTAAGGGATGGCAACCCTTAATTGGTTTAAGCCATTAAACCATTAAGCCCTTAATGTCAACCATTTAAGGGTTGACATCCCTTTCTCACTTCAAATACTAGGACTAGTTAGCTGAGCTGAGACTCCGCTTGGGTGTGGCCTTCCCTTTCTCTCTTCGTCTAGTCATGGCTTTGGGTTCCTCCATCATGTGGCTACAGGGAGAGAGATGTTGTTTTGGACTTTGGGAGAGATGGACCTACCACAGGCCCCATTTAGCTTGACTACAGCTCTGCGCTGAGATGTATGCTGTTTTCGCCCCTAGTAATCCTCCGGGCACTGTTTTCCATGTCTTGTTGTTCCAGAAACATCTAATTCCCTATAGCAGTTGTTCTCAAACTTTAGCGTGCATCAAGTTGCCTGGGGAGCTTTTTAAACCACAGTTTGCAGGGTTCCACACCTATTTTGGACTTACCAGGTGTGGGGTGGGGTTCGAGGATTTGCCTAACAAGTTCCCAAGCGATCCTGCTGCTGCTGTCCCAGGACCAACCTTGAGAACCGTTTTCCTCCATAAAATTCTGAGAAGGGTGTGGAATAGGAAGGTGACTTACGGGGAAAGATAAAAGCACTCCAGTCATCTTTGCAGTGAGGATTCAGGGTACAATCTAGGTTCTGAGAATGAAATGCAGTCACATAGGATCGAAAGGCAAAAAAGAGCACACTCCCTTCCTTTAGCTTTGTGGGTGCCTAAGAGGGCTCTGGAAGGCACGAGTATGGGCAGTGGCTGCATTCCAAGGTTCACTGTCTAGTCACCAGCTTTGTGGTGAGGGGGGCTCTGATGGCAGCCCCCGACTCTACTCCTCCAACCCTTCCACTTGATTAACTTCTTTAAATCCCTCTGAGTTTGAAAGATCTAAAGTGTCTTCTGTTTCCTGTGTTAAACCCTGACTGACCCAGGGAACAAAGCTATGTGGGTGCTTTGTACCTGAGGTCTGGGTTAGTGTGGGCAGACGGTGGCAGAGACCCTGTGGGTGGTGAGATGACTGTCCTCAGCTGGGGGAAATTTGGGAATGGTGAGCCTGATCCCAGGGAACCTGCCTGCTATCAAGAGGGGAGTGTGCTGAACGGCTCTCATTGTGTTCTGCCTCTCTCACAACATAGCCTCACTTCTGCTGGTTCCTGTTCTGATTTTCACAGCAAAGCAGGAAAGACAAGAATTTTGGGAGAGTTCAGGCGAAAAATTTATACTAGGGCTCAGTGACTCTGTCCGGTCAATTTTGATGCTTGATTGTGTACTGTCCTGTACTGTGCTCTAACTTCTGGGCATTCACTCCATGATGAGGTTATAACCTGTTGAAGGCAAGGTAATGAGTTTTCAGTTTCCTACCTGAGAGTAAATTCTGAGTTACTTGGGCAAATCTGCTTCACCCGGTGTGATCTGGGAGCTGAGTGGACATTGCAAATTTCTGCTGCAGCACAGAGAATGGGCCCGTCCCCTCTGTCCACCTTGCTGCCTAAAACCCCACCTTAGGGCCCTGAACCTGCAGATATTATTCAGGAGCTGATTCTGTGACTCATCAGTTCTTCCTGAGCAGAGACAGGAGCGAATATATATCACTTAACTAATTTCTATCCAGAAGGAGTTGATTGCTCTGGTAACTGTGTCATTGTTCACAAATGCATGGTACCTCTCTCTGCAGGAGGCACACACATCCCCACTCTGTGGCACACAACTGTGGTCATGAGACTGGCCCTGGTCAATGAAGTAGGCGTGGAAATGACTGTCTTTGGTCCTTAGTCTCTCTAACCACATTCAGCAATGATGCAGATACATACATCTATCTAGTGGCTCCAGATAGAGGCGGGGGCCCCAGAGTAAAGAGTGTGGAGCAGGGCTATAGGAATCCAGAATGGACATGTTGCTAAAACTTCTGTTTTTATATTAATTCTGTGCTGGTTAATTTACTTCCATGAAGTGGTTGAGATTCAAGAGGCCTAATGAATGACACCTCTCATCCTAGCCTGAGTTTGGTCCCAAAGGGCTGGACTGGGCATGCCCAGGTCCTTCTTCCAAATGTACCAATCAAATTGCCCCTCCACCTTCACAGGGGGGAGAAGGGGGCAGGGCATTACTCCAAAGGAGGTCCTACCCTCAGAAAACTTTAAGCAAAGGAAATAGAGGTTTTTGAAGAGACTTTGTAGAATTATATTGCTCTATGCATCTAAAAGATTTTGTCAGAAATATTAGGAGAGGCCATAAATATGTTAACTTTTGTCTCATTTTTATTCTTGCATCTATGAAGGCCTGGGGGAGACATTCATGTGACAGATCAAGGCATTGAAATAAAAGTTTAGGCAATGGTAATCCTAATGGTTATTAAATAAAGGTAACGCATTAGCACATAACTGCAATCGGGAAGCTTCTCTATAGTAAATGAGACCCAAGGCCTGAACGTTAATATGGCGGACTTTCTGCCAAGACGTGCCTCGCTCCAAGGGCCTGGCCCACTGTTAATTGATGGCCTGTGGCTCCCAGCACAGTGCTCTGCTCTGGCTGCTGGGCCTGAGGGACAAGGGGTTGTTTTGAAACCCAGTTTCTTAATGAAGCAGATCCCAACCCTGAAATGTGCAAGAAAATAATCTGAAAGTGTGATGAAAAACTGGTCTATTGAAAAGTCAGTGACCTTTCCAGTGTTGATTTTAAGATAATAGATTTGTTTTATTTGACACTTTGGTAAATGATACAATAAAACATAAAAAGGTCAAAGAAATTATCCAGTGTGTTTCATGTCCTGCAGCCTGGCGTATCTACACTATATGCTTGCAAATAACAATTATTATTAGCGAAATTTTGTTGCAAATTTTGGCATGGACTGTTTTGGAGTGCCAGACTTTTAGGCGCAATCACAGAATTGGCAAGATTTGAGGGATTTTTTTTTTTTTTTTTACTGATTTAATAGCATTTTTCTTTATTGTCTCCATAATCACCTGCTTTATGAACTGTGGCAAGAGCTGATGTTGCAACTGGTTAATTTTCTTAGAACCCAAATGCATTTATATTTTTCCATCTTTTGATTTCCATCATTTCTGGGAATTGTTAGTCGATGGAATAAAAAGAGAATACATTATAAACAATTCAAAACACCAAAAACAAAATTCCTTGGACCTTTTACAGATACCACACATGCAAATAAATGTGGCTTTGCATTCCAATGGCATTCGAGTGGGGATTACATTTTCCTCATTAACCTCTTTGTTAACCAAACAGTATTGCTTTTCAAGCCTGTTTTATAGAAATCAAGTTTGACATTTTAAATTGATTCACACTGACTCCGTTCAAGTGAAGAGGTAGAATGTCTTCTTTTGATCCTGGTCATTTGGGCAATCCTGGTTGGATTGTACCAAAGTCGCCTACTGGTTTAGGATGAAACCGGGAGATTGGATTGCTTGCAAAACCAAAACAGGAGAGGTACTAAGTGTGCTTTGTGCTGCATTTCCAAGGAAAGAGGGAGCAGAAGCAAGAGTAATGTGCACCTGAGATCTGAATGTGCCCGCTTTCCTATGGCAAACGGTTTCTAAAAAGAACGTACTTGTTTTTAATGGAAAGAATACTCGATCTGTTTTCCATCAGTCATAACCAGTAATTCCTCTGCTAATATGTGGACCTTAATGTGAAGCAGTGGGAATCTTCTCTTTTCTCGAGGAGAGCCGACAGAGTTGCTCAGAACGATCGCACAACTTTTGTAGGAGCAGGAATGTAACTTGAGTATTTTTAAAGCTTCTGTAAACACTCCTGCACGAATCTGCAGTTTTTGCAGTGTGTATTGTTTTCGGTGTTGGTATTTGGCAGTGGATGATGAAATATTTGTGTGTTTATAGGTCTATCTAAGTAAGATGAAAAGAGACCTTAAAGTAACTCTCAGCCTGAGTTAAACCTACCAATTTTGGGAAATCCCGTATCGGTTGTGTTCGCTGTGCCCTTCGCTCCGTTTTGTTTGGGCAGGCGTTCTCTTTCATTCCGCCATCGTCTCATGCATTGTTTTTAAACTCCCGTAATCCCAGCGCAAGATGGCATGAGTTAGAGTCGGGGAGAGGACCAACACTAGTTTTCTAAGTGTCCACGGTTTCAAAGCACGCCCTTTCGTGTCACTCGACACCATTTTCTGCATGTGCTTTCTTTAGAACGTGGAGAAACACGTTACCGAGAGTTTGTCCGATGAAAGCGAATTGCCAGACATTTGCAAAACTGAATTATTGACAGAATGCGTGTGATTCCGCGAGGGCCTGCTTGATTGAAAGCAGCCGCAGTGTTTCAACATGAGAATGTGGCGTATCCTTTCTGTTGTCTCTCTGTTTCTAGATTGCTATGGAGCACACCTCTGGACCTCCGCCGTCCCCAGATAGCAGTTTCTACACGGCTAACTCAGAACAGACTAGAGCTAGCGCTTTGGGACACTGGATGCCTCTCATGCCCCAAGCGAACATTCGGGACAGTCGCATCCTCGCGTTCTCCCAGGGGCGTCTCTAATTCCCAGGAGGCTGAATGCCTGCAGTGCTGGACGCGGCCTACCCACCAAGCTGCACAAGCGCGCCCGGTTGGCTCCCAGCTTGGGCTGTGGTTGCTGAGACACAGCCCTGCCCTCAGTAGGCCCTTTGAAGAGATGCGTATTCAAGTCCTGCAGCTTCGGGGTTGATGTGTCGTCGCTCACCCTCAGAGGCCCCAGTTTGGCTGACATTCAGCCTACCTCTGAGAACGACCCCTAAAATCGGCTCTGCCACTAACCAGAAGCAAGGCCGTTTCTATGGTGAAAGAACCATCGCCTCACGGAAAACTGCCTTTGCAATTTTGCAAAATTGCATTTTGCATTGATAATAACTACCAATGAGAGTTTAAGATTTTTTTCAGAAGCCCAAATGTGTGGCGCGTGTGATGTGTGGTAAGAGTTTCGAAGATCGAATGTATTTGACATCTCAATTGCCTTTTGACGAGTAGAGAATGGGCATCCTGAAAACTGACCGAAGAAGGAGAAACCATTTGGCTTCATTTTCTCATTTTAAATATACTTCCTTTGTCAAATGACTCCCTTAAACTAATAAGGGAAACCATCGAGGGCAATGTAGTTCATCTTTATTTGGAATTTCAGAAAAGCTAATGTCCCTAATGTCTTCTGAACTTTTCAAAGGACCTTTTGCTGTCTAGTTTCGTCTTTTTTTTTTTTTAATTTTAATTTTTATTCATTTTATGTGTTTTTTTTTAAGAGTGTGTGTGCAAGATGGGGGGAGGGGCAGAGGGACAGAAATTAAGAGACACAGAGAGAGAGAGAGAGAGAGAGAGAGAAAGAAAATCCCAAGCAAGGTCCTCACACAGTGCAGGGTCCCAGCTTGGGGCTGGATCTCACTACTGTAAGATCATGACCTGAGCTGAAATCAAGAGTCAGGCGCTCAACCGACTGAGCCACCCAGGCGCCCGTGGCCTCATCTTGTTTAAAGATGTTAGAGCTGTGTTGAGGTTGATATCAACAATCAGAAAGTAATATCATGGTTCTGGTTGTCATTATCCTGTTTAGACACGCTAGAACTAGATTGCCTGTGTTAAAACTTAATGGACTAGAGAAGCATCCAGAATCTTAATGATGGGGGCTTCCACTCTCCAGGCATCTGCCAGATGTCTCAATTTCTAAACTCACAACATCTGATAAATCCATGATTTGCCTCACTTAGTGTTCTCAGCCCTGGCTGCACATTAGAATAATCCCAGAATTAAAATTGGTTTTTTTGATAGGGAGGCTCCACCCATTCTAATTTAGTAAAGCAGAATTTCTCAGGGTAGGTCCCCAGACTTCTTTTTTAAGTACCCCCAAATGATCTGAATGTGCAGCCAGGTTGAGAATCACTAACCCGCACGATAATTTCATCTTTCAGAAAGCAGAGGAAGTGATGAGGATTAACACCCTGCTTCTAATTCTGGCCGACTCAGAGGCCCTGTGTGGAAAATCAGAAGTGACAGGAATCCTGGAAGAGGGCCACCTGGCCATCAGAAAATTCCAGAGGGATGTGGTCACTGCCAGACACACACTCGGTTAGTGGGAGTTTTAAAATATCTCAGGAAATTATAAAAGCGGGACTTTGATCCTCACGCCCCACCACCCTCCCATCTGAGATTCCAAAAAGAACAGGGGAGAGTCCTCAAAATAAAATTCGGATGCTACTATTGTAAATGGTCATAGACGGTGGGCGGGGTTGGGGAGAGGGGGAGGAAGAAGAAGAAAAGAAAAAGGAAGGAGGTAGCCAGAAAGATTCAGTGTGTTCCTGCAGGAAGGTGTCTGCTGAAAGCGGATGTATTTTTAGACGGTGTATGTAAAATGTGAAAGATGATCTAGAAAAACAAGCATGGATATAAAAACTCTGTCACGAATATGTGAGAAAGGAAAAGAGTCGGAAAGATTAAATCCAGAAGGAGGCTAACATCCTAGATGACGAAGAGGGCTGTTTGAAACAAATGCAGGAACGTGTAGAATCCCTGCAGGGCTGTGATCGCTTCAGGTGGAGGTTGTGTCAATGGTGAAAATACAAGGTGGCCACACCCTCAGACGCCATTTTATTCTTTAGACGAGAAAGTGTGGGAGGAAGTTTGGTAAGAAGGAATTGAAAAATAAGATCACTGAGCAAATGCTAGCTGTCCTAAATAAGCTCAAGCACTGGAAATAACAGACCAGAACATTAATAGAATTTTCAAATGAAATTGCTTTAATCTTTAAAAACTAGGGAGAATGAAAGAGGAACCGTGAACTATAGACTCAAAGACCTGCTGGTTCTTCAGTTCAAAAATTCTAGAATTTACTTTTAAATGCAGTTTGAATGTAAGACTTGCCAAGTTAAATCCTACCTGTGACATAGTTCATGAAGAGACTGGAGACAGGAAACATAAAAATTTATTTGTTTGTTTGTTTGTTTAGTCATCTTTACACCCATTGTGGGGCTCGAACTCACGACCCCAAAAATAAGAGTCCCCTGTTTTTCCAACTGACCCAGCCAGGTGCCCCAGGAATCATAAAATTTTACATAATGCAAATTCAGAAGTTTACAACCTTTGAGAATTAGATAAATGCACTTTAGAAATGGTTAGATAGTATAGTATAACACACTATCCCAAAACTTAACGGCTTAAAACAGCTACTGTTAATTTGTTCAGACACAATTCGTTTCTGTGTCCATCTGGGTGGTTCTGCTGGTTTTGTCTGGGATCACTCAGGTAGCTTCGGTCACGTATAGCTTAACTCAGGATAGACGGTCCCAGATTGCCTTAGTCACACGTTTGGCGGTTGTTGCTGGCTGTCCGCTGAACCACGTGTCTCCAGCAGGAGAGCAGGCTCTGATTTACATAGTAAGGGCAGCATTGCAAGACAACCCAAGCAGAAGCTGCAAGATCAAGGCTCCGAAGTCACATAACATCACTTCTGTCTGGTTCTAATCGGTCAGAGCGAGTCACGGGGCCACCTTAGATCAGTGGTCAGGGAAATAGAAAATACCTTTGAGTGAGAGGTGCCGAAACTCATATACCCAGCCTACCATACCCCTCCTCAGAAAAATGCTTCTATACTAATGCTTCTCCATGCTTCTGTACATCAATATTTTAGTTTCAGGGGATCCATGGATCCTTCCAATCCAAGTTAAGAGCCTTTATTCTAACCATGGCATATTTAAATGAGGAAATTAAAGCCCAAGAAGATTAAAGATTTGCACAAAGTCAAACAGATATTTATGTAGTATACAAGCGTTTGAGTGTGCCTACCGTGGATGTCTTATAACTACCGGTCCTGTGCCATTTTCATTATGCCCAATCGGCAATCACTTTATTATTACAGGAAATGGATTTTAGCAATTTTATAAATCACCATTTGATTACCAGATCAGGATAATTTAAGTCAAATGTATGTAGGAAAATATAAGTATTTAATTGAATTAGCATACTCTATACATACATCCAGATAGGTAAGTGGGCTGGTGAAAATATCTGTGAGGACCAAATTATGTAATTAATGTACAAACAGGCACAATTATGTACAAATTATGGGCATTTCCTGAAGTCTGACTCTCTTTTTACTGATAGGTAGTCTATGCTTCAACTAACTCATCCTGAAAAGTTGATACTTTGTGATGAGCAAGATCGTTTTCACTTTCAAACTATCTACTTAAAAGTCGTTCGTTAAGAAGAACAGCAAATAATCAATTATATTGATTGTAACTTACATAAAAACCAGGCACTATTGCCATTTCAAGTTTTTGGGTTTTTTCCTCATGAGATAAAGATAATTAAAGGGAAGGTGATGTGGTTTAGTTTAAATTGTTGCCTTTTTGTTATTGTTCTTGCCAGTAGATGACTTTTCATGTGAGGGCCACAGGTTCTAGTTAAAATTTTTTTTTAAATGATTAATATTTATATATTCATTTACTTTATTTTATTTTTATTTTATTTTTTGTTTGTTCCTTTTTTATTTATTTTTTTAAGTAGGCTCCTTGCCCAACATGGGGCTTTAACTCATGACCCTGAGATCAAGAATAGCATGTTCTATCAACTGAGCCAGCTGGGCACCCCCACTTCATTATTATTATTATTATTATTATTGGTAGATTTGGCAGGTGTATCTGATCCACAGATGGGGAGAAACTAGTTTGAAACATCCAATTTTCAGATTAATAAAAGTAAGCTTTTTCTTTTTATCGTAAGAATGTTCAAACATGCAGAGAAATAGGGGTGCCTGGGTGGCTCAGTCAGTTAAGCGTCCGAATTCGGCCCAGGTCATGATCTCACAGTTCGTGAGTTTGAGCCCCGCGTCAGGCTCTGTGCCTACAGCTTGGAGCCTGGAGCCAACTTCGGATTCTGTGTCTCCCTCTCTCTCTCTGCACCTCCCCAGCTCATGCTCACACTCTGTCAAAAATAAATAAACTTAAAAAAATTTTTTTAAAAATGCAGAGAAATAGAAAAAAAAATAGTACAATAGATACCCATGACCCAATATAATCAATAGTTATCATTGTGCTATCTCTGCCTCATATGTTTTGTTGTTGTTGGACCATTTTAAAGTTAATCACCCCCAAGAACTTAGGTATACATCTGTGAAAAAATGAGCACATCCTTTTACATAACCAAATTATAATATATGCCACTTAATAAGTTAATATTAATGTCCTAGTATCATGTAATACCCAGTCCATATTTAAATTATAACATTGACTGGAGTTACCATTAAAAAAAATTATAATGTTGGTTTTATAGATTTTTTTTTTCCAATTTAGAATCCAGTTGAATGGCACATACAATTACGTCTTCAGTCTTTTTATTTTTATTTATTTATTTTTTTAATTTTTATTTGAGAGAGAGAGAGAGCTCAAGTGGGGAGAGGGGCAGAGGGAGAGAGGGAAAGAATCACAAGCAGGCTCCACACTTAGTGTGGAGCCTGGCATAGGGCTTGATCCCACGACCCTGGGATCATGACCTGAGCCTAAATCAAGAGTTGGATGTTAAACTGACTGAGCTGCCCAGGTGCCCCTTTAGTCTTTTAAAATCTAGAATGTCATACATACCCAGTTTCCATATGCCATGTTGGCTTTTTGAAGAGTTGAGGCCAATTGTCTTCTAGAACATCCAGTTCTGGACTTTGGATTCTTTTTTTCTTTTCCTTTCTTTTTTTTTCTTTTTCTTTCTTTCTTTTTTTTCTTTTCTTTTTTTTTTTTTACAGTTTCGTTATTTATTTTTGTTTTTTTTAATTTTTTAAATGTTTTATTTATTTTTTTAATGTTTATTTATTTTTGAGACAGAGAGACAGAGCATGAACGGGGGAAGATCAGAGAGAGAGGGAGACACAGAATCTGAAGCAGGCTCCAGGCCCTGAGTTGTCAGCACAGAGCCCGACGAGGGGCTCGAACTCACAGACTGTGAGATCATGACTTGAGCCGAAGTCGGAAACTCAACCGACTGAGCCACCCAGGCGCCCCACGTTTTATTTATTTTTGAGACAGACAGAGACAGAGTGCGAGTCGGGGAGGGGTAGAGAGAAAGGAAGTCACAGAATCCAAAGCAGGCTCCAGGTTCCAAGCTGTCAGCACAGAGCCCCATGTGGGGCTCGAACTCACGAACCGTGAGATCATGACATGAGCCGGAGTCAGACGCTTAACTGATGGAGCCACCCAGGGGCCCTAGTTATTTATTTTGAGAGAGAGTGCAAGGGGAGAAGGGCAGAGAGAGGGAGAGAGAGAATCCCAGGCAGGCTCCACACCGTCAGCACAGAGCCCCACACAGGGCTCGAACTGACAAACTGTGAGATCATGACCTGAGCTGAAATCAAGAGTCAGATTCTTAATCGACTGAGCCACCCAGGGCCCCCAATTCTTTTTTTCACGGAGCTTAAACCTACTCCTCTAGCTTCTGTCTGTCCCTTGGGTCTAGTCTTGATGAGATTTAGGGTATACATTTTGAAGAAGAAGTGAGACTATCTGCTTCATATTGTGTGAGACCAGCAGCACATTAAGCCTTGCTGCCCCACTGCTGTTGACACCCAGTTTGATCCTTGAGTTAATGTGATGGCAAACATGGCTCTTTTCACTAATAAGATGCATTTTCCCTTCGTCAGTTAGTAGATCAATCAGGGGGGTGGTGTTTTGGCACCATGAAAAATTCAGTTCCCTAAAGTCAGGTGTTTTTTCAAAAACAACTCATTGTGCTTTTGGTTTTATAAAGTATTAGATTCAGCTTTTCAAAGCTTTCATCTAGCTGGGTCTCTTCAACCTAAAATTATGAAAACAGACCAATGTCTGTATTAATCAGTTAGGTAATAATTCATTCTCTGCTCACATCTTTGTCATTCGGGGTACCATTTTGGTCTACAAGAGTCATGCACATCTGGGCTAGTAAATTGGGCATCGGAGGGTTCCCAGAGCCATGTGTCAGTAGTTCTTTTATTCACTCATTTTATTGTACGATTACTACATGCCCCAGTTCAGAAATGGAGCTATGTAGAAGGTTATGGAAGTGAATGTCATATTGCCATGAACAATGAAATGCAATCCCAGCAGCACCCGCTGTACGAAGAAACCAAGCACTGACAGGAGGTATGATGGCCACTAGACTCTCACCATGAACTAACTGTGCCACACGTTGAAATTGAAACGTGGGTCCCTCGGAGTAACTCCTTTGAGTAACTCCTTTGTTTCTTTTTTCCAAAAGGTCAGAAGACACGAGTGAAAAAATACCAGCAACCAAACATGGTGCTATCAAGCCTAATTAGGAATAAAAAAAAACACATTTCTAAAATCTGTGTCTGTTCGTTTTCTTTATTTCGTTAGTTTCGTTTCACCCTCATCTGTGATTCATTTGCCTTTCGTCATCTTCCACAATGGCTTCTGTAAGAACATCGGTCTTGAAACATACAACGTGGCTCGCACCCACTTCAAACATTGCTTAAAATGTCATTTATTATTTTGTGTTGTGGCCTCACTAAAAGCCAACGTTACTGAGACTGCAGAGTACATACTTCAATTCCCAGGGTAAGATGGGAAAGAGAGAGCAAGAGCAAGCCAGAGGGAGGGTTAAAACCATGAGATGCTCCGCGGCAGACACGTGAGGAAAATAAGAAAATTCAGAAGTCTTACAGCCAGCTATTCTCTAGACACAAGAAAACTGGAAACTGCCCAAACCTGGGCTCAGTAGAGGACAGAAGTGTGTTGAAGGCCAGGAGTGGTATTTTTTCCAGCAAGAGGTTACTTACTTAAGGACCTCATTCCCAGGATTACAAAGATTTGCCTGAGTAGCCCAGGGAGCACTTATATGCAGGAGAATTAGTAAAATGGAGAGATGGGATTCTGTGTGAGCCACCTATTACCTGGGACTCTATTTAGAACTTGAAATGAACACTGGGAATACATATTATATATTACATACACATACATACATATTATGTATTACATAATACATATTACATTGGTATCAGCAGATGAAAACTATATTAAGTAGGAATTACATTTTTCTAATTAGCTTAACTTTTCAGATACTAAAATTCAGGTGTTTGGGGGAGCCAAACATAATCACTAGGGTTGAGTGTCATTCCTTTACAGAAAAACAAAAAACAAAACCATGTGCTGAATATCTCAGGCCGGGAACTCAATCATATGAATTCAATTCACCTTCCTTCCTCCACCGGGGAAGAATAGTCACCTCCAGGGGCACTTGGGTGGCTCAATTGGTTGGGCACCCGCCTATTGATTTTGGCTCAGGTCATGATCTCCCAGTTCATGGGCTCAATTTGGGATTCTCTGTTTGGGATTCTCTCCCTCCCTTCTCTCTCTGCCCCTTCCCCACTCCCTGTCTCTTTCTCTCTCAAAATAAAAAAAAGGAAAAGAAAAGGTCACCTTCAATGGACGACTGCTTCTACGTGGGCTGCTCTGGCCTTGGAAGGGGACGGTGTCCCAGCTGTCCATAGATTTGTGCTCTATTTTTTGTTGTTGTTGTTTATTTATTTTGAGAGAGAGAGAAAGCGACAGTGGGGCGGGGGGAGAATCCCAAGTGGGCTCCACGCTCAGTGCAGAGCCCAACAAGGGGCTCGATCCCACAACCGTGAGATCATGACCTGAGCTGAAATCAAGAGTCAGATGCTTAACTAGCTGAGCCACACAGGCACCCTAGGTGTGTGCCATATTGATATATCCCCACTTCAACACCTTGGGGAGACGTACTTTGAAGGACAGAATAAGAGTATTTACCTAAGAGGGAAGAGAAGATGGAAAGGAAACTTTCCTGTTTCTGGTGCAGTGAATATTTTTTTACCCTTTTTCTGAAAAAGTTCTAAGTCATACCTTTATACAGAGCTCAACTTCCAGACCACACATATGTTTTAGGCAATTATTTACTCAGCAGCTCACCGCAGCAGGGTGTCCTTATGCGGAAGCAGCAATAGGTATGCACATAAGAGTGTAACGGGCATTGAATTACAATTTTCATTCCTCTTGCTGAAGAGGCTTTGGCTGGAAGAGCCTCCCCAAGCTTCCACCTTTACCTACTGTTCGTTTCAATAAACTTACTTGTGTGCAGTATGACCATTTTCAACTTCAAATTCCAACAGAAGGGCAATTTCTTCCTTCTGTTCCCCGTAAGATAAAGAATCCATAGACAAGGCATCACACAAAAATGCGCATCGAAGTCACAAATGATGGAAATTCTCACACAAGTGAAAACTTGGCGTGGGCTGTTATTGTGAAGGCCCCAAGTGACTGGATAGCCTTTAGAGAGCTGGAAGGAATGCAAGGATTGATGTGGGAAACAAAAGCAGAAGAAAAAAGTTACATTTCCTTACTACTCACAGCCCATTGACAAGTCCTTGAGACAGGCAGTGACCTTCCCCCAGGAACTCAGCTGCCTGGATGTTAATACTCTGCTAAGGGCAGAAGGCAACCTTAGCATAACATTATCCCGACCTCAAGGATCCTGTAAGTCTCCTTTAACGTATACAAATTCCTTTGGAGGGGTGCCTGGGTGGCTCAGTTGGTTAAGCATCTGACTCTTGATTTCAGCTCAGGTCATGATCTCAGGTCCATTAGATTGAGCCCCCCACCCCCCCACCCCAAGTTGGGCTCTGCACTGACAGTGCAGAGCCTTCTTGGGATTCTCTCTCTCCCTCTCTCCCTCTCTCTCTCTCTCTCTGCCCATCCTCACCCATCCTGTCTCTCAAAATAAATAAATAAACATTTTTTAAAAATTTCTTTGGAAACGCATTCCAGAGGCTCATGTAGTTCTCCATGTTGTCCATCCACTCAGAGACACTGAGTTGCCCACCAACCTGGGTTGTCTCTGGTTACAAATTCAATCTCTTCAACTCTATCCGCCTTATGATGGGGGCTGGTTGCCAAGGAAAACTTCAGTCCCGACCCTCAACCTCTGGGGAAGGAATTGGGGCTGGAAGTTGAATCAATCACCAGTGGCTGGTCGATGATTGAGTCAACTACGCTTGTGTGGTGGAGCCTCCATAAAAACCAAAAGGAGGGGGTTTGGAGACCTGCTGAGTTGGACATGGGGAGGTGTGGGGAGAGTGGTTTGTTCCGAGAGGGCAAGGAAACTCTGCACACTTTCCCCACACCTTGCCTTATGCATCTCTTCCATCTGGAAGTTCCTGAGTTCTATTCTTTTACAATGAACTGGTAGTCTCATAAATAAACTTTCTCTGAGTTCTGTGAGCCACTCCAGCAAATTAATCAAACCCAAGGAGGGGATGGTCATGGGCACCACCAATTTATAGCCACCTGGTCAGAAGCACAGGCAACAACCCGGACTTTCGACAGGCATCGGAACTGGGATGGAGCAGTTTTGCGGGACTGAGCCCTTAACCTGTGGGATTTGATGCTGTCTCTAGCTAGACACCCAGATGGTGTCACGACATTGCTTGATACCCCAGCTGGGGTCAGAAGTGAAAGGGTGTGAGGGTCAAACAGAGACGCACAGGAGCGTGCTTTTCCTTTAGAGACAGGAGTGATATTCGTCACTGCGTTCATTTCGTTAATATAGCTCATATGCTTTTTTGAAGGATGTGTTGTATGCAAGTCTAGGCCTTTTTCGAAAATCTAAATTTGTCTGACACAAAAATAAAAATGACAAAGGAACTCATAGTTACTCAAGAGAAGAAAGGAAACAAGATGAGTTCATATTTTGAAAAATTAGCGTGGACTATTATTGACTGGGCCCCAAGTGACTGGATAGCCTCCCCTCCCTCCCTTTCCCCTTCCTGTCCCCTCCATTCAATGAAACTAGGCCTTTCTTTGCTTATTGAATCAAGGAAGTGATGTGACAGCAAGACAAAGGAATAAGAGCCTCTTTCAGGACTTTGAATTTCCAGAGACAAGACCTTAAGGCATCAGAAAACATTCATGGCATAGATGAGGGGTTTCCAGGGGACAGCTTCCTTCCACCCCTTAGGGTACCTTTGAAAGTGTGGTGAGGGGTAGGAGTAGGTGTTTGTCACAACAACTGGGAAACATTATCCCACTCTGTGCAAATAGTGGGTGGGGCCAGGGGTGCTAAACTTTCTGCAAAGAGTGGGACAATCCTGCTGACCCAAGTGCCAAGAGCACCCCGTTTAAAAACTCACTGGCAGGCAAGAATACTGAGAAGCTGGAGCTCTTGGTATTGCCAGTGGGAAGGTAAAATGATGCAGCCACCTTGGAAATACTATAGCAGTTCCTCAAAAATGGAACACAGAATTACCATGTGACCCAGTAACTGCATGAGCCTCTGGAACGCGTTGGCTCTGTGTAAACCACCCCAGAGTTCACGTGTGACGAGGGACAAAGAAAGTTCCTGAGCTGACTGGATGATGGCTTGAAATAGAATTGTAGCTGCACCATTAAGCTATTATTGCTTGTACCTAGAATCTCCAGTCTAATAGAAAAAGCCGTCCTTGGTGTGGGCTTTGGAGCAAACGGTCAAGAAAGAATTCTTGAGGCTTCTTTGGCGCAAAGAAGTGGTTTTATTAAAGCACGGGGGCAGGACCCGTGGGCAGAAAGAGCTGCATTGGGGTTGTGACAGGTGACTGATACATACCTTCAAGTTGGGAGCAGTTTAGGGATAGAGTAAGTCTCTAAGAAATTTTGGAAGCAAGGTTTCTAGGACCTTAAGTGGGCTAGCTGTTGTAAGGAAAAGGCCATTTATTACTGTTTAATAAAACCGTCGTTATGAGACCCTTCAAATGTGTATCAGTGGGCCATATGCTTGAAGGATGATTGCTAACATATAACTTGGTGGATAGCGATAAAGGAAGTTTCCAAAGAAATTTTTAAAAAATGTTTATTTTGAGACACAGGGTGGGTGAGGATGGGCAGAGAGAGAGAATCCCAGGAAGGCTCTGCACTGTCAGTGCAGAGCCCAACTTGGGGTGGGGGGGGGTGGGGGGCTCAATCTAATGGACCTGAGATCATGACCTGAGCTGAAATCAAGAGTCAGATGCTTAACCAACTGAGCCACCCAGGCACCCCTCCAAAGGAATTTGTATACGTTAAAGGAGACTTACAGGATCCTTGAGGTCGGGATAATGTTATGCTAAGGTTGCCTTCTGCCCTTAGCAGAGTATTAACATCCAGGCAGCTGAGTTCCTGGGGGAAGGTCACTGCCTGTCTCAAGGACTTGTCAATGGGCTGTGAGTAGTAAGGAAATGTAACTTTTTTCTTCTGCTTTTGTTTCCCACATCAATCCTTGCATTCCTTCCAGCTCTCTAAAGGCTATCCAGTCACTTGGGGCCTTCACAATAACAGCCCACGCTAAGTTTTCACTTGTGTGAGAATTTCCATCATTTGTGACTTCGATGCGCATTTTTGTGTGATGCCTTGTCTATGGATTCTTTATCTTACGGGGAACAGAGGGAAGAAATTGTCTGCCCGTCTATCGGAATTTGAAGTTGAAAATGGTCGCGCTGCACACAAGTAAGTTTATTGAAACGAACGGTAGGTAAAAGGTGGGGGCTTGGGGAGGCTCTTCCAGCCAAAGCCTCTTCAGCAAGAGGAATGAAAATTGTAATTCAATGCCTATTCCTCTCCTCTGTTTGCAGGAGGACTACCTCCATTTCCACTGCAATCTGGACTTCCTAATTAAGTTCTTTCCAGCTTATCTCTTAATTGGGGCAAAGACCCTGCGGGCAAAGCACCAGGTGATGGGAAGGAAAACTACCCCCTCCAGCAATAGGGACTGCCCTGGGGCCAGCCGGAACCAGTGTGACTAAAAGCCCAAGGCCGTGATCAACCTGACCTTTCCTGCCCACTACAAGCAGCCACATTTTCCTTATATAAACCTACAAGTTTTTTCAGCACTTTGGGGACAGTCTTTGTGGCACCAGTCCACCATCTTCCAAGTGTTGGCCTCACTGAAATACTTTCTTGTTTTGTCACACCTTTCTGCCTTTGGATTCTGTCAGCAGCGAGTGGCTGAACCTAGTCTGTGCGGGGGCCCCCCACCCAGAGCCAGGTAGGTACAGGTCCGGGTTCCGTGTCCATACCTTTTGCAACTTCAGGTGTGAGAACAGCCTGGTGCGGTGAGCTGCTGAGTAAATAATTGCCTGAAACTCATGTGTGGTCTGGAAGTCGGGTTCTTTATAAAGGTGTGAATTAGAGCTTTCTCAGCAAAAGGGTAAAAAAATATTTGCTGAACCAGAAACAGGAAAGTTTCCTTCCCATCTTCTTGTTCCTCCGTGGGATCTTGAATTATTAAATGGCCTTTCCTATCCGTGGTTTCACCTAAAATTAAAAAAACATAGGGGCACCTGGGTGGCTCACTCTTGATTTCGTCTCAGGTCATGACCTCACCGTTCATGAGTCTGAGCCCTGCATCAGGCTCTGCACTGATGAGCGGCGACTGCTTGACATTCTCTGCCTCTCTTCTCTCTCTCTCTGCCCCTCCCCCATGCTCATGCATGCACACACTCGCTCCGTCTCTGAAAAATAAACTTTTAAAAATAAATAGATAAATAGATAATACATACATACATAAATACATAAATAATAACATTTTAAAAATACCCTGAAGAAGCATATGAGTTCAGGGAACAAAGAATATCATAATGTCGGTGACAATGGTCAAGTGATAACTGAGAAAGGCCTGACTTGAAGCGAAGAAAAGTCTTGTTTCTGGTTCCTCTGGACCCCTGTGGTGCTTCTTAATAATCAGTAAGAAAATGAAAGCTTTTCTGTAAACATTATTAAATGTGCTAACCTGAAATAACAGCTTCTATATGTTTTTTTGAGAGGGAGAGAGAGAGAGAGAGAGAGAGAGAGCGAGCGCGTGCAAGTGGGCAGAAGGAGAGGAAGGCCGAAGGTTGGAAGCAGGCTCCATGCTGGCGGCAGAGAGCCCAACGCGGGGCTTGAACTCATGAGCCCCGAGATCATGACTTGAGCCGAAGTCAGTTGTTCAACCAACTGAGCCACCCAGGCACCCCGTAGCTTCCGTCGTCCTAAAGGGTGAGCATTTCTTCGTGATTTCCCCCTGGGGAATGCTCACAAGTGTGGGGAACAGGATCTAACACGTCCCTCAAAAGGCTATTGTGAGGATTAACTGAGGCAACATGTGTAACCTGTTTAGCCTAATGCCTAGACCTTAATAATCATCTCATAAAAAGCTCTAAAATTGTGACGGTGAAAATAATAACGCCATTAATTCCAATATTTACCTAAGTTTTCAAAAGTTGGCTCAATTTAATAAATACTCAAAGTCAACTTTACACAGACATGTTTATTTTTCTAAATCGCAAATGTAACCTAAACCATTATTGCCACGACCCCGCCAGCGTATCATCATCACCAACAGGATGTGTTCAGACTCCTCAGCGTAATACAGAGAACCTTCAGGGTTGAGCTACCGTGAACCCCTGCAGCCTTACTACCTCCTCCTAACCCCTGGCTCCTGCTGCCCCAGAGACGTCAAAATATTTAGTTATCCTGCACCGGCTCCTGGTCCCTGCATCCCGACCCTTATGCACAGTGCTTTCTTTCATTTACTCCCTCTGCCCTGTAAACACCCAGCCTCGTTTCTCAGGATCAATCTCAGGCTCTGTGGGGAGCTCTCCTTCCCCTCCCTCCAATAGGTAGCTCAGCCTCTCCCTCGCGGGCATCCCTACTGTATTCCATAGAAGCTTCTTTCATACCACCTATAGCTGGGTGGCTGCACCCTTTATTGCCCAAACAAGGACACCTTTGCAAATAACGGGGCTGTTAATGAAGTCTATCACGACGACAGATGTAAGGAGGGGCTGCTCTAGGCTAGTCAAATGTGTGGTCATCCTACCATTCATACTTCGTTTCACACATACATCGAATCGTTATGAATCATTTCACACATCGAATCATTATGTCGTATACCTGAAACCTAATGTTATACGTCAGTTATGTGTCAACTTAAAAAATAAATCACTCACTTTATTTCCTAATTTATTTATTTGGCTGTCTCACTTACCAGTGAGTTCCTAGCTGGCAGGAACCAGGTTTCTTTCCTCTGGTGTCCAAATGCCTCGCCTGGCATGGTGTGGGGTGCATAGTAGATACTCAGATGAAGTTTGATTGATAGACGAATACATATGCTTGATTGATAGATGAATAAATTAAATAGTGGCTAATATTCCATTTTTATGCAAATAATAGTTTTGTAGGTAACACTGTGAAGGCTAATTTCTCCTTAATGTCCTATAGCCAAACACTTGAACTTATAATAAAAGCATAATTATATACATATAAATCTACCAGCAATCAGTTAATCATACAATTGAACCTCACTGGGTGTGGTGGTTAATTTTGTGTCAACCTGACTGGGCCACAGGCAGCCCAGACATTTGGTCAACATTATTCTGAGTGTGTCTGTGGATGAGAATCCGATTTTTTTTAATGCTTTTTATTTATTTTTGAGAGAGAGAGAGAGACAGAGTGCAAGTGAGGGAGGAGCAGAGAGAGAGGGAGACACAGAATCTGAAGCGGGCTCCAGGCTCTGAGCTGTCAGCACAGAGCCCGATGTGGGACTCGAACCCATGAACCGTGAGATCATGACCTGAGCTGAAGTCGGATGCTTAACCCACTAGCCACCCAGGTGCCCCGATGCGATTCCCATTTTAATCAGTAGACTGAGTGAAGCAAATTGTCCCCCGCCCCACAATCTGTGTGGGTCTCATCTCCTCAACTGAAGAGCAATAGAAACGAAAGGGCTGATCCCACCAGTAAGAGGGAATGCTTCCTTGCCTGACTGCCTTCCAGCTGGAACACCAATTTTCTCCTGCCTTTGGACTCCAATGGAAACACTGGCTTATCTTGGGTCTCGCGCATCATTCTCCCAGGTCCTTAGCTTGCCGGCTACAGATCTTGCGAGTTCTCAGTCTCTATAATCATGTCAGCCAATTCTTAATCACAAATATCTTTATATGTATATAAGATATATATGTATATAAAATAAAAAAGCAAAAGAAATCTAATGTTGTCAAGTGTGGCCGTGAAGTATCACAAAGTTTCCCGTAAAAATAATACCTCTAAAGTGAACGTACTGGAGATGCAACTGATAAAGGACATCATATACAATGAAGATAAAATATAGGTGAACATGTCTTGCATATTATTAGCTACTCCATAGCCATGTGTTAGACACTGAATTTTATTTTTCTTTGTTTTCCTTTTTATTTTATTTTTTTAATTAATTATTATTATTATTATTATTTTTCATCTTAGAGCGCATTTGAGTAGGGGAGAGAGAGAGACTCCCAAGCCGAATCCATGCTCAGCACGGAGCCCAATGCGGGCCTCGATCTCACAACCCTGGGATCATGACCTGAGCGAAAATCAAGAGTGGGGCGCTCAACTGACCGAGCCACCCCGGCAACCCCTTGTCTTCCTTTTGAAAAGAAAGTTTCTCCCGTGAGAAATGACAGCTTCCATGATAAATAATCAAATAATAGGTGAAAGCTTTGTGCCACAATCAAGGGGGCAACAGGGTAAGGAAAGGAAGAAGCAGAGGCGGTAAGAGGTCGGTATGATTCTTCCTTTCAGAACTCATTTCCCACCCCCTTCTTAGGAGTGAGTGCCCTCTCATGGGCTGGGCCTGCGAAAGGCTACCAGAGTGACCAATTCAATCTAAAAATTAGTTTACCTGGTTTGTTTGTTTGTTGTTTACTCTAAAATGGTTGTTTTAAATTTTTAGTATTTTATAATTGAATTAAATACTCATTTGAATGTGTGTGTGTGTGTGTGTGTGTTGGGGGAAGTATTGGTAGAAGCTTAAAGAGGGAACTGTTCCAATTTCTACGCTGAGCTGCCTCAGAGATGGGGGCAGAATCTTTTCCAGAATGTAGTTCACCTGTGAAGCCCTGTGGAGGCTTAACCACAATGAAGAAGCTACAAAGAGTCTAGAAGACCGTTAATCCTCCAAGCCCCAAATGCACTATTTTCTCCCAGATGACCTCAGTATCTATTTACAACCTACTCTGTGTTTGCCATTATACAGGTGACTTTAATTCTTTGCCTTCAAACAGACCTGACATTTATTGTCATAAATCTGTCAGGTGATTTCTTTTTTCTGACTCAGTCAATACTGCATTTCTAAGCTCGGTATCTAAGAATAATGGACTTTATACACTCTTTGCGCATAGCCAATATTATTTCATCAGGAAGCCCAGTGCAATGTTTCTTTTAATTTTCAAAAATATATATAACATTTTCAGCTTTTATTTCTTCATAAATACTAACCTTCAAAGGTAAAAATACTCAGATGTTTCAAACTTCTTAATTCTAACCCTTTGTTCTTTGGAGAAAAAATGTGTTTAAAGGCTGTTGCTCACAGAGAGTTGTTTTTTTTTTAATATCTTATTTCCTATAGTCCACTGATATTTCATGAGATTTGTTCATTTTATTCAACTTTTGGTACTAAACTATGAATATGTCTTTTAAAAACTATTAAATAAAACTTATATTCCATTGCCTTTAGTTAGGATGACCGTGTTTCTGAAAGTTCTCACAATGCTAAAAAAAAAAAAACAAATCAAGGCACTGAATACAGATAATTTCATTGAGCTGTATTGAAAATAAATAAAGAGGGGTGCCTGGGTGGTTCAGTCGGTTGAGTGCCTGACTTCAGCTCAGGTCATGATCTCGCAGTCCGTGAGTTCGAGCCCCACATCGGGCTCTGTGCTGACAGCTCAGAGCCCGGAGCCTGCTTCTGATTCCGGGTCTCCCTCTTTCTCTGCCCCTCCCCCACCCATGTTCTGTCTCTCTCAAAAACAAATAAGCGTTAAAAATTCTTTTAAATAAAAAGAAAGAAAAGAAATAAAGAAGAAAAATATAAAAAGAAATAAAGGAAAAAGTCATAAGGCTTCTTTAATTTTGTATAAAAAAAGGTTCGTCTAAGTAGGCAAATGTTCATGTGAAGTACATTTGAAACAGAAAATGGTAACTGACACAATTTGAGTCTTCGTTATTTAATTTGCTTTGGGGGAAGGGTGATTTTATTTCCCTCTATAGTCTTTACGACCACTTCTCAGCAACCAAAGACTGCAGGACAAATCAATATAACAGAAACACCAAATCGCCTGTGAGCTGATCTCCGTCATTTAGACTGTAAACTCCCAGGAGGGAGGGATTATGCCTCATTCATCTTGAATTTCCCTTATGACTTGCATGGTGGAATGCTGATAAGAGATGCCCAATATAGGTTTCCATACCAGTGAAAAGTCTTATTACGAGGGCACCTGGGTGGCTCAGTTGGTTAAGCATCCAACTCCGAATTTTGGCTCAGGTCATAATCTCATGGGTTCGTGGGTTCCATCTCTGTGCTGACAGTGCGGAGCCTGCTTGGGATTCTCTCTCTCCCCTTCTCTCTCTCTCTCTGCCCCTCCCCTGCTCATGCTCTCTCTCTGTCTCTCTCAAAATAAATAAACTTGTAAAAAAAAGTCTTATTACCTTCTGTTCTTATAATAGCTTATAACACCTGGTAAACATATATCACCAATGCTAAATGAAAAAAAAAAAGTGGGAGAGAGAGAAGAGGGTGGGAAAAACATAGGGAGGAGACAGATCACTAGTATGAACTGTACCCCTTGTTCCTAACTCTGACTTCTCTACCTGGGGTGGGTCACAGGCTCAGCCTCCCAACAGAAAGTAAGACCCCGGGAAGGCTATCATTCATTTACTGGGGAGATGTGCGCACATGCACAGAGCCTGGGTAGCAACAAAACAGTGGTATGTGACATAATATGCTTCTGGTAGAATCAGTGGACATGTGTAAACAATAAAGCCAGCAGTAACAGGCTCCCCTGATGCAGCCATGAACTTGGAAGGAGTTGGAGAAAGTTCTTGCTCTTGGTGTATCTAAGTCCTCTGAAGGAGAGAATCTGTGATGGGCAGAGATGGTTTCTTCTTCCTCCCTGCAGGTTGACATGGGTATGTTGTACCAGGAGAAGAATTCAGCGGATGAGAATTTGCTAGTCACTCATTTATACAGCATTTTCCCTCCTGTGAGAAGAAAAATGCTAGTCAGGTCCAAAAATATCTCATTCCAATAGGGAGTTTATAGCATTTGCTTCCCACCAAAGCAAAACCCTCAATACACGAAATCTGAGATCTTGCCAATTTAATGGATCCCTCATAATTTTTAAATGGCATATATTATTTTAATGCTTTACACAGTTGGAAGGTTATTGAGGGATAAATTGGCAGAGTCTCTATTTTCTTTTGAAAACCAAATTCATAAAAATGAAGTAGTCTACAGCATTTTATATCATTATTCTGGCAGTTTTATTTTTATGACCAAGGGCTGAGTCTATTATATTGTCTGAAGTCTAAAAAGATTCAATTGATTACAAGACAAAATTTATTTAAAAACTTGCTTTGCCATTTTTTCTCTGGATAATCCCTGAGTTGTGTTGTACTTACTATTTAAAGGACTTAATTTATTTTTCATGGCCCATCCCCAATATCCAAGATAGTATCCAGTTTCTTAATTCTGAACTCTGCCTTGAGTGACTTCCAAAAGAAATGAAATGAAAAGACCTCAGGCAATCTTTGTTTATACACGGTGGCAAAGTGAAGTTACATGGATCACTGCACTGGGGATACTTCTGAACCTCTACGTATGCTGTCGTGTAGAGGACTTCTAACTACCTTCTCTTTAGCTACTAGAAAACAAGATGTTTTGAGCACCTACCCTGAGCAAAATACAGTGCTGAAAGTAGAAAAGTGGTCAGGCTCAGTCCCTGAATGGACAGTCTTTGCTGGAAAAGGTTCTTGAACTGTGATGTCACTGTACGTTGGGTCTGTAGAGGCCAAACATTTGTTTTTATCACTGGGTTTCAAAATATGGAAGGTTCACTTACAAGCCATGCTTGGTGCCATTAGTGTGCTTGTATCCATGGTCAAGCTTTCTTTCTTTGTTTTTAAGTTTTTAAAAATTTGTATTTCATTTCATTTCATTATTTCATTTCATTTCATTTCATTTCATTTCATTTCATTTCATTTCATTTCATTTCATTTCATTTTTATTTGAGAGAGAGAGAGAATCTTAAGCAGGCCAGATGCCGGGCTCCATCCCACGATCCTGGGATCATGACCTGAGACGTAACCGAGAGCCTGATGCTCAACTGACTGAGCCACCCAGGCGCCCAAGGGTTTCTTTCTGATGCCTGTCAAGGGCAACACGAATAAAATCACAATCTCCTCCTTTTGGATTGTGAGAAAATGTGGTAGAGAGACAAGATGACATCCAGTCAGTTGTCCTTGCCTAGGTGGAGCCGTCCCTGAGAACAGCACTCCTCGCAGAGCCAGGGGGTGCTTTTTGTTCATTTCCCTTACACACCAAGTGTTGTCTAACACTCAGCCATGGGCTTGGCACATAGTGAACATTCAGCAGAGGCTGTTCTCAGTGAATGGACAAATGGGTGGATCTGGTGGGCCTCTGTGGGCCAAAATATCTAGGAAGCCACTGTTTGACTTAACACCTAGACATCATTTGTCAATTACTTGTCAATGATTCCATTTTTGCAAAGCCTTGTTGCCATTTGGGTTCAGTTGCCTGGGGGCACATCTCCTCACTTCCCACCTTCTTATAATTAAAATGCACATCCTGTTAAGATTCTTTCAAAATGTTTTCCACTGCCAACTTCCATAACTTGCTGGCTTGGCTGACCTGATGTGACTCAACCTCAGTGGAATCTAAGAACATGTGTAGCTTTATAATTCAGGTGAAATGGAATGGAGAGCAGATTAAGTCCTCCTTGAGATACTAACCCTCAGAGGACCATTTTAACACGACTGTTTTAATGCCAATAGTCAGCCCCAGCTGGGAGGGGTTATAAGAATGACAGGAAAATGCTCAAGTTACCATCTTTCCTAATTGTCCGCCAAGTTCTCCAAAAACAATCCAAGGCAAAATATCTGGCCTTGGGTAACTAGCAATTTTTGTCAACAAATGCAATCTCTTCCACTCTCCCCACATTCACATGAACCCAAAAGACAATAGTTAGCACGTCAAGAGTCGACTGTTCTGTGCATATGCTTGTTTGTCTCCTGGGTTCATTTACTTTTGACCTTGTGCGCCAAGTAGTCACTTAGGTTAAACTGGTGACTCTATTTACATAATATAGAAGGTGTCTAGATTCTAGACCAATGCCAAAAAAACCTAGGTGATGTGATGTTTTTAGTACCATAAGAAAATACTTTTTGTCAGTATTCACTGACATTCAAATCAAGGAGAATAGAGGAAATTAACTCAATAATTATAGTTACAATTAAGAAAAATATTTTCTTTAAAAATATTGCTTTAATTCGTTGTATATTCCCTGAGAAATTATTTGTTAATCCAAATGATCTGGAAAATTCCATGCTTCCTGGGGCATCTGTGTGGCTCAGTCGGTTAAGCATCTGACTCTTGGTTTCGGCTCAGGGTAGTGGGACTGAGCCGCGCGTTGGGCTCCATGGTGAGCGTGGAGCCTGCTTGGGATTCTCTCTCTCCCTCTCTCTCTGCTCCTCCCCTTCTCGTTCTCTCTCCCTCTCTCTCTCTAAAAAATAAAATTTCAATTGAAAAAATTTTTAAAAGAGAAAATTCCTAGCTTCCTACTTTTCATGTGTAGATACACATGTCCCCTGTTGTACTAACGGTAGGCCAAAATTTGGAAGAGGGGGAGAAGAACTCATAGCTGAATATCCAGAAACTAGGGAAACTAGTTTACAGCCAAGTTTATTTTTTTTCCTGTGGTTATTCATAGGTAAGGTGGCTATATCAAGTTTTGTGAGGAAAATGGGATATTGGCATATTTTTCTTCAAATGAATAAATGAACATAACGTCTCAGAATTATGAAATTTTACATTTAAAATCTATTGTAGTCTTCTAGTTGGTATTCACCTGTCTAATTAATTACATTTTTGCAGTTTGGGATATTAATTCCATTTTGCCAAATATTACATGGCCGAATGCTAAAATTTCATTATTAGACCATCTACCTGTTTCAGGTACTTGAAACAGGGACTGAATTAAGCAGTTGGACTCTAAGATTATGTCAAATATTTATCAGGCCTGAATTATTATTTTTTCCATTCTTCCTAAGTGAAAATCTCATACCAAACCCAGCACTGTCTTCTGATTAGAATCTCAGTCTCCCCTAACACCAACACTGTGTTGGTTCCAAAACTCTGTATAAGGTTCCAGCCCTCGTTTTCCCATTTGACTGTATCTCCCCACCTGGAAGATCATGGAAAAATGTGGTCAGCACTGATGAAAGGACTTGGAGATTTTCACTCTCCGTAGACCGAACAATTGTTTGTTGGGAATTGTTCACTTGGATTCCTACGCTAGGATGGAATGTAACATGTTCCAGCTGACGCTATTCAAGGCAAGAAAATATATCATGATTAACTTGACAAATGACTCCAAACCCAGCACTGCTGCTTGGGAATTTTCCCGTCAAGTACATTGCTTAGGACAAGTTTATGCACCAAATAAAAAAGAAACTTGTTCCATTTGTCCCCAAGTAAAAGCAGCCTGAAGTTTCGCAAGATTTTTCTTTACCTTCTTCTTCCTTTTCTTTTGTAAGCCTGTAACCCCCATCTTTTTTTTTTTAAAGAAAACCTTCAGATTAGTCATTTCATCCAAAAATGTTGTTTAAGCCAAGGGGAAGTGGGCTTGACTCTAAGCTAGTGACAAGTTTCCCTTATTGCTACTTTTCCTCCCTGTTCAAAAGCAGGCTTGAGGAAAAGAAAGCGACACCTTCTGTCACACGTGGGAAGACAGACCACTTGCCTCACACACGAAAAGGTAAGGTCAAGGCATTGTGTGTATCGTCTATGTATACACACACACACACACACACACACACACACACATGCACGCACACACCCCACATATAAAATATGGTAGAATATACATGGCATAACATTTCTACTTTTTTAAAAGTTTATTTAAGTAATCTCTACACCCAATGTGGGGCTCAAACTCATGGCCCCGAGACCAAGAGTCTCACACTGTTCTGACTGAGCCAGCCAGGTGCCCCTCATTTGCACTGTTCTTAAGTACGCAGTTCAGGGACATTAAGTACATTCACACTGATGTGCAGCCATCACCACCACCCATCTCCAGAACCTTCCCTCCTTACCAAACTGAAGCTCTGTACCCATTCAGTAATAATTGCCCATTCTCCTCTCCCTCCAGCTCCTGGTAACCACTATTCTACTCTCTGTCTCCATGAATTTCACTACTCAGGTACCTCCTATAAATGGAATTGTGCAATGTTCGTTGTTATCTCTGGCATACTTCACTTAGCGTAATGTTTTCTAGGTTCACCCCTATTGTAACATTTACCTGAATGTCATTCCTTTTTACGACTGAATAATATCCCAATGTATGTGTATACCACATTTTGCTAGGCCACTCCTCTGTTGGTGGACAATAGGACACAGGTACAGGATGAACAGAACCTATGAATCAAACTCTCTGGGTCTCACAGGAACAACTTTCACGCGCCTCTTAGATGCCGCAAGATGATGATTCCTTTTTTAGCAAGCAATGTAATACTGCAAATGGCAAGGTCTCGTAATATAAAACCTGTGTTACAAGTGGAGTCATGAAAGAATATCGGGTAACAGTTGTCAAGGAGATGTCAGAGCCCTGAGTGCAAGGCCTGCTGGCCCACACTGGGAGGGTAGACACCTCACTGGGAGGTGAGTGGGGAGACTGTCTGCAGGCCACGCCCCAGCATCAATCATGCTTTTAATGAGTAAGGATGGTTACCCAATATCTTGTCTGTGAAAAACAGACAAATTCAACTCAAAAGTAAAATACATACACACATATATGTGTATATATATGTACATATGTTTCTTCTCATAACAACAAAGAAACATAAGGAATTGGCTCACTCCCCCGGAGTCTAAAAAAAGTTTTTTAAATTTATTTTGAAAGAGAGAGAGAGAGAGAGCATGCGTGCATGTGAGTGGGGGGAGGGACAGAGTGAGAGACAGAGAGAGAGAATCTCAAGCAGGCTCTGCCCTGCTGGCATGTAGCCCAAACCCACAAACCATGAGATCATGACCTGAGCAGAAATCAAGAGTCAGAAGCTTAACCAACCGAGTCACCCAGGCACCCCTCCCCTGAGTCTTTTAAAATACGAGAAAACTCTTTTTCTTTAAGTGCCATCAGCATCCTAACAAAACACTATTTGTGTGTCTGTCTTTGGAATTTGCTGCATTTTTCTTCAAGCGTTCTTTCCTTTATTCCTCTGTAGGTGTACAGGTCGTGGCCTGGGCTTACTGGTGAGCCCTCTCTGCCCTCTACCCCTTCCCCTGTGGGAGCCTTTTCTAAACAACACAGGTAATGGCAGAGTTCAGGCTGTCCTGGCCTTCGGCACATTTAATGATAGTTTTGGTGAGAAGGAAACAAATATATTGGCTTCTAGTTCTCTTCTCTGTCTCCCTGGCTTCTGTTGTAGAGATGGAGAAAAGAGCCTCCTTGAGCCCCCTTTCTGGCTCCTCTGAGGTTCAGGGTTAGCTGTTGGCCATAAAGCAAGGAAGGCCAATGTCAGCGCTAAGAGCCAGAAGGCTGAGAGCCCCTGGGAGACAGGGATTTTGACACCTGCTCTGCCCCTCACCTCCACCCTGATGAAGCACAGGTAAGGGGACGGAAGTGATCTTCCAGGACATTACCAAAAAATCCCTCACTTCTCTCTGGAGCAGGTGAAACCTTCCTTACTTTTGTGACTTTTCCCTTAGCCCTTAGAATTAGTTTCTCTAACTCCTACCTAACTTTGTACATATTCGTAGCTATGCAACAAACATACCTGTTGAGTCGCCAGTGCTGCGAATACTTTGCAGCTGTGTTTCCACCTGTGAACACCTGTGATCTCTGTAGCTTTCAGTAAGAATTCACAAATGGGTGAACATTACATAACACAAAAAGTTTGTTTTTTAATATAAAGAAGCAACACACAATGTTAATCAGAGCAATATTTGTATGTATAGGTATCCACATGTGTGGGTTCTAGGTAATGGCAGACCACCAAAGGAAATCCTGCAACTAGGAAAGGTAACTTCCCAGGAGAAAGCTTGAAGTGTGGTATAATATTTTGGAGACCAAATTAGACCTTCAGATTCATTAGACCAAATCAGCTCACATAATGATCTACAACCAAATGTAAATATACACTTTAGGATGTTTCCTACTCACTCATGTGAATTTCATTACCGTGTAGTTTTTAATTCAGCATATAGTGTGAGTCAAAGTTGTGAACTTTTCACAAGAATACTCTACTTCAGATTCAAGTACCTTATACATAGAACCACAGAATCCTGGGGGTGAAAATGACTTAAAGTTACTTTGTTCAATGATCAGAAACTTGAGTCTCCCAGCAATAGTCTTCCAATATGATTATGCAGTCAAGACTTGAATGTCTCAAAAGACAGATGACTCCATATTTCCCAAACCATCCAGTCCATTTTGGAAGAGCTCTATCAGAAGACACTCCCCCTGGGGCACCTGGGTGGCTCACTTGGTGGGGTGGCCAACTTCAGCCCAGGTCATGATCCCACACTTTGTGGGTTTGAGCCCCGCGTCGGGCTCTGTGCTGACAGCTTGGAGCCTGGAGCCTGGAGCCTGCTTCAGATTCTGTGTCTTTCTCTCTGCCCCTCTCCCACTCACTCTCTGTTTTTCTCTGTCTCTCTCAAAAATAAATAAGCATTAAGAAAGAAAGAAAGAAAGAAAGAAAGAAAGAAAGAAAGAAGGAAGGACTCAACCCTTAGCTCCCATTTTTTTAAAGCTTACATCTGTTTTAATGGTCTTCCCCCTTAATCACTGGTGTCAACTTCTCCTGCCCCTGAGAGAACCTTCTTCTTGATAACCTTCAGAGTATTTGAGTATTGAGCTAGTATGTCCTCTTAAGTCTTCTGTCCACATGTATCCTGTTTCTTTGACTATTCCTAATGTGGGATGGTTTTGTGTCCCTATACAACCTGGTCGAGTGTATCTTCTCTGATTTATCACATTTTTTTTTTTTTGGCTTATAATCCTCCCAAGTGTGGTGTCAGACATAATCAGACACAGTGCCTTGGGTTTGGTAATTTTCCGTCAATAATTTGGCACTTTGATGGCTTTTTTTTCACTTATGACAGCTTCCCTTTCTTGACATGAGCCCTCAGCACACACTCCAGTTTTCTGTGAAGGCTTACATTGGTCACTGGCAGTGAAAACCTCCAAGCGCGCTTTCAGGGAACTGTTTAATGATGGGTCTGAGTAAGGCCATAGGGATCATTGCTCCTTTGCCAAGTTCAGTGGTTCCCAACTGGTGGCCCACACGCCACAGGTGGCCAATGGTCAGGGGACTTCTATTAAAAGATTGCCAATCATGATACTGTTTCAGTGCTAGAACCTTGGTGCATTTGACATCTGCCTTCTCATTAGGTAAGTGTTATTTATTCCCCTCTGGAAGGCCTACAGCAAGTATATGTTCTGTGACAAGTGTAATGTGTTTATGAGCATACGCACAATAAATTATTGGAAATGCTGTGTTTTTAATATGCCCTTACTATATAAAGTTTGACTCCTGTCAGCCATGGGTCTTGTTAAAAATATTCAGGAGTTTGCCTACAGGGTGGTCTGCCAAAGCCTTCGCAGATATTCTAGTGGTCTCGGTACGGAACTGCTGAGGACCCAGGATTGTGGGAGGCTCCCAGAGGATGATGTGAGCCCGGGGAACATTTAAGGTGGCACTTCATTCATCTGTGGAGAGGCAGGTGTGAGGCTTGCTCATGTTTCTTGCAACATGTTCAAGGAGCCGAGACTATTACACAAGAATAATAAGAAACCAGTATAGGACACATAGAATTTCAATCCCCAGCATGAGGGTTAAAGACTTGGATGTTTAGCACTTACTTTATCAAGGGGTCTCCACTGTTCAGGACATTTGCTTGTTAGTGCTCTCAATTCAGAGAGAAAATGGCCTTTACATTAGTTTTCTCACTCTGAGGGTTGATATTGTAACGGGTCGCCCATGTACAACAGATGTCACTTCTATCCGTCTGTCTGGAGCCCTCCTTTATGCTGGCCAGGAAGGATCCCCTGAACTCTAGACCTGACTTTTGACACCAGGGAATGGCCTGATCCCAAAACGCATGAGAGAATCCAGCACAAAATACACCTGGATGGCACCCTCTTGAATGAGAAAGTCTATGAAAGTGCACTTAAGGTAATAGATTTATGAATGATGTCATAAATCAAGCCTTACACAAAGTTACCTAGAAAGTTTGCCTTCCTGCTTTATGGTAAGGGAAACAAGACTGAATAAAATACATGTGTGTACTCCTGCCAGGTGGCAAACATTGAAATATTCAGTATTTCATGCCTCGGCCATTGCAATAACCTCCTAGTAGTCTCTTTGCCTTGTCTCTAATTGCCTCCATTCTGCCCATCCTAGGCCACATGGCCAGTTAACAGTGCCACTGTCCCTCCTCATTGCTGTAGAAAAGTTTCTGGGGCATTCTAGACCCTCCAGAGACCAATTTCAACCTCTCACATCTTTCCTAAATAAACTTGCCCTTCAACCAAGCTGGTCTTATGTAGGTTTGCCAACACATTGTCACATTCCTGTCTCCACACCCAAATGCATACGTGGAAGCTCTCTCCTCTCGGACCAGGTTCTCCCTTTCTTTCAAAACCTAGCTGCTTTGCCAGATTTCTCAGCCCCTAGCGCTCGCTTCTCACTCATAAGGGGAGCGCCAATAATATTTAGTGTTTTGGGAAGTTGGGAGGCACTTGGCATGGATGCACTGCCTCATATCTGTTGGGAGATGGTTCTCCATGGGTCTATGTCTCTAAACATCTTTCAAGCACAGACACTCCCCACCTTTGTCCTGGACTGTGTTTATAAGGATGTTTATATAGCAAATAACCTTGAAACAGAGAGGCAGTACTTCCCTCTGGAGAAAAAGGGCAGGCATGCTTACTGCCCATTATAAAAGACTCCAATTCCTTAAGCTCAGGGTTCCCCTCTTGTAATGCAACCCACTGCATGTGCAGCTATCACACGGCCCTTTGTGTCACCCTATGGAAACTAGGGCCTGGAGACCTTGCATAAGTAAAGGGTGATGCTCTGACTAAAGCCATTTATTTCTGACCCAGGAGTCTTGCATTCTGTGCCAGCACCCAGGACCATGTCCTTTTTCTCAAGAGGGAAGTGCTGCCTCTATATTTCAAGTCTGACTCAGATTCAACCCATACTCATTTTTTCTACCCTGTAAGGCCCTGGCTTTCTAGCAGTAGGGTCTTTTTTTGAACGCATGTGTGCAAAAGGGGGTAGGGAAGAAGGGGGGGATGCGTAGTGAATAAGATGGAAATATGTTCAAGAAGCAAGCTATCACAGAGACTCTTAATTGGCTCTAAACGTTACCTGTCCCTTTTTTCCTTTGTAAAAAAAAAAAATCCAATTTTTTTTAGCTGAGAACATTATGGCTAAATAAAATAATACCCTTTTCAGCCTGCCTTCCAGCCAAATGTTAACATATCACTGAATTCTGGCCAATGAGATCTAAGTAGAAGTAGAAAGGAGAGCACTCCCTTCTTCTTGTCCCTTTTTCCTTCCTACTGTCTGGATTGCAGATATAATTGGTGCAGTTCTAGCAGCCATGTTGGACCACGAAATGAATTTGGAAATAGAATCCATACATAGTGGAAGAGCAAGATAGGTGGAACATGAGCCCCTGATACCATGAAGCCGCTATACCATTTCTGAACAATCTATTGACCTCTTCACATGAGAGAAAAATAAATACCTATTTTCTTTAACCACTGTTAGTTTGGATTTTCTGGGAACTGAATCCTAACTAACACACAAATCCAAGTTTTACTGAGTGTGGAGTGTCATGTAGACCACATTTCCTAAGAACGGTGCGGTCCTCTATCTTTTTTGACACTCAAAATCATTGAAAAGTGACAGCTCTGATTAAACTACATACATGTGACCAAGCAGTCCGAAAGAAAGCCCATTACAAACAATTGAATCAATTCTATTTTACAAAGAATTTAGTCTAACTCGCATTCATGGCGTGTCTTGGGCATATGTGTGTAAACATAATGAGGAATGGCTTGTCTCAAATATTTTCTGACAATTGAATGCAAAGATTTTATCACTTCAAAAATAGTTTAGAGTTACTTTGAAAATACTTCATAACACTGAGTGCCACCAGCAATGTCCAAGGTCAGGTTGGCCTAACTTCCCTCCTTGGCATCCTTCCTCTTACACCCTAGTCATATGTTCAGCCATGATTTAAATCCTGAGGGCCAATCTCAAGCTAAGGCAGGAGTTGTTCCAGTGCCATCCTCTCCACAGTCTGAGACCTCAGCTGTAAATGAGCATTGCTGCTCACGGACTGCTTTCTGTAAGTGTGTGAGCCCTAATAAACACTGTGCAAGTAGACAAGGGAGCATTGTGGGGGCAATGGTAAGAACACTAGGGTTCTAAGTGCTAATTCCAGCTGTTTCATTTACTAGTTCTAATACCTTCAGTAGAGTATGGATGTTCTGGTCTCAGATAGAGTAGAGTACTCAGTAGAGTAGAGTACTCAGATAGAGTATGGATGTTCTGGTCTCAGTGTCCTCACCTGATAGAAAAGGAATGATAACTAGAGTTTGACTGTCTCCCTGGGTATCCCTGAGGTTTCATGAAACAAGTCATGAGAAAGAGAGCTTTGTAAACTAGAAGCTTTGTAAACCCATCATGTCTCATGACATGAAGATAGGAACTCCCGACGTTTATTTTTTTAATTTAAATTTTATTAACATACAGTGCAAATATTGGTTTCAGGAGTAGGATTCAGTGATTCATCCCTTACATACAACACCCATAGGTCATCACAAGTGCCCTCCTTAGTACCCATCACCCATCTAGCCCATCTCCCACCCATCTCCTCCCACCAACCCTCAGTTTGTTCTCCATCATTAAAAGTCTCTTGTGATTTCTCTCTCTTCTCTTTTTTCCCCTTTCTCATACATTTATCTGTTTTATTTCTTAAATTCCACATATAAGTGAAATAATATGGTGTTTGTCTTTCTCTGACTGACTTATTTCACTTAACATAATACATTCTAGCTCCATCCACGTCATTGCAAATGGCGAGATTTTATTCTTTTTGATATCTGAGTAATATTCCCTTGTATATATATGCTACATCTTCTTTATCCATTCATCAGTCGATGGACATTTGGGCTCTTTCCATAGTTTGGTTATTGTTGATAATGCTGCTATGAACATCAGGGTGCATGTACCCCTTCGAATCTGTATTTTTATGTCCTTTAGGAATCCCTGACATTTAGAAATCCAATGAAAAAGGAAGGAAACCATATGGGATAAATTGGACAAACATTAATTTTAGAGGGATGTCAGTCCTTATAATCAGTAACTTCTTGGATGTCTATCAATCCAAACCTATTAGGATCTTGCACGAGTTATCTCAGAGTAACAACAGCTGACTCATGAACTGCACAACTGAAAATCCACATATAACTTTGGACCACCCCAAAACTTAACTAATCTAACAGCTTATTGTTGACCAGAAGCCTTACCAATAACATAAACAGATGGATAACACATACTTTTGTGTGTTTTATGTATATATTGTATTCTTGCAAAAAAGAATTTATTCCTGTAATAGTTCTTACAATAATAAACATATTAACACTAGACATCAAAAATGAAAAGAAAACGTGAAAAAAGAAATGTGTGCTTATTTACAGGTATAATAATTCATACACTGATAATGAAGAAGCAGCAATATGATTACCTTAAAGTACCCTAGTGTAATCAATACAATTGCTTTCCTGTAGTCTCACTTATATGCTAATCAATGAACTGCTATAAAGTTTTTATGGTATACAGTATTAGAGTCCTATTCATAATATAGTTTTGGTAACTTTGTTACACTAAAAAAAACACTTACCTGTCCTAACAGGCTGATATGCAGTTTCTCTAATTATGAAAGAGAGGAGCATACTGTACGGTAATGAAATTCTTAGAAAGCATAGTTACAAGACTGAGAGAACTAACACATTATGAATTTTATATTAATATCACTCACCTTATGCCTATGAAAGGAGAGGCCATCAACTTCCATACAAGTCTTGCACACAACGTTCTACATGATGAATACTTAGGTGATATTGATGACATTAAAATGTCTCATGCAGTTCTTGCTGTATAGTTACTAGATTTTCATGCAAATTTACTCACACACATACGCCACAGATGAGTCTGTTAACTATATGGCATGATGATTATTTGCTATCCATTAAGTGGAAATGGATCATCATAAAGGCCTTCATCCTCATCATTTTCACACTGAAGAGGAGGAGGAAAGGTGGAGGAGAAGGTGGAGGGAGAGGAGGGGTTGGTCTTGCTGTTCTGGGGGCGGCACAGGCAGAAGATATGGAGGAGGTAGAGGGGAGGCAGGAGAGGCAGACATACTTGGTATAACTTTACAGAAATACATCATAATTTCTGTCTGACTTTTTTGCCTTACATTTCTCTAAAAATGTCTTTATATGGTACCAATCCTTCTTCCACAATTTGCTTTAGTTTCTACATCAGTGTCTGTATCAAAGAAAGGTCCATATTGTAAAAGAAGTCAAAAGCAGTCTTGAATAATCAGAACACTTCTGCCAGACTGTCTGCTGTCAGTTTGCTGACTCTGCTTCTTCGATATCTTCTTCCTCATCATCTGGAACTGGTTCAGAAGCACCCATCTCCATCAGGTTGTCTTCCGTTAATTCCTCTGGTGTGGTGTCTATTAGCTTTTGAATTTCTCCAAGACCCATACCTTGAAAGCCTTCACACCCCACCTTTTTTGCTATATCCACAATCTTTTTCATGATTTCCTTGATCGACTCTCATAAATCCTGTGAAGTCATGCACAACATGTGGACATAGTTTACTTCAGCAGGAATTTATTGTTTCGGGCTTGATGAGTTTCATGACTTTTCCTATAAGAATGATGGCATCCTCAGTAGTGTAATCCTCCCAGACTTTCCTGATGTTCTCTCTGTTGGGGTCCTCTTCCATCGCATTGGCAATCCTTTACACAGAGTGTCATGTGTAATGAACCTTAAAGGTCCTTATAACTCCTTGATCCAGAGTCTGGATTAGGGACATTATGTTTGAGGGTAAGTAGACCAGTTCAATAGCTTCAGTGTCACACTCATGGGGCTTTGGGTGGCCAGGAGCATTTCTAGTATCAAAAGAACTTTAAAAGGTAGTCCCTTACTGGCAAGGTACTTCCTGACTTTATTGACAAAGTATCATTGGACCCAATCCAGAGAAATGGTTCTCATTGTCCAGGCCTTCTTGTGTAACCATAAGAACAGGCAGCTGATGTTTACCTTTCCCTTCAAGACTCAGGGGTTAGCAGCTTTATAGATAAGGGCAGTCGGATTATAAATCCAACATTGGCATAAAACAGTAGTTAGCCTATCCCTTCCTGCTTTAAAGCCTTAAATCCTGGTGCTCGCTTCCATTCCTTATTAATAAATGTCTTTAGTTGCATTTTCCCCCCAGAATAGTACACCTTGTGTTAAAAACTTGTTCAGGCAATTTTCTTTCTACTCAGTGATTTTCTTAATGGAGTCTAGGAACTCATCTGCTGCCTCTTGGTCAGCAGAAAATGCATCACCTGTTATCTTATAATTTTTAAGCCAAACCTCTTTCTAAAATTATCAAACCACCCTTTTCTGGCATTAAATTCTTTAGGTTTAGATCCTTCACCTTCCTTTTGCTTTAAGTTGTCATATAATGACTTCACTTTTTCTCAAATCATATTCCAGTCTAGCGGTATGCCTTACTTATAGCAATCCTATTCCCATATAAAAGCTGAGCCCAATGTGGGGCTCGGTGTCACCAACCATGAGATCATGCCCTGAGCCAAAATCAAGAGGCAGATGCTTCAATGACTGAGCCACCCAGGCACCTCAAAAGATGCATTTTCAGTATGGGACAAAAAGGTATTTTGCAAAGAGTACAAGGGTTTCGTACCTGCTGGCACAGCTGCAGTGAAGGCGTCATGAATTTCCTTTTCTTTGTTTACAATAGTCCTTACACTAGATTCATTTATCTTGAAATGACGGGTGATCACAGCTGCAGACCTCGGTCTGTGGTACATATCAAGCAATTCAACTTGTCCTTGTGACGTAATGAGGACTTTTCTCTGTTTCTTGGGAGCACTTCCAGCATCACTAGTGGCACTTCGTGGGAGTCCCATGGTGTTATTTAAGGTTTACAGTATTGCACTAAACATGATGAAAAACACTCGAGAATCTCAAGGGATCACTTTTTCCTGCAATATGCAATTTACTGGAGCAACGGACTGCTCACGTGAAGACGATTAGCATCACGCAGTGTTTTAAGTGGATACTTGCAACACTTGAGCTCACAGCAATAGCAATAGCAGGTGGCTACCAAATTATTATAATGATAAATACAATATGTGCTATAGTTAATTTTATGTAGTTATGATTTGATACTGCATCGTTACGTTTGTTTACATTTCCCTAGACTGAAAATGGCACCATGTAAGGTCTATGCTTGTGTGCATAAGTTTTGATAAATTTTAACTTCTGTAATCAAGTTGTGTACATTTTATGGTAGTAAATGATAAAATAGATTCGTATATGCATACATTTTATTCATTCACAATATATCTTACTTTTTCTTAGTTATTTTGGTATTTATAGGCTATGTGAGTTGTGGGTTTGTTCAAACGGTCACACATCTCCAATATTTCCAATATTGGGGAAAAAATTCACATGTAAGTGGACCTGCACAATACAAACCTGTGTTGTTCAAGGGCCAATTATATTTCCTTCTGACCTCTTGTCCAAAATGCGTAATGGAGGTGAGGAACTTATGCTAACTCACCAAACCAAATAAGGTTTGTTAATGAAAATAATTTTGATATTGGTCTTAAACAGCAGATTTTGCATGGTACCTTCAAAATGACCAAGGGACAGACGGTGGCATTTTAAATGTTGGCCACTGTAGCAATGCTACTATTTATTTACTATTGTAACAGGCCATAAGGGATACAGTTGAGGCTCATTTTTCAATCAGTGGTTTCTCAAACATCATGAGAACTTTCTGTCTTCTTGATGAAGTTCTTGGTCAGAACTTTAGTGAAGAACCCTGTAGCTATGAGACAGAATTGGAGGAGTAAAATTCAGGGAGGTCTGTGAATTGAGCTCACTTGTGGACCTGCTCACCCCTGGTAGATAGGTCTCAATTTGGATTCCAGCTTTGCTATTTAGCTCTTATGTGATCCTGCTCCCTTAACTGAACTTCGGTTTCTTCATCTATAAAATGGTAATAACAAAACTTTCTTTATACTAGAGGCTTGCTAATTTTCAATCCCATTCCTCCTAGTTACTCTAAAAAAAAATAGGATAACTGGAAGATAAGAGACTGTGGCTACATGCACTGGAATCTTGGGGAATCTGTACCTCACTTCTAGTGTCCGTAAAAGACTAAGAGATTAAAGCTGTCAGAGACATTTATTGGAGAAACAACTTCAAAAATTGTGTCAGGTGGCACTATATTGGATGACCTCAAACCAAAGAGAGGCCAAACTGTGAAATAGACAAAGTATGTTTTCAGTACCGCCACCCTTCTAATTTCAGGCCCTTTCTCTCTCTTGATAAGATGTTCTTGCTTGGACACCGAGTATCCCTTTGTTTCTCATGGATGCTCTGGGTCAAGCCTTCCCTTCTGGGGAAGCGCAGTGATGCAGGCTGGGTCTCAGTTCTCATCCCTCTTACCAACTATCCTCATTATAACTGTCTTATGCACAAAGCTACTCTAAATTAAGACTCTTCTCAAAGAAGATCCAATAAGGCAATTCACTGTGAGGTTAAATAGCTAAAATGTTTTCTTGGTTTCCCTTTGCAAGACAATTTGCAATTCCTCCTGTAGGAGATTTTAAGGCTAAAACACCATAAAGGAACCCTTTTACTATCCTTTCTAATCCCCATCCTGAACCCACTTGTAAAAAGATTTTTATTTGCCAAAGAGGCAAAGTAATGAGCAGTCAACTTGCTTGCTATCAGCATGAGATCACCAGTGTTGTACCCTGACCCAATCTAATTACGACTGCTGCCCAAAGCTAGGTTGTCTGAACAACCAGCAAGGCGGGGGCAGGGCAGTGAGACAGTTCCAGTGGCTTGTGGACACCTGTCATTAGGCTTCAGGGATGACCTTTTAGGAATTTGTAGCCTTAAAGAAAAAAAAAAGATTTTGAGCACAGGCTGTTGTGGAACCATTTTTAAGGCAACCAACTATGTAACTGTCCACTTAGTCTACCTACAGGGGATGCGTATCTTATCCAAAAGCATTTCCTCTGCTGTTTCCTAAGACAGGCAACACTGTGAAGGGGGGAGAAAGTTATTTCAGCCTCTAAGATCTTTCTAGTTGAAAACATTCAATTTTCAAGTGGCAAAATAAAATCGCCAATAAAAGCTAATGAGGGGGCGCCTGGGTGGCTCGGTTGGTGAAGGGTCCAACTCTAGATTTCAGCTCAGGTCATGATCTCGCAGTTCGTGAGATGGAGCCCCCTTTGGGTTCTGTGCTGACAGTTCGGAGCCTGCTTGGGATTCTCTCCCTCCCCCTCTCTCTCTGCCCCTCCCCGCTCCTGCTTGCTCTCTCCCTCCCTCTCTCTCTCTCTCTCTCAAAATAAATAAACAAACATTTAAAAGCTAATGAGGAACACAGTCCACCTCAAGGTGATTTTCTCACAAGTCACAGTAAAGGAAAGAGGCCTTGCACTAGCCTGCCTGGCTAGCTTTGGCACGAGAGACAGTAAGCAGATCAGGCAGGAGGTATAATCAACACGAGGCCCCAAGGGAAAGATGTTCAAGCAAAGGAGACATTTGTGGAAGGCTGGAGCCAAGAGGCTGTAACCAGAGCAGCTAAGACTGCCGCAGACAGAGACACGATGATTCTGTGACAAGGGAGGCCTACAGACACAAACCAAAAAAAAAAAAAAAAAAAGTTCTCCACATACACTCTGCAGAAAGGCCTTATCATTTGTCACACTCGGGTATTTTCAGCCACACTTGCATCCAGGGATAACCACAGTGTCAACAGTGTCATCCTTGACTACAAAGGACAACAGTGACAAATCTCAGGGCCCTTGGAATTTGAAGATAGCATTGTTAACCACCATGAATGCCAGATTTTCTATTGTCAACAGAGCTTTTCAAGTTATTTATGCTGCAGTCACTTGTATTAGATCAGCCCCCTCTTTTAGCTGCTTCCCTGTGACATGTCAGGATGAAAGTGAGACTGTTGTCACCAGTAACATGTCCTACATTGCCTGAATGACCACTGAAATTGGAGTTCCCAGATGTAAGCTTGAGACCTCTCACTCTGTAACCTCTCCACTTTAGGCTGTCTCTGTGATTCCCCTGGGAGCTTATCAATGGCATAAAATGGTATCTCATTCTTCATTCTGGAAACCTTGAAAAACTTCCAGAGGAATAAATCATTCTTTAAGGCTCCTTAAATGCCCGGTCCAAACCATGCCTGCAAGGATTTTTGAAGAACCTGCACAAGGAGGCTATTGTCTGCATATACAAATAAATGACACAACCCAATGGTTTAATGCTATCTGCCAAGTTAAACTATTTCAGAGCAGCTGTGCACATTTAAAATGATGCCTGGCACGACTGGTGATCCATAAATCAGCAGCAGCATACTTTCATCCAATTAAGAGAGTTAAATAAGAAAAAATCCACAAATTAAGATGTGTCTAAGACAGGCATGACATCATCATTCCTCTCTGTATGCAAAAATAAATAAAAATAAAAATAAGCCTTTATTTTCGCCACGCTAACTCCCGGGTTCCTTTTCCGGGGATGCAACTTTTCCAGCATGTCAAATCCTGGCATGAAATCTTGTTCTTAGGAGGTTCACTTCAGCCTCTTTAGTTTGTCTTTCTGTTAGCAGGGCAAATAGAAGTGATAACTCAACCTGAAAAGCAGTAATTCTTTAAAAGGAAGGGATGGGTAAGCCAGAACCCAAAGCTTTCCAGGGAAAATTATAACCATATTGTAAGTTTGGTGCCCTGTCTCTGTGCAGTCAGTCCCTTTGTTCTGGCTTGTTCATCTGCAGGACAAAGACATACAGCAGCAGGTCAGAAGGCTGGGCCCTACAAATGTCTCTATCCTGCTTTGGTTGGCCTTGAGTGTATACACTTGGCTAGAGAAGCCAGGTCAAATTAAAATGAAGAGAAGTTTCATAATTATAAAGTTGGGTCACTGGAGAATAGAGTGGCCAACCATCGTGTGTTGCCTGGGTCTGAACGGTTCCTGGGATGCATGGGTTTTAGTGCTCAAACTAGAAAAATCCTAGGAAACCTAGTAGCTGTCACCCTATTAGTCACCCCGATTGAAGAGCAAGTTTTAGGATATCTAAGGATGAGATACCACCTCACACCTGGCTAAAACTAACAACACAAGAAACAACAAGTGTTGGTGAGGATGTGGAGAGAGGGGAACCCTCTTGCACTGTTGGTGGGAGTGCAAACTGGTATAGCCACCCTGGGAAACGGTACAGAGATTCCTCAAAGAGTTAAAATTAGAGCTACCTTCCAGTCCAGCAATTGTGCTACTAGGTATTTACCCAGAGGGTACAAAAATGTATATTCCAAGGGGGACATGTACACTGATGTTTATAGCAGCATTATCAACAACAGCCAAACTATGGAGAGATCCCAAACGTCCACTGACAGATGAATGGATAAAGAAGATGTGGTGTGTATGTATATGTGTGTGTGTGTGTGTGTGTGTGTGTGTGTGTGTGTGTGTGTATATATATATATATATGATAGAATATTACTCAGCCATCAAAAGGAATGAAATCTTGCCATTTGTGATGCCATGGATGGAGCTAGAGTGTATTATGCTAAGAGAAATAGGTCAGGCAGAGAAAGACAAATTAGATATGACTTCACTCATATGTGTAATTTCAGAAACAAAACAGATGAACATATGGGAAGGTGGAAAGAAAAGAGAGAGGGAAATAGACTGTAAGAGACTCTTTACAATAGAAAATAAACTGAGGGTTGATGGAGGGAGGTAGATGGGGGATGGGCTGGGCATTAAAGAGGGCATTTGTTGTGTTGAGTACTGAGTGCTACAAGTAAGGATTAACTACTAAATTCTCCTTAAAGTACTATTATACTGTACGTTAGCTAACTAGAATTTAAATAAAAATTTGAAAAAAAAAGGAAGAAAAAAGTTTTAGGCTATTTAGAAAACCTCAATTATCCATTAGTCTAAACAAGTCATTATTAACAATCCAGGCCCCAGCCAGAACTATGTAGAACATCACAGATGCCCCAATTAATATCAATTCATTGAGCCTTTGTTTTGTGTTCAATATTGTACTATGTACGGAGTAGGGATAAAAAAGGAAAGTGCAATTAATTCTTTGCTCTCTCTTAAGTCACCTTCATAGAGTACAGCCAAGTAAACCTATGCCAGCCACGACAGGATCTCACATTACATGGATAGACTTGCTTTTATTTGGAGACGGAGGGGGCTCTCCTGGGTAACTCCTCTACATGCTGCTTTGCAGCCTTGCTTTATTGCTCTCAACACCTCTCCAGGTCAACATCAACCACCACGCACGCGGTTAGCTTGAGTTGGCAGAGGAGGGAGGTAGACAGAGTGCCATATCTTTATGAAGATAGAAGACTAATTTCCTCTGTGGCTGACTCTCTCTACACAGAATTCTTCAATAAAGAAAGGTTCCAAAAAAACATCGTTTGAATAAGCATATAGCCTTCTAAGGGAACTCCTAGAAAGAAATACACTCATTTGACTTTGTGTAGTTTCTTTATTCAAAAACTTCATCATCTTATAGTCAGACATATTAAATCCTTATACATAACTAATAAAAGGAAAACATAATGTTCTTTTGGTAGCTGCCATTATTATAATGCAAATGTATGATCTGTGGTTAGAACTGAAATCTTATTCTTCCTGATTATAAAGTCAATTTTTTTTCTTATGGAAAACTTAAGAAAAATTCATGAAAATAGAAGAAAATTTGAGTTACTTAAATTATTATTGTTTTTTGTTGCATGTCATCCTATTCCTTTTCTGTGTGCATACATATATTTTTACTTAATTGGAATCACTGTATATCAATTTATACATTCTGATTTTCACTCCTTAACATAAAGTTTCCACTATTTTCATGTTTCATTAAGTATTCTTCTAAATCAGTGTTTGGTTCTGGGTCGCTTTACAGTCTTAAAAATTATTGAGTCCCCCAAAGAGGTTGTGTTCATGTTAGTTGATTCTACTGATATTAAACATATTGGGAATTAAAATGAAGAAATTAAAAATATATTATTTACTTTATGCTAACAATATTCCTTATGAAAAATAACTATTTTCCAAAAAAAGTAGAAGAAGTATTGTTTTAACACTTTTGCAAATTTTCTTGGTGACTGATTTGATACAAGACAGCTGGATTCTCATATCTTCTTCTGCAATCAATTCATTAGGATATGTTGTTTTGTGAAATATATGAAGAAAATCCATCTTTAAACAGATAACGTAGTTGAAAAGGGAGGAATATTTATTTATTTATTTATTTAAAAAATTGTTTAATGTTTATTTCTGAGACAGAGAGAGACAGAGTGTGAGTGGGGGAGGGGCAGAGAGAGAGAGGGAGACACAGAATCGGAAGCAGGCTCCAGGCTCTGAGCTGTCAGCACAGAGCCCGACGCAGGGCTTGAACTCACAAACGGTGAGATCATGACCTGTGCCGAAGTCGGCCGCTCAACCGACTGAGCAATCCAGGCACCCCGGGAGGAATATTTAAATAGTCGTTTCAGTCAACTGTAGCTGTTCTTTGACACTACACCACAACTGGACAAGTGTTAATTTCTTAAAGTTACTTACAATGTGATATCTGAAACCATATCAATGAACTATGTGTTTGTTTCCTTAAAATCCATTAGTCCAGCCTGCACTTTGAATGGATCTCTTACCCATGCATGAATCATAACTTAAGGCATAGATTATTTGGAAAATCATAGTTAATTGAGTTATATATGTATATTAAATGTTTATTTATTTTTGAGACACAGACAGAGAGAGAGAGAGAGAGAATATGAGCAGGGAAGGGGCAGAGAGAGAAGGGAACAGTGGATCCAAAGCAGGCTCTGCACACTGACAGCAGTGAGCAGGGCTCAAACTCATGAACTGTGAGATGATGACCTGAGCTGAAGTTGGGTGCTCAACCGACTGAGCCACCCAGGTGCCCCTAATTGAGTTATATTTCAAATAATAACATTAATTAATAAAACAACTAATCTCATCATGCCTTTAAGTATTGAGAAGCTATCAAATTTGTAGTGGCAAATACAAATTTTTCAAAATTCAAATTTCACTTTAAAACTTAAATTTTACGATTGGCAACATTCCTTCAAGTAACCAGCTCACTTGGTTCATTTAAAAAAAATATATCTACTAGGGCACCTGACTGGCTCAGTCAGTGGAGCATGCAACTCTTGATCTCTGGGTTGTGAGTTTGAGCCGTATGTTAAGTGTAGAGATCATTTTTAAAATAAAAATCTTTTGGGGTGCCTGGTGGCTCAGTCAGTTAAGCGTCTGATTTTGGCTCAGGTTGTGATCTTGCGGTTCGTGAATTCGAGTCCCACATCAGGCCCTGCACTGATGGTGCAGAGCCTGCTTGGGATTCTCTCTCCCTCTCTCTCTCTCTCTGCCCCTGTCCCACTTGTGTGTGCTCGCTCTCTCTCTCAAAATAAATAAATAAACTTTAAAAAAAATTTAAAACTTTCTCATTAAAAAATGAGAAAACACTTAAAAAAATCTTTAATAAATAAATAAAAATAAGTGAAGAAACAAAGGAATAAAAATAAAAATAAATATCTGCTAAAACTTAATCTGAATCTGAATAACCATAGTCTGTCAGTCATTCTTTCAAGTCAAAGGGCATTCACTGAAAAAAGAGGCTAGTGAAGCTCATAACACAAATGTCACAAGTGCTTATTCTCCAGACATCTTTCACACCTCAGTGTCAGCAGACGTGTTTTATCTGTGTGCCCCATTTTGTTTCACAGAATATTAAAAACATATATACTCAGGGTTGAGAATAGACTGAGGGTTGCAATTTTATGAAGGCGATAGTTTTTACTGATTTTTCAAGAACATTCTTTTTGTTGTTGTTCCTGTGAGTCCACGACGTTGAAGAATATAGTGACTACTCACACAGTTAGACGACACGGCCTTGTTTCATGCTAAGGCACCAGCAGTTTTACCCACCATTGCTTTTGTGCCATTGGTGCAAACTCCAACCCTGGGAAAAAGGTAAATAATGTGTTACTATTGTAAAAATGGTTTTGACCTCACAGACTTCCTAAAATATAATGTTTATATCGGCTACAGGGTAACCATAAAGAAGGAAATAAATATTAGTATCCTCAGGTGCATAAAGGGGGAGCCATTACTATTTACTTCTGTACTGTCTGAATTTAAAAAAAATCATGTATGACTTTTGTTGTTAATAAAATAGAAAAGTTAATGGGTCTAGAAGCATCTCCATTAAATCCTCCATTGATCCTCAACAAAATAATTCACAAACTGAATTAAATAATACAGTAAAAAGATCATATACCATGATCAAGTGGAACTTATTCCAGGGATGCAAGGATGGTTCAATATTTGCAAATCAATCAATGTGATACACCACATTAACAAAGTAAAGGCTAAAAATCATATTATTATCTCTATTGATGCAGAAAAAGCATTTGACATAATTCCACATCCATTTATGGTAAATTTCATAAATTTATTACAAATTTGATATCTACTTAAGATAAAATAATCTCAACAAAGTGAGTACAAAGGGGACATATCTCAGCATCATACGGTCCATATATGACAAGCCCATAGGTAACATCATATTCAATGGTAAAAAGCTGAAAACTTTTCCTCTACAATCAGGAATGAGACAAGGATGCCCACTCTTACCACTTTTATTCAATATACTATTGGAAATCCTAGGCAGGCAATCAGGCAAGAAAGATAAATAAAAAGCATCCAAATTGGAAAGGAAGAAATAAAACTGTTTGCAGATGACCTAATATTATATATATATAACCCTAAAGACCACACACACACACACACGCATGCACGCACACACACACACACACACACACACACAGTTAGAACTAATAAACAAATGCAATAAAGTTGTACGATACAAAATTGATACACAAGAATCTGTTGCATTTCTATACACTAATAATGAACTACCAAAAAGAGAAATTAAGAAAACAACTCCAAACAATTTGCAACTGCACCAAAAAGAATAAAATATCTAGGAATATATTTAACCAAGGAGGTAAAAGACTTGTACACTGAAAACTATGAGACACTGATGAAACAAATTGAAGAAGGTACAGATAAATGGAAACATATTCCATGCTCATGGATTGAAATAATTAATATTGTTAAAATGTTCATACCACCCAAAGCAATCTACAGATTCAATACAATCCCTGTTAAAATTTCATGGCATTTTTCACTGAAATAGAAAAACAATCCAAAGATTCATATGGAACCACAAAAGACCTTGAACAGCCAAAGTAGTCCTGAGAAAGAAGAACAAAGCCAGAGGTATCACACTTTCTGATTTGAAACTGTATTACAAAGCCATTGTAGTACAAACAGTATGGCATTGGCACCAAAACAGACACACAGATCAATTGAACAGAAGGGAGCCCAGAAATAAACCCACACACATTACGGTCAATTAATTTATGACAAAGGAGGCAAGAATTTACAATGGGTAAAGGATAAATGATGTCAGGAAAACTGGACAGCCACATGCAAAAGAATGAAACTGGACCACTATCTTACATCACATCCAAAAACGAACTCAAAATGGATTAAAGACTTGAATGTGAGACCAGAAACCACAAAACTGCTAGAAAAACACATAGGCAGTAAGCTCCTTGACATTGGCCTCAGTAATGATTTCTTGGACCTGGCACCGAGTGGGAGGGCAACAAAAGCAAAAATAAACAAATGGGATTGCATCAAGTTAAAAGCTTCTGCACAGCAAAGGAAACCATCAACAAAATGAAAAGGCTACCTATTGAATGTGAGAAAATATTTACAAATCATTTATCTGACAAGCAGTTAACATCCAAAACATATAAAGAACTCATACAACTCAATAGCAAAAAACAAACAAACAAACAAACCAAACCAAAATCAAAACCCAAACAATTCGATTAAAAAAATGAGCAAAGGATCTGAACAGACATTTTCCCAAAGAAGACATACAGATGGCCAAGAGGTCCATGAAAAGGTCCTCAACACCACTAATAATCAGGGAAATGTGAATCAAAACCACCAGATATCACCTCCCACTGTTAGAATGGCTATTATTGAGAAATTGTAACAGGTGTCAATAAGGACGTGCACTATTGGTAGGAATGTAAACTGATGCAGCCACTATGGAAAACAGTATGGAGTTTCATCAAAAAACTAAAAATAGATCTATCATATGATCCAACAACTCCCTAAGAATACAGAGAAATATTCTTCAAATTTCCTATCCCATCTCTCCTATAGGACTCCTCTGAACACTAAGTTTGAAGTTAAGGTGGTGATTTTAGATTCTTCATAAATGTCATGAGGTGAAAACGACATGGGAAGTAGTCCTGGCAGTTTGAAGGAAAGAGAAAGATCTGCATCATCTGTCCCACCAAGGAGTCAGTGATGGGTTTGTCCTATCAGTGACCCTCAGACTATTAGAAGGTGCATCATCTGTCCCACCAAGGAGTCAGCGATAGGTTTGTCCCATCAATGATTCTCAGACTATTAGCAGGAAGTTCTGAGAGACACATCTGAGAGATGGTTGCTCCCAGAAAGTTATACACCTTCTTTTTAAGCCAAAAACAGGGTGAGAGTCACAATGGAAATATAACAAGGTGGCAGGGATCCCAGCAGGGTTAAGTACTAAATTTCAAAGCTGACAATGACTCAAAGCCTTGAGGAATTAAGCACACTTAAAAGATCCAAGTAGGCAAAGGCCTAGAATCCAGCTCTCAAGAAGTTTAATGTCAGGAATAATTCCTTCTGCCCCATAATGTTTAAACCTTTTTATTCACTTCGGCAAATATCTCTTGAGTAATTATTGGGTGCCAGAAAACATATTGTTTATGTTTTCTTTTTCCCTGTTAGACTATAGAGTTTTTGAGGACAGGACATATGCTATATTTATCTTTTTAAACATCTTCACACTTAGGACAGTGGTTTGCACACTTAACACAGTGGTGTTTTGAGTTAGTACTGAAAAAAACTTGTGGAGTGAATGAATGAATGAATGAATGAATGAATGAAGTCGGGTCTGATCCTAATGCAGTCAGCTTTTACACTTTCTTATGAGTGAGAATAGTTTCAGACTCCAAATCAGAGGAAAGTGAGAGGCCTACAGGTGTTTCATGTTTACAGTTGGAATAAGGCCAGGAGGCTGGGATTACAGTGAGATTCTTGCACTAGGAAGTGTTAATGTGATATGTATTTAGCACATGGACTCTAAATATTTCACAGCTGAGAATAAAGTAGGATTGCCCGGATTAAAGCAGTGAAGGAGACATCGCTAAAAAGAAAGACAAAGTAAATGTTTGAGACGGAACCTTGTCTCAACCCAATAAAATTTTCTGTTTGGAAGGCATTTTTAAAAATCTGCTTTCTGGGGTAACATACATGTTTAGGTGATAAGCCACCTTACTTCTATTTTAACTTCCATTTATCCTTCGAGATACAGCTCAGCTATCATCTCTTTCTTCCTCTAGGAAGTGACCTTTGATCATCTTTCTGACTCGCATGGAAAGCTTATACTGGATTAAACAGTGTCCCCTCAGAATTCATGTCCACCTGGAAGCTGCGAAGGTGACCTTATTTGGAAATAAGATCTTTCAGACATAATCAAGTTAAGATGACATCATACTGAATTGGGGTGGGCTCTGAATCCAATTTGACTGGCGTCGCTATAAGGAGTAGATGTGGACCCAGACATGGGGGAGAAGGCCATGTGAAGACAGAGCCAGAGAGAGACTCCAGGGATGCGTCTATAAGCCACTGGGTGACAAGGACCAGCACCAGCCACCAGAAGCTGGAAGAATCAAGGAAGGATTCTGTCTGGGAGATTTCAGAGGGAATATGGCCCTCCCAACACCTTGATTTCACTCCTCTAGTCTCCAGACCTGTGAGAGAATAAATTTCTGTTGTTTTAAGCCACTCAGTTTGTGGTAATTTGCTACAGTAGCCCTAGATAACTAACTCGGAACTCTTTTCCTTTTATATCCACCTGCATACAAGGCCTCCACACGTGTCATTTTGTGTATATGCTCCTCTCTGAGGTTATAATTTCTTGAACACAGAGAATGTCTTACTCATTTCTGTGTCCTTAGTACTCATATAATGTCTGGAAAAATAAATGCTATTAAAGTAAACTGATTGCAGGGAGTGCCTGGGTGGCTCAGTCAGTTAAAGCGTCTGACTTCAGCTCAGGTCATGATCTTATGGTTCATGGGTTCAAGCCCTGCATCCGGCTCTGTGCTGACAGCTCAGAGCCTGGAGCCTGCTTCAGATTCCCTCTGTGTTTCCTTCTCTCTCTGCTCCTCCCCCATTCATGCTCTGTCTTTCTCTGTCTCTCAAAAATAAATAAAAGTTAAAAAAAAAAAAAAAACCAAAAAAGTAAACTGATTGGGATATGATTGGCAATTCTAAATGTCCACCAAATTCTCATTTCTGATGTCTACCAAAATTCAAAACTTGTACTAGCCCCTGTCAAAGCCTTAGAAAGGCCCTACCTTACCCTGCCACTTATTCCAAAGTGAGAAGTAAGAGAGAAGTAACAAAATATTAAACTCAAATTTATTACCACTTAATAAAAGTCTTTAGTGATTTAAGAGCTTTCAATATACATAGATTTTGTAGAGGGCAAAAGTTAGAAAATGAATTCTTTATGGTAAACATGCTGAATACCGCTGGCCCAACCCATAGAGTATTCACAAAAACACAAAACCTGTAGGGTTTACCAGTTGCCAGACGGGAAAAATAGGGAGAGAATATGATGTTCATTCAAGCACATTCTAAAACACAAACCACCTAATTTTGACAGTAATATCACAATATTCTTTGCAGAAATACAGCTAACATCTCAGAAGGATTCTCTGAGTCTTAACCTAGGGGTGAATTTCTCTGAATCTAATTCACTTGTTCATTAGTTGAATTAAGAGCCATAAAGGAAGTTATCCATATTAGAACCTAAAAGAAAAAATAAGTTTGGTGGAGACAGTGTCATATGTCCTTGTTCAAAACAAGGAAATAATAAGTAAGCAATCATTCTGTGTCAAAGGCCCCAGCAGGAGCATCTAATTGCTGGGGTGAGGGCCATATACCATGTTCTTCCTGTCAGGGAGAAGAGCCCTAACATTAGCTATAGTGGTAGGAGGTGAGGACCTGTCCTATATATTTGCCCCAAATAGAAGATTTTTATGTGCTAGAGAATTTCCCATGTTTTATAGTAACATATATATCCAAAATTTTTTTAACACGCAAAAAGCTTTATTCTTTGACCATATAAATGGATATTCTTGACCAATGGGAAGTGTTTTTTCAATCAGTAATTTTTGGTACCCAACTTCCTTCTATCTTGTGACTCTGCTATTTTCAGTACATGGTTTTCAAGGGCCCTGCAGTTGTTTGCATTTAATTTGGCTGAAGAGGAAAGAAAGAGCATCAAGAAGTGGTCATGAGACGCTCTCAGGGGGAGAGTCCCTGAAGTGCCCACATCACTTCTGCACACGTCCCATTGCCTCAGGACCTAGACTCAGGGCCACGTCTGAGAGCAACAAGGGCCTTGGAAACCATGTGCGCTCGGGAAGAAGAGGAATCTGGTTTAGTGAGTAACCAACAATCTATGTCTTACTGTTATTATTATCCACTATAACATTTCAAAAAAGTTTAAGTCTTAAATCAGAAGAAGCAAAATTATCATGATGCAGTCTTACAAGAAAAATTAAATTAAACAATGAAAGCTTTATTGAAAAATGTGAACTCTGACAAAAACAAGGTACATAGACATTTAGAATCCATCAAACATCTGGATGATATTTTCATAACTTTTCTTGTAGATGTTTGATTTTTTTTATTTTTTTGAAGTTTATTTATTTATTTTTGAGAGAGACAGAGACAGCATGAGCAGGGAGGGGCAGAGAGAGAAGGAGAGAGAGAATCCTAAGCAGTCTCTGCACGGTCAGCACGGGGCCCAACGCGGGGCTCGGACTCACGAAATCACAAGATCATGACCCGAGCTGAAATCAAGAATTGGACGCTTAACCGACTGAGCCACCCAGATGCCCCTCTTGTAGATGTTTTATTAAGAAGCTCATGATTGGGATGCCTGGCTGGCTCAGTTGGAGTAGCATGATCTTGTGGTCATGAGTTTGAGCTCCATATTGGATGTAGAGATTACTTAAATAAACTTAAAAAAAAAAAAAGTTTGTGATTAATCTGTTAGTCACTGACTAATCAATATATTTCTCAGATTCATATATATATATATATATATATATATATATATATTGGATAGTACATAATTTATATGTGTGTGTGTGTGCACGTGCACATGTGTATGTTTCTTTATCATCTCCAATCAAAGTTTAGAATCTAGGGAGTGATGTCAAAAGATGGCGACATAGGTTGTTCCTGACTTCACTCCTTCTCACAAGAAGAACTAATAACTATTCAAGAACAAGACAATACTGAGAGAATCCTAGCATATGGGGGTAAGGCTGAAGCACCTCCCTGTACCACAGAGACTAAGTCACAATGCATTAAGTGGATAAGAGAAGTGGCTACACATTGACCAAACTGCCCTTCCCCTAGGCCAGTGCAGCCCCACATGAAGAGATCTCCCTTGAACCTTTAGTTCTCCCAGTGGGAAAAGGGAACCCAGGGGAAATAACCAGCCATGCCTAGTATTGTGGGTGACTTTGTAGGAGTTCTTACTCTGATCTCACACCACAGGAATTGCAGGGGTATCTGCAGGGCTCAACCACTGAAAATCTAACTCTGACAGAGATGGGTATGGGGCTTGAAATAAGCAGCACATGGATCCTGGCAGACCAAGTTCATACCTGCAGTTCCCAAGTAGTAATTCCAACCAGCAGTTTTGCTCATCTGCAGAACCATGTCAGGGGCACACTCTAACCAGGAAACTTGGTTCCCTATCCAAATAAGGCTGCAGGAAGGGCTCTACAACTGCCTGGATTACCTGGTCATGCTTACTAGATGGGACTGGGTATTACATTCAGTAATAGGTGGGACTATGAATGAGCTTCCCTTCCCTGGCAGGGTAGCAGGACAGCACCCAGGGCCTGTACAGCTCATAGTTTGGGGATCCAAATTAGGCCAGAGTGTGCACTTAATTCCCTGGTTAGGTAAGGCCACCAGTTTTGCTCTGCAGTCGGGGGAGGCCACTGGCTGTGCTTTCTGTTTAAGTGCCACTGTATGTGGGGCTATTGAATGGGTTATACAGCTTCCATATGCTCTGGTTACATTCCCTGGTAGGACAGGCTGACAGCTGTATTCAGCATACAAACAAACAAACAGAAATCCGAGAAAGTATCAGTAACCTGGAGGATAGGACATTCGAAATTACCCATAAGAACTAAATAGAAATTTTTAAAAGAGTGAAGAAAGCCTCTGAGAATTATAGGACACCAAGAAAAGAAACAATATTTGCCTTATGGGAATTCCTGAAGGAAAAGAGTAAAAGAAAGGGATGGAAAGTAGAAGTAAAAGAATGCTAATTAACATCATAAAAACATAAAAAGGTAGTATAAATCTTACTGGTAATGATAAATATATAGTCATAGTTAGAGTCTGCAATATGGTAATAGTGGTACATAATTTATTTATAACCATACTTTAAAAGTTTAAAAATATAATACAAATAACCATAACTACAATAATCTGTTATTAGTTTCATATGATAAAAAATATGTAAATTGTAACAGCAATAACCTAAAATGTGAGGGAGAGGGGAAATAAAAGTGTAAAATTTACAAGTTCTACTGAAGTTACAAATGTAAACTTAAAGTAAGTTTAAGATATTTTATGTAAGTCTCATGGTAGTCACAACAGAAAATCCTGTAGTAATTACACAAAAAAACACGATAAAGAAGTCAAAGTATACTGATACTAAAAGACATCCAAACAAAACAAAAAGACAGGAGAATAAGAAACAAAGAACAGTGAATCTACAAAACAACCAGAAAACAGTGAACAAAATGACAACTGTTAAGTCCTTACCTATCAATAATTACTTTAAAAGTAAATAGATTAAATTCTCCAATTAAAACACACAGAGTTGTTGAATGGATAAAAAAACAAGATCCAAAAAATATGCCGCATATAAGAGACTCACGTTAGCTTTAAAGACACACATTAGGGGCGCCTGGGTGGCTCAGTCGGTTGAGCCTCTGACCTTGGCTCAGGTTATGATCTCATAGTTCATGGGTTCGAGCCCTGCATTGGGCTCTGCTGACAGCTTGGAGCCTGGAGACTGCTTTGGATTCTGTGTTTCCCTCTCTCTCTGACCCTCACTGACTTGTGCTCTGTCTTTCTCTCCCTCTCTTTCAACAATGAATAAACATTAAAAAAATTTTAGAGACACACATTGAGAGTGAAGGGATGAAAAAAAAATTTCAAGCAAATGGTAACAATAACAACAACAACAACAACAACAGAAAACAGGCGTTGCTATATGTATAGGAGACAAAAAAGACTTCAAACTAAAAATGGTAGGGGCACCCTAAAACTAAACTAAAAATGGGTGGCACCCTTCAAACTAAAAATGGGTGGCTCAGTTGGTTAAGCATCTGACTCTTGATTCCAGCTCAGGTCATGATCTCATGGTTCATGGGATGGAACCCCACACTGGGTTCTGTGCTGACAGTGCGGCATCTACTTGGTTTCTCTCTCTCCCTCCCTCTCTATCTCTCCCCTGATCATGTGCTCACTCTCTCTCTTTCAAAATAAATAAACATTTAAAAAAACAATAATTGTATAAACTAAAAATAGTAAAAAAAAAAAAAAGACAAGGAAAGTCATTATATAATGATATAATATTCAGTACATCAAGAAGATATAACATTTAAAATATTTATGCAGTCAGCATTGGAGTACCTAAATATATAAAACAAAAGGAATATATATAAAACATATATATATATAATATATAAAACATATATATAGGTTTATAATATATAAAACATATATATATAATAAAATATATAAAACAAATATATAACTGAGCTAAAAGGAGAAATAAGCAGTAATATGATTAGTTGTGGACTTTAATACCCTACTCTCAACAACAGATAAATCAGACAGAGAAACAATACAGAAACAGTATATTTAAAAAACACTATACACCAAATGAACCTAAAAGACATATCCAGAACATTTTATCCCAAACAACACAATACATATTTCTCTTAATAAAAGACTGGAAAATTTACAAATACATGGAAATTAAATACTCTCCTGATCAACCAATGGATCAACCAATTTCTTCAAAAAGAAATTAAAAGATAAGTAGAAAGTTTCTTAAGACAAAGAAAAATGAGAACACAACATACCAGAACTTACAGGATGCAGCAAAAGCAGTTCTAAGAAGGAAGTTCATAGTAATAAAACACATGTATTAAGAAGTAAGAAAGATTCCAAATAAATGATCTAACTCTATGCCTTAAGGAACTAGAAAAAGAATAAACTGAGCTGCAAGTTAGCAGAAAAAGGAAATAATAAATATTAGAGCAGAAATAAATAAAATAGAAAATGGAAAAACAATAGAAAAGATTAACCAAATTAAGAGTTGTTTCCTTGAAATGATAAACAAAACTGACAGACCCTTAGCTACGATAACCAAGGAAAAAGGACAATGGACCCAAACAACAAAATTATAAATGAAAAGGAGATATTACAACTGATACTACAGAAATTCAAAGGATCATAATAGGTTTTTATGAACAACTGTAAGCCAAAAAACCAAACAACCTAGAAGAAATGGAAAAATTCTTAGAAACATACAACTTACTAAGACTGAATCAGGAAGAAATAGAAAAACTGAATAGAGCAATTACTAGCAAGGACATTGAATCAGTAAATAAAATTTCCCCATCAAAGAAAAACCCCATCAGATGGCTTCACTGGTGAAATTTACCAAACATTTAAAGAAGAAGTAACACAAATATTCCTCAAGCTCTTCCAAAAAATCAAAGAAGAGGGAATACTTCCAAACTCATTTTATGAGTCAGCATTATCCTGACACCAAAACCAGAAAAGGACACTACTAGAAAAGAAAACTATAGGCCAGTATCTTTGATAAATATAAAAAGATGCAAAAATTATCAATAAAATACTAGCCAACTGAATTCTGCAGCACATTAAAAGGATCACACACCATGATCAAGTGGGATTTATTCCTGGGATGCATTTGACAAAATTCACTATCTATTCATGACAAAAACTCTTAATAAACTAAGCATAGAAGAAACATATCTCAACAACATAGAGATCATATATGACAAGCCTACAGCTAACATCATACTCAATGGTGAAAGGTTGAAAGCTTTTCCTCTAAGATCAGGAACAAGATAAGGGTGCCCACTTTTTTTTTAAACGTTTTATTTATTTTTGAGACAGGGAGAGACAGAGCATGAACAGGGGAGGGTCAGAGAGAGGGAGACACAGAATCTGAAACAGGCTCCAGGCTCTGAGCTGTCAGCACAGAGCCCGACGCGGGGCTCAAACTTACCGACTGCGAGATCATGACCTGAGCCGAAGCCGGCTGCTTAACCGACTGAGCCACCCAGGCGCCCCAAGGGTGCCCACTTTTACTACTCCTATTCAATACAGTACTAGAAGTCCTAGCCATGGTTATCAAGCAAGAAAAAGAAATAAAATGTATCAGAATTGGAAAAGAAGACATAAAACTGTCTCATTGCGCAGATGACATAATTTTATACACAGAAAAATCCAAAAAAGACTCAACAAAAAAACCTATTAGATCTAATCAATAAATTCAATAAAATGGCAGAATATGAAGTTAACATACAAAGGGGCACCTGGGTAGCTCAGTTGGTTAAGATCCAACTTCAGCTCAGGGTCACGATCTCGTGATTTGTGAATTTGAGCCCCACATCAGGTTCTCTGCTGTCAGTATGGAGCCTGCTTCAGATCCTCTGTCTCCATCTCTTTCTGCCCCCCTCCCACTTGCACTCTCTCTCTCTCTCTCTCTCTGTCTCAAAAATAAAAATAAATAAATAAACAAATGTCTAAAAAAAAGAAATTAACATACAAAAATCGGTAACATTTCTATACACTAACAATAAATTTTCTGAAAAAGAAATAAAGACATTTATCCCACTTATAATAGTATGAGAAACAATAAAATACTTAGGAATAAATTTAATCAAGGAAGTCAAAGAGTTGTACTCTGAAAACTACAAGATATTGATGAAAGGCATAAAAGAAGATACAAAATAATGGTAATGTATCCCTGTTCATAGACTGGAAGAATAAATATTTTTAAAATGCCAACACTACTAAAAGCCATCCATCAATTCAATGTAATCCCTATCAAGATTCCAATGGCATTTTTTACAGAAATAGAAAAAAAACTTCTAAAATTTATATGGACCACAAACCCCCCAAAGAGCCAAAGAAATTCTGAAAAAGAACATAGCAGGGATACCATACTTCCTAGTTTCAAGCTACACTATAGTCATCAAAACAGTATAGCACTGGCATAAAAGCAGACAAATAGACCAATGGAACAGAATTGAGAGCCCCAAAATACACTCAATCATTTATGATCAACAAATATTTGGCAAGGGAGACAAGAATATTCAATGGAGAAAACACAAGCTCTGTAATAAATAGTGCCGGGATAATTGGATATTCACATGTAAAAGAATGAAACTGAATCCATATTTTATACTGCTCACAACGTATTAACTCAAAATGGACTATAGACATAAACGTGAGATGTGAAATCATAAAACTTCTACAAGAAAACATAGGAATAAAGCTCCTTGACATAGGTGATGGTAATGATTTTTTTGGATATGACACCTACAGCACAAGCAGGAAAACCAAAAACAAGTTGGGACTACATCAAACTAAAAAGCTCTGCAAAGGAAAAAAAACATCTTTAACAAAGTAAAAATACAACCTGCAGAATGGGAAAAAAATACCTGCAAACATCTGGTAAGGGGCTAATATCCAAAACATATAAAGAGTCATACAACTCAATAGTAAAACCAAACCAAACCAAACCAAACCAAACCAAACCAAACCAAACAAAACAAAAATAACCCAATTAGATAATAGGCAAAGGACCTGAACAGACATTTCTCCAAAGAAGATGTATGAAAGGTCAACAGGTACATGAGAAGATGCTCAATATCACTAGTCATTAGGGAAATGCAAACTAAAACTACAATGAGATACCACCTCATGCTTGGTAGAATGGCCATCATCAAATAGACAAGAGAGAACAAATCCTGGTGAGGATGTTGAGAAAAGGGAACCCTTGTGCACTATTGGGGGGATTGTAAATTGGTACAGGCACCGTGGAAAACAGTATGGAGGATCCTCAAAATATTAAAAATGGGGGCGCCTGGGTGGCGCAGTCGGTTAAGCGTCTGACTTCAGCCAGGTCACGATCTCGCGGTCCGTGAGTTCGAGCCCCGCGTCGGGCTCTGGGCTGATGGCTCAGAGCCTGGAGCCTGTTTCCGATTCTGTGTCTCCCTCTCTCTCTGCCCCTCCCCCGTTCATGCTCTGTCTCTCTCTGTCCCAAAAATAAAAAAAATAAAAATAAAAAATATTAAAAATGGACATACCATATGACCTAGCAATTTTACTTCTGGAAATATATCCAAACAAAATGAAATCACTGACTCAAAATTCTATCTGTACTCCCACATTTTTACACACACACACACACACACACACACACACACACACACACACACGGGAGGCATATTATTCAGCCATAAAAAAAAAAAAAGAAGGAAATCCTACCATTTGCAACAACACAGATGGGCCTTGAGGGCATTATGCTAAGTGAAGTCAGACAGAAAGAGACAAATACTGTATAATCTCACTTTCACGTGGAATCTAAAGAAGAAAAAACAAAAAAACAAAAACAACAAACTCATAGAAAAAGATCGGATTTGTGGTTACCAGAGGTGGTCAAAAGGTACAAACCTCCAGGTATAAAGCAATTAAGTACTAGGGATATAATATATAACATGATAACTAGAGCTAACAGTGCTGTGCGATACATAGGGGAGTTGTTAAAAGAATAAATCCTATGAGTTCTCATCACAAGGAGAAAATTTTTTTCTTTTCTCCTTTTTACCGTATCTGTATAAAAGATGGATCTATTGTGGTCATCACTTCACAATATATATAAATCAAACCATCATGCTGTATGCCTTGAACTTATACAGTGATATCCTGTATGTCAATTACTTCAATAAAACTAGTGAACAAAAAGTTTAGAATTTAAAGTAATGCATGTGTAGCACATGACAGACACTTAATGTGAGATTTGGCTATAAACCGCAGATTCCCTTACAAAAAGCTTAATTGTCAACTTATAATCTGTACCCTCGTTACCTATTGTTGATCTAAGAATGGGTGGGTCTACACAACCATAATTTTGATCAAACCAATTGAACTTCTAATAGTATCCATACCAAAACCCCACAAAGTTTTAGTGTTTCTTGGAATCGTATAGCAGGCTATATGTATTAACCGAAGCAAAGTTAAATTCAGCAAAAAATTTGGAACTGTTCTTTCCTTAGGCTTGTTGGCACAGTCTGTTTTTTGTTTGTTTGTTTAATCTGTGTTCCGCTTTGTCTTTTCCTGCAATTAAGATTAAGGTAGCCAGACAGGGATTATGTCTAAGTTGTTTATCTTTAGTGTGTAAAGGGACAGATTGTCATCAGCCTATTTAAAAGATGTCATATCCTAACTCAAACAAAATAAGCCTTTGGTAATTCCTAGCTTCTGCTATAGCTTTTGTTTTTTCCTTTTCTTTTCAGCTAATGTATGACGCTAACAAATTGCCATTCTAATTGTATGTTTGCTCAGTAAATTAAAAAATAGAGTTAATAAGGAAAGCAAATGAGTTAATAAGCCCTTTTGTTTTTCTTAACAAGGCATATCTTAAAATCTAAATGTTAAATTACAGAGTATTATTACAAAACCTCTCATTTGATGACATCTGTGGCTAAATGTTTAGGCCTTTTTGTAAGTTATTGCATTAAATAGTGCTGGACAAAATAAGTTGGTGTATATTTTATTAAATATGCTATTGAGCAAATGAGGTTTAAAAACAAGGAAAGATATCCAAACTGTTGTTTTGACATTGACATAGTGTGTGTGTGTGTGTGTGTGTGTGTGTGTGTGTGTTGTTTTGGGTGGCTTACAGAGTAAATTGTTCTAAGATTGCTCAATAACAGGGCTGCATGCTCTGAGAAGCTAGGGTAATGTTTGCTTCTTTTCTAAAGTAAGTCAGCAGAGAGCGTATAGGAGAAAGAAGACGATGAACACAGTAGACGTTAACATAAAGACAGGTTGCCTTTATGTCTTCCTGGACTCCACAGAGAAGAATCCCAACCTCATGACTGAGTCATGAATGTATCTGGTTAATTTGGGTATGTGGGTATTCTGGTTAATTTTTGCATAAAAGAGGGAGAGGAGAAAGCCAGCCACAGGCTTGCACTGCTGAATAACGTATGACAATCTTTAGAGATGTTTAGATGAGTAAAGCAATTAAAATCAACACACCTGGGAGACTAGGCAGAAAACTGGAGAATAATAATTAATTTAAATCCATGCATCTAAGTTGTTATAGTATCTACATCAAGCCTGTGAAGGTGGTGGTTCGGTCAGGCATCAAGGTGTCTTGTAAGGCCTAGTAAATCACCAGATGCTCACATCTACTGAAAAACAAACACATCCACACACGGTCTATGTACAGAGGTGCATGCACAGCTTCAAGTTTACTATCACACATATACAAATAGCTTTTACACATTTGTGAACAGGATATTTTGACACACACAGAAAAGGAATGCATAGAGAACAAATGTTTTGCTTTGGTGTGGAAGTGAACTTTGATGGAACTTAGTAAAACACAGGCCATTTATTACTGTGATGAATGGCTCTCTGGGGAGCCATTTCCATGCCCTCCCAGCTGGAGTATAGGGCTGCAGTGACAGTGCCGGGTAAGAAAGGGACGGAACAATAGGTTCTGTGAGTTCAGGTGAGGTTGCCCTCCCTGAATGGGTGGTATGAGCATCAGTTCTGCGCAGCACATAATTCAGAGGGGAGTGATGGATTCTTGCGGAACGTGGAAATAACAAAGAGGGTAAAATGAGAGCAAATTATGAAAGTGCACTTGAATCACCCAACGGGCTGAGGATTTTTTGTGTCAACAGATTCCACTATTGAAAGGTCACAAGCCCGGTGAATTTCCTGATCAAATCCAGAACCTACTATTCCAAGTAACCCAGCGATATTATCCAAACTGGACATCACCGCAATTGTCCGATTGCAGCAACTGGAAAACAAGTATCCTTCCCACCTCCTAAAAAAAAGTATCTATTTGCTTGTTTGTTTGTTCGAATTTTAAAAACTTTAAAACAGGTAAATCAGCATGTCTGGTTCATTTCAGTTGCTTCACTGTGAAACACAGGGGCAGGGACTGCTTCAGTCTCTCTGCCTTTTCCCTTTGCCCAACGTGTAAAGGTATCTGTTGTACTAAACTTCAAATTTCACGTTGTCTTCATTTTTCTTGATCTTAACTTATTTGGTATCCTTTCCCCTGGCTTTGAGCAAGAAGTTCTTGACTTCCTCAATTTTGCCAGGTATGAGTAGGAGACACACAGGGAGAGTGTAAGGACCTGTACTGCCAGAGAGATGCCCTTTATTACCTTTTCCACAAAAAGTTTTAAAAAAATACAGAGGTTCTTGAAGCAAGACAACTGGCCCTAGCTAAAGTTAAATGAGACCTTTCCTTGCTGCTGACCATGGCGTGTTCTTTCATGTATTTCTCTTTCCATTTATTTGTTAAGCTCCTGGCAGTATTTGTAGACATATATGGATGTTTATTTAAGAAGCCAGGGGTGCACCTGGGTGGCTCAGTTGGTTAAGGATCTGACCTCAGCTCAGGTCATGATTTCAGGGCTTGTGAGTTTGAGCCCCGCATTGGGCTCTGTGCTGACAGCTCTGGACCCTGGAGCCTGCTTTGGATTCTGGGTCTCTCTCTCTCTCTCTCTCTCTCTCTCTCTGCCCCTCTCCCACTCACACTCTGTCTTTCTCTCAAAAATAAGTAAACATTAAAAAAATGTAAAAAACCATATTTAAGAAGTCAGATGCCTGGTCACTATATCTTAGAATCCCATGAAGGTAACAACCTGGAAAAAGCTCTAAGCTCTGCACTGATCATAAAAGGGCCACTTACAACTTAGAATCTCAGCATCCTGACAGCAGGCATCCCTCTGGAGCTCCAACGAGCAGACAGAAATGGTGTCATGGTGTGGAAACCTGCCAGGACTGCCTTGGTCCTGAGATTCCATGATTGGCTTTGACACTGGGTGGAGACGATCAAAAGCCCTTCAAAAATCAGCCTGGGAGGGAAGCCCCATTGCCTTTTGTTTCTTCCAACCCAGTGTTTCCCTGCTGCCCCCTGCTAGGATAGAGACTGTCAACACTTGTGCTCCTAGCTCAGACTTTTTTTGAAGTTTATTTATTTTGAGAGAGAGAGAGAGAGAGAGCACAAGTAGGAGGAGGGGCAGAGAGAGAGAGAGAGAGAGAGAGAATTCCAAGCAGGCTCCACACTGTCAGCAGGGAGTCTGATGCAGGGCTCAATTTCACAAACTCATGAGGTCATGACCTGAGCCGAAATCAAAAGCAGGGCATTAACTGGCTGAGCCACCCAGGTGCCCCTTAGCTCAGACTTTTAGTGGAGAAAAAAACGAAAACAAAACACCAAAACACTGAATTTTGAATCTAAGTTCTAAAAAAAATTAGATAAGTTTTTATTCTATATAATAATGGACCCTAATCTTTTCAAGTATCAGAATTCCTTGATCACATAGTTTTCCAAAAATAACAGTTCCAGGAGCCCAACCCAGTAAAGTCAGAGTCCCTGGTCCTGGGGTCAAATTCAGTAATCTGTAATTTTAATGCTCTCCCAGATGACTCTAATAATTAGTCATATTTGAGACCCAGAGATTTAGTTATTTTTTAAAACCAATTGTTCTTAAGTAGTCTTTACACTCAGTGTGGAGCCCAAAGTGGGGCTTGAACTCACGACCCTGACATCAAGACTTGAGTTAAGATCAAGAGTCCAAGGCTTAACCAACTGAGCCACCCAGGTGTTCCCAAACCAAATATTTTAAAATATATCCTTAGATGGGGCGCCTGGGTGGCGCAGTCGGTTAAGCGTCCGACTTCAGCCAGGTCACGATCTCGCGGCCCGTGAGTTCGAGCCCCGCGTCGGGCTCTGGGCTGATGGCTCGGAGCCTGGAGCCTGTTTCCGATTCTGTGTCTCCCTCCCTCTCTGCCCCTCGCCCGTTCATGCTCTGTCTCTCTCTGTCACAAAAATAAATAAATGTTGAAAAAAAAATTAAAAAAAAAATATCCTTAGAGATTTCATCCAAACCTACTGCTTGCATTTTCAATATTCCAATTCCAATACTCTACTAAATCACGCTATCTCTTGCCACTGTCTTGGAATGGTGAATCTGTGGTTTATAATTATGGTAAATATGGCCCTGCAGAAAGGTTACATTTCATTACATTGTACTAAATCACTGGGTAACTTAACAGATGAAAAAGGACATCATACTTCTATTTTAATAACACCCTGGAATATATCCTATTATTTCACAAAGGGTGTTGTGAAATCTTCAAAATGAAACTTCTTTGAGTTCACGTGAATTTCCAAAGTCTGAAAAACACTGCTCTAGACTCAAGACAAGAATTCAAGGCTTTTCCTCCCCTTCTCTTCTACCCACTCTCCCAGCCTCCCTCCATCTCCAAAGGCACTCCTGTGGAAGAGCTCTCATGTGCATTCTTTTTTCCACTGAGGTCTAGTTAGGAAAATAGATACCACACTAGGTATTCAAACAGAGAGAATTTGATATGGGAAATTTGTTGCAGATGTTGGAGGGCTAAAAAAAACCGCAAAAAGGAGCACCAAGATAACAGAGTTAGGTAGCAGGCAGCTTCTACTCTTAGGGAAGAGGTTGGAATTGCCAGAACCGGAAGTTGGGGGAGGCCACCAAGAGATGGGACCCAACACCCTTGGTAGTCAGGTGCTTTGAGGAGAGGCCTCATGGATCTGGAGCTGACTCCCAAGAGGGCCAATTCCTGGAGCCGCTGCCACCTCACATCAGACTGCAGTAAGGCTCCGGGAGCGTAGAGAGAAGCTGAAGATACAACTAGTTATTGCTGCCAAGTGAAAGGCCACTGATAGGGCAATGCCTAGAAACAGCAAACAGAAAGGAAGAAGGAAAAACCTTCTCCCTTCCACCTGCTGCCCTGTCTCTCACAAGGGCAACCCCAAAGGAAGCCACATGACCAAAGTGAAATATGGTGTCCAGAGTTTTGGCCCCTGTATCACAAAGCAGAGGAGAGAAGGGAAGGTTTGGAGCTGGGGGATAGTATTTGAATCAAGCACAGCATCAGACAGTCCTTTGAGTCAAGACAGTAGTGAAATTTGTTTTGGCAGGAATAAGGTTAAAAGCTGTTGTTTCCAGGACTATGCTTTTTTTGATGGTCAAATAATTTTCGGAAAAGTGTAATCCACTCTTGAAGTGTCACAATGCCCATTTGCATATTAAAGGAACTGAAAAGTCCTGCAGTAAAGAAATCTGCTTTATTTAAAAAAATGTTTCCTATTTATTTATTTATTTTTAATTTTTTAAAGTTTATTTATTTATTTTGAGAGAGAGAGAGTGTGAGTAGGCGAGAGGCAGAGAGAGAATCCTAAGCAGGGTCCACACTGTCAGCATGGAGTCTGATGTAGGGCTCAAAGTGGGGCTCCATATGGGGCTCAAACTCATGAACCTGAGATCAAGACCTGAGCTGAGATCAACAGTTGGATGCTCAACTGACTGAACCACCTAGGCATCCCTTTATTTTGTTTAATTAACTATTTCTAAAGTGTATTTAATGTGATTCCTTATTTTTTTTTCAGATATAATATTCCTCAGAACATGCAAACAGTATCATAAATGTTCTAATAAAAGGCACCACTTAAGTCTAAACTGTGTTTTTAGGGGCGCCTGGGTGGCTCAGTCGGTTGGGCGTCTGACTTCGGCTCAGGTCATGATCTCACAGTTCGTGGGTTCGAGCCCCGCGTCGGGCTCTGTGCTGACAGCTCAGAGCCTGGAGCCTGCTTCACATTCTGTGTCTTCCTCTCTCTCTGCCCCTTCCCTGTTCATGCTGTGTCTCTGTCTCAAAAATAAATAAACATTAAAAAAAATAAAAATAAATAAATAAATAAAAATAAACTTTTTTTATGTTAGTTTAGTCTTATGTTAGTTTCTAAAGTTGGGGACATATCCGAGTGAAATAGGAAAAAAAATAGAATTCTGTCTGTAAAGGATTTGACCTATTTCTTTTTCATGTTTCCTGATATCTGTAAAAGGAACATTCTCCTCTGCTCTTAATCATACTCTTAGGTACTCACTCAACTCCCAGAAAATCGCTATGACTTGTAACAAAGATCATCAGCTTCAACAAAATCTGAAGGAAACAGGGAAGTGTTACATGAAACTGTATAAGTCATTCCAAGAGCCCTGGGATACTGGCTTCCCTTAAATATAAAATTATCCCATGGGGCAAAGGATGACTTTATCTTTATTCAAGGAGAGAAAAGGAAACTTGATTACCTTTAGGACGATGATTATTCTACCCCTTCCATGCCTGCCTCAGGCTGGAAGAGGCATCTGACTGTAATGCCTGACACAGACTGAGACTGAAGTACAGAATATAGCACAGTAATCTTGAGGGTGGGTCTGAGGCCACCATGTGGCAGATGCAGATGAGTGGGGAGAAAAAGTTGTCTGCAAAGGCCGATGCTGAGAGAAAAGGAACAACCAGGATGGAAAGAGAGGGAGAAGAAAAAAGGGAGGAGGGAAGGAGGAGGAAGAGGAGGGGGAGGAGGGGGAGGAGGAGGAAGGGAGGGGAGGAAGAAAAGAAGGGAGTAGGGGAGGAAGGAGAGAGGGAGGGAGAGAGGAAGGAAGGAATTAAAAATAACTGCCTGATGATTTTCCAGATTCCTTGGGGATTAGCTCTAAATTTTCCCTATTTAACTAGAATGTTTCATTTTATAACACCATAATGTCCAACTAATTATGAGTGTCCCCATGAAGTTATGCTAATCTGGCTTTTACCTTTGAGTTGGATTTTGCTCATGAAGACAGCTGATTCCTGTCTGGAAATCTGGAAATTTCTTAAGCAAAAGCAGTGTGAATTAATTTTATCTATTCCATTCCTTATCCTAAAAACAGGTACCAGAAAGTTCCAAACAATTGATTGTGGGCGAAGGTAGCCATCACATGACTTGAGCACACTGCCTTTCATCATGATGTGCTACCTACAGACCTGATATAGTACTAACTTCGTATTAAGACATTAAGACCCAATTCTAGTTCTGAGGAACTTTTCTATCCTATTCATTTGGAAGCTAATCAGTTAAGACAGAAGACTCTGGTAGTTTTATCTCCAACAACATCACAAAGGACAGAAGTTCCTGAGCCAGAGACAGGAGAAACCAAGCCTACTGGTTAAGTATGTATAGTTCTAGGGGTTAAAATTTGCTATGGGCGCCTGGCTGGCTCAGTTGGCAGAGCTTGCAATTCTTGATCTCTTTTTTTTTTTTTTTTAACGTTTATTTATTTTTGAGACAGAGAGAAACAGAGCATGAACAGGGGAGGGGCAGAGAGAGAGGGAGACACAGAATCTGAAACCGGCTCCAGGCTCTGATTGGTCAGCACAGAGCCCGACGCGGGGCTCAACTCACAGACCATGAGATCATGACCTGAGCCGAAGTCGGATGCTCCACCAACCGAGCCACCCAGGCGCCCCCAATTCTTGATCTCTTAAGTTTGAGCCCCATGTTGAGTGTACCGGTTTACTTAAAAATAAAATCCTTAAAAGAAAAAAAAAAAGAAAGAAAGAAAAAGAAACTCTCCCATTCACATCCTAGCAGACACAGTCTTCCTCTGAAATTAGGCTTCTTTCACTGGATCTGGCTTCACTACTAGTCAAAACAACGCTTCTTAATATTTCCCCAAACCTCAGTCCCCTTTGAAGGTGACCTACAAAGGGTTGCTTCCATTTGTATTCTCTTGCCTAAAGGAACAACATGTCCTCCACCTCCTAAATTCACTGGCTTTGTCTTGCTTCTTTTTTATTTGGTTCTCGCTCTTTCCACTCTTTTGGAATTAGTCTACATTCCAAACTTGACTTCAGCTGGAATACAAATTTAAACTTCCTTTTGCTCAATGGCCCACAGTTGAAGGCTAGCAGCTGGGCCTATCTCGTTTAGGTTTCCTCACGGAACCCCAGCAGATGCAAGAGGGAAAGTTCTGAAAATAACTCCGAGTATCCTCTTGCCCAAAAACACAACTCTGGTCCTGGGTTGTTTTGTAAGTCAAACAACCTATGAAAGAGTGCACAAATTAACCCCTTAAAGGCCTGAAAAATTAATCTTAGTAAATATTTTAGTAGTGCTTGTTTCTTCTCTTTAACACTTTTAAATATGCTTATTTTATAATCTATTTCTGAAGTTCTTAGGGTCTAAGAACTTTGTTACTGCTAATGATTCTGGATTGTTTCTTCATGTATCTTGTAATTTAGGACTGTGAGTTCATGTTTGGGGATACTTTATTTAGAGGAATCCTGTGCAGGGTTGAAAATATGTCTTTCTAGAGAAGACTTTTAATTACTTTTGTTGAGGGCACCAGTATTGTTACCAGCCTGAGAATGGTTTTTATACTATTTTGTTGGAGAATCTAGGCCTTCCAGAAAGTGTAAACTCAAACCTCAAATCTGACCTAGGGGAGACTGAGGTTTTCAGGTTTTTTCAGGTCCTTCCCTTCCCTTCCCTTCCCTTCCCTTCCCTTCCCTTCCCTTCCCTTCCCTTCCCTTCCCTTCCCTTCCCTTCCCTTCCCTTCCCCCTTCCCCAGCAGATCAGGCTAAACAAAAGAATTTCCTTTAAACCTCCCTTTGGGAGAGGATAAACATTTTCAGTTCTCTTTCACAGATGTACAGTCAGTCAAGGGTTCTTTATTTGAGGGTCTTAGATACAAGTTTTTGCCCCTCCTGGACCTGAAATGTGTCTCCTGTACTTTCATAGCCATTAAAACACAAGCCCATTGTTAACTAGACTGGGAAAAAAATAAATCCAAAACAGTAAAAAGATCAGTTTCCAGAATATTTTCTTTACTTTCTTATTAGCACTTCAAAGTATATTTATTACATTTGTATCCATTATATCTGAACAATTTTTAATAAGAGAGTTTTCAGATTAGTCAGCAATATTGCTAGAAATGGAACTCCTCTGTTATTACTTTTCAGGTATTCATACTTCTAACATTTCTGTTCTTGTTATCGGTCAAGACTTCTTTGTATAGAAGTAACTTCTGAAAATGGACTTGCTTGGTAACCACTTTTGATCTCTTATAGACTTACAATGAAAATACCTTCTTAGTGAAAAGAAGATTTGTGCAATTATCTTCTGGCCTGCATCAACAGACACAATCAATATGGGGAGTGCAGCACCGCTTGTTGTATGCCTCTCACAAACATTGCTCAAAAGTTTTCTGGTACTCTCCAAAACAAAACAGATAGTATGAGTGCTTCCTTATAAGAAAGCTTCTTTGGAATCAGCTTTGAGAAAGGGAAAGAAAGAAAGAAAGAAAGAAAGAAAGAAAGAAAGAAAGAAAGAAAGAAAGAGAAAAGGGAGAGAAGGAGGAAAGGAAGGAAAGAAGGAAGGGAGGGAGGGCAGGAGGAAGAAAGATGGCTTCCTATCCTTTAAGAAATCTAGGCTCTTCCTAAGAAAATCAGGATTTAGAACCTAAAATTAATATTTAAAATTCTCTCCGTTTTCATTTTCTTTGGCTTGACTTAAATAGAAATCTTTGAGTGGGAAAATTATAAGACTATGCTTTTATAACACTAAAATTCACTTTCAACTTGGTCAATTTAATCAAACTCAACCATCCATTAAAATATATATATTACCGAGAAAAGAGTTATACTGAAAAATTGCCTAGGGTAATGCAAATCTCATATGCTGGATAGAATATTCATAAGGCCCTATGATTTTTGAAAACCATTAATGCAATTTTTGTCATAATTTTACAAATCTTCTTAGGAATGGTATTACTTAGCTTTCTTGGGCATCTATTTTACTGATTGCCAATACAGAGAGTATTTGGATATAACCTAAATTCTTCCTTCTGCAAATCAAACATATTTCCTCTTGTTCTATTCTTAATGGAGACCAGATTCTTAAATAATAACCCTTCATCTTCTTGAAGACCCACCCTCTCAGCCATGCATTCCACTGCATTGTCTTAGTTACCCAACACCATGGAGGATATCCTGAAGGGAAAAGTTCAAGATCAAACAAGATGTCTCTCTTCATGAAATTGCAAATACAATTTTCCCCTTTCTAGTTTTATTAACAGAGAGAATTTCTCTTCAAATAACACTCTGAAACCAAACATGCCACAGAAAATGTATCACTTTTAAACTCCATAGAGGCTTGAAAATGTTACTCTAGTAAACGTTTTCTAAATAATACTATTTGTAGAATAATTACAGTCTGAGTTTTTCTGTCATTAGTATCAAGTGGCTGATTCTCTAATGATTCTGTTTGCTCTAAGAACACAATGATTCAGACTGTTGCTGGCATGTATTATTTTGTTCAAAGGTAAACTTTGATTCTGTGTCTCTCTTTAACTCTGTTTTCAAAGTAGCACCGTGTTAATCAATTCAAAATCAATCAACCTGGATAATTAAATTCTATGCCCTTCATTCATATCTATCCTATATCCCTGCTCTTTCCACTTCTACCCCAAACACATACAAAAATATAAAGCCTTTTATTCTCAATAATTGTTCTTATGTCTGACATTTTTGGTATATTTATACTTTTTCCCCATATAGACCCTCTCTATATGTGTCTATTAATCCCAGATAGTAACTACGTATTTATAAGATCATTACAAAAAACAGAAGGAAAAACCATTAACAGTAAATAGATAGTTGCTGTTTAAGTACTTGTCATAACCCAAGATTTCTGTTAAATACTTTATATAAGTTATGATATTTAATTGCTTTAGCAACCTGTTATGAGTTGAATTTGTTCCTTCCAAAAAGATATGTTGGAATCCTAACTCCTAGGATCTCAAAGTGTAACCTTATTTGGACATAGGGTCTTCACAGGGGTAATTGGGTTAAAGTGAGGTCTTTAGGATGGGTCTTAATCCGGTATGCCTGGTGTCCTTATAAAAGGTGTAAATTTGGAAACAGAGATGCACATATGGGGAGAGTACCATGTGAATATGAAGACAGCCATCTAGAATCTAAGGAACAAGGCCCCAGAGCAGATCCTTCCTTCAGAGCCCTCAGAATGAACCAACCTTGCCAACACCTTGATTTCAAACTTCCAATCTCTAGAACTGTGAGAAAATAAATTTCTGCTGTTTAAGCTACCCAGTTTGTGGTACTTTGTTATGGCAGCCCTAGAAGACTAAAGCACAACCCTACAATTTAAGCCTTATTCTCTTTTTATAAACAAGGAAACTGAGGAATAGGAAGATTAAAGACCTTCCCCGGAGCCACACTGGTTTTAAGTGCGGGGCTATCATTTACTGCAGATCTGTTTTGCTCGACGGCCTGGGTGCTTTCCACTATACACACTGTCTCCAAACTTAAGTTGTTAGCTCTTTTCTTCATCTGTATATATAAGAAAGCACACACAAACACACGCATTGTACACAGGCTTACAGAGTATACCTAAAATTGTATAGTCAAGTTATTTTTATATTGTTTGTTCTGAGGAGAACTTGTAGAAGACACTTCTCCATGTTTCAGGAGTTACCACAGAAAGCTCAAGAGGTAGTAGAACCATTGACCTGATCTGGGAAAGCAAGGTTATCCACTGGTGCCAAGGGTATCAATTACCTTGCTCTGGACATCAGTGAGCAATTGAACAGACATGAGTGGGAGGGCCTTTGGTTGTGGTGGGAGACTGTGTCCTTCCCTGACTGATTGAGATTAGCTCTGGGGAATGGAAGGAAATATTTGATTAGTTTTCTTGGGAGAGAATCCCAGTTCAAGTTGGGAGGGAGGCAGTAAGAGACCCAGAGAACAGGTCGTTAAAAAAACAGACAAAGATCTGAGAGGAAAGACGAATTTCCCCACTTGAATAGCTCCTCCAGCAGAAACGCTGGACAGATGGCCAGTTATGCCAAGAAAGGAACCATTAGCTACAGTGGAGTAGATTTTTCACTCCATGAAGGTGTCTGGCCAAGGTGGCAAATAGGGACTGGAATTCGGCCTGCATTCCCCCCACTAAGCTGTGTGCCGTGGAGGTGTGCTGTGCCTTGTCGGCAAAAAGTGCATCTTTTTCTAATTTACACAAAGGCATTGCAAAGGTTACCTGTGGCCCAAGAAATCATTACTTCAAGATCAGGGCCTTTGCATCAGACCCTCAGATCACTCCTCTGTTCTGTGGGATAGAACACAGCTTGTTGGTTATTGTAGAATCAGAAAGTAGTACTTTATTAACATAATAATTTTATGTTTTTGAGATTTTTTTTTGTATTTCCCTTAAAGTTTTTGTTGTTGTTGCTGTTGTTGGAAAGTTCCTTTTTTTTTTTTTTTTTCTTTAGCTAAAGAAGTAAAGAGATGCGATTCTTCTGCTTTTCTCAAATTGGGACCAAAGTTACAAGAAAAAAAAAAAAGCAGGGCTGTGTGAGCTGTTAGCAGACAGGTAGATATATTAGAACTGTAGTGCTAGGGTTGGCTCCTTTCTTGGTATAGGTGGCCATCTGTTCATAGTTTCTGCTGGAGGAGCTGTTAAAAGTTGGGAAATTCTTCTTTCCTCTCAGAGCTTTGTCTGTTTTTTAACCACCTGCTCTCTGGGTCTCTTACTGTCTCCCTCCCAACTTGAACTGGGATTCTCTCCCAAGAAAACTAATCAAATATTTCCTTGCATTCCCCATAGTTAATCTCAATCAGTCAGGGAAGGACAGTCTCCCACCATCCCAAGATCACCACTGGAGGCCCAGTTCTGCTGTGCAAATTAGGCCAATTGACTTCCTAAGTCTCATTTTCTCACTGTAAAATGCAAGTTTGTTCATTCATCCAACAAATATTTACTAGGTGTCCACTATGTGCGCAGTAATATTTTAATATTCCCAGGGCAGGGTGCCTGGTTGGCTCAGTCCTTTAAGGGTCTGACTTCAGCTCAGGTCATGATCTCATGGTTTGTGGGTTGGAGCCCTCAGTGGGTTCTGCACTGACAGCATGGAGCTGGCTTGGAATTCTTTCTCTCCCTCTTTCTCTGTCCCTCCCCCCACCTCAAAAATAAATAGATTTACTTAAAAAAAATATTCCCAGGGCAAGGTTCATGTTCTCATGGAGATTAAGTTCTAGTTTGGGGTAGGAGGAAAAGACAAACAATAAGCAAAATATCTGTATAATTTAATGGACGAAATCCCTCTCTTCACAAATGCATCAATGTGCCTTTCTCTTTTTCATTTCTTGGTATCCCGTTAGGCAGAGCCATTTATCTACCAACGAGTAGGGGAGGGGATAGAGTAATGTAGCAGGAATGCAAAATGATTTAAAGAGTATTTAGTTGCTGAAATCCAAATAGGGTCTCTGAATCAAGAGCAGGATAATTTATGAAACCCAGGTTTTTTTGTACAAACTGAATCAAGAAGACTGACTGACTAGGGGCACCTGGGTGGCTCAGTAGATTAAGGGTTGCTTGATTTCAGCTGAGGCCATATCTCATGGTCTGTGAGTTCGAGCCCTGTGTGGGGCTCTGTGCTGACAGCATGCAGCCTGCTTGGGAATCTCTCTCTCCCTCTCTCTGTCCCTTCCCCATTCACACATGTGTGCACGTTTTCTCAAAATAAATAAATAAACTTAGAAAAAAAAAAGAAGAAGGCTGACTGACTAGATATAGTTTTATGTACGCGTGGAGTAACAAGGAGGATATGAGGTGGAGGAAGTTGAAAGTCCAAGAAGGGGGAAAGGGGAGAAGGGGAAGGCAGACACCAATGTCTTTGTTCTCTGTGCTCATTTCCTTGAGCAGAACTTCAAACACCTGGAAGGGTGTGGGGAGAAGCCGGGTTTGTGGCTCACTTCCACAGATGCAGCACGGGAAGGCTCCCAGATAGGGTTGCCATATAAACTGCAGAAAGTCCAATTAAATTTGAATTTCAAATAAACAATGAATAATTTTTTTTTTTACATTTATTCATTTTTGAGAGACAGAGAGAGAGAGACAGAGCACATGCCGGGGAGGGGCAGAGAGATAGGGAGACACAGAATCCGAAGCAGGCTCCAGGCTCGGAGCTGTCAGCACAGAGCCCCGACGCGGGGCTCGACCTCACAAACCGCGAGATCATGACCTGAGCCGAAGTTGGACACTCAACCGACTGAGCCACCCAGGCGCCCCACAGTGAATAATTTTTTAATGTAAGTAACCTTCTACCCCAGCAATATTTGGGACATACTTCCACTAAATTGTTTTCCCCTCATTTACTTGAAATGCAAATTTAACTGAGCTTTCTGTATTTTTATTTGCTAATTCTGAAGAACCTTCAGCTTGCGGGTCCCAGTACCTGATGGCTTGGCAGTGATGCCATAGAAGTGGCAGCAAGGGTGAAGAATAAATTCTTCATTAATTAATTAATTGGGACTCAATCAGTTGTGCCTTCTGTGTACTGTCACATCTAAGCAGAGGTTGGTTGTAACCATCATACCATATGAAACTACCAGTGGGCGTAAATCATATTTAAAAAATTTAACGTGAGAATTAATGCCCTCTCTAAATGCATATGTGCTTTATTATTCCAGTCTCACAAAGCACATGAAAACCACAGCTGTTGATAATGCTTTTGATTTGCCAGATCCTGTAACAGTCCACTTACTTTGCCTTGAACATGGCATTTGTACCACATTAAAGTTTGGCAAGCTTAATCTTTGCTAACCACTGGCAAATGTGAACATGCTATAAAATATAAAAATATATTTCAGCCAAAGCCATTATCAGGTATATATTTGTTTGGATTTGACTAAGAACCTCTAATTTGTTCATGTGTACTTGGCATCTTTATGTTCTTTGTGGTGATTATGCTTGCAATGAATATATTACATGCTCGCTGGTCAACTAAAGCTCTAAATGTGGTAGAGGAGGAAAGGAGAGGGGTGAGGTGGAAAGAATTCCTATTTCGCTTCTGTTGGAGTGAGAATGATCCTCCATAAACGCTTGGAGAAAACTCTTCCAATGGCCACTTGCCCATCCTCCCACCTGACCTGCCCGACACTAAACATATTTTCGAGTAGTTTGTGTATTCTCTTTCATATCATCACATAAGAGAATCTACCCTTGCACGTAACTGGCCACAAGCCTCAGAATAAAAGTATGTTATCTGGCTGTTAACCAACACAAAGCTCAAGAAAACCACCATCTCTGATATTCCAACACAATGGCGTTCTTCAGTCTGGAAATCCACACGACCCATAGAGATAGAACAGGTATATAATCTCGAGATTATTGTTCTGTTTTGTTTATCCACTCATTTAGACAAAGACAGCCAGAAAAACATCATATTTCCTCCCCAAAGGATATCACAGAAAATTTTTCATGAAACCCCCATTTATTCACTTTCCCAAAATTTTAATCACCTCTTTCACATATGTCATCTCATATTTATCTCATGACATGTTGTAAAACAGGAAAGGTGAGAACTATGTAATTATTATTTTCATTGTACAGAATAAAAGGTAAAATTTCATAGCAGAACCACTTAATTTAGCTCTCTATCCATGCCTACCTTTCAGTATCTCAGTGAACCACATTGTATGCATACTTTTCAGTGCCCAGGAAATGGACATATGCAATGAATAAAGAACTCTGAATGTAAGTGTACCCATATCCTGGGTTTAAATTGGATTTCGTTTCATCAAGGAAATAAAACAAGCCAAACCAAAACAAAGAAGCAGATCCTTTTCCTAAAAGTCATTTACTCATTCATATATTCAGTAATTATTTGAGTCTGTACTAAATTCTAAGTGCTATCTTTGACACTGTTTACTTCAGAGAGTGAGATAATATGTAAAAGTATGTATCACAAGGCCTGATGTGTGGGAGGTAACCAATAACATGAATTTTCCTTCCTTCTCAAATTTTTATCCTTGAACTAATCAATCAAAACCAATATGCAATCTAAAGAAAGTGATTTGCTTCCAATCCAGTGTCATTTCTTTAATCCCTCCCTCTATGTAGTTATATACTGTGACGGTTAGGGATGAGCTATTAAGCTAGGGAGAATAAAAAACACTAGGCAGAATCATGGCTTGTGACTCTTGGCTTGCCATTTTGTGTTGTAAAAGAGGAAAAGTCAGTCAAGTGTTCTAGTATTAGTACGCTTTATCTGTGAACACACACACACATACACACACACACACACACTTTGGGGAGCCTGTGTTCTTAATCTAAGCAATAGCTTTGTGATTCAAATTAAGCATTTATTATCTTCTCTGGTTGTTTGAATGTAACTTTTATTCACATAAAAGTTATATAAATAATTTATATAAGTAAACATAACCCTGAAGCCAACACTTTCTGTCCCATCTTGCACCCTATTTTCTATTTCTATTTGCTCTCACCCCTACCCCCACCTGAATGCTTGGCTCCCAAGACTAGGTCATCTATGGAGGAGAAACCAATCGGAGGAATCATCAATTTTGACCTTTCAGTGGTTTTCATGACCTATGCTAATTGCCACCACCATACTGACTATGTGGCAATACACACGAATCCCTGAGACATCCAGAGTCAACAGATCCTTGTATAAACACAGACTTAGAAGTAGTTCCAGGTCCAAGATATTTAAAGAACTCATCTCTGACCTCTACTGGTCATCTTATTAAAATACAACATCTACACTTCTTTCAGAAGCACTTTCACATTTTTCATTCACTCATTTACCAAATACTTTTTAGCACCTATGATGTACCAGGCACTGTTTAAGGAGTTACAGTAAACAAAAAAAGACCAAAAAAAACCCCACTTCCTTATTAAAATTCAGCTGGGGAGACATTTAAATGATATGTATGATACATAATTTAATTGTAGAGCATTTTGGAAGGTAACGAGTGCTTTCAAAAAAAGAAAAGATAAGTCAAGATAAAGGGAATCCAAAGCATTGAGGCAGAGCCAGAGAAGCAGGTTGCAGAATTAAATTGGACGCTCAGAGTAAGTGTCAGAGAGTAGAAGTAAGCAGACTTGAAGGAGGTAAGAACCTCAGCAACTTAAGATCTAACACATAAGTTCTCAAATTAGTTAAATGAAACGTCACCCCAGGAACAGCGTTCCTTTTCACAGAGTTTCCGAGATTTTGAAGTCACTCAGACTTGTGTTTAAACCTTGCATCAGTCAGCTTTGACCACAGCAACCGAATTCTCAGCGGCTTACAAAACAAATATTTATTTTTTGCTCACGTTTTATGAGGGCTACAGGTTAACTGTGGGTCAGCTTTGACTCTGATGAGTCAGCTCATCTGGCTTCAGCTCAGCTATATGTGTCATCTCGTTCCAGGACCCACACTTGAAGAAACAGTCTCTAAGGCTTGTTGTTTTCATGAAGGAGGTCAGGCTGAAGTGTACCTAATCAAACCACAAAAGTCAAAGCTTCTGCTCACGTGTAGCACATATTGAGTTCATTCACATTCCATTGAGCAAAGAAAGCTAAACTGGACAAGCCCAAAGTCAATGGGGGCAGGGTAGTATATATCTGGCCTGTGCATAGAAGTATGGCAAGGGCAAAGGGGGAATGAATAAAATTGTGAACAAATCATACAACATAATTTTAATGAGCTCCTCAACATCTCTGAATCGTACCTTGTCCATCTGTGAAACAGAAATAAGGACAGACTACCTATAAAGAACAAATGAGATATTTATAAATGTATTTATCATAATAACTGGATTATAATAAAGGATCGGTTATTTTTTTTTTTTTTTTTGTCTTCTTCCAAAGGTAGCATCATCACTCTGTCTCAATTCCTTTGGAGGCTGAAGAGGCCATGAGGATGTGTTAGAAAATTGAGGAGCATGAGATTCAAGAAATACGAATTCAGTTCTTCCTCTAAATCCTGAATGAATTACTAATCTATAAAATGAGGCAGCTGTCTAAATGATCTTTAAATTTTCTTTCCAGTCTCAAGATCTGCAAATATGAACCTTGTACAGGAGGTTCTGGTTTTTCGCTACAACCACTGCTTAGTTTTAGCACAAGGTGGCGCTAGACAACAACTTAATGAAAGAATATAAAGGCTTTTTTGTGAAGACTGGAGAGTTCTGGACTATTACTATTTTCTTCTTACAGACTATTATAAAACAGAACTCTTGTATCTGATAGTTCCCCCAGAAAGCATCATTTTGAGGAAATTGCATCCAAAAACAAAATGAACACTCTAGTTCTAGTACCTTGTACTTTAGGAGAGGACCCCAGGAACCTAGTGACTTAACTGAGCAATTTCTAGGGTTCAACATTAGAATTTGGGATCTTCTTTCTTTTTTAGCAGAAGGATCAGATAATTGGAGCTGTGATCTAGGATGATACATCTAGTATCCCAGTTATGGGAGAAAGGAGTGTCTGGTAAGGGGGAGAATTGTTTAGGGGACTCTTAATAACAGACCAGAATCCACATACAAGGGTCCAAAACAGAGTAGTAGGTGTGAGCATAGACATGTTAAGAGGCTGCAATAATAGGATCTTTAGAACTTGGCAACTATTTCGATAAAGAAGCTTCAAGTAGGATAAGTAATTCTGAGAGGTGACTCTTAGAAAACTAGGTAAATGTTAGGCCCACAGACAGAAAGTGTCAGAATGACTTTGAGTTGTCAGTATTATTATTCCTGTACCTCTCATATAAACTGAGAAGAAACCATGAGTGTTTCTGCCCTCTTAGGTACTGAGGTTACCCTCTGGTGCACAAACGCTGGTCCTAAAAGGGCCAGACTTGCCTGCTAGACTTGCCTGCTATTAGAGAATATTGAAACACTCCAACATGATAATTGGCCTTTTCTCAAAAAATATTTTTTTACACATTTTATTGGTGGTTATTTAAAACCTTGAGGCATTTCTCTATTGATAATGGGGAAGACTATAGGATACCTGGGTGGCTCAGTCAGTTAAGCGTCTGACTTCAGCTTAGGTTACGATCTCACCACCATTGAGTTCGAGCCTGGCATTGGGCTCTGTGCTGACAGGTCAGAGCCTGGAGCCTGCTTCGGATTCTGTGTCTCCCTCTCTCTCTCTCTACCCCTCTTCTGCTCACGCTCTGTCTCTTTTTCTAAATATAAATAAATGTTAATAAAATCTAAAAAAAAAAAAAAAAAGATAATGCGGAAGACTATACCTATCAGGCAGGGGGTATATGGAAAAATCTCTGTATCTTTCACTCAATTCTGCTGTGAACCTAAACCTGCTCTAAAAAATGAAATCTATTTTTTAAAACCCTAGAGGATTCTGGAAAGACAGTGGGGCAGGAAGCACTAAGAATCTGTCTCCTCCACTAGGCAACAATTTCATTGGTGGAACTAGTCTTATGTAACTATTTTTGGAACTCTGGACAGTTTACTGAAGGCTTGCAATGTTGGGGGCAAGACTTGGAACATTTATTGTGGTCTCAGTTGGGGGGTCTTAGCACAGTAGCAGCTACCCGTTCCCCACCTCCAGCCATGAGGCAGGCAGCTGTGCACATGCTCCTAAAGCAGCTTGCACACAGCTTGCAGGAGCTAGGGTAGGCAAAAAGGACCCAATCTTCCAAATATCAGAGCTCTGTGCTCTGATCACTGGTTGCTGCTTCTGATCACAGAGGTGCAGACAAAGAGGCAGGCAGCCATTGTTGTTGTACCTCCCTCCATTAAGCAAATCTCTCCCCATCTGGGTGAAATGACATCCAGGAGATTTAAAAGGCTAGCACCTTTTCTGTACCCCTTTCATTTTCCTTTTCCCCTTCCTAGTAGTCAGACATTAAAGACCAGAACATTAAAATACAGCTGTATACATAGGGAAAATCAGAAAGTAACCAGGCACCCAGGGTAAGGCTTAGCGAAGATCTAAGACTTTAAGTTTACACTTTGACACAGAGACTGCCTATACAATCAAAAACAAAAACAACAATAAAAACAACAACAGCAACAAACATAAAAACAGCAAACCCTGGGAAAGGGGGAGAATCTGATTTCCAGAGTTACCACATTATTAGAGTCAAATGTTGTTTCAACAACAACAAAAAATCATAAGGCATACAAAGAAAGAGGCAATTATGGCTTATTCAAAGCAAAAAGACTAGATCAACAGAAACTGACCCTGAAAAAAAATCTGATAGCATAAATACCAGACAAAAACTTTAAAAAAGCTATCTTAAAGATGTTCAGAGAACTGAAGGAAGATGTGGAGAAAGTAAACAATGTATGAACTAAATGGAAATACCAATAAGGAAATAGGAAACTTAAAAAAAAAAGCAAAAAGAAATTCTAGAGATGAAAAGATGAAAAGTACAACAAATGAAATAAAAAATTCACTGGAGGAATTCAAAGGCAGATTTGAACAGGTAGAAGAAAGAGAGTGAATTTGAACAAAAGACAATGGAAATTATTGAGTCTGAGGAACAGAAAGGAAAAAGATTGAAGAAAAGTGAACAGAACCTATGGAGCCCGTGGGACACTATCAAGTAAATGAATATACACATGGTGGGAATCTCAGAAGAAAAGAGACAGGGCAGAAAGAATATTTGAAGAAAATAATGGTTGAAAACTTCCCAAACTTGATGGAAGATGGGACTATAAACATCAGAGTATCAGTGAATTCCAAGATAAACTCAAAGAGATTCACAACAACATACATTATCATCAGACAGACATTCCAAGATATACAAAAGCTGAGGGAATTTGTTACCACTGGACCTGCTCTGGAAGAAGTGATTAAGGGAGTCCTGCAAGGTGAAATGGAAGAACACTTGAAGCCATAACAATAACTCAAGGGTACAGAGAAATAAAGACCTCAGTAAAGGTAAATGCATGGTAATTAAAAAGCTAGTACCACTGTAATAATGGTTTGTAATTGTACTTTTTGTTTTCTACGTGATTTAAGAAACTAATACGGTTAAAGAAGAAAAATTATTAGTCTAAAAGTTAGTATTATTATAACTGTGGTTTGTAGCTCCAAAGCTTGCTTTTCACTTTTTTTTTTTTTTTTTTTTTTTTGAGTGAGAGAGAGAGAGAGCATGCAAGCAGGAGGGGGCAGGGGGGAGAGAGACAGAATCTTCAGCAGGCTCCATGCTAAGCACAGAGACTGGTGTGGGGCTCAATCTCAATACTGTGAGATCTTGACCTGAGCTGAAATCAAGAGTCAGACACTTAACCAACTGAGCCACCCAGGCACCCCCATCTTTTTACATTTTTTAAGAGACTAATGCATTTAAAAAAGTATTAGTTTATATTTTGGGGCATACAATATACAAAGATATAATTTTTAAGACCTCATGAGCTGAAAGTGTGGGATGGAGCTATATAGCAGGGCAGAATTTTTATACATTATTAAAGTTAGGCTGGTATAAATTCAAGTTATAGTGTTACAATTTAAGGACATTAACCATGTCCTTTGTTACCACATAGAAAATAGCTAAAGTATATTAAGAAAAGGAAATGAGAAAAGAATTTAAACATCTTACTACAAAAAATCAACTAAACATGAAAGAAGACAGTAATGTCAGAAATGAGGGATAACAAATCTATAAGGCATTTAGAAAACAAATAGCATAATGACAGAAGTAAACCTCCCAATCAGTAGTTACTTTAAATGTAAATAGACTGAACTCTCCAATCAAAAGACAGAGATTGGCAGAATCCAATTCAACAATCTATATGTTGCCTACAAAAGACTTGCTTTAGATCTATATACAAATAGATTAAAAGTGAAGGATGAAAAAAAGATATTCTATGCAAATAGTAACTAACATTGAGCACAAGTGGATACACTATTTAGACAAAATAGACTTTAAATTGAAAACGTTTACAAGAAGTCAAAGAAGCGCATTATAGATTAATAAAAGTTTCAGTATAGCAAGAAGATATAAACATTTGTGTACCTAATGACAGACCATCAAAATATATAAAGTAAAAACTGACAAAATTGAAGGGAAAATAGGACAGTTCTACAATACTGGTTGGAGATTTTAACATACATTACCATAATAACAAACAGATCAACTAGACAGATGATAAGTAAGGAAATAAACATTTAACACAATAGACCAACTATATCTAACAGACACACTGAACACTTTTACCCAACAACAGCATATCACATTCTCCTCAAGTGCAAATGGGATATTTCACAGGATAGATCATATGTTAGTCCACAAATTAAGTCTTGATAGATTTTAAAAGGTAGATATCAATCAAAGTATCCTCTCTAACCACAACAGATAAAAGTTAGAAATCAATAACAGAAGGAAAACTGGAAAATTCATAAAACTGTAGAAATTAAATAATATACTTTTAAACAACCAATGAGTCAAAGAAGAAGTTACAAGGAAAATTTGAAAATCCTTAGAAACTGATGAAAACAAAAACAAAACATGCCATAACATACGGCATGCAGAGAAAGTGGTGCTAATGGGGAAATCTGTAGCTATAAATAGTTACATTAAAAACAAAAAAGACCTCAAATCAACAACCTAACTTTATAACTTAAGGAACTAGAAAAAGAAGAAAAAACTAAATTGAAAGCTAGCAGAAGCAAGAAAATAATAAAGATTAGAGCAGGGATAAACAAATAGAGAAAATCAATAAAGTTGATTCTTCAAAAAGAAAATAAAAAGTTGGTTCTTCAAAAAGATCAACAAAATTGACAAACTTTCAGTTACTTGGACTAAGAAAAAAAGAAAGAAGAATCAAATTACTGAAGTCAGAAGTGAAAATGGAGACATTACTACTGATTCCACAGAAATAAAAGGATATGAGAGTACTGTGAACAATTATATGCCAATATATTGGATAACCTAGATGAAATGGACAATTTCCTGGAAATGCAAAACCAACCAAGACTAAGTCACAAAGAAATAGAAAACATGAATAGACCTATAACTAGCAAAGAGATTGAATTATCAATAAAAGAATCTCCTGACAAACAGAAGTCCTGGATTCAATTGCGTTACTGGTAAACTCTACCAAACATTTAAAGAACTAATACCAATCTGTCTTAAAGTTTTTCAAAAAATTGAAGACAAGGAAACACTTTTTAACTCATTCTATAAAGCCAGAATTATCCTCATACCAAAATCAGACAAAGACACTAAAAGAAAATTACGAACTAATATCCCTTGTGAACACTGATGCAAAAAATCCTCAATAAAACACTAGCAAATCGAATTCACCAGTTTACTAACAGGATTATGCATCATGACTAAGGGGATTTATTCCTGGAATGCAAGGATTATTTAACATACAAAAAAACAATCAGTGTAATACATTACATTAACAAAATAAAGGGGGAAACATGATCATCTCAATTGAGGCAAAAAAAGTACCTGACAAAAATTTAACACCCTTTCATGGTAAAAACACCAGAAACAAAGCAAAACAAAACAAAACAAAACAACTAGAAATAGAAAGAAAATACCTCACCACATTAAAAACCATATATGAAAAACCCAAGGCAAACATTATACTCAATAATGAAAGACTGAAAGCTTTTCCTCTAAGATCAAGAAAAAGGCAGGGATACCTGGTTTCACTACCTCTACTCTACATAATACTTAAAGTTCTAGTCAGAGATTAGGCAAGAAAAATAAATAAAAAGCATCCAAATTGGAAGAGAAGTAAAATTACCTCTGACATGATCTTATATGTAGAAAACTAACGTTTACACACACACACACACACACACACACACACACACAAAGAAAAAAACTATTAGAATGCATAACCTCAGCAAAATAGCAGGATACAAAGACAACACACTAAAATTAGTTGCAGTTCTATACACTAGCAGTGAATAACCAAACAGGATATTACAAAACAATTGTCCTTATAATAGCATGAAAAGGAATAAAATACTTTGGAATTAAGTTAAACAAGGAAGGGGAAGTCCTGTACAATGAAAAATATAAAATATTGTTGAAAGAAACTAAAGAAGACAAATAAATAGAAACACATTCCATATTCATGGATTGGAAGACCTAATATTGTTAAAATATCAATACTACCCAAAGCAATCTACGGATTAAATGTGATTCCTATCAAAATCTCAATGACATTTTTTTTTGCAGAAATAGAAAAACCCATTCTAAAATTCAGATAGAACCTCAAGAGACCTCAAATAGCCAAAACAATCTTGAAAAAGAAGAACAAAACTGGAGGACTCACACTTCCTGAATTCAAAACTTATGACAAAGCTACAGTAATCAAAACAGTATGGTACTATCAGGAAGACAGACATATATGCCAATGGAATAGAATAAAGAAGCCAGAAAAAACCTTGCGCATGTGGTCAATTGATTTTTGATAAGGGTGCCAAGACCATTCAATGGAAAAAGACAGACTTTTCGACAAATGGTGCTGGGAAAACTGAATAACCACATGCAAAAGAATGAAGTTGGATCACTACCTAACACTAAATATAAAAATTAACTCAAAATGGATTAAAGACCTAAATGGAAGACCTAAAACAATACAACTCTGTGAAGAAAACAGTTGAAAGCTTCACAGTATTAGATTTGGCAATGATTTCTTAAAAGTGATACCATACTGGGCTTCATGAAACCTAAACAGTTTTGTGCATCAAAAGACACCATCAACAGAGTAAAAAGGCAACTCACAGAATGGGAGAAAATATTTGCAAATCATATATCTGATTATATCTGCATTAATGTCCAGAACCTATAGAGAACTCCTAAAACTCAACAACATAGAAAACAACCCAATCAAAAATTGGCAGAGGACTTGAATAGACATTTCTCCAAAGATATACAAATGGGCAATAAGCACATGAAAAGATATTCAACATCACTAATCATTAGGGAAATGCAAATCAAAACTACAGTGAAATACCACCTCATACCCATTAAGGTGACTATGATGGAAGAAAAAAAAAACTGTTGGTGAGGATGTAGAGAAATTGAAACCTCTGTGCTCTGTTGGTGGGAATATGAGATGGGACAGCCACTCTGGTAAACAGTATAGAGTTTCCTCAAAAAATTAAGTGTAGAATTATCATACGACCCAGCGATTCTACTTTCAGGTATATACCTAAGAGAATTGAAAGCAGGGTCTCAAAGAAATATTTTATACCCATGTTCACAGCAGCATTACTCACAATGGATAAAACAGAGTCCATCGACAAATGAATGGACAAGCGAAACGTGATCCACATATACATGGAATATTATTCAGCTTTAAAAAATGAAGGGAATTTTGGGCGCCTGGGTGGTTCAGTTGGTTAAGCATCTGGCTCTTGTTTCAGCTCAGGTCATGATCTCACAGTTTGTGAGATTGAGCCCCACGTCAGGTTCTACATTGCCTGCTTGAGATTCTCTCTCTCCTTCTCTCTCTCTGCCCCTCTCCCGCTTGTGTTCTCTCTCTCTCTCAAAAATAAATAAATAAACATTTTAAAAAATGAAGGAAATTCTACAATATGCTACAACATGCATCAACCTTGAAGATATTATGCTAAAATAAGACAGTCACAAAAAGGCAGATAGTGTATGATTTGACTTATATGAGGTTCTTAGATTGGCCAAATTCATAGAAATAGAAAGTACAATCATGGTTGCCAAGGAGTGGGGGGAAACCTCCCACAGTTACTGTTTAATGGATATAAAGTTTCAGTTTTATAAGATGAAAAAAGTTATGAAGATGGATGGTGGAGATGGTTGCACTTTAAGAATATATTTAATATCGCTGAACTGTACCCTTAAAAATGGTTAAGGTGGTAAATTGTATGTTGTATGTACTTTAATACACCAAAAACAAAATGGGAAAAAAAAATGGGGCAGTAAAATCCAACAAAGAAGAAAGAACAAACTCTGTGGCAATTCTCTAGCTTCTTGTATGTTAATATGGCAGCATGGTGTAGAAAAGAGCAGTGGTTTGGGGGTTAGAGAGACTGGGTTTAAATCCTAAAGTCCAGGACGACAGTACTATCACTTCCATCCTGTGTAATATTGGCTAGAAGAGAACATGTCCCTTTAGGCTTCTAAGGTACTCTATTATCTTCAACAAGTTGCTTAATCTCTCTGAGTCTCAATCCCATTCATAACATAGGAGAAATAGTATCAATCTCAGAGATTTGTCAATAAAGGTATTGTGGCTACAGAGTCAATAATCAGTAAATGTCCATTCTCTTTCCCTTTAAAGACAAAGCTGTTAGGATCTTCTTATGTGAATTCTGTCAGATGAATTCAATATCAGTACAGAGACATCTAATGGCCTTCGTAATCTGTAGCCACTTTGTATAAGAAGTGCTGAGCTCTCATGATACAAGATACCAAAAAATTAAATCTATTGAGTTGGCCTAGAGCTCGAGACTTAAAATATTCACTGGTCCACAGTAAATAAAGAGGAAGAAGGAGTTACACAATGCATCTGTGTTCTAATTACTCAATCTCTACCCAACTGAAACTTTGCTTCATAAGGGACTAGCCATAGCCCCTGAGAGCAATAAACATCCTGAATTGCAAACCCCATTTTATCACCTCACAGAACCCTTTAAATCTCAGTTTCAGTGAATGTATCTCTTACCCTATTTATGAAATGAATATTTTGAGAGAATTTTTACAATAGTCGTCATTATTAGTCCTTCAGCCGACTCTCCAATAGGGAAGAAAAAGAAATTAATGTGCAACATTAATATTTCTATTTTGCATTGAAAGGGAAGACAGTCTGCTCTTTTCAAGGGGTACAGGACAATTTCTGGGATGTAAGACTAACAGATATTTTCCAGAGTTGGGTCATTGCTGCTTCCATCTCATTTTGGAGACAGGCAAAAGTTATTCATCACCAAAAGACCAATGGACAAATGCCCTACAGCAAACAAGTGTGCAGTAACCACCAAGGGGGTGCACAGGGTCAACCATCTACTGCCTAAGAGAGAGACAACCAAGCAAGAGTACTTGAAGGGTTGGTGCTCCAGCTTTATAAGAGTCAGAGATAACAATGTTGGGCAAGTCATAGAAGCATATATTCTCTTTGATAGAAAGAAATGGGCAAAGCTCCACACTCTCCCACGGCTACTGTGAGCAACAGTTGACAGAAAGAAGTACCCTTCTAGTTCTGCGCTTTTGGATGAGAACACTCTACGTTCTCTTCATTTGACCCAATTACCTTCCCTTTCAAATTACTTTGTCCCTTGTATTTGATCACATGAGGGGGTCCGGGTAGGAACAGTGTTTGATAGTGTAGTCTTTCCTTTCCCACCCCTTGTTGAAAGACCTTCAGTACATGATCATGCAGCCTTACCATGGCCCACCCTCTTGAGATGAAGAGAACAGCAAGGCCCACAAGAAGCTGTAAGTTTGCTACTTGGTGAAACTATATAGTTACAGTGTATTCAGTGAAACTACATGGTCACAGATAATGTGACTTGTTTCCTAAGGTTCAGGGCTGTGAGACACTAGAATGCATTACAGAGAACATAATTTAGAATTATCCTCTGCTGGTTTTAAAGAAGTAAGGAGATAACTTTTGGGGATGGTTTGTGTTGAATAGAGAGAGAGGCACAGATGTTCAGGAAGGCGGCTTAAGGCTTCATGAGTGAAGCCTACGTGATGGCAATATGGGGGAGTGGTCACAGTGTTCTGGGGTCTCATACTCAGCTCTGCAGGTCCAAAGAGTGGATTTTGTCTGCAGTTCTAGGAAATTAGGTTGCAGAACTTACTTATGCTAACCAAACCCTCAAAAGATTGACATATCAAATAAAACACAAATTTATTTCTTTGTAACAGGTATATAATACATCTCTCCAGTGACCTCCAAACTTCTTGCCTCAATCCTGCCCATTATTAAGGGTAGAGAGACCAAATTCATAATCAGAATGTTACTTGTTGAACACACATTTCTAAACTAGTTGGATATCCAACAAATGAGTTGGATAAACTTAAGGAGTGTTTCATCTGGGTATTAGAAAAGCCTTCTGAGGGGAATGTGCTTTCCAGGTGATCTGAACACTGGCAGCCTCCAGGAAAAGTGTCTCTCTCTCCTGGAAAATGTGAAATGATGGGCAACAAATTTTCACTGCCTAGTCTCCCCTTTTCTAAATAAATGCAGATGATCTATCTACCACCCCTCTAGCCACATCAATCCCAGTTTTCCTCAAATGGAGCACAAGCCAATTCCCACTGCTTTGTTTTCTGTTTGGCTATTTTCCTGAACCTGTATCTGGCTCATCTTGACTCTCCCGTCTTTTCAGTCTTCCATTACCAGCTCTTAGGGAGGGTCACTGATGGTCTGTCTCTTCAATTATGTGTTGGTTCTTATTACTTCCTCTGACAGAATGATTTTCAGGTTTTGGGGGCACTTTGATGTACATGTGACAAGCTCCTACAGCCTGCCTGGAGGCAGGAAGATGCCTCCCATAGGCTTGTTCAGCACCATTTATTGTGTTCATCTGTGGAATGTGTTTGTAATGTGTTTTGTTTATTTTGCCTGCGCACATTCCCGCCTTCCTAGAGGAAGAGATGAATAAACCACCCTGCCTTTTCCCCCAAGAAAGTAATTTTTTCACCTTAGGTGGGCCATCTGTTTCTCCTAACACAGCTCTGCTTTGACTTGAATTGAATACATCTTGTCCCAGGCATTTTGCCAGCTGTAGGCTCCAGGAAATGGAGCAACTAAAAGTGGTTTCCTTGTGATGTCACAGGTTGTTTCTTTCTTTTTTTTTTTTTGAAATGCAACTTATGGAATTAACTTAAAGGAAATTGTGCATCACTGTTCATAGGAGTGGTTCACAGAGTGGCAGGAATCCCAAAGTAACAGCCGAACTGTTTATGAATTTCCTAAGAATTAATCCTGTTGAGGCATGAGGGTACATCTGGCAGTGGGCCTAATAAATGGAGGGGAAGAGTGAGTATTTGCTTTGGAGCCAAAACAGACCCCTAAGCTAAGGGTTCCCAACCTTGGATGCAGATCCAATTGACCTATGGAGTTTTCGGTCTTCGTGCCTTGGTCTCACACAACTGGCTGCTTCTGATGCACAGCCATGTTGAGAACAATTCTCCTAAACTACTGAGAATCAAAGATCTCTTCTTAAACTCTCAAGCTATTGGGGGAAAATTTACCCAGGACAAAAATAGTGTCAAAATCCGCAGGCTGCACAACAAATGATTAACAACCTACAGAGTAAGACAAAAAGCATTTGTAAATCATATATTTGCTAAGGGGTTAATATCTAAAATATATAAAGAACTCATACAACTCGATAGCAAAACAAAACAAACAAACAAAAGGTAAATAATCCCATTTAAAAAAATGGGCAAAGTTCTATTTTTAGTTCCATAAAAATAGGACTACCATATGATCCAGCCATTCCATTTCTGGGCATATATGGCAAGGGAATGAAAACAGAATGGCAAAGAGATATCTGCATCCCCATATTTATAGCAGCAGTATTTACAATAGTCAAGACATAAAACAATGTCATTATGCACATTGTGGTAATTGGGGTAATTTTTTTTTAATTGGGGTAATTTTTAAATATTTTTACTTATATACTGATTTATTGAGCTAAATTAAGTTTATTTATAAGACTTACAGTTGTTAAATATGTTACATATCATCCTTAGATTGATTGGGCAATGTGGACTTGGGGCAATAGTGATTCAACTGGTCCAATGGCTTCATTGGACCCTTGCCCCAATCCCAGGTTGGTTTGACTTGGGTAAATATGGATTTCACTTGATTTAGAAATAAAATGTTATTTTCAATTTGTTTTAGAGAATTGGGCCTACTGAACCTAGTCAAGATTTCCCAGTCATTACTATTCTCATGCTTCCTGAATTTTTAGAAGGATCTATTCTGCAGCCGCAAGGTGTAAGCTATGCAAAAGAGAAAAAAGAAAAAGAAAAAAAGAAAAAAGAAAAAGTCTATTTAAATTTTCAGTAAATTTGCTAGTGAAGGCCAGAAGTTCATTCATTCAACAAATAGCTGAACAAATTATTGAAAACCTACATGGTGCCAAACAAAGTTCTAGGCACTGAGGATACTTAACACAGTAAGATGAAAATCCTTACTCATGGAGCCAACAAGTGATTGCAGGTGGTGATCATTATTCAAAGGCAAAGGATAGATGGAGTCAAGGAGAAAGCTGTGAATATGATTTCAGCACCCTCTCCCTGTGCACTCTGCTCTCCTTGAATTAGAGTTACTAGAATATTGTCATTGACACCACAGAACTGTTAAGCGATTATATGAGTGGGTGCCATTTCCTGCTCCTTTGTCATGATTTAGTAGAGAAAATTCTACCATTCGAGCAGCATTTTCCAACAAGTGTTCCTTGGAATCTAGTCCCTCGAGGTGCCTAGTTTAGGGGAAAAAATGTTTGGTGGTTAAATAAATTTGGCAAACACTTCATCTTTTGGAGATTCGCAATAAACTAACAAAATATAATCTGTATGACCTCCACCAGTTTGGATTCCAAATTTGGGCATCTTCTTTTTTTTTTCCCATGGAATTTTTTTTCCAATATATGAAATTTATTGTCAAACTGGTTTCCATACAACACCCAGTGCTCATCCCAAAAGGTGCCCTCCTCAATACCCATCACCCACCCTCCCCTCCCTCCCACCCCCCATCAACCCTCAGTTTGTTCTCAGTCTTTAAGAGTCTCTTATGCTTTGGCTCTCTCCCACTCTAACCTCTTTTTTTTTTTCCTTCCCATCCCCCATGGGTTTCTGTTAAGTTTCTCAGGATCTACATAAGAGTGAACACATATGGTATCTGTCTTTCTCTGTATGGCTTAGTTCACTTAGGATCACACTCTCCAGTTCCATCCACGTTGCTACAAAGGGCCATATTTCATTCTTTCTCATTGCCACGTAGTACTCCATTGTGTATATAAACCACAATTTCTTTATCCATTCATCAGTTGATGGACATTTAGGCTCTTTCCATAATTTGGCTATTGTTGAGAGTGCTACTATAAACATTGGGGTACAAGTGCCCCTATGCATCAGTACTTCTGTATCCCTTGGGTAAACTCCTATCACTGCTATTGCTGGGTCATAGGGTAGGTCTATTTTTAATTTTTTGAGGAACCTCCACTGTTTTCCAGAGTGGCTGCACCAATTTGCATTCCCACCAACAGTGCAAGAGGTTTCCTGGGCATCTTCTTTTTCTAATTACTTGCTTAAACCCCCATTCCTCCAGATTGTAGGTAATTCGGTATCTCTCGCTCTCAAGGACTCACCATTCTTCAACTTGTCCAGGAACCCTGGGAAGTTACTTAGTCCAAAGGGAGCAGTATCGTTTCAACGTTCCGTGTGGAAAGAACTGATCAGTCCATTTAAAGTTCTGATTTTAATCACTCCTACGTGGTGTTATTGTTGAAAACCGGTTCCTAAGTTTCTAATGAGCCCCTGGCTTGCTATAAGGGTGTCCTTTAAGCTGAAGAACCCTGTAGAGGCAGCAGGGTAGCACTGAGGACGTGGGTTCGCAAGATGACAGCTTATTGGCTTTATACTCATATAATCAGCCACTGTTCTCTAGACCCGACAGCTTTGCCAAAGTGGCCAGGTATAATTGGGTTTCTAACCACAGCTACACACTGTATCTAAACATGCTGTCCCTAAATACACTGTCCCTACAAACCTCTAGGCCCTGGTGTTGAGCCTAAGTCACTATGCCAGACTCCCTCTTTCTTCTTGAGGTAACTTCAATGTGTTCTATTGCCATGGGATCTCTGTTAAGGCTTTCTCAGCCCTTCAGAAAGCTCTAATCTCCAAAAGGTAGGGGATAGGGTTTTGATCCCTTTCTTTCTGGAGGATCTTTGGCCCTAGGTAAGTTTAATTTGGCATATCACAGGGAAAGTGGGAAGAACAATCTTTGTAAATTTCCTTTCCCCAGAGACATGTATATCAACTCATTATGTTGGCATAATTAAGATTATTCTGGGAACTATAAAGAAGATCCAGGGAGTACATGTCTTGTTCTATCTTGCCACTTCTCCAGATAAACAAACAAAGTTTCAAATCACTATGAATGTTTCTGGAAAGTTGGAACACTTAAAAATTATTGATTATAGTTTGTCTTTATTTGAGAGGTAGCTAAAACATGGGAGTATATAGAGCATATCATTTATAAAGTTTCATGGGAATAAAGGATAGAAAAAGATTCTAGGATATGGAGGCACAAAGGATCTGAAGGGCCCCCTGTTACATGGGGGAGAGAAAGAGAAGGATTTTCCTTGTTTTATTTTTTGTAATTAAAAGGTGCGAAGTGCCTGTGTCTCAGTCAGTTAAGCATGTGGCTCTTGATTTCAGCTCAGTTCATGATCTCAGGGTCGTGGGATCGAGCCTCATGTTGTGTTCGGCACTGGGCATGGACCTTGCTTAAGATTCTCTCTCTCTTTCCCTCTGCCCCTCTCCCCCGCTCATGCTCTCTCTCTAACATAATAGTAATAATAATAATAATAATAATAATAATAATAATAATAGTAGTAGTAATGGGGGCTAGTGTATCTACAGAAGCCCCCAAGCAATGCATCATAAGGTATGTTCTGCTTCAGAGAGAATCTGATTCCCAAAAATTCTCTTCTGAATTTCTTCCACTGAACTAAAGCCCTAAAATCCTCCAGGCTTCTTGATAAACCAGTCCTCATCTCTCAGTGAGTCAAGTTCCTAACAGAAAAATCTCAGAACCTTTGGTCAGGGAATGCCAGCATTTGCCAACATGCCTTTAGACTCACTAATTTTCTGATACTAAAAAGATCATAATTCCTATGGAGAGGAGAAATATATTGAACCAATATATTCATTTTTTAATGTTTATTTATTTTTGAGAGACAGGGAGAGAGAGAGAGAGAGAGAGAGAGAGAGAGAGAGAGAGAACACAAGCAGGGGAGGGGCAGAAAGAAGGAGACACAGAATCTGAAGCAGGCTCCAGGCTCTGAGCTGTCAGCACAGAGCCTGACATGAGGCTCAAACTCACAAACTGTGAGATCATGACCTGAGCCGAAGTTGGAAGCTTAATGGACTGAGCCACCCAGGTGCCCCAAACCAGTATATTCTTAAGCCCCTCATTCTCACTAGTACTTGATCTTTTCCAGTTTTTCAAATATTTGACATCAATTAACTTAAGACATAAAATAAAATACAACATTCAATGTTAAAGCTTTCTTGATGCCAGGATATTTTATACTTCAGCTTGGCTGGACCAGTCAGCACAAGTCACTTGGATACTGTGGGAAAATATAGTGAAAATTCTATAAGGTGGTAACAATGTGGGGGCAATTTTTTGTTAATTCATCCCCAAAGAAGGAACTCTCTTTGAATACTAGTATTAAAGACAAAGACTAACTTGCAATTTGATAAAAGACAGTGTTATAGAAAGACTTTTTTTCTTTTCTTTTCTTTCTTTCTTTCTTTCTTTCTTTCTTTCTTTCTTTCTTTCTTTCCTTCCTTCCTTCCTTCCTTCCTTCCTTCCTTCCTTCCTTCCTTGTAGAATTGTTACCATGTTTTAGACTTTCAGTGAATATATTTGCCTCCCACTCTAATATATAGCCATGTCTTATGGAATAACGAGTTATGTTTTAATAGGATTATACTATAGGTAACACATTCATGCGTTTAGAGATGAACTATCTAGGGAGAATATTTCCATTGCTTGTTATTGCTTGGCATTTCATGTGTCCTATCTGATATGTATTCACATAAAGGAAGCTGGTTTTAGTTATCTAATGTAGTGCTGTATTTATTACTTCAACTTACAAATCCTTGTATTTGGATTTCCAAACATGTAATTTTTAACATGTTTTATTTGTGAGGGAGCAATAAAGGAACAATTTTGCAGCTAATTTAACACCTGTAAATGTCCCTGTTTGTGATATGAAAGAAATGGCCTTGTCAGACCACAGGTCTGCTCATATTTCAAAAAACATTAAATGTACATATTTCTAAAGTGCCCTATATTTAAAGTTCCCTTTATTCCATAAAATATTAATGGGTTTATTGTTTATACTTTATAAAAGATGGTACCTGATTCTGAACAGATTTATTATGTGAAACTGTTCATTATTTTTAAAACAGCTATATGTGAGAAGCCATATAAAAGCTAGATGATTACAAACCAACAACTACAAACTGAAAAATAAATGTTAAAAAGATATTAACTTGTTTCAAAATTTATGTTCAAACAAAACCTGCACACAAATGTATATAGCATCTTTATTCATGATTGCAAAAACTATAAGCAACTAAGATGTCCTTTAACAAGCGAAAGGATAAATGAACTGTGGCATATCTATATAATGGAATATGATTCAGTGATAAAAAGCAATACACCATAAAACCATAAAAATATGAATATGACTTTTAAATACATATTGCTAAGTGAGAGAATCCAGTTTATAGAGGCTACATAATATATGGTTCCAATGATATGACAGCCCGGAGAAGGTGAAACTATAGAAATGGTGAAAAGATCAATGGTTTCCAGGAGTTCCAGGCAGGGGAAGACCGAGTAAATGAGGCACAGGAGATATTTTAGGGCAGTGAGACTACTCTATATCATAATGTAATAGAGAATACATGATGCTATGCGTTCATCAAAACCCATAAACCTTACAACACAAAAACTGAATCTTAATGCATGCCGACTGAGAAAACACTTGCTGAGGGTGTATACCAAAAGGACACAGGATACAGCCGAAAGAGCTCCCAGTGGCCAAAGCTAGAGTTATTAGAACAACAACAAACTTTAAAAGTAATATTGGATTATAATCCAAAGGATAAAGTAAAGAGCCATGAGTTCATACCGATACAAATAAATAAATAAAGATAAATCTCATGTGCAGAAGAATCCCAAAAAATGTATGTAGATACTCTGTCCTCAAGAAGATGGAATATAACTCCCCCACTCCTTCAGTGTAGATTGAGCATAGTGACTTCCTTCCAAAGAGTGCAGTATGGAGAGAGAGAGAAAAAGAACAACTTCACAGTGCAGAAACCTGGCAAACACTACCTCAGCCAGCTGACTAAGGCTACTATCAACACTGATAAGTCACATTCATAGTATGTACCTTTCATATGATGTGATGAAAACAGCGCTTTAACTCTATGGTCTTCTTCCCTGAAACATACAACCCAAGTTTAATAATATGATAAATACTAGACAAATCTCAATTGAGGGACATCTATAAAACCAACCAAAACTCTTCAAAACTTGTCAAGATCAGGGTACTTTGGCTGGCTGTTGGAAAGCATGTGACCTTTAATCTCAGGGTCATGAATTCAAGCCCCACACTGGGTGTAGAGATTACTTAAAAAAAATGTTTTTTTGTCAAGATCCTCAAAACAAGGAAAGTCTAAGTAGCTGTCACAGCCAAGAGAAGCCTAAGGAGATGTCATGTAATGTGGTGTCCTGGAGAAGATTCTAGAAAAGGATATTAGGGACAAACTTAAAAAAAAAAAAGAATAAAGTATGCATTTTAGTTAGTAGTAATGTATCAATATTGACTAACTGTAACAAATGCACCACAATAATCTGAGATGTGAAATAATAGAGAATACTGGGTGTAAAAACTATTCTAACATTTTAAAAACATTTATTAAATTATTAAAATAAGATTGAGAATCATACAATTATAGAAAGTGGGAAATAGAAGGAACCATAAAAATTACCAATTAAACCCTTTAATTTACGAGGGGGAAAACTGAGGATGTACAGTAGAACTTAATAGCCTGCACTTTGGAGAAGTCCTTGAGACAACAGTGGTGGCTAGCTGCTGAACTTCGTTCTCAGGGACACTATAACATTAGTCATAGTATGTGACAGATGATAAGTAATTACTGAATGGTGAATAATTTCCAAAATCCTACCCTCTACCCAAGTGTTGTGTCCATTCAATTTATTTATTTAAAAACATTTTTTTGATGTTTATTTATGTGTGTGAGACAGAGAGTCAGAGTGCGAGTGGGGGAGGGGAAGAGAGAGAAGGAGACACAGAATCTGAAGCAGGCTCCAGGCTCTGAGCTGTCAGCACAGAGCCTGACATGAGGCTTGAACTTATGGACCACGAGATCATGACCTGGGCCGAAGTCAGATGCTCAACCTACTAAGCCACCCAGGTGCCCCTTTTCAATTTATTTATTAACCCATTCATTCATTTAACAAGTATTTACTGAGTGTCTGGTATCATAATTTTTACTCCTAGAACTATAATTACTTAGAAACTCTATCCAAAGGAATGACATTTTGGCCATTTTCCATATCTGACTTTGTTGAAAACTCTGTTTAGCTGATTTAAGTTTCTAAGTATCCAAGGAAGAATTGTTGCAAGCCAAGTATTAACATTAAATAGACGGAGGAGACACCTTAAGAGAACGATGGCTCTTAGGAGTCTTACGAGAGCATATATGTGGTCCATTTACACTCAAATCATGGGCTACGACCTTTTTGAACGGTATTCAGATCTCCGATCTCTCATTCTACTCCTTTCACTATTTATGAAAGCAATAAGTTAAGAGCCTAGTTTTGTCTTGCTCTCCAGTTTCTGCTCCACTTCTCGCCAGCTGTGAGCATGATCTTGGCCAACTTACTTCATCTTTTTAAGGTTCAGTTCCCTCATCTGAAAAATTACCTCATAAAAGAATGTTGCTTAGGTTAAAGAAACCAACATTTCTAGAGTGTTTAACACACTTTGGCAATGACATTATTATTCCTAATATCATTACTATTATTGTTATCATTACCAACCTACCAGATGCTTGTAGCGGTGAAATAACTGTGGGAGGCTTAGGGCAATAACTCGGGGTCTACAAGAGAACACACGCTGGCACACTTAATCGTTCGTTTTTTCTAGGTATAATAAGTGGGTTGTTTCTAACAAACCACAGAATTGTTGTTGGGATTTGGGCTATGATTCTATTTACTGTCAGCCCAGTGCCTCTTTTAGACTGCTAGGAAACTAAAGGGGTTATTTTCAAGTTCCTTTCCTTCTTGGCCTCTTTTCCTGCCAACGTTTTTTTTTTTATGTTAATATTATCATTCGTTCTAAATATTCCATGGCTCCTTAAAAGTGGATAGTTTTTCCTGATACACTCCTCCCCTGATGTTCATTTTTAAAGCATACTTAATATTATATTTAAAGATCACATCATTCAAGGTGCTCATATGTTATCATATTTTTATCATATTTAAAGATCACATTACTCAAAACCTCTGTGTGTAAACGCTGAGCAAAAGCCCAGCCCACCCAGCGGGGGTGGTGCCCCCCTCTCCATGCCCAGGTAAAAGAGGTCTTGTGTTTGCTATTCTGACTAAGAGTCTCTGAGCAAGAAATCTCCGCCTCCAATTCCCATTCTAGCCACGGCTGCCTGTGTGGGAATCCTAGCAGCTGCCAAGTACATCAGCCCTTTGAAATTGCACCCCCATAGGAATGCCTCTTGGAAGCAGTGCTGTTCCTGTAGTTGTAATGGCATCAGCTCAACACTTTACTCAACAGCTCCTTGGTACTTCTGCTGCCTCCTCCGGGGCCTCACTTGAGACTACTCAGTGGGGTCTGTTCTCATAAGTTCCACGTCAGTGGCAGAAAGCTACGTCTAAGTAATAGAGGTTATCTTGTTCAACCCAGCTGCAAAAACCATTCTAAGCACAAACGGTCCAACTTCAGAGGACATCTTAAGGGAAACTTTAAATAGTTTTAATAAAAAAACATACTCTTTTATCAAGTTCAAAAAAGTTAATAAAACAGGTTAATTGTTTCTTTTTAACTGATTGAAGACTTTAAAGGGATTTGAGAAAGTAATTTTATCTGTGGCTCATTAGTACTGCAACAGACAGACTGCAAATTAGTTTACAATGAGCATGATTATTCTGAAACTCCTTTTGTCAAGGATACTCACATAAAACAGGTCCTGTTTCCCTCTTGGGAGGAAACTGTGAAGGTTAAAACCAGATGCTGCTTTTCCCCACACTGCCACCCTCAGTGACTCCAGAAGGATGTAAGCCTGAGGGAGATGAGAGAAAGGGGTCAATTATGGAACAGTGGAGCAGCAGATTCTAAATCAGGGCATATGCATGAGCTCCCAGAGATCCCAGAAATCAGAGGAAGAGCTTATGTGGGTTTCCAGTTTTTCATAAGCTTTAGATATCTGATGCCTAAAATTATTTATATCTAAGACATCTCCCGAAACTCCAAATGATGGGAAGGATTTTGTCGTTGTTGTTACTGTTTGTTTGTTTATAAAATACTAATCAGCTTGCTTTTTAAAGGTAATACCAATACTTTTAACAAAATTGCTTAAGTTCTATATCAAACTTTTCTCTACTCATGAGTTGACTATGTCACTAACTTGTGGGACTTTTCTATTTGTAACAAATCTGATTGGACATTAGATTGATAAGATATACCTATATAAATCACACACACACATACACATACACACACATATACTATCACATAAAAATATAGCAGGGAGTATTTTCTAGAAAATGGGCAGTATATTTAAATGTCCTCACCTACCACACATAAGAGGTTTACTTTGGGAGACTCCAGAGACTGTCTCGAAGAGAGAGATGGCCTCCAGAGCAACATAAACCAGGGTTTGATGAGGTCTAAGTAACCGGCTGTCAGGAGAGAAAACAAAACAAACAAGATGTCTTAAGTCTCCATATATAAGAAGACAAACAGTGGCTTCAGATTTGAATCCCAAAGTAAAAGTCAATTAAATGCAAGGAAACAAAATGAGCAGTGCAATAAAAGACATTTTAAAAAAGAATCGACACACAGGAAAATAACCGTAAAATAAAGAGGAAAAGAGAGAATTCATCTACAAGAAAATCAATTTGTTGTTGGCACCATACTTCTGGTCTAGATTGATTGACATGGGGTAAACAAGATGGATAGCTCACAAGATGGAGTGAAGGCTGTATAGCTTCCATTGTCCTCTTCCAATGCACATATGTCTATACTTTTAAGTCATACACATAAACTAACCCTATCTGTGGCATTTTTTTAGCCAGTATCATAGGAAACACATTTATAAATATACAAAGAATATATGTAGTTAATTGCACATATGCCTCTCATCTCTTTTCTTGAATTCCATACCTTTTGCTCCAGCTTCAATAAAACGGAGACCAGAGATTTGATCTCTCTTAGGACTGACAACTGCTTCTGGTCTTGTTGCTTTTCTCTACACTTTGCTCTACAAACCTCCATATCAGGGTGTGCATGTATGGCTTCCCTCAAACAGCTGTCAACAGGGGTCTTTCACTTACCTCCATTCTTCTTGACATGCCCTTTCTTTGACTCCCATGATAATACTCTCCTGATTTTTCCACTGCTTCTTGTTCTCTAGTCATCCCTTAAATGCCAGTGGTCCCTAAGATTCCGATTCTGATTCTGATTAGCCCTATTTTCTTCTTACTCTATAATCCATTCTGAGAAGCACAATAGTGAAGGGCATGGACACTAGAACTACATTGCAAGGGACTTGCCATTTTCTGGCTCTGCGTGAGATATGGGGCAGGTTACTTAAAATCTCTGATGTTTCCGCATTTATAAAATGGGACTAATAATAGTATTTAATTCATGGGCTCATAAGGAGAGTAAATGAGTTTCAGACATATGAAGTGCCTGGCACACAGAAAATACTTGGTAACTTTTAAGTGGTAAAGCCATGGCTTCAACTATCATTTAGTTGAATAACTTGATTAGTTATTTAGTCAATATTATGTTGATTAATCAGTAAACTCTAATTGTCTGGCCCATACTTTTTTCTGAGCTCCAAGTGCATTTAACCAAGTGCTTACTAACCATTCCTAGCTGCATCTAGGACTCCTCAAATTCAACATTCATAAACTAAGTCATTTCTTGAAGTAGCAGAAAAAGAAATTAAGAAAACAATCCCATTTAAACTGCACCCAAAATAGTAAGATATCTAGGAATAAAACTAACTAAAGATGTGAAAGATCTGTACTCTGATAACTATAAAACATTGATGGAAGAAACTGAAGATGACACAAAGAAATGGAAAGATATTCCATTGCTCATGGACTGGAAGAACAAATATTGCTAAAATGTCTATACTACCCAAAGCAATCTACACACTTAATGCAAACTCTACTAAAATTCTAACAGCATTTTTCACAGAACTAGAACAAAAAAATCCTAAAATTTATGTGTAACCACAAAAGACCTTCAATAGCCAAAGCAATTTTGAAAAGGAAAAGCAAAGCTGGAGGTATCACAATTCCGGACCTCACATTATATTACAAAGCTGTAGTGATCAAAACAGCATGGTATTGGCACAAAAATAGTATTGGCACAAAAATCCTTAGATCAGTGAAACAGGGTAGAAAACCCAGAGATAAACCCACAATCATATGGTCAATTAATCTTCAACAAAGCAGGAAAGAATATCCAATGGAAAAAAAAGACAGTCTCTTCCACAAATGGTGGGAAACTGGTCAGCTACATGCAAAATAATGAAACTGAACCATTTTCTTACACCATACACAAAAACAAATTCAGAATGGATTAAAGACCTAAATTAAGACTTGAAACCATAAAAATCCTAGAAGAGAACACAGGCAGTGATTTTTCTGACATTGGCTGTAGAAGCATTTTTCTAGATATGTCTATTAAGCCAAGGAAAATAAAAGCAAAAATAAACTATTGAGACTACATCAAAATAAAATGCCCCTGCACAGTGAAGGAAACAATCAACAAAACTAGATGGCAACCTACAGAGTAGGAGAAGATATTTGCAAATGACATATCCAATAAAGGGTTAGTATCTAAAATATATAAAGAACTTATACAACTCAACACTCAAAAAACAAATAATACAATTTAAAAATGGGCAGAAGACATGAACAGATATTCCTCCAAGAAGACCTCTAGATGGCTAAATGACAAAGGAAAAGATGCTCAACATCACTCATCATCAGGGAAATGTAAATCAAAACCATCAAAACTACAGTGAGATATCACTTTATACCTGTCAGAATGGTTAAAATCAAAAACAAGAAATAACAAGTTCTGGCAAGCATGTGGAGAAAAAGGAACCCTCTTGAACTGTTGGTGGGAATGCAAACTGGTGCAGTCACTGTGGAAAACAGTATGGAGTTTCCTTAAAAAGTTAAAAATAGAACCACCCTATGATCCAGTAATTGCACTACTGGGTATTTACCTTCAAAATACAAAAATGCTAATTTAAAGGGATATATACACCCCCATCTTTATAGCAGCATTATTTACAAGGGCCAAAATATGGAAGCAGCCCAAGTGTCCATTGATTGATGAATGAATAAAGAAGACGTGGTACACACACACACACACACACACACACACACACACACACACAGGAATATTATTTAGCCATAAAAAAGAAAGAAATCTGGCTATTTGCAACAACATGGATGGAGCTAGAGAGTATAATGCTAAGTGAAATAAGTTAGTCAGAGAAAGACAAATACTATATGATTTCACTCACATGTAGAATTTAAGAAATGAAACAAATGACCAAAAGAAAAAAGAGAGAGAGAGAGAGAAAGAGAGAGAGATATAAACCAAGAAACAGATTCCTAACTAGAGAACAAAGTGATGGTTATCAGAGGGGAGGTGGATGGGAGGATGGGGGAAATAGGTGATGGGGATTAAGGAGTGCACTCGTTGTGATAAGCACCAGGCGATGTATGGAAGTGTTAAATCATTGTGTACCTGAAACTAATTTAACACTGTATGTTAACTATACTGGAATTAAAATAAAATAAAAAAATAAAAACATGTCTAACTCAATGGAAAAAAATACACTAACTCGTTTCTATCTCCCCCTCTGCTCCAGCCCAAACTGCTCTTCTCTTTGTATTCTTTTTCCAAGATAAGTAATGCATTATTCATCCAAGGCTCCAAGTCTTTGAGAGTTAATAAAGTCTCCCTTTTCTCTCAACTACCTCTACCCTAAACATAAAAACCTCATTGGTTACCAAATATTTTCAGTTCTGCTTCCTAACTATCTTCTCTTTTGGGTTACTGCAAGAGCCCCTCTTCTGTTTCTAGCTTCCTTCCTCCCACATCATCCTTATTCCACACTGCAGTCAGGGGCTATCATTTTTAATACTTTTTGTCATCTTTCCGTTCACTTTCAGGACAAAATACAAAATGTTCAGTGTAGCATATGAGGTACTTCATCAACTTGCCTCTTTCTAGTCCTCTAATCTTTTCCCCTGCCATCCCTACTTCCAGCTACACTGAACTACTTGTAACCCCCAAAGTTGTTACCCTCTCCTTCACCGTCATGCCTTCCTTTGTACCACCCAGAATGCCCTTCCCTCCATTCTAGATTATCCCTATTATAATTTTTCCGACTCCTGCAACACTAGTCCAAATTGAGTTTTAAAAATTAACCAACAATTCAAGGAGAGGTAACAGATGCTACAATTCCAGTGCAGTTTGCTCAAAAAACAGACTGAAATTCCTTTTGTGCCTTTATTTGAGGTACAGGTTTCTTTTTTAGTCATTTTCTTTTTTGCTTTCCATTGACTGGTAATGACTCCTTGGTGAGGACTTGGAGAGTTGGAATACATCTTCAACCAAAATGTTATAAGATACCTAGATGGTATCTAGAAAAAACATGAAGAAATTGTGAAAGACGAAGAGATGCTCAGCTATTTGCCCAAATCACATCAGCCATTTTTCCCCCTTCCTTCTCCTCTCTCTCTCCCCACTCTCCCCACTATTCCCATCTCTCTTTCAGTCTCTCTCTCTCTCTCTCTCTCTCTCTCTCTCACACACACACACACACACACGCACATACGTCTCTTAAATTTAAAATTATTCTGTGTTCTTTTTAAATTCTTCAGGTTTTATATTTTATTACTCCAAGAGTCTGCCTCCCTGAGGTTCTTGTTCAGACTAGTTATTTCCCTCTGTAAAGAAGCTGTTCAGTTCATCCTTGCCTGGTTTGGAAGAATCCAAAGGAGGCAGTTCTTGTGGCCCTGTCTCACTTCCACTCCCCTCCTCCCCCAGTCCTGGCTGGAGCAGTGAGTCTGTCAATCCTAGGCAAGAGACAAGGCAGACAAAGGTTTATTTGTAAAGGACCTCCTTCTAGCACCTCCTTTTTCCTCCTTTTGCCCAAACTCACCCGGTGAATTGGAGCATTTAAGAACATTCTTCTGCCAAGAAGACCAAAAGGAACGAAGAAGAAAGGGTATGTATTTTTTTCCTTAAAAATCATTTTGTAGTACATATTCTCTCCAAATTACTGCTATAGATTAAAGCAGAAATGTATTTATGTGTCGAGTCAAAAGAGAAATGCAGAGAGAAAGACATTCTCCAAGGAGATGGATGTATTTTGACAAAGGTGATACCTCCTGGGGTAAAGGGAAATAATCAGATTAAAAAGAACTAGAAAATGCTTATTCCTTAACTGGGAGAGTCGCTTCATCATAGGTTTAAAAAGAGACAGCTCCCTCACTGTTATTCCTGATTAATGCCCGTGTCCACTCTGAATCTGATCCCATGTAACAAGACCTTGTTATTCCACCTCTTCAGAACTATGAGAGAATGATGGAGTACATAAGTTTAGTCTTTTAATGCAGCAGCTATTTCTACGTGAAGTTAACTGCAATGTCTAAGAAAGTAAATGTTTTTGCTTTTAAAAAATCTTGATTCCTAAAAAGGCACTGGTATAAATGTGTGATACAAAGAGCGAATTCACGGAATTCATCCTTGGTGTTCCCACCATGGAACACACTAAAGTGTCTGTACTACTAAGATAAAGGGACACTTTTTCCTTCTTGGCCTTATAAAAATTCCTCTTTAAAATTCCTTAACTTAGTTTATGCAAGCTGTAAAAAGCTCTCCCAAATGTGGGTCCTTTTCTCCAGCGATGGTGATCTATTGTGGCCAGGAAAATAAGTAGAATGGTGCAAGACTGAGTATTAATATCATCTTATAGCATTCTCCCAGAGGCCTGAAGGAAGATCATTTTCAGGGAGGATGTGAACTTCATTTTTCCACTGATGAAGGTCTCTTGGGTGCTTAAGCTGATCATGTCTGTTTTAATGATGTTTGAAGGGCTTATCCACTTACTAATATCACCTCTTCTTTAATACACACTTTAAGAAGTTCCATTCCAGAGCTCGTTCTACCACAATCCTCTTCTGACACAGTTAATGAGAAAGAAAGATTTTTTTTTTTTAAATAACAGCGTTTTTTCCATCATCAAAGAAAGACGAATGGGAAACATCACAGGCTAGATGGCAATTTTAATCTCTTCCAACTATAATCTTTGTTACTTTAACTGTCAAATTCTGGGCTGGAATTGTCGTTTGCTTTTACAGCCTTTGCTTCTCTCTTGCTGTGTTTTGAAAGAAATCTGAAAATGGACTGCCCTTTCTGTCTAATTCATCAACTGTGTTTCATTCCACTGCTCCTAATACCAGTTCCCAGAATTGACATCAGTATGAGTATTGCACCATAAATCTCTGAACACTTAAACTGCATAGCCCTGTTAGTTTTGGCCATTAAATGGGATAAGTTTTCTTTTTAAGTCTTCATTTAACTTAACCATTCAAAAGCCTTCTGGTGCCAAATACCCTCACATAATCAGAATTTGCAATTCCCTATCTATATGATTCTCGCAATGATTTGTTGCTTAATTAGAAATATCTTGCCCATGATTCTATATCCTCTGCCTTGATCATTTAAAAATTATGCCACTATTGGGATATGAATAGTATCATATAGTTTTAGCAACAATATTAGTTACATAAATTTGAATCCAAAAAAATCAACAGATAGCTATCTGAGGATATCTTGCTTATTCCTTTAAATATTCAGTTTTTAGCTTTATTTTCTTTTGTAATGTGGATGTACTCCAAGAGGAATTTTAAGTGCACGTACTTCAACTGAAATAGAAAAAAAAAATAGAGCAGTTTGCTTCAAATTTGCCAAAGTCATTTCACTCTTGTTGGCACATGAAAATATATGGTTTTGATGGATTGCCAAGGATTAAGGTTGGTGTCTTCTAATGAAAAAAATAATCAATGTATCACAGGAACATACTGGGTCAAACATTTTTCCACTTGCTAAATAAAAGTTAAAGCTATTTATCTGCACTCAAGTAAAACAAGAAGAGAAACTTTCAGTTCAAACATGTAATTTATAAAGTGCTTAAAAAAAAAAAACTACCAGTAAGTGCTTGCCAGGTGTGGAACTTTCCATCATAGTATGTGACTGAGAGACTGTGACAGAAACACTATTTTGTGCTCTGGCATGGACATAGTCAGAAGAAGTTCATGGTATGGCAACATACCCACTTACTTTTCCAGCAATTTATTTGTTCATTCTTTCAGTGAATGTTTTTGGAACATTTACTGTGAGCCCAGTATTAAAGCAGGCACTCTGAGAGATGCAAAAGATGTAGTAGTTATAGCCCTCGCCTTCATGATGCTGGCATCTCCTCTTCCAGTCCTCTGAATGTTGGCTTGCTCCAGGTTTCAGTCTTTTGCCTCTTCTCTTCTTAATCTATACTCACTACCCTGCCAGTCCCATAGCTATAAATATGATCAATAAACATTCTGATCACTCTCAAATTTTTATTCCTAGCCCTAACCTTCAGACACATACTCAACTGCCTACTCAACCTCTTCACTTGGATGTCTAGTAGGCATCTCAAACTTAACTTGTCTGCAAATTTGCTCTTAAATTTCCCCCAAATTGACCCCACCCAATTCTGCCTCAGTTCAACAAATGTTGATACCACTCAGGTCAAAAACCTAACAGATATCCTTGATTTTTTCCCTCTTGCCCCATATCTTCCATCAACCTTCACCAATAGCCTTTTTCTTCTTCCAATTTTATCTCACCACAACACATCTTCACAGAGCAATCAAGGATTATCTAAGACATTATCAGATCATGTGACTATTCTATCAAAGTCTTCCAGAGGTGGGGCACCTGGGTGGCTCAGTCAGTTAAGTGTCTGACTCTTGAATTTGGCTCAGGTCATGATCTCACAGTTCATGGGATTGGGCCCTGCATCCATGCTGACAGCATGGAGCCTGCTTGGGTTTCTCTCTCTCTCCCTCTCTCTCTGCCTATCCCCTGCTCATGTGCTCTCTCTCTCTCTCTCAAAACAAATAAAACTTAAAAAAAAATCTTCCAATGGTTTCCTAATATAGTCAATAAAATCCAAGCTCTTCATCATGTTCTATAAGGCCCTTTATGATGTTTCCATCTCTTCCTTCCTGGTTCTAGGTAAATACACAGAGTGACCAATTTACTCAATGGCCAAATGCCTTTCAGTGAATTTCCCATTTCCAACTGAAGCCATGTTCTCTATCATTAATGGGCATTATTTAATAAAATTCACAGTTCTTAAAAGAATGGATTACACATGACTGCAATAGGCACATAGAACAAGGGAGCTACTAGAGTGATATGGGCTGGATCAGGAAAGTCTTCTTAAGAGATGAGTTTAAGGTTTGTACTTAATAGACGGTTTGGTCAGAAATTAAAAGAAAGGGAAGAGGTGAGAGGGAACAACAGGCAAAGACACATATAGGATTGAAGAGATAACTGGTCTGACTTTCTATTCACTGAGCAGTGGTGAATGGTAGATGTGGAGGGAAAGTGGAAGGAAAGCATTAGGATTAATCCCAAGAAGTTCACCACCTTTTAGATACCATGGAACCACTGCAGGATCTTCCTTAGGATAAAAAAAAAAAAAGTGTTTTCAGAGACTAATTCATGTATTACTACATATATGGACCACACATTATTGTATTAGTCACTGGGTATGTGATGGTGAACAAAACAGACTGCCTTCATGGAGTTTCTGTCTTATGGAAATGATAGACATAAAATGAGTAAGCTCATAAGTACATAATTTAAATTGTGATAAATATTATTAGGAAAACGAAGAGGGCAGAGAAATCAAGTTGAAACTACTTTAGATTGGATGGTCAGAGAAAGTCTTTAAAGAAATGATATTTCAATGGAGACCTGAAAGTCAAGAATAAGCCAGGCAAGTAAAGAGCATTCCTTGCGGAGAGGCAGCATGTATAAAAATCCTAATGGAGGAAGAAGGATTTCTATTTAATTATAAGGAAATACTCTCTATATTTATTGCAATATTTTTAAATGGGTCAGATGGGTTATTTTCTAACAAACTATAAATTATCAAAATTAACTCAAGAGAAGGAAACTATGTGATATTTAGGACATATTTATATTAGAAATTATTCATTACTTATCTGAAATTCAAATTCAACTGATTATCCTGTATTTTACCTGACAACTTTATATTTTAACAGTATTAAATATCATCTGAGTGGCAATATCATGTATCTGATCAGAGACACAGGCGTGTAAAAGAGTTCAAGGAATGGGAATGGTGGTATATGGATTTTGAATTCATCTGCTTTTATGCAGCAGGGTGTAGTGGAGATACTCTGAGGAATATATCTCAGTTAATACCAATCTTTGTGATGAGTTTGCCCTCAGCTTTTTACTCACTTATCCTTTTCACCTTTTCTCATTATCTTATGACCCTGTACTTCTTTCTCAAACTTCTTCACTGGTTTATAAGATCTTTCTCTGACTTTTCTTCTATCCAGTCCACAAATGTTAGTTTCCCAGTGTTCTGTCCCTGGTCATCTCAATTTCTCCTTCTTAATACCTTCATTTATGCATACCAAAAAGAAAGACACCAAAATGCTAACAACACTTATCTCAACATGGACACTAGTTGAATTTTATTCTACCTTTTCTTCTCTTTATTTTCCATATTTTACACTGAGTATTATTACTTTTTTACTAAGTATTTAAAAAAATATTTGCAATCAGGTTTCTGGCTATAATTAGAACTATCTAATGGAAAGAAAGCTTAAGCAGTTAACAGTCATGAAATGAACTCAGGAACAAACTACACCTACATGCATGAAATATATAAAGGGTAATCAGAGCCCAAGTTTAATAAATGCACAACTTTTTCCAAAAGCCACAAGGATTAGACAAAATTAAGCTAGATCACTGAAAATAAGAACATGATTGCATAGTAAACAAAACAAAACAAAACAAACCCTAGGGAGACCAAAGCTATATGAAAAATGCTATTGACTAATAAAATGGAAAAATTCTTCAAACACAATTGGCAAAAAAGTTACAAAGAATTTATAACTCTCCCTCCACCTCTCTCCCTACATTTAATTTTTTGATAGAGAGTAATCTGGTAGGAAAGGCTAGAAAAAAGGGAAGTGATCTTTGTTGTTATTGTTGAATCTTCTAATAAAAGTACACACATATATAAATATATATTTTAAGTCAGGTATGAGCTGATTGGAATAAATGATAGTTTTGATAAAAAAGAAAAATAAAACAGAAATAGAGAAGTGCATTTTATTTATTTATTTTTTTAATGTTTATTTATTTTTGAGACAGAGAGAGACAGAGCATGAATGGGGGAGGGTCAGAGAGAGGGAGACACAGAATCTGAAACGGGCTCCAGGCTCTGAGCTGTCAGCACAGAGCCTGACGCGGGTCTCGAACTCACGGACCGCGAGATCGTGACCTGAGCCGAAGTCGGCCACTTAACCGACTGAGCCACCCAGGCGCCCCGAGAAGTGCATTTTAAACTCAGACAAAACCCTGCCTTCCTGGAGCTTACATTCAAGTTCTGGTAGACATAATATTTTTAACAATTTAGAAGTTCACAAATGCCACAAAAAAGTAGAGCAATTAAGGCAGATTGAGAATATGTGAGGGGAGATACAGTTTTAAACAGAATACATTTTATTGAGGAGCAGAGTGAACAAAAACTTGAAGAGAGTGAGTAGTTAGACATGCCATTAATTTGTTGGAAGAGCTTTTCTTTTTTTTAAAATTAATTTATTTTGAGAAAGATAACATGCAAGCAGGGAACAGGAGAGAGAGAGAGAGAGAGAGAGAGAGAGAGAGAGAGAGAATCCTAAGTAGGCTCCATGCTGTCAGTGCAGAGTCAGATGTGGGGCTCAATCTCACAAATCATGAGATCACAACCTGAGCTGAAACCAAGAGTCGATGCTTCACCAACTGAGACACCCAGATGCCCCTGAAAGAGCTTTTAAAGCAGAGGAATTAACCAGTGCAAAGGCCCTAAGGCAATAAGGTGTCTAGCAATTTGAGGATTAGCTAGAACACGAACACCAAGGGGGAAGAGTAGATAATTTCAGAAAGATACCAGAGCCAGATTGCATATGGAGTCCATTGCAGTAACTTTAGCTTTAATTGAAGGAATTGGAGTCATTGGAAGAGGATACGTTTAGTTAATATTTTCTGAATCCTTCTGTACTGCTGGTACTTAGGACAGTGCCTAGCATAAAGGAAGCACTAAAAAAATGTCTGTTACATTGAACCAAATTAAACCAGCTTACTCCTGTTTTCCTCTCTCTTACATAATTACTTAATTACTGTATCAGTGAGTCCTACATGAGTGCTATTCTTTGACTGCCTCGCTTTCCCAATATTGGCTGCTCTTCTCCTGGATACCCTTGCAGCTTGGTCGTTGGTGTGGGCAGAGGAATTCTTTTGTTTGTTTATTTTTATTTTTGAGAGAGAGCACATGCACACTTACGTGTGCAGGGGATAGGCAGAGACAGAGGAAGACAGAGGATCCAAAGTAGGCTCTGTGCTGACAGCAGAGAGCCTGATGTAGAGCTTGAACTTACTAAATGTGAGATCATGACCTGAGTTGGGGCTGGATCCTTAACTGACTGAGCCACCCAGTTGCCCCCAAAATAATTGTTAGTGATCCTTTATTTTTTTATATTTTTTTGATGTTTTTATTTATTTTTGAGACAGAGAGAGACAGAGCATGAGCAGGGGAGGGGCAGAGAAAGAGGGAGACATAGAATCTGAAGCAGGCTCCAGGCTCTGAGTTGTTGGCACAGAGCCCGACGCGGGGCTCGAACTCACGAGCTGTGAGATCATGACCTGAGCTGAAGTCAGACGCCCAACCAACTGAGCTACCCAGGTGCCCCGATCCTTTCTAACTTTTTAAAAATTTATTTATTTTGAGAGAGAGAGAGAGAAAAGTGAAGGAGGGGAAGAGAGAAAGGGAGAGAGAGAGAGAAATCCAAATAGGCTCTGCACTGTCAGCGTGGAGCCAGACGTGGGGCTTGAACTCACAAATCGTAAGATCATGACCTGAGCCAAAGTCAGACATTAAACCAAGTGGGCCACCCAGGCACCCCTTGGGTAGAGGATTTCTAAGTCACCTGAAGCAGTATATGAAATTTGAGCCTGAAGATAAAAGAATGATTCCAGGCTACTTTTCAGCAGCCTAAATAATCTAGAACAAAATATACAAGCATCATTCCAGAAGTAGGAAGAGCAACCTGAATGGCTCCTTGTGCAAACCATAATGGGTCTTATTTGTTGTAATTTGGGACCCAATAGCTACTTACCCTATCCAACAGATGAGAGTCAGAGCAACCATTAATTCAAATTGGAAAATGTTGTAGAAGGGAGAAACAACGTTCTGAGAATTTGGCTTAAGGATTAAAATTATCAAAATACCATATAGCTCATTTTTAGAATCTGTAAGATTTGGGTATGTGTCTTTCATATGCCTCCTGAAATAGCTGCAAATAGTATTTAAGAGTAATATGGAAAGATTTGCTTCTACCCAAGATAGAGTAACAAGAACCAGATTTACTCACTTTTCTGATACAACAACAACAACAACAACACCCCCAGAAAAAACATATGAAACAACCTCTGTCAAAATACTGGATTTAAAGCAGGGAAGGACATCTTCCTATAAGAGATGGGAAACAAATAAGGTATAATTTCCCCCAGTCTATTCCCTTAAAGGAATTTCCAGGCTGAAAAAATAAAAGGAGAGGGAACACAGAATCCAACAGACTACCTGAATTGAGAAATGGATCAGAGAGTCAGAGAGACCAAAGCAGTCACAATTTACAGAAAGAGTACTGGAGAGAAGAAAGATACATAGAGAATGCTGGATGTCTGCAGAGGGCCCCACTGAAGAATTCAGAACACTGATATGTGTGTGCAAATGAGGAAACTATCCATGGTCAGGGGGAAAAATCAGAAAGAATTAGACAACAGAGTTTATGACACTCACAAAAAGCCAGGCATACTTGCAGACAGATTGAAAAAACTTGTAACTCATTGACCATTGGATAGGATACTCAGGAAGAAATGGCTTCAATAGTGAGGAATAATTAACCCTTGGCTGAGTCAGAACCACCTAAGAAATCATAAAAGCAAGCCCTGAAAGAATTAAACTGTTTCCAAGGAACTTAGTTATATCCCAGAACAAAGCACAAGAATATTTGTAAGAATACAAAAATATCCAGTACCCAACAAGGCAAAATTTAAACTGTCTGACATCCAATCAAAGATTACCAGCTATGGGAATGCAAGCTGGTGCAGCCACTCTGGAAAACAGTATGGAAGTTCCTCAGAAAAACAAAAACAAAAACAAAAACAAACAAACAAACAAACAAACAAAAAAACAACTACCCTATGACCCAGCAATCGCACTACTAGGCATTTATCCATGGGATACAGGTGTGCTGTTTCGAAGGGACACATGCACCCCCATGTTTATAGCAGCACAATCAACAATAGCCAAGGTATGGAAAGAGCCCAAATGTCCATCGATGGATGAATGGATAAAGAAGATGTGGTATATATATACAATGGAGTATTACTCAGCAATCAAAAAGAATGAAATCTTACCATTTGCAACTAGCATGGATGGATGCTAAAATAAGTTCTTTTGAGAGAAAGAAAATAATATAGGTCAGAAACTCAGATCTACATAAAGAAAGGAAGAGCATGAAATAAAGAATAAGTAAACATAAAAGAAAAACTTATTCTTCTTGTTCTTAATTGATCAAACAGGTAACAGTGTATTCAAAATAATAGCAATAATGTATTCAATTATGCATGTTTATGTATATATCATATATACTTATTATGCTTATATGTAAGTGAAACAAATGACAGTTATGATACAAGGAATGAAGAAAGGAACTAAGATAATTTGTTATTATAGAGTACTCACACTGCTCATGAAGTGGTATAGTCTTTTTTAAAAGGGGACATAGATTAGTTGCAAATGTATATTTCAATCTTCAGGGCAACCACTCAAAAAAAAGTAAAATAAAAAAGGTATAAATGATAAGCTAAGACAGGAGAGAAAATGGAATCATTTTGTGGTTTTAATTAACCACAAAAGGAGGCAGAAAAAAAGTCAAAGAGAAAATAGGAACATTTAACAAGGGCAACAAATAGAAAACAAAAACAAATATGGTAGATATTAGCCCAAATATATCAATAATCACTTTGGATGTCAATGGTCTAAATGTACCAATTAAAAGACAGATCATCAGAGTGGATTAAAAAACATGACCCAATGTTAAATTTTGTATATAATGCCTTATAATTTAAAAGCATTTTTAAATTATTTTTTTCCATTGAGATAAGTGTACTCTTTAATCCACATTTTCTATTTCACCCATCTCTCCACCTACCTCCCTTCTTATAACTATCAGTTTGTTTACTGTAGTTGGGAGTGTTTCTTGGTTTCTCTCGCTCTTTTTTTCCTTTGCTCATTTGTTTTGTTTCTTAAATTCTACATATGAGTGAGATCATATGGGGTTTGTCTTTCTCTGACTGACTTATTTCACTTGGCATTATTCTCTCTAGCTCTATTCATGTTGTTGAAGATGGCAAGATTTCACTCTTTTTTATGGCTGAATAATATCCCATTGTATATGTATATACATATTTACCATTTTTTGTGCTTTGTTATTTATACTTGAAAACTATACATTCAGGATAATTTTATTTTAATATTCCCCATTTTATGAACATTTCCTCAAGTTCATGAAATGTTTAGATTCAATTATTCTAAATTCAAATTGTTATCTTCCACTTCTCTGCGCTGAAATTTGGTTAAGAAAAATAAAATGATTGCTCATATCTGTATCTTTTTTCCCGTTTTAATTATTTATGTTTATACCTGTACCATTCTAACATCTTTAAATACAATCCTCTTCTGGGTCAAATAATAAAAGGACCTCTGAAGGCAGCAATGATGTTTGAATAAAAGCATGATCAGATTACAATTGTTTTTATTTGTTTTAGTGATAAAATTCAAGTCATACTGAAAAGTTCAGTAATATTTAAGAGGGAGGTTGGTTTTGTTTCATTTTTGCTTTTGATTAGTTGGTTGGTTTAACAAATAAATTAAAAATCATGTAGGAGCTCTTGCTCTAAAGTAGGATTGATGGTATTACAAATTTAAAAATAGATTACCCAACAAAATTCTCATCATTCGTCATGCTGGTTGACTATTGTTGACTGGTAGATTTTATGGATCATCCACATTAAGGTTTGTTCTTCTTAAGTACCTTTCCTATTGGTATAGGTATTAGTCTATGCTATAGTCTATGCTATGCTATAGTCTATGCTATGCTATAGTCTATGCTATAGTCTATGCTATAGACTAATACCTATACCATAGGTATAGACTATGCTATAGACTAAATTGTGTCCCCCTCCAAATTCGTATGTTGACGTTCTAACCTCCAATGTAACTGTATTTAGAGATAAGGTCTTTTAGGAGGTAATTAAGATTAAATGAGGTCATAAGGGCAGGGTCTTAATCTGATAGGACTGAAGAAAAGGAAGAAACACCAGACACTTCTTTCTCTCTCCACGTATGCACAGGAGAAAAGCAATGTGAAGACACGTTGAGAAAGAGGCCAGCTGGTAGCCAATGAGAGAGGACAAATCTGCTGGGATCTTTGACTTCCAGCTTCCAGAACAGTGAGAAATAAATTTCTGTTGTTTAAGCCAGAAACTGTGGCTTATCCAAAGCCATTTGGATATTATATCCAAACTGTGGTATCTTGTTGTGGTAGTTATTATAAGTTTTAGTAAAGAATTGAGAATGATGTTATAAAGAAGAAAAAAAAAACACATGACCCAACTGTATGTTTTCTATAAGATACCTACTTCAAGTATAAAGACACATAAAAGGGTGCCTGGCTGGCTCAGTTGGAGAAACATGTGACTCTTGGTCTTGGGGTAGTGAGTTCAAGTCCCACGTTGAGTGTAGAGATTACTCAAAATCTTAAAAAAAATAAAGACATATATAGATAAAAAGTAAATGGATGGAGAAAAATACACCATACTAACACTAACTGAAGAAAGCAGGAGTAGCTATATTTATTTGAGACAGAGTAGATACCAAAAGACGGTTATCAGGAATAAAGTAGGATATTACATAATGATAAAGGGGTGAATGCTCTGGTAAGACATAGCAATTCTTAATGGGTATGTGCTTAACAAAAGAGCATCAAACTTCACTAGGTAAAAACTGATAGGATTGTGAGGATAAAGAGATGAATCTACTATTTATCATATATTTAAATATCCCACAGAAATGGATAGATCCAGCAGGCAGAAAATCAGTAAGGACACAACAGAACTCAACACCACCACCAATGGACTGAATATAATTGACATCTATAGACTACTTCACCCAATAATAGCAAAATAGACATTCTTCTCACAATCACATGGGACATTCACCAAGACAGAGATCATAAAACAGCCCAGAGATCTGGGCCATAAAACACAACTTAATAAATGGAAAAGAACACAAATTGTACAGTGTCTTCTCTCAGATCATAATGGAATTAAACTAAAAATCAGTAACAGAAAGAGAACTGGAAAATCCCAAAATAGGTGGAGATTAACATAATTCTAAATAACATATTGGTGTTAAAAAGAAATTGCAAGAGAAATTTTAGAATATTTTGAACTAAAAGAAAGAGAAAACAAGTGAAATAAGTCAGAGAAACATAAAATGCCATGACTTCACTTATATGTGGAATCTAACAAACAAAAACAAAAATAAAAACAAAAAGGAGAAACAAGATTCATAAATATAGAGAACTAGTGGTTGTCCAAGGAGAGGGGTTGGAGAATAGGCAAAATAGGTGGAAGAGATTAAGAGGTACCCATTCTCAGTTATTTTTTTTTAATTTATTTTTTTAACTTTCCACATTTTTTAATTTTATTTTTTATTTTTTTAAATTTACATCCAAATTAGTTAGCATATAGAACAACAATGATTTCAGGAGTAGATTACTTAGTGCCCCTTACCCATTTAGCCCATCCCCCCTTCCCACAACCCCTCCAGTAACCCTTAGTTTGTTCTCCATATTTATGAGTCTCTTCTGTTTTGTCTCCCTCCCTGTTTTTATATTATTTTTGTTTCCTTCCTTGTGTTCATCTGTTTTGTCTCTCAAAGTCCTCATATGAGTGAATTCATATGATTTTTGTCTTTCTCTAATTTCACTTAGCATAGTACCCTCCAGTTCCATCCACGTAGTTGCAAATGGCAAGATTTAATCCTTTTTGATTGCCAAGTAATACTCCATTGTGTGTGTGTATAAACATATATACATAAATATATAATAAACATATATATATATATATATCTCACATCTTCTTTATCCATTCATCCATCGATGGACATTTGGGCTCTTTCCATACTTTGGCTATTGTTGATAGTGCTGCTATAAACATGGGGGTGCAGGTGTCCTTTCAAAACAGCACACCTGTATCCCGTGGATAAATGCCTAGTAGTGCAATTGCTGGATCATAGGGTAGTTCTATTTTTAGTTTTTTGAGGAACTTCCATACTGTTTTCCAGAGTGGCTGCACCAGCTTGCATTCCCACCAACAATGCAAAAGAGATCCTCTTTCTCTGCATCCTCGCCAACATCTGCTGTTGCCTGAGTTGTTAATGTTAGCCATTCTGACAGGTGTAAGGTGGTATCTCATTGTGGCTTTGATTTGTATTTCCCTGATGATGAGTGATGTTGAGCATTTTCTCATGTGTCAGATGGCCATCTGGGTGTCTTCTCTGGAGAAGTGTCTATTCATGTCTTTTGCCCATTTCTTCACTGGATTATGTTTTTTGGGTATTGAGTTTGATAAGTTCTTTATAGTTTTGGATACTAACCCTTTCTCTGATATGTCATTTGCAAATATCTTCTCCCATTCTGTTGGTTGCCTTTTAGTTTTGCTGTTTCCTTCGCTGTGCAGAAGCTTTTTATTTTGATGAGGTCCCAGTAGTTCATTTTTGCTTTTGTTTCCCTTGCCTCCCGAGACGTGTTGAGTAAGAAGTTGCTGCAGCCAAGATCAAAGAGGTTTTTGCCTGCTTTCTCCTCAAGGATTTTGATGGCTTCATGTCTTACATTGAAGTTTTTCATCCATTTTGAGTTTATTTTTGTGTATGGTGTAAGAAAGTGGTCCAGGTTCATTCTTCTGCATGTCACTGTCCAGTTTTCCCAGCACCACTTGCTGAAGAGACTGTCTTTATTCCACTGGATATTCTTTCCTGCTTTGTCAAAGATTAGTTGGCTATATGTTTGTGGGTCCATTTCTAGGTTCTCTATTCTGTTCCATTGATCAGAGTGTCTGTTCTTGTGCCAGTACCATACTGTCTTGATGGTTACAGCTTTGTAGTATAGTTTGAAGTCTGGGATTGTGATGCCTCCTGCTTTGGTTTTCTTTTTCAAGATTGCTTTGGCTATTCAGGGTCTTTTCTGGTTCCATATAAATTTTAGGGTTATTTGTTCTACCTCTGTGAACCCATTCTCAGTTATAAAATAAATAAGTCACAGGGATAAAAATTACAGTATAGGGAATATAGTCAACAATATGGTAATAACTTTGTATAATGACAGATGGTAACTACATTTATCATGGTGAGCATTTCATAATGTACATAACTGCTGAAAAACTATGTTATAAACTTGAAACTAATATAATATATTGACTATACTTCAATACAAAAATAAAAGGAGGAAATTAGGAGAAGTGGAAAAATTTAAACAATGACTTATGATATTTGATATCAAACAATTGGATGATATGAAGAAATTATTAAATATTTTTGGTGATAAAGAATATTGTGTTAAGTTTTCAAAAAGTCCTTACCTTTAGTGAAATATACTGAAATATTTGTAGATAAGATGAGATGCCTAGAATTTGCTTCAAAGTACCCAAAACTGAGGGAGAAAAAAAGTGGAGGTATAGGTGGAAATAAGAGAGGCGATGGGGTGACAATAATTGAAGTTAGCAGATAAGTATATGGAGGTTCACTAAATTGTTATAGCTACTTTTGTATATACTTGAAGTTTTTCACAATAAAAAGAAAATAAAAATCAATACTTTAATAACAAACAATTAGAGCAGAAATCAATGAAATTAAAAACAGGAAATCAATAGAGAAAATCAATGAAACCAAAAGTTGGTTCTTTAAAAAGATTTAAAAAATCAACAAGCCTCTAGCCAAGCAAACTAAGAAAAGAAAGAGTACACAAACAACTAACATCAGAAATGAAAGAAGGAACATCACTACAGATCCCACGGAAATTGAAAGGATAATAAAGCAATACTATGAACAACTCTATGCTCATAAATCTGTTAAGCTAGATGAGTGAACCAACTTCTTACAAGGCACAGTTCACACAGATATAGACAATCTGAATAGACATATATCTATGAGAGAAATTAATAATAATTAATATCAATAATTATTTAATTATTAATTAATTAATAATTAATAATCTCTGCACACAGAAAGCACCAGACTCAAATGATTTCCCTGGTAAATTTTATGAAACATTTGAGGAAGAAATTATACCAATTCTCTACAATCTCTTTCAAAGGATAGAAGCAGAGGGAATATTTTCTAACTCATTCTATAATGCCAAGACCAGAAAAAGACATTACAGGAGAAGAAAGCTATAAGACCAATACTTCTCATGAACATGGATGCAAAAATTCTCAGCAAAATATTAGCAAATTGAATCCAAACAAGAATAAAAAGAATGATATGGTACAATCAAGTGTGATTGATGTATGCAAGGCTGGCTCAACATTTGAAAATCAATTAATATAATCCATCATATCAGTTGGCTAAAAAAGAAAAATCACATTATCATATCAGTAGATGCAGAAAAATCATTTCAGGAAACCTAATACGCATTCATAATAAAATCTCTCAGTAAACGAGAAATAGAGGGGAACTTTCTCAATTTGAGAAAGACTATCTACAAAAACCCTACAGCTAACATCCTTAATGGTGAGAAACTCAAATTTTTCCTAAGATCAGGAACAAAGCAAGAACATGCCCTCACCACTCTATCATACTGAAAGTCCTTGCTAATGTAATAAGGCAAGTAAAGGAAATAAAAGGTATATAAAGTAGGAAAGAAGACATAATACTATCTTTGCAGATGACATGATTATCTATGCAGAAAATCCAAAAGAATCAACAACAACAACAAAAAACTTCCAGCACTTGTAAGTAATTAAAGCAAAGTTGTAGGTTATAAAGTTAATATTCAAGCATTAATTGCTTTCCAACATACTAACAATGAATAAGTGGAATTTTAAACTAAAAACACAATACCATTTATATTAGTGCCCCCAAGATAAACTACTTAGGTATAAATCTAACAAAACATATACAAGATCTACATGAGAAAAACTGTAAAACTCTGTTGGATAAAATCAAAGCATTAAATGGAGAGATATTCCATATTCATGGATAGAAAGATGCCATAGAGTCAAGATGTTAATTCTTCCCATCTTGATCTACAGATTCAATGCAATCCCAATAAAAATCCCCAAAAGTCATTTTGTGGATACTGACAAAATGATTCTAAAGTTTATATGGAGAGGCAAAAGACCCAGAAGAGTCAACACAATATTGAAGGAGAAGAACAAAGCTGGAGAACTGATGCTACTTGATTTTAAGATTTACTATGAAACTGCAGTAATCAGAACAGTGTGATACTGATAAAAAAAAAAATAGACAAATAGATTAACGGAACAGAGCGGAGCTCAGAAAAGGAATCCCAAAAGTATAGTCAACAGATCTTTGACAAAGGAACAAAGGCGATACAACGGGCAAAGAGAGTGTCTTCCCAAATGGTGCTGGAACAATTGCACATCCACATGCAACAAAATGAATCTACAGACTCTACATCCTTTGCAAAACTTAACTCAAAATGGATTATAGACCTAAAAGGAAAATTCACATCTATAAACCTCCAAGAAGATTAACACAGGAAAAAAAAAACCTAGATGACCCTGGATATGGTGATGTCTTTTTAGAGACAACATCAAAGATATGATCCACAAAAGAAATAATTAATAAATTAAACTATATATCAGTTAAAATTTCTCTGTGAAAGAAAATGTCAAGAGAATTAGACAACAAGCCACAGGCTAGGAGAGAATATTTGTAAAAGACACATCTGATAAAGGACTGCTATCTAGCATGTACAAAAATTTATTAAAACTCAACAATAGGAAAACAACCAATGATTAAATAATAGGCCAAATGGGGTGCCTGGGTGGCTCAGTTGGTTGAGTGTCATACTTTTGATTTCAGCTCAGGTCATGATCCTGGCTCAGGTCATGATCCTAGGGTCATGGGAACAAGCCCCACATTGGGCTCTGTGCTGAGTGTGGAGCCTGCTTAAGATTCTCTCCCTCCCTCTCTCTCTCTCCTTCTGCCCCTCTCCCTTGCTTGTGTGCTCTCTCTCAAAAAAAAAAAAAAAAGAAAAGAAAAGGTCAAGGACCTTAACAGACACCTCACCAAAGAACATATACAGATGGTAAATGTATGTATGAAAAGATGCTCCACATCATATGTCATCAAGGAAATACAAATTAAAACAACAATAAGATACCCCTACACACCTATTAGAATGTTCAAAATCCAGAACACTGACAACACCAAATACTGGTGAGGGTATGGAACAACAGGAATTCTCAAATGTTGCTGGTGGCTATGCAAAATGGTACAGTCACTTTGGAATACAGTTTAGCAGTTTCTTGTAAAACTAAACATATTCTTATCATATAACCTGCAATTGTGCACTTTGGTATTTATCCACAGGAGTTGAACTGGCCCATAGATATTTACAGCAGTTTTATTCATAATTGCCCAAAATTGGAAATAACCAATGTCCTTGAGTAGGTAAATAGATAAACTGTGGTACATCCAGACAATAGAATATCATTTAGTACTAAAAGAAATGAGCTGTCATGAAATGAAAAGACATAGAGGAAACTTAAATGCATTTTACTAAGTGAAAGAAGCCAATCTGTAAAGGCTACATATGGTATGATTGCAACTATATGACATTCTGGAAAAGGTAAAACTATAAAGACAATAAAAAACGCCAATAGCTGCCATGGGTTAAGGAGGGAGAGATGTATACGTATATCACAGAAGACTTTTAGGGCTATGAAAATACTCTGTATGATATTATAATGATAGAGAAATGTCATTATACATTTGTCCAAACCATAGAATGTACAACACCAAGCATGAACCTTAAGTTAAAGTATGGATTTGGGGAGATTGTGATGTGCCAGGTAGGTTCATCATTGGTTTAAGAAAAAAAGTAACATTCTGGGGGCACCTGGATGGCTTAGTTGGTTAAGTGTACGACTTTGGCTCAGGTCATGATCTCACGGTTTGTGAGTTTGAGCCCTGCATGGGGCTCTGTGCTGACAGCTCAGAGCCTGGAGCCTGCTTCAGATTCTGTCTTCCTCACTTTCTCTGCCCTTCCCCAACTCATGCTTTGTCTGTCTCTCAAAAATAAATAAACATTTAAAAACAAGTGAAAAAAAAAGTACCATTCTGGTGAGTGAAGTTGATATCTGGGAGACTATGCATGTGTGAGGGCAGAGAGTATATGGGAAATCTGTACCTTCCTTTCAATTTTATTATAAACCAAAAACTACTCTAAAATTGTCCTTCTGTAAAATCCATAATCTTACCTAAATTAATTCACCTTTGAGATGTATCTAATCATTGAAAACTTCATACAAAATTTCCTTTCAACAACATTGTTTTCCTTCAAAGTACGATGTACATATGTATCTTCCTCTTTTTTTAATGTTTGTGTATTTATTTTGAGAGAGAGTCAATTTATTTATTTTGAGAGAGAGTCTGTGCTGTCAGCACAGAACCCAACACAGGGCTCAATTCCCTGAGCCACGAGATCATGACCTGAGCCAAAATTAAGAGTCCAATGCTTAAATGACTGAGCCATCCAGGTGCCCCTCTTCCCCATTTTTTAATACTTCATGGTAGGAAAGATACTTTGGCATCAAGATAAAATATGAATGGCTGTGGATTCTGATCTGATTCCTCCACTATTTTGCTAGTTTCCTTTACTACAATAGCCTCACCTTTTCATGTCTAATATGAAAGCCAGAGAAACCTGATTAAATAGATGAGGACTATTCCACAGTTGTATGCAAATACCGTATTTAAAGAATTATCTCCTGGAAGAGGAATTACACTTGTTTGGTATGACCCCAAGAACTCAAACTGGGACTGGTTTGGTAGGAGCTACAGAAAAATACTTTACAGTAAGGGAAATGTTAGAACTGCATCAGTGGAGTTTATGTTGACTTAGTCAATAATGAACTCCCCAGCATGGTAGGTGTTCAAGAACAGGCTAAATGTTTATTGGGGGAATTCAAGCCTCTGTTTTCAACCAAGGTGAAGATGAAGTAATCTATGTGGGATAAAACTTGACAATATTACTAAAAATTTGCAACAAAAATGAGCCCCCAAATAATTCTGCTGGATTTAAAAAACTTAATTGAGCAATAAATATATGTGTAGACTATCATTTGTCAATGTCAGAATAGATAGGTTTTTTATTCCTGCAGGCTGGAACCCAATTTCTTGGACAATGTTGTTGTTAGAATATGCAAATCAAGAACCAGTAAACTCGATGATGATATTTGTCCTAGAAATTCACTTGAGTTTAACCACCTTAAAGAGCAGTTTTTCTCTGCTGAATGTACCAAAAACAAAAAATTACTTTGAATACTTAAAATTGAGGATTCTGGCTCTTACTATCACCTCTCCCAGTCCCCAGCATTTCTTATTTAATGTTTCTTTGTGGAACCCAGGCATTTGATTTTAAACAATTATTCTATGGGATTTTTATTGTCAGTAGTCATAAAATTACACTGAGAAACACAAAGAAAAGAGTAGAAAAGATCAACTACCAATCTTTCTATCCAAGTGTTTATGAGAATGCTACAGAACTTCATGTTCAGATGAATTCCATCTTTAAAAGAAACAAATACTGACACATTTTGCTTTTTTTCTATCTCAGGGCAAAGAGCCAAAATGAAATTGATAGTTCTTGCTGTCACTGTTGGCCTAACTTTGCTGCTAGGAGTCCAAGCCATGCCTGCAAATCGCCTTTCTTGCTACAGAAAGATACTCAAAGATCGCAACTGTCACAACCTTCCAGAGGGAGTAGCTGACCTGACAAAGATGGATGTAAATGTCCAGGATCATTTCTGGGATGGGAAGGGATGTGAGATGATCTGTTACTGCAACTTCAGCGAATTGCTCTGCTGCCCAAAGTAAGGAAATGTAATTGCAAAGTATATAGCTATGAAATGTATGCACAACAACTCTTTTTTTAAGACAAACTTTATAATGTGTTTGCTGAAATTAATCACCCTTCTTTGGTAAAATCCTAATTAAATCTCAGGTTTTTTCTAGAATCATCACCATTGTATACGGAACTGAATGTTTTCATTTACAAAAACAGAGTTTGGCAGATTTTAATAAAACTAAATGAAATCCAGAAAATAACACTCCAATACATTAAATTCTAAATTCCCTGACTTTACCACACACACACAAAAAGAAATGCCAGCAGAGGTCAACTTCAAGGTTGATATCTTAAATCAATGTGAACTAATAAAAGGCTTTAGATAAAAGATCCTACTGAACAGGACCAATTAATTGGGCAGAAAAGTGGTAATGGTCAAAGAAAAAGCCTCTAGCTCTATATATAAGTTAACTAGAAATGAACTAAATAAAAACTAGCTACTGATTTGGAAAGTAGGCACATTTTAAGTATAATACAATGGTAGATAAATCAGTAACTTTTTTTTGGTTCTTGTTCTTAAAATCGTCTTCCTCTTGGTTACTAAAGAGTCTCAAATCTATGATCTTGGCTATTTCATACTGAAATTAGCTCTTTCAAATTACTTACAACATATGTCATCATATTTTCATTTTTCTAAAAAAAACCTGTGACGTAGAAAGGGCAGATATAATCATCCTATCAAGAAAAGGTGCAGAGAGGTAAAATGACCAGCACTATCCCACACAACTGGTTAATACCAGTACTGACATTAAAATCCAGGTCTTCTGATTTGGACCAGATATTTTTTTTAACAAGGCAGTTGGTTCTTAATGTGTGGTTCCCAGAACAGCAGCTTCAATGTCACCTAGTTCTTGTTAAAAATGCATGTCTATCCTTGAGCCTTAGACCAGACCTACTGAATCAGGAATGCTGGAGATAAGGCAGAGCAATTATGACTTAACAAGCCCTGTAGGTGATTCTGCTAAAAGTTTGAGAATCACTTGTACTAAATATCAAGAGCTTGAGTTAACTGATGCATTAAAATGACTTAATTTTTCCCAGACTACACAAATGAAATGCCATTTAATATTGAAATACCATTTTCGCTTTTTTGTAATTGTAAGACTTGAAGCCAATTAACTGAAATGTATTTGTATTTATTTTATGATATAATTTTGTCATCATCTGTGTTAATGGATGAGAACAGAAGTCTGGACATACAAAAGTACTTTCTATCTGATTTTAGTTACCTTTTCCCCAGTCCCAACAGATTTACTTTGCTAAGTTTATTTCCTTTTTCCTTCCACTGTCAACACAAATTTTAATTTGCCATCCTGTTTTCTTTTCATTTTTATTGAAATATAATTGACATATAGCACTGTAGAAGTTTAAGGTGTACAGCATAATAACTTGATACACATCTATTACATAATGATTATCATAATAAGTTTAGTTAACACCCATCACCTCAAGAAAAAATTTTTTCTCTTGTGATGAGAACTTTTAGGGTTTATTCTCTTAGCAACTTTCAAATATATGACACAGCACAGTAAACTATACTTATGTTGTAGTTTACAGACGAAGTATATTTCTAATGAGCCATTGTAATACAATTTTATATTATCCCATGTATTTTTATACTTTACCTTTTGTGACCTTTTCAACAACAGTAGGATTGAATAGTTTAACATTTGTCCTTTCCCTATAAAGCCTAGAAATTTGTTTTTTGACTTTGCTAAGAATTTTTTAACCTTATATTTCTTATCTGTAGATTTAAACTTCATGGCCCATCCCCACTCACATCAGAAAAATAGTATTTTTGGTATGATCCTAAGGTTTTGAAATCATTTAATTTTTCCTTTTCTTTATAGGTAAAGGATAGCATAATATCAATGGCAAATGGGAGGAAAGTAGGAGAATTCATTACCTTCTTGGTCTTTGTTGCTTCTGTGGCAAGTCCTCCCACTCATTCGCTTTGTAGTTTATTCCCTAAAAAGAATAGTTATATCTGAAATCCTGGAAATCATTGTCCATTTTTAATCCAGAAAAGATTAATAGATATCTCAGTTTTCAGCTGAATTTAACTCGTGTCCTACTCTCTTTCAGAGATATCTTCTTTGGACCAAAGATCTCTTTTGTGATTCCTTGCAACAATCACTGAGAATCTTCATGTATTCCAGAGAACATCATCTTTCATTTCCCACATACTGCACTATATCAACATAACTGCATTTCAAGTTTCTATCCAGTGCAATAAAGCACAGATTCTATACATTCTTCCTTGTCTAAAACAGTAAACTTGAGTTAAATAAGTAGTAATAAAAAGTAATTCAATCTGAATTTTCTCTGTGGAGATTGTTGGTACTGGTTACAAATTTTGGTTAGAGTGGCACCTGGGTGGCTTAGTTGGTTAAGCATCTGACTCTTGATCTCATTTCAGGTCTAGTAATCTCAGGGTTGTAAGTTTGGGCTCTGTGCTGGGTGTGAAGCCTACTTTAAAAAAAAAAAAAACAAAAACAAACAAACAAACAAAAAAAACAACAAAGAAAAGGAAAGGAAAGAAAAATTTTGCCTAGAAAATTTTCATTTGGGAGGTGTTCAGTAGGCTCAGTAGAAAAATTTTTGAATAGTTGAATAGCCATAATCCTGGCTCAAAGGTGGAGAACTTTTAGTTCTTAGTTGATAATTACTGACCATGTAAACTTAATGGAAAGAATCAGATATAAACTGAAGTTCTTAGAAGGGAATCTAGTTTTCTAGTAAGAGGGTAAAAGGACTGGGGCACCTGGCTGGTTTGGTTGGAGACCAGGGTCCTGAGTTCCAGCCCCATGTTGGGCATAGAGTTTACTTTAAAAACAACAACAAAAAAAAGACAAAAGGGGGCCAATATTTAAGTACATATTATTATGTATGCCAAATATTTCAAGTCCATTTTCACTTCACTCTCCCAAAAAACAACAAAACCTTCACGGTAAGTATTCTTAAACCCATTTTTCAGATGCTAACTTAAGATAATTGCTAAAAATCAAGGCAGAATTTGAACAGAGTTCTAGTTCTAAAGCCCATACGCTGCACACTCACACATACAGCTCTATTCTCAAAATTACGATGTTTATCCCTGATGTATCAATTTTTCTTGAGAATAACATATATTAAAAGAAATTTGTAATGGATTAAAGTCACATGAATGTTAAAGGTAAATCTTCAAAGATATTTTCTGATAGAGGCAGCTTCAGACTATGCCCCATATCTCAGGAGGTATGCATTGACTAGTGGCCATCAGTGATAATTTCAGAAAGTCCTTTATTCTATAAAAATGTATTAAATGCTTGCTAAGCACCAGCTATTATTTAGATCTGGGGATATAGTAATAAATAAGATGGACCTGTCCTCTTGGAACTTGTATTCTAACAAAGTTTAATAACTACAAAAAAAAAATTCTTATTTATAAATGGGAAGACTGCCAAAGAGGGGAAGTTTAGAGGCTAATACAAAGTATTGTTATGGGGAAAACTTTAGTACCATACCATGCAGTAGACCTATCATTTTGTGAATAAAAGTGACATTATTTAATTGAAATATGTACTTGGAGGTCCCTGATCTGCTTCTGAGGACCACACCCAGAACAGTATCTGTTCTCTATTTAGTATCCAGTAAGTGTTACTGGACTGGACCAAACAATTTTGAAGTAGTCAGAATTCAGTTCCCCTTAAAATCTACACAAAAATAAGTCAGTGTTTTAATGGTATGACCTCCTACAAAAATGCATGAAGAAGTAGAATTGTTTAAACAACAACAACAACAATTCATTAGGGCTTTTTTCACTGAATTAATTGGTATTAAAATCAGACTAAATAATACAAGTGTTAGATCCTTTCTGAAACAGTGCAGAGAATAAGTACATAAGAAAATCATCAGTAAACCTGTTTCATTTTCTACTTGGTATAGACCTTCTTTGAGGGAGGAAAAAAGCGTTAAAGATTCAGTATCTCTATTTATAAATGATACATCAGCGTGAGGGCATCAGTAAGACAACAATGGCTCTTGAAGAAGTGTTTCCTTATTACTGCAAATGAAATGTGGTGAGAAAAATAGTATTTGAAAAAAAGCTAAATATTTAGTGGAATTTTATAGATTATTATGAGTATTCACCATATATTCCCCTTTCTGAAAATAACTTCTGTAATATGAAATTAAATTACAGTCTTTTAGAAATGAATGCATAACAGAAGCACACATTCTTCTTTATATTACCAAATAAATATAAAAACATGAATGTTCACACAACTTACCTTATGCAGTTTTTCCCAACTAGGTCAATGTATTTTTAAAAGCAAACATTTCATTCAATCACATTAATAAATAGATGCCTTACTTTGTCAATAGCTTTTAGCTACAAGAAAAGACAATAAAGCTTTTATTAAAAATTTACTATTTTTCTTAACACTGTCTTACAAATGAACGAGGTAGGTATGGTCATGATCCCTGTTTTATAGGCAAAGCACCAAAGTTTAGAGAGATTAAATAGTTTGAAGTTACATTATCAGAGAAGTAGTGCCAGGCTCTGAATAGGGCTAGTCTTACTCTAGCATCTAGAATCTTAACCGCTACATTATTTAATAGGATCATCTAATCTATTTCCTTTTTAGGAAAACAAACCTTTACTGATACGGGACACAGGATTGTACACTTCAGCTAGCTCATATAAACTAAATGCCTCCTGATTTAACAATTTCTGTATTTTTTATCTTTGATATTTTATATACTTTTCCATATGAATCTGAGCACAGAGTTGACAGTAATACTCACTAATAGCTCATCTCTTCTTGATAAAATTTCCCCTTTCCTCATCATAATCCATAGGAATGCCTTGAATATTTTTGTTTTCTGGGATTAAGTACTAATCCTAAAAGATTATTTGAGTATTGGAACCCAGTATTGAGTATGGAGAACCCAAACAATGAGCAACAACCACTGGAGGAAGGGAAGGACAAATTAAGAACATTCAACAGATCATCTTGAAATTTTAACTTCCTTTTGGTGCTCACAGGTACACAGGACTTCTTTCCAAAAGAAATCATTTTTGTGGGTCGACTGGGTGGCTCAGTTGGTTAAGTCCCTGACTCTTGATTTCGCTCAGGTCATGATCTCATGGTTTAGTGAGTCTGAGCCCCATATGGGACTCTGCATGCTGACAGCATGGAGCCTGCTTGGGATTCTCCCCCTCTCTCTGCCCCTCCCCCACTCATGTTCTGTCTCTCAAAATAAACAAACTTAAAAAAAAAAATCATTTCTGCAAAACATGGCAGGTGCTTTTAAAATGTAAATGATCCCGGGGTGCCTGAGTAGCTCAGTTGGTTTAGCGTCCAACTCTGGCTCAGGTCATGATCTCACAATTTGTGAGTTGGAGCCCCATATTGGACTCTGTGCTGACAGCTCAGAGCCTGGATCCTCCTTTGGATTGATTCTGTGTCTCCCCCCCCCCCCCGCCGGCTTGCACATGTACACTCTCTCTCTTAAAAATAAACATTAAAAAATAATAAAATAAAATGGAAACGATCCCATCAATAAAGCATTACAGGCTTTAAAGTAATTCTCCCAAAAAAGAAAAAATAATCAAATTCATATATTTCTAAATCATTTTGCAGTAACAGCCTAAGCCCAAACTTTACTCTCAAAGATTTGAAGAGAAATTGATATTAGAAAATTATAGTAAATTGACACTGATTTAGCTTCTCCAATTTACTTCTATAGAATGATACCATGATGGGCTCAACTTTGCAGAGTGGTGTATCTAGAGAGAAATATATGGCATATATGTAGCCCCTATATTCCAAGAATTTTACAAATAAAAACCCATAACAACATTACCCTGATACCAAAGTCAGGCATGGACAATCTGAGGAAACTCCAGACCAATATCCCTTATGAATATAGATGCAAAACTCTTCAAAAAAATATTAAGAAGCCAAACTGAAAAGCACATTAGAAGGATTATATACCATGACCAAGTAAAATTTATCCCAGGAATGCAAGGGTGGTTCAATATAAGAAAACCATTTGAGGGGCATCTGGGTGGCTCAGTCAGTTGAGTGTCTGACTTTGGCTCAGGTCATGATCTCCTAGTTGGTGAGTTCGAGCCCTGTGTCTGGCCCTAGGCTGATAATGTGAGCCTGTTTGGGATTCTCTCTTTCTCTCTCTGCTCCTCCCCCATTCTTTCTCAAAATAAATACATTTAAAAAAATTTTTTTATTTACTTTTGAGAGAGAGAGACAGAGTGAGAGTAGGGGAGGGACAGAGAGGGAGACATGGAATCTGAAGCAGGCTCTAGGCTCTGAGTTGTTAGCAGAGCCTGACATGGGACTTGAACTCACAAATCCGTGAGATCATGACCTGAGCTGAAGTCAGATGCTTAAGTGACTGAGCCACCCAGGTGCCCAAAATAAATAAATTAAAAAAAAAAAGAAAGAAAGAAAGAAAGAAAAACATTTGATGTAATACATCACATTAATAGACTAAAGGGGGGAAAACACATGATCATCTCAATAGTTACAGAAAAAGTATTTTACAAAATTCAACACCATTTCAAGATAAAAATACCCAGAAAACTACAAATAGAGAGGAATTTCCTTAACATGATAAAAAGCATTTATAAAACACTTAGAGATAACATCATAGTCAATGATAAAAGACTGAAACATCTCCTCCGAAGAAAAGAACAAAAAGAACAAGGATGCCTGCTTTCACCACTGCTAGTCAACACTGTACTGGAAATCCTAGCTAGAGCATTTTGGCAAAAATAGTAGTAGTAATAATAATAATAATAATAATAATAATAATAATAAAATAAATGATATCCAAATTGAAAAAGAAGAAATAAAACTATCTCTGTTCACAGTTAACATGAGTCTGTATATAGAAAACCTCCTACAATATACACAAATACCACTAGAGGTAATAAATGAAATTCAGCAGTTGTAGTGGTCAACACACAAAAATCAGTTGTGTTTCTTTACACCAGTAATAAACAATACACAAAAAGAAATCAAGAAAATAATTCTATTCACAGTAGCAACAAAAAGAATAAAATATCAGAAATAAGTTTAATCAAGATGGTGTAGGGCATGGAAACTGGAAACTATAAACATTGCTGAAAGAAATTTTTAAAAACCAAAATAAATGGAAAGACATCCCATGTTCATGGACTGATATACTTAACATTGTTAATACGGCAATCTTAAAGTGATCTAGAGATTTAATACAGCATTCATCAAAATTCTAAAGGCCTTTTGGCAAGAAATGGAAAAACCAATATGGAACTACAAAGGATCTCAGACAGCCTAAATGATATTGAAAAAGGAAAATGGGTAGGAGAACTCACACTTCCTGACTTCAAAACTTACTGCAAGGCTGCAACAGTCAAAAGATTCTAGTACTGGCATAAGAATAGATATATGAACCAATATAATAGAATTGATAATACATAAATAAACCCAAACATCTATGGCAAATTGATTTTTGAAAAGGGTGCCAAAACCATTCAGTGAAAAATAGTCTTCAATAAATGGTGCTGAGACAAATGGATAACCACATTCAAAACAATTAAGTTGAACCTCTACCTCACTCCATGTACAAAAATTGACTCAAAACAGGCCAATGACCTGAATTTAAGTCCTGAAGTTATAAGCTTCATAACCTCAGATTTGGCAATGAATTCTTAGATCTGATACCAAAAGAGTAACAAAAGAAAAAATAAATTAGAATACATAAAAACTAAAACCTTTTGTGCATCAAAGAACATTATCAAGAATATGAAAAGGCAATCCACAGAATGGGAGAAAATATTTGCAACTTGTATATCAAATATGGACTTAATATCCATATACAGAAAAACTCCTGCAACAAGAAGACAATCAATCCAATTAAAAAAAATAAGCGAAGGATTTAAATAGATATTCTCTAAAGAAGGTAATACAAGTGGACAACATGAATGTGAAAAGATATTCAGTATCAATGGTCATTAAGGAAATGCAAATCAAAACTACAATGAGATACCATTTAACACCCAGTAGGATGAATTTAATTAAAAAAATAAAATAGGAAATACACTATTGGCAATTTGGAGACATAGAAACTCTTGTACATTGCTGTGGGAATGTAAAATGGTATAGCTACTATGGAAATCTGGAGGCTCCTCAAAAAGTTAAATCTAGAATTACCATATGATTCAACAATTCTACTCCTAGGTATATACCTAAAAGAAATGAAAACACGTTCACAAAGAAACATGTACAGAAATGTTCATCGCAGCATTATTAATAGCCAAAGGTAGAAACCCAAATGTACATCTACGGATGAATAAACAAATTGTGATACACATACACACATACAAACACATCACATACCACACAATTGAATATTATTCAGCTATTAAAAGGAACCAAGTACTGATGAATATACCGCAACTTGGACGAACCTTGAACATACATGCTATGTGAAAAAACCCAAAAGGACATATATGAATCCCTTTATAGGATATATTCATAATGGGCAAATTCATAGAGCCAGAAAGCAGATTAGAGGTTAGCAGGGAATGAAGAGGAGGAAATGGAAGTGATTGATTACTTATGAGTGTTTTTATGGGGTGATGAAAAATTTTGAAATTAGAACTGGTGGTTATACAACATTGTGAATACACTAAATACCACCAAATTATATAGTTTAAAATGGAATACTACCATATAAATTTTACCTCAATTAAAAAAAAAAAAACTTCACGTAGAAATAATATATAGAGCTTGTTTTTGTAAAGAAATATATTTCAGGTACTAATTTTTAGCCTTTTCCTAAATTGTTCAATAGAAGATAGTTCTACCAAATAACTGACTTATTTCTTGAATACCTGCTACTCATTATGTTTTTTTCCTTTTATCCCAATTTTGGATTCTTCTGATGCTCTAACATTAGAAGTAACCTATGCCCTTACAGAGATATGCGATTTTTTTTTTTTTTTTGGTTCAGATATAAACACAGAAAAAGATTTCTAGTGAATTAAATTTTAAAACCTAATAGCAAATAATTACAAATTTTATATAAAACTGCAGAATCTTGAGTTCCTCAGCTTTGATGAAGTTCTCAATTTTCATGCTTTAAATTGCTCTCACAAGGATTTAATTTCATTGGATAACTAACATCCAGAACTCTTTTCACTTTTTATCCAGCTACATTTTATGCAAATAATTAACTATATGAAATTAACACTGCTAGTCAAATGTTACATCATAAACAGATAATTTAATGTAAGCAAATTATTTCAACCTTCTTTCACAAGAACGGAGTGTTTTTATACGAAAAAGTAACCCTACAGTCAAGTTTTATTAAAAAATTAACTTTTGGGGCACCTGGGTGTCTCAGTCAGTTAAGTGTCTGACTTTGGCTCAGGTCATGATTTCACGGTTCGTGGGTTCAAACCCTGCATCAGGCTCTGTGCTGACAGGTTGGAGCCTAGAGCCTGTTTCAGATTCTGTCTCTCTCTCTGCCCCTCCCCCACTCATGCTCGGTCTCTCTCAAAAATAAACATTAAAAAAATTAACTTTTTATACATTATAGATTTAGATAAAAATATGTGGAAGTTATTACTTTCTTCAAATAAACCATCCTCTTCTAGTTATGTGGTTCACTTTCAGATAGCTAAAACTTCTCACAAAGATTTCTGGAATGCCAGAAATGACAGGATTCTGTTAATACCAATTATCACAGTCTCTGCCCATTAATAATGTACAGTTGACCCTTGAACAACATGGATTTGAACTGTGCAAGTCCACATATATGCAGATTCTTTACAGCACAGTACTGAAAACGTATTTTTTCTTCCTTATGGTTTTAATAACATTTTCTTTCCTCTAGCTTACTTTATTATCAGCATACAGTGTATAATATATGTAACATACAGAATATATGTTAATTAACTGTTTATATTATCAAAGAGGCTCCCAGCCAACAGTAGGCTATTAGTAGTTAAATTTGGGGAAAGTCCCAAGTTGTATACGGATTTTCAACCATGCAGTCAGTGGTTGCCACCCCAGTCCCTGCATTGTTAAAGGGTCAACTGTAAATCTTTAAATAGTTACAGCAAGAACAAAGAATAGTTGCTTTATTTTTCACCATATTTTGTAGCTGCCAATACATTCCGTACATTTAAAAGTACATGGACGAAGCTTCTAATAAACCAGTACTTTAGATTCAGCTACATCAGTGGTTCTTCACTATGGGTAATTTTGCTTCCTAGGGCATGTTTGGCAACATTTAGGGATAGCTTTAGTTGTCACACCTTTGGAGTGCCACTGGCACTAGTGTGGCCTGCATGATGCTGGTAAAACTGTAACACATAGGACATCTCCCACAATAAAGAATAAAGGCCCAAATGTCAACCTTGAGAAACCTTGAGCTACATTAATGTTCTGATCCGTTCGTTTCCAGCCTAAAATCTGCACCATAATCAAGGACATTAACTGAAGCTATTGTTTTGTTTTGGTGTCATAAACTATAAATTTGATTTGTAATTATAAGAATTTTAACAGAAAACGGGCTGAGAATGTAAAAGAAAATAGGATATAAATTAAGTCAGAGCTACATACGGACCAGACTTTAAAGATCTTGTTTGATTTCTAGATCTCTCCAACTTATGAGTTTTAATTTGCAATGTAAACAATATAGGGCATGAATGAAAATTAATGGGCACTGCAGAACTTCTATGTTCATTCCATATAAACATCTTTTCTCTAAGACAAAATTTAAAGAAACAAAATTAATTCTATGTTATTTCAACTTTCAGCATTGTGTTAATCTTTTCTGACACATTAAGTCTTCTTTGGAAGGAGGTAGGTGTATAAATTAAACTGTTCTTCCTAATACTCTATCAAGTAGTAGTAATAATAATAATAACAATAATGGAAATAAGAAAGAAGTTGCACCTCAATGGAAGTCTATTTTTCAAACCTGTTAGCACTAAAAAGCACTTTAAAAAATAATGCTAATTAGGATATCCTTGATTCCAAATCAGATCATCCCAGAGAAAGCAAATGTACTACATTTGTTATTTCTCCTTAACCTTAAAAAAAAAAGTGGTAACAAAATGATCCTTACATTAAACTCTCAATTAAAAGTAGTACCTAATCAGTTTAATATAAAAATCAAGTTTCACAAAATGAATACACTGAAGCAACTATAATAGTAATCACCTTTATTTAAAATATTTTTTAATCTAGGAAAGCTCATTTTACATGAGTTTCCAATTAATTATTAGAGTCAGAAACAAAGAAAATAAAACCAGAGAAAATCCTCTGTAAAAAAATACACAAGGAACATTTCTACATGTGAAAAAACAGTAAACAGTCTTAACATCTGAACATCCAAGTCTTAGTCTCAATTCCATCTCTCCTAGTGAACACCACTATCAACCTTGAGATCTGATTTGTTCTTGTCATTCTTCACTGAGTAGATGAAATATGTTAAGGTGTCTTTTTCATTCACTGGAATAGACCTAAAGTGGCAACCAACTATCTATAAAAAAAAAAAAAAATTGAAATTAAATTATAGATATTAACAGATTTCATACTAGGTAAAAAAAAAACACATTAATTAAAAGAAAATGTGCTATGTGATAAGAGCTAGCTCTTTTTAAAAATAAACTGTTTAACAAAATACCAGCAAGATGAAAAGCACATCAGAATAAGATGTTATGAGCAAGAGATAGTGTGATTTCAAAGGACCCTCCAACCCACTCAATTAAAGATACATTAATTTAGGATGTATTTAAATTTTATAATTAGAATCTACATTAGTAAGTAAATATTTTTAAACTTTAGGTACCAATGAAATAAACAGAATGTAGATCTTACTCACAGAAAAAGGATAAATATATAGTTGAAAAAGTTTTGGTACTGGCAGTACTCTTTAAAGTTCCTTGAAAGTTTTTCTGAATAAGTATTATTGATGGAAAATGAGAGGGGAAAGAGGAACTTTCACTGAAGAATATTTATCTGCCCTCTGGCCTTTTCATTATGCTAATCTAACATGTGCACTGCAACTACCAATAGAAGTACAATAGATTAAACTAGGGTGTTGATATGCTTATCTAGATTGTAGAAAATAAAACTTCTTAATGAAAAAGTTATTCATATGATAAGATTTAAGGAGGACAGTCATCTGACTCTGGGATCACTTACCACTTATCTGCATTTCTGACTAAGTAAACTATAACACTCATGGCTGTTTGGATTGTTTCTCATTTCTAAAGAAGAAAATGGCTCTGGAAATAATATAACTTTTTAAAGATCAGATTACCAAATATTTGAGTTGTGACTTAGACATTAAAAAAAAAAATACAGCTGACCCTTGTATAACACAGGTTTGAGCTGCAAGGGTCCATTTACATGCTTTTTTTCCCCAATAAATACAGTACCGTATTATAAATATACTTTCTCTTCCACATGATTTTAATAACATTTTCTTTTCTTTAGCTTACTTTATTCTAACACAATAAGAATATATATAATACATAAGACATACAGAATATGATAATTGGACAGTTTATGTTTTCAGGAAGGGTTCCAGTCAACAGTAGGCTATTAGTAGCTAAGTTTTTGGACAATCAAAAGTTATATGCAGATTTCTAACTGTGCCCCCAAGCCCTGAGTCATTCAAGGGTCAACCATACATTAAATATAACATATAAAATAATTAGTTCTCTGGTTCTCATTTGTCTCAAAACAAAAGTAACTTCCACTTGATCAGTATCAGTATATATGGATACAGTTTCAACACAATAGATAATATCTGTGTTTCTGTTGTATCAAATTTAAAGAAAAACTGAATTTTTGTGGCAAGATGGAAAGAGGAAATTCTGGCTAAAAAGTCAATATATTAGATCTCAACAATGTTAAAAAGCATTCTGCCAAAGAATTATACTTTCCGTATCTTTTACCTTTTTCAATGTGCATGTTTTAGAAAACGTTGCCTTACTAAACCCCCAAGCTAAAAAATATGATAAAACTGATTTATATGTTTACATTTCTATTCTGTCTAGTAGACTAAGCATTTTTATGTAAAATGATTAAAGTATAAATATATAAATCTATAGACACCTTAATTGGATTCACAGATTTCTTGGTTCTATTAATTCCTGAGAACACACACATTTCAAAATTTACCAAAGGACTAGAAGTTAGTTCTATAACAAAGCAAAAACTATGTAAAATGTTGGACAAGAGTCTTTGCATCTTCTAGATGTGACGAAAGCATAGACACCTCAAATAAAGCAAACATCAATAAGGCCAAATTCTGAAATAGTTAAGTCAACAAGTTAAATCAACAAATAGGAATACTATTTATGGGTTTATCTGTAGATCTAATCCATCAGAAACTTCAAAAAATAAATTCTAATGACGACATCAAAGCTTATCAATTTCTTTTATTATGCCTCAATTAGGTGTTCAATAAATGTTTACTAAGTAGAATTTTAAAACCAACAGATTTCTAGAATGAGAATTTAAAAATTATCACCCAATATTTCTGAGAGGCAGTATTAGAAGATGCTTAGAAAACTATATACAATCCAGTAAGCAGTTGTAACATACAGAAATTTAAGAGGCAGACAGACATTTCTAAGAAACTAGATTCTTCCACAATAGATCTTTTATTAACTGATCCAACTAAAATGCATTGGTATATATTCTACATTAACAATTTCATTAGCCTTTAATGCCTCTTTTTTGTATGAACAGGCTCATTTAAAGTGTAAATAGTTTAAAACTCATAAATACCTCAACAAGTTGTGCTTTATTAAGTCCTGGTCTGGTTGATAGTTTGAAGTGTCTTTTGTATCTCCGAAGTGTATTTACTTGTAATTGATATAAATCAACCTAGGAAAATTAAACATATATGAATTAGTTCATACAATTTTCAAAATAGTTATCTTTGATACATACAAAAACATTTCAATTTTGGCACACTAAAAATGTAATTCCATTATTAAACAACAAAAATTACATTACTTAAGTCCATTCCATTATCCCTTTTATATAATCAAAACTATAAATGTATTAAACACTTTAATCTTTTGAAGATAAATATTGAAAACTGGGAGCAAAAAGAAGTTAGAAGGCAACAGAGCTATAAGCATTGTCAACTGAAAACACAAGTTAAATTGTGTAACTGCTTGTTAACTGGCTATATTTAATTTTACTTTCATTTTCAGATTTTTTGCTTTAAGTATTTTTAAAAGGCGTTCATATCTTTTAATACAAGTTACAGAATGGAATACTTAGGATTTACATTCAACATACAGAAACTTTATCTACCTCTGGAGTATCAATATCTTGAACAGGTGAATCTCCTCCATCATCATCACTCCCTTTCCTCTTTCTTCTGTTTCGAACACTCTGAATTAAGTTTTTATGATAATCACAAATGTAAAGATGCCTTGCCTGAAACAAAAGTTTCACAGACTATTTATGATTATGTAACCTATGTATTAGTAAAATACACTGGGCACAGTGAATTATTAAAAATAAAAACAGTCAAAACAGGCCACTGTTAAGACAACAGCACGTTTCTATGCTTAAGTCCTGCATCCAGTTAAAACATACCATGTCCAGCAGTACAGTTAAGAAGATTGGGGGGTGGGGTGCGTGGGGAGTGGTGTAAGTAGAGGAGAGAAGGGAGACAGAGAAGCAGAATGAGAAATTTCAACTCTCTGGATTTTGTCATTAAATTGCAGGGAGGCTGAACTAGATTTACTAGGTCATGCTGCTTTTTATCAAGGGGAAAGATGACGTTGCCCACAAATTGCTATTTCATAGTATTTACTCAAAGAGTGTATTTTAATAGCATGATGTATGCTTTCGATTCTTTCTCAACACCCAAATTATCATATAGATACAAAACTATCCATTTTTACAAATGAGCTATTGATTTCATATCCTACTTACATTTAAAGTTGAATTATAAACTTGAATATTTAATGAGTGCATTTATCTGTAGTATGTTTTCCCAACCAAAGGAATGTGAAATTCAAGTTTACTTGAAAAGTTGCTCATGAGCATGACCAAGAACTACCTGTTTAACAGGCAGAAAGTATCACAAATAAACTTTGCAAAAGCTTCAATTAAATGTAGTCTTGAGAGCTGCATGGTAACACGTGAAATATTGAGCTTCATATACTAAGTTAAACTCCTTTAAAAAACCAAATCATTAAGGCCTAAAGCTTTTAAATTAACTTTTAAACTAAGTCCAAGTTAAAAATATGCAGAATGTGTACTGATTCTGGCATCTTGTGATTCATTTACTGCCAGCCGGAACTCCTAAAAGTGGCGACGTTTGTTTCTAAAAACCTTAGAGGGTCAAAAACCACCACCACCACCACCACCACCACCAGACGTGCGAAGAAAGGACGGAAAAAAAAAATCCCGATGGCTGCCAAACGGATGGCAAAACAGCAGAGGCTACGTGTTCCCCACGTTCCCAGCAGCTGCGCTAGATGCTGACATCGTTCACAATCCCCGCTCCCTGCAAGGCGCGGGGTGAGCTCAGCTTCCCTCACACGGTACTTGGACGAACGGGGAAAGGGGTCTTTCTTGCTGAGGTTATCAGGTCCTCGGTCGTGGCAGGACTCCACTTTCCCTACACAAGGGGAGCTGCTCCCTGGGGCCAAACGCCAGCGAGGGCAGCAAAACAAAGAAGGCGCCTCCATTCCAGAAGGAGCCTGCCGGGTTGCAAGAAAACTACTCCGGGCCCTCCGAGCGGCGGTCCCTTTGTTTCGTTTCCCGATCTCAGGGAAGGAGGAAGGGGGAACACTGCGAACAGAATCGACTCGCGGAGCGCGCGGGTGGTGGGAGTGGAGCGCGCGGGGGGGTGGGGGTGGGGGAGGAGCGGAATCACGGAATGCGAGTGTGTCGGTGGGGGTGGAGGTCAGAGTTGCAGCGACTTTGTTGTTTGCTTCCTACCAGAGACCACACAACGGGTTCCCACTGCAGCCAGGTCTAGGGGGACCCCGGAACCCTCCGCCCAACAACCGCCGTCTGCACCGCTCCCGGACCCCAAGGGGGTGGGCAGGGCAAGGCCGTCCCGTCCCGCCGTCACTTACGCTCTTATCCAGCTCGATCTTCACCTTCTTCTGGGAGATGCTCTTCTGGATCCTCTTGCTGAAGCTGGCGTTGCCTGCCGCACGGCCGCACCGCTCACCTTCCTCCCGCAGACAGCACAGCTGTCCGGGCCCGGGCCCTGCCGCTCCCGGGGGCCCAGCCGCCGAGACGGCCCCGGCACCCGGCACCTCAGCCCCGGCGCCGGCCCCTGCCCCGTTCCCTGCCGAAGCGGCGGCGGCGGCGGCGGCAGCGACCACGGCGGCCACGGCGGCTGCCGCGTCCCCGCCGCGGCTCATCTCCTCGGGCGTGAAGCCGTTCATGTCTCCGCGCTCTGGGACGCCGGCGCTGACAGAAATCCCCGCTCGCCTCGCCGCCTCTCTCCGGAGACTCTGGGGTCTCCGCGGGGTCTCTCAGGCACCTGACCCGGCGGCGACAATTCCTCCGGCGGCACGACCAAACACCAAGCGCCCTAGCCTGGCTGGGATCTGCTGGCGTCGGGACAGTGGACAGTGCTTTGGGTTAAGAACCAGAGTCAGGCGGCGCCAAGAGTTAGGACCCCACTCACTGTCACATGGAGACGCTTCGGCAGTTGGACCCGAGCGCCTCCGCCTCCCTCCAGCCCCTCGTCTTGCGCAAGCGCGACGCGCCCTCTCCTGTCCCGCCCCTTCCACTCTGTCGCAGGGCACCACGGGAATTGTAGTTCTCGGCGGGAGAGTCAACCTGAGTTCTTCCCTGACTCGGCGCCTCAGGGATTGGGAGAACTACTAATCCTAGCATGCATCGCGTAGAGACGGGCTGGGCTGCTGCTTCTTCTTTTTTTTTAAAGCATGGGAAAAACAGGGGGCGTGTATTTGAGGGTTGTGATGTTTTCTCGCTTCTTGTCCCTCCCGCGAGGTTGGATTGTGTTTAGCTCCCGGGATTTTGCAGAGTTGGCATTCTAGAGGAAGAGGTCACTCAGCTCCAGAGACGAAGCGCAAAATGCCGGGGGCTGGGGCTAAGAGGGGAGGAGAGTGAAGGTGTGGAGTAAAAAAGTTTCGGGGCTTTTCATATCTGTGGAAAAAGGCTTGGTGTGGTCATGCTTTTGTGGGAAACCCAAACCAAGGAAAATTCATGCAAGCTGGCCCTCTTCGGGTCCTGGAGGTCCTGCCGCTAACCCGGCTGCTGGATAACAGTTCCGTTCATTGACCCGTCAGATTGTTTAGGGGCGCCTGCTTAGGCGAAAACGCCCATCTCGACCTCGACCGTGACATGGCTTCTTCCCAAGTGCCTCAGCTTAAGGCCCTTTTTAAATCCTTGCACATTCCTGCAAGGAATACGTTTCATTCTTGGGCGCACACAAAGTCGGCCGCTTCCTGAGGTGGAGCTGCTGACGAGTTGGTTAATAACAGGGCTTCTTTCCGCCTCCACTTCCAACCTTTGCAGTTTCTCCTCTAATGGGGCGGAGTCCAGTCTCTTTAAAAGAGGATATGGAACCCCCACCAATACCGAGTTAGCATGAGTGCTCTTCAGAAACCCCGGCGTTCGCTCTGCGGAGCGAGAGGGGAGAAAGAAACCGCATTTTCTTGGGTATCTGCCAGCGCCTGTGGGCTAGACCGTGTAGCGTGCGGGTATGTGTGTGCGTGAGTGTAGGTACGTGTATGTGTGCGCCTTTGCGTGTATGTGCGTGCGTGCTTGTGAGCGCGTGCTTGTGCAGGGCAGGGTAGAAGAATGAGAGCGGCGGATACGAAAGCTGCACTTTTGCTGGTTACAGCGCGTCATTATTTTTATCAGATGTATCCTGTTCAGCAATCCCATTGTTAAAAAATACGAAGCAGTAAGTTCTTTTGAAAGTTCTTTTACATTTACTGAGTGAATTTAGTGATAAATCATATTTTTAAAAATGTAAATGTCAGCTGCCCTGAAATTCAAAGTCATCTATTCCATTTTTGCTTTTCCTTCCTAGAATATGGTAAAGGAAAAAAAGGGGGGGGGGCATTAAAATATTACAGATATTGAATGGGCAAAAGAAAGATGCTGAATGGTATTTTGTGTTATCTTTTTAAGCTGCACTAACAGGGTATCTGCTGGCCATATGTGGCTATTGAGCACTTTAAATGTGGTTATTTCTACTGAAAAGCTGAATTGTTAATTTAATTTTAACTAATTTAAATTTTAAAAACGGATTTCAGTTATTGGAAAACCTTTAAGTGTGTTTGGAACAACTTGGGTATATGGATATATTTTTTCAACTTAAATTTTGTGAAATCTGAATTTAGAATCCAAGTTGAGATGTGATGTGTGAACTACTAGCAGCATTTCAAAGACTGAGTACCAGAAATTTTTTTGTAAGTATATTGAAAAGCTCATTAATAATTTTTATATTATTACATGTTGAAATGATATTTTGAACATACTGGTTTAAATGAGATATAACATTATAATAAATTTTACTGGTTGCTATGGTTTGAAATGTGGCTATGAGGATATTTAAATGTTTATATATACGTCATACATATTTGTATTAGATAATGTTGCCTTCATCTATTAAACATAGAATACTAGTATCTATTGTTCGTGGATATATTTTCTTAAGTGGTTAAAAATGAGAACATATGAACAGGATGGATACATTCCAACTTCAGGGTGGGGTTCATCTCTCAGGAGAGAGGCCATGGATACTATCTGGGAATGGTTTAAAGGTGGGGTCTGTTATATTTGTAAGTTTTTATTTATTAAAAAAGTCTGAAACAAATGTGTTAGGATGCTGGATTTCTACATTTTTGTTTTTTAAATAATTCATAATATTGTTTGGTCCTTGCCCTTAGAAGTTTATAATCTGTCTCCTGCAAAATATGACCACGTTAATTCATGCATATGTGTATGGTTTAACAATGTATCAGTTTCATATGAATTTTACTGAAGTAACGATTTGTGGCTAGGCTCCCTTTACACACAATACAGTTTTAAAAAGACCCAGTTAAACACTCCTTTATTGCATACTAGGATCTTTTCTAGGCCTTGGGATAAAAAAAATAATTGAAACAGGGCCTTAGCCATTTTAGAGTTCATTGTCTAGTAGAGCAGACATGCTGCCAAAGACTGAATGTTTGTGTCCCCCCAAAATTCATACGTTGAAACCTAATCCTCAGTGTGATGGTGTTCAGAGGAAGCATCTTGGGGAGGTGATTAGGCCAGGAAGTCGAGCCTTCATGGATGGGATTAGTGCCCTCCTGAAAGAGGCTCCTGAGAGCTCCCTCATTCCTTTTGCCCTCTGAGGACACAAGTGACAAGATACCATATATGAACTAGAAAGCCAACTCACCAGACACAGACCTGCCAGCACCTTGGTTTTGAACTTCCCAGTTTCTAGAACTATGAGAAATACATTTCTGTTGTTTATAAGCCACCCAGTCTATGGTGTAATTTTTATAGCAGCCCAAACAGACTAAAACATATGCCTCAATAAAATGAGAAAAAAGTACAAATTTAGTGCACAGGAGGCAATAATTCATCTCTGGCAAGTAGAAAGCATTCTTGGAGTAGGTGAACTGTCAATTCTCAATGCCTGATTTAAAATATATTTACAAGTGACTCTATTGTTGAGACAAAGAAATTTTCGTAACAACCATAGTTCATTGTTTATTTCTACAAGTCTTCATATTCAAGGCAGGTAAGAATTCCTTCCTTTAAGTATTCACAGCATAGGTTGGAATCAGGTTTTGGGGAGCTTCAAACTTCTATAATTTGAGGGGTCTTCTGTTATTTATTTATTTATTTTTATTTTAAAAATTTTAACGTTTATTTTTGAGACAGAGACAGAGTATGAGCAGGGGAGGGGCAGGGAGAGAGAGGGAAACACAGAATCCGAAGCAGGCTCCAGGCTCTAAGCTATCAGCACAGAGCCCCACATGGGGCTCGAACCCACAAGCTGTGAGATCATGACCTGAGCTGAAGTCAGAGGTTCAACGGACTGAACCACCCAGGCGCCCCAATAATTCTATTTTATTACACTGTTTTACACCATGATTTCTTTTACTTAATTAAAATAAAGCAAGCATACAAAAATGCATAAAACATAAATGTCCAGTTTAAGTAGTTATGGAAAAATAAACATCTATATAACTGCTACCCGCATCCAGAAAAAAGAACTTTGTGGAATTTTTGGTTGACATTGCATTGAATCTGCACATTAACCTAGGAGAGAATAGACATCTTTACAGTACTGAGCCTTCTAATCCATGAACATGATATAGTTTTCAATTCATTCAGATCTTCTGTAATGTCTCTTAATAAAATTTTGTCATTTTGCACAAGTTTTGTATATCTTTTATTAGACTTATCCATATGTACTTGATATTTCTGATGCTATTATAAGTAGCATTTTTTTTAATATTCCATTTTCTTTGCCAATGTATAGAAATTAAGCTGCTTTCCCCCCCAAAATAATGTCTGGATTCAGCAAACTTTCCTATTCATGAAATTTCCTACTCATACTAATTTACCTATATATTCATTTAGATTATCAGTGCACTCAATCACATAATTTGCAAATATTGAGTATTGTTCCTTCATTTCTAATTTATTTGCTTTTCTTTCTTACTCTGCTACATGGCTAGGACTCCAGACCAGTATTAGAAAAGAAGTGGTGTTAGTGGGCATCCTTGTCCTGCTCTCAGTCTCAAAAGAAAGATTTTCTGTGTTTCGCTACTATATATGTGTATATGTATAGTGTTTGAGACAGATAATTTTGTCTTTTTCTAAATGTTTATACTGTTTACTTGCTCATAATATTCTCTTATGTTTTTAATGTACACAAGATTTGTACTGCTGTTTCTCCTTTCATTCTGGATATACTTTCTCTCTCTTTTGAAACAGACCTCACTAGAGTGTTTTATCAATTTCATTAGGCCTTTTAAAGGACCAATTTTAGTTTTCTTCGTAGTTTCTGTTTTTTTTCCTTTCTTTATTATTTTCTTCTACTTTGTTTACTTTGCTGTTCTTTTACCAACTTCTTTACAAATATGTGAATTAGAAGCTATATCATTTCCCTATGAATACTCCTTTGCCTATATCCCACAAGTATTGATATGTATTATCATCGAGCTCAAAACGTTATTTAAATCCATCATGGTTATTTTGTTTTTAATGTTTATTTATTTTGAGAGAAAGCACGGGCATGAGTGGGGTAGGGACAGAGAGGGAGAGAGAGAATCCCAAGCAGGCTTGAACCCACAAACAGTGAGATCATGACCTGAACTGAGATCAAGGGTCAGACACTTAACTGACTGAGCCACCCAGTCTCCTGATGCATAATTATTTAGGCGTACATTTCTTAATTTCCAAACATATGCAGATAATCTGCTACCCTTACTGATTTCTAACATATTTGCATTGTCATTATAGAAATATGTATGACTTAAATCCCTTAAAATGTATTCCAGTTGGCTTTTTAACCAAGAGTATGGTTGATTTTTAAAAAATATTCTGTGTTTAAAAACACTTTATATTCTCCTATTAGGTTAGTATTCTATTTATGTCCATTGGTCCTAGTAATTGTGCTATTCACTTTAATGTATCCCTAGAAACTTTTTGTCTGCTTGTTCTACCAATTAGTAAGTTAAAATATCCTATGCAGGCTTGTAAATTTGTTTATTTCTCCTTTTCATTCTGTCAGTATTTGCTTTACATATATTGAGACCATGTTATTTAGCTGACACAAATTTAGAATTGTTATATGAACCTGGAACTGAATATTTTAACATTCTGAGATGAACTTCCTTATCTCTATGATGGTTTTATTAGCCTTAAATTCTGTTTTGTCTGGCTGGTATTAATATAGTTACACCACCTGCCTTTTACTTATTAGCGTTTGCATGATACACAGTTGGCCCTTGAACAATGTGGGGTTTAGGGGGCTGACCCCTCATGCTCATGCAGTCAAAAAGCTGTGGGTAACTTTGACTTCCCCAAAACTTAACTACCAAGAGCCTGCTGTTGACCAGAAGCCTTACTGATAACGTGATAACATGAATAGCCGATTAACACATATTTTGTATGGGTGTATGTATTGTATACGGTATTCTTATAATAAAGAAATGTTATTAAGAAAATTATAAGGAAGAGGAAATACATTTATAGCACTGTACTATAAAAAATCCCCATATAATTGAACCTGTTAAGTTCAAACCCACGTTCCTTAAGGATCAGCTATTTTTTTCATCTTTTTACTCTCAGTCTTTCTGTATCCTGTTAACTTAAATGTGTCTCTAGAGAACATAGTTTTGCATTTTTTAAAAATCTAGTCTAATCTTTGTGTTAACCAGGGCATTTAGTCTATTTATAGTTACAAATTACTGATATACTTGGGTTTAAACCTACCATCATCCATCATATTTTGTGCTTTCTATTTGTTGTTCCTACTTGTTTTGCTTTCTTTTGGAGTATTTTAAAATAGTTCAGTTTCCTTGCAGTGAATTTGGAAGTTATAAACTCTTTTTCTATTCTTCTGATCCTAACAGGTACAGCATATATCCTTACTTTTTAAAGTCCAGTATTAATCTTTACTTTGCCTTCTTTCCAGAAAGTACAAGGTTCTTTTGAGGATCATCTCCTCCCCGCCCCCCGCCTCCCCCTCCCCCCGCTTCTTTTGTTTTATTTGTTTATTTTAAAGTTTATTTATTTATTTTGAGAGAGAGAGAGAGAGAGAGAGAGAGGGAGAGAGAAAGAGAGAAAGAGTGAGTCCAAGCAGGGGAGGGACAGAGAGAGAGAGGGAGAGCGAGGATCTCAAGCAGGCTCCACACTGACAGCATGGAGCCCAACGCAGGGCTTGATCCCAGGAATTGCGAGATCATGACCTGAGCTAAAAATCAACTCAAGTGACTGAGCCACCCAGGCTATTTTTAAGTTTTTCTCTTTGATTTTTTGTGGTTTTACTTCAATAATATGCCTTTTCTTTTTGAAAAAGAAAAGTACTTCATTTGGCTTCTTAAATTACAGATATCTTTAAAAAAATTTTTTTTAATGTTTATTTATTGTTGAGAAAGAGAGAATCAGCACTAACGGGGAAGGGTCAGAGAGAGAGGAAGACACAGAATCTGAAGCAGGCTCCAGGCTCCAAGCTGTCAGCACAGAGCCTGACGCGGGGCTCGAACTCACGGACCGTGAGATCATGACCTGAGCCAAAGTCGGATGCTTAACCGACTGAGCCACCCAGGCGCCCCTACAGATTAATATCTTTAATCAGTTCTCAGAAATTCTTAGCTATTATCTCTTCACATATAATTTCTGCCCTTATTCTCTCCATTTCTGGAACTCCAGTGTATCCCAATATATCTTCCATGTCTCTTACTCTATCTTTAATATTTTTAATTTTTAATTGTATTTTTTCCTTCCCTCATTGTGTATTGTTTCTTTTAGCCTATCTTGCAGTTACTCATTCTCTTTAGATATGCTTTAAAATTTATCCACAATTTTTATACTTTTAGTTATTCTGTTATTTTACTTTACATTTGTCTTTGGTTAAAATGTGTCAACTTCTGTAGTTCTAGTTCCTGGACAAAATTTATAAGCTTGACTTTTTCTTCCATGACCATAGCAAGCAGAGTGATTTTTTAGATCATGTTTGTTATTAAGTCCGTGTCTTTTGTCTGTTGTTTCTACTGGTGTTGGCTCATTCTTGATTCTTCTTGCATCCTATTATCTTTGATTGTTTGCTGTTCATTTTATTTGAAAAATTAATTATAGAAATAATTTGAAGTATTGGATGATGTTATGTTTCTCCAGAGAGGAGTTTCATTTCCTTCTTGCAGGTGCATAAGGGTGCCAATAGTCCTGCATCATTGCTTGAGGATTTCTGAGCCAACCAAATGATTCCAGTCCATATCCCCATTTTTGGACTATGCTTCTTGGGGTCCTATCATCGAATGGGAGTTTTCACTAGGGTTCTTGCATATTGGACTCTAACCCTAGATCCGTGTGACTGCCAAGTGCTTGGTTTTTCCTCTCACCTCCTTAAGTTGCTTGGTTATAAATAGTAATATTTATGTCAAAACAACATTCACTGATACTTTTTAGAGTGTAACATTTTGGTCAGCATATCACTGCTGTTTCCACTGTGATTTTCTTCTTACCAGAGCATGAAGCATACAGAAAGCAACGTAGTTCCCAGATAATGCTGGAGCTTGCTCTGGGCACAAAAATATATGTGGCTGACTACTACCAAGATGGAATGGTATTAATCATCAAAAAGGGACTGAACATAGCTTTAAATCCCCAGGATCAGAAAAGAATTCTTGGAACATCCCCTCATCCATAATCCAATGAGATCTCAAATGTTCCTGTACACTGTTTAGTTGCATGGGTTCAGGAAAAATAGTTTACTAAAATTCTTTTTTTTTTTTTTTAGCCACAGAATAAAGTGCTACTTCTGTGTGAGATTCTTCCATTAAAATTTTTTCTACACTGTATGCCTCAAATTTCTCATCAAGACTAATTCGTTGCATTATTTCTATACATAGTCTTAAAGTCATAGCAGATGTGAACATCTAAATAATTGGCTCTAATTTGGCTACTGACAACTGTAACATTCTTGTTCATTACTGAGGTCAATAATCATAGTACTTTCAGAGAATTTCTTCAAATCTTTTGAAAACATGGGACAAAAATTTATTATACTAGCTTTCTTTAAGAACACAGGGTCTGCTTAGTTCTGAACTTTTTCATTCATTCTCCTTTGACCAACCCAGAGCAGAAAGGAGAGTAGAAATTAATTCACAGACACTGAATTTTCAGCAAACAGCTGGAGAAAACCCCAAACTCCAAAATTCCATGAATGCTACAAAAGGCAAGTGAGACTAGCAGCACTAGGCAGCAAGCCCATGAAGGAAGTCAAGAGAACATTTTGAGAAAGAACTGAGATTGAGCAGAATCCAAACACTGACGAGGGAGAGATAGAGGATAGAAAGTGCCTAATCAGAGATAGGAGATCTTAGAAAGCACCAGTAAAGTACTTTTCTAAAAGCAATAATATCTTTGAAGGCAAATTGTCTCCCTGTGGCCTGTGAATAAATCAAGAAGTCAAGGACTCTGTGTGGAACCCCTTCAGAACCGGATTAGGTAATGAGAAGCAGAGTAAGGGTGGCTTCATAGAGTTGCCATATTTTAAAGAAATAGTCTTTTGCCATAGCAACAGTAGAGAACCCATGAAAGATGATTTCCATAAAGCTACCCTGGCCTGCCTTTCTACTCCTGATTATAGTCCAGGAAAATTCAAGTCATTCAAATAGGAGGATTATGAAAGTCACCTGCATAATATCCACTCAAAAATACAGTGAGAAAACTGTGAGGTAGAGTAGACAATTTTCCTACAGAAGATGAAAATTTACCAGAATATTGTTATAAATGAAATTTATAATTCTATATCCCAACGTGAATTTGAAAAACTTACTGAAAGATTCATCCTGTGAAGTAAAAATCACAAAGAAGTAATAAAGATAAGACTCAGGTAGCAGGGAGCTAGAAAACAGGTTATTAATGTCTACTTTTTATATGAATCTAATCAGAGAATTGATTATTTTGACATTTTAGGAATACAAAGTAAAGAATTAACTTTACTCAGAAAAGAGGTCTGGTCTTTACCCTCATGTCCTAGGAGGTGATCTCCAAGGAGAGTGGCTTTGTTTACCTGGAGCTTTGGGCCAGACTGGACAGTTTAACAATGTGATTTATGATGGGGGCTCTGGGGCACATGGAATCCTCTCTACCTCTGGAGGGGTTGAATGCTAAAAATCTGCCACAAGGGCAGTCAACCACACCTCGTAGTTGAGCCCCAATACAAACTATGGACACCAGAGCTCAGATAAACTTCCCTGGTTGGCAGTATTTCCTATGTATTGTTGCACAGCATTTCTGGGAAAGTAACACTGTCCACAACTGACAAGGACAAGACAACGACAAGGACAGGACAACGACAAGGACAGGACAACTGGAAACTCCACGTATGGAACTTTGCTGAACTCTGCCCTATGCACCAATTCCCTTGGCTGATTTTATCTGTATCCTTTTGTTGCAACCATAACTGTGAGTGTAACAGCTTTCAGTGAGTTCTCTGAGCCCTTTGAGTAAATTATCAAACCTAAGGGTGATCCTGGGAGCCTTGAACTATGAAGTTGGTGTCAGAGTAAGGTTGTCTCATATAGACTTCTTCCCTAACTTTGCAGGAAATTTTTGAAGTTTTTGCCACAAAGCATATAATTAGATTTTGTAAGTCATGCCTAGTGATAGGGTATGTTTTGTATTTATATGGAACAGACCCTGATGACTGTACGTGTGGACTATTTGTGTGCTTCTGTGAATTTTTGTAATACCAATAGTTCTTGCTACATTTATTTTAATCCTATCTTATCTTTGATATAGATAATAGGTTTGGTCCATTAAAAGGCCTGTTTAAAAAAAAGAAAATGACGGCGGGGGCGGCTGGTTGGCTGTCGGTTATCCATTCATTCATGATTCCGCTGTTCCTGAGTTCGATCCTAGCATTGGGCTATCTGCTATCAGCAGGGAGCCTGCTTGGATCCTCTGTCCCCTTCTCTCTGCCCCACCCCCTCATGCTCATGCACATGTGCACATGCATGTCCTCTCTCAAAAATAATTTTTAAAAAACGAGGGCAAATTAATGATACTATTCTGATAAGGAAAAAGATAAAATATGTCTATTTTTGCCATTGGTGTGTAAGATTAACAATTCAGTCTAGCTAGAGAAAGTGTCACTCCTATACCTAGCAACAGTGACTTCAGGATATATGGACATAATGAGAAATTAACATTCTTTACGAGTTTCCTTTTCTTCTCCTGTGTTCTGTGACTTTAGCCACTTTTGTTACCCTCAATTCCCTTGAAGACCTTCCACCTGCTTGGCAAAAATCAACCTTGTATCAGTCCAATTTTAGTTGACTGCCACTTCCTCCAGAGTGTTTCACTGCAGGTTCTTCTACCCATCCCTAGTTAATATCCAGTTGTCAATACTTTTTCTGCCCTCTTGTTTAAACCCAAAAACCAGCCTGCTATTTAACAAAGAAAATTAATGCTAACCATCAGAAATTCCCTAGTTGTCTTGTGCCTACCAACAAAACAATCTGCATTCTGACAAATCTCACAGACTTCTTTGTTTCATTTTGTTGTGTTTATTTTATTACCTCTCCTCTCCCACAGTTTTTTTGTTCCATTAATTATCTTTCCCTTTTTCTTTCAGTCTCTTTTTACAAGCTGCAAGTTTCTCCCATGTTAAAACAAAGACCCCATACAAGCTAATACCCCTCCTTACCTCTAGGAGGCCCTCTAGATATTTCACTAAGCTCTTGGATTTCTTTAATAGTCAAGCTCCTTAAAAGAGTAGTCTTTGCCTCCCATTACTTCCCATGCTTAAAACTCCTCTTCCCTTTCCCCATCCCCATTATTTCCTGTGATCTACAAGATGGTCTGAGCCCTTTATAAATTGGCCCCTGCCCGCCTCTGTAGCCTCTTTGATACCACTTCTCACGTTACATTCTATACTTCTGCTTTACCCAGCCACCCTGAGCAAACCGTACTGCTTAAAGCATGTGCGCTTTTCACCTGCTATTTCCTTTTTGTGGCAATTGCCATCCCTTCCTATTACACTATCCCACCCTATTCATCCTTCAGACCCTACTGTGGGATCATCTTATCTCTGAAACCATCCTTTTAGAAGTTTGAGGGAACCAAGAAAACAATACTAGGACTCCTCACCTTGAAAGCCAGCTGGGACTTCTATTGCCCTTGCATTGAATCTACAAATCAATTTGGATTCTTAAACAATATGTAAAATTTAACTTTAAAAAAAAAATTTTTTTTAACGTTTATTTATTTTTGAGACAGAGAGAGACAGAGCATGAACAGGGAAGGGTCAGAGAGAGGGAGACACAGAATCTGAAACAGGCTCCAGGCACTGAGCTGTCAGCACAGACGCGGGGCTCAAACTCATGGACTTCAGATCATGACCTGAGCCGAAGTCGGACGCTTAACCGACTGAGCCACCCAGGCGCCCCTAAAATTTAACTTTTTATATACATTACATATTATATTTGTTTCTAGTTCTTTTACTTTTTTTTTTAATGTTAAACTAATCTTGTTTAAACTAATGATGTTACCCTTTCTCTGTGTTGTCAATATTTTGTTTAGGATTGCTGCATGTATATTCATGAGACACTGGCCTGTAATTTACTTTCCTTGTAAAGCCCTTACCAGGTATTATCATCAATACAGTTGCCAGTTTTAGCAAATAAAATATGGAAATACTCAGTTAAATTTGAATTTCAAATAAACAAAATGTTAGAGTAGGTGGGTATCCTGTGCAATATATTACACTGGAACATCATTCATTGTTTATCTGAAATTCAGATTAACTGGACAACCCTAGTTACCACTGTTTTGTTTACTTCACAACACAAGTTCACAGTGTTTCCTCTTTTTGTATTCTTTGGAAGAATTTGTGAACTTCTTAAATGCTTGATAGGCTTTACCGGTAAACCAATATGTGCCTTGAGTTTTCTTCATGGTAAGGGTAATTAGGGACTAAAGTTATTAATAGATCAAAACCATTCAGATATTCTATTTCTTCACCTGTCAGTTTTGTTAAGACGTGTTTTCAAAGAATTTGTCCATTTCATATACATTTTCAAGTTGATTGAACATGATGTTTATCTTTTAATGTGTAGGATCTTTATATTCTCTTGATATGTTGACTCTTCTGTGAAATGTTCTTTTTATTTCTAGTAATATTGACACAAATTTGACAGATTCAGAATGTTTCCATTACAGGGATCTTTCATCTTGTCCTTTATGGCCACACCCCCTTGACCCCTGACAACCACTAAGCTGTTCTCCATTTCTATAATTTTGTCATCTCAAAACAAAATATAAAAAAATCCATGGAAGTATACAGTATGTGACATTTTGGAATCGTTTCTCTTCATTCGATACAATACTCTGGAGATTCAACCAGGTTGTTGCCCATATCAATAATTTGTTCCCTTTTTGTGCTGAGTAGTATGGTATGGATGTAGCACAGTTTATTTAACCATTCACCTGATGAGGGACATCTGGATTCTTTATAGTTTGGGGATACCATGAATAAAGCTGCTATAAATGTTCCTGTACAGGTTTTTGTGTGAACACAAGTCGTTTTTTCTGGGCTAAACTCCCAGGTGTGCAATTGCTAAGCTGTCTGTATTTTCGTATTCAGGTGTTTAAAACTGCAGCTGTTTTCAGAGTGGCTGTACCATTTTACACTGTCAGCAGCATTGTATGAGCGATCCAGCTTCTGTGTATTCTTGTCGGCACTGGGTGTTGTCAGTTTTTATTTTGGCCATTCTGATAGGTGTGTAGTGATCTTTCGTTGCGGCCTTAATTTGCATTTCCGTAATGGTTAGTCATGTTGAACATCTTTCCGTTTGCTTATTCACCATCTATATACCTGCTTTGATGAGTTCCTGTTCATCTCTTTTGTTCATTTTCTAATTGGATTTTTCAAAAAGCTGTTGGGGTTTGAGAGTTCTTTATGTGCTACAGATATTAGTCCTTTGTCAGATATGTGGTTTGCAAGTATTTTCTCCCATTGTGTCACTTGCCTTCTCATCCTGTCTTAATGTTCTCCACAGAGCAAATTTTTTTAGTTTTCATGAGGTCCAGTGTATCAGGTTGTCCTTTCACAGATTGTGCTTTTGGTGTTAAGAACTCTTAGCTCTGGATCACAAAGATTTTCTCCTGTGTGTTTTTTTTCACCTAAAAGTTGTATGGTTTCACATGTTACATTTAATTATATTATCCAAAATGAATGAATTTGTGCCTAAGTGCGTTAAGGTGTGACACTTAGGCTAAGGTTCATTTTTTTTTTTTTTTTAATTATTTATTTTTGAGAGAGAGAGAGAACCAGTGAGAAAGGGCAGAGAGAGCAGGGAGTAGGGGGCAAGACAGAGGATCCAAAGTGGGCTCCGAGCTGACAGCAGTGAGCCTGATGTGGGGCTTGAACTCATGAACCATGAGATCATGACGTGAGCTGAAGTTAGATGCTTAACCAGCTGAGCCACCCAGGCACCCCTCCCTTTCTTTTTTTAAATCTATGGGTGTCTCTTATCAGTTGTGCAAAATTCTTGGCTATTGTGTCTTCAAATATACCTTTCCCTCATTTTCTGTCTTTGCCTTCTGAGACTGGAGTTACATGAATGTTAGAGTTTTCCACGATATCACATTTATATCTCATGCTCTTTTCTGTATTTTACGCTTTTCCTTGTTTGTCTCTGTGCTTTTGACCGCTTATTTTCTTCTTACCTTCCTTTACTCATACTGACACTGTTTACCTTTTTTTTTTTTTTTTTTTTATGCTCATTATTCAGAGTGCCAGGATGGCTCAGTCAGTTAAGCATCCAATTCTTGATTTTGGCTATGATCTCACAGTTTGTGGGACTGAACCCTATGTTTGGCTCCACATTCAGAGTGCAGAGCCTGCTTGGGATTCTCTCTCTCTCTCTCTCTCTCTCTCTCCCTCCCTCCCTGCTTGCATGCTCTCTCTCTCTCAATAAATAAATAGGCTTGAAAAAAAAAAAAGAACTTGTGGCCATTAAAAAAATAAAATAAACGCTTATTATTCTTTCTTATATTCCTACTTTATTTTAGGATTATTTTCCTTATAGTACCTACTTCAGAAGTCTCTCTTTAGAGCTAGTCTGTTGATCTCACAATTTTCCTTAATCTTAAAATATTTTTGCCTTTATCTTTAAAGTTTTGCTGGTTGCACACAGTTCTAGGATGGATCATTCTCTCAGCATTTGACAGGTATTTCACTGTCTTCTGGCTTCCATTGTTGCTATTGAGAAGTCTGCTATCAGTCTGTTTTCCTTTGTAGGTGAGCTTTCTTTCCTCTTGCCTTTTTCAAAATCATTTATCTTTGATATTATGCAGTATCTGTGTTGTGGATTTCCTTTTATTAAACTACTTGAGTTACTTTATGCTTCCTAATTTTGAATTCATGTTATTTTTTATTTTAATGTTTTCTAATATTTATTTTTTTTGAGAGAGAGAGCTGGGGAGGGGCAGAGAGAGAGGGAGACAAAGAATCTGAAGCAGGCTCCAGACTCTGAGCTGTTATGACAATACAGAGCCCATTGCGGGGGCTTGAACCCACAGACCGCAAGATCATGACCTGATTCAAAGTCGGACGCTTAACCAACTGAGACACCCAGGCGCCCTGTTATTTATTTATTTATTTATTTATTTAATTTATTCTAGAGAGAGAGCACGAGCTGAGGATAGGTGCAGAAGGCGAGAGAGAGAATCTTCAGCAGGCTCCATGCTCAGCACAGAGCCCAACATGGGGCTTGATCTCACAACCCTGGGATTGTGAACTGAGCTTAAATCAAGAGTCGGATGCTCAACCAATTGAGCCACTTAGGCAGCCCTGTCATTATTTAAAAATTCAGCTACAAAATTAAAATAATACCATCTCTTGCTCTCCTCTAGTCTTTTTTTCCTAGGACTCACCATTTTGGAATATTGATAACCATTGTTCTATTTTCGAACTTCCTCAGCTTCATTATTTATATTTTTATATCATTCTTCTGTGCTTCATTCTAGGTAATTTCAATAATATCTTCCAGTTTAATTTTGTTTTCAGCTATACTTGGTTTAGCCCATTCATTGAGGTTTCAACAATTATGTTCTTTATGTTTGAAGGATCCATTTGGTTATTTTTCAGATCTTTCTTATCGTTCCTGATAGACACCTGTTGTTTCCTCATCTTTATAACTTCACCCTTTTTCTTACTAAAAAAAAGTATTCTTACTATTCTGAATCTAATGATTGTAATATCTGAATTACTTGGGTGTTCAGTGCTGGCTTTCTTCTTCATGTGCTTGGTCATCTCTGATTTTGTAGTTACATTTATTTGATCAATCTGTGATTCTTCTCTTAAGGTTAATTTGGGCTATTTTCCATAGTGAGGATTTTCATATGTTTCTGCCAAGAGAAAAAGTGTGCTGCCGACATACTACCATTATAGTTTCTTTATTTAATGTCCTCACTTCATTTTCCCTCGTTTTGTAAACTGCTGCTTTGGGCATTTGTTCCCATGGTCCTCAGATTTACTTACCACTTAAAGGTAGCAATTCTGAGTTTAGCTCATGGTTGGTGCCTCTCCCTGGCCCTTATTTTGCTGGCAGGAGGAAATTCCTTAGATACTTCCTTCATTTTTTTGCCAAACTAATGCATTAAAAAGAATAATTTACCAAGAACTAATTTCTGGAGGAATGTAAAAATACCCAAGTATCTAGTTTATCATAATACAGAAAGCTGCAATCACATGTTCCTCTTTTACCTGAAAGATGCAAATAATCCAGTTTGGGATCTGGGGATTGCTTTCAAGTAACATCACTACTAAGAATTGGTTCATTCGTTTAATTCAAATTTACAAGCACTTATGTGCCAAATGCCGTTAAAGGAGGAGAAAGAACCATGTCTCTGCCCTCTTGGGATCTAGTTGACAGCATATGTACTAACAATGAACTAACTAAAGAACTAATAAGCAAACAAATACATATAGTATTATAGGAGGGGATTAATGTCATAAGTGTTATGAGAGAAAGTTGGGCAGTGATGTTTATATTTAAGCTTAAACCTGAAGTGAGGGAGCCAGCCATGATGAGAAAGAGGGTAAGGGCATTCTAGACAGAGGAACAGCTTGTGCAAGGGCCTTGAGGCAAAAAATTTTTTGAAGTGCTTGAGGCACTGAAAGATTATCTACAGAGTTACACCATAGTGAGAGGGAGGGTGATTGGAGATGAAGTTGAAGAGATGGGAAGAAGGCAGATCACAGGTAATGATAAGGTGTTAGATTCTGTTTTATGTCAATGGTAGGCCATTGAAAGGTTTTATGCTGGGAAGTGATTGATCTGATTTGTTTTGAGAAGATCATTCTTACTATTCTGTGGTGGATAGACTGTGACGACCAAGAGTTCCTGGAACTGGGAGACTAGTTCAGAGTCTGTTGCCATATTCTAGGTAGGAAATGACTGTGGCTTGAACTTGAACTTGTGTGGTGATAGCAGAGATGGAAATAAGTAGAGAGATTCAGAGAATATATTCTGGAGGGAGAACAGAGAATGTGTTTTTTTAAAAATATAGCTGAGGATGCAAAGTGGCTGTGTAGGAGGAGATCACACCTAAGTAGTTATGCTACTTTAACTCATATCTGAAAGGCCATCATCTCACGACAACCTTCTCAGTGATATAGCCCTCCTGAGCTTCTTTAGATGTAAAGTGACTATTGAAGGGGAGAGCATAGGTAGAGGCCTGTGAGGAATACTGTGATCTTTCCTCAGAGGGGAATCCAGGAGGATTAAAACTAGAATGGCCACTTAGTGCTCCTCTGGGTTTTCTGGTGAATTTATCGTAAATAAGTTACTCCAGAAATAAGATGACTTGTCTTGCTTGGGGTTGCAAATGCAAAAGGGGAAAAATGTTGTTTAAAAAGTTATGAAACACTGGCTAGGTGTAACCGTTAATATTTAACAGGATTGATAGGAGTTTATTTTTCTGATGTAATAAGGCTGAGGGAAGATTGCTACTGGTGTTACTTCAGCAGTTCAACAATGTCTGGGTTGGCATCTATGATTTTCTTGCCTTTCCCTCACGCTACTCCGAGTAGCATTCTCATGATTTAGCATTCTCATGATTGGTTTGAACCAGCCATGTCAATACCCTATTTGTAATCAAGATACGTTTTCAAGGAAGAAGGTTATTGGGTAGGCAATTAAAAAGTTCTGTACAATGGGAAGTGATTGATCTGATTTAAGAAGAGTGATAGAAGGAATAGAACAAGACCATGCTGCTTAAAATTCTTGAAACAGATAAAAAATTCTTTCAAAAGTTTACAAATTATTTATTGATGGCAATGACAGCTAAAAATAATCCCAGCTTTGTAAACCTACGAAATAATATGTTCAGGTACTCATTAAATTGACAAATTCACAATTTTGACAATCTATAAGCCTAGAACATCTAGATAGCAGTGTGCCAGGTCCTATGGATATAAAACAAGATACACATTGCCCGTCCAAGAAACTTCTAAACAATAATTCTATCATACTTTCTTTATAAAACTCTGTCATTTATTTGTTTTTGAGATCGTAACAACTGTGTGCAAAAGAAACTTTTATCTGATGAAGAAATTAATAGTAGGCCTTGTAGATTCTTGCCCATACCTCTCTGGCTTTTACCACTTCAGTGTTCTCAGGCAGATTTGTAGCTGCCAGTTTCTGGATCTCTTTTCTCCCAAGCATGGAAGGCAGCCCTGTCCCCGTGTAGTCAGGGCAATTTGCAAATGCCTGACAATTATTCACTTCCCATCGCAGCAGCCCTCACCAAATGATACCCCAGCCCTCTTGCCCCCCAGGTGGGATAACTTTGAGGCGTGTGTTTCATACCATTTTCCTGCAGTTTTCCCATGGGATTATGCTTCAGTCATTACCAGTGTGGTTGCTGGCTTGATAAGGTACCCTCTATTTATTGCCTTCCCTTCTTTGTCTTACTTTCCCACCTCCTGCTGCTGTTTCCTGAATCCTCCAGATAAACTACCTGCACCCAAATCCTTGTCTCAGGCTTATCGTGGGCATTTCCACCAGGTTGTTTTCTCCATACCCACGCCTCAGCTAAAATGCTTAGTTCAGCGGGTGGACACATGATTCAAGCCAGTTGGAATCCTTCTCAGGGAATTTTGTTCAATCTGAAACAGGGAGAAAGGAGCTCTCTTCCCTCTTTTTTTTTCTTCTCCCCATCGTATTTTCAGGACAGTGCCTGGTATAAAGTAGGATCTTGCTAAATATTCGTTGAATATTTAATAAATACAATTCCTATAGTTTCTTTGCTGCCAGCTGCATTTATGACCAGACATTAATTTTAAAATGTATGAAATACTCTTCTGGTAGATCACAGTGTTATGGCATAGTATTGCAGTTGAGAGCATGGACTCCGGAGCCAGAATACGTGAGATTTAAGCTCTGCCAATTGCCAGTGGTTCAACTATGCTGGTGTGTCTGTTGTCTTTCAGCTCTTTCTACCCTCTCCTCTGTAGTGTAAGGGTACTGGAGTCCTAAAAATCATTTCCCGGATTCACTTGCCAGTTGGGTCTCCAGTTCCATTCTGCTAACGGGAGATTAAAAGGCAAGAAGAGGATGGAGGCATTTTTTTCCTTTCTTTGGGCTCCAGCAGCTTCAGCAACACTGTGCTCCTCTACTCTGGCCCAGGAGGTGGGGGTGGGGGTGTGTGTGCATCTGAAGGCTGCTAGCTTCTCGGGAAGCAGGTAGAAATAGTAGTCCTAATAATGCAATAGCTAAGTTCCAAATGCCTTAGAAGCACAGTATCTGTAGGTTTTGGATACTACTGTTTTCTTAGTTCCTCCAGTGCTAGGATGCTGGCTCTGCTTGCAGTTCCCTTTGGGTAATAATACCTTCCTCCCTGTTACTCTTCCAGACTTTCTGTAAAGATTCTCTCAGTAATAGAGGTAATAACATTACCTCTGAAATACCAAAATTGGTTTTTCTTTTCCTGACTGGATACTGATTGATCATGTGACCTCGGGCAAGTAACTTTTTGCCTCAATGACTTCCTCTAAAAAAATGAAGATAGATAATAGTGTATTTATCTCATTGGCATTATTAGGATTAGATGAGTTAATGTTTTTAGAGTACTTAGAACAGTGCCTGGCACAAAGCAGACACTATGTTAAATAAATGGTATTGTGTATCATATGCTATTGTTAAATACAGATGGTGTTAGCCATTAAGTTTATAAAATCTGATGTCCCTCTCTACACACCTGTCACTTTGTGCCCCCTGCCCCATGATCCTCCCTTGTTATTACTACTTATCACTATCACTTCCCTACCTGTGACCTCTGTGCCCTATCTTCTTTGCTCATCTCTTCTCTCATAAATCAGCACGTATGGAGGCACCTGGGTAGCTCAGTCGGTTAAGGGTCTGACTTCAGCTCAGGTCATGATCTCTCAGTTCAGGGCTTTGAGCCCCGCATCTGTGCTGACAGCTCAGAGACTGGAGCCTGCTTCAGGTTCTGTGTCTCACTCTCTGCCCTTCCCCTGCTCACACTGTCTGTCTCTCTCTCTCTCGAAAATAAATATTTTAAAAAATTTAATAAATCACGTATGTTTTTCAGTGTCTTTTTCTCTCATTTGCTTTAGATATGACATAGACATCTTGAGGTCCCATAGGTTTAAATTTTTTATGAGGTTATTGTATTGTAAGATGTGCAGTGCTGAGAGCAGTATGCAGGGCAGGAAGTGGCCCTGGCAGTGGAAGACTAGCACTAGAACCTGAAGATGAATCCTGAATCTTCAGAGTGGGATGTCAGAAATGCTTGAGAAATAGATTCTTTTAGTTAAATCTTGTCCACATTAAGACTGTTTTACATTTGTATGGAATCATTTCATTGGCTACTGTTTTGGGATTTTGAGAATAGCCTTGTTTTTTTATTTCATACTCAAAAGGGAGAGCAGACTCAGATTTTAGGGTTACCTTTACTCCAATCCCAAGATCCTTGAGACCAAATCCCCCCTGAAAACAAAATTAAAAAATGTGGGAATGAGATAGGCCTAGACGTTACTGGACAAAATACTGCTGTGTCTTTAGATGGGCTGGATCATTGTCCAGAGAACTGGTTACAGAAATTCCTAGAATGGTTGTTGAAGTTGTCCACAAAAAGCTCACTTCGATTTTTACTGTGCTGTAAACTTTCAGTTTGTCTTACTAGGCACAGAGTTTGTACAGGTATCCCCCACTTTATGAAAGTTTGTTACACCATTTCACTTTTAGGAAAGACCTACATCAGTACCTATTTTCACTGACCAAAAGAAACCCTAAGGGGATTTTCACTTTACAAAAAAAGCAATTACTATCCCATAAGCCTTTCATAAAAGTAAAGTGGTGTAACTTGAATTTTTGGAAAGTAGGGGATACTCTTCCCTGTATACTGTTTCAGCTTATGGAAGGTTTCATAGGAACGTTTTACTATTGGATAATAGGGGAAACCCGTATTTTTTTTTTTTTTATTATTATTGATTAGTCCAATCTTCAACTATGCATAAGTACATTTTTCAGTCTAATTAGAATTCTAGCTTTAAATTTAGATGGATATTTATAAAACTACATCTGAAAACCTGTTGCTTTGTAATAGATTATTAAATACGATCGAACTACAAAGCACAGTAACAAAATTATTTTTATTTTTTTGGTAACAAAATTATTTAGAGGACAAAATTATGCCACACTTATATTCATATTAATATGAAATTTTAGTCATTACCAAACTCAAAACTATCATTGGCTATATATAAGATCAGTATAGTATTAATATACCACAAATTAACTGGAAACGCCTACAAAAAAGTAGATAATTTGAAAAGAATCTACAAGAGAATTATTTTCCTATTGTATGAAAGCCATAGATATTCAGGCAAATATGGGCCAAAGTAACAATGCTATTATAATTCAAGAGCTGCTGACACTCTTAACTACTATTTCCTAAAATAGAAAAGTAGTATTCACTTCCTCTCAAGTGATCCCTACATTTTCATATTGTCTTCTGCAGCTCTCATTGTTAAAGTCTAAAGTTTTTACCATTTTGATATAGTGCTCTGCTAATGGAAAAACAAGTCACTGACTTAAAAAAATTCTTTTGAGGTAAAATGTACATACATTTTACCCAGTATAGTGTACAGCTTAATGAATTTTTTTTTTGTTAATATATATAGTTGTGCAACCATCATTGTAACCCAGTTTTAGAATATTTCTATCACCTAAATAAGTTCCATCATGCTTCTATACAGTCAGCCCCTGCTCCTACCTCTAGCCCTAGGGCAACACTCTTCTGCTTTGAGTGTATATAGGTAAATACCTTTTCTTTTTTTTAAAGATTTTGAGTGAGTGTGAGTGTGTGTGTGTGTGTGTGTATGTGAGAGAGAGAGAGAGACAGGAAGAGAGAATATGAGCGGGGGAGGGGCAGAGTGAAAAGGAGAGAGAATCCTAAGCAGGCTCCTCAATGTCAGCACAGAGCCCAATGAAGGGCTCAAACCCATGAACCGTGAGATCATGACCTGAGCCGAAATCAAGAGTCGGACACTTAACCGACTGAGCTACTCAGGTGCCCCTGTATTTGCCTTTTCTAGAAATTTCATGTAGATGGAATCATACAGTATGCTGGCTTTTGTGTCTGGCTTCTTTCACTTAGCATGTGTTTAAGGTTCATCCATGTTATAGCTTGTATTAGTGTTTCTATTTCTCATTTCTATTAGTGAATTGTATTCTAGTGTATGGATATACCACATTTTTGTTTACTTACTCCCCAGTTAGTGCACATTTGGATTGTTTCCAGTTTTGGGCTATTACAAATAAAGCTGCTGTAAATATTCACATACAAGTTTTTTTGTGGACATAGGTGTTTATTTCTTCTAGGTAGATGCCTAGAAGTGGAACTGCTGGGTAAATACATGCTTAAATTTTTAGAAGCTGCCAAACTATTTTATATGCTGACTGTACTATTTTACATTACATACATATGAATGTTCCAAATTTTCCACATCTTCACTAACATTGCCATTTTCTGTCTTTTTAAATTACAACCATCATAGTGGGTCTGAAGTGGTAATCTTATTGTGGTTTTCATTTGCATTTTCCTAATGATTAATGATGTTAAACATATTTCAGTATGCTTAATAGCCATTCATCATTGGCTTTTTTAGCATAGACTAATTTAAGACCTGGTAGCCTATGTACAGAAGGGTGAGTTTTTGCATGTACGTGCACACACACACACACACACACACACACACACACACACACACATATCTATGGAACTAGCATCCCAAGGTATAGCTCGCTGGGCATATGGTTTTATACATATTAACTTTTATCACTTTTTGAATAATGAAAGACCCTTATCCCTCTTACCATTTGCGCTATTGTTATATATTCTACTTACGCAGATTATAAAAAACCACCAAGACATTATTATTGTGATTTTAAACAAGTAATAGTCTTTTAAAATTTATATAATTACCCTTGCTTGTGTTCTTTTTTTTCCCCTGAGGATATAAGATTATTTTCCTCAGTCAGAACTACTGGCAGTGACTTCTTTCAGCTTTTGTTTGTCCAAAAACTTTATTTTGCCTTAATCTTGAAAGCTTTCCCCTAGATATAAAACAAGGTTGGCAGGTTTTTTTTTCTTTAGCAATTTAAAGATGTAACTCAGTGGTCTTCTGGATTTCATAGTTCTCTCGAAGAGTCGGCATCCAGATTTACTGCTTTTTAAAATTTACTGTCTTTTCTGGCTCTTTTAAGATTTTGTCTTAGTTTTCAAATTTTATTTATTTATTTATTTATTTATTTATTTATTTATTTGAGAGAGAGATAGAGAGAGAGGGAGAGAATCTTAAGCAGGCTAGTGTGAACCCTGACAAGGAGCTTGATTCCACAGCCCTGGGATCATGACCTGAGCTGAAACCAAGAGTTGGACTCAACCGAGCTACGCAAGGGCCTGTTTTCAAATTTTTTATTATGATGTGTGCCAGATGATATCTTATACTGAGAGGATTTGACCTTTCCTCTGTTAGGCAGAATCAACCCCTCTAATAGGTAGAAGGATAAGGAGTTATCTTAATCCAGTGAAGGAATAAGCTGTATGTATCCAGGGTACACTGTAAAGTTTTAGTAAGACCCAGTTCACCTCTGGCTCATTCCTGTTCTTCAGATATCGTTTCACGGCTTTTGATTGAGGGCTTGGTGGTCTGAGAGACCTGAGAGACTATGGAAGATTTCTGCTTTTTGATGGGTTTGAGTTTGTCTACCTTCCTACCTACACAGTTTCAAAAAATGGCAAATATCTCAGGAGGAGATCAGTCTTGTGTTTGTGACAGAACCTCTCCCTCTAGCCAGACTTTTATCCAGTAAGCACCATAAAACCTTGGGAGATTTCACTTTGTTTTTAGAATCCTCTGGCAAAATTTTCTAGCCTTCCATACCACCTCAGAATTTAGCCCATGTAGGTAGAAAATAGGTCATTATGTATACTTAGGGGTCCTCTAGTTTCCAACTGTGTTAACCCCACACAGCTGCCAAAAGCTTGCTGGGTTCTCTTTCCCTTAGTAAAAGCCCTTCAACCTGGGATGAGTCCGATTGATCCTCAGTTCCACACTGAAAATCTACAAATTGTTCTCAAAAATCATCAGTACACCTAAAAAGAGCTCTTCTGTGTCTGGAATTTCAGTTTGAATTATTTTCTGATTGCTTCGATAGATCTACAATGTACTTAAAAACATGATTTTTGCAGTTTGTCCTTTTTCCTAATTGTGGCAGTGGAGGCTTTTAGAAAATAAATTACTTTATGGCAGACATCTAGTTCATATTGATTCATAAAAATAGTCATTAGTGTTTTTTTGAAGAAAAACAGAATAACTTTGTTTTCTTACCATTTTTTATTGAAAATGCTGGCAGTAGAATGAAAGACTTAACCTGCATTTCCCTTTCTTCAAAAACATACTGTTGAACTACATCACTAAACTGAATCTCTGGAGTCAGTATACAGTTAGGCCTCAGAACCAGTGGTCTCCCCACAAGTGGATGTGCCTGCTTGATAATACTCTAATATGCTTATCCTTCCCCTCTCTTTTAAAAACAACCTAAAAATATTAAATTTCAATATAAGACTAATCTTTAAGACACTAATGTGTGTGCAGGGTAGTGGTTTTCAGTTTTTTTTACATTAACTTGGCAACTTGAGGGAATAAGAATTATTTTATATGCAACTAACCTTATGGTAGAGAATATTTAATTTTAGCTAACTGTAGGAGTTAATTAAGAAATAAAAAATAATTATTGAGTTTATTATTTACTGCTTAGTGTGTGGTGGGGAGGGAATTTATTTAAAAAAAAAAAAAGAAAAAGTATATAATATTCTCTTTTATCAGGATTTCCCAATCTGGTTTGATGACTAGATTATAAAAAGTCCAAATTTTTAGGATAACTGAATGAAAAAATGATGGGAATTTCAATAGCACAACTCAGTGCATTGCTACACAATCCTGCTAGATTGACATTTTAGATGAATTCCAGTTTATCTACAGAAATAGCTATTATATATATATATATATATTTATTTATATATCTCTCTGTCTCTATATACACATTAGAAGGAACCTACATTGGAAACAACTTCAATCCTCACTCACAATTAGCTTATTGCTAAATATATAAGTTGTTACAATTGTAAGAAGCTGAACACAGGTAAAGTTTGGCAAATAAAGTTATATATTCGCATTGTCTGGGGGGAAAGAAAAACACCTGGTTAAATAATTTTACCAGGAGAATAAAGTGCCTAAGTAATATTGTGTAATCTAAAGTTTGGTTTATATAATTTATTACATTTGAACAGCTATAAACTCTTCATCAAATGCTGTTTTGAAATAATTAGGCTCACTACTAATTGGTACTCATAACCTAAGGATTTCCTAGAACTTGAATTCTTTATCTTTTAAAATTTTAATTATAATCTCTTGACCACCTAACAATTGCAAAAGTTCAAGTATTTCTTCCCACATTATGAACACGTATTCACAGAATTATAGAATCATACAACTTAAGAGCTGAATGGTACCTTAGAGATTATCCCCAAAACCTCATTTTATAGTTTGTCAATCAAAAGCCTAGAAATGTTCAGTGTACTGTTCAAGATCACAAGCCCTTGCTGGATTTTAATTTATGCATTCTTTATGAAAAACATAAACACTTTCCTTTTCATCATCTTTTAGGAAGATACATCATACTAATAATAATAAATTTAGAAAATTATTTTTTAAATACATGAAATTGATGTGTTCCTAAAAAGAAATGTCTTTAAATTTAAGTTTTAGAAAACAATCTTCTTTTCCCATTTAGAACCATAACAAGAGTAGAAACAAGAGAAAGACCTTTAGTATTACCTATTTATAGGACATTTTAGTTTTCTGATGAAGTCAAAACAGTATACCAGGTAATTTGTAATAGTGAACCAAACCTCGAGTATTTAACTCATCTTTACAGAACTGGGACTAGATTTTGTGTGTGTGTGCTACCAGATTCTGTGTATAGGTTTTATTTAAAAAAGAAAAGAAAAGAAAGAAAGAAAGAAAAAAGAAAAGGGTGCTTCTGTAACCAACAATTGTGTAGATCTCACTTAAATTTTATTTATCACTTTCCAGTGCTTTCTGATGTTACTTCTAGGCCAGGAAGTACAGCCTAAGAATAAAGTCTTAGCATCCAAATTAAAAGTAAATTGAATATGGAAATGTTTTCCTGTTCTCCACTGTGAGGGAGTAAAGAATGGAAATTGGTGTGAGCAGGGTTGGTTCCTTCTCAGGGTTGAGGAAGATTCCAGGCCTCTCTCCTTACCTTGTAAAAGGCTAACTTCTCCCTGTGTCTTTTCACATTGTCTAACCTCTATGCCTTTCTCTGGGTCCAAATTCCCCTATTTATAAGAACAACACTCATTGGATTAGGGGCCTGTTCACCTCCATATATAATATATACTTCATCTTAACTGATTACATCTGCAACGACCCTATTTTCAAATAAGGTCACAGCCAGAACTGTGCTATAAAAAGCACATAAAAATCCAAATTAACAAATCATACTACATTATTCAAAGAGCAGTAAACATTACACTTTAAAAATTTATTTATAAATTCAGTGGCATTAGTACACTCACCACGTTAGCAACCAGTATCCATTTCCAAGGAAAATACATTTTTAAAAATTTAGTTTTTAATAGTAACTCTAGGTAAAGAGTTGCTAGTTGTGAGTTATTATTGACTACGGTTGCTGTATATAAAACCAAACAGACACAGTCTAACAAATGCCAGTGAATTTACTGAGAAAACAAGAGAATATTTAAAATGTGTTGAAACCCAACAGTGCAACACGTGGGCCAATAGGAAAAAACAGACCTCAAAACTAAATGCGACACAGAAGTAGCATACTAAGATGTCAGTGAAAGTCCTGCTACTTTGGGGAAAGCAGCCTGTGATGCTAGTAATCAGTAAGGTAGCTTTGGTGCGCTCTAACTGAAACGAAGATTCTCAACCTGGGGCTGGAAGAGTGTACAACGCTGCAAAATGCGCCTGGCGAATATAAGCAGTTGGTGGGTGCGGAGCATTCATTGCTTTTATGGGCGTCTCATCAGATCTTTGATTTTAAACAATTTTTACATTTTCACATAAGAGGCACAAGACCGTGAATACCGAGGTGACACCTAGGCTAGGCAGAAGGGGCGGGCCAACGCCAGGAATCCGGTTTCTCTGCGCAGCGCTCCCGAAAGGCTGAGCCGGGGCCAGCCAGGCGGGCCCAGCCTGGTGTCCAGACCCGGAGGGAGGGGGGCGGAGCCAGGGGAGATAACGCCCACCTCCGCCCCTTCGGGACCCCAGGGCGCCCTTGTTTACCTCCGGGTGAGGGGCACCCGAGACAAAGGGGGGGAGGGAGGGACCTGCCGAGGGAAACTCTACCGGCGGAAAACGCCTCACTCAAAAATCGTTTCGTAACACCTTACAAGAGGGGGAACAGCCACCCTCCCGCGACCCCCGCGCCCACCCCCAGGTTCCCCCCTACCTCCGGTCTCGGGTTCTACCCTAGCCTCAGCGAAAACGGGAGAAGCTAGGCAATCGGCTCGCTCCTCAGCTTCTATTTGTTATTTTTTGGACCCTGCGGGGGTCACACGGCCCAGCGACTACAGCTCAGGAGACAACGCTGCAGGGCCTAATTGGGGCTGAGGAGACAGGACCTGGTCAGTGGTCAGAGAAGGGGTAGGGCAGGCTGCTCCTGTTACCTTAGCGCCTGGAAACCTTGCCGCCGCCGCAGACCCCTTGAGGACAACCCTGTTTCCTGACTTAGTATTTTTAAATCTGGCGGGGCTTTCCCTTTCAGGCCAACCACTCCCCCCGTTTACCGCCCCAGCCAGTCAGAGTCAGGCCCGCCATTTTTCAAACCCTTTTCCCGCCGCCAATCAGGATCGAGCAGTACATTCCTCTCCTGACCGGTTCTAACGGGTCTGGGAGTTAACGACCTGGGCGACCCACCGAACCTGCTAGGCTGGGGCTGGAGGGACGGGCCTGGCGAGACATTGACCAATCGGAGGCCTCTGTGGCGTGGGGGCGGGGCCTGCGAGGGTTTGAATAATCACCAGAACCAATCAGAGAGGCGGGGGTGTGGCCTGTGGCCCGGCTCGTCAAGTTACCGTGGCGCGGAGAACTCTGCAAAACAAGAGGCTGAGGATTGCGTTAGCGATAAACCAGTTCACGCCGGAGCCCTGGGAAGGAAGCGTCTCTGTTGGATCCGGCCCCTCCGCGGGACTCTGAGGAAAAGCTACCACCAGGCAAGAAGCCCCTTCAGCCCCTCCGTGTTGGTGGGCCTGCCCTTCCCCCTTTCCTCATACCCTTCTAGCTGGGCCGGGTGCTGTGGCTGTCGGGGGTTCGACCCGGCGAGCGGAATCTGGGGTGCGGGCCGGTGAGGGCCAGGGACTGTGGAGGGCGGGCGGTCGGGGCCGGCGGGAGGGCGGGAAGCTCATCCGGGCCCGGTTTCAGTCGTTTTTTGTTTTTTTGTTTTTGTTTTTGAATGTCGGTCGCGAGGCGACAACTCTTTGAGTGGGGCCGGCGACGTGGAAGCCGGGGGAACGTTTGTGTCAGGAAGGGTGTTTCGCCGGCGCCCCCGGCGTTCCCTTCCTCAGCCGGGGCCCGGGCGGGGGTCGGGCGGCGGCGTTTCGGGCCTTCGGGAGAGACGCGGTGCCCGCGCGCGAGGAGCCGGATCGCGGCGTCCCCGGTCGGTGCCGGGAGGAGGGCGTGTGCGCGGAGGCGGCCGCCCGGGGCGGGCTGGCGGGGGAGCCGGGCGCCGGCCGCCTTCCTCGCGAGAGGGGGCGGGCGCGCTTTTGGGCGGGAAGCCGAGCCCCGCCGGCGTCCGCCCACCGCTCGTCTTGTCCCCGCTAGGTAGACGCCGTCTGTCACCATGGGCAAAGGAGACCCCAACAAGCCGCGGGGCAAGATGTCCTCGTACGCCTTCTTCGTGCAGACCTGCCGGGAAGAGCACAAGAAGAAACACCCAGACTCTTCGGTCAATTTCGCCGAATTCTCCAAGAAATGTTCCGAGAGATGGAAGGTGAGACCGGAATTCGGACAGAGCTAAGGGCTTTTCAGGTGTGTTGTTTTCTTGGCTAGGACCTTAACCAGGTAGGTCACTTGTCACCTTCAACTTTCCTACGGGGGGAGGGGGGGCGCGACCCGCCCAGATACTTTAATTTAGAGTTTTGGGCAGATGGCTTTAGGTTTTTGTTGGCTTCTAAGACTGCTAAAAGTAGAAGGCTGCTAACCAAGGAAAATGTGGCCCTTAAGGATGATCTCGAACTTTTTTTGGGATGTATGTAGCTTACGGTTTTGCTGTACTTTGACTGCTCCTTTCATGCCCATAGACCATGTCTGCGAAGGAAAAGTCGAAATTTGAAGATATGGCAAAAAGTGACAAAGCTCGCTATGACAGGGAGATGAAAAATTATGTTCCTCCCAAAGGTGACAAGAAAGGAAAGAAGAAAGACCCCAATGCCCCTAAAAGGCCTCCGTAAGTTCATTTTAAAATCAGTCAGATTGCCCCTTTAATTTTCCATTCAGTATATTCACTGTTGCTTCCTTTCAGGTCTGCATTCTTCCTGTTTTGTTCTGAACATCGCCCAAAGATCAAAAGTGAACACCCTGGTTTATCCATTGGGGATACTGCAAAAAAATTGGGTGAAATGTGGTCTGAACAGTCAGCCAAAGATAAACAACCATATGAACAGAAGGCGGCTAAGCTAAAGGAGAAGTATGAAAAGGTACGTTCCTAACCTTTTTAAAGCCAAGGTTAAGGTAAGATATTTTCCAAATAAGGATTTTAGAAATGGGTATGAACTACAGAGTTAGGAAGTTTAGTTAATCTTGTATTTATGGTTGTCAGCTGCCTATGGAGAAGGTCTAGTGAAAAATAACACACTTAACATAAGCTAATTGAAACTTGCTTTTAACTGAAACCGGTGTTGATAGCGTTGGTAGATTCCTGTATATGGACTCGTGTGTAGTTCTAGGTCTCTTAGTTTTAAGAAACGGAGGAACAGATATGTTGTTTTATGTAGATGTGTCTGAGATGTGAGGTTTTAAATGGATCTTGGTAGTGAAAGTTCTGACATGTTGTATATATAACCCCATCATTTTAAATCATTAGCCTTCTAAAGCCTAGAGGGAACTAATGCTCTCAACTGAGGTAGACTTTGAATACCTTTTTAGACAGGGTTATTGGTCAATAATCTTCAATTGTTTATAACTTTGTGGTTTTCACAGTTAAGTAATGACACCGGATGCTGATTTTGTTTTTTTTTGACAATATTTCAGGATATTGCTGCATATCGCGCCAAGGGCAAAAGTGAAGCGGGAAAGAAGGGCCCTGGTAGGCCTACAGGTTCAAAGAAGAAGAATGAACCAGAGGATGAGGAGGAAGAGGAGGAGGAGGAGGAAGATGAAGATGATGAGGAAGAGGAGGAAGATGAAGAATAGATGGCTATCCTGTAATGATATGTGTGGAGTGTGCGTGTGTGCTCAGGCAATTGTTTTGCTAAGAATGTGAATTCAAGTGCAGCTCAATATTAGCTTCAGTATAAAAACTGTACAGATTTTTGTATAGCTGATAAGATTCTTTGTAGAGAAAATACTTTTTTAAGAATGCAGGTTGTAGCTTTTTGAGGGGCTACTACATACAGTTAGATTTTAAAGCTTCTGATGTTGAATGTTTCTAAATATTTAATGGTTTTCTTAATTTCTTGACTTGTGTATTGTAGCACAGCAAACTTGTAGGAATTAGTATCAATAGTAAATTTGGGTTTTTTAGAATTTTGCGTTTTGTTTTTTAAAAAAATTTTTGTAATAAAATTATGTATATTATTTCTGTTGTCTTTGTCTTAATGTGCTATGTTTTTTCTTAAAAATACTTATGGTCTGGAACTGTTGACTTTTTCTTGTATTTCTGCCTAATAGTTCTTAAACACATTGATTTAGTTGATTTAGTAAAATATTTGGTTTAAAAGAAAGTTAAACATGCCCATATTCTGATTTACAAAGTGTTTTTTTAAAAACTGGAATTTAGTGAACTTCTAAAATTGGTGTGGTTTTACAAAATGAGTTTTGTTCTTGACACTGCTATTCATTTATTAGCCAACTTGTCCCTTGGGTTTTTGTTTTTGTTTTTTTTTTTAACTGACTATCTTTAGGGAAACTTTAAAATGAGGCAGAGGAGCTGGTATATAGTGAGTCCATACCTAGAAACATAAACTTTTAAAAACCCTCATTAGTAACAGGTTAAGTTTTCTGTTATGAACTAGTTCAAAGCAAGTCTTCAAAATTAGTGTGGTCTTAAGCTTTAGAATTTTGGGTGACCTAACAAAGCTTTCAAGGTGGTTATTGTGATCTGCCATGACTAAATTTCCTCAGGATTTGTATTTACTAGGAAGAGCAGTTATTTGAGAAATGCTCATTTGAGGGAACAATTGCTTCTTTTTGAATTTAGATAGCTATTTTGAATAGTTAATCAGAGACTTCTAATGAAAGTTGACCTGTTGGCCAAGTGATCACAGAACAAATCTATTTGTTAAATAGTTAAATCTGACAATCCTGGTTGCCTATCAAGCTTAAAATAGCCAAAATTCAATTACCAATACTCACTTCACAGCATTTTAATATTAAAGGAAAGCAAAACTATTCAAAACCTATCTAAAGAGATGTTAAATAGTTGCTTCTAAAACTGAAATAGGGTAAAAGTCTTAATGATTTCTAAGTCTGTAAGTTAGACCCATTAAGCAGATAATATCAGATTTCTTATCTTTTTCGGGGTTTTTCTGACTGCCTCAGTTCTGTACTTTATAGTATAAAAACACCTCATGTGTCTTAAGCTGTGAACAACTCATTCTTGTAATTAAGAACTGCTCCACAGTAGGTTCAGGATTTGGGGTGAGTAATGTTTGGTATTTTCTAAGTGTGGATCAAAGTTTCAAATACCTCTGTAAAATTACATCAGTAAATTTTCAAGACTAGGTGACTTCAAGGAGTGGTTATGTTGGAAAGCATTGAAATAGTGTTTAAGAAGTAAGTTCCATCCCAGACCTGCTGGTACTTGGAAGTGTTTATGAAAACTCCACCCCCTTCCTTTTTTTAATTAAAAAAAAAAAATTGTGTCTTGATAGAAAATGTAAAAGAGCTATGTTAATGGATAACTTAACCCTTACTTGATTCCCAACTACCTGGTTCTCCCAAGAGGCAACCACAATAATTGCAATAATTTATCCTTCAATAGAGACTTAAGCATAAAGAATCCTGCATATACATGTGTGTAAATGCTACACAAATGGAAGCTTTATGTATTGTTCTGTCCCTTATTCTTATCATTTTAGAGATTCTATCAATACAGTATAACACTGTATTGATAACACAGTATAACAGTATAATACAGCTGCCACTTTTGATAGCTGCATGGTATCCCTTTGGATAGAGTATAATTTAATCTGTTATCTAGATTATATCTATATCTATCTATTATATCTATATAATCTAGGTATTATAATAATACCTAAAAGTATTTTAAAGAACAATATTGTGAATATTTTTATATGATTTCAAGAAATACACATTTTAAGATTTGCTGAGTATAATAGCCAAAACCTGTACAGTTGACCCTTGGAACAGTATGGGGGTGATGGGCACCAACCCCTGCCCCTAATGCAGTAAAAAATCTGCATACAACTTTTGACTCCCCAAAAACTTTACTTCTAGCTATTGACGAAAACCTGTACTGGTAATATAGTTGATTAATATCCTTTGTTACATGTATTTTGTATTGTATTCTTGAAGCAAGCTAGAGAAAAAAATTTCTTAATCATAAGAAAACCATAAAGTATATTTACAGTATTGTGCTGTAAAAAATCCACGTGTAAGTGGACATGCACAGTTCAAACCTAAGTTGTTCAAGGGTCAACTGTACTTGGTATTTGCTAGGAACTGCACTTATGTTCTGTTAACTTACTAAAGCCTGCCAAAATTGCCCTCTATAGAGATTGTACTAACATGCCACAGCAATGAATGTTTTAGAGTGTCTATTTCCTCACCTCAGCAACATAACAGTTACAAATTTTTTTTTGTTTTTTTTGTTTTGAGAGACTGTGAGCAGGAAAGGGGCAGAGAGAAAGGGAGAGAATTCCCAACAGGCTCTGAACTGTCAGCACAGAGCCTGATGTGGGGCTCGAACTCATGAAATTATGAGGTCAAGACCTGAGCCGAAACTGAGTCAGACGCTTAACCGACTGAGCCACCCAGGTACCCCAGTTATCAAACTTTTTAATCTTAACTATTCTGATATTCTGATATATAAAAAATGGTTTCTCCTATTATGAGTTCGAGCATAGTTTTACATTTAAGAGCCATTTATGTCCTTTGGTCTTCTAACTGGTCTTCGTATTAGTGATTTGTGAAGATTAAGGGAAGTGACCCTTTTGTGACCTGCATTGTAAATATTTGTCATTTGTCTTTTGACTTTATGTTTTCTTTCCGCAAGGATCTATTTTTATGTAGGCAATTTTACTCTAGTGGTGTGGGGAGGCCTTTCCCACTCAAAGATTATAGAAAATTATCTGCCTTACTTAAGAAAATTATTAATTAAATCTTTGATCCTTCTGGAATTTATTTTGGCTAAGGACTTAAGTGGCTCAAATTTCTTTCTTTCCAGATGGCAGCTACTACTTTTGGTCTTTTTATTTGTAAAAGGTGGGTTAGAAGATCCTGAGGTTTCTCACATATCAATGCAATCAGTTGCAAACTTGCTCCATAGATGACAGCATGCCTTTTTGTAATTATTTTAACTGCATTATTTACTAAGTAGTAAATCATAAGCTTGCCTTAATACTAGTACAAATACAGCATTATCTTAAGCCTGACTATTACCATATATGTCACTAAAAATACTTTACAAAGCAGCAATGATTTTATTTTTTGGGGAATAGCAAGAAGAAAGATAAAGGAGCTGTTAGGTCCCTGCATAAGATCCAATCCTTTTAAAATAAAACATCTCTCTAGAAATAACCCATTTTTGGATTCGTTTTCATAAGATAACTATTGGAGACGATGGCGTTTTCAGAGAAAGAATATTGGCAAGAAATGCAAAGATGTATAGAGCATACACAGGGAAAAGGGCTGGATGTGGTGAAGTGATGAGCATACAAGAAAGTAAGCTCAATGAAGGCAATTTTTTTGTTTTTGTATAATGCTCGATACCCTGTGCCAGAAACATAGTAGGTCTTCTATAAATATTTATAAACAAAATGCCCAAGAAGAGGCAGCTACTGTTTAACTTAGTCCTGTTGTTGGATGGAAATATGAGTGTAAGATTCCCAAATACCCTAAAATTTCAAGTGGAAACAGAAATCTAGATTTTTTTTTTTTAAGTGAAATGTGAATCCTAAATGTTGGCAATGAATTCAACAGGGTCAAAGAAAACATCTACAGGTAAGATTCTACCAAAGGGTTAACAGTTTGTCACTTCTGTAAATTAAATAGGTAAATGTAAGATTATTACTAATATTGAGTTAGGCCTCTTGATATAAGTTTATGCATGCCTTCCAGCTGAGCATTGTTTTTGTAGTTGTATAAGAAACCCTTCTCACCCTGATAGGAAACTCCTGTAGCTTCTTACCGTGTAGTAAAGGTACCTATAGACATTGTTTCTGAGGTCTTAGTGGAATTCCATTTTGTTCCTGGGCCTCTCTGTTCTTTTGGACTTACAGTGCGGACTCCCTCAGTGAGCCTCCTCCTAGGAATTAAATAGTGGGCTCAGGAGCAAAATTGTCCATTAAAAGAAAAGAAAAATAACTTTTAAGCAACATGTAGCATCAAACTAGAGAACTGGAAATGACCTTTATATCAAATGATCCAGTCTCCTTCCTCAAGAAGACATGGAAATCAACTAGGATAATATCCTAGGGCATCAGGTAAGACAATAAAACACTAATCCACTTATATTTGTTATGTTATCCTTTGATTCTTAACATTTTCCCAATGAAGATGAAATGGCTTATATAAAGGACAAATTAAAATACAGGGGGCACCTAGCTGGCTCGGTTTGGTTGGGCATGTGATGCTCGATCTTTGGGTTGTGAGTTTGAGCCCGTGTTGGGCATACAGATTACTAAAGAAAAAATACAGACAAAGGGAAAAACAGGGTTATGAGGAAGAGGAGCTTACCCTTGGGACTCAGAGTTTGAGTAGGTCTCTGTTTCTTACTGGTTTGATAGCATCAGACAAGTCATGTAACCTTTCAATTTCCTTATCTATAAAATAAGAAATTTTGAGGATTAAATGAGGTAATACATTTAAAACATTTAGCTTGGTGGCAAGACATAGTAAATAATAAATATTAGCTAAAAGTATACATAACGGTATGTAGGTATGGGTTAATATAGTTGCTATGGTTAATAGTATCAGGAGTTCTGAGATTTTTCAAATCACTTTATTTTGTTTTTTTTCATCATGATAAATGTACTCCCTATGTACTTCCCATCGCCTATTTCACCCATCCCCTAACCCACCTCTCCTCTGTTAACCATCAGTTTGTTGTGTGTTTCTTGGTTTCTCTCATTTCTTTTCCTTTGCTTGTTTCTTAAATTCCACATGAGTGAGATCACATGGTATTTGTCTCTGACTTATTTTGCTTAGCATTATACTCTCTAGCTCTATCCATGTTGTTGCAAATGGCAAGGTTTCATTATTTTTTATGGCTGGGTAATATTCCATTATGTAAGTGCCACATCTTTATCCAATTGTCTACAAAAGGCCACTTGGGCTACTTCTGTATCTTTGCTGTTGTCAATGCTGCAATAAATATGGGGGTTCATCTATCCGTTTGAAATAGTGTTTTTGTATTTTTCTGGGTAAATACCTAGTAATACAATTCCGGACCATAGGGTAGTTCTATTTTAAATTTTTTCAGGAACCCAGTTCTGAGATTTTTGACACTAAGGTAGAGAGAAAAACGTTACATGGAAAACAAATTCCTCCCATGTGGTTCTGGAGGTACTGATACTGGAGTTATGTCCTTGCCTTTATGTCCTTATGTCCTTGACTTCCAATACTAAATTTGAGCTTGGACAAGTTATTTAATCTATCACATATAGATGTGTGACTTCCTGTTTCAGTTGCTTTTGATTTTACGAAAGTGTTTGCTGATGTCTTGGGAATTGCCTTTTTCACTTAACATTATCTTACTGACTTGTTTAGTTACTTCATTCAGATTCATTGCTGTGTAATGTTGATGGGTATTTAGGTTGTTCTTGGAGGTTTTGCTATTGTAAATGGCAGTGCTTTAAAAATTCCTGTACCAGTCTCCTGGTATGCAAGTGCACTCCCTCCCCTCCAGTAACCTGCCCTGTAAATTCCAGCTGTCCCAGCAGCCCAACTCTATTATTTGCCTCTTCAGCTCAGCAATACCACCACTGTTTGTGCTCCACTTTCCTGTACCTTGATCACAAAAGTTCTCCAAGGCAGACAGACATGATAAACCTAGTATTCACCTTGCATGTTTCCTTTCCCTTGAGTATCATACTCTACTTTGCCTATTAACCAATTCCTCAAAACATGTCATGGCCAGAAATGGAAGTCTTTTCAGCTGTATTTTCTACTCAAAATTTTAGTTTTTTTTTCTATGTTTAAGCATTAATACAGTTGGGAATTTATTTGGCCATGTGAAAAGTCCAAGAGAAATTTCATTCATTAAAAAAATTTTTTTTAATGTTTATTTATAAGAGAGACAGTGTACAAGTGGGGGAGGGGCAGAGAGAGGGTGACGCAGAATCCAAAGCAGGGTCCAGGCTCTGAGCTGTCAGCAAGAGCCCAATGCATGGCTTGAACCTACAAACCGTGAGATCATAACCTAATCTGAAGTTGGACACTCAACTGAGCCATCTAGGTGCCCTGAGAAATTTCATTTAAAGATAATGAAAGACTACATTATCCTAAACATGTTTCAAGACACATTTAGTTCTGAGGGTTAAATTAGACCACTGAAAATTACATTTTATGCATGGAGGTGAGGTCAAGATCATTTTTTCCGGTATTGAGAAACCATTTTACCCCCAATTTAAGAAGCAGCTTAACTTGTGAGCTTCATTCATTTGTAAAGTGTGTGTAAATGTTAGCTCCTATATGAAACACAGGTACACACAAATAGCCTTTATGTAGGGTTTCCAGTGTAGCTGTCTTCTGATTAAAAACAAATTTTAAGACTTTGAAGCCAGGTAATAGCTAATGTTTATATTATCTTGACTGTATGCCAGGAACTGTCCAAACCACTTTATGTATGTTCATACAATCCTAATAAAATTCCTTGAAATAGGCACTGTTATTTTCCTCCATTTGCAAATGGGGAAATTGAGGCATAGATAATTTTCCAAGGTCATATGAGTAATTTGTAGTTGGACAGAGATTCAAAACAGACTGGTTATCATACTATATTCATTCAGATGAGCAGGTTGTAATATCGTTCTATTATGAAAATAAGGAACCTCCCCATACCACCTCAGCTCAGATGTGAGGTCAAATATGGGCATTTCAAAATCTTAAAAATGAGAATTGCAAGGCAATTATTGGATTTAGTTCAGACTCAGTCCTTCCTTTAACCTCAATTCCAGGAATAGCGGTCCACAAAAATCATTCTCTGACTTCTGTCCATTTTCCTGCAACCAATTCTGATGAACGATATGTATTTTCATAGTGCTTGGTACTTTTTAAATCTGCTTTCACATGGATTAATTTTCACATACCCAAATAACTGGCCTACTAGGTATCTGGCTCAGGTCAAATATCTGTCATGTTTTCCATTGAATTATAAGTGGATTTTTTTTTTTATTACATTCTGTCCAGAAATGAAATATATTCCAAGATCCCCATGAGACTGTTTCTGAAAAAATAAATGAACTCCCATTAACTCCAGTCTGGTCCAATGTGACTTTTTAAAATTTCTATGGTATAGCAGCTGAGAATTAGAGGACGTGACAATAGCCAAGTCAATTGAGAGAAAGTTTCCCAAATGAACTCTACAACTTATTGGAATGTGAGCAGCCACATCCTCTTTTGAGATGTCGCCTGTTGTGCCAAAAGGTCCTATGGCCTATTTTTTGGTAGGCTTCACTTCTGTCTATACTCACTTATCGGTCACGTTGCAAAGAGTTTTGACTTAAAGAAATTTTTACTTTCAATAGGCAATCAGATAACAGAAAACACTGCCAAGAAAGATAGATGTTGCTGGGGTTTTTTATAATTGGATAAGTGATTTTTGTTTTAATTTTTAAAATATTTTTTATTTATTTTTGAGAGTAAGAGCAACAGCACAAGTGGGAGAGGGGCAGAGAGAAAGGGGGACACAGAATCCGAAGCAGGCTCCAGGCTCTGAGCTGTCAGCACAGAGCCCGATGTGGGGCTTGAACCCACAAATCACGAGATCATGACCTGAGCCAAAGTTGGACGCTTAACTGACTGAACCACCCAGGCACCCTGGGTAAGTGACTTTAAAAAAAAAACAAAAAAACTGCTATACATAGGCAACCAGAGGCGAAAATAAACCTTTGTTTCTTTCCTACAGATAGGTAAGCTCCATGTATTCTAAGCACATTCTAAGCAGAATTATAACCAACATTCAAGCACATAGTCAACATATAACTATGGTATATATATATATTTTATGTTAGTGTATCTGGTAAACAATAAAATAATTATTTCAAACATGCAGTGTTTGGATTTAGAAATGATTACGAATACTGAAAAAAACCATGGATTAAAATACAGTATTTTATTTTTTTCTCACCTAAAAAACAAGCAACCCAGAATTAAGATATACATAAACTTCTCAAATTTATCCCTAATAAAATTTGAATATTTATACAATTTCTACAGAAACATACAGTGTATCAAAATCTGCATAAATCAAATTTATAAAATGTGTAGAAATGCATAGTGATATTATCAACTTACAAAGCAAGGATATGGGGATTATTTCCAAAGCAGCCTACAGTAGAAAATAGTCCTATGGCAGCAGCTTCTGATGTTTTTCATGTTTGGTACAGTTTCTGATTTCAATATATAGAATCATTTTCATAGAGTATTAACGAATTGCACAAAGTACCCATTTAAAATTTACATGCACAGTTTATGTGCCACCTTTCTTAGGCCTATGCATAGTTAGCAAGGTTATAATCTATTCAACAAGGAAAATGGAGCCTATTTGCAGAGATACAAGTAATTGAAGTACCAATTGTCTTAGTTTCCTTTTTATAGTTGATTTATTTTGCAGTTATATAAGCATATATAAATGTATTCCTTTTTAAACATCCCTAGAGATGAATGAAAGTTAAAATGGTTGATCACAGATCAGTAGCAAAATACAAATTGACAATTCAAAATTATAAATAAAATTCTGTTCAGGATGTTTAAATCTGACTCTCTAAATTTAAGAGCTAAGCTTGGAAGAAAGAAATCTGTAGGCTTTTCTTCTTTCCTTTTTTAAGCTGTAATTAAAAATAGTTCCCTCTGGCAGTAGTTTGTGAAATTCCTTTCATTGTAATGATATCATGATTACAGGATCAAAAATGCTTAATTTACTTGCCATTCCCCACTTCATCCTTTTTCTTTCTTTCTTTCTTTCTTTCTTTCTTCTTTCTTTCTTTCTTTCTTTCTTTCTTTCAACTCAATGTAGCATTTTAATCTTTTGGGTAACAAAAGACTTTAGAAATTAAAACTGAATTGACCACTTGCACTGTTTGGTTTTCCTATAGTAAGTCCTATCTTAATAAATGTTTAAATCCAAACAAGTCTTCTTTTTCACTGGAGAAATACTAATAGGAATATGCTTCCTAAAAAAAATTAAGAAACACTAGAGAACCAAAACCTAACCTAACAGAAGTTCATATTTGTTAATGAACTGTATTTTTAAATAGATTTTAATTTAAAAAATGTGTAGGGAATTTCATTTGGATGAAGATATACATGAAACATCCATTCACTCTTGGCTTCATAGGTTGCACAGCTTAGGTTAATAAAGCACAGGAGTTTTTGTAAGGCTTAATCTAAAAAGGGCTTGGAAATTCTTACCTTGGTCAGAATGAAACTCTGATGTGTTTACAGAGGTGTTTTGTTATTTTTGTTACCCCCATATTTCAAGATTTCGAAACTGAGAATTACTTATAGTTTTCTATAGTGACAGGTACTGGGGAAAAGTAAATCCCAGATGTCAGTGGACAATTTTTCTCTAGTTGGTAGACCCTCTTGACTGATCTTGGGAATCAGTATCAACAGAGAGCATTGGGAATGCCAGCATGTAAGGAAGTTAATGCCATACAATCTTCAACCCTATGAAATAGCCTTGGGATGTTCCATACTGTCTTTTCTTTCTCAAGCCGCACAACATTCAATTTCAGAGCAAATGGTAGCATGTAAATTCATTTCTGAGTAATAAAAGTATTCCTCATACAGATGACAATTCCATCAATACCATCCTAAAAATTTCATCAAAAGCTCTTGAAATATATACTGAGAAATGAAAGAGGCACTAAATGTGTTGAAATTCACCTTTCAAAAAAGCAGCATGACTGTGAAGGAAGGCCACCTTGGCTAAGAACCTGTGGCAGTGCTTCATAAAGATGTAAAATTAAATAAAGACACAACAGGTTGATAATCACCAAGTTATATATGAAAGTCTGGTTACTCCAACCTTTTTTCAAGTGTGTTAAAGAAAAAAAAAAAATCAAACTGCCTTTCAGACCCCTGAGTGTAATCCCAAAGAAGACAACAATGCTTTTAACTCTGTTCTAATTAAAACAGAGCTAAATGCACAAATTACCAACATCATCTTAAAACAAAACAAAAAAAGATGTAAACATCTACAAAGTTTAAGGTAAAAGCAGTTTTGTAAACAGTAACTGCAGATGATAATGTTATTGTAAAATCACAGTTTATCAACATCCTTCAAACTGATCAGGAGGTTCTGGGTTTGGAGCTGTACAGAGTTAATAATAGTTGCAGCAGGTTTCAGGCGGTTTTCAGTCCTGTATAAATTTATGTGTCAGTAGGTAGGTTATTGGTTTCTTTTATTCTTTCTAAACACTATGGATGTTATTCATTTCCCACTTTTGAGTCATTTTACTGGAGTCACAATTGGAGATGAACACTTGATGTAGGATGTCTGAGCGATCTAAGCACTTTCCTGAAGGAATGTGAGTAAATCTGTGCAGGTTCTGGAAAACAAAGGAGAAAGGAGTTTTAAATGTGCACTTTTTTTGATATCACTGACATTAGAAGAAGTCATTACCTGGCTTTCACAAGGAGATGGTTCTAGAAAATTGGACAGGCTTAAGCTAAACATACCTCAGACTTTGGAGTTTTCCTGATTGTCAGTCTTCTAAGTCCTTTTACTGTTAAGTCATAATGTACTGCTGGTACCATAAATTCAATGGTATACAAACTTCTTCAGTTCCCATCCTGGCTAATGACAAAACTATCCTTCGTGTCCTCAGGACAGAGGCCTTTCATGCTACACTTCCCTTCATTCATTCTGTTTGTAGCAGCAATTGAGGACTGATAGTTGCAAAGTCTCTGATCTATCTCCTTTCCCACACCCACTGCATATGCCTTAGTTTAGCCCTCATCATCTATTGTGCATTTCTTCAATATAACTCAGGGCTTCACATACTGTAGTCCTCAGACTAAGACTGGGCCCGTAAGGTCAAAACTATTTTCATAATAACACAAAGACCCTATTTGCCTTTTTCACTGCACTAACATTGATACTGATGGTGCAAAAGCAATGGCAGGCATAAGTGCTGGGGCCTTAGCATAAATAGAGCAGTGACATAAGTGTTGCAGTAGTCTCCTTATTCATGGCCATACATCCAAAGCTAAAAAAGAAAATGCTAGTTTTACTTCAGGATGTCTAATGATGAAACAGTAAAACGACTAAGTTTTATTCAATCTTGACCCTTGAGTATACTTTTAAAAATATTCTGAGCTGAAATGGAAAATAGGCATAAAGCATATAGTGAAGGCATAGGCATATGCATATAGGCATAGGCATATAGTGAAGTGCAATGGTTATCCTGAAGGAAAAGGGAAACACGTGGGCACTTGTTTGACCTGAGTGTCCAACTAGCTGCTTTTTTCATGTAATGTCATTTTGACCTGAAAGGAAAACTCTAGACAAACTGTGATTATTCAAACTTGGGACTGGGTAGACATTTTCTGGACAGTGAAGTAAGCCTGTCACTTAAAAAACAACACATCTGACAGTATTTGTTGCCACTGATAGAATTTGAGGTTTAAGCAAAAATTAGAGTTGTGGAAAACATGTACCCACCACCATGAACTTGACAGCTTTACCATGAAATCAGTGGTTGTATCTGTGATTTTTTTTTTTTTTGATACTGTATGATGAAATGTGTCAACATATGGAAGACCTACATAACTTGGTGAATCAATATTTTCCAAACAAGCAGTGCATGCGTGATACTACAAAAGCAGACATGGGCAAAATAGATTTTAATGTAATATAGGGCAAAATGTTCACTGACATGGTTTCAGAGTCTATACTGCAAATGATTTTTAAGAAACTACCACTTATCTAGTTGTGGGGTGGCATCAAAGAACAGCTACAATGACCTGAAAAGCCTACTAAATGAACCCTCTCTTCTCCAGCTGCATGTTTGAGTCTGATTTTCCTCATATATACTTCAACTAAAATGATATATCACATCAAATTGAAGGTAGAAACAATATGAGAATTCAGCTGTCTTCTATTAAGCCAGACATTTAAAGGGATTTGAAAAACTATAAAACAATGCCATTCTTCTTTGTTGAAAAACTGTAATTTGTCATTCAAATTGTTTATATGAATATGTAGTAGGGTTATTATTACTTTTACATGAATGAAAACATACATACAAATACAACAAAAATACATACTTACAAAATTTGTCAGGTTTAATTTGCAATCCAGAAAATATTGTTAGTTATAACCTAGATAAATAAAATCTGCGTGTGTGTGGGGGTCTCAATTTTCAAGAGTGTAGAGGGAATCTAGAGATCGGAAAGCTTGAGAACTGCTGACTGAGCTGATCTGCTTATCAGTCCATACTTTGCACAATGTTTCTAGAATTATTTTCCTGAAAGTATCCACTGTTTCCTATGACTGTGTTCCTCAAATAATGTCATTCACTTTCCAAAACTTACAAAGTGAAGTTGAATGTTCTTTCATGTGGACTCCAATTTAGGGATACCAAACTAAACATGATCCCTAGAGTTTTCTACAGTTTTACTCCATGCCTTTGTTCACCCAGTCTTCTTATTTATCCTCCATGAAAAGCCTTTTTATATCTCAAGACCTGGAACAATAATACTTCCTATATGAAACTTGTCAGAAATAATTCCTCCTATTAATCTCTTCTTTGTTAACCTAAAATATATACATTCCATTTTTTATCCATTAAACTACTTTTGGATGGTAGTTTCTGGTCTGCTAGAGCCTTCTTTTACTATTTTACTCATACCATTTTACTAATACCCTATCATTTATTGCTATTATTCATCTTTGTGGAAACAAATGCTCTGTTCTTCACGATTTATGTTCATGTTCTCCTTCCTAACTTGTTATAAGAAAAAAATCAGCAACTGACATATACTTACCACTTCATGGTAATTATCTGGGAATGATGATAACTGGGAATATTAAGCTGGGTCATAATACCGTCACTACATAGCAAATAAGGGCTTGCCTAACAGACATGGTACGATAACAACTACTAAATGAGCAAATGAAGTTGAGAGTTGCCAGAGTCTTTTGGTTTGGGGCAGCTTTCCCAACTTTGTGTTTCTCAATAAATTGATGTAGTCAAGTCTAGACTCTGAAAATTATACATCAATCCATTAATATGTTGGAATCTTCAACTTGGCAAAGAGCTTTGACTATTCACAGGTGAAAGAGCATAACTGCTCCTGCAGTGTCAAGTGAATAACTAAACATGACCTTTAAGCAAGCAATAGGCAATATTTATCCAGTTGTGTTTAGCAAATAACGCTAATAAAGAGAGGTCACGAAGGCCCAGATTTCCAAGTGTTATTTGTTTGTCTCTATCTCCACCTGCTGGACAACATGAAATATAAATGCAATATTTTAAAAGATTTTATATACATATAATTTCAATTACATATGTAATTTTTAAATAATTTTACTTTAATGAATGACTCCTTTAGATTTAACAAATAAGATTTCGATATTAGAACAATGGTAATTACTGCCTCACAGAACAGATTTTTCCCGTGTTACTGAAATTAGCACTGGGTCTTCATAGACATTCTGTGACCTCATTACAGGACGTTATACCAGAGAATGAAAGTGATGCTTCATTATGGAACAAGGAGTCACTCAATGCTCAGGAAAACAAATGACTAACTAGAGGGAAATGCAAGTCAACCTGAATGCAGGTTTTAAGATTTATACATCTAAATTTCGTATGGTAGATGTTATTAAAATGAAATCAAAATAATATCATTTCAGGAGTTGAAACGCACAATACCTTGAAGTACTGCCATTCCTTAAATTCATTTAGATTACAGTGTGTAATCATAATTTTTGATCCATCAGGCCCCTTTGTCAAACACTGGTCATATTGCATAAGTTGGTTAGCTTCGTTGATTCGAAAAAGCTATTAAAAAAAAAAGAAATAAAGTAACAGAGGCACTTTCTCTTCTAACATACATTATTTTATTTTAAAGATTTTACTGTTAAGTAATCTCTACAACCAACGCGGGGCTCAAACTCACAACCCCGAGACCAAGCCTCTCATGCTGCACTGACTGAGCCAGCCAGGTGCCCCAGATATACATTATTCAAAAGAAAAAAGAAAGAAAGAAAGGAAAGAAAGGAAGGAAGGAAGGAAGGAAGGAAGGAAGGAAGGAAGGAAGGAAGGAAGACAAACTTAACTCAAAATTAAATTCAGTGACTATCTTACTTTTCTATAATTTTTCTGTATGTTCAGAATTTTAAGTCCAGAGAGAAGAACTATATTCATTTTGATATTAACGAAGACTCCTATTAACATCTAAAGGATTATGTTCTTTAGCCTCTTGGATATAGAATGGGTCATTAACACATATTTATTATGTACCAACAATGTAAGCAGATGAAAAAGTAGAAACAGAGCTGATGACATTTCACAGTCTAAGTCAGAGACAAGAATGATACCCATATAAGGAAATAAAATATATTAGTGAAATATACTTACTGGCAGTAACATCCTAGCTTATAAGGGGGAAATGTGGAATACTGAACAATATTTGCAAATAAAATTGTTCAGAGAGTTGGCTTACATGATTCTATACTCACACAGGAATATATTCTAATCTCTTATATCAGACATAAATTCTAGGTTCAGATTGGTTCTGTGAAAACCAATAATGCTGTCATCCTCCTCATCTAAATACATGTTTTAGCACTGTCAATTTTTTTTTATAGAATGTTTTACTTTACCCAAACAAAATTATCAAATTAAAAAGCAAACTAAGCCCCGTGATCAGTAAGACATTCTGCTCCAATGCAGCAGACCTATAAAAACATAGAAATATGGTTATTTACCTGATTCCCTCCCATCCGGTGGCAGGGTCCTAGTTCAACAAAGCCTCCATTTGTTTTCCCCATGCTATCAATGCAGTAAACAGTTTCAAGGCCTCTGATCTACAAAAATGAACAAAGAGCCAAAGAGCAGGCAACGGGTTAGCTGTAATGCACTCTAGCTTCAGAGTAAGAGGGTTTCATGCTAAATACTGCTGTTCACGGTGGAAACCTGGGTGTGTGTAATGCCAGGTTTTGACGGTACTATCAGTCTTTGAGTAGTTTACAGCATACCAGTCATCTCTGAAATCGTTTGTGATCTTGAAGTCAACACTGGAATGGGCTCATCCCAACTATGGGCACTGGTCTATAGATTTTGATAAAATACCACAGAGGAAAGAAAATTAAAAAGATATCATTAAATACAATTCCAGATTCATGCTGATTCATGTGGATGAGAAGCAAATAGAGTACAGTTACCTATTACCTCAGTGGTAAGAGACACTGGCCCAGAATTGAATATGTAAGGGAACTCTTCCAAATGGCTCTGTGACAATTTTGGCAGCTGTCTCCAAGGGGCCTAGGGAGCAAAGATTATGGCAAATGGGCCAGGCAGTGAGACTTTTCCCTGACAATGAATAATGTAGGTGAGAAGCAAACACAGGGGATCATCTTTGGGACGCACATTTTGTGTAAAAATCACCTCCTTTTTTCCTTTCTTGGAAATACTATATATTCGTATCTCAATTATAAATTACTATAGTATTTGGATAAAATGTTAAAAAAATGTTTATTCTTTCAGCAAATATTGACTGAGCACCTATGATGATGAGTGCTTTAGCAGATACAAGGAGAATCAAGTCATGGTCCAGGACCCTCATGTCCGTGAGAGACTGAAGGCTAAGTGTCCATCAGGATGGAGGGTTGGGCATGTGAAAAAAGGAGGCTCTTGCCCTGCCTGGAGGAACTCTAAAGACTGCCTCAAGGAGACATGCGGTCTAAACGGGTAGGGGTTTACCTTGCAAAATGGAAGGAATGCTGAGAAGTGAGGTGTAAGGTACAGGGGCCAGGATGGGGATAGGGGTTAGAGTGAAGCTATATTTGGGGGTGAACTTCTAAAGGGAGAACAGAAAATTTCATCTATCCATTCACTCATGTCTTTGTTCATCAAATATTAAGTGACTACTGTGTCAGGCATGTGGCAGGCTCTGATACACCAGTGAGCAAAATAGATAAAAGGTCCTCGCCCCAGCGAACTTACATTCTAGGTAGGGAAAGAGACTATAAGCAAAAAACAAACACGTTTGGAAGCAGTAAGTGCCATGGGGGAAAAGAAAAAGAAGAACAAGTTAAAGGTGGTGGCTAAGGCTGTTTGGGGGACGGCAGGCAGATTCTCATTGAGAAGGTAACACAACACAGGTTGCTATAATATGCTATGATAGAACATAGAGATGAAATAAAGAGTATGGGGAGGTACGTATTAAATCAAGATGTGCACAGCGTAAGTGCCGATTTCTTTTATTCCCAAACTCTAAACGTCAGGATTCCTTAGGGATGCATCCCATCTTCTTTCATCCATCTCTGTTTTCTCCCTAGGTGAGTTCATTCAGTTGCATGAGACAATCTACCCGCTGATGGCTCCAAATGTACATTGCCTCTTTTCTGGGCTTCAATATCACGTAGTCTGTTATCTACTTGACAGCCGCACCTGGATGTCCAGTAGGCACTTCCCACAATCAGAAAGCCAATAAAGAACTTGCTATTCCCCCACGCTTCCTCCTCATCCCCTCCATCAGCATCCCAATCTCAGCTGCCACCGAATCAGCTACTCAAATAAAAAAACACAACTAGTCATCTTGGCCCTTATCCTTCACATACCCGTCTGTCAGCGATCTGCCTCCAGATGAATTATGTACCTTGCATTTGTCGGCTTGTCTCTGTTCCATTTTTGACATCCTCGTCTCAGCCACCACCGTCATTTCTTACCAGAACTACTCTACTAGTTTCCTAATTGGCATCCTTGTTTCTACTCTAAATCCTCACAACAGGGTGATTAAAAAGCAAGGCATCAGTCAACTTATGTTACCTGCTTAAAACCCTCCCACGGCTTCCCATACCTATAGGATAAAGGCCTCCCTCCTCATTAATCTCCTCTTTTCTGATTATCATAAAGGAAAAGCATTTCCTGACTCAGAGCCTTCAACCTCACCATTTTCTTTACTTGGAACACTCCCTCCTGGCTCTCTGGTTGATCACTCAGATTTCAGATTAAATGTCACCTCTTCAAAGGTGGCTTCCTTAATCTGTCCCTAAATTCTCTTGACTGTCACCTGTTTATTTCCTTTGAGGGCCTTACCACCATCTGCCATTATCTTCTTTGTTTCCCTTTTGTTGTCTTTTTCCCCCCAAGGGTAAAGACCTGATGAAAGGGACCTGCTTGTCTTATGTCTACAAGAGTGACTGGTACATAGTAGGCCCTTGACCACTATTTGTTGAATACTTAATTACACAATGATACATAAGTTTGAAAGTTCATGGCATGTTTAATATACCCATGAGGCAGCAGCATTAGGCTCATGGGTGGGGGGACATGAGAAATGAGATTACACACGCAAGTCTGAAGAAACAAAGAAATGACAACAGCAATCAATGCCTGACCTTACTTATTTTCAGTTACCATCAATCCATTCACTCATTTGACAAGCATTGTTTGAGTGTCTATTGTGTATGGGGAGGTCTCTGTGTTAGTCCATTGGGACACAATGGTGAACCAGGTCCTGGGTCGAGAGACTGGCTGAGAGATAGGCAATTTTGAATGTTATGAGAACCCATGGAAAGATCCAGAACTCAGTTTTTCTGACAGAGTGGGGAAGGATAAGAGAGGCTTTTCAGAACTGGTGCTCTCTAGATTGCGAGCAATAGGGTAAGTTGGAATTGGTCAGGAAAAGGAGTCAGAGTGAGGGGCAGGGAAGTGGCAGAGGCTGCAGGGAGTGGACAGTGCTCGAGGATGGAGAGCCAGAAGTCCAAAAGCTGAGAGCAGGGGACACAGTGGTCAGGTGGTCAGGGGAGGTGTTCACAGTCTGGTAGAAATGTAGGGGAGGACAGTTTTTAGAGAAACTTTTCTCCAAGAATTTTTCTCTTTCACTCACACATTTCCATCTTTCTCTGCCTTCTCCCAAACTCAAGTCTCCAAACATACATAGTTTTTGAGATCTGAATACCAGCTGGTACTTACTTCTCCCCATTCAACATTTTTGGGTGGCAAAGGGTAGTGTGAAGTTATGTCATAAGCTATTTCTTCCATGAACCATTTGAAACTTTTGCAGTTGTGATCCTCTCGAAATTTTTTCAGCTCAGATATATCCCCATATGGTAATGCCTTTGATTCAGGACGACTGGCATAGAAGTAGTCTTTATATTCATCCCACCACACCTCTACAACTCGAACATAATTCTGTGAAAAAGAGAAGATGATGAGAAAGGAAAATATCTGCAATGCTGTAAGCAGCCCATCTTAGACACATGAAATATGACCAACATATAATAAACTCATTTCAATAGGACCTGATATTTAATAAAACAAACGCAAGTGAGTTAACGACTCTAATATGTCAATTGCTAAGGGTAGAATGTAATGCATGTTCAACTAAGAAGTGATGGACACAGAATCTGACGTCACTGAGCTGTAAGATTGCATATTCTAAGATCATATATTCTATCCTGCTTTTAGAGGAAAAGGTGAAGCCCAGAGAGGGTTTAGGGAAGGCTGGCGGAAAATGGGTGCTCCTTTGCCCAGAACAATCTCTGTCATTTAGAACCACACCACCAGCATGTGTAGGGAAAAGGCTCATTTCAGGAACCAGCATGAAAAACAATAGCTCTGTTGAATAAAACACATTTTGTTTGCAAGTGGCTTTTTTGGTCACATTATGACTGTACTAGAACCATTTTGCTATAACCCAGAATTGATAGGATACTTTCACCAGTTGATGCACTTTAAGGGAAAGCAACTAAAGAACAATAAAATAAGTTAATACTGTGATAACTGACAAAGATCTATCTGCTAAGGCTTAACTGAACAAATGCCTGTAGGCATGAATGTTGTAACAGATTGAGTACATTCTCAATCTAGTCCCTTGGTCTTGTACGTTATTCATCAGCATATTTTCTCTGTAAAAGACCAGAGAGTAAGTATCTTTGGCATTGCAGGCCATACAGTTTCTGTAGCAACTACTCAGCCCTGTTGTACTGAGAAAGTAGCTGGAGACAATACGCACACAAAAGGATGCGGTGGTGCTCCAATATCAATCACTTTATTTACTGAAAAGGGCTGGATTTGACCTAAAGGCCATAGTTGCTGACCCCTGTGTTACATCAGGAGTAGAAAATACCTTGCGTTCAGACTAAAATTCTCCTAGGCTGTAACTACCAAAAGGCGAACATGCTCCCACAGGCATGCTGTTGCAAAAGCCCATGGGTTCAAAAAAGTTTTAAACGTGTAATATTATTGCTGAATATGTTTAAAAAATTTTTTTTATTTATTCATTTTTGAGAGAGAAATAGCGCGAGTGGGGGAGGGGCAAAGGCGGGGGGGGGGGGGTTGCGGAGAGAGAATCGTAATCAGGCTCTGCATTGTCAGCGCAGAGCCCAACACAGGGCTCCAACTCATGATACGATAGGATCATACCTGAGCCAAAACCAAGAGCCGGATGCTTAATCGAGCAAGCCACCCAGGTGCCCCCATTGCTAAATATTTTTAATTTTTGCAAATTCATCCAGAATTAGACACAGCCCGTGTCTAATGAACATGAAGCTAAATACTAATGAACACGAAGAATGAAACGTGCATACATAAGGTTATAGCAACACAAAGAAGGAGCATTTATTTGTTTGGGATGGAGAAGTCCAGAGGGCCACCATGGAAGGGCACTGGACAGCTGTGTCTTGAAGGAGTGGTTAATTATGTGTGAATGGTAGTCAGGGCAAAGAGGAACCCAAATGAAGTATGGCAAATCATGGTGCATTTGTAGTCCTAAAAGTAGTTTACCACAACTTACCTTGTCGTGTTTTGCAAAAATTAAGGAGTTAATCTAGCAAAGCATTTAGATTCGTGACTGGTACATAGTAAGTTGTCAAAAAGTGTTAGCTATTATTATTATTCTTTTCTAAAATTCTTTGAAGTTTATCTTTTGGCTGACAGTCATCAAAAGGTTTTAAGCAGGTACAGGTATGAGATTTAATGATCAGGGGAACCACACTGGGGGTGAGTGGAAGACAGATTAAAGGGGATTGAGCCTGATGGTGGAGAGCCAAACAGGAGGCAATTCAATTATCTATATGGGAGAGATCTGAGGACCTGCACGAAGTATAGGAAGGAATGGATTTCGGAGATAATGTCTGAGGTAGACTCTTCAGGGCTTGGTTCAGTGGGAGGGAAGGGAGGACTACCCCAACATGCCCCGTAAGTTTCATTCACGGGCAAACAGAGAATATAGGAAAGGGAATTGCTTTTGAGAAAAAGTTAAAAAGTTCAGCTTTGACTCCATTGAGTTTGAAATGTCTGAGGGTCATCTGAGAACATAATTCTGAGAGGCAACTGACCATTAAAGTCTGAGGCTCAGAGAAGACACACGAGCTGAATAAGTCGACATAAACCATTATTAGCACACTGTGGTTGAAGTAGATGATGTTAAAGCTGGAGGAAAAAAAAGCACCTGGCATACTCTAGCACTAAGTGTAGACTGAATGTTACATTCATCAGATACATTCAGTGTAGACTGAATGTTACATTTATCAGATAGTTTTTATGATATGTACAGTTCATTTTTAGAGTGGATAAATATTTCCCTCACATCTCTCTTCCTTGTAGCACAGGCCTTCATGAGTCAATGTGATCTTTCTTTGTGATTATGGGTCCAAATCCAAGGGCAAGTTCTTTCCTGTAATGCCAGTCAGGCCTGGTGTTAATATGGTGCCCTTTGCTTTAGCATGGACATTTTAATCTCATCTCCTATTCTGGCTGGGGCTCCCTTTGGCCATTTCTATGATAATTTGGCTGGTTAGAAAGCTTTGTTCATTCTTTAAGCCTTGTCATCTCTGCTTCGATTATCTATTTCCCTTTAAGGAACTATCCCAAGTTGCATCTGTAGCCAATAATAAACTTCCTTCTGACTTCCTTTTGACTTGGTTAGGGGCTCCAGAAAATGAATGGAATCAGAGTCCTATGCTCTTAGAATTTATGGAAACAGCACAATTAAAAAATCTTCAAAATTGTTTGGTCGAGAATAAAGGACTTCATCTCCTAGCCTCTGTGTGAAGCTTTTCTGGTTTGCCCCTGGTTTGAGGGACAAAAGATATTAATCTTTTGCAAGCACTGTTCAAAAATTTGATTTTGTTTACTACACAAACTTCTAATATGATTAATTTTTTTAAACAAAACAAAAATTATATTTTATTCAAGTGTGAATAATAGAAGCTGATATTTTCGTTTCAACTACTTTTCTACAGAGTGGTAGTCCTTTTTGAATTTATTTGAGATGTCTTTGTGGAGAACATTCAATATAGAAATCTTAATCTGAGTGGGACACAATGAATAATCTTAAAAAATAATAAGATCCCTGACAAACATAGAAACAAAGAGCCTCAACAAAATATCAGCAAGCTGAATTCAACAATACATTGAAACGATCATACATGATGATTAAGTGGGATTTATTCTGGGTACGCAAGCATTCACAAATCAATCAATGTGATACACCACATTAACAAAAAGAAGGATAAAAATCATATAATCACTTCAATGAATGCAGAAAAAGCATTTGATAAAATTCAACATCCATTTATGATAAAAATTCTCAAGTGGGTATGTATAGAGGGAACATATTTCAACATAATGGAGACCCTATATGACAAGCCCATAAGTTAACATCATACTCAATGGTGAAAAGCTAAAAACTTTCCCTCTAAGATCTGAGACAAGGATGCCCACACTTGCCACTTGTAATCAATTTGGTATGGGAAGTCTTAGCCATGGCAATCAGACAAGAAAGAGACAAAAAGCATCCAAATTGGAAAAGAAGTAACACTCATTATTTGCAGATGGCATGACACATTACATAGAAAACCATAAATACTCTATCAAAAAGCTATTAGAAGTAATAAATGAATTTAGTAAAGATGCAGGATACAAAATTAATATACATAAGTCTGTTGCATTTCCATAAGAAATTAAGGAAACGATCCCATCTATAATTGCATCAAAAAAATCCTAGAAATAAATTTAAGGAGGTGAAAGACCCATACTCCAAAAACTATAAGACCCTGATGATTTTACCATATATTAACTAACTAGAATTTAAATAAAAACTTGAAATAAAAAAAAGACAAAAAAGACACCGATGAATGAAATGGAAGGCAACACAAATAAATGTAAAGATATACCACACTCATGGATTAGAAAAATCACTATTATTAAAATGTCCATACTACCCAAAGCAATTTACAGATTAAGTGCAATCTCTATCAAAATACCAATAGTATTTTTCATAGAATGAGAACAAATAATCCTAAAATTTGCATGGACCCACCAAAGACCCCAAATAACCAAAGCAATCTTGAGAAAGAGGAACAAACCTGGAGGTATCATGCTCCCTGACTGCAAACTACACTACAAAGTTACAATCAAAACAGTATGGTACCAGCACAAAAACAGATATAGACACCAATGGAACAGAATAGCGAGTCCAGAAATAAGCCTATGCTTATATGGTCAATCTTTGACAAAGAAGGAAAAGGGGAAAAGACAGTTTTCTCAATGAATGTTGGGAAAACTGACAGCTTACCTGCAAAAGAATGAAACTGGGCCACTTTCTTACACCACACATAAAATACACTCAAAATGACTAAAGACTTAAATGTAAAGCCTGAAACCATGACATTTCTAAGAAAACACAGGGCTAAGCTCTTGGACAATATTATTTTTGGATCTGTCTCCTCAGGCAGGTGCGACAAAAGAAAAATAGACAAATGGACTACATCAAACTAAAAAGGCTTTGTATAGTGAAGGAAACCATCAATAAAATGAAAAAGCATCCTACTGAATGGGAGGATATTTATTTGCAAACGATCCACTCAAACAGGGGTTAATAGCCAAAATATATAAAGAACTCACACAACTCAATATCAAAAAACAAACAGTCCAATTAAAAAATGGTCAGATGACCTGAACAGACATTTCTCCAAAGAAGACATACAGGTGGCCAACAGACATATGAGAAGATATTTAACATAACTAATCAGGGAAACAAAACCACAATGAGATATCACCTCACACCTGTCAGAATGGCTCTTGTCAAGAAGACAAGAAATATCGAGTGTTGGTGAAGATATGAAGAAAAGGGAACCCTCATGTGGCTGTTTTCGAGAATGCAAACTGGTGTAGTCGCTGTGGAAAACAGTACAGAGATTCCTCAAAAAATTAAAAATAGAACCACTCTACAGCCTGGCAGTTCTACTTCTGAGTATTTACCCCCAAAACACAAAAACACTAATTCAAAAAGATATATGTGCCCCTATATTCACTGCAGTATTATTTACAATACAATTTACAATTACAACAACCAAGATATGGAAACAACCTAAGTATCCATTGATAAAATTGATAAAGAAGATGTGGGGTATATAGATATATTCTCTCTCTCCCCTCTCCCACACACAGGATGGAATATTACTCAGCCACAAAAAAGAACGAAATCTTGCTGTTTGTGAGACCATGGCTGGACCTAGATGGACGACATGGCTGGTGTTGTACTAAGTGAAATAAGTAAGGCAGAGAAAGACAAATGCCATATGATTTCACTCCTCTGTGGATTCTAAAAGACAAAGGAACAAACCAAGCAAAACAGAAAAACAGATTCATAGATACGGAGAACAAACTGATGATTACCAGAGGTGGAGGGCATTTGGGTGAAATAAGGGAAGGGGAAGCCTGTGTGTACAGCACAGGGAATATAGTTAATAATATTGTATTATGACAATATTATTGTAACAGATGGTAGCTGTTACAGATGGTGACAGATGGTGGCTAGACTTACTGTGATGATCATTTCATAATATATATAATGCATAACGTATAATGTATATAAATGTTGAATGCCTGTGTATACCGGTAACTTATATAATATAAAATAATATATATAATATGTCAACCATACTTCAAATAAAGACAAAACAAAACAAAAACAATAAGGTGTTTCATGAATAAGTTCAGCTTAAATTAAAAGGGGGAACCGGCATGAGTGCTTAAACGATTTATCCCATTCAGGAAGCTGACATTTAAGTGACCACCCCAGCATGTGGTACATAAATGTGCCACGTGTGGTACAAAGTTCCCTAGGCTTCTCTCCTTTTACCCAAAGACTCACCTTCAGAGTTGGAGAAGACCCAACATAAATGGGCGGAGGATTCCCTTGCCAACCCTCAAGACGGTAGATGTGTCCAACGCGCGAACAAGGGACAAACAGTAATTTGCCACCACACTGCCATATCTATCAGGGGGAAAAAAAAAACACGTGCAAGTTGTTTCAAATGATAAAATATAGTTGAAAATTTGTCTTATCAAGGTAAATATAAAATCTAAATTAGATACAGTGTCCATGGGGAATTCATAAACTAAATAAGTCCTAAAATGATTTGCTTGTTTTTCAAACTCTTATAATAACAAAGAAGGCAATCGGGAATGCAGTCACGTTCGGCCACTGAGGGCCTCTTGTGTACCTGCAGCTTTAAACACCCTTTCCCCAGCATAACCTTTCAAAGTCACGCAGATTCTTGACTCCTGATATTATTCACTGTTTCCACTGCTAATGTATTTCCCACCTGGGTGATTAGTATAATAACCTCCAAACTGGCTTCTTCACCTCCAGCTTCTCTCTACTCAATGCTATCCTTATTTATAGTAAGAGATTATTCTAGCTAAAGGGCAGCTTTGGGTCATGTTATTCCCTTGCTTAATATCTTCAATCGGTTGCCACTGCTTATCAAGTTCAGTAAAAATCTCTTGGCTCAGCATTAAAGGCTCTCTTCCATACAGTCCTAACATACTTGTCCACTTTATCTTCTTGGATGTCTTTCTCCATGCTGTCTGATTCTGCTAAACTGCTCCTGTTTCCTGAGTATAATCTTCATGTGCCCACTTTTGTACCTTTCCCCATTCTATTTGCTCCGAGGTCTCTCTCCTCTCCTTTTATCTCTGTTTATCAATACCATGCCCACCTTTCTAGTTTGCCTCAAATGCTACCTCCAGTACGATGCTGTTTCATTTTGAAAATTTTTTATGTTTATTTTTTTTGAGAAAGAGAGAGAGAGAGAGAGAGCAAGCTGGGCAGGGGCAGAGAGAGAAGGAGAGAGAAATCCCACGCAGGCTCCGTGCTGCCAGTGCAGAGCCCGTCATGGGGCTTGAACTCATAAACCATGAGATCATGACCTGAGCTGAAACCAAGAGTTGGATGCTTAACCGACTGAGCCACCCAGGTGCCCCCACAATGCTGTTTCTTAATCATACCAACCGAATGCTCTTTACCTTCTCATCATATTATGAATTTGAGTACAATTCTAATCTCTTCTTATGAACTCTAAGTTCTTTGAGAGCAACGACTGAGTTGTTCTTCCGTCTCTGGACATTTAAGACAAGAGACAATAAATATCTGTTTAGCCCAAACTGTGATACAGTTCTCTTTCTTTTGGGAAATGGGGGTGGGGATGGGTCGGAGCATGGAAGGTATCATTGTTCAAGGGCTGCCTCAGCAACAGGGCGGGTGCTGCAGGGAGGCAGCTCCAGGGTCAGTCTGAGGATGCAAAGTCATGGTTGGGATCTGTTTCTTTCCTGAAGCATCATGTCCCATAGAGATAAAGGGTAACTGTGTCAGTGGATGGTCAAATGTGGCTCCCATACAGTGCAGGTTCTCCAAAGGGCTTTTATAACAAACAAAGACTTTAATGCACAGAAAGCCTGGGAGGTGAGGTGGGGAGTGGGAGGAGGAGGTATTTTCATTTTTGAAGTTTGCTGGCCTCAATGTTGAGATGAGCCATATAAATATGCAACAAGTCTGGATTTTGCATTTTGCCCTATTTCCCCCCAAAGGCACGCATTTTTGTTAGTCATTCTTTATAATTCGGAGAAATGCATTAAATAGATCTTTTCCCAGAAAAACCAGCCTTATCTGAAAGTCACCAAAATCAGTAATAACTACGTAGAAAACTGCATTTGTTTAAAGAAAACGTTACCTTGTATGAGATCTCAAAGTTTTCACCACCCCAAATCTGGAGACCTGGATCATACAGACCCAGTTCAAAGAAGAACTCTCGTTCAATGGCAAATAATCCACCAGCCATGGCAGGGGACCTAAGAAAAGAAACAGTGCAATAACTAATAAAGATAAATCCCAGAATCCCTTCACTAATAGACAACAAGCCTTTTTGGAACATAGTCTAAATAATGCACAGAAGAGACAAAACTGATGGCCAAACATTAAGAAATTACAAAGCCTTCACAAAACAATCGGTTCAGAATTCTTTAATGAATTTACAATTTGTCTGAAATCCAATTGATACTTCACTACAAATTAGGGCGTTGCATCATCTTGCCATTAGAGGGTGCCTTAGTTCCTTTGTTGGTTTGAAAATTAAGCCTTGAGACTCAAGTTAGCTAAGACAGAATTTTCTTTCACTCCTCAAAATCCTGAGCCATACAACCATGGCCTGCTAACTGCTCCTACAATGATTTATGAGTCATTCTAGGATGAGTGAAACCATAGACCATGGAAGTAGTCTGTCATTTTTTAATTTTATAGCTCAGGGGCATGCCAAATAAGGGTGTAAATCATTGTGGAACAGCCACAGTTCATTCAGAGTTTGCAAATGTAGCAAAGAAATGACACCAGGGAATTAGACATTAGCTATTTACTGTGTCAGGAGGCAGGAATGCAAAACGGTGATCCGCGGAGCTTCCTGAATGGAATCTTGAATTGGGCACTTTCTAGGGACGAGCCATTCTCATCACTAGAGCAAGTGATAAGGGGAATCATTTTCATCCTGTTCCCCACCCCCCAATTAATTACTATGTATCATGACTCTTAAGTAGACTCTCCGTCAGAGTACTTTCTTCCTCGCCACACCTAATATTTAATGTCACTAAATCCTACCGATTCTACCTTGAACATCTACCTTGAGCCTGTGTTCTACTTGCCAACATCACTGCTGCTTCCATCCTAGACCAAGCTACCACTGCTTGGACTCCTACGGGAACACCCCGACGGGGTCTTTTCTTCTATGCTGCCCCCATCCCAATCTAATCATACAGCAGGCAGAGTGGACTCAAGCTGGGCCCAGGTGATGCCAGACTCTCCCGACTCCTGAGTGGGCTTCCTCGTCCTGAGTTCTTCTTCACTGCTCTGCTCACATCTCCAACAAAACCAACTCTCTTCTATCTCAGGGGTTCACCTCTGCTGTTCGCTCTCCTGCAACGTTCTTCCTCTTTCTCCACAGGGCTGACGCCTCACCTTTCAAGCCTCAGCCTGCAGGGGGGCCTTTGCCAGGGAGGCTGTTCTGGCTCCTCCCGGCTGGATGAGGTTCTCCTTCCCGGAAGCTCCACGTACCCTGGGATTTTTCTTCACATGACTTACTGCAGGTGCTGTTCCTGAGTTATTTGTGTAGTTATCTGTTTAATTTCCGTCTCACTCATTACATTTTAGGTGCCACGAGAGAACGTACTTTTTAAAAGTTTATCCCCGGAAAACAATGTCTGGCACATAGTAAGCACTCATTAAATATTTGTTGAGTGGATAAATAATAAATCAAGTAATACTTTCAATATGAATGGAAATCACATCAAGTGAAAGTCATTCTCTTATGCCTTCTCTTCTTAAGACATGCTGCCTAACCTGGTAATAAGCAGCCACCAACATGTTCTTGGTTACTTCGATGTCACATTTATTTAACTGTCGTTTACAATTATTATAACTATGCTTTTTTGATCTTTAAACATATCCCCACTTATCTCCGTATATCTTTTCAAATGCATCTTAACATGAAAACCACTTTAAAAAAAAATGTCTTTATTAGCTAAACCCAGGGAATGAGCAGAAATGTAAATATAATCACTACCCTTTATTTTTTACACCCAGAAGTATTCGTTAAATCAAGTGGGTAAGCAGTAAATTCCTGAGTTGTTTCAAAAAAGAACTTGAAAGAGAAATTTGGAAAGTGTCAAAGATTAAAATTCTATAATTTCCTTATGTTTGCCATCTCAGTATCTTGTATCACGGCATGCCCAGATCCCAGCAGCATTTGCATGACATTAGAAACACCTTCCCAAAAGAGTTCTAGCATCATCAGTAGTATAACAAGGAGAGAGAGACCAAAAGCAGAACCATAAGATCAGAAACACAAAATTAGACACACTTAGAAGCCTCTGCTAACATCTGACCAAACATTTCATTTGGAGTCACTTTGAAGGACAGTAAAATGTTTCGGTTTAGAGACCAAATGAAGACAGCAGCAGAACTGTTCTATTTTATCCCGTAAGAAGGGACAAAAGCTGATTCTAGAATAAAGTTTCCTTTTAATCAAGTGCTCTTCTGAGAAGGAAGTGATAAAGGATTTCGTGTAATATTTTCCAAAGTCACGTATTTTTTTTTTTTATTCATCAGATTTAACCGGTACAAAATTAGTATTTATGAGTTAGCATACAAAACACAAAGAAGAAAAAAAAAACCCAAAGAAATCTCTTGCTATTTCTCTTTCATTGTTAACACTACAGCCAAGGGATCAAAGTGGACATAAAACCAGGATTGTAAGTAATTTATGCATTTTCAATTTACAGAATGAAATTATGGTCAAAAGAATAAAACTCGATGTCTAGTCTACTAGGAAAGGAGGGCTAAGGTTTTTTTCACTCGTATTCGCAACTAATGCCATATAACCTCCCCCTGCCATTCCCCCAAAAGTAGAGCTTGCATTTAGAGAAAAAAACAATTACAAAGTAGTAAAGGTGAATTCAAACTTCAGAACTAATGTTAGGGGAAAAACTGTTACAGAATCTGAGACAGCACCTACAGTGTTAGTAACAAATTCTTTAGCTTGGCAAAAGGTTAATAGGTTAGCAGCAACTGCAGAAAAGAAAAACATGTAAGTGATTTAGTGATTACCGATATGGTTCAGTTTTTGTCTTTCTCATTCTCTTCTCTCGAGGGGTCAGAGGCACCCGTTTCCAGAGCATACTCCAATCCCATGCTCCTCGGGCATACCCATCTTCGTCACCACCCCCTTGGGGTACAATTTCGTATGTGTTGCCATTTATGACATCTATAATCGGCACAGTGCAAATGGTTCTGTATTGTGTTGATGATGGCAGCAAAGATGAAATGGAAGGTATGTATGGACCCACATATTTATACAAGCACATGGGGAAGGAAAAAAAAAAGTACTTAGATAGACATTCCATGTAAGAAAATAAAGTAGTAGTCTTTACCGATAAGGTTCAGTTTTATGTTTTCTTTTGGCCTTTTCCTTGTGGCTTAGAGGAATACGTTTCCATAGTAAACTCCAGTCCCAGGCCCCTCTGGCAAAACCATCTTCATCCCCACCTTGCTGTGGTTCAATGGAATAATCATTCCCATCTATGTAATCTATTAGAGGCACAGTACATGTAGTTCTGAAACATTTACAGAAAATGAAAAAGCATTTAAGAACCCAAAACTGACTAGTTTAGCATGCCTAGCTGTATTATCTCTTCTTACTGTTGATTTTTGTTTTCCCCATTAGGGAACTTTAATATCTAATGGGAAACAGAAGTAAATCAATGTCTTTAAAAGTCAAGGAGCCCTTTTCTGTAAAGGAAGGACACAGCAGATTTTTCCCTCAGCTTACAGACAAATGTTGAAGTTAATCATGTTTCCTCATATTTACTTTGGTCCTATGGGCAATTTTCTCTTGGCGGTTTTGCATTATTTACAAGATTTTCCTGACTGTTATTTTCCTCCTTATCCCTCCGTTAAAAAAAAAATGAATATAGGGGCGCCTGGGTGGCTCAGTTGGTTAAGCGTCCGACTTCAGCTCAAGTCATGATCTCACAGTTCGTGAGTTCAAACCCTGCATTGGGCTCTGTGCTGACAGCTCAGAGCCTGGAGCCTGCTTCACATTCTGTGTCTCCCTCTCTCTCTGCCCCTCCCCTGTTCATGCTCTGTCTCTCTGTCTCAAAAATAAACATTAAAAAAAATTTTTTAAATAAAAAAATGAATATAAATGTGACTATGAGCGTGAATGTGAGTGCGTGTAAGTGTGAATGTGTGTGAGCACGAATGTGTGTGAATGAGTGTGTGCATAGAGAAATAAAACCCACTATGTTCTTAGTGGTTCTCCCAACTTTCTGTTGCTTTCTATTCCTTTGGAAACAGTTACTATGAAAACCTGTTCCTGTTCCTTTACGTGATCTTCTTTTCCCTCTCCTTTTATTGCAATAAACAAAAAACACTGCCAAAAAGAAAAAACAAAAAACAAAATAACTACCGTATTATATTCCTGCATTTTTTAAAAAAGAAGAGGGAAAAAAACTCTTAAAAACCCTTAAAACTTGCTGACAAACTTAAGTAGTGGCCTGAGAACTTGGAGCAAAAAAATATCTTGTATTTGGGCTTCATAAAATGCTAGTTCTATACGACTAATTAGATGGAGGATCAAGTCTGCAAAGACAATTTGGCTTGTTTCAATAGTCATCCTATCAGAAAGGATTTTAACATGCAGTTCCCCAAACAGAGATTACAGCTTTACATAACCATGTTAGGGTGCTTTTTAGATGTTTAGAAACCAGGGAGAAGAGAAAAACCTATAGAATTCTGACATGGGGGAAGTGGATTTGAGACAGATGCAGTATTCCCTGCGGACCGTGGATTCCCACGGGACGGTGAGGGTGGGGGGGTCACCGGGGCGTATGTGGGAATGCCACAGGACCCTGCGGAAAACCACCTCCTTATGGTGCCTGAGGACTGCTCGTTTTCACCTGAAGAGGTGAAGGTGTGTTATCTTTCTTTACTTCTCACGATTCTCAGATTTCTAAATAAATAGTGTAAAGCATCCCGGAGAGATCTCGGCTTGAGAGTTTATTGGCTGTTTGAATTGGGGCAAATTAATTAACTCCTCTAGGCCTCAATATCTTCTTCAATACAATGGAGCTAATAATATCTATCTTGCAGAGGTGCTGTGAAGATTGAATCAGCGTGTGAAAAATGTTCATGACAGGCTTTCAGACCAAATCCACGGATAATTAAACCCCCCAAAGTTCTTCCTTTGATTCACACCATTCGCCCCAGGGACAGATTTTATTTCCCTCGATTCTCAAAACAGTCAGAATTCTGGACTAAAAGCAGCGAAGGCTTTTGGAACTAGGAGATTAATGCTTCCTTCTATTGTTCAGACGCTTCTGTAAATGTGGTGATCGCCACATTTCTACTGCATGGCTATCTATTTCTAAACTTTAAAGTTTCTACAGGAACCCAAAGCTTTGACACTAGTAACAGCTGCTCCTTTGTATCTAAAATCGTAATTCAAAAAGGCATAAAAAACCAAGAGGTATCATCTCAAAGCATGCGCCTTCAAGTCTTTAGCACTGTTATCACAGTGTAGAGGGAACAATTAACGTCACTCTCAGGCAAAGCTTTTGGAGCTACAGGGTTGTCTGTTCACTAAGCCAACCACAAGATGATTCTTAAGAGAGACACCCTACACCTATCCCGAATGCTGGACTGCCTGCATCCGAATCAGCCCAAAGGATCCGTCTGGCTCCAGCCCAGAGAACCACCTGCCGAATGACAATGCTTAAAACGCAGCGCTTGAGGCGCTGAATGGAACTAGAATCAGGAGAAGGAGAAGAATACTATTTGTCCTTCTTGGGCAAGGTTTACTTTTCACCCAGGAAAGAAAAAAAAAAAAAAAGCCAAGTAACGTTACCTGTCCTTAGATATGGGAGCTACGAGCGGTGCATACCAATTAACTGCCACCTCACAGTGGGCATCAAGGTATATCAAAACCTTAAAAAACAGAGGCAGGGAGAAAGAACACTCTTCACATATGGTACATCGCATATCACACACAATTTAACATTAGATGCTAGTAATACATTAGCATTAGAGTCCATTCTGACATAGAAGGTATCGGTTTAATAAAGCCAGCATTTCGTTTCAATTAAAAAAAAAATCTGAAGGGTACTTAAAAACGGATACGATCTTTTAGTTACCAAATCCAAGATGTTAACATTGTGAAATAGCGAATGTTTCCTACCTGCCCAAGTTTAGCCTTCTGGGCACCAATACTTCGTGCTTGAATTAAACCTTCTCTTCTTTCGTTTCGAAATACCTTCACTAAGCCATTCCACAGCTTAATATAGTCATCTAGTTTTTCTTTTAAGTGTTCTATGGATAAAAGAATTCAATCAACATAAATTATATTTATGTACATAAACCGGTTAAACTCTAAATTTTCTCAAAAAACAGGAATAGGGAACAGGTACTTTGGGCAGTCCAGCTGGTCAAACAGATTGAATGTTTACAGAGAAGCAAGGTAAAATGTATTATTTGAGTTCATTTTTTGCTTAATATGCCTACAGAGAGCTGGTTAGCCTGACAGTCATCAAACACCTCTCCAAATGTTAAATATATGATGACTATGTCAACTGACATGAAAACTTAAAAAAAAAAAATCTGCATATTAATGTCATATCTAAAATCCTTAAGGCAAACATTTTGGTTACTTTAGCAGAAGTAATGGTTCCAGAATTCTGAAGATACACGGGCTATAAACAACATTCTATAACTTTATTGGAATCTACATAGGGTATAGGTTAAAATTGGTCTCTGGGCCATCTTTCTCGAGCTATACTCAGTGGTGAAGGTTGAGGTCTTGGTGTGATAAATATAGTCATCAAGTTTCCAAATAATAACCAAAGGATCCAATTTTCTCTGTATTGTGGGTATCAACAAGTATATGTATGGCTTCATGTACATGTGTATGTATATATATAACTACCATGTATACATATGTAAATATTTAAATATAAGATTTATGTGTAACAAATAAATATACACATATATTTGCAATCTGGTAGAGGAATCTTTGTCAAAACAAAGACACATTTGCCAAAGTTTCCACCTTGGTTTCCCAGTTGCAAGAGAATAACTTTTTTTTATTTTTTAAAACTGACATCCAAATTAGTTAGCATATAGTGCAACAATGATTTCAGGAGTAGATTCCTTAATGCCCCTTACCCATTTAGCCCATCCCCCCTCCCACAACCCCTCCAGCAACCCTCAGTCTGTTCTCCATATTTATAAGTCTCTTCTGTTTTGTCCTCCTCCCTGTTTTTATATTATTTTTGTTTCCCTTCCCTTATGTTCATCTGTTTTGCCTCTTAAAGTCCTCATATGAGTGAAGTCATAGGATTTTTGTCTTTCTCTGACTCATGAATTTCACTTAGCGTAATACCCTCCAGTTCCATCCACGTAGTTGCAAATGGCAAGATTTCATTCTTTTTGATTGCCGAGTAATACTCCATTGTATGTATATACCACATCTTCTTTATCCATTCATCCATCGATGGACATTTGGGCTCTTTCCATACTTTGGCTACTGTTGATAGTGCTGCTATAAACATGGGGATGCATGTGTCCCTTCGAAATAGCACCCCTGTATCCTGTGGATAAATGCCTAGTAGTGCAATTGCTGGGTCGTAGGGTAGTTCTATTTTTAGTTTTTTGAGGAACCTCCATACTGTTTTCCAGAGCGGCTGCACCAGCTTGAATTCCCAGCAAGAGAATAACTTGTCTGTGTCACTATGAGCCCTTGAAATTGGTCCATCACAGCCACAACTAGCTCTTGGATCTCTAAAGATGTTTCTTGGGGACACAAAAATTATTTTAAGTTGTTTAAAACTTTGGGCCATGAATACAAAAATAACAAAGAAGATATATTTAGAGATGAACTAGTCAGACTGTACACTTAATACTTGACTCATTTTTAGGGAGCAATACACTTATACATGGGTGTTCAGGATTGAGAAGGAAAAATCAACCTTTTTCTATTTTGGCATCCAGTTTTCATGAGTAGTATAAATAAAATTCTCACGCTGAATTATATTTTTTCCCCAGAATAATCTAGGTAATTTTTCCCTTCAATTTAAGTGACTTTTTTTTTTTTAAATATTACCTTCTGATTTTTTTTTCAGCTTGGTACAATCCTAAATTACTTTTTAAAAGCACCCTCTGAATTGCATTTCCACGTTTTTTTAATTTAAAAAAATTTTTAAATTTACATCCAAGTTAGGTAGCATGTAGTGCAACAAGGATTTCAGGAGTAGATTCCTTAGTGCCCCTTACCCATTTAGCCCATCCGCCCTCCCACAACCCCTCCAGTAACCCTCTGTTCTCCATATTTAAGAGTCTCTCATGTTTTGTCCCCCTCTCAGTTTTTATATTATTTTTGCTTCCTTTCCCTTGTGTTTATCCGTTCTGTGTCTTAAAGTCTTCATATGAGTAAAGTCATATGATATTTGTCTCTCTGCATTTCAGTGCTCTTTTGACTATGCAATCTAAATAAATTTAAAATAAATTGTTATGGCCAGATATGAGTTGATGGCCTGTGCTTCAAATTTAGATTCTTAGCTAAGATGGTCCAAAAGGTAAGCTGGTCAGTCAAATGACTTCTGGCTTCTTTGGGATCTCACACCGTGGTAGATTCTAATCATGTTCAAAACATTCACCTCTCCTCGGGGAATAATTATTCTCCCCAGCCTGCTGAAAGTAGGCTTAGACCATGTGGTTTGCCATGGCCAACCTGCTGTGGACAAAATGATGTGAGGCACTTGTGAGCGGAAGTGTTAAAATCCCACTAGTGTTTCACCATTCTCTCTTCCTTTGTACAAGGCGGGCAATGCATGAGTTCAGGCTGCCTTGCAGTGAAGGTGTGGGGCATTGCTGGGGCTGAGCCACAGAAAATGCGTAGTATGAGCCAGAGAACTGTATAACTCTGTGTTGTCATGAGACACTGAGAGTGTGGAGACCCATTTTACCTCGGCCCCACTTGGCCTCAGCTGGCTGACGTACAAGCATAGAGGAGTGTGCTCTATTTAAAGGCCCCAATTCTTGTTTAGAGAGGACGCTGTGTTTTCCAGAAACCTCAGTGTTATAAGCAGCCAGCTCCTTGTGAGGTTTTATATCAGTAAAGTGTTTTGTCTTTAAAGGAAAAATGGTAACTCAAACTTTTACTTTCTGAATATATTGGGGAAAGAACAAACCAAATGTTCGCTCATTAAGGATAGGGCTGACAAATTTTACGGTTGTTATGAAATGGGGAAAATTAAAGGCCTTCTGTACTTCTGTTCAAGGGGAGCACCAACAATGCCTCTCTGCACTCTGCAAGATAAGCAGGTCCTGCACTTGACTGCTATTAAACTGTGTTATAAGAGGCTAAATGTTAGAGCACTAATCACACAAAATAATTAAAGTCAAATGGACAAAAAAACTGAAGTCCAAATTCTGTTCTCCTCTCCTGAAGCCAAGCAGTTATTTTAGGATGGGAACACATTTTGGTGTATCTGCACTTTTTATTAAAGGATATGCTAAGCCTCTGCTTGTATTAATAACATAAGGCTTCTTAAAATCCACATAATCACGTACATGAGATTTCCCAAAGTCATTTTTGTAGATGTAGGTTTTCGTAAATCTAAAATACTGTTGGTACCAACAATATCACTTCAAAACGTATTTTCAAATATTTATCTTGAGACAGGAATCGTATTCTTAATGAAAGCCCTCCTGTCATAGAAAATTGCAGTCAAGATGTCTAAGGTAGAGGGCATTTGATAGGACTAAACATTTTAAAAGATTATACTTTTTAGTGCAATTAAAAGTGATTAGTTGAAAAAAGTGCTTAGTTGTACAAAGATGAGGGGAAAAGGAAATAGGCCTTATTTCTATTTCTTCTCCGTGCGGACATCTGTGTAGATCAATATTCTGATCATGTCCTTGCAAAAACAGCAGAGGTTTATCTAGACTGCGAGAGTTAACAAATTAAGTTTTGGAGAAAGCTTGTGTAAAGCCATTCTGAATGGTATTTTCAGGCTACCCATGTTCTGTCTTCACCTCTAATATATTCACTTGTACACAAAAATTCTCTGCGAGACTTATTTGCCAAAAAAAAAGCAAATACCTTGTTGTTATTGAGTAGCCTGAGTGCTTTGGTCAATTTTCAAAGAATCTAATTCAGTTTTATGACAAGCAAAGACTAGTAAATAAATATCCAGATCTGGGTTTCAGCAGCACCATTCTTTTTTTTATTTAGCATGCTGATTTGGGGTCTGAACTATAACATTATCTATCTTCTGATACTTGTGCCATTAAGAAGATATATTCCGCTTACAATAAATGTTAATTTAAAAAACCGACTCATCTGGGAAACCACTGCTCAATCTCTCTCTTGCCAAGTTGAACCAAGGTTAACCAACACCTCCCTAAACGCTATAATAGCTGGTTCCTTAAAAAGAAAAAATACAACACAATTTCCTTTTATTCAACATACTAAATCAAATACAGAACAAAATAAGCTTTAGTAGATACTTCTATTATATATAACAATGGTCCGCGGTGTCTGGTCAAATTCAATATTTGTATCATTGTTCAAATGCAAAAATTAGGCTATTAAATAGGCATATGGATTTCAGGTTGACGGCTATGGATGGAGCATCCGGTAGCAATACAACATAACACAATTGCACTTTTCAGTCTTTCAATAAATGATCTTCATGGCCCCATTTTTGCAAAAGCCGAGGCCCAGAGAATTGGTGTCGTGTAAGATGGTAGTTAAATACACAGATTTACGAGCCTGTAGATTTGGATCTGTTAACTAGTACCTCTGTGACGTTTGACAAGTTACTGAACACCTCTGAGGCTCCCGTGTAAAATAAAGATAATGACAGTATCCATCTCAAGGATTATTGCCAGGATGAAACAAAATAATTTATGTATGATGCCTGGCACAGTGCCAGCTTGGTACCAGATGCTATCAGTAGGTGCTAATTATTAATTTTTAAAGACTAATTATTTTAGAATCACGCTTTGCAAGTCTTCATAATTAGCTTATTTCATAGACAGAAAGTCAATTTTCCACAGCCATTACCTTTATTACTGAAATCATCAATTAGCACAATTTCTGCTAAATATTTCCTTGGAGTCCTTTTAATGACACTGTGGACCGTTCTCATGAGCGTTGACCATCCTTCGTTGTGGAAGACAATGACAACGCTGGAAGTGAGCAGGTTTTCATCATAATGCCAATACTTGCACCTGTGAAAGGAACATTTAGTCATGTTTATTTAGAGGCAATTCGTAATGCGCGGTTTCAAACTTACTATGATTAGGTTTTCTGGTTGGATTGAATATTACTGACTTAAACGAGGGAAGCGAATGAAATGCAACCTTTTATATTTTAACAGAAACGCAAAATGGAAGAGAGAAGATGCTACGAGATGAAGTCACTCACAGAGCAGCTCCCTAACCAACTGGCACTTGCTGTGTGGTAAAGAGAATTAATTTCTGAATGTATGCGTCCCCGCCGGGGGCACTCCAGATTTTCACAGCAATCAGAGCCGGGCTTTTTTCTCCCCCATGACTTAGATCTCAGTTTACTTGCCTTTTTAAAACTTGAGTTTCTAGTGCACAGATTTATTTCACTTGCTGTGTATGAACTACCACACAGCTGGATTTGAAAGCTGTCCTGTTCTAATGTGGCCAAAACCTTCAGGAAAAAAAAATGAAATAGGCTGACCTATGGCATATAGCAGACATTAAAAAATTAACTGTTGAATGAATTTTAAAAATCCTAGTAATCTGGGGTGCCCGGGTGGCTCAAACATCCGACTCTTAATTTCGACTCAGGTCGTGATCTCATGGTTCATGAGTTCTCTCTCTCCCTCTCTCACTGCCCCTCTCCTGCTTGTGCTTGCTCTCTTTCTCAATATAAATAAACTTGAAAAAAAAATAAAATTCCTAGTAACGCTTAGTTATTAGATTAGCTAAAGAAGATATTTAGCTATTTTACACAAAACTATCTGACACAACTACAGTAGGAATAAAGTTGCCAGGAGCCTTTTTCTAATTGAAAGGAAACTCAGAACAGGGCCTGATAAAGACTCAAGGAGCCAGGGAAGGTTTAGTGAGTTTCACAAAAAATACACACACACACACACACACACACACACACAAAGCATATATACGTATATATGTGTGTACATAGACACACACATTTATATTTCTGTTTGTTTTTTTAACACAAAAGCTTTTCATGAAGTAAATAAGCTTGTTCCCAAGATTAAATATAAAGCCATAAAAGCAGTAATTAACCTTATCAGCTTGATAACCTATACCGGGAATTAGAACAGGAACCATTATTTAAAATAGGTCCTGGTCTGATTCAGATGGAAACAACCTTTTCTCCAAGTGTGTATTTTCCTTTCAAAATTGTTCTAAATTATCTATGTTCTTAAAGGTTGATTTTTATAGAAATGCAGATTGAGTCCGGTAATCCACTTAAATCTTATTTCCTATATCTGCATTTTCTCATTAAAGGAGTATTAATTACCCATTATGCTCATGCTCTCATCTAGACACCAGAGCTACAGCACTGAGAGGACAGCACGGTCTCTGCCCTTACGAAGCCATGGTCCTACAGGGGAATCAAGACACAGAGCAAATATTTGTACTTTCCAAGAGTGTCGATGCAAAAACCAGGGTGCCTACGACAGATGGACCTCGCTTAGCCTCGAGACATGTGGTCAGGAAGGGCCCTTGGAGCTAGTGATTTGATTAAAGATGATTAAAAAAAAAAATTACTAAGCCCCAAGAGATGGGGAGGGAGTGGGGAGGAAAAGATAAGAGCACAAGAATGAATCGTGTGCATATGATTGCAGGTATTATGGGAACTTGGAAGATCTATATCTTTGGAACATGTAATTAAAATACAAAAAATAAACATAAGTTAAAGAGGAAAAGTTACAAAGAAGGGCATTTGCGGTAGAGGAAATAACAGCATCTACTTATTATGTGCCAGGCACTATTCTGTGTTTTACTTTTAGTAACTTATTTAACCTGCGAATACCACTATGAGGTCAGTACTATTAATATACCCATTAAAAAAAATTTTTTAATGTTTATTTTTGACAGAGAAAGACAGAGCATGAGTGGGGGGGGGGGGGCAGAGAGAGGGAGACACAGAATCCGAAGCAGGCTCCAGGCTCTGAGCTGTCAGCACAGAGCCCCACGTGGGGCTCAAACTTACAGACCATGAGATCATGACCTGAGCCGAAGTCGGACGCTCAACCAACTGAGCCACCCAGGCGCCCCTTAATATCCCCATTTTATAGATAATGGGACTGAGGCTCAGAAAGAAATGATTTGCCTAAGATCACACAGCTAGTAAGTAATGAAGGCAGGAAATAAACCTAGGCTATCGTGAATTCACAAGAAATCTTATTAAACATAAACGTAAAAGAAAAAATACTAGCTATTCCTATGTATGAATGGCTAAGAACTGATCTAAGAACTGTTGATGATATTGAATATCATTTCAATAAAAGGCACCCATGGAGCATATTGTTATGTGATGGGAGCCCTCTCCTCTCCTCCCCTTTGCAGCCAGGAGATGGCCCCAGGAATGGGGAAGGACTGGTGAGGTATGGCACCCTATAGCAACAAGTTAAACCAAGAGGGCTTTCTAGTGTAACCCAAAGTTGAGAGGGTCCAAATATTCATTCAGAAGAGCAACTTAAAAAATACAGCAGTGGAGGAATGCAGATCTTGAAAGAAATGTGATGAGTGCTTCTGGAGAGAAAGCAACCCAGGCAGATAGGTCTAATTTTAGACGGTAGGAATAACAGTCCCTCAAAACAAACTGTAACTCAGATGGAGGCTCAGGCAACCTTGTTCCTTCTCTGAGGACAACCACTGGGCTTAACACAGCAGAACCGGATGGCACAGACACCAATCAATTTATAACAGACACGAGAATTGGTGACAATATTCAAGACATGGGAGGACATTTGGGACTTGCTGATTTCTAAGGCAGAAGATGACAACTTGGGGAAATAAGCAGACAGGGACTCTGAATGGCAGACAGAAAGGAGTTGAAAACACACAGAGACTAGAGGAGGGAAGGCAGAGGTAGAGTGAAGACGGGAGAGAGGGTCCCATGAGGGGCAATGTCACTGTCCTGGGGAACTGCATAAGTGGAGACAGTTTAAAGATCTGGGCATGCTACCTTGCCTTCTTCCACAGGACAAGGGGACGAGAGAACTGGAATAGAGAGTGTTGTCTCGCCTCTCCATCTCCTCTTGCCTATGTACAGTTTGGAAATAACTCCAAAGATGTAAATGAGATTGTGTGCCAGTAACATCTCTTGGTGTATACTTTTCCTATTTGTCTCAAAAATTACAAAAGCATTATATAACTTGTGCAACACAGTTTATTAAGGTGGTAGTTCCCTCCCTTAACCTCTCCTCAACTATGTCAAATCTCACATCCTAGGAGAAATCACTGTTCATAGTTGGCTGTGTATTTTTAAATTTTTCTTATGCAGGCATATAAATGAGTATGTATGTGTGAGTATATACACACACATAAAACATATTCAGATGAATATGTATAAATTCTTCTTCCATGTGAATATGTACAGATTTATCATATTATCTAAATCTTTTTAACTACTGCATAATATTCCATAGTATGGCTGGTCCATTATTTAACCATCTCCTTACTTTTCCACAGAAAAGGGAAGGAGAAGCTTTTCTAGTGAGGATGGGTAGAAAATCTGGAGGGAACAAGATGGGAATAAAAGCAGATGGAGAAAGGGACTTGTGCCTGGCCTCCAGTTCTGACCTTTAGGAGGAGACCACCCCACAGGGTGTGGCTACAGCACAGAGCAGAAATAATTCTGATGTGTATTCAGGCAGAGAGAGTTAAAGACAATTCCCTTTTCCACCTATTCTCTGCAGGCTCCCTTGGCTCTAGGTTGGAGCCAGAGAGCCTAGGATGTCCACATGCTTTCCATGGGAACATGGAAGGTAGCTTAGAGTTAAGATCCACGGGCCTGCTGGGAGTCACCATGGTAAGGGGTAAGATGACATTTAGCAAAGTGATGGGGTAGAAGGCTTAGCCAGGGACTGGGCCGTGGGGTTCAGAGGATCCACAGTATCAGTGGAAGCCAATGTGGAGTGAGTCCCTAGAGTGGGGCAGATGTCGGAAGGGACCATGTGTCCCAAGGGCAGCAGGAGCATTGACCAGAAGTTACTACGGCAGGGGTTCCTTCAGCAGCAAGTGCAAAGACGTCATACACCTGGGAAGACAGGAGAAGGCAGCAGGGATGGAGGGTAAACAGACCAGAAGTACCCATAGCGCCTCAAGGATGCAGGACCCTTCTATCATCTGGATGCTACAGAAGAAAGGAAGACGAGATGAGACCCTAGGGAGGAGAAACAGCCCAGAGAGGGAGTTTGAACTTCAGGCTGATTGGCCACTAGCCGAAAGGAGACCTTTAAGCCAATGCAGATTGGGTGACTTTTAATTACTAGCTTTCACTGGCCACCATCAGCCTGAATGCAGGTTCATGAGAAAGTTTAGCTCTTTGGCAGCTTCTCTGATTTTCCATTGTGAGATGAAGCCATTGAGTGGAGCATACAGAAAGAGACCTTATAATATACAAAGCCTTGATGTTAAGACTTATTATTGAAAGAAGCCCCCATGGTACTGTAAAACCCCCTATTTTGCATCCTTTCTCTCACTTTACTGGTGGAGAATTTGTAATCAGTTCTAGTAAGAAGGACGGCCAACTGAAACAAGAATGACACATTTAAGTGGATGGGTTATCTTATAGACTTTGGACTAATGTCTGCTCTCTGGCGCCTCATCTTCCAAGAGAGCTTAAAAATCCTCTAACATCAAGGACAGTAGTGCTTTAGCATCATCAAGAGACTGTTCTGGTCGCAAATATTCACATTCAGATCATGGGTTTGCAGTGATTAAAGCTATAGTTATTCTTTAAAGTCATTTAACAGTATTCTCATGAGGGCCATGGGGGCCAGGTGCTGGCGATCAGAAGAAAAGATGGGAATAAAAATTCTCACAGTGACTCTTCTAGAACTTAAAAAAGTAAATTTCAACCCAAAAGTGAAATGCCTGTGTATAATTTACTTGTATTCCCTCAGTACCAGCTGTTTTTAAGATCAGTAGTTTGATACATGGCCTTGTTGTGTCTAGACTTTATCAACAAATAATATCTAATTCAGCAGACTATGAAAAACAGCATTTTAGGCTGCAAACCTCTGCAATCCATAGAAACTATCATTAATCTACAGGGGTGTGTGTATGTGCGTGCATGTGCACGCACATATATGCACACTTTTTTAGGCATAGGAAACAAATCCTCAATTTAGGAAACACTGTTTTTCTTTATACACTACCTACTTTTATTTTTAAATCAATTAAGAATCTTTCCTGTCTCCGTCTAAAACCTTTTTTGCTCATTCCCATGATAAAAGGAAGTGGAAAATTGCTTATGATTTACATGAAACAGTGCTGACACCCAATGGTTGAATAAATTAGTAATGTAGAATATAAAATTTAACTCAGCATTCAGAAACCAATATACATTTTCAATGAAAGGAGAATTATCACTGTTAAACCCAATCACTCAAACTCAACAGGCTGGGGGGAGTGGAATTTTATCCAAGTGTTCAGTTTCTACGTACTTTGACTGGAAATGACACAAAGTAAGCCCCTTAAGAACATGCTACGGTAGATTTTATTCCTTGCAGTTCATTACACGTACCAAAATAGAGAATCTGAGCACCAAAGAAATTTATAAATTACACTTCCTGATCACCATTCTCTGGATATGCTCCTTTCGTCAATGTCTTTCCCAGAAAAGCCTGCTATAATCCAGATGTGGAATTGCCGACATAAAGGTGCAATCTTACAACCCTTAATCTGGCTACAATTCCTTTACAAATACAACTTAAGATGACACTGGTACTGGATATATTTTCTGCAACGGTATCATACTGCTAGCTCACAAACCCCTACAACTTTTCTCCCCCAATTACTGTTAAGCCTAGTGTTTCTCATTCTGTGTTTTTGCAGTTGAACTCAGCATAAAATACCTTGTTTACATTTATTTTGCATTTTTGGTTGGGTATGAGCTCCAGCAGGCTCTGCTCTCTTAACCATCCTTCCTCGTTTTCTATGTGGAAAATTGGATTAGTATGGTTTCTATCTCTGGAGCCACTGTTTATATGGACGAATATGAGAAGGTCAAATATAGTGCTTGAAAGCTATGTGTAATCCTTAAGAGGTTGCTATCATTCTACTCATCAATTTCATCTAACTGCACTATCATCCACACTATATTTCTTTACCTAGTCCACAGGGATCTGAAAACTTTACTCAGCTATCCTACTAAATCAAGACAAATTAGGTATCACACAGTCTCCTGGTCCACTAATGTAAACACATTTTTTTTTTTTTTAAGATAGAGTTACTAGTTGGTTTGATTCCTTTTCATAGACTCACACTGGTACCTAGTGAAGGTGACTTTTTAAGTATGAATAAGTGGTCTCTTCTAGGATCTTAAGAGTCGTACATCAGTGTCAAGTTTCCAGAACCAAACATTCTCTCTCCTCTTTGGAAAATGTTTAAGGCAGTATTTTCCCACCTCCAGTTCCCTAAAATCTCTCCTCTTCTTCACAATACCTCTGGATTATTGATGGTACTTCCTTTCAGACTCATCTGGTAAGTTCCTCAGTATCTAGTGCTAGACAATGCTTTAAAAGCCTCAACTGAAATTTAATATACTTAGGTGCCTCCTTATTCTGGGCTCATTATATTTGAATTTAATTCCCTCTTAACATGCTGTTATAAAACTTTCAATATGGAGATCACTCCTTAGGCATAGCAGCAAATACTTGCCCAAGGTGGGCCAGAGGCCCCTTCCCGGACTTTGAGCTTCTAAGATTCTAGTTGGGCTCTTGAATGATCTTGTGAGGCATAGGCCGGGTAGCTATTTTCATGGAGAAAGAGAGAAGTAGAGATAAGAGTCTATGAACTGCAGAAAGAAAGAGCATATGACTTTGGTTCCCAACTTTTCATTTCCTAGTTCAGTCAAGTATATTTCCTGACCGTAGGTTCCATGAGATACTCCTACATCCTTTCTTCTTTTTTTGATGCTTATTTATTTATTATTTTTAAAGGAGCTTTGTGGGAGATTTTATTTTTTTACACTCAAAAGACATTTTTGTAAATTCTGATACAGTCACGATTATACTATCAGAGTATTTCCTTGTTTATTACTTCAATAGAAGGATTTTACTTAGAACATTAAGAATAATTTTTTTTCAAATGTGTGAAAGTAGAGTTTTATTTTATTTAAAAAAATTTTTTTAAATATAATTTATTCTTGAGAGAGAGCGAGAGAGCACGATCAGGGGAGGGGCAGAAAGAGAGGGAGAGGGAGAGCTCCCTGTCAGCATAGAGCCCGATGTGGGGCTTGAACCCATGAACCATGAGATCATGACCTGAGCCAAAACCAAGAGTTGGGGGTGCTGACTGACTGAGGCATCCGGGGCACCCAAGGCACCCAAGAGATACTCCTACATCCTTTCAGTTAATTGCTTGCCACCCCTCACCTCCACCATTTTTTCCTTTTTTTTTTTTCTTTTAGCTTAAGCTACTTGAGTAGATTGGTTTCTGGCAAATAATTCATGTTTAACATGCTACTCTTGATATTTTGGTAAACTTTCATTCATTATGTATATGTCTTCACAGAATTAAACTTAGAGATTTTTCACTATCATTGAATCAATGAATCAATCTCTTAAAATTTGAAATTACCGGAGATGTTCCTCAATGATCATTGTTGAAGTCACAGAAAGATGAACTACAGATGGCCTTACTACAGGCCAGTATTATCTGGTAGGTCCTAAAAATAACTTGTATGAACGTACAAAATTGAGTTTAAGAGAATTACACATGCTAACCAAATAGGAGGCTGATATGTTAAACTGATGTGAAAAAAAAAACCCCACAAATTTTCATGTAATGTAGTCACCACTAGAATAATCTGCCTACAAATTCTGATTACAATTGGAATGTTGCTTGGTGAGCATGGAATTTGACAGTCTTACTGGTTTTGAAAGCTCCATGCATCTTCGTCCACAATAGGGTTTGCTGAACAGAGTAAATTCCTATTGGCTGACTCAGGTCCCTTCTCCCATGGATAGCTGGGGGTATAATGATCACATAGTTTCTTTGGCTCCTCTATTCTTATCCCGTGGAGATGAATTGCTTCTTAGCAATGTATTCTTTCTTTTACGAGGCACAATAAAATTGAAGCTTTTAAACAATAGAATACCTTGATGCCTCCAAGAGCTTGTATTCCTTTCCTTGATTACTAGAAGCTCTAACATGATCTACTTCCTTTTCTTCAATATTCTTATCAATTCCTCGTATTAGTCGCTCTCCCCTTGAAGGTCAAAATTAAGCCTATCATAATAGAACCCACTCTTCCTTAACCATCTACAGCAGGAAAATGTCAGCACAGCTAATCGTCAGAGGTTCTGCTCCCAGCCAAAACAGAATTTTCATGTATTTGGTTAATACATATCGGATGATTTGATCTCAAAAAATTTTCTAGGAATACCCCTTTTCTCCCTGTTGTACTATATTACAGAATACCACCCATTCTCTTAGTTAGTGAATTAGATCTTAATGAACAAGAGAATAATAATCTTTAACTTCTGCTCTATTGGGGTTAAAGGTCAAAATCAATGAACACAGAATTAATGGTCGGGTCTACAAAAGTTTTCTCAAGTAGACCACCTTTCAGGATTAAATTAGGTAAATTGAAAACACACAGCTGTCTGCCACACTTGTTTTGGAGTCTGGTGCACGGTGCCATAGTTGGAAGGTGGGACACCAGAATGGGTATGAAGGAAAGGAAAATGGGTTGCTTTAGCTCAGAATACCCATAATCTCTATCAGGTCCACCCTCTCAATCAGCTCAATCTAAATTAAAAAACCCCACAGGCTTGCTGTGTGTGCCAGGTTTTAGGACAAGTGCCCCCAGTTCTGTTCAAATAGTGTATTTAATTTTTTTTTTAATTAAAAAAAATTTTTTTTAACGTTTATTTATTTTTGAGACAGAGAGAGACAGAGCATGAACGGGGGAGGGGCAGAGAGAGAGGGAGACACAGAATCGGAAGCAGGCTCCAGGCTCTGAGCCATCAGCCCAGAGCCCGACGCGGGGCTCAAACTCACAGACCGCAAGATCGTGACCTGAGTTGAAGTTGGACGCTTAACCAACTGAGCCACCCAGGCTCCCCTTCTTTTTTTTAATGTTTACTTTTGAGAGAGACAGTGAGAGAGAGCATGAGCAGGGGACAGGCAGAGAGAGAGAGGGAGACAGAGAATCCAAAGCAGGCTCCAGGCTCTGAGCTGTCAGCACAGAGCCCGACATGGGGCTCGAACTCACAAACCACGAGATCATGACCTGAGCCGAAGTTGGACGTTTAACCGACTGAGCCATCCAGGTGCCCCAGCAAGTAGTGTATTTAAACTTTTCTTGGGATGGATCTCATTTCCCAGGGTAGAGATAAGGTGCACAGCTTTTTATCATGTCTAAACCATTAACGTGTTAGAGGAAAAGGGGGGAAATTCTTGGCAGAGCAGAATGACTAGGACCAGAAACTCTCTAGCTCATCTCAGCTGATTCTTAAGGCAAGAAGCCACAAAAAAGCATTAGTAAAGACCGCTGCTTTACGTAGCTTATGTAACAAAGAACAGGGCCATTATCTATCTGCCCAGACCACTTGTGAGCTCCTGGTACCCAGGGCTAAATAAATCTGTGTTTATTTCCATTCTCTCTAACCTCTGAGGTTGCCAGTTTCCTGGCACCCCAAGTTAGTGGGAGACAGCTGTCCAGTCATTAGCCACGACAGCTCAGCTGCCAGTGATCCTCTAAACACAGCCACAGTATGGTTAGAATTCACAGCTCCAAAACCGCCGCAGGCCTCCTAAAGCTTACATCATCTTTGGGCCACTCAGCGTACGGTCTCTGTGACAACCTTAGATAATATGTACAAAGTCTGGGACGGAAACCCTCGAGCGTGGCTTTGGAGAATACCTCCATTTCAGCTCTTTCCACCGATGTTCCTCCTCAACAAGTGTCCTGACAGACCAGCCAGGCGTGAAGGGCATTTTCTCCATTTTGAGATACTCTCCGAGGTGATGGAGGAGAGAAGGTCACAGTCGACAGGGGTCAAGAGTGGTTCCGCAGGGATGAGTGTATGTCCCTTTGGTGAAGACGCTGGTGGCCTCAGCCCAAGGATTTAGCCCAAGGACCTCAGCCCAAGGATTTAGCGAGCACGGCCTGTGTGAGCAGCAATGGAAAGCCCCTCACCTCAGCAAGCCACAGAGAAGGAACCTGAGTGACCTTGGGCAACCCAAGGTGATTCATTCCCGAGCATGGGTTCAACAATCCCAGTGGACTACGGGAACTCGGTGGGAGAATTTGAGGGCTCTACAATTCTAGCAGAGTGGACAGTACCTGAGCCAAAGAGTGTTTCTGCTATTAATTATTGTGATCTCATTTTATTCCAGAAACGTAGTTCTAACAGCTCTTCTAGTTTCCAAAGCACCACCATACACATCATTATCTCCTCTGCGTTGCACAGTAACCCTCCGGGGTACACAGGACAGGCGTTAGTATTATTCAGTTTCTACATCAGGCCACTGAGGCTCCATGAGGTTATAGGACTTGCTCAAAGTCACCGTCAGTGACAGAGGAGAGATTTAAAAACGAATCCTTTGACTCTAACTTTAAGGTTCTTTCCTTTAAATCAAAGACTTACAAAAGGATTACTCGCACAATATATACTTAAAACAACAACAAAAAAAAAGCGGTGGGGGGGAAATGACTTCTTTCTTTTCACTCAATACCCAGGGGCTTCGTGGCCACTAACAAAATGACTGCACACAGTTCTGTAGATTTCTGCCTGATTTTAAGGATTGAGAATACTAAACAAGACATCAGGGCAAGCTAAGAATGCTGAACTATGTCACTGCGTAAAGGTCTTCAAATGTTCTTTTTTTTTTTTTTGAAAAGGAAAACATACATGGACAGATGTGTCCACTTAATGATCTGAAATGTCAAACCATAATTTAAGAAAAAACCTGGCAAGGAATCCCATGAATGGACATATGTTCATGTGCATATCTCCGAAACTCTCTGGGAAGGGAAAATGAACATTTCACAGTGTGAGCCATATGTTTCTAGCTATATTGGACTCTAATTTCAAATATGAGCTTACATGCCATATTCTGATTTTATAGAGGCACCAGCTTATCAAATACCAATACCTCTGAGCTGAAACAACTAGTAACAGGAGTAAGGATCAAGTTGGGCGGGTGCCAGTGTGTGGGTAATGACACTAACAGCATGAACCAACACAGGTTTGCATTTGTGGCTTAGTTATTCATTTATGCTGTGCCTTATTCCACAAAGGACTTTGAGCAGCTTACAAACACAGAGAATGCAAAAATATTATGAAAGTTAAAAATAGGAGGGGGAAAATGGATAAAGAAAGAATAAGGGGGACAAAAAAGGAGGAATCAAGAACAACGTGTTAAAACTACATACCAGTGGGCCAAGGACTCCTGTGTGCACAATTCTGAGGCACAGTTCACAAAGAATACCCTATGAATAGCACTGCCCTGAGCTAACCAACATGGTAGCCTTGGGTGCCTTCCAGTCCCTACTTATTAATGGACAGGCCACAATTTGGCTTGAATTTCCTAGCAGGGAAACCTGGTCTAATCTGTGTTTAACAAACCAGTTGTTCAGAAGTACAATATTCTTGCTGTGAAGACCAGATGGGAGTTTTTTCCAAGGGGTCCTCCTTATGGCAAATGCAGCAGTGAGTTTCACTGGGCTGTTATTCATGAAGGCTGTCAATGGAGACCAATGGCATTATACCAAAATACAAGTTAGTAAAAACAGTTGTGCAGAGACCAAGTTGGGAATTTAAGTTCAACACAGATTTGAAAATCACACTTTGCAAACATTCTTTAAAATGTTTATTGAGTCATCTCCTCTTCCATGTTTCATCGTTCAGTGAGTATATGCCTTCTCAATGTACTCTCATTACAAGCAGGAAATCACATCGACCATATGGAGGACTTGTATTTCTAAGAGCAAATTTCGACACTGCTAATGACTAAAGAGGTATGAGCTTACAGTGGTAGCATGGTAACTTTAGGTTGGAGTTAGTAAATAATTTCCCAACAAAGAATTGCGAGATATTGAGAGAGTTATCAATATAGGCTGTATGGTATTTACTTGTGGAAGTCTTAAACATTGACTGAACTAATGTTCCTACAGCAAAATGAGGAGATGCACTAGATCATTTTTTAAAGACTCCCAACTATAAAACTATGATTACGTGGAAAAGAGGACATAATGTACAACAGTTAACATTTATTAATTCACAGAATATGCAATTTCTGGAGCTAATAAGAATATATTAACTCTTTAGTAATTTATCTTATTTAAGGTATTAGGAAGGTAGGTTGTTCATTTAGCATGTTATGTAATGGACACACGAGATGTTTAATAAGTATTGTGGTGAAGAAATCTGGTAATACTATTTTGAGAAATCATTAGTCTACCTCTTTTCCTGCATTAACTGAATTACCTTTACTTCTCTCTTACATCTTTGCTTCATTGTCATCTTTTAGAAAATCAAATCCTCTATTAGGAGGCTGATGAGTCACCAAAAGTGAGTTGGAGTTAGTTATCAACAAGTTTATGGCTTAGGGGCGCTTCGGTGACTGAGTTGGTTGAGCCTCTGACTCCTGACTTCGGCTCAGGTCATGATCCCAGGGTTGTGGAATCGAGCCCTGTGTTGGGCTCTGTGCTGAGTGTGGAGCCTACTTTGGATCCTCTCTCTCTCTCTCTCTCTCTCTCTCTCTCTCTCTCCCCCCCCCTCCCCTGCCCCCACATACCTCTCCCCTGCTCGTGCACTCTCTAAAAGAAAAAAGTTATGGCTCAAACATGAGATAGAATTATAAAGTAAGAACTGAAAGGATATGCTAATTCCTACTCTAAAGACGGCAGAGGACAGGAAACCTCAAACCACAATTCTGGAAAACATTTTAGTTTTGGTTTTAGTTTTGGTTTCCTTGGCAGGAAACCCAAGAACTGAACACATGTGAACATCAGAAGTGAGGTACAGTCAGTTGTCATCTGGAGACCATACTCTTACCAATGGGTTACCTTCTCTCTTCAGAGTCTCTGTGGATAAGATAGGGGAAGAAAAAGAAGAAAAAAAAGGGGGGGGAGGAAGGAAAAAGAAGGGAAGGGAAGGGAAGGGAAGGGAAGGGAAGGGAAGGGAAGGGAAGGGAAGGAAAAAGAAGGGAAGGGAAGGGAAGGGAAGGGAAGGGAAGGGAAGGGAAGGGAAGGGAAGGGAAGGGAAGGGAAGGGAAGGGAAGGGAAGGGAAGGGAAGGGAAGGGAAGGGAAGGGAAGGGAAGGGAAGGGAAGGGAAGGGAAGGGAAGGGAAGGGAAGGGAAGGGAAGGGAAGGGAAGGGAAGGGAAGGGAAGGGAAGGGAAGGGAAGGGAAGGGAAGGGAAGGGAAGGGAAGGGAAGGGAAGGGAAGGGAAGGGAAGGGAAGGGAAGGGAAGGGAAGGGAAGGGAAGGGAAGGGAAGGGAAGGGAAGGGAAGGGAAGGGAAGGGAAGGGAAGGGAAGGGAAGGGAAGGGAAGGGAAGGGAAGGGAAGGGAAGGGAAGGGAAGGGAAGGGAAGGGAAAAGAAAAGAAAGCCAAACAAATCTGTTCTGTGTGAGATGGAAGCCTATAGAACAGCATAACCAGGGATGCTGTAGACCATGGAGGGGAGACTCCAGAGTCAAAAAACACTACCAAGTAAAAGGAAACAGCAATTAATCCTTTGATTTAATGATTCCACAAAGAAATCTGTCCAACTGGAGTAATCAGCAGTGGGCACAATAATTGACCCACAAGCTTGCCCAATGAAGCATCCTTTGTAATAGTGAGGAATTGGAAATGACCCAAATGTCCCCAAATGAAGGACTGGTGGAATAAATTCTGGTCATCCATGCAGTGCAATCTCTTTTTTTTTTTTTTTTTAACCCTACCGGGGGTAGGTGATTCTTATTTTCTTCTTTTAAATTTTCTATTAAACATATGCTTTCCTTTTTTGAAACCTTTAAAAAGAAAGTTGCTATTGAAGTAGCAACTACAAGCGAAAGAACGTTACTTGGCAGCTTTGTAATCAGCAACCCCTGGGCAAGAGGTCTGTCCCAATAACTCTTTTCTTATTAAAACTATCACATTAAGGCGTTCCCCGGAACCAGAGCTTTACCTGTGTAACAGACTTAGACCAAATTTCGGCACTCGCTTTGTAGCCGGAATGCATCTCTTCTAAAAAGTGAGGGCATATTTTTAAAAAAACATTACTATTTGTACCCATTCACATTTTGATTCAATAATAGGCTATTTGAGGGATTGGCAAATCATACTTAAGGTGCCTCTGCATTTCATTTCTGCCAGTTTTTTCCTTCCTGATACTAGTTGGTTACTCCACCAAATTCCACCTGACTATAAAGCCCTTCTAGATAGTTGCTATCATGTCATGATAGAGCAAAAGCCCCCTCAGAGCAGAGCTGCTATGTCTAGACAAATGGGCTTAAGTGGGAAAGGAAAACACAAAGATATAAGAGCTCTGTTGGAAGAAATCTTTTATGAGGGCGAGCGGTCAACTTAGGGAAGTTTATAAATCTAAATAGGAAAGCCAGTTCTTCTCAGTTCCAGTATGACGTTTCAAATATTACTAGATACGCCTGATTATCACCATTTCAGAAATAAAGTATTTCATGTGGTGCAAAAATGATACCTCTTTAAAATCTGCCAACGGCCTTAGAAATCCTGAATATTCCGAAGCAATTCAGGCAAGTCCAATTACGTTTCTCAAGAGTAAAACAGTTTGGCTTTTCAATTCCTTTCTAGAGCTATGAGTGGACATAACTTCCCAGGAATCTAAAGAACTGTAGTGATTTAATACATCAACTGCCTTTTTAGTTCCTCCACTCTCTGAGGGCTCCTCTGATCCGCCGTGCCATTTGCTGACAGCCTGCTTGCATCTGAGGGCCCCAGATTAATGTCACGGTGCTAACCTCCGTGGTGATCTTTTGTACTGAAGCCTTCATGAAACAAAGGAAGCCATTTCTGCAGCTTCCTCATTACCTGAGGTACCAGAACGCAGAACACCATTTTCCTCCTAACATTTTTATTTACAAAATGCTTGTCGCCAAAATAAAAAGCAATTTTTTTTTTTTCAGTTGCTAAACTCAAGACCTTACAGGAGCAATTTAATTGAATCTCTTGGATACCTGAAGTCTTGCTTTTTGAAGCTGATGCCAATCTATTGAAGCTTTTTTTCTGGGGAGCACAGACAACTGTAAGGGTTACTGCCACCTTTTAAAGGAGAAAAAAAGGGGCGCCTGGGTGGCTCAGTCAGTTAAGCGTCAGACTTGGGCTCAGGTCATGATCTCATGGTTCATGAGTTCAAGCTCAGTGACAGGCTCTGCTTCCCATTTGGTGTTTCTCTCTCTGCCCCTCCCCTACTTGTGGGCTCGCTCTCTCTCTCTCTCACTCTCTCTCAAAAATAAATAAATAAACGTTAAAAAATATTTTAAAGGAGAAAAAAGTATACTTTTATTTACCTCCAAATTATTCCCACCTTAATTTTAAGAAATTTCTCTATGAAATTATCCATATCCTTACCTATTGGCAATGACATTGTTAAAACTAGTGACTATACTTCAAAGCACATTTTATTAGCATTTTATATTTTCAGGTTCTGGTAGTATGCACGCACTTACATTATCTTGTTCTTTTATCCACAGGAGTTATGTCAACAACTTCCCCCAAATCAGCTGGGGGACAAGGTCTCTCTAGTTTTACTGGACCCCAGGAGTATATAAACCCTTCCCGGATCATGCCTGCAACTACTTCTGATTCTCAAAAACCATTCATTCCTTCCCCTGCCATTATTACAATTGGACTTCATGGCCACGGTCTTTTAGACTTTGTTGTTTCTCTGAGACCAAGACTGAGGTAACAGGTGTGATATTCTTTTAACTATGTGCTTCCTGGAAAGAATTTATGTCACTTCTCTTGAGGAGGGGAGATAAGATTAGTAAGTATTCCCGATACAAGTCTAGGCTAGTTATTAGGAAATTAAACAGATTGAGTACAGCATCTAACCATTTAGGTAAGGGGATGCACTTGGGCCTGAGAGTAAGGTCCTATCTCATTAAATGGCCACCAGTACCTTTGAAACTCAGATTAAGTGTGCTCATCAACAGAGACTATTTCATCACTTTGTCTAATAAATATTCTGAACAGTGCAGAAAACCTCCCATGTTTCATTGCCCATGCCACTGACTGCAGGAGCCTCTGTTGAGCACATCCTGGTAGGATTCCAGATTCCTTCCCAAGATCATTTTAGTAGTAAGATGTAGTAAAGGAAGTAGGAGTGAGGTGGGGAAGGAGGGGTGGGAAGGAGGCAAAAAAGATTAACTGTGGAGGTATATTTATAATAACTAGGCCAGTTTACGTCCATTCTTTAAATAGAAAAACCTAATATTCTATACTTTTTGGTCTGGACATTTCTAAAAGCCATTATCGTATTTCCTTTCTGGCATAAATTAGCAGGTAACAAAATTTGGTTTACTAGAATTACCATTTTCAGTGTTCCTGAAATTTTCATTTACCATTAATGGGATAGTGAGCACGATGTTCTTTAACGATGTATGAAATATTTCTGTGAATAACCTGAGCTCCAGATTCATATCTACAAATATATTCAAACATATTATGCGTGGAATCTGTATTTGTTAATTTGCGTACTCCCTAAATTTTATTTTCAACCCCCAAATCAATTCCTGGGACACGGTTACAGTCATTTGAGAACATGTGCACAGCAGCCAAAAAAAACGTGAATTGCAATTGAGTTGCCTATGTGAAGACACTAGAGGATACCCTGCCTTCTTGTCGTCACTCTGACAACTGTAAACAGTGTCCTTTGCTTTGGAGGGTGGGGAGGGTGGGGGTGGTGGGTATTGAGGAGGGCACCTGTTGGGATGAGGACTGGGTGTTGTATGGGAACCAATTTGACAATAAATTCAATATTAAAAAAAAAGGATGTGGAAACCCTCAATGTCTGTCAATGAACGAATGGATAAAAAAAAAAACTTTGGTATAAATATACAATAAAAAATTATTCAGCCATAAAAAAAATTAAAAAAAAAATAAGCAGTGTCCTTTTCATAGTCTATTTAGGGCCATCTCCTTCTCAGTTTTGTGCTTTTTGTTGGTGATTTCATGGTTTAAAATGGCTCCCAAACATAGTGGTTAAGGGCCGTCTAGCGCTCGGAAGTGTGAGAGCGTGCCTTATGGAGAAAGGCATAAGGCCGTGCCTTATGGAGAAAATACTGGTGTTAGACTGACCTCCTTAAGGCATGAGTTCCAGCGCTGCTGGCCATGAGTTCAATGTTAAGCTGCAACACTATATGTTAAATAGGGTGTTCTTAGAAACAAAACACACATATATCAAGGTTAGGTATTGATCAGCTAATGAACCGATGTGACCGGAGTCTCACAAGAACCTAACCCTGTGCTTGCCCTAGGAGCAGTACCTCTGTCTGTATGTATTCCTAGCCCCATGCTCACGGTGACTTCAGAGAACACAAACACCTTGGTAACAAGGACTGACTGCATAGCAAAATGCACACGAACAGAAATTCAAGTTCACCAATAAGGACGGCTACAAAAAGTCAGCTATAAAGTCTGTCACACCTTTGCACCGCCTACTATAAGGGGAAAGCATGATAGGTGGATGAATTTTTGTCTTATGGGCTAATGCCGCCGGCTGTGTTGTAACTGCCAGCAACTTGCAAAGATTTAAGAGACAGAGACAATCACATTCTCTCAATTAAAATGAAATTCATGCTTTGAAAACAATTATGATGATGCCGGAGAATAGGACTTTAACCAGGAGGGCCATAAAAAGGCAGGGTAAGCGAGGAACATTCTGTAAACTATTCAGGGATACCTTATATAATAAGGAGGTGCCTGAGAATTACAGGAAGCTGCCAAAAGAAGAGAAGCAGGACAGAGTCAGAGAAAGAGAGGTCTTCGCCACTGAGCGGTGGGAGCAACCAAGAGCCTGCCACTCAGAAATGCATCTGTTACACAGACAAACCTACCCTTTAAAGAACAGTGTGGTCTCTTGCTTAAATGACGGTCTACACTATAAAGAGATGCTTAGAGTTAAAAGAAAAATCGGGTTAAAACATTTCTAAGTTTAGAAATGACCAAGGTGCCTATTATTATGAAATATTTACAGACCTAAGCCCTACAGCCCTGATGCATCTTCCTATTTTCTTCACCTAATGAAAGCAATGATAGATTCATCACCCAGTACTTTTGAGCAAGTGCTTCTTTACTGTGTGCTACATCCGGGACTCCCTTTATGTTTTCTCACTGTCTTTAGGACTATTCCTCCTCTTGCACAGTAGAACGGCAGGACGAAAGACAAAGATGAGGCTGGAAGCACACACCTAGCATGACGAGACCTATGTAGGAGACAAAGCTTCTGTAGGCTTCTTACCCACCAAGGACGAGGGTGGCTTCCGACCACTGGGACCTCCATCCAAGCAGCAGGGCTCATGTTACCTACTGTTTTATGGCTTCACGTTCTTTGGCACATTTCATCCTCACGATAATGTTAAGAGCCAAGTATTTTACCCATATTTGCTAGAAGAGGCCAGCAAGGTTCTCTAAATGTCAACTATCGTTCAACTCTGTGTGGGATCTCCAAGAGGTACTTCCTGTGCACTCATGAGCTCAGCACTCTCAGGTACAACATAGTGCCCCCTTTTGCCTCTAGCTCAGGATCATCAGGGGGTGCCCTGTGGCAACGGGGACTCAGCTCCTGTGAGGCTGGTCCCACCGGTGCACCTGCTATAAGTTAGGGACGTGTTGAGGACACCTGCCAGGCTGTTCCAAGGCCATGGTTTTGTGTTGTTTCAGGACCTGCTGGATGATGATCTGCCACCAGCTTCGACACACCCTCGAGTGTGGGAATCTGCTGTCCCAGAGTTCTGCAGACATTCTAGTGAATGTTTTTTTCGTATCGTCTCCTTGGTATTTGAGTATAAATGAGTGCAGGGGCCAGGCAGGGAGCACGATCTAAATGACAGGCACTGTACAAACACTGCTCCTCTGCTCTGGGACCACACTCAGGTGCCTTTCTGTTCTCTCCTTATGATGGCTGCTTCTATGTTAGATTTAAGCAGAGACCCTTGTTGCAAATAGTTGGGATTTTAAATGCCTACATTTGAGGGGACAGTCACTTTGGAACTTGACAACATACTCTCCTTTTGTTTCTAAGTATAAAAACGTTAGTACAAAAAAAAAATGTCTCAAATATAAAATTTAAAATGACTGCTCTGGGGGTGCCTGGGTGGCTCGGTCAGCTAAGCGTCCGAGTCTCGATTTCGGCTCAAGTCATGCTGTTCTTGCGTTTCCTGCGTTCGAGCCCTGCACTGGGCTCTGCGCTAACAGAGGAAAGCCGGCTTGGGATTCTCAATCTCCCTCTCTCTCCGCCCCTCCCCAACTCGTTCTGTCTCTCAAAATGAATAAACTTAAAAAACTGAAAAAAAAAAATCAAAATAACTGATCTGATAAACAGACCTTCCTGATCCTTTACCTGGTGTGGTAAATAATCCCAGAGACTTGCATGCACCCCTGGCCGCCACGTAATCCCGGACACGTACTCTTTGGACTTCCGGTTCCTTGTCCACAAAATGAAGAAATGGTACCGGAGACCTCCCTGGCTCCATTTAGCCCTAAAATTTTGAGTCTACGAAATTCGTAATGTCTTAGGAGCACGTTTCTTGAAGTGTCCAAGCCGTCCCCTTTAGAAGCTGCCACATGGCTCTGAAAGTGCCATCTTGCGCACTTGGCTCCCGTCCGTCGTGATCAGCAGCTTATCTGTGCCGTCTGAGGCGTGAGAGGAAATCAGACACCCGGACGCAGGATGGTGACGGAAGGGGCAAAACCAAGGACGGGAGTGTGTGGGAATCCAAGGTAGCGTGAGAGGAGGAGGAGAAATAAGGGCCCACACCGCCATCGCTACAGCCATAAACAGCGCATCCTTGCTGCCTACGTGGTGTTAGCAGGGTGCTAATCATACCACGAGACTTAGGTCAAGTAGAAGAGGCTGGTGAGGGGTGGGGTGGGAGGGAGGGGAGGGCGGGTGATGGGTATTGAGGAGGGCACCTTTTGGGATGAGCGCTGGGTGTTGTATGGAAACCAATTTGACAATAAATTTCATATATTGAAAAAAAAAAGAGGGGCGCCTGGGTGGCTCAGTCGGTTGAGCATCCGACTTCGGCTCAGGTCACGATCTCGCGGTCCGTGAGTTCGAGCCCCGCGTCGGGCTCTGGGCTGATGGCTCAGAGCCTGGAGCCTACTTCCGATTCTGTGTCTCCCTCTCTCTCTGCCCCTCCCCCATCCATGCTCTGTCTCTCTCTGTCTCAAAAATAAATAAATGTTAAGAAAAAAAAAAAAGAAAGAAAGAAAGAAAGAAAAAAAAAAAAAAGAAAAGGCTGGTGAGGCCGAAGCACAAGGTACGGAGGGAAGTATAGGGAGTGATGAGCTTATACAAGTTTTTGTTTTTGTTTCTTTAGGTTCAAAAAAGTGTGAATATATGTACATAAATGTATGGGAAAAGACGAATATTCAGCAAACAGCAGCTGCCTCTGGAATGGGAGAGAGGGGACTCTCACTTCTTAATCGAGGTGGCAAAATGGGTTTCCTCGACTCCCCGGAGGTGACAGACAAAGGTCAACAGGAAGAGACATTCGCGCAGCAGGATTAGATCCTAGAGGTGCCAGCAGGGTTGAGTTTGGCAAAATACAATGGCTGAGTGCCTCCTCGCTAATCCGTCCCGCTCCCCTTCCTGCTCCTGGGGAAACCAAAGAGGGCTGAGCCTGGTATCCTGGCAGCCAGTCTGTTCCCTCTGCCAGGCTGGGCATAGCGTTGAGGGGCTGGATATCAAGTGCAAGTTCTGCCAAACAGAGCATATACTGCTAAGGTGCGGGAATCAAAGCAGCGCTTGCCTCTGCTTGGCTACTGCACCGCTTAAGCTAACAGATCCGGTATCTATTGTTACTTTCCAAGAAGAGCTGTCGCACCTGGCACCGGCCCAGGAGCTGCCAGGCTCCTCAGCTCTTCCAGGAAGAAGAGGCAATGCCAGGACAGAAAGCACTCTGCTAAGCTAGAGTGGGAACAGCTGCACACCAGCTGCTTTGCTGGCTGGTTCTATTCAGCTTTTGTATCTAGAGAAACATTGTGGAAGACCCAGGGGAGAATGTAGTAACATAGAAAAAAGTAATTTTTAAAGGGAAGGGGCCTTGGAAGATGTTCAGTGGTTTCCAAACTGAATTCAGGAGCCTGGGGTTTCAAGGAGGTGCAAAGACCCAAAGCGGAGAGTTATGAAGAAAGTCACTTGAAGGAGGGATTCTGGGGGTTGTGTGGCCAAAAACACTGAAAATCCCTTTTTACAGATAAGGAAAATTGAGACTCAGAGAGGGCTATGTGAGGTGTGTTCTCAAAGAACTCATTCTATATGAGGTCAGAGATATGAGAATCAATAACAAAAGTGTATACACATATATTGTACTTTATAATGAACGCTGACGAGAATCATTAATTCAACTGTCTTGTAGAGTTAGCTTTTTCTGATTTCATTGTGTATCTATTTAAAGTTTTACAGTCATGGGGCGTCTGGGTGGCTCAGTCGGTTGAGTGTCTGACTTAGGCTCAGGTCATGATCTTGTGGTTCATGAGTTTGGGCCCCGCGTCGGGCTCGGTGCTGACAGCTCAGAGTCTGGGGCCTGCTTCGGATTCAGTGTCTCCCTCTCTCTGCCCCTCCCCCACTCGTTCTCTCTCTCTCTCTCTCTCTCAAAAATAAACATTAAAAAAATTAAAGTTTTATAATTATTAGAATAGGAATAATAAGCACCGTCTGATTACTCAGGTATTATACAAAAGATATTCTTTCAAAAATGGAAAGGTAGGATGGAGTGAAAAAAAAATTAAAGGATCCCCTCCAGTTGCTAGATTTTCCTCATTAAAAATTTGGTCCTGGGGTGCCTGGGTGGCTCAGTCGGTTAAGCATCTGCCTCTTGATTCTGGCTCACACCATGGTCTCAGGGTTTGTGAGTTGGAGCCTTGCATTGGGCTCTGGTACTGGTAGCTTGGAGCCTGCTTGGGATTCTGTCTCCCTCGCGCTCTGCCCTTCCCCCACTTGCTCTCTCTCAAAATAAAAATAAACCTAAAAAAATTTGGCCTAAGACTATTTTAACTTCATAACTTAATTACAATACATAGGATAAAATACCAATAAAATTGCTTTTTATTTATTTATTTTTTTGGTCTAGTAATTTGCTAAAGAGTAAGGTTTCGAATGGAATGGCTTAGCACATGTGCCAAACCAAAGAGCTGGCAGTTTGGAAGCTAACTTAGCTCATCTGTATAATGTCTGATCAGAAATTATCACGTTACTGCTATTGGCCTCATTTTATGATGCACTTAGATGATGTATTGATATTTATCCTAGTATTTGCTCTAGACTTTAATAAATATAAATAACTTCTGGGCCCTCTGCTGTGAATTCCTGAAATATCAAAAAATGCTCAATACAAAAATATCATTATAACGAAGTATCTGGCCAATACATTGTTGAACTTTGAATCCTTGGTCTGAATTCCTGTTTACTCCCATGAGATAATTTCTGAATCATTTAAATGATTATGATAATAAGCTACTCCAAATTTGGAGGCTGGCTGCATCGTACCGTCTAAACACATTTCTGTCCCAGGAATGGTAAGGCTGGCCATTTTTTTTTTTTTTTTTTTTTTTTATTACTTTATCCATCAGTCCCACGTAATTAGTCCGGTGATAGGATCTCATACTATCAGGTCATCTACCCTTTTGCAGATGTTCTAGCACTTCTGTAATATAAAGTTCTTTATCAGTTAATTAAAATAGCGTTCAATTAAGTTTTGGATTAGGTAAGCATCTTAATTTTCTGAATCATCACTAACCATGGAATCTGGTGAAACTTCCAGTGAATCAGGTAGAAGAATTCCAACTTAACTTTATAAAATAACATTATGATCTGTCAGTGATCAAACCGAAGACTTGAATGTGACAATTGTTTTTCTGAAGGCTCGTTTTTATTATTTATCTAATTTATTCTAAAATCTATGACAGCGCTGCTTGAAGTATGATCCACACAGATCCCTAGCATCCCCAAGACCCTTTGACGAGCTTGGTTAGGTCAAAATTATTTTCATGATATTATGACCTCGATGCCCTTTTCACCGTGTTGATACTGAACTCTGATGGGGCTTTGGCTGATACAAAGGCTGGGATCCCAGCACAAATCAAGGTAATGGCACCAAAAGGTACTTGTGTTCATGATATTCCTCATCAACACACAAAACAAAAACAATGCCATCTACACGGAATGTCCTTGATGAAGCAATAACTCTTCCTAGAGTTTTAATTTATTAATTTTGTTAAGCCCATGCCTTCTTAATATTCTGTGAGACAAAACGGGAAGTATGCTAAAAGGACTTCTGCTACATATCTAACTATGATGGTTGTGGCAAGGAAAAGCACCTGTGTAACTGAGTTCCAAGGTGAACTCGTCAATTTTCTCACAGCCTGCAATGTTCACTTGAAAGACGCAGTGGATTAAACTAAGGTCATTCAGACTCGGTTATCTGGCATTTTCTCAAATGTGAATGAAAGGAACCTGTCACTTCAAGGAAAACAACTGACATCATTTGTTTCTGAGGATAAAACCTGAGCTTTCAAGCAAAACTTAGAATTTTGGAATTATGCCAGTCTCCCAGGAGATAAAGCCATTTCTGATGAGACTGATGAGGGTATATATATAATGAAAGTGTCAAATTTCATTACATTTGAGTATTTGGAAAATCTGCATTATGCAGGATGCTAATATTTGGAAGATCTGCGTTACTTGTGACACCAGTACTTTCCCAGTGACGAACGCATGATGTTACATCACTCGAGGGTAGAAGACTCACTAACGTGCAAGATACACTAACAACAGAGTATTACTGTTCACCTGTATGGTTTCAGATTCTACACTGCAATTACTACTACCTGTTGCGTTTTGGTACAGTGTCAAGGAAGAATATCGACAATTATCTGAAAAAGCTATTAAAAACACTCCTCTTTTCCAATTATGTATATGTGCGAGGCCAGATTTTCTTCATATATTTCAACCAAAACGACATATGAGCATAGACTGAATGTAGAAGTAGATACTGGAGTCTAGCTACCCTCCATAAGCCAGGCATTAAAGAAATTGGTAAAAATGCAAAATCATTCCACTCTTATCATACTTTTTTTTTTCATTTTGGAAATTTTATTTTTCAAGAAATATGTTAACATGTCATGGGTTTATTATTAATTGAATAAAACTTCTGCTTTAATTTCAATATGGTCAACTTTGATAGGTAGGTCCCACGTAATAAAAGCCTAATAATTTGGGGCTGTTAATAATTTCTAAGCATGTAAAGGGGGCCTGAGACCAAAAGGTGAAGAACTTTTGGTCCATAGGATCCGAACAGGCCAAGTCGCTCAATACGTATTTTGTTATACGTTTTACTTTTACATCATTCGTTCTGATACCTGCTGATATGTAATTAAAATATCAGTGCTTTAAAAAATAATTAAAAAAATAAAGTATCAGTGCCTTACAATGGTCCTAGTAAGTATATTATAAAATTATCTTCACAGGTTAATATATAAGCATTGTCAGTATTTTTCCTATTCCTTAGAATAATTCCCTCCAACGAGTATTAGTAATTATCCAGATTTTTTGAAAAAAAGGGCAGGGGGATAGAAATAAGAGATAATCCAAGAGGAGAATGGGTTGAACAACTTAGAAAAACGTTCAGACAAAATGCACCAAATTCTGAAAGTGTCATCAGTGGCCACCACTGACTGAAAGGTGGGATTAGATAAAAGGCAGGATTGTTTTGTTTTGTTTTAAATAGTGGAATAAAGGGTGGCTCCCTGCATCGAACCCCCCCGGTATTTGTTAGACGGAAAAAAAAAAAGTGAGAGAAAGAGGTATCCCTATATCTGTGAATGATTACTGTAATGCCACTGCTCATCTTCCGATATATTCTGCCATGATGTAGCCCAAGACCCCTCCCAGAATCCTCCAGTATCTAACAACTGATTGCATTTTACCAAGGACCAGGTTTTCCTATTGTTTGGCTCATTCGATCAACCTGTGCTTATTCTTATCCACAATGCTATAAACGTGATCTTGGTTCCTTCCATTGTATTACCACCCCCACCCCACCCCAATGTTACCTTAGAGCCTCTTACTCAGGGGAGAGATTTTGCCCTACCCGGGCCACGTGGCAAACTCTGGAGACATGTTTGTCTTGTCACAACCAGAGACAGGGGTGTGTGTGCTACTGGCATCTAGTGGGTAGGTGACAGAGATGCTGATATACATCCTACAATGACAGCCCCCGTGACAAAGAATGTGATAGAGCGGAGACTGAGAAACCCTGACGTAGAGGGGAAAAAAAAAGGTCTGCAAGAATGAAATAGAAAGTCTTTGCCTTTTACCTTTTCCTAACTTTCTCCGTTTTTCCCTTTAAGAAAGTTAACACACTGTGGCATCCTGTAACGTAACCCCTTGGCCACTGATTAGTTGAGCATCGCCAACAAGGCAGTGTGCTCTAGAAGCCAGATTTTGAATCCCAGAGCCACCATTGTACAGTTACGTGACCTTCAGATTACCTAGTCCTCTGAGCCTCAGTTATGGCACCTAAAAATACACTGGAAAAAAAATATATGAGGTTTCAATATGGTGATAAAGATTGGAGATAGTGCATTTAAAGCCCCTGGCACGCTGCCGGACATCCAGTAGGTGCTCAATAAATGGACAATGCTATTGATCCTGTCATTTAATGAGGACCCTCTGTCTTCACTACCTGCTACATCAGAGAAAGAAGGGAGCAAAGCACCGTCACAGTGACAGAACTAATTCCGTGCAAGTGGAAGACATGCTTACACTGCATTTCAAGGGACTGAGAAATCTTTCCAAAAAAACCCCCAAAACAAAGAAACAGCCTACATATAAACAACTATAAATAAATGCCCAATGGCTGGAACCTGGCCTTCTGTGTCTTTTTAGGTCTATGGCGTATGTCCCCCAGCACACCCTTAACTCCAACCCGTCCTGCCCCGGCCCCCCACCCCCAATGTCAGGCATATGACTGTGGAGGCAGAGGCTAGCGTCACATGACAGAAGACGGAGAAGGTTAAGAAGCAGCCAGATCTAATCTAGACGGTTTCACTGATTGAGTTTGTGCTTCTTCTTTGCTTGATTTTAAGTAAGACGACCTGGGGGCACCTGGGTGGCTCAGTCGGCTGAACGTCCAACTCTTGGTTTCTGCTCAGGTCATGATCTCACGGTTCAGGGGTTCAAGCTCCGTGTGGTGCTCTGTGTTGACGGCATGGAGCCTACTTCGACTGCCTCCCTCTCTCTCTGCCCCTCCTCTGCGTGCACGCTCTCTCTCTCTCTCTCTCTCTCAAAATACACACACTTAAATTTAAATAAGTACCTGATGGTACTTTCCTAATAAGATGTGGTTCACACACACCTCAACAAAAACTTCTATGAAAGAGTTTTTCTGTTTTCCTTCAATGCTCCTTTCCTATTCTCTCATTCAGAGAAGAAAGAGAGGGCTAAAGATCTTCCCAGGAAGGGACCCGCACCAGCAGCCCTGTAGCAGAGTGTGTTGGGGCTCTGGAGGGAGCTCCTGCCTCACAAAAGATGAAACAGCAGCCGGCCATTCACATTTGCTTTCGGTGAAGACTTTACAGCTCTTTCCTTTAAAGAGACAGCAGTGCATCTCCAGGGTCTTAACATGCAGTTTAGATGCTCAAATCTTTCTCCAGAGCCCTTTAGCCTGGTTTTTGATTTGCTCACTGGGACCTGCTATCCTGAAGAATGAGTGGATATTTTTCTTTTGGTTAGAATGGCAGTGCTCATTCTGAAATAAGTTACTAGGTTATTAAAAATGTGATTTTCCTCCTACACATGGAGTACGTTTTGGAGAGTGGAATCTCCCTGTCTGATGGCATGAGGAGGAAAGCAAAACTATGGGCCATTTCCTAGTGATACGCTAGAAGATATTACTGAATTTAAACTGCGGTTTTACGTAATTTTAACTCACGCAATTACCTTGACTGCTTTTTACTTCTTAGCATGTCCACCTTACATGTCGCAAGAATGATAAAAAAGCAATTCTATTCACGACGTACTAAGTGCATTTTTTACATGGTCAGCTTAAAGTGAGCAAAGGTAGGTTATAAGTGCATTTAAAAAATTTTTTTTGAGTATTTATTTTTTTGAGAGAGACAGACAGCACGAGCTGGGGAGAAGCAGAGAAAGGGGAGACACAGAATCCAAAGCGGGCTCCAGGCTCCGAGCTGTCAGCACAGAGCCCGATGCGGGGCTCGAACCCACAAGCCGTGAGATCATGACCTGAGCTGAAGTCGGACGCTTAACCGACTGAGCCACCCAGGTGCCCCTATAAATGCATTTTAAAAGTTGCATAACAAATTATTCATCTTACTACTTCTACAATCCTTAAGAAAAATATATTGGTACTTGATGATCCTGCTTTACAGCTCTGCCCAGGAACTTGTCTTTACCCTGAGGGAGTGGTCAAAATTGCTCCACAGACTGAGGAGTAGATATCAGTGTGAAACTCAATCAAGAGGAAGGAAGGTTTTGAGCTGGTTCAACCACTTTTAAAGATTGTCATCTCTCCCAGATCCTACTTTTTGCTTCTCTCCCAAACTGGTCCTTTTTATCAGATATCCCAGAGGTATCTGCATGTGTATGTGTGAAAGGCGTGAGGCTGTCATCTGTGGTTTTTATAGCTTATCGCGGGAGTAGTGAGTTCTGGCTCTAAACTGGGCAAAGTTTTTCCCGAGTGCGTGGCCCAACGAGAGTATTCCCTTACTGAGCGCTATCTTCCAGAATGGTTGTGGGGTTTCCAGAATAAATAAGGGGTAAGGTTCTTCTTTTCCTTAAATGTTGATTTATGTGTGGCTTAGCAGTTAACCAGTTTCATGTACATAATTTATCTTAAACGTGGAAACACGTTACAATGACTTTGCAATCATACTATGCTCCTATGTCCAGAAGTTTAGCTTTAACTACCATTTAGGTAAAAATTCAGACACTTCAGCTACACTACTAGATAGGCAGACAGACAACTCTCGGTAAAACTCTGTTTTGCAAAATCATGTATTTAAAAAAAAAAAAAAGGAAAGGAAAAGAAAATAGGACTTAAAGGAAAAATAGGGACAGGACCAGACCACTCAAAACTGAGGGAATGTTGGGACCACATTCCCCGAGGAAAACAAAATCAATCAGTGTAGTTAAAAATCACCACTGACGTGTGCACTTAGCACCAAAGGCCTCCTTTGCAGGCTTTAAGCCCACGGCTTGTGTTTTCCTTCCTGTAGGTCCCGGGACCTTCACCAATCAATTTCCTCTCAGCTTCTTTGGATGCACCGGCAGCTTCCCTGGACAGCTTAATATAGTGGCAAGTGTAGTGCATCTTGAAGCCATTAAACCCCCCATTTCTTGCCCGGAAGACAAGTATTTCAGCAGGATTGTCGGCTTTGTTCTTAAGGTCTTCATAAATATATTGCTACGGTGGCCACTTTGTGAGAAGCCTCGCCCTCGATCACTTCCAAACATTAACATGCAGGAGCTCTAGGAACCGTCAGGACTTCCCCACTGAATTGATACCATTTCTCTTACTCACCGAACACACGAGAGCCCACATGCATTAAGGAGGCACACGCTGTAACGAGCAGGCTGTATCTAATGGTCCTGGCTGCATCTGCTAGTCTGAGCTGCTCAACTGCCAGAGCGGGTCATGCCAACCCTCTGCGGGAAGGGCTGTGTGTTCTGACAGCCACACTGCGCGTGGCAGGCCTGGATCAACGTCTGGAACTCTCCTTGGTGAGGAAGTGATAACCTTGTGGCAGAGGACAAGGACTAAACACTTTGAAATGACTGGTAGCTCCAAAACTGAGATGCTTCAGTAGGAGAGGGAACAAAAACCATCCCTGAACCATGGCAGTGCTCCTCATGGGTGGGAAACTTATCATAAAGAGGATTAAAAAAAAAAAAGGCAAGATATTCCTGAAATTGTCTGTCATTGGGATGTTATGGGATATCTAGTGGTGCCTCCATATTTTTTTCTTTTTTTTTAAATATTTACTTTTGAGAGAGAGACACAGACAGACAGACAGTACGAGCAGGGGAGGGGCAGAGAGAGAGGGAGACACAGAATCTGAAGCAGGCTCCAGGCTCTGAGCTGTCAACACATAGCCTGAGGCGGGGCTCGAACCCACAAACTGCGAGATCATGACCTGAGCCGAAGTCGGACGCTCAACTGACAGCCACCGAGGGGCCCCTCCATAAATATTTTTCTAACTAGCCTGCAGGGAACTTATTCTGAATTGCTGGTTGGGGGCGGAGGGCTGTGAAAAAACAAAAACGAGCAACCTGAGTCTATAATTTTTCATCAGGCATATCTTACAGTTTTGTAAGGCTCGTGGTGGGGATGCGAGGGAGGGGGGCGCAGATAAGGGCAAGGGAAATGAAGCTAAGTCCCCTTTTAATAGAGCAACTTGGAAAATGACTAAAGAATGGGAAGGACCCTCTCAACCAAATGAGGTCTTGGCAGGAGAATCTTGCGACCAAGGGAAGTGAGCCATCCCAGGACTCCAGCAAGGAGAGAGGGGCACTCCAGATGGCTGCTACTCTGGTAATCGTGGCTTAGAGCACATTCCCTCCATTTCCAGGTTTTGTAGGCTCACTTTATGAACGTGCTACCTTCTCAACTGCTGTTGAAATTGGGGTGACATAAGTTACCCCCGATCTCTGTAATAATTCCTCTTGGGCTAAATCCATATCGTCAGCCAGGAGCTTAGACAAAAATCAGCTGTGCCACCATCATTGACAAAACTCCGAAGTGCAAAGTGTGTGTGTGTGTGTGTGTGTGTGTGTGTGTGTGTGTTCATATGTAGGTGTTTAGAGGAAAAGGAAAAGGAGAAACTAAGCAACACAACACAACTTATTTTTAAAGTTAATCTGGAAAACCTCTGAACTCATAAAAAGTACCTTCTGAGGGCAAGCATTTTCAAGCCAGTTAGAAAGTAATATTTTTGGGACAAAAAAGAAGGCATATGTCCATCATGGGTCATCTGAAACCAATTTCAAATGTGCTTCTTATGGCCTGGATCTAAGGTTGCCAAATTGTGGTTTGAAAAATGAGACATATCTTGGGCCATCTATGAGAGAAAAGGACAACGTGTTAATAATTGTGATCAGTGCAGTGTGAACGGGGTCCACCATATATTATGATAATAGAATTTGGGACAAAGTGCTGAAATACATGTGCATATATATACATATACACAGGTATATACGTGCATATGCACATATGCACGTATATATAAATATATATATGATTTACATATTATTCTAATAATTTGTTTTGACCTCTTATGACCAACCAGCTCCTTAGAGTTTTAGGTACCTCTCACTGAAACCTACGGGTTGTACGTGGAAACTGAAATTCAAAAGTAACTATATGGTTTCAATTAACTCAATGTTTTAAAAATAGCATCTGCTTTTTCTGAATTTTTTATTTTAATTTTTTATTTTCAAGAGAGGGAGAAATAATATGCACAAGTCAGGGAGAGCGAGAGAATTCCAAGCGGGCTCCACACCCACAACCGTGAGATCCTGACCTGAGCTGAAACCAAGAGTTGGAAACTTTACCCACTTAGCCATCTGGGCGCCCCCAAAATAGCATCTGTTTTATAAATTATAGCACTATATTCTAAACAAACACATCAGTGAGTGAAAGCTGTTAACACGAACAGAGAAAGAAAAAAGCTCATGGTCACAATTCACCTTAAAATTAGAGTAGAAGCATGAATATTTTGCTATCAGGTAAGAAGACAACTGTTTGGTATATACGTCATGAGTGTAAATGTAAAATATCTTTAAAAAAAAACCCTTCAATTTCCCACAGACAAGCTTAAGAAAGGTATTAACAATTAATCATATTAACATTTGTATAGCTCTTAGAATTTCTGGAGCACTTTAACATCTTTGTAAATGCAACGAAGATAGCTTTCTACAAAATAAAAATGCAATTGGTGTGTAGGTAGGAGGAAAGGTTAAATATTAGAAGCAGATGAATTTGCTCAGCAAGTCAAAATATTTGATTCATTTGTTTGAAACAAAATAGCTCAGATGATATACACCTCTGATTGTCTGCCTTCTTGGGCAGAAAAAGGGCAAGAATAATTTCCATGTATTTGTATCAGCCGCTAGTTCATAGTCAAGGAAAGAAAATCCGGAGCTTTATTTCAAGGAAATCGAACATGTTCACAAACAGACTTTTCTACCTCTTCCCAGGAACAGGCTCCTCATCCTGATGGGCTCTGCATGAATTCATCTAAAGCTGGGGGGCAGGGCGCCTGGGTGGCTCAGTCATTAAGCATCTGACTTCAGCTCAGGTCATGATCTCATGGTTTGGGAGTTCAAGTCCCACATCTGGTGAGCTCCAGCCCCGCTTCGGGTGAGCCCTGCTTTTCTCTCTCTTTCTCTCTCTCTCTCTGCCCCTCACTCACTAGTGCCCTCCAAATGAATAAACAAACAAACAAACATATATATAAAGCAAGCAAGCAAGCAAGCAAGCTGGAGGGGAAAAGTGGTTTAGATAACTGAGCTCTGGGCAGAGCAGTGAATAGTGCCATCCTTTGTGTTACTGCCCTTGGATTTATCTTTGATTCCTCCTTCCACTCCGTCAAGCTGCCAAGGCCCACTGATTCTAACTCTTCTATTCTCTTACCTCAAGTCTCCTTCTTCTGGTTCTGTAATCTTCGCTGAAGTTCCGGCTCTGATGCTACTAACCCACCAACGGGTCTCCACTCCCAATCTACTCTTGACACCTTTACCAGTCTGATATTCCTAAAGTTCTCTTTGTAACCTTCAGTGGGTCTTTCCTGACCACCAGTCGGTATAGACTTTGTGAATGGCACTGTGATCTTCTTTCTTCCTAGTCAATGCCTACCTTTACGTCTTCTGAACTTATAACTGTTCCTGGGGAAACCCTACGCATCCTCCAGGCTTTGTCCTTGGTGTCCGCCCCATCAAACTTTTTCTGACTCTCCTGTAACTTGACATGCCCCTCACTCCTCTGAACCATATCATTTTGCTCAGCCCTCTCCTACGACCCTTATGCTATGTATTTCTTGCCCTTCTCCCCAGGGGCGGATGGGGAGCCCCCTGAAGGCAGGGACTGTATTTTGTCTTTCCTGCGTCTCCTGATGGGTTAGCACAGTGTGTTGCTTATTGGAGATACTCAATATCTGTTGAACTGTGAAGAAAACGGAATGTGTTTTTTATAGAAAATACGTGTGAAGGCAGGTGAAGTCATCCTTGGATCAAGTCTCTAAAAAAGAAGCAGGCCTCCAGTTCACTCAAAATACAATTACTCACTCTTTTAACGAGCAATCAACAGCCAGTAAATTACTCAGCCAGTGCATGTAATTCAAAGCTGTAACATACATAAGTATGAGTCATGTTGGCAGCTGGGCAGTTCTGTCCTGCTTCTAAGGTAGAGAACACTCATCTGAAAAGCCTGTGGAGCAGCCACAAGAATGAACAAGTTAACCACAGGGTCAGATGTCACAGCTGGACAAACAGCCCCAAAGCTTGGTTTCTAAGTTTGGCAGGTGGCTCATTTAAACGTCTGATGGAAGCAAGAAAACAAGGCTGATAAGGTCTATCTGCCAAAGCTGCAGAAAGTCAGCAACACCAAGCCAGTCTCTGGTGGGCTCTGTGTAGCGTATTTTCCATGAGGGATGAGCGTGAGGGACCCTGTGTCTGTGTGATATGGATGCATGCTACGTTTTCAGTATGTTTCCAGTAAAAGAAGAAAAAGTGCTAATATGCAAATTGGATAAGATGCCAAATTTAGGGATGTTTTATTTGTTGTCAGTCTGTTTATAAATTCTTAAGACTATTTACATCCTAATTTATGAATAACTCTTAGAAATTATTATTCTACACTGAATTTTCAGTGTTCAAAGAGGAACGAAGCCTATCTCTCTTTTTTAACTCAAGTTTAAAAAATAATCTGGACTCAGTTAAAAAAAACGTTTCCGGGGGTTATAATGTTTTGAGTATTTTGAAGCATAAAAAAAAAAGTTTTCTCACTAACATAGAAATATTTAAGAGGGGCATAGGAGCATTTGATGAGATAGCCTTGGGTCCTTTGGCTTGACTGGGGACACAACCCTTATAAGAATGATACACAGAAACATGCAATATCCTATTTCTAAGCACTTATGCAAGAGAAAAGAACATGGAAAACAATCAGCCTATGACATGAAAGAAGGGGGAGAGGAAAGTAAAGAAGGAAGGACAGATGCAATGAGGAGAGCAAGAAAGAAAGGATGGGGGGAGGGAGGGGGGAGAGAGAGAGAGAGGAAGGAAGGAAGGAAGAAAGGAAGGAAGGAAGGAAGGACGGACGGACATTATAGGAGAGCAAGGAGGACCCAGAGAGATGGGAGGTTCCAGTGGCAATTGCTGTGTCTAAAACATTTATCAAAGGAGAGGTGAAGGCTTTGCCATCATGGAAGGTACAAGTAGAAGTGAGATGAAGATAAGGCCGCGTGTGACATTTACATTTTCCAAAAAGCAACAGAGGACCTCAAAGTTGATAGTAACTGAAAATATTAAAATTTTGACATGAAGATATGTGATCTGAAGAAAGTACCACCGCAATACAAAAATAATAATAATAAAGTCAAGAACACTTCAGTTTCTTTTCTTTTTTTTTTTTAAAGAAAGGCAGACTGCCACGTGCAGCGCCTCATTTGGATGTGTCTGGAGTCTTGGAAGCTTGACTACCCTACGTTCTCCTACACATGGACCTTGAGAGCTTGTTTGGAGGCTCTAGCAGGGGAGCACAGCTACTCGTATACCCTTGACCGAAGAACGGTCCTCCTCTATCGGGGAAGGTCGTCCTCTTCAACCGAGTGTGCAGCTTCGGGAGGGACGCACATGGAGCGGTGAGGGAGGAAGGGGACACCCGCCTAGCCAGCCAGATCAGCCGAATCAACCCTGGCGATCAATGGGGTGACAGATGTCGCAGCCAGATCGCCCTCACATCCCAGAACACTTAAGTTTCTAACACCAGGCCTGTGAAAAAACACTTTTAACCTATTACGTCATTTAATTCTAGTGCCAATCCTGGGAGACAGGTGTTGTTAGACCCATTTTAAGGATTAGGTAACTGAGGGTTAGAGAGGGTAAGTAACTGATCTAAGATCTCACATCTGGTAATGGAGCCAAGGATTGAACCCAGCAGATTCCATTCATTCATTCACTCATTCATGGTCTCAACAGATATTTACTAACTGGGTGTCAGTTACTGGAAGTAACTGGTGAAGAAAAGAGATACATTCCTTACTACCTTATCATGTAGTAAGAAAGACAGTCAATAAACAACTAAATAAATCAGGATCTATATAAATTTGATCAATTATAAAATTAGACAAATACTATGAATGAAATGGCCACAGAGTGGTATTAGAAAATAAGGCATGGCATTATCAACTAGGCAGCATGGTTGGAGAGGTTCCACTGAGACCTAAACGATGGCAAGGAGCCAGCCACAAGAAGGGGAAAAGCATTCAAAGAGGAGGGAAGAACACATCAAAGAGACCAGAAAAGGTCAGCCTGGCTAGAGCATGCTGGGCCAGGCGGCACAGTAACAAGAGGAGGTCGTCAAGGGAGGGAAGGGTTGAGGCTGCTGGTTAGAAGTCGGGGTTATATTTAAGTGCACTGGGAAGGCAAAGCACTGTTGTAGATAAGCTAGATCTGTGTGGTTCAAAATACCACACTGGCTTCTGTGTGAATATGGAGGAGGAGAAACCATGAAGGAGACTCCTACAGGATTCCAAGGGAGACGATGGTGGCTTGGACTTGGGTGGAGGACTTGGGTGAATGCACCTCAGAAATAATCTGAGACATATTTTGGTGACAGGAGCTAGAAGCCTTGCAGATTAGAACGGATGTGAGGGGTGAAGGACAGGGAGACACAGAGGCGGACGCTAATCCTGTGTGCTTCTGCATTATAGGACATTTGATTTTCTTAGCATATTTCTCATATGGAAAAACGAGCTAGATTTATATTGGTGTTTTTAACAATCTTTTATAAATAGTTCACGTGCTAAAAATCTCTGTTTCTACACTTAGCTCACCCACTGACTGTAACGACGCACTGAGGCATATCACCTGTGAAAAGACATACGGTGAGGTGAGGTGAGGTGTGGTGGAAAGATAGGGCTTTCACACCAAACCACCTTGCGCTGAACCATGGGGCAAATACAAAGAAGTCAGAGCTCCAAGCTTCAGACTTTACTTACACAGGTAAGAACTCTCTCACAGTTTGGTTGTGCAAATTAAGAGAAACTATAGTAAGTCCTGGCGGGGAGTAGAAAGTCAATAAATGTTACTCGCTGCCCACCCCCTTCCCTTCCCTTCTCAGTTATGAGAATGCCATCAATAGGTTCTCAGAGAACCTTCTACAACACAGATCAACAGTATGATTAAGTGCTATATTTTAGTTAACTGGGACACACTCCAGATAAGGGACTGCAGAGCCTCTTCTGGGTCCTAAAGAATACTGGTGTGGCAGTTCGAACTCTGTTAACAGCCACCCTTAGCCCCTGACTGGGGAGGTACAAGACACCCAGTTAAATTCAGGCTGCAGATAAACATCAAAGTATAAGTATGTCCCATACACTGTTTGGGATATATTTAGACTGAATGTTTTTCATTGTTCATCTAAAATTCAAATTTAACGGGTGTCCCTCTATTTTTATTTGCTAAATCTGGCAACCTTATGACTAGGCAAGCCTCTACTTTGATTTGGAATAAATTGAACCAGGATGATTCTTCCTTCACAGTCCCTTGAGATGTTCTAGCTCTTCTCTGGAAAAGAGGTTAGGTATCTCACCACCATGGTTCTATACTTCTATTCCTTCAACTTTCTTTGCACATTTCATTCACCCCATCTCACTCTTACAATAAATATATGAATGTCCAAAGTCTACTAAGTAGGACTACGTTAGGTATAGAATCTTTTCAGTGACAGTGACAAAAGAATGCTGTTGTGGGGTCTGCACGTGTGTGCATAAAGGTGTCAACCTCTTAAGATAAAGATATATGAACAACACAGAATACATTGAGAGTTTTCTAGCAGCATGGAATTAAATTTGCATCTATGTTAATGGAGGCTACTTAGGTCCTGTATGAGTAGAATCGGTTCAGAAAAAGCTTTGAGTTCATCCCATAACCACTGTCTATCACAAGTTAAGAGCTGGAAATCCTGTATTTTAAATCAAACTACATGAAAATAATGTGAAAGTTTATCTGTTTGGGCGCTCCTTTTGCATATGCTCAAGAGTTTCAATTTCCAGTTGCAGTACTGAGAAAAAGAATTAAGGGAAACATCAGTATCTAGTTAATTATGTAAGACATCTAAAGCAGCGTTACTATTTGTTATTATTCCACAACAAGACAAGGAGCTTGATCCAGAATGAAAATCAACACATCAAGAAAGTTTTGTCATTAAAAAATTGTCACTTGTACTAAACAAAGTATTTAACAGTTGGTTTACACTTTGGTACAAGTTCACGTTCTCATTGTGGATTGGTAACAAAAAATTCACAGACCGGTGCCAGTCCAGCGACATTTGCGTAGCACTGATGTAAAACCCCCAGAATTTTATATGTCACACCTTCAATCTAATGGCATAAATGAAGTGATCTCCTCCTTCTGGCCATTTTGCGGACCGAAGAGCCTTTTACCTCCTTGAAATAAAGGCAAAACTATTTTCTCCATCCTAACAACCTAACTAAATATCTATCAAAACAATAGTTGCCCCAGTTTTAGAAAGAAGAGGATATGTGCTTACTCTTCTTGTCGTAAGTCATTGACGCTGCGGTCCAGTGAGATCATGTCACTTGCCACCATGTTAAATCCAAACTCTTTAATGCTGGCTTGAACTGCATGTTTGAATTCTGGTCCCAAAACCAATGGCTTGGCTTTCTCTCCAGGGCCACCAACCACTCCATGAGGCTCAGGTTCTTTGGGTTCAAAGTTACCGAGGATCCCTGGGCGTAGCACAGGATCTCGGTAGGTGAATGTCTGAGGCTTAAATGTGAGATACTGCCTCTGTATTATGTCTTTCTGGTTATCTCCTCCAGCATGGCGCTCTTGTTCATTTCTCGCCTTGTTTTTTCTTCTAATAGACTCTAAGTCCACTTCTACTCCTTCAACATGAGGCCATGGTACCACAGGTTTGAATCTGTCATCCCCAGGAGCTAATCCATTGCCTCCTCGGTTAGGCATGGGGTTATTGACATCTCTGTCTTCCTATACAAAAGGGAGGGGGATATACAATGAGTACATGAAGGCAAACCACAGCAGAGTTTATGATACGAATTTTCATGTTCATAAAAGGTTGAGGCAACAATAAAATGATTTAAAATGTTAAACAGAAGCAGGCTATTGATCAGGACTTCCCATTAAAAGATATCTTTTGGTGGGGGGAGGACATTCCAAGAAAGACTCTTTCTTTGCCTTACCATTCCAAAATAAATGAATGGATGCATTTTTTTTTTTTTTACTTCTCCCCTTCTAAAACAAACTTTCTATCAAAGACTTCTTAAGAAAGCACATAGTTATGGATTAAAGCAATGGGATTCTAGGAACTTTGACAAAAAAAGGACATTTAATAGGTCATGTACAACATGTGGTTTTCCCAGATGTCTGGTATATGATAAATAGAACTATTTGTCAGTAATACAGCCATATGGTGGCAGTGGTATTAGATGTCACCCATCACTAGGCTGGCTTCGTGCCTCTAATGACAGAGGGAAAGGCAGGGATATGCAGTCAACAGTCAGTATTTTCTCCCGAGTGAGAGTGTAGCTGAATTCAGAACTATAAAAAAATGAACAAAAACGCTAATGACTAAGCAAGTCAGTTCAGGCTTTTAGACCACACCCAGTACCTAGTTTGCCCCATTCCAGAGACAGCCCAAGTCAAAACAGCTTTTGCACATCAGGATATTCCTTAAGGGCTGCCTCGCTTTTCTGTGTGGACCTTCCTCAGCACCAATGCCAAGCTTTCCATCAGAAATCCTGAGTGCTTCTGCTTCTGAGCTATTCTATGTGAAGTGTTTGCTAAATCACTACCGTTCTTTGCACAGAGCAGTGTTTCTCAACATTAGCATCACCTCAGTGGCTTTAGACAATCCTGAGGTCTGTGTCCCACCCCCCTCAGGCTTTGTGATTTAATTGGTCTGGGCATTCAGAGTTTTAAAAGCTCCCCAAGTGATTTTACTATGCCTCCAAGCTTGAGAACCTCTACCTTAAAGGAAGAGCTGCTAGCTATAATTAGACAAGAGGATTATTGAGTATGCACAGCTGGGGAGGCAAGGTGAACTGCAAAATAGGCTAGCAGGTCGGCCGTTTCACTGCACACTACAATTATCTGATTCCTTCACAGATTCATAATCGAGTTAGTGCCATCGGACCAAGATGTGTCGACAGTGGCAGAGCTACCTTGAAGAGTTAAGTTAAAGACTTTAAAGAGTACAGAAGGTGCCAGGTATGATGTTGCGGCATAGGATGCTATCTGCTGGCAGTTTTAGAAACAAAGATCTCTTCAGAAAGCCAGTTAATCTGGGTTGCCCGGGTGGTTCAGTCAGTTAAGTGTCCGACTCTTGGTTTTGGCTCAGGTCATGATCTCGGGCTTCATAGGTTCCAGCCCTGCATCGGGGTCTCTGCTCTCAACGTGGAGCCGAGTTTGGATCCTCCGTCCCCCTCTCTCTCTGCACCTCCCCTGTTCATGTGCGCTCTCTCTCTTTCAAAAATAAACCAAGAAAAGAAAGAAAGAAAGAAAGAAAGAAAGAAAGCAAGCAAGCAAGCAAGCCAGTTAATTCAAATGTGAACTTAGTTCAAGAGTTGGTAATAAGGGCTAACGATTGATTTGAGGGGTGTCAAAAAGGAATTAAAAAAATGTCTTTGTTTAGGTAATGTAAGCACATGATAGAAAATTCAAAGGATCCAAAAGGGCATATAGTGAAAAACAAGTTTTCCTGACCCCCCCTTCTATAGAGGCAACCATAGCCAGCACTCAGTGAATCTTTCTAGAGAGGTTATATGCATGTATAAACGTACATATGTATATGTAACACAACATTTTAACATGGGACGTAGATTTTAATTGGCTCATTAATTAAAAAGGAAACCTGTACGATGTTACAAGTGGTTCAAAGGTGAATCCAAAGAACAAATATCTAAATATCAAGAATAGGGCGCCTGGGTGGCTCGGTCGGTTAAGCATCCGACTTTGGCTCAGGTCATGATCTCACGGTCCGTGAGTTCGAGCCCCGCGTCGGGCTCTGTGCTGACAGCTCAGAGTCTGGAGCCCGTTTCAGATTCTGTGTCTCCCTCTCTCTCTGCCCCTCCCCTGTTCATGCTCTGTCTCTGTCTCAAAAATAAACGTTAAAAAAAAAATTAAAAAAAAAATCAAGAATACTGCAAAGAATTTACAAATAGACACAAAACTGGTAACATCGGTTAATATCTACGAGGCAATAACCAATTGTACTCCACGGTACACAATTTCAATTTCAGGGGACAAGAATCTTTTGCATTACCATCAGTTTTCCATCATTTCTAGCACTGTAAAACAGCCCAATGATACTGAAAGGGCAAGATAACCTAGAAGCTGAGCCAGATAGTACACCTAGTAATCTTTTGGACCCATTTCAAAGCTTTTCCAGAATGTTCCTCCTGTAACACAAAACTAATTATAAAATTCACACTCAGCCTGATTACAGAAATGTGATACCTTTCTTCAGGCATGTGTAGGTAGATAAGGCTTCTGGATCAGCCTTCTAATCTTCACACACCTCAGGAGCAAGGACTTAGCTGGAGCCTAACCTGTGAGCCCTACTGATTCTGATGATGGAAAAAGTGTTCCATGTCTCCAATTCATCTCCTGGCTCTTTCCAGAAGAGAAGTGTTGTGGCAGTGTTGTAAGGAAATTCAAATAGAAAAATCATTACAAAACTCTAAGATACTGGACCCAAACTGTTGATGTTGAACGAAGTATAGCACATACAGAAGAAAGACAAGTCTCCCCAACCCCAACTTTTCACATCAAGACTCTAGTGAGTCATTAACTGGAAAGGTAAAAAATGAGGAGAAGGAAATGCCAATAAATACAGAAAAGTAGATTGGACAGGTCATTGGATGTCAACATCCATAACCATAGCATCCACTCTGCATGTTGCCTAAAATTCCATAAAGGGAAAAGGGCATATTGGAAGAGTATGGCACACAATAGTACCTAAAATCATAGTATGTGAATAAATGCATACTATGGTTTAAGCTGGCCTATGCTAATGCAAAACTTACAAATTTAAATATTTCTGAAATTCGCCCACCCCAACAAGAGAATATTTAATGGATTTAAATGTCATGCTTATCTTCCTCCAAAAGTTGATCTTTTCTTTAAGGGTTCTCTTATATTCCACTCTTGGTGTCCTTTCTAGTTCTCTTAGACGTGTACCTATCATTCCAGGGGCACCTGGGTGGCTCAGTCAGTTAAGCAACCGACTTCGACTCAGGCCATGATCTCACGGTTCATGGATTCGAGCCCCGCATCGGGCCCTGTGCTGACAGCTCAGAACCTGGAGCCTGCCTTGGATTCTGTGTCTCCCTCTCTCTCTCTGCCCCTCTCCAGTTCACACTCTGTCTCTGTCTCTCAAAAATAAATAACAATGTTGAGAAAAATATTTAGAAGTGTACCTATCATTCCACCTTTATTCTGGGTTAGGTCATTCTTTTCCAAGCATCACGACCCGATTTACACTGACCATTCCTGCATCCCATTTCCTCAGCCCACATCACACTTCTGATCTCCACTCCTTACAGTTGGTTGCTTCCTAAATTTCTACTTATATCATTCTTATTATATCTACTTATATCAATCTGGCACTAAATTTCTACTTATATCAATCTAAGTTTAAGACACCCCAAACTGAACTTACATTTACTTCACATCACAAACCCATTTCAATTACTGTCTTCCCTACTTTGGAAACTGGAAGCACCATCCACTCAACTGATCAGATCCAGAGCCTGCATTTCATCCGCAGCTTCTTGTTCTCTTTTATCTATCCTACTGGTATCCAATCAATCACTAATACCTATTAATTCCTATTGTCTTTGTAGCTCCTGAATCTGGCCACTTCTGTCCATTACCCTCACTGCCACTGTTTGAGTTCAGACCACCCTCACTTCTTAACAGGATTACTATAAAAGTGATAACTGATGACTATAAACACTATGTTCTAAGTATTTCATATATATATGCATATATATTTCATATATATATTTCATGTATTTTATATATTTCATATATTTCATACATATATTTCATATATATATTTCATACATATATTTCACATATATATTTCACATATATATTTCATATATATATTTCACATATATATTTCATATATATATTTCATATACATATGAAATATATATATATTTTTTTTTCACCAAGAATTGGTTCTGTGATTACCATCTCTATTTTACAGATAGAAAATCTGACAGAGGGACATTTGGGTGGCTCAGTCAGTTAAGCATCAGACTTCAGCTCAGGTCATGATCTCATGGTTCGTGAGTTCGAGCCCCGCATTGGGGTCTGTGCTGACAGCTCAGAGCTCGGAGCCTGGAGCCTGTTTCGGATTCTGTGTCTCCCTCTCTGTCTCTGCCCTCCCCACTCATGCTCTGTCTCTGTGTCTCTCAAGAATGAATAAACGTTAAAAAAAAAAAAAAAAAAGAAAATCTGACAGCGAAGTTACTTAACGTCAGAATCAGTACATCGTAGGGCCAAAATGTGAATCGAGAAGTCTGGCTCAAGAGTCCATGCTCTTAACCACTCTACTGTAGTGCTTCTCATTTTAATGCATGCACTTACTGTCTCTCTTCATTATTTATTCTACACAGCAGCCATAGTGACTTTCCTAAAATTCAAATATGACCATGTTACTTTCCCAATTTACAACACTCCACTGCTGGTCCACTTCCCTCAGGAGAGTTTATATTCTTTAACCAGGTTAATAAAGCTTTTCAGGGTCCAGCCTGCACTTACTTCTTCACCACACCCTCTAGAGGAGGAGTTAGTTAGCTTTTTCTGTAAAGGGTCAAGTTGTGAATGTTTCAGACCTTGCAGACCACAGGGTTTCCAATGCAATTATTCAAGTCTGCCATTATAATGCAAAAGCAGTCACAGATACATAAATGAGTGGGTATGGCTGTGTTCCAATAAAACTTTACTTACAAAAAGACAGGCAGTAGGATGGATGTAAAGCCACCACTCCCTCCCAACCCCTGCACTGGACTAAGTTCTGTGAAAAGGTAGGCGCCATGTCTAAAGTGCGCACCATCGCATTCCCAGTGCTTACCCTGGCACATAATTCCTCAATTATATTTACTGAATAAATTAATGAGTCCCAAAATTTCTCCTTTGGTTATGAGAGAGACTCTAAGAAGAAAAGGAAAAGACAGAATGGAGAATATGGAATAGGGAAGAGGGGCTTGGATCCCTCCAGGCCAGAAAAACTGAATTTGCTCACTTCTTGAAGCCTGTTATGTCATTAAATCTGAAAGCAAATAGGAGAATGGTCTAACCCCAAGTCAATTAAAAACAGTCATGTCAAATCTTAATGTTATAGGATTCAAAAAATGGCCACAAAGCAGTGTAACACTCAATTTCCCCGAGAAGGAAAACTACATAGTACTTCTTCCTGAGAGTGGATGAGAATCAGTAGATGACTTTGTGACTCACTGGCACTATATCATCTTCATAAGCACAAGCTGATTTACTCTATGGTCAAAAATCAATAAATCACTGTTGACTAGACATGGAAAAGAGACTCGGTAGATAATTGCTTAAGATCACTATGTTCCTAAAGGTGGAAACTAAAAAGGATAATCACTCACCATCAGACGGAAATATGGGATTATCAGAAATCAGGTCAGACTATTTACTTTCCATCTTACAATTTACAAAGTTCCCCCTTCACCCCCAGATTCTACTTATGTGTGGTATTTTTCCACGATAGCCATGCCTTGGTAGGAATATGAATACAAAGGGATTTAGAGAAATACTCTTGAGATATAAGCTTGTTTGGATTTCAAATTATAGGTGAACCTAGAAGACTTAAGCTCTCATTGACAAGCTTCTGCAGTCACATGGTCGCCTGAGAAATTATAATTTAGCTTTAGGAAGTAGTCACCGCTAACAACATTCACACTATTTGGTTATCATGCTGCATGAGCCACAGAACTTAAAAACATAAGTCAAATTTAATTTTACGGTTTAAAAACCCTCTTGATAAAAAACACTTTTAATTAGAAAAATTACATCAGCATCTTTTCTCTAGCTCCACTTTCTTCTGCTCCTTCTAGGTGAGTAACGGGGACAAAGATCAGGGACAGAGGTAGTAAAAACAAGGAGGTGCCTAAGTTCAGAAGACACAGGGTATGCCTGTAGGCTGGACCTCTCCAGACTCTCATCATATGTGGCAGAAGGTGGGTGGGAGAGTGGGTGCTCCAGCCTCGGTATCCTTGTCTCTCTCTGATTAGCTAGAGCTGTGGATTCTTAGCTAACTCATCCCCGCTGACGTTTTGTGCTGACTGAATTCCATTCACTCTTGCTCCTTTCAGAAGACTGATAGTGACTGCATTGGGGGGTGGGGTCAGTGGCTCTGTTGGTCATGAGAGGTGGGGACAGGGGTCAAGTGAGTTGTCTGTGTTTAATTAGAGCTGAAACTAGAAAAATCCAAGGTTAAACCGAGACCTTACCAGTCCTTCAATTCCTAAGAGGTTCTCCCTTATGGCAAGAGACCTATTCCAAGTATGTTTGAAGACCCATAAACTAGGAAGAGACTTTAAGGCCAATGGCAAGGCCTCTGTCAGCAACTCGGGTAGAATTGAAAATGGAGAAGGGTGTGAGGGTGTGTATCACCCTTCTGAAAGAAACAGACTCACATAGTAGGGATTTCTATTCTCTACCCCCCTACAACCCCTTTGTAAGTACCAGGCCAGGTTATAAACCAAAAGGTAACAGAATAGAGAAAACAACGTTTGACATCACAATAACGGCCCCACTGAAAGAAATCCAGGTCAGCACCTCTAATACTATGTTAGGCTTTGGCAGGGTAGCTACTAGTCACAGGCTAAGTACTGTACAATAAGCCAGAATGACCCAGACTTCGTCTAGGCACCACAACATCTAGACTAGACCGTGGAGACCAGCCTATCACATATAGCTAATGGTTAGTCCTTTTATTTTCTCTCAAAACTTACGATACCCTACGGCAACCATAGTTACAAATGGGTAAGTTAGTGTGGTTGTTCTAACCACCTAATGGAAAGATTTTACCAGGTTCATACGGGGGCATTTTGAGTCAATTAAATGCCACCCCTCCTTAACCAAATAAGCAAAATACAAAGTGCAGTATATAATACAGATCTATCCTGTACTATTGTGAACACTACTGAAATTAATAGGTGTTCTCCTAAAAAGTTGACTAGGTCATAATTTGAACATTTAGTCATCATAATAAAAGAGAGATTTCTGTTATAAAAGAGCCTCCCAATAAACTCCATAGCTGTGCAACTAGTCGGTTTTTGCAGATTTGGATTTCCATGCATATCACATGTTATTTCTGCATCGACATAATTTTCTGAAGATCTCTGCACATCTTGAATAATCACGGTCAACTACAGAATATCTGGATATGGCAAATTTTAAGTCTTGGGCTCTTTTCAAAATTCAAAACAAAATTTAGTTCGACCAAAGTAAATGATCGAATTGGTGAAATTATAAAATCTACTTTTAAAAACCAGGTCAATGCATTGCATTTTTAAAGGTATCAGGCTAAAGTACAAAGTCCTCAGTAATAAACATTTTCAACTTTCAACATAGAAGTTCAAACCGTAATTGAAAAAAGGGAGAGTTCACATAATATCCTTCTCCATATGAATACTATTATCTCTAATGCTCTATGTCGCAAATGTGAAATGACCATTCAGCACCAGTAGTTCAAGCCAGCAGTTCTAAACTCAGGAATCGGCTCCGGATAAGTGCCCCCGCAGTCCTATGAATATTTCGAACACCGCTCTTCCTGAATTGCCTTAGTATCTGTTTACATGCTTCTCCCAGTCAGACTGAGGGCTCTTTGAAGACAGTGAGTGTGGATCTGCGTGTCCCCACACAGGGTAGACAGTAGGTACCCAGTTCATGTTCGTCACAGACTGAGTAAAGGGAGAACACTGAGCTGTGGGTCATCTCTTCCTGTGTTAACGGAATGTAAACGAACTTTGGAGCCACTGTCTTGTGCCACTGCTTGGCTTGATTTAAGCTAGCATTTTGAGAATCCAAATGAAATAACTAAAAACATTACTTTCCCTACAAAAACACTGCAAATCTAAAATTCGAATAATCCTTTTTTTAGTTGCTTCTCTTCTTCAGATTTGGATAAATCATGTCGGCAAGTGAAATTTGTTACTTCATGGAAAATGAGTACTTTATTTAAACACGAGAAAGTAAATCTGCTGGTGTTCGTCTTAGTCCTCTAAGCCAATTTATCTTGCAAACGGTTTCCAGCTAAACTTGGTACTTGTTTTAAAACAGTAATAAGATAGGGCTTCTAAATCAGGTCAGAAAAATATCAGATAATAAATACTCAAGGGGGAATAAATTAAGAGAAATAAGCAACTAAAGGACCCAAATATAGGTTAATGTCTCCACCAGGAAAAGAACAAATTGGTTATCCTTTTACAAAAAACAAAACATTTTTATTTGGAAGACTGTTTAATGGTCCAGACAAGTAACTTGTCTATGAAACGTGAATTTTAAACATCTTTATGCAATCCAAATATTTTTTATTTTCCAGAGACCTTATGAAAATGCATGCCTTAGCTCATGAACTGAGTCATGTATATTTACAGGCTTAAAACAAGTACTTCTCTTGTGAATATTTAATATTAAATCTTTAACTGATTTGAACTGAATTTTAAGAATCAAACATGAATATCAAGCAATGGTCAAGAGATCATTTTTCAGTATATTTCAAAATATACTGAACAAAGCCATAGCTGTCAAAGTTCATGCCATCATTTCAGTGGTAAGAGCGCTGATGTCAAGACAAGGCTATAAATACAAGGGACACCAATATCATTTAAAAGCTCCAACTTCCATAGGTACTAAAAGACAGATTATAATACCTCTTAGAAATCATAAAAGGATGTAGAGAATAGATTTTAACTCTCTCTGTTTGGGAGCCAAGCAATTACTGAGTTTTGAAAAGAAAGCTCCTAAGAGAAGCTTTTCATTCTAAAAATTTTCATTCTAAAAATAGCAAATAAGTTACATAAAATATTTTAATAAAATTGTCAATATTTTACAATAAATATTCTAGTACATTACTACAAAATGACCTGTCTAAAAATAAGAAAGGTATTGAAAAGGAAGAAAAAAAAATGAGAGCAAAGCAATGAGAGAAAGATTATAAAATGAAATCTGTGCAGATTTTTAAACACATGAATAATTTATGCACGCATATATATGATATATGCACATGGAGAGAGGAAAGACACATTTAAAAACCAAATAGCTTAGTGGGATAAGAAATAAGAAATTAATCAGGCTGAATGGACCCTTCAAAAGAACATTACGACATTTCATCAGGTGGAGAAAGGAAGAACTACTTAAGAGCTGAATTGATTGAAAATGAGGTCCCATCTGTTCCTCTTCTGCCCACTCACTTGATGTTCTAGAACCTTCTTTCAGTTTATGCCAATTTTACTTTTTTACCTAGAAGAGCTAAGAATTATTCTTTACTCTCTTTCTTCGATCAGCTTCAAAAGAGCAATCCCTACATCAATCCTTGGGGATCACAGTGTTAACACTTTTTCTTAAACCGAGGAAAGTGTTTATTTAGTCCTATCCTTTGATTCATAGTTCCAGTACAATGCACTTCAGAATCAGATACCTGCCAAAGCTAAGCAGTTTAATTCTTAATTCTCCTTCACATCTAGCAATCCCAGGGAAAGCATATAATGATTTCCAAATCCTCCTGAAAACTTTATTGGAAATTATGTCACCAACAGAACCATTAATAATTCTTATGACACCAAGGAAAACATTTTACTGAGTGAGAGCAGAATGAGGTCAAATGCGGTATTTGTGTTGGGAGAGAAGGTCTGTAATACCCTTTTGAAAGCTGAAAAAGCAATGTCCTATTATCCCTCTAGGGGAGAAATTCTAGAATGAATACAGCACTCCCACATGAAGTGTTACTACTTTCTGCAGCTGGAAATGCATAAAACAACAGCCTTTCCTCTAGTGCTTCCTTGCATTGCCCTGAAGCTTGGCTTTCATAACAACTCAGGAAAAGGTACTTTAATGCACAGCTTCAGAACACATACATTTTGACTGGTGTCAGATAATCTTCTCTTGTGAATCTTAGGAAGAAAAATCTCCTCAAGAGCAAGAGTACCTCAAAGTTTTCAGGGTGGAGCTATCATTTAAAAAAATTTTTTTAATGTTTATTTTTGAGAGAGAGAGAAACCAAGTGTGAGCAGGGGAGGGGTAGAGAGAGAGGGAGACACAGAATCGGAAGCAGGCTCCAGGCTCTGAGCTGTCAGCATAGAGCCCGACGCGGGGCTCGAACTCACGAACTGCGGGATCGTGACCTGAGCCAAAGTTGGATGCTTAACCGACTGAGCCACCCAGGCGCTCCATGGAGCTACCGTTTTAAAGCGTGACACAACATTTTACTACCATGTCATGACTAGATATCCACTTTAGGAGGATGGGTCAAGGAAACGGATTTTGTTTTTTTTCTGTGAGACAGGAAAAATACATTCAGAGTAGATGGAGGTTATTTACGTAATAAACTTTGTCGCATTTTACTTTTCAATTACCAATTACTGATTTCAAGGGGGAATGCCTATCCCATGATGCTCTGGTTTATCCCAAGTGTTTCTTGGCATTCAGATTAGTATTTACATGTGTCATTAAAGGTAAAAGAACCGTTCTTTGAGTTTTCCAAATATTACAGGGCTACCGCCTGCCAGGCACTGCGTGCCCTACCACGGAGAGAGACACAGAGGTGGAAGGGAGGTCTGAGCGGGCTGTAAGTGACTGAATCTTTGCTTCGAAGCAGCGCACGCTCCCCCAGCACAAAGACGGTGAACGGTTGGTGGGCAAGGAGGCAGGGGTAGAAAGTGGAGTTTGGCAGCTATTCTAGACGGAGGCAAAAGCACACAAGCATAAAAGCACAAATGGTTTGGTGTAACGGGTGCAGGGGACATATGGGGAGGTGGCAGGAGAGGAGACGAGATACTGGCAGTATCAGAGTGCCTCTTAAGACGTGCCAAGAAGTTCAGGCTTTATCCCCTTAGAAATGGGAGCCCTGAGAGGGAAGCATGCCAGAGCAGAGCTGAATTTTGGAATGAGTACTCTGATGGAGCAAATGAATGGGAAGAGGTGCCAAGATGTTTTCAGTGGGAGAAGAAAAACAAAAGCTTAGAAAATATGGGAGAAAGTAACGCAGGAGAGAATTTCAAGGAGTGGACAACGGGGCTATAAACTGCAGGCAAGTTGTTACATCAATGAGAATTCCAAGGTCTGAAGGTACGGGCGATGGAGGTATTTTAGTCTCGGTTCTGCAGCATGAGTCACTCACCAGCTCTGTGCTCTACAACGCTGGCAGAGGCCCCAGGAGTGTGGATCTAGAGGGGCCTCGGGACTCCTCACAATCCTCTCCTACCCAGCTGCAGATGGAACTATCCTATTTTCTATCATCCAGAGCACCTGAGGCATTTCTGTGACCCTCCTGTTCTGCCCAAGACATTCCTTTGGAATAGTTTAATTGATGGATGCCAAATATGTGCTGAGCACCTATGCTGTACCCGGCTACAGGGCTACGGTGATGCACAGACACATCCCTGCTCTCGTGGAGCTTTCTGTCCAGTGGGGGACGCACAGAACTAGTCATAAAAATATGCTGTTGTAAGAGCCTTTTGGGGAGGGTTGGTCCACCCTACTGGTGGAAAGGCTTCCTTGAGAATGAAGCACTGCTGAGCAGAGGTCTGAAGGAGGAGGAGAAGCGAAGTCAGTGAAAAGAGGAAAGAATATTCAGGGAGAGGACCTGCCACGCAAAGTCTTTACGGCAAGAAGTCTGTGGTAAGGAGGGAGGACTACATGCGGCTGGAGTGCAAAGAATTAGGCAACCCTGGCGCCAGATGAGGCAGAACGTTAAGTAGTGGCCAGACCAAGCGGGGTCTGGTGTCGTGGTGGTTGACCTTGGTTTCATATGGGGCCCTGAGCAGCCAGGTCAGTTTTAATGCTCCTACAAGAGATGGGAACATTCTGAAAAGAGCCGACTGGCTGGGGAGTAAGAGAAGAGACTGGAAGGAGGCCAGAGAGGATGAGGGTTAGTTAGGAAAAGGAGAAATTTCATGAAGGGCTGGATATGGGCAGTGTCAGGGATGGCTCTAAGGCGTCTCACGTACAACTGGATACTGTCTATTCACTGAGAGGGGAAGCTCTGAAAAAGACAGAAGTTCAAGACGATGATGCCATTCTTGGACATGAGGACGTTAAAGTGCTTCTGAAACATTCAAGAGAAGATGGAAAAACAGTTGGTATCTCAGTGACTGGACTGGAGAAGATACATTTGGCAGACATCTTTATATAGGTAATAACGGACATAAGGACTTGGATGAGTCTACTCGTTAAGAGGCCATAAAATGGGAAGAGGAGAGGGCCACGGACCTTCTCCTTGAGAAATCCAACCCTTAAGAGACTGGTGGAGGAGTGTGGGACTACCAAGCAGCCCACATAAGAGGAGGGCTGGATTTAGCGAGACCCACTCCAGTGGCGTAATGGAGTCAACAGCCCAGAGTCACTGGGCTGAGGTGTGGGGTGGCAGGTGTGGAAACGGTACCAGCAAAAGTAGGCTACGTTTGTGAAAAGTCGGCCAGTAAAGAGAACAGAAATGGAGAGGTGGCTGGAGGAAATGAGGTGGGGTGAGAGGGTTTGGTTTGTTTTTAATGGGCAACTCCTGAGCATCTGCAAAAGAAAGGCAAGAGTAAAATATTCAAACACATGTGAGAGGAGGAATCATCAAAGGGTAGGGAGTTTCTGACACTGGGGATAGGGGGGAGCCAAAGCAGAGGTGGCATTAGCCAGGTCAGGCGGAGGGCAGCCCTTCTGTTGTAATGCCAGGGATGAAATGGGTGCAGACACAGGTACTTTGCTCTTCCTTGGGATCCAAACCCTCTCTGCTGCTGTCTTTATTACTCCAACAGCCTTCCTGATCTAACCTATTCTACTACCTGGAATCAGACTTACCTTTGCTAAACAATGCTTTTCACAGTGCAGGTCAGAGATTTCTTTCAAACAAACAAAACAAAACAACAAACAAAACAAAACAAAACAAATTGAAAGTCTTCCCAGCTTTTTCTAACACATCAGGTTCAAAATCCTTTGCCTGGCCTTCTAACTGTCACTCTTGGTTACTCATTCAAGCTGTCCCCCATACTCTAGTCAGCTGGACCCTTTCAGGACATCATAAAAGCACATCTTCAGCCCGGCCTCTAGTTTGGTTCACGCTGTCAGCCTTAGCCCCCAGCACTGCCCTGTCGCCCGCCTTTTTCTCTCTAGGGTTCAGTTCCAATTCCTTTGATGAAGATTCTTCTCTGCCATCTGTTCGGGTTCCAGTGATATTTTCCCTCTCATGAATTTTGACTCCTTAATACTTTCATAATTCTCTGATTATCCCATGTGCTAGTTTTTCTTCTCCAATCCGATGAAAAGCTCTACATGAGGAGAGTATTAGTCTTTCACTCCTTTTGAGCAGTAAGAGTTTGTATTAGGTATCTTCCTTTCTCCTAAATTCTCTGACATTTCTATTTTCCTTATTCTTAAACCCATATGCAAAATAACACCTATTCTACAGGAAACATGCTCCCTGGGTTCTGTATTTTAGAAGGGAGTTCTGCCTTATGTGGTTTAGACGGATCTTCGATGAACAGCAATGAAAAGTTTGATTGAAAAAAAGAAAATAACCGGGGGCGCCTGGGTGGCTCAGTCGGTTATGCGTCCGACTTCAGCTCAGGTCATGATCTCACGGTGTGTGAGTTCGAGCCCCGCGTTGGGCTCTGTGCTGACAGCTCAGAGCCTGGAGCCTGCTTCGGATCCTGTGTCTCCCTCTCTCTTTGACTCTCCCCTGCTCGCACTCTGTCTCTTTCTCTTTCTCAAAAATAAACATTAAAAAAAATAAATAAATAACCAGACATAGGTAATTATGTTACATTCTCAGGGGGCTCACAACAATCCTACGATAGGTCCTATAATTTTATTTTCACATTTTATAGTTGAGGTGGTCAAAGATTAGAGAGACTGACATGTCCGAGGTCACATAATTCATAAGTGACTAATCTAGGACTTGAACCCTCATAACTACAAGTCCTGAGCATTTAGCCACAAATGCTAAGCTACTTGACATACAACTGCTTGGTGATCACTTCCACTTTCTAGAAATTTATTAAAAAAATTCAGTTGAGAGGCCTTTAAAAATGTTCAACTAATAGACACTTTAATGTCTCTTTATTCTCCTTTTTCATCGCATTTATAAAGTCTGCCTTTGGCAACTTCTTACACCAAAGAAATGGCCCATTCTGACAGTCTAAACAATGAGATCTGCCTTGTCAAAGGCTTTTTCGCTCCTTTAATGCGTTAGATGATTTCCCCTGACAGCGTGTGAAATAAGGGGAAGACATTTTGAACTAATTTTACACAAAGAATTAAATCAGTCTCATAAGTAAGGGCTGAAGTATTTTTGGTCCTGCTAAGCTGACTCTTGTAACCGATGTACTACTGTGTATTCTGAGCTGTTCAAACTCCCGCTAAACAATACTCTTGGCCTTTTTGTGACTAAAAAGCATTGCTACAGCCGTGGAATAAAACCAAATTCCTCACAAGCCTGTGACTGTGGCTTCAGTAATAGTCTACTCTAACCGAAAACTTATCAAATGGCTCCATGAAGATGAGAGAATTCTACCCTCAGGGAGGAGTTTACTCCTACATTTTTCAGGACGTGCTGCCCAGATACAAGACCAGAGCTCCATTTTTTTTTTTTTTTCCGCTTTTACGATGTAAGTGGTCTCACTTAGGGACAGAAGGGAAAAACCCTCCCAGAGTGTGTATCCACAAACACCACAGTCTGTCTTCTAGGATATGGGTGGGCGCTCACTATGAAATTCCAAGGAGGATTAGGAGTCGCTTATCAAGTCACTGCTTTCAGAGAGGATTCAGGGTGTTTCCCTCACCTATTCTGCTACAGCATGAGGTAGGTTATGTTTACATTAGAACATGAAAAATAGGACACAGTCAACTTTAATTTTCCATTTCTTCCCAGTTCCATCTCTTAATCTTGCTAACCACCATCTTTTAGAAGTGAAAAGCAGTATTCTCATTTTAGCATAACTATGTTTGTAATGCTTTCATGTCTTTCTGGAAAACCTTAAAATGATAAACCCAAGAAACTTTTTGGCACTTTGGGAGAAGGCACCACAGCAGCTGTTGAGCAACAGGAAGCAATCCCACCAGTTAGCTGAGAGAAGCCGGTCAAGCAGATATATGCTAAGTTTAGCTGTTCTAACACATTCCAACCAACTTCATTTGGTCACACATAAGCTACCAAAGTAGTACAGCTGAAATCTGAGATCCTTTTGCAACTGAAGGTGAAATTCTGGCAAAAAAATATGCACAGTACTTGGAATGGTCAAGTCTCACCCAATACCTCAATTTTATTTTGACATAACCTTCTGATGACCCTAAGTCATTTTTTTTGTTTTGTTTTGTTTTTGTATAAACAAGATTTCCCTTTACCTGGCACAATTAAGGTAAGCAACACATTTATCTTTGCATCTATGAATGAATGGAAAAAGGAGGCTCACTGTTACTATAGTATATCCAAAGATAGCCTGCTAAAGATAGCCTGCTAAGGTGTCAGTCATAAGCATTGTCAAAGTAGCAAAATTAGCAAAGAACCTCCAAAGCCTTAAGCAGAAAAATGGAACAGATTTTAAAAACAGTGATAAAATCAGCTTATCACTGGAAGCATTTTATTGAATGCTGATTCAATTCACGATGATGATGATAGGGTGAGAAGGAGGTTGAAGAATCCTTACAATGTTAAAAGCGCTATTTCAAGTGCATTCCACTCATCTCTTTTCATCCTTGAAATAACCCTTTTAGCCAGGTACCGTCATTATCCCATTCTCCAGATGAGAAAAATGAGGCACAGAGTTTAAGTAACTTGCTGAAAACCATACACTCAGGTGGTAGTAGGGACAGGATTCAAATCCAGGGTCTGTGGCTTCAGAGCCCATGCAATTAGCTATTACCCTCATGGGGGGTGCGGGGTGGGGGGAAGGCATCCATAAGGTCTTTATAACTTTTAGCTACATCAAGTGGTAGGTACCTTTAAGATTTTATAAATACCAAAACCTAAATATATTCCTTAGAACCAGTTCATTTCAGAAGTTCATTTTTTTTTTCCTAAGTTTATTCATGGGGGCAGGGGGTGGTAGAGAATCCCAAACAGGCTCCACGCTGTCAGCGCGGAGCCTGATGCGGGGCTTGAACTCACGAATCAAGAGATCATCACCCTAGCCGAAGTTGGATGATTAACTAAGCCACCCAGGCACCCCCAGTTCATTTTAATAAAGTTTCCTTTATGTTAAAACCAATACAATGCTCTGAACAAGAATTCGTAGAAAGATAGTTCAGAAGGGCTTTTTTAATAGAAGTAAACTTCTGGAAATCCGATTCACACTTCAAAAAGTAGTAGTAACTAACTGAGGCCCACTAGCCTAGGTGAATATCAGGATGAAGGTAAATGTAATATACCTTAGAATGATACACTCATATGATTTTATTTCTACAGAGAAAAAAAGAAATGATTTTCAGTTAGTCACTTTGGCACCTAAGACAATCAAACTGAGCTGCTATGCTTGCTCTTCTGATTTCACAGAGACAGAGAATGGTTTTCAAATATCGTCTATTTGTCTGCCACTGGCGAATATGAAGTAGATAAAATAGGGCTTTTCAAATTGACACTAAGGAAGAGTTACCACCATCTCTACTCCCTGAGGCATGTGAGAGTTTCTGAGAGGCACCCTCGGTCTGATCACAGGCAGGTCTCACTAAGATCACATTTTCAACAAGTTTCTTGCACAGCTTCTTCAGGCTCTGCTTGTTGCTAGCCTTCTAGAAAGCTAAAAGGCAGTGATGACCTCAAGAATCATAAAGTCTTTTTAGCAACATATCAGTGGTTCTCAATCTTTTTAGGGTCATGAAGATCTTGGACACTCTCCTAGGGGGAAAAAAACCTCAAAAAACCAGTACAATGTTGGTAGAGTTCTTTGTAGAGCCATCTGACTGTATGTATCAAAATCCTTTAAAACGTTCATTTTTTTCTCTAACTGCCAAATTTCAGAGCTGGAAATATATCCTAGGGAGATAACTCTAATTACAGAAAAGACAGTATGCATAAATATTCACTGCAGCATATATTAGCAAATATACTAGAAACAAATAGAATGTTTATAACGAGAGAATGGCCAAGAAAATGATGTTACCTTCATACCACTGGATAGTCTATAACTATACAAATGTTTGAGAAAAATAATTCTTTGGGAAAATTCTTATGATTTAATGTCAGTTTTTAAAAAGTAGAATACAGGGGCGCCTGAGTGTCTTAGTTGGTTGAGAGTCCAACTTTGGCTCGGGTCATGATCTCATGGTCTGTGAGTTTGAGCCCCGCATTGGGCTCTGTGCTGACAGCTCAGAGCCTGGAGCCTGCTTTGGATTCTGTCTCCCTCTCTCTCTGCCCCTTCCCTGCTCACACTCGGTTCTGTCTCTCAAAAATGAATAAAATGTTAAAAAGTAGAATACATACATTGAATATATATACTGCTTATACCATATAATCTCAAACATGAAAAAAAAAACACAAAAATGACTACTAAGAAAGTTAAAAGTAGTGATTGTCCCTGGAGGTGAGATTTTAGATGATATTTTCTCATCCCTTGGTTTTCCTTATTTCCAATACTGAGCATATGTTTGTATAAAGTTGTTAAAAATTATTAGTTTCCTCCTAAACTTGTTTTAAAATTTACTGACAAAAATCCATTAAAAACAGTTTATAGTAGTAACTTGAGATTTTGTTTTCCATGAGGAGGATCTACATCAATAAACTGTAGAGCTGGTTGACTACCAAAGAGGTCACCGTGCATAATTTAGTGATAAAGAGGGGATATACTACAAGCTCAGCTGAGAGATGGCTCAGAGAAACAATACTTATGATCACAAAAAGATTAAGCTAAAAGTTCATACACAAGGTGCAGGTAGCACATTTTTCAGTTGAGTACACTACCAAACTTTAGGGAGCGTTAAAAAAACAAAACCAGGGGCACCCGGGTTGCTCAGTGTGTTGAGTGTCTCTGCTTGGGTTTTGATCTCACAGTTTTTGAGTTAAAGCCCCATATCCGGCTCTTTGCTGTCAGCGCAGAGCCTGCTTCAGATTCTGTCTCTCTCTCTCTCTCTCTCTCTCTCTCTCTCTCTGCCCCTTCTCCGCTCTTTCTCTCGCTCAAACAGAAACAGACATTTTTTAAAAATTAAAAAAAAAAAAGAAAAAAGAAAAACAAAACCAAAGGACAGCTTTAAATTTTTTAAAAGTACAAAAAACAGAGCACAGGGAATTCAATGACTAATCACTTGGTCAGTTATCAACTCCTTAAAAGCAAAGAGGAAAGAATTATGTTGGAGGACATCCTCTAAAACAAGTCATTCACGAGGTAGAAGCCCAAGTGCTTTATGTGAACATGCATACATCTCTTTCAAAAAGAATACTTTATCACACTGTTCTCTATTGATCTCTCTTGCTTATTCTTGCTTCCAGTACATCCTCAAGATACTTCTTTAAAGGGAGTTAAATTTAAAATTTTTTAATTAAGTTAAAAAAAAAATTAAAGAAGTTGTGGGGTGCCTGGGTGGTTCAGTTGGTTAAGTGTCCGACTTCAGCTGAGGTCATGATCTCACAGTTCACTAGTTCAAGCCCTGCATCGGGTTCTGTGCTGACAGCTCAGCGCCTGGAGCCGGCTTCAGATTCTGTGTCTCCCCGTCTCTCTGCCCCTCCCTGCTCATTCTCTCTCTCTGCCTCTCTCTCTGAAAAATAAATAAAACATTAATTTGTTTAAATTAAAGAGGTTGAATTAAAAGCACCTCATTTCTAGCTTACAGAATATTGTAAAGCAAAGAAATGTTACCGGTTCCCAAAATTCAGTGCAATGAGAAATGATTAAGTTTTAAAAAGTGCGGAACGAACATACTGAAAGTATTTCGAGTTCCTCCAACAAAAATGAAGACCAGATATATGCCTAAAGCAAGAAGATAACAAATAGTGTACTTACAAATGCAGGCTGACCTAATTCAAATATAAATCAAGCATTTCTTGTGCTGAGAACACTCACTCCCCCGCAAAGGGACGGGGTACACCCAGTAGGAGGGAAGTGGCAGTTGGTTGTCAATGACACCCTATTCCAGCCCTTGCCATCCACAGCTCTAAACTGACAGGTGGAAGTGGGATCTCTGTGAACCAGGCCACTTCTCGGTCTCCAACTTCACACGGAGGACAGACTGCTGGGACAGCTGGGGAGCAGGCTAAGAGAGCAAGGAAAAAATCTCGGGATGACGGATGCATGTTGAGCGTCAAAAAAGAACAGTTTACCAAAGAACGCCTTGAAATTCAGGAGTTCCCAAACTTGAGTTAATGGGAAGACTATCTCTTGCACTGACCTGAGAACCATCCCAAACATGGTTACCAAGTGAAGTAGAGTAAAATTCTGACGACTGAATGAGGGACGACAACCACGCGATGCCTCAAATGAACAGTATGAAAGTTATCTGCACGTAAGAATTTTGGCCCAGTCAATAGCATACAAGGTAAGGAGCTGAAAGCTGATTAAATTGGGTTAAAAAAAAAAGACTGGGCTTATGTTGAATGGCATGAGAACAAGCTTCTCTGAATGTGAATTCTTCAACAGGAAAAACAAAAGGATAGCCAGGAAGAAAACAATGGTCTTTGTCAAGAACAATTTGCTTTGGAGAAACTATAGCAAATCCACTGGACACGCTGTGAACACTGCAATAATCACCCAGAACCCCTCCAGGACGTACGGACTAAACTCCCCCAGCTGCTGAGATTGCTGGTGGAGAACGGCCCTCACTGTCGGCCCTTGTTGGGATCACCCCTGCTGAAGAAACAGCCTTGCCCAAAGTCAAGCCTCCTTCAGGGACGGTCTGCATACAGTCATTGGTCGCTGCAGAGGTTAAAAGGGCCAGCCTCCCTGCTCCAAGTTGGAACAACTCTGAAGAACCGTCCTAGCTTGAGAGCCCTCCATGGGGTTGGCTGAGAACTTTGCAGAGACGGTTTACAGCTCAACTTCTCGGTGTATTTGTGCTTCCAACCCGTTCCCTCAGAGGTGTTGAGCCCCAGACACCCTCTCCAATAGAACCCGCATCTGAACCTCCATCTCAGAGTTGGCTTCCCGGATAACCCAACCTGTGGCAGAAGGCTAGACTTGCATTTTCCTCGAAAAGTCATTCCAGAAGCAGACACTACATATATTTAAATCCATCTCCTCACTTATAAATATGGAATAATATGGGAGTACAGGGTTACTGCAAAGATTAAATGCAGTCACGTATAAAATACTGAGTGCCTAGCAACACCAGATATGCAATATAATGTCACATCATTATTAAATATTAAAATGGTTTTCAAGTCAGGATTACTGTTTAACACCTTCTGAAGAAATGTAGGGAAGGTGTTGTAGAGAATGGGACTTTGAAAATACAAAAAAAAGTTATCGTTCATTTTTTGCTTCCCAGTCAACATTTTCCCCGTTTCTTCACATTTTTCTCTCTGTGCCAGTTATTCCACATTACATTGTGATCAAATTATGAAAATGTCTTAGGAGGAGAAAATGGAAGTGGGGATATTACCCAAAGCAAAACCGATCTCACACGGTCCAACACTCCTGAGACTGACGGGGGCGGTAGGTCCTGGATTTGTTATTTGAAAACACAAACCTACAAACTGACACCGATTTCTCCCCAAGATTCTCAGGCAAAGGGTCTGGGGGTATAGGAATTAATAGGTTTATCAACTCCTCAGGTAGAAGAAAAACTGCAAAGAAATCTTAAACTTCAGAATTTTATTTTTAGTAGCAATAATACTCATACTATATCATCAGCAAGAATACTGACACAGTATCAGTATTTCCACTAATACAGTAACTTTAAACATACATATATACGAAGGAAGTAGGCGAATCTAGTAAGAACCACAATTTTCAGAATAAGAGACACAAATGTATTCAAAAAAGCTGAAGTTAAATTTAATTACAAACGTCAATATGATGATTAAAAAAAGTAAACATACTTCCTAGCCCCATCTGCCGAAAGGGCTTAAAAGCAATGAGGGGAAGGAAAAAGTAAAAAAAAAAAAGAGGTTAGAGTGGGAGAGAGCCAAAGCAGAAGAGACTCTTCAAAACTGAGAACAAACTGAGGGTTGATGGGGGGTGGGAGGGAGGGGAGGGTGGGTGATGGGTACTGAGGAGGGCACCTGTTGGGATGATCACTGGGTGTTGTATGGAAACCAATTTGACAATAAACTTCATATATTGAAAAAAAGAAGCAGTGATATAAAAGAATGAACATGCCCAACCCTTAGAACTTGATTACGAAATACCATGCCCCACTGAACAGAACCGAGCTGCTTGGGGAAGTGGCTGATTCTATGTCTGAGGCAAGAAATCACAAGGTAAGTCAACCTGGTTGTGTCAGAAAGAAAAGTAGCACTGAAAACAAAAATGGGGAAATTTGTTTAGTGAGATCTACTCCAAACAGGGTAATTATAAGGGAAGAATTAGACATTTACACCTTGACTTTTTAGAATGAGCTATAGACCATCCACGGTTGATGAAGGGAGGCTCACCTTTGCAGAAGAATGCCAGCTAACCATGTAGATGAAACCATCAATTCTGACTGAACAAGTCTCCGGCAGCGACCAAAGGATGCTGAAACCTTTGGGTAAAAGGTTGTTGGGGGAAAAGGATATTCACATGGTCCCAAAGTAGTGCTCACATGCATTTGCTACCAAAAAAAAAAGAGATCTGGCAGCTACCACTATAAATAAGCGATTCAATAGTATCATTAATAATGGAATCATCTGACATAATTTACCTCCCAAAGTGAGGCAATATGAAGTCCACGCATCAAAGAAGTATTTTTAACAATGTTTTACCAAATCAAATCAAGACCTATAGAGGTAAGTCTACGTATACAGGAAGAAAGGGAGGGAGAAGAGAAAGCAAGCGAATTTGTCAAAAGATTAATTGTCCAAGAGGTGTTGAATCCAAGAGGTGTTCACATGGATGCTCGTTGTATTGTTTTTTCAACCTGTGTGTGCATTTAAGGTGACATACAATGTTGCATTAGTTTCAGGTGTAGAACATAGTGATTAGACAGGTCTATATGCTCTGCTATGCTCATCACAAGTGTAGCCACCACCTGTCACTATACAACGCTATTACAATACCATTGACTATATTCCCTACCCTGGACCTCTCACCCCCGTGACTTATTCATTCTATAACTGGAAGCCTCCCACTCATTTTCACCCATTTTGTCCATCCCCTGCCCCGTTCTTGCATATCTGAAGAAAATTTTTATTATAAAACACTAGAGAGTAAAAAGGGTTTTTTTTTGTTTTTTGGGTTTTTTTTAGTTCTTTGAATAATTTAGTTTGACATATTTTGGACTGGGGGTCTCATTCATGAGAGTGTTAGTTTTAGTCCAAAAGGGAAGTAAAGGAATTCCTAAAAAAAAAAAAAAAAAAAAAAAAAAAAAGCATACACAATGCATTGCATAATTCTTTTTAATTCAGTAACATTTACATTATTGACCAGACATACTCAAGAATTACACAATTGTTTTATGTGAGAACCAGCAGGTCTGCTTTTCTTGGATCAAAATTAAACTATCACAATGAAAGCACACAAATCTTGCTGTACTAATAAGAAAAAAAAAACCTTACTAAATTTACTCACTGAATTTATTGACATTTAACATGGGTTAGGATCAAGGCAAGATATAGGAGGAAAAAAGGGGTGGGAAGGACTATGTCATTTAAAATGTAACAAAAGGGGGCACCTGGGTGGCTTAGTTGGTTAAGCATCTCACTCTTTATTTCGGCTCAGGTCATGATCTCATAGTTCATGGGATTAAGCCCTGCACTGGGCTCTTGGCTGACAGTACAGAGCCTGCTTGGGATTCTGTCTCTCTTTGCCCCTCCCCCACTTGCACTTTCTTTTAAAATAAGCAAACATTAAAATAATAAATAAATAAATAAATAAATAAATAAATAGCAACGAAAGGAATCCTATGCAGAATACAGAGACTGTCTGACTTGACTTTTATATTATTTTTTTTAAATGATGAACTGATTTATTTATTCTACATTTTTAAAAGTAATCTCTACCATCAACGTGGGACTCAAACTCACAAACCTGAGATCAAGACTTGCATGCTCTACTGACTGAGCCAGTCAGGTACCCCTGTCTGACTGGACTTCTAAATGATCAGAGCAAGTATCAATGATCAAAATTCTCAGAATCATTTGGTAGATGCCTTTGAAGGGCTCCCCTTTTGTTAAAACTGAAAGACTGCTTATATCCTTAGGAACCTCCATCTAAAAGTACAAGTGTCTCCCAAAATGGATTCAGAGAAGTGCTGAGGCTAGAACAGAAATTTTTTTCCCCTAAAGGATGATTCTGTCTGTGAAAAAAAATTATAGTACTATTGCCAAAAAGAGCCAGAGCCAGAAACTAATGTTTGGTGCTTCTGACTTCAGCAGCAATTTTATTTAAAACACTGATGGAAGTCAATGGTAAAGGAGTTCAATCTCAGCTCAAAAGGAGGAGTCAGGAAATCTGATTTCCGGCCAGTGTCTTCCGCTAATTAGCTATATAATCTCAGGCAAATCGCAGTTAAGTCATTGGTAAAATTGGGAAAATAATAAGTATCCAACCTCACAGGTCTCTCAAGAGGATCACATGAATTAATCTGTGGGACAGCATTTTATTTAAAGTCCTATTGAAATGTACTTAATCTAGAATGGGTAGGAATAGTTTGAAATTCCTAAAGAAGTGCTCAGAATGTAAAAATCTTTGTTTTATGCCCATAACTTTTCCAAACAGCCAATTTAAAAGCAAATCAACACCAAACCTAAGTATAAGGTACAGATCATTAAAATAACATTGAGATCTTCTATGTGCAACAAACCCTCCATTCGTGAAAAAGTTCACTGAGGGGCTACTAAGGAGGTACTGACACCACAGAACAGAACAATTCTGTGGAAACTGTGTCGGGGCTCCATGAGGAGGTAGGTACAAAGGTAAAAGGCAGCATTCACAATCTTTAAGCTAATTCTATGTCTTAATTTTATGTCTTTTCAATCTCACATTTTGAGTCTTCTCAGGCTCACATTTTGTATTTTGCTTTCTAAAACAGTCGTTTTTCTATTGATTCACTTTTACTGTATTATACAGAGTATCCATTTGTGACTGTATAGAAAGAAACAAACCAAAAAAACCCAAACAGATTGTTTGAGGAGCCGTATTGAAGCCATACTGGAGAGCATAAAGTGATGAAAACTGCCTGCCCCCTCCTATGACTCATGCAAAAATTTCAGTATCTCTCTCACTAGATCAATTTCCCTCAAGAGTAGAAATTAAAGAGTGGGAGGAGTCAGATAACTCAGAATGACACGCCACTGAGGTAACTGCAATCAATTAATATCCTTGCCTATTTAGTAAAGCCTGATGTGACGGCAAAACTTGCCAACATTTGAATCAGAGATGGGTTTTAAAACTGGAACCTGCCTTTTACCTTTTTCAAATAAAATTAAAACAGCAAATCTAATAACTATTCAATAGTCAATACTACTGAAATATTCTTGAAATATTAACATTCTCAAGAGAGCAATGCCACGTAAAGACTCTCCCCAGTCTGCCTCTAGAGACTGCTATTTTAGATTGTGGTTTTGTTCTATTGGTGGTACCGTAACTTCAAATAGTCCCTTAAAAAAAAAATAACTCTCCCTGGGGCACCTGGGTGGCTCAGTCGGTTAAGCTTCCGACTTCGGCTCAGGTCACGATCTCACCATTTGTGAGTTCGAGCCCGGGTCAGGCTCTGCGCTGACAGCTCAGAGCCCGGAGCCTGCTTCAGATTCTGTGTGTGTCTCTCTCTCTCTCAAAAAAATAAAAATAAAAATAAATAACCCTCCCCCCATTGAAAAAAAATGAGCTGAAGACCTTAACAGGCACCTCACCAGAGAAGATATACAGATGGCAAATAAGCACATGAAAAGATGTTCCACAATATATGTCATCAGGGAAATGCAAATTTAAGAAGTGAGATACCACTGCACACTATTAGAATGATCAAAATCCAGAACACTGACAACATCAAAGGCTGGCAAGGATGTGGGACAACAGGAACTCTCATTACTGGTGGGAATGCAAAATGGTACATTCTGGAAGACAGGTTGGCGATTCCTTACAAAATTAAACATACGCTGATCACGTAGTCCGGCAATCATGCTCCTTGGTATTTACCCAGGAGTTGAAGACTTATGTCCACACGCAGCCTACACACAGAAGTTTACAGTAGCTTTACTCATAATTGCCAAAACTTAGAAACGACCAAGATGTCCTTCAGTAGATGAATGGAACAAACTATAGTACATCCAGACAATGGAATATTATTTAACTTGATTAAAGAAATAAGCTATCAAGCCATGAGAAAACATGGAAGGATCTTAAATACATATTAGTGAAAGCAACCAGTATGAAAAGGCTGTATGATTGCAATTATATGACATTTTGGAAAAGGCAAAACCATAAAGAGGGGAGAAAGATTAGTGGTTGCCAGGGATTGGGGCGGGGGTGGGGGGTGGGGCAGGAGGGACTAATAGGTGGAGAACAGACGATTTTTAGGGCAGTGAGAATATTCTACATGCTACTATGATGGTAGATATGTACACTGGTCCAAACCCACAGAATGTAGGACACCCAGAATGAACCCTGCTTTACAAACTTTGGACGATAAAGATGTATAAATGTAGGTTCATTGATTCTAGCAAATGTACCACTCTAGTGAGGGATGTTGATAATAGGGGAAGCTGTGCATGGGGGGAGGGCAGGGGGTATATGAGAAATCTCTACACCTTCCTCTTAATTTAGCTGTGAACCTAAAACTACTCTCAAAAATAAAGCCTATTAAAAAAAAAAAAACCTCCAATATATTTCACTTATTAATTAGCCTCTCACCAAAAGGTTCGGTCTGTATACTCGTATTATTCATAGCTCACTCTATCTAAAAAGTTTAGCTCAGTACGTTACTTTGTTATTTCATTCACATTGACTTATTAGTGAGCTGGAGAAAAACTCCATAAAGGAAGAGACTATATCCTTAGTACTAAGCATATCTCCAAGAAGACAGATATTGATGAAAAGAAGTAAAAATAAAACAACCAAAATGACCAAGTCTTTGGAAGCTGGTGGCTCCCTGTGATGAGGGACCATGACCCATTCATCCTTGCACATTGAGCAACAAGCTGGACCTAGAAACAGCAACGGTTGGTAAACGCTTGTTGAATGGAATGAATGAATGAATGGGGATCATGAGGCAACTGCCAAAATTTAAAAGAAGATGCTTTTCAGCCTCTACTTAAGATATTTTAGTATTTACTCTGTAACTGTGCGGAAATTTTATTTTACTAATATTTATACTGAATACTATCAATCTTTCTACAATCAACAAACACAATGTGAACCGTGATGCTTAAACTAAAAAGAAACAAAATCTTAGTGGCTGAGCAACTTCCTTAAATTAATCTTCTTAGAATACATGTATACAATTCCCTTCAAACAGCACTCAAAACATGCACATACACATACACCCTTCTCAATGGCTACTGTCAGATGTTGTTACTATAGCAAAGGACACAAAATATTCAGGGGGAATTTTAGGTAAGTGTGATACTATCTTGATCTCCGTAATTAGAAAACAAAACAAAAAAATCCTCTCAAATTTAAAATAAAGCTTTATACCTTTCCGAAAATGTCTTACATTTATTCAATTAGAAAATGGTTAAAATAAAACTACTCACCCAACCTCTGAATTCCAACAATTGTTTCTAAGCCTGGGTTTGCAGAAGATTTTTTTTTTTTTAAATGTAAGAAGCCATATTTCATTCAAAATGAGATGACTTCCAATCTACAGAAAATGTGTATGCTAAGATTTGAGATAAACCAGTCTGTTTAATCTATCTTTATTATCATTTAAACCTTTAAAGAAACTCTGCCAAGCCCAATGCCAATAGTTTAAGGTATTGGAATTTAATCGGTCTTCCTATCCTGTCTCCAGAAGCCAGGTGACAATTTACTGAAGTGATCCAGTCAGAGAAATTAAGGTTATTTATGAAATTTAATCAGAACCCTCTGGAGCCTGATGGCTTTATGACAGTATTTTATAAACAACTGTCAGCACCCTTAGTATTTTTTCCCATTAAGACAGAGTATCTAATAGTAGGGACTACCTTCAAAAAGCAAGGTTGCAAGTTTTTCAGCCCCACCTTCAATGACTGTCAGAGGGAAGTCAGGCTGCAAAACATTTGTGCCTCACCAAATCTGCACAGAAGTTCGTTGTGTATTAAATTTCATCCTCACTGTGTGCCCTAAAGTACATACGGGGAAACGTGGGGAGAAAGGTTGAAGAAAAAAGACAAATGGCAAAAACACCACCTCCTGACATTTAGGTAAAGAAATGGAGACGACTACCACCTGAATCTCTAGGCAATGCAGATATTAAACCCAATTAAAAAAAATTTTTTTAATGTTTATTTATTTTTTGAGGGAGAGAGAGACAGAGTGTGAGCAGGGGAGGGGCAGGAGAGAGAAAGGGAGACACAGAATATGAAGCAGGCTCCAGGCTCTGAGCTGTCAGAACAGAGACTGATGCAGAGCTCACACTCACGAACTGTGAGATCATGACCTGAACCAAAGCCAGACGCTCAACCAACTGAGCCACCCAGGTGCCCCTAAACCCAATTTAAATAAGGCTTTTCAAGGAGATTTAGGCTGCTTTCTTTGTGCATTTTATTTTTAACTTTAGTTTTATTTATTTATTTATTTATTTATTTATTTATTTATTTATTGAGAGAGAGAGAGAGAGAGAGAGAGAGAAAGAGAGAGAGAGAGAGAGAGAATGACCAGGGGAGGGGCAGAGAGAGAGGCAGACACAGAATCCGAAGCAGGTTCCAGGCTGTCAGCAGAGAGCCTGATGCAGGGCATGAACCCACAAACCACAAGATCATGACCTGAGTCAAAGTCGAACGCCTAACCAACTGAGCCACCCAGGAGCCCCTCTTTGTGCATTTTAAAACAATTTTCTGCAGAACTAAAACATGACTTCACTTCAACATTATGTTCTTAGAGATGTCAAATACAGGTATGCCTGGTTTTACTGCACTTGACAGATACTGCATTTTTAAAAAAAAAACACAAATTGAAGGTTTATGGCAACTCAGTGATGAACAAGTCTATCGGTGTCATTTTTCTAACAGCATTTGCTCACTTTGTGTGTCTTGTGTGAGATTTTGGTTATTCTTAGAATATTTCAGACTTTTTCATTTTATTTGTTATGGTGATCTGTGATCAATCATCTTTGATGTTATTACTGTAATTGTTTGGGGGCACCATGAACTACACCCAGATAAGGGCAAACCTAGTAAGTGTGTGTGTTCTGTTCCACTGATGATCCATTCACCTCTCTCCCTCTCTTCAGGCCTTCCTATTCCCTTAAGCACTACAATGCTGAAATTAGGTCAACTATTAACCCTAATCCTAATAAGCCTCTAAGTGTTCAGGTGAAAGGAATACTCACACATTGATCACTTTCAATCAAGAGCTAGAAATGATTAAGCTTAGTGAGGAAGGCATGTCGAAAGCCAAGAAAGGCTGAAAGCTACGCCTCTTGTGCCAAGCAGTTAGCAGAGCTTTGAATGCAAAGGAAAGGTTCCTGAAAAAAATTTAAAGTGCTATTCTTGGGAACACACAAATAAGAAAGTGAAACAGCCTTATAGCTGATGGGGGGAAACTTCAATGATCTAGATAGAGGAGCAAAGCAGCCACAACATTTCCGTAAGCCAAAGCCTGATCCAGAGCAAAGCTCTAATTCTCTTCAATTCTATGAAGGCTCAGAGAAGTGAAGAAGCTGCAGAAGAAAAGTTGGAAGCCAGCAGAGGTTGGTCCATGAGGTTGCAGGAAAGATGCCATCTCCATGGTGCAAGGTAAAGCCAGAAGGGCTAATGTAGAAGCTGGAACAAGTTGTGCAGAAGATCTAGCTAAGAGAATTAGCAAAGGTGGCTACATTAACAGATTTTCCATGTAGATGCAATGGCCTTCTATCGGCAGAAGATGCCATCTAGGACTTTCATAGCTGGAGGGGAGAAGTCAATGCCTGGCTTCAAAGCTTCAAACGACAGGCTGACTCTCTTATTAGAGGCTGATTAGCTGGTGATTTTATGCTGAAGCCAAGGTTCACTGACCACTCCAAAAATCCCAGGACCCTTAAGAATTATACTACATCTACTCTGTGCTCTATAAAATGGAACAACACAGCCTGGATGATAACACATCTGTTTACAACATAGTTTACTGAATATTTTAAGCCCACTGTTGAGAACTGCTCAGAAAAAAAAGATTCCTTCAAAATAGGAATGCTTATTGACATTGCACCTGGTTACCCAAGAGCTCTGATGGAGATGGGCAATGAGATTAATGTTGTTTTCATGCCTGTGAATGCAACGTCCATTCTGCAGCCCATAGATCAAGAAGTAAGTGTCATTACTTAAGAAATACATTTTGTAAGGCTATAGCTGTCATACGTAGGGATTCCTCTGATGGATCTGGGCAAAGTGAATTGAAAACCTTCTGGAAAGGATCCACCATTCTAGGTACCATTAAGAACATCCATGACTCATGGAAAGAGGTCAAAATATCAACGTGAACAGGAGTTGGGAAGAAGTGGATTCTAACCCTTGTGGCTGACTTTGAGGGGTTCAAGACTTCATTGGAGGAAGTAACTGCAGATGTCGTGGAAACAGCAAGAGAACTAGAATTAGAAGTGGAGCCTGAGGATGGGACTGAACTGCTGCAAGCTCATGCTCAAACTTGAATGAAGAATTGCTTATATGGATGAGCGAAGAAAGTGTTGAGATAGACTCTGCTCCTGATGAAGATTCTGTGAAGACTGTTGAAATGACAACAAAAGGACTCAGAATATCACATATCTTGGTTGATAAAACAGCAGCAGGGTTTGAGAGGACTGACTCCAATTCTGAAAGAAGTTCTTGGGGGTAAAATGCTATCAAACAGCATCACATGCTACAGAGGAATCGGTCATGAAAGTGTCCATTGATGCAGCAAATTTCATTGCTGTCCTATTTTAAGAAAGGGTCAGTCATCCCAGCCATCAACATTGAGGCAAGACCCTCCACCAGCAAGAAGATTACAATTTGTTGAAAGCTCAGAACAGGTTAGCATTTTCTTTCTTTCTTTTTTTTTTTTTTTAGCAATGAAGTATTTTTTAATTAAGGTTTGTACATTAAAAAAATTTTTTTTAATGTTTATCTCTATTTTTGAGCAGAAAGAGACAAAGTGTGAGTGAGGGAGAGGCAGAGAGAGAGGGAGACGCAGAATCTGAAGCAGCTCCAGGCTCTGAGTTGTCAGAACAGAGCCTGACGCGGGGCTCGAACTCATCAACTGCGAGATCATGACCTGAGCTGAAGTCGGACGCTCAACCGACTGAGCCACCCAGGCGCCCCAAGGTATGTACATTTTTAAAGATAAAATGCTACTGAACACTTAATAGACTACAGTATAGAGTAAATATAGCTTTTATATGCACCAGGAAATCAAAAAGTTCTTGTGACTCAATTTATTATGGTATTTGCTTTAGTGTGGTGGTCTGGAACCAAATCCACAATATCTCTGGGGTATGCCTATATTCACTAGTTATTAGTAGACACAAACTAATGGATTATACTGTCACATGATATAAAAATGAATTTTTGACGGACGTAGGATGGCTAAAACACCTCATTCATTTAGATTCTACTTATTTGGAATTGTCGATTAGTAACAAGGTTTAAGTTTACCTTTGAATTTTTTACAAATTAAGTGTTTGCTAAAGTAAATCAGTGGTTGCAAAAATATTAAAGGGAAGAGCTAATATTGAACCATCTCAGATAGAAACAGCATATGGACATCATTCTCAGTAATCATTAAAGCCAGCTTCAAAGATATGAATGTCTGTAAAAATGCAGTTGATACTGTCTATCAAACCTAATTACTACAACAGTTTCAAAATAATTGACAAGAAAAATTACAGTTTTTAGATGGTTCTGTAATTCTAACATTTCATTAGACAGAAATGAGCCCCTTGATTTTAAAAGGTAAAGGTTTATTCTATCACATAACTAAAGAATTCTTGAGACTGGCATCCTGTCAAGATAGTTAAACCTACAGCAGTATTAAATTTTCTCTAACTAAGTGACCTTACTTCCCAAGGTTGATTTTTTTCATATCAATTTCAATTGCATGTAACTTTATCCTTCTCATAAATGAAAACATAGGCATGTTTTCATTTTATGCCTTTGTAAGGTTGTCTGGAGGAAGAGATTCACACAAAGGCTTTTTCTGTTTTGCTTGTTTTTTTAAATATAAGATTACTGTACTCACAGCTAGAAAAAGATACTAAGATCACCGCCGCTGGAACTGTAATCCCAGAATGCTCCTTGAAAGGACTCCTTGAGCCCAACAGTCTCCAAATCCCAGACTTCTCAGGTATTCGGGTCAGCAACAGGCTCTCCCCCAGCTAGCAGTTCTGATCCTTACTTAATTCCGTTCCCCTACAACTCAAGTGTATTAAAAAGAGAAAAACAGGGGCGCCTGGGTGGCTCAGTCGGTTAGGTGGCCGACTTCGGCTCAGGTCATGATCTCGTGGTCCGTGAGTTCGAGCCCCGCGTCGGGCTCTGTGCTGACAGCTCAGAGCCTGGAGCCTGTTTCAGATTCTGTGTCTCCCTCTCTCTGACCCTCCCCCGTTCATGCTCTGTCTCTCTTTGTCTCAAAAAAATCAATAAACGTTAAAAAAAAAAATTAAAAAAAAAAAGAGAAAAACAGGTTTCAGAGGGTTAATTCAGAACCTCTTGGAGAGTTGGATGGGCTCCTTCAACTAACCTCCTATGTGCACCCGCTATGTTCCTGGTAGACTCACCTCTGGAGGTAACAGAGATACAAGTCATAGCATCTGCCTTTTAGGAGCTTAGATTCTGATGGGGGAGAAAGAAAGCAGGCAGTTATGATAGGGTTACAGAAAGGAATGGGTCCACGCGTCCAAACCGCAACTTGGCTACATGAACTGGCATGTGGCCATCAGTGAGGCTACAGGTATTCCTGAAGTACGAGCATGGCGAGATGCCAGTATGTGTTGGTATTAGACAACTGCCTCTAGTATTAGACAAGTGTTGAATAACATTTTGGAAAATACCATCCAACCACTGGGGCCAGAAGGAATATAATGGAAAAAAATCCGTAAAACTGCAAATCTGGGAGCAAGCAAAGGACAAGGGTGACAGGTTACTACTTACTGCTCGATTCCTTCAAGGTATTCTACAAATTTTCTGCTGCCAAGTGCCAGTACCAGACTCCCTACCAGACTTGAGAACCTGGCTTTGGATTCTTGGTTGGAACAGCTCTACTGAGAGTGTACGTAATGTGTACATGGACCAAACATGTCACTTTTTCTTATAAGGGCTCATCTGGGCTCTGTTTGAGGATTTCTTCAACTCTGGGGTCTTCTTAGTGCCCTCAGTCCCCTGCAGACTCCGTTTAATCACACCAAGATCTTGTTCTTGCTCTCGGAACACACTTTGTGCCCCAAGGGAGCAGGCTAGCTAGAGATAAGAAGCCTGAAGCCACCATAACCTCACAGAGTGATCTGGGTCAAATCACAAGTTAATGACTTCTCTAAATAAAGCTTCTTAGGTTATCAAAATCCAAAGACTGAAATATCACAATGTGGACGCTTAAGAGTTTTTAAAGAGCTTTGTACTCTGTCTTTTGAACTGAACAGTTTTAAAGGAAACACTTGACCTTCTATTAAAACATCAAGAATAAAGGATATAGTCTAATGATTACATCTTAGTTATGTTTTGCAAAAAATAAAATAAAATAAATAACGTTGAGTTGTGTACAATTTTCAGAGGCATCCTGATCTTTTTTGCAAACCAGAGACCGAGGCTTACTAAATTTGACTTGAGTAGTGTTAAAGCCTATATATTAACTTTATAAAGTAAAATACGCAACATTAATAAAGTCAGTATCAACATTTCAGAAAATGAAGAATCCATTTAAACTTCTCTAAAAAGCCCTCGGTCTAAAATTAGTTACTATGAAATATTACGAAGAATCCTTCTTAGAAATAATAGCAAAGGATGTTCACGTAATTCACTTAAAGAAAAAAAAGACGTTTAAAACTAAAGTTGGTAAAAACAACTAGATTTGACGTGCTCTATGCATAGCAGTGCTTTACTATTTATCGGAGCAGTTGTATTTTTGTCATTTAATCTTTAATTTCGTAAGACTGAATTTTATTACAAATTTCTTGGTTGGCAGCCTTTCAAATATTACTAAAAAGTAATCACCATGTAGTTATCAAATTATAGTTTTCAAGATATGGGCAAACAGTCTCCTTGATTTGATTGTGGAGTACAATGCATAATAAAAATATCAATCTGGGACTCTTCTAAGACAATGTATGATTATTCATATTTGTTCATCACAGCTCGATTGTATTAGAGACTACTGCTCATTGCCTGATCAGTTTTTACAAACACTGCCAGAAAAATAATAACTCCTTTTTTCTTGCCGGCTTTCAGCCTAGTTCTCTTTAACATTCATAAATGGCAAACACTTAGCTTCTGACAAACTCCCAGGTTTGTGGGGAATCGTTCCTCACTGAAGAAGCCTGAATAGCACAGAGTTGAGGATCGGGTTTATCAGCTTTAAGTCTGCAGTGAAGACTGTGTCCAGAATAAAAAGAAAAATACCACTGGATAGGAAAACAATGTAAAAAGAGAAATCAAATTTTTTCTTATTTAGCTTAAGGATCTTGAATATGAAGACTACACCAGAGCAACTCAAACAGCGTGTCTTCCGTTTATCATTTGGTCAACCGAAAACTAATATGTACATATTCTCAGATAATATGTTAGCAGTAATTTAAGCAACCCTTATGTCCCAGTACATTATATATACAATTATGTACCTTGCCCAGTGTGATTTCTTCCTGAAGTGAGCAAGTATGTTAACAAAGAAAATCAAGGTTGTGGTCCCAAGATTTAGTACTTTCCCTAAAAAGTATTTTAAAATTCTGGTTCCTGTACTCAGTCTTAAGAAACCTATTTTTGAAGAAATAATCATTCTCTGTTTCATGCCCAATGATGAACAGAATACAGATAGAATTTTCAAACACTGAAGTCACGCTGTTATCTTCATTGTATTGTGTTTATAAGTTGAACAGATAGATCTTAAAACATTTTTAATCATTTTGTTATTGCAAATCACATCTTAATAAGCTATTACATTCCAACAAAAGAGGCATCATAGCCAATAAAAAAGAGAAGTCAGTGAAGTGAGTCAGAAGATAGTGGCAGAACAGAGGAGTCTATGTGTGACCTGCAGTTAATCTCTTGATCTCTTTGGATCTCAGTCTGAACTTTACATTTGTAAAAAGAGAGGCAAAACTAGATAGTAAAAAAGAAAAAAAAAATCAGTGGTTGCCAGAGGTTGGGTGGGGATGAATAGGTAGAGCACAGAGAATTTTCAGGGCAGTGAAAATACTTTATGATACTATAATGATAGATACATGTCATTATACAGTTGCCCCTTGAACAACAAGGGTTTAAACTATCATGGCCCAATCATACATGGACTTTTTTCTCTTAATAGAGTACAATGCTGCAACTATGTTCTCTTCCTTAGAATTTTCTTAACATTTTATTTTCCTTAGCTAATTTTATTATAAATAAATTTAATATGTGACACCTATAACATACAAAATACATGTCAAACGAGTGTCTACATCAATGGCAAAGCCTCTGGTCAACAGTAGGCTATCAGTAAAGTTTTGAGGGAGTCAAAAGTTACAGATTTTCCACTGCCCAGGGATTGGAGTTACTAAACCCCCCACCCCCTGCCCCATGCTGTTCAAGAATCAACTATACATTGTTCAAACCCAAGGAATGTGTAACACCAAGAGTGAATCCTAATGTAGGCTACGTACCCTGATTATGATGTGTCATTGTGGGTTCATCAATTATAACAATGTGCAACTCTGGTCAGTGGGGGAGGTGTTAGTAATAGGGGAAGCTATGCAAGTGTGGGATCAGAGGGTATAGAAGTCTCTGTACTTTCTTCTCAATTTGACAGTGAACCTAAAGTTGCTCTAAAAAGAAGTCTTTGGGGCACCTGGGTGGCTCAGTCAGTTGAGCGATAGACTTAGGCTCAGGTCATGATCTCACTGTTTGTGAGTTCGAGCCCCGCGTCGGGCTCTGTGCTGACAGCTCAGAGCCTGGGGCCTGCTTCGAATTCTGTCTCCCTCTCTCTCTGCCCCTCCCCCACTCATGCTCTGTCCCTCTCTAAGAAATTAATAAACATAAAAAATTTTTTTTAAAAGAAGTCCTTAGAATATACATATTCTTTTACTTATATAATGTGTGTATATATATATATATATTCTTTTACTTATGTAAGAATATATATATATTATTTTACTTATATAAAGAATGTATATATATATTCTTTTACTTATGTAAAGAATGTATATGTATATTCTTTTACTTATGTAAAGAATGTATATATTCTTTTACTTATATAAAGAATGTATATATATATTCTTTTACTTATATAAAGAAAATATATATTCTTTTATTTATGTATGTATTATTTTATGTATATATTCTTTCATTATGTATGTATATGTATATACATATACACTATATATATATATGTCTAGATAATCTAAATTCAAGACTCTGAACTAGAAGCCACATAACCATCCTGATCACTGTTTAAAAAACTGTTTAAACAGACTGTTTCAACAATCTGGAACTTTAAGATGCTTTTTAAAATCTAGTAGTTACTTGTAGGGCACTATGGATACCATTACTTTTTTTAATAGTCCTTGTTAATTACTTATAATTTCTGTAGACTTACAATGATTAAGAAAACAGAATTATCGATTAAGTTGCAAATATTTAATTGTTAAATTCACTCGCCCAAAATTTAACTTATATTAAAGTGCAGTCACTTCATGTAAAATTAGTGTTAAAAACCACACATTTTTCTCCAGATCCTCAACTAATCTAAAATAATCCTGGCGTTACCTTTGGATGACCTGAGATTTATTATTTTTCAGTGTAGTACTTGTGCTGCCCTTGTCAGCTCGACGTAAAAGAAAAAAGAAAGCTATTGTGACTCACCCTACAAAGAATGCCCATAAAATTACAGAGCAGTCAACCATACTGCCTGCTGATAGCTGGCAATCTTGTCATTAAAGATAGGAAATTTTAACCTGAAATTCAAGGCTTGAATGTGTTTTTCACACTTTGACAATTGATAGGCTGAAGAACTTTTATACCGGATCATGATGTCCAGGGATACATTAAAATAATTGCAGTAAATCCAACTGCTATTTCATTACAGATTTTTTTAAGACGTTTCAAAATAGTAGCCCGTGATGCTACATAGACTCATGCTAACGTCTAAAAGACGTGGAGAATGAAAGCACATATAAAATCCAGTCATGCCCATCACAATGAAATTTCAATTAGCAAGAGTATTTAGGCAATGTGTGAGTGTGCGTGCATGCCTGCACACGTCACCTGTGTGGTATTCTTATTCTACACTTAATTTCCTCAGAAACTAAAGATTAATCTGAAAATCCATTTTGTTGCCAACCCCTGTTGTTATTGAAAATCCACACAATGTTAGTATATGGTACTTTCTTATCCGGTATGTTAGACATGATGAACAGTGTGGTAGAATACTGGGATGTCTGATTTGTCAGTGCAAGACAGGTTTATATATCATTACTCTGTGGGAAAGCTCATCGTATGGACACGTTCAGTCACAGGTAAAATGAAGAAACAGGACTGGTTCAGTGGTTTTTAAAGGTTATAATCAATGATGTACCTTCTTTATGCCCAGCCTCACACACAGAGTTTTACCTCAGTAGAACTAGTGGCGGGGGGGGGGGGGGGGGGGTACAGACAGGAATGCATATTTTTTTAATTTTTTAAATGTTTGTTTATTTTGAGAGAGAGAGAGAGCGCACATAGGAGGGGCAGAGAGAGAGGGAGACACAGAATCCGAAGCAGGCTCCAGGCTCTGAGCTGTCAGCACAGAGCCTGGTGTGGGGCTCAAACCCACGGACCGTGAGATCATGACCTGAGCCAAAGTCAGAGGCTTAACCAATGGAGCCACCCAGGCTCCCCAGGAATGCAGATTTTAAAAAAAGTTTTGAGGTGGTTGTAGACAAGCACCCTCAGTTAAGAACTCCTAGAAATGGTTATTTTCAACACAAGGACAAAGTAAGACAACCCAAAATTTAGAAAATCATCACATGTGGCTATTGAACACTTAACACGTGGACTAGTCCCAACTTGAGATGTGCTGTAAGTGTAAAATACACACCAAATTTTAAAGGAAAAAAGAATTTAAAGGATCTCAATTTTTTTAATATTGACATGCTGATCTGGCATTACTTTGGATATGTTAAGTTAAATAAAGTATGTTAAAATTAACTTCACCTCGGTTTTCAAAACTTTTGAATGCGGCTACTAGAAACTTACATCATGTATGTGACGTGCATTGATTTTCCTGTGGGGCAGCACCAGAATAGTGTTTCAATAAAGTGTCTTTACAGAAAACATTTCATTTTCAACATTTTAATGTTTTGTTGAAGAATCAAAACAGAGGGATGAGACTAATATAGCAAATAGAAAAGGAAAAAGAATAAAAAGGATAAATGTGATTTTCTGCTCTCCTGGGCTCCTGATAAAGATTTGGGCAAAGGTTATACCACTTTTCATTTTGCTTTAGGTAGGTTTATGAAAGAGTCCATGTAGGTGAGTTTCCAGCCGTTGAAATTCTATCTGCCTCAAACACATGCTCTCTGCCCACAGGGATTCCAAAGCATAGGTTTCTCGGCATCCTTCCTGCCAGGAAACAAGTGCTCGTTCTTCTGGCTGGAATGAGTCATGTTTATGCTACAATGTTTCTGTGTAAGTATAATTAAATAAGTATTTCTTGAATTGTTGGGGGCTGGGCTCCACCTGGGCACAGAGGCATGCGAGGTCAAAAACTTTCTGTGCTGGTACCCTATGCAGGTAGGCTAGGCGTGGGCTGTCAGAGGAGGCGAGAAAGGAACCTGATAAAATGGCCTCAAGGTCATCTACACATTCCCGAGGAAGGCAGTGACGGAGGCTGGGTAAGGCTGCCAGGGATAGGGAGAGCAGATTAGGTGCTGGGGAAGTACTGGCAGGTGCCCGGGAGTGGAGGCACACCTGCAGTGTTGACAGTGAAATCCAGCTAAGTGACCATTTGCCTTTTGGGGCCAGGTAACTACTCAAAAATGTCAGTGGGACACTGTACATGTTCACAGAATCAGAGAGGAGCAGGGTTATTGGCAACGTACTGCATTTTCCAATGCAGTCTGGTCTTGGGAGCAAGTGAGAACAAAACTGACAAGAAACTGGTATAACGTAGAAGTTCTACTTCTCCAGCCCAGCAGGAAAAAAAATACTGAATAGCTAAGAAATGGGTTGACCCAATGCAACCTCAAACTGTATAATAATACAGCAACCTTTTCTTCTTATAGAAGGGAAGACAGAACACATCAGCTAAGAATATTTTTAGAAAAAAGAACAATGATGGGGGGGATGGAGGTGGGGGGAGAGACTTGCCCTCCAGATATTAAAATGGATTTTGAAATCACAACAATTAAAAGTGTGGCACCAGTGTAGGTAAGAGACAGATTAATGAATCACGGTTTAGAAACAGACACAAATGCATGTAAGAACTAAGTATTTAATAAAAGGCGGTATTTCAAAACTTTAAATTAGTTAATAAATTATATTGGGGCAACTGGGTAAAAGAACTCTAAACCATTCCACCCACCAAAACAAATTCTGGAAATGAATAAAGATTTAAATGTAAGAAAGAATTCATAGAGGTATTGAAAGAAAACAATCTTAAATTGAAGGACTTTCTACACACAGCACCAAAGGTAGAAACCAAAATAAATCATTGGTAGGTTTGATTATAGAAAAAAAAATTTTTTTTTTAATTCTCTATATCCAAAGCCACTGTAAAGTTTAGCTGGAGAAGGCAGGCTAGGCACATTCTCATCTTCCTGAGAATTTAATTTAAGACATAGGTACAAGAAAGGAAACTTGTAATAAGAGAAAGGCATAAGCAGAAAGGAGTCTTTCTGGAAGACAGGAAGCAAATGAGAGAGGGCTGAGACATGAACCAGGCTGAAAGAGGGGCTTTGGAGATGGATGCCAGTCCCGTGAAGACTACAGAGGACAGGGAAACTTCTGGAAAAGCTCTGGTCTCAGAATACCCAGGTGTAGATGAGCAGGAGAGTGAAGGTGGGTCGAAAGGGTACAGATGCTAATATTCTCATTTTATAAAGTTGGGGGTTGAGAGAGGCTGATAATGTAATACAAAAACAGGAGATGAGGTGTGTTATTTTGAGTCATAAAGAGAAGAACATTTCAAAATCTCAACTTTTAGGGGCACCTTGTGGCTCAGTTGGTTGAGTGTTAGACTTCAGCTCAAGTCATGATCTCATGGTTCATAGGTCTGAGCTCTGCATCAGGCTCTGTGCTGACAGCTCAGAGCCTGGAGCCTGCTTCAGATTCTGGGTCTCCCTCTCTCTCTGCCCCTCCCCCCACTTGCACTCAGTCTCTCTTTCTCAAAAATAAACAAACATTAAAATTTTAAAAAATGTCACTTTTACTAGAATCAGAGGTAAAAAAAAAAGAGTAGGTCAAATTTGCATCTTTTATATCAAGGAGCAAATAGAAATTTTCCATTGTTAAATCAAAAACAGGAAGAATTGCCTATTTTCTAATGCTATTGGAGAAACAGCCTAGACTGTAGTTTTTCACTTTTTAAAGATTTAAATCTTTAACCGTGAATAAGATTTTAATTTAGAATATGAAAAAATGGGGTGTCTGGGTGGCTCAGTCAGTTAAGTGCCTGACTCCTGATTTTGGCTCAGGTCATGACCTTAGGGTTTGAGGGATAGAGCCCTGTATTGAGCTCTACCCTGTGGAGCCTGCTTAGGATTCTCTCTCTCTGCCTCTCCCCCATGCTCATGCATATGCACCCAGGCTCTCTCCCAAAATAAATAAACTTTAACATATAAAAAAATAAAAATAAAAATGAAAGACAAAAAGCTGTCCAAGTATTTATAATATATATGGCAACCAAAGTGTTAATAGTCTTAAATCCCAGACACCCCTCGACCCTCCACAAAAAATCTCTTGCGAATTTTTAGGAAAAAATAAACACACCTATGGAAGAGAATGGGGGAAAACATAAGTGGGTAATTTACAAAAGATGACTTCAAAAGGTTAGCAATAAAAATGATGTCCAACCTAAAATTTTTTAAATGTTTATTTGTTTTTGAGATAGAGAGCTAGAGTGCAAGCCAGGGAGGGGCCAAGAGAGAGGCAGACACAGAATCTGAAGCAGGCTCCAAGTTCTGAGCTATCAGCAGAGAGCCCAGTGTAGGACTCGAACCCACAAACTGCGAGATCATGACCTGCGCCACACTTAACCAACTGAGCCACCCAGGTGCCCCTGCCTGACTTTATTAGTAATGTAAAAACAAGATTTCTTTACCTACAAAATAGACACAATATGAAATGATAATGTGGTTTTCATTTATTAGTAAGAGAATAAACTTACACCTGTGTAAAAGGCATACTCTTTGACCCAACAATTAAAATTCTAGGAATGGGGGTGCCTAGCTGGATCAGTTGGTAGAACATGTGACTCTTGATCTTGGGGTCATGAGTTTGAGCCTCACATGGGACGTGGAGCCAACTTTAAAAAAAAAAAATTCTAGAAATTTATCCTCAGGAAATTATAAGGCTACGGATGAGGGGAGACAGGAAACCTATGTACCATATATACACATATAACTCAGTTGAGCAAACCACCTTGGCTCAGGTCATGATCTCATGGTTTGTGGGTTCGAGCCCCGTGTCAGGCTCTGTGCTGACAGCTTGGAGTCTGGAGCCTGCTTCAGATTCTGTGTCTCCGCCTCTCTCTGCCCTTCCCCTGCTCGCACTCTCTCTCCCAAAAATAAACAAAACATTTAAAACAACAACAAAAAAAGAACGTGTATACAAAATTAGCTATATCTCTTACAGAACGGCTTACAACAGCAGAGGGGTGGGAAACAACTTAAATAGAGCTTTGACTTAATAACTTTATTTCTAAATAATTTAGAAAGTATTGAATGAGGGGTGCCTGGGTGGCTTACTTGGTTAAGCGTCCGACTTCATCCTGTGGTCCATGAGTTTGAGCCCTGTGTGGGGTCTGTGCTGATGGCTCAGAGCCTGGAGCCTGCTTCAGATTCTGTCTCCTGCTCTCTGTCCCTCCCCGACTTGTGCGCGCACTCTCTCTCTCTCTCTCTCAAAAATAAACATTAAAAAAAAGTATTTAATGATATGGAAGATAAGAGTTTTAAAAGAAAAAGACTGAATTATGGATGTAAAATGAGTTACCTCCCCTTTTTCAAAAGTGTTTATGTATTCTATAGGAAAAAATACATAGATGTGGGCAAATGTTAGAATAATATACACCCAAATTTAGCAAGTTACCTTCAGTTAATAATTCTTATTTTCTTCTTCATATTTTCTACAAAATTTTGAACCAAGAAAACACTTATGATGGGGCAACTTTCACGGCAGGATTGCTTTCGTGTTGCAGTAGCAGGCACATCACTAGCCTCAGTGACAAGGGCTACAGGTCCCCTTTGGAGAAGTTCTAGAGCCTACGACAGTCCCAGGTACTGAAAACAGTTATAACTGGGACAGCTAGGAGAAAGAAGGAGAGGGCAAACTATCGCATTCCAGACTCAAGTCAACACATGGGGCAACAAGAAAGACAGAAGATGTGGAGTCCACTTACTGGATGGTAAGCTCCAGCACCCAGGGACAGGAGACGTAAATGGAGAAGCTGAGATGGCCACAGTGACAGACAGCAAAGCGCCCTCTTCCACGGAGGGCCCAGGTGACAACAACAGCGGTTTCCAAAGACAGCAGCAGCAGAGGCTATGTCACATCTTGGCTGCCAGCTGAGTTGTCTAAATCCAGAACTACTCCGTGGGAGGGAGACCGTGGACTGGTCAGTAAGGACAACCTGTCCTCACCCCACCCCCACCCCCAGCAACAGGCCTCTCGGGGCTAGTGCACACTGTGCAGATGTGAGAAGGGTAACTCCCCCGCATCTTTCCATATTCCTTTCTATATTTGCCATTTCTTAGAATCCAGAAAGGCAGAAAACTCTTGAGGAACCTACAGATGAGTCTGAGAGTCCAGATGCACACAGTGGCAGCAAGTAGGCCTCTGAATGCTACTTCGTGGTTTTGGGACTGGCAAGAGTGGTCATCTTTCTGAACCTCCGTTTCTTCATCTGTAAATTTGGGGCCACGATTGTACCAATCTCAAGAGGATGCTGTGAGATCAACACAAGCTCCTAGTGTGTATCCGACAAAACAATAGCCTTTATGAGGAGAGACCGGGCAGCATCCTGTCAAGGGCCAGATCATACGGCGGAACAGATGCCGTAACTGGCCCAGAAAAGAAGAAGTTGTTGCGAGCTGGAATGCACAGGTCAGGCTTCCTGGAGAAGAGGATTTGAACTAGACTTTGCCAGCCAGCTAAGAATGGAAAAGGCAGGAAACAAAGTAAAGAGGGTAAGCACGAAAGGCGACTGCATGATCAAAGGCGGGGAGACAGGCCCAGCCCCTCTTTAAGTGATTTTTCAGGCTCTCACCCCTGTAGATCTGCACTAGGAATCAACTCACAGGCTAGGGGAGAAGTAGGTGGCAGTGGTTTCTGCCTTCTACAACGTATGGTGCAGGGCTGGACCCACAACAATCTGTGCTTCTCTTTCAGAGAGTTCTCATTCACCCTAGCTGTCTGAGTAGCCTGGCGTTGAGGATGAGTCAGGAAAAGCACTTTTTAAGTAATGTTTGCTTCCCAAGTTTTCAGAAATACAAGAGTGTTTCCATTTGGCAAAAGGAAAATGGTTGGTATCATACAATATCAAGGCTGCTACGAAATAGCAATAATCACCATCAGAAGAAAAAAATCAATGCATATGATGAACTTGAACATCAGACTTCCTGATCAACAATTCATAAAGATAGGATCTGCTGTATTTTCTTTTAGAAAGATTTTCCTCTCTCCCTCACTTTAGAAGCGCAAGATCAGACCTCCATTTATAATAGGGCTGTCCCTTTTCTCAAAACTTCAGAAGGCACAAGGACACCGAAGTCTGAAAGTTCTCTGCCTTCCTGTTGAGGAAAGGCTGCAAAATGGCATCCTAATGAGAGCTGATAAAAAGATGTTTGTAGGGTTCTGGACAACCTGGCCAGGGCGTTACTAGGCACTCCAAGCCAATTAACAGGGAAGGTTGTAAGACACAATCAGGAATTACTAGAAGAAGGGTGTTTTTTCTAAAATGTCCTCTTTGATATCACTTGTTGGTTATATGCTCTGAATGGGAGTTGGCATTTTCATTAAGTTAATACAATGTTGAAGTGAATCCTATAGACTGAAAATGACTTACTAGTTTGGCTCAATATAGAAATAGAATATAACCCAGTTCTCTTTGCTCAAAATAGATCATATTCTAGTCATACAAATAGCTGTGAATTCATTCAAAGCACTTAAAATTTCTTCTTTATTTTTGTCTGGATTCCATAAGGCAACAAGGTGCCTTCAGAACAGCAAGTACTTTCCAATTAATCATATGTAGGTTTGTATTAATGTTTGGCTCTTCCATTTCCTATCTGTGTAACTTTGGCCAAGTTTGTAATTAGTTCATTTATTAGTTTAAAAATTCTACCTCATACTGAAAAGAATATGAGGTGGCCTACCTAAAAACAGTTCATAAAAATATGATTTAAAAAATATTAGGCAGAAAGGAGAAATGAAGGCAAGAAAATCAGGGGAAAAAATACAAAATTCATTCTAAAAGATATTACACAATTGCGAAAGGTAGGTAAAAAAAAACAAAATGGCTCTGAACTTAAAGACATTAAAGTCAAAAAAATAATTTACAAAGCCATTAGGTAAACCACTTAATCTGAATAAATTTGAGATGGATCACAGATCATGACGGTTTATTGTAAGAATTAAATCCTCTATGAAAACACCTATCATAATCCCTAGGACACAGTGTCTGTCTCCTAAATGTTCTTTCTTTCCTTTCACTTAAGATTCTCTGTGATACATCTATTTTAAGCTGAGGTTCAAAAGTGGTATTTGAGAAAGACTCTTCTAATCTTTTTCCCATTTCGAACATTACTTTTGTCTCACTGAAATAAAAAGCAACACTCTACAGTCTACCATCTAGAATTTCAGGATTACAGAATCTTGTACTAAAAATATGGAAATAACTCTATCATACAAAATAACTTCCTGCAACGTCCTTTATGAGTAGACATTCACTCCCACTCCTTAGCATATTCTAAAGACCAGACAGGCATAAAAAAAAAAAAAATGCTATTAGCAAGCTGTGAAGGATACATGTTATTCAAATAACTAGAACAACACAGTCTTGCACATGGAACCCTAAAAAAATGTGTAGGAGGTTGTCAGTCCTTTGATATTAGTGTGTTAATTAGGATTCCCTAGAATAAAATGATATGTCAAGTGAGATATTCATTTGTTTTTTTTTTCTTTCTTTAAAGAATAGAAACCTACAGATTTTAGAAAGCAGTGTCCAAGAACAAAGTGGTCTTAGAACATGACAGCATGTATGACATACAGATAGCTGAAAATAGTTTTAAAACAGATTAATCTCAGTGGCTTTCTTTCTGCCTTAACTAAGCAAGGGAAGATCTGGCTCTCTGTAATGGAAAGACCTGACATTTTCGTTCTCTTGGCATAAAATTGTCATGTTGCAAAAGGTGAGTGACTTTCAATAGAATGCAATTAGATGAATTCCAAGGGCTGCTACAGAGTTAGACATATAATTGGTTAGCTAAATGGCTTCTTCCACGTACAAAATAGAAGTTTAATAATTTCTTTAGCTATATAAAAATCTCTCATTTTTATCTAAATGGTTGGGGAATGAATTCTTCAGGTTATGAATGTTTGTAACAACTGGCGTTTTTTTGTTCTATATGTGAACTGCCAATTTTCTAAGATTTAGAAATCAATAAAATGCTACAACTATTCCAGATAAATTTTAACTTTGGTTGATTCAGAAGGGACACAGTGAATCTTTTAGTGCCTTAAGGTCACTTTGATCATCATTATTACAGAACTAGGATTCTCATCTAACCTAACCCTTCCAGCAAGGCTGACTGCAGATTCTAAGTTGTTCCTTCCTACCCTCAACCCTATTACCAACTCTCCCCTTGCCCACCCACCACCACCCCCCCCCCCCCCCCGCCAAAAGACAAACTTAAGGCTTATGAATCCTTCAGAACTTTTTGTTGTTAAAAAAAAAAATTAACTTGGGTAGAAAGCAGATAAAGCAAGTTTTGATCTCCTTTGCTGAGTAAGAATAGTTCATACATAGTGAGTGATCATATCATCTAGGACACTCATGGACAAGCCTGGGCACTATTAGTCGGGAATGAAAGATATCCAGGCAGCTAGGCTGTCTTCTATGATGATGATATCATTACCCTCTGATGATGCTGACAACGACCATGGCAATGATTCTGATGGGAATATCACACCATCATCATCTATTTTAGCAAGTGGTGCCTACATTAGGGGAGGCACTATTCCAAGAACTTTGCAAAAACTAACAATCAGCTGAAAGAGACACTTCAGGGTCCCTAATATTTAGTCACAGAGGTTCAATAACTTGCCCAAAGTTATAAAAGTAGAATGAGACAGTGCTGGGATTTCAACTTAGGCAGTCAGGCTCCCTCTGGCCTCAACCACTACAACATGCTGCCTCCATCATACATCTTAGCACCTGTCCCCTAAATCTGGAGTCTTTCGCCTTTGAACTACTCTACTCTTTAAAACATAACTGTATTTGGGGCACCTGGGTGTCTCAGTCACTTGAGCGTCATGATCTCTCAGTTCATGAGTTCAAGCCCCACCTTGGGCTCACTGCTGTCAGCGCAGAGTCCGCTTCAGATCCTCTGTCCCTTCTCTCTGCTCCTCCCCCGCTTGCACCCTTCCAAAAATAAATATTAAAAAAAAACAACAACGGTTCTGTGTCTGTAGCACACAGTACCTGGCACGCAACGCTAACAGAAATGAACGATATATGAGACACACAAAATTGGGATTACGAAATCTTTCTCACATGTAGGCTCTTCGCCTTTATTCTCCTCAAAGTGTGCTTCAGAAGACATGAATTCCTGTTTTGATTTTCTCTCTGCCTAGAGGGTTCTATCCTCAAAGATTTTTGCAAGTCTTATTCAGCTGCATGGTTCCAGTTATCATGCAGACTCCAGCTCAAGTATCACTTTTTTTTTTAAACATTTATTTATTTTTGAGAGACAGAGAGAGACAGAGCACAAGCAGGGGAGGAGCAGAGAGAGAGGGAGACACAGAAGCCAAAGCAGGCTCCAGGCTCCAGGCTCCGAGCTGCCAGCACAGAGCCTGACGCGGGGCTCGACCTCATGGACCGTGAGATCAGGACCTGAGCGGAAGCCGGCCACTCAACCAACTGAGCCACCCATGCGCCCCACAAGTATCACCTTTTAAGAGGCCTTTGATGAACATCGCTCAAAGACAGTTCTCACCTCCGGAACATCCGGGGGGCTCGGCCAGTTAAGTGTCCGACTCTTGATATTGACTCAGGTGATGATCTTGTGGTTTAGGAGATAAGCACCAGGCGCAGAGCCTGCTTGGGATTCTCTCTCTTCCTTTCTCTCTACCCCTTCCCTGCTTGTACTCTGTCTCTCAAAATAAATAAACCTTAAAAAAAAAAATGGTTCTCACCTCTCACCCACAGCACTCACACTGCTTTAAGATATCCAAAGTAGTCATCATTATCTGAAATCATCATTTCAATCTTTTACCGGTCTCTCTCCACCTCCCCCAGCCTTCTCTGGGGCAGCCTATAACGGTGTCTGCAGCACACGCATGGCAAGTTCTCAAACAATATTTACTAAAATAATGGGATTAAAGTTAAATTTCTTTAAGACTTTTCAGACTTGTTATTTTTTTAATTTTTTTTTAACGTTTATTTATTTTTGAGACAGAGAGAGACAGAGCATGAATGGGGGAAGGTCAGAGAGAGGGAGACACAGAATCTGAAACAGGCTCCAGGCTCTGAGCTGTCAGCACAGAGCCTGACACGGGGCTCGAACTCACGGACCGCGAGATCATGACCTGAGCCGAAGTCGGCAGCTTAATCGACTGAGCCACCCAGGCGCCCCTCAGACTTGTTAACTTAAAAGGGATGGGGAGGCACGCCTGGGTGGCTCAGACGGTCAAGTGCCTGACTTCAGGTCAGATCATGATCTCAAGGTATGTGAGTTCAAGCCCCGCATCAGGCTCTCTGTTGTCAGCACAGAGCCCACTCCAGATCCTCTGTCTCCCTCTCTCTCTGTCCCTGCCCCGCTTTTCCTTGCTCTCCCAAAAATAAACATTTGGGGCGCCTGGGTGACTCAGTCGGTTAAGCATCCGACTTCAGCTCAGGTCATGATCTCATGGTTTGTGGGTTCATCGAATTCTATGCTGACAGCTCAGAGCCTGGAGCCTGCTTCAGATTCTTTGCTCTCGCTCTGCCCCTCCCCTGCTCATGCTCTCTCTCTCTCTCTCTTGAAAATAAACATAAAAAATAAATATTCATAAATAAATAAAAATAAAAGCGATGGGGGTATAGTAAACAGTTTTTGCCCAACTTATCTGGCCCTAGCAATTTTTTGTATTGTTAATGGAGCCCCTCACAGGAGGGCACTCTGGGAAGTACCACAGAGATATATCTACTCTATGAGAGACTCTGGACACTGCTTAAAAAGTGGCTTTTTCCTCAAGCCTTTTTTCACTAAAGGAACAGGTTAAGTAAGATCACTGAAGTAAGTTAGCAGTAGTCTAAGGAAGAGAATTTGGGGGTCGCAAAGCTGACTAGTCAGTTAACGTATTTATATATCTCCCGCTTGATAAACTTCCTTATCTAACCTTGATATACTTCCCTTTTCTCACATGTTTATTACTCCGAAAACTCAAAACCAACCAAAGAAAGGAGGGCTTTTCCTTTCGATATTTTTCTCAAGGGGGGAGAACAGCCAAATAATAGCTGGCTAATAATAGCTAAATGCAAGAAAGACTATTTTCCTCTCAACTGGAAGTATTGACTCGTAGATGCCACTTCTTTGTGTTATTTTCCACAGTTGGGAAGTTACGAAAAGTAGGGTTAAGTGAGGGTTTATATTCCTGCCGACCACTTCTCACTTTCTCCCTTTCCTTCTTCACACACACACAGAGCCCTGGGCGTCTGCTACACCCAGTTACACCTGCTTCCTGCTTCCCCTAACCACTTCCCAGAATGCAATAGGGGTAAGGGAGGCCAGGAAACTTAACCTGGAAACATGCATCAAGCAATGTTTAATCCTCCTGGCAGCAATACGAGGAGGTACGATCTCCATTTTACAGATCATGAGGGTAAGACTCAAAGATTAAGTAAGATCTCCCATTACATCTAGGAACTAAGGCTGGACCAGGGCTCATAATCAGAATTTTCTGGCTCAAAAGCCCATCCACCTCCCACTATTGCGCATTCCACCTCTTCATCTCCCAGCTTCTCTCCAACCAGGGCCTGGACACCCCTGGGTCTGGGCTTTGGGAGAACCCGAGTGAAGCTGGCTAGCCATGAAGCAGCAGAAAGAGGATCACGTCTCCCCCTTGTGCTTATGCTGCTGCATGTAAGGGTCCCAGACAAGAATAAACTGTGTCCAGAGTTTAATATTTGACAACATTAGGTACTATGGAATCTAAGCTCAAAAAAAAAAAAAAAAAAAAAAAAAGGAACACCTCTGATGACAACAGACATTTTTCATCCTTTTACAGGACAAGATTTGAGAAAGAAGAGAAAGGTCTTTTCCACATTTCCGAATTAAGTTAATTAGGAAACGAATTACTTTTATCATAAAAGTCTGGTCCAGGATTTATCAAAGCTATCCCTATTTCTTCTTTCCCCCCATATACATGAAATTTCTTTCCTGTTCTCAGAGAACATGTTAGTAGGGTATCTGAGTGGCTCAGTCAGTTGAGCATCTGACTGTTGATTTCAGTTCAGGTCATGATCCCAGGGTCATGGGATACAGTGCAGATCTCAACAGGGGGCTGAGCGTGGAGCCTGTATAACTTTCTTTCTCTCTCTTCCTCTCCCTCCCTCTGTCCCTTTCCCTCTGCTTGCACTGTAAAGTTAAAAAAAATGTTTTTCTAAAAAAGAGAGCATGTTATAATAGGCTTCAGATGCCACATAAATTTATAAAAGCTTAGATTACAGAAATCCTGCATGGCAGTATTATTTGGTTTAAGAGGAATATAATTTCAGTGATAAGAGTCTGAAACTCTCGGGTTACTTTCCAGAGTTTGCAAAAAGAAAGCATTCATGGAATTATATCCCGACTATCCATATCTTGACAATCCCAAACAATATAGTTCCTTCTGTTTCCCTTCTAAAAAAAAAAGGAGGAGGAGGAGGAGGAGGAGGAGGAGGAGGAGGAGGAAGACGATGACGAGGAGCAGGAGGAGAATTTTAAAAATTTCACCTTCTTTGAAACACATATGCCTCTCAAACGTACCTCTGGCTCTCTGGACAAAGAACCCAACTTTGATATACCTCAATCTGATATTTAAACAACAGGAATAAATGATGATAATATTCAGGAAGTAAAGCAAATTACAAACATGGAAACATGCATGGAAAGTGCTCTGAGGTTAGGCCATTATTACACTACGGCACCATAATCACCAAACTAATTTGTTTTCATGACAACCAAACAACAATCTTCATATTACCAACTAGCAGTACCTATCGCTGCTCCAAATTCCAAGTTCTTTTTAGGAGGTGTTAAGCAACACATAAAAAGGTTTCATTTTAAACAACTTGGCCACATTCCAACTTAATGTCTCCATCATTACAACATGAACTAGGAAACTATAATGCAGTTATATGCAATTTAATGTAATGCACTGTCCAAGAGTTCATTTTTCCTATTAATTAGTAAATTATCAAAACTAAGTATCTCGTTCACACGGGAAAGCAAGTAGAGTAAGCAGTTTGCAGTTATTAGCAATTTCCATTATCAATGTGAAGACAGTTACTCTTTGTATAATGTCAATAAGATGCACATTTTAGTTTTAGGGTTTACATTAAAATGTCAACAAAAGGCACATGGTGAGGTGTACTCTTTTTCGTCATTATTAAACCCCATGTGACATTTTTGAAAGCTTCTTTGGATTCCATGTCAGATCTGGTGTCTGTTTACTGTCTAAGAGACTGCACATCTGAGGAAACCAAATATAAATTCCTTTACCTATCTCATCCACATCATCAGTTTAAATAGCTGTTTAAGAGGAACAACATCCATAGTATGCATGAAGCAATTTTTTTTAATTTTATTTTTTTGAATTTACATCCAAATTAGTTAGCATATAGTGCAACAATGATTTCAGGAGTAGATTCCTTAATGCCCCTTACCCATTTAGCCCATCCCCCCTCCCACAACCCCTCTACTAACCCTCTGTTTGTTCTCCATATTTAAGAGTCTCTTATGTTTTGTCCCCCTCCCTGTTTTTATATTATTTTTGTTTCCCTTCCCTTATGTTCATCTGTTTTGTCTCTTTAAAGTCTTCATATGAATGAAGTCATATATTTGTCTTTCTCTAATTTTGTTTAGCATAATATCCTCCAGTTCCGTCCATGTAGTTGCAAATGGCAAGATTTCATTCTTTTTGATTGCTGAGTAATACTCCATTGTATATATATATCACATCTTCTTTATCCATTCATCCATCGATGGACATCTGGCTTCTTTCCATACTTTGGCTATTGTTGATAGTGCTGCTATAAACATGGCAGTGCATATGTCCCTTCAAAACAGCACACCTATATCCCTTGGATACATAACTAGTAGTGCAATTGCTGGGTTGTAGGGTAGTTCTATTTTTAATTTTTTGAGGAACCTCCATACTGTTTTCCAGAGTGGCTGCACCAGCTTGCATTCCCACCAACAATGCAAAAGAGATCCTCTTTCTCCACATCCTCGCCAACATCTGTTGTTGCCTGTTAGTGTTAGCAATTCTGACAGGTGTGAGGTGGTATCTCATTGTGGTTTTGATTTGTATTTCCCTGATGAGTGATGTTGAGCATTTTTCATGTGTCAGTTGGCCATCTGGATGTCTTCTTTGGAAAATTGTCTATTCATGTCTTTTGCCCATTTCTTCACTGGATTATTTGTTTTTTGGGTGTTGAGTTTGATGAGTTCTTTAAAGGGTTGGTATCCAAAATCTGTATCTGATATGTTGCTTGCAAATATCTTCTCCCATTCTGTTGGTTGCCTTTTAGTTTTGCTGATGGTTTCCTTCGCTGTGCAGGAGCTTTTTATTTTGATGAGGTCCCAGTAGTTCATTTTTGCTTTTGTTTCCCTTGCTGCTGGAGATGTGTTCAGTAAGAAGTTGCTGCGGCCAAGGTCAAAGAGGTTTTTGCCCACTTTCTCCTTGAGGATTTTGATGGCTTCCTGTCTTACATTTAGGTCTTTCATCCATTTTGAGTTTATTTTTGTGTATGGTATAAGAAAGTGGTCCAGGTTCATTCTTCTGCATGTCGCTGTCCAGTTTTCCCAGCACCACTTGCTGAAGAGACTGTCTTTATTCCATTGGCAATTCTTTCCTGCTTTGTCATAGATTAGTTCGCCATACATTTGTGAAGCTCTGTGAAGAATGCTGGTGTTGATAGGGATTCCATTGAATATGCAGATTGTTTTGGGTAGCATCGACATTTTAACAATATTTGTTCTTCCTATCCAGGAGAATGGAATATTTTTCCATTTTGTTGTGTATTCTTCAGTTTCTTTCATAAGATTTCTATAGCTTTCAGTGTATAGATTTTTCACCTCTTTGGTTAGATCTATTCCTAGATATTTTATGGTTTTTGGTGCAATTGTAAATGGGATCGATTCCTTGATTTCTCTTTCTGTTGCTTCCTTGTTGGTGTAGGAATGCAACCGATTTCTATGCATTGATTTTATATCTTGCCACGTTGCTGAATTTATGGGTCAGTTCTAGTAGTTTTTTTGTGGAATCTTTTGGGTTTTCCATATAGAGTATCATGTCATCTGTGAAGAGTCAAAGTTTGACCTCCTCCTGGCCGATTTGGATGCCTTTTATTTCTTTGTGTTTGTTGTCTGATGGCTGAGGCTAAGACTTCCAATACTATGTTGAATAACAGTGGCAAGAGTAGACATCCCTGTCTTGTTCCTGACCTTAGAGTGAAAGCTCTCAGTTTTTCCCCATTGAGGATGATATTCATGTTTAGTCTTTCATATATGGCTTTTATGATCTCGAGGTATGATCCTTCTATTCCTACTTTCTTTAAAAAAACCCTTATCGAGAAAAAATGCTGTATTTTGCCAAATGCTTTCTCTGCATCTATTAAGAGTATCATGTGGTTCTTGTCCTTTCTTTTATTGTTGTGATGTATCACATTTATTGTTTTCCGGATATTGAACCAGCCCTGCATCTCAGGTATAAATCCCACTTGATTGTGGTGAGTAATTTTTTTTTTTAACGTATTGCTGGATCCAATTGGCTAATATCTTGTTGAGGATTTTTCCATCCGTGTTCATCAGGGAAATTGGTCGATAGTTCTCCTTCTTAGTGGGGTCTCTGTCTGGTTTTGAAATCAAGGTAATGCTGGCCTCATAGAAAGAGTTTGGAAGTTTTCCTTCCATTTCTATTTTTTGGAACAGCTTCAAGAGAAGAGGTGTTAACTTCCTTAAATGTTTGGTAGAATTCCCCTGGAAAGCCATCTGGCCCTGGACTCTTGTTTTTTGGTAGACTTTTGATTACTAATTTGATTTCTTTACTGGTTATGGGCCTGTTCAAATTTTCTATTTCTTCCTGTTCAGTTTTGGTAGTGTATATGTTTCTAGGAATTTGTCCATTTCTTCCAGATTGCCCATTTTATTGGCATATAATTGCTCACAATATTCTCTTATTGTTTTTATTTCTGCTGTGTTGGTTGTGAGCTCTCTTCTTTCATTCTTGATTTTATTTATTTGGGCCCTTTCCTTCTTCTGTTTGATCAAACTGGCTAGTGGTTTATCAATTTTGTTAATTCTTTCAAAGAACCAGCTTCTGGTTTCATTGATCTGTTGGGGTTTTTTTGTTGTTGTTGTTGTTTTTTGGTTTTGATAGCATTAATTTCTGCTCTAATCTTTATTATTTCCTGTCTTTTGCTGGTTTGGAGTTTTATTTGCTGTTCTTTTTCCAGCTCTTTAAGGCGTAAGGTTAGGTTGTGTATCTGAAATCTTTCTTTCTTCTTTAGGAAGGCCTGGATTGCTATACATTTCCCTCTTATGACTGCCTTTGCTGCATCCCAGAGGTGGCATGAAACAAATTCTTAATGGTAATTACAGATTGTTCAGAGAGATTCATCAGGGTAAGAACAACTCTGTTCCTACACTGAGAAATTATCTTCGGGACCCAAAGTTCCTAGAGAAGAAAATATGTTTCTGGACTATATTCAGATATTGAAGTCATGGGAAGGGGTTGTTTTTATTCCTTTGCAGAATGATCCTATGATCTTGGAAGAGTTATCAAAGAGAACCAACTCAAGCATTTACAGGTCTTCTGCAATGAAAGGCACTAGGTTCAGACAACGGTTCCAAATATACAACTCCCTTCAAAGTAAGCCTAGAACTAGACCCACTCACTCAGATCCCTTTCCATTATTGGAAGATTGTTGCCTATCCATGTTATCGATCATTTTAGTATGCTTCAAGAAAGAACTAAATTTAGTTATAAATACTCAGAGATGAGGACGTACAAGTAAAAATAAAGTATGACAAACTTGTTGAAGGATACTTCATCAAGCCCAACAGTCAATTCCAAATCCCAAAGGCACTTTGTATTTTGGTCTTGAAATTGAAGGAACCAAATGGTTTTGGGGCACCTGAGTGACTCAGGTGGTTGAGTGTCCAACTCTTGATTTTAGCTCAGGTCATGATTCCAGGGTTGTGGGATCAAGCCCTGCACCAGATTCTGTGCTGAGCATGGAGCCACTTAACATATTCTCCCTCTCAGGTCACCTGGGTGGCTCAGTCGGTTAAGGGTCCAATTTCAGCTCAGGTCATGATCTCACGGTTCATGGGTTTGAGCCCTGTGTCGGGTTCTGTGCTGACAGCTCAGAGCCTGGAGCCTGCTCCAGATTCTGTGTCTCCTTCTTCCCCCCACCCCCACCCCCACCCCCAGCTCATGTTCTGTCTCTCTCTCAGAAATAAAAATAAACATCAAAAAAAAAATTTTAAAGATACTGTCACCCTCTGCCCCACTTGCACACACTGTCTCTCAAACAAAAAAGGAAATAAATGGTTTTATAGATACTTTTAGTGTGTGTGAAAACAAAATTTATAAACAAGTTGAGTTTGCATTACTAAACCAGCACTGAAAATTAACATATGCTATTTAACCACTGATTCTAGGTTGAAATTTAGGGAAGGAGATCTGAGCCAGAAGTTTTCAGGTTTACAAAACCTTTCATTGATCTCTTAATAGCAACAAAAGATGGAAAGGATGTTTTCAGGATTCAGATTGGATGCTCCTATGGCTAAAAGCCAGACTGCATTTATCTCCTATAAGATAAAATCTTAATCAAAGACTCACCTGAAACCACCTCCCCAAAAGTAATTTGATTCAAAACCTGATATTAATTTCATTTTATTATCGGCAACATCATCTCTCCCTTGTTTCTGAAGATAATGAATTCTTAAATTTACACGCAGGCCATGGAATATGACTGACTGTAAAAAGTATTGGCAAACAAAATTCCCCAACAGCTTTCCAGTTTTTAAAGAGCTGCACTGTGCTGTATACTAACCCTCAGGCAGTTAGACAAGCATTCCATGTTGATAAGTAAATTGCCTACTTTAAATTTAAATGCCCCTTAAAACAACCCAAGACATGTACAAAACAAGCCTCTATAAATACTGTTTATTAACATATTATATTAAATCTGACAATAAGAACTCCAATTAGTTTATATCATAAGTCTCCTTAACATTCCATTACCTCTTAATGTTTTTAACATTCTGCAAAGTGAACACAGTAAAATAAGTAATAAAGTCATGAAACAATTAGTTGAACTATTAAAGAAATATTTAATTGGTTCCTAGACAATCAAAAAAAGAACTTAAACCCATTTACAAATAGGAAGATTGAAAACTAAGTCTAATTGCTTTCACAGTACAATTCTAGAACTACATAGTATATGAACAAAATTTATATTAGCCCAAACTCGGAGTAAATACAGCAATAAATTATTATTGTTAACAACTGAATATGTTTAGTCTTTTTAAAAACTTACGAGTCTACAGTTTTTGGTACAATCATCTATTTTATAAACCACTCAGATACATCCCTAGCAAATGACAGATTTCTTTCAAAGAAACATACTTTTCCTCAGCCAGAAAAAAACAAATAAGTTTTGGGATTTTGATTAAAGCAAGTGCGCTACTCATCAGCAATAAACTAAATGTCAATAATTTGGGAGGTTATGAATTCTTTTTTTCTACTTTGTTGTCTTCTGGGTTACCATTCACTTACAAAAATTTCTCCAAATTTCCTATGATATATACTGTATACAGTCATACTGTATATCATGGTTAATGACTGTATTGTCAAAAAAGATAAACAAAAGGCCATACATCCTAAATTATAGAAAAAAAAAGTTTTACTCTTGCACAAAAACATGCTTCATCTTCCTTGATCATACCTCAAAAACAAATTTGAGACAAGACAGAGATAGCAATAGATATAAGGCACAGGCAAAACAACTTTCTGTATGTGACTTAAGAGCCTTACTCAAAATCTTCCTCTCTGGCTTATAGATGAAATTTCTATGATGGTATCCATTTGTTATAGAAGATACAGAAACTCATTTAAATAAAAGGGGACTTATAAGGATTCAGGCAAATGTCACAGAACTTAATCTGTAGTTAGAACAGGTAGGTCTCATGGAAATTGGAGGATCTTAAGGCAGAAATAGCAGAAATAGAGTATTTTTGTCTGTCCCTCTCCATAACATCTTTCTTCTCTGTCCCTCTCCATAACATCTTTCTTCTCTGCTTCTAGAAATAAAGTTTACTTCGTTCCTTTCTCTGAGGACGGGTTTCCTCAGTCACATATAAATGTGACTTCCATGCCTAAGGAGCTGACCATGGTGCTGTGTCTTACAGACCAACTCTGCATCATCTCTTAGGAGACAACACCACATGATTCAAAAATCCTAGCACCAAGAATATAACTGGTCTAGCTTAGATACCCCTGTTCGATTACCTGTGTCTATGGGACAGACCTGTCCCTTCCGTGCCACGGATAGAGACAGAGAACCGAGACCGGGATGTGGCTTAAGATGTTATAAGATCTCCTTAATTGTAATGTTATACAGAGGATAGAGAATATTAACCACTGGCACAAACAGGAATAGTAAGGGAGAAAGGCTCAGGCGGGTGAATTTTTATTCTTTCGCTACAATTTAATTCTGCTCCCTTTCAAGACAATGATGACCACTCGAGAACTGTACATATAAAAGTGACCTGCCTCCTCTAGGGACATGGCAGCAGCCAGGGCCAATATTTCACTGGTTAGATTCTGATACTCAAGATAACCTTTTATATAGAGGGAGGCTCCACATATAAATGGTCAAAACCACTTTGTGAGGGACAACTAATATACAAACAGATGAGTCAGCTTCAATTTGAAAGTAAAGTAAGATAAGAATTTTTTGCTTATAAAAGGGGCTTATCTCAGCAAGAATATGGCTGAAGCACAGAAAATTGTAATAGATGGGGGCAGGAGGGTGGATGCCTAGAAAAGTCAAAATTCTGACACAAGGAGAGTCCCTTGAAGACAAAACAAGGACATTTTTAGAGCAAGTGAATAATGTTACTTCGTACAGAAACTGGTAAATATATGGCAAATGCCACTGTAATAAGTATTTCCTTCTTTCCCCTCAAATTCATAGCTTCTGCTTGCTGCCCTCCCCCACAAGACACACCAACCTATACATGCTCCTCCCACAGCCTGCCAAAGCCCTACTTTTGAACAGGAGCTCAAAAGCTAATTCTCCTCCCCAGGCCTGTTCTTTTCCACTTTCCAGGTACAATTCATTCTATTTTAATATTTAACATGTAATATTACTATCTTCCCAAGTGCCTTGTACCACAAACTAGGTTGTTACTTCCCCCGAGGACACAGACTGTATCTTAGTCATCTCTGTATCCTCAAGGCCCAACACAACGCAAGACACCTAAAAAGTCTAGTGTTTTTAATGAGTCACAGATACTAGAAATAAACTCAAGAAAGCCTCAAGGAAATTTATAACAGTTTCATAACGGGTTTCAAAAGGAAAGAAAAGAAAACCTAAGCTGCATCCTTAACCCAGGAGAATAAAAGGATGGGAGCCACGCTCTCGTGCATAAAAATAGCTCTGGTGTGGCTGTAAGACAGAGTTTCAGACTGGGCAGACCACCGTTCTACTTAGGGTGCAAATAAGCGGCACTTGGCAAAGAAAGTTTATTCTTGTCTATATGAAGAAGTCAGATCCATATCACGTCCAGTCCAGATCTACCTAATTTCTCTCACAGTACTATTTGGCCCCAAACCTTCCAGCATGAAGTTTCCAAAGGAAGACTCTATATCCAGTACGTTAGCTCTATATCCAATAGCGTTAGCTATTAAACTATTGTCTCTTGGCTCCAAACCCACTATATTTATATACACATATATCCACATATTTACGTACATATGACATGTGTAGTTCTATATTCTTCTTTGTGGTTTGGAACTCTGCAAACATTTCTCCTTTACCAACTGCCTCCCTGTGAGGCTTCGCCAACAGGGGTCGTGAGAGGGAGACAGCAGATTCCTCCTTTGCTTGCTTGCTGTCCAAGTCCGGGCATTTTGCCAGGGCAGCTGAAATGGTTCTGGTCTCCAGCATTTATCCAACCCGGCTCCATTACGGATTTCTCCCAAACAGCCTCATTACATTCTAGAGTTACAACAGGTAGCTAGCCAGGGTCCCACCACGCCACCCCCAGAGATCCAATCTGCTGGGCCTTCCTGCAAGCTTCTGAATTCTGACAATCCCAACCTCTTCCTCTTACCATGCCTTCCCCCACTGACCTGCCCTGCAGATGGTAGCTCTTTTAATCACTATCCCTGTGTTTCCTCTATATCCCAATTTTGCTTTTTCAATTCTCCACTACATCTTGACCACCCTGAGTCCTACCTCTTAATGTTACTATGGGAAATTATAGGCTTCCGCTAACTCCTCCAATGATCCATACTCCTTCCCTGGTCCCCTGTCAACAGCAAAGGGGTCCAAAAGTGACTTTTTAGTAACACATCACCAACCCTGACAATTCCATGCCTCTTCTAGATTTTTGACAGTGGATGGAGAGTTCTGATGCAAAGAGTAGGGACTGTTCCCATTGTTGGGGGTGGGGGGTGGGGGGAGAGGCAAGAAACCATTGAATCTATTATCAAATAAGAGGCAAAATTTTAATAATCCACGATTCAACGTGATATAAAATTACTGACCATCCATAAACATTGTTTGGTGATAATGGGTGTGCAAGAGAAACTTAAAATCTGGTCCTGTTGATAGGAGTTTAGCAGACAAGTCTGAAAAGAGTCTTGGATCAACAGTTAATGAAGTAATGCAAAAATAAATTTTACGTTTGGGTGAGAAAACCAAACTTATATCAGATACCAAGATAATTCTGATCTTTCTAGGGAAGAAGCTGAGTACAACTAAAAGTTGAGCTACCAAGGGACTTTTGATGTTTGCTCTTATAACTTTATAATTAAAAAACTTACATGCTATTTTGTGGGAAAGGCTCCTATACCTCCCAACATTCTTCCTCTCCTATTTACCACCTCCTAACCTCTGATTTTTAGCTATGCAGATGGCCACCCAGAATATACATTTCTAACTTCCCTCAAAGTGACTACCTATTGGCCAATGGAATGTGGCTGAACGTGCTATATACAGGTGGAAAGATGGAAGAAAACTCCCCTTTCAGTTTCTTTCCTTCCTACTACTGGAATGTGGGCAAGGTGGTGAAATCTCAGACCACGTAGAGGATAGCAACTCTCTAGGAATGACAGAATAACAAGGGAGAAGGGGCATGGATCCCTGATGACATCATATAGGTCTCTGAAGAGTTGCCAGATCAGTCTGGCTATTTACATAAGAGGGGGAAAAAATCCAGCTTTCTGGATTTCTCTGAAAGTCAAATCTGTATTTTAATTGATATAAACACCAAACATCTAGTTACCACCCCTTAAAATTCACAGGGAGCCAACAAAACCAACTGGTAACTGGACTTTTGGTTTGCCCTTCCCATATTTCCCCAGGGAAGGTTGGGGTGGTGGTGGAAATCACTGTTTCCCAGCAGGTACCACTCAAAGACCTCCAGAGGTATTTGTGCACACCAAATAGAGAGTGAAAACAGTCAAGACAGATGATGTTAATTTTGTACACAAAAGTTGCTTGGAATAAAGGAAGAATATCCTTAATTACTACAGGGAGTTTCTGGACGAAAAGGTAGTGCTTTCAGTGTAAACTTTATTAGACTCATATTTTAAGAAGCCTCCCTCAATCTTGCCTATGCAGAAAAATTTATCCACATAACATACTCAATGTGACTTGGGTTTTATGTGCCTGAAAAATATTTATAAAAGCATTTAATTGGTTTGGGGGAAACTGTTTTTGATATTTTCATGATACGAAATGAGTTTCCAGTAACTGAAACACAATTTATGCACTGGACATTTCCATACGAATGGTGATGATCAGTAGGATTTTTCTGCAATTATAAAATACTTACTGTGCCTGAGAATTTGCAACAGAGTTAAAATCATTTTTGATGAATAGAGCAAGATCATGGAGTTGTGTCCCACTGGAAAGCAACACAGGGAGCAGGCCCACCAACGTCAGTGTGGGAAGATTCCATGAGTTCAAGTCTGAGGATTAAGAATGAATGCAGGTCTCACTGGGAGGTCACTACCGGGGGACAATGAGGATTTGCCAACTGAACAAAAGCCACTAGAACAACTTGGATCTCTCTTTTCTAGGACAGTAGGACCAGAGGCTAACTGGCAGAAACAGAGAGCGCTGTAAAACAGGGCCTTCCCTCAAGGAGCTTACGACCAACTGGGGAAACAGCTATGTGCTAACCAGTATTATAGTTATTTATAATCATGTTCCACAATGAGGAACCTTTCTGATATTAGAGATATCCGAGCAGACTGAAGTGATTAAAGAAAGCTTCAGAGGGGCACCTAGATGGCTCAGCCGGTTGGGCGTCCAACTTTGGCTCAGGTCATGATCTCACCATCCGTGAGTTCGAGCCCCACTTTGGGCTCTGTGCCAACAGCTCAGAGCCTGGAGGCTGCTTCGGATTCTGTGTCTCCCTCTCTCTGCCCCTCCCCCCGCTAACGCTGTCTCTCAGAAATGAAATAAAAACCAAAAAAATTAAAAAGAAAGAAAGCTTCAGAGAGGTAAAACCTGGATGGATCTTAAAGGATGGGAAGATTCAGACAGTTGAAGGACGTGCCAAATATGAGCATGTAAGTAACAGCCTAAAGGCAGAATTCAACCAGTCCAGGCAGCTAGAGTCTTCCTCTGGAGACAGGTGTATCTGTCCACACAGCATGTGCCAGTAACATCACCGAAATAACTCCCTGACTTTGATTCGGCTATTAGCAAACTCTTTTCTCAGGACACTAGAGTTCTTTATAGACCGAGTCAGTTACCAGGTCAATTTGTGAAAGATGAGCTAAAAATCTTAAAATTTATTTCCTACAGGACTTTTCAGAGCTTTTAACATACTGATGTGCCCTGAGAATCTCTGCACGCAACATTTCTCAACCTTATTGACCCAAGAACCCTTTTTAAAGTAACTCCCACTAAGGTATCATGGTTCACAGAACATGGCTCAGGAAATGCTACTTGGTGGTACTGAAGGCAGCCTGAAGGGGTGGACTCTTCTGTCAGACTGGGTTTGAACTCTAGTTCCATTACCTACAAGGCCAGGTGACAGGCAAGGCCTTTGATTTCGCTAAGCCACAAATGTCCTCAGCTGTAAAATGCCAGAAGGTTAAATTGGGAATGTAAACACATCTAGCAGAAGGCATAGTAAGATTTCAATAAAAGTTCCTTGTCAGTATTTGATGTTCAATCCATTTTCAGACTAGATTTCCAGCCCCATGGTGAACTGTTACTATATTGTACCAGAATAAACAAACTGTGTATGTGTGTGTGTCCTTAAAACAAGTTTCAAGGAAAAGAAAGAGCCTTATCACTGCTCAGTGACATAGGTGGATCCAACAATGCAATGACTAAAAGAAAGGGCATAATTTTAACTTTTAAATGTTAATACGGAGAATAATCTCTAAGAAAATCCAGGAGTGGCTGAGTTGAATCAGCTGGGAGAAAAATTATTCTTCGCAACAGAGACAATAGGAACAAAGATAATAAAATTAAGAAAACAATGTATTTACTAAGCCTCATAATTAAACCCATGGCAGGGACTTGGATTTCTTAATACTTCTCCACTAAGCAGAAGTTTAAAAGCTTTGGAATGTTCAGCAACCACAGCTCGGAATTAAGTTGTAGACTCTGCTTGGGGGAAGAAAAAGGAAGAGACAGTGAAAATAAATAACTTCAGTAGTTGTTCTTCCAGTTTCGTTCTCCCTTAGATCACTTCTTTTGCTCCATTTAATTGGTAGGTTAGCCAGAAGCACCTAAAATTAAACAGCAAAACTTGGAATCAACCTGTTTTTTTCTTTTTGTTTTTAAAGGGGCAGGTGGGAGAACAATTTTGCAAACACAGTGCACACAACCAGGGAGGACCTGTAATTCTCAACTCGGGTCTTTCTTTCTTTCTTTCTTTTTTTTTTTTTTTCCTTTTTCCCTTACTGTCCTCTTCCTTTTGTCCTGTGACAAAAGTCACAGTCTAGGAGAGAAGACTCGTCCCTTTTGCACTTATAATTCAAAGTTGTGAATTCATAACAAATTCGTGTATTTTCCTTCTTTTAAACACTCTTGATGCTGTGTACAAAGTATTATGCTCATCCAAGAAGAGAAAGAAGGGGAAACAACTGTAAAATTGCTATTTAAATGCTCTCCTAGGAGCTCTGGTAACCTTAACCTGATGGAAACACAGGAAGAGTGCTGCGTCCACTTTACAGATGAGGGAAAGGAGGCTTGGAGAAGTCAAGCCATGAGGCCAAGCTCACTGAAGCTATTAACAGTATTTACAGCAGGAATTCAACTCGTATACAAGGAGATCAGCTTTTATTTTAAATCCACCAGCTTGAAGGAACTACATACCACACAGTGATTTTAAATATCAATATAATTTCCCCAAGACATTTAGTATTATGGGGATTAATATTCACAGTTAACAACCCAATGTGTTTTTTTTTTTTTAATATTTTTGAGAGAGAGAGAGAACTCGCGCATGAGCGGAGGAGGGGCAGAGAGAGGGAGACACAGAATCTGAAGCAGGCTCTAGGCTCTGAGCTGCCAACACAGAGCCCAACATGGGGCTCGAACCCACAAACCACGAGATCATGACCTGAGCCGAAATCGACGTTTAACCAACTGAGCCACTCAGGCACCACTCAACCCGACTGTTAAAAAAAAAAAAAAAAAAAAAGGTATGTGGTTTTAGATCCCCATCCTTCCTAATACACACTCCCAACACAAATGATTGTTCTAAACCATGTCCTTGTACTATATACATACAAAGCTCCTTTTAGATGGCACACCTTCTCTTCTTCCTACACCTTCACGCTCAAACGCTCCGCCCTTCCCTCAAGCTCTGGTAAGGAATACTATAATCAACTTGAATGTACCTTCCCTACAAATCTTTTATTATTAATTATGGACTTACTTAGGTTTTTCAAAATCTCAATGAGACAGTGGCAAGAAAATAACACTAAGATACCAGATTATTCCAAAACCATGAGATTGCTGAATTTCTCAAACCTAAACAGAGTTTAGCTCTCTTACTGGACTCACGTGCCCTATACATAACAGAAACTGTTACAGTTCACAAGACAGTAAAATCAAAGATGGGCAGGGGCTAAGGCTTACAAACAAGGAAATAAAAAATTTCCCCAGCAGCACAGATTTGACCTTCCCTACTTCCTGATAACTAGCCTAGAGTAGGAAATTCTACATTTAGTATTCCTGAGCGGTAGCTTGTGCTAAATAGCCAACACATTTTACTTCACTCCGTTGCCTGAGACAGGAAGCAATGTTGTATCATAAAAATCACACAAATGTAGTACCCGTATTCTTAGAAGATCAAGGAATTTTCTCAGTGAAGAAATTGTAGTAATCCAAATCCTAGAGGACATTAGCTTCCCCTCCCCAGAAGGAATTTTTCTGTTTTTCTTTCTGAGACCCATTCATCTTCACTCCTAGCAAGAAGTTAGGCATATAACAGACATTGTCCTTTCAAGATTCCAGGTGCCATTAAGTGCACCATTCACTCTTTAAACCTATTTAATGAAGTCAGGCACACTGCTACATGCTTTCACAGAACAGTCAAGAGAATGCAACCAACCTAAGTCTTCTCTGGGCAAGGCAAAGGTGATTTCCAAGTGATAACTGAAACAAAAACAACTAGGAGTATCAGTACTGGCCCATGAATTTAGGAAATAAGTAAATCAAATATATATCTAAATGGAAGGCACTAGAAATAAATCAGGAACCTGAGTTAATAACTGAGTTAAATTCACACTGAATTTTCTGATTTTTTTTTTACACCACTTAAACTCTGACAAATGGACCACCACTTACAGTCACCTGATGAGAGATGAAAGGAATGGAAAAAAGTAGATTGAAACTTCAACTTTCAAAATATTAACATTTCAAAGTATCGACATCACTATTCTAAGTTTTTTTCAGGAAAATGTTCCACCTAGTATTTTAAGTTTGATTTGATTTTCATCACTGCATATATGAGACTTTTTTTTTTTTTTTACTCGTTTTTTTGTTTTGTTTTATGTTGTTTTTGAGGGAGGAGGGGGGCGGGGAGGAGGAGGCAGAGAAAAAGGAAGACAGAAAACCCTAAGCAGCCCCGTTCTGTCAGCACAGAGCCCAACACAGGGCTGGAACTGGCAATCTGTGAGATCATGACCTGAGGCAAAATCAAGAATCTGATGCTTAACTGACTGAATCACCCAGGTGCCCCTATAAGGCAATTTTAAATTAAGTCCATGCTGACCAAAGGAAATCTGCCATCTTCTGACTGAAAGCAATCTCCTGCATGAAAACCAAAACTCTAATTTTTCTTCCATTCCTAGTCAATACTCAAAGAATGCAATAGCTTCTTAGAGCACTTTGTTAAAATGAGACACGTAAGAGAACGGCGGGCAGGGAATATAGGAATTACAGAAATAGCAAAAAGTTGTTTTTTTTTTTTTTAAGTTCATTATCTCTATTTGAGAAATGAGATTTTATTTTTTCATGAGTGCTGATTCACCGCAAGAGTTACAGGTATGATAAAGGACTGCGAAGGTTTAGTTATCTTTAATTAAAAAGATCTGGGTATATTCAGAAAATGTAACCAGTGTGTTAGAAAACTATGAGTAAGGTGCTGGCTTCATCATTCAGAAGCAGCATGCTGTGTGCCCAAATGGCAGGCGTGGTTTTTCTAGCTACCTCAAGGTCAATAAACTATATGGCTGACCTTTAAAACCTTGAAGGAATCATACTCATATTAGGCACCCACGGGGACCCAAAGAAATGGACCAATTGCTCAACAAATGCCTCATAATCAGCAAAAGGAATCATATGTCCCAAGGGAGAAAAAAAAATAGATTTCCGTTAATTTCATGAAGAACTGAAAGAAAATACTAGGGGAGTTATCGCAATTCACTAGAAAATACTGACTACACAGATTGCCTTTATTGTTACCTTAAGTTTCTGATTTTCTACATTAAAAATCTATTCCTTAATTGCCACTAACAATTTCCTTTGAGCTACTCTTTATTCATTTCACCAGCCCTTCTAAGTCATAAATCATTGCACAAGATATATTTGCTCTTAAACATAAGCACCTGTTATTTAAGCTAAAGAAGTAGATGCAAATGAGTACATGTTTCAAACCACTCACTGTATCTTGAGGAAGTGAATTTTGCCAACACTGAACAAAGATTTTAACATTTACTTTTCTCTTAGTGTTACCAGGTAATTGAGCAGAGGTCAAGGATGATAACTGCCGCTTATGAAACATGATCGTACCACGGTGGAACTATTTATTACACTCTCTGGCTGAGATGGTCTTTGGTTTAGTCACAGGTGTAGGCTGCTCAGGCAAGAGTGGCTGGCACTCTTCCTGGGGTAGTAATTCATGGAGAGTAAAATGAAGCCACGTTCATTAAAACCTTGCTCAGATTTCAAAGAGGACGCTGAAAAAAATAATGAGAAGACCCATGTAGTATAGACGTGTTTTGACCCATACTTGAGATGATGCCAGTTTTTAGGAAAGAGCATGATCTGGGAAAAGGTGTGGTATTTTGGGCGCTATTATCTTTGCAGGCTTGATATCACTCTTCAAAACTTTCAGTTAATAACTATGATCACATGTACTCTACATTTATGTATTCATTCATTGTGGAAAAAATGTATTTATCTCACCTTCTGCTGGCCAAGTCAACGGCTTTGGAAATTTGCACAAAGATTCTAAAAACTAGCTTTCAATGCTTGTTTTCCAGGCAAATGAACTTTATTTATCACAAGCTAGAGCTCTGCTCTCAGTTACTGAGAGCTCTGCTCGGCTGGATATCATCTAAGCCCGGAAGATGCTCCCTGCTATCAGTTTGGGGCCCACCGTGGTCAGCTCCAGGCCTCGTCCCCAAACCCTCCAGGCCATGCAGATGTTGTACTCTACATTTGTTTTAAAACAGAAGAAACAAGGTTAAAACCATGTGCCATGGTTTGGAATCTAAATGTTAACTATGATAAAAAGAGTAAGAGTTATCCTAATTTCATACAGAAAATGTATTTCTTTAAAATACCAAGGCATTTGGAAATCACGCTATTTTAGCACATTTTTAGAAGACAGAATTTCAGAAAACTATTTGTGAGAAGTATCTTTCTCTTTGCCACCCACCAAGGTCTCCCTGAACTGTAAGCAAATTTAATTGACCACCACAATGGCAACACTCTTCCCCAACCTTCTTTTACAAACACTGGACTTCAACTTTCCTGAGACCACCACAGAGAACAACAGTAAATGAAACTGCATGCCTATATTTCCCCATTCCACCAATCCTTTGCTTAAATGTTAAAATATAATTATGTATTTTAAATAATCAAAATTTCCAATTTTGACAGTGATCTTCTAGTTTAAAAAAACCAAACACTCAACAATAGTAAAAAAAACCCTGCATGTGTAATGTAGTAAGATTTCAGTCATTTCCATTCCATTACTCTAAAAAGCACTTTGTAGTCATTTATTCCGTACCATAATTGAGAGCTTATTTGCCAAAAATCTAATGGATTTTTTATTCATTTTAAATCACCCTGGCAAGAGTTAGCACTCTTTTGAACAGGAGGTTTTAAATGCTTTCTTTCAAAAGAAAGGATGTAAAACCCTGCAAACAGACTGTAAAGGTAACAAATACTGACTTACATAGGAGATACCTTACTGTATTAAAGATTAAAAGACTAATCCTGTCGGATTAAATTTTAAGAAGGGTAATGATCAAATTGTCTACTAAGAACTGCATAGCCTGGGTAGTGTATGTAAGTGATGAATCACTAAATTCTACACCTGAAACCAATTTTACCATATATGTTAACTAGAATTTAAATTAATACTTGAAAAAAAAAAACAAAAACAAGAATCGCATAGCAAAATATTCAATTGCCAGAGAGGTTTGGATGGAAGTCCTCCCAAGTAAGCATAATTAAAACCTATACTTAATAAGCCAACTATTTTAGAAAATGGCTTAAGACCAGTTTTGAAATGGCTAAAGTGAACCTTTGATTGCATAGGTACATGGGCTGTTATCGACAAAAAAAACTCCAGTTGGTACAATATATTGCATGGTAAATTTTTCAAAGCAAACATCTCCCATCACAGATATGTACCAGAGCTGCATTTAACAATCAAGCAAATAAAAAATTCTTAACTGATATAGCCCTTACTAGATTTTTCCTGAGTCATTTTTGAAATGTTTACACAACTGACTAATAAACTATATGTCTCAAGAGAAATGGAACCCACAGATCATGCTTCTTCCCAGTTTTCTGCATCTGAACATCTTTATCCAGATATCCTTGATATAATCTGGCAAAACGACACTTACATGACTCACTTTAGTATACTGATCATTTTTGGTTTTTGCAAGGGTTTTAAGAGAACTATTTTTCCAATAACAGATGCTAATAAAATGTATATGAAATATTTACTTTAAATTCAACAGAATAAAATTTAAAATGCAGTAGTAAGTGCTGACAAAGAACCCCTACAGCACTTCAAATATCATGACTTAAGGACTTTTTTTTAGAATATAAATTGGGTATTGTTCTATTTTTTTTCCTATTTAGCCTTCTAAAAAAATTATCAAAAAAGAAATTCTCAGAAGCATAAAGATACTGTAATGATATTACTTCAACAAGTGTTAATTCTTAAAATTCTATGAAACTGTTCAAAAGTGTCTCTTACACTACATTATGAACCTGGGACTACTGTTTCACTTCAATAGCTAGACTCAATGGGTTAGTTTGATATCAAGGGTTCTAGCTGGAGGAGTTAGGCATTCATACAGTTGTAAAAGCTATTTGTAAACCTTGCTCACATCAAAAAGAGTATCTTATCAACCTTATCAACCAGTGTGTGTGTGTGTGTGTGTGTGTGTGTGTGTGTGTGTGTGTGATGTTTCTATTAAAAAGAAAATCAAGTCAAAGGATAATTATAGACAATCTAAAAAATAAAAATCATGGCACACCCACCTTCTCATAAGAGTGATTGAAAAAAAGCTTTGGCAATTTCTCAGTTAATGTCTCCTTAAGGCTTACTCTTTAACATTACCAGTGAACATGTAGTAGCAATTTTTTCTTTTTAATGTTTATTTATTTCTGAGACAGCGAGAGACAGAACAGGAGTAGGGGAGGGGCAGAGAGAGAGGGAGACACAGAATCAGAAGCAGGCTCCAGGCTCTGAGCTGTCAGCACAGAGCCTGACACGGGGTTCGAACTCACAAACTGTGAGATCATGACCTGAGCCAAACTCGGTCGCCCAACCGACGGAGACACCTAGGTGCCCCCAAAGCAGTTTTTGAAGTACTTCAATACTGAAGTGCTAATGAATATTGTAAAATATTTTATAAAGGTAAGAACTACAAATGCTAAAATTATGTTTAAGCCAGATAATCATGAAGCATGTAAGTTTACTATTGAAGAAAAGTAGCGTACCTCTTGAGGCCCAAATGTATTCTTAAACCCAGGGACTCAATAAAAGATTAAAAAATGATTTGGTCATTTATTTTATTCTCCTACAGAACTGCTCCCAACAGTATGTGATTTAATTTTAATTCACCCATTTTAAAATATCCTTGGTAATAACAAATTCCAATTGCTTTGCTTGGAAGCCTATTAGCAGACTAGTTGGTATTGATATAATACTGCAGTTAATTGTACCTTCTAGATTTGGGAAAGCAAGCTGCTCCGCAGCAATTCTATAAACCTAATTAGATAATGCAAAGTTAATTTTTTTTTCCTCAAGTTTCAGCGTACTAGTTCTTATAGTCGGTGACCTGAATCAGGTCTCCCTGTTGGCATGTTTAAATGCTTCTCGGGAGTAACGCTTTAAAATGCTACCAAGCCCAGAAGGGAATTTATAATGGAGCAGAAATGAGAACATTTCTCATTTTGAAATATTCAGGATTCTTAGCAAATGAGGCAACTGAAAGCTAGTCCTTCCCCTCCAAAGCAGCCTTAAGCCCTGGGTAACCGCAGCACACGTTACTGAACTGAAATTGCACTGCTTTCAGGATCACAGGACTGAACTAGAGTTAAACAGTAGACCTCACTGTAAAAAACAAATATTACCTGAAGTGCTGAGCAGGGAATTTGCTATTTGTTTTTTCCCTTTAGTTATACATCAGGCAAATTAACGTATGAACAACTAAAAACCACTTAATATTCCATGGATAAAGTTTCTTTTCCAACTTTAAATATTAAAATGCTGTTCTGGGGGCGCCTGGGTGGCTCAGTCGGTTAAACGTCTGACTTCAGCTCAGGTCACGATCTCGAGGTCCGGGAGTTCGAGCCCTGCGTCGGGCTCTGGGCTGATGGCTCAGAGCCTGGTGCCTGCTTCCGATTCTGTGTCTCCCTCTCTCTCTGCCCCTCCCCCGTTCATGCTCTCTCTCTGTCTCAAAAATAAATAAAACGTTAAAAAAAAAATTTTAAATGCTGTTCTGGTCACAGCTGTTTAGAAGTTACTGGATTCCAGACCAGAAAGGTGCAAAAAATGCCTGCTATGAATTACGATCATTTTAATATAATGTGTACAGAAGTATATATTACCACAACCACATGATTATGCTTTAGCTTAAAATATATATGTACAGATGCGTCTAAGTACACACACAGTGCAGGAGGGGTGTAGAGAGGCACCTAATTAAGGCAGAGCAGATATAATCCAAAATGTCTCAAGTTCCTCTTTGATAGTTAAGGTCTCAAAAAAAAAAAAAGACAAAAAACAAAAACAAAACGTTTTTCCCTTCTTTTTGTGTTTTTCCTCTAGTGAAGGTGATTATTCATGAGACACTCGAACTTGTTTTCCTTCTGAACCAGTTTTCCTGGGTCGTCGTGTAAGAGGCCAGTGCAGCCCCTCCCTAGACCCCAGGACTACGTACAGGTTAGTTTAGCAGGCAGGTGAAGGAGCTTCCACAGCCACTTACGGCATCCTCAACTGTGATCAATTCTCGCCCAAATGTTGCGATATTTGAAATTGCTGATGGTCCTGTCCTTAAGTTATCTTTGCCCAATGTTTTCTACAGGGCAATATTCTCTAAATCATTCTAGTTCAGCCTATGCCTCCTTTCATCCCTCCCTCTCCCAGGACCTGAAGGAAGGCATGTTCCAGGTTTCTTTTTTCCTACCCATGTTTTTCTCCTCTAGCCGTGCATATGCCCTTCATTTACCGATCTAGTCCTCAGGCTTCAGACGTATTCCTACCACTGATCTGCATACTTTGCATCCAGTCCTGATCCTATTCTGAGCTCCGTCTACCTGGTAGACACCGCCTACAAAATATGACGTGCCCCTCCCCCCTAAAAATACTACATGCCCAAACCAAACCAAAGTTTTGTGTTATAGCCTCCAAATCGACACAGCCTCTAGACCAGCACTTCTCAAAATATGATCCCTGGACCAGCAATGGCAGAACTAGATACAAATTCAGATTCTCTGCCCTACCTCAGGCCTATTGATTCTGGGCAGGAGGCAAATACTTTAACACACCCTATAGGTGAGGTGAGGCCTACTGAAATTTGAAAAACCCTGCTTTAGACAGTTCTATTCCTTAAAGGCATCAGCATCCTCCCCTTCTAGGTCCATCCAAAGGTTCCTCCTCCCACCAGCTAAGTCTACTTTTATAATCTCTCTCCTTAGATTCACTGTCTTGTTCCCTCTCCTATCTTAGGCTTCATCATGTCCTATGAAACATTTCTCTCCTCACTGAAATTCAGCCTGTACCGTTTCCAGATTATCCCCCAAAGCCCAGCTCTGGCCATTCACAGTGTTTAGTCTTCCAGGGTTCAGATTCTGTTGGTTTTTCTAGGGTTCTCTCTCCCATTCTTCCACACCCGAATCCCATCTTCCAGCCACACACTCCCCAGGATTTGCTTCAATCTTTCATGCCTTTGTACATACCATTCCTCTGGCCTCACACACTTGTCCCTCCAACATGCCCTTTCTAGGGGTCTGACTGCATCCAGTCTTACGGGCTAGATGCGGCCTTCTCTGTGATCCCACAGAACCCAGTGGACTTAGCTAACACAGTTCTTGCCTCACCACTGCAACCTGTTGCCCAAAAAGTCATTACTCGTTTTGTTTATCTAGGACCACACAGTGAGTGAGAGGGCCATACAATTTATCACTCAATCCAAGGCCCTGCTTACATCTGCAAGCTTATCAAGTACTGTACTCCCTTTAAACTCACCATGCCAACCTTAGGGGCTTTGCACTTCCTGTTCCGTCTGCTTAGGACGTTCTTCCCTCAGAATTACATTAGAGACTTATTCTTTGGGCCTCTGCTCAGCCACTGCCTCCTGACCTTCCCTTCATGATCCCCATGCCCCTTTCTCCTTCATGTTATCCTGTATTGTCTTCAGTGTTTCTATTTGAAATTACCTCCCTACTGTCTTTATGTCCCCTTTTCAATGTAGTACACTTTAAGTGAGTCTAGTTTGTTAAAATCTGCGGTGTTTGGTCAGAGAGCATCACTCTGAGGTCCAAAAATGGGAGATTGAATCTGGCTCTACCACTTACTAAGGAAGTGACCTCAGGCAAAGAGCTCACCTCTCTAACTCAGAGGTCTCCTCCATAAAGTGATGATGACATCAGACTTGCATTAGAGGGCTGTTGTTACAATTAAACAATACAGGTAGAATGCTTACCTGGCACAAAGGATTCAAGGTATGTTATCTATTATCACTGCTATTATTACTTGCTGCTCAATGGTATCTCCAATGCCTCGAGCAATACATGGTACTTAGTAGATAAGCAATAAATATTTGAAATACTTGAGTTGGTAAGTAAATGGATGTCACCACCCCCTCAACTCCAAGCTTTCCAAAAAGCTCCTCAAAGTGCTGAATTAATGACACCCCAACCCTGTTCCTTGGCCTACCTTCAAAATGTGGCCCGAACTTACTTTCCCGATCTTACCTTCCATCGCTTTTCTCCAATAAAAACCAGACTTTTCTTCTGGTCTCACCATTTTCTTTCAGTATACAATGTTCTTCCCTGCGTCTCTCCCCCAAATCCCACCGCCACCCAGGTCTAGCCCAACGCCATGCTCCTGCTTCTTGCCTCTGAACACCCGCCTCCCACAACCGTGCGAGAACTTCCTTTTTATGACTGTTACATATTCACACAGATGAGCTCACTTATGAGAAGAGCTCTGAGTCTGTGTCCTTTTGTCATTTCTCCATCTCCACTGCCCAGCCCAGTGCCTTGTGGAAAGCCCTCAACACGTTATTTTGAGCAAATGGATGGTTGGAAGTTGCGAGCCTCTGTAAAAAGGCTTATAGATTAGCCAGCCTTATATATCAAAAGAAAACTGCAATTATTACACCTACTGTGTGGTTATCGGGTCAAGACCTGAGGAGCATCTTTATTAGGTCAATACATTTTACCCTCTCCACTGTACCGTATAGCATCTCTAATGTCTAGAGCCACGGATGGCATTTAGGAAACAATAAATACGTGACATCTCCTAGGGGCGCCTGGGCGGCTCAGTCGGTTAAGCCTCCAACTTCAGCTCAGGTCATGATCTCACAGTTGGTGGGTTCGGGCCCCGCGTCAGGCACTGTGCTGACAGCTCAGAGCCGGGAGCCTACTACAAGTTCTGTGTCTCCCTCTCTGTCCCTCTCCCTCTCATGCTCTGTCTCTCAATAAATAAATAAATGCTAAAAAATAAAAATAAAAAAATACATGTATCCTAATTCTTAAAGGATTCTGTCCACATCGTTAATACGTATTTCACCCTCTCGCCCATCCCCCTCTTCCACCATACAAAATCCAACTATAAAATCATTCCTTCCATAGACTCAAGCTATGTCCTTTTTATCCTAGAAACTCTAAATTCTTAATTTAACCACTTCTCTCCTTCTGCCAGATTGTACATTCATTCTTCAGGGATGAAAAGTCAGAATTCAAAACACGAACAAAGACAATGATCTAGGTGGAAGTCAAGTAATCACAATCATTTTCCTCCATTCAAGAGCCACTCAAATCTTGCTGTTCTAACTCGAGTTAGAATTTACAAATATTCTGTTTACAAATGGTCCGAGCTCACAATTCTGATTTTTCACGTTGCATTATTTTCTTTCTCCTTCTGTCTCCAATTTGCGATTGCTGATCTAACACAGCTTATATTAAAACCAAATCATAGCCTACAGCTTATCTCCCATTCCATGCAGCCAGTCTCAGTCACAAAATAGTTATCCAAATTCAACCGCTATTTAACAGTTTTCATTCTTCCCTTTCTAATAATTGTGCACTCCCTGGATGACTATTCTCCACCCTCTCCACCTACTGATCTGGCTATTAACAAAACATATTCTGTGACAACCCTCTTAGTGTTTCCTTATATTGCTACTGGATTAAGGAAGAAAGGAAAGAAACCGGGCTGTGAGAGTACCGCACCTTTTTCTTTAACTAGAATGAGATCCCTTTACAGCAGAGACTTTTATTTGAGGTATTCTTGGTATTCTCCAATGGGGTCTTCCTGGAAGGGAGGTGAAGACTGTGGTAGTTAACAGGATTGATGCCTGACCTTTGACCACTGGGTGGGCAACACTTCCACAAAATCCACAGATTTAGAATTCTTAGGAATCTGTGCATTTCTAGGATGCCCAGACCTAAAGGGGGAGACATAAATGAATGCTTCAGCACCTTGGTAGATGGGGGAGATACTCATGGAATGAGCTACCCCAAGAAACATAAATCCTGCCTTCAAGGGTCTCGTCAGTGGTTCGCAGGGATATGTGAATGCTTCTGATTCTCCACACAGAAGAAAGCACATGTACATAAAAGTCTGCATTAATTTCAGGAGATCTATAAACCTCAGATTTCTTGGTCTTGGCAATGTGGGAGTTTTCATTGCAGGTGTGGAGGCAGGACAGCAAAACAGAACAAAAACCAATTCTGAGGCATTTCCACTGGGGAAGTGAGACAACAGTGACCACTTAAGACGCTACACTTCTCCTAAGTGATAGCTCCATTCCTAATAACATAAATGGAGCTTTCATTTGGAATAAAATCTTAAGGTCAAGGGCACTCTTTCAGGTTGCAACAAATCACCATGGAGATAAAGGGTCAGGTAAGGTAGAACTTGACTGTGACTGGGTAATCAATTCAGTCACTCCTCCTCATTCAAGCAATACTCCTTTCAAAGGGTCTTAGCTTGCTTATCACCTAAAACCTCTCAGCCCAGGGATGATTCCTGAATTAGCCCCACTATGCAGTACATAGAATCATCAGTACACCTGCAGCTTCTCATCAGCACCGAATTTGCTATAACCAAACCACTGAAGATCTCTCAATATTTCCATTACAGACCTTTACTGTCAGAGGCTTAGGATTCAACGTGAAACACTCCCGGCTAAAACCTGGGATATGGGGTCTGGAGATACTATAATTTAATTAAAGGAATGCTCTGCACTTTGCAAGGACTAAACAGATGGCCTTAATAAATGCTGACCTGAAACTATCCAGAAGACAAAGCCTAAAAAAAGCAAGCCTTCCCATCACCATAAAATATAACAAAAATGTACGAGTGCTTGTCCTCAGAACTTTCAGTGTAGCAAGTAATCCATCATCCTAAACCTCCTGACACCTTCTCCTCCCCTCCCACAACCAATCACCGAGTCCTGACACCTTTGCATCTTTAATAGTTCTTGAATCAATTCTCTACTTCCACTGTCACCCGGCCAAGCCAAGCAATATCATGTCCCACCTGAACTATTATAACCTCCAACAGGACTCCTACTATCTGCTTTGGCTGTAAATCAATTCCTACTTCCTGCAGGCAGCCAAAATGATCTTTCCAAAACACAAATCTGATCACATCTCCCCTACTTAAAAATCCTTCAATCACTTCCTGTGGCTCTCAAGGCCTAATCTTTAGCATGTCTACAAGACCCATACTACCTTTGCATCCTCACTCCACCTCTCCCTCTTACTCTCTGTGTTCTAATGATATTGGTCTTTTTCCAGTCCCTCAGTTCACCATACTTTCTCCTACCTCAGGATCTTTGCACATACTTCTCCCTCTCAGGAATGCCCTCCTCGCACATCAGACCAACAACTATCTGTTCAAATCTTCAGATTTCAACTCAAAAGTCATTTCTTCAGGTAAGACTTTTATGATCAAGTTCCTGTTTTCTTCTCCCCTATGGCTTTTCTTCACAGCATGTAGTATTAATTTTTATTTGCAGATTTGTGTAGCCTTATTAATGTGTTTTTTATTTCCCCACAAAGCTGTAAAATCTAGGAGCTTGGGGTAAGGCATATTTCCTCAACAACTAGCATTACTACATAGTAGGCACTCAAAAATGTTAAATAAATCAAGTCAAACACAACAGGGTACAATTTGAACAGTAAGATTACCTTTCACGTCATTCACCTCAGAGAAACGGCAAAAGGCCTAGAGATAGGAAGGAAATAAGAAATGTGTTTCTCCAGGCACATGGGTGGCTCAGTCGGTGGAGAGACTGACGTCAGCTCAGGTCATGATCTCACCATCCGTGAGTTTGCGCCCTGCGTCGGGCTCTGTGCCGACAGCTCAGAGCCTGGAACAGAGCCTGGAGCCTGCTTCACATTCTGTGTCTCTCTCTCTCTGCACCTCTTGCCCACTCACAGTCTCTCAAAAGTAAATAAACAGTAAAACATATATATATATATTAAAAAACAAAACAAAACAAAAAGAAATGGGTCTCTCATCCTGACCATGGGTAATATGTTTTGCAATAATGACCTCATCCGCTGGACAGATATAAAGAAGTAGTCCAGGTTGAAAAAGAAAAGAAAAAAAAAAAAAAAAAGAAAAAGACCAGGTTGCTACAGACTTTGTTGCTTAGAACATTGAAAGTACAAGACAAAAAGTGGCACAGGGTGGAGCCATGAGAACAAGCTTGCCAGAGTAGAGGCAGAACCTTTATTTGGTAGATTGCTCTAGCCTATTTCAAGCCATTTACAGGGATTTATAGGGATCCAAAAAGCCCACATGTGGATCAGCATTAAAGGAGAGGCAGGTGTCTCACAGTGGGTGGAGATGTCTGCAATCATAATCAAAGGAAAAGAAACAGAAGGGGGAAGGGAGGGAGTCAAAATCTGAGTACTTGTCAGAATCTTCCCCAAAAGCAACGTTCTTCTAGAGCTAGATCTCAGAAGTTCTTAGGACAGTTCTTAGTAAAAGGAGGCAAAAGTCCCTTGTTTATGCTCTTAATGATTTATAAGCTATGCCTTAAATTGCTTAGTTAACGTTTGTCTGTAAAATTAATAAAATGGTTTGGCTTTCCTGATACGTGATCATTCTTTTCAACATTACTTACATTTAAAAGTCTTAATAAGCTAGCTTCGGTCTTTGGCAAATGGAAGAAATTACGATGGACCCAATGACAAACTATCGAGAAAGTTGGACCAAAAATCAGGTATCACCACCTGCTACTGAGCGATTAGCATCGTGGCTGGGCACTTATTATATATCCACTATAATAAGGTATTTCAAAAAAGAGAGGCTTTGGTACAGATCCTCCACCGCCTCTTTAAAAGACTTGTCATTTGAACTGCAAGACATTCTGAATATGGCAAGTTTTGTCAAACTGTCCTCAGTTTCTCTCCCAGAAAATGGGGCTTTAGCCTTTCCAGCTCTCTGGAAAAAAAGCCCATTTGATGACTTAAATTACTCTCCATTGCAATATTGTTATCTTTCATCATTTTGAAAGCAAAATCAAAGAGAGGTCACCATCGGTCCATGAGATCCGAGAGGCTTGAAACCATAAAGACAATGAAGAGGGAAACTTGGTACTTTGCATTATCATTAACTTAGATGGTACAGATAGGAATCCACTCTAGATACCATAAAGAGATTCCACAGCAGTGAAGTCTAAAAAATACTAAAACTTAAAAGGGTAGATCTAATTTCATCATATAGGGTGAAACTGATACGGAAATCTCTTCCTAGCATTCTTATTCTTGAAAGAGAGCCTTCTCACCCAACTTTCTGATGCTGTTAGTGCTAAGTTAATAAAGGAGATCACACAGACCCAAGTAGGTACTATTTACTACAGAGCACAACTCCTCCCAAGGCCCTTGGGCCGCTTCAGTGGTCCTGAACTCTTCACTTCACGCCCTGTCTCACCCCGCCAAGGGCAGCTGGCCCAGGGGGCTCTCCGGGCTCCGGGATGAGGAAGGGGAGGGGTGCGACGGGTTCTCTTCTGGGAGCGGATCAGGCCGGGGGCCGAGGCCGGTACGCAGCCAACCAGCTGGGTCGGCGAAGCCGCAGTCGCCGCGGCCCCTTCCCGGCGCGGCTCGCGGTAACTAACGTTCCGAGGCGCCTGACTAAACCCTCAAATGCAAGGGAGTGTCAAAGCTAACACTCGCGCCTTGGGCGGCAGACAAATGCGTCCCAGCGGAGAAGCCGGGAGCTTCGCGCCGCGGCGCCCCTCGGCGTCGGGCTGGGCGAGCAGGCAGCCAACGCCAAGCGGCGGGGCGCCGGCACAAGTTAGTTTTCCGGCCCGAGCAGCCCTGCCACCGCCCGGGAAGAGGAACCGGCCCCACGTCCCGCGGACAGAGCCGCCGGGAGCGAGCGAGCGGGAGGGCGACGCCGCTCGGGAAGAAGGGACTTCCCCCGCGCGGCGTGGACCGCGGTGGAGGGGCCCCCGAGCCGGAGGGGACGCCCCTCAGCCACCCGGGGCCAACCGTCCCTCCCCTCGCCGGGAAAGCGAGAGGAAGGGCCGGTCCAGGGCGAGGCCTCCGCCGCACATCCCACCCCGTCTCCCCGCGACCGGAGTTGGGAGGGGGAGGCGGCGCTCTCCGTACGAGCCGGAGGCGGGGCGCCATCTCCCTCCCACTCCCGGCAGGCAGGCGGGCCGGGGGAGCCCGGGGCTGCGAGCATCCCGGACGGGCGGTGGCGGGAGGGGAGACTACACCGAGGGGCCTGGTCCCGAACGGCGGTGATGGTAGCGGCAGCATCTCTCCTCCTTCGGGCCTGCACGCGCCACAGGCCGCAGCCTGGACCAACCCGGCGTCCCCCGGCCGCGACCGCGGCGGTCCCCGCACTGAGGAGTCTGGGGTCGGGGGTCGGGCGGCCGCGGCCCCCGCTCACCTCCCGCTCCGCCCCGCAGTCCCGGCGTGGAGCGCGGCCGCGGCCAGCGGAGCCCCGGGGCGGGGAAGCGCGGGAGGAAGGGGCGGCGAGGGGGCGGGCCGGCGGCTGGTAGCGGGGGACCCGGTGCGCGGGTCTCGGCGCCCCAGATCGGCCCGCGCTGCGCCAGCACCACCTGCGGAGCTGCAGCGCAACGCCGCGCCCCGACCCTGCCGCCCCTGCTCCCGCCACGCGCGCGCGCAAACAAAACAAGTTGCAGGTCGCCGCCGCCGGAGGGGGCGGGCGGGTCACTCACCCTCATCCTGCTCAGCGGGCTTGGGTCGTCCGGCCGCGGGGACAGGGAAGACCAGAGGACTACTAGCCCCAGGAAGCTTCCCACCACCAGTAAACTGCGTAAGATGAACCCAATCTTCAGCCTCATCTTCCTCCGCCGGCGAGAGACACAGAGCCCGGCGCAGCCGCCGCCACAGCTCTCCCCTCCCTCCTTCCCCCTCCTCCGGCTCTCCACCTCCTCCCTCCCCCACCCCTACCGCTTCGGCTGCCGCCCTCTCCGCTGCCTGCCCTTTCCAGCTCCAGATCCGGAACTCCCCTTGGCTCTACCTTCCCCCGGGCTCTTCCCTCCGCCCCCTCCCCGCGGCTCGCCGGCTCGGACCGCGCTCCGCCGCCGGCGCTCCCCCCGCCTCCCTCCGGCGGCCTCCGCAGAGCTCCAACCGACCCTTGTGCCTCGCTCCTTGCTCTTCGAAGCTTGCTTTCTGTGTACCTACCCCCTTCCCGGTCCGCAGTCCCCTTCTTCTCTCACCACTGTGCCCAAGAACCCCCTTCACAATTCCCTGTTACCCTAGAACTAACTTACACTTTCCCCAGGTCTGGTCCTTAGCCTTTGCCCCACTGCTCAGCTCTTAAAGCTTCCAGATTCCCAAACTTTTGGTTTAATTATGGGCCATAACTCTGTCCTTACCACCCGTGCCCTCCAGGATCCCCCACCCCGCCGCCACCCACCCCTCTACGCCCAGAGGACAGGGAGCCGCTCTCGGCTGCCCCTCCTTTTCTTACACCCACTACCCGGGGACCCCAGCCGCAAGGCTTGCAGGAAGCAAACCAGGAAGTCAGGGCTACCGCTGCCGCAGCAGCAGCTCCACGTGGCTGATTTATTGCTGGGAGGGTTTTTTCTTATTGATTGTTCTTGCTTTTTCACACGACTCCTTAAGGAGGTGGATTTGTAACCGAAAGGCCCAAGTGTGATGTGCAAATATCACTGGACTGGAGGGACTCACTTGGAAAGCCAATATTTTACTTTGTCTTGAGCTAATTGGAAGAAAGCCAATCTCGTGCTAATAGATATCAACCTGGTTCCTGGGCTGTTTGTATTCTGAGGCAGAGGCTTTGGGGTTTTTTAAACAGTGCTCTACCCTCGTTGCCTCCCTCAGACCTGATTTTTGCCACTTGATGGAGGTTCCTTGATTTCTGTTTTTCAACCCCTCTTCCTAAATTATACAGGAAAGGATATTGACAAATGTTTAGCCAAATGCTTCACGCTGAGGGAATAATTCTGTGCCCACATCTTCCAATAAAGATGCCAATCACTTTATTGCCAAGTGTATGTGATTACATTATCAGTGTGCTGTATCTTAAACTGCCTTATTTAAGTTGAGCAGAATGTTTAATATTTTATCCTAATATTTAGGATGGTAAAAGTTGATCCTTTTCTCTAATGTTGACTCATATCAGAAGGACTTTAAGAAAAGGAAAACCTGGTTATTTAAATTTTTTAAATGAAGTAGAGAATTTGAATCATCCAGATAAAGATTTGTAACAAACTAACTTCATGTGCTTCGGTAATTTGGGTTACACTACCTAGTGTATTGGGGAATTTCGTGGATGCCATAATTTCGGAATTGCCACAAAATATCTGAAGTGATATCCTTGTGAACAAAATGGGGAAATGTAGAATGGGTTACAACAGAGTTAGGTATATTCTTGTCTGGCTGAATCATTGTACACAATTGGAGTATAAGCCTAATATACAGACCACCTGGAAGAGGCAGATCAAGTGTTGACCACATATCCCCATCTGACTCAGCATTTTTATCAACCACTTAAGTTAAAAACCAGTTGCTTTTAATGTAAGATGAGGGAGATTTTGCTGAAGACTTTTTTTTTTTTTTTTTTTTGGTGAAAAAGACCTGGATATTTAATTAAGTATGAACCTGTTGGGTAATATAAAAAGCTAACGCCCGCTGCTGGGTCAATTCAGGTCAATGTTGCAACCCGGAAATTGCCTGTTAATAAGGACTCAGGTGATTCTGATCCAGATAAGCTGTGCATCACCTTTGGAGAAACAGTGAAAGAAAGAGGTGCTTGGGGAAAGATTTATGTAGGTTTGAATAGGATCAATTGTGGACCCAACTCGAGCTACTCAGAAGGGAGGAGGGGCTCCTTTTGCAAAGTGGACAGTTCCCTAGACAGAGACTGGGTTTAGAACAGGTGACCTTCAAGGGATCTCATTCTGATCACATGAGAGAATAATTCCATTTGAAATCGGCAGCTGTAGTCCACCAGCAGTAGTTAAACCTTTCATTTGTGGTCTCATTTTCACAGTCTGAGGAGACAGTTTATTATTATTACCAAACTAGGAAGTTTCATTTTTACTATTATGAGCATAGCTTGGCAGATAGGCAAATTGAAAGTGGTACTTATTACTCACTAAAGTAAAGGGAATAATTCTTGGGTCAAAACAGCATTCAGAGAAGATCCTGCAATCCCCCGTTACTTTTGCACATAGAGAACTTAAAATTTCTGTGAAAGGACATAAAGTTAGAAATCGACAAGTGGATATATAGTTGTAAAAGCCCATGTTTCTCTGAGTCCTAGCAATGTTTAAAAGAAACTAAAAGTATACCTTAAAATATATGCGCACTGGGGTGTCTGGATGGCTCAGTCGGTTAAGTGTCCAACTTTTGATTTCAGCTCAGGTCACCATCTCATGGTTCTCGTGAAGTTGAGCCCTGCATCAGGCTCTGTGCGCTGACAGTGTAGAGCCTGCTTGGGATTCAGTCTCCCACCCTGTCTCTCTGCCCCTCTCCCACTCTCTCTCTCTTTCTCAAAAATAAATGTGTGTGTGTGTGTGTATATATATACATATATATATATATGTACACACATATACACCCACCGCAACATTTGCTGGGAGGTAGCCTCTGTAGAGTTGACACAATCTGTTTAGAACATGAGCTGCATTCATGGGGCGCCTGGGTGGCTCAGTCGGGTAAGTGTCCAACTCTTGGTTTTGGCTCAGGTCATGATCTCACGGTTTCGTGAGTTTTAAGCCCCACATCGGGCTGTGCGCTGACTGACGGTGCGGAGCCCGCTTGGGATTCTCTCTCCCTATCTCTCTGCCCCTCCCCTACTCATGCTGTCTCTGTCTCTCTCAAAATAAATAAATAAACTTAAAAAAAAAAAAGAAAATGATCTACATTCAAAGCTTATGTCGTTAGTCACTTAACCTCTCTGAACCTAGGACTCCTATCTGCCTAGCAGTGATTATAATACTTCACAATATTATTAAAAGGAATAATGGAGGTCAAGTACATATGCAATAAAATATAAAGATATACAATGTAGGGATAGTGGGATAGAACAAGTCTCAGTTGTATATGGGCATATTTTTTTCTTTTTTTAATGAATGCTATAGTAGTTGTATGACAAGGATTTTTATGCTGGAATACTTCTGGGTTGTCTAATCCGGGTTCACTGAGGAAGAGGGTAGAGATTAGAACTGCACCAGAGGGACATAAAAGATGGCCAAGACACCATTGTTCTCAGGTGGTAGGCCCAGACATGGTACCTTTGGCTAGGAGGCCAGCAGAGAGGGCTCAGAAGCAAGGTAAGGGGAGGGAAGAGAATTTTTGTGAATACCCAATGTGTGCAAGATGCTTCATTTAACCTTTGCACACCCTTGAGTGTGGCTGGTATTACTGGTCTCAATCTGGGGTTCAAAGCAGATCTTTCTAACCTTGAAATTCTTGCCACTACATGCATACTCCTCACCAAGCTGTGCTAGCATATAAATAAGTGTTCTCAGACAGGATGCAAAAGGTCAGGGCCTAAAGATTTGTTCATTTTTTTTTTTTTTTAATTCTTCCTGGTGTCTGCTCTCTTAAAGGAGAACCCACCAGAAGGAATTGTGTCCATTCTTGGGTTACAGTTTAAAGGTGCAGTGCACCTCCAGAGCCCTCACCACACCTGTTTCATGCTGCAATCAAGCTGAACCTGAGTCTCTAACTGTATCTTGAACTCCTTGCCTTCAGGCCTTTGTACAGGAGTTCCCCTGAAATGACACCTTAATAGAAGGCTTTCCCCCGCTCCCTCCCACATCCGTCTCCACTCCCCATGTCCCTCTCTAACCGATGTACTGGGATAGGTACCCTACTAGGTGCTCCGGCTGCACCTTGCACTTTTCCTTCGCTGTGAATGACCGCTACATTGTAATTGCTTAATTTCTTTCTCCACTCCCAGATTAAAAGGTACATGAGGGTGGATGTCTAGATAGATAGACAGATAGATAGATGTCTATCTAGTTCATCATTATATTCCTGTGTCTAGTGTGCAGAAAGGGTTTAGTAAATATTTTCTGATGGAAATGCTGAATGAATAATTGGATTGAGAATATGAAGTGAAGAAGAAAGGTAGGTGAGGAGTCAGGGTCATGTCACCTGCTCTTCCTCCTTAGCTGGAGATTCTCCTTCTGAAGGTAAAACTTTAGAGGTTTTATTTAATTAGAAAACTGATTACTTTGCATGTTGTCAACAGCAGCAGCTGGTAGACTGATGTTTCCCCTTTAATCCGCATCCTACTAGGGCCACTCAGGACAAAAGGAAAGGGGTAGTTTAATTTAAATAGAGATTTTTGCATCTACTAAGATCCCCCCCCCCCCAACCTTCCCAAAAAAGAAAGAAATTAAGTTGTATTGAAATGGCAACATGTAGCCATGGGCAATTACCATCTGCAACCAAATTTCAATTTTCACTTTGTCTGGCTGCCAATAACTTAGGTTAAATTAGAATCAGTGACCTATAAATTACTGGTTAAATCTCCTATTATCTACTCTGTAAACAATCTAATCACCTCTTCAAAGATGAACACCAGTGATAGTACTTTTAAGTCAAGAATGTATTTTATCTTTTTAAAAAAATTTTTTTTTAATGTTTTATTTGTTTTTGACAGAGAGAGAGAGAGAGCGAGCATGAGCGGGGGAGGGGCTAAGAGAGAGAGGGAGACACAGAATCAGAAGCAGGCTCCAGGCTCCGAGCTGTCAGCACAGAGCCCAACGTGGGGCTCAAACTGAGGAGCTGTGAGATCATGACCTGAGCTGAAGTCGGAAGCTCAACCGACTGAGCCACCCAGGCGCCCCAAGAATGTATTTTATCTTTTAGAAAAGAATTACTATTTAGGTATTTTTAACGTGCTGATAATTTTAGTTTGTTAAGAATATATTAATTTGTGCCATGTTCATTAGCTATGCCTTACCTCATAAAGAACTACCCCCAAATTCAGCACTTTAAAATAACAAACTTTTGTTGTTTCACAGTTGCTGAGGGTCAGGAATGCCGGAGTGCTTTAGCTGGGTGGTTCTGGCTGAGGGTCCCTCACGAGGTTGTTGCCAGGCAATCAGCGGGGGCTACAGTCATCGCATGGTTCAACTGGGCTTGGAGGCTCTGCTTCTAGGTTCACTCACAAAGCCAACAGGCAGAGGCCCTGGGTGGCTTGGTCGGTTAAGCGTTTGACTTCAGCTCAGGGCATGATCTCAGGGGTCATGGGTTCGAGCCCTGCATGGAGTGTGGAGCCTGCTTCAGATTCTGTGTGTGTCTCTCTCTGCCTCTCCCCCAGCTCACATTCTGTCTCTCTCTGTCTCTCAAAAATGAATAAGTGTTAAAATTAAAAAAGAGAAAAGTCTAATTGGCTTATAAATGTAACTCAGAATTATAGACAATTGAGGGGAGCCTGGGTGACTCAGTTGTTGAGTGTCGGACTTCAGCTTAGGTCATGATCTCATGGTTCGTGGGTTCAAGCGCTGCATCGGGCTCTGTGCTGACAACTCAGAGCCTGGAGCCTACTTCAGATTCTGTGTCTCCCTCTCTCTCTGCCCTCCCCCACTTATTCTCTCTCTCTCTCTCTCTCTCTCTCTCTCTCTCTCTCTCTCTCAAAAATAAATAAACTTAAAAAACAAAAAACAAAAAGCCAACAGGCAGGTCTCACTTCCTCACTGTCTATTGGTGGGAAACTTTAGTTCCTCATCACAAGGGCCTCTCCATAAGACTGCTTATGATGTGGCAGCTGTCTTCCTCCAGAATGAAAGATCTGAAGGCAAGAGACAGAGACCTCAAAACAGAAGCCACTGGGAATCAAGTATCTGGGTCAGAATAGTAGTTTTTTTCATTTATTATTTGTAGCGACTCAGTTATGTGGTTTTCATTATGACATGCTGAAATCTTTCAAAAGGAATCCAGATCTTAAATAATAACTTATTTCTGATTATCTCGCAGAGAAATAGTCTGTGTACTGTCTCCAACTATAAAATAAAGGAGTTGGACTGGATGATCTTTAACTCCTTTCAATATTGAAATTCTAAGACTGTCCTGTCATGTTAATGCATGGTTGAAACTTGTAAATCTATTTATTTATTTCAATCTAGTGTGAATACAGCAAAGTAAAATTCTGCCTTTAGACATTTTTTTTCTGACGTGGATTACTGTTTCTATTTTGAAGGCAAAAACGCTTATTTAGAAGCCGTCTTAGATTTGACACTAGCAGACTCCTCGTAATTCAGCACTGTTTTCGGACTCCCGTAATTCAGAAGTGCTCTTCCGATTTTAACCATTTATTTAAGAGGTGATTGAAACAAATTTTATCTCTTACTTCCCTTGTGTGGAACCTGTTCAGCAGCTTACCACTGCCTGTAGTATGAAACCCAGATTTCTCAACTTATTACAAAGACCTTTGTGAGCTTGCCTCTACTTACCCCCACAGCCTCGTGGCCGGTCAATGACCTCTGCGTTTCCAACTTAAACTATAGCTACGTTGACCTTCTCCCCATTTCTGGAACAGGCCAAGTTCTCTCTCGCGTCTAGGCCTTCGCGCGTGTTATTCCCTTACCTGGAGCACTCAGTTTCAGCACCGACTCCTTCCTACCAAACTTCTGATCATCCCTTAAATTCAATTTATGTATCAGTTCTTTCAGAAACCTCCTGATGGTTCTCTTCAGACCCCACCCACCCTTTGCGAGATTAGGGGCCCCTGCTTTGTGCTCTCAGAGCTCTTGTAATTGCTCTTTCGGTGGTCTGTCACCCCCATTAGACCAAGTTCCTTAAGGACAAGGGCCATGTTCTTTCCATGGGTTGTTGTAGTCCTAGATGTTCATGGTGCCCAGCACACAAGAGATGCTCAGAATGTGAGAGCCAGTGGGTGAAAGTGTATTTCACGCGCTCACTCTGGGTTGTAGGCATAGGCAAGTGTGGACGCGTTGAGTAATAGAAGAGATATTGCATGTAGGTACATAAAGAGAAAATGTTCATTGTTCAGTTGTTAAAAAATAACCGAGGAAAAGGCGAAATTTCCAGACACTAGCCAGATGCAGTATGGCACAGTGAGGAAATACGAAGTTTGGAATTAATTACTGGATCCGTAGTCTTGTCCCGCCTCCAATTCCTGGATCATTCACGGTGATGTATCTGCATAATCTCTCTGTAGTCTAAAAATCTTTTTGTGTGTGTGCAACTCTGCTTACCTCCTCTGAGGTGTCTGAAAAAGCTTCTAGATACAGTCCATCACTAAAAATAACCTAATCTTACTTATAACTAATTAAAAATATGCCAGGTAGTTCTGTCACTAAAAATACAGATCTTAGGAACTGAAGCTCCCTTCTTGCTACACACTGCCCCCACTTCCCCTCAGCTATGAAAATCTTTCCCTTAGTTTTCCCTAATCTCTAGCAGGAGTTTCAGTACAGCTTGATAGTGTGATTAGAAATGGAGATACTTTTTCTTCCCCATGTTTTAATAATTTCTAATAAACAGATCTCAAGAGAGGATAATAGCTAAATGTTTTTGCATATTTTAGAGTTGAGTGGCTTTGCCCTTTTTTGGGAGCTGGGATAGGAGGGGACACCGTTTTACATTTTCATCTGACCAAAATGAGTACTTTAATTCCTAGATAATAAACTGATAGCTATTTGAAACTACCTGTGTGTTCACTGATGCTGAGGTTTATATGCACAAACTGTAATAGGACTTGGAGTGATACCTTCACAGATTTCAGTTTTAAAGGCTTCTTTCATGTCAGTTAACCACACTCTGCTGAGAACTTCAGTCTTTCTTCAGTGGATTTCAAATTTTAGCACTTGAAGGGAAATTAGACATTAGAGTCTAGCCGAATCTCCCATTTTACATATGACAGGTGGGGTTCTCTGTCCCTCTTCTGACATAGTTTCTTGTCATCCCATCCCTGTTGCATCAAAACGATGCTCTGAGACATTATCAGCATTACAGAAACAGAGGCTAGTTTGTCTTGAAGGTATCAGGTTGTGTGTGTGCAACTCTGCTTAAAGAATGTGAGATTCTGAGCAATGCATGTTGCTGAATCTCGCTGGGCTGACCGTGATGGTTGTAGCTGGATAACAGGACCTCTAGAAGGATGCGAAGATGGGTAGACCAGGAGGGAGGAGCCAAGGAGGAAGGGACATTTTTGTGCTTGCCTGAGGCGAACGACAACCTAAAAGGCATGTGACAGGAACAACGAAGAAGTTCTTTGCATCATATTCTGAATTTTTTTTGTTATTAATTATAAGTGGCTTGTTTTAAGTAATGGACTATGCCTCAAAGCTGTTTCAGACATGTCAAAGGAGCTAAATGACGTTGCATGCAAATAATCCATCACTAAAAATAACCTGATTTTACTACAGATTATAGTCTTACTACAGCCTGTGTAGACTACAGAGACACCTGCAGAAAGATTATCCTAAATGATCCAGGAATTAGGGGCTGGGCCAGGAGTAGATATCTAGGAATTCCAAACCTATTATTTCCCCACTGTGCCACACTGCATCTTACTGATGCCTGGAAACTTTATCTTCTTCACAGTTATTTTCTAACAACTGAACAATGAGTAAGTACATTTTCTCTTCATTTGAACGCGTGGTCCTACATTAACTGACTATTTGGGGAGTCACACCTGGGAGATGTGAGCCAGGAGTGCTGATCTTCAGAGAACCTCAAAATACTGTCATTTAGAGAAAGGTACCTTTTGGCATATTGCAAGGAGTTTTGAAATTTGGATTTTAATTGCATTTCTTTTTGGAGAATGGTCTTTGAGGACTTGGTCTCATAGGATGTCATTCTATTTCTCAAACTGTGTTAAAATGACTTTTAACAAATTGAATCACTTTCTATGATCTTTTATTGTATATTTGTGGATATTTCTATTCAAGTTTTTTTTTTTTTTGAGCATATATCGTGCTAGGCATTATTCTAGATGATGGGATATAGCAGTAAGCTATAAGAGCAGACATCTCTGTTCTCATGGAGTCAGACAATAAACAAGATATGTAAATCATTATCTATTATTATCCAATAAACTGGTGCATCACTTATGGGCCAAGCATTGTTCCAAGAGTTTACAAGATTAACTCATCTATTTAGATAGCATCACAGAAGATAAATTCTAGGGAGAGAACTAAAGCAGGGAAGCAGGATTTATCATGCTGGATGGGAGTGGGGGAAGGTTTCAATTTTAAGGAGTCTGAGAAGGTCATTGAGAAGACAATACCTGAACAAGACCTAAAGGGATGAGACAGCAAATGAAATGGATATCTGAGGGAGATGGCCCCGGGCCAAAAGAGCAACAAGTAGAAAGGCCCTTAAGAAGAACATTCCCTCACGGTTTGGGAAAAGCAAGGACCGAAGGAGAGCTATAACTGAGAAAGTGAGGGGTGACTGTTAGAACCCAGTAATGACTGTGGCTTTAATTTACAGACATATGGAAGCCATTGACAGTGTGGAGGGGTGGCTGATCTAATTTACATCTAAATAGTATCACAACCTCTGGCTTCTGGATTTAGTGTGGGAAGGAAGAAAGATAAAAGGAAGGAGCCTATTTTGAATAATCCGGATGGGACTTCCCGGTAGTATGGACTAGGATTAGGACAGTGGAGATGGTTAAAATAGGCCAGAATATGGATATATTTTGATGATTCTTCAACTATTATGTTTCCAAATAATCGAGCTTGTTGTTTTGCTTCCAGACTCTCTGCAAGTAGTTAAATTAATAGTCTGTAAAACAAACTCTTTAAATGCTCTGGCAGTACACATTATTTTAAAAAGCTGTGTAAGCAATTACTTGGCAATTTGTTCTAGATTTTCATATATACAGTATATTTTAAGTGGAACCACTCGTGTTTGGAAATAAAATCTCCCATACAACAATGGCAGTTTAGATGTCAGGACCACCCGATCTGATGAAAACAACTGAAAATGCCAGGTAAAACATTTTTTAAATCTTTCTAATGCATACTTGGGTAACAAGAAAATAGAGAATATTAAGGTCAAGATGGAGGAGAGAGGGTAAGCTAAACACCAAAGCTGGTGTTTTGCCTTAAGGGCTCAGTCCAAACCTGAGGTGCCTGAGTATCACATGCTGAGTTAAAGGATTTAGGAACAGAAAATAAATTCAGGACCCACCAATGAAGAGTCTAATGGTACCCCCAAAACTAGGATCCGCAAAGGGTTTCATCCTCCAGGTGAGGGGGGATTAACCCATTCTCCTTACCACCTGAAGAGAAACCTTCCTCTGCACACATCCCACACCAACTATCTAAGAAATCAGTCATTATATATGAGCCATCATGCTGGTTTGCCAGAATTCACACCACCTGGATGTGACCACCTAGAAAACTCTCAAACCAAGAACTTAATTTAAAGTGGTCCTGGACCAATCGTGTCATAAGCATCTGAAAAGCAAACATAACTCCTTTTTGAAAGAACCCTCTTTACCTCGTGCTTTGAAAAATGTTCTGGGGGTGCCTGGGTGGCTCTGTTGGTTAAGCGGTCGACTTCAGCCCAGGTCATGATCTCGTGGTTCATGGGTTTGGGCCACCTGTGGGGCTCTGTGCTGACAGTTTGGAGCCTCGAGCCTGCTTCGGATTCTGTGTCTCCCTCTCTCTCTCTCTTTTCCCCTCTGCCGCTCACACGCTCTCTGTTTCTCTCAAAAATAAACATTAAAAAAAAAAAGAAAAATGTTCTGTTCCTGTGGTCCCTAAGAAAATGAGTTGCTCACAGCTGAAACAATATACTGCAAAATATGCTGCATAAAAAATTTAGCATTTGGAATTATGGGACACTATAAAATAATCATATTTAATACATTTTAAGAAATGAAAAGAGCTCTGAAAATACAAATGAAATTGAGAAAAGATCTAATTTCCAGAAACGAAAAAATATAGATAAAAAATTTTAAGTTAATGGATGGATTGAACAGCACATTAGAATTGTTATTGACTTTTCTCATCCCTTGGCTTCTGGCCTCTTGGTTCTTTTTCCATCTTTCAGCCACTCATTCTGTCTTGCTCACTAAATTCTATAATCTACAAGGACAGCATCATTTAGAACTCAGTTCTAGTTCTTTTTCTTTTCCTCAGTTTTTAATATTTGCCTAGATTGACCCATTTACAAGATTTCAACTATGTTAATAATTGCCATACCTGAACTTTTAGCACAGACTTGTTTTCTGAGCATTAGACCACGGGACATTTCCTACCCGGAACTTATGAGTCAGGCTTTCCAGAGTATAATTCATTTGTTTTCTCACCAAATCATCTTATTTCCCCTAGGCTCCTGACTTAGCCATTGACACTTTAAAAAGAAATTTCTAAGACAACTTCCATAGTTTCTTTCACTTTTTCCTTCCAGACTCAGGTATTAACAAGTCAGGACCACTCTATCACTGATATTTCCTTTTGCATCTATCTATTCCCGCTGCTATGATTCAGTGTCCCTTGCAGTTTCTTTATCATGTTCCCATCTTACAATCTCTTGTTTCTTAAAGCCATTCTAACCACTACTAGAATTATTGTTCTAAATATAAGTTCAATCATTTCACTCCTGAAACAAAACCTTTAGAGATTCACCCTCAAAGGTGGTAATTTGTTGCATCCTGGGAAGTAGAATCCCCTCAAATAAAAGAGTCAAGTGTAGTATCAGTGACCTGGTTGGAGTACCTCCTAAAGATTGTATGTTTCACGAACATTTTGACACGGCATGTTAGAAAACTAGATAGATGGTGGAGAAGAAGATCCTGAGGTATCTTATCAGATAAATCTTTGATAGAAAATGTGTTTTATTGGGCAGAACCATTCACAGCAATCTACTCTCCTGCTTTGGATTTGAGAAGTGGCAGTAAGTGAAATCAAGTGCATTCACGCAACCAGTTGACCACTAGATGAATGACTTCAGTGAGATTAAGTAAACTGAAAATGTCAAGGTAAGGCCCATAGAGGAAGTGCTACAGAAAGAGGGAACACGAGTTTGGAAGTTTTCAAGACATAGGGGAAGAACATAAATGAATTTGGGTGGGCTAATTACTATGAAAAACAACTCCAAAATTTCAGGGACTTCGGACAATAAAAATGTATCACGTCACAGTCCCTTCCTCTCTGGGGGTTGGTTGAGGGGTGAGGAAGGGACTCTGCCTCCATGCAGATCGCCTTTAGAGATACAGGCTCTTCCCGTTCAGTGAATCTACCGTCCCCTAAATAATCCACATTCTCTACTGTATTCTTTGCATCCAGCTGGTAATTTAGGGTAAAAAGAGCACACACAGGATGCCTAGGAGGTGTTTTAAAAGCCAGGTTTAGGGGGCGGTGGATATCCCTTTTGCCCGATTTTATTGGCTAGAACTCAGCTACATGTCTATTGGTAAGTGAATAGGTAAATGGTGTATTTGGTCCTTCAAACCACGTTCTAGAAAATATTTGGTAACATGGGAAAATGGAAACAATAGAATATTAAGTGGGGGGAAAACATGATACAAAAGCAAATGCACTCTGGTTCCAACTCTATTAATAAGGGAAATAATGATTTCCACTTTTATGAGACTATAAGGTAATAACCCATTAGCATTTTGATCTCTATGTGAATAGTGGGATTGTTGGGAATCTTCTCAACACTTTTCTCTCTTATCTAAATTATTAATAATGAAAGTGTTACTTTTAAAAATAAATATCAAAAAATGTAAAAAGAAAGAAAATGGTGTGTCTTTAAAAGATTTCTATATTCCTGGAAATTACCCATCAGAGGCCTTATACACAGTAGATACCTAATGCATATTCATTGATTGAACCAGTATGACTGAATGGAATAATTAAATGGAAAAGCCTTAGAATAAAACATTAAGGAACAGTTATTTCCTTAGTGATGCTATTTAAATGTGGCAACTGATTAGCTGAATTACCACACTTTCTAGGGTACTGTTTACACCATTTAGTAATATATATGACCATTTAGTCATACCTGGAGTAATATATATATTATTGCTTCAATATTTTTTATTAAAATTATATACTTTTATAAAATTAGATTTGTACTAAGCAATGATACGAGTAAAATCATGGGATTGTGGTATTAATTTTTTTAATGCTTATTTATTTATTTTGAGAGAGAATGAGAGCAGAGGGGAAGGGCAGGGAGGGAGAAAGAGACAGAATCCCAAGCAGGCTCCATGCTCAGCACCGAGCCCAACTTGGGGCTTGATCTCATGACCTGAGCAGAAATGAAGAGTCAGTCACTTAACCAACTGAGCCACCCATGCACCCTGTAGTATTAATTTTTCTATACATATTAAAATATGTAATTAGCAAAATAAAAAATATTTGTGTTCTACTTAATTATCCCTACCCCCCAAGTCTACCTCCCTTTAGAAATAACTAACCTATCATCGCTTCTCAGTCCTTTGGCTAAGATCAAGTGTAGAAATAACTGACCAATCATATGTTATATTTCCTATTGCATGTTTTAGGTTCAAGCTTCTATGCGTAGAAGGGTTTTTCCACCCAATAGAGTATCTAGGTTTATGATTTATGAACTAGTTTTGTGATTTCTGTTCATATATAGATACCAAACAGTGAATGTTTAATCATTATATAAGTTAACTTATCTTTTTGGCATTTTTTTTAAACAGTGAATACTCTATCTCCCCTACACCCACCCCATTTTTAATGGAAGCCCACTGGTGTGACATAGAATGTTTCTAAAAATAGAATAAGTTAGTTATATATGGGACATTTATTTTAATTTTTATTTACTTACTCTCTACACCCAATGTGGGGCTCAAACTCACAACCCCAAGATCAAAAGTCACATGCTCAGGGTGCCTGGGTGTCTCGGTTGAGCATCTAACTCTTGATTTTGGCTCATATCATGATCCCAAGGTCGTGGGATCAAGCTCTGTGTCAGGCTCTGCATGAAGCATGGAGCCTGCTTAAGATTCTCTTTCTCCCTCTGACCCTCTCCCCCCACTCGTGCTCTCTCTCTCTAAAAAAAAGGAAAAAAAAAAAAGAAAAAAAAAAAAAGAAAAGGTCACAGCTCTACCAACTGAGCCAGCCGGGTGCCCCTCTATGGAGCATGTTTTAAAGACCAGAAGTTTTTGGTTTGCACATAGCTGAAATGAGTAAAGAGATATCTGTTTCTTGAGATCATAATCCTATTCCCAGAGATGATAAGTAACAAACAACAACAGCCATAAAAGCTGGTCCATAATTTTTACACTTTATATGAGGTTTCCTTTTGAATGACAAGAGACAAACTTCGGGGTTTCTGTCACTAAAATAAAAAATACAGAGGGAATTGTAGAATCTATGTCTGGGGAAATACTTAGGCTAGAAACCTGTTTGGGATGATTTATGGCTTGTTCAAAAGTAAGGGCATGGTTTCTTTGTTACTTCTGGCTCAGTAGTCATTATTATTAAGTTTCTCATTTTTTTAAAGCCAAGTGTTAAGAAAGGGATGGGAACAAGTAAAGACAGGGCAAAGTCAGCAAAATAATAGTTGAGATCTATAGCAAAGCAGAATGACTTAATAGGTTACATTAGGTAGGTTAAGGTGAAAAACCTACAATATTTTCTTTTCTGGTATTTTTAAAAGAAAATGAGAATCTTCAACAAAAATCCTATCTACAAAGACTTTGGATGATTCCATAGAACAATGGCTGATGTACATTAGCATTCATTGTGGGGCACAGACTTTGGGAATAAACCCTTTCCTGAATACTGATGACCGTAAACACACCAGCTGAGCTATTTGTTATTATTACGAATTAGATGTGACTGAACTTCCATTATATATATAACTCGTTCCATCATGTAACTTGACCATTGGGCGTATTTTAATTATTGAACCAAGAAATGAATAACTGGAAAGGATGACACCTAAGAAGAAATTAATTCAAATTTTTCTGGATTGGCCTACCACTGAAGAACTCCGAATTGGTTTTTTTCCCCCTTTTGTTATCTAAAAAAAAAATATTCATACATCTACAAGATAGAGGTAAAGGGCAGGAAAATAGAGGAAGGAAACACTCTGGATTGAGGACCTACAGTAAGTGTTCCATGTACCCCATGTTTTACATGCTTGGACCCTAAGCCCTATTATATGTTGTTTGCTCCAGTGATCAGATGTCCTGCTGTACTGTTCTCCCTCTCGTCTAACGGTATCTGAGCTTTTCTGTTGTCACTACTTGATTTAAACAGTCTGTTCCATGCGTTACTCTAAATTGCTTCATCTTTTTTGAAGTAGGATGTAAATTATAAATAATAAGTGGTGAATTTGGCCAGTTTTGACTGACCTCGTTAGACTTTAAATGGGAATCATAGAGACCCACAAATGTACATTTCAGTTGCTTTGGCACCGAGGGGTAATGGCTAGAGTTCATAAATAAAATAACAAAATGATTCTGTCTTGCGTGCACTGCAGGGGAAGCAACAGAGAGATGTAGTCCTTGGCCCATTCTGGTCAGGAAGCTGGGAAATCACTGGGCTGTGTATCCCCAACAGGCAGACCTGCAGCCCAGCCTGTTAGCACTGAGCAGCTCCAACTGCACGATCGAGGGCAGTCCTCACAATGTGGGAAAGACTGTGGGAAAGACTATTGTTTGATTGTTGGTCTTCTCAGCCACATTGCACCAAAGTATCTCTCCTCAATTTATTAGAGTGCAAGAGTCTCTTACCTTCACAAACTTGGATACGAGCAAGCTAAATTAAGCTATTTTACTTGCTTTGTTGGAAGAGGGGGACCAGGGTCAAAGTAACCTGGCCTGAAAGCACATTGTGCTGGTAGTAAGGATTTGAACCCATTCCTGCAAACTTCCAGTCCAGGGTTCCCTTTACTTCTATTTCAAGCTGAAGACATGTTTCATTTGTTCAATTTAGTGAAGTCGTTGTAAACTGGGCATGGGTGCTGGAGATACAGCTGTGGACAAGACAGAAAATCCCCTGCTTTCGCAAAGCATATGTGCCCAGAGGGAAGGTAGGCATTAAATTATATAATGTGTATCATGATAAGAAATACTTCAGATCCCTTACATGATTCCGTGGAGGCGCCTAATGATCCCTAATCTAGTATATCCAAAGACCTCCTGAAAGGCATGGTGTTTAAGAGAACACTGACAGACTAATGGGAGTTACCCAATCAAGGAGGTGGTGTGGGGCAGAGCCTATGCAGACTGCCTGAGATGAGATAAAGAAGAGAAAGAAGTCCTTAAGGTTGGCGTGAGTGTTCCAGGATGGGCAATCACTACACCAAACCAAGGCTTTTAGAAGTAATCCTAAAGACGAGGGGAGAGGGAGGGAAACAGGTTGCCAATGGGTACGGATTGAAAGCCGCAGAGAGCGCTAGCATTAGCTAAATACCCCAGAATATGCATGTTTCAGCTTAGATCCCCCGGCCTCATCTCACCTGATAATGTGAAGAAGGCACACATAGTTATTTTCCTAAATGTAGAGTGGGGGAAAGAGAAGCCAGTGCTCTCCTACTTGACGCTCTTCTTCAACTTCTTCAACATATGTCTGTGAAGCTGCTGTATTCAAAGGCATACACGCCTTGCGCTGGGCGCTAACGAAGATTCAGTGGGCAAGTGAATTATGTGCTGAGTGCTTGCTCATGACACTCTCAGAGCTGTGGTTACGGGAGGGCTTGTTTACACTAATGCGATGAAAAAAGAGGACAAAACTAAATGAGATGGTCTGTCTGCAAACAGACATTCTACAGATGGCTTAATGTTTTAATAAACAACTAAGTTGGTCTCGGGATCATATCCAAGGATAAGAGAACTGGGGAGTTTAGATTTTTAAAAAAGATTACCCCTGAATGTCAATTTTATGGTACCAAATTACTCTTTGCCAAGATAAGAGTGCCAACCATGTGCCAGATGCCCCAAGTTTGCCTTCTGTTTTAAAAGGACTTAACCTATTCATAGTATTAAGGGAATTTATACAGCTTTCTTAACATGCTATACACCAATTTTCATATCTCAACACGAACAGGTTTCTTGTTGTATTTGAAACATGCTAAGGTGTCACGTCTTACCATTCTTATATGATTTCATTGATACATTCACTCAACAAATACTGAGTGTCTCGTTGTACCAGACGGAGGATGCAAAGTCCTGTTCTTAAGGGGTTTATAGCCTGGAAAATCGGAATGAAATGATTAATGGTTATGGAAAGTATTTCTTAGCCATTCTTCTTACTACTACCTCTAATAAAATATTTAAAGTTGCATTTTATAAACATTTTCAAATCTCTCTCTCTTTTTTTTTTCTCTTAGAATTGTGTGAAAATGCTCTTTTTCTGGGCATCTTTCACTTAGTGTTATGCCATAGAGGCTCACATCATGAATTAACAGGGAGATTCACTGCCATGATTCATCTTAGTTAATTCTTTATGTTTAAAAAGGAAGGAAGAAAGGAAGGAAGGAAGGGAGGAAAGAAAGAAGGGAGGAAGAAAGAAAAAAAAGAAAGAAAAATAGAAAGAAAATGCTAATGAGCATAGCTCTCCATGAAACTCTTTATGGATAATGTATAATAAGAAAAAAATTAAGCAAATATTTTGGGGAACAGCAATTTAAGAGCATAGAAAGGAAAAGTGAAATATAATAAATAGAATTGTACAATAATCAGTTACTGTTAACCAAAGTTGGGAAAACAGGAGATTAATAATCTGTCCATACAATCTAAAGAAAATCCTCAATTACATAAGCTAAGATCTAAATCAGACATGTTATAGAGAGGAAATAACTTACTGCAATTCCTTAATTCAGCATTAAATCATATTTCAGCCACCAATTGCCCTTTTGAAATCCACCTAGTGACTAAAGGTATGTCTCTTGCCTAGAAATAGGTCAATTAAATAACACATTGCAAATGAATATGTGATATCTGATTTCATAAGTCATTTAATGCTTAATAAGACAAGCAAATCAATCAAGGGGAAAAAATAGTTCAAATCTGTTGATGCTGTGGATTTTGTTTTGCTTCTTTAATTTTAAAATCTCGGTATTACAAATCAGAATTTTTCATTACATTTCTCTTTTCTTCAGTCTCAAGTGCCGGGTTATTGAATCCATTGTGTTATATATGTAAATTTTAAAGTGCAAATTGTTTTTATTTCATGTGCTTTTAAAAATGTTGATTGCAGATAGAAGGTTCTATGGATAAGAATTCGTAACTGCATACAAGTAGGCATTTTTAAAAACTGTGCATCATTTTATTTTTTTTTAAGTTTATTTACTTATTTTGAGAAAGAGAGCAGGGGAGGGGCAGAGAGAGAGGGAGAGAGATGGATCTACACCATCAGTGCAGAGCCCAATGTGGGGCTCAAACCTACGAACCATGAGATCATGACCTGAGCCAAAATCAAGTCAGTCACTTAATTGAGCCACTCAGGTGCCCCAAAAACTGTGCATCATTTTAAATATGCATCCTCATACTTTAGGATTAGTGAATTAAAAGAGGAACATTACCATTTAGAGTTTCCATAAACTTGCATTCACTGATTGCCCAGAGTTTAAGCACAAGTGATTTTAATAATATCACAACCTCACTCAGTAACTCACAGCGGCTCCAGACTCATCTTTTGTCTTTATTTGGGGCCTGTTGTCTACCACCCAGTTCAGAGCTTATTGGTAGTTTTTTTTTTTTAAGTTTATTTATTTATTTTGAGAGAGAGAGGCAGAGAGAGGGAGACAGAATCCCAAGCAGGCTCCATGTTGTCAGCACAGAGCCTGTTGCCGGGCTCGAACCCACGAACTGTGAGATCATGACCCAAGCAAAAGTCAAGAACCAGATATTTAGCCAACTGAGCCACCCAGATGCCCCTGAGATTATTGGCAGTTTTAACCAAGATTCAGTAAAGTCCTTTCTTAACTCTATAAATTTTAAGAATAATTGTTTCAAAGCATAAAATACCAGAAAATTATAAATTGAAAAACTGAATACTAGAGTTTTATGAGAGGAGTTTTATCAAAGCACACATTCACATCCTGCAGGGAGCCTAATGGTGGTACCTCACAGAGACTCCTCCCTCCTCTTTTCCTCCTGGACACATACAACTTTAGCACATTTCCTAGATGCTCTTCTTGGGGTCATGTGACTGAGTTCTGGCCAATGAAAATTATGCACACCATTTGTAGGTTTGCCCCCAAAAATCATCTTGCACAGGCCTCCAAGTTCTGTCTTTTCCTTTGAGCATCAGATGCACAGAATTCAAGGAAATACTGAGGTTTGGGGGATGGAAAGAGGCCACTCTGAGGAAGTACATGGAATATTTTTCCCCCTCTCCCTCCCATTGCACTTGCACTGGATCGTGACTGGAGCAGGAAATGAACCTGTATTGCATTAGGTCCCTGAGGTTGGGGGTTGTTTATCATAGCAATCAATACACGACGTGTGATACAGTTGGTAAAGGGAGATAGTGGGTAGGAGAATGAGAAAGCAAATATCCTTGCTTTCTAGTTTGCCACTAATGCTTTCTTACTGTGTGGAAATGAATATAGCAACAGCGAAATCACGTGATATGAGTGCCAGACACAAATAAAAAACTTACTAAACCAACATATTAAGGTTCAAATATAGTTGAGTATCTTGCTACCATCTTGTTTTTTGTTTTTCTTCAACCAAGTTCTGCATACCTGTGTCTGCAGACATACCTGTGTCTGCATATCCAAATTCTGCATATTTCCCCAAACATATATAGCTGCTGACTTGTCCTTGGAACCAATTATTCATGTCTTCACTCAATATTCCCCCCCCCCAACTGATTATTTAGCTCCTATCCTCCACTCCTTTTCTAAGTTCTTAAAATAATTTTCTATGTTGGGTGGCGGGGTGGCTCATGTGGTTAAGCGTCCAACTCTTGGTTTCGGCTCGGGTCATGATCTCACGGTTTCATGGGGTCGAGCCCCACATCAGATTCTGCTCTGACCCCATACAGCCTGCTTGGGATGCTCTGTCTCCCCCTCTCTCTGCCCCTCTCCCATTCATGCTGTCTCTGTGTCTCTCAAAATAAATAAGTAAACTTAAAAGAAAAATAAATAAATAAAATTATTTTCTGTTTTTCATAAGTTGTTGATAACCACTGAATTTGCAAGGGGAGGAAGACGGAATCAATTATTTCAGCATAGAAATAAAAGCCAGTTTTTAAAAATCACAATTTTTTATCGTTAAAAATTAACTTTTTTTCCTGGTTTTTTTTCCACCAGATATTACAATATGTTATAATGTTATGGTAATCAAAACCAGAATAGTGATAATGCCACAACAAACAGATCAATGGATTGAAGTAGAAGACCCAGAAGCAAACTCAAGTATACATAAATGTCACTGTTCTGTACACTGAATGTATACAAAAAACGTGTGTGTGTGTGTGTGTGTGTGTGTGTGTGTGTGTGTGTGTTTCTGAGCCTTCAGAGTGAACATCTCTGGTTCCCTATATTATGTTTTATTTCCTTTCATTTATATCTATCTATATCTATATCATCTATATCTATATCTATTTATATCTATTTATCTATCTATCTATCTATCTATCTATCTATCTATCTATCTATCTACCTAGTAATACCATGGTGCACTAGCAAAGCCTCCAAAGAGGCTCCCAATATTCCCCACCTCCGGGTTCACACCCAGTGCTCTTGGATCACTTGCTCTGGGGAGGCAGGCTGTAGTATGAGAGGAGGCTCCACGCAGCCTCTGGACCAGCCCATGTGACAAGGAACCGAGGGCTCCAGCTGGCAGCCAGCAAGCAACTGAGGCTGCCAGCAGACATGTGAGTGAGCTTGGCAGTGGATCCTCCCACAGTTGAGCCTTCAGATGACTGTTGGTCAGGTGACAGCTCAGCTCTGCCGCTCCCAGGGTCCTAACCCTCCCAAACCGTGGGAGACGATGACTGTTTGCTGTTGTAAGCTGCGCTGCTCAGTTTGGGGGGTAATTGGTTACACAGTAGATAATTAAAACACATGGCATATAAGTGAAATCAACAAAACCAGGGTGGGTCAGTGATTAGTAAGTTAGATGCTTTGACCGGTTTTGACACTTCTGTTGCATCTTAATTGTTTTCCTCCGAAGTGTCCCCTTTGGGTAAACAGTGTTAAGAGTGGTTACCAACAGGACATTAGAAAAATTAACAATTAGCTTTGGGAACTAAAGTGTAACCACAGCATTATTTTCCATTTTATTAAACCCATTAAATAGTATTGCAGTGTATTTGTTTCTATTAAAAAACATGATATTGGACTCCGGGAGGAAAGCTATTGCAAATTAGTCTGAAAACTCTCATTTCTTTCATAGCAACGTGTAATAATATCATAATTGCTTAGTGGGAGTTCAGAGATGGACTGACTTTAACATATATTTAAGCATAATATTATAGACAAACAAGTTCGCCTGCAGTATTTGAAGATAGTCATTTTCTTGTAAACATCCTCCTTTATGTTACTAAGATGGTTTGCAGTCTCTGTCACTGTTCTTGGCAGAAAGTCAAACTTAGCAGAGTAACTGTGTGGATTCTAACAATGTCTGAATTAGTGAAGCCCCAAATAATGAAGATTTATTATGTGTAAGGGAACTAGAAAAGTCTAAAATCCCAAGTTATGAGTCAAGGCAATAGTTCCCAGCCGGCTTGTGACCCTTCCAGGATGATATCCCCGGCATTCTCCATGCTTCACTAAGGTTGGAATTCAGCTTTTGATACTAAGTTGTCTCAATCTTGGCCACAGTGGTAATTTCATTTTCCCACTTGTTTTCCCTCAACTAGAAGGACTAGGGGCAATTGATTTTTCCATGTAGAAAAAGAAATTGGATTCTTACTTCACAATCTAAAAAAACAAAATTTTTTTTCCCCACATGAATCAAGGGCTCATATGTAAAAAGCAAAACTTCAAGAATTTTAAAAGCAAATGTAAAAATTATCTGTATGACCTTGGAGGAATGTCTTTATCAAAAACACAAAAGTTGCAAATCATAAAGAAAAAGATGAGAAAATTTAACTGCATCATGAACTATTCTCTCTCTCTCTCTCTCTCTCTCTCTGTTTTTACTCTTAAATATTACATTACTAATAAGCATTTTTATGGAGAGCAATGTGATTTAATAAGCTTCATTATTTTTGCAATTTAGGTATAAAATTTAGTAATACAAAATAAGGAATGGGGCTCTAAGTGTAATGTGTGTGTGTGTGTGTGTGTGTGTGTGTGTGTGTGTGTGTGTGATATTCTTGGTTGTAATGGCTATCCTAGCCTTATTTTCCTCATTCATATTTTTCTCAATTATTTTCTGGATTTTCTCAATTATTATTTTCTTTTGGTGCTGTAGTATCTTTGTAAGTTACATCAAAACTAATGAAGTAGGGAACAAATAAATAAGTTGAACAAACCATTAGATTCAATTTATGCTCCCAACAAATAACCATTTATAACTCAAGCCTTCAAAAAATTATAACAATTTCATAATGAACGATGGATAATTTATGGAGACTTTGTGGCAGCAATGAATACAATTATGGGTAAATTGTCTCCAACAAATAACTTCTGGAATATCCACACTCCTTATAATCTCAGAAACAGAATACCAAACCTATCAGTAAGAGATAATATTTTCTAGTCATTTGAGGATTCAATTTGTTAGATTATGTCGTTAACTTTATCAGGTTGTGTCTTATATTGCATTTGCTAAATGGAAGAGTAGCTACTCAAACTTTACCTGAGGTTCCTGTAAGCCTTCTCAGAATACAAAGAAGGATGAGGGACCAGCTTTTGTTCTTCACAATTCCATGTTGTTATATGATGCAGAAGTTACAAAGCTTTCATCAACAATTACTGACTACTTTCATTGTCATCCCCATGTGGGAGTTCTGAAAGACCGTTTGAAATTCGTTCGAGTAACAGAGGAGAGTGCACAGTGCAGCCTTCCGGATTAAACAAAGAATAAGAGAAAAAATCTTCACTTCTATCAAAGGTGCAAGCAATGGAGGGAGCATCAACACAAACAAAACAGGCGTCAGCCAGAAAGCCTATAGGAAACCATGGGAGGAAGATCAAAATCAGATTCTTAGAAGGTGAATGGTACAAAGAAAATGCAATGTTATTTGCAACCGAATTTTTACAAAAGAGAGACAAGTCTGAATAGACTATTATTAGCTAGACACTTCTTCCCAAGCTGAGTTTCAGACAGTGGCTCAAGTTACAAGGAATCCAGCAGTACCACATACAATACTGAGCAGGAGTTCACAAAAATATTCTGCCACTAGTGTCTTCAGACCAACCCAAATAATCCACAATCAGTAAATTGCTAAAACGGAATTTATGGAAAAATCATGAGTATCTCATACATTTTTCTAAAACGATTAGGGTTTAGATGGTTTATGCATGGGGGTGCATCAGAAAAATTCCAAAGATGACTTAATAATCCCTTATTACAGTTAATTAATGTCATTATAGCAGTTGAGAAAATTCCAGCTCAAGGTGAAAAGCCCACATCATTCTAGACTTATTCACACCTTTCAGGGACCTAAGTATCTTATATCAATATCATTCTATTTTAAATGTACAAAATGATTTACTTCTTTGACACTAAAAAAGTGAAATGTCTAATTAGAGAATATATTCAAGATTTATGATGACACCTGACAGATAATATAAGAACTTCCTAAACTTAATGCACTATTATAAATTGTACCAATTGATCATATTAGCATAAATGTCAAAGTAAGATTCTGAATACCTGAAAGTAATCTTACTTTGGGAGGGAAGAATCTAATCAGTGAATGGAACTCCTATGATAATCATTATGGTGGTTCACATATTCCAGGCTGTCTCTCTTTCTCAACACACGGTAGGATTGCATTTCCTTGTGCGCTCGGAATTAGGTGTGGCAAGTGATTTCTTTGGCTAGAGAAAGCAAAAAAGGCAGTGTCTCCTTCCCCACATCCGTTTTCCCCTCCGGCTTTGTGACTGACAATATTTAAGACGGCAGCTGCTCAGCCAGCTGGGAGCCCGGAGAGATTATCAAAGGCAGAGTCCGACTTCAACCTGCACTAGAAATAGAGCAGAAGCAAGAAATAAGTAAAATTGATGCTTTAAGCCACTAAGATTTTGGAGTCTGTCACTGTGTCATAACCTAACCAATCTTGCCGCGATACCATAGGCAGAAGCATGCAAAAACATCATTATCAAGAGTGAAATAAAGAGATTTTTGGTGTTTATTCTCTTTGAAGAATGACTAGTAGTTGTTAGGAGGAAGATATTCCAAATCATGTCAGTTTGTTTGGATGTAACAAAGATGTGGCTGGTGAAGTAAGTGGGGTATAGATGGTATATGTTACGATACACAATAAAAGGGACAATGCTAGTCATGTCACAGGCGACTATTGTGCATTCCTTTGCGTTTATTTATATTAAATGCATAGGAAAAAATATTAAGAGTTTATTTTTTAGAGTAATGGATTCTCGTTCCATTTGGGCTCCGATATTTATTGTCCTGAAATGAGCCAAGGCATCAATTTGGGAATCCTTTTTTTGCTTTGTTTTTAAAATTCAAATCATATTGTAGATACCCATTGACTTTATTTAAGGGTTTTTTTTTTATTATGTTAACTTTATGAGGGAAGGAACATCGTTGTTTTGTTCAAAGCTCTGTCCCCCATAACCTAGAATAGTACACATAATAAATAGACTTAAAGTAAGTATTTTTTGAATGAATGAGTGAATCTCTATCCTTGCTAGAAGTTTTCACTAACTGCAAGGTCAATGTTAGCTCACGGTCTGAAGTGGCTCTCCCACAATCCAAATACCATTTTAAACTTCAGTCAGAGAAGTACAGGTATCTTTCACTTTTTGAATGTTCACGTTCCACTACTTTTCCTTTATGAAAAACCTACATTAGTAGTATGGTACTGTGCCTGTTTTCACTAAAGAAAAGAAACCTCTAGAGGACTTTGCTTTTACGGAAAAGGCGGAAAGCGAAAATAGCTTTCAACATTTGTTTTGCAGTGAGCTGTTCCAGGAGCAGCTTGCGCCCTGAGCAGAGAGGAAGAGTGGCCACCCCAAGCCCCTTCCTGGAATCTACACTCAGCAGCTCAGCCTCAAGCCACCGTGGCTTTGAACTGTGACGGTGAGCGTCTGTGTTTTGGCTTAATTTATTCTGTGCATCCATTAGCAAGATGTGTCCTAAGGAATCAGAAAAGCTTAAGTGAGTTTATTCTTTGGATCTTGGAATGCTCAAAACAATTTTCCATAGACATTAACGGTAATTGCTTCTCTGCTTTCTGTCATTTGGGGTTCTGAAAGCTTTCGGGGATACACTCTACTTTGGGGTAGCAGAGGAATCCTGTATCGTGTCTAGAAAAAATAAAGGCTCTCGACTCTTCTTAACCTTCTGGAGTATAACATTTAGTTAAATTCTAGTACCGCACACTAAGACCGACATTAATAAACTCAACTGCAGTGTTGTCTGAACTTTTTTTAAATAGTATGGTGACCCCAGAAAATGATAATATTTGTAGGATACACGTCAGGGGGAAATGCCTTGCTGGGCCACTCTTAGGCCTGAGGGACTAATACACTGTCAAGAACTAACGTATTTCTCTTAGAGAATCTTTTGTTTCTAACAGAAATTGTTGTTTGAGTGCTGATAACGAGAGAATATTTACATGACGAGGAGAGAGACCTTTGTTATGTTGACGAACTCTTCAGGACCCAGGAGAGGACATACAAATGAACAGGGTGCTTCTGTCACGTACATGCCAAGGTCACCACAGCACCCATAGGAAATGATAAGATTTTGGCACACTTCTGATACACTGTTTGCGGAGTTCTGCTCTGTTGTGTCAGGAGAAAAACAAGTGAGATGGAAGGAGAGGCCTTGAAGCCACAGCCTTAATAATTAGACTAGCCCCAATTAATTAAGTACCTCCAATAAAAGGCACTCTGCATGTATTGGCTTATTTAACCCCTTTAACAACTACATGGGATGGGTGTTATTTCTTTTCCTTTCCATTAAGGAAATCGAAGCTTAGTGTTATATTCAGGTCCATGGGAGTGGTAAATGCCAGAGCCGTGTTTTGAATCTAGGCCGGACCCCCCAATCCCACATTCTTTTCTCCGCAAACAGCAGGACATAAGGGGCTTCTGTGTGCCTAAGTGTCTTCGAATGTTAAAGGACTCTTATATGACAGAGAGAATAGAAAATTCTAATACTGTAGGAGGTCAAGCCAGTAGCTATGAGTGGAATCGTGAAGGAAGACAGGCTTTACCTCAGAATAAAGAAGAAATGATAATCTCATGAAGGTAGAACTTCTCCCCCCATATGGTATTTAGCAAGTGATTACTTCTTAGGGAATTTTAGAGGAGACTCTTGTTTGGATGACCTCTGCTTTCTTCCAACTTCAAGAGTATGATGTTATTGGAATATAAAAAGCATGAGAAGATCCCTTTACAAATATCGTTTCTCTTACATGAACTTTCTAAGGAGGGATTTGTATTTTAGATTAACTACAGGTGGATGAAGAGCTCATTTGCGTTCTTGATCCAAGAGAGAAGGATCAATAATTCTCCAAAGAGTTTACAAGTGCCTTTGTTAGAAGACTGCCCTATTATTCTGCACCTTCCAGGGCCTGGGCCTGGAGTTTTCCTTCTGAAAAATCAAAATACAGTCTGCAACTCCCACCACCGCAGGACTGAGATGGACCAAAGAGTATCCATTACTTTCCATAAGTCTTCCCAAAGAAGTGAATGGACACCAATTAGCAAGAAATCTTGAAATCCATAGATTATTCTACTTTGGGGAATGGTTTAAGTGTTTATTTCATGTGATTTTGTTGGTATGTGTAAGAGAAAGCACTGTATTTATTTTCAGATTTTCTCTTTTTTAAAGAGGGCATAATACCTTTTTCATTTCCCTACCACCTGTTTAATAAACACACTTCCAGTTTTTACTTTAGAATAGCAACTAGTCTGATAAATCAAGGGTTCTCTAAGAAGAATATTTGTATCCTAGGGGCACCTGGGTGGCTCAGTTGGTTAAGCATCCAACTTCAGCTCAGGTCATGATCTCACGGCTTGTGAGTTCGAGCCCCGCGTCGGGCTCTGTGCTGACAGCTCAGAGCCTGGAGCCTGCTTCGGATTCTGTGTCTCCCTCTCTCTCTCTCCCCTCCTCAGTTCATGCTCTGTCTCTCTCTTCTCAAAAACAAATAAAAACATTAAAAAAATTTTAAAAAGAAGCATATTTGTTTCCTTGAGTGATTAAAATAATTTGCCACTGACGTGGTATAGAGAACATGGAAGACCAGCCAGCATCTCTGCTTGCTATCCCCCAGTGTTCTCCCAGGCTTTGTGCCTTTTCTCTCGCCTCTTTACTTTCTTTCTTTGTCTCTTTTTAAATGTTTATTTATTTATTTTGAGAGAGAGAGAGAGAGAGAGAGAGAGAGCGAGCACAGGGGGAGGAGCAGAGAGAGAGGGAGACAGAATCTCCAGCAGGCTCTGAGCTGTTAGCATGGAGCCCGATGCCAGGCTCGAACTCACCGACCCCAAGATCATGACCTGAGCTGAGATCAAAAGTCAGACGTTTAACCGACTGAGCCACCCAGGTGCCCCTCCTCTTTACTTTCTTTAGGAGTCCCACAAAGAGTCTGAAATGATTTTGGAACTGTAAATATTATCTCCTTGATCTTCATTCTCCAAAACCAAAGGTGATTAAGAGACAAAATCTAAACCATCACAGGGAAGGAAATTCTAAATAGAGATGTGACTGTTCAATCACTTGCAAATGATCTCCCTTTTCCTTGAGTAACAGTATGCTTCCTTACAAGGAAAGAAGAATGATTGAAGACAGAGGGAATGTCTAGTGGATCTGGATTCTAGATAATTCTGTCATTGATAGCATTAATCATTTGTTAAATGAAGGTGAACACAAAAAATATCAATAAAATTTGCTGAATGATGTCTACCTAGATAAAATATCCATATGATTTATTTCCTGTCGCATTTTTCCTACCATTTTTTAAAAGCCAGATCATAGACAGGTGATCAAAAAGTGCTTGTTGAATAAACAAATGATATATCATGATTGGGAGATAATGCTAGAGATAATTATAATTGTACAGGTGATTATAACTCCATAATCCTTGATATCCATATTTAAGATAACTGCCTGGTAAGTGAAACCACCTTAAAACTCAAGTCCTTTCAGTTGCATAGATTCATTAATAAGGATCTAAGACAAACTCAAAATCTTAATTTTGCTTCAAAACAATAGGACCAGTGATCATTTCTTCTTTGACAAGCCGAGAAAATGACAGAGTGTTTAAGAGTGCAGGGACGCCTGGGTGGCTCAATCGGGTAAGCATCTTGACTTCAGCTCAGGTCACGATTTCATGGTTCATGGGTTCAAGCCCCGCATTGGGCTCTGTACTGACAGCTCAGAGCCCGGAGCCTGCTTCAGTTTCTGTGTCTCCTTGCCTTTCTGCTGCTCCCCGACTCATGCTCTGACTCTTTCTCTCTCAAAAATAAATAAAGATTAAAAAAAAAAAGAGTGTATATTCAGGTTTGAGACTGTTGGAATCCGGCTCCATCACTTATCAGCTTTATCACACTGAGCAAGTTTCTGATCTAGGTTCTCTCATCTCTATCTATAAAATGGGGATAACTCAGAGGGCTATTAGGAGGATTAAATGGGATAAATCTTGTAAAGTACTTGGCATATTTTAAACCCATATACTATCTCTAGAAAGTATAGTCAGGGGCATCTGGCTGGCTCAGTCGGTAGAGCATGTGACTCTTAATCTCAGGGTTGTGAGTTCTAGCCCCATGTTGAGTGTAGGGATTACTAAAAAAAAAAAAAAATCTTAAAAAAAGAGTGCAGTCACTATCAGTACCAGAAACTTTGTTATTCTGAAGTCTGGGGACATAATGCCATGGAGGTTTGTAAATGGGTTGACAAGTGCTTCTAAGCCTAGGCAGAGTTCAGAATATTATCCTAGAAAATAAAGAAGAATACTGTGTAAATGGAGTTGCAAATCTCTTTGTATTGAGCTGGCCGTTCAGTACCGTAACAATCTTACAGACGCTCAAGTTATTCAAGTTTAAGACAATCCCTGATGAATTAGTTCAATTACTGTGATGTGGGCCAAAGAGCAAGGTTACATACATCCTTTTTGAGAGAGAAATACCATTTTATATTAGTTTTCAGACTCCTTCAGTTAGATTTTCCACTGGGGTGTTTTTTTTTAACCACATTTAAATTTAACTTCTTGTTCACTTTTCTTACTACTTGTTTTTGTCTAGCATGGTTTTTGTGCCTTCAGGTGCATATGAATTATTTATGCACCCATATGATTTTCTTTCGACATCTCCTTGCTATGTTTTAAGTGAAAAGTTATGAAGGAATATTAAATAAGATGAGAGCAAAGCCAAGGGAAATGCAATATAGTTATGTGTGTGTACTGATAATTCCAGTCGTCAAGTCTTAGTGGACTCAGCTGAAAAAAACAAAACAAAACAAAACACGTACCTGCCTTCACAAGTTGCTCATTTTATATCACCCTAAGGCAAGATTATTTCCTAGAAGACATCATTCTGTAATATAACCCGTTCTCACCTCTAAATCTCCCTAGCCCCCACTCCAAATACCAGGTAATTTTACTAAATCATAATACATTTTGTTAGTAGTGTGGGGAAAGGGACTAAATGAATGTTGGATCATCTATTTTGCCACTGGGTAAATTACAAAGTTCCATTTCTCTGAATCAAATGCATTTGCAAATCAAACCCTGCAGTAGCTGCAAAGAAGCAGACATTGCTAGACTCATATTTTACATTCATTTTAAGTCATAAATCTTTAGAGTGCCGTTCTCAGTCCACAGATACAATTATATATCTCTCTCCATGCTGTTCACAGAGAGTAGAAGAATTTGCCACTCTTGCACTATTCTATCTGAACAATTCATATCTTTAACAGGTCTTTCACAGAGACCCATCTCTCCCTTAATCTTCTCCCAAAGCCATAACACTCATGCATTTTTCTATGATGGAGAGACAGTTTTAGCATGAAATGCCCAACTTTGCATTTTCATCTTCAAAATCTCCTCTCTGTAGGGAGTTAGCCCTTTTCTTGGCTTTCAAGTAAAGAAAGAAAGAAAGAAAGAAAGAAAGAAAGAAAGAAAGAAAGAAAGAAAATGGTGTTTTAAGCCTAACTTGACCTTGGGTGTCTTTATATCACCTGCCACCTGTTTCTTTCTTCTATCCTCACGGTTGGCCATACAACTTTTGTGTTAAAAATTATACCTCATCCATCACAGAGTTAGAGATCAGAAAAAGTGCCTATCAGAACTGTTGTGAAAGAAACCATGTGCTGACTTTCAACTGGCTTTCCATGAAGGCGCTAGGTAATATATTTTAGTAGCTTGTGGCATTCAGAAAGCAAGATCATAGGGCATTAAGTCAACTACAACAAACAATAAACATTTTTTCCCCCTCTACTACCTAAACCTGCTCCAATATATCTTGTGGAATCTTTTATTTCCTTTTCTTTTGGTGACGAAAGAAACCATGCTGTTATGTAAAACAACCTCTAAAACAACAGTACAGTAATGGGGTTAGAATAGTGTGTTTGGGGAGTAAAAATCAAGAATGGCCTTGCTCTGGAATTTTTAACAGTTCTCTTTTCTTGGTGTCCTGTGAGTTGATTTCTCTTTCTGTAAAACATACACTGCCTTTTATCTACTACAGTAAGAATAGAAAAATAATCTCAGAGAACTCTCAGCCTGGTGTTTTATGAGAACTTTAAGGTTTTTTAAAACAATTTTTTTTTTAAGGATCACAAGTTCATTTACTTCCAGATATCAGCTGTGTTGTAGCTTTACATTCGCAGTCCCTGTATATCTGCTTTTTTAGCTACTGACACCATTCCGTGTTATTTTTTGTGGCCTAATAAAAAAAAAAAATTAGATGCTGAATGGCCACCACAAATCTCGATGTTTCTCTTTAATGTAATGCCTCTATTAAGCAGTTTATTTTAACTTCTCTCTTTCCCAGATTGTCCATGTTGGAAGGTATGCTTTCTAAGTTCCTCTCCAGCAATGATAAAATTGACTAGATTTGATAAATCTTTCTGTGTATAGATGTTCAAAACTCCTATTGATCCACTGTGCTTCCATGGTAAAGAAAGAATTGAAACATCAGCCCTAAAACAAGATAACTCCAGCACCAGCACGAAGGAAGCCAGCCAGCTGCTGGGTAGTTCTGATACCAGAAGGATTTCAAAACCTTCCCTCTGTAGACGATCAGTTACACACCCACACGGGGGGCATCAAATGAAGGTGGTGACCAGGGTGCAGTGGATGGAGCTCTGCGAGTCCTCCAGGTCAGTCCGGCCAACCTGTAACTTAACTATTCTCATGGAAGTGCTGTCACCAGACTCCCAGGTCGGTGGCTTTACGCCGCCCGGGGGTCAGAGGGAAGGCATTTTTTTTTTTTTTTTTTTGCTTCTCTCGAGATGGACGGAGAGGAGAACTCAAAATCGATTGTGCTGATCTCACAGGGACATCCTGATACATACATAGCTTTTGCTTTGAATATTATTTATTTTGAGAGAGCGAGCACGTGCAAGCGGGAGAGGGGCAGAGAGAGAGAGAGAGGAGAGAGAATCCCAAGCAGGCTCTGCACTGTCAGCACAGAGCCCAGCCCGTCAGGAGGCTCCATCTCACAAACCATGAGATCGTGACCTGAGTAGAAATCAAGAGTCGGACATTTGGCAGACTGAGCCCCCCAGGGGCTCCCTACATACCTTTTTAATACTGTCATGGGAATGAGCTACTCTGTGTTACCAACAAAGAGTATTTCATCTTTGACAACTGAGGCTGTATGGTTAGGTCCCATAAACCTCCCTTTCGGTCAGTAGAGATCAAAATACGTGTGTAAATGTTCTGCCTAAGTTCGGTTTAAACCCATTCAGATAAGGACCAGTGTTTTTCAGAGAAAGCTCAAGAATGTGAAAAGGTGGTTACCGAGGGCTTTCTTTTTAGGAGCTGCCTGCCAGGCACGTAAGGATGGGATGAGATGAGCAGACGTGGGCAAGAAAGTGGCTCACTTCTGCTTCCAGCAGCCCATTTTCCATGACTCCTCAGGTTCTGTGTTCCAGTCTTTCCAGGCTGCAAAGTTGAGCTGGAAGCAGATTCGGCGACATCAGTAATGTTGGGGACCAGGCTTTTTAGGAGGTGTGGACGATGTGTAGCGGATACTGAGGCGAATCTTCGTCCCTAATAGAAAACTGTGCACGTTGCTTTCTTCTCTTTTCAAGATTTTTATGTAATTGCTCCTGGATCGACTACACGATTTTCTTTGTTGCTGTTTGCGTTCTTCTGTTTTCACAGTTTTTGACCTGCAGAGCTCAAACAGCCGGTCTCATCTGGACAACATGAAGAGATTATTCCCATTGTGTTGTGTGTGTGTTCAAAAATGTTTTGTAACAAATGCATGCATGCGCTTGACAGAAGAGTCTCACGTTATGTTTGCACCGAGGCTCAGAATACAACCGTAAATGCCAAACAGGTGCTGGAAAGAGCCTGCAGCAATTATAGCAGGGATGACACATTAGGAGTTGTCATAATGACTTAACAATTAAGGGTTAGCTGAAGATCTTGTTAAGCTCAGGAGACTGCTCAGTATCATCATCGCGTAGATAGAAGTGCAACAATTAAGCCGACTTGCCCCGCCATGTCCTTGTTCAGAACTGAAACCGCCGTTTGGATTCATGTTTCCTCGTTTCCCGACAGGCTCATTTTACCAAATGACAAGATTAGGTGACTGGTAGGTTTTGACTTGCTTTTTGTTAAGAGGTTTATTTTTATGTGTTTTCTATTAAGTGCCCTTTGCCCCCAGATTACGCTGTGAATGAAATTATATATTTTGGTAAACTGTGCTCAAGTCACAGATGTCTTTACTTCATAAAGTTATGCTGGCTATATCTAATGCAATTCTTTTTCTTAAAAAAATTTTTTTTTTCTTAATGTTTATTTATTTTTGAGAGTGAGAGAGAGAAAGAGCGTGAGCCGGGGAAGGGCAGAGAGAGGGAGACGCAGAATCCGAGGCAGGCTCCAGGTTCTGAGCTGTCAGCACAGAGCCCAACACGGGGCTCGAACCCACGAACTGTGAGATCATGACCTGAGCCGGAGTCGGACGCTCAACTGACTGAGCCACCCAGGCGCCCCTAGGGTTCTTTTTCTTATCAACACTGAAACACTATTTGGGAGGAAATCAACAAACCATCCTCAAACTCAGCTGAAAATCCTTTCACAGATTCAAAGTGCTAACCAAATTCTTACTGACATCCGCGTACAGAAGGGTGGAAGCTAAATTTGATTTCTTCTTCCAAACGCTAAAATTCCAGTTCACTTTTATTTTCTCCAAAAAAATTTGTCTCGGCTAAGATTTCAGTTCCACGTGTACCATTCCTGCTTTCCTTTATAGGCTATAATTAAGTCTTTTGTTTGCTCCAAATGCAGTTCATTCCTGGCACTGGGTAAAGAGCTAAGATGTTGCTTCTGCCCATTCTTCCCACAAGAAAAGTGGAGTTAACAGCACAATGATTACTGGCTTTTCTAACGTGAATCATAATACACATGACAAAACAAATTCGCCTTAATACAAAATGGAATGTAGAATCTCATTTCATCAGCGACCTGTCAAGTGGAGCCACTTATAAATTCTAAAATAATATTAATCTTTGCAATAACGTTTCTTTCTCTTTTCATTCCCCCAAACAAAATGACGTGCCCATTCTTGGGTTTTTGTGTACTTTCCCTTTTTAAAAGCAATTAACAGACTCTGTTGAAGTATTGCTTCATTTCTTCCAGTCTGGTTTTTTTAAGGTCAGAGTTAAATTCAGTGTGCTTTAGAGCTAGGTGCTGGGAGAAACACCCTTCTTTCTGGTTCTTCTAATGGAATGTCGAGTCATTTTCCTTATTATGAAGGAGGAAAGTGGGCATTGGGAAAAACAAAACTGACCTCATAACCTTAGGCTTAGTAGATTAGGTGTAGGATAAATACCTAAAAAATACTTAGCCACCTGAAAAACTACAAAAAGCTTAACAGGTTTCAGATGAATCTTGCATATTATTAACACCTCTGCAATTAGGCAACTGAGACCTAAAATCTAAGAAAATTTTAAGATTATAAAATGGGTCAGGAAATGGGAATTAAAAACTAGCCTTCAGACTCTTTGTTCCGTGTTTCGTTGACCAGATAAAAGGGGGCTCTAGCCTTTATCTTCTAAAAACATACTCTCTCTCCTGAGTTTTTCTGGGATTGATTGCAGACTTCACAGTTCTCTGTCTACTAAAGGAATTTTGCAATATGACCTTTTCTTACGTACTTGAACCAAGTTGCCCATGAATGCCTCTACTTCAGTCAGACTTTCCATGAACGCAGTGCAGTGTATTTATTCCTGCTTCTTTGCTAATGCTCCACCCTTTTTCCAAATAATGCTGTCTGTAATTCCGCTTTCCCCTGTTTGGCTTTCCACCCCTGGGAGTTCAGCTCTGGTCTTTTTTTCTTTTTTAATGTGTATTTATTTATTGTGGAGGGAGGGGCAGAGAGAGAGAGAGAGAGAGAGAGAGAGAGAGAGAATCCTAAGCAGGCTCCGAGCTGTCAGTGCAGAGCCTAATGTGGGGCTCAATGTCACAAACCATATCATGACCTGTCAGCTCTAGTCTTAGCTCCTTCATTAAGCCTTCCTTTGATGCCTGCAATTAATGTCAGTCTCTCTGTCCTGTGAACTCTGAAACTTATACCTATGCTATTTTATATTTTTATTTTGTTTATATATGGCTTTATATCACATGTGTCTTACGAACCATATTTTATTCCTTTATATCCACCTGCAACATAATAATTTTACACATCTTATTTAATTGAATCAAAGGGTTAAAAATGGTCAATGGACTCCTTTTGAGGAAACTAAGTCTTATAAACTGAATGTTTGTATACTGCCCTCCCCCCCCATTCAAACGTTGAAGCACTAACCCCCAGTATGAGTACCTGGAGGTGGGACATTTGGAAAGTAAATAGGTCATGAGGGTAAAGCCCTCATGAATGGAACTAGTGCTCTTATGAGAAGAGGCATGAGAGGGTATCTCTCTCCACCATGTGAAGACACAGCAAGAAGGTGGCTGTCTGTAAACCAAAAAGAGAGCTCTCACCAGGAACCTGACAATGCAGCACTCTGATCCTAGACATTCAGCCTCTAGAACCTCAAGAAATAAATGTTTAAACCACTTAGTCCATGGTATTTTTTAAAATTATTTTTTTATTTTGGAGAGAGCGTGAGCAGGAGAGAGGGGCAGAAGGAGAGAGAAAGAGAATCTTAAGCAGACTCCATGCTCAGCACGAGCCCAACACAGGGCTCCATCCCAGGGCTCTGGGATCATGACCTGAGCCAAAATCAAGAGTTGGATGCTCAACTGACTGAGCCACCCAGGTGCCGCTATGGTGTTTTTGTTATAGCATTCCAAACTGACTAAAATACTTAGCAAATGAATCAGAGAACAGAAAACCCAAACCAGGTGGTTTAATAGAAAGGACTTAATATGGAGAACTAGTTACAAAAGTGTTGGAAGAGCTAAAAAGGCAAACAACAAATGGTAAAGTTAGAGATTAGTAATAGCAAGAATTTTCCAGCATTTCCATGGCTGAAGAGAAAGAGGAGGTGCTTTCACCAGAGTTTAGGAGTTGGGGCTTGGGCCACCAAGAATAGGGCTGCGTGGGAGAAGCTGGGACCATAGAGAAGACACAACCGTTGCTGGAAATACTGTCCAAAGCAAGGAAAGAAGGAAAGGCATACTCTGGCTTCTCCCCACCTCCCATACTCCATACTCCTGCTAATGACTTTTATTGGCCAAACTAACCAGAAGCCAATTGGCAAAGAAGCCTGGGTAATGTATTTTGCAGAAATCAAACCTCTGCGGTACAGAACGGAGCAGGAGAAGCAGAGGAAAGGAATCTAAGAATAAATAGATGAATGATTAACAATTGATAGGCCAGAATTGAACAAATCCAAAGCTATTCTACATGTGGTGAAACTACAAATAGTTCAAAGTAACTCCTAAGTAACTAGTTTCTAATATCTTTGTTAGGATTGCCATTTCTGAATGATCACAATGATTAATTTAGACTTCTTAAATAACAATTTATGATTGAAAAGAAATGCCAAGATTTTCTATCTTTGGCCTGTTGGTCCAAAGGATTACAACTATTCTGGCACCTGTCACCTCTAAAGAAATAATTTCCAAAATACATCTTTTAACTTAGTTCTCTAAATTCTGGCTACTCCCTCACTGATACCTACTTAATAAATTTTCCACCTGTTAGCATATTGAAGCTAATCTCATTCTTTTGTTATTAGCTAAGACATTTTCATCTGAAAGAAATAGAAATCCAACTCTAACTAGCTTAAGCAAAGCAGGCAATGTATTGACTTGATCTAACTGGGAAATCTAAATCTTGCATTTCAGGCATAGCTAGATCCAGGAATTTAAAAGTTATCACTTAAATTTTGTTTCTATCTCTGTCTCTGTTTTTTTTCTCTACCTCTTCTAACTCTGCTATGCTTGCCTTTATTTTTTTTTAAGTTTTAATTTAAATTCCAGTTAGTTAACGTACAGTGTAATATTAGTTTCAGGTATACAGTTCAGTGATTCAACACTTACAAACAACAGCCGGTGTTCATCGGGGACTCCTTAATCCCCATCACCTATTTCATCCATCCCCCCACCACCATGCGCACACACCTCTCCTCTGGTAACTATCAGCTTGTTCTCTATAGTTAAGAGTCTGTTTCCTGGTTTTTCTTCTGTCTTTAATTCTCAGACACACTGGCTTCTTGTGTGACATATGTAGAATTAAGAAAGAGCTCTCATTGGTTGGCATGGATCACATGCTCACTTAGAGAACCATTCAGTGGGGACAAGTCTGTGGTAGATTCTGATCAGCTAGACCTGGATCAGAAAAGTACCGCTTGTAGACGGGTTGAGGGTGTGATATTTCCCATCCAAATGCCATTACAGTTTGAGGAGCAGGTTGTTTCCAAAGAAAAGGACACTGAGAAGATAAAAAACATGCACTCATTACATTCTTCCTTCCTTCTCCTCCTCCTAACTTCTTAAAAAAATTTTTTTGTTTTTGTTACTAGAATTTTGGCAAGCATGCTACAAACCACCTAGTCCCTATCTCTTGCTTCCAGACCCAAACAATCCTCAAACCCTATAACTTCTTCCTTGAAAATAATTCTATTATCTGTCATTTGCTTTTATTTTCACTGTTACTACTTTAATTTAGACCACATTTTCTCATCCTTGGTGCAATTGACATTGTGGACCAGATATTCTTGGTTGTATGGTGTCCTCCTGCATGTTGTTGGATGTTTAACTGCATCCCTGGTCTCTACCAATGGATGCCAGAAGGACTCTGCACTGTGTGGGTAACAAAAAATGTCCCCAGACGTTGCAAATATCTCCTGTGTGTGTGTGTGGGGGGGGGGGGTGGGTAACATATGCCCTGGTTAAGAACCTCACGTATAGACATTTGTTATCTTATACTTGGGTTATTATGATAGTCTGTTAACTAGTGTTTCTCTTCCCATTATCCTTTTACTTTTTTTCTATATGGTACTGCCACAATAGTATCCTTAAAGCACCACACTGAAAATCCTTTAATAAAATTTTTGTTGATTTTTCTCTACTACCCACTGAATAAAGACCAGACTCCTTAATTTGAAATCTATATTTGAACCCATGACCTATTACTACTCAGCTCAACGAAAAGGAGTGTTTTGCACTCAAACTGGACCACCCAATGTTCCCTGGCTCTGCTTGTGTTTTCCAAGTTGTTGGCCTGGCTGCTTTGTAGGCCAGCACTGTCTTCTCTCAACTCAACCCATCACACCCTCAAACTTCTACACATTCTCAAAGGCCGAGCTCCAGCGCACCTTCCCTTTTCCCCTAGGAAATATCCCTTGTGCCTTCCTCCTTTGTCCCCAGTATACCCTTATCCTCATTTGCTGTCACCTTTTACAACACTTGTGTTACATTTTGGCACTTGTCAGCCATTTGATTCATAGCACGTACACCTTGCATTACTATGATTTATCTTAATATCTTACCATTCCAACCAGAGGGAAAAGATTGAAGCACGTGATACTATCTCTGGCATCAACACTTAGACATGTCTTAGGCAGGTTATGAATTTTCTTGTGTTTCTGTTTTCTGATTCGCTTAATGGAAGTAGCCATGACCTTCCTGCCTATTTTGCTTGTTTTTTTCAAGAATAAAATAAATAAAATGAATTCATCTTATAGGGATACTACACAGGATTACATGGTTGTTATTAGAATCCTCAGAAGATTTATGGTGACTTGCTATAGATGGTCAGCATATATTTGGGAATAGATGGGGAAATGAGAACAGAATCTTTATTCTGGAGAAGTTATTTGTGGATGTGACTGGAACAGGGACCAACCCAGTATTTTGTACTTTCACCTAGATATCAGGTTGGTTACCATTGTAATAGTTATAAGGGTGGCAGAAAAGATGGAGTCATGGGAATATAACCTGGTGCAGTCACCTTAGAAAATAGTCCGGTAATACCTCCAATAGTTAAGTATAGACTTACCATGTAACCCAGCAATTCCGCTCCTAGGCAATTACCCAAGAGAAATGAAAGTGTATGTCCAAAGAAAAACTTGTACATGAAGGTTTACAGTATTATTCATCTTAGCCAAAATGTGGAAACAACCCAAATGTCCCTCAACTGATGAATGGACAAGGAAAATGTGGTATGTCCCTTCAGTGGAATATTATTCCGCATAGAGAAGAACGAAGTATTGATATATGCTACAATGCAGATAAATCTCGAAAACCTCATGCTAAATGGAAGAAGATGGTCACAGCAGATCTCATATCATATCACTCCATTTACATGAAATGGCCTGAATAGGTAAGTCCATATGGACAGAAAATAAGTTAGTGGTTGTTTAGGGCTGGGGAAAGGGGAAGATGGGGACAAAGGAGTGATATCTAAAGGGTATAAGGTTTCTTTTTGAGGTGATAAAAATGTTCTAAAATTGTGCTGATAGTTGCATATAAACTATGAATATACTAAAATAGTACACTTTAAATTATACACTTGAAATGTACTGTATATGAATTATATTTCAGTAAAGCTGTTATTTAAACAAAGAAAACAACAACAAAAAATGAATTAAAAGTACCCAACAACTCAAAAACCAACTAACCATTAAAAAAAAAAAAGATCCATAGTCTACCAATGTTTTTTTCAAGTTTCTTGAGTCAAAACCGATAAGATAATGAGAGACTAAAATGTTAAGTCCAGGAACTGTACCATGCATATTTTTGATGTTTAGTCCATTATTGGCTCCCAATTCATTCTTATTCCCCTGGCAGAAACTGTTCTGCTTTCTCTCCTTCTGTCTTCTTATCTGACACTGAACTTGGTGACTCATGCATCCATAGAATGCTATTAACTTGCCAATACTAATTCTCTGTTTTTAACTTAGCTATTTCAGGTTGTCAAACAGAAAGTTTTACCATAAAGGACTATTTATGGTGAGATATAGTGAAGAAAATCCTGTGCTCCCAAACCATCGAGAACACTTGAATGGCGTCAGTTTCTTCCAATGTGCATAAATTGTGGCCAAACAGTTACATGAAAGAAAGTGTAGGCAGACTATGACTATTGTTGTCAGAGGCATCCTGCCTTCTTCACTCTCTCAGACACATGCTAAGATCACCACTGAATTGCTGAAGAGTTTTCATTTCTCTGTGTAATAATAGGTTGTTCTACATAAACTTAATTTCATTTTTCTTAAAAAATGTTTTTAATCTTTATTTATTTTTGAGAGAGAGAGAGCTGAGGAGGGGCAGAGAGAGAGGGAGACACAGAATACAAAGCAGGCTCCAGGCTCTGAGCTGTCAGCACAGAACCTGATGCAGGACTCGACTCAAGAAACGCGAGTTTGTGACCTGAGCTGAAGTTGGACGCTTAACCGACTCAACCATCCACGTGCCCCAATTTCATTTTTCTGGTCTATTTTTTTTTAAGTATAATAGAAATGTATGAGCCTTGAACCCTTTCCTGGGGGTGGACGTTTTAACCTACATGAGTCAACTGGCAAGTTTGGGTTTACCATCACTCTTGCAAATATTGTCTCTAGTGTCTCTGACATTCTGGGTTTCTTGACTGGCACAATGGCCTCTGTGTCTTAGCACATCCAGTGATCAGCTGACTCCTCTTTCTCTTGGTGCCAGAGAGAATGGGATGGAGAAGACTTTTTTATTCTTCCCCCTGTTCCCTTGACCCTTTAGTCTCTTCAACAGGAAAACATCAGATGGCACGACATATATAATATCTAGCAAAGCCTAGTCATAGTGACAAATGGAAAATGAATGTTAACATTTATTAAGTGCTTACTAGTTACCTTTCACTATGTTGGATGTTTTACAAAATCTCAACAACGATATGAAAATGTACTACTATTGTGCCTATTTTATATGTGAGTAAACCAACTTGCCCCAGATCCTAGGCAGTCTCAGAAATGTTCTTAACCACTGCCGAGATGCAAATTCTAAATATGGTTGACTCTTGAACAACGTGGGAGTCAGAGAGGACACCAACTTCCCACCCCCAATCAGTCAAAAATCCATATATAACTTTTGACTTCTCCAAAACGTAACAACTAATAGCCTGTTATCAACTGGAAGCCTTACCAATAATGTGGATAGTTGATTAACACATACTTTGTTGTAGGCACTATATAATTTATCCTTACAACAAAGTGAGCTAAAGAAAAGAAATTGTTTTTAAGAGAATTATAAGGAAAATAAGATAAACACATTTACAGTACTGTACAGTATTTATTGAAAAAATCCACATATAAGTGTACTTGGCAGTTCAAACCTGTGTTGTTCAAGGGTCAAGGGTCAACTGTAGTTTGGAATGTCCTTCCCTTTCCTTTCCTTTCCTTTCCTTTCCTTTCCTTTCCTTTCCTTTCCTTTCCTTTCCTTTCCTTTCCTTTCCTTTCCTTTCCTTTCCTTTCTCCCTTCTCCTTTCTTTTCTTTCTTTCACGTAGGCTTTCCACCCAACAAGGGGCTTGAACTTACAACCCTGAGATCAAGAGCCTTATGCTCTACCGACTGAGCCAGCCAGGGACCCTGAGTTTGGAGTTTTCTTTGTACATTTAAAAGAAATGACCACAAGATGCAGGTTTTCACAACGTGAGCGTCCATGTGCTGGACATATTCTGTTTGTCCTCCAGATCTTCTGTACATTTTCCCACTCTGTCTTGGCTACCAGGAGTTGACCTTGAATTGTGTTGATGGCTCCCTTACCCTTCGCCCCAAGCAAGAGATTGGAGGGAGAAGGGGGAGAGAGGTCAGCTCTCTCCTGCCTCTTCGTTGCCCGCTGGCTGAGTCCTGCCACTACAGGTGCGTGAAGCTCTTGTCATATGGCTCTTTCCACTCAGCACTTTCTGTCTCCGGGTTCTGGCAACCACTCCCCACTCTGTCTAAGGGTGGTAACACCTGCAGTGCCAGCCCTAGGAGGTACACTAATCCCTTGTGGTTTCTTTACACCCTGCCCACACCTTAGATTGACCTTTCATTAAACTCTCCTCGGATTTCCCTGTTATGAGTGTGCCGTGTGTTTCCTGCTGGGAGCCTAACTGATCCAGTCTCTGTGGGTGTTCCCCCATCCCGACCTGATTTGAACTTCAGTGCACACGCCTGACTCCTGTGCCCTCTGAGTAAACTCTGCACGGAAGGAGAATGTTCAACTCTGGTTCTTTCCTGATTTCTGCAGGCTCAAGTAGTTGGGAAGGGGGTGGGCCTTGGGAGAAGGGGAAGGTACAAAACTTGCCTCCAGTTCCAGTTCTGTCTCCCTACCCAGAGGGCTTCTGGGTCTGCTGATGCCTTGTTAACTAATTACACCTCTCAAGAACTTGAAGTCATTATTTTCTCAGAGAGAACATGGCCTAACCTAAGCGGAGGAAGATGATTTCTCTTACTAGCTGGGCTGTGGCCAGACTTGCCGAAACAGTGGATGTTCATTATTGTGCCTAAACTCATTGGATTCAGATTCTTTTTTTTTTTTTTTAAGATTTTTATTTTTTTTTATAAATTTTTTTTTTAACGTTTTATTTATTTTTGAGACAGAGAGAGACAGAGCATGAACGGGGGAGGGGCAGAGAGAGAGGGAGACACAGAATCGGAAGCGGGCTCCAGGCTCTGAGCCGTCAGCCCAGAGCCCCACGCGGGGCTTGAACCCACAGACCGCGAGATCGTGACCTGAGCCGAAGTCGGACGCTCAACCGACTGAGCCACCCAGGCGCCCCAAGATTTTTATTTTTAAGTAATATCTGCACCCAACATGAGGCTCGAACTTGTAACCCTGAGATCAAAAGTCTCATGCTCTACCAACTGAGCCAGCCAGGAGCCCCTCAAATTTAGATTCTTTTCTGCTCTGCCTGGGGCCCTGGCAGCATGAACAAGAGCCCGTAATGGCTTTTAGTGGCTTCCTGGAGAATGTTACCAACTGCGATAAAAATTACTCTGATTCAGAATTTGGGAGTGGAGATTTCGAGAGATGCTCACTGATTCTTTCTTGTTCATAAGTAATTGAGATAAACAATCTTCTTTGGAGTTGTCTTTCTGCTTCAAATTTTCCCTCAAATTCTGAATATGAGTAAATAAAGAGTCCTGGGGAAGATGTTCAGAGATGTATTTAAAACTTTGCTTTTTAAAATCTTTTTTAAGCTTATTAATTTTGAGAGAGAGAGTGGAGAGGGACAGAGATGGAGGGAGAGAGAGAGAGAGAGAGAGAGAGAGAGAGAGAGAGAGAGAGAGAACCCCAAGCAGGGTATGCATTGCCAGTGCAGAGCCCAACACAGGGTTTGATCCCACAACCCTGAGATCATGACCTGAGCCCAAATCAAAAGTCACACGCTTAACCAACTGAGCCACCCAGGCGCCCCCAGAGATGTATTTAATTCAGTTTTTGCAGGGTCAAGAGGTCTTCTTGCAGGAAGTTCCAGATGTTGGTCAGGGATTTTCTAGGTGGAGAGAACAGTTTGTGCAAAGGCACAGAGGCAGGAGAAAATAGAAGAAATTTAGGAGAACTGATGACAGGACTATAGGGTTCCCAGGGTTTATCCAGTTCAAACATCCTCAGACACCAAGGATGAGAGAGCAGATATGACGTCCACAAGGCCACTTGGGTGGCATAGTGATATCTGTTCCATTCCTTTAGCACCTTTATATGGGGTGACCAAATATCCTAGCTACCCAGGGCTGTTCCGATGTTTTAGCACCAGAAGTTCCGTGTCCTAGGAAACCTGTTAGTTCCAAACAAACTGGGACCGTTGGTCATCCTATGCAGGGATAGCAGTTGTTAAAACCATTGGACACCACCCCCGCATTAGTATAGATGCACATACACAGTAATACACATAATGCATTCTGTATGTGTATTTGTGTTCTTGGGTCCTGGCTTTACAGGTTTATGCCTTTAATAGCACCCTTGTTCCTTTAGTTTTGAGCAGGATTTCTAACGCAATACTGTATTCCTCTCGCTTTGACAGTCTAAAGTATTTTTCCACACACGTAGTCTCGGAGGCATCTTGAACTTCCCTTTCCTGCTATCAGAGTGAGTTTCCCTCAAGGATCTTTGAAGAACTCTCTTCAGACTTTTCTGCTTAGAGGAAATTCCTTTTGAGCCTCAGAAGATGGCTGCCTGGATTAAAAGAAACGCTGCTATGACTGGAATGTTTGAAGACTGTTCCAGAAATTGTGGGCTCATTTTGGTTTTAATTTTAGCCCTTGAATTACGTATTTAATATAGAGCAATTTGCAAGAAGAGGAGATATCCCAGCTGACTGCTGTGGCAGGCGGAGTGTTCTTTCTATCTGCCATTCTCTGAGCCAAACAGCTGCTCGCCAGGCAGCTGCTGTGTGCTGCCATTGCCGGAACATTCTCCTGCTTTGATGCCACACCTGGAAGCCCAGAATGTCACTGGACGAGTCGAGCTAGGTGATGCACACCCCAGAAAAGTCTGTTAGCGTTCCTTCCTTGACACGCCCGAAACTCACAGACATCTGTAAATGATTTGCCAAAAACTAATGTCTATGTTGAGTTAGAGATCTGAGATATACCTGCTTAATGTGAAGACAGTCATGTTTGGAAAATTTTCTCTTTGTCAGGCACTGAAACGTTCATCTATAACTCCATGAGGACAGCAATTATTTCCAAGCTTGCAGAGTTCTCATCACCATCACTGTTATTTTCATTTTGCTGGGAAATCAGCGGGAGGAACAACTGCCCAGGTTCATGTTCCAAGGAGTGACTTTCATGCTCCACTCTTGCCCGCAGGGTCACGTTTTTTATGTCTAAGCTTTTGCTAAATCCATACCAAAAAAAAAAAAAAAAAAAAAGCTGGAAGGTTTCCTCTGCTCTGGCCTATTCTGCCTGCTAGACATTGCTTAGTTACAAATTCGACAAATATTTATTGAACCCCTCCCACATGCCGGATCCTGGTGACGAGATCCCCACCTCTGTTGTCTGATCGGTGGCGGCAGTTTCAGACCACACTCGGAAGGGATATTTTGGAGAAGGTGCTGGTCAACCCATATTCCATATTAGTAAGTTCTATCCCTGTTTTTCAGTGATTTGAGGAAGAAACCCATACAATATTTAGGATCATGAACGAATGAGCTACTTTCTTTCCAGGAAGCTGTAAACTTTTGGGGTTTGAAAGGGATTTGGCAATCCTGTGGTCACACAGTGTCAAGGCTATCTCACTGATTTTTGTATATCTGTGTTTATGTGCCTTCCTGCCCTCCCCTATCACCATATGAGCTCCCAGAGAGTGGGCTGGGTCATATTAATCACAGTATTCCCAATGCTATAGTACCGGTAGGTATGTCGTAAGCGCTCCAAATTGATCAATAAGTGATTGCATGAAGGAACCGCCCCAGAGAGATAAGTGACTTGGTCAAGGTCCAAAGGTCTCAGACCTGAGCCTCAGATTCAGATTCCCCGCCCTTTCTCCTCTTTAATTATTTGTATCATGCTTAGAAACGGAATACTCAGATGAGGCTGAGGTGGTGTGAAAGCTTCCTCTGAAAGGGATTGGAGGCCAGGGGTATCGAGATCAAGTGAAGCAATGACAACAATAAAAGGATGTGTTTTAAAGTTTAAAGATACTAACTGACAAGTTAGGCTCGAGGGCACTTAAGTTTCCTTCCTTAACAAATACATACTGGGTTTCTCCTATGTGCCCAGTACCACCTGGGTTCTAGAGATGCCGCTTTTCATTCTCTTGTCATGTTTAGGAATTTCTAGGATGAGATATTTGGTTAATTGATTAACTGTGATTTTTCTGTTAATTAATTAATTATCCATTTAAACAATTCTCTACCTTTCTCTTGAAGGCCTCGGGGGCATGTTCTCAGGGTCCTAGCACTATTTGGAGCATAGTTTGAAAATTCCTGATGCTGTCCTTCCAGTTACTCATTGATCAGGAAACTGGAATTCAGAGATCTAAGGCACTAAAGGTTCACCGTGACAAAGATAGTGGGAAACAGAGCTCGAGAAGACCCTGGATGTGGTCACCAGCCAAGTTCTCTTACGTAAAGCTTTAAGATACTGTTCAGGAGATAGTTGCTGGACAATTTCTGTGTGTGCCTCATTAATACATCATCAGGACCACTTAAACCTAGCAATGAGAAAGTCTAAAAGTCAGCCCAACCTAGGTTCTAAGATAGGGTGAGAGGCCTGAGTCAGACAGACGGACAGACAGACAGATCCAGACAGCCCAGCAGAGTCACTGGGAATTATTGCCTCCAATAATTCCCGAAAGCACCTGGCAAATTGAGGCTTTACAGGTGGAGTTGAGCAAAATTAAAAGCAAATGGTTGTCTAATACAAGAAAGCAGCAGGAAGAAGTTTGAAGAAAATCCGTATCCTACATTTTTCTGATGAGAAGGTTAGGCAGAGGAATCCTGCTAATCTGATAAAAAATTTCCTGTTATGATGCCACTTTTATAGAAAAATTAAGCACACATACAATGAATTGTGAAAGGGTGTGTATATTAAATTCTTTTCTTTTTTTTAATATTTAGTTTTGAGAGAGAGAGAGAGAGAGAGAGAGAGCATGGGGGAGGGGCAAAGAGAGAGGGAGACAGAGGATCTCAAGCAGGATCTGCGCTATTCGAGCAGAGCCCAATGCTGGGGCTCAAACTCACCAGCCCTGAGATCCTGACCTGAAGTCAGAGGCTTAACCAACTGAGCCATCCGGGCACCCCAAGGGGATGTCTACTAAGTTCATTAAAAAAATTTTTTTTAAAAAATCTTTATTTATTTTTGAGAGAGAGAGAGATGGAGTGCGAGTGGGAGAGGAACAGAGACACACACACACACACACACACACACACACAGAATCTGAAGCAGGCTCCAGGCTCCGAGCTGTCAGCATAAAGCCCCTTGTGGGGCTCAAACTCATGAACTGTGAGATCATGACCCGAGCCAAAGTCGGACGCTCAACTGACTGAGCCACCCAGGCGCTCCATTTCTTAATAGAGGTTTTCTTGGGAGATTGAAGTGAAATTATGAGGCACTTTTGTTTACTATTTTTTTTATTTCTATCAGTTCCTTGTTAATTAGTAAAAACAAGAGTGCCAAAAAATAATAGATTTAGTTTTTTATCTTGTTTGAGAAGCTGTTAAAGTAATGAAAATTTTATAAGCATTGTATTTAAGCAAACACTTAGTGGAGCATCTATTATGAGCATTAAGCTCAGTACTGTGTGTGGAGGAGTCTTGTCAAAACTGCTGATGTATAAAAAGCATCTAAATATTGTGCTGTGAGAATGTAAGGAGTGGGGGTGGGCTCGGTGATCGTTTCCAGCAAAAGGTGACATTGGAGCAAAGACTTGAAGCATGAGGAGAATTTCCTTAAGCAGCAAATGTGGTCGATTTCTCCTTCCAGGTTGAGAGAACAGCATGAGCTCCGTGAAAATGTGACAGCACACAGTCCTCTGGGACAGGATAATAGATTTATGTGAATAAAGCACATTCTCCTGAGGCAGGAAAAGGAGTGTTTGATGTAAAGAGCTTCAAATGTTATGGTAGAAAGTCGGGCTGCTCTGTAATTATTAGGAAGCTTTGTGATGGAGGAAATAAGTAAAATGCAATTTTACTTATATGTCTAGCATGAAAAAATCATATACTGGTTTATGTATATATATATATATTCTGGTTTATATTGTATATTCTGGTAAATCATATACTGGTATATATATATATATATATATATATATATATATATATATATATATATTCTTCTATGCTGTGTTTTAATAATTCTCCCTCCTCCTATGTATTAACATTTTGTGAATGTCTTTCATATCAATAAATACAAATGTGCATTATTTTTAAATGTGACATATATGGAAGAACTGTAATTTATTCACTAATTCCTACTAGTGGATGTTTAAATTAGTTCACATACTTAGATTTATCAACAACACTACCACAAGCATGATTTTACATATATCTCTGTTTTCTTGTGTAATTATTTCCTTTGAACAACTTTTTGGAAGTATACTTGCCTATTCCTTTCTAAGGGGTCCAATTTTTCTTTCATGTTTCACAAAGTCTTTCCCCTACTCCAAGATTTTTATCAATGTGCACTATTATTGATGCTTAAAATGGAATGTTTTTAATTTTGTCTATATAAATCTCAAGCCACTTTAGATTTATTTTGGAATACAATATGTGATGAAGAATCTAATCTATTTAAAAAATAGGGGCGCCTGGGTGGCACAGTCGGTTAAGCGTCCGACTTCGGCTCAGGTCATGATCTCACGGTCCGTGGGTTCGAGCCCCGCGTCAGGCTCTGTGCTGACAGCTCAGAGCCTGGAGCCCATTTCAGATTCTGTGTCTCCCTCTCTCTCTGCCCCTCCTCTGTTCATACTCTGTCTCTGTCTCAAAAATAAATAAACTTTAAAAAAAAATTTAAAAAAATAGCCAAAAAAAAATAGTTTGCCACTTGTTTTGCTGACTGTTAAAGAATATATTTCTTCCCTATTGTTTGGGAGTACTTTCCTAACTATACACTAAATTCTTACATTGGATTTCATTTCATTTCATTTCATTTCATTTCATTTCATTTCATTTCATTTCATTTCATTATTTTATTTTACTTTATTTTATTATTTTATTTTATTTATTTAAAAAAGAATTAAAAAAAATGCTTATTTATTTTTGAGACAGAGTGTGAGCAGGGGAGGGCAGAGAGAGAGAGACACAGAATCTGAAGTGCCTGTCAGCACTGAGCCCGATGTGAGGCTCAAACTCATAAACCGTGAAATCATGACCTGAGCTGAAGTCGGATGCTTAACCAACTGAGCCACTTAGGTGCCCCCAATTGGATTTAATTGTAAATTGAATTGAATTTTTGGATATAGTATTTATCCCACCCATCCATTCTGGACACAGTGCCACAATGCTTTCATTTTTGTGGCTTTCCAATAGGCAATCCACAGTAGGAAAATCTCCCCTTAGTGGAGCTCACTTTAGGTAGTTTCCTGTGTGTGCTATGGTAATTCCTCTCCATAAGCCTCAACTTTTAATGAAAATCTTCATACTTAACAGCCTTATGTTAGTGACACTCTCAGGAATGATGAGATTAGGAGTGTTCAGCCTTAAAGAAGGTGATGCCAAAAGAGACACAAGTGGATGACCTATGAAAGGGTGGAACATTTAGAAAAATTGGGCACATTATTATCATTTTCTCTAAGGAAAGAGTGGGTCCAGATGGCTGTAGATGTGGAGGACCCAAAGCTTATGTATATTATGTATCATATTATATACAAAATCATGCATTTATTTTTAATAAAGTGGTATCACACTCTATTTACAATTTTATATTCTGCTTGCTAAAAAATTCATATTATTTTAGAAGCATTTTCTTTAAAGATATATTTTTATACTTTGTAAATTTTATTTTTATTGGTTGCATAATACCCCATCTGTTGGATGTCACAGAATGTCACGATGCCTTGTAAGTTGCATAAGAACACCTCACTTCCAACGTCTTATAGAGGTTAACTACAGAGGAATAACTTGGAAGCATTAGAAGATGCCAGAAAAAAAACGATATTTTTCTCTGTGCCTAGAAAATATAGTACTTGGCCAAAATTGCTTGACTTAATGTTTTTCAGATTCAGCTGTCTTTTAGTAGATTCACTCCTGAGAATTATGTGCTCGAGTAGCTCTTACTAATTTATAAATCCAGCCTAGTTATTTTCCTTCAATTATTTTTTAAGGATTGGCATATTGTAAGTAATGTTTGATTCTTATTCTTCTACTTCAGAAATCTTGGTATTTCATTAAAGTTTTAGGAGTGACCCTAAACCTATGACTGAGGAGACATTTTCATCTTTACATAAATGTATACTCAAAACATTTAACTGAGCCTGGGTGGTTCAGTGGGTTGGGTGTCTGACTTTGGTTCAGGTCATGATCTCATGGTTGGTGAGTTCGAGCCTCGCATTGGGCTCTGCGCTGACTGCATGGAGCTTGCTTGGGATTCTCTCTTTCTCTCTGTCTCTCTCTCTCTCTTCCTCTCTCTCTGCCCCTCCCCCCCATGCTCTCTCTCTCTCAAAAATAAATAAATAAACTTAAGGAAAATCTTTATATCTGAGGCATGCTACATTCTAATTTCTAATGCTGCTGATTTTGTCTTTTATTTTCTTGTCAGAAGTTTTGTTTATTTTATTGATCTTTCAAAGTATTAGCTTTTATGTATATTAAGAGGAAAAGAAAAGGAGAATATATAAAATAGATCAAATTTATTGCTGTTTTTTGCCCACTTGGTCTATTTTGAAGAGAGAGATGTATCAAAATCTCATATTTCTTACTGTTTTCCTATTAGCTTTATAGGTTTCAGAGTTGTGTTCATAATTTCATAAAGTTTACTGCTGTTATATATTCTTTCTGGTTTGCACCCTTTATAAATATAAAATATATCCTTTTTTTAAAGCAGTAAATGCCTTTTTCTTTACATTTTATTTGGTCTAATAGTAAGGCTTCAATATCTAATTTCTTTTGCCATAATCAGTCTGTTAAATATTTTTCTACCATTTTATTTTTTACCTGTTAGTGTACTTTTTGTCTGTTCTAGTGTCTACCAAACGTAGGGTTGCCTACACCTCTCTGGTTCACTTCATAAATGTTTTTTTGTTGATTGCAGTAAAAGAAATGCCATATGTAGAGATCAGCTAAAGCGTTCACTAGTCTTTATTTCCTATCCTATGCAATGCTCAAGTAATATCTAAGTATTAATAACATTGTTGCAGGTATCAGCTTGAAGGTGGGAATCTTTAATCAATCCAAGTGGTCTTGGAATCTGGGGCTAGCACTGTTTACTTGGTGATTGCAGAGTGAAGGGACAGAGGAGAGGAGGGTTTATTCTCAGCTAACATGAGTGGGTTAACCTGCTTTGTATCTGTGGTTGGTCTTTTGATTTTTTTTTTCCATTTGTTCTTTGGAATTTCTCAGTGGTTTCTCCATGAATATTTTTCAATTTTTAAACATTTAAATTCAGCATCTTTCTAAATTTCTGGGAATTTTTCTAACATTCTTTCGTTGGGCTTCCTAACGCACTAATGTATTCCTTGGCCTTGTCCCTTATGCTATTTAGTCCATTGGCTGAGTTTTTATTGTGTCAATGACAGTTAAAATTTATCACAGATGCAATATCTTCTTAACTCTCTCCAAATGTAACAATTATGTGGTAGACACTTTGTAGGTTGACAACCTTGCTCTATTCGAGGTGTTATAATTTATAAAAAGCTTCACCTGGATGTGGCTATAAACTATAATTCTGGCCAAGTTTGTTGGTGCTGTCTTTTTTATTTTCTATATTTTCATTCATAGGATGCAATTATGTGGTCTGGAGTTTCAGCAGCCATCTTGCAGCCATTTGGATGAAAGCCACATTCTAAGGATAGCAGAGCAGAAAGATAGAAAGAGCATGGATCCTGATGACATCATTGAAACTCTACACTACCCTTGGACTACGTCACATCATTCTTCTCTTTATATAACGAAAATAAACCTAATTTTCAGTTAGCTTTGCTATTATGGAATCCCTGATAAATGGAACTGTTTTTTTAATATATTTTAAAAATTATTTAAATGGTTTTTTTAAATTTATTTTTGAGAGAGAGAGAGAGAGAGCACACGCAAGAGACTGAGAGAGAGGGAGATGCAGAATCTGGAAGCAGGCTCTAGGCTCTGAGTTGTCAGCACAGATCCCAACACAGGGATTGAACTCACAAACTGCAAGATCATGATCTAAGCTGAAGTTGGATGCTCAACCGATTGCGCCACCCAGGTGCCACTGATTATAACTGATTCTAAAGTTCTTTACTGATTGATCTCCTGGTTTATTTTTATTAGTTTTATTAGGTCCTCTGCTTATTGAGTTTGGTGCTCCTCTCGTGGTGTGGAATCTCTTCAAGTAATTATAATTCTTGTTTGGCTGCTCATCTCTTTAATTAAGAATCCCTACTTGCCTACCTATAGAGATTACCTTGTTTTGTCAATAGTGATTGTTGGGGGAGAAAATGTTTCCAGGGAGAGACAGTCACATGTCCTTGGTATGGAGTCATTAATCTTTTCCATCAGTAGCCACCTGGGGTCCCATCCTGCTTTGCTGGCACAGCCCGAAACCTCTGCTATCCCGAAATGCCACAGCTGCCCACGGCTCGGCATAAGTGGGTAGGGGAGAGTAGTCAGCCCTGCCTGCGTGCTCCAGGGAGCCATCTAAATTAATCACCAGTGGCTTCCCAGTGCCCAACCCAGAACCCCCCACTTTTCTTTAGTAAGATAATCTTTTCCTTGAACTGCTTCTGCCCTAGTAGATGCTGTCTCCTGTGTGTGGTAAGATTTGTAGTTTTCTCTTGTATTGTTTGAGTATCCAATATAGTATGCTTTCTATTTCTCAGAAATGTCTCAACATTTTTTTCTGCTGACGGTACTTTCTTATGTTGGGGGGCTACTCTGGATTTATTCTGTTTTAAATGGGGGTTCTCAAACGTTAGTCTGCATCAAAATCACTGGGAAGGTCCTGCTAAAACAGATTGCTGGGTCTCACCCTCTAGTGTTCTGGTAGATTCGGGGAGAGGCAGGAGAAATTTGTACTTCTAATAAGCTCCCAGGTGATACTGATGCTGTTGGGTCAGGGAACCATATTTTGAGAACCATTGTTTTAAAACACATCTTTCGGGACGCCTGGGTGGCTCAGTGGGTTAAGCGTCCGACTTCAGCTTAGGTCATGATCTGGCCGTTTGTGAGTTCAAGCTTCACGTCAGGCTCTGTGCTGACAGCTAGAAGCCTGGAGCCTGCTTCAGATTCTATGTCTCCCTCTCTCTCCTTGCTCCTCCCCCACTCATGCTCTCTCTCTCCCCCCCCCCCTCTCTCATAAGCAGTAAAAAAAAAAAAAATTAAAAAAACCCAATTTCATTTAATGAAACTTTGGAAAACAGGTGTGTACATGTGATTATTGTATTAATCCAATCTTAGAAGTTTGGTTCATTTCAAACAAATTTTATTTTCTAAAATTGAAAATTTCGGTAACTGGATATTCAAAGCTGAGGAACAGACCAAGCAAAATACTAGTTTAAGTTTTAAATAACTTCCTTAATACGTCTTGTCCGTTTCCAACTATTCTAAATCTATAGTTCCTGAGTAATCTTATACCCACTGTTGTCTTCCAGAACTCAATGTTTTCACATAGTTCAAATTTTAAGTGAAGAAAAAAAATACTGGTATGTGTGTGGGGGGGAGGGGGGCAGCCTACTTTTATATCTTTGCGTATATAAATATGTAGTCTTTATGCACAAAGACGAATTTGGACAGTTAAGCATTGTTTTGAAAATCTATGTTTTTAGAAGAGTAAAAAGTCCCAAAGTGTGACATGTCAGGCACATTGCACAGTGTAGCTTGAGACCGACTCAGATAATTTAACCATCTACTGAAGCCAATCCACTCCCAGTTTTCCCAAAGTAGCCACCGGTACCTGAGAAATCCAAACAGAAGAGGGAAGCTAAATATATATTGCTTCCTTTTGTCTCAGCTCCTATTTCTCCGTTCTTCTTGGGAATTTATTTTCAGGCCCTGGCATATGATCACGTGCTGGTTTTCAAGATTAAATGTTCACATCCACCTTATGCTATGTTTTTACAGAATGAGGCTAAAAGCACGAACACATTTAGAAGAATTACTTGCATGCATGTACCTGGAGGACACAGAATGCAATATACATACCAACCTGCATGGTTTATTTTAACCTTGAGGCTTTTCTCCTTCTTTATAACAAGACAGCCTTCTTCCTCTGAGTCTCCTTAACTTAAATATTTGAATGTGCTCTGAGGTTATATTATTCCCACTACCTGTCATTGAGCGCTGAGCTCAAACACTGCCTATTTTAAGCTCTAACTACTTTAATTTAAATTTGCAAGTCATTATTACCCCCTCAAATTTGAAAGGCACATTTCTTTAAGTGCAAAAATCACACTCAAGTGAATCAGTTTAGGCATAAATATAAACAACCTTAGAGTAAAGGAAATCTAAATTAGCCAATCTTGTATTAGCTGTAATCTGAACATATCACACATATATTTTAGGCTGCAACATTCCTACTATAACCTAACAACTAAAAATACTACCTGTGTGCTTGAGGGTAAGTTATGACTGTTATGGGAACCATAATTTTGAAATTGAGATCTGTGGGCATAAATCTCAGCTCTGTTTCTGCCTAAGCCTGAACTTCGATAGAAAAGAATATTTGGGAGGCTCCTTTGCATATTGTAATGATAGCATTTGGCCTGACTTGAGCTATTGAAATCGTCATCCTTTTTTTTTTTTTTTTAGATATAGCTGTGTATGAAGGTGCCCCCTAGGATAGGACACCAGCTAGATATTGCTACCCTTCTTAGCATTGTCTGATTGCACTGTAAATGCACTAGGAAAGGATGGATTGAATGGTCATTGATGCCTGAGAATTTTCTAGGTGAAAGAAATGAAGAAAGAAGAGTAATAACATCTTGGAAGTCTTTGTCTACTATTTGGAGAAAAATAGTATGGCTGACCCTTGAACAACTCGGGTTTGAGCTGTGTGGGGCTGCTTATACCCGGATGTAGAGAGCAAGATGGAGTCACTCATGTCAAGCAGTGACATAAGCAGCAGGGCAGTATAGCCAAGGCCAGATACCAGCAAAACCAGCACAGGTTGATGATGCCCAGAACTGATAACAAGTGGAACCAGAGCAGGTGTGCAAAGTCCCAAGCTTGATGAAACTCCTTTGAAGAGGGAGGATTTTTGCAGCAAACTGTCAGACTCTCCTGACACTGACCCTTTCAGGTTTAACCACATCAAGAAGGCGACTGCCACAGAAGGCTCTAACCAATTGATCTCTGAACATAACAGATTCTCCACTGCTTGAAAAGAATTAGCAGCACATGGCAAGAGCTGACCCTGACCCGCCTGAGTCCTCATCTCAACTGCATGCTCATGGGCTGACTTTGAGTTTAGCTCTTTAACTTCTTACTCTTGTTGTGGCATGTTGGCCGTGTGACTTCGTATTGTGCTTCGCCTTGTGTGATGTGTATGAAGCCAAGTTCAATGTGCAGCGAAATGTCACTGAGTTTGGAATCCTGAAGCTGCCTGACAATTATGTTAACCTTGCTTTATGATTGAATGAAGCTGACATCGTGGTAAGACACAACTCAGGTGTGTGCCTTCGTAGCGTGAGGGTGAGGTTTTGCTTCTTCAAGAGACGCTGGGTGACCCTCGTGCTTCTCTCGGTCAGCTCACGAGAAAGTGACTCACACCGTCCGGAGCCACACTGTCATGTTGGAAATAGAAGCCCACAGACAGGGGCTTGTAAGAGGGCCTGCCAATGCATGTTGACCAGGTGGAATCATCATCCCGACACACTGTTCATCGGCGGTAAGGAGCTAAACTCAAAGCACAGCGTGGGCTGGTCCTGGTGGCCGAGGATGGCTGAGAAGATGGTTTGGAAGGTTGTGAATAAAAAAGAGGTTGGAGGGTGGGTGGAGGCTGGAAGAAAGGGTAATCTTGGGTCTGTCCATCCTAATACTGTTGAAGCAAGTGATAGACATGTGGGGCCACCAGGCGCACTGCCTACACGTGGATTGTTTATGGTGCAATGCAGTAGATGTCTTTTTTCTTCCTTATGATTTTCTTAGTAACATTTTTCTCCCAGCTTAATTTATTGTAAGAATACAGTTTATAATACATATAACATCTATATGTTAATTGACTATATTATTAGTAAGTCTTCTGGTTGACAGTAGGCTACTAGTATTTAGTTTTTGAGGGAGTCAGAAGTTACTTGCAGAGTTTGGACTCCACTGGGGTTGGCATGCCTAACCCCCACGTGGTTCAAGGGTCAACTGCCTTATCGTGAGATGAGCTGTGGCATAACAGCTGTGGGCATAAACAGTGGTGGCTTTTTGTTCTATTTTGTGTGAAGAATTTTAGAACATGAAGCTATGGCATTGGAAAAGGGGCTTAATCTCTCAGAACACCAGTATCCTTCCCCGTAAGGAGAAGATAATAATACTCACCTTTCAGGATGTTTGTGAAGATTGAGTGAGATAATATGAGCAAGATGCTTAACACATGGCTTGTGCATGGCACACATAGGCACTTCATAAAGAATGGTTAGTATTATTGAAGAAATTGAATCCAAGCAAGAGAATAATGATTACCGAAGGAGATATAAGCCAAATCTGGGCTGATCCCATGTATGTGTTTTAATAAACAATGCTTTAAAGAATAATTTCTAGCCAAAAGTCACATTAAAAGACATCTCACTGAGGAGAGAGAATGAATATTTATTTGAGCAATCACTTCATGTTAAGCACTTGTAGGTATATCAGCTCTAGGTATATTATCAGGCTAGTGCTATAAAACAAAGTACCACAAAACTTCGTGATTTAAAACAATACATACTTCTTATCTCAAAGTTTCTGTGGCCTGGGAACCTGGGCAAAGCTTAGGTGGAGCCTCTGCTTCAGGGTCTCTTACAGGCTGCAAGGTGTAGGCCAGGACTGGGGTCTTATCTGAAGGCTTGACTGGGGAAGGATTTGCTGCAAAGTGCATGTGGTTGTTCACAGAATTCACCTCTTTGAGGGTTGCTGGACTGGGGACCTCAATTTCCAGCTGGGTGTGGGCTTAAAATGCCCTTGTGACATGGACCTCTCCAATGCGGCAGCTTGCTTCATCAACACACGTAAGCCAAAGAGGCTATAGAGAAAGTCTGCTAGCAAGTTGAAAGTTTCAGTTTTGTGTAACTTGATCATAGAAGTGACATCCATCAACTTCGCTGCATTTCATTGGTTAGAAGCGACTCATAGGTCCTACCTGCACTCAAGGGGCAGAGATTACACAAAGGTGTGAATACTGAGAAGTGGAGATCATTGGAGACGATCTTGGAGTCTGCCTGCCATAGGAGCTAACATGGAAATGATAGAGATTGTAATTATAGCAAAACTCAACAGTGCTGACTATGAACCGTGAACTTCTCTAGGCATTTACATTTGTTATTTATTAATCCTCCCAGCAATCCTATGAAGTAGAAGTTATTATTATCCCTGTTTTAGCAATGAGGACACTGGAAGCATAGAGAACTTAAGTGATTTGACTAAGGTTACACAGCTAGTAAGTTGTAGAGCTGGGGTTTGAATCTTGACATTTTTTAAAAAGTTTATTTATTTATTTTTGAGAAGGAAAGCGAGTGCAAGTGGGGAAGGAGCAGAGAGAGAGGGATAGAGAGAATCTCAAGCAGGCTCTGTGCTGTCAGTGCAGAGCCTGATGTGGGGCTCGAACTCATGAACCGTGAGATCATAACCTGAGCTGAAACCAAGAGTTAGATGCTTAATCAACAGCCACTCAGGCATCTCTGAACCTTGATGTTTTAATTCCAGAATCCTTATTCTTAACCACTATACAACACTGTATATACTCTATAGCTCTATACTATGAAAATGATAGTGATTTATTGACAAATGTGTAGATTTGCCGATTTCTTATTTCTATATTTAAAGGAGTTGCCTGCTATTAGAAACATTACATGAAATTAAAATGTTCTAAGTAGGTGAGGTAATGTGTGTACTGTTACATAATAGATGCTCAGTATGTGTTAGTTTCCTTCTCTTGATTCCGTAACCAAGATGGGCACAGCAGAATTAGGGTAGCATTCCATGAAGCAGACTTTGAATGGTATTCTACTATGGCAGCTCTAACAGACTAATACAGATTCCTATCCAGTTAATCTCTCCATCACCTACAGCCCTGTCCTCATTGCCCAATTTTTTCTAGTGGGTGAGCTCCCGCAGACACGGCTAAGTTGGGAGAAAGTGAGCTGTGTAGCCCTGCCCCCTGGGCACAGGCATTTATCCCAGCAGTTCACACTTGATCCCCGTTTGTCCAGTGGACTCGCTCTTGTGGGAATTTAGAGCAGGGACTCAAAAACTCTAGTTAGTTTGATGTGATGTATAACAGAGAAAATACTGAAGCCTAGGCTATGGTGACCTTAAGCATGCTGACCTAGAGAAAATAGGTCTTTGGGGAGAAAGAAGAGAATAAAGCAGATGTACAGAGAGAGGACATAAGAATCCAAGAGAGTGGCCTCAGAGAAATAGAAGGAGTGGCCTTACTATGGACTTTCTGGTTCTGACTTGCAGTCTGTTGAGAGGTCCTATTCAAGCTTTGCACTTGGTTTCTATGAAATATCTCTGATTCTTTATAACAATTCCTCTTTATTTCAGCTATCTCCAGGCAGCTTCTGTTTCATGAACCCTAAGAAGTTCTTAATAAGACATATGGAAACGTGTCTAATTAAGGCCTAAAGCATGAATTAAGTAGAAATCCCATAAAAAACAGAAGGTTAATTCATGAATTTGCTAATCATTCTCCCTTGCTGTGGAAATAATATGAATTTTATTCTTAACCCCAGGGCAGTTATAGGTCTCTATTTTGTTCAGTTATTTTGATTTCTTGTTCATATTCTTCATATACATTATAAGTTTTTCTAAGGTAGGGCCTGTCTACGATTTATAGCAAGAATAGGGAGAATATATTCTATTTATTCATATGTTAGATTATTGAGTATATACTTTGGAGAACTTTTGGACTTAATCTTGGTCAAACAAATTTGAATTCGACCTTATTTCTATCTTAAGTATTTCATGTTAACTGGTAAAGACAGACACAAGGCACCCAGGTTTGGCCATGCAGACTGTTTGCTATATAGCTCCGGGGGTCACATTCGAGATTACTATGACTAGTGATTCCTGGGGTGTGCAGGACACAGCATTCATTACCAAATATGGAGCTCTGAAACAGCTAAGCATAAGGCTATGTGATCCCTGCTATAAAATGTATGAACAAGTCAAGTGAGGCATAATTAATTCTGCCTGAGAGGGGGGAAAAGGAAAGGAGGCTACATTGAGGGTGAGACATTTGACGCCTGCATGAGAATTTTCCACGCAGCATAAACAGAAGACAAGTACATTCCTAGTATGGAGAGTAACAAGAGTAAAGAGAGTGGGATCAAAAACAGTGCATGAAGGGAATGGTGGAGGAAGGACCTCCAAAACCTACTTGTTCATAAAAGCAGTAAGAACACTGGCAAAAACCGTCGAAATCAACTTTTTCAGAACTCTTGAAATTAACTAAAGGCTTGAAGCAACGAAAGGAATGTTTATTCAAGAAAAGTGGCAAGATCTAAAAAGCAAACAATACAAACAAATCACAAAAAGCTAGCAAGCCTGGTGGCAAATTTTAACTTGTCCTAATCCCGTCCCTCTCTCCAAGGCTGTAGCCTCGAAAACCAATAGCTTCGTAACAAGAAAGTGTCCCTGACTGAGTCCATATATTGGACTCAGAAAACAAACACTTTAAATCACCCGTTATAGATATGTTTGTGGAACACCCCTCATTTAGGATAATACAAATTATTATGAAAAACAAAATAGAGTTCTGTGGTCACATACATTGAGAAAATTATGAGTTAAAAAATTGATTGCAGGACATGTCAGTACCTTTCCTGTACTAATATACATTATGATTATCCAACAGTGGAATCTTATAGGCATTTTCCAAACTCCTTTGACTACAGAAACAAAATGTCAGAAAATATTTACTCATAGCTTAAGGGAACAGTAATGATTCTTTACACATAGTTTGGGGAATACACCACTATAATCTCCATATTAGGGTAATTACTAAGGTAGGAACATGGTCTTATCTAACTTGCATGCTGCCTGCTACAATGTCCCTTGCACCTTACATGCTCTGTGATTGTCAACTGAAGGAATAAATATAAGAAGAAAAGCTAGAGAGGGGAAAAACAAGTTAGAGGAACAGCGACAGCGACAAAGCAGGATAAAGATTCCTGCCCCCCAGCCTTGGTTCTCCGTACCCATGCTGGTTATCCCCACATCCCCACACCTGTACTGTTTGCTACCTCCTTCCCACCTCAAGACCCGAAATGATTTTATCCTAATGCAGGCTTCACAAAAGCACTTTGAATTTCATCATTGCCCTTCACTATTTCCTATCTTTTTTTGCTGGTTCCTAAGCTAAGTGCAGATGAACTTGAAGGTCCAGTTTAGCTCTCAGGTAGGATCCGAGACACCGACGTCTCAATTCAGGTTTCCAGGACTTTGCCAAGCCCAACTCCGAGGATGCCCGTTTCCTACCACTTCTCTTCTCGCTGTGGCATATCAGATAAAGCGGAATTCTAGCGATTGGGCAGCCCGAGGGGTCACACAGAAAAACCTGTCTCAGCCTCATTTGAATAGATATTTCAAACATAGTTCCCTGAATTATCCTGGTATGGATACTCTCTCTTACAAACACTTGCATGCCCAAGTTAAGTGTCTTTGCTACGTTCAGTGACTTACCTCTCCCCTCCACCCCTCTCCCCTTCTCCACTCTCCCATGCAGCAGAGGTTAAACTAAATATCAGAACAAGGGAGGGAGCATTTTATTTTAGCATGGTTAGTGTGGGTATGATGAGACTCGGTAATGGAAGATATCCTAACTAGATGAGGGTTGAACAACTGCAGTCCCAGAAACAATGAAATATCACCTGCTGAACAAACCACCATGTATTTCACTGACAAGGGGAGAGAGCTGAGGTCTTAGAGAAAGGAGCTAATACTTAAGGAACTAATACTGAAAAAGAAAAACTAAAGCATGAGGGTGCAGGAGTGGTGAATCGTATGTACATGTGGAAACTTACTAAGAGTTCTGTAGAGCTCTATGATGAATGTGCATTTAAGCAACAATAGTCAATTTTCCAGGAAACATCGTTATAGCATATTTTGATGTGGACCTTTTGAATGAAGCAATCAAAAATGTTTGTTCTGATAATGAACGATAAGACGGTAGCTTTAAAAAATGAGCAATTGAGAGGGGGCGGCTTGACCAAAAATGAAGACGGTAAAGAGAATTCCAACTGTTTGTTTTCACTGCCAGAGTATCTGGGACATCTTAAGAGCCCTGTCAGGAGAGCTATTCTACATCTAATTCAAGTTCCCCACAAGTGTCTCCTATTTCTTCGGGTATTTGGGAGAAACATTGAAGGTCCAGATAGTCTCTGGAGTAAGGTCATTGTAGAAGAGTTAAAAGGGGGTCACTTCTACAAGGGCAAGAAACCCTTTCTTATATTAGTCAGTGGCAGCTCTTGGCTCTTATTTGTCCTTCTGAGAAGTGGGGCAAAACTGATACACTTTAGGGGCTGAAAATGTATACCTCATAGAAAAACAAAGCATATAGAGCATCTCAAAACTCAGAGCTAAGAAAAGTTCCAAAATTATTGACACAGTAGTCACAACCCAGCAAAGAGAGAGTTGGGCAAGCACTGGGCAAGAAAGGGTAGGGACAAAATATAAAATAAACCACATCTGGTGAAAGATGACAGGAAAGCTGAAGAAATATATGAATATAGACATATACAAATGCAATTTGTATTTATGGGTGTAAACATCAAATTTGACAGCTATTTATTGAAAATGAATTCAGGAAGAGATGTATCACATCTGAGGGATGTAACGATACCAATATCCATCATGGCTGAATTTAAAATTATGAGTTACTGAGGCTGTCTCCTTATATCTGCATAGGATTTTGCACTTTAAGGACTTACATTTGATTATCGTGGGGTTAGTGTGTTCAAATATTTGCATTTCTTTTCCCAACCCCAAATGAAACAACACAATTTACATTTTATTTCTGATAGGTCTAAAACCGTGAAGGGTGTAAGATTTTACTCTTCTCAAAAGATACTAAGTTAGCCTGCCCAGCTTTAGGTATCTACTGACAGAAGAATACAAGAATCCCGGGTCAGAGAAACAATTTGTTACTCACAGCAAGAACAGCATTCAGAGCAGCCTTAAGGGTATGGGTTCTCACTCCCTAATCCCCACGTGGTGATGTGATGAGGGCCTGAGTTTAGCTGTGCATTCAGTGAGAGCTTATCACAGGAGAGGAGTCCCAAGACTGGGACCCTCTGAGCTAAATGGGACATCTCATTCTCCCCTCTGGAGAAAGAGAAATGCCTCATTCTCTGGAATGTCAGCAAATGTCTCTGCATGGGAAAGAAGAGGCCTTTATCTTTACTACCTTGGAATATCTCTGGTGAGATACATCTCTAAATCTCTCTAGAGGATTACACTGTCTCTAGCTTCCAGGCTGCTTGAGGCTGCTTGTTCTTCAAACATGTCCTTAACTCAGAAGGCTTAGGCTGTGCAGAAATGCAAGAAATCCATGGAGAATTGCCTCCCAATGGTTTATATTTTTCAAAATTTTAATTTTTTCCTTTTTAATAAAGTCGTAGTTTTCTTAACTTCTTTTATGTTTTATCATTTTTGACAAATTTTCCCCTTTTCATACTTATAGGCTTTAATATTTCTATTATATAGGAAAGTCTTTACCTCAAAACTGATTCTTTCGTGACTTCTTCTTTGATTTCATTATTTATTCAATAGTAAACATGATACAGATTAGGCATGATATCATAGAAAACTCAACCAGTATAAACACATATAAAATTTCATTTAAAATCCCATGATTCAATTATACCTGGGTACATAAATCCACATTTGGAGATAGAGTATTTTATGTTAGTGAGGTCATTAACATGCAGTTGGGAAATCTTTCATTATGTCATTGATTTCTTTTAATTTTTTTTTCAACGTTTATTTATTTTTGGGACAGAGAGAGACAGAGCATGCACGGGGGAGGGGCAGAGAGAGAGGGAGACACAGAATAGGAAACAGGCTCCAGGCTCCGAGCCATCAGCCCAGAGCCCGACGCGGGGCTCGAACTCACGGACCGCGAGATCGTGACCTGGCTGAAGTCAGACGCTTAACTGACTGAGCCACCCAGGCGCCCCTGATTTCTTTTAATGTTAATTAACAAAGAACTGTAGTACACTTTTTAAAAATTATTTTGTTTTATTTATTTTTTAAATTTACAGCCAAGTTAGTTAGTATGTAGTGCAACAATGATTTCAGGAGTAGATTCCTTAGTGCCCCTTACCCATTTAGCCCATCCCCCCTCCCACAACCCTTCTACTAACCCTCTGTTTGTTCTCCATATTTAAGAGTCTCTTATGTTTTGTCCCCCTCCCTGTTTTTATATTATTTTTGTTTCCCTTCCCTTAGGTTCATCTGTTTTGTCTCTTAAAGTCCTCGTATGAGTGAGGTCATATGACATTTGTCTTTCACTGACTGACTAATTTTATTTAGCATAATACCCTTCAGTTCCATCCACGTTGTTGCAAATGGCAAGATTTCATTCTTTTTGATTGCCGAGTAATGCTCTATTGTATATATATACCACATCTTCTTTATCCATTCATCCATCAATGGACATTTGGGCTCTTTCCATACTTTGGCTATTGTTGATAGTGCTGCTATAAACATTGGGGTGCATGTGCCCCTTTGAAACAGCATACCCGTATCCCTTGGATAGATACCTAATAGTGCAATTGCTAGGTCAGAGGGTAGTGCTATTTTTATTTTTTTGAGGAACCTCCATACTGTTTTCCAGAGTGGCTGCACTAGTTTGCATTCAAAAGTTTGCACTAGTTTTGCAGTGCAAAAGAGATCCTCTTTCTCCGTATCCTCGTCAACATCTGTTTTTGCCTGAGTTGTTAATGTTTGCCATTTTGACAGGTATAAGGTGGTATCTCATTGTGGTTTTGATTTGTATTTCCCTGATGATGAGTGATGTTGAGCATTTTTTCATGTGACAGTTGGCCATCTGGGTGTCATTTTTGGAGAAGTGTCTATTCATGTCTTTTGCCCATTTCTTCACTGGATGATTTGTTTTTTGGGTGTTGAGTTTGAGAAGTTCTTTATAGATTTTGGATACTAACCCTTTATCTGATATGTCATTTGCAAATATCTTCTCCTATTCTGTTGGTTGCCTTTTAGTTTTGCTGATGGTTTCCTTCGCTGTGCAGAAGCTTTTTATTTCGATGAGGTCCCAGTAGTTCATTTTTGTTTTTGTTTCCCTTGCTTCCGGAGATGTGTTGAGTAAGAAGTTGCTGCGGGCAAGATCAAAGAGGTTTTTGCCTGCTTTCTCCTTGAGGATTTTGATGGCTTCCTGTCTTAAATTGAGTTCTTTCATCCATTTTGAGTTTATTTTTGTGTATGGTGTAAGAAAGTGGTCCAGGTTCATTCTTCTGCATGTCGCTATCCAGTTTTCCCAGCACCACTTGCTGAAGAGACTGTCTTTATTCCATTGGCAATTCTTTCCTGCTTTGTCAAAGATTCATTGGCCATACGTTTGTGGGCCCATTTCTGGGTTCTCTATTCTGTCCATTGATCTGAGTGTTTATTCTTGTGCCAGTACCATACTGTATTGATGATTACAGCTTTGTAGTATAGCTTGAAGTCCAGGATTGTGATGCCTCCTGCTTTGGTTTTCTTTTTCAAGATTGCTTTGGCTATTCGGGGTCTTTTCTGGTTCCATAAAAATGTTAAGATTATTTGTTCTAGCTCTGTGAAGAATGCTGGTGTTATTTTGATAGGGATTGCATTGAATATGCAGATTGTTTTGGGTAGCACTGACATTTTAACAATATTTGTTCTTCCTATCCAGGAGCATGGAATATTTTTCCATTTTGTTGTGTCTTCTTCAGTTTCTTTCATAAGCTTTCTATAGCTTTCAGTGTATAGATTTTTCACCTCTTTGGTTAGGTTTATTCCTAGATATTTTATGGTTTTTAGTGCAATTGTAAATGGGATCAATTCCTTGATTTCTCTTTCTGTTGCTTCCTTGTTGGTGTGTAAGAATGCAACCGATTTCTATGCATTGATTTTATATCTTGCCACGTTGCTGAATTCATGGATCAGTTTTAGCAGTTTTTTTGTGGAATCTTTTGGGTTTTCCATATAGAGTATCATGTCATCTGCGAAGAGTGAAAGTTTGACCTCCTCCTGGCCGATTTGGATGCCTTTTATTTCTTTGTGTTTGTTGTCTGATGGCTGAGGCTAAGACTTCCAATACTATGTTGAATAACGGTGGCGAGAGTGGACATCCCTGTCTTTTCCTGACCTTAGGGGGAAAGCTCTCATATTTTCCCCATTGAGGATGATATTCATGTTTAGTCTTTCATATATGGCTTTTATGATCTCGAGGTATGATCCTTCTATCCCTACTTTCTCAAGGGTTTTTTTAATCAAGAAAAATGCTGCATTTTGTCAAATGCTTTCTCTGCATCTATTGAGAGGATCATGTGGTTCTTGTCCTTTCTTTTATTGTTGTGATGAATCACATTTATTGTTTTGCAGATATTAAACCAGCCCTGCATCCCAGCTATAAATCTCAGTTGGTCGTGGTAAATATTTTTTTAAATGTATTGTTGGATCTGGTTGGCTAATTTCTTGTTGAGGAGTTTTACATCTGTGTTCATCAGGGGAATTGGTCTATAATTCTCCTTTTTAGTGGGGTCCCTGTCTGGTTTTGGAATCAAGGTAATGCTGGCTTCATAGAAAGAGTTTGGAAGTTTTCTTTCCATTTCTATTTTTTGGAACAGCTTCAAGAGAGTAGGTATTAACTCTTCCTTAAATGTTTGGCAGAATTCCCCTGGAAAGCCATCTGGCCCTGGACTCTAGTTTTTTGGGAGATTTTTGGTTACTAATTTGATTTCTTCATTGGTTATGGGTCTGTTCAAATTTTCTATTTCTTCCTGTTTCAGTTTTGGTAGTGTATATGTTTCTAGGAATTTGTCCATTTCTTCCAGATTGCCCATTTTATTGGCGTATAATTGCTCATAATATTCTCTTATTATTGTTTTTATTTCTGCTGTGTTGGTTGTGATCTCTCCTCTTTCATTCTTGATTTTATTTATTTGGGTCCTTTCCTTCTTTTTGATCAAACTGACTAGTGGTTTATCAATTTTGTTAATTCTTTCAAAGAACCAGCTTCTGGTTTCATTGATCTTTTCTACTGTTTTTTTTTTTTTTTTTTTTTTGGTTTCCATAGCATTGATTACCACTCTAATCTTTATTATTTCCTGTCTTCTGCTGGTTTTGGGTTTTATTTGCTGTTCTTTTTCCAGCTCTTTAAAGTGTAAGGTTAGGTTGTGTATCTGAGACCTTTCTTCCTTCTTTAGGAAGGACTGGATTGCTATACATTTCCCTGTTATGACCCCCTTGCTGCATCCCAGAAGTTTTGGGCTATGGTGTTATCATTTTCATTGGCTCCATGTACTTTTTAATTTCCTCTTTAACTTCTTGGTTAGCCCACTCATTCTTCAGTAGGATGGTCTTTAGTCTCCAAGTATTTGCTATCTTTCTAAATTTTTTCCTGTGGTTGATTTCGAGTTTCATAGTGTTGTGGTCTGAAAATGTGCACAGTATGATCTCGATCTTCTGTACTTCCTTAGGGCTGATTTGTGTCCCAGTATATGGTCTATTGTGGACAACGTTTCATGTTCACTGGAGAAGAATGTATATTCTGCTGCTTTAGGGGATGAAATGTTCTGAATACATCTGTTAAGTCCATCTGGCCCAGCGTGTCATTCAAAGCCATTGTTTCCTTGTTGATTTTCTGTTTAGATGATCTGTCCATTGCTGTAAGTATGGTGTTGAAGTCCCCTACTTTTATGGTATTATTATCAATGAGTTTCTTTATGTTTGTGATTAATTGATTTATATATTTGGGTGCTTTCACATTTGGAGCATAAATGTTTACAATTGTTAGGTCTTCTTGGTGGATATACCCCTTAATCATGATATAATGCCCTTCTTCATCTCTTGTTACAGTCTTTATTTTAAAGTCTAGATTGTCTGATATAAGTATGGCTACTCTGGCTTTTTTTTGTCGACCATTAGCATGAGAGATGGTTCTCCACCCCCTTACTTTCAATCTGAAGGTGTCTTTAGGTCTACATGCTCTTGTAAACAGCATGCGGGTGGATCTTGTTTTCTTATTCATTCTGTTACCCTATGTCTTTTGATTGGAGCACTTAGTCCATTGACATTTAGAGTGAGTACTGAAAGATAAGAGTTTATTGCCATTATGTTTCTTGTAGAGTTGGAGTTTCTGGTGGTGTTCTCTGGTCCTTTGTAATCTTTGTTGCTTTTGATCTTTTTTGTGTTTCGTTTTGTTTTTGTTTTCGTTTTTTCTCCCTTCAGAGAGTCTCCCTTAAAATTTCTTGCAGGGCTGGTTTAGTGGTCATGAACTCCTTTAATTTTTGTTTCTCTGGGAAACTTTTAATTTCTTCTTGTATTTTGAATGACAGCCTTGCTGGATAAAGAATTCTTGGCTGCATATTTTTCTGATTCAGCACATTGAATATGTACTGCCACTCTTTTCTAGCCTGCCAAGTTTCTGTGGATAGGTCTGCTGTAAACCTGATCTGTCTTCCTTTGTAAGTTAAGGACTTTTTTTCCCTTGCTGCTTTCATGATTCTTTCCTTGCCTGAATATTTTGTGAATTTGAATATGATATGTCTTGTTGATGGTCGGTTTTTGTTGAATCTTATGGGAGTCCTCTGTGTTTCCTGGATTTTGATGTCTGTGTCTTTCCCAGGTTAGGAAAGTTTTCTGCTATGATTTGTTCACATAACCCTTCCTCCCCTTTTTCTCCCTCTTCATCTTCTGGGACCCCTATGATTCTGAGGCTACTTTTTAATGAGTCACTGATTTGTCTAATTCTTAAAACATGCTCTTTTGCCTTAATCTCCCTTTTTTTTCTGCTTCATTATTCTCCATAAGTTTGTCTTCTATATTGTTGATTCTCTGTTCTGCCTCATCCATCCTTGCCCGCCGCGGCATCCATTTGTGATTGTAGCTCAGTTATAGCATTTTTTGTTTCATCCTGACTAGCTTTTACTTCTTTTATCTCTGCAGAGAGGGATTGTAATCTGCTTTTGACCCCAGCTACTATTCTTATTATAGTGATTCTAGATTCTGGTTCAGACATCTGTGTTGATTAAGTCCTTGGCTGTTGTTTCTTCCTGTTCTTTCTTTTGGGGTGAATTCCTTCATTTTGTCATTTTGCAGGAAGAAAAGGAATTGATAAGGGAAAAAATTAAAATTAAAAAATTAAAAACAACACACACACACACAAAATCAAATAAATGATGCTAGATTATAGGTGTGTTTTGGTCTGATTATTGAAAGGAGCTTGATAGATTAAAGAAAAAAAGGGAAAAAAAGTTTGAAAATTTGAGAAAATGAATACAATGAAATAGAATAAAATGAAATGATGGAAGTAAAATAGAATTTGAAACATTTACAAAAAAATAAAAAATATAGTAGAAAAAATATTTTCAATAAAAGTAATTTTTTTTCTTTCTGTATTCAAGAAAAAGAAAAGAAACAAAAAGGAAAAGAAAGAAAAAAAAAAGAAAATTGAATAGATGGACCAGCGGAAAGACTGGAATACAATTGAAATTACATTGGTTTCCCCTAGAAGTCAAATTAGGAAGCACTTTATAGTCCATAAACCAAACAGGTGGAGAGATTTGTGGTGTTCCTGAAGAGTGAGGTTGGCCCAATTGGGTAGGGTTAATGTAATGGCTCCATTCTCCACTAGACGGCACTGCTTAGCTTACTGGGGTGGATTGTTGTGGTGCTCGTAGGTGTGTATGCACACACGAGGCAGGGGTGAAAATGGCATCACCCAGTTACTCAGTCTCTAGTATGGGAACTCTGTGCACTCCCTGACCAGCAATCATGCACCTGTTCTTTGTCTCCAGCTTCTATCCACTCCCCACTTCTATACTATCTGTTACCAAGCTGTCAGGTTAGCAGGAAGCACCTCTCTCCTGAGTTTTGTCTCAGATGCAGCTGTTTTTCCTGGCCCCTTACTTCTGAGGGACTGCAGCTTTGACCCACTCAGATCCTCTGGGGTGGTCTCACTGAGCAATGGCCAGGTGCTGGCTGCACCCAGGAACGTTCGTGGGACCCTGCTGCTGCTGCTGCCCAGAGACTGAGGCTGAGCATCAGCCTGCCCCAGAAAAAGTTCACACAAGCATGTAGCAGCAACATTTCAGGGATTATGGAAAATCACAACACACATCTGGCACCAGGCTTCACCCTTAACGACCTTGTTCCAGCACCAGTGAATGTGGTTGTTTTCTGGGTCTGCTGGGACCAGGTGGCTTCAACAGTCTCTACCAAATGTCCTTCCAGCAGTGGAACCGCTTCTTCCCATGTGGCCCGAGAACCTCCTGGACCCCACTTGGCTCCTGGGGATTCACCCTTCCCACCAGAGCACCGCCAGGTATGGAGCTGCAGAGTTTCAGACTCTGCACTCCCTCTGTTGATAGAGTCTTAATGGAATTTAAACCCTCTCCTTTCTCTTTCTCCCTTTTTAGCTCAGTCCCTGTGGCTGTTTCCACTTTTCCACTTTCTCTCCAGCTGCTTTTGGGGGGAGTGCTTTTCCCGAATTCTCCCCCCCATCTCCGTCCTCTCTCTGCAAGCAAAAACAGCTCTCTGCCCTCTGCGGCTTCTCTCTCCCCCAGTTCACCTTTCCATGACTGTGTACCTGCTGAGTTCTGTGGTTCAGGTTGTGCAGATTGCTGTGTAATTCCTCAAATCAGTTTTCTAGGTGTGCAGGATGGTTTAATGTTGATCTGGCTGTATTTCATGAACATGAGATGCAAAAAAAACTTCCATGCTGTTCTGCCATCTTGGCTCCTCTCTGTAGCATGCTTTTAATGTTCGAATTTAATTTGCCATTTATGCAACACACATTTTTAATGGTAGAAAACAACCAATGAAGAGGAAAGTGGCCCCAGAAATTGCTTCTCCAGTTTAAAACTGTTTTCTAATTATTGATTATCCCACCTGTTCTTTATGAGTGTCTTCAAACCAAACCTCTTCTATAAAACCTAGTATTTCCCTCAGGCCAACATAGTATATCCTTCCTCTTTGTAGGGTTTAAGAATAATCTAAAACTAAGGATGTAAATTTCACCAGGACTTTCCCTTCATCTCTCATCTTTGCTCCTCATAATGAAATTTAGCGGTTTGTAAATTATGGGTTTAACATATATTAGCATATAATGTGGAACACCTCCCCCACAACTTGCTTATTTATTTCTCTTAAGTCACTAGCTGCTATGCTTCACCTCTTTTTTTTTTCAACGTTTATTTATTTTTGGGACAGAGAGAGACAGAGCATGAACGGGGGAGGGGAGGGGCAGAGAGAGAGGGAGACACAGAATCGGAAACAGGCTCCAGGCTCTGAGCCATCAGCCCAGAGCCTGACGCGGGACTCGAACTCACGGACCGCGAGATCGTGGCCTGGCTTAAGTAGGACGCTTAACCGACTGTGCCACCCAGGCGCCCCTTTGCTTCACCTCTTTATGGCACAACATCGTGCCTTGTTTATCATCTTTCTACCATACTCACCAGGCTTTACAATGCGATTCATAAAAGAAATATATCAACAGTGTTAATGGCCTCAAGTGCTAATTGCTTTTCTTCTCTCTGTTTAACACTTTATTTGTAATGTAGTTGTTTCTTTAAACTGTTGACTTTTCTTGAATATGTCATTAAAAACCAAAGTTTTCTCTGATAATCCTTGAAATTTTAAAGAAAAAAGCAATGAAGTTATGAACACAGGAATTCTTCCCCTCCTTAGCACTTTATACTGCTCATTATAGATTAAATGTTTGTCTTCTCCCAAATTTCATGTGTTGAAAACCTAATCCCAAATGTGATAGTATTTTGAGGTGGAGTCTTTGTGAGGTAATTAAGTCATAGGGGTGACGCCCCTGTGAAAGGATTAGTGCCCTTATAAAGAGGCCCAAGAGCTCCCTTACCTCTTCTACTGTGTGAGGTTACACCAAGAAGACACCATTGAAGAAGCTGGCCCTCACCAGACACCAATTCTGTGGTTCCTTGGACTTTCTAGTCTCCAGAATTATGAATAATAAGTTTCTGTTGTCTGTAGCTACCCAGTTTGTGGTGTTTTGTTACAGTACTATAATGGACTAAGGACACCAATCATTTTTTTAGGTTTCATATGAGTTCATTCCAATAAACAAATGAGTTTATATTCATATATGCCTTTTCATATAAATGAATCACTTTTCTTCACAAGATGGCTTCCCAAGGAAGCAGACTCTGAGGGGGGTGGTTAGTGGGCACAATATTAATTAAGGAATGCTGTTTAGTATCAGCACATAAGAAAGGGAAAGGAGGAAGCAAAATAAGGTGGATGGGGAAGTGCAGCTGGGATGCAGACCCAATGGCAGCCCCTGCCTGGGGGAACTCTGGAGCCAGAATAGCTCCTCAGAGTTGTCCAGAGTTAATGTGGCCATTCTACCCCTGCGCTGAACCACCATTGGATACGGACCCCATCCAATGTCCTGGGAAGGGGTGTGACCTCGAGTAAGGCTCACTTTCCAGCTGAGGCAATCCTTGAAGGAGCTGCCATCTGCAGGCCCACAGTGCTCCCAGGAGCTGAGGTACCTTCACTAGTTGCGGGTGCTCTTGGAAGGGTGCCATACGATCCACTGCAGCGCCATTGGAATCTGTCTTTTCTAAATCTTGCTCTGGAAACAATTCTATGCAGTGCTCCTTTTAAAGATCTTCTTTTTTCTTTTTTCTGGATAAACTTAATCTATTTCTAGTTCCTAAGCCTAGTATCACCCTTTATTCTCTTCTTGCATACTTAAAATATCTGTAGGTAATGTCTTTAATCTTGCTCGATTGCTTTCTTCTTATCAGTCTTCACTCTGTTGACAGAATTGTCTCCTAGATATTGTCTTTTAATATTTTACTCGAGTATTTTACCTTTTGCTTTTTCAAGCTTGTACTTGATGAATATCCTAGCTTTTGGGAATATTTACTTTGCTCTTTAAAATCTTTGCCTTTGTGCTTTCTGTTGAGAGTTTTCTATATATCATATCTTAATAGGTTCCCCTGTTTTCTGACACATTGAAAGGACAGATCCTCACTCCCTTAGATCATTTCTCTTACACTTTCAATTTCCTTCTGACAGGAATTTTTTGGTTTTTCATTGCTGAAACTCCCATTTCAAGAAGTTTAATAAATAAATGAAATAGAAGTCCCTTTCTGAATGTATTCTGAACTTCAGACAAGTATGAGCCCCACTCATAGGAGGAGCTGTAAGAACTTTATCTGCATTAAATGAGGTAAAGGCAATTTGCCTTATGCCCTGGGGAGAGGGATAAAAAGAGTGGAGGGGACAGCAAGTTTCATATCTTTGATTTGATACAGAATTTCACCCATGAATGAGTCTTACAGAGAGTGGTTCTCCAAAGGGAAGCGGAGAGAGCTGCAATCACAAGGGTGCCACTGCAATATGGGGGTGCGGGTGGCCCTGCTCTGGGGCCAATGTGACAAATGTGACCAAGTAGGGAGCAGAGCCTCTTCTTCAGAGAACTCACTCTAGCTCGCAGAGGAATGCGGAAACACAGGGTTGATTTGGCAGCTTGAAGATTTGCCAGACATCAGGAAGCAGTAACCTTAGCATGGGAGCCTGGTGGTGAATTGGCCTAAAGGACTCGTCATAGCACAAAGGTTAATATGTGATTTTAAGTCATTCACTGTGTGCTTCTAATATGTTCCACCATTCTCCCCTCCAATGACTTTTAGATCTTTAGTAACATCCATTACCCTCATGGATACTTAGTGAGTGGGGCTCTTATTTATTTTATTTTGGTGAACATCAAGGAGATAAGGCATGTATTGTGGTTCTGGGTCATTGCAGTGCAGGATGGAGAATGCACCAGAGCAGAAGCCATAAACCAGAGTTGGCCTTGACCATATGAGCCCCCAGGGAAATGACAAATGTATTGGGGAAACTTTGAATATCTGATGGGCATGAATAGGGGTCCAATATGATTACACTTAAATTTCAAAGAGCAGGGAACCCTAGGGGACATGTGGGTTACATGGACATCTCACTGCTGCTTAGCATTTTGCTGGCAACCCTGTTGACCACCGTTATGGGTTGAATTGTGTCCTCCTAAAAATCACATGCTGAAGTTCTAACCCCCAGTACCTCAGAATGTTTCTTTATTTGCAAATAGAGTCATTGCAGATGAAATTGGTTAAGTTAGGATGAGGTCATCCCGTAGTAGGTGGTTCCCTAATTCAATATGACTGGTCCTTATAAAAGGGGGAAAGTTTGGACACAGATGGACAAACTGAAATGATTTCAGGTGACGAGACAAAGAGTCTCTAGTCAAGGAGAGAGGCTGGGAACAGATCCTTCCCTCACAGCTCTCAGAAGGAACCAACCTTATCCACACCTGGATCTCAGCCTCCCAGCCTTCAAACTGTAAGACAACACATTTCAAGTCACTCAGTTTGTGGTACTTTATTACAACAACCCCAGCAAACGAATACAGCCAATGAGATAAGCGTTGACGCCAGTCACCTCATGCTTCATCTTTTCATAGTTGGTGTTATTATTTTTATGTATTTTATTTTATATTTTTAAAGTGCTTATTTATTTATTTTGAGAGAAACAGTGTGAGTGGGGGAAGGGCAGAGACAGAAAGAGAGAGAGAGAGAGAGAGAGAGAGAGAGAGAGAGAGAATGAATCCCAAGCTGACTGAGCCACCCAGGTGCCCTGGTGTTATAATATTAAAAAAATGTATCGAGTTTTGTGGTCATTTCATACCACATATCTTCACATATGTGCTATTTGTTTTAATATATTTTTTTTACATTTATTTATTTTTGAGAGACTGAGAGAGACAGAGTATGAGCACATGAGGCACAGAGAGAGAGAGAGAGAGAGAGAGAGAGACAGAATCCAAAGCAGGCTCCAGCTCCAAGCTGTCAACACAGAGCCTGAGGCAGGGCTCGAACCCACGAACCATGAGATCATGACCTGAGCCAAAGTCAGATGCTTAACCAACTGAGCTACCCAATCGCCCCTGTGCCATTGGTTTTAAATCTCCCTACGTGAAGTTTTGCTTTTTCTATGATTGTATGACATTGTTACAACTCCTAGATTTTCTATGAATTCCCCCCTTTTCTTTCCACTTTGACTCCTCAGGTGCTATATTTTCATAAAATGAAGTATCTCCTATTCTTATTTCCACTCTGTAATTTACACTCTTTGGCATTGCTCTCTCCTTTGGAGGAGTTCCATCCACTGCAGATCTAGAATTCTTAATTTCTTTGTTTTTTTCCTACAATTTCTCTGAATGTCCTCACCTCATGTCATTCCTCTTCAAGCAGTTGCAAAGCTATTTCTTTTGAAACAAATATGTCTTTCATTACTTTTCTTTGGTAAATATAGTGCTTGTTCATCTTTACCTATTTTGTTACTTTTCACCCTTTTACAAACTAAAGTCCATTTAAAAAAATCTATCTATCTATCTATCTATCTATCTATCTATCTATCTATTATTTGAGAGAGAGAGAGTTGGGGAGAGAGAATCTTAAGCATGCTCCATATTCAGCGTGGAGCTCAACGTGAGGCTACATCCCACAACCCTGCGATAATGACCTGAGCTGAAATCAAGAGTCAGATGCTCACCCGGCTGAGTCACCCAGGAGCCTTGTGAAATCCACTTAAAAAAATTGTAAATAATCTATATCTCTTCTGGAAATCCCTTCTTCAGTTTTTTTTTTTTTGGAGCCTTTTTATTTTCATTCTTACCCTTGAAAATAACGAAGGTAACATAGTTATGCCTGAGTTCCTTCATTTCTCTTCCCCTTTGCCTTTGTAATGATAAATTCTTCAGCATTTAGATGCTTTTTTTGTGATCAAAGTTTCTCACGAAATTTTCTTGCACTATCTCCCCCAATGAACCTAGTGAAAACAAACTGGCAAAAACCAGTAAAACCACATATTTTGGGGGACAATCTCACAAGTGCTTCAATTTTTCACTTGTCACTGAGTAGTGGCTTAATGCCAACACAGACTGTCAGAGAGGTCACATTGATGAGCCATAAATGCCACATAGTGAAAACAAAATGTTTGAAGTTTATTTATTTTTTCAGTATGATGCAACAACATTTAAAAAATATTGCTAATTTCATTGCCTTAATATTAACCTCAAGAGAAGCTAATGATGACCTTTTATTGTTAGTTTTTTTCTTATCTTGAAGAATATTGAAACCACACTAGGAAGAATAGTTTAAAAACTTATATTTTGAGCCTACCTTTTATTTTAATGATCTTAAGCTTTTATGAAAACATTGGAAGCATTTCAGTAAAAAACCAAAAACATTAGGATGCTATTAATAATTTAGAGTCTCAAGTTCATGTGGGAATGTTAATCCCACTTACCAAAGAAGAGTTCATTATGACTCATTATGATTAAGACCTTGTAACTGTGGAGATTCGGAAGTGTGAAAGTATGCTATTACAGACATAGAGTATCAAATCCAAATATACCAGCTGAATAGATTGTGATTATGAGTCTCTGATGAGTTTTCCTTGAAGGTTTTACTTTAAAAGTTAAACTCTGATCTAGACTTTCAAAAAAGTGGAATGCTATTCAAGTTTGCTGCTTCTGAGATTATCTTGCTAGGTATATAATGGCTGCTTCAACGATCTTAGAGTTGAACTAGTTAAACAAAAACTGAATCTTTCAAACAGTAAATAGTGTTACATTTTGAAAGAAATGATTACATCATTTCAGAGGCTTTGACAGGCAGAAATTATAAAATTAGAAGAATGAGGGAAGATGGCCCAGAGAGGTAGATGCTAAGACTCTGGGGTTGCCTTGGGGATGGGTTGCTTTGGGGAAGAAAAGGAGGTTGCTCATTTTTCATACCCCATGTGCCTCTGGGATTAGGGATAGGGTTGCTGTCCTCCTTACTATTTCTGTATAACTGCCACAGTTTTGTTGAATATCATGCTTCATTGAGGCACATTCCTTTTGGCTCCACTAGCCTCTCTTCTTTTTCATTATCCTGAGCTCCTCATTACTCTTACTCATTCATTTATTAATGAATTTTGTATCGGTCACATGGTGATCATCTCACCCCAATCCCTGCTATGATATATAAACACATGACCCACTCCACACTTTGGCCCCTCTTTTCTTGACTTTTTCTCTCCAATGACTTTCTCCTTTACATCACCTCTATCCACTCCATGAGTCACATCCTGGAGCTTAAAACACCCAATACTTAAAATTCTAACTCACAAATCTGACATTCACTCTCTGATTAAAGCCAGACTTTTTGTTCAATTACTTGTATTATCATCATCTTTCAAACTCATGTGGGCATAGGCTCTATTAACAGTTCTGACTTCTTTCTGCTTATTGGCCTATTTTATCCTTGCTTTCTTCCATGTCTAATTTAGATTTGATGAGCTATCATTTCAACGCATGTCTTTCTGAGTTCTTGTTGAAGAACTGTTGGAGAAAATTGTATAGTGGGACAGATATTCACCACCACAAATTCATGATTAGATAACTTCAGTTGTCTTTCAAATGTTTTCTGAAAATCAATCAATACTACTCTGATTAACTTGCCTACCCATTCCCTGCAATGTCTATTTCAGACCACTACCCTTCTCAAACCTTCAATTCATTAATCCTTCTCTTTTCTCTTGTTCTGGATATAACTTTGCTCTTTACTTTACAAAGAAAATAGAAACCATCAGAGGGAATGTTCTCAACTCCCTCTCCCTATCCTTTTCTTTAAGTTTAGTCCTTACACATGTGCTCAGGATCCCATCTTCTGCTGATTTAGAAAAGCTATGTCTTCCATAATCCAATCTCCCTTTTGTACCATCAACTTTTCCTTTTCTCAATGGACCCCTCTGTTCAGCACTGAGGTATGTTCAAGTCTCATCCATTTATGTTTTTTATGGACCTAGCCAGTTCCAATTTTGTCTTCACTACTCATCTTCCATTTATAGCCAACCTCTTGAAAGACTTGTTGTCTACACTTACTGTATTTATCCACTCCTTTACCCCTTAATCAATACACTCTGAAGTACTTTCTGCTCTTTTGTAGAGATGATCCTTTTTATCATCAGAAGTTACCTTCATGTCACCAATCCAGCAGGCATTTTTTTAGTCCTCTGTGAAACCTTGGCCTTTGGGATGCCACTTTTCTGATTTTCTTATCTCTCTCTCTTCTTTGTCTCCTTTGCCTGTCCATTTTCCTCCCCAAAGCATCACTCTACATCCTGTCTCTAGACAATCTCATCCATTCTTATATTTTCACCATCAATATTCCAGTTCAATATCTTTATCCCATAACTCTTACCTGTGGGATAAACATGCAACTTCCCGACAATATATACACCTGATATCCTCAGAACACCTCAGATTCAGCCTTTCTAAGATAAACTCATTGTTTCTCCCACCACCAACCCACCAAACTTATTTGTACTAGGGTTTGCTCTCTCTGTGAATGCCATCATTATCCATCTTTTTGTGGAAAGAAGCTCAAAATGAAGAATTCCTCCCTGACACCTCCATCTCCTTTGTCATCTATAATCCAATCTGTGATTAAGTCCTGTTAATTTCATCTATTTTCTTCCATCTCTACCACCACCATCCTAAGTCTAGCTATCATCAGCTCTCTCCTAAGCTGTTAATTATAGCCCCTAATCATTTCCTTACAACTACTTTTGCTCATCTGGAATCTCTAAGTTGTAGAAAATGCTGTAAAGTTGTAAAAACATACATCTGTTGTTATTACTTTCCTGCTAAATACCCTTCAGTGGATCTCTGTTGCTTTAAGAAAAAAGATCAAAATCATTATCGTGTTCTTTAAAGCCCTTTAGCCTCTGGCATCTCTTCAGCTTCATCTCTACCACTTGCCCACTTAGTTCATCTGTTTCAGCCACAGTGACTTTCTTCATCTCCTCATATGCATCATAATGATCTACCCCAGGGCCTTTGCATGCATATTTCTTATTCCTTGGATAGTCTTTCCATATCCTCATTCTAGCCTCCTTTACCAATAACTGGTGTTTGTGGAAAATCTCAGAGCAACCCTTTTATAAACCTGAGGGCCTCCATTCTCTATGAAAATTGTTTTTTTCTTATGGAAAATAGATGGAGCCAAAAGTATCTATTGTTTATTATTCTAAGCAAGTTTTACCAAGGTCTGTGATTCTCTTCCCCAGAAGAGCAAATGTAATATCTGCAGAATGTCTTGCTCAAAGACATTCTTTTGCTCATATTTATGCTTTGTTTAGAGATTATACTTGCTTCCTTTTTTATATTATTAGAAAAGTGGGAGAAATTTGTTCCTTGGAATTCTGGGTGAGGTAAGAGAATAAAGATTGATTATCACTTAAGGCCAGCAATTTCAATTTTTTTGGGGGGGGGGTTCTTTTTTAAAAAATTATTTATTCAAATCAAACTAGTTACACCCAGTGCTCATCCCAACAAGTGCCCTCCTTAATGCCCATCACCCATTTAGCCCATCCCCCACTTCCCTTCCAACAACCCTCAGTTTGTTCTGTATTTATGATTTCCCCCCCGCTTTGTTTTTATCTTATTTTTCCTGCCCTTCCCCTATGTTCATCTGTTGTGTTTCTTTTTTTTTTTAATTTTTTACTGTTTATTTATTTTTGAGAGATAGACAGAGACAGAGACAGAGACAGAGTGGGGAAGGGACAGAGAGGGAGACACAGAATCTGAAGCAGGCTCCAGTCTCTGAGCTGTCAGCACAGAGCCAGGTGCGGGGCTTGAGATCATGAACCGTGAGATCATGACCTGAGCTGAGGTTGGATGCTTAGCCAACTGAGCCACCCAGGCACCCCTGTTGTGTGTGTTTTTTTTTTTTAATTTTTCAATGTTTATTCAGTTTTGAGAGACAGAGTGTGAGCTGGGGAGGGCGGAGAGGGAGGGATCTGAAGCAAGCTCCAGGCTCTGAGCTGTCAATACAGAGCCTGATGTGGGGCCCAAACCCACAAACCGCGGGTTTTGGCTCATGACCTGAGTCAAAGTTGGACACTTAACCAACTGAGCTACCCAGGTGCCCCATCTGTTGTTGCTTACTGGCAATTCCAATTCTTAGAGAAGGTCATAAAGAGAATAAAAATTCCTCTCCTGTTCCTCCCTTGTACAGTAGCCCAGCAGTGCTGCAGAGGTACAGGCATTTGCCGTGATCTCCAGAACCTTAAAGATGTTGGAAGAATTCCTCCATTAGACAGAGAGCTGGAAGCGCTGATGGTAATATCATTAATATCATTTTCATTTGAGAGGCGGTAAAGGGACAGTAAAACCTTTTTGACTGGCCTTTCTCTCAGGGCCTTGATACTTACGTCATGTTATGTTAAAAACAAAAACCAAATTCATGCCTAAATTGGCAGGTCTTAAAAACACGTGTGCTCATCCTTTGGCTCTGAGGTCAAATGTCACTTCTTGGAGCAAACCTTTCCTGAATGTACAGTTGAGGTCACGTCCTTCATTGTGTGCTCCCGCAGCTCATGGTGGTTTTACTGCATAACAGTCATTCCATCTGTAGTCATGATATGGTCAGATTATTTGATTGGCATCTGGCTTCTCTATTAGAATGTTAACTCCAAGAGAACAGGAAACACATCTGCATGGCTCATCATTTTACTTCCTGAGGTCTGCACAGTGTTGGGTTGTGCTGGCTGTTTGACAAATATTGGTTGAATGAATGAACAGATGAAAGAATGAATGTAAGTGTGGAAAAAGTCTTTTGTTTATTATTTATCTGTCCAGTTAGTAGTCTCAGAAATACAGAATCATAATCTGAAAATCCAGGGCACCTGGATGGCTTGGTCAGTGGGGCCTCCAACTCTTGATTTGGGTTCAGGTCATGATCCCAGGGTCGTGGGATCGAGTCCCGTGTCCGGCTCCATGCTCAGAGTGGAACCTGTTTGAGATTCTCTCCCTCTCTCCCTCCCTCCCTCTGCTCCCCTCCCCTGCTCCCTCTCTCTCTAATAAATAAATAAATAATCTGAAAATCCTATTATAATTTATATTTAAACATTTTTTATTCAAATTTTGGAGGAAATTTCCCAAAGAGAGAAAATAGCATTAAGATAGAGACAATTTCTTTGTGGATAGAAACCATATCATTATTAAAAGGTGCTCTTCCTGCTTGCTTTCCTCTCTGTGGTATCTGTGAGGAGTGCAGAGCTCTGTGTGTATGAGAGTGTGTGTGTGTTTCATGCAGTCCTTCCCAGGTCCATTTGCAATATGGCCTGGGTTTGGTGGCAATGGTCACTGTTTGCAAAACCTGCTGCTCTCTGTTTGTTTTTCTTCTCTCTCTCTCTTCCTCCTTGTGACACACATCTCGTGTATTCACAATGACTCACTTTCTCCTCTCCTAGGTGCCGCCACTCTTCCCAGCAGGTCACGGTTATTGCCACATGGCTTGGTTTTGTGCTCGTACTGTTCCTTCTATGGATCTTGTTCTGTCTCCGCTCTTTGCATGACAAATGCCTGCTCGGCTGGCTTCCCCTGACAAGGCAGCCTGCCTTAAGCATGACAGCGGGACTTTCTGAACAAGCTGCATTCCAGACTGATGCTGAAGATCCTTGTCCTTCCATCTGCTTTAGGGAAGAAAAGTGCACATTTAAACCTGACCTTGAATTCCTAAGTGTCAGTCAGGGAGTACACAAAATGACTAGGTATTTTGCAGCACGTTCACTCTCCCACTAACACCACTCAGTGCTCTCTAACAGGCAGTTTATGTAACGAGCTTCTACATCATCCCGTCCAGCTTGGCACCTCTACCCCCATTAATCCTGCAGCCGGCACCCACCTGCATGGTGAAGAATTCACTTTGGCTAGTTTTTAACTGCTCCTCCCTCCCCCCCCCCCCCCCACCCCTGCCCTTCTTTCCCGTTTCTGCCCATTATTCCTGGCTTCTTTCCTTGTTAAAAAATCTCTTTCGGCCCCTGGACTCCACATATCTGATTTTGTTATTCTTGCTCTAACAACCTGCATTCCCTCTTCTGGAGATTCTCTTTTTCTTTTACTTCTGCTGCTTTCATCGATGATGGGTAAGTTAATTTCCTCAGTGACCAGTTTGGCTGCCAGAACCTCACTTTCTACCTAGACTCCACTGACTGCTGCCCCCACTGGGTGCCACCCAGTCCTATCAACCAGGAAGATCCGGATGACTACGGGGCCAAATTAGTTTTATTTTTCTTCCAAGAAATTTGAAACGAGGCGAAACAACAGCTTCCTGGGTGTTGACATAGTTGGGGATGAGCAGGTTTTGTGTATGAGTAAATTTGGGATGTTCATTGTAGAATGAAAGACAATGATCTGTCCTTTTATCTTTAATTTTTTTAAAACATTTATTTATTTTTGAGAGACAGAGACAGAGCACGAGTGGGGGAGGGGCAGAGAGCGAGGGAGACCCAGAATCCGAAGCAGGCCCCCTGGGCTCCCAGCTGTCAGAGCCCAGTGCGGGGGAGGGGGCCTTGAACCCCCAAGCAGCGAGATCGTGACCTGAGCTGAAGTTGGACGCCCATCCGCCTGAGCCACCCAGGCACCCCTGTCATTTTAGTTTTAGAACAAGAAGTCCAATCTTTCAAATCTGAATATGTATATTCCAACATTTACATAAAAATGTTAATTTTTAGGAAGACATTTTGTTTGCTATTGAAGTAGATAGGTGACATTATGCTTAAATTACTTGCTGTGGTTGTTTAAACATTTGTTTGACCACAGAGATGATGAAGGTTCCAATGTAACCTCACCTTTGGCCTATTGCTGCTGCGGACCTGGGGGTAATCTTTGAGTCTCTTCCCCTACACCTATTCCCTTTATTTCAGTTCTTGATATAACCTTCTCTCCACTTTCCTCTCAGGTTACCATTGCCATCATCTTCAGGGAATCTCAAAGTCAAGATTTGTACAAGAACTCCCTGTTACAAACAGATTCTGTACTTGAATAGAGGCTATTTTGTTACCTTGTGATATGTGAGATGTTTTCAAATTGTTCTGGAATGCCTTAATTCTTACCATTCTGCTTTGATAAGTCATCAGCCTTAAGCTGCCCACTCTTTGAGTCAAGACATTGGTCTCGTGAATCTTTTGTCGAATTGCTCCATTGCAGCTCGGTGGGAACCCGGGTGCCATTTTTCTTTTTCTGCCGTAGAATTTTCCATTATCACATAAAATTAAGCAAGCACCCATTAAAAATATCCACCACATAGCTTTTTGATTTTACTCTGAACTACCATTTTCAAATGCATGGGGACATATGTTTCACAAAATCACAGATTACGATTAATCCCCTCTGCTTTAAATTCAGGGGCAGCTTACTTGAGAAAAGCAGGATGAAGGCTGTCCGGAAGTCTTCGTCTATGGTTCTCCAGATGTAATTAACATTCACCTCTACTTGCCAATATCCTTTAGATTGTGTAAGCCGTTAGCACTTGGGGGCATTTCGTTTGCATTCCATGAGGCTACAGTTATAGAAAAACTGCAAAATTTTTACTCTTTAATCAATTCTGCACAATTTAGACTCCTCTGGAGAATTAATTAAATATTCAGTTATTTTAAAACTCCATCGTTGAAGGCGAATTGTGATTAAATAACACTTTGGCTATAAGAGACGCTCCAAAATTTCGGTCTAGAATATATCATGTAGGAGGAGGTGTAACCAGCAGTCTCTCACCTTCGGGTTTCTGAGTTTCTCCAGATGTCTCTTGTGCTCATTTTTTTCCACGGTAATTATGTGAGTGCTTGAGAAATGATGATCTGGTAGTGAAAATCTAGAGATGCGGTCAGCATGGCTACATCATCAGAGCGTGGAGACTTTACAGATGCTACTTCCAATCTGAGCCTTCAAGATGTTGCACCATGACCTCTGCTGATGGCTTTCTTTCAGTGCCACAGGTTGGATCTGCTACGTGTATACAGTTGGATAAAGGGTAGTGATCTGTGAGAAGAGATAGAACCCTGGTACCTACTGGGTTAGACTAGTGAATTTTTCTACAGAAAGAATCTATGTAAAAAGTATTTGTATACAGAAATGCTTAGAACATCCTCATCTTATTTGATATACATAGATCTGTATTATTTTTCCCAGGTAATTCATTAGAGAGGTGTGCGTGTGTGTGTGTGTGTGTGTGTGTGTGTGTGTGTGTGTGTCTATGCATTAATTTGGTTTCAAATGCATAACTTCAATGCTAATAAGTTGCTAAGTATGTACCCATTAATGTACTTATTGAATTTTCTTATTTAAGTATGTAGACTTTAGAAAAACCTGTAGTTGATTTGATTTGCTTGCCCACACATACTGGCTCCTACTTAAAAATGTGCTTTGGCAACAGTAATGACTTGGATTTTAGGTTTTTTTTTATTCTGTCAGATTCTGGACTAACTGCTTTAAAAAGTCATCCCATTTTATCCTTAAAGCTTCTAAAACCCATTTTACAACTGAGCAAACACTTTTGGCCTCATGAGGGTTCCCTATGACTACTGTAATGAGGAAGAAGTGTTTTGAGCTTGACTTTGTGTTCTGCACCCCCGGCTGGCACGAGTCAGGAGTAGATGGAGTACTGTGCAGTTACAGCCCATGCAGCCTGGCCTGAAGAAGCCATGAAGGTCACTCCTTCTGGGTGGAAAACTCTGAGCTGCACCTGTTTGTTGTCTTTTTTTAATGTTCATTTATTTTTGAGGGAGAGAGAGAGAGAGAGTAGGGAAGGGGCAGAGAGAGAGGGGGACAGAGGACCCTAAGTGGGCTCTGTGCTGACAGCAGAGAGCCTGATGTGGGGCTTGAACTCACAAACCGTGAGATCATGACCTGAGCTGAAGTCTGACACTTAACTGACTGAGCCACCCAGGCGCCCCGAGTTATCTTTTCAGTCTGGAAAGGAAAATGGCCTGATGTAAAGTTTTACCCTTGTCATGATCAATGGAAAATAGTTTGGCGGATGACTGGGTTCCTGATGGTTATGAATTTACCGAAGACCTTAGACATAGTATCTCACACGACTTTGCTCTAAGGACTCACTTTATAGTTTATTAACAAAGACAATGGATTCATACTCAGTTATTTCTTTCTATCATCTGGAAGCCGTGGCTTTATGGAAAAACCCTTTGAGGATTTACTTCTTGTGTCAACTGGCCCATACCTCTTGCACATGCTCCATGCAAGCTTTTAACTGTATGCTCTTCCAAGAGCACCAATTTATGGTGCTTTCCCCCGTTATAGTACATGGACCTTGGCACCAAGGAATATAAATAATTACACCTAATGACCAATTCAAAATGTTTGCTACAACTCATGCGACCCTGGGTCCCATTGGTGAGAGTCTTTTAAAAAAATTTTTTTTTAATGTTTTTACTTATTTTTGAGAGAGAGAGAGAGACAGCACATGAGCCGGGGAGGGGCAGAGACAGAGGGAGACACAGAATCCGAAGCAGGCTCGAGGCTCTGAGCCGTCAGCACGGAGTCGGACGCGGGACTCGAATTCACGAACTGCGAGATCATGACCTGAGCTGAAGTCAGATGCTTAACTGACTGAGCCACCCAGGCGCCCCAAGATGCAGAGGTGTTTTGCAATTCACTTCATGCTGGCTAAGCACAGAGAGGATGGAGGGTAGCATCCAGCATCCACTGGCAGCAGAGTCTAGCCCTGTGTGGTAGCAATTCACGTAGTCACGCCCAAATGAGGCAATTTCTGTGGCACAACCTTGCCCATAGCTTGGAGCTACTCACCTCTCTTAATTTCCATCCATTTCCTCCACCTGGTTCTTTTGTCGAATCTCTGAACTAAGAACCTTGCGGTAGATTTCTTTTCCGCTTATGCTTTCCCATGTAATTCTTGCAACCAAGAACACTGGCTGCTAGAGGTGTATGTTCTGATCCCATCTTCAGCGGAGAATTTGGGTCATTGAAAAGTTATATTGGGGCCCCTGGGTGGCTCAGGTGGTTAAGCGTCCACCTTCGGCTCAGGTCGTGATCTCGTGGCTCGTGAGTTTGAGCCCCTTGTCGGGCTCTGTGCTGACAACTCAGAGCCTGAAGCCTGCTTTGGATTCTGTGTCTCCTTCTCTCTCTGCTCCTCCCCCGCTTATGCTCTGTCTGTCTCTCAAGGATAAATAAACATTAACAAATTTTTTTAAAAAAATAGAAAATGTTACAGAGACTACCTTCCTAAAGTTTTTAGACACTTCTTAGCTTAAGAACACAAAGAATTCATGTGATAGGCTGTCACCAACCATTGAGGCTACTGCTAGGAAAGGTCAAGTCGTGCTGATGAAAGTAGAGAAGAAGGCTGTGCCCTTGCTTTCAACATATAAGCACGGCGGTAGTTGTTAATAGTATAGGTCTATCACTATCCTTCTGAAGAGTCTGGAAAGGTGGTGCTTCCTATTGCTTTTCTGCTGGCCAATGACCTGCCCCTTCTCCACGCATTCTGCTCTTACCTCACTTCCTTTCAAACCAGCTCCCTGTGTTGTCCCATCACAGATGTTTCCTTCTCTGAGAGGAATTTTAGACAATGATTTCCTCCAAAAAATAGAATCTTACTCTTTTATGAGGGGCTTTTCTGACCCAAAGGACAGCAAAAATGCTCATCTGGTTCTTGGTGAAGCCTGACCTTTGAAAGCTTCCTGAGAAGATGCCTCATGGTTACCCCTGGGGAGATGTTTCACTCTCTGGCAGCTTTTTTTCATCACACACATTAAGTAAAAATTTCTCTGTCCTTAATTTCACCTCAATTTATTCCTCCTCTTCAGCTCAGTAATGACTCTGACTGTTGTTTACACTCTGTGGACAATTTCCAATGGCTATCACGTCTTCTTTGGGTCACTACTCAGCAGAGCTGGGCATTTTAGAGATCCTTTACTCATTCCTCTTTGTATGTCACTCCCTTTGCCCTCCGAGTCAGGTTTGTGCTCTCTCTTAACTTCCTTCAGTTTTAGCCCAATTGGATATACGATTAGCATATAGATTTTCCCTGCTGCTGGCAAGGATTTTGCAAGTGGTTGCAAAAAGAAGCTATAAGCTTTTTAGAAGACCCGAGTTCTAACCCACCAAACTCCACAACTGCACGGACCAATATCCTTCTTCAAATTCCCCTTTCTACCAAGTTTGCTGCTGATAACGGGAAGTTAATTGTAGGGATTTGATACAGAATTCAGATGGTGTTTGTATTTTGTACAGCTCTTTCCCTTAGGCTGTGAATCTCAAATGATAAAGTAGAATCAAATATTTCAGTTATCTTATTGTGCTCAACTTCAGGCAACGTCACTTATCTTGAAATTGATCGTCGAAGTCGTTAAATTTATCTGCAGTGGCTTATCGCTCTTTTAATAACCACCACTCTTTCATAACAGGTGTCTCTCTTGCCAGGGATAGCTTCTGTGATCCAGAAACTCCAATCTCCTCCAGGATCTCATGTTAATTTTTGCAGCTGTCTTGTTATCCAGCATTGTCCTTTGTCTTGCTTTAAGGCAACCACACAGGCATACTTATCAAAACTGCACAGTTTAACTGCCTATAAAGATTGCACCTAAGCTATCTACTTAGTGGACTGGTGAAAACTGGCAACTGAGAGGATAGTCTTCCCTTTCCCATGGCAGTACAGCTGGAGCATTTCCTCCCACGTTCGAAAATATCAGTGAGCTATTTAATATGCTTATACTAGATCTCTTTTTTTTTAAGTTTATTTATTTATTTTGAGAGAGAGAGAGAGAGAGAGAGAGAGAGAGAACAAATGGGGGAGGGGCAGAAAGAGAAGGAGAAACAGAATCCCAAGCAGGCTCCGTTCTGTCAGGGCAGAACCTGATGCGGGGGCTCCAACTCAGGAACAGTGAGATCATGACCTGACCAGAAATCAAGAGTCGGCTGCTTAACTGACTGGGCCACCCAGGTGGCCCTTATACTATATCTCTTTTAAGAAAACTTTGAAGCCAGTGAATGAAATATAGAAGTCTGCTTAATGTTGGTAGAGCAATGTCCACCTAGTTTGTTAACATTTGGTAATTAAGAGTTTGGATTGGCTTTACCATAAGTGTTTGCCTGAGTAGATTAAACTTTATTCTTCACTGGTCTGCTTTTTTATCGCCATTTTGGAACAGGGTGAAGGCCTCATATTTTAATAGGCTGTACGCTGTTTTCTCAGGACCTGCCTTGGGTGGAAAAGCACTTATGCTGCCTCTATCCCTCTAATCTTAGAGACCAGAGGCCCTGAGACACATAAGAGTGAAAGGCTGGTGACTGAATTTATGAGGCTTCTGCTCTCCGTCTTTGTGCTGTTGGCACGACAATGGAGAACCTTCACATGCCCAGTGTTTCCCCACAGTCAGAATCAGGGTTACCTTCAAGGGTCAGGATGAACCGTGCCTATGCCCTTCTCTCGTGCTGTTGGAAAGCATACCAGAGATGTGAGGGAGAATGGTATTCTTTTAGAAAAAAATTCAAATTCCTTTAACTCAATAAAAAATTTAGAAATGTTGGAGTTTTACATGTTAGTAATAAATTAATTGTGACAAGATACATGAGTAGACCAAAGAAGGAATTGAGCACTGCTCCCTTTCCCATGCTCCCTGTCAGGATTTCGAGGGCGGAACAGCAACGTTCTATCAGCTAGTTGGGCCAGAGGGCAATATTTAGGAGAAGGAAGGAGAGGGGTTTTCTATTCCCAACGATGTGTAGTTCCTGGTTTCCTTCCTTTATTGAGAATAACCAGCTATTTTTATTTCATAAAATTTAGTGTTCCAAAGTATTCAATAACTTCTTTCCTTTTCTTTTTATCTTATTTTTTGAGAAATCTCCAGTCACCTAAAAACAATAGTAAAGGAGAGTAAGATTACTATTAAGGCTGTTTTCCTTTAAATATTACATCTGGCTATGCTTTTGTAATTCGACAAGCAGATTTTCAGCCTGCTGGCAAGGTTTAGAGAGTATCTGAAGAGCCTCTCTGTGAATTCGATTATGTAAACAGCTTCATACGAGAAAGCTTTGCCATGAAGCAATATTATAGGTTTCTGAGAGCTTGTATGATTAGTGTCTACCCTTCAGTCACTCAATAAATGTTTGTTGAATGAATGAATCAATAGCCAATAGCATTAACGCATTGCCAAACACTTGTAATATCTGAGTGCTGTATAATTCATTAGCATTAAAAAATTTTTTTTTACTGTTTATTTTTGAGAGAGAGGGAGACAGAGCGTGAGCGGGGGAGGGGCAGAGAGAGAGAGAGAGAGAGAGAGAGAGGGAGACACAGAATCTGAAGCAGGCTCCCGGCTCTGAGCAGTCAGCACAGAGCCCGACGCGGGGCTCGAACTCACAAGTGGTGAAATCATGCCCTGAGCCAAAGTCAGATGCTCAACCGACTGAGCCACCCAGGCACCCCCGTTATCATTTTTGCATAGTGTGTAGATGAAGCTACTTTGTTTACTCTAACACTGCCAATGATATTCTTATCCCAACCCTCTAAAGGAGGGAAAAAATATGTTCCATGTTCTCCAGATTATATTCTTACACTTTAACATGGATTCCTTTTTTGCTTTCTTGTTATTATAAAATCACATAACTTTCCATTTGCAAGGGATGTTAGAATACAATTTAGGAATGAATGTTCTAAATTATAGATATTGGGCTATTTACCCATGGTAATGTGGCTGATTAGCAAAGTTTAACTTCTATGAAATTAGAGTTGGTGACCTCAGGAACTGGAAACAAAAAGAAAATCAAAAACAAAGCAACTCTGCTATATGTACGGGAAGCATTGTTTCTCTTGTGGTGACTTAGAAGAACAAGCACAGCTGGTCAAATCCAGTGTGCCTCGAAGAAGTTTAAGAATAGTAATTCAGGGCGCCTGGGTGGCTCAGTCAGTCCGACTTTGGCTCAGGTCATGATCTCCCGGTCTGTGGGTTTCAAGCCTCACATCGGGCTCTGGGCTGACAGCTCGGAGCCTGGAGCCTGCTTCAGATTCTGTGTCTCCCTCTCTCTCTGCCCCTCCCCTGCTCATGCTCTGTCTCTCTCTGTCTCACAATAATAAGTAAACATTAAAAAATAACAAAAACAAAAAGAGAATATTAATTCACATCAGGTCAAAAATAGTACCTATTAGGAAAGCAATTACTGCTTCCATTGCTTTTGATTATTTTCCATTTGTGTGATTCGGCAGTATAAGCTAAATGAAGTAAAGTTCGGAGGTCAAGAACAGTTGGCAAACCTTCGGTTACTTCTGAAGCCTTTTTCTGTTGTTATCGGTCGATGTTTGCCGTAGACTGACCTCCTTTCTCAGTTTCATGCATTTCTTCTTGCCCAATTAGTTTTAGAAATCAATGTCACTACTCTGAGAAGCTTTCAAATCACAGATTCTTGCTTACAAATAAATAAATGTGAATTCATTGGGTAGACTTCCTTATGTGGCTTCTCCTGTTTCTTCCCCTCCCTCAGCACCTGGTGCCCCCAGGCTCTCTTGGAGAAGGGTTAGTGCTCTTACCATTAACAGCCAAGAGGCCAAAAACTGTAACACAACGGGACCCCTCTGCCTTAGCTTTACTGAAGTGTCAGTCATTAAAATGAGTATCTCTCTCAAGGGACTCAATATAACATATCTGTATTTGCCTTTTCCATCAATAAATGGAAACTCCGTATGTAATTTGTATACTTAACAGCTTGTGTTGGATCTTTTTTTTCTTGTTCTCAGATTCCTTTCTCTACTGACGATCTCCAGCACATATCATTGTCGTGTATACTTAGAAAGGGGAGGAAGCAATGGAAAAGAGAAGGGTAGCCTTTCTGATTTGTGCTTCTTCCAATGGAGGGATCTGCTCATGGGAGCGGTTAAGCGGTTCAGAGTTGTTAGAGATTTGCCGCAGAGGATTTGTGCTCTTCTCTGGAGACGTTTTTTTTCCCCTGTTCACTGCCTAATGGGGTATATTTTGATTGTGTCTCTTTTTTTTCTTTTTTTTTTTCCTGGAGAAGCAATGATCAAATTACTCACTACATCAATCAAAATAATTTAGTTAAGGTATATTTCTCATGCTTTAGAATGTGGGCTTCCATTTATATTACTTTTCTCTCTCTCTCAATCTGTCTCTCTTGTTCTGTCTCCTTTTCTTTCTGTGTTCTCCATTTTCAAGGGTGAGTTATGGGAAATATTGAGAGTAGTACAAGAAAGTGGGCATTATTCCTGCCATCCATCCGTCCATCCATCCGTCCATCCATCCATTCAACAGAATTTTTTAGCATCTAATATACACATATTTTATTTTATTTTATTTTATTTTATTTTATTTTATTTTATTAAGTTTATTTATTTATTTTGAGAGAGGGAGAGAGTGGGGAGGAGCAAATAGAGGGAGAAATAGGATCCCAAGCAGGTTCCACCCTGTCAGAGCAGAGCCCAACACGGTTCTAACTTATGAATCATGAATTCATGACCTGAGCAGAAATCAAGAGTTGGGCACTTAACCAACTGAGCCACCCAGGCGCCCCGATACATATTTTAGATAAACTGATTTCTATCCACACAGGTCAATTGCCAGAGTAGCATTTAGGAGACTTACATTTGTTTTTGTTTTGTTTGTTTGTTTTGGTCGGTTTGTTTGGTTTATAAAGCAAATGATATATTGTCTCCTTATTTTTGTAAGGGCTACAGAAGGCTTGTTAGGAACAAACCCTGTGGAAAATGGCTTCATTTCACAGTAGCCTTTTCCCAGTTTCTTTTGTCTTGGGATGCAGTGAAATTGAACAAACACAGCTCATCGCACATTCTGAAGATGGGGCACATTTATCAGGCATTATCACCACATATTGATAGAGGAATTACCCATGTTGAAATGCAAAACCAAGGAAGTAAATTAGCAATAAAAACCTAATGTCTTCTTTACTATTTTGTTTTATTGCTACATTCTCTGACAGCAGCCTCGTTCCCAACTCCTTATTCATCAAGTAAAACACAATGCTATTGGCAATCTACATAAAGGAAACTACAAAATAGCGATTTTAATGTTGTGGGATGCATTTAATAATTCAATTCTTTTATAAGTTTTACTTTCATTTTTCTTTTATTTTTAATTAAATATATACAATTGCATATCAAAACAGAGAACACTATCTTTCCTTTTCAAATCACCTTCTTTATGAGATTTTTTTTCCCTCTAAATTAATCTGGTTATTATGATGATATTTGGATTCCCTGATTTGATGAATAAAGATTTTAAGGCCATTTCCCAGCATCGAATAGCCTAGATATCACAATCTAGCTATAATAGAATCTGAACATTTTTACTCTAGATAAATCTTCATGTTCAAATTTAAAAATAGCAAAATAGAACTGCCTAATCTACATGATTTCAAAGAATTCCCCAATAAAGAGAATCTAAGTACTCAAATCCAAATCCACTTTGTGAGCCCTGAAGGGGAACAGGATATGCCACCCCAAAATATGCTACTTTGGCATAAGAATGATTTTGAGCCAAGTCATTTCAGAATTAAAATCCTTATCTGCCTAAAAGCAGAGACTCTCAAAAGAACTCAAAAGACCTCAACTCTCATAAACCCCCCACCTCCGGGAAAAGTTCTAGTCTTTTCTTGCAGACAAGAAGTTGGCACCACACTCAAATAGACATGGTCACAAACTATCATGTCCCTCATCTATTCTCCTAGGGACCTATTTATAGTTCCAAAAAAGTCACTTGCTTTTCCATAAGTACTTTTTTGTCCCTGATTCGCCTTCAGAGAAGAAATTTACTCTCCCAGAAGTTACCCTCTGCCTGTTTCCATCTCCCATGCAGATAGTATATAAGCCACATTCTAACTGCCTCTTTGAGTCACATTTTTTAGTGAACTTCTCTGCATAAATACATAATCGTACCTGTTGTTTTCTTACTCATCGTTTATCAGTTTAATTCACAGGTCCCCAGAACTGCACCTTAGAGGGTAGAGGAAAATTTTCTTTTCCTGCTCCAACAACTCCTAAATGTTGGCTATGTGCGTTCTGTTTTAAGATTTCATGTCATCCATAAATCTTTTGTTAGTGTCATAAGAAGAGGATCACCACAATCCTAGTTTTCCCAGTCCTGGTTTTCATGTTTTTCCTCCATAACTATCAATAATATCTCATTTCACTTTAGAAAATTATCTGGTTTGTACAATAACATAGTCATCCTACCTAAGAATCACTTTGTTAAATCGCAAGCTGCTAGAGGACAGACTATTATTAAATATTAACCTGTTTCATTCACATTTTGCCTGCAAGTGACATGGTGATTTCTTACTCATTTTCCTACTTCATCATTACCACAAAGAAGAAGACATAGACGATTTAAAGATTCACCTAGTTCCAAATGGGAGAGAAAGGGCCACAGCTTGGGCAAGAACAGAAGTTTTGGACAACTAACTGGGCATTTTTTCCCTAGCTATTTGTAACTTTTGTTCTCATGTGAAGCCTTGCTTTTGCTGGTACTCAACGAGCATTTATTGAATTAAATCTAGAGAGAGTATGAAGTCCTCTGAGAAAGAGTCCAACCTACTGACATCGCCTGAAACATTTTTTTCTTAGTTTGGGAAAAGAGAAACCTAAAATATGATGTGAAGGAAAATAGGGGACTTTGCTGTTCTAACATTTCTCTTGACCTCAACAAGAAAGATGTTCTGACTTCCTCAAGTCACCAAAGGAATTGCACAGACCCGATGTTTTAACTTCATTTTTGGAGGAAGTTTACTCAGGATTGATCGAAATAGGGGAGAATTTAAAAAGAAAGGAACAGAGAAGAATAACTTCTCAGAGCCTTGCTAATATCTTTGCATCTCGGGCCAGTGGCTCAGTTCTGGTAGCAGATAGCACAAAGTGTGCAGATATTCATCAACATCTTTAGAAGCTGCCACCAAAGCCCCCTCTCATTTTTTCCTGTAGCCTTTCTCCCTGGCCATTTTAAACCATCACTGCCTGGACCCCACAGGCAGTTTTCTCAGCCGACTGATGTCTGAGGAATGTAGAAACAAGGTCATTAGCTCTCCCCCAGTTAAGGCTTTCCTGTCATTCACAGTAAAAGAGCCTCCACTCCATGTCCTTTCTCAAGCAGAGGCATTTATTATCCAGATGAATTGCCTTAGAGATTGTTTTATTTTAAACAGTTCAGTGACTCTGCACAGTTATTTAATACTTGTTTGAGCTCCCATTCTTTATAAATCCTTGTCTTCCGACTGAAAGTGGTTGTAGAGAATGTGTGTGCGCCTGTATGTGTCTGACCCTCACCATTTGCTAGTAGGTAGATATTAATGAGAAGTGGCTCCTTGCTTCCAGGGCAGCATTTCTTTTGTGAGATTATTTCTTTGACATCTCAGTCACTCTGACACTTCCCTGCTGCTTCCTCCAGGACATTAAAAAAAAATTATCTTTAGGAAAAATAAAGCATGTCTGTTTCTCTCTCTTAAACCTCGCCCCCCTGTCACTTCCCCACCTCCTTTCATCCCTCCCTTACTAGGACAGGGGAGCACTGGTTACAACTTCAGTTTCCTTGGTTCTCACTGGCTCTAAAAAGGATGGAAAGTCCTGAGGGTAGATATTTATTTTTTTGATTGGAGATGCACTGTCTAGATTTTGGCTCTAAAAGAAGTTTTCGCATCTAATGCCTTTTTATTCCTCCAAAAAGTCTGAACACATGCGGCTTGAATTTCTGGCACATGACTACATTATGAATTCTGCCACAATTTGCTGGGCGATAGAAATTTGAATAGCAAATATCAGTAAAGCAAACCACCTTTTCCCATAGGCTGTTTCCTGCACCTGTTGAATACGCGCGTGTGTGCACACACCCACAGAAAAACATTTGGGGGGAAAACGTAATTTGGAAGATTTTCTCTGGTTGCCATTAGGGACTAAAATTTAAATAAACTGAAAAGAAAAGAAAAAAAAAGAAACAAATGCTCTCTGTTAACTTTTATCTTTGCAGACAGAGGGCGAGGGAGAAATAACCTTTGAAAAAGAACTTAGTATTTACTTTCAATGAAACGAAGGTTAAAAATCCAAGAGAACTGCACTTCCAACATGGCAGAAGGACTAAGATTTTCTTTACCTTTTGCCACTATTTCTAATGAAGTTACTGTGCTGAATTGAACGTAGTGAGACACTCTGGCACTTAAAAGAGTTTTAATTACACTTGCAGCATTTTTCAAAGATGAAAGGAACCATAGTTCAGTCATACCTGCACAATGGTTTTGAAATGAGCTTGGCCAGGTATTTGCTACCAAAAAGTAAGGTTTCTTTTCATTAGACAGAACTGGAGAAAAAGCATGGTCTAGGCCAGGCAGGCGGATATGCTGGAAAACAATGTCGAGTAAATTATTTAACCTCACTGTGCCGTCTTTTGCTTTTCAATACTATTCTATAGTAGCATGAAGTTTACTAGCAGCTCAGAGGAAGGAACAAGAACAGTTAAATTGTTAATGTGATGCTCGATACCAGGCACTTAATGGTAGGGGTCTTGACCTAGTCATTACACTTGGAGAAATGTAAGTGATTAAAAAGATATTTACTATGATAACATAATACTGCCTGTTCTTAGTCTTCCAGTTCTATAATCCTGATTTAAAGAACTTTAAACAAGCTGTAAATATTTATTGAACTGAGTTACACTCATTTGGATTTTGAGTGAGTTGATTTTATCATTTCTGATGGCTTTTGAATATAATCATGGTTTCTAAATACGTTCAGTATTAACACAACTATCTTTAAAAAGGCATTTTGTTTTATTATTTTTTAATTTTTTTAACGTTTATTTATTTTTGAGACAGAGAGAGACAGAGCATGAACGGGGGAGGGGCAGAGAGAGAGGGAGACACAGAATTGGAAGCAGGCTCCAGGCCCTGAGCCGTCAGCCCAGAGCCTGACGCGGGGCTCGAACTCAGGGACCGCGAGATCGTGACCTGAGCTGAAGTCGGACGCTTAACCGGCTGAACCAACCAGGTACCCCGGATATGTTCAGCTCAGTCTAAGTTTAGCTGTGGTTCCCAGCTGGCCATTCTCTCAGGCATCTGTAGCCCATGTATGTGAGCAAGACAACCGTGTCAGGGAATTAACTTGGATTTACCAGTGGTAAGACATTAAGAGCTAGGGCACAAAGCAATTCATTTTCTTTTCGATTGTAGAATTATCTGTTTCTAGCAGCCTTATCCAGAAATTCTGATTTAGCATCCCCAGAAGAGAAAGTGCCACAGAGGAAACTCACATCAGTGCATTCAGAGTCTCAAATGGCTAAGAGATGTACCTGGGCAGAACTTTTCAAAAGTCAGAATATTGAAAGAAGGTCAGTTTGGAGGCTCACTGCAAAAGAAATGCAAACTCTTTGCTTGGTGGCTGTCCCCTTCCCCCACACTCCAGGGCTGAGGTTAATAATCACATTAATAATCACAAAGTGCAAGTATTTGCTTTAGGATGTTCTTCCAGAGATATGCAAATAGCTTTAGTTGATCACTTCTTCAAAGCACCCTGGAAATCTCATTAAGAGGAACTAATCCTAAATTCAGTTTGGTGTTCTTACTGTAATAAGTTTGTGGAAAAACCAACAAAAACACATGGGTACGGAGATGAGCAACCATAACTAAGGGGTTAAAAATGGAGGCCCCCAAGGAATGATTGTTCACAGTTTTTTGGAAGTATCTCCATATGTCTCATATTTGGCTTTGCTGTGGACCAACGGCCCTATAGTGAAGCATGAATTTCCATGGAGAGTGGAAGGAGCGGAGGCCTAAGCATCAGAAAGCCTGGCTTCCAGTCCTGGCTCTTCCAGCCTGGACAGACATAACTCGTCACAAGTTAATATTAATCACAAATATGGAGAGTGGCACCTATCAACTGTTGACCTTGATCTGGCAAGCCCCTTGACTCTGAGTCCTTCAGTTTCTTCATAAGGATAGTATTATTATCTACCCCTGAGATAGGGAGGAATGAAATAAATGTAGTATCATTTTGAAAAACAAAAGCAATAACGTGAATAGAATCTATCTATCCAACTAACTACCTACTTACCTACCCACCCAATCTATTTCCATCCTGTACCACAAACACGAGAATTAATAATATGACTGTGATGGGGATCTACTGTTTTTAGCTTGGAAAAGTAGAAAATGACTTAGTTGATTTCAAATAAATTTTTAATTAAGTTATAATTGTCTTAAGGCAATAAAAAGATTTAGGTAGGTGGGTATAAGAATTGTTAATTTAAAAGCTTTCGTTAAGCAACTTGTAAGAACCTATTGCACACGAATGCAACAAGCGATCCAAAAATAGAACTGGTTGTTGTTATGTGCTGTCTGAAGAGAAAGGGTGAGGCTAGCTGGTGTCTTGCAGACATAAGCATTACTAACTATGGGACATTTTAACTTTCCTTGGAGGAGCCATCAAGTAAACAGGCAGGTGGACGGTAGACAGAGTGACCATCCTATTTGCTATCACACCAGCCTTTATTTCCTAAACATTTATTTATTTTTGAGACAGAGAGAGAGAGAGCATGAACAGGGGAGGGTCAGAGAAAGAGGGAGACACAGGATCCGAAACAGGCTCCAGGCTCTGAGCTGTCAGCGCAGAGACCGATGCGGGGCTCGAACCCACAGACCGTGAGATCATGACCTGAGCCGAAGTCAGACGCTTAACCGACTGAGCCACCCAGGCGCCCCCAGCCTTTACTTTTAATAACCACATGCGAAGTAACCGCTTGAGCTAAAGCCGACCCTAAACCAGCCTTTCCTTTTAAGAGTAAAACGGGACACAGGACAGCAGGCATAAACCAGGACCGTCCTGGTAAATCAAGACCCATGTCGCTTACAGACACCCCTCCCCCCAAGGTGAGTAATGTCAGAATAAAATCATTAACAGCAAGATTCTGAAATGTAGCCAGACTTCTGTGCTGAGGTCGGTTGCATCACGGTGGGACTGAAGCAAAGTGGAAGAGGGGCAGATCGCGGAAGCCCCGGGAGGCTATTGTGTGGTGAGCAGAAGGGGGCAACTTCAGGGGAGAGGGACAGGAGAAAGGCTCCCAGGCTTCTCTGAAGCGAAGTATCAAACACGTGCCTGAGCGGTTGTCTGCTGAGAAGTCACTGTACCAGACACGCCAGCCTGGTGTGTCAAGCGGAGAGATGAGGGACTGTGAACAAAAGCTGCGGGCCAGTGAATGTCAAGTCTACCAAATAGAGTTGCAAACAGCTCCTGGGTCTGCAAGCAAAGGCTACAGACATAAATCAAAGAGCAATCTTCCAGCGTCAGCAGCGTGGGAAGGACTGGCTGCTCGTCACGCTTCAGTGTCCTCCTCCAGGGTCTCGCCCGTAGAGAGTAATTACAGTTAGTGGTGTGGTCTGAGAGTTACGATGGCCAGGGTAGACCTTGTGGATGAGGCGAAAGGAGAGGACGATGCACCCCCATGTTGGAGACACGATTTACCTCTCCCCATCGGTATTCATTCTCACAATCGTGGAGAACCACTTAAAAATAGTTTCCCTTTGAGGTCTTCCTTCTCAGGATTTAGATAACATGCCTTGCTTATTTCCTCATCTCCAGCACCTGTTTATGAAAGTGTATTGCAGCCTTATATTTCTGCCGGGGAAGAAGCCTAAAGAGATTTGACTCCAGGGGTTCCCAGGGAGAAAACAATGTTCACAGTCATCGCATATTATTAGGATGGCTCTAAATTCTAAATGATGTAATCAGGAAGCATTTGAAGGCGTCCGGTGGGGAAGGCGAGGGGTTGTCCACTCCCGGGAAAGGTTCTTCAACATTTAGCAAGCGAAGTCAAAAGCAGGAGCTCGCCAGCAGCTCTGTTCTGGTCTTCAGATGTGTGAAGTCCTGGGCCGGGAAGGTCACCCAGTGGTGAGTATGGCCTTCCTCCCGTGGCTAGACAGTCAGTCAGCTTCATAACTCGAGTGCCATTGGCTCTTTTGATGTATCTGACACAGACTTTAGGGTGCCAATTCCAATAAAGGGTTCATTTTTGCAATTTCCTTAGTTATGAAGGAATTGTAAAGCTTTCCATGTGAGGGCAAGAATCACAAAGTAGATATTTATATGTGCTTTACTTGCTTTTTGGCTTTAAAAACAACAACAACAACAACAACAACAACAACAACATATAATTGCCCCTAAAAGAAATGGTGTCTAAATATTGGTACTGGTTTTACGTTTTGCAAGAACACGACCTGAATGGGCCTCACCCTCTCTTTCATGGATGGTAAATCCAGTGTGTTAGTATATTATGCATTGGTTTATAAAATTCTGTATCACCAATTCACAAAAGAATCCTGGAAGTTGCATTATTCACTGAGCCTTCTGATATAATGACTACATTTAAAGAGTCGTGTGATCGTATTAATATTTTTAACTAAATAGCAGTAGGCATAGAAGCCAATACATTGTTATTACCATGCTATTAATTCAGCCTTGGAACAAAGAAGAAATCCCAGCATTAGTTCACAATTGCCTTTCAGCATAGCTTTCCTCAGTAAATACATAAGGGTTTAAAAAATCAACTACTTTTGGGAAGCCTGGGTGGCTCAGTTTGTTAAGTATCTGACTCGGCTCAGGTCATGATCTCACAGGTCGTGAGTTTGAGCCCTGTGTCGGGCTCTATGATGACAGCTCGGAGCCTAGAGCCTGCTTCAGATTCTCTGTCTCCCCCTCTCTCTCTGCCCCTCCCCTGCTAGTGCTCTGTCTGTCTCAAAAATAAAACATTAAAAACATTTTTTTTTAAATTAACTATTTTCTAAGTTCCGGCAAAGCCATTTATTATGGAGAAGGAGCGATTTCTGAGGCCAGATTAACCTCATGATATTTTCCTTCTCATTCTGATACAAAAGTAAATCAGTACTCTACTGTTTCAATTTCCAAATCATGCTATTTCCAGGAAAGAGAATCTTCTTGATTACTGTTCAATCCCCTTTGCCAAATAATTATACAAATGTATGTAATTTTCTATTTTTCACAAGAGTAATGGTGGTATTTTAAGGAAGTGGAGTTCCAGTCTTTGGTGGTACTGAGAATGCCTCCTTAACTGTGCTTGTTGGCAGTGTTCTGCCCTTCTGCTAAGACGTAGATTCTCTGGGCTTCATTTTACTCTGTTTGGATGTTCCCCATTTGCATACACTTAATTGCTTGGCAATTTGAAGTTTTAATTTTGGCTTTAGTGTCTTAGGCTTCCCTTGAAATTTTTTTGTTTTAATTTTTTATATTACATCCTTTTACTCAGAGGGAAGATTAGATGCAAGAGACAACAAGCCCCTCCAGGATCAGGAACCCAATCTTTGTTGATCCTGGGTGTTATACTAAAACGATGCAGTATTTAGGCTTCCTCAGAAAACGGTGCCAAACATGTCATGGCTAGCTTCCCATGATTAGAGCATCCTAACATATTGTAGATCTGGGCTTTCCAGGGTGCAGAACCCAGGGGTGGCTCTTTGGTAAAACTGTAAATAGCAGTCAAGTGTTTAATGACATAATGTGAATTTTTATAGGTTCATCTAATTCTACAACCAGATTGCTTTCCGAACACTTGAGACAAATCTTCACTCACTCTCTGGAATTGTTCAACATGCACAGGTTAATTTCTCCCTATTGATTTTCTCTATTCTGCATCTTGAATGCTTCGAGATCTCTTGACCTACCCCCAAAATTTCTGCGACTGTCATTTTGAAAAGAATAGCTCTCCAAAAGAATGCTTGAAAGACCCATGAAGATGACGAAATAACTCTTCCCCAGCTATCAGCAGGGCAATTTAACTGGACATTTTGATTCGATTTCAAGGAGGGAACAAAATCATGAACATTTAGAAGATATTTCATATATTCAACGTTCTGGACGTGAGCTCTACTCTCATAAGCATCCCCAGGGAGGCATAATATTCTCATCTCATGACTGAAAATTTCAAGTTATATGAGAATAATACAGAGTCATAACCAGAAACACCTTGGGTAACAGAAGGAGGGCAACACAGCACAGGAGGGAAGGCACTGGTCAGAAGAGCCATCTGCCAGTCAGGAATTAAGACTCCCCTCTTTGGCCTTTTGTTATTCATCTGGAAAAAACAAAGCGGGTTGGAGTCGAAGAGTCTTCCCAGTTCTCAAATTCAACACCTCTATATCCAAGACATTATAGACATTTTTATTAACAGAAAAACTAAGTTAAAAGGGAACAACAAAAGCAAAATAAAAACATTTTCTACCTGGAAAAACTTGAGAAATGTATAATCAACATGACTCATCTAGAGATGCATCTTGATCCTTGTAATTTCTTCCCCCCTTGTAATTATTGAAAAGTAGAAAAAATAAAAAAAGTAAAACTTTTAAAGATTAAATGTTCCAATTAGTTTTGTAATCATTCCTCTCTTCACCCCTAAAGTATTGCCCCATTAACAGAAAATGGTGCCAGAAGCACTTTATTGATGGAAATTCCTTCTGTGAGCTTCCAAGGGAAACAAAAAAACCATCATCCATATCACCCACAAAAAACAAACAAGTTAACAAAAACTCCCGAAACAAAACAAATAAAACCACTTCTGTGTCCCCGGCACTGACCACACAGAATGAAAGTGAACCAAGCCATTTTCGCACATCACTTGGAGTGTAGATTTATTTGGATTTAAGAATCTCCTCAACAAATTACATCAACCTCACTCCATTTCCTTCCTTAATAAAAATTATGACTGGACAAACATCAGACTTTTAAAATTCTAAAAGTAATAGAAAAGTAAAAATAGATTTCCTAGGGAAATCCCTCTCCTCCACCTTGCATGGTTTTGCTGCTTCTGTGAAATCTTTCTCTTTGGAGTAACTTGGTAGCACAGGCTTTGTTTTGTTTTGTCTTGAAACAGGATTTGCACAAGGGCACTGAGTTAGAACTTCAGCAGATTTGTGGAGCGTGAGCTTCTACGAACAGTAAGTTCCCTCTGCTCTACAAAGGAAAATGGCAAATGTAAATGAAAGAACGGGAACGTTGGAAGTTCGCTTCATTATGCAATTTACGTCTTCCATTAGATAGTGCACCCCCGTTTAAAAATAGAACAAGAGAACAGAATGGTATGAGCACTCGAAAACCGTCTGCAGCACTTTGAAGGGTTAAACCTGCTTAACCCATTCTTAGTCAGAGAATGGCACCAAAGAGTACAGCTCACCCCTTAAGCGTGGCTCGTTCTAAACCTGCGGTATCCTCAGCTTTTCAGAGCAGTCGTGCACTCTATTTCCGCCCCCCTCCCACCCGGTTTATAGGATCCATTCATAGCTACTCACTACTGCAGGATTTGACCTGAGAAATGCGAGGATTTATTAACTCAGCAGTTGTTTTGAAAAGTCCTTAAGTAATCTTTGCCCTTGTCCAGCAAGGGCACTGCTAGTCTCGAGTTCTCAGATGCAGCTGGTGAGGTTCTCGGCCAAGTTCTTCAGATGCAGGAATTTCTGCAGGACAACCTACTTTGACATGGCATTTACAAATCTTTAAACCAGGCTTCCTGGATCTAGGAAATGTTATTCCTGACTCCTTCGACCCAGATGCTGGCTAACATTTAGTTTTTATAATCTGTAGGTAATCACTCGTTCTTTCCTCCTTCCTTCTTCCTAGGAGCTGGCATGGTGGTTAAATTTTTCTAAAACAGTCATATTAAGATGTTCAAAAACCCACTGCTGAGTCTCAGATAGAGGGTCACATCTCGCCATGAAAATCTTCTTCTCTGCGGGGTTGCAGTCCACACAGCTGTTGCTCACAGGATGGAATAATGTTCTGTCCTGGAGGGGTCAGAAAGAAAAGAAAGGACTGACATGATATGCGGTGAATGACTGGAGTCCAAAATACAGACAGGAAGTAAACATATCCGGGTTTACATTTCAGTATATACCCAGAGTGTGAAAAATAGGCCATCTCCCAAATTAAACAATAACAGGTTGGAGAGCCGCATGGGAAACAGTTTCCCAGCGCCCATCGGCAGTACGTTGGGACTCCAAAGAGGTTCAATCAGAAACAGAGAATTCATTCCTTCACTGATTCTTTTAAAAAGTGATCCATCATTTTCTATTCTATAGTGAGTGCTTTGCTACATGCTTGGGTTTTAAAGATGCTAAGTATATGAGGTTCCTTGTCAAGTAGCTAATAATCTAGGTATTTGGGGAGAGGCACACAGACAAAAATGGTAATTTAGTCCATAGCAAACAACAACAGTAACACACACATACACACACACACACACACACACACACACACACACACACGGCCAGGAGAGTCATAGTCTTCCCTCCCTTTGTATTGAGCCTCTAATGGGAAAGAGAAATTTGAAAGAAACAGGCACCAAACAAGCTAGGTGCTCTGTTGCCCTCTTCAGAAGATACGGGGATGGAGATACCTGATGCACAGGCAGAATCTCAATGTACAAACTCAAATTTATTAGCTCCGGAGCTTAGTACCTTCAACCCCTCTTTCTGCCATCACAGCTCTTCCTGTGATGCAATTCTCATTGCTTTCTGTAAAATGGAAGAGGCAGCCTTCACTTCTTTTTTACAAAGTTGCTAAGTACATGATAAAGATAACAGCTCTGTGAGAGACAGTTACCATCAGGATGCAAAGTTTAAGTGGTGAACAAGCCCACTATCTGAACAGGCTTTACTAACACACAGGTCTTTTTTTTTTTTTTTTTTTTTAAGTAATCTCTATGGCCAGTGTGGGATTCAAACTCATGACCCCTAGATCAAGAGTCACATGCTCTTCAAAGTGAGCCAACTAGGAGCCCCAACACACACCTCTTTTCATTGTTCAAGTAGGGACAAGGAAGTTAAAGCAAAGAGAAAAAAGATCTTTCCTTAACCACTAATAAAACTTTTTGTCTCTTAGAGTGTCTATGGGAAAAAAAAGCCAAGAACATGTAAAAGCATCCTCAAATCACTGCTTAAATGTCAGGATCAAATGCTGTTTTTTTTTAGGAAATGTCCAGGGGTTCTGATTATTTTCTTTAGCTGAGGAATATTGGACTCCCAATGAGTTTAGAGTTAAAGAGTTTCTCAGGCAACTGTGTCAATATTCCCAGGTTGCTTCTGGATGTTGAGACTCCATTAACCAATATTTAATGTCCTTTTAGGATCCGGATGTTTGCACAGTTAGGCACTGTGTGAAGGGAGAATAAGGAAGGAGAAAGGCAGTGCCCGCAATTTAGTGCTTGTTTCTATTTAGTGCAAGCAAAGAGCTCTGCCTAATACAAAGCCTCACTTTTCTGTTTTCTTAAGTTTCCTGGGTTTATTCGTGGATTTTACTTTCCTTCCACAAAGAGGGCTCCTGAGGCGTCCTCCATTTTCTTCACCTGAGGCTTTGCTAATGCGACTGCTGTTTGACAAGAGGGGAAACTCTGAGGAACTCTGTCCTACTCTGGGTGGAGGGGGCAGATTCTAGTGCGGAGGCGGCCCTGTAGCTCACCCCACGCATCCTTCTCTCTTGGGGCGAAGCTTATGATTAGAGACCCCTTCTCTCAACTGCAGTGCGCCCTTCCCTCTTGGTTCCCAGCATCTCTCACACTCAGTCTCCTGCCCCCTTCTATCAGTTTTTAGCTACATGGGCCTAATGAAAAACTGAAATCAGTTTTTGAAAGAGCCTTCTTAAGCTGTTAAGTTCCTGAACATTCTATGTGACCTACTAAATTCTAATTCATTCTGTTCCCCGTACATGTACTTCTTTCTTCCCCTTACTTATCTGTGTTTCCTTCTATTGTTCCCTTTGTCAATAGCTCAAGTGGGGACCTTTCAATGCTCACAGTTTCTCCCCCAAAGCACATATGTCTATGAAAGCTAAAAAAAAATGAGAAAAGAAAGGAGTAGAATGCGTTCCTATTCTCTTTCCTTTGCCAGCTTGTGTACTCAGTCCGGATGCAAAAGCCAATCCTGATTTTCTAAACAGTATTTGCTGAGCTATAAGGTGATCGTATTTCTCCCAATCTCAAATTGGAACACATTCTCTGACAGATACAGGTATATGCATGAGGACAATCAGACAGGATATGCAAATTCAGCACAACCCTGAAAATCTGTTATTGTACTGCATGTTCAAATAAAAGTTGAAAAGTTGAATTCCCTAAATCCATCTATGGCTGAGAAGCTTCAGCAGCGAAATGAGAGGGTAGATAAGATTAATCTGTAAGGCCTCTCCTGGCCATAAAATTGAATGAACATTTTATTCCAAAGTTCACTGGTGACAGAGACAGATGCTGGGGCAGCAAAGTAGAAACTATCAACAATACTGAGTTGATTGATAGATTGATCATTCTCTGGTTATAGACTGAGCTCCGTTCACCCTTGTCTTTGGAGTATCTGATAGGTCCTAGAGGCGAGGCTTCTGGAGGCCTTGCCAGCCTCTCCAGAGCCTGCTTCTTCCACTTTTGACCTTGGGGGCTGTGTACATTGCCATGTTTCTACTTCCTGCCGAGCTTTTGGATTATGAAACGTCTCTGCTGATGGTTTTCTTGGCTGGAATTAAGTCAGTAGAACAAGTAATCGTTCGTCAATATGGTCTCTTGTTCTATGACAGCCCTTTGCACCCGTACCCTTCATCTCATGATAAGAGATGGTCGTAACAGAATTGAATACAATGTTTTTTCTTTGGAATAGACTTCTGAATGCTTTGGCAAGTCTGCTGTTCCAAAACCCCCTTAACGGGTGCTTTTAACCGGACTGCTCATTGTTCAGTCCTGACCGGGAAGCACAGCATATGTTCTGGCTGTTCAAAGTGCAATACAGCAAACTATGTCTCTGGTACCTCTCCCACCTTCCCTGCCCGCTTCCTCCCTTGTTTTACCTGGGTTCCTTTTATATCTTTTCAAAAAATGTTTATTTATATTTATTTGTGAGAGAGAGAGAGGGAGGGAGGGAGGGAGACAGAGAATCGCAAGCAGGCTTTATGTTGTCTGTGCCAGAGCCTGATGTGGGGCTTGAACCCACAAACCATGAGATAGTGACCTGAGCTGAGATCAAGAGCTGGATGCTTAACCGACTAAGCCACTCAGGTGCCCCTCCTATTTTGTTTTTGCCTAGGAAAATTAGAAACCCTTGAGCAGGCAATGAAAAAGTTACATCCAGGGTTATGGAACTGCCCTTCATAATCAAATCGGGTCAGACTAAATATCCAGTTCTGGCCATTCAGCTCATGCTGTGAAAGGTGTAAGTGGGCCTTTTCAGGTAGCTCATTGAAAGGGACACCTCTCCAGAGCAGGCCTGTGATCTGATTGGCATCTGTGGGACACTCGTAGGCCAGCATTAAATTTGATTAGATGTCACGCTTCGACAGGGTTGGAACTTTGAAGGAATGAGTACGTTGTGGAAAGCATTCCATGTTGTGTTCAAGGTGGTAAAAGAACAAAACACCAGAGATGCAAAGACAATAAAAGAAGTGTGTGAGTTCACAATGTTTGGAAAGATGATTCTGAGAATAAAACTCCCACATAGTAGAAGGCAACCTAGTAGTGGCTATAGGGCTGGGATTTTGCTCTGCAGGGAATTTGGATCAAATTCCAGGCAGGCCACGTACTTGTGTGACCTTGGACAGTATTTAATCCTCACAACCCCAGGTTCCTCATCTGTAAAATATAGATAATACTATATCCTTTGCAAGTTCGTTGTAAGGATACAACGAGTTAATATATGTAAAATTGCTCGCACAATGTCCTAAATATAATAAGCGATTCTACTCCGCATCTTCCCTTAATTTATTTTTAGCCAGGGAGCATCCCCAATTCTAAAAATCAGAATGTACAAACCATCTGGCCCAAGACCAGCTATTCAAGAACAAATTGCATTTTCTGAAATCCTGGCAAAGTAGAATTTGCAAAAATCAGCACCTTCCCCAACCAGTTATCCGAATTGTTATACCAGCACCTTCCAATTTAAACAAAAGGACTTATGGGGGTGCCTGGGTGGCTCGGTTGGTTAAGTGTCCGACTTCAGCTCGGGTCATGATCTCACTGTCCTTGAGTTCGAACTCCCTGTCAGGCTCTGTGCTGACAGCCTGCTTCAGATTCTGTATCTTCCTCTCTCTCTGCCCTTCCTCCTCCACTTGTGCTCTGTCTCTCCCTCTCTCAAAAATAAATAAACATAAAAAAATGTAAAAAAAAAGGATTTATGGAACAAAGGTTTTATGTCCGAAAGGATTTATGGAACGTGGCTCTGGAATGAGCCCTTCTTTGTAACTATGATCAGAGTTTGTATACGATTCATATGTTTCAGCCCTTTGTCTGAAATACAACACTGTTCAGGACAGCTTTCAAGAAGTATTTATTAAATATCTTTTGTTTTCTGGTATGTATTAGGAGATAGGCTTAGAAAGATAATCTCAGATGTATCTCCTGACCTAAGAAGTGGGGGAGACCAACAGGTAAACAAGAAATGTACGAAGGAAGAAAGTGCCAGAGAGATTGCAGAGTAAGACGTATTAGGGTATTTCAGACGTAGAGAAGAACTTGAGAACAGAGATGTGATAGCATGCGCATTTATGCATTCAATTTATTCAACAAAAATTTATTTGGGACCTACTATTATCAGGCACTATTTCAGGTGTCTGAGATGTATCAATGAACTTAGCAAGACAAAAATCCCTGCCCTCTTGGATCTTACATGCTAGAGGCAGGGTGGAGGTGAGTCACTGGGGGCACAGGCAGTAAACAATGAGTGTAACAGGTAAAACATACAGTCAGTGTGCAAACTGAAATAGGGCAGCAAAAGGACACGTCATCGAGAAGGTGACCTTCGTGTAATCTTGCAGAAGGTGAGGGAATTAGCCGTGCCAATATCTGGGGGAAGAGAGTTCCAGACAGAGAGAATAGTCAGTGCAAAGGTGCTAAGCAGGATTGCACCGTGGTGGGTTAGAGGAGCTGCGAGGGGGGGGGGGGCGGAGTTGGGGGGGGGGCAGGGAGTAGGACGAGATGAGATCAGAGGTAATGAAGAGCTAGATTATGTGCTGGGGACCAGCAAGTGATTTGGTGAATTCCAGATGATTACATCCAAGAGATATCATGCAGAGACTGGGGTGCATTGCTAAGGCTTGATTTTTCATGCAAGTGTTTGAGGGGGGAAGGGTGTATTAAACCCATTGGAGGATTTAATACAGTGAGCCACAGGATCCATATTTTGGGTCGTGACAGAGAAGAGGGTGGAGTTGGGGTAGCGTGACGCTGGACTCTGGATGAGAGAATAGTCCGAGGCTACTGCAGTCATCCAGATTAAAGCCGGCAAAAGCAAAACCCAAAGCAACAGGGGTGAGCTGGAAGAGATGATCTATTTGAGAAGTAAATGTCTAGAACGTTCTGATTAGTGGGCTGTGGGCATTGAAGTGGGGGAAGAAGTGGATGACTGGAGGAAAAGCAATGCTGAGGCAAGAAATGTCGAAAAAGGAACAGGATCGCCTGGGGGGAGAGGGGATAGTGATTTCGGTTTTAGGTATAACAAGTCGGAGGCAGCTATGAAGCATCCAGGTTCAGGCGTCCAATAAGCAGGTGGCTATCGACTGGACCTGAGGACTTTTCTGTGCACAGTGGGAAAAACTGAGTTGATGCCTTCTACTGACTATTCATTTCTGGGAGACATACATTGAAAGAGAATGCTTTTGCAAGACAGAGCTCTTTCTCTCCGATGCCTTTGGTGTCTCATATGGATGTGGCTAGTTTTTAATCATAGTTTTATCCCTGACAATAATCTTTGATGGTCACTTGTCAGTGAGTTAGGTTTTCCATCTACAAAGTGAATGGCGTGGAGGGGAGAGAAGAATGAGATACGAGATAAGAATATCTGCCTTCCCACCTCTTAGCGTGGTGGAGAGGAACAAGGTTGATAGATGAATGTCCTTTGTGTTCTGGAAGAAAGACAGATTAGGCAGCTTTTTCCTGCCTATTTTTACTGTTGGCCTCTGGGAGAAGGCAAATAATACGTTGATAGGCATAACAGGGACAAAGCAGTCTTATTGTCTATCCTTTTCCATATTTTTTCTTTGACAGTTAGAATTCCTCACAGGATGAGAAAATTGGTCTTCTTGCATCGGTGGCTAATTTGGTCAATCAGAAATAATGCTTCTTAATGTCCTGACCGAGCCCCTTGGTGTGTGCACTGAGATGTCACCAGCTACAGCAAACCTTCCACCCCTACTCCTTGCTCTTCTCACTGGATTTTCCGGGCTATAGGCAAGTGATATACATGAGCGTACCCTCAATTCTCCAGAGGAGCCAGAATTATTAAAAAAAAAATCTAATCTGGTTTGTTAGATAACTGCTCTTCAAACCAATCAAAGCCTTCCTGGTCTCTTAGTTAAATTCTTAGCATGGCCGACAGGGTCTTGTATAGTCCTGTCCAGGCCAGATGTCTGGTTCTACAGATCATCATTTTTCCTCACGTTCACACCTTTCAACTGGCTTCTCTCTGTTTTCCCAAGAAAACCAAGATCTTGCCTCCTTCAGGGCCTTTGCATAAGCTGATACTATATCCAGGGTCTTTTTCTCTGCCACTTCCTTCACTTGCCTAATTCCTACTCATCTTTTAGGTCTCCATTTAAACGTTAGTTTGTAAGAGCAGGTTTGCCTACTTCTCTGAGCTGGGTAGAGCCCCATGTTTTGTGTTCTCATATTATCCTGTAACTTAATTAATTAATTTATTTTTGTCTGCCTCCCCACTAGACTGAAAGCACCAAGAGTAGGGAAAATCCATCTGCTCCATATCTTGTTTCCATCTGTCCACAGCTCTTCATCTCCCCTCGGTAAACCTGGGAATCATATGAACATAACAATAGCTGCTTTTTATTGAGTATGAATCTATGTATCTGGCAGTGCTACGTATTCTACATAGGCTTTCTCATTTTATCTACCTTAACCACATAAGCAATAAGAAATAGTGAATGTGGACAAACAGGAAGCTGGGCTCATTTTTTATTTATTCAACAAATACTAATTAAGCACCAACTATATGCCAGCCAGTGTTTTAGGTACTATATGAAAGAAAGCAGAGAAACATCTCTGCTCTCATGGGATTTACATTCTAATATCTAGCCAGAGCTAAATAAATACAATGGTACAAAACTCTATAATACAGAAATACAACTAATTAGCCCATTTCTCCCATATGTAAACTTGCTTGGAGAGCTAAGATCAAATCAGAGGTAGTTTGTTGAACACATGGTTTGTAATAGTGAACACTAATTGAACTCCTAAATGCCATGCCCTAGGTACATTTAAATTTTATTTAATCATTACAACAGGCCTTTAAGATAGATATGATTATTATCCCCTTTTTATAGATGAGGAAACAAAAATGCATAGTAAGGAAGTTTCCCAAGATCCCAGAGCCGGGACCCACCCTGGAGCCAGAACCCAAGTCTTCAATCCCACAGGACCTAGAGCCTCTGCTCTGGATCTCTAAGCTATGTTTCACTGCCCTTCTTGGCTGAGCCAACCAGCAATCCTCCACCTCTGCTCATGAGCAAATGTTATTTAAATACTAACTGAAATGTTTACAGTTCTTATTACCTAGATTCTTTTCTGTTAGTCCAAGTGTTGGCAGGCATTTAATTCAGGAAGGCTTTATCCTTATGTTAGAGCCTGGGATAGTCTGCAATGGAGCCTCTCTTGTTCTGAGTGACGAGAGAGTACGGCAGTTAAGTTCGTTAGGTAAAATGCTAACCGGTAGGGATATTGCCAAGTTACCTAGAAATGGCAAAAGATAAAAGGTCATGCCAACCAGGTGCGACATACAAATAAAAACAAGAGTGGAAGATAACACTATTGAAAAGGCAGTTTTATTGCTGTGCTGAATGTATTTCCCTCCTGGGAGTTAACCTCCAGCTTGGTTGAATTCTTGATTTGAATCAAAGATCATAACTTCTTAGGGTGTAGTGACTTAAGTCTCCTATTAGAAATGGGGGTATGATGGAGATAGTGGGCATGTTGCTTTCAGCAAGGCATTTGAAAATCTCCTCTTTGTTTTCTTTTGGGCAAGCTGGAGAAATATGGGCTAGAAGAAATAACTATTAGGTAAATCTGTATCGGTTTGAATACCTTCATCCAAATGATGCTCATTAATGGATCAATGCCACCTCTGTCTTACTATAGAAGGCTCAGTTCTTGGCCTTGGGTGTTGGGACCCACAACTCAGATGAGGGCATGGATGCGTGCAGATCTGATTCACGGATGGAATAAAACTCGTTTGACGGCTAATAAGCTAGATAGAAAAATCTAAATCCAGGTTGAGGTAAATCTGGTGAGATAGAATTTCGTAGAAATAAATGGATGGCTACACAAGTACAAAAAGACACATTATACAGGTATAAGAGTGTAGAGATGTATCTCTGAGAAAAATGAGAAAAAGACGTGAGTTTTTATACTGAAAATTTATTAAAAAGCTAAATATGTCAAGTTAAGGTAGAAAATCAAGAAACTAAACCTAAACTGACAAAAATATATTGCTCATAACAAAAGGGAGCTGTAGGCTTATAACAAAGCACAAGAAACAGATTGCATTTTCTTTGGTCGGGACACACCTAGACCATTGTGTTCTGATCTGGGTATCATGATATTTTCTAGAACTATTTGGAGTATGTTAGGAGTGAGTTGAGGAAGATCCAGGAAGTTGAAGTAGATCCAAATTAAGTCATATGAAGAGTCGTGGCAGGCAATTGGCCTATTGAATCAGAAGTAAAGAGTAAAGATCAGGCAAGCATTGTTCAAATATTTGGGATCTGTATTCAGTGAAATGGATTAAATTTAATTGGTGTGTTTTCAAAGACCAGGGAAGAACTTTTTAATTTTTTAAAAATGTTTATTTACTTTTGAGAGAGAGAGAGCGAGAGAGAGAGAGAGAGAGCAAGTGGGGCTGGGGAAGAGAGAGAGGGAGACACAGAATCCGAAGCAGGATCTAGGCTCTGAGCTGTCAGCACAGAGCCCCACGTGGGGCTTGAACTCCTGAGCTGTGAGATCATGACCTGAGCTGAAGTTGATGGCTTAACTGACTGAGCCACTCAGGCAGCCTTGAGGGAAGAAATTTTCAATACTTGGGACTGTCTAGAAATGAATGAGCTGAACTGGGAGTGTGTGACTGCCTGAGTGCGACCACAAAGTCCAGGATTTTGTAGTGGGGCTTCGTATATCATAACCAAAGTTGAATTGCATGCCTTTTAATTAAACTCTTCGTATATACTTTTCTCATTTTTGGTCCTAAATCAATACCTAACCAGAATGCTTTAAAAATAAGAACCTTGTGGCCTTCCATCTGGCATCTTTGTGGACCAGCAGGATTTCATGAGCTGAGAGGCCAAAGCCCTGGCATATATCACAAGTTACAATAAATAGTCACATGTAGGCACATGCCAAGACTTCCACCCACTCACTTTGTAAACTAATGTGACTGTTGCAATGTTATCAATGTAGCCGGAAAGGAAACTTCTTATCTGCGCTTCCTGTTTGATGTTATTTTTAAGTCCTTTCTAATAGGCAGTTAAACTATGAGAACACCCCAGGGAGTAATGAAGAATAGAAATTTAAACCTTTCACTTTTAGTCTTTGGGGAGGCCGTGTATGTGGTCGTGAGACAAAGAGATGTGCTAAGGATTTGTGTCTTGTGTTTTTTCTTTTTAGTTAGAAGTATAGTTGACACAACATTACACTGGTTTCAGGTTACAACATAGTGATTCAACGACTCTGTACCTTACGCGGTTGCTCACGGCAAATGTAGCTGCCATCTGTCACCACACAACGTTATTACAATACCATTGACGATATTCCTATGCTGTAGCTTTAATCTCTATGACTTACTCGTTCCATAACTGGAAGCCTCTACCTTTCACGTCCCTTCATTCTTTTTGTCCAACTCCCCATCCCTCTCCCCTCTGGCAAACATCAGTTTGTTCTCTGTACTTGTGGGCCTGTTTCTGCTTTTTGTTTGTTTGTTCGTTTGTTTTTTAGATTCTACATACAAGTGAAATCGTATGATATCTGTCTTTCACTGACTGACTTATTTCACTTAGCATTATACCCTCCAAGTCCATCCATATTGTTGCAAATGACAAGATCTCATCCTTTTTTATAGCTGAATAATATTCCATTACACACATACACATATATATCTCAATGTATATTATGAATGATATATATCAATGTGTATATATATATGTGTGTGTGTGTGTATATATACACATATATATGTGTGTGTGTGTATATATATACACATATATATGTGTGTGTGTGTATACATATATATATGTGTGTGTGTATATATATATATACACATATATATGTGTGTGTGTGTATATATACATATATATATGTGTGTGTGTGTATATATATATATATATATACACACACACACATATATATGTGTGTATATATATATATATATATATATATTAGGCATTTTCTTTATCCATTCATCTATTAATGGACATTTGGGTTGCTTCCATGAATATTTGTTACATTTTATCCATCACAACTTGGGGTTCATGAAGAAGATCATTTCAATAACTGAACCCAGTGTTTCTTTAATCCATTTAAAAATGCTTATTTAACAACTTCTATATATTAGATATTAAGCAGGCCAAACAGAAATAAAAGAAAAGTTCTTGCCCTCAGGTAGTTAACATCTATAAAGGAAGACTAACTATGCAGAATATAATGTTACAGGTACAAAAAAAACAAAATGATATAGGAATACAAATAAGGGGGCAAGTTCCAGCCAAAGCAGGAGGGACAGACAGGGTAAAGAAAATAGGTAAACATTGGAGCTTGAAAAGGGATTCTCCATCTGGCTGCCCATAAGAATGTTTTAGGAGCCTTCAAAAAATACCAATACCCAGGCCTCCCCTTCTAGAGAGCCTCAGTCAGGCTTACCTTATGACAGTAGCACACTGCCTTAAGGGTTCTTTTACAATGTCCTGGAACCTGGCACTTTCCTAATGTTTGATATTTTTTCTTTTCCTTGGTCAACATTTTCTTGGCTATTCTTGGCCTTTTCATTTCCATATAAATTTCAGGATCAGTTTATCAATTCAGACAAATGAGCCTGCTGGGATTTGGATTGGTTTTGCATTAAATGTACATACCTTTTTGAGAACTGTTATCTTCACAATATTGATTCTTATTCTTAAACATGATCCCTCTATATAGCTTTAAATTCCTCTTAGTGATGTTTGGTAGCTCTCTGTGTAAAGATCTTTCACATTTGTTGTGAGATTTGTTTTTGTTCATGTGATGCTTTTCATGGTGATCAAATGAAATTGTTTTTGAATTTCATTATTTATTTATTTTGTTGTTGTTGCTGGCATATAGACATTTGCTTTTCTTTTTTTTAAACTGTAATGTTTATTTTTTGAGAGACAGAGGCAGAGCATGAGCAGGGTAGGGGCAGAGAGAGGGGCAGACACAGAATACAAAGCAGGCTTCAGGCTCTGAGCTGTCAGCACAGAGCCTGATGTGGGGCTCAAACTCACAAGCTGTGAGATCACGACCTGAGCCAAAGTCAGCCAAAGCCAAGTTAACCGACTGAGCCACCCAGGTGCCCCGACATTTGCTTTTCTTATATTTACCTTGTATCCGAGACTATGCTAAAGGTATTTATAAATTTTAATAATTTAGATGTATAATCTTTTGGATTTTCTGTATATCCAACTATGTCATCTGTGAATTGACTGTTTTATTTGTTCCTTTCCAATTCTCGTATGTTGCAATTTCTTTATCTTGCTTGATTATTCTGGGTAGGTCATCCTGTACAATGTAAAACAGAAGTGATGATAGCAGACATTGTATTTTATTACCAGTCTCTGGAGGAAAGCTTTAACATCTCACCACTAAGAGTGAATGGCTGTTGTGGGTTTTTGGAGATACACCTCTTATTTGATTAAGTTAGCTTATTTCCATTAGGTTACTTTTTATATGGCTAAGACTATTTAGTCTTAGCTGGTAAAAGCTTGAGGATTCATAGATAGACCCACGTATATAAGGTCCCTTGACTTTGACAAAAAGTGATATTTACATGTAGTGGGAAAGGAAATGGTCTTTTTAATAAATGATGATTGATCAGTTTGATATAAATATGAAAAAGGAATCGATCCCATATTACACTGTACACATAAAAATATTTCAGGGAATTATATACCAAAAAGTAGAAGATTAAACAATAAGTCTTCCAAAGATGACTTAGAAGACTATCTTCATGACTTTGGTGTGGAAAATATTTCCTAAAGAAGACACAAAAAACACTAATGATAAAGAATAGCTCTTTATCAAGATATTCCATGAGAAAGAAAAGGCAAGACATCAACTGGAATAAGATATTTACAATATGTATATCCAACAAAACACTTGTATCTAGATATATTTTAAATGTCCTCCCAAACATTTATAAGAAAGAATCAAACAATCCATCTTAAAAAACGGTCAAAGACTTAACAGGTCCTTCACAAAGAAGATACCCAAAACAGCTAACAAGCATGTGATATCACTCTACAACCACAGAATGAAAAAGGGGAAAGAAAAAGAAACAATGCCAAGTGTTGACCAAAATGTGGAGGAACTGGATTCTCATGTAGTGTCTGCACCCTGCCCATAGCTCTTCAGGTCTCACCAACTCAGTATAGGTCCACCCAACTCCCAATGCTGGGCCACCGTGTATCACTCCCTAAAGGCTGTTTCTGGCCACAGGAACAGTTCTGTCCATAAGAGGAACCGCTGAGAGATGTCTGAGAATAAACTCCCCTCCCCTTAGGAATAATATTAACCAAAGATTAAGTGAGTTTATTTGCTCTCTGATACATGCCCTATACCGTCTCCAGAGATTTTTGGTAGGATTGAGTTCTAATTGCTCACAGTGGTACCTGCTTGATAATGCACCCTTTATTGACTCCCACCCCCTCCCTGTCCACTTACCTCCTTCCCACCAAGATTTTGGGGGACCATCTCCCAAATAAAACACTCTCAAATTCTCACATCAGGTATACATCTAGGGAAACCCAAATTAAGTACATATTATATGCCAATAAAAATGTGTATTTATAAAGGAACAAGGGAAATAGCTCTTAATTTTTTGAGGGGCGGAAGCAACAGTTAATATTGCTTAAGATAGGTTACTGTAGTGTTGTGGTATATCAATGTGGTATTTTTTTTCAATGTAAAAAGTGCATTTGTCACCCACATGGGTGTAAATTTGATGATGTGGTCAGAAACTAATTTTTGCATGTTAAGTTTAACTCACTTAATTATTATCCCTATGATGTTGATAAGGAAGTTGAAACTCATAGATGCAAAATAACTTATTCAAGATCACACTACAGTTTGGGATGTGTTAGGCATCATAGGCAATCATTATGTTGACCAGATCGTGAAGGGTCAGGATAAGAACTACAAAAAGGCACTTTATCTTTTACTTCGTGTGAAACCAAGTACAATGACCAGATTTTGTATAAACTCTCTCTGACTTCACAATGGAAGCTGGGTTAGAGAGGGAAGGGATAGGCAGGATGACCTTTGAGGTAGCTCTTAACAGTAATCCAGGGGTCAGATAAGAAGGGCTGCAATTAGGTCAGGGGCTATAGGCATGGCCGAGAGGATAGATTTTAGAGATATTGGCCAAGGAGGGGGTTGACAAGTCTTAGTGACTAATTAGATTTAGGGGTTGAAGAAGAGGGATGAGAGTTTTTTATTTTGGATATTTGCTGATAATTTAAATATTTTTACGGAGGTCATTTCAACAAGTCATTGTTTTTGTAAGAGGGGTCCCCCTGGTGGTAAAAGAAAAACCAAGAATGAGATTCTTTCCCCGTGGTACTTGCTATTGTGGGACACGCTTGTATAAGGGAACCTAGTTACGAGACAATAAAATAGGGATCCTTACCCCCTTTTTTGTGGTAGCAATGACTCACATATAAGAATAACTGAAAGCTGGGGAGGGTGGGGCAATGGATATAGGTGGTCAAAAGTACAAACTTCCAGTTATAAGATGAGTAAGTTCTAGGGACGTAATGCATAGCATGGTGACTATAGTTAACAATACAGTGTTGTATATTGAAAGTTGTTAAGAGAGTAGAGCTTAAAAGTTTTCATCACAGAAAAAATCATAACCATGTAAGGTGATGGATGTGTTAACTAAACTGATAGTGGGGGTCTCCTTGCAATATATGCATATATCAAATTATTGCATTCTACACCTTAAATGCACACAATGTTATATGACAATTATATCTCAATAAAGCTGGGAAACAACCCAAAAGTCTTCCTGAAAAAAAAATTACAACAACTGGGAGCCAACGGCTGCCGATGGGTCAGAAAGTGGGACCTGACAACAACCTTCACCCACTCAAGCAAAGTAGCATCTGGTCACCTTCCTTTTCTAAGAAATTGTCACGTAGCTGGAGGAAAGGTTGGCTGCTATCAGTGGTGCTGAATCCAGTAGGCATTGGAACTCTCCCAGGGAACACTGATCCCATTTAAGAGCATGGCAGGGGAAAAAGTAAAGACTTTATTTATTATTAAATTTTTTTAAATATTTATTTACTTTTTGAGAGAGAGAGAGAGAGAGAGAGAGAGAGAACATGAGTGGCAGAGGGGCAGAGAGAGAGGGAGACAAAGAATCAGAAGCAGGCTCCAGGCTCTGGGCTGTCAGCACAGAGCCCGACACGGGGATCGAACTCATGGACCTGTGAGGTCGTGACCTGAGTCGAAGTCGGAGGCTCAACCGACTGAGCCACCAGGGGCCCCAAAGCTAATGACTTGAAAGCCAGATGCACCTGAATCTGAATGTTGGCTCCAGCACAAATATGCTGGTATTGGTTTCTTTCTCCGTGAATTATACATAATAGAATCTAGGTCGTTGCGAGGTTTGAGGGAATGTGGGTAAAGCACTAGCTCAGTGCCTCCTTAACAGTTGGAGATGATGATGATGATTACCTTAGGAGCTTAGGAGATGGCCCACTGTGGTCCTTTAGGCAATTAGTAGAGTCTTAGGAATCTTGTTTATTCATGAATATGCTAATAAAAGGAGGGAGCTCCAAAGCTGACTCAAAAGATGCTAAATTATCTGGAAGCTCCCAGGGCCAGGTAGCGCATCCAAATAAACAAGGTAACACCCCGGAGACACTTCTCTCTTTGTGCTTTCTCTCTTTATGCCTTGGGAATAATCCATGGGATAAACAAGAAGCACTTTCAAAAACAGGTGCATCTGAATAAGCCTGAGTCATCGACCAAGATGAGATATTTCAGAAACTTTCCATTTTGAGCCTTTGGCTTGTTCCTGATTATGTATAAATACCTTGCTTGTTATATAAATACACAGCGCATGTAACCTTTTGCTAAGTAATGCAAGGCCAACAGCTACAAAAGCAACTGAGAAAAGGAGCCACAGCACAAGTGCATCCTGTGGCCGCTCCTTTTCACAAGTCCCTTAGGGTCCTGGAAGGTTTACAGTGTTAAAGCTCTAAGAGTTACCTCTTGAAATCACCACAGCCATTTTTTTTTTCCTCTCCAGGAGCTCTGTGTGCATGTGTATTAGTTTGTTTTATCCATCTGTAAGCTTTTGTAAGCTCCCTAATGAAAACAACTATATTTTCTTGGCTTAATTGCACATTATTGAATGTTCTGTCTCTCATGCTATAAATGTACAATAACGAGAAACGGTCTGTTCACTAGGGAAAGCCAGCAAACTAGGGAAATGGTGACTCAGGTAGATTATCGATGTGCCCAGAAAGTAACTTCTTAAAGGCCAGAATATAACCATAAAAACAAAACAACTTGATTATTGCACCACCCGTAGCTTGTACCATATTGAATAACAAAGAGGGGTTGGCAAGATTAATCATCTGTGATGCATTTTGTAAGGAAAACAGAAGGATACAACTGATGTGTTGTACTTTTCTGGACACATAGCCACAGCCTGCCAGATGCTATGCGAGTGGTGCTGTGCAGAATATACTTGTACAAATAGGTCTGCCTTTGAGTAGAATTTTAGGTGTCCACCGCTAAGAGGGGGAAACCAGAAATCTATCAAGTGAGGGAACAAATATCAAAACCAGTGATCCCCCATATTGATTCTCGGCAGATTCTTCCCTTTAGCTTTCTTGTATCCCTTAGGATACTGTTTACCTCCCCACAGGAGAGCCAAAGCTCATGATTAAAGTGGTGGGGGTGGCATTTTCTGTATAGTTTAGAGTAAGCCCGAATTATGCTAGGGTGTGAAAAGGCAAACACAGGGTGTCATCTTTCTGGCTGGGAAGGTCCCCGGCAGTTCTACGAACTTGAAGGGTACAATGGAGCTTATGGAGTATTTGCTAATTGACAGCCAAGTCCTGCCTTAAAAACCAAAGGAGTTGGAAAAAAAAAATTTGTATAGCACCCTAAAAAGTTATCAAGAGACAACTTAATGAAAATATTTTAAAATACAAATTTAATTGCTCTTTATCAACTCAGTTAAATGTGATTTTTAAATTTGCTTTTGAACTATTTTTTCTGTCATTAAATGTTAACTTTATAATTCTTTAAACTTTCTTTTAAGCTTATTTATTTATTTTGCGTGTGAGAGAGAGCAGGGGAGGGGAGAAAGAGAGGGAGAGAGAGAATCCCAAGCAGGCTGCACATGTCAGTGCAGAGCCAATGTGGGGCTCAATTGCACGAACAGTGAGATCATGACCTGAGATGAAATCAAGATTCGGGTGCTTGACCTGAGCTGCCCAGGTGGCCCAGTTCTTTAAACCTTAAAGTCTCCCAAATAAATTCTCCTTTGTCATACTTGGACAGGATTTTGGCCAAATTACAAATGGGTCAGTTTCTGTAGAAAGGTTGCAACAATTGCCTCCCCATGAGTGTGGATTGTTATAACTTCGTCTTAACCCAGACAGCTCCCAAGCAAATGGGATTAAGATATATAATAAATGGATGTTAATGTGTGCGTGTGTGCGGGCGAGCGACTTGAGGTTCTTAAAAATTACACATGTGTCCATTTGTTTATTGGGTAAGTGGTCCCTCCATCTGGGAGTTGTCTGGGTTAAGACAAGTCCCTTCACTTGAGCGTGTTGTGGCCCCAAACCATTTTTCAGACATAACTGGTTGTGATGGGTGCACACATAGCAAGCAAAGCCAAAAGCAATGCCCCTTCCAGCAAGCTTTATCTTTAATCTTTGCTGGTGATCTCCAAATGCCTGAGCCAAATGTGCATACTTTAAAAAAAACGTTTTATTTATTTTTGAGAGAGAGCATGAGAGCAGGGGAGGGGCACAGAGAGAGGGGGCAGAAGACCCAAAGCGGGCTCTGTGCTGAGAGCAGTGAACTCCCTGTGGAGTTCGAACTCATGAACCGTGAGATCATGACCTGAGCGGAAGTCTGAGGCTCAATCGACTGAGCCACCCAGGCGCCCCGCCAAACGTGCACGCTTGTGTCCAGGTAACAGTTTAAATAAAAACAGTGTGTTAACCAGCCAACAGACTTTGAGTGAGAAACCTTAGGCCCAGCAGTTTGAGGATGCCTGCGGGGAACTGAGTCTTACCTTTCTGTATCCCCAGAGCTGGTTCCCCTTCATGCCGTGACAGTCATAGAGAGTGACCGGGCTGTTGTGCGAGATTGCATCGAAGCAGAATTTTCGGGTGTGAAGTGGCTCCCCGGGTCGGATATCTTCTCTCCATCCCAAAGTAAAGAGCTAACAAAACAACCACAGCGGAAGAGCGACAGTGAGTTTAGTTCGGAGAGTCTGGAGAGCAAGGGAGGTCTTTCTGCAACCTGGCGCTTCTGCTTTGTGAGTTACCAGCAAAGAACTCCGTCTCGCCTTACTAGAGGTGCTGAAAAAGGCATGAATCATAAAGCTCTGTAGCAGCAACGGTGGCGCCTTTGGCCTGGGCTGCCAAAAATTACGAATGAGGATTTCCCAACGAGGAACCAGGAAAAATGACAGAGGCATGGCATGGGAAGAAAGAGAGAGTGAGAGCAGGAGAGAGGGAGGGAGGGACAGAAGAAGAGGGAGGGGAGCGGCAGGGGGAAGATGGAAGGGGAGGGGTGGGAGGGGAAGACGCCCTTTACATTCTTCGTTTAGATAAAATGTTACTGGATCAAGTGCTGCGCAGTTAGCCCAAATAAGCAGATTGACTGCAAAAGGACGGGAGGCCGAGCTGAGCTGGACTGATGCCAGCAGTTTGAAAAATTTGATTTAAATGGAAGCTAAGCTTAATGAAGCAAAGAATAGGCAGATTAATTTTCTGGAGTTGGTAAGAGTAATTCAGCAGGGCAACGTAGAAAGTTTTGGACTGTAACGCATGGTAAGAGATCAAGTTTACACACACACGGATTCCTGCTCCCCAAGTGAAAACAGAAGCTTCACGAAAGGATTGTTGTCCTTACTGCATGTAATGGACTCTGATAGTTCCAACCAATCTTTTCCTATTTTAGTCTATTCTATCCTGTCCTTCCCATTGTATTATTTAAAAGAATGCTACTTGGGGTGCCTGGGTGGGTCAGTTGGTGGAGCGTCCCACTTTGGCTCAGGTCATGATCTCACGGTTTGTGAGTTCGAGCCCCGCGTCGGGCTCTGTGCTGACCGCTCAGAGCCTGGAGCCTGTTTCAGATTCTGTGTCTCCCTCTCTCTCTGCCCCTCCCAGCTCATGCTCTGTCTCTCTCTCTCTCTCTCAAAAGTAAATAAACATTAAAAAAAAAATGCTACTTAGGAGGCACTAAGCACTAAGTGAATTTCACAATATATTTAATTAAGAAAAAACACTTCTATAAGGGAAATGGTCAACCACTTAAGGAGTTCAGGAGGAGAAATCCTCAAGTAAGCGGGGAAATGGACTGGATGAGCCCTACGCTTTCTTCCAATTCTAAGATTTCAATGAGGTTATGTAATTCTTACAGCAGGACTTAAGGTGGCCTTTGTGAAGCCAAGCTGTGAATGGCAAGATAAAGAACTGACAGAGGGGCCCTGCTGATACAACAGTGAGCACAATGCTGAACTGTGTGTAGATAATACACTTGGCACTGACCAGGCCCTCGGAATATTCCAGTTTTTAGGTCCTACCCGGGTAAGAAAATGTAGAGAATCTGGCAAAATACCAGGGATGGCTAACAAAAACAGTGAAGTGATAGGGAAACTGCAGAAGACTTGAAAAAAAAATGGGTTAAGAAAATCGGAAAGAAATGCTCTAAACCGAACATCTGAAAGTTGATTGCCTGCGTAACGGTGAGTGACTGTATTCTGTTTTCCTGGAAGACGGGACCAAAGAGAATGCTTTAAATAGAAGGACAAGGGTCTTAGGTTAGGCATTTGAAATAGGTTCATGAAGAGAAATTGTGCGGTCTCTCATTGCTACAGTCCTTGTGCCTTCTCTCATTGCTCAGGTCAATACATTGATGACTCGCCCATACATTGATAACTTATCATCTGTAATATGTCCCACTCTGCGTACAATTTCCCATCTGTACATCCCACGGACATCTCACATTCAAAATATCTTAAATTCAAGTTGATTTTCTGTCGTCCTAAACCTGTTCCTACTCCTTTATTTTGTTTTAACTGGTAGTCATAGCACTCGCTTGCCAAGCTGGGAGTCTTTCATTTTTAGGTCCTTTGTCTCCCTTACCTTCACTGCTTAATCCATTAGCAAGTGTTACCATTCTTGTCTCCTGAATATTGCTGGAAGCAGTCCCTTCTTCTCTTTATCTCCACTATCTTTGCTCTCAATATTTCTTGTCTGGACTACTGAAATGACTTCCCAACTGGTTTCTGTCCCACCTTCCTTTTTTGGTTCCTTCGTAACTCTTTGACCATATTACTTCTCAACCTGAAATCTAACCACGTTTTCCCATAACCCTTAGAGAATATAGTTCAAACTCTTTAACGTATAAAGAAATTTCCACCATCCTGCCTTTGCCATTTTTTTTTCCCAGCTGCATTCCTTTCCCTTTAGTTTAGGTTCCAGCTACAACAACTCATTTGGAAGATTGCTAAGAGAGTAGATCTGAACGGTTCTCACCACCAGAAAAACAAATTCTGTAACTATGTATGGCGGTATGTGTTAACAAGACTTACTGTAGTGATCATCTCACAATACATACAAATATTAAATCTTTATGTTATACAACTGAAGTTAATATAAGTTGTATGACAATTATATCTCAATTCAAAAACATTAGTAGTTCTTGGCACTAATCAGGCTCTTTACTCCCTTCTGTGACTTTGTTCATGAGAGTCCCTCCGGTTGGAAGGCCAACATTCACCAGCCAACCTAGTTCATAGTCATCAGTTCTTTAAGATTAGTTCAGGTGCCCACCCAACCAAGAAGCCTTCCTCTTTGAACCCCCTGACTCCTTCTCATCCTTTACCTTATTTCGTCATGATTGCCCATTTATGTGTCTGTACCCTCACTAGACAGTGAGATCCTTAATGGTAGGATTGATCTTTTTTATCTTTACATTTCTAGCATGCAGAACAATTCAGAACATATAATAAACGTCCAATAAAATTTCTATTGAATGAATGAAAACTTGCGTCCATTCTACTAACAGAAACTACACTGGGATAACTGACAAGATAAAGCAGTTGGTCTTGTTAGTTCTTTAAATAAATTTGGGCTGTTTGTGTCTAATTAGAATAATATCAATAATAATATTATTTTTTGAACTTTCATCTTCGATGATTCTCGGCTTAGTTACCTATTCCTGAAACAGAAATTTCCTGTCCTACAAACTTCTCATTGGCACTGATTAGGTCTTAATTTCATTTAAATATCACACTTTCTTGGTACTATAAACAGTCAAACCCATGCTTTTTTCCATTTCCCTCTGTGCCTTTCCTTCTCTTTTTGGTTTCCATATACGTAGAAGGCCAGAGTTGAAAGGGGCTGTTATTATTACCTAGCACAGTTGGTCATTACACAGTTGAGGGGGAAAAAAAAAAAAAAAAAAAAAATATATATATATATATATATATATATATTACTTCTTGCTTTCTTTTTATTTTTCTTATTATTTTTATTAGCTGGATCTTATTCATCTATTGTCCGAATTATATCCCAGGGCTCCTTAGGTGACTTTTTTTCTTGTTTCTAAGTTTGTCATTATAGTGCGATAATCATTCCCAGATTTGTAGATTGATTGTTGGCTGGTAGTTTTCAGAGTATTTATGCTGTATCATCACCACCACCATCATCATCATCATCGTGAGTATGTGGTGATTGCTTTCCTGCGTCCCAAGTGACATATTTCCAGATTATATCAACTGCTTTATTCTTCTGCAACTCTCATTAGCTAAAAATCTTTCTCTCTTGTGTCTTTGAAATGCTTTCTCTTGTCATTTATCTTATCCTAATGGCCATGTCAAACCAATCAGGCATTGAGCCTTTCATTCATTAGGCACACTTCCTTGTGTGCGATTTTGTCAAACCAGGAGCAAGCAGACATTATGAAAGTTATTTTCATTGTTTTCATTTTATGATGTTATTGTGGCATTTATAGTTTGTCTCTTACCTTTGGGCTGTTTCTTACTGATGGAAATATTTAGATTTCATTCAGGTTTCCTGTACAATAACTCTTGATTGTTTTCTTTTCTTTTCTTTTTCTAAGAACTCTTCTCTGTATTATTTATTTGATATTTGATTTAAATCTTTTTTTTAAATATGAAATTTATTGTCACATGGGTTTCCATACAACACCCAGTGCTCATCCCAAAAGGTGCCCTCCTCAATACCCCTCACCCACCCTTCCCTCCCTCCCACCCCCCATCAACCCTCAGTTTGTTCTCAGTTTTTAAGAGTCTCTTAGGGTTTGGCTCCCTCCCTCTCTAACCTCTTTTTTTTTTTTTTCCCTTCCCCTCCCCCATGGGTTTCTGTTAAGTTCCTCAGGATCCACATACTCTTGATTGTTTTCAACCCCAAATCCCTCAATTTTAGAGTCAGTTGATGTTCATCTCTCCACTTGTTTCTTTTAGGTGATACTTTTAAATATAGATCCAGAATGATACGTAATGAATACGTCTTTGCTTTAATATCAATGAGGTGTATGTAATGTTGCCTGGGTTTGTGCTGTATCATATGAATAAGCTTTGCTAGACTTAGTCCTGCAAATACATTTATTACTTGATCTTGCTACCTGATTTCAGAAGATTGAAAACATTTTTCTCTCCGTGGGTAGTTATGTTTTATTTCCTTGTTATATGGTTGACAGAAATCCGAGATATTGCACATTCCTCCTTGCAGTTGGAGCCCACCTATGCCCCGTGCTGAGAGTGAGGCTCTGTGTCCCAGAATCTGTCCTTTACCACATGCACTGACTTGCTCCCATCTCCGTCCGTCCGCACATCTCCTCTCCAGGTCTTGCAGAAGGAATCTGCCTCTACAGCAGGAGGAAGGCCTGCTGTGCCGCCGTGCCTCCTCCCCAGCATGAGATCAGAGCCTGCTGCCTGTCCAAACTGTAGGCCACAGAGGGTTCTGGCTCCTCTCTCCCCTCCTCTCCCTTGGCCTCATTAATGGCATTTGGAAGATATTCTTTCCAGCCTTATTAGGTTCTATTTTTCTCTTTCTGTCTTGGTCCCTAAAGGAAACTGAAAGCCAGTACACAATGCTGCAGTGATCTCAAACAGCTAAATAGATGGCCCTGGAAAAATGAATCGCACAAATTGCTTCCTTCATAGAAGCCAAATTAGTCATCACCGGTGTTCTGCAACAAAAGGCATTTTCCTATACAGGTGCTTCAATAGACTGTCCACTATCTCCCACGTAATTATTTTCTTTATTCATTTGTATTTTATTTTTGCCACTTGTTAAAAACAATCATTTCAACTCTAATAAATGCCCCTTTTGTGTTCTTTGAATGCTTTTGGATTAAAAGGATACCTACAATTTTCCTGCTCTGATATACTTCTTTTTTCACCCAAGAATTTTAATCTAAATGTAGGAGAACGAGTCTTAATTCATATAAATCGTTGAGTAATACAATGAATAAGGCTCACAGTTAATTATCGGAAAAACAAAGCAGCTTGTAATGCTTTAATCACCAAGTCAATATATGGTGATACATATTTCAAATATCATTCCTTTTTTTTTTTAAACCTCCTGTCAACTTTGTTTAATCTCCTTGTAGCTCTCTTTTCAGAAATCTGTAGGGAAGAAATCTTTTTAAAGAATGGTATCAAACTGGTCTTTTTGGGCCTCTTACATAGTTGTCTGCTTGTCTAGTGCTGCCCTCTGGTGGCTATTTCTTGTATTACGTGTCATAGATTTTTCCAGTTCAGCCCGAGGCTGGGGGGGGGGGGGGGGGGATAATAAACTAACCATTTTTAAAGCGTATGCCATGTAGTTGACTTTATTTATATTTATTTTTTAGCCGTCAAATAAAATCTGTGGTCCAGAGCCTATTTCCCTCTAGAACATGCCAGGGGACAGAAATATTAAACCTGATTCAGGCATTCAGGCAGGCGCACATACTTCTTTATCAACCAGCTGGTGAGGTATGTTCCCTGGTTGGGCTGAACAGCTGTGGCAGAGAGGAAGTTAGCCTCACAGACCTAGATTTTCCCCATAACATGCTTCTGTTTCTTCTTAAAATATCCTTTCGCACTCTACACGTGGGTCTTACTGATAGGTCTGTGAAGCCTTCTCTCCGACTCCCAGGCTGAGGTAGGAATTGCTTTGTAGAGGTGACAAGCCAGCACTATTCCTCACATCCCTGGTAGCATCCCTGTGGTGCTCATACAAAGAGGTGGAGGAAGGAGGAGGCAAGTCAGAGTTTACTGACATTACCTTCCTATTCGTAAATCCCGGAGCTGCAGAGCCTTCTTTAAAACCCATCTGATAAACGTCCATATCCTGGAGGATATACTTGAGTGAATGACAAATAGTATTTGGTGTTGGCAGCTGCCTTGGGCCTGAGAGAAATTTCTAATTTGGAGTTAGTAGGAAGTGAGCTGGGGGAGGAGATGTCAGAAGGTAGAAGGGAAAGCGTATTTATTCTGCCCCTACCACACATGCAAGATGCTGTTATATCCTAGACGTGCTTTCTTCTCATTGGAACCCCATTTGTGAGGTGAACATTATTGTCCCTATTTACAGAGGAGGAACACCAGCTTCGAAAGGCTTAACCATTTCACAAGATCACACAGGTTAGAGTGGCTGAAATCTAGGTTGGCCTGACTGAGAGGCCCACGATCCTTCCAGAACACCGCAAGGTTGTGGGTCAGAGGGAAAGGCCCAGATCAGCGGCTAGAGGGGCGGCGGAGGTGGTTCGGGGGCTGACTGCTCTGGTTCCGGGCTGTGTTGTGTACATGCTGTGCGACCGCTTCCTTGAGTCATGCTGCTCTCCCCTGTAACGCAGGCTACGGGTGCGGTAGGAAGGGATAGTGGGGTGGGGACAGGGAGGTGCCAATTCTTTAAGATCCTAGGCTGGGCACAGCGTGTCTTCACTGGTTGAATATACAAGATGGACACTTGAGGAATATGCTAAAGGAGAGGGCGAGAGCCTTACTGGAAACTGTTGGTCTACTGTTTTCGGTTTTTTAAGAGAGAAATTAGGGACCCTTCTGACAACCAAAGCACAGGTGGGTTATACTCTCCTGAATTGGGGATGTATCCTTTAGTAGAGGGAGAGAGAGGAGTAGGATGGGGAAGGGGCTTTAACTGTATCTACAAATTCTATTCTTTTAAAAAATTTGGCAGGAATGCCTGGGTGGCTCAGTCGGGTAAGAGTTAAGACTCTTGGGTTTGGCTTAGGTCATGATCTCACGGTTCCATGAATTTGAGCCTTGTGTTGAGCTCCACACTGACAGTTGGAACGTACTTGGGATTCTCCCTCTCCCTTTCTCTCTCTCTCTCCCCCTCCCACGCACACACACACACACACACACACTCTCTCTCTCTCTCTCAAAATAAATAAATAAACTTAAAAAAAGATGGCGATAGCTGTAGATACTTGTTAAATCTGTGTAATGAGTGCGCCCAGATGTGCTATAATAGTTTATATTAGTTTTTCTATTAGTATATATCTATTTATATATAGTTTCCTATTTGACTTTTCATAATTAACAATTAAAACAATAAAAAGGGGCAGACACAATTCTACCCACTCTCCTTTCTTTTTTTCAAGTGACACAGTGTGAGGAAACTCCCTCCTAAAGACCATCCGTGTTCCAAGTGGACGGGACTCACAACTCACTCAATGAACAGAAGCGCACTGAAAGGCTTTTCAATCAAAGGCAATACCTAATCTTGCACCAGCCCACGAAGCCCGTGTGTGGAGATGTTACTGCTTCAAAGTTACCTTCATGTATAAGATTACAAACTGCTACAACAAGAGGGGTATGTAAAGTATTCTTTTCAACATACAGCCAGAGGGGAAAATAAGATTAGGCAAAGTCACGAAAGCTGACAAAATAACACAGAGTCTTTCAATAAAACCATGAAACTTAGTTGGAAGAGTTACATGACACCATAGAGGCTCTTCGTGGTTTGAAGACTCTCCTTCTGGGAAAGGAAATATAAGCCTGGGGTCACAGTCAACATTTCTAGCATCCTTTCTATTATTGAAAGCACATTTGTATACATGATCGTAATTGATTATCGCAGCTTCTCTGAGCCGCGAGGGAAACAAAGAAGTGGAGTCGTTCACGTAACTGCCTCGCTGGTTAGTGACAGAACTGGGCAGGTCCGCGTGTCCCGCCCAGAGGTCTGTTCTCACTGCATCCTTCCACGCCTGCCTCAGCCCCGCTTACACCTGTCACTTACCTGTTCATGAGACCACGTCCTTTCAGAACCGTCCTTGACACAGATATCCAACCTCAGCTCGGTGCCTGTGGCTCCGTGCTTGCTGTCCACGCAGAGATTTGCTGCCACGTTTCGAATCTGTGGAAAGAAGAAAGAATGAGCACGGGTTGGTTTTTATTGTATCCTTAGCTCCTGGCAATTCTGGTATCGATTCTGTAGCTGTTTTTTTGATTACTTGATTACCAAATGATGCTTTAAGTTTATATGGAATGTGGGGAGAAAAATCAGGTTTTAAATACAACATGGCCTAATGGGCATGTAAAAGAGCATGAAATGGGGGGCGCCTGGGTGGCTCACTCAGTCAAGCATCCGACTTCAGCTCGGGTCATGATCTCACAGCTCGCGGTTTGTGAGTTCGAGCCCCGCGTCGGGCCCTGTGCTGACAGCTGGGAGCCTGGAGCCTGCTTCAGATTCTGTGCTTCCCCTCTCTCTGCCTCTTCCCTGCTCATGCTCTGTCTCTCTCAAAAATAAACATTAAAAACAAAAACATGAGATGGTTCAAGGGCAAAACGGCAGCTGGCTGCAGCAAAGGGCTATGTAATAATGCAGCACAGGGAGCAGCTAAGTTCACGACTTTTATAAAATGGCTATTTTTTCTTCAGTGAGTTAAAAATTAAAAAAAAATACTTTATACATAGAGAGAATGCAAGTGTGGGGGAGGGGCAGAGAGGGAGAGAGAGAGAGAGAGAGAGACAAAGAGAATCTTAAGCAGCTCTAAGCTCAGCGTGGAGCCCTAGGCAGGGCTTGATCCCACGACCCTGGGATCATGACCTGAGCTGAAATCAAGAGTTGGAGGCTCAACCGACTGAACCACCCAGATGCCCCTCTTCAGACAGTTCCTAACTTGGAATTCATTGTCTTGTTGCCCCAAAGCATCTTCTACCATTTTCACCTTATCTGGGAGAAGAGATCAAATGTGAGGAAGGTGATGCGAGTACAGCGTGTGACCGAGATGAATGAATCCCTGAGCATCGCGTGGTTTTGTGCAGGTTATGGTAACCATGTTCCAGTTCGCCTGGAGGGTCTGTGCACCTGTTGTCACGTGTGGCATTTCTCCTGGATGATAAGCTATGTGTCACCCTGGAGTGTTAGTGAAACAAGAAAGATGGTGCTATTGGTAGAACACTATCCGGGACGAAGGTTCTCTGTGTAAAGTCTGAACTTTGGAAAGTTGCAGAATGAGTGACAAAGGACACTGATAATTCCTTACAATTATTGGATTAATACCGGTAAAAGGACCACGTAGTTCAGGATGGGCCGAGAGTGGACTATGAAAAGTATCAACAGAAATAGCCACAGAGAGAGTCTGGCCACGGAAACACGTCCCTTTGTCAAGTCTGGCTGTCTGACGGTTTCACCAATTATCCTGTTGACATCAGAACCACACCCTGTAGTACAGTTGGATATTGTTCGTGGCTAGTTGCTTAGGCATCAACGTTTAGATAAGCTCAATTATCTCAATCCTTTTGATGCCTTTATATAGCCCTGGATTATAATAATCCCTTTAGGTACTGTTCAGAATGGAAACAAGAACAGGATGTACTCAAGCGATAATTTTAGTCAAGACTCTTTGCCAAGAAGGAGTACGTAAGGTAGGGAGTCTCTCCGGGACAAAAGGATGGCTGAACCAGGCCTATTCCTACTGGGACAGGGGCAAAGGCAGAGAGAGGCTGTTATGAAATATACTGAGTGTCACAAAAGGAACAGATGATGCCTGGGTGGCATTGTTGCGGACAGAACAATTTCTTATCTCACTTCCTGTAGGAGTAGAGGTTGGTATATAATGTCGTTTGGGAGGGAATCAATGTGTGGTAGATATCAATTTCCTTATTCAGGGAATTTGGCAACAGCCCGGGTTCATCTTCCACTATTGGACCTCTCTGCTTTCAGGGTCACTGTCCCTAATGATAGAGGAATGTGAAATAATGTAGGACACAGGGCACCGGTTCTTAACCTAGTCTGGTCTGCAGACTTGTCCGAGAATCCAAAGAAAGCTATGGACAATTTTACAAAAACAAACTAACAAACCTGTAAGTGGAGACATGCCAGCACTTCTGTGTTCATTTTCCTGGAAACTACAGACCCCACAGTGGAACTCTGAGTTAGGGGAAATGCTTTCCACCCCCTCCTTGAAAACTACGTGTATCCTTCCTCTTTGTAAGGAAATCCTTAAAGACAGGGAATGAGCTTGGCTGCTGTCAAAGTGCACCTGAATCACTCTCACTTGGGCTAACTTTTCTCCACCTTCCGGAAACAAGTTCCAGGGAGGAATTTTACTAAGCCAAGCTTAAAATCAGCCTTGTGTAAAATCAATTCCTTGGTGTGTGATAGAATTTCTTTGGTGAAATAGAAACACCTGAAGGTCAAGAGTTTGCTTTTGCTATCGCTTACTGGAGCTGATCTGAGTCCAGCGTGTCCATTGTCTAAAGCTCTCTCTAACCTGAGGGCTGCCCGACAGGACTCTGGGCAAGACGCTTTTTCCATTGTTGGACCATTTAACTCACAGACACACTCTTAGAGATCCAGCATCGGTTTGTGCCAAAGACACCTTCGGGGCACTATTGTTCCCTCTGCTGGAGAACAGAAGCTCTGAACCACATTTAGGAAAACAACAGCTGCTTATGGTTTATGGCCATTTGGCCACAGAGACAGTGTGCCCTTCTCTGTCAGCTGGCATGGCACTCATTCACTGAAGGGGCCCTGCTCTTGGAGAAGGAGGACATAGGGCAGAAAAGAATATACACAAGCCAGGGACACTGAGTGGTGAATCTGCCAGATCTGCCCGTGGGTACACAGCAAGGCCCATCAGAGAGCCTCGTTTTATTTCTAAGCGCTGTGAGCTCCAAGGACTCTGGCAGGGATGGAGGAGATCATTTTCTAAACTCTTGAATTTTCTAAATTCTCACTCAAATGGCATCTGTGTAGACAATGGGATAAACTGTTTTGGGAGCCAAGTTGCAAGGTGCAAGGGCTTCATTGTCTACATCTGTGTAAATTCCAACACACAGCTGTGCCAGAGAAGAAATGGTAGGGAATACAGGGTGAGGTAGGCACCTGGGTGCAAGACTGGTATCAGGCCATCCTCACCGGCTTCTCTTTTCCTTTTCTTTTTATCTTCACCCCTTCAGCCCATGGCCATGCCCTCTCCTGTTGCTCACAAACACAACGCCGTCAAAACCATACGGAGGGCAAACGGATGGTCGCCAGAGCAGGGAGGCCTGGGGGGAGGGGCAAAATGGGCGAAGGGGAGTAGGAGATCCTGGCTTCCCGTTTGGGAATGAAGAAATCATGGGAATAAGAGGCACAGCACAGGAGATATCGTCAACGATACTGTAAGAGCAATATAACAGGACAGACCTATGCTTGTGGTGAGTATAGGAACATAGCAGAATTTGTGAACTTGTCCGATCCATAAGCTGTATACCTGAAACTAATGTAACATTGTCTGGCAACTATCCTCAAAAAAAAGAATAAAAATAAACAGGTGAATAAAATTCCAATGGAACTAATTCTGTTTTCCTTATTCGAGTGAAGTTAAAAAATAAAGATAAGAAACTTTATACAAGGCTTGTGCTTTTTCAATGCGGGCTCTGTATCTGGCTGAAAATGAGGCGGTTTTCACACATTGCACACCCCCAAACTAGGACACAGAGCGCTGAATAAATCTTATGACAGAACAGATACTTTTCATGCTTTATTCCTTTGATGTCCAGCTTCAGGGCTTGGCATCATTAAAACTGTGTCAAGAAATCCTGAGAGACACGGAACAGGATTAGAAAGTTAGGTAATGCTTGACTAGGACCGGGTGGGGAGCTGGAGGAAAATGTGGGAAAAGAGAATCATTATGTATGACAGGATTACAGAGATAATCTCCTTTTGGGCAAGGTTTAGGAAAAGGTCTGGCAGAGAGTGAAGAATGTCTTAGATATGCAAGAGAAGTCAGTGTCATCTTGAACATTTCTCCCCCCTCCCCAACACGGGAAGTTTTTAAAAAGAGGTGGAAGAGAGGGGGAGTGTGGTGTGAATGTCAACGTGGCTAGTAGGTGTGGGATTGGTAATTCTGTTGGTTGTTAAAGAGAGACTAGCCTGGGTGCCTGGGTGGCTCAGTCGGTTGAGTGTCCGATTTGGCCCAGATCATGATCTCACGGTTTGTGGGTTTGAGCCCCACATCCGTCTCTGTGCTGATAGCGCAGAGCCTGCTTCAGATTCTCTGTCTCCCCCTCTCTCTCTCTGCCCCTCTCCTGCTTGTGAACTCTCTCTCTCTGACAGAGAGAGAGAGAGACAGACAGAGACAGAGACTAGCCTCAGTTTAACAACCGAGCGCACGGGTTGCTAATTCCCCCCATATCAGGGTCTTTCAAGGAAGAAGTACTGGGTTCATGATTCATTCGATACGTTTTATAAAGTACCTGCTCTCCCACTCACTACACCACATACTGGGTATAGAGTGAATAATAAAAAAAAGAATCAGTTCCAGAGGGTAGGTGAAATGGGCAAACAGGGTCAAAAGGTACGAACTTCAGGTTATAAGTTCTGGGGATGTAACGCACAGTTAAGAATACTGTGTTGTATACTTGAAAGTTGCTAAGAGTAGATCTTAAACGTTCTCATGAGAAAAAATTTGTAACAATGTATTGTGATGGATGTTAACTAGCCTTACTATAGTGATCATCTCATAATACATATAAATATCCAAATCATTGTTGCACATCTGAAATTAATATAACGTTATATGTCAATTATCACTCAATAAAAAACATTTGATTAAAATAATTCTGAATTTAACAACAACAACAACAACAATGACAAAATTGGTCTCCTCTCTGTGCAGTTTGAGGTCTAGTGAGGACATCAGAGTGCACATGAGTGGAAGAAAGTCTCGAGAGTCCCAATATTTCTGGCTGTGAATTTTTAATATGGCAAAAGGAATCAAGACACTTCTTCATGGACGGCGGTTGGTTGTAGAATGCAAATCTGTGTGCCCAGCTAGAGAAAAAGAAGATGGTAGGTTACTATGGAGAGAGAACTGAGCGGAGACAGAGCGGATCTGGCTTCTGCTGTCCAGGCACAAAAGGAGTTTCCCCCACCCTACCCATGGCCATGCATTCCTTGTATACTTCATCCTCGTATAAAAAGTTAACTTTTAAGGAGTGCTTCTGAATGAAAGGTGCTTTGAGAAGCACTGATAGAGATTCCAAGGAAAACAAACAAACGAACAAACAAAAAAAAACAGCTTCTGCTCCCAAGGGGCCCACAACCTCAGAGGGGAGACGTCACTTGGGACGTGTGTTGTTAGATTGGTAAATGCTAAGTGAGGACTGAAGAGAAAATGAAAAGACCGCTTGGGGCACTTAGTAGAACTGGTTGGTGCTATTGGAAGGGGCTCTAAGAAGACCAGTAGAATTGAATCTTGAGAGAGAAAGACAGAAGGAGCCCGGAGCCGTAGGGGTCAGAAATGAACACATATATGGAGGTTTGGCAGAGCAAGGAAACGGCACACAATCATGGTTCAGCATGAGGTTTGTAAAATGAGGACAATCACGTCTCAGAGGGTGTTTGTAAAGATTGAACTGATACACGCAAAGCACTTAGCACAGTGTTAGTATACTGCAAGTGGTCAGTAAATGTTGGATACTATTTATTCACTTGTTTATTTTCTCGGCTATATCAACTACTACGGTGAATGTGGTGACGCCACAATCAAATCACATTTCTATTATACTGTGAGATGTCCCACAGGCACCTCAAATACAGAAAGACTACAGCTGAACAAGCTGTGGCCCATCACTCCAGACCCCTGCTTTAGTCCTTTAGATCAGCGGTTAACCTTGATGTTAGAAGCAGACATTCAAGGCCTCAGCCTGGCAACTTGGGTGGCACCTTATACACCCCCATATCTCGCCCCCCCCCCCCAGTTAGCTCCCTATGGATCCCAGCCCTTAATACTGAGCACCCCACTCCTTTTCTCTCCTTTCCAGTCTTCCAGGCTTTCAACATCTGTTTTTGTTTTTTTTTTTTAATTGCAGTGAAATATACATAAAATGAAGTTTGCCATTTTCTTAAAAAATTTTTTTTATGCTTATTTATTTTTGACAGAGAGAGAGAGACAGAGCATGAGCGGGGGAGGGGCAGAGAGAGAGGGAGACACAGAATCTGAAACAGGCTCCAGGCTCTGAGCTGTCAGCACAGCGTCCCACGCGGGGCTCGAACTCACAGACCGCGAGATCATGAGTTGAGCCGAAGTTGGACACTCAACCGACTGAGCCACCCAGGCGCCCGTAAATTTGCCATTTTTACCATTTTTAAATGTAAAACTCAATGGTACTAGGTACATTCAAAATTTTGCTGGGGCGCCTGGGTGGCTCAGTCGGTTGGGTGGCCGACTTCGGCTCAGGTCACCATCTCGCGGTCCGTGAGTTCGAGCCCCGCGTCGTGCTCTGTGCTGACAGCTCAGAGCCTGGAGCCTGTTTCAGATTCTGTGTCTCCCTCTCTCTGACCCTCCCCCGTTCATGCTCTGTCTCTCTCTGTCTCAAAAATAAATAAACGTTAAAAAAATTTTTTTTTTGCATAACTATGACTACTATCGATGTGCAAGATGTCTTTATCCCTCAAAATAGCAACTCGTAACCATTAAGCAATTACTTCCCCACTTCCCCCGCCTCTGGTAGCATCTATGATACTGACTATACATTTGCCTAATTTAAACACCTCGGTTAAGTGGAACCATACCATGTTTGTCCTTTTGTGTCATGCTTATTTCACTTTGCATAATGTTTTCATGGCTTATCCATATGATAGCATAGATTAGAACTTTGTTTCTTTTTAAGACTGATACTGTATGTAATATACATATTAATACACATATATATCCCATTTTGCTTATCCTTTCATCCACTGAGGAAGACTGGGGTTGCTTCTACCTTTTGGCTATCGTAAAAACTGATGTTGTGACTATTGGCATACAAAGGCCTGTTTGCATACTTGTTTTCAGTTCTTTTGGGTATATGTCTCGGAGTGGAATCGCCCAGGTCATATGGAAATTCTATGTTTACCTTTCTGAGAGGCCGCCATGCTGTTTTCTGTAGCGGCTGTACCGTTTGACATTCCTACAAGAATGTACAATGGTTCCAACTCCTTCACATGCTTGCCAATGCTTGCTGTTTTCTGTTTTTGATAATAGCCATGCTAGTGGGTGCAAAGTGGGATCTCATTATAGTTTTGATTGCATTTCCCTAATGAGTAATGATATCGCATACCTTTCCATGTGTTTATTGGGCATGTCCATGTGTTCTATGGAGAAATGTCTATTCAAGTCCTTTGCCTTTTTTGAATTGGGTTATTTGTTTTCTTGTTGAATTGTAGGAGGTTTTAAAAACGTTCTGGATATTAATATCTTATCAGATACATGGTTTGCAAATATTTTCTCCTATTTTATAAGGTTGCCTTTTCATTCTATTGGTAGTGTCTTTTGATGCACAAATGTTTTTATTTTTAATCAAGTTCGATTTATCTATTTTAATCTTTGTTGCCTTTTTTTGGTGTCATATTTAAGAAACCATTGCCAAATCCAATGCCATGAAGATTTTTCCCCTGTTTTATTCTAAGAGTTTTGTTACCTTGTGTTTAGGTCTGATCCACTTTGAGTTACAATTTGTATACTATATAAAATGAAGTTCCAACCTCATTCTTTTGCATGTGGATGTATTATTTGGTAGGGTTACCATAACAAAGTACTATCAACCTGGTGGCTTAAACAACATAAATTTATTTCATCACAGTTCTAGAGGCTACAATCCTGAGATCAAGGTGTTGGCAAAGTTGATTCTTTCTGAGGGCTGTGGGGGAGAATATGCTCTATGCATCTCTCCTAGCTTCTAGTTTATGGCAATCTTTGACACTGTTTGGCTTGTAGATGCATCACCCTGATTTCTGCCTTTATGTTTACATGGCATTCTCCTCCTGTACATGTCTGTGTCCAAATTTTCTATTTTTATGAGGACGCCAGTCAAACTGGATTAGAGGCCAACTCTACTCCCATGTGACCTCATCTTAACTGATTACAACTGCAACAACCCTCTTTCCAAATAAGGTTATATTCTGAGATACTGAGATTAGGATTTCAATGTATGAATTTGGGGAGACGTGACCTACTAACAGTGGGTATTCAGCCTTCCCAGAATGATCTGTCCTTTTTCCATTGAGTGATATGGGTGCTCTTGTCAAAAAATCATTGACCACATAAGTGAAGTTTTATTTTTGGGTTCTGTGTTTTATTCCATTGGTCTATGTGTCTGTCCTTAGCCATGCTCACCTCCCCTTAGCTTCCTTGAGATATTATTGATACATATATTTTTTTTAACGTTTATTTATTTTTGGGACAGAGAGAGACAGAGCATGAATGGGGCAGGGGCAGAGAGAGAGGGAGACACAGAATCGGAAGCAGGCTCCAGGCTCTGAGTCATCAGCCCAGAGCCTGACGCGGGGCTCGAGCTCATGGACCGTGAGATCGTGACCTGAGCTGAAGTCGGACGCTTAACCGACTGAGCCACCCAGGCGCCCCTATTGATACATATTTTTAAAGTTTACTTATTTATTTTGAGATAGAAAGAGCATGGGTGGGGGAGAGGCAAAAAGAGGGTCAGAGAGAGAATCCCAAGCAGACTCTGTGCTCTCAGTGTGGAGTCTAATGGGGGCTCGCTCTCATGGACTGTGATCATGACTTGAGCTGAAACCAAGAGTCAGTCACTTAACTGAGCCACCCAGGAGCCCTGAGATATTTTTGGTATCATAACATGTATAAATTTATGGTATATAACATGATTTGATACACGTATATATGCAGAATGATTGCCACATTAAGGTTAGTTAACACCTCCATTTTCTCATGTAATTACCTTTTTGTTGTGTGTGTGTGGGGGGGTGAAAACATTTAAGATTTACTCTCCTAACAACTTTCAAGTGTATAATACAGTAGGGTTAGTTATAGCCACTATGCTATATGTTAGATCCCTAGAACATATTCATTTTACAGCTGGAAGTCTGTGTCTTTTGATCAATATTCCCTATTTCTCCTATACCCCATCCCCTGGCAACCACAATTCTATTTTCTATTTCTATAAGTTAAGCTTTCTTTCTTTCTTTCTTTCTTTCTTTCTTTCTTTCTTTCAAATATTTTTTTAATGTTTATTTTTGAGAGAGTGACAGAGTGCAAGTCGGGGAGGGGCAGAGAGAGCAGAGAGAGAGGGGGAAGCACAGAATCCAAAGCAGGCTCCTGGCTCGAAGCCTGACAGGGGCTTGAACCCATGGACCACGAGATTATGACCTGAGCCGAAGTTGGATGCCCAACCTACTGAGCCATCCAGGCGCTCCAAACAATTTGTTTAATTTTATTTTTAAGCTTATTTATTTATTTGGAGGGAGAGAGAGTGGGGAAGGGACACAGGAGAGAGAGAGAGAGAGAGAGAGAGAGAGAGACTCACTAGCAGGCTCTACACAATCAGCTCAGAGCCTGATGAGGGGCTTGAACTCATGAACCTCGAGATCATGACCAGAGCTGAAATCAAGAGTCTCACGCTTAAATGACTGAGCCACCCAGATGCCCTGAGAATTACATAAAACTGTATATACACCTTCCCCTAATTCATTGGAAACTCAAAAAAATTTTTGAAGTGTTTTTAGAAATTAAAACAAATATACAAATAGAAAATGCTAAAAACGCTTGCATTATCCTTGCAAGACCTTTTGCTTTTTAACGTCTGTCTCATGGCCATCACAGCAGTTTTGCTTGAATGGATCCCCTCCATCTCTAGTTCCTCCACGCCAGGGGCATACAATGACTGCTGGCAGGGACCAACTACTGCCTTTCCTTGAAATTATGCCCACAGAGAATTTCTTCCTATCTTATGCACATTTTCCTCTGCTGAATTTACCATAAATGTAATTGCTTTGGCATCTTTCTCTTGCTCTGGGACTTTCTAGAACTACTCATTTCAGAAGCCTGGCTTACATTATGCAAGAAAAAGCTGAGCCTGTGGCAGAAATATCACCATAGGGCCTTCAGATTTGTATGTGTTCTGCTCTAAATCGTCGATTTCTAAAACTATGTCCTGCCACTTGAAGTATTGTGAGTATTGTTTGTGAAACACATCCAGCATCAGAACAGAACTTTTGAGTTAAGTGTTATTTGCCAGAAACAATCTGATTTTCACAAACAGATGCAGAGGAAGATTTGTATAAATAAGCCACTTTTTATTGGGCTTAAGATAAGCAATTCCTCTCTAATAGAAGGACAAAAAATTACAGTACTTACTTCATACTCAACTGAGTGCTTTTACAACCATTATTTCCCTTCTTAATCTGCACTATGACCACGCTGTGCATTCATTCACATCTGCAACTGAGGCTCTGGGACAGTAAGCGGTTTGTCCAAGATTATAAAACCAGTAGATGGCGGGCAGGGTCTGTACCCATGTCTCTGATTCCTAGACCCATGATCTTCATATGAAATTGTGGTAATAGTTATAATTAATTCACCAGAACAGTGCAATTTTATGTGTTAAACCTGTGGCAAATGCTTTACTGAGCTCAAAGGAATATATGGAGATTAAAGAAGGCTCTGAATCCTTGGGTTTAGAAAAGAAGTGATCCTAGTCCCAAATTGGGTTGGAGTCTGATCCAGATAGAGAGGCCAAAACGGGGTTAGAAATAAAATCACTTGGGGCACCTGGGTGGCTCAGTCGGTTAAGCGGCTGACTCTTAATTTCAACATAGGTCACGATCTCACAGTTTGTGGGTTTGAGCCCCATATTGGGCTCTGTGGTGACAGCGAGGGGTCTGCTTAGGGTTTTGTTCTCTCTCTCTCTGCCCCTCCCCTGCTCGTGCTTTCTCTCTCTCTCTCTCTCTCTCGGTCAACATAAATAAATAAACTTAAAAGAAAAAGAAAGAAAACCACTTTAACACTCAGGAGCTTTGGTAAAGCCCTTGGCCGAGCCAAGGGATGAAGAAGTGATAATCAAGTCATTGAGGTCCACGACTGAAGGGGCATACGTAGGTGGTTGCCTATGTGACTGGATTCTACGAAGGCTGTGGTGGTATTAGAGAAGGAACCCTGGGGGGTTAAGAGAAGAAATCATATCCTCATCTTTGAATGAGTTTCTAGACTTTGAATCTGAATTTCTTAAAATGTCCATTTTCTGAAAAGTCAGAAAGTGGCAGAATAGTGACAACTTTACTCTGACCTATACAGTTGACTAGAAAATACCTACTTCTGTGTCCAACAGCCAGTTATATCCTTTGTTAAGCAGACAGTATGGAACAATTTTGATCTTTTGAACCCAGAACATGTAAACTTGAATGCTTAGAAACAATGAATTGATTTTTAGGTTGGATTTCTTTCCTTAAGTTCTGGTGTTGGAATTTCATAAAGTCAAGGAAAAAAGTATTTTAGTATATATCCTCTTGTGGGTATACTGCAGGAATGGAGACACTGTCTGATGAGGGAAAGCCCAATAATGTTTGGTAGAACAAAGATTTTTGAAAGCTCAGGTGATAATTATTCATGTTTTGGTATGAATCACACACACATGTGTAATGAGATGAAACTTACATGCATGTGCTGCATGTCAGGAACATGAAAAAACACATATTTTAAAAGTTGTAAAAAGTGGGGGGGGGGTGCCTGGCTGGCTCAGTCGGTTAATTGTCTGACTTCTGCTTAGGTCATGATCTCGTGGTTTGTGGGTTCAAGCCCCATGTCGGGATCTGTGCTGACAGCTCAGAGCCTGGAGCCTGCTTCAGATTCTGTGTCTCCCTCTCTCTCTGCCCCTCCCCTGCTCATGCTCTGTCTTTCTCTCCTTCAAAAATGAATAAACATTAACATTTTTTTTTAAAGTTGTAAGGAATAACTTAAGAGAAGAACAGATTTACTTCTGTCCTCCCTTTCTCCTTGCATAAATTAAAGGTGGACCATAGGAGAGAAAATAAGATCCAAAGGAAAATTTTATAGTGAGAGTTCAGACTATCTACAGGAAAACTTGCCAAAAGGATATCTGAAAATCAAAAAAGGCATTGTAAGTCAGGAGTTAATATGAGTTTTCCTGTGTTCTTTGGAGGGAAGGAATCTACAGGAAGACATGTCCCCATGATGCTAATAATAACATTACATTGCACCTGAGTGAAGAGATTTAAAAGCAGGAAATACCACTCTGAAGGCAAATGCAAACGACGGGAGGAGCTGGCTTGGGTGCTGGGAAGGCGCCGTGGCTCCATTTCAGCCCCAGCTTGTGGGAAGAAACCCCAGAATGGACTGGAGCCAGAAATGGTTAGACCTCATTGCTCCTGTATTGTCACTCAGAAAATGACACGGAGCCATTTCCTCAGACTGAGCCACAGGGGGCTAGTCGAGCACCTCATCTTTTAACTAATGTCTTTCATTTCTTTCCTGGAGTGCTATTTTATGAATACAAACACTTTCCCCAATGGTTAGATTTATCTATGAATTGCCAATAAATCTAAGATTTGCTCCAGTTCCAGTATAATCATGAAAAGCCACTTTTAGTATTATCCCTAAAGCCAAGGGCATTAAAAATAAAGCAACTTCTTAGTACTTGAGAAACTATTCACACAACATAGCGTCTAGATAAAATAATTCTTCCTTCCGATTCAGGTCAGATTGTTGAAATGCGGACAGGTTTAAAAGCTTGTCGAATACAGAGATGCCAAGCTCTTGTGTAAAATTTAGAACCGTTAGTTAATGAAGATCTGCAATCAAAATTATGGGTTGATTCTGAGAAGGATGTGACCCTTTGGTCCTGGACAGGATTGCAGCCAAGATCCCTGAGACACATGATAATCTATGGGCTTTTAAAGTTCTCTGGAGAAGTAGATTCTCTTGAACTCATTCTTGAGTTTTATAGTCATCCCTCTAAAGAAGTTCAGCAAATTGTCCTTATTTTCAAGTAAGATAATTCGGGGTCTGAGTTTTCTCTTATAAATTTCTCCACTGTTAAACACAGCCAGCATATTAAAAGAGGTGACTTGGGTCTTTAAGGGGAAAAAAAGATGGAAATGTCAAATTGCATTTGGGATACTGAACTGGAATGTAATATTTATAAAATATTTCATGGTATAATTACTTCCTTACAATGTTTCTCTGTGGGCCCTACATTATGAAGCCATATCATTTCCATTTTGTAGCCGAGGTAACTGAGTAGTGGTAACAATATTTCCACTCTCCTTCTTACCTCCTGCTGCAATCAAACAAGTGGGGAGCAAAAATAGCAAGAATTGAAGGCCCAGCCTTGAAATTCTGAGTTACACTGACCATCATTCCATCACTGTGTCCCGCAGTAAGAGAAATTCATGCAAAATGCATGAAGACTACTGATTAATATTTCCTATCCAAAAGCAAATGTACTCCCTTCAAACCAGTGACATCAGATATTCCTCCCTGGGGCACCATCTTATGTAACAGTTAGTGTAATGATCTCAAAATGCTTGGATCCCCTAGCCAGCTTTCTGAACAATAACCTTACATCTACTTTTAATCTAAGCATTTTATGAAATGTCCCTCCTCTGGAATTTCTTAACTGTCAGTGCAGTTAATCAGATTCAGTGGGTGGATAATTCTGAGAATGAGCAGGCTGAGGTTCGATAAGATCGTGATATGAATGGTGGGTGTCCAGAGCCAAGAGTTACCCCTTCTTTGGGAGAGAGTGAGACTGTATTACTCCCTGAAAATAGAGCAGAACAAAAACCACAACAAAACAATGCAGAACCAAGCACGCAGTTCTCAGAGAAACTCCACGTGAGTCTAGCTCTCGTCTAGCGAGTCTGGGTACATGCACAACCCAAACAGCCAGTCCGGGCAATTTCAAGTGAAAGTCGGGTAAGCCCCATCTCAGGGCCAGGGGACTTTGGGAGGCCAGCGAGGGCTGACTCTTCGTCTCTGGAGGGGCTTGCAGTGTTATCTCAAGCCTGTGAGGCTCTCTCGGGGAGAAGTTACACTTCCGTTGTTGCTATAACCCCAGCACCTGTCAGTTTTTAGTGTGTAATGTATTAGTCAGCTAGAGCTGCTCTAGCAAAACACCGTATGCTGGGGGCATCAACAACAAATTTGTTTCTCAGTTCTGGAGGCTGGAAGTCCAAGATCAAGGTGGAGGCAGAGTTGGCTTCCTCTGAAGCCTCTCTCCTTGGCTTGCAGATAGCTGCCTTCTTCCTGTGTCCTCACATGGTCTTTTGTGTATGTGCAGGAACTCCTGGGGTCTCTTCTTATAAGAACACCAGTCCTACTGGGTTAGGACCCCATGCTTATGACCTCCTTTACCCTTAATTACCTCCTTAAAGGCTCTATGTCCTAATATATTGTTGAAGGGTTAGGGTTTCAGAATATTAATTTGGAGGGAGGGGCACAATATAATGTGAATATAATTTCAACATAATCATATGGGGAGGGTCCATAACATACAGTGCTTAAGTTGATAACTGCCTTTTGAATAAAGAAGATGGTTAACTACTTTTCTTGATAGTTTCTCTGCTGATGAATAAGAAGGGTCAGGACAGCTATTTATTATTATTGTTGCAAATGATCTTAGAGCTTCACAAAGAGGCTCCCCCAAAGATTGCATGTTTCACATGATTTAAAGGAAATTTATTGCTAGAAGTTTTTGTTGGATATGTTTCATATCCACTTTCCATACTACACATATATCAGACCTAGATTTCTAGAGTCTCAAAGCCACTTGCTTTTTGCATTCATCTCTCAACTCCTTACCAAAATCCTGACTCATCTGTTTTTATTGCTGGAATTAGGTTATGGGCAAAGCTCCAGCAATGACTTTTTGAGCCACAGGTGGCCCTCCAGCTGGATGTGATACTTGTCTCGTTTATATTTTGAGCCTAGTTTAACTCTTTTGATTCAAGGCTCTCAGTGTCATTTTATGTAAGGGATTTTAAACTTTTTTGGGGGTCACAGTCTATCTTTGAGAATCTTGCAAAAGCAATGGCCTCGGGCGCCTGGGTGGCACAGTTGGTTGAGCGGCCGACTTCGGCTCAGGTCATGATCTCGCGGTCCGTGAGTTCGAGCCCCGTGTCGGGCTCTGTGCTGACAGCTCAGAGCCTGGAGCCTGCTTCAGATTCTGTGTCTCTCTCTCTCTCTGCCCCTTCCCTGCTCATGCTCTGTCTCTTTCTGTCTCTCAAAAATGAATAAACATTAAAAAAAATTAAAAAAAAAAGAGAAAGCAATGGGCTCTCCAGAAAAATGAACATATATACAGGCACAAAACATCCTTGCTTTATACATCCGGTGGCCCTTAAAGCCTGCTTCACATGTTTATTGTGTATACAAATTTCTTTGCAACACCAACACAGATACACGAGAGCTTGGAACTTGCCTTTCGGGGCACCTGTGGGATACTTTCCCTGTACCCATGGCATTGGTGGATTAGAAAATGGCTGTAGTTTTTGCTTAAAAAAAATAAACAACAACCGACAGATGTCTTATGCAAAAACATTCTCAATTATTGTCTTGTATGATTGAGTTATGTATTGCCCCCTTCGTCCATATGTAATGCAAATCAGGGTTTCAATGACTGTAAATAATAATAGCTCACCTTTTATTGAGACCTTGCTGTGTTAGAAACTAGGCCAGGTGCTTTCTATAGATTATTTCATTTAATCATCACAACAACTTGATGAGTTGGGCACTGCTATTACTTCTATTTTGCAATAAGGAAACCAAAATATATCTGTTTCCTGTAGCTGCTGTAACAAATTACCCCAAATATGGTAACCTAAAACAATAGAAATTTATTCTCACAGTTTTGGAGGCCAGAAGTCCACCATCAAGGTGTTGGCTGCCTGTGCTCCTTCCAGAAGCTCTAAGAAAGATTTTGTTCCTTGTTTCTTCCGGCTTCTGGTAGATGCTGGCATTCTTTGGCTTGTGGCTACTCACTCCATTGTCTGCCTGTGTTCACATGGCCTTCTCCTCTTCTCTTTGAGTCCCTTCTCTGTGTGTCCGTTATAAGGACACTTGTCATTGGATTTAGAGTCCACCTAGATAGGATGAGATCAGTATGATCTCATCTTAAGAATCTTAACTTAATTTCACTGCAGACTCTTTTTCCAAATAAAATCACATTCATAGGCCCTGGGAATTAAAATGTGGACATACCTTATTATGGGCCATCATTCAACCTGCTTTAATTGATAGGTTGCAATAAGTCAGTGGCAGACCTAGGATTCCAACTCTTATATTAGGGCCTCAAGAAAGCCCCACACTTACTAATGTCTTCATTAGTAAGGAGACTTCAATGTCTCCTCTTGGCTAATTATCAGTCAGAGGTGCAGTTATACCATGTGCTGACTGGCCACTGTCTGGCTGGTCAGGGCTGTTTGATAGCAGTCTCAGTTCTAGAAGAACTATGAAGCTGACTTACATAAAGAAAAGAAGTGAGGCCAGGACAATAGAGCCAACTATCATTTAAGGAGCAGAGTGTTGACCTCAAGTTGCTTTTCTTGGATTCTGGGGTGGGATACCCCATGGAGGCCGTGCCATGGGAACAGAAGATAGAGGGCTCAGGGGAGCCTAGGAAGCCTGATAAACTGTAGTTGGGACCTCCCTCCCACCCCAGGCAAGAGGCAGTGCTCTTGGGGGAAATATTTGACTAAAATATTATGCATGCTGAAAGAAATCAAAGAAAACATAAATAAATGGAAAGATATCCCATGTTCATAGATTGGCAAACAATATTGCTAAGATATCAATACTAATGTGACCTACAGACTCAGTGCAGTTCCTATCAAAATCTCAATGATATTTTTTGCAAAAGTGAAAAAAAATCAATCCTTAAATTAATATGAAATCTTAAGAGGTTCAAATAGTCAACACAATCTTGATAAAGAAGAACAAAGTTGGAAGACCTACACGTCCTAATTTCAAAACTTACTATTTAATGCTTCAGTAACCAAAACAGTTGGTGTTGGCATAAAGATGAACATATAGATCAGTGGAATAGAATGAAGAGCCCAGAAAAAAAAACCCCACCATATATGGTTAAATGATTCTCCGCGAAAATGAAAGTTCATTCAGTGGGGGAAAAGAATCTTTTCAACAAATGGTTTTGAGAAAACTGCATATCCACATGCAAAAAGATGAAGTTAGACCCTTCCCTTACACCATGTACAAAAATTAACTCAAAATGGATTAGAGACCTCAATGTAAAAGCTAAAACTATACAACTTTTGGAAAAAAACATAGTAGAAAAACTTTTCAGCTTTAGATTTTCCAATGATTTTTGGATATGACACCAAAAACATGGGTAAAAAAAAAAAAAAGAAAAAGAAATAGATAATTTAGACCTAATCAAAGTTACAAAACCTTTGGGTATCAGAAGACACTATTATCAGAGTAGAAAGTACATAATGGGAGAAAATAGTTGCAAATCATGTATCTCACAAGATGTTAATATGCAGAATACCTAAAGAATTCCTAAATGCCAACAACAAAAGCTGAATAATCCAATTCGAAAATGACCCAAGAGCATATGAAATGATGTTTACCATCACTAATTATTAGGGAAACGCAAATCCAAACCACATCGAGATACTCCTTCACATCCATTAAAATTATTATAAACAAACTAGAAAACAACAAATCTTGGTAAAGATGTGGATAAATTAGAACACTTATGCATCGCTGGTGGGAATATAAAATGGTGCAGTTGCTATAGAAAACAGTATGGTGGTTTCCAAAAAAAATTAAACTTGTAATTATCATATGCTCTAGCAATTCCACTTTTGGGTATATACATAAAATAATTGATAACAAAGGCTTGAATAGATATTTGCACACTCATATCATAGCAACAGCATTCACAGTAGCCAAACTGTGGAAACAACCCAAGTGTCCATTAACAGATAAATGGATAAACAAAATGTGGCATATACATACAGTGGGATATTATTCGGCCTTAAAAAGGGATGAAATTCTGATACATGCTGCAACATAGATGAACCTTGAAGACATTATGCTAAGTGAAATAAGCCAGCCCCTAAAGGACAAACCTTGTATGATTCTACTTACAGGGGGTACCTAAATGGTCAAATCCATTGAAATAGAAAATAGAATAGAGGTTACTAGGGGCTGTGGGGAGGGGGAATGGGGAGTTGCTTAATAGGTACTGAGTTTCAGTTGGGAAAAAGAACAAGTTCTGAAAACGGATGGTGGTGATGATTACACAATAATGTGAATGTACTTAATGCCACTAAACTGTACACTTAAAAGTGGTTAAAAAAGGTAAATGTGTATTTTACTATAGTAAAAAAAATGCAGTGCCTATTTGATGATGATGAGAGGAAGCCAAGCTGTGGGAGAGTGGCAGGTCATACAGGCAGGACCTAATTTCTTTGCTTAGCAGTGGATGCTAGAAGAAACTTGTATTCCATAGGTTTCTGAGTGAATACAGTTTTCTCAGAGTATTTAGGAATCACTATATCTCACACCAAGGAGGCATTTGGCACCCATTTTACACATAAGGAAAAAGTTACATATATATATATATATATATATATATTTAAATTTATATAATTATCTGTTCCTCTGTGATGGGGCATAATTATCTTAGGAGAGAGAACTGTCTGGAAATTCCCTCAAAGGAGGAATTATTTTTGGTTACAGGGAAGATATTAAGACCAGCTGTAGATAGTTGCAAGTGGTAAGCATTTTTATTTTTATTTTTCTCTCTCTAATCCTGTTTTATTTGAAATGAACTCTCTTCCAATCCATACTAACTTCTTTAGAAACTAACCAAGATTGCTTTCTTAACCTACAACTCAAGTAGTCACAACCAAGCTTTCTAGCCGTAACACGGGGTTTTGTAACCAAGCAGGGCGGCTCAAAAGTTTTGTTTTTATTTTTGTTTTTTTAAATCTTCATTTATTTATTTTTGAGAGAGAGAGAGAGAGAGAGAGAGAGAGAGATTGTGAGTGGGGGAGGGGCAGAGAGAGAGGGAGAGAGAATCTCAAGCAGGCTCTGAATCGTCAGCACAGAGCCCACACAGGGCTCGAAATCATGAATGGTGAGATCATGACCTGAGCCAAAATCGAGAGTTGGAGGCTTAACCAACTGAGCCACCCAGGCGTCCCTCAAAGGGTTTTTACAATGAGAGAGAATATTCTAATAAGCTAGAAGAGGCAAAGTCTGCTTTTAAATTCATAAGCAATTTTATAATTCATTTGGAGAGGGAGAGATTGAAAGAGAGAGAGAAGCAATAAGGAGGATTTGAAAAATAGGATCCTTTTGCCTTTCTCTGCTCAGTGTGACCCCGGTATAGGCAACATACATATGAACTTGAACTCTTCACCTTCTGCCCTGACCAAATTGCTCACTCAGAATGTCACGATTGAGCCTGACACTACTGAAAAAATTTCTTTTCCATAGTCAATGTTCTTGTTTTATTTAATTTTTATCTTCTACCAAGAAAAGTTTCTGGACATATGAATTCTCAGACAAGGCAAAAACAATTTTCTTCAGGAAAGAAGATTTGCTCACTTTCACTTTGTCGTGAAAGTGATGTGGGTACGGAATACTTTTAATTGTAATTTTTGATATGGAGTACTTTACATTTTAATTACCAATAGCTGTAGCAGACACAGAATTATGATCTTTGGGTAGTTCTGCCTTCCTTTGGCTTTGGGATGTCCAGAGACTGTTCCAGCAATAACAACAACTCTAGGTACTGTTAGCCATTGATTTAAATGTGCAAGTTACTGCTCTGGGACTCCCGCCACCATGCTTAGGAAGACCGCCACTGCAGGACGGACAGGTGACTTCTGTTGGTTGCTTGCCATGTGCCGGACATTGAGGTAAGAACTTTACAGGAATCATTACAGTTAATCCTTAACAAACTCTATAATGTAGGGACTGTTACTCTCATTTTACTACTGAGGAAACAGAGATTATAAAACTTCCCTGATTCTAACCTAGTTGGTAAATGTTGGAGTTGAAATTGGAACAGAGGTGTCTGGGAATTCAGAAGAACTGAGGATGTGTACTAACCTATAAGGAACTGAGAACAGCAATCATCTCCTGTTTGCCTCCACATTGTGCATCGTGCCTTACCTGCAGCAGAGTGGGCTCAGCTTGAGTTTGTGGAATTTAATACTTTATTGATTATCTCAAATTTTAATTTGGACATTGCTGCAATGTGGCATTTTGTATGCTTATTTTATGCACTTATACCTGGTAGCCTCTTAATATAGGGGATGAATTGTGGATTTGCTCTTTTTGGGGGATACACAGGCTAGTCCCTGGGAGTACAGAAGAACACCGTGTTCCAATTCTGTCATGCCCTGCCATGTTGTGGTTGTGGAGATGTCTCATCATCAGAAGTCATGGTGTGTGTGAAGTGTCTTTCCTTCAAAATCATGAAAGCCCCTTGTTCTCATTATAGCTCACTAGTCTTAAGCCATATAAGAGCAAAAACTATGTCTCATGCATTCACCAGTCATCCATTGTGATGAGTACAGTGCCTGGCCCATTAATATTTGCCAAGGGAAAAAAGGTGAAGAAGAACGAACACTTGACAGGTCAGATAACAGCTATGTAGGGTCACCTGAAGGAGACAGGATAAGGAGCAGAACTACAATGACCTACTCAATGGAACAGCATAAAAAAGAGAAAGATGTGTTGATTAGAAGGGGTGGTCAGTAATGGAAGGACAGAAAACAAGTGACCAGGAAATGAATGCGGTCAGTGGCCATTCGTATGCTACCCAGGGTAACCACCTATATATGGTAAAGATGCCCTGTCTCAATGGAAGTGGTGTCCTTAGGATGCAACTGGAGGTGGGAGGTTGTAACTAACAGACTTCAAGTGTTCTTATTAGCAAACCAACCCACTGGCCATGAAATATTCTCTTTGTCTCTGTTCTGATTGCATGTTCGTCAAACAACTGTTTGACTCCTGTGTAGTCTGCTTACACGGAGACAATGTGCTGACAATATGGACTTCACATTTTTCTATCTCCCTTGACAGCGATTTATCATGCAAAATCAATAGAGAGATTCCCAATGAACATCTGGTGGATACGGAGCATTCTGAGGTCCAAGTACTGGTTTTATTCACATGTGGATTTCTGAGCTTTGTGACAGTTGTAGTTTTTTTCATTGACAATGAATAGTGGACATTTTGGTATTGTTCTCAGCCCCTGTGCATTTTAGCTGGGGGAGAATCAGCCTCTGGGGATTTGATCATTGAAAGCACAGGAAGAGAGTAAGTTTCTGGAGCTTCAAAGAGGAGTGTCAATTTCATTCATCCAGCTTTTTCCTCAGCCTGGTGCCTCTTAAACCTTTCCACATGGATCAGGCTGACAAACAGGGGACCATGTGTCTGGGAGGTCAGCAATCTTGGATTGAAGTACATTTTCTTGAAGAACTCTTTCATTGTTTAAAAATGTTGTATATGGTGCATTCTATTCTGTAACATACTCGTTTCATTTCATTGTTATTTTCCTGTTAACTTTTAAGTAAAATGAATGCTTCTGGGAAGATACACAGTAGTTTCCTATGGCTCCAGATGCTCCTGGGCTCATGGTTGAGTGCTCTCTCAGGGTATGCTTATGTATGTTGGAGAAGTCCTGCTTTAGACACCTGTGTACCATTTCCAGGTCAAGATATCTGTGTCTCAGGACTTTCTAGTTCCATACTCTGTGGCTATTTTAGTTCCTCTAAGTAGAATTATTTCTTTATGCCAGAAAATGAACTGATTTTTTTTGCCCCAGATTGCTACATGGCAATTTTGGTCGTGGTGACTAGCATATCCTGTGAACATGGTTTGACAGTCAGTCTTTTCCATTCTCTTTTTGGAAAAATACCAGTGTGGTGTCTATCGCGATCCAGTTAAATGACGGATAAGATTGGACTATATGTTTCATGTGCATTTGGAGGATTAAACCAATTCCAGTAAGCATTTTGAAAACATAAACTATTTCTATAAATTTCAGTAATCATGGTATGAGTTCAACAGTTAATTTTACTAGTGAGAAGGAAGAAAGTCCTCTAGGCAGTAACCAGTGCTCTATGAGAGAAACGAGAAAGAAGGAGAGGAAAGACAGAGAGAGGGAGGTGTTCTGGCAGACAAAAAGGTACCCTCTGCTCATATTTTACATAGCATTTTGTCTCATGTTATTCCATACTGGCTGTAAGATAGAGCTAATAAATATTCTAAGTATAAAATTTGAGTAAAATATTATATTATTGAGGCATTATGCCATTCAAACATAATAGGGCATGATGATGTGTTTCAATATAATGATTTTAGCTCTAGGGTACACATAAAATAAAAATGCTCGTGTCCAGCTATGCCTGCAACATCACCAAAATATATGCTTTTGCTTTCTCTTCCCCTATTGTTATTATGTTCCCACATACCTTCCGAAGAAACACATTTGAAAATACTCTTTATTACGAAGATCTCTATACACCTGATCTTTGAAAACCATCAGCATTTTGGCATGCTTGTTCATCTAGTCACTTCTCAATCGATTTCTTTTTTTTTGCTGGGGAATTTTAAAGGAAATTCTACATGTCCTGTCATTTCACCCCTAAGGATGTTAGTAAGCTTCTCCAGGCGAGAGGGAGAGAAAAACAGAGAGAAAATAGGAAGGCAGAGAGCTGGAGGAAGGAAGAGAGAGAGAGAGAGAGAGAGAGCGAACAGGGGAGAGTGAATTTTCTCATATAGCCACAAATTAACAATAATTACTTAGGATCTAATACCTAGCCCATATTCAAATTCTTCTGATTGTCTAAAAATGTCTCTTTTCATATAGTTTATTCTACTCAGGATCCAAATCAGCTTCATTTCATTGTGTGGTTGTTAAATTCATAGAGCCTTGTGAATATCTTGTAATCTAGAATAGTTCACCTCCCCCTGTTCTCTCCCTGCCATGTACTGATTGAAGAAATTAGGTTCTCAAATTCTAGATTTGGCTTGAGATTTGTTTAGCTGTTTCCTCCACTCCTTAAATATCCTGTCTGAAGATTTGAAGGCTTGATTAAATTCAGATTCAGTTTTATTTTGTTTTTTTTTTCTTTTTAAAGATCATTTCAGAGATGGTTCTTGATTTTCTAGCTTGTGTAAAATGTCTCCACATTGCATCCTATCAGAACGTGTGTATGACTCACTTTCAATGATGTTAAGATTGATCGGTGGGTTCAGCTGGCAGTAACATGATGATTTTACTCTCCTTCATCCCTTTTTTCCTCTGATGGTTTTGCCATGCAATGATGACTGTTGTGTGAATCAGTTATTGCATTAGGGATTACAAAATGTTTATTTTTCTAGTTCTATCTTTCTGTTTAAGTTTATTATCTGAAAATCTGTAGGAAAAGAATTGTCAGCCACTAGGACTCTTTGGATACGCTGAAATATATAAAATACCAGAAACACATGAAATATACTTAATTATTTCCCTTCAAAATGTCAATTTTCCAGGAAATGATTTGGTGTCCTGGCAATTATCAATGGTGACTAGTGGTTTTTATTTTGTTTCCCTTTCTCTCTTCTCTCCATCTTTTAAAGCATTACTATGATTTTATACCTTTTAAAATATTTAGTACATTTTAATTAATGGGGTCATTTGTTTTTATATTCATATTGTTGCATCTATGGTAAGTGGAACTTTTTCCTGTGTCATTGACATGACCATATCAGCTTTTGACAGCTTCCTTACTCTCCTTGCTTTCTAGAGCAACAAGATGTACCAGTGCCTTTTCCTACATTTTCTACCTGACAACTGGAATCAGCCATTTCTTCAATTATCCTTAGTTGCATTTTTTTTTTGAAATTTATTGTCAAATTGGTTTCCATACAACACCCAGTGCTCATCCCAAAAGGTGCCCTCCTCAATACCCATCACGCACCCTCCCCTCCCTCCCACCCCCCATCAACCCTCAGTTTGTTCTCAGTCTTTAAGAGTCTCTTACGCTTTGGCTCTTTCCCACTCTAACCTCATTTTTTTTTCCTTCCCCTCCCCCATGGGTTTCTGTTAAGTTTCTCAAGATCCACATAAGAGTGAAAACATATGGTATCTGTCTTTCTCTGTATGGCTTAGTTCACTTAGCATCACACTCTCCAGTTCCATCCACGTTGCTACAAAGGGCCATATTTCATTCTTTCTCATTGGAGCCACGTAGTACTCCATTGTGTATATAAACTACAATTTCTTTATCCATTCATCAGTTGATGGACATTTAGGCTCTTTCCATAATTTGGCTATTGTTGAGAGTGCTGCTATAAACATTGGGGTACAAGTGCCCCTATTCATCAGTACTCCTGTATCCCTTAGGTAAATTCCTAGCAGTGCTACTGCTGGGTCATAGGGTAGGTCTATTTTTAATTTTTTGAGGAACCTCCACACTGTTTTCCAGAATGGCTGCACCAATTTGCATTCCCACCAACAGTGCAAGAGGGTTCCCATTTCTCCACATCCTCGCCAGCATCTATAGTCTCCTGATTTGTTCATTTTGGCCACTCTGACTGGCGTGAGGTGATATCTGAGTGTGGTTTTGATTTGTATTTCCCTGATGAGGAGCGATGTTGAGCATCATTTCATGTGCCTGTTGGCCATCCAGATGTCTTCTTTAGAGAAGTGTCTATTCATGTTTTCTGCCCATTTCTTCACTGGATTACTTGTTTTTCGGGTGTGGAGTTTGGTGAGCTCTTTATAGATTTTGGATACTAGCCCTTTGTCCGATATGTCATTTGCAAATATCTTTTCCCATTCCGTTGGTTGCCTTTTAGTTTTGTTGGTTGTTTCCTTTGCTGTGCAGAAGCTTTTTATCTTCATGAGGTGCCAGTAGTTCATTTTTGCTTTTAATTCCCTTGCCTTTGGGGATGTGTCAAGTAAGAAATTGCTACGGCTGAGATCAGAGAGGTCTTTTCCTGCTTTCTCCTCTAGGGTTTTGATGGTTTCCTGTCTCACATTCAGGTCCTTTATCCATTTTGAGTTTATTTTTGTGAAGGGTGTGAGAAAGTGGTCTAGTTTCAACCTTCTGCATGTTGCTGTCCAGTTCTCCCAGCACCATTTGTTAAAGAGACTGTCTTTTTTCCACTGGATTTTCTTTCCTGCTTTGTCAAAGATTAGTTGGCCATACGTTTGTGGGTCTAGTTCTGGGGTTTCTATTCTATTCCATTGGTCTATGTGTCTGTTTTTGTGCCAATATCATGCTGTCTTGATGATTACAGCTTTGGGGTAGAGGCTAAAGTCTGGGATTGTGATGCCTCTTGCTTCGGTCTTCTTCTTCAAAATTACTTTGGCTATTCGGGGCCTGGTTCCATATGAATTTTAGGATTGCTTGTTCTAGCTTCGAGAAGAATGCTGGTGCGATTTTGATTGGGATTGCATTGAATGTGTAGATAGCTTTGGGTAGTATTGACATTTTGACAATATTTATTCTTCCAATCCATGAGCATGGAATGTTTTTCCATTTCTTTATACCTTCTTCAATTTCCTTCATAAACTTTCTATAGTTTTCAGCATACAGATCTTGTACATCTTTGGTTAGATTTATCCCTAGGTATTTTATACCTCTTGGTGCAATTGTGAATGGGATCAGTTTCTTTATTTGTCTTTCTGTTGCTTCATTATTAGTGTATAAAAATGCAACTGATTTCTGTACATTGATTTTGTATCCTGCAGCTTTGCTAAATTCATGTATCAGTTCTAGCAGACTTTTGGTGGAGTCCATCGGATTTTCCATGTATAATATCATGTCATCTGCAAAAAGTGAAAGCTTAACTTCATCTTTGCCAATTTTGATGCCTTTGATTTCCTTTTGTTGTCTGATTGCTGATGCTAGAATTTCAACACTATGTTAAACAACAGCGGTGAGAGTGGACATCCCTGTTGTGTTCCTGATCTCAGGGAAAAAGCTCTCAGTTTTTCCCCATTGAGGATGATGTTAGCTGTGGGCTTTTCATAAATGGCTTTTATGATGTTTAAGTATATTCCTTCTATCCTGACTTTCTCGAGGGTTTTTATTAAGAAAGTTGCTGAATTTTGTCAAAGGCCTTTTCTGCATCGATTGACAGGATCATATGGTTCTTATCTTTTCTTTTATTAATGTGATGTATCACATTGATTGATTTGCGAATGTTGAACCAGCCCTGCATCCCAAGAATGAATCCCACTTGATCATGGTGAATAATTCTTTTTATGTGCTGTTGAATTCCATTTGCTAGTATCTTTCTGAGAATTTTTGCATCCATATTCATCAGGGATATTGGCCTGTAGTTCTCTTTCTTTTCTGGGTCTCTGTCTGGTTTAGGAATCAAAGTAATACTGGCTTCATAGAATGAGTCTGGAAGTTTTCCTTCCCTTTCTATTTTTTGGAATAGCTTGAGAAGGATAGGTATTATCTCTGCTGTAGACGACTGGTAGAACTCCCCTGGGAAGCCATCTGGTCTTGGACTCTTATTTGTTGGGAGATTTTTGATGACTGATTCAATTTCTTTGCTGGTTATGGGTCTGTTCAAGCTTTCTATTTCCTCCTGATTGAGTTTTGGAAGAGTGTGGGTGTTTAGGAATTTGTCCATTTCTTCCAGGTTGTCCAGTTTGTTGGCATATAATTTTTCGTAGTATTCCCTGATAATTTCTTGTATCTCTGAGGGATTGGTTGTAATAATTCCATTTTCATTCATGATTTTATCTATTTGGGTCATCTCCCTTTTCTTTTTGAGAAACGTGGCTAGAGGTTATCAATATTGTTTACTTTTTCAAAAAAACAACTCTTGGTTTTGTTGATCTGCTCTACAGTTTTTTTAAATTCTATATTGTTTATTTCTGCTCTGATCTTTATTATTTCTCTTCTTCTGCTGGGTTTAGGCTGTCTTTGCTGTTCTGCTTCTATTGCCTTTAGGTGTGCTGTTAGATTTTGTGTTTGGGATTTTTCTTGTTTCTTGAGATAGGCCTGGATTGCAATGTATTTTCCTCTCAGGACTGCCTTCACTGCATCCCAAAGCGTTTGGATTGTTGTATTTTCATTTTCATTTGTTTCTGTATATTTTTTAATTTCTTCTCTAATTGCCTGGTTGACCCATTCATTCTTTAGTAGGGTGTTCTTTAACCTCCATGCTTTTGGAGGTTTTCCAGACTTTTTCCTGTGGTTGATTTCAAGCTTCATAGCATTGTGGTCTGAAAGTGTGCATGGTATGATGTCAATTCTTGTATACTTATGAAGGGCTGTTTTGTGACCCAGTGTGTGATCTATCTTGGAGAATGTTCCATGTGCACTCAAGAAGAAAGTATATTCTGTTGCTTTGGGATGCAGAGTTCTAAATATATCTGTTAAGTCCACCTGATCCAATGTATCATTCAGGGCCCTTATTTCTTTATTGACCGTGTGTCTAGATGATCTATCCATTTCTGTAAGTGGAGTGTTAAAGTCCCCTGAAATTACCACAGTCTTATCAATAAGGTTGCTTATGTTTGTGAGTAATTGTTTTATATATTTGGGGGCTCCTGTATTCGGCACATAGATATTTATAATTGTTAGTTCTTCTTGATGGATAGACCCTGTAATTATTATATAATGCCCTTCTTCATCTCTTGTTACAGCCTTTAATTTAAAGTCTAGTTTGTCTGATATAAGCATGGCTACTCCAGCTTTCTTTTGACTTCCATTAGCATGATAGATAGTTCTCCATCCCCTCACTTTCAATCTGAAGGGGTCCTCAGGTCTAAAATGAGTCTCTTGTAGACAGCAAATAGATGGGTCTTGTTTTTTTATCCATTCTGATACCCTGTGTCTTTTGGTTGGCGCATTTAGTCCATTTATGTTCAGTGTTATTATAGAAAGATATGGGTTTAGAGTCATTGTGATGTCCATAGGTTTCATGCTTGTAGCGATGTCTCTGGTACTTTGTCTCACAGGATCCCCCTTAGGATCTCTTGTAGGGCTGGTTTAGTGGTGATGAATTCCTTCAGTTTTTGTTTGTTTGGGAAGACCTTTATCTCTCCTTCTATTCTAAATGGCAGACTTGCTGGATAGAGGATTCTTGGCTGCATATTTTTTCTGTTCATCACATTGAAGATTTCCTGCCATTCCTTTCTGGCCTGCCAAGTTTCAGTAGAGAGATCGGTCACGAGTCTTATAGGTCTCCCTTTATATGTTAGAGCACGTTTATCTCTAGCTGCTTTCAGAATTTTCTCTTTATCCTTGTATTTTGCCAGTTTCACTATGATATGGCGTGTAGAAGATCGATTCAAGTTATGCCTGAAGGGAGTTCTCTGTGCCTCTTGGATTTCAATGCCTTTTTCCTTCCCTAGATCAGGGAAGTTCTCAGCTATGATTTCTTCAAGTACATCTTCAGCATCTTTCCCTCTCTCTTCCTCCTCTGGAATACCAATTATACTATCTCTCTTTTTCTCAGCTTCCTCTTCTTCCATAATTTTATCTTCTAGTTCACCTATTCTCTCCTCTGCCTCTTCAATCCGAGCTGTGATCGTCTCCATTTTATTTTGCAGTTCATTTATAGCATTTTTTAGCTCCTCCTGACTGTTTCTTAGTCCCTTGATCTCTGTAGCAAGAGATTCTCTGCTGTCCTCTATACTGTTTTCAAGCCCAGCGATTAATTTTATGACTATTATTCTAAATTCACTTTCTGTTATATTGTTTAAATCCTTTTTGATCAGTTCGTTAGCTGTTGTTGTTTCCTGGAGATTCTTTTGAGGGGAATTCTTCCGTTTCGTCATTTTGGATAGTCCCTGGAGTGGTGGGGGACTGGGGGGTACTTCCCCTGTGCTGTGGTGTATAACTGGAGTTGGTGGGCGGAGCCGCAGTCAGGCCTGATGTCTGCCCCCAGCCCACCGCTGGGGCCACAGTCAGACTGGTGTGTGCCTTCTCTTCCCCTCTCCTAGGGGCGGGATTCACTGTGGGGTGGCGTGGCCCGTCTGGGCTACTTGCACACTGCCAGGCTTGTAGTGCTGGGTATCTGGCGTATCAGCTGGGGTGGATCAGCGAGGTGCACGGGGGGGGGGGGGGGGGGGGGGGGCGGGAGGGGCAGGCTCAACTCGATTTTCCTTCGGAGATCCGCTTCGGGAGGGGCCCTGCGGCATTGGGAGGGAGTCAGACCTGCTGGAGGGATGGATCCACAGAAGCACTGGATCCGCAGAAGCATGGCGTTGGGTATTTGCGCAGTGCAGGCAAGTTCCCTGACAGGAATTGGTTCCCTTTGGGATTTTGGCTGGGGGATGGGCGAGCGAGATGGCGCTGGCGAGCGCCTTTGTTCCCCGCCAAGCTGCGCTCTGTCGTCTGGGGCTCAACAACTCTCCCTCCCGTTGTCCTCCAGCCCTCCCGTTCTCTGAGCAGAGCTGTTAGCTTATAACCTTCCAGATGTCAAGTCCCGCTTGCTCTCTGAACACACTCCTTCCGGCCCCTGGGCTTTTGCAAGCCGGACTCGGGGCTCTGCTTGGCCAGCGGGCTGCCCCTCCGCCCTGGCTCGCTCCCGCCAGTCCGTGGAGTGGGCACCGCCTCTCCGCCCTTCCTACCCGCTTCCGTGGGCCTCTCGTCTGCGGTTGGCTCCGGAGACCCTGTTCTGCTAGTCTTCTGGCGGTCTTCTGGGTTATTTAGGCAGGTGTAGGTGGAATCTAAGTGATGTGAAGGACGCGGTGAGCCCAGCGTCCTCCTACGCCGCCATCTTCCTCCCCGAGACCAGTCTATCCTTAGTTGCATTTAGTGGAGAATCTTCTACAGAGACCACAATGAGAGCTAGACATGTTCATTGCGATTGGATTGAGATTGTTTCTAGGCCTTTTCAGTGCATAGAGCTAGAGAATTTGTATTTTTAGAAAGTGAGGGGGGAAAAGTCATGAGTTCACATTGACAATTTCAATTCAAGTTTGAGATTATATAGTTTTATCTTGTTGATTTTTATATTTGGATCTCTGATGCAAACGTTGTATTTATTTTTATAACATTAACAGACTTCTTAATTTGTATAGTTGAAAGGAAGGTAAATTAAAATACGTCAGAGTTAAACAGGTATACAGATTGATATCATTAATTACATGGTTTAGATTATATAGATCCTTATTAATTTTGGCTCACCTATTACAGAGTTAAGCTGTCCTATGATTGGTGTGTTTCTATCGGTTTCTCCTTGAATTTCCAGCAACTTCTGCCTTATAAAATTGGTTTTTCTATAGATTGTAGTCTTTAGTATTATAATATCTTTTTGGCTTTTAACTTTTCAGCTTTCCACCCCCCTGCTCTGCCTTGTTTCATATTAAAATCTCAGCTTCTGCTTACTTATTACTTGTGTTTATCTGGTATTTCTATTGTATTCTTTAATCTTTAATCGTTCTGATCATTTTGGTTTAGGTATGTCTCAGCAGAGAGTTCAATTTGCCTTATTTTCTGGATTTTTTTTCATTCAGTATACTTTATATATTTGATCTAAGTTCTGGTATGGCGATTTATTATGTATTTATTGTCTCTACAAAGTCACTATGTGATCCATTCTCTTTTCTCTTTGTAATCTTTGGTATTTAATATGGTTTGTATTTTTGTCCTACTATTTACCTTTACCCTAATATTATATATAATATCTGCTGATTCTTTTTTTTTTAGATAATACCTAATTTTTTTCTAAGCAATACCAGTTAGTTATAATCTTTTCCCCTTTTCTTCCCTCTTTTTCAATGTATAAACATGGATGATATTCTTTCTAGTTAATGCCTTTGGCACAATCATTGAACTTACTCTGCTTTTCCATTTACTTTCTCTATTTGTTAGTTGTATTTATTTCTGCATTGGTAGAGCACATACAATTTGCATATTCTTTTATCCTTATAGCCAGTCTCTATCAGACCTTAGGTCAGTCTGCCCTCAACATCCTTTGTTTTCTGATGCTCATTCTCCAGCATGTTTCTCAGAAAGGTTCTTGGGAAAAATCATCCCTGAGTTCTTTAATGTTTAGAACTGCTTTTTGACGGTTTCCATACTTGAAGCATAGTTTGGTTGGATATAAAATCTTTGGCTCATATTTTACATTCTGCATCATTTTGACAATGTTGTTCCATTGTTTTCTGGTACAAAATGTGCTTCAAAATTTTACTTAGTTTTTTGGGGGGTTTGTTCGTTCATTTGTTTGTTTTTGCTTGGATGCATAACATTGTTTTTCTTCTATTAAAAAATACAATGACTTTACTAGAAATGTTTCAGTGTTGATGATTCATGAAGTTCTCATACATAACTCTTCTAATTGGTAGATTCAAATATTTTGTTTTATGAAGATTCTCTTGAGTTATAGTTTTTTAAAAATGTTTTTTAAATGTTTATTTATTACTGAGAGAGAGAGAGAGAGAGAGAGAGAGGCGGAGGAGCAAGAGAGAGATTGAGACACAGAATCAGAAGCAGGCTCCAGACTCTAAGCTGTCAGCACAGAGCCCGATGGGGGTGGGGCTCAAACTTACCAACAGAACCGTGACATTATGACCTGAGCTGAAATCGGATGCTTAACCAACTGAGCCACCCAGGTGCCCCTCTTGAGTTATAGTTTTATGTATTTTTTGTCTTTCACTTTTATGGGGAGCTTTCTTTTTTGGGAATTCATGTTGAATCTCCTTTCCATCTTTGTTGTTCCAGATCTTTCATAGAGTCCTCTTCTCTCCTTCCATGTTGTTGACTTCATTCTTCTATCTTCTAGCCTCAGTTTCTCTTACTGTGTTTCCAGGGACTCTACCTGTTGCTTTGTTCCTTCCAATTTAGCCTTATTTCTGAAATCTTGGTTCTCTCTTTTCTTCTCTTTGCTTTTCATTCCTGAGTTTCCACCTCTCTTTTCACATCATCATGCTTCATATCCTAGCCATCACCTTCCTGAGCTGTTCTCTTTTTGATGTGCATAGTTCTTTTAAGCGTGGATTGTTTTTAAGATTCTTTTAGCTCATTTTGAAATCTTATGTTACATTTCTCATCTTCTTTGTGGCCACATTTGTAGAATGGTTTCATTGTCTATTGGAACTTTATTTGGTTTATTTTTATCTTTATCCTTGTTGTATCTCAGTAGGGGGTTTTATTGTAATCTGTTTTTATTTTCCTCTATAAATAAACTCGTTTTCTTGGCTAGTAGAGGAAAGTTCCTCTGTAGGGGTTTTTTGTCTGTTGTTACTGTGATGTATTAAAAAACATAGCCTCTTTGTATAGTTACTTCTCTTTCTCTCAGAGCTAAGTCTGATTTACAAAAACTTCCTGCCTCTGACTCTGTGTCATCTAGAGTTCTAAGGGTTTTCCCTGCAAAGCAGTATGGTTACCTTTAAACATGTTTGCTGTTCAGTGCTTTCTGAGGTCTATCTCCTTCTCTGGTGTTAGAAGCTTTTGTTTCCCGGGCATCTGCGGTGTTTCATGGTGGATCCAACCAACAGCAGGTTTTTCCTTTTCTCTTCTTTTCTTTTTTTCCCATGAGGGCAGGTGTGGGAAACGGGAAGGAAAAGAATGAGTGTCCGTCTTTCCAAAAGAATATTTTGGAGTGTTTCTGAAATACGTGTGGGCTTCAACATAGTTTAAATTCCAGTCGCCCCATACTGATTTCATATGGTATTTTTGTGCTTGTCCTCAACTTGGAGCCTGTGAGGATGTCTTGGAGTTTTACTGGTAATTTGTAGATTTGATTGCTTTAGTTCCTGTTCTGTAAAAGATCATCTTTTTCTGGGAGTGAATGTTTGTTGATTTCTAACTGGCAGCTTCTAGAACTGTCAGTACTGCCTTTTTTCTTTATTACCTATTCCACATCTCTGACAATCCCACACAAGAGCTGCTGCTGTCTGTTACTTCGGTTACACTAACTTACATTCTGGAGTTCTTGGGGATTCCTTGTTACTAGTTTTCTGTGAGATGATAGCCAGGTTGTGTGTTTTTCTTCTTTGCTATCCTAAATGCTCCGTCTGGTTTTTATGATTAAACAAAACCGTGCTGCTGCTGTGTTTTTAGCATTGGAAATGGCAGTATATTTGAAAGCAAAACTATTGTAGAAAATTTAACTTTTTATTTCTTTTTATTTTGAAAAACCTTGTGGTTTTCCATTATTTCTGATAGAATGGCAGTATTTGAATGTTAGGATCTGGAACAAAACTGCTGCAAACTTGTAAGCAATTCTGTCAAAAAAGCATAGGCATAGAACCTGGAAATGTGTAATTTGTTCTGGATAATTTGGGTCTAAAATAAGACTAGAAAAAAACTAATTTTTCCTTCCTGTTTTGAGGATTGAGCTAGAAAGTTAAGCTCCTTCTGAGATTTTTTTTAATGTTAGTTTCTCTTCCTAATGGGACTGAAGAATAGGTCATCTTATCCAGAAATTGGCCAACCAATATCATATTGGGCAATAGGGGCTCAACAGAAAAAGTTATACACATCACTACAAAAAGGAAAGATCTAAGGCGAGAGCTAGTTTAGCCAAATATTACTGGGTTGTGGATTAGACAAAAACAGATGTTGGAAATTCAAGCTGCTCAAAGTCAATTCCTGAATCTCAAAATTAGTGGGAAGAAATATAATCAAGTAGGTGAAAAAACACTGAGAGGTAATTGTGAGAAAATAAAACATGGAGAAAGTACTTGGCTATGGAGGCAGCCGGAGGGTCCAGGAGCCCTTATCTTCCTACCTCCCAAACTAAGGTTGGTCACAGAATCTAAGACCAACCGATGACATTTAGGTTGCTAAAAATATCCCTATTGTGAATGCAAGGGACTACTTACCTCTAAGCAGTGCACTCATGGTGCTTCCCAGAGTTTGGAACAGGGCCAGCCAAGACCTACTGCTAACAATACATTTTAAAGACACTTGGAGGAATATTGGCTCTTGCTCTTAACTATTGCCTGTCTGCAAATGAATAAAACCAAGGTTTAAGCTCTATAATGAATTCTGGCGTCAGTCTGGATCACTTAGAATTGACCTCCAGTATTTTCTCACCTTTATTCTAAAACCCCAAGAATCTTTCCCATTTTCTGCTGTACTTATTCTTGTTGCCCACCAACCCGTGGGGAGGGATCACCAGATTTTCAAGGGCAAGTTGAGGGCCTTTGTTACTGCAGAGACCACTCTGAGCTCTCACAGAAGCCAGCTGTGCACTTTGTTAAAGAATGAGTAGGAGGGGAAGTATTCCTAGGTTCATGACTGGAAAAATGATATTGATTTTTTTTCTATTTATGACAATTCCTGAGGCCTGGATTGGAAATCTTGCTATGATTAATTGAGTGATCCTCAAATTCTATTAATTTTATGTCATTCTTGGAATTAGAAAGGTACCGATTGTCAATGAAAATTAAACACCAAGATAAATTAATGATTAGGCTAACATACACTTAAAGTTTCATTTACTCCTGTCACGTGAACCCGAAAAGGTTTATATTTATGTGTGTAAACATATGTCAGTATGATTACATGTATTTGAAGGAAGAATAAACTAAATAGAGAAAAGACAGAAATTTTGCTTGGAATACTTAATATAAAAGAAGAAAAAAAATCTGTTAGCTCTGAAACACCTCTGATTCTATTGGACCAAATTGCCACTGTTGAGACACTAAGATGTCCAATGTACTCAGCTGGGAATATGGAACTAAAATCAAGTTTATCATAAAACACTTTAAGTTTGCCTTCAACTGTCGAGAACTCAGAAAGCACATAGTAAAATCTGAAAGGATAATGCGATTCTTTAGGTGTCCTTCCATTTTTCCCAACCTCGGTGGTTGAGCTCCAGAGACATGAGTTAGCATAATGTACCAGCATTGCCTCTGCCTGGGAAAATAAATGACAGCTCAATCAACTCTCATACACTCAGAGAATGACAAATCATCTCTGAATGACTGCTTCATTTAATGATCTGGTTTAGATAGATAGCAGCTGAATGGCAGGGCCAGTTTCTGCACAGTGGCCAAGGGACTGGCAAGACAATCTCATATTGCAGCTCTCCAGTTGCAAGACTGGGTTGCGAGGGAGGCAGGAAACCTGGCCACAGTTCTCTCAAGGGAATGCAAGAGAGCCTCACTCACTGTGCAGAAAGTGCTGGCTTTGACCTCTGCATTATACAGCAGCAACATTTACACGGAATTTGTTTGAAAGAGACGACATCACATCCTCAGATGGTCTTTCAGATAACGCACCACCTAGGGCCAGACTTCCTTTCCCGTAAGCTGATAGGGAGAAATTTGAAAAGCCCATATACCCGGGAGAACCTTAGAAGAAAGAGGAAGAAAGCAAGTCAAAAGAAGTCAAGTGCAGCTGAGGCAGAGGAGGAGAACTGGAATTATTTAGGGTGCCTGTCTGTGTGAATGTTCCACAATTCCGGGTGACATTTATCTTGAGGACGGAATTTAAATAGCAGCCGAAGGAGCCCGGCATTGAGATGAATTTTTAAAATAAAGATTTAAAAAAAGTTTTGCACAATTGCAAGAAGACAGACGGATGTGCCAAGATTGGCACATTGAGGACAGTAAGCAGACACATCTTAAAAGAATCTATGGCACCGGTTGGGGAAGGCACCAGTTTGTCTATTTTACATCTTTTATTCTCTCTTACACATGATACTTGGGATTCTGCAGAACTCTTCTTTTTGGACCATAAAGGAATACTATAAATGACTTTTAGCAAACTCATGAATTCTAAGGAGGGGAAGGGGTAAGGAGGAGGAAAATAATAGGAAATTCTGCTTCTTTCATTTAGTATCTTGACACACACAAAAAAGGCATTCCATATGTGCATGGTTTAAGAATAATTTTCCACTTTAAACTTGCTCTTACCCTATCCAACAGAACATCGTAGAAAAGCACAGTGCTTCTATTTGAATAGCACGAAGGGATGTTTGCCTTAGTACATGGCTCAAAATCCTGTATATTCCCTTTGGGCCTCATTGCCATCCACTACTCCACCCATTCTACTGGCTCCCAGAGGATCTACCCAGTTCCCTCCACCCAGAGGATGGAGTGATTTCTTCTCTGGAGAGCACTTTTCCATCTGATGTGACTTTTAGTGTCTTCATGTCTTTAAGTAGGAAGCTGGCAGGGAGGGTTTGGAGACTGCTGGAACAGAGGATTTTCATTTTTGGAGTTTTCCCTTCTTCTCGTTAAGGTATCAGAAGAGAATACTCAATATCACGCTTGACTGTCATATGGACCACACACCTGATGGTCCTTCACGATCTGCTACCTGAGATTCCAACCTCAAACTCTCTCCCTGGCCAACCTTTTCAAAGTGGCGGATGCTGTATGGCCAAGAAGGGAGGGTACAGAGACTCTTCCCCTGTGTGGTGGAGGGGAGTGACAGCTCAGTGTGCTCTGTGGAGGTGTCTAGGCAGAGCAGTGAGAGGCAAGGGGGAACAACAGGGAACCAGAATCCTTCATTCATTCAGGGAATATTTACTGAACACCTACTATGTGCCATGCACTTTTTTTAGCTGCTGAAGAGCAGTAGCAACTCCATAAATCAAACAAAATCCCTGTGTCATGGAGCTGACTTTCTAGTGTGGGAAGTAGATGAGAAACATGATAAATAAATGCATATATAACTTGCAATATAGTGACAGATGTTGAGGAGTAAAATAAAGCAGGGAAGGGAAATGGGGAGCATATAAATATAAAGGTGCAGGTGTGTGAGAGTTCTTGCACACAACGGGACAGTCAGTGAAGGTCTTACTGAGAAGACAATTTTTTTGAGTAAGGACCAGACAGAAGTGAGAGAAGGAGTCATAGGATTCCTGGGGCTGGAGGATTCTAAGTAGAAGGAACAAGTGCAAAATCCCTGAGGTAGGATTGTGCTTGGCCCGTCTAGGGAGCAGTGATGAGGCCGGAGCACCTAGAGAAGCGTAAGCGGGGGGGGGGGGGGGGGGGTGAAGTAATAAGAGATGAGGCTGGAGGGGTGGAAGCCACAAAGGTCAGACCATTCAGGATACAGGTAAGGACTTTGATTTTTACCCCAAGAGAGATGGTAGCCATTGAAAGGTGATTTTTTTAATGTTTTCTTTTAATTTATTTATTTTCAGAGAGAGAGAGTGAGCAGGGGAGGGGCAGAGAAAGAGAGGGGAGCAGAGGATCTAAAGTGGGCTTTGTGTTGACAGCAGTGAGTCTGGTGCAGGGCTAGAACCTACAAACTGGGAGATCATGACCCGAGCCCATTGGGGGCTTGAACCCACAAACGGCGAGATCATGACCCGAGCCAAAGTCAGATGCTCAATGACTGAGTCACCCAGGCACCCCCCATTAAAAGGTTTTGAATGGAGGAGCGGCCTGATCTCCCATTTTTAGTGGACTATGTTGAGAATAAGCTAAAGGGAAAAAGGGCAGCAGCAGCAGAGAGATGAGTTAGGAGACAAATGCAATAATTCAGCTGAATTTGTCAAGGAAATGAGTAGCAGTTTATAGGCTAGTTATGGTCTGTAACGTCTCCTTTACAAGGTGGATTCTTACAACCAGGGCCAAAAATTGCCTAAGCACTTCATTGTTTACCCAGAATCGGGTTGGCACAGAAAATCAGGTGGAAACCATTCCAAGTACAAGCGCATAAAATAGCCAGTTACCCTGCCTTTGGCCCAGATCTCCCATAAAGGATTCTTGTGTTTACATTGTTGGAGGTCGGTGGTTCCTTTCTGTAACCGCTTTAAAAGAGCCTCACAGTCTGCATTTCCCTTTTCACTTTCTTACAAAAACAGCAATTGACCTATTACATTTATTTAGGAGCTTTGCCCATTCTAACAATTAATTTTACCTTTATAGGAAATTAAACAGCCCTTTCATATGCTGGATTGGACCCTGGAACAGAAAAGGGACATTAGTGAAAAAACGGGTGAAATCTGGATAAAATCTGTAGTTTAGTTAATAGTACTGTACCAATGCTAATCACTTAGTTTGAGTGTGCTGTGGTTAAAGTGGCAAACATAAGGTGTTAGCATTGGGACAACCGTGGAGAAGACGATATAGGAACTTTGTGTACTCCCTTTGCAACTTTTCTGCATATTTAAAATTTGCAAAATAAAAAAAGACATTAAAAAAAATCCCTCTCAAAGGGAAAAGAAAAAACATAAGAGCGATAACTTCAAAAGAGCTGTTCTAGGAGATAAAATGATCCCCAGATAGATTCTGCACATTTAGTAATTTTTATCCACTGTTAAGAAGGAGGTTGCTTTTACCCCATATATAGTTAGACACGCGTTCTCTTTTTCATCATTTCATTTAGATCACGCTGCATTTCAACACTTCTCTTGCCTCCTGTGTGAAGTGTAGATGCACCACTTCTACTCTCAGGGGTCTACTCTGCTTGGGAAACAGATGTTTTTCAAAACTGTTGACCAATCCACACGCTTGTCCCTTGGTTGCCTTTCTTTCTGCCTTCCTCCAATCTTCCAGGTCTTCATTCTTGTAACACACCCTCACTGAACAATTGCAACTGAATGCAACTGGCCCTTGAACTATAGCCCCGTTGTCTTCTTTCCCGAAACTTGAATCTGACCTTGTTTTGTACGCTGTGTTGAAACTTTGGGGAAAGAAATTTGCCATCGTGTTCAAAAAAATCTTATCTTCTCAATGTCTAATTGTTTAGACCAGAAATGACGAATGTAAATGCCCCATGGGCAGGGCAAATCACATAAAGGTGTAAGGCAGTCAAAGGTAATGACAACCTTCTACTGTAGCCTACCTGGCCTTTAGGTGGTTGTGGGAAGTTTGTGTCTTTCTGGGAAGTTGTGTCTTTCTTCTTCTTCTTCTCCTTCTTCTTCTTCTTTTTCTTCTTCTTTTTCTTCTTCTCCTTCTTTAGATCATCAATGGAGAGCTGAGAAGCCAACATGGCAGAGAAGTAAGGGGATCCATACTTCCTGCATCTCTCAAACAAAGAAGTGTAGAAGCCAAAGGACTTTGAACATGAGAGCCTGGGAGGAAAAGAGGCTGAATCTACTAGGAAGAAAATGGGAAAGCTGGAAAAAAAGATAGGTGGGTAACTGCGAACTGGGGGAGATAAAGAAAGGACAAGTGGGCACGGAGTGGAGGGACCCCCCTCTGCGGAGAGACAAAGGGAAGAGAAAGAGCAGCTAGGGAAATGCAGGACCGTATCTGGACGGGAGAAAGACCTCAGACTGAGACTGATAGGGATCCTATCTCTAACTGTGGGGCTTTCTTCAGACTGGAGCCGGCTCCCTGTTTGTGCACCTAGGGAGGCAGGGAGCCAGGCCTGGGTATGGGTGTAGGTCGGGGGCTCAGTCCGCAGGTGGAGAAAGTGGTTCCCTCCCTGGAGGGCTGCACAATAGTACAGAACCTGCCTGTGTTCACCATGCCCCGGGCACAGTGGCTGGGCTGAGGGTGCAGCCTGCAGGAGGAAAAGGCCACCGTTTCCTGGGAGTGCGGTGGGAAAAGACAAGGGCAGCCTGTGTCTGCCACCTTGGGGGGCTCCCAGTGAGGGTGGCTGCTCAGTCTGCAGTAGTAGAAGGTGGTCCTCTCTGAAGTGTGGCAGCACAGACAAAGCCAGCCAGGACCACATATCGCCGCACTGAGAGGAGCTTCCCCAGGGCCAGAGCGCATGGAGTGGGACTTTGAATCCTAGCCAAGCGCAGGGTCAGGGGAGTTGGTGGAGAGAGAAGGACCGCCCTGTCTGCGCCCGTGGCACAGTGAGAACGACTTAAACTGAGTCCACTGGTCTGGCTCCATGGGGAAGAGACTGGGGAATCACCATTCCTCTCCCCACCAGGCGGGGCCTCAGGAATCACTCCAGGTGGGTTCAGATTACACCAAACCATGCCCCATGCACTGGGTAACTGCATATCCACAAGTGGAGCGGCACAGACCCTGTGGAGAGCTCCTCCTGACGATGCAGCATTGCCTGGATTAACACTAGGTCAATTCTGGGTATATAGATATATTCTCACCTCCCTCCCCATTTCTCCTCCTTATCTCTTCCTTCCCTTGGGCTCGTTACTCTGGTTATTGGTCTGTCTAAACAGACATATTTAATCCATTATCTTGATACATGTTTTACATCTCCTTCTTTACACTCCTTTCTCTCTCTCTGGATTAAGCCTTTTGGTCGCTCTGTCTAGTCAATGTTTATTTTTTCTCCCCCCTACCCAGCCCCGCTCCTGTCATTTCTCTCTTTGTACATGCTCTTCCATTAGCACTGCTTCCACCCTCTTCTTTACTTGTAGTCAGTGTTTTTGGGTTTTTTGTTTTTAGTCTTTAGGTTTTTGTTTTTGTTTATTTGTTTGTTTGTGTTATTTGTTTGTGTGTTTGTGTGTTTTTGTCTCCTGTTTGTCTGTTTTCCTTTACAGGGCTACTCCAAGGAACAAATCAAAACACATCTGGTGGAGGGTCCAAAATATTACTACAAGTAGAGTAATAAAATAACCAAAGTCACAACAACAGAGAGCAAGTAACAATCCCTGAAAAAATACCTCCTGAAGGGTCAGACCCTGGACAGTATATAACCCTCCTTAATGTAGTAGTGCTCACAGGTGCAGAGCAAAGAACAAGCTTTTAAAACACATAAGGGACAGAAAACTAGCCAAAATGACAAAATGGAGGAATTCTCCTCAAAAGAAATTCCAGGAGGTAGCGACAGCTAACGAATTGATCCAAACCCCATATAAGCAATATAACAGAACAAGAATTTGGAATAATAGTGATAAAATTAATTATTGGGCTTGAAAAAGCATACAGGAAGCAGAGAATCTATTGCTACAGAAATCAAGGGACTAAAAATAGTCATGATGAATTGAAAAATGCTATAAATGAGGTGCAAAATAAAATGGAGGCAGCTACAGTGCGGACTGAAGAGGCAGAAGACAGAATATGTGAATTAGAAGATAAAATTATGGAAAAAGGGGAAGCTGAGAAAAAAAGATTAAAAAATCCAAGACTACGAGGGGAGAATTAGAGAACTAAGTGATGCAATCAAACGGAATAATATCCATATCATAGGAATTCCAGAAGAAGAGAGAGAAAGGGGCTGAAGGTGTACTTGAACAAATCATAGCTGAGAACTTCCCTGATCTGGGGAAGGAAACAGGCATGGAAATCCAAGAGACACAGAGAACTCCCTTCAGACGTAACTTGAATCGATCTTCTGCACGACATATCATAGTGAAACTGGCAAAATACAAGTATAAAGAGAGAATTCTGAAAGCAGCTAGGGATAAACAGGCTCTAACTTACAAAGGTAGACACATAAGGGTAGTAGACCTATCTACTGAAACTTGGCAGTCCAGAAAGGAATGGCAGGAAATCTTCAATGTGATGAACAGAAAAAATATGCAGCTGAGAATCCTCTATCCAGCAAGTCTGTCATTTAGAATAGAAGGAGAGATAAAGGTCTTCCCAAACAAACAAAACCTGAAGGAATTCTTCACTACTAAATGAACCCTACAAGAGATCCTAAGGGGGACTTTGTGAGTAAAATGTTGCAAGGACCACAAAGTACCATAGACACCACTACAAGCATGAAACCTACAGATATCACAATGATGCTAAACCCATATCTTTCAGTAATAATACTGAACGTAGATGGACTAAATGCTCCAACCAAAAGACATAGGGTATCAGAATGGATAAAAAAACAAGACCCATCTATTTGCTGTCTACAAGAGACTCATTTTAGACCTGAGGACCCCTTCAGATTGAAAGTGAGGGGATGGAGAACTATCTATCATGCTAATGGAAGTAAAAAGAAAGCTGGAGTAGCTATACTTATATCAGACAAACTAGACTTTAAATTAAAGGCTGTAACAAGAGATGAAGAAGGGCATTATATAATAATTACAGGGTCTATCCATCAGGAAGAGCTAACAATTATAAATGTTTACACACTGAATTTGGGAGCCCCCAAATATATAAAATATTTAATCACAAACATAAGCAACCTTATTGATAAGAATGTGGTAATTGCAGGGGACTTTAATACTCCTCTACAGCAATGGATAGAACATCTAGACAGAGAATAAATAAAGAAACAGGGGCCCTGAATGATATATTAGATCAGATGGATTTGACAGATATATTTAGAACTCTGCATCCCAAAGCAACAGAATATACTTTCTTCTTGAGTGCACATGGAACATTCTCCAAGATAGATCACACACTGGGTCACAAAACAGCCCTTCATAAGTATACAAGAATTGACATCATACCATGCACACTTTCAGACCACAATGCTATGAAGCTTGAAATCAACCACAGGAAAAAGTCTGGAAAACCTCCAAAAGCATGGAGGTTAAAGAACACCCTACTAAAGAATGAATGGGTCAACCAGGCAATTAGAGAAGAAATTAAAAAATATACAGAAACAAATGAAAATGAAAATACAACAATCCAAACGCTTTGGGATGCAGTGAAGGCAGTCCTGAGAGGAAAATACATTGCAATCCAGGCCTATCTCAAGAAACAAGAAAAATCCCAAATACAAAATCTAACAGCACACCTAAAGGAAATAGAGGCAGAACAGCAAAGACAGCCTAAACCCAGCAGAAGAAGAGAAATAATAAAGATCAGAGCAGAAATAAACAATATAGAATCTAAAAAAAACAGTAGAGAAATCAATGAAATGAAGAGTTGTTTTTTTGAAAAAACAAACAAAACTGATAAACCTCTAGCCACGTTTCTCAAAAAGAAAAGGGAGATAACCCGAATAGATAAAATCATGAATGAAAATGGAATTATTGCAACCAATCCCTCAGAAATATAAGCAATTATCAGGGAATACTATGAAAAATTATATGCCAACAAACTGGACAACCTGGAAGAAATGGACAAATTCCTAAGCACCCACACACTTCCAAAACTCAAGCAGGAAGAAATAGAAAATTTGAACAGACCCATAACCAGTGAAGAAATTAAATCAGTTATCAAAAATCTCCCAACAAATAAGCCAGGACCAGATGGCTTCCCTGGGGAATTCTACCAGACATTTAAAGCAGAGATAATACCTATCCTTCTCAAGCTATTCCAAAAAATAGAAAGGGAAGGAAAACTTCCAGACTCATTCTATGAAGCCAGCATTACTTTGATTCCCAAACCAGACAGAGACCCAGAAAAGAAAGAGAACTACAGGCCAATATCCCTGATGAATATGGATGCAAGAATTCTCAACAAGATACTAGCAAATCGAATTCAACAGCACATGAAAAGAATTATTCACCATGATCAAGTGGGATTCATTGCTGGGATGCAGGGCTGGTTTAATATTCACAAATCAATCAATGTGATACATCACATTAATAAAAGGAAAGAAAAGAACCATATGATCCTGTCAATCGATGCAGAAAAAACATTTGACAAAATTTAGCATTCTTTTTTAATAAAAACCCTTAAGAAAGTTGGGATTGAAGAAACTTACTTAAACATCATAAAATCCACTTATGAAAAGCCCACAGCTAATATCATCCTCAATGGGGAAAAACTGAGAGCTTTCTCCCCGAGATCAGGAACATGACAGGGATGTCCACTCTCACTGCTGTTGTTTAACATAGTATTGGAATTCTAGCGTCAGCAATCAGGCAACAAAAGGAAATCAAAGGCATCAAAATTGGCAAAGATGAAGTTAAGCTTTCACTTTTTGCAGATGACATGATACTATACATGGAAAACCCAATAGACTGCACCAAAAGTCTGCTAGAACTGATACGTGAATTCAGTAAAGTCACAGGATAAAAAATCAATGTACAGAGATCAGTTGCATTCTTATACACTAATAATGAAGCAATGGAAAGACAAATAAAGAAACTGATCCCATTCACAATTGCACCAAGAAGCATAAAATACCTAGGAATAAACCCAACCAAAGATGTAAAAGATCTGTACACTGAAAACTATAGAAGGCTTATGAAGGAAAGTGAAGAAGATACAAAGAAATGGGAAAAATATTCCATGCTCATGGATTGGAAGAATAAATATTGTTAAACTGTCAATACTACCCAAACCATCTACACATTCAATGCAATCCTAATCAAAATTGCACCAGCATTCTTCTCGAAGCTAGAACAAGCAATCCTAAAATTTGTATGGAACCACAAAAGACCCAGAATAGCAAAGGTAATATTGAAGAAGAAAACCAAAGCGGGAGGCATCACAATCCCAGACTTTAGCCACTATTACAAAGCTGTAATCATCAAGACAGCATGATAGTGGCACAAAAACAGGCACATAGACCAATGGAATAGAATAAAGACTCCAGAATTGGACCCACAAATGTATGGCCAACTAATCTTTGACAAAGCAGGGAAGAATATCCGATGGAAAAAGGACAGTCTCTTTAACAAATGGTGCTGGGAGAAATGGACAACAACATGCAGAAGGACGAAACTAGACCACTTTCTTACACCATTCACAAAAATAAACTCAAAATGGATTAAGGACCTGAATGTGAGACAGGAAACCATCAAAACCCTAGAGAAGAAAGCAGGAGAAAACCTCTCTGACCTCAGCCGCAGCAATTTCTTACTTGACACATCTCCAAAGGCAAGGGAATTAAAAGCAAAAGTGAACTATTGGGACCTCATCAAGATAAAAAGCTTCTGCACTGCAAAGGCAACCGATGGAATGGGAAAAGATATTTGCAAATGACATATCAGATAAAGGGATAGTATCCAAAATCTATAAAGAACTCACCAAACTCCACACCCGAAAAACAAATAATCCAGTGAAGAAATGGGCAGAAGACATGAATAGACACTTCTCTAAAGAAGACATCCAGATGGCCAACAGGCATATGAAAAGATGCTCAACGTCGCTCCTCATCAGGGAAATACAAATCAAAACCACACTCAGATACCACCTCAGGCCAGTCAGAGTGGCTAAAATGAACAAATCAGGAGACTATAGATGCTGGTGAGGATGTGGAGAAACAGGAACCCTCTTGCACTATTGGTGGGAATGCAAACGGGTGGGGCTGCTCTGGAAAACAGTGTGGAGGTTCCTCAAAAAATTAAAAATAGACCTACCCTGTGACCCAGCAATAGCACTGGTAGGAATTTACCCAAGGGATACAAGAGTTTTGATGCACAGGGGCACTTGTACACCAATGTTTATAGCAGCACTTTCAACAATAGCGAAATTATGGAAAGAGCCTAAATGTCTGTCAACTGATGAATGGATAAAGAAATTGTGGTTTATATACACAATGGAATACTACTTGGCAATGAGAAAGAATGAAATCTGGCCATTTGTAGCAACGTGGATGGAACTGGAGAGTGTGAAGCTAAGTGAAATAAGTTAGGCAGAGAAAGACAGATACCATATGTTTTCACTCCTATGTGGATTCTGAGAAACTCAACAGAAGACCAGCGGGGAGGGGATGAGGGGAAAAAAAAAGTTACAGAGAGGGAAGGAGGCAAACCATAAGAGACTCTTAAATACTGAGAACACAGTGAGGGTTGATGGGGGGTGGAGGGGAGGGGAAAGTGGGTGATGGGCATTGAGGAGGGCACCTATTGGGATGAGCACTGGGTATTGTATGGAAACCAATTTGACAATAAATTTCAGTAAAAAAGAAGTAAAATAAAATAAAATACACAGCTGATAGATGTAAAAAAAAAAAAAGAACATCAATGGAAGCTTTAAGTCTGTTTCCACGCAAGGTATTTTATAGATACAGATTATGATTTAGTCAGGTACTATGGGAAAATGTGATCTGTTGCAGTTTGAAGCAGTAACCATGTAGGAATAAAAATATATGTTTCCACATAAGATGGAAAAAAGCTTGATAAGATTTTAACTGGCTGCAAACCACATAATGATGCTTTGAGATCTTTAAGAGTATTTCTGAGTCACTAAGGCAAAATTGCATTTCAATTATCATGAGTCGGGGTGCTCGGTGATTCAGTCAGTTAAGCACCCAATCTTGATTTAGGCTCAGCTCATGATCTCAAGGTTTGTGGGTTCAAGCCCCCCATTACGCCCTGCACTGACAATGTGGAACCTGCTTAGGATTCTCTGTCTCCCTCTCTCTCCCTGCCGCTCCTGCACTCCCTCTCTGTCTCTCTCAAAATAAATAAATAAACTTAAAAAATTGTCATAGGTAGTAGAGGCAGGCAAACCATAAAAGGCTTTTAAATACAGAGAACAAACTAAGGGTTGCTGGAAGGAGGTGGGTGGGGGATGGGCTAAATGGGTGATGGGCATTAAGGAGGCAAATTGTTGGGATAAGCACTGGGTGTTATATGTGAGAGGTGAATCACTGGGTTCTGCTCCTGAAACCAATACTCCACTGCATATTAACTATTTTGAATTAAAATAAATAAATTTTAAAAATTATTATAGGTAGTAGATATAACCTTAACCAAAAACACCTTACAAAGACACTCTCCTGCTTATCGAGTAACAAATTCCTGTATCATACAATGCGTTAGACTATGAAAGCTCTTTTGGTGGGGGGGTCTACTTTACATTTCCACTGCTATAAATTAAGCCCATGGTAGATAACTAAAACTAATAGGAGCAGACCATTATTACTAATATTCCACGGAAGCTTTAAAGAAATGTTTAAGATGCAAAGTATTAGATCAGATTACTAACTGGCCCAAGCAGCTACTATTAGGACCAGGTGCACATTCAAAAACATTTGGAAATGGAACATGCATCGATGTCCTTGACCTTGACTCTCTCCTTCACGCCTGGGGCATCCCAGGCACAGGTAGAGAACATCTTTTTGGACCCTCTCAGCGAAACAAGCAGGTGCACGTGAAACCTTTTCCAAGGGGAGCTGGAAACCCAAGAACGCTGCCTCAGTATCCTGGCCTCTCCTGCCACGTTCTGTGTTCAGACGTCTGCAAAGCCACAGACACCAACCAGGCTAAGGCATGTCCACGCCCACGACGCAAAACCAAGGACCGTGATGAAGAGGCTCCTCCACAATGCACCATAGTCAACTCCTGGCTTCTGAAAGCCTTGAGAAGTAGGACGGCGCTCGCATCCAGCCCAGCCTGCAATTTCCCCCTCACAGCCTCCTGCTAAAAGCAGATTAAATTGCTAGGATAAATCCACCCTATCCAATTTTAGTCCTTGCTTTAGCATATGCTTTTCTATGAGGAAAAGGCTATAGTAACAGGATTGAATGGAACGGAACCCAGCACAATAGTCCTTTCTATGCCAAAAGATAGATCTTCTAAATTTGGGAACCGGGACTATTCAGTTCTTTCCATTTTAAAATCATGAAGTGAAATAAAAAAGAAACGCTCCGAGGTGGAAAGGTTAGTGCTTATTTAAGGAACCCATGTTGCTCCCTCGTGTGCCACAGTTCTGGGTGTTATGGAAATGCATTTCTTCACAATTCTGTACGGCACCTCTGGGTAGGAAAATAGTCAAGCCCCTCCATCACCTCATCCTTGCATATACAAATAGCAACAAGGCTATGCACGGTGGATGGTGAGGGATTCAATCGTGGAGATCAGGTCACATTTATTTACACAATAGCACGATAGATATTTTCATTCTCTGCAAGCTCTTATGGAAATTTCACTAACCTGAAATAAAAATATTTTCCAGGTGTATTAAAAAAAAATCCAACTGGGGAGTCAACAGCCGCCAACGGTTCTGGGTGGGACTATCAAGGCTGAGGGCAGAATACTCATCTTTGGCAACGTATGAAAAAATGTTGGACATTCATTTAGTGGAGATGATGTAAGCTAATCTTACTTGGCTGTAGAACAAAGGAGTGGGAGGTATTGGCATTCTGTCCTGTCACCTGAGCGCAGGAGTGACGGACACAAGGAAGTAAGAGCAGGGTTCATGCAGCCTCCTCACCTCCCCCCAGGCGGCTGGTGGGGGCTCCACCGGAGGGTAGTACTTAGGCACATCCCAGGCCACTGCAGCCATGAACCACTTGAAGTCCTTGCACTTGAGCTGTTTGCGCAGCTCCTTCTGGGCGGAGATGTCCCCGGTGGACAGGTGCCTGTATTCTGGGCGCCGCTGGTAAATGTACTCAGCAAATTCATCCATCCAGGTCTCAGCCACACGCTTCAGGTTCTGTGCAGCAGAAAAGAATGTCATTTATTGACTTGTGCCCTCAGAGGGTGATTTTAGTCACACTGGAAATTGAAAAAAGGAAAAAAAAAATAGACAACCTCAGACAGCGCTGGTTGGAGGCTTATTAATAAGGGGAGTTTTTTTGTAACTACAAGGGTGTGATATGATTAGTCTGAGGCCTTGCACGCATTTCTGTTTCTGGCATGGGGTTCAACTGCCAATTAGATAATTTGTCAGAGTCAGTAAAAATTCAGCTTACAGTTATATCAACTTTCTCAACTCTCCTGTTATTTCATGATTATAAATTCTTTATTTTTCACACAGAACTAAAGGATTTGAAACTGGAGATAATGAAGTTCTTAGGCATCAAATTGCTTCAACCATTTCAAGGAACAGTTAGGATCCTGGAAAGAATGAGCACAAACAAGCTGTTATTCTTTTCTCCCAATTAAAGAGGCAACCCAGCATTACTAAATTCAAGACCTTGTGTTCTGATGATATTTTCTATGTATAATACAGATGCTAAGCGGAATTCAGTAATTTACTGCACAATGAAGCATAATGAAGCTAAGGGAAGCATCAAGTAGCCAGTCTTCTCTGCAGATGTTTCCATGGGTGAAGGAAGCAGGAGGCTGTTGGTAGGGAAAAAAGCATGCTCCTTGGGGGCGGGAGACCATGTGGGTTCAGGGGAGGAAGCTGTTCAGTTTTGAGGTCAAGCAAGCAACTTACCCCCTCTAGGCCTCAGATTCCTCACCTGAGAATACACAACTAGTAAATATATACCTACATCATGGGAGTGGTTGTAGGATTAAGCAAAGTAACACCCGTAAAGGGCTCTGAATAGTACCTGGCATGAGCTAGGTACTATGGATATTATTATTAATAATTGGAGAACCTAATGTTGGGCTTGGCCACGGATGAACTGAATTGTTCCTGTGGTCTTTTTTCATGTTTATTTTTTGAAAGAGAGAGAGAGAGAGAGAGAGAGAGAGAGAGCATGTGAATGGGGGAGAGGCAGAGAGAGAGGGGGACAGAGGATCTGAAACTAGCTCTATGCTGACAGCACAGGGCCCGATGCTGGGCTCGAAATCATGAACCGTGAGATCATGCCCTGAGCTGTAGTCAGATGCTTTAACTAACTGAGCTGTCCAGCACTCTTGTTCCTGTGGTCTTTAGCTAAGATGAGATGTTCTCTGACATCTCTTCAAGCTTTAATGCTAAACGCTAGTGAGAGTGCATTGTCTAGAAGGTGTGAGTTCTGATACCCCCAGCTTGTAGCATCGTTTCATAGCTGTGTCCTTTAAGCTCTGGTTCTCGTTTGGAGTTCCAGTTTCTTATTTCAAGTGCCCAGGGGCTGGAAAGAACCCTTGCCAGTTTCTCATTTGTGCTTAGAAGATAAAGTGGGCAGAATGGCTGGAAACTTTAATAAGATTCAGGCATAAGTGACTGAAGTAAAAACTAGCGATATCTAGGAAAATCATTTTATCTTTTTTTCTAAAGATTTTATTTATTAATTTAATTTTAGAGATAGAGTGAGTGGGGGAGAGTGGCAGAGGGAGAGAGAGAGAGAGAAAATCTTTTTTTTTTTTTAAGAAAAGTTTATTTATTTTTGAGAGAGAGAGAGAGGGAGGGAACATTCAACTGATTGAGCAGGGGAGGGGCAGAGGGAGAGGGAGATGGAATTCCAAGCAAGCTCCAAGCTGTCAGCACAGAGCCTGATGTGGGGCTCGAACCCACAAACCATGAGATCATGACCTGAGCCAAAATCAAGAGTCAGATGCTTAACCGACTGAGCCACCAAGATGCTGCTGAAAATTATTTTATATTAAAAATTGCTACAGAATCGTAATTAAGGCCTGGAACTATGCCCAGAGGTCTGCTGGGAGTCAGAATCTCCAAATATCTTAGTCCTAGTAAGATTGCACCCTTTTCTTGTTCTGTCCCACTCCCTCCACCTCCAGTGTTGGTGTGAGAGTGGACATTTCTTCACATTTCTTCACCACCTCCACTGTGAAAGAATGGACATTTCTTCCATCTGATCTTGTCCCCTATGTACTCCCCACCCCTCTGCTTGCTTCCACAGTCTCCTTTATTACTTTTGGTCCCTGGTGGGCATGAAGGAGGGTTCAGTTAATATAGCAAGATGCAGAAAAGAGACAGTGCCACAAAGTCTACTGTGATTTCTTGGTTGCCTCTGTGCTCCTTCCTTTCTAAGATTCCTGACATTGAGAGTACAAGAATTTTGGGGTCACCTGGGTTGGTCCAGTTGGTTAAGCATCTAACTCTTGATTTTGGCTCCGGTCGTGATCTCACCGTTTGTGGGACTGAGCCCTGCCTGGGGGTTGGGATACTCTCTGCACCTCCCCCACTCATGCTTGCTCATGTGCTCTCTCTTTCTCTCTCTCTTAAAATAAATAAATAAACTTCAAAGAAAATTAAAAAAAAAAGAGAATGTAAGAATTTTTTCTGACATTATTTTTGGCCATCATCGTGCTGTCTGACATCTCATTGGCATTGCTTCACTCATGACACTTTCCACCCTGATTCCTGTTTACCTCAACAGATGATCAGAGTCAACATTGTTTTGCAATATTCTAGCCCTTTTCACAGATTCTGAACTGCCTGATTTGTTTGGGGAAAGACAAGGAAACAGATGATGTTTGAGGATCCTGCTCTGTGATGGCCTCAGGTACTACACTTATCTGTAATATTTAAGTAGGATTCTTCTGCATTATCTCGCTATTTACCTTTCATTCTGATAAGTGTTCTGGATGAAACACTTTGTATTCTCATCTGTCTTTGGACAGACAATTTTTATGATTAGCAAAAAGATTCAAAGATAGAATGGAAAAAAATTAGTCACTAATATGAAAACTTTATTTATATTCAAATTAATTTTTAGGCTGCAGTTACAACCTTTCCCCTAAAATCCAATTATTTTTTTTATTTTTATTTTTTTTATTAAAAAAAAATTTTTAATGTTTATTTTTGAGACAGAGAGAGACAGAGCATGAGTGGGGGAGGGTCAGAGAGAGAGGGAGACACAGAATCTGAAACAGGCTCCAGGCTCTGAGCGGTCAGCACAGAGCCAGACGCGGGGCTTGAACTCACAGACCATGAGATCTTGACCTGAGCCGAAGTCGGAGGCTCAACTGACTGAGCCACCCAGGTGCCCCACCTAAAATCCAATTATTATATAAAGTAGAAATATTTAATTTCCGCTACTTTATGCTTCTCTGATAAATGAAAGTGAATAAAGGCAGGGGTATATAAAAAAGCAGAGGCAAAGAGGTAAATTCCCCAGGAATAATGAGAAAATGACTTTGTTAAGTAGAGACATGCCTTAAAAATTCTGATAGCTTTGTCATTAAGCAATCTATTTTGATTTGTGTAAATAAACACTTTGAGACTGTATTTTTTTGAAGTTAGATATAGATCTGTTTTTTAATTAAAAAACTCAACACTTTGAATGATTCCAAGCACATATGGGTACTCATCTGGGCATGCTAATTGTTGAATTAAAAAAAAATATAGGGGTGCCTGGGTGGCTCAGTTGATTAAGCATCTGACTTCGGTTCAGGTCATGATCTCACAGTTCATGAGTTCAAACCCTACGTCGGGCTCTGTGCTGACAGCTTGGAACCTGGAGCCTGCTTCGGATTCTGTGTCTCCCTCTTTACCTGCCCGTTGCCCGTTCACACTTTGTCTCTCTCTCTCTGTGTGTCTCTCTCTCTCAAAAATAAATGTTAAAAATATTTAAAAATATATTATAGAATGAAAGTGAACAAATTCATAGTTTGTGCATATATCCAATGGCAAAGGCACTGAAATAAGAACAATTTTTTAAAAAGTGCTCATGCTAAATGGTAGATATTTGTTGCTTTGGATTTTTGAAATAAAAATAGGAATTATTATAAAACTCAAAAAGGAGCTGATTAGTTCAGATGCTTTCTTTAGAAATGGCTCAAAGTGCCGTGATAAATGTTAGCCTGGATAAGAATCATCAATAAGTAAACAGGGCAGGAGATAGCTTGCTAGTAAATTGTCAACAACTTTAGGGAAACTAAGCAGTATAGTTAACCAGGGAATCAGCCAGGTAGCTTTTGCATTATCGTGTCCTTTTCAAATTGAAATAAACTTGGTTGCAAGGTTAGGTTTGCTGATTTCCCAAACACTCTAAAGGAAGCAGCAGGATCATGAATGTATTCCAGGGATAATGTCAAATCATCTATTCCTTTTTTTGTAGCTTTCCAGGAGACAGGAAGAGAAACAGCATGATAATTGCAAAAACTATAATAGCTAGTTTCCCTCCAGCAATGAGTGTTACATAAACATTTAAACATAAATACAACATCTTGCCCATTCTCTAATGTTCCCAATGACTCATTAGACATCCTCGATTATAGATGCTCTGTTCTCTGAATTGAATTTCCTACCAGGAGGAAACTTTCTGAAGAGTCCATTATTATAGTCAAGGAATAGTCCTCACTCCCAAACAGTGCAGGTGACTGACCAAATAATATCATTCTGAAATCATTATTCTGGAAACAACAATACACTGTGTTAATTTGCAACTGTAATCATGACTCAGTACTTAATCTTGAGGAAAACATTAGAACCACAGCTGAGAAATATTACAAGCAGTTGCAGGAAGAGTTTCATTGGTCTTTTATAGATTGTAGAATAAATTCACCCATTCCAGAAAATAAAATAATCGTATACACATTGAACTATTTACATAGGAGCACATATACGCATATTCAGATACATGAAGGTAATGGGATAGGAGCAAAACAATATTGCTCACTTACACATTCATAGCTGTGTACGCATGTACAGGATCATGTAATTGAGACATCCAATAACATCTCTTGCCAGAGATGGTAACAAAGATAAAAATAAATCAATATGAGTTGGCTCATCTCTTTCTAAGATTGAGTCGACATCAGCGAAGATGTTAAAATGTCCAAGAAATAGGGGCGCCTGAGTGGCTCAGTCGGTTAAGCTTCCAACTTTGACTCAGGTCATGATCTCACGGTCCATGAGTTCTAGCACGGCATTGGGCTCTGTGCTGACAGCTCAGAGCCGGGAGCTTGCTTTGGATTCTGTTTCCCTCTCTCTCTGCTCCCCCCGCTGCTCGTGCTCGTCTCTCTTGCTCTCAAAAATAAATAAACATAAAAAAATTGTTTTTTAAATGTCCAAAAAAAAGTTATCAAGATGAAAGAATGGACACTGGAAGATCTATACATGCAATCATTTACTCCCAAAGTATCTGAAGTTGTATCTATTAAGGTTGTCTTCTACACATGGAGCCAGGTATTATTAGCTGGGATTCCTGTTATTTGAGATTTAAATAAAATTGCTTCAATCACAATTTTCACAGTCCTTTTTTTCCTGAAGATTTATGTAGATTCCCAGGGGATTGTGTTCACACATTCATCCTTCACTTTGATTTCCTGTTGGGGGACCTTCCCTCCCTACTGGTGTCTTGCCCCAGGCTTGTTCGCTATTGTGTCATGCAGAGCATTGAGTGGGGGGGTGCTTCTCCTCACCTCTCAAACACTTTGCAAGTAGATCACTAAGGCATAGACTTTGACATTTCAGGGCAGTGGCAGAGCCTTAGATGACAAAGCATAGCAGATGATGTAAGATGGAATATTTGACTTTTTCAGCTTCTTTGGCGGTATGGAAAATTTCTCCTTGGCCAAAGTTTCTTCTCTCTGTCTTTTGACCCCCTGCCATGGTGCTGTCCTCAAAATTTCCCCTTATGGTATCCTTAGTAGGACTGTACCAGAATATCATAATTTCTTCTCTATTTCATGCAGAGTAATTCAGCTTTCTCGTTGTCTGTCCCAGCTTATCCTGGCCAAACTCTGAGGCCTACCCTTCCATAGCCACAATGTTTTTTCCAGGTGTTTTACTAAGCAAAGATAACTCACCTGAAAGAAATTCAACAGCTGGTTCTTGAGGTACGCCCCACTGAACATTTTGTTACAAAAGGGTTGCTCACTGTTGAAGACATTCTCCATGAGGTCCCTAAGAGTCCTGTTTAATTTTATTCTTCTACATGAAGCCTCTGCCTAAGAGATCTGCTCTGTTCATCCACACTTAAAAAAAATTCAGCCTGTCTCTGGCTTTGTCCATAAGATTTCCCTTGCTTCAATGCCCTTCTCCCTCTTATTTGTCTGATCTCACCCATTCAGAAACTCACTTTTTCTTCCTCCCAGTTGGAGATGCCAGATAACTATGTGTGGGGCACATAGTTAAATTTGAATTTCAGGTAAAGAACAAATCATTTAAAAACATAAGTACAATTCACAATTGTATAGTGCTTGTATTAATATTCTATAACAGCAAATGAAATTAAAATAAATCAAATTAAATTAAACCAGGAGGCCACTAGACTGAGGTGGCCTACCTACGCAAACCAAAATCCAAGCCTGTAAACGTCTCAAGGTTATGAAATCAAAACACTAGGTGCAACCAATCACAAATAGACTGCTAGGCTTGAAGCTATAGCCTATCATTTAATTTCCTTTCTTTGCTTCTGTATTTCTCCAAGTCTTTCCCCTTAACCACTTCCAGTTTGGCATTGCCCAATTCAAATTGGCTTTCACTCAAATAAACCCTTAAAATGTTAATATGCTTCAGTTTATCCTTTAACGCATGGGACATAATTATACTAAAAAGTTATTTATCTGAAATTCAAATGTAACTGGGCGCCCTTTATTTTTATTTGCCCAATCTGGCAACCTTACTGCCGACATATATAATATGCATGTGATATGTGCTCCATGAATGTTTCTTTTTTTCTTTTAATTCATTTAGTGACTGTATTCTCAGAATCTGGTATATCTTGATGCTATTGCCAATACATAGTGAATGTTTTGCTTCTGTGGAAATTATTGCAGGGAAGTTTCAGGCTCTCTGCAGAGAAGCCTGCTATCACACACCGTTGATCTAAATATGCTTCCCATTCCCACTGCTTTTCTGTTTCTAACAGGTGGGATCCTGCTGGCTTTCTATCTGTGAAGCAAGCAGGGAAATAGCCACATAGTTTGAGGTAACAGCAGTGCTAATCGGAAGCTAGAGGGGAGGGCTCAGCATGGCTAGAATGAACAAATTAGGGTTTACCGTTAACCTTAATCTGAAAATAAGTAGGTGAAGGCCTTCTGTCTCTGCACATCTGGGCTGAGTTCCAGCCAGGCTCTGAGTGTGGACAAGAGAGACTGGAGGAGAAGGCGCAATCCCACTCAAGGTGAATCCGGGAGGTTTTCACCTGCTGGTGTTTCACTCATCCTGGAAGACACGTAACAGTTGGAGAAGGACAGCCACTGGAGCTGAACAATACATTTATTTTTCCATGTAGAAAGCAAATGAAGATTTTTCTATTTCTCTATTTTTAAGAGCTGCAGGCTTCATAATTCTTGAATGATAAATGAAATAAAAGCTGTTATTCTGAGCACCTTCTACATACAGGACATTGATAGCCTCATCTATTTTTATGTCACCGCAGTGGTTTCTTGTGTGTTACAACATGCTCCTCTATCCAAACCAAACTGGTATTAATCTCTCCCTTCTCTGTATTGCCCAAATATTTATTAACACCCTTGACACATTCAGCCTTATATTACAGGTCTTTAGAATTCAAGTCTTGTTTTCTTTGCACTACCCAACACTAAATCTTTCCTTAATTCTAATACTCATCAGGTCTTTGAATTGATATTTTACCAGGACCATTAAATCACATTCTATCTCAGTTTATAAGAACAGATTTCCATCTCTGACTGATCATCTGTATTGTGTAACATGAACAAAATAGATAGTTCCATTATACCTGCTGATTCATGAAACTGCATAAATCTATCCACTAATTATTTTTTTGCCAGCACCATGTTAGAACCTGCTGTTTAATTGTCCTAAAAACACAATCCCTATTCAGTTTCTCAGCGTATTATTGGGGAGTTGATTGTCTGGTCATGAGGCTGTCCCATGCATGTGTATTATCTGGGCCACCTCACCTCAGTAGTGTGTTTCTATTCTTTGTGCAGAGTGCAATCAGTACAAATGCACTGGCCTGACCCCAATCCACACGCTACGCTTGTGTCAATATTAAGCTATTGTATTATGATGAGTTTATACTAGATTTCTTTCTTTAGCTTTTGTGTGTGTGTGTGTGTGTGTGTGTGTGTGTGGTGTGTGTGTGTACCCCTCAGAAACTGCTGGTAGCTAGCAAAGCCAATCTTACACAGAAACAGTTTATTTGTCGCAGTCATTCCTCCTGGCAAGGAATTGCATCACTAGCCCATGACTTGAAAAATACTGCCGTGATTCAAATGCATTTCTTTTCTCCACTTTGATGCTTAAGAGTACTTTAGTAGCTCTGGAGTCCCACCCCAAAGCCCTTTTATCATTGATAAAGTGATAATGTCATCATGGATACAGCTCAAAAGAGAATCTATTTAAGAGAGCCTCAACCTCACTACAATTATTCAGCCAAGCTCTACTTTTTCTCTGATCTAAAGACTTCTTTGAAGTCAGTGGGAAGCCTTCAGCATAAGGAGAGGAAGGCTAATCCAGTACTAAAAAGGGAGTCTTCTCTGACAGGCTGTTTCCTCTCTCTTCTTCCCCAAGGCTGTGTGAGCTGTTTGTAAGTGGTTACCTGCTCTTAGCTGTTTTGATATAATTTAATTGTATCTCTAGTCTATTTTTTGGCTGGATATTTTAGATATCTATGGTAGTGTTGAAAGGGTGGGCCTACACCAGCCGACTCCATCTTGTTCTGTGTCCTTCACCTTGACCACACCTCCTCCCCTTCAGTAACCCCCCCTCACCTGCCTAACAGGACTCGGACCCTTCCCCAGGACCCTTCCCCAGCCAATCGGCTGAGGCCATAGCCATTACCTCACCAACTGCCCCCAGGCCCCAATAAAACCTTTGTCCTTTTGAAACTCGCGCTCTTTCCCTGGTATCTCACCGCTCGGTGCAGGTAGGGGATTGAGCTCGAGCTAGCTCGAATAAAGCCTCTTTGCTTTTGCATCGGACTCGGCTCCCTAGTGGTCTTTGGGGATCACGAATTCTGGGCATAACAGTGTTTCTGATAACATTTAATGTAGCCTTTAGATATAGGACAAACAAAAAAACAACTCCCCAAATTATTTAACAAATAGCTTATTTAAAAAATGCATGTAAGCCTAAGTTAAAAAACAGCCTTAGTGAGGAATAATTGATATACAATAAACTGCTGATGTTTAAAGTGTACAACTTGGCACATTTTGATATATATTGGTGAAATACACACACACACACACATATACACACATACACACACGTACAAAACCATCATCACAATCAAGATAATGAATATATATATTCATCACCTCCAAATGCTTTCATATGCCTCTTTGAAATCCCTCCCTCTGTTTCCTTTCTTAGGCACCTCTACCATCATCCCCAGGCAACTACTGATCTATTTTCTTTTAACTTATTAAGATTTAATTTTTTTTAGGGCAGTTCTAGGATCACAGCAAAATTGAGGGGCGGATCAAAGAATCGGCATTTACTCCCTGCCCCCACAAATGCATAGTCTCTCCCACTACCAAAATCCTCCACACAAGTGGTTTATTTGTCATAAGTGATGAGCCTACATTAACACACCATCACCCAGGTCCATTGTTTACACTAGGGTTCACTCTTGATGTTGTACACTGCTCTACTTTTTGTCACCATAATTTAGTTTGTATTTTCTAAAATTTTATTTTTATTCATCTTTTCTTTTTTCTTTTTTTTGTATTTTCTAGAATTTTAAATAAATAGAATCATAAAATATGTGTTTTTTGGTCTGATTTCTTTTACTAAGCATCATTATTTTTAAGTTTATCCATGTAGTTGCATGCATTTCTTTTTATTAGAGTGCAGTATGTGGATACACTACAATTTTTTTTAATTTTAAGTTTTTATTTAAATTTTAATTAGTTAACATATATGATAAAATTAGTTTCAGGTGTAGAATTCAGTGATTCATCATTTACATATAACACCCAGTGCTCATCATAACAAGTGCCCTCCTTGATACACATCACCCATTTAACCCATTCCCTGCCCACCTCCCTCCATCAATCCTGTTTGTTCTCTATAGTTAAGAGTCTCTTATGGTTTGTTGCTCTCTCTCTCACCTCCTGTCTCTTTCCCTTCTCCTATGCTCAACTGTTTTGTTTCTTAAATTCTACATATGAGTGAAATCATATGGTATTTGTCTTTCTTGGACTGACTTATTTCACTTAGCATAATATACTCTAGTTCCATCCATGTTGTTGCAAATGGCAAGCTTTCATTCTTTTTGATGGCTGGGTAATATTCATATATATATGAATGTATATAAATATATATCACGTGTTCATTTATTCATCAGCCAATGGGCATTTTAGGCTTTTTCCATATTTTGGCTATTGTTGATCATGCTGCTATAAAAATGGAGGTTCATGTGCCACTTTAAATCTGCATTTTTGTAACATTTGGGTAAATACCTAGTAGTGCAATTGCTGGGTCAAAGGGTAGTTCTATTTTTAACTTTTTGAGGAACCTCCATACTGTTCTCTAGAGTGGCTACACCAGTTTGCATTCCCACGAACAGTGTAGAAGGGTTTCCGCATCGCTACATCCTTACCAACATCTGTTGTTTCCTGTGTTGTTAATTTCAGCAATTCTGAGAGGTGTGAGATGGTATCTCATTGTGGTTTTGATTTGTATTTCCTGATGATGAGTGATATTGAGCATCTTTTCATGTTTCTATTAGTCGTCTGTATGTTCTCTTTGGAAAAATGTCTGTTTATGTCTTCTGCCCATTTCTTTATGGATTATTTATTTTTTAGATGTTGAGTTTGAGAAGTTCTTTATAGATTTTGGTTACTAATCCTTTTTCAGATATATCATTTGCAAATATCTTCTCCCATTCTGGAAGTTGTCTTTTAGTTTTGTAGATTTTTTTTTCCTCTCTGCAGGAGCTTTCTATCTTGATGAAATCCCAATAGTTCATTTTTGCTTTTGTTTCCTTTGTCTCTGGAGACGTGTCTAGTAAGAAGTTGCTGTGGCTGAGGTCAAAGAGGTTGTTGCCTGTGTTCCCCTCTAGGATTCTGATGGTTTCTTGTCTTACATTTAGGTTTTTCATCCATTTTGCTTTTTTTTAAAAACTTAAATTCAAGTTAGTTAACATATGGTTTAGTATTTGTTTCAGGAGTAGAATTTGTTGATTCATCACTTCCATATAACACCCAGTGCTCGTCCCAAGTGCCCTCCTAATGTCTATCACCCATTTAGCCCATCCTCTTACCCACCTCCCCTCCAGCAACCCTCAGATTGTTCCCTACATTTAAAAGTCTCTTAAGGTTTGCCTTCCTCTCTGTTTTTATCTTATTTTAATTTTCCTTACCTTCCCTTATGTTCATCTGTTTTGTTTCTTAAAGTCCAAATATGAACTTTCATCCATTTTGAATTTATTTTTGTGTCTGGTGTAAGAAAGTGGTCCAGTTTCATTCCTCTGCATATTGTTGTCCAGTTTTCTCAACATCTTTTTTTGAAAAGACTGTTTTTATTCCATTGGATATTCTTTCCTTCTTTGTCAAAGATTAGTTGACAATATAGCTGTCGGTCCATTTCTCGGTTTTCTATTTTATTCTACTGACCTGTGTGTCTGTTTTTGTGCCAGTACCATACTATCTTGATGACTACAACTTTGTAATATAGCTTTAATTCTGGAATTATGATGCCTCCAGCTTTGGTTTTCTTTTTCAAGATTGCTTTGGCTATTTGAAGTCTTTCACAGTTCGATACAAATTTTAGTATTTTTTGTTCTAGCTCTGTAAAAACTGCTGGTATTATTTTGACAGGGATTGCATTAAATGTGTAGATTGTTTTGGGTAGTATAGAAATTTTTAACAGTATTTGTTCTTCCAGTCCGTAAGTGTGGAATCTTTTCCCATTTCTTTGTGATTTCTTCAATTTCTTTCATAAGTGTTCTATTGTTTTCAGAGTACAGATCTTTTACCTCTTTAGTTAGTTTTATCCCTAGGTATCTTATGGTTTATGGTGCAATTGCAAATGGGATCAATTCCTTGATTTCTCTTTCTGCTGCATTATTTTTTTTTGTGTGTGTGTATAGAAACAACAAATTTCTGTACATCGACTTTGTATTCTAAGACTTTGCTTAATTCGTGTATCAATTCTATAATTTTTTGGTGGATTCTTTTGGGTTTTTTACATAGAGTACCATGTCATCTGTGAAGAGTGAAAGTTTGAATTCCTTGTCTATTTGGATGCTTTTTATTTCTTTTTGTTGTCTGATTGCTGAGGCTAGGGCTTCCAGTACTAAGTTAAATAACAATGGTGAAAGTAGACATCCCTATCTTGCTCCTGACCATAGAAGAAAATCTCTTAGTTTTTCCGCATTGGGGATGATATTAGCCGTGGGTCTTTCATATGTGACCTTTGTGATCTTGAGGTATGTTCCCTCTATCCCTACTTTCTTGAGGGGTTTTATCAAAAGTGGATATTGTAATTTGTCAAATGTTTTTTCTGCATCTACTGAGAGGATCATATGGTTCTTATCCTTTCTTTTATTAATGTGGTGTATTATGTTGATTGATTTGTGAATATTGAACCACCCCTGCAGAATAAATCTCACTATATCGTGGTGAATAATTCTTCTAGTGTACTGTTGGATTCAATTTGCTATTATCTTGTTGAGAATTTTTGCATCCATGTTCATCAGGGATATTGGCCTATAATTCTCCTTTTTAGTGGGGTATTAGTCTGGTTTTAGAATCAAGGTAATGCTGGCCTCATAGAATGAGTTTGGAAATTTCCTTCTATTTCTATTTTTTGGAACAGATTGAGAAGAATAGGTATTAACTCTTCTTTATATATATATTTTAAATTTTTTTGATGTTTATTTTTCAGAGAGAGAGAGACACAGCATGAGCAGGGAGGGATAGAGAGAACGGGAGACACAGAATTCATAGCAGGCTCTAGACTCTGAGCTGTTAGCACAGAGCCCAACGTGGGGCTGGAATTCACAAACCATGAGATCATGACCTAAGCCAAAGTTGGATGTTAACTGACTGAGCCACCCAGGTGCCCTGGTATTAACTCGTCTTTAAATGTCTTGTAGAATTCCCCCAGAAGCCATCTAGCCCTGGAGTTTTGTTTGTTGGGAGATTTTTGATTAGTGATTCAATTATTTTGCTGGTTATGGATCTGTTCAAATTTTCTATTTCTTTGTGTTTCAGTTTTGATAGTTTGTGAGAATTTTCTGGGAATTTTTCCATTTCTTTCAGATTACCTAGTTGGTTGACATATAATTTTTCATAATATTCTCTTATAATTGTTTGTATTTCTGTGGTGTTGATTGTGATCTCTCCTCTTTCATTCATGATTTTATTTATTTGGGTCCTTTCTCTTTTCTTTTTGACAAGTCTTTGTAGGGGTTTATCATTTTTATTTATTCTTTCAGAGAACCAGCTCTTACTTTCATTTATCTAGTCTGATTTTTTTGTTTTGTTTTGTTTCTATATCACTTATTTCTGCTTAATCTTTATTATTTCCTTTATTCTGCTGGATTTAGGCTTTATTTGCTGTTCCTTTTCTAGCTCCTTTAGGTGTAATGTTAGGTTGTGTATTTGAGACCTTCCTTGTTTTTTGAGGTAGGCCTGTATTGCTATATACTTCCCACTTATGACTGCCTTTGCTGTATCTGCAAGGTTTTGGACTGTTATGTTATCATTTTTATTTACTTCCATGTATATTTAAAATTTCTTCTTTAATTTCCTTGTTAACCCATTCATTCTTTAGTAAGATGTTCTTTAACCTCCATGTATTTGTGGTCTTTCCAAGTTTTTTCTTGTGGTTAACTTCAAGTTTCATATTGTTGTGGTCTGAAAATATGCATGGTATGATCTCAGTCTCTTTTGTACTTGTTGAGGGCTGGTTTGTGACCAGTATGTGATCTATTCTGGAGAATGTTCCATGTGCAATCAACCATAATGTGTATTCTGCTGCTTTAGGATGAAATGTTCTGAATATATCTGTCAAGTCCATCTGGTTCAGTGTGTCATTCAAAGCCATTGTTTCCTTGTTGATTTTCTGTCCAGATGATCTGCTCATTGTTGTAAGTGGGGTGTTAAAGTCCCCTATTATTACTTTATTACTATCAATGAGTTTCTTTATGTTTGTTATTAATTGATTTATATATTTGAGTGCTTCCTAGTTGGGAGAATCAATATTTACAGTTGTTAGATCTTCTTGTTGGATCGACCTTTAATTATGATATAGTGCCCTTCTTCATCTCTTTGCTTTAAAATCTAGTTTTTCTGGTGATGCCTGGATGGCTCAGTTGGTTGTGTAACTGACTTCGGCTCAGGTCATGATCTCACAGCTCATGAGTTCAAGCCATGCTTCGGGCTCTGTGCTGACAGCTCAGAGCCTGGAGCCTGCTTTGGATTCTGTGTCTCCCTCTTTCTCTGCCCCTAACCCACTTGCATTCTGTCTCTGTTTCTCTCAAATATAAATAAACATTAAAACAATTTTTAAATATAGTTTTTCTGATATAAGTATGGCTACTCTGGCTTTCCTTGGGCATCCATTAGCATGATAGATGTTCTCTATTCCCTTACTTTCAATCTGGAGGTGCCTTTAGGTCTAAAATAAGTTCTTGTAAACAGCATATAGATGGATCTTATTATTATTATTTTTCTCAATCCATTCTGATACCCTATGTCTTTTGACTGGAGCACTTAGTCCATTTACATTCAGAGTAATTATTGATAGATAAAAATTTAGTGTCATTGTGTTATTTGTAAAGTCACTGATTCTGAAGATTTTCTGTTCCTTTTTAGTCTTTGTTTTTTTTTGGTATTTCTTTCCCACTCAAAGAGTCCCCTTTAAAGTTTCTTGCAGGGCTGGTTTAGTGGTCCTGAACTCCTTTAGTTTTGTTTCTCTGGGAAACTTTTTATCTCTCCTTCTATTCTGAATGATAGCCTTACTGGATAACATATTCTTGGCTGCAAGTTTTTCCCATCAGCACATTGAATATATCATGTCACTCCCTTCTGGTCTACCAAGTTTATGTTGCTAAGTCTGCTGCTAACCTGATTTGTCTTCCCTTTTAGGTTAGGGATTTCTTTCCCCTTGTTGATTTCTTTCCTTATCCTTATATTTTGTAAATTTTAGTACAATCTGTTTTGGTGTTGGCTGGCATTAGTTGAATTTGATGGGAGTTCTCTGTGTTTCCTGGATCTGGATGACTGTTTCCTTCCCCAGATTAGGGAAATTTTCAGCTACAATTTGCTCATATAAGCCTTCTGTCCTTTTTTCCCTCTCTTCTTCTGTGATTCCTTGATATACATACTACAGTTTGCTTACCCATTTACTTATTGATGGACATTTGGGTTTTTCTAGCTTGGGGTTATTATAAATAAAATTTCTACGAACAGTATTTGTATGGACATTTGCTTTAATTTCTATTGGGTAAATATATTGAAGAGGAATGTCTGAGTCATACACTAAGTAGTCTAACCTTTAATGAAACTGCTAAACTATTTCCCAAAGTGGTTGTACCATTTTACATTCCCATTAGCATCATATGAGCATTCCAGTGAAACCGTAACTTCCACAATCAATGTAGTCAAGTCTTTTTATTTTTGCCATTATAAAAGTGTGGTTTTAATTTATATTTCCTTAATGATTAATAATTGGAAGCATCTTATCATGCACATATTTCCCATCTGTATACCATTTTTGGTGAACTGTTTAAATCTTTTGACCATTTAAAAAATTAGGTTGTTTGTTTTCTTTCTTATTTTTGAGTTCTGAGAATTCCTTATATATTCTGGATACAAGTCTTTTGTCAGAAATGTGATAAAAAGATTTATTAAAACTACAGTATAAAGTTTTCCCATTCCTCCCACCCCTTATCCCTTGCCTCTGGCAATTATCTATCTGTTCTCTGTTTCTGTGAGCTTGTATTTTTTTTTAATTCCACGTATAAAAGAGATCCTATGGTATTTGCTTTTTTCTATCTGACTTATTTAACCTAGCATAATTCCCTCGAGGTCCATCTATATTGTTGCAAATGGCAAAACTTCATTCTTTTTCAAGGCTGAATGATATTTCATTGTATATATATTCCACAATTTCTTTATTCATTCATCCGTCAATGGACACATAGGTTGCTTGCATATTTTGGCTATTATAAATAATTCTGAAAATTTAACATGGGGAGTTATGTATCTTTTTGAGTTATATGCTTTCATTTCTTTTTTCAGCAGAAATTTGCAGGCTGGAAGAAAGAGAGAGGCATGATATACTCAAAGTGCTGAAAGAAGAAGACTTTCAACCAAGGATACCCGACAAAATTATCATTCAGAATTGAAGGTGAGATAAGGAGTTTTATAAACAAGCAAAAGCTAAAGAATTTTTATCACCACTAACCTGGCCTTACAGAAATCTTAAAGGAACTTCTTTATGCTGAAAGGAAGGCCATTCTTCAGTGATAAGAACACATATTAAAGAATAAATGTCACTAGAAAGGTAAATATATGGTAAAGGTAGTCACTTATAAAGCTAGTATTAAGGTTAAAAAACAAAAGTAGTAAAAATAACTATGATTTAAATAGTTAAGGGATACACAAGATAAAAAGATATAAAATGAGGGGCAGTTGGGTAAGCATAAACTTGATTTTGGCTCAGGTCATGATTTCACAGTCATGACATCGAGTCCCAAGTAAGGCTCTGCTCTGGAGCCTGCTTGGGATTCTCTCTCCCTCTCTCTGCCCCTTCCTTCTCAAAATAAATAAATAAAATGAAAAAAAAAAGATGTAAAATGTGACACCAAACACATAAATCATTGTAGGGGAGAGTAAAAATATTGAGCTTTAGAATGGAATCAAACTTAAGTGTTAGCAAGTTAAAATAGACTTCTATAGATATAAGTTGTTATATGTAAGACTCATGGTAACCACAAAACAAAACCTATAGTAAATACACAAAAGGAAAAGAGAAAGGAATATAAGCATACCATTAAATAAAGTCATCAAATGCAAAAGAAGAGAGCAAGAGAAGAAGAAAGGAACAGAGAGGAACCACAAAAACAGCCAGAAAACAATTAACAAAATGGTCATAAGGACATACCTATCAATAACTATTTAAAATGCAAATGGACTAAATTCTTCAATCAGAAAACATAGAGTGACTGAATGCATAGAAAAATAAGACCCATCTATATGTTGCCTACAAGAAACTGACTTTAGATATAGGACATATACAGACCAAAAGTGAAGAGATGAAAAAGATATTCCATGGAAATGAAAACCAAAAGAAAGCAGGAATAGCTGTACTTACATCAGACAAAATAGATTTTGTCCTATTACAATAACTATAATAAAAGAGAAAGAAGGGTGTTACATAATAATAAAGGGACCAGTCCACCAATAGAATATAACATTTATAAATATTTATGCACCCAATATAAGAGCACCTAAATATATAAAATAAATATTAACAGACCTGAAGGGAGAAATAGACAGCAATATAATAATAGTAGGGAACTTTAATTTCCACTTACTTCAACAGATAATTCAGATAGAAAATTAATAAGGAAGTATATGCCTCAAATGACATTTTAGACTAGATAGACTTAATAGACATTTACAGAATATTCCATTTGAAAGTAGCAAGACAGACATCTCTAGTGCACATGGAACATTTTTTAAGATAGATCATATGTTAAACCACAAAACAAGTCTTAATAAATTTAAGAGGATTGATATCATATCAAGCATATTCTCTAACCACAGTGGTATAAACTAAAAAATAATTGTATGTAAAGAAAACTGGAAAATTTGCAAGTATTTGAAGATTAAACAATGTATTACTGAACAACCAATGGGTCAAAGAAGTCAACAGAGAAATAAAAAATATTGTATCAAATAAAATTGAAAGGTAACATACTAAAATTTACGGGATTCAGTAAAAACAGTTCTGAGAGGTAAGTTCATAGCAATAAATGCCTTCTTGAAGAAACAGGAAAAGTCTCAAATAGCCTAACTTTACACCCCAAGGAACTAGAAAAAGAAAAAATATATACATAAAGTTAGTAAAAGGATGGAAATAGTAAGAATCAGAGCAAACTAAATGAAATAGAATCTAAAAACATAGTAGAAAGACCAATGAAACTAAGAGCTGTTTCTTTGTAAAGATAATAAAAATTGACAAACCTTTAGCTAGACTCACCAAGATTGAAGAAGAGGAGTCAAAGGAATAAAATCAGAAATTAAAGAGAAGTTACAACTGGTATCACATAAATAAAAGGATCATAAGAGACTACTATGAGCAATAATATGCCCAATAATAATAAATTGGGAAACTTGGAAGAAATGGACAGATGGATACAATCTACCAAGACCAAACCCTGATGAAGTAGAAAATCTGAACAGATGGATTACTAGTAAGGAGATTGAAACATTAGTCAACTCCTTCACACCAAAATGTGCAGGACCAGACAGCTTCACTGGTAAATTCTATTTAAAGAAGAATTAATAGCAATCCTCAATCTCTTCCAAAAAAATAGAAAAGGAGAGAACTCTTCCAAACTCATTTTATGAGGCCGGTATAAGCCTGATACCAAAACCAGACAAGGATGCCACAAGGATGCCAATATTCCCAATGATCATAGGTGCAAAAATCCTGAATAAAATATTAGCAAACTGAATTCAACAATACATTAAAACAATCACACACTGTGATTAAGTGGAATTTATTTTAGGGATGCAAGGATGGTTCAATATCTATAAATCAGTTAATGTGATATATACCACATTAACAAAATAAAAACTAAAAATTATATCATAATCTAAATAGATGCAGAAAACACATTTCACAAAATTTAACATTCATTTATGATAAAAACTCTCAACAAAGTGGGTATAGAGGGAACTTACTTCAACATAATAAATCTATATATAACAAACCCACAGCTAACATCATAGTCAATGGTAAACAGCTGAAAAGCTTTTCCTCTAAGATCAGGAACAAGACAAGGATGATCACTCTCACCACTTTTATGCAACACAGTATTGGAAATACTAGCTAGAGCAATTAGGCAAAAAAATAGATAAAGACACTCAAATTGGAAAGGAAGAAGTAAAACTGTCGCCATTTGCAGATGACATGATATTATATATAGAAAACTATAAAAATTTCATTAAAAACCATTAGAACCAATAAATGGATTCAGTAAAACTGCAGAATACAAAATCAATACACAGAAATCTGTTGAATTTCTATAATTAATAACAATCTATGAGAAGAGAAATTAAGAAAACAGTATAATTTAATATTGAATTGAAAACAATAAAATATCTATGAATAAGTTCAACTGATGAGGTGAAAAATCTGTATATGGACAACCTCAAGACATTAATTAAAGTAATTGAAGAAGACACAAATAAGTGGAAAGATATAGTCATGGATTGGAAGAATTAATATTGTTAAAATGTCCATACTATCCAAAGCAATATACAGATTCAATGCAATCTCTATCAGAATTCCAATGGTATTTTTCGTAGAAATAGAACAAACAGTTCTAAAGTTTCTGTGAAACCACAAAAGACCCTGAATAGTGAAAGCGATCTTGAAGGAGAAGAATAATGCTGAAGGCGTCATGCTCCCTGATTTTAAACTACATTATAAAGAAATACGATTTGTAAATATTTTCTCCCAGTCTGTACCTTATGTTTTTATTCTCTTAACAGTGCCTTTTGAAGAGTAAGAGACTCTAATTTCAATGAAATCCAATTCTTCTAGGTATAAGTGCCTATGGTGTCATAGCTATCCAACCTCACAATTTTTCTTCTTTGTTTTTTTTTTCTAGAAATATTTGACTGTATGCAAAAATCTATTTCAACCCGATTTTCTTTCATTAATCCTTTTGTTGCCAATACTGCTACCATGATTACTGTAGTTTTTTAATGTCTTAAAATTGGGTGATATAAGTCCTCCCACTTTGTTTTTTATCAATGTTATTTTGGCTGTCTTAGGTCCTTTGCATTACTCGATAAGTTTTCGAATCAGCTTACCTACTTTTTTTATTGCGGAAAAATATACATAACATAAAATTTTCCTTTTGACCATTTTTAAACGTGCAGTTCAGTTGGCATTAAAAACATTCTCATGCTTCCAACAACACAGTTCAGATTTCAGTTGCTATGGTATGTTAACTGTGAGTAATTGCATAACAAACGTGTTACTGTTAGCTTTTCAAACCACAAATCACTATGTAATTAATAAATGCATACAATGATCAATGACCAATTACATCACTTCTTTCAAAGTGTATTGGTGATTGATCATTGCACATCTGCTATTTAGTTCACACATAGCCAGTAAAGCACATAGTTGTGCTGCATCCTTATTTTCTATAGATAAACACGGCATGACATTTTACAATAATGGATAATCAAAATGAGACAATTGACTAACAAAGACGAAAGAGCAGTAAAGAAGCAAAAAGTGATAATGCTGAAAGTGAAATTCAAATAGAATTTTTAGGAGAAATGACTGTTCATTGAAATGTTAACATTGCTGCCATTTGAGAGACTCTAGATATGTAGCCAGGGAATTTAGCCAGAGTATATTTATTTTCATAAATGAGGAAAATGCTTACGATGAAAAGGATAAGGTAGTCCCAGAGAAAGTGACACCAGCAAAAACTTCACCTCATTGGAACTATTGTAGATATTTTACAGCATTGAAAGTACAAGGGATAAAATATTGGAAGGTGACCCAAAAGTTAAAAAAGGAATATTATAATTTGCTAAGGCATGGAAAAAATGCTCACTCTTCAGCATAAATTATGTGAAATACAGTTTGAATGGATAGCTACTTCTGATGACTATTTTTACAAAGAAATGAAACACCTTAATTTTTCCTCAAAAAAAATTCACATGGTTTTGCAACCATCACCAGCATCCATTTCCATAACTCTTGTCATCTTCCTGAGCTGAAACTCTAAATCCATTAAACAATAACTCCCCATTTCCTCATTCTTCAATCCCTAGCAATCACTATTCTATTTTTTGTTTACTACTACTTGAATATGTAAGCTATTTCATATAAGAGCATTCATTCTTTTGTGACTGGCATATTTCACTTGGTATAATGTCTTCAATATTCATCCATTTTGTAGTATCTGTCAGAATTTTCCTTTTTTTCATGGCTGAATAATAACCCATTGTATGTATACACCACATTTTGCTTATCCATTTATTATCAGTGGACATTGGGTTGCTTCTATGTTTTGACTATTACTATGAACATGTGTGTACAAATATCTGCTTGAGTACTTGCTTTCAATTCTTTTGTGTATTACTCAGAAATGGAATCATTGGATCATATGGTAATTTTAGTTTTAATTTTTTGACGGAACCCCATACTGCTTTCCATGGTGGCTGCAACATTTAACATTTCTGTTATGTACAGGGGTTCTAATTTCTCTACATTCTTTCCAACATTCACTGTTTTCTGTTTGCTAGGTTTTTTGTTTGTTTTTTAAATAATAGTCATCTTAATGAGTGTGAAGTGGTATCTCATTGTGGGTTTGTTTTGTATTTCTCCAGTGATTAGTGATGTTGCACATCTTGTTTCATATGCTTATTGGCCATTTGTATACTCTTCGTTGGACACAAGTCTTTTCAAGTCCCTTTCCCATTTCTTAAATCAGGTTTTTTTGCTTTTTTGTTGTTGAGTTGTAGAAGTTCTTTAAATATTGTGGATATTAACCCCTTATCAGATATATGATTTGCAAATATTTTCTGCTATTTAGTGAGTTGCCTTTTCACTCTGTTTTACCTATTGATAGTGTCTTTGAGGCATAACCTTGCTTAATGTTTAAGCTTAAGTTGGGTCACCTTAGGTAATCAGGGCCCTTAAAGATAAAGTTGGGCTGATTGTTGCTGATGAAGAACTGTTAAACAGAAATAGATGTATTCTACTTACCTATCAATATATAACAGATCACTCTCAAATGGAATAGTTTAAAACAATAATAAACCTTTTTTAAAAAATCTTTCACAGTTTCCGTGGGTCAGGAACTTGGGAGTGGTTTGGGCAATCTGGCTTGGATTTTCAGGAGTTTCAGCCAGATTTTGCCAGGCAACAGTTATCTTAAGCCTTGAATGGGGCTGGAAGATCTTCTTCCAAGGTGGCTACACGTTTGACAAACTGGTACTTGTTATTGGTAGGGGAACTCAATTTTCCTCTTTATGGGCCTCTATAGGGCTGTTGAGTGTCCATCATGTGATGACTGTTTTCCCCAAATCAAGTCACACAAGAGAACAAGGTGGAAGCAGCAGTGCCTTTGTGACCTAGCCTCAGAAGCAAAACATGGTATGATGGGACAAAAGTGAAAGTATGGTTTCTATTTTGTTTTGTCTTTTTTTATTTATTTGTTTTTATCCCCTAAAACTGTATTTGGCTGAGATTGAGGATTGGAATATGACGGAATTATTTTTCATCATTAGTTTTCTGAAACTTGGAGGAAGTGGCATAGCTATTGGAATAGTCTAATGGCTATTGGAATTATTGAAGGAAGCTTCAGTCTTATAGCTATTGGAATTATTGAAGGAAGCTTAATATAAACAGAAGTCTTTAGTGTTCAAGTGAGGGTGAATGGCCCATAGCTAAAAGACAACCATCCTGAGTTTATCCAGGACCCAGGTAAGTTCTGGTACTTTGAGAACTGAAGTGTTGGTTTCTCTAGAGACAGCACCATGAGCTGTTGATGCTCTTCTTGTGAATGGCGGAAGACGTATGGCTTCTCCAGTAGCTTCACAGGCAAGAAAGGGGCAAGTGGGAGCACAAAGAAGAAACAAGTCATGGGTGAGGCAGAGTGGATACTGCATCTGACAAGCAGGTATGTAAGCACGTGGGAGGAAGCCTTTTGGGGAGGTCTAGAGACATCAGGGGGATAATCTGAAGGGCGCTTATTTTTGGCAATCAAGCCCACAGAGTCTCATGCTATCACAATTAATTTGAGTATAAAAGGCAGTGTGGTCTTATTGGTAAATAATTATTATTAATACAAATGCTTTAAAAAAATTTTTTTTTTACATTTATTTATTTTTGAGACAGAGAGAGACAGAGCATGAACGGGGGAGGGTCAGAGAGAGGGAGACACAGAATCTGAAACAGGGTCCAGGCTCTGAGCTGTCAGCACAGAGCCCGACGCGGGGCTCGAACTCACGGACGGTGAGATCATGACCTGAGCCGAAGTCGACGCTTAACCGACTGAGCCACCCAAGCGCCCCCAATTGCTATTTTTTAAATATAGTTTTTCTTAATGTTTATTTTTGACAGAGAGAGACAGAGACAGAGACAGAGAATGAGCGGGGGAGGGGCAGAGAGAGAGGGAGACACAGAAGCAGAAGCAGGCTCCAGGCTCTGAGCTGTCAGTACAGAGCCTGACACGGGGCTTGAACTCACAGACCGCGAGATCATGACCTGAGCCGAAGTTGGACGCTCAATCTACTGAGCCACCCAGGCACCCCACAATGGCTATTTTTTAAAAAAATAAATCGCAACCAGCACTTCCAACCATCAACCAAAGAGAATATCAAACGTTTTGTTACATCACACGAACATTAACCACAAGCCAACTGTGGTTAAACTAAATGCTGCTATAGTATTTATTCCATTTGTTATTTGTAGACCCTGTTTTATTTTTCATACTGTCAAAACAGGCAAAAAAACCCTATATGTTTTTAATAGCTCATGTAGGGTCCTTAGGTTGGAAATTATATGTTAAAAGTTTAGGTCATCTGTGAAATTTTATTTTTATAAACTGTTTTCAGAATTAGAACACTAAAAGCATCCAGAAACCACAAAGCTGGCAGTTAGCTTTGACCATTTCTCACTTTATAGAATATCGAATGGAACTTTTTTTTTCATCTTAAATGTAACATCAAAAGGAGATATACTTGGGCTGGAACTGAAGTTGGAAATAGCTTTTTCTTATTAAGGTAAAATTGACATATAACATTATGCTTCAGGTACACAACATAATAATTCAATATTTGCATACATTGGAAAGTGTATAACTGCAATAAATCTAGTTATCATCAATTCACCATACAAAGTTACAATTTTCTTTCCTTTTGATGAGAACTTTTAAGATTTACCATGTTGACAACTTTCAAATATGTATTATAATATTACTGACTGCCATGACAATATGGCTGCCATGTTGTACATTAATTTCCCTGGAAATGGAATTCTTGCTATGAACTAAGAAACTATTAGAAACAAAGGTAATTAGAATGGAAATGAAATGGCAGAGGCCTCAAGCACAGGGCCACTGTGCATGTACACATCTTACGGTAAGAATCTAATTCCACAAAACGAGACCCTCCTATTCAGGTACTCCTGTGGCTTCCTCATTCCATTGGGGTCCTGAAAGGTGGAGTTATAAAGCAGCCAGCCCAGCTCCCTCTTGCAAGAGTTGCATTTTTGGTTATTGAGATTATGGCATGCTAAATATTTAAATTTGCTTAAATTTCAGTAGCTTAATTTTATAGCAGCAGGGGCCTACTTTATCTAAGCAAGCTTTCTCCTTTCTGAGGCTCCAGTGGAGTTGTGAAAATGTTCAGTTCTAATGGGGATAATGATAAAAATGCAATTATAATTCCCCCCTAGCCCACAAATGGGCTCACCATGTAGTTTCTCAAGTGCTTTGAAAAAAGAAAGCTGTATAAATGCTAACTAACAACATAAAGTGCCAAGGTACTTTAGGTAGGGGAAGGAGTAGCCAAAAGCAGACTGGAAAAGCTTCCATTGGAAAGAGAAAATAATTCCCATTTTAATTTTGTTAAGAATGACAAAGTAAGAGTATGATTACTCATGACAGTTAATTGTCATGTCAATACCTAGGATCCCCATTTAAATAAATCATATTTACTTTATAAAATCTGCCAATAGGCTCAACAAAAAACTCATGAAAAATGCTGGTCCTCACTAGATAGATCAGGAAATGCTGACTTTTGTCCTTATGGTTTAGAGATTACTTGTCTCAATTCCAAGCTCTATTTTGCACCTCAGAAAGTGTTAGATACTTGATTCACAAGTCATAGCTGAGCTAAACTTGGGAAAGCACTGAAGGATATTTGGAACAGTTAAACGGAGCAGAATGCTTTAATGTTGGGAAGATGATAGCATCTGTGGGAGTTTGGGGGGCAATATGTAGAGCAAATAGGAAGAAAATCAAACTAAAAGTTAGTTTTGAGAAGCTTGGTGGAAAATTGCTGAGTTTCAAAATAATATTGTTGTCTTCCCCTCACATGTTCTTTTCGTGATATTTTTCACATGAAAAAGAAATTTAGAGTCTCTAGGTTTGGTATGAGCACTCCATGTTTTACCTCCATATTGTTTAAAAATTTTTAAAGACAATGTGTGATTCTGTTGTTATTTGTTAAGCAAACAGATGAAAAAAAGTGGATACTTAAAAAAAAATTCTGATACCAGTGGTTTAGGAATTAAGGGAACAAATAAGGGCCAAGCAGTGAGACATAAGTTTGTGTTCCATGTTTTCCCATCTCCTCTCTCTAGGTCCTTGGCAGACAGAGTAGTTTTACTTTGCCTCGTTTTCCTCTTATGCAATGCAAGCATAAAATGTCACGTGTTAAAAATGGGACATCATTAAAGGATGAGTATGAGTGCTCTATTGGTGTTGTGTACCAGAAACTTATCTCCAGTGTGGGGCAATGTCCTTGGGTGATGTGACATTCTATTACAAAGGGATGGCTTGATCTAACAGGAAGGGCTCAATGCTACTGGCTTAAGACACGTAGCATGCTCAATGCATCTCCACAGTAGGCAATTAATAAATATTTACTGAGAAATTTCTCTAGCCTGAGTCTTTGTTGAGGATAGACCCTTATCTTTATAGCATGCAATGGACTCACCATATCTTAATGATTTACTAAATCATTATTGTCACATAATAAACTTATGACTGTTTTTTAGGGAGACTCTCATGAAGAATAATGAAATATTATTCATGGAAGATGCTTGGACTTCTTAAATAAAAAGCTCCATATAAATAGAAGATATTATATTCTAAACTGTGGCCAAGAAGGGAGAGAAACTAACACATGATTGCAGTATGTGAATCAACTTTAGTTCTGGCCCTAAGTATTAGATGGCCTTATTATCTTTTTTGTTATATTATAAGGAAGAATTAGATATAGTTATTGTTTTCAGAGGAACTGCTTCTGCATGGAAGTCCCAGCCATTAATGCAGGTTGAGTCTTTGGGGAAGAATTCATCATTTTCTGTTTTTTGAGAGAAAGCCCATGATAGGCCACTGTGTCCCTGAACTCGATGATAGTTTCAAATAAAGCACCTGAACTCTATAGTTTTCAGAGAAATAGAAAGAGGTGCTGGCTGCTGTTGATGGCTAAGGTTGTCATGTTACAGCTCTTATTTGTTGGGCAGTTTTACGAGAGTGAACTGATTTATAATCATCAGGGGAGAAAGGTCAATTTGTGGGAGCAGATTTCCCATTCATCACCATACTCTATAGCCTTGTTGCTGATTTTGTTTTCTGATATCAAAGTAGTCATTTTGGTCTTGCTAAAGCTTTTCCTCAACTGATATATTTTTCTGACACAAACATGGGAGGGCTGCACACGTCAGATCTTGTGTTCTTCCATTTCAGCTACTTTAGACCAGGATAGCTGGTGCCAGGGTGAACTATGAGGAAGCACTCCCTAATTGATTTGGGGTGATTGGGCTTCCACACTGAAACCCTCCCCCCTACTCCACCTCTACCTCTCTCCGCCCCAACCAGTTTCAACAGTCTGAGATGATCTATGGAGTCAGAAGAACTGGATGTCACCAGAGTTATGACACAAGGAGAAAAACAACTTGAAAAATAGGTTAAGAAGTCATTTCCTAGCTGATAGAGGCAAAATCACCATTCCCCCTCAGACGTCAGGTTTAACCTTCATGCCCATGAAGTATAATAACCATAGAACATCAAAGATCATTGCATTCTGCCAAGAAACCCTAAGTAAATACATAAGGTGAAAAACATTTGTAACTTGGATGTAGATCACAGTGTGGCTATAGGATCATTAAATATAATCTATTACTATGGGACATATATTGTTATTGTATTAAATAACACTGGATGTGTTATATGAGATATACTTCCTCTTACGTAAAATTGTAATTGCAATAATTTGTTTCTAAACAAAACCATTTACAAATAAGTATATAAGATACAGATCTCATTCATAGCGAATTTAGTTATGTTTATTTAACCCTTAGATTGTTATGTGTAAATTGCTGGATTGTGTCGGTACCATCTGACTGTCCTAATCAGGGTCGTTAGTTATCAGAAGTTAAAGTTTTTGTTTATCGTGTTCTTCATTTATACTTCCAGGGCCTAGCACAGTGCCTGGCGTGATGAATTCCTTTTTTTTTTTTTTTCAGAAATGAACATTTATTGGTATAGAAAATATGATTTTTGTGGGCTCTCAGAATTCTACATGGGAAGTCTGTGCAAGTCTCTGGGATCTGGCCGTCCCTGACCTCATGTAAGGGTTTCGCTTATCACCCTTCTTATCTAAAACTAATCTCAGCATCTTCCCCCTTCCCCTTTTGCATGTCTCCATTTTTTGTATGGATATGATTTTTTTCTTGGAAGCTATGATGAAAACCTCCTAACCACATTTGACCTCTCTCTCCTTGCACAGCATGGCAAATCAAGAAAAACCTTCCAGGAAATTTTCTTTACAAATGCTTCTTGTGTTCAAAATGTTACTTCCCTTAGTCTTCTCCCACTTAATATTTACTTGTTGGTTGATCCGTTTAACGCTTTTATTTTTTTTATTGTTACTTTATTTTTTATTTTTTTTAAAGCTTATTTTGTGTGTGTGTGTGTGAGGGTGAGAGAGAGAGAGGGAGAGAATGAGCAGGGAAGAGGCAGAGAGTCCCAAGCAGGTTCCACCCTGTCAGTGCAGAGCTTGACGTAGGGCTCAAACTCATAAACTGTGAGATCAGGACCTGTGCCAAATCTAAGAGTTGGCCTCTTAACTGACTCAGCCACCCAGGTGCCCAATTACCCCTTTTATTTTTATCCTGGCATTTCCTGTCCCAAAACTGTGAGTGCAATCTATAAAAAAAAAACACACTGTGGCCTGCACACAGGGCCCTCCAGAGAGTCTGCCTCCAATGTACATTCCCAGTTTAGCTCCACAGGTCCCAAACTGTCCTTTCTCACTCTCTGCACCTGCTCCTTCCTACCGGTATTATTGCTCATGCTGGAACCTGTGCCCTTCCACTCCAACTGCTCCTGTTTATTCCAAGCCTTCCCATAAGGGTCAGTTTGGTAGGAGGGTTAAGCCTAGGACAGAGGTGTCTCAGTTCACAATTCCACTCTGTTCACTTGACATTTAACCTTACCCTTTCTAATGAGAGTTACATTTTCAAGTTCTATAGGCCATCCAGTGCAACAGGACTTTTATGGGGTTTGACTTCTTTCCTTTTACAGCTGTATCTCGAAACTTGGATGACGGTTGCCATAAAATGCAAGATGGCATTTTAGAAAAGAAAAAAAGTATTAATATTATGTCAGTGGCAAACCACAGAAGTATACAGTTCCCTCATTTTGCATTCTGTTGCATCCCTTGCAAACTTTGGAGCTAGGGAGGACAGCCAGCCTGTGAGCTTCCAGGACTGCCCCACTCCCAGTCTGCAACACTGCCCTCTGGTGGCTTAGGATCCTCCTGGGGAAACTCCCTTGGGCCAACTTGCATCCGCGGGACTACCCTTGTGCTGCAATCAGCTAGTATGTTTATCCATGAGGCGATGGCTCTGCACCTCTGTCTTGTCCCTGCTCATAAAGCCACTGGTCTCAGGTCCAGTGGCTTTGATTGTCCCCAAACACAGTTGCATTCACACAGAAGTCTGCAAGGCTCCAGTAATGGCTGCTCCTTCAACAGAGCGAGTGGTTCACGTCACAACTTGTTAGAAGGAAGGGTCTTCTTGGAGGGTCTTCCACCCATCTGCCACTCAGCCGCTTCCTCCTGTGCGGAGGCTCACTAGGCCTTTCACTGAGGAGCTGCTCACTCTTCTGTGACGAGGACAGTGTCATCCCGAGGAAGGGACAGCTATCACTACAGCTCTTGGACGTTCTAGTCTTTCTACAAGAGGGACGATCATTTCCTCTTTCAGGAACTGGCTGTTTGTTCCTGGTGAAAAGATGCCACAACAATGCCCACTGTGCAAACACTGGAGCCAACTCAGTAAGATGTCTAGTTTTATTCATGTTGAGTGAAAACTCTGATTCCCAGATGAAGCTGAATTGTAAGTCACCATATCCTGGAGTTTTGCATTTTATGGGAACTGCCATAGGGATGCTAACTTTTATTTTTGCCAAATAAGGGCACTAATAAAAATCGATCTTGTATTCTGTCATTAAAAAAAAAACCCGGGGCGCCTGGGTGGCGCAGTCGGTTAAGCGTCCGACTTCAGCCAGGTCACGATCTCGCGGTCCGGGAGTTCGAGCCCCGCGTCCGGCTCTGGGCGGATGGCTCGGAGCCTGGAGCCTGTTTCCGATTCTGTGTCTCCCTCTCTCTCTGCCCCGCCCCTGTTCATGCTCTGTCTCTCTCTGTCCCAAAAAATAAATAAAAACGTTGAAAAAAAAATTAAAGAAAAAAAACCCCAAAGCCTCTGATTGCTGCATAAAAGGATATTACTAAATTGAATATATGCAGCTTTGTGATTCTTATTTTTCTCAGGTCACTGAGGCTGGATGAAAAGTGGCCCAGGAACTGCTTCTGGTCACTGGTCCTGTGTTTGGGAACCACTATTCTATGAAATTCGTCCATTTAATTGAAGTATCTCGAAGGTCCTCTTTCAGTTCAAAAGCTTTGGTACCGCATCCCCCTCCTGCCCCCTCTGCTAATGCGTATCTTCACAATATGTTTGAACAACTACTTGTTGTCCTGTATTGTCCTCTAGAGGTTTCATACATGGCTATCTTGTCTCTTCCAACCAGGCTGTAATGCTAGGTAAATAGAAGGTACTAATTATTTGAATTTATTTCAATAATACACACTGGTGAACTATTTAGAGGACGGCAGGCTATTCACACGTGTGTGTGTGTGTGTGTGTGCGTGTGCATGTGCGTGTGCGTGTGTGTATGTGTGTGTGTGTTTGGAGGTTGGAGGGAATCTTCAGTTTACATAGGTACATAAATAAAAGGTGCATGTTTTTGAAGGATTAAAGGAGCTTTGTAAAATAAGAAAACAAGCCTTTAGAGTTAAAATCTCCATCTTCATTTCCTAATGAGCTTGGAGAGTTTAACTACCTATTGAATAGACATGACTCTGCATCTGAAACACCTTTAATGTCTCTCATCATTTTTGATGATTTAGTAACGACGGCAGGGGTAGCAGGTAGTTGAGGTTCTCCCACAAAAATCAGAATTGTTTTTCATTTTAATATATTTTTTTATTATAAATATCATGAAATGTACCTTAGACTGACAGTTGAACTTCAATATTTATGACTTTCTGATTGCCCTAGCAGTTTAGAAAAAAACTGGAAATGAGCCCTCAAGTAAAATTTAAGTGGAAAAGATTAAAATTCAGAAGTATGGACTTTTTTTTTTTCATTTGAAGGCACACTCACTTTTTGCTGGAAATTTTATGTGCCAGCCCTAGCTTTCCTATATTTGACAGTCCTTGAAAAAGTACTTCATTTCTTTCTTGAAAATATATGAGCAGTTTTATTTTTTTGAAAACACACCCTCTGGATCAGCACAACTTTCCCTTCCAGTTTGAACACTCTAATTTTGACTACAAACCAAGCACATACTCCATCCATCCTGCAAATGAATGATGCAGATTGGGGTACAAGCTGGGAGCATATGAGTGAGTGAGAGGGACAAGTGACAACATCATTATCTTTGGGGTAGTTTCACCTGCTATGATTTATGATACTCACATGGCTGATTTGTGATATGTGCCCAAAGCTATACCTTTTAGTGAATTCTTGTTGTTTTCCTGAATGAATTTGGAGATTCATATGTGTTAAGTCTTATGACAAAATTAAATCATATGTCCTTATCTAAGATACAGCTCTGTAATTGCTTTGTGATTTTGTGATTTTTTTTCAAATAGCATATTTTTATAGCTACTTAATGGAGTACTTCATTAAACTTTTGAGGAAGGAGTAATAATATGACTATTTCCCTTCAAGGTGTATGTGATGCGGGGCACCTGGGTGGCTCAGTCAGTTGACCGTCCAACTTTGGCTCAGGTCATGATCTCACAGTTCGTGAGTTCAAGCCCCACATCAGGCTCACTGCTGTCAGTGCAGAGTCTGCTTCAGATCCTCTGTCTTCCTCTCTCTGCAGCCTCCCCTGCTTGTGCTCTCTCAAAAATAAATAAAACATTTAAAAAAAGGTGTATGTGATGTAACCTCATTACTATGAACTCAAACTGTTATAAAAAAAGATCGTGGATGTGGCTTAAGAAAATGCATACAGTTGACAATCTCAGAAATGGAATAAGAATCAATTCTCTTTCCTCAAGAAGATTCACTACAAATGAAAATTTGGGGCACCTGGGTGGCTCAGTTGGCTAGGCTTCTGACTTCAGCTCAGGTCGTGATCTCACAGTTCATGGGTTCAAGCCCTGTGTTGGGCTCTGTGCTGACAGCTCAGAGTATGGAGCCTGCTTCAGATTCTGTGTCTCCCTCTATCTGACCCTCCTCAACTCGCACTCTGTCTCTCAAAAATGAATAAACGTTAACAAAATTTTTTTAAAGAAAAATTTTTGTACTTCATTGTTAAGTTCTAGTAAGACAGGCCTGTAGCATTTTCTAGTTTTTTTTTTTTTCTTATTAATTAGTCCTGTCAACAAATATTTGTTGAGTGCCTGCCAAGTCTTGTTCTAGGTGCTGGGAGTGTAGTAGCAAATAGCACAGAAGAAACTCTGCCTTGGTGGGATTGATATTCTAATGAAACCTGATGAACTGGTTTATATTTTAAAGAAGCTTGTGAGTTTATTGAGCTTTATATAAAAGATCCAAATAGTTATCTATTGACGCCTTAGTAGTAAAAAAACCAAATGAATAATTCAGGGTTCGATTCCTAGGAGAATACTGTGTAAAGGGATGTAGCAAAAACACTTTTTTTTCCCTAGATTTTGCATCTCTGCAGTGGTAGATACATACTGTGGTGAATAAAACTAACCCAGCTATGAAGAAAGTAACATGGAAAACAGAGAAATTGTCAGGATTATTCAAGAAGGCATTGTGACTTTCTCCCGAATATGTATGAAAACATTCTAAAAGGCATCCTTCCATTTAACCTATGAAAAAGGTTTTATTCAAAACAGTATTTGAAAAAGCATCTTGCAACTGGCCAAATGTGGAATTTTGAGGATGGGGTAAAATTTCAGGCAGTCTTGGCTCTAGTTGCAAATGAGAAAGCAGAGAGGTTGGGCAACCACCTCTCCCCATCTCGTATTTTCCCCTTTCTCCATCTGACTTTTGTATCCTGTTATACTCCATGAAGGGGGACAGGGGGAGTACTGGACATCCATTCTGATGACTCAGGCTTAAACCCCCTCCTCCATCATTCATTTGAGTGTGAACAAGCCACCTTGCTAAGCCTCAGTTTTCTCATCTACAAAATAAGGATATGAATACCAATTGAAGAAGGTATAGGTGAAGGTTAAATATAATGTATGTGAAAGCAATTAGAAGCAATTAAAAACAAGAATTAATATAATAGTTAATCCCTCCTTAAGGAATGGAAATCAAACTCTGAGGAACACAGAAACTCTATACATACTAAAGCCTGCCAAATGGAATGGTAAGTGGTGCAGTTTTTATTTCGGTCAGTTGTTTCTAACAGACTGTGCCTGTCAGTCTATGTCACAAATTATACGACGTAGGAGGCTGCTTGGTCTGCTGCCTACAGGAAGCCATGTAAAGCCCAACTTATTTTGATCCCCAGTTACTCACTCTTGCCAGGCTGGTCCCAGATGGAACTTTATAAGGGACATACTTTCTGTAGATATGACCAACTCTAGAACATGGGACATCAAACATTTCTCCTCCACACATCCAAACCTAAAGAAAGGAAATTTAAAAGTATAACAAAAGAGAACAGTACAATTCATATTAAAAAAAAGGAATTCTTAGTAGAATTCATAAACAATCTTATAATTGCTCAAAATCTCTAAATTAATAATTTCTATTTATCATAAATAGTTAACCAAGAAAAAGACCTCACATTTTTCAAAACCTAGATTCGTAAAAGTTTAGAAGCAAAATATGAGTTTAGTAAAGTCTAATTTCCATAGATAGCATTTTGGCATTTTTCTATTCTAGTAGAATTTGTTCACAAACATTGTGTGCGCTGACATTTAATGCTTAGACATCTTCTCATTTATATAGCTATTTGTTTTGACAATCTTGTGAAATCATTTGAAGAAATAGCATTGGAATTTAAATGCCATTTCAAAATTTTAAAACATAAAAAAATGGAATTTTAAAAACAGGTGAATGAATTAAAGAATGCAGACATATCCATACTTTAAGTGACATCCACATTTTGAAACTTCCAGGAAAGCTCATCTTAAAAATCATTGTTGCATTCTATTTTCTCCTACCCTGGATCTTTTCTTAGGTACAAAAAACAATTGGTTATTGATGTGGACTCAGGAAGTATTAAACTCAAGGTATATGTTAAAATATTGTACTTATATGTGGTAACAAAATTTAATGGGTTATGTTTTATCATGAATATTCACTTAGTCACACAGTTAATCACAGTTTCATGTAACAGTGTACTTAACTATTAAAGTACAAATTATGACAATAAAAATACAGGCTTAATATATGCTAGACTTTTAGCTATTTTCATTTCAAGAAAAAGATTAAAAAGACTTAGATACTATAATGGTTAATTTAATATGTCACTTGGTTGCACCACAGTGCCCAGATATTTGGTCAAACATTATTCTGGATGTTTCTATGGAGGTGTTTTTTTGTTGTTATTGTTGTTTTTTTGTTTTTTTTGGGGGGGGATGAGATTAACATTTAAATTGGACTTTGAGTAAAGCATTATATCTTCTGTAATGTAGCTTATCCAAGGAATTGAAGACCCTCATGGAACCAAGACTGACCTCCCCCTAGCAAGAAGGAATTCTGCTAGCTGACTGCTTGTGGACTTGAACTGCAGCTCTTCCTTAGATCTTCAGTCTGCCAGTCTACCTTGCAGGTTTTAGACTTACCATGCCTCCTCAATCACATGAACCAGTTCTGTAAAATAAATCTCTCTCTCTTAATATATCCATATGCTGTTGGTTCTGTTTCTCTGGAGCACCCTGACTAATACAGATACACAGCCTGTCTTAAAGTGTAATATTGAAAGAGAGAAAGAAAGCTGTTTATGTCTTAGCTTACATTTGCTTCCAACTTCTTTCACTAAAAGGAATGACACCCCAAGCAAGACTAGTAAATATACAGTGATTGGGGTGATAGAAGTCCAAGGGCAAAGGCAATTCAATTACTAAAACAATACTCAGTTGCTCTAAATGAGTTCAGGACTATCCATAGTATCAATTTTAATGTAATGGGATATTTACTCATCTTTTAACTCAAGACATCAGAAGTATGCAAACATGATATGATGCTGGTAGGGGTAGTGAACATTCTAAACAATAGTACCAACATCTGGAAAGATGTGGAGAGACTGAAGCCATATTAGATTACACATAAAAAAGGCAAACGTAAGGTCTTTGTATCTAAAAATATCAACACTTCCAGAACTGGATGGAATGGAAAAAGACTAAGTAGCATAAAACATACATCACCAGCATAATATGGAGAGTTTGGGGAGTAAGGGTGTGAATCTATCTGTCTGAAGTCTTATGCTAATTCCTAGGTAAATACTTTGTATTTCCTTCTGAAAAGAATTACCAAAGTGAGAAAGAGATACAAACTGTGTTTTAGAAGAAATAATGAAAAGAACTGGAGGACATGTAGTCTTGATAAGATAAAATTCAGGGAAACCCTTCTCAAATATTTGAAGATCCTAGTATTTGGAGGAGATGTGTTGTAGCACCTCAAGGAGATCAGATTAATAGCATCGAGCTATAAAAAGGCAGATTTCAATGCAGTGGAAGGAAGAAGTTTCTAACAGAATGATTAAATGAGCTTCCTGCCTCACTAGATGTGTTGAAATCTGTAGTAGAAGACACTTTGGAGACAAATATGTAACTTTGGGTGGACAGTTGACCTAGCTGATATTTTAAGATAATCCTAATAATAAGAGTTAGCATTTATGAGTGTGTATTGTGCCCTTTTCTATTTAATCTTCACAACTCAATGACAGATTTTACTATTTCCCCCAATTAGATAGCTGTGAGAGTTGTAGTTTAGAGGCTGAGTAACTTGCCCAAAGCCATGTAACTGGCCATCCTGCAGAATGGAGATTTGAATGCTAGCAGTCTAACTCCAGTGTCCATATATTTGATCAATATTCTATCTATAGTCAGCAAACTTCATCTGTAAAAGTCAAAATAAATACTTTGGGCTTTTCAGGTCATATGGTTTCTCTTGGAAAAGCAACCCTAGTATGGCTAGCTATATTTCAATAAAACAGGCAAAGGACCATGGTTTGCTGGCTGCCATTTTTTAAGTTACAAAGTCCTTTGAAACACTGAAATTCAGTGATTCTAAGATAGACTTTGTGGGAGATTGTATTTTCCAAAACTGGACACCATACTATCTCCCACTGCACATACTTCTCTGCAATGTAACCTTGGTACCTGTCATGTGTGATTTCAAATTCACTGTTTATAACTTAAGAAAGTTGTTTTAATCCACTTGTTTATGATAAGGAGAAAAAAAGAGGTTGTTTTAGAGGTAAATTTGTTTTGATACAAGATGGAGTAAATGGCGTCAGAACGTCATCATCTCATCTGTTCTCACTGTAAAGAGCTCAGTAGTTCAGCTGCTGAGGGGCCTCACTAGGGGCTTATGAACAATAGCATATGAAGAAGCAACAATGATAGGCGGCATTTTGACTATAAATATCGAGAGTTTGTGTGGACTGAGAGTGTCCTGTTTGGGCAAGGCAACTCTTGGCTCATTGAAAATAGCTCTCCTAAGACCTTGGGGCAAGTAGCTCCTGCCACGGTAAAGGTGACTCTTTTACCAGCAGTGGCTAAAGCCTTGCAGCAGCCCTTGAAAATCTTCTTGCCCTTCAAGACTGGCACCCTTGTCCCCCAGCAATGTCCTCTAGTAACAGGGGACCTGGCTGCTGATGTCAGTCCAAGGGTGGCTAAGCCATCTCTCCTATAAAGGTATACTTCAACTAAATTTGGACTTTACTCCTCTCATGTCCCCTTGCCTAGAACAATAGTGTGATTAATCTGTCATTGATTTGGAGTATGCTCTTTCTTCATTGACTCATTGAGAGATATTATCCTGTATTCTATTTGGCTTGTGAAGTTCCTGCAGTGAACCTGTGTTAAACAAATTGTTGGCAAAGACAGCTGAGGTTGTTACCAAGATTTTGGGATTTTTTTTATAGGAGTTGGTCTGCTCTAATGAACTTTTCCCCCCCTGTCTATTCTGACATCTTAGATCAAATATAGTGGATGTAGTTATCTGAGAGATTATTTCCTTTTATTATTTCTGCATTTTAAAGAGGTAATATTTGGAAGCAACATACAAAAGATGAATGGGTGGGCAATTGGAGGGCAGAGAATGTTAGTCCTGTGTGTAATCAAATGTCAGTCTTTCTTGGTCAAAGGTAAACAAGTGTCAAGGCAAAGAAGTCTTTTTGTCATATTATCATTTTAGCTGGGAAATACTGATTTGTTGGCATGGATATTTATTTATCATGAAAAAAAGGTGGCTTTATTACTCTCATCAGTTGGTGGAGGTGGCCAATCTCTCCTGTAGGACTAGGACATGGTGACAAATGAGTGTAAGGTGTAGGGACAAGGCCCAGGTAATTCTTTACATCCTCTGACGTTAATCTACTTTTTTTTTTTTTTTTTTTTGGTTCATATGGTCTTCTAGAATAGATAGAGAGTAGGTAGAAGTAGACTAAATACCTTAGGAGAGATTTTGCCAGAGTAAGAATTGCCACAATAGAAAGTGAAATAAATCATGATTACCTTCCTTTCTAAGATATGTCAAAATAACCTATTGGACACACAGAAAGGAAATTCTAACTAATTCTGTTCAGAGGGTCACTATAATCCGGTTTTTAAAGATACCTGCAAAAGTTTTCTAACGGTGTGTAACAAATTACCACAAACGTAATGGCTGAAAACAACACTCATTTATTATGGTCTCCCTGTTCTGTGGGTCAGAAGTCCATGTGGGCTCAGCTGGGTTCTCTGCCTGGAGTCTCACAGGGCTGAAATCTAAGTGGCTGCTGGGCTAAGCTCTTAACTGGAACCTCTGGGGAAGTATCTGCTTCCAGGTTCATTTAGATTGTTGGCAGAATTCAGTTCCTTGCAGTTGTAGGACTGGGGCCCCCATTTTCTTCCTGGTGGATGACTAGACCCTGCTGTTTTTTGCCCCATGAACTCTCCATGCCAGCGATGGTTAACCTCCGTCACATAGAATAGTCTTTACACTTTAAATCTTTCTGACTTCTTGTGCTACCAGCTGGAGAAAACTCTGGGCTTTTGAAAGGCTCATGTGATAAGGTTAAGCCACCAGGACCATAGTTCTAAAAACTATGTGAACTGATTAGTAAACTGAATTACGTTTGCCTAATTTCTTTGCTCTGTAATGTAACATAATTGTGGGAGTAAAGCAAGGAAGAGGGTCATCTCAGAATTCCGCCTGCCGCAGTCTCCAGTGAATCAAAATTCATGTTTTCCATTGATTGCCTACTCTTATTTTTAAGATTCTTCCCATCAGAAAATTTTCTTTACAGTTAAGTCAAATTCAGGAAACTTCTCAGATTTTTTTTTTTTTTCTGGATCAAGATCTGAGCTGAGATCAAGAGTTAGATGCTTAACTGACTGAGCCACCCAGGTGCCCCCAGATTTTCTTTTATGCTAAATTCCGTGTTAAGGCAACTATAGAATTCTAAAATGTATTTCTCCATATTGCTACTATGACCACTTACAAATATGAATCTGTCACACCTCCATTTAAAATCCTTCAGTGTTTGTTACTGCTGTTAAGGTCAAGTCACTACTTCTCCATAAAGTCTCCAAGGCCTTGCATTAACGACCCCTTGCTTATGTGTCTGTCAGTCACTCTCTCCTGTCCCTACTTCCCCCCTCCCCACTCCCAACACAAGTAAGGAATTGAAAATAGCCCAGAGAGAGTATGTGTGGGCTGGGGGATTCCTTACACATACTCTCTGTGGGCTTAAAGGAAATTTTTTAAAATTCATTTATTTATTTTGACAGAGTGAGAGAGAAAGAGAGAGAGTGAGAACCTGTGGGAAAGGGGCAGGGAGGAGGGGGACAGAGGATCAGAGGCGGGCTCTTTGCTGACTTCGGGGAGCCCAATGCGGAACTCAGGAACTGTGAGATCATGACTCTCTTGGGCTATTTTTAATTCCTTAAGAAGCACTGAGTTTCCTTCCTCAGGGCTTGCTGCCATAAATTGTTGTCTCTAAAGGAATTCTCCCCTCCCTCTTGCCCTTTCCCTTCTTTCCTATCCTTTGTCTATTTCCTATTTATTTTCCAGTTTTTAGCTTCACTGTCACCGCTGAGTCCCCAGATTTGGTTACGACTCCCGTTTTATGCTCCCATTTCCATCCTGTACTTCCCCTTCACATAATTCATTAACTGAGTGAGTAAACAAATACATAGTGAGCATTTACCATATGCCAGTCTTGTTCACTATGTTGGAGCTATGATATGTGACCAATTCAAAATTCTGAACAGTTTCTTTCAAGTAGAGACAGTAACTGTAGTTAAAGGATTTGTGTGTTTGCATAATGGTTTGCTTAGTGTCGGTCTCCCCTCACTAGACTAATAGTTCCATGACTGTTTTACTATATTACTATTTTGTTTATCGCCAGCTACTAGTGAAGGGCTTAGCACATAGTAAATAATAAATATTTATTGAATAATTGAGTGTGATCACCTCTATTTCCACTACACTTACACTTTTACTTATGCAGGAGCCCTAAAGCTTTTCCAATTTAGTGTTGCTTCTTACGAGCTCAGGGCCAACTTGCTTTTCATCATAAACACACCAAGTCAATTGTCTCTAATCTTAGACTTTTTTTGGTTCTATACTATGGACATCACCAAACACTTCTTTATTTTGTTCCATCTTCCAATAACAGTGCCTATTTCAGTAGAAGCAGAAGTGTGCACATCCTGACATGCTAGAGAGATGTGTTTAGGTGACCGTGTGACAACATAGTTCTTTAAGAGAGCACAGCTGTGTTGGCGTTTATCAAATTCTTTATCTGTTCTGAAAGATGTGGTTTAAATTTTTAAAAGACACTTCCTGGTAGTATCATGTGATGATTTCTTAAAACACAAACCAAAACTATGGCATTGTCATGCTTAAAGCATTTAATTCTTGGAGAAGTGTTTTAAATGTATAAATACTGTGTCCTCCTTTGACAACATAAATATTGTAAAGCAATGTTATTTTACTCATGAATGAGCACGGAGCATTTTTTTCCATAATGTATTTCAAATTGACTGAATAATTGAATGCTTGCCTTATTTTTTAAAATCACTTTTCACTATCAGTCACAAACTGGAATTTAGACATAGAGGATGTTAAATTAAATGGAATCATACAATTATACCAGTCGTGTGAAATATGAAATCAGACTCAGTAAGAAATTGATTGTCAGGAGGATAGTAAGGGAATATTATTATCGGGTATAATATGAAACATAATATATACATGGAAGCGGTGATCTAAATTCTCAAAAATATTTATTTGTCCATTCAATCCCCAACCTGCTATCTCTCTAACCTTATTTCCTACTCTTCTTCCCATGCCTCTCTCTGCTCAAGCCATTTGGCTTCTTTTCAATTCCTCCAACACGCCAGATACCCTTCTACCTTAGGGCATTCGTACTGGCTGTTCCCTCGGTCTGAAATTGTCTTCCAGAACTCCACATGGCTAAATCCCTCCTCTCTTTCAAGTCTTAGCTTTAATCCTCTTGCCCCAAACATCCTCTTATCCTGCACCTTGAGTCTTCATCACTCCTTCTCTGTCCTACCAGCCCTTACCACTTTCTAACTCAGGAGATAACTCACTTACTTATTATGTTGTTACTTGTCTGCTTCTGTCCCAAAAAGGCAAGGGTCTTTGTGTCTTTTATTGTGTGATATAGTCTAAGCACCTCGGACAATGCCTGACACATAGTTGGTGCTCTGTATTTATTGAATAAACAAATTACTGGTCTATTGGTATAAAGTGAGGTTAATTCCAGACAATTGAGTTGTTTAACGATACCCCACCATTTAGTTGCCATTAAAAAACAACAGCTGTGATCTCTAGCATACTCAAATACGAATTTCAAGGTAATAAGCTCTCTTGAGCTTATTTTCATTCATATCTAGATTATTATAAAATAAAGAAATGGCTAATGTTAAAAATACAACATATTATTTACAAATAAGTAATTCTATTTCTGGGACTGGAAAATCACTCTCTAATTGTACGGTAGGCCTTGGATGGGCTAAGTTTGAAAACCTTCTTGAGAGTAAATAGTCGCTCACTACCATTTATCTAGGAATTAAAATATTAATTGTTAACCTAAAAAGCTTTGGTGTGCAGATATTGAAAAACACCATGTCTGTCATTAAACTATTCTTCTGGGCTAGATGTAATAAAACTGCATCTTTGGTTTGACTTGATTTAGGGGAGACATACCCATACGCACCATTGCTTTGCTGTATTCTTAGAAAACTTGGGCTTTGAGGTTATTCTGTGAGATCAGGAGGAAAAAAAAAGAGCAGCTTATTTCGACCTTTCTCACCCCCCCTTTTCTATTTGTTGATCAGAATATAATAAAAGCAGAAATTGGTAAATGTATCTACAGTCTTTAATGAGGACATGGTAGTTTCTAGTCTCAGGGGAGAAGCTCTCGTTTCTTGAACCATCTGCTTAGGATTTCTTCAAAGTAAGAAAAGCTCTGTCATGTCCGTATAAAAAAGATTGTACCCAAACTATTTTGCACTTAATGAGCTTTTAAGAGGCCCGGGTAGGGATAGCAGGGCGTCAGAGGGTACGTTGTTCAGATCATTGCTTTGAAGATGCAGTGTTCATATTTTGCAGTCGCACGTAGCAGTCTTAAAAACAGTGATTAGGGTAGGGACTGGAGCAAAACCCCCAAGATACATCACTTATTGGTTTATTAAAACATTAAGTCTTGGAGAAGAAAGAAAAACAACTGAACATCTTAAAAGTGCTTTTGTAGGTAAAATATTATGGCTAAGGACAAAATCCCTCATTTCCCTTAATTCATTATTCTACAGCTTAGAAGGTGCATTAGAGGCAAACTGTTTGCTTTTTATCATTATTTCCATATGTCTCCTGATTTTGTCTACTGCTTAAATTTTCTGGATTCACCATCTGCTAAAAACAAATACAAGTTCTTTAAAAACTTTTAAAAATTGGCTTTCTATATTAGAACAGCAACTTTTTTCTTTTGGAGAACTGTCCAAACATGTGCTTTTCCTTGGCCATGTAGTTGGCTTGTCAATCATAATACCTTCCTAATGGCAGGGGCAGGAACATGACTGAACTGAACATCTTCCTTGAGGTTTCATTAGACTGGAACTACCTCTCTGGTAGTGAAGCAGAAAATAAAAGCCAGAGAGAGCTTCCAGAGGCCAAGTCTGAGCGGTGGAAGCAGAGTCTGTTGGAGGGAGTAAAGCTGAGAGAGACAAAGAGGAGATCTTCAAAGAAAGGTTTCTAGCAGTATTTGAGGCCTTATTTCCAGGCCTCCCAGGGGCTCACCCATTTCCTTGACTTTTTTGGTTTGTTTTCATGAGTGTTCTCTCCAATTTCCCCTTACCTCCAAGTTAGGCTGAGTTGGGTTTCTGTCTTCTAGTAAGGTGAAGTATCAAAAAACCCAAACCAAACCAAAACAGAGCAAAAAAACACCCTCTCTTCTTGAATAGTGAGAGTTTGAAAGTCTAAGAGTGTCAAGGGTGTACTTTGAAACTAGCACATTAGTCAAAAGCTACTCAGAGGAACTGTCATTGAAACAGAAACTTTTAAAAAGCAAAAGTTCTTCTAAGCTTCAGCGGATAGGCAATTCATTTTTTTAAAGTAATATTCAATATGAAGAAATGTCATCAAAAAAATGTGAGCACTCTTAAAGGTTCATAGTGGCATTTGCATGTTATTTTTATCTTGGGAGAGAACTTGATACACTTTTATGATCTGGAACAGTGGAAAGAACACACACACACAGGGCTTTGAATTGAGCAGGTTTTCTCCCCTTTTCTGAGTCTTCGTGTCATCTTCTATCAAGCTGGGGTCATGTGTTTACTTCACGAGGTGGTTATAAGGACCAAGTAATTCACATAGTACCCTTATGTGGCCCATAATAGTGCTCAAGAATGGTGGTCACAAGATACACATACCATACGTGATATGGCCCCCCTTTATTCTTCTGGTATTTTGGGTCTCTATGGGGTGGTTGTTGTCTATACACATGCTGATCACTCTGAGAGGGGTCAGGGCATATGACAACACGCAAGTCTGTGAATGTGCATGTGCGAGAGAGGTAGAGATTGTATTCTCAGTTGTCACTCTCACAGTTTTAGAGAAGAGGAGGGAAGTTGTGGGTCAATTGATGTTGCATGTTGTAGGTTGTGGACCCTCATGTAGAATATAGAAAATATTGAATATAGAAAACAAATTCTTATATCTGTACAGTCAATGTGTATATATACTTTGAGGCTGTCTATGGTATTGTTATTGAGATTTGGGGTGAAGGGCTTGAGAATCGTAAGGAGAGATTTTTTTTGCCTACTTTCTATACATATGCCTTTTGAGCTGGGGGGCAAGGTGACTTGCTTTATATAGATTTACATACCAGAAGAATTGCAGTGATTACACTGTATTTCATTTTTCTTCTTAGGGAAAAATGGTGGCCAGAAAAATACAAAAACTTGAACAAAATGTCTGTATTAGAAAACAATTTCAGCAGGAAGTCAAATTGACCTTAACACAGGTACTGAATGCTGTGTAAATTGTTATATTTTGCCCACTTTACAACCATCTATAAAAGCTAAAATAAAATTAAACAGGGAATTAGGAAAATGCCATCAGACATAAAGGAAGTAACAACTGGAAGGAATTCAGACTTGCCGCTAGGTTTGTATCTAATGGACATAAAATTTAACTTGAAAATGCTCTGTTACACCTGAGGTACCTTTTGTCGGGTAATTGAAATGAATCTCAGACTAGTGTGCGAGACATTTAACAGCTGTTTCTGTTTATCTTTGAGTTTCTGAATGAGTTTAGAGTCATTTTAATATTTTCTTTGGAAGATCAATTCTGGGCATGTTGAATTAAAATGGTTATTTTTATGTCACCTAGGCTAAATATTGTAGGAAAAAACCCCATAGGAACAACTCTAGATATTTTCTTGTGTATCTGAAGGTATAGTGTGCCATAAAAAGGCTTCTGTCACACTTTAGATATAAACCGCAACTATACTTTGAGGTACTTTGCAGGCTTGAAAGTGAGAAGAGACCTCTAATATACTGTCTCATAAAAGCAATGAGAAGGTATATAAAATATTTTAGAATCATCCTTGGCATAAAAAGGATTTCTAATGAGCACACTTTATAAGCCTGAATTTATTTCTAACAAAACCATTTGTACAAAGCGTTGTCATGATAGTTTATATAGAGGTGGCTTAAGGGAAAAGGAGTGCATTTCTAAAATGAGATTGAGTTGTGCCTTCTAGGGAGGCAAATAAACAATTTCAGGAGTATAAATTAAACACCCTTGGAGTTTTTTTGTATTTTTAGACAACTATGGAGAAAGTGAGAAATGCTTATTAATTAAAACTGTAGGGTTTTTTTTTTGCTGTGGGACTAGATGCTAAGTCCTGGGAACCAAGGGTATGGAGATTAACAAACATGGGCACTGGGGGACAGAAGGACTGGCTTGGGGACAGTCACCTGGGGAGAAAAACCTTCTCTGGGATGCTGTTGTGTCATTATTCTGTAATTTCTCCTAAGAATCTAATCAGTGAGTCATGTATACACGGAGCATTCGCTGCAAGCAGTGGTATGGTGGCGGCTGGATAGGAGACACTCAAGGCTGAAGGAGTGAGAGGAAGAGGGAAATGAACCTCCCTGCAGTCCAGACCGACGTAGGGAAGGGAGGCCAAGACTGAGAACACCACTGCACGAATTGCAGATTCTCTTTGTTCAAGAGTTTTCAAGTGAACCAATGTCTTTGCTTTAGCTCAGAAATCTTGGTCTATCTGTACCTGGATTTGTCTCTAGAGTTTGTACGTAAGCAGTTCTAACATCCATGTAAATATATATTCACATGTTTTTAAAAATTTTTTTAATGTCTATTTATTTTTGAGAGAGAGAGAAAGAGAGAGAGAGAGAGAGAGACAGAATCTGAAGCAGGCTCCAGGCTCCAAGCTGTCAGCACAGAGCCCGACTCAGGGCTCGAACCCACAAACCGTGAGATCATGACCTGAGCCGAAGTCGGACGCCCAACCAACTGAGCCACCCAGGCACCCCAATATATATTCACGTATTAAGGCAGATTTGGATGTATTTTAAAGGTCTTTCTGACCACCCAATCTATGCTCACCGTACCGTTAAAGCTCTGACCACCCAATCTAAACCTTCTTCACTCAGAGAGTAACAACGTGAAGGGCCTATGAAAACCCAAAGAGACCGTATATGGGTACCCAGTCAGGTATCAAGCTTAACGTGGTAGAAATGGGGGGCCTTTAAACAGTGTAACTCCTCCAACCCATCCCCTCACCCAATAGTAAAAATAAAGCTGTTGCGTTTTATTTAAAGTCCCCATTATAACTAGATAATAATTAACCAGTCTCTTATGGACACTTAAGTTTTCCTCTTTTTCATCAATAGAAACAAGTTGAGATAAACATCTTTGTATGTGTGTTGTTGAATACATGTGTGAATCTCCCTGTGGGTCATGAGAATAGAAATGAAATTGGGTCAACACGGAGCCACGTTAAACATTTTGTAAGATTGTTTCTAATTGCTCCTATAGAGGGCATATAAAGTTTCATTACTGTAATTGGCCGCGTTTGAGAGTGTCTCTTCCTTCACTCTGACAACTTGTTGTGTTATCAAAGTTTAGAGTGTTGCCAATCTAATAGGTGAAAAAGATATCATTATAGTTTTAATTTACATTTTTCTTGTCATAATTGAAAATGAATAACTTTTGATATTTAAGAGTCATTTGTATGTCCTTTCTGTGAGCGGTCTCAATATTTTCATTATTTGGCTTTTCAAAACTTTAATCATATTGATTTGTAGTTGATCTTTCTGTATTAAGGGTATTAGTTGCAAATAATTTTGCTCAGATTGCCATTTGTCTTTCGTGTGTTTCTTCCTTGCAGAATTTTTAAAAAGTTTATTTATTTTGAGAGAGAGAAAGAGTGTGAGTGGGGGCGGGGCACAGAGAGAGAGAGAGGGAGAGAGATAATCCCAAGAAGGCTCCACACTGTTAGCACAGAGCTGGATGCGGGGCTTAAACCCACAAAGACTGTGAGATCATGACCTGAGCTGGGATCCAGAATCTGATGCTTAATTGACTGAACCACCCAGGTGCAGAATTTTTATGTGGATGAATTAATCTTTCCTTTGATTGCTTCTAGTGGATTTTTTATTTTTTAAAGTCACATTTAGGAGGCCTTCCCCATTCCAGTTCTTCCAGGATTTTTGTAGTTCTTATGCATTTTCATTTTTAATGTTTAAAATAATTTATCTTCTAGGGGCTCCTGGGTGGCTGAACATCCAACTTCGGCTCAGGTCGTGATCTCTCAGTTCGTGAGTTTGAGGCCCTGGTCGGGATCTGTGTTGAGAGCTCAGAGCCTGGAGCCTACTTTAGATTTTGCCTGTCTCTCTCTCTGCACCTCCCCCGCTTGTGCCCTCTCTGTCTGTCTCTCTCTCAAAAATAAATAAACATTAAAAAAAAAAGATTTATCTCCTTGGGATCTATTTTTGTATGAAGTGTTATATAGGGATCCAATTTAATTTTTTTTCTCCAGAAGAGTAGTTGTCCTATACTATTTACTCAGAAATCAACCATCTTCCTCTTGATTTGAAATGTTAAACCTATCTTATACTAAATTCCCATATTTATCTGAATTTATATAAATTCTGTGCCAAAGATATCTCTGTATATTCATGCAAATTTTATTATGTATTTTATTATCAGCTGTGATTAACCCTCTATCATTGTTTCGCCAGAACTTTTCTCGTTATTCTGTTTATCTGTTTTGACTTATAAAGTAGAAGCACTCTGTCTAGCCACCCCCCAATAAAATTCATGTTACCACTTTTGCTGAGATTAAATTTATGAGCATGCTTGGGGAGAATTGTCTTCTTTATGAATTTCATGTATTTGAGTCTTTATATGTCTCTCAGCAGCATTATAATCTTTCTTCATCAGGACTAGGACATTTCTTGTTTATTTCTAGCTGTCTTTTTCCCTGCTATTATAAATGGTATCTTCTTTTGGGGTTGTTTGTATATGTAAAGGCTACTGTTTTTTATGTATTTATACACACACACACACATATACACACACTCCCCACATAAATATTTTACCCAGACAACTTACTAAATTTCTTATTGTTTATAGTATTTTCCCAGTCGATTTTCCTTGCATTGTTCAGGTAGATATAGGGTAATATTACCTGCAATTAATGAAAAATTTCACTCCTCCTTTCCAATTTTTATATTTCTTTTTTTAAAATTTTTTTAACGTTTATTCACTTTTGAGACAGGGAGAAACAGAGCATGAACAGGGGAGGGTCAGAGAGAGGGAGACACAGAATCTGAAGCAGGCCCCAGGCTCTGAGCTGTCAGCACAGAGCCCGACGCGGGGCTAGAACTCACGGACTGCGAGATCATGACCTGAGCCGAAGTCGGACGCTTAACCAATGGAGCCACCCAGGCGCCCCCAATTTTTATATTTCTTATATCATTTCTTACCTAATGGAATTGCCTGCTATCTCTAGAACAATATTAAATGATATTAAATAGTAATTTAATTCCTAGAGGTTTCTCTTTAAGCTAGCTGATGGTTTTTAAGTTGAGATACATCCATTTTACAAATATGCATTTACATTTAATCTTGCTAAGTATTAAGTATTTTGTTCAAATGTGGAGTGCAAAAGTTTATTAAATTCCTCTATATTACCTATGGAGATGACCATCACCTTATGAAACCAATTTGACAATAAATTATATTTAAAAAAATGTGAAAAAAACAATGAATAGTTTATACCAAATAATTGTGACCAGCACAACTTCAAAATAAATTTCGTCTTTCTACAAAGACCACAAAAATAAAATAAAATAAAATAAGAATAAATAAAACAAAACAAAACAAAACAAAATAAAATAACATAAAATAAAATAAAATAACATAGAACAAAATAACATAAAATGCACTCAAGTTGAATTACATTAATACATATCCCAATATTGAAACACATCCATCAAAGATACACTTATTTTGGTGTATTAATCTTTGAATAGCTACCACATTGTGTGAACTTTTATTAGTAGTTATTTATTTATTTATTTATTTTAATTTAATTTTTGATTTTTTTAAATTTACATACAAATTAATTAGCATATCGTGCAACAATGATTTCAGGAGTCGATTCCTTAGTGCCCCTTACCCATTTACCCAACCCTTCTCCCGCAACCCCTCCAGTAACCCTCAGTTTGTTTTCCATATTTATGAATCTCTTCTGTTTTTCCTCCCTCCCTGTTTTTATATTATTTTTATTTCCCTTCCCTTATGTTCATCTGTTTTGTCTCTTAAAGTCCTCCTATGAGTGAAGTCATATGATATTTGTCTTTCTCTGACTGACTAATTTCACTTGGCGTAATACCCTCCAGTTCCATCCACGTAGTTGCAAATGGCAAGATTTCATTCGTTTTGATTGCCGAGTAATACCCCATTGTATATGTATACCACACCTTCTTTATCTATTATTAGTTTTTAATGTTAATATTTACAAGTAAAATATGTGTATTTCTCTATCATTTTATGCTATCTTGGTCAGAATTTGCTATCAATATTATGCTGTCAATATTATATATTAATTTAATAATGAATTGTAAAGATTTCTTTCTTTTCTAATATTGAAGAATGGTTTTTGGAAAACATTGCAGTATGCATTCTTTAAAGATTTGTAAGAAACTGATAGCATTTGGTTCTTTATGTTTTGGAGATTGCCTTTTGAAAGTTTTCTCTATTCTGTGGTCATTGGGCAGCATGATAGGCAGACTTTTGAGATGCTCCTCGCTAACCCCCCCTCCCCACTTCCCCTCCCAAATCTCGCACCGTGGTATACATGTCCTTTTATAATCTCCTTGCTTTGTGTGTGCTACAAACTGTGAATATGATGGATTTCACATCTGCAATTAGGTGACGTTATGTGACAAAGGTGAAGGGATTTTGCAGATATGATTATTGTCCCACTTTAGTTGACCTTGAGTTAATCAAAAGGAGATTATCTTGGGAGGGTCAAACCTAACAGGTGAGTCCTAAAAAAGGGACTCAGCTTTTCCTGAAGAAACGGATAGGAAGATTTGAAATAGGAGAGAAATTCTACTGGTGGTTTTGAGGAAGTAGGCTACCATGTTGTGAGAGGATCAAAGAAGGAGCCAAAAGGCAAGGACCGGAAAGTGGTATCCAGATGAAAACCAATACAGTGAGGAGTTCAGTCCCACAACCACAAAGAAATGGATTCTGCCAACAACCCGAGGGAACTTGAACATGGATCTTTTCCCAGCTGAGCCTGTGAATAGGATAGAGCTGGCTCAAAATTTGATTTCAGACTTGTGCAATTCTTAGCAGAGGCTCAGCTAAAAGACACTGGGCTACCAACCCAGAGACTGTGAGAAAGTTTTCTGTTGTTTTAAGCCACTAAGTGGCTTATAATGATTTTATTAAAAATCAATCATTTCACTCACAATCTGACGCTTCTTTGTACAGAATTGAACAGACTAATCTCTTAGAACTATTTAAATTTTTTCTAAATTCTTATTATTGTTTCTTAGTTTGTGTATTTGTGTTTTCTTTCTTTTTTCATGGCCAGTTTTTTTAATGACCTTTTCTAATTGATCTGTCTCTCCATCTGTGACTCCCTTAATTATTTATTTTTGGCTATAAAGAACTAGCTCTTGCACCATCAGTTTTTGGTTTTCTAAGCCATTAATTTCTTTTTTAAGTTTATTAATCTTTTATCTTTATTTCCTTAGGTTTATTTCATTTTTCATTTGCAAACTGTATTTGAATATTTAACTTGCTTATGTTTATTCTTTCTTTTTATGTTGATATAAGAACTTAAGGATCTAATTTTTCTTTAAAATTTCTTTTTATTTAATTACTTTGAAAGAGATGGGGGGCAGAGAGAGAGAGAGAGAGAGAGAGAATCCTAAGCAGGCCCCACAGTGTCAGTATAGAGCCCAACTTGGGTCTCAAACCCACAAACTGTGAGATCCTGACCTAAACCGAAGTCAGAAGCTCAATTTACTGAGCCACCCAGGCTCCCCAAGGATCTAATTTTTCTTCTTATCACTGCTTTGGTTGTATCTACTATGTATAATACATGGTATTATAATTTCAACATTTTTCCTAATATGAGCACCTATACCTTCCATATCATTTCACTCTATTACATTTTAACTTTGCTGATTTTAATTCCATTTTGCTCCTTTTTCTCAACTCTACCTTCCTTGCCTCTGTGTATTTTCAGCATACCCCTTCTCCTTCGTGTTGCTTTCAATAGGACCTTCATTTTGGTGATGATTTTCTCTTTCTTTTTCATTTAATCCTGACTGCTGCTATTTTTTTCCATCTCTTTCTCTTACCTTTTGTTGTTTTGCCTAATCTCATAAAGTTCAGCATCTAATATTGCTTTGCAGAGTCAATAGCTTCATTAATATTTAAAACACTTTTATAACAATGTATAGCAACATTACTTTGGTGACCTGTTTTCATTGTTCCTGGTCCTTTCTTCTTCTTCATCTTTTCTTGTAGTATTTCTATGTGCTGTTTTCTTTAAAAATTATCATTACCTATCTTTGAATAGGGAGAATTCTTACCAATTAGAGTAGGTATTCACTTTATGACTTTGTGTGTGACTGAATTAGTTTAGCCTGTATTTGTCAGCATCTATTAGGAACTGGCTGCCGCAAGGCTGTTCATCATATCAAGTATCTTTCCTCCATTCTGCCTTAATAATAGCCTGCTTCCTGCAAATATGGCTCATCTATCTAATACCTCTTTTAGAACGGTCCCCAACTTCCCATTTGTGCTTCCCTTCTGTGCCAAACTCAATCCGAGGGAGCTCTGGCCACCAGCAATCACACCTGTTGCCTTGTTTCAAACAAATGTTGCCAGTTCCCCATCTTACCCCTCTTAGGAGGTGCCCATTACTTTGTGACATTGAGATCTGCTGGCTTCAAGGGAGACTTGTAGCTATGGTCATTCTGTCTTCCCATGCTCTTTTTTCCCCCCACCATTTAATTCACTTTTGCTGCATATGATAACCTTCCTCATGCATTGTGGTTGGGGGTCAGATATCTGATTATTTGTCAAGGATAAACTTAGTATTTTGTTTCTGTTTCTTGTTCTCCTTTTTTTGAGTAATCTCAAAGAGAATATCTTCCTTTTTTATTTTAAAACTGTAAATCTATTGTAATTATACGACATTCAATTGTTGAACTGTAAGTTTACTTAATTTTCTTTTGGATGGCTATATACCATGTGGGGAAACTTTAAATTTAGCTAGTTTTGTAGGGCTATTAATTTTGATTGTCTAACAAATAAATAAAATTCATGTTTGTTTGAGAAGCTCTATAATGATGTTAAGCTCTAGGATATAAGGTTTACTGAGCTATAACAATTCTAAATTAATGGCTGTCATGTTGTGTGAGTAGAGAACTGAATGTTTTATACTCAGTGATTAGTCCCTATTGTGTATATTCAATTCTTATTGAATAATGATTGCATTTTGAAGATAGAAAAAAATTAAATTTTACATTCAATCTTAACAAGAATTGTCAGCCCTCATATTTAATAAAAATCAGATAGGAAGAACCTGCATTTCCTTTTTTAAGTGGTTTCAGAGAATGACAGTAGCCACTTTTTTTTTCACCAATGATATAAAATCTTCTATTTTCCTAGCTAAGAGAAATTAGGCTAATGGTTTTTAAAGCAAACCCGAATTCTAATTCTTGCTTTGATATTAACTAGGCAATGGTCTGTTTTTGTAATTATGAAATGGAAGTTAATTTTTACCTTACATTAGTATTGAGTAGGATAAGAAATTAAATTCAGTGACCTATAAGTGCTAACTCATTACTTTTTCTTGTTAAGGGACCAAGTAATAGTTACTATCATCATAGGAAGAATACAGAATGCCCAGAACTTTGGAACACAGGTAGCTCCATGTAAAGGTTTTACAAATCAAAAAGGGATTAAAAAACCCCACATCCCCCCCAGGATGCTGTCTATTAAAATCACAGACATATTGTAGTTACTCTAAACTGTATATATGTATTTGTGTGTGGCAGGATTGTAATTTGAAGTATTCATTTCGTTATGCTCAATGTGTTTTCCATTTTCTATTTTTACTCCAGGGGGATTTTCTTTGCTAGTCGCATCAAAGTAGAAACAAAGATTCAAAGAAACCCCAGAGGCCTATTTTAGGACTGATTATTTTCGCCCCACTTTACAGAGACTCCACAAGATTGGGTCTGGGGGAGGGAAAAGAAGTGACAACTAAAAAAAACAGGAGAGGGCACTGGTCTGTAGGAACCGGGCACAGAGTGCAAGAACTCATCACTGCAATACATTGGCCATTCAATATTCTTGGGCAGCCATCCTTACATCAGGGAACTGGAGGCACCTGGGCACAGGTGAAAACAAGAAGAAAGAGCCTCACCTTAGACCCGAACTGAATAAGTGAGCAAGTTACCTTTGGACAAAGGTAGAGACACACCTACCTCTGTTGCATGAGCTTTTCTCTTATTAGTCTGAAAGTTTTTGACAGCAAGGACTGAATCTCTGTTCAATCAATTCAACGTATTAACCTTCAATCTCCATTCCTTCTGCAAACGTATTAAATGGTGTTCCTATTATGGCGAAGCTGCATGGAATAGGGGTTACGCTGAATACACCTGGAATCCCTTGCTCCCAATAGTGAGCTTACATGCTTACCTACAGGGCAGTGCCTTTCTTCCCAAATGTGATTATGCTAGTTGAAAAAAAATTGTAATTGCGTAATTTCATTAAATAGCACTTAGACTGATGAAATACGGCTATGAAAACAGAAAGAATTGTTGTTCATGCCAAAACTAATTTGAGGAGTTTGAAAGGATTGAGTTGTTATTTAAAACATTTGCTGTCATGTTAGGTATGGACAAAGTAACAATAAAAGATTGGGCAAAATCATGAAAAATTTAAAAGGATTCTGTTACCATATTAAGATAGCTTCCAAGTCTTTAAGTTCTCATTCCACTGGAAAGAAACCAAACTGGAACTCACAGCAAATGCAGTATGGGTATCGTTCTTGGACCTCTACTTTTACTCCAATCTATGCACCCAAATGCAGAAGGAAAAGCTTTGGTCTCTCTTGCATTAGAAGCCTGGCAAATAAATATACATTTATATGTTTTACTTTAGAGGGAATTCTTATGAGTTTTTTTTAAGTTTATTTATTTATTTTGAGAGAGAGAGAAAGCACCAACAGGGGAGGGACAGAGAGAGAGGAGAGAGCAAGAATCCCAAGGAGGCTCTGCAATGCCAGCATGGAGCCTGATGTGGGGCTTGAACCTACGAACTCATGGCCTAAGCCAAAGTTGGACCCTTAACCATCTGAGCCACCCAGGTGCCCCTAGAGGGAATTTTAAATGTAGTTGTTTGTGCTTTCCTGCTTTGATATTTATTTTTCATGGAAGAAATACTCATCTAAGTTGTACGTGATCCAAGGACTTCTACTGGGCCACCTTTGCCTTTTTCTGCAGAGTCTAGCTTGCATGGTACATAGACTGATGGTGGAGGTTGCTGATTCATATTTGTAGAGAGAACAAGCTGATATCTCAGGAACAGACTAAAGTCTGACTGGTTAGTTAAAATCTCTGTAATAAATAGGGGTAGAAATGGAAGTATGAGTTTCTATCTTCTGGAAAGGAAAGAAAATCACTAGTTAAGTTGGTTTACTGTGTAGATTCAGACAGGTGAGGCAGATAATTGATGAAAACTCTCATGGCTTATGATTCAGAACATTCATTTGATTTGTGTGGTAATTAGGAGAACTGAATTTTTAGGAGAGGCAAATAAAGCAACTTGGGGAATAAAAGAATGTGGATATAGGTTGAAAGAGGAGAAAGAATATAGCACAGGAGGCTAGCAAACAGGCTATTGCATATGTCCCGAATTATTACTGTGATATGGAAATAAAATATATTCCAAATAATACTGATGATGAGTAATTGTATTGAGTTAATTCTCTAGGCTGCTACTGGAAAGTAAGCTCCACCAGAATGAGAATCTTCTCGCATTTATCTTTGCATCTCGAGTTTAGCCCAGAGGTGGCACATTATAATTAATAAATAAATATCTGTTGAATGAATTCAGGACTGAAAAGAGCTGAAAGGTTATGAGACGAATGATATCCCTAAATGCCTGAATCTTACACTCAACACATAGGAAGGATGACAGTACATAACAAAGGTGATTCTGTGGCATGTTGTCCCTTAAGAGAGGTTTTGAAAAGGTCGTAGGGGTTCCCAGTTTTGTCAGATTCATTCTCGGACGTAGGGTAGCCGTAGTCATCTCATCTGGAGGCTTGCATGTTTCTGCATAGCTGAGGCTCGTGGCCAAGGGCTCATGCCATACTCTAGATGCCCAAGAAATACTGGGTCCATGTGGGACCATGTTGATAAGCCCCTGGGGGTGGAAAAGGGCAGCCCAACCCAAATTTAATGCTCTCCTACCGGGTTCTAAGCATTATGTCTCATGCCAGAGAATGGGTGAAATGGAGCCTAAATTTCTTGTGGGTGCCTACTTGGTGTGTGCTGCTCAGTTTTATTTTCTGGAAAGAGTTTTCCGGAATCAAAGGACATATCTTTTGGAAATGCTAACATTTGGACTTTGGTCTTTGGGGAATGGATGTAAAAATGCACTCTGAAAAATCAGAGAGTCATAATGGTTTACTATTATTTCAATAACTTAAATGGTAGACGGCATTTAAAGGTGTGGGTTATCTCTTTTATGCCACACTGTGCTGTCTGCTGTGGTTTCCTCTTTGTTTCCAGGTGCGATTCCAAGTTGAGTACCTGGAGCTAGTCCTGGAATAAATTAGATGCCCAATAAAAGCTTGTTGAATGACTGACTGCCACTTTCCCCTCCCTAGCAGCTGGCTAACCTAGCAACGTTTGAAAGACGGCTGGATAATTCTGGGCCATGCAGGAGTTCAGATTCATTCTGAAAGAGACTGAAGACTAGGCAGACAGATCATTTCCCCAGAAAGCTCTTTTCCTCAACTGCCTCCTGAAAATTACACTTGTGTTGGCTTTTCTGTTATGGGATGAAATCCACTGATCTACTCAGATGTTAGAAAAAGGAAGGAGATTTACAGAGAAAGAAAATTGAGGAGCACTCTTAACCAGAGGCTGTTTGACCAGAAACCAAGCCCTTAATATGAAGCAGGATTTTCTAGAAATAGTTTATTTAGTGATAGAGCCTTGTCATAAACTGTGGTGAAACGTTTCTTTGGTTAAGGAGCAAACAGCAGGCAATGATGCCTGATGATGACCATAGATAGAAATCTTTTGAAGCAGAGCATTTGAATCTACACTTAAAACAATTTCTTTATTACAATGTGAGATAGACAAGTAAACTCTTAGTGATCCATACATACTTCCTGAATTTCAAGTGCTGCCCAGTGTAAATCTTACAGTGCTTTACCCTGCAAAATTAAACATAATGCAAATGTTTGATTTTCTTTTCTTTTTAATACCATTTCTCAGAGCTATGTGTGTATAATTCTTTTGATTCCTTTCCCATGGAGAAAATTCTTCTTGCTTCAATGCAAATCTACCAAAGCCTGTTTAAGTTTGTCCCCCTCATGTTACAAATACTAATAGGGAGGGACAGGAACCCCAAGGTCAGCACACAATAGCAAGAAGAATGAAGGGATATGTATGAAATGGGACCCTGTAAGAAATAGCTGTTGCCAAAGAATCTGTCATTCCAACCAAGCAACCTGGGGCAATTTAGTCCTGAACTTCCAGTGCTGTTGCCATGGTTTCTAGACAAAGACGACAGGGCTGCATTCCAATTATATCCTTCAGAATGACAGATAACTGAAAAATAGGAAATGGGGTAATAAAATCTCAGGTCACCCAGAAGAGGTGTGATAGATACAAGTGATACAGAAACGAAAGATGCAAGTCTACGTTTGTTAAAAAAAAATGCCTTTTGATTTAGAATGCAAATGTATATTACGCAAATCCTCCAGACTTTCCATAGGAATTTTATCCATCATCCAGCTCGTTATTCAGAGCCAGATACCTCCCACTTAATAGAAATGTTCATAATAACATTTTAAACTTGAAGAATCCATGAACTAACAGTATTTAAGCAAAATACATCTTGATCAGTGAAAAGTAAAACGCATCTCTTGAATTCTGAAGATGTTGCAGCTACAGCAATGCCATTTTTCCCCTTAATCTTGGGGTCAAATGTAATATTCGTTTTCCAGTTGAAGGTATTATTGCAAACGTTGCACCTAGCTTTGAGCCATATATGATAATCAATATTATTTTGCCAGGGTCAGCGGTAAGTTTACTGTCATGCTATTGACCATAATGAAGATACTCGCTTTTTCAGTGAGAGGAAACTAGATAGAAATCAAAAGGTTCACAGTGAGGACTATGGTAGGACCGGTTCTGTATTCCCTGCAGTTAAGCAGAGATGGAGCATTTCAATTCCAAAGCAGCACTAGGTAATGTACATAATCTTTAAAGCTTAAAACAATTTGTAGTCTAAAGCTTAAAACAATTTGTAGTCTAAAGTTTTTAACATGTTAGGGGCACCTGGGTGGCTCTGTCAGTTAAGCATCAGACTATTTTGCCTTAGATCATGATCAAGCCCCACATCAGGCTCTGCACGGAGCATGGAACCTGCCTAAGATTCTCTCTCCCTCTTTCTCTTTCTGACCCTTTCCCCAGCTTGTCTCTCTCTCTCTCAAAATAAGTATTTAAAAAAAAATCTTTAAAACATTAAGTCTCAGTTGTGTTTTTTTTTTTAAGTTTATTCATTTTGAGAGGGAGAGAGTGTACACGCACATGCATGCACGCACATGAGCAGGGAGGGGAGAGAGAAAGAATCCCAAGCAGGCTCTGTACTGTGAGCGTGGAGGCTGACGGGGGGCTTGAACTCACAAACCCGTGAGATCAAGACCGGAGCCGAAATCAAGAGTCGGTCACTTAACCGACTGAGCCACCCAGGAACCCCAGTTTTTTGTTTTTTTGTTTTTTTTTTTTTGTACAATGGAATAACACCAGCCTCTTAGAGATGTGACTTTAAATTGGATAATGTATATAAAGCATTTAGCTCAGCATCTGTCACATACCATTAAGTAAATGGAATAGGTACCACTTCTATCATCATTAACTATTATACTACCTTATGCCATATACACAGTGATAAGTGTGCAGCTATTACTACAGCAGAGAAACAAACAAACAAAATTGGCAACTTGAAGGACTTAATACCACATATCTACAAAAAGGTCTTTAAAAAGTACCTCAGATATGAAATTAGATGGCTTTGAAAGATGGTGAAGAAAAACATGAATTTACTAAACGGTGTTTCAAGGATTACTGCCAGCAGAGTGAGATGGAAACTTCTAGATGTCCTGAAGCCTCCTGAGTTTCTCTTTAGGGATATTTATTTTCTGACACTTTGAGGACAATGTAACATTTTTGTTAACATATTGAAGATAGCCATTACAGTTTTATAAAGATCAGTTTTATCATTTTCTTTCCATGTATAAATTTAGAGAGTTTGGCTGGATTCTTAAGCCTGACTTTTACTATATTCAGTATACATTTTTTTTTTCTCAGCAAGAATTGGTTTGATTTTATGATGGAAGTAATTAGGAAAAATGATTTATTTACTAAGAAACTTCTGTATGATAAACCTTACAAAATAAATCCATCTTCTGTATAAATAATGACAATCATAAAGAAAATGAAGTTTTTTTTTTCCTTAATGAGACTGTTTTTGGGAAAAAAATGCATCTTGGAGGTTTGGAGTACAACCTTTCACACAGTTTATTTTGCTTTGTTCTTTCGGTCTTCACGTGTTGTGGCAGATTTTTTTTCATTCACAAACCCTAAAATTTGCATTCTGTCATATGTATGTACACATGATGTATGTAACATGTATGTATGTTATAAAGTATATAATTTTGCTGAGCGTTTATGGTCAAAGCAAGTAGAGACGTCGGCAGTTTCAGAGAGAAATAAGTAAGAACATTCACCTATTATGGAATTCTATGAAGAAGAGCCTTAATTTGTTATTCATATTTTTAAGTTACTCTTCTGTTAACTGAAATTTTGGAATAACTGGTTATGATCAAAATATGAACCACTATTTCTAAAATAAATACAAAGGGAGAAAATTCCAATAATCCAATTTCTTTTGTTTCAATTCTTCACTCTGTGTGTTCTGTGGAAGGGATGCTTTGTTGGTGGAGCAGCAGGTCTATTGGCACACCAAGTCTCCTGCCTGCAAACGGGATTTTGAATGATTTCTTTCATGGCATGGTTACATCTCACTGAAACATCAGAGGGAAGCAGCTCTCTCATCCCAAAGCTGGCTTGGAAAGGTGACATATCTATTTTCGTTGTTATCTCACAATATAGGTCACGAAACAGAATGATGACTCTTTACGGGAATCATTGAAATTATGTAGACATAGTGCGAAGAGGGTCTTGGTAACTTACCTTAAAAGAGATTTCATATTGTTCTCCTCCCCAGATTTCTAAACCTGGGTCATAGCCACCCAACTCCCAAAACCACTTTCGATCCACAGCAAAGAGACCTCCAGCCATAACGGGAGACCTATGAAATGAAAAAAAAAAAATCTTTAAAGGACTAGGAATATTTGCTTGGAAAAAAATAAAAACAAACTTCAAGATAATGTTTCAGAAGTCAAATGCATGGTGCTTTTCAGCCCTGGTTTTCTGTCAATGGATCTAGGGTTCTCATTGGGTCTCTAATCGCTCTTGGAATCCTCGTGAGCTTTAAATTTTGCACTTCAGGCTCTAATGCAATTAATGTCCTGCAGAGCCACATTTGCTCCGTATATTTATCATTAGAGGGAAATACACGACTGCTAGTGAATGATATATATAGAGCAATATCACTTAATTTTATGTCTTTTCCTTAAATGAAAGGAATCTTGTACTGTCAGACAGATAAACGTATAGAAAACACTGTCATAGACAATATCTGAGATTCAATCTCTCAGTATGTATTCACCAAGAATTTACCATTAACAGGTCATGTCCCTTTTACAGACTATGAGATGATTAGTAGAATAAACAAATCAACCAGAATTAGTTATTTAATTAAGATGCCAAAGGTGGAATTTATTTATTTATTTATTTATTTTTTAATTTTTTTTAACGTTTATTTATTTTTGAGACAGAGAGAGACAGCATGAATGGGGGAGGGTCAGAGAGAGGGAGACACAGAATCTGAAACAGGCTCCAGGCTCTGAGCAGTCAGCACAGAGCCCGACGCGGGGCTCCAACTCACGGACCGCGAGATCTTGACCTGAGCCGAAGTCGGCCGCCCAACCGACTGAGCCACCCAGGCGCCCCAAAGGTGGAATTTAAACTAGGTTTTTTGGGGATGCTTGGGTTAAGCATCTGACTCTTGATTTTGGCTTAGGTCATGCTCTTGTGGCTCATGAGATTGAGCCGTGCCTCAATAAATAAATAATTTACTTAAACAAACAAAGAAGCAAGCAAACTTTAAAAAGTAAACTAGGTCTTTTCATTTTAATTATATTATTCTTTTTAGGCTTTCTCTGCCTTTCAAAGAAATATTCCTTTTGCTCAAGTAATAATTTTCAAGTATTCTATTCCTGTTAGGGCACACAGTAGTCCCGTTGCTATGTGATGAGATCATTTATAGTTATGGGTCCTGTCCTAAACTTTTTGCAGTTTAAAGGTAGAGCTAGTTTGGTTTTTTTTGTTTTTTTGTTTTTGTTTTTTTTTTTTTTTTTTGAGTCCTCAATACCTGCTGGGCTCTTGGCTAAAAGTTTTACCCAATTCCTTTGAACTAATCCTTGCTACAATCCTGTGAATATCATTCTCATGTATTGTTTTAAAGAAACAGGCAGAGAGAGGTAAGGAGCAGCAATGCAAGCCTGAGTTAGTGGTGGTTCTGGGGCTGGGCCAGGTCCTTTGATTTCAAAGCCTTTGAGTTCTTTACTGCAACTCTGTTTCTGTTTCAGTGTTTGGGGGCAAAGAGAGACAAGTACATAAAGGTGGATAGGAAACACTCAGAGAATGTCCCTGTGCAGACAGACAAAGCAAATCTGTAAAAAACCACATTTCCAGGGGTGCCTGGGTGGCTCAGTCAGTTAAGCAACCGACTTCAGCTCAGGTCATGATCTCACAGTCCGTGAATTTGAGCCCCACATTGGGCTCTGTGCTGACAGCTCTGAGCCTGGAGCCTGCTTCGGATTCTGTGTCTTCCTCTCTCTCTGCCCCTCCCCTGCTCATGCTCTGTCTCTCTCTGTCTCAAAAATAAATAAAAACACTTAAAAAAATTAAAAAAAAACACATTTCCAATGTAGTTTTTGTGATAGTTTTGAAAAATTTTTGACACAAAGGATATTTATACATAAGAGTACAAGGCATTAAATGTTGAAGATACACATTTTAAAATATGTATAAACATATGAGACACATCAACTGAAGGCCTGCTCTTGGTAATGTTTTTTGAGGCACTCCAACAACATCAACTTGAATTTGCGTGTTCTATATTTCAAAGGCTTTGCATGTGAAAATGGTATTTGGCCTGATTACTTCAGTTTAAGAGTATTTTTTAATGTGTAGCCTCTATGTGGCTAGAAAGATGGCAAGGCAGGAAAGGGGATTTATTATTCTACCCAGGAAAGTGAGCAGGATTAAGAAAAATAACACAAGGCATCTCATGCAATTTTTTATTTTGTTTGAAAGAAAAATCCTAGAACCAGATGTAACCTACTTTATCCCTCTCTCCAGCAACCTAATCTTTTTCCATTTTCCATGCACCGAATTTCAGAGCGGAATTACAACCGTAGCTGGATAAAATGAGGACTGTAACATGTACCAAGTGCAGTTCCCCCGTGAACTTGCCACCAGTGTAACTCCGCTTCTGCAGAGCTTGGGCATAAGTGACCAGAAATTCTCAATCCTATTCAAACTGAACCACAAATAGAAAACACCTCAAGTCAAACAAATATATTCTCATTTGATTGTGTAACATAGGAGACCAAAGGGCATCAAAATTTACACTGGGCAGAATGAACCTCAAAACTGGAATTCTCCTAGATCTGGAATTATAGATACTAGCAAGGGAAAGTCCTACGTTGCTTTTTTGTTTGTATGCATGTATTGTAATTCGTTGGAAACACAGCATCTTGTTTTCTTACATCTTGTTTTCTTAAAAAAAAAAAAAACATGTAGTGTATTCTAGGTGCATTTTATTTAGAATATCTAAATTCTAAAATTCTATTAATTTTAGATATAATAAAGTAGATTCAAATGGATCCTTTTTGCCTTCATTGATGTTTTTACCAAGCTCCAAATAAATTAATGTCTCCTATCTTCATTAGTGTGAATGACTGGTAAGAAACCAACTTTTCATTTATGTATGTATTTACTCACAGTTGTCCATTAATCTTTTAATTAGCTTTGAATTTTTAACAGCTTAATTGAAGTATAGTTGAGATACAGAATATTGCATGTATTTTAAGTCTACAGTTTGATAAATTTTGACTTAGACACCTGTGCAGCTATTACTACATTCAAGATTATGAACATATTAGCCTTCCTTCCAAATTTTCTTGTAATTCCTCCCTTCTGACCTTGTCATTCTTTTTGTCTAGGCCATCACTGATCTACTGTTACTATAGTTTAGTTTGCAGTTGCTAGAATCTAATATACATGTAATCATAAAATTTGTATTCTTTTTCTGGGCCTGGCTTCTTTTATTTGGTATCATTATTTTTAGATTCACCTATGTTTAGCATGTATTAATAGTTCACCACTTTTTTATTTTATTGCTGAGTATTATTCCATTTGCACAAATATACCACAGTTTGATTATTCATTCACTTACTGATGGACATTTGGGTTGTGTCCAGTTTTGAGCTGTTACAAACAAAGCTGCTATGAATTTTGTTTACTAATCTTTGTGCATAGGAGATAGGCTTTCATTTCTCTCTGGAGGAGATGCCTAGGAGTGGAATAACTAGATCATATGGTGGGCATATTTAACTTTCAAAGAAACGGTCACTTTTCCAAAGTGGTTGTACCCTTTTTTATTCCCAACAGTAGTGTTTGAGTTCTAGTTGCTATGCCTTCTTACCGATACTTCATATGGGCAGTCTTTGAAGTTCAGTCATTATGATTGGGATATCATGGTATCTCAGTGTGGTTTTGTTTTGCATTTCCATGGTGATTAATGCTGTTGAGCATATTTGTGTCCCTTCTCTCATCTGCCTTGTCAGTCTGCCTAGAGGTTTACCAATTTTATTGATCTGCTTAAACCAGCTCTTGGTTTCATTGATTTTTCTCTGTTGTTTTCGCTTATATTTTATTGATTTCTTTTTAGTTCTTATTGTTTTAATCTTTTACTTACTTTGTGTTTAATTATCTCTTCTTTTTCTCATTCCTTAAGGTAAAAGTTAAGATCATTGACCTGAGAGCTTTTCTTTTTTCTAATATAGGTATTTAGTGCTATAAATCTCACCTAAGTACTCGTGTAGCAGAATCCCACAAAAAATCCCCCCCAAAAATATGCAGTGTTCTCATTTTCATTATGTTAAAAATACTTCCTAATTTCTCTTTTGTTTTCTTTCTTTGGCCTATTTGTTATATACACATGTGTAATTTAGTTTCCAAATATTTCGGGATTTTTTGGCTTTTTTTTTGTTATTGATTCTAATTTAATTTCATTGTGGTCAGATAAGATACTTTGTATGACTTGAATCCTTCCAAATTTATTCAGACTTTTTAATGGCTCAGAATATGGCCTATCTTGGTAAATGCTCCATGTGTATTTGACAAGGATGCATATTATGTTGCTGTTGAGTAGAAGGGTCTATACACATTTATTAGGTAAAGTTGGTTGGTAGTGTTATTCAAGTCATGTATATTTTTACTGATTTTCTGTTTCCTTGTTCCATTAGTTACTGAGAGGGGGGTATTGCAATCTATGACTATAGTTTTGAATTTGTTGATCTCTTCACGATGTTCTATCAGTTTTTTGCTTCATGTATTTTGTAGCTCTGTTAATAAGGGCATAAATGACTAAGAGTTTTCTGTACTCTTGATGAGTTAACTTTAATCTTGTTATGAAATGACTTTAATAATCTCTGCTAATATTCTTTGCTTTGACATCTATTTTGTCTTGATGTTAACACTTCAGCTTCCTTTAGATTTATACACTCTAAACACTAATATTTATTTATAACTTTTATATCTTTTTATTCTATTTTTAAAACTATTTGTGTCTTTATATTTAAGATTTTGTTGTCGTCGTTGTTGTTGGCAGCACACAATTGCACCTTGCTGTTTTACAATCTCTGTCTTCTAACCGGGCTATTTAGATCACTTAGTTTTTTTTTTTTTTAGATTATTTACTTTTAATATGATTATTCATGTGGTTAAATCTATCAGCTTCTTTGTTTTCTATTTGTCCCATTTATTATTTCTTTTTCCATTTTTTGATTCATTGAATATTTTTCATGATTCCACTCACTATCCTTTTTGACTTAACAAAAACTCCGTGTGATTTTTTTTTTTTTTTTACTTTGTGGTTGCTGTAGGGTTTATATCATATGTGTTTATTTTTGATCACGGTTTAGCTTTCAGCGATACTGTACCAGTGCACATATATGATAGAAATCTTTTGGTAGAATGCTTTTATGTCTCTTCCCTTAACCTTTGTACTCTGTTGTCATACATTTTACTTTCCCATATGCTATAAATCCCACATTACATCATTATTTGAGGTATTGTCTTTTAAAAAGATTTAAAAATAAACTTTCACATATATGAACTTATATTATGAATACCATTTTTGTTTCCTTAATTCTTTTGTATGGACCCGTATTCCCAGCCTTGTATCTTTCTGCCTTGTATCTTTTTGCCTTGTATCTTTCTGCCTAAAAGACTTCCTTTAACATTTCTTGTAGTGGGAGTTTGATCTTTTGCATTTATGAAAACATCTTGTCATCTGCATGTTTTAAATTTATTTTTAGAGAGAGAGACAGAGCGAGAGCAGGCAAGGGGCAGAGAGACAGGGAGAGAGACAGAGACAGAGCATGAGGGGAGGGGCAGAGAGAGAAGGCAACACAGAATCTGAGGCAGGCTCTGAATCTGAGCTGTCAGCACAGAACCCTACACGGGGCTCAAACTCCTGAACCATGGGATCATGACCTGAGCTGAAGTCTGACTCTTAAAAGACTGAACCATCCAGGTGCTCCTCATCTGCATTTTTAAAGATACTTTTGTTGGCTATAGAACACTAGGTTACCAGCTTTTTTTTCTGTCAATCCTCTAAAGACATTGCTCATTCTCTTCTCATTTGCATTGTTTTCTGTAAGAAATGTGTTATTTTTATCTTAGTTTCTCTGTACACAATGAGTTGGTGTTTTTTGGGGCGTGTGGGCTTGTTTGTTTGTTTGCCTGTCTAAGAGCTTCTCTATGTCATAGGATTTGAGCTATTTTATTATGACATGACACATGCTATAGCTATAGAGTTTTCTTGGTAAAGTTACTTGTGCTTGGGATTACTTGAGTTTCTTGGATCTGCATGTATAGTTTTCATGAAATATGGACAATTCTTGAGCATTATTTCCTCCAGTATTCTTTCTGTTCCTACTTTTTGTCCATATCTTCCAGAGACTCGAATTTTATACTTTGTTAATTTCCATAACTTCTCTTTTTGTGTTTCAATTTTGGATATTTCCTACTGCTATATCTTCCAGTTTATTAATTTTTTTGTAATGTCTGATTTGCTTGTAATCCCATCTAAAGCATTTTTAATCTTACACTTTTTTCCTCACCTTTAGGATTTTTATTTTGGTCTTTTTATACCTTACATGTCTCTGCTTAACTTTCTGAACATGTAGAATATGTTATAATTACAGTCTTAATGTCCTGTCTGTTGACTCTCAGTTGTTAGTTTCCATTGACTGAATTATTTACTCATTATGGGACATATACTGGTACTTCTTTGCATGGCTGGTAATTTTTTCTTTGGGTTCTAAAACTTTTACATTTTGGGGTGTTGGGTATTTTGGTATTCTTTTAAACATTTTGTTCTTGGATGCAGTTACATTATTTGGAAATAGTTTAACCCTCTTGGGTTTTGTTCTTACAATTTATTAGGCAGGGCTGGAGCGGTGCATAATCTAGGACAAATTATTCACTACTTTTAAGACAAGACCTTCTGTGTGCTCTACTGAATGTCCTACAAATTACCAAACTTTTCAGTCTGGATGGTGAAAACAGACACTATTCTCAGACTTCTGTTTGTTCTGGGCACTGTTATTTCTGACTCTTTTGAATGTTCTTTTGCCCAGTCTTGGGTAGTTCCTTCACACACATGTTCCTGTCATTACTCTGCTGAATGTTCAAAGGGTACAGATCTGTAGATCTCTAGAGCTCTCTGTGTAGCTCTCTTCTCATGGTGTTCTGCCCTTGACATTCCAGTTGGCCCATTTTCCCCAAATTCCCAGCTCTCTACCAACTTAGGCTGAGCCCTACCCGGGTTCGCCTTCCTTATACCATAACCTAAAAACTCTCCAGTTGGGAAGCAGGGGCAATCATAGACCTCCCTTTATTATTTTCCATCTCTCAGGGATCACTGTCCTTCACTGCCAGGTTGAAAATTCTGTAATTTCAGTTCTGTAATTACAGTTCTGTAATTGAGCATCTTAAAAATCACTGTTTCATGTATTTTATGTCTTTTTAGGTGGACGGGTCAATCTAACCCATATTACTCTATCTTGTCCCACGGTGAAAATCTGATTATCTATCCATTAATTTTTATTTTAAAACATTTAAAAATATTCATTTAATTATTTGAATAGATAATACATTCACATATTTATAAACATTCTTGCTTTTACATCTATCTCCTGCCACTCTATTTTTCTCATCACAAACAACCACTATTATTTCCTGGATGTCCTTCCAGAGATATTTTATGCTCATCTAAGGAGGTACAACTATATCATTTTTTTCCTTCCTTTCCTATACAAATGATTGCACCCTACAAACAGTGTGCTTTTTACTTAATTTTAAAAATTCACCTAATTTTTAAAAGTTAGCTAATACGTTTAATGATCATGCTATATTGAAAAGACCTTCCTTGGTCTATTTTTTAAACATCTGCCCATCATTCCATTGTGCGTATATATATATTTCTGGAATTATATATCCTGGTTTGCCATAAAGAGTAAAAGTGTACAAATTTATTTACTTTCTCATGCCTGGAAGTTAAAAGTTCACATTAAGTTGTGTCCTAACCTGAAGCTCTAGCTCACATTCCATACCAGCCCAAGGCCAATGATTTAAGACCTAATAAAATAAAAGGTAGAGAAAAGTAGCAATCCTACTGAGAAATTACAGATCCATCACAAAGTAGCATATTCCAGGCTACAGATAACACTTGCTGGGGACATGTCATTATGAGGACAATATTTGGAGAGGAACTGTTGAAAAGTTTCGCAGGATAAATGATTTCAAAAAAGAAATGGAAAGAAAGGAGGTAAGGGATGGTTTTGACAAAGAAAGATGGTATACAAAGGCCCTGTGGTAGGAGGGAGCATAATAATAAGAAAGGGAAGAAGGCCAGTCCTGCTGAAGCTGGAGCATGGGGGGAGGATACACACAGAGTACCCAGTGCCTACACAGAGTAGGTGCTAAAAATTCCCACATAGTAGTGAAACACAAGAAATTATTGATAAATAAATGAGTATTTGTCCTTCCTCTTTGATCACCACAACCCTTCTCATTTCAAGCCCAGAGCAAGCCAGGACAGCAGCCTTCGTGCTCTGGGGGCTTGGAAAGAGGCAGCTGCTGAAAGATAAGAGCCCTTGTATTTTTAAGAGAATCTAAGCAGCCTGAAGAGATCCCAGAGAGGGAAGTGGGAGGCAGAATCTGTCAAGTCCTGCAGTGACAGAGGCAACCTCCTAAACTGTGAAGGTGCCTTGGGAGATGACAAGACCTCCAGGGTGGAACACATACGGCAGTTATACCCCATGAGCTGGGATTTGCACGAAATTAGCAGAACTGCTGATTTGAAGGAACCAAGTGGCTTGGGCCGTATGGATCTTGGTGGCAAACCTGTGAACGGACAGTTATGATCAGAAAGACGACTCTGACAATTTGGCTTAAATAAGATTCTAGAACCATCGCCCTCCCTGAAAACAGGGGAACTTGCATGAGAAGAGAGAATGAATTTTCTACTAGTTTTGTGAAGGGGACGCAGAGTGGGAGTTACATGGCTCTGAGGAAAATGTAGTATTGTACTCTATTACGTTCCAGTGAGTTTGTGGACAGGAACTCACATGCCACCATGCAAATATGAGTTAACTAATGGGAGATGTTGCGCTGAGGTGAAGAAAGTTGTGCTCCTCACAGATTAAAGGTAAAATATTTTCATGTGTCAACATTATTTTCTCCTCTGAAGAAATGAAGAGGGGAAGTTCATTATTTTCAGCATGTTCTTATGCTTTCTGTTTTCCATGTTAAATATAGTGCTAATTACTTGAAACTCTCCCCACTAGTCCTGTTTCTCACAATTTTTCATTTGTTTATCTTCACGTTCCTTGATTTTTTTTTTAATGTTTATTTATTTTTGAGAGAGAGACAGAGCACGAGCAGGGGAGGAGCAGAGAGAGAGGGAGACACAGAATCTGAAGCAGGCTCCAGGCTCCGAGCTGTCTGCACAGAGCCCGACGCGGGGCTCGAAACCATGAACCACGAGATCATGACCTGAGCCGAAGTCTGACGTTTAACCGACTGAGCCACCCAGGTGCCCCTCACGTTCCTTGATTTCTTAAAAATATTCATGCTGGTTTTGTACCCCTCGTATGTTAACACACTGTAGACCTGTTCTAATGTGGTTTTATCTCATGCAACTTTTAACATATTAATGTACTTACTTTATGAGTGTTACTCATAAATCAGGTCTTAACTTTTGCTATTAAAAACCACACCTGTCCGGTGCTTGAGTGGCTTAGTTGATTAAGCTTTTGGCTTTTGATTTCGGCTCAGGTCATGATCTCACGGTTTGTGACTTCAAGACCTGTCTTGGGCTCTGCCCTGGCAGTGCAGAGCGTGCTTGGGATTCTCTTTCTCTCTCTCTCTCTCTCTCTCTCTGCCCCTTCCCCGGGCCTGTGAATGCTCTCTCTTAAAATAAATAAGTAAACTTAAAACAAAAAACACAAAAACATCTTTTGAAATTAACATAATCATGAAGGAACATGTTCCTGTTGCACATTCTTTATTCTTCAGGTTATGAAAATATAACTTTTGAATGCTTAATAGAAATCAATTTTCTATTTTATGTTAAGGCTATTGAACCGGATAATAGGTATGTTTCCTTTTTACCTATGGTAGACTAGTTTACTTTTCTACATCCATTTTTGTATTCCAAAATTTGCTGAGTTTAAATTTATGAGGCTATAATCTAAAAGTATACTCGAACCATTCTTTATGTGGCACAAATGAAAAAAATCTCCATGTTTTCACTTGCAAATGCATATTTCCAAGTGTACAGTTGGTTGTTTTCACTAAGCCAGGATGTAGTTCTTAATGCTTGTGGCCTCACTCTCTGATTCTCACTGCATTCTAAAGAGTTGTTGATGTTCCTGTTATTCTCCATTTCACATATTGACTCTTTCCCCATATGTGAAAAATGTGGTAGGGTTTCAATACACTTTTTACATATTTGTTGCCTACTTTCTCCTATTTTCAGACAAAAAGGGTTATCTTGAATTTTAATACATCTCATGTATCCTTTGGGGGTCTACTAATAAAAAAAAACCCATTACATTGAAAGATAAACATGCATAAAAAGTTATTTTTAAAATTCACTAACAATTAAAACTTAGGTCCAGAAATCAAAAGGAGTTCTTCCATTTGGCCTCAGAAAATAAACTGGCTCTCAATTTCCATTCATTTCCATGGCTGCAGTGAGAATTCTGGACATGTGGGTTGCAGTCTGAATTTGATCAGAAATGAAATGGCACAATTTCCCTCTGGACCCAATCAAGCCAAGTCAATCAGCATAGAGATGAACCACATAATTTTCAATTATGTAACTCAAAATTTTTAGCTGGCCCATGACTCAACAATTACAGAACAATTACAGCTGAAATATAATTATTTTCAGCTCGAATTCAGTTGTTGAGTAAAACAATATTGCAGATTAAAACATAATTTTTTTCTAACAATTTTTTCTTTTAAGTATTAAATCACCGCTTAATTAGGATTTTGAAAAGAGTCATTAAATAACTACTGATAAATTCATCTGTGTAACGTATCTTTAAAAACTTACTTTTTTGGTATAATTTCCTTGCCTTTATTTGTGTAATGGGGACCATAAGGATGAGGGAGGAATGTCACCTTTCTGTTACACAGGGAGGTGGTCAGTCTAGGGACAAAAAATGAAGTAGGTCCTGGGCTGGGAGAAAGAGGTCCTCTTGGAAAGAGCTGGATGCAGAAATGGAAGGAATATTTGATTCCAGTCATAGAAAGCTATGTTTTCTCCTAACTCATGCACCTTGGGACTATATATGTATAATGGCAGAAATAGCTCTGATATGTGCAAGCTGAAAGAATTGTGTAAGTAAAGAAGTTTAACATTTGGTGCCCAGGCCTATGCTAGTAGAGTGCCATAAGATGAAGTTTCCTTTCTGCACTCTGCTGTCTGACAAAGTCCTCTGTGACTGCCTCTATGCCTTAGCATCGTTGCATTTCTTACTGTTTCCATTAGGCTGAGCTAGACTTAAGGACTTAAAAAAAATTTTTTTTTTCTTTGAACAGGAACAAATGGCAGCAGCAGCAAAAAAAGCAACAGAGATTTTCTGCTTTTCTTTCTGAGAAGCAGTAGTTATTTGGACTGTATCTTAGGAACGAGGAGCTCTTTTTCTTACCAAGTAGAAGATAGACTCCGAAAGTAACACAACACGCAAAATGAGGATTTGTTAAATTTGAATACTAAATGGCCTTATGCTGAACTGTACGGATCATGGGTTCTTGTACCCATGCACTTGTGTGGTACATTGCCATTGACTTGGCCGTGTGACTTGGTCTAGCTAACATCAACAAATGAGGTGCAAGCAGAGGCCTTGTCCTCTGGGGCTTGGCCTCTTTCCTACATCTTCAAGAAGCCTGCTACCACATGAAGAAGCCTGACTAGCCTGTTGGAGACACATGGTCCAACTGACAATCAGCACCAACTACTAGTTATATAAGTGGGACCATCTTAGACTGCCTACCTCTAGGTGAGCCATTAGAAGACTACTGCCGCATGAGTGACCCGGGACATAGGGTGACCAACTCTTCTGTTTTGCTTGAGACTGATGGGTTTGCGGGATGCTGGACTGTCAATGCTAAAACTGGGAAAGTCCCAGGCAAACCAAGATGAGTTGTTCATCCCTCTTAGGTGAGACCAGCAGAAGAACCATTTAGTGGAGCTTAGTCTCAATTTCTGAACTTCAGCATTGTGACTAAACAAAATGTTTGCTGTTTTAAGTCACTAAGTTCTGGGATGGTTTGTTAAATAACTGATAACAGATCTCATCTTGAATTTCAAGCTCTAAAAGAGGACATATTTGCATTTCTATTAAGCTGCTGGTAATGATAATAACCCTTGATAGACACAGGATTTTTGTTAATTTTCTAATTTCTAAGGTTTAACATAGGCTTATTTTTTGGATTTTTTTTTCAAGTTATCTCCACTAGCGCCCTAGGGTATATTATAATACATAACAGGATTTCAGAGTTGCTCATAATGACAGCAGAAGCCTTTGCTCAAAAAAATTCTGTATTTCTAGATTTACAAATGCAAGTGTTAATGTTTAGGAAAGCATTAGTAGGAAAGGAATAAGGGCCAACTAGTTACCCAAGAGCAGGTGGCAGAATTATGACTTTTTCAGCTTTTTGGATAAAATGAGGAAAACAAAATTATAAATCATAGTACAAATTTTGTACTATTTTGTGCCACGATCTATAATTTTGTTTTTATCACAAACATAAACACATATAATACAACATAATGGTTTAAAAGGTTTTTATAAAATTGAATATACTTTGGCTGCTTTCTTTATATTTAGGATAGTAGACTCCCCTGTGGAAGGATATAAAGTTGATGAAAAAAGAAACCTTGTGTATGTCAGTACAAATTATATAGGCCATTAAACTGGCCTATAGCCTTAAAAGGAGTGTGATGGCCTGGCTTTGGTGTTCCAATTAAGTTGGTAGTTCTGAAGTTGTTCAAAATACTGCTGCCTCTGTATCTTCAGCGTTGTCACTGATCTAACAAGATGAAATGGAAACTCTGGATGTCAAAAGGCTACATCAACAACTGTCTCTCTGGGTATAGCAGGAGAATGGCTAAATATTTTTATAGTCTTAGTTTTATGTGACCAAGGTGCTGTGTCCCTCAGCTACTCTTCTGTGACCCAAAGTGGTGCATGCATGTGTGTGTGTGTGTGTGTGTGTGTGTGTGTGTGTGTGTGTTTATGTAGGTCAAATGGAAAACCTCCAAGAATGGGCACCAGAGTGATTGGTCTAAAATTCCATTCTTCACTCCTACAGTGAACGGGTGGATGGATTCACCTGTGTGGGTACAGCTGCTATTTCCTAGTCATCCTATCCTTGAAATAGGTGCACACTAAACGATATACTGGGACCACCTGCACCCTACTCCTCAAAATGCAGAATACACCCGGGGAGATCTCTTCAAAGGTGTCTGGGGACAAATAAAGTGTAAATGTTATGGCTTATTTTCTTAAGTCACTTCCTGCCCACTTCTCTCTTTGAACAATGTGGTGGATTGGAGACTTGGCTCAAGGTGCAATTTTGGATTTTTATATCCCAGAATTATGTCCTCAGTATACTTACCCTGCAATTCTTATTGGATTCCTTCATTTCTAATTTCTAAATGGTCACAAGTTTAATCATGGCCTCATATTACATACCAGTATAATGACCATGGTGATTGTTTCAGTTATTAATCGTCTCCTTATGTGATCTAAACAGCTCAAGCCTTCCCTGCCTGAAGGGACAAATGAGGTCATATTAACACTAATAATCAGATTATAGTGGTCTTCAAAAAGTCTTTGGGTCCATCTGGCTGACAGAGGGTTTTAGTCTCCTGCCTACCAGGTTTCCCTGGTTTGCTAGGAGTCTCTGGGGATGTCAACTGTGTGCTTAGGAGCAAGTCTGCCTTTGGTTTTTCTACTCCAGTGCATTGGGTCACTTTGCTGTTGTGCTTGTCGCCAGCCCCATCCATAAGGAAGATCCTCTACTGGTGTGGTCATGCTCTGCTGGTGGCTCCTTTATTTTATTTTATTTTTTAAATTTTTTAATGTTTATTTATTTTTGAGAGACAGAGCACAAGTGGGGGAGGGGCAGAGAGAGAGGGAGACACAGAATCCAAAGCAGGTTTCAGGCTCTGAGCTGTCAGCTGAGCTGACGTGGGGCTCGAACCCACAAGCTGTGAGATCATGACCTGAGCCTAAGTCAGACACTTAACTGACTGAGCCACCCAGTGGTTCCTTTAAATGAAGCTGGCTGGGGAAAGATTACCCTGGAACCTAGGCCTTGTGCCATGTATCCTAACCTGTCCTTGAGATCCAAAGCCACCCAGTTCATGCTCAGAGCTTCACGAAGCGTCTGGACAGCACAACTCTTTCTGCTTCTGAAATTAACCTTGCTCTCCACAGGTCTTGCTGAGCAGTCTCTCAGGCTAGATGGGGGCAGATGCCAATCCAACGTCTCAAGACTTTCTCGATTGCCTTTTCACTCCTCTCTGGCTCTCAAACTCTTCTGCTATGGTTCAAATGTTTGTATCCCCCACAAAATTCATGTGTCGAAACCAAACCCCCAAGGTGATGGTGTTAGGAAGTGGGACCTATGAAAGGTGCTTAGGTCAAGGAGGCAGAGTCTTCATGGATGGGATTAGTAGTGTTCTTATAAAAGACGTCAGAGAAAGCTCCCTCAACCCTTCCACCATGTGAGGACACGGTGAGCAATTGGCAGCCTGCAACCTGGAAGACAGCCTTCACTAGAACCCAACCATGCTGGCAGCCTAATCTTGGACTTCCAGCCTCCAGAGCTGTGAGAACTAAGTTTCTTTTGTTTATAAGCCACTCAGTCTGTGGTCTTTTGTTACAGCAGCCCAAATGGATTAAAACATCTTTTCTCCTTCTTTAGCTTCAAAAACCTTCACCATGGGGCGCCTGGGTGGCTCAGTTGGTTGAGTGTCAGACTCTTGATTTCAGCTCAGGCCATGATCCCAGGTTGATGGGATTGAGCCCCGTGTCAGGCTCCATGCTGAGCACAGAGACTACTTAAGATTCTCTCTCTTCCTCTCTCCCTCTGTCTCTTCCCTGCTCATGCAAGTGTGCTGTCTGTAAAATAAATGAATAAATAAATAAATAGACCCTCCAACCGCACACCTACTGTATTGACTGCCAAAGAGCACAGTCTGTTTCTGAACCCATTTGGGCTCAGCAAAGGTGCTCTGCTTCTCTTATATAAAACACAGATCAGATTTCATAACACTTAATAGAATGATCAGATTAACATAACATTTATAACACCAAAGTCCCGCTGTGTTTTGCATTGTTTGTCTTCCAACATGACCTCCACCCTTTCCTAAAATCCATATTTTGGCATAGATGTGCTCTGAGATCCTCACACAATGTTGATGAGTGCACATCACTTAAGTTCCTCATCTCATCTCTGTTGTAATCTACCAGGGTCCATATTACCTTATACTCTGCCATTCACCATTGGAATGATCCCTTCATTGCTCTCCCTGCCTCGTCCAGGCTTTTACACTCCCATCAACACCAACACCAGAAGGAACTCAATAATAATATGAAATGGCAGAGCAAATGACTTATTTCATCAGCAATGGAGACTATTCAGAGCTAAGAATCCCAAGTGCAGAGTGGGGAGACTTTCTTCTTGTATACAAATATAACTTTTCATTCAAGGGATAAATGCTAGTTACTAAAATCCAAGCATGGATGAAGCTGCAGGAAAGCTTGTTTTCTGCTTCACTGATTTAATAAACATTTGACAGGTTTTTTTTTTTTTTTTATGAAAACATTACCCCTTTATCTTAGTAAGGAACGCAAAATATGCTTTTTCTCTTAGGCACTGACTGCAGCTTAAAGTCAGTTTTGCTTTCATTTCCTGTCATTATATCAAACTAAAACTTGCTGTAATGGCATGGATTTTTAATACCTCATCTCAAAACTTTACCTTTTAATAAATTAACATGTACCCTCTGATTAATGACCACCTTAATTCCTTAAAAACAAAACAGAGAAAACAAACAAACAAACAAACAAAAACCCAGGGACCGAGGTGAATGGGTGTTAAGCAAAGAGGTTATAACTATAATTCACACAAAATCTGGATAAAAAATATCATCTTATTTTCCCCTCTAGGTCAAGCTATCAACAAAGAAGTTTCATCCAACTGCATATGGCAGGAGAAAAAGAACACCCTCGCCTGCTCTGTATCTGTTCCCATTTCTTCCTCTCACACTTTATGGCAGTTTTCAAACATGTACATAAGTTCTTAGACCTTCTTCCCATTGGGAAGTGGGGTATATGTCTCTGTCCTTGAATCCGGTTAAGATTATGACTGCTGTATGGCAAAATTGATACCCAGTGACTTCCAAGTGGTCTATGAGAGCCCACCTCGCTTTTATCATGTTCATTGGAATAATTTGATCTTGGAGCTCTCAGTTACCATGTGGGAATTCAGCCTATGCTGAAGTCACCAGACTAGAAGGAAGCACAGGTCACATAGAGAAGCCACGTGGAGGTATTTTGAGCCCTTTCTTGCTTAAGCAAGTTTGAAATATCCTTTGATTTTGACAAATACTCCCTTTCCTAACTTCTAAGATGTGTTTTTGGAATAGATATTTGAAAAAATTATGCTCATTTCTCAAATTAACAATTTTTCAAAATAGCAAGAGATTAATTCCTTTTTTTCTTTTCAAATTGTTATTTAAATTCTAGTTAGTTAACATATAGTGCAATATTGGTTTCAAGAGTAGAAATTCAGTGATTCATCACTTACATACAACACTCAGTGCTCATCACAAGTGCCCTCCTTAGTACCCATCACCCATCTAACCCATCACCCATCTAGCCCATCCCCCACTCACCTCCCTAGAAATTAATTCTTAGCATCAAATCTATGCCTTATTAGCTATTGCTATGTAACAAACCTCCTCAAACCTTGGTGATATAAATCATGTAATAGTTGGGACATATTTACATTAACAGTTTATTTGTTGTTTTTCTGAATTTTGAATTTAGCCAAGCATTCTGCATTTTATCTAGCAATCCTAAGATATAGAAAGATTCTTTCTTACAATGTTCCTATGTGAATACCAGAAAAGGAATTTGATTTGCTTTGCTTAGACCAAGCACCTGCCCTTTGCATAGAACAAAGTGGGATATAGCTCACCTCTGTGGCCAACATGGCAGGGTTTATTATCAGATGAAGGGAATATGGGAAGTTTTTCTGGGTTTCCACAATCTACTACACACTTACTAGTGTTTCACTTTCACCTCAATCACTGGAAAAATAAAAACAGAATTGTGGGCTTAGATAACTATTGCACTGAGGGGGGCCAATCCTTTATAGTTTCAGAGACATAGATGATTATCGACACTGGCTCTTGTAACGCCAATTTTATAGAATGTTTTCTTAGTTCAGGCTGCTATCACAAAGTAGTATAAACTAGGTGGCTTACAAACAACAGAAGATTATTTCTCATGGTACAGGCGGCAGAGGAGTCTGAGATCAGGATGCCAGTGTGGTAGGGTTCTAGTGACGACTCTTTTCCTGATTGCAGAATTCCTACCTCTCATATCCTCACAGCAGAAAGAGGGCTGGAGAGTTCTCTGGGGACTTAAAAAAAATAAGAACACTAATCCCATTTCTCAGGGTTCTGCCTTCATGATCTAATTGTGTCCCAGAGGCCCCACCTCCTAAAACCAGGGGAGTTAGGATTTCAACATATGAAATTGGGGGGGACACAGTTAGTCCACAACAGATATTGACTTCCCAGGGGATTTTTTCATCAGCTACCTAATAGATGGCCAAGGAGGGTGCTGAAATTGTCTATTCATTTGCAATTCAATGCAGCAATTACTGAGAACCTAAATTCAAGGTACTAAATACAGGATGCAGAAATGAGTAGTAGCCTTTCTGCCCCTGTCGAGTGCAGAGTTAGTGGGGCAAACACAGAATCAACACTATGTGGTGTGAGAAATGGGTGAGGTATGTGCAGCACCTTATGGTATTTTCAGAGGGTTCCTCACATTACCTGGGCGTGGCAGTGGGATGAGTGGGGTTAGTCAGGAGAAGGAAGAACAAATGCATACAGGGAAGAATAGCATGATGTGTTTCTAGGTTGTGTGTGTGTGTGTGTGTGTGTGTGTGTTTTAGAGAGAGAGAGAGAGACTGTAAGCAGGGGAGAGGAAGAAGGAGAGAGAGAGAGAGAGAGAGAGAGAGAGAGAATCTCAAACAGGCTACACGCTCAGACGCTCAGTGCAGAACCTAACCCGGGCTTGATCTCACAACCCTGAGATGATGATCTGAGCCATAATCAAGAGTAGAACACTTAACCCACTGAGCCACCCACTTCTGGGGAGGTTTTGAGAATGTGGTGTGTGGGACATGTATTGGTATGCATAAAAACCAGCACCTGGTTAAAGCTGAACAATAAAGTACAAGGCAAAGTGTTATGGGGGGGCAGTGAGGCTAGAGAAGTTTGTAGGGATCAGCTTGTCGAGGGCCTTGCAAACCATATTATGGAGCATGAATTTGATGTGGAACTTTCTGTTCTTATTCTTTGCTAGGTCACAGAGAATGATAAAAGCTACCATTTTCCTCTGAATAAATGCACATCCACCCAAAATTATGCATAGAGATTCAAGGGAATTAGAGATGCTTGGAGGGCCAAACCAAGGCTTATGAATTCCAGGTTTATAATCTTAGAGTGTAAGTGATTGGATACCACCAAAGACTCTTAACCATGGGAATATCGCATTTAGATTTCATTTAAATTTTTTAGATTTTATATTTTTAAGTAATCTCTACACCCAACGTGGGGATGGAACTCAGAACCCTGAGGTCAACAGTCGCAAGCTCCACCAACTGAGCCAGCCAGGCAGCCCCGCACCTCCACCTTTTTTTTTTTTAAGATTTTATTTTTTAAAGGATTTTTTTTGACTACTCTGATAGCAGTGTAGACAGTGGATTTGACTGGGGCATTAAAATTTACCTGTGGTTCCCAGGGAAGAGGATTAGGGGAACATTGGGGTTTCTGTCTTTTTAGACATCTGATGATGATAAAAGGAAAGATCACCTAGACCTGATACTTCAGAGCACGTACCGGTGGCAGACAGTTGGGGATGGCAGCTGGCCATGTGACTGCCGAGGAAGTAATTGTGCCAATGATGCGGAAACAATGATGGATGGGATAAATATTTAAGAGGTAACATTGGCAGGACATGGTGACTGAATGATGTTGGAAAAGGATGGGATGGGTAAATAACCAGTTACCAGATAAAAGAGGAAGTGCAGATTTAGCAGAAAAATTAAAAGATCAAGCTAGCATTACTGTTTTGGACCAAAAAGTAAGATCTGACTACAGAGAAGTAAGACATCATTTCTTAACTCTTAAACAAACTCTGAAAGCAACCTGGGAAATGAGTTCTGAAAGTGTTTCTTGGAGTTACTCTTCGAAATGATCTCCTGAGGCCAACAGTGTGCTATTCTTTCTTTCAGGATGACTTATTTAGGTGAATATTTCTTCATTTTTCTTTCTTTAAGATGTCACAACATTGTAGTCTATCCTTGCATTGGAGGGAAAAGATTGGGATTTAAGAATGTATTTAGATATCACTGTTACAATAAAAAATGCTTAAAATAATTGAGATAAACAGAAGGCAATTATAATAGACTCTTACAAATCTGTACTAATTGAGGGGAAGGTTAATCAGAATTCATTAAAAATCAAAAGTGTAAGATATTGTTTTCATTCATATTCTTAGCCTAAAAATAATGTGAAGAAAAAAAAAATGAGTTGCTTTTATCACTATCACATAATTGCTTCCTATTTCTGCTCTGCAAATTAGCACAGAGGACACATGCAATCAAAACTCTACTTAAGTTCCCATGACCACTATTGACAAAAATCTGTGTTGCTATGGCAGAAATGAAGACCTCTGTATCCTTTTGTTTAGAAGATATTGAACCTTATCAGCCACTCCTAACTGGCCACTGAGAAATAATTTTATCACTTGCGTTGAGGGGCAATGTCGAGCATTACTTCCCAAGTTTTACATGCACAATGTAATAGACACATACACACAGGCATGTACACAAATAGAGAGACCGCAGAGTTGAAACAATAGATACTATTGTTCCCTGTTTGGGCTAGAGGCCATGAATGTGAAGGCAGAAACATACACCTGCAAAGACTGTGATGTTTCCCTCTCTGATAAAATATGAAAAAAAAAAAGAAGGAAAGTGAATCAGTGTAACCACGTCTAGAGGGTCTCTGTATTGGGTCCATTTCCTGCTTGGGAAGATGGAGACGTAGAAGCATGAGCTCCAGGAGGGTGCACAGACCTGCTCCTGTCAGGGCACGTCCAACACTCACAGGGGAGTTTCTTGAACCACGTAAGAAGATGTTGAGCTTACTGAGAGGCCAGTTTGAATGTTCGGGAACCTTGGGGAAATCAGATAAAGGCTATCATCTCGAGAAGAGGGATAAAATCTGGGAGTCAGAAAGCTACATGGAGGAGATGCTTTAGAGGGCCTGGCCACGGTTATGGTTTGGTGCCAGAGGAATGAGGATATGTGGGGGTGGGGGGGAGAGGAGAAACTATGTGAAGAGAGGCAGAGGCTCTCCTCTCCATCCTTCTTTGGGTTTTGGTGTTTGTAGTTGAGTCATTCTAACTCTGTGCGACAGCAAATGAAACACTGTGGGCCTAAACAAAAAATGCTTGGAAATCATTTGTAGGAATATTCAAGTTGAATGCCATTAATAGAAATGTACCCCATTTGTCCTTGTGTCTTTTGTGATTTGGTCCTATGGGCCGAGAGAATACCATCCATGGTTACATGGAATTTATTCCATGATCTTTTCTGGGTGTTTTCTTGTTTTCATCTTGGCCGTTTTTCTCTAGGAACCTTGAGACGAATTTATCACGCACCTTTAACCAGGTTAGAGATTTGTCATTGATAAACCAGATATTTTTTTGTCGTAGGCTTGGTCTGAACCTATCTCTAAAACCAGAGCAGAACCTATCTTGAGCTACAGCTCGCACTGTCCCATGACCTGTTCTGTCACATCTAAAGTTTTTAAGGAACAAACTTTTCATGTTGTATCAAATAACTTCCTATAAAACCACTCCTCATAAAAGGGACCAAAGACTGAGTGCACACAGGCCCAGGGCCAAAGTGAAGGGATATTACCTGACATTGTGTTGTGCCGTAAAATACAGAAGAAATGGAGTCTTTATCCCGATAGAATAAAAAAGCTACAAAGTTTTAAATCTTCCTCCAACAAAAAATGTACAATTACAGCTGTTATGGGACAATATAGAAATTAGTTCAAAGAGTAGGGGCCCTCTTTGATTGCTAGGGCTTTTATGCTCCTTAAATTTGCCCGTGGTTCCCAGGGGAAAGAAATAGGAGGACAGGGGCACCTGGGTGATCCAGTGGGGTAAGCATCCGACTTTGGCTCAGGTCATGAACTTGCGGTTCATGGGTTCGAGGGCTGTGTCGGGCTCTGTGCTGACAGCTGGGAGCCTGGAGCCTGCTTTGGATTCTGTGTCTCCCTCTCTCTCTGCTCCTCCCCCACTCACACTCTGTCTCTCAAAAATAAATGAATGTTAAAAAAAAAACTTGAAAAAAAAAGAAATAGGAGGACATCGGAATTTCTGTTTTCTAAGCATCTGATGATGAATACAGGAAAGATCACCTGGATTTGCATAATTCAGAGCAAATATGAGAATGTGTGGAAGGAGGGGAGAAAAGAAGAGAATTAGGAAATGAAAGAAAAAGATAGGGAGAATGCACTCTGCTTCATGAGAGGTCCATCTGTTTTCCTTTTCTATTTGAATGAGTCTTTCCAGAGGCTAAGGAAGATGACTAACACAGTATGAACGTACTGATTATGTGTGCATTGACTGCTGCATAACTAAAGAGTAGAATCAACTCATGGAACCATCATGAGATGAAGGAGGGAGTTGTTTCTAGAGGGAAATCAGAGTGTGGTTGCCAGAAGATGGTAACTGGACGCTGGCTGGCACGTACACACGCACGTGTGCGTGCACACACACACACACACACACATTACAGGGCCTTACTCACATATAAGTGCAACTTACGGAACATTGGGAATGAGCTCGCATCCTGTTGAGACTGGATGGTAAGGACAGAGCATAGAATAATGGTTAAGAGCAAGGACCTGGGAGCCAGAATGCATGGGTGCAAGTCCTCTTCCCACAACTTACTTCTGGCAAGTTACTTACTGTCTCTGATTCAGTTTCCTCATTGTAAACTGGGGCTGATGGTGTTAGATAACATCTATGTCGTGAGAATGAGGGTTAGTATATGGGAAGCACCGGAAATGTGCTGTGGCTCAACAAACTCTCAGTGATCGCTGACTGTTGTTACGGGCTACTTAGGATTTGCGGGGGTACAAGGATAGGTCAGATTGTAGCAGAGCTCAGAGAACTAGTTCATGGGAAATTACTATTTTTGTTTTGTTTTGTTTTGACTTTACTTCAAAAGCTGAATTTGGAGAATTCTGTAACCTTAGATTCTTTTCGAAGGAAGTGGTCTTCATAGACAACTTTTATGCCTTTTGAGGTGCTATCCCTCATCAGATTTATCAAACTAGTCACGGCTGGTCTGTACTTAATGCTCACCGACAGCCTGGTTTGGACTGACAGCGCTTCCTTCCTCCTACACACCCTGGGGTCCTGCCTCACTCTTGAGAGCACTTCTATGATGGGCTTAAGCCAGTGGGGTTTTGTCCTAAGTTCTAACAATGTGTTTCGGTTTCTTTCATGTTTCACTGAAATGTTCATATACGTCTTTATGTTTTGGCAGAAATTCATAAATCGATTCAAGATGATTGGAGGCATTAAAAATGCCTATAATAACAGGTATATATACATCTATAGCAGAGTTCTTTATACTTACAGTATAGTTCAGTGTAATTGCACTTAGCATGTTTTCTGTGATGACACGAGTCTTATGTCCTTCTAAGAGCCTCAACTCATTTCAGGAGATTTGATTCTATTCTGCTCCATGCCAGCCCTCTCCTTTCCATTCCATTCTTTGAGGAAATATGAAATTCACAGCATGCTGCAAGGCACGGTTGAAATTAAAAGACAATCAAGGCAGAGTTCTCAAGAGAAACTTATAATGTAGTTTCAAATTTGGAATTTGGATAGCAGATAATAGAAATTTTGGAAAGTGGAAAAATTCAATGTTTATTTTTTTGTAAGTTAATTTATTTTGAGAGAGAGAACATGTGTGTGAGCAGGGCAGGGGCAGGGAGAGAGGGAGAGAGAGAGAATCCCAACCAGGCCCGGCGCTGTCATGGCAGAGCCCAACCTGGGGCTCAATCTCACGAATCATGAGATCATGACTTGAACCGAAATCAAGAGTCAGATGCTTAACTGACTGAGCCACCTAGGTGCCCCCATAAATTTGATATTTCTAAGTTAGCTCATTGGTGGCCATTACAAATATAATTAAATAGTACACATAGTTTTAGTCCTAGAAGCTGCTTGTGCCCCACTGGATCCCTTTTTTTTCTACTGGAACATCCATTCATTCCCCAGCCCCTGCAGGTGCTCTGGGAACAGCTCACAGCTGCTTCTGCTCTGTAAAATTGTCTTTGGCTGAAGGCAGCTGCCTTGCACAGAAGCCTGAGAGATTACACCCCTTCCCTGTGTCACGTTCAGAGCTGGCCACTGACAGGCCGACATGGTGGTGAAAAAGCCCAGTTCCCATTTTTCGTGGAGGTACAGTTCTGTGTGTGATTTGTGCTCCAGACGCCTGTGGATCAGGCTACATCCTACTCAGCTCTTTCTCCTTCCCTGTTAACCTCGCTCTTTTGTGGGTCTCTCCTAGAGCAATTCCTGAAAGAAATTAGATGTACTCAAATCCATGTCTTAAGCTCTGCTTCCAGAAAACTCCACCCAAGTCATTTCTTTGCTGTTTATTGCTTATTTTAGGGATTTACAATAAGAGGCATTGACTTATATTCATCATTTTAAACTTGTCTTGAGAGTTTTGTATTTTAAACTCACTTGTGGCCAGAGATTATCTGCCCTTCACTAAAACAATTTTCTTATCCACATCTTTTGATTTTTAAAAAATGTTTATTTATCTTTTGAGAGAGAGAGAGAGAGAGCACAAGCAGGGGAGGGGCAGAGAGAGAGAGGGAGACACAGAATCTGAAGCAGGATCCAGGCTCTGAGCTATCAGTGCAGAGCCCGATGCATGGCTTAAACCCACGAACTGCAAGATCATGACCTGAGCCAAAGTCAGATGCTCAACCGACTGAGCCACCCAGTGCCCCTGTATCTTCTGAATTTTAAAGACAATTCTATGACTTCCAGCATAGACTTTCATTTCATACACCAAAGAAATCAATGCACTCTATTTGCTATTGGATCCAGTAATTAATATCTGCATAGTCAGTGTAATGCACACGGTATTCCTATGAATTCACAGGTTGTCATGTACCATATCAATTTGAAAATTCTTGAGGTATGATGATGTTCTTGAGGTAATGGCCAAAACAAACTTTGGAAGAAGAGCTATGTTTCTCAGTTTACTTGATCAGTGCCTTCAGTTTCCAGGATTAAAAAAAATAATAATAACAGTTCTCAGTATTTTAGATTTGTGTAATGCTCCAATGATGGCCAAGCCTTCTCCTGTATATGAATTCACCCAAAGCTTTGATCAGCGATGAAGTACGAAATATTGTTCTCATGTTGGAAGTAGATCCCGTAAATGCCCAGCACTTGGTGCTTCAGCTAGAAATTTCAAAGACGGGCCCTAACGCAGGCAGCCTCATTCCCAGCGTGGTGCTCCTTTTATAGTCTATCAGCGAAATAGTGATATAAAATTACATTTCTATTTTCCCTAGTAATCTTAGAATTTGAAGAGCCCTTATATATTTTTCTTAAGTAGTATCTTAAAAGTAGGTTTTCTCTGTGATAAAAAAGCAGATAATTAACACTTGACTGCCCATATTTTCTCTTCTCAGGGATTTTTTTGTATTCAGAGCCTTTTTCCATCTTCCTAAATATTATAATCTTTTCCTTTTCCTAGCTCACGGAGATGTTGAGAAGATGAAGTGTAAAAAAAGATCTTCCAAGTGCTTTGACCCGCTTGGAGGCAAGTTCTCCAGTTAAGCTGGGTGGTATTAACTCTAAGAGTCTGTGATTATTGTGTAGTGTTGCTATGGAGTTTCCTGGATTTCAATCATTTATCTATTTATACATTGCTTTAGGAGTTGTAAATTGCAGTCACTGGGTCAGCACTGGCTTCTAAATATTCAGTTTGGGCTATAAATAGAACAGAAGACTGCCTGTAGCTCATTCTATTCACTGCTATGTCCTGATAATACAAAAAAAAAAAAAAAAAAAAAAAAAAAGCCCGAAGGGTTCTTTCCTGGTCTTTGTTGTATGGCATTTATCAGACACCCCTCTGGGGGATTAAATATACAGAGTGTGTGTGGCAGGGGGTACTCTACCCCTACTTCCGTACATGTGCCAATTCCTATTAAGTAGTAGTTATCCTTAATTGTATGTTTCAGTTGTTATAACTCTGTTATTACACCAATTGTATGGCTCAGATAACTATGCTCTGAGGGTATAGTTACCTCCCTGTGTGATCATAATGTTCTCTGTTCTCTGGTGCTGAAAAAGAGAAAGCTCATCATATTTTGCTGGATGTCACGGGTCACAGCTCTATACGCCTGAGCTATAGAGATAGGGAAATTTGGCCATTGACACGGCCTGATAGAGTCTGGAGGATTAAAGCTTTGTTGACAGGCTTTAGTCAGGAAAGGGATGAGGTGTTCAGAAGACATTGTGCACCCTACTATCCTTTGCTCCCCATGACATTTTCCAGGTGATGTGGTCTGAGGATAAGGACAAATCAACATAATCACAGAAGGAGTGTTTAATGGATTGATTTTTAGGAAGTTCATTTCTCTTTCCTCCTTCAGCTCACAGCTGCCATGTTTCTGTGTTCTTTGTAGCCTAATGGGGTAAAAGAGTCTCTTCTCCTTGGTCTGGAGAGCTCCTAACTCTCTGTGGTTTTCTAATTGGCTTCAGACATATGCCACCTCTGTCTTCTTAAACTCATGAATTCTAGGCATTCAATAAACATTTACTTCACATCTACTAAGCTGTATCAGGAACTGTACTCTTCACTACAGGTAGTCACTTGAATCTAAGACATGGGAGGTGGACACATTTGTTGTAACATAGATTGATGTAAATAAGGTGATATCATGTCCTGCTTGTCCTGGACAGTCCTGGTTTATGTCTATTGCTCAGGATGGTGATTAATAGCATGCTCTTTTATTCTTAAGAGTAGCTCAATTCTGACAGTGGATCAATGTATGTCAAATTTAGACTCAGAAGATTGTGGAAATTCATTTCTTCCAGAAGCTATCTCAGACTCTTAGAGGCAGGATTAGAGGCCCCTTCACATGGTTTCATGAAACTTGGAAACACACCTGTCACAACATTTGCTGTTCCACAATGACCTGTAAGCTCCTTGAGGGCAAGGTCTGCATTCCCAAATATCAATTTATTCTTGGTTGGCATAGACCTGACACATTAAAAAAATAAAAGGAGCTCAATTTTTTATTGAAATTAAATTCATAACACGGGCCCATACTCCAGATGGGGATGCGAGTTAAGGAAAGTGGTCCAGAATAAAAAGGTCCTTGAAGGGTGAGTAGGAGTTCACCAGGAGAGGAAGAACAGAGGACAGAGCTTTTGGACAGAAGGCAGCATATTTGTGGCAGGGGGAATAAGAAACCACAGTACTTCAGTTGATATGGCAGAATGCTAGGGCGTGAAGGGTTTGGCTAAAGATGAGGTTGGGAGGTAGTAAGTACAGGCTGGATAGGGTCTGTACATAACACTAAGGAGTTTGGACTTTGTCAAGTAATAATAAAAATAACCATTATTGATCAAACACCTAATTATACGCCAGGTACTAGGTTATGTGCTTTGAATGCTTTATTTTAATTTGTCCTCCCAGCTCCCCTAGGAGTTAGGTACAGCTATTATTCTCTTTTAACATATGAGAAGACTCAGGTTGGAGAGGATTAAATGATCTAACTGAGGTCACATGGTTGAGTGTAGATGTGAACCAAGAGGGCTTGACAGCAAAGCCTAGCACATTCTCTTTTCCCCTTCTCTTCCTCTTTATCTCCTTCAGGCACACAAATGCACACACAACATCCCAGAGTCAGTGAAGATCCATTGAGAGGCTTACAGCTGGAAAATGACATGATCAGATTTCTATTTTAGAAGGACTCCCTTGGTGGAGGTTTGGGAATGCCAGTTTGGTGTGAGATGTCCAGAGCAGGAATAATCTGCTTGGAGGCTGGTCCAGGAATCCAGGTGGGAAGGATATGAACCTGATCCAAGGCAGAAGCCGTGGAGGTATTGAAGAGGGGATTGATCCAAGAGGTTCAATATTCAATAAAATTTGAAAAGTAGGACGAAAATTTGGTTTTAATTTCAAGCCTTGTATCCTTGGAAATCGGGTGGGTTCGATCAGATGGTACAATTGCCTAAAACCTGGAATCAGGTGTGCAAACAGGCTAGATGATGAGTTCAGTTTTGGGCATGTTTGCTTTGAGTTGTTGGTGTAATATCCAGATGGATTTATTAAATAGTAGTAGGATATGCAGGACTGACAGTCAGGAGAAGACTTGGAATAGTGGTATAGATGTAGGAATTATCAGCATGAGATAAGGTGAAACGACCCAGGATAGAGACGGAGAAAAGAGAAGAGGGCGCAGGGTATGAGAATAAGAGGGGCTCCTACAGGGTTCTAGGAAGGAGACAGGAGAGAGGAGAAAAATCAGATAAAATCTTGTCCCCAAAACCAAGGGAGGAGAGAGACCAAAGAGAAGGAGATGATGAATGGAGACAAAAGGTGGGAGGAAACCAACATAATAAATACCAATTTTCACAAGTATATTTGAAAATATTGCAAAGCGAAATTGATACTTAATGGTGTCAGAATTATAGTTGCTGGTCAACTCATTAAGAGTCTAATAGTGTCTGACCGCTAATGTGTACCTTAATTTAAGCCTAGTAGTCACGTCGATTAAAAAAGTTTTTGCCTTTGGAAGGCAGAGAAACTTTGACCAAAAATTCTGCAAATGTCATCCAGACCGGATGTCACTTTAGACTCTACTGAGGGAGATTGTGAATATTATCAGGAATATAGCCTTGCAGTGCTGTGCATCAGGGCTTTCTGAGCAAATAGCGTTTATCTTGATGTCATAACCCCAGTTCATCTGGATGAAATAGTGCAGTGCTGGCATTTTCATGGAATGGGTCACCAGACCCAGAAGAAGAAAAATTGAAGTTATTGTGCCCTGGTGTACCAGTCCTTTCTCTACGACAGCAGTTTTGTCCTTGTCCTTGATATAGATATTTGAAACACTCAACTCTAATGAATTTTCTGCTCTGTCTGGATATGTTCCCTTGGCAGCACATGGCAAACTTGAAAAAATATTGTAAAGGTTATCAAAGGTTAATAGTTTCTCAACTTCCTTTTTTTCTAGGGAGATAGCAAAACCCAAACCCTTTCAGGCATAGAGATCCAATAATATAACTATAATTAAAACAGTGACACTGCATGGGTATTGTTCCACTGATAATTTGCCTTCATCTAAGAGTTTTATTTTATTTTTGTTGATCCCTTCCTCCTTCCAAAATTGTTTGAAATCTTTTAAAATAAGGAGCAAAAATAGAAATAGAACATCAAAACCCATGTGAAGAAAAAAAGGAAATAAATATTTGATGAACCCAATCTAATACATGTAATGTGCCATAATATCACATGTAGCTTTGAAATGTCTAATAGGTTAAAATAAACTCTTTTGAGTATCTGAAGGAGTTATTGATCAACTTTTCCAATTAGTCCTTTAAAAAAATTTTTTTTTTCAACGTTTATTTATTTTTGGGACAGAGAGAGACAAAGCATGAACGGGGGAGGGGCAGAGAGAGAGGGAGACACAGAATCGGAAACAGGCTCCAGGCTCTGAGCCTGACGCGGGGCTCGAACTCACGGACCGCGAGATCGTGACCTGGCTGAAGTCGGACGCTTAACCGACTGCGCCACCCAGGCTCCTCCCAATTAGTCCTTTTAAATGACTTAGATGTATTTCATAGATGAAACTGAAGTAGACATTCCATGGCTTTTCTAAGGGAAATAGCACACTGAAATAGAAACAGAATAGACTCATACAAAAGTGATTTATGCCACCTTCTAAATATGAACACAACGTTCTTATTTAATTTCATGAATTATTTTAGTACTTCTAATGGTTCTATTCCTTCCTTCTTCCTTAGGGTTTCTTCAACACTGTAAGCCATTCCACAGTTTACCAGGTGAGTTCCATTCTACTTATTTGTGATCCCGGATGCTATGGTCTGCATGTAGCACTCATGTCCATCCAATTCATATGTTGAAATCTTAGCCTTCAAAGAGGATGGTATTAGGAAGTAGGGCCTTTGGGAGGGGTAAGTCATGAAAGTGGAACCTTCATGAATGGGGTTAGCTCCTTATAGAAGAGGCTCCATGGAGATTCCTGCCTTTCTACCATGTGCAGATACAGAGAGGTGTTCTGACTCTCACCAGAAGGTGACCATATTGGTACCTTGATCCTGGACTGCCCGGCCTCAGATCTGTGAGAAACAAATTTCTGTTATTTACAAGTCACCCAGGCTGTGGTATTTTGTTAAAGCAGCCCAAACTGACTAGGGCACGGCCTAAGAGAGGGCAGAAAGTATTGACAGAGTAATGTGGCTGGATTGTGATGTGGTTTCTGTAAGGGGGTAAGAACAAGCAAAATGATAGTCTGAGAAGAATGTAGGAGTATTTCTAAGTCAGGAAGAAAGAGTTTGTTGGTAGCACTGAATAAAAGTTCAAAACCCATGGAAGACATGCAGCACACCGGCCTTCCTCTTCCATGCAATCTTCTCCTTGCCTCTCTTCCTATGTACTTTGAACACAACATTGATCTCACCATGGTAACCATGGTTGGTTTATTCAAGTCCTCCTGAACTATATCTGGAACCATTCAGGAAGTGAAAGCCTCTGTTTAGTAGATGTTTTTAAAGTGGGGTTGAATGACAGAAAACACACACACAAACAAAAGCCAAGCATGCAGTACCCTCCACAAGGCTTGTCAGAGTTCCAGAAAGAGGCCAGTTTGGGCATATCCTACAGATGAAACAGGAAGTATGTTTCTCACCAGCTTCTTAACTCTCATCTAAGTGCATTTCAGTGGATTCTAGAATATTTTCTCTGCTAAATAAAGTTTATAAAGATTAGGTTATATATCCTATCAATCATTTTGAAGAATGCAGTCTCCATTTTTCATGACAAAAGAAAACAGCATCCAAGTTTCTCTTTTGCAAGCTAAACGTGATGCCTTGAGCTGTAGACAGTTTTTCCTGATGTTGTCAATATTGCTGATGGGCAAAATGACATTTATATATGAAGAGGCCATATGGGATTTTGTATTCAATTAAGTACTGCAATTATTAAGTGAAAACAGTCAAAATTATCAGGGAAAGATTATTTCCAAGTTGGTAAGTAACTATTGCTAAATAACAGTATAAAAACCACCTATAAAATCCATGAATGGTCAGTATAATATCAGTGGTTTAAGCCTCATTAATATGATTTGGTTTTAACTGCTATATGTTAATAACGATTTTAGGCATCATTTATCTATGTCCATTCCTTTTCAATAATTTAGGAAAATCTTCCCTTACTTCATTTGGAAAGACTAGAGTAAAATAGAGTTTATTTCATATACAATATTTATTAGTTTTCCTGGTTTCCATAGCCCCTCTTCATAGAACATCTGGTTGCTTAGCACATACATTATGATATACCTCCACAGAACATTTTCTTTTGAAACAAAGAACAGGTGTTCTGAGTCACAGAGGCTGATTTTTTTTTTTTTTTAAGTTAAAGGCTGGGGAAATTCAACCTGAATAAATCTGCTTTTTCATTATGAAATAGAGATCAACAGCGTCCAATGGTATGCAATTGGTCACCAATGAATTTCATAGTGCATTTGATGCATGTAAAAGCTATTAGATGCTAGTTTTTGTCACAAAAAGCTATCTAGGGGCAGGAGTCTGGGTGACTCCATCCATTACATGTCCAACTCTTGATTTTGGCTCAGGTCATGATTTCATGATTCGTGGGATCAAGCCCTGAGGTGGGCTCCTCACTGATATCATGGAGGCTTCTTGGGATTCTCTTTCTCCCCCTCCCTCTACCCACTCTCTTACTTGTGGGCATGCAATCTTTTTCTTTCTCTGTCTCTCAAAATAAATAAACTTAAAAAAAACACATAGAGCTGTCTGATTTCATAGCTCTTAAACACAATGAAAACGTCAATGCTATATTACTTGGTATAATATGCTGTAGTTCATGAGCATTTGAGTAAGAGGTAATATCTGACCTCCAGTTGGTTACAGTTTGATCAGTGAACAACATATGGCCCAAAGAAATATGTACAGAACCGACATAGAAGTGTCGAATGGAATGCACATGCTATAAAGGACAGAATGAGCTCTATAATATTTTAACCTGATCTATTTTAAGGTATACCTTTCAAGGTAATAGATTTTTTACTCTTTATTATTATGGTTTTGTCTATTCATGATATTTAATGACAGTAAAAATAACTGAGAACATTTATTAAATAATTCCAGGCTCAGGTACTGTTTTCATTGCCTTACATGTTTTATTTTATTTAATTCTTGTAGTAACCCCATGGGGAATATAAAGCACAGAGCAGCTGGATAGTCAGGAATCAGCCTGGGAACCACATGCAGGTCCAGTCTGTCTTTGGAACCTCTGTTCTTAATAGCTCTTCTACACATGGGGCTCCTGGGTGGCTCACTCAGTTAAGCTTCCAACTTCAGCTCAGGTCATGAACTCGCGGTTCCTGAGTTCAAGCTCCGCAATGTGCTCTGTGCTAACAGCTCAGAACCTGGAGCCTGCTTTGGATTCTGTGTCTCTTCCCTCTCTCTTCTTCCCCTCTTGTTCTCTCTCTCTCTCTCTCTCTCTCTCAAAAAAAAAAAAATCAAGATTAAAAAAAATAATGAAAAAAAAACCCTCTTCTACCCAAAGAAGGCAAAACTTACTAAAGTCATCAGTGAAAGATCACCCGTGCTATGTCCAGATTCATCAAATTGTATTATTTATACACACAGCTGTGTGTGTATCAGTTATGCCTCCATAAACCATTGTTAAAAATAAATTAGCATTTTTAAAAGTAAAAAAGAAAGTAAGGATCACCTAGTGATACTGATTCAGATATTTTGTTTTTATGTACCAACCCTCTGAGGGTCTCCATAGCCGTTTTAATCCTAAAGCACCCAGGGTTCCCTTGCTCTATATTTAGCTGATGATATCAGATAATTGGCATAATTCAGATACTTGTGTGATTTTTCTTTTCTATCTTAAATGGCCAGAGTAGGTTTCAACATATGCTATGTTAAACCTTCTCCTATGCTGTGTTAAACGGCCATGGAGATGTTGTTTGTTAAATAGATATCACCATGTCTCCCTATTTCTCTCTTTGCATGTCCTTTCAATTTTTTTTATAGAGAAAAATATAATTAAAACCTAGAAGAATTTTCTTTTTCCTGGCCAGTTATAATTTGAAATCTCAGCGGGCAAAATGTAGTTACGTAGATTTGTCTTTGCTTTCTCTCTAGCTTTTACAATCAGATCAGCCAAGTAGCTCAGTATGGCTAAAGTGAGTACGTGAAATTAATTTGCTCATTATTGATGAACTTGATCTGGGTAAAAACAAACTGAAAATAACAACAGACCAGGTATCAGTACTGCTTTTCTCTGGAGCCCTGTGTTATCAACAAGCTGTACTGACCAGCCGTATTGTAAAATACTTTATTGAGATATACGGAGAAACTACTGCTCAGGCTACACAGCATTGACAGCATTTCTGTGGTCACTACTGTTGGAGGAAATTAACTAGAAAATTCGACACCATCTTCACTTCAACTCAGTGTTTAAATACCTACCAAGAATGAGGTGGTAGTGAATTATGGAGACAAATATATTTTACTCATTCTTACGCTATCGTCTTCAGTAATCATTTCTGGATCTCAAATGCAAACACTTTATTATATATTTATATTTCATCTCCATAGTCATTTTCTTTCTAAGCCTTTCACTTTTTTTGACTTTTTAGCCTTTCTCTTTTCATTTTTCTCCTCAAACCTGTCTGTCATGTCCCTGTGGTGAATAGTTACTAATTTTTGTCATTGTGACATTCACTTCTCTTAATTAACAACACCATTATTTCCCTTTGAGGAATTGCTTCTCCCCATTTTGTGCAGGGGTTAGGGAGGTGGAATATATTTTTGCCTCAAGACTAGAGATGTGAAAAAGAGCTCTGTGGGCTTCTTATACTGTAGCTCTTCACAGACTTTGGTATAGTCAAGAGCCAAGGTATGACATAATGTCCTAGCATCCTGAATCTTGAGCTAGTGTGAGCATAGATAATTGTCTTTCATTTATTTATTCAGGGATGGCACCAGGTAAAACTATGAAGATATTCCTTCAGCAAGGCCTTCTGGAGCTTCCTGTTCCTGTGTGTGGCCTTTTTTTTTTTTTTTATAATATTTACTTATTTAAGTAATCTCTACACTCAACATGGGACTCAAACTCAGGACCCTAAGATCAAGAGTCACATGCTCTTCTCACTAAGCAGGCCAGCACCTACCCCCATGGGTCGTCCTTAGCCTTCCATTTGACCTTAGGAGCTCCTCCATATCCTACCATTAAATTTTCTTTTCAAGTTAGCTGGAATCCATTTCTGTTGATTTCAGCAAAGGAATCCTAACTGATACAATTCTTGACTGCATTTTATATTCCTTTATTATTATTATTATTATATTTCTGATCACCCTCAGGTCACACTTTTTCTGCTTTTTGAACTCTTGGAGTTTGCAGTTGGTTTTTCTTTTCCCCCAAGAAGTAATACTTTCTTTCACTGAGAAGGATTCATTCTTTTTGTGTGTAGGTGTAGTTTTTCTACACATATTTTTCATTTGTCTTTGTTACAACTTTCTCTTGTGTTCTCTTGTGTTCCCAGTCAAGCTCCTATCTGGTTGTTCATCTTTGAGTGGGGTCTTTCTGTTTTGGATCAGCTTGCTGGGATGCTGTCTGTTACAGAGAAGGCACCTTGTGACTGAGCAGAAACAGCAGATACCTTAGAGTTTTGGGTCCACTCTCTAAGCTTTTTTTCATCAGCACTCTGCCACAATAACGTGCCTTTACACGCAGGAAGTCTGCCAGGCTCACAGTGAGTCTTTGCACATTATAGGTATTTTACGTGTGATTTAACAAGAGTTAGGCTTTCTTTGAAGGTGGTGAGCTTAGTTTGCAGTGCCCCTCGCTTCTGTCGGGTACCTTCCAAGGCTCTGTTCACATGGTCAGGTGTTTTTGTAAGATTTGCTAAAATAAGATATTTTAACCTCAACCGCATAGACTGCTATCTATTCCTATTCTGACTTCCTGTCCGCCATAGTGGCCCCAGATCAAACAGTACTGGGCTGGCCTTTGCAATCTAAGGAAAGTGTAGAAAAACATCTTTATTGTTAAGTTCACTTTTTTATGTTGAAGGATTTTTAAGTAACTTATAGGTAAATTCCCATTTCATCCCCAAATATCTAGGTCTGCATCTGGAAAAGAAAAGAAAAATTCCAACAAAGTAGAAAATAGCATTGTTATCCTCAGCAAAGTTAATAATCCTAAATAGAATGTAGCATCCTGTTCATAGTCAAATGTCTACATTTATTCTCAAAGTAGCTTGTGTGGCTGATTTGCACAAACCAGGATTCAAACTAGTACCACATTTGGCATTAGATATGTTTCTTAATCTTTTTTTAAAGTTTATTTATTTATTTTGAGAGGGAGAAAGAGAGAGAGAAGGAGGGGTAGAGGGAGCGAGAGAGAGAGAATCTCAAGTAGTCTCCGTGCCACCAGCACAGAGCCCGATGGGGAGCTCCATCCAACAACCATGAGATAGTGACCTGAGCTGAAGTCAAGAGTCGGATGTTTAACTGACTGAGCCACCCGGGTGCCCTGTCTTTTTTTCTTTTTAACAGAATACCTCCTTTGTCATTACACTGACTTGCTGAAGAGAGTGGATCTTTTGCCCTATAGAATTTCCAACCTTCTGTGTTTGCCTTGCAGCCTCTTATTATTATTTAGCCTGTTTCTCTATTCCCTGGACATTAGATTGAAAGAACTGATGATATTAAATTCAAACATTTTCAGTTATAATACCCTCTGCGTATTTCTCACTGCATCATAGGAAAAGATATATGGTTGTCCTACCAAGCTGTTTGACTTCTGAATGAGAGAAGTGACCACATGATCCCTTAATGGTGGAGCTACACTTTCCCCCGTGTGACCAGAAAGACATCTGTGCAGTGTTGTGTTGGCACCATACAAATAGCCAGTCGTCTATCAGTCATTCACCTGATAGTTGACAACAAATGACCATCTTTGCTTGAATCAATAATTTCATGAGGGGGTTACAAAATGACTTTCTAAAGAGGACCCAGTCTATGCCTTCAGCTTCTCTTAGTTTTTTTAAAAACTTTTAATTAATGTTTATATATTTTTGAGAGGGAGAGTGCATGCATGCAAGTGGGGGAAGGGCAGAGAGAGAGAGAGAAGATCTGAAGCAGGCTGTTTTGCTGACAGAAAAGAGCCTGACGTAGGGCTTGAACTCATGAACCTTGAGATCATGCCCTGAGCCAAAGTCGGACGCTCAACCGACTGAATCATCCAGGTGCCCCTTCTCTTAATTAGTCTTAATTAGCCTTCTCATGCTGTTGCCCACCTCTACAACTCATCGTTCACATAGTGGCCAGAGGGACTCCTGGAGGGTCAGTACCATCATGTTACTTTTCTGCTCAAACCTTTCAGTGGCCTCCCCTGTTACTCACAGAAAGCCCACAGCCCTCACCCTGGCCCACAGGGCTATTCATGTCCTGGATGCCAGCTCACTCTCTGATTATGCCTTCTAGCACCTCCTTTTTCTCCTTCCTCATTCTGTTCTAGCCCCGCTGGTATCTATGCTGTTATAGAACACCTGAACATGTTCCATCCAAGGTTTACTGGGAAGTTACAATAACTTATTGGTTATTTGCATGGCTTGCTCCTTCACTTCAGGCTCCTTCTCCAGTGATATCACAGGGAGAAGACTTCCTGACCACCCTACTGAAAATAACTCCTCAACCCCTCTACCTGCACTATCTCCCTACCTTGCTTTACATCTCATGGCACTTCCATATTTGGCATGCTATATTTACTTTTCTGGATGGCTTCCTGCTGGAATACAAACTCTGTGAGAAGAGACACATTGCTTATTTTTCCCTTTGTCATATATTCCTGTGTCCTAGCTCTGATCACAATGCCAAAGTTGACAGACAATAAATAAAAAATGAACAGATGACTGAATACTCAGTTAAAGCAGTACTTTAAACTGAGAAGAGTTGTTTCTTTTTCAGAGGAGTCACCTGGCTAAAGGGAAGGTCACCTCTTTTTCATCATGGTTTTTGCTCAGCTATCGAAAGATGCATTTTGGGAAATTAGGTCTATACAATATAATTCCCACAAAGTGCAACTCAAAAGATACTTCTCAAGAACACGGACTCTTGTTCCAGCTTGGAACTCTTCAGGAGGGAAGTCGAAATTAAGTGAACTTCATTCTTTTTATATTTTCAAAGAATTGCCTGCAGAGTAATCGGGGACAACAGGTCACCGGTGATTAGTCTCCAGTTACACTCAGTCCACCAAAGGCAAAGGCAAATGAAACACAGTGAAGAGCCATTTCCTTCCTCAGTCAAGATTTGCTTTATTAGGGATTATTTTTATACTTCTTAACAGGCTCATGAGTCGAACTTAGATTCAGAGAATTGCTTTTATCCCATTCATTAAAGAGTCATTGGATTTTAAAAGTCCTTTCTAAAAGCCTAGAGAACTATAGCCCTAAATTCATGCACCCTTTCAGAAACTCAGATCACTCTTAGGTATCTCGATTAAATGAACCCAATACAATTGTCTCAAAAAGAGGAGCAGTGAGCTTTTGTATATATTGTTTTAGGATAGTTTGAAAATGCCCATTCTCTCTTTCAGCTCTGTTCATCTGTCCTTTTCCTTCAGATATCCTTTCAAATTCCCATGTCTTGCACATATATACTGATATAATAGGCCTTTTCTCCAGGATCCCTCCAATGTGTCCCACAGTGATCCTGATTTAAGCAGACGGGGACCTTATACTTTGTTAAGTGAATGAGACGTATGGCTAATGATGTGGCTTGTGTTCAGCCAAAAAGCTGGGGATGAGACCGACCATTTTCTTTTGATCAGATTATCAGTAATACTCTTACAGTCAGCATCCCTCTTCTCTTCCTTGGACACACACTGCCCTACTCCAGGCTTCAGGGTAAAGGGAATAAAAGGTAATTATAATATTTCATTTACTTCCTGCCTACGGGGATTAACATGGAAGTCCAATGCAATTACATGGTGACAGGGATGAAGACTGAAGCCAATGGAGCTGCCTGTCTCTGCTACATAAAGCAGGTCATCCAGTTACTGCTGGACAGCAATTTTCAGAAAATCCTGTAATTAGGTTGTGAAACTGTGGCAAATAGGATGAACTGAAGAGGCAGATGTGTGGCCCAAAGTAATTTGGTTTCTACTAAAATGTGCTGCAACCCACATCCTTCCTATTTATTAAAGCCTTATAATATACCATGTTACGCTATCATGGAGGGTAATGGGGAGTCAGACACTTAACTATAATGAAATTAGATTCCCCCTTGCCTGCATCAGAGGCACGGTGACATTTTCTTGTAAAAGCTGTGAAAGTGGTTTCTCAAAAATAGACTTGACAAAACAAAACAAAACACACTGGAATCCATTTCACCATAAAGAATAAAATAGCTAAATGCTGATGAGGTTGGACACTTTATTGTGCCTCTGTCCTACCTGCTCTTAATTGGAAGCTGTTGTGAAGCCAGATATATAGAGGGGGAGGCACCATAGTCAATGAACCTTCATGTTGTATTAGTCAACAAAGAAAACGAGATTGCTTCCTATTTCTAGGAAGTGAACAACAAACAGGAATGGTTCTGCCTTGCAGTTATAGTCTGACTTCTGACATTTTCTTAACTTTGCATTGTCTTTTCCTATCTCCTTTTAAAGCATGAATTCAGAAAGTCCTCAAAAGGTTAAGAAGTTTGGAAAATAAGCACGCATATAATCGGTATTTTAAACGATTTGAAAGTTTGTGAGGACTTATGGTCTTTGTGTTAGGTTATACTAAAGCAAGTGTTTCCCTCGTTTTCCCCATTTTTTATTTCTTATTTTGTCAAACTGATCTATGTGCCTCTTTTGAGCTATATCTGATTTCAGATGTGAGTTGGTCTTAAACACTGAAGAAAGTAACAATGCCAGGAATCATGGAGTGGTCAGAAGAAGGATAATTCAAAATCATTAAGAGTCAACGGGAAGGACCCAATGTGTTGATTAGAAATTGACAATAAGTGGAGATAATAATGCAACTGACAAAGCAGATTTCAGGAAACAAAGCAAAGTACGGTATTGTTTCAGAAACTATAATCTTCAGAGAGAGAGGTCAACTGTCATTGGCAAGCAGTAACAGCATGAAGCTTTGTGCTGGGCCACTGGGAAGGAAATGCTTGGCTGGACCTGCCCACCAGAGACAAAGACTGAAAGCAAACTGACACAGCATAATTGCATCGCAGACAGTGGGAAGTTTGCTGCAAATCAAGGGCCAGGCCTCTCCCAGGAAGGAGAGAGACACTTTAGCAATAACAAAGACGCTTAATCACTCAAGCTGCAGAGCACAGCAAGAGACAGTGGCCTTGGGAAAGCAGAGCTGCACAAAAATGAAATGTTACATGTAGAGAACATTCAGGAACATTGGTAGAAAGTGTGTTAATATGACTAGGGATATAATGTATTCTCTTAAAAACAAATACTCCAGAGCTGAAAAGTCTTGAGAGGAATTTATGATTTCTATTCAGAAATGCTTAGGAAGTGGCCTAAGATCAGATGGGAGAAGAGAGAAATCAGACGTTCCAGTGAGATTTCCTGACCTTGATTCCAGTTAGATGACATACATGTCACTGTTTCCTAAGCTGCAGTCATTTGTGTAGGTCTTCTTACAGCTTTAATTGAGCTTCATCCTAAGCAAAACTCTCCTTGAAACTGTTTATTTTTTTTCCAGAACAAATTATAAGAAATTCAAAATATTAAAAATAGCACGTGTGAGCCTCTGCCACTTAGACAATCTCACACATCACCAGTGGTACAGGCAACACAGTTTAGGAAAGCCATTTGTGAAACCCATTTTTATGCCTTGCCTTTTGTTCCCCTCAAAGTTCTCAAAATCTTAGCTGGCTTTCCACTTGCATAATTATGCCCTCTTCAGACTGACTCTTTTGCTTTTTGTTTGCTTTTGTTTGAAATAAAACATAGTTTGGCTCAGATTTAGAACATGGTTTCTTTTAAACCAATCTCTAGAAGAGACACCAATCTCTTTTAGCATAAGGCAGGCTAGATTTTTCTGGGACATCTTTCCCACATTAACTTAATAAATATTATTTTACCCCCTATTATTGCAGTGTCTGTCCTGGTATTCTGAAAGATATCAAAGAAAAACATGAAAAGAGTGGACCCCGTTCTTGAGGAGCTCACAGTCTCATTGTGGTGACTTAGACAATGTAACTATAATTCAATACCATCAAAGATGAACAAAGAAACTAAGAAAGCAACAATTAGGAGAGAGAAGTTAATTCCAACTAGGAAGGTCAGAAAATTTTCATAGGGGAAGAAGAAATTTAGGTTGGTCTTGAACACTGACGAAGGGTTTTATAAGTGGTTCTAGAACAGGGAAAGACATTCGAGGTGAAGGGAACAACTTAGGAGATGGGAAAATTTAGGGTATTCCAAAGTGATTAGAAGCAGTCTCTGTTAGGAGTACAGAGTATGTTGTAAGAATTTGTTTATGGGGATATATAGGCTTTCCAGATCTCCTCTCTACCACATTGCTGACTCAAATTTATCATTCATTTTAATCTTTTGGGGTTATATTCACTTAATGAGTTTATTTATTTATTTATTTATTTGGCTCCACAGTATTTTTAATTATATTCTTTTGGGGGATAGAAAAACACAGAAAGTATTTTCTGTGCTTGAAAAATTCAAAATTTGTTCAGAGCCACTCATAGGAAATTCAGACAATCCAAGGGCCAACTGAGTGTGTACATAAGCCTTTGTAAGATGTTAGATTAGGATATGGGCTGTGGAAGATTGGAACGTATCATGGAACTGGGGAAAATTATTCTTGGCTTAAAAAGAGGTGGTGCCAGGAAATGAATTGAGGAAGAGGCAAAGATTCTAGGAAGGAATGCATATGGAAAATTTGAGTAAGAGAATTTGACTTAAATGTAAGATATGTGCAGTGAACATACCAGGAAAATAAAATTCGGGCCAGACTTTGTAGGTTCTTAACTGTTGGCTAGCACATTTGGTAAAAACATCGTTAGCAACTGATTGGAGATACCAAAGAAAGACTAAAACAAAAACATGAAAACATAGAGCTGGAGAGGATATTGGAAGCCATTGAATCTCCTCCCCATATTTTATGAAGAGGTTAAATCACTTTGCAAATGCGATATAGGACATTTGGCAGAGTCTGCTTTGGAAAGCAGGTTTCCATAAAGCAAAAACATAAAAATTATATTAGGAATATAAATCTGGCAGATATTCTCCCTCATAATGTTTTTATCACAAACCAAATATGTTACCTGAGTGGCAGAATGCAATAAGCTATTAGCACGAGTTAGTTTATTTTATTAACTAGTTAGTCACCTTGTAATACTGGGCAATTGCTTGAGTGGGTGGGTGGTTGGGGGACAGTAAAAGCCTTTGAATAAAAGGCGCTATCATGGAGATCAGATTTAGGGCTTAAACATATAAATTTCAGAGGGACACACACAGGCTATACTGATCAGTGACTTGCCTCTAAGAAGATACAGTAAGGGTGATGGATATACATGACTACCTGTAAGTGATTGAGTGATTATGTTATACAAAACAGTAGCACACATCTTACTGGAATTTCTCTCTTGCTGGTGCTGAGGAAGCAAGAGCTATGTTGCGAAGTCCCACATGGCAAGGGACTGTGGGTGGCCTTCAGCCAACAGCCAGCAAAAACTGAAATCCTCAGTCCTACAATAGCAAGGTACTAAATTTTCCCCAATACCCAACTGAGCTTGAAAAGATGCTTTACCAGTTGAACCTCATAGGATGGTATTTGGAGATGGAAACTCTGAAAGATAATTGGGTTTAGATGAGGTCATAAGAGTGAGCTCTCCTGATGAAAGCAGTGTCTGTATGAGAAGAGGAAGACCAGAGTGCTCTCTCTCTGCCATGTGAGGACAAAGCAAGAAGGCAGTCATCCGCAAGCCAGGTCGTCTGCAAGCCCTCTGACCTTACCAGAAATAGAATCTTCTAGCACCTTGAAATTTGACTCCCAGCCTCCAGAACTGTGAGAAATTAATGTCTGTTGTTTAAGCCACCCAATCTATGGTATCTATTTTTATAGCAGCCCAAGAAGACTGATACACTGATCCTGCCACACTCAAGGGGAGGAGATCATACAAGGGCATGAACACCAGCAGTAGGAATCATGACAGCCACAATTAGACTCTGTCCACCACACTAGATAATCCAGTGGTAGGCATGCTTATTCCCAGTATACTGAAGGGAGCTCTCAGTGAAGGTCAAATGAAGTCAATATTTTTAAATATAAATAAATTTTAGTTAACATACAGTGCAGTATTGATTTCAGGAGTAGAATTCAGTGATTCATCACTTACATACGACACCCAGTGCTCATCACAACAAGGACCCTCCTTAATACCCATCACTCATCTAGCCCATCCCTCATCTACCTCCCACCATCAACCCTGAGTTTGTTCTCTATTGTTAAGAGTCTCTTGCGGTTTATTTCCCTCTCAATTTCCCCCCTCCCACATATTCATTTTGTTTAAATTCTACATATGAGTGAAATCATATGGTATTTGGCTTTCTCTGACTGACATTTCACTTAGCATAACACACTGTAGCTCCATCCATGCCGTTGCAAGTGGAAAGATTTCATTCTTTATGATGGTTGAGTAATATTCCATTATATATATATACCACATCTTCTTTATCCATTCATCAGTTGATGGACATTTGGGTTCTCTCCATAGTTTGGCTATAGTTGATAATGCTTCTATAAACCTTGGGGTGCATGTATCCCTTTGAATCTGTATCTTTGTATCCTTTGGGTAAATACCTAATAGTGCAATTGCTTGACCAGAGGGTAATTCTATTTTTGGCTTTTGAGGAAACTCCATGCTGTTTTCAAGTGGTTGCACCAGTTTGTATTCCCACCAGCAGAGGAAAAGTGTTTCCCTTTCTCTGCATACTTGCCAATATCTATCGTTTCTTGTGTTGTTAGTTTTAGCCATTCTTACAGGTATGAGCTGGTATCTCATCATGGTTTTGATTTGTAGTTCCCTGATGATGAGTGATGTTGAGCACTTTTCATGTGTCTGTTAGCCATCTGGATGTCTTCTTTGGAAAAGTGTCTATTCATGTCTTCTGTCCGTTTCTTCACTGGGTTGTTTGCCTTTTGGGTGTTAAGTTTGATAAGTTCTTTATATATTTTGAATCTAACTATTACCAGAGTCATTTGCAAACATCTTCTCCTGTAGGCTGCCTTCTAGTTTTGTTGATTGTTTACTTTGCTGTGCAGAAGCTTTTTATCTTGATGAAGTCCCAGTAGTTCATGATTCCTTTGTTTCCCTTGCCTTCAGTGACACATCTCATAAAAAGTTGCTCCAGCCAAGGTCAAAGAGGTTGCTGCCTGTGTTCTCCTCCAGGATTTCGATGATTTCCTGTATCACAGTTGAGTCTTTCATCTATTTGGAATTTATTTTTGTGTATGGTTAAGAAAGGGGTCCAATTTCATTCTTCTGCATGTCACTGTCCAATTTCATTCTTCTGCGTGTCCCCAAAACAATTTGTTAAAGAGACTGTCTTTTTTTCCATTGGATATTCTTTTATGCTTTGTCAAAGATTAATTGACCATATAGTTGTGGGTCCATTTCTGGGTTTTCGATTCTGTTCCATTGATCTATGAGTCTGTTTTTGTGCCAGTACCATACTGTCTTGATGACTACAGCTTTGTAATATAACTTGAAATCTGGAATCATGATGACTCCAGTTTTTTTTTTTTCTTTTTCAGGATTGCTTTGACTATTTGGGATCTTTTTGGTTCCATACAAATTTTGGAATTGTTTGTTCTCGGTATGTGAAAAATACTGGTGGCATTTTGATAGGGATTGCATTAAATGTGTAGATTGCTTTGGGTAGTATAGACATTTTAACAATGTTTATCCTTCCAATCCATGAGCATGGAGTGCTTTTCCATTTCTTTGTGTCCTCTCCAATTTCTTTCATAAGTGTTCTATAGTTTTCAGAGTACAGATCTTTTACCTCTTTAGTTAGGTTTATTCCTAGTTATCTTATTGTTTTTGGTGCAATTGAAAATGAGATAGATTCCTTGATTTCTTTTACTGCTGCTTTGTTATTGGTGTATAGAAATGCACCAGATTTCTGCATGTTGATTTTATATCCTGTGACTTTGCTGAATTCATGTATTAGTTCTAGAAATTTTTTGGTGGAGTCTTTCAGGTTTTCTATAGAGAGTATCATGCCATCTGCAAATGGTGAAAGTTTTACTTCTTCCTAGTTGATTGTATGCCCTTTATTTCTTTTTGTTGTCTGATTGCTGAGGCTAAGACTTCCAGTACTATGTTAAATAGTATTGGTGAGAATGGACCTCCTTGTCTTGTTCCTGACCATATGGGAAAGACTCTCAGTTTTTTCCCATTGGAGATGATATTAGCTGTGGGTCTTTTGCATATAGCCTTTATGATGTTGGAGAATGTTACATCTATCCTTACTTGTTGAGGAATTTTTTTAATGTTTAAAATGTTTATTTATTTATTTTTGAGAGAGGGAGAGCAGGAGCAGGGAAGGGGCAAAGAGAGAGTGAGAGAGAAAGAGAGAATCCCAAGCAGGGTCTGCAATGTCAGCACAGAGCCCAATGTGGGGCTTCATCTTATGAATGATGAGATCATGGCTTCATCTGAAATCAAGAGTCAGATGCTTAACTCACTAAGCCACCCAGATGCCCCTGATGAGGGTTTTTTTTTTTTTTTTAGTCAAGAATGGATGCTGTATTTTGTCAAATGCTTTTTATGCATCTATTGACACAATCATATGGTTCTTATCCTTTTTTTAAGTTATTTTTTATTTTTTTTAATGTGTATTTACTTATTTTGAGCGGGGAACAGGTGGAGAGAGAGGGAGAGAGAGAGGATCCAAGCAGGCCCTGCACTGTCAGCACAGGGACCGATGCAGGGCTTGATCCCACAACCATGAGATCATGACCTGAGCTAAAATCAAGAGTCAAACGCTCAATGGAATAAACCATCCAGGTGCCCCTTATCTTTTTTTTTTAATTGTGGTGCATCACATGGATTGATTTGCAAATATTGAATCAGCCCTGTCGCTCAGGAATAAGTTCCACTTGATCGTGGTGAATAATTCTTTTAATGAACTGTTGAATTAGATTTGCTAGTATCTTGAGAATTTTTGCATCTATGTTCATCAAGGATATTGGCCTGTAATTCTCCTTTTTAGTGGGGTCTTTGTCTGGTTTTTGGAATCAAAGTAATGCTGGCTTCATAGAATGAGTTTGGAAGTTTTCCTTCCATTTTTATTTTTTTGGAGAAGTTTGAGAATAGGTATTAACTCTTCTTTAAAAGTCTGGTAGACTTCCTCTGGGAAGCCATCTGGCCAAGACTCTTGTTTGTTTGGAGATTTTTGATTACTGATTCACTTTCTTTGCTGGTTATCAGTCTGTTCAAGTTTTCTATTTTTTCCTGTTTCAGTTTTGGTAGTTTGTGAATTTCTAGGAACTTGTCCATTTCTTTCAGATTGCCCAGTTTGTTGGCATATAACTTTTCATAGTATTCTCTTATAATTGTTTGTACTTCTGTGGTGTTGGTTTTGATGTCTCATCGTTCATTTGTGATTTTCTCTATTTGGGTCCTGTCTCTTTTCTTTTTGAGACGCCTGGCTAGGGGATTATCAATTTTGTTTATTCTTTTCAAATAACCAGCTCTTAGTTTCATTGGTTTGTTCTACTGCTTGTAGTAGTTGTTGTTGTTTCTATATCGTTTATTTCTGCTCTAATCTTTATTATTAGAGGATCTAGGCCTTATTTGTTGTTCCGTTTCTAGCTCCTTTAGGTTTAGGTTAGATTGTATATTTGGGACTTTCTTGCTTCTGGAGATAGGCCTAAATTGCAATATACTTCCTCTTAGGACTGCCTTTGCTGCATTCCAAAACATTTGGACTGTCATGTTTTCATTTTCATTTGTTTCCATGTATTTTTAAAAATTTGTTCTTTAGCAACCAACGGAATGGGAAAAGATATTTGCAAATGACATATCGGACAAAGGACTAGTATCCAAAAATCTATAAAGAGCTCACCAAACTCCACACCCAAAAAACAAAAAATCCAGTGAAGAAATGGGCAGAAAACGTGAATAGACACTTCTCTAAAGAAGACATCCAGGGGTACTTGGGTGGCTCAGTCGGTTGAGTGGCCGGCTTCGGCTCAGGTCATGATCTCGCGGTCCATGAGTTCGAGCCCCACGTTGGGCTCTGTGCTGACAGCTCAGAGCCTGGAGCCTGTTTCAGATTCTGTGTCTCCCTCTCTCTGACCCTCCCCCATTCATGTTCTGTCTCTCTCTGTCTCAAAAATAAATAAACGTTAAAAAAAATTAAAAAAAAAAAAGAAGACATCCAGATGGCCAACAGGCACATGAAAAGATGCTCAATGTCGCTCCTCATCAGGGAAATACAAATCAAAACCACACTCAGATATCACCTCATGCCAGTCAGAGTGGCCAAAATGAACAATCAGGAGACTATAGATGCTGGAGAGGATGCGGAGAAACGGGAACCCTATTGCACTGTTGGTGGGAATGCAAACTGGTGCAGCCACTTTGGAAAACAGTGTGGAGTTTCCTCAAAAAATTGAAAATAGACCTACCCTATGACCCAGCAGTAGCACTGCTAGGAATTTACCCAAGGGATACAGGAGTATTGATGCATAGGGGCACTTGTACCCCAATGTTTATAGCAGCACTCTCAACAATAGCCAAGTTGTGGAAAAAGCCTAAATGTCCATCAACTGATGAATGGATAAAGAAATTGTGGTTTATATACACAATGGAGTACTATGTGGCAATGAGAAAGAATGAAATATGGCCCTTTGTAGCAACGTGGATGGAACTGGAGAGTGTGATGCTAAGTGAAATAAGCCATACAGAGAAAGACAGATACCATATGCTTTCACTCTTATGTGGATACTGAGAAACTTAACAGAAACCCATGGTGGAGGGGAAGGAAAAAACAAATGAGGTTAGAGTGGGAGAGAGCCAAAGCATAAGAGACTCTTAAAAACTGGGAACAAACTGAGGGTTGATGGGGGGTGGGAGGGAGGGAAGGGTAGGTGATGGGCATTGAAGAGGGCATCTTTTGGGATGAGCACTGGGTGTTGTATGGAAACCAATTTGACAATAAATTTCATATATTAAAAAAAATTTTCTTCTTTAATTTCCTAGTTAAACCATTTAGTCTTTAATAGGATTCTTTAACCTCCATGTATTTGTGGTCTTTCCAAAATTTTTCTTGTGGTAGACTTCAAGTTTCATAGCATTGTTAACCAAAAATATGCATGGCATGATCTTGATCTGTTTGTACTTGTTGAGGACTGATTTGTGACCCCATATGTGATCTATTCTGGAGAATGTTCCATGTATTTTCCATGTGCCCATGGAATACACTTGAGAAGAATGTGTACTCTGCTGCTTTAGGATAAAATGTTCTGAATATATTTGTAAGGCCATCCAGTCAAGTGTATCATTCAAAGTCATTGTTTCCTTGTTAATCTTTCTGCTTAGATGATCTGCCCATTGCTATAAGTGGGGTGTAAACTCACCTACAATTATTATATTATTATCAATGATTTTAGTTATTTTTTTATTAATTGATTTATGTATTGGGTTCTTACAAGTTGGGAACATAAATATTTACAATTGTTAGATCTTCTTGATGGATAGACTCCTTAATTATGATATAGTGTTTTTCTTCATCTCTTGTTATAGCCTTTGGTTTAAAATCTAGTTTGTCAGATATAAGTATGGGTACTCCACCTTACTTTTGAGGTCCATTAGCATGATATATGGTTCTTCATCCCCTCACTATCAATCTGCAGGTGTCTTTATGTCTAAAATGAGTCTCTTATAGGCAGCATATAGAAGGTTCTTATTTCTTTTTTTATCCATTCTGATATCCTTGTCTTTTGATTGGAGCATTAAGTCCATTTACATTCAGAGTGATTAGTGAAAGATAGGAATTTAGAGCTATTGTGTTACCTGTAGAGTTGGTGTTTCTGGTGATATTCTCTAGTCCTTTTCGGTCTTTGTTGCTTTGGTCTTTTTTTTTTCTTTTTTTTTTTCTCTCCTCTCAAAGAATCCCCCCAAAAATTTCATGCAGGGCTGCATGGAATTTCAGTGGGAAGTTCTGCTGCTAACTTTATGCATCTACCCTTGTAGGTTAAGGACCTTTTGTCCTAGCAGCTTTCAGAATTCTCTATCTTTGTATTTTGCACGTTTCACTGTGACATGTTGTGGTGTTCCCCTGGTTTTTTGATATTGAGGGGAGTTTCTGTGCTTCTTGAACTTGGATGCCTGTTTCCTTTCCCAGATTAAGGAAGTCTTCAGCTAAAATTTGTTCACATAAACCTTCTTCCCTTTTTCTTGCTCATCTTCTTCTGGAACTCCTATGATATGGATACTGTTTTGCTTGATAGAATTGCTGATTTCCCTGAGTCTATCTTCATGATATAATAGTTTTCTTTCCCTCTTCTTTTCAGCTTCATTGTTTTCTATGATTGTATCTTTTATATCACTTATTTTCTCCTCTGCTTCTTTAGTCCTTGCTGTGACTATATCCAGTAGGCTTTTCATCTCAGTTATAGCATTTTTTTTTATATCAGCCTGACTAATTTTTAGGCCTTTTATTCTGCAGCAAGAATTTCTCTGGTGTCTTCTATGTTTTTTTTTTTTTTTTTCAAGCCCAGTTAGGAGCCTTATGACTGTTTTTCTAAATTCTTATTCAGATACATTGCTTATATATGTTAAAAAATTTTTTTTCTTTAATATTTATTTATTTTTGAGAGAGAGACAGAGTGCAAGAGGGGGAGGGGCAGAGAGAGAGAGGAGACACAGAACCTGAAGCAGGCTCCAGGATCTGAGCTGTCAGCACAGATCCTGACATGGGACTTGAACCCATGAACTGTGAGATCATGACCTGAGCTGAAGTTGGATGCTCAACCAACTGAGCCACCCAGGTGCCCCTGCTTATATATGTTTTGAGCAAGTCCCTGGCTGTGATTTCTTCTTGACCTTTCTTTTATGGAAGAATCACCTCATCTTGTCATTTTGGCTAGGTTTCTGTCTTTTGCATGTTTTGAAAGCTTATGTTTCCTGCACCTGAGAGCACTGCTATATTTTAAAAGGATCATACACTGTCCAGGGCCTGACACTTCAGGAAGTGTTTCTGGTGTATGCTGTGTGCACTATGCTATTGCATTTTTTGGGTCAGTCCTCTGCAGAGTTCTTCTTTGCTTGCAGTTGGGAGTGTTTGGACCATTAACTAGATGTTCTTTGATTTGTTTGTTAAACTCAGCCTGGAAAAAAAACTCTGATCCAAAAAAAAAGAGAAAAGGAAAAGGAATGAAAGAAACCAAGCAGACAAAGTACTATAAGCCCAATTTCAAAGAAATAGAAAAAAAAAAAAGGAAAGAAAAGAAAAAAAGAAGCCCGATCCAAAGAAATAAAAAGAAAAGGCAATGATAAAACAAACTAACAAATAAAAACTATAAGTCTGATTCCAAAGGGGAAAAAAAAGTAAGCCTCGTCCTATCTCCACCAGAACTGCAAGTGATGCTTTGAAGCACTCAATGTCCAGACTTGGTGCAGGCATGGTTGTGCCTGTGCTGTCTTCTGGAGGAAAGGCCCACTGCATTGGCTCAGAGTCAGTCCTTCCCCAATAAATAAGCAGTTGCCAGGCACAGGGGGGCCGGTTTTGGTGTGAGTGGGTCCTGCCTCCACTGGGGGCCACTATGTTGCTCTCTGAAGTTCCACTGCATTGGTGTGAGGAAGAAAATGGCACCATGCCAATCTCTTGTCCCCAGACAAGGGATCTCACATCCCCAGCTGGTCAGGAAGCCCTCACAGAATAGCAAGGGCAGTCAGCTCGCCTTGCACCACAGCTCTCCTGAATTTTTCTTTGGCATGAGGCTAAGATTCAAAACTCAACATCTTAAGAGACCCAGCACGACATGGATCCACTCCCCTTCTCCAGAGTAGAACTTTTCCACACTGTGTCTGATGTTCTTTTCCCAGAAAAATGGTCCCAAGCCTGCACTGTGCACAGAATGTATGAGGTAGCACTGCTAAAAGCAGGAACCAGGTTATCTGCCCTCTTTGCGTGCCTCTGTCCCCTGCCAATGAAAGGCCTTTTGCTGGAGCCTGAGGGGTCTTTTGTCCTTGCAGAGGCAATGTACTCTGTTCCAAAAGTATTCCAGGAAGGGGAATCTTCTCTCTTAGTGTGCCCCAGGGATCCCTACACTACACTCTGCATTCTGAGGCCAGTTCCCTCTCTCTCCCCAGGAGCGCACGCCACAGCTCTGCCCTGGAGAAAGTCACATGACTTTCAAAACCTCAAAGCTTGAACTCCAAACACTGTTTTCAAAAAACCCTGTAACACTCAGTACCTCTCACTCCCCAGTCTGTGGTCCCAAGAGGTTTTCCTCTTGTGTGAACCCAAAACCACACTCTCTCAACTTCTCTTTCTTTGTCTCCCTTTTGTCTCTCCATGGAAAGGGTGCCTGTCCCTCCATGGCACTGCCATTTTTTTCTCCTCCAATTCACTTCCCCATACCTCGCACCTGCCACACTGTCTCCCTCCAACAGTGGAGATACTTCTGCCAGTTCTCAGATCAATTTCCTGGGTTTCTCAGATCAATACACCTGTGTTTGAGGGACAAAGAAAGCCCAGAGTCCCCTACTTTTTGTCCATCTTAACTCCCTCCCCTGATTGAAGTCAATTAATTTATGTATTGCTATAAATTAAAAAAAATTTTTTTTTTTCAACATTTACTTATTTTTGGGACAGAGAGAGACAGAGCATGAACGGGGGAGGGGCAGAGAGAGAGGGAGACACAGAATCGGAAACAGGCTCCAGGCTCCAAGCCATCAGCCCAGAGCCATCAGCCCAGAGCCTGACGCGGGGCTTGAACTCCCGGACCGTGAGATCGTGACCTGGCTGAAGTCGGACACTTAACCGACTGCGCCACCCAGGCGCCCCTGTATTGCTATAAATTTTGTAAATGATAAAGCAAGGATTAAAAAATCTAGTTTGATTGACCCTACTGCCAATCTGTCACCACACGGTGTGACAAAATTGTCATTTTTAATGTGATTTACTACATGCTCTTTCCCTCTCATACCAGAAGTGAATGCTCTGAGGCTGTAAAAAAGGATGGAGTCTTAGGAGAGAAGGAGCCTAGAACCTGAGTTTCTAAATATCTTGCATATCCCTAGAAGTCTGACCCTCAAATATTTGATTGGAATTAGAATGAAAAAGTATTTGAATTGTGCTATGGTCCTGAGGCTTCAGGGTTTATTTACTATAGAAACTACAGGGGCGCCTGGCTGGCGCAGTTGGTTAAGCGTCCGACTTCAGCCAGGTCACGATCTCGCGGTCTGTGAGCCCGAGCCCCACGTCGGGCTCTGGGCTGATGGCTCAGAGCCTGGAGCCTGTTTCCGATTCTGTGTCTCCCTCTCTCTCTGTCCCTCCCCCGTTCATGCTCTGTCTCTCTCTGTCCCAAAAATAAATAAACGTTGAAAAAAAAATTAAAAAAAAAAAAAAAGAAACTACAAACATTTATTTCTCACATTTATAGAGGCTAAGCATTCCAAGATCAAGGTCCCGGAAGATGTGGTGTTCAGTGAGAATCTGTACATGGCTACCTTGTCGCTGTGTTCTGATATGGTAGAGAGCAACGGCAAGCTCTCATGTCTCTTCTCATGAGGGCACACATCTTATTCATGTAAGCTTCAGCCTCATGACCTAATTACCTCACAAAGTCTCCACCTCCTAATATTAAAACATTAGGAGGGGTTAGAATTTCAACATATGAAATTTGAGAAGACACAAACATTCAGTCCATAATAACTTTCACTAACATGCTCTTTAAATGTAGCTTCAAGACAAGTCCCCTATCAGAAGGCAGTGCCTAAGTCCCTCCAATATGGAAAATCTTGAAGCTGCCATACCCACCAGAGTTTGGACTAGAGTGTGACTGAACGTGAATACTGCTCATATTGTCTGTGGTATAGCTTTGCTATTCTTTCCCCTTGGCGATCTAAATCCTCTTTATCCCCTTCCTACCTGTTGGCTGCTATCCTGGTCTAATGAGGCTGAACACCTAGTTATCATTTGAACCTTATCTGGCATTAAATATTAGAGAAACTTAGAATTCATGATGCTGAAAGTCAACCGTCTCTTTCTATCCCTGACCAGATGAGCCCCTTTGGATACCAAAGCAGGTGTGAATCAAATAGAGTGTGCTTTGCCCCTTTGGACATTAAACTAGACTCATGACCTATCTTATAACTAAGTCACTGTCCAACTTCCTTTCATTTTCTCTGCATTCCAAATTAGCCCATTGCTATGGAGATAGTATGACTTGTGGCCATGCCCATCCAAATTATGATAAATATGTGATCTTGGCCTTAAGAGAGGTTCTTTTTAGTTGAACAAAAGATGCATCTTTATTTGTAATTGTAACATTAGCTTGTATACAATCCAAGATTTTATGAAAAGTTATCATTACCTTATGGATTCCAGACTTCTTTATTAAGTAAAATCTGTAGTTACCCTGCTTTATAGATGCTGTTTAATGTCTCTATGTTGACTTGAATCCAACCCAACGTTTCTGAGCCTCTAATTCAATCATGTTTCTCTGAGGTCAATTGTTATTCCATCTTTCTAAAGAAAATGTTGAAAGACCAGTAATCTTAAATATTTCTTGTCCTACTCAAGATTCCAAGGATGACTCAGGGTGATGTTATGTGATGGTTAAGTGGGCAATTTTAGCCTCAGTCTGACACTCTATTCCTGTGGGCAACTCTTAGCCTTCATATATAATTCTTTTCACTTCTAAGCTCCAAGGGACTGCTTTCTCCCATCAATAAAAATACCCAAACACAAATATAACAAAGGAGATTAATCCATAGTTTCCCTTCGGAAGGGTGTTTTTACATAGTAGAAAGAAGAAAGGTTTTAGGAGATAGCATCTTTCCAGCAAGGAGTTAGGTGAGATTTTTGCCAATATCTGGATGGCTCCCTTCCCCTCACCATATTCCAACCCATATTTTCATGCTGCATCTAATTTACTTTCTTCTTAAAAGTTTTCAATGATTCCTTGTCAGCAATATTAATTAAGTGGCTTTAAAAGACTGTGGCATCTATCTTTAGATTTGTACACAGACTAAAAACAGAGAAATTATTGTTTTACTACATAAAACCATAGAAACATAGAAAGTATCTTCTGTTCTGAGGAATATATATTGTATATTATAAATATGTGTCTTGTTCATTATTTTTTAAATTTATATTTACTTATATCATGTGTTCTATTTTTTTTAATGTTTATTTATTTATTTTTTTGAGATAGAGAGAGACAGAGCATGAACGGGGGAGGGTCAGAGAGAGAGGGAGACACAGAATCTGAAGGAGGCTCCAGGCTCTGAGCTGTCAGCACAGAGCCCGACGGGGGGCTCGAACTCACGGACCGTGAGATCATGACCTGAGCGGAAGTCGGATGCTCAACCGGCTGAGCCACCCAGGCGCCCCACTGTGTTCTATTTTTTTAAAGTTTATTTATTTATTTTGAGAGAGAGACCAAGTGCAAGCAGGGGAGGGGAGAGAGAGGATCCCAAGAAAGCTCTGTGATGTCAGCATGGAACCTGACATGGTGCTCAAATTCACAAACAGTGAGATCATGACCTGAACTAAAATCAAGAGTCAGACGCTTGACTGACTGAACAACCCAAGTGCCCCTCATGTCTCCTGTTCTTAGTGAATATATTTTAAGATAAATAGGAACCATCCACTTGTCCATTCACCTATCAATTCACCCATTCACTCATTCAACATTTTTTTGAACTAGGAACTGTTGGGGTTACGTGATGAATAGGACAGAACCTTACATTTATAGAGCTAATGCTAAGTCCATTTGATCCCTTTCCCCCATTTTGATTGAGAAACTTTCACTTTGTTTCATTATTTTCTGAGATGTAACTTCGATTGGGATTTGAGGAGCCAGTTACTTTTTAAATATCCCTAGAATACATGTGAATCCTCCAGGGTTTCTAGAGCTCAATCCTCATCAGGTTGTTTGTTTGTTTGTTTGTTTTTAAATAGTTTTTCTTCTCAAAAGAGAGGAATATATTGAAAGAACTAAAATCTTGTATAGGTAGAGAGTAAAATGTCTACCAAGCACCAGGTGGATGTAAGATCTTCATGGTTCCCTCACTCTCACTTTCTAAAATTTCCTCCTATGAGTTGCTTGTAGGAGAAATGGCACCCAGCGGTGTGTCTTCCTCTGTTATGACTTCTGGGGCAGACTTTTGGTGACCGGTTTAATGATGATGATTCCCATTGGCAGCTGCTCTCAACATGCACATGGTGAAAGGAAAATTCCCTGGCTGTCCCTGTCAGTGATGGCAACTGCTCTCAATCTCCATTATCTTCTGAGGGAGTGGCCTATCACAGGGAGGGATTTTGAACAGCAGTTCCTGTTGGCAGCTGGAGAAAAATCCTTACTTCCTGTTCCTTCCAGTGACCCCTGCCTTTCAGAAAGGATCAGTCCACAAAGGTTTTTCAGAACGGACAATGCGGTATCTTCTGGAAGACAAGTCTGAGTCCTCAAAATTGTCCTCATGACATAATATTAGACGGTGTCACATTCTTTAACTCTCCCGTTACACTCTTGGTTGTGTCAGACTCCTTTTTGACTCAACATGGCTTCTTCTACTTGCTGAGGGGCACAGGAAGCTAGAAACTGTTCTCTTTCCCAGCCGTGTCTGAATCCGGGTAACTGGGAAATTTTTAAGTTCTACCCACTTATTCATTTAACATTTTTCTTGACTGTCCTTTTTAATAACTGTGGGGGCTATAATAGTAGCTATAATATAACTCCCGAGGCTCATAATAGTTTTCACATATAAATATTAATATCCACACAAATATATAATTAATTGTATGTACAATTACAATTAAAGGGAATTTAATTCCCTTTACATACAATACACTACATACAATACTAATATTGTATTATTATTTAGTAATACTAAATATAATTATTTAGTAATACTAATACTAAAAGGGAAACATAGGGTGCTATGAAAGAAGGTAATGATGGGAAGGGGTTCGAGGTAAGGCAGCCCTGGGAAGGTGACACTTAAGTTCAGATCTGAAAAGCTTTCAAACACGGGGTATCTTTATTTAGGAATTGGAGCAGTATAAGAGCAATGTAATTGTCAGGGTGATATATACCAGACACAGATCATAAGTGTTGAGATAAGTTAGAGATATCCCAGGGGAAGAAGCCAAATGTCAATTTGGATATATCAATCTAATCTAAAGAAACCTAGTTCAAATGAGTAATATATAAGTGTGGGTGTCATCTTTAGTTACATGATAATTACAGCCCCTAGACATGTATATTACAATTACCTAGGGAGAAGGTGAAGTGTCAGTGGATGCAGGGTCTCTCAGACTGAGCCTTGAGTAGCTCCCACACTTAATGGCTGGTGGAGGAAGAGAGGTTTCCCTATCATACATTCTCCCTGGAAGCTTAGACATCCTCCACTCGTTGTAAGTTTAGAAAGTGATTTATACAGATGTCTTTATAGCCTTAAAAAAACGAGGGACTATGAAAAGCTATTTTTGTGGCTATCAAGTTAATGTCTATCTTCTTCATTAGACTGAAAGTCAAATGATTGCAGAGAATGCTTCACTTGTTCATCCAACTTCAATACTGAGTGCCTGGTCCATACGGGAACTCAGGAAGTTTTTGCTGAATCAATCTATCTATCAGAGCCTCTGGGAATAACAACAATTTAAACAACTGAAGTAGGATTAAGTGCTCCGGCAAAGGGAATAACTTAGAATAGAATAACCATAATAGATATCTAGAATAACCATAATAAACCAAAAAAATTATAAATAACCATAATAAATAAATAGGATAACCATAATAAGAAGGGAATAACTTACAATAAATAACTATAAATAAATATAACACATGCACACAAACACACCTACAGCAAGAAAATTCATTGATGAAATGTTAAAATATGAATATTTCAGGGGTGCCTGTGTGGCTTAGTCAGTGAAGCAACCAACTTGATTTCGGCTCAGGTCTTGATCTTGAGTTCCATGAGATTGAGCCTCGCATAGGGTTCTGCGCTGGCAGCATGACTCCCCTGCTTGGGATTCTTTCTCTCTCTGCCTCTCCCCTGCTTGCACACATACTTTCTCTCTCAAAATAAATATATAAGAAATGTGAATATTTCATTTTTAGAAAACTCTATGTAATAGAATGTGTTGCTAGATCCAAAGAAGAAAACAAAGAAAAAGCATACAATTGAGGTCAAGATAGTTGGTAAGAACTGAAATAAGCTTGATAGATTTCTCACGTAAATTCTTCAAGGGAGATGCAGCACCATGTTCACCCTCAAAATAACCAACCTCTGAAATAAAGTTTGGTTCATAGTTGCAATAGGTCAAGTGGCTGCTGTAGAGCTCCAGGCAAAAGAAAATATAATCCCTTTGTTACTGCCCTTCTATGCCAGGAAGTAAAAAGGTGATTGTGACTTATATTTGCAGAATTTTTTTTCAGTGTGCGGGTATCAGAAACCCAAGCTAGGAGCAGGATGAAAGAAAAGAGAGAGAGAAAGAGAAGTGAAGGACAGAAGGGACGAAGGAAACCTATAAGACAGAAAAAAAAATTACATAGTCTTATTAAGGTAATGGTTATACAAACAGCACAAAAGCCCTAAAAATTGGTGTAGTCAGTATTATATTTGGGATTGGATTTATCAGAAATATTAAGATTCAAAATTCTCTTTTCATCAATTTTTAAATTCTCACAGTGCGCATGGCACTATTATAGGCAAACACATTATGTGATACTGATCTGTAAATTAGCAATGATAATAGTAATACTTTTAACTCCTTTATAAATGAAAAGGTTTACTGCAGAAGCCCACTTGTGTTACTAGACTAATTTGACATGTAATTTGACACGATAATTGTTACTAAAACAACAAACTGAAATCCACTATATAGGATAGCCTCACTTTTCCACATGACAGAAAAATCCATTCCTGTTATTGTTAAATAATACTATTTTAGTATTAACCATTTTGGGTTTAAATTAAAGTTGTCCTAATTATTTTATGGGTTTCAGAATTTCAGCACTTATCTGGGAAATTATTCTAAAAAAGCCTATGACTATGTTAGGTGTATATATGTAGAGAACTGATAATAAATTTAAGATTATATTCCTAAGGTCTGTTTGTAAATTGGGTTGCTTAGAACCCATGATGTATTTTTCCATAGAATAATTATATTATCAGATTTGATGTTGTTGCAATAACATTATTATATTTTCTAAGGTTCATGTTCCTTTAAAGTTTTGAAGGTTTAAGGTTTGTATTAAATAGGCTTCCAATTGTTGGCCTGGGAGCACATTGATTATTTATAATAACTTCTTCTCTAGGAAAATGCATTCCAAACTCCAATGGAAGATACCAGAAACATGTGCTCCCCTCCCTGGGTAGCAGCTCCTCCAGCATTGGCACTAGGGGCCAGGGCTCAGTTGAAAGATGAGTTTGAGCATTTATAACTGATAACCCTTTAGATGCGCAATAGATATCCACGGGGGAAGGCACTGTCCGGGTGTTCTGTTTGGTAGAGGACAGAACCTTTCCCCCCATTACCAGTGTGGACTTTATTCTTATACTTCTGAGGCCAAGAGCCTCTAGGCAGGCTCCCATTGGTCACTATGTCCTGGCCTTCATGCTGTTGTATGACCCCCTCCCCCTGAGTGACAGCTAGATTTAGCCACTGAGTTAATGAATAGAATGTGGTAATTGTAATGACTCTCCCTTCTGGGATTTGCTAACACAAAGCCTGTGGCTTCTTTCTTGCGTCTTCTCTCTCTCTGGCTCCTTCTAAGGGAAACCACCTGCCATTTTGTGAGAGTAAAGGAACAAAATTTTCTCTTCATTTTTTAGTGTACTTAGGAGTAAATATGTAACTGTGGCCTATATTACATTAGAAAGAAAGCAAAAAGGATGTTAACTACACTTATTGTGGTGATCATTTTGCAATATTTATAAACATCAAATTATTATATTGGACACCTGAAACTAGAATGTTACATGTCAATTATACCTCAATTTAAAAAAAAGAAAGCAAAATGCTCTTTTTAAGAAAATTACTTACAAAATTGTAAAAGACATATTTTCCACTATGGAAAACCTGAAAAGTATAAAAGCAAAATACCAGTTATTCACCACATCACCTTTTAAAGAGAATTGTTTTTTTTTTTTTATTTAAAAAAAATTTTTTTTAACGTTTATTAATTTTTGAGACAGAGAGAGAGAGAGTATGAACAGGGGAGGGTCAGAGGAAGAGGGAGACAGAATCCGAAACAGGCTCCAGGCTCTGAGCTGTCAGCACAGAGCCCGACGCGGGGCTCGAACCCACGGACCGCGAGATCATGACCTGAGCCGAAGTCGGCCGCTTCACCGACTGAGCCACCCAGGCGCCCCTAAAGAGAATTGTTTTTAACACTTCAATGTATTTCCTTCTGATCACTTTTCCAGGTGCTTTTTTTGTTTGTTTGTTAAACTAGTTAAGAAGTTATATCATAGATAAGTTCAGATGATTTTAAGAATTAACTTTTCATGAAAAGCATTTTTCCATCTTACTTCAAACTCTTATAAGATGTTTTAAGGGAGATTTAACCTATTTCATCATTTGAATGTATCATAATTTACTCACTTATTTCCCTATTTGTGGACATTAAGATTGTTCCAAAATTTGCACTTTTATAAGCATATTTGCTTATGTGTACATTTTCCTTAGGATGGCACTTGTATTGCTGAGCGAAAGAATATGACCATTTTGAAAACTTGTAGTTATTATTTCCAAATTACTTCCAAAAATGATTGACACGTTACACAAATTTATATGCTAACAGGTAATATATGAATTTGCTGCCTCCATTGTACTGAAAATTAACATAAAAACAAACGCTTTGCTAATTTGATGGTCAAAAAAACCCACTCCGTTTTCACAAATCATTTTTCAATAGTTCAGAGGTTTACTTTAGTCCACAGATGGTTTTTATGAATGAGGTTTTATAACTACAAATAGTAGCAGGCAGTGCAGAGACATCAAACCAGAAGCTAGTGAAATTATTATTCACTAAATTATTATCACTCAACAATTTTTGAAGGCAGAATTTAATTATATATTACTGCTAACAATGCTCCTATTCAAAGGTACTCATGGCGGGTTACTTTGTCTCATCTTGCAAATTCCAAATTGCTACTCTTATCTGGAAACTCACCTCCTCCTCAGCCCTCCCGCCCACAGTCCAATGTATTTCCAAGGGTGGTTGGGGACCTCTGTACGCCAGAATAGCACACAATGTTCCCTGAATGTAATTGAGATCTATTAGATTAATATCTCTAGGTCCTGGAAATCTGATTTAAAAAAACAAAACAAAACAATAGACTCTTATGTGCCTGTGAATAAGGTGAATTTTATTTTTACTGTATCTTTGCTTTAAATTTTACTTCTATGAGTTGCGGACATTTTTTTTCTTTGTTTTGCTTTTATGCAAAACTTGTAACTCTTCCCAGAGGTTAATAAGTCTCTGGTGAATCTAATTATAAACTGGCAATAAAGAGCTGTCTCTGAAATGCTTGCATAAATGACCTGTGGTAACTGCGGAGGGAACACTGCCACATTTGGGATCTTTTTAATTTAAATAGTGTTTGGTAAATCAACTCCTCATTGAAAAGAATGTTAATTCTCATACCCAGACACCCACACAGTCACCATTTTGCCTGACAAAGAGAAGAGACCTTCTCATTTTAGACATTTTAAGGAAGCACATTTAGCATAACCTAGAAAAAATTAATTTTAACTCAAAAAACCCTCCGAGCACTTGATATTTCATTAAAATGCAATGCAGAGGCTGAAAAATACATTAGCTTTGAAAGAAGATTTGAGCTGGAGTTCTAGCTGAGCCACTGGCGAGGAATGACTATCTCTGTGCCTCAGTGTTTCCTCTGTGAAACGGGGATATTAACAATTGTCATAGAGCTTCACAAGGTTGTCGTAAAGATCAAATACAATAACATGGGTGAATACGATTTGAGCCTCAGCTTTTGCAATGCTTGGTGGACTTGCTGCCTTTCTTTGTCTTCCCACCATGGACATTGTTCCTCTGCCTGGCTTAGTGTGCCTGGTATGAATGAACCAAGAGCTTATTTCGTAGAGCTTAAACCATCTCTTCCCACGTCTCTTACAAATCAGGCCATCAACCATTATTTTTAAATGGCTGTTGAATTGCATCATTAGGAGTTTCTTTAAGGAGATTTGTCATTCCTTTTGTGAGGCATTCCACGATTTTTATTCTTCTGGAGTTTTTGAAAAGCAGGGCTCCTGTCACTGTGGTTTCTTTGTTTTAACTCTCCAGAGAAACGTAAATGACTGCAATTTTCACAACACCAGATCGTGGAAGAGAGCGTTGGATGAGTGGACCTGACTTTCACAGAAAGTAAAGTAAACATTTTATGGCTCTCGGCATTTACAGCTTTTCTTTCCCTCAGCACGGGAGGCTGTCAGCTGTCATGTTGAAAGCAGAGTAAATGGACAATGAAGCAACACTCTGCAAGGTTTGCACATGTTCATTACGGGTTGTTCATGGAAGGTCTTACAGCAGCCATTACCCAAGCCGCTTTCAAGTACGCAGCGGTGGCTGGGATTTTGCACTGCAGAAAAGGGCAGTCTGGCAAGAGGCAGAATGGAAGTAAAGGGAGTGGGAAGTGAGATAGGGCAGAAATGTTGGCCTATAATCAAGAACCTCCATTTAGAATGGCAGTTTTTTTTTTTTCCTGGACCTTAACCTGCCCTTGGAGGGGAAAAAAGTAATAAAGCGAAAATGAAGTGCCCTTGAGGGGGATAAGGGGAGGAGGAGGGGGTGTCAGCCACAGTGGACCTTTGACAAGAATCTCAGTCATTTATATTTGAACCCATTCCCAGAGGGTGAGCTCGCCTTTCACTGCTGGGAACAATTGTCAGGCAGCAAATAATAGAGACAAAGAGTGAGTGCATTTCCCGAGTCAAGGAGCCAAGGAGCGAGCCTTGCAGAAGTCCTTATTCTCTGTCCTGTTTGTTCCTGTTGCCAAAAAGCTGGCATTTCCTTACTCTGCATTCACACTCTTCTCCCCTCTCAGCTCTTTGGTTACAGTAAACAGGATTCAGAGGGTTTTTGTTTGTTTGTTTGTTTGTTTGCTTTTTTGTTTGGTTGGTTTTTTTTTTTTTTTTTTTACTTTTTATGGTCAGGAGTAATGTATAACCCCGTATCTCCGAGGTGACAAATGCATGTATTTCCACCTCCACAAAAAAAGGGACAAAAAGGAAAACTTCTTACTCTCCCTCCCAAAGCTCCCCAGTCTCTTACCTTAGCCACAGGAGAGACTGCTGCTCTCTGAATTGAATTGGTTATTCATGGGCCAAAGGCCTCAGTGGTCTTTTAGAAATGAAATTTGTGTTCAAAGAGCAGATTGCCACATCATATTATTATACGTGTGAACTGGGATTTCCTGGAATTTTCATCAATACACTAAATATAGAATCAAATATGTAATGTGGTTCATTCATAGTTCTTGGACTTGAAAATGAAGACTATGAAAGGCAGAAGCCCTTGCATACCATCGAGGGTGGGTATCTAAAAGAATACCTGGAGAACTGTCTAAGTAACCTAGGTTTATGAAGGAAAGTTCTAGATCATGGCTATGGTGAAAGCTGTGCTAGTGGACAGAGGCATCAGGGGCTCCTCTGCATTTCTGGGATGTCTGGAGACGAAGATGGTGTAATTAAAAATGATGATTACATATAATTCATAGTTCATGGATTAGGTATAATTTAGATAAATCTTAGCATCTAGGTGAACTTTGAGATCATTTCTTTAGGAGAGAGAAATATAGATTTGAGAATATTTCTGCTGCCTGTGAACTCTGACTTTGGGTAAGTCACTTATGGTCACAGATTGCTGCTTACTTTGTGGTAAAAGGAGAATATAACCAAGCCTGGCCTAATTTACAGAAATACTATCACAATAATTTGATTCTATAAAGAGTCTACAGCAGACTGTAGGGTTCACAAATGGTAGGCGGTATTTATTATCAAAAAGTGCTTTCAACATTTAATTCTACTGTACTTACTAACGACGCTATGACATTATGAAGATGCTGGAGAATTAGAGAACAAGTTTAAGATACCAGTTAAGAGACTACACTTTGGAGCTGTACTGGTTGGGAGTCATTTAGTAGCTGTGTGACCTTGAGGAAAATATTTGACTGTTGTCATTCCCTTTACTTACCAGCTGAAATGGATTAATAATACGACTCACTTATGGAGTCACTGTGAGGATTAAACGAGCTGATACGTATAGAACCTTTGAAACTGTGCCCTGCACAGGGTAAATCTTAGGTCGGTTTTTGCTTTTTTATTATCAATGTTATTATTTCTCTGTTTGAGGCCGTATATTCCTGAAGGTCATGTTCTAATGCAAGAAAGCAAGGGCCATACTTCATTTAAAAAAATGTGTTCAATGAGTGTTGCCACTTGGGTTCTCCCAGAAGCATATTTGGGCAGTGTAAGTTTTTAGCAAGTGTCTTTAGAATAAACCCCATGGAAGGGGCAGGAAGGAAGCAGGATTGAGCAGAGAGAGAACTGGGCTGCAGGCACAGTTGAAGGATAGCTGACTCCACAGAGAGCAGGGTGTTGGGCTGTGATACTGTGATTTATTATAACAAATAAATATAAATACATATTTGGTCTTTAACCTTGTTCCTGGCTCACAGCTCCCCAGACTCTTGGAATTTCCTGAGTAGAGAGTGATAAAAGTATCTGTTACCTTAATGAGGCAACTTTTGGAAAGCACCTAAGAATGGGGGCTGGTTGACAATGGACCCAACTTCCAGGATTGGAACTTTTAGTCTCAATCTCTGACCCCTGGGGAGGGGACAGAGCATGGGGCTGGAGGTTGAATCAACTGCCAATGGCAATGATTTAATCAGTCATGCCTATGTAATGAAGCCTCCATAAAAATTCAAAAGGACAGGGATGGAAGAACTTCTGAGCGTTGGTGAACTTGTAGAGATCTGGGGATAAGTGGCATTCCTGAAGAGGGCATGGAAGCTCCATGCTCCTTCCCCATACCTTGCCATGCTGTTTCCATCTGGCTGTTCCTTAGTTATATCCTTTTATAATAAACCAGTGATCTAGTATGTAACATGTTTCTCTGTACATACACGTTTCTCTGTGACTCACTCTAGCAAGTTAATCGGACCCAACAAGAATTTACCACGGGAACCCCTGATTTATAGCCAATCTGTTAGAAGTACAGGTAACAGCCTGGACCTCCTAAGGGAGGTCACAGGGAGCTCCAATCTATAGCCAGTTGCTCAGAGGCACTGGGAGCAACCTGGTCTTGTGACTGGAGTCTGAAGTGGGGAGGCAGGAAGGCAGTCTTGTAGCAGTGAGGCCTTAGCCTGTGAAATTTGATGCTATCCTTGGGTAGATAGTGCCAGCTTGAGTTGAATTCTTGGACACCCTGCTGGTGCCTGGGAATTGTTTATTGGAGGTGTGGGGACCCTTCCCAACACACACTGTAAATTGAGTCTCAGAACAACCATTTATGGGAATAAATGGTTTCATCTCAGTCAGTCATTGGATGTGGGCCTCCCTAGAGAGGACCTGATTTGGGCAATCCCTGAAGGGAACAAGAGCTGAGGGGATATCTGCTTACAGACCTCCTGACAGATGGAGCAGCAAGTCCTTTCTTAAAGGGGGATGTAGGCAGCATATATTTTTGGCTTTCACAGAAATACTGCCAGGCACTGAGACAATTATATTTCAGTGTTTGAAAACATCTGTATTTCTGTATAATCTGCAATTCTGCACAAATGGTACTTTTCCATTCACTGATCTATTCAATAGCCTCTAAGCTGCCAGAGGGCAGGTACTGTGTTTTAATTATTCACGTTCCAAGTATACAAAACAGTGTTCTGTGCACAGTAGCTGCTAAATAAATGTTATTACACAAATAAGCAAGTGAGTGGATGAATGTGAGAGCATAAATCAAGATTCAGAGTGAGGATTGTCAGATCATAGAAAAGAATGATACAGATTAGCTTACCTCACATGAGAACCATTGGATGGTGTGAGACAGTTGGGGCAGGGGAAGATATAAGCTCATAAGCCTTGATGCCTGAAAATAAGGGCTTCAAATGGATTCAACCACTGGATTTAAAGCTAAGCTTGAAGATGAATATGGACTCCGTGTGTTGAGACTTTCCATATGATGACCATCGGATGAAGGGGACAGTACTTTAAAATAGTCCATAAAAAATTTTGGAATAAAATACATTATTAACCGTACTTTCACCCCTTCAGAAATGGGGGCATTTTAGAAAACAAACAGAAATACTGGCCCTGATGTTTTTAGATTTATTTCATAGGTTGTTTGTGTAGCTTGCTTACTGAGGATATATTTATTTTTAGTGCTGAGAATATTAAAAAATCTGAAGGTATGTTGAAGCATTTGCCTCTGATTCTGGCACTTGAATTAGACTAATACCAATGAAGGATAAGACAGCTGGTCTTCAGAAATTTGACTGTAAGTATTGTGTCTTTTTTTTTTAATCCTGAAAATTGCTAATGTTCACATAAAAAGAATATTTATTTTTTAAGTCTCATCCCCAAAGACCTTCTTCTACATGTGACGAAGTTTTCTTTTCTATTTCATAATAGAGAATAGTAGCTTTTCTCTGGTTACAAATTTTAAATTTTCTAATGTTTAGACCATTCTCTGTGCCTCAAAGGTCATTCAACATTTTGAAATAAGTATTGTGTTTTCAGGATTAGCTAAGCATGCTAAAACTTCCATTTGATGCATTGATTGTATCTCCTATAAGGACTGGATGTATATCAATTCCGTGGTCTAGAAATCACTTCAATAATAATGCAAATCCAGGCGCCTGGATGGGTCAGTCAGTTAAGCGTCCGACTTTGGCTCAGGTCATAATCTCACGGTTTGCGTGTTTGAGCCCCGCGTGTGGCTCTGTGCTGACAGCTCAGAGCCTGGAGCCTACTTCACATTCTGTGTCTGCCTTTCTCTCTCTGCCTCTGCCCTGTTTGTGCTCTTTCTCTCTCTCTCAAAAATAAGTAGACATTTTTTTTTAAAGTTTAAAAAATAAAAAAAATAATAATGCAAATCTATCAGACCACAGCATCTTAAAAAAATTGGACTGAGACAGTTTTTCAAAATTAAATTTTGAATAATACCTCAGGTATCAAATACACACACACACACACACACACACACACACAACACTTCGCCGTCTTCCTTCCTGTATGTTCCTATGACTCGACAATGGCTATAGTTTAATCAAGACTGTTAAGAACATAAGAGAATTACTTTTGAAGCTCCTCAGGCTCTTAGCAGAAGGTCACAGTGATTATCAGACACTACAGGCATAGTATCTTAGGATTCTATGCTGTCACTAGCATAACATAAGTTAATATTGTCTGAGAATTAGATTAGCAACTTCAAGTAGTCTCTGATTCTTCAATATTTACATCCTTCATGAAATCTCAGGCATAATCACTCTGGCCATGACTGTGAGACAGCTGCTATGTCTCAGCTCAGCCTGTGACCTTGGATTGCTTCCCATAGGGTGTCTGTTGCAGACTTTCCACCTCAGTGCATTCACACCTTGTTATCAAAGCAAAAATAAACTTTAATTTATAATATTCTCTCTATTATGAACTATCTGGCCAATCTGCAATAACTACCTCAAAAAGCCAGTTGGTCGTTTTTAGCATGTATAGTGAAACAGGCTCTAAATTAGTTAAGTTTTCCTCCATCAATTGACAGAGTCTCTTGTTGGGTAATCTAATTTCACAGTCTTCCTGTGTCCCGCTCCCCGCCCCCCCACCCCCCCACCCCCGACTTATTCCTTTTGGTGTTGAATCGACATGATTTTCTATAAATTTCTATAAATCCCAAATTTAATGAGTACTTCTTATTATAATTAGGCTGACAAAGAGTAGTTTTCAAAAGCATAAACAGGCTTTTAATAGAGCCTTTGGTGACTATAGGAGTTATTTATATACATCAGAAGAAAGCATTATGAGTAGGAAGGAATGAGATATGAGAAAAAGCCAGTGATTTCTAAACTGTTGTGTTTGATTTTTGTATTTGAAGCTGCCTCTCTGCTCAGAAAATTAAACTTTTATTTATTTTTTATTTCATTATTATTATTATTATTATTATTTTGTTAAGTAATCTCTATTCTCAGCTTGTGGCTTGAACTCACCATCCTGAGATCAAGAGCCGCATGCTCTACTGACTAAACCAGCCAGGCACCCCAGAAAATTACATTTTTAAAAATTCTATTTTATTCTCCTTACAAACCAGGACTTTGGCTGCAAACAAAAGAAACTTAAATAGACAGCAATTTTGTTAGAAGGATCTCAGGTGGCTCAACAGAGCTGTTCCAGGTGGAGGAAACAGGTGAAAAACAAGAGTGCAGTTGTGGCCAACACCCAACTCCCTGACAGGAACAGCCACACAGGACAGTGACCATGAGCACATTCCCATGGTCACAGCACTATGTGCTGGACGCTGCCCACCTGGACACCTGCTGCCATGTTGCTGGGCTCCTGACTTCACTGCTACTGGGAACAATCTTCGTCTCTGAGCCCATCATCCATTCTTTCAAGATGCAAAAAATGTGATTGAGCTCAACTGGATCACCAGTACAGCATGGGAAGTGGGAGGAGAGGAAGCAGAGCCTAGGGCTTGCCTACACTGCCCCCAGTGGCCCCCTGCTCCCCACCTTGAGATTTCCAAACATAGGAGGTGTGTTTCCATGCTGTGCAAATACATCCTGGCAAATGTCTACTAGATCAAGTTCCCGTTTTGGAGGCGTTCCTTTCAGTAGTAGATACAGAATAAGAACAATAAAGTGCAGAATGCCCTGAGATACATTAGCCTTGCACTCAATTCTGGTGTCAACAATGGCCCTTAGAATCCATTTAAAACTACAGTATCAAGAAGAGTGTTGACAACGGTAATAGCTCTAGAAGGGAATACACTCAGTGGTTCTTATTATCTTGAGTTAATAAACCCCATGAAAATAGTTTTTCAGTTCTTCAAGTTTGATGATTCAATCAGTGGATTGTCCTTTCCTCGTTTCTATTTCTCTAGCTGACTTTAATCCAGCAATTTTCTGCTTAGGATCACCTTTGTCATAGGGAGTTGAATTAGAACAGGAAGAGTTAAGTTTCACATTGAGTGAATGTTTCTCCGTATTGTTGGCAGTGTGGGCAAAAATTTGGGGCCCAAGTTGAAAATGTGGCTTTATGTTTTTTTTTCTTATTTTGCTCTAATCTTTAATAGATTTACCACCCAACAAATATTTATGAAATGCCTTCTCTGCGTATGCAGGGAAATATCCTTTGAGGTTTTTCTTTTCCATCTAGTGATCCTTATTGTCATATTTATTCACTTGCTTTTCCTCTCTTTTCCATAATATCTTTTTTACTTTGGTATTTTGGGTAAAACACTATAAATACAAAAATAACTGTCAGTAATCAAAGTCATGAATAACATGGAAAAGACATCAATTTATGATCTGCTATAAATTCAAAGCATTTAGTTTGGCAACATGGGGACATAGAGATGATACAAATGTGATCCTGAATCAGAAATGTTTTGATGTTTAAAGGAACTTGAAACAATTCATTAAACTATTGCCAAAAACAAAAATGAGAAAGGTAGGAACCCCAAGCCTACCTACCTCCCAATTGTGCATAAAGTTGGTCAGGCTGCACCCCTTGTAATTATCTTGCAGATTGCTTTTGGCATTTGCACCCTAGATAATAGAGCGATTGTAAGATTTTATATTCTTCCTATGAAAATCAAACGTAGGATTGATTAGAGGGTTTTTTTTTTTCATGTTTTGATGATTGGTAAAAGTCTTTTTCACAAGGGTAACTTTCCCTAAGTAAAGTAATCAAGGCACATGATTTGCTAATTGATGCACAGGGAAGTGCTTTAATGAATTATTGAAGCATTTGGCTCAGGTGTTGTCTCCCAGGGACAGAATACAGAATTACCGCTTAGCAATTAGACCGTCAATGTTCCTTACCCAGTTGACCATAATTAAAATAATTTTATTCTTGGTTTGATACTGGGAATTAAAACTCACACCTCAGTTACCTGGTAAAAGGGTTTCAAGGTTAATGGCATGAGACATGAGGGTTTTAAAAATGCCAACCCATGTTCTTCCTCTGAATGTAGAATTCCTCAATCATTCATGTCTGATTAAAATTGTATTTGACTAATTGATAATGACTTTTCAATTAGGTAAAAGCATATTTTATTTAGAAATTACACTTATTTACATTGATTTCTCTTCTCTTCAGGATGTCTGGGCTTCTGTATCCAATTTGATCTAACTGCCACAACTCCTAGGAAGCAAGGGTAACTGACAGTCATTCCCCAAACACAGGCTGATATAATCAGGCTTTGGAGAGGGCACAGCATGAAGTCAGAGTTTTATTTTGGAAGACTACTTAGGAAGCTTCCCCAGTCCCCACAAGAATATCCACTGAGGAGTTTCACTGAGTGTGAACAGGGAAATGGAAACCGACAGCTTGTGAGATCATGCTCTTTTCTGGTTGTGGTCATCACAAGAATTTCTCCAGGTGAGGAAAGATTTATCACAAGCAACATTCATTCCAACAATTTCCCTTTTCTGTCCATCATTGGAGAAGTACTGAAGGGCTGTGAAGCACCAAAGTGGGGGCAGCCTCCTACTGTCTACCTGGTAACCAGGAGCTGGAATAGAGATCCTCTCCAGTTCTTCTGGGGGCTGGAGGAGGGAGACAGTTGTTTCTGCCCTTGGCATTGCCAGGCAGGAGAGGTGACCCTACTACTCCTGAGGGAACAGTGGCCGCAACTGCCAAGGCCTCATTACCAGGTAGAGTTGACTCACCATTAGCCTAGCTGAGCTTTGGGGTGTCAACAGAGCATAGCTGGTCCCCTGAGGTCCTAAGCTTCCTCAGGGAACGAGGTGATTTCTGTGGATGTCATATATTCATGGAATCATACATTCATGGAGACAAGTCTATGAAGGGAAGTCACGATCAGTTCTGTCTACTTGATCTCTAATTTCTCTCTTACGCTCATTTGTCCCATTTCTAGAGCCACAGAAATAATTTTGTGTCTCATTACACTCTTAACCAATCTAAGTACCTTCAGTTTGTTTCCACTCCAAATATCCTGGAGTCTCTACCCTGTTGCCAGAGTTATTTTCCTAAAAACACAGATAGGATCATGTAGTCTGCTGCTCAAAAACCTCCTATGGGTTTTATTTAAAGAATAAAATCTAAAGTTTTAAGATTAGATTTATACATACCATAGGTGGACTCTACACTATGATTTTGGTTTTAACACTGACAACAACTCCCCATGGAGATAACACTGGGGTCTAACTGGGTAATTCATCTTTGCCTGGACCTATCTCCACGTCTCTACTCATGATATTGCCTACAGCTGGACCGGCTTCATCTTTTCCATCCACCTTTTCAAGATCCCTTAGTCCCTCAAGGTCCAAATCAAGCATCAAGATTCCCCAGCTGGAGTTTCTAGCACCAGGTTATGTGAAGTAGCTGTCGTCACATATTATTTTGTGAGTAATCAATCTTTCTCCCACATGCTCAGTCTGCTATAAATTCCTTTACCAAGAGAAAACCCTTTCACTACATAATTAAAGATGAAATGCAGCACAGACAGCTTATCGATCAGTGCGAACTTGGTGTGAACAATCAGGAAACTGCTTTATTTACTCTCCCATCACTGCTTTCAAGCACGTTTTGCCAGGTCATCGTCCTGTCTGTGACATCTTGAGCAGGTCCCAGATCTTTGGCTCTAGGAGAATTCAGGCAGAAGAGCAGTTTCTTCTTCAGGTACACATACACACACACAAAATCTCATTCAATCAGATGTAAAAACTTTAATTTTTCATCCAATTCAAAGCTCCTCCTTTCTTCCCCCTCTAAACACATCTCATTGGTGGTTCTGGAACAAGCCATGAAGAAGGTAGAGAGCATTATCTTTTCATTCTCCTTGTTTTACCTTCTCTCTTCACTTTGCTTCTGGCTTTCCCAGGTTGGACAAGGAGCGATCAGAGGAAAAAGGCCAATGGCCCCGGCCGGCTGGTACTTGGTTTGTTGTTGGGTGTCTTCTGTCATGGTAGATGCCCAAACACTGGCCCTCCCTGAGGTGCACATGCATGTTTGTGTGCGTGTGTGTTCATGCGTGTGTGCCTGTAGGGGGGTGTTACCCACCCAGACAAGTGTGCTCTTATGATACCAGGCTGATCTCTTGGGACCACCTCTCTTAACTCCTGCTTTGGAAGTGCAACCTATCTCTTTCTTTCCTGGGCAGGCAGTTCCCCTGGATAGTGTGGTTCAAAGGAATTTCAAGCCTGGTTCTTTACCTACTTGACCTGTGGGAAATCTCCTTATCCTCGTCCTGACAAATGGCAGAAGTAGCCAAAGCACAGGCCTCTCCTTCGCTTGTCCATTCGTATCATGCTGTCATGGGCAGCTCCCTCTGCGCTGCAGCCATCACACTGCTCCACACAAGACCAGACACCAGTCTGTCTTTACCTGTGCCTCTGTGCTTCCGGGCCGGATGACGCTCTCTTGGAAACACTTTTACTCTCCAATCCAGAGGTAACCCAGAATGGACAGACGCTTTTCTATAACCCAGCAGGATCTAAATGGAGGGTGATTCCTCTCCTCAATGCCTTCAAGGGCTTCCCTGGGGTCCTTTTCTTTTAAATTGGGGGCTGGAAGAGCAGACTCCTCCCCTTTCTCATAGATATTTAGCATCTCTCTGTAGCAAGAACAAGTTTTTGTTATCCACTGATAATAAAAAAAACCCTCCAGTTTTGAGGCTTTAACTCTAATTCCAAGATATCGGGAAAAGTTCTTTTTGATGTTCTGTTACTACTGAATGGGGATGAGTATTAGAGCTTTTCCTCAGGGGAGAGAATGATGACCTACAGTCACACTAGTTGTAAATGATGGTACCTGCTCAACTCAGTCCTTCTTACTAAACTTGATGGGGCTCAAGTGTGAGGGAAAGAGGAGCCAGGGGATGAAAGCCAGGACGAAGGGTGCTGTCTAAAGTGATTCTCAGGTTACGATGGCAGATTTCATCAACTCTGGCATCCTTAGACTATACAAATGGGTGACAAGAAAAGATGCCTTCTCGAGTTTCTCTTCAACTTACTGGTTCTCTGGTATCTACTGACAGCAGTATCTTTGAATGACAAATGGTTATAATTTCTCCCTTACATCACAATTTTCCCACAGACTATGAACCTAAGAAATCCAGATATGAAGAAGAGAAAATATCGGGCATTTTAATAAAAAAAAATTGACCTATTGACAAACCTGTACACAATATCCAGCTTAGAGTCTGATTATCCAGGCATAACAGATATTTGTTATTGTATCTGCCCACAAGCACACCCCAGGCCTAATGGGTAACACCCCAACACACACACACACACACACACACACACACACACACACACACACACACACACACACACACACACACATGTGGCTCTATGGGGCTGCCAATCCACCCTGGCGGCAATGATTGGGGCAGAGCAACCATGATTCAGGCTAGGACGAGTCAAGTCTTTTGTAAGTAAGGTGGTGAGACAAATACTATCTATGGCCACCTTTCTCTGCTGTCTGGTGGCCTGGGAAAATGGAGCCACACAGATGAGAGAAGCTGAGACCAGAGACAGAAGTGAGTCCAGATGGTGTTTAAGGCCCAGGTCCAGCCATTGTAGAAGTGAGGTCCTTGTCCTTCCTACAACTGGGTTATGTGAGTCCATGGAGTCCCCTTTCTACTGAGGCTGGCCTGAGCTGAGTTTTGCTTACTTGGAATAGAAAGGTCCTGAACTAAGCACACAGGATGCCAAGATGGTTAGAAGGTGACTTTGGGTACAGCCCATTTTCCTCTTTTCCTGGTTTTGAGTGACACATTTCACATCAGATTCTCCGGCTTTCCCTTTAGAACATTTGTTAAATAGCATTTCTGATGAACGAAAAAAAGCTTAGAGTTACAAGTTCTTGATTTTGCTTCTGCTTCAATATCTTGTTGACCATGTGACTTCGAGCAGGACATTAGTTACCTGTTTCCTCTTGTGTAAAGTGGATATTATAATACACATGAAATTACTTTGTAACCTGTAAATGCCAGACAAATGTAAGGCACCATTATTAATAATATCAATTGTATTTTGAATATTATTTGGAATAACGTTATGGCATTTCCTTTGGCAGTATCTGAAAAAAACACATTGGCATCCTTGAGAAAATACCTATGGAAACATGCATATGCTCTCTATGCCTCCAGATGTGCTCAGAAAGATTCGTTTGGATGACTAAGCATCCACGTTCTAGAAAGTAAAAGGTTCCTTTAGAGATGCATATTTTAGTCTGAATTAATTTAAACAAAAAAATGTAACATCAAATACCCTGTTTAGTGTTATCTTATTAAAGGAATGGAAATTTTCATGGATGAGGAGAAAGATGACCTCATACTGAAGTAATAGATGAGTGGCACAGGCTGGGTTCTTCACGGAACATTTGGGGTTTCATCAGCCAAAGTATAGGTGGTTATTTGGTAGGTGTGGGAATGAAGAAGTAGGATGTGGGAGGGGAATAATGAGGAGGAAGTACTTCCTTAACAATCCCAGCTAAGGCTGATCTTATCCTGTCTCCTTGAAGGTATGGTTTCAATTTATTTTATTTTATTTTTTAAGTTTATTTATTTTGAGAGAGAGAGAGAGAGAAAGAGCAGGGGAGGGACAGAGAGAAAGGGAGAGAGAGACTCCCAAGCAGGCTCTGTGCTGTCACCGTAAAGCCTGATGCTGGCTTTGATCCCACGAACCTTGAGATCATGACCCGAGCTGAAATCAAGAGTCAGATGCTTAACTGACTGAGCCACGCAGGCACCCCATGTAATAAGGTATTGTTTCCATGGAAACAAGGCCCAAAGTTCCACTCTAACCAACAGAACTGACAGGATGGAAGTATGTCAGGGAGGGGTACTTGTCCAATCCTGGGCCTGAGTTATGCACTGACTGAGGAAGCCAGCTTCCTGTGGACTGGCCCAAGGTTAGTTCTGCTCAGCAAATGTAGACTCTTGGGAGAGGCGTTTTTGAACCTGTATAGTTACACTTCTTTGCAGCTTAGAGAATGGTGGTAATTTAAGCTTTATCACAGATACAGACCTTTAAATCAGAGTTTGTTACTGGTAGAGATAGTAAAAAACGTTAAACTAGAAAGCCCTTTAGAGTCTCAAAAGCATTAGGATGGTCCAACTTAAAATATTTTAGCCAGCTAGCGATAGAGGAAATGCACATTGGTGGAACTTCACTCTATGTTGAAAATCCCAGTTTCATCTTGTTGAAGACCTGGGAGTAAGTAATTTCCCACAATTCCCACTTTGTTCTTTGAAACATCTGATTTTGTATTACAGGTAAATAGGCATCTGAGAGCTGCACTGCTGTGGTGGAGTGGTGTCAGACAGATCTAGATGCACATCTCACTGCTGCCACTTAAGTAAGTGGTGACCTTGAGCAAGTTACTCAACTTCCATGAGCCGCCATTTTCTCCTCAGTTAAATGCAGATAAGTTTTAGCGGAAAAGATCATTGTGAGGACTAAAGTCAACAAAAGCTAAACATCAGGGCGCCTGGGTGGCTCACTTGGTTAAGCATCGACTGTTGATTTCGGCTCAGGTCGCGATCTCATGGTTTGTGAGATGGAGCCCCATGTTGGGCTCTGCGCTGGCAGCTCAGAGTCAGCTTGGGATTCTCTCTCTCTGCCTCTTACCCGCTTGTATTCTCTTTCCCTCGAAATAAATAAACCTTAAAAAAGCTAAATGTCTAGGGCATTAAATGGCTCAACAAATGACAAAAGGCATTTTTGTAAAGGTGATATGTAATTTTTTAAATCTTTGCTTGGGTTTTTCTTGTGGGTTCTAATGTTGGGGAGATGGGGTATATTAACATTTCCTCTGATATGTATATACTCAGAGGTGAAAAGTTTTTTGAAAGACAACCTCATCTCACTTTAGACTTTTTTTGTGCTCAGAATTGCACCTCAGTGCAATGGCTATAGGACTGCAGCAACCATCAAGGTCAATACTGTCGTGTTTTATCGAGCAGGTCCAAAGAAGTAATTTTCCAAGAATACAAATTAAGGGAGGGACCAACCTGGGGTCTGGCCATGCTTAAAGCCTATGATGGCTCCCCTTGGCCCTTCACGACTGACCAGAGCCCTCCCCTCCTGTTTCCCATCCATTTCTCCCTAGTGCTTTTTGCACAGTGTCATTTCCCAAGAAGTCCTTTGTTCTTGCTTTCCAGAACTCTCTCTCACCACCTTCCTCTCTGGGTGCTGATCTTTCAAGGTGCTTCCCAGAGCTTTACTCACTCAGATTTTCTTGGCCAAGGATATACTTGGATTTACTTGGATTAACTCCAAGTAGTTTGCACAAGTACCCACTTTAGGATGAATCATCATGTTGGTAGGTGTTTATGTCTCTGTCTTCATCAGCAGTCAGACAGAGAGAGCAGAGACAAGGCATCTATTTTCTCTTACCATGCTGGAGTTCTAGATCAAAGTGTACTAACTGCACCCCCTGGGGCTTGCATAACCTCTTGTTATTCACAAGGCAAATCAATGAACTCAAGCCTTTTGATTCCCAATCCTGTTTTCCACCTTTCCTGCCAGCTATTTATCTCTGGGATCTACCTTTTCTCTGTCCTCCTGTTCTTTCAGGAGACCTCTGTGAGAGGAGATAATCAGAAAGATTTTGCCACTCTACTAACTCACCTGTAAATAATGCCACAGTGTGGCTACCTGATGATTTTACAATCGAGATTTATTACGTCTTTTTTCAACTTGGGACACTTTGAACATTGGCCTGGAGGTTATTTGTCTTCATTTGCAGGGTGCATTACTTAAGGAGTCAAAACCTCCTTCGCAAAGCCCAGGATTTTGACCTTTTCTCAATGCTGTCTCTTAAAACAATTTACCTTTCTTTCCAGGAGGTGGCAGTACAACACAAACAATAACCTGTGCCAACTGCACTTTTGTTTATTTTAGGCTCCCGTTAGCATTACAACAACAGGAGTCTCATTCTGGGTTAGATTTCTACAATAATTCCAAATTGAAAAGATAGGGTGTTTCTAAAGATTTGATCTATGGGTCGTCTTTTTGCCGCCAATCATTCTGATACATTTTCTCAGGTAGGAAAATTCAGCCATGGTTATATAAGAATCCCATTGTATTTTGCACTTGAAAATATAAACCGAAAGAGGATCTTCAGATAAAATTCTCTTTTCACTATTTTAGTATATGTATTAGCCTTAATGCATTTTTTTGTCGCTATATTTAATTCACTGTATTGTTAGTTAAGGTGAAATTATCTGGGCTCTTGATGCTACCTCAATTGAGAAAATTTATTTGAATGTGTGTAAGAGCTAGACATACATATATTTACTGGAGCAAGTGTCTTTCAAAGAGTTATTTCAGCCCCACAAAGTTAATTTCTTAGACTCAGCACAGTTTACAGAATTGGTTTCTTTAATTTAGTTTCTCAGATTTTGATTAGATATCCATAACTTCTAGGGAATTTCTTAAATAAAACTGGAAGAAAATATTCATCAGACCAAGATGAATTTTATGTCAGAGAAGCCAGGGGATAGTTTTCAGGGTGTGCCTGATTAAAATTTTGGTTCTCAAGAAGCAAAGGCTAAAGGTGTGTAAGCAAGTAAGAAATCTGTTAAAGGATGTATCTATTACTATTCTCTGAAAAGACAAGCTAGCAATTACTCAATTATGTTTACTAGTCACAATTTATTCGTTTGTGTATAAAAATTCACTTAAATGTCATTCTAGAGGCAAGAAAAATCTCCCTAGTGAGGACCCCAGCCCCTGCATCTCCATTTACTGTCTAATAAATATTTTAACTTCTTTTGCCATTGTGCTGGCTAAAAAGTGGACAGCAGAGCTGTCTTGAGTTGCAGGGAGGTCCCCAGAGATGGGTGAAGGACAGATGTGGCACAGGGTATCCTTGCAACTATGGACTTTCTACTTGTTTCTTTACCCAACAAATACTCATTTAGCACCTACTATCAGCAGGCACTGTGTGAGGTGGTAAGGACACAGCCAGCCAGACAGGTGGACGTGCCCGTTGCTGACCTTCTTGTGGACTGAGCCCTGTTTCTCTCCCTCTCCCCACCAGTTCTCTGCTTCTCCAATGCATTTAGATGGATGGTGAATATCTTGCATTCAGCTCTCTTATTTTGTAACTTTTCTCCCCTAGGCTTCGTCTAATATGTTTGGAGAGGAAAACGTTGTGAGGACACAGAGGAGAACACCATGTGAAGATGGAGGGTTGGCCTGATGCATCTGTAAGCCAAGGAATGCAGAAGCCTACCAGAAACTAGAAGAGGGGCCTGGGCCAACGTGAGGCAGCTTATTAGCGTGACTGGGTGGTATGATGTGGTTAGTTAGACTGGGGTCATGAGATTGGGACTTTCAGGTCCCCATAACCTGCACATGTGTAGAGGACAGCCAGATGTTCTTGCATGTCTGGGAAATGGGACAAGTGGTACGTAGATGAGAATTGAAATCTAGAGGCCCAGATAGAATATACACAGTGTAGGAAAGGGACTCATCTCTGAGGTTTGGGGCCAAACAGACCAAAACTAGGGATTAGTTAGAGCATGCAACTGGGTCTCCAGGACTAGTACTTAGCAAGAACTTGGAACTTAGATAAAGCTGAGTCAAAGGGAGGGTAGCCATTTCATGCCAAAAAACAAGACAGAGACGTGACAGTGATGTGACAGTTGTGGACACCATAGGAAGGTTGCTAGTGAGGACAAAAGCCTCTTTTTAAAATTTTTTTTTTTATGTTTATTTATTTCTGGGACAGAGAGAGACAGAGCATGAACGGGGGAGGGGCAGAGAGAGAGGGAGACACAGAATCGGAAGCAGGCTCCAGGCTCTGAGCCATCAGCCCCAGAGCCTGACGCGGGGCTCGAACCCCCGGACCGCGAGATCGTGACCTGGCTGAAGTCGGACGCTCAACCGACTGCGCCACCCAGGCGCCCCAAAAGCCTCTTTTTAAAGATCTCCTACATTCAATCTGAATCTGGCAGAAGCTAGCAAAATAGGATAAAACTTTAGATATCCCCTACCATGAATCTCCCTAGTACCAAGATGCAGTCCCAGAGGAGAGGTGAGGAGAAGAAATTTTAAGCTGAGCAATTTGGAAAGGAAAACAGTCCTGATAGGGAATTTGATTTTTGAATGGACTGTGTCTGAACTGAGAACTGACTGGGCACTCACCTGTAATAGACCAAGTTCTGGATCAGAAGGCATCATCTTGGTGAGATCAAGGGCTCACTGCTATCTAGCGACCTCAGACCCAGGAAAGACAGTCGATGCTCTGATCAACTTTGGATGTCCCCCTCCCTCCCCATGGGAAGAGCCACCGTTGGGGCTAAGACATGCACCCCTGCACACGTCTTATAAATCACGTACTGGAGTTTGCATTATTCCCCATGCAAATGGTTTTGAGCCTGCTTCTAAGGCTTGTGACATCCTCTTTTTTGATTCCCTTTTTTGGCTTAGAGTTTATACCTTAAGCTGAGGGGTGCCCAAAGGATGGTTATTTTTGTGGATGGAATAGGACATGTGGGCTTCAACCTGTACGTGCCCACAGTCTGTCAAAGTGCAGGTGGAACAAGAAAAAGAGGCTAGCCACGGGTCGCTGTATTGCTGTACACAGTCACAGCAACCTGTAGAACTTCTGGGAGGAATTCTACATGTACACCTGGCCCTCCGGATTGATTTATGGGTATATTTATCAAGGTAGTAGGATAGAACAAAATTCAGTAGTGTGCTAGTTTGGTTTATAACTTCTAAATGTTTAGACAGAAGCCAGCTGGGCCTTCATTTGCACTCTTGCCCTGGGCCCTGCATGCATCAGGAGCAAAACCTGCTCGGTCTCATGAAAGCAGGGGTCCACAGCTCTGTTAGGTTCAGTTACAGGGATGAAGGTTACACATTCGTGCATTTGGGTTGTGACTGTGTGTTTGAAATCTGTTCTATATGCCAGAATTATTGTCCATACGGTGATGTCTATTAGTGTAAAACGTTCAAATTTAATTCTTGGAGCAGGGTTAAACAAATGAAAAATAGTTGGCACATCTGTTTTCTTCTCTAGCTTCTAAACTTGTGGAGTTGGAGAGGGACAGGATGTATATTGCCTGCTCCCACATTGGCCTTACCAAAGTGCGGACCCCAGTTCTCTCTTGCTGGTCACACACAGCCTTGCCCCAGTTTGCCTTGGGTTACATGTCATTCAGGCCTGCTTCCTCTTTTCTGGCTAATGATGTAATTCTTTTTTTTTGTTTGTTTGTCTCATTTATACTTCTAACTGACCCTTCTTTACTCAATTTCTTCCTTCGTGTCCCACTTCTGGAAACTCGGGATAAGTTTTCCTTGCAGTCTAGTGCAGCCTGGAGAGCTCTCTGGCCTTGTGAATCTTCTGCTCCCCTGCTCTGGCTCAGCTGATTCCATAAGCAGGATCTAGGCCAAGTTCTCTCTTTCTCTTCCTTTCTAGGTCCTACTGATGGAAGAACAAGCCAAAATGTGGGAGGAAGAAATGGAAACAACAGACAGCTGGGTGTTGCTATAGAATTTCGTAACTGGAAGGTGTCTCCTGGTCACTTTTGGGTCAGAAACTGTAGCTTGGAGACTCTAGGTCACCACTGACCAGCCAGAATGAGGCTTTCCGTCCTGAACAGATGGCCTGGGACTTAGCCTCTCCAGTGAGTTATGCCATATAATCTCCCTTTCTCAAAAGTTCATTTTTTTCCCCAATTTCTGCTGGCTCTCTGAGAAACAAGAAGGGACATTCTCTTCTCCTTAACATATTTCCAGATGGATCTACCCAAGAACTATTAGACCAAAAAACCCAAAAGGTCTTATCCCTGCCGTTTGGCATTCTGACCATTGCTTGATTATTTCTTTGAAGGGAGGAACGATAGTCTTGACTAAAACCAGTGCCTCTCTGAGTGTGGCCTCGCTGCAGGTGCTGCCCCCGGACAACAAATAGAAAACTGGAACAGCAAACAACAAAGACCAATTACTTCAGTTAGAGGTAAGCTAATGAAAGTATATCACTTTTCTAATATTACTCATCTCTATACTCAAGGGGAATGTATGCATTGCTATTTTTCATTTTCATTTTATTTCTTTTTATTTTTGCTTTACGTTAGAAGATTGAGATAGGAATTGCCTCGTTTCTGAATCTTTTCTGTTGTATATACGACTCATTCTGAGCACACGCTCACTGCCATGGACTGAATGTTTGCGTCCCCTCCCCCCGAATTCATATGAAACCCATCCCCAATGTGATGCCATCTACAAGTAAGGCCTTTGGGAAGTGATTAGATCATGAGGATGAAGCCCTGAGGAAAGGGATTAGTGCGCTTATGAAACAGGCACCAGAGAGCTCCCTTGCCCCTCTGCTGGGTGGGGACACAGCAAGAAGACAGCTGTCTGTGAACCTGGAAGTGGGGTCTCACCACCACCAAATCTGCTAGTGCCTTGGTCTTGAACTTCCTAGTCTCTAGAGCTGTGAGATTGGACTTCCTAGTCTCTAGAGCTGTGAGAATTAAATTTCTCTTGCTTATAAACCACCCAAAGTATGTTATTTTGTTTAAAAAATTATTTTTAATGTTTATTTATTTTTGAGACAGAGAGAGACAGAGCATGAACGGGGGAGGGGCAGAGACAGAGGGAGACACAGAATCAAAAGCAGGCTCCAGGCTCTGAGCCATCAGCCCAGAGCCCGACGCAGGGCTCAAACTCATGGACCTCGAGATCGTGACCTGAGCTTAAGTCGGACGCTTAACCGACTGAGCCACACAGGCGCCCCATGTTATTTTGTTATAGAAACCTGATCAGACTGAGATGTTCACCTCCTGCCCCACGTGATCTGGAGCAGAGTACCCACCCAAGAAGACGTCCGCAGAGAGTCAAAGCTAGGCTTTGTCTCTTTTTTGCTACTGTGATCCATATGTATCCACTTTCTTTGAAAAATAATTTGAAGTGATCTTAACAAACAAAATTTATATATATGTAAACTGGAAAACTGGATATAGCCTCCAGTTTTCATCATTTCTTTTTTCGCTTTTGTTTTTGTTTTGTTTTGTTTTTGAGAGAGACTGTGTGTGCACCTCTACTCAAGAGCAGGGGAGGGGTAGAGAGAGAGATAATCTTAAGCAGGCCCCATGCCCATTGCGGAGCTTGATGCAGGGCTTGATCTCAATGTGAGATCATGGCCTGCGCTGAAATCAAGAGTCCGAGGCTTAAATGACTGAGCCACCCAGGCACCCCTATCATTTCTTTCAATGTAAGCCTTCAGGGCTTCCTCTGAATACCACACGTAAGGGCTCATTTTCTTATCTAGACTTTCAGATCTGTACACGTTGTCCAGGCTTGTTATGCTTATCTACTCTCCAGTTCTAAGACTATAATCTTCACCAAGTCTACTGACTCCTCCAGTCCTGAGCTCCAGCATGGCCTTTTGAGCATCTCCTCACAGTGCACTGCTTCCATCAGGCCCTAGTTATTGCCTAGAATCTAGAGAGCCTGGGGTTTTTATAGCATCTTAGTGTTAGTTAGAAATAGAATTGAAAGATCGATGACATTACTTTAAATTTTTTTTAATGTTTATTTATTTTTTTTTTGAGAGAGAGAGACAGAACACGAGTGGGGGAGGGGCAGAGAGAGAGAGAGAGAGAGAGAGAGGGAGACACAGAATCCAGGCTCTGAGCTGTCAGCACAGAGCCCCATGCGGGGCTCGAACCCACAAGCCATGAGATCATGACCTGAGCTCAAGTCGGACACTTAACCGACTGAGCCACCCAGGCACCCTTATCACATTACTTTATTGAGAGCTTGTCTCTTTGTTAAAGATGTTGCTGTCTTCTGGACTGTGGTTTTAAAAATGACGCTGTCATTTACAGTATAAATTATTCCAGGAAGTCCTTCTGCTACCAGATAGCTTTTCCTAAACATTTTTTTTACCAACTCTCTTTTTTTCTACGTGCAGAACAAATGCCTCCTGAAGTTTGGTTTCAACCAGAATTTATTTATTTTTTTTTTATTTTCTGCCACTCCCCTATCAGAATTTCTATTGCATTCAAATAAGTCTCTATGGGGAAGCCCTACAAATATTGTGACTTAGCAAGTACTGTGCCATGGCATTTGCTCCGCTGGTATCCTTTTCTGAAAAAGTGTCACTCACCTCTTCTTCAACTACACTCAGCCTTGTCAGACCATTTGTTCTCCTGAACTTAATATTTATTCCATCAATTCAACGAATATTTATTGAGTGCCCACTGTGGACAGGGACTAGGTGATGCAGTGCTGAATAAATTGAATAAGATAGTCCTCCCTGCCCTCATGGAGTTTCCATTCTAGTATCAATATTAGCAATAATTAGAGGGGGAAAAGGAGTGGTGGCCTGGATGAGGGAAGCGAAGAAGAAAGCAGAGCTAGAGCAGGTATTTTATTTATTTTTATTTTTAAATAATTTTTTAAAAGTTTATTTATTTGAGAGAGAGAAAGCACAAGTGGGGGAAGGGCAGAGAGAAGGGAGAGAGAGAGAAAGAATTTCAAGCAGGCTTTGCATGGTCAGTGCCAAGCCCAACATGGGGCTCGAGCTCATCAACAGTGAGATCATGACCTGAGCTGAAGTTGGGTGCTCAACTGACTGAGCCACCCAGGTGTCCCTGGAATAGGTATTTTAACTGGAAAGCCTCAAGTAAGAAAGCAAAGCTGACTGTGTGGGGGCCATGGGTCTGTATTCCTTTCCTCCAGGAGAGAAGGGGAGAGTCAGGTGATGGCAGAGAGTTCTGTTAAGTTCTGCCACATTCTGGTGTGATGTTGTCATGGCTAGAGTAAACATTGCTGAAACTTGGGTACTAGGAAAGGGACTGTGACAATACTTTCACAGATTCCTGGAGGTTTTCTCCTCAGATAAATGCTGGTAGAACTTTGGTGAAAGAAGGCTGAGGGCCCACCAATAGGAGATCTGGACAGAGTGTGATTATGGCACAGAGCACAGAACCCCTAACATAATCTAGATAAGAAGTAAATGTAGGTGGAATCAACTCACATCTTGGTGGGGATGGGGGGAGAAGGACACCGAAAACAGTCATCACACATGAGACAGAAAAAATGGTCTCAGGATACCCATTTGGAAGCATAGCAAAATAGTTAATGGTTGAAGGCATAGGTAAATAGACAAGAAAAAGTCATCAACCCATTGTGAGTTCCACAATTCTTTGATACATAGGAAGCCATTGCTGAGTCTTAAGTGGTTTGTTTGATAACCAGTAAACCAGGTTTATTGATAACCATTGGATGGCACTGGAGGTTTAGACGTCATTGGCTGATTCTGCCCAGGAGTGCTGGAGATGAAAATTCATTCTCAAGTGTGGCTATGAAGGGGCTGACTAGTCTGACAGTAACGAAGCAAGGCCAGGAATCAGAGGTGGAGGTCCAAGGTTCAAGAGGAGATGTTACCATAGAAAAAGAATAGGAGCTGGTTAGGACAAAAGTCATGGTAAGGTTTGGGAGGAGAAGAGCATGGTGTTCCACAGGGACATGGTCTTGAGTGACTGGTATACAGGGATAAAAATCCATTTCAGAATAGAGGACTAGGTTTCAACTCCTTTCTAAATAGTATAACCCACCAGGTCTCCTGTGATTCAAAGATGTCTCCTGGTAGTGGTGGCGGAAACAAAAGTTTCAAAAGTCCAAACCCATGGTCAGAAACCAGAAAAAGGGCATCTAGAAGCCAGAGCCACCTCAGAAACCCTGAGAGCTGGAGAGCAGGGCAAAGGAAAGAAGAGCAGGGCCGTACCAGTAGAGTAACGGCAGTGACTGTTAATTCAGGAATTAATTTGCTGGATGCTGAAAAAAGAAGCAAATAAGAGCGAACATCTTCCTGAGGTAAAGATCATTCCCACTGGAGAGGGAGGAGAGAAAGTCATTCTCTGGTGAGCAGATCTGACAAGGGAGAGGTATTCTCATGATCTTTTGGTGAGAATGGTTTATCAGATCGTGATTCCCCCAGAGACCCAGGACTATGGTGGCCAAAGAGCCCAGAGAAGCAGCTATGGGGAAGGGTCTTTATTAGAGGGGAGGGACGAGTAATTAACAAGCTTGCTACTGAACATCTCTATTATGTTACAGCATTTTACTTCACTTAAAAAAATCTTCAGTGGGGTTTCATTCTGGGCTTTTGAGGAAGATTGATTTTATTCAATGTTTTAATTAGTTTTTAAGACCCTTGAGCTATTTCTGCTCCTTTATTCTCACCCTCTGTGTTTAAGACACCATTTAGGAATTTGACAGTATTTTTCCCTAAACATTTTGTCCTTTTGCAGTTGTCAAATATTGAATTAGATCTTGTTATAAACAGACCAGAAGCTGGCATTGTTGACATTTCCCTTCATTAGGAAGAAACTGAAAGCTGACATTTTCAACCTATCAGCTCTGGTTTGGTCTGCCGATAAGAACACAGTACAGGGAATGAGGCAATCTGTTTCCTTTTTTGCTCTCATTAAAGGCTCACTATGAGATGTTAATTGATAAAACTATTTTACTTAATGGGTGCCTAAGTTTCTCTTCAAAGGAGAGGAAAAGTATTGATTAACTCTAGGATTTAAAGTCTGAATGAATGAAAGAAAGCATTGCTTTGAATCCTAAGAGACTGATTAAACCTAAAATTTGAAATCTGAATGAATGAATGAAGATGCTGATTGAAGTCCTGATGTGACTCTTATTAGTTAGTTAATATTTTTTTCATTCTCTCTTTATTTGCAAAATTGGAAAAATAACAATAGCTCTTTTATCCTGTGCCAAGGATTATTACAAGGGGTCAATCAGGTAATGTAGTGAAGTGTTTTACATAGTGTTGAAATGCTAGATAAATGTTAGGTTTTGTATTACATATTCCATAGACTTAATGAGATAGGTTATTTGGTTAGATTGGTTGGCTTCTGGAATAATGTGAAGTTCAGGCGAGATTTGTGGTTGAGGTTTCAGAAAGCTAAAGTCCTATTTCACTCTCCTGGAACTCATCACTAGACTCAACTGATGAATGTATTTTGCAACCTAATCCTCTCAAAAGTTTGAGGTGACAACTTTAAAACCTCAGTATAGAGAATTATCTGCTTGCAAGTTGAGGCTTAAGGCAGCTAATACTATGGTAGTGTGTATGCATCAGTTTGATTTTTTGAGGAAAAGAGGAAAAGTTTGGAAGCAATTACTTAGAGATCACAGCAATATTCTTAACTTAGCTTGAGAAGTAGAGTATGAAAAAAATTCTCCCACCCTGCCAAACCAATGGTCCAGGGTTAAAGGTGGCTCCATCGGGACAGGACAGAAAACAAGGCAAGATGAGCAATACCCGATTCAACTCAAGAGGTGAAAGTGGAGAAGACCTTTACTTTAAAGTGAATTTTCTTTCTTTACATCCTATAGTAAATTCATGGTTTTCCCAGTCTCATTTTCCATGGGGAGTCAGTTTTATTCCTTACTAATTCTGATTAAATTCAGAGTGACCAGTATTTGGTCAAAACCCACGTGGAAAAAGTTTTGAGTAAAAGAGAATATCTTTACTTTCAAATTCTGAGTAAGCCGAGGTGCAGCTGAATCCCCAGCGGAATTTACCCAAGTGGGATGTTTAAAATTTTAAATGTCAATTAATGCAATCAGTAAGATCTGAGAAAAGCTAGTTGCTTATTCCAGGCATCAAGTAACTTTATTCTCAATGTGTTCTCTTTTTCACATTAATAAAGAAAGCTTTTGTGCCCACCAAGGAGAAAGAACCCCCCTTCCTCCTGGCTGGTCAGCCCAAGCCTGGATCCATGGACTTCTGAGGTCCGGCTAGGTATCAGCTGCACTCACACCCCTCAAAGGGCATTGCTATTCATGCTCTGGCATATTTCTAAGCTAGATAACAGGCCTAGATGAGGAGTCACTGAATTCAAACTGATGTGTCTATGGACATAGGGGTTTCTGAGAGAATAAATGAGCATTTGTAGCCTGTAAAGTTAGCCACCACCATACCCAGTGCAGATCCATTTTTTTTTTTAATTTTGGAAATTAGTGGCATATATGGGTGGTAAAGGGTGCCTGGGTGGCTCAATTGGTTAAAGCATCTGACTTCGGCTCAGGTCATGATCGCACAGTACATGAGTCATGAGTTCAAGCCCCGAGTCAGGCTCTCTGTGCTCAGCGCAGAGCCTGCTTCTTCAATTCATTAATAATTACTGCTCATGCCCCACTAATTTCACAGGATTTGCGGATTAATGTTTATTTATTTTGGGGGGGGCAAGGGGCAGAGAGAGAGGAGACACAGAATCCAAAGCAGGCTGTCCGCACAAAGCCTGATGCAGGGTTAGAACTCAGTAACTGTGAGATCATGACCAGAGCCAAAGATGGACACTCAACGGACTCAGCCACCCAGGTGCCCCAGGATTTGCAAATTCAAAAAAGAACACTATTGTAGTCAATAGTTAGTTGCTAAAAACTCAAATAATGCAATAAATGTAAGAATGGAGGTCTTGCCACTTAGGACATTTGATAGACTTGTTATGGAAAGATAAAGTTTGCATATATATTGTATGAAGAGTCCTGGGGTGTGCAATGCATTTACATATTCCTCTTCAGTTCCTTTCTTCTTGTTTTGTAGCCTCCTCTCCCTGCCTTCCACAGAAAATCACACAGCCCTTATAGGAGCCACTCGAAATACAAAAGTCCATGAGAGAGATATTTAGATAGATTGCATTCACTCTGTGTATCTTAAAGCTTTACATCTAGAGAAGCAAATTTTAGCCTAAAGCATGTTTTTCTGTTTATGAGCACATTCAGGTGACTGCAGAGATAATGGAATTGCTGATACACTGCTCATAGCTGTTTGGGTAACTGTTCTTTTATTATCAGGAAGGCAAATGCAATTTTTAAGATCAAAGTGGACATCTCTTGGAAGCTACATTTATTACAAAAGGCTAAAGTGTCCACATTCCTAGGAATCAAAGGGACTCAAAAGCCAGCAAGGCAGTAGTATTCAAGAGACAAAAGCAATTTTTGATGGACAGGAACCACCAAAGTAGGTGACAGGAGCAAGAGGTAATTTAATTCTAAAAGTTACCAATTCTGCACGATCTGGGGTTAAGCAAGGTGCCTGATGTGGTGACATCCACAGCCAGGGTCTGCCTGTCGATAATTTTGACTGCCACTGCAGGGACTGAGAAAGTACTTTCATACTTTTCACCATTGGAGATTCCCTTGATAGCATTTTGAACCAATTTCTGCCAAGAACAGGAGCCCCACTCAGCTATTGCAGCGGAAGTAAAGTAGGAAGCTATCATACCGAGTCACAATAGAGTATTTAGAAAACCATCATGGGTGAATTCTAGCCCTGAAAACATGGCAGCCTCAGATGGTAGCAATAGGACTGTGGCTATTCTCCTGTCACCTGACATCTAATGGCAGTTCCACTGTATTTAGGGTCCTTTTGTATCCTCCCCCAACCTCCAACCTGGCTTTGAATCCCCCCATAAGCCCCTTTGCCAAGGCTTTCAGATGGTTAACTTCAGGGATGTCTGACAAACATCTCTCCAGTTGGGCCCACTTCTAATGCTTACTGGAAACTCCTTCACTTGTATCACTAAAGACCTCTTCTAATAGTTTTTAATTTTTTTTAATGTTTATTTATTTTTGAGATGGGGGAGACAGAGCGCGAGTGGAGGAGGGGCAGAGAGAGAGGGAGACAGAGTCTGAAACAGGCTCCAGGCTCTGAACTGTCAGCACAGAGCCCGATGCGGGGCTCCAACTCACGGACCGCGGGATCATGACCTGAGCCGAAGTTGGACGCTTAACCAACTGAACCACCCAGGCGCCCCTAATAGCTTTGAATATCCTTGAAATCTTGGCCAAAGCATTTGGAAGAGTAACGACAGGACTTCATTATTTCTTCTCAAAAACTCTCCAGCAATTTCAGAGTAGGAAAAGGCCAACAGAAATTCTGGATACTTGGGGCACCTGGGTGGCTCAGTTGGATAAGCGTCCGACTTCAGCTCAGGTCATGATCTCACGGTTCGTGAGTTCAATCCCCGCATCAGGCTCTGTGCTGACAGCTCAAAGCCTGGAGCCTGCTTCACATTCTGTGTCTTCCTCTCTCTCTGTCCCTCCCCCACTCACACTCTGTCTCTCTCTCTCAATAAATAAACGTTAAAAAAATTAAAAGAAAAGAAATTGTGGATACTTAATAAGTGGGCTTCATATTACAAAAGAAATCATTTAACTCTCCCTTTTTATCAGGTTAACGTCTTCTGAAATCCCCTTAACTTTTCCCGAGAGTTTATCTTTCTAGAGACTAGAATTGGAAGAAGCATTTTCTTGATGTTTATCACATATTTATTGTAGTTGAAAGGGTAAGTGTTACAGAAGTGTTTTTTATATTTGGGAGCTTCTCTACTGCACACTTTTACTGCTCATATGATTAATGAAAAGACAATATTGATTTTAATGCATCTTTTTTCTATTTTTAAGAGAGAGCCCAGTGGGGTAGGGGCAGAGAGGAGGCGGGGGTGGGGTTGGGGGAGAGGATTTGAAGTGGGATCTGCACTTACAGTACCAAACCTCATGAACTCATGGGCTCAAACTCATGAACTGTGAGATCATGACCTGAGCTGAAGTCGGATGCTCGACTGACTGAGCCACCCAGGCGCCCCTGATTTTAACACATTTTAAACACAATCTTAGACAGTATGCAAAGCCTCAATCACAGACGTTTTTCTTGTCCTAAGAAAAGTATATAATAGTTTTAAACTTATAAAAATTTGAATGTGATCAAAAGGGTACAGTATGAGGAGTAAATAATAAATAATAGTATGCCTTGGGAAATCTCTGGGGTAACTTTTGGAAAAACTTCACCATTTACCATTAATGGTCCTGAGAGTTTGTCAAACTAAGCTATGTATATTTTTTTCCTTTTTCTTGACATGCACAATTTTCATATTCACACTGAGAAAGAGAACGATTTAACTTTGTAGAGACCAATTGGTTATTAGCTATATTGGTTATATAATAATGGTTATGATAGACAATTCTTACCTCTATAGAACTTAAGTTAATAGCAGGGTTATCAAAGATTATTTACTCTGGATGTATCATTTTGATTGAATTCCCCAAGTTTAAGTTATGGGAGCACCTACTCAGAAGCACCACCTTCCCTCATAAGTCCCAACAGGGGTGTAAACAGAGGCTTAAATACTCTTTCGTATTTTATATCATTTTCCAATAAAAGTAAAGTAAAATAGTCAATTTAAATGATTCTTAGGGGACAAAGAATAGAGAGAGCTGAAAATAAGAAGAGAACATCTAGGATAATATCTACAAGGCAAATATGCGTTGTCAGTGACCTCTGCGTTTTCCTGATCCTCACATCTGCACACTTTCTCTCACGCTTAGCAAAGTTTGACAAGGGGGTGATCCATGTAATCAGTGCAGCTTGTAATTTTCTACAACTTGCAGGTCTGACTTTTCTCCATGGTAGGGATATTGTTGCCACCTGTTTTCACCCATTTTATTAGAGATAATTGTCCTCATGGGTCCCCAGTTGACACGCCTGAAATGAGTCACCTGCCCTCTCTCCCTTGGCCCCTCCCTCAGCTGCTACTCACTCAAAAGGGTCGCTGGGATCTGCCCTCTGGAGCTCTGGAGGAATGGGGATTCTTTTGTAGTACATTTCCCAGTCGAAGGCGCCTCGCATGGCATCCCCAGCTTGTGCCTCATACCCAAAGTGATTGTGGTCAATGACATCGATCATGGGGCACACGATGGTTTTGTGGTTTAGTGCAATTTGGTCTGAAAAATGAAAGCACAAAATAGGAAATGACATGCCTGCCTAGGTCATCTATCATTTTTCAGCAAAGAGAAGCCTTACAGATCTTTCCTAATGCAGGGATGATGCTTGAAGCCCGGTTTCTGTCATTGTTAGAGCACTCTGTGAAATCTGTTTGAAGGCTAGACTTAACGTGATGGGACAGTGATTAGGTAAAATTAGTGTTGTTGTATTTTCCTTTAAGAAAGTTATGTCCCAGAGAGACTTGCAGAAGTCCATTTAGCTCTACCTCTGTCACATTTTTGCTCTGACCTGTCCCCAATCTGTCATTTTATAGTGCATCCAACATATGTAGAGTATAAACAGTACTTGTGTTCCTTCAAGCATACAGCTGAGCCTGCTGAGAAAATATTGTCCTTCTTTCTGGAGGCTTCAAAATGTAAATATTTAACTTCATGTTTTTTCTTGTTTGTTTTTTCAGTTTTAGCATCTCGTCTTATAATGGCCACCACGGCTGCTCCCCCTGCCCCCCTTAAATGCTGACAAATCATACACAGAATTCTTCGCTCTCAGGCTTGCCAGAGATTTTGCCAAGTTCTATTTTGCTATTGTCCTTTGATACAGACTCTGTTTATCTAAGCTATACATGTTTATCTTTTCTCATTATATCCAAAAATATATTAGCTGGCCTGATAACTACTGTTTCTGTTCCTGCTACTATTAAATTCTTGAGCAACTACTAAGTGATTTATACTCTCGCTATTTCTAATCCTCCTGACAACCCTGTAAGGTGGCTGCCATTATCATTCTCGATTGACATATGAGGATACGAGCTCAGAGAAGTTAAATAACTTGTCAAAGGTCACCCATCTTTTGAGAGCAAAACCCAGGATGCAACCCCTGCTTGCCAGTCCAGTCCTAAAACCTGTGGTCTGTCCCACTTCTCCATGGTGCTTCTTATGTAGCAGAAAGGTAATATCTTTTTAGTTCCAGCTCCCTCCTTTTCCATATAGATATTGTTATTGTGAGACACTAACAGCATAGGGAATTGGCATTTACATACTTTGGCTCACCTAGAATAGCTAACTGTGGGGTACAGTTGACTACTGAAGGACACAGGTTTGAGTAGTGTGGCTCCACTTATAAACAGATATTTTTCAACACAGTACAGTGCTGTAAATGTACTTTCTTCTCCTTATGATTTTCTTATTGACATTTTATTCCCTAGCTTACTTTATTGTAAGAGTACTGTCTATAATACATATAACACATAAACTATGTGTCAGTTGACTGTTTATGTTATTGGTAAGGCTTCTGGTCAACAGTTAGCTACTGGTCATTAAGTTTTTGGGGAGTCAAAAGTTACACATGAATTTTCAACTGCACAGGGTGTTGGCATCACTAACCCCTGTGTTGTTTGAGGGCCCACTGTATTTTCTTCTCAAGAATATGCACTCAATCAATATTTATTATAACAAACAAAATGTCTGACAGAACTTTTAAGTATGAACATCTGCTTTCTGGTTATGTGATGTGGCATGTGGAATAAAATACATTTAAATATCTTAAAAAACATATCTTTTAGAAATAATGGTTATTTCAGTATTATTATTTTGAGGACCCTAATAGGCAGGGTGGGACAACCACAAAATCTGGGGGAAGATCTCCCCTCCAGATCTACATCCTTCCTTCCTTCCTTCTTCCTTCCTTCCTTCCTTCCTTCCTTCCTTCCTTCCTTCCTTCCTTCCTTCCTTCCTTCCTTCCTCCACACCCCCCCTTCCTATTCAACAACTATTTATTGAGTAGAAACCATTTACATGTCACTTTTCTAGGTTCTGGGAATATAACAGTGAATAACAACCACAAAAATCTCTGTCGTTAGGAATGGAGCAAAGGCAATCAATATACATACTAAATATCTAAATTAGATAGTATGTTTGAAGGTGATAAATGTGGTAGCAAGAAGATAAAACAGGCTAGGGGAATATGGAATGCTGGTATGTGGCAAGGTAAATAGCATGGCCCTAGGAGGCTCTCAGGAGCCTGGAGGTCAACTTAACATTATTCCTGCTAATTAGTAGAGAGACCCTCAGCACTATTTCAAGTTATTCTTCACCAAGCGCCCTGTAAGCATCCATCTTCACCTAGGTAAGTCTTGTAATGGGTTTTAATCTTTATCTAAATGGTGTTTCCCCATAGATGTCTTTGACAGAGGAGACCAACGTTGCTGTGTCCATCCTATTTCTTCTATCACCTCTGCAGGTATTTTACTATTAAGGTCTCAGTGATTTTCTTCAATCAAATTCAGAATCAGGTTGATTTACAAGTTTCTTGACCAACAAGGAGTCCCAAGGTGACCCAAAGAGAATGAGTCTGTTAAATTAACTGTCAACTTTCCCTTCAAATTTCCTTTCAGCTCTTATCCAGCTGTTCTAGCTTAGGGTGAAAGCAGCATGACTAATTTTTCATCTAAGGCTTGTGCCTACATTTCAATTTCCAGGGATCAAACAAACAGACTCTTAATGGGAAATTGAAATTCAGGTATAATCCCAAAGTGAAAAATGAACCAAGAAACTGTGTGGCTCCGCCTGCTTTTTTCATTTTGGATGATGTGTCAAGACACTGATAGAGGAAAATAAAAAAAGATAGTGATCCTGAGCTTGAATCATTTCTTATCCATCAGGCCTACAGGAAATGAAATGCTTTAATGAGAAAAAGTGGGTTTCTCTCTACTTTCTCTCTCCTTTTTTTTTTTCCTGTTAGATTCATATGAACAATCAGAGGCTTGATAATTGGCATTTAGGAATTGCTTTGGTTCATAAATAAATTAGGTCTTTTGCTGACTTCCTTGAGTATTCAGCACCATATAGGTCAAATTCAGTTTGCAGGAATCTCACTGCTGCTGATGAAACTCCAAATTGCTATGTCCTTGGACAAGGTACTTTTAATTAAAAGCTCAGAGGAGTCTCTGGCCATAGGAGCACTGAAACATTCCTGTTGATCATGATGGCTGGGCAGTCATCTGTGTAGGTGTGTGTGGATCGGGTGATGTGGTGGGGTGTTAGTTGCTGGTCATTTCCTGTTTTAAATCCTACACACTTTCAATTGATTCCCCTCCCCCCTTCCACATTTTTTACTAATGGAGCTTTGCTGCTTCTAGCTGAAATCCTACACAGTAGTCAATAGCAAATCATTCTTTCTGAGGCAGCTATTGTAAAGCAGTTTTTACTGGCTTTAGCTCCAAGGCCAGGGATATATTTACAATAAAAGTTGATTTAGTGAAAAATCTGGAAGAATAGGAAGGACCACAGTAGGCACACACCAAGAACTTTTTAGAAACTCATTTTTTTTTTCAGGTTGGCAATTTATCCCTTATCTACTACTGGACTTTATATCTGACTTCGTTGTGAAATAAAAAACAAAATAGTCGGGCTCGAACTGAGCCCCATTCATAGCTTGAATGACTCTTAGTGCGTTCATGTTTCTAATAGTTCAAGTGCGATGTGACAGAGAGGCTTCTCTCCCTACTCTGAGCCATGTGGTGAGCATTTGAGATGTATCATCTGGATAGTAGTTCTGAGTGTTTGAGAAGGTCCTGTGTAAACTTGGGGGATTATATATTTAGGGCTCTAGGGCAGTGCCAGAAGTTTAAATGAGAACTGGCATTATAAATCCTAGAAAATGTCAGGGCACTTACACTTGAACTGTATTCTCGGGCGGAATAATTTTCTTTCCTCAGTTCTTAACAGTTCTATAATAATTGTTAAACTGTGTGTGTGTGTGTATGTGTGTGTGTTTATTTTAATCTTGCTGTAGTTGGAGGTAGTGTTTTTGAATACTTTTTCTTTCAGTGTTTACTCTGTGATTATAACTACACTAAAGCAGAACATCTAAACTAAACAAACCTCTAAACTTTTTTGAACCTTAAGTGAGATTGCAGTTGGTGTTATCTAAAATGTCCATTTTCATGCAGTTTTCTGGTTACTTCTTGGTCCTCAGCAGTGGTTAAAGTAGAATTCAAGGCTCTCACTGTAAAATATTGTAGAAGGGAACTCTAGACTTTGTTAATTGCAAACTAAATAGAAGCAAACCACACACTCCCTCTGAAGGAGGTCATTTCCCCAGGCCTTGCTGGTCCCCAGAAGGCCACTGTCAGTATGTGTACTCACTAAGAAGAGGGGGCAGCCAGTTCACATTGACCTCGCAGTGGGAGTCCAGGAACGTTAAGACTTCTCCTCTTGCCATAGATGCCCCCAAGAGTCGGGTCCGGATGAGCCCTTCCCTTTTCTTGGTGCGAACGATCCTTACTTTGGAAAATCGGGCCATATATTCTTCTAATTTATCCTTCAAGTGTTCTAGGAAGGAAGAAGAGGATGCAAAGAAAGAACACAAAACATTAATTGCAACAGAATTACTCATGGGTGTTTATGCATTAAGCGTATGTGAATGGTGAATCCAAGCTTACATCCATTTTTCTTCTCTCTTCATCTCAAGGGGAGATATTAATAAGATTTTATGCCTAGAGGTTTTTCTACTTTATATTTTCCATAAAGGTTCATAAACTGCAAATACTGCTCTTTGTTTGAACACTGTAGAAGACACTGACGCACCAGAGCTGTACCATATGATTACTGTTGGCCAGCTGCCACCATGCTTAATCATGGCCAGCACTGTCCAAGATGGGCATTGGCCCTCTGGTTCCTGCTGTGTAAAGTCAGATGAGGATTCCAGCATATGGGCTCTTTTCAACAAGAGGGCTCTTTCCAGCAAAGCCACGCCTAGTTTCTGTGTTTTGAAAATAATGAATGTAAAACCACAAGAAAAAAATTATATCCTTCAAATCAATAAGAACCAAACAGATTTTTTTCCTCCCACTGGGTAGTAGCCAACTAGTTAGGAAGTTCAGCATCTGGCTTCTGATTTGAAGTGTAAAATTGATTGACTTGCTGTTAAAATTAGATGTGAAGAGGGGAAGGCAGATAGATACTCCATAATCATTTTGAACTGAGCTATTGAAGGTTAGAAAACAAAAAAAATTTTAAATGTGTCTTTGCCTAATTAAAAACAAACTCTGGGAACAAAATCGAATCAGGTAGCTTATTTACAGAGAAAAAACCCCATCTCTTACTGTCTGTGATAAAATGCATCAATATCTTCGATCTTTAATGCCAAATAAGTGTGTTTGGTATTTTTCTGTGGAATATGTACTCATATAATTTATATCTTGTGCTTTTCACTCTCTCATATCTACAACATTAGGAGGGCTTCACTGGAGTTTCTAACAGGTACCGTCTAATGTTCATAGACACAATCTTAGTATGCAGTGTGTTCTATAGTTCCACTTTCTTTTTTTTTAAATTTTTTTTTTTAACGTTTATTTATTTTTGAGACAGAGAGAGACAAAGCATGAACGGGGGAGGGGCAGAGAGAGAGGGAGACACAGAATCTGAAACAGGCTCCGGGGTCTGAGCCATCAGCCCAGAGCCCCACGCGGGGCTCGAACTCATGGACCGTGAGATCCTGACCTGAGCCGAAGTCGGACGCTTAACCGACTGAGCCACCCAGGCGCCCCTATAGTTCCACTTTCAAACTTTCTCCGCGTGTGTGCAATCAAAGGCAATATTATTAAGTCTCTTCCTATGATCTGTAGCAATAGGAATTCATATAAGGATTTATGATTCCCTTCCCTGTGATTCAATTTAACAGATGTCAGAATTACTCATATTGGAGTTTCTCCATACCTAAGAGTTTATTCTTATTTCTTCTTCTTAATGTAGAGTTTAAAAAAAAATCTCAATTTCCCTTTTTTCAACTGCCCCATAACTATGTTTTACAAACAGATCAAGTAAAAAAATACTTAGCTTTCTAATTTTTCTTATTCAAGAATACTGGTGGGGTCTTTCCCAAGATTGTTTTAGCACAAAATGGGTATCCCCCTCTATTTTGTTCTTCCTGTAATGAACAGACTACAGAAAGCAAACATTACAGATTTGGAGTCAGAATGGACCTAAGTGGGAGGTCTGTACCGGTGAAACATATGAACAGGTCATGTAAATTCTCTTAGTGTAAATTTCTTCACCCATAAAATACATGGAATTGGGGGATTTTTTCCTCTTAGAGTGTGGTGAAGGGTCAGGCTTTTGGTTAGACACTGGACAGTGCTCATTCAACAAACATCCCCTAAGTCAGTAATGGGAGACCTCATAAGTCCCATGCACTTAAGAAGAGAAACAGCATTTTTACCTGGGGAAATGCCTTTGAATGCTAAGCCTGAAAAATGAAAAATAGAGAATTTTTATTTATTGGTGAGATTTTGATAATTCATCATCTTTTATTTATTGAAAATTTATTTATTTTTTTAAAATGTTTTTATTTATTTTTGTGACAGAGAGAGACAGAGCATGAGCAGGGGAGGGTCAGAGAGAGAGGGAGACACAGAATCCGAAGCAGGCTCTGGTCTCTGAGCTGTCAGCACAGAGCCCAACGCAGGGCTCGAACTCACAGACTGTGAGATCGTGACCTGAGCCAAAGTCGGATGCCCAACCAATTGAGCCACCCAGGTGCCCTTATTTATTGAAAACTTAAAGAATGAGCGGTTTTGACCAGCAATAAGTGAACACATATAACTTCATAGCAGTATCGCAGTTTCTCAACCAAAAGGCTGGCTCTAAAGTGTCTCTGTCTCTTTAAGATGGGTGTGCTATGCAAAAGCCATAGCTTCTGCCCTTCCTCTCTTTACTGACTCCTCTCCTGCTCTCCTCTGTGCAAGCTGCAAAGAAAGATTCCAATGGACTATACAATATGACGCCGCCTGTGAATAAGACTGGAGCTTACTATTACTATTTTCCTGTTAGGAAAATAAAGTAGAGACCTGCCACCCAGTCATGCAATCAAAGGCAATGAATAAGTGGAAAGTGATCAGTACTAGAGCTCTGTACATGCCAGTCTTGAAAGACTTGCATTCGGTCAGGGTTTCCCCTGTAATAAACATTTAAGAAGACGCCATATTCAGGGTACCTGGGTGGCTGGCTCAGTCAGGTAAGTGGTTGACTCTTGATCTCGGCTCAGGTTATGATCTCATGGTTCGTGAGATCGAGTCCCATGTCAGGCTCTGCACTGGGATTCTCTCTCTCTGACCCTCTCTATCTGGCACTCTATCTCTCTCAAAATAAATAAATGAACATTAAAAAAAAGACGATGTCATATTCTCATTACTGTAACTTATTCAGGCACTGAAATCCTTCTGTATCTCCAATGTACAAACAAGTGTCATTCTATAAGTTTATTGGTAAGTTGGTCGTTTGGACCACAGAGACGTACTCTCTCACGGAAACAGTGTCACAACAGCCACTGGTGATAGAAAATAGATGGTGAACATTTGTGAAACCCACCAAAACAGTGTTTGTTTGTTTGTTTGTTTAAGCTTCACTGTTCTTTTGTCAAGTGCTGCTGCCAGTACGATCTCCCTCTTGGCAGTCTGGGGTGCAGTTATTTCTTCCCTCCCTGACCCTAATGGGAACTCTTGGGGGAGAGGAGGATTAATTCTCTGTAGCTCATAAGAGGAAATGGCTCTAGAAGACAGTTAATTCCCAGGTGGTCTAACTCCAGAACCAAAGGGTTGTTGACTATCTGGGAGTGGTTGTCCCGATTTCAGGTTTAGATTTCCAAACTTTTCAGTTTATACAAAATTCTCTGAAACTCAGGTGGAGACTATCTCTACATGTTTCCTTTCCCTCTATGCACATTATCTGATTCTGTGTGTTTTTCTTTGATCAAAGCCCATTTTAACATACTAAAAGAATTGTATGGTATAAATTTACTAAGCACAAAGGTTTGACCCCAAATGGAGTCCCCTAATTATTCAAATCAATTCTTTTAGTTTGAACTTTTCAGTAATCATCAGGTTGCTTTGCCTTGGAATAATGATCTGGTTGACTGCCCTTGTGAAGGGTCCCTTCTCTTTTAGTTGTAATTTCTAATTACCCATAACTCACAATGAAGACAGGTATCATCAGTCTAATTAGTAAATTAGACTCTCATGCAATGGAGTTATTGGGGATGGTACAGATGGCTTTAAACTAAACACATTTTCTATTTCTTTTGTATGAGCAATTTTTAGATTCATTTCTAAAATATTATTAAAATGATTTTCAACATGATTTTATATGATTTTAATTCAAGCACAGTATCTTTGAAGATCTCCTTTGAACCTGTTTACTTTTATTTAACGACAAGAGCATTTATGGTATTTTTATAAAACAGGCAGATTTCTTTAGCAACAATGAGGCATTTGTAGAACCTTTAACATTTTTTTTTGTCCATGGCAATAAGATTACTAGTTAAAATCTACTGGGTGGTATCACAACGACCTGGACAAGTGAACACAAACAATATCAAATACACCAGTTTTGTCAGGGCTATTGTATTAGTGTGGAGCAAGAAGAAATGAAAAGTTGTACACGGGTGAAATTTTGGTGCCTTGCTACTGTGAATATTGAATTTAGCAGTTTTCCCAATGTATTTTCCTCTTTTTCTAGAGATTTCACATATGTTTCATAAACTTACCTGGAGAATATATCATTCACTTGGGTATTTAGTGTTAGAGGTAGCAACTAAACACTAAAAAATAACCTTCAATGATTAGCACAGTCAAAAATCGAGTACATGAGTTAGACTTGTTGCTGCCTGGCCACATGCCTTTGGGTGAGTCACTCTACCCTATTTAACCTCATTTTCCTCAGCTACAAGGTGAAGGAAATGTGCCCAGTTGATCTTAAATATTCCTTCTAGGTCTATGATTCAATGATTTCCCCTGTGAAGTTTTACTTGTAGAGTAGATCTAACCCTGTTGAGTACCCAGTTTTTGTTGGTTTTTTTTTCCTCAAAAGCTTCCTGATGGTTGATATTTTGGTGTTTCTTTGGGCTGTGTGTCATTTTTGAAAGCAAGAGTCAAATCAAAATAAAGCTAACACATATCAAAGATTTAGTCAAAAAGTGAACTCCACGGTATTTTCTTTGGTCAATACAGCATCTGTCTAATCTCCTGCAGTTCACTGTCTACAAGACTGTTACTGGTGTCAAAATAATGACTTTGAAGCACTGTAAGTTCATCAAAGATTTAAGTCTGTTCAGTAAGTTATGCTTATTGTGTCAGAAAAATATGGTAACAGAGTTGAGACAGCTTTCTAGTCTACCTCTGAGGAATTGTTCCCAAGGGGACAGTCCAGTGACTATTAGCATTATAGTGTGTGGTCAGTGTGTCCCAGGTGGAAGACCCACCAAAGGCCAAGCAAACAGCTGCCCTGTCTCAGCAGCTCACTGAAGCACAGCTACTTGTCCAGCTCCTTCCATATCCTTTGAATTCCCTAATTTACATCCCAAGGGGGGAGAAAGAGAGGCAAGAAGACACTATTTATCTGGCAATAAGGATTTCTATATTTAGTTACATACCCATGGAGATGAAATGCCTTTGATGTGTATACTTTTTTATTGGCATAATAATAGAGCATGACTTTAAGATCATATAGAATATGGGGGGTACCTGGGTGGCTCAGTCGGTTAAACGTCTGACTTTGGCTCAGGTCATGATCTCACTATTCATGAGTTTGAGCCCCGCATCGGGCCCTGTGCTGACAGCTCAGAGCCTGGAGGCTGCTTCAGATTCTGTGTCTCCTTCTCTCTTGGCCCCTCCCTTGCTCACACTCTGTCTCTCTCTCTCTCTCAAAAATAAACATAAAAAAATTAAAAAAAATCATATAGAATATGGGAATATGTCCTAGTTGTTATGAGTTCTGAAATGTAATAGAATATAAATACACAATAGCATAAATATCTTCCTTTTCCTCATAACAAAATACACTGACTACAACTCTCAGTATTCTGGATAGTTTGAGGTTACATCAGAGTGACAGGGAGTACTTCACAATTAGGGAATATAAGATATTCTTCTATTTTTTTTAATCCACTTGGCATATGTCGTGCACATATTTTAACCCAAAGTAACAATGTTCAGAATAACATAGCAGGGCCTCTAGAGATTCTTTATACTGTGTTTACACGAGAGAAATACAGGCATATCTCAGAGATTTTGGAGTTTGGGTTCCAAACCACCCCACAAAAAAGCAAAATCACAGTAAAGCAAATCAAATAATTTTTTTGTTTGTTTCCCAGTGCATATAAAAATGTTATTTATACTACCCTGTAGCCTATTTAGTATGCAATAGAATTATGTCTAAAAACAATGTATATACATTAACTGAAAGATACTTTCGTGCTAAAAAGTGCTAACCCTTAGTGAGTTGTTATTTTTTTTGCTGGTGCAAGGTCTTGCCTTGATGCTGATGGCTGCTGACTGATCAGAGTGGTGGTTGCTGAAGGCTGGGGTGGCTGTGGCAATTTCTTTATTGTAAGACAACAGTGAAGTTTGCTGCATCAATTGATTCTTCTTTTCACAACCCATTTCACTGTACTGTGTGATACTGTTGGATAGTATTTTATCCACAGTAGAACTTCATTCAAAATTGGAGTCAGTCCTCTCAAACCCTGCTGCTGCTTTAGCAACTAAGTTTACATAATATTCTAAATGCTTTGTTGCCATTTCAACAATCTTCCCAGCATCTTCACCAGTAGCAGATTCCACCTCAACCACTTTCTTTGCTCATCCATAGAAAAACTCCTATCTGTTCAAGTTTGATCATGAGATTGCAGCAATTCAGTCCCATCTTCAGCCTCCACGTCTAATTCTAATTCTCTTGTTATTTTCACCACATGTGCAGTTACTTCCTCCACTTAAATCACGAACTCCTCGAAGTCATCCATGAGAGTTGGAAACTTCTTCCAAACTCTTGCTCATGCTGATATTTTGAACTCTTCCCATGAATCACAAATGTTCTTCATGGCATCTAGAAAGGTAAATGCTTTCCAGCAAGCTTTCAGTTTACTTTGGCCAAATCCATCAGAGGAATCACCGTCTATGACAACGATAGCCTTACAAAATGTATTTCTTAAGTAATAAGGCTCGAAAATCAAAATTGCTCCTTGATCTATGGGCTGCAGAATGGATATTGTGTTAGTAGATATGAGAACAACATCAATCTCGTCCATCTCCATTGGAGCTCTTGGGTGACCAGGCACACTGTCAACGAGCAGTCATATTTTGGAAGAAATCTTTCTTTCTGAGCAGTAGGTCTCAACAATGGGCTTAAAATATTTAGTAAACCATGTTGAAGGAAATGCACTATCATCCAGGCTTTGTTGTTCCACTTATAGAGCAAAGGCAGAACAGATTTCATGTAATTCTTGAAAGCCTTAGAATTTTCAGAATGGTCAGTGAGCACTGGCTTCAGCTTAAAGTCTCCAGCTGCATTAGCGCCTAACAACAGAGTCAGTCTGTCCTTTGAAGCTTTAAAGCCAGGCACTGACTTCTCTCTAGTTATGAAAATCTTAGATGGCATCTTCTTCCTGTAGAAGGCTATTTCATCTGCGCTAAAAATCTGTTGTTCAGTGTGGCCACCTTCATTAACGATCTGAGCGAGATCTTCTGGACAACTGGCTGCAACTTCTACATCAGCACTGGCTGCTTCACCTTGTACTTTTCTGTTAGTGGAGATGGCATCTTGCCTTAACCTCATAAGCCAACTTCTGCTAGCTTCCAACTTTACCTCTGCAGCTCCCTCACCTCTCCCAGCCTTCACAATACCGATGGGAGTTAGGGCCCTGATCTGGACCGGTCTTCTATCCGGACCACTAAAACTTTCTGGGAGTCAGCAATAGGGCTGTTTCTCTTTCTTATCATTTGTGTGTTCACTGTGTATCACTTTTAATTTTCTTCAAGAACTTTTTCTTTGCATCCACAAACTGTGTGATGCAGCCTAGCTTTCAGCTCATCTCGTCTCAGCTTTTACATGCCTTCCTCGCTAAACTCAATCATCTCTAGCTTTTGATTTGAAGTGAGAGACATGTGACTCTTTCACCTGAACACTTAGAGGCCATTGTAGGGTTGTTAATTGGCCTAATTTCAATATCGTTGTGTCTCCGGGCGAGGGAGGCCCAAGGAGAGGAAGACAGATGGGGAGATGGCTGGTCGGTGCAGCAGTCAGAAGACTATTAAGTCCACCTTATACGGGCGGGGTTTGTGATATCCCAAAAACAATTACAATAATAACATCAAAGATCACTGATCACAGAGCATTACAATGAATATGATAATAATGAAAAACTTAGAAATATTATGAGAATTCCCAAAATGTGACACTGAGACACAACGTGAACAAATGGTGTTGGAAAAATGGCATTGATAGACTAGCTTGGTGCAGGGCTACCACAAAGCTTCAGTGTGTGAAAACTGCAGTATCTGCAAAGCACAATAAAGTGAAGCACAATAAAAGGAGGTGTGCCTGTCTACAGATTTTAAGTCTCTCATTGAACTCCAGAAAATGGTCAATTTCTTTATTTTCTGGTTGACCACACTAAACCTGTCCCTTTTGATAGCATTCAAATATAGGCATTTTGCATTATCTCTAGAACACAAAAAATTCAACCAAGGAAGCAGTTTGTGAAACCATATTCAATTACCTCTATTATGAGTTCAACTGAGTTTTATCTCTGAATGTCCTATTTTCTATTCTTTATAATATGCAAGGCATCTGGAGTCATTCGGGAAATAGCTGGGGACACCAAACTTAAATATATAGACAAAATGTATTCCAGCTCATACTGAAAAAGAAAAGACAGAATTAAAATGTCACCCTTTTGCAACCCCTAATGAACAAATGGATTAAGCCATCAACAGCTGTTAACATCACAAAAGGAGCTACAATCACCTATTTATGTGCCTTCTAATGAAAGAACACATCACTGCCTATAAAGTATTCTTGCCGAAAAGATTAAGTGAATTTGATCATGCCTTTAGATCTAACAACCCGTTTATAGGAAATAAAGGATTACAGAATATGTTAAATGGCACATCAGGGGAATAATCAGCAAAATTCAAACTAGGGGAAGTTCCCCAGGGCAAATGGTTTGCCTTCTTAAACAAATAAACTGAAAGGAAAAAGAAAAGAAATGCAAAGAGAATCCTAAAGATTAAGAGACATTTAAGGGGCGCCTGGGTGGCTCAGTTGGTTGAGCGTTCCACTTCCGCTCAGGTCATGATCTCATGGTTCGTAAGTTCGAGCCCCACATCGGGCTCTGTGCTGCCGGCTGGGAGCCTGGAGCCTGCTTTGGATTCTGTGTCTCCCTCTCTCTCTGCCCCTTTCCTGCTCATGCTCTGTCTCTCTCTGTGTCTCAAAAATGAATAAATGTTAAAAACAATTTTTTTAAAAAAAGAGACATTTAAGAAATACAGTGTACCAACTAATCACACCAAAAGAATCTAAGATGAGTCCTGATTCTAAGATATAATTGACAAAATAAAAAGCAGCTTCTGTTGTTTGGGGACTGGTCTGATGCTCATAGCAAGGCCATCTTGTCCTCTGGTGGTAACCATCTCACTTTCCTGTTATTTTTTTCCTCCAGTTGAATCCTTGCAGTATCTGAAAATATCACTGTCTTCACACAAAAGTTTCACAGTGAAAACTAGTGCGCTATGTTTACCTGGAGAATTCTGATACTTTTCAATGAGCTGCTCTTAGAACCCTGTGTTAACACATAGACAATAGGGTTGGGATACACTTCAGGGTGGGGTTTTCTCTTGGCAAATCAGGAAAGCCTGGATACTTGGCAAATTCCTTGGGATCCCCTCTTTCTCAGTCTTTCTCTCTCTCTTTTTCATGATTTGCTTAAAGAACACTTGAATTTTGTATTTTCAGAATAGCTTTAAGTGTGCAACACATTCAGACTAACACAAAAGAAATAAAATGCCACAACACCTATTCATTCCCCCACTGCGTGGCCCCTTATTGAGTAGTGAACAGGCACAGATCTAGTGCCCAGCGTCCTGCAGGGAAAGCTTCCTTCTTCTCCATGTTTAGGATTGTAAATGAGTTTAAAATCTCCTGTGAAATGCTCTTATATCAAAGATTGTTTGTATACCTTATGAGTCAAAACCCCAAAAGTGAAAAAAAAATATAGATGCCGCCATACATAAAAGGATTAAGTACTTTTTCAGAAAAAGTACTTTTTTTAGAAAAAAACTGTGTGTGTGTGTGAGAGAAAGAAAGAGAGACAAGAGATAGCTATCACCAGATAAAATATTTATTTTATTTGTCGTCTTTTATATTTAGAGTATATACTTTAGAATGATTTCACAAGGGGGTAAATAATTGATGACTTCACATAAAATATTTTAGCATTTTGGTAATAGACTAAAAACTGCCTATACAAATGTATACATATACAAATACCTACACAAATGTAGCGTATCTGTGATACAGCTTTTACTTCAGTTCACTTATCACAAATTGAATTTGTACATTCATTACTTATGCCAGTTTTGAGAAGGTAATGTATATTTAGCTACAACAGAAATATTTGCATTCTATTTTTCCTTTTCCGCGGTATTTTCTTAAGGTCTATTTAAAAACTATTTTGTCAGATGTTGCAAATATTTCTCAATAATTCATGTTTACATTATATGATATTTTTCTAAGAATTTGATGTTTTTCAAAAGTCATGGTAAATAAAAGACTCTTGTGAATGAAAGTGACAAAATCTGAATATAATTTACAGTTTGTGACTATTCTGTTTACATGAACATAGAATGAAAACTTTGTATTTTCTGTAAGTCAAGCTATACAAAATTTACTGGATTAACATATTATTTTCTTTATATGATTTCTTCGGGTGCTGTAACTTCTGCTTCAAAGAAGAAAAAAGGTATAAATAAAAACTGGTTAAAACTCAGAGGTCTTTTCTATGTAGTACTATTGCTGAGTATTTTTAACTCACTGCAAATTGATCCATTTCAATACAATGGAAACACCTCTGCTTTTTAATAATTCAGTAGTTTTACTAGGCTTTAAATACTCTATCTATTGCAAAGAACTTGCCATGTAGTTTACAAGTTTGTATTTGCACCAAACTACCTGATAATTCAGTCTAAATGCTCAAATGTAAAAATCTTGCCATCAGCAATATAAAGAGTTACTGGTTCCATATTATACTATTTGACCCAGAAAATATTTAAGAATTTTCCTGAAGATGGTGTTAAGCTTTAGTTTAATTGTAGAATAATTAAATACTTAATTGTTTAATTAAAAAATAGTTTAATTGTAGAAAAAAATCACATGATGTAATCTTTTAAGTTAAAAAAATTTTTAAAAACCTCATATAAATCACATTTGAATAATCAATGTTAACATAGGAGAGCAAATCTCTAGGTGATCTAGATGAACTTAGAGATTTTCAGGTTTTTTTAAAAAATTGCATTAAAATACACAGAACGTAAAATTTACTATCTTAACTCTTTTCAAGTGCGCAGCTCAGTCAGTAGGGTTAAATACATCCACATTGTTGTACAGTCTCCAGACTTTTTGACCTTGCAAACTAAAACTCTGTACTCATTAAATAACCACCCCTTTCCCTCTCCCAGCACTTGGAAAACCACCATTCTGCTTTCTGTTTCCATGAGTTTGACAACTCTAGATACCTCGCACTGTGGAATCATGACAATTTGTCTTTTTATCGCTGGCTTATTTTACTCAGCATAATGTTCTCAGAGTTTACCCATGTCTTAGCCTATGTTAGAATTTCTTTGGTTTTTAGGGCTGAATATTCCGCTGTATGTATATAAACATCAACAGGACTATTAATATGGTGAAGTCACTGCTCCCAGTGAAAGCGAATGCTGTGTGTGTCAGATCAGCGTGCTGCATTTTGTTTATCCCTTTATTTGTCAACAGGCATTTGAGTTGTTTACACCTTTCGGTTATTGTGCATTATGCTATTATGAACATAGGTATACAAATATATCTTCAAGATCCTGTTTTCACTTCTTTTGGAAATACGCCCCCAAATGGAATTACTAGATCATACGGTAATCCTATTTAAAATTTTTTGAGATGCCACCATACTGGTTTCCATCACAGCCGCGCCATTTTTACAGTCCCATCAGCAGTGGATAGGGTGTCTATTCAGTTTTGAAGTCCTTATGATCCTTTTTGTCAAATGCATATTTAAACAAATCGCATTTTAGTGGAAAGTGGAGGAAAACTCTAGCACAGGTCCGAGAGCTACCTAGAAGTCTTGAGAGCTACAAAAAAATTCCCCCACAGTGACTCTTTCAAATCTACTAAGTACCAAATATTCCATAAAGAAATAAAAGTCTGTGCACTGACAATGATGAATACTTTCAATATAGAAGATAACCCACTATCAAAGGAAGAAAGCATCATAGATACCAAAGTTTCAGGACTAAAATTGTACATGGAAAGCCTCCAGACTTGCTTCATTTCCCCCACTGCAGAATGGATTCATCAAGACTACCGTATTTGAAAACATCCTACCTTCCAGTCTAAACGCTCCTTCTACTTATAGAATGAACATCTGATTTGCACAGGCCTGGGTCACTTCCTCTCTGCACCTCACCTCCTCCAGCTGCAGTTTTGTGGGCTGCAGGCTGCATCCGGTGACCCGCAGGCCACCACCTTCTCTCAGTCTCCCTTTTCCATTATCTATTGCATCAGGGAACTCAATGGCGCTTTGTATTTAATTGTCTTAGTTAATGAATCCTCTCATATTTACCAAATTAATCCTCAATATCTTCTGTTTCTTCCAAGAAAACTCATACCTTATCTTTCACTCATTCCTTTAATCTCTCCGGCTGTCACAAATGCACATTTTGTCAGAGAATTTGTCTTGAGATATGAGGCAACTACTTTAAAAAACATATTTAAGAAAAAAAACAATAAAAGAACGAGTATATTTATGCCTTTATCCTTATGGGTAAACGCTTCATTCATGCAATTCTCAATTTTCTAGCTACTTCAGCAATATCTTTACGTATTTTGCTGAATATAAGGTCATGTGATTTTAAAACTGATTGCTTTCGTATTCCAACATTGATGCTGCTATTAATTATGGGTTTATTTGTACCTACACGCACATTCACAGCTTGGCTAAATAGCCTTTTGTGAGCTGGTTTGATTCCTAATGACCATCTCTAAAAATTGGGACCAAGAGTAAATTTTTCCCATAAAGATAATTAATGATTTTCGGCAACTTGTTTTCCTAAGACAAAATTAGGATGAGAAATGAAAACTCTGGGCCTAAACAATACAGGGTAACGTAAGCCACATCAACAGGACTATTACTAAGGTGAAGTCGCCGCTCCCAGTGAAACCGAATGCTGTGTGTATGAAATCAGCATGTTACATGGAATCCACCTCTGAATTGAAGGGATTCACACATTCATTTAAGCAACTTTTAGAAAACTCAAAGTGATAAAAAACCAAAGTTGGGATGCCTGAGAAAGGGAGAAATTGATCTTTAGCAAGTGAACAAGAATAAAATTCAGGTAGAACAACAACAACAAAAACCGAAAACCAAAAACCAAACAAAAACAAAACAAAGACAAATAAACAAGAATGCCATATACCAGCACAGATACCACATGGAAGCAATGAAATCTCTGTCCTTTTGAAAATACTTTCAATTTTGCATTTCTTCAGCTGAAAAAAATCCTAGTATGATTCACGTATACATTCTAAAGACACCTTGTTTTTCCTCAGTTTCCTGAGAAGCATCTACTGGAGTTACTGGGTGGGAATGTTTCATGGGTAGAATTACAGGGACCTCATAAGAGCACATGTGCGAGTGATTGAATCATGTCACCAGTAACTACCAAAACAGCCATAAAACCTGTGGGGTTTGGCTTGACTTCACAATAAATAAAGACAAATTGGAAGAATTCCTCTAAACTATTCCTTAGTGTGAGAAAAATGTTATGTCAAAATTTCAATTTAGATGAGACCAGAACTAAATTAAATACCTGGGAATTGGTCCTGTTCCCAAGGCTACCGAAACTCCAAGTTTCTGACAATATTCTTGTACTGCAATATAGAAGGAGGCATGCCGGAAATGGGCTGTCTGCCCTTGTTGAGGAAAATTGACCTGCTTAAAGTTATGTCCTCTCAAGGAATTCTCCATTTCTTGATAATGCTATTACATAATAAAAAGGAAAGGGATCATATAAGACATTATCTTGATTTAAAGTTTAAAAAATAAAATATTGAGAGGATCAAAAAAATGTCTCATATTCTTGAATGAAAGAAACCAATAAAATAAGCAGTGAAATATGACAAAGTAATATATGGAACAGTAATAATTATGTTTACATTAACTGAGTGCTTGTAATATCTATTCTAAAATATATTCATGTATTAGTTTATTAGATCCTCTGCACAGATGAGAAAAAAATATGCTTATTTACAAATGAGAAAAATGAAGGTCAGAAAAGTTTAAAAATATGCTGGTGCCTGCTGGCTCAATCAGAAGAGCATGTGACTCTTGATCTTGGGGTCATGAGTTTGAGCTCCACGTTGGGTGTTGGGTGTAGAGATTACGTAAACAGACAAACAAACAAATTAAAAAAATTTTATTTTCCTGAGGTCATACAGTAAAATTGTGTCTGGAATATTGTAAGTACTCAATAAAATATTAGCAATTATGTGTCAGGAGAGAGAAAAAAAACTTGAACCCAAATGTATCCATCAGGAATCTTTTAAGTGTAAGGGAATTTGATATAGGGAATTTGATGCTTATAGTAGTATTATATAATTATTATAAAAAACCTGGAAAAATTATGAAAGTGGAAAGAAGGAGAAAAAAAGTCACTAAGAGTTCATGGCCCCAAATCAATCACTTCATAAACCAGACAGAGAAAGACCAATACTGCATGGTATCACTTATATGTGGAATCTTAAAAAAGAAAAGTCAAATTCATAGAAACAGAGAATAGAAAAGTGATGACCAGGGCCTGGGGGTAGAGAAAATAGGGAGAGGTTCATAAAAGGGCACCCACTTGTCGTTATAAGATGAATGAGGTCTAAGGATCTAATAATATGAGACATGGTGACTATGGTCAATAACACTGTCTTGTATAATTGAAATGTGCCAAGAGTGTAGAACTTAAATGTTCTCACCCTTAAGCACCCAAAAAGGTAAATAGGTGAGGGGTCCCATCTGTGAGGTGTCCCATCTTTTCTTATCTGAACAAGAACATGGTTCTTGTAGCTATCCCATCTTTCCCTGCATCCTAAGTTTTTGATCTTTCTACTGAGTCATTCCATCTTCAAGCAAAAATGTTGCAATCTCCTTTTCTTAAAAGCAAACCTTCTTTGATGCACACCCTCCTCCAGCTTCTGTCGGGTTCATGAATTCCCTTTTCCAGTCAGATTTGTGACTTGCTGCCTCCACTTCATCTCCTCCCTCTGTCTTTTGAATCCTTGCCTTTCATTCATTTATTCAACATGGTCTTTGGAATCAGTACAGGATAGCATTGTGCTAGACACAGTGGTCAGTTACTGTTGGAAACTGGCAAGACTTTTGTTTCAGAGGGATTCTTCTGCAAAGACATAGCTCTTGTTTAGACACAGAGTCAAAGGCATATGAGGTGAAAAGCATGGAGATAGGGGAGGGAAGGACAAAGGGAGCTATTACCAAGGAAATTATTTTGGAGTTCACTGACAGAGAAGAGAAAATGGGGTCTGAGGCAGACAGGTCTAATTGTGAGCACAAAGCACTTTTGTGGTCGCCTGCAGAGTTGATTCTGACTAAGATTCACACTTGGCTGATACATCCAGGAAAGCAGGAATCATGAAGAAAGATACAGGTCCTGGAAAAATTCTGAAGTGGTGAAAACCCCTTGCTTGAGTAATTGAAAGCTAAACTGGACCAAGCACTATGAAATATAATTTGGCCCTCTTCTCCAGGGAATGGAGAAAATGATCTAATAGGTCTTTTCCATCTCTGCTTTCTGTGACCTTTGGCTGTTAACATCAGTTTTCCTCGTTATGTCAAAATGAATTGCCTATTTACCACTGAACTCTAGAAGGCATTTTTTTTCTCCCTAGGTAAGACAACAACCTAGCATTTGCTACATGCACTTCATTTCGACTTAATCAATGTGCCAAGGAGTCATTTTAAAATGGGTGATATTATTTCCAGGAAATTTTGCTTACTTGCTGGGTGCATGCTTTCCCTTCACTGTCAAGCCAGAGCTTCCCCAAATTCTAGAAGAAATTCCAAAGAGAATGTAAAATATATTTGCAAAATGGGAAGCAAAATGAAGTGATATGGCCTTTAAATTGCCAATAGCCTCCATAGTGAGGTTATTTATTAGTACTGGAATCTGCTCAGGCTAGTATTTGCCATGACAGTAAAAACTGAAAAACAGTGATGCAGGATGACTGCATTTATATTCTACAGTATTGCATAAATTTCTCTTTTTTAGGCAGGCAGAAGAAATAGAAATTATTTAAATTTCTTATGAAGCAGTAAATAAATGGTGTTTCTTGCAGATTATATATATATATGTATGTATATATATGTATGTAGATGTATATATATTTCACACACATATACATATGTGTATATATCACTTCTGTCACTAAGAATAAGTGAAAGTTGCCTCATTCATAATTTACAAAAAAAGTCATTGTTTCCTTCACAGTCTTGATTAAATGAGGCAATAAATCATATGTCTAAAACATGCCAGGCATCTGCCAAGGCAAAAGTTGGCTCAGAAAGTGACAAGCACAGAATTGTAGAGCAGTAGGAGTTTTATAGTCTGTCACTGGCATGACAAGGAATGATAAAGGGTAGCATTATGTCTCCTCTACTGATAGTCCAGCCACATATTTTCTACTGTAATTCTTTTCTTTGGCCCTCTTTATCTTCATTTAAATGGGATGCATCTCCTTGAGCTGAAGTAAAGACATATATTTTCTTTGCTAATGAAGTGTCTCCCATGGTCCCAAGATTATTTTCACACTTGATGAAGTTCATCTGGGGGGGGGCATGGTCAGTCAGTGTGCTGCAGATGGAGATAGACACGATGTTGGTTTTCCTACTCTCTGTGGACAGACAAGCCTTGGATTGCTGGAGAGATTTGTTTTTCCCAGTTTTCTCATAAAGATCGTTTAGGCTATAGATTCTGACTGTCCCTCAAAATTTATGTTAGACCAAATCTCTGTTTTTGAATGTGAGACAGCACTCCCTAGTTATTTCATTAAGTTGAGAATAAACAAATACAAATAAAAGATAATAAAACATCAATTAATTAAACTAAAAATTAACAAGTTATGGTCAATGCTAGAAAAGAAATGCCTCTCTTTGAACAACCCATCAACAAATAAAATGTAATTAAAATGTGGTGCGAGGCAGTAATACAGTGAGTGAATGGTGGGAAACATAGGGCACAATACTCTGGGTTTGGTCGTTGACAAACTCAGCAAAGATATAGTAAATTTTCAGATGGGGAGATAATCAGTACCTCAAAATAGGGTTCATTTATTCAGAGTGTTTGATATAGATGGCATCAGGATCCTGAAAGGGAGGATGCTGGAACTTGAATTGGATGAATAAGATTTACACAGATGAAGACGAGGAAAGGAAGGTGAAGTCTTGCAAATGAAATTATCGAAGGGCAGGGAAAGAACAGTCCTGAGATGGCCCTTTATTATAAAAACACAACGAAAAATGAAACAACTGACCAAACAACCAACCAAACAAGAATCTCTGCTTGGATAGCCCTTTATAAAAAAGATGCAAACTATGCAATTTTGTGAATCTGGAGGAAACCAAAAACACAAAAACAAACTGTATTTTCCATCTCGTCTTCTTCCCCTTAGTGGCTATAAATCCTAAATGTTTTCACTTTCATATTGATATTTTTGGAAACCAAATAATACATGCACAGGCAAACTATTTAATACAAAGGAGTATATATTGACAAATAAACCCACTTCATGCCTCCAGTACTCCATTTTCCCTTACTAGAAGTAACCCCTTTGACTAATTTTTTAGTCTATATTTTTAGGATGTTTCCTAAACAGGAAATATATCCTATATTTTTAGGATGTTTTAAGCATATAGAATAATATATACATATATATACATATGTACACATATATACACACACATATACATATAATTCTATATATTCTATTTGCCTAAAATGTCCTAGAGATACATATAAATTACATATCAATATAAACAAAATATATAAAAATTATTATGCATATACATATACATATAAATGAATTTCTACCATAATATTTTAAATGCAAAGGGGATTTCTTTTGAAAATCTGGCCCTATATTGTACTATTGGCCAGAGAAATACCCTTCATTTATTTATGCTTATTAAAAAAATGTTTTTTTTAAGTTTTATTTTATTTTTTGAGAGACAGAGAGAGACAGAGTACAAGCAGGGCAGAGGCAAAGAGAGAGGGAAACACAGAATCCAAAGCAGGTTCCAGGCTCTGAGCTGTCAGCACAGAGCCCGATGTAGGGCTCGAACCCACGAATGAGAGATCATGAACCTAGGCTGAAATTGGACACTCAACTGACTGAGCCACCCAGGCACCCATATTTAGTCTCATTTTGTACTTAAGACAATTTCCTTTTCACCATATGGTTGTGGTGAATTCTCATGAAATGTAACTAACAATCATCACTAGAAGAATCATGAAATATCTCAAATGGTTCCGATATTGTCGAGTTATCCTGGGAGAGACACCAACATGGAAAAGCCAAACCAGTCTGTGCCACCTGGGACTTGTACCATCTAGGTCTTATGATCTTTGGATCAAAATCTCATGGATAGAAACTTGCCAAGGTTTCTAACAAAAAATCAACTCCTAGCAAAATGTCAAGAGTAAATACGAGGGTAGCAGAATCCAATGTGCCTTTTAAGTTCTTTATTGAAAGTCCAGAGCTAAATCTGAATGGGGACAAAAAAGGCAAGTCACAAAGCATTAATTTCCAATACTTATGGCTATGTTATATGAAATGACATGTTCAGAAAGATGCCTACAAGTTATACTGGGCAGTTTTTTTTTCCTGAAAATGAGTTCCAAATAAACTTTAGGGTCACAATTAGGTACTAACTTTTTTGGACAAGGAACACTTACATTAGTTCAAGCAAAAGGTATGTTTCACGGGACCCTAAAGCAGGAAGGGTAACCTGGGTTGTCCTAAAATTCATCTTCATTTTATGGATTTGAAGACGAGGGATTTTGGAGGATAAACAACTGACTCAAGGTCTTAGGCTCTAGTCTATGTAAAGTCTGTATCATTTTCGGTGCATTGTGGCATCACAAATCAACCTAAGGACAAAATATTGAAAAATCCCCATATTGAAAACCCTTTCATTGGCTAAACTCATTGTCTTTCTCCAATATGTAATGAGTAGTATTTCTCAAGTTCCTGCATTCTAATATAGTGTTCTACAAGGAACACAAAAGTAATTCTTTGTCTCTTCTCTGCTCCATTTACTTACCTCTACTTAAGAGGGACCATGAGGGAAGGGAAAGAAAAAATATATAGTTACAAACAAAGAAGGAGACAAACCCTAAGAGACTTTTAAATTCAGAGAACAAACTGAGGGTGGAAGGGGGTGAGATGGGGGGGCATGGGGAAAATGGGTGATGGGCATTGAGGAGGGCACTTGTTGGGATGAGCACTGGGTATTTTATGTAAGTGATGAATCACGGGAATCTACTCCCGAAGCCAAGAATACACTGTATACACTGTATGTTAGCTAACTTGACAATAAATTTTATATATACATATATATTTATATGTATACATATAAAGAGCTTTCCTGGTTTACAGTTGTTGTGTGTTTCACGGTTTACAATGTAATTGTTGCCTTAAAGTCTGTCACTCCCAACTAGTCTGTGAATATGAGAATAATGCCTGGCACATTGTAGGCATTCGGAGGATTGTTAATTGAAGTATAATTGAATCACAGTAGCCCCTTTACACACCAGAGGCAATTTTCTTTTCTCTTGTAGTAGTTAAGATGTGGAAAGACATTATGATTTGAAAGGAGAGTTTTAGACACAATGATTAGATTAGTATTTTTCTGCAGTGTTAATTAGGCATTAGTTTGAAAAGCAGTCTAGGGTGAGATTGTGGTAGATATCCGATGTCAGGTTAAATAAGGAATTTATCTAATGGATAATAGGAAACCAGCAATGAGTTCTAAGCAATATGATTTTGTAGTACTATAGATAAAAAGTACTAAGAACTTAAATTAGAGTGGTAACATTTTGAAGAATCAACAAATGTAATGAATATTTGCTTAGAAAGGATTCATCTTTATTATTTTTAGTAAGGTTAATGAGGTCCAGAGAGAACAAGAAGCCTGTCTATAATTGTAGAGCTGGGATTTTAATCAATTTTCTTATCTAGGCACCTCAGTGTTAAATTGAAGAGTCTGAGATTGTCCACCTTTTGGAATAAGGTCCTCACTTCACTTGCTCTGAGAACTGAAACAGCACTGTCCAGAGAAGGGTACTCATTTCACTACTTTAAGCTCATATTCCTCTACACATCGCTGAGACCAGGCCAGTCATTGTCTAGCTCTCAGGCAAGTTCCAGCACCAAAATATCTTGGTCCACGTTAGGATACTTGAGGCCAGTCAATTCCACTATATCTCTCATTTCATGTGTAATCCATGGTCAACATCCACAAACAATATGTATATATCCAAATTTATTATATCTACCTTCTCTCCATCCCTCAGCTTCTTAATGCATGTATTGACCTGGTTTTTCCTACTTTTGAAACCTCTCTTCCCCAAGTCTTTCACTTGTATCCCCATAGCCCTTGCTCTTATCATGAATATATCCCTATATTCTCAAATTTGTAAGCAACGTCTTTCTCCTCTCTCTCTCTCTTTCCCTTTCTCCTTCTCTCTCTCTCTTTCAGAGAACACAACTCATAACCACACTTGAAGACGTCCTCTGAGGAAACCACTCAGATCTTCCAAATTCCATATCTTAGAGCCAAGAAGGAAGCACCTTTTTGCTGCTTTTAGGTGATTATTCTTCTAGTCATGCCTTAGCCACCTCAGGCTGTTACAACGAAAACACCATTGAGTGGATGGCTTAAACATTGGGAGTTTATTTCTCACAGTTCTGGAGGCTGGGAAGTTCAAGTTTAAGTGGGCTGGCCAATTCTGTTCCCATTGTGGCTCTCCACTTGGCTTGCAGACAGCAACTTTCTCACTGTGTCCTCACATGGCAGAGAGAAAGTGCTGGTCTCTCTTCCTCTTCTTGTAAGGATCCTAATCACAAAATGGAAGTCCCACACTTGTAAACTAATGTAAATCTAATTAGCTCCTAAAGTCTCCACCTCCAGATGCCATCATATTAGGGCTTGGGGTTTCAACATATCAATTTTGGGAAGATACAAACACTCAGTCCATAACAGGTCATAAACCAGACCAAACTGAACAAGTCATTGGGCATTGATACTCAGCTGTATTGGGCTCTATCTCCATTACTGTTATTTATCAATTTATGGGTTTCTCTCTCTTCTCAACTAGGATATTGGGGCCAGACTGATTTCAAAATCTGCCTAGATAATTCATGTAACAACTTTGTTTCCTTGACTTCAGTAACACTTTCATTAGGCTTCAGTTACCTATTCTCAAGAAAACACCTTGTGTTGTACCCTCATGCTAAACTGCCCTGTTACACAGGAATAATAATTCTAGTGTCTGAATCTCAGACCACAGTTTCCTGTCATCTGCCTCTTTCTGTTTCTTGACCTTCTGGTTTCATCCTATTGTGTTCTTCATTTTCTTCCAACCCAAAGGTTTTCTCCCGGTACTCATTCCTTCTCTATGCAGCATAAATTCCATGGTTCAATAACTGAACAAACATTATTTTTTTCCTTTGACCCCACATTTCCTCTGCACACACTTGGCCAGACTTCATCTCTGGATCATATTACTGTGTACTTTGTTATTCCTAAACTAAAGCAGCAGAGTTGATGCTGAAGAAAATAAAATTTCTGTGCATATGGGCATCACCATAAACTGACATACTTCAATCTCAGCTGTGTCCTTGGAACCAAACATCAGCCCTCTCACTTGTTGGTGAGCTCCTTCTCCAGTTCCCTTTGATGAATAACCTTCTCCTGTCCCCTCGAGCTACTCTTCAGTTACTTCTCTTTTCACTATAAGTCAAAGATCTTGACTCATAATTTTCAGTGGAGGTTAAAATTAATTTCAGCTTCTCATCAGCTTGTTCATTTTTAAATCCTTAGTAAAGTGCTTGGTGTATCTTAGACACTCAATAAATATTGAATGAATAAATTTACCTTTTCCCTATCCACAAAATAATTGCAATGTACACTCAAACTTATCTAGTTTCAGAGAACGTGTTTTTCTGCCTTATAGGACCAACCTATTTGCCTGTGGCCTACACCCCAGGTCTTGTTGGCTTCTTTGGGACATGTTCCATTAGTTATTGTCTCACTCATATATTCAAATTCTTCCTCTATTGGCTGATTTTCTTTAGCAATAAACATTTTTAATTCTGTCTAATACTAAACTAATGAAAATATTCCTTTAAGATCTGAATTTCTCTTTAGCTAAATACAAAATGGTCTACTTTCTATCATCTCTAAAATCATTGCAAAGATGAATTTTACTCTTTAAGCACCATGATCTGGTTCCAACTTCTATCTCTGTTTGGAAACTGCTATTCAATAATTTCTAATTGCTAAAGAAATCACACATTTTAAAGTCCTTGCCTCACTGAACCTTACCACTTCTTCTGAAATTTCTTTGTTGGCTTTTATGAATCTGTGTTTCAAATCACTAGACATTGTCAAATGTCTCCTGCAGGGAAAAATCACCCCTGGTTAAGAACCACTGATCAATCAAAGTGGTTAATAACAATGAGAAAAAAGGAATGATTCATTAATTCCATTGTTAGGTTCTAGAAATGAGCTTTAATTTCAAATTAATCTGATCACGTTTTGAATAAGATCATTAGGTCTTGGAATCTGTACTTCTCCCAACCCCTACGACTCCCATTGACTTTGCTACTTAGCTGGGTAATTTGGCAAATTTCCTGGAAATTTGTCCCCCCCCCCCCCCCCCGCCTTTGTTCTGTTATTTACTTTCCCTGGAATTCAGGTGGAACAGCAGTAGCCTTGATGGGAAACCTTAACAGCAACCTGGAATACAAGGTCCTTGTGGGGGAAGACATGGGGGTTACTGATAGCTAATTGATCATGAAAGAAGGAAAATAAAACTTTTCAGAAGAACAATTCAAACTGTACCTAATTCACTTTTTGGTAAAGTACTGAAACTTGTGATAGCTTGGTCACTTTATGTACATGAATTCGGCTAATATGAAAATAGAAATTACCTCAGTAAAATTTTGAACCTTCATAACTTTTCATTTATACCATTTTATATTAAATAAAATTTAAGTTTTTCTGTATTAGCAGACTGTGCATATCCCATAAGAATGTGCCCCTTTCGAGCACCCTGGCAAAAGGACCTCTCTCCACCTGCTTTTAAGTTTGCTCCTTGGGTAAGCAATAATTGAGTATAAGGACATGCCCATGACAGTTTTGGAAAGAACTGATGTCTTTAGAGTGAAAAACTGAGCATGTGTAGACAGAGGAGTTTGCTGATTTCATTTGAGTACACTAGGACAAAATAAAATGCAAAACAAGACCTTAATAATCTCAGCCAAATATTTTTTATGCTAAAGTCTCTTATAAATTGGATGCAAGAAAATCATCTTCTTGACACGATGCTTAAATAAATAAACCAAGTCCCTAAAAGGAGAGGAAAATAGGTTACCCATTCGACTACAAAGAGAATGGTAACAATTATATCCTACTTGAAATTTGATTAAAACTTCACATTGTGTGACTAAACCTCACCATAGAGTGCTGTAGATATAGACAAAAGGGAAACACTCACTTTTGAGAAATACTTTGAACTTCCCATTTGTAAAGGATTTATGTTTTCTAAAGTTTCTTAAACCAGCTCAGTTGCCATGACTGGCAGACAGCCAGCTGATTAGAGAGAATTGGAGTTCAGGGATTTTTTTTTTCCCCATTACTGTCTGTAGTTTGCTTTATTTTGGAACCATTGGCTTTTTCTTCCTAGAGAATTCAAGGCACGCAATTCTCCATTTCCATTCAACTATGAAACTGTTAACTGGGCAGTAGTGGAACAAGGTTTCCCTTAAGTGATTCTGACTTTCTTCAGAAGCAAGACCATTGATCACCTTTAATCTTAATGGGTTGGAACTAATTTCTGAACACCTAAAGTTTCCTCAACTGGAAAGGAAATAAATTATAAGAAACACCAACAAAAACCCACATACAGTAAACATAAGCTCCAGAGAGTAAAAGTCATGTCTTAACCAAACAGATGATCAGTGATGATTAATGCCTTCTGCATAAATTTCTCCCTGGAAAACTACTTAGAAATTCTTTTTATGTAGCACTCACTGAATTTAACCTTAAAAAGACATCCTCTTCCCTATCACTCTGTTTTCAAAGTCTACTTTATTTTTCACATTAACTCTTATGACTATCCGACACATTATACATTTTCTTTTGTGGTTATTCTCTCTCTCTCTCCAACAGGATCTAAGTTTCATCACAGTAGGGACTTTGTCTTTCTTGACTGCTACCTAGAATAGTTCCTGCCACACAGTAGGGACTTAATAAAGCCATAAAATGAATAGAATCCCTAATTAGTAGGTCTATGTTTATCTTTTAAAGACATAATTCTATTTTCTTTTGAGTTTGCTGCTAGATCATTCATATTCAGCCTAATATTACTACATTATTGCCCTTGGCAACTACAGGTTAATTTATCATCTTTAGAATTAGAGACAGAGGAATGCAAATTTCTGTATTCAAAAGTAGAACTGTTCTCAAACTATCCCTTTAAGATAGTTGTGTATTCAGTAGAATCCGTTCACTATCTCTTTTGGCTATTTATTCAATTATTAAAGCCATGATCAAGCTTCCAGAATTTCTACCTTTTGAAATGTTACTCTTTTCTCTTTCATTATTGATGATTCCCTTTGCATATAATTGAAAACCATTATTTCCCTCTTGCTTTCTCTTTTTAGATTGAATAAATCTAGTTTAAATAAGGTAATGAATATGGAAATATTTTGAAAAGTATGAGATATTCTGAAGTTCTAAGTTTTTCTGCAAAGCTATTTTCTGAATCAGCTGATTTTTGCATATTTGTTTTCAGGAAAATTAACCTAATTATGTCATTTTATTTGTCATTATCTCATTCACCAATTTGCAGAGATTTTGTATTTTATTTAATTAATTTCTATCCTTTACATTAGGAAAAAGCTAAGAATAACATTGTTTCCAGAACACAGCTAGCATAGGAACCTTTCTCTGTTCTCCAGTGGGTTTGGTTTCATTTTATACCATTTACTTGACTATGAAGATATATACTAAATATGTACTCAGATGGAGGTATACTGGCATCAGTAAGAAAGCTATGGGATTTGCCAAATAGGTATGAATCTCAGCTTATTTTCCTTCTTAGGCAAATGATTTCTTCTGGTTTTGTCCTAAGGTTCAGAAGGAATGTGATGGTCACAGGCATTAGATGGGTGAGAGTAACTTCCCTAGTCATGTTTCTAGGAGATTTCCATAGCAAAAATCACTTTAAATTAATTAATTTTAAAAATTTGAGTATAGCACACAGCGCTACATTAGTTTCAGCTGTACACAATAGTGATTCATCAAGTTTATATATTATTCTATGCTCTTCACAAGTGTAGCTACCATCTGTCACCATACAACGTTATTGCAATACCATTGACTATATTCCCTATGATGTGCGTTTTCTTCCCATGACTTATTCATTCTATAATTGGAAGCCTATGTCTCCCACTCCTCTTCAACCATTTTTCCCACCTCCTCTCAAATGGAAAAGAAGGATGCACACACATTCAAAGGAATATTACACAGCCATAAAAAGATGAGATCAAGCCATTTGCAACAATGCAGTTAGACCTAGATCACTTTTATTTTTATAAGTAGCAAACAAACACTTCATCTAAATTGTGAATCAATAAATTATGAACATAATTTCTATCCTAGTGGTTCTCAATAGGGAGAGGTGTGGGAAAAGGTAGTGAATTTTAGAGTTCCCAGGAAAAATTTCCAACTATGCAATCCATCCGTTCTCATATGGCTCTTAGATAACTCCATTAGGTGTCTGTGACAGATGGAATAGTTGCCCCCTGAAGAAGTTCACATCCTGTCATATCAAGGCCTGTGAATGTGTTACTTTGCGTGGCAAAAGGGACTTTGCAGATATAATTAATTTAAGAAGCTTGCTGTGGGGAGATCGTCCTAGATTATCCAGGTGTGCCCAATGTAATCAGGCTTCCTTATAAAGGAGAGGGTAGGCAGGAGAGTCAGAGTAAGAAAGAGAGAAATTTGAAGATGCTATGCTGCTGACTTTGAAGATGGAAGGAGCCACGAGCTGCAGAATGTAGATTGTTTCTGGAAGCCAGAAAAGTCAAAGGCAGAGATTCTCTTAGGGTCTCCAGAAGGAATACAGCCCTGCCAACTCATTTGGACTTCTGATCACCAGAACCGTAATGTAATAAATTTGTGTTGTTTTAAGCGACTATGTTTATGGAAATTTGTTACAGCAGTAACAGGAAACTAATATAGTGGTGCTGACTGGCATGTGTGGTTTGGAAAAAGTTCTTGATGCTCCCGCTCTCAAAGAAAATCACAATTTTGATGTTTTACTAAGGGCTAAATAATGTACATTCAAAACAATGTTTTTTTCTTCAATTTAAGAATATTGATAAGGAAAAATGTTAGCCTGAGGGTTTGGTTTAAAAAGAAGTCTTAACCATTAAAAAAAAATTTAGAATATGTCCCTAATGGAGTAGTATAGTGAAACTTTACTTCTGTCTTCTCTACAACCCTACTCATGATGGAATTAAACTTATAGCTTAATAGATTTTGGATACTACCCCTTTATCAGATATGTCATTTGCAAATATCTTCTCCCATTCCATAGGCTGCCTTTTAGTTTTGTTGACTGTTTCCATTGTTGTGCAGAATATTTTTATTTTGATGAGGTCCCAATAGTTCATTTTCGCTTTTGTTTCCCTGGTCTCCGGTGAAGTGTCTAATAAGAAGTTGCTATGGTCAAGGTCAAAGAGGTTGCTGCCTGTGTTTTCCTCGAGGATTTTGATGGTTTCCTGTCTCACATTTAGGCCTTTCATCCATGTTGAATTTGTTTTTGTATATTGTGTAAGAGAGTGATCCAGTTTTATTTTACTGCATGTTGCTGTCCAGTTTTCCTAATACCATTTGTTGAAGACACTGTCTTTTTTCATTGGATAGTCTTTCCTGCTTTGCTAAAGATTAGCTGACCATCTAGTTGTGGGTCCATTTCTGGGTTTCTATTCTGTTCTACTGATCAATGTGTCTGTTCTTGTGCTGGTACCATACTGTCTTGATGACTACAGCTTTGTAATATAGCTTGAAATCTGGAATTGTGATGCTGCCAGTTTTGTTTTTCATTTTCAGGATTGCTTTGGCTATTTGCAGTCTTCTGTGGTTCCATACAATTTTTGGGATTGTTTGTTCTAGCTCTGTGAAAAATGCTGGTGGCATTTTTACAGGGTTTGCATTAAATGTGTAGATTGCTTTTGGTAATATAGACATTCTAACAATGTTTGTTCTTCCAGTCCGTGAGCATGGAATACTTTTCCATTTCCTTGTTTCCTCTTCAATTTCTTTCATAAGTGTTCTATTGTTTTCAGAGTACAGATCTTTTACCTCTTTGGCTAGGTTTATTCCTAGGTATCTAATTGTTTTTGGTGTAATTGCAAATGGGATCAATTCTTTGATTTCTTTTTCTGCTGCTTCGTTATTCGTGTATAGAAATGCAACCTATTTCTGTACATTCATATTATATCCTGTGACTTGGTGGAGTTAATGTATAAGTTCTAGCAATTTTTTGGTGCAGTCTTTTGGGTTTTCTACATAGAGTATCATGCTGTCTGCAAATGATGAAAGTTTGACTTTTAACTTGTCTATCTGGATGCCTTTTATTTCTTTTCGTTGTCTAATTGCTGAGGCTAAGACTTCTAATACTATGTTAAATAGTAATGGTTAGAGTGGACATCTTTGTCTTGTTCCTGACCATAGAGGAAAAACTCTGTTTTTCCTCATTGAGAATGATATTAGTTGTGGGTCTTTCATCTATGGCCTTTATGATGTTGGGATATGTTTCATCTATCCCTACTTTGTTGAGGGTTTTTACCAAGAATGGATGCTGTATTTTGTCAAATGCTTTTTCTGCAGCTGTTGACAGGATCATATGGTCTTATCCTTCCTTTTATTAATGTGGTGTATCACGTTGATTGATGTGCGAATATTGAACCAGCTCTGCAGCCCTGGAATAAATTCCACTTCATCATGGTGAATAACTTGTTTAATGTACTGTTGACTCTGATTTGCTAGTATGTTGTTGAGAATTTTTGCATCCATATTCATCAGGGATATTGGTCTGTAATTCTCCTTTTTAATAGGGTCTTTTTCTGGTTTTGGAATCAAGATAGTGCTGGGATCATAGAATGAGTTTGGAAGTTTTCCTCCTGTTTCTATCTTTTGGAATAGTTTGAGAACTATAGGTATTAACTGTTCTTTAATGTTATTTATTTATTTATTTATTTATTTATTTATTTATTTATTTATTTTTGAAGGAGAGAGAGAGACAGAGCATGAGCGGGGGAGGACCAGAGAGAGAGGGAGACACAGAATTCAAAGCAGGCTCCAGGCTCTAAGCTGTCAGCACAGAGCCTGACGCTGGGCTCAAACTCACAAACAGTGAGATCATGACCTGAGCCAAAGTCGGACGCTTAACTGACTGAGCCACTAGGCGCCCCTTAACTGTTCTTTAAATGTCTGGTAGAATTCCCCTGGGAAGCCATCTAACCCTGGACTTTTGTTTGTTAGGAGATTTTTTATTACTGTTCCAGTTTTTTTTTTTGCTGGTTATGTATCTGTTGAAATTTTCTATTTCTTCCTGTTTCAGTTTTGGTAGTTTGTATGTTTCTAGGAATTTATCCATTTCTTCCAGGTTGCCTAGTTTGTTGGCATATAATTTTTCATAATATTCTCTTATAATTGTTATTTCTGTGGTGTTGGTTGTGATCTCTCCCCTTTTATCCGTGATTTTATTTATTTGGGTCCTTTCTCTGTTCTTTTTGATAAGTCTAGACTTAGCAAACTCAACACCCAAAAAACAAGTAATCCAGTGAAGAAAGGCTCAGAAGACATGAATAGACTCCTTTCCAAAGAAGATATCCAGATGGCTAACAGACACATGAAAAGATGCTCATCATCACTCATCATCAGGGAATTATAAATCAAAACCACAGTGAGCTACCATCTCACACCTGTCAGAATGGCTAAAATTAACAACACAAGAAAAACCAGGTGTTGGTGAGGATGAGGGAAAGGGGAAACTTCTTGCACTGTTGGTGGGAATGCAAACTGATGCAGTCACTTTAGAGAACAGTATGGAGGTTCTTCAAAAAATTAAAAATAGAGCTATCCTATGACCCAGCAATTACACTACTAGGTATTTACCCAAAGGATACAAAAATACAGACTTGAAGGGGTACGAGCACCCTGATGTTTATAGCAGCATGATCAAAAATAGCCAAGTTACAGAGAGAGCCCAAGTGTCCACCGGCTGATGAATGAGTAATAGAATATCTCGCCATTTGCAACGATGTGTATGGAGCTAGAGTGTATTTTGCTAAGCGAAATAAGTCAGTCAGAGAAAGACAAATACCATATGATTTCACTCATATGTGGAATTTAAGAAACAAGACAGATGGACATATGGGGATGGGGGGAAGAGAGAAGGAAACAAACCATGAGAGGTTTTAAAGATAGAAAACAAACTGAGGGTTGACAGAGGGAGGTGGATGGGACATTGGCTAGATGGGTGATGGGTATTAATTTTTACTTGTTATGATGAGCACTGGGTGTCATATGTGAGTGATGAATCACTGAATTCTACTCCTGAAAACAATGTTGCACTGTATGTTAACTAACTAGAATTTAAATAAAAATTTGAAAAAAATTAAAACAAACAAAACCCCTTGTAGCTTAAAATCAATAGTGATTGTCCCATGCACAAAATCCTAAAAAAAAGTAGACCTAGATTTATATTGCTTAAAAGAAAATACCAAAAAAATTACTAAAGGTATATTTATTATAGAAATTTAAAAAAAGAAAATTTAAAAAAAGAAATAATAGACTGCTTGCAAAGTCTTCTGGTGATCTGATTTACTACAATTTTATTAACTTCCAACTTTTCAGAAGTACATCCATAATTTGTCACAATATATGAGGCATCATGATAAGTAAATACTTAGGAGCATCAAAATATAATTGTCCTTAATAGTCGAATCATTTCTTAAGTGATTATGAAATAAATGTTCTTTAACATGCTAAGTAAACAGATGAATGCTCAGGGATACTTTCTAGATGATTCCACCTTCTTTTGCCACCTTATGTTGTGATATGGTGAATGCAGGAGAGTTGACTCTGCAAAGAACAGTCTGGATGAATCAGCTCCCAAGGGGAAATAGGGTTCGCTATACAGATCTCTCTGTAAAACAGAGTAGGAAACACATCATGGGAGGTGATCATTTTCATGACCAGACTCCAAGGAAAGTTATTAGGATCTTCTAAAGTCTATATACACTTCGATATGTAGTGGCTTTAAATGGAAGCTTTGTTGGGTCGCCTGAGTGGTTCAGTCGGTTGAGCGTTCGACTTCGGCTTGGGTCATGATCTCATGGTTTGTGAGTTCAAGCCCCGCACTGGGCTCTGGGCTAACAGCTCAGAGCCTGGAGCCTGCTTCAGATTCTGTGTTTCCCTCTGTCTGCCCCTCCATTGCTTGCACTCTGTCTCTCGCATTGTCTCAAAAATAAATAAATAAACATTAAAGAAATTAAAAAAAAAAAGGAAGCTTTGTCAAAACTCAAGCAGAGGCATTCTTTATGTAGTTAGTCCTTATTTCTGAACTCAATAAAAACTGAAAGCATACTATTTAATTATGATTCTGTGGTATTATTTCTATAGAAGACTAAAGTCATGAGAGTCTAGCTATGTAGATACAAATGGGGAAAAAAACTTGTCATTTTTTTGTGTTCTGAAAAAGTAGCACCTTGCAAACATAAAGGTGCATCCTTTGAATATTTTGCAAGGTGACCCAAAGTGGCAGAGCTGGGATTTGAACCCAGATCCATCTGAAAATAAAGCCCATGCTCTCTCTAGATTGGACAAAGGAGAATCTGTTAGGAAAAGCAGGACAGTATGATCTCTACACTATGCTTGTCAAATATCAGTTAGCTTAGCGAATTTTTTGGATAAGATGACTTGAAGCTGGATCCGGTTATTATGATAGTTTAAAGGAGACCTAGGAGTAAAAGAGACCTGGACCCTAATTGCTCTACTGCATGTTCTTCCAGAAAACAGTTGGCCAGCCAGGTTCTGGCTGATTCAGCTAACCCCTAGAATATGATGATAAGACAAACACTTTCAATTTCTCTTATTAAGGGAACATGCAGGTGTTTACCATAAAATCTGATTCTTATTACAAGGGTGTAACATAAGAAGGGGGCTGACACTCATAGTTTCATGTCAGTGAGGCAGAGAATTTCATCTGCCAGAAGTCCCTTTCTTTGATTCTTGGAAGTATTTAAAAGAATGATCTATAAGATAAGGAGTTTTTTATTTTTATTTTTATTTTTTTATTTATTGATTTTTGAGAGAGAGCAAGGGCATGTACAAGCGGGGGAGGAGCAGAGAGAGAAAGAGAGGGAGAATCTTAAGCAAGCTCCGTGCTCTCAGGGTAGAGCCCAATGGTGGGCTCAAACTCATGAACCATATGAAACTTTGCATATTATATCTCAGAGAAACTCAGCCACGGGCTTTAAATGATAAGACAACTGGCATCTAGGACGGACCTTGATTTTTGTTTTGATTGGCTTAATGGAGTCATGGCTTTTTGATAAAGAAGTAGGTGATGATTTAAACTCAGATATCTAAGAAGAACTACTAATGTTTTCTGAAACGTAACTGCACGATGTTGAAGGCCAGGCTCCCCTATGCTGCATATTAGTGTTACTATTAATTCACTGCTAAGTACACACATGGCACTCATTCCATTGTGCAACATTGCATGAGACAAACATCCTCCCCAAACTCTACATAATGTCTGGATCTACATCACATTAAATCCCCCCACAGAATGTCCACCTGTGAACCAAGAGTTTCTTTCCCCCCTAAATCCAAATCTAGGATTCCTTGATCTTCAAACCAATACTTCAGGATGAACAGATCCTAGAGTGACAACCCCCAACAACAAAAATACAGTTTTTACTTTCTAGTGTTCACACCTTTGTGTTATTGCCCCTTTGAATGTAAGCACAACCTGCAATTTGTTTCTAACCAATAGACTGAAGCAAAGATGATGGATTGTCATGCTGTAATTATATTTTCACACTGTGGCTTTATGTGAGGCTTCATCGCAGTAGACTTGAGACAGATGCTCCCGGTTAACTTGCTGAAGCAAAGAACCATGTTAAGAAAGCCAACATGGCAAGGAACTTTAGGCATTTAGCGTTTAGGAACTGTGATTGCTTGCCTTCAGCTGATGGCCAGTAAAAGGCGGGGGCCCTAAGTTTTGCAGCTGGAAGGCAATGAATTCTGCCAACTACCTGAGTGAGCTTGGAAGCTGATTCATCTCCAGTCGACCCTCCAAATGGGAATCTAGCCTGGCTGATACCCTGACTGCAGCCTTGTGAGACCCTGAGCATAGAACCCAGCTGAGCTGTACCCAGACACCTGACTCATGAAAACTGTGACATAATTAATGTGTGTTACTTTAAGCTGCTCGGTTTGCAGTGCTTTGTTATGCAGCAATAGAAACTCATACACAGGTTTTTTAAATATCAAGAACTAATATTCTTTGATGTTGGAGTTTTGGAATGTCCTGGCATTTTTACTAATCTGTTCCTGCCATTTAGTGAGGAGAGTGACACTGTACTGTGAAATAACCGCAGAGATTGGTTCATGAATGCCAAATATAGGAACATCAGCAGCTGTTGCCAGAGGCCTGGTATTTTTTCTAATACTTGTAGCTTAAAAGACAAGTGTCCAATGTTGTGCTGCATTGACTGGCTAAATAGGGTGAAACAGAACTTGCTTGTTAGGGCCCAGTTAACGTTCATTATTCAGAGGTGTTTTTTTTTTGTTTTTGTTTTTGTTTTTTATCATCTGCTTTCAGCAGTTTGACTCTACATACTGTTGACAGGAATTTGACAGATTAATCTGAGAAAAACATTGAATCCAATCACAGGATGTTTATAAGATGCTGTGGACTTGAGGGGACAGAAGAGAAAACTAAACACACACCAGAGGAATCAAGAAACGGAAGGCAAGGGGAATTTTATAGATTACTTACTGCTAAGGTGTCTGCACATTCTTTGTGCTCTGTTGCACTTGTTTCTGATTATTCCCTCTGCTGCTTTTGGCTTTTCCTAGATGGGTGCCCCAAATGGGAAACAGTGCTGGCAGTCTGACAGATTGAGGTTTATTCCCTTGCTGTCCTTTCACTCTCCTTTCGAGTTTTTGTTTCTCTAATTACACATTATATATTATAGTTTATGTTTTTTATATTACACTGGGTTGGGGTGGGTTGGGCTATAAATGGAAGAGAAAATTAAGAAGTCCCAATTCAAAGAGAAATAAAAATAAAGATGTCCCCCAACATATCTGGGAATAGAGTGTATATAGTTTTATAGTTTTTCTAGGCACTCCGTGTGACAGTCTATATCAAAATATTATGTGATTCATTATATTCACTTATCCTATTCTACTCACTCAAAGATTAGAAAATCAAAGACTTATTAGGGGGAGTTTATAACAGGAGTTTATAAAAATAAAATTATTTACACTTTATTAAATACACACTCTTTCCCTTTACCCTTATTACCTGTTTGACCTTAGATGTTTCATTGGATAGGTCTGGGTCTCAGTCAGCTAATCTGCAAATGAAGACATTGGAAACCTATTGCTGTAAAGTCGAATTTTGGTTCCATTGTGATCATAGTGTGTGGCTCATACAATTGTTTGAAGTGGGAAGTGAGAGTAGTTTCCATTGTGTCTGACTCATGGTAGGTGCTCAGTAAATACATATAAGAATTCCTTTCGTTTTCCTTTCTCCTGCCTTTTAGTCTAATTTTCCATCTGTGATTTGATAGCGAGGCAGCAAAAACTAGAAACTGTCTGAAAACAAGTCAAGACTCCCCAAGAAGGGAGTGAGATTTTTCTCACAACTGAGTAGCCACATTTAATGTATCTATTTACATATGGGTCGGTCTCTTCCCAAGCTTTATAACCCATAATTATACATTCAGGCAGTGATATCCATCCATGTAATTCCGGGGACTGTACATTACCCTGAAGTCAGTTGGGGCTTTTAATACACACGCATGCCATGGTAAGTTCTCTTTATTTCTTAGGTTGTGGCAATGACAGGATTCATTATTGCTTTACATTGTCCTGTTATTTATTGTCACAACAACAATAAGCATAAAGCCACTTTGTAATTATGTAGCAGAAGAACTAAGAAAAAGGCACTGCATGAATACAAATTAGAATTCTCGTATAAATTGTTTCCAACAGTAAGTGGCATTGGCCACTGACATATTCATCTTACTACATTCTGAGTGTAGGATTGATTGTTAGTATCTAGACATCACTTATTTAATAGAGACATCCTTTCTGTATTATGAGTCATTTACACAATTTTAACAAACTGCCAAGCACATTCAAATGTGTACTGAGAGACAGGTGGCCCAATGACACCTACCAAATGACACAGAATTGTTTATTTACTCTACCTGCCACAAATGCTATGTGATGACAGATTAATAAAATATAGTCCTTGTAATCTAGGGACGTATGATTTAAGTCTGGACATGGCATAAGCCACGTGTAGCCACAATGTGTTCATGATACCTAATGGCTAATTGGTGGTTGAGACTAAATTCTGGTTGTGTTCAGAGGAGGTGGATAGATGATTAGATAGAGCTGAAGTACCAGTGTGCCGTGGAGAAGTAGACCCCTAAAATGTTTTTTCTGGAAAGAATGAAGTACCAATGGACAAAATATTTCTGAATATCACTTTTGACATGGCTATGGTGTGTTTAAATTGGTGGCAATTTGTAGCAGTATAGGAATCTAGCAGCAATATAAAAATCTAGGGGGAGAGTCGCAGTCATCGGCAAAATTGGACAACTTTAGTGTATTAAGGGTTGAAGGTGACGGCCATACTTCCTCTTCTCACCCCCTCACTTCCTCTAGGTCTCAGTTCATATTTTCAGAGACTACCTTTCAAACACTACTCTGTAACGTTGCATACACCTTTCCTGCTCCTTACCTTGACCTAGCCCTTGGTCCCAGTACCTAGTACTTCTTGTTTACCTTGCACGGCTTAATTGTTCTCCTAAGCCCTTATCACTACCACACACACACACACACACACACACACACACACACACACGTGCATGTGCAAATTGTCTCACCAACTAGAATAGAGCTTCATAAGAACAGTTTTGTTCACTGCTGTATATACCCAGAGCATGGCAAAGCACCTATAACACACTAAGTACCTGATAAATATTTGATTAATGGATGAGCACAGCATGACATTAAGAATCACTATCAAATTGTCCTTTATTTAAAGTCAAGTGACTTGAGGCAAAAATGGCATGTCCGAGAATGTGGTGATTTGTGTGGACCGACACCGCCTTTATTCCTGCTCTTCATGTAACTAAAACTTCACCTTCTAACATCTGGGGAATCCGAATTCCCATGAGTGCCAGGCATACAAATTGCCGCCCAGGCACTGCCAATGTGATTTTTGATGGAGGGGGGCGCTTCTGTCCATCTGGCAGTGTAGATGGAACCACATTCTGTTCAGGGCTTCCGGTGATGGCAGGGGAGAATTTGGCAGGTTGTGTATGGCTGAAGTGAGGTCTCTGGGCTCATTATTATCCCATACAAGTGTCCTTTTCTCATTAATATGAGACGAGGCAACCAATCCAGCAAAAAGCCCACCGTTCTCTAACTGCTGCTAGCACTGTAAAAAGGCAAAGTGCATTTTTTTTTCCTGAATGGTTGCAATAGACAGACTCCTAGTCCATAATGGGTTAAAGCTGCTGAAAGCCCATCTGTAAAAAGCCACAATTACTAACATTTACTGACAGCAATTGTGACAATGGAGAACAATTTTCTTAAAGCTAATTCAAACAATCTTTGGAGTGGTCATTTGTGGCAGTAAATAGATGGCTGCTAAAGTAGAGAATTTAAAGAGAATTTTCCCCATCGTGGAACTAAAGCAGGCATATTTTGAAGCTTACTTGGGAAAGGAGGAAAAGAAATGTGGGAGACATATATCTTATTAAAAGGCATTCATTTCTCTGTTCTCAAACTAATGTGCCATGCCATTACTTCACCACATAATGAGTGAAACATTGATGCATAATTAGGCATCACCTTATGACAGCATGAGCCGTTAATCAAACAATAATTTTAAAGGTTGCCATGGAAGAAAGGTTCAGGTTTATTCTTGGATTTTTTTTTTAAAGTAGTACAAGCTGCTAGGTAGAGAAGCTCTGAAAAAAGAAACATCAAACCTTTAAATAACAGAATCTTTCCTTTTTAACTGAAATAATATGCCTATTCATCCTTAGAAGTTGTCATTTCTATTCAGAATTGCCTTCAAGATTTTCTTTTGGGACTTTCATCACTGAAATTATTCTAGTCTACTGCAAAGAAGGGATAAATGAAGTTAGGAACTTTCAGCTTTTGGTTAAATCTGGGTAAAAATTTGGACATGTGAATTTCACTGCTTTATGTTTTTCTCTCCCCTGCCATAACCCACATAAAGAGGAAATGCATTGAAGTCATTTTTATACACTATTGAAGTAAGTTCACAGGTTTAATCAATCAGTTAATTTAGTTAAAAAAATGAGATCTGGCTGATTTAATTGTTTTGCAACATATTGGTTTACAATTACTAAAAATACTTTAGACTGGAGACTTCTCTTCAGCCATCTGGACTCCTTGAAAATTTTTATTCACTGTGTCAATGTGGATGATTGTGATATCTATTCCATTCATACACAAAACACAACTCTCGTGTAAGCCTCAAAGCCTATTTTTTTAGTTCTCTGTCTTGTTGCCTTTAAGAGTGGAACATTACTGTTCAATTGAGTTTTGAAGTCCCCCTGTGTTTGAAAGAAGCCCTGTTGGTCTGGTTGATGTGGCCACTGAGACGTCTGGGCTCTGCAAATCCATCGGCTCCTCGGGCTGTGCATATCAGTGCTACAGTGCCGCTCACACCAGAGGACGGATGATTTCTTCCTGCCGCACGACTCTATTCCCCCAAGACGGCTAATGATCAATAGTCATATCTTCAAAGAATATGCCATTTGTCAGTAGGAAGACAGGTAAGAGGAGACTAGGGAGCACTAAATGGAGGAAAAATAACTTTTATTTCTGTCCCTGATGAGATTGGTAGGCAGTTCAGCAAATGAAACAAGAAAGGCTAAACTAAAAGTCCATAGGGTAGGGAAGTCTGCTGCACTCCTTTATAGCAGAACAGAGCAAGCTACAGGCTCCAGTCACAGCACCTTAAAAGCAACCCAGAAATTGACTGTAGCCTGCCATTATTAAATGAAATGAGAAGGGGGACGACTAAGATATTTTTTAATGAAGGAAGATCTATGAAGTAGGGGTTGTGAAGAAGGAGGAAATATGAATTTCCAGTAGGGTATGGGTCTTAGCCAATTAATTTGGACTATTAAAATTAAAACTAAGATAAAACTAAATAAAATTAAAACAATATCCCATCTGAATTACAGCTGAGAATAAAGGGAAACAAATGTGCCTCCCTATCAGTTTTCTTTTTTTAAGAAAAACTTTCTGGGTAAATAGCTATAATATAATATAATATGATACGATATAATTAATGTAATATAATTAACATAATACTATATAGTTAAATATAATATAATATAACATAATATAATATAATATAATTAATATAATAACATAACGGTGTGTTGACACATTACCCTTCCCCATTTCTTAGGAACAACACATATAGCAGGTAATGGCTCTTACCATAGACTTGTATTGATCAGTTTAATTAACAGAAAATGCTGTGGAATGTGTACCTCAAACATTCTTTGCAGCTGCAAATAGATATTTTAGCATTCTTGAGTGATTTACTTTTCTAACGACTCTTTAATCTTGGGAAGGTCAGAAGAAGCTAGCAACAGTGGTTGCCTTCAGAAAGGGGAAACTGAGGGATTGAAAGACAGTGGAGGGGAAGAAACTTACTTTTACCATGTGAACTTTTGTACCTCTTAAAATTTGATTCATGGGCAAGTACTATCTGTTCATATGTGTGTTTGAAAATATAAACTATCTTTTCAAATTTCAGCACATTCAAATGTTTAAATGATATACTTGAAATATATAATTTATCACTTTTTCAATACCTAGAACCATTTCCTCTCTCAGGCCTGGATCTTTGTGATGTTTTTGCCTCTCTGGTCCCTAATAAATCCCAGGACCTAACATAAAGGCGAGATAATATACCCCTAAAGGCCCATTTACTTCACCATAATCCTCTCTTAATTCCAACCTTATTTTTTGAGCCGCCTTGCCTTAATAAATAAGAAATTTTATTAAAAATGTTTCTTTATTTATTTTGAGAAAGAGAGAGAGCATGGGGGAGGGGCAGAGAAAGAGAGAGAGAGAGAGAGAGAGAGAGAGAGAGAGAGAGAGAGAGAGAATGCCAAGCAGGCTACTTGCCGTCAGCGAAGAGCCTGACCTGGGGGCTCAATCTCGTGAACTGTGAGATCATGACCTGAGCCAAAATCGAGTTGGACACTTAACCGACTGAGCTGTCCAGGTGCCCCATAAATAGGACATTTTAAAAAAATCTTATTTTCACTTTTGTAATCTCTCATGAGAAATATCAACAGAGGAAAGCACTTATATGCACACATATATGCATGAACACTGAGAATAATGGGCATATATTAAATATTGTATATGCTTTTGAGAAAAGGATGATTTAGCCTCCTGAAGAAGGTCACATAAGGACTGAAAGTAGGACGGATACTAATTCAGGTGAGATTTGGGGGAGCTGATCCCATCAGTCTATTTGCTACCTCGCACCTCTGGAACTCAGCCAGAAAACTTCTTATGACTTCTTAGCTGTGTAATTTTAATTTTTTAATTTTTAAAAATATTTTATTTTTTTTATTTTTTGAAAAATAAAAAGAGAGAGGGAGACAGAGTGTAGGCAGGGGAGGGTTAGAGAGAGAGGGAGACACAGAATCTGAAGCAGGCTCCAGGCTCTGAGCTGTTAGCACAGAACCTGATGTGGGGCTCGAACCCACGAACCGTGAGATCATGACCTGAGCCGAAGTCAGACACTTAACTGACTGAACCACCCAGGCACCCCTTAGCTATATAATTTTGAGTCTATCAGGGAATTAACTAATCCAAATCCTATTCTTTCCTGTCTTTTTCATAGGACTGATGTTATCAATTCAATAGGAGTGTGTAAAAGAGGAAAACTCTCATGCTGCAAGCATAGACACTTGAGATTGGCAGTGCATTATTTGTAGGCTCGATATCCCCATTCCTCCCCACTCTCCTTTATCCTTCTGGCATCCTAAAAGAAAAGGGAAAAAGAAAAACTAGATACACTTACTCCAATTTTTGTGAGTTGAGATTAGCCTTCACGCTAGTTCATTCATTAAATTGTCACCAAAAAGAATACAATACAGAAGGAGAGAGAGAGAGAGAGAGAGAGAGAGGGAGAGAGAGAGAAAAGCAGTCTTTCAACTATGGAAATTAAGGGAAAGTGTGTGCTTAATGAGAAAAAAGAGCAGTACTTATCCATTATTGTGATTTCAGAGAAAAAAGTACAGGGATGAGGCACAATGACTTTTTGAAGAGCCTTGTTATGCACGAACTGGAAAAAATGTCACAAGCAGTTCTCAAGATAGAGCCCAAGACGCAGGGTAATTGGCAGTTACAAATTAGTGGTGATCAGCTAAAGTATGCCTTATTGCTAAGAAGCCATCTTATTTCAAACATCTCAAATCACTTGCACCACTCTTGAAACCTAATCATCAAAGCTTTTCTGAATGGGACCTGCCATATTAGCCTTAGAGCCACTCTTACAGACCAGCCTAAGAACTGCTGAGATGCTGCTCATTTTCTGTCTTAATAAGGTCTGAATCAGACTGACATAAAAGACCTCAGATGGATGGGTTTAAAGAGATGATCAAATAAGTGTAGAATTTTTAGGGAACTGGAATTATTTGAGAATTTCTATTTACTTAGAGGAGGAGATTCTTTGCAGTCTTTTAATATTTCATTTCTATCTTCCCTGAGTTTCATTGAAAGAGAAGATATGCACTTTCAGTATACAAGGTCAGTATAGGAGCTATTGTGTTTTTATACATTAGCAAAAAAGGTTGGAAAATAAGATAATGAAATTCTACTTACAATGGCATCAAAACATCAGATACTTAGAGATAAATTTAGTGAAAGACATACATGATCTGTACACTGAAAACTATGAAGAGTTTCTTAGTAAAACTAAAGAGGGCTTACATTAAGACAGTATGTTCAAGGGCTGGAAGACTTACTATGGTTAAGAATCATTTATTTCCCAGTTGATCCCTTCAGTCAATACAATCTCAATCAAAACACCAATAGGTTTTGTAAAAAAACAGTATGTGTATTACATTCCGATTGTTACTATAACAATTTACCATAAACTTAAGGACTTAAATAAGCTTTTTATCTCTCAGTTCTGGAGGCCAGAAGTCTGATATGAGGGCTAAAGTCAAGCTGATGGCAGGGCTTGTTCCTTCTAGACGTGCCGGGGGACATCCTGTTTCTTGCTTCCAGCATTCTTTGGCGTGAGGCCACATCACTCCAATCTCTGTCCAATTGTCATGTTGCCTTTTCCTCTCCTGTAGTCAAAGCTCCTCTACTTCCTTCTTATAAGGACACTTGTGATTAAATTTATGCCCCACTTTGATAGTCCATGATAATCTTCCTCCTCAAAATCCTTAACTTGCTCACATCTGCAAGTTCTCTCTCTCTTTTTTAAAATTTTTTTTTAACGTTTATTTATTTTTGAGACAGAGAGAGACAGAGCATGAACAGGGGAGAGGCAGAGAGAGAGGGAGACACAGAATCGGAAACAGGCTCCAGGCTCTGAGCAATCAGCACAGAGCCTGACGCGGGGCTCGAACTCACGGACTGCGAGATCATGACCTGAGCTGAAGTCGGCCGCTTAACTGAATGAGCCATCCAGGCAGCCCTGCAAAGTCTCTTTTGACATATAAGGTAAAATTTCCAGGTTACAGGGATTGAGATCTGAATATTTTTGAGGACCATTATTCAGCTTCCCATGGAAAAATATAAAATTCTAAAATGTATACAGAAATGCAAAGAATCTAAAACAGAAAGACAATCTTAAAGAACTAAGTTGGTGGATTTACGCTACCTGGTTTCAAGATAACACTATAAAACTACATGAATTAAGTCAGTGGTTTTGGTGTAAGGGTAGATAAATAGGCTAATGAAACTAGGAAAATAACAGTTTCCTGAATTTCTCATTGTTTCTGTAAAAAGCCCTAGCTTTCTGAGCCATATATACTATTAAGTTAGAGAATATTTACTTTCCCTTCTCCTAGAAACATTTTCACATACGTTAAGAATTAGATCTGCAGCTATTTTACTTTATTATTATTTTTTAATTTATGTATTTATTTTGAGAGAGAGAGAGAGAGAGCATGTGTGCATAAGCATGGGAGGGGCAGAGAGAGAGGGAGAGAGAGAATTCCAAGTAGGTTCCACACTGTTAGTGTAGAGCCTGATGGGGGGCTTGAACTCACAAACCATGAGATCATGGCTTGAGCCGAAATCAAGAGTCAGATGCTTAACCGATTGAGCAACCCAGGGACCCCTGTAGCTACTTAAAAAACTCTTATAATCCCCAAAGCCAAATGGTTACATCCCCGGATAGGCACCTAGATTCTATCCAAAGGTTCTAGGGAGGCTACAATATTATATTCCTAGGTATGTACATTTAAAATAATCCAAATATCTGCATAAATGGTGCTGAATATACTTAAGTAACAAGTGATTCTTTTGCCAAAAGAGCTTGAACTCCTTCTCTCCATCTCTTAGCCTATTCAATGTTGATGATCAAACTTGAATGTGTTTAAGATTCACTCAGAAATGCTTAAACTTAACCTATAGAAATTTATATACCATTGGTCTGGGAAGGGTCCATATCTTTTTAACAAACATCCCAACAGTTTTTGATGCAGGTGGTTTAAGGATCACTCTTTGAACATGGCCATGGGAAAATGTTTTTTCCACAGAGAAAATTATGATTCAAAGTACTTTGTGGAAGAGATAAGCAATGCAAAAAATATATTTGCATTATGGAAGTAAAATGAGTATAGGTTTTATTAAGTGAAGAGTTATGATAAATCAGTAAGATAAATGTATAAAAAAAACAAGTTGGGGATATGCATGATCAGTTTCCAAAGAAGAAATATAAATGATGAATTAAGCTATTCAATAGCATTATAATACAATCAATGCAAATTAAAAACAAAAAGAGAGCTATGCCGCAATTTACAAATCATCACAAATAAAAAAAAAAGTATTCCATGGAAGTCAGTTAACAATGTGAGAACAGTAAAGTGGGGCACAAAAAAGGGTTTAAAGTGGATTAATTTTTAATATCAGTCCCACTGATTAAAGTTCCCAATGGGGATGGCCTAGTTACAATATCACAAAACAGTTCATTGTTTTATCATAGTTACCAAACTCCATTTAAAGAGTAGCTGCCATTTTGTAAGTACCTTTAAATGATTACTTACTAGTGATAGGAAATCTATTATTTTTCCTCTTTTTTTCTTTCTTCTATCACCATCTATCTTATTTAATACCTACAAAAAGGGTGTGCAATATTTTATCTTCAGTTTTTGGATGGGGAAACTACATGAATTGCAGAGCCATTTTGACTGTTTGATACTTAAGCCCCATCCACATTATTACATATAATAATATTTAGGGGAATGGTCTCATAACAGGAAACAAGATGGGGAGGATCTTACGTGACTATTAGAAAAAAATTTCTGGGGGTGCCTGGGTGACTCAGTTGGTTAAGTGTCTGACTTTGGCTCAGGTCATGATCTCATGGTTTGTTAGTTTGAGCTCTGCGTCGGGCTCTGTACTGACACCTCAGAGTCTGGATCCTGCCTCTCAAAAAATGAATAAGTATTAAAAATTAAAAAAAATTCAGTAAATAAAGTGCTCAGGGGAAATGTGGTGAAGTAAGAGTATGACAGGCCATGAAGGTAGCATGGGGCTGCATGGGGAGGAGACTATCACAGAATCCTTGGAGATGTGACATAATGTGAGATTTGGGAAGACAAGTTTGATAATGCTCTCCAACATAGGGTGAGTTGCCGTGATCAGAAATTACAGGTGAGGCATCAGTTTTGAGGCAAATATATCATTTAGAAGAGTGATAATAAACTCAGTAAGGTATACTAAAATCCACAGAACCTTAGAAAAGATCTGGTCCCTGTGCCTTTGATAAAAGCTTTCTCATTTCAGTTTCAAATTATTGAACTTCTCAATTAGAAAAACCACTGTTATTTGTTGTTTTCACTAGATCATCTTCGGAACATTTTTTTACTTGGGTAAACAGAGTTCATACCACATGATTATGTCAAGGTTTTGAATAAATTTAATATGTGTGTAAATAAATTGTGCACAGCTGCTCAATTCAACTAACTTTTAAACCATTTTAGTTTCTTTTGTAAATGCATATCTCTGAGTTTTCAAAACCGCCTCTTCCTATGAATATATGAGCTTTCCCCTTTGGTCTGATATTACAGCTAAGCTTTGCAGAATTTTATTAAAACATACAGCCAAGTCAGCAAAATAGTATTCCATCTCTTCTGTCAATGCCAATATTGTACACACACTTAGAATTATTTTAGCCTCAGAAATTGGAGTTTAACTGTATCATTAGATAATTATCTATGGCAAGATAAAAATCTTAGTCTTGTTAGTGTAATGACACAATTTAGTGCCCCAAATAGTCTTACATACTACTAATTACAACAAGATCGATAGTTCTACTTAGCTTACTTTGGAAATGACATGGACTTCTTTCAAGGAAACTATTTGCTACATCTTCATGGTACCAGAACAAATGGTCTATTCAGTATAAAAGTCAATTAAATTTTATTTGCAATTAGATAAGTGAAACATTTACTGACTTGGCCACTTCTGCTTTTCTATCAATGTTTGGTCTGTATGCATCTTTAACTTTTCTTAGTAGGATTAAATAATATCTTAAGTGCAGTATATCAAGTATAAGTAGTTCTTTACCTGATAGTGGTCTGAATATTTAAGGACATTTAGATTTTTATTTACTGTTTTTTTAATGTTTATTCATTTTTGAGAGAGAGGGAGACAAAGCACGAGCGGGAGAGGGACAGAGAGAGAGGGAGACACGGAATCCAAAGCAGGCTCCAGGTTCTGAGCTGTCAGCACAGAGCCTGATGTGGGGCTAGAACCCATGAACCGTGAGATATGACCTGAGCTGAAGTCAGATGCTTAATTGACTGAGTCACCCAGGCTCCCCTTTATTTACTGTTCTTGATGATTGAAACTAAAACCTGATAAGTAGAGTTGCTAGATCATATGGTAATTCAAATTTAAAAAAAAAAATTTTTTTAACATTTATTTATTTTTGAGACAGAGAGAGACAGAGCATGAACGGGGGAGGGTCAGAGAGAGAGGGAGACACAGAATCTGAAACAGGCTCCAGGCTCTGAGCAGTCAGCACAGAGCCTGAGGCGGGGCTCGAACTCACATACCGCGAGATTGTGACCTGAGCCGAAGTCGGACGCTTAACCGGATGAGCCACCCAGGCGCCCCGGTAATTCAATTTTTAATCACTATCTCAAAAAGATATCTGCACTCCCATGTTCACTATAGCATGACTTACATTTGTCAAGACATGGAAAAAAAAAGCCTAACAGACAGCCAAAAAAAAAGCCATCAACAGATAAATGGATAAAGAAAAAAAAAAATATATATATGCACACACATATGTAATACATACGTACACAGGCACAAAAATTCACATGATTCTGATTGTTATACATAGTCACACAATTTCAAACACACATAATGCCTTCTCCAGAATAATGACCTTGTAATTTAATTTGCATACGACCAAACTAGCTTCCATATTTTTTGATAAAAGACTTTGGATAGGAGAATGTAAATACATTTGGCCCAGGAAATGATTATAAGACTTAATAAATAGGTGTTGTCTTTCAGAGATTTGAAGTGGACATTTGTGGATGATGAGATTTTTTTTCCCCTGGGTCTTTGAATGCTGTAAGAGGTACCCTAGTTGGATATCCTCCGTTTCAATCATGTCTGATTGTAGTTGACAGAATTATGGTCCCTAAGAAGATTCATAGTCCCTAAACCCTAGGACTATGAATATGTTACCTTATATGGTAAAAAGGGAACTTTGCAGATATAATTAAGGTTACTTAACTGATGTTGAAATAGGGAGATTCTTGGATTTTCTAGTGGATCCAATGTAAGCACACGAACCCTTGGTCCAGAAGAAGGCAGAAGAGGAAGTTAGATGCAAGAGAAGTCAGATTGGTTTGAAACTCTAGAAGGATTTGGAGCACTGATGCTGGCTTTGAAAGAGGAGTCACAGGCCAAAGACAGTGGGCACCTTCCAGGAGCTGAGAATGATCCCTGGCTGGCAGCCAGGAAGGAAATGGGGACAACTGTGTCAGCAACCGGAATGAGCCCAGACATGGATTATCCCTCAGAGTGTCCGGAAAAGAGTCCAGGCCAGCCAGCATCTTGATGACACTTTAACCAAAGGACCCATCTGAGCCCTGCTTGAATTCTGACCTCCACAAGTGTGAGATAATAAAAAGGTATTATTGCTTAAAAAAAAGAGAGAGAAAGAAACTAAAAACCTCAATAATACACAGTAAGAGCAACCACTATCATTTATTGGGTAACTATTATGTACAGGGATTATGCTAGATCTTTTTTTCTATAAAGCTCATTTATTCCTCATTATAATCTTACGAGTATATATTATGCATGTAAGAAAATGAAGCATCAGAAAAGCTAAATAATTTTGTAAGAAGTCACATCGGCTGTAAGAGAAAAGTTGGAATTTTAATCTACATTGCTCTAACCCCAAAGCTCAGTGATCCTTCTTTGTATGCTATTGCTTCCTGTAACAGTAACATTGGAAATATCAGCAATACTATTTTATTATAAAAAATACAAAGACCTGTTGTATAAATCTTCTCTCTCTCTCTCTCTCTCTTTTTGTAAGATGAATCACACCATGACAAAGATAGGCTAAATATAATGTAAAGACAGAGAGCAAAGTGGAGTTTTAGCTCTCTCTTCTTTAAGCAGGTAACTCAAATCTCTATTTCTTGCTCTGACATTTCTCTGAAGCCACTGGGCATCTGTCCTTCAAGGGTTTTCTAGCTCCTCAATCTTAAAATGTCACCAACTGAGCTCATTATCTTTCCTCTCATGTTTCTTTATTTCGTTTTTGCCAGTGGCTCCACGGTCTTTGAGCTACCCAGGCTTAAATACTGGTGGCAGTTCTGAGTTCTTCCTCTCCCTTTCACCTGACATTCTCAGTTTCCAGGTCCTGTTGACCCTTCTTCAAAATTTCCCCTCTTCTCTGATTTCACGGATACTACCTTAGTTCAGGCTGCTTTATTCTTTCCTGAAATACATATATACTTTCTACTTCAAATTAGCACATTGTTAGTTCCACAGCAATGTTTCTAAATCACTGCTTTGATTATGCTATTTAGCTACTCTAAAACTTTTACTGGCTCTCTGTTGCCTACACCATAAGATTGTCAGATAAATTGTTGGATTTCCATTTATGTTTGAATTTAATAGTTGCATGGGACCTACTCATAGTAAGAAATGTTTACTTCAAATTCATATTTAACTGGGTTTCCTGTGTTTTTAGCTAATTCTGGCAATGCTATTATAGTATTGAATATAAACTCTTTAATCATCTGTCCAATAAATGAGCCCAGCCAATGGCTCTATTTTCATCCATAGTTCTGTTCTTCTTCCAGTCCATCTTCCAGTCAAACGATGTTACTTAACTAGTCCCACACATGAGTTATGCTCCTGCTCTAGACTGAACGTCTGTGTTCCTCCCCCAATATACGTATTGAAACCTAATCCCCAAGATAATGATATTTGGAAGAGGGCCTTGGGGGACGTGATTAGGTCATGAGAGAGGAGTCCTCATGAGTGGGATTAATGCCCTTATTAGAGAGACTTCAGTGAACTCTCTTGCCCCTTCTTCTATGTGAAGACACAGTGAGAAAAGGGTCCTCCGTGAACCAGGAAGCTGACGGTCACTCATAGCAAATATACTGTTGCCTTGTTAGTGGACTTCCCAGCCTCTAGAACTATGAGAAATAAATGTTTATTGATTAACCCAATCAATCTATAGGGTTTTGTTGTTGTTGTTATTGTTGTTATAGAAGCTCAAAAGGACTAAGGTGCATACCCTGTGCCTTTGCTGAACTATTTGTTGGTGGTACAGCAAAAATGCTATCCCTTGAAGGAGTCCATGATTCCTCTAAGAACTCCATGGCTCTTGGTTTGTATTTTTCTTGCTCTACTTGTTCCATCACAGTTTGTATGACTGTATGTTGTCTGCCTCTTCTTCCTAGTTAATTGTAAGCTCCTTCAGGGCACGGTCCATGCTTCTCTCATTTGCATATACCTCCAATTCTAACATTGGGCTTTACACATATTAAACACTCAGTATTTATTGAATAAATGAATAAAATTTAGAAAAGACTTTTAATTCCAAAGATTAATCTTTAACTTTTGAAAATTCTTTTAACTCTAAAAATGAGTTATCTTTTTGTGCATTATCATATGGGATTATCATAGCCAAACATTTTGCAACTGTTGCCCACAATGAGAAATAAAAAAAATACCTAGTAGGGTGTGTGTTACATGTGTGAATCCTATTCAAGTACTACTTAGTGGTAGTTCATTACATTCTGTTAAAATTTATCAGTTCTCAGGTATTCCCAAGAAACAAATGCAGAATGTCTTTCCTCATTTTTTAATTATTTTGTGGGAATGTCATGCTTCTAGTTTTACTAGAACTTTAAACTACCTTAGATAGCCTAGCAATAACCCAGATTTTCTATTAATTAGGAAAGAAAAAGGTCACATGGCCACTGAGCAGTTGATGTATGAGGTTAAGTTAGGGGCTTGGGGAGGGAGGCACACAGCTTTGACATTTGAGAAGCTTGTAAGAATAGTTCAGATCTGGATGTTGCGGACATGGATTTTCATTTCTACCAAGCCTGCAACTTTATATCCCTTCTTTGTGTACCTTGATATATCAAACAGCGGTGTTTTGTGAAAACATCGAGCCTCAGTGATATATTTTCATTCATTTTCCTATCAGTTGCTACTGAGTATTCTGGTGTCAGGCCCATTGCTTCTTATTCCAACAGAGAAATTGCATCATTCTGGTTGTTTCTGGCCTGACACAAATAATAAGTTGAAGGACAGCCCAGTTTAGCTCTTTGTAGACAAATTTTATACAGGTTCAAGATATTTTAGCTCTGATTTATTAACTACTTTCAAGAACATATATGCAAGCTGTATCATGTTGGAAAAGCAATGCCTAGGAACATAATTCTGAGTTCTTTTAGCCCCATCAGTATGTAAATCATCAAGTAGAATACAAATGCCCCACCAGCAAAACAGTCAGAATGACATTCCCACCATTGCATATGGATGAAGCCATGGCTGATAAATTCCTTCTCCAAATATGCTCTCTTGCTGCATTATTTATGGACTTTGAAAATGCAGGTTGACTCCTTCAGTAATTCGTTGGCACTATTCTCTTCCTAGTGGGATCTGTGAGCTGTAACCTGATCCTTGGATGGAAAACATTTATCCTTTCTTTGACAGCAAAATTGTGACTCTAGACCAGCAACGATTGCTTTTTTTTTTTTTTTTTTGAATTTTGAGTCTTACAATCATAGAAGTTGAAAGGACAATTGAAAATTTCCCTGCTTTGGCTGCCTTTATCTATCTAGAAAGATATTTAATCTCCTTCTACATGGACTTTTTTAATTAAAAATGAAACCTGGGATTTTTAAGGCATGTTGCATTATCTGAACATTTAAATAAATATTCCCAGTATTATTTAGTTCAAGATCTTCTTCCTCCAGTCTCCTTTTCTTTCTTTTTTTTTTTTTTCATTCTGTTAGAGCTATTGAAAGCATCCACAGAGGCAGCAAAACTTGTTAAGCAAATTTAATGTAAAGTACAGATTTTTTCGGAGAGCCACAAAAGGGAAAAGGGCTTTTTGCAACATAGATACAGAATTGCATAAAGTACTTCCAATGAGTGAAATACAGTTTTCAGGGCAGGAGGGATTATCTATACAATATTCCAAAATTTCACCTGGGAATGAGTGCTTTCTTTTTGCCGAAAACGTGCAAATTCCCTTATAATAACTCTATAAATTAAAATAAGCTCAGGGACTGAAAGAATATACTTAAGCCAAGGAACTGTTTAATAAGCTGTATAATGAACAGAGGTCGGGAGAGGGGAGGCAAAAGAGGACCAGGAAGAGACACTGTCTTCCTTTTCTTCTTTTTAAAAATATCTATCATTCCATCTGCCCCCGCTTTTTAATGAGCTTTTCTGTGTCTTCATTCTGTCTATTCCTATCTGCCATTATGTTACATTGGAATGCTGGTTGTTAGTATCTCCTTGAATGATTTTGATTTTTCTTTTTTTCCCCTCTGAGGTCATACCAAACAGAACTCGAAAATATGCCCTTGAAATGCCATGCCTTTTCTCTTTCCACACAGCTATTTTCTATACTTTTTTTTTTTTTGGTGTTTGTTTTGTTTGTTGCTTTTTGAGCAAACGTGTCTGTTGGGAAAGTCTGGATTTGGTCTCAGAATCACTCTCATCTTCTTTGCTTGAAGTATTCTGGATGAGTACAGAAAGATGTCTAGAAACATCCCATGGTCTCAGCTGAGTAGTGTCAGAGAAGACAAAGTAGGTAAAATGGAAACCACTATGTGGTCAGCAGGGGAGGAGGCAAAGTTCTCAACATCCAGCTCACCCAAAAGCTAGACTAGAAATACATGAAGTTTTATCATCCATGTAGTTTTTTGGTGCTACTTATAATCTTATGTTGTGACCAGATTTTATAATACTGAGCTAATTTTAGAACAAGTAGAAAGCAAATGACTAGACTCCTTCATCATTTCATAAACGATATTGGGGCAGAATACCCAGCGTTGTGGGTTGTATAAATGTTTACTCATCTTAGATGAATAAGCAGTCAATTCCATGCAAGCTCTTTACTAAACAAGGACTCAGATGGGTCATGAGGTGTTTTGGATTCTTATAGCAATTCTCCTCCAAGAAATTCCATTCATTCAGGTGCTGAAAGACTATACAGGCATGAAACTCAGTTTTCCTTTTCCAATATACCACTTAAAAAAAGCCAAGTTTTAGGAATATTGTACAACCCATTTGATATTTTGTGAACATTAATTTTCTGCACGTCGCCATGATTGATCTTTCTGCATTCTCTACGTGCTATAAGTATATTCCTATTTTTATTGCTGACTTCATTTTCTTCTTAATCGCCCCATTTGTACACCTTCCTGAATCAGAGTTTACCACTATGTGATGCATAGTTGAAAACCCAGCTGCTGTTGCCATGGACCACCACTCAAGGGAACCATGGGGGTAATACATTCCTAGATCGCTATTGTGCTACTGTCGCAGAGAACAGTAACATGTTCCCCGAGGATCTTTTTCTCAGATACGTGTTCTTTGGTGAATGAAAACTGAAAATTGTCTTCACAAAGTCCTTCTTAAGATTCCCAATAACTCTTCTTTAGAACATAAACTTATTTCAAGATAACATATGCAAGTTTTGTTGAGTTAACCTTCAATAGTCTGTAGAAGACAAATTATCTCCAAGTTTATTTTTATGACCTTATATTAAGAAGGGGATACATATAAGATAATTTGGAAAATAGAAAGAGGCAAATAGTAGAAATAAATAAATCAAAATGGGAATATCAGTTCTTTCTGAACAATATGGCTTTATTATTCAGAAAGAACCGATATTCCCATTTTCATTTATTTCCTTCCAGGTACACATACACAAACAGTATAAAAGCTATACTTTCTGATTTAGGAGTTGATTATTTACCCATTTTAATAATGATTCTTCAAAAGGATCATTTTAAGAGTTGCTTATTATGTATTGTAAAGTTATATAATTTTATTTCACCGTTCTTACATTTACTTTTTTTTAATGTTTTTTATTTTGAGAGAGAGAGAGAGAGAGACAAAGAGAATATGTGTAAGTGGAAGAGGGGCAGAGAGTGACAGGGAAAGAATCCCAAGCAGGCTCCATGCTGTCAGCACAGAGCCTCACATGAGGCTCGTTCTCACAAACTGTGAGATCATGACCTGAGCCGAAATCAAGAGTCAGACGCTTAACCGAGGGAACCACCCAGGTGCCCCAGGAAATAATAACATCTTATTTGAATTGCTTGTCTTTGGTTATTAGTAACATTAAACATTCTTGATTTGTTAGTCATTTCAAATTATGCATTTTCTTTTAGGGTAGCTTATGTTTTTAAAATACTGAAATACTGATAACAACTCTCAGGTCCTCATTTTAATTCTAGAGCTCTGCAAAAGAGTTCACACACATTATGTTTTGTACAAAAACTAAGCCTCTTATTTAAGCACAGCTACTTCTCTGATTCTCCAAGTCTGGTCAGATCACCCTTCTCATTAAAGGCATTTGTCAAGTGCTGATGCATATCCATGCTCAGTGCTAATGGGCTCAATGGATGGGGTCTCCTGACTTGAAGTGTTTGAGATGATGAATGTGAAAGCTTCAGAAAGATGTTTACAAGGTAATTATTTGTCTACTTATTCTTATGTAACAGTCTGTCTTAAGAAACTTCAATAGAAAAACTGGAATTTGTAAAATAAATTACAACACAATGACTTCCACACTGGTGGCCTTCATTCTACTCTATGACCTAAGGCCTTTAAATATCTGAAAGAGATAGAAAATTAAGTTTTCAAGCCCTTCTTTGATCATTAGTGAAAAAAAAGAAACATAACATGGGAACTTTTAATATCAGAAGACACCAGGTATAGCTGAATATTCCAGATCCTTTTCTTGATATATTATTCCTTACTGCATATTTCCTGATTACTTATGAATATAAATCTTACCAGTGTAATTGCTTTGGTTGTCTAGTTTTTTTGTTTTTTGTTTTTTGGTTTTTTTTTTGGTTTGTTTGTTTTTAAATTTATGGCATATGTATATCTTCACTGTTTTTAATTTTGAGTAATAACTTTTCCTTCTTCTTTGGTATCACTCCTCTGTCTCCTGGCAGAATAGTACTCTGTGCTTGGTCAGTGGTGGATGACTAATGAGCTATTCAGTGAAACCATGCAGGAAATTCCTTTTTGGTAGCAATTATATCACTGGCAGCTGTCAAATGACAGAACTGAGAATTTCTTATTTAGGCAATGAGGAAACATTAAGTTGTGAAACTCTTCTAATATGCTTTACTAAATATTTATCTGCCTTACTGGGAAAGCTTGTGTGTGTGTGTGTGTGTGTGTGTGTGTGTGTGTGTGTGTGTGTGTTTTATGTTTTTATTTTATTTTTGAGAGAGAGAGAGAGAGAGAGCGGGAGAGGGTCAGAGAGAGAGGGAGACACAGAATCCAAAGCAGGCTCCAGGCTCCGAGCTGTCAGTACAGAGCCCAACGCGGGACTCCAACCCACCAACCATGAGATCATGACCCGAGCCAAAGTGGGTTGCTCAACCCACTGAGCCACCCAGGATTCCCGAAAGCTTGTGTTTTTGATTTTTGAATTCTCCAAATACGTGGAAGAAAGTATAAAAGATAGTTACTACTTTTGTTGAGTTTTTTTGACTGAGTCTGAAGGATAATTTTCATCCAACTTGATTTTTCTTTTTCTTCAAGAGCTAACTGTGGTGTTATCAGCAGTACATATTTTCATGCAGTACTGCTTCTGTATGACTGCTTAGCATGATTCATGTCACAAGATAAATTTAGAATGTCATGTTGAGGAAAATTCTGTAATTTGAATCAACACAAAAGAGAGCTAATAAGGGGTATGGAGATGAAGGACAGGCATAAAGCAGATTAGAAAAGATGAAGTAGTCTGGGAATATTCCAGTGGCAGTCTCGTGTAGTTTCAGATCACCGTTTTCTTTTTTATACTTGACATGGTCATTTTTCTTTGGCATGTTTGTTATTATTTTTGCGGTCTCCCTTCACTGGCCATTATTTAATAGCTTTTTAAATAAAAGCTATGTGAAATGACATGAAGCCAGTTTCATTAACAGAGGAATATTTATGCAGCTCAGGCCCCCACAAAACTGATTTGCGAATTGGTAAAGTCCACATATTTTACTTTTCTCTCACGTAGTTGTCAATGAGCAGAAGCATCATTAGTGTTCAAATAAGGTTTTCCAAGCTACTAAAAGTAGATCTGTAAAATAAGAATGCTTAAATTTTGCTTTTCAATATGGTAAGTAGATTTTTTTTTAATTTTATAAATTACTCGAGGGCAGGGAGGATTTTTTTAAAATTTTTTTTAACATTTATTTATTTTTGAGACAGAGGGAGACAGAGCATGAATGGGGGAGGGTCGGAGAGAGGGAGACACAGAATCTGAAACAGGCTCCAGGCTCTGAGCTGTCAGCACAGAGCCTGACGCGGGGCTCGAACTCACGGACCGTAAGATCATGACCTGAGCCGAAGTTGGCCGCTTAACCGACTGAGCCACCCAGGCGTCCCAACGTTTATTTATTTTTGGGACAGAGAGAGACAGAGCATGAACGGGGGAGGGGCAGAGAGAGAGGGAGACACAGAATCGGAAGCAGGCTCCAGGCTCTGAGCCATCAGCCCAGTGCCTGACGCGGGGCTCGAACTCACGGACCGCGAGATCGTGACCTGAGTCGAAGTTGGACGCTCAACCGACTGAGCCACCCAGGCGCCCCGGATTTTTTTTTTTTAAACTGGAAAAGAAGATAAGATCAGTGACTATTTACCCTCTCATTGGCCTGGCATAGTTCACAATCACTGATCAAGTACTAACACTTAAAGATATGTCACTTTACACTTGGTAGGTTGATCAGATTGAAGATTCCAGTGTTTTCTGATAAATGGGAGCAGTGGAAGACCATATAGGCAACCAAGAAACCTTGGGAGAAGAAAGGTTTACTATTATTAGTTTATCCCAAATAACATACAGCCTACAATTTTCTGGATTCTGATTTTGAATTTTAAATATAAAACTGATTATGTTTAATTACAGGATAGTTCCCAAGTGGTGTTTATAATAAAATTCTCCTCTTACATGTGAAAGTAAATGTATAGAACTGTACTACAATTCCACCACAAAGCTTCTTTTAACTCACAGTCAAGTTTGGTAGAATAATCTGTGAGATTTAATAAGAGATCTAGCTATAGGTTCGTCAACTTGTACCATATAATTTTTCCATTCTAAAAATCAGATATTTATGAGAACAAGATGGAGAGGGGGGCACCATGGTTCTATAATCCTGCCTATTCCTAACTTGCCTCACCAGAGCCCATATATTCTTCTCCTAGATTAAGAAAATTTTTTTTAAGTTTATTTATTTATTTTGAGAGAGACAGAGACAGCACAAGTGGGGGAGTGCCGAGAGAGGGAATCAGAGAGAATCCCAAGCAGGCTCTGCGCTGCCAGTACAGAGCCCAGTGCAGGGCTTGAACTCACAAACTGTGAAATCATGACCTGAGCTGAAGCCAAGAGTTGGATGCTTAACCAACTGAACCACCCGTGGGCCCCTCTTTCTCTAGATTTTTAATTTTAGGATGAGTTTGCTCCTGCCACAAGCAGTAAAGAGCCCAATCAGGAAACCATTCCATTTCTGTTCCCTCTTGGTCCACATCTTTTTGAGCTTCATTTTCTTCCTCTCATCTTTCCTATCTTTTACATCATCTCCTGGTGTTGGTCCCTGCTTTTAGGGAGCTGCTTGGGTTACTTTGTCTATTTTCTCACCTCTGTGGGCTCCTTTGACTCCACTGACTATCGGGGGCCCTAGGAGGTACTTCTTCCCCTTTCCCCTTCAGACCCACATTGGGGTTGGGGCGAGGAGATAAGACCACCTTAGGAGAGAGCAGTCACACCATCCAGCAGTGAGCAGAGTTGGCCACAGTAGGCAGATCAGCAGTCAGTGTCCTTGATGCTATGCTTCACTTGTTGACAGTGGAGGTAGCCAGAAAGGAGCAGGCTGAGGCAGGCTATTTCTGGGAAAGCTGTGGCAAAGCAGGGCATCAATGCTCTCAAGAGTAGAAAACCACTCCATTCATCAGGAAGGAGGTCATCACAGAATAATTAGCATCTCAGGAGTAAGGGGGGAAGAAGAGAAGAGCCAGAGAGACTTGTTTTGGAATCATTTTTAAGGAAAATTTTAGAAATAATGATATTAGTTATTACTATTAGGTAACCTTATAACCCAATGATTTTACTTCTAGATATATTCTAGGGGAACACTTCTTGCATATCACAGGGAAATACGTTCAAGAATTCTTACAACACCCTAGTGTATATAACAGAGTGGTTGTAGTTTCAGCTTGTTTCTCCTATTGTCTTGGCCAAGGCTGAAAGCTGAGACCCACAAGAAATACATGGTCCACATTAGACATCTGAGAACTACCAGTGTGGTTGGGATTAGGTATTTTCTTACACAGTAGCCTGAAGGATTCCAGTTTACAGAACTGGCCTTTTCTTTTCACTACAATCCAAATTTATGAAAGAAGAGTCCTGAGGGGTTCTTGGGTGGCTCAGTCTGTTAAGCGTCCGACTTTAGCTCAGGTCATGATCTCACAGTTCATGAGTTCAAGCCCCACACGGGGCTCTCTGCTGTCAGTGCAGAGCCTTCTCCAGATCCTCTGTCCCCTTCTCTCTGCCCCCCGCCCCCACACATGCTGTCTTTCTCTCTCTCTCTCTCTCTCTCTCTCTCATTCTCTCAAAAATGAATAAACAAAAAAAAAAAAAAAAAAAAAAAGGAAGAAAAAGAGTCCAGAGAATGAGAAAGACCATAAATATTCTGGGGAGTAGAAGATCTGTCCATTCTCTCTGTGGTATTCCAAGAAAATCATGCCCCCAGTGTATGGGTGCCTGAGAGAAAGAGAAGCTGACATTGCACAGCTGGATATGCCTGGTTGGTGCATCAAGAAGAGATGGTACAATAGGGACCATGATGCATGGAAGATTCCTAAAACATCCTCCTGCCAAAACCTAGGGCAGGAGGCCCTAGAGGGTAGACAAAATTGAAGACTGTAGTCTTGTGACAAGAGACATATCTCCTAGCATGACTACCAGCTTTGTATCAATGAACATATATGATTGGATCTTTCACGGGGCTTTTATGCAGAATGGAGCCAGAGTATTTACATGGATCCAATAGGTAATATGCCAAAGTGATCTCTTACCTCCAATTTGAAGAGTTTAACTGCTTCCATTTCACTGGCCAGAATAATCAACTGACGATACCTCCCTTAAAAGGGGCAGGGGGTTTCATCCTCCATGTATCCAGCAGCAGAAGAGAACTATCAGTGAACCTTAGTAATTTCTGACGCATCTACTTTATTATCTGCACAGATGAAATTTCTGGATGGATCTAGGCTAATGAGGGAGTTCATTGATTTTATACTCTGCTCCTTCCTCCTCCTGTGGTTATAGGGCAGGAAGGTAGATAAGGGAGGAGGATGAAAGTAATAGCTACATTACTGAAACAATTTTATTCCAATGGGTTGAGCCTCCCTGATTAACTGGTTATATGTATAATAGAAAAACTTGGGAAATGCCTAAATATCCAACAGGGAGGAAATGGATCGCTAGATATATTGCAATAGTTATAAAGTAACACCTTTTGATAAATAGGAACAGACATAGATCTCAGTTGTGATGTTGAATGAAAAAACACCATATTGTATGATAGTAAGTACAGTGGAAATTGTACGTGTACATACAACACTCTATCCTATGCTTTTCTTGGATATACAGATGTATACGTGTGTATCTGTGTGTGTGTGTGCAAAGAGGGGCCAGAAGTTCATACCACATTGATAGTGCTTACTCTTGAGAGAGAAGGAGAGAAATTTTGTGCAAGAAGAAGCCAATGATACTTCAACCATATGTGTGATGTTTGTTTGTTAATCTAAAAGCTTCTATGAAAGCATGGCAACAATCTTTATAACTGTCAGCAGTCACAATGGTAGGAGCATGTGCATTTGTTTTAATTATGCTCCACATCTTTTTCTATTTTTATAATTTATCAAAAATTAGGTTAAACACAATGAAAAAACAAAAAAAATTACAAAGGATGTATAATCTCAACATTTTGTTTCAGTTTGAGGAGGCAGATCACATCTATGTTCACTTGTTTGTGTGGGGAACATCACCAGAATTAATATTTATGGAGCGATTCTCATATATTATGTGGCACATTACCTGGTATGTTCTAATTAGTTCATGGATGTCCTGATTTACATGCAGTTTGCATAATTTGGAAAGATGATGTTGAATTCAATTGACATTTCTTCTTTGTGGGTGAATGGAGCTTAGAGGTTATAATTGGAGAGCTTGAGTTCAGAGTTTAGTGCTTCCTAGTTATGTGGCTTTAGGCAAGTCTCATGATCTCTTGGAGCCTCAGTTCCTCACCAGTAAAATGGGGAAGATAATCTGTCTTGCCTTGCAGGACTGTTGCCAAATCCTATTACCCCTGTAGAAACATTTTAAAGCCCAGGCAGTAGGCTGCCTGGGTGGCTCAGTCAGTTAAGCATTGAACTTCAGCTCAGGTCATGATCTCATGGTTCATGGTCCAAGCCCCAGGTCAGGCTCTGTGCTGACAGCCCAGAGCCTGGTGCCTGCTTCAGATTCTGTCTCCCTCTCTCTCTCTCTGGTCCTACCCCTCCCCCCTGTCAAAATGAATAAACATTAAAAAAATTAAAAAAAAAAGCCTAGGCAGCACGATAATACTCTAGTTTCTGAATTTAAACTTTATTAATTAATAAAATAAGTTGTTAAGGGAAGGAGCAGTTAAGTATGGACACAGGGACATGAATTTTTGATTCCAGGATAGCAAATGTTTGCAAAACCTCAAGGTTAAAGAAAATGGAAACTTTGCTTTCTTCTCTCTGTATCTGAAGGTAGCCTATAAGACTATGCATTAGGTATTACACATGGTAAAGGTGTGTCAAGGCCTGACATGAACCAGATGCTTAATCAACAGAAGCACTAAAATTAGTTATTAATTATGCATTTTTACATAATTATAGGGTCAAGTAAAAACTAATGGAAAAAAAAGATGAAATGGGAACCTCTAGAGGAGTTTGCTAAGGAAAAAAACCATCAGATAACACACAGATAAGTCCTGTACTCTAGGAATATCTCAAAAAGATCAGTTTAATCTGTTAAAAAATGCTTTTGAAACATAGTTCTAACATGAAAGGTGGTCAGTTTTATATTGTATAATATCACATTATACCCAGAGGAGAATGAATCCATCTCTTAACATTTTGCAAATTAGTTTTTAATGCAAAAGACTTGGAAACAGAGAAGTCAACCTTATACTTAGGTTCCTAGAGAAAGTGTACAAACATATCTTTTCCTTTAGAGGAGGCATTCATTCCTTAATAATCATACAGCCTCATAATTGCATAAAAGGAATTCTTGTAACAAATGTAAATCCACCATATTTCTTACACTTGCAATAGAAATACCACCAACACTCCAAGTAAGATTGTCCTATGATTATTTTTTAAATTTGCATATTAACAACTTGAAATGGAACTTTCAGTTGATCATGAACTTTTGTTATTGCTTTTGTTTCAGTCCACTTTGAGTACCTATTTTCCTTTGCCCAATTTTGTAAACTCTGGAATTAGGTAGATAAAACTTGCATTGCTGAGCCACCAGAATTCTGGATGATGACCATCTTATTTTATTATTACCTCTTTATTTTTATAGATGAGTATGCAGCTTAATAATCATTAATAGCTAAGAAAATAAATACTTCCATTGAGGATCTAAATTATGAATCCTTTTACTTTCTCCTTGGTACCCAATGGAAGGGAGATTTACATATGCCATATCTCACACTAGTTAATACTCAGAAGAATGAATTAAATATCAATAAGTGCTTTAAATGCAAAAATGAGGTTATTGAAGAAAATATAATGAAAATGGTTAATGCAAAGCACAGACAGAATAGGTCACAGAAAAAATAGCAGAAGATAAAAATGCCAAGTAAAAATAAGTTTACCAAAGTCAGCTCAGCTTCATTTAAATGAAGGTCAATGCAATCTCCAGAAGCCTGCAAAGTTAAATGCTTTTGTATGTTGTATCCTTTAAAAATCTTAGATAAGTGAGTGAGAGTAAGCAAACAGTTCTATCAGGAATTTGAGACTGTATTTTAAAAATGAGAAAGATTATATATTTATTATTTATGAAATCCAAAATAAACTTTCTCCAGGCTTCCACCCTTGTGCACTCGCAATGCCCAAGCTACTTGGAGAACATTGATTCTTTAGGAGAGACTAAATGGGTGGGACCACCAGGGATTCCATCCATTTAGCTGATGTCCATGACGCATTACCATCTTTAATTTTCTCATAGAAATCTCAGTCATGTGTTTACTTCTCAAGGAACTTAGATTGAGTCAATGGTAGTCAATAAGTGAAGTTTTTATTTTTTTTTTCTAGTTTAAAAGTGAAATTGAAATGAACATTTTGTAAAAGCATCTAGCTGGCTAGCTAGCCATCATCTATCATTTATCTCTCTCATATTTTATGGGTTCTTAGTGGCTCCTGATAATCCTCTATAAGTCTTTGATGCTATGTAGAATCTCCAGTGGGCAGGGTACTATGACTCAAAGTTAACCTGAGGGGATAAAAACAGCATAATTTGTAAGTTGAGACACCTAGGTCCAGTGCAGTCTCAGCTACGATCAAGTGTCTTTTTATAAAATGTTGGACTATTGGTAGCTTTTGACTGTGTTCTGTGATGCCACAAGGGTTATATAGAGGAGCTTAGAGGCCAAAAAAGATACCCTTTCTTTCTAATCTGTCCCTCTTCCCATTAGAGAGCTTTTTATATGTTTTCATATTTTTGTATGTGTGTGAGGATGGGTCTCCTTTAAGCTTTTGTTACGAATGCTACAGTAGAATCCACAATTCTATTTTTAATTGTGGAACATTTGGGGTACCATTATTAGTCGGCTGAAGAATTCTAAATATAACAGTCTTTAAGACCATTCATCTAGAAAAACGCTTAATTTTGTATTTTAGAGTTAAGTCACGTGACATTTTTGATAACATATATAAATATTCATTCGGACACCAAAATCAAAGATCTATTTTCTATTCTCCTTCTCTTGTGTGTCAGGGTGTGTGTGTCCAGAAGATGAAGATTTATAATTATTGATAATGACTGTCAGATTTAAAATATCCATGGTATGGAGGGACTTTTTAATAAAAGTGCCTGCTCTTCCAAAATATCTTCCCCACCTATTGATTGAGTCCTCAAATTTTAATGTTAGTTTTATACCTTAATTTTAAGCTTAAATCTTTATTTAATGAATGTTATTTGATGCCTTTTTTATATAAAATTCCAGTGTGCTCACACAATAGAAAGTCTTTTTAAATTCAATCCAAATCTCGAATTCTCTCTTATTGATTCTGTTCTCTGTCTAGAATGTAGATGTCATTAGCATTGGAGAATTGCTCATTGTCATTTTCATAGTTAAGGATGTTACTAAATCTTCCACAAATCTTTTTTTCTGATTTAAGAAAACCTGGTTCTTTAAAAAAAATTATAGTTCAAACTAAAACTTGCCGTGTTTTTGTTTACCTCCTCTAGACACTAAACTGCCTTAGCTAACTCAGTCAGAGACTTCATTTTGACAAAAAATTATAATACGGTTGTGATTTACTCACAATAGCCCCAGTGTTTTCTCAAAAAGTAATTATCAACGGGTTTTGGAAGTCCAAATAGTGATAGCACATTTTTTGTGTGTGTTTCAAATTAAATGTTGCACTTCAGTAAGAAAAGTTTTGAAAAATAAATTGGTAAATGTATCAAAGTCTTAAATTTTGATACTCCCGTTTGAGAACCTTAAGATCTTTTTGCCAAATGATATTGTCAAAGATTTACATGATAAAATGTTCATGACATCATTTTACATAATTAAAAATATTTCAAAATAATGTCAGTATCCAATGATAAGAAAGTGAATAAACATGCTGTATTCACATGTAAAATCAGTGGTTAATTTTTATTTTTAAAATTTCATTCTTTTTGATTATACTAGAAATATTCATAATAATGAAAATTACAGAATATAGATGACTAAATTGAGTGTACTTTATCATCCTAATTTTGGGGAAAAAGGTATCTTTTCAGACAAAAAATGGAATGGTATATGTAAATATATTAAAATTGTGTAAGTTGTTGAATAGGATATCGCAAGTATTCTTTTTCTTTCCATAGCTTATGGAGTTTCAAAGTTTTTAATAAATGATCATGAATACATAGTTTTAGAATCAGAAATATAATTAAAAATAAGTTATGTATACAACTTTTTAAAAATCTTCATAATATTGAACACAGTAATTCACTTCTAAGAATATTTCTGAATCTAATCGTTCAACATATAGAATAAATTATACTCATGAAGTACTGCATTAAACATTTCTAAAACATAATTATAAAAATGATAAATAATTAAATCCAAAACTAAAGGACAGTTACACAAATTATACTACATTCACCAAATGGACATCATAGCCATTAAAAGTAATAATTCAGGGATCATGTGTCTATGTGGGATAATGTATTTTTTAATGTTAAGTAAAGTTATAGTGCAAAATTGAATGTATAATGTTTTGGGAAAAATGAAGGAACTATGCTAAAATATTAGCCATATTATTTTAGCTTGATAGATATTTTTATCACTTCTCTTTTTTCTATTTTTAATTGTACTACTTTTATAGTAACATTCAGTTTTATCAAAAAAAAAAAAAACCCACAAGCAGTCAGGCTTCTGATGTATCCTGGTAATTAGTTGATTACTCAACAAGTCAGAGAATGATTAATACATACTAGTTTTTTTTTTATAGCAAACGTGTTTAAAAGCTTATCAAAAATTGATGTATTATTTACATCATTCACAATAGGATTTTTGGCAGCTTTTCATCTGTGGGGTTTTGGCAAGTTCCCACTTATAGGCACTTTTTTTTTTAAGGTTGAGCTGGTATGGCTTACTTAACATAATTACTTATTTCTCTTAGGGCCACCACACAGTCCATTAATCTAATAATGCTGGTTTTCCACGTTGATTTTTTAATGAAAGAGTTCGTGCAGGGTCAGGAGAAGTACAAGCACATAGAACTTTGTACCTTCCCAGCGAAACTCAGACAGAATAATTTAACCAGCCAAAGAGACAGTTGTTAGCAAAGTTGGTAGACATAGCTGCCCAGACTGGAGGTGTTGTTATTACTTGCTCTAGCTGCTTTTTGCAGTCATCCAGAAGGATTAGAAATCACAGAAAGGGCATCAAACAGAGCACTGGCCTTTGTATCTTATGGATGTGAGTAGTGGCTATCAGCTGGGCAGTGATTTGCTGTTAAGTCTGAAAATGAGGATCCAGTCTAAACTGTTATGTTGTCAAAAGGCTCTGGAACAGCATCCTAACCTGTGGCATCCCTTCCTAATTTTGTCACCGCCTTCTTTGTGGTTCAGACAGGAAACACAGATTCTAAGGAATATGTGCGACTGGATTAATTTTGTCCTTTTCAGGGTTTCCTACAATGACAGAGAAAAATTAATGAAATCATTGCTAGTAGCTTCAAGATCAATATTTTCTTCAACTAGATTTTTTTTCTAGCACTACTTAAGGCCACAGTTACCTACTACTTTAATATAAACATTTAGCTCTGAGCCTCAACTCCATTTAGTCTTTGACTTAAAATCTTCCCTTATAATCACAATTCATTTTGATTATGATTAACACTTGAAAGGCCAAAGTTTCAGTTGCCTTTGAAATGTGAGTTAGTAATGTTTTCTCATTCTCCTGTCTCGTTCTTTTTTTTTTCAGTTTATTTTTGAGAGCGAGAAAGGATGAGTGGGGGAGGGACGGGGTGGTGGTGCAGAGAATCCAAAGCAGGCTCTGTGCTGATAGCAGAGAGCCCTATGCAGGGCTTGAACTCACAGACCATGACCTGAGCTGAAGTTGGATGTTCAACTGACTAAGCCACACAAGTGCTCATCTCCTGCTTCATTCTTAATGAAGTACTAGGCTAATTATCTTTCTATCACCTGTACATGGGTAGAAGGTAAAAATCCTACTCTAAAATCAGGTATGTGCTGCATGTACATTATAGCCTATAGCCAGTAGACCAAATTCTTCCTGAATGATAGCCCTTCATTAGGCAAAATGCTTCTAAGGAACTAGAGACTTTAAGTTCTGACATCATAAGCCACCATTTCAGGTAGCACCACTTAATGTTCTCTTTATCACAACCTGTATAAAGGATTTATAAGTTGAAAGGGGACTCCTGTTTTGAAGGTATATTCCTAGATAGTGGATTACTTAGATAACGTTTAACCTCCACACTCAACTAAGAGAATTTGTTGCTAGCGGACCTACCCTAAAAGGATGGCTAAAGAAAGTTCTCTTAGCTAAAAGAAAGGAAAGGCTAAAAGAAAAAAGTCTTGGAACATCAGGAAAGAAGAAAGACAAGAGAAAAAACAAAATCATGGGAAAATACAATACGCTTATTTTCCTTTTCTTGAGTTTTTGAAAATGTTTGAAAGTTGAAGGGAAAAAAAAATTGTCTACTGTGGTGGTCAGTGTAGATAGAGAAAATATTTAAGACAATTGTATAATAAGTAGGAGAAGGTAAGGGACATAAAAGGAGTTACAGATTTGTAAAAGTGAAACAAATGGCCTGGGATTAGGAGCATTTCCCTGGAGCATTTCAGTCTTGATGAAAGTGTCAGTGCAGGAATCAGTTCCTAGGAGGATTATGATGTTTCTTGACAGGACCCGCCAACCACTTCTGGACAGTCATGTTGGATTTTTTGAGGTGGATGCCTGCCTTCTGATTTATTTGGATGAGTGAGCAAAGAGGAGATTCAATTATTTAGAAAAGAAAGAAGTATTTTTTTTTCTAAAAAAATTTTAATGTTTATTCATTTTTTGAGAGACAGAGTGTGAGTGGGGAGGGGCAGAGAAAGAGGGAGACACAGAATCCGAAGCAGGCTCCAGGCTCTGAGCCGTCAGCATAGAGCCCGAAGCAGGGCTCGAACCCATGAACTGCGAGATCATGACCTTAGCTAAAGTCAGACACTCAACCTACTGAGCCACCCAGGTGGCCCAAGAAGTAATTGTCTATTTGAGTGAAGACTTCATTTGGGAACCACAGACATTAACAAGTAATATTTTGGGGGCGCCTGGGTGGCTCAGTCGATTAAGCGGCCGGCCGACTTCAGCTCAGGTCATGATCTCGCAGTCCGTGAGTTCGAGCCCCGCATCAGGCTCTGTGCTGACAGCTCAGAGCCCGGAGCCTGTTTCAGATTCTGTGTCTCCCTCTCTCTGACCCTCCCCTGTTCATGCTCTGTCTCTCTCTGTCTCAAAAATAAATAAACGTTAAAAAAAAAAAAACAAGTAATATTTTGGATTTTATATAACACATATATTCCTTGAAAAGTATGTATCTTTCCCAGCAAAATCTTGTTGGGGGTTATGTTATTGAGGAGTGAACTGAGATGAATATGTGGAGCACTATTTAGTGGCATTCTGTTCCAGAAGTCTGAAGACCTGTGGCAGATTTAAAATTCCAACTCCTGTTATGTTTTTTAAAGAGTGTGAAACTATAAAAATGCACATAAATTAGGGAACACCTCTGATAATTTTACAATGCAGATATAATTTCAGCAGACTGATAAGTAAGAAAATTAAAAGTTTTTCTATTTAAGGCTAGCAATAATTCTTCAAAGGTATAATTGAAGAAGGAAAGATCCAATTCACAAAATAACAAGCAAAATAAAATAAAATAAAATAAAATAAAATAAAATAAAATAAAATAAAATAACAAGGAATGACCCTAATTGAAAGGTTTTGGGTCTGCATAAAGTAAGCATCAGAAATATTGTAAAAAATTATAAAAGACCTGAAACATGACATGTTCATAGAAGGACAAATTGAATGACGTTAATGCTAAGTCTTTTTAAATCACAAGCTATAAAGCCATCCAATATGAAATTGGGAATTAGGTATTATCTCAGAACCCAGTAAAAGAATTGAAAGAGTAATTTCAAAATAAATACACTGAAAGTTTAAAAAAGAAGGATTTTGAGGGAGTTAGAGAGGTTTGACTTCCCAGCCACTTAAAATGGAATAATTACAAAAACAAGGTGACGTTTGTATAATTGTTAAGACCAAGTTAAATGCTCAGAAACACATCTTAGTATATAAAGTTAGTATTTAACAAAAGAGGCATCACAAATAAATGGGAACAGGGGTGGACAATCTAGAAACAAAAGGAGACTGAGAAAATTGGTTAGTTGGAAAAGTAAGCAAAAAAATATCACCTCATGTGTTGCAACGAACTAAATTTCATGTGATTTAAATATTCTAGCTAACAAATTATAGTACTCTAAAAATTGGGGGTATAGAAAATGTTGTATGTTGTTATGGATAAGGACGCTCTAAGCATAAAAATTAAAGAACAATGATACATATGGTTAAATATTGAAAAAACCCAACTTGAGTTCATGAAAAATCACAATACAGAAAATTAAAAGATTAAAAAAGTAGATAAGAACTGCAAAATATTGACTATTATAAATAAAAACCATTTAGAGAAATTTTTATAAAATTTCATTAAAAAATGAACACCTTTATAAAAGTTGAGAAAAGAGCCATTTATTTTTTATACACTATGAAAAGTGAACATAAAACCAAAAACCTATCATTTTGTACTTTGTAATGGCACCTTTGGGATTGGCTTCTTGATATCAGTTGGAATGATGAAGTCCTACAATGGCTGAGGTCAGGTATCAGTCCTTAACTAACAGAGATAAGGTGGATGCAATCGCCATAATGGACACAAGAGTAAAATGGAAATCAGAGTATTTTGACACCTAGAAATTTTGAGAAGTGATTAATTGTCCTTATGAATGAAATAAATGGGCAGCCTGCTAACTTAGAACTTTATTGATATAGCAGAAAATCAGGTCTACTGGCCAAAATCCTGGTGTAAGTCAACACAATGGAGTTTTAGGTTCTTACTGATTTTCTAGGTCTAAGTCAGGACATAGACTTGTATCTCTTTGATTGAAGAGAATTTGATTCCAACTGAGCAAGAACTGTGCAATACTTCCACCAGCATATAACGCTTTTTCCAAGTGTCCTAAAATGGACTTGTGGCCATTTATTATGATGGCAATGCACTTAGGAAGGGAACTTACCAGACCTTTAATTGATATCTGATCATGTGATCTTAATTTCTAGAGACCCCGAATGCCACTGTGGCCATCAATCAAAGTGGGTCCTTATAGGGGTCAGAGGATAAATGGAATTTTAACCTATGTCTAATAGTTCAGAGCATCTTCAGACCTAAGCTTCTGAATGTATAATTGAAGTAGGCATACTCAGCAACTGGCTGAATCTTCACATTGACTCTTAGACCTGTGGAATGAGGGTCACAACCGTCAGAAGAACTAAGTGGAAGCCATGGCGCTTTCTTCTATATTCGGTTAATAATCCAAAAGCAATACTATATCCCTCCTGGAACTGCAGAGATGAGGGCCACATTAAAGCCTTGAAAGATGAAAGGTGGTAAATCCTATCACATTTCCATTTAATCTACCTGTTTTGCCTGTGCTAAACATAGATGGACACTGGAAAATGATCACGGATTATCATACACTTAATCATATCAACACAGTTTGGCACTTGATATACAGTTATTTATCTGGCAAAAATTTTTTCCCATATAAATGTGCAAGGATCTCCAGAAGCAGTTGGCTTTCTCTTGATAAGGATGATAGCACATTGTCACCATCTTGCTCTCCGCTATAATTTATTTTAGACATATCTTGATCATCTTAACATCATGCTGAGTATCACTCTGGTTCACTACACTGATGATATTATGATAATTTTTTTTGATGAGCCAGAACCTGGAAATTACTTTATATATCTTAGTGAAACACACGTAGGCCAGAGGGTGGGAGATAAACTCTACAAAATTCAAGGGAATTCTCTTAGTACAGTTTTTGGGGGAGAGTTCAGTGATCTTCAGCATGTCAGAATCTCTATAGTAAAAAACAAGTTAAAGCACCTTATAAATCTAACACTAAAAATAAGGCTTAGTGCTTGGTGGGCCTCTTTGGATTTTTAAAGAAACATATACTCTATTAGACTATGATGTCCTGACCCATTCTGTGAGTAACCCATACAGGGCTTTTGCTACTTTTGAGTAAAACCCCAGGGGAAAAATTATAAAAGGTTGTGCAACATGTCTAGGCTGCAGTGTAAGTTGTAGACCACCTGGGCCTTTGATCCAGTAGGTCCAATGATATTCAAAGTGTCCAGAGCAAATAGGAATACTGTATAGAGATTCTGGCAAGCCTCAATAGGAGAATTACAGTACCCTCCAGAGGATAAAGTCGTACCCTCTCTTGTATATAACTACTTTACTTTTGAGAAACAACTCCTGACTTGCAACTAGGCCTTGTTAAAGATTGAATGCCAAACAATGGGACATCAAATAACCATGTGACCTGAGCTGACCATCATGAACTGGAAGTTATTTGACCCATCAAGCCAGAAGCTTGACATGCATAACAGCAATCAGTCATCAAGGAAAAGCAGGTCTATAGGTTAGAAGTAAGTTGTGGAAGGAGGTGATCTAGAATTCTTACTAGATCTTACCTAAACTCTTTCTGCAGATGGCTCTGCATATTATGCTATCATCAACTAAGTGGACTAAGTACTGCCTTAAAGCTACAAAAAATGGTGTCCTAGAAAAATGGTGGTAAAGGGAAATACCATGAATAAGCAGATCTTGAGTTGTAAATTTTATTGTTCAGGACCAAAGGATGGCCAAAGGCATGGACATACACTAATTTGTGGACAGTAACTCGTGGTTTGCCTGGATAATGAAGAACTTGGGAGAATATTAGTAACAAGTTCTAAGGTAGAGACATGTGGATGGATCTCTTAGAAAGGGCATGGAATTTGAAACTCTTTAGATTCTATTTGAAAGCTCACCAAAGATATCCTTCAGTAATTTAGTAGAGGGTAGTGGTTGGTTGATTGCATTGTACTTTCCTGTTACAGGACAGTAAAATGATTTTTCCTTATTGGAATATACATGAACCTGAATTTTTCTTTCCTTTCTACAATGCTTCTGCCAGCCTCATCATCCTTATACTTATAAAAAGTCTTATTCATTATCATGAAGTTCTGCAAGTTTTGGAACAAAGAATTTTATAGCAAAAAGTGTGGTAATGGTAGGGTGACCAGCTATCCTAGTTTACCTGAGACTAAATGGCTTCTGGTGAAGTAAAACTTTTGATGTTGAAACCAGACCAGGCCTGGGCAAAGTGGGATAGTTAGTTATCCTACACGGTAGCAAGCTAATGGGATTAACTAGGCTTATTTGTATTCCAAAGTCTAGAAGTGAAGGTAGAGCAATGTCCTGATGGAATAGGAAAATGTCTTACTGAAGATACAGTTATGGCACCAGTTGGGTAACACCCAGAAAGAGTAGGGTTCTATATTAGAAGATGTAGTACGTGTAGCAAGTCACCAAAATATACCGTGTATAGTACTCACAATCGGAATACATGGGTCCTGAAATCAGGTGTTTTAGTGGGAGTGGTTCCTTTCATTATTACCTACTGATCTTTTTTTTTTTTTTCTCCCACTTCTCTAGCCCTACAACATTGGGCTGAGTTAATGTGAAGGTTCTGGTTTCCAAGGGAGAGATATTTTTACTGGAAGACATGATAATGATTCTATTAAGTAAGCAATTGAGATTATACATGGCTACTTTGGTCTTCTGCTGGCACAGACCTAGCAGACAAAGAAGGGGGTTACTCTACTGGCTGAAGTGATTAATCTTGACCACTATGGAAAATTATATTGCTGTCTCACATACTAAGGATTCTCACCCTTCAGGAATAAAGGTTGAAGTCATTCCATTCCCTAAAGGACCAGAAGGACCTTAACAAACTGGACATTAGGTAAAAAGAACATGCAAGGGGTGGTACAAGATAGAAATCACATATATCAGTAGTTTTGTCACAAACTAGAGAATTGAGAAATGTATTAGTTATATTTTCTTCTTTGCTTGTTGTGTATATATACTGTACATGTAACTAATTTATTTTTTATTCCTTATTTCCCATTACTGTTTTATATAGGATTAGTGTCACTTAAATTCCATTTTATTCTTTAGGTTGCAAAATGCTCACGTAGATATGATTTAGAGCAAAAGTTATCGTTGTCAGAGCTGTGACTTCCCAAATATGACTATAGAAATTGTTAGGACTTTATATTTTTTTCTTTTTGGAGAGAGATTGAGAGTGGCTTCGTTTGTTGTTCTTATACACAAGTTCAAATATATGTATCAGGGTCTATATGAATGTTGAGAAGCCAAGAGTGTGAACTAGGATGGCTATTGAGCTATTCTCTCTCAGATCCAAATATACTCTTGAGGTAGTGCTGAACTTTTAACTCCGTAAATGACATCACACACGTATATTTTTATTTCCATCTGGCTTTCAGACAGGTTTTGCAGATAAAAGATATTAGAGCAAGATTGGAAGGTAGAGGAAAGAAGGAATTCTTTCTTCCTCTTTGCTTGTTGTTTCTATCTGGACTCCCCAGCAATGACAGTTTGAACTCAGAGCAATTGGCTGTAGTGCCCAGCTTCTTTCAGTACTTCTTGAAGCAGCCTCAAGATGAGCACAGAGGTCCGAGAAGCTCCATAGGGCTGCCCCTTCAAACTCCTAAATTCAGATCATCCTAAATGATCCCCATTTTTCCTTAGCTCAAGGAGGACAGGGGAAAAGCACCAGCTTCTTGTTGTCATCATCTGGGTTATTTTAATGTCTTTTTTTTTTTCGCTTCTTAAGTTATCCAATACTTGTATAACTAAGCTCTTATATTAAATTCCTTCTGCTGACATATCTTCTGTGGTTTCTGTTTTTCTCACTGGTCCCCGACCAATATGGAGGTGAAAAATATAGGTGATGCGGGAGAACAAGGTGTCAGTGTGCAGTTATTTTTAGAGAGCATATTGTAAGTGCTGGCAAAGTGAATGGAGTAATTGCTGAAACGTCAGCGATGTTCTGGTCTCAAGGCTGTCGAATGTGATCACACTATGAGACTCAGACCCCATGATACCCCAGAAGCCAGTTAGGGAACAGACCCACTGTAATTGCCTAGCAGTCTTTGAAACTGCACATCTTCCCTGCTCGCTTTCATGTAAACACCAGATGTGTGTTTGGTCTATGTCTGGAGGCTCTTTGTGTTTTCCTCCCATGCTTTGACATTCTTTGATATTTATACCTGGCGAACATGAAATAAAGACTACGTGCAGTTTGTTGCTGCTGCTGTTTTGCTGGCAGAGACAGCCCTGCACGTCTACTCAACCTAAGTGTCTGAGAACTTTGTCTTCAATGTGCAACTACATGTCAGGAAAAGAGAACTATGAAGGTGTAACTGAGGAGCTAAAAACATGGTATAAGGTGTTCTCAGACTTGTGATGAGCACCAGAAGATGAAGGGATGTATTGAATCACTGTATGGTACACCTGGAGCCAATATTACATTGTATGTTAACTATACTGGAATTAAGAAAAAAAAAGATGTTCTCAGAGAGTAAGTGAGGTCTAGATCTAGTAGGGCTTTGAGGACTCTATAAAGATTTTAGCTCTTGTCATGAGTATGATGGGGAGCCATTGGGATGTTTATCATTGTGTAGCCTCTAAAATAAAATGTGTAGTTATCCTTGCAAGATTTAAAAAAAGCATTTCTTGAACTGCTCTGTTCTTTCTCAGTCTTTTCCTTCTTATTTCTAACTTTCCCCTCTCTTGTCTCCCTTCTTCCCCCATTGAAAAGCTTATCACAGAATGCATTTTTTTTTCAGATACAGCTATAGTCTATAACTTGTGACTACTCTGTTTCTCAGTCCGACCTAAGAAAACTTCTGAGTATATTACAGAATACTGCAATACTGCATACTGAATAATATGCAACAATTTATTAATAATTCTCTCATTGTTTGACATTTAAATTATTTCTATTCTTATTAATATATGTAATGGTGTGACTAATATCTTCATGCATATGCTTTTGTTCAAAATTAGGATAGATTCTAACAAATTGAGTTACCAGGTCAAGTAATATGAAAAACTTAATAGCTTATGCTACACTTTGTCAGATTTCTTCCCTAAAGGCCAGTTAACACTGTTATCAGAAATATAAGAACACTGATTCAAGTGCTTCCTGGACAGCACAGGGAATTACCTTTATAAAAATGAGATTTATTTGTGCTAGTTTATTAGATAAAAAAAGCATAACTCATTGTTTTAACTTTAGTTCATTTGTTTATCAGTGAAGCTGAATATTTTCTGAGATTATTTACTACCTCTATTTTCTCATTGGTTAATAGTCTCCCTTTCTTGCGATTTGGCAGTCCCTGAAAAGATGGGGACAGATGGGACCAGTAGCTTTGTGCTTTCAACTGTGTGACTTTTGCAGACTAATTTAGATGGAAGAGACTTGTGAATTACTACAAGTTGTTTCCTGAGGCAGTAGATTTTTCTGTGAGCACATAGGGAGCTTGGGTCAAAAACCATAAATTGCAATGACACAGGATGGCATCTAAGAGATAAGAACTTGAAATCTTTGTGACTTAAATACTTTTAACCTCATTTTATACATGTTTTGTAATTTTCCATGGTTTATCAAGGTTTTAGTGTATGTGTCAGTAGAATTTCTTTCTCCTTTGACAGAATCATTCATACTTGTTTACTAAAAGTTTATCTCTCTTGGAGAATGATTGCACCAAATGGATGTTGACAGAGATGCTAAAAGTGATCTTGGATGAACACGACCTGACATTGGATCATTGCTTGACATGTCAGTTCAGCTCACTGAAGCAGGGGCTATTACAGATAAAATAGGGACCTTCTACATCAGATAAGAAATATTTTGTGACACCTCTTAAGTTTTTTCTTTCCTGATCACATCTGTATCTCAGGCTCGTAGAACAGTACTTGGCATGTAATATGCTCTTGATAAATATGTCTTGAATTGAGTGAATCAAGATAAGCTTCCATTATTTTTATCCCTGATTCTCAAGAACTCTCCTATCCTTTGCTTTACTACTATATTTTGATCATGTGCTCTTATCAGGATATAATATTCTGATATAGTAATAATAGTTGAAGTTCTACGATTAGAACTGCCAGGCAGCATCCTAAGGATATTTCATGCATTTTGTAATTTAATCCTCACAGTTTCCTCTATGATGTAGGTACAATTATGATCCCTAAATGTCTAAGCTATATGAGAGTAAGAATTTGATCTTGCTTATTCACTGCTTTATCTATAAGTGTAGACTATTGTGTAGGACATAGTAGAAATGTAATAAATATTCATAGAATGAATACATCAATTTATTTTTCATTGATGGAGAAACTGATGCTTATTATTCATCAGCCAAATCCAGACCTTTTTGAGGCAGAACACAAGATCTTTCAAAATTTGTCAAGAAGCTCTAAGCCCAGCCCTAACCTTGCTATAGCGAATGTACAACTTTGTGTACGTTTTCAACCTGATGTTCATCTTAAGCTAAGGATAAAATCTGTCAGAAGTTTTGGCTTAAGTCGGAATATGTTTACTGTTTATAACCTCAATCATCTTTGATGGTACATGGCTTCAAATATATTAAAAGCTCCTTCGATCTGCTGCATATATCATTGTTGGATTTAGATATGCAAAATGGACCTTGTGCTACATCTAGGAGTAGTAATGTTTTGCCTGGTATGCTAAGGGAGATTTGGATTTCTGAAACCAGAAGATTGTGTGGAGCTTGAGATGTGCCAAAACTGAAAAAGTTTGGGGGCGTTGTGAAGACCAAAAGACTTAGAACCAGGGGAATTTAATATTCTGTTAGAAGTTACTTTGATTTTTTGTAATTAAAATCCTTATGAGTCCCCACAGATATGTCTACTATATATGCAAATAACTTGTTAAATAGATTTTCTGAAAAACTGAGGAAAAGGGGGAGACTTACATTTAAGTTTTTATATGGAATGGAAAAATAACCCATTACCCTAACTAATTGAGCACAAACAAAAGCTTGGAAAACAGAAAAAAACGTTCAGGAAAATCCAGAAAATTTTAGCTATGGGAGGAGATTATCACTTCCATAGGGTGTGAAAGTTGGTTTAAACCAATTATTAAAGTAATAAAATGAGGCCTTTAGACAGAGTGTCTCTAATGCCTTGGCAGTCTATGTAGGCAAACTAAAATCTTAGCCAGTCAATGCACTCAAGTCTGAGAAAATGAAACCTCACATCAACTAGTCAGTTAACTAAGCTTTCCCAAATAAGGCAAAACCTCCTTAAGCTAGAGCCAATCAAATAATTTTCTTGCTTTGCTTCCATGTCTTGTCTTTAAAAACCTCTTTACTGGCTTCCAGCCATTTTTAGTTTAGTGCTGCCCCATTTTGAGGTACGCTCAATACACACTTGAAAATATTAATGTACCTCAGTTAATCTTTCAACACAATCATATCTAGGTGTCCTGGGAAAGAGACAGTTCAGCCAGCATCTGGCTCACACTCTGGGCATAGTCAATTTCCTTTCTTGTTCATGTTCTTGGTGCTCAGATCCTTGGATTTCAACTTCTGATTCTTTAATCCCAAATTCCTTGGGTGAGTCCCTGGCCTCTTACTTCTTTTTCCCTTCCCTGAGTCTCTGATTCTTTCCTATCTTTTCCTCCAACTTGAGATCTATTACCATATTTTGACATATAAAACTGTCAATTCTTTAGGTCTTGACTACTTATATATCTTCTTAATTCATCAATTTATCTAATCAATTATTACATAAATGTATTGAGGATTTACTATATGTCAAAAAAAGTATAGGCAGACTTTATTTGAGGAATCTCAGACGATGAAGGTGGGAGACACTTGGAAACAGGAAAAGTATAATACAATTAATTTTGCAAAGGCTACCATAGAGAGAATCTGGAAAAGCTTCACAAAAGTGGTGTCATTCATGATGGGTCTTAAAATACCAATGGGATGTTGTCTGAAAAAAACACAAGGGGAAGGGAATTGTAGATAGAGGCAAAGATACAGAAGCAGGGAAACATATTGGATTAGAACAATGATAAATTTAGTGTGGTTGAAATGTAGGGGGAATGAGGTGGGAGATAAATCTGTGGAAATAAGTTAGAATGAAATTATGATGTATCTTAATATGGTATGATGATGATGTTGGGACAAACACACTGGGAAAAAAGAGCCAAAGTCCATTTAAATATGGTTTTGTTTCTTAGATTTAATGCCAATGGGAAGGGTTAAGCACAGTGCATAGGTCATTGGTGTCAGGTTGGTGGATTAGGAATCTATGCTACAGCGCTAGACCAGGTGCGGCAGTAACAGAATCTTGACTTTGTCAGGGCAGCAAGGTGCCCAACTACTAATATTCTCCTTCCCAGGCTGCAGTGGACATGGTGGTGACCAATTATATGTAAGCAAAAATCACTAAATCAGGATTCTGGGAACACTGCTTGAAAGGTACCCTGATAACAGAGTGTGTCTTCAGCCTCTTGCCCTTACCCTTCTTCCTGCCTAAAATGTGATTGGAATGTGTGTAGATGTGGCTACCATCTTGTAAAATGAACAGGAAAGCTACCCAGGAGGGATGGGGGAACAGGAAAGTTGAATGACTCAGGGTCTTTGATAATCCCTGATTGATCATTACTGCTTAACTTTCTCAACTCCAGATTTTATGTTACATGAGGAAAGCAAACCCTATATTGTTGAATCCACTGTTGGCTGGATTTTCTGTTGCTTAAGTTTGAATAAATTTTAATTGGTACCTTGAATAATAGAGAATGATGACTTGAAATGAAGGAGTGATAATGTGGGTGGGGGAAATTGAGAAAAATAAATCGAGTCATTTCTAAATAGCATTAGAAGTGATTGGTTTTATAGGGTGAAGTTGATTTGAGTAATAGTGTGCTGGATTGGGAGTTCAGGAGGGTGCCATTTGCCCTCCTGAGCAGGAGGGTAATAGAAGATTGCTCACACATGATGACATATGACCTTCGCCAGGTCCAATCTATCTCTCCAGTTGTTTCAAATGGTTGCTTGTTCTGGCATTTGGCCAGACCCAGAGCTTTGTTGAGAAAATGCCTGGCCCTGTTCACAGGTACTTTTGTGGTTCACAAGGTACGAATTTTTTTCTGGAAGAAAATTTATGTCAGGCTGTTTATTTTTCACAAAAAGAATATTAAACCTGCCACTTCACTCTTTGATATCTAAAGTGAATGGATTTTTCTATTATCAATAATACATAATACCCACACTTTGGACAAGTACCAAGGAGCTGAAACTTAATTGATTGTGATACAGAACCTGCCAAATATGTGGTTGAAGCAATGAGGTATTTAAGAGAAGGAATCTATACAACACATTAACCATCCATTCCTCAAAGCACTCTAAAAGTTCTCTTTGGATGTCAAGTTAAATAAATAATTAGAAAAAAAAAAGTATGCTAGGGCTACATAAACATAGGTCCTATTAGCTTTTTATCAAGAATTGATAAGGATCCACAAAAACAATAATATCCATGATTTATTGAGCTCTGTGTTAAGCATTTGACATCACCATTTCACACAACAACACCTTCGTTTCAATATTATAATTTCCTATTATCAGATGAGAAAACTGAGGCTCAGGAGGTTAAATAATTTCCCCAAGGCCACATAGCTAGTAAATGAAGGAGGCAGTATACAAACCCAGGTCTGGGATTTGAGATCCTCTGTTTTTTAAAAAATGATACCATACTGTGATCAATAATAGCTGTGCAAGATGTCCACTTTCTCATTCCCAGCCATTGTGAATATGTCTACATGATTAAATTCAGGACATCAAGAAGGGGAGATTATCTTGGATTTTTTGATGGGCCCAACCTAATGACATCTTTCCTGGCTGTGGAGAGAGGGAAATATGACCATGGAAGAATGGTCAGAAAGATACAACTTTGTTGGCTTTGAAGATGGGGGAAGAGATACAGGAGTCAAAGAATGTTGGCAGCCTCTAAAAGTCATAAAGCCAAGGAAACGGACTCCTTTAGAGTCTCCAAAATGCACATGTTTCTGCTGACACCTGATTTTAACCCCATGAGACCCACATCAAACTTCTAACCTCTGCAACAGAAAGATGATAAATTTGTGTTGTTGTAAGCCACGAAGTTTGTGCAGATTGTTATGATAGGAATAAAAAACTAATACATGTGCCAACTCTCTAACATATTTGCTAAATTCTTCCTGACATTTACTTCTGGAAAAAGTATGTGTTCACTCAAATTAGCATGAAATGTACTCAAAGCTCAATGATGTTTTTCTTTTTGCCTTAGTTGACCGGAATGCCAGAGCCAATTTTAGACTTCAACTGTAATTATGTTACAGGTAAGAATATTTTTTTTCTGTCTTCTATATGGTTTCTGATCTCTTCTTATATTTTTCTTTTTGCATTTTCATGTGTATATTCACACATGTACTTTTATATCAAGATGTTGCAGAGAGAAAGAACAAGAAAGAAAGAGAGAGAGAGAGAACTAGAGAGAATAAATGGGAATAAGACAGAGTGGAGTTAGGACAGGGAGAGAGAGAGAAAGGAAAACCAGTCAAGTTGTTTTATGAAAGTGGAGAGATGATTTTTATACTGAGATGTGTCAGTGGTATCAAGGGACATGTTTGAATGATTGCTTTTAAAACTTAAGATCATCCTAAAGTTTTGTCCAACTTTATAAATGCTTTGAAAATGGGTATTCTGGGAAGAGGTATTACCTTGCCATTGCTGTTTTTTGCTTATATGTACCTATCGGACCTATGTCTTTCCGGTCACATGCAAATATCCATTTTAGAGATGCAGCCCCACCCTTTCTTGAGGGGATTTACATACAATTACACCCGGACTGTGGTATTGTAATGACACTGCTTTCAATTTTAGCAGGGAGGCTGATGAAAACATAAGAAAGCTGAATGCATTTAAGACAAAGATTTTAATACAAATGAGATTTGGTTTGTACCTTGCTGGGTATACAAAAGGTAGGCTGACCACATTGTCAGAAAGGAGCCACATCATTAATCAGAATCCTGTTCTTGCAGGACGGAAAGTGAATTAGGGAGTCATGATTTCAGAAAAAGAAAAATAGCCTTCTGCCACCTCCATTGCAATATTTATGTAACTAAGCAACAAAATTCTCCTATTTAGCAAAGCCCTAATGATGCTGACAGTACGGTCTTGGAATAATGCTTAATACAACTTCATTATCCCCACCACTCTAGCTCTATTGCATATGCAGTGCCTGATTAGGGAGAACGAGAAGCAGAGTGAATGCTGTTTGGTGCACCTGCATCTAAAAAGACCAAATAAAGTATTGATTTGGATGAATCTAATGACGGTCACTTAGCGTGTTTATCTACTCAGAGCATTCATTTGAGCTGACAAAGAATGCTGTACAACCCACTGTTAAATGTATCCTAGAATTGTAAAGCCTTGATGATTCTGTCATGCTAGGTCACATAGACACAAAAATGGTGACATTGGCTGTTACCAACTCTATTGACACCTGGTTATAGTCTATCTCGAAGGAAGATTTTGAGGAAAACTGAAGATTGAAATCACCTGACGGTTTTTCGTATGTCTTTTGAAACTTGAAAAACCTCCTTTCTGCGTTAAGGTTTCTGTTATTTCTGCAGAAAATCTAATTTTAAGACTCGAGGAAGATTGTTTCTTATTTCCTGCTTCATGCAGAGAAGTTGCTTCAAAGGATACCAATACCTTTGCAGAAATTCTCTTCTTGTATTTTCTCCCCCCTCTCTTTTGACCCTGACTTTTCTTCCAAGTATGCGGTTTCCAAGGGTTATCATCATGGAACAGATGTTAAAGAAAGATGCTGAAAATAAAATCCATGACTGTCTTCGTTCAGAATCTTTTCAAATGTTATTATGGCCTCTAATAAGTGACATTTATGCCATAGCATTTTAAATTAACAAAGCAGTTTAGAGGTATCCTCCCAATTTTTTCAAACGATCTCACCATCCTTTTTATTGACCTTTCTCTGTTATCGGATGCATTTTTATAGTGCCCGAACATAGAGACATAAAGGGGAAATATTTAATGTTTCCTTCTGCCATTTCTGTGGTGACATGCAACACTTACAGCACATGACCCTAGACGATTTTATTTCTCTTAGAATTAAAATAAAAATAAAAAAGGATAAAAAAACGAGCACACACATAACTTCTTTAGAAGTGAGGGGTAGACTAAGTGGAAATAATCTAACTTAGGCTAGCAGTGAGAGGTCAAATCCTCTTCTGATTCTTCACTGGTAAAGAGACACACATTAAATCAGGCCATTCAGATCCAACACAACTGTTTATATATCCTCAACTAGCTTGACAAAAGGTTAATGTGGTCAGCTATTTTTATTTTTGCTTATATTACTTTGGCAAAACTTTTCACTTTGAATACTATTCTGGTGTTCCAGAGGGGGGGAAGAAACCTCTTGGCAAATTGTTTACTTATAACAATAATAAATTACATAAAAATACATCTTGACCTATAGATTTGGCAAACTGTTCTCAACCCCACCTCCTTCCTTTTTATTTTTAAAATGTGTATTTTGATAGGGCACACATGTGGGCGTCTGCATGAGCAGGGGAGGGCCGAGAAAGAGGGAGAGAGAGAATTCCAAGCAGGCTCCAGGCTTAGCACAGACTCCAATGCGGGGACTCAATCCTATAATTGTGAGATCTTGACCTGAGTCAAGAGTGGACCTTAACCAAATGCATCACCCTGACACCCCAACCTCACCCCCTTCCTGAGTCAAGTACGTTATTTCAATTGTCTACTTGCATTTAGAAGTTAGGAAACCTTCTTCATATCAACTTGTTCTAGTGGCATTATGGCTTATAGAAAGGAGAGAAGGCAGACTTTTTTTTTTTTTTCATAACGTATGCCTGATATTGGGCTAGGTGTACTTAGTACATTGTCTCAATTACTTTCCACTTATGAAAAAGTGTCATTTGCTTCATTTTACAAATGAGAACATTGAGGGTCAAAGGAATATTGTAATTGGTTCTAGGTCACCCAACTAAATAAGCGACAGGGCATGGATTGAAACTCAGACTTTTCTGACTTGAAAACATTTTTTTACATTGCCTGCATTTTGAAAATTCGTGCTTGGATCTGAGCTTCAGACATGTAGACAGATCTGAATCATTTTGAATATGTCTCCTTTTTATGAAAGCAGAGAGGGTTAATTTAATTACTAGTTTCTCTTTTAAACTGTGCTCAACTATAATTTAAATGTATATATTATTATGCAATTACATGAAAATGAACCCACAAGGGTAACTCCTTTTGATGCTTTCCAAAGGAGATAATTCTAGCTATTTGTCCATTATGATGTTGTAACTTAAACTTCATAGAAATTGAAGAGTGTTTTTATTGAGTTGTTAATTTTGAAGAGCTTTATATATATGCTTGAGGATTTTTTTTGTATAATTTCTTTTTGTAATTATGGTATAACAATTGTGAACTAATACATGTATATTTAACAAAAAATTACAACTTAAAAAACTTCACCTTTTTTAAAATCATGAATTATCATGATGAAGTAAATTCTCTAAATATGTGCACAACAGAGCTACAGTTATTCAGTTGCTAATAGGTCACAATCTTTCTAACCGTAATTTGAATAGATGTATATAAAACAAGTCATTTTGCCACCTAGTTAGTTTTTAGCAGATGTAAACATTCTTAATATGACACTCCAGCAATGTTACTTACATTTGTAATCTTGAAACTGTGGTTGTGTATATTTAAAAGCTTTCCCAGCTGAGTGATGACATTCACTTCTTATTATGAACTGGTAAATCAATCGTTGGAAGAAAAAATGAGGAACACGTATGCATACAGAGAGACAGATACATCTAGCCTCTACAGGAGACTTTACTGTGATTTATTGGTCCTTTAACGTCTCCTCAGGCTTTTTTCTCCTTTTAGGTATATTCCTGGAGATCCATTAAGACTTTTTGGAGAATGTATTAATTTTTCAAGCCAGCAGGATATCATTTAGCCAATAAATAGGTTTATAGCATCAGTTTCATTCAGGGCTTAGAGACCTTTTATTTTCTAAGGCTTCGTATGTTGGATTCCAGCATCTGTGTGTTGTGTCCATGTATGTTATACAGTGGTGGTGGGAACTGTTGTAGTAGTAATCTGGCATGCTGTATTTTCATTCAACTGGGATTTCTAAAGGCATATAAGGATTATATTCATTTTTTTCTCTCCTAACACCCCATCAATTGGTACTCATCTGGCATCTTTATTAATTCTCTACAACTATCTAGCATTCATTTTGACCAATATGTTGTACCTCATGGGTATTGGATTTAGCACACTGAACACCTGATGTTCATTCTTTAGGAAATGACCTTTGGTCTAATTTAATGAGGATCAAATTTGAGTCAGGTGTAGTAAATAGAGCTTTCCTCTTGATGACATGATTTACTAGAATGTCTAAGTAGCAAGTTCTTTGTAGGATGGTGCCTCTTATTGGTATAAATCCAATGTTGGTATTATTAGACAATTTCAGAAGATGGCTTAAAATTTTGAAGTGTTTCGGGTAGGGCTTTATTTTGGCTACTGACAAATAAAATGAATTTCTTTTAGCTTAATGCTATATTTTCACATAATGTGTCATTAATGTTTAATGCTTGCAAGATATCATTTGTGCTAAGTCCCAGGGATTTAATTACTAAAATTATTAATGTATGGAGCCATCCACAAAATTTTGCATTTTATGTCTACTTAAAACCATGATTTTGAAATCAGTTGTATCTGTAGATAGTTATTATTTATTAAGCACCTTTTAATATGTGTAAAATACATAGTACATGAAAAATTAGATAAACTCAAAACATTAATTCTCTTAAAAAAATTAGGAAACTATTATGAAAGACAACAAACTAATTTGCTTAAATTGCCTTTTCCATAGTGAGACTGACTATAATATATGCACTTGTAAAATGCAAAAACCATGGCAAGCATTTAGAAAACTGTACAAATCAAAAATTATCTGAAATAGAAGTAGCCATGACAAAACATAACTTCTGCTTTGGTGAGTTTAAGATGATCTGAATTGGTTTCTAGTTGTGACACAGAAAAAAAAAAGAAGTTAAGGTTGGGGAAGCACTTCCCTGGGGTCATCCAAAGTTGTATTGCTATGGGTTCAGGAAACTCAAAATCCCTCAAAACTCATGGGCCAGCTCCTGGGAATGAGCAAAAACTATCCAAAGCAACTATTGGGAACTTTCAGCCTGAAGCGTGCTACTCACAATGCCAGCCATCCAGAAGATAAGGAGCTTGTCTCAGATGTAAATCAACACATGGTTCCCTTCATTGAGAAAATCTTAGTATAAAAAATATATATATTAGCTGAACTGCTGCTCCATGACATAGCTTTGATGCAAGTTCCTTATCTTGTCAGATAGACTTGCCAGAGAGACTGGCAGCTAGTCCATGAACCACACTTTGAGTAGCATTGGCCTAGAGCAGAGCTTTTCAATCTAGGCACTATGGACATGTAGGACTAGCTTGTCCAAACTACTTGACTGTGTGGGCTGTCCTGTATTGGATGCGTGTAGGACATCACTAGTCGCCACCGGCACCTGCCTCAGAGAGTTGTGATGATCAAAATGTTTCCTAAGATAGGCAATATTCCATTAGTGGGGGTGGGGGTGGGAATGGGGGCAAAATCGCCCCAGTTGTGATCTACTGGCCTAGAGGATTTATTTCTTAACTTCTAAGTGATGTCTCTATTGGTACCATTCATAGCATCTGAATGCCAATCTATGGATAAAGTACAAAGTACAAGAGGGGTGCCTGGGTGGCTCAGTTGGCTAAGAATCTGACTTCAGCTTAGGTCATGAGCTCATGGTTCATGGGTTCAAGCCCCACACGAGGCTCTGTGTTGACAGCTCGGAGCCTGGAGCCTGCTTCAGATTCTGTCTTCCCATCTCTCTGCCCTTTCCCTGCTTGTGTTCTGTCTCTCTCTGTCTCTGTCTCTGTCTCTCTCTCAAAAATAAATAAACATTAAAAAAAAAGTACACGAATTTATTTAGGACTTACTACTTCAGTTTTCCATTAAACAATTACTTTATGACATAACATAGTATACTTAGTGTGTTTAAAGTAATACACAAGGGGTGCCTGGATGGCTCAGTCGGTTGAGCGTCCAACTTCGGCTCAGGTCATGATCTCTCTGTCTGTGAGTTCAAGCCCCGTGTCAGGCTCTGTGCTGACAGCTGACAGCTGGGAGCCTGGAGCCTGTTTCAGATTCTGTGTCTCCCTCTCTCTCTGACCCTCCCCCATTCATGCTCTGTCTCTGTCTCTGTCTCTCTCTGTCAAAAATAAACATCAAAAAATTTTTTAAAAAGAATAAAGTAATACACAAGGTTATAAAGAGTTCATATATTTTTTTCTACAGAGGTATTCAAGGCCTAACACCAGGAACACAGCCTGATCTATCTCTGGAAATGGTTTTAACTGACACGAACAGGATCAGTTAGTTATCTTTACCATTATAAAAAGTAGAAAATAAATTAAGCCCTGGTATTTAAACAGAACTGTTAATTAAAAATGTCTTTTTATAATGAAATTAACTATGTACTGAAATGTTAGAAAATATGTTCCTGACCAACTGTTCTCTGAATGCAAAAGCCATATGTTTGCTTTCTTCTGGTTATTTATAAATAATAGGAGTAATAACAATAGCAATACAATAACACGACTTCCTTACATTTGGAGAGTACGTTGTACGTCTCAAAATGCATTCACAGACCTTATTTCTTACATCCTCGGGTCAGTATCTCTGTCTGTTATAACAAAATCTGCAGTCTTCATTCTGGCCTTTCTTATTCTAACAGAAACAAGATAGAGATCACAGGAGCATAGCACACTGGCTTTTCTACACACACACACACACACACACACACACACACACACACACACACACACTGAATGATGTCGCTTTTCTCACTACCTTCATAAAGAACAATGCCCATATAAGTTTTTCTGAATTCTGCCTGATAAAAGAGCCAGTCTAAATCATACTAGAGCCTAAAAAATAAAAAAAAAGTTTGTTTTCAAATAGTGGGTTTACAAGGTTTTCTCTGGTTGTTGTGTTTTTGTTTTTGTTTTGTTTTTTTGTTTTTGTTATTTGTTTTGGTTAAAGTAGTTAGACATTGTGTGTAAGCTGGAAACCAGAAGGTTTTAATGGATCTTACTGACCTGTTATATAGGATTTGATTTATTTCCCCCCTCTTGTTGGGGCAAATGTCAGACTTGGGAGTTGTCAGGTTTAGTAGTGGTGAAGAAAAGGAATATTCTGGAGAATCAGAAATATCAGTGGCATACCTCACTGTTCTAGGTCCTTCAAATGCAGAAAAGCTATATTTGAATCACAGACAGTTATCATGTTAAAACGCAAGATTTAGAAACTTTTGTAACATATTTTAAGATAGCATGGCCCATATACTCACTAATTACTATCAAAAGGCCCTCCTGTTCCTTCTTGCCATCTACCTTACTTCTTTCCTCGTACTGAATTTCAAACAAGTAATTTAAAAAGACCTATGTATTGATTGAAGGGTTCTGTCTGTAAAGCACTGAACTATAACCAAATTAATTGACTGCGGGGCTCCACTGGGCTAAGCAGTTTTCAGAAAAAGTTGATTCTGTCCTAACCGGAGTTTCGCAGTTCTGTATCCTCTCCACTTCGCTCATCCTATTTTCCAACTGAACACCTTTCCTTTTATTCCTTCTTTGGTAAATTAAAACAGTTATTAGATTAGAAACAGTGGTTGAAAAGAAATTCAGAATATAGCCATTCAAAAGACCAGCATAAAATAGTGATGAGTATCTGAATCAGCAAGTATTTCAGGCATTTTAAACTTTACGGAGCTGCACACTGCTTGACATTTGTTGGGGTCTTTCTCTTTAATATAGCAGAGTCTATTTTGTTCCAGAACCTTCTCACTGCCACATGGCTGGGAGCAGACTGCTTGTTGTAAGGTGGATCAGGCACCGTGATGGTGATTAACACTTCCTTTCATGGGGATTCCTCCAAGCTACCCGTGCTACCCCCTTGAGAAGCAAAAAGTCAACAGTATCCTGCATGAGCTCTGCAGGGCTGCAGACTCCAAACAAGATGTAACTGATGGAGAATGGGTTATTACACAATTGGAAACAGACTCCTCAATTCCAACCTTTCTCTATTTTCTGTCTGTTTAAAAACAAATGTCGGGAGGATGTGGAGAAATAGGAACCCTCTTGCACTGTTGGTGGGAATGCAAATTGGTGCAGCCACTCTGGAAAACAGTGTGGAGGTTCCTCAAAAAATTAAAAATAGACCTACCCTATGACCCAGCAATAGCACTGCTAGGAATTGACCCAAGGGATACAGGAGTACTGAGGCATAGGGGCACTTGTGCCCCGATGTGTATAGCAGCACTCTCAACAATAGCCAAATTATGGAAAGAGCCTAAATGTCCATCCACTGATGAATGGATAAAGAAATTGTGGTTTATATACACAGTGGAGTACTACGTGGCAATGAGAAAGAACGAAATGTGGCCCTTTGTAGCAACGTGGATGGAACTGGAGAGTGTGATGCTAAGTGAAATAAGCCATACAGAGAAAGACAGATACCATATGGTTTCACTCTTATGTGGATCCTGAGAAACTTAACAGAAACCCATGGGGGAGGGGAAGGAAAAAAAAAGAGGTTAGAGTGGGAGAGAGCCAAAGCATAAGAGACTCTTAAAAACTAAGAACAAACTGAGGGTTGATGGGGGGTAGGAGGGAGGGGAGGGTGGGTGATGGGTATTGAGGAGGGCACCTTTTGGGATGAGCACTGGGTGTTGTATGGAAACCAATTTGACAATAAATTTCATACATTGAAAAAAAATAAATAAAAACAAATGTTGGTGCAGTGCAGTGAAATATGACACAAAACAGTATTGGTGTTCAATAGGCTGGTGCTCATCTGCTTGTGTAATTAACTTTCTACTTTTTCTTTTATGAGTATCTTATAACAATCAATATAAAAAAATTCCAGGCCTTTTGGAAAATAACGCAAAATATATTTTTTTACCCACTTAAAAATTTTTTAACACTTATCTTTATTTTTTTAACATTTATTTTTATTTAGTTTTGAGAGAGGGAGGGAGAGACAGAGTGCGAGTAGGGAAGGGGCACAGAGAGAGGGGGACAGAGCACCTGAAGCAGGCTCCAGGCCCTGGTGCAGGGCTCGAACTCATGAGTCGTGAGATCATGACTTGAGTCAAAGTCAGACACTTAACCGATTGAGTCACCCAGGTTCTCCCCAGGGTAAAAATTTACCCATTTTTAAAATGCAGTTTTGGATTTCAAATTCACATTTTTTTGTATGTTGACTAAAACTGCAGACATTAGCTTGTGTTATCACTTATGTCCAAGTGACACTATTTATTGAAGGAAGGAGGAAGGAAAGGAACTAATATATGTTCAGAGACGACTGTAAACAATGCATGGTCCAAATGCATTATATTGCTTATTTTCTTCCAATGTTATAGTGGGCAGGCAGATTTCCTATTGTTAGCTATCCATTTTTAAGCCTCCCTCTGAAATATTAAGTCCTTCTCTACTCTCTCAGGTAGGTGTTATGATCATTATGATTCTCATTTTGTAGATAAGGCTAAAATCAGTGAAGTTCCTTGCCCAAGAGCTAATAGTTAAGTAATAAAATCTGAATCAGCAAACAGGTGTTCGTGTGTGTGTGTATGTATTCGTGCGTGTGCATGCACAGGTATCAAAATCCCTAGTTTATCTTAAACCATTCTGTCTCCCTCTATTCCTTTAATTAGACAAAATGTTATTAGCAGCTCTTAAATGCCTGACCCTGAGCTAAGTGCTGAGGGAAGCATGTGGAAGCCCTTGACCTACTGGGACTCAGAGTCTTAGTAAAGAGATCAAATTTACATAGCAGCTAGTGATGTGACTAAAGACCGCTTTTATTTTTAACCACTTGGTCTCACACGTGGCTCTAAAAGGTAGTTATCTCACCAAATATACGATTTCACTTATATCTACATATGGAATCTAAAAAGCAAAACAAATGAACAAGGGAAACAGAGAGATAAAATTGTAGAGACAAAGAACAAACTGATGGTTGCCAGAGGGGGCAGAGGAGGGGGGATGTACTAAATAGGTGAAAGGGTTAAGAGATATAATCTTCCAACTGTAAAATAAATAAGTCATGGAGATGTAATATACAGCATGGGGAATATAGTCGATCATATTGTTAAAACTTTGCATCATGAAGATAGATGGTAACCAGACTTACCATGGTGATCATTTTGTAATGTATATAAATATTGAATCACTAGGTCTTACACCTGAAGCATAATATTATACATCAATTATATGTCAATAAAATTACCTTATAATTTAGGAATATTGTATCTTGCATGTAAAGCTGTGAGAGAAAGCCAAGCAGGGCTTCTTTCTCTGAGGGGCTGAGTGAAGGGATAGTGAAAGCTCACTAACTTGATGAAAATAAAACAACTGAGACAGCAAAAGGAAGATGGCAGGAGGAAGATGAAAAATATGGGCAAAGAGTATGATTTAACAACACATGGTCTTTGTCCCTCAGTTTGTTTTCTGGAATAGCTCTCTGCATTCAGACTTGAGTCTAACTAGAAAGATCTGCAGTTTAAAAAGCCAACACTATTGCATTAGTAAAGATGAGAGACGATGACGGGTTTAACCAAGACAATGACAGTGGGGTTGGAGATTAGGGATGGATTTGAGATCCATTCAAGAGAACCATATATAGGCCTTGGTGACTGATTATAAAGAATTGGTTTAGGCAGAATCCCTGGTTTTTGGCTTGAGGCCATTATGATTTGGTGAGCCTGTGGTGAGCATCTTGCTTTCCTATAAAAAGGAGATGTGATGGTTAATTTTATATGTCAACTTGGGTAGGTCACGGTGCCCAGATATGTGGTTAAATATTATTCTGGATGTTTCTGTGAGGGTGTCTTTTGGAAAAGATTAGCATTTATATTGGTGGAATTTGAGGGGCACCTGGGTCAGTTGGTTGAACATCTGACTTTGGCTCAGGTCATGATCTCACGGTTTGTGAATTTGAGTCCCACATCAGGCTCTCTACTTTCAGCAGAGCCCACTTTGGATCATCTGTCACTCTCTCTCTCTGCCCCTCCCATGCTCATGCTCTGTCTCTCTCTCAATAATAAATAAATGCTAAAAAAATTTAAATAAAAAAATGAATAAACATTAAATAAAGACAGAAAGAAACAAACAAATAAATAGGTGGAATTTGAGTACAGCAGAATGTCCTCTGTAATGTGGGTGAGTGGGCCTCATCCAATCAGTTGAAGGCCTAAATAGAATGAAAGACTGATTTGCCCCAGCAAGAGGGAATTCTGCCAGTAGAAAACCTTCAGGCTTGAGTTGCAACATCACCTCTTTCCAGTGTCTCCAGCCTGCCACCCTTCCCTGTAGATTTTAAAGTCAGCCTCCATCATTGTGTGAGCCAATTCCTTAAAATGAAATTTCTCTCTCTCTCTATGTATACAACTTATTGGTTGTGTTCTCCTGGAGAACTATGAATAACACAGGATATAGAAATATTAAATTTCTTACAGAGTTGCCTAAGGGAAAAAGAGCCGTGGCTGAAATGCACATATATCATAACAGTTAATAAATATTCAAATATAAATTCTTATAAAGACAAGTAAACATTATACACCACCCAAGACACAGGTGTACTGCATTCTCTAAGGATCCCAACATACCAGTCCATCAGGGAGTATAAAGTCACTTTATAGACAGAGAAATTGAGCCAGAGGTTATATGGTGTGCTCCAGGTCTGGGATTCATACTGGGATTCATACTCAGGTATGTTCACCTTTAAAATCTGTGTTCTTGACCTTCTACCTCAGTAGCTTCTCTTTAAAAGTTTTTCTGTTTACAGTTTTTCAATAAAGAATAGTTTTGGTGATGCCTATGCAATGCATACAGGTTTCCAAGCACTATTCTAAAAGTTGTATATGTCGCAACTCATTTAATCCTTATAATGATCCTGTATTATAGGTGCAACAGACACAGAAATTATGTGAGATAAATGTTACATGGAAACTTGTGGGGTTATTTTATGAAGGCAGGATGGAGAAAAGGAACTCTTATTTCTTCAGAGACTACCAGAAGTTTGCTCTTTCCACTAAGCTTTTTTAAGAAGAAAAATGGTATTCAAGATGTATAGTCGGAAAGAATGGAAAAACAATAATCTGACATCAAAACTATTTAGCTTTTGAAAACAACTTATAATACATCTGTTCATGACTTATATTGTTATAGTTTACTGAAATATGTTTTTTCTTACTGTACAAATAATGCATATCCAACTACTGCTAAGAATCTGCCTCATATACTAATAACACACCCACCCAAGCACTCACACATCCACCCCTACACTCCTACATAGACATGTTCATGAAAAAAATACTGACTGCTAAACTGAACGGTCACTCTTAGTCCTCAGCTTCTCTTGAAACACTCTCTTCCCTGTCTTCCAAGACATCACACACTCTCATTTTCCTATGGCTTCCCTGATTGCTCCTGCTTCTTTACTTCCTCCTTACCAACGTGACCTCTAAACTTAGGACCGTGTTCAAAGGTTCAGTCTTGGGCTCTTTTCTTTTCTGCTCATTCTTCCACGAATGCATCCAGGCTAATGGCTGTAAATACCATTTTTATGTTGATATTACATAAATCTATTGCTCAGAACCTCGTTCTTGAAGTCCAACTCCATACTTTATATTCAGCACATCCACTTAGAAATCTAATAATCGTGCCAAAATTTGAACATTAATATGTTCTAAATAAACTTCCTTCCAAACCTGTTTCTCCTCAGGAAGTGGCAACACCACTGTTCCTGTTGTTCAGGTCAGATCCTTGGATTCACCTTTGAACCTCATCCTTTTCTTCTAGCGTACATCCAATTTGCCTCTCTCATGTGTATTCAACCCAGAAACCAGAGGGAATCTTTTAAAAATGCAAGCCTACTGAGTCAGTGCCATGACTTAGCTTGGGATCTTTAAAGAGCTCCTGATCTCATCGAGAGTAAAAGGAAGATTCTTTCCCAAGTGCTCCAGGGCTCTAAAGGATCTGAACATCTTTCTCCTCATTCATTTGGCTCCAGCCACAGTGGTCTCCATGCTGTTTATGGAACCTATTGGAAAACTCTCACCCAAGGCATTTGTGCATGTTGTTTCATCTGCCTACAAGGCTTTCTCATAGACAGGGCTCACCCTCTCACAATCATACAACTGTTAGGTCATCTAAACATTTTTTCTGATTAACTATTTTAAAATTCAATTACGTTCTTTCTACCACATATGGTATGCCCTATTTTTCTTTTCTGACTTATTCTGCCCTACAGCACTTACTGAAATTTGACATACTTTTATTTTACATGTTTGTTTATTAATGAAGTTTCTTTTTCTATAGCTTGCAAGCTCAATGAGGGCAGATGGTTCAATCTGCTCTCTCCTTCCCCACCCCTATGTATCCTCTGTACCTATGAGTTGCCTGGCATATGATGGGGGCCTATTAAGCACTTGTTGAATATTCAATGATTGCTGAGTAAATATTTAACATAATCAAGATTGTACTATAAATATTGATTTTTGTCTTGCTTTTTCTTGCAGTATTAGTATGAGGAAATTAGATATTTCCTCATATCAATAAATAGATTTTGGGAAAACTTAATTTCATTTTATAAAAATTGTCGATTGAATAACTAATCAATTAGTATAAATCAGATGGGTCCAATACTAATCCCACATTCCAAATTGAAAGCATTCTTTCCCTAGAAGCGAATTACAAAAGGAAATTTAAATAAATACCCAACAAGTTTGACTCAGATTTTACAAGTCTAGAACCAAAGCAGAAGGGGAGAGTTGGATAATTTTAATTTATCAAGTTAAAATAGCTCAAAGTTTCTATATCCAGTCTAGAGGTGTTGTATTTAATTTAATTTAATTTAATTTAATTTAATTTAATTTTATTTAATTTAATTTAATTTTATTTTATTTTATTTTATTTTATTTTTCATGTTTATGTATTCTGAGAGAGAGAGAGACAGCATGAGCAGGGGAAGGGCAGAGACAGAGGGAAAGAGAGAGAGAATCCCAAGCAGTTTCTGCACTGTCAGCACCGAACCCAATGCGGGGCTAGATCTTACAAACTGAGAGATGATTTGACATGAAATAAAGAGTGGGATGCTCAACCTCCTGAGCCACCCAGGCGCCCCTGTATTCTTATTTTTTGAGTGTCAAAATACCATTTCCCTGTAATGTATTTTAATTTCTTCTTTTCTCGTACATGTGGTGGTTTGCAACTTTGGGCTATTACAAATAAAACTAGTGAAAATCCTTATACTTATTATTTTTTTTAGCACATCTCTGATTCCCTCATGATAAAAGGACAGATGCAAATCAAAATATAAGAACATTTTTGAGACATTTGGGACAATCTTGTTACATTTTGCCAAATTGCTTTCCAAAAACATTATTCTAATTTCCGCTCCCCAACAGAGAAGTAGAGTGCTCCTTTCTCTCACACCCTGCCAACAATAGGAATCATCTTAGAAAAGCAATTATCACCAAATTTATGAGTTATAATGATGTATCTATTAAAGTAATTTACACTCTTTAATTGTAAGTGAAGTTTATGCTTTTCATATGTTTATTAGTCATTTGAAATTTTCTTTCGTTAATCACCAGCTTTTCCATTACTTCTTAGTCTTTGTCATTGTTTATTAAAATATGAAAGTTTCTTTCATAACAAGTATATTAGTGCTCTGCTGGTCACACGGGTGTAACCATTTCTTTTCTGGTCAATATCACTTACCTTTTTTTTTTTTTTGTCTTAAGTTATATAGATCAAATCTACCAATCTGTTCCTTTATGATTGATGATTTTCTTGTTTTCTTTTTTTCTAACTATTATTGTCTTGTTCGTTTTTTTTTAACATTTAGTTCCATAGTTTGTCCTAATTTTATTTTGTCATTGTACAAGGGCATTGTATAAAATCATCACTGTCTCTAGGCTTTCTTAAAAAACTGCTTGGGACTCTCTGTGGAGGGAATGCCTTTCCCTACTCTGGAGGCGGGGCAGCCATGGGCAGGGGCAGGGGCAGGGGGCTGCAGACAGCACAGGCATTTCAGAGAATAAACACATCAAAAACAAAGTTCACCTGCCTGGAATCTCTGAACTGTATCTTTTAGTCTGAGGAGTGTGGCTTCAGTTCTTTCTCCTACAGGCCCCTTTGCTGTGAGTTTCTTAAAGGAAGATCATGGGAAATCAGGCTAGTGAGAATAAAGATGGGTTTCTGAAAGCAGCTTTCTGCTAGATGTGCAATAGACATTTTTAGCCAGCTAAATGGCATTGTGTCATGTCTTTTTGACTCACTTCCATTGCTCTTTGTCACCTTTCCCTTTTCAGCATTGGTTGTGTCCCCAAGCACTTGCATCCACTCTTGCTGGATCAGGAGAGTCAGAATCTCTGAGCCCTGGCAGGTCTGAGGCTGCGAAGTCTCAGTACAGGTGGGAAGAGGTGCCAAGAAGGTGGGAAGGAGAAAAAATTGCAGGTGATCATCACCTCTTTTGACTGGGACAGAAGACCATGTATGCAGTCATGAAAACACCCAGCGTAAAACATAAAAGGAAGGAGTAATGGACATAAATAGAAGCCAATAGTCGAAGATAGAAAACATTGTATTCAACAGAATGCCATTCAGAAGAGCTGTGTATTTTTTCCGCGGAAGAAACACCTTAAAAACCCACTTAGAGTGGAAGACAAGATCCCTAAAGTATATTTATTAACAAAAGATGGTCCCTAAATTTCTCTGCAGAATAAAGAGCTGAAGAATTTTGAGAGTATTGGCCTTGAAGAAAGAAAAGTTAGATGGAGGCTTTCCAGAGGAATGTTACCTGCTTTGTGTTGTTCAGCAGAAGCTATAAAATTATGATATGCTCAGAGTTGGATGTTTGGAAACCAGTGAAGGATTTTTGACCAAAAGTTTAAAGGAAGCTTAAAGGTTGAGTAAGGAAATCAACAAAAGTGGAAAAAAAAATAATGGCTAAAATCACATAAGGCTTATTATGTAGTGGGCACTGTTCCAGGTCCTTTACATAAATTAACTAATTTATTCTCCAAATCCCCCTATAAGTGGGCATTATCACTCTTCCCATTTTGTAGATAAGCAACTTCAGGCAGAGTCAGGTTAAGTCATTTGCCAGGTTATTCAGCTGATAAATGGTAGAACCAGAAACAGAACCCACAGCATTTGTTTTCAGAACTGCTTATTTAATTTAAAATAACATACGTCTGTGGGAAAAAAAGGAAGTTAGTCCAGGTTTACCAAACAACACAATAATTTTTTTAATTGACCTGACCATCTTTGAATTTTATTTTGAAAATTTCTATTGTCTCATTGTGGAGCCATATGAAAAACAATTCTATGTTCTTGAAAAAAATATATTCATAATAGATGTGACCAAAAGAGCAGCGTGATAATTTTTAAGTTTGATTATCATCTTCTTCCTTAGTGACCTTATGTCATCAAAGACCACCTGTAAGCTCGTGGCACCCCTAGCTCCAGCTCCTGAACCCCAGACTCATATATTTTACTTAACATCTGCATCTGGAAATTTAATAGACATTTCAGGCTCCGTATGTCAAAACTAAATTTCCATCTTCCCCGGTAAAACTGCTCCATGCCAAGACTTCTCCAGTTTGGCTGATGGGACAGCAGTCTTCCAGCAGTTCAGGTCCCAAACCTTGCAGTCATCCCTGGCTCTTTTTCCTCACAACCCACATCCTACCTATCAGAAAATCCTATTGTTCTATCTGTGTGGTAGGCACAAAATGGCCCTCAATGATTCCTTTCTTCTGGTATTCATGACATGGTATAATCTCTTCCATTTGAGTGTGGACTGGAATTATTGACATGTTACTAATGAATCAAATATGAAGAAGTGATGGGATATTGCTTCTGAGGTTAGGTTACAAAAAGATTGTGGTTTCCATCTTTGGTGTCTTCTCATGTTCTCTTTTGGGCTATGGACTCTGGTGAAAGCCAGCTGCCATGTTGTGAAGCAGCTAGGATAGAGTTAATGTAACATCAATGAACAGAGAAGCAACACCTAGAAATGATCTCTCAACTATTTTGTGAATGTACCAACATTTTATACATCTGATGGTATTCCTTTTACTGCAGCTGATCCAGATTACCAAGAGAAGTATCAAGAGTTACTTGAAAGAGAGGACTTTTTTCCAGATTATGAAGAAAATGGTATAGACCAATCGGCAGCTGGTGATCCATATTTGGATGATGGTGATGATGAAATGGACCCAGAGACAGAAGAAGCTTATAACAATTTGGTTTGGACTCAGAGCATAAGTGAAAGCGATAAAGCCAAATTTCAGCATATCAGTTTTATAAAGCAATTTGGGTTATGGTGATTTGGCAGAACATAGAAAATGAAGAAAATGTGTCACACTTAGACCAAATTAAGGATGTTGAGTTATGTTACTGATGTATGCAACTTTAATGTTGCATAACACTATCTGCCAAAAGAAACTTTATTCTCTATAGCTTAAACTTAAAATGTATATATGTATACACATATGTTTATATTTATATATTATGTACAGTTAATTCCTCTCTTTTGGTTACAGTACAATTGGTTTTGAAATAAATCAAATAAAAAAAAAGGAACAGCAGGAGAATGAACTTGGAAGGGGATCTTTAGAGGCTTATTAACAGCCATGGGTATGAGCTCAGAAATTGGTCTGGAGATGTCCACAGCTCTTCCCCAAACCTTGATGCTGGCATCATTGTGGGAGATCCTGGGCCAGAACCACCAGGCTAAGCTGCTCCAAGATTTCTGGTCCTCAGAAACTATGAGCTAATAAATATTAGCTGTTTCCAGCCCCTAAGATTTTAGGAAATTTGCCAACACAGCAATAGATATTAATACAACCTTCAAAATATATCCAGAATCAGACTGCTTCTTATCGTTTCCATAAATACCAACCAGCTTCACTATCTCTTGCCTAGATTATTGCAACAGACTTTATTAAAGGGCTTACTGCTTATTTTCACTTTATTATCTGCATTGTGAGGGTTAAACATCTCTATTCAGAACCCTGCAATGATTCACCTTTTCAATCAGAGTAAAAGTATCATGAAATCTCCCATGATCTGGGCCCCAATGACATCTCCTGCCTCACCTGTAATTCCTCTTCCTCTTGGCTCACTCTGCTTGAGCTACTCTGACCTATTTACTTTCCTGGGCGCACATCAGACATGTTCTGATCTTTGGGCCTTTGCATGGGCAGATTCTTCTTTTAGGAATGCTCTTCACAAACTATCCCTTCTTATCTCTTTCAAACTTTTGCTCCTTCTTACCTATCAATGAGGCCTATTGTATTTAAAATTAAAGCCACTGTCAACCTCCATACCTACTTTCTCCCTTCTAATTTTTAAAAAACGTTTATTTATTTATTTTGAGAGAGAAGGAGAGAGAGAGCACAGGAGGGACAATGAGAGAGGGAGAGAAAGAATCCCAAGCAGTGCAGAGCCTGATGCGGGGCTCGAACTCACTGTGAGACCATGACCTGAGCCAAAACCAACAGTCAGACGCTCAACCGACTGAGCCACCCAGTCACCCTAGTCTTTTCTAATTTTTTAAGCACTAATAACCTATTATCTGATACTATATAATGTATTTATCATGATTATCATTTATGATAATAATTCTACCCTATTCCCATAGTAGAATGTAAGCTCTATTAGGACAGGGAGTTTAGTTTTGTTCACTGATGTATCTCCAGGGTACAGAACAGTGTCTAGCACATTGTAGACCCTTAATGAATATGTGTTGACTACATGAATCAACGTACCTGTCATTAGAAGATAATTTATATGCCTTTATTTTGATTGGAATGTAAGGTACTAATATCAAATGCTACCTTGGTCTCATTTCCATTATAATGATTAACTAGGATCTCTGAGTGATTTTCTGGCTCAAGAGCAGCCAAAACTCAGATGGCTCCCCCCTGTATGAATCACAAATGGCTCTAAAAATGGAAGGAACTCCAGGAACCAGTCCTTAAAGAAACAAACCATGAAATGTAAAAACATGATGTAGGCCTGGAATGGCTGTGAGTCTGGGTGGGGACAGCCTAGAATATAGGCCACAGATGTGGTGAGTCAGATCCTGGACAGTGGGGAGAAAAATGCAGAAGCCTGTAGCAGGGAGCTAGCCAGCAGCTTCCTACTGTGGGCTGGTGGAATTACTCAGAGATAGGAGTCTTACAGTTGCATTGCAGAGACACCGAAACTTGGAATAGCAATGAGATAGGAACGGAATCTGGGGCTTCCCTCTCTGACTCCAAATGATCCCCAGTATCAGAAGCAGTCATGGGGCACCTGGTTGGCTTAGTCGGTTAAGCATCAACTTTGACTCAGGGCGTAGTCTCATGGTTTGTGAGTTCGAACCCCACATGGGGCTCTCTTGCTGTCAGCATGGGACCTGCTGTGGATCTTCTGCCCCCCTCTCTCTCTACCCCTCCCCTACTAGTGCAAGCATTCAATTAAAAAAAGAAGTGGTCTGGAACTGGACTGATTTCTGGCTACATTAGAAATAGGATGAGATTCTCTTTGAAGGAAAGCTTCCTCCAATTTAGTCCACTGGACTCCCAGAAGTTAAGCAATAAACTCACAACATAGATAACCATATATTAAATGCCTTTATACCCTGAAGATTTGCAGATATTGAAATGTTTAGGTAGTGAATGCTAAGTAGCTCTGCATTAAATACTTAAGGAAATAAAGAATACACTTAAAAAGATGAATATACAATAAGAAACTTTCAGGAATGCAAAGACAGAATTTACTTTTTAAAAAGTAAAATATTTAGAAGTGAAAAATAGTTGCTGACAGCAAAAATGTAATATACAAGTAAAATAGTATGATAGACACTGTTGAAAGGCAATTAGTGAACAGGAAGATGTATCTGAAGTATTTATTTATAATGCTGCAATGAGAGGTTAGAGGATGGAAATCATTACAGAAAAATCAAAAGACATGGGGGATGAAATCAGAAAGTATAACCTATATCTACTTTGAAGTCCAAAGGATAATAATTGGGGAAAAGGAGAGGAAACATATTTTAAAAGGTGATGGCTATGATATTCCAAGAAAATCGTGTATCCACGCATCTGGGGAGCATGTTGCATTTCAAGGAGAGTAAATAAAAAGAAATCCATGCCTTAGAAATACAGTAGTGAAAGTGCAGAATACCAAAGCCAAAAAGATTTAAAAATATCCAGAGAGAAATAACAAATCACAAGCAAAAATAAAAACAAAAGACAATTATGATGAAAAGACCTTTTTTTTGCATTATTTGAGGGAGACAGAGAGAGAGTGTGAGTGAGAGAGAGGGGCAAAGGGAAAGAGAGAGAGAGAGAGAGAGGGAGAGAGTATCTTAAACAGGTTCCATACTCAGTGTGTAGCCCTACGTGGGGCTCAATCCCATGACCCCAGAATCAAGATCTGGGGTCACATCACAAGTTGGACACCCAACAGCTGAGCCACCCAGGAACCCTGAAAGGATCTTCTCAACAGCAACCCTAGAACCCTGAAAATGGTATTCTAAATGTATCAAAAAAAAGTTCTAAAAATATCAGCCGAAAATAAATGTCAGACTACAGTTTGAGTGTAGCAAAACAATCTTTCAAGGATGAAGATTAAGACATCCTATGGAACAAAAACTAAGGAAGAAAAAAACTCTGATGGAATATGTCATGTAGAGACCTGCTCTAAAATACATACTTTATAAAGTAAAAAATGATCTCAGGAAGATGGTTTGTTATACATGGAGATACGCTAAACAAATGACACAATATGGCAAACATAAAATCTAAGTCCAAACAAAAAAAGTCTCCATGAAATAGTGAATAGTAGAAACTAAGCAAAATATAGAATCAAAATATTGGGCGTTAACAGTATATAAGTTACAGTGATTAAAACTAAAGCTGTCTTGGGGCACCTGGGTGGCTTATTCTGTTGAGTGTCTGACTCTTGATTTTGGCTCAGGTCATGATCTCAGGGTTGTGAGATCGAGCTCCATGTCAGGCTCTGCGCTGATAGGGTGAAGCCTGCTTGAGATTCTCTCTCTCTACCCTTCCCCCTCCCCAGTTCACTCTCTCTCCCAAAATAAAGAAACATTAAAAAAAATCTAAAGCTGTCTTGAGGTCTTGTTTTCCTTGAGGGGTCAAAATTGTTCAATATAGATTTATTCACTTGTTTATTCACAATGTTGCTATTTCATGGATAACCACTAAAGGAACAAAACTGAAATGTGTGAATTCAAAACAACAGGGAGAAAGAATGGAAAAAAAATACAATAAAATAACTTTAAAAAGCTTCACAAAGTGAAAATAAGAAACAGACCAAGTAGGAAAACAAGGTGAAATCCAAGGAACAAGTTTAAATGTATCAATAATCACAAAAAGCACAAACGGACTCAACTTGCTATTTATAGTATAGAAATGGTCAGATAAGATCAAAACTTGGCCAGATGCTGCTTATGGGAGGTAGAGCTGAAAGATAAGCATAGAACAATTGAAAATGAAAAGCAGAAAAAGATAGATCAGTCAAATATACACATACACACTGAAAAAAGTTCTGGTGTCTTCATATTAGTCTTAGTTAAAGGCTAAAAAAAAAGGCATTTGCTGCCTGATGATAAAAGTTTCAACTTGCCATGAAAATACAAAAACTGTAAATGTGTTTAATGGAATAGCCTCAAAATATACAGAGACATTTTTGATAAAGGCTAAAGGAGAGATTTTCAACAACGATCATAGAGGAATATTTCAATACATTCCTATCAGCTACTGAGAAATAAAGCAGAGAAAAAGATCAGCAAGCACATGGAAGTTTGAGCAGCACAGACGTCGAGTTTCATCTAATGCACGTATATAGAACTTTTTTTGTATTACTTGATTTTTTTTAGAGTTTTTTGGTCAAATAGAAAATCCACACCTTCCTAATTAAAAAACATGGTCTTATACTAGTCCATAAATCAAAGTTTAACAAAATTGAAAGGATAGTTTTATATACACCATATTCTCTTATCTCGGATCAATTAAGGTAAAAGTTATTATTATAAATCAATCAACAAATCTTCATATATTCAGAAATGAAAAAAAAGCATTTTAGAATAAGTCATAGGCCAAAGAAGAAATCATAATGTAAATTTTAAAAACACTTAGAACTAAATAAAATGAAAATATTACATATAAAAATTTGTGGTATCAGCAAAAGGGGAGCTTCAGTGAAAACTTATTGTTTTAGATGATTATATTAGAAAAGGACAAATGCTGAAAGTCATTGAGATAAATGTCCAACTTTAGGTTCTCAAAAGAAATAGAAATAAACCTAAAGAAAAGACATAGATAATGGTAGATAAATAATAATGAAAAAAAATAGACTAGATCAACAATGTGAGAAGTTGGTTTCTAAATGATTAAGAAAATATATAAATCTTAGATGAGATTGATACAATGAGGGAAACAGAGACAGAGGCAGAGAGAGAGAGAAAGACACAGATATCCACTGTTATGAAGTGGACAAATTCTTAGAGAATAACTTTCCAAACCTGGCTTCAGAAGCAATAGAGCCCTAATAGTCTAGTAACTATTTAAAAACATCTCCTGCAAATGAAACATATATCCAAGGTGATTTTAAGAGTGATCAAATCAAATCATCAGAATTTCACAATTCACCATTTGCAATTCATTGTAAAAGACTGATTTAATCTTGCTATCAAAACCAGACAAAGAGATGAGATTTAAAGATATTACAGGGTCGTCTAAGTGGCTTACTTGGTTAAGTGACTGACTCTTGATTTTGGCTCAGGTCATGATCTCATGGTCATGTGATTGAGCGCCACTTGGGGCTCTGCACTGACTTACAGAGACTGCTTGGGATTCTCTCTCTCCCTCTCTCACTGTCCTTCCCTTGCTCTACTTTCTCTCTCAGAATAAATCAATAAGAAAAAAAGAAATTTAAAAATATTGCAAATCTTTTAATTATTAAAATATACAAGTGTCCTATGCAGAACATTTACAATAAAAATCTAAAAGCTTATAAAAAGATAATAAATCTTGACCAATTTGAATTTGTTCCAAGAATCTAAGTACGAATTAATTTGGCAAATTCTACCATTTTCAATCACCACATTGATTAAAAGACTAAAATCATATGATTATCTCAATCGATGTAAAAAAAGCATGCAATTAAATTCAACATTCAATCATGATAAAAAATAAGCTTGTGATATAAACCAATTTTCTTAACCTGGTGACGTTTGCAAACATTATTCTAAATGGAAAATTATAAGAAGCATTCTTTTTAAAATTCAGACAAGACAAAGATATCTTTCACTGCTTTATTGTTTTTAGCATTGTTTTATAGCCTCATCAGTGTAATTAAACATAAATAAATTAAAACATAAGAATTTGAAATGAGAAAATACTGTCATTCTTTGAAAATGATTTGGTTGTATTCATAAAACAACCAAGACTATACAGGCAAATAATTAGAACTAATAGAAGAATTTAGAAAGATAGTTGACTACATAAAAGTCAATTGCATGTCTGTATAGAAGTAACAAACACTTAGGGAAAAAAACATTTAAGGAAAAAGACACCATTTATAATGGCAACACAAACTATATAATGTCTTAGGAATAAATCTAACATATTTGTAGGAGACTCTACAGAGAAAAGTACAGTTACAATAGAAGCATATTTTAAGTGACTTAGTAAATGGAGAGGTAGAACAAAACAGGATGAGATGGGATGAGAATAGATGAGAGGATGTTTTTGAGTTAGAAAATTAAACAATCGCATAAATGAGTCTCCTGACAATGATATATAGGGACACCTGGGTGGCTCAGTTGGTGAGCCTGGAGCCTGCATGGAATTCTGTGTCTCCCTCTCTCTCTGCCCCTTCCCTGCTTGTGTTCTCTCCCCGTCTCTCTCAGAAAGAAAGAAAGAAAGAAAGAAAGAGAGAGAGAGAGAGAGAGAGAGAGAGAGAGAGAGGGAGAGAAAGAAAGAAAGAAAGAAAGAAAGAAAGAAAGAAAGAAAGAAAGAAAGAAAGAAAGAAAGAAAGAAGGAAATAGCATTTAAAAATGACATATGGATTCAGTACAATTCCAACAAAAGTTCAAATAGTTTTTGTGTGTGCGTGTGTATATTAAATCTGACATACTGATTCTAATATTGATATGAAAGAGCCGAAGACCTAGAATAGCTAAGACAAATTCATACTTTGTGATTTAAGGAAGTAGTGGGGGAGATCTGAATTGGGAGGATTTTCTAACGGCTTTGGAACCACATTTATCATATTGTACCCAGAAGTAGTAGTAAATAAGTTGTTTTAAATATTCAAAATATATCTGTTCAGTTTGCATTTTTTCTGTATGCTATTAAAGATAAAATTTTTTATTTTTTTTGAAAAATTTTTACCTCAGGTTAATCTTATGATATTAAATCATAATTGTTCATTCATACACACTGTTATCATTGGTCTATGCATGGTCTCTTATTTATTTCTTCTTTATTTACACATTAAAAAATGAGTAACTGTGAGCTCATCGCCCAGTCTAAGAATTAAAACCTTAATTTAACATACAAAAATCAAACTAGAAATGCAGTAAAGTATATTCTTTGTAGTAAATATCTGTCATTATTGCTGGCTTGTCTTTGTCCTCTCTTCCAGAAAAGAGATGTAGAAATAGTTTTCCTTTCTGGAATCTTCATTCCTTGAGGTCCTAATCAGATTGTCAACTCAGATTGCCACCAATCCTGTCACTTCTGAGTTTGGAAGTTTGACTCAAGCCCAGCCAGTAAACTTTTCTTTCAAGGAATTTAAACTTGGAAAGAATCATCTAAGGTCAGAAGGCCATCTTGATGGCAGGACTCAATACTGCCCACTATTTCCTGATCATGAGAGTTTCAGTCTTGGTTCCTACCTTCTTCCTAAGGTTTTGTGAGAAACTCAATAGCCTTTTAAGAAGTCAAGTTCTTTGCTTTCAGTTATCCTGAATCAATTTCAGTTGCTTGCTTGTCTGCTACCAAGAATTATAGCAACTACTCTTTGTATTGGATTTAATTGTCTACATAACTAATGACCCAGCTTCATAGATATGTAAATATCTGAGGGCTAAGTCTAGGCTCATCAAGCTTAGCTACAGTTCTATGACACAATACCCCACCAAGGAAATCTCCACACTATTGAAAAGTCCATTCATCTAACGTGAATCAACACACACATCTTCAATCATCTTTTATCAATAAAATAAGGTGAAAGATGTAAGAAAAAGGCCCCTGTGCTATCTCTAAAAGAAAATAAAATCTACTTACATCAACCACAGTGCTATATTCCTATTTCTTGGGTAAAGATTTTGAGACATGTTCCATGAGGCCTCTGGCTCCTTGAGCCCCATATGTAACAGTTTTTTTGTTTTTTGTTGTTTTTTCCCTTCTTATAGGAAACAGATGGGATTAACAGACTGGTACATTGTCTGGGCAAATGAAGTATGGTTTCCCTCTTTCCATAGATAGACTGCTGTCTGAAGCAAGGGAGACCATATAGTAATCTCAAAATTATATTTTAAAAACTCTCTGTTTAGAAATCATTCTTCTTCTCTTTGTATGCCTTTGTAAAGCAATCTGGAGAAACCTGCTCTTTTTTAACAGGGAACAAGGAAGCATGACTAGATGTCATCACTGCTAGCAGTTTTTGCAGGGAACAAAGTAATAGGTAATGGAGAAATTAGAATACTTCCTTGCCTGATCCTTTGGGAAAGGTCAACTTGTTGTGTCTTAGAGATTTGCCTGTGGAAAGTAGACTGACCTTGTATCTACCCGAATCACTGGTAAAGCACGCTTGCTCTGGAATATTAGGCTACCTGGACAATTGAGGAATCCTACCTTCAGGAGAAAACTACCAACAGTGCATTCAGCACACGTTCAGTGAATATAAATGATAGCAATTCCTTCCTAATTATATCCATTCAAATTAGTATCTTTGGTCATTAGCCACTCAACCAGTTATAAATCCTCTTTATGTTATCAATATCCTTCAACATTCCTTCATGTTGTTTTTAGGAATATAGATGATCCCTGGGGCACCTGGGTGGCTCAGTCAGTTAAGTGCCTGATTTCGGCTCAGGTCATGATCTCGTGGCTTGTGGGTTTGAGCCCTGCCTGGGGCTGTGCACTTGCAGCTCAGAGCCTGGAGACTCAGATTCTCTCTCTCTCTCTCTCTCTTCTCCTTCTCCTCCTCCTCCTCCTCCTCCTCCTCCTCCTCCTCCTCCTCCTCCTCCTCCTCCTCCTCCTCCTCCTCCTCCCATGCTCATGCTCTCTCTCTCTCAAAAATAAGTAGACATTGGGGCGCCTGGGTGGCTCAGTCGGTTGAGCGGCGGACTTCGGCTCAGGTCATGATCTCGCGGTCCGTGAGTTCGAGCCCCGCGTCGGGCTCTGTGCTGACAGCTCAGAACCTGGAGCCTGCTTCCGATTCTGTGTCTCCCTCTCTCTGACCCTCCCCTGTTCATGCTCTGTCTCTCTCTGTCTCAAAAAAATAAATAAACGTTAAAAAAAAATAAGTAGACATTAAAAAAAAGAATACAGATTATCCCTGATTTATAATGGTTTGACTTATATATATTTTTTTACTTCACAATGGTGCAAAAGCAATATCCATTCAGTAGAAACCATACTTGGAATTTTGATCTTTTCCTGGGCTAGTGATATGCAGTAGATCCTCTCCTACGATGATGGGCAGCCACAGGTCTCAGTCAGCCACGTGATCACAGAGTAAACAACTGATATACTTGCAACAATTCTGTACCCATATGACCATTCTGTTCTTCACTTTCAGTGCAGTATTCAATAAATTACATGAGATATTCAATACTTTATTATAAAATAGGCTTTGTATTAGATGATTTTATCCAACTGTAGGCCGATGTAAGTGTTCTGAGTACATTCAAGGCAGGCTAGGCAAATCTATCATGTTCCATAGGTTAGGTGTACTAAATGCATTTTTATATATATTTTTAAAGTTTGAGAGAGAGAGAGAGAGAGAGAGCACACGCAGGGAAGGGGCAGAGAGAGAGAGAGGGAGACAGAATCTGAAGCAGGCTCCAGACTCTGAGACGTCAGTTCAGAGTACAATGTGGGGCTCCAACCCACAAACCATGAGATAGTGAACTGACTCGAAGTCGGATGCTTAACTGACTGAGATACCTAGGCACCACTAAATGCATTTTTAACCTATGACATTTTCAACTCAGTATAGGTTTATCAGGATGTAAACCCATGGTAAATTGAGGAATATATGTATTAGTAAATATTTGTCTTGTTCAGATGCAGAAATGTCTATGAATTTTTTAATAGGGATGTTTAAGGGAGAAATCAAATCATGTTGACCTAAATAAAGTCAGTGAGGCCATGTTGACTCCTTTTGGTTATCAACTTCCTTTCAATATGATTACAAATCATCATTTTAATAACCTGGATTAAAATCAGTAATCACCTCTGGTGGATTTTTCAGGACTGCATTTATTTGTTTTATACTTCCCATTCTTGACAAATACTTAGGGATAGGTAGGATTTTTCCCATTCTTGACAAATACTTATGGATAGAACATCAACGGAAATTCCCTGATATCTTTTGTAAATTTCCTCAGTAATCTTTGTAGTTTGTGTCAAGAGTCTTACATTTATTTAGAATATTTACATGCTTACAGTTTTTTTGTTTGTTTTTGTTTGTTTGTTTTTTTTTTTTTTGCAGTCCTCAACTGCTTCTTATCAATATTTGGTTTACTTTTTCAGAAAAAAAAATCTTTACTGAGAAAGAGAAAATAAATTGAAAGGTTTTTTCTTTTTGTAATACATCAGTATTTTATCACTGGTCCAAAGCACTAAGTTTATCTATTGGAACATAGTTTAAAATGCCCTTTTACGTGTTCAATCTATTGCTGTATAATTCCTTGTAACTCTACCTTCTCTCATGATTATAATATCTGGTCATATTCCTTATTGGAATTAGTGAGGATTTGAGGATGTGGTATTTCAGTCCTTCACATAAGACCCTTAACACAAGCTCTTCCCTTTTAGCCTGCTTTTATTGTGGACTTATTTCTAGGAGGAACTCCCTACTTCTTTTCCTCCTTTTTGAAGAATCTGAGATAAAGCAATTGATAAGATGAGCTCAGTTCTCTTCCTGAACCACACATCTGTGAAAATTACTATGATAGACAGAATCTTATATGTGTTTGTATATGTATATTTGTATACGTGTATATGTGTATAACACATTGAGTCTTACTTAATTGTATGTTTAGTCAAACTGTATACTTATGTGTGTGTCTATACATATTTATAATACATGCATTAATATGTATATGGACATATACACATCAGGATGTTATATATGCAAAACTTGCAAAAAAGAGTTGGGGGAAACTGGTTAGGTGACATTATACTTTCCATTCATATTGATGGTATAAAAAGGTTAGGCATTGGAAATTAGGGAAGAAATCTTGAAGGTTGCTTTGGAATGAGTTATTTTATGTGACTTATCTCCTTTTTTAGGGGAAAGGGATAGGAGGATACCTCCCTAGAGAATTGAACTTCCAAGGGACCACCTGGAGAATGTGATATGTGATCCTCTTCCCTTCCCCTAAACACATAGTTTGGGTGACAAAGTGAATTTTTATCTGTGTCACCTTAAAGAATTCCAAAGCTTGAGGAGTGCACAGGTGGTTCAGTTGGTTAAGCATCTGACTCTTGATTTCAGCTCAGGTCATGATCTCGTGTTACTTGAGACTGAACCCTGCACTGGGCTCTGTGCTGACAGTGGGGGGGTCTGCTTGGGATTCTCTCTCTCTCTCTCTCTCTCTCTCTGCCCCTCCTCTGCCCTTTCTCTCAAAAATAAATAAACAAACATTAAAAAAAAACCCAGAATTCCAAAGCTTAACAATTGGCTAGGTGAGCCCATGGCGGCAGAGCATAGGGCTGCATTTTGGCAAATCATAGAGCCCTTAGAATTTGTCAAAAGAAAGGAAGAGATGTGGACATGCATGATGCAAAGTCCACACCTGGAAGTCTTAGATTCTGTCCAACAGACAGACAGAGGGGAGATGACACTCAGCTGAGGGAAGCCGCCAGTAGCGTCCTGATGTTCAGTGGCTATAAGAGGAGCCACAACTGGCTGCAATAGTGACACAACTGACCATGTCATGGGAATATAGGTGGGAAGCCTCCAGTCATGGGAGGTCTTCAAGGAACTCAGGATCATGCCAAGAGACAACGCTGAGCACCAGCTAAACCCAGAAAGACAAAGGATAACCAGTTCGACTCCAACCAGTCAAAACCACCTATAGGAATACAAAAATTTGTTTTATGATGGGGAGAAACTTCTCCAATACAGGCATAGCTCTAAGATATCGCAGGTTCGGTTCCACCCACCACAATGAAGCAAATATTGCAATAGAGTGAGTCAAATGAATTTTTTGGTTACCCAGTGCATATAAAAGTTATGTTTACACCGTACCGGAGTCTATTAAGTGTGCAATAGCATTATATTTAAAAAAGAATGTAAAATACACCTTAATTAAAAATAACTTTATTGCTCAAAAATGCTAACCATCACCAGAGCTTTCAGTGAATTGCAATCTTTTTGCTGGTGAAGGGTCTTGCCTCCTTGCTGTTGGCTGCTGACTGATCAGGGTGGTGGTTGCTGAAAGTGGAGGTGGCTGTGCTAAGACAACAATGAAAGTTGCTGCATTGACTTTTACTTTCACGAACAATTTCTCTGAGGCATACAATGCTGTTGCATAGCATTTTACCCACAGCAGAAATTTTCAAAATTGAAATTAATCCTCTCAAATCCTGCTGCTTATGTAATATTCTGAATCCTCTGTTGTCATTTCCACCGTCTTCCCAGCATCTTCACTAGAAGTAGATTCCGTCTCAAAAAAACATTTTTCTTTGCTCACCCATATGAAGCAACTCCTCATCCATTCAGGTTTAATCATGAGATTATAGCAATCCAGTCCCATCTTCAGGTTCCACTTCTAATTCTAGTTCTCTTGCTACTTCCACCACATCTTCAGCTACTTCCTCCACTGAAGTCTTAAATCCTTCAAAGCCATTCACAAGGGTTGGAATCAACTTCCAAACTCCTGTTCTTGTTGATATTTTGAACTTTTCCCATGAATCATGAATGTTCTACATGAATGTTCTTCAGTTTATTTTGCCAAGATTCATCAGAGGAATCATTGTCTATGGCAGATATAGCCTTACAAAATACATTTCTTAAGTAACAAGTCTTGAAAATTGAAATTACTCCTTGACCTGTGGGTTGCAGAATGGATATTGTATTAGCAGGCATGAAAACAACATCGATCTCGTTGTCTATCTTCATTGGAGCTCTTGGGTGACCAGGTGCACTGTTGATGGGCAGCCATATTTTGAAAGAAATCTCCCTTTCTGAGAAGAAGATCTCAACAGTGGGCATTGACTGTAAATAAACCATGTTGTAAGCAGATGTGCTGTCATCCAAGTGTTGCTGTTCTCTTTATAGAGAGTAGATTTTGCATAATTCTTGAAAGCCTTAGGATTTTCAGAATGGTCAGTGTGCACTGGCTTCAACTTAAAGTCTCCAGCTGCATTAGCCCCTAACAACAGAGTCACCCTGCCCTTTGAAGCTTTGAAGGAGGGCATTGACTTTTCCTGTCTAGCTATGAAATTCTTAGATGGCATGTTCTTCCAATAGAAGCCTGTTTCATCTACATGGAAAATTTATTGTTTATTGTAGCTACATTCATTATCTGAGCTAGATCTGGAACCCTTGCTGCAGCTTCTACATCAGCACTTTCTGCTTCAACTTGCACTCTTCTATTATGCAGATGGCTTCTTTCCTTAAACCTTATGAACAGACCATCTTCTCTTCTTCAGCTTCCTTACCTCTCCCAATCTTCATAGAATTAAAGAGAGTTAGGGTCTTTTTCTTGATTAGACTTTCACTTTAGGGAATATGGTGGCCGGTATGATCTTCTATTTAGACCACTAAAAGTTGTTCCATATCAGCAGTAAGGCTGTTTTCTCTTATCATACGTGTGTTCACTAGAGTAGTACTTTAATTTTCCTCAAGGACTTTTCCTTTTCATTCACAACTTTAGCTAACTGGGTGATGCAAAAAGGCCTAGCTTTTAGCTTATTTTGGCTTTTGATCTGCCTTCCTCACTAAGCTTAATCATTTCCAGTTTTTTTTTGTGTAAAGTGAGAGATATTTGACTCTTTCTTTCACTTGAAAACTTAGAGGCCATTGTAGCATTACTAGTTGGCCTAATTTCAATGTTGTTGTGTCTTGGGGAAGAGAGAGGCTTTGGGAGAAGGAGACAGATGGGGGAAGGTCTGGTTGGTGGAGCAGTCAGAAAATACACAACATGTATCTATTAAGTTCACCATCCTATATGGGTGTGGTTCATGGTGCCCCAAAACATTTATAATAGCAACATCAAAGATCACTGTTCACTGATCACCATCACCAATATAATAATAGTGAAAAGTTAGAAATATTGTGAAATATTAAAAAAATGTGACCCAGAGACACGGGGTTGCCATAAACCTTCAGTTTGTGAAAAAAAAAAAAAAAAGCAATTATCTGTGAAGCATAATAAAGTGAAGCACAATAAAACATTGTATGCCTGTATAGGGAAGGAAAAGAAACAGACTGAATCCCACTTTATTATTTGTACATGGTCCTCCTGTGTTAGGCCCACACTGGGGGACAAGGGAAGATGTCCCATGCACTAGAAAGTTTTGATTGTCACATAACAATGGGAAGTTGAAATACAGATTCAGGCCTATGATTTGCAACTTAGTGAGACTATAGGACTTCTAATTGCCTTCAAGTTATCACACTTCTGTGGGGTACATTTTCATCCAGCTGCCAAGGAAGAACTAGGCCAGTAAGAAATTTGTGAGAATGATGGTCAAAAAAATAAACTGCCATTCCTCTCTGAGTCATGTTTGTTATCCAGAAAACCACTAAGATAGGCTGCATTATGTGGATACTGTTATATATCTAAATATCTGTTATTTTAACCATGTTTTAATAATACATTGTATTTATAATTGCCTAATGCTTTACCTAATTGCCTCATGAGTACTGTTTTCTATTCCTAGCTTTATTACTTCTCTTTGTAGACAAACCAAAATGATATTCAAGTCCTATACATTTTAACAAAGTCTTTCATCCAATGACAATTATTTCCTTTTGTCATTGACTTGTCCTATCCATTTCCTTCTTCCAATTATCCACTTGTGTTTTGAACGGTGATTTTTTTTAAACTTTACAATCACTACTTAAGCTTCCATTATACACTTAAACTGTCTTACCTTGAATTAATGTATTCAACTGCTCTTCAGTGAAACACACACTTTTTGCTTAGCACTTTAATTTACTTAGAGATCAACAACTCTGTGATCCACCTGATTTAACACTATAATGGTTTTGTTTAGGAGTTAGACATAGGTATGGCAGGAAGTGTGTTAGGCATATGAGATGTATATTCTGATACTGATTGTCCATATCCAAACTGCAATTGCAGTTCCATTGTAGACGGTGACTTTTCTGACTGCCTAATTTCTCCTAGCTTATTATCATCTGCCAGAAAAGAAAAAGATGCTAGGTGGCTTATTTGTTTATTTAAGAAGCATTCAGACTATTATTATTATTTTTTTTATTTTTAGTTTGAGTATAGTTTACACACAATGATACATTTGTCTTGGGTGCACAATTTAGTGATTCAACTTCTCTAGATGTTACACTATGCTCATCACAGGTGTAGCTACCATCTGTCACCATACAACATCATTGACCATCTTCTCTATGCTATGTTTTTAAACGCAAAGTAGAACACTGAGGAACATCCTTAAAAATTTGTGCTTTATGAAAAATGGCATTTCTTCTAACTCAATGGTTCTTAAGGGGTTTGTGAGGTCTAAATTCTTTTCATGACAATACTAAAATATTAGCGGTTTTTGTCCTCTCGTTCTCTCATGAGTGCACAGAAGTGATTTCCAAAGGCTAGTTGACATGGGATGACTCCATCACACAAATGGTTAATGGGATGTATGCTTGTGTTCTCCTGTTTTTCAATACTCATTTAAAATTTTAGTTTGGTAAATTTTGATAGATGTTAACCACATAAAATAAAGCTTATTGGGATCCATAGACCAAAGAGATTAAGAACCTCTATTCTAAACTGTTTTTTAAATATTTATTTATTTATTTTGAGAGGGAGATAGAGAGCGAGCAAGGGAGGGGCAGAAAGAAAAGGAGACAGAATCCCAAGTAGGCTCTGCACTGTCAGTGTAGAGCCCAATGAGGGGCTTGAATCCACAATCTGTGAGATCATGACCTGAGCCGAAATCCAGAGTCAGATGCTTAACTGAGTGAGCCACCCATGCATCTCTTTTAAATATTTAATATATAAGTGATTATACAATAAAAAATGGAGTAAAACTGGTCTAAATGAATATATATATATAATTTTTAAAGTTCTAGTATATGTATACACACACACACACAAACATATGATATATATATACATATATATATGTATATACATATAGTACTTAGAAATTATGAGGATAGCTTTTTTATTATCTTATTCTTATAGTTTGATATGGCACAAAGCATTTGGAAAATCTTAATTTCCTTGATAATCACTTAACCAAAAAGGTCAGAGCCACACTTTTGATGATTTAGTGTCCTGAAATAAATATTTTTGGAGAATCATTATTTTGTATATTAAGTTAACTGGATATGGATTTACTTTTAAATTATTTAGTCCAATGTCAACATAATTCAATTAAAACTAACTAACTAACTAATAGCATAGTCCAGAGGAAGCTAATGAAAGGTGTAATTATTGGGTATATAATGTTGCAAAATAGTCATATAAGATAAATTCATCTTTTCTAGTTACTATGAGAATATTTATTGAGAAGTATTATCCCTCATTTTTCATTTTGATAAAAACTATAATGCATTTATTGAGGTGGAGCTTTTCTCTATTAATCTGTTGTGTAGAAAGCAGTCAGGAGAAAATAAAACAAAACAAAACAACAGACATCAATAACTAGGGCAGCCTACAAGGTAGAGGATGCCTATATTTCTTTAAGACAAATCAACATTTATTGAAATATTTAAAAGAAAACAAAACATTCTTTTAAGGTTTGTATATGCAGGATAGAAAAAAAATAAGGATGGCTAGCCCAGTGGGTTGAGAGTGATTCATAAAGAGAAAAATTAAAACTAAAAATAATCCTCTCAAGTTCTTGCAGTATGGAAAATAGGAAGACATCCTAATTAGTGACTGGAGAAACATTAGGCAGTTAGAAGTTTAGAGGTATAATTAGGAAAGTTATACAAAGAGTCTTCTCAATATTGATTGAGTCACACACATTATCATTGACCAAGGCAAAGAAATGAATAATACATTATTTAGATGACAAAGGGGTGTTAATGCCCAGGAAAGGAGCTTTTAAAAAATTTAACAACTTCGTTAGATTGTCCAAGATTACAATCCCTTGAAAATAAAAATACTGATAATAAAAACAAATGAGGAAGGAAACACACTACATCAAGTATGAAAAATATAAAAAAAAGGGAGACGAATCTCTGGGAGGTAAAAAACAAACCTCTAATGAAGAACAATGAATGAAAGCAGACCTCACAATGAAGCTGTAAGACAGTTATATGTGTTGGCAATTTGGATATATTTATGCCATTGCTATAAGCTATTTTCCTTTCTATCTGATCTCAAGATCTATGATAGGAAAATTAAGGTAGTTTTAAATATTATGATAAACAGGAGAACGTCAGGGGAAAAAGCAAATATGGTCAGGAAGTCATTAACGTAACAAGATAAATCTTGGAATTTATGAGATAATTAGATAATGTAGATAAATGAATGACTCAGTTACACAAAAGATACCCCACTTCTGTTTCTGTCATCATTTATTTATCTTTCCTGGTTGTTTGGGGCTTCAGTAGAAGTGGTTAGTATATATTTCTTTTGTCTAGTGTTCTGATTTTTTAAGCCTTGACCTCCTACTTTTTCCTTATCTACATTCTAAAGGAAGAAGAAACAGGAACTGGTATTTATGAGGTTTCATCCATGCCCTAGAAACTATGATGGGTACTTTATAGAATATAATTTAATCTTTACAAAAATCCACAAGATACAAAAAATTATCTCTATTTTTCAGATGAGAAATCACAAGAATGATTTGCCAAAGATTATGAATGACCAAGCTCAGTTAGCATTCTTTCCACGACATTATAGTGATTTCGAAAGTAATTGCTAATCATAATTATGAACATGGGACGCTCTGGAATCATTAAAGAAAGATTAAGTACTATTCAGTGTATAATATTAGTTTAATTTCAGAAGAGTAGAAATAACTCTTTCTCTAACAATTAACCCACTTGATTTTATTTTATCACTGATGGTAGAAATAATACAAAATGCTTACAGGCATATTAAGTAGCACACTTCTCCCATGGGCTGATGGAAATAGGAGGGGTTACTGGAAATTTGGTGAATTCCTCTCTCTGGTGAGGAATGTCAGAGCATGTCTACAGGTCTCAGTTATGGAGGAAATGCTCTTATTTTCCTTATGGTGTTCCAGTCTCTGCTTAGAGAGGTAGTGCTCTCTGGCTTCCTCCAGGCTGCCAGTTCCATAGATTGCTGGCTCTCACTCACTTATGCCCTGAGAAGTCTTTTACAGAAATAGCACAGCAGTTTACAGATCTGCCTTCTCTTGCTGCTCAAATACACCAATATTTCTTCACCCTCAGTATGTAGGCCAATTTTGTTAAAAAGGTTTTTGTCCCCAGAGGAAGTGTTAAACAATATATCTGTGTGACAATTATTTTAAATAGTGGAGTTCATATGAGACATCTTGGCCATGATGACTTGTGTATATTGGGCAGTCGGTGTGTTATAAATTGAATAAAAAGCAATTCCATTCAAAGCCGTAGAGGAGTTGTGATTCAAGGCAAAGAGAACAGCGAGCCTGATGCACAGTGGAAACAGCTTTAAAATATGCAAATTACCAGGCTTTATGCAAGATAAAATGAATCAAAATCTCCAGTGTTCAGCACAAGAACTCGGTTATTCAATGGCTCTCCTAAGCTCTCCACTGCAGAGAGTGAGTTGTTTCAGAGAACCCCTGGGAGGACATGAGAAACCTTCTTCAGGACTGGAACACTGCACAAGGAGAGCTGGCATAGAAGGCTGAGATGTTAGGGAGCAGAATGGAAAGGGCTTCTTATACAAGTTTAAGGATCTGGGGTGCCTGGGTGGTTCAGTCTGTTAAGCATCAGATTCTTGATTTCCATTCAGGTCATGATCTCACAGTTTGTGGGATCAAGTCCTCCTTTGGGCTCCACGCTGACAGCGTGGAGCCTCCTTGGGATTCCCTCTCCTTCTCTCTCTGCCCCTTCCCTACTTGTGCATGTGTGTGTGCATGACCTCTCTCTCCCTCTCTCTCTCAAAATAAACAAATAAATAAACATTAAAAAAAAACAAGTTTAAGAGTTTATACTAATCCTGGAGCCAGTGGGGAGACATTTGATTTATGCTTTAAAAAGACCACTCTCTGGAATGCGGTGGATGTATTGATGGGGCAAGAGTAGGGCCAGAGTAGAGGTGATTGTGTTGGTCCAGATGAAGAGAATGATGGTTGCCTTGATTAGCATTGGCCAGTGTTGTGGGGAATGGGGGTAAACAAAAGGATTCATGAGCTGTTTGAAAGATACAATTTAATGACTTATTATGTAAGTGGGATGAGGGAATAGAAAGCATAGGCTACTTCTCCAATCCTAACAGATGACATAATTTATAGTTTATTAACAATTTCAGAACTGAAAATATACATATTTTGAAAATTAGGTAAATACTGCTACAGCTTAATTAGTGCTCCAAACTGGAAAAAGGGAGGATATATTCCATTTTTAATTATCTAGAAAACGTTTCTGCAATTTTGTGCATACTAACTGTTGATATCCCTTACAGATCATTATTTTTAGCCTAATTTCTCATATCACAATTTTGGTTTATTTAATTTTCTCCTACAGTTGTACACAGAGCCATTATTTAGCACCCTTTACTTTGGACATAATCATTACAAGTCACCAGCGTGATCCATTCACTGTAAAGGACTATAGATGTTGCCTCAAAGACTCCCGTTATAAAATTTTAGGGTTATATCCTGGACAATCCCAACTTTCGATTAATAATTAATTTAGAATATTTTAATTTTCTCATTATTAAAAATGTTCATATTCTGGTTTCTTTTTATAGGACATAATTTTAGGAGAAGGAGTTTCCTAGGCACTCCATTTCTCATAAAGTTCATAAAAAGGTAATTCATAAAAGAAGAACAACTTAGTGCTAATGTGTTTAAAAAATAGCCCAACCTGGGGCGTCTAGGTGGCTCAGTCAGTTAAGCATCCGACTTCAGCTCAGGTCATGATCTCGCAGTTGACGAGTTTGAGGCTGCTTCGTATTCTGTGTCTGCCTCTCTTTGCCCTCCCCCACTCATGCTCTGTGTCTCTCTGTCTCAAAAATAAATAAACATTTAAAAAAAATAGCCCAACCTGATATATAACTAAAGGGTAATGCAACATGTGAAACATTTAGTACAGGATCCATGCAACTAAAAGCAAAGTACGTCATTCATACTAGGTCTAAGAATTCTAATATAATAGATATTTATTTTCTAAATGATCGCAAATGTTACAAATCACTTCTTTAATATCCCAAATTTACTCCCATAGTCTCTGTCTTTTTACCTTGTATTAGAGAAAGGAATCTATTACCAAAATCATTACAACAGAAATATCCCAAACTTGGGCAAAATAACAGAAACACATATGCTACCTAGTTGTTAATAACTTACCACAAATCTAAACTTATTAGTTATTCCTCAGTTTGACAGATGCATTATTTATGGGGTCTCTCCCTTTTGGTGGACTACAGCTGTCATATTAATTTTTAATCAAATTGTGAAATTTTATATGTAATACTTAAAGCCAGGTGAATAGAAAGAGAAAGAGCTCTGGGAAACAGTATTACAATGTATTCTATTTCTAGGAACACATTTACCATTCATTCTAAATATCAAATATCAAAATGATTTTAAGTAGGATAGTTAAGACACATCATACATCCATTTTCTCTTAAGTAAATCTCAAGCCTATTTGTGGTTGCAAAATCCCACGTTTTCTGCCTTTAAAGAAGCAGCCAGGAACTGAATATTTATGATCCTGACACTGCCCCATATTTTTTTGTTTTGCTTTGTTTTCCTCAGGGATTTTACCCAGCCCAACAAAGAAAATGGGAACTGACTTTCTCTGCAATCTGCCAAGTGCTAAAACTATTTTCCCACAAATACAGTAAAAAATTATCTTAGCATTAAAATGCGTAAATTGGAGAGATCATGAAAGGAACAGTTTAGCTTCAAGGAGTTATTAACAGAGCTAACTCTCCATTCGCTCACTTTCACCTAAAAGCACACATGTGCTCACATGTAGATCACCTTGTTATCAAATATGATACAGACAAAATTTCAGGTACAAGTTTTCAGGAGTTGAATAGTATTCGCTGTGTGTGTTTGTGTATATGTTTTTGTTTTTTTCAGACTAACAGCAAAAATTTGTGAAATACAGATGCTTCAAAAGAAGTTTGTGTTTCAGCATGTTTATCTAACTTGGTAGGGAAAAAAATTACATTCATACATTGAGTTAGAAGCAACAACATTGGCTTTAAGGATAGGGTTTGTCATTTATTTACTGGCTTTGAGACTTTGGATTAGTCACCAGACTTCTCAGAGGCTCAGCATCTAACCTGGAAAATGAGGATTCTGACGTTACTTGCACCACACGGTTGGAAGAACCAGATGAAAATGTGACAATGTGAAGTTCTTGTAAGGAATTGTTGTATTATTGTGTTTTTTTTTATGTGTGTGAGACTAAATGTGAAACAAAACACAAAAGAACATCATCTTGCCCACAGAGGGGTGAGGCCCACAAACAAAATACAGGTGATTTAAAGTGTGCTGAAAGAGTATATATGATTGGATCCTTTGAAGAAACAGCTCATTCCTGGAGTGGCACAGAAACTCAAAGGACAGCACGGAGCAATGGGTTCTGTTCTTGTATTCAGGAATAGGTAGGATTCAGTCACTCAATACTTTGATGCACAAGGTTTTAATAAAGTTAAAAAGGAAATAAACACTTATAGTGTTTGCCTCTAGTTTTCACATTGTTTTCTACAGAAATTTGCTCGTATATACTATTTTATTAAAATAGTCATATGGGGGGCGCCTGGGTGGCTCAGTCGGTTGAGCATCCGACTTCAGCTCAGGTCACGATCTCGTGGTTCGTGAGTTCGAGCCCCGCGTCAGGCTCTGGGCTGATGGCTCAGAGCCTGGAGCCTGCTTCCGATTCTGTGTCTCCCTCTCTATCTGCCCCTCCCCCGTTCATGCTCTGTCTCTCTCTGTCTCAAAAATAAATAAACATTAAAAAAAATTTTAAAAAATAAATAAAATAGTCATATGGGGGAGCATGGGTGGCTCAGTCAGTTAAACGTCAGGCTCTTGATTTCGGCTCAGGTCATGATCTCAACAGTTTGTGGATTTGAGCCCCACGTTGGGTTCTGCACTGGCAGTGCAGTCTGCTTGGGATTCTCTCTCTCTCCCTGTCTGTCTGCCCCTCACCTGCTCATGTGCTCTGTATTTCCCTCTCTCAAAATAAATAAGTAAACTTACAAAAAAAGGTAACTTGAATTCTTGTCTTTACAATGAATAAAGATGTTGCCAGAATGTCCTTTTTCCATACTTATACCCTTGGAGAAAAAAGTATCAGAGAAGAAAGCTCCCAAGTAGACCAGAGTAACACTTCTCACATTTTAATGTGCATTTGTGTCTATGAATGGCCTGGGGACCTAGTTAAGATAAAGGTTCTGATTTGGCCAGTATGGGATGGGACCTGCCTGAGGTTCTGCTCAGGTGATGTGGGTGTGGGTAGGCCCATATTGGAGTAGGGAGGGGCTACAGAGGCTGGAATCCCAGATGGACCATCCATCCTAGGGGGAGAGAAGGCAGAGGGTATGCTTCGGAGGCTGGCAGGCTGGTGGATTTGGCAGTGGGTACAGGAGCACAGGGCATGATGAGCTCCCCCTAAATTCCCTGTGTGGAGAGAATTGATTTGCTGTAGGGTAAGCCCTGACAGCTGGCTTTTCCTTTTGGAATGCAAGTCCTGACTTAAACATTGATTGCTAAGGCATCTCCTTCAGAGAGCAATCTTAAATAAACACATTGCCAGCCACAGCCACAGCTAGATTAAGAATCAGGCTGTTCCTCCCCACCACCCACCACCAGCCCCCTTTATTTTAGAGACCTTGGTTAATTTCCATAGCTGACCATTTGGGCCACTAGTTTTTTTAATCCTCTTCCCACGCTTTAAGTTCCCCCTCCTATGTTTTAGGTTCGCCAATAATGAGTGCGCCTGTGGAACCCTACAGCCCCCTGTCCTCAACCCCAATAAAAGCAGAACCCCAGACTGGTACACTTTCTCTCTCTCTCTTTCTACTTGTAACCTCCCTGTGTGGTCCCAGGTATGCGGTGTAATTCGCAGGTCCTGTAAGTAATAAAACCTCATTTCATCAGTTTCCTGAAGGCTATTGCTGAAAGGAATCTTGCAGTCATAAGAACCACAAAGTCATCTTGCAATCATAAGAACCACAACACTGATGATTGGTAGGCTGAGACTGCACACATTCACTCATCTAAACCTAATCTCCACAGGTTTATTTTTTAAATGCAGTGGTCTAATTATTGTGAATATTCATCACATTCCTAACCTAGCCTTTGAGTTAGATTACTCTCAAGTAATCTCTTTGGTGAAACCTAAGCAAGGATATTGTTATGTTTAATATCTAACTGACAGATGGCAAGAAGCATCTGGAGCCGCAGAGGGACAGGCTACCTATTGGCTGTCTGCACCTCTAACTGGCCTAGAAGACAAGCAGATGGAAAAAATATGAGGCCAGAAGTAGACCTCCTGCCTCCCCAAACTCCTTTAACATGCTGTGAAAGAAGCTGGGTCAGTTTTTTTTTTTTAAGTTCCCTAGCTAAATTATAGAAAGGAATAGTTTTTATTTAGTTGTAGGCTTAAAAAGAGAATTCACTCTGGCCTAGTATTTTAAAATACGGAGACATGATGGGTGGATGGAAATCTTACAAAGGAATTCATTTCAGAACATACAAGAAGGTGGATGAGAAGAAAGATGCTTCAGTCCCTTCTTCAGGACAGTGAACTATTCTGCACATCACGCTTGAGAGTGAAAGACTATGGTTTTACTGTAGTTACTCTGGTAATCCATTCCTGCTTAGTCTTGGTGCCTTTGGATATCACAGGAATAGATATTACTATAAGCACGAGTGAACAGATAAATGGATAAAGTTAGGCTGATATGGGACTAAATTTTCCATAGATCTTCACCAAGAGTTGTATTGGCTCAGGCTATGATTTTAGCAGTCAAGATATCTATAATTGAGGAGAGATGCCAATGAGAAATAAATGAACAAATGACAAAAATTAGTCAAATTTTAAACAAATGAACAAGGTTTCCTAAATTGTTTGCTTTGGTATTTTATTATCCAGGTTTTCAAAAATTGCACCTGTACTAGTGTTGTTGAATTTTTTTTTTTTTTTTTTTTTGTGAGAGAGAGGTTGAGTGAGTGCTCCTGCAAATGGGGAGGGGCAGAGGGAGAAGGAGAAAATCTTAAGCATGCCCAGCCAGCTCAGAGCCCAGTGGGGTGCCGGGTCTAGGACCCTGAGGTCATGACCTGAGTTGAAATCAAGAGTTGGATGCTTAACCACCAGGAGCCCCAGTCTTACTGAATTTTTGGTTTACATTTCTGCCCTTCCACATTTCTCCTCTTTTCTGCTTATTTATGTCAATTTTCTCACAGTATTTTTACCCATACATCTGAAACTTTTGAGAACTCTGTTATTGGACTGCATAACATGTTCAAAACTATAACTTAAGTGCTATAGAAAATAAAAATTTAGCAGGGAGATGTAACTTATGCACAGGCAACTACAATATCAATGAATAAGTAGGAGTTTTGTCATAAGACAAATGATTTTGTCTGAACAAAAATGAATTACCTTCAACCTAGAATAAGCAAGAAGTCTCACCGAGTAATTGGTGTGTTAACAGTAAATGAAACAAATGGATAGAGCTAGGAAATAGGGAGTTTGAAGAGTAAGATCATTTTAGGTGGGAGAAACAGTAAGACAAAAAGGCATAGAAGGTGGAAAATGAAGTGTGTGTGTGTGTGTGTGTGTGTGTGTGTGTGTTAAAAAGTAACTTAGTGAAACTGAAACTTCAAACACTCATGAGATTGACAAAGCAACTAGAGACTTTCTGGAAAGCTTAACTGCCAGTTGAAAATTTCAGACAGTATTCAGTAGATAGATAACAGGATGCTACTGAATGCTTTGAATCAGGGAGTGATATGATGAAAAAGCAGATACATTGACAGTGAGAAGGAAGGACATCTGGGTTCTTTCCAGTTTCAGGCTATTATGAATACAGCTATTATGATCATTCATGTACAGGTTTTTGTGTGAACATAAGTTTCCATTTCCTTGGGACAAATGCCCTTGAGTACAATTGCTGGATTGTTATGATAAATGCATGTTTAGCTTTGTAAGAAATGCCAGATTATTTTTCAGATGGGTTTTACCATTTTTCTTCATTCCCACTGGCAGTGTACGAGGGATCCAATTTCTCTGCATCCTCACCAGCATTTGATATTATCAGTATTTTTTATTTTAGCAATCTTTAAAAATATGTTATCATAACACTTTTGATGGCAATAAATATAAACTTAAGGCATAACTTTCACCATCTATGTAATATTGCACCTTAGGTGGGAACTAAAATTTCTTTAATCAATTTCAAGTTGATGGGAATTAAGTTTTTTTCCCTACTGTTATTAACAGCAATCTAATAGGCTTACATCTACTTATACTTGTCTGATTATCCTCCTCATTAAATTCACAAGAGATGGAAGGTTGGTATATTCTTTTTTATGTGTTTTGACATACCAGCCTTTGACTTGGGAGTTAGAGGTTTGGGTTTGGATATTGGTTCCATCATTAATAACTATGTGATTTTAGGCATGTTGTTAATCTTTCTGGATTTATGTAAAAATCCATAATATGTAAAAGGGGGATATTATTTTGCTTGTTTATCTCATAAGATTGTTGTAAGTACTAGTTAGAATATTTTATAGAATGCAACACTCAAGAATCTTACATATGCTCATTAAATACAAGGTCTTCCTAGATTTAACTTTACACAATGCTTTGAGTATAGTAGATTAAAGTGCACTAGGGGCGCCTGGGTGGCGCAGTCGGTTAAGCGTCCGACTTCAGCCAGGTCACGATCTTGCGGTCCGTGAGTTCGAGCCCCGCATCAGGCTCTGGGCTGATAGCTCAGAGCCTGGAGCCTGTTTCCAATTCTGTGTCTCCCTCTCTCTCTGCCCCTCCCCCATTCATGCTCTGTCTCTCTCTGTCCCCAAAAAAATAAATAAAACGTTGAAAAAAAAATTTAAAGTGCACTAATCAATTTTATTTCATGCACCAACTCTGACTAGTGTTTGGAGCAATAGTATTTAAGGAGAATCCTGGACTCAGCAGGAAAAATAACCAATTTGTGATACCAATGATGGATTCTTCACAGGGTAGGTAGAAGAAAACAGTGAAACACCAGTCATGAGTGAGGTAGATCATTTAAGACATAGATAATGAAATATATAATCAAGCTTAAACTATCTTCCTTATCCTTTATACATGTAGAAGACCATGCAGAACTGTGTAGCACTTGGAAGATATACCTTTTTCCAAAGGTGATGCTTGGTGTCAGAAGATGCAATTTTTTTTTTTTAACCTGAAATTGAAATGGTACTTGATTGGCTGAGTAAAAGGAAGTTACAGAAACTCAGAGACTGAGAACATTTGACATCTTGTTAAGAATTTAAAATATGGTAAATATTTAAAGAACATTCCTCGGCAATAACTTTCCATGTGTTAATTAACGTACATATGAAGTGTGTTGTCCATTTTTAGTATTAGCACATTATTATATTTTCTAGTGAGTTCCGTTTTCAGTCACGAAGTTAACAAGAACTAACTGTGTGGGTCTTAGTGTCACCGGTGTTCACATGACTCTATCCGGCCATGAAAACATGAGTGGGCCGAACCATCAAAAGGAATAGCCCTTTTCTGTGCTCAGTCTCTACTTTGTTCTTCCCCAAATGCCTCTGGTGCTCTCCCCATTTAACTTTTACTTTATTTAAAAGGTCCAACCAATTTCTTCTTATTTTTCCATGACCTAATTTCTCTCCCGTATGCACCCTAATATGTTTTACTTATTTAGCACTTATTTAATCATATACTTTTGGGGGGTCATCTAATTCATTGCATTATTATTTAACATTTCACACAGGTTTTTTTTTTTAATATATATGACCAAGTCTGCAGGCTCTTAAGAGCAGAAATTGGTTTACAATTGATTGTATTCCCCAACATTTAAGGCTAGACCTGTCAAGAGTAGCTGCTGAATAGATGTTAATTGAATAAATAAATGAATGTATAAAGAACTGTGTACATATGAAATAATGAATGAATGAGCTAGTTGGAAGTCTGGGAATTAAAAATACAAGTCTGTTGTACTACGTAATATCTGATGATTGATATAATGAACTGGTTTCTGATACGTACCAAAATTTCTCAACTTAATTTTAAAGGTTTTGATCTTGTTTACCGTGTTGTTAGGCTCCTAAAATAGCTGATAACTGAGGGGTAGAGGCGTGTCTCCACTCTAGCAAATTTTGTAAAGAATGGACAACTATCTGTCTTTTTAAGATTCATCTAAAATTGGATGAACTGGATTTGCAAGGTTGGGGCTGGGTTACATGATTTCTATTTCTGGCAGATGAGTGAATCCGTGAGTTTGAGGATAAGCCACACTTCTGGAGGTCACAAGAATGGCCTCTGCGTGATGCCTACAGTTTAAACTGAAAGCTAATCCCTGCTTCTACCTATTGCTTTTAAAATAAAGACTACTACTCTCAGTTAACGTAGTTTTTGTGAAAAATCATCCAATCTGCTTGGTTTGGGCCAGTGTTTCTACTAAGTGCTTCACTCTGTTTAATGTACATGTCACGGGCTCAGCAGCTAACTAGATTCTTTTTTTTTTTTTTTTTAATTCAAGTTAGTTAACATACAATGTAGTCTTGGCTTCAGGAGTAGAACCCAGTAATTCATCTCTTACATACAACACCACCCAGTGCTCATCCCAACAAGTGCCCTCCTTAATGCCTATCTCGCATTTAGCCCTTTCCCCACCCACCTCCCCTCCAGCAATCTTGTTTGTTCTGTATTTAAGAGTCTCTTATGGTTTGCCTCCCCCTTAGCTTTTACAAACAGAACTAAACGGTGACACTTTCCCTTCCTATTTCTGATTGTATTACCTTTGCTTGCAAGTTATTGTACACTGTGTATATATGGCCAATTGACAAATAATAAGAGCCATGCGTTTCTAGTAAATCTGTGAGATTACTTTTTTGTGGATTTCCAACAAAAATACATAACTACAAGTCCTTTTTTAAGGATTAAAAATTGTTTGTAATTAAAAGAGTTAAAATAATTATTATATACACTTTGGCACATTGATTAAAAAAATAAAATCGTCATATTGGATGCAAACATTTTCAAATCCAAAATATTTTAATATCGCCTTACAATGACACAATGAACTATTTTTCATCACCAAGTAGGCACATGGAGTATAAAAGTGATTAGACGTCTATTGCCCGCTCTGAATATCTAAGGCTCTGCCTAGGGTTGTGTATTGCGCTATAGATCCTTAGGATCCAAGAAACAAACAAGTCCCTTTGAGGACAGGGCAGACACCACAGCCTCTCACTTCAGTTGTATTTATTTGGCCCTGAAGATGTTTGGCTGGGTTGGGTCTCTGTCTTTGTCCACAATGTCTCACTCCCAAGTGTCTAATAGAAGCTGAGCTAATGAGAGAAATAAACCTAGGAAACAGGTTCACAGCCCTGCTTCACACTTTGGGAAATCAGTTTTCTCTTTGAGCCTCATTTTCCTCATCTGTAGAATGGGTTAGAAACACCTCTCTCATAAAGGTAGGTGTGTTGTAAGAATTAAAGGCAATATAATGGATACACACCCCACTCTACAGTAGGGGGTCAGATTTTTCTCCCCCAATTTTTTTCTATTAACTTCTGCACATTCAGGCAGGTTCTCAAACCAAAATCTGTATTTGCAGAACTTTATGGAATTGACCAAGCTGAAATTATTTTAAATGTCACAACCATAAAGCCATCAATAAAGCCCTTCCTAAGTGGGGAGAAAGTACTGTCCCATCTCACTCATTGTACAGGTTGGCATAACTGGCTTCTACCAACACTTCCTAACTATAGTAGTCCAAAATAGAAAAGCCAGATTCATCAAATAAAAATGCAGTACAATATTTGGAACATATTTACACTAAAAATTATTTGTTTATCCAAAATTCGAATTTAACTGGGTACCCTGTATTTTATCTGAAAACTCTAGAAAATTCCCTTGCAAATTTTCTACAAGACATATTACTATTTTTGAGCTTATCCTTGATTTCACTATTCCATATAGTGTCACTTGTATTTTATGATATTAAATTCCATTTGTTTATTATACATGATATACCACCTTTTTATTAAGGATTTGCCGCACAAAAAATTTGATGAACTAAACTCTATCTTTTAAAGAAATGCTAACATTATCATTCTTGTAAAACTGCATTTGAATGCTCTAAAATAAGACCTCAATTTATTTTTTTCCTTATTCTAAATAATGAAACAATAAATCTGTCCATCGATATCCTACATACTGTTACTGTTTTACCTACCTAGCTAGGTTATTTTCTGTCTGGTTATGAATTCTATATTCTGTCCACCCAATGTTGATGTTCATATTGTATCTCCTCCCTTTGCCCTTTATCTCCCCTTTCTCATTCGAACCTTTTGTAGTTCTGAGAGTTTTAATTTCGTGAAATTGAATGATTTCTCCCATCTTTTCCCTCCAGACCATAAACAGAGGTGAAAGTCCTACTGAGGAAGTACGTTGAGGCTGAAGAGAGATATATGCCTTAGAGTTGCCTGGGTCTAGAGTTTCCCTGAAAGACATAAGGAAATTCAGAAAGTCTGCATGTTCCAGAATTATTCTCCCTCTGAGGCAGCTGTGACCAAATGGAAAGAATACTGGACTTGTGTTCTAAATCTTTATATTCAGGTCCTCATCCTGAAACCTAATGGTTCTGTATTTTTTGCAATAATGACTTGGTATTCTGAATTTCACTCTTGTCGCCTTGATATAGGAATAATAATATATCCACAGATAAATTCTCTAAAGAATAAAGTGGTATTTGTGAAAATGATTTAAAAACTATCAAGTATTATACCAATATTAGGTATTAATTTTACTATATTAAATTATAACTTGTTATTATAGAACATTGTTCAGACCTTATCTTATAGATACATATACTTTCATGCATATGTATATTTATATATTATATTTACTAAACATTATTTGCCTTAAGATATTGGTTTTATATATTTTACTATTTGTTTTTATTTCATCATGAATAAAGTGATTTAACACATATGTCACACAAGTTCATTTTCCATCCGTTGAATCAATAAAATCAAATTTGTAGGAGAAAATGAAATTACAAAGATAAGAATACTACACAGAATCCCAGAGACTTCAAGAACACTGTGTTCTTTTTCAGCAGAACAAAGAACAATCCAAGTAAGTTTTCATTATTTACCAGGCATTAACAATTGATTAATTCTGCTTGATTACCTGTCATTACCCTTCATGAGCTATACTGGCAGAGGGCAAGCCTCCACTCAGAACCTGGAAAAAGGGTACCCAAGGGTCTCTTCAATCAGAAGAGATGTGCTGTTGAGATATGATTGAGAACAGAGTTCCTGTCAACAGATGGAATCTGTTTCTGTGTCTACATGCTCAAGCCTCCATCATTCCGCTGTTGACTCTGTTGTCAAAGAGCCAAGCACTGGCTGATTGTAATTCTGCAGTGAAACGAAATTTTCATCTCAAATTTTTGTCTCAACTGATTACTGTGTTGTAACCCTTGCATTCTACAGGGAATCATGCATTTCAATCCATGCTAGACATAAAATATCTGTTTTGACAGTCTTTGATTGTACTTCAATAGTACAGATTTTAAATAATCAAAGAGGGCTTATATAATAAAGTTTGAGGTCTCAGAAGTGCTCCCTGTCAGGACATGAAGTAAAGGGGAAGGTTTTTTAAAAAAATAGGATCATAGAATTATAGAAGTAGAAGATTTCATGGCGATCATCCAGACTCAAGGACTCAATTTACAAATGGCAAAAGGGAAACACAGAGAAGGTGAAAGAAGCTAAAAGACTTGCCTAAATTCACGCAGCTGGTTAAAAACCATGATTAGATTTCTTAATCCTAATGAATTTTTCTCTCTGCAACTTTTAAAACTTTTAAATGTCTTTCTTTACCTTTCTTTCTATGACTATGACTATATATAATAATATAATAATACATAAATATATTACATATATAATTTATGTATTATATAATTTTATATATAATATGTTTTATTATTATCTTATTAGCTTAACAAAGTATAGGTTGGGAGTCACTGTGTTCAATTTCTGATGCTGCCACTTATTACCTGGGGAACCTTGGGAAGGCTGTGTAGCTTCTCTGTGACTCAGGTTTTTCATGTATAAAATATAGAAAATAATACTATTTGTCTCATAAGGATATTGAAGATTAAAAGATGAAAATACTTTTGTAAAGGTATAAAGATGCTTCCCTGAGGCTAGCTCAAATTTGTTTGTCATTATGATTGTTATTAATCCACTTTAATTAATGTAGATTTTAAGAACTGACTTAATAAAGTTAAAGTGTGCTACTTGATTCTTCAATTTTATAAATCATAATTATTAAAGAGTATTTTCCTGTGTCTACATGCTTGAGCCTCTTTCATTCTGCTTTTGACTCTGTTGCAAAAGAGCCTAGCTGTGGCTGATTATAATTTTGCAGTGAAATGCATTTACTCACATGTTATAGTTATACAGTTATAATTATAACCAGAGTTATAATGAGAAAATGGAATTAGATAAGAATTACCAGAATTCTGCTCTAAAGATCTTTGTACACAGTAAAACTGAGAAAAAAGTAATCATAGATACCTATGTTTAAGGGAACACCTGGGGAAATAAAGGAAATTATTGGGAGAAGATAAGGAAACCATATGTATTTTTTCAGGAGAAATGGTATAAGATATTCAAATAGATTTGAATCCTGCACCTGCCACTTAAAAACTGTATAATCTTTGGCAAATGCCTTAGCCTTCTGTGTTGGTGTTCTTTCCTTCCCCTACTTTATTGACGTATAATAGACAAATACAAATGGTACGTATTTAAGGTGTACAACATAATGATTTGACACTTGCATATGCTGTAAAATAATCACTACAAGCAAGCTAGTTAACACATCCATCCTCTCACATAGTTCCTATATTTTGTTTTGTTCTGTTTTGTTTTTGGTGGTGAGAAGACCTAAGATCTACTCTCTTAGAAAATTTCAAATACATCATACAATATTATTAACTATTCTGCATTTTGTTCTTATCTATACCACATAGGATAGCTGTCAGGATTAAATAAGGTGACATATATAAGCCACGCAGAGTCCAAAATAAAGACGATGCTATTTCTCCCCCTTTTCCCGTTTTCCTTTCTCCAATAGAGAAATAATAGCAGTGCAATAGTTAACAGGAGTAACCAGGTCAGCATCTCATGGCAGAGAAAAAAATGACATACTCACAGAGATAATATCTAGAAAAATGTATAATGCTTTAGAAGCATTATGCACAATATGTCCACCCGTCAACATTTTAGACCAGGGACTGGGTAACTGTAGCCTGTGGGCCAACTCCTATCCCTATGATGAAAAATTGAGAATGATTCTTACATTTTTAAAAGGTTGAAAAAAACTCCAAAGGATGAATAATATTTCATGACATGTGAAAGTATACAAAATTCAAATTTCAATATCCATAATAAAGTTTAATTGGAATTCAGCCATGTTTATTAATTTCATATTGTTTATGGCTTCATTCATGTTACAATGAGAAAGTCCAGTAGTTGTAATAGAGCATATTTGGTCCACAAAGCCTAAAATATTTACTCTCTGGCCTTTTCCTGAAAATATTTGTTGGCCCTTGTTTTAGACCATGAAATTATCTCTGCGAGAATGTATTCCCATCAAATCCAGGACCAGAAACCCTTCTCAGAAATTAATTCAGTTGCCTTCCAAGTAGAGAGTGATATCACAGATGAACACAGCAGGAGACAGGAGAGCCTTTTAAATGTCCACAAATAAACTGAAGAACATTAAGAAAAAGTTGAGACAGTCGTTTATGCTAGTGGCTGCCCCCAATGTACGGGAAAGAAGATGGTAGAATAAAAATGGTCATTATGAAAGAATGGAGATGCTTTGAAAGGAAAGGTTAACAAATGGGAAAAAAGAGGAAATTTTTTGTTTCTTAGAAAAGAAATGTTCTTCTGTCTGCAGTATATCCTATAGCTTAGGTTATTCTAAATCCTCTACCCTGGAGGTTGGTCTACCCTGGTAAACAATCAGATCACAGTTAGTGCCAAATTGCCCTGTAGTTGTAGGCCCCAGAAAAAAAAAAAACAAAAAACAAAAAACAGGCCATTGTTGGAAACTCTGCCTGAGGTTCTAGCATTATGAGATTAAAAATGTCTCTGTGAAGGTTTGGTTGTGTTGGGGAAGAAAAAAATTAACCTTCTCCCTTCTATGTTCTTTGGCCATTCTAATAATTAAATGACATAAGACAGAATAACAGGAGAAAAAAATAACAATTTTGTATGCAGGCAAACACCAAAGATATGAGGTTCCCTGACAATGAAGCAATTGGGCTTATAGGTCATACTGAGCTATGGAGAAGGTGGTAAGGATCTGGGACTTCAAAAGGGAGGGAGACAATTTACAGGAAGATAGGAAGATAAAAGATTTGATGGACAATTGCTTAGCACGTAGGTAAGCCTTCCTGGTGTAAAAAGTTATTATTATTGTTGTTATTATTATTATTATTATTATTATTATTATTATTAGCTTTCCTCCTTGTACAGATCTTCTAAATTCTTTTTGGGGTGCCTGGGTGGCTCAGTTGGTTAAGCTTCTGACTCAGTTTCAGCTCAGGTCATGATCTTACAGTTCATGTGTTTGATCCCTGCATTGGGCTCCATGCTGATGGCACAGAGCCTTCTTGGGATTCTCTCTCTCTCCCTCTCTCTCTTACCCTTCCCTGCTCATGCTCTCTCTCTCAAAATAAATAAGTAAACTTTAAAAATTAAAAAAAAAAGAGATTATTTCAAGCAGTTAAAGGAGAGGTAAAACAAAGAAACAAACCTTCCTGCATCTGTTAGGCTTTGACTTCCATTGCCTCAAAACAATCCACATGTGGTCTGTTTGGGGGTCACATATTCTGCATCCCCCAGTCATACTAAATAAAAAAATGCATCTGAATTAGAGACAAACATGCCATAAGACCTCAAATGGCCATGTGTCACTCTGTCTTTTATATATCCTGTTCCATAACAGTTCACCAAATGCTCCTTGAACTTTGCCTTCCTAACACATTTGCTCCAGATGTTTCCACAATCAGAATTTTCATCCTTTTCTGTAGTAATCCCTTCTAGCCTTAAAACTCCTATTAATTTCCTCCTTTTGAGAAAATTCTCCCTGTTAATTAGAATCACTCTCTTCCTCTTCTGTCATTCCACAATTCTTTAGATCCACTTCTGTTTCACTCTTTATTCTCTATGTTCAGGGTCTTTCTGTGTATGACTGTAACCATTACTGGACCATAAACCACTTAAGGACATCATTAAGCCTAATATTTTCAGCATGACAGAGGCACAATGAATAGCTGTGAAAGTGAATATTTAAAGGCATTTCTTCCCCTTTTCCCTTTTCTTCCATGTAGAGATATCTCTAAAAAAATGTGGCAGGAAAAGTAATGAGTGCTATTAAAAATCAAGTAGTGTTGATCTGGGTCAGAGGTGAACATAATCACAAGTCTCCACATATTAAAATATTGTACAATTAACCCCAAATAATTCTTAATGTGTAAAAAGTAATTAACACATTGAACTAGTCATTAAGCATGAGTATAGAAAAATGTTCTCTACTGAATAGCTGATCAGTTTCTTAGAGCCAGTAAACTAGGAGGCTTTTTTTTTTTTTTAGTTATTTGTGAGAAAAAAATCAAGTTTTTTGGGGGGATAGAGTACTTAATTAGCTAGAGCAGATGATTAATGCCAAGAAGAACAAGTTGATCCTGTGAACCTAACCAAAGTTTGTACAGATTATACTCAGCATTTGAGGTCTTTAATTGAACTTCGAAGTAGAAAAAGAATAGGACTGGCTCAAAAAGGAAAAAATAAAAAAACAAAACAAAAAGCACTGCCTTTGGCATCATCAATAATACTTTATAAATCTCACCTCTTTAAACTCATACACTTTCGAGGACCCCCAAATTATTTCATATCTTTTAACTTCAAAATGAAGGGTCACATTTGAGAGCCCATTTTTGATTCAAGCAGATCTTTATGACTAAATTTCAAGCAGTTGCTCAGATAGAAATCACTCAGGAGAAATCAGAAAGCTACCGAAGTTATAAAAAAGGAATGTGTGTGGATGTGTGAAATGAAGTAGGCAGCCACCTCATCTGTCCGTTTCAGTCTGAGAGGTGCCTCTCAATTTTATGAGTCATATGGAAAACAGTGCCTGTTAGGATAATATACGAATAACCTACATTTTTAAGGGCATGTTTTGTGTTTTATATAATAAAGCAGAACCAAGTAGGAAATTACTTGCTCAGTTTGCCTGAGACCAAAATACAGTAGGATCCATTTACCTGAGAGATGGCAATGTTAGCCGGAGAGAGTGGTACCCATTTGGCTCTGTGAAAGAGAGCGGTCATAGACACTTGTATCTGCACCCTTACAGCAACAAATATTTATTACCATGACCATGTTGTGTTGCTTCATGAAATTTTTTCCTAGAGGTACAAGTGAGAAGTGAGAAGTCATTTTTTTCCTCTCTCAAAAGAGAAATAAATAATTTAAAATGAGACTGGAAAATAGTCTTCCAGTGGAAAGGAATTAAAAGTTGGCTATGTCCCTTTCAGTCTTTCTCCCCACTTTATAAATGTCCTTGTACTCTTTTGTTAATTACTTGATTATAAAGTCTTTTCAAAAATCAAATACTTTACATGGCTAAGTAGTAAAGTTTAATTTAAAAGCATCAGACCATGACATAATTTTAACTTAAAATGAGCCTCCTGGGCTAAGCAAATTATACTTTTTTTCTGGGTCACAAACTATAGTATACTTTCATATTTAAAAACATTACTTCAGGCAACATCTAAAATTCTTTCATATTCTCGCTTTCTCATAGCTAAGTATCTAACGTTAGACTTTAAACTTTTCTCTTAAGAAATCCAATTTGAGGATGCTCTTTCTACTTTCTGGATGTATGTGCCACAAGGGTTCAGAGAGGATATGAAGCACTAAATATTGAGAAACCAGAGCTGGAGAAGTCTTCCCTCAGGGCATAGTGACTCTTTATTCATATCTGTCTCTGCCCAGTACCAAGCATCGTGCCTTGTACATAATGAAAACTCAGTAAATATGTGTTGAATAAAAAAAAAAGTAATTGGGGTATATGACATTTATTAGCCACGTGGCTCTAGGCCACACACTTAATCTCTTTGGACTTCAATTTTGATTTGTGGGGTTTTTTTAATCCATAAAATGATGACATTTGGATTTCATGGCCTATTAAATTCCTCTAAAATCCACCACTCTATAATTCCATAATAACTTGGCCATAACAAAAAGAAATGAATGCTGAACTGGCAAAACCAAACAAAAGTCTCAACTAGAAGGTTTCTTTAGCTATTATATCTAGTCTCCCCAGGCATCAGTATTAGTCCATTAGTCCAAGCATCAATAATAGTCCAATACTCCTGGACCTTGGTGGGTCACCACTCTGGTGAGCCCTCCATTCATTTACTTGGAGGAAATTACACTGGGGTAAATTCAACATAAAATCACGCAACATGCTTCTGGTGTCTACTCCCAGTCAACAACACCAACATCTGTCCATGTCCATAACATTTGGGATGTATTGCTGTCTTTTTTGTTTGTTTAGCCTTCCTTTTCATCAAAAACATGAAATAAATCCTGGTACCATTTACCTTCACATGGATATTTTGAGATTAACTAAAATAGCATGAGTGAAACGTAGTAAGAATAAAAATTAAAACCATTTCTTTTTTAGTTCTTACTCTCTGTGATGCTAGGCATGATAGAGATATTACCTGCAATTCCTAAAACAATCCTGAAAGGATAATTTTCCTTTCCACTTACTATAATTTTTTACAATTTATTTATTTCTGAGATCGAGAGAGACAGAGCACGAGTGGGGAAAGGGCAGAGAGAGAAGGAGACACAGAATCTGAAGCAGGCTCCAGGCTCTGAGCTATCAGCACAGAGCTCAATGCAGGGCTCGAACACACAGACGGTGAGATAATGACCTGAGCTGGAGTCGGATACTCAACAGACTGATCTACCCAGGTGCCCCTCCACTTATTACAAAACTTTGAGTTTTTGAGAGCTTTGTCCATTCATAATCATGCAATCAGTATAGTTTGGAGTTATGATTTGAACCAGGTCTGTCTGTAGGGCTCTAAACTCAGCATACATTACAAGATTATTAAATGAAAATATTGCACTTTTTCATACTTTCAGAAACTGTAGTATTTGAGGAATGGCTGATGGAAGCTGCAATTACTTCTGAGAACTCCTTGGACAACCAGAATATAATTTTGTTTAGGTATGCTAACTAAGGTTTCAGAATCGTTGCTGGGCTTCTTGGAGGCTAAAGCAAGCAGCCAAAATTACAAAATTGTTTTGAAGTGTTTATCCTTCCAATTATTTTACTATAAAGTGAAAGAAAAGCTAAGCTCATGGCCGCGAGCCACATTTATGAAACAACAGAGGTTAAATGAAGTAGAGGAAAGAAATCAGTGGCCACATTTTAGCCTTGGTCTCATGAAACATAACTATCACCCACAATTTATACATAGCTTGGGTACTAATGGTGTCAAATTAATATCAGATAATCCAACACCCAAATGACAGATTTTGAAGTTAGTATCTCATTTAATTAGAACTAAAGTTACACAATTAAGCTGCCCCCCCCCCCAAATATTTTAGTGTTTAATGCCACCACTTTCGGGGGTGGAGAATTCTCAGGTTCAGTAGTTCCATCCTATGTTGGCTGACCTTCAACCTTCTCTGCAGCCCTAAACTTAATCACCATGACATCTGCCTTGCAGAACCTCTTCTGCAAGAGGTTGGAAATACCTCCAACCTCTCCAACTGGAAATACCACCACCACCCTTCTGGCGTCTTGTTTTCACTTCCCTTTGAATCGTGTGATGGACCTCTTGAAGTGGGGCCAGATGTGAGGAAGGACACAGCTTTTGAGTGGGAGCTTTTTTTCTGTCACTTTAGATGGGCAGTTCTAATATCAAAAGAGAGAAAAGAGGCTTTTACAGCTGAGACAGGGCAATAGATTGTGAAGCTAATTTCAAGTACTGCTGCTGATTAGGAACAAAATAAACCAAGCAGGACAGATAGGCTCTTTTCATTAGGTACCAGGGCTCTGCCAGAGGGAGTGTACCCAAAGTCTCCTTGTGATAATTAGGAAAGGACTGTCATTTTGCTCTCTGCTTTAAGTTAAGCCTCTCCATGGCCTCAATCCATGCTGACTTGATCTTTCTCTTTCCAGGACTCCCAGCTACCACACTCTCAAATTATGTGGCTTCTCTCTTCAGTGTTCTCAAAACCTATTTGAGACTTCACTGTTGTGAGTCTTTTTCATTAGAGGGTTAGCTACACATATAAGATTTATATAACCTTTGCCATTTTGAATTTAGCTCTTGGATTCTTGTGAACTGTCATTTTCAATTCACTTTTAAAGATAGAATTCATTCAATTCCATTTCATTCACATTCCTGGTAGAGGATATTAGCACTATGAAATATATCGATGCAACAATACTCAAGGACAGTATATATATTTTTCTCATATCGCGCCCCCCTCCCCAGTTTCTAGATGGTGAATTAAAGTTAAAAACTTATGTGAACTCTCCCAGTCTTATTTTATTGACCAAAGACACCTTAGGGCAGAATAATCTATAGTTAAGTCTTAGGGAAAACAGAAGGCTGTCACCAACATATCTCAATCTCTGAGGCATTTTGGTATTGTTTTTTTAATGTTTATTTACTTCTCGGAGAGAGAGCATGAGCGGCGGAGGGGCAGAGAGAGGGGGGGGCAGAGGCTCTGAAGCGGGCTCTGTGCTAACAGCAGAAAGCCAGCTGATGTGGGGCTCAAACTCAGGAACTGTGAGATCATGACCTGAGCTGAAGCTGGACACTTAATCGACTGAGCCACCCAGGTGCCCCAAGGCATTTTGGTATTTAATGAAGTAATTGTGATTGAGTGGTTCTTACTACATAACTCTGAGCTGGTGGACTAATTATGAGCGGGTTTCCTAAGGAGTGAGAGAAAGTGCTTCCTGAAGAAGTCAAGTAATCCTCCAAGTGGTAAGCAGGACTGAGAGCTAAGAGTGTACCTGGCAAATTAGTTCAAAATCAGGATTTGCAGACTCTTGCTGATAGTTTACATAAGCAGCTGCAGGTAGGCAGAATTCTAAACACGCTCCTCAAAGATTCCCACTACCTGGTTATTCAATCAAACGCTAATAGAGGTACTGCTGTGAAGGGACTTTGCAGGCAGAAGTAGTTTTGCTAAATCAGCTGATCTAGACATATGGAGATTATCCTGAAAGAACTGGGTGGGCCCAAGGTAATCAGAGGAGCTCTTAGGGGCAGAAGAGTCAGTGAGAGAAATGCTGTGGAAGAGGGAGCAGGAGAATTCAAGTGTGGGAAGGACTCGACCCACTGTTGCTGGCTTTGAAGCCAGAGGAAGCCCCCAGCCAAGGATTGTGAATGTCTCTAAAAACTGACAATGACCTTCTGCTAATAGCCAACAAGGAGACAGACCTCAGTCCTCTAACTCTATAGAACTGAATTCTGCCAACCACCTGAGTGAACTTGGAAGCAGGTTCTTCCCCAAATCCTCTAGAAAGGAACACAGCCCTGCCCTCCTCCTGTGAAACCCGGAGCAGAGAGCCAGCAGTGCCTGGACTTCTGACCTACAGCCGAGGAGATCATAGATTGGTGTTTTAAACTGCTAAATTTGTATTTGTTATAGAGCAAGAGAACATGAATACAGAGACTGACACAAGCTTTATCACAATGTGTCCCTTGGCTCTGACTGTTTACAGCAAATAAAGTGGAAGATTTGCTGCAGGGAGCTCCTAACAGAGGCAATAAAGCCAGAAGGAAAAGGGTGCAGGGCTCCATTAACTTCAGGCTATGACAACACACCTGGAGGGGAAAACAAAACATACAAAAGCTCACCCAAGCAGTGAATTCCCTTCATATTCTAATCTTCTATCGTTCCTTTTCTACTTCCCTTTGGTAGCTTTCACTCTAACCTAACATAGACTCCCCTAAGATTCTCTCCACTGACCCACATGAAGTGATGGGGGAGGAATGCTGTGGGCATAATGGGGAGTAACTAGATAGGAGTATTAGGATTTGGGGAACGTGGCTTGAACTCCACACTCACAGCAACGGGACTCATCATTATTCCATTCCCCTACCCTGGTCCCTGTCCAAGCTTAACTTGGTGGGGGGTAGTTTTGGCTGTTTGGACCGGAGAGACCACCAGTTGTTTACTTTTCTCTAACATTGATGTCCTTCTGGAGTACAGTGGGGGGATCACTGGAAAGCAATAGTTTCTTACACGATTCCTGCTGGAGTTCACAAGAGCTACAAATACTAACTGGTCTCGACCAGTGCTTCTCAAGCTTTGAAGTGCATGTGGCCTGTGACTCCATTTCAATATCCAAACAAACTATCATTTGTGTGAGTGCAAAAGGAAGTTATATTTGGACATGTAAAGATTCAGAAATACATCATTCATTCACCGTGTACTCTTTCATAAAACAAAAAAATATTGAGGAAGTTTTGCAGTCAAACAATAAGTGTACCAGAATAAAGAATTTAAAAGAGGAGGAAGCAGTGATGAGCAATAAACACATACAACTTATAGTTAAGTCTAATTATGGCTGGTTTTGTATATGCAAGCTTAATGTGTTAATAATGATTTCTAAAATGAAAGGCATAATGTAAAATGGAATGAATAAAAGCATACATCTAAAATTCAGTTATTAAAATAAAAATCAAAACTTGAATAAGTGGGAAAGGGAAAGTGATTAAGAATTTGTACTTAAATTCTTTTTTTTAAGTTTATTTATTTATTTGAGAGAGAGAGAGTGACTGAGGGAGGAGCAGAGATAGAGGGAGAGAGAGAATCCCAAGCAGGCTCCACGCTATCAGCACAGATCCCCATGCAGGGCTCGATCCCAGGAAACGCAAGACCGTGTCCTGAGCCGAAATCAAGAGTTAAATGCTCAACTGACTGAGCCACCCAGGTGTACCTAAATCTTAACATAGCCTGGGAGATGAAAAGGTGTGTGTAGTATTTAATTTGAAAGGGCGGGCCTACGCCGGCCGACTCCATCTTGTTCTGTGTCCTTCACCTTGACCACACCTCCTCCCCTTCAGTAACACCGCCCCCCCCAACCTGCCTAACAGGACTCGGACCCTTCCCCAGCCAATCGGCTGAGGCCACAGCCATTACCTCACCATCTGCCCCTAGGCCCCAATAAAACCTTTGTCCTTTTGAAACTCGCTCTCTCTCCGAGGTATATCACCGCTGCTGCGTCGGTGCAGGTAGGGGATTGAGCTCGAGCTAGCTCGAATAAAGGCTCTTTTGCTTTTGCATCGGACTCGGCTCCCTAGTGGTCTTTGGGGATCATGAATTCTGGGCATAACAAATTGTTTATGCTTATGGGGAAAAATATTTTTAAATGTCTGTGAAAAATATAAAATCATTAGTAGAAGAGAAATAGCAACTTTTAAATCACAAGAAAATAATGATATTCATTTATGCATTCATTCATACAGTAAGTATTGTGTACCCTTCATTCCGTGTGCTATATCTAATAGTAAACAAAATAGGCATGGCCCCTACCTTGATAGAAGTTACCATCTAGTATGAACAAAGGCATGAATTAGTAGTTGATTTTGGTTAATTTTGGTTGCGTTAGTCAGGGTGCTAACAAGACAAAAATGAGCTCAGAAAAGAACTGACTAGTTGGTATGTAGGAAAAAAATAATTGAGAGTCTAAAGTTTGGATACTTGCAAGATGGAATCCCACCGTTTAAGAGATAAAGTTGTGACAATCTTCGAGGTGATACTGTTGAAACAGGTATAAAATGAAAGGTATGGCTGTCATACCCACTGTCAAAATCCATGACTCAGAGCAATGACCCAGTTAAGGTGTAGGACCTAATTCCTTTCAGTTGGATAAAATGGCTCCCCCATCTATGCTGAGTAATCCAATGTATCCCAGTTATGAGAAAGAGAAAAGAGACTTGGGAGTGTAAGAAAGCGAAGGTAGCAAATAGAAATATATCCTTAACAACGCTTACCACTGTTTCCTCTCATTTTGAGTGCTTTACTCTTCTCATACAAATGCTCTATTCACAGTAAAGCAGTTGTCTTTATCCCTTAAGCCAGGTGCTTCTCATAGTTAACATGAATATGAATTATCTAGGGATCTTATTAAAACACAGGTCGAGGGTGGGGCCTGAGATCCTGCATTTCTTTCTTTCTTTTTTAAAGTAGGCTCCATGCCCAAAATGGGGCTTGAATTCACATGATCAAGAGTCACATGCTCTACTGACTGAGCTAGCCAGGTGCCCCAAGATCTTGCACTTCTAACTTGCTCCCAGGTGGTGTTAATGTTGCTGGTTTGTGGACCGCACTCTGAGTAGCCAGGTTTCAGACTACTTTGGATGCTTCTGTTATACACTCTTTAGTAACTGGGCACCCACCTTTATAGCACTTCTTAAGTTTGTAATTAGACCTTAACTGCATGATTATTTGAACATCTGCTTCTCTCCCACATTCTGAGCTCCTTGACATCAGGAACGATACCACTGCTCTTCACCATGGCCTTCCTGTGATGAGGGTGCTCAATAAATATTAGCTGGATTAAAAAATTTATTTCTAGGGATTGTTCATATTTCTAGGTAAGTCTCAGAAACCCTGGAACTTCGCTGGAGATTGGCAGTTAGGGGCCCTTGAAATCAGTATGAAGTCTTTGGAAGGTGCTATGGTCTGATGGTGTCCCTCCAAAATTCAAATGTTGAAACCTAATGCCCAATGTGATGATGTTAGGAAGTGGGGCTTTTGGGAGGTGATTAGGTGGTGAAGGCAGAGCCCTTATAAACGGGAGTAGTGCCTTGCAGAAGAGGTCCCTAGCCTCTTCCACCATGTGAGAAGACAGTGAGAAGTCGGCAGTCTGCAAACAGGAAGAGATCTTTCCCAAGAACCTGGCCATGGGGGCACCTGATCTCAGACTTCCAGCCTCCAGAGCTGTGAGAAATAAATTTCTGTAGTTTGTAAGCTACCCAGTCTGTGGTGTTTTGTTATAGCCCAAACAGACTAAGACAGAAAGGACACTTTTGGCTATGAGGACTCCACTGATCCTTTTCTGGATATTGAGTATATATTAGCAAGTGTTCTAAGGACTGTTCCTTTTAGCACTAGGGCACTACAATGTCACATTGTCAGCTAGACTACTTGGTTAAAGCAGCAGTTGGTCTATGAACACAGCCAAGCTCTTAACTTTTATATTTCTGAAGTTAATCTGGTCATTTCCAACATGGTCCATGTACTCACTGTATTAGTCAGGGTTCTTCAGAGAAATGGAACCAACAGGATATGTGTATATTTATGAAAGGGATTATTTTATTTATTTTATTTTTATTTTTTTATTTATTTAAAAATGTTTCTTTAATGTTCATTTCTTTTTGAGAGAGAGAGAAACAGAGATAAAGCATGAATGGGGGAGGGGCAGAGAGAGAGGGAGACACAGAATCTGAAGCAGGCTCCAGGCTTTGAGCGGTCAGCACAGAGCCCGACACAGGGCTCGAACCCACTAACTGCGAGATCATGACCTGAACCAAAGTCTGAAGCTTAATCAACTGAGCCACCCAGGTGCTCCAAGATAGATTTAGTTTAAAGCACTGGCTAATATAGTACTTAGCCTGGTGAGTCCAAAATCTGATGGGGGAGACAGGTAGGCTAGAGACTGAGAAAAGAGTTGTAGTCAGAATCCAAGGGCAGTCTGCTGTCAGGATTCCTTTTTGCTCAGCGAAAGTCAGTCTGTACTCAATCAAGGCCTTTAAATGATTGATCAAGGCATGCCCACATTAGGGAGAATAATCTGCTTTTACTCAAAGTCCACTGATTCAAATGTAATCTCATTCAAGAAACATCCTAATATTTCATCAAATGTCTGGGCACTGCAGCCCAGCCAAATCGACACATAAAATTAACCACACACTCACCTTTTACATACTTAAGAACGATTGAAACCTCCCTAGTAACAATAACTACCTTAATAAACCAGTTATGAAATTTCTAAAGTAGGTCGGTTTAATACTCATTTGCGATTTGAGTTCATTTAGCACTGTTATTAGGACTTATTTTAAATAGCCAGAGCTGGCTCAGAGGGAAGAGGGTAACTTAATTACCTTCTCATTTTAAGTAATATTCATATTTCTTCCTTCCTCTATAGCTCCTTTTAATTTTCTGCTATAATTTATAGCATTATAATTAGGAGCTCTGATGATATACTTGAGGAACGTGTGTGCTCATGGGTAAGTGGGGCCATTAATAGACCAGGAACTTTGGGTCCTGTCTGTTTCCTTCACATGACTTTGAAAGGTACAGATGCTCGGCTTTTAATACATGAATGATAAGCAGCTGCTTCAACTCAGTCACTGTTAGCCAGAAAAGGCCAGTCAGCTAAGCAACGCATTTGAAATAAGGACAAGGGCAATCTGAACTTCCTCATTGAGGACAGTTTTCCCTCTGGCTTGGCGTTTTCCTTCCTTGAGGTGTGCTCCTCGGGTGACAGCTGTGAAGAGAAATGCTAATGATCATGTAAGGGCAGTAAAGTTGATGGCTTTTGCCTCTTGAGGAAAATGAAACAGATGCCTGTGTCTTCTTATGCTTCAGTCCTATGATCTAATGGAAGCCATTGTCCAGTATTAAATCTGGAGTATGCTCTGGTGGGTCTCAGAGTCATGTGACGCCGAGGACAAAAAAGTGATGTCAGTGCTGTAGGATGGTGGTTATGAAAGATGAGAAGGGGGTCATTTGTATAATTCTCAAAAATGGCAGCTTCATTTTTTTTAGGTTCACAACAACTTTGCGATCTTGGCTGAGCCAGCTAGACTTGCTTTTGTTTCCCTTTCTGACAAGCAACATATTGCTGTACATTCTTAAGTATCTTGAGGGAGGAAGAAAAAGAGGGGTGAGGCTCAAGTGGCTGGGGACGGAATAGCCCCGTGGCAAAGTACGTGGGTTCATGTCTGCATCGGACAGGGTTGAAACAGGGAAGCAGAGACAGCGCAAGATATATATTAAGAGATGTGTTGCAAGGGATTGGATTATGCATTTGTGGGACTGGTGAGAAAAGTCCAAAATCTGTAGGGCAGGCAGGCGCTCTTGGGGAGAACGGAAGTTGCTGTCTGCAGGCAGAGTTCCTGCCCTTCTCCGGACACCTCAGCTCTGCCATGAAGACCTTTCAACTCACTGAATCAGGCCTTCCAGATTATCTAGGATAATCACGCTTGCTCAAAGTCAGGTCATTAGGGACTTGAACCACAACCACAAAACACCCTCATGGCAACATCCCAGGTTAGTGTTTGATTCAGGAACTGAGAGGACTGTAGCCTGGCCAAGTCGACAAATCAAAAAACTATCTCAGTGTCCAAAAAGCCCGATCCTTTTCACTGTCTATACAATTTATGTCTCTGTGTTCCTTCCTTTGTAAAAAGGAGTAAGTTATGGTGTCTATCTCATAGGATTTTTGTGTGGATGAGATAGGGTTACCTGATCTAATACATGTATTGTGCGATGAGTCTGGCACAAAGCAGCAAGCAAGAAACATTCGACATCATTGTTATTTAAGTAGTTGATACTTTTCCAAGCGTTCTCATCTTGTATTGAATTTCATGGTCATATCAAGTCTTTAAGCATGAGTTTTGTTTTTTTCTTTCTAAGATGAAAAACTAAAGTAGAGAAAATCTAAATGATTTATCACAAACATATCTACTCTAGGTAATGCAACCGGGGCTAGAAAGCATGTTTCTTCTCTTCTGGTGCTTTTAATAACTGAGATGGCTGTGTCACTGTTAAGTCTTTCTGCCATTACCAACATAAGGCTTTTCAGAACTTTAAATCATTTACACAAATACCAAAATAAACGATTGTTAGCTACCCATATTAGAAAACCCAAGGTTTGTCTGGATTCACTGCATCTTTTTAGATTTAAATGAAACTTGATTCAAACTCCTATCAATTTGTGATGGAAAACTCAGTGTCCTTCTCAATACCATTGGGAATTTTGAGGACTATTCTTAGCTTTGACTTCTATCTTCCCGTGTTTTCTCTCTGTGTCTAGATTTGAAAAACAGCCCCCTTTCGCTGATGCCTACCAAGGCACTTGAGTGTCGCTGGCTTTGTTGGATGGTAACAAAGTGGTTTCATACATTGCCACATTTTTCCTTTACCTCATTTCCCATATAAATGAATCTGGCACCATTCCCTCAGACTCTCCCCTTTCACATATGGCTTTGACTTTCTCTGTCCTCCTCTTCTCACTTTTCTTACTGCCAGTCCAGTTTCCGTATTGTCTCTGTAAATATTTTTGTTGGGTTTTGAATATGCCTTTGAGTGGAAGGAGGTTTGGGTGCTGGGGGTAGTTCACCTCTTTCCCACTCACATACTAAGCAAATTGTTTCCTGGTGTATTTTCTAAGCAAAATCTGTTTTCTTCCTAAAGGAATTTAAACAAACAACAAACATCAACAAGAAACCCCTCCTATTCTAATTATAAAGAAACCAAGAGATTGGTTTTCAGACAATGCCTGTATTAAGGTAAGAATGTTTCTACTGTGCCTTTCAAAAGAAAAAAAAAACTCACAAAGATTGATTGGTAAAAAATAGCTAACAGCCATAGGCTTATTTTACTTCCTGTTTCAACCCTTCACTGACCTTTAGAAGATGAATTTCTCCTATGCTGTATAACTGCTGTTCTGTGGAATCATCATTAATTATCGGGAGCTGCAAACAAAACCCGCCATGATGGATTATCTTCAGGATACAGCATAATTACTGACTCTAATCATCGACAGTTCTGGCATAGAGGTGCCAGATATCAGGACAGTAAGTTTTGTGTGTGTATTTCAAGAAAGTATTATAAAGCTCAAAGAAGAGAAAAGAGAAAGACTATTAGTATTAGCTGAGCTCAGTGGCCTTCAGCATGTGTTTTTGACTAATGATTAACAATGCACAGTAAAATCAGCAATGGTCACACCTTTCTTCGCCCTCTTCTCTTCTTCGTCCCTCTTTTTTCTTCTTTAATGAATGGAGGTTATAGTTTTTTTCGCATAATAAACTTTGAAATATATTCTTTTCCCTGTGCTCAGAACTGAGCAGAAATAAACAAAAATAATGTTCTTATTTAACTCTGCATTGTATTGTTGATATCTGTGCTCTGATGAGCAATTCATGTGGAATAAGTACATTTTTGTAACCTCATGAAAAAGTACAAAGGACATCTGCTCAAATTTTCAAAAACCAGAACATCGGTGTGCTTCACATATATTAGAATTAATTGAAAGTTTAGAATTAAGTGAAAGTTTAAGGAATACTTAAATCCTCATGGTTGACCTTCAGAGTTCTCAAGAAAACTGATAATCCATTGGTCACTTTAGTGGCCCGTCTGTAGTAAACAGCTTAATCAAGTAGTAAGATATTTGTCTTCATTTTAGAGACAGAATTCCCTTTCTGGGTGCAGAGTGATGCTTACGAATTGGTAGGCTGTTATCTAAGAAAGAGGTGCCTATGAACCTCATTTGCTTTCTGAATAGTTCATTCATTTCACTAGCATCACTGATATGGTTATTGTTTCCACAGTTTCCATGAAGTAAAACACTAAGTGAAATCACATGGTGTATCTTTAATAATGTATGCCCTGTAACCTGGGTGGCTAAGTTGGTAGAACGTCTGACTTTGGCTCAGGTCATGATCTCACAGTTCGAGCTCACTACTGTCAGCATGGAGCCTGCTTCAGATTCTCTGTCCCCCCTTCTTTCTCTGTCTTTCCCCCCTGCTCACACTCCATCTCTCAAAAATAGATAAAAACAACTTTAAAAAAATGTATGCCCTGTCATGTATGTTTTTGACTTATTGTTGATAAATCCACATTAACACTGGTTACAATCTTTCTCTCTTTTCCTTCTTTCTTCCTTCTCCTCCTCCTCCTCTTTTTTAATGAAATAATTTCAATTGTTGTATTTAATATAATTTGAAAGCAAATTCTCTACCGAATGTGAAAAGAAATGTAAAAAATAATAGACTTATCTTCCAAAACTTTTTTGGTAAGAATAAAGTGTTCAGAAAGTGTGTGCTGAAAAATGGGCTTTCCAAGATATGTTTTGGGAATCAAACTTGTTTCCAAGGAAGTAGAACTCTAAAATTATAATGCAGAAGATTTGACACACATATTTGGGGCACTATTCTTGAGGCCATCTCTCTTAATAGGAAGGAAACAAAACATGTGTATGTGCTTTGGGGCAGAAGACACAAACCAACACTAGCCTCAGTTCTGCCCTTTATGAGCTGTGTAGTCTTGAACAATTTACCTACTCTAAGCCTCACCTATGAAATGAGGATAATAAATGTACTTAATCAAAGGACACATAGAAGAGTTAAGGATTATGTAAAGTATTATTACAGTGCCTAATGGACAGTTGGCACTAAGTAGATGCTCAGTCTTAATACTCTTTTTTTTTTAAATGTTTCTTTATTTTGAGAGGGGGCTTGGGGCAGAGAGAGAAGGAGAGAAAGAATCCCAAGTAGGATCCACACTGTCAGCACAGAGCCCGACATGGGGCTCGATCTCACAAATCGTGAGATCATGACCTGAGCCAAAATCAAGAGTCAGTTAGTTACTTACCTGACTGAGCCACCTAGGCACCCATCACTCTTAATATTCACTTTAAGAATAGCTTAAAGTGAAAAACGTCATTGAATTTAATGGCTGTTAGAATGACTCTTAAATTAGTAAGTATAAAAGATAGTCATTGTCTTAAAGACATGACTGTATACACACACACACACACACACACACACCACCACCACCACCACCACCACTACCACTACCAACAACAACAACCCTGAAACCTATCAAGGTAGTGAGAACTATCTAAAAGCTTTTGAAGTCAATGGGAAGGAATTTATTTCTGAGAATATTAAATAAAAACAAATCAAAATATTATATCCTTCAAATTCATGTTGTCAAATAATATCAAGAGTATAAAAAAATCTATGATCTAAAATATACTCAATCATAGCATTATGAAAACACATGCTCTTAAAGTTAGACAGCTTGAGTTCAAGCTCTGCCCCTTGGCGGTTTTACTTGGGCAAACGACTTAGTCTCTCAGCATCGTATTTTCTTCATCTATAAAATGGGCATAATTATAGCATCTAATGTATAGAGTTGTTTGTTATGGGGATTAAATAGTTATTAACTATAATGTGTTTCTAACAGTAAAACACTCAATAGGTTCTTATTACTATAATTCTAAATTACTTTTGCTTCGCCATCATAGGCCAGAGAAGGAAAGCGTGTTGTGATTTTTATTCCCTACTCTCCTTCGGAAACAACATGATTGAAGGGTTTGCTTGTTTTCCTAAAGTAAATGACAGCACTGCTTGACATACTTGGCTGATCAGCAGAGTCAGACAGTGGTGACAGCTCACATTTGTGGGAAGTTCAGCATGCAGTTCAGAATATTTTATTGTTAGGCTGTCTGCAGAATTTCTAAAGTTCAAAATGGATAACACTAGAGACTCTGCCAGGGAAATTTATCATATAATTCAATATTAGTAGAGAATTTTTTACTTCAATGAAATCTGACCTAACTAAGAAAAAATACTCTAGTAACATGTAAGATAGCATCTGAAGGAAAAGTTACACAGAGCACCATGCAAAGGATTAGTGAACTAGAGTTCGGATTGATTTCGACACAAGAAATAGAACTCTAGAAATAATTTTGTTTGGTTTCTTTTCTGTAAGAAGGTAGTGGTTCCGTTGAAAACAAGTGCTTAAACCTGAAAATTAAACAGAAGTATATTTACAGTGTACCCTCACAGAGCTGTTGTGTTGTTATAAAGCAGAGATTAAGAAATCTGAGCAAATGTGCATTTATTTTTGAATTATGCTGTTTTGACTCTTATAATTTATACTGAGTGAAGTCCACCAATCTGAAGAAGATCAACTTTCCTTGGTTAATTCAAAAATATTTTAGATGAAAATGGATGATCAGAACCACTAAGAATACAAACATCTGATAAGTGTGTGTGAACGTGCACATGTGTGTTAGAGAGAGAGAGAGAGAGGGAATGTGTCTCCTTAACAAATATAGACTTACATCATCAAACACAGTACATGTCTGACAGGTTTGCCATCGTAATATCAGGACAGTTATGCATATTAAAACTGTTTTCTAAGTGTGAATACAATGCCAGATAATGCCGGTCTGATCCTCCAAAAGCATAAAGTCTAGTGAGGAAAACCTTAGTGAGAAATTACAGATTTTTACAACCCTTCTTGACAATCAAAACCCTAAATTATATTCCAGATCATGAAATTATCGAAAAGCTTTATTCAGGACTCTAGAAATGGAGGAGAAAATAATGGAAGATGTCAGAGAAGAGAAACCATTTGTAAAGTGTGTGCGTTTGGTGGGGGGTGGCGCACAGACAGCAAGGTAATTGTTTTCATTTTTCTCTGATAATAGACAGAAGTGTAAAATGTTGAAGTTAAGACCATAAAAAGGGAATAAGACCGTAAAGAAAACAGGCACAGAAGGTTAAGAGGAAAGTGCCATGTCTAAGCAGACAAAGGGCAAGATTTGTTGAAGAAAGTAGTGAGAGGTGGTCACTACATAAAATTTAAAGTAAGTGCAATGATGAGGGATGAGATGAGAAAAAGCCTTGAGACTTGATAGGAAAGAAGTAAATGCTGATCTTTGATGAGCAGGTGGTTTCAGAAGAGTTTTAAAATTAGCTGGATGCTGCCTGGGACTCAGCTAAAGTTGATTCAGGGTAGGACTTGGAAGAATGGGTTACAGACCAAATATTTGAAAATCATAATAACTGAAAGAGAAAGAATTCATGAAAGTTACAAAGGAATGAAAGCTCAATCAAGAAAAAGTTTCATGATTAGGAAACAGGAAACATTTTCATATTTGAAGGAGGAAGAAATGGTATCTGTTGAATGGAATTGGCAGAAATAGTGACTTAAACTATGGAGTGACATTCTGGACTAAAAGGAAAATGTGAGTTAAAATTGAGTTAAATATCCTTGTTAGAGAATAGGAGACAGAACTTACCCAGAAAGTGTAAGGAAGGATGTGAAAACATATTGAAAAGAATGGGAATCTAATAATGTGTCTTTCCTCATGAAACCCATGTCCTGGGTAGACAGCGCAGTGTTTTGTTTTGTTTTTTTTTCATGTTTATTTATTTGTTTTGAGAGAGAGAGAGAGAGAGAGAGAGAGAGAGAGAGAGAGAATGCATGTGCACGCACGAGCGTGGGATGGGTAGAGAGAGAAGGAGAGAGATACAGTCCAATGTTGTTAACCAGATGTGTGGAATCCCTCACATTATCTGTTGCGTGCCTGTGTTTACTGACTCTTCTTGCAGCACTATCCCCTCTTGCTATGGGCACAGTAGCTCTCTCTCAACAATTTGGAAAGACCATGTTTTTCTCACTTCAGGGCTCCCACATACATTCTTATCCTTCCCAGAGAGATCTCTGTTCTTTTGTCTCCAACTAATGCAACGCATCCTCCAGGTCTCAGCAAAAAGAGATTCTCTTTTAAGAGACATCTATCTTTCTTAATCTAGCACCCCAGGTTAGGTTTCTCTATTTTACTTTTAAAGTACCCTGTTTTGTTTTGTTTTTGAGGAGAGCTTTTGGAATTATAATTGACCTCCACATTTGTGAGAAAGTCTGGGCATTGCTATTGACAATTGTAAAATGTGTATGACTGGGTACAATGGATTTTGGTGACAAAAGGATGAATAATCTTCATTCTTAGCTTGAGAGCCTTCTTTAAACATAACCTGGATGACGTTTCCAGTACTCCTGTGAAATATAGTGAAATGTTTTAAATTCTGCACTTCATGGAGTCTAAGAATTATAATATATCAGCATCTTTGTTTTACTGTTGCTCTGGGTCTGAACTAAAGCTGTGTTCTTCCAGAGGCTTTGCATTTATTTCTGCCACTCCCAACCTGATACCCCATGTCTCTGAGGTCTCTGGAACCATAATGGTGACGTGCATTCAGAGTTGCAAGTCTATGGGATCACTCTTTGTGGTTTGAATTCTCGGGGGAATTTTTTTTCCCTCCTTCTGTCTGGTGATAAGATTGAGACATTCAAATTTAATTTTGTACCTTTCTGAGAGGTAGCTTTATTTCTCATTAATTTCACACTTTGATTTCTGGCTTTGTCTGAGGAGGAAAAGATTTCCTATTAAATCCCCCAAGCTTGATTTTTTTTTTAATAGTAATGTGTCACAGTTGATGACAATCTATGGTGTATTAGATGTGATGGATTAAGGTAGTTTTTTCCTCCTTCTTTTTGTTCACAAAGGCTACTTGTAAGAAATGAGTTAGCCAATTAGAGAGGAGAGTTTTCCTGTATTTATTTACCAGTAGAGAAAAATTATTTTTTGAGTACCTACTATATGCCAAGCACTGTTCTAGACACTGGGGACTGAGAAGGCAACAAACCAGACATAAATCCCTGCCCTCACAGAGTTTAATTCTAGTTCCTGTGCAATATGGTGACACCTGAAGTTGTTTGCAGGAAAATTTTATTTGTGTCACTAAGAACCAATGTAAATCGGGGCGCCTGGGTGGCTCAGTCAGTTAAGCGTCCGACTTCAGCTCGGGTCATGACCTAGTGGTGCGTGAGTTGGAGCCCCGCATCGGGCTCTGTGCTGACAGCTCAGAGCCTGGAGCCTGTTTCAGATTCTGTTTCCCTCTCTCTCTGCCCCTCCCCTGTTCATGCTCTGTCTCCCTCTGTCTCAAAAATAAATAAACATTAAAAAAAATAAAAAGAAAAGAACCAATGTAAATCAATTAATTCCTATTTCAATACAGTTTCTCTTTTGTAGAACTCCTTACAAGTACAATTAAGTAAACATGTGATCATTTCTTTGATGTCTGTCCTCACTATAAACTCCATGGGTTCAGGTAATGAGGTAATGCCTTCCTTGTTTGGTCCTATATTCTCTGCATCTAACGCAGGGCTGACACCTGGAGAGCACTTAATAAACATGGATTAATGAGTGAAGTGAACTTGCTAGAACATTCACCTGAAAATTAACTAAGTTTTAATAATCATGCGAATGATTTTTATCAATTTTTATACTTTAAGGTGTCATAGAGTAAACTGGAGACTCCTTTTTTCCCTTTTTTCATGAAAAAGCATTTAACTACTCATATCACAGTTCACATCAAAAATTACATTGCCATGCTTTCCTCTATGCTGTAGTCTTAACAAAAAATCTTTTCAGTTATATCCAATTCTTTAGATGCCATCAGAACTTTTACGCTTAACATAGCTCATTTCATTTTGTTTTATTTAACATTTAAACGATCATTTCTCATTTCTTTGCTTCATTGTCTTCTCTAGGGATACTATTATTCAAAGCCAATTTTCTACATTCTATTCTAAATGTCCATTTTTGTCTATGACATTAGCAGACATCTCTTTCCATTCTCTCCACATACAGGTATGTATTCAGATTTCTTTTCTATAACAACCTGAGTTGAGCCAGAGTTTCAAGGCTAAACAATGATTGAATTTTTATTTGTTTTATTGAGGTTTTAGTTCTCTGAACTTCCTGTTTATCTTGACCTATTCTTGTTTAACAGACATAATGACCTCTTTGATATCATTAAAGTTAAGTAGAAATTCTCTATTATTTTTTACTTCATTAAGAAAATATTTTTTAAGGAATAAGATTTTCTTTTAGGCCCTGAGAAATCTTTTTCATTCTTTGAAGTCATAAGTTTTTGGTTTTTAGTAGTGATATGTGGCTTTTTGCTATTTGTTTATACATTAATATAATGCAGTTGACATTTTTTTTCCTTTAGAAAACTCAGGAAACTGCTGAATAAAGTAGCTCACATATCTTTTTGAAAAAAGAGCACCTTCCTGGGCCCTGGTGTGGGGACAGATTGGGCATGGGGAATGCCACTCCTAACATTGTTTTCTCTGGTCTGAACACCAGTTGGATATTCCAGATAGATTTAGGGATGGAGTCCAAGTAGATTGGGCCTCTTTCTATAGCATGGAAATTGTTTGCTTGTGGGAAACTTTGAGATATAATCAATGGGAATTTTGAGATTTCCATCATAAGCTTTCTTCTTTCTGCTGAATTCCTATACACAGAGGACACTCAACAAAACACAATTGCTCTAGAAATGTTATGACCTCTATGGCATGTCTTAGGCCAGATAACATAAGGTATGCCCAACTGCTTTGTACTAAGAAAAATCTGTGCCTAGTAAAACACTTTAACTAGAGGCCTTTAATTCATAAAATAAGAGTTGACTCTTGAACAGTGAAGGGATTAGAGGCATTGGCCCCCTGCACAGTCAAAATCTAAATATAACTTTTGACTTCCCCAAAACTTTACTAATAGCCTACTGTTGACTGAGAGCCTTACTGAAAACATAAACAGCTGAGTAACACATATTTTATATGTTATATGTATTATACACTGTATTCTCATAATAAAGTAAGCTAGAGAAAAGAAAATGTTATTAAGAAAAATCATAAGAAAGAGAAAACACATTTACAGTCCTGTAATGTATTTATTGAAAAAAATCCACTTGTAAGTGGACCCATGTGGTTCAAACCTGTGTTGTTCAGTGGTCAGTTGTATACACAATATACCCAAATATAAGATCATCATGATAATAAGACAATCCCATTTTGTCAAATGATTCATTCTAATAACTTGAAAGCATAAATGTTCAGAAATAACCACACATCTACTCTTAGTATTTAATTTATTTATTAGGTTTATACATATAAATCACTTCTATAAAATATACTCTAGAAGAATTGCTGTGTTTCTAGTTATCCAGAAAAAAGTTTCATAGAAATTTTTCATATACACATTCAACTTCAATTTCTTTATTATCTCTAAAAGCCATTTGTGAGTTTTCTTTTTTTTATCATTTAATTTATTTCTTAAATTTACATCCAAGTTAGCTAGTATATAGTGCAACAATGATTTCAGGAGTATATTTGTTAATGCCCCTTACCCATTTAGCCCATCATCCCTCCCACAACCCCTCCAGTAACCCTCTGTTTGTTCTCCATATTTAATAGTCTCTTATGTTTTGTCCCCCTCCCTTTTATATTATTTTTACTTCCCTTCCCTTATGTTCGTCTGTTTTGTATCTTAAAAAAATTTTTTTAATGTTTATTTATTTTTGAAAGAGAGAGACAGAGCATAAGCAGGGGAGGGGCAGAGAGAGAGGGAGACACAGAATCTGAAGCAGGCTCCAGGTTCTGAGGTGTCAGCACAGAGCCCGAGGCAGGGCTTGAACTCATGAACTGTGAGATCATGACCTGAGCTGAAGTCGGTGCTTAACTGACAGAGCCTCCCAGGCATCTGTGTTTTGTATCTTAAAGTGCTCATATAAGTGAAGTCATATTTATCTTTCTGTGAGTGACTTATTTCTGTTAACATAATACCCTCTAGCTCCATCCATGTAGTTGCAAATGGCAAGATTCCATTCTTTTTGATTACCGAGTAATACTCCATTATATATATATATATGTATATATATATATATATATATATGCGCCACATTTTATATAAATATATATATATACACACACACACACACCACATTATGTATATGTATATGTATATGTGTATATATATACACACACACACACACACACACACACACATACACACCACATCTTCTTTATCCATTCATCTATCAAGGACACTTGGGCTCTTTCCATACTTTGGCTATTGTTGATAGTGCTGCTATAAACATTGGGGCGTATGTGTCCCTTTGAAACAGCATACCTGTGTCCATTGGATAAATACCTAGTAATGTAATTGCTGGGTTGTAGGGTAGTTCTAGTTTTAATTTTTTCAGGAAGCTCCATACTGTTTTCCAGAGTGACTGTACCAGTTTGCATTCCCACCAGCAATGCAAAGAGATCCTCTTTCTCCACATCATTGCCAAGTTGTTGCCTGAGTTGTTAAGGTTACCCATTCTGACAAGTGTGAGGTGATATCTCATTGTGGTTTTGATTTGTATTTCCCTGATGATGAGTGATGTTGAGCATTTTTTCATGTGTTGGTTGGCCATAGGGATGTCTTCTTTGGAGAAATGTCTATTCATGTCTTTTGCCCATTTCTTCACTGGATGATTTGGTTTTTGGGTGTTGAGTTTGATAAGTTCTTTATAGATTTTTGGATACTAACCCTTTTTATGATATGTCGTTTGCAAATATCCTCTCCCATTCCATCAGTTGCCTTTTAGTTTTGCTGATTATTTCCTTTGCTGTGCAGAAGACTTTTATTTTGATGAGGTCCCAAAGGTTCATTTTTGCTTTTGTTTCCCTTGCCTCCAGAGACGTGTTGAGTAAGAAGTTGCTGCGGCCAAGGTCAAAGAGGTTTTGCCTGCATTCTCTTCAAGGATTTTGATGGCTTCCTGTCTTACATTTAGGTCTTTCATCCATTTTGAGTTTATTTTTGTGTACAGTGTAAGAAAGTGGTCCAGGTTCATTCTTCTTCATGTCGCTGTCCAGTTTTCCCAGCACCATTTGTTGAAGAGACAGTCTTTATTCCATTGGATATGCTTTCCTGCTTTGTCAGAGATTAGTAGGCCATATTATTGTGGGTCCATTTCTAGGTTTTCTATTCTGTTCCATTGATTTGACTGTCTGTTTTTGTGTGAGTACCATACTGTCTTGACGATTACAGCTTTGTAGTATAGTGTGAAGTCTGGGATTGTGATGCCTCCTGCTTTGGTTTTCTTTTTCAAGATTGCTTTGGCTATTCGGGGTCTTTTTTGGTTCCATACAAATTTTAGGATTGTTTGTTCTACCTCTGTGAAGAATACTGGTGTTATTTTGATAGGTATTCCATTGAATATGTAGATTGCTTTGGGTAATATTTTAACCACATTTGTTCTTCCTATCCAGGAGCATGGAATCTTTTTCCATCTTTCTGTGTCTTCTTCCATTTCTTTCATAAGATTTCTATAGTTTTCATTGTATAGATTATTTTTACCTCTTTGGTTAGATTTATTCCTAGGTAATTTATGGTTTGGGGCCACTTTTGAGTTTTCTAACACAGAAGTAGAACATATCATCACTGGACAATTAACTGAGCCATTTATTTTTTTATTAAGACAGTTTTCCTTTTAAAATTCACTCTGTGAATATCTATCTCCTCCACATAATCATTTAGTGTCATACTTTGCATGTCATCTTTAAAGGTTTTATTTACAATAGAATTCAATACTTGGAATTGAGAAGCTGCACACCCAGAGATAATGACTATAATCCATGCAAAATTTCTTTATTCCCTCCCTTTTATAAAAGTGCATTTCTTTGGATGACATCTGGGCATCCCAAACTGCCACTTATTGAAATTATTTCAGGCTATTGTGCTTCCTCTGTTTGCCCAAAATAAACTGAGTATTTGACTTGTAACACAAAAACTTTGTGGGGATTCAAATACCACTTAACTCCTCTGTTATTTTTTTTTTTTGGAAAAAAATCACCTTATGTTAAAGTATAGGGTAAAAATAAATTTAATTGGTATGCCAAAAAATGGTTGCCAAATTACTCCGAAAATTGTCAGTCATTACATTAGAACTTGAAGCTATAATTTTAATTTCCTTCAGCCATCCGAGCTAAGTTGTGGTTATCAACTGCAAACCTTTGAGAAGAAGAGTAAGGGTCAGCCCCAATAATGAACACAGAGTTAAGGACTTTGGTAAAGTGTTGGACAGATGACTCAGAAGAGAATGACCTAATTCTGTGTCAATTATTTATCAGATGACATCCTGAAGTAGTCAAAAGCAAAGGCCCAGAATGCAAATACCAGCAAAGATAGCAAGGATGTTAGCTGGAGAAGGACAGGGATTTTTGCCTGATGTGTACACATTGATATTCTCAGCGCCTACTTCTATGCCCCCATGATGATGACTCAGCATATATGGGACCATCCACTGAATGAATAAAGACACCAGGTTTTAGATAAGTTCCGATTCTTTTCGCAGTTAAAATTGTTTTAGATCCTGGGGTATCTGGTGGCTCAGTCAGTTAAGCGTCCGACTCTTGATTTCGGCTCAGGTCTTGATCTCACGGTTTGTGGGTTTGAGCCCCACTTCAGGCTCTTCATTGACAGTTTGGAGCCTGCTTAAGAGTCTCTCTCCCTCTTTCTCTGCCCTTACCCTGCTCATACTCTGTCTCTCTCTCTCTCGCTCAAAATAAATAAATAAACTTAAAAATATTGTTTTAAATCCAAGTTCTAAAATTGTTTTTAATCCTTGTTTGAATTCTAACCCTACTTTTATAAGTCATGTGACTTTGGACAAGCTAAACTTTAGTTTTCTCATGTATAAAATAAAAATTCTAATGATTCATATTCTTTTAAATTTAATCTTTATTTATTTTTGAGAGAGAGAGAGAGAGGGCGTGAGGGGGGGAGGGGCATAGAGAGAGAGAGGGAGGCATAGAATCTGGAGCAGGCTCCAGGCTCTGAGCTGTCAGCACAGAGCTCGATGCAGGGCTCCAACCCACAAGCTGTGAGATCATGACCTGAACTGAAGTTTGATGGTTAACTGACTGAGCCACCCAGGTGCTCCTCTAATGATTCATATTCTTAAAAGATTTTATTAAAAGATAAATTATCTAACATACATAAATAATATATAACATTTAGTATCATGAGAAAACAAGGTTACTGTATCCCTAGGAAAAGATTGGTTTTTGGCCATACTAAGTAATTACCCAAATTTCCTCAATGATAAATGACAACTTGCTTTAATAAGTGAACTTCTGAAACGCAGGGCATCAGCAATAGCCTTATTATTGTAAACATCAGTCAATTCGCAGCAACTAATAACTCAGTAATTCAGCTCCTAAAAGTTCATGAGTCAGCCAGTCTATCTCCACTAACAGAGCTACATAGCTAAATTAGGTCAACCAAGTCCCTAGACATGCCAACTTCGAAAAATCCACCAATCTGGAGTCCCACACTTCCCTAAACCCAGTAAGATGAGCTTTCTGCTGTACTCATAGAGACTGTCTTAAATAGTTCTCTCCCACATGGCAAGCAACAAACTCGGCCTTTATTATTTGTTTCAGATATTGAATAGTGGGTGTTTCCTTGACAAATGTCTGACATATGGGAAACATTCAATCAACTTAATAATCTGTTGCTGCTTCTGCTTCTGCAGTTATTACTATTAACAATATCATTAATATTACAGAGTGCATTGAGATTGCCCTGACCTCTTCAGTAATCAGGCAAAAACATTTATTTAAGACAAAGAATTAGGAAGAAGTGATCTGGGATTTTTTGTCAGTCAGTTTGAGAAAACTTTGTTATGTAACCTAGAGCTGTAGTGGGAGAAGAGGTGCTTAGCATTATTAGTTTTTAGAAAAAAACATTCAAAGTTTTATAGCTAGAAGAACTATGAAGTTCTTGTCAGACCAGATTGGGGTTCTTGAGAAATTAATCTGTAAAATATGAGAGATGATTAACTTTCAACATATTAAAAGAGTGAGCCTAGGCCTAGAATGGATCCCCCCCCCCACTTTACTGTGAGGTGGAGAAAGTTTTATATATATCCACTCCAACCCTTCCCTAACTTACCCCCAAACCCTCAGCAATGAAATGAAGAGGAATATTAGAAATTCATGTGGCCTTTGCTTTGCACTCTTATTCCAGGTGATATAATAAATAAAAACTCATGAGTCACTTTGTAATCAAAACTGGGATTTATCTCTGATCTGTTTCCTTTGTATTACCTTTTAGAAAGCATATTGAAAAGTCAGATGTAATTTCAAATTTTGATCTAACCCTATGAAGCCTCTCACCAGGTCCTATATTTCTAAAGCCTACGTGGCATTTTAGATTTGGGTGGAAGGAGATGGTGGTGGGCATTCTTGACCCTAGAGACCTAGAATCTTTCCTGAGATATGTTGTACTGTGGTTAAACAAGGAATAAGCCCTCCTAATTTGGCCCTACTTGAGAAACTTTGCAAGGTGGGTTTACAGCTCTGACTTCCTCTTTACATATAATTGTGCTATTAAGAGATCACTCAAAATTCCGATTTTCATTGTCATCTTAACTTCCAAAGAGACAAATTAACTGGAATTAATTTGAATAAATGCTTATGTAGAATAACTCTTCCTTGTAATTTTCTAATGTCATGATTTGTATTGACTAGAAACATTCTTTTTCACAAATCTAAAATGATAATTTGAATTTCTAAATATTAACAGTATGTTGTTAAACAATATGATTGATTGAAGCTATCAGCATAGCGTTTCACAGCTTTATTTGAAAAGGGCAATTTTAAGATTTTTTTAAAATCCAAAACATCATTGTTCTGATAGTTGAAAGTCTATATAAAAAACTCTGAAAACAAAATGATTTTGCCACAAGTGTGTTAGTATATGTGTATTAAAATCAAGTATATCAATTAAATATTGTATTATATAAAATTAAGTATAAAGAAGAATATATAGTACTTATCATTATAAAACACAAGGGCTGATTACAAGGACAATATATAAAAGTCAACTATGTTTCCATATAGTAGCAACAAACAATTAGAAAATAGAAACAAACACTATTTAACAATATTGTTAAATTATGATTAAATACCTAGGAATAAATCTACAAAAGTTGTGAAGCCCTCTCCACTCAAAACTATAAAACACTGCTGAGTAAACTCAAAGAAGATATACATATGTTCATAGATCAGAGAAGCATACTGTGTTTAAAGATCAGAAAACTCAATATTGATAAAATCCAAATTATCCTCAAAGCTATCTATAGATTTAATACAATACCCCAAATAATCCTAGTCTTTTTTTTTAATTTTATTTTGTGGAAAATGAAAAACTGATTCTAAAATTTATATAGTAATATAAAATACTTAGACTGGCCATGACAATCTTGAAGGTTAAAAACAAAGTTGGAGGGCTTATACTACAAAATATAAAGACTTTCTATGAAACTGTAATAATTAAGACAGCATGGTAGTGGAATAAAGAAGTATCATTCTAATGGATTCCAATGGATTCCATTGGATATTAGAGTCAAAAATTATTTCTATATACATAGAGTCACCAAATTTACAGAAACAGGTACTACTGCAACTGGATGGGGAAGAGATGCCTTCTCAATAAATAGCCCTGGATCAATTGGATATCTTTATAGAAAGAAAGGAACCTTTATTTCTACTTCCTATCACACACAAACATTGTTTATGAATCATAGTCCTACCTATGTGTTAAAGGCAAAACAATAAAGCTTCTAGATAAAAACAGAAGATAATATCTTCATGTTCTTTGGGTAATATATTTTTTAAAGAGACAGTAAAAGCATTAACTATAAAATAAAAGATTAAAAAATTGGCCTTTAGGAAAAACAACACCTTCTATTTATTAAAAAACACAAGAGAATGAAAAGAAAAGACACAGTGGGGGAAAACATTTGTAATTCAGCAGTGGATTGGACTCATTCTTGCAAGTTATAGAGCATTCCTGCAAATCAATAAAGGAAAGCTTCAGATAAACCCAACTAAAAATGGTCAGAAGACTTGGAACGGACACATTACAACTTGGTATCCAAATTTCCAAGTAAGTGGATGAAAAGCTGTCCAATATCATTAGTCATTATGAAATGCAAATAAGAATGTGATACTAGCATCCACTACAGTAGCTATTGTGATGCAAGTGAATTTTCAGAGTAACTGGAGCTCTTATATATTGCTAGTGGAAGTACAATTGACAGAGTCTATGAATAATTGCCAGTATCTTGTAAGCTAAACACATGCCTATCACATGATCTAGCAAATCCTGGAAATGATTGCAACAAAAGGCATATATAAAAATATTCAATGCAGTTTACCCAAGTAAAATATTCATCAACAGTAGAACAAATATATTGTGGCATATGTACATATTGTAATATTACAAAGCAGTTAAAAGAACATCAGCTACATGCAATACCTGGATGACTCTCACAGACATAAAAGACTATGATTCTATTTATTGGAAGTTCAAGAACAATGAGTGCTCATTTATAGCAAGGAAAGTATCAACCTTTGGAGGCTATTACTTGGTCCGGGGCAAGAGAAAGCTTTCTGAGGTGCTGGATATGTTTTATGTCTCAGTGTTGATGGTGGTTGCCATGGACGTGTGTGTGTGTGTGTGTGTGTGTGTGTGTGTGTGTGTGTGTGTGTATGTGTGAAAATTCAGAGCTCAATAGACGTATATATATATATATATGCTTTCCTGAATACATTCTATAACTCAATATCAAAACCACACAAACACATAGAAATCAAACCAATATGATATCACTACACATATCCCATTATAACTAAAATGAGAAAGACAGAAAATACTATGTGTTGAAGAAGGTAATGAACAACTGGAAGTGTCTTGTATCAAGGGTGGGTGTATACACTGGAACAACTGCTTTGGAAAACAATTTGGTAATATTTACTAAGATGAACATAAGCATACCTTATGACCAGCAATACTAGTGCAAGGTATATGCTCAAGAGACATGTTCACCAAGTGACATATACAAGACTGTTCATAGTAACACCTGCTATAGTTATAAACTGTGGTATATCCATATAGTGCATTATTTCAGATGAAAGAGAATGAGTGAACTATAATCATATATAATGACTGAATAAGTATTACAAAGAATGTTAACCAAAAATGTCAGATGCTGAAGACTACATACTGTATAATTACATTTATAAAAATTCAAACAGACAAAACTAATCTATGGGATTAGAAGTCAGGATAGTGACTATTGTTGGGAGTGGGAGAGGCATCAACTAGACAAGAACTTTAGGGAGATGTCTGGTGTGCTGGTAATATTGTGGTTATTGATCTGAGGGACAGTTTCATTTATATTCACTTGTGAAATATATTCAGTTTGTGAAAACCTACCAAATACCTTTTGGTATTTGTAAATACCAAATCATGTATTTACATGATTTGTGCATTTGTCTATATGTATATATTTTTTATTTAAAAATTTTTTCAATGTTTATTTATTTTTAAGAAAGAGACACAGAGTACAAGCAGGGGAGGGGCAGGGAGAGGGGGGAGACACAGAATCTGAAGCAGGCTCCAGGCTCTGAGCTGTCAGCACAGAGCCCCACATGGGGCTTGAACTCACAAACTGTGAGATCATGACCTGAGCTGAAGTTGGACACTTAACCAACTGAGCCACCCAGGCTCCCCTATATGTATATATTCTTTGATGGAAAGTTTACTTGAAAAAATGCAAAGTCTCCTAAGGTACCATATTCTATTTAAATTCTGTTCCAATTTTAACTTGATTAATGCAACAGATGTGCCCCTATAATTAATTAAATCATAGTTGCAATCAAAGTCATTTGCTTATTGATTTATGTGATCATTTTCAAGGTGCTTTATCTTCATTTTCATTGACCTTCAATTGACAGAGACCTCAAACACTGCAGTTTGGGTGACTATTACTCCTCATTTTTGTATCATGAGGCTCCCAGTGAATTTATAAGGCATCAGCAGTAAAGAATCTTTAAAAAAAAATCTTTAAGGGGTGCCTGGGTGGCTCAGTGAGTTCAGTGAAAATAGAAGCTATTGCAGTAATCCAGCCAAGAGTTGATGAAAGCTTATTTCATGATGTAGCAGTGAAGATGATGATAGATGGTTGGATTTTGAATATATTTTGAAAGTAAAGTTATATGATTAGGAAATCAGTAGATTGGATGTTGGCTGTTAGATAAAGAGAGGGTCAAAGATGATTCCAAGGTTTTTGTTTGATCAGAGCAAAGCACAGATGGTAAAATAAAACACCTGGGGCTTGAGATGGAGCAGCTTTGCAAGAGAAAGTTCAGGAGTTCAGTTTTGGACATGTTGACTCTGAGATGTTTATAAGACATTCATGTAGAGCTGTCAAGGCTATTAGATAGATACACCTGAATTTTAAGAAATAAGTCTGGGCCAGAGATACACATTTTGGAGTTGCCATATATTATGGGCTGAATTATGTACCCAATTCATATATTGAAGCCTGGTACCTCAGATTGTTACTATATTTGGAGATAGAGCCTACAAAAACGTAATAAGTTAAAATGAAGCCATTAGTGTCCTAATCTAATATGTATGTATCCATATAATAAGGGGAAATTGAGGCATACAGGGAGACACCAGGTGTGCACAGGCACAGAGAAAATACCCTGTGAGGACACAGTGGGAAGGCAGTCGTCTGCAAGCCCAGGAGAAAGGCTTCAGAAGAAACCAAACCTGCTGACACCTTGACTTTGGATATCTAACTCTTTCCAGAATTGTGAAAAAATAAATCTCTGTTGCTTAAGCCACCCAGTCTGTGGTATTTTGTTATGGCAGTCCTAGCAAACTAATACACCATCAAAATGGCATTTAAAGGCATGATTGAATGAGATTGTCAAGAGACTGAGTGAAACCCGAGGAATTCCAATGTTCAGAGGTTGGAATGAGCAAAGGCTATAGAGGCTGAACAACTAATCAAATGGGAGCAAAACAGGGAGAACATTTTCTTTGGGTCTAGGCGAACAAACTGTGCTATGTGGGAGACAAGGTTCAACTGTGATAAATGCCACTGCTAGGTCAAGTAGGAAGACATTGAGAACTAATAGTGCATTTTTGATGTAACGAATTAGAGTCGATTTGAGAGGATGAAAGGAGGGAAATCAAAGGCAGTAACTATAGAAAACATTTCTGAGGAGTTTTGCTGTAAGGGGGAGCAAAATGGTGGGGTGCTAACAGCTGGGGAAAGAGGGATCAAAGATTTTTTTAAAGCTAAGAGTAATAACATTTAAGCTGATGGCAAAGATCAAACACACAAAATTTTGATGATGTAAAAGAAAAACTGCTGGAGTGACATCCTTGAATAGGTTCAGGATGAGATTGTATGCAAGATATTAGGGCATAGAAAGTTCATCTATGGTAATGTTGGGGGCGGTATATGTGAGTGCAGGTTCTGGTAAGTAGATGTCATGGTCAGAATTGGTAAGTGGTCTCATGTGATTGCTTCACATTTTGCAATATGAAGCAAGGTCATCAGCTGAGAGAGGGAATGGAGAAAGAAATATTGGGAGTCAGAGCATAGAAGAAGCTGTGAAGTAGTTATAAAGTAATAATAAACCAGAAAGTTATAGTATAGTCACTTAACAATATTGAAGATTCTCTTGAGGTTATAGACAATATCTTGAGAGAGACCAGTCTGCTTGCTTGTATGCTTTTATTCAACAACACTCAACCACATGGGTCTAGGCAGGAAGTCGGTGAAGAGTTTCGGTTTCAACAAGAAAGTACAATGAAGCAAGAACAGAGTAAAGGAGCTGAGGGTGTGGGCAAGGGAATCATTATAGTGATAGAGAACTGAATTTAAGCCAAATGAAGAGGGAAATAAGAACACTGAGATGCCAAGGATAGGGAAACATTGGAAAGACCCTCAGAATGGAGGTCCCAGTAGGGTGAAAGGGTTTTGAATCTCCATTTGGTAAATACGGTAGTAATAATTGTTTCAGACAAGAATCATCAATAGATGCTAAAAGTCATGGACAAAAATACATGATGAGAAACAGCATATTTATAGTCTCCTCTTCCTACAAGATACTTATTAATTATAAGGGAAAAATACTAACTTTACAGTGTAGCAATCTTCAGGTACCAACTTGACTAAATGATCAAAGTTAATATCAACACTAACGGGACAAATCAACACTAGGCATCACCTGATATGATACACTGAGAAGTGTGTAACACCAATTCTGTGCTGTTATTTTGAAAACTGCATACCCTGATTTTAGTCATAAGGAAATATCAGACAAATCCAACTTGAGGGACATTTAATAAAACAAAAAAAATCAGTAGTCTTGAAACGGATTAAGTTCATAAAACTCAAAGATAGAAGGAAGCACTGTCCCAAACTAGAGAAGACATTAAAAAGAAATGTATTACAGGATCTTATATTAAATCTCAGTCTGAAAACACATATTAAATTATATATATAGTATATATTATATACATAGTATATAATATAATGTATATTATGTATATTAGTGATACATTTATATATTATATATATATATATTAGTGATATATTTTGGTGAAATTGAATAAGGTCTGTAGATTAGTTAATAGTATTGCTTCAATCTTAATTTCTTGCTTTTGATGATTGTACTTTGGTTGTATAAAATATTAACCTTTGAGGAAGCTAGTTGAAGAATATATAGTAATTATTTTTAATTTTTTTGCAACTATTTACAAGTCTGAAATTATTTCATAATAAAAAGCAAAAAAACAAAAAGTGTCCCTGGTTGAGGTACCAGAGGGAAGTTCTGGAAAAATAGGAGCTGGTCAGAAAGTGGGATGCAGGCAGTAGTGGGTTGCTCATAAAGCTAATCAAGCTTGAGTTCCAGGGCCCCTCATGTTCAGGTGCTTCCCTGGGACATGGGATATAGCAATATGCTCATAGGACATATGCTTTTGCAATATTCATAAAAGTAAACTATTTGGGCCATGATTAGTTAAGACCTCTGTTGGCAAATCTAACTGTTTTCTGCCACACTTGCACTTTTGTTGGATAGCAGTGGAGTGGCCACAGGCATTTTTGAGATCTGACCAAGAGAAGCTGACTCCAGGATACATTTGAGTTTGTGTTTAGTGATTTTACATATGTGTGTGTGTGGACTTCAATCACATTTTTGTATAGTTAAGTTACTGCTAAAAAGGCTCTGAGACACAAAAGAGCCACTAGAAGGCTCTTTATATTGCATGCATAATATATGTAATATATATCATATACATATAAGATATATATAATATATACAGACATAGGTTATATATTTATACATATTTATATTTATAATGTTAATAATATCCAATATAATACATAATATTTATATTTGAATATATTTGTAATATGTAATTATATAAATATATAACAATTATATATTATGAATATTATTTATCTATTTATCTATATCTATATAATTTATGTCTATATCTATATATATACACATACATATACATACACATATACTGTATATACATATAGATCATACACACACACACACACACACACACACACACACAAAAGATGTTTTCCTCTGGTTCCTGACACAGGGCTCCTGAAACCCTTGTAAATTCTGAAGTAATGAGCACTAAGAACATCTTTTGTTCTAATATTTGGTGTTTGATCCCATCCCTGACACAGAGCTCCTAAATCCCTTGGAAGTTCCTAGGTGATAGAAATGTCTTTTGTTCTAATGAGGGCACCCTGGGTGGGCTCCTGGATGGGGACTGGTCATCAGAAAGACCAAACCATGATTAGAAGCTTAGAATTTTTAGCCCTACTCTCCATTCCCCTAAGAGGAGAGAAGAGCTGAAAATGGAGTTAAAAACTGATCATGCCTATGTGAGGAAGCTTCCATGAAAGTCCCAATAATATGGGGTTTGGAAAACTTCCAGGCTGGTGAACACATCCACATACCACATACCAGGATATTATATCCTTTAATAGATTGATACATGTAAGTATGTGTTTCCCTGAGTTCTGTGGCCTATTCTATGCAAATAATCAAATCCAAGGGGGAGAAGGTCAGGGGAAACTGATCTGTAGGCAAGTCAGATAGAAGTTGTGGTAATCTGGAGGCCTACTATTGCAATTTATATCTGAAGTGGAAGACAGTTTTGCGGGACTGAACCCTTACCTGTGGGATCTACCTCCCAGTAGACAGTGTCAGAATGAAGTTAAATTGTAGGACGCCTAACTGGTTTTGTAGAATTCCTTGGCATGAGAAAAAAACCCACACATCTAGTGTCAGAAACGTAATGAGTAGGGTAATAGTGTGAGAGTCACAGAGGAAACAGAGGAGGAACAACTAAATTTTCTCCTTCAAATTGACATAAACAGGGATAAGGTCGCAATGAGATTATACCTAGTGGATTTAAGGAGTGTTTTTAGTGACAGCCAGATGTAGAACCTAAAACTTCTGACTACATGGTAAATGCTTCTTGATCTATCCTTGAGATTTATGATTATCCAGTTCATGGGAATGTTCAATTAAGTTAAGGGATTTTATTGTTTCACCACACTTTATAGAATTTATTGTTTTGTTTTTAATTTGACAGGTGGTCTTATTGAATATTTGGGAAAAATGAGTACTTATGCTTTCATTAATACACCAGAAATTGCTTAAGGACAATCAATGTGATTAATATTTTTGACAAGTGGTGCAGTTACATTCATGTTAATGAAAGGTAAACACACAAATTCTGTCTGATTTCACAAATTAATTTTGTTTAATATATCCTAGAACATTCCAGGAAATAAACGGTTGATACCTTTAACTAATGCTTTTGTATTTCTGTCTAAAGCATTCTATGATCATTGCCTCTATAGATAATATCTTAAATAAATTTCTCATAGCCTTTTGTAGTTTCCAAACATCTCAATTGTGTGATCCTTATCTGACATTATTCTATTATTCTAAGCAAACTTGCAAATTCTTTATCATTACAAAAAGTTACTAAGTCCAAAAACTGTCATTTAGGAGGAGTTAATAATAAAATGAGAAGTATTTCTGAATTTCTGAATATTTTTAAGCGAGTATTTATTAATATGTAATATTAACATTTAATTAATTAATCATTAATGGCAAGCATGAGTTTTCCTTAAGAATATTTCAGACTGTTTGAATGCTCAATTTTTTGGTCTGAAGAACCAATGATTGTTTGAAAATATCATATTTTGCTACTTCAAATACTTTTGACAAATCTGAAGAAAATCATACTCCGCATACAAATTTCTTACCATATAATACATACTAAGTATACCAGGATTGGAAAAAGTTAAAATATTTAAGGCACTATTGGAAGAAGAAGAAAAAAGTTTTACATTCCTTAATAAATATCTCTCTGTATAGAAGTTGTATTTTATTTCACCCCCAGGAAAGTGTATTCAATGAATAGATTTTTTAACAGGAGAATTTTGCCTAAGAAGTATATAGTTTCCTATTGCTGCTATAAGAAATCACCATTTAGTGGCTTAAAGCAACACACATTTATTTATTTATTTATTTTTGCAGTTCTGGAAATCAGAAATCCAAAACGGGTTGGCAGAGCTATGTTCCTTCTGGAGACTAGAGGGAAGAATCCATTTCGTTGCCATTTTTTCAGCTTCTAGAAACTGTCTGCATTTCTTGCATTAGTCAGACCCAGGATTCCTTTGTGACATTGCCTTCACCAATTCTGACCCTTATGAAGTTTCTTGTGATTACATTGGGCCTACCCCAGTAATCTAGGATAATCTCCTCATCTCAGGATCCTTAACTATATCACAACTGCAAAATCCCTAAAGCAACATTCATAGCTTCCAGGAATTAGGACATAAACATCTTTGAGTGTGGCCATTATTCAGTCTACCACAAGTTTTAACAAGTTCCTATTTTCAATTATTTACTGGATAAAATGGTGTACAGATATTGACAAAGTAAATATTTATATGTCATTATTTAGATTTTCCTCTTTGATATCAGACTTATGATTATTATCAATCACTTCCAACAATAGGGCAGTTTCTGCAACAATGAATTTATTTTGTGGTAACATAATATCATGAAGTTCTGTGTTGGAGTAAATGATTAAGCTGTGAGTTTATGATTCTAGGACTCCTTAGTCCTCAGGGCTAAGGGCTCATAGCCTCAGGGCTCATAGCCTCAGGGCCTCCATGTCATGAAAAGGGTTGAATACTGAGTAAATCTCATACTGAATAAAGACAGCACTTAAAAGGTGAGCTGAAAATTCCTCATAGAAAATTGAAATCCATGGTTTTTACACTAGTGCTGCTGTTAGAATTATAGGTGTCTCATATATACAAATTTATCATTTAATCATATAGCATATCTATCATATCTAATCATTCCATTCTGAGTGCTATATTTCATAGAGGATGTTTACAAAATGGAGGGACTTTTAGGGAGGAATGTGGCATAAAAACAAAGTATTCAAATCATGTGAATAATCAAAGGACATTTTCACATATAGAAAATTACTGAATAAGTGGGTTAGTGAGGAAGATATGATAGTTCTTTTCAAATATTTCAAATTTGAAAAGGTGTGGTTGAAGGGTAAAGAGATAAATGGGTCAAAGTCAAGGAGAGGTAGATCTTGTTTTCACTGAAAGAAAAATCCAAAACTAAATCTTAGGTTTGTTTTTAATTTTTTTAATGTTTATTTATTTTTGAGAGAGATAGAGACAGAGTGTGAGTGGGGCAGAGGCAGAGAGAAAGGGAGACAGAATCCGGAGCAGGCTCCAGGTTCTGAGCAAGCTGTCAAGCACAGAGCCTGACGTGGGGCTCAAACTCATAAACCGTGAGATCATGACCTAGGCCGAAGTTGGACACTTAACCAACTGAGCCACCCAGGTGCCCCAATCTTAGATTTGTTTTTAATTAATATGTTTGAATTATAGTAATGATTCCTAACACTACCTTTAAGTTCTAGAAATTTACATTGAGACGGTTCAAATAATTCTTACTTTGAGTAAATCTTAAAAAAGCAGGTTGCATTCTATTTCAAAAATATTACAAAACTTTGATAGCCGTAACAACTGATTTATATAATATCTATCACATAGATTCTTCTTAGATTTTGTTAATGTTTATTTAATTTTGAGAGAGCAAGAGAGAGAGCATGAGCAGGGGAGAAGCAGAGAGAGAAGGAGCTGGAGAATCCAAAGCAGGGTCCACACCGTCAGCCGTCAGTGCAAAGCCCCATGTGGGGCTCCAACCCAAAAACAATGAGATCATGACCTGAACCAAAGTTGCACACTCAACCAACTGAGCCACCCAGGCGCCCCTCAAGTAGAATATTTAACCCAAACATCCAAAATATTTTCTTTTTGAGATAGCTAGGTAAATAATAAGTGAGAAATAGAAAAGCCTTTAATTATATTCATTCTAGTAATTGACATCCTAAAATCATAACATAGATGTTTATAATACTGTCCTAAAAACCAACCTGATATAGGCCATCAAATCTGTTATCCATTTTATTAATAATTTCTATTATTACTAAGGCAGCCTGTCACCTCTGCTTTAGGTCTTGAAGACTATTCTATTGGCTGAAGGGATAATATTCCAGATGAGAGGCATAAAATGAATAACGTCCACACAATATATCCCAAGTATGAAGAAAAAAAATTTTTTTTTTTTTTTTTGACTGGAAGGTTACCATTGGAAAGAGCTAGAGGTGGATCTGGAATGTAGTTGGTAGTCAGAATGGGGAGAGTTATGTTAGAGAAGCTATAAGGTTTAGGACTAGTTTGTCTGTGAAGAGAACTGGAATTGAATGATTTAACACACATGGAGCAGTGGTGAAGCTGTTGGATTGACCAAGAAAAAGACGAGGACCCTAGAGAAAGGAAGGAGTAATGCTAGCTGTTCAATGAGAATAAAATGATGCTCTGGAAGATGGATAAGTTGGCTCTGGAAGTCAGAAAGGAACAGTCAAGGATTCAGTTGGTCTTCCAGCTGGCAGGTGGATCATGGCAACAGGGGACTCTGCCATTAGATTCTAGAAACGGGCCCAGACAGACAAGCTGTTGGCCTGGGGCATGTTAGGAAACCCATGACAATCACAGGAGTGAATTCATGAGCAAAACGGATACTGTACAAGTAGGCATTCAGTATAAGGAAACAAATCAGAGAACCACTTCTGGAATTAGTGTAAAGAACTAAAAAACTAAAAAAGAAAAAAGACCACAAGCAAAATTTCAAAAGCCTTTCACCGTAGTAGCCTCAAAAGTGCACAGTTAATGGAAGTAATAGCATGATGAGTCAATGCCAGGCTGCTGGGTGACAATCTGGGCTCCTTCCATCCCCATCCCCACAACCAGGAACAGAATCGACAGCACCTGCAGATCTGGGTAAGATGAAGTTTCTGCTAGATGGCTGCTCTGGGTGGAAAATAAGTCGGCCCTCAAACATTCCCATTTCTGATGAAATGCCAAAGAATAATAGCCTTTTATGAACACTGATGGTGACAACTGTTTGAATTGGGCCACCAAATTTGGAAGTCCAGTACAATTTGGCATGACTGCTAGAGACATAGAACTTCATATATTTGGGGCTAATGGATGATTGTCAGTTCAGCAACAGGCTACTGAAATATCCTTTGTTCATATAAACTAAAGTCTGGTCTATGCTGTTACTTTGTTTATAGAATAATAATCACATCTATTATCAACCATTTGACTGTAGGATGCTTTATTAACACTCTTCCTATGTTGGCGAATGTTTATTTAAGTCACCTTCACCACCCACAGAACACAATTAAAAAAAAAAAAACAGATTAGCAAATTAACAAAGCAATAGCTCACAAAGGTTGGAGGTTATAGCAATGGCAGGACATTAGTGCTGAAAGTTATATGTGCAGACAGCTGTCAGTGAGGCCTCTTGCTCATGATAATGCCCCTATAAGAATGCTGTTGTCATTCCCAGTATTGAGGCAATTTTCCTTTGAGAAATTTCAGTTGCTGCACACAGCTATTCAGCCATGTTGACAGCTAGTCATTGAACTAATTAAGGAAGAGTTAGGTAAATACCTTTCTTCACAACTTTTCCCCCCAACATTCTGCAAACCAAAATTTCCTGGAAATAAGACACTCTGTAATCTTTGGGGAATTGAGGAAAAAAGACATTATTTTTCACTATAAGAGTACCACATGAGTATTTTTGTTCCCTAAGGTGGTTATGACTCTGTTATACACACACAAAAAATAATATCATCTTGGGTATTTAGAACAGTTTTTAGAAATTCATTACCTATGGGCTATGCTTTGAGTGTTTTGATCTTTTTAATGTTTATATTTGAGAGAGAGAGAGACAGAGACAGAGCATGTGAAGGGGAGGGGCAGAGAGAGATGGAGACAGAATATGAAGCAGGCTTCAGGCTCTGAGCTGTCAGCACTGAGCCCGATGAGGGGCTTGAACCCCCCAGTGGTGAGATCATGACCTCAGCTGAAGTCGGAGCTTAACCAACTGAGCCACCCAGGCACCCTGAATGTCTTGATCTTAAAACGGAGGACACAACTGAATGAAGAAAACTCTGCACAAAGCTATTCATGCATTCATTCTTCATTCAACAATTCTTTATTTTTCTTAAAAAAAATTTTTTTAACATTTACTCATTTTGAGAGACAGAGACAGAGTGTTATCACGGAGGGGCAGAGAGAGAAGGAGACACAGAATCTGAAGCAGGCTCCAGGCTCTGAGCTGCCAGCACAGAGCCCGATGCAGGGCTCCAACTCACGAACCATGAGATATGACCTGAGCCAAAGTCGGACACTCCACTGACTGAGCCACCCAGGTGCCCAATCATTTTTATTTATGAAAAAATAAGAACCAAACCAAACAGGAAATGCTCTGCCAAAGTATAGGATAAATACTCATTGCAGTGCTAAAAATATAATTAAAGGACAATTATTAAGTTTGTGTAATGATAAAAATACACTGAAAAAAGTACAAATGTAGGATAATGATTATAGCTAAGTAACACTATAGATACAGTATTAGACTATTAATGTTTGTATCAGGGTAGGGGGATGATGGATGATTACTTTTCTTTTGTTCTGAAAAGCCAGGTTTATTAAATTTTGGATACTATGAAAAAAATTAAAACCACTGTAGAAATTTTAGAAACTATAGGAACACATAATGAAGAAACAAAATCACCTGAAACCCAGAGAAAACTATTCCTATTATTTAATATTAGTTCCTTCCAATCTTGTTTTACTTTTTCAGTTTGCCCACAGGCATGTTTGTGGGTGTGCCTCGCACTAATAAAGCTGGGAACCAGAAGCAATTACACTTACATAACATTTTGTAGCGCACTGAGATAATATTTTCATGTCGTCCAATACTCTTAAAATATGTAGATGTACATGAATGTTAATGGCCATGCAATTCCTTCATATGAATGTCATATTTCTGGATACTTAAAAACCTTGAAAACATTGATTTAGATTTATGGCGGAAATGAATTATTAATTCAGATACACTTGGCTTTATCATTGTGATACATATTTTCAGAACTTTTCAGTATTCTTTTGAAAAATGTATTTCTTTCTCAAATTATCTGTATTTTCCATATTCAAGCACACACTTATTCCTATGACACAATAACAAAAACCGATTCCACTGGAGACCAAGTAGGGAATCTTGAAAGCAAATCACACTTGTTTTGCTTGGTAGAAACATCATGATCCACACATGAGTTTTAGAAGAAGAATTTTCCTGAAATTTTTCTTTAAAAATTGAAATGATTGGATAGATACAGTCTATTCTTAGTAGAACATTAGAACTATATCATTCAGAGAAGAAAATAAAGTAGTTAAACAACAATGTCGATCTTTAGAAAAACATAAAAACTGATATTAGTATAATGGAAAATTTTGTCTTTTCACATATCTTCAAAACATCAGAAAATTACTACACATTCAAACAGTTAGAAACTTTGTTTCATTGCAATCAGTATTTGTTGGCTGCATAAAGAATTTTATGCTTTCTGTTGGTTGATGTTTCATTTACATAATGATGCTACGCAAACAGCAATGATATTTTGCATACAGGTTTTATATATATTGCACCTATATATAATTGCAATCCATACCTGTTAGTTTTCTAAAAAATGTTATTTTCTGTTGGTCAATGTTTTTTACATAATTGCTCTACTCAAATATCAAATATTTATATATATGTATATATGTGTATACACACACATATATAAACATACACACATATATATATTTCCACAGGAATAACTTGTTTCTATATAATTAGATGAAACCTATCCTAGTTAAGGGAATAAAGGCAAAGTGATTAAAGGAAATACTTTTCCATATAGCTATATGAAAACATAATAAACTTAAAAAAAAAAAGAAGATTGGATGGCTGTCTTAAATACAGATTGCCATGGATATAATGGCCGTTTCACAGGCTCAGAGGCAGAGCTGTTGTGAAGCCAAGTTTTTTTCCCCAGTTTCTGTGGCCGTGTGATTGGCAGAGATGCAGATGTCTTATCAGCTTGATGATACTGCCCCAGAGCGACTGATGGATATAATTATGATTTCTAGTAGGAAAAGTGCTCTAGAGATGATCTATTATGGAAAGAGAAAATGCATATTTATGTCTCTACATGATATGACCTTGCTATTGAATTTTAGATTTCTTACATATGTTAAAATAAAATGGAGACCAGGCTTCAAAATCCTCCAAGCAACAAAACCATTTAAGCCACGCAAACAAAACTAAATCTAGCTTATTTCATGAACATGAACAAAACTTGAGGTGTTTCTCGTAAATGCCTCTGATAGATATAAACAAAACTTAAGTTATCTTCCTTAAATGGTACAAGACAATCATTTTTAACCAGTCTCCGCCATCTGGTGACCTCAATTCCAAATACCAGTCATTGTAAAGATTAGACAATTTCCTCACTCTCACTTTATAAGCCAGTCTGTAATGTCATACCTCGGAAATTCATACCAATTTGGGTTTGAAGTCTCCCTGTTTGCTGAAGAGCTAGTTTCTTGCTGAATAAAATATTCATATCAAGTAAAGCTCTCTGAATTTTTCTTCTGACAGATATTTTCAGTTTTACTTGGGTTTGATTCTTTGGCCTCAGGTCCCAGGCTTTGATTTTTTATTTTATTTTGTTAGGGTCTTTTTGACTATTTAACTGTCAGTCTTTCATTTTAGATGTGCTGAAAACCTGCAGATACCTGACAGTAAGAAACTGGATTAAGAAAAAGCGAGGATGTTTACAGATCAAACAAAAACAAAAACAAAAACAAAAAAAGACGAAGAAAAAGAAAAACAATCTCCTATTTGGTGGAAAATTTCAGGAAGTAAAGAAGTTATGATTCAGGAAGATGTCCTGACAACAGTAATGTTCTCCAACACTGAATTCTCTAGGTAACTACAGAAAATCATGTGTTATGTAAAGATAACATGGTCAGGGATGAAGGTCTTTTAATATATTGGTAATAACAGTCCCTGAGGGGAGTAATTGTAAATGATCCCCTAATGTGACAAGTATATTTTTAATGATTTTTTTCATTCTGAATCCATAAAACATAAGGCATAGAGTGTCATAATAAATAAAGGCTGAGCTAAAATTTGATTTCCCAGGTGCACAGGGTTTTATTTTGTAGGAAGTATTTTACATCAGCATCAAAATTCTCCCTGATCATGCTTCACTTATACCCATACTTATGGGGAATAAAAACAATATTTTAATTGATATGATAAAACATGACAGCATTGATGGTCTATAAGCAGCAGAGGCTTTCATGGTAAAATGCCCCTAGTCTGATAATGATAATTGTTAAATTTTAAATTTTTTACTTTTTATCACAAAGATGTAATGAGAAATTTTAATTAGACAAAAAGGTAATGAAAGCTGTTTAACACCTAGAGAATAGAGTCTCCAAATGCATTTTACATGAATACTCCTGTTTTTAAGTGTTATAATTAATAATTTCATAGTCTCATATCTAAATTCATTCAGATGCTTACATTATCAAGTCTGTTTACACAGTCACAAAACTGATGAAATCTTGTACATTTTTTTGATGGTAAATAATGCTCGTCCATAAACGGTAACTGTACTGTTTTAGGGAGTTTCATAAATCCTTCAGATTTGACTCTCGTAGAAAAGTAAATGAGTTATTTTCCCCCTGTACTGAATAATTTGCTTCTTGTTTAAAATATTTATTTATTTATTTTGAGAGAGAGATACAGCAAGTAGGGGAGGGGCAGAATTGCAAGCAGACTGTGCATTGTCAGTACCGAGCCGGATGTGGGCCTTGAACCCACGAACCATGAGATCATGACCTGAGCCAAAACCAAGAGTCAGACGCCCAACTGACTGAGCCACCCAGGTGCTGAGTAATTTGCTTCTTGTGGCTCACTACAAGTTAAAACAGAACAAAACAAAATACACCACCTCTTGTATACAGAGTGATATTAACAGTGCTGCTGTACTGAAGCAATGATTTTGGGGGTGGGTGGGTTTTCTTTGTGCAGGTTGGGAAGAGACTGTGTAGACCAAAAGGGCCAGTTTCTACAGTGTGTGTAAGAATCTTTGTAACATATCGGAAGTTAGCAGAAAAAATATCTGTTGATGTTCTAGATCAGTGATATCAGAAAACTGGATTAAACAAATTAAGTTTAAAAAAAAAGAAGAATTTAAAAATGTGGGACCCAAGGAATTTTACAAAAATCCCCTACCCCTGGACAAGCAGAGCAAGACAGACTCCATTTTGTGCTACACCCACCATCTCATGTATAACCCCCACATGACCTACTTATTGCTTAAGACACTCCCCAACCCTAGTCAAGCCGCTGAGCACACCCTTACTGGAAACTGGCTCATGTAGGAATACGGAACTCCTAACCGCCAAAGAATGTAAACCCCACCTTTTGCCCGCCAAACTTGAGCGTCAATTCTGACCAGAGTGATAGGCTAGTTCAAACAGTTACTATAGGGTAAATTGTAACTCAATTGGCCACCTGCGTGTGGACTGACATGAATGTGCAACTTTCTGTGTGTGTTACAATCTCATTGGCCACTGGCCCCCATAAAACTGCTACGCCTCTTAACCTATGGGTCCAAGAGTCTGTTCTGCTGTGTCGGGCGGGTATACTTGGGCCCAAGCTCGAGCTTGCAAAAAACCCTCATGCGTTTGCATCAGTATTGGCTCCTTGGTGGTCTCTCGGATTCGAAATCGGGGGCATTACAAAAAAACCCTTTAATGTTTCCTAAAAATTTCCAAGAATGGTTTATACTTCCTGCTTGGGAAATTTACCTGGCTCTGGCAGTTTTATTTTTCTTAAAAATAAAGATTGGAAAGGTTCCAAAAGGCTGATTTTGGAAGCAAAGAATATTAACAAGAATATTAACTGTGACATACTGAATAAAGGGGTTCACGGACACTGGCAATATACATATTCAGAGGTATACAGCTTTGCCTTGCCAGCAACTATAGAGGCCATCAATGTACCCATAGAGAGGCATCAGTTTGGTTCAAGAAAGGTTCAGGGCAAGGAGTCAAGGTTTTGTTATGCTTTCTTCAACAGAATAGACAATTTGCATGTGTTTACAAAAGAGAAAACACCTAAGTTTAATGATTCTGTTATTTCCCTAAGGAGGTGAGAGAGCTTTCAAAAATGTCATTAAATAGTACAATGTCTGAAGGCAGACTCTGGGTCTTGCTCACCATGTGGAGTTTGCAGTATAGTTAGTATGGTTTCTGACCCATAGCAGCTATTGCCTATTATTTTTGAATGAATAAATGTTGACAGCAACATTAAAATTCATGTGGAAAATGAGAATATTAGGTCTTTATCTTAGAAATTGCTGACATGTATAACAAGTCAGCATAAATTCAGATAAAATTTGGTAATTACCTATATGAAATCCAGATATCTTTCAACAAGTCTGTACCTGATTAGAACACACACACACACACACACAGTGACCACAACAACCAAATAACCCCCGCCTCCATATTTGCATTATTGCTAACTCCATTTTATACATATTTATAGAGTCAGGTCAGTATTTTAAGCATATAAGTTCAATCTTGCCACCCCATTGCTTAAATGTTCCAGTGGCTTCTCCTTCATTGAATAAAATCTGGATTCTCACCCTAGTTTATGAAGTCAGACCCCTGCTTATGTCTCCCCCCTCATCTCTATACCTCTTTACCACACCACAGTTACAGAGGACTTCTTTAGGCTCCGGCCACATGCAAGCTTTCTTCTAATAGTCTACTGCATGGAATGTTTTTCCTTTTGATCTCAACATAATTGGTCCATTCTTGTCATTCAGATCTGATTATTCGTAAGTGACATTCCATCACTCTGCAAAACATTACACTATTTGATCTTCAGCATAGAACTTATTCTCTATTTTTATCACTTATTTGACTTGTTGGTTTACTTGCTTATTGTCACTCTTCCTCATCACTGGAATATAAGTTCTATGACCTGCAGGACTTTGTCTCTGCTCTTTTTCTGGCTCACAAAAACGGTGCTTTGCACCTATTAAATACTTAAATATATATTTTGAATGAATGAAAGAATGAAGTAGATAAAAGGAGATTTGTGAGAGGCAGAATAAAAATGGAGGAGCGTGTCAGGAGTGTTTGATTGGGAAATGACCCCACAGTGTATCAGAATAGAATGAAAAAACAATTTTATGGCGTAATAGTTATGTATTTCTTCTATATTATAAAATTTTCATTGTTCTTTTCAACTTGGAAGGTTGAATGGAAAAATAAATATAAATGATTCCTGATGTTAATTTGATTATAACAAACCAAATAAGTAAATCACAAGAAAATAGTTAAAAGGTCAGGGTAGTAAAAGAAAAGAGTGAAAGATTATAAGAAAAATATTGAGTTTCAAGAGTGCATAGAAGAGTTCTTTTAATTGCCCCTATTATGTAGCAGCATGTACGTGAGTACATTTTTCTTTATTTCAAAGAGCACTGAACAATAATAAATGGTCACAAGAAAAATAAGATGGTGTGTGCAAACGATGTCAGTGATGAGTTAGAATAATCTAAAAATATTGTTGTGTGATCTAACAGCATTTATTTACAGTGTGGTAGATACCATCTTGGGTCCTTGATGCATGCTTTCTCTCCCTAGAAATGCCCCTTCATCTTTCACGAATAGATTCTGGAGCCATGTCTGTACTCTGGACTTTAGATCCAAATTGGATCAGGTGCTCTCTTTTAAGAATTTGAAAATGGGATTCCCAGGAGTAATTATCCTATGCAGATCTGTATGCAGATTGCTCAAGAACTCTTGCAGAACATCTTTTGCTGGGTCAATAGAGAAGCAGAGAAAGCTGGTCTATTCAGAAAATAAATAAATAAATAAAGCAGTTGTACCCTGAGAGACAGAAACGAGAAATTATATGATTCTGGTGAAAAAAGAAGGTGTCTTTCCTTACAGCATCTGTGTAAAACTCCTCTATAATTGATTGTGCATCTCAATTTTGGGGTCTAAGAAAAAACTCTATCTCTATCTAATCTATCTATCATCTATCACCTATCTATCTATATCTTATCTATTTACTATCTATCTATCCAGCTATCTGTCTATCTATCTATCTATCTATCTATCTATCTATCTATCTATCTATTATCTCTCTCTCTCTCTATCATCTGCCTGTGTATATATGTATGTATGTATTTATCATCTATCTGTCTGTCTGTGTAGGTGTATATTTATGCTTAAGCTGAGAGACTTTATGTTCTTATGAACAACTGTGCTGGTTAACACAATGTTATATGTAAATTCTTAAGATGGGGATCACATTTTAGATTATATCGTCTAATTCCTATAGTTATAAAGTACCCCCACCTCCATTAACTTGGAGATTTTGAAAGCTTTACCCTAAACTCTATGGAGTCCAAGATTAATTTTATTTTATTATTTAAAAAATTGATTTTAAATGTTTATTTATTTTTGAGAGACAGAGAGCACAAGCAGGAGGGAGACACAGAGAGAGTGAGAGAGACACAGAATCTGAAGCAGGGTCCTGAGGTGGGGCTCAAACCCCTGAACCCATGAAGTCATGATTTGAGCCAAAGTCGGGAGCTTAACTGACTGAATCACCCAGGTGCCCCTCCAAGATTAATTTTAAATGGATGTAATTTTGCAATAGATAGATGAAAGAAAATACATGCAAAAATATAATCGATGAGTAAAATAACTCATGAATAAGAGTTGAGAAATAATAGTAAGTAAGAATTATCCAGAGGATTGGTGAAATTAAAGAGTGCCCTAAAATGGACTTAGGCCCAATCTGAAATAATGAAAAAAAAATGCCTTACAGACCCACATCCAGCTCACATACAATGTTAGAACAATAACAAGGCTTTATCTGAATGGACAAGCCTGGAAGACATATTATCTTTCATTCTGGCCACGGCAGAATGCCAGCCAAGAATTAGATTTCCTGCAAGAGGTTCAGTTTTGCCATTAGAGAAAAGGATAAAAGAGCTGAATGAAATCATATTGATTGTACAGATTACAAAAATGACCTTAAATCTGTTCTTTTAGTAATTACATTCTTATTCTGCATCTTATTTGACATCTTTAACATTAAAATTCACATCATTTGATAAAAACATGGCCATTCTGGCTTTCCTCTTACCTCTTTACCACTCTCTTCTCCCTTCTCCCCTTCCCTCCAACCTTTCTTTCTTACCTTCTATCTTTCTTCTAAGTTTTCATTTTTATTAAAATCATATATATGTAGTTAAACTATATATAAATGTAGTTTAAAGAGCAAATAATTTACAAGTTTTGTTTAAAAAAAGCATCAACTCAGAGCATCTCCACTCCCTTTCCCCTAACACATTCTTTTTGAGCCCTTTCAGTTGACTCTTTGGATATTTATCCCCATAGCTTAATATAACCTACTTGCACTTTTTACTTCTTGATTTTTCAGTTTTGTGCATTGATTTCCAACCACAAAGGATAAGGATTTAGCTTTATCCTTTTTGCCTCTCCTCTTCCATCCCACATGTTTATCATTCCATCATATTTTCATTTTTATTTATTTATTTAGAGAGTGTGTGCATGCCTGTGTGAGAGGGGGAGGGGCAGAGAGAGGGAGACAGAATCCCAAGCAGGCTTCATGCGCATGCTGGATCCTATGAATGTTGAGATCATGATCTGAGCCAAAATCAAGAGCCAGAGGCTTAACCGACTAAGCCACTCAGGCGCCCCCATCATCTTTTTAAATTAAATTACAGCATAATTTTAGTTAGAGCCCTTAGTGTTTATATCATCATTGTGATGTTATAAATTAAGTCTTGTAGTAAACTAGGATTACTTCTCTTCTAAAATCTTTCTGTTACGGTTGCTACAGACTTAATAATTTTTTTTTTCAAATAGCTTTCTGCCTTCTTTTATTTTTCAACCTAAAAATTCTTTGCCAATTATCTACATCTCCTCAAACTGATGCTGAAGAAACCTCTTCTAGAGTCCCCAGATGTGCGCCTCATGAGTGGTTTGCTTCTATATAACTGTTCTCTGGGCATTTCCTCTCAAGCTCATCCTGAGAATTTCTTTTGACTTTATCCTCAGCTGACTCCCCTGTTCAGATAGCTCATGTACTCCTTGTTTCCTTTCTAGTTTAAGTGGAGCACATCATCTACTTTCTGGAAAAGTATGTGTGAAGTGTGAAAGAGTTGAGAATTTGCAGGTCTGAAAATGTCTTTATCTCATCCTTATTGCTGACAGATATTTGGTATATGATTTCAAGTAGGAGACAGTTTTTCTTTAATGATCTTGTAGCTTATAATGCTGTTCCTGAGAAATTTGAGAATATCTCCTAGTCTTTTGTATATGATCCATTTGTTTCTTCAGTGAAAGCTTATAAAATTTTCCTTTTGATCCTTGTATTCTGAAATTTTAAGATGATGTACCTTGAAGTGGGTCTATTTTCATCTGTTGGGTTGGGCATTTGATGGGCTTTTTAAATTTGGAAACTTTAATTGTGGAAAATTATTTTGAATTATTGTATTCATGATTTTTTTCTCCATTTTCTCTCTCTTGAGTTCCTATCACTGAAATGTTTGGAAAACTGGACTACTCTTATGATAGTTGATTTGAATATTGCCAATAACAGTATGATTATGAGCAAAATTACATCACCTCTATGACCATCACTAGTTATTCTGAACACTGACAACATTTTGTACCTTATTTGTAACACCTATCAAATTCTGACTTTTTATTTGCTTGCACATTTATGTTCCAACCAATTGCAATCTTTCCTCCTTGAAACTTCTCAGCACTTTGAGTGTAATTTGTGACATTAATTACATTCAGATTTCTTAAGTTTTTAGTGCATACTTATTAATTTTCCTGGATGGTTATAATCTTAAAAGTAGGCTTTTAAAAAATTCATCTTTTATTTAGTACCTCATACAGTGTCTTCAAATAGCCACTGCCTAATGAAGAATAGATCAATCCGGTCAAATCCTAATTAAATGAAGTTAGTAAAGTGAGGTCCAGGTAGATGCATGCTCTAGACATGGCTTTGGAAGTCCCAGGGTTCATACTTCCTTCATATACTTCTGGGTGATGGAGATGTCTTGGTGATGATTTGGGCCTGGTCAGTTATTTAGATCTGGGTGTGTCAAGCTTTGTGCAGTGGCAGTATCTTATCAGGGTGTGATTATTGCTAATAGATCTGGGTGTGTCCACTGAATGGAAGAAGGGAAGGACTCAAGGGAAAATAAATACAAATAAAAACTTAAAACTGAAACTGGATTCAGGATGGATGAATGAGACCGTGTTTTATTTTCTGCCTATTCTAAGTGGAGGATGGATAAGTCAAATAGAGGTACTTCTGCTATCTTGGTTTTAGAAAGTCTATTCTCTTACCTAACCAGACAAAGAAAATTGACAGATCATTTGTTTGAAGTTACTTTTTCTCAGAATGCTCCCCAAATGGCATAACACTTGAAAGAATTTAAAGAATTTATTCATTATTCAGAAATATACTAAAATGAAATCCTGTGTTTTTCCCTGTCTTAAGTCTTGTCGATCTATACATTCATAACAATACATTGCCTTCCAGAGCTTTATTCAACAAAACGAAAGGCAAATCCCTCAGTTCTTGAATAACCCTTTCCTGACAGAGGGTCTACTAACAAGCTAGGTCAGGAGAAGAGTTTCCTACCTGAAACTTCATCTCCACCAATATCAGACATGAAGCTGAGTGTAGAAAAAGGTCTTATGAAAACCCCACAAGGCGCCAGTATTTGATGCAGGGACCCAAACTAAAGAACAAAATCTTCAGATGAAGGGAATATGAACTGTGAGCAATGTCCTGGAAGAGGCCTAATATCTGCAGTTAACTCCACTATGCTAACACCTCAGGAATGTGTGAGGACTTCTCATTTAAGGGCCCCAAATGAAAGAACACTCATTTATCATTCAAAGTCTTTAATTTGGTCCCCTTATGTAACCCTCGAAGAAAAGTGAGGCAGAGAGGAAAATTTTCAGCTCCTGAAACAATATTTAAAGCATTATTTACATTATTTAATATTTAATATTTAAATTATTTAATAACACATTAATATAACAGAGTAGCTTATGCAAGTTCATTTGTTTGAGGATAGTCACCAATATAACTCTTCAGTGCTTAGTAGATGTATATGTGCACCGGGCGGGTTTTTGTGCCCTGTGTTAGCATAAACACAACACATATTTCCAGATTTATTACTTACTAAATAAGGCAGCGTAACTCTAAAATTTATAATCTGGGCTATTAGGAACAAAATGGAAAGAATGAAGCAATGAAAACGTTTAAAACTTTTTCTGAGTGCAGTACAAGGTGATTTATTTTAAAAATTTACACCATTTTAAAACATACTATAGGTATCTCCAAGTGTTTAAATAAATTTCTTCTATACGTATTGAATGGAAACAAGCAAAATTCATATTAACGAATCATTCCATATGGTAAAGAAAAACCCACAAAAACTTTTTTTTTTTAACTGGGATTTTTCTCTCTTCTTTTTAAAAAAAAATCTGTATTGCACATACATAATGCTACTATGTTAGGTAATTTTAGCAAAGTTTACATGAACCATAAACAGTCCTGGTAATTTTTTTTTTTTCAGCAAATGCAGACTAAAAACACGAAGGATATTATAGAGCTTTTGGAGGAAAAAAAATAGGCCTGTCATTGTGGAAGGAAAAGGTAACTTTGAAGATGCATGTGAAATGTTTGCAATTACAGTTCAGTCTCTTGGAAAGTACTAATAATTGCCTACACACAAAGAAGAAGATTAGGATTTGTGCCTACACAAAAAGGATTTGTGCCTACACAAAAAGAAGGAAAGTTTCTTTGCTGTTTCATGATATAGACATTTGAAGAAAAAAACTTCCTGTGGCATATGCATTTCATAGTTCTGATGAATAAAAAAAGAAAGGTGAACTCATACATCTAGTTTTACCCAAAGTATATATGTATATATATTTATACATTTCAGGATATGGTTATGTTATCTGACAGTCATTAAATCTTGAAACTTCACTTCAGGGATCAAATACACAAAGCAACCTCAACAAGGTCATGCCTCAATAACTACAAAACCTAGTTTAAGTTTTCTGAGGTATTATACTGCTACATTCGACTTAGACCTGGAACTTACATATTTTAAAAGCATATGACAAAGTTCCAAATCAGTGATTCTTGCTAAAGCTACGAAGGTATATCGCAAAAATATAATATTAGTTTATTGATCTGAAAAATGTGGCTAAGAAAGAGGAAGTCAGTATTAACCACAGGTCCTACTCTTGAGGAAGAACCCCTCACTTCTGCATCTTTAGAAAGAATGATTGGATTTATAGAAACACAAAGACATTTATTAGTGCAAATAGGTGATCAGAGTGAACAGGGAAGGCTTTCTAGGACAGTATTACATGTGAAAACATGTGTATTTCCATACAGAGTTCCTAGTGGAGAGTTGTGCTGGCTCCAAGGCTAGAGACTGCAAGGCAGATAGGAATCTTTCCCTCCTAATTGGACTATTGAAGGAGAACACTGCTATTATGCTTTGGGCCTAATTGATGTCTATCTCTTAATCCTTTTGTAGTTTCTTTCTTTTAAAATGTTTACTTATTTATTTTGAGAGGGAGAGAGCATGAACCTGTGTAGGGGAAGGGCAGAGAGAGAGGGAGAGAGAATTTCAAGCAGGCTCCAAGCTGTCAGTACAGGGCCCATTGTGGGTTTGATCTCATAAACCATGAGATCATGACCTGAGCCTAAATCAGAGTTGGACACTTACCTGACTGAGCCACCCAGGCACCCCTAAATCCGTTTGTAATTTCTAATATCTCTTAAAAATGACTTTTCTCCCAGCCTTTCTTCTCCTGGCTTCTTATTTATAGCATGGAGACAGAGGAAGTTTTGTTAAGCTACTTACACACAAATCAATCGGTCACTTAACACTGATCAAATGGAGCTTCTCTTAGATGGAGAATATGGGGAGAAAAGAATGCATAAATGCAAATGATGGATATTCTAAGAATCTCATACACAACCGTGTTAAATGATACCCAGGTGTTTGGAGGGGGGCTCATTCACCATGATTTTCACTGTCCTATGGAGAAAAATCAGAGGGGTTTCTTCTTTTTATTTTTTTTAAATTGAAGTATAGTTTATACACAATGTTAGTTTCAAGTGTGCAAAATAGTGATTCCACAGCTCTATTACATTATGTTATGCTCCCACAAGTGCAGCTACCACCTATCACCATACAAAGCTGTTACAATACCATTGACTGTATTCCCTCTGCTGCATCTTATATTCCCATGACTTCTTCATTCCATGACAGGAGGCCTATTATCTCCCACTCCTCCCCTACCTCTGGCAACTGTAAGTTCCCTATATTCATGGGTCTATTTCTGTTTTTGTTTGTTTCTTTCTTCAGTAGTAAATATATTAGCAAAGAAAACATTAGTGAATGGTTCCAGGGTATTCACTGGGCCACGTTACCAGGCAGTGGAACATGAGAGAAAAGACTTTAGGTACTTTTTATATGGAGGCAAACTGTGCCTTGATTCCTTTGGCATATTTCCTTTAAAATCACTTTTCCTCACCATCAAATATATGGCATTCCCAGTCCTTTATCTATCATATTACAGCAGAAAATGTTAAAATTTCCCAGGTACTCAGCATTAATAAAGAAAACTGCTCCACGTGACTAGCCCTGGACACCAACTGCACTAAGTTCAACCTTTTTGCTACTGGGGCTGTACGGATCAACATCTCCTTACAATTAGTAACCCCTTCCAACCCCACCAGTGTGACAGAGGAATGCAGAAAGACTGCCTACCTCACTGAGAGAATACATTAAGTTTTGATGCAAAAGCATTATAACAATAAAGAATTTTTGCTTATTCTTTTAGTATTCTGTTTATTTATTATCTTGTTTAGTCATCTGCCTGGCCTTATCCGCTTATGTCTTATTTGGGGATCTTTGGAGAAGGAGGGGCAGATGCAAAACATTGTTCCAGATGGAAGAATGAATAATTTATCCTAGAAGTGCATGTGGGAACAATTGATTCAGGTGATAGACATCCTAACATTATAGCAGGAAAGGCGTAACTATGTAAACATTAAATTACCAATTTTGGTTGTTTTGTATTTGCTTGATTGTTTGTTGTTAAAAGTTGTCTTATATGAGTGAAGTCATATGTTATTTGTCTTTCTCTGACTAATTTCACTTAGCATAATACCCTCTATCTCGTTCCATCCACGTATGAGGACTTTAAGATACAAAACAGATGAACATAGGGGAAGGGAAGCAAAAATAATATAAAAACAGGGAATGGGACAAAACATGAGAGACTCTTAAATATGGAGAACAAACAAAGGGTTGCTGGAGGGGTTGTGGGGGGGGGTGGGCTAAATGGGTAAGCGGCATTAAGGAATCTACTCCTGAAATCATTGTTGCACTATATGTTAACTAACTTGGATGTAAAAAAAAGAAAAAGTTGTCGTAGTATTTAGTTGATCTCCTGAAGATCACATCCACCTTGGAAGTTTTATTTCAATTCAGGCTAACACACATGTGTACGCGTGCACACACACACACACACACACACACACACACACACACACACTTCACCACAAAGAATAAGACACTTTTTACTTTTCCCTCCATTAGAAAGCCAAGAGCTTTGAGACTGGGAGACCTGGGTTACTCTTTACCTGAGAATAAATATTAAGAGGTCTCTTCGTTGAAATATTAGAGTGTTGGAGGGGAGAATAGCTCTTCTTTAGGAAAAAGTGGATTTTATGCCAGGGTGGTAAATTCTCTGAAAACCTGTGTCTTGCTCCACGAACAGTAACTTGTGAGGATCCAGGCCATTCAGAGATATGCCACCAGGTTGTCAAGGAACAGGACTCAAAGAACCTGTCTGAGGAGCACCAGGGAGCTTCCTTGTTGATCATGTTTTGCTTAGAGGAGATAGATACCATGACTTGAGGACTACTCACCTTCGAATGATACACTCAGGTTTTGACAGGGACAAGTAAGAATGAGTAACATGTTGGACTGAAGACCAGAATCTTCTTTTCCCAATCTTTTTGGACTTTGTTATTCTCTATATCTAATAATTCCAAGAGTAGTAGGCAAAGGATGCTTTGCACAAAGATGGAGATTAGATTTCCTACCACCTTTACAACTTGGGAGTGGGGCCAAATCTAATTTGATTTGGTAATATTAAAAAATTTGATTTTTTCTCATACCAAAGTATCATGAAACAAATGTGTGCCAATTAGACAAACATACATGCATATGCAATAGAAATGGCTCAAGCTTGATGTAGAATATCAGTAACATTGTGAGGAAGCCAGTTAGGAGCAAGGAAAAAAAAAAGGAGGGTGTTATAAAACAATAACAACTTACACTTGGTTAAAACAAAGAGAATTGAGTGATGGGTTAAATAAGGAACATTTTTTTCCCACCTGCCTGCAATTAAATGAGATCTGTTGTGCTCTGTCTAATGAGTCTCTTGTCCAAATTTCCAAATCTTTATAAAAGGCGCAAAGTAGATATTACCTGTTGTGGGCAGAGGATGGTAGCAGAGAGCTCTTCTTACATTTAAAATTCGATCCATATTCAGCTCCAAATTCAGGCACTGCATATTTTTAAGCTATTTCTAATATATAAATTCTTCTCCATAATCACGCATTTTTATGTATTTACTTGTTTATTTAAATTAATAAAGGTGAGAGGCTCAAGTGTCAGCCAGTGGCATTTGTATGGCTGTATTAAAGGATCAGCAATAGTCTGATTTTCTAAACTATGAGTAATTGCTTTACTCTTGGAAACCTGATTATTTTAGATACTTGGATCTAATTAAAAGGCTTATATAATAAATTTGAATGTAAGGGGTTAAATAGTTTTGCAATGAAGATGATAAGTCAGACTGACTTGTTAGATATTGTATTTTCAATCTTACTCAAGGGATTCATAACCATCACTAGACATGTAAGAGTTATAGACTGGATTTATAGTGTACACATTCTTGCCATACATCATAAAACTAATTGTACAGAGCAGTGTAATAAATAGAACGAAGCTCATTGCTTTCACTTTGAGGAGAACTTAATAGACAGAAAGAGCATCTTCAGTTTATAAAATAAGCTTAATTTGTGCTGGGTGATAAATTTAGGGGAGTAAGCAGGCCAGAAGTTAAAAAAATAAAAAAAAATACCATAGTCTCATTTTGGCAAGTAAAGCAAAAATGTTTCCCATGATGTGTTGCTCCAGCCTTTTCTTCACAAAAGCTAGGAGAGAGAGACAAAGATACCTAGTAAGGGAAGGGTAGAGAGAGTGGGGGAGAGAGAATCCCAAGCAGGCACCACACTGTTAGAGCAGAGGCCGACGCGGGGCTTAATACACGAACGCTGAGATCATGACCTGAGCCCAAACCAAAAGTTGGATGCTTAAATGACTGAGCCACCCAGGTGTCCCAAGAGATTAATCGTTAGTAAAAGAGCAACACAATAAAAGGTATATTATAATAAAAAGAAGAAGATCATGTTTTATTTTCTCTAGTGACAGTAATGAATTTTTGTCACTTTGAAATATTAGCCCAGTGTTCCACCCCCCCCCCCACCCGGCTTATTAATGGCATGCAGTCTGGGGGCTTTACTTTGCCTAAACAAACGCTATCTCAGCAGGTGTGCTAATATCCTAGCCTCAGATCCTGTACCCTGTGGCTGAAAGGAATCTAAACAGGGTGGCTAAAAGGCTCTTCTGGGGTCATCTCAGTAAGAACACACTGTTGCATTGATTAGAACATGCCTAAGGAATGAATTTCTCATTTGCAATTTGGAAAGCGTACATTCCCTCTGGAGTACACTTTTTTTTTTTTGAAATTTCTGTTCACGGTTGACCTCACCTTTTTGTTTAACCAAACCCATTAATCAAACATATCCCAGAGGTGGCTAATGATCTTTCAGAATACTAATAGAAGCAGAAAGTCAAGGACAGTACAAATTGATCCACATCACCCACCTTATTAGGTTTACAATGCCGGCAGTATTTCCCTCATCTTTTGAGAATAATTGCCTATCTGGTTAGCGGGGGTCTGCTGTTTTAACAATAAGGATTTTATGTACCTGTCAATAAAATTGGCTCTGCATTTCCTAGAAAGTAGCATCATATAAACTTTTCTGAGTGTTATCATTGAACCCCCCTTTCTAATATTTGAAAATGTGCACATGCATCAAACTATACAATACAACATATTTATATCAATATGAAAAATATATTTTTCCGCAGGGCCTTAATTCTTAAAAATTCGTATCCCTTTTCTGTATTGAATTTTTAAAAAAATTTTTTTAACGTTTATTTATTTTTGAGAGAGAGACAGAGCATGAACGGGGTAGGGGCACCGAGAGAGGGAGACACAGAATTGGAAGCAGGCTCCAGGCTCTGAGCCATCAGCCCAGAGCCCGATGTGGGGCTCGAACTCACGGACTGTGTGTGACCTGAGCTGAAGTCAGATGCTTAACCGACTGAGCCACCCAGGCACCCCTGTATTGAATTTTTTGCACAGAAATTATTAGTCAAAACACAGGAAAAAGAACAAAATATAAATTATTAGGATCGATTGGTGACAATTTGAATTGCTCTGATGAACCACTGGTTCAAGCTTCATAGCTGTGTAGTTGGAGCCTCAGAGTCTAGCTATTCAGTGGATCCAATAAACGTGAATATATTAGAATATATATATTCTTGTTTTCTATAGAAAACTATTGAAAACCTCTGCAATCACTCCTTGAATAGTTAAACATAAATACAAGAGGGGAAGGAGGGCAAGGGAACATTCTGGGAAGAGAGGAAGGTTCAATGAACAGGTCATCTAGGTTTCTGCTCAATACAGAAAACCCATATTCTTTTTTCTTAATGTTTAGTTATTTATTTAAAAGAGAGAGAGAGACTAGGGGAGGGGCAGAGAGAGGAGGAGAGATAGAATCCCAAGCAGACTGCGTACTGTCAGTGCAAAGCTCGGCGTGGGGCTGAAACCCATGAACTGTGAGATCATGACCTGAGCCGAAATCAAGAGTCGGACACTTAACCAACTGAGCCACCCAGGAGCCCTATGGAACATAGGAAAATGGAAAACCTATTTTCAATTCAAACCTAATCAAAGGGTAATACTAGGGGAGAAATAAAATATTCTTTGTTGTCGGAACAAAATTCCTTTGGCGAGAGACCAGGTTCGTTGAGAATAAACGCTGATAAAAGCTGTAGGGACAAATATGTCTCAGGCGGGTCCTACTTTTCTAGTAGAAGAGAGAAGTTACCACGCAAAGTGAAATCGCAGAGGGAGGAAGAATGGGGCCATGAGGAAGCTCATCTCTGAACAGGGCTTCAGCAGGCCATTTTCAGCATTATGTTCAAGTATTCTAAAAATATTATGTTCCCAACCTCAAAGGTGGCAACATAATTATGAATTCTAAAAACATATTTTGTCAAAATATTAATCATAGGCTTTGCCTTTTTTTCCCTACATTTCTGTGATCTTATTAAAATGCAAATTAGATCATGTCTTAGGTTTCCCTTCAAAAGTCCCTCCCAGGGGCCTTCCCTGACACCTAGAATGCAATCTCTCTTCTGATGGTTTTCAAGGCCTTGTAGTACCTGGCCCCTGCCTGTCTCTCAAACGCATCCAATCAACCCCTGCTTCCTGGTGTTTCCACTTGCTCTTCCTTTTGACAAGACCTCCCTCTTCCTGTACTCTTCACATGTTTAGTATCTTCTCATTCTCCACGTTTCTGCTTTATAATGGCCTTCCATAGCCAATGCATCCAAAGCTGGCTCTCCTGTTAGGCTTTATCTGTGCCCCTTAGTTCTTTCCTTCATAGACATTATATGACTTGAAATTATTTCATTCATTTTTCACTTTACTTGTCTATCCCCCTTATCTATGTCTGTTTCTTATCCTGGAAAATAAGCCTTATATCCACAGGCTCCTCATCTGCCTTTTCAGTTGATCTCAGAGGCTAGCACAGTGGAAGAGGCTAGCACATGTGGAAGGTGAATGAAGGTTTGTGGGCTAGCACAAGGGCTATGTTCTGGATAGTGCTAGAAGGGCATTGGAGCACCTTCAGTAGCTGGGAGGAGGGAGAAAGCAAGATAGTATCCGGGGGTCAGGGCTCTGGGGCCTCCATTCCTTCTTTTCTTTGTACATATTGGGCATCCTTGTACTATTTCAACGAAACAAAATGTTCTGAAACTTAGAAATGTTTGAACTCACTGAAATTGATCAAAAATTCCCTTTGGTATTTGATTAGGCCTTAGAAACAACTATCACTTTATTGTAATTATATCCCTATTGAAGGGAAAAACTGAAGAAGAACAATTACATTTTAGAAAAAAGTTTTATATTATAAGCCTTCTGTATAAAATGAAAGATTCTTCCTGTTGGCCCAACAGCATTGCAAGTCATTTCTCATATGGCTAAAAAAAGATAAGGTAATTCATTTAAAAATTTTAATTCCAGTGTAGTTAATAACATATTAGTTAATTGCACTTGGAGTGTAATATTAGCGTCAGGTGTAGAATTCAGTGGATTCAGTAATTCCATACATCACCCAGCTCCCACCACCTACCCTCTGGGAACCATCTGGTTGTTCTCTATAGTTAAGAGTCTGTTTCTTGGTTTATCCTGCCCGCCCCCCTCTCTTCTTCAACCAGGTTATTTCAGAGGTAGGGATGATGACAGACCCCGTTTTACTTGATGTGACTCAAGAATAAGCTTGCAGGAGGTATTTTGGGAAAACGTGCTCTTCTGACTTAACTGATGCCAACCCTTCCTCCTGCCTTTAATGTTGTATTGATGCACAATTCCCTGGCTTTCTTGTGCCCTAATACCATCCTCATGCTTCTCACTGCCAAATGTCATGTATGTGATATAAATGCAATTTTTCTTTTTTTTTTAAATTTCTTTAAAGTTTTATTTATTTATTTTGAGAGAAAGAGAGAGAGAATGAACATGGGGAGGGGCAGTGAGAGAAGGAGAGAGAGAATCCAAAGCAGGCCCCACACTGTCAGCACAGAGCCCGATGCTAGCTCAAATTCAAGAACTATGAGATCATGACCTGCACTAAAATCAAAGGTCGGATGCTTAACCAAATGAGCCACCCAGGTGCCCCAAAATGCAATTTTCTTAAATCACTGTTAATCATATTCTTTGCATCCTTATACAAATGCACACGCACACACGTAACACTGTAAATTTGATATCATTTCTTTTTCTATTTGCTAATAAAGACATTAAAGTCCAAAGGAGTTAAGCAATTTCATTACCTTACCCCAACTTTCTTTTTTCTCTCCGGTTATCTTAACCATCATTGGTGAGAGCTTGTTTTTCCAGGCATTTTACATACATTCTGGATAAGATATGTTTTATCCTCTCTTTCTGTGTGTCCATCTCTCTCTTTTAAACAGATGATGAGACTGAACCTTTGTGAGATTGCACCATTTTACCAAAATTTCTCTGCTGATAAGAGATGCAGTCAAGATTTGAACTCCTGTTGGCCTGACATTTAAACACAGGCACGTTGCATCTGATTTCACATGCCTCAAAGATCAGGAGTAAAAACATACACACTGTTATGAACTATATTTGCCTGAACTGTTTGTGGGCAACCAGAAGCTCCCTCTCTACATCTACACTTGGAAACTTCTTAGGGGAATAAAAGGATATCGAGAGACCTTCACGACATAAGACTAGAAGGGTTAAAGAATAGGTCCAAGAACCTGGGTGGCTCAGTTGGTAAAGCATCCAATTCTTGATTTTGGCTCAGGTCATGATCTCATGGTTTGTGAGTTTGAGCCCCACGTGGGGCTCTGTGCTTGGGATTCTCTCTCTCCCTCTTTCTCTGCCCTCCCCTCACTCATGTGTGCCCGCTCTTTTCTCTCACTCAAAAAGAGACAAACTTAAAAAAAGTAACAGATTGTTCATACTCCAACCAGTCCTTTACTTTCTCTCTTATTTTTCTCCGGGTGATAGATATACTTCTAAGTCTTCAAGTGTCATTTATAGGATGGCATTTCCCAAGGCCAAATCTCTAGCCATGATTTCTGTCTTTACCTATAGACTCATATAATCTAAATTACTACTAGATATCTTCACCAGGGTGGCCACTGCTTTCTCAAACTCCATGTATACAAACTTGAGTTCTTAAATCTGCTCCTGCACTGACATTTTCCAGAGGAATAAACAGCATCATAATCATGCTGTTGCCCATACTAAATTCCTCTTCTAATGCCTGAGAATTACCAGTTTTATCAAAGATATCTTCTGAAACTGGATTCTCCTCTCCAATCCACAGTATTGACAATTAGTTCCGATCCTGGCCAGGTGTCGACATTCTTGACTACTGTAATAGACTCTTTTCTGTATCATGTTCTCCCTGTTTACCCTCTGTGAACTATTTTTGTGAAATCTATGAAATTATCATTTTTTACCTTAAAAACCTATGCTGAGTTCCTATCTTTCCAGGGACACTTTATGTATTCAGCCTTCTTTTAAGGATCATGAGGCCCTTACCACCTGGCCTTTCCCAGTCTCATTACATGAATTGTCTTTCCCCTTCCCACTTATAGTCTACCCATACTAAATCTCATGCCTTATCCTGAACTGCTCTCCCCTCTCAAGCCCTGTGTCTTTGTACATGTTATTTCCTCTGGCAGGAAAGTTCTGCATTCTTTTCTCTCTGGAGACCTCCTAGAAGTCCTTAATATGAGGTTCAAATTACTAATCCTAAACTTCAGATTTCTTTCTTTTTTTTTTTAATTTTTTTTTCAACGTTTATTTATGGGACAGAGAGAGACAGAGCATGAACGGGGGAGGGGCAGAGAGAGAGGGAGACACAGAATCGGAAACAGGCTCCAGGCTCTGAGCCATCAGCCCAGAGCCTGACCCGGGGCTCGAACTCACGGACCGCGAGATCGTGACCTGGCTGAAGTCCGACGCTTAACCGACTGCGCCACCCAGGCGCCCTCTAAACTTCAGATTTCTTAAAGCACTTTATGATCTTTTGTTAGGGCATCTATGTCATTCTATTTAAATATGCATTTTTAAGCATCTGTCTCCCCATGTCTGTCTTCCTCATTAGTGTGATTCCTCGACAAGGTTGTGTCTTTTTCTTCTTTGTTATTTACCCAAAATGAGTATTGTCCTGAGTAGTATAGGACAGATCATTGATGGAGGTTTAGGAGTATTGATGGGGGAATATTTTGGGAGAAAATATGTTTAAGGAGATACAAAATTAGAAAACCTTCTTTAAAGGCATAAGGTAGCCATACTTTTCCTATATCTTAATAGCACACATTACAAATCTATGTTCAAGTTCACCATGTATTGAAGCCAAAAAGGCAACCGCTGAAGTTGAACCCTCAGACACTGAGGCTACTCTCAGTGGCTTTAATATAGTCCATTTTGTCTATAAAATGCTTTTATCCAATTTTCTCAAAATCACCCTTAATACTTTTTCGTTTTTGCTTTTGTTTTTTTTTGTTTGTTTGTTTGTTTCTTTTTAAACGCCAATAGTTGTACTTTTACAGTTATAAAGTGTCTGATGTGCTTGCTCACTGTCACTGAGCTTCCTAAAGAGAATTATTTGGAAACAAAGAGATGAAAGTGTTACTGCTCTGTGGTCACACTGGGAGCACTTCAGAAGGAGCAAAGCCTGCTTGCTTCTCAGAAACCACTAGTGAAGATTAATGCATGAGGTCCACAGCAAAAATGCCATTTTAACTTTAAAAGATCTCAACAACTGCAGCTCCTCACTCACATGGGTATTGAAGCTTTTAAGGGCTCACAAAGCCTAAAGATGAGGAAAAGATACTGAGTCATTAAGCTACAGTATAGAGAAGACAAGAAAAATAGTCACCAGAAAGTGACCAACAACTCGTTGGGAGAATTGTTTTTATTTTTAAAGGTTAAAGTGTATGTAGCTGGTATTTAATTATATTTTAATTTTCTACCTCTAAGTTTAAAATCTAGCTATTACCATGCAATAAGGAAACTTCAAGATTCATAATTTGTCTCTTTGTACCTTTGGCAAATGCTCGCCATTTTCTGCTTAAATGCTTTTGAGATTATAGAGTTTGTTCCATTAGCCTATCCAAGTCTAATTCCTTCTTGGGTAGCTCTAATTAGTATTTGATGTTTAAATATTAAGCCTAAATATCCCTCTTTGATATGTCCACATTCTTTTTCACATTCATTTTGTCATATATGTATATATACTAATATACATATACAACATACATATATAAATATATGTATATCTAAGCAACTTAGTCTTCTCATTCTCTTATAGCTCTTATAATTTTGAAAGAATTTATTGTATCTAGCATTAATCTTCTCTTCTCTAGTTTATATACTTTTCATCCCATAGCAGCATGAAGAATGATAAAAATCATATTATGGTCATCTTTCTTGTCATAGCATGATGTTACTGATTCACCGTTCAGCAAAGCAAGAATTTTGCTTTTATTTATATATTAATGAAGCACTTATCCTGACCATCTACAAAGCCTGCTTTATTCCTTCAAAGAATAGCATGTATTTATAAGATTTTCAGTGACTATGAGATGCTTTCTGTGTCTGCAGAATAGAGAAAAAACGAGTTGGTGCAAGATAATCGAAGACTGTGTCCTACCTTCATTCATGTCCCTTGTGTGTTCCAATAGGCAGTCTAAGTCATTATAGTGAATGCTAAGTAGAGAGATGAATAACGAGTAATGCCACCGAGATTAACATGTTCAGTGTGGAACCAAGCTTTGATATACAGAAATCAGATAAATGTTAAAAAATTATGCTTTCACAGTAAAATGACAAAGAAGTAAAATGACAAATAAACAATATGACTAGTGTACAGCCAGATGAAAATCATATAAATGTCATCATCAGGTTTTGTTTTTTTAAATACTATGATTTAAGTTTTTTTGTGTTTTTTTGTTTGTTTGGCTTTTTTTTTTTTTTTTTTTTGCTTCTGGGACACCAGGGTGGTTCAGTTGGTTGAGCGTCCGACTTTACTCTTGATTTCAGCTCAGGTCATGGTCTTACAGTCTTAAGTTGGAGCCCCACATGGGTCTGCACTGACAGCGGGGGGCCTGCTTGGTATCTTCTCTCTCCCTCTCTCTCTGCCCCTCCCCCCACACCCTCCCCCTCAAAATAAGTAAATAAACTTTTAAAACAGAGATTTTGTTGTTGTTGTTGTTCCTAAACTGAAATTTCCCTCCTGGTATTTTTGAAGTTGTTTTTGTTATTGATTATTTTCCAAAACTCTTCTTAACAACAGCAATATTATCCAGAAGAGAAGGATTGGCTTTAACAGTGAAAATTACTGGAGTAGGCAAATGCACTCTATTAATGTTCTTAGTATGATAGTCCACCTCTGGGAAGTCATGGCCTTAAATGTGAGTGCTGCTTCTCTTTGTTCGTTTAATATACAATATTCAGACCTGTAAAAGTTAACAAATTTTGTTGATATTTGTTAACAAGTGAAAGCTCATAATATATACATATATATATATATATATATATATATATATATATATGTAATTTTTTGTTTCAAGTAGACTCCACACCCAGCATGGACCCCAACACAGGGCTCAAACCCATGACCCTGAGATCAAGAACTGACCTGAGATTAAGAGTTGGAAGCTTAACCGACTGAGCCATCTAGGCGCCCCTACATATATGTAATGTTAACTTTATTGAAGTATAATTTACAATGAATCGTTATTTATTTTAAATGTAAATTTGTATAACCGCTATCAAAATGAAGATTACAAAACATTTTTCACAGTCTATAAAGATCCCTTGAGCCTTTTGCAGACAACACTCTTAGTCCCTGGCTCAACACTCATCACCCCTAGCAACCACTGATGTGCTTTCTGACACTGTATAGAATTTCATATAAATGTTATAAAACAAGACATGATTTTTTTTGCTCAACATAATGGCATAGTATTTTTTGATATTCATTCACACTGTCCTATGTATCAGCAGTTTGTTCTTTTTTATTACTGAGTGGTATTTCATTGTACGAATATACCACAGTTTGTTTATTTTTTCATATATTGATGGACACTTGGATTGTTCCATTTTGGTACTATTGTGAACAAAGTGACAATAAGCCCTGTGTATAAGTATTTGTATACACATTTCATAGCTGTTGGACAGTAAATATTTGTAAGTATAATTGCTGGGTTACATAATATTCATATACTTAAGTTTAAAAAAACTGCCAAGCTTTTCCCCAAAGTGGTTGCAAAATTTTATATCCCATGGACAGTGTCTGAGAGTTCCAATTGCTCCATATTCTTGCCAAAACTGGTTATTGCTGGTCTTTTTGTTAATTTAATTTTATTTTTTTTTAGTCTTTTTAATTAAAGTATAGTAGACACACAAGGTTACATTAGTTTCAAGTGTACAACATGGTGACCAGGCTATATTCCCTATGCTGTGCCTTTTATCCCTGTGACTTTTTCATTCCATAACTTGAAGCCTGTACTTCCCACACTCCTTCTTGCATTTTTGCCCATCTCCCATCTCTCCCCCAAGATCTCTTTAAATTTAGCCATTCAAATGGATGAGTAGTGACATCTCAGTGTCGTTTTAATTTCCTCAGTGACTAATGATGAGAGGCATCTTTTCATATGGTTAGTGGTCATGCTTTCTTTTGAAAGCATCTGATCAAATCTTTTGTCTTCTTTTGAAAGCATCTGATCAAATATTTTGTCCATTACTTTAGTGAATTATTTTTTCTTAGTGATTGTAAGAATTCTTTTTATATTATGAATGCAATAACTTAGACATATATATGTTTTAAAAATATTTTCTCCCAGTATGTGGCTTCTTTTTCTTTTGTTATAATAGTTTCTTTTGAAGAGCAGATCTTTCAAACTTTCAAAAAACTAAGGTATAATGAATATACTATAAAATACAGATTACAAGCATTTAGCTTGAGGAATTTTGACAATTTCATACACTACTCTGCCACTCTTAGCAAGATATAGAATACTTACATCATCCCAGAGTGTTCTTTCCTGTCCTTTCTAGGAAATCCTCTGCACCCCCCAACTACAGAGGCAATCTCTGATCTGTTTCTGTCATTATAAATGATCTTGACAATTGCAGAATTTCATATGTATAAAATCATTCAGTTATCAATTCAGAAGTCAGTTTTGTGTTTGACTTCTTTTGTTCAGCATAGTGTTTTTGAAATTCATTCATGTACTTGTAATTCATTCTTTTTGTTACTTAGTAGTCCACTGTACGAATATATAGTAATCTGTTTATCTGATTAATAGCTCATGAACATTTGGTTTCAAATTTTGGGCTATTAAAAATAGAGCTTCTATGAACATTCAGGTGCAAGTCTTTTTGTGGATATACATGTTCATTTCTCATGGGTGGACTTTGTTGACAATGAGGAATATGTAAGTTTACTTTTTAAAAATTTTATTTTGTAATTATTTTAGAGTCACATACAAGTTGTTAAAATAGTACAGAAAGCTCCAATGTACTCTTCACCCAGCTTCCATCAATGACAATATCTTACATATAACCATAGTACAATGATGAAAAACAAAAACTTGATATTGGTGAAAACTATTAATTAAAATATTGAACTTATTTTCATTTCAACAGGGAAATATTCATTTTCCTAATGGGTATAAATGTTGAACACTTTTTCATGCTTCTATTTCTTTGCAATCCAATCCATATATTTTCTTTGATGAAATTTCTGTTTAAGAGTTTTGCTATTTTCTAGTTGGATTGTTTGGTTTCTTACTATTTAGTTAAGAAAATTCTTTACATATTCTGGATACAGATTCTTTGTTGGATATGAGATTTTCAAATATTACTATCTGTTGCTTATTTTTTTATTCATTTATTGTCTTCTTTAGAGTATTTCTCTGAAAAATGTATTAAGTGTGACATCATTTTTTTTCTTTTATGGACTGTGGGTTTGGTATCATGTCTAAGAACTCTTCACCTAACTTTAAGTCATAAAGATTTTCTTTTACTTTTCCTTCTAAAACTTTACATTTACATCTATGATTTATTTTGAGTTAAATTTTGTATAAGGTGTAGGGTTTAGGTAAAAAATCTAAGGTGTGTGTGTGTGTGTGTGTATGGAGGTACATATGAACGTCCAATTGTTACAAAATCACTGATTGATAAAATTAGTGTTTCCCATTAAATTGCTTTTGCATCTTTGTTGAAAATCATTTGTCCCTATTTTTGGGGTCAATTTATGAACTTTATTCTGTTCCCTTATTTTATGTTTTTATCCCTAAATCAATACCACACCATCTTGATTACTACAGCTGTCCTAAAATCGGGTAGTATGATTTCTCCAACTTTATTCTTTTTCAAAATTATTTTTAGATATTCTAATTCATCTGCCTTTCCGTATTAATTTTGAAGTAAGCTGTCTATATCTACAAGATACCTTGCTGCCATTTTTCTCAAAATTGTCTGAAAACTATAGATTAACTTGAACAGAACTGAAAATTCACCATGCTGACACGAACATAGGATGTCTTTGTGTAAGACTTTGATTTCTTTTATCAATATTTTTAGTTTTCAACATACAGACCCTGTCTCTAGTGTTTATACTTGTTTTTCTTTGGGGGCAGCCATTTTAAATGGTATTGTGTTTTAAATTTCTATTTCTAAAATTTCATTGTTATTATAAAAAAATTTATTTATTTATTTACTTACTTACTTACTTTTTGCTTTTCTTTTGTTAATGTTATATCTAGTACCTGCAAACTTGCCAAACTCACTGATTAGCTTGGGCATTTTGTTAATTTCTTGGGATATTTTTTACCTGGAAAGTTATGCTATCTACAAATAAGGAGACTTTATTTTTATTTTTAAACCTATATGATATTTATTTCTTTTTCTTATCTTAAAAGACCAACTGGAACTTCTATTACTATATTGAATAATAGGGACAACATTGTTTTTCACTTTTGAGTATGTGTAAGTGCAGCTTTTCTTTGTATATATTCTTTATCAGGATGTGAATGTTGTCTTCCAGTACTCTTTTACTGAAAAATTTTTTTTATCTCACATGTTTGAGATGGATTTTGTAATGAATCTGCTGGCTCTTGTCAAATGATTTTTCTGCATCAATTTGTATAATTATGGTTTTTCTTTAGACTGTTATATGGTAGATCACACTGATTAATTTTTAAATATTGAACCAACCTTGCATTTTTGGAATAAACTTCATTTGGTCACGGTGTATTATTCTTTTTATATGTTGCTGGATTTGAATTACTAATGTTTTAATGGATATTTTTACATCTTTGTTTATGAGACATGTAGGTCAGTAGCTATTTTTGTACATTTTTTCTAGAAAGTTTTAAATTTTGGTAGAGACCAATTTATCAATTTTTTTATGAAACAAAAAATCTTATTTTTGTCCTTTATGTGTTATCTTGGAAATCTGTATGATTTTCATGTGCCATCTAGAAAAGTTTTATCTTTGTTAAATTCATGAATATTTTATTCTATATTTTCCTTCAGAAATTTATAGGTTTTGTTTTTAAATTTATTTCTATAATGTTTGGTGTTAATGTTGTATGCAACGTGTGAAATTAAGGTTAGATTCACTCTCTTTTATACCTATAATGTTTTTTTCCCAGAATTATTTGTTGGAAAGACTATCTTTTCCCCATTGAATTATTTGGATACATTTGTCATAAGTTCATCTATTATGTGTATTTGAATCTATTTTTGGACTCTTTATTCTGTTTCATTTATCTACAATGTTTATCCTTATAGCAATATTACATGATATTGATTAATTTTATCAAAAAAGTATTAATTGAGGTAGTATACTTCTTTCTTCTTCTCTTTCAAAATTTTATTGCCTATTCTAGATGCTTGAGATTTACATATAAAATTTGGAAGCAGCTTTTTGATTTCTACAAAGAATATGCTAGAATTTTGATTTTGATTGCATTGAAACTAGAGAAATTGAAAAAGAACTCATATCTTAAAATTATTGAAGATTTTTTGTCCATTAACATGATGTATATCTTCAAATTCATATGACTATCTTTAATTTATCTTACTAACATTTTGTAAATTTTATCCTTGTTAAATACTTCATAATTTTGATGCCATTTTTATTGATGTATTTTTAAAATTTTGTTTTTCAGTGATTTGTTGTTAGCAATACAACTGGATTTTGTAAATGGAACTTGTACCTTTTGACGTTGATAAATTCTTCTATTCTTATAGATCAAATAACTAGATTTCCTTAGGATTTTATTTGAATGTTATATTTTCTACAAATAAAGACAGTTTCATTTTTTTCCTTTCCAGCAGGTATGGCATTTCTTTCTTTTCCTTGTATCATTGCACTGGCTAAAACCTCCAACATAATGTTGAATAGAAGTGTTGACAGTGAATATTTCTGCTTTTTTCCTACTCTTAAGACTGTTAAGACTTTCAGCATTAAGGATGTTAGCTGTCAGTTTTCAATAGATTCCCTTTATCAGGAATTTTGTTTTTATTTCTAAGAGTTTTGAATTTTTAATCACTAATTGGTGTTGAATTTTTCAAGTGCCTTTTTTTGTGCCTAGTAAGATCACTAAACAGGTTTTTCATATTTTTAAAATGAGTATGATATATTATACTGATTGATTTTTAAATTTTTTTTTCAACGTTTTTATTTATTTTTGGGACAGAGAGAGACAGAGCATGAACGGGGGAGGGGCAGAGAGAGAGGGAGACACAGAATCGGAAACAGGCTCCAGGGTCCGAGCCATCAGCCCAGAGCCTGACCCAGGGCTCGAACTCACGGACCGCGAGATCGTGACCTGGCTGAAGTCGGACGCTCAACCGACTGCGCCACCCAGGTGCCCCATATACTGATTGATTTTTGAATAATAATTTAACCTTGTATTTGTTAGATAAACCCCACTTGGTCATGATGTATCCCCTTTTATTATATCAGGGGATTCAATATGCTAATATGTTGTTAAGGATATTTGTGTCAATATCCATAAGGGAAATTGGTGTATTGTTTACTTTTCTTATAATGTTTTTGCCTAGTTTGGAGGTCAGGAATAATGCTGGCCTTGTAAAATGAGTGGGAAGCAATAAAATGTGTAATAATAATAGCACAAAGGAAGGGGAGGGAAAAGTGAAAAATCACCTGTTGTAGGGCCCTTACATTATATGTAAACTGATAAAAGAAAGTAAACTATCAAAGATACATATTATAAACTCTAAAGTAATCATAAAAGTAAACAAAAATAGAAGAATTCATCAGCCACTAGAGAAAATAGAATATGAAAATATTCAGCTAATCCAGATAAAGTCAGGAAATGAGAAGCAAAGGAATAAAGAAAAGATGGATCAAATGGAAGAGGTATCAAGGGGATAGATTTAAACCCAATCAGAATGAAATTTATATGAAGTGTAAATTATTCAAACATTCCTGTTAAAAAGTAGAGATTATATGGTTGGACACAAAAAGGAGACAGCATATGTTGTCTATAAGAAATGCACTTTAAAATTTTTGTTTTCAACGTTTATTTATTTTTGGAACAGAGAGAGACAGAGCATGAACGGGGGAGGGGCAGAGAGAGAGGGAGACACAGAATCGGAAACAGGCTCCAGGGTCCGAGCCAACAGCCCAGAGCCTGACGCGGGGCTCGAACTCACGGACCGCGAGATCGTGACCTGGCTGAAGTCGGACGCTTAACCACTGCGCCACCCAGGCGCCCCAAGAAATGCACTTTAAATATAAGGCAAAGATGGATTAAAAGTAAAAGATGTGGAAAGATAGAACATGCAAGCAAATAAACCCTACGAAAGACAGAGTGGTTTTGTAATATCAGGCAGGGTTGACTTCACAAAATATTTAGCAAAGATAAATAGGGATATTTCATAATGATAAAACGTCAGTTCATCAAGAAGATAGACATTTGTATGCACATAATGGAACTTTGCTGTGCACGAAGAAAAAAATGTTACCAAAAAAAAAAAAAAAAAAAGAAAGAAAGAAAGAAAGAAAAAGTAGGCAAATCCACAATCACAGTTGAAGATGCAATCCTTTTCAATTAGTAACTAATATAAAAGTAGGAAAAAAAGCTAATGAGGATATGGAAGATTGAATAACTCTATCAGCCATCTTGACCTCTCATTGAGAAAATTACATCCAACAAAAGCACAGCATATCTTCTTTTCATATGGAAATAGAACACTCACCAAGCAATATCATATGAATATAAGATCCCTTACAACATATATTTCCACTTGTCCCTCCTCTTTTTTATGTTATTGCTATATATTACTGCTATGTATGCTCTAAACTCTATACTGTGTTGTTAATATTTTTAACATTCAATTGTTTGCTGATATTAAAAATAAGTCAAAACTATCTTTTATATTTATGCACATATTTAGTAATCTCTATCGTCATTTATTTCTATAGATTCAAGTTTTTTTTATTTTTATTTTTTTAATGTTTATCTATTTTTGAGAGAGAGAAAGAGACAGAGTGTGAGCAGGGGAGGGGCAGAGAGAGAAGGAGATACAGAATCCAAAGCAGGCTCCAGGCTCTGAACTGTCAGTACAGAGCCGGTCAGGGGATCGAACCCACGGACTGTAAGATCATGACCTGAGCCAAAGTTGTACGCTTAACTGACCGAGCCACCTAGGTGCCCTACCTGTTGACTTTAAAAAAAAGAAAAAGAAAAAAAATTAGAGTCTATTTTTTAGAGTACTTTTAGGTTAACAGCATAATTAAAAGGAAAGTAGATGTATTTTATATATACCCCCTGTCTCCGTATATGTACATCTTCCTCCATTATCAACATCTTCTACCAGTGTGCTACCTTTGTTGCAACTGATGAACCCATATTGACCCACCATTCTCACCCAAAGTCCAAAGTTTACGTTAGGGTCACTTTTGTGCTATACATTCTATGGGTTTGGACAAGTATATAATCACATGCATTCATTATTATAGTATCATACACAGTGTTTTCACTGCCTTAAAAACCATCTGCACTTTACCTATTCATCTCTTCTTCTACCCCTGGCAATCACTGATCTTTTCATCATCTCTATAGTTTTGCCTCTTCCAGGATGTCGTAGTGGAATCATACACTATCTAGCTTTTTCAAATTGGCTTCTTTCTTTTTCTTAAATTTTTTAATGCTTATTTATTTTTGAGAGAGACAGAGAGACAGAGCACAAGCGGGGGAGGGGCAGAGAGAGGGAGACACAGGATCCAAAGCAGGCTCCAGGCTCCGAGCTGCCAGCACAGAGCCCGACACGGGGTTTGGACTCCTGAACTGCAAGATCATGACCTGAGCCAAAGTCGGACACTTAACTGACAGAGCCACCCAGGCGCCCCCACATTGGCTTTTTTCATTTAGTAATATGCTTTTAACATTCTTCCATGTTTTTTCAAGGCTTGTTAGCTCATTTATTTTCAGTGCTGAATAACAGTGCATGGTCTCAATGTACCACAGTTTATTTATCTATTCACCTACTGAAGAACATCTTGGCTGCTTCCAAGTTTTAGCATTTATGAATAAAGCTACTATAAACATCCGTATGCAGGTTTTGTGTTGACCTAAGTTTTCAACTCGTTTGAGTAAACACCAAGGAGCAGGATTTCTGGATCATATGGTAGGAGTATGTTCACTTTAAAAAAAAAAAAAAAAACAACCAAACTACCTTCCAGAGTAGCGATACAATTTTGCTTTGCCATCATCAATGAATGAGAGTTCCTGTTGCTCCACGCTCTTATCAGCATTTGTTGTCAGTGAATCAAATAGTGGCTATTTTAATAGGTGTATAGTGATATCCCAATGTTGTTTCAACTTGTATTTCCCTTGTAACCTGTGATGCAAAGCACCTCTCCATATGCTTATTTTCCATCTGTATATCTTCTTTGGTGAGGTGTCTGTTAAGGACATTGGCCCATTTTTAATTCAGATTGTTTTCCTATTGTTGATCTTAAGAGTTCTTTGTATATCTTGGATAACAGTATTTTATCAGATGTGTCTTTTGTCCTGTTCACTTTTTTGTTTTGTTTTCAAAGCTTGCCTGATATCATCACAGCATTTTAATAGAAAATTCTTTCAGAAAAAGAAAAAGAGATGAGCTCTTTTTAGAGACACATTATAAACTTTAATCAGCTGTTAAGCTGGGTGAGAGTGAAGACATCCATTATAAGCAATGTGACTAATTTGGGAAGTAACATTTTCTAGCTTAGTGATGTCATGGCTCAGATGTAGCGTACCAGCACTTCTGAGACTAGCAAAACTAATGATCCTCCTGTGGGTACATTTACCTGCCAGATGGTAGAGTTACATCAAATTTTACATAAGAGAAATGATGAAAATGGTAAGGACTTTTCTTTCTTTCTCAAGAAGCTATGACCATATCTTCAAAAACATTTAAGGGCCAACATCTAATTGGATTAATATGAAGATTAGTGAGAATAACTTGTTTGTCACTGATGGAATATGAAGCAAGAAGGGTTTTATTCTTAAGTCAGCAATGCGTTCAAATTTATTGAGTTAGACCAACTAATGATCCCCATGTGTCATAGTCCTACATTTTGTAAGTTACTCACAATGACAAAATAATGCTTCCAAAAGAATTTGTCTTTTACTAATTACATAAAATCTACAAATATTTATAATGGAGCAGAATATTTATGTGGTCTGGAAACATAGAAAATCAGATTCACTGCAGCTCACTAACGATCTTTCTAAAGTTGACGTGTGCATACACTTGGTGTGAGCATAGTAAGCAGACACGTGGATAGTTTTAAGGGAAAAATTTTTAGATCTTTATTTCAATATGTACTTCTTTTCTAAACTCAATCTGCTTAGGAATGTACTACTGTTGGTACATCGCTTCCTATTTACAAATGTCCTTCTCTTACTTTACAATAGAAAAGCAAACTCCTTATCCCTTCTCAACCTTACTAAGGCACATTGTCCTGGATTAGAAAATACTTGTGGTACACCAAAAAAAAAAAAAAAAAAAAAGGAACAATTTGAAATATTGATAGAGTGAATAATGTTAACTACTGGCCAATATATTTTCATTGCAGATAATGGGATAAACAATAAGGTTTCTAAGCAAAAAATATTTTATAAAGCTATTGGAATTAAATTATAAGTTCTAGGGGAAAAACAAATCCTGTAAAACTTGTGACTGGTGAAAAAAATTGCACACGTGTTTACTTTTTAAATGGATTATGGGTATCAGGTTATATTCTTTACACCTATTCAAATCCATCATGAAAGTGTAGCTATAAACTTAAAAGTATTTATAGAGCAAATAAATGCTGAAAGGTGCAGGAGGGAAAGTGTTTCCTTCTTAATTATTCACTTCTGTTGCTCTTACAACTAGAAATGCCAAACTGGCATTGGGGTCTGCAAACTGGCCCTCTGGCTATTTATGGACATGATCAAGAGCCTGGCATGCATGGATGCAATCCATGCCATATTTCTAATGGCAGTTATCTCCCAGCTCCTCATTACAGTTTGCTGTTATATATGAGCCACTTGGCAGTTGGGAAGCAAGACATAATTACAAGAGGTATAGAGGGGTCACTTGTTTCAAACTTCTAAAGAAAAAGGATAGGTTCTCTTAGTTGATTTTCCAAGAAAAAACTGACCTCGGTCAATGTGTTTGGACCGTACATTGTAGGGCTTTGCTGTGTTTTCAGATACTGCCACTTAGCCAAGGCAGATGGTCTGTTTATAAAAAAGAATTTTTTTTATTTTGGTCATTGTTGGTATTTAAATTACATGTTATGCTGCCAGAGTTCTTTTTTTTTTTTTTCACGCAATTAGGCCAGGGAATTTGCCTTATGTTCCTAAATACCAAAGGTGGTGATGTCATGACAGATTCAATTATTTGACAATGGAAAAAAAAATGCTATGGAGACAGAACATCTGAAGCAGCAAAATTTTCTCCAACATTCACGACTGAAATCTGACCCAAATATTTTACCTTAAAAAAAAAAAAAAAAAAGGCAGCGGCAATCAAACTAGGACTCTCTTTGCCTAGGGCTTTTTTTTTTTTTTTAAGTTTTGTGGAGGAAGGGGACATAGACAATAAAGAATAATCTGATGCATTTTGTATAAGTTAATTAACGTTCCTGCACTGAAGCAAATTAATTGATATTGCCAGTGTTTTCTGAATACGTGCCCAAAGTGTTCAAGTCCTGTCTCAGTGCTACATGGACAACAAATGAAACTTGACTGCATGTGAACCTTCTCACATCGTAAGGTCTCTGTGGATATGGAATGCCAGTCACTGGTCTATTTAGACTATCAAATCTTACCTGACTAGAATTTGTCTTCTTAGAAAACCCGAACTCTAGCATTTACTGTAATTGCTACATAGTTTTCCCCAAAGCAAAATAATGTAGGCTCTTTTCTACATCTGGCAAAGCACAAATAACTATTATTTAATGGCACAAAGGATGCTGAGCCTGAAGTGTTTCCTAATGTATTTCTCCAGTGGTTAGGAAGAAACAAAAAGAACAACTATTTATATTAACCCAAGTATAGCGATAACAAGGATTTTAATTAGTGAGAGTATCATATCACAGGCTTCACTGTAGTAATTTGATATAATGTAATTTGTGGAATAGAATGAAAGTAATCACGTTACAGCAAAGACAAATGGACAGAGGTATACAGAGAACTAAGGCAGTGTCACGCCCAATTGATGTCCCTGGGTAGCAAATTCATTAGTTTTGTGACTCCAGCCAATAAGAATGCATGCTAATGGGGCAATACCTGAGGGCGTTAATTATGTCTGGCAATATTTGGGTAGCTAGTATTCTCACTTACATTGCTAAATAATAGGATTTACTAAACCAATTAACTTTTGGAGTTTTCACACAAGGTTAAAAGAAGATAATTTTACAAATTATAAATGTCCACCAAATTGCTATATTTCAGTTTTATTAAATAGCCATTTCAGTGTTAAAATCCCCAATTCTCGGATAAACATATAAATGTCTCCTGAGGGGCACCTGGGTGGCTCAGTCAGTTAAGCATCTGACACGACTTCAGCTCAGGTCGTGATCTCACAGTTCATGCAATTGAGCTCCCCTTCCTGCTCCATGCTGAGGGTGGAGCTTAAGATTCTCTCTGCTTCTATCTCTGCTCCTCCTCCACTCATTTGCATTCTCTCGCTCTCAAAATAAATCAACATTAAAAAAAAATCTCCTCACATAGGACTACTAACTGAATAGAACTGAATAAAAGAGTCTACATAAGTTTGTATAATGATTTGTTCTCTACATGTTCACTTGCTTTTCCCAAATTTTACATACACACACATACATACACTCATATAATGTATATACATGCCGTGATATTTTGATGGAATGTGGAAAAATAATTTTCTGCTCAAATTACTCATCACTAAAGACATTTGTGAATTTTGCTGTCACCTTCCCTTCATTTATTCTATTAGTTAAGCTAAATATATACTGTATAACAATATATAAGATTTCTCACATTAGCAAAGCTGGAATCTTCCCTTTATTAGTCTGGACTAAAGGGATCCATAGGTAAGAAGTATGCACATATTTTAAGGTGGTCTTTTATAGCACTAAATTGGTTCACTGACTCCTATTTACATACCTGAGTATAAATCAACAGTGTGAGGTTAGGGTACCTAAAGATTGCAGTTAGAAGAAGTAGGTAGACATAGTTTGTAGTAACTCAAGTCTCTTAAAACTCTCATTTAAAAGGTATGAAAATAACACTCTTCTATGATTATTTTAAAAACACTCTCTTTGGAATATTCTTTACCCCCAACCCACAAAGAGTCCAAAATGATATTTCTCCAGAGGCATGAACTATAAAGGCATGCTTTGATTTATAGTATAACTAAACTGGATTTATGTCTAATTTTGAAAATTTAGATAATATCAAAACATAATATATGAGATCATAAAAAATAATCATGTTTTGAGATCCTTTGTCAAACAAAAATTATTCTTTAATATGTAAGAAGACATACTACATAGAGTACAGCAGTGGGAAATACATACAACTGACATCTACAAAATTCTGAAACATATAGATAATAAATATTCATTCAATAATACATAAATGTAACTATGATTTAACACTTAGTACTTGAAAAACTTAGTTTGCAGCTAAAGGAAAAAGAATATAATATTGAGTTTCCCAGAACTTGTCCTGGAGCCTACTTCAGATTCTGTGTCTCCCTCTCTCTCTGCCCCACCTCTGCTCACACTCTGCCTCTTTCTCTCTCAAAAATAAAATAACATTAAAAAAATTAAAAAGATAAGCTCAGGTGTATATATATATACATATATATATATATATATATATGTATATATATATATACACACACACACACACACACACACACACACATACAGAGAGAGAGAGAGAGAGAAATGGTCATTGATTTAATTTAAAATGTTTGATGTCCAACACTAGACACTTAAAGTATTTTTCGTGTAGGAAAATGACCCACTCTGCCAAATACCTTTAGGTGCCACAGTAGAGGGAATATATGCCTAACCTTAAATTGTATTTCCTCAGCTTTGGTAATGACACTATCTCAACGGTGGTGGAATAAAGCGAGGAATCCTTACTGAATAATCTGTGTGTCTGCATTTTGATAGAAAACATGTTAATGTCCACCATAATTTATTATCATTCAGGTACATTATAAAATACTGTTGATTTTGACCACCAATAGAGTGGTCAATGACAAAATAATTTTTCTCTTTCCATATCTGTCCTAGGTGAAATTTAGGTAGCCTCATTAATGATTTTAACATCCTTTGTATATTCTACATAGTCAGTCAGCTGGTAGGTGTATAGAACTTATCCAGTTAAGGAAGCTTTTGGCCTAAGGCTAACAAATGTATATGCTTCCTGATAGGAAGAAATAACACATGTACTAATAAAGAACAGGCTGTTTTGATGATGATGGAGTCTGTAAGTTTAGAAAATAATATAAGAAGATGACAAACTAAATTAGGAAGAAATCAAAGAATAAAATTCTATTTCATATTATATTTGGAATGTCTGTAAATGATTTAAATGAAGATGATAGAGATATCCAACAGGCCATTATAAAGATCAAAGAGAAAAGAAAAACATTTTCTATTACTTTGCTTTTTAGAATATAAACACCCTGTGGGTGGGGGGTTGTCTTTTTACTAATTTAATACCACTTATCACATAACCCAGGGGTGAACACTTAATGAGTATTTTTTAAATTAGAATTGAATTAGACTCAAGATGCTCATATTTCAATTCCTAAGATAAAAAATCTGGCCATAAAAATGAAATATGCTTCTGGGGTAATTTGTCATTCATTTATTTTATGGGAAGAAATGCATAGGAAATTAGCCATCCATGCTCATTTTGTTACTCATAGAGAAATATCAAAATGTCAAACTCAATAGCAAACAAATCTTGAATGTCTTATCAGCTTCAGAATAGGTCAAAATTGGAATATAATATATATGTATGTGTATATACATTACATATATATACACATACATCTATAGATAATATATATGTATATATAATATATATATTCTATATGTATGTATATATATTATATATATGTATGTATACATATATATAATATATATTATATATATATAAAATTCTTCTTCTTATGTAAAATTTCTAGAGCAGTTTTAGGTTCATAGCAAAACTTAGCATAATGTACAGAGAATTCCCACAGAATGTATTTTAAATGTCTTATTATCAGGATTAAAAAATTAAGTATTCTGACTTTGGCGGTGGGGACAAAAGAATTTTGGAAACATGTTAATTTCTTTTCACTGATAGAACGCTTCTACTAGTGTATTACGGACAGGTGCTATTATTCAAATTTGATAGAAGATTAAACAGAAAAATAAAGAAGCTTGTGCCCCAAGGCCCTCCCAGTACGAAGGGAAACTAGGATTATGGGGTCCAACTAAGAAGGGAGAGTGGGATGAAAATGGGGGACAAGAAACTGACTTTAAGACTCATCTGTGGGCCATCTTCAGTCTCTAGGGAAACTTCCATGAGGCTAAATCTTGAGGAAGAACTGAAGGGAAAGCTACAGAGAACAGAAAAGTTGAAGATAGTGAATTACAGAATATTCTATGTACAAGGAAAAAAAAAAGAAAGCAACAAAAATTGATATCTACTATGTCAAAAAGGGCACTAGGGATAACGTTATGAACCTGAATAATCTCCCTGAAGTGAAAAAATGGCTGCAATGGCATTTGATTGTGACCTCCTTAAAAGTCAAAGAAAACTTTATTCGGGAGAGTAAAAGCAAAATCACAGGGACAAGAGGATGAATTGGTAGCAAAGCTGGAAATCAAAGAAGGAAGGGATGAAGGCCCAACTTGGCCATTTCTGATCCTATCTCCTGTTCACAAAATTTCCATTGTCCCCAGGGTCTTTAGAATGGAATCTAATTACTTAACATGGTTATTGATACCCTTTATGATCTAGTCCCAACATACATTCTAGAAGATATATCCTCCTGACCACTTAATGTGATTCCTCACCCAATTTACTTGCCCAGCAATAGACAAACTCAAGTCAAACTGGATCACTTAAAATTCTCTTAGCCATCTCTGAGCTTTTCCATATCTTTTCCTCCATCTAAACTGCCCCTTCTCCCATCTTCACCTATCAAATAGATCTGTTCCATGAACAAACTTACTATTTTGTCCTTGAAACATCCTCCTCCAAGCTAAAAAAATATATTATTGAATATATAAAAACATATATATTATATATATTTAATATATATAGTAAACTCTCTCTCCGATAGTATTTGTTTGTGTCTTTTGTAATGTACCCAACCAAGATCAACATATCTTTTAACTATCTGTACATGTCTTATATTCCTTTCCACCTGAGATACAATTTTCTGGACAACTGGAAACAAGCCCTCTTCATTTTTAAATCCTTGACTCATCCTTAAAACAGTGACTTAAATATGAATAGTTATTGATCATCTCAGGTTATTTTTATTTTTCAATCTGTGAGATGGAGATTAGAATATCTTAATGTGCTACTTCTTCTAAATGGTTCTCAAATTCAGTGCTCTTTAAGAATACCAAAAGAGCTTGCTAATATTCAGAATCTTTGGTACTTCCCTCTAAAATTCATATTTAACAAATCAAGTGTAGCACCCAGGAATATGAAGGTAGGCAAGCCCTTCGGTGGAATGTAATGCAGGTGTGGGCCACACTTGGAGAAGAGTGCTGTCCCTTGCCTGTCTGTCACAGAAGGCTAATTGGCCTCCAAAGGTTTTTTGTTGCTCCTTGTACACAGCCAAGGAGGCCCAGCCAGAGATTACATCTCCCAGTCCTCTTGCACTTATACCTACATGGGGCCAGGTGACTGCTATTCAACAATAAAATGAGAGTGAGGTGCTTTATATCTTTTCAGGCCAGAGTTAAGAAATGGTACGTGATATAGGTGATGGAGTGACAGAGTGGAAGAAGCATCCATCCAATAAGCAAGACACTTGCCATGAGAGGGGCATTGGTGTGGTTTAGTTGGTTAAGCGTCCAACTTCGGTTCAGGTCATGATCTCATGGTTTGTGAGTTTGACCCTCTCATTGGGCTCTGTACTGACAGCTGGGAGCCTGGAGCCTGCTTTGGATTCTGGGTCTCCCTCTCTCTCTGCCTCTCTCCCACTTTCTCTCTCTGTCTCAAAAATAAATAAACATTTAAAAAAATTTAAGACACTTGCCACTGGAAAGTGAGCTTCTGCCCATCAGAATAACTTGTTTGAGACTTTAATGAATGAGAAATATACTTTTATCAGCTTAGTCATCATATATTTGGAGATTTTTAAACAATCGTAAATGTCATTACCTAAATAGCATATTCATTTTTCAAGAAGTAGAATAAAAGCATTAATTTTTTTTTAACGTTTATTCATCTTTGAGAGACAGAGAGAGACAGAGCATGAGCAGGGAAGGGGCAGAGAGAGGGAGACACAGAATCCGAAGCAGGCTCCAGGCTCTGAGCTGTCGACACAGAGCCCAATGAGGGGCTTGAACTCACAAACCATGAGATCATGACCTGAACCGAAGTTGGATGCTCCAGAATAAAAGCATTTAAACCAAGGAGGTTAGGGGTGCCTGGGTGGCTCAGTTGGTTAAGCATCAGACTTTGGCTCAGGTCAAGATCTCACAGTTTGTGAGTTCAAGTCCTGCGTCGGGCTCTGTGATGACAGCTCGGAGCCTGCTTCAGATTCTGTGTCTCCCTCTCTCTCTCTGCCCCTCCCGTACTCACACTCTGTCTCTCTCTCTCAAAAATAAATAAACATTAAGAAAACTTTAAACCGGGGCACCTGGGTGGCTCAGTTGGTTAAGCGTCCGACTTTGGCTCAGGTCATGATCTCACGGTTCCTAGGTTCGAGCCCCGCATCAGCCTCTGTGCTGACAGCTCAGAGCCTGGAGCCTGTTTAGGATTCTGTGTCTCCCTCTCTCTCTGCCCCTCCCCCACTCGCACTCTGTCTCTCTCTGTCTCAAAAATAAATAAACATTAAAAAAATTTTAAGAAAAAGAAAATTTTAAACCAAGGAGGTTAGATTTTGATGGCCTGGATCTATTAGGTAGGAAGAACAGTATGTTAAATCAAAATCTGTGACATAACAACACCTAAGAGTTTTTAAGAAAACCTACCAGTGGGAACATACCTGGCTGAATTTTAATGCTAGTAACTTCTAATAAAGACATACCAACTTGGTTAAAAATTCCATAGTAACATTTTATTTATAGTCCTAGCAATTTTTAACTTCTGCATATTAATAATAATTTACAGAAAGTTATACTATTATAAGTGATTCTTCATGAAATTGTGAACTGAAAAGAATAGCTTCTTAAAAGTAAACTTTAATTTCTCAAAGTTAAAAACAAAACAAAGAATGAGGCTAAATTCTGGGATAAACCTTTTATAGCAGAGGTCTACCTCTGGTCCAACTTGGTACTCCATGAGTGAAATTACCTATTCTGAAAACGTGTAGTTTCTTAAGTCTGAGGTGTTTCTATAAGTCAAGGCATCCTAGAATTGTTATAGCTGTTTTCAAAATACTGTGCTAATTTGAATCTCCTCTCTTTCCTCAAATTCATGAAGCATTTCGTGATGCAGTCATAACAAACCAGAGACCACGGATTTCCCCATACACGTACCATGCACTATTGGATCAAACATCATTTATAATATTATTGGATTCTACAGGAGCTATTATTGCTCCCTTTTGTCAGAAAAGTGTTGAGTTTTCCCAAGCAGAAATAAGTCTTGTAGCTCTTCATTTGCATTTCAGAAGCCTCATTTCCAGGCATTTACTCTTTGTAAGTAAACAGATGGATTTTAAATATTAAAAACCCATTTGGTATGACTGAAAACTTAACCGCCTACATTCCCCCATTACGGAATCTTTGGGTGTGAAATTGAAAAGTAAATTATACTATGTTCAGTCTGAACAGAGTTCATTTAGAGCTTTGTATTTGTTAAATTGAGGGGGAGATTCATTTACGGACAAAGACTACAAAAGGAACTGCCGGTGGGTTGAACACTGACCCCAAACTCTGAAGAGGTAACAGCAGTTGATTTCAAAAGGTATGATTTGGGTAGATCTGAGATAATGCCATTTTCCAAATGCCCAACGGATATATCACAGTCAAGGAAATAATCATAAAGTGGGGAAAAGGAGAGTGGGATTCTTTCTCATGACGGTCCTCCAGATTTGCCTGTCCATGCACAGTACATCTGCTAATGTTTCACCCTGTTGTTATTTTACAGAAGTTTGTTCAGAAGCTTTTGATGGGAAGTCAGACAATAATGATGCTTTATCGCCTTATTAAGAAGCATCATGGACAACTGGGTCATAATATTTTCCCCATAAACCAACTGTTATGTCACAAAATGGAGGTGAGTGATTTGAGGTAGAGAAGAAAAAACACCAGGAGTTCAGACAGTTTTTACACAAAATATCTGTTTTGTGCAAAGATGCATTAATAAGTAACAGGAAAGACAGGTGCCATGGGCCCCTTAGTCCCCTTCCTCCACTGCTGTTTGGCTTAGAAGGGCAGATTTGATTGCTCTATTAGTCGGTAGACATTTCATCTAGAGTTACACAGGGTAAAAAATTAGTCCATTATGCACATTCTCAGAAGTAGTAAATTTTCCAAAAGAGACAGTACAATTAGAGAGAGAGAGAGAACACTGGCAGGCAGAAAGTCATTCAGAGTTAATAAAACAGAACAGGAAGCATAATGTTGCACTAAGACATTCATTTAAAGTGATCTGCAAATTATTTGAAAAAATAACAGAGAGATGTAGGAAATTTTCTGTGTTGCAAGCCACCAGAATCAAAAGTGTCATGCATTTAGTTTTTAAGGCTGCAGAGTTTAGACTCATGTATAAACAGCTGTTTTTCCAGTGGTATCCAGCATTGCTCTTTCTGGGAGATAAAAACACCGACTATGACATTAGATCCATGGGTGGCTGGCTCAGTTATTTAACCTCTCTGAGCCTCAGTGTCCTGGTCTATAAACATGCCTCTTTTCCTCTCAAACAAATAAAATAAAAAAACAAAAAGGATTATTGTGATGTATCTAAGAGGTATTGGGAACCCAATCAATGGCCAATTTCTCTTTCTATATGAAGTGACTGTATACCAATAAAACATTCTAAAATTAAAAAAAAAAACAAGCATCGAGGTCTTCAGTTTTTAAGAATTGGTAAAATTTGCATATATGTGCAAGTGAAAATATCTCTTTCTAAGTTGTAACCACTTTTTGGGACTAAGAACTCAAACACTGTTGGTTAGTCTAGCCTTGACAATTAGAAAAAAAATGAGCCATTTTCTTTTCAAGTAAGTGGGACTTTACTTTTATACATTGTATGCCCAAATATAAGGCAAACACAAGGTGATTTCCCTATTTTCCCAAAGGTTGTGTAAAGATTCTTCTTAAAGAGGGCCAGATAGAATATATAAATTTTGCAAATTTGATAAAAATAGCCAAATGTGTACATGTAATATTTAATTAATTTAGTTTCAAATAACATTTTAAATCATGCACATAGAATATCATATTTGCTTGGATATAATGCTTTTGTCACATCCACATTGCAATAAAAATTTTTTAAAACTCATGTACACCTTCTATATCACTGTTTTAATTATGATTAGAGCTCTAAGTTATCTAATATTCCAGAGCTGGTCATCCTAAATCTATTTCAGTTGTTTGAGATACAGTACAGATAGCATCTGCATATGATGACATCACTGGAAATTATATTCCTATATATTTGGAGAGTAGTCTTTTTCAATTTTTTACATCATTTATTCATGACTTACACATTATGGTCACTCACTGTACTGCTTCCTACAGTAACCTGACACCCAACATGAAGACAATCTTATGATTTTTCTATCAGGTGACCACCCTTTGGCATCCATAACTAGCATGATTATGAGGTCTTTTTAATGTGTCTTTGCCACATGATATTTTGTTTTTATAAATTAAAATAATTGAAAGAGTGGGCTATAGTATGAAACTCTTGGTGAGAACTAGAGTAGAATATACATGAACTTCTTTTATTGGGCGGGTGGGGACAAATGCTCTACCTTTGGACATGTATCAGGCCCCAGGGAACTTTAAAAACTATTATTCCTCCCATAAGTATTCTCATTATCCTAGGTTGCTTTATTTGCCAAAGTCCATTAATATCAAACCTATCTTTAGTGACTTTAGTCACTTAGTGATTTAGTTTTTCACTTAAATATTCAGGAAATATATTTTAAGAACCTCCTATGCGTGAAATGAAAACAACCTCAAATTGCTCATGATCTGCAAGGGAACAAAGAATTGGGTAATTATAATTTCATCAGATAAATGCCACAGTTAGGCATGGACTTGGGGTGATTGGGAATATAATAGTGTGTGTGTGTATTTGCATGTAGATGCGTGTGCATATATATGCACACATGTTAGTGTGGGTGGTGAGTGGTGATGTTTCACAAAAAGCTTCTTGGAGGAGGCATTGCTAGAGCTGAGCCTGGAAGGATAGATAAGAAATTGTGAGCTGGAACAAAGCAGGTATGGAAGGTGCTGAAGCAAGGAGAAGCACAGGTTCTTTGGAAATGCAAGCAATTTTAGGATTGAGCGTAGGTTGCATATTGGGTGGTAATAAGAGGTTAAATTGGAAGGGTTGGTGGGAGACAGACTGCGGAAAGCCTTGCTTCTGAGTCTAAGAAATTCCGATTATATTCTGAAGGGAAGGTGAGCCATCATTTTTACGTGATATGACAAGGAGTGACATGATCAGATTTATGTTGAACAAAGATCCCTCTGGCAGTATCGCAAAGGAGGGATAGGAAGGGAATGAAACCAGAGACAAGGAGATGATCTAACAGATGAGGCATATAATGTGGCTTTCAGTAATAGTGATCAAGTCCATTCTTTTATTCTTTAGAAATGTCAAGGATCTTTTTAAGTTTCATTTCCTACCTAGCATCTGTACAGCTTAGAGCAAAGTCCAGAAGTCTGAGGGTTCCTTAATATCTATATTTCTTATGACAACACAGGCGTGTACAGATTTTCTAAGTTTTTTAAAACACAGATATTTCCACACATGCACATGTACATACATTCTTCACATTCTTTTTACTAATATCTAAGCCTATGGATATTACAATAATTTTATACTTGTAAGAAAAAAACCTGTAGCTTATCAAAATCAATAAATATCTCTGCATTGTAAAGTAAAGTTTTTGAGTTCCATACCAAATGTTTTGAAGTCTGTTTTCCAAATTAGAAGATCAAATTTGGAGCAAGGAATCAGGAGACATTTTTAGGCCAAGATTTGCTCTACTCCCCAAAGTGGAAGCCTATTTATACAACTGGAGGGCAAATTAGCTTTTATATTCAAGTACTGTCTGTTATTAGAATTATAAAATATTCTGCAGAACACAAGTACTATATAAATACTCTTTCAAAATAATCATTAAAATTAAATAATGCATTTTCTTATCTCAGCCAAGAATTGTGAATGAATTTACAAGTTTGAAGACTCTCTTGCACTAATCTGGTTTATTCACCATTTCTGGCACTCGGATCCTAAATTTTGTTCATGTCTCATTCCCCTACTACCCTGAATGTCTTCCTAGTAATTCTTCAAAACATCCTATAATTATTTCAGCCTGAAATGTCCTATTTTTTTCTGAACCCCCACAGCAACTACTGTTGGTAAATATTCATTTGGCAATACATCATAAAGTGTCTTGTGACACCTTTTCTATTTTAGTCTTAAATTGTTGGGATCTAGAAATAATAGCAACAACTATCACTTCTGTAGGGTTTACAATTTACAACTGTTTCATGTAAGTTATGATCCAAAGCATCCTATAAAATAAAAAAAGGAAGACGGTGCTCTCTTTCTTTTATAGACAAGGAAAATGAGACGTTTATTAATTCTTGTATTCATCAGGTAACACTTGGGACATAAAGAATAAGAAGACATGTTTCATTTGCTCAAGTTTAAAGTCTAGCTGGAGGGACAAGCAATGAAGAGTTTAAGTTCCTCACAGAAAATAAAACAGATCAGAAGTAAGAGAACCAAGCATTAACCCACCTCCTTGCTGATTTCATCAGAACTGTTTTTGTCTAGTTCATCAATTATATCCATATTGGTCAATTCAACAGATGCTTTTAAGTACTTATCTTGCTGACTTCTTGGCAGTACTGAGACAGTATTTTTATGTCATCCCTTTATATTGGATAAGAGCCTGCTTTTAAATCAGAACTGCTCAGACTCTTTTGCATCATCTTCCTTCTTGTCCAACCATTAAATGTTGGTGTTTTCAGAATTCAGTCGACAACTCTCTTCTCATTTTATTCCATGTACTTGGACAATCTCATTCACTTTCATGACTCAATTAACTGCTCCATGATAAAATTCCCAAACTTCTATTTATAGCTCAAATATACCTTCTGAGCATCGGAAACATAAATCCACTACAGACTTCACTTGGATGTTTTTCTGCTCTTTAGTCTCCACTTGTTCCAAACTGAATTCATTATTTCTCCTCCCCAAATCAGTTCCACCTCAATGTTCTCTATTTTAACAAGTAGCTCCACAGCAACATATTGTTAAAAATCTGAAAGCTGGTAGTCATTCTTGACAACCAGATCATTGAGTCACAAGTTTAATTTTGTAATATTCCTTAAGCCTATCCCCTTGGCAAATGCAGCCACTACCCTCTTATAATCACTTTCTTCTTCATCATTATTATTATTATTATTATTATTATTATTATTATTATTTTGAGAGAGAGAGCACGCAAGTGGGAGAGAGGCAAAGAGAAGGGGACAGAGGATCCAGAGTGGGCTCTGCACTGACAGCAGTGAGTCTGAGGAGGGGCTGGAACTCACAAATTGTGAGATCATGACCTGAGCCAAGGTCAGACTCTCAACTGACCGAACCACCCAGGTGCCTCTAATCAATTACTTCCTAACTTGTTTCTGGGTATCTAATCTTTTCCCACTTTTGTCTGGTTCTCCATATAAACTAGAGAAATTTCTTTAAAAATACAAAGCAGATTATGCCACTGCCCTTTTTAAAGTCCTTAAAGGTTTCTCATTGCCCCTTCCAACCAATTTAATGTGACTCCCAGGTCTCTGAGATCTGAACCCTGTTAACGCTTCAACTTAATCTCTAATCTTATGTTTTTATAATTCTATGCTCTGCTCTAATACATTTCCTTGTAAACATTTCTTCTGATCTGTAACTTTATTCAAAAATTCAACTTCCTTGGAAATGTGCTTTTCCACCTATTTACCTGGTTAGCCCGAGAACCTCATTCTGCTTCCTTTGGGAAGACTTTTCTAGTTTGCTACACATGCTAATATTTCCTAGTGATGCTTCCACAGAGCCTTTCTATTCTATTGTAGTAGTCATATTTTATTGCAATTACTTAATTTATTTCTTACTTATTTGTGTTCTCCATTTGCTCTTTCTGTATTTTATATAGGTATAATGCCTTGATTTCTTCTATATCCTAGTTTCTTACACAAACTATATCTTTGACAAATATTTGTTAAATTAATTAATGAGGGAATGTTATTAAAGTTGTTAAAATTTACTAAAATTGTTACAAGAAAGCATCTGGGAAGAATAATTTCTCTTGTACACAAAAAATGTTTTTCAGAAAGAAATGTACCTTAAAAACAGATTAAAATGAAATCTAAAATTTCAAAGCAATCTAAAAGGAATTAAGAAAATGATAGATGATATGGAAGTATTACATAAATTAGAATTATAAACACTCATAAGTGAGATCATTGGAAAAAAGGTAGATGTGAAAAAAGAGGTGGCAATATAGGACTCTGGATACAAATAGACATTCAAAAATTTCGGTTCAGAAACAAAGACTAAATATGAAAAAAATGAACAAATAAAATGGAAAGTTTTCTTTAAATTTCTCTTTTGTCACTTTCTCTGCCTTACATTCTGGATAATTTCTTCCAAACTATTCTGCTATTTGCAGGTTAATTAGATTTTTTATTTAATTTTTAAAAATTTTTAAAGAAGTTATTTGCTTCTTTTTCAAATATATCTTGCCAGTTTTGATGCATTTTTAAATTGCCTTTTTTAGGGTCTCTATTCCTGATTTTGTTTCTTTAAACATATCAAATGTTAGTTTGATGTGCTGAATCTGAGAATTCTAATAGCTAGGGTCTTTGTGGCCCTGACTGGAACTTTGTTGTTTCCATTGATTTTGCTCATAGTGGTTTATTTTCTGTGTGTGTTGAGTAATTTTGTATTGTGAGGTTAAGTTCCTTGGAAATATATCTGTCAAATATCTTTGAGACATTTGTTTAAATTGCATGCATTAAGGTACATTTACTTTTGCCAGGTTCCTGGTGTCCTATCAACCTGAGACCATTTTCATCTTAATTTACTTGATTTAGGGCGGATTCTCAGGCCATATATGTCTGTGGATTTGGGTTAGGAATTCTCAGAGGAGGCTGTTGATTTTATTCTACTTCTCCCACAATCAAAGTACAGAGAGTAAAGTTACTTTTATGGAACTAGTTCTTTCCTTCCTTCCTCACTGAAATTGTTGCCAGTTGAGGGTCCTGGAATTAGGTAGAAGTCTCTCCAAACTTGTGCCCTGCTGAGGCTCTAGCTTTGGACAACTGCTCCTGGCTGTTCCATGATTTGTTAAGTTTATAATTCCCAATTAAGCATGCTCTTAACATGTTTGGGAATATTTGGAATCATGTGGTGTCATTTTTGATCGTTTAGTTGCTAAGGAATGCTGTTAGTCCTTGACCTCCAGGAGAAAGGGAGAGTCCTGAAGCAAATGACCACCTCTGAGGAACATTGTTTTCTAGTTCTAGAGTCCAGACCAGACCATCGGAATTGCCAAATGTCCTTGAGGCAAACTCTGCTTCCAGAACAAGTCTTACTGTGAAAGTCTTACTTTACTTAATCAGCTATGCTATGATAAAAAATGCACATGAATATTTTTCAGTAGTTTGTGTATTATATACCAGCAGAGGTTTTTCTGAAAGTTTAGTCTACCATTATCACCAGAAATGGGGGGAAAATGCTTGTCAAGTTGAACAAATTTTGAATATATACTGAGGCTACATTATGTAAAATAACCTAGTGTGCAGTTAGCACTCAAAATGTGTTAGTTGCCTCTAAATGAAGAACCATCAGCAAAACTTCTTGATGTCAGTGGACAAACATAGAATTCTGTCTTTACTACATAGCACATAATTTGCTGATGTTAAAATACTCTGCACTGAGGAAAATTCTATTTTCTAATCAACGTCTCTGGGAAAATGCTAGTTGTTAGTTTTTACAAAATCGGATTTTTACCACTCATGTCAGCTGATTATCCAAAGTTGGATGTAAATCAACTCATCAGCAGCCTCCTGAAGAATCTTAATGTGGGTCTGTGTCATCTCCCTATTATTCAAGGAGATAAGTTTTGTCACTTTGTTTCAAAACATCACTCATCACTTGCCTTAATTAAGAAAACAGGCTCATGTATGTTGGAATTTTTGTAATTAATATAATAGCTATATCCATAGAGAGAAACACAGGGACTTACCCAATATATATACTGGCTAAGTGGGAACTTAAAAACAGACTGGTATATCATATCATTTTCTTAACACTTTCAGATGAAAATTTAATTCTTGAGGAGTTTTGTGAAGCCATTGAGAGTCTGAGGAAAGTTTACTAGCAGACTCGTTAATAAATGAGCTCTTGTTAAGAAAAAAATGAATAAATCGCATAGGTATCTTTCTTATATAAATACTACCCAAGTTACTAGTTGCTTTTGCAAAAGTTGAGGGAATATCTGCGGACATTCCTCTCCTGCAGAAATCTGCAATAATTAGCAAAGAGCAAAGTAATTAAACATATTAGCATTTAAACATATATTGGCCATTTTAATACCATATCATAAGCTGATTTGTGTTTTTCTTACATTATTGAGTAGAAGTTTCCATGCCTAAATCAGCCTGGCAAACTTGAAATAAAATGTGGTGACAAGACCCAATTATTTCAAGAGCTGATAATTTAGTAACAGCACGGAAATTTTTATTTTCATAAATGAACAGACCCTAGCAATAAAACCACCTTTAGCTCTTGTGAGAAATCATCCCTTTTTTCCTTATAAAAGAAAAATAAGTCCTTCTATGGTATCAGATAACAATTTTTACTACACGCAATATTGTATAAGGGCAGAAAATTTCCAACACTCACATTGCCCGTCTCTGTCTCAGTAACCATCTCTTCTGGAAATTTGTGTTCAAAGAGATGTTATATATGATGGTACTTTGGGAAGTATAAAATGCCATAAAGCTGCAAGGTGTTGTTATGATCGTCATCATTATCTTTGTTCTACTATTTCTTTTCCCCAGGCTCTAAGAAAGTAGTGTATTGTTTGTGATGTGCTAGGCTCATGTTTCAGTGATCGTGACTATTATTTCTTTTTTTGGAGGAGGGGATTTGTATGTATTGATCTTGTATGACATTTTCTGACCCTCATATAACTCAGTGGTCTGGAAGAATTTGAATCATGGGAAGAGGTAGATGAAATCAGGTGCCTGTGCCTTTCACAGGGTCTTCCTGTGAGTGAGACTAGCACAGAAGGCAGAGGCAGCTTGCCTTTTCTTGGGTCTCACAGGAAGCAACAAGTGCCATCTAATGAAACATCCTGGGAGACTGTAAACAGCCGCCAGGAGAAATTGCCACAAGAGGATAAAATTAAAAGATCAAAAAACAATGATCTATGACAGCATACAGTGGAGAACAAGAGAAAGGCATTAGCTATTACGAAACCAAACAGTTAAAAGGAATGAGATCTCTGGGGGAGCCCTTAGTTTAGAGAAAAGTTTATGTATCTTACAGTAATATTATATAGATAAACTTTCTGAAAATAGAAATAAATTAGTGTAAAACGGGTTGCTATTTTGGACATGGAAGAAGAAACATAGGAAGGGAATGGACTAATTGATGAGTAGTTTCATATATTTTAGATTTTGAGTCCTTGTCACTAAATTTTCCGCTCTCTTAATTTAGTCTCAGAAACTTATTTGTTAACCTTTCTTATGGTGAAAGCTACCCAATATAAGTTTTTACTATGGCAGCAGTTCTATATTTGCTTGGGTAGAGATATTAAAATATTCATTAAACAATTATTTTATTTATTTGAGAGGGGGGAGGGGAGGGAGGGGTAGAGAGAGAGGGAGAGACAATTCCAAGTAGACTGTGCTGTCAGCGCAGAGCCTGATGGGAGACTTGAACCCATGAACTAACTGGGAGATCATGATCTGAGCTGAAATCAAGAGTGAGATGCTTAACTGACTGAGCCACCCAGGTCCCTTCATTAAACAAGGTGACCCAGGAGAATGAATATATACACATGGCTCAGCTGTTTGGAAAGTCTCTCCTGGAGAAGGGAGTAAGGTCTCCTTACTGTGGTAGCCTCCTCTGGTCTTCTTCCAGCCGGTGACCAGAGGTAGAGATTGATTGACAGGACCAACTCCAGTGACTGAGGCACTATGATATGTATTGTTCTCAGCTTTGTTCAAGACGTGCTGTCAAATCCCACCCTTTACCTATGTATCCCCATAAAGGGAACTTCTCACCTAAAAAACCCATGCTGACAACCAACCACTTTCAATTTCTATGCAAAAAGCTTTCTGGTTTTTTCTCACTATTCTGTTGCTGGGCATCCTAAACTTTTCCTTAAAATCTCCTGGGATAATAGTTTCTCATTAAGTGTCTTCTTTGTAATAGTATTTATAATAGAAACCATTTCTGGAGGCTAGAATGTTTCTACTCAGTGTGTTATGTATATTACTTCACACTCTCAACAGTTCTAGGGAGCAGATATCATTATTCACATCTTATAGATATGAAGGATAAACCTCAGAGAAGCTAGGTAATCTATTTGTAATCACAGAACTTAATAAATGGCAAACATCAGGATTCCACAGGCTTTCCTGACTGCAAGTTCTTTCTGCCATTCCAGTTACGAGCCTCGACATTCAAACAACCCTTATATCCAAGCTCACTCCATCATTTATGGAACGTATGACTCTGGGTAAATTACATAAATCCTCTTATTTGTAATAAAGAGTTTTTGTGAGCAAGAATATCATAGCACATACAAATTGCCTTGAGGAATATACAGTGACTAGAAACCACTTACTAAGTGGAAATGCCCCTTTGTAGATGAATGTCTACCTCTGTCTCCCTGGGTTCCCCATCCTTTCTTGCTCTGATCACTTTATTCTGTGATCAGCATGGGTCAGCACCACCAGAATGAGCAATGCTCACATAAGGCAACTGATACCACCTTTAACATAGTTTAAGGTTTAGTGAGCTACTATTTTCTAGAAAGAAATTGAGGCAGCTACAAACAAAATGAAAGGAATGCTTATAAAAACAGAAATAGAAAATAAAGTTCTCGAGAAGATGGAAGAATATGCTAATCATGAGGGATGATACAGTTATTGTGAGAACATCATATTGACACTGAGTTTCCTGGCGTGTAGCTCCCTTAACATCTAGGGTATGAATAATTTGACAAGCTGAGTGAGCAGAAGCATTTGTTCTGATTATCTTAAACACTTAAAAAAATAAGAATAAAGAACATTTGTCTTAAAGAGAGAGTTTTGCTTTGGAAAGGATTGTGGTGGAGATAAATTACCTAGAGCAATTCTATACACTGATCAAATCCAGTGAATCATATGTGAACTTTTCCTTTTGTGGTAGTCACTGATCGATCAATCAAAAGTAAACTGTATCCAGGGGAGCCCTTTACCTAAAAGTATGATACTAAGGCTCTAACAGTTTTAGGATAATAGAAAATGTCATGGAGGTCAACACAAATGATACAGAATAAAACTTTGTAAAGGGAGAATCAGAGCCAAATGCATAAATCCTTGAAAAAAGAACACTCAGTAGGTAACATGAGAATCTTCCACAGAATCACTCTTCAGCCTTAGCAGTAGAAGCAAGAAGGAAGAAGTTTATTCAACTTGTCAGGAGGTGGTAAAAGCAATAGCAATAAACTGATGCTACAGAAAATGTTCTGTTGATAGTTTCTCCAAAACATTGGATGGATGAATAAAGTAACCAGAATACCCATACTCTGTCACCCAGTACTTACAAGCAAGCAGTTAAACTAGATTTTAAATTTATAAGATAAAGATGAGTGAAGGTATAATATTGGATGGCAGTAGATAAATTTCTACGATAATGTCCTATTTTAGCTTTCATGTTCATTTAGCTCGTTTATTTATTTTTAGTATCTGAAATATTAATGGTGAACTGACTTCAGGAGTAGCTAATCCAAAAAGCCAAGAGATACCCTGAAAAAATATGGCTCTAAATTACCTAAAGTACATAAAATTGGGATTGCATGACAATTTATTGCAATTTTAACCTAACAAATGTCTATCTGAAAGGTATCAATTATTTTTTATAATCTAGTTGTAAGATCATTAGACCATAGAGCTATCATTATAAAAGGGAGTGCAATTAATAAAATAACTGACCAGTCCTTTTTTTTTAATGAAATATAGTTGACATACAATTTCAGGTGTATAATACAGTGATTAAACATAGTAGTTCTATACATTACACAATGCTCACTCTAATTAGTATAGATACCACCTGTTACTGTACAAAGTTTTTATAATATTACTGACTATATTCCATATGCTGTACTTTTCATCCCTGTAACTTATTTATTTTATTACTAGAAGTTTGTACTTCTTAGTCCCCATCTCTATCCATTGTCTATTGATGGACACTTAGGTTGCTTCTGTATCTTGGCTATTCTAAATAATGCTGCAGTAAACCCAAGGATGCATACATCTTTTCACAGTAGTGTTTTCATTTTCTTTGGGTAAATGCCCACATGGGAATTACTGGATCATAGAGTATTTCTATTTTTAAGTTTTTAAATGTTTATTTACTTTTGAGAGAAAAAGAGCATGGACAGGGGAGAGGCAGAGAGAGGGAGACAGAGAATCTGAAGCAGGCTCCAGGCTACGAGCTGGCAGCACAGAGCCGGATGCAGGACTGGAACTCACAAACCACAGGATCATGACCTGAGCCGAAGTCAGATACTTGACTGACTAAGCCACCCAGGTGCCCCTCTATTTTTAATTTTTTGAGAAACCTCTATATTGTTTTCCATGGTGGAGGCACCAATTTACATTCCCACCAAAAGAGCATGAGGGTTCCCTTTTCTCTACATCTTCACCAACACTTGTTATTCCTTGTCTTTTTGATACTAGCCATTCTGACTAGTGTGAGTTGATATCTCATTATGGTTTTGATTTGCATTTCCCTGATGACTAGTGAGGCTGAACATCTTTTCATGTATCTCTATGTCTTCTTTGGGAATATGTCTATTCTGGTCCTCTGCATTAAAAAAAAAAGTCTTCTAAAACAGGAGCACTTACTTCAATATCTGTGGGATGCCTGGGTGGCTCAGTGGGTTAAGCAATCTGACTCTGGCTCAGGTCATGACCTCACAATTCATGGGTTCAAGCCCCACATCAGGCTCTGTGAAGACAGCTAGGAGCCTGGAGTCTGATTCAGATTCTGTGTCTCCCTCTCTTTCTGCCCCTCCACTGCTCATGATCTGTCTGTCTCTCTCTCTCAAAAATAAATGAACATTAAAAAAATTAAACAAAAAACAAAAACAGGAACATTGACTTCAAATCTAAGTAAAAATATCAGCCTTAAGTAGAACTACCAGTAATGGAAGCTGTACTTCCTAATTCTCCGCGTGTGAGTATGTGTGTTTGTATGTTCGGATTTAGCATTTTAAACCAGGGAGTCTAATTGTATGCCATAGATTAATTGAACATTAATCAAAACAGACAGGCATTATTTCACAGAGTTTACAGACCTAGAAAGCGTTATATTTTCTTAATTTTAAGTCACTATGTAATTCATAATGACATATACTTGCTAAAGGTACACATGAGTGCTTAAGAACCATATTAGGAGATAGGTCAGCCTACAAAAGGACACCTAGTCCTTTGCCCAAGGAGTACCTTGCTTAATTTACTAAGGTAACATACTCCTGGCACTACAAAAATCACTTCCAATGGTCACACTTCATGTCAGCATTTTGTGAATCGAGGTGTATACTAGGAAGGGAAACCACCTCTCTAAAATGCTGAAATAAAACAGATTGCTATGCTGAGAGTGGAGACCCCAAAAGCCAGAAACCTTTGTGAAGATTCCAACCCATACCGCATTGCCTTACAACAAATTCCCACAACTGCAACAAATTAAACAATATGGTCAACATCACACATCTAAGAAATCACAAGTCTTTAATCAACAACATGTAAAATGCTGAGTCATTGTTTACAGAAGGAATTTTCAAATCAAATTTTGTCTTTAAGAGGTAGAGAGGGAAGGCATGCTACCACTTAAAAAATTATCACAGAAAAACAAATTTCCGGAGAAGCTGAAGTTTTATTTCAGAAAGCTATAAAGTTAAAATAACAAATCAAAATTTGAGAATGGCAGCAATACTGCAACCAAAATATTAGAAAAAGGAGTAATAGGCTGAGGATTTTTTTTTTTGTATTTTAAAACAGACACATTTCATAACAGGATGAGACCCTCTCATAACACAAGGGAGGCAGCAAGTATTTGTGGAAAGCTCATGGGTTTGCAGTCAGATGGATCCATTTTCAAATATCTGTATCTTTTGTTAGTCAAGTGACCAAGCACATTTTTTGTAATGTGTCTGATATGGTTTCCTTATCTATACACATAGATCTATATCACATAATCAGAAAGGATTGTTGGTAGTGGGTGTGAATTACATTACGTTGAATGTGTGCACGGCTCAAATTTTTTAAATGGTAGTTGGACTTTCCACTATGATTATGAAACACTTGACGTGTCATTGAACGATAAAGATGAGGTATTATTACTATTACACCATTGGTTCCAAGAAGGAAAATTCATTAAAATGGATAAACACTTTAAACTAAAAAGAATAAAAGTTATGTTGAATTTAATTACTTCAAAAATATTTCTGGAGTTCATTAACAATAGTATATTCTACACATGTAAAAAACAGGTCATGAATGAAGCGTATTGGCAAGGCTAGGAGTCCACTGATGATTTCTTCCTTCCCATGTCTCTCTGGGAATCTGCACTTGTTATAAGTAGTGTCTGTGTATATACAGTGTTGATGGATTCATGCTACAAATATCTGGTCGGTCGCCTCAATGGTACAACCAGTTGGAGAGTACAGGAGCCTTCCTGTGCAATTGTGGTCATGCATGAGTGAGTGTATTTGTGCATGTGCAAAATCTTCAAGAACATACATTAATGTTTGGAAAACATAAATACCAAGTAGTAGAAACAGATATATGATATAAATAGTTCTCTATGTTTTAGGTCAAATGCAAAGGAGGTAGATGGATTTAGCACCTATCCTCTCTGATGTTCAGCAATAGCTTATATCAGCTGGCTATAAGCCCAAGAATGAAATCTGGGGTTGTAAATTTTAAGCTACTTTTTTTTTCTTTGTTAAAAGTTCTCTAAGTTTTGTTGTTAGTTATTTGTTTGTTAGCTTCTTTATTTCTTTACAACCGTAAGTCTCCCCTAATCTCATTTTTGCATATTTGGCTTGATATATCTTTTGTCTGTTCTAATTTTCCTAATAAATAAAAAGTGCTGGATATCTAAACTCTGACTCTAATTACCTTTCTTTTTAAAGCAGAGAGAGACACATAGAGAGACACAGAGAAAAAGACAGAAAGATTTACAGTCAAATAATTATACCATTGCATAACTCTTATTTTTTCTTTTTACATAAACTTTCTTGTGACATTTTTCCAATCACAGATTCTCTGCCAGTCAACTTTGCAGGCTTCAAAGCTAGTACTACATTTACAAATTGATTTAAAATTAACTTAAAATTACAGGATTGATGCATTAGTTGCCTTTGTATCTTTCTAGCAATTGTTTCATTGATTCTTAGACTTTTACAAAATATGTTTCTCAATCAACCTATTTCAGTTACAATCTAAGATCACCAGCACATGAAATCTGATTCAAACTGAAAGAGGAAAAATTATGATGTTTAGAAAGGGAAATATTTTTTCCAGAGCAAATGCTGGCTAGGAATTTGAAATTCTGCACAGTGACTATGAGAGGTGGAGTTAATGGTGGGAAGGTATCAGAAACCAACATTTTAGTGAATGAGAGGCTATGTCTATTATTCTGGTCATTTAAACAATTTCAGAATCATTAGCTGGAATATTAATATCATCTAAACTAATCATGTTGGTTCACCCACGTAAAGCTTTATTGGCAGAGGTCCTGAAATTGAGGTCGTTTCAACAGTCCAGAGGCATGCACTGAATAGAAGATTTTACATTCTTGAAAATATGGTGCATGTGGACGTAGCTCTTGAGGACTGTGGGTTATTCATGTCCTGAACTTTCTTCAAAGGTTCCACATACCCCTTTACCAAAGACTCTACCAGGCCAGTACTTTGAAGAGGCATAGATTATGACTAAGTATAGTGGGAAGATTAGCTAATGTTTCTTGTACATTACCATACCACTTAATTGTTTATTATAATAAATTACTTTTAAATGCCACAGTTGCTTCAAGCCCTTTGGGAGAGAGAAATTTAGCAATTCTTTCTGTGGTTGATAGAAATATGAACCTGTTTCTCCAAAGGCCTAATTGAATGTTTACGAGAATTAGTTACTCTACAGCTTTTTGATAAGCAGAGAATACAAACTTTCATTAAGTTTTAATGACCTTTATAAAGTTTCTTGAGGAAAAATGAATCTTGACCTTGGCAACTAGCAAAAACAATTAGAACATGGTTATTTTTTGGTTATTCCACTGTGTCAACAATAAGGCACAGTAGTTTGATGAATGTGCATTCATGCAGAATAGGGAAAAGGCCACATTTGCATGGAAATTCAATTTATAATTGTTTTTATTTTTTATTGATGCTTAGTGAATTGGATCTAAATGGAGCCATTTTTTAAAAGGGGAATCAAGCTCGACAAATAGTATATCTGGGTCCACACTTCCAGTAATTTTAACAGTAATTATCCTCCATTCTATATAATGATACTATGGGGTAAAAAGAAAACATCAGGGTTCAACTTCAGTAACTCTAGGATATTTGGTAAAGTCAAAGGGACTTGTGTTTTAGAACCTGTTTTACTCTTTACCTAGAGTTAGCATGAAACCCAATTAGGAAGATTAAATTTAAGAAACTAGGACTTAATAACCTGGGGGAAAAGTGAAAGGTACAACACCTCGACTTTGGCAAGTTTTTTGATAATATAAGTTCATGCCTATAAGTAAAATATGGTATCATCTAAAATAGCACACAGGAAAATTTTCAGACAGAAGACTGGGAAAAATTAAAACAATAGCAGGTACAAGACACCAGAAACCCAAAAACTAAGTGTTAATTTGGAAGACAGCAATTTGATACAGTTGGAACTTGTACTATACAGAGGCAGGAGAATTCAAGAGTGACGGGAAAGGCTTTAGGGGTCACATGTAAGGGGCTTTCTGGACCTGTTTACCTAGAAAACCAATGATCATTTGCATGGATAAGGGGAAACAAGTAAAGCAGAGGTTCAGCCTGCAGGGTTTGTGGTCAGACTGAAGTATCAGATACATCTACTTACTTGCTATGTGTCCCTGGGTAAGTTCTGTAACTACGCTGAATTTTAGTTCCTTCGCTGTAAAATGGGATTAATAATAATTCTTTCCTCATTGTGTTGCAGTTAATTAAACAGAGCAATCCAAGTAAAGCTCTTAGCACAGATTCTGGCTGTGTAGCATAGCAGCCATTATTGTTATTACTCTCATAATTATTGTTAATTATTATTATTATTACATTTCAGAAATATCCTTTGGAAGGGAATGTGGAGGTGAATAACAGGGAGGCTACTCTGAACAGAATCTGTGATTGTGGGTCTATACCAGAGGTTGTACTGAGAGCACAGCCTGGCTGGGAAATGAATATGCAGAGAACGGAGGTGACAGATTTGACAGCAGCAGGGGATATAATGACTCATTGGCAGGGTCTAGTCAATAATTGCAGTTATCACCATTTCAATCCAGGGAGACATGAGGGCCTGCCAATCAAAAGATGTGGGCAATATTTTTTAGAACAGGATTGAATCCATAGAAATTCTAACAATATGAGAGAAGAGTAAATTCAGAGGATCAGGAAGGATGCCTGCAGGGGGAACCACGTAAAGCAAGAAAGACAACGAGAAAACCAGGATTGCAAACATATGGCTGAGAAAACACTGTCTGTGGGCTGAATAAAATGCCTGGTACACTGCTTTGAAGAGACAGAAATGACAATATTTTACTAGAAACCATAGAGAACTGCCACACAGTTTTCCATATTGTTCTGAATTATTTAAAAGTAGGCCTTCATAATTTATCAAGGGTAAAGAAAGGATGGGCTTTTTTGTCTTTAATCTAACAATAATAATGGTTTTACCTTTCTCTCCAATTATGCTGAATTATTTTAACTCAAGGCAAGCCTTTTAAGCCCAAGAGATTTAAATACTAAGAAGATATTGCTCTGCCTGGCTTATTCCTCCCAATCTGCTTAACAGCATCTCTGCCTTCTTTTAAGAGGTGCTTGTACTGGGAACATCTAGGTAGCTTTGGTTCATAGCATGTTTCCCTTCAGAAGCCTTGTAGCTGGATTTGCAGATCATCCAAAGAGACAACTATTCATGTTTTTACATTTGGGTATATATGGGCTGTTTTCCTATTGGTCTTTTCTTCAGAGTCCACTTGTCAGTTCACTTAGCAGGTCTGGCCAGACAAGAAGATACAAGTATTAATGCACTAAAATTCTAATGAAACATTCTGGCATCTATACTTGTCTTTTCCTGCCTATTTTAGAATAATGAGATTTTCCTATTCTTGCCGAAGGCCAATGTACTAGTTTTCTAGGGCTGCCATAACAAAGTCCCACAGACTATGTAGCTAAATCAACAGAAATCTATTTCTGCACTGTTCTAGAGGTTAGAAGTCTGAGATCAAGATGCTGGCAGGGTTGGTTTCTTCTGATGCCTCTCTCCTTGGCTTGCCGTTGGCTGTCCTCTCCCTGTGTCTTCACTTGGTCTTCCCTCCATGCTCGTGTTTTAATTTCCTCTTCTCATAGGGACACCAGTCATACTGAATTAGGACCCACCCTAATACCTCATTTTAATTTAATTACATTTTGAAAGATGCTCTCTCCAAATTCATCCCATAACAGTATCCACTTGTGCTATTAAAAAAAAAGAAAGAGACAGAGAGAAACGGGAACTGTCTTGCACTGTTGGTGGGAATGCAAAGTGGTGCAGCCGCTCTGGAAAACAGTGTGGAGGTTCCTCAAAAAATTAAAAATAGATCTACCCTATGATCCAGCAATAGCACTACCAGGAATTTACCCAACAGGTACAGGAGTGCTGATGCCTAGGGGCACTTACCCCAATGTTTATAGCAGCACTTTCAACAATAGCCAAATTATGGAAAGAGCCTAAATGTCCATCAACTGACGAATGGTTAAAGAAGATGTGGTTTATATATACAATGGAATACTACTTGGCAATGAGAAACAATGAAATCGGGCCATTTGTAGCAACATGGATGGAAAAGGAGAGTGTTATGCTAAGTGAAATAAGTCAGGCAGAGAAAGACAGGTACCATATGTTTTCACTCATATGTGGATGCTGAGAAACTCAACAGAAGACCAGGGGGGAAGGGGGGAAAAAGTTATAGAGAGGGAAGGAGGCAAATCATAAGAGACTCTTAAATACAGAGAATAAACTGAGGGTTCATAGGGGGTAGGCGGGAGGGGAAAGTGGGTGATGGGCATTGAGGAGGGTATCTGTTGGGATGAGCACTAGTGTTGTATGGAAACCAATTTGACAATAAACTTCATTAAAAAAATCACTTTCCTTTTCCTCTGGATCGAGCCCCATTGACTGCAACTTTCTTGCATTCCTTTGACCTCCTTCCTTCTGCCATTTTACTATCTCTCTATTCTCAGCAGATAAACATGTGTAGAACTTGGACACCTACAAAAACACCTTCATACCTGGCTCCTGGAGTTCTTCTGCCTTTAGTAAACCTCACCCCCATATTTTCTCGTCCAGTTTCTTGAACATGAAGCTTGTCCAACATCTTACTTTCTTAGCTCCTACTTAATCCTGTCTTTCCTACTTAGCTTACAAACATCTGGCAGATATCACCAATGAGCTCCAAATTACCAAATCTAGTATAGACTGAAATTCTAGGTGTAATAAAATACCACTGGTACCTCATTCCTCCTAATAACACATTATTCATATATTGGTTTCTGTTCTACTACATATTCCTCTAACTACCCATTTCTTTACAAACTTGTTGATGGATTCTCTTTCCTCAGCCCAACCTTTAATCCTTGATTTGTTCCAGGCCCCCAGGCTTCCATCTATGGGCTGAGTGACATTACATTTAAAACTCCAACACTGTTATCTTCTTGGGAGCTTTGCTGCTGGACCTACACACTGGAATGTCTCAGAAGCAGCCCAGATCTAAAATACTCACAACTGAATTTTTTGTCCCCTTTCTGACATTTAACTTTTCCTCTAGTGTTACCATTTTTAAGGAAATGGGGTTTGGGATGAGGTTAAGAAGTAGCTGAGGCCCAGGAAAGAGTGCTATTGATGGCAATATGAGTAAATGCCTAGGACTGGGAGAGGAAGGCAGAGCAGTCAATGCCAACACATCAATGTTTGTCTCGTCCTTCTCCACATCATCATCCCACATTGTAAGATATCTCTTCCTAAAGTTGGCTTTGATGAGGCCCAATGAATAATTTCTTTCCTCTTGAGTTCCATGCCAACCAAGACAGAAAAATAAGGTAGATGGAGAGAAAAAATATCTTTGTTATTATATTTTTTAAACATTTTTAAATGTTTATTTATTTTTGAGAGAGACAGAATGCAAGTGGGGGAGGGGCAGAGACAGAGGGAAACATAGAATCTGAAGCAGGCTTTAGGCTCTGAGCTGTCAGCACAGAGCCTGACATGGGGCTTGACGTGGGGCTTGAACTCATGAATCGCAAGATCAGGACCTGAGCCGAAGCTGGACGCTTAACTGACTGAGCCACCCAGGTGCCCCATATCTTTGTTATTTTAAAAATTAAGTTTGAGGGGCACCTGGGTGGCTCAGTCGGTTGAATGTCCAACTCTTAATTTCAGCTCAGGTCATGATTCCACAGTCATTGGATTAAGCCCCGCGTCAGGCTCCACGCTGAATGTGGAGCTTGCTTAAGATTCTCTCTCTTTCTCCTTCTGCCCTTCTCCCCTAATCACGCATGTGGTGTTTAAAAAAAAAATGTTTTTTTGAAATTTTTCACAGTTTAGATTAAAGGATAAATGATATGCTCACTGATCCCAAGAATTAGGTCAACTTGCTGTCATAGCCACTGAAGGCACACTGAAGGCATAGCAACACTGTCCCACCTAGTGTGTCAGGCCTTGGAACTGCTAAGATAATGCCTGGAGTAGAGGAATGGAGAGCCTGTGCTCTCTGCACACAAATCAGACTTCTTTCCAAAGAAAACTATTATGAGGTTATTTGTCCACAATTTAGATAAATCACTAAAGTAGAAGCATTAACACCCTTTTCCCCACCCAGCCCCAGCCCCCAAGTTTGAATTGCCACTGAGGAAATCCATTTAAAAATTTTTGGTTTATGGAGAATTAACCAGAGAAGACACATTAACTCCTAAACCAGAATGTCCAAAAAATTGGGGGTCTTATATTTGAATATTTCTGTAACCATCAAGGACATGAATATGAGTAATCAGAGTATGAATTAAGGATTTCAGAATTCATATTTTAGTTGCCTATATCAAGGAAGGAATTGCTTAGTAATTTTATAATTACTACAATTAGCAGCTCTCTGGTCCATGCAACTCTCAACTAACAATTTCAACTGAGGTTCTGGCACCATGGGGGTAGGAGGGGTGATAAGTAAGAAGCAACCCATAAAGAATATAAGGTCTTACGATGAAAACAGTTGTATCTATGTACACCCATAGAAAAATGTATGTTTGCTGGTTGTGACCTGAGATAGGCATGCTGATTTGTGAAATTATGCAAGATTTTTTTTTCTTTTTTAGAGGAATTCTACATTCTCTGGGTCAATGAGTATTCCATCATAGACTATTTAGGACTTAACTGTCAGGGGATACAAAGGACATAGTTCTAGTCTTATTATTTCATGGGATCCATCACCTCTGAGAGAGAAAACTTAAGCCCCACCTATAATTGGAATTGAGATATTTGCAGACCTCTGTTAGAGAATGGTGTTCAAAGACAACCGGACTAATTGGAAAGAACTTTGGACTCTGAAGGAAAATAATATTAATGAATGAAGATGAACGCTTCAGGAATATTGGCCGGCTGTGCTTGAACATTTCTGAGCATAGATATGTTCTCTCCCCCACTCCTTCTCACCTCCAAGTGGATGGAAAGCATATGTAGGAGATTTCTGTGGCATAATGGGAAAAAAAAAGAGCATCACAGTGTCAAAACGTTTTGTTGTGGAAGCCCTTTTCAAAGAAGTACTTACAAAGTAAAAATTCCTTGATGACTGGAGACAGAAAAAAATGCCACAAACAGATGGTCAAGAAGAAATTGGCATACAATTATATTTATTTAACCACTTCTTCTAGATTGTCCAGTTTTTTGGTGTCTAATTTTTACAGCAGCCTCTATGATCCTTTTATTTCTGTGACTTCAGTTGTAATGTCTTCTCTTTCATTTCTAATTTTATTTGAGTCTTCTTTTTATCTTAATTGTAGGCAAGCTAAAGGTTTGTCAATCTTGTTGATCTTTTCAAAAACCAACACTTAGTATTTTTTTTAAGGTGTATTTATTTTTGAGAGAGACAGTGTCGGTGGGAGAGGAACAGAGAGAGGGAAACACAGGATCTGAAGTGGGCTGCATGTTCATGAACCCGTGAGATCATGACGTGAGTCTAAGTCGTCAGATGCTTAACCTATTGAGCCACGGAGGCACCCCCAACTCATAGTTTTGATAAACTTCTGTACTCTTTTTCTGGTCCCCATTTCATTTATTTTTTTTCTCTGATCTTTATTATTTCCATCATTCTGGTAACTTTGAGCTTACCTTGTTCTTTTTCTAGAAAGTTCCTAGAGGCGTAAAGTTAACAGTTGAGAACTTTCCTCTTTGTTAATGTATGCATTTGTCCCTACAAAGTTCCCTCTTAATACTGCTTTTGCTACATTTCCTTGGGTTTTCATTTTCATTCATCTCAAGATATTATCTAACTCCCTCTTTGATCTTTTGTTTTGACCAGTTGGTTGTGAAGGAGTGTGTTAATTTCCACATATTTGTGAATTTTCCAGTTTTCTTTTTGCTTTTGATTTAGTTTCATTCCATTGTTCTCAGAAAGGATAATGGGTGTAGGGGGGCACAGGTGGTGCCTAGGTAACTCAGTTGGTTAAGCATTTGAGTTCAGCTCAGGTCATGATCTCGTGGTTTGTGAGTTCAAACCCCGTGTTGGGCTCTGTAATGACGGCTCAGAGTCTGGAGCCTGTTTTGGATTCTGTGTCTCCCTTTCTCTCTACCCCTCCCCCACTCATGCTCTCTCGTGCGCGCGCGCTCTCTCTCTCTCTCTCTCTCTCTCTCAGAAATAAATAAATAAACATTAAAAAAGAAGGAATAATCGGTATGATATCAATTCTTAAACCTGTTAAAATCTGTTTTGCGATTTATCCTGGAGAATGTTCTGTGTGTGCTTGAGAAGGCTGTATTCTGTTGCCTCTGGGTGGGATATTCAATATACGTCTGTTGGTCCATTTGGTCTATAGTGTTTTTCAAGTACACTGCTTTTTTTCATTGATTTCTCTCTGAATGTTCTATTAATTATTAAAAGCAGAGTATTTAAGTCTCCTACTATTGTTTTATTGGTATTTCTCTCTTCAGTTCTGTCAATGTTTGCTTTATATACTAAGGTGCTTAAATGTTGAGTGTATATGTACTTATAATTATTTTATATTCCTGATGAATTCACCCTTTTATCACAAAACATGTACTTCCTTATTGAACATGTCAGTTTTTGACTTAAAATGTAATTCTTTTCCTGATGTAAGCATAGCAACCTATGCTTTCTAAAAGAAATGGACAAATTCCTAGTAACATACAACCTACTAAGACTGAAGTAGGCTCCATGCACGACAGGAGCCTTGAACTCGTGACCCTGAGATTAAGAGTCCCATGCACTACCCACTAAGCCAGGCAGGCACCCCTCTGAGGCTTCTTTTAAAAGAGCCTAACTCACTCATAAGGGCTCGACTTCACGATGTAAGCACCTCTCAAAGCACTCCACTTCCCCAAACCATTAGCGCCCTAGCCCCTTTCAACCATGTGAGGACACACCAAGAAGGTAATATTTGTGAACCGGGAAGTGGGCCCTCACCAGCCATCACACTGTATCTCCTGGCAACATGATCTTGGAGTTCACAGTCTCCAGAACTGTGGAAAACATATTGCTGTTGATTATAAGCCACAGTCTGTAGTATTTTCTTATGACCACTCAAATGGGCTAAAACAGCCATATATGAAGAGCCTACAGCTAACATTATGCACAAGGGTAAAAACTGAGTTTTTTCTCTAAGATCAGGAATGAGACAGGGGTGCCCATTCTTGTCATTTTCATTCAACATATTACTTGACGTCCTAGCTGGAGCAATTAGGCAAGAAAAAGAAATAAAAGGCACCCAACACAGAAAAGAAGAAGTAAAAAATTATCTCACTGTTTTCATGACATCATCTTATAAGTAGAAAACCCTAAAGACTCCACCAAAAAAAAAAATGAGAATGAGTAAATGCAATAAAACTGCAGAATAAGAAATCAACTTATACAAATCAGTTGTGTTTCTTTTATTTTTTTATTTAAAATTTTTTAATGTTTATTTTTGAGAGAGAGAGAATCTGAAGCAGGCTCTAGGCTCTAAGCTGTCAGCATGGAGCACTGATGTAGGGCTCAGATTCATGAACCATGAGTTCATGACCTGAGCAGAAGTTGGATGCTTAACTGACTGAGCCACCCAGGAGCCCCAAAAATCAGTTGTGTTTCTATATACTAACAATAAACTATATGATAATGAAATTAAGAAAATAATCCCATTTATAGTAGCATCAAAAAATAAAATATTGAGAGATAAATTTAACCAAGGAAGTGAAAGACTTGTATAGTAAAAACAAGAAAACAATGATGAAACAATTAAAGAAGACATAAATGTAAAGACATCCTGCATTCATGAACTAGAAGACTTCAAAGTGTTAAAATGCCCATTCTACCCCAAGCAACTTACAGATTCAATGTAATCTCCATCAAAATCCCATGACATTTTTTATAGACATAGAAAAGACAATCTGAAAATTCATATGGAACCACGCAGGCCTTGAATAGCCAAAGTAATCTTGAGAAAGAAGAACAAATCTGGAAGCATAACACTTCCTGATAAAAAAATATATTACAAAGCTACATTAACAAAAATAGTGTGGAACTGGCACAGAGACATTTAGACCAATGAAAAAGAACAGAGTCCAGAAATAAACCCACACATTCACAATCAACTGATTCTCAAAATGTGGCAAGAATACACAATGGGAAAAGGATAGTTCCTTCAACAAATGATGCAGGGACACTGGAAATCTACATGCAAAAGAATAAAATTGTACCCTTAACTTACACCATACACAGAAATCAACTCAAAATGAATTAAAGATTTAAATGTAATACCTGAAAACCAATTTGACAATAAACTTCAGATATTGAAAAAAAAATAATAAAATAAATGTAATACCTGAAACTGTAAAACTCACATAAAGAAAACATGGGAAAATCTTGATATTGGTCTCAGTCATGATTCCTTGAATATGACACTGCAGCACAAGCAACACAAACAAAAAAAGACACGTGGGACTGTATCAAAGTAAAAAGATTCTACACAGCAAAGGAAACAATGAACAGAATAAAAAGGCTCTCTATGGATTAGAAGAACATATTTTCAAACTATATATCTGATAAGAGGTTAATATCCAAAATACACAAGGAAGTCATACAACTCAATAGCAAAAAAACCCAAATATCCTAATTAAAAACAAGGCAAAGGACTTAAATAGACATTTCTCTAAAGAATACATACAAATGACCAACAGATATATGGCAAGATCTCTGCACTCCCATGTTTATTGTAGCATTATTCATAATAACTGAAATATGAAAACAACCTAAATATCCATCAACAGATGAATGGATAAAGAAAACTGTGGTGTGTACTTACAATGGAATATTATTCAGCCTTAAAGACATTGGAAATTTTACCATGTGCTATGACATTACGGTATTATCCTAACTGAAATAAGCCAGTCACAGAAGGACAAACACTGCATGATTCCATTTAATAAGGTACCTAAAATAGTCAAACTCATGGAAGCAGAGATAGAACGGTGATTTCCAGAGGTTGGTGGAGGGGGAAATGAGCAGCTACTGTTCAATGAATACCAAGTTTCAGCTATGCAAGATGGGTAAGTTCTAGAGATCTGATATATAACGTTGTACCTATAGTTAACAATATACATTGTGCACTTAAGAATTTGTGAAGAAGAGAGATGTCATGGTAAGTGTGCTTACTACACGCATATAGACACAAAAACTTAAAGGGGCAGGAGCAAATTTTTGGAGATGATGAAAATGTTGATTGTTTTGTTGTGATGATGGTTTCACAGGTGAATACATATGTCAAGATCTATCAAATTGTATACTTTAAGTATGTGCAAATTGTGTACTTTAAATACACGTAAATAGTTTCTTGCATATCAATTAGAAATAAATAAAACTGTTGAAAAAAAGAGGAAAAGATTGGCAGGGACAGAGCGGCGCTGTGTCCCTGTCAAGGGACTAGAATAATTACAGAGCTACAGGCAATAGCCCTTTGCCACACTTAATGAGTAAAAGTTCAGAGCATGGGAGGCTAGGGAGAAAATAAAACCCCAAACCTGTGATATCAATAAAATATAAATTGTGAAAAAAAAGAAAACAAACAACTTACAATGATGACAAGATTGAAACTCAGAATGTTAGCATGGATGAGGTCTGTAAAGAGGGCAGAATTGGTTTCCAGTAGAATCAGCCAAAAAAGGGAGGGGGGAGAAGAAATTAACTGATGGCACTTCCTCTTTATGTTGCCGACTTACTCGTTTAAGAACATAATTTAATAGGTGGTCATGTAATTTCCTCCAAGTATTTGATTATTACATGAACAGAAATTGTAAATAATTTTATTTCAGTGTCATCGTAGGACCTTCCCACAAAAGGTTTTTTTTACGTTATTTTATGCAATTCTCTCTTTTGTGTAGTTCTTTTGTGTATAGGAGGATGAGATCAGAAAGAGTTCCTTGAAACTTGTTTCATCTACTCAGAGAAGGCTGGCAAGGATCTTCTCAATTCCATGGTTCTGTATTCTACGTAAGAAAACCCACGAGAGAAACTCCTATCTGATTTAATACAAAAAAGACTGGTTCTATGCAATTGGTTGTTTTCATCTTTTGGTGACTGAGAACTACAGAATTGATATGGTTTCTCTTTATAGATCTGCTGTCACAGTGTCACCAAATATAGGACTTAATGGTAGCAAAATGAAGGTGGCAATTAGGGTACACATTTCAACGTGTCTACACTCTGCTTTTCTTTCTTCTTTAATTCTACATTTAATTGAATACTTATTTTAGAATTACTTACTTGTATAGATTACCAACAGACCCCAACAGGGAACTGTGAAATTTTCCTAAAGAATAAAAATGTAGTAAATCCTTTAAAACATAGAAGGATGATACACAATTTGTTCTAATAATAGAAAATAAAATTTAATGAAGCAGAGTTAAGCACAAGGAATTTCGAGATCATCAGAGGAAAACAGATTGTAATATTAAGAACAGGATTATAATTACAAGACACATCTATTTATAAATATTAAAGAAATCTGAAATCAAGTGTATGTGTAAAGTCTTTTTTCATATCTCTGATCATTTGAAAAGTGTAGATGTTTTCAATTTTTAAAGCATCAGATGGTTAAGGGATGAGGTAAGTTAAATCAAGGGACCATATTTGGAGGGAGATTTCTTCTCCATAAATAACTCTATTATTATTATTCTGTTATCCTCATCTGTCAATGGCATAGTAACTAGAACTCTAAATCAAAAATTTACAATTATATTTTCTGCAAACATATGAAGGATGTAGGTCTGTTACAGTGATCATGGACTTAATATACAGAGATGCTTCAGGATGAAAATTAATGACTATTTTAAACATGTACTTTCAAAACTTAAGTACTATTTTTCCAATGCATCAAATGTATTGAATACTATCATATTTAAGTATAGATACCAAGACAAAGAATAACAGTAATGGGAAAATTTAAAGACTTCATAAATAACCAGAATATCTTGAGGGATATGTTAGTTATATCATTTTTCAAAATGTGGGAAGCATAAATGGCACTAAAATTTAAAAATTCAAGTTTAAAAAAATATTTACCTTCTAATACTTGAACACAAATGACGATTAAGCCTAAAAAAATTTCATGGTAGACCAAGTCATCCTATATTTCTCACAGTGACTTATTTATTACCCCAAAGGTTTTGATTTTAATATTCTAGGCAGTGACAGTCATTGATTATATTTTCATTTAAGAAAGATCATTTTGGAGTTATTTCTCTGTGACCTTCAACATTTGGTAAGGCAAGAAATTTTTTGAACTCATTAATCATTTTTGGTTGCCAATCCCTCAACTGCCACTACCTTAATTTGGATCCTCATTATCACTTCCTGGGCGATTGTAGGAATATCCAAGAAGTATCCCAGTACCCAATCTTACAGCATAAGAATCTATCTCCAACTAAACTCTAGAATAATCCTTCTAAAATGAAAACATAACCTGCAAATGTCATTACCTAGAAGATTAAAGTCAGTCTCAGTGACTGGGCGGTTCAGTTGGTTAAGCATCTGACTCTGGCTCAGGTCATGATCTTGCAGTTCATGAATTTGAGCCCCTCTTTGGGCTCTGTGCTGACAGCTCAGTGCCTGGAGCCTGCTTAGGAATCTGTGTCTCCCTGTCTCTCTGCTCCTCCCCACCTCGTCCACTGTCTCTCTTCTCTTTCAAAAATAAATATTTAAAAAAACAGTCTCTTCAAATTAATAAATAAGACACTGTGTGACCTAGCAAAGATTGTGGGTTGGCTCACCCACCACCAATTCTAAGACGCCTTTGAAAATTAAGAGGCTGAAGAGATAAAAACGGATAGTTTTCATACTCCATTGTAGCCATAGAGTTTCAGATTTAGTTTAGCTTTCTACAATTAAATGTACATATTCAAGACTTTGATTTGCAACTGAATTTGATGAGAAGAAAGGTAGGACAAGAAGCATGCATTCTTATCCTATAAAAACATGGATGATATATCCAAATTAGTATGATTATGTAGTGGGGAGATGTGGCTGTGAATTCCTGATTTTGCAGGTGGTTTCTTGAAGCAGAAGTCTTCTCAATCAAGGCAGAGGTAATATTTTCCTAGAGCTTGTAGCTGTGGTGAAAGATTCTTAATTCTGCAGTTTTCTGTTCATGCCGGAGGCTTGAACTCCCTTGATTTGGGGAGTTACTCCTGGAATGTAATATCTAGCATGTTACTTCATACTAACCTGTAACCTAAATAAATCTTGAGCTTAAACTAGCTACAATGAATTATTTTGTCTGCAACAAAATCCCCTGACTAACTAGACATAATTAATGTTTAAAGGGCAGGTGAGCAATAAATCTTAAAGGAAAGAAGATTCTGAAATTAAGAATTTGACTTGATTGGGTTTAAGAGCAGCAAACTTCCAGTTACCTTTAGAAGGTGGAGCAAGCGTATTCCACGTCATGCAAGACTAAATATTTAGTAAAATATTTACCTGAGGTTATCTGTAATGAAATATGTATTGAAGGCAAGTCTCGGCCAGAATGAATGGCTATAAGCATACAGGGCATAAGGCATAAGCATAAGAGATACAAAGACTATGGTTTGAGTTTACCATTGGTAACTACACTGGAGAATATAAAGAAAAAAGGTGACTGCATCGAGTTTATAATTAGTAGTTCATACATATCTATATAGAGAAATAGGAATTTCTGTGCCTATCCTGAAAGACACTTATTTGTTATTGTATAAGGATGATCTAATTAAAAATTAGAAGTAGAATCTCAACTGGTGTATGTTGAACTACAATCTCAGTTGAATGCACAGTCATGCTGGGTCTCTTATCTGAAGGTTGGGAGATGGATTAGGAATGAATGTGACTCTTAAATTTGGAATGGCAGTGATTATACATTTGATAAAATTACAGCCCATTATTGATTGTCTCTGAAACTTGGAAACTCCCTCCAAGTGAATAACCTTTGAGCAGTATATCTGATCAATTACTGTGAGTATTTGAATATATCTATGCACAGATTCATGGGTAGCACCAAAATTTGGCCCATATGGCAGGAACTTGTAAGCACCAGAGTCAGATGACTGGTGTTAAGGAGTTTTAGGGAAATATTATGAGGAGAATTTCTGAGAATAAGAATAAGGCTATTTGTAGGCCAGATGAAGGCTTAGCAAAAGATTCCCTATAGATGGATTTTAGTAATTGGGAGGACCAAGTGATGTACTTGTGGATGTCAACTTCTTTCTCAAACCATCTTAATGCTTTCTCAGTGGGCACATGAACAAATTGACCATGGTGTTGGGAATGGGAATATAAAAAGGCAATAATATAAACTTTTCTGTCTCTCATGTTAGCGTATTTCTGGCTATTGCTTCCCTGAACACTGCCACTGTTGAGTACCCAATCTGCCACAGACAGAGGGCCATGCTAAACCCAAAAAGAATTTCATTCTCTGACAGGAGGCAAGTCTCCTGGATTAATGGAAGCATCAGTAATATTCAACTTTGTGGATTATGAAGGAAATAATTTGTCCTCTCTGATAGGCACTTATTTGAGGTGTGGGTTTGCCTTCACAGACCACCATGCTTCTTCTGTACTTCTCCCATAACGGCCTACTTATTCTCATGATATCCATACAATACAGGAACTTTATGTTACCAAAAATAAAAAGTAAGGCAAAGTGCTTTTTGAACACATAGCTAATGGGTCTTTTTTGTTTGTTTGTTTAAGTTTATTTATTTATTTTGAGAGAGAGAGACAAAGAGAAAGTGAGAGGGGGAGGGGAAGAAAGAGAGGGAGAGAGAATCCAAAGCAGTCTCCGTGCTATCAGCCTGGAGCCCAGTGTAGTGCTCACACAGATGGTGAGACCATGACCTGATCCAAACTAAGGGTTGGTCGCTTACCAGACTGAGACAGCCAGGCAACCCATAACTCACTGTACTAAATGAAACCAGCCAATTACCCATGTGGCTGGTTTGAGGGAATGTGGGATGGCCTATTAAAAACATAGTCATGAATGAGCTGGGAAATGACACCTTTCTAATCTGTAATGCTGTCATACAGGATATATTCTGAACCATGAACAGATATATGATGCCTTTTCTCTAATGATGGATATACATGAGACCAAGAGCCAAGGGGTTAAAATAAGATTAGCCCTACTCACTATTACTGAGAATTATTATAGAATAGTAGTTAATTCTATGCTTTACATGGAATCTGGTACAAAACTGCTTGAGTTTCAATCCCAGTTTGACCACCTAATAACTGTGTGATCTTACAAATTACTTAACATTTCTTTGTCTTAGTTTTCTAATGTGTAAAAGGCAATAAGAATAGTACTATGGGTTAAATAAATCAATATATGTAATTCACGTTGGAGAGTGCCCAACACATAGTAATACTATAGAAGTGTTTGCTATTACTATTACCCAAATGAACCTAGTCACAAATTTGAGCTTCCTGTCTTCCTGGTTTGAGGCTCTTCCAGATAAAATCTTTAATACACAATAGGAGAATGTTTCCACTAGAGATACAACAAGGGTTTCATGAAATAGAAGCTGAGATTACCAGTAACCATTTTGGGCTCCTCATATCATGGCACCCATAGGCAATAACAGGGATTACTGTTGCTTAGAGTAATTGATGCTGGCTATCAAGGGGAAAATACGTTTCTGCTCTACAGTGGAGCAGGGAAGAATGTGTCTGGAAACCAAAAAGTCATTTGGGGTGCTGTCATAGTTAAGGTATTGAAGACATGAGCAACCTAATTCAGGCAGGAGCATAGGGAGTTCAGGTCCATTAGAAATAAAGGTTTGGGTTACCCTACAGAGATATAAACCCCAATCCATTGAAGTGCCAGCTGTGGGCAATGGGAACACAAAATGGAGAGTGGAAGGATAAAGTTACAAATATCAACTGTAGCCTCATGAACAGCTAGTGAAACAAGGGCAGGGTTGGCCTTGTGTTCTTTTCCCCCAATTTTCTCTCCATTTCTGTTTTATACAGACAGTGGTGGTGGCAGCAAATTCTGTGATTTCCTCCAAGTTTTGCAGTCTATCAAAATATGCTTGTGGTTAAAGTTGAAGAGAAATCAAGATGGTGCTGAAATAGAGGCAATGAATGCTCAGTGGTTACAAATCACTGAGCATTGTTTGTGGGAGCAGCAAGAATGACCTGCAGGCAAGATCTATACCCCACATCAGAGGAAAGATCAGGACAGACATTGGATAGAACTTAGTGCAGTTCCTTATAGGCTATTCGAGACCAAATGTCTAGACCCTTGACAAATGTGTTCTGATGTTTTGGGAAACACCCTACAACCCCACACTGAACAATCCATCCTGGTGATATAGGGTGAGCTGACCCTTGCAAAGGGAGGCTGATGCAGAGCTAGACAGAAAGGAGGGCTGGAGGAACCTTAGGGCAGGGATGGAGTCTGTGAGCTCTGAACTTAATAACACCTAATAGCACTTGTAAGTCAATCTGTCATTTTGGAACCTTCAATAAACTATTGTGGAGTGTTGTAGCCCATTCTCTGTGGTGCTACTATGAATTAAGAAGGAAAGCTTGTCTCACATTTGAGCTGGAGGCCAAATTGAGGTTGATAGCACAGATTGCCAGCTCAGGAAAACACTTTTCAGATGAGTGATGGTATGGTAATTGCAGGTAGGGACTGCTACTGGGAGGCAAAGGGAGGAGGCAGGAAGGGAAATTCCTAAAGGAACTCTAATCATGCATCATCCATGGGAGGGTCTCTGAAAACTCAGAGATCAGGGATATTTTGTTGGGGAATCAAGCTAATGGAAACTTGAACACAATACTTAATGGCAGCAAGTGCCATAGTTATAGACCTGGGAAGGCAGAAGAACATTTTGGCTTTGTATTAGTGTTTCCTATTTAATTCATACAAAGGCTCAGAGAAGTAATATTTATCATACTCACTCTACAGGTAAAGATATTGATGTTCATAAAAGGTGATTTTCCCAAAGTCACAAAGCTAGGAAGTAGTGGAGTCAGGATTTGAATTACAGTTTTCTTGACCTCAATGCTAGGAAATCTTACCAGTTCAAGTAATTTAACACTTATATTTCTCATCACTATTCTTGTTGGTAATTGGCCACTTGAGACTGTTTTAGATAGTGTGCTAATTAAAAAAAAATACTTTAACACCTTGGTTCTCAAAGTTTGCCACACACTGAATTTCCTGAGGAGCACAAAAAAAAAAAAAAATAGTGATGCCTGGATCTCACCCCGGGAGATTTTGATTTAATTGGTATACAGTGCAGCCAGGACACTGGAATTTTAAGAGGCTTCCCAGGTGATTGTCAAATGTGGCAAGTTTTGAGAACTAATGCATTTACGTGTTGGTGGAGAGAACAGTAACAGCATTTCTTTTCAAGAAATTTTTTTCTGACTGAACATGATGGCCAGGCTACCTGGAGAAATGGTCCAAACTGGCTCAAAAAATAAGGGTGGTCCTATTTGAATGATTTCTTATTAATATAATCACTAAATGATCAGAAGAAATAGTACTTGACACATGGTGGGTGTTGCATAAGAGATGTTGGTTGAGCAACATAACCAATGGTGGTAGAAGTTTTTAACAGGTGTACCTTGATAGAGAAATAAACATGAATCCAGTTAGAAAACAGAGGGTAGGAATGAGGACTCCAGACTTAGGAATCAGGTTGCCTAAGTTCAGATCTGGCTTCTTCCACTCATTAGCTCTGTAAACTTGGGCAGATTTTTTTACCTCATGGGCTCAAATGCTCTCATCTGTAAAATGGAGGTAATAACAGTACTACTTCCTGATGAGGTAATAGTATTTACTCCCTAACATTGTTGTGAAAATAAAAGAGGCAAGGGCTTAGGAGAGACTAAGGAGCATACAGTAGGCAGCACATCTGTACTTACTTCATTTCAATTCTTTATACGTGAAACATTTTGGCAGCTTTGTTTCTATAAGGATTTAAACTTTTCCTATTTTACCTTCACTGCTCATTTTATTTTCATTTGATCCTATCATGCATACGATCATATCTGTGAAAAATCTTGCTAAGTACATATGCATTTAGTAAAGTTCTTACCAACCTCGCCCACTTCAAACATTTGAATCTGAAATCTTAAATGACACATTTATTATCATGCGATAACAGATAATCTCTGAAAATGATTTTTTCTCACTTCATGTTCTAAATTGTAATCTCTCTTGTTTTATAGTTTGTAAAGTAATCCAAACTTCTTCCCACTGATGAAGTATCAAGAAATTTTGATTTCTTGATCATCCATCAAAAAGTGTGAGACATAACAAAACACTGCAAACCACTTATACATGCAAAAAATATAAGACAAGTTTTAAAGAAAAGAAAAAAAAACTGAAACTTTCAATATTTTCTTTTCTTCTAATAATATGAATGGAGAAAAAAACAAAAGAGTAACAAAGAAAGTTAAAAAAAACTCAGATTCTAATTATCAAGGGATGTCTGAGAAGATTCTATGAATACAATATATATGGGGTGCCTAATATACATTTAAATATCATTTGCTCTGGTTCTCATACCCAACTCACAGCCTCCTGAAAATATTAACTTTGGTTCTTTTAAACCAAGAATCTCAGTGTCAGAATTATCTCTTAAAGATTTCACATACCTACTGAACAGAATCTAAAATTTTGATGACTGCAACTCTGTGTCCCTTATCCCAATAAACACAAAGTTTTGTTTACACCAGTATGCAAGTTGAATATTAAACACAAATTGGAAAATATGTATTTGCTGATTCTGAATGAGCCCAGAATTCATAATCTTATATTTATTTCTTATGTGAAGCAAAATATATTTTTTGAGTAATAAACTGGTATAACTACACATCATCTTACATGAAATCATTTTAGGAATGGGTAAAAAAAGAAGAAAGAAACTCCTGCCATTGACATTATTGATATGTTCATTAAAATTCAGCATGATTAAGTTTGGGTAGAATTAAAAAAAATTTTTTAATGTTTACTTTTATTTTTGAGAGAGAGAGAGACAGAGACAGAGCTGGGGAGGGGCAGAAAGAGAGAGGGAGACATAGAATCTGAAACAGGCTCCAGGTCTGAGGTGTCAGTGCAGAGCCCAATGCAGGGTTTGAATTCAGAGACTACAAGATCATGACCTGAGCCAAAGTCAGAAGCTTAACTGAGCCACCCAGGCACACCTTGGGTAGACTCTTTAAAATTAGATCACTTACTAATTATTTTTAGTAAGCAATTATTTTTAGCCACTTTTTTTTATCCTAGTGTTAAGATATCTCAAAGCATTTTCAATGAATGGAAACCACTAGTTTCAATGATGAGAATAAAGACTTCTAACTTCCTAGAAAATACAAAAAAGTGTATTATTACTATTTTTAATCAAAGACTATAAAGATTCAAAGGAACACTATTCGTAGTCATAGATATACTATGAGACCTGATGGTAACATTACAGAAATTAAATTCCAGATTGCGATGTCCTCATAAGAAGAATGACAATATTTCAGCATGGCAACTTCTGAAAAATGTTGGACTTTGGTAAAGCAGCAGAATTTATCTGCCCATTCATCCATTTGAAAATTTAGCACTTTCAACCACGTGAAAGGATTTCATGGATTTGTATAGTTTAATTATTACCTGTGTGCTCAAACCGGTTTAAATTCAGCAGCAGCAGCAGCATCACTGTTATTATAATCTCGGGAATTTTTAGGTAATTTGTTTAGCTTTAGAATCTGAAACAATTTGTTTGAGATTACTGTCATAGACTCTGGGTCTAGAGTTCTTTCTTGTCTAGCAAGAAAGCGGGACGCAGGTTTAAAATGCGAGAGATGGCTAATGTCCGGGAGAACACAAGAGCCCCGATTAAGGGTCCTTGCTCCATTTTTATTAGATGTGCACAAAGAGACAATGAAACTGTGAACATTAACTCGTGGATGTGAGGGAAAGGGTGTTTGGAAGATACACGGGGTTGGGGGTTTGGGTTAAAACAAAACAAAATCCTGGCTCCCTTAGAAGGTTGTTTATAGCAGATGTGAGGCACCACCTCTGTTTACCTATACTGGCCTAGGGGACAAGAAAGACAGAGCAAGCTACCTTGGAGTCAACAGGCACCTTTCTTTTGCTAATTAGCTCAGCTCTGGGCAAATTCGCCCTGCAGCAGTCTCTGGCCCTATTTACCTGTTTACCTAATTTAGTCCATCCTTCCGGTGACAGCAGCTTTCTGCTATTGTACTAAATTGGGGGGGGGGCATTTCTGCCCTGAATACCTAATTTTGTTTACCTCATATACCTTTGTTCTATATTGGGGCCTTTGCCCCACCCTCTTTATACCTATTTACCTAATCTTGTTTACCCAAACTTTGGTGTGAACATCCCATGGCTTTCTAATTCTTTAAGCCTTGTTAACCCATTGGTGCAAGCCCAGGGAATTTCTAAGCTTGTTCCCCACAGATAACTCCATGGCAAAAGCATTGAAGAGACAAATGGTGTAAGAGGGTAGAAATAGGAAAGACTTCCACCTCCCTCTCCAGTTCTAAACCTTATTATAGGAAACACGATACAAGAAAATAGTTTTTATCACATTATAACTTTGGTAATTGAGAAATGACATTACAACCTTTATTTTCTATTGATTTTTCTATTGAAGTATAATTTATATCAAGGTTGATGAGTTTTGACAAATAGATACCACTATTCACCCCACACGTATTTTAAACTATAGATTTTCTTTACTCTAGGTTCTTTTTCTAGCCATTCTTCACACTTGGTCCACAAGAAGGCAACAACTATTTGGGGATTTTGCATCACAGTTTTGCTCTTGCCTATGGCAGAACTTCACATGAATTAGTTTTACTTGGTGGAATGTCTGTAACATACTCCATGGTATTGTGTATTTCGGTGCCTCTTTCAAATGGTCTAGTACTATTGCAGCATGCAAACATACCATGATTTCTTTATCCATTTTTCTGCTGGTAGACATTTGGGGGTTTTATTATTCAAGCTGCTGTTAAAAACATGCTAATATAAGTGTTTCTCTTTTTTTTCCCCTTGGAAATCATTTTTTACTTCTGTTGATAAATATATAGAAGTGCATTTTCCGGGTCATCGGGTAGACAGGTTTAACTTCTTTTTGTTTTTGTTTTTTTTTTAACGTTTCTTTATTTTTGAGACAGGGAGAGACACAGCAAGAACAGGGGAGGGGCAGAGAGAGAGAGGGAGACAGAGAATCTGAAGCAGGCTCCAGGCTCTGAGCTGTCAGCACAGAGCCCGACGCAGGACTAGAACTCACGGACCGTGAGATCATGACCTGAGCCGAAGTCGGCCGCTTAACCGACTGAGCCACCCAGACGCGCCCCACGTTTAACTTCTTTTTAAAAACCTGCTAGATTCTTTTTGTAAATGTGGTTATACCATTTTACCAGCAATGTGGGAGGTTGCCAGTTGCTTCAAATCATTAACTGTCAACAATTAATATTGTAAATCTTTTAAATTTTGGCTATACTAATACTAGTTTTGTTCTCATACTGTTTTAACACTTTAATTTTGGCTGTTCTAATACTGTTCTGGTACTGTTCTATTACTAGTGGAATCTCATTATCATTTTAATTTGCAATTTCATGATGGCTAATGGTATTATACAATTTTTCATATGTTGATTGATCATCTGTATGCATTCCTTGTGAAGTTTTTATTCAAGCATTTACTCAATTATCTTATTATTCTGTCCAAATATTTTACCTCTTTTTGTTAGTGAGTTGAAGGAATCCTTTATATTTTAAGAATGAAAGTCTTTAGTCAGTTATAGGTATTATAAACATTTTCTCTTGGTTTGTACCTTACATATTTACTTTCTTAATGATAGTTCCTGATGAATAGGCATTTTTAATGTTGATGAAACTCAACTTACCAATTTTTTTCTCTCTTGGTTAGTTCTTCTATGTCATGTATAAGATGTATTTGTTAACCTCAAGGTCTTCTATACTTTCTTTTAAAAGATTTATAATTTTACCTTATGAGAAAACTAGTATAATTCGTTTCACTTGAAAGATGAAGGAACTGAGGCATATAATGATCAAACCACTTGCCCAAACTTTCACATTACTTGAACTAGGACTTGAACTCATGCAATTTTTACTTATCACCACCAGCTAGACTGCCACGATTATGCTATATCAGGGAAAATGCAACCAAGGGTTACATACTCTTTTTGACTTTTGAATAATTTTTCAAGGAGCATCTATTACTATATTCTTTTTATTTTTTTATTAAAATTTTGTTTACATTTATTTATTTTTGAGAGACAGAGAGAGACGGAGCACAAGTGGGGCAGGGGCAGAGAGATAATGAGACACAGAATCTGAGACAGGCTCCAGGCTCTGAGCTGTAAGCACAGAGCCCAATGCAGCTCTTGAACTCACAAACTGCAAGATCATGACCTGAGCCAAAGTCAGACAGCCAACTGACTGAACCACCTAGGCGCCCCTACTATATTCTTGTACACTTATGTTCTATGGAGGACCGTTTAGGGGAAAGTATGCTCATTAACCAAATTAAAACTCTGTAATAAAAACAGAAATTTGACATTCTACTTCCTAATAGTCTTGTTCAATGGCCTAGTATTTTGGAAATATGCTAGGGTGTTCTATAGAACTTATAGATTTCTGTGTGTTTTCAGGGACAAGAAGGGTGTACTCTTTATTGTTCATATTTTCTCCTTAAATCATCATTTATCTATTTATCAGCAAGGTGACTCCCTGACGCCCTGAATCTGGCTGGCATTACTCATCCTAAGAAGTGGTATTTATCTATTGTTGTGGGTACAATACAGAAAACTGTGGAGGAGAGTTGTAGCAGTAGTTGACTTCATTTGTCCCTGCATTTCTCCTGAGCTCTTCTGCAGTATAGGGGTGCCAAATAAACATACAGAATGCCCCATTAGAACTGAATTTCAAATAAATGAATACGTATTTTCTACGCAATATTTGGGATGTACTTACACTAAAACAGTGTTGTGTATCTGAGATTCAAATTTAACTGGGTGTCCTGTATATTTATTTGTTAAACAGAGCACCCTTAGTTAGGTGGCTAAATGTGTGCCTGGTTTATGGGGAGAGAGGCTTCTCTCATTTAACCCAAGACCTCTGTGTCTTTAATATGGATGTGTCATGGCATCAGATCTCCTCTCTGCTGGAGGGTGATTACCAGTGGTGTAAGTTCTGTAACGCAATGAGAAAGAAAAAATTATACATAGGAGAATAACAGTGAATTCATAAAAATATTCGAAGGTGTTCTAAAGATATTTTGCACTCAAGTCTACTAGGAATGGTAAAGTGCCCTATTATGCTGTATTATTATTACAACTACCAGGAACAAGGAGTAGAATGGAAGATGAAAATAACAAAATCTTCTACATTAAAGCACATTTAAGTGTAAAATCATGGGATGAAACTTAATTAAATGCCAGAAGGTATACTAACATAATGTTGAGTTTGCAAATTTAAATACACAAACGGAAGGCAATCTAGACACTAAAAGTTCCCTAGCAACATTAACTCACCCACATCATATATCGTGCATAATAAAGTTAACATTTAGCAACTAGAAATGTCGTTCATAACACAAAATATGTGCAACTCAAGATCATTAACATTTTCCAAATTTTTATACTATTTCAAAGGTTCAATACTCTCATTACACTAATGTGGGGAGAATTACTCAGTCTTAGAGTTAAAAATTCTTTTAAAACATATTTGTTTATCTCACAGTCTTTCATTAAAGTCATAATCAACTTGGGCTATATTTTGTTTCAGTAACACAGAAAAAACCCTTTTTTTTTACCCTTAGAGAATGTTAATTACAGTGTAAATCTTCAATGATCACTTTCTAAAATTATTTCAGACTTGCTGTTTATAGTTATTCTGAAAAATACATCATTGTTTATTACTCTAGTATCCTAATATTTTAATAAAAACTGGATGGGGAGGGCTTATAGCATGGTAAGCCTCACTATGTCTCTTAGTATGTGACCACAGGTAAGTTACTTCTTCTCTCTGTGCCTCAGTGTTTTCATTTGTAGAGTTGAGATAATAAGAGCACTTGCCTCATAGGGGTGCCATGAGAATTAAATCAGCTTATATCTGTAAAATTCTTAGAGTAATGAATGGCACATCATAAAGAGTTGGCTAAAAATTCTTAGTGTTCACAAATAGCAAGATTCAAGATGTACAAGTACAAGGAGATTTTATATCACCTTTTCTTAGACTCCTATGATTAGAATATTAGAACACCTGAAACAATTTTAGTGAGTTTACAATATTTCATATTTAAAACCATCACTTTAAGTTTATAGAATTAAACAAAATCCCTTAGGAGTTTTGCTTATGACTAATCAAGTAGGAAAACTTATTCAAACTTATTAGTAATCACTGAAATAAAAATCAACATGAAAATTATATTTTATTTTTACAACTAAAAAAATAACTAAACTGAATAAGATTGGGAATACCAAGTGCTGGTGAGGGTCTGGAGCATGCAGAATTATCAAACATTGCTGGTGTGAATGTAGATCACTACAACCATATAGAACAACTATTTGGCATCCATTGCCTACTAAATTTGACACATGTATATCCTATAATTTAGCAATTCCAGAAATGCATGTGCTTGTGGACCAAAAGAAATTACAGGGTGATCATGGTAGCAGTATTCATAATAGCCAAGAACTGGAAACCACCCAAATTTCTGTCAACAGCAGAACAAATTGACTAAATCATGGAATATTCATACAATGGATTACTCTAGAGCAATGAGAATTAAAGTATTACAGCTGCCCTCAACAATATGGATGATTCTTACAAACAATGTTTAGTAAAAGATGTAACAAAAGAACATATGCAGTATGATTCCAATTATATAAAGCAGAATATCGGGAAATTTGGCCTATGGTATTATAAATGACACTAATTCTTTCCTCTTAGGTAAGGCTTCTGGTGAGTTGCTAATGTTCTGTCTCTTTTCCTGGGTGCTGATTACCTCATGAGAATTCATTGTCAAATGAAGATGGCCAAATCATCCTTCTGTATATGTTACACTTCAGTTAAAATAAGTAAAATAAAACTCAGGAAAGGATTTTGATTTGAGAAGAAATAAAAAGCTTTATGACTTGTATTGCCAATGTTTCTAGTTCCCTAGAGGACCTTTTAGAAACTAATGTCTACTTACAAAAGAAAAGAGTAAGCCTAATCCACAAATTACCATACCAATTTGCCAAAACAGTTCACTAGGATTGGAAGATATATATGCAGTGTTTCTATGAGAAATATAGCAATGAGGTCAACCTAATCCCAAATAGTTTCTGGTCTTAGAATGATTCAAGTGTTAATGAGAATAGAGAGCTGAGAATTCGAATTGGGAAGTGATGAACTTAACAATGTGCTTATTGGAGGCAATGGCTGGAGGAACAGGGCAAGGCTAATGCTGAGCAAGATGATGAGCTTGAGCTCATCTTTGGGATATAAAACTAAGGCTAAAGCAAAATTTCTAAGGATATCTGAGATGTGTGTTGCAAAGTCTTCCGTATTAGGTATATTCTGTTTAATATCACATTATGTAATCAGTAAAATATTGTTAATATAAGCATTTAATTTGTGCTAGTGATCAATAATAATTACTGAATTTTTGTAGTTCAGAATACAATTAGGAAATGTATGAACATGATATTAATGAGTTCAGATGTTAAGGCAAATTGAACCCCTCATTTTAAGGGGGCAGAATCTCTCCTTAGGAAAATATAAAATTAGTTTAACAAATGAAGACTCTACATATTTTAGGATCCCAAGAGACTTTTGTGAACAACTGGTAGCTAAAATGAGGCAGAAACAGATACAAGCTCTTAAACTAGGGTACTGGAAATAATTCACCACAGTTAAGGAATCCCAAGATGGGCTTGGCCTGAGAAGGTCCAGAGAGCAGGGTTCTGTTTCAAGAGAAGTTGCTCAAATCAATCTAATCTATGTCTCTGTAGCTAAGAGTCCAGTGCCTAGAAGCAAAATATTAATTCACACCCAAATGAAAACACTAGTTTGAACCATATAAAACTACTTTTATTATAGGTCAAAATAGCTAAATATTGGCAATTTCATATGATTTAACCTTATATATATATTTATATTATATATATTTACATATTTCATATATATTTAACCTGATACACACACACACACACACACACACACAAACACACAATAATGGTTAACAACATAAAAGGATCAGAGATCAAATGCTGAATACAGATGATGGCGGTCCACTCTTTGTAGACTGCTCTGATGACAGACAACACATGGGGGTACAAAACACACTTGCCCCACCTATTTTGCCAGTGTTGTAAGTTTCATTGAACCAAAGATAATAAAGCATTAAGGAAGACTGTTCTTAATGACTTAAGGGCATCTGAAAGTTACAACGATATTTCCCTTACCATGCTTGTGATTGGTAACTCTCTGGGAAAACCAATAGTTTTTTGGTTTTTGGTTTTTTACCTTTTAAAGATTGATTTTTGAGATCAATCCTGACACAGAAGTTTTTGAGAAAGGGGTGCCTTATACATTTAGAAATGCAACTCATGTATGAGCTAGTACACACAGAAGGTGGATGTGGTTTGATTCTGAAACCACATGACTTATTTTGTCATTCAATATCTGTCATTAAACAAACAAACAAAATAATCATGAAACTGGGCTTCATTATTCTCAGCAATAGAAACATAAATGTCTACTGGAATAGACACTGTATAATAGAAAACCTTCAGTATTGACTTTTTTTCTTGACAATTTAAAGAATATTTCTAGCTTTAAGACAAAAAAAAGTACATTTGCTTTGTCAACTCCAAAGCCATTGTTCTTTTAATAACAAGAATCTTGGCTTATGGAACTGAATTATTTAGCTACAGAAATTCTTAATAACTTAATTTCAGATACAAAAAGAGATTCTTTGATTCTCTAGCTCACAAAATTACAGTTTGTTTAAAATGCATGAAAGATGTAACTGGGCATTGGTGACCATTTTCATTAAATGAACTGTGACTTTACCAAGAAAAAAAAAACAAACTTTTGAGTTCCCAAGGGCTAGATTATTCAATGGAAATATATTTCTACTAGAATATCATAATTAAAAATAGCTAGGCTACCTTGGTAAAATTCATGCTTGTGCACAACTCATTTTTTCAATAATCATTTATCTCTTTAGAAAAAGTATTTACATAGTGAGATAATTTAATATAGGTTAGAAGACTCCCTTATTTCAGTTTTCATTTCTATTTATACTCCTGATTTATCAGTAGCTTATGTTAAACTCTTAAACACATTTGAATTTCTCCTTACATTCTTGCATGGGTTGGACTATCTCAAATTATGCACAAAGCAGCTTCACTGTTCACCTTGTAGATATCAACATCATTAACATCTTAGTGTAGTTATTTGAAAATCTTTAGCTCTGTAGCTTTTTTTTTTTTACATGATATCAAATGTTGGAAGAAAGAGTTTGTACCCCGAGTTCAGCAGAAGCTGGTTCCTGTTGGCATTACATCCTCCCTAACAATAGCACTCCTGCTACTGAATTACTGTTAAGCAGTGAGGTTGTCACTATATCCTATGAAGGCATCACAAACACTGACAAAAATGGAAACACAGACCTAATGATCACATTATCCATGTTTTTTTAAAAAAATTAATTTGGCATTTAATTTTTAGGCTGTGAAAAGAAATAACATTTGAGACATAAAGATCAAATGGACAGCAAGGAAGGGCACCTGGGTGGCTCAGTCAGTTAAGCATCCGACTTTGGCTCAGTGTCATGATCTTGAGGGGAGTTCGAGCTCTGCGTCCAGCTCTGTGCTGACAGCTCAGAGCCTGGAGACTGCTTAAGATTCTGTGTCTCCCTCTCTCTCTCTCTCTCTCTCTCTGCCCCTCCCCTGCTCACACTCTATCTCTCAAAAATAAATAAACATTGAAAAAATTTTTTTAAATGTAAAAAACAAATGGACAGCAAGGAAAAGTTCTTGATCTTAAAATCTTGGTTAATATCAATATGTAACTTCCTTCTTTGAAACAAAATAAATTTAAAAATGTAAGCTCTTTTTATTATTTAAACAACCAAAGGTTCTACTTTTACCAATATATGAATTTCCAAAGACTTTTTTAAAAACCAGTCAAAGTATGTTACTTTGAAATTGTATCAAAATGTTTACATCTATGTAATAAATGAGGTGAATTCAATTTGGCATATACAAAAAATCAATTAGTTCTCTATATCATATTATTTAAAGAAGAAAGTCAAAAGGACTTAGGATCTTTATAAAAGTTATAGAAAGTATTAGAAGAAAATAAAGGAGAAAAGAAAATTTTAGAATCTTAAGTAGAGAAAGTCTTCTTAAGCAAGAACCAAAAACCAGACACCATAAATCCTTGCTAGTCCAAATGTGGACTGTAGACCAGTGGCATGCACATCTCCTGGGAGCTTATTAGAAATATTGAGTCTCAGGCTTCATCCTAGGATCTGTGCTTTATAACAAAATCCCCAAGTGATTTGTATGCACAGTAAGCAGTTCTTCTCAACTCTGTCTGTATACCTTAGCATCACCTGGGGGAATATGCTACAATGTCACACAATCAGTTGGACCTGAATTTGCGTGCGTGCATGTGTGTGTGTGTGTGTGTGTGTGTGTGTGTGTGTGGTGAGGGGGGTCCAGGCTGCACTCTTTTTATAAAGGCTGCTCCATGAACTTAATCTGTAGCATGAATTGAGGACCACTATTCTTGAGAAAAACGAGTAACTCTTTGATGCTTGAACAACGTTAAAAATACAATGGTAGATTCAGAGAAAATATTTGCATCTTAGATGTAGCATACAGCTAACTTTCCTAAAATGTAAAGGGGCCCGTCAAATTAATGATGAAAAGATTTACAACACAATCAACATAATCAGTCACTGACCATATTCTGAACCTTCACAGAAGAGTAAAAACAAATCCCCAACAATCTTCTAACAGATGCTCAACCTTACTGATGATGAAAAAAGCATAACTTTAAATAATAGTGACATACTACATCCTTATCTGACTGGCTAAAATTAAAAGAATTGAGGGGTTCCTGGGTGGCTCAGTCGGTTAAGCCTCCAACTTTGGCTCAGGTCATGACCTTGAGGTTCATGAGTTTGAGCCCCAGGGTCAGGCTCTGTGCTGACAGCTTGAAGCCTGGAGCTGGCTTCAGATTCTGTGTCTCCTTCTGTCTTTCTGCCCCTCTCCTGCTCTCTCTCTCTCTCTCTCCCTCTCTCTCTCTCTCTCTCAAAAAGAAATAAACATTAAAAAAATTGATGACATTCTTTGTTGGGAAGGGTGCGAGAAAGTGAGAACTATCAATGGGAGTATAATTAGTATTTCTGTTTTTGAGGGCAAATGGACAATGCCTATCAAAATTATAAATGCACAGATAATTTGTAGCAACAATTTCACCTCTTGGAATCTTTATTATAAGGAATATTCACACAGCTGCACAAATATATATACATATGTATTATGAACAAAATTTTTAAGCAAACTACATATTGATCACTGCTTGAATGTTAACAATGGCAAAACTTCACTGAAGGAAACTATTCAATAGGTAGGGAATGTGGTAAGTCTGTGTTACCGACACAAGAGAATCCTTCTGATAAATTGAGTTAAAAGAGCAATTTATAGATTTTTGCTTCTTTTCTGTATACTTTTTGTTTAAAAATGTTATCCATAAATGAAAGGCCTGGCAGAAGGCCCACCGAACTCTTTAAAATCAGTATCATTTAGGGTGGATGATAAGATGGTGAGGCCAAGGGCCTACATTTTTAGTAATTACTCTATGGGATTTCTTTTCTTCTCTTTCTTTTTTTTCTAAACTGCATGCAATACTTTTATACTTAAAAACACATCTATAATGCTGCTTAAAAAGTTAATGACTCAAAATTAGTCTGTACGCATTACTGTAAAAGTAACGTTTTGGAGGTGAAGAGACAGAAAAAACAAATAAAATTTGGTCATTTTCCATTATATTGGGCAGTGAAAAAATAACCTATACAACTATGTAAATAAACTCTGAGAGTTTCCTTTAAAAACCAGGCTAATAGACTTAAATACTTTTAAATTTTAGATGTCATTTTATAATTTATTTTATATAACATAATAACAATAAACAAAGAAAGTTTAAGTGGGAGACCTAAGGTAACACAAGTGAAATTAGGTCACAAGAAATATGTTAGGCAATAGAATGTCTCCTAGAGAGACTCAGGCTAGGAAGTTCAAACTGCATTACAGCACAATGAGGTAAGGGTAGTGGAAAAATCTGGGATACCAAAATCATGTAAGTAACCTCCTGTATGCTCCTTACCAGTTCTGCAATCTGCTGCCTACATACCCACTTACTAAGAGTACAAAAATTAGACACTGGGGGTTTAGGGAGGGAATTGACCACAGAGAGGCAGAAAGAAACTTTCTGACTCAATGTAAATATTCTAGATCTTGATTTTGATGATGGTTCCATGACTGTGAGCCCTTATCAAAGTTCAAAGAACTGTGTACCAAAAAAGAGGGAATCACATTTCAATAAACTTGGCTTTAATAATAAAACATGTCAATAACAAACAAGATAAAACGTCTACCTCGAAGTCCAATATCTACTAAGTTGAAATGTCTTGAGAGGATAGAACATTAACATTTTATATTAGAAAACTTTATCTTAAAATCAGCCTACATAAATCCTCATTATTTTTAACATTTATTAGAAAAATATATATCCAGGAAGATGCAGAGATCTTCAGATTTCTTTATTGTTCACAGATGCACCATTCTTTCCCACTTGTTCCTGGAAACACTTGGCAAACTAAGACTAAATGTAAACAGGACTATGAATAATATATGTTGTGCTGTTTTAAAAATCTGTTCTTCCACTGTGTTAGCTGGGCAGTATGAACTTAGTATGAGAAATTATAAATATGAAGGCAGGCACTGGATTTTGATTTTTGTTCATTTTTATAGAGACTGAATTTGCATTTTACTGGATAATGGAGTCTCAAGTATAACTAAAATGTAATTTAAACTTCAGATTACTCCAATGTTTATATAACTGAAATTAAACCACATACCATGTACCAGGGACGTTAGCTTAAAACCATTTGTTAACACTGACAGTGCACATTTCTATGAAAATCTTGTTAATATAATTGTCCTTCCTTCATTCTCTTAAACAAAGAAGTGATTCTTCTTCCAATAGCTACATTTCATTATGTAAATGTTCAGTGACCTCCCCCAGAGTCACGTGTCACCTCAAGTGGTGAAGGTCTTGTGCTTGCAGATGTTATGTTTATGTTTTACAAAATTTATTGCTAAAATCAAAGCGTTTCATAAAAATAAAAATAAAATATTTCCCGAGGGAAGCAGTAAAGGAGAGGCATAATTCTTTTGCCCCTTCACTGACGTTGACATATTTCAAAATGAAAGCCCCCCACACACAAAATTAGCTTATAGAGGTTCCTAATTATTTGATAAGATTAATTTTATTTAGGATCCTCACATTCTCAATAGATTAATACACTAGCCATTTTTCCTAGGGCAGACACACAAAGTCATCATTTCCAATGCAATAGAACAAGCCCCACCCAAGAGGCTGTTAAGCCTGTATAACCTGCACTACACAGGAAGGTTTTACTGCTACAGCATCAAACCAATTTCAGAAGCAAGGCCACTTGAGAATGACAGATTAGCTTCTGGGAAGGTTGATTTAGCACAGTGGGGAGCTGGCTTAAACACTGAGAGGCAGAGCAGAAATACAGATTTCTCTGAATGAAAAGTTATTTTTCTATCAGCATTGCGAAGGGGAGAAAAATCTACTGGGTCACAGCCATTAACACCTGAAATTTTTATAGCTAGGTTTAATAAAAAATGTCATATAGAGATCAGATCACATCATTAAGCCTACAGAAAAAGACAGGGAAAGCATAAGTGAGATCATCTTCAGGATGAAATAAAAAATGATATAAAGGTAGCTGAGCTACTCATAAACTTTTTATATGGTGTTTCAAGCATAAAAAAAGAAATCAATGAATCAATGCAAATATATATATGTATATATACGTATATACGTATATGTATGCATATATATGTGTATATATGTACACACACACACACACACATATATATATATATATATATATATATATATATATATACCTTCCTTCTGATTGAATTTATAATTAAAATATTCACCCCTCCTTCAGATATTTATTCTTTGGTGAGGTATCTGTGGCCTATAGAGAATAACATAAGGACCAGTCTTTGAAGAGCAAGCTGGATTGAAGAGCAAGCTGGATTTGTTCAAAAAAATCTGCTCATAATAGATAAACATACAAAAGGGAGGCATCTTTACTCTGGCATAATGAAAAAGGCACACTGGCTCAGGAGTCAGCACATGACAGGTCTGAATTTGAGTTTTAGTTCTATCAGTATTGATATGGAGTCAAAGCTTGAGTTCTGGTGAAGGCATTATGGCCAAGTACCCACCCAAAAAGCCTGCATCCCAAATGCTACTCATTCCTCCTCTCCATCTGAGGCAACTGAATCCAAATGGAAAACATGTTAACAAAGTTGGCAAGAGCCAAATAAACCATCAATGTTCACTAATGGATGTTTTTCCTATAAAAGTTGAGTTGATACCTAGATTAGTCAAATTTGTAAAGACAGGAGGGGGAAATGGAGGGAGGGGGAAATGAGGAGTTAGTATTTAATAGTACGGTTTAAGTTTTGAAAGATGAAAAGAGTTCTAGAGATAGATGTGATGGCTGCACAACAATGTGAATGTATTTGATCCCACTGGATTGTGCATTTAAAAATGGTTAAGATGGTGAATTTTATGTTATGTTTATTTTAACACAATTAAAAATACAACAAAAAGAAAGTTTAGTTAAAAAGTCTATAAGGTCTTGTGTCCTAAACGAAACCTCCTATTTTCAACACACTTGGATCTAAGAGACTCAGTTTTGCAAAACAAATCTTGTTGCACTTAGTAAAGTAGTGACATATATAGGGAAAAATGGAAAAGAAGGAGATCTAGCTGAGATCTGTTCCTATAAGTCAGTTCTTGTCCAGCTTTACTGGACAAGGGGCCAGAAGGCAAGAAGAAACAATTGTGGGCAGTCTGGTAATCTTCAGGAAGAGGACATCTTGTTTTGTTAACATCGTACCTGTCTAACTAGCACAGTTACTGGATCACTGGCAGACCACAATAACAAGTTGTATAATAATTAAGTGAATAAATGTGCCTTCTAGTAAAATACACTCTGCTAATGGCCTGTGATCTTACTAATTTGATCACATTAAAAACACTCCCTGTCCTGAAGGGAAATAGGGGAGTAAGTTATTCAATTTCTGTGAGACTCAGTACCATCATTCATAAAATGCAGACCTAACCCCTGCCTCTCAAGGTTGTGCCACATAAATGTGTGTATGTGGGCTTGTGTGTACATATGTATTTATATATATGCATATATTTAAAATATGTATTTAAAATAATGTCTTACTTAGCACATTGTATGTACTGAATAAGTAATATTATTTCTTCATTATTGTCATTGTAATAAGCTTATTTTAACCAACTTTCATATAGATCTTGTCTCATTTTGTTTAGCTTGTTATGAAAAAAGTTGGTCCTCTGCCACTCAATATATGGTTTACAGCTATATCCCTGAGGTATCAACAATTTAAAGCCAAAGCTTTAATTACGAACCTGTCAGAGTCAATACAAGTCAATATATACATTGATTCATTGCTTTCTTCACTCATCCATCCACCAGCATTTTACCAAAGGCCTCCCATTGTTGGGCACATGCTAGGATCTAAAAAGGCCCTACTTTCCAGGTGTTTAAACTGAGGAGATAAACACAAAGGCAAATGACTGTGGTGAATGAAAAGGCAATGCTTTATGCTCTGGAATAAGGAGAAGAACAAAGTTTTAGAAAGCTTTTCATTCCAGGCTTGTTTGGGATCTCATTGCACAGGCTGCAGAAATCCATACAAGGCTTTTGAGCTGGGATATAATAAAAATATAGTGGTTAATTAGGAAGATAAGTTATTTCCAAATGGAAGGTGAACTGGAGGGAGGAAAGTGGGAGATTTGAATTTCTATCTTCTAGCACAAAGTTAGTAGCACTGGGGTTCACTTACTTCCTCTCACTCACATATCTTCACCTCTTTCCTTTACAGTGCTAATGAACAGTGAGATCAATTGCACAATGATGAACATAAGGCAATTTGCGAGCTTTGGATACTCTGAACTGTTCCAGCTATGTCATATTACCTAGTTGTGCCTTAGTTATACTCCCAGTTGTACACTTCATAATGGCTGTGCTGCCCATTTAACACTTATTTCTTAGACTAAAATTATTATAAATCACACTACCAATATGCAAGAATTTAAAAAATTATGCATCAGAGGGGTAAAGTATTGAAGACAGAAATGTTAAGTTCATCAAGTATATATCATATGCATCTTAATAGCAGAACATACAGGCATGCATAAATCTCTAGTCTCCCTCTGTGACTATACATTTACTGATATAAATGTTGGGAAAAATCTGGAGTACTTTTGTATAAGTATAATTCATGATTCAGTGAGCATAAATCAAAATCTCAGAAATGCAAAAATATCTAGAATCCCTTGAGTAGTATGAAACAGATGGCTAGTTAGATTTCACAAGTTTCTATGTATATGTGATTGGGATTTTATTTCTTCACACATACAATTCCACAGTTATGCCTTACCTCCATACCATACATATTGTAGAGCTAAAATGTTTGAAGAGTTATTATATATTATTTATTGTTTATATATATGTATATATGTATGTATACATATTATATATATATAATATACATACATATGAGAGAGAGAAGAAAACTATAAATTACTCCTTTATTTATTTATTTATTAAAAAAAATTTTTTTTAACGTTTATTTATTTTTGAGACAGAGAGAGACAGAGCATGAACAGGGGAGGGGCAGAGAGAGAGGGAGACACAGAATCGGAAGCAGGCTCCAGGCTCTGAGCCATCAGCCCAGAGCCCGATGCGGGGCTCAAACTCATGGACCGTGAGATCGTGACCTGAGCTGAAGTCGGAGGCTTAACCGACTGAGCCACCCAGGCGCCCCTCCTTCATTTATTTTTTAAATGTTTATTTATTCTTGAGAGAGAGAGTGCAAGCAGGGGAGGTGCAGTCAGAGGGGAGGGACAGAGGATCCAAAGCAGGCTCTGTGCTGATAGCAGAGAGCCCGATGTGAGGCTTGACCTCATGAACCATGAGATCATGACCTGCGCTGAAGCCAGATGCTTAACCAACTGAGCCACCCATGTGCCCCCATAAATTACTCTCTTATCCTACACGTCAATTCAGATGTTCTTCCCCAAGGCATAGTCGCCCTTGTGCGGGTCAAAAAGTGAATTTGAGAACTGTAATGGGTGGGAATTTTGGATTCAGGGAGTCAGAGAAGATAAAGAGAAAACTTGAAAACAAGAACCCAAATCAGAGCTATAAAAACCAGAAGTCCAATGTGTGTAAAAGGAAAATATGAAGACAGTACATTGTGTTAAAATTGAGTTCTGTGATTAAGAAAAACAAGAGGACAAAAAGAGAAAGAGGCAAGGAGATGTGAAGATGGATCTAAATCTGGTTTTAGGTAACTTCCTATGTATGTATGTATGTATGTATGTATGTATGTATGTATGTATGTATGTAGCGAGAGAAACCAATCCCCACCATTGCGAGCCATGCAACACAGCAGCTTCCTGTAGCTGCGGGAGGAGATGGTGACCTTAGAACAGATCATTGGCGCTAAGAAAACTCTCCTGCATTGACTCTTGGCTCCACTTTTTGGGCAGTCATTACTTCTCTGAGTCTCGTTTTGCATAATAATGGGAAAATAAAAAATGCCAAAAGGAAGGTAGTTTTACCCTTTTCCCAGTATTGTCCTCAGAATTCCATAAATTTATGTACACTAGAACTTTGGTATGTGCATAACAAACGCAAAGTAACAGCATTATCCAGAGGATGCATTACCCTCATCTTCAACATATCCCTCAAAATCGTTTTGACAGAATGATAAAGCAGGTAGCATATTCCGGTATAACTTCTCCATTTCCAGCACTGGCAATATAGATAGGAGTGGAAAGGGAAATACAAATGAAATATAAAAGATTTAATTCTTCTTGTTGAAGATTAGAGAGGCGACTTTCCCACCCCTAGACTCTACCCAACCTCCCTTTCCTTAGAGCATTTACTTCAGAAAACTTGTAATTATAAGTTCCTTCTCAGTCTCTTTGAAATGTACCTTAATCTTTTAAAAAGCTAAATACGCCTCTTGTCAGATTTAAGACCCAGGAATGTCTTTGTTAACGACCTGGGAGCTAGCCCTTTGAAACAGCATCATCAAAGAAGACAGGACCCCTATTTCCCAGTTTCTGTAGGAGGGCAGGAGTTAGAATCTGTTGGGTGCCTCACTCCAATACTACCTCTTGTGAGAAACGTAGGAGAAGTTGATTTATCCTTTGCATAAAGCCAATGAGCTAACACTAATAGTCTCCCCACTTACCAAGTAAATTTAGAACGAATTATGTCTTATAAACAGTGCTGTCAAGTCCTCTTAAAAACTAGTGAGGGTTTATCCTGCAATGTATACAATGGGCTGTATCTGCTTGACTACATAAAAGGGTGGGATTTCTTTTCGTCTTTCAATCTTTTTTGAGGCTTGCCTGTGAGGCACATCACATTCTGGTTTAATGGTTATTCAGGAACAAAACTGTTTCTTTCCCTTTGACCTTTGTGGAGAGGTTTTCTGGGTTGGGAGGAGATTTTGTTCTTAATTATCTTTCCCCCAACAATAGCACAGTGTTTAATATCACGGAATGGTGCTAGCTAGGCTGCCTGGGCTTAAAGCACAGCTTTGCCATCACTAATTCTATGACCTTTGACAAGTTAGCTAACAATTTAAGACTGTTAATTTCTAAAATGGGGACACTGATATCTAGCTTATAGGGACACCATGAGAATTAAATGAGAGAATACATATCCACATATTAAACAGTGCCTGGAACATGGTTAGAATGATATGGCTTTGTTATCAATATTATTCCAGTCATGCTACATAATTTATATGGTTCTGACTATAGTAAGCTAATTCAGGTAAGTTTACACAGTTTCAAAATGGGAAAGCACTTTAAGAATGCTCAGGTTCTAACTTCCTGACTTTCCGACAAGTGAAATGATTTGATAAAGGTTGTGCAATTTGGCCGAACAGGCACTAATATCATGGTCTTTTGATTCCTAGTTCAGTCCCTCCTCAGATATATAGCTCTCCTTTACTCCTAAGTTTAACTGTAAATTGATACACAGTTGAAAATACTAGAGCGTATATTTCTTTCCTTTCAAGGGAAGCATATTGTCCAGATAGGCAGGAAGAATTACATTGACAAGAAAAAAAAATGTTGAAATATAAAAAAATTCACTCAGTTCAATCTTGTTTTATTCCATGGCAATAGTTGATATACATTTAGTAGCAGGTCTATATAATGAATTTATTAGTGATAATGGTGGTGACTGCAATGTCTTCTGAGTGATAAAAATGTTAATGGTAATGCTAACGATGATCACATATACTGATGAATGGTGATCATGAAGTTGATGGAGATATGCTGCAATGACAAAAAGGACCCTTGAAAGGAAACACAAAAGGTCATTTATGTACACTTTCCTAGTCTAGGAATCTCCCTCAACATCCATGACAGATTGTCTTTCTGACTCTGTTCATACACTTCCAGGGAATATAAGGATCTCCGTATCCAATTTTTCAGATAATATTTTCCTTCTCTTTTGAGTCCTTTCCTTTTAATATTTTTTATGTTTATTTATTTTTGAGAGACTGAGAAACAGAGCACGAGTGCGGTAGGGGCAGAGAGAGAGGGAGACAGAATCAGAAGCAGGCTCCAGGCTCCAAGCTATTAGCACCGAGCCCTATGAGGGGCTCCATCTCACGAGCTGTGAGATCATGACCTGAGCAGAAGTCAGACACTTAACCTACTGAGCCACCCAGGTGCCCCAATTGAGCCCTTTCCGTTTAAACAATAAATTCTTCCTTTAATTCTATTCCTCTTGTGTTACCTCTGAGATGGTTTTCCTTGGTTCCTTCATATATATAACAATATGTAACATATATAACAATATATGTGATAGCAATACCTTCATATAACATATAACATATACCTTCAGCTGTTTTTGACTTTTATGATTCTTATTGTAATTTGTGTATCCTTATCTTATGGTCATACCAAAACCTCATAGCTCAGAATGCTTGTGGAATGACTATTTTCACTTCTATTCTTAGAAGTCAAATATACTTCCATCAATCTTTTGAGTCCTGGACCTAAACCTCATTCTCATCTGTTTAGAGGTTTTTTTTTTAAGTTTATTTTATGAAAGTTGAGCATAAACTGATAGCATTAAATACCTATTCCTTAAATTAGCACACTGTCACTTCAAATTTACCTTCACAAGATGTCCCTACCCCTCACTCCTTGCTTCATATCGTTCTCTGTTTTGGAAAGTGGCATCCTCTGCCCATCATGGTTTGAGGTCTTGCAATTCACTTTATCCCATTCCTCTTCCCTGGTGTCTAAATGTGGCGGTGATGAAATCTTAATCAGTTTTCCTCGAAGGTCTATGTATTTCATATTTGTTCTTCTGTCTTCATCTCTGTTACTGCCTCTCTGATTGTAATGGTAAACAATTCTTATTTGTTTCTTTCTTATTTGTTTTCAAGTCTTCTTATTTGTTTCCTTGACTTTATCCTCTCCAGCTCCAAACTAACTCATCCAGTATCTTCCAACCAATCGTTTTGCTGAGGCATTCTATAAAATGTGTATAAAACATGCACTGACAGTTTATTGCTTACGTATGACCACTTTGGGGTCCTTGTGAAAGTCTTACATTATCTTGGTTCCACTAAATTTATTGATCTCAATTCCATTATTCGTCAATACACACCTTCAAAATATTTAGACTGTTTTCATTTTTGTCTTTTATAGAACTCTCTAATATGTACTGTTTATTACTAATCTTAAATCTTTAACAGCAACAACAACAGAAACCTAGAGAAAAACACAGTCTATCACTAGTACTAAATTGTAACATGTTGCTTAGTCAAAATCTAACAATTTTGTAAGGTCCAACTTGAGTGCCACTTCTCCCAGGAAGCTTTCCATGAATATTCCATGAGAGCCAAAGCCGTCCAAGATCATTCTATAAAGTACTTCTTGAACTACTCCTTTCTTTTACTTAATGTTTATTTTATTTATTTTTGGAAAGAGCATGAGCAGGAGAGGGGCAGAGAGAGAAGGAGAGAGGGAATCCCAAGCAGGCTCTGCACCATCAGCACAGATGCCAACATGGGGCTCAATCGCACCTACAGTGAACAGAGAGAACATGACCCGAACCAAGAGCCGTTTGACAGACTAAGACACCCAGGCACCCTGAGCTACTCCTTTCCTAAAACTTTCCTGAGTTTGGTCTATGATGACCTATTACTATATAATAACACATTTTAAAAATGGATGTCCTAAAACTTATTGCATATTGTCATCACTAAAATACTTCAGGAAACTGATGTGGTCATTGTTCACACGCTTACTCTTTTTAATACTGTCAGTGATCAAAAATCATCTTTTGAGAGTGAACTGGATTTTTGGCCACAACAGAACGGAAGTCATAGTTAAGTCTGTGGAAAATAGATGTAATGCAATTACACAACCCAGGTAACATGATTTCACAGTGAAAAAAAAAAAAAACCAGAGTGTGACCCTGAAGCGATGTGTTTATTTATTTATTTTTGTGGAAATTTTAGGCCAGTTCCAAAGACAAATATCTGTAATGCCTAAGCTGCTTTCATATTACTCATTTGAAGGTGATTCTTCCTCATTCCCAGGGGTGGCAGCATTAGTATGTATTTGGTGGGTGACCCGGCAGGGAAGAAGCCCTTGCCCATCCCTGATCCCAGTATTGAATGTGTCCTGGTACAAGGGTTGGAATACTTGGGGGTCATTCATTAGCTAGTTTCTGGTGGTAAGCCAAGGGAAGGCAGAAGACTAGTTTGGTTGGCTTCCATTGCTGGGTCACAGTGAATTCATCCGGCAGCTGACAGCTGGTGAGGGAGTAGGGTAGGAGGACCCGTGTGGGCCAATGGGTGGCAAACTCCTGCTTGTGGGGCAGAGCCCCTGGGGCCTGTGAGGATCTGCACTGGCTTAAGAAAGCATCCCCACAGCTGTGGGATATAAATAGCACATTTCAAACAACCACCATCACAGGTGGAAAAAAGAGGCTGTGGAAAAAAGAAAGAAATTTTGTATTTTAATTTTAAAAGTGTTTTAAGGGCACCTTTTTTTCCTGCAGTTTGAACAGGGAGCCTTATGTTTTCATTCTTCACTGGGCAGGACCAAAGAGGTAGCTGTTTCTGCTTCTAGTCATCACTTCTTTTTTTTTTTTTTACATTTTTTTTAATGTTTATTGATTTCTGAAGGGGAGAGAGACAGTGTGAGTGGGGGAAGGGCAGAGAGAGAGGGAGACACAGAATCTGAAGCAGGCTTCAGGCCCCGAGCTGTCAGCACAGAGCCCGAGGCTGGTCTCAAACTCGCCAACTGCAAGATCATGACTGGCACAGACACTTAACTGACTGAGCCACCCAGGCACCCCATAGTCATTACTTCCTGATGGTTATCCAGGAATCCATTTTTGTTTTGTTTTGTTTTTGTTTGTTTTTTAGTTTTTAGTGTTTTACTTCTTTATTTTTTATTTTATTTCATTTTTGCATTCTCAAGGTAGTTAACATACAGTATAGTCTTGACTTTAGTAGTAGCACCCAGTGATTCATCTCTTACATATGATACCCAGTGCTCATCCCGAAAAGTACCTTCCTTAATAATGCCTGTCACTCATTTAATCCATCCCCCACCTCCTCACCCTCAGCAACCCTCAGTTTGCTCTTTGTATTTAAGAGTCTCCTATGGTTTGCCTCTCTCTCTGTTTTCATCTTTTTTTTCTTTCCCTTCCCTTATGTTCATCTGTTAAGTTTCTCAAATTCCACATATGAGTGAAATATGATATCTGTCTTTCTCTGACTTATTTCATTTAGCATAATACCCTCCAGTTCTATCCACGTTCTTGCAAATAGCAAGATTTCATTCTTTTTCATCACCGAGTAGTATTCCAGTGTGTGTGTGTGTGTGTGTGTGTGTGTATACCACATCTTTTCAATCCATTGAATGGTTGATGGACACATTTGGGCTCTTTTCATAATTTGGCTAGGGGAACCCTATAGCACTGTTGTGGGAATGCAAACTGGTACAGCCACTCTGGAAAACAGTGTGGAGGTTCCTCAAAAACTTAAAAATGGAACTACCCTGCGGCCCAGAAATTGCACTACTAGGAATTTATCCGAAGGAATCCATTGTTTTTGTTTGTTTGCTTGACCCCATTTGGACTGAATTCTAGCCTGATTGCTCTTATTCTTGGATCTCAGTTAAGTACCTTATTACTGATGGTAACATTTAAAAAATGACATAGAAGAGACACAATAAAAAATCGGAAGCAAATGTAAACCAAAACCAAACAAATGATAGCTCAGGAAAATATCCTGCAATAACTGAATAGACTTACATAGAGATGACTATTCTTAGTAAGGTTTGTTTAAATTGTGTTAGTCAACACTAACTGTGGATGACCTCTGGGAAGGGAATGAATAAACAGGTTATCTAATAATTATAGAGATGTTTATGTACAGACTAGATATGTTTTAACAGGTAGAATGATCCTTAAATCTCTGGAGAAATATCCATGTTGCAGAGATTTTAAGAATTCATTTACGCTGACAGTGTTAAAGAATTCCATGATACTGACCAAGAAAGAAGGTGACAGTCACAGATTCTCATGAGATAAATGAAACATCTGTTGTCAACCTGAAGTAATACTTTAGCTCCAGTTTTCAAATAGTGAATTCCCTATCCACTTGATCATTTTAGTGAATTAAAATAAGAACACAATTTAATTTGTCTGGTTACTTGTCCTTATAGATGGTGGAGTCTTCAGAAGTCTTTCTAAAAATTTTTTTTGATGTTTATTTATTTTTGAAAGAGAGAGACAGAGCGCAAGCAGAGGATGGGCCGAGAGAGAGGGAGACACAATCCAAAGCAGGCTCCAGATTCTGAGCTGTCAGCACAGAGCCCAACATGGGGCTTGAACCCATGAGCTGTTAGATCATGGCCTGAGCCTGTCAGATACTTAACCAACTGAGCCACCCAGGTGCCCCTCTTCAGAAGTCTTAAAGTGACTAGTTTCAGTAGCTGCAAGTTCCTTTAGCAAGTAGAGTTTCGTGATACGATGCAGCACTCCAGCCATCTCAGAAGGGAGTCTCATGGCTCTTTATGCTCTAAACCTGCTAATGAAAGCTTGGAGAAAATCCTAGTTTTTAATTCCATACAGCACTCTTTCAGCTCTTTTGAGACAGCCCAGGCAGACTGCTTTAAACCTTTTCATTTACTCTTGCATGACCCACTTTTTGCTACACGCCATAGCTCCATACTGATCTGAGGAATGCGTTAGCCACAGACAATTGCAATAAGCAGTTTTCCTGAGAAACATTTAGAACTCTCACTGAAATATAATGCACTTTTTTTTTTAACTTTTATTTATTTTTGAGACAGAGAGAGACAGAGCATGAACAGGGGAAGGTCAGAAGAGGGAAACACAGAATCTGAAACAGGCTCCAGGCTCTGTCAGCACAGAGCCGGACGCGGGGCTCGAACTCACGGACCGCGAGATCATGACCTGAGCTGAAGTCGGCCGCTTAACTGACTGAGCCACCCAGGCGCCCCTATAATGCACTTTCTAAAAACCTATCAAGGTCTTATAATATTTCTGGGCTCTGGCAGTATTTTAACTCTACTGATGGTTATTGGTGTCATCTAAATACAAACCAGTTCAACCGGTCGATGCGGACAAACTAAGAGCTTCCTGTATCAAAAACTGTGATGACATTTCTTTTTGTCATTATAAAACTCACATTCAGGTAAGTCTTGTTTATGTCACATAGCAAGTATGATTACAGATGCCCAGCCTTTTTATGAACATTGTTTACATTCAGAATAATCCTTTAGTAAATTGCCTAACATCTTCTTTTCTTTGAAAAGCCAACATTGTTGTGACAATAAAAAGTATTTTTTATAAAACTGTCAATATTATTTCTGTTCGATAGAGCAGATTGATAAAATTTTTTCATTCTTATACTCTCATTGTATCATTTACCCTTAAGGAAAAATATTATGCATATTATAAATATCATGAATATTCAGAATACAGGATTATTATCAACAACAAGGAGCTAATAATGCTTTATAATAAAAAAATGTAAGGGTGCCTGAAATATTATTTAATCTTCTGACAGCTCTATGAGGGAACACTAATATTCTAGCAACATTATAAATATTATATTTACAACAAACCTGTGATTTAGAGAGGCAAAGTAACTTGTCAAAGAATGCAGGGATGGCAAGTAGTAGACTAAGATATAAAACTCTAATTTGTCTTATTAAAAGCTAAGAATTGATTAATTATACCAATTAATATTACTAAAAGTAAGATTAGATTACATCTGAATGCTACAGATGGAAGCAAAATGCTTTAGGGCCAGAGAGGGTGGGCAGATACCTTTTCCCTTAGGCACCTGTATTGAATATTTTGCTAAAAAGAGAGAATTTTATATTGGGTGACCTCAAGAGGTCTGAGTCTTTGAAGATTAATTCTGGGTGGAGGCATATCTTGGACTGGGTGCTTTTGCCTGGCGGGTTGTTTTTAAATCTGGAATATCAATTAGGACAGGGATGGGAGACAGTCATAGGAACAGGCTGCTTAGAATTTGCAGTTAGCTGTATGTTTATGTAAGAATCTTGTGGGAAATCCAGACCCCCTTCTAGCTTGTATTACCCAGTAGCTCAGGATACAAAATGAATTAGAGATTCTAATTTTGCATTTACGTTTTCTCTTCTTCACACAATACACACAGGACACTCTTACCCCTCCCCAAAACCAAAAAAAAAAAAAAAAAAAAAAAAAGAAAAGGAAGAAAAAGGGAGAGAAGTACTTGAATTTCTTATGATACAGGTATATATTTTAGAAAGCTAATTAATTATTTATTGAAGGGTATATTCTACAAGAAAAAAATGCTTTCAAACAGTCTATGATGCTACACACACACACCTCATTAATTTAAAAACATGACTAGTACATGGAGCTCCTGGGTGGCTCAGTCAGTTAAGACTCCGACTTTGGCTCAGGTCATGATCTCGCGGTCTGTGAATTTTGAGCCCCGCGTGGGGCTCTGTGCTGACAGCTCGGAGCCTGGAGCCTGCTTCGGATTCTGTGTCTCCCTCTCTCTCTGTCCCTAACCCACTCGCATTCTGTCTCTGTCTCTCTCAAAAATAAATAAACATTAAAAAAAAAAATTTAAAAACTGACTGACTAGTACACATCACATAGAATAGAAAGGAAAACAATATCAATAGTTCCTACATTACTGATTATTATCTAGCAGTTTCATAATCTAAGAGAATAGCTTTATATTTATCAACCAATCAACACATAAAAGCTTATTAAAATATTTAAACTAAACCAGTGTAATGTATTACCAGATATATTGAAAATCATTGAATTTAAAAATGCTCTTGTTTTTAGATCAACTGATTATTTCCAGGTAGAACAGAATTTTATCTTTTCACTTTTTTACTCAGAATTTGGCCCACAGTGGGCACTTAAGAAATACTTGTGAATTGAGTACCAGTTATCTACATTAACATCCAAATGTAATATTGTTGGAAAGTCCCTTGGGCTTAGAATTTAAGACTTTGGTTCAATCCTGCCTCTACTGTTTGCCATACATGGGCCTTTGAGCAAACACTTAAAATCTCTGAAGCAGTTTCCTCATCTGCAAATTAAGAATCAAAGAATATTCAGAGTGCAGAGTTTTGTGATGATTAAATATTATTATACAATGTATGTGAAAGTGCCTAGCCTCGTCCATGAAAGACAGTAGGATTTCCAGATATCCTTATGAAGAACACAATAAATCTATGAAGCAAAAAGATGTTTTTTTGAGAGTGAAGAGACTTAAATTTCAAAAACATTTTCAATTCTAGAAACATTCCAGCTTTCCAAAAGATGACTTGATTGTTTAGCAAATAAAGAAAGTATGAAATGATTACCTTTTTCTCTTAGCTAGCCTGGTATACTCTTATACGTGTCACCTTGTATACTTCCCCACATTCACATACCAGCAACTAAAAGCTGAATCCTGGACATCATAGTAACTTCAAATTCAGTTTTTCAAAGGTATTGGTCTAGGTGCCAAAGATCAGATAGTGTTTTTGTTCTTTTTGAACTGTGAAATTAAAAGATTTCTAGTAAAGAAGGACCAGACCAATGAGTGTTGTAGCTGAATGAATACCCTGTACTCTCAGAATTAGGTACTATCTGTAAATTATTTAAATTACTCCTGTATATTTAGTTTAAGTTAACATTGAAAAGTTTAAATCTTCATTACTATCTAGTAGTTTGAATTTGTTTTTTTCTTAACTGAAAATGTATGAACATTGAGTTCCAAGCTGAGCTGTTGATGACAGAAATACCAATCATGCCCCCTAATGGGCTGACACATGGTATGTGTGGAACTTAACAAAAGTATAACGTCTCCACCTTCCTGGAAAATCTTGAAACCTGTTCAAACACACTGAAAAGTTGTTAGTGAAATAGGAAAGAGGCAGAAAAGTCTGATTTGGGTTCACTACAGAATCATAACTTAGTAAATCAGACATACAAGTGCATTGATCACATATGTCCAAGACCAAAGTATTGCAATGAACTCTTAAAGGCAAGAAGACTTTTAAAAGCAACACAAGACTGGGGTGGCTGAGTAGTACCCGACTCTTAGCATTTGGTTCAGGTCATGATCTCATAGTTTGTGAGATGGAGTCCTCCATCGGACTCTGCACTGACAGAATGGAGCCTGCTTAGGATTCTATGTCTCCCTTTCTCTGTGTCCCTTCCCCCCTCAGTCTCCTCTCTCCCAAAGTAAATAAACATTAAAAAAAAAAGGTAACACAAGACCTACTTCTAAGAGAAGCAGTATAGTGCATTGACAAGAGGACACTGCATAGGTTGTTCAGAAACACCATGGGGGTGTTTGCACTCACTTTGCTAAGCAAGAGTCTACAATCTTCTCATAGGATATATCTACATATCCTTTATGGTCAGCTAGCTGTCTTTCAAGCTTTTCTAGGTCAATTATGTAAATATAATCTATAAGAATTTTAAGCAGCTCAGTCAGTGTGTTGTTGGCAATCAACATATCCCCCTCTTCTCTTTAATCTAGAGTCAGTGTCCACAATCAACCATTTCATAAGATGAAGGAAAAGGCTCTCCCTAGAATAAGAATTCTAAATGAGATATGTCACCAGCAAAATCTACTTTAGATGCAAAAGGATCCCCGTTAAGATCTTATTATGATTCTTCCCTTTACCTCATATACAAAGAAATTACTTTAAAATTACCTAATTTACCTTGCATGTCACTCTTAGAATGCTGTAATCCAGATTTGTGGGTTATTTTTTATGTAATTACACAGTATAAAAAAGAAAGGTTAGACATCCGTCTTGTGAAAAAAAACTAAACTAAAATAATGAAATCTTCCTCTAGTGATGATACCCATTTAAGAGCCATCATTGTCAACATAATATAGCATCAGCTCTGGTTTCAGGTGACACTGTACTGTAAAGTGAAGCCAAATATCTTTTCTTGTCAGTCCAGCCTATGAAAATCATAGCTAGCACATACGGATAAGGCAGTGGGTGGCAGGCACTCTTGTTGAGTGGGAGGAAAGGGATTAGAAAGAAATGAGAGGTCATGAGGAAACTAATTTTCTGGAACATGATAAAAGCGGATAAATAAAGAGCAAAGGGTCTAATAATAGGATTCTGAATAAACCGTTACATTCTAAAATTCTGCTCAAATTTCACACTGGCCACAGCTCTCTGCTTACCACACCATGGCATGAAACTTGGTTAGAAACTTCTCGTGAAAGCCAAAAGGAAAGATAGATTCTAAACCATTTAAAGCAACACTTGCTAACAGTTTTGCATCGCAGTTTTATGTGGATATCTAGATGCTCTTCCTAGATATGGAGTGGAGGATTTTAAAAAGTCATAATGGTTAAAAGGGACAATCCTGGAGTTGACTGTCAGGGTTTGACCCCAGCCCCCCTGCTTCTAATTATGACCTCGAGGATATTTTTAAACCTATCTGAGCCTCCATTTCCTCAATCAGCCTTACATTGTAAGATGGGGCTATTAAAAATTCTTACCTCATAAAATTATACTGAGAAGGGAGAAGCAGCCCTAATAATGAGTGATATTGAATCTGTCAATGACTTTGGTGAGTTCCTCAGGATTTTACTTAGGAAAAAAAGTAAAAAAGTAATTGGGATATTTCTTACAACTCAGAGTGTGGCACAATTAATAATTTTTAAATAAAAAAATACAAATGGACATTTGCTATTTATTTAAGATCAGATTACAGGGTACTATTAAAAATAATGGGTTATTGAGCAGCTAGTTTCAGCCAGGTGGGGTATTATCACTAAATCACATACCACAGGTGAGCCCATCAAGATACTACTTCTGTTTACCATTGTACTGAGGATCTGAGGTAGTGTAACATTATTTTTAAAAATGCACAAAAACTTAAATAAAACAACTAAAATGTTGTTTTCTTGATTAATAGCTGGCCTGATAATGTAACCAGAAAATCCCAAACTATCCATAGATAAATTATAATCATTAGAAATAATATGCTGGAGATAAACTCAATACATAAAAGTCAATTGCCTGTTTATATTTCAAGACAAATAATTAAGAATTAAAAAAAATTAAAACCATACCACTTACAATAGTATCGAATCTAGCAAAAGAAGTGTAAGAATTATATACTCAAACTTTTAAAAATAATGAAGCTATAAACATAAACACCATGTTTACTGATTAGGAGATTCAATACAATAACAATGTCAAGTCTCCCCAAATGGGTTTCATGGAGCTGGACAAGCTGATCCTAAAATATGAGTATGGAAATGCAAATGGTCCATGTGGTTAAGATACTGTTTAAAAATGAAAAATAAAGATGGGAGGACTTGCTTTACCAAATAGCCATATTTATTATAAAGTTATAATAACTAAAACAGCGCACTATGACACAAAGAAAGGAAAATTTAACAATGAAATAGAATAAAGAATTTAGAAATAGATACTTTTGATTTGTGTACCTGGAAGCAGTGTTTGTGTAGAGGGGAAGCCTTTTAAAGAATGGTTCCAGAAAAATTATATATCCATATTTTTAAAAATTACTCTTGCTTCCGACCTTACACCATACTCAAATATCAATTGTAGGCAGATTATGGGTCTAAATGTGAAAGGCAAAACAAGAAAGTATAAAGCATAACATAGGAAATGATTTTCTTGACCTCAACATAGGAAAAGATTAATAGGACAAATAAAATTCTTGCCATAGAGGAAAAAATAGTTTTTTAACCACATTGAAATATAGAACTCTTTTTTTAACCAAAATATACCATTAAGAGAGTGCCAAGAGAAGACAAAGATGGGAGAAGATATTTGCAAAATATAAAATTTGTACCATTCATAATTAACAAAGGTTCATATCCAGAATATATAACAAATTCCTACAAAGCAGTGGACACATCAGAAATATGTGCATTTGTGTACCAAGAGATTTCTACAAGTATGTTCATAAGGGCACTCTTCATAACATTCCCAAATGTGGAATTATAAAAATGTCTGTCAATAGGCGAAAGAACAAATACATTGGGGCATATTCACACAGTGGAATGCTATGCAGGAATAAGAATGACTGATATATAGCTATCCACACAAACAAACAAAAATCTCATAAACATATGCTAAGCAAAAATATCCACATGGAATAGAGTATTTACTATGTAATCTCAAGTATATAAAGCTTAAAGAAAGGCAAAACTAAATTACAGATTATATGTATGTGTGCCTAAGGTGGTAAAACTATAAAGACAATTAAGGATGTAAGGACCATAGAAGTCAGGTTGCTTTGTGGAGAGTAAGGATTGATGATTTGAAGCAGTCATGGGTGGGCTTCCAAGATGTTGACAATGTTCTATTTCTTGACTTGGGTGATGTTTACCTGAGAATTCTTTTTAAGATAAATCATGGAATAGTATATCCTTTTTTTTTTTGCACACTGTTCTGCATGTATATTTTGCAATAATAAAACTTTTTTGAAATATAGAAGACAAGTTAGAGACCCCCAAAAGAGAGTCCAAAGTGAAGAAATGGACTGTGCTCTGGACTGAACTGAATCCTCCCCAGCTTCATATATTAAAGTCTTAACTTCCTAATACCTAATGTGATTACGTTTGGAGAAGGGGACTTCAGGAGATAAGTACATGTCTATGAGGTCATGAGGATGGGTCCCTCAAGACAGGATTAGTGCCTTTCTACAAAGAGACACCAGAGTGCTCATTGCCGCTCTCTCTGCCATGTGGGGACACATCTAGAAAGTGGCCATCTGCAAGCCAGGGAGAGAGCTTTCCAGAAACTGAACTCTGTCAAAGCTTGATCTTGATCTTTCCAGCTTCTGGACTGTGAGATATCAGTTTCTGTTCGAAATTGATATCTCACAGTTTAGCCACCTCATCTATGGTATTTTGTTATAGCAGCCCAAGCTTACCAATACAGAACATGAGAAAATAATTGCAGTACTTAGAAACTTACAAAAGGCTTGAATCCAAAATCAATAAGAAGAAGACGATGCAGCAAAACAATGAGCACTAGCGTGAAGAGGCATTTCACAAAAGGGAATATATACAGATGGCCAACAAACATGTAAAATAGCCCATTATTAATCATGGAAATGGAAATGTGAACTACAATGCCATAGTACTTACTCTACACCAATTAGGATGGCTAAAATAAAAAACTATTTGGCAAAGATAGAGAACAATAGAATCATTAATTAACTACTAGTGGGCATGTCCATTGGTTCTAATACTTTTTAAATTGACTTGACATTATATTCCTATTTTGCATTTTATGACCTAGTATTTCCAGTCATATACACAAACACACACACACACACACACACACACACACACACACACACACACATACGTGAATCAAGAGACAGGCACAGGATTGTTTCCAATAGTATTATTTATAATAGTCCCAAATTGAAAACAACCCATATATCCACACATTTGTGTGGTCTGGAGCAAGAATACAAATGGGGGCAATACACACCTCATGTTTAAAAAATTAAAAGCTAAAAACTTTAAAAGCTAAAAGCAAGATAACAAACCATATTAGGTTTTTTCTTAATTGTTGTTGAATGAATTATCACAAAATTAGTGACTTAAAATAACGCAGTTCATCATTATGTAGCTTAGAAGTCTGGAATGATGTGGCTGTTTTCTCTAGTCTGAGTGTTACTGGCCTGAAATCAAGGTGTTAGCTGGAATTGCATTTCCTGTCTGAGGATCAGGGTTTTGCAAACTCACTTGCTGTTGGCAAAATTCATTTCCTTACAGATGTAACACTGAGGTCCTGCTTTTTTGCAAGAATCAGCCAGGGCTGTTCTCAGTGCCTAGAGCTCACCGCATTCCTTACCACATGGCCCACTCCATTTTCAAGCCAGCATGGTGTTTCAAAACTCTTGTGTTTCAAATCTCTGACTTCTTTTTCTGAGACCATCCAAAGAAAATTCTCTGCTTTTATGGGCTTATGTGATTAGGTCAGGTCTAACTGGATAATTTTCCTATCTTAAGGTCAACCATGTGATGTAACATAAATTAGATTTAGCAGTAAAATCCATATTTACAGTCCCAGGGTTATGCAGGGCATGGATGCCAAGGGGGAGGAAAATAATTGGGACATCTTAGAATTCTGCTTACCACAGTCTGCCCTCTGGCTCCCAAAGATGAATGGACCTTCCAAATGCAAAATTGATTTGCAAGAGCCCCAGAGTTTTCAACCATTGTAATACCAGCTGAAGTCCAGAATGTCAATAGTTTAAAAGTCTAAAATCTCATTATCTAAATTTTCTCAACTGGTGTGGATGAGGCTCTTGCATATAATCTGCTGTATTATCTACAACTCCTGGGACACAACAAAAGAGATAACTTATGTTCCCCAATACTCTCAACATACAATGGTAGGACTGGAACAGTTAAAAAGAGGAAAATAAAAGGTAAAAGGTAAAAAGTGAATTTATTGGCCCAAAGTAGTTTTTTTTGAATTTTTTAATGTTTATTTTTGAGAAAGAGAGAGACAGAGCATGGACAGGGGAGGGGCAGAGAGAGTGACAGAGACACAGAATCCAAAGCAGGTTCCTGGCTCTGAACCGCCAGCACAAAGCCCAATGCAGGGCTCGAGCCCACAAACCATGAGATCATAACCTGAGCTGAAGCTGGATGCTTAACTGACTGAGTCACCCAGGCGCCCTTGGTCCAAAGTAGTTTTAACATGCAGCCTGGTGAACTCTAGCCATAGTTCCTGGATGAGGTTTCAAGGCCTGGGGATAATTCTCTGTGGCTTTCAGCTCTGCCATCTGGTTGTCAGCTACACTGTTGGGTTCTTGATTCCATCCTCTCACTCATTCTTCCATTTCCATGCAAGGTAGCACATGTTTGGAGCGGAGTAGTTCAATTATTTTGCTTTTTGATAGTATTCTCTCTATCCTTTTCATTCCCACGTTACCAGTGCTTATGCTGATAGAATATTCTTCAGAATGTTGTGAACCTTGCATGAATTTCACTGGCTTTCATTCCATTAAGCAAAGTCCTATCTACCAATATTTTAAAGGTAATTCCTTCTATATCTATGGCTTCTGCTAAGATGTCTGAGGAGCAAGCTTCCTAAGAAGACATCCTCCAGTTTCTGTCTCTAAGTCTGTGAGATACACCCTTAATCTCTTAAAAGAGCAGTATGTACAGCTGAATGCTCTGATTTGATTTTTCTCGTTTTAGCAAAATTCGTACAGCCATATTCTCAGCTTTTTTGGGATGCCATGCTTTTAGAATCAATCTCATAGCTTTTTTGTCTTTTTGCATCTGAATAGGCTGGATTTTCCCACATCATCAAGTCTCCCTATATGGTTAACTCTGCAGTAATAGAATGTAACCTAATGATGGCAGTAATTTGAATCATATTCACAGTCCCAAGGATAATGCCAGTCACATACACCAGGGGGAGACAGGAAATACTGGGGACCATCTTAGAATTCTGCCTACCAAAGAAAGTGTTAAAAACATATCCTTTACTGTTATGTGGGTCCTACAGACTTCGTGTAGCTTGAGGCGTGCCAGAGTACTGTCATTTAAAACACAGAGCCAGAGCAGACATCATTCCTGCTAAGGTCTAAAGGTGATGAAGAACAGTAGAGTGCATGAATACATTGTGATATATTCATAATGGAACACTCTACAACAATGAAGAGGGATGAATGAAAGTACATCACAGATCTCACAAAACATGTCACAATTTAGAACAAAAATCACACAATATATGCTTAGGTGATAAACTTATAAATCAAGGCAAGCATTTACTATCACAAACATCATGATAGTAGTTACCTTATGAAGTGGGTGACAGGATTGGTTATTAGGAGCAGTCAAGAGAGGGATTCAGGGTGCTGTTACGTTCAATTTCTTGACTAAGGTAGTAGTCACTTGAACATTTGGTTTGCAATAAATTATTTAGCTGAACACAGAATAAAATTTTTATACTGTTCTCTACATGTATTATATGTCATAATAAGAAAGGTTAAATACGTAATGAATTAAGAAAATACCTTGCAAATGACAAATGATTTGGTAATGAACCAACATCGAATTAACATTCTCATTCTCATAATTAAATTGATTTTAGTAAAACACACTTCTTATCTCTGGTAACCAAAGAATGAAGGGAAAAGACAAATTTCTAAAGATGAAAACAAATTAACAGAATGCAGGTTTTAAAGTATTCTGACAAAATTACATTTGTGTCTTTTAATAATTACTTTTTTATGAAAATTAATTCAGATATAATTCCCTTAGTGTTCTTTAAAGATATGTCTTTTAGAAATATATTAGATGTGATTTTAATCATGTTTCTTAATATATTTAATCAAAATTTCAATTGTGGTACAGAAAATTTTTTTCCCTAAAAAGTGTGTTTTGCTTTAAGAGGAAGTATTCCCTATGCTGGGTCCAACTGCATATATAAATTATCTGAATTCAAGTAACATTTACAAATGAGTCTCTGGGATACTTCACTTGAGTCCTTTTGAGGAGGTGTTAATGAAACGCAGTGCCAGGTTTAAAATCAAGTTACATAGCACATGATATAATTGTCCTCCTATAAAATGCTAATGAATAAGATCAGATAGAAAGAATTTTAGTGGGACCTTTTATCTTCTATTACATTGACTGCTTCATATAATTTAATTTCACTTTATTTCAGCCCAACATAAAATGAAGAATTCCATTGTCTGCTTAGCTGCTGTTTCTCTTGATATTTGAAATATATTTAATTATACAAGGTCACATCTGAAAAGATAAAACTCTCTGGAGAGAATGTAAATGAACTTTCCACTATCGGATCACTTATGAATTCTTTATTACCTTAGAATTACATGATATTATCCTAAAGTGACATGAAATGTCTTACTTCTTGTCTTGCCCATTCCTGGAATGGCACTGGAATATTAAAGAAAACTAATGGTTCTGAGAATTGGCTGCTCCAAAGGGTACACGTTTTTGTTACTCGTGCTTTGTAGTTGGCAGGCCACAGTGGAGAAAGCAGTGAGAACATGCTGGCTACGTTTCGAAACTAGAGTTATGGATATACTTTTATGATGAGGTTCTAAAAATTATGGCAAACTGTAACAGCGGTTTGCAGTGTGTTAGAGATGCCAAAGTTCTGTTTATGGTAAAATGTTTCATACCAACTGTTAATTAGAAGAATTTATCTATCACTCAATTACTGAAAGGCTACTTGCAGATTGTGTCTAAAGAGTGCAATGATGCCAGCACAAGACGAAACAGAAGCTCCCTTCAAGCTTAGTATTCCCATTTTAATTGCTGAATAATTAATAAAATGTGTAATCTACTTACATGCTAGTCTATGCCATGGCCTATAATTTTATTCCAGATATTATAATCTATATTTCTGTATTTTTAGCAAATATCTATCTTGAAATTATGAACTCTGAAAAATTACATTCTTGCAAAACAAGGAAACATCTTCTTTGTTTTCCCTCTAAACTCCCACAACTTTTAATTTTTATACCTGTTTGGGAAAAAAATTCACTTTGAGCTAAAAGTTCTTGAGGCAATTCTCACTCAAAGTGACATTTTTGAAAGCAGCATTTTGCTGCTTTGGTGTGTATGTTTGTGTTTTTGTAAATATAAGTAAATAGTGGATCTATGAAATATGTCTATTGAATAGTAAGTTTGACTATTTCACAATAAAGGAAATAGTAACTATATCTATAACATAACCAAAGTATAAGAATACTTTAGTTGAATTTCTACATTAGTTTACTGAACATTTATTCATGAAAATACTTCTCCTTCCCAAGGAACAAGTTTAATTTTGAAATCAATATGAAACTCTCATTACACACCTACATTCCTCAAAGTGGAAAATAAGAAATGCTGCCTATGGCAATAACTCTTTACATAAATTCAAATATGTTTAATCCACTTGAAAAGATATTGGCTCAAAATGTATGGCTAAGAGAGTTTTTAAAAAGGGAATAAAGAAGTGAACAAACAACAACAACAACAACAAAAATCTGGGCCAAAGGTTTTAACAGATCTCTCGCCAAAGAACATATACAGATGACATATAAGCCTATGAAAGATGTTCCATCTCCTATATCATTGAGGAAATGGAGATTAAACAATGAGATACCACCACACACCTGTTAGAATGGACCAAGTCTGGAATATTGACAACGACAAATGCTGACAAGGTTGGTGAGCAGCAGGAACGCTCATTCATTGCTGGTGGGAATGAAAGTGGTACAGCCACTTGGAAGACAGTTTGGCAGTTTCTTACACGACTAAACATACTCTTACTGTGTGATCTAGCATTCACATACCTTGACACTTATCCAAATGAGTTGGAAACTTATGTTGAAATAAAAACCTGCACGTGAATGTTTATAGCAGCTTTATTCATAATTGCTAAAACTTAGAAGCAACCTCCTGTCCTTCAATAGGTGAATGGATAAACAGCAGTACATCTAGACCATGGAATATTATTTGGCACTAAAAAGAAATGAGCTTTTACACCATGAAAGAACATAAAGGAAACTTAAACACATACATACATTACTAAATGGAAAAATCTAATCTGGAAAGTTTATATATTGTATGAGTCCAATTATATGACATTCTGGAAAAGGCAAACTGGGGAACAATAAAAAGATCAGTGGTTGCCAGTGGTTGGGGGTTGTGGAGTGGAAGGCGGGATGACTAGGTAAAGCACAGAGGACTTTTAGGGCAGTTAAAATACTCTGTATGATACCATAATGATGGATACATATTATTATACACTGTCCAAACTCACTGAATGTAAACCAAGAGTGAATCTTAATGTAAACTATGGACTTTGGGTGATTATGACGTGATAACATAGGTTTGTCTATTGTAACGAATGTACCATTGTGATGAGGGATGTTGATGATGGGGGAGGCTGCTCATGTGTTGGGGCAGGGGTACCTGAGAAATCTCTGTACCTTCACATAAAGTCTGCTGTGGATCCAAAACTGCTATAAAGAATAAAGTCTTCATAACCATGACAAGAATAGCAAACCCTGGTTTTTGGAGGTAGTTCACAAAATACAATCTGTTTATTTAGTGTTAAATGGATGCGAGCATTAATTCAAAATGTAGTGCTATTTGGAGTAATTTCTATGAATGGTGGTTGAGTCAAGGGAGAACAGTGTATAAAAAGGGGGAAAAAAGAAATAAAATAAAATGAAAAAATATTCTCTATCCACTATGATTATTTTGGAAATGTAAGATACAAGGCATCTAAGAACGCAGCATGGCCCTGTGAAGAGCAGTAGACCACATGGTAGAGATTTGTGTTAGGTCCTTGCTTTGGCATCGATATGCTGACATTAACTTCTTATAATATTGGATTTGTCATCTAAACATGAGAATAAGAAAGCCTGTCACATTGGGTTGTTGTACAGTTTAAGCGGGATGATGTTTTTGATATTGCTTTAGATTTATAATCTTCTCACATCTAAAACATTACTATTAATAACGGGTCACTTTAAAAAATGAAATATTCTTTCAAGGGGTTATAATTTAAGTCTTTATGAGTTCACACTATAATTATTTGCTAATATTTTCACTGAAAAGTTTGGTTCAAGGAGAAGTCTTACCCTTGATGTTCTTGTGATAACATCATAATTTAGTGGGACTATTAGAATTGTTTCTATTTTCTAGATGTGACCTTTTAAAAAGTGATTAGTTTCTTTGATAGGTCATCAAGAACTGAACAATATGAAGTATAAAATTTACTTGACCAGCTGAAAAAAAAAAAGAGGCAAATAGCAGTAGAGATATCTGAGTATTTAAGACTGGCAAGGAACCCAAATCAATTTAGTTCAGTCTATTTTACCTGGTATTTCTTATCAAATTACTTTAATGTAGCTACACTATTCCAGTGAAAAGACAGAGACCCCTTGGGTCCCCGGGGGGGGTCAGTCAGTTAAGTGATTGCCTCTTGGTTTCTTCTCAGGGCATGATCTCACAGTTCCTGAATTCAAGCCCATGTTGGGCTCTATACTTACAGTGCAGACACTGCTTGGGATTCTTTTCCTTTCTCTCTGCCTCTTCTCCACTCTCTCTCTCTCTCTCTCAAAATAAATAAATGCACTTAAAAAAAGACAGAGACTCCAAATATCCTTATAAATGGAAAAGACTATGGAATTCATAGGTACTGGATAACAACAATAAACAAAAGAGAGAGGCAGTGGGAGTAGAGAGAAAGAAAGAAAAGAAGAAATCTTTATTCAATAATGGCTAATCCATTCTCTTGTGAGATGATGCAAGCATTATTTAGTAATAAATTTTTCACATTGATGGACAAGAGATTGGTCAATTACCAGTTAGGGAAGTTAGTTATGTATGACTTTATTGTGAGCTCTGTTGCTTTCTTGCTTTTGCTAGAAACTATACCAGCCATGCATATTTATCACAGCTACAAGGAAAGTGACTATTCTCTCTTTTCTTTTCTTTTTCTTTTTTTTTTTTTACTTCTTTTGTGTGGAGGAGTTGGAAAGGTGTGTGTGTGTGTGTGTGTGTGTACTAAAACACATTATTAAAACATGAAGTTGTGACAGGCCCTGATAATGTACTTATATTTCACCATTTTCAATGCCAGGTTTTAGTTGAGATTATAGTTCTTCTCCATATTGTAAATGCCGTTCAATGGCCTTTCCTTACAGTATCATCAATTTGCATATAGGAAAATGGTTTAGAGAATGGAGACTATGCTTTTGTTTTATTTTGCTACACTCAAACTCACTTCCACAATAATGCAGTAACATTAAAAATAATTTTTTTAACGTTTATTTATTTTTGAGACAGAGAAAGACAGAGCATGAACAGGGGAGGGTCAGAGAGAGGGAGACACAGAATCCGAAACAGGCTCCAGGCTCTGAGCTGTCAGCATAGAGCCTGACGCGGGGCTCGAACTCACGGACTGCGAGATCATGACCTGAGCCGAAGTTGGCCACTTAACGGACTGAGCCACCCAGGCGCCCCTGAAACACCATTAACATACCAGAATGGATGCACCTTAATTACTTACACTTCTATTATATTATTCTCTTGAAAAGTAATTGAATTTATTTCTCTCTATATGGATATTTAAGTCTCTTTCAAAAGACTTCAGAAGTTGTTTGGTAATGACTCTGAAATTTTACCTATTAGAAGTTATAATGAGTTCTCAATTAAAACATGTATTTCATGGATAAATATCTGACATGAAAATCTGAAACCAAAGAATCAAAAGGATGTCCTGAATCACTGTAATTATAGAGAGGAAGACAGAAAGACTCGATACACACACACACACACACACACACACACACACACACACACACACACATGAACATACACACGCACATAAAGAGAAAGAGCTTTAGGCTGCAGAATGGCACATAATCCTAGCATCATCATTTTTCCTATTCTCCAGAGTTTAAGAAAATGAGGAAAAGTTTGTATTACATATGAAAAGGGTTCTAGTACAGCTTAGAAAAGAATGAGTCTACAATATATGCTGTTTTCCTTAAAAAACAAAAGATGGTTAAGAATTTATTAAAATCAAACCCATGCATCTCACTTAAGGCTAAATTATTTATCCAGGAACTTTTCCTTCAACATCTTCACTTGGCTTATTAATTTTTAGGCATTTATGAAACACTTTCCCAAGAATTAAGAAGGGAAATAGATAAAAATAAAATTAGCAAACTTTCCTATTTATCACTTCCTTCAAGATTTTATGATACTATAAGCTAGAGACTATTTAATACATCTCCGGGATCTTTTGGTGACCCTAATTTCATTATTTAAAAAAGCAATATTCATTGTCTTATAAGCTTTTATGAGCATAGTGAGGTAGATACTTGATATTAAAACTGTTCTGGAAAATTCAAAACCATTGTTGTTTTAGGTATCAGCTATAGAACCTATGACTACTCATATGTTTTCTAAGGAAACATATAACTGATCAACTTAAACTTGGTACACTTTTAGGTCAATAAGAAGATTAAAATGGTTGTCAAAAGTAGGACTTGAGATAAGTTGTGGATTTAATTCTTTCATGCTCTCCCTATTCTATTTAGCCTGCAAAAGTATTAATCTTATTTGTATTAAAATTATTAGTATTATTAATATTATTAATTAGTAATTGTTAGTAACATTATTATTATTAATCATTAATAAACTTGGTATAAAAACCCTTTGTAATCTGTTTACTCCCCTACTCCCTTAGTTGCAAGTGTTAAAAAACAAGCAGTTTTTGTATGGTAGTCATTTCAACTATTAGGGACAGAGGACTCATTCTGATCTAATCACCCACAAAATTGTCAATGGTATGACTGTAGAAAGGATACGTTCTATAAACTAAAATGTGGAGCATTTTTATTTTTATTTATTTAATTTCATTATCTCTTTTTTGGAGGATTTTTTTCTTTTTAAACTCTAGGTTGAGCTGGTAGTAAAAGCACCTATTGACAGTGAAAGCCATTGACAGACAATATAGACCCGATGAAATCATTTTATAGTGACTTTCGCAGTTACACCACCTTTTTAATGGGTTAAATAAACAGCATACAACCTGAATGTTTTTGTAAGCACAAGCTCTGTATGATTCTACTAACAGAGGATGAGTGATTCTGAGTAAGTCCAAATATTAGCCAAAATCTTAATGTGGAAGAAATGTTCAGTCCTATATTGCTCTCGTGATATCTCTAATTTGAAAGCATGAATTAAACTTTCTATTCCCTATCAGCCATGGTATAGATATCTGAAATGGATTTCAGCCCCCAAACTAAGATGTGGGTTTTGCACTCCTAATGTAATTTTCTTTTTAAATGTTAATTTGGTAAAATACACGCAATATACAATGTACCATCTTCACCATTCTTAAATGTACAGTTCTGAAGTGTTACTTATATATTTGCATTGTTGTGCAACCAATCTCCATAACTCTTTCCTCCTGTAGTTCTGAAACTCTATACCCATTAAAAAACCAGCCCGTTTCCCCTTCCCCCAAGCACCCGACAGTCACCATTCTACTTTCCGTGTCTTTGAGTTTATTCTAGATACCTCACAAAGATGGAATCACATAGTCTTTGTCTTTTTTTGACTGGCTTGTTTCACTTAGCATAATGTCCTCATGTTTCATGCATGTTGTAGCACGTGTCAATTTCCTTACTTTTTGAGGCTGAATAATATTACGTTGTCTGTATGTACCACCTTTTGTTTACCCCTTTATATGTTAGTGGACACTTGGGTTGCTTCCACCTCTTGACTATTGTGACCAATGCTGCTATAAACATGATCTTTGAGACCCTGCTTTCAATTGTTTTGGAAATATACTCAGAAATGGAATTGCTTGATTACACATCAATTCTATTTTTAAGTTTTTGAGAAACCACCTTTCTGTTTCCTTGTACAATTTTCCTTATTTTTTTTTTTTTCATGAGAACAAGGAATAGAGAATCCATTAAGAAAACTAAAATCTTTCCAAAATGTTTGTTTGGAGACAAGCATCATATAAAAAAGGACTTTGGTAACAACTTCCAATATGTGAGAACCCAAAGGGAGTTTCTTAGGTGACTGCTACACTAGCTTAAATGAGGAGCTTGTTATAAATACGTCTGTATTTCCAGGACTCTGGAATTTCCAGGGGGAAATTCTGATTCAACAGGTCTAGTTTGGGATTCAGTTATGTGTGATTTTAACAAATATATCAAGTAACTTGGATGGTGCTTAACCACTAAATAGCATTTACATAACTAATATTTAGACAATGGTTTCCACATTTATCAGGTTAAAATCTCAGTAAAGATCTATTTTGTGCTATCAGAAAAATACATAAAAGTACTGGGCACACAGGAGTGATTAAAGCAAACATTAAATTTATCTGCATGTAATTTGCAGTGTTAGTAGACAAGACTTTGTGTGTGTGTGTGTGTGTGTGTGTGTGTGTGTGTGTGTATTCATGTTAATGATAAATTTGAGAGCCAAGAGCACCTAGCCTCTGAGTTGCAGACGAGGGTAATGTGGGGAGGCACAGCTCTGATACAATGAGACCAATTATAACCATACTGTGCTGTGCCACCTTAAACTCTCCTGAAGAAGTGAAATACTCATTTCTCTAGTGGTGGGAGTATTGGTGGTTGATGGCTCTTCTCCAAAATTGCACTGGATCCAACTTGACTCTAGTGATTGGCCAATGGAGGTGCCTATTATAAAGGCCTGTCTCCCTTGCCTCAAAAGGGGTTAACTCTGAGGACAGCTTCAAAACTCCCCTGACCCCTCTGCTGTAGTCACTACTCTGTTTAATCCTGCTTCCTTTACTGCTAGAGGGGTGTTGGACCTGAGGGCATGCCCTAAAAGCTGAATGCAAGTCAGTGTCAGAGTCTGTTTCTGGACAACCTGGCATGAAATATTATAAGTAACCGGAAAGAGGCCTAGATTCTGGAAACCAGACTAAGTGGATCTCAGAACCACAGGTTATCCAGTGATACAATGCACAAGACCAGGACAGCTTTGCCCCATGGGCCAGTAAGGCAGGTAGAGGATGACGACCAGAAACCCCCCACGAAATGTCAGCAAAATAAGAATGGATAACCCTTGGGGAGGTGGGAAAACTTTAATAGATTAAATCCTAAATTGACTATTTTTTTTTTTTAAAGAGAGTGTTCCTTTGGCCTCTCCTTTCTTTTTTTTTTTTTTTTTAACATTTATTTTATTTTTGAGACAGAGAGAGACAGAGCATGAACGGGGGAGGGTCAGAGAGAGGGAGACACAGAATCCGAAACAGGCTCCAGGCTCTGAGCTGTCAGCACAGAGCCCGACGCGGGGCTCGAACTCACAGACTGCGAGATCATTACCCGAGCTGAAGTCGGCCGCTTAACCGACTGAGCCACCCAGGTGCCCCAAATTGACTATTTTTAAAAACAGAAATGGTAGGGTTATTTTGAATTGGCAAAAGAAGCTTTTCTCCATCAGTAGAAACGAGGGTTTGTGAACTAAGTTGGGTTCAACTGTAAAGAAATAAGACAATCACCGTTTCGTATATCTATGCTTTACTACTGTTTAAAAGTCACCTCTCCTATGCATACAATATTTAATAAGAAACACTGCTGTATGTCTGCTATTTTCTCACCACACCTTTCCACAAAAATTTTTTCTATACTTCATCTTCCATTTTTATTTTCCTAAATATCTTTCCACAAATAGAAGTCATGTTTGTGGCCAGGGATGGTTTTTAAAATACCTAAGTAAAGACTCCAGGCCAGGTCATACTGGTGCGTCTGTTTGTTTTTTTTAAGATTTATTTATTTTTGAGCGAGAAAGTGCAGCAGGGAAGGGGCAGAGAAAGAGGGGGACAAAAGAACTGAAGTGTCCTCTGCGCTGACAGTAGGGAGCCCAGTGTGGGGATCGAACTTACCAGCTGTGAGATCATGACCCGAGCTGAAGTCGGACACTTCACTGACAGCCACCCAGGTGCCCCGGTTATGTGTCAGTTCTGATTATTCCTCAATCTGCTGAAAATACAGTCACTGAGCCCGCCAAAGATCAACTATTTACTGAACACAATAGTGTTTCATAATTTCCTAGATTCTGCAGTATGATGTGACTTCTATACCATTCTTATTAAGATGTATCTAAATAAAGCAAAGTCTTCAACCCCACACAGAAATGTTTTCCATGTACCATTGTTCTTACAATATAAACACCTCACATCTATCATTTCCTTTCTGTGTTTCCTCGAATTTTTATCACTTCTTTTAAATATTTATTTTTGGGGAGAGCACAAGTGGGGGAGGAGCAGAGAAGGGAGACAGAGAATCTGAAGCAGGTTCTGCACTGACAGGCTAACAGCAGTGAGCCCGATGCGGGGCTTGAACTCATGAACCATGAGATCGTGACCTGAACCAAAGTCAGATGCTCAACTGACTGAGCCACCCAGATGCCCCAAATTTTTATTACTTCTTCCAGGACTATGTCAGTAATTGCATAATTACTTCCCTACTTATATTTTAAAAAACCCCAAAACTCTTCAAACAATCCTCTTCATTTGTTCGCTCATTCAGCAAATGTTTATTGAGCATGTACTATATACTGAGCACTTTTCTTTCTTTTTTTTTAATTTCTTTTTTAATGTTTATTTATTTTTGACAGAGAGAGAGAGAGAGAGAGCATGAGTGACGGCATGAGCAGGGGAGGGGCAGAGAGAGAAGGAGAAACAGAATCTGAAGCAGGCTCCAGGCTCTGAGCTGTCAGCACAAAGCCCAACGTGGGGCTTGAACCCACAGACTATGAGATCATGACCTGAGCTAAAGTCGGACACTCAACCAACTGAGCCACCCAGGCACCCCTACTGAGCACTTTTCTGATGCTGGAGAAACAGTGGGGAACAAGACCGACTCTGACATTGCTTTTGTGGTACTTGCATTTTACTCATAGGTCTTATCATTTAACCAGCAAACTAAAAAACATAATAGCCATGCAGAAAGTTAAAATAGATGATAGCAAGTGACTTAGTGACTACATTAGGCAGGTGAGTAGAGAAAGCCTCTCATGTGATATGAAAGTTAAGCTGAGATCTGAAATAATAGAATCCAGCCATGCTCTGCAGGAAGTGTTCGTGGAAGAACAGACAGTTCATGTAAAGGCCCTAGAGAATGAATAAGCTTGACATGTGTGAGGAACCATATGACTCATGAGTAATGGTGAGGAAAGTGGAGAGAGGGGAAGTTAAGGCAGAAGGAGAAGCTGGATAATGCAGTGGCTTGGGGGCCAGAATGACGGCTTGGGTTTTAAGTGCAATGGGAAGTCATTGGATTGTTTTCAGCAGAGAAATGCAAAGCAGATTTACTTTCAGGAGGATGATTCTGACTGCTGTGTGGGGAATGGGTGATAGACGATCAAAAGGGGAAGTTGTGGTTGGCCAGGAATCTGTCAAACAGGATAGAAACTTGGCTTGGCATGGTGATAGTGGTGGGGATAAGGGAGGGAGCATTTTTTGGATGTAGTGTCAATAAGACTTGTTGATGAAGTGACTTTAGAGCACAGCTCTGAACTTTTCTGCCGCTGCTAACTTTCATTGTATTACCAAGTCCCTCACGGTCTGACTCACATCTTTGAACCTTAACTTGAGTGCTCACCTCACCCTGCCTTGCCTTACAGATAATACCACACTTATCTCGTTCTCTATTAGGCTGTTATTGTTAGAATCCAAGCTTTTGAAGGCCAGGGCCACAGCTCTATCCTTGTAGGTTAAGTATGTTAAAAAATATATGGTATGGATAATGACTCTAATTCTGGATTTGAGGGAGACAATAAATGGAAAATAAAGCTGACCGGGAAGCAGAGAATTTTAAAGATTCCGTGGCTTGCTCTGGGAATAATTTCACTATCTGATGAACACAACTTTACATCCAGGAGAATTTTAAAGGTGGAATAATTATAAAGACTGTTGATCTGATAGGCCAGAAAAAATGAATTGGACTTTCTGCATCACAACTGAAATCTATGGAAATATCTTTATTTCTGAGTAATGTCTACAGTTACACACTCATCTTGCCAAAGTCTCTGTTTAGGAACACTGATGAAAACAATCCTGGTCTAGACAGAGGTGGGTTTTTGATAGATTTATTCTCATCCCAAGGGGAAGGTCAAGTCATTCTTCCTTTTAATGCAAAAAGTGAATCTATCTATGGGTTTTCTTGAAGTGTTGAAACCTGGAAGGGTGCTCTGCCTGGGTATAGAAAATCCTAATAATTACATATGCATTATTGTGTATTAACTGAAGGCATTGGAGTAGCCCTTTAGGAACTGTCTGTTCTAACCCAAATTTCATGTTAATGGAATTATTTTTCAAATTACTCTATAAATTTGAGGTATGGGAAGTAAGTTATTGAATTAACCCAAAATGCATGGTTTGAAAATGACGTTATAATCATTTAGAAAAAAAATGTCATCTTTGTTATCTTTCCCAGAACCCTCATTCCCAGCACACTCTTCAGATGATAATTTATGCCAGCTCTCATTTAGTGAGATCAGTTAAAAAAAAAATAAAGGAAGAAGAAAGAAGAAAGAAAATGAAAATAAAGAAATATAAATTGAATCATTAAATTTATATGAGTCCTTAAACTTCTATCAGGGTCATATATCTAAAATCTTCGTGTTTGTGTAAATAAACACATTTATGAGACACAAATAATGGTATAAAATCTTACTTCAGAAGGTATCATTTGAATTGTGGGTGCAAAGTTCTGAGCTAAGTGCTGTATGCTGGAGATGGTAAGAGCAAATACAAATGAAAAATACGAGGATAATTGTCTCTGTTGAAAAAAAAGGAAGAGACTTCCCTCTACTTGACAATCCTTTCTCTGTCTGTGTGATATGTATGCGAATAATCTTAAAGACTAAAAAGCCTCTAGTCTGCTTTATGACCTAGCAAAATCTTTCTTAAGGACCTTAAAACCATTCATCAAGGAAGATAGCGTCCCTAAAGTGCAGCTTCCGTGGAAGGATAAGGATATACGGGCACCTTTGTCCCCAAACTACCTTCCATAATCTGTACTATAGACACTGACCACTTTGCAGGTAGGGAATGTATACTCCTAGTGTAAGGCAATGTTAAGATTTAATTGTGTAGAAGACTGGATTAGTTGAACAATGATGACTAGGATATGTTATAACAAGACAAATTAATCTACTTGAAAATTAATGCACATTTTACCTGTCTCCCAGAAGAGGAGCAGTACCAAAAAGTAATGAGCAAGCTTTATAATTATAATATTTTTGCTTTCCTCACTTCATCCTAACTATAACTTTATGTTTCTTTTAGTTAATATAATCTTGATTATGCTCCTTTATTTCTCCATTTGAGTTTGTACAGCTTAGGTTTAAGACTTCAGGTTGGTAGTATTACGTGTCTCAAGCAGAATAAAATAGATAAGGTTTTGAAAGATTTGTATCTGTGCTTAGACTTGAGTGTCCTTAAACCTGTGTCCCCTTTAACAACAGAATTTTCCTGGGGCATTACTTGCCCATTCTGATGGAATCTTTCCCACCTCTGGCATTTAATTAAAACTGCCTCTTAAAGCGGATGTTTTTCTGTTCAGAATTCCATTTTTGTTGTTGTTGTTAAAGGTATGGATAGAGTGTGAACACTGTGTATAGATGATTGCATTCACTTGTGAGACATCTGGAGACTTCTGAGAATTCCATAGTAGTGTGCAATGACCTTTAGGTGTAGGTATTAATTTCACATATTAAGGTTACCTGATGTGTCAAGTATTCTCATACAAAACTAATGCATATTGTTTGAGCATGTGCATGGAGTAGTGTGTAAGCTTGAGCTTACAGAATCCTGATAAGAAATTTTGACTCATTCTGGCATAGACGTAAGGTTTGTTTACCTATTAATGCCAAACAGTGATATTCCAAGGTCTTGCCTAAGCACGCTATACTCTCTAGGTATATCTTTTGTTCTTTGTGGAACATTTCATTTCTTAGGAAATTCTGCCATTTATATAAAGTATAATTATAGAAAAATTACAGTTCCAGTCAAATTTGGGTGCTTTAAAATAAAACCTTTGGGCTTCATCATATCTACCGGCCCCTGAATCCCCCACCACCATTTTTTCCACTGCTTATTTGGCCTAAATGCAGCGGGGTTTGTTGCAGACACATGGCTATCTATATTCTTGCTTTTAGTTCATTCTGACTGCTATACTTTACAGTACACTAGAAAGGTATTTTCTTTATGTTTTATCAGTTCTTAAGAACTCATGGTCCCGTATGGTTAATATTATTGGAAAATTATTTAAGAAGAAACATTTTATGGTAAAACAATATCTTGCAAAGAATAAAACAGGAACCCCAGTCAGGATGAGCTGAATTCAGGTAAATGGCTTTAAGTATTATGATGAACTAAGTGGATTAGCTTGCTATAATTAGACTATATAAATTAAGCAATGTGTGTACTATGTCCCTGTTAAATATTTAATAAGATATTTTGCTTCCATAGATTTTACTTTAAGGCTAATCACCAATTAATTTTTCCTGTGATTAATCTAGTAAGTAAATAAGAATTTTAATAAATAGCCATTTCTGGGACAGTTTTATCAGCCTTCGATTAACTCTTCCCACATGAGTTACTTAAATGCCACATCATGGCAATATGATTCAGGAGCCTTTTTACCACCCCTCCCCACTTCCCACCCCCAATGTTTAATGGCAGTCTCTCATTTTGGGGATCTAGGAAGCCTTCTTTGGGTCGTGACTCCATCTGTATAGGTGGAAACTTTAGGCATTTAAAGGTTATCTAGAATTTCTGTAACATTTACTTTGCTGTTATTTCAAAATTATTTATAGGCTTTTTCCATTGAATCTGTTCCTCTGAAAATATTAATCTTGGGTATGGACTGAAAGAGGAGAAAGATCATGATGCCTCTGACCATGACCAGATTCCTGCTCTGTTCTGGGGCAAGTGGTTTAACCTCTGCCTGAGTTCCAGTTTGTAACATATAATGCTAACGTGTAATCGACGCTGAAACATGTTGGGATCTTCTGGAATACTGTGTAAGTTCTCAATATTGTTTATGTCTTTAATAAGAGTAGTTTTTCCTCATTAAGCTAACTCGGTTTCTTGAAAGTCAAAGTGCTTAAAATCTCAGGGTTTACCATTCTTTAATATACATAGCCTAACCCACATTAATGGTGCTTCAGGGTAAACAGTGTATCTTGTTCCAAAGTTCAGCTTATTAAAGGCATACTTCCAATGTTTTTGTCATCCCTTAAATGAAGAGTCCACTAGATAAGCGAAGTGTTCTCATCCATGATTTTAACATCACGATTTAAGAAATGACAAAGTTTATTTAATGTTCATTTAATTTCAATTTGATTTTGGAGTAAACCAAATTTAGACATAAGTCAAACAGTAAAGGGATGGCTCATAAAAATGGTCTCAGCACTGGAGTAAATTACCTGCTGTTTCATATCCAAGTAGTTTCTGATTCTGTGAGGCAACTATAAATAATATTGATTTTTTAAAAGGCATATCTGAATGAAATAGTAACAGCAAAATTAGAGTAATGAGGATTTTTGGATTATCTGAGTTTAATACAGTAGCCCCCATCAGATTATATATATATATATACATATATATATACACATATGTATATATATATGTATATATATATACATATATATATAAATATATATATTTATAAATTATGTACAAATAGTTTTACCAAGTCAGCAGTGTAGACAGATGGAAGATACATGTATATGATCTGTTTACAAGGTGTCCTTTATGTTATATTGCGCAGCTGACTTGAACATATAACACCATGTTTATTCCCATGAAGTATATCTTAACTGGCATAACTATTTTTAGTAAGAAGTATATGGCTTGTTGATCACTTGAAAATTAAGGTATTTTTATATTTTTACCATGTTTTAAGATGTTAATTCTTGAATGACTGGTGTTTCTTTTAAAACTACAATTGCATCTGTGTCCAGATATGCCATTGTATTGAGATAACATGGTAAGAGAGCCTTCCCAAGTCAACTATAGTAGCCTTATATTTGTTTTGAGAACAGTTTGACTTAAAAAATAAGGTAAATTAAAATATTATTTACAACATCTGATTAATATTTATTTATGTAGACTATGGCTTGAGATCCATATGCTGAGGCCATGTACTAATAAATTTTGTCTCCAGATTTGTTCTTCCTTCTCAAGATTGCCTGGGCTGTTCAGTGTCTTATAGCTCCATACAAATTTTAAGCTTGTTTTTTCTTTCTGTGAAAAATGGCATTGGGATTTTGATAGGAATCACACCGGATTTGTTGACGGCTTCAAGTAATACGGACATTTTAACAATACTAAATATTCCAATCCAAGAACGTGTGATAACTTTCCATTTTTGTCTTCAGTTTCTTTCATCAGTATCTTACAGTTTTCAGTATACATACAGTTCACTGCCTTGATTAAATTTATTCCTAAGGATTTTATTGTTTTTAGTGCTGTTATAAATGGGATTCATTACTAGATATAGAATTTTCAGTTGACAGTTACTTTCTTTTGGTATTTTTAAAATGTGCTACTACCTTCTGTCTTCCATGGTTTCAGACAAGAAACTTGAAATGGTATTCTCTTGTAAGGAATATATATGTCTTTCTTACTTGCTGCTTTCAGGTCTTTGTCTTTAGTTGTCAAAATTAACAATGATGTGTCTTGGCATGGATTTATTTGTATTTATTATATTTGAGTTTTACTCAGCTTTTTAAAGCCACAGGTTTAAGTTGTTTGATAAATTTATGAAACTTTCAGCCATTATTCTTTTAAATTTTATTTATTATTTGTTTGTTTGTTTGTTTATTTATTTTAGTTCTGCTCTCTCTTTTTTCTACTCCTTGAACTCTGGTGATATGAACCTCAGCTCTTTTGCCATTCTCTAACAGTTCCTTGAATTCCCATGTTTCGTTGCTTTGTTTTAGTGCATTTTATCTCTGCTGTTGAGACTGAGTTACCTTGTTTCAAGTTCACCCACTGTTCACTGACATCTCCATTCTACTACTGAGCTCATCCTGTAAGTTTTTAAGTTTGGTTTTATTTTATTTTATTTTTTTTCAGGTCTCTAGTTTTCATTTGAGTCTTTTTTATACCTTCTATTTCTTTGCTGAGGTTTTCTATTTTTCATTTGTTTCATGAGAATTCCTTAGGTGAAGCACTTTTATGATGGTTGCTTTAAAATCTTTGTCAGGTTATTTCAGCTTGTGGTTCATCTTGATATTAGCATCCATTGATGGCCTTTTTCCATTTGAGTTGCTACTTTCCAGCTTCTTGGTATGATGAGTGATTTTCAACTATATCATGGGCATTTTGGATATTATATTATGAGAGTCTGGATTCTATTAAAATAATTTTTTAATGTTTATTTATTTTTGACAGAGAGAGAGAGAGCGAGCATGAGTGTGGGAGGGGCAGAGAGAGGGAGACACAGAATCCAAAGTAGGCTCCAGGCTCTGAGCTGTCAGCACAGAGCCTGACGCGGGGCTTGAACCCATGGATCGTGAGATCATGACCTGAGCTGAAGTCAGACACTCAACTGACTGAGCCACCCAGGCGCCTCTGGATTCTTTTTTTTTTTTTTAAACAAACAGACTACTTGCTGAGATACAGAGGAGGGCCCAAAGGTAAGGGGATGAGGTAGGTGGTTAGCTCCCTAATGGGCTCTGCTGATGACAGTGACAGAAGAAGTGGAGTTCCAACTAGCTCCACCTTTCATTGCCTCATCCAGTTTCATTTATACCAGAATAAAGAAGGTTTTCACATTTTTATAATAAGCCTTGCAAATGTGCATTATATTTTAAATGTTCTTTTAGTGTCATTTTAGAAGCCAAGAATAAATATTAAAAAATTTTCATCAACATATACAGTTCTTAGCATGATGATTTACTTCTAAATGGATTTTTTTTCATGAGAAACTGTTCATTCTGTGCTGAAAATTTTGAGGTACATAGCCTTGAAAACCTGTTCATCATGAATTGATTACAGAACTGAATTCCAAAAATATGGTTAGTCAATATGTTATCATCAAGCTACAATACCTTATATAACATACTTAAGCAATTTTCATCTTCAATTATTTTGTAGCTTTTCAGTTAACATGAATTTATAATACTTGCTTGAGAAATCTAAAACTAAGATTTACTTTGAGGCTACAAAGAAAAACCAGATATATCATCCAAGATATTCATCTACAAATGGATTTATTTCTTTTTGTAACCCACAAAATAAATGATGTATAAAAATTAAACATTATATTAAAGAAATGGTATGTTTCCATAATAACATAGAATACACCTTTCATAAAAGTGTTAAAATAATTGCCTTTGGAAATATATTTGTAAGCCAATACAAGTTTAAAGCAAGCAGTTTACTTGAACTAGTAAAGATGTTTACTGAAACCAGAATGGAACATGACTCATTTTGTAAAGTCTGTAACTACTGATGAAAGCATTTATAGCTATATATAGGCTATATAGAAATATGCTACATTTCAGCTTTTGGGGGCAGAGGAACTTCTCATAAATTTTGCTAGCATTTTTTTTAAACCAAAATTAATACTTGAACCTATGTCTTCCTATGCTATGAGTTTGTCTTCATAAACCAAGAAGGTGATAACTTAGAATATGGTACTTGCCCCTTTCTTTGGTATTCTTATGCATTTTAGTACCAGAGGATATCTAAAAATAATCACTGAAGAGTGATTCTTAGTTTCAATGCCAAATGAGGATTTTAGGAAAATAACTTATGATGTACCCAGAGATTCTTTGACTGAACCTGAAATCCTGACATAACTACTTAAAGGTCACTGAGCCCAAATGGAAACATGTTCTGTTTCATGGAAAGACGTGAAACACCAACCTAACAGTACGTTGACACTCCTGCCCACACATAGTGGAGAAGGAAAAAGAGTGTGAAAGATAACATACGACAAATGAAACAATGTGTTAGAAACTTTTTCAGGTTTTGTTGTGTATCTGAGTGGTCAAAGCATCTCCGAAAATGCTCAGTCCCATTCCACAGGGTGGGGTCGGGGAATCTGGCTTCTATATTTTTAACAAAATCATCAGGTGATTTTGATGCATAAAATATTTGCCTCATTGTATAGGAAAATAACAGGCAGATACTTAACTTGATGCAGTTTCAAGAGTGGTAAAAACTATAAGCAAATCTTTATTATTCATTAGTTTACTCTTCATTGAATCCAACCATTTTTTTTTCAGATTTACTAATCTACTGCTCTATTTCAAACCTAGGAATTTGCAGTTTCTACTATAACTCCTTCTTACTTACAAGGATCAGCCTATAAAAGAATTGGCTTCAATAAACTGCTCAGAAGTCGTCAGACATCGTTACCTTGCTGCAGGGAATTTGGGAAGATTGACTGAAAGCTGCTTTAAGAGGTCATTGTGACTTTATAATGTATTTTCAAACTAAAGTTTCAAATTGAAACAAATTGGACATTGAGAATTCTTTCTGGTGTTTAAATAATCACAGAATTATCATAGTAGAAAGAATCATGTAGCCTAAATCTAGTGCTTTGCAGATGAAAGAATTGAAGCTGAGATAAGTTATTTCCTATCTTATAGCTTAAGGTCTTACAGCTAACAGTGACAGAGATGGAATATAGACCTAAGTCTCTCTACTATGAGATGGACAGTATTGCTATTACACTGAGCTATCATTTTTCATTAGAAATATTATTTAAAATATTTTCTGTATCCTCAAGTACAGATAGTCCCCAACTTACAATGGGCTGACTTACAATTTTTGACTTTACAGAGGTACAAAAGTGACGTGCTTTCAGCAGAAACAGTACTCCAAAATTTTGAAATTTGATCTTTTCCCAATACCCAGTGTGATACTCTTTCCCGACGCTGGGCAGCAGCAGTGAGCCAAAGCTCCCAGTGAGCGACGTGATCATGACAGTGAAGAACTGATACACTTACAACAATTCTGTGCCCATACAACTGTTCTGTTTTCCACTTTTAGTACAATATCCAATCACCTGAGCTATTCAATGCTTTATAAAATAGGCTTTGTGTTAGGTGATTTGCCCAACTCTAGGATAATCTTAGGTGTCCTGAGCACATTTAAGATGGGTGAGGCTAAGCGTTGATGTTTCATAGGTTAGGTGTATTAAATGCATTTTGACTTAGGATATTTTCAACTTAGGATGGGTTTATCAGAATGTAATTTCATCAGAAGAAGAGGAAGATCTGTACAACAAAAATTTAATAATAAAGTTCAAAAGGAAAATATAACTTACATCCAGAAATACAAAAGATAGAAATTTCCTTTTTATCCAACTTCTCAGAAATTAGTTTATTTGGTAAATTATTTTATTCCTGTAGTGAATGCTATGGACTACATATAAAATTTTCTAGGCAAAGTGCTTAAAAGCATATGCTGGAGTGAGCATTATAATAATTGTTTAAGAGGACTTGAGAATACAGAGTATCTTTCAAACTTTTGCTTTCTACGATTCTACCTAAATTTTCCTATTAGAAATAAAACAATACTTTAAACATGCAGGCATAATGAGAGAGATCAAACCTCACATAAATTATATGCTGATTCAAATTTCTCTTATTGATACAACCACAAAAATAAGTGTACATTATAGTCCAGTGATGTTTTATGGAATTCTTAGAAGGTTTTTAGGTGCCCAGAGGCATAGTCATTTCCACAAGACCAACTTTTTTTTTTAAGCTTATTTATTTATTTATTTTTTTGGTGGTGGCGGTGGGGGAGAGAGGTCAAGAGAGAGGAAGAGACAATCCCAAGCAGGCTACGCTCAGTGAAGAGACCAACCTGGGGCTCAATCTCATGACTGCGAGATCATGAACTGAGCTGAGATCATGACATGAGCTGAAATCAAGAGTCAGATGCTTAGGGGCGCCTGGGTGGCTCAGTCAGTTGAGCTTCCGACTTCAGCTCAGGTCATGATCTCACAGCTTGTGAGCTGGAGCCTTGCATTGGGCTCTGTGTTGACAGCTCAGAGCCTGGAACCTGCTTCGAATTCTGTGTCTCCCTCTCTCTCTGATCCTCCCCAGCTCGTGCTCTGTCTCTCTCCGTCTCTCCAAAATAAATAAACTTTACAAAATTTTTTAAAAGAGTCAAATGGCTAACCAACTGAACCACCCAGGCACCCCTCCACAAGACCAACTTAAAGAGAAAGTGCATGTTAGCACAATATTTTGAATTAGAAACAGAATCTTAAGGGCTTTTTCTCCTTATATTTGAAATGCCAGAGTCTTGCTACTCAAAATATGGTTTGCAGACCATGATATCACTTGAATGTTTATTAGAAATGTAGACTCATAGGTCCTACTCCAGACCCACTGAATCAGAATCTTCACTTTAGTGGGATCCTTAAGTGACTAGTCTGTACGTTAATATTTACAAATAAAATATTAAAGGTATTTTCCCACCATCCCTCCTCCACTTTCAGGATCTGAAGCTCCACCTTTCTGTCTGGTAGTAGAATTAAATAGTGTAGAGAGTTCCAGTTAAACCACACAGGAGACTATGTCCATCAGAGGATGTAGGGGTGAGGGGTCATGGGTTACAAGGACCAAATGATGTGATAGAGCAGAGAGAGTGCACAAGAAAGTTTGATGGCCTCATGTAGGTGTACAATCCCATTTATTGAACTGGAAGGTTGGTTGTAAACCACCTGAAAGTAAGACTAGTTTTTATGCTGCTCATGCTTCCTCTCTTCAATGATGAAGAGTGTACCTCTGGAGTAACACTTCCCGTCTGTACCAAGTTTCTCTCAAGTAACCATCCTGCCCCTTGACCAATGGTCCTTGCAGCTCTTGAGTCTTTTTTCTTCCAGCTTCTTCATATATTTGCCTTCTTGCGGTCTCATCTTTGCCTACATTCTAGCCTTTTCTTGGTCTCTCTGGCTTTTACTCCTCTGCATGTGAACATCCTCAACCTGCTGTATAAAAACCTGTTGTGCATCAACTTTGATTGCTCTCCTTTGCTTTTGCTGAATATCTTAAGAGTCATATGAAGTTTCTGTCTTCACATGGTAGTTGCTCTCCAGCTGTCTAGCTACTGGGTCTTTCCACGTGTGGTGTTGGACAAGCATGTAAGGAAAGTGTGCCCAGTAAAGAGGTCGTTAATTATCTCAATATCATGTTGTCAAAAAGAAAAGTGTCATTTAGAGTATGGAAAACAAACCCACATTGTCCTCACCCTATTTTTAAAAAATTTTAATGTTTCTTTATTTTTTGAGAGAGAAAGAGAGAGAGAGAGAGAGTGTGAGTGGGGGAGAGGTTTATTTATTTTTTGAGAGAGAGAGAGGGAGAGAGAGAGAGAGTGAGTGGGGGAGAGGTAGAGAGACAGACGATCTGAAGCAGGCTCTGCGCTGTGAGTGCAAAGCCCAATGTGGGGGCTCGAACTCACGATTGTGAGATCATGACCTCCGCCAAAATCAAGAGTCTGCTTCCTAACCAACTGAGCCACACAGGCACCCCGTCCTGACGCTATTAATCCTAATATTGGACATTCTGTTTCTTTAAATCTCAATTTTAACTCCCATATAGCAAGACTGAAAATATCTCATGATATTTATATAATGATATATATAATATATATTTATATAATGATATATATAGTATATAATTTATATATGTTATATAACTTTAAATGGCATTATATTTCAATGGCTTTGTATTATGCCAGAGAAAAATAAGGTGGCCAAAAGTTATATTGTCATTATCCCCCCCTTTTTAATACAAATATTATTGCGTTGCTCTATACATAGTATAGTGCTTGGTTCTGTGGGATTAAAATAATTTAAACAATTTCCTTCTTAAAGAGCTATGCTAGTAATATACACAGGATAAGTAATTTTAAAAATACAGAGAGATCTAAATTCTAACTGGGAAGAATTTTGGAAGAAGAGAGAAATTTTGCAGTGATACAAATGATAAATTGAACCTTAAAGAGAAAGTATTTGTCAAGAGGATTGAAGTTGGTTGGGGAAGTGTGTGTGACAACAAGGCTTTGCTCTGAGACACTGAATTTTAATTGACGACTCAATTAAAGCTATTACAAGACTTACACAGTCTGAAATTAATCTAAAATTGTATTCCTGGCAAAACTTCTATGAAGCTTTCTATACAAGGGATATTACTTATCAAAATGCATCACAGAACCCAGTGTCTATTCGGTTAAACTTGCTAATAAGCCCCCTTTGAAAAGGGGTCATGGGTCTATTTCAGAAAGTTTTCTTTAAGGTCAGTTAAGGTTGTGAATAATCTCTAGCCATATATCACATGTATCACATTTTTCTCACTTAAGGTTAGGATCAAGGAAATGCTGGAAATACTGGTCATCCAGAGTTACCAGTTAAGGAAAAGAATCTGTAAACTTTGCATAGAAAAACTCGGTTGTACACTGTAATTGTCCTTCTAAGTAAAAGTACTTTTTCTTTTTGTAGACACAACCTTACCCTGACACAGAAACTAATATATTTCAGTAGTCTTCCTTAGCTAAGCTTCCAACATAGTGTCTTTCTAAAGTTTTTAAGATGTGCCTTGTTAGTGACAGCAACCCATAGAAACTCTCAGATTATTGTTTTCCTTTGAGTTAGTAGGAAACAAAAAATATTTCTTGCTAATATATCCAAGTTTTGACACCTAATAGCCTTCTTAAGAAATCTTGATATCTTTGGACTCTACCAAGCTCTAACCAAAGAAAGAGAATCAAATAATTTTTACCTATGAGTATATTTGATATTTTCCAAATAATAGATTTGATATTCTCTTAAATATTACATAGAAAGTGTTCTGATATTTATTACCTCTTATCAGTAAATCTGAAATTAAAAGCATAGTGGGAAGTTAGATAACTGCCTAACAGCTGAAAACAGTTTTTTTTAAAAATTCATGTTTAAAATATTTCAAAACAAAAATGCATGATACTTGACAATATGAAAAATATATGAAAATATATATTGAAATATATTTTGACAAATGATATATTTTGAAAAAATATATTGAAAAATAATGGATCATCTGAAGATGGAGAGGCAAGATAGGTGTAAAAATTATACTAGTTTTATAAAGGCAGAATTTTAGAGCAAATGCCTATACATCTCCATGAAACAAGTTTTTCACATGGTTGTGAAACATGGCTTTGTCAGGGATTCTGAAAACATTTGATATCACTCAAAAAAAAGTTTTCTTAACTAATTTAAAGAAAAAAATTAAGTAATAATGAAAACAATGCCCAGCTTCAAATATACCAAATTTTAAAACACTGGAGACAAATAGCATATTAACTCGTGCTGCATTATCTTGTTTTTAAGGCTACTCTCTTCAGCAATCTTTTATTCCCCATGGCTACAAGTTCAAATGTAGGACATTCTTTTTTAACATTGAATCCATTATCCAAATATCCCTCTGTGTACCCTCCTTCACAGCAGCTGACCTTATCTTCTCTTTTACTCAGAAAAAAAAAAGCTCCAACATCCCTCCACAACAAAGGTTCTCATGTCTGTATCTAGCTTTTATTATATCTGCATCTGTGATTCCTCCTACTATTCCTCCTAGTCTATTTCCCATGTTCTGGGGGCACATCTTCTCTGCTTCATCTGGGAATCTTACTGCCTTCCTTATCCTTCACCTTCTTCTGTATCTTCAACATTGTCTTTTCTGCTCAGTCTTTGCCAATATTTCAGGCCCCTCAGCCTCTCTAATCTGTAAAATATTAAAAATGCCCTTGACCCTACCCTCTCCTCCAGCTGTTTGACACTTCCCCTTTTTACAGAAAACATCTCAAATGCACCATTTACTTCTTTTCATCACTTTCTATTTAGAATTCCACCCATCACCATATGGCTTCTGTTCTCACCACCTCATTGACACTGCATCCAGGTCATTAGATCCAGCAGACACATTTCAGGGTCCATGGATTTAGTTCTGGAAGCAGCTTACCATTCGCTGACCATTCTTCTGAAAACAGTTTACTCTTGGCTTCTGTGAATTGTCAGGTTCTTAACTGTTCTCTTATCTCTATTGCCATTCCTTTCCAATTTTCTTTCCTTTCTTTTTCATTATAACACCTCTTAAATGTTGGTTTGTCTCAGAGCCCTGTATAGGTCATCTCTTTGCTCTACATATGCTTTCTATATGATCGCATCCATTCTTAAGACTTTAACAACAACCTTATGTTAACCAATCTTAAATTTTCATACCCAGTCCAATTCTCTGAACTAAACACCGTGCTACTGAACTACTCAAAACTGAGGTTTTTCTTTCATTCTTTCATGGATACCATGTATGATATACACACACACGCACACACACACACACAAAGGAGAAAATTCTCTTCCAACTAGTTTCAATAACAATCCATAATCTCAAAAAATGGTATAATTATTTGCTCAATATCTTAGTTGAAAACCCAAGAGTCTGATTTCTTGTCTACCATTTGTCCTGACCAATTACCAAGTCCCATTCATTCTATCTCCAAAACATTACTAAAACTATTTACTCCTGCCCCACTTGTACTATCTAGTCCAAGATATTTTTATTTCTTTCCTTAATACTGTCACATCCTAATTGACTATCTGGCTTCTCCCCCACTCCCCCCCCTTTTTTTTGCCCTTAAAAACAAACCGTCATGCCATTGCCAGATCATCTGTCTATGAAGTCTCAGTGATTTCCAATGCCCCATAACATAAAAATTTCAAATCCTTAACATGGTTTATAAAGCCTGAGTGATCTGACCCTGCTTGCCTCTACAGTATCATGTTTTCTTTCATACCTTGTAATTGCCCTGATTTTGTATTGCAATTACACTGAAAACTGTGCTGTGTTCTTCTGGGAAATCTCTTGACTCAAGCAGTACCCTCACACAGGTCTTTCCTTTGCCTGGAGTCTCTCTCTCTTCCCCCTCTTTTTAAGTTGAATTACTGCTTCAAACATGTAACTTAGTGTCTTCGTTCATTATCGCTACTACTTTGCACAGTTGTCAAACAATAAGATTAGGTGATTGAACTGAACAGGAATACAGTCACTGGGATAGCACTGCTTCCTCTCCATCATGATTTTTTGTTTTATGAAATATGATCAGAGCCCAAATATCTTAAATGGAATACTTTGTATGATCCAGGTGGTATGTAAGTATTTCATATATTATTTCATGTAATCATTTCAATAAATGGTATTATTACCTCTATTTTAATTTCTTTAAGCTTATTTATTTATTTTGAGAAAGAGAGAGAGAGCTCACATGGGGAGGGGAGGGGCAGAGAGAGAGGGACAGGATGAATCCCAAGCAGGCTTCGTACTGGTAGTGTGGAGCCTGACATGGCGCTTGATCCCATGAACTGGAGATCATGACCTGAGCCAAAATCAAGAGTAAACCGACTCTTGAGCATCATGAAGATGCTACTACTGAGCCCCAGGCCCTCCTTATTTTCTCCATTTGAGAGACAGGGACACCAATCACAGACCAACTGAGCACAGCTAATAAGATGCAGATCAGGAATAAAGACTCAACTCTGAATTATTACACTATACCATGAGCATTGATTATAATTTTTAAATTTTGGAATGAAAATTTCCTCCTAATGAATGCCCTTTCAAGTGTGTTGAGAAATTAGTTAAAAAATTCCTTCAGATTGCCAGCATTTTTTTTTTTACATAGAAGTGACATTTAAGACTATTGTGTGTATTATGACTCAGATCTTTCTCTGAGTAGCTGCAGCCAAAATAAAATGCAAAATAAGTTATTTTTGAGGCTCATAACAGCCTCAGAATCCATCAGTTCTGATTTCATTTTTCCCTCCAAAAATCTCATTGATATTATTGACTGCCTTTACAAATTGATAATAGAAATGTTCACTTAGACACAGTATTTATAAATGTCAGTATTACATCAATGTATTTTATATATCAGGATTTCATGTAAAATTCATTTGATAAAAAAGTCTTGCTCATCAAGGAAAATAATGGTTATTATCATAACCACTATTATTAAATACATTGTGTAAGGAAATAGCTAAAATACTAACTTCATGATTGAATAGATTTTGTCTATGCTTTCCCATTGTTATATCCCTAGAGCCTAGCACAGTGCCTGGCATACTATAAGCACTCAATTAATGTTAGTAAAGTGAACTAAAAATTAAAATATAATAAAATAAATAAATCAATAATAAAATAAATCTTGCCTCCTCAGATTTGGTAAGAATGCTCTAATATTGAAACACTTGCTCTAGCATATGCTCATCTTCCAACAACCAGATTCTTTTGGAGGGACACCATCACCACCATATTGCCTCTGTGACCCCTTTATCAATAAGAGTGCGAATATTGACATAGCACCTCTCTTAATGATTTTAAGACAGTTGGAGCAAGAATGGGATTTTTTTTTAAAGTCTTTTAAAGAGGGGCTATCAAAAGAAAAATAAAATCAGTGTTTATAAGGCAAGACAAATTCCCAGTTCTAGCCTGTTATCTCCTAATTTGCAAATATCTTCTTTGGACCAACTGCTCAGAAGCCTAAAGCTTTCTTATAAAATGTCCTCTTCATGAGAGCAGCCAGTGGTGCTTACTTCTGGGCTGCCTCCAGAATTTCTACTTCTAGTCTCAGAAACCTTTGTTACTCAAATTATTAATAAGAGGAATATACTAACCTATTGGCAAGTTTGCCATACCTACACATAGGAGTGTGGATTCACTCTACAGGTAACAGCAGGAAAGTAATCATCTCCGTGCCAAATAATGATAGGCAGAAAGTAGACCTTTCATGACAAACTGCTGTGTGTGTGTGTGTTTTCACATAGAAGCTGTTGGTCTTTCTACTTTGAGAAGGTTGTCAGTTGCGATTCCCAGTTTTTGAGAACTAATCCCTAAAAGAGAGTTGTACAACTTTACTTTTTGCATTGGAAATGCTCGCTATGGTTAAAATTAGTGTTTTATTTTAGTATTTTTGTAAGACGCTAATTTATCTTCCTAAAACTCTCCCTCGGGAATTACTGTTAAAATGTTTTGAGTGTGATGAGTTTTTAAGAGTCTTTTTCTTTAGTGATACACACTGAAATATTTATGGAGAAAATTATATGCTGTCTAGGATCTTTTTAAAAATAATATGGGGGAAGAAGTAGATAAGAATATACATGAGATGGTGAACTGATAGTTGTTGAAGCTGAGTGATGGATGTGTGGGGAATCTCTCTACTTTTGCACATTTAAAAGAATTTCCATAATAAAGAAGTTAACATCAGATGCGCTCTTGGCAAGTAACAACAGACTTTTCCTCTGCCACTTCTTGAGGTCAGTGTTATCTGTTCTCACTGCACAGAGACTCCTAAGGGAAATTGAGATGAATCTGTTTGTCCCAAGTATAAGTGAGGATTTCGATGTTTGGACATGAGATCAAATTTGTTCCAGGATCTTATTTAGAAGACTCAGTTCCTTTTTTTCGGATTGAAAATGATCTCAAAATTTTTAACTCGCTTTAAAATGTTACTTTATAAAATAAATGTATCTAATTTTTGACAGTTGTGTATTAATTAAGATAGAACTTGGATAGGTGATACTAGGACCATCCATTTTAGTACCGGGCTTTAGTGTCTTACTCTAAATGATATTTTTAGGGGGGTGCCTGTGTGGCTCAGTTGGTTGAGTGTCCAACTTCGGCTCAGGCCGTGATGTCGTAGTTGGGTTTCAGCCCCGTGTTGGGCTCTGTGCTGATGGCTCAGAGCCTGGAGCCTGCTTCGGATTCTGTGTCTCCTTCTCTCTCTCTACCCCTCCCCCACTTGTGCTCTGTCTCTCTCAAAGATAAACATTAAAAAAAATTTAGTAACTAAAACTAGTCATTGATAACAAATGATTTTTATTGTCTACATCAGCATTTACATCCCCTCTTTCTTGATTTTTTTACTCATTAAATAAATCACTAAAAAGCACAGAATAAATGGAAGGGCAGACCATGGTCAATTTATAAATTTCATTTGCATAGTCTAAATTGAAGGCTACCAGGATTTAATGATTTAACTAATTATGATTAAATGATATTTCTTATTGAATAATAATAATTTGATTATTAGGATAAGAGCATTAAACTACTCTAGGGATTCAGGGATCTGAATTTGTCCATGCTAAGGTTAACATTTTTTCCTTTCTGTTGTCTCATATGTAAAATGCAGTAACAGCAGCTTAGTTAAAACTGCACAAGGAGGTTTTTTTTTGGTTTTTGGTTTTTTTTTTTTTTTTTTTTGGACAACACAAGGTTTCAAGCCACATGGGGTTAAGGACAACCCGTGGCTTGCTCATTGCTGTATCTCCAGCTCCTGTCTTTGCGACTTGTGTATGGGATAAATATGTGCTTTGTAAATATTTATGAATGAATCAATGAATAAGCGAGCTATTGAAGTTTTTAGAAGGCACATTTCAGACATCTTACTAACTGTCGTATAACCTGTACGTCCGCTTAGAAAATATGCACAAGTCGGGGCGCCTGGGTGGCTCAGTCGGTGAAGCGTCCGACTTCTGCTCAGGTCATGATCTCGCGGTCCGTGAGTTCGAGCCCCGCGTGGGGCTCTGTGCTGACAGCTCAGAGCCTGGAGCCTGTTTCAGATTCTGTGTCTCCCTCTCTCTCTGACTCCCCCGTTCATGCTCTCTCTCTGTCTCAAAAATAAATAAACGTTAAAAAAAATTAAAAAAGAAAAATATGCACAAGATATATTTCAAATGTTTCACCAAAGACATTGAACTTCCCAGGTCTGGTATAGATTCTTAGGTCTGCTTCTCTAAATTTTAGTTTTCCTACCAGTAAACAACAATAATGCTATACCACAATGCATTGTTGTTAAAGTTCGGTGAGACAATGTATTTGAATATCTCTTAATCTAGAAGGGGCAATTTCCCAGGTACACAGTGTTGCTGTTATTTTCGTAATTATTATACAAATGTGTGTGATGTCAGCAGTGAGGTGGAGGAGAAGGAAACACCTGAATCCAGCGCCACCTCTGTTCATGGTTGTGCCTGGGCAATTCATTAAGCTCTTCAGGCCTCTAGGACCTGATGTTTAATGAGTTTGACACGGGCCATCTATGAGGTACTCTAAGATACTTTAGGCCTTTAAAGTGCCGCAAGCCTCTTCCATTAATATAACATTACAAATTTTTATATAAGCCATTTTCAGGTATGAATTGAGAGGTTAGTTCCCCATTCACATTCTTCTTCTAGACAAGAGAAAGGCAGGAGCTTACAGTGTCCACCCCCCTCCCCCATTCATTATGCCCCTGCACTGCAACCTTACAACCAACTACATATGTAAACACAAAAGACTTCAGTTCAAATCTCAAATTATTTCATTTTTAGTTCAACTCAAATAGACTATTTCTTTCTGATGCTGCTTCAGTCTCTCTCAGTGGGAAGTCATGGAGTGTATATATTATTCATCCATTTAAAAACCCTGAGGCAAGACTCCTGTGGAGAGTGTTCAGTAATTGGTCTCCAGATGCTGCTGATATGAAGCACTCTAAAAGTCCTTAAACAGCCCAAGAACACAATTCCATCTGCTTCACTGGTTGCATATGTTGGAAGCAATAGCAGATTGCTTTCCCACATTTTTACTCCTTTCCTTCGGTACCTAATTATTTCGTACCTAATATGCAACATGTAAAATATATGTAAATGAATAGAGAACATCTTACAAAACTGGTAATTACTATATTATTTAATGAAAGTACAGTATAGCCAAATGTTCCAAACACAAAATCAGTAGGTATTAACAGTAAAATGGCCAATGGTTTTAATTCTCTGGAAAAGCCATTCATGGTTGAGCAGCAAAAAAGAGTATTTAGGTGTGACTATGCATTGAAATAGATAATCATTACATTTAGTCCCATATTACATATTTAAAGAAATAATGTTAGGAATTTTACTAAAATGAATAAGCAAACATGCACAAATTAATATATAAGGTGCTTACCAATAATAAAATAACTTCTGAATCAGTATAAAATGAAGTATGGTCAAAATTTTATTTTGCATAGTCATATTTGTTATTCTGTGTGTGTATACCCAAGCACACATACATACACATTTATAACCATGACATATATATATACACACACACACATATGTATATACATATACATATATATATACACACGTGTGTGTGTCTCTTTCTCTCTCTATGCATATATACAATGCATGTTTATACACACAAATATATTTATTTATATACACACAAGCATAAATCAAATTCAAATGAAGTAACTACCCGTCCTTCTCTAAAATTCTCTAGTCTAAATTTTGTCAAATATTATTTACACTTATACTTACTCTTTGTTTACATATTTACTAATGCTATTTGTTTTCATATATCTTTGCATATACATAATATATACATACATATGCATATATGTGTGTATAAGTATATATACACACATATATGCATTTTCAAAGACACAATGGTAATTTTGATTGTTTTGAAAGCTTACTATCAAGGTGGGGCTATTGGATGATGCTTTTTGTTCTGGGTAAACTTCCACGTCTCTGGAACACCAGCATTAAAATTCTTAAATAGAGAAAAGATGGAAATCCTCATAGAGAGTCGAAATATGAGGAAACTACTGGATATAAGATATGCTTGGGTATAAATGTGAAGTCAAAAAGGTACACTTACATCATTTCACATCTTATTTTCAAGCTTTTCACAACCATTTCTAATTTTGTAGTCTTAAGTGGAGGGACAGAATGGATAAGGAATTGGGAATATTCAGAAATGCCATTTTCGCTAGACTGTGTCCTAACTTATAATCTTATGGAACAGAATGCTACCTTCCCCTCCCCCCCCCCCCCTCCAAAGTACATGTACCCACCTGTGCAAAGACTGCCTTCAGAAAACATAAGATACAATTTCCTGGTCCCTCAGTTAGGGAGTGCTTACTCACTATGGTAGCTCCAAAATATGTCCACAAATTCTTTCACATCCCTTTCATCAAATGGTAGAATTTATATCTTCTTCCCTTAAATCCAGGCCAGGTTGTGATTGCTCCAGGCAGTAGAGTACAATGAAGAGATGCCATTTGACCTCAGAGTATAATAAAATAAAGGCCATGTGGCTTCTTCCTGGTATCCTTTGGACACTTGCCTTTGAATATTTGAGCTGCTAGGTAAGATGTTTGACTACCCTGAGCTTAGATGTAATGAAGCTAGGTCTCAGGTATAAGCCATATTTATGTACTGCAGCCAATGGCCAGGTAACTATCCCAAGATATAAGAGTAAAGATGTCTGCAAAGGAATCAGCCCCCAGTATCTAGTTACCCCCAGTTACTATCATCCCAAATGAGGTCCCAGACATCGTGTAGCAGAGAAAAGTCATCCTTACTAAGTCCTGTCTGATTCCCTGATACACAGAATCAACCAGCATAATAAAATAAGTTTTGAGGGGGCTTATTTTGCAGCAATAGTAATTAGGCCTTACTGTGCTTTCTTTTTTTTAATGAAGCAAATCTTTTCTAAGTCAATGACAAGGTAGAATGAGTTCATTTGATAAGATAATTCCTGTGATGTGCTAGGGAGGTAGGTACACTGAGGAGATTGCTCGATTACTCATTCCAGACTCAGCTTCTCAGGTATGCAATTGGACTTTGCCTACTCATCGGTATGGGTACTAGGCTTGCACTGAATTAAGATATATAGAGATAGCATTATACAAATTTTATGGTTTTAATTATTTGGAGAAATGGATGATTTATACAGCTCATCAATCTCAGGAAAAAGTATTTTAACATATTGTTTTAACAGCTTGAAACAAGTCTTTCTTGCTCTATTTGGGTATTCTGCTTATCCGTGAGCATCTTGAATTTACTTTAAAAAAGTTTATCTACTTTGCTAAATTTTGTGCAAATGGTTTTGAGAGGAAAACTTGGGGCATCTGTTTTTTTTTTATGCATAAGAGCATCTCAGCAGGTCCTCAACAAGAAAGCAGAAGGCTACTATTAAAGGAAAGATTGTGTGTGACAGAGAAAATATGGGCAGAATACATAAACTGCTTTGAATATAAAATCAGTCTAGCACACAGTGAAACAATCCAGGCTTGTCTACAAGGTCATCATAAGGGTGATCTAGGCTGAAACTAGAGGCAATGTAATAGTCCTCTGTAGAATGACACAGTCTAGCAAGACTGGCATTTATGAATATTCCTAATGCTGTGGCCTTTATTCTCAGTACAACAAAGTTGGAAGTTCTTTTAAAGAACTCGAAAATAAGATGTTATGTGATAGCAGTGTAACTTTTCTACTTCGTACTTCTACTCCAGCGTATATTGCCCAGTAGTTTCCTCACATCTCAACTTTCAAGGAAGCTTAATAAATTAGCTGGAAGCCAAGGAGAGACCCTGACAGTCCTTCCTTGGCTTTCCTACCCCTCCCCACTTAGCTTCCTTGTTTCTTCTCTAATCATATCAATCATCTCCACATACAGTACATCCCACATAGATGTAACTAAGCAATCCATGTATAAACCATTTCCCCCTTGCCGCTGGGAGTCTTCTCGTTATTCCCTACAAACCAAAGTGAAAACACGCAGGAAAAAATTAAAATATTCCATTCTCTTCTACTAGACTGAAATCTCCAGAGCATACAGCATATCTTGATAATTTCACCCTGAGGAGCTAACACGTTTCCTGGCACTTAATAATTGCTGCAAAACATTTGTTTAAAAATCGAAATAAAACATACAATTCCTGGTTCTGTATGTAATTGCCACTCAGAGCTAAGAGAAAGTATAAAAGCTAAACAGACTGAAAAAGAAACAATATGCCTTGAATCCATAAGAGAGAAGAAGGACACAGGGCAAACTGTCCCCATTCCCAACCCAAGGGAGAGACAGACAGGCAAATACAGGGAGTTGCTGCCTACTAGAGCAGAAACTCAGGAGTGGAAACTGCCACTGGAGCCATTGCCAGAGTATGAAAACCTGAAATGCTGTAGACTCAGTATGGACAACGCTGAGAGTTAAAAACTCCAACTGGACCTATTCTTAGGGGTACCCTGCACAATATTGTGCAATTTATCTCAAGGAGCTCCATCAGGTTCCCACAGTAATTAACTGAGAAAAACCCCCTTGGGTTTCTGGCAAGAGTGAGGGGGGTGAACCATTTTAATATACACACAGAATTCTGTTCTTCCTAACAATTCTTGCTCTCAGGGGAAATTAAATTATCGAGAGCCCCACCTGGTGGGGTATTATCAGAGACCAATTGACCTGGAAGAAGGGAACTACCCAACTCCAGCTTGTCCCCACTGTGTGCCACTGTGTTCCACATAAGGGAGGAGAAAAAAACTGAAAAACTGTTGTGATGTTCACAGTCTAGAGGTACAGGCTTACTAAAAAGACCAATACCCAATCAAAGGACTGTAGAACACTTCTCTCCCTACATCTCACTACCACATTAATAATGACCTATTTACAGCAGTTCCTTTTATCCAGTACATCATATCCAGCTATCAACAAACAAAACAAAACAAAACAAAACAAAAACAAGGCATACTAGAAGACAAAAAACAAAACAAAACAAAACAAAATAAACACACAGTTTGAAGAGACACAGAGAGAGCTTCAGTACCAGACATGGCCAGGATGTTGGAATTCTCAGACCAAGAATTTAAAGCAACTATGATTAATATGCTAAGGGCTCTAATGGATAAAATAAACAGCACACAAAAACAGATGGACAATGTAAGCAGAGGGAAGACAATCCTGATAAGAAACCAATAAGAAATGCTAGAGATTAAAAACACTGTAACAGAAATAAATAATGCTTTTGATGGTTTTATTAGCATACTGGACACAGCTAAAAAAAGAATCTTGGAGCTTAAAGATATATTAATAGAAACCTCCAAAACTAAAAAACAAGATAAGTTAAAAGGAAATAAAGACTGACAACAAAACAAAACAAAAACAAAACAGAATATCAAAGAACTTTGGGACAACTACAAAAGGTATAATATATGCATAATGGGAATATCAGAAAGAGAAGACAGAAAGAAAGAAACAGAAGATATATTTGAAACCATAATGACTGAGAATTTCCTCAAATTATGTCTGATACCAAACAACAGATTAGGAAAGCTTAGGAACCACCAAGCAAGATAAATGCATTCCCCTCCACATTTACTTAGGCATATAATCTTCAAATTATAGAAAATCAAAGACAAAAAAAATAAAACAAAGATACGAATTATATCCAGATTTTCTTTGGAAATCATGCATGTAAAAAGAGAATGGAGAGTAAAACTTAAAGCGTGAGAGTAAAAATCCCACCAATACAGAATTCTGTACCCTGTGAAATTATCATTCAAAGTGAGGAAGGAATAAAGACTTTCTAAGACAAAAATTGAGGAAATTTGTTGCCAGTAGACCTGCCTCTCAAGAAATGTTAAATTCTTTAGAGAGAAAAAATATATAGATCAAAGTGTTGGATCTACATAAAAAAAGGAAGAACATTCAAGAAAAAATAAGTGAAGGTAAAATTAAAACTTTTAAAGTTTTTCCTATTTTTAATTGTCTTACCAGATAATGGTTTGTTTAAAATAATAACAACAATGTATTTGATTATGCACGGATATATATATATATATATATATGTATACGTATATACATATATATGTAATATATAATATACAACATGTATAATATATAACATATATGACAAGAGGAAGTAACTAAGATTATTTTGTTATTATAAGATACTCACACTACCTATGAAGTGGCATGGTGTTATCTGAAAGTGAACTTGGATTAATTGTAAATGTTTACTACAAACTCTAGGGCAACCACCAACAAAAAGTGAAAAAAGAAGTATAACTGAAATGTCAAAAATGGAGAGAAAATGGGAGCATATAAAATGTACAATTAAAACTCAAAATAGAAGAAAAAGAGCAGACAAAAAAACGGAACAAAGAATAAGAGCAACAAATAGAAAATAGCAATTAATATGGTAGATATGAATCCAATTATATCAATCATTACTTTGAATGTCAACAATATAAAATGCACCAATTAAAAAAGATTGTCAGAGTTGATCAAACAATAAAAGTCAATTATATGTCCTCTACAAGAAACCTACTTTAAATATACTGACATAGGTTAAAAATAAACAGATGGAGGAAAAAATACCATGCTAACACTAATCAAAAGAAAGCAGGAATAGCTACATTAATTTCATAAAGGGCAGACCTCAAAGTACATAAAGTTATCAGGGGTAGAGAAGGGTAATACATAATGATAAAGGGGTCAATTCTACATAAGAAGACATAAAAATATTAATGTATATTTACCTAAAAATAGAGTGTCATACTACATAAGGCAAAAATAATTAAATTGCAAAGAGAAACAGATGAATTCATTATCCTAGCTGGAGACTTCAACAACCCTCTGTTGGAAAAGGACAAACTCAGCAGCAGACTTGTAGTAAGAACATGGCTGAAGTCAACGCACAATCAATGAAATAATGTAATTGAGATCTATAGACTAGGTTACCCAAGGACAGCAGAATTCACATTCTTTTCAAGCTCATATGAAATATTCACCAAGATAGAACACATTCTGGGCCATAAAACACATCTTAACAAACCTGAAAGAATAGAGATCATACCATGTATTTTCTCATATCACAGTGGAATTAAACTAGAAATCAATAGCAGAAAGATAATGGAAAATCCCCAAAAATGTATAAATTAAGAAACATACTACTAAATAACACACGAGTCCAAGAATAAACCTCAAGATAAATTAAAAGTTACTTTAGGGGCGCCTGGGTGGCGCAGTCGGTTAAGCGTCCGACTTCAGCTCAGGTCAGGATCTCGCGGTCCGTGAGTTCGAGCTCCGCGTCGGGCTCTGGGCTGATGGCTCGGAGCCTGGAGCCTGTTTCCGATTCTGTGTCTCCCTCTCTCTCTGCCCCTCCCCCGTTCATGCTCTGTCTCTCTCTGTCCCCAAAATAAATAAACGTTGAAAAAAAAAGTTACTTTAAATAAAAACACAACTTATCAAAATTTGTGGGATGGAGCAAAAGGAGCACTTAGAAGGAAATTTATAGCATTGAATGCATATATTAGGAAAGAAAAAGATCTAAAGTCAGTCATCTAAGTTTCCACCTTAGGAAACTAAAAAAAGAAGGGCAAACTAAATCCAAAGTAGGCAGAAGAAAAGATATAACAAGAATAAGTAGAAATCAATGAAATTGAAAATAGGAAATGAATAGATAATGAAATAAAAAACTGGTCCTTTGAAAAGATCAATAAAATCTATAAGCCTTTGGTCAAGTTAATTAAGAAACAAAAGAGAAAAGACACAAATTATTAATATCAGAAAAGAAAGAAGAGACATTACTACAGATCCTATAGACATTGAAACGATAATAAAGGAATATTATGAGCAACTTAATGTACACACATCTGATAATCTAGACGAAATGGACCATTTTCTTGAAAGACATATTTGCCAAAACTCACAGAAGAAATAATAGACAATCTTAATTGTCTATTCAGATTTATTTAATGACCTTCCCAAATAGAAAGCACCAAGCCCAGATGGGCTCGATGGTGAATTCTACCAACTATTTAAGAAAGAAATCATAACAATTCTTTACATCTTTTTTTCAAAAGACACAGGCAGAAATACTTCTTAACCCATTCTATGAGGCCAGCATTACCCCATACCAAAATTAGATAAAATACTACAAGAAAAGAAAACTAAAGACCAGTATCATTCATGAACATAGATGTAAAAGTCCTCAACAAAATATAATCAAATCAAATCAAATAATGTATAAAAAATTTACACTCAATGATCAAGTGGGATTTATCCTATGATTGGAAGGCTTATTGATTTTCAACATTTAGAAATCAATTAGTGTAATTCATCACATCAACAGACTAAAAAAGAAAAATCACAGGATTATACCAGTAGATGGAGACAAAGTCCTTGACAAAATCTAACAGCCATTCATGATAAAAACTCAGTGAACTAGGAACAGGGGCAGGGACTTCCTTAATTTGATAAATAATATCCATAAAAAATCTGTAACTAACATAATAATAGTGAGAAACTTAAAGCTTTCCCACTAAGATGAAGTATAAGACAAGTATGACCCTTCTCACTACCCCTTTTGAACATCACACTGGAAGTTCTAAATAGTGAAATAGAACTAGAAAATGAAATAAAAGTGTACAGATTGGGAGGGAAGAAATAAATACGTCATGTTCATGATGATATGATTATCTTTGTAGAAAATCTGAAAGAAGCAACAACAACAAAAATTTCCTGGAACTAATAAGCAACTATAGTAATGTTTCAGGATACAGTGTTAATATATAAAATTAATCACTTTTGTGTAGGACAGCAACGGACATATAGAATTTGAAATTAAAAACACAACACCAATTGCATTACGGTCCCCCAAAACAAAATAATAGGTATAAGTCTAACAAAATATTCACACATCTATATGAGGAAAATTATAAAGATTCTGACGAATAAAATCAAAGAAGAAATAAATTGATTGATATTCTGTATTTATGCATAGGAAGACTCAGTAGTGTTAAGATGTCAGTTTTTTCCCAACTTAATCTATATAGTCAATGCAATCCCAATCAAAATTCCAGCTAGTTATTTTGTGGATATTCACAAAATGATTCAAATATCTATGGAGAGGCAACAGACCTAGAGTAGCCAACTCAATATTGAAGAAGAAGAACAAAGTTGGAGGGGTGACATTAGCTGACTTCAAGACTTACTGTAAAGCTATAGTTATTGAGACAGCATGGTATTAGAAAAATAATAGATAAATAGATCTGTGGAACTAAATGGGAAGCCCAGAAATAAACTCCCATAAATATAATCAAACTTCTTCAACAAAGGAACAAAGATAATACAATAGAGTAAAAATAGTCTTTTCAACAAATGTGCTGGAACAAGTGTACATCCACATGTAAAAAAAATAAATAAATAAATAAATAAAGGGAATCTAGACAAGACCTTACTTTATTTGCTGGGTCTGACCAGCAAACCCTGGGGTGGTGGATCACAGATTAGTCCAGACTCCTGAATCAGAGAAAGGAGAGGGCAAAGGGGGCCAAGCACTCTAGTGGCAATGCCCCTGAGCAAAGCTCTTCTCCAGTTTTTATTGAGAATCTTATCAGTACATTTTAAGGAGTGCAGAGGAAAGGAATGTGTAGTTTCAAAAGTAGGAACAAAGCATACTTATAAATTATCAGGGGAACAGTACAATCAGGCTAGTGACATGCAGGTAGGCAAGTGGAACTTCATGGGGGCAGTGTATATGTCCATAGGAAGGGGGTTGCTTTATTCCTTTAGATTACACATTTACAGAGTAGGAAAACAAGTTGATCCACAGGCAAGGTCTGGCTGCTTTCAGCCATGGTATTTCAAAGGAGACCTGGTTTTCCTGGTCTGCTTTGCTGCTTCTCAACCAGCTATTTCCCAGGCTGCAAACATTTCTTTCTTAAATCTTAACCAGCCAGGCTCTATGAGCCTCCACAATCACTCACAAAAATTAACTCAAAATGGATCATATATATAAATGTAAAATTATAAAACTCGTAGAATATAACAAAGGAGAAAATCTGGATGACCTTGGGTATGGTGATGACTTTTTAGATACAACACTAAGGGCATGATCCATGAAAGAAATAATTGATAAGCTAGACTTCATTGAAAAAGAACTGTTCCATGAAAGGCTGTGTCAAGAGAATGAGAAGACAAGCCATAGGCTGGGAGAAAATCTTTGCAGAAGATACATATGATAAAAGACTGTGATCCAAAATATGCAAAGAATGCTTTAAACTCAACAATAAGAAAACAAACAACCTGATTAAAACATTGTTTAAAGATATGAACTGACACCTTCACCAAAGAAGGTATAAAGGTGGAAAATAAGCATATGAAAAGATGCTCCACACCATATGTCATCAGGGAAATGGACATTAAAACAATAAGATATCACTGCACACCTATTAGAATGACCTAAATCTTGAACACTGACAACAACAAATGATGACAAGGTTGTAGAGCAAGAGGAATTCTCATTAACTGCTGGTAGAAATGTAAAATGGTACAGAGTTTGGAAGACAACATGGCGGTATCTTAGAAAACTAAACATATCCTTACTATACAATCTAGCAATCATACTTCTTGCCATTTACCCAAAGGTTTGAAAACTTATAACAACACTAACACCTGCATATGGATGTTGATAGAAGCTATATTCATAACTGCAAAAACTTAGAAGCAACACATATTTTTTAATGGATATTATCCATTCACCTGTAAAATATACAGCAAATGGATATTCACAGTGTCCATAAAGGACGGTATATCCAAACGATAGAATATTATTCAGCAGTAGAAACAGATGAGCCATCAAGCCTTGAAAAAATATGGAAGATCTGTAAATACATGAAAGAACCCAATCTAAAAATAGTTTGATAAAATTATTTGACTTGCGAATATTGGTTTACTGACGGTTTTATCAAAGACAATTGTTGTAAAGAGACACAGAAGCCGATCTCAAAAAGCTAAATACTCTATGATTCCAACATATATGTCTACATGACATTCTGGAAAATATAAAATTATCAAGACAGTAAAAAAAACAGTGTTTCCATGTGTTGATGTAAGGGGCAGGGAGAGGGATGAATAGGCAGAACACAGAGAATTTTTCGGGCAGTGAAAATAGTCTGTATGATATCATAATGATGTACATATGTCATTATATATCTTTCCAAATATATAGAATATACAAAATCAAACATGAAACTTAAAGTAAAATATGGACTTTGGGTGATTATGTTGTGTCAAGGTAGATTCATCAATTCTAACAAATGTACCACTCTGGTGAAGGATGTTGGTAATGAAGGAGGGTATGCATTTGTATGGGGAGGGGTAATGAGAAAGCTCAATACCTTCCTCTCAATTTTGCTGTGAACCCTAAGCTGGTCTAAAAAATATCTTAAAAGCAATTGAAATAAACCTTAATAAATGGTGAATATAAGATAGAGGCATTGCTGAATGATCCATAGATGGCTTTCCATGTTCCTCTGATGGTAGTTATTCCACTGCCGCAAAGCAGACAAGCTACAGCATGACTTTAACTGCACTCTTTTACTGCTTAAAAGCATAACTTTCACTGCATAAAACATTAGAAACAATTCTGACATGAAAATAAATTATAGCAGTATACAGCTTAAAGAAATAAAAGAAACAAAATGCTCATATTAAACAACAGTGCCACAGTTTTTCCAGTTCTCTTATTTTGACACATATATTACCTTAAATATCAACTCACCTATAGCAGAGAGTTGTTATGTTCTTTTTGTTGTTTTTTTTTTTTTTGTTCGTTTGTTTGTTTGTTTTGGGGGGGTTGGTGGTTAACTTCACATAGCAGGTACTTAATAAATATTTGATAATTTAATTAAAAAATAATTTGTAACAGAGAAATAATTCACAATATAAATCTCTGTATATATCAGTAGTTATCACACTTTCTTAAGAAATATATGTTACATTGCAACCCAGTACACATATACATATGTGTGTAAAGGATATATAAAACAGACACTGTATAAGACAATGCTAACATTATGTGAATGGACTCTGGTATGTTTTCTATTCCATTTTTTTTGATTATTACATTTAAAAAATACTGACCCTGAACCACAAAGTGGATTGATGTGTCATGACCCACAATTTGAAAATCATTATTCTGATCGTACAAAAACACTAGTTGGTAAATAAAGTGAAGATGAAGTATATGTTACCTCCCGCACCGCCTCCAAAAAGAGAGAAGGCAAGAGAGTAGGGACAATACAATAACCTGAAGTTGCTTTCATTATTTTAAGCAGAACAAAAATGCTTGGTTTTCCATTTTCAATGTGATTCACAATCTTTTGTTGCTACTAAGACAAATATTTGGCATGCTCTATTTGTCCTAATCAGTAAAAATACTGATAAAATAAAATCAATTCCATATATTTCTTTGCTAATTCTACCATTTTCATATTAAAAATGCAGATCGTTTTAAAGATAACAATTAATTTTAAAGATAAATTCATTAATAAAGCATCACCTTTAAACCATATATGTATATATGATACAAATTATAGGGAAAATACTTTTCCTCCAAAACAAGTTTACACTGAGTTCTGTTTATAATTCTGTCACTAAAAATGTCTTCAAAGAAAAACTCTGAGCCTGATTTCTTCTGTGCAAACTGAGACAATTCCTGGTATTTTTAGGAAGAGATAACAGGTAATCATTAATAACTCTTCAGAGAGAGTTTTATCAGAAATATTTATTTCTTTATATGGTGCACTTAATAGGGTACTATTGCTATTGACATTTCAACAACATTCCAACATTGCATTTCAACATTGCATTCCAAGCAATTTAAAATCAATTCTGAGTCACCTTCTCATCAATGTCAGTTATTCAGAAATCTAGGAAAAATCATTAAATAATAATCCACAGAGCTACCAATGTTTCCAACCAGTGCTCTCAGTCAATAGCACATTATTAATCATTCCCTAAATATACATCCTGTTATACTAGTACATCTATTATAATTCCAAATAGGTGCTATTTATCTTGGGAAAACTATTCACAATCAAATAATATAGGGTATTTGCCTAAAAATCTAGTCTTGTTACTTTTTTTGTCATTGAATGGCCAATATTTGTCAACCTGATGCACAAAGCATTATGCATATTTCTAGTCTTTTTCATTGCTATCTAAAGTCTTCCACACAGCATATCACAAATCAATAGTAACTAGTTATTAAGCTAAGCAATATGAAAAAGGAACGTGTTACAAAGCAAGGTGTCTGTTGGGTTTTTTTTTCCTATACTTTAAATGATTATACTGTCTTAGGATAGTTTTCATTTGTATCTTTCTCAAGAGACCACCTTCATACCCAGGGTTTACTGTTTTCTTTCTATAAAGATATATACAAAATATGTATCTCTGCTCTCTGGTCTCTAAACTTACATTCTTTGTTATCTCTTAGTTATGTAGAATTAGAGATGCCACTGTCTCATAAATTCTTTATATCTCTACATCCCAATCTATTCATTTTCATCTACCATTCTAGCCTCAAAAGCTTTTCTCTTTACTTTTCAATTTCATTAAAGTCCCCCCTACCCATCGTCCAAATGGATATTGTATATTATAGTCATTTCAATGCTTTTTTGCCTCTTCCCGCCATTTTCTTTAAATATTAAATATATCCTACATCTCTTGCTTCCCTTCTCAGTCACTGCATTTGTCACACTTAAGATCCTCAAAAACTTTAAACCCCAACATTATTCTCCCAATTCTTCTCCCAAGCTTCTATTACTTCTCAGTTGTAATTGGTCTAGACACTGTTGCCGAGTAGATTTTTCTATCAAGGAGCTCAAATAATTGTTTCTTTCTATTTTTGTTATGGTTTTAACTTATATTTTTATTATTAGTGAGAATGAACACTGTTATTTATTAAAAGATTACATTTTTCCAGAGGGTACTTTTCAGATTAGATTCAGAAAAAAAGAAAGCAAATATTTAGCAAAATTTTAAGTGTAAGAGTCTAGGGTTCAGATATAAAACATAAAGAGTTAGTACACAGATTTAGTCAGCCAGAACGTATTACTACATCTTCTCACATAAAGATATTATGAGCTGATGATGGGGGTGAATTTCATGGGAAGACAGAAGCTTCCTTCATGGGTCTTTTTGGTGCCTTAACTTATGGGTTGAGTTGGACATAAGGATGAAAGGCATCTTACAATCCTCCTCTAAGTTTGGAGATTTGAGAGTAGGACAATTGTGTGCATCGTTTTGTGGGTGAAGTCCAGAGAGATGATAAGCATCATTAGAGCAATTCCCATTGACATTATAGTATTGCATCTATAAAGTAGAAATGGTGATATAGCACAAGGGGACTTGAGGGTAAAAGCTGACATTAGTTTTGCAACAATTAGAAAATTTTATTTTTTCACATCTGAGCTAATAACTGAAAAATTGTGCCTTTGTGTTTATATTTCTTCCATCATGTATGCATCAGTGTTAGTCACTCACTAGTTATGAGCATCTTGGACATAATAATATCTATATAATATGCTTTTCTATTATAAGTAATGTTTCTTCTTTTTGTCCAAGATCTCATAGGTGGTTTATTTCTTGCCAAGCTGAACAGGATATATGAACCAAGCACACTAACCATGTGATACACCTGGTCAACAAAGATATGTGTTGTATCAACACAATGTATGCCATATCAACAGATAGAAAGCCAAATTCCAGCCTCTGGCACAAATTCTGCTCTGAGATGACACTGCTCTCTGTGGCCTGTACCAGGGATCTTTTGTCAAACCTCTGGTCAAACAAGGTACGCCTTGCTATTCATAGTCTATCCACCTCAATCAGCAAAGAAGAGAGCTCTGCTGGCACTGCAGCGGCAAGGTTATTTCTTGAGTTCCCCCCTGGTGCGATGTTTCAGTCATAAGGATGTATGTTGGCCCAGGAGTAGATGGGAACATAGCTAGGTTTCCATCAGTCCTATGCAGCTTCCTTGGAATTCTGTCTGACTCAGAAGCTGTAAAGAACTTAAGTTCATTGTAAGACACGAGTCTCAGTAGACTCTAGTCTTTGTGACAATTTTGCTAGCTATCAAAGCACATCTACATGTAGGGAGGACTACTCTCAGCTGCTTTTTTTGGCTAAAATTTCTACCCCATCACACCTGGCCTGGTTCAGAACCCAAGATGATGTGAGGTTCCTTAATGGAATCCTTTACTTAGGATACAGAGAGCCATATAACTCACACCATTACTTGAGTTACTAAGAAGTAGGCAGCTTTTTAGGAAGATATTCTTGGAGACTGAAGCCAAATCATTTTTGTTGAAAGATTGTAAATGGCTATTTATTGGCCACTAAATTGCAAAGGCCAGTACATAGGTCTATTTGAGAAGGACTCTAGATATCTGTCCAGGTTTGCTTCTCATTATTCTCCCAGTATATTCCCAAGTCAGACTACATTCCCATCTTCTATTGCCAATTCTTTCATCCTCTCCTGACTTTCTTCATAATATGGCCTTTTCCTGAAAATCCCATCCCATTCGTGAAATTCTACTCCTCCTTTAGAGATCCAGCTCAGATAATATCTCTCTCATAACACCTCTCCCGAACCTTCCATATGTGTTTGTAGAATATGTACTCAAGAGAGTGGCTTGAGAATTTTATAATCCCCTAAATTCTGAGACAATATTTATAAGTAATCTTCCACATAATATTTTAATTTAACTATTATACAAATGATTTTTAATGCACAATATATAAAAATATATTTTTATTTATTTTACCAAGGAGGAAACATTGTAATCAATATTGTAAATAAAAATGTAAATGATCTCTCCAGAACTTTCATACAAGAATAGAATTAGTTCAGTCAATAAGCTTACTGAGCACTTACTTTGTGCTATGTACTTTGCAGTCACTTAGAATTTAGTCATGAATAAGACAGACAACATCTTTCATGGAGTGTACATTTAAGTGGTGAAGATGAACAATAAAAACTCTGTTAAATAAAGATGTCCCAGAAAAATCTCAAAATGCCATATGTTTTAAAGACAGTCAAATGATCAAAAATGAAAATTTTGGTCAAGGGTCTAGTGTGTGTAATTTGTGCTATTTTTCTTTTACTTCTTTTTTTAAATTTATTTATTTATTTTGAGAGAGAGAGTGCAAGCGGGGAATGGGCAGAGTGATAGAGGGAGAAAGAGAATCCCAAGCAGGCTCCACGGGGTCAGTGCGCTGAGCCTGACATGGGGCTCGAACTCACATACTGTGAGATCATGACCTGAGCCAAGATCAAGAGTCAGAGTGGGACACTGAACTGACTGAGCCACACAGGTGCCCCATGTGGTATTTTTCTTAATTTGCAGTATAGTCATTTTTGCTTTCCTAGTCTCCTGGTAGTAGATTGAGTACATTCATGACCTTGATGAATACCATTCTTTGCAGTGTGACATTGCGTCTCCTTCCTTCAAGAGATGGAGCCTATTTCCTATCTTTGAATCTGGCCTGAACTTGCGACTTTCTCTGGCTGACAGAATGTGGTAAAAATGTCAATATGTCAGCTCTGAGTCCAGGCCTGAGAGACACTGTATACTTAAATTTTCTCTCATCACCCCTTCCTAGGCTAGCCTGCCAGAGGACAAAAATCATGTGGAGGAAAGCCTAGATAATTGAGCCAAGGCCAACCTAGACTACAGCTAGCCACTCCCCTAAGACATGTGATAGAGTCAGCCAACCAGCCAACTGCCTGCCTGACCCACATCTGACTACAGACACATGAGGAAGCTGACCAAAAAGATTCAGGAACAATAATATGTACTTATTGTTTTAAGTCACAGAATTGTGGCATGATTTGTTATACACAAACTGCTAAATAATAACCCCTCCCAAATCACCAGCAACTGTAGGAGAGGGTTTCTATTTCACTCATCCTTGTTTATCTGGGTAATCCCTAGCACATTGTATTTTACATCATAGTTACTTAAATAAGCTTAATTGATTTTAGATGTTAAAGGATTTGACCATGGGTTCAATAAGATAAGAACAGCTTTTAAAAGAGCAATAGTTTTAAGTCTAAATGAAGTCAGAATTTACATTAGTTAAAGAGGCTGCTAAAGGAGGTCATGAGTGAGGATTAAATAAAGAAATGAACAGTACTCTCACTAGGAAGGCCAAATAGGTAATGGAGATGAGGAGGACCTTGCTTAAAAGGACCTCTCTCTTTTTTAAGACTTTATTTTTGAGAGCAGTTTTAGGTTCACAACAAAATGGAGGAGAATGTGCAGAGATTTTCCATATATCCCTTGCCCCCACATGACCACAGCCTCTCCCAATAGCAAGTGGTTAAGGCTCATTCTTGGTTTTGTACATTCTATGCGCTTGGAAAAAATGTATAACATGTATTCACTATTACGGTATCATACAAAATGGTTTCATTGCCCTAAAAATCGTCTGTGCTGTGCCTATTCAGCCTTTCCTCCTCTCTACCCCGCTGACAACCACTAATCTTTTTACTGTCTCCATAGTTCACCTTCTCTAGAGTGTCATATAGTTGGAATCATATTGTATGTAGCCTTTAGATTGGCTTCTGTGTCTCTCTTTACAACATGTGTCTTTGACAAAATAGTAAACCAATACTTGCAAGTCAAGTAATTTTATCAAACTATGGAGCTTGATATGTATAAAATTATCATTTATTTATAAAAAGCATACCAACACTTCAACACTTAACTCTCTAATATGACTCAGAGTTTTAGATGTACTTTGTTAAAGTGGGTCATACACGTAAACACATATAGAAGTGAGGAAACCTGGTTTTAAGAGCATCTCTGCCTCTTGTATAATGGACTCCACAGGTGGGAACACTGCTGCAAAGACCATACTGTTACACAACAGGCAGCCTTGGCCTACGGGTCACTACCTTCTGGGCTAATGTATGAAGCGACAGTAATTCAAAAGAAAATAGTGCAGAAGTTTGTTTCCACTAAGATCATGTATTTCTTCCTTTTCCCTACTGGCTATTCTATTTCTAGAATAGAAAATTTTTAGGGGTACAAAAGTCATTCCTGATTTGCTAATGCTGGTGAGAAAAGTCAAATGCATCCTTCCCTTCCTATACTTTTGATTTTTAGAGGGACCTGGTTTATGGCAAATTTACATTAATTTAAGTTTACTTTAATAAAATAAATATAACAGTCCACTCTCCTCTTTTGATATTAGATGTATAATTAATCAAAATGTGGATTTGGCCTTCTGAGATCTGTTGCTCATTCTAGGCAGAGATGGGGAGGGTTGAGGAAGGGGAGAGAAGGCACCAACCAGTCAGTTTTGTCTTTCACTATCTTTCTTCATTGTTTTGCTTATGAGTGAATTTCTATTTTCACATAAGGAGAATAATCACATACAACTACACAGAAACTATTCCCTAGAATTTTCTTTCCTATATTACTCTAAAGTTTATTTTCTCTTATCTTCCATGAGTAGGCAGTCTCTCAGTGCAAGCCTCCTTCTTTACCCTACCTTTTATATAACATTCTTAGGGTGCTCTCTCTCTCTGCTTCTTCCATTTTAATCATACATTCCTTAAAATCTCTCAAGCCATATTCAAATTTTCCTAACATCTTAAAAAAAGAATAAAATAGCACTATTTCTGAATATTACACAATTCAGGCATTTTACCAGTTGGAACAAATAGTCTACCTTGCTAATCGAATGTACAGTGATATTTTCCATTTCTTTCTATTCTACTGGGAAAGTCTAAGAACATATTTTCTGCCTGGGTGAACATCTCAAATACCTTTCCAGGTTTTATCTTCACGTTGTCAAATTCATGGTAAATTATTCGTTTCTCCATGAGATGCACACAGGACACACAGTATACCGGTTGGTCACATGATGATGACCAGTTTTCTCATAGGGTGACAAAGAAACTTTTTCCAATGAGTTATTTTAGAAGCAGGATATAAATAAAGATAGAAAAGCTCTAATGTACACAGCCTGAAGCTTTAGGCTGTTGATCGTATGACTATATGTAATACATATGTATACATTATATTTAATTTTCAGTTCAACCACATGTCAAATAAGTACTGCTATTGCAAGAGCTGCTGTCATCACCTCTGGTATTGTAGTTATATTTTTTATTTATTTAGAAAAATCATTGTAGGGCTCTTCAAAGAGAAAATTGGCATGGAGGAATATTTTCTTATTAAAAACTCTCTTCATAGAATAAATCTAAGGGTTAACCACCCACATTAACCAGAGGCATAAATTAAAACTGACCTGAATGAATCCTTTGATAGAAACATGATGCTATTTCATTGTCTAGAGCCATCTCAGCTTTGATTTTTACTAATGGCTGATTATACCCAGCTTACACAGAATCTGAAATTCTAAGTCCAGGGTTAAAGGAAATTCAAGCAAATTCCCATGAACCAAGTTACTAAGGAGAATATATAAATATGCCTTGAAAATGTACAAAAAGCAAACTTTACACACCATACTTTATAACCCTCTGGAAAAACACCTGCCTGATTTCCTTTCTGGATGTCCAATACTACACCTGTCAACTAAAATCTGAGTGCTTTTTTGCTGCCAAGGCAGCCTCTGAGTGAATTGCTCCACTTGAGAAATTAAAACCTATAAGAATACAGATTGGAAGGAATCATGAGATACTTCCAATTATCTGATTATATCTTAAATCATTTACTATGAGCCAGAACATATAAAATAAGTGAAACTTTTTCCACAGGAAGGAGAAAAACATAATTGAAAAGTGCCCTGGTAGTAATTTTGGTTTCCCAAATAAAAACACTGTCTGAAAATACATTAAGGACAAATAAGCAATTTTGTAGGTGTGCAGAAAGATGTGACACATTCTTTCTATTAATAAATCACAACATTTCAACATTTTGATTTAACCGTTCCTCTTTTTGCCCTTCACCAACTCTAGAATGAAGGAAATCAATAAATAAGATTACACTCAGCACCTCATACAATTTTTTACCAGTTGGGGGCACAGCTATCCAATTATGGTTTGAGATTTGCTGAACATATATTACCATTTTTTTCCAATTTATTCAGAGGAAACTTTTGGAGGTTCATTTGAAAGAGGCAATCAGTAGTGCATTAATGTAAATCAGTATTGATTGTGCTATGAAATGCAATAAGGGGTAGTGCACAAAACAGAATAGCTACCTTTTTATTTTTCATTTAATGACAGACAAATGACCTGAGGTAGAAAATTCCACTCATTTCATGAGGATCAAGAGAACAATATAAAACAACTAGTTATAAAAAAATTAAATAGTAAAAAAATAAAAATAAAGCAACTATTTATGAAAAAATCCACAATTGTCATATTCTTTTCCCAAAAATTATTTTTATCAGGTGATATTTAAAAAGTAGGGAAGTACAAACTTATGAAAATGCCAATATTTCTTATAGGATTTTTTACTCTTGTATATAAAGAAAAATTATCTTAATTTTAGAATGTCTAATAATACATACATCACCAATTACAGTTTCTTCTTTCAACAAATGTTTTCTATGCATTCTGTATATGTGAGAGCATATACTGGGATATATCAAGGGGTAAAACAGTCTAGGAACATTGGTCTTGAAGACCTTACATTTTATCTTATTATTTTTAAATTATTTTCCAGTTCTATTGAGATATAACTGACAGATATCACTGTATGAGTTTCAGGCATACAGTGTAAAAGTTTGACTTCATATATTTATATATTGTGAAATTATTACCACAATAATTCTAATTAACATCCATCATCTCGTAGATTCAATTAAATAAAAAAGAAAAAGAAAAACATTCTCCTTTTAAAGAGAACCCTTAAGATTTACTCTGTTAATAACTTTCATGTATATCACATAGGGGTAGTAACTATAGTTATTGTACATTATATCCATAATGCTTATTTATCTTTATTTAATGTTTAATTATTTTTGAGGGACAGTGAGAGAGAGAGAGAGAGAGAGAGAGCCTGTATGAGCAGGGAAGGAGCACGGAGAGAGGGAGACAGAGGATCCAAAGCTGTCAGCACAGAGCTCAATGCAGGGCTTGAACTCATGAACCATAAGATCATAACCTGAGCCAAAGTCTGATGTTTAACCAACCGAGCCACCCAGGCGCCCCAATACATATACTTTAGAATAAGGTATGTCTTACACCTTACATTTTACCATGGGAAAATTGAGGGGGGAAGATCTTAGTAAACAATTAAATGGTTTAGTACATTAAATTGTTATGATTAAAAGGAATCATGAAGAAGGAAATCAGGGGGTTTCAGGGCATGGCTGATGAAGCAGCTGATTGTATTAAATAGGGTGCCCAGTGAAGACCATACTGAGTCAGTGGAATCTGAGCAAAGATGTGAAAGATGGGTGAGAGTTAGCTAAGCAAATATCTTAGGAAAGAGCTGGAAGAAAATTCTAAATTGGGAGTATGGAAGACTCCTTCAAGTAACAGCAGGTAAGGCAGTTTGCAGAAACAGAGTCAATGGAGGATGAAGGGAAAAATGGCAGATAAGTTCAGATAATGGAGGAAATTGTAGGCCACTTCCAAGATTTTGGCTTCTACTCTGAATCAAATGGACTTAAAAAAATTCTCCTCCAAGTGTACTTTCTTTGCAGGGTTTCCAGAAGATCCATCTTAGTTCTCCTCCTGTGTCATTAGCGGACTCTGCAGAGCAGTGGTCTGATCTGACTTACATAGAAGGATTGCTCTGGCTCCTATGTTGGGAACAGACTCCAAGGAAAGAGTGGTAGAAGCAGTTGATGTATGGATCTATACTTTGGGAGAGAAGCTCAGAATGGAAGTATCAACTCGAGAGTCATCAGCATATGTAGGATGAAACTGGATGTGGTCGGTAAGGGAGTATTTTATATGGAGAAGGGAATAAAAACAAAGTTTGAGTCCAGAGGCACCTCAACATGAAGAGGCCCAGAGAAGAGTAGGAATCAGGGAGACAGCTAATGACAGCTAATGACACAAGGAACAGCTAATGACACAAGAGGAGAACTAAGACAGACCTTCTGGGAACCCTGCAAATAAAGTACATCTTGGAGGAGAAATTTTTCAAGTGTGTGTGTCATGACTGACAATCGGTAAAGTCAGGTGAGTAATAAGTGATCATTGGCTTGAGTAACGTGGACATAACTGGTGATCTCGATGGAGAAGTTTTCGTGGCATGAGGAGATAGCATAGAGTAGTAGTGGGGTGCCTGTGTGGCTCAGTTGGTTTAGCATCCAACTTCGGCTCAGGTCATGATCTCATGGTTTGTGAGTTCGAGCCCTGTATCCGGCTCACTGCTTTCAGCACAGAGCCTGCCTCAGATCCTCTGTTCCCCCCTCTCTCTGTCCCTCTCCTTCCACTCATGCTCTCTCTCTCTGTCAAAAATAAGTAAAATATTGAAAAAAAAGTAATAGCAGTAGCAGTAGAAATAGTCTTAAGAAGAAGAACCTAAGTCAGTGAATGTAATATGTAATTTTTAAAAGTTTATTTATTTATTTTGAGAGAGAGAGAGCAAGAGCAACCAGGGGAGGGTCAGAGAAAGGGGGAGAGAATCCCAACCAGGCTCGGTGCTTTTAGCACAGAACCTGATGAGAGGCTCGAGCTCATCTAAGTCAGAATCAAGAGTCGGGTGCTTAAATGACTGAGCCACCCAGGCACCTCTATATGTAACTCTTTTGAACAGTTTTGCTGCAAACACAAACAAAGAGATGTAGCCATGGCTAGCATGAAAAATGGAGTCAAAAGAAGTTTGTTCGCTCTTTTGAATATGAGAAACATAACCACATCTTTATAAGCTGAGAGAACCAGTAGAGAGCAAACTAATGATGATGTAAGAGAGGAAGAGAAACACTATAGCCATGTTCTCCAGTAGGTAAGATGGTATGAGACTTGGTAGGCAAACTTAAATGTAGCAGGTGGTGTCGACACGGCCAGATGTGGTGAATGGTCATGACTGAGCATGGAAAAGAGTTACTGAGTGCTTAGAAAATGCATCAATCCCTTTGTTTGCACAGTGCAGAACAATCCCAGAGTTGTGTTTATTTATCAATATTAGTAATTTGGTACCTGCCACTTATTAAGCCATGACCTTTAGCCAGGTCATGACCTAATCACCTGTATTTGTTTTCCAGGGATGCAAAACGAAGTATTGCAAAATGGGTGGCCTAAAACAACACAAGTGTATTCTCCCACAGTTGTGAAAGCTAAAAAGTCCAAAATTAAGGTATTATAAGGGCCACGGACCCTCAAAAGACACTAGCAGAGGATTCTTCCTAGCATCTGTCAGCCTCTGACAGTCCCAGGCATCCGCTGGTTTGTGACTGCACAGATTTAATCTCTGCTTCTGTCTTCTTACGGATATCTTTCCTCTGTCTGTCCAAATTTCCCTTTTCATATAAGGGCACTAGTCATATTGGAACATGAGCCCACCCTACTCCAGTATGACCTCATTTTAGCCAATTATATTCACAATGACCTATTTCCAATAAAGTCACATTCAGAGGTATGGGGAGGTGGGTAAGGCTTCAATATGTCTTTTTGAGGGACATTATTTGATCCATAACATCATCTAAGCTCAGTTTCCTCTTCTATAAAAATGGCAAAATACTATCTGTTTCACGAGGTTTAAATGGGGATTAAATATGCAGTGAACTGATTAAGAGTTCAGGTTCATAAATCAAAATATCTCTATTACTTTCAAATTGGAATTGGGAAAATTATTAAACCTCTTCAAACCTCAATTTTTCATCTGGAAAATGGAGATAATAATAGTTTCTACATAGGGCTAGCATGAGAATCAAATTTGATAATCCACACAAAATATTTAGAGACCCATGTGACACTTAGCCCTGTGCCTAGCACAATACTAATAACTCAATAAATGTAAGGATTATTATTATTATACTTCAGACTGTTCCTTTTTTATGAAATCTCTATGAATTCATAATAGTATCCATAGCTTAGAGATGAATGATAAGTCTAATAGTCAACAAACTATTTTATGAATTATCATATGCAGAATCCTTTATTTCTTCTAAATGTTCACACAACTTCCTTATTCATAATTTATAACTACAATTGTGATTTATAATACATATATTATTTATTTATATGCACATATATATGTATATATGTATGTGTGTGTGTATATATATATGTGTATATATATATGTGCGTGTGTGTGTGTGTGTGTGTGTGTGTGTATATGTATATATATATATATAAAATTTGGTTTGTAGATTCTGGCAGAGTTGCTAAAACCTTTGGAAATTCCTGTGACGAGAGCAATAAATGTGTCTCTTGTTATGTTAACAGTAACTTTTAGAAACCACCTAAAGATGGGAGCTGGTTGCCAGAAGAATGAACCAGGTAATTAGAGCACTGAAATTTTCAGTCTTACACCCCTGATCTCCAGGTAGGTAAGAGGGCCTGGAGGTTGAATCAACTGACTATGACCAGTGATTTAATCAAAGGAACCTGTACAATGAAGCTTCCATTAAAATCCAAAGGACAGGGTTTGGGGGACTTCCAGGTTGGTGAACAAGTGGAGATGCTGAGAGTGTGGCACACCTGGAGAGGGCCTGGAAGTCTGCATAATTCCTATGTATTGACCTATGCAGCTCTTCCATCTGGCTGTTCTTGAGTTATATCCCCTTATAATAAAGAGTTTCCCAGTGAGTAATATTTCCCTGAATTGTGTGAGCCACTCTAGCAAATTAATTGAATCCAAGGAGGATTTACAGCAGTTGTTCAGAAACACGGTGGAACCTGGACTTGAGACTGGCCTCTGAAGTGGGGGGCAATCTTGCAGGAGTAGCCCTTAATCTGTGGGATCTGATACTATGTCTGGGTAGATGGTATCAGAATGAAATTGAATTGTAGGACACCCAGCTAGTGTCAGAGAATTGCTTGGTATGGGAAAAACTCTTTCACACTATGTAATTGAGGCAGAATCTGAATAACCAATATTAGAATAGTTGTTGGATGCAGATGTTGGGACAAAGTATAATTTGCAGATCATCACATGGTTGTTAGGGAAAGATTTGTCATAAAGGAAAAAGAAAAGAAAGAGCAATTGCTGAAAAGAATTGGAGAAATACAGAGGGGAGTTAAAATATTTAAAGAGAAAAGTAACATGGAATAGAAGAGCATTGGGATTGCAATGGCATCAATAAACTCAGAACAATGAGAAAATGTGACAACACAAATAGACTAAGTAAAAAGGAATTAAGTCTGTATGGGAGGAGGAAAGGTTATCTTTGAATATCTAAGGTTGGTATTAGCACAGACGAAGAACTCTATTTGAATTGCAATAAAATGCTAATATTTAAGAAAGGCAGGGGTTCAGACAAGAAAGAACTACAGATTTGGGACTGGAGACCCAGGTTCTAGTCAGACTTTAGCTAGGGGTAACATTAAAAATATTGCTCAACCTGCATACAGGAGCGGGATTCACGAGGCCTCCTGCTATAGCATGGGTTCATTCTTTTGTTGCTGGATCCAGACATCTTTGGGTAGGAACCATGGAAACTTGGTTGCAAGATGGAGTTGGAGACCCTCAGGAAACTAGAAATAGTGGCTATAATATTGACCAGGTGCCTCTGAAAACTTTTAATATTTTATCAGTGCCTATAACCAAATTGGTATATACCATATGAACACCAGGTTTGACCTACAAGCTAGCTCAGTGAAATATAGAACCCAGGGGAGCTGGCCTAGGTGACCCTCACGGCCTTTTTCAACCTAACATTTTTTGACTCTGTGTGTGTGTGTGTGTGTGTGTGTGTGTGTGTGTGTGTGTAGGCACATGCAGATGGATATGTGTGTTACATCTTTTGATTTCTAGGTTGACTTGAATGGCAAAATCAGTAGTTCCAATTAAGTAGAAGAATCCTTTAGTAGGATTAATTGTAAGAAACAGGATATATGCTTTTTCTTTTTGCAAGTAGAAAGGCTCTTCCAAAAACATCAAAGCATGGTCCTCAAAATCCAAATGATTCTCAATACTCTGTGTTGCGTTCTGTATCAAACATCAAGCCATTGTATTAGCACTATGAATAGCCTGTTCTTACCCCCATTTCAGCACTTAATTGATTTCCAAAGTTCTTTTTTATGGTCAGCATTACTCGCCTTTATTTTTGAGTAGATATTGTGCTGACACTGTGCTCAGTATCTATGGCAGATAATATAAAACACATATTATGCAAGGGAGCACAGGCCGTCTCTCTCTGCATATATTCATTCCATTAGTTATTCCATATATATTAACTAAGCCCTTCCTGAGTAAAACATACCAGCTAGGGGTAAACTCTGGAGTCTGATTTTAAATACAGATAGCACTAAATCTCACAGACTTTTTCCTCTTCTGAGACATGGGGACAATGATACCACTTCTCTCTTAGCATTACAATGATTGAATTAAACATTTCACACAACACACTTATCATATTTCCTGGCACCTAGTAAATGTTTAATACATTGTTACCTCTTCTTTTTATGTGCCCGGCACTGTGCCACACTTGGGTCTCTCTGTGGACCTGCAAAGCTTCACATTTCTTTAAACAGAGTGATCTCATTTGTCCTCATTATTGCTGCCATTTTTGAAAAACAGACACAGCTCTCCTGCATTTTGCAGTTGTGCTACATTTCTCGAAGATGAGCCCTGAAAAGTCTGGCAAAAGTAGTCAGCCCACCTCTGCTCATCCTCCAGTGGGTGCCCGTGTAGCTTATGGCCATCAATTTACCATTCATATCACTCTAGTGAATTTTAAAATCAGAGATTGTGAAGTGCCTGGGTGGCTCAGTCGGTTATGCATCTGACTTTGGCTCAGGTCATGATCTCGTGGTTCATGGGTTAGAGCCCCATGTCAGGCTCTGTGCTGGGTGGGTATCTCGCTGATAGTTTGTAAAAATGATTCAGTAGAATTGTCACAGTTAGGTGGATTCCAACAATTTATTTTAAGTCAGTGATAGAAAACCTAAAAGACATCTATCTGTTGAAAAATGTTCAGAAAGTTTACTATCATTGTGAATGACTAATTGCAAGGATGGCTCCAATTCTTCTTTCCATATTCACAGTTTAAAGACTGTGGATGCAAAGAAGGGTGAGGTTGATTTCTCCATCCCTTCAGCGTGGGCTAGTTTTATGACTTGCTTTGACCAACGAAATGTGGTGGAAGTGACAATGTGCCAGTACTGACGGATGCCTCCAGAAACCATGCGTACTTCTCTATGCTCTTCCTCTCTCTAAGCCTTGCCACTGCTATGTGACAAATGTAGGGCCCACCCTCCTGGAGGATGACAGTCTCCATGTGGGAGAAGCAAGGTGCCTCAACTAACAGCTAGTCAAGCCGCAGGAACAGTCTATTTGGAGCCCCTCGGTTGCGTGAGGTAGCCCAGGCAAGGCCAGAAGAACCACTCTCAGAGCCCTGCCCAAATTACTGACTCACAGAATCATGTGCTAAACAAATGGCGATTTAAATTACCAAATGTTGAGGTTGTTACGCAGTAGCTAATTGATACAGTCATGTTAATGGTTTAAAAATAATTTGTAGGAGTCAATTCAGTCCAAGTGTAGCCTGAAATCTACTGGCCTTAATTATCTTTGCCCTTTGTCTTTGATATTGCTGAACTTTTCTCCTCCACTTAGAAATAATACTTATTGTTCCAGTGTATCACAGTGTGTCCAGTGTCTTTCAAGTTTTCATGCCTTAGAAGTCCATTGTATTGGTTAATAAGATATGTTTAGTGACTTAGAGTCATCCAGCTGTATTCTGGCCATTTTCCCAAACGGTTAATAGCACACAAAGTGAAAGTCACTACGCTAAAATCAACTGCAGCATTAGGAAGGAACACTAAGTAACAAAGTAACATATAAATGCAAATTTCACATGATTAAAGACATTTTCCAGAAGGCCTATAAACAAAACTAACTGACATGTGAAAAAGAAAAGAAACAAGAAAATAGACATGCAATATGAGACACTGGTTATCTAAAAGCTCACAGGAAAGTTTTAAAGGAAAATAACGTTAGATGACGCTATTTATCTTTCCTACTGGCTTTGTTAACATTTTGAAAACAGTGCATGGTCTGATCTGAGCTCCTGTTAAGTCAAAGAAGCTTTATTTTTCTTCAAATATACCAACTAATGGATCAGTGCCATTTATGAATACAGGCTTAATTTAATAACAGTATTTTTTAACCTCTGAGAGAAGTGTAAAATGAAAAGCAAAAGCCAATACTTTTCACAGAACACCTATTTTTATTTTTAATCTTTGTATTCAGTAAACCTCAGTTAACAGTGTGCTGTATATGTTAACTCTAGCCTAGCTGCAAATCATGAGCTATAAGACTATAAAAAAGAAAATGAATAAACATGTGCTATTCCATTCATTAGGTATTGACTCTTCCAGAAATTACAAATTTGGCACTGATATAATAATGTTCCAAAATTACTAGTGGAAATTTATAGAATCATGTTATAGAATTCAACTATCACATTACATTTATATGTTTTCAAAAACAAATTCTAAGTTAATTCATATTTTATTTATCTCAAAATAAATGCTTTTTAGGATATAATGACTTAGCTTCATTTTAGCTAAGACATTTTTTTCTCCCTCCTCCATTCTATTTTCTTCCTCATGCTCTAGTAACAAGGAGTGGATATATTTTAAACCTATTTTTCCATTTCATTTATTTATTTTTAATTTCTTTTAATTTTCTTAATGTTTATTTATTTTTGAGACAGAGAGAGACAGAGCATGTATGGAGGAGGGACAGAGAGAGAGGGAGACACAGAATCTGAAGCAGGCTCCAGGCTCTGAGCTGGCAGCACAGAGCCCAACACAGGACTCGAACTCGTCAACCGCTAGATCATGACCTGAGCCAAAGTTGACGCTCAACCAACTGAGCCACCAAGGCACCCCACCTATTTTTCCATTTTAATCAGTAAGTGTACTTACAATCCTTTTAAACTCTTGTGTTTTTCAGTAGCCAAATTATGGAAAGAGCCTAAATGTCCATCAACTGATGAATGGATAAAGAAATTGTGGTTTATATACACAATGGAGTACTACATGGCAATGAGAAAGAATGAAATATGGCCCTTTGTAGCAACGTGGCTAGAACTGGACAGTGTGATGATAAGTGAAATAAGCCATACAGAGAAAGACAGATACCATATGGTTTCACTCTTATGTGGATCCTGAGAAACTTAACAGAAACCCATGGGGGAGGGGAAGGAAAAAAAAAAAAAAAAGAGGTTAGAGTGGGAGAGAGCCAAAGCATAAGAGACTCTTAAAAACTGAGAACAAACTGAGGGTTGATGGGGGGTGGGAGGGTGGGGAGGGTGGGTGATGGGTATTGAGGAGGGCACCTTTTGGGATGAGCACTGGGTGTTGTATGGAAACCAATTTGACAATAAATTTTATATATTGAAAAAAAAAAAACCTCTTGTGTTTTTGCAACAGTTCTCATTATTTATCTCCCTGTATAGAAGGTACAAAATAGACCATAAGGAAAATACACTGTCACTACATTGGGTTTTAGATGTCTTGAGATGACATGACAGCATAGTGTAATGAGATTGGAGTGTGTGGCTAGTCCTAAGACTTTGTAAATGTGACAGACAAGATTACTTACTCATAACAAAACAGGTCCCATAGTGCTCCCAAACCTTCCTGGGTTGTCCATGTTTAAGGTGCTTTCCTTGCTCAGAGTGCCCTCATTTGAAACTTCTGCCCCCCAAAATCCCACCCATGCTATTAAAGGCTGAAAGAAATGATAAAACGTTCTCTTCACCTTTCACCTTCACATTTCCATCCAATTCCAAGTTATTCAAGCACTCAACAAATATTTCTTGCACATCAGTTTTCCAGCCACTTGTTCATGGTTTTAGTGGTGCAGTAGTGAACAAGATAGAGTCCAATACTCATGAAGCTTGAAATCTAGAGATTGCAAGATATATTCAATAGGATGTAACTTCCAATAAGCAGCTGCATGGATGGACCTACACAGATAAAATCACTTGTCTGGCACACTGGCTAAATAGCAAAAGCTCTACTGAAGGTGACATTGCAAGTTAGCTATTTACTAAGAGAAGATTCCTCAGATTGAAAAAAGTAATCTGAAGCAAGCTGTGGATATATGAGAGAAGGAACTCTATTTCTTATCCTTGTAGATAGCATCCTGCCTCTATCGGTAGACAGTTATCTGCGAGGTAGGGGCCCATACCAGGCAGCTATAAACAGAATTAATTCTTTGGGCCTAGAGCTCTGTTTTTCCTCTCTATCTTGGAATAACATCTACCATACCTGGCAAGTAAGCTAGGCATTAACTCTGACCTTATTAGCCAAGACATTCATACTGAATGTGCTTTATATGTACTTTATCTCTCTATTTTTTTAATTTTTTTAAACATTTATTCATTTTTGAGAGACACAGAGACAGAGCATGGCAGGGGCGGGGTGGGGGGGAGCGGTAGAGAGAGAGAGACACAGAATCTGAAGCAGGCTCCAGGCTCCGAGCTGTCAGCACAGAGTCTGATGTGGGGCTCAAATCCTAACTGACCACGAGATCATGACCTGAGCTCAAGTCGGATGCTTAACTGACTGAGCCACCCAGGCACCCCTCACTCTCTCTCTCTTTATTTTAATGTTTATTTACTTGTGAGAGTGGGGGGGGGAGAGACAGAGAGAGAGAGAGAGAGAGAGAGAGAGAGAGAGAGAGAGAGAGAGGTGGAGAGAGAGGGAGAAAGAGAATCCCAAGAAGGCTCCGCACCGTCACCCCATCAGCGCAGAGCCAGCCGTGGAGCTCGAACCCACGAATGGTTAGATCATGAGCTGAGCTGCAACCAAGAGCCTGATGCTCAACCAACTGAGCCACCCAGATGCCTCTCATTGGTTCTCTCTTACAAGTTAGGAAAGCCATGGAAAAGTACTAGCTTCTCTTAGTTGTGTCAAGCAGAACCAAGAGAAGGGATTTTTATCCTTTCTTGGGCCAGAAGGAAACACTATGCCCTCTGAAGTAAGTAATAAGAGAAGCAGTGTCTCTACAAGGGGGAAGCAGAAACCCAGACATCCGTAGATAAGGATACTTAGCAAGCTGCCACATGTGCCCAGATAGTTCACCTATCTTAGTGAAATCTTGCACATTTTGAATTTTACTTTGGCCATAAAGATGACCTTCCCTTAGGAGAGGAAAACAGTTATTTAAAATGTTGCTTCCAGGGGCGCCTGGGTGGCTCAGTCGGTTAAGCGTCCGACTTCGGCTCAGGTCATGATCTCGCGGTCCATGGGTTTGAGCCCCGTGTCGGGCTCTGTGCTGACAGCTCAGAGCCTGGAGCCTGTTTTGGATTCTGTGTCTCCCTCTTTCTCTGACCCTCCCCTGTTCATGCTCTCTCTCGCTGTCTCAAAAATAAATAAATGTTAAAAACTTTTAAACAAATAAAATGTTGCTTCCAGTGAAAAGGATTTCCTGTTTCCACTTGGGTTAGTGTGAGGCACTCTGGGAGCAGAAAGGGGCTGGAAAGCCACATGGGGAAGCCTGCACCTAGGCAAAATATGAAACCATGTGAACCAGCCTGAGGAACTAACTTGACTATCCAGGCTGATACCAAGTCCAGTGCCTAAAACTCTGGTGTGATTTGGAGAACTACTGGTATCACAGGTTGGAATGGTGGCATGTCAGGGGGTTTTCAGTGGCAGATCTACTTAGTGTTGAACACTTGGTCACCGATTAGCCCTGATAAACCCAATAAATGGTAGAATCCTGCCCAGTGGGCTAGAAGTACAGAGGATAGGATTCAGTCTCAGAGAAAGGGTTTGGCCAGGGCCCGGAAAGATATAAAGGCATCTGCCAAAGCACCTAACATGTTATGAACAGGAATCTAGGGTGACACCTAGATTTTGAACTGGACCAATTTCAGAAACAGAGAGATAAGATACCCTGGAAAGATTGCATTCCAGATTTGGCTGGATATGGGAAAAAAGACCATCTTCATCTTACAGGACTGAATGATATATTTTCTAGCTCAATTATGTTTTAGCAGTTTATTAGAGCAGGACTAAGTCTGGAGGTAGGAGATTATCACCACATGCAAAGGAATAAAAACATGGAGGCAGTTTTCCTAATGTTCTTCTTTTCTGATTCCCTGAAGCACCCTGTTTCCTTATGAAATTTATATCATCGGCACTTAGTAGAACTTTCTACTAGTCTTTTTCCTCGTTTGGACATTATAAACATCCAAGGGGCAGACTGGAGTTTGTGTGGTACAGAGCACAACACCTCAGTTTAGGAAGTTCTCAGTAAATAAAGCAAACTACATCAGTAATGAAGTGGATTGTGTCCTTGGTAGTTTGTTTTTTGTGTTTGTTTCATTTTTGTTTTTTTGTTTTGTTTTGTTTTTTACTATTTCTTTCCAACAGAACCTGAAGTTGGACACTCTTATTACTTTACAAATTGAGCATGTTTTCAGCAATGGAGCTACCAATACATTGTCATATTTCTTATTGTCACTTAATACTCTGGACTTATTTGCCTCTGTCCTTAGGGTGCTGTCATGGACTGTTGATTTGAAAGAAAAAAAAGTGAATGCATTTAAGATCTTTGCCAGAAAAAGAAACAAAAGGAAAACATTTTATTCAGTCCTTAAATCATGGTAGTATCATTCCATAACCGTCCTCTTTCAATGCTGAAACCTTTTCAAATTTTAATCATGACCTTTTGTGCAGCTCATGACAAATTTCGGATGGTGAAAAGTAGTCAAGAAAGGAGATGAAGGAGTAAGTAGACTGTAAATACTAGCTATTGATCAGAATTGTCTGTGCATATGTTTTCTTTTCCTCTTAAGACAACTGTGGAGTTTTAATTTAAAACTCTTTTAATTAGTTGTAACTCTCAGTAAATCAGCTTTAAACCCATATGGCTTCAAGGACAGTCAGTTGAATGATTTAGAGTTAAAATGATCACTATTTTGAGCACAGCACTCCTTTAATGAAAAGTTTGGTCTTTCCAATACATTTCTTTTTAAAATCTCTGTCTCCTTGCTAGAGTACTAAAGACATGCCTTCATTGGGTAGATTAGCATTCACAGGAGGTTGTGATTTGGTAGTGCTAATGGCCCCATATCTCACATCTCACATTTTATAATCACCTAATTTCTGAGGAAAATTTAGCTGTCAATGCCTTTCTTACTATTTTATTTTCTTCTAGAAATTGTGAAATCATTGGTAAAGACAGTAGATTACAAATTAACATACATAAAGTCCTAGAGAAGGTATTTGTGCTAACCCACAGGAATTATTACACACCAGTAGCTACATTGTATGTAATACAAATCATCTTCTTCATACAACTTATTTAAATAAGGCCTATTATTATATTTAAAATGCAAATTCAGTTGTGTAAAGAAATGTACTCACCCACCTATGTTCAAAACTCATGAGCAGCTTTATCCGAATATCCTAAGTAGAGAGAATGGTTGTACTTTACTGCAGAAGATATCCATCCAAAAATTCTCCTTGTTAACATAATATCAACTATTTAGTTAGGGATCCTACAAATATATAGTTCAGACTTTACATAGAAGAGTGCTGATGTCCAGAGACAATGGTAATATATCCCTGGAAACATCGCTTGTTAGGGGCAGGGCTGAGAATAGGACTCAGATATTCAATTGATCTGGTCTTTAATTTCACTGTATTTTATTATATTTTATTAGATTCTGTTGTTGTATTTTTTGTTTTTGCTATTTCACCTTCACAAAACAAAAAATGTTTTTGCTTATTTAACACTATATATAGATTTATCTTTCCTACTAATGATAAAGTTTTCAACTGCCCCCCAATCCCATTCCCAGTTGTGGTCTTTTAGCATAGTTGCCATAGCACTGAATTCTAATTACATTTGTGGACACATAGATAATTACACCAGCAAGTCACATACTCATAGAATATGCTTGCAGATTCTGTTCTGGAGTATAGTGAATCCAAAAGGCTTATACTTATATGTGTATAAGTTGATTGTTGATGGCTTTTCTCTCAAGGTATATGATAACTATATATATTTCATATCACACATATATTACATGATACACGATATATGTTACATTATGACATCATATCCTCTATTTGGCTCCTTCCCCTGACACAGTGCTGGAGAAGTCCTTGATCTATCTTATACTTTTATAAGCTAAAGAAGTCACATCCCCAACCTCTTCCTCTCCACTACTCTGTTCCTTAGCCAGTCCTTACCACTTCTTATCAGTATCTAGATTCTCTAAGATCCATACTCTGTAATATTTTCTGTCCATTCAAAAATCTAAGAACCTTGCCTATAAAAATTAAATAGTTTTTTTCATAAGAGCTGGAACTGTTATAAATAATTTAACATATGTGCATGTCTTTTGAATTAGTTACTACTCTGGGATACTTAGCCAAATTCTTCACTACACCTTCCAGTAAGATTCAAAGTATAAGAAAACGAATTAAATTAGTAAATTGTATCTATTACACTTATATCAGAGTAAGAGCTCTGTGTACATTTCCTAAGAAGATAATATTTAAATAACACATAAAATGGAACATGCAATGCTGGGTAAATCACCATGACAAATCTTTCCAGAAAATATGTTTGCTTGATGATTTAATGTTGTCAATAGAAAATAGCGACTTGACTCAGGAATTTGCAACAAATTCACTGACTATATGTCACGCAGAGTCTGGTACTGGAAAGGCCGTGGTGAACAGAATCTCTGAGACCTAGAATATACATAATTATAAGAGACAAAAGACAATAAGCACACAACTAAATACCGTAAGTAATTCCAGGTATTAATAAGTACAGTGTAAAAGATAAGAAGATTAACATGCAAGAGAATGGGTGGAGTCCATTTTGGCTAGGGAAAGCCTCTTTGAATTGAGATTTGGACCATAAAAAGAAGGCAGCAATGAGGATATCTCAGGGAAGAGAGCTCCAGCATACCATAGGAGAATTTTAAACCTCTGAGGCAGGAATGAGCTTGATTTGCTCTAAAGACAAAAAAGAGGCCAGCATGGCAGGTACCATTCCCAGTGATTAAGAGAGGTAGAATTAGGTTAAAGAGAAAGACAAAAAACTCACAGGAAGTGGCCAATAGTCGCGCTGGAGTTATTAGCAGGGAGTGATACAATCTGATGTATGCATTGGACGTATCATAACACTTGAAATGGAGGGAGCTAAAAATAGAATAAAGTAGTTAAAATATGAAGCTGTTAAGTTAATTCAGTGAAAGGAGGAAGTAATTGTGCAAGGGTTATATTAGTGGAGATGGTGAGATGTAAGGGGGATTATTGGAGGACCACAGAACATCCAAAGGAAAGAATAAGATCAAGATTATTCTTAACTATTTGATCTCAGCAGTTGGACGGGTGGTGACTCCATTTAATACACTTATATTTGGCCAGAAAGAATAGGTTTAGGAGGCAGCAGTTGAAAGACATAATTTAATCTTGGCCATTTTAGGGTTTAGTTACCTGTTGGATATTCAAACAGAGACCTTGACCAGTCAGTTGGATCTATAAACCTGGAATGTGGGAGAGTGTTCTGGGTCAAAGTCATTAAGTTCAAGAGTCATCAGTGTATACACAGTATTTAAAACCATGAGTAGGGATGAGGTTACCCAAGAAAGAAGCTTAAATGGAGAAAACAAGATAACAGAGGGCAAAATTGTTGGTCATTGCAACATTTATAAATCTGAAGCAAAGAAAAGCAAAGAAAAGAGACTAATAAAGAACAGCCAGTGAGGTAGAAGGATAAGTAAGAGATTGGAGTTTCATGGAGCCTAGAGAAGAAAATGTTCCTGGCATTTAGAAGCAGTCAACCATGTCAACTGGTGTTGAAGTTCAAGTATGCTGATAATGGAAAATTGGCCATTTACTTTGGCCAGATATAGATCATTGGTAACCTTGAAGGAGGTATTTCGGTAGGGTGGTAAGAATGGGAAGTTGTTTGAAGAGGGTTAATGAGAGGTGAAAAGGTGCAATTAGCTAGTATCGAGGACTATTTTTTCGTAAATTTTGCTGGGAAGGTGAGCTCTATGCCTTCAATATAGTGCTATTTGTAGTGGTATTAAATGTTTTTTAATAAGATGATATTAAGACATATTTTGTATATGGATGGAATGACCTGCTAGAGAGGAAGAAATATTGATGGGAGAAAAGCAATGCTACAGGGATTTTCTTCCAAAAGGCAAAAAGGAATAGTATCCTGAGCACAAGTGGAGAGATAGAAGCAAGGCCACTCTTCATCACTCTAAGACAGAAGGTCAAATGTTTGGATACCAATGTTGCCCAGGTTTGGTACTAACTGTGGGAAGACATTATACTGCTCTGACTATATCTATTTTCTCTATGAAAAGAAAAGTTAATAATTTGAGAGTGGAGGGTTAAGCAGGCAAGAACTAGATATGTAAGAAGAGAAGAGAAAGTATAAGATTGTCTTCTCATTAAGAGGGAAAGTACAGATTTCCGGCATTGATAAACTAACGAGATTATGACTAAGTGTTCTCATTCCCAATCATTTCTGCCCCAGGTGAGGTAATTCAAAAGGTCAAACAAAACGAGAGAAAACAACCTCCCATTTATAAGCAGGTACCAGCTGTGCCTCACAACTTCATGGTGGGTTGTGTCCAAACCCCTTCATATCTGTTCCCCAAGACCAACTGAACATGTCAATTCAAATGGCTTTTCAACTGTCAAGTTTCAAGATAATTCTATATAGAGACAAAGCTAAAGAGGAGCACCAATAATTGCTAAACTTTTCTTAGCATTCCCTGGGTAGAGAATACTGGGATTAGTAGATCCATAGATCTTGATATCCTGAAACTTCTGTCCCATTTTTATTTTAACAATCAAAACAAGCCTACTTTAGCAATGTGAGTGTCCTCTGATTTGGCAAAACAGTAAATACTGTGTAAATTTATTAAAGAAGATAAAATGAAGACATTGGAGGCCAGATTACCATCTGAAGAGAGCTGGATCAACTTCAGAAGAGAGTCTTAGGCGTTCTCCAGAAGATGGATACAAAACTCTAAGTGTGCAGTAAAATCAGAAGCAATATTTCAATGTCCTCATGAGCAAACCACAGAGCTGCCTTTAAGATCTGGGTTCCCGGATATATAACATATAAATTTTCTAGACATTGCCCCTTTTGCATCCCACAGAACTCCCAGAGCCTCCTTTTGTAGATGCCAGATCAGGGATCTTTCTCTTAACTGAAGAATCAATAACATTGGCCATATTCCTCATTGTCCTTAGGGTGAGAATAACTGTGCATATGATCAGACCATAAGTAATAAGGCAGTAATTAGAGGACACCACTTTGTCATCCATGTTTTAGAACGATAAAAAAATCCATTTTACCTTTAAAACCTAACCTTGACACTGGATATTATTTCTTTAAAATATCATCATGTATAATAATATCACGATCAGTTAGTATGTTCTAATTTCCAAATAAGTAACTTGCATTTTGAACCGATGGAAGACAACCCATCCCTAAGTCTAAGTTTGTCTTTAAAATACAATAAATAAAGTGCATTCCTTTCTAAAAACCTTGAAATATTTATTTAACCCTAGTCTGGTAATAAACTAGTATGCGCACTTTACATGAAGTATAAGCTGTGACCCACATTAAGCAGTGTATACTTTCCATGGTCTTTATGAAGAAAAAAATCTATAAAATTACTGTAATAAGACTTTCTCAACTCAAGACAGCACAATATATAGGACCATTTTCACTGAACTCTTGACATTGGCCATAAATGCATTACTATCTCCATTTACTTCATGAAACTATCATTTACATTTCTATTATGCTTTTAGAAGATATTTGTTATAATAAATGGGCCTCTTTCCTGCTAGTTTTAAGCCAGGTATGCCAGCACTGAATTCTTATTCATATTGCTCTTCACCTTTCTCTAACTACGGGGAAATGTAAAATTTGGACCTACAACATATGCCAAATACGGTGGCTACTTAAGTTGATTTAGACTTATACATACATATGTCTCCTTTTAGATTGTAAGGCCACATAGCCCCAAAGAATGATGCTTGATTCAGTTCAGCCTTTCAGGGCAGTATGTAAGTGGGACATTGACACTTAAAGCAATAACTCTATAAGAGCTAAAGTGAGGACACTGCAGGAGGGCAGGGCAGAAAGAACATTTCTGTGAAATAATGTCTCAAATGTGACCTCTTCTGGAAAATCTTTTCCTGCTCTTGAAACCACTTATTTGACCTTTGTCATATAGTGTCATTTTCATACCTCTATTTATAGCACATTCAGCAGTATGTTGGCTCATTTCTTTCTTTCTGAAAACCATGATCCTCCAAATTTAAGAACACGTTCCACTCATCTTCATGTTTACGCGACTTAGGGCAGGGAACAATACACAGTGTGCTCTCAACAAACGCAGAATGAACAAATTAAAAAATGCCACTTGAGACATGATGATATTGTACAGAAAATAATAGCAGGTGAACACAAGATATGAATCATCCAGGAGCCAATTATAGAAATCATAACCTGCACAATATAGCATCCGCAGTTGCAAAGCAATAGGTACCCTGGAGAAGAGGAAAGGCATCTCCCCAGCTTGGTGTTTATACTTTTCTCAAGGCACAGAGGAGGATTATAAGAATCGCTGTCCTGCATTGCAAAGAATAAGACTATGTAATTGTCTCTCTACTTTCGTGACAATGAAGTTCCCTACTTCATTGTAGTTAGTTAGGGCCACATAGCCTGTTCTTCCACTTCTAGCTTCATATCCCAGTCTGTCATATAACGCCTCTGTTAAACCAGAAAAACTGCTGGCATTTTCCCATATTTGGCATGAGCTCCCATGACCACACTTTTACATATGCTGCAAAATCTGCCTGCAGTATTATCCCACAGTAGCCATTTCATTTAACTACCTCTTATCAGTTCATCACAAATGGGTCAGCTCAGGTCCCCTCCTGTAGAACATCTCTTGACCTTCCAGACTTGCAGGGGCATTCTGAAAGTATATTTTTAGATTGTTCAGAAGAATCATAAGTGGCTATTTAGAGCCTTGGTTTGGAGGCAGGCAGATCTGGACACAAGTCCTAACTTTGACACCTTAAAACTGCATGTGACCTTCAGCGTGGTACCTCTTGTGTTTATTAACTTTGTACAAAATTAAGAGGGCAATGCCTACCTCTTTGGGATAGTTTTAGAAAATAAAAAGAGATTATGTATGTTAGACATGCAAGTAAGGCTAAATTCCCCATAGGTAACAATTCTAATCTTTAATGTATTATTGTTACTGTTATTTTGTTTTTTTTATTATGATAGGTTGTATCATACTGTATTACAATTCTGACTTACTTAATGTCTTCTACATTGAACTTGAAGATAGAGATAATGTCTTATTTCATTTTATATCCCAATGTTGAGTTCACTTGACACATGGCATGCATTCAATAAACTTTTGCTGATTTAATGAACACAATAAAATAACATGCATGAAGCATGCATTTAGCCTTCTTTATCTCTTTTCCTAATACATGTTTTCATACCTTTAGTGACAAAAAATGTACTCTCTTCTCAGTGTATAACAAAGGAAAAAGAAAAAATCATCCCATGCTTTCAAATAATTTACAATTCACTACGGAAAGAATAAGCAGCTAGATATATTTAGCTCTTAGCAAACATTATCATTTTATAAAGGTAGAGAGGAAGAAAGCAAGTACATCTAAAGAATTACTCAACCACAAGTGTTTTAAGAAAGAAAAGGTACTTATTTCATAAGGCAATATTTCCAGGTAGATGGAAAGTCCACAGAAGAATAAAACCAGTCAGCTTTTCAGTTTTATCTACTCAATTGACCTTTTTTCCTTCAAACATGGCTTATGTTAATAAGTGTGAGTGTCTGCGTCTGTGTGTGTCTGTGTGTCTGAAAATGGTTTCTTAAAAGCATATTTCACTTACTTTCTCTGGCAAATGTGAAACATGAGATGATTGAATGCATGTAGGCTTAGAATGTTCTATTTTGAGTAAATGACATGATACAATTTTTTTCTCATCTGTACTTTTTCCTTCTTTTAATTCTGTAGTTGCTAAACTTAAAGTCACTATAAATCAAGATAAATCATTTAAACTATTTAGACATAGAAACCTTCTTTTAATGGGTAGCCTTAGGCATAAATGAACCAATTAAAATGAGCTCTAGCTGTGGATGTTGCTACTTCAGTAGAGAGGAACCAACAAACAGGAGGCCCTGACTTCCAGTTTCTCAAGAGGGACAAAAATTTCTACAAGGGAACTGAGCCCTAGTTACAGGCGGGGGTTTCTTTGGTTTGCATATTGCTCATTTGGGTGATGTTTTATGACTGAATCAACTTGTGGACTTTTATGTAAAAGTCTGACTCAACTCTCAATCTATCTATCCTGAGGTCAGACTGTAGGACATCAAGTATATCTGGACTTGGTACCAAGGACGAAGTTTGGGAAGATGGGTTGTGGGTACCCTTACGTCATTTTTTGTTTGTTTGAAGACTCTCCTAACAAATATGTTCAGAATTTAAGGACATGGAAGCTATTAAAGATTAAATATGTTGAGGATTCGGGAGGATTGGAGTGAAGTGTTTTTCCTGCTTAATTTCTCTAGAGAGCTGAAAAACTATATGGAATAGCTTATTACATTAGTATTTTTTTTTCCAATACCCTTTCAGCAGGATTTTTCTATAATGGTTTGTCTTCTAGGACATACAACTCATCTCATGGCACAGCAACTTTTCAAAGAATATTACAACCATAGGTACTGTTCTTAGTCTTCTTCTCCAGAAATAGCAAGGTCTGAGACATAAATATATCTGTATTTTACAACATGTGGTTTGCAGCTTTGCAAACCGCATGCTGTAAAATAGATTTCTCAGCTTCAAAACAGACTTTCCAGCTCCAAAACAACCAATTTACAAAAAGTCATTTGCACTTCTTCAAGTTTCCAGACAGTGTGTCAGGGCCACAGCCACGGTCTTACCTCAGATAATTATTGGTAGCAACAAAGTTGGGAACAGGGGAATCATGAAGTAGCACAATAAATAGAGCACTTTTTAGACTGGTGTCACCATTTGGGCTAACAAATGGTGTTTTCTTCAGCTTGCATTCTCAGAGAATGTAGACTGTTAGATCACTTAAGAAATAAAAGATGGTTTGAACTAAGAAGTCATAAACTTCAACAGTCAGTCATCTAGAATGTTACCAATTATATGCAATCACTCAGATAAAGTGTTTTAGACTTAAAGACTTTATATACAATAGTTCTCACATCTCTCTCTTCTTTACCCTCTCGACTACTATATCTTAATTCAGTGACTGTCTCTTACTGTTTCTTGACCCACCTACTAAACCAGTCTTCTCACTGGTTTTGTCCCTCTAAAATATGTTTTTCACATATCTGCCAAAGTGATCTATCTCCTCAAAACTGATCAGAGACTTAAATTGAAGATGTGAAATGGTAAACTCCTAGGAAGAATACATGGAAAGACAGCTCCTTGAACAATGGAGGTCCTGGCGATGATTGCTTTGGATTTGACACCAGAATCAAAGTCAGCAAAAGCAAAAATAAGCAACTGAGATTATATAAAACTAAAAAACCTTCTGCACAGCAAAAGAAACCATCAACAAAAGGGAACCATCAACAAAAGGCAGCCTACGAATTGGGAGAAAATATCTGTGAATCAAACATTTGATAAGGTATTAATATCCAACATATATATTAAACATAAGGGAACAGAAATAAACATTTTTCCAAAGAAGACATACAAATGGCCAAGATGTACTTGAAAAGGTGTTCAATATAATCATTAGGGAAATGCAAATCTAAACCACAATGAGATATCTCCTCATATCGGATAGAGTGGTTACCATCAAAAAGACAAGAAATAACAAGTGTTGATGAGGATGTGGAGTAAAGGGAACCCTCATGCACTGCTAGTGGGAACATGAGTTGGAACAGCTACTACAGAAAACAGTACAGAGTTTAAACAAAAATTAAAATATAGAACTACCATATGATTCAACAATCCCACTTGTGGGTATACATCCAAATGAAATGAAAACAAGATCTTGAAGAGATGTTGGCACTCTCACAATCATTGCAGCATTATTCAAAATAGCCAAGATATGAAAACAACCTAAGTGTCCACCAATGGATGAATGGATAAAGAAGATGTGATACAAAGAGAGATGATAGATAGATAGACAGATAGATACAACTGAATATTATTCAGCCATGAGAACATAGGAAATCCATTTCCCTTTGCAACAACATGGATGGACTTTACACCTTGAAAGCATTATGCTAATTGAAGTAAGCCAGACAGAAAAGACACATACTATACCAGTATCACTTAATATATATGAATTTATTAATGTATACGAATCATTACTTGATTTTTCCCTCTGTATTTCACAATGTTTAAAAGTTTTCTACTTTGAACATAGCACTACTTTACAATCAGAAAAAAAAGATTAACATATATAATTTTTAAAGTTAAAATAAGTAGGTCAAAAATTTAAAGTCATCAATGGATAAACATTTAATCTCAAACAGAAGTTGGCCTTTTCTATAATTAAAAAACAAATGTTCTCAGTTCTGTGCTATTAGGAAACAACAATGACAAGACTCCTTTGTGACAGCCTCTGTATTTGCTTTATGTTACTAGTTTTTTTTCTTCATTAAAAATAGGTAAGTTCTTTTAAAATTTTCTGCCATTAATTGAAGTAATAATTTTGCTAGTTCTTAATGGCAGAGACCACACCTATTGATATTTATGCCCCAAGTACACAGCATAGTGTTTAACTTACAGAGAAGTCTTGAAATATATTTTGACTAACTGGATGGGCTGATTTTCTGGCTATGGTCTCTGAAGCAGGTGAGGTATCTACTGAGGTCTGACATGACTAACATAGGATATAAAATAGTGAGATAGAGTATTTTCAATTTTTATGCTGAATTGGTGAATGTACCATAGAGTAAGGAAATCTTTTGAATAGTCTAAATATTTATTGAGAAGTGTTTATAAATTTTAATTATAGATGGTTTTGGTTATTCATGTTAGTTGTGTTTTATAATGTTACCATGAACACTGAATTAGCCAATACTAAACCTTTGCTCCTAGGGGAAACACAATGTTAGGTTCCTTCGAATCTCTGGTCACATTTTTTCTTTCTTTCTCTCTCTCTCTCTCTTTTTCTTTCTTTCTTTCTTTCTTTCTTTCTTTCTTTCTTTCTTTCTTTCTTTCTTTCTTTCTTTCTTTCCTTCCTTCCTTCCTTCTTCTTTCCTTTCTTTTTTCCTTCCTTCCTCCCTTCCTTCCTTCCTTCCTTTCTTTTTTCAACATTTGTATCAACTGATTAATACATAACTTTGCTTTGTGTGTTTGCATTTAAAGACATCTTATATATTTAATATATACTTCTTACAAATAATTAATCATATGTAGTATTTCTTTATAATAAAACACTTACTGTGAATGGTTTACCGTTTTCCTGACCCTGACTTTTCAGCTTCACAACAATTCTATCCAGTACACTTATTTTTTTTAATGAATTGTCATCTCTTGAACATACAAATTAAGCTACTTTTCCACCTTTTCCATAGCTTCTTCTTGCAGTAGAGATACTAATTTAGCACTTCCTGGGGCAGCCTCACAGAGTTCAGTGATTTTTCTTTTCCTTTGCCTGACTATATTCACTGTGATTTACTGACATTGAACCCATGGCACCATAACACCTGACTGAAGTAAGCACATCTAACACGCATATTTTTGCTGTAAGGCACCGTACCGTCTTTCTACACTTAGAAACACTAAACAGCACTTCATCGCTATGCTTGGGGGGCATTTTCATAAAAATGCAGAAGCAAGTGGCACTAGTTAGACCACAAAAAGACACTTGCTTACAGTGTGAGAGTTGAAGGCAGAAGAACAGCACCTTGTTGGACCTCAGGAGGGAGCAGAGTGACTGGAACATTTTACAGCTCTGCACCTGTGCATAGTCATATCACATAAGATGTGAAATCACAGTGATATTGATTTGGGGATTAAAAATAAATTGTAGTGAGTAGATGAAATCACAAATATGGAATCCACAAATAATGAACAGTAACCGTGTGATAGATAGTCTCTTGACTTATATAACACCAAAGTAGATGACTTGCAGTCTTTTCCTCATTCTAGTTTCTTATCTGTGAAAATAGCAGCTCAAAGTCTAATAACAGTACTATGTGCCATTGTGTCAAGTTACTGCGATTCATCATCTGATTTATTCTTCACAGCAAATGTTAAGAGATTATTATAATTTTACCCTCATGTCGTAGGTGATAAAAAATGTTCAAAAAGGTTAAGGACATTACTCAAGACTACATAGTGAGGAAATGGTCGATCTGCATTGGAAAACGGGTTCAATGACTCAGAGTAAGCACTTCCTATATTATCATGTTTTAGGAGTTTCTACTTAGAATATTGGCTATGAGGAAAATTGTCCATAAGGGAAGAAAGGTAAGAAATTCTTTATCTATTACTTTAACTTAAATAACATTAATTCCTTATACTTTTGGGTTGTTAAAACATGACAAGACGATCCTAAATTCATTCAAAAAATATACTAGCTACAACACCCCTGGGGCGCCTAGGTGGCTCAATTGGTTAAGGGTCCGACTTCAGTTCAGGTCATGATCTCACAGTTTGTGAGATTGAGCCCAACATTGGGCTTTGAGCTGACACAGTTCAGAGCCTGGATCCTGTTTCTGATTCTGCGTCTCCCTCTCTCCGTCTTTCCTCCGCTCTTGCTCTCTCTCTCTCTCTCTCCTCCTCAAGAACAAACATTAAAAGCAAATTTTTTTTAAATATTCCTGACAATTTTGGATGCAAATAATAAGTAGGTATTGGTTTTCTAGTATATTATAATATAGCTTAAGGCTACATTAATGAAAACAATGTGTCATTGATTCACAAATGATACTGCAGTTTGGGAATTAACCAGTGTACATGAGGCTTATGACAAAGGTACTATTTCCAGGAATTGGAGAAAAAAAATGAATAATTTTGGGAATTAACCAGTGTACATGAAGATTATGATAAAGGTAGTATTTCCAATAAGTGGAGAAAGAAAATGAATAAACAATTTTTGGCCTGGCCTGTACCAGATGCAAAAATACATTTGAATCCCAACATCACACCCTACATAGAAATAAATTAGGATGGGACAGATATTTATTTGTTAATAAGTAAATCATAAAATGCAAGAAAAAAAATGGAAACATTTTTAGATCTTAGAATGGGAAGTCATCTCTAAATATGACTCAAAGCCTCAAAACTATTAAATATATTGACAAATTCAACAAAAAGATAAAAATTCATGCATTAATATAATTCAAATGAGAAACTGATAAAAATATTTTTAATTCATAGCATACAAAGGGCTATTTTTAATATAAAAATCCATACGAATTAGTAAGAAAGGGTTCAATAACCATAATTTTTTTTAAAATATGGACATCAGACCATTCATATAAAATAAATATAATTGACTCCTACCATAAAATTATGCTCATCAAAACTCACACGAAGGAAAATGTAAACTGAAACAAGTTGGTACTTCTAAAAATCTGTCTTGGTAATGATCTCATTTTGATAACATGCTTACTGAAGAGCTTGTAGGAAGCAGGGCTACCTCTAGCATTGCTGGTGGGTCTAAAAATTGACTTTTCTAGATGCTAAAGATATCATATATTAACAAAGAACAAAATCCATATCTTCTTGAGCCTGAAGGATCTGACAGACAAGAAAAAAGATCAGTATGCTTGATATATTTTATATTTGATAGTGACGGGTACAATGGAAAAAATAAGTTAGGAAAAGGGATATTGAGTGCTAAGAGGGGAGTGTTAACATTTTTAAATATGGGAAAAGGGAGGCCTTACTGAGATGGTAACATTTAATGAAATTCCTGAAAGAGATGAGGGAGAAGGCCATATGGATAACAGAAGACAGTTCAAAGAAGACACAGTAAATGTATAGCCAGCATTGAATGAACACAGAGAAGATTATTAGGAGATATGATCAGAGAGGTACCAGGAGCAGATAATGTTGTGAATCATTTTAATGACTTTGTGAAGATGAGAAAACCACTAAGGGTATTGAAAAATGGCTTACTCTACCTTTTACTTGAAAATAATCACTTTGGCCACAGAGGGTCAAGTCAGTTAATAAGCTATTGTAATGATGATCCATGTGAGAGAGAACCATGGCTTAATCTAGGGAGATTGTGGCAGATGTGGAGAATAGTGGTCCAATATCAGAGGTATTTTGGAAATGAAGTTGACAGAATTCCTGAAAAATCCAAGATAGACTTAAAAGGAAGAAAGACACCTCACTAGAGAAGATATAAAGATGGCAAATAAATATATGAAAAGATGCTTAACATCTTGTCATTGAGGAATTGCAAATGAAAACAACGAGAAACAACCATACCCTGATTATTAGAATGTCCAAGATATAGAACGCGGAGTGTATCAAACACTGACAAGATCATGGAGCAACAAAGACTTTCATTTATTGCTGGTGAAGATGCAAAATGGCACAGCCATTTTAGAAAATAGTTTTGGCAATTTCTTACAAGACTAAACATGGCTTTACCCTATGATCCAGCAAGTATGCTCCTTGGTATTTACTCAAAAGAGTGAAAAAACTTATGCATACACAAAAACCTGCACATGGATACTTATACTGCACATGGATAAACTGCAGTACATCTAGACAATGGACAATTATTCAGTACTAAAAAGAAACAAGCTATCAAAACATTAAAGAATATGGAATGCATATTACCTAGAAATAAATGCATATTACTAAGTGAAAGAAGCCAATCTAAAAACACTACATATTGTATTATTCCAACTCTATGGCACACACCTTCTGGAAAATGTAAAACGATGGCGACAACATAGTCAGTGATTGCCAGGAGTTAGGGAGGAAGAAGGGAGGAGTTTTGAGAGCCCAGAGGGTTTTTAGGGTAGCGAAACAATTCTGTATGATATTGTAATGGTTGATACATGTCATTATACATTTACAAAACCCATGGAACATCATGTTGCATGATGTTGCAAAAACCATTGGTACAACATCAAGGGTGAAGCATAATGTAAACTATGGACTTTGGGTGATAATGATGTACCAATGTAAGGTTACCAGTTGTAACAACTATACCACTATGGTGCAGGATTTGATGGGGAGGAAGCTGTGGGTGTGTCGGGGCAAGGAATATTATGGAAACTCTCTGTACCTTCTTCTCAATTTTCATGTGATCCTAACACTTTTCTAAAAAAAATAAAAACCTATTAAAAATGGAAGAGAAAAGTTATAGATAAAATTATTTTTTTTAGCTTGTCATTCAACCACAGGGCATATGGAATTGATTTATTGAGATAGAGAAGTCTGTAGAAGAAGTTTTTGTTGTCCAGTTTGTATGTTTGCTTTGTTTGAACTGGTTTTGTTTGGTTTAGAAAAAGGAAAACAGGATTCTGGGAACATTGCAAATCCAAATAGTGATGTAGGCAATTGGAAAGTCCAAGAGAGTGTTCAGGGTTGAATACAAAAATTCTGGAATCATTGAATATGCACAATATTTGGCCATGAGCTGGATGTGATTAATAAGAGAGTAGTATAAATAAAAAGAGTAGACAATCAATGACTGAGCCTTGGAGAATGCTCATAGTTAAACAGTCAGGGAGAAGAGGAAGAGCCAACAGAGGAGAGTGAGAGGTAAACAACCACTGAAATGCTAGGAATGCAAATAGAATAAGCGTGTCTGAAATCAACTGAACCACGTGTTCCCAGGATGATGGACTAATTTGTGCCAAATGCTACTGATGGGTCAAATAAGACAAGGATAAAAATCAGCTACTACATTTAATAATGTGGGGGTCACTGTTGACCTTGACAAGAGTCTCTGTGTAGTATTGCAACTAAAGCCTAATTGAAGTGGGTTCAGAAAAAATGGAATAAGAAGACTTGAAAAATTTTACTTTGAAGGGGACAAAGAAATTGATGGAAACTGGAGCAGGAAGTGTGATTGAGAAAGTGTTTTTAAAGGAAATCACAAAATTATGGTATTGTATTGATGAGCAAGGGAAATAACAGGAAGGGATATAATAAGAAGGAAAGGACAGATTTGCAGAAAGGAAGGGATTAATCTCAGTTTGGAGCATGGATACTTATTCATAGTCATAGGAGAGAAAGTAGAGCATTTGGGCAGAGATGTAGGTAGGTAGGTGGAAGTGAGAGCATGCAGAATTTTTGCTGTTTCTCTTAATTTTTGCAGTGAAGTAATAAGCAAGGATATAACCTGAGGGTTAATGTAGAGAACATGAAACAGTATGGAGAAAGAAGAGAAGGTATAAAGTAGTAGTAAAAAAAATGAGGGAATGATTAGCTAATGCCAGGCAATACTAATGTCCCGTTTGAGGTTAGTGATCATGAATTTAAAATGGGACCTGTCAACATATTGTGAATTTTCCCTCTAGCCACTTTAGCTGCACTGACAGAGGTGCAGAGTAAGCAAAAGTTGGATTTAACGAGTGTTGGGGTTTTGTCAAGTGAATATATTGTTAATTGAGGATGGATGTAATGGTTGAGAGCCTATGAAAAACAAAAACTTACAATGATGGTCCAAAGAAGTTACACAGGGAAATATAGAAATTGGAATATGATTATGGAAAAGTGCTAGGATCAATGAATTCTGGTTTCAGTGGGGCCCAAGTCACCTAGAAGCAGAGGACAACAGGAAGTGAGCTAGAAGTAGGAGTTAGATGAGTGAAAGTGAAGTTATATAGGGTTTGCAGTTATAGATAATGATATGGTTTATAATAAGAATATGATCATATAAGTGAGTCACTGAGGGAGAGTGGGGGTCATGGTCACCTGGAGGACAGATGTCAGGAACTCAGAAACCAAGACATTAAAGGAAGTTAAAAGTTAAAAAGACTATTCTTGCACATATTGAAATTACCAGAAAATCTGGCTGTCATATTATCAAAGGCATTGTTAGTGAATCATAAACCAAAATCTTTCAGGAAAGAAACAGGTCATTCCAGGTCCAGAGAAGATCATAATATGTAGGGATAGTAGGAAAATCCTTTGGTAATGCAACATTCAATGTTGAGGGTTTATGTGGTGTATGGAGGGAGAATTACCTAGAAGTAGTATTTCTTGAGGATAGTGACCCAGGTTTTTTTTTGTGGGGGTGTTGGTTTTTGGTTTTTAACTTTTTAAATATTTATTTATTTTAAGAGAGAGAGAGAGAGAGAGAGAGAGAGAGAGAGAGAGAGAGAGAATGAGCGAGTGAGCAGGAGAGGGACAGGCAGAGAAGGAGAGAGAGAATCCCCAGCAGGTTCTGAGCTGTCAGCACAGAGCCCAATGCAGGGCTCCATCTCACAAACTGTGTGAGATCATGACCTGAGCCAAGAGTCATACACTTAACTGACTGAGCCACCCAGGCATCCCACTGGCTTTTGTTTTTTAATAAAGATTGGTGGGAAGAAGTGAGGAGGGAAGGAAGATATGCAATGCCATCCTTTCCATCATTTCATACCTGTCATACTTCACGGCACTGAGTCTATCAGATGGAAAACAAACTATGGTGTTTAATGAGAATCCTGGGATTTAGAACAAGGTCAACAGGCAAGAGAAGAAGAAGATACTATAAGATGACACAGAATCCTAAAACCTTGAATGAGAAATCCTGAAAACCTTAGATGAAGGTGAGGGTCAGTGTGATTTAGTGTGATCATTACATACAATCCAGAGATCTGACCCTTTAAGACTTTAAGTTTCAATAGTAAGAAAAGTATGATTACTAAAAATAAGAAGAGAATGGCATTACTGGAACAGAGGGAACTAGGGCAGATCTTTGACTAAAGGGACAAGAAGACAAATTTTGTTTGGGAAGCATAGCACAGTGTACTATTTTTTTTTTTTCTTTTTCTTTTCCTTTTGAATTGCCTTTGAATATATTTTGGGGTAAGAGGAAAGCCCCCTCTCTAGTTTTGTCCTTATCATTTCCATTATCTTAGACCACCAATCCTCACGATTACACAGTGTCATATATTCATGTTATATGACTACAAAGATTTTGAGTGATAACTCCTGCCCCAGCACAAAGGAAGTGCTAATCCACTGTACCTGTTTTAGAATTTACCTTGCAATTCTGTTCAGTTGTAAGCACCATACTTTAATGACCTTGAGCAAACCTAAAAAAACATTATGTTCAGCTAAAGAGACCAGACACAAATGAGAACAAACTGTGTGCTGTCATTGTTATGAAATGTCAGTGTAGGCAACAGAAGTCATACAAATGGTTATTCACAGGGGAGACGGTGTGTATTGACTGGGAAGTCACAAACAAAATATCTGGGTTGATAGAATTGCTCTGTATCTTGATTTAGGTGGTGGTCCCACGAGTGTATATGTATGTAAAATGTCTCAAGGTTGTGCAAATAATATTGGTGTAGTCTATTATATATAAAGCACTAAAAAATCATATAAAAAACTGGGAAATAGCACAGTAGGACTAGTTTGCAAACAGACCACGTAAAATGTATCCACTTCCTATCACTCCCACCCAAGACAAATAAGTACAAAGAAACAAGGAGGGGCCTGGGGGAAATAAGCTGAAAGCTGATTATTGGGGTGAATATAACAACTCTTCAAATACTTAAACAACAATAGCAACAACAACAAACCTGTCATGAGGAGGGGAAAATAAACCTATTGTCCTTACAGGCCCTAGAATAGAAGTAAAATCAATGGGTAAAAGCCAGAAGAAAAAGATTCCACTTCTGTAAAAGGAAGAACGTCCTAAAGATAGTAACTGTCCATGGTTAAAGTAGTTGTACATTTGAGATTTGATTTTCAACTATTTTCTCCAGATAATTAATTACTTTGTGGAACAATTTGTTTCAGTGAAAACGAATAGAGGAGTTTCATTTTCGAAAATGGGAGATTGCAGTGGCTGAAGCCGGGTCTACACATTTGCCTGCTTCCCACCCCTGAATGACGCCTGGGGACATCAAAGAGCAAAGACATGCACTGTTGACTATAGTGTTACAGGAGGAATTTGAACATCTGATTTCTGCTTGAATTGTATGATTTTTAAAATTTACTTAATCCCATATTCTATTTGACTTTGACTTTGGCCATTTTTGTTCAAGCATTTGGTGATTGCAATGCTCTTTTTTTTTTTTGCAATAGTGCATTTGTGTTTTATAGAGTTTAAAAGATGCATTCCATTATGTTTACCTTGAAAAGAACGGACAAATTAAAATTATGCATATGATTATAGACCTACTAGTAACAGAAGGAGACAGTCACTTCCCTGAATAACCCAACACATGGCAAATTAGTAAAATGTAGATATGGAGAAAGACTGGAAGGATCATACCCCTACTGCCCCAGTTGAACAGTCTAGTGCTAAGGTGTTGAACTCAAGGTTTTCTTACACAAACCAAAAGAGGACCTCTAATTTCACACGTGAAAAGATAGGAGGATAATCCTCCAGTCTGGATGAAAACTTTGGTGCAGCTATAATTTATTTTTACAGTTTTTTAGTCTTTCAGAGCTCCTACTACTCTCATTTCTAGTTTCTTCTAAATAAGAATGAAAAAGGATATTTCCTAAGCTGTATCTTCATACGTTTTTCTAAGTTAAAAGAAAGACAGTATATGACACATAAAATAATGCATATGATACATTACACAAAAATAATAATTATGAATGATACACATTTCGGAGACTATGCTAGGTTCTTAGAAAAATCTTTCCCCCAAAGAGATTATATGTTAGCAGTGAACAGACGCATTAGCATTATGATAGAATGGAATAGAGCTATAATGATCTCATTCAGTCCCATAGCTTTAATTACCTGTTATTTGTTGACGGACCTAATTTTCTCTCAATTATAATTCTTAATCTTGAATGCATCACAGATACTAACTCTAGAACTGCAAGTGCCAGAAAATTTGATCTGGATTTTTGACAGCATCATCAAGACAGCATATTTTAATTAAGCTCATGCTTTTCTGTCTGCTCTTTAGGGAATCTGTTTATCTGCTGCTTATTTCTTAGCTGATGAATGATGCTAACAGACACCCAAGCCAGTCATTTAGGTACTCTGTGGGCAACTGAGAACAATCAGAGTTTTGAGCACAAGATGAATTTGAAATTAGTGCATAGATCTAACAGGGGAATCCAAGGGTTTATAAGCCAGAAGTATAGTAGAGGTAGAGACCTATCAGCAACCTATTACAATAATTGATGCGATTGTAGCAAATGTCAGGGAACAAGAGGAATTGCCTTATCCAAGGATGCAGTAACTAATTGTTACTTTCTTTTTAGGAAGAAACGCATGTAGAAAGTATTTACTTCATTTATAAAGGATATTTCTAAAGATGGATGGACCTTGCACAGAGAGCTCTGTTGTAACAAATACTAATGGTCAGAAGGTGAACAGAACAACCAATAATGTAGAAGACAAAATATAAAATGAAAAATAAAGACCAGGAGATGTGGTGACACATAAATGAGATCAGAAATTTTACAGAGAATAGTGAAATTCAATGTACTAAACCACTGGTTCAACTTATGTCTTACTACTGTTGGCTCTGATATTTCAAAAAGACCTTGTTACCAACAACCTACTTTTTTTGTGATTCCAACTATCATCACTTGATATTAAGAATATGTTTTTTGTTTTTGTTTTTGTTTTTGCTTTGTGTTACTTTAGGTGTTTGCTGAAACAGGAAGGCAAATTGTTCTCCATATTACTGAGCAAGGAAGGAGAAGAGAAAGAATACAATTTATTGCCCATCAAAAAGATGTCTCTATGTTCAGGAAATCCCTAGATCTTGCATCTATCATTTAGTCATATATATATATATATATATATATATATATATGACTATACATATATGGCCACATACATATATATTTATATTTATACATAATTATATTTATACATATATGTATATTAATATATGTACATATATACTTACATTTATATTTATATGGTGATAAAATTTTTCTAATTAGGAGGTTTAAGCAGCCATTTTCTGATACAATAAAAATAGTCATTGACTACAGTGTTATCAATAGCAGATAATAATTGGATAAATAAGTAATTATTTTGAAGTGGTCAGCATCTTAAATTCAAAATTCTAGAAAACGTTTCATTACATTACAGTTAATATCAGTGAAATTTCCAATCAGCATGCATAATAAATAGTGGTTCAAGTCATCATTGTTACAACTAAACTACATAAATGTATTTAAGGTGGATCCAGCAGCATTTTGGAAATACAGGAGCACGTAAAGTGTGATTTGAAAGCATGCCAATCCTTACTGATTCAATGGCAAGATTTATTTTATTTTACAAATTTTGCAATCTAAATTTCAAATTATGAGCAAAAAAGAAGATAAATGAAATGCAATAACATCTGTTGTAAACAGCTACATATATGTGTGTGTGTGTGTGTGTATACACACACACACACATACACCATATACCACAGATATATATATATATAATACATATATATATAATACATATATATATGTATTATATATATATATATAATGTTTCTGCATGCTCTGCATGTTTCTTCATAAAGGTATTTAATTAAATATGTTTTGTAGTAGGAACCTAAGATTATAGTAGTTTAACACTAATGAGGTGAATTTTAATAACACAGCTCTAATTTTATAACTCCTCCTTGTTTTATCTGAAAAAAAGAATTCCAATTTTTTACAGACACTGGTTTCAATATTGCCACAGCTTCAAGATACTGGTAAATGCTGACATTCAGTCATTGTAACACATAAAAAAATGTGAGCTGATTAATTTACTTGTTTGAATTTTTGTTTCTGATCATTTTTGGAATTCAGATTACAGTTGATATTATTTTCTTTTTTCTCTGAAACTTAGAAATAAAACTTTGTAACTTGATTTTGGGATTTTGAGTCTTCAGGCTACTTTTTGCTATGTCAGTTTCTACATGTCATTTTCTTTTAGTCAAGGAATCATTCAATCTCCATCTCTCCCTCTATGCTCCCCTCTCTCCTTCCCTCCCTCCTTCCTTCCCCCATCCCCTTCCTGCTCTGCCTTCTTTCTCTTTCAGACCTGCAATCATCTTCTGTGCCAGATACATCAGACAAATTCCTTTCTCAGAGTCAAGTTCTAAGAACTAGCTTCAGAAAAGGATAATTTTATTATCAGTTTCCTGTAATATTTTTTCTTCTCTCATATCACAGACCCATTTTTTCTCAATCAAATTATATTCATATTAAGTGGTTAGAAAATCTATAAAATAAAATTTCATGACTATCGGTTTTTTCACTGATACCTTGCTTGTTTAAAAAAGATGTTTCGAGCAGTTAAATGAATGGTATGGGTTTCTGTGATAAGCAAATGCATGGTCTGCATCTGACCCGTTTGTAGTATTTATGGGCAATGTTATTTAATCATACATTTAAATTTTAAAAATAGAGTGTTTTTGTCAAGTATACTTTATATTGCTCCTAACTTTTCCATCTTATTGTTGACTGAACTGTTTTCAAACTTTACAAATTTAATAGAGGATTTCTTTTCTTTGTGTTTCTCCTTCTTCGTCCTTCTTTATTTTCCTTTTCTTATCACCCTTGTCCTTCTCCTCCCCCTCTTTCCCCTCTTGCTCCTCTGTGCCCTCCTCCTCCTTCTCATTAAAGCCAAGGTAAAAACCTACACCTTAGCGTGAATCACAATATAAAATTGTAAGTTAAACATACTTGACCAGAAGAATTTGCCCAAATGATTCTGATACAAAGACCACATGCAGTCATGATAAAACCCTGGAATATATCCAAAGAATCAGAGCACTGCATCTGAGAGACAATGTTCTATTTCTACCAATTCTGTAACAAATGTACTTTAGTTTTCATTTAATAATGATAATGTACTTTGGAGGGAAATTGTGCTGAATTCTGTCTCTGGTACCATACCTATATCTTCATTTCAGTTTTTCAAACTAAAATGAGGGCAGTTTCTACAGAGCCTACATTACAGAAAATTATGTTGTGAGGATAAAGGGAAGTAAAATGACCCGAATGCATTTTGAGAAAAGACAAAATGACAGACATATAGATTTTCCAGGATCAATGGAACAAATAATCCTCTAAGAGATTAGGCTGCTTTTAGCCTCCGCTTGCCTTTTGGAGGGACATATATGTGGACTGATTGTAGTGCATGTGTGAGTAGATGCTACTTTGTTAGGGGATCTGGAATAATGATAATAAATCCCATGGTATTTTATTTTATTTCTATTTTATATTTTAATTTCCCCCAACTTAAAGGAGAGCTTAAGAAAAAATAGTCATCAATCCTCTAATGCTTTTTACTTTTTGTATTTCCATATATATTTATATACGCTAATTTTAACACTTAGTTATTGGTTTTCACACACAAAAAAGATCTATTCACCTAGTATACATATTTCTTAATTCTTATTTTTACCCAAAAGGTATTCAGGATCATTATTATTATTGAATTGAAAAAAAATAGAAAATAGTTTATATTTTGGTATTTCAAAATGTAATTGTATTAATAGTTTGATTTCAACAATCTAAGCTAGCTGAAATCATCATCATATTATAAGTGATGTGCTTAAGTAATTTACCATAAAGCATTTGTCTGAAGGGCTTTCTCAACTTCTTTAAGCCTTTACCAAATTATGACAACAAATAGATATTGCAGGGTAAAGGGGTTCTGCTTTTTACTTTAAAAAAACTTTTTGGGGCGCCTGGGTGGCGCAGTCGGTTAAGCGTCCGACTTCAGCCAGGTCACGATCTCGCGGTCTGGGAGTTCGAGCCCCGCGTCAGGCTCTGGGCTGATGGCTCAGAGCCTGGAGCCTGTTTCCGATTCTGTGTCTCCCTCTCTCTCTGCCCCTCCCCCGTTCATGCTCTGTCTCTCTCTGTCCCCAAAATAAATAAACGTTAAAAAAAAAAAAACAAAAAAAACCACAACTTTTTATTCCAGTATAGTTAATATACACTGTTACATTCATTTCAAGTATACAAGATAGTGATACAATAATCCCATATATTACTCAGTGCTCATCAAGATTATTGTATTCTTAATCCCCTTTATCTATTTCATCCATCCTCCCATCCAACTCCCTTCTGGTAACCATCGTTTTGTTCTTTATAGTTAAGAGTTTGTGGGGTTTATTTTGGGGGTTGTTTGTTTTTCTCTATTTGTTTTGTTTCCTCAATTCCATGTATGAGTGAAATCATATGGTACTTGTCTTTCTCTGATGGTTATTTCACTTAGCATTATACCCTCTAGATCCATCCATGTTTTTGCAAATGGTAAGATTTCATTCTTTTGTCTGGCTGAGTAATATTCTAGTGTGTGTGTGTGTGTGTGTGTGTGTGTGTGTGTGTGTACCACATCTTATCTGTCCATCCATCTATCTATGGACACTTGGGCTGCTTCCATAATTTGGCTATTGTAAATAATGCTGCAATAAACATAAGGGTGAATATATATTTTCAAATTAGTGTTTTCATATTTTTTCGGTATATACCCAGTAGTGGAATTATTGGATAATAAGGTTTTTCTATTTTATATTTATATGTTATTTTTCTATTTAATTTTTTGAGGAACCTCCATACTGTTTTCCACAGTGGCTGCACAAGTTTGCATTCCTAGCAACAGTGCATGAGTTATTCTCCGCATCTTTATTCTCCCCTTATTTTCCACATCTTTGCCAACATATATTGTTTTGTGCTTTCTATTTTCTTGATAAAAACTTTCATTTCCCTCTTTTCAAAAGGATATGGACTTATTGGTAGGTAATAAAATATATTTTTCTCACAAAGTGTACATAATAACTACAACATATTTCCTTTCCACAAGAGCATTTATTTGTTAGAGTGACATCCTTCTCTTGAACTTTAAATATAGACATGATGTGCTAATACCAAGTAAAACGAACAGTAGTCTCATAGTATAAATGTACAGACACAAAAGTCTAAACATGGCTTCAACAATAAATGTAAAAGTGTACTGTCCCAATCCATTCTGGGAATTTAACCTAAGCAAATATCTCTTTTAAAATAGGTCTATAATCCCTATGCATTATCAAGACACATGAAAGCTTAATAAATTATGCCTTAGGTTCCATGATTTTAACATTGTTGAGCATCACTTATGTGTTTGACACATAAATATCTCCCTCCTTCCTTCCTTCCTTCTTTCCTTTCTTCCTTGCCTCTTTCCTTCCTTCCTTCTTTCTCATTTTCTTTTTCTTTCTCGTTCTCTTTCTTTCTCTTTCTTCCTCCCTCCCTCCTTACTTTTCCTCTGTCTTTAAAACTTTCTATTTTATAAAGTTAAAATAAAATTAGTTGAAAATTATTTATCTCAAACTATGGGATGAGAATGATACATAAGTTATAATTCAGATAATTTATGCATAATTACATACAATAGGTTATATAGAACATATAGTATTTTGATACACACTTTATTTAACCAATAGAATATGAAGTAATGTATTTAGATATAAATTTCCAAGTCATTCTTACCTAGAAATTGGCTAAGGACTATTTCTATGCTGGTCTAATTTTTCTTTTCCTTTGTCCCCTAGGTTCTCTGATTCCCTTCCAGGTCTGGGTGCCCCCTACTTTTCTCTCTTCTGCCTAGTTGCACTGGAAAGTTATTTCTTTTTTTTTTTTTCTTCAAATTTTTTATTTATTTTTGGGACAGAGAGAGACAGAGCATGAACAGGGGAGGGGCAGAGACAGAGGGAGACACAGAATCGGAAACAGGCTCCAGGCTCCGAGCCATCAGCCCAGAGCCTGACGCGGGGCTCGAACTCCTGGACCGCGAGATCGTGACCTGGCTGAAGTCGGACGCTTAACCGACTGCGCCACCCAGGCGCCCCTGGAAAGTTATTTCTATTATTTGAATCTCTGCTGTCATTTATAGAAAAAAATCAGTCTTTAAATCAGTAATTGATCAATGTTCAACATAAGGTTGGATTCTACCCTAGCTATATTGTTAAAGAAGCTATGCTTTCCTTCTGTACTTTATAAATGGCAGTCAGCTTGTCATGAATTGTAAACTTATTTTTTTCTTTTAATTTGCACGAACATGAAGTTATGTTCCCTATCTCTCTTGCTCAAATACCTCTGTGTTTTTCTGCTTCTATATTTTTCATGTTTTGCTTTCCCTTCAAATCACGATATAGGGGTGAGGTTTTTAAATTCAACTGGTTTCCTCCTGGCAATACTTGTTAGAGACCGGAGCTGAGCTGAAAGCCAGTGTCCTATGTGCTGCCATTATAGTCCTGGTGTGATATTGTTGAACATTCTTCACCAAAGCAGCACAAAAATTTTCTGTCTTAGTATTTTAAACACACTCTATCATCAGCTACTGTTTTATAGATGTCATTTGATATAAATATTTAACAATTAACTATGATATCATTATTATCACTTAATAGTTTTTTTTAAAAAAGTATATCTCAGAGAGGCTGTCACCTTTCTAATTAAGTTACAAAAACACCCTGTATATGATACTGATAGATAAGTAAGAAGCTTTCTTGGGCCTCTTTTTTCTTCTTCCAGCTGGATATTGATGTTAGGGTTACCATGGAGGCCGGAAGATATGAGAATCTGCACCAGCCTGGCCCATGAATGACCATATAGTGCAACTTCCTACCTCCATACCCTACACCCCCTAGACTAGAACTGCCGTGGTTGTTATGTGAGAAACAAAACATCTATTATATTTGAGTCATTTTTACAATTTGAGTTTATTCAATACATGAGTTAGCTCCCCCTGACTAAATAATTCCTAACAACTACAGTTTTAAAAGAAAAATAAATTCATGTATATTAACCCCTCACAATTTGGCCATTTGTAGAATATTACATCCACGAAAAGTTGAAATGCAGGAAATGTAGAACCATTACATTATAAAATTCTAGAAGACAATCCATATTGTCAAAAATTGATGTTATGACAAGAAAGCTAATAATACATAAAAAACTCAAAATAATTGCATGTCAAATTCAATAAACAGTTGAGCAGTCTTACTGTGTTTTGCACAGTATTAGTGTTGCTGTTAGAAACCCAAAGTGTTTACTCTTACTAAGAAGTCACGTGAAGAAACTTTCTCCCACTGCTCAGTTTAACTTTGCTTTGCTTCCTATAATTACAAGAGATACTGGATAACCTTAAGTACAACTGTCCCTTCCTGTACCTAATTTATTCATTTAACAAGTGTTGCTTGATTGGCTTCTGTGTGCCCTACACTATTATAAGCACTTTTTATACATGTTTGAATAAAACAGGCTGAAATATCAACCCTTCTAGAGCTTATATTTCAATAGAGGAGCTAGGAGGAAAAAACACAATGAACAAGTAAACGTGTGACTATAATACACATCATTTAAAAAATCTGAAGGAAATTGATGCTTTAAAATATTTAAGTTTACTTATGTTAGGTATTTATATCTATAAATTATATACATAAATACAAATTTACTTTTAATTATTTTCTTATTATTTCTATACCTTAGTTTTCTTAGCTATTAAAACTTTTATATGATATTTCTGAAACAGGATAACTTTATGTGATTAAATATCCAGTGTATTCTAGAACACAGAACCACAATAAGAAACTCACATTTACAGCTATCAATTATTGTGCATCTATGCACCAGAAGTTATTCCAGTTGATATTAATCATCTATTTACTTTCATGTGATCTTTGTAAAAACTCTTGTGGTAAGAACTATGCTTATTTTCATTTCACAAATGAAGAAGCAAATTTAGAAGAGATAAATAATTCACTCACTGTTATACAGTGTCAGAGTCATCCTTTGAACAATAGATACAGAGATACCCTGACATTTTGAAAACCAATAAAACTTTATTATGAGATTACCTGGATTCATACACACTAAGGAATAATTATATTTTAATCATAAATAACTACATAGGAAGTATTATTATATTGTATAATTGCTCTATGTATTGGTTATATTACATACTAATATCAGTTATTTCTTCCCATATAAAAATATTTCACAAAGTTTTGCTGGTGAAGTTTAATATTTAATTTGCCATTTTCCCCTTCTAATCTGAGCCATTTTGTATCTTATATACATAAGACATTCAAATTCACTATCATATTGAAGCTCATTGGGAATGCCGTGAGAAAGAATGTACAGCTAGTTCAATCTCTTGCAAATTTGCTTTGCAACCAATTACTGCCTTTGTCATGTGGTTACATTTATACTAAATCACTTAAAAAGCTCATTATCCTTTAACTTCATGCTGTGCATACTATACCATGTGGTGCTTGTGTAGAATATACTAGACTGTGAAGTGACTACCAGAAAAGACTAGGAGTTATTGCATCCAGCACATTTTCTTTTTTTTCATGGAGTTCACAGGATGTGCTATGATCTTGTGCTATGGACCATCCATTATCACTTCTGACCCAAAATAGGAGGTCAACATAGGTTTAAGTGATCCTCCTATCAAAACATTCATGCTATTTATTTTCCAGAAAAATATCTTGCTCATCACAAAAAGCCAGACAGTGAAAACTCAATAGACAGAGAAAATTACATGAGTTCCATCCTATTATCTACTAAAACAGAGAGCCTGCTTTTGAACAGATAATTGTAGACAAGTAGAGACTTTCATAAATAAGTGTATAATGGCACAATATCTAAAGTTTATACTTTAATCAAGGGCATATTAAAATCCACATCTCTCAGTCACGCAAAATTGTAAACTTAAGAGCACAGCCACTGTCTTATTCTTACAAATGTCTGGAATCAGGTAAAATCACACCATAAATGTTTTCTTAAAGAAACATTCTCGAATGTTTCTGCAGTTAGTGATGACATAAACAAACAAAATCCAGAAGCAACAAAAATGTACCCTAGAAAAATAAACAAATAAACCTAAATCCAGCAGACATATATCTCAATTTGAGGTCACAGTTGATCTGGACAAAATTTTTTCCCTTAGCCACACTGCTAAGGCTTGAATGTGTAAGAAGGAGCTAGATAGACACGAACTCCCTTTACATCCTTTGTATCATGCAGCATAACGATGTCTATTAAAACGTATATAGTTCTCATTTCTGAAATTTTAGTAATACTACGAACTCTTTTTTGTTGACTTCATAAAGTCTCAATTCAAGAGTCACTTCAGAAATTTTTACCCATAGCAGCTTAAATTCATGGAGCCATCACAGTTTTATAAAAAGTCAGCAACCTAAGTTTCAAATGACACAAAGTTTATTAAATGTTGTGAAGGTATTGCAAAATATATGATGTCTTTAAATTTAAAAAATCTTAAACATTTAATAACTCATTTTTAAAATAACCACATTTAATCGAGCATTTCCTGTGTGCTAGGCACTGTGCATTCTGCCTCACATGCATGATCACGTTTCATCCTTACAGCAAACCTATGAGCTAAGTATTAGTATCACCCAATTACACAGCCAGAAAGAGCTGGAGTGAGGACTGAGGCCCAGAGTTGCCTGATTTCAGAGCCTGGTCTTCAATCAATAGAGTATCAGATAATATATTACGATTATTTTTTTGAAAAAAAAATCCTCATTTATGTGGAATTCAGTTATCTTTGAAGAACACACATAACCACAAAGTTATTATATAAGACACACACACTCCACACACATACGTATTTGCATGTATACAGATAACACCCTCACAAACCCTACACTATCAGCAACAAGATCCTCAAGGCAGAGAAGGACAATTGATTTCATGGAGAAACTCATGATAAGGAAACAAAAATAACAACAAAAAACTCCTATTGATGAATAATCTTATAAAAAGCTGCTACTTGTCTTTTTATTTTCAACCATTAAATTGGATACTATTATGGAAAAAAATCACTCTGAATACAAAATGCTAATGATTCCAGACAATGCTGTCAGGAATTAGAAATCATTGTCTTGTGCACATCCTAATGTTGACATAATCTTTCTCCTTTGTCATATAGATGTCTTTCTTCAACCCGTGTATCACAGTATAATGAAGACATTCGAGAATTATTGAATGAGATGTTATATCAGTCATTATTGCCACAATAATGCTGCATAATAAACCACTTCAAAATGCAGTGGCTTGCAATAGCAAGCATTATTCTCTTCATCGTAGGTCTGTAAATTGACTGCAATTTGGACGATCCAGATGGATTTGGTCATTCATACTACCAGAAGCTGTAAGCTGGTAGGGCTTGGTTCCAAGCTGTAGGATGGGTTCATATCTACTCCATATGTGAGTGTTTCAAAGTCTGGACCAAAGGGATTGGTTCTACCTGGTAGCATATAGTTCTCTTCGCATATAAGCAGAGTGTAGAAGCCAAGCCAATCAATGCAAGGACAATGAAGTTCTCTGCTCATGTTATGTCTTCTAATATTCCATCAGCCAAAGCAAGTCACACAACTAAGTCTATCCCTACTGTAGGAGAAAAATCTATTTTTTGATAGAGAGCTAAGTAATGAATATTCAATAAGAGTGAATATTGATGAATAAGAATATAAACATAGAATAAGCTTCATGTAATGCTGGCATTCTTTCAAATAACTCTTTCCTGGAAAAACAGGGATAGCTTTATCGTTCTTCATTCTTAAATGTTAATAAAGCAACAAATAAATAAAATATAACATTTATTCCGATCTGGCAGGGTGGAAATGTTGTTAACTACATAACTACTGTTCTCTGTTTGCCTTTCATTGTTAAAGGGATTAAGACCATTGTAAACCATACAATTTTTAGGTAGAGAGGGATTAATGATGCTCAATTAAGTGAATGCTCTATGTCTGGAAGTTGTAGAGGTATCATAAAGCAGCACTAAGAAATACAACAGGCTGGAAAAAAAAATGAGTACTCGTTCACTCATTCCCAGAAATCCCTTTAAACTGACATCCTGATTCTACTCTTTTGAAGTAAAAAAGGTATATGGGTGTACTTTTTTGTCTTATTGGAATAACATCTGCTTATAGAGGCGCAATGAATGTATGGCACTGAAGGGAGCTTGGGTGGCTCAGTTGATTAAGTGTCTGACTTCAGCTCATTTGTTCTCATGGTTTGTGGTTTCGAGCCCCACGTCAGGCTCTGTGCTAACAACTCAGATCCTGGAGCCTGCTTCGTATTCTGTCTTCTTCTCTCTCTGCCCTTCCCCCACTTGTGCTCTGTCTCTAAAATAAATAAACATTAAAAAAGTTGTTTTTTTTTTTTTAATGTATGGCACTGAAAAATCAATGCAAACTTAACAGCATAGAAACGGGATACATCTAGGGACACATCTAAGTGATCAAAGCAGTTCTAGGTCTTAGAAACTGGAGTGGAGGGTGGGATTGGGGGAGGCAGTATTACAGGAAAGACATAAAAACCAATCATATCTTGAAAGCCTAGATAATTCTTGAAGTTCTGTATGGGCAGTATGTATATGATCTAAGGACACTGAATGACAGAGATTAGGAATGAAACAAAGATCATAGACCCCAGAGGAAGAAGAATCATCTATCATAAAAAGTATAATAGGTGAGAATCAAGAAAATGTCTTTATATTTGGAAAAAAAAATACTTTTTAACTAGGGATCCATCAACAACTAAAACCTTATGGTTGAATTTTGTGCATGTTTTTCCTTGGAGAATGACAGCCACACGTGGCTTTCATTGGATACTCAGTGGGTCTTTGGAACAAATAAAAAGAACTGCTATGTTAGAAAAAAATAACTCTTTTATTAAGAAAGGGGATTGGTTCACAAAAACGTAAGAGAAGGAGAATCAGACACAATCAAAAATGACCACATTTTTATGCACTATTTCCTAGGATTCTCACTGTTCTATACTTCACATAGAAAGCCAATTATGATAAAAATTAGATTTACACAATGTTTTCCTATTGATTGCCTAGAGCTATTTTTATTCATGAAATTACAATCAGTGGCTACAAACAATTATAAGCTTATAAACCATGGTTTGAGACCTTTAAGGGGGAATATAAAAGAGAAGCTTATGAATTTTTAGGGAACAATTATCCTGTTTTCACAGAAGTCTTTAATTTCAGTGAAATAAGACAGTGATGAAAAGAAATTGAATGAGAAAAGAGACTCGTTTCTAAATTAAATGTTTCATGTCTCATGTGGTATCAGCTGCTCTTTAGACCACATTTACATTACTATAATGATCTCTACTGTTAAAGGTTTATTACCTTAATCAAAATATTCATTAGATGGAAAATGTTCATTCAAAGTTAAATCTTGTATGCACCTTTTACATATTTAAGTTCAACATGAATTAAAATTCTCTTCATGTATACCAATAAAAATTATTAGTAAAAATAAATTTGAACTGTGCTTGGCACATATAAAATATCCTTGATTTTAGCTATTATTATGTAAACCATAGAACTTTTCTCTTAATTTACAAATGCATATACTTAAGTACATGAGAAGTGAAAAATTGAGTATAAAAATAATCATGGTGTTATTTTACCTCTCCTAAAATAACATTTAATTAAAAGAAAATCTTGTTAAACTAGTTTTACATAGTTATATGACACAGAGACATACATATGTCTACATATAAATCAGACTTCTTTGAAAAGTTAGACTCCATTTGAATTGAATCAGTTTTGAAGATTGTTACTCTTTGACAATTCAGAAATGCAATTGTCTTTTTTCTGATTTTAAATGCATTCAAGCCAGAGTTGTTAGGGAGACCTACTCTAATTAAGGTCATTTCTTCACTTATTCCCAATACTGTATTATCTGAGACTCTATTATAAACATCTAAGAATCTTTTAAAATGGAAAGTTCTTTGAGCTTTTACAGAATCATATCCCTAATATGTTTACAGAGCCTCATATAAATTGTGATTTAGGATTTAGGAGAGTATGGCAAAGACACAAGGATTCACAAAATATTCTATGAGTGTACTTTAACAGAATTCCTTTTGATTAGGTTTGGGCAGTTCTGGGTAATGAACCAAGAGCATTTAACACAGAAGCCACATGGCCTTACTAAATGGTAGAGTTCCAGCAGTCTAGACCTCTGAGCGTTATTTGGGGTAGAATCCTTAACTGGGCTATTTTGGGCATGTGATATATTAGAGTTATATATTTCTCAAGTAATATGCTAATGAGGTTTGGAGATTAATTGTATAACTAGTACTGAAACTAGTTATAGAAATAAAGTAATAAACTAACAAAATTTCTCAGCAACACTGCATTGTCTTAGCAACTGGGCCCAGGTTGTGAATAAATTGCTTTTGGATTCTGCAAAGTTGGTGAGCCATGTGATCCAACAGCACAATATCTGGTCCAACTTGTCTGTAATGACTTTGAAGGCAGAATGTTCATTTCTTGAGGAAGAGGCTGGAAACAGAACCTTAGTATGTATAAGTTGTTACTGATAACTCTTTTCAAGGTATTATAAGAAAGAATTGGATAGCCAACAAGACTAAAGGAAAGGAGGGGTGCTTGGGTGGCTCAATCAGTTAAGCGTCCAACTCCGACTCAGGTCATGCCCTCATGGTTTGTGAGTTTGAGCCCCGTGTCAGGCTCTGTGCTGACAGCTCAGATCCTGGAGCCTGCTTCAGATTCTGTGTCTCCCTCTCTCTGCCCCTTTCCAGCTCACTATCTCTCCCTCTCTGTTTCTCTCTCTCAAAAATAAATAAACATTAAAAAAAAAAAAAGACCAAAGGAAAGGAAACATAAAATCAGGAATTTGGGAACTTGCAAAGTTGGAAAAGAGAAGATTTTATGGAAATAAAGGAAACATTACTTAAAATGAGCCAGGAAGCCCTGATGGGGAACTTTCACGCACACACCACTCCTGTAGTGTGTATAACCAGCAGGAAGAATGAAGGTAAGAATTATCTTGACAGGTGAGGACACTTCTCACACAGGAATTTCATCTCCTGCTTTTAAGAAGAAGGAAGCTCCCTCCCTGTCCTGCTACAATGCACTCGCCACTGTTTGCATCCAATGAGAAACCACAACAACCCTAAACTCTTGTTCTTCTCCAATGAACTTGTATTTAAAACAATCCTCCTTAATCTTCTAAAACCTCATAAAAGCTGACCTTCCCTTTGCATTTTCAGACCTGCCTATGGCTTGGCATAATTTGCTTGTGCCAATTTTCCTGTTATTCTCAAATAAACTTATTTTGCTAGTAAAATAACTGGCTGTTTTATTTTTATGGTTGACAGTTTGAAAATTCTTCAATGCACAAAGACCCGATAATACTTTACATTGATTAGAATATTTTAAGCTAAAGGTCAGTTTTAAGGCTGTGGCACACAATTAAAAAAAAAAAAAAAGAACTCTCAATTGATTAGAGTGTCTCTGGGCAAAATCAAATTGTTTTCTTACCTAAGTCTGAGAGCTTCAGGATAGCTTCAGTTAGTGAGAGAGGTAGATTTGAAATAACCAAGAAATAAATGTTTGAGAACTTCTAGGAAAGCACTTTGGGTGTGGTTACTGGCAATTGGACGCATCTAAAATCAAATGAATTGGAAGCCTACTGAATTTCTGAGCAATTTGCTTTGCAAAGAAATCAAGAAGCGTGTCAAAAAAGGCTGTGACTATTGTTAACCTCCCATAGCCCAACTTAGGGCTGAGAATTCCAACACCAATTTTCTATGTGATCAAGGAGAATTCTGAAAGTACAAAGACTCACATAACAGGTAGACACAGGGGCCATGATTGACAATGGGCATAGGGCTTCATCTCAGACAGTAAAATGAAGAGTTAATCCAAATCTTCTACCACTCCAGGGTACGGGTTTTCACAAAGTCTTCTCAGTAGAATTTCAATGTTTTTATAGATCAGTAACTAGCATATCACACGTTATCCCCCTTTCTAGTTGAGTCTGGTACATATTCAGTTCCTGTCTTGTTTCCACCATTGAATGTTGTGTGTCTCTGTGTGTGAGAGTGTGTGTATATTTCAACGGGGAGGAAATTTGTGTTCTTAAAAATTCTTAGTACTTAGTACGTCAAGAGGAACAATACCCAAACATCATGGAGGGACTACAGTGCACGACATAAAGATCTTAAACTTTAAGCTATGTGTGTTGGCTGGGTATTTCTTTGGCATATCTTCTTCGGAGAGGTATTAGGAGCTTTCCGTGTGTGGGAGAACAGGAGTACATGGGTATTTACGATAGAAAAACTTAGACTATGGCAGAAACGGAAAAGCTTATAAAGTTTCCTTTGGATTTTCCTACAGTCTCTAGCTTACCATGAGGGTAGGTGGGGCCAATGACTTGTCACAGAAAAATCTTTTAGAGACTTAAGACTCCCAAATGCTTAATGTAAAAGAAAATGTATTCTCTATCTCTCCTGAATTATTGCTTCATTATTCATAGACAATCTGTTGTGTTTTGGAATACGACTGCCAAGGGGGGAAGGTATTTTTCCTATTCCATGCTCTCTTTCTGCAATTATGCTTGTCAGTCTTTTATGTCGGGCAAAGAAGATGGTGTGCCTCAAGTAGGTGTGCCTCAACTGGATATGACACCTGCATGGGAATTAAGGAAGTCAGGCAATGTTTTCTCGTTTTTAGTTATGGAATTCAATTTTCCGTAGTTTCCTAGTTTTTATAAAGCTATCACATTTTTCAAATAGTTTAGTGTGCTGCCTACATTTGAATAAACCTGCAGATCAATCTTGTGCATGAAATACAATAGAAAAGCCAAACCAAATTATCTTTCATTCTATATCAAAAGAATCCATAGTAAATATTTAAGGGGCACCTGGGTGGCTCAGTAGGTTAAGTGTCCGACTTCGACTCAGGTTGTGATCTCACGGTTCGTGAGTTCAAGCCCCACCTCTGAGCTAATAGCTCAGAGCCTAGAGTCTGCTTCAGATTCTGTCTCTCTTACTCTCTCTCTCTCTCTCTCTGCCCCTCCCTCATTCATACTCTCATGCTTTCTCTCTCTCAAAAATAAATGAACATTACAAAAATTCTTAATTAAAAAAAAGAATCTATAATAAATATTTAGCATCCCAAGGTCAAAATTTTTGTTGTATGGAATATATTAGGCCTAGTGGTATAAATCATTTTATAATCATATAAGTAATACATACACACATGTAAATTAGAAGTATATACAATTTTGGAAATGCACTGGTACGTTTTAGATTAAGGCAATTCTGTATGCAAAATAGGGAAGATAGCATCATCTCTATTTTTTTTTTTAATGAGAAAATTGAGGTCCAGAGATTTTAAGTGACTTTTTTAAAATAGATTTTTAAAGTTTTTAAATTTTTTTAAATGTTTATTTATTTTTGAGAGAGAGAAAGAGACAGAGCATGAGCAGGGGAGGGGTAGAGAAACAGGGAAACACAGAATGCAAAACAGCTCCAGGCTCTGAGCTGTCAGCACAGAGCCCATCAGGGGGGCGTGGGGCCCAAACTCAGGAACTGTGAGATCATGAGCGGCTGAAGTTGGACGCTTAACCGATTGAGCCACCCAGGTGCCCCTTAAAAGTTTTTTAAATATTTATTTGTCTTAGAGAGAGAGACAGAGGGAGGGACAGAGAGAGGGAGACAGAGGATCTGAAGTGGACTCTGCGTTCACAGTAGCGAGCCCGAGGCGGGGCTCCAACTCACCTACTCTGAGATCACCACCTGAGCTAAAGTCGGGTACTCAACCAACTGAGCCACACAGGCACCCCTACGTGACTTTCTAAAGTTAAAAAGCTTATGAATGACAAAGCCATCATTAAATCTGTATATTAGGAATACTAGTTTAGGTGCTTCTATTATATCACTATATGTTACTTTGTGCTCAGGAAAAAAAGCAGAAATCTAGATGAATTTTGAGAAAAAAATTGGTATCAGAAATAATAAACATTTGAAAATATCCTGTAGATTAATTAATATTTTTGGAAAATACAGTACTTTCCGGTGATTCACTGTCCAAACAAAGAAGTTCATAAAATTCCTTCACAGCTCAGGAAAATTTATGGAGATAAAGTCTCTTTTGTGCAGGAGATGATAAAGACCCACTTTTTATATTGCTAGAAAATCAAGGAAAGATGAGGGTGTAAAGATAAATGGAAAGGAGATCTTTAAAAAAAATACCAATGAAAATTTTCTGATGTGTCAAACAAACCGAAGCAATTTAATACATGTAATTCATTGAACACTTTGGAAACACTGAGCACTTTGGAAATACAGAGCACTTTTCCTTTTTAAGTGATCCATATAATCTTTATAAGGGACAGAAATGTTATTCTGGTTTCACAAATAGCAAGAAAAACTAATGCAAAGAAGACAAACTGCTCCCTTTAATGTCAGGTAGAGTTACTAGCACATTCATTTCTGGTCTGAGTAAAAGCCCTCATTCCTGTCCCTAATCTCAGTCCGAGCTGCCATGTGGAGGTACACTTGGCTGTAAAACAGCTCCACCTGTATCCCTCCTCATTTATTTCCTGAAACCTACACAGGATATTTGTTATCCTGGCATATGCTTATGAATAATTGCTTTCAAGTATTACACATTGCTAGACCCAATTTTTATGTTAAGTTAGAATTGCCTCCAGGGAAATGTTATAATATTAGTTGCCAGGGTGGAAAACGCAATTCAAAATCAAGATGCCACAATGAAAGGCACGGCCACATAGAGTAGGGTATAGAGTACCTACTTGCGGCAGATGTCCATAGCTGCCTACCCAGGATCGGTTTCTTTTGTTTTTTGGTTTTTTTTTTCCTTTCTTTAGCATAATAGAGACTTATTTGGGGTGGCGTAAACCCAGTCCCAACGGATAAACTCTGTTAAGTCAATCAGGATTTCACTTTGCTTTGCCAGCCTGCCTCAGGTCTGTATTGCAATGTGACTCAGTCCTGGCTAATGAGAGCTAAGTGGAAGTCTGCGAGGTTGGGGTTGGAGAAAGTTCTGAAAAACATTTCTTTACTGATACAAGATTTGAAATGTTAGGCACTGCTGCTTTCTTCTTCACCTTCCTGCTGTGAATGTAGCTCTATTTCTAGAGCTATAAGGGCCATTTCGTGACCTTGACAGCCAGCTAGGGAGAAGCCAAAAGAATTTAGAGATTCTAACATTATTGGTCCACTTATCTCCTAATTTTGTTATATAAACAAAAATACATCTAAGGCTATGGGGTTGATTTTCTGTTGCTTACTGACAAAAATATATATATATATATATATATATATTTTTTTTTTTTCCAAATTATGTCTCAAAAGGTTAGAACATAGTTGATTTAGAAAATTCACAAAGAATTTTCAGCCTAATACTGAAGATTTAAGCTGATGTAACACAGACTTGTGTATTGTTGTTATTATTAATTTTACATTGTATTTCATATATGATTTCATTCAAAAAGCAAGAAAGCTTAGTCATTAAAATATTTAAAAATCTATGCTGTAGAAAACCACTGCAAAGCTCTTTATCCAAGTGTCTGTGAATATCTGGAATTCTACAAGCATATTCTTAGATCTCACTCAATCATTTCCTAATTTTAGTTAATTTTTATAGTAATGTAAAATGTATCACATTCTGAATCATTTGAATGACTTCTTTACAATGGACTGCATTTCAGAGCCTCTCTCTCTCTCTCTCTCTCTCTCTCTATCTCTATCTCCCATCTAATCAGTGGTGCTTTAAAATGATACATGTGACTTTTGATGTATTAGTGAACATGTCTGGTTGCTTTCAGATTAGCATGTCTTAATGTCAAAATGGCATGTTTCTGCCGTTTTGCTCACAATTTACTTGAATAACTTTTTACAAAGAAAAACTTCTTATCTGAAAATATTTCTCAATTTAAAAGACAATTTCATGAAATGAGTGACACAACCCATGTAATATGGCCCTGAGGAACTGCCAGAAATCTGTGTGTGACAACTTTCAGACTGCTTAGGTACTATCTTGGTAGCTACTAACTTTGCCATAGTTTATTAGTAATAGAGATGACAGAGACAATGGTAAATGTTCACCAATCCTATTGATAACATCCAATTAGTTCTAATCCTGTAACTGAGTTGTATGGATTGTAGGCAGATGAGACGCATGCCATTTCCAAGCCTAGTCCACCAAAATGCATTTTTCCCTCCTTCTTTGGGTTCTTCCATGAGTCTTCCATTATTGACATTGGGTGACTTTAAAGCCATAAGATGGTGGTGCCACTAGAGGTGAGTGGCTTGAGTCTTGAGTCACCACTTGGGTCACAACCACCCAGGAATTGCCCAACCAAAAATATATGGTCATTGAATTGCATGAGTGAGGACAAAACTTTTTGTATGTGAATCTGCTCAGAATGGAGGTTGATTTTTATAGTAACAAACTGTATTAAATATCTATTGTTGCACGCAAAGTTATCCCAAGTTAGTAGTTCAAAACAACAATTTATTACCTCCTGCCTAGGTCAGTAATCTTGGAGTGGCTTAGCGAGGCAGTTCTGACTCAGAGTCTCTCATGAGGTTGGGATTGAAGGGTCATCAAGGGATGCGATCATCAGAAGCTTGCCTGGGGAAACAAGAATACACTTCCAAGCCCACTAATATGGCTGTTGACTGTAGGCCTCAGTTCTCACCAAAGGAGCCTCAACATAGGACTTCTCCCAACATCAGAGTTGGGTTCTCCCAAAGCAAATGATGACAGACAGAAGGAGAAAGAAAGAGAGAAAATAGGTACTTGTGATAGAAGCCATGGTCTGTAATATTTTTCTTTGAAGTGACGTATTATAACTACTTTACACTATGGAGCACATAGACCAATCTTGGTATAATATGGTTGGATACCACACAAGGGAATAAATTCCAAAGGTAGGGATTACTATGGACCATTTTGAAGGCTGGCTACCTCATTGATATAAATACCAAGATTAATACTTAAAAAAAAAGGCAGGATGATCATGGAACAAAATAGTTCAGCTGATTTTCTATGCTTGTCACACAAATTTTTTAATGTTTTGTCACAATTTTCTCACTTGTTAGTAAAATTAATTGCCCAAAGTTTAATTTTAAGACTTTCTTTAAAAAAAACATTAATTTATTTGCTTATGAAAAAGAGAGAAAGAGAGGGATGGGGCATAGAGAGAGGGAGACAGAGAAAACCTATCAGACAGAGAAAACCAAGAAAACCAATGCAGGGCTTGAACTAAGGAACTGTGATATCATGACCTGAGCCGAAATCAAGATTTGCACACTTAACCAACTGAGGGATCCAGGTGCTCCTCCCAAAGTTTGATTTTAAAGAAGCTTGAAAATGTGGTATGGCTTTTAAGGCAATTTATAAAATTTGATCATAACTGCAAAACTGACTGAATTGACATTAGTGAATGTCTGTCTACTACATATGTAAGTTGAGCATTTCTATAAACAATCTGGCATGAAAATTAGCACATCTCATCATCTATGTTCAAACCTCTGCTCTTGTACAGAACATGTGAAAGACTATTTCACGAAAAACCTTCTTTTAGGTGGGGAAATTTAGTCTTGATTATCATTACCCAAGGGCAAATAAATGACTCATTGGAGTTTATTGTGAAAGCCCAAACCAGATTCCAACCGCATACTAATATGGTAATTGCATTACCAGCTTCCTCTGATATTTATAAACTACTCCAACTCTGCATTAGTGGTTTATGACATCAACAATACCAGCTGATTTAATCCTGTTTTCTGCCTTTGGTAAAGAGCCATATATCATTCTCCATAATAAGAGCATACCCCATAGTGCCTATATAAATCTTCACCAATTCCTTCCTACATTAACATTCCTGTGGTTCTAATGTAACTACTTCATCACCAGATACACATTCATGTTTGCTGACTAAACACATTCATATTCACATATTAAACATGAATAATTAAATTCACAAAAAATTAAAACAGGCTTTCCTTTAATTTTAGGATGTGATAGTTCATTTACTCAGGAATTAGTTGTGAATTTGCACAATCTGTGACCTTTCAAACCCCAGATCACCTCAAATGTGGCTTGCTTTCCCTAAAATAAAAAGCCACTCTTTTATTTATTTAGTTCCATAATAAATGGGATGGCTGCTGTGCCATTATATCACAATAAAGATATTTTATTTCCTATAGACTTTGTTAATGTAAAGAGTAGGAGGGAAGATCAATGTGTCATAACATCATAAAGCAACCCAGAAAATAAAGTAAGATATAAAAGGGCCAAATAAAAAAAATACAATTAACTGATGATGTTTGAGCTTCCATACATACAAAAGTAAACTTCAGAATAAGATGCATTTCTATGTTTTTGTTGTTGTTGTTTGAAATCACTTTAGGGGCCAGACAGGTGAAGTTAAATTTCTAACATTTTTTTATTAGGAAATTATTTCACGGAATAACTCTTCAGATAATAAGAGATGGCTTTTCCAGACTTGAAGGCAGTCAGCTAATAAGGCACATTTCCTCTAATGACACCAATGTCCCAAGCTGAATCTTGCTGCAATACCCAATGCTATTGTGTCCTTCACTTCATCTAGTGATCTATAATTTTTTAAGACATATTTTGGGGCGCCTGGGTAGCTCAGTCGGTTGAGTGTCAGACTTCGACTCAGGTCATGATCTCATGGTTCGTGAGTTCAAGCCCCGCGTCGGGCTCTGTGCTGACAGCTCAGAGCCTGGAGCCTGCTTCCGATTCTGTGTCTCCCTCTCTCTCTGCCCCGCCCCCCGCTCATGCTCTGTATCTCTCTCTCTTTCAAAAGTAAATAAACGTTAAAATTTAAAAAAAAAAAAGACATATTTTAAGTGCAGTAACCAAGATTACGTGCCTGTTTTATTTTCCAAATTATTTCTATTTAGGTGTTGAATAAAAAAGTTACATACTAGAGTTCTGAAGATTAGCTACAGAACAAGGTGAATACACTTAACATTACTGAAGTGCACAGAAAACAATGGTGAATGGTAAATTTTATATTATGTATATTTTAACACAATTGAAAAAATAAATTTATGTCTTATAGGAAAAAGGTAATAAAATAAGTTTCATGTTATGTATAAGTTCTTTAATGGTAAAAAGTAAAAAGATGTTCCTACTTAAAATATAAAATTAATTATATGGAATTATTGAATAGCCATATTGTACCCCTGAAACTAATATAACACTGTATGCTGATGATACTGGAATTAAAATAAATTTTAAAAAATATATAAAATTAATGAATTAAGAAAATTTTTATTTTAATTTTGAAAGTTACTGCATTTTGTTTTTAGTGCATAGAAATTTATTCTTGTGAGTATTCTAAAATAATTAGGCTAATAGGTGACAGCAGAAAAATTTAGACATTTTTATCCCTTCATATTTCTGAGTCTTGTGGTCTTGTGTAAGATATCAAGTCTAAGCCTTGGTTTCTACCTATTTTATAGGGTAGGTGTGTGGATTCATCAAGATAATCTATAAAAAAGTATCTGGCACAGTGCTTAGCACATGATAGATGTTTAACAAATGTGAGCTTCCTTCTTTCCAGGTAAAAATCAGACACGTCTATCCTGAATGAATAAACAATGGGTGATAATGGCTACAGGTCAGGCTGCTGAATATTGAAAACAAATAAATTTTAAAAAGGGCCCCAGTCAATATCATGATTGCAGACTTTTAAAACTAAGCAGAAGATCCAGCTAAGCCTTAGTGACTCTTTACCCCCAGAAACTGTGAGAAATAATTTTTGAAGACTTTTAAAAGTCTTTCATCAATTTACCCATATCTAAAAAATTTATTGGGGCACCTGGATGGCTCAGTCAGTTGAGTGTCTGACTCTTGATTTCAGTTCAGGTCATGATCCCAGGGTTGTGGGATCAAGCTCTGTGTTGGGCTCTGAGCTGACAGTGTGGAGCCTGCTTGGGATTCTCTCTCTCCCTCTCTCTGCCCCTTTCCCACTCGCACACTCTCTCAAAATAAATAAACATTAAAAAATAAATAAAATGAAAAAAATTATTAATCATTGTTTTAACTTTTAAATACCAACATCAGAAAATGTGTATGGATATATGGAGCATACTTTCAAATATATATATATTTTTTACTTTGTGTTTTATAACTTTTCCTAAGTAAAATATTCTTATTAGTGGTATATAATCTAAGAAGTCCTCAATTTTGATATTCAAAAAGATCAGAGGTACCCAAATTCAGAATTGCATCCCTTACAATTGTAAGTTCATTAGAGTAACATCAAATACCAACTCATACATAATATTAGATGAAACAGGATAGAGATTAATAATGCATAGAATCCAAATATCGTTTGATGTAAGTAGCATGCAAGTATATCTGGAAAAATAAATTACACTTTTGATGATCAAGCCTAATTATTTCTATTTATTTTAAGTTCTTTGAGGCATGTATGATAATGGGAACCCTATATAAACCATTACTGCATTTTGTGTAACTGTTGGTCATTGTGGTTAGTAGTAGCATTTTTAATAACTACTTGTTTTTTAAATGGTGTATCTCACTTGGATTGGAACTTACAGTCATATCAAACACTGGCTTAGTCTTCAACTGAAAAGTGTTACTGATTATCAGTTTTAGCTGATAATCACATATATTCAGGGTACTTACAACGGTTGTTACTTTCAAATATTATTTTCTTTTCAATTAGAGCCACCAGGATTCAAATATTTCTTCTCTATAAAATACTTCATAAGTGAAAATATATAACACCTTTTTATTTGATTTTATTTTTTAACATCCTTAAAGGGGTGTTTAAAGATTAAAAATGCTTAATAATATCAAAGCACAGAGTATAGTGCCTACTAACTGTTTTATGATGCTTGCTTTTAGAAATGCAATGTTTGGTCCTTGAAGATTTTCATTAATAAAGATAACCTGGATTACAGAAATTTTCAGTTTGGACCTACAATAAAATGATAGCTAGAGCTGAGACAATCAAGCAGAGGCCATGGACAAATGGAAGAAACAGTCAGCAGGCCACCCGAACAAGTTTCGATCCTGTCATCCCACATATGGTTTCCACTAAAGGAATAAAGAGGAATATTTCCTCACCTACTAATGTTATCAATTTAATTTTAAAAACAATACTGCCTCAAATACTTTATGGTTTCAGGTTAAACAATATGGATATCATCTGTTAGAAGAAAAGCAGAGGGAAGGCAATATTTTGCGTGTCTTTACACACATGTGTGTAGAAGTACTTTTATTTTGAATATGCAATGTAGAGATTTTTATGCATTTTATATGTATAAATCACACATATAAATATAAAATATTTCTAGCTGCATGCACACACATATATGTATATATATTTTTTTATTTTGCTTACATACTAATTTTGGTTGAGAGTCACTCCGATCCCCAAAATAGGTCTTTTTCATTCTCTATATATCCATACAGGATAGTATAGGTATAGGTGTAAAAAATACAGACTAAGTAAACTATCATTTCTCTTACACATAGAAAATTCATAGAGAAGACAAATGACAGCACTCAAATGGATTCAGAATACACAGTTTTTGTTCTAATGGAATACATTTTTACTATTCACACATAACAATATTTTATGATAGACTTTCAAGTTCATGGTTCAATAAAAATAAGGGAGGCCAAGAAACATTCTCAAGGTGGTATTTTACCTAAATCTTCAAATGCTGTGACAAAAAAGAAGAAAAAAAAAAACTGGCTAAAATTTATATATTAGCAGCAAGTAGAACTTCCTAACGTGGCTTCCTATATATTTTCTACTGTTTCGTTGATCCTTTTAAAAACGTTTAGCAAAATAGTATATTGGCAAATTATTGCTCATAGAATGAAGACTTGATTCTATATTCCACACAGTAATCTTGAAGAAAACAATCACATTCTTAGGCTACCTGCTGCTTGTAAATTATAGGGTAGTGTGACTATTGTATAAAACTTGGCTAAACATTCAATTCCATTTTTCTTAATTGAGGCTAATTCTATGTAGAACAAAATGCAGTGTGTTTCAATGTTGGATATGGTTACTTTAGACTCTTAATAAAATTAAATACAATCATTCAGCCCACAAAGTCAATGGACCTTGAACCTGAACCATCAAATAAAGCAAATATTCCTTTTTATGTTTTGTTGTGTAGATATAATCCAAAAGTGAATTCATTATACAATGATTTATCTTCTTCCCCAATATAAAGTTCAATATCCTACAAAGAGTTATTCAAATAGAGTCTTAACAAATCAAAACGGTAAAGCACTGATCTATGAAATGACAGTAATGCCCATGAAAGAAATGCTACATTTGCACATAGTAGACATTAATATAGGTTTGTGGCATTGTTGCCATAGAATCTGTCATATGCCTGAATAATTTTGCATCTTCATGAATTTTTTATCACTTAGTTTGGCTTACTTCATTGCCATGACTTCTGAATAAATGTTGTTTTCAATGTAGACCAAAGCATTAATCATTGGTCTACTGTCAATCACTTGGTTTTCCTGCTCATATCTTAAATTGGAGTATTGATCTTATGATGTTCATATTGGTTAATATGATAAGTAATCATAACAATGAAAATTTAAAGGCTGATTGGAAACACAAGTATAGAGCAATGATAAAGTGTGATTATGAATACAATAGGGCCTACAAATTATATAATCAAATTATATGCATTTCAGATGACCTGGAAAGATCTTGAAAAGTCCATAAATTTTGCTGTAATGGAATACAATGATAAAGATTTAACCACACAAGTCAAAAGTAAGATTCACTTATTTAAAGTGATTTTCTTCTGAAAAAGATGATACATATTAGATGATTCTGTAACTACTGGGAGGAGATAGAAATATAAACCAGGATGCTATAGATATAAAACTATTTCATATTTGTATCTCTTGTTATAAACTCTTGAAAAAAGAACAAACTTTTTTAAAATTTAAAGAATATGAAGATAAATACTGTTAAAAAGTACCGATATATACTGTAGCAATAATTTAAGAAGTAAAATTAGGCAGGGACCATACTGTATGACAAACTGAGCTTGGTAAACTCCAAGTAGTTGACTGGCAGTCAGAAAATTAAAGATCCCCAGTTCTGCATTGGCAGTTGTAAGAATTTGGACTTCTAACTTTTTCTCCTTCTGCTTCAGTTTCTTCATCTAGGAAACTTTCTAAAGTTTCTGAGCCGTAAATTTAAAAAAAAATGTTTCAGTTTTATGGTTAAAACTTAGAAATAGGGAGCAGGTATCTGATATTTCACTCAATTTTCTTTTCTTGTCCTCTTGAAGACAATATTTTTTTTGTGTTGCTAATGAACTAAGGGCCTTAGCTTCCAGGTTAAATGCGAAAATGAGTATGATTTAAGTTTGTACATACAAAGATCATCTATATACATGTTTTATTTAAATTTTCTAGTTAGTATGCATACACATTTTTTACAGCTTACTTCTTACAGAATATTACTGACTTAGGGGCACCTGGGTGGCTCAGTTGGTTAGGCAACCGATTTCGGTTCAGGTCATGATCTTGTAGTTTGTGATTTGAGCCCCACGTCGGGCTCTGTGCTGACAGCTCAGAGTCGGGAGCCTGCTCCCGATTCTGTGTCTCCCCCTCTCTCTGCCCCCTCGCCGGTCATACTCTGTCTCTCAATAATAAATGTTAAATGTTAAAAAAAAAAAAAAAAAGGAATATTACTGACTTAATCTTTTAGTTCTTTAAAAAATGTGTTCCTACTAAAGTACTCATACCAATTAGCCTTCTTTTAAGCTTTGCATTATTTATGATTTCCTTGAAGTTTTTAAAGTTTATTTATTTCAAGAGAGGCAGAGACAGTGTGAGTGGGGGAGGGGCAGAAAGCGAGAGAGAAAGAGAGAATCTCAAGTAGGCTCCACAATGCCAGCGCACAGCCTGACATAGGCTCGAACTGACAAAATTGTGAGATCATGACCTGAGCCAAAAATCAAGAGTCGGTCGCTTAACAGACTGAGCCACCCAGGTGCCCCTATGATTTCCTTTATTAAGAAAAATAATTAAAGTGTTTGGAGATCACTAAGATTGGATTTAGTTGTTGAGGGCACAGCATCTTAAAATCCAATAGCACTGATTTAGAAAATACATGTGAAAGCTCTTTGAAACTTAAATATAACTTCTTAGTTGTAGACCCAGTACTATCTATATCTTTGGGTGGGGGCTTTTCCATTATTAACATTGCACTAAAAATTATAAAGCGATGTACTGAATTGTTAGTAATTCTAGAAAAGTCTGCACCTTAAAGCTCAAGTTTTGAACACGCAGAGAGAAAGAAAACTTTGTGATTATCAATAAAATCAATAAAGAGGAAACATGAATGAGCAGTTTGGGGTATTCTGAATGTGAAGGTGTTCTGGGGCTGTCAAAATTGCGTGATGACCATCTTAAGATCAACCCAAATCACTGAATAAGCAAATCTTACAAAATCCCGTTGCGTGAGGTGGGGGCTCTTTCAACACACAAGACTTAGGTATGTCCATCCTAATTGAAAGAAAAAACTGTCTAGACCCAAGGATGCAAGATAACATGGAGCTGCCTACATACAGCTGCTGACCATTGTTTTGTGTAACTTTCAAGAGCTTCATTTACTTGGGTAACTTCACTGCAAGGGTAGGAAATATATATCATCATCTGTGTGTGTATATATATATATATATACACACACATACACACATATATAAAATATACCATCTGCATATATATATAATATATCCATTTGGAGGATGAAATATATAATCATCGGAATATATACATAAAAATATCATCTGCATATATATATAATATATATAATATATTCATCTGGATGATATGTATATATAATATATATAATATATTCATTTGGATGATGAAATGTCAAAATCCAGTTGTCAAGAATGGCCTACCATCTAAAAGAGCTTCTTATTAAATGAGGTTTCCAGGCACACCTGGTATAATGAAGCACACATTAAGCCTGACTAGAAGCCCTTCCAAACCATTTTGTTTTGCTCTAAAAATGTCTTTTAGTTCTTTTTAAAAATTTGCCAAAACCTAAATCAAACACCATTTTCTTAGTAATTACATGTTGAAGGATGTAATCATTGCAGCCTTCTGAAACTGAGAGACCAGTCGCTCTGCTTTGGGCATTTTTCCACAGTTGCTTTTGTTAATGTACTAATGAGCCATTGTCACAATGGAGCCAACCTGGCATTAGCACTTACAATAAATTTACTGCAAGAACACTGCTGTTTGTAATTAGCTCTTCATTACACAATCAGTCTGATTTAGAGAAACTCTCATATGATTTGCTCAGCAAATGAAGCAATATAATTACACCTCACTTCAAATCAACAAATTAGACTGCTGTTTGCAATTGGCTATATTATGTACTATTAGTGCCCGGGCAATTGCAGGCCTGTTGCTTCCTTTAACACTTAAGTAAAGTAAGTCTAATTAAAGCACTGAATATTTCTGTATATGCAAGAATAGCTACAGAATGGTCACAATTTTTATAATTAAAGAGGAAACCCAAGATTTATGTTCAGAATATTTTATACGAAGCTCAAGCCTTGGCCATTTGAGGCTCTTATGTTAGAAATGAGAGACTAAAAACATAACAGGATGGAATGAAATATTCTTTTTGAACCAAATTATTTCCCAGCAAGGGCACATGACAATTGAGTAAGATTCAAATTAGGTTAAAGCAGAGTAATAAGTTACCCATTCAGTTGTGCATTTCTCAGTACTAGATATTTAGTATCTGCCAGCTAGTTATAATGGCTTGTGTTAGTTCCTTTTTCTCATTGGGTTTTTGACTCTGGAGCAATCTATCCACTGGTTGTAGTAATCATTGGGAGAGGTAATTGGAAGGAGTTTTAAAGATGGGTTGCCAGATTAAGCAAATAAAAATCCAAGACATCAGTTAAATTTGAATATCCTATAATTTATCTGGCAATCATGTTTTAGGTTGTTTAAAAAAATGCTCGTCTGTGTTAAACTGGGAAACTGAGAATCCAAAAAATAATTCCTCCCAAAATAATGGGTTAAAAAACCTGTAAATGAGTCCAAGAGTTTGGGTAAGGATTGGGCCTCTCCATTAACAGTATACACTTCTTTAATTGAAAGACTATGCCACGGAGGCACCTGGGTGGCTCAGTCGGTTGAGTGTCCGACTTCAGCTCAGGTCATGATCTCACAGTCTGTGAGTTCAAGCCCCGCATTGGGCTCTGTGCTGATGGCTCAGAGCCTGGAGCCTGCTTCCGATTCTGTGTCTCCTTCTCTCTCTGCCCCTTCCCTGCTCATGCTCTCTCTCTGTCTCAAAAATAAATAAAAACATTAAAAAAAAAAAAAGACTATGTCACTTTATTTCTAAATTCCAAATTTTTGACATTTAGAAGATTACCAGCAGCAATTATTGAATAACTCAATAGAGAAGATCTCTTCCAAATAATTCCAAAGTAGATTTCTCTATCAATGCACACAGCTTTTCAAGAGTGGTGTGTGCGTATACATTTGTATGTATGTATCCTTCCATTAATATGTTTTTTGACCTACTAAGGGATGGTGTATGTTGTGCACGCTCACAAGATGTGGTTCTGTTGTAGTTTCATGAAAGTACAATTGGGGTCAATTTAGGAAAAGATTTCTATATCCTTCCCAAATCCTAAGTTAATTATTTTATTTTCATATTTTGTTTGGTAAGGTAGTTCTTGAAAGACTTAGAAGTCCTTAAATGTATTCAGGGAGTTCCATTCCTGGTATATATAATCAGGTAGACTTGTGTCTACCTCATCCATTGCATGGAGTGTTCCTCATTCTCAAAGGGAACAATTTAAGATTAGCAGCTTATATGGCCTGGTGCTAAAACTTCAGAATCAGGGAACATGCTGAGCTGAGACAGAAGGACCTCATTCTTTTGTTTTCTGATTCCCTTTCCTTTGAGGTGACAAGGAAGCTTGAAAGTCCATTCAGATCACAAACCCTCGACTGTGCTGCGCTGAGTCTGACACGTTCCTGATCAGATACTGTGAAATGAGCAGCGTTGTGTTTATGAACAACTTCCCAGATTTTAGCTTTATAATTTTTATTTTGAAAAGCATTGCATTATCGCATTCCTTTTTACAAATTATTTAAAGACACTGACTAACGAAGATACTACACAACATCTTAGAAAGTTAATTTAAAAAACAAGTGTCCGAATATAAATGTTAGAAAATTAGGCTACAATTCAAAATGTAATGACCTGACATATTTTCCAAGAACTGCTGATCTGAGGTAATTCATTTTTCTATATAGTAAAATGTACTTTCAATGTGTCCCTCTTTCCCCTCAATTTCTACATTTCAGAACAGTATCAGCAATTACCAGTCAATACCTTTAAATAATTTGTGAAAAGGAATGAAACGATGCAAAACTCTACAAAATAAAAATTATAAAGCTGAAGTCTAGTAAGTTGTTCATTTGAACATTAGCATATGAAATCAAATGAAGGGGTTCAGTCTTCGTGAACGCACTTTCTTTTGCTTTGTGGAAGATTTTGTGTTCATTTGTATTCTTACGGCACTATGCAGAAGCAATTTCCTTTTCATAATATTAGTCAAGAAATATTTTTATAACAATTAAAAAAGAACAGTCTTGTTGAAATCTTTACCTCTGGTGCCATATTATTCTCCAGTGCAACAATAATGTTTTATTGAAGAAGCTTGGTAACATTTGGAAAAATGAAATATTTCTCTTTAAAAATTATATTCCTTATTTTCCAACAATGGCAGTTAATGGCTTTGGATATTAAATTATGCTTTAAGTGTATTTCCATAGTAGAAATGATGTTACTGAAAGGTAGCAGTACCTTGACCTCATTGAGAGATATATCATATTATCTTTTTAAATGACAGTTTTCTAAATCATTCTGAACAGGGCACTGAGCCTACCTGTTGAACATAGATTCAATTTCAATAATATAAGGGAAAATCATTTAGGTAATCACAGGGACAACATCACAGTGTTAACTACGTTGCAATAAGCCAGATGAATAGCATAGAAAGCCTGAAGCTTCCCAAATAGAAGAGAGGAAAAAAATGTTATCCTCCTGACATACCCATAGACTTCAATGAAACGGCACATTCTATGAAAAAATTTTCTATGAACAGAAGTATCATCAAAAGCATTATTATTAAACAATGTAAGTATAGTGAACAGAGAGTTTGATGTTTGGAAATTTTTGGGGAGTGAGGGGAGATTTCTGTGTCTGTTAAGAAGAATCAACCTCTCTCTCTCTTTTCCCCACCTGCCAAAGAAGGTGTACTGCTAATACTAAATAGCTTAAAAAGATTCTTCACTGGATTTTTACCTTCACAACTAAATAAAAATTTCAGCTGCACATTATTTCCATTTCCATGGGTCTTTTCCTAAAGTTTATGTGTCATATCCACAGTATAATTTAATCCAGACATAAATGTAATGAGACAACTTGCAAGAAGCATAGTTTCTGGGTCAACATTTGTTAAAAGAGTATTTGTATACTTAAATGAGCAGGCCATAAGTTTATAGAAAGACAATGAAAGAAAAAAATTACTTCAAAGTTATTTTCAAAAGGGCAAAAAGCATAAAAGAGAAATAAACTATTTTCTCTAATTCAAAACATTTGCAATGGATGGGAAGTTTTACTTATTGAGAAGTATGCTTTGGGAGGTTAAAACAAAGTATGGTTTAGTTCTTATAGAAATGGCCATAGCAAAGCCAACAACTTGAAGATTAGATTCTGAACGCCATATGGAATACTGAACTTAGCTTTATTTTCCCCTCTTTGGGAATGAAAATTGCTTTAAAAAATAAAATCAATAGACAATATAGTTCACTAACTGTGGGTCACAAGCAGCAAAATTATATAGAAGCCAAAATTAAGTCTTAGAAAAGGATAAATCTCTGTGATTTTCACAGTTTTGTGTGTGTATGTTTCATATGTGATTAATTGGTCATGTGATAGAAACAACACAAATGAAAGACTATGGGAGTTAATATGGAATAGAGAAATTCAAATATGAACTTTTCAAAAAGACAAGAAAATTACCCTGAGTAGAGTCACATCTGTATGTATATCTCTAACACAACAAAATATTGGATTTGCTTTCTATTTTTTCTATTTCTGCTAGACAATTTTGTCCCCGATTGTCTCATTCATCATTCATAGTGAAAATGTTTTGCATTTACGTTTCACTTCACAAAAAGAATAGCTCTCCTGTGAAATGTATGTCTGTCACTCTTACTAAAGAGAAATGCAGTCAAGGATGTGACAGTCATGTGGATATGTCTGGTAGACAAGGTCATTAAAGGCCTGACTTCACAAGGCCACTTCTTCAGAAGCAAACATTTTCAGAATCTCTCCTGCTGGTTTCTCTCAGAATCTTTCTTCTCCAGCCTTCCTTCCAACAGTAACCTCCCCTTGCCCTTCCTATGGGTCTTGATTTCCTCATTACTGTGCCTTTGATTATTTTGCCTCTCTATTTGGAGCCTGCTACTCAGGTTGCATCTTCTAAATATCACAAGGACCCCAAGAAGGTGTCATGAGTTTTAGGTGTCCTGGAAAGTCTTTTACCTTTCAACTCTGCTTCTAGAATTTCTGTGGTGTTTATAGCCTGACATTGTGTATTTTAAAAATATGACATAGTTCTGTTTTGTTCACTTGTGAGACCACATGTATCTTGGCCATATCATTCTTTGGTCCCAGAAGTATCATTATATAATGCCAGGGAGTCATCATTTTATCAGTCCATGTTTTGATGGCTCCGTAGTAGCTCTCTGTCCATATTGACAAAATTATGGTAGCAAATTGATTTTGTAAAACTAAAATTGACTTGAATCCATTCTCCTGAGAGGTTAATAATAGTCTTGTAATGTAAATATTATGTAAATGCCAAAGAAACTGTACCTGAATCTAGCACTTACTAACTCTACCAATACTCTCAAAAGCACCAAGACACATATATTTGTTAAACTCAAAGGAACAAAGAAATCGGATGAGTGATGACTGAGGATTGGAAATTCTAATTGGCACAACTAATACTTTTTCTAGTTTTAAAAGAGCACAAATCCTAGGACTTTTTAAAATCCCGTTGTGATACTGTTTAGTCCTTATTATTTTCAGAAAAAAAGGTAATTGGCTAAACCTCCCAACTGGTTCAGTCTTATAAATCTGACCAAAAAATGGTATAGCCATTTTTTTCTTCCAAGAAAAAGCATGGAAGCTATCATTATGAGACAATTTAAAAAATTAGATTTTCTTATGCCAACTGTAGTATTACTTTCAATATATATGAAGTCAGAACATCCTAATATTTTCAGTGTTTAGAGTTTCTTAATAGTGCAATTCATTGTGTCCATGAGAAAACAAAGAAAACAGTTGGCAATGGCAGGGCAATGGTATAAGAATCTCAAAAAATACTTCTGAAACCAAGCCCATAAATACAAATTAACATAACTATATTTCTATGCTACTGAATATACTTCTAAAAATTATTTTTAGCGATTGAATACGTTTGTTGAATTGATGTACCATGGCTTATTGGACCAATCCCTTATCATTGGGTGTTCAGTTTGTTTCCAATTGTCACTATTTTAGACACCACCAATATAATTTTTTTATGATTTACTTTATTACAGTGAAGAATACAGAATCTTTCCCTTACTACAGTCAATTTCTTTCTTTCATCTCAACACATAACTCAAGTAATAAACAGATTGCTGAAGGCTAATCTCATTTTGAAAAGGACAGTGCCAGCCTCTAATGGATCAAATCTAATAACACTTCCTACACATTGGATGAGGATTCTCTGAACGGAATGTGAAAAAGGATCGCACTCAATTCATCATCTGCCATTTCTTTCATAAATTCCATTTAAATATTTATTCATTTTATTAATAAAAGATCAGTACCCCTGATATCTTGTTATTTTGACAACTCATTTTAACACTAGTCAGTCAGGATCACTTCTCAAGTAGACACTAATTATTTTTAATAAGCTTTAGCTCCTTTTGCTCCTGTTCTGTTCTCATAGTTTAAGAATATTTATTGCTTTTATAAATTTCTCTCCCACAAAAATTGGAATACTAACAGCAAGAAGTTGTTGTTCATGTGGAATTATTTTGTCATCATATTAGGAATATGTGGTGAAGAAATTTACAAAGTACATGCTGCTTTAGAAAAAGAACAGAAAAAATAATTAGCTAATGGGTGACATGCAGTTAGGGGAGATGATAGAGTTAAGAAAAATAAAGAACCCACAGAAGAACAAACAATCCAAAAGTAAAATGAAATAAACTCTATATTATACTAACTATAATCTTATTTAGAAAAGAAAAGGGAATAAGAAATACTTACATTTAGAACAGCCAAACACATTTTTATTCCAACTACAAATGTAGAGTTCATGTGAGGTGAATCAAATTGTTATATGCATTTGATTACTCAAAAGTTTCTTGAACTTGTAAGAAATTGGCACACGGCTCCCAGTGTTTCAACGATTATGCACGTTCACATTACAACTGCAGGGCAAAATATTACTCTATAAATCACACTCAAATTATAATAATGTTTCTATTATCTTAACTCTCTCATGGGTGTCAGGAAGACTGACTCATTTCTATTACATCTAAGGTGAAATCTAACGTGAAAAAATTAACAGTAATACACACAAAGGATTTTGTATGTTCGTAGGTGCTACGGGCTGAATGTTTGTGTCTTCCCCAAATTCACATGTTGAAAACTTTAATGTCTACCCAGGGTGATGGTTTGGGGAGGTGAAGTTTGGGAGATGATTAGGTTATGAGAGCAGAGCTTTCATTAAGGGGACTAGTGTCCTGATAAAATGAGGTCTTAGAGAGCTACCTTGTCCCTTCTGCCATGTAAGGACAAAACAAGAAGTCTGCAGCCTGGAAGAGGGCCCTCCTGTGGCCATCCTGGCACAGGATCTTGGACTTTCAGCATTCAGAACTGTACGAAATAAACTTCTATTGTTTATTAACCACCCCATTTATGGTGTCTGTGTTAGACCAGCCCAATGGCCTAGGTCAATGCATAAAAACTTGTAAGTAGTTTATGTTAACTATCATAAGCTTATTAAATATGATCAGTTTTAATGATCACACACACACACATCTATAGAGTCTCAGATGGGTACACAGATACATAGACACACCCATTTATGCTGCCATCATACAATAATGTCATCTCAAGTTTGCAAATTTATGATTACCAGTGTTTTCTTATTTTTAGTAATTATATAATAGATATCCTAGCAGAAAAAATCCACATTAAAATTTTGATGTGGAAAGATCAATATTATTATTTTAAGATTAGTAAAAAACATCTCTAAATTTGAAATGATGGATCTCTCATTACTAATTCTGAAAGTAAACAGACAAAATGAACGGGATTATACATTTAACTATTGCATTAAATAAAATGCTCAAGTTTAAAATTTTCCTTTAATTGAACATACTGATAATTATATAAAAATAAAGTAGCATTCATGCAATTTTATGAATACTTTCTATTTTTTTCATTGAAGCCATGGCAATATACTTCCACTAAAAATCTCACATTTCGTAGTTGCTGAGACTACAGTTTTACTGAAACAGAACTATGATCATTGTCAAAGCTATCATAAACACAATTATTCAGGGAGTGGCTTTACTGAGAATTAGTTTTAATAAAGGAGAAAATATATCACTGTGTTTGGGTACAGAATGGGAGCCATGTGCCATTTCTTTTTTTTTTTTCCATTAAAAAAATTTTTAACGTTTATTTATTTTTGAGAGACAGAGACAGAGGATCAGCTAGGGAGGGACAGAGAGAGGAGACACAGAATCTGAAGCAGGTTCCAGGCTCTGTCAGCACAGAACCCAATGGGGGTTCAGACCCATGGACCGTGAGATCATGATCTGAGCCAAAGTCAGAGGCTTAACCGACTGAGCCACCCAGGCGCCCCCATGTCCCATTTTAAACCCATACCTGGTTTGTAGATCTATAAAAACTATTGAAAGTTGTAGTTATTTTCCAAGATTTTTGGTCATGAAAAAAATTATAAACTCAAAAACAGTAAATCAAGACAAGTAGGATATAGAGGTATAGGAATAGATAAAAGAAAACAATCATTGTAGTTAACACAGGCTGTAGGTTGGAGGAAAGCAGATTTACCAGAAATAGGAAATAAACACGAAGCGAATACCCTTGGTAAATCAACCTGAATGAAGGAGGATTAGGGACAGAGAGGAAGAGGAAGGAAGCTGAACAAAGTGTTTGACAGCTAGCAAAAGGAAAAACACACATATTCAAGAGACACAATTTTGGACGTTTGGGACAGGAGTCTTTTCTGAGATTGGTAGTATGTGGGGACGTCTGACTATTTGCTATAACCTTTCAGGATGGTGGGAGGAACACTAGTACAATATAATCACTTCCTGTTCTGTGAAGGTTAACCTAGCCTCTGCAATGGTTGACCTAGGTGTGAAGTCAGAATATAAAGCAGTTAATTCCCAATATGTTTATAGGCTCATTTTCACATCAGGGAGGCAGTTGCAGTTTGCATATTAACAACTAATGAGTTAGCCTAATTTGTGGAAGAATTATATTGATGATTAAATCATAAAAAAAACTATGCCATTTCATACGAAAATTTTCTATTACACTCTTTAAATCTATACCTCTTATGTCAATAATCCTTTTGGGAAGTTGGCAGCAAAAAGATTATTCATTTTATTTATTATTTATAACCTACTTAAGGCATTTTGCTTATCCCTCTAAAGGAAAAACAATATACACAATCATCACAGTTTTCAAAGGTCTGATATATCAGAATATATTTTGCCTTAGGAAAAAGTTTAAAATTGTTAAATTCCCCTGATGCCAGTAACTCAAAGAGTAATATGTTTAAGAGAAAATCATTACCTACTGCCAATTATAAGATAGGATTTAACTAAAAGTTACATTCTAGCAGTGAAAAGTACAATATTTATTTATATCTTAAAAATTCTGATTAAAACTAAAAGCAAAATTATATAAAAAATGTTATAAACTTTTCTGCTCATCCTTATTAAATAAAGTCTATTTTCTAGTTTTTGCACATATTATTTATAAATCTCCATGAAAATAAAGCTACTAACAGTTTTTAAGAACTAAAATGCATCTTAAATGTATTATTATTGTAGGGAGCCTGGGTGTCTCAGTTGGTTAAGTGTCTGATTCTAGATTTTGCTCTGGTCATAATCTCATGGTTTGTGGGATTGAGTCCTGCATCAGGTTCCAGTTCCACATTGGGCTCTGTGCTGAGTGTGGAACCTGCTTGGTATTCTCTCTTTCTCTCCCTCTCCTCCCCGGCCCCCCCCCCCCGGCCCGTTCATGTTCTCTCTCTCTTTCTGTCTCTCTCTCTCTCTCAAAACAAATATTAAAAAAAAATTACGATTGTATTAAATCTTGTATTATGGAAATATATAGACTTATGAATGCAAGTATTGACCATGGGATGCTGGTGACAGCCTCTTGGGACATCCTTTGATTGTCAACTGATTCATAAATACAGAATGCTTCCAGAAAGTGTGTCAGTATGATTTTCTATGGGGAATAGTCTAATGTCAGATGTCTTGTAGTATCAGTAATTCCAGTAATACAGATTTAAATCATTTAAAAGTGGGAAAATACTTGTTTATACTAATAGCCTTCTTAAGGTTTAAAAGAAGACATTTTAAACATCTATAAATGTACCCTAAAATATAAATAATATTAACAGCTATAATTTCTAGGTGGCAGTTACTATATAAGCAACCTAAAGAGTCTAAATGGACCCTGCTAAAATCATTTCATTTATAAGGACTCTGTTTTAGTAACATCATCAGGGTATTTGTCAGAAAGGCTGTCACTAGCATGCTTAGAAGGGATCTTAACAGGTTCAGTGTTTTTTCTTTCCCAAGTGATAAAAGGAGAAAACAGATTACAGGAGTACTGTGAATTTCCACACATATATGTGAATTTCCACACATACGTGTGAATTTCCACACATATATGCCTTTAAAAAAATTGGAATCACATGTATTTATGTCATGTTATCTTATGTGAATAAAAATAATAACTTTCATAGTTTTAATTCATTTTCATTAAAATGTTTGAAAGTAATATTCAACAAAAATAAAAATATGGAAAATGAAATTCTAATGTTAATTAATTATAGGGCTAATATAAAATTGAGGCAAAGAGAAACTCACCAAAATTCAGTAATTGTTATAGACTTCTAAAAATCAGATTAGTTGCATACAGATTTTTTTTATCATATTAATCATGAACAGCTAAACATCTTCATGTCTCTAATCTGATACAACTTTTCACTGAACTTTTATGTATAGTTTCTTTAGTAAACAGGCTTCATAAAAAAAACTAGAATAATATATACATACTTATCACGTTTTCTATGCCTACAATGTGAGCAAATGAATTAAAATTATGGTAGAAATTGAAGGTAAAAAAGAATATAAAACCCTCCTAAGTTTTTGAGTTCTCAGTAGAGACATGAATAAATTAGTTTTAATAAATAGCCTGAATAATTAAGCACATCCCAGGAGTGAAAATCAAATATCTTATGAAAATAGTTAAATAGAGCCAATCAGTCAGGCACTTATTATGATATTTAATTGAGTATAACAGGATGACTGATGGGATTATCACAGAGAAATCTTGTAGATTAATACATTATATATATAAATATATATATAGCAGATTATATATATAACATAAATATTATATGCATTATAAGGATTTTTGCATATTATAAATTTGCAAGATAAAGATTGGATTTTGTAAAAAGATGCTATGCTTCCATGTATCTTTAGTGAGCTATGATGTTCCCTGAAAATGAAACTGAAGTTACTGATTTGCTACACTGAGTTGATGAACTCTCTATTTTGCAAACCTGGCCTGACAATTACTACGTGTGGGTTCCAGAGATGGAAATCAGAACGTAGCAGAGGTGGCAGTTTTGATGCTTCTATCAGCAGTTTCCAGCATTCAACCCCAGTACTTATGTTAGAAAGTATATCATTAGTTACTTCCAAGCAATCCATCATACAATGTGAATCTGTCACTAAATTAAATTCAAATGATGAAATGGGAACATAGGAAGCTATAATAGCCAACAGCCATTATTTAATTTCTAACCTTTTAATAAATATGTATAGTGTTCATTTTGTAATAAATTTTGGACAAATCTGCCTATTAATTAGTATTTTAAAAAGGAAGCAAAATGGTTTTTTTGATAATACCTCATTATAAACTTTTTTACGATCTTAATTATGTCTAGTCTCATTTTAATTAATTCCTTCTTTTCTCTTTTTCTGTTGTTATTTTAAAAACATTTTGATATGGACACAGCTAATTAATTTTATCCTGTTGAGGAAGTTTGAAACATCTTTTCTTATTAGTTTTTGTTATTAGTAGTTTCAGGAGATATTTAAACAAGTATTAAAATGCCAATAAATTAGGCACAAATATTGTATTCCATATTACCCTAGAGGATTTCACATGAACACAAACTAAAATGTAGTTGATGGATCCTGAAATTGTGCCTAATATAATCATACACTTCTGAATTTTGAATTTGGAGGATGATTAAAAGCAGTCCTCAAGCCTTTAGGGATTAGATTAACCAAGGAAAGAAGTGTCATAAGGAAAAATATATACATATGTTGCACAAGATTTCTGATTGCTTATTTCTGAATAGCTAATAACAAGATAATGAGGGTTTTTTTGTGTGTGTAGTATGCCAATTTAGGTATGGTACAATTGGATTTTTCCCCTAAAGCAGGTAGCCAACACTATATGAGATGCAAGTGATTTCCTCATAGATTATTTTAGTCAACATAATGATCTTATTACTAGGGCAAAACACCTCTTCTAATAGGCTGAATATGAATCCCAGAGAGTACTTAAATGAGGACTATATAAACTAATACAGCAAATTGAAGTTCAGGCTGAAGCAGATAAAATGCTAATACCAAATTTCAGTAAAATAAACTTGATTCCATTTGGCAGGATTTCCTTTTGAATATGTAATATCTTTTGCATGCTGAATATTTCACAGAGAGTTTATTTTCATTTAATATTTTCCATACAACTTACCTAACAAATGTTTTGATTCTTTTACAAAATCTTTATGCATATATGTATGTGTGTGTGTCTATTATGTGTATATATGTGTGTGCACACACACACACACATTTACACATGCAAACTTACACCACTAACTTATGAAGAGTACTACAATCAAAACAGAGCTCTAGTAACTTTGAATTGAAAAAAAGAATTGATTCAAACATCCAAGGCTCCAGCATGTTGTGTTCTGTTATTTAAAACTGACTACAGTATAGCCTTTCTAAAATAAATGAACAAGTAGCAACAACAGCTGATGAACATAACACTCCATGTACATAAGATTCTTCCACTGTGCTCAATTATCTTAGAACGAAGTGGTCAAAACCATGAGCTCTGGAGCAAATAAAACTGAGGCTTAATACTACCTTGTGAGAGTAAGGTAGACAGGGTCTCTTCATTTCTTAAATGGCATTAACAGAACGACAGTTGTTGGGAGCATAAATGAGAAAGCACATTAAAGTGGTGGCTACCATGACTTTATTTAACATGTAACTGAATAACTATACCGCATGATAGAATGGGGAGATGTTTATGCTACAGATAAAGTTTGAAAAATGAACAGAAATAGACAATAGGGGAAATGTTGGAGTACGAAGAAACAGCATTAAGCAAAGGAATGGAGGCAAGAGAGTGAAGAAAGGTGCAACAACCGGAAAAGCATGTTAGTTTACATGAACTGAGTGAAATGCAAACTTGGTAGAGAAAAGGTGGAGAGAGAAAGATAAGATCTTGGAATATTTTTAAAGTATTTGAAGAAATAATGACCAAGATGTCCCAAATTTGATGAAAAGCATCAAACCTACATATACAAAAAGCTTAAGTAACTCTAAATAAGAAAAACAAAGAGATCTGTGTCTGGACTCATCATAGCCATATTATTAAAAGACAAAGGATCTTGAACATACCAAGAGAAAACTGACTCACTGGATATAAGATATCTTCAATAAGTTTAATAGCTGACTTCTCATCAGAAAACATGAAATTCAGAAGTCAGAAGGATGTCATATTCAAAATGCTGAAAGAAAAAGTCAACCAAGAAGTTTGTAACCAGCAAACCTATTTTTCAAAAATGAAGGAGGAATTTAAGATCATCCCAGAGTAACAAAAAATTAGAGAATTCATTGCTGGCACACCTACCATACAGGAAATAATAAATGAAATATTTCTGATTGGAATGAAAGGCCAATAGATGAAAACATAAATTCATATGAAGAAAAAAACATACTATTAATATACGTACATACTAATATACATGCTTATGACTACACAGGAAAATATAAAAAATAGCATAAGTTTATTTTTGTAACTTATTCTGATTTAAAAGGCATCACATAAAGCTATAATTATAAAGTTGTGCTGATCAACTTATAATATATAAAGATACAATTTGTGTGCAAATAATAGTACAAAGCAGAGAGGGAACAAAGCTCTATTGCAACAAATTTTTTATTTACTATGGAGATTAAGTTGATATAAATGAGACTGAGAAATTTTTAAGTTAATTGCAATTGCCAAGACAACCACTAAGGAAAAAAAAGTACACACATGTATATAAACAACAAAATAATTAAATTAGTACACGAGGAATTGTAAATATAACTCAAGAGAGGGCAGTAATGGAAACACAGAGAAACAAAAAAATTATAAGAAATTTTGAAAATAACAAATGATAATATAAATTCTATCTTACTGTAACTACATTAAATGTAAATTCCCCAAATAGTCCAAACAAAAGGTAGAGACTGGCAGAATGGATTTTAAAAAAAATTATCTAACAATATATGTCTAAAGAGATTTACCTGAGGTTCAAAGATACAAAAAACTGAAAGAAGAAGGGTGGAAAAAGATATACCATGAAAACAGCAACTTAAAGAGAACCGACACTAATATCAAACAAAATAAATCACAAGACAAAGATTGTATAGAAGCAAGAGAAGTACATTTTATTTAACTATTTTTTTATTTTTTATTTTTTATTTTTTTATAAGTAATCGCTACACTCAACATGGGGCTCAAACTCATGACCCCAAGATCAAGAGTCAGATGTTCTACCCACTGAGCCACCAGGTGCCCTAAGAGAACTGCATTTTGTAATGATAAAAAAGTCATCCTTCAGGAAGACATAACAATATATATTCCTAAAAGAGAGTCTTATAATACACGAAGCCAAAACTAAGAGAATTAAAGGAATAACTGACATTCAACAATTGTTGGAGACTTGACTACTGCACTTTCAATAACGGGTAGTACAACTAACCAGAAGATAAAGGATACAGAAGACTTGAATAGCACTACATATCATATGTAATAGTACTCTATAGAATACTCCACACAACAACAGCAGAATACACATTTTCCTCAAATGTACCTCAACTATTTTCCATGGTAGACCATATACTAGGCCATAAAACTGCCTCAGTAAATTTGGAAGGAGTGACATTACTTATGGCCTAGAAATTAAAATAGGACTCAGTGACAGAAGGAAAATTAGAAAATTCGAAATACATGGAGATCAAAAAACACCCTCCTAAGTAGACAATGAGTGAACGAAAAAAATAAAAAGAAAAATTACAAAATATTTGAAATTAATGGAAAGAAAAACCTAACATAACAAACCTTATGAGATGCAGCAAAAATACTGCTTAAAGGAAAATTTGTCTCTGAGTGCCTATATAAAAAATTATCTAATAATCTATCTTAAGAAACTAAAAAACAAACAAACAAAAAGTAAATTAAATGCAAAGCAATGAGAAGAACGGAAATAATGGTATTGGGTGGAAATTGATGAAATGACCATAGAAAAATAGAGAAAACCAACAAAACCCAAGTTCAACAAAATTGACAAACATTTAGCTAGGTGGACCAAGAGGAAAAGAAAGACTTAGATTACCAAAATAAGGAATGAAAGAAAAAACATCATTAATGACATTAGTAAAACTAAAAAGTATTATGAGGAAATACAATGAACTATTGTGTTCCAATAAATTACTTAACCTAGATTAAAGGAAAAATTCCTAGAATGACATAGACTACCAAAATTGACTCATGAGGAAATAGAAAATCTGTAAATCTGTAAAGATCTGTTTCAAAAGACTGAATAATACTTAGAAAACCTACCCACAATGAAAATCTCAGGTCCTTACAGCTTTACAGGTAAATTCTATCAAACATTTAAAGAAGAATTAATTCTAAAACCTCACATACTTGTCCAAAAACTAGAGGAGGAGGCAACACTTTCTTTTCTCCTGAAGACAGTATTACCTTGATGCTAAAACCAAAGACATTACAAGAAAGGAAACTACAGACCCACATCTCTTATGAATATAGATGCAAAACCCTCAAGAAAATACTAAAAAATCAATTCTAGCCACATATAAAATGGATTAATGCTTTTCATCTTAGATAAAGACAAGACGGGAATGTTTGCTATTGCCTTTCTATTTAACATTGTATTGGGGATTCTAGCCAGGACAATCAGGAACGGAAAGGAAATATTAGGTTTTCAGATTGGAAAGGAAGAAATAAAATAATCTCTAATTTCAGATGACATATTCTTTTAACTAAAAAATCCTGTGTAATCCACACAAAAATTAGAACTAATGATCAATTTCATTTTTTTCACCCACTTCTCCCATTCCTTACCCTCCACCTCTGGCCACCACAAATCTGTTCTCTGTGTCTATGAGCTTAGTTATATATTATCTGTGAGCCCACATAAATATATATGAGAGATTATATGGTAATTATCTTCCTGTTTCTGATATATTTCACTTAGCATGATGCCTTTGACGTCCATCCTTGTTGTTGCAAATGGCAAGATTTCATTCTTTTTTATGGCTGAGTAATATTCTATTATATATCTTCTTTATCCATTCATCTATCGATTAACACTTACGTGGCTTCTTTATCTTGGCTACTGTAAGTAATACTGCAACAAACATATATCTCTTTGAATTAGCATTTCCATTTTCTTTGGATAAATATCCAGAAGTGGGCTTGCTGGATCATATGGTAGTTCTATTTTTAGTTTTCTGAGGAACTTCCGTAATATTTTCTATAGTGAATGCACCAATTTACATTTTCACAAGCGTGCACAAATGTTCCCTTTTCCTCACATCCATGCCAAAACTTGCTATTTGTAGTATTTTTGATAATAGTCTTTCTAACAGGTATGGAGTAATATTGCATTGTGATTTTGATTTGCATTTCCCTGAAGATTAACGATGTTGAGCATCTTTCTATGTGTTTGTTGGCTATAAGAAGATCTTCTTTGGGAATATGTCTATTCAGTTCCTCTGTCCATTTTTTAAACTAAATTGTTTGGTGTTTTTGTTTGCTTGTTTTGCTGTTGAATTTATGAGTTCTTTATATATTTTAAATATATATGCCTAATAAATTTCAGCAAGATTGAAAGATACAATGTCAATATACAAAATCATTTGCATTTATATATACTAACAACAAACAATCTAAAAATGAAATTAAAAATTCCATTTATAATAGCACCAAAAAAATAAAAATACTTAGAAACAAATTTAACAAAATTTCAAGACTTGTACACTTAAAACCATAAAACACTGTTAAAGAAATTAAAGAAAATCTAAATAAATAGAGCAGAGCACTTAAGAATATTTAGATAGAAATACCCTCTAATTTGATCTACAGATTCAGTGAAATGTCTATAAAAACTCAGCTGCCTTTTTTTTAAAGAAATTGACAAATTGATGCTAAAATATATATGAAAATCTAATGGATCCAGGATAGACAAAATATTTTAAAAGATCAAAGTTGGAGGACACACTTCCTGATTTAAAGTTTACTGACAAAAATACAATAATCAATATATTATATACCGCATAGGGATGAATACATAGGTTAATGAAATAGGATTGAGAGCCCAGAAATATGTCCTTACATTTGTGGTTATTTGATTTTAGATGATACCTAGATATTTTAATGGGGAAAGAATAGTCTTTTCAACAAATTGTGTTGGGACAACTGGTTATCCACATGCAAAGAGTGAATTTGGACTCCTACCTTATACAATATGCAAAAATTAACACAAAATGAATCAAACCTAAATGTAAAAACTAAAATTATAAAACTTTTAGAAGAGGGAGCATTGGAGTAACTTCCCATAACCTTATGTTAGGCAATGTTTTTTTTTAGATATGACAAAATTAGAAACTTCCATTTCAAAGGACATATCAAGAAAGTGAAAAGATAATCTACACAAGGAACAATATGCTTATAAATTATATATATATATACATATACATATATACATATACATAATTTATATACATATATACACATATATATACATATATATACACACACACACACACACACATATATATATATACATACATATAATATGGGACTTGTATGCAGAATATATTAAGATCCATCGCATCTCAACAATGAAAAGACCAAATTAAAAAAATGGACATGAGATTTGGGTATGTATTTCTCCAAAGACAGATAAAAAGCCAATAAGCACATGAAAAGATATTGAACATTATTATTCACTAGGGAAATGCACATCAAAACCTCAATAAAATACTATTTCATACTCAACAGAATGGCTAAAATCCATAAGAGACAGATAATAACAAGTGTAGGTAAGGGTGTGGAGAAACTGGAATCCACATATATTACCAATAAATTGTAAAATGATGCAGCTGCCCTGAAGAGATAAATATAAAGAGACAGAGGTATATTGGTGGTTACCAGGAGCTGGCGGGGAGGAAGAAATGGGGAATGATGAAATATTCTTAAGTTAAATAGTGATGATAGCTGCATAACTCTGTGAATAGTGTAAAAAACACTGAATTACATACTTCAACACAATTTTATGATTTGTGAATTATATATCAATAAATCTTTCATTAAAAAGGGGGGGGGGAGGAAATAAATTTAAAGAAACAATCATGTTTTATCCCAAACACCGATCTCAGCTTCTTTGTCCAAAATTCTTAGAGAAAATGGCCAATGATAAAAACAAAGGATAATCTTCATGAGGTATTTTAGAGGTTTATTCAATTTCCATTTACATTACTCCTTACACTAGAGTTCCTTCAACAAATTGTATGAATTCATCAAGCTTGCTTAACACAGGACAATTAAATAAAAGCTACAGTTCAAAGTATGACAGAAGTGCAAATTGTTAACTTTCAGATTTGTTAGATTCTGTCTTCAATTTTACTGTTATAAAAAATAAATTTATTTTCACACACAAAAAAATTTATGCTCATTAACATTCTATTGCAAAAAGGAAAAGGAAATAAATAATTTGACAAATTGAAAATCAACCATGAAACCAAAATTACTTTAGGATGAGATGTTGTAAATATCTTCATTGTAAATAAGAAAACTAACAAAAAATTGGAATGTGACCATATTCAGATTGTCACTTCTCTTTCATGGTAAATTATCTTGCATATATTTTACAGATTCAAATTACATTTTTAAAGCTTTAAGGAAATACTTTGTTGTGAAATCCCATTAAAATAGATTTCTTATGTTAATTGATGCATAAAAGAGAATGTCAACGTTCTGTTTTATTTTCCCTACTGAACTTAAATATACATCTCTGCACACTTAAAATAAAATAGAATATAGGAGTGCCTGGGTAGCTCAGTCAGTTAAGCATCTGACTTCGGCTCAGGACATGATCACTCAGTTCGGTTTGTGAGTTTGAGACCCCCATTGGGCTCAGTGCTGACAGCTCAGAGCCTGGAGCCTGCTTCAGATTCTGTATCTCCCTCTCTCTGCCCGTCCCCTGCTGTGCTCTCACTCTCTTTCTCAAAGAAGAAATAAACATTAAAACAATTTTTTAAATAGAATTAAACACTGAAAGTAAAAGATTCCACCAGAATAACACCCATCCTGGTGTTAAATATTGAAAGGATTTATATAAAACTATAAAAAAAGCAATATAAAATACTTAATAAAATATTATTTTATAATTATATTCATGTAAATAAAACATAAACATCAATTTCATCCAGTTCATAAAGCACACTCTCTTGAAGAGATATATTTTTAAAAACTTATGGATGATAATATTGGCCTTATTTTTTTTTAAGTTTATTTATTTTGAGAGAGAGAGAGTGTGTGCTAGCAGAGGAGAGACAGGGGAGAGAGAGAATCCCAGGCAGGCAGCTGTCAGCACAGAGCCCCAAATGATGCTCAATCTCATGAATCATGAAATCATGGCCTGAGCTGAGATCAAGAGTTGGATACTTAACTGATTGAGTCACCCAGGTGCCCATATCGATATATAGACTTTATAAACCCAGTGTGTATGCAGTGTACTTTCTTTACCTTGTATGCTACAAAATTCATAATTTATGTTATTACCAAGCATTAGGATCCTATTGAGACAGGGAAACCTAAGGGACCCCTTGGGAAAAAAGAGCTTTTTTTTTTCCCTTTGCTTCTTTTTCTGTTTCTTGCTAGGACCTGAACATCTGCCTTTTACTCATCGCAGCGAACAGATAATGTACGTCTTCCTTATAAAGGTCAAGGAGTTAATGATTATTTGGAGTCTTCCGCACAATAGATAACATCTAAGGAGTGACCAGGTGAGGTCATCATGAAAGTTCTACAAGACCACTGACTCCAAACACCCTGAAGCCAAGACCTCTGGCTCTGGAACATAAGTGATTTATGGAGGACACCTGAGCACTTGTCCTTGAATGGCCAGTTCCTGGATATCTGAGAAGACACATACACTAGACCTCTATCCTTAATAAAACTCCAGATCCCCAAGCAAAGAAGAGACTCTCCTTTTCTTTCTGAATCTCCCAGACGCTCTAAATGTGTATTCAATAACTTCTGCTCTCACTTCCTCTTGGCTTGCATTTGATTTCCATCCTGTGTGAAGCCAAGGATTCTCTTGGCCTGTCCTGTGGGACCTCTCTGGGTTCTTGGACCCCGTTTGGCTACATCACTATAATAAAAGGAAAATGCACAGAGTAGCAACTGTTAAGTTATGATAGTTTTTATTCGTTTGAATAGAAAGTAAGAAAAATCAATAATCCCCCCCCAAACTCTTTAATTTATTTTAAAGGGTACCAATTTGAATTCTATCAAGTTGCTGGTATTTCAATAACCGCTTATTTATTTTTGTATAATATTGTTATTTTATTTTTAGAGAGAGAGCATGAGTAGGAGAGAGAGGCAGAAGGAGGGAGAAAAAGAATCTTAAGCAGGCTTCATGCAGAGCACAGAACCCCAAGCAGGGCTCAACACCACAACCCCGGAATCACGACCTGAGCCAAAATCAAGAGTCCAATGCTTAGCCAACTGAGCCACCCAGGTGCCCCTATTTTTATATAATATTTTTAATATAGATACACAATTGGTTATTTAATTAATTAACATTAATTTTATGCCAATATTCACAAACTAAACAGGTGATCTTTCATCCAGATTTTGGAGACTCGTAACATTCTTACATTTATTTTTAAAGGTGATGAAATAGAGGCTGTCAGGGTCTGTTTTTGTCTCTACTTTGCTGATTTCAAGCATTAGCATCCACTCCTAAGAATTGTACTTGAGCTCTGGAATTGTCTGGTGTTGCTTTCACATGAAGTATGAAATTATTTAAGAAACATAACTTCAATATTAGAACTTCATGTCAGAGTATACAGCATATAACTCAGGTGGCACTTTTGGTTAAGGGTGACTGAAAAAGTACTTCCAGAGTCACAGCACTTATAAAGTCCCTGCTCGTTAATACAAGTTCTATGATCATCATTATAAAACTATTTCTACACCTATGTATATGGAAGGGAAGTAGTGCTTCAAGGTGACATAAGGTATTTAATATTTATCGGTATGTCACAAAAGCAATGCAGGTTTTCCTGACAATATTATATCCATGATATTTCTAGAAACAATTTTTGTGGTATTATTTTTTTCATAGATTCACAATAAAAGATAAAATGATTTCTTAGACATATTTTACTATCATTTTAAGTCCTCAGCTAATACTGAAAAAAAAACAAAATATCATTTTGCAGAAGGGTTAAAAGTTTGGAGTTTTTGGGGCACCTGGGTGGCTCAGTCCTTTAAGGGTCTGACTCCTGTTCTGGGCTTAGATCGTGATCTCATGTTCATGAGATCAAACCTTGGGTGGCTCACTGACAGCATGGAACCTGCTTGGGATTCTCTCTCTCCCTCTTTCTCTGCACCTCTCCTGCTGGTGCTCCCCCTACCCACCCCCACTCTCTCTCAAAACAAATGAATAAACATTTTTTTTAAGTTTGGAGTTTTGTATATTTACATGAACTTTCTGAGGCATATTAATGAGACATATACATATTTATGTCTCAGGGGGCTAAATTAAATTTGTTTGGAAGAAAACAGGTATGCATTAAGATTTATATAGTATAACAAAGTATTAATTCAAGGAGACTTTGTTCATTTGTAGAAGTACAAAATGAGAAATGTGTCCATTAAAATAAAAGATTTACACAATCTTTTACCCAAATTTCTTGTGTGTAAGTCAGAACATTAGGGTATGTTTAAAAAAAAATAGAACTGAATAAAATTAATTAAGTTATATTAACAACACAAAGGAGCAGCATTTCTAAACACAGTTTAAAACAGGTTTTCCAACATAGATCACATGCAGAAATACAATTAAGGAGAAGCTTACACCCTTATCAGTTATCATCTCAAGAAATCCCATCCATCCAGTGGCCTTATGGGGGAATTCATTATTTGGTAAATTTACCAAGGTCTAATGAATGACTGACCTGTATGACCTCTGAAACCCAATTCTATCAGCAGCCCTCAGCCACAGGTTCAAGTTAATCATTAATGAGGGTGAGCACAGAAATGAGAATACTCACATCCTCATAAAGAGCTCTTTTCATCCTTGTAATAAGGCCAGAATGGGAAGAAAACAACCAGCCTACGTTTTAGTCAACACATAGAAACAAATACCAGGGGTATCAAAATTCTAGATGCCCATATGAATAGAACTTCCCTTCCCTGGCTTTATTCTCTCTCTTAAAATGAAAGGTATGGGGGGAAAAAAAAGACACTGTAATCTGCTTGCATTCAGGTCTCACAAGAGGTTTGGGGACCCCATTTTAAGGGGCTTTCCTCCTTTCTGCTAGTATTCTGACGGTGTTAATTTTAAAACTTAAAATCTCAGAAACTATTTCTAATTCCTTAATGAAAACCTCATGGAAGTCTTTATGTATTGAGTTTGTACTTGAGAACTTTCATGTTTCTTCAATTCATCTACACATGGTAGTCAGTTAACATCTGAAGCTAGCAAGGTGTTCATTTGTTTTTAAATCCCAAGAAAGAAAGAATAGTATCTGTCTTTACAAATGGGATAATCTAAAAATATGTCAAAATAGGTCAACAGGGCAATTTCAAATGATTTAATCACATTCTTAAGTTTAATGAATTTAAATAGTTATAGCTGCTTTTGTAGTTTGTACCTATATGTAAATCTTCCAGATTTAGCAAACAAAGCAGTAGGATACAAGTCAGGTTTGAAATTTTTTATCTGAAATTCAAGTTTAATTGATATACTGTGTTTAACTGGTCAGCCAGATCCATACAAAAACACTTATCAGAACACTATACATCTGTAGTTTCTATATGACTTTAAGTATTATTGATATGGAATATAGTCTTTAGAAATGAAAAGGGGAAAAAACATTAGAATATCTCCCATAAGCCATAACGATCACCCAAACACATGCTGCCAAATTATTTCATATTCGCCATCAGCAGGTTTCAAATTGAAATGATGGCAGATGAATTGCTTTTTCACAGTGATACAAGGCTTATTGCAGTTTTTTGACAGCGTCTTACATAACAAAGCTCTTAATGGAAGCTGAAATTGTCTTCAATTATATCCGGTGTCTAAAGGTGGGTCAGCATAGTTTTAAGTTCTTAAAAATGTCTCTCATTTTTGTCAGGGTTACCAAATTAATAGGACTCAATGAACTTTTGTACTTACTTAAAAGTTAAAACTTGGAGGAGTACACTACATAATGACTTTTTTTAGACTTCCCATATTAAGTTTGGAGATAAAATCACAAGTTTTTGCATAAAAAGGAATTTGAACAAGAGTAAGACAAGGATTGAAATTGAGGTTCATGGTAACTGTGAACGCTAAGGGAGCTCTGGTGTCTGATTTCAGAAATGGATGGGGATGTTTTTAAATTCTTGATTTATTAAGTTATTTAACAAATATTAGGCAGTAGGGACATAGCAGTGACAAAAACAAGCAACTGTGTCTGCCCTCATGCAGCTCATAGTCTAGTGTGGGAAGAGAGGCCATACATTTGCTACTTTAATTTGAATAAAAATTGTTTTGAAAGGAAAGTTTCCTATATTTCTTTCTCACATATCTATGAACTATATATTATGTAATTATTATATACAACATATAATTATTATATATAATATATAAAATATATATTACATATAATTACACAGATACATAAATTTATCTCACTCTTTTCATTAACTGACCACTATTATTGTACCTTTTTTAGTTTCATTTTGATAAGGGATAATTAGGAACATATTCTTCTGTACATTTTTAAAATTCTGAATCTCTGTATATAACATCATATCATATATATTCAACACATGCTCTTCTCTTCCCATCCCATATGATCCTGCCACTGAGAGTCAGTGTTAAAAGGAAGTAAGGCTATCTTTTTTCAAATATAGATTCATGCTCTTGGAATTCAAAATTCTTAGAGATCAAAAAGTTATTCAATCAAAATACATGGAATTTATCTTGTATTTAACATGAGACTCCTCTGACATTAATCATGGACATGTTCTGACCCTGATTTTATTAAATCTACTATACCTGCTTTCTTGAAATTCTTTTGTCTTGGAAAAACCAAATAAATTATTTAAAGTAATTAATACCACACCTTAAATTACAAACTCTCTTAAATGGGATCTTGTCAATGGGCTTACGAGCTTGTGACAGTTGGAAATAACTTTTGCAAAGAAGCAGTTTGTTTCTGGAAGCTCCATCGTCTCTGACATAGGCCAGTATTATGCAGAGGCAAAGTTTTTTGTTCGGTGGAATCTCTCAATTAGTTCAATTAATTAAAGAAACTGAAGAAATAAACTCTCCTAATAGGTAAACCTATTTTCATGCATTCAATTTTAAAGAAGTGAATGATTTTTACTTCTAGAGGTGAATAAATGAGTGAATATAAAGACTGATGCAACCAACAATAATTTTATGACTATGACCCAGACTCAGAAAAAAATTAATATGATAATCCTCTTCTTCAAAGCACTCAGTAGCTGGTAGTAGGGATAGATACAAACTCATATCCAAATAATGTGGAAGTTGCAATGATTGACACAGACCATTATGATGGTAAAGAGGAATCCCTTGAAAGGTAATTGCCAACAACTGTTATGAACTTCTATGTGCCAAATATTTGTCTAAGCGCATTACGTGTATGTGTATTCAGTTTAATACCTACAGCCACCTGGGGCTCCTGGATGGCTCAGTTGGTTGAGCGTCCAACTTTAGCTCAGGTCATGCAGTCGGTTGAGAGCCTGACTTGGGCTCAGGTCATGATATCCCTGTTCATGAGTTCTAGCCCTGTACTGGGCTCACAGCTATCAGTACAGAGCCCATTTTGGATCTTCTGTCTCCCTCTCTATCCCTCTGCCCCCGCCCCCCCACTCTCAAAAATAAACAAACATTAAAAACATTTAATACTTACAGCCACCCCATTTTACTCTTGGGAAAACTGAGTCACAGGTTTTTATTATTTTGTTTGTCTGTTTATTTGTTTTGAAAAGCCTCCCAGTCAATAAATGACATAACATGACATGGAAGGGTTTCAAGGAAAGTGGACTAAAAGTGTTATATTAGTTTTAAAAGACTAGTTAGAATAAGAGGCACAGAAGTAAAGGAAGTGTTACAGAGATACATTTCAGGTAGAGAAAACAAGGTTTTAAAAAAATCATAGCAGTGGGGTACCTGGGCAACTTGGTCTTTTAAGCTTGCAACTCTTGACTCTTGATTTTGGCTCAGGTTATGATCTCATGTGGTTTGTGAGATCAAGCCCCGTGTTGGGCTCTGCATGGACAATGTGGAGCCTGCTCGGGATTCTCTCTCTGACCCCCTGCCCCTTCCTGGCTCACGCACATCCCCGCCCCCCCCCCCCAAAATAAATAAATAGACTTTAAAAAATCACAGGGGCAGTAAATATATGCTGAGTAGAGGGAAAACTTGACATTTTGGTTTTGCAAAGACAAAAACTGCAAGGTAGACTATAGAGAAAGATGATCTGGAGAGCTAATTAATAAAGGGCCTCTTGAGGAAGAGCATACTTTGTTTGACAGGTTAAGGTTAGGGATTTGTTCAGGCTTCCACAAACCAAATAAATGTTTAAAACAGAGGTATTTTGGACAGTTTTGAATATTATAGAAATTATTTTGATATTGGATGATGGATTTGAGTAGAATAAAACTGTAGGCAGAGCGAGAGTTAACAAGGGGATTTCAGCAAGTGATTAAAGCCACCATAGAAAAGAATTAGAAGAGAATGACTTAAAAAGTATTTAGGAGGTACATATGGCAATCTTGACTTACTGACTGGATGTGGAATGTGAGGAAGAAAGAGAAATCACAGGAATAATTCTCAGGTATCTAGTTTGGATGGATGATGATGTCATCAAAAGTGGGAATGAATTTAGCAGGAAGACATAGTTAAAATGCCAGGAATTTGAATTTTATTTTTAATGTTTATTTATTTTTGAGAGAGAAAGAGAGTGAGAGAGAGAGAGGCAGGCAAAGCATGAGTGGGGGTGGGGCAGAGACAGAGGGAGACACAGGCTCTGAGCTATTATCACAGAGCCCAAAGCAGGGCTTGAACCCACGGACCATGAGATCATGACCTGAGCCGGCGAATGCTTAACTCATTGAGCCACCCAAGCACCCCAAAATGGCAGGAATTTATACACACTGAGTTTGAACTATCTGTGGGTCATTTGGGCCCTGAAGTAGAGTAGTTCATTGAATGTTCAAGTCAGAGTTTAATTGTATAGAAAGGGGTATATAAAATGATGTATCCAAAAAGGGGTTAATATCAATAATCTATAAAGAACTCAGACAACTCAACAACAAAACAAACAATCTGATTTTAAAATGGTCAGAGGAACTGAATAGACATTTTTCCAAAGAAGACATACAGATGGCTAACAGATACATGGAAAGATCATTAATCTTCAGGGAAATGCATATCAAAACCACAATAAGATAGCACCTCATGCCTATCAGAATGACTAGTATAAAAACAAACAAACCAACAATAAATAAATAAATAACATTTGCAGGTAAGGATGTAGAGAAAAGGGAACCCCTGTACACTATTGGTAGGAATGTTAATTGGCACAGCCACTATGGAAAAGAGTATGGAAGTTCCTGAAAAAATTAAAAATAGATCCAGCATATGATACAGCAATTCTACTTCTGATTATTTATCTGAAAAAAATAAAAACACTAATGCAAGGAGATATATGCACACCTATGTTTATTGCAGCATTATTTACAATAACCAAAATGGAAGCCATCTAAGTGTCCACCAATAGATGAATGGATAAAGAACATAAACAATGGAATGTAATTCAGCCATAAAAAATGAAATCTTGCCATTTCATTGGCAGATTAAGAGTTGCAAACTTCCAGTTATAAAATAAATAATTCACAAGATTAAATGTACAGCATGGAGAATATAGTCAATCTTATTGTAATAACTTTTTATGGTGACAGATGGTAACTAGACTTATGGTGATCATTTTATAATGTATATAAATGTTGGATCAACATGTTGTACACCTGAAACTAATGTAATATTGTATATCAACTATGCAATAGGAAAGAGGTAACTGATCACTGAAGGATATTGTGCACACAATGACATGAGCTGCAGGTGGTGAGTGAAACCCTGAGGAGCACCAATGTTCAAGGAGAATATAGAAAAGAAGTCCATGAAAATCCTGAGAAGGAATGACTGTAAAAGCACACTGAATGAGAAGGAGGGGTACAACCAATATCAAATGACGCAAAGAGATCCAATACTAAGCTATTATTACATAATCAAATTAATTTATTGTTTTCTAAATAAAATGATTTATTTAATTAAACTAAATAAACTAAATTATAAATTATTTGCTCAAATTATTCAATTAATTATTAAATCCTCATATAAGGAGCTCATTGGATTCCATAATACTCCCAATTCCAATTTTTAAAAATGCTTTTAATGTTTTTTTATTTTTGGTAGAGAAAGAGAGACAGAGACAGAGACAGAGTGTGAGCAGAGGAGGGGCAGAGAGAAAGGAAAAAACAGAATCTGAAGCAGGCTCCAGGTTCTGAGCTGTTAGTACAGAGCCCGATGGGGGACTCGAACCCACAAACCGTGAGATCATGAACTGAGCCGAAGTCAGACACTTAACAGGCTGAGACATCTAGGTGCCCCTCCTAATTTCAATTTTTAATGGTAGATGTACAGCTTCAGAATCATCTATATGAAATCATGGACACACCAAAGGTCTATGAAGATAATATGTTTGTTCTTTGTGAAGGTTTACAGCATCTTTCCACCACTGTGCTACAACTCTTCAAAGGAAACAGTTTTACAGGAAGGAAATGATTATTTTTAATAATATCTAATAATCTAAAAAGCACAGAATTAATTCTGTACTCAAATTTTTGGAGACAGAATTAGAGGTCATCCACTTCAATTCCAGCCTTTTAAAGCAAAAACAATAATGGCCAAAATTAATTGAGTGCTTACTTGTACCCACTCCAGTTCTAATTGCTTTACATGTAGAAACACAATTTCCCAATGAGTATATGTCAAGTGAGATAACTAACTTGTTCATGGTTACAAAGCCAGTAAAAGCAAATCCACAATTCAAACTTAGGATGTTGTCCAGATAACCTACTTCACCACTACCACTTGTGACAGAAAAGGAAAGGTGGAGTCCCTTGCTGATATGTCTAGTAGGTTTTCAGAATGAAATATGACCCATGGTCCCTTCCTTCCTCAAACACCCTGTCCCATTTTTCTGCCCCTTCTTATTCACTGTTGCTAAAACAAGATAATGAACCACATTTTCAAACATTGAAATGAACAGAACATGCTGATATTATTCATCATGCATTGTCTTGGCAAAAGCTTATCCTGGGTTCAATTCTGACCAAGTATAGCACCATAACCCATAGGCATTTTCTCAACCCTACCAGGTCTGAAGCCCAGCATTAATGGGAGGTACTGTGGCAATTTTGTTTCACCATGCACATTGGACTTCAGCTCTCTTGTACATTTTCCCTGATCTTAAAATGGAAAGCAGCTTAAGGAATTTAAAAAGATTTGCTGTATCTGTTACTAGTGATGCTTTATAATGTCTCTCACCAGAGAAGAGACTTCGCCATATGAAATCATCAGAAACACTCTTGACCTACAGTGTTAAGGGTTCTAAATTTACCATCAAGTATTACTTATTTTGCAGCGTAGACTAAGTCAGTTTCCCTAAAATTAGCAGAATGGGTTGCCCTTTTATTGAAAAAAAATTTTTAACATTTATTCATTTTTGAGAGACAGAGAGAGACAGAGCATGGGTGGGGTAGGAGCAGAAAGAGAGAGACACAGAATCTGAAGCAGGCTCCAGGCACTGAGCTGTCAGCACAGAGCCCAACGCGGGGCTCGAACTCACTAACTGCGAGATCATGACCTGAGCTGAAGTTGGACGCCCAAACCATCTGAGCCAGCCAGGTGCCCCTATGGGTTAACCTTTTAAATTCTGAAATAAGTAAAACCAAATTCTATGGTTCAAATTAACAACACAAGAAACAATCGGTGCTAGTGAGGATGCAGAGAAAGGGGAACCCTCTTGCATTGTTGGTGGGAATGAAAACTTGTGCAGCCACTCTGGAGAACAGTATGGAGGTTTCTCAGAAAACTAAAAATAGAAATACCTTATGATCCAGCAATTGCACTATTTGGTATTTACTCAAAGGATACAAAAATTCAGATTCCAAGGGATACACACACCCCGATATTTATAGCAGCATTATCTACAATAGCAAAACTATGGAGAAAACCCACGTGTCCATCAATGGATGAATGCATAAAGAAGATGTGGTGTGTGCTGATAGCTCAGAGCCTGACTCAGGGCTAGAACCCATGAACTGTGAGACCATGACCTGAGCAGAAGTTGGACGCTTAACCGACTGAGTCACACAGGAGCCCCAGAAGCTGCAGATACTTAGAGACTTGGATCTTGGGGATTATACATCCCTGAATCTGGCCATCATTATGACTTTTCCTTTAGATCCATCCATTAATCCTTTTGCAATGAGAGACCTATGTGGTTTTAGAAGATGACCATGTCACCTATGGTCTTAGATAATTCATCAGGACTGCCATGCCATTTGGCTCTCTTTAGGGCTTCATACTAATGTATAGGGATCTTGAGTGGGGGAAAACACATAGCTTAGCTAGCAAAAGCAGTATGTTTAGGGATTCCTAGAAGCTTACCATACCACTGAAAGTCATCTTGCTACGACATGTTTTGGACTCAGCTTGTTTTTGTTTCAATGGAGGTACTTCCACCCATGCATACGTCACCTTTCATAAAGAAGTGTGATTAAGGTGCACATAAAGGCTAATTAGCGTCAAGCAATTTAGGGTAATCTCAGATGTTTATAGAAGTGGCCTAGGAAGGCTATGTGCCCTGTACCTAGGAACCAAGGGTCAGTATGATACATTGAGTCTCCTGGGATATTAATTTAAGGTCACTCCTGTGGGAGAACGAAGCCACAGCTCTAAGAAAAATCTGAACTTTGAAGTCATACCCCCCACTGGGAGAATATCTGACTAAAACTTAATAAACCCGTGCTGACTCACAGTACTCAATGTATTTCTTATTACTTAAAAAATATTGCTACAACTACTTTAAGATTTTTCCAAAGATCAAAAACAAGTTCACAGAACTTTGGAAACTGAAATTTGTCTTTTTGTACATATAGATTTTTTTTTTTTGTCTGACTTGGGTCTTAAGAAGTTATTTCGTTCATCATCATTTCATGAAGATTATTCATGGCTAAAAGATAAATATTACAATTTCTTGGAGCATGTAGCAATGGTTTAGATCTTCCAGTTTGAAATAGTCACGGATTATCCTCCTCTCTATATTGGGTGACTTCGTTTTCCTGCCCTTTCCAGTTTAGAGACAGTTGTTCTCAAAAGCGAAAAAGAAAGTAGCGAAATTATGTCTTGTTTCTCTAAGTTCCTGTCATACTTAATCCTTTCTAAGATTCCAAGACCTGAAAGTGGCAAAGCTGGGACTTGAAATCAAGCCTTCCTGATACTTAAGCTGTGAACGACTCACAGTGTTTCGATGTATCCTTTGACTTTATAAGTTTTGCACTACTTGGTAGCATAAGATAAATAAATATTTCCTTTTATTCATAGAGTCCTTAATTTATTTTCTAAGAAGTAATGTTTCAAGTTGGTGAAGGGGGAAAATGTAACCAATCTGAAAAAAAAATCAATTACTTAACTTTAATTTCAGAGCCCAAATGTATCCCCATTAAATTAGAAATGGCCTTAATAATTCTGCAGAAACAGAATATGTAGAAATTTAAAATGATAAGTTACAGAGCTAGAATTTCTTCAAGATATAAAATTAAGCTTTCCTTTGTCATTGCCCACTGTAGCACTGAGGTCAGGGTTTTCTGCTCTTTGAGGCAGCCAGTAGTTTTTCAAAAAGCTTGTAGATATACATTCTATGTAGAGTTCTTACCCTGGTTTTAGTAGACCAGGCAGAAAAGAATGGAAAAATAAGTAATGTTTATCTAATTAATGTCCAATCCAATGGCAGATATTTGCCTAGTCATGTCCCCCTTCAATCCCAGACTAGCTTCTCTCCGTCCTGGAAAGACTCTCATCTTTTAGGCACATTTTGCACTAGAGTGGCCCTGGGCAATCTTGCCAGTTTCTTCGTTTCTACGCAGTGAAGTAACTGTTAGGCTACCTAACTTTGGAACGATACATCCGGAAGAAAGATATAATCAGATGACCTACAGAAGGCCAGCCTAATACCCACTCATTCATTCTATTTTACATCAGTCTGTGAAGCTACATGAAACACATATATGTTTTATGGCCCATTTTACTGCCTTGTGAGCCTTTCAGAATGTTAGAAACACTGTTTTCTGTGTGAGGAAGGTTCTGATTGGCACCCTGTAGTCTTAGAAGACCATTGTGGATACTGAAATTTGTAAGTTCAAGTCATTATTATTCTCATGAATCCTCCATTCCAATACTTGTATGTACACAGTGAAATGATGGTTTCTATTATGATCCTGATCCTAAGGCAAAAAATGGGTAATAAATTAGATTCAATTATCTAGAGTGTCTACATAATTGTAGTACAGTTTTATTAAATTAAAGATAGTTATCAGAATGGTTCCTGTTTCTCAGAATTAGATGTCTGAGAAAACTACAGAGGAGAGAAAGCCTGCACACCTGAGCACAAAATCTGTTCATTTTGGTTTTGTCTAGCATTTATCTAAGCATATAAAGTTGACCTACTCTGTGACCTACAAGGTCACCTCTCTGAGTCTTCATTCATTTATCTATAAAATGTTACAAATGTACCATGTCACTTACAAATTCCTTCATCTCAAGATCCTATCGTTCTATTGTGGAATTGTTCCTCAGCTGACATAAAACATCTAATTTGTATTAGAATTTTGTTGAAACGTGTTTCATAAACACAAACGTTTGACGTTTAAAACTTGTCAGCTTATCAAAGACCTTGACCGATGAGAGATTAATAATTTTCTAAGTAAATGCTGTCATTCAAGAATAAGGAGTGTGAAAATGGGTACAGGAAACCTCATTTAAAATGGAGTCAAAAATTCCTGAAGGGGGCGCTCTCACAGACATGCCAGTGTTTGAAGGCTGCATAACCATCAGGAAGAAAGATATGAATTATCTTGACAAGGGAGGGCATTTTTCACATAAAGATTTCATCTCGTGCTTTTAAGAAAAAGAAGGAAGATCTCTAAATGCTGTAGCAACAACACGATAACCACTACTAAAGCCAGTGAGAAACCACCACAACCTGGAACTCTTAATTTTCTCCAAAGAACTTTTGTTGAAAACAACCCATCTCAATTTCCTCCTAAAATCTAATAAAGGCTGGCTTTCCCTTTGTCTCCTCAGACTTGTCTATGGTTTACCATAGGTTGCTTGTCCTGAATTGCAATTCTGCTATTCCCAAATAAACTCATTTTGCTAGGAAAATAACTGGCTGTTTTATTTTTGAGCTTGACAGGATGAAATATTTGTGCGTTTTTGCATTGTGTCAATGCGGTGATTTTTTAAAAATTAAGAGCAGATGGATATTTAGACATCAAAAAGAGCTGTTTGAAATACTGAACACTGTATTATTAAAACTCACCAGCTGAGGTTTGCTGACAAGAGGAATGATCATAAAACATAACCTTTTATTTCATCAGAGAAAGTTATGCCTTCCCAACATCTGAAGCCCAATATCCATAAAATGGTTTCATACAAGTGACATCCTACTCAAAACAGCTGTCTGCAAGGAAAATAAATGGGATTTAATCTGCCATAAAATGAATTGCACAATTTATTTTTCTTGAGGAAGTCATGCCTTTGTGACATCGGTGAGCTGTAACAGTTTTGCTTTGAAAAGAAGCATCTCTTTCTATGCCAAACCCATATTAATTCAACCATGTGGAGTTTTCCTCCAGAAAAAGCAGATCGGCTTCCCACCACCTGATGATGGGAGTTGCCGTCCTCCACCTTTAAAAGCACCGATTTCAAACATGAACCCTAAATAATTATTTAAGCCAGAGATAGAAGGGTTTTAAGATGCCTGGCTATTAAGTACAAAATATATAAAAACTGTCACTCAGCCACAAAAAATGACTATTTCATATGCTTCAAGTTAATGTTTAAGAAGAGAACAAAACTGTAAGAGAACAAAATGATAGAAAAATGACAGTTCAGATTTATCATATCTTCAAAATAAAAATATTAAAAAAACTTGAGAGAATCATAGAGCAAACATAAATATTTATAACCCCAAAGTTGACTTACTATTCTATTTGGGCATTTTAAAAGACATCTAGCAATAGAGGTATGGTATGGTAGAGCTAAGGTTTTAAATTTTTTTTTTTTAATGTTTATTTATTGTTGAGAGATAGAGCATGAGCAAGGGAGGGAGAGACAAAGAATCCAAGCGGGCTCCAGGCTCTGAGCTGTCAGCACAGAGCCCAACGTGGGGCTCGAACTCAAACTGAGATCATGACCTAAGCCGAAGTCAGATGCTCAACCGACAGAGCCACCCAGGCGCCCCAAGCTAAGGTTTTAATTTATTTCATTCATTTAAGTACACAAAATATTTTTCTAATGACAAAGGAAAAGAAAGCCACAATAACACAATTTTTAACTGTGAAATCTGTTCTAATATTGTATGTGATATCTAACATACAGTTCAACCAGACAATGAAACTTAGGTTTGCTTCTTCATTCTATCATACATTTTCTAAAATATTTATGTTCAAAATTAGCCTAAAAGCATTTCATTCTGATGACTACCTTTTCTCAAACTACATTCTCACATGCTACAATAGAACATTTTAAAATAGTTTTTGTCAAAATTAAGCACATTATCTATTTGAATGGAAATTTCCACAAGCATACCTTTGTAAAGTAAATATAAATCCTGCTGAAACTGAAATCAATTTAATCACATTTAGCTATATTGTTACTTTCTTTAGAGGGCAGAAGAATATAATGCCTGCAAGAAATTTTTTTTAGTGCTCTGAACCTACCAGTGCTAGTGTTACAAATTCATCAAGAATAACGTAACATATACCTTTATAGTATCTCAAGGTCCTTTATTTTAATCTGCAAAACAAGCACCTACTTCAAATAGGTCTTTGCTAGATAAATAAGGGATTCTAATAGTAATCGTGAGGACTGTCAATGTGTGTATAACCCTCAGTAACATTCCTGAAGACTGGAGAGATTATTCACATTTGCTGTAGAGAAGAAAAAGGAGACAACAAAATGCTACTTTAAACATTAAGGCGAAGGTAAGGCTCGCTAAGAACACATAACTCCCATTATTTTAGTCAGCTAAATTGTTTACATGGACATGGACATCATGTGAGATTGGATTTTTAATTTAAAAGTAGAGAGATAGAAATCCCCAAAGTGCTTTGCCTGCTGAGACAGATTCTATCAAGGCATATTCTGCCACTGGTGGGTAATACTCATATTTTATGAATACAAAAAGATTTTTTTATGAGTTAATTTTGTATTTTGTAAGTTCCAAAACTTACTCTTGTAGTTTATAGGCTCATTTTCCTCTGACCTTGAGAACACATTACTGTTTTATGTTCATATTTATGACGCTGGGATACAGTGCCACTCTATGTTTTGACTCCCTTTCAACCACAAATGCTAAACTAATTGGTAAAACAGAACTATTTTATTAAAACTATCCATTTTGCCATTAAGCAATATGATATTCAAATTTATCAGCAGAAATCAGAATAGCTTTCTTTCCACTCTTTAGCAAGTGATGCTGAATTTCTAAATAGAAAAATACACAATTGTATTTTACAACATTTTCTTAGTTCCTGCTACTTATTAGTATCTAAAACCGAATCTTTATTTTAAAGTACAATTATCCTTACAGTTTAAAATATGAATATTAGATCTAAACAATTCCAAGATGCATCACAGTGAGTAGTTCTTAATAAATCTGAGACATAAAAATCGCATGTCTCATAGTCTAGTAGAGTATCTGATGAAATACCAGCACTAAAACATTTTTGTTGACTGTCATCTAAGAATCTTTATATGCACTTTAGTGTTAGTATTTTATCATATAAATAGAAATGCACTACCATTCTTTATCTATTTTATGACCTTTTCACACTGATGATATCTTCCAACTTCAGATAGTTATAAAACATGTGCTAACTGATTTGTCTGCTTATGGAAACTTGCCTTAATGTACACTTGGAGACTATTTGAGTAAAAGAGAACCAAATTCAAGACGCATCATTACCATTTGTGAGGTGATTTAAAATAGTCTCACTATTTTAAAGGTTTACAAACACTTTCAACCATGTGAGGAATTTGAAATTTTTATGGTAATATGGATCTTTACAGAAATTGCTTTGCTATTGGTTGGTAATATATATATTTCTATATAAGCAATATATATTATAGATATACAAATATATATTTCTTTTCCATTTTCTGAACTTGGCATGGAAATTACTGAATGAATCCAATGCAAAATAGATCTACAAAATGCTAGGAAGAGAAGGAAAATTGGCGAGAGGGAAGAATGGCAATAACCTAAAACTAAACATACAATGCTATAAAATGAATTCATCAGAAGATGGAGGAAATGTCTACAAATTTGTGAAAATGCCAAAATCTATCAAAGAAATATAATAACAAATGTAAAATTAATATCTAAAATAATGTAGAGATAATGTTACAGAATTTCCCTCCCAGTGTTTCCTTACAGATTTATAAATCCAATATCAATTGCAAAGTAGGCAATAAAAACAAATAGAAAAATTTGTTTATAATAAGATACACAAAAAACAGGACATTTTGAAATTAGGCTATTTATGCATTCATATCACTCAATGAAGCTTCAGCCCCAATTCTGAAATACATGAAAGTTATTCTGAAGCTTTGATTCATATAAAAATTACACAAAGATCATGTTGAAATAAAGATTTTGATATATTTGGATGGAGCCTGAGAGTCTGCACTGCTAATAAGCTTTCATCGTGGTGCTGATGCTGCTGGACCGTGGACCACACTTTGAGGAACAAGGATTTATGCTATCTACAGGAAAGTACACTGGGTTTCTTAAAGTTGCTGGCTTTGCCAGATTGGGAGGATTATTTCTAGTTTCGGATTTTCCCTCCAACTAGTACATGGAACATAGCAGATCTTTGTGAATCTGAAATATTCAACTCCTACCTTTCCTGACGAGCTCTGGAATAAGCAGGGACAAGAGGGAATGAGTGTGAGTGTACCTGTTTTGCGTGTGTGTACCCAGTGCCCAGTTGTACCCCCATACTTGCATTAAGGGAAAGGTGTCAGCAACTCTCCCGTGACTATCCTAATGTGAACTTGCATTCATCTAAGCACACAAAGTTTAGAGAATTGTCAGGTTCAAATGTGCCCTATCTCTGAGGTTAAGCCCCAGCTTATTTCACACATTTCAACATTTTTCCATGTGGATGCTGTTAAGGTTGCCTGGAATTTGGAGATAAGCCCAGGATTAGTCCTGCTTTAAAGTCATCATGAAGCCTTGTTATAGGCCTCAAGTTAAGTTGTTAAATGTATTTCTGAGAGCTTACTGGGAAGAAAAAAATAATCACATTCACTAACTTTGGTGAGCTTCAGGTAGCAAAAACATAATGTTGTGGAAAACTTACCTGCAGACCCGTACCTTCATGTTTCTGTAGACAGAGGGCTTATGATAGGAGGCTGAAACAATATTCTGTTTACCAAGCTTGCTTTAGGAAGAATATGTAAAACAAGAAGGGCTGGAAAAGGGCGTGTACTTTTTGTTTTTTAATGTTGATAACTGGGTCAACCCTATTCAAGCAGATTTTTAAAAATCACTTTGTAATATTCGTAATTACTCTATAATTATGAAACTTTTTGGTGGTTTTTTTTCTCTACTGCTATGAAAACTACTACTACAGAATTTGCCAATTACTAGATCGCTTACATTTTTTGGAACTCTGAATTCCAAGTGATACTAAACTTGTGCTATTAAAATAGCCAACATGCTGGCTTCTCTCTTTTTATTTATTTTTTACATATATAGCTATTCTATTGACTTAGAGGACATAAAATATAAGGCAGTAATATTTGATTAAGTCTTGTCAAAATTTTATTGCCTTCGGCCAAAGGACATTGCAGAATATCCAGTAGAAGAACCATAGTGCAAAAGTGTTTAGATATATGCTGAACAGACTGGAAATTGGAACAGAGTTCTGAAAATAAATATAAAGTAAAACATTTCAGAAATAATTTTCTAAAGGAAGCCAAAAGCCCCTATCTTCCCACACTTTAAATTTTATCTGGCCTACTTAGTTTGATTTTTAAAGAATTGGTGGAAAGACTCTGCATGTTACAGGCTTACAATTTCTGTGTTGTCTACATAAATGTATAAGTATACTTTCAAGTATAACAATTTTTAACAGCATAGCTAGAGATAGGATCAGAATAAAAAGGAGCAGGAAAACTGTCTCTGTCTTAGAGGCTCTGTAAACAAGAGACGTCTTAAGATATCTTCCCTCTCATATAATGGAGAAAATAAACTTGAAAGGAATTTTGATAAACACTCATGTAAGGCCTCTCCTATAATATAGGTGGGTAACATGCTCTTTTTATCCTCCTTTTGATAAACCTCTACAGTGTAATTTTTTTTCCATATCTGTAGTAAGTTACTTGCTTATTGGTAAATTTTGATTTTTTAAATGTTAAAGCAGCCTTAATTTTTCTAACATGCTATGAATTACCACAATTTGTCTTCACAACCCCTCTGACTTCTGTTCCTTCTGGAGATGATAGGTGGGTAGATGGATGAATGGATGGATGGATGGATGGATGGATGGATAGATAAATGATTAAATTGAGAAGATCTCCACAAAAAAGTATGGAGACTTTTTATATTATAATAGTAAGGGAGTATTTGATGAGTAGAAATAGTTGAGAGCAATTACTCTATTTTGCAGTGCACAATTTGCTCAACCATCCAAGGCAGCTCTCCATCCTGACCTCTCTATGAGGAATTACTCAGATAGCTAAGAACTTATCTCCATTTTGATAAAAAATCTAAGACACAGAACTCATTAATCTGATGTCATATAGTTAATAGTTGGTGTTAGAATTGTAGCTTGTGTGTGTCATGTTAATTTTATGATTTCCCACAATTCAGGAAGCAGGACTGATGATTCTTAGGTCCACCTAAATCCTCATATTTTGTCAGAGGAGACTTTTTTTAAATTAAAACAAAAATTTGGAAGAAGAGTCTTTCCTGTTACATGCAACTTTAGAATTATGAAGTATTCTGAGAGATTATAGAACTATTTTTATCACTTATTTCTTTCAAAGTTTACTTTTACACATATTGACAATTTAACACAATAAAAAGCAATATTCAAAAAATTTAACCTTTTGAAGGTTTAATGATCATGAAATAATACTCTTGACTTGATAGTTTATAGGAATACAATATCTATATTAAAGGCTTAACAAAATATTAAAATAATTGTTATCTTTAAAAATGTCCAATAGAAAAGTCAAAATCACCATTACTATCCTAAATATTACTTTTTTCTGTTGTTCTACTTCCCTAACACTAATTATATTAACACTCTTCTGTCACTTACTTCCCAGGTGACATTATATGCAGAAGGATAGTCCATCAAAGTTGCTATTGTACAAAAGATGACAGGGAATTGAAGTCAAGACAAATGCAGATGCCACTATTTTCTCCCCCTTAAAAGATGTTCAATTGAAAAACGCCTCTGAGAACATTCAGCAAAAAATGCTCTGTAAACCACAATTTTCTGCTACCAAGTGCTTCCTACTATATTACCCTCAGGTCAAAATTCCACTGTAATAAACAGTTTACCAAGACAAAGTTAATTATGTAGAAAATGCTCCATAGATACACTATCTTATTTCTCTTAGTACCAGTCAACCACAAAAGACCATTTATCTGGTGATGTGCAGTCCCAGATCTTTCTTCCTCATTTTCATTCTTTTGTTTAAAAGCAAAGTTTAAAGTTTTAGCTGTAACACATTAAATGCTTATTTTTAGCCTGGGGTATTAATGACTACTTGGAAATAAGCAATCTCAATTAGAAAAAAAAAAAAGAAGTCAATGTGTTATTTAAATTAATTTTTTAAGTAATAAATTTCAGTTTTAGTCACTGGCTTGCATTCTCGGGTAGGGTTGAGTGCATATCTACCTAAGCAACACAAGGCAAAAATTGCTTTGAATCAACCTAAATTACCAAGTGAGTAGTTTACTATTTTAATGGAATGATGTTAGATAATCTCATTTTTGTCATATAAATTTCAACACAAATTAATATTAGGTAAATCGTGACTTAGCATTTGAAGCAAATCATTCAAGACTGGAACTCTGTTAAAGAAATCTTAAGATTAACACACTGAGCAATTTTACTTACACAGAATTTTTAGATACTATGAAGAAACTGACATTTTTTCTTCAAATGAAATTTCCAAAACTTTAATTAAGCCACTTGATTTCAAGATGTTTTCTCTTGTGAGGCATAAGAATACTATGCAATTAAACTCTTTTACTGCCATTTTTCTTACAGTAAAGCATAGCTCTTTCATGCAATGAAATATAAGGTAGAACACTGTATTCCCAAATAGATCAACATCATTAGAAAACATTTCTTCCTGTCCACTCACATCAGCCAAGAAAGAGAAACTTTCCTTTCCTTTGAGAACAATTCTCACATTTAGACCAACTATGATCAATGAAGTCCTAATCTCAAGAAACTTTCTATAATTTTATTCCCCTCTTATAAACTACATGATGTTTCTCAGAATGGTAGGTATATTAAAGCTTATGTCAAATTTCCTAATACATACCAGACTTTTTGGTTTATTGTTCAAATATGACAAAATAGCTAGAATTGCCAAATAAAAATATTTGTGTTACTTACAATTTCTAGTATTTATGAAGTGACAAGCACAGACTAGAGTATACCATACTGGTAAATAATAGAGCAGATGTTCCTCAGAAACAAGAACAGATTTTATAAATCTGCTGGAATATCTCCCCATTCATATGTACTTACAATAGCATATTTTGCAGTATTTGTTCTGAAGCTGAAAGTAGAATTTGGGGCATTTTGCCAATACCTATCTAATTTACAACAGAAATGTAATTCAAATTTTCTTATAGTTTCGCAAATGACACCAATACCTTCTCATCCATTGGCCAACACTTATGAAATCACAACACAGACAAAACTTCATAATCACCTTTCAGATAGAATTAGAAATATCACAATAATCTTCTGGCCTTTTTTAAAGCCTGTAATGATTACGTAGGTAATAACAGAATATCATTAACTGTATCTTACCTCTATCACTGAAGTCATCTACTAGAATGATTTCTGCTATCAGACTCTCTGGGGTTCGGTTAATTATACTGTGGATAGTACGCAGGAGTGAAGTCCAACCTTCGTTATGAAATGGGATAATGATGCTGGTGTTTGGCAGCCTTTCCAGGTACATCTTGTGCTTACAACTGGAGATGACATAGAAAGAAAAAAGAGCAATGTCAAATGCAAAACTATAGTGTATCTTACACTGGTATTTACTCACTGTGTTATCCAACATCTGTGAAAAACTGGACTTTGTCTAATACTTTTCCAAACAGAGCTTGTACATGATAATAATTACTCTGTTCATTCATGGAATTCATTAATTATCCCTTTCACATGTGCTCGTAACGAAATAATTATTTATCATTTTTTTGTATCAGGGATTCAAATACTAGGTAAGAAGTGCATTGAAATGTTATGTTCTTGTTAATGTACACTTTTCTTATTGTTACCTAATAGTAATGTGAACACTTTTTACGAGTTAAAATTGTTTCCATTTGGTACATGGTTAAGGTTTAGATAGGTTTCCTGAGAAGTTCTGGAAATCCAACTTCTATAATTATGCTTAGTTGATCAGTTTTGGTTGTGGTATGTTTCAATGGCTGGGTAACATTTAAGTTCTACAAGGAAAACACAGTCTTACAATGAAATAAATGAAGATTTAATCTTAAATAAGCATATACTGATACAACTACATAATAAGATTACTTTAAGATCCAAGCCAGACATTATCACATTTCTTGTGGAAATTTTAACCAGAAATCCCATGTAGCTTTATTCATTATGAAAGAAATCCAAGATACCAAAAAGAATGTAGGCTTTAACTTTTGGCATAGTTAAAAGCGATTTATTATGTGTAATTGCTATTTTTACATATTTATGATTTATTTAATTAATTTATAAGCCACATGAAGGCAGCAACGTGATCTCAAATCTCATGTAATTCCTAGTTCAGCAGGTCACCCAAGCTTTTTTGAGGATGATGAATTCATCTAAGTTTGTGAAATTTTTGAGTTACTTCAAAACTAAAATAGGATAAAATTTCAATCAGTTATCAAATTCAATGATTTTCCTGATATGGATAACCTGATAACAAAAAAGAGAGTGGAAATCTAGAAACAGGCAGTTTCCACTTAAATGCAGAAGGATCTAAGGCTTCAGCTTTTGCCAGGACACTGGCTACTATTTCGTCTAGAGGAGGAAACAAACCATAGCAGGATTTGAAGTATGCTTAGATTCTACCAAAATGTATATACATGCACCAGAACATTCAAAACATTACTTAAAATATTCTTTCCAGTCGTTTCAACACTTTGTTTTACTATGATCTCAAAAGGATATATTAAATACTGCTGTGGAGCTACGGATCTACAATAAGAGATGTTGCCTTACAGCTTGGGAAAACACGACAATGTAATTAAAGCCAGCAAAATTAACTATCCTAGAAAATAAAATAAAATAAAATATTTTAGTTATATAATTTGAAAATACAAACATTTCCTTTTTTATTGTGTCCATTTATTTTTAATCTCAGTGTTTACTATTTATGACAATATCTATAAAACAAGTAGATTTTGATGTTTTAAAATAGGATGAAAAGAATTAGAGAGAAATATTAAAATAATACCATGAAATGGGCATTAAATGCTAGGGAAAAAAACCTGAAATTCATTTTAGGATCAAACAAAATGGTTAAAAAATATATAATAGCATATGAAACAGTGATTTCTAAGGACGTATTGTGAGCTGGATGCTGTCACATAAAATGCACAAGTCTGGAAAAGCGTGCTAAAGTAATTCAACACACCTTGTTATAATTATGTACAGTCACCCATTCTTCTCAACAAAGCCAAAGACCCAAGATTCACTATATCAGTATTCAGGATAATTGCACCTACTCATGCAAACCATCATACCTAACAATGCTCTAGGAATGCAACTGATATTCCCAAAAAGGCAAATTAGTTTTTAATCATTAAGGTGAGACATTATACATATCACGTGCTTATTAAGAAAGAATTGCACTCAGAGCAATACCCTATAAGCAATCAATAGTGACATTTAACAGCTGTATATAATCTATTCAGAAAATAGGCAGACACAAAAGGATGCAAGATTGATCGTATGCAAATAAGGCTTGCCTTCATAAAAATGTTTTCAATTGTTTCTATCTCTGTGAGCTCAAACTATTACCACACATAAGTAAAAAGATCCCTACTACTCATTCATTAAGTCACAATGATCTGCTGAGGTCTGACAGAAGCCAGGATCCAAAATGGAAATACAACAATGAACAAAACGGAAATACAACAATGAACAAAACCTAGTCCCTGAGTTCAAGAGGTTTGTAATAGAATAGGAGATATAGAATGGTAAGTAGAGTTTAATAGGGTGCTATAGGATATTTAAGAGAGCCCCCTGACAGTGTTACAGAAATTCAAGTGAGAGCTGAAGGTGGTCTGCAAAGACAGGTTCAACATATATTTAGGAACAGAGCTGACATGACTTGGTAACTGGGAGAAGTAGTTTAAGGAGGACTCCCATGTTTTGGACACAGGCAATTGATCTTATGAAACACAGAGGGAGGGAGGCAAACCATAAGAGACTCTTGAATACAGAGAACAAACTGACGGTTGATGGGAGGATGGGGGAGAGGGTAAAATGGGTGATGGGCATTGAGGAGGGCACTTGCTGGAATGAGCACTGGGTGTTGTATGTAAGTGATGAACCACGGGAATCTACCCCCAAAACCAAGAGCACCCTTTACACACTGTATGTTAGTCAATTTGACAGTAAAGTATATTAAAAAAGAAAAGAAATACAGACTGACATAAAAACACAGTGTGTGAGGGGCACATCTCAGGATTGCAAGGCTTGAGGGCGAAGGTGAGTTCAATTCTGACCACGTTAAGGTTGAAGTGTCAAATATCCTGCTGAACACAGCAATTATATATATGGTATATACATTTATTTGTCTTATGTATGTATGTATTTATGTATCTATGTTAATATATATGTTTTTGGCTCAAGGTGAAGATGTGTTTTACTGGAGGAACGGGCTTGTGGGTGATAGGCTGTAGCAGATGATGCCAGTGGACCACCAGTATTTCCTTACCATTCACAATCCTGGTACATGCCAAGAGGAACCTCTATAAACCTCTATAGAGGAACCTCTATAAACCCCTATATAGAGGAACCTCTATAACTGCAGTTAGCCAAGTGAGTGCTTTCCCTCATCTCTGAACGGAAACAGATTAGATACTCTGAAGGAAATTAACACCCCTGGAGCAAGTATCAACCAATGAAGGAGGGAAGGTGGAGAATAGACAGTCCTATGGTAAGATAACTGTGAGATGTTTTCTATGATGTGTACCAGAGTTTCCCAGCAAGACTGACTCTCAGGTGCCCACAGAGGTAAGCATCTTGCCAGTGTATCTTTTTACCAGCTACTTTCCCTTCCTGTCTTACTTCCTCATCCAGCCTCCCCAGGTACTTTCTGTGATTCCTCCTCAAAATTACTACAGTCAAACTTGTATCTCAGGATCTGCTTCTCAGGGAAACTGTTCTTAGACATAAGCATATAAATTATACTGCATTTGTCACTTGTCAAAACAGTCTCTTCAATATAGAGTGATGGCCAAAATTCTTTAAGAAACATTACTTTTGTTGTATTATGAAACTTGCAGTTTGTTACACCTGGAGATATTTTTAAATAATGTGCTTTTTAAAAAAATTATGACACATATATTTTATTCTTTCTTTCAACTTCTTAATTACTGATGATGCTCTACTCCAGGTCTTCTCCGTGCCTATAAAATACAACTATAAGGATTTTGTACAGCGTACATATAAAAATAGCCTTATCTGAATTAGCAGACTATTAGGAATAAGGTCACCTCCTTTACATGAATGGGTATAATTTATTTTTTTTTCAATTAGACCACATTGAAAAGTCACTAATATTTTGTGCTGATAATCATTTCTTATACTGAAAAATCAGACTTGATACATCACACTATCTAGGTTCACACTGATGACTTTGCCACTTCTACCTGTGTGACAATGGGCATTTATTTAACTTCCGGAAGACTAGTTCTCTCCTTGCGTTGTGGGGCAACGCAAGGGTAAAAACAAAAACAAAAACAAAAAGCCTTCTCCATAACGCGTTCATGAGAATTAAGTTACACAATCCATGTAAAAAACTGAGTACAGTATCATATCTGATACTAGCAAGGGTTTGATAAAGACTATCATTATTGTTATTGCAGTTATTGTTTTTTTAATTGTTGTTATTTTACCTGTCAAGTCCTCTATAGTAGGAGGTAGGAAACTAGGAGAGACAGGAACTGCATGAGGGAAAGTGAGAGACACTTCAGATATGAAGATGAATAAATTTTGGTTTCTTCCCTTAAGGATTCACAGACCAGTAGGCAGATATATAAAATGATTTGACTCAAATGAGACAAGTGACATAATAGATGGCACTCCGCAATCAGAGCCCAAAGGAAGTATGACTAACTTTGTCTGAAAGAATTAGGGAAGTCTTTATAGATGAGTCTGTATGTGAAGAACAGATCATGTAGGATCTTTAAAGTGATTCTAAGGAATTTGGATGTTAGCCTGAAGTCAATGTGAAATATTTCACATATTGTTAGTGATGAAGAAGACAGGATCACGTTTACATATTCCTCCAGCAGCAGGGCAGACAATGGAGACAGCAGAGATGAAGCAGAAAGATTGGAGATTGTAATAGTTTGGGCAAAAGATAATGAGAGTGCTGATCTGATGTTTACACTAAGGAAAACCAGCCTCTTTGTGACAGGGTTTAATCTGATTGAATTGTATTTAGTCATCCTAGTACTTAACCTGACCAAACAAAATTGAATTTACTCCCAACCTCAGTCACTGGATTCAAGGAGTTGTGCTCTAGATGACTGCTTCTCAGCATTACTAGAGATACTGAAGCATAGCCAAGGCTTTATTAAGAATCTGTGACCTGTGTATTTTAGGCTTAATCTCAAGGCAGGTTGAGAATGGAAGTATGTTAAATACAAAGACAATGTGGTAATATGGAACTGTGTTGAAGAAATTAGTAAAAGAAGTCAAACACAATTTATACATCTATGGTTACAGATAGGTAGCAAATTTACAAAGGGAAAGTAGGGACCAATTAAAACATTTGTCACATTAAGCTTATAGGAATATGAACAAAAATGCCTGTAATTATTGCATTTCACATTGTTGTGCTATTTTAAAATAAGCATTTGCATAAAATTAACTTAGTGTTTAAGAATAGCTTAGAGATGAGCCATTAAAGTAAGAGATGTTATATTACATCTTATCATCAATTTATCTAAAGAGATAGCAAAAACACTCTTCAAATTTTAAATGTACCAGAGAGACAACAGAAATAGTTTAAATTGTTTAAAAAGTTACTTGAGAGAAATGACAAATCATGAAGATATTTTAAAAAGCTAAAAATGTAATGTATAAATATTTTGCTAAGCCATTTTCATTAATGAAAATAGAAACTTTTTCATACTCTTCTATGTTTTCTCCAGACAAAATACACAAAAATTTTCTGCTAATCACTATTGGTATTTGTTAAATTGAGAGATTTAACATTGTTTATTTTAAATATAATGTCATTCCTTTCATACTTACATTAATTTATCTTAATAATTTCATTGGTTTTACCAAAAAAAATGTTTTTTCAACAATAGCAAGAGGTCAAACAATAAATTTTAATTGCAGATATATAAGTACCAGACTTATCAGTATATGTATATTTTTAAAGAGTTATTTGATTATTCATGCAACAAATGTCAACATTTTTACTGTGGATATTTAGCTAAACTTGCATTTGAGGTTCTTAAGTCCTTCACATTCTCCTCACCATCACCTAAACATTCCTTCTTACTGAAGGCTGAATATTTAGTTTTGTCGACACTGTCAAAACACACATTTTTAAGATTCAAATTCTTGCATTGCAAGATTTGAGTAAAATGTTTGGGTGAAAGTTTTTACATATTTCAACCTATAGGTCATTCTATGAGTTTCTTTAAAGTATGCCTTTATTTTTTGTTTTGTTGTTTGTTTTTCTATCTGCTTATATTCAATCTGTTAGGCAGGATGTTATGTTGTGGTCATAAGCAACCCTAAATCCCAATGGCTCAAAACAGTGAATATTCTACCTTGCTGCTTTATTTGTTAACCACTGTTTTAGGCAGGAGAGTCTCTGCTCATTGCAGTCAGTGCAAACTGCCAACATTTTTTACCACAGTTAATCACTCTGCCAGAAGTAAATGAGAACATGGATGGGTCTCATGCTGGTAAATAAATAGCCTGTCTCTAAAATGACATTTTGCTTTCTGCTTACAAGTCATTGGTCAGCATTAGTCACACAGCACAACGGCTCAGGAAATAGAATCCTATATGGTCCAGAGGAAATATAATCAGAAATATTTGGCAAATAACACTAATGAACACAGCTATTTTAGTCTTCTGCCTTCTTTTAATTAAAAAGGAAAAGAAAAAGGAAAAATAGAAATTACCTGTTGAGACTACATTTAGATTAGGTTTAATTAAATCTGTTTAATTTCTTCATAGACAAAAAGTTATAATATTTGAGGTCCTGCATCTACAGAAACATAGCTGCAACCACATTTGAGAGCTGCAAATACATTTCAGAAATCATCAAGTTTAATATCTTATTTAATTGGGAATTGAGGCTCTTAGAGTTTCAGAAAGTTAAACATAAATTATTTTATAGTCAAATTAGCAAAACAGTATACTGGGTGAACAAGTGGTACAATGATGAGGCATTATTCCTGACATAAAAATTTACAATATTTTTAAAAAGTTTATTTTACCTATTTTGAGAGAAAGCAAGTGCGCGTGAGAGAGAACAGTGGAAGAGGGGCAGGGAGATAGGGAGAGAATCCCAAGCAGACTCTGTACTGTCAGTGCAGAGACAGATGCAGGGCTTGATCCCATGAACTGTGAGATCATAACCTGAGATGAAATCAAGAGTCAGATGCTAACTGACTGAGCCACCCAGGTGCCCCCAAATTTACAATTTTTTGAAAAGTATTTGTAACTCACGCAGCTAGATAGCACAGAGCAAAGAATTAGAACCCAATATTCCTCATTTCTGATTATAAAATATTTTGGAAATGTCATCGTCATTCTCTTTGGCCTTTTAGATATCTCCATGTTAATCAATCAACTAAAATTATGTAAAGACTGTAGCAGTTTTTAAAAATTTTTTAATGTTTTTATTTATTTTTGAAGGAGAGGGAGACAGAACATGAGCAGGGGAAGAGCAGGAAGAGAGGGAGACACAGAAGTTGAAGCAGGCTCCAGGCTCTGAGTTGTCAGCACAGAGCCTGATGCAGGGCCCGAACTCAGAAACTGTGAGATCATGACCTGAGCCGATGTCGGATGCTTAACCACTGAGTCATCCAGGTGCCCCAAGACTGTAATATTTTTAAATGAGGTAGGCAATTACTGTATTAACTCATTACTTTTGTGAAATGTATAATCTATTCTCCATAAATATATTTGGAAATAAACCATTTAAGAATATATACAAATAAATGTCTATAACAAAAAAATTATGATAAATTATCATTTGAAAACAGGCCCTAAAAGGGACTGGACCACTGAACCTCTGGACCATCTAGATCACTAACATTATACTATTCAGGGAATAAAATAAGGAGGAATAATTAAATTATTAAAATCAGTGATAGAGAGACAATATTTAAAGCGGCTAGAAAAAAAAAAAAGATATAGAATTCCGGAGGAGAACACAGACTAGAATGGTAGCAGACTTCTTGTTAAAAATAATGCAAAATAGTGAGAAAGTGGGGCAACATCTTTTAGGTACAGAAAAAAAATTTAAGATAAAAATAGTTTTCCTTAGTCAATAAAAATGTATTTCTACAACAAAGGCAAAATGAAAACACTTTAAGATATGCAAATGTGGAATAAACTTATTCATCAGAAAACCTGCATAAAAATAAATGTTATAGGAAGTCCTTCAGAAAATTTATACTAAGTGGAATTCTGTATCTAGACAAAAAATGAAAAAGTAACAGAAAAGGTAATTATATGAGTAAACAATAAAACGACTATTTTATTATTCTATAAAGGTTAACTGATTCATGGACAGCAAAAACGATATCAATGCATTTTGAGATTTATAACATAAATTGAAGCAAAATGTATAGCAACAATAGCATAAGTGCCAGAAGTGGAGAAATGGATGCATGCCTTTCTAAGGTTCTTATACTCTAAATCAAGACATATGATATTACTAAAAGGTAAACCATAATAAATTAATATTATATTCCATCAACCCTAAAGCAACCACTAAAAATAACACAATAAAGAATTATATCTACTTTGCCCTACTAAAAAGTGACATGGAATAATTAAATGTGTAAAGAAGCTACAGACCGTAAAAAGGGAGAATAAGATTAAATAGTAAAAATAGAAAAGCAGTAGTGAAATGGTATATTTGAGCCAACCATATCAATAATTACATTGCATGTAAATGGTCTAAACGTGCAATGGGAAAGATTTCAAGAGTGCCAGCTGCTTCCTCCAAGAAACTCATTTTTAATATAAAGATGCAAATAAGTTTAAAAGAAAATGTACCGAAGATAGAGCATGACAATACTAATAAAAAGAAAGCTAAATTGGTTTTATAGTCCATAAAATAGATCTCAAAGTAAAAAAAAAAAAAATGTGACCAGGATATAAAAGTTCATTTCATGATAGAGATCAATTTGCCAAAAGGACAAACTATACAAAATGTTGCACCTAATAATAGTATCCAAAACTATAAAGCAGAAGTTAACAGAACTTCAAGGAAAAAAAGACAACTCCACAATTATTATAAGAAACTTACTCTTTAGATTTCTTTTGATGCTCTTTCTCCAGTTTCTTAAGGTAAAATAAATTATTGATTTGAGGATTTTTTTTCTCTTTACAAGCATTGAATGACAGACGTGTAGTCGTTCTAAGAATTGTTTTACATATTTAAAAAAATTTGATATTTATTTTTGTGTTCATCTGAAAATATTTTCTAACTTCCCTTGAAACTTGCTTCTGACACACTGATTAGCCAAAAATGTTTTTAATTTACAAATGTTAGTGATCGCTTTATCTTTCTGTTATCACTTTTTTATTACGTTATATTACAGTCAGAAGATATATTTTGTAAGATATCAGTATTTAAAATTCATGGTATTTGTTTTATGACCCAGGATCCAGTCTGTTTTGATGAATATTTTATGAATACTTAAGAGGATATGCATCCTGCTGTTGTTGGGTGGAGTGTTTTCTGTTTATTTTGGGGATTTTTTCCCTTATGTTTCCCCTTTTTTGCATTCTTTGGGTTATTTATACATTTTTTAGCATTCCATCTCAATGTATGTGTTGTGATTTTGATGATATCTTTGCATAATATTTTAGTATTTACTTTAAGGATTATAAAATATATATTTGTGACTAATATTTTACCACTTTACTCTTTAATATAGAACTCTTATTACTATGTAGGGTCCTTTATACTCTCTTCTATGCTGCAGTTGTCTTATATCTATGTACATTGTAAACTACATCAGAAAATATTATATTTTGCTTTCAACTCACACTTGTTTTAAGAAACGCAAGAACTCAGTACTGTTTCAGTGCTATTTTGAATGCTCAAGTCCTTTCCTCCACCTATTGCCATCATTTTTCTTCAGCATTCTCGATCAGCTGAGCCACACATCTGTCTAGGTTTTAGAGTTGAATTCAATGGGTTGAGAATGCATGTGTTTACTCCAACCTACCCAGAGACCAGAATACTCTCAGTAGTCTTTAATACAAATGTAAAATATTTAAAAAAATTTTTTAGATGTTTACTTTTGAGAGAGAGAGAGAGAGAGAGAGAGACAGCAAGGGAGGGGCAGAGACAGAGGGAGACACAGAATCCAAAACAGGCTCCAGGCTCTGAGCTGTCAGCACAGAGCCTGACATGGGGCTTGGACCCATGAGCTGGAGCTGTGAGATCATGACCTGAGCTGAAATCTGATGTTTAACCCACTGAGCCACCCAGGTGCCCCACAAATCTAAAATATTTTATAGCTTCAGGGATCTTCATATTTTCTACTTCATTTTATGACAGTGTCCATTGGATTTTCAAGATAATTTTGCATTTCATCTAAATATCAAATTTTTGGCATGATGATGTTTATACTGTCCCTTCATTAACATTTATACGTCTGGTGGAAGTTTAATGATTTTCAGTCTTTCACAACTGATAAAGGTAATTGGTGGTTTCTCTCTCTTTTGTTTTTACTTAGAAATACCTGCTGGGGATTTAGAAATTTTATTGATCAATATTATTGATCCATTCAATTTCTTGCTATATTTAAATATTTAAAGCTACACATTTGCCTATAAGCACTGCTTTATACGTACAGCACTTAAACTAGTTTTGGTATATATTTTCATTATCATTCCATTTAAAATATTTTTTAATTTTTCTAGTTTAATATTTGACCTGTGAATTTTTCATAAAAGTGTTATTTAATTTTAAATATTTGCATCTTTTCTGCATATATTATTTTTGTTGATTTCTAATTTAATTCAGGTTTGGTCACAGAACATAGTGTTAATTTAATCTATTGAAATTTATTGAGCGTTTGTTTATGTACTAACATATGGTCCATTGGGTAAATATTCCATATGCAACTGAAAAAATTTTATTATGTAATTATTGAATATAGTGTTCAATAAAGGTAAATAAACACAAATTAAGCCAATTTATTGATAATTTTATTTAAATCTCCTATATCCCAATTAAATTTTTGGTTGTCTTTAATTACTGAGAGAGAACTGTTAAAATCTCCAATACATACATTTATTTAAAGACACTCTCAAAAAGTAAAATTCAGCTTAGTGTTTAAAATTACCATGTTGAGAGGCCTCAAAGTAGGTGAATTTATGTCTTTCTCCATTTAGAGTAATACCAAAAAAGTGGAAAAAAAATCTTGCTTTTATATGACTTAACCCCATACACTCTTAATATTTGTTGAGAGGTTTGTTCAAGTAATATTAGCATCTGCAACAGTATTACCACACATTTGCTGATGAAATAACCTGAAGAATGAAGTGGTTGTATGCTTTTAAAGAATCTTTAATTACATTAATGTATTTCAGATTAACATGAGAATATATACACCCCATGTGAAACATAGGAAACTTGAAATATTTTTCATTTAATGCTAAATATGTTAAAATGTCATTACAGAGTAATGACTACAATAAGCAGTCATATTTTGAGCTTCCTTAAGGGGCCACATTCTCCATAATTTTGTGCCATTCTTTAATAATCATGATAATTCTTTGAAATGGTGATGAAGAAAGACCGTGCCAATTCAGGTCCAGTCAATTTCATTAGGATCAGTCCCTGTCATCACAATGTATGCGGGAGGGAAACCAATTCAAAATACTACAATTTGTTTGACTTCATTATTACAGAAAAAAAAAGTACGTTTTGTAATGTACATTTGGAATAAAAGTACATTTTTACCGTGTTATGATACATTTATAAGTGCACCATGGTGAGAACCTTAATAAGTGACTAAGTAATTTATTGCCTCAGTCTATCAAAAGCCATATAAAATGGCTTTTATTGAGAGATGACAGTTCAGGTAGCTTAATTCCCTGAAGTTTGTTTTAAAAAGATTCCTAAATAAGATGAGCAGAATAGCTAAGTATGTTATACTTAGTCAACCACATATTTTTTTTTAAACTTCTCAAGGGAACCACTCATATTTCAGAAGGGGGGACATTTCTTTTTATTGTTTTAACTTTCATCGTGTGATTTCTTATAAAAGCATGTTGGTTCAGCTAAAGTTCTCTCAGCCCCATTCTCAGTAGCAGCAGAATAAAATGTCAACTTGGCATCTGGCTAGTGACAAGCATACTATAGAGCATATCTATATAAGTCATTTCCAGGCACCAATTTACATGGTAATTGTTTTAATGTCAGCATATTCAATTTTCAATGGCTGCTTTCAGTCACACTGTTTTTCTGTTCTAATCTTGCCATGTCAGTCGGTTTTGATAAAGCAGTGATAACTGGCAATTTATTTTGCCTTTGACAGGACTGAAAAATTAGTTTGGAATGCCAAGTATATGTAAGTGTGTTTTTTAGTGAGGGTGGGAGATAATCACAATGCATGCATGTATGCTTGTATATATTTGGTCTTACCTCTTACATGGGAACTATTTTGTAAATTAGTATTTTATATGGTCATATGATTCACACTTTAATGTAATGTGACATTTATGCCTGTACTGAAGAACAAAATAATATTTTGTGCTCACGCAGCTACATGTATATCGTGGCATTGTGGCAGAAACCTAGTGAAGACAGAGGGGAGAGCAAAAAAAAGAGGAGGCCAGAGATAGGCACGGATCAGAATATGGAGGTCGGTGTTGGCGTTTTTTCAGCTATTATTTTCAGTGCGACAAGGAGTCTTTTAGGTATTTTATTATTTTTTTTTAATTTTTTTAATGTTTGTTTATTTTTGAGAGAGAGAGAGTGAGACAGAGTGTGAGCGGGGGGGAGAGCCAGAGAGAGAGGGAGACACAGAATCTGAAGCAGGCTCCAGGCTCTGAGTTGTCAGCACAGAGCCGCAGGAGGGGCTCCGCCAGGAACCATGAGAATATGACCTGAGCTGAAGTCAGCCGCTTTTCCGACTGAGCCACCCAGGCGCCCTCTTTTAGGTATTTTAGATAGGGGGGATGTAATGATCCTCCTTAATTCTGAAAGCTCACTGTTGCTCACTCTGCTGAATGCATTGTGCAAGAGCGAGAGGGAATGTGTGAGGTCCAATTATGAGGTCATTCTAGGATTCCAATTAAGAAATGACAGTGGGGGGTACCTGGGTGGCTCAGTCGTTAGGCATCTGACTTCAGCTCAAGTCATGATCTCTCTGTCCATGAGTTCAAGCCCTGCATGGGGCTCTGTGCTGACAGCTCAGTACCTGGAGCCCGCTTTGGATTCTGTGTCTCCCTTTCTCTCTGCCTCTCCCCCACTTGCACTCTCTCTCTCTCTCTCAAAAAAAATAAACATTAAAAAAATTTTTTTAATAAAAAAAGAGAAATGATAGTGGATACAGTTGAGATTAAGGAGAATGCATGCATTTGAGGCCCTTTAGCTCTACATTTTGGATACAGAATTAATAGGCCTTGGTAGATGAGATCAGTAAGTAGAGAATAAATAAAATGAGGAAACTGGAGGCCAGTGCTGAGCATCAGTGAATTTTAATATATATATAGCCATCAGATAAAGACAAACTGTTTGTGAATGAGACTGGAAAGACCTGGGGATAAAAAGCAAGTGTTTCCTTGAAACAGAGACAAGAGTGCTTAAAAATGAGAGAAGGGACAAAGTCTAGTGTCGCTGCAAAGTTTGACGAGACTTTTAAATATACTGGATTTTGGCAACATGGAAATCATTCGTGACTTTGGCAAGAAAAAAGAATGATGGCACAGTAGTGTCTTGAGTCAAATTAGGACTTCTGAAGAGTTGAAAGGGAGTTGAGGAAGTTAATATCTAGGATAGACATTCAGGCTGACAGCTGGAGGAAAAATAGGTTAAGAAGTCATCTTACCGATGGGGACGTACCAATGCTTTTTATCATATATGATTAAATTTTAGCCAGGATAATAAAATATAAAAATTAAGAGCTAAATTCTCCACTTCTGTAGAAAATACTGAACACTTCTAAATAATAGGCACTTATCACCATGTACCAGTTACAAAACTGTAGAGATGAGTACTTATTACATTGACTCAGATGATAAGGTCTATTAGAGGAAATAATCACTTGATTTGGTAATAATAAAGAAGCAAAATAAAGTTATTTGACTTGGAGAAAACTGAGAGAGATATATTTTTAAAATTTAAAATTTTAAAGAGATAAATTTTTAAAATTTAAAAATAAGAATATATTTATCAATTCAAAAAGAAATCTCATACCCTCATGCCCTTCCCCTTATCCCCTCACATTCCTTAAGTAACCATTGCCTACTTTTTGTTTCTATAGATTTCCTTATTCTAGACATTCACATGAAGAGAATCATATATTATGTGGAATTTGGGGTCTGGTTTTCATTTAGCACAATGTCTTCAAAGTTAATCCAAGATGTAGTATTTGTCATTATTGTATTCCTGAATAATCTCTCAGTGTATGGATACACTACATTTTGTTTATACATTCATCTATCAGTGGACATTTGGGTTTTCCCATCTTTCAGCTATCATGAATAATGCTGCTATAAATTCATGTGTAATTTTTGTGGTTTTCATTTCTATTGGGTGTATACCTAGACATAGAATTGCTAGGTCATATGGTAATTCTGTAATTACCATGGTAATAATGGTAATTATGGTAACTTAGTTGTTTGAGGAACTGCTTTCCATTTGGAAATAGTTGGAGTTGCTTTCCAACTATTTTCCAAACCATTGACATCATTTTGCATTCCCACCAATGTATGGATGTATGCAATGTATGCAATGTATGAGGTTTCCAATTTCTCTACATCCTTGCCAACATTTATCATCTGAACTTTTGGCTCTAGTCATCATACTGGATGTGAAGTACTATCTCATTTTGGTTTTGATGTTTTGTTTCTAATGACTAATGATGTTGGGCATCCTTTCATGGATATGGCCATTTGTTTACCTTATTTGGAATATTCAGATCATTTGCCCATATTTTAACTGGGTTATTCACCTTTTTATTATTGAAATATAAGAACTCTTTATGTATTTTAGATACAAGTCCTGTAGCAAATATATGATTTGCAAATATTTTATTCTGTGGGTTTCATTTTGCCTTTCTGATAGCATACTTTGAGACATAAGAGTTTTTCATTTTGATGAAGCCAAATTTATCTATTTTTTCTTGTGTTGCTAATACTTTGGTATTATATCTAAGAATACTATGTCAAATAAAAAGTTATGAAGATTTATTTCCACCTTTTCTTCTTTTACCACTTACACTGAGGTCTTGGATACATTTTGTGCTGATTTTTATGTTGTCTGAGGTAAGGGTCTAACATCATCATTCTTTTGCATGTGGTTACCTAGGTCAGTACCAATCATTTGAAAAAAACTATTTTTTCCACATTTACTAGTTTTTGCACCCTTGTCAAAAAATCACTTAATCATGGATGCATAGAATTGTTTCTGGACTCTCAATTATATTCTATTGATCCAAATATCTATCCATATACCAGTACCACACTAGCTTGATTACTGCTGCGTTATAAGTTTGAAATCAAGAAGTACATATCATCTTATTTGGTTGCTATTCTTCAGGATTGTTTTGGCTATTTTGGGTCCCTTGAAATTTGAATTTTAGAACCAACCTGCCATTTCTGCAAGGAAGTCAGCTGGGATCCTGACAGGGATTTTTTTGAATCCATAAATCATCATGGAGTGTTTTGACATCTTTACAATGTTAAATCTGATCCACAAACATGAGATGCTTTTCCATTTCCGGGATTTCTTTCAACTATGTTTTGTAGTTTTCAAAGTATAAGTTTGATGACATTTTTGTTCAATTTATTCCTAAGTCTTTTCTTCATTTTAAGGGTGAATGGATTTTTTTTCTTAATTTCATTTTCAGGCTATTCACTGGAAGTGTATAAAATAAAGTGATTTCCATATACTGCTCTCATACCCTGTCGCCTTGCTGACCTTGATTATTAGTTCTAATAAGTTTTTTTAATTTTTTTTAACGTTTATTTATTTTTGAGACAGAGAGAGACAGAGCATGAACGGGGGAGGGCCAGAGAGAAGGAGACACAGAATCTGAAACAGGCTCCAGGCTCTGAGCTGTCAGCACAGAGCCCGACGCGGGGCTCGAACTCATGGGCCGCGAGATCATGACCTGAGCCGAAGTCGGCTGCCCAACCGACTGAGCCACCCACGCGCCCCCTAATAAGTTTTTTTTAGTGGATTCCTCAGAATTTTCCATATAGAAGATTATGTCATATACCAATAGAGACCATATGAATCTTTTCTTTCTAATTTAGATGTCTTATATTTATTTTTCTTGCCTAATTGCCTGGGCTAGAATCCACAGTAGGATGTTGAATGGAACTGGTGAAAGTAGGCATCCTTAGGGGGAAATGCATCCAGTCTTTCACCAACAAAAATGTTAGCTTTTTAAAATGCCAGATTTTCTCATTATTTTTAATAAAAATAATAGTTCCCATTTATTTTTAATAAATAAGCTAAAATATTAATCATCACCCCTCATTTCAATAAACTTCTGTGGGAGGGAGTAAAAAAAGAAGGAGCAAGTTTAGAATTCCTATTGCTGGATTAATCTTACAGAATAATATACATCACTCTACCAAATGTCCATTTTCTTCTCTTTAAAGAATTAAAGTTGTGATTGTGTTTTTCAGACTTATGATTTCAGTTTTATGTATTTGATCCCTACCATGTTATTAGGTTACAAATAATATCCTTTGAAATTCACTACAACTGATTATAAAGCAGCTGTAAGTTTATTTTTAGAAGGTTATTTTGTTTTTTGGGCTTTTTCCTTCTATTTTGCATGTGTACAACTTTCACATTACCAGTCCTTTAGACCCCAGTGCCCTTGTGCTCACCCTCAATCCACTTTTCAAAGAATCTGCTTTAGCTGATCATTTACTCCAAAGGCTAAATGTCTGACAGCTTTTGAACTGTTCTCTATCCCAGGAGAATTTTCATTACAATGGGACATACCTTTTAGCTATAGTGATAAGAACTCTTCCATATCTTTCAGTCTTTAGTTAATAAATGAGATGTGTGTGTAAATTTTTGTGTTTTTTATTTTATTTATCATGGATTTAAAAAAAATGATCCCTAGAAACATACAAACGAACTAAAGTCTATACTAGTTTTTATAAACTAGCTCACAAAAAATATTGAAAGATACTCATTTGAATAACAGTTGTGAAAGATTATTTCCTATCTGTTGTTCCTGATCATTCCTCCCCCAATTTGCAGCTTGTGATTTACCTAGCTTTTTTCCTTTTTTCAGTCATATTTAGACATATCTTTGGCTGGAAGCACATTTGATTCAAATGATATTTCCCATCTCCCTCTGTGGAAGTATTCAAACCTGATTAGAGTGGATGAATAGTCATTTTATTTTAATTTGTTTCAGAATTCACTTGTAAATTTGTTGAAAGAAGATGCTTCATCAACTTCACAAGTCATAATAAAACCATGAAAGAATGCCAGTGTCTCCCAAATTTTTATGTAACTTTTGAAATTGAGAAATAAAAAAATTTGTCCTTGAACATTTTTGGATGATTAAACTCAAACATTTCTGTGAATGAGTTCTAGCATTCAATGGACAAGAGCCAAAACAGTTAAATAACACTTTTGTAGTTCATATAAAACTAAAATATTCTAAGCATTTTCACTAAGTCATGGTTTAAAAAATTACACTTGTACAATTATTTTTCCTCACACTCAGAAGTGACTCACAAAATTTGTTTTTAAAATTTAAATTTTAGAATTATAGTTCACTTGATCTCCATATATTTTTATCTTCATGATATAACTAGGAAAGAAGGAAGGAAAGCAGAAGGATTGTCATCAGAAAGAAAAGAAATAACATATTATGCTGCAGTTGATCTGGTAAACTTGTTCTCAATTTTACTAATCCTGATGCATGGCGAGATACATGAAGAAAGTTAGCATCCCCACATCCCCACTTGGTAAAGTAGGTAAGTAGAAATTCAAAATGGCAAGTTGACTTGTTCAGTACCACAGTGTAACTCATAGAGGTAAACTTTTTAAGAATTATTATTCAACATAATTTCCAGAAGTGCTTAGACTATAAGGCACTGAAAAAAAAATCTACTCAAATTTTGTTATGGTGAGAAATTGCATTTTCTCATCATATACAAAGTAGGTATTATGCACTATTCATCTAGGGAGGAGAATCCTTCCTTTTCCTTAGATGTTCCCATAGGACAGTCATTAGATTAATACTCTTCGCCTCTATCTTCTCCTACATTCTTTCCAGGAGAAGGGAAGACATACAATTGATGAATTTGAGTTAGTGAGCTTATCTTGCTTGGGTCAGCCCCTCCTTCATTTTTCTGCTTTGGAATTTGCTTGCCTGCAGAGGTCAGACTCTGCCCTGCATGCCTTAAGTTAGACAACTGTGATATTGTGTGTTCAGCAATGTCTTTAACTTGAAACCTGAGTGCATCTCATTCTGGAGTTTGCTATTAGGAATCACATTTAGCCCACTTCTAAACCATGTCCACCGATAGAATCTTATCAATAATAAAGGTAATATTTTTATTCCAAGCCATTTCTGGGGCAATTTCTCACTTGGTTCTGAAATTATACAGGGAACAGGGTTGTGATATAATCGCAACACTATGAACAGCACTCATATAATCAAGAGATTATAAAAATTCCTCTACATTTTCCCAAGAGTTGAGATATTACAGAATTTTCTCTCAACATTAAATATCTTATTTATTGTCAAAGTCATGAAGCTATCTTGGGAATATAAGTGAAATATAAAGGAAAAGTGAAATGAAAAGGAAAAGCCACAATTCAGAGAACTTTCTCAGTACAAAAATATCCCAGCTACTCAGCCACCTTAGAAATGCATCTTAATTAAAGTGTTTGTACATTAATATGTATCTGTATAAACATGTATCCTTTTCTAACAGCGAAAAATGAACCTCATGTCATGATGCCTTTACCTGAATTCTCTGCAAAGCCTACCTCAACTCTGATTCTTATGCATCCTAATCTCATGCATTTCTTCTCTTTATAGATATAAGTTCATCTTGCACACATTAATTATATGACATTTTGGGGAGTGCTTGCGGTAACTACTTATAAATTGATTCACGTCTAGGGAGTAATACTAGCTCAAATATTCTTCAATCTTGTCTTGCTAACAATACATCCATGCATAAGTTTATCAGTTTCTTTTCCATGCAAGCCATCTATCCTTCTACGATTTTCTACTTCCTTATTTCATATGTATTTTATATTCTGAATATATGCTTCATATTTCCCACCTTGAACTGGAAGTCAAATTAAATGTTCTACAGCATACAAAGATGTGGCATCCCAAAGGAGTGACAGAAGATAAAGAAAATGCACAATTGATATACAAGTGAGGGGTAATTGAACTGTAGAAAAATGAAGCCAGACTAGCAAGATATCCACTGACTGGACATTTGTCATGCAGAAACTCTCATAGCAAAATTCTAATCAGCATTGCATTAAGTAAAATATAAAGATGATGTTTTAACAACAGATCTCGGGTTGAGCCTTGGTACTATGAATATAGACATAATTAGGTAGTAATTGAAGAAGGGAGTGAATGTTTAAAATGCATAAATAGGTCTTTAAAAAATACAAAAGTCAACCAGAAGTGTAGGGCTATGAGTATGAAGAGGAGAAAATTGAAAAATTTGACAACACTAAAGCATAGATAGTAAAACAAAACAAAACAAAACAAAAAATATGTAATTTACAAGATAGGGAGATGCTAAAAAATTTTGGAAAAATATAAGAAATTCAAAAATATAAATGAGAACCTTAGAATTTATTATTAGGATATAGGTAAGAATCATTAAATTATTGGACACAGGCCAATTGACTTTCCTGTACCCATGGCTCCCACTTAATGAAAATCTATTACTGACTTAGTGAAATAATAAAGCCAAAAGAAAGCATTTCATTTTTATGCTAGTGGACAAGAAAGGAGCAGGACATATAAAAGAAGTATGTGTTCTGGATTGGGATTTCTGAAATAACTCATATTCTGAAAATTCTTCACAGCAAACCAGAATGTATACTAAGCATGTCAAACACCTAGAACCATGATTTTTTTATTAAATGTAAAAAGAGAATGAATAGAGAGAGTACTTTCATATATAGAGAGAGTGATCTATAGTGTAGAACAGTGGGTTAAGAGCTACAATTCTGTATTTTGGAATAAAGAAAAAGTTAAGCAGAATTGTAAGATAGAATTCCCTGATACTTTCCACTACAAAATCCCAGAGCAAAGAAAAATAAATTCTTCTCTTCTGGCGCTTTGAGCCTGTAATTTGAATTGGCTGACTGCAGATGCAAAGTTTCTTAGAACTGTTATCTTTAATTATGGAAGTCATGCAAATTTTGCATTCTCTGGTGCAGATATTGCCAATATAAACAAGCTGTGGTCAATTACCTGCAGTCCAGTTAAATTGACAATACCGAATGCAATATGTGTCAATGTGCTTTCATAATTTCAAGAACCACTTACATAGAGCTGTGTTGTTTTGTGGTTATCTGTGCCTGCATTTTGAGAAGCACAGATGAGGTTAAAAAAAAAAACAAAACAAAAACAAAAACATAGGGATCCCGGTAAGAGTTTTTGTCGTAGGCACTTGATTTCCTAGAGTTAGGATCTTGACAAAATGAGGCAGCAATAAATCTCCCTTCTTGCATTGCTGAGTCAGATACTGGACTACCCAAGGTAAACTCTCATTCTTGATGTCCTGCACTTAATCCTTTGCTGTCATCCATCTCCAATCCTCCCATAAGGTGTTTGTTTGTTCGTTTTCTTTGTTGGTATCATTTTACTAGGTGACTGTCCTATTAGATAACCAGTCTCAGGAAATAACTAATAATATAGTCATAGGCCATATTTCAGCCACATTTATCTTCCCTAACATTGAGAATAATGCCCTCTGATACTGTAAACTCAGTATGTCTAATGAAAATTTAAAAATATTTTTCTTTCCATTTTCCATTATTGCCTAAGAATATCTTTTCTCAAAAGGTGGTAGTTATGCTAAAAATACACTCTCTGAGAAGAATGGGAATATCAGCCTTCTTTTGACTTCAGTGATTTTCTGCACTGTTTCCATCTGCAATTCTTTCCACTTGAATACACATTAAAAGATTGGAAATGTGGGGGTGGGGGAGGAGGTGGATGGAAATTATTCTCTGAGCACATTTATTATGCCAACAATGCAATTTAATGCATCTTTGATGGTGTGCAATTAGGTATTAAAATTTCTCATAACTAGAAATGTTCTCGGTCAGTGGGAATTACTGTAGATAATTTCAGGTAACCTGGGAATAATTTGGCTAGCTAGAAGGCCTAGACCAATATATAAAGCATTCAGTTTAGGAAAAAATTGATTTGTTCTTCACATTAATCCTCTGCTTAACTATACTGGGAAATGCAAATTCACATAAAACCTGAGAAGGAAACCAGTAATTCTTTTATATTTTAAAATAAATTTATAAAGACACAATATGGCACTAAAAAATGATCCCCAAACCATAATTTACCAAGTTTTTTCTAAAGGGTTAATTGTTTTCACACAAAATTAAGAGTTTTATTATACAATATTGATTTGATTTAGATTCCTACCCCTGTTTTCATTAGTTGCCCTTATTTTATTTTCTCTGCTTTTCTTTATGTCACATTAGTGTTTCCACAGGGAGACTGGGGTGAAGGAAGGGTAAGCATATTAGTATAGTTAGATAGATTCATCAAATATGTATGGCAATTCTACAAACTTGAAATTCCCATCACATTGTATATTTTTTGGCATACTTTTGGCAATGTATATGCTAACAAGAAAATCATAACAGACTAGAAAAAAGAACAGTGAGCAATGTTAAGAGTAGATGGGGTGGGATTTCAGGTAACTATATATAATATCATTCTTACTTCCTTTTGCCTTATAATATTTAGCTAAGAACCGGCAAAAACTGAACTCACTGTTAACTGACAAACAACAAGCATCCATGGTTGAAGAACCAACCATTATCTTTGGATTATGGATGCATTCATTGTAGGCATTCTTTATGGAAGATACAATAACAAAATCAGTGAATATGGTTGGTGTGAAAATGAAGTCATGTATATGTAGACAGTTCTGACAATGCTCATCACCAGAAAAAGATGTTTGCTTTATAATCTACATGATCAAAAGTAAAAATATAGGTATTATCTTAAAATATTTTACTTTAAATGGAGATGATACAGGCAACGATAAAAATGTGAATTAAGTTTTAGAAAGCGGGTACTTATTCTTCTCTAATTTTAAAAATTACTCCAATTTAAACAGAACAGATTTAAGATTATGAAATATAAACTTTTTTTAAATTATGGCAAAATTTTTAGTTACATATTTCACTGTGATACACATTAAACATAGTTTTAAAAAAAACAGACAAACAGACGAAAACTAGTCTGCATGGGAGGCTTGCTGATACTCACTTAGCATGGCGAATATCTGGCAGGGACCGCTCTAGAGCAATATTGTTGCTGACAAAAATATTGAAACCATTTTCCCTGTAAGCTGAGTCATCATGGTCCTCTTCAGTGAGGGGGTAAGGTTTCCCATGCTCACCTTTCCCTGGCAGGAGAAAACAAAATGGGATTATCACCTCTACAAAAACTATTTAATCTTCTAGAACAGATAATAAGACTTAACTGTGTTTTTCCTTAGTCACCTCTTACTATTCTCCTTGGAAGAACTTTTATTATAACACATTATTTTATTCAGAAAAAAGAAATATACTCATGATAAAAAGCAAACAACACCAAAGTAGAAAGTATAATCATTTTCAAGAGAGAACCACTATGATGATTTTAAGTGTATGTTTTGTAACATTTGAATGCACCTTCTAATGTACATATTGCCTTATAATTTGATTTTATCCAACTTAATTGTTGAAATTGTTGAAAATATAAAAAGCTATATTTTCATTTACTTCCATTGGCTGATATTATTTCATTGTATCTCAATTTACAGCATTCCACCAAAGATATACATTTAAATTACTTCTAACTCTTCCTATTAAAAAACAATATTGAAATGAACATCTTTGTTTATATATTCCTAGTTATGTAGTTTGGGAAGGGAAAGGATAATTCCTACAAATAGAAGTGTCTTTAGAGTAAGTTAGAAGAGTTTTCACACATCTTCAGAAGTACTGAATAATAATTTGAAATTTACTGGTAAAATATAGATTATTCATACTTTAATTTGTTTTCTCTTGATTACTAATACAATAACTTTGTATACATTTATCATTTGTATTTCTTACATTGTGAAATGACTATTCAGAGTTCGTAAAAGTATTTTATTGGTTGTTTTTAAAAAGAATTTTTTTTCTATTTCAGAGAAAGAGAACGAGTGGGGGAGAAGGACAGCAGGAGAGAGAATCTTTTTTTTTTTTTTAATGTTTTATTTATTTTTGAGGCAGAAAGTGACAGAGCATGAGCAGGGGAGGGGCAGAGAGAGAGGGAGACACAGAATCCAAAGCAGGCTCCAGGCTCTGAGCTGTCAGCACAGAGCCAGACGTGGGGCTCAAACTCACAAACAGCGAGATCATGACTTGAGCCGAAGTGGGATGCTTAACTGACTGAGCCACCCAAGCATCGAGAGAGAGAGAGAGAGAGAGAGAGAGAGAGAGAGAGAGAGGGAGAGAGAGAGACAGGATCTTAAGCAAGCTTCGTGCTCAGTACAGAGCTGGACCCAGAGCTTGATCCCACAACCCTGGTAACATGACCTGAGGCAAAATCAAGAGTGGGGCACTCAACCAACTGAGCCACCCAGGTGTCCCTGAAAAAAAGCAAGTTTTATATAATGTTTAAAGCTTTGTTAATTATATATGTTGTAAATATTTTCTAAGTTTACTTGATTTAAACCTAATTTAAGACTTCTGATTTCCAGTTCTGCACGCAAAGCACTTAGAAGTTGCCACTCTATCCTAACAAGTAAAAAGCTGAACAGACTGAAAAATCAATAACCCTTCTTGGCCCATAAGAAAGGACACAGGGCAAACTGCTGTCCCAAAAGAGAGACAGACAGGTGAATATAGGGAGTTGAGGCTTACTAGGGCAGGGACTCGGAAGTGTAAACCACCTGGGAACCAATGCCTGCATAGAAAATCCAACAGTAATTGACAAATTGCTGGAGGCTCAGTAGTCTGAGAGTTAAAAACTCCAGGGGCACACAGTCAATGGAAGGCTCTAAAAATTTTGTGAGATCTACCTGCAGGAGCTCAACCAAATTCCCAATGTAAATGTTGGAGAAAATCTTCTCATGCTTCCAGCAAAAGGAAGAGAAAAGCAGCAAATTTGAAATAAACCAGAGCACACTGTTCTTAACAGGCTTTCCCTCAGGGACCACTAGTTAATCAGAGCCTCACCTGCTGAGGTATTACCAGAGCCTAACCGACCTGGGGAAAGGGAAATACCAAACCCCAGCTCATTCTAACCATCCTGTCCAACCAAACAGGAAAGAAAAATCCTGAGAGAGTGTTGTGGCATTCACGGTCCAGAGCATAGACTTACTAAAAGACCGAGACCTAATCATAAGACTATAGGACAGTTCCTTTATCCCCACCCCTCATCATCACATTATAAAAGGTCTATTTATAATAGTTCACTTACCAAGTATATTATGACCAGCTATTATAAAAAAAAAAAATTACAAGGCATACCAAAAGGCAAAAAACACAATTTGAAGAGTTAAGAGAGCAAACCTCAGAAGCATACGTGGCAGAGGTGTTGGAATTATCAGACAGGGAATGTAAAAAAAGTATGATTCACATGCTAAGGACTCTAATGGGTAAAGTACACGGTATACAACAACAGACGGACAATGTAAGCAGAGAGATGGAAATTCTATGAGAGAAATGCTAGTGATAAAAAACATTACAACAGAAATGAAAAATGTCTTTGATGGACTTATTAGTAGACAGGACAGAGCTGAGGAAAGAATCTCTGAGCTTGCGGATATATTAATGTAAGCCTCCAAAACAAAACAGCAAACAGAAGACTAAAAAAAAGCAGAACAGAAGATCCAAGGACTGTAGGACAACTGCAGAAGGTATAACATACACAAAATGGGAATAACAGAAGAGGAAGACAAAGAGAAAGGAACAGAAGAAATATTTGAGATAGCAATGACTGAAAATTTCCCCAAATTAACATCAGCAGCAAACCCACAGGTCCAAGAAGCTTAGAGAACACCAGAACAGGACAAATGCCAACATAAAACAAAATTACAAAACTACACCTAGACATATAATTTTCAAATTACAGAAAATTAAAGCTAAAGACAAAAATCTGGAAATGAGCCAGTGGAAAAAAAAAAAAAAAACAAAAAACACCCTACCTACAGAGGAACAAAATGAAGAATTACATCTAATTTCTCCTCTGAAACCATGCAAGCAACAAGAGAGTTAAATGAAATATTTGGAATTGAGAGAGAAAAAAACAAAACAAAACACCAACCTTGAATTCTGTAGACTGTGGAATTGTCCTTCAGAGGTAAAGGAGAAATAAAGACTTTCTCAGACAAAATAATGAAGGAATTTGTTGCCAGTTAATTTATCTTGTGAGAAATGATTTTAAAAAGTTCTTTAAAATTTTTTTTAATGTTTATTCATTTCTGGGAGAGAAAGACAGTGTGCGAGAGAGAGAGGGGCAGACACAGAATCCGAAGCAGGCTCCAAGCTCTGAACTGTCAGCACTGAACCCAATGCGACGCTTGAACTCATGAACTGTGAGATCATGACTGGAGCCCAAGTCAGACGCCCAACCGACTGAGCCACCCAGGTGTTCCTTATTTTGTTCGATAGTTAACAACAAATAACATTGATGTCAATAGGCATTTAGGTAATGACTTTAACGTGATTGCTGCTAAACATTGTTCGTGAAAGTTGAGTACTGGAAACGTGATCCTGAGTGTGTGTGTGTGTGTGTGTGTGTGTGTACAATAGTGAATGTGATTATAACTTATCATGTTAAGAAAGAATACTTCTAGTGCCTTTTAAATAAAGATAGTTTTTCATGACTAGAATATGAAAGTTTACCTAATTGTTTTTCAAAAGTTTTATAAGTTTTTATATTTTAAACATATGAACCTTTAATTTTACAATATACTATTTGTTTCTAATCACTGAAATGTATTTTTTGTTAGGAAATTTGGCTTCTATATCAGTAATCCATCAAATAAAAGTGAGTTCTTTTTTTTTTTTTTTTTAATTGGCTTCTAGCTCCTGCCCTAATGACATTAACCTCAGTAGCTGTGACAGCTAAGATAAAACAGCTGGGAAGTGATAAATATATGCTGAAGAAGCAGACTGGAAATCTCTCCAATTTTAAATCAGAGAAACAAAAAAAAATTTAAGTTTTAAATCAAAAAAGAAAATACTGAAACTCATCTGTGTTTGTTATTTAAGATAAAATGCCAGTTGCTTTTTTAACCTAAAAGGGAAATAAATAAGTCAGTGAGTAATTTCATTTTTTTAAATGTTTATTCATTATTGAGAGACAGAGAGAAACAGAGCATGAGCATGAGCATGGGAGGGGTAGAAAGAGAAGACACAGAATCTGAACCAGGCTCCAGGCTCTAAGCTGTCAGCACAGAGCCTGATGCAGGGCTCAAACTCACGAACCATGAGATCATGACCTTGGCTGAAGTCAGACACCTAACTGACTGAGCCACCCAGGCACCCCTGAAATTTCATTTGTATAACAGCTAATTATTCAGCATCCTCTATGGGCAAAAATCTATGTTAAATCATTTTTATTCATTTTCTGACTCAATACTACAAAATAAACATTGTGTTGCCCATGTTACATGTAAATAAACACGAGACACTGACATTTTTAATAAGCATTTCCACAATCAGCAATTAGCTGATTGTTTAAAAAGTTCTAGACTTTTCTAAAAGATCTACATCTCTCTCCACTGAATGGCCAAATTAGTTAGAGAAGGTCTTTTGACCTCATATATTTTCTGGCATGAACTGGATTTATAGACACTTCATAAATCTATTTAATAAGAAAATCATAGTGCATAGTAGTCTTTACTTTCTTTAATAAATTTTTATTTTTAAATTTATGTGCCTTAAGTGAAATGTATACACACAGCTGAGGCTTCTTTTCAGTAATTTTTTTTAGAGATATTTGTAACACTCTGCGTTCAGATTCAGCCACTTTAAGACTACAAATATAAATTTTAAAGCTACACAGGCATTAAAACACCTGCCAATCAAAGAGAAATTCATTTTCTCTGTAAAACAATTTAGTTTTCAGATTGATAAATCTCCTGAGACAAGGCTTTTCATATGAATAAGTGATACTCTAGAGTTATAAAACACAACTTGTGAGTCACCAGTGATGGCATACTAGAAATTTCTTCATTGCAGCTGTGAGAATAGGTTTTAAAATTTTATGTTCTTATGCACAGAGCCTGCAGTTTTTACTGCAAATACTACCAACTCATCTTAAGTTTTAATACGTAAAGCCTCAGGGACTGTCACATCTCAAGTGGTTTAAGATTTCTTCTACAAAACAACAAAACAAAAAGCAAACAACTCCAAAGAAACAAAAACAGGTGTATGTTGAAAAACGATATTATTCAAAGGTCTTTTGAGTGATTATTAGTCTACAGATTTACCTATTTAACATTTTTTAAATCCTAATATACATTACTGTTATCAGTTGTAAATTCAAATAAGTCCTTTACTTGAAATGTAAGAAAAGTGTCCTGTCATCTGTGTTTAAAATTGTATTAAAGGTATAAGTGAGATATTTTAAAGAACCAGATATAAAAGTTAATACTTCATCTACATATATAGGTATTAAGCAGAAAAATGCTATCTTACAAATATGTCTCTGAATCTATGTATTCAAGTCATAGAGCAGAAATTAATATGGAAATGAGATTAGTCTCATAGCACACCTGGTATTTATCCTCCACATGAAATGACATTTTATTTAGTCTGGTATACCTATAGATAGTATTATTATTATTTTTTAATGTTTATTGAGTATCTACTACATGCACCACTGGATAAGGAAAGGGAAAATGTGTATAGTATGACCTCAGGCCTGAAAAAGCTAGAAATATACTCTGACTAGGAAGATATAGGCTCCTATGAACTGAATGTTTGTGTCCCCCCAAAATTCTTTATGTTGAAATCCTAACTCCGGATGTGAGGGAATTTAGATGTGAGGCCTTTAGGAGGTGATTAGTCTGCGAGACATTAGGACTCATGAATGGAATTTGTGCCCTTATAAACGATACCCAGAGAGCTCCCTTGTTCTTTCACCCTGTGAAGACACAACAAAAAGACGGTCCTTTATGAACTATCCAACTACCAAATTTACTGGTCCCTTAATTTTGGACTACCCAGTCTCCAGAACTGTGTGAAATAAATTTCTATTATTTATAAGTCCCCAAGTCTATGATATTTTGTTTCGGCAGCCCAAACAGACTAAGTCAGAACTAACCTATAAAATGATTGTTGTGGGGCGCCTGGGGGGCTCAGTCGGTTAAGCGTCCGACTTCAGCTCAGGTCATGATCTCGCAGTCCGTGAGTTCAAGCCCCGTGTCGGGCTCTGTGCTGACCGCTCAGAGCCCGGAGCCTGTTCTGGATTCTGTGTCTCCCTCTCTCTCTGACCCTCCCCCATTCATGCTCTGTCTCTCTCTGTCTCAAAAATAAATAAACGTTAAAAAAAAATTAAAAAAAATAAAATGATTTTTGTGAAAAGGAAGTGAATGAATTGGACAATAAACCTTGTAAGAATTTCAAAACTGACAAACTGAGGAACTTTACATGGCTTGGAAACTCCAACTAGAAAAGGGGAATTTTCAGTTCAAAGCTGAAGGGCAGAGGAAGATTTACATTGTTTTAAGAGGTGTGGGGCTGAGGAGACGATACGGGAATTGAAGTAAATGAATTTGTACAGATGAGATTTTTTAAACACGATGTTTGGAAAATAATAAATCTATTTAAATAGATTGAAATCTCATAAAATACAATACTGAGACATAAAGTAGGGTTTTGTCAGACGGGGGAAAATGCTAGTGACAGACAGTTCAAGGTACTTAAACTTTTTATTAGACATAATTAGAGTATAAGAACAACAAAAAGAAAGTGTTTTTACACTTTTCCTTAGGGGCTTGAGGAAAAGCAGTTAGAACCCTCGAGAATCTATATAGCCAGGCCTTTGCTGAAATGTACTTTTCTTAGAGAGATTTTTCACAATCAATCCATCTTAAGTCAGTGTACCCAGCACTCCATGCCCTATTTCCAAAATCTACTTTATTTTTATCATGCATTGCTTTTCTACCATACATTACTCCTCTAAATTTATTAGTTGACTATTAATTCTAAAATATATTAATTGACTATCTCCTCATTGGGATGTAAGCAGGGATTTTTGCTGTTCCCTATAGTATCCCCTGAACCTAGAAGAGTGTGTGACATATACCAGATATTCAAATAAATATTTTGACTGGTATATAAATAATACAGTGACGGGACTAGGAATTAAATTATGAGTACCACAGTTATTACCTTTGACATCATGTTTCAGAGAAGAAAGTAAAAACATCACACTGATTTTAAATACAACTGGAATAATCTATAAGATCATTGAGGGATAGGACTGTGTCTTGATATCTTTGGGTCAGGAAACATTAGTATAGTGTTTATCACATGGTTTAGCCCCCCAAAATAAAATAAATTTTATTTATTTTATTCTGTGAAATGAATAAATGCAGAAATAAATTCATGCATTTAATTAATGCAATCCATTGAGAAGGATAGAAGATATATCTCAATGATGTAAGATCTTTCAGCAGACGGGGAAGGAAGCAGATAGGCACACAGAAAGAAGAGCCACAGGGATGACACAGAGAGGTGGTAATTAGGAATTTCAAATCTGGTTTGGTATGGCTGGAGTGTGGTTTTTATAAGGTGGAGCAGTAAAAAACAGCTGGAAAAGTAGTAAATCATTGGGTTTTTTTTGTTTTTTTTTTTTTGCTTTTTGTTTTTTGTTTTTTTTGCATTATTCTGGAAGTGGTACAAGTCCTAATCAAAGTGAAGTATAGTAAGTCAGTAATCCATACTGAAATCTCTAGGGTAACAACAAAAAAATCACCCAAGAATATACAACCCAAAATCTACAAAATAAAACATAATAAAAATAAAATAAGGAAAAATAAAATAAAGGAATAAAATTAAAAAATACTCTATGTAACAAAAAAAGCAGAAAAGGATGAATTAAAGATTATATGGAGAATGGGACTTATGGAAACCAAATAGCAAAATTTAAATGAAATAGATTAATTCTTTACAAAAACTTACCAAAATTGACAAGAAGACATTTACTACCAAAATAGTCCTGCATCTCTAAAAATTTTTCCTTTTCTTAAATTAACAATAAATATTTACTGAATAAATGAAAGGCACATTTCATCTTTTTAAGTGTTTTTTTTCTAATTTATTTAGATATAATTGACATAGAACATTGTATAAGTTTAATGTAAAATGTGTTGATTTTATATACTTATGTCATGAGAAATTATTATCACCATCTTATTAGCTAACACCTCTATCACCTTTTCTTTTTGTAGTGAAAGTGTTTAAGACCACTCTTTTAGCAACTTTCACATATATAATACAATATCAACTGTAATCACAATGCACATTAGATCCCCAGAACTTATTTGTTTTGTAACTAGAGGTTCATACCTTTTGATCAGTATCTTCCCATTTCCCTCATGTCCCAATCCCTAGCAATTACCATTGTACTTACTGTTTCCATTAGTTTGGTGTTTTTAGATTATATATATAAAGATACCATACCATACTTGTCCTTCTCTGACTTATTTCACTTAGTATATACAATGGATCAGTATTCAGCCATAAGGAAGGAAGAAATTTTTCAATTTATGACAACCTGGATTAATCCTGAGGGCATTATGTTTTAAAAAGTTTGAAAATTCTAGGGGCACCTGGGTGGCTCAGTCAGTTAGGATCTTCTGGGTGGCTCAGCTCAGATCATGATCTTCGGCTTTTGGGTTTGAGCCCTGCATTGGGCTCTGTGCTGACAGCTCAGTGCCTGGAGCCTGTTTCAGATTCTGTGTCTCCCTCTCTCTCTGCCCCTCCCCACTCATACTCTGTCTCTCTCTCAAAATAAAATAAACATTAAAAAATATTTTTAAAAAAAGTTTGGAAATTCTAGGCCCACATGGTTTCACTGATGAACTTTTTTTAAAATTAAAGTGAGAAATAGTTCCACTTTTACACAAATATTTTAGAAATTAGAGAAACTTTTTATATGATACCAAGATAAACCTGATATCAAAACCAGACAAGGACATTATAAGAAATGAATATATATCGGAGCTATGTCTCTCATGTGTATAGGTGGAAAATCCATATCAAAAGTAGCAATTTACATCTATCAATATTTTAAAAGACATTATATAGTGACCAACTGAGATTTATTCTAGAAAGGCCATGTTGGCTTAATACTAAAAATCAATCAATGAAACTCACATTAACAGCAGTTCAAATTAAAATCGTGGGAGCTTTTGCTTCTTGGTGGTAGTGGTGGTGGTAACGGTGTGTGTGCGTGAGTGAGGTGCTGTGTGTAGTGAGATGGGGGACCTCAACTGAAAATGAATTTGGAAACGCAAAGAGCCTAAAGCCCCAAGACAATATTAAAGAAGAAAGGCATAGTTGGAGAAAATTAAAACTATACACATTTAGTTGTAAAATAAACCAGAACTAATTAAGTTACATAAAAATGATAACATGAACATAAAGACACATATATGAAAGATATTTCAAGGAACAGCTCTAGTTCATATATATATATATGATATATATATTATATTAGTAATACTATAATTAGTAATATATATATTAGTAATAATACCAATCATTACTGGTAATAATATTGTCTCCATTTTCTGATTATAGAAACTTCTTTTTTAAAAAGAACAGTTGTCTGGGGGCGCCTAGGTGGCTCAGTTGGTTAAGCATATGACTTCTTGATTTTGACTCAGATCATGATCTCACAGTTCATGACACTGAGCTCTGCGTCAGGCTCAGCACTGAGAGCATGGAGCCTGCTTGGGATTCTCTCTTCCTCTCTCTCTGCCCCTCCCCCCTCAAAATAAATAAATAAACTTAAAAAAATAAAAAGAACAGTTGTCTGTCTAACATCTAGATATATGAGTAAATTTTGTATTAAAAAACTATATATTTTTATTTAGCATACAAGGAGTTAAATAACAAGATGTATTTATATTGGTTCTGTGCACAGATTTTAAAGTGAAGATAACATAAATCTATGGCACAGATTGATGTTGTTGATAAGAGTTTACTACAAAAGATTAAAAAATTAACTTTAAAATAGATATGTTTGTATAGAAATCCACTGTTCTATTATTTTTCAGCTTTCATTCTGGGCTTGTGAAAAGGTTTTATTTCCTAATTGTGTAGTTATTATCTACACAAAAGCTGAATTATCACAAAAAGCTTCATTGTCTGCAGCCAATGCAGGAGAAATCATGTTAAGAAATATTTTGCCTCAACCTCCCAATTACTTTAAAGCTTATTTAGTTTCACTCATTATTGGTATGTATTCTACTTACATAGATATAATTATAAGGTTTTCTTAGTCATTTTGGACAAATGGTAAAAAGTGTCTTTTAAGCCTTTTCCAAAAGGGATGTGTATAATCCTATATATTATAGGATTTCTGCCTTTTCTCTCTCCCCTCCCTACCCTTACTTCCTCCTAAGGGGAAGTACTTGATTTAATCCCCATGCAGTGCATTCTCCAGAAAGTGACAACTGTTTTTGTTTTTTGTTTTTTTTTGATGGATTCAAACTAAATGGAACATTACTGTCAAATGTGTCTGACTTGGTCTGTTAGCATTTTTCTTTGTGTAAAAATCATGAACTGTCAGAGTGTCATGGGTTGGACATTTTTACCACTTCTGAAAAAATGAGGCAACACAATCATGAAGTATTCCATATGTCATTTGAAGCATACAGAGAAGTTGAGATAAAAACTACCAGAGAGTGGAAAGAAATACAAAGAAATTAAAGAGGCCACTGGTAAAGGGACAAAATAGAATGAAAGCAGCAAAGGAAAAAAAAGGTTAGAAAAGAAAACTACAAGTGAAGACAAGATTTGGGGATTTTTAATAAATTGATTTCTAGCAATAAAGGAGTAGAAGTCTGATTTATAAAATAAAGTTTAAAAAATTTATAATTTTTTTAACTTATTTATAAAATTTATAAAATTTTATTCATTTATAAAATTAAAGTTAACTTTATAATCTGTTACTAGTAACATTGTATAGAGCTTAAGGAGACAACTGAAATTATACCGTATGATGAGGAAAATACAGAGTTTGTGATCCCTAATAAGTTCAAGGAAAATATTATTTTGGTTAAATATTAACAGGCACCCTGAAATGATCATGGCTCTTAGATTAAGTGAATGATGAATATATGTCCCATGTCACACTTAAAATAGTTTCTACAGAACAATCAACATCTTATTATGTTTTGATTACAAATGACAACAAATACCTTAGAAGAGTTTATTCCATTTATGATCAAATTTCACATGATGCTGAAGGACAAGTGAATTCTTAATAGGTTATAAAGGAGGATGCATGGTAAAAAATGAAAATGTTACTTGCAATCGGCATTCAAAAATAAAAACATCACAAACATCATGCTCTCAGTCAGGGCCAGGGTAGTTAGAGGTGCGGTTAAGAGAAGGCTGACTTTATGTATCAAATAGACAAAAGAAGGCAACTCGTGAAAGATTTGCACTAAGAGCTATGTGCAATATATAATTCTTATTTTGAATACGATTGGATTTACATTTCTATGGTACCAGAAAACACTTTCAACTTGCTCACTGAAGTATGTCTCTCTCCCTCATGTCTGTAGTAATGGAATGAAAAATTATCAGTGATCCATGTCTCATAAACTTCCCATTGTTCCAACAGCCAGGGCATAGGCAGCATAGAAACTAGAAAAATGCAAATAAAATTCTAGTGAAGTTTTTGAGTGAAGAAATTTTAATGAAATATAGACGTGCTTTAGAGTAAGCTCTTAAAGAATAACTAAGTTCAAATTTATTAATACCAGAAACATCTATATTTTAAATTGATCCAATAGCTTCCCTATGTTTACACTAAAATGTTGTTTTCATGTGTATTTTATTATATTTTCTTTATTTCATAAGGAATTAATTAACTAGTTAAGCAGGTAACTAGCTGTCTTAGTTACAGAAGGAAAAATTTGTGTCATGCCAATACGCTTCCTGGAATGTAATCTCCTTGGGTTCAATCCTGATTCCATGCCTCACTCAAGGAAATTTGTTGTCTGACTGAATTACCATGGAAGTGGTAACTGAAAACTGGTTTTTAAAAAATTGAATTTTATCACTATGAACATATATAAAAAACACCCATGGAAATTTAGCTTATTCTTTGGAAAACCTAGTAAATTTTTCTTTTCCAAACTGGTTCTCTGTGGATTCCTGATAAATTTGGTTTCAATAACCTCCTGTTTTTCTGCTTAAGGAACAGATTTGTTTTCAGATGTCAGAGTTTTTTTGTTTGTTTGTCTTAATTTTCTTTAAACTATAATCTATATCAGTTCTTTTTCTGAAAAATCATAATCAGTCTTTAAAAAGGGGCTAACATACCTAATTTACAGGAGGTATGATAATGATTAAATAAACAATATGTCTTAAAAGGCTTTGCAAACTGTAAAGCCAAAATAAAATAAAACTTTTCAGTAAAACATGATCATTTTACAATGTTCTTCTCTTTAATTCTTTCACATAGCCCTTTTCCAGGATCAATTTGGCCAAAATTTAGATTAAAAACTGAAACTTTATTAAAACTAAAACCTTCCAACTGAATCAAAATATCTCAACTTATTTTATCAGTATTTATTTCCCTTTTAGTAGCTGACAGTTTTTTATAGGGCTCAACTATACCTTTCAAATATTTTTTTATAAAGATCTTTGTCATTTTTATAGAAATGAAAAAAAATGTTTAAAAAAAGGGGGTGGCACCTGGGTGGCTCAGTCAGCTAAGCATCCTACTCTTTCTTGATTTTGGGTCAGGTAAAGATCCCAGAGATGGGTCATGGGATTGAGCCCTGCATCAGGCTCTGTGCTGAGCATGGAACCTACTTGGAATTCTCTTTCTCCCTTGGTGTCTGCCCATCCTGCCCCCCACACACTACACACAAATAAGTAAACATTAAAAACAACGTACTCACAATTAAACAAGAAATTAAAAATAAAACACTCCAAATCTTATCTTTTAACATTAATCATTCAAATATTAGGTATTTATTTATAAACATTTCTCTTTGAATATATCAAAGGATGATTACTTTTGAATGACTATATAAAGCCTGGGCCATGCTATGCATGGTAGTTCAATTTTTATCATCTCAAAGGATGTTAACTCAAACATTCCCATTAAGTTTAGGAACATAGGGGCACCTGGGTGGCTCAGTCGGTAAAAGGTCCGACTTCTGCTAAGGTCATGATCTCACAGTTTGTGAGTTCGAGCCCCATGTCAGGCTCTGTGCTGACAGCTCAGAGCCTGGAGCCTGCTTCAGATTCTGTGTCTCCCCCTCTCTCTGCCCCTCCCATGCTCAGGCTATGTCTGTCTCTGTCTCCCAATAATAAATAAATGTTAAAAAAAAGTTTGGGAACATAAATAAACTTCCATTAAAATGGTGAATTGAACATACACATTGTTTTTTGCTTTCGTTCTGGGGATCACAATAAAACATTAAAAGACAATGAAAAGATTAGAGATCTAGAGCAAAGAAGAGAAAGAAAGGGAAGCAATCAGCATAAAACAGATATCTGTAAAACACATATCCATAAAAAGTGGAAAGAAAATAGGTACATGGTTACTGATAAATCAAGGGGAGGAAACACAGCCAAGTTCCAAATGGACGTGAGAGGAAACAAGGCTGTACTATATAAATACGAAAGTTTTCTGAACATGTCAAGACCAGCTATTGAAAAGGGTGGGGTTGATATATAAAGCCTACATTAGCAGAATAACTGAAATTCGGTACACTAGTCAAGACTCCAATCTCACTCGTCTTATGTAGTAGCCATCTCCCCATCCATTATTCAGTCACCCTACAGCCAAACCTACCATGAGACCAACCTGACCCACCGGGAGAATTCCAACTCAGCTTTCTGTTGACTGATGATTAATAACAATGTTCTTCTTAACAAGCATTATGAAAAAGTTAGCTTTACGTGCAATGCCATAAAACTCAGATAAAAATAAAAACAGAGGTGCCTGGTGGCTTAGTTAGTTGAGTGCCCAACTCTTGTTTCCAGCTCAGGTTATGATCCCAAGATCCTGGGATCGAGCCCCACATCGGGCTCTGTGCTGAGCATGGAGATTGCTTAGGCTTCTCTCTCTCTCCCTTTGCCTCTCTTCCCCACTCACACTCTCTCTCTCTAAAATAAATAAATAAATAAATAAATAAATAAATAAATAAATATTACAACAAAAACAATATGAAAGAGAAAAAAGGAAGAAGAGAAGTTTGAGGACAGCCACACTGCTTATTTATAAATGATAAAGCTGGAGCTAGAACATCATCCACTTCCCTCCCCAACCCTTCCAACAACAAATGGAGGAAATGAAGTTAATTGAATTATTCAAATCATTTACAAAATAATTCTGCAAACAAAGTTCCAGGATCTTAATATATAAAACTAGCAGTCAAAAGAATATCACATCTCTGCATTGAGAAACCTGTACTACTTTTAAGTTTTTGATACACTTTTTTCATAAAAATCTAAAACTAGCCTTGAGAGAGAAATGTCCCATTGACATTTCTTGAGAGAAATCATGTGACATAATATACTTAAAAATAGAAGTGAAACAGAAAATCAAATCTTTTATACTTTGTAAATTACAAATGGAGTCTTTGTTATCCATCTCACTTCAATACTTTGTTCATATATTTTATTAAAAAAAACAAATTCTTTATACTGTGATTATTAGAATTATGCCAAAGGAACAATATCTGAATGTACCAGATTATTCCAGACAAGTTAGCTCTTTTTTCCTTCCTAGTATGCAGTGCTACTTCTCCAAATTCTTGAATTCAATGGGAATTTTATACTTTGAAATATATGTCTGTAAGATTCATGTAGCAATCTGTCACACAGCCTAAAGAAAAAGGACCATTACTGAGAACTAATTACATATAAGTTTACAGGCCATATCACACTTATCTCACTCTAAAATATGAATTTCAGGTACATTTATCTTCTGTTAACCCATCCAAAGCTGTAATATACAGAAGCCTAAAAAATTCTGCCAAAAATCATATTCTAATAAAATCAATGTTTATTTCAGGAGAAGAGGTTATAGAAAAACAATTTAATGAATATATTGAAAAGATACATTTAAAATAAGCATATTTAAAATCATTTTAGACCTGTCATAACATATATAAAACAAACTATTAAAATTTTAGAACAGGGGGCTCAGTCGGTTAAGTGTCCGACTTCAGCTCAGGCCATGATCTCACAGTTTGTGAGTTTGAGCCCCGCGTCGGGCTCTGTGCTGACAGATCAGAGCCTGGAGCCTGTTTCGGATTCTGTGTCTCCTCTCATTCTCTCTCTCTGACCCTCCCCCACTCATGCTCTGTCTCTCTCTCTCTCTCTCAAGAATAAATAAACATTAAAAAAATTTTTTGAGGGGCGCCTGGATGGCTCAGTCGGTTAAGCGTCCGACTTCGGCTCAGGTCATGATCTCACGGTCGGTGGGTTCATGTCCCGCATCGGGCTCTGTGCTGACAGCTCAGAGCCTGGAGCCTGTTTCAGATTCTGTGTCTCCTTCTCTCCGTGACCCTCCCCCGTTCATGCTCTGTCTCTCTCTGTCTCAAAAATAAATAAACGTTAAAAAAAAAATTAAAAAAAAATTTTTTTTGAAAAGTAGTTCACAAAATTATCTGTTGAGATTCATTTGTACAAATCCAAACTCTGATTAATATAATTGTGATCCACTCTTTGATTTTCACAAGCAAAGACTGACGGTATAATTCTAATGGATGCAGTGTCCCAAACAATCATTCATCATACCTTTCAGGTTTACTCAGGTACTGAGGTACTTTCACATTAACTGTATTGAAGGAAGGAATAAAATGCTATTTTAAACAAATTGCTGAAATTGTTGCATGTCATGACTGCACTACATTAATGGATTTTGGGGAACAAGACAAATAGGTAGGCCCTGAATTATACATCAAACTCTCCTATGAAAAAGCTGTAGAATTCATTGGGTTCTTTCACATTTCTACCCTCAGTTTCCTCATTTGTAAAGAACAAAAGGCATGACTAGATTTATTACATCTAATATTCTACGCTAGCTGCAAATCATTCATTTATTTTTTTCTAAATCACCACATACCACCAGATATTTAATTAACATTGTTTTTAATGTTTATTTATTTTTGAGAGAGAGAGAATGAGCGAGCACAAGCAGGGGAGGGGCAGAGAGAGAGGGAGACACAGAATCCAAAGCAGGTTCCAGGCACAGAGCCTGATGTGGGGCTTGAACTCATGAACCGTGAGATCATGAAATGAGCTGAAGTTGGACGCTTAACTAACTGAGCCACCCAGATACCCCTTGATTCACATTTAAGAGCTGAACTTGACAAATATTATCTGAAGCTTTAAGTACTTTTAATCTCAAAGGAAAAACTATATGACTTAGTCGTATAGCCAATCTGTTAGAAGAAATGAGGTTATTGTGGGCTGAGCTATGAGATCCTTGAGGACAGACTTAGGGCATATTGAGATTCAATATACACTTCTTGCCTTTATTGATCAAAATATAAAATATAACCAAAGCTAAAGAAGTAAGGATAAACTACTTAAAACCTTCTAGGTTCTTTACCATAATTGGCCACCAAAAGATATATACAACTAACTCTTGAACAATGGTGAGGCTTAAGGGACCAACAACCGCATAGTAGGAAATTCATGTATAACTTCTGATTCCCCCAAATTTAACTACTAATAGTCTACTGTTAGTTAGCCTGAAGTCTTAACAATAATGTAAACAATCAATTAACACACATATATTGTATGTCATATGTATTAGATATTGTATTCTTACAACAACATAAAGAAAATGTCATAAAGAAAATCATGAGGAAGAGAAGATATATTTATAGTACTGTAATATATTTATTTAAAAAATTCTGTATATAAGTGGATGCAAGTAGATCCAAGTTGGATCCAAGTGGATCCAACAAACTAGTGTTGTTCAGAGGTCAACTGTACTCTTGTTGTTTTTTTTATTAATCAAAAATCTACACAGATAAATATGGTTGTCTCATACTGAGTTAAAGAAGACACTATTGTATGATCCAAATACAAATGAAAGGTTTTCTCACGAAAGTTACAATTCGTAGTGTTCCAATTAGAATTGTCTCCGCTCCTCAATCTTAGAGGAACTCAGTAAATTACTCTCTCCAGATAAAGCAAACTGATCCCAAAGCAGAGATAAAAGAGTAAGTCCCTAGATCCATAGTTGCATTAGTTTTTTTTTCCCAAATAAAGCAGGTAAAATAATAAAAAAATAATCCATCATAAAGGGCCAAATGGAAAAAAAAAACTGTGACAAAATAAACTGAATCCTAGGAAAGAAACCTAATGCTTTCCAATATGATTTAGATAAGAAGGCAAAGAACTACAAAGAATAAATTGTAAGATGACTCTCTACTAACTACATGGGTAATAATGAGAGGTCTGTAAAAGATATTAATTCCCTTGATAAAAGTAGTTTAAGCATCTGTGAAAGGAAGGATTCTTTTTATCTTCTAAAGAAGGTTCTGGACCATATACCTACTCACTTACTGAGCTTTTAGTTGTGCAGAGATTAGGGAAATCTGAGTTTATAGTTCTTTGTTCTATCTCACTTAATAACTCATGGCCAGGAGAGTTTGCTTTTGTTGCACCAGCCTCTTTGAGAGTGAATCTGGGCCAGGTTTGTGTCTGCCCACAGAGGGGCTGTAGTTTGTCAGTTCACTTTAAATGACAATTTGTTTTGAGGATGTCAAAATAATAGGTTTTGGAGATGTCAGTCGGTTCCATAATCCTCACATGCGTTCTTTCCAAAACAATTTTGTCATTAAAAATGTATGAGAAAAAACCCTTTTTTATACTGTCAGTTAGGAAGGTAAATTGTGATAATTACCAGATAACACAGAATAGAAAAATTATAATTAAAACACTATGATATTTTCAAACGTGAGGAGGAAATGATCCTTAAAAGAGGAAGTCACTATAGAAGGTCACTCAGAGTGTAGTCACGAGACAATTAAAGACTGATGATGAGTAGTTGATCGTAACATCTCTGCATAATGAGAGAATGGGTGTCTCAAAAAGACATAGCCAAACTTAGAGGACAAAAGTCTTACCTTTTCTTCATAACTAATGTTATCCCTTTATCAACCTAATTTTGATTTTCAAATTTTAACTGATGGTTGAAAGAAACAAGCATCAAAACAATGAAACCTTGTGCATATGGAAGCATTGATCTTTTTCAGAACTTGTTATACACAGAAACATCTTTTAACATTTTGATATATGATATTTTAAATATAATAATGTAAACATTCATGAAGGACAACAATAGGGCCACTAGAGGATAAGTATAGCCTTTGCCTTCTAGAAGTTTTTAAATAAGTGCATAAAGCAAAGTTATCACCCTATCCGATGGTGACCAGAATAGAGGAAGAAAAAGGAAATGGAAATAGGAGCTGAAATTGGCATTTTATATTGCTGATATAAACACTGAATTTTTATAACTTGACCAGCTGATGTTTGAATTACCAATAATTTTTATGTGGGTTCTATGTCTAATTCTGCTAATCCTTCAGTTATAATTTGCCGTCAAAAAAATGACTCTCAAAGAATTTTCCGATCAAAAAACTTTCTAAAATATTTATTTATTTATTTATTTATTTATTTATTTATTTATTTATTAAAGTTTATTTATTTACTTTGAGAGAGAAAGTGTGAGCCAACGGAGGTACAGAGAGAGAGGAGTGGATGAGAATCCCAGGCAGGCTCTACACTGCCAACGTACAGCTGGATGAAGGGCTTGAACTCAAAAACTGTGAGATCATGATCTGAGCCGAAGTCAGAGGCTTAACTGACTGAGTCACCCAGGAGCCCTCCAAAAGTTTTTAAAAAACAATTCATTCATTCGGAAAAAAATTATTACATACCCGTTATGTGCTAGAAATTGCAGTAGAACATAGAGAATAGACACGAAACGTAGATGATTCCAGCCTGATAGAAATATCCTAAGTAGGGAAATGAGTTAAGGTGCTCAAGTATCAAAAATATTCTAATTACATAATTCTTTTCTCTTCTAAAAAAGTTAATATTTTATCTTTTATCTGGGTGATTTACTACTTCTATTTTGGGAATCACACCAAGAACTTTACTATTTCTTTATTTTCTTCTGGCCAGAAAATAGTTATTTTTTTCTTTCAAAACATGCAGTTATTTCAAGATTTATTATTAACATATATTAGGAAACAGTGGAATAATTCAGGATCAAGCTTTTTTCCACTTTTCTAACTGACTTATGAGGTCATTTCTGTGCCCTATGAGAAAAAAATCCATTTGCTCTTATAAGAATGGATCGTGCTTCAGGGCTTGGAAATTGCTGATCCTTTCTTTCTTTTTTTTCTATTGTACTCCATTTCCCAAGATTCTGGAAGCTTCTATAGACTTCTCAAGCTCAAAAGTCATTCCTGTCAGACTTTCAGGGAATATGGTAGAATAGGACCCTAAGCTCACCTTGTTCAATGGATACAACTAGATAATAGCCATATCAGTTTAAATAATACAGAAAACAAGTTGATGCCTGGCACAGCAGACTCTCTACAGCTAAATGTAGAGAAAAGGCCACATCAAAGAGGGTAGGAAGGGCAGAAAAGTGGTTGGGAGCTACATGGACCATGGGCCTTTCATAGGAGGAAGGAGGCTGGAGGTGCAGAGAGGGGAGAGAAACAGACTCTTACACCGAGTGCCTGCTAGGGGAAGATGAATCTCCATAACATTTGGCTTTAAAAACCAGAGATGCTGAATTTCACAAGTTCTTACAATCAGTGGAGCTTAAAACCTGGAACTTTAAAAGTCAGTAGGCTCCTGGGAGAGCCAGGAGGACAGAAGATATTGTGTCCCCACCTATAAAGAGACAGCACAACAAAAAGCCCTGTGGAGATACAGCATAGAAGCAGCAGTTTGAAAAATGCCTGAGGTAAGTGGGAGGGAATTGTTTTTTTACTAATCTCAGAGTGTCTGTTAGAGGGACAGGGTTTGTTGGGAGACTTTGCAGTAATAAAGAACCTGGTGGATGCTATTGCCCTCCCCTGCTCCCCAGCATAAGCATGTGGACCCCTGTGGTAATAAGAATGGTATAATACCCCCTACTTACTAACAGTGCCCCTCACCTGCAAGTTCTCCTGTGGATACTCACCCTCCAGCCAGGCCTTGGCTCCATGTCCCATCCCACAGAAGACTTGCACAAACTTTGCTAACACCACATGTCCCACTCCTGCATGCTTCTGTGGATCCATCCCCTCCAAACTTACCTGCCTCTGTCACTGGCAGCTACAGGTCCTCTCCTGCTAGTATGGACCTTGCTGGTACCACACACCCCACCCCAACATCCTCCTGCACTTTAGTGCTACTGCATCTCTGGCAAATGCCTGGTGTGACTCAACTTAATCCCAAGGCAGCCCCAGACTGGACCATTAATAACAGAGCAACCAAACCCTGCTTACAAAAGACAAAGAGAGCCATTGAAGATGATTGGGTTGAAAGCAAAAGCGTATCAGCCACAACAGTAGGGTGCACACAACACACATAGGAAACACCCCTTAAGTGCTAGATTCTTGTGAAAAGGGGATATTGCACTGTAGGGCACTACAGGGCCTCTTCCTCATTAGACCACTACTTTCAAGAGCAGGAGATGTACCTGAATTTCCTAACACATAGAAACAAACACAGAGAATTAGACAAAATAAGGAAACAGAGGAATATGTCCCAAATAAAAGAAGAGGACAAAGTCACAGCAAAAGAGCTAACTGAAACTATGCTTGCTAGAGAATTTAAAGTAATCGTCATAAAGATGCCCGTTGGACTTAGGGAAAGTGGAAGACCTCCATGAGACCCTTAACAAAGAAACAGAAAACATAAAAGAGAACCAATCAGAGATGAAGAACTCACTAAATGAAAGTAAAAATATACAAGATGGAATAAATAGTACACTTGAGGAAGCAGAAGAACAGATCAGCAACCTACATACAGGACACAGTAATGGAAAGCAATTAGGTTAAGAAGGATAGAAAAACATAGTAAAAAAAAAATGAAAACTGACTTATGGACCTCAGTGTTATTCCAAGAGGAATAACGTTCACATTACAGGAATCCCAGAAGAAGAAGAGAGAAAAGGTGGCAGAAAATTCATTTAAAGAAATAACAGCTGAAAACTTCTCAATCTGGGGAAAGAAACAAAAATCCAAATCCCGGAGGCACGGATATCCCCCAACAAAATAAACCCAAGGAGGTCCACACCAAGACACATAGTAATTAAAATGGCAAAACGTAGTGATATAGAAATAATTTTAGAAGCTTCAAGAAAAAAGAAAACAGTTATATACAATAAATACCCTTTCAGTCAATCAGCTGATTTTTTTAGCAGAGATTGCAGTCCAGAAGGGAGTGACATAATATGTTCAAAGTGCTGAAAGAACAAGAAAAGCCCTCTGCAACCAAAATACTCTAGCCAGCAAGGATATCATTCAGAATAGGAGAGATAAATAGTTCTCCAGATAAACAAAAGTTAAAGGAATTCTTGACCACTAAGCCAGCTCTATAAGAAAAGTTAAAGGGGACTCTTTGAGTAGAAAAGAAAGACCATAAGTGGGAATAAAAAAAAGTTGGAAACATATGCAAGAAAAGCAGTAAAAATAATTTTACCTATAAAAACAAGTCAAGGGATTCACAAAATAAAAGGAGGTAAAGAATGACATCATATCCCTAAAATATGGGGGGTGGGGGGAAGAGGAGTAAATAATGGGTTGAAACTTAAGCAACATTCTACTTAACATAGAATGCTATATACATAACATATTATACACAAACCTAATGGTAACCACAAATCAAATACCAAAAATATATATGCAAAATAAAGAGAAAGGAATCCACTAAAGAAAGTCAACAAACCATGAGAGAACAAGAGAAGAAAGAAACAGAGAAGAACTACAAAAACAACATAAAACAAGTAACAAAATGGCAACAAGTACATATCTGTCAATAATTACTTTGAATGTAAATAGACTACTCACTCCAATCAAAAGATACAGAGCAACAGATTGTATAAAAAAGCAAAACCCATCTATATGCAAAACCCATCTCTATTTGAGACCTAAAGATACATGCAGATTTGAAGTGAAAGGATGAAAAAGCATTTATCATACAAATGGAAGTTAAAAGAAAGCCAGGGTAGCAACACATATATTTGACAAAATAGACTTTAAGACAAAGACTACAATAAAAGAAAAAGAAGAGCTCTATATAACCATAAAGAGAAAAATCTGGGGCACCTGGATGGCTCAGTCGGTTAAATGTCCGACTTCGGCTCAGGTGATGATCTCACGGTCTCTGATTTCGAGCCCCGCGTCAGGCTCTGTGCTGTCAGTTCAGAAACTGGAGCCTTCTTCAGATTCTGTGTCTCCCTCTCTCTCTGCCCCTCCCCCGCTCACACTCTGTCTCTCAAAATATGAATAAATGTTAAAAAAAAAAGTTAAGAGCAAAATCCAACAAGAAGATATAGCAGTTATAAGTATTTATGTATTCAACATGGAAGCACCTAAATATGTAAAGCAGCTAATAATAAACATAAAGAAACTAATTGATAGTCATAGAATAATAGTAGCGGACTTTAACATCCCACTTACATCGATGGGTAGATCTTCCAAATAGAAAACCAACAAGGGAACAGTGGTTTTGAATGACACATTGGACCAGATGGATATGACAGCTATATTCAGAACATTCTATCCTAAAACTGAAGAAGACACATTCTTCTCAAGTGCACATGGACCATTCTCTAGAATAGATTACATATAAGGCCACAAAACATTAACAACAAATTCAAAAATACAGAAGTCACAGCATGCATCTTTTCTGACCACAATGCTATAAAACTAGAAATCAACCACAAGAAAAAATTTGGAAAGAGCACAAATAGATGGAGGTTAAATAACAAGCTACTAAACAATTAATGGGCCAACCAAAATATCAAAGACAAATTAAAAAAAAATACATGAAGACAAATGAAAATGAAAACATAATGGTCCAAAATCTTTGGCATGCAGCAAAAGCTGTCCTAAGAGAAAAATGTATGGCAATTCAAGTCTATCTCAAGAAGCGAGAAAAATCTCAAGTAAACAACTTAACTTTGCACCTAAAGTAGCTAGAAAAAGAACAAAACCACAAATCAAAAGAGCGAAGAAAATAGTAAAGAGCAGAGGATAAATAAATAAAATGGAAACAAAACAAAACAGAACAGATCAATGAAATCATGAGCTGGTACTTTGAAAAAGATCAACAAAATTGATGAATCTTTAGCCAGACTCATAAAAAAGAAATAGAGAGGACTCGAAGAAATAAGAATCAGAAATTAAAGAGGAGAAATAACAACTGCCATCATGGAAATACAAGGACTATAAGAGAATATTATGAAAATTTATATGCCAACAAACTGGACAACCTAGAAGAAATGGATAAATCCCTATCCTTTGCTTCCAACAAACAAAAGTCCAGGATCAGAAAGCTTCACAGGTGAGCTCTACCAAACACTTAAAAAAGAGTTAATACTTATTCTTCTCAAACTATTCCAAAAAAATAGAAGAAGGAGAGCTTCCAAATTCATTCTATGAGGCCAGTATTACCCTGGGCGGATACCAAAGGCAGATACAGACATGAAAGAGAGAAAGAGAGAGAGAGAGAGAGAGAGAGAGAGAGAGAGAAGGAAGGAAGGAAAGAAGGAAGGAAGGTGGGAAGGAAGGAAGGAAAGAAATCAATCAATCAATCTATAGGCCAATATCTCTGATGAACATAGGTGCAAATATCCATAACAAAATATTAGCAAACAATACAATACATTTAAAAAAATTATTCAACACGATCAAGTAGAATTTATCCCTGGGATGCAAGGGTGGTCCAATATTTGCAAATCAATAAATCTTATACATCATAACATGAAAAAGGATAAAAACTGTATGATCATTTCAATAGATGAAGAAAAGCATTTGACAAAGGAAAACATCTGTTCATGATAAAAACCCTCAACAAAGTAGGTTTAGAGAGAATATACCTCAACATAATAAAGGCCGTAAATGAAAAACCCACAGTGAACTTCATACTCATGGATGAAAAACTGAGAGCTTTCCCTCTGAGATCAGGAATAAAAGGATGTCCACTCTCACCACTTTTATTCAACATAGTATTGAAAGTCCTAGCCACAAAATCAGACAACAAAAAGGAATAAAAGGCATCCAAATTTGTAAGGAAGAAGTAAAAGTTTCATTATTTGCAGATGTCATAATACTATATATGGAAAACCCTAAAGATTCTACCAGAACATTCTACCAGAACATAGAGCTGATAAATGCATTTAGTAAAGTTTCAGGATACAAAATCAATGTACAGAAATCCATAGCATTCCTGTATCCTAATAACAAAATAACAGGAAAATTAATAAAACAATCCCATTTACAATTGCACCAAAAATAATAAAAAACCTAAGAATAAACTTAACCAAGAAAGTGAAAGACCTGTACTTTGAAAAGTATATAACATTGATAAAAGACATTAAAGACAATACAAAGAAATGGAAAGATATTTCATGCTTATGAATTGGAAGAATAAATATGATTAAAATGTCCATATCACCCAAAACAATCTATAGATTTAATGCAATTTTTATAAACACACCAACATTTTTCACAGAACTAGAACAAATAATCTTAAAATTTTTATGGAACCACAAAAATCCCTGAGTAGCCAAAGTGATATTGAAAAGGAAGAACATAATTGAAGTTTTCAAGATCCCAGTTTCAAGATATACTACAAACCTGTAGTAATCAATACAAAATGGTATTGGCACAAAAACAGACACATAGGCAAATGTAACAGAATAAAGAACCCAGAAATAAACCCACAATTATATGGTCAATTAATCTTTGACCAAAGAGGCAAGAATATGCAGTGGGAAATAGAATCCCTTCAACAAATGGTGTGGGGAAACCGGGCAGCTACATGCAAAAAAATGAAACTGAACTATTTTCTTACACCATGCACAAAAATAACTCAAAATGGAATAAGCACCTAAATGTGAGACCAGAAATGATAAAAATCCTAGAAGAGAACACATTTGTCATAGTAACATTTTTCTAGATAGATTTCCTGAGCCAAGGGAAACAAAAGAAAATAAAATTTTTGAGACTATATCAGAATAAAAAGTTTCTGCATGGGAAAGAAACAATCAACAAAACTAATGACAACCTAATGAATGGGAGAAGATATTTGCAAATGACATATTCGATAAAAAGTTCGTACCCAAAAATACAAAAACAACTTATACCACTAAACACCAAAAACAAAAACAAAAACAACACAAAAAACACAAAATAATAACAAAAAAAAACCCAAATAATAAAAATTGTGCAGAAGCCATGAACAGACATTTCTCCAAAGAAGACGTACAGCTGGCCAACAGACACATGAAGTGTTCAACATCACTCATTATCAGGGAAATGCAAATCAAAACCACAATGAGATATCACCTCACACCTGTCAGAATGGCTAAAATAAAAAATTCAAGAAATAGCAAGTGCTGGCAAGGATGTAGAGAAAAAGGAACCCTTGTGCACTGATGGTGGAACTGCCAACTGGCGCAGCCATTGTGGAAAACAGTATGGATGTTTGTCAAAAAATTAAAAAATAGAACTACCAATATGATCCAGTAATTTCACTACTGGATATTTTTACCCATAGAATACAAAAACACAAATTTGAAAAAAGAAATGCAGCCCTATGTTTATTGCAGCATTATTTATATTACCCAAATATGGAAGCAGCCTGTGTCCACGGATAGATGAATGAACCAAGAAAATGTGGTATACACACAAACACACGCAGACACACACACACAGACACTCACACACGCAGACACACACACACACACACACACTGGAATACTATTCAGAGATGAAAAGAATGACATCTTGCCATTTGCAACAATATGGATGAAACTAGAGGGCATTATGCTAAGGGAAATAAGTCAGTCAGAGAAAGACAAATATGATTTCACTCATATGTAGAATTTCAGAAACACAGCAGATGAACATAAGAGAAGGGAAGGAAAAATAAGATAAAAACAGAGGGGGGCAAACCATAAAAGACTCTTAAACATAGAGAATAAAATGAGGTTGCTGGAGGAGAGGTCGGTGGGGGGATGGGCTAAATGGGTGATGGGCATTAAGGAGGGCACTTGTTGGGATGAGCACTGAGTGTCATTTGTAAGAGATGAATCACTGGGTTCTACTCCTGAAAACAAGACTACACTGTATATTAACCAACTTGAATTTAAATTAAAAAAAAAAAAAAAAAAGGAGGAGCCAAGATGGAAGGAAGAACAGCATGGAAGGTTTTTTTGCATCTTGTGTCCATGATATACAGCCAGATCAACACTAAACCACCCTGCACACCTAGAAAACTGATTGGAGGATTAACACAACAATCTGCACAACCTGAACTACAGAATTCAGCAGGTACGTGGCACGGAGAGGTGAACTTGGGGAGAGAGAAGCTGGTGGTGGGCAGGGAGCCGCTTTTGCAGGCAGAGAGAGGACAGAGACTGGGGAGGTGGAGAATATAGGAAAAGCACCCCATCCCAAAAGCCCCTGGAGAGAAAGTGAAATATTGGAAACAGCCACAGGGACTAAACTAAAAAGGGAGAAAGGAGAAAGGAGAGGGTTTAAATTCCATTAAGACTGGAAACAAGTGCAAAGTCTGCAACTCCTCAGCTCGATACCTGGCGGTGCTCGGGTGGGAAGGGCGAATCCCCAGGAACACAGTGGGGTCTGGGAGGTTCTCAGGCCACATGGGGAAAAGCAGTTCCACTGCTGGAAGGACATGTGGTGGAGACTGTTGAAGCCACTTGGTCCCAGCAGACCCCAGAAAACAGCCACATTTGCTGGCGCTGGAACAAGGTCGGTAAGGGTGAAGCCTGGTGCCAGATGTGTGTTGTGATTTTCCATAATCCCTGAAAAGCTGCTGCTACACTGTCTCGCAAACTTTTTCTGGGGCGGGCTGGCACCTGGCCACAATCTCAGGGCACCAGCGGCAGCAGGGTCCAGCAAGCATTCCTGGGTGCAGCTGACATTCGGCCATTGCTCATTAGGCCATTGCTTGGTGAAACCCTCCCACAGAGGGGCTGAACGGGTCAAAGCCACAGTCCTTCAGAAGTAAGGGGCCGGGGAAAACAGCCGCATCTGAGACAAAACTCGGGAGAGAGGTACTGCCTGGGGCTTGGGCACAGACACTGAAGAAGTGGGCAGTGGACAAAAGCTAAAGACAGAGGACAGGTGAGCAATTGCTGATCCAAGAGAACAGTTCTCATACTAGAGACTGCGTACCTGGGTGACGCCATTTTCTCCAATTCTGTGCGTGGGCATACACACCTATGAGCGCTACAACAATCCACCCCAGTAGGCTACCAGCGCCATCTAGGGGAGAATGGAGCCATTACACTGAGCCTTGCTCAACTGGGGGAACCTCACTCCTCAAGAACACAAGTCTCACCACCTACTTAGTTTATGGACTATAAAGCGCTACACAGTCTGACTTCCAGGGGAAAACGAAGTAATTTCAGTCCTATTTCTATCTGTCAGCAGGTCCAGCTATTCAATTTTCTTTTTCTTTTTTTTTCTCTTTTACACTACTTTTATTTTCTTGAATACAGAAAGAGAAAAAATTCATTTTTATTTTCAATTTTTATTAAAAATATTTTTCTTTAATTTTTTTCCTATATTTTTTACTTTTATGTAATTTTTTTCAAATTCTATTTTACTTCCAACATTTTATTTTAGTATACTACAGTGTATTCACTTTTTCAAATTTTCAAATGATTTCTTTTTTTCTTTTTTCTCTTTTTCATTTCTTTTCTTTTTCTTGAATACACAAAGAGAAAAAAATATATTTTTATATTTAATTCTTATTAAAATATTTTTCCTTAATTTTTTTCTAGTATATTCTTTACTTTTATGTAAATTTTTTCAAATTCTATTTTACTCCCATCATCTCATTTTAGTCTACTTCAGTGTATTCATTTTTTCAAATTCTCAAACGATTTCCTTTTTCTCCCCCCGCTTTTTTTCCTCTAATCTCTCAAACCACTTTCAACACTCAGACCAAAACACACCTAGGACCTAGCATCATTTATTAGATTTTGTGTGTGTGTGTTTAATTTTTAATTTTAATATTTAATTTTTTCTTTTTAATTTCAATTTTTCTACCTCATTATTCTTTTTCTCCCTTCAAAATGACAAAACAAAGGAATTCACCCCAAAAGAAAAAGCATGAAGAAATGACAGCCAGGGATTTAACCAACACAGATACAAGCAAGATGTCTAAACCAGAATTTAGAATCATGATAATAAGAATACTAGCTGGAGTCAAAAATAGATTAGAATCCCTTTCTGCAGAGATAAAAGAAGTAAAAAATAGTCAGAATGAAATTAAAAATTTTATAACTGAGCTGCAATCATGGACGGATGCAGTGGCGGCAAGGATGGATGAGGCAGAACAGAGAATCAGTGATATAGAGGTCAATCTTATAGAGAATAATGAAGCAGAAACAAAAAAGAGGGAGGTTAAGGCAAAAGAGCACACTTTAAGAATTAGAGAAATCAGTGACTCATTAAAAAGGAACAACTTCAGAATCATAGGGGTCCCAGAAGAGGAAGAGAGAGAAATATGAGTAGAAGGGTTATGTGAGCAAATCATAGCAGAAAAATTTCCTAACCTGGGGAAAGACACAGACATCAAAATTCAGGAAACACAGAGGACCCCCCATGAGATTCAACAAAAACCAACCATCAACAAGGCATATCATAGTCAAATTCACAAAATACTCAGGCAAGGAGAGAATCATGAAAGCAGCAAGGGAAAAAAAGTCCCTAACCTACAAGGGAAGACAGATCAGGCTTGCAGCAGACCTATCCACAGAACCTTGGCAGGCCAGAAAGGAGTGGCAGGATATATTCGGTGTGCTGAATCAGAAAAATATGCAGCCAAGAATTCTTTACCCAGCAAGGCTGTCATTCAAAATAGAATGAGAGATGAAAAGTTTCCCAGACAAACAAAAATTAAAGGGGTTTGTGACCTCTAAACCAGCCCTGCAAGAAATTTTAAGGGGGACTTTCTGAGGGGAGAAAAGATGAGAGAGAGAGAGAGAGAGAGAGAGAGAGAGAGAGAGAGAAATAAACACCAAAACCAACAAAGATTAGAAAGGACCAGAGAACACCACTAGAAACTCCAACCTCCAAGCATCATAATGGTAATAAATTCATATCTTTCAGTACTCACTCTAAACGTCAATGAATGTTCCAATCAAAAGACATAGGGTAACAGAATGGATAAGAAAACAAGATCCATCTATATGCTGTTTACAAGAAACCCACTTTAGACCTAAAGACACCTTCAGATTGAAAATAAGGGGATGGAGAACCATCTATCATGCTAATGGTCAACAAAAGAAAGCTGGAGCAGCCATACTTAGACAATCTAGACTTTAAAATAAGACTGTATCGGGGCGCCTGGGTGGCGCAGTCGGTTAAGCGTCTGACTTCAGCCAGGTCACGATCTTGCGGTCCGGGAGTTCGAGCCCCGCGTCAGGCTCTGGGCTGATGGCTCAGAGCCTGGAGCCTGTTTCTGATTCTGTGTCTCCCTCTCTCTCTGCCCCTCCCCGTTCATGCTCTGTCTCTCTCTGTCCCAAAAATAAATAAACGTTGAAAAAAAAAAGAAAAAATAAAATAAAATAAAATAAAATAAAGACTGTATCAAGAGATGCAGAAGGGCATTGTATCATAATCAAGGAGTCTATCCACCAAGAAGACCTAACAATTGTAAACATTTATAAATCAAATGTGGAAGAACCCAAATATATAAATCAATGAATCACAAACATAAAGAAATTCATTGATAGTAATACCATAATAGTAGGAGACTTCAACACTCCACTCACAGCAATGGACAGATCATCTAATCAGAAAATCAACAAGGAAACAATGGCTTTGAATAACACACTGGACCAGATGGACTTAAGAGATATATTCAGAACATTTCATCCTAAAGCAGCAGAATATACATTCTTCTCCAGTGCAAATGGAACATTCTCCAGAATAGACCATATACTGGGACACAAATCAGCCCTAAGTAAGTACAAAAAGATCGAGATCATACCATGCATATTTTCAGAACACAGAAACTCAAAATCAACCACTAGAAAAAATTTCGAAAGGTAACAAATATTTGGAGACTGAAGAACATCCTACTAAAGAATGAATGGGCTAACCAAGAAGTTAAAGAGAAAATTAAAAAGTATATGGAAATGATAACATCACAACCCAAAACCTCTGGGATGCAGCAAAGATGGGCAAAAGAGGAAAGTATACAGCAATCCAGGCCTTCCTAAAGAAGGAAGAAAGATCTCAGATACACAACCTAACTTTATGCCTTAAGGAGCTGGAAAAAGAACAGCAAATAAAACCCAAACCAGCAGAAGACAAGAAATAATAAAGATTAGAGCAGAAATTAATGCTGTTGAAACCAAAAAAACAGTAGAACAGATCAATGAAACCAGAAGCTGGTTCTTTGAAAGAATTAACAAAATTGAAAAACCCCTAGCCAGTTTGTTCAAAAAGAAAAAGGAAAGGACCCAAGTAAGTAAAATTCAGAGTGAAAGAGGGGAGATCACAACCAACACTACAGAAATACAAACAATAAGAGAATATGAGCAATTATATGCCAATAAAATGGGCAATCTGGAAGAAATGGACAAATTCCTAGAAACATACACACTACCAAAACTGAAACAGGGAGAAATAGAAAATTTGAACAGACCCATAACCAGTAAGGAAATCGAATTAGTAATCAAAAATCTCCCAAAAAACAAGAGTCCAGGGCCAGATGGCTTTCCAGGGGAATTCTACCAAAAATTTAAGGAAGAGTTAACACCTATTCTCTTGAAGGTGTTCCAAAAAATAGAAATGGAAGGAAAACTTCCAAACTCTTTGTGTGAAGCCAGCATTACCTTGATTCCAAAACCAGACAGAGACCCCACTAAAAAGGAGAACTATAGCCCATTTTCCCTGATGAACATGGATGCAAAAATCCTCAACAAGAAATTAGCCAACTGGATTCAACAAAACATTAAAAAAATTATTCACCATGACCAAGTGGTATTTATACCTGAGATGCAGGGCTGGTTCAATATCTGCAAAACAATTAACGTGATTCATCACATCAATAAAAGAAAGAACAAGAACCATATGATCCTCTCAACAGATGCAGAGAAAGCATTTGACAAAATACAGCGTCCTTTCTTGATAAAAACCCTCAAGAAACTAGGGATAGAAGGAGCACACCTTGAGATCATAAAAGCCATATATGAACAACTCAATGCTAATATCATCCTCAATGGGGAAAAACTGAGAGCTTTCCCCTTAAGGTCAGGAACAAGAGAGGAATGTCCAGTCTCACCACTGTTATTCAACATAGTATTGGAAGTCTTAGCCTCTGCAATCAGACAACACAAAGAAATAAAAGGCACCCAAATTGGCCAGGAGGAGGTCAAACTTTCACTCTGCAGATGACATGTTACTCTATACGGAAAACCCAAAAGATTCCACCAAAAAACTGCTAGAATTGATTCATGAATTCAGCAAAGTTGCAGGATATAAAATCAATGCACAGAAATCAGTTGCATTCCTATACACCAACAATGAAGTGACAGAAAGAGAAATCAAGGAATCGATCCCATTTACAGTTGCACAAAAAAACATAAAATATCTAGGAATAAATCTAACCAAAGAGGTGAAAAATCTATACACTGAAAACTATAGAAAGCTTATGAAAGAAATTGAAGAAGACAAAAAATGGAAAACGATTCCATGCTCCTGGATAGGAAGAACAAATTTTGTTAAAATGTCAACACTACCCAAAGCAATCTACATATTCAATGCAATCCCTATCAAAGTAACACCAGCATTTTTCACAGAGCTAGAACAAATAATCCTAAAATTTGTATGGAACCAGAAAAGACCCTGAAGAGCCAAAGCAATCTTGAAAAAGAAAACCAAAGCAGGAGGCATCACAATCCCAGACTTCAAGCTATACTACAAAGCTGTAATCATCAAGACAGTATGGTACTGGCACAAGAACAGACACTCAGATAAATAGAATGGAATAGAGAACCCAGAAATGGACTCACAAACGTATGGCTAAATAATCTTTGACAAAGCAGGAAAGAATATCCAATGAAATAAAGACAGTCTCTTCAGCAAGTGGTGGTGGGAAAACTGGTCAATGACATGAAGAAGAATGAACCTGGACCACTTTCTTACACCATACACAAAAATAAGCTCAAAATGGATGAAAGACCTCACGGTAAGACAGGAAGCCATCAAAATCCTCGAGGAGAAAGCAGGCAAAAACCTCTTTGATCTTGGGTGCAGCAAAAATGAACTACTGGGACCTCATCAAAATCAAAAGCTTCTGCACAGCAAAGGAAACTATCAGCGAAACTAAAAGCAACCAACCAACAGAATGGGAGAAGATGTTTGCAAATGAGTATCAGGTAAACGGTTAGTATCCAAAATCTGTAAAGAACTTATCAAACTCAACACCCAAAAAACAAATCATCCAGTGAAGAAATGGACAAAAGACATGAATAGACACTTCTCCAAAGAAGACATCCAGATGGCCAACTGACACATGAAAAAATGCTCAACTTCACTCATCATCAGGGAAATACAAATCAAAACCACAATGAGATACCACCTGACACTGTCAGAATGGCTAACATTAACACCTCAGGCAACAACAGATGTTAGTGAGGATGTGGAGAAAGAGGATCTCTTTTGCACTGTTGGTGGGAATGCAAGCTGGTGCAGCCACTCTGGAAAACAGTATGGAGGTTCCTCAAAACACTAAAAATAGAACTACCCTACAACCCAGCAATTGCACTACTAGGCATTTATCCGAGGGATATAGGTGTGCTGTTTCGAAGGGACACATGCACCCCCATGTTTATAGCAGCACTATCAACAATGGCCAAAGTATGGAAAGAGCCCAAATGTCCATCAATGGATGAATGGATAAAGAAGATGTGAGATACACACACACACACACACACACACACACACACACACAATGCAGTATTACTCGGCAATCAAAAAGAATGAAATCTTGCCATTTGCAACTACGTGGATGGAACTGGAGGGTATTATGCTAAGTGAAATTAGTCAGAGAAAGACAAAAATCATATGACTTCACTCAAATGAGGACATTAACAGACAAAACAGATGAGCATAAGGGAAGAGAGACAAAAATAATATAAAAAACAGGAAGAGGGACAAAACAGAAGAGACTCATAAATATGGGAACAAACTGAGGGTTATGGGAGGGGTTGTGGGAGGGGGGATGGGCTAAATGGGTGAGGAGCACTAAGGAATCTACTCCTGAAATCATTGTTGCACTATATGCTAACTAATTTGGAGGTAAATTTTAAAAAATAAAAAATAAAATTAAAAAAAAAGAAACCAGAAAAAGTGTGATTTCACTTATATATGTTATTTAAGAAACGAAACAAAAAAAGAGACAAACAAATAAACATAAAGATGTTAACTACATAGAACAAACTGTGGTTACCACAGGGGAGGTGAGTGAGGAGATGGGTGAAATAAATGAAGGGGATTAAGAATACACTTATCATGATGAGCACTGTGTAATATATAGAATTATTGAATCACTATCTTGTATATCTAAATGAATAACTAATATAACCTTCTGTGTTAACTATACTGGAATTAAAATGTATAGATAGATGGATAGATAGATAGATAGATAGATAGATAGATAGAGATAGGGATAGAGATAACTCATTCCTATTACAAGGAGGCTCCATTGAAGAGTGTCTCTATTCTATCTCCTGGCACATACACAGAGATCCTTTTAGGTCTATTTAAGAACAGTTACCACTCTAGCTCTTCAAGGAAAAATACTTCATCTAACCACAAGCAGAGGAATGAGTAGGAATTTAGGTTTTGTAAGTACTTTTTCCTCTATTCCTGCAGTAACTATTTCTTAGGTTAATAAGACATCCCTGTAAGAGCTATGTAACAATTTTGTTGTAAATTATAACGTGTGTGTATCTATAGATATGTGTAGTGATATATAAACCACTATTTTGTAGACATCCTCAGGGAACCAGTCTGATGTTTGCTTAATAAATATGGTTTTAATTAAGGTTCAAATCAGAAGTTTTGAAGCCCGTGTACTCTGGGCACTCACTCAGCGTGAGGCCTCTTAGCTATGGTTGGTAGCCCTGGTTTCGTGGGCTAGGGGCCAGGGAAAACTGACTCAGAGTTCTGGATTTTGTCAGGTTTTCATCCAAAAAGCCAGATGGCAATTATTCCTCTGCCATTTTGCACTTGGAAAATGTAAGCTTTCCTTCATCAAAATAGCACAGAAAAATGAAGTATTCTCCAAACATCATCTTTTAAGAATATTCATTCTGAAGTAAAAGAATAGAACAATAAATCTGGCTAAGCTTTCTCTGAAGGGAGGGGTGGGGCCTCAGGAAAGCCTTTTCCAACTCTGGGGCACTGGCCCTAAGGCAACCAGACTGACGGGGCCAAGGCTCTGCTGTACAGGGAGTGTCTCCGTGTCTCCGGGATAAACTTAGTGAAGAGAAGAAATAGCAGGGTATTGATCTCCTCCTGTCCCCTGTCCTGCCATTCCCCACCTCTCTAGGCTCTGACACAGCCAGATGCCTGGGCTCCCTCCAACTGGCAGCTGGATCCAGTGAGATCTGAGTGCTTAGAAATGCTACTAAGGACAGTCAACACCAACGCACCAGGCCCATGAGTCCTCAGGCAGGTGATCAATCTCTGTTATCCTAACACTGCCCTGTGGCACCTCTCCCCTGACTCTGAAAACAGTACTCCTCTCTTCCATTCCTAGTTATTCTTAATAGATCTTTCATGTCATAATTAACAGAGTTGCCTACATCCCCATTCTCTTCACTGCACCATCAAGGAAAACTTGTTTGTCCCCTGGATATGGAGCTTTACTAATAGCTTTCTGAGGCAGACACTAACCTTTTCAAGCTCTGGAAGGCTCTGGTCAGAAAGCAGATCTTCACACACTTTATACAATCTGCTACTACCCATTCACTTTGGCTGTAAGGCCCTATTCTTATCCTTGTTGTCACTGTCATTTGATTCCACCTTTAATCCTCTATAATTCAATCAATATTTTAGCACACTGCATCTAGTTGCCCAATCTACTACAGTTCTACCTATGACATTATGCTTTCTGGTTTTATCTTCTATATGCATAGCTCATCAAATAGACTGTTCTCTCCAAATGATTTTCTTATTCTATCTCAGTTATCAGCTTATGATCACCTGTTGGCACTGCCGTTATCCAAAACTCATCTACCACAAAAATTAATAGAAAAAAAAAATCTATCCTTCTAGTTTGTTCATTTACTTATTTCCCTTTTACCTGTCCTTGAACCCCATTAAATCCCCAGCCCACTAACTCTCCTCTTTTCTTCCTATCCTTCATCTCCCTCCTGGTTCCATTTTACTCTCTATCCAGGTTGGGATCATTGCCCATCACTTAGACTAATATTTTGCTGAAGTGTTCTTACACAACCAAACTTGGGTAAGTCCATTTATTTGCTTTTTTTCTTACTTATATCTTGACTGCTGATCAATGCTGGGAAAGTCACATCTGACATCCTCCACCCAGTATTTCTGGCCACAAAGCTGGGAATTATTCTTGATTTCTCTCTTACCTTCACATTCCACATCTAATTCACAGGTCATTTGCATTGGCTCTACTTACATTATAATCCTCACATTCATTGCTAAATCTTCAACACACTGTATTATTGTTCACAAATATTTAATGGCCCTGACTGGAGTAGGATTCAATTTCTTCATCCCACTAATGCCAGGCTTGTTGATATAATTTGTGTGAACAGGAAAAAAAAATGTGACCAGAATGATATATGTTTCTTCTGAACAGTGTCTTTAAGAGCTGATGGCAGGATTTACTGTATCTGTCTTTTTTGTTCCATGTCAACAATGATCAAGATAGAGGCTGTGTTATAAGGTATAGATGATATGAAGCAGAGTTGGATATATATACCCAAAACGGATATTTAGAGCGAGCCACAAAAGAAGCTTTGTTGTTAAAAGTCACAAAAGAAACTTCTTTGTTGAAAGCTACTGAGATCTGTGCTGGTGTTTGTTCCACGTCATTACCTATCCTTTCTGATACAATATACACTTGTCCAGGCACTGGCATTTTTACCCTGGGCTTAATCTAACTGGTCTCCCAAAATCTACTCTTGCTCCAACATAGTCTAGCTTTCAGATCCTTCACTCAATAGCTTGTATGCTCATATAAAGGCACAAATCAGTTCACATCAACAGGAAAAGGTCTTACAACCTTCGCATGTCTTTCAACGATACTTAAAATAAAACCCAAATTATTACGATGGTGTCCCAGCCACTAGAGAATAGAGTCCAGCCTATTGCTCAGAGCTCATCTCTATCCATTCTGCTTCACTCGACCCTGCCACACCAGTCTAATTCTTCTCCATTTAACACACCAAACTAACTTACATCTCAAGGTCTTTGCACTTGCTGCCCCATGAATGTGGAACAGTCTTCCCTGAGATATTATCATGGCTACATACTGCACATCTCAATTTAAAAAGGCACCTCCTTGAAGATGCCTGTCTCTAAGTAAAACAGTTCTCTCTCTCTACTTTGCTCTTCCTACTGCATTACCTCAGTGTTAGAACCTGCAATTACCTTACTCCACTCTAATGTGATCTCTGGACAGGAGAAATTCTGCATGTCTTGAGTACTGTTGATTCCCCGGTGCCTGGAAACATGCTTGACTCATAGTAAGCACCCAGTAATTATTTGTTGTCTGTTTACTGACAGACACAGGGACAGATTAGTACCATTAATAATTTTCACTGTTTTTGGTTTTTTTTTTTCTGAGCCCTCAATTCTATCCAACAACATTGCTTTGCCTTTCTAGTTGCCTTGTTCTATCATTTTTTAATATATCTAGTTCAGGGTGGCTTTCTATTTCTTGTCAACCTTTTGATGCCCCTTATTTCACTCCTTCACTCGTGGTTGGTGAATTTATTCCCTAATTCATAAAGGTACTAATAAAACAAGAGAAGAGTTCACTCAGCACTTACCTCTAGAACTATAAAGCACCTATCTTTTTTTTTTATTAAGACTTTATTTTTTAAAGCAGTTTAAGCTCACGGCAAAATTGAGGGGGAGTTATAGATATTTCGCATATACTCTCTGCCCCCACACATGGATAGCCTCTCCCATTATCAACATCTCCCACCAGAGTAGTACATTTGTTACAATGGATGAACCTATACTGAATCATCATAATACCCCCAAATCCATAGTTTACATTAGGATTCACTCTTGGTGTTGTACCTATGTAAAATGATATGCACATGAGTTTGGACATATGTATAATGATATGGATCTAACATTACAGTGTCATACAAAATGTTTGCCCTAAAAATTCTCTGCACTCTGCCTAACCTTGTCCACTCCACAACCCCTGGCAATTACTGATATTTTTGCTGTCTCCATAGTTTTTCCTTTTGTAGAATATCACATAGTTGGAATGACACAGTAAGTAGCCTTTTCAGATTGGCTTCTTTCACTTAGTAATATGCATTTAAGTTTACTCCATGCCTTTTTGTGGTTTGATAGTTCACTTCCTTTTACACTGAACAATATTCTATTGTATAGATATACTATAGCTAATCTATTCATCTACTAAAGGACATCTTTGTTGTTTTGAGTTTTGGCAATTATGAATAAAGCTGCTATAAACATCCATGTGGAGGTTTTTGTATGGATATAAGTTTTCAACTCCTTTGGTAAATACCAAGGAATGCTGTTGCTGGATAGTATGGTAAAAGTATGTTTAGTTTTGTAAGGAACCACCAAACTGTCTTCCAAAGTGGCTATTTTGCATTCTTAGCAGAACTATATTCATTAGTACATGTTACTAATATATTCATTAAGAGATTCTTTTATTCCACATGCTCACCAGTATTTCATATTGTCTATGTTCTAGATTTTGGCCATTCTAATAAGGGAAGAGTGTGTGTAGGTACGTAGTGTCTTGTTGCTGTTGTAATTTTTATTTCAAAGCATCTGTTATTTTCCTTAAATCAGCATTTATTATTTTTTACCTTCTCCCTGTTTCATTGGAAGAACTGCCTCTAATCATAGTTATAACTAATTTCTCCATCTATTCTTTTAATTCCATTCCTCTCCTGCCTCCTTAGGGCACTTGTCCTATGGACAGTGTCATCACCCAATGCACACCTCTTCTTTGGCCTTTCTTTCTCTATTTCATCTTTCCAATGGATATGCAAACCTGATCAAATATCATTTTAAAATTAAACAGGATTCATCCTCCCTTGAGTTTCCCCCCTTTCCAAACAAACACTTGATCCCTCTCCTCCCATTTCTTCCTTTCATACGAACACCTTCACATCTTCCTCTCTGGCTAATACCTGCTAAATCCACTGAGTCTGTTTTCACCAATGTAATGAACAATCATCCCCAGGCCTCTTCATGTGATGGATTTACTTGATCCTTACCTTGCTCTGACCCTTGACTCTATTTGAATTGACCATTCTTCTTTCTTAAAACTCTTCTCTGGCCTTCTTAGAAATCAATTCTCTTGATTTTCTTCTTTTTCCTCCAGTCATTTGTTCTTCTTCTGCTTGTAGGCTGCTTCTTTTCTACCTGAATAGTGTTTCTCCAGTTTCTACCCTAGACATTCTTCTCTTCCCACATTTTCTTTCTATACGAGCTGGCTTATTTTTTTATGCCTTTAATATGATCTATCAGCTTATAACAATCACGTATATTTATCTTGTCCATATTTCTCTCCTCAAATTCAAAGCCTACTTAGCATCTCCACTTGTATGTCTCACCTATACTTCACAATTTTTTTAATGTTTATCTATTTTTGAAAGAGAGAGAGAGACAGAGTGTGATCAGAGGAGGGCAGAGAGAGAGGGAGAGAGCAGGCTCCAGGCTCTGAGCTGTCCACTCAGAGCCGGAAGTAGGCCTCCAAACTCACGAACCATGAGATCATGAGCTGAGCCGAAGTTGGATGCTTACCTGACTGAGCCACCGAGGTGCCTGTCTCACCTATACTCCAAACCCAACATATCTAAACCTAGCTTCCGAATTGCAAGTATTTTCACAACTGAACCACTGATAGCTTCTTAAATGGTCAACCCAAAGCCAACCTCTTCCTCCCCGAACTATCAGCCTCTTCTTTTCTCCATTTTGCATTCTCCATTCAGTTATCCTCTTAAAAATACTACTCTGATTTTGTGAAATCCTTTACAGAACTTCTTAACCCTTTAAGGATATTTCTCTAAAATCCTTAGGATAAAATCTAAATTCCTTCACCTGGTCTGTAAGCCTTTTAAGATTTATTCTATTGGATTTCTTTTAATTCTTTAATTCTTAACAAAGGCGCATAAACTGTCTTGGCCTTTGAACTTGTGCTTTCCTTTGTCTGGAACACTATCCCTTTATCCTCTATCCAACATCCCATTTATCTGGGTGACACCTACATATTCTTCAGTTCTCAGTTGAGATTCTTTTCTTCAGGTAGACACAATGTGTCTTCCTTACAATTTTGTCATACATAGGTAGGGACTTTGTTCCTCACACTACCGGTATAGCACCTGGCTTAGGGTAGGTGCTCAGTAGACTTGCTGAATAAATGAATCTATTTATAAAGATGACAGAGGCCAAAAAACGTATCATTAGCTTAATTTTAACATTAAGTTGAACATTAGCTTATTTATCTATTTTTAAGTATTTTCTTCAAAATAGAAGACATCCCGACCTCAAATGAACAACCAAATGTGAGAGCCTTTCAGTTTGTTTTCCCTAGGTTATAAGCTAACAAGAAAACTAAAACTAGTTAGAAGAATATATGATAAAGTCAGAACAGATACTGATTGAATGAGGGGGAAAAATCCACAAAATGATATAGTAAAAATTATATTTGCTTTAGGAAGCCAAGTTTCTAATGCTTTGGACTCATCCCATGAATTTAAATCACTTTAGTTTTTTTCTTTTTTATTTTAGGCAAAATAATTTTTGAGATGCTAATTTTTAATCTGTCCTTTGTATTTTCCATGCAGACACAAATTCCTTTGAATTACTTGCCTCAGGGATTTTGACAAATGTAAGGGCAAGGTCTGCCTGTCTTTGTAACTTAAAGCTTCCAGACAGGGAAGAAAGTAAGCTACATTTGGGAGTAAGAGAAAGAAAAGGAGTGTCTGAGATCACAACTAGAGGGAAAGGGAACAGATTGCCACAGACATAAGGAATATGTCAGAGTCTGGCACAAACAGGGTATGTCACTGTGAAGAGGGAAGGTGAATTTAGGGAGACTCCCTGAGGAATGAGGGAGTCCCACCTTCCCAAATAGCTCTATGATTTAGCACAGCAGAATATCTTTTGAGCTTTTGGACTTGAGAGACAAAAGATCCTGTTCACTTGAATCAAGGGCACAATCATCAAGAGCATGGACAACACAACAGAGGGGCTTTGTGGCATATTTTACCTCGCATAAGACATCAGACTTTTAGTAGATTATCTGTATGAGAGGAAGGGACAGTAACTGACTGAATTTCCTGTCAGTCTGGTGGGATGGGAATTAAGTGTCAATTTAATTTACTTTAGACAAGAATATATATTTCATGCATACCTGAACCTGTAAACTAATATTCAGATGTTGTATATATTTTTCAACTTTATTATCCATAAATTCAGAATATGAAATGCTTCTCTAAATTCCTGTTCAAACTTGTAAACATTACAGGTATGTAGGAAAGAATTTTTCAGTAAGGGATCACCTCAACAAATGTAAATTTAAACTGTAACAAAATTTTTACTTTCTGCCTTAACTATTTCTTAAATAAGATGAGGCAGTTATAGAAGATTAATTTTACCAATATAAATTCTTAGTCAATTTATTTTCACCTTAATAATAGACAGAAATAAAGCAAAATGCCTAGAATTCTTTTCTTTTAATGAAGGATCCTAGAGGAGAGATGAGTAAGATTTTTATAGTAAATTTAGCATTTCAAGTTCAACCCTCAATCATATACATATGATTATACATATTATATATATTCATATTCATATTCATGTACTTATTTTTGAAGATTGATTGAGGCTATGAAAGAGCCAAGAGGAAGGACTTGGTGAGAAATAACATCACATTTTAGTTTAGAAGTTAACTTTTTTCAATTATTCACTGACCTAAAAATCAATATTTTCTCCCATTGTAATCACTATAAATTATAAAAATGAAGCACAGACATTCTCTTGAAGGTGAGGAACAATGTGAAATATTTCAATCAAATGTGTAATAGGTGAAAAGCTAATGTTTCTTCTGTGATAATTACTGTGTAAGTTGCAATCCAAACTATTTACATACAATACATTGCCACTATTTGTAATGCATTTCCCTCAGAAATATAGTATTATATTCAGTGTGTTCAGTTTTTAATGTTAATTACTAATTAGCATTAAATTGATCTGCCATGTTATCATGACCAAATGCATTTGCATACAGAAAATAGAATGCAGGGGCACCTGAGTGGCTCAGTGGGTTAAGCATGTGACTTGATTTTGGCTCAGGTCATAATCTCTCTGCGCTCCCCTGCCTGTGCTTGCTCTCTTTCTTTCTCAAAAAAAAAAAAAAAAAATTAAAAAAAATAAAAACAAAATAGAATGCAAAAGATATATTTTTTGAAAAAACATAACACATTGCTTTGTTCTAGTCTTTATTTTTGTTTAAATCACTTAGCAGTGGAAACTTCTGTTTAGTAAAATGAGATAATGACACCAGGGTGGCTCAGTTGGTTAATTGTCCGACTCTTGACTTTGGCTCAGGTCATGATCTCACAGTTCATGGGACTGAGCCCAGCATGGGCTTCTCTCTCTCCCTCTCTCCCTGTCCCTCCCCACTTGTGTGTGCTGTTTCTCTCTCTCTCAAAATAAACATTAAAAAAAGAAAAACGAGATAATAATTAACAGTGTGCATTTTCCAGATAGACTATGAAGATAATTATGCTCATAAAAGAGTAATATAAAAGTCACTGTAATAATTAACTACTATATTTGGAAGCTACACACTGATTATTTTCTAAGAAATTAGCATATTTTATATAAAATGTATTATTAGTCTGTGGAACTTTTTTTCTTGAACTCCTTAGTTAAAGCAAAAATTAATTAATAATTCAAAGTAAAATCTTTACTACTAGTATTACATAGTACTAGTAGTAACATACCTACCTTTCTTCTATAATACATTAACATCCTTACCTTTTTTCTATAAACACTGTCTCATGAGGTAATTACTAATGCACAAAAATCCTGTGCCTTATCCATGCTTTTACAGAGAAGTATGCAAAATGGATTCCCATCTCTACTCTAAACTTTACTGGGCTGAATTACAGGGAGATGTTGGATTATCTACCTACACAAACTGCATTCTTCCTGACATGCCCCCTCATTGAACCAGATCCCAGTCATGCATGATACAAGCAAGAAATGTAGACCAAAGGAAAACAAAAAGAAATCTGCCAAAGTAAGAAGAAAGACAAAAGTTAAGAGCTAAATGGCGCATTAAAATTTTTCCCATCTTCATAAGCGGACAAACCATATCATGTACCCAATTGCTCAATCCCAGAAATTAGGAGACCTTTTTTATTCCTCTTTCTTTTTTCATAATCTCTGGCCCCAAAATAACCCATCATTAATTTGAGTATGCCTCCAAAATATATTTTGAATCCAGCGGCTTCTTTCCGGTTTCATTACCATCAACCCAATTCTCTTAGTTACAGATCTCTAATATAATCTTACTAATTTTTCTTCTTGCATTTATTTTTGCCTCCATTTGACTCATTCTCCATATATAACAACAAAGTGGGAAACTACAGTGTAATTTGTATAATTAGTCATCTCTGCTTAAAACCTCACAGTGTTTCCCCATTGCACTTCAACTTAAATTGGCATTTTTACCACATCCTACAAGGCTCTGCTTAGCTTGGCTTCTGCATACTCTCCAAACTCATCTCATAACAGACTCTCCTTACCTTGGGATGCTCCACCTACACTGGCCTTCCTTCTGTTTCTTAAACAAGCTATGCCTTTGTTCTGATTTATAACATGTGCTAAACAGTTTTGCAAAATATTTGTAGCAATTTGCTTGCCAATAGCAGTAAATGGTAGTGTGGGTTGCATGTAAGAATTATTCTCTTCAGTCATTTTGGTAGGTGTATAGTTGTGTCTTATTGTGATCTCATTTTGCATTGCTCAGGTGACTGGTAAAGCACAACAATGTTTTTTATGTACGGAGGATACTTGAATACCTCCTTGGTAAAGGTCATGCTCCAATTTCCTGATCATTTTCTCTTTGATTATCTCTACTTTTTTCTTCTGGATTTGTAGAAATTCTTCATATATATTGTATGTAAGCCCTTTGTCAGTTATTATGCTTATATTTTCACACAATAACTGTTTTGATGAACAAATTTTTAATTTTGTTATAATCCAGTTTATGAAAATTTCCCTTTGTGGTTAGTGCTTTTTGTTTCATGTTCTAAAATCCAATTTCCTAAAAAAAATTAATTGATGTTAAAAAAGGTATTTCATCAGTCAATTAAAGCCGCAATAATGCTACACAATAAAGTAATACAAAATTCAGTTGTTTACAGATAATCTATTCTTGTTCAGAGGTCTACAGGTTAGCTTTGATTTGGCAGATTTAGGCTGGGCTCCAATGGATTTGGCTCTAAACTAAGGCTAGATCTATGTCTGCTTCATGCAGGATTTAAACCAGTGAGCTGGCTACCGCTGTTTTGTTTTGTTTTGTTTTTTTCTCCACAGTGATGACAGAGTTTTAGAAAGTGAGTACATTTCACACAGCTGCTCATTTCATACCTACTTATAACCCATTGAGCAAATCAAGTTACAATGGCTGAGTCCAAAATTAAAAAGCAGGGATGTACCTTCTAACACTGACAGAAGGAACTTCAAAATCACATGACAAAGATAATGAAAAATAGTTGGGAATAATAATGCAATCTACCTCAGGCATTCTCTTATGCTGTCTTCTACAACCATTCTTTTTTAGATCTTGTGGTAGGTACAATAATGGTCTCCCAAAGATGTCCATCAGGAACGTCACCAGGAAACTGTGAACATGTTACTTTACATGGTATTGAGAACCTTGCAACTGTGATTAAATTAAGGGTCTTGAGATGGGTAGACTAGCATGAATTATTAGCCAGTATCATACAGGTGGGACCAATATAATCACAGTGACCTTTTAAAGGAAAGAGAAAATCAAGAGTCAGACAAGGATATGTGAAAACAGAAGGAAGGTTGGAGTAATGAGAAGCCCTGAGCCAAGGAATTCAGGAGGGCTGCAGAAACTGGGAAAAGCAAGAAAACATATTTTCTCCTAGAACTTCCATAAGATATGCATGCAGTCTTTCTGATCCATTTTGGATTTCTGACCTCCAGATACATAAATTAATAAGGTCATTGTTTTTAAGCTACTAAGTGCGTGGTAAATTGTTTTAGCAACAACAGAACACTAATACAGAAATATAATTTACCTGGAATTTATTTTGATAGTATTACACAGATTTTTTTAAATTTTTCACATCTGGGTATATGTGTCCTTTGTGGGTGCAGAAGTTTTGTATCTTGCAAATCTTGTGTTGGATCTGTTCTGTTTTATTTTTATTTTTACAATTCTGAATGCTAATGTAAATATGTTATAATTTTGTTAAATATATACTACTGTATAAGGAGATAAATTTGTGTGCGTTTGTATTGACTTTGAATAAAGCAATCTTGCTGTATAACATGAGTTAATCTCATTGGTCTGGATAGAGCACATGTTTATTTTCAGAGATGCCTGGAGTACAATGGTGACCCTTGACCAATTTTATAGAATATATTACCTAAAGGTAATTGATATTTTGTAATATTACATTACATGATATGCAATTGATATTATGTAATGTGAGTCTGTGAGCTTTGGGGATGGGCGCAGGACACACAAATCCGTCAGCATTGCTTATTAATAATTATTAGATTTATGATTTGCACCTGGTTTTGGTGGAGCGTGGGGAATTTCTATACTTGAGACTGGTCTTAGGGTGGAATGAGGTTCTTGACCAGCCCCTTGTTAGAGACCCACCATAAGATAACTGTGGACTTCCCAAAACTAAAATGCTTTGCACATGTATCAGTGGTGATCTGAGACATGTAAACAGAAGTATGTACTAAATGACTCAGTGCAGACAGGACACAGAAACCAGTACTTGAGATCTCTGAACTAGTGTTGTGATTATAAACTCAATCCTGTGAGTCCTTTCAACACTCAACCACCCCAGGTAATTATTGTGCAATTAATAGACTCGGTAATCTCACTTATTAGTTTTTATAATTTACATGTCAGTTATGTGTACACAATTATACCGTCAGCAATAATTATAGGTTTTTCTTTTCAAATTTCATACACTCTGTTTTTCTTGCTTTATTGCACTGACTATGATGCCCCCAGTTCAATGTTGAATAGAAGTGGTCCCAGCAGGCATCTTCCCCTTATGTAATCTCAGAGGATAAATGTATACTATTTAACAATTAAGTATGATTGTTGTAAGTTTTGTAAAGATCCTTTATCAGATTGAGGAAACTCTCTCTCTTCTTATGTGGCTATTTTTCAAAAACCATAAATAGATATATAATTGTAACAGATTTTTATTCTGTATTTACTGAGATGATCATATAATTTTTCTCTCATTCTGTTAACGTGGAGAATTAGATTGTTAAAACAACTTTGCATTCCTGAAATAAGTCCACATTGGTTGAGATAATCATTTTTATACATTGCTGGATTTGGTTTGTTAGCAATTTGTTAGAATATTACTTCTACATTTGTGAGTGAGATTGGCTGTAAACTGGCCTAGACTTTTTCCACCATAGATAGATGCCCATAATAAAAGTATGGATCCAAATGCTGGGCTGGCTCTCTGAATTTTTCTCTCAAAGATATTGACCTTGTAATTATTCATTGCCTGTTACAGCTCTCCTAAGCCTTGAAAAATGTGCCTTTGATGTGTTTTCCAGGTTTTTTTGTTTGCTCTCAGTTGAAGATCAGGCCTGAAATACAGTCCATCATTACTGGAACCAAAATTCATTCCTTTCATATTTTTCACAGAATTCTTATACATATTGTCATTTTTTGTATCAACTAAATATTTGTATTACTAGTGTTCCAGAATCTCATTATTTTATTTCCTAACAGTAAAATTAATTATATTTGTACACTTTTTTCTAGCCAGTTTTCAGAGCTCTCTTGCTAGTTTTAATAACTCTTTAGTTAATTAAGATTCATAAATAATTGTGTTCCATGTCTCAAATACATGTCTGTAATTTGAGTTCCATGCCTTATTGAATTTGCAAGAAAATTCACAAGATTAAACGAGAAAGCTAAAAACCAATATTAACATTTTGATCCTGCTTATTAATGGGGGTGCTTTCAAGGTTTTACTATTAATTGGGATGCTGGTTCTTGATTTGCAATGGATATTATATAGTGATACTAATGTATCTTATAAACCCTAGCTAATGATTTTTCTAATTAAATAAATCAATGGCACCTTATATTTTGTTTTCTATGGCATGCCTTATTAGAACCAATGGAGTTTATTGTACCATTTTTCTTCTTCAACCAGTTTTTGTGTGTATGTATTACATTTCTCACAATTAAATAAAGTTGTGTATTGATAAAGTCAAGAGAATGAAGAAGATTTCACCTGCTTGTTTGATTTTATTGTGTGGAATCCATTTCAAGACTAAATCCTTCAGAATTCAAGGACTACTTAAAAATACTTTAAATATTTGTTTTTAATTTAGACTCATAAAAAAGTGTCTTTGATAAAGTTGTTTTAATTTGCACTCTATAAATGTAATGTAATAAAAATAAAACCTTGGATGTTATATTACTAAAATGTTTAAAGCCAAAGTCTGTGTTTAAAGAATAATCATAAAGAAAGATATTTATTTTACATTTTTAAAATTTATTTCATTTATTTATCTTAACTGTTTGATTTAATTAAAATTAGTGTGTTATAAAAGGGAAATAAAAGGGACTACAATGAATCTAAGGGATAAAATAACACACTTTAGAGACAAATCTCAAATTCTTATCTTTTCAAGGAGACACAAATACCCTACATAAAGGATGCATTTAGTCCTTGATGCTTTATCTTGCATCTGGGAAAAAAGCAATCTTCATATCAATTGATTCTTTAATGAACTAATAGTGATGATAAAATACTTCAATCTAGTGATGCAAACAAATATCTTAAATTCATTCAAACTGCATTAAAAATTGTTTTAAAAAGTTCATACACGGTCAAAACTTAGAACTCTGGGTGGTTTGGAGGTCTAGATATGACACCTCTAGGACCAAAGAATTAGTAACTAAAACTATTTTTTCCTTCACGCAATATTAACGAGAATGAAAAGAGACAAGTTTCCATGCACACAAGCATTTGAAAAAGGAAAGAAAAAGACACTCCAACATTGTGAATGCTCCCTCCCTTTTGGACTCTCTTTTCTTTTACATTTTTATTTGCAAATAAACCAATGCCCCACCCTGGGCTCAGCTCGTATTAAATATAACCAACTGGAGTCAACACACAAACACTCAGACTCTTACAAGATGTTTTTCTTCCTTCCAAGTTAACTAAATAGTACCAAATATTTTACCTCTGTATAACAAATCCCCTGCCCTGCTTCCAGTAGTAGATTCCTCAAAACCCACCACTAAGCTAATGTTTCTTCCCTCACCATCTTTTTTTTGGGTAGGGTGTGGTAACCATATCTTGGTACTTGTTCAGATTTCTACAGGAAAAGAGAAATCACTTTAAGATTGTCAGGCAAGAAAGGATTTAATATAGAGTACTGATTGTTTATAAAGCCTCGGAAAATAATGAAAACTTGAAGAGCTAATAAAAACACTATTGACAAACTCTGATTCCTGCAGCACAAAGACCGTAAGTGAAAAGAGAATGCCCAAGAGGTATTATAAAAACTCACATCTGCCCTCTGCTGAAGCTTTTGTGCCTGCTTGCTAATGTCAAGTAAACAATAAAGCTTTTCCTTCTTTTTTGTCTTCTGGGTCTGGCAAAAGGCCTTTCCCTTGGTAGAATCTAAACCAGATCTCTGCAGGACAGTGTGTGGGCTAAGTGATGGGCTAAGTAGAAACAGAAGGGTAAAGCACATGTTCAAAACCTGGGAGATGAGAATAACTTTGGACTTCTTAAAAGCAACACTGGAGGTAAAAGGTAGTACTAAGAATGACAATATAGCTAACATTTAAATGGAAGATCCTATGTATTTCAGGTACAGTTCTATGCATATTCTAATGTATTTGATGGAGAATGGTCTTTAGTATACATATAAAACACATGTACATATATACTTGTTTAGGTTTATTCATTTATTTTGAGAGAGACAGAGACAGCGAAAGTGGGGTTGGGGGGTGTGAGGTGAGAGGGGCAGAGAGAAACAATCCCAAGCAGGCTATGTGCGGCCGGTGCAGGGCTCAAACCCACAAAGCTGCGAGATCATGACCTGAGTCAAAACCGAGAGTCAGATGCCTAACCAACTGAGTCACCTAGGCATCCTACAATGTTTTTACATTTTTAAAATTTTAATTGTGGAAAATACACATAACATAAAATTTACCATTGTAATCATTTTTAAGTGTACAGTTCAATAGTATTAATTACATTCACTTTGTTGTGTAATGAATCTCCAGAACTTTTTTCATTTTGCACAATCGAAACTCTATACCTATTAATAACTTTCCATTTTTATCTCTCCTCAAACTCTGGCTACCAACATTCTACTTCCCCGTTTCTATAAATTTGACCACTCTGGAAACCTCAGAGTGAGAAAGTGTAAATTATCCAATTTCATTCTTCTTTTTCAAGATTGACTATTTGGGGTCAGACTTTTTCTTTTAACGCTGAGTTCTATCAATCGATCAAAGGTAAGCATAGAAAAAAGACGTTTTGAGACAAAACTTCAAAAGTTTACCTCTTATATGCTCTTCATCAGGAAGTTACTGGAAGAGTTTTTTTTTTTAATTTTTTTTTAATGTTTATTATTGAGAGACAGAGAGAAACAGAGCATAAGCATAGGAGGGGCAGAGAGAGAGAGAGGGAGACGCAGAATCTGAAGCAGGCTACAGGCTCTGAGTTGTCAGCACAGAGCCAGATGCATGGCTAGAACTCACAATCAGCGAGATCATGACCTAAGCCAAAGTCAGATGCTTCACCGACTGAGCTAACCAGGTGCCCCTCGAAGAGTTTCTTAATCAAAATATGGGGGTAAACCCAGAAGGCTAAGACAAGATCCAAGAAATAGCTGATCTAATAGAGGATAGAAGCAAAATTCCCAGGATGATAATGAAGGGAAAACCCATGACAATAGAACAGATTTAGAGAATAATCAGATAACATTGGAATAGGACAATAGGACACCCTAGTAAGGTGGGGGTGTGGATAGAACAAGTAGATTATCTATCAGATATGATAGACATGTTAAAACCGTTTTGATGGACAATTCACAGTTATTGGAAAGGGTATATTAAGACTTAGCCAGAGACACAGAGAATACTACACAAAAGAAAAACAAAAGTTGCACTTATTAACTCTAGGTCAAACAGTTTCATAAGAAAGGAAATATTATTTTATTAAACCATTTGGCTCAAGTTAAAAAAATAAATCATTATAGTTATGAAAAAAATTGTGATAAAAAATCTAGAAAGTGGAAACGGAAAGATAAGAGAGGACATAAAACAAAATTCTCATCTATAATCATAGGAAGTCAATGGATGATAATACACATCAATGAATCAAGAGATAGCAGTACTTGGTTATTTTAAAAATATGGTGATAAATTGCAGCAGAAATAGTTAAAGAGTTAAGTGTTACTCTGGAAAATTGAAAATGGGAGGAAGTGATATTGAGTTCTGGTTTAATGTTGTAAATTTATTATCTTATTTTATGTTTTAACCATTCGTGTACATGTATCCCATTTACAATTAGAAAAACTTAAAATATTCTAGATTGGTGTTTCTATATTGTAACATTAAAATTAATGAAGACTGATAAAAACAGCATATGCAAATACAGTTTGAAAAATCCACTGCTTTCAAGGATAGAATTCCATTTTTCCCACATTCAGAAAATCAGACAGTTTACCAAAGAAACAAACCAAACACCATACAGACTTTGCTCTAGGCAGGTGCAGCCATAGAAAGCAAACATTAACGTTTGTCAGGATGGAGAACCATGCAACATAGTTGGCTGAATTTGCTTTTGGGAATGTTATTATGGGACACACACACACAAAATCACAATTTTTGATATTCCATTTTCCCTGCAGGGCTAAATTATATGAAAACAAGTGGTGCTTACTCTTGGACTCCAGATTATTCCATTGTTTATATGTTTTTCATTTATTGGTTGTTATTTTTTCCCCTAATGTTTAGGAAAAAAAATCATGCAAAACCATTCTTGGGGCTGCCAAGTGTTACTAAGATTGAATTTGCTTCCATAGCAACAGACCCGTTATCATGATAGCTCCTGGGCACATGTAACAACTTCAACCCGTTAAATGGGAACCTGCAGGCAGGATTTCGCATAAACTTCCACTGTTGCAGAATACTCGTGTTTTCTTTGCCATGTTTTATTTTCAGTTCACAGGGACCATGAATCCATGTTCAATTTCCATCATTTATATTTCTTAATGATAATAATTTATTTCTTTTTTTAGTTCATGTAAATGCCCTGAAGATTAAGCAATCCATATAGTGAAAATAAAAAGTTACATAAAACTATACACACCTATTCTTTCATATCCATTGTTGCTTGATCATCTTAAAGGTCTTAGTGATGTTTAGTATATTTGTTGCCCAGTTGATATTTATAAACAGCCTCATTTTAAATTTTTATGTTCATATTAGGGAAAAAAGGAATTTTAAATGCATTAAACATTTTGGTTCAAAAATTGAAGAATGTTATCAGTTTCTTAAGGTGTCAAGAGTGGGAAGTCTCAATTCTTATAAAATACAATAAGCTATAACCACTATTATTGAACAACTTTTGCTTGTTTTTTCCAAACATATGGAAATACGATGTTATCAGTTGAGACGGTGAGGATTGCAGAAGGGACAAATTTGGAGGAAGGGTTAAGGTGAAAATCAGGACAGTTTTAAATAACCTAAGTCTGATGTCCCTAATCAGATATCTGATCAGTTTCTAAATAATTAAATCCATAATCTGAAGTTCAGGAAAAAGGTCAGGCCAGGGATCTAAATACAGCAATCACCAGCAAATAGCTATCATTTAAGGTCATGAGGCTAGATGCGTTACCAACGTTTGGAGTATATGAAGAAAAGAATGGAAAATAAAAACGTCTATGGATCGAGCCTTAGAGCTTTCCAAATTTTAAGGATGAGAGATGAAGAATATAAAACAGCAAAGAGACTAACAAGTAGTAGCCAGAGAAATGGAAAGAAAACCTGATGTATGGTGCTAGAAGACAATTTTATTTATTTATTTTTAAGGTTTTTAATGTTTATTCATTTTTTGAGAGAGAGAGAGAGAGACAGACAGAGAGAGAAAGAGGGAGGGAGAAAGCGGGGGAGGGGCAGAGAGAGAGGGAGACAGAATCTGAAGCAGGCTCCAGTCTCTGAGCTGTCAGCACGGAACCCAAGGCCAGGCTCGAACTCACAAACCACGATATCATGACCTGAGCCAAAGTTGGACACAATGGACCGAGTCACCCAGGTGCCCCTAGAAGCCAATTTTAAAAAGTATTTAAAAGGCAAGTAATCAAATGGCATCAGTGTTGCTGATAGGTCAATAACTGATAGGTCAGTTATTATTATAACTTGTAGCAATTCGAAGGCCACTGCCAAATTTGATGAGATGCTTTGATAAAGTAGTAGCGATAAAGTGGTTGAAGTTGGTTCAAGAGAGGATTCAAAGAGAGAAGGCAGGAAGTATATACAAATACCCCTTTGAGAAGTTTTTCTAAAAAGGAGAATATAAAACTAGTGTAGGAGTTGGGGAAGGTGACAGAGACGGAAGGGAGGAACAATACCATGTTCACAGGCTGATGGAAATGATGAGTAGAGAGACACAAATTGCAAATGCAGAAGTGAGAAGGGAGAGAATTAGCGGAGAGCTGTCTTTCAACAGATGAGAAAATATGGGACTTAATGAATACACAATACGGTTGCCTTTCGATTAGAACATAGATGGTTCTCTCAGGGTACGTGTGGCAAAGACAAAACATATGGACAAGCAGCAAGTGTAGATCTAAGTTTTTGGACAGCTATGTCTAGGGAAGCTCATAGCAGACATGTAAATTGTTGGATAGCTGTGATGATGGAAACTTGTGGGAATTTTTCTGCTGAGTGCTCCGATTTTCTCAGTAAAATATGTAATCATGGTTAGGATGTATTTTTGTAACCATTTAAAGGGAGAGACAAAAGGAGTACAGAACACAGACTACTAATGTAAACTCCTCCCTTAATAGATCTACTCTGGGGAAATGTCATAACCATATCTTCCCTACATCTTCCAGGAAGAATTAATCAATAATTGAACTTATGGAAAAACACCACTGAATTCCCAACTAGTCTTGATTTTACTCTGCTTTCCTCACAGATCTAAAAGATTCAGCTTTATTATTTCTAGCTCTGAAACCTACTGACAAACAGTTTAAGGATAAAAGAGGCTATTAGGTTTCATTTCCAAGCCTCTGATTTGACATGAAAATGTAGAATATTGAGATTTCTTCCTAGGAAATGTAGTTCATTTTTATTCTTGAATAAAGAATTGGAGCACCTACGTGGCTCAGTTGGTTAAGCATATGACTCTTGATTTTGGCTCAGGTCATGATCTCAGGTCCTGAAATCTGAGTCCCACGTCAGGGTCTGTGCTGGGCACAGAGCTTAAGATTGTCTTTCTCCCTCTCCCTCGGCCCCTCACATGGAAATAAACAAAGGTCTATAAATCTATAGCTATCTCTATATTCATTCTTTCCTTCAATCTTCTGAACAAAGCCATCTCATTCACTTTTGAGCCAACAAATTAACACATACATTAGCAGGTATCAAACATACATTAGATTTTTAACAAATGTTTGTTGAAATTAATGTTTTGTAATTTTTATTATATTAAGATAAAATATGGGTTTACAGTGTGTATTTTCCTTTTCTATGTACAGGCTGTTTGGGGGTAGGAATTTGTTTTAGTAATTTCTTAGAGATGATCTATGTTACTAAAAATATTTAAAATAAAAAAAAAAAGCAACAGAAGTCCTTAGACATTCTATACTCCTGAAAAGTATTTTAACTCTTACTAAGTACATGCAGGAATTATGTCTTTTAGTTTATATTATTTTTATCCATAGATTTTTGTCTCTCCCTTTCTATCTTCCTCTTTTTTCTTCCCCTGTTCTCTCTTACCCTCTCTCTTCTTTCTTCCTTATAGGGTAGAAGAGTAAATGCAAATTCAAACCAGGGAAAAATATAAATAAAATTACTTTAAAATGCACCTATGCTATTTCTCATATATATAGACATTTTTCTAATCTTTTTATGAGGATTATTTTTCCTTTGAGATATTCCTTTTGAGGAAATTACTTTCCTTTAAAACATAAAGCTTATAGGTATAATTGTATCCATATTTCTTTAAAAATTGGGAAATATCAAGGGATGTGTTACACTGGAAGACATACTGATAATAAATTTATCTTCATCAAAATATAGCAGCTCTACTTTAATGCAATTTTTTTCAAAAAAGCAACCTTAAGTTTTATAATTATTAAATATGAACTGGATCATGAAAAATGAATGTACTTTCTAATATTATTTACCCCCAATGAGGATGGAATATTTAGGTTCCTTATCTCTCTCTCTCTCTCCCATTCTCTCTTGCTACATATATACACATACACATATATAAATATACACATTTTAATATGTATGTATACATACATGCATAAACACACCAGTATATGTACATGCACACACATGTATAGGTACCTGCACATATACATGCATGTCTTCACATACCTATACATTCATAGCTGTGCACACAGCCACACACATACATACATGTGTGCATATGCACACATATGCATCTGTGTGTATATATGCGTGTGTGTGTTTTCATGTATGTGTACAAGTATGTGTATGGGTAACTATATAAATACATATGTTTGTAATTTGTTAATTTGTGCATGAATGTATGTGTATGTATACATATATATTTTTATATATACTCACACATAAATGATGTGAGTCTCTACTTGTGTGTGTTTATTATATAGACAGATGCACACATACATAAGGTACATGACTCTTGGATTTATATACATCCCCCTAATTACAGATGTTAACAAGTTTAATCACAAGGGATGTTTTATATACGTAACCCCTAAGCATTACAACAGTTTCTGACAAGGCAATGTATATACTACATAATTGTATATTTATAAAATCTAAAGAAATTTCAAATAGTGGAAATCCATTATGACATTTCCTTTTATTTGATGTCTACATTTCATGAGATTATGGAGTCAGAATTGTGTCATAGGTATCCTAACCAAGTGTCTCCTGCAAGTGGGAGTCTTTTATAAAATGCTTAAGACCTTCTTGTGTCTCCATTTGTATGATACCTAGATTAGCAGTCTCAAAGTGAAAGATTAAAAAGGGTACTTTTTTTCTCAAAAAAATCTTAGTGAAAGGTAAACGATCTTTGGATAGGCAATTTACTTTTTCTGCAGTGTTAGATTATTTTGGAGATAATAAAGGAAATAGTCTGGGTGTCCTGCTTTAATCACACTGCTATGAATTTTTATTTCTTTAAATAACAAGAATACATACACGTTGCTATGATCTGAGTGTTTGCATCTTCCAAAGTTAATACATGAAAGTTTAATACCCAACATGACGGTATTAGGAGGTGGGGCTTTTGATGGGTAATTAGGTTATGAACAGAATTAGTGCCATTATAAAGGAGACCCTAGATTGCTCCCTTGCTCCGTCTGCCATGAGATGTTATAGTAGAAAGATCACGCTATGAACCAGGAAGTGAGATCCCATGGGACGCTGAATTTGTTGTCACCTCGATCTTGTGCTTCCCAGCCTCCAGAAACCATAAGAAATAAATTTCTGCTGTTTATAAGTTAGTCAGTCTAGGATATCTTGTTATGGCAGCCCAAATGGACTGAGACACACACACACACACACACACACACACACATAGATATAAATATACAGATATATAGATACAGGTATACAGATACAGATATAGACATAGAATAGGCTTTGTAGCTTTGTTAAGCATCATTAGCATGACGCCAAGTGATACTGGTAATTGATCTTTGTCCTATTCTAACAGCTCTGAGTCTAGGAAAGCGCTTGGCCTAGGCTCTGTCAGCACAGAGAACGGTGAGTGATAAATGTGGGCTGAACACAGGCTCATGGGCACTGTATGAAACAGTCTGTTGCCATGATGTACACTGAATAACGCCCAAACTGATGAAGTACCCCTGGCTCGGATGTGGAGGTCCCCAGCACATATCCACATATCCTCTGTGAAAAACTATTCCAGACTATGACTAGAAGGCGGGGCTAGAAAAGCACTGCAGAGTTTCTGGAATCTCTGTTGTGAATCCTCACTAATTCAGACAACTCTTCCATAAAGTCATGCTCGCTGACAAGATATAGGAGTGGGAATGCCTTTTCAAATTTTTGTGCTTGCCTGTGGATCTTGGTATTTGGTATTTGGACTGCACATATTTTTCTCTATCTTCTAGAGAAGCAGATTTTGTTTCACTTATTCAAGTAGTGTCTGTAGCTAGCCTTTTGATCTACATCTTCCAAAAATATTTGCAAAAAGATAATATGTAAAAGGGGATTCTTAGAAATAAGGTACTAAAGGGGTACGTGGGTGGCTCAGTCGGTTGAGTGGCCGACTTCGGCTCAGGTCATGATTTCACAGCTCGTGGGTTCAAGCCCTCCGTTGGGCTCTGTGCTGACAGCTCAGAGCCTGGAGCCTGCTTCTGGTTCTGCGTCTCCCTCTCTCTCTGCCCCTAACCCACTTGCATTCTGTCTCTCTCAAAAATAAATAAACATTAAAAATTTTTTTTAAAGAAATAAGGTACTAAAATATTTCTGTACTGCAAAATATTATAATATAGGTAAAATAAATGACAATACATTTAATAAAATGAAGAAAAATCATATAAAATGAAGTACTATAAATAAATAGCATTTAATATAGCTGCATGAATTCTCTATGCAAATATAGGCTAGGATGGTCAATTAAATTTTCTCAAGAAGAATGGGACTTACATAGTTTTGATATGTTACTGAATGAAGAAAAACATAAAATTGGTAGAAACAAACTGGGTATATCTTTTTTTTTTAATTGTTTTTGACGTTTATTTATTTTTGAGAGACAGAAAGACACAGAGTGTGAGCCGGGGAGTGGCAGAGAGAGGGGGAGACACAGAATCTGAAGCAGGCTCCAGGCTCTGAGCTGTCAGCACAGAGCCTGACACAGGGCTCAAACCCATGAACTGTGAGATCATGACCTGAGTTGAAGTTGGACGCTTAACCGACAGAGCCACCCAAGCACCCCCAAACTGGGGATATCTTAAAAGCATGGATCCATTAGAACCTCTGGGCATAAACACACACAGAGTGGATAAGAAAACAAGGAAGGTTATTAGTAGCTAGAGTGGAAATAGTGGAATGTAAAGTTAATAGAGAAATAATAGTGAGAAAATATGGCGACTTATTCTTAATGTTCGGACTTCAGATTTAGCACTTAACTGGCAGACAGTAGGGAGCAACTGGCAGTTGTTGCCTGAATGAGGTAACATGGAGCTACAGCAGATCCTGTGATGTGCTACACAGATCCTCCTTCGGGGCTGAAGGATCTTTTTCTCCAAACTTCAAGGGATATTCGGTACAAAGAACACCCAGTTCTCATCCCGAGTTGGGAACTGCCTTTGCTGAATGGAAATGCCTGACCCGGGCCAAATTCTCTTCCTGAAGCAATTTGCATCCAACTCCTGGTCCATGGTAGTGTAATTTTCCTGCCCCAGAGTGTGACAACACCGAAGGGCTGCCTCAGCTTCGCCTGATTTGGCCAAGACTTTCACTGAGATTACACCATAGCCCAAATATCTGTTCTTCTCAATCTTGCTTCCTTTCCTTCTCATCCACATGAGGTAACCCCAAAAGCACTTCCCAATAAACCTCTTGCATGCTTGCATGTTTCAGAGTCTGCCTCCCGGATCACTTAACTTGTGATAGGTTCCAAAGTGTTATGCAAAAGGTAGAGTCAGAAGTAGTTAGCAATAACATAGCAAGTTTATTGTGGGGAATATATATTTGAAGATTTAAGAGTAAACCCTTATCACCCAAAATATTTTCTCACATGGAATTCATTGAGGTATAAAACTTTAGAACTGTGTATCCAGATACTTGGGCCCTTGTATTTACCTAATCCCTAAGAAAAGGTCACTAATAAATTATCAGAAGGTTACATGACCCATTAAAGACTGAGAAACTGTATGTGTTGGTTGCAGGGTAATTAACTGGTGCCAGAAAAGAGAATAAAACGGGGGGGGGGGGGAGTGGAAAAGTGTAACATTTTGCTCTTTTGTAGGGGTCATTATTCTGCACTGAGTAACTTTGTTTGCCAAATGGCTCATTTTGTTCATCTACTAATGGCTAGTAATTTTTCTTGGGAAGTCTTACAGATTTCTGGGAATGAGACTATATGGGTGGGAGAAATAAAATGAATGTGCCTCTGGCTTAATTCCTTGTTGGACAAAGGGGAGAAGCATAGGTGCTAGGTTGTTGTTTTGAATGTCTCAAGATGTTAAGTCTTTCAAGGAAAACATGAGAGGAATCCAGCCTGGGGTGGGATTTTTTTTTCTTCTCTTTTATTTGTTAACCTTGTTCACAATGTCTTTTTTTGAAATAGGCGAGAAATAGATTTTAGCTCCTATGGTGCTATAGAAACCATTATATCAATAGGTGCTTTCATGATTCTCTGAGAAAAATTAGATTTAATCTTCTTTTAAGTTACTCCATAGTCTTGAAAGAACTACTAAAAAATTACTAGAAATTGGGCCCCAAAACCGATAACACATGATGTTTGATCAGACCTCTGCACTATTGCTGATAGAAGCCCTCGGCTTTCTCTTGCCTGTGCCTTTTCTTACAATGTTCTACTTACCTAGAATGTTCTTAACTTTATCTCACTTCCATGGCTGTACCCAGATGTACGAGTGCTACCTCCCAGAATAATCCTTTGCTGATCTCATTAAACTCCCTTAGAAACGTATATGTACTTCTCCCTTAGAATTTGTAAGCATCAGTAATATTTAATGTATCTTTTTGAAGGCAAGATCCACTTCACATCTATCTATATTTGTATTTTTAACCACAGTGTATAATCCAGGACATCAAAAAGTGTTCATTGAATGAGTGAATGAACACCATGCTGCCCTTTTTTCAAAGTGTTATATAAGAACCAAACGAACTGGAATCAACAGTAGTACTGTAAAAGTAAAAATTCCTGGGCCCCATTTTATATCCACTCAGTCAAAACTTCTGGGTCTGAGCTTCAGGAATGTGCATTTTAACAAGTACCTCAGGCAATATTGTTTATTATCCGGGGGAACTTCTGACTCCATTGGAGAGAGAAACAGAGAGAGGTAAGAGGGAGAGATTGAGATCTTATATTTGTATGTAGATGACTAAAATAACTAGAGAAATAGGAAGAAATTAAAAATTGCCATAAAAAGTGAAATAGAAAAATAACCTTAAAAATATTCTTGGGGTAATATATTGAAAAGAAGTCATTTTTATATTTATTGTAGCAATGTTTTTACTCATGTCAGGAAACAGGTAACAATCAGTAATAAGACTAGTACTTAATGTATATTAGCATTTTTAACACATGCTTTCTTTATAGCTACAGTGTTTTGCAACTATTTCACCTAGGCATAATGTAAGGAGAATTATTTAATCTCCTTATAAACGTTCTCTCTTTAGTCGACGTTGAAGTTGCCGAAATAGGAGAAGGATCAACTTACTATATAAACTGCGCTTTCGGCTGCTTCTAAGGAAACCTGAGGGTATTTGGAACCACTGTAACTGTAACTTGAAGCATTAATTTCCCCAGGCAAATCCCCCAAATGCTTTGTAAAGAACAGTCAGACAAGCTACATGTGTCCTTAAGCAGCCTTCCTCTCAGGCTGAGGTAATACAGTTTGCCTACCCCTCCCCTGCTCAGGCTTTGGAATCCATGCTGCCCTGCTCTCAACCACCACACGTTAATCCACTCCATAGTACAATTACCTGGGGAACTTTTAAAACCATACCAATGCTTCGGGCTCCATGCTCAGAAATTCTGATTTAACTGCGCTGGAGTGGAAGCAAAACATTGTTCATCGTTGTTATTATTATTTTTTCAGTTCTCCCAAATGATCCTAAAATGTAGCCTTGGTTGAGAAACACTAACAACAGAGAAATGTTCAGGTGAAGAATAATAGGCAAGGATATATAAGCTTTACTTTGCTTTAGGAGTTAAATATCCACCCCCCACATTTCAAGCTGTAAGTCACAACACAGCCTCTAAAATATCTTACTATTCTCTTGTCTGCAGAAGAAAAGATAAATATTCCAGTTTTGATCGGCCTATACAATAGTTATATAAACCCTAAAAGAAAGTAAACTTTCTTGTTTTATTCTAAAAATCATTATCTGCTTTTGCATGCTATTACAGTGATTATGAAGACTATGTATTTGTATCTTTTGCTCAAGGTTTGGGGAAAAAAAAGAGTATCATCCTTTAGCAGAGTTTCTAAAGATTCTGAATGCCAGACAACATGTCATAAAATTTCTAATTTGTGACAGTAAGAACGTTCTGTTTTAGATCTTAGATCAGTTAAGTAGGACAAGAGAATCTGAAAAGGAATTCTTGAACTATCTGGAGGCAGTATTCAATGTTTTATATACAGTTAAGTCTTTCATAACCATCTTTATTGCTACAGTAGCCCGACAGCCCCATTTTAATGCTTACTGTATTCTTTCATTTTCCTCATTCTGCTTCTAGGTAAATTTGAAAGCCAGCAGCTCACTTTAGAGTGCCTATCACAAGGCTTTCTCCTCTTTTGGATTGGTTATTAGGCCAATGAAAAAAAAAAGCAAAAACAAACAAACAAATAAAAACCAGCACTGTTTGTAGAATTCCTTGCTTACTGTTTGTCTTCTTTTTGTAACACCTTGCTGGTTTGCTCCCATTGCTTACCAATGATAACCAGTTCCAGACTTGCTGTTGTTCTTTGAAATCCATCTGATGTCACCATCCTCTTCTCAATTATTACAATTGTGGAAGAAACGGAAGCACCTCTTCAGCAATGAACTAAACGAACTAGACCAGCAATGTACTGAGAACTGTTTATTTATTTATTTATGTATTTATTTCTGGGGTCCACTGAAAGTGCCGGTTCCTTGTTTTCAAGAAACAATAAACAGGAATTATGAGACCCATATGGAGCAAAAAGTTCCAAGAAAGGGTTGAGAGGAGGAAAAAGTCTTCCCAGGGCACAAGAGGATGACAAGGATACTGTCGGTCTTAGTCTTGGATAGGGTTGCAAAGAAAAATGGTCCTTCCAGAGATTTCACATTCCGAAGCCTTCTCAATTTCTCTCTTAATATATTCTAAACTTAAGTTTCATAGGATTCCAATAGATAAAGCCCCACCAAATAAGAGCTCAAACAAAAAATGACAAACCACATGGAACATTTCCCCCTGAGTAGAGGCAGCACACATGTGTGCACTAGTGAGCACTTGCATGTGAACACACACGCAAGGTCAAGACTCAAAAGAAATTCAGTTAATGGAATTACTCCATAGAGAATGTAAAATTTAAAAAAAAAATGAAATTTTCAGTCATTTAGCTGAAAAATTTAAATGTGAGACAGAAGAAAAACTACATATAAACATGAGTAATGAATGGAAAAAATAGAACTTCTAGAAATAGAAACTCTAATTGAAGTTTGAAAGTAAGTAGATGAATTGAAAAGCATATTTCAAAAAGCTTATAATTCTGCTTGTAAGGTTTAATATATGTAAACTGGAATTCCAGAGGAAGGGGATATCTGAAGTGACAATAAATGAGGGCTTTCCAGAATTGATGAAAAATATAATCCTCAAATTCAGGAACACAAGCTAGCTTCAGGAAGAATAGGTAAAACTATGCCCACATCTAGATATAATTTGTGCAGAACTTTGGAATCCAAAGATAAAGAGAAAAATCTGATAAGTAACCCACCAAAGAACAACACTTGGGTTGAAGGCAAAATTCCCAGTAGCGGCAACATAAACAGAAGGCAAATCTTGCTTTTGGCATCACAAAAAATTCTAGGCATAGTGTCAAACAAGTCTTTAGAAAAAAAGATATCCCAAGTGGCTACATATTAAGTCAGTAAGAGGGGCGTCTGGGTGGCTCAGTCAGTTAAGCTTCCGACTTCTGCTCAGGTCATGATCTCATGGTTCATGGGTTCAAGCCCTGTGTTTCGTCTCTGTGCAGACAGCTCAGATCTCGTAGTCTGCTTTGGATTCTGTCTCCCTCTCTCCCTGCCCCTCCCTCACCCACACTCTGTCTGTCTGTCTCTCTCTCTCAAAAATAAATAAAACATTTTTTAAAGTCAGTAAGAAATTTTAAAAATACTTTTTCCCCTGCATATTTCTGAAGCAAAAATGTACATTGATTCAAAGCTAAAATGATTTTAGGATTTCAATTCTAAAGCTCTTTGAAGGAAGTAATTCTCTTATTCACAATAAAACACTGAGAATGTTACATGGGGCCTGGATCTGGGCAGGTGATCAGTAAATATTTGTTAAATAAATGAATATATGAATGGATTATAAAAATTATATGACTATATCTCACATTAGGCATAATCTTATTAGGAAATCAATTGTAGTACATATATAACTAAATAATCTTAGATCATTGTATACTTAATTATGTTTAATTAGTTCATGATAATGTCTAGAAGAGATGGCCTTCCAGTAGATGATATATTTCAGGCTGAATGGGAAATATAAAGGAACTAAGTTATTGTTTTATTAAAAGGAACTAATTTATTGTTTTATTATTTTTCTTTCTCATGCCCCTATACTGAACCTCAAACATAGTAAGTATCTTACAAATGAACACTAAATGTCAAGTATCATTCCTATAAAGCCAAATGGACATTACCGAAAAGCTTTGTTTTCCACAAAACTACTCAATAAACAACAAGAACAACAACAAACAAACAAACAAACAAACAGGAAAAAGTGAGGCTGTGAAAGACCACTCAAAACCTATGGGATTTCATAACCAGGACACCAATAAAGGAGTAATGTTTCCAATAGAAAATACTGCCACGGCTCAGGTCATGATCTCACTGTTCGTGAGCGGGAGCGCTGCATCTGGCTCTTTGCTGTCAGCACAGAGCCCACTTTAGATCCTCTGTCCCACTCTCTCTCTCTCTGCCCCTCACCTGCTTGTGGTCTCTCTCTCTTTCTCTCTCTCTCTTGAAAACAAACAAACAAACATTTTAAAAAAAGTAACTCTTAGGCTTGAAAATTTAGAAAGAAGATGGCGTTTTTGGCTGCAATGGGAGACTTTGGCATTTGTGAAATAACATTTAATAAGATGGACAAATTTTTCATGACATATTAAGTAAAAGCACTTGGTAAATCAGTATGTATCTTATAATCTCAATGCTTGTAAAAATATTTCACATACATGCATATGCACGGAACTGGAAGAGAACACACTAAAATTATCTGCATTAGCATAATGCCTACAAATAGCAGATGTTGAAATATTAAATACTGAATGCTATTTATTATCTCTCCACTCTTTCTTAATTGCCTACTCTGACTTCCCATTTGCTTCATTTTTTAAAATTTAAAATACATATACAAACATAGAGAACAAACTGAGAGTTGCCAAAGGGGAGGGCCGTGGGTGGATGGCAAAATGGGTGAAAGGGAGTGGGAGATACAGGCTTCTAGTTATGAAATGACTAAGTCATGGGAATAAAGGCACAGCATAAGGAACACAGTCAATGATATTACAATAGCATGCTATGGTGACAAATGGTAACTATATATGTGGTGGGCATAGCATAAACTATAAACTTGTCAAATCTCTATGTTGTACACTTGAAGCTAATGTAACGTGTGTTAACTATATTCAAAAAATAAACAAACAAACATATACAGTATAATTCCAATTATAAAAGCAAAATATAGTCATTGCAGAATACCCAGGAAAATTTCAAAGCACAAAGAATGAAATAAAAATTGCCCATAATCCCTCAATTACCCAGAGGTACTCATGTATATATGTACATATATATGCATGTATTAAATAAAACCATAATATGCACCCAGTTTGTAAGTAGAAAGAGAAACATAAAGGAGTAAGAATAGAGGCATTAGTCATTAGAGATATTTAGAAGTAACTAGTTTCATTAGTGGAAAAATGCCCAAATTATAGTCTGTTTGGAGGTCAATAGCATATATCATCTGTTGTTAAAAAATAGAATATATTTTAAAATATTTACTTTCTGTCTTTAATATATTAGCAAACCACTGTTATCTTTAGCTCTTTCAAATAACTCAACAGGCTCCACTGACGATTTTTCCATTTGCTTGGAAACCATTTCCATGCACCTACAAAGCAAACTGTGATAACTCTAATGATCTGAAGTATTATAGGGCTGTCAAGTCAGTGAGGACTAAACAGTATCTAAGCACTTTTGTCAGAGATAACATAATTGTATATTTGCAGAAATTTTGTGGTTCAAATACAAACTCAGGGGAAAATGAATCTTAGAGTCTCTTGTGACATTAAGCAATTATTTAAAATATACAATTGTCTCTTAAGGATATAAGACCTTATAGCACAGCTGTTTGAGGATATCTTATGTAAATAGATTAAACAAATTTCTATTGTGTTTGATTTTCTGTAAGCCACTTTAGTCATAATTTATTTTATTTTTATTTATTCATTTATTTATATACATTTTTTAATGTTTACTTATTTCTGAGATACAGAGAGAGACACACACACACATACACAGAGCATGAGGAGGGGAGGGGCAGAGAGAAAGAGAGACAAAGAATCTGAGGCAGGGCCCAGGCTCTGAGCTGTCAGCACAGAGTCTGATGCAGGACTTGAACCCAAGAACTGCAAGATCATGACCTGAGCTGAACTCAGATGCTTAACTGACTGAGCCACCCAGTTGCCCCTAATTATAATTTATTTTAATAAATTTTATTAAGTGACCAAATGACTCCCAAAACTGATAAAAGTATAGATACATAAGTGAAAGCAAAGTTAATAGAAAATTCCATCTAAACAGGGGAAAAGTCCAAAATGAAAGTTGATGTAAGAAAATATATTAATAGATAATAATTAAGCCGTTTGAAAATTTAAAACACCCCAGACTTATATGAACTCAGTAATATTTATCTCCTCTCTTGCTGGAATTTGAAAAACAGCTTACTCTGACAATATATGATTGTTTAAAAATGAACTTGTAGAGCATCTGGGTGGTTCAGTCTGTTAAGAATTTGACTCTTGGTTTCAGCTCAGGTCATGATCTCATAGTTGATGGGATCAAGCCCCACATGGGGCTCTGTGCTGACAGTGTGGTGCCTGTTTGGATTCTCTCTCTCTCCCTCTCTCTATGCCCCTCCCTGTTTGTGTCTGCTTGCTCTCTCTCTCTCTCTTAAAATAAATAAACTTAAAAAATTGAACTTGAAGAACAAATGGTTTTAAACTCTTTATACCATTGTTACTCCTATTCTGACTTCTTTATTTTTCTTCTGTTCTATAAGAGGGCATAAATTATTGTTTGCATAAAACATTTTATACTTCATGAGAGAGGTGAAAATGTTTAGTAAGTGGCTAAAAGCAAACATTTCTAGGGTGTGTGTGTGTGTGTGTGTGTGTGTATGTGTGTGTGTGAAAATTTAAAAGCTGAGAGGATAAAAGCTATTTATAGCAGAACAGACCAAGAACACAGAACCAAACAAGGCAAAACTACTTTAAAAAAAAAAAAAAGATTTTATTGATTGACTGATTGATTGATGTTTGAGACAGAGAGAGGGAGAGTGAGATAGCAAGTGGGAGAGCAGAGGAGGGACAGAGGAAGACAGAGAATCTTAAGCAGTCTCCATATCCAACAAAGAGCCTGATGCGGGGCTCGATCCCACAACTGTGAGATCATGACCTGACCTGAAATCAAGAGTCAGAGTCTTAACCAATTGGCACCCCAAAAACTATTTTAGTATAATTAAAATTTCAAATACAGAGGTGAATTGAAAGATAGCATCACTCTACTAATAATTAATTTATAATATACAATTTTGGGGGGTTTCAATTATACTGAGAGATTCATATTCCTCTTCCTTTAGCGTAAAGGGTTCTAAGTCTGTCACTTCTCATTTTTGACATTTTCTAGTACAAATGAAAGAGGTGCTTCATCATGAGTTGATAATCCTTTTTGTGGAAATCCAGTTAAGATCCTGTATAAATTATTAAAAGCTATTTTTATCAGAATGGTGATTTCTTATAAAGAAGTTTTGCAGCATCAGCCATAGTAAATAAGATTCTATGATTAACCTTTGTTTTGCAATTTTAATCATTGGCTTTTTGGTTGATAGTTTGTTTAAAAGCTTCAGGCTGGTAATGCACAGATTAAGCTACATTTTAAAGTGTCTATCAGTGTTTTGCTTCTGGGTTCTTGAACAGACATTCCATCAAATGAAGTTTTCTTCATCATTAACACATATCTTCATTTTTAATGCCTACAGAAATCCTCTCTTCCAGCTTCTTTTATTTCTCTAAATGTTTATTTATTTATTTTGAGAGCACACGTGAGGAAGGGGCAGGAGAGGGGAAGAGACAGAATCCTAAGCAGGCTCCCCGTGCTGCCAGCACAAAGCCTGATGCAGGGCTCCATCCCACGAACTGTGAGATCATGACCTGAGTCGAAATCAAGAATCAGCTGATTAACCAACTCAAACACCTAGGCTCCTCCTTCTCTCCCAGCTTCTAAAACAAACAAATGGAAAGACAGACAAAAAAATAAATATATTCAGGGACATGCATTTCATTGGTACCTATGCCTCATGAAGATGATGTATTTGGAACAGATGTGTTGACTGTATTATATTCTCAGGTTCTCAGAGAAAGTGAATGGATATGAACACCTATCATGATCACAATGTGATCTCCCAGTCACATACAAGTTTGCAGAATGACATGTGATGTCTCACTTCAGAAATGCCACCCATTGTACCAACTCATACTCAGTATTAATAATCTTAGCTATGTTTAAAAGAATGGCAAAACTTCAGTATTACTGTCATTTTCCCTTTTTAGACTGCTTAAATACCTGTCATTGTGAAATAGATGAGCTCAATTTAAACCAGATTTTTGTATGCTAATCACATTTAACTTGTCCCTGACATTCCTCGGTCTCTTTGTTGGCATTCCCATGACAATCCATTCCAATATTTAAATAAGTTTCTATATTCTTTTTTGCTTAGGTCTCTTTTGCCACCCCCAGTCTAGGAATGGCTCTAGTAGCCATCTTCCAAAGCCTTATTTAATTTCCATCGCTGTCCCTCATGCTCTCTCTGATCACTCAATTCCACATTGACGTTGTCATTTTTTTCAACTTTTGTGATTCACCCTTTGGGATTCACATCATTTAGAATTATTTTTAATTTAGAATGTGAAATATAGAACAGACATACCTCAGAGAGGGTACAGTTTGGTTCCAGGCCACTGCAATAAAACGAATATGGCAATAAAGCAAGTCAATTGAATTTTTTGGTTTTCTAGAGCATATATAAGTTATGTATGTAGGTACACTATATTAACTATATACTGTAATCTATTGAATATGTAATACTCAATGCAATAACACTGCAATAGCATTGTGTCTAAAAAACCAACACACAAATCCTAATTTAAAAATACTTTGTTGCAGGACACTTGAGTGGCCCAGTTCTAATTTTTAGAACTGTAGATGAAGATTTTAATGACAGACTAATTACCTTTTCTCTATATATAACTTCTCATTCTGCCAGGAAATTTAAAAAAGATTATTTTTATCCTAATTCAGAATTTTTAATGAACATCTGCTTAGGTGTGTCTTTTTTCATCAATTTTTCCATCTTTGGACTGAAATATTCTTGAGATCCAAAAAATTTTATGTTAATATTTTAAAAATTATTTTCTTTTCCAGTTGTTTAAATTGATGCATCTGTTCATAGTTTTAAGCCTTCTGCCCATAATTTCTATCTCTTAATTTCTGTGCTGTTTTGACATATTTTTATATTTCATCTTCCTGTCCACAAATGTTTCAGAAGTCATCATCCACTCCTTCTATACTTACACTAAATGTTTTAAGTTCTATGTAACATTTTTAGTTCCAGAAAGTCCTTTGCATGGTTAAACTGATCCTCTTTGAACGTCCCATTGTTATTGTTGCTGCTGTTGTGTTTCAGCTCTCTCTGTCCCCTCTTGAAGTTCTATTTCACTAGATTTCAGTTTTTCTGTTGACGTATCCTTCTTGTGTTCCTTTCTCTGGCTATTTATGACTCTTATGCTCCTTTTTAATCTTGGCTTTACTTTCCCTTGAAATACAGGTTCACCTGTTCTTTCTTGGTAGCAATACCTGAACTAGAGAAACCATTAAATCACCTGTCCCTTACTGAGGTATCAGTATTTTTCCAGAATTGTTCCTAGAATTTTCTATTCCCAGAATTATCAGTTGCAAAACCTGATCTTCTCCCAGTACCAAGTGTAGGGAGGAATCAGTTCACTTGTTCAGAACCTCCAGCCTGGTGTTCAGGCTTTCCCTGCCCCATACAGCATTAATTCCTGTGTATGCTCAGGCCTTGCTGGGCCTTGTGATGGTTAATTTTATATGTCAACATGGCTAAGCTCTGTTGCCCAGATATTTGTCAAGCATTATTCTGGACGTTTCCGGGTGGTGTTTTTTTGGATAAGGTTAACACTTAAATCGGTAGACTTCAAATTAAGCAGATTACCCTCCATAATGTGGTTGGGCTTCATCCAATCAGTTGAAGAGCTTAACAGAACAAAGGCTGACTTCTGAGCAAGAAGGAATTCTACAGTGAACTGTCTTTGGACTTGAACTGCAACTCTTTCCTGAGCCTTCATTCACCCTGCCAGCCTTCCCCATCAGATTTTGGACTTGTCAGGCTCCTTCCACAATTGGGTGAGCCCATTCTTCAAAACAGATCTCTCTCCATACATATATACATATTCAAACACATATACATTTGTTGATTCTGTTTCTCTGGAGAAACCTGACTAATATAAGCCTTGGTCCCATCATCCTGGCCCTGACATCTTTTTATTTCAGGAGAGATACTTGTTATTGAGAATGATCAGAAGAACATAAAAATTGGCTCAATGATCAGAAGAACATAAAAAATGGCTCAAGAACACAAAAAATGGCTTAGTGTGCTCTAAGTGTCTGCTATATTTATTAATCCCTTATGAATAATTGCCAAAACTGATCCATAAAGCAATACTTGCTATGTTTTGTACTCTGCCTATAGGTTTGCAAGATGCTAACCATCTGAACCAAACGGAATCATCTAACACGGTGTTTGAGGAAGCCTGGCATAAGTGATTTACATCCTAGAGATAACCTAAACTGACCAGTGACTGCTCTACCCAGTCACATCCTCACTTCTAAGGCACTTTGCCTGGAGATACAATGAAGAAGGCCGTCATTAGAGACAGGAAGAGCAGAAGCAGTAGAAGCTGACTGAGATGCAGAAGATATAACTCCTCACCAGATAGGAAGAAAGAGCTTTTCTAATGGGTTGTTCCTTGCTGTGCAGCTACAAAGCCACTGGGATATTACTAGGGCCACATTGCAGGCTGTCCAACTTTCAGATTCTTCTGAAGCCCAGGAAGGTTGCCTATGTAAGTATTTTCTCCTTTTCAGCACCTTTGGTTTACTGTTAAATGTCCACAAGCTGACATTATCTGACCATGTGTCCTCTACTCCTTTCATTATGAAGGAACTAACACATCATTAAATTTAAAGAAATATTTAAAGGTATCTTCAAACAGTTCAAAAATATTACAGGGCATGTATATTTCATTTATTAAAAAAAAAGTATTGCATTGTTCTTTGCCAAATCCATTTTGTTCATTATTTTAAAAAATTGACTACAAATCTCCTTCATAAAAGAGGTAGAATTGCTCTTTTTTTTTTTTAGTAGTTAAAAGTAACACTTTAATACAATTGTTTATGAACTTGAAAAATTATTCTATAAGCATTTATTAGTTTACTAATGTTTTCACAATATTATAATTTTGTTTAAAAATAAGTTAAATACAGGGGTGCCTGGGTGGTTCAGTTGGTTGAGCGTCCGAATTCAGCTCGGGTCATGATCTCACAGCTCATGAGTTCGAGCCCCGCATTGGGCTCTGTGCTGACAGCTCAGAGCCTGGAGACCGCTTTGGATTCTGTGTCTCCCTCTCTCTCTGCCCTAACCCACTCGCATTTTATCTCTGTCTCTCTCAAAAATAAACATTAAAAAAAATAAGTAAAATACAATTTATAATGGTGTAGATTGCTGGCTAAGAGTTTATGCATGACTGCTTATTTTAACATAATAGTACATTGAGAAGGAAAATAGAATCATCTAACATATTTACATCTATAGTGCAGTCTGTATTTACTGGGGTGGGGTTGGGGGTCTCAGCTTGAGTCCAGTTGTCCCCAGTGGTGAAATTTTACTCATCTGATGAACTAGCCTAGAGGTATCTGCTGGTTAAATTTATTCTCTTGTGGGTTTTCACACATTCAGATTGTACACAAGCAAGTAGCGCATTAGGGGAAGAAAGAATATAGAACAACCAGTTGATGTCTGATATTGGTTCCCAGTCTGGTTTTAGAAACTTGTAGCTGAGTCCTTTTGACAAAAGAAGGAACTCTTTTGTATAAGGCTCTCCGGGAGAGAGTGAATTGCAAATTTAGTGCCTAGATGACAAAGTGCTACACAAAACGGAGAAAAGAGGAATTCCCTTGCCCACTTCTCTAAAGAACAACCATATGCAGGGCTGTGAAAAACACAGCATAATGCCTTAGTGACTTGATGCTGCTTTGGGAGCACTGGAGACAAGGTTCCAGTGCTGGTGGCAGTAAGATGCTGAACTTGAGTAGCAACCATCAGTTGTCAGTGTAGGGTCAGAGTAAATGAATAGGGATGTTAATGCCTCGTAAACTTGCAGTTACTTCCAGGGAGCTCAGAAATTATGGTGAGGTTTTGTAGAGAGAAGATTGGGGGTCCATACATAGTGGAAAGCAAGAGTCAGAGAAACTGAGTCATCACTATTGATATGGTCTCCATTTATACACAGGTGAATAAGGCTCAAGACAATTCAGGTTACATGCGCTATAGGTGGCAAATAGTTGAAGAAGGAAGAGTCACCAAACAGATAAGAACAGTATTTATAAAAACGAGGTTGTCCCAGAATATTGGAGTTATGCATGCCATTAATTTGAAGGGGTGTGTGTGTATGCATCTATAATATTATCACTTGATATATTTATGTAATATACATGTTTAAAATCACATGCATAATGTGACACACATATACAAATAAAATCACTTTTCTAATTTTGTTTCTTTATTTTTATATTTGACCATTATATTTTTATATTTATACTTTTATTTATTTATTTTTATATTTTTATATTTGACCATTCCTACTAATAGGGCTTTTGTGAGAAACATTGAGGCAATGTGCAAGAAATCACTGTACCCATGTTAAGGCACTATGCAGATAGAAAGAATGAAAAGAAAAAAATGCAGTATAAAGGAAAGAATAATATAGGATATGTAGTAAAAAAAAAAATGGTAGGTCTTTGTCATAAGTATGACACTGACTTTCCAAATTTGGAGAATGCAATTAGTGTCTTTGTTCTGGTTACAAAAATGCTCACAATGCATATGTCAGAAGGCTTATAAAATATTTTATCAAGTTGCATGAAATATTTCTATCATTATAAAACACAAGAAGTAAAAATTGAGCATCAATCCAATAACTTCTTTGTTTATAAGACATATGCTATAATTTCAAAAGTTATTCCTTGGGGTGTCTGGGTGGCTCAGTTCGTTGAGCGTCTGACTTCAGCTCAGGTCATGATCTCATGGTTCATGGGTTTGAGCTCTGCATCTGACGGCTCAGAGCCTGGAGCTTGCTTTGGATTCTGTGTCACCTACTCTCTCTGCACCTCCTCTGCTCGTGCTCTCTCTCCCTCTCAAAAATAAATAAACATTTTTTTAAAAAGTTACTCCTCAATGACTACCTTTTCCTTAATACAAAACAATAAGAATTTTATATGCATGAGTGGAGATATATATCTATATCTATATCTATCTATCTATCTATCTATCTATCTATAATATAGATAGATATCCCAATTAATGTGCACTATTAAATTCTATTAGACTGTTATCTAGGTCAATGTCTATTAAGTTAATCTAGTAATTCTAGTCCAGTAATGAATTTGGATCCCTAAGGCTCAATTGGTCACTATGGAAATTCAAATAATTATTAAATGCCTCATAATACTAATTCCTTTGTGATCTCTCCTGGTCATTTCGCATCAGTAAACCAAACACTGTATCAAATTACATTCTTTATCCATTAAATCTATTTCTTCATTATATTAGAATGTCTATGTTTTATAAATAATTCAAGTTTGTTACACATATTTGGAGAGAGATATTTTCCTTTAAAATCAAACAATCCTATTCTGAGCTCCTAGTATTCCTGAGGATCGTTTATGTCACGTTTCTATGACTACTGAGTGTCAGAAGGCCCAGTTGCTTTCATCGGGCATGAAGGCTGCTCAAAAGCCACTGCTATTCACTCAGAGCACAAGTCAAACTGGCGTTTACGGTTCTGAAGTCAATGTCTCGACAGTGTTGCCATCAGTCTCTGGTGCTGGCACTTTTCCTTCCCTAGTGGGTAAGCACACACATTTCCTCTACAGCCCTCATTAGATAATGGAGCCAAGAAGGCCCAGAACTCATTACTGAAATATTTGTGCCAGATCCTGGAGATGAATTTTGGAGGGTGTTCAAATAATCACTTGAATCTCTATGAATTATACCTAAAATACAATGCCATAATGATAATTTAGGCTTGAACGAATTACAATCCCTCAAATCATGGGAAACCCTCAGTTACCATAGCATTAGCGTGTTGTAAATTTTAGTTGCCATCATAAGGATGACACCAGAGTCCCAGGTCATCAGAAATTAATTGTCTATTTTTTGTTCTCTTACTTTTCTTCCTAAAACTTATATATACTGAATAAGTACATAAACTATACTACACTAAATGTAAGGATGGTTCTAACCCCTACTAAAAATTAAAGCCACAGCAAAAATAACAAATCTAACTCCATGGAGTTTCAAGATTTACTATTAACAGATAGATTACTACCATTAGAATTATGGCACAAATATTAGTGGGTATTAGAGTTTTCTGTGTGGTAAGCTGATAGAAAATACAAACTTACACTGCACCCTTACTTCAAAGCTGTACAGGAAAGGGTTATAACTGGAAAGAACAAAATTGAGTGCAAGACTTCAGGAAAATGAATGGCAGGCATAAAATCACTTTAGCCTGGATCCATTTAGATTCAAATCCTTTGCTTTACTAGATGTTTCTCATCTTTTCCTTCTTGGCTCTTATCAGACATTATCTTCCTTCAGCAGAACATTTTCCATTTCTTCATGATCAAGGATTATTATCTACTCATATAACTCCCACCAAATGTGGAGCATTTATAGCCAGAAAAAAATTTGATAATAATCACAACTACCATATGAAAACAATTTTTATCAAAACATAAGCAAAATGCCTGGTTGGAAACAGGTTTGGGGCAGATGCTTACAAAATGTTTGTCTTATAATAATAAAACCTAAAGTGAAGAGATATAGCTCTACTTGAAGTATGTGATAATATGAACCCCCTTGTGACAATTTTTGGGAGATTTTGTGCCAATCAACTAGATTTGAAGGCATGAAAAAATTATCATAGGTTATTCAAATTATAACCCTATAGGCATAGGAATCAGGGTTCTGTGAATATACAAATGACCACTAATTGAGCATAACCACAGTCCAGTTAGTTTAATTATGTAACTTAATTAACACTTAAAATAACTGTGTGATAGGGGCTATCATTAAACCACATTTTACAAATGTGAAAAATAAGACCAAATAATCTTATGCACACTTACCCAGGGGACGCTGGTTTTTCTAACCAGAGATATTCTTAGTTTTGCAAAAAATAGGTAAACTGAACTATTTTAAAAGTTAATTTTGTCTTATTTTTAAATACAAACTCATTGCAGTTTACTAAATCTCCTGAGATATTTCTACTGCTATTTTCATGTGATAATATTGAAGGGGTTTTGCCCTAATGTTACTCAATTCTGTTTCAGCTAAATTTTGTTCTATTATTAGACATATAAATGATACATCTCAACAGAATGCTCACAATCTTTTCACTTCCATTTTACATTTTCATTATTATACAATAACTGTCAAAGGAAATATTTCATTAAAAGTTAATTTTAACCCAATGAATAATAATAAATGTTATTTTGGTAATACTTCCCAAAGGTGACCAAAGATCTCATTACAAAATTTATTGAGAACATATCATAGACATAAAATATTCTGAAATTACTAACAATAAACAATGCTCATTGTTGCTGGTAATTAAAAAAAGATGCCAGATACTATTTTTAAGGGACATGAGGCATCACTTAAAAATGACCAGGAGCCATGGGCACCTGGGTGGCTCAGTTGGTTTGGCGTCTGACTTTGGCTCAGGTCATGATCTCACAGTTTGTGAGTTTGAGCCCCACGTCTGGCTCTGTGCTTACAGCTCAGACCTGGAGCCTGCTTCAGATTCTATGTCTCCCTCTCTCTTTGTCCCTCCCCAGCTTGCCCTCTCTCTCTCTCTCTCTCTCTCAAAAGTAAATAAACATTAAAACAAAATTTTAAAAAAATGACCAGAAGCCATTGTAGTTATAGCAAAATTACCATTTTTTTTGTACCTCCTGAATGCAAAGTAGTTACAGTATCTCCCAGATGAAGCACATTTCTGTTTCCCATTCTGTTTGGTTGGCAATCTTGCTCAATTATGTAGAATAAGGACATTTAAGAGCAAAATGGGTCCCTGATCAGCACTAAAGTGAGCTGTTGCTTAAAGGAACATAGAAAACCTTACTATTAATCATTTTAAAGCATGGTACACTCCTACTTCTCAAATAGTGTTTTAATTCATACTCTTTAGATGTTTTGCTATGGAAATTCACAATGATTAGTATAAACATCTGGTAACTTTGATCGTAAGGTTTAAGGGGGCCTTGGATGCAATCTCCAGAAGGGAAAAGCAGCAACCATTTGTGTCAGGTTTTCACAATATTCTCTCATATAGGAGTGTCATTATTCAAAAATTCCAATTCAGTGATTCAAGATAATATTGCAATTTAGAGCCTTTGGACAAGTGATTATATTTCAAGGAATTATAAAATTCTTAATTCATTAAATAAATACATATACGTGTAAATATAGATAGATAATTATTATAAAAATAAGTAGCATAAAGGGATAGAAAATGCATGAAAAGGACTATATCTATATAGGATAATGTGTTGCTTGGCAGGTATGTATGTCTAAGCTGGTGATATATGGTTTTGTGTTCTTACTCAAGGAGAGACTGGGTTGAAAGATATGAATCATGAGTGTTCCAAACAGCAGGAATAATAAATGAAAAGTCACATGTTTAGCATGCTTAAGGAAAAACAAAGAGGCCAATTTGGCCAGTGGAGTGACTGACTGTCAATTAATCGAATATCAATCAGTAGGAGACCAGGACAGTGACATGTCAGGAGTAGATCATGTTGGATCTCATAATCATGGAATAGGTTTGGATTTAATTTTGAATATAATGAGCAGCGTTTGTAGGCTTTTGAGCAGAGGAGTCAAATGCTCTGATCAGGTTACATATTTGTAGAAGATCTCTCTGGCTGCTATTTGAAAAGCTGACTATGGGACAAGGTGATCAGTTGGGAGGCTACTGAAATAATTTAGGTAAGAGAGATCAATGGTTTGATGTCAGTAACAGTGAAATCTCCTTCAACCATGCTGCACACTTTGTAAGAGCCACTGTAGTTCATTTTTGTGCATTTTTCTTTCGGAGTTCGGAGCAGTATTTAAAATATAGTGACATTGAAAAGTATTTTTTGAACAAGTGAATGAATAAATGAGTAGAATAAGGCAATAAAAACTTTGAATATTCAAAACTATGATTAACTAAGACAAATGGAAGTAGTGAAAAGTTAGATATAATTTCATAAGATTCTTGAGGCTTATAGGAAAATGTGTGAGTTGATATGATTATATGAGGGGATAATCCATTTCAAAGAAATAGATCAAATACAAGAGTTGAGAATAGCTTTTTTCATGTTGAGTTCACACATACTGAAATCCCAAAACCAGTGATAAGCATAGTGAAAATCTTTAAAGTTAAAATAAAAAGAAGACTGGACAGGAAATTTTTCAAATTTCAAAACTAAAAATAAGTGCTTTCTAGAAATACAGATGAATAGTCTTAAAATGATTTCATAAAACACATGTACATATGTGCACATGCACACATACATATGCACCACCCTGGATAGACTGCAGGAAAGGATGTTTTTACCACTTAGAGAAAGATGCTATGACAATTAGGAAACATCACATATTAAATAAGAAACAGTTACCTAAACCAATAGCATTTTCTTCTCAACATCTGGTACAAGTTATTAGATCCATAGATGGGGGATATGCCACAGGCAGACTTTATTTTGATTTCAGAAATATATTTACCTTTTTTTTTCAAATTATATATAGAGAAATGTCAGCTGGATAGCTTTTTAGCTGCTAGAGTAATACTGAATAATGTATAATACAACAATATATAATGAATAACACATCGTTATCAATTTATATATTTTCTTTTATATTATATCAAAGGAATCCCTAGTTCAGTTCCTTCCATTCAACTTTTATAAATAATTTGAATCATTTTCAAAAAGCATGCTTTTCAGTTTTGGGATAGTATGACTCAGAAGGATAGCAAAACTGTTAAAAGATGAAACCTAGTGTCAATAAATTCTAAAATGAGAATTTGATGCTGAAACTAACTTAATGAAACACAATGGGATTGTATATAGAAAACGTATGGTTAGAAAAAATAGCCATGCTAAAAATATGGCTGACTTATTATGAAAAAGAGGTCAGAAAATTAATTGAATGAAAGCCAACTTTATCTGATATCAGGGTAGACCTTTATCTTTTCAAATTTGGTTTACCTTTTCCAGGAAGGCTTCCTGACTCTGACATGCTATGTGGATACACTTCTTCTATGGTTAAATTAGTTTGGTTAATGCTAATCTCAAAACAAACCAGTACAAGATTATGAAATAATAAAAGCTCTGTGTTTCTTTGAACATTTAGTTAGAATTCTTCTGGCAAATTCAAAGAACTCATTAAATTTAGTATAACTCTAAGGGTACAGATGTACCAGAAAACAACCCCAATGCTACACCTAAGGTCTTAGAGTCTATCCTTCAATTGCATTTTTTTCTGTTTTTATTGTTTTAATGTAGGAAATGTCCATTTCCTGAAAGGTGAAAGCAATACCTTCCTCATTACTCACCTGAGTTAAACAGCATGGCCCCCCATAAATTACTTACTAAAAACAGATACTTAAAATGCCTGATATTCAAAAATTACCATATAATTGCCAGAACAAAGAATAAACAATCTTAATAAAAATACTAACAAGGACATTTAATGAAATGCATGCTTATGTTAATGTATTTTTGAAAATATTATTGAGATTTTTATTAATAGGTAATTTCTGGATTTTCTTATTGTTAAGATAATTTCAGTATTTAAGTAGGCTAGACATTTGAAAACATAAATAAAGTATAACTAAAACATAAAAAACAAATATAAAACGCTGGAACACAGAGCAGTGCTATGTAGTTAAAGTGCTACTTAGAAGGGAATGTAGAGTCCTAAATATGCGGTCTACAGGAGTAGAGAGGCTGAAATTAAGGGGCTATGAATCAATTTTAAAAATTAGGAAAAAATATAGTAGGGAAATAAAGTCAAAGAAAAGAAATACTACACATAAGACTGTAAACATATGAGAAAAACATAACAGATAAGATAAACAAAGTAAAAACCTGGTTTTTGAAATGACTGATAAAATTGACAGGTTCCTGGTTTAATAGATTAAGAAGAAATGAAAATAACAGTACAAATGATATTTGAAAGAAAAAGCAGCATAAATTTAAGCACTGCAGACATTATGAAATATTTGAAGACGTTATGAATAAATTTACTAATAAATATGAACACTTAGAAGTAATGGACAAATTGATAGAAAAATACAGTTAATTCCAGGAGAAATAGACAATCAACTAGTGCTGTAACCATTTTAAAAGTTTAACCTAGTAGCTACATTCTTTGTTCCAAGAAAGTCCAGGTCCAGATAGTTTCACCCACAAGGTCTCCATAATTATCAACAAATGTATAAATCCCATATGCAACAAGCAATTACAAAGCACAGAAAGACAGAAATTATTACCCGAGTAATTTATGAAGCTATCATTACATTGTTACCAAAATTTGACATGGGGTCTATGAGAAAAACAAAAACAAAAACAAAAACAAAAAAAAAACTTGTGTCCAGTATTCATTCATGAATAAAGACTCAAAAATGTTGAATAAAATATTAGCAAACCAAATCTGGTAATAAATAAAAAGACAGATTTAGTCTAGAATTGGAAATTTGATTTCCATTACAAAATAAATAGAAATAATTTACCCATATAACATACTAAAAGAGAAAATTTATCTTTTATCTATTTCAACAGATGCAAACAAACAAAAAACTTCTGATAATAGCAATATTCATTTAGGTTTAAACAAAAATAAACAAGACTCTCAGTAAACCAGCTCCAGAAGGCTTAGCAATCATAATAAAGTGTATTTTCATTAAATAGATAAAATCTTAAAGTAAGTGTCTAATCTGTGACAGTCAGAATTAGAACAGGTCATGATATGCCACCAAAAACCGCTATTTACCATTATGCTGGGATGCCAAGCAAAGACAGTAAGTAGAACTAAACAAACAGAACAAAATTTATAAGATCTAGAATGGAAGGAAAAAAAAATTAAGCACTGTCAATTCTTGTAGCGTTGAGAATTCAAGCTAACATATAGGTAAATAATTATAATTAATAGTGGGTTTAGAAAGTTTCAAATCCAAGTAAATATTAAGATTTATTAATATTCTATATATCAGCTACAAACAATGTGGAATTTCAATAAAATCAATAACATGTACAATACCCATATAACATTGGTTTTCTAGGAATAACACTAAAAAATATGTGAGGATAAAATTATTAACACATCTCTAAAGATAATAAATAAGCAGCAAGTAAATATCATATATGCCATAGAATAGATGATTCAATATTGAAAAATAGTCAGTTATTTCTTAATTTAATGCTCTACCCCAGAACCATATACAAAAATATTTAGAGCAACATTATATATAATGATGAAAACCCAGGAACTCCCCAAATGCCCATGAAGAGGAGAATGTTGTAGAAAATTAAACAACAGTGGAAATAAATCAATGAGAATTACACACAAGGACAGGGATGAATCTCAAAAATTATTTTGAGTAAAAGAAGAAATTCAGACATTATGATTCAATTATTAGATTAAGCCCAAACACAAGAAAAATGCAACAGTATTTGTTTAGGTATAAATACATAGGTAATAATCTACACAGATGATCCTTTTTCTTGACTTAGATACTAAGAACAGAGATGTTTGACTGTGTACCTGCTTGTATATTTGTGTGTGTGTAGTCCTTTTATTTATGTACTATTTCATATAATTTTAAATTATGAATTTTAGTCTATTTCAGTTGTCATGTATTTTCCAGCGAATCATATAACATTTAGCACTTCAAAGTTTTCTAATTCCATAGAAAATTTATGCTTTAGAAAATTTGTTATATTTCCAATTTTCTTTGTAGGTCAACTTTCCCTTGTCCCAAGTAAGATGAGAACATAAACAGCATGCTTACACAGGAGGCAGAAAGAATGATATGAAGCAGAGATTATGTGAAGTACTGGATTTTTACCCAAAACCCATCACACAGGTGAAGGCTAGGCATACCAAATCAAGTGAAAGAAATTTATAGTTATTATTAGCTGAGTTTATAATATGTCCAAATAATTGGCCAATTATTTAGGTGTATTATCTTTAATCCTTCAGCAATTCTGCAAAGTATAACATCAGAAAGATAAATTGATTTGCCACCTACATAGCTCATGTACAGAAAAGACAATATGAACCCAGGTGCATCTCTCCCTCACATATGTGCGCTGTCATTACTCCATATTGTCCAAATATTTATTATTCAATGTCTGACAGTGGGATCTAATGGAGCATGATAAGACCTGATTTTTAATCTAGTTTTGCAAATTATTATCTGTTTGACCTTGGATAATATTTAATAAATTCTTAAGGACCCAGTTCCATATTGCTTCTTTTCTTTTCTTTCTTTTACAAATTTGGGATAATAATTCCTATTAGAGTAATTATGTGGTTTAAATAAAATTCATATGTAAAGTACCTAGTACAAAATATCTGCTCAATAAATTGAAGTTTCAGTTGATTAAATTATGTAAGCATCTCCAAAAATTTTCAGCATCCTGGGGTTAGAAAAAGGAACAGATGGTTGGATTAATACAGGGCTTAGTGAGAAAATAGAAGGAAAAGATAAGAGAGCTGGAAAAGTGAGGATACTGGAAGGAAGCATTCATGGGGTCATGGCCAAGTGGGGAGACAATGAAAGCTGGAAGAGCTTCGTTCTCTGACTAATAGAGAACATTCTTGGGATGAGCAGCTTCAATGAAGTTGAGGGGAGAGAGGAGCTTTATTTGGAGAAAAGGAATGGAAGAAGAAAATGAAAGAAGGCTATAATTAGATCAACCACAACCGATCCAGAGCAAAAACATTTCACAGTCTGTACAATTTCATAACTATTTAAATACTCACACTCCAGTTTGCCTGATGGGATGATCTATGAGAAAGGTTAACCAGGAGGACCTCATACTGCGCTTGGTCATAGTTTTGCTGCTGATCTGACTTGGGATGCAATGTCTCAATGCTGCTCAGATGTCTCAGTCCTACCAAACAAAGCTTCTCTAGTTCTATGACATCCTCAGTATGAAAAAAACAGAGCTTCTCTGGTTGAGTGAAAGCATATGGACTTCATACCATATGTTACTCATGTTCATTTGATTTCTAATTATATACCTTTCTGAATCCCTGTTTCCAACAACCTAATTTTACTGTCCTTCTACAAAGACTTATTTTCTCTGGTTACTTTTTCCAAGAACTAAAATGTTTTCTCTATCTCTATCTAGTTCATATGATCTACCAACTTGCTGTTCCCCTGCCAAGGTCTAGAACTGTGGTACCCCTTCAATATTGTGCACTGTTAGACATACATCAGCCCTAACAAGCAAAACAAGCTCAAGACAGATGTCAACCAACCAAGTCAAGTATCACTGATAAATCTTAAGATATCCTCAGAAATTACTAGAAAGCAGTCTGGAAATATGAAATATTATAGATTTCTAAAACTTATGTAACCTCTTCTTCAGCTGATATTGTAAAGGCTGTTCATTATTTGTTTTCTCTCGAAAATGTGAAGTTGTTTTAATTCTGTTCAGCATTGACCTCCAACACCCCCATGGGACATACCTTACTGTACGCAGAAGAGATGCTAATTCAAGACTCTTTAAGTGACAAATGAGACACCGCAGTAAGTAAAGTAGCACTTTGGCTTACACTGAACTTCATACCTGAGCGCATAGCCTCTTTCTGAATGCTTTCATAGTCATGCCAGTCCTTTCTTCTCAAACCATCTGTCCATGCATAGAATTGCCCATCTCCCAGGCCCAGTGGAAATGTCTGTGGAAAAGGAAAGTATTCAGAGCATAAAAAGGAGGCACTTCCTTTTGCATGGTAGGTAAATACAGCCGAGCACATAATAGGCAATCAAAGAATATTTGTTGAATAAGTGAATCTTCTGAGTATACTGAAAAGAAAGCTATTGCTAGTGACAAGGTTAATATACATTTTAAAATCCTTTTCCAGCTTTAAAAATGAGAGCATGTATCATCCACAACCCCTATCATTTCCTATTTTATTTCATCCGGAGACACTAATAACTCTGTGTATCACTTCCTCTGAGCATAATACTAGTAATGGTATTAAATGGAATTAATTTTGTTTGTGATTTGTACAGTTTCATTCATTTTGATCATTTTTTTTAACGTTTATTTATTTTTGAGACAGGGAGAGACAGCATGAACGGGGGAGGGTCAGAGAGAGAAGGAGACACAGAATCTGAAACAGGCTCCAGGCTCTGAGCTGTCAGCACAGAGCCTGATGCGGGGCTCGAACTCACGGACCGCGAGATCATGACCTGAGCTGAAGTCAGATGCTTAACCGACTGAGCCACCCAGGCGCCCCTGATCAAGTATTTTTGAATGGCCTTACTAGCCACTAGGAGCCAGACACGATGCTAAAAACTCTTTGTACAGAAGATTGCTTAATCTTTATGATAATCTTTCGTTGTAAACCTGCATTTTTCTGCCAATTAAAGTAATGCCCGGAGAACTAAAATAACTTGAATTAAACCACAGTAGCAAAGTCAGGACTTGGGCCAGTCTCTTCAGGCCAAAATTGTGGTCTTAACAACTATTAATACTGTCTCTCATCTAAATTTCTGCTAAAGTATGATACATGGTTATACTTTTTGTTGAAATTATCACTTACTCAACAACTATAGTCACAACATATGTTTTTTGCTTTGGTAAAACCCAATATGTTCCAATGTCAACTTGAAAATTATATTTGTGTACAGTGCTGAAACTACTTCTTTTTTTGGTGTTTATTTTTGGTAACAAGAAACAAATGTTTTGAATGATATTTTCACAATCTTAATACTCAAGTTAATGTAAAATAAATGTTTTCATGTTCACATACCATTTTTTCTTTTACTTGGTTTACTTTTTGAAATAAATAATACATCTATAGAATGGAGCAAAAAAAAATTCAAGTTTCAGTTTATATAAAACAAAAGATGAACAATTTCAGTGAGGACATCTTATTATAAGAGGCTTTCCAAAGCAAATAAAATGTCTTATTTCTTAGTTTGAAACCGTATAACTTACAACTACTGTGCTTATGAAAAATTATCTCAGTTCATCTTTATAGGTTCTAAAGGGTACACTTGTTTGAAAGGATGAAAATGGAGCTTCACATTAAAAAAGTCCTTAAAATCAGAAGAAAGATTTGCCAAGTAAAATGACTATCATCTACATATTTAAACCAATTTGTTACAAGAGTGATGATTTCAAGAAAATGAAAATAAAGAGGAATAAACATATAAGGATGATGATGAGTTTATGTAAAATATTAAGGATAATAAGGATAAATTTTAAAAGGGGGTGACAAGAAAGAAAAGTTATGGAAAAATTAATAGAAAAGAACATAATAAAAATAGAAGAAAATAGGAAAAAACAATTTTGGAAAAAAAATTCAGGCTTATAATAGCAAACATTAGAAAAAAAAGTCATGCATTTTTCCTAATTGATATTGATTTCATAATTGGAAATTTTACCAAAAGTCAGCTAGGAATCAGAACTTTTAAATAATCAAATAACTTTAAAATACAAAACTCATGTGTTATCTCAAACTTTCATTTACAATAACAAATACTGAGCAGTAATGAAAATCTCTTACAGTGATTTAGAAAATACCAATTTATAAACAACACTTTTGGATTAAAACAGATAATTTTAAAATCAGTTTGGGCATAAAACATAGAGATATTCTTGTGTAAACTCTAAATATGCAAAACTCTCTCTGGTTACCTATTGGTTCACAAACGGGTCCTGAACATGCAGGACAAGCAGAGACAAAGGAAAGAGGCAGGCCACTCCAGTTTGTTAGGAGACAGAGGTACTAAGCAAGGGAACTTACATACAAGGCTTGTCTTGGGCGCCAAAAGACAAATAGGTCCTTGCTCAAGTCCACCAGAATTTTCAGTTTATATAGAGGCCTTAACTGGGCTTAGTTACATACACAGTCCAATAGTATAAAAAACACCTTATTCTCTCAAGGCTGTTTATTAAAACAGCTCTTAGTGTGGGACTAGTAGGTAGAATGTACGTTCCAAGGACAAGGGAGGGGTGAGGTGCTTCGATTGCCCAGGTCCCCTTTTCTAGTCAGCCAGTGGTCATGTCCTCATGTTGACCTCCTCCAACACTTCACCCATCTTGACCAGCTCTTACAATCTAACACATTCCCCTTCTTCTCCAATGTGCCCAACGCAGTCAGCAAGAGTTTTATTACCATGGAAGTAGCTCATTTGTGGGTATCTGGCTGCATTTGAGGCAGAGGTCACAGTGACAATATGGGCACATACAAGTAAAAACACAGGTTAAGATAATGATTTCCAAAATAAGTAACATTTTTTTTCCCCACTAAGAGCCCCATGATCACAACCATTGATTTACTAAGTCCTCCGGGCTGGGGGTTAGATTACTCTGGATGTTTACTTGTATCTTCATGTGATTTAATAAAGATAGGTTAGCAGACTCATCAGGTGTAAACACACAACATTGTGTTTGGATAATGACACAGGCACTTCCTTGAAAGGCAGTAATAATGTCCAAGGCCATACTATTTTGGAGGACAGCTTCCTTTAAGGTTTGCTGGGTGAGGTTGGTAAGAACTTCTATGTGTGCTACAATGCCCTTCAGGCCAATGGAGGAAACAAAGAGGGGAGTCAAATGACTATACTACTGGAAAACAGAACATGCCTACCTGGCCTTGGAAAAAGAGAGGTTGGAAGCTTTTAGGAACTTGACCTGTTGTTTTCATAGTCCATTATTCTTTTCTACCAACCCTGCTGTTTGGGGGTTATAAAGGGAAATAAATATTTAATGCTGTGTTCTTTTACTCAGTCTTGCACATCACAACCTTTGAAATGTAATTTTCAATCACTATCTACTCAATGAAGGCATCCATCCATGATACTCAGATTCTCTAATCTTCTAATAGTGGTAGCCTGGTCTGCACAGTGAGAGTAGGAAGCTAGGGTTAAGGCAGAGGCAGTGTCCACACAAACTAAGGTATATTTAGAAACCTCACTTGGAAGGAGGAGGCCAATATAGTCTACTTGCTAATATCTCACTGTTCGGGAATGATTTTGTTTGGGAAGTCTGCCCCAGACCCCTTTGGCAGTTGCCTTGGGCATTATTTAGTACATACAGAACATGCTGTTACTGCATTAAACAAGTCACTTATTCAAAGGCCAATACATCGTCTTTGGCAATATACCATCCCACCCAGGCACTATGGTGGTCGCTCTTTCTATGCAACCAATCTGCTGTATCTACTGAAGAATCAGAATGCGGCTCATCCCTAAGCTAGGGAATCAACTTGATTGTCAGGGAGTGTCAGGACCTCTGTGAACCAGACTTGGAAGACAGTGAGGTCTACCTCAGGCTGTTGCAGGTAAACCCAAATGTGTTTCCACATATCCTGACCCCACAAGGCACATTCACAATCATTCACCCCTCAGCTTCCCATTGCCCATGCTAAAGGGTTAATCCTTTTAGAACTACCCAACTGTCAGTGCAAACGGTTAAAGGCCAACCCTCATAAGTGATTCCCAGCAAAACTGCTGTAAGTTTGGCCTACTGGCTACTATAGTTCATTTCTGTGTTCATCCAGATGGTGTCAGTGTTTGGCTGAATAGCAGCTGCAATCTCTGTGGACAGATTGCCCTGACTAGACCAATCACTGGGAATTTCCCTTGTTTCCTCTCTACTGGTACTAGAGGCCAACAGAGGAATAGGGGCAGGAACATTTGGAGGATCTACATCCTCTGCATAGCCTAATACCATCTGCATTCCTAGAGAGAGTGGGCTGGTGGACAAGGTCTCCTCTGCTGTAAAAAGGCATGCCACTTAGTCAAAGTGGGAGTTTGAGCCAAGGTATAAGTGGGTCAATTAAACATATTCTCAACCCATCCTTTGATAGGAGGAAAGTGTTATTCCTTTGTGAGAGGCTCTATCTGGAGGAATGCTGCTAGGAGCTATTGAGCTGGGGTGGATGGGAGGGGGATATATCAGGCTTCTATTCCTTTCCAGAGCTATGGCAAAAATCCTAGGGCACTGTCTCTTTCCGTTGTCTCTGCCACAGTGTCCAACTCGCACCTCCTAGAGTCACAGATACATCTAACTCAAATTGCAGCCCTGCTTGGGAGATGCCCAGAGCTTTAATTTGCTTCACTAGTAGTTTTGCCTTCTTAAAGGGGCTTGTTGCTCTGATGCCCAGTCCTACACATGCCCTTTATTTACCAGGCAGTATAAGAGATGGAGAAACTGGGCCAGGTGGGGAATAAATACCTTCCCAAACTGTCAAATCCCTACAAAGGCTTGTACTTCTTTCATGTTTTTAGGGATTGGATACCCTTTTCAATCACAGCTTCTGGGACGACATACATTAAATCTAACCAGATGACTCCCAGAAACTTTATGGTGGTGGCTGTGCCCTGAATTTTCGGTGGGTTCACTGCCTATTTTCCCCCTTGCAGATGTTCCAACAAAATCTGCAGAGTATCCTGCTATAGAGGGAAGTCTGTACTTGTTAACATTATATCATCAATGTAATGAGCTCATTCCACTGATGTGAAAAAGGAGAACAAGAACAGAGCTTGAGCTGCAATCCCACGATATACTGTGGGTCTGTGCTGGTAGTAAGTAGCCTTGAGGAAGCACTTGAAACGTCCACTATTGTCCTTCCCACATGAAGGCAAATTGATCTTGTGATTCAACAGCCAGGCGTATACTGGAAAGAAAACATTGCTAAGTCCAGTACTGCATGATATACTCCTAGGACTGTGGCCAAAGTATCTAAGTATCTAAGTATCTAAGTATCTAAGTATCTAAGTATCTAAGTATCTAAGATGGGCACAGCCACATGGATTGGGAGCACTACCTTATTCAATTCTCAGTAGTCCATGGTCATCAGCAATGAGCTGTTTAGCTTTTTTATTGGCCTTATCAGGCTGTTGAAAGCACTGTGGACAGGGCATAAAACAGCCACTTGGTACAATGCCTGTATAGTTTCTCTTATTTACTTATGTCCCCCGGGCAATTTATGTTGTTTGACATTTACCACTTTTCATGTGGATTGGTAGACTTACTGGTTCCCAGTTGGTGTTTTCCCTCAGCATCGGTCTGATTGCCCTAACTCAGAGGTAGAATTCACCCATAAATGTTTTTGTGGAGTTTGACCTTATAAGATATCAATATGTTCCCTGGTAGAAGAGAGAGAAAAAAAAATCTCATATCCTCAGGGCAGGGAAGTAGGTGAAGGATAGGGAAAGCCCAATTTGCAGTGTCAAAGGGATCTTCCTGACTGCAACCACTTGCCTTCCACCACCACTCAGGGGACTAAAAAACTTCTGAGGGTTACTATGTATGAGAAAATATTCATCTCAGTATTAACCAGACCCATCACCTTTTGTTTCTGGGGGACCCATGAATAGTACACTCAACATGAGGCTATGGATGGCCTCCAACAGCCCTTGCCTGGAGGTTATCTTGGCCTGAATCCTACACCTGGGGGATGGGGGCCATCACTCCAAATAAAACTGTATCCCCAAGACCTCTGCTGGAGCTGGTGGAACATCAGGGGTAGTAGGTGCAAGTGGGGGCAGATCTGACTGTTGTTTATGTTTTAAGACTTTCCACAGACTGACCAACAGTGTTGGGTTGCTGTTATATATTTTCAGGTGGAAGTCCCAGCAGCAATGAGGTCAAACCACATTTGTTTCTGGGTTATTCTCATCAAACCTTTTATAGCTAACTAACCAGGATAGCTTTTTGGGTTTCATGTTCCCTCTCTGTCTCCAGGTCTTTCTCACAGTATTCCTGGGATTTGTCAGTTTCCCCCAGATGAGTAATGGATTGCCCAATGTCAAAAATGTCTTGTCCCAGGACTAGGCTCAGCATGGATATCAGTATTACATACCAAATGCTGGCAGTGGACTGGAGAATCTTGGCTTTGATTCTTGCAATGAATTTGGCCTGATTGGGGCTGACCCCATTCTTAACTCCCTAAGCGTTTGCTCTACCTCCTCTATACCTCTATAGACTCCAGTTTCAGGGTCTCATGTGCGCAGGGAGATTGTCTCATTGGATGAAGCCTCCCTGCAGGCTAGAAAATCCAACCTATAAAAGACTGAGCCCCTTAAACTGCCCTGAGAGCACCATGTGGACACTGCCAGAGGGTAGGGTGTGCAGTGATGTTTTGCTCATTTTCTCTGTCTCCTGCCTGGTCAGAGAAATGCTATGTATCTCCCCCCTCCCCCCAGCCACACTAACCATATGTGGATACTTTCCCTTTTGCTAGACCTTGGCAACTGTATCAATAAGCTCAATGGGAGTATATTTTCTCATCAAGAACATTTTCTTAATTGGGGGCAGCCCCACTGGATGGGGTTGCTGTTGCTGTGCCTTTGCTTTCATCTGGATTACATACAGGTCAGACACATGGGGCATTTCATCTGTTTTACTGTCAATCATGACATTAGCCTCTTCTTTGCCCTCTTCCTTTCCCAAGGAATTCCACTTCCTAGAATCCCAAGCAGGCTTTGTCAGAAGCCCTTGCCTTAATCCATGCAGTTCAGGCCCTCCTAGCTTTGTAAAATGGCACACTAAGTCCTCCAACTTATTATCCTGCTCTCCCAACTTGCCCTCCAGGCCGAAGCTAGGAGAGTTGTGGGCACTGCACGTCCTTCAAGATCCTTCATATCTTCTTCCAAATCTCTGATTCCCGATGGGCATCGGTGGCCACTGAACTATCATGGCAGAGAAAAGCTCACTGCAGCAGCCACTCTTCTTTCTGTCATATTGCTCTACAAGCAGTTCCTCAAACAATCACATCAGATGAGCCAGCATTTTCAGGCATCCCTGTGCTTGCACAGTGGTCCAAAGCATCTAAAACACAGGCCACACATCCTCACATAGTGGTCTATAGCCAATGCACAATTTTCCCTGCAACTGCCTCCTTCCCAAAGATCACTTATTGATTGGGTCTCCTAGCTGGCTTGCCAATTCGCCTCATACACAGAAGGCAGGAAGGGATTGAAGGAAGACGTGAGCCCCTCCAGATTGGTAGGGGGTGTGTTTAATATGCAAGGAACTTACATAGGAGGCTCATCTTGTGTGCTGCAAGACATGTAGGTCTCTTTACTCCACCACCAAATCTTAAAAGTTTATATGGATGCCTTAACTAGGTTCAATTCAGGATATATTCAGTCCAAATGGTCTAAACAACACTTACTCTCTTAAGGCTATGCCCTTTAAACAGCTCCTAGAGTGGGGTTGGTTCTAGAAGGACAAGGGATAGGTGAGGATCCTCCAATTGCAATGATCCAGCTTGAGGGTCAACCAGTGGTCATGTCCTCTCTATGACCTCCTCCAATCTTACTAGGGACATTTTATTTCTCTTGTTTTGATTCATTTGATATAAGAATTTTTAGCAACTTGTAATACAAAGCCAATTGAACAAAAGAGTTAATCGTTGCTTTCTGCAGAAACTCTATGAAAATGACAGTAAAGCATCAGATGAAGCAAGAAAGCAGATAGTTGAATTGACGCACGCACTTTTTGTAAATGGCTAAAAATTACTGTAAAGGAAGCACTTTTTAATGCCACTGATATTTGAAATTACTTAAAATTGGAGGCAATTTAAAATTGGAGGTATTTCTGAGGGTGAGGTTAAAGGTCACAACAAAATGACTGACATTTTTACATGGGGCAATTAGACTCTCCTGGGTTCTCTTCCCAATTCCAACAACAAAGTGATTCCTGAGGCCCATCCACTATGCTCCCCACCCATACAGTAGTGGATTTTGAATGTGAGAAGTATGTTTTCAGGCTACTAGAAGTCATTGAAAACCAGGATGCCAAGCAGTAGTGAAAATCAAGGTTCCTTATAAGTCTGTATACCAAGCATTGTTAGCCAAAGCTATCTGCTTCTACTTGGCTCCCAGAAAGCTGCCATCCACTTTAACTCTGGAAAATGGAAACAGATATGGACACTGCTTCCAGGTATAGACACAGGCTTCTATGGGGAAGTCCTCCTCAACCCACAGATCTTGGTAGTAGTATTTTTACTACTGCACTTATGACTATGAACAGGTAGCCAAGGATTACTAACATTTGGGAGACCTTTGGACATAAAATTTGGAGGCCAAAATAAATAAAAGATATAACAAACTTGAAGGAAAGAGGCAATGTAAGGCTCAGAAAAATAATCCCCCCAACCTAAAAATCTAAATTCCATTCCCTCAGAGAGCTTTAAGGAAAAGTTCCTTCATAGAAACAGAAATTAAAAAAAAAAAAAAAGCATTCAGAGAATTAAAAAAAAAAAAGAGCTCTTGGAAAGTAAAAATGGGATAGCAAGCATAGGATAATTAAAAAAGAGTTTGGAAAATTAAGGCCAAAGGAACCCTACTCAGATTTAAAAAAAAAAAAAAGACACAAGAGAGCCAGAAGCAAAGAAGGAAGGAAGATAGCAAAATGGCAGCAAGCCTAGAGATCATCCAGCCCTGAATGTGCAAGGGAGTTGGAAAGCAGCCCTTGAAAGGTTCTGAAAAAATACACACACACAAAAACATCAAATAGACAAACTTACTTTTTGCCTATTTTTAAAAATGTATTGAAAGGAGAGTTATAATTCTTCTGAAGAGGGTGGAGTAAATTACTGAGATGCATAAAAAATCTAAGCAAGTGAAAACTGGGACAATTAATAAGGCTTGAGGGGAAAAAAGACAATGTACAAGACAGAAAGTTCAATCATAGCATATTATTTGATTCAGGTATGAATACTCTTACCTAAATATTGGTTTAACTAAAACTTGTCTTATAACTATACCAGGGGTTGAGGACAAGGGTGAAGACAGTTAAATACACATTTTATATAATAGGAAAACAACATATAAAAGCAAAATGAAAGAAAAATCAAGTATCAGTAATACACACATGCTATCTACAAATATGGATGCATATAACAGAATAAAGATAAAAGATCGACATTGTTGCCCTGGGTTTTAAGAAATTACAAGTAGAGGGAAATGGGCTAGGGGATTGCTGGTTACCATTATAGGCTTTATATTAAGATTACATTTTAAAATTATTTGCAAATATTACTTTATGTACAAAAATAAATCTCAAAGTTTTTTACACATTCTTGATAGTTATCAGTACTCCAGCAAGGTGTATTAGCATCACGAGAATATTTTTTGATGATAGAGGAATCAGGTTAAAGTAGATCATCTGAAACGGTGCTTTAATAAGGGCTATCCAAGGATTTGCTACACCAATACCTCTTCTTATCTGTATCAGTGTTACTGACAGACCAGCAGCATCAGCATCACCTGGGAACTTGCTAGAACTACAATTCCCTGGTCCCAACTCATGCCTGTTAAATCAGAAACTTTGAGAGGAGACACAGAAATCTATGTTTTAACAAGTTCTCCAGGTGATTATAAGGCTTACTAAAGTTTGAGAACCACTAACTCATATGAATAGGAAAGTGATACAATTATCACATTAAGAAAACATGTCAGACTTAGTCACAAATCATGTGCCACAAACTCTTGAAGAATCTTTTTTTTTCTTTCTGTTTCTTTTCAGGGCTGATAACCAATATAAAGATTAACTGTGTTTGCGTCCTTTTCACCTGCTAGAAAGGTAGGTGAATAAACCTAAATCAGCCCTGGTACATTTGTATAAAACTACCTTGGTTCTGACAGCTTAGCCATCCAGCAAATGACCCATCAGTATTCCGACCTTTCCTTTCACATGAGCAATCTCCAGCGCTCAGATCCATTTGCTTCTCTCCCGGGTTATATCATGTGTCCTCTCTATGACTACAGTAGTACAGATCCATTATCTATGACCTTGTAAAATAAATATAACGAGGATTGTACCTTCATGAGACGTATATTTCAGACCCATCATTCAGTCAGCCATTTATTTGTGAGCACCTTTTGTTTTTCACCTTGTAGACTTTTTATTCATTGCAATGTCACTACACTACAAATAATTAACTTGAAAATATTACCAGCGATGGAAGAGACAGAATCCATTAGGTAGAAACCATATGTAATAGAGCTGAATCCTGGAGACTACTGAAAGATAATATATTTGAGAATGGGTCATGAGAAAAAGTTTCCAAGAGTAAAACATGATTCGTAGGCAATGTGTTTACCAGATATAGCAAACTCAAGCACTTTCTGGGGTTAGAAATGTGGCGCAAATGGGTGAAAAAGTAGGGTGTGCCATTCTAAGAACTGATGGATTTTTTGGCTAACTACTATATTTAACTACTGAATAATCTTAAAACATGTCTTAGATGAGACCCAGATGAATAAAGTCTGCAAAACCCAGGTGAATAAAGTATCTCACCCTTTACCTCTAGAGTAATTTTACTTATAACTACAGATAGTGATGATATTGAAAATAGACACATCTGTAAATCACTATGATGAAAAGATTGTCTATATCCTAAAACCTATCTTACGTTTTATAAATCAACAAACAATGGACTTTCATTTTCACAACGAACCATAAACCTACCACTATACCTGTTCCTTAGAAGACAATATGATGTAGTAGAAGTACTCTGGATCCAGAGCCAGAAGGCATAAATTAAAATATGGTTTCAAACTATAAACAGAAAATCTACATTTCATTTAGGTCCTTCAGTTATGAAATATGTAAATTCATATATGAAATTAGGATAATAAAAATAACACCTACTTACCCACCTTAAAAAGTTTTTAAAGTAGTAAATCAGATAAAGTATATGAAAGCCCTTGGCTTATCAAAAAATGACATAGAAATGCCAGTTATTTTTGCCATCTAGGCTATTTTTTATAGATATCTGAGTTATTTCTATTGCCCTTCAAAAGTTATAACACAGTTGCAGGGGAAAAACTTATATACATTATACAAATATTAAATTATGTGAGCCAAACTCTATGACAGTAGGTGTTAGTAGCACATAGAGATGGGTGTGAAATCTTACATTTGGTGTGATTAAGTTTCTAAGCCACCTAGAAGACGTTCTAAACTAATAGAACACTACCAAAAGAGCAATATCACAGATGGTATGGATGGGAAAAGGAGATAAGGAACATTTATTCTTATACAAGTTTATTCTTATGTGAGCCAGATTATGAACTGGAGTTCAGAAGTATGAAGGTCACATAATTAAGTCTTAAAGATCACATAACTAATAAGTGCTAAACTAGAATATGAGCTTGTCTGCTTTTAAATCTTATGAATTAAAAAAAAATAAATAAGCATGGAGACTTTTTATGACTCTCTCATTATTCATTTATTCAAACTTTATTGTATAAGGTCATTTAAAAATGTTAGCAAATAAAACTAGAGAGATAAAGTGAAGACCAAAAAATAATGACACCACGCACTGGGCCATAACAAGTCATTAAAGGCTCTCAAAGTGAAGGGTAATACAATAAAATGTTTTGTAAAGGTTAGTTTTGTTGTTGCTCTAACATCTTTTTCCTTCCTGAGTTGAACCCACTTATAGAACATCCAATGGGCCTAGAATCATCTACAGAGAAGGTTCTGCATTTTTATATACTCACAAAACATATTGATAAGTTAGTGTCAGAACATAAAATTATATTTTTTTAGTGGACAGAAGTCTTGTTCTTCACATTCTGTATAAATTCTCAGGTTTGATGTTAACATAATTCTAAGATACCAACGACATAAAATAAAATAAACCTTGAACTGTTATCAGTCACTGAAACCTCTGGTCTTCCTCTTGACTTTGTAAACATGATGTCTGAAGCAGAGTTGAGAACTCAAATGTTTGAAGCAGGAAGGGGGGTGTACTGAGTTTGGCTCCTATTTTTAGATCTCAAAATTTTTCAACAGAATCTGGAAATCTGAGTTCCTATATAAAATATCTTAATTTTAATAAACAAATTCAAATATTTGAAAAATACATTGTGAAGGATTATGTCTTCAAATATCTAGGCTGTGGTTACCATTCCCAAACCGAAGGCCAGGCTTTGGCCACAATCTTAATCTTGACCTTACTCATTGCCTTAGAAACTGATGGCATTATCTTTCATCTGGTGTGATATTGGCTGTGATTGCCAAGACCTTGAGCATATTAACCTATCCTCTGTATCTGTATTAGTATCTCAACTCCTGAGAGCACAGGATGATTTATCATGTATAATGTTAATGAAACTCATATAGTCACTCTACAAGGTGTCTGTGTAGATCATTATAAATAAAGACAAACACTGAGGCAAGATTGGTGAGGAGATCTGCAAAAGTGAAAATGTCAGGGAAAGAGTAAGTCCTGGTAAACGGTAACTAAATAGTGGTCTGGTTTTTATTTTGAGCATAAAAAAGACAAAACAATTGAGTGGCTTGATGCTCAGCATCCCAGATAAGACCATTTCTTCCTGATGCTGAAGTTACATTGATCACACAATTTACAGAATGAAATTGTGTCGTATAGTAATAGTCATTTTTATTACATATATGTCTGTATGGAATTTATCTGCAAAGAAATAAAAAAAGGATACTATCATACTCTTGTTATAATAGCACCAACATTTTATTTTAAATAACTACATTCATGTAATACAAGGAACATACAATTTGGTAGTTCAACTGACATCTGCTCCCTGCTCCAATCTCTCTGAAACAAGTTTTTAATGAGATTTTCATTCTTCGGTCAGTGGGAAGATCTACACATTTTTCTTTGCAAAGGCAAAGGTCACAGACCCTCACTTTATGATTTCTTGGGGGTGTTTGTGAAGAATTTCTGAAGATGCCTCCTTATTTAGATCGGACACATGTCTGGGTCGCTGAAAAAGATAGAAAAGAAAACATTGTGTTTTAGCTTTTTTCCCCTATACTGTTACTTCATAAATTCCATTAACATTCCGACCAGAATTAATTGTCAGTAAACTGAAGTTTCTGTTAGCAACCAGAGAGATCAGTAGCAAACTATTCTCCTATGAATACAGGACAACACTGTTAAGAGTTTATTTTAGTGAAAGAAGATTAACTGCTTGGTAAAAGCCTCCCTGTAATCAAACAGGGGTAAGAACTCAGCAGTAGCCATAATCCAGCTCACATACTATATTTCTGTTTAAGCATATGAGGTAGAATAGTTGCGTTAGTGACCCTCAAAATTACTGTAATTTTTACTTTTTCCCATCACAACAGAAATATGTTAACTCAGCAGGAAAGCCCTCCTTATCCCTGATTGCTATGCAGCAGCGTACCTTGGAGAAATATTCAGGAGATCAGCATCTTACAAAAATGACAAATTTTCTGAGATTTTTTTCCCATCTCAAAGTATTCTCTTTGTGATTCCTAATGGGAAAGATAAAAACAATAAAGAACACTTAGTATAGAAGTGGACACCATTTCTGTGAAAATTTAAAAGCAAAGAAAGATCATGTCAAAAAAAAAAAACATATTATATTAACCTTCAAGAATCACCTGGCCCCCTGGTGAAGGAGAATCCATACACTTGGCAGTTTTCTGGGGGTATAAAGCCTGGGTTTCATGACCCCCTGAACTTTTCTTCAGAAGGACATCGTATGGCGCCTCTAGACTTCCACCCTATCAATTCTTCAAGGAAAAAACATAGCATCCTCAGTTGTTCTCCAGAACCAATATTATCTTAAACTGTGACTCTATTTTCTTATTAATCTGAGCTCACTGTGCTATGTCTAAAGGGAAACATATAACACAGAAAGATGAAATGAGGATCAGAGAGAAAAAGCGAAGATCTTTTGTCATGATAAGTATGATAGTGACAAGGAAACCAAAACAGTGTCAATTCTTTCTCCAAGTTTTATGTCACCCGGGTGCTTTTATGTAAGTACTAACAAAATAAACACCAGCAGAGCACTACGCCCAGAATTACAACTGAGGATACAGAATTAGTTCATAATTAAGAAATGATTAGGCTATAGCATGGCTCAGTCATCTATTTCAAACTCCTAAAATATCTCTGTATAAACATATGCTGAATTCAGGTATTATTATCATTTTCATAATAATTAAAGTCATCAATGCATCAAACCACATGCATGCAAACGTAGCTAAGACCTCAGCATTACCTTCAGTGAGGTCTTTTCTACTTTTAGTATTGTTGGAATTTGAAAAGCCTTTCACAGTGACAATTTAAAATTTTTATCTGAAATATTATTTGTCCTAAATGGTGATGGCCATTGTAATATGCAAACTTCATGCTTGAAAGGCTCAAATATGTTTTTTGGTCTGTCTTAATAGCTGAGTTGATGTTTTAAGCTAATTCAATCTTCAGGAAAATTTAGTAAAAAGGTAACACATCATTGTGCAACATCAAAAATATAACAAATTTATTTTCAGTTGTATCATAATCTAACAAGTAAATTATATAAAATGGATCATTGGTAAATCACATTTATTGCTTAGAGATAGTAGAAGATATTTTTCCATGTTCCCCTTCCACTGTCAATATTTTAATACTAGTATAATTTTATTCAATCTACCATTTAGCTGGTCAGTCAACAGGTATTTAGTGAATGCCTACTGTAGCACTAGAATATAACTGTCAGCAGACAAAATTGTAGAGTTCAGAGATCTTATATTCTAGTAGGAGGAGGCATCCATTGAACCAATATTAATTGAACATCTACTACGTGCTTGGTACTGTTCTAGGTATTTGAGATTTATTAGCAACTAATGCAGAGAAAGCTTCAGGTTCTTGAGAAGCTTGCATTCTAGGAAGGTAACATTTTAAAAAATATAAACAAGTAACTTTATAATATCACTTCCAATGAAGTCTTTTATACTTTATTAATTTAAGTATTGTGAGGGGAAGGTAAGGGAAAGAGATGAGTTGAGTTTGGGACACTGAATTTAAAATGCCTAAAACCTAGAAAAAGGATGCTTGGTAATAGTTGGATTTACTGGTCAAAGGAACAATAATACTTTTCCCAATGGAAAATTGCACTGTAAAAATCATTAATCAAAGTATTTTTTCTAACTACAAAGACCTGTTCTTATATGGGTGGGCAAATACCTTTTCACAGGAAATTGTCAATGCTTTTGAGTATCTAAACTGGGTTGCTTTTATAGTACTGGTTATGTAGACTAAGTATAATTTGTCTGCAGTGTTTGGGGGAAGAATGGAATCCCCGCTTCTTTAAATACCAAAGGATAAAATGTCAGGACTTGACAAGTAGAAGAGAAATCACTTAAAATCTAAATCTTAAAAGGGTCTTGGATCATGACTTTCACACCTAATTATTTCAAATACCAGCAAAGATGTTTTCCAAGCTCTTAATTTAGAGCATCCTATTCAACAAATTGTATACATGAAAGACAATAGATCATTGTGTTTTCCTGGTAACTACACTGTACTCTGAAAATAATTTACTTACGGGAAAGCAACTTTGATTGTTGAAGCCTACAGTCAAAAGTTTTTAAAAATTACAACTAAATTTGAAACACACTACTTTATAGGACACAGATAGGAGATTGGATAGCTTATTATTAAATGCAGAAAAAAAAGATTTATCTTCATTTAGTCATGGAACAAACAAAGCTTTGCATTATATTTATCATTTCATGTTAAGGGTGTCAAGTGTACAACAATGCAATTTATTCTACTTTACTGCCTTTGGTATTTTGAAAAGTACTAAGGAGACATTTCATATTAATAATAAGTATAGGTATCAATGAGTAAGAACACAATAAAATATTTTACTTTTATAATCAGGATTACTCTTTTATCTCTATGCTTTAAGAACAGATGGCCAAGACATACTTGTGTAATCGGAGATACTATTTCTGATTGCAAAGTGATCTAATCTAGAAATGTGACTTTGGCTAAACTCATTAGCATACATCTTTCCACCATCCCAAATATCTGAAATAGATAATTCCTGATTCTTTAGAGAGATAAAATAATTAGTTTTAAAAGCACAAATTTCAGTGTCTCACTTTCTTACTCCATAAAATGGGAATAATAAAGCTTATCTCACACATTTGTAAGGTGAGGATAAGATTTACTTTGAAAATATCCATTACAGTCCTTAGCACACAGTAAACGTACATAAATACATGTACACTTATTCAACTGATTGAGAATTTAACTATATTTTCAATTTTAATATAAAAATCTTAGAGTTTTAAGCTAATATTTTATCAAATACAGTAAAACTATTTTTATTTTGTGTAAAAATTAGTAACCTTATGCATCTAGGAAAATAGATCACTTCCATTTAAAGTTTTGAGTATTCTGGTCTTCCTAAATGCTATGAACATTTTAGACCTTTAAAATTTCTCTAATAGTGGCGCCTGGGTGGCTCAGTTGGTTAAGCACCCAACTTTGGCTCAGGTCATGATCTCACCGTTCATGGGTTCGAGCCTCATGTCAAGACTACTTTGGATTCTGTGTCTTCCTCTCTCTCTGCCCCTCTGCCTCTCTCTCTCTCTCTCTCTCTCTCTCTCTCTCTAAAAATAAATACACCTTAAAATGTTTTGTTTTAATTTCTCTAATGTAACTACTCTAAAAATGAATTGTAAAAAATGACCATTGAGGATTTTTGGTTTCTACCTCAACCTATAAATAGTTTGAAAGTTGTCACCCTGTCCTTACTATAAGAATGAAGCTAAGCAAATTTTTCTTGGATCCATCAGAGAATTGAGGCTGCAAGGGAACCCATCACCCAGAAATCTAGAGAGACAGGCAAATAGAAAAAGCCACAGCCAAGATCTCTTTAGTTGGAGCAGAAGATACAGGGACTATAAACAAGTAATAATTAGATAATTTTGATGAATTAATGAAAATTAACTATAGAGTAGCATGAGAATCATAAATACTTGGACTTCAAATCCCTGGCTTTAGGAATCCCCATCCTTTCCTGGGTTTTACCTCCAGGAGAGAAGGTACCAACCATGTCATTATGGTAAAAAGCTAAGAAAGACCCTCTAATAGTTGTTGGAAGAGAGGAAAAGCAACATTTGTAAAATGTGCCTAGAGTGTTTTCCGTAACAAATACCTACTCTCCAGGGAAAAAGAAAGACTACCAGAGACTTATCCACCTTGAGGAAAAGCCATTTCCCTCTGGATTCCAGTCTACTCTAATGTTCTTGTATCATGTAAGTGGAAGCTAAGAAAGCTTTGTGAAGGTTATATTCTAGGGAAAGGCCCACTAAAAGACTGGGATTTAACTGTAAAGTTACAGGACATTTGCTTTCCCCCATCCCTTACTATGATGCCAACAGGGCTCACGTGTAAAAATTGTGGATGATAGTTGAAAGACAAAGGTTCTACCTAAACAGCAGTTTTCTTAGAGAAGCCCAAAACAGAGGGGAGACCAAAACAGGGAACCTAGAGGAAATTGAAGTTTCTCGCACATGCAGCTACAGCAACATTAAATACAGTCCAATTCCTAGCCACATAAACACAAAACCTAATAGTAGAGACTTACTTATTTATCTCAGGTCCTATTATCTTATACATTATGTCAGCCTTTCAACAACAACAACAAAAAATAAAACGTATGCTGAAAGGTTAAAGAAAAGCAGCTGTCTAAAGAGGCAAAGCAAGCATCAGAACCATTTTCAGATTTAACACAGATTTTTGAATTATCAGAAAGTGAATTTAAAATAACGAACATCTTAAGAGTTCTAATGGAAAAAGCAGACAATATGTCAGGACACATAGGAAATGTAAAATAAAGGTGGAAACTCTGGGAAAGAATCAAAGGGAAAAGCTAGAAATCAAAAACATTAATAGAAGGTGCCTGGGGTTCAGTCGGTTAAGAGTTCGACCCTTGATTTTGGCTTAGGTCATGATCTCACAGTTTGTGAAGTCAAGCTCTGCACTGGCCTCTGCACTAACAGTGCAGAGCCTGATTGGGATTCTTGCTCTCCCTCTCTCTCTCTGCCCCTCCCCCATTTGCACAGACACAGACACACACAGACACAAACACACACACACATTCTCTCTCCCTCTCTCTGCCACTCCCCCACTTGCACACACACGCACACACACACACACGCACACACACACATTCTCTCTCTGCCCCTCCCCTATTGGCACACACACACACACACGTGCACACACACACACACACACACACACACTCACTCTCTCTCTCAAAATAAATAAACTTAAAAAAACATTAATAGAAATGAAGAATGTCTTTGAACCTCATGAATAGAATGGACATAGTCAAGAAAAGAATCAGTGGGCTTAAAGCTATATGGGGACTTCCACAACTGGTATTCAAAGATGAAAATTAATGAGAAAAAAGAAAAATAAATAAAAATAAAATCTGAGAATTATGGGAGAAAAAATATTTGCATTAATAATCACTGAGAATTTCCCAAAATTAATGTCAAATACCAAAAAAAGACCCGAGAAGCACAGAAAATACCAGGCAGGACAAATACCAAAAAACTCTATAGTTACCCATCTCAGATTAAAATTTCAGAAAACTGAAGATAAAGAGAAAATCTTAAAACAAAACAAAACAAAACAAAACAAAAAACAGAGCAGGAGTGAGGGGTAAAAATTCTGTGCCCAAATCCAATGTATGTAGGTTTTTCCTTACACCATCATGCAATTCTCCAACACCCGCTGGGAGTCCTACAATTCAACTCAATTCCAATACTATCTGCCCAGAGATAGCACGGTTCCACTGGTTAAGGGTTCAGTCCTACACAAATGGCCCTCATTTCAGGTGCCAATTACAAGTCCAGGTGCTTCTGACCCACTGGCTATAAATCAGAGGTTCCTATACCCCCTCCTTGGGTTTGATTAATGCTAGAGTAGCTCACAGAACTCAGGAAACTCATTATATGTATTCACATATATCATATCTGAATAACCAAATATATATTTCTTATAAATTGCAATATTACAAGGGAGTTTGGCATTATCTTACCTATAGAGGAACAGGGATATGACTTTTATTTTTTTAAGTTTATATATTTTGAGAGAGAGAGAGAGAGAGGTTGTGCACATGCACAAGAACAGAGAAGGGGCAGGGAGAAAGGGAGAGTGAGAGAATCCCAAGAAGGCTCCGCACTGTCACTGCAGAGCCCAACACGGGGTTTGAACCCACAAACTCTGAGATCATGACCTGAGCCAAAATTAAGGTCTGATGCTTAACTGACTGAGCCATGCAGGAAACCCAGGGATAAGACTTTAGAGGACTTTTTGTCAGAAGCCATGGAAGCAAGAAGGAACTGGAGTAAAATACTAAAAAATATTAAAAGAAAAAAATAGCAACATATAATTCAATATCCAGTGAAATTACTTTTCAGAAATGTAGAAGAAATAATGACTTTTTCAGACAATCAACAGCTGAGGGGGACTTCATTGCCAGGAGGTCTACCCAGCAAGAAATGTTAAAAGATGTTCTTCAAAGAGATGGAAAATGATATAGTGAAGAAACTCAAATTTACAAAAAGGAAGGAAGAACATCCGAGCAGTAATAAATTAGGGTAAATTTTTCCTTCACTTTTAATTGATGTAAAACATAATGGCTTGCTTAAAATATTAAGAGTAGTGTATTGGGTAAATACAGCATATGGATGTGAAACAAGTGACAGCCATATCATAAGAGAAAGGAAAGAAACGTTGAGAACAGTTGAGAACAATCTGTTGTAAGGATCCTGCAGTACCTACAAAGCAATATGTCATTGTTTGAAGGTGGAGGAAGATGAGTTAAAAATTAATAATGTAAACTCTAGGAAAACTAATAAAAAGTTTAAAGGAAGTAGAACCGACACCTGAGAGGAAATAAATAAAATTATATAAAATAATCGAAACTACAGAAGGTAGAAAGAGAAAATTACCACAACAGATAGAAAACAAACACGATAAACATATCAATAATCACTTCAAATATGAATAATCTGAATACACCAATTAAGTGACAGATTGTGAGAGTGGGAAATCTCCATACCTTCCTATCAATTTTGCTGCACATCTAATACTACCCTAAAAGATAATGCATATAAATAAATAAATATTTGCCTATTTATTAGGCAAATAAGAATTAACAACAAGTACCCCCAATAATGGAGATAATTCAAAGGGACACAGGAACCAACTGAAACTGTTTCCAAATAGTCACAGCTAAAACAATTTGAACACAAAGAAGGTAGTATCAGATTATAACACAATGTATTCTTTAAGTTTCCATGAGACCATACTGATATAAGTAAATTATTAAATAAGCAAATAAAGTTGAAAGAGACAAATATTCTGTGTAGAAGCAATATATTTATATAGATTTCCTACCGTCAAGTAGGTGGAACATACCTCTCAACTCCTTAAGTATTGGCATAGTGACTTTGTTCCAAGGAGTACAGTATGAAGGGGGTGGGGTTAGAGGCAAGAATTTCATAGTTAGAGAAACCAGACAAATACACTTTTAGCTAGATGATCAAGGACAACACCAATATTGACAAGTCCTGGTGGCATTATGTACCCTTGATATGATGTCACAAACATGGCACTTTACCTCGAAGGGCCTTCCCCCAAAAATCCATAACTCCAGTCTAATATGAGAAACACAGGAAACAGTCCTCAAAAGAGGGACATTTTACAAAATACCTAACCAGTATTTCTCAAAACTATCAAGGTCATCAATAATAAGAAGGCAAGTATGAGAAAGTGTCACAAGAGGAGCCTTAGGAGACATGATGACTAAATGTAATGTGGTACTCTAGGGTGTATGCTGGGACAGAAAACAAGACATTAAGTAAGAATTTAATAAATTTTAATATAGTATTGACTTTAGTTAATAACAATATATCAGTATTGTTTCCCTAATTGTAATAAATGAATCCTGCTAGTGTTAAGATGTTAGTAATAAGAGAATCTGTTCTAAGGTTATGAGAACTCTGTGTACCTCTTCGCAACATTTCTGCAAGTCTAAAACTGTTACCAAAATAAAGTTTGTTTTTAAAATAACCCTCAGTCCTTTCAGCATCAATTTTGGAATTGTAACAATATTTATACTTTTTATATTATTACATACATCCATACAGCTGAAGTGCATACTTGTCTTTCCAATTCACAGCCCTGTTGTCAAAATTTCTCATTCTTTACTGTGATGTATACTGGCACAATTAATAACTGTGAAGTGAATAATGGGAAAAGATGGCATTGGCTTCCTCTGTGTTGTACTACTTTGCATTTAGATGATGATAAACTATTCATTTTAATTATTTTTATTTACTTACTTTGTCTTGATACCATTTAACATTCTAATGTACCAAGGAACCTTTTTGCCAGCTTGACTGGAAAATAGAAATCCATTCAGCAAAATGAATTTGTGGAAGGGCAAATATAAATTTGAATAAAATGAAAATTAAACCAGCAAGCTCTAGCCTCTACTTATTAAATCTATGAGTAAGTAAATGAAACAGTCTTGTTAATATAATTCCTTATTTTGATCCTGGTTATTATGCCCACATTAAAAGAGAGAAAGAGAGAGAAAGAGAGAGGGAGATAGAGAGAAAAGTATGCTTATTTCATTGAGTTACAATTATGGTCATCTGTTAAAACATTGGAGGCTGATGTCAGTTTGTCTTTGTTTTTCCTCGTGTGTACATAGTTATTATGATTCAATAAACTGTAGCATTAAAATAAATAAGGGCTGTTACTATTTTTTAAATGTCTGGTCTTTTAGAACTATTGCATACTTTTGACCAATGATTCTGGATTCTCCCTCTATAGAAAGACAGTTAGAATGCATAATTTTTCAAATGGAATCTCTTAAATTATATCACATTGACGCTTTTGAGAGGGTTCATTGTGATCTATCTCCCAGTGGACTTACCTCTGTGAGAGATCGTTGGGATGAAAATTTATCTTTGCAATTTTGTAACACGTAAGATTATGATATTATTTGTGAATTTTAAGCCATGTAATCATATAGAAGAATGAAATCACTTTAACAACTTGGCCATATTTTCTCCTTGGTAACTAGACATCCTTGTAATAGCTTTTTTTCTAGAATAGACAGGTGAACCAGGGAAAAAAAAAAAAGAAAAGAAACAGAAAAACAAAGAACTCGGGAATTTCTGTAGTCTAATGTTTCTCGTGCATTTTCAGCAATTATTTATGCTTGAAAAATTGTTTCTTTGTATGTCTTCCAATAACTTTCACACAAAGCTAAAAAGAATAAATCCTTTCTTCTACATAACAGCCATCTAATTATTTGAAGTCAATGGTTCTTCAGGTTTTCATGCAGACATGATTACTAGAGACTTCATCATCCATGTCAATCTCCATCTATTAACAACCAATCTCAGCTGTGATGTCTAGGTAGTGTCTGACCAAACCAAGAAGAGGCAAATTTAACTCTTTTGTTATGAAACCAATATTTCTGTCAAAGCAGTCACCAAATATACTCTCTGTTCCTATGTTTTTTTTTAATATATGATTATGTCTTATGGTCTTAGAGGTGAAATAACTCACAGAGTTTCATAGCTTTGTGAAGTATAAACAATATACCATCAAAATTCTCACTAATGTTCTTCAGAAAAAATACCAAGTGGTGCAAATGTGACAAGGCCCCTCAGCAGGTTTGGCTCTGCTGAAATTCAGACATTTCTTGAGGATTATTTATATTTCTATGATATTTCCCACTTCATAATGAATTGTTTCCAGCTTCATAATGAAATGTTTTATTTAGTTATGCCTTAGAAACTCAGTATTTTTAGTTATACATTGGTTATATATCAATTTTTTTTGCATTCCAAAATCCCAGTTCTGCTCTATAATTCTATGGTTTTACATTTAGAGCAATGATTGATTTATTAAACTAATTAAAAGTGGAAAGCAAGTAGAAAAAAATACAAAAGAATACTTTTCATAACCTTAAACTTACTGAGGAAAACAAGACAGTATTCTTTAAGGTAAGTCTCCAATGATAGCCCAACTTCCAGTATATACAGGTCAGGGAACCTACTCGTAGATCTCTTGAGTTCACTGCATAACATCCAAATGCTGTTGATAAGAATTGCACAAAGAGCTAAAATATCATAATTCAACTAATTATAGCCTCCCCTTAACACTCAGTTTCCTTTAAGAATTGCAGAAGCCTCTAAACAAGCATAGGGTACAGGGAAATCTCTATAAATAATATAGAATGAATATATATTCTAAAGAGTGGATGTTAAAACAAAGTACTGTGGTTTGGGAATAGTTCTAAGAAACTTAATGTGTATCACACACTTACAATGTGCCTGGCTCTATTTTAAGGCCTTACATTAACTAATGTAATTAATCTCTGAAAACCCCATTAGAAGGAAGATAGTTACATCCTCTTTTTATCTGAGGAAACTGAGGCATATACAATTTAATACATCAGAAAGTTCAAGGTCACACACAGCTAGTAACACGCAGAGCGGAGTCTTTATGTCCTTAGTCTAGCCCCAGACCTGGTATTAACAACCATACAAACAGCTTCTTGGAAAGAGGTGCTGTCTTGGCTGTGCCAAAGGTCAATTTAGGAAAGGGGAGCAACTGCTCACCCTCTTCAGAAAAGGTTGCCCAAAGTGTGATTAAAAATTAACATTTCCAAACAGAACTTTGGAAGCTTCCTCTACTTGCTGGAATAAATTTCCGCTTGCTCTTTCAGCAAAGGGCACTACCGTCCACCCATCTCTTTCACTGTCTCTCCTGACAATGACAAAAGCATCCCCACTTGGTTCCCCAGGGTTCCCCATCGTCCTTCTATAATCCATTCTCCACAAATATCCAAGGTAGGCTTTTCAAAACATAACTCAAATCATGCACTATTCACTTAAGGCCATTTAGTGAATTAATTCACTGCCCTTAGATTGAAATCCAAAGTGCTCACCAAAACTTAGGAGACCCTGGCTGAGAGTAAGCAAATGATACACATTAAGTTTCTTAGGACTATTCCTAAACCAGAGTGTTTCCTATTATAACCCACTGTCATTTAGAATGCATATTCATTCTGTCTTACTTATAGAAGTTTTCCTATACTCTATGCTTGTTCCGAGTTTTCCTCAGTTCTTAAAGGGGGACAAGCACTGTTTCAGTGACTAAAAGATGACAGAGTGAGAACCAAGTTGATAAGAAGCTATAATTAGACCCTCTGCGACCCTATATGATTCCAAGCTTTTCCCACTGCCTGGCATGCTCTTTGGCAACTATTCAGACAGCTGTCTCTTTTCTCATCATTCAGGTTGCACTTCAATTGTCACTTATGAAAAAATGCCTGCCTACTCCCAACCTTATCCAAAGTAGTCCCCTCTGTTACAATGCACCATGTCACTTCTATCACCTATCATTCTCTGAAATAGCTTATCTTACTCATATCGACAATGCCAGTACAAATTACTCATACAGTTATAAAGGAAAAAATACATATGTATCCACTCATCCAGGACTGCTGAGAACATTCATTATAAGAGAATATGTTTTTTCATGAAACGCCTTAAGCATCTGGCTATTGTCTTTTCCTCACTGTGTCCCTCCTTCCATTATGTTCTGTGGTCTCCTACTATCTCCCTGCACCCACATCATTTGGGCAGTTCTTTTCTCAGATCATCACTGTTGACAAGCTGAAGAAATACAACTGTCCTTGTACTTCTGCTGAGACCCAGTGGGAACAGTTAAAGGACGCTTAAATGTTTTTTCATTAGATGTTCAGTTAAGGGGTGTCTGGGTGGCTCAGTTCATTAAGTGTCCAACTCTTGGTTTCAGCTCAGGTCATGATCTCACAGTCCCTGGGTGGGGCTCTGTGCTTACAGCAGGACTCTGCTTGGGATTCTCTGTTTCCCTCTCTCTGGCCCTCCACCAGTGTCTCTGCCCCCCCCCCCCCCAACACACTGTCACTGTCTCTCTCAAAATGAATAAATTTAATAAAAAAATTTAAAAAGGATATTCAATTCAATGTTTTTTGTTTCTATAGTAAATCTCCAGATATTTTTTGTTTGTTTCCTTTTTTTTTTGGTTTTTTTGTTTTTTTTTTTTTTTTTGCTCTGGAAATACCAGTTACAGCCTTATACACATAAATGGGAAAGGAAAAACACATTTTTCTTCTGACAATTTCAATCCATTGATGGGAGAGCTGGTGGAGGTACAAAAGCAGCAAGATGAAGCTCTGCGGACAGCTTCTGAGAAGAAGATGTGAAGTTGTCTCTGGAACAGACTTCTAACTAAAGAACAAACGTCACAGACGCAGAGTAACTCCTTTGGTAACACTGCCTACTAAACCCTTCAGAGTGTACCTTTGGATTTGTGAGTAGGACTGGAAGTAGGGAGAGAGAAGAAACAAAAGATGAGCATCTTCCCTTTGTCACAATGGTCCTGTGACCTAACTTCGATATCATCAATCTCACGATATGTGGATTAGCAACATGTCACTCTGGAGCTAGGTCCCCCCTGGCCATCTTTTCAATTGCCCAAGCAGGTCCTAATAGGCCAAATAAGTGGACGGTGGCACAAGTTTCAGCTTAGGAAAACCTCACCTTCATTTCCATAATCTATCTCACACCACAGCTAAAGTCTTCATCTGGAAACTTTTCTATGCTGTGTCTGCTATCATGTAATTTTTCCCAATTAATTTTTTCACATCCTCGATTTTTTTTTTTACTGACTTTATTTTTTATGCATTCATTGATCTATGTATTGACAATGTATAATGGGTTATGTTTTATATTTGTTACTAAAGATACAAAAATGAATATAATTTGGGAGTTTAAGGAGCTCAGTTCTAATGTTGGAAAAGGTATGTAAGCTGGCAATGTCGTACACCTAGAGGTTGTTAACTATATGATTTTGGTGTTAGCAAAAAATATATCTTGATTTTTAAGGAACTAAATATTAACATTTCCTTCAAAAATGGAGGTAAGTCATAAGCCATAGAATTAGGACTTCTGGCTTTTTCATCAATAGAAATTACAAATATATTTCTCACCTTACAGCTATGTTGAAATATTGATTATCCCCTCTTCAAATTACAGTAGGTATTAAACCCATCACTAGATCTTAGTAACGGAGCACAATGATTACTAAATCACTATTTTGATAATTCTGTTTCATATGTTTGCTTTCCTTTGTAATTTTATGCATTTTATTTTATGCACTTAAAAATTTAATTCTAAAAAGGGTCCATAAATTTTGCCAGACCACCATGTATGTCTTTGTCTAAGTACCCCCTGTCTAGGGTAAAAACATAATTCATCAGCCCAACCAAGGCACTTTTTTAAAATGAGAGGATAATTATAATATCATTAATAATTTTTATTTAATGTAAATATTAACAATTAAAGGATAGCTGAGACTATTAAAACAGTTTTGGAGTTTACCTATACTAACTCTAAAATAAATGATAACAATAATAAGTCTTATTATAGTAATAATAATAATAATAATAATAATAATAAGTAAAAACATTGTTACCAACCAATAAGCATAAACAACCAGAAACAGGCATGCACACGAACGGAGGGAGACACTAGGTGATCTATGCATGCAGCCAACTGTCTGTCCCTTCCTAGACTATCAGGCAGGTTGCATCCATGTGGTAATTCTGACTGTTTAATTGTAGACCAGAGAACCATGCACATCTTTACCATGCACTGCACACTTTAGCAATCCTTTAGTTATTATAATGATGTAACTAAAAAAGTCATGGCACATAAATATACCTTTTATATATTCCTTTATTTTGATCCTTTTTAGGTTTATATTTCAGGACAAACATCTCCTCCTTTATGTAAAAAGCAACCTAATAAACTTCAAAGTTTCTAAACTTTAATTACATAAAGTCATATTATTGGTAATACAGGATTGAATATACTGTAGAATCTTCATGTTCATTTAGTTTAAAAAAAAACCTGTCAAGGTTTCACAGAGAAGTGAAAAGAACACCAAACTTTAGATATCATGGGTTTGGGAATCGAATGCCAATGATTCCACATATTAAGCTGTAAGGTCTTGGAAAAATGATATAATAGAGTTGGCTCTGACTCTTTCACCTCCCCCCACCCCGGTTTAAAAACAGAGGAATGGATGGGAGGTTAAATGACATAATATAGGAAAATTCCTCAGAATTCTGTCCAGCTTTTATGAGATTGATATCCTATATAACAAGGGTCTATAATAATTATTCTTAATTTCCCTAATATCTAAAAAGTACCATTATTCCTTAGTTGTTCTACTTAAAACCACAAGAGATGCCTTCATCCCTTTTATCTCATTTGCCTAATTTATCAAGTACTGTACCTTTCTTGACAAAGCTTACACATTCTTCCCTTTCTTTGCATTCCCCCAAAGACCACTCAAATATAAGTATATACTCATATCCTCAGAAATTATTGAAAATAATTACCAATTTATCTTCTCCCATAACAACATACCTACTTACATGTCCACATTTTTTTACTTTTTATGATATCATTTTAAAGGTATTTTACCTTTATTCTTTATCACTAATTTATGCTATTTAAAATATCTGACCTTCAATCTCAACGTCAACTTTTTGCTTTTTTTCTCATCTGGTCAAAATTATACATTTTAATACTGGAAGACTATATTGCCAAAGTGTGCAGAGAATTTTGTGTCTATTCATATGCCTTATTCTTGGTAATTTAATTCAACATAAACATATTATTTTCCTATCAGCCCAATTTTGATTTTGCTACCTATCAAAACCAACTTAAGTCTTTTGCAGTTGGCCTTATTCAAATCAGTTTCATTTTATGAAAAAGTTTTTACAAGTTAATGTGTGTATGGTTGATGTTATATAACGATATTTCTGACATATGCATCAAGAAAATGGGTTGAATTGGCCGAGTAAGCCCCCTTAGATTCTACATTGGCACTGAGTGTTTGCAGTTCAAAGACACTGCCACTAGATGGTAATAATAGACCACATCGACTTCTAAGTACATTATCTAGATAACCTATTTTAGAGATAATCTCCCACATTAAGCTATTTTTAAATCTTTCTTCCAAAAATAATATTATCTATCACCTTTACGTAATCATACCTATATTTAAGTATCTATATCTACCTACCTATGTATAATTGGATATTAAAAACATATGAAATTATTATTTCAATACTAATATTATTATTTCAAAAGTAAAAGATGTAGTAGATGTATTAAAATATTCCAACTTCCCATCCCTTTATTTATTTACTTACTCACTTACTTAATAACAAATATAATTCAAGACATTTAAAACTCACTGCACTAATATCTGTCTTTTTCCATTAGAAATTATTTGTCTTAATCGGAGAGTGCAACCTCAATTAAACTGCTCTTCATCTCTGCAGACTCAGCAATGTCCATACAATTACAAGACTCTAGCAAATTTTTAACCATCAGTCTAGTTGCCAATGATGCTTTGAGGAATTGTAAGTATAAAAAGCCTAAAAGCTTTAATTAAGTAAGTAAGATATGTACATTACATAAGAGATGTTCTTTCTCACTAATGCCTGGCTCTTTACCTCATGGCTCTAACTAAATTAAGGTATTCTCCCACATGATAGTTGCTCTGCGTTTTAAATTCTAGAGAGTGGCAAGGAACCAAAGAGCATATCAGGTCCCATCACTTCTGCAACTTTTTTCCCACCACTTTCTTGGTCCTTTTCAAGCCTAGATTCATTTGGAACCAAGTGAGAATTGGTCACACCCTTCTTCTGCATTTGCAAGAAAGTGGGGGCTACAATCAAAAAGTTAGCCTGGAGTAGTGGCTCATCACCAATGCCTTTTGGTGATTGATAATCCAATTAGATCAATTAATGTAATTGTTTCCTTTTACAGTAAGTGTCATTACGTGCATTATTTTATTGTTTCAGCTAGTCTGCAAATTCCACAACAGATATTTTATCTTTTAACTCCAGAAGCAACTAGGGCAACACTACAAAAGCATTTTCAACTAGCTGAATATAAAAAACAGCTTTTGTATGCTTCTATAATAACAAGAATTTCAGTGGAGATTTTTACCAAACCCAGTCCATTATTCTCAAGAAGTTTTTAAAAATAAAGTAAAACGTTAGGAGACAATGTTGTTGATCCAATTTCAAAAAATTTCTTTTTTCTTTATTCTCAGTAATTGAACAGAGTATTTACATATAAAATCTTTCAGGGGAAATAATGTTATGAAACTTAAAGCAGGTACTTTTCAACTTCTCTTTCATAAAGTATGTTACTGACTAACATCAACAAAGTTTGCTTTCCATTGGTAAACAAAAAAGTAATCACCATTTCAGGAGTGATTTCATGAGCACATACCCTATATGTCCAGCATTGTGTTAAGACTTTTATATGCAATAACTTATTTAATGCAACACTTTGAATTCAGCATTACAATCACCAGATTAACAATTAGGAATGTACTTTTAAAGTTTACCTCTCAGTAACAATTCTGATGTTACCGTTGATGACATTCCCCTCTACCAAAAGAAAACATTTAAGAACAATCACTTAAAATATTATGACAGACTGGCAAAACAAAACAGTAAATAAGTTAGATGTTATCATGCATTTACTTTTGTATTTATGAGTCTATTGAAAGATAATGCTCTGAAATAAAATTAAACAAGATAAACTTCTATTCTATAGTAACTGATGCCAAAACTCACGATGTTACCATCTTCATCAGCGCACAATCTCAAATGGCATTAGATTATGAAGGGCTGAGTGGATTATACAGGCAATTGTAAAACATTTTCTAGTATCATTTGTTAGTTCCATTCTACAACTTTTTCTTCATATTGCTGACATTTGCAACCATGTAAATAGTCTCACACATTTAAAAAAAAGCATCATTCATGATTTATAAATATGCATCAACGATTTAAGGCAACAGGATTTCCTAAATGCAAGTAAAATCAATGTGCAGTCATGAGCGGTAGTTCTAAAGTCTAAGTTTAAATGAAAGATAATTAAACTGGTGCCTTTTAACAACATGGGAAAAAAGTTCAAGTTTGGGAGAGATTTTGTTATGCTCATTGCAACACATATTAGTGAAACATCAATATAATTGAATGTAATTCAAGCAGACATTCAATTAAGCCTCTACTGCATCTAGAATATATTGAATTGACAGTTTCATCTAAATTACTGATACTTTTGAAGACATTAACTATTTGAATAACTAGTGATTATATTTCCCTAAATCCTTTACTGTCTTAGAATTTCAAAGTTGCTTAACTTGTCTGGATTTTTGATTCCTCCAATGCAAAATGAGAAGAGTTGGACTAGTGGTTTTTAAAGTCTCTTGAAATTCCTAAAAATTAACTATCATCTGAATTATTGGAAGAGGAAACCATATGGAGGCATATGGCTGGTTGTGTCAGAAACTGAAGGAATAGTCTTTTCAACACAGTCAAAAAGTTCTGTTTTATTTTGGAATGCTTCAGGACTCTCCTACTATTTAAACAACAAAGCAAACAAAATATAGTTTTTCTGGGGCGCCTGGGTGGCTCAGTTGGTTGAGCGTCCGACTTCGGCTCAGGTCATGATCTTGCAGCTCGTGAGTTCGAGCCCCGCGTCGGGCTCTGTGATGGCAGCTCAGAGCCTGGAGCCTGTTTCGGATTCTGTGTCTCCCTCTCTCTCTGCCCCTCCCCTGCTCATGCTCTGTCTCTCTCTGTCTCAAAAATAAATAAATGATAAAATAAAATTAATTAAAAGCAAAATATAGTCTTTCTTTTGATGTAAATATGACCTATTCACTAAGAGTTTTGTGTGTTTTTTAAGTCACTATCAAGTCTCTCTTGCAATGGAGAGAGAATCCTAAACTATCTTTCTTCAGTCTATACTTTTCTTTAATTGTAAGGTATTCTATAGATGTTTTGCTTGATGTCCATGTTGTACCAATCACTAGATAGCCACAGTAAGAATAAGACATAATCCTGTTATCAAGGGCTTATTACTTATTGGAGGAGACAGAATTCTTCTCAATTAATGAGTGTAAATGAAATGATGAGAGAATTATCAATTTGAGGGCACAAAAATCTGAGAGAAAATATTTTTGAGTGAAGCAATCAGGAAAAAAATTCACAAGGAGATCCTCATGCTTGGGGAATAATAATTGCTAAAAATTAGTGAGACTGCCTTTGTGCCAAGTAATACACTGAGCATTTTTTGTATACTGTATTATAATCCATGAGTTCCTATAAACATCATATTATATAGATGCAGTTCTTATTTTACCCATGTGATAATGAAGACGCAAAAGATACTGTGGAAATAGACATGACCAGAAAAGACAGGTTTATTCATCTACTCAACATATATTTATCAAATGCTTATTCTATGCTAGTTCCTTTTCCAGGAGCTAAGGATAAAATGTTGACTATCATACTCTGCTCCCAAGAATTCCAGTGTGGGGGTTGATGTGCATATAAATAAACTTCTGGTTATAACAAAGTTCATTTGATGTTATAAGGAATCAAAATAGCGTAGAGTGCCTTCAGTTGAGAAAAACAAAAACAGAGATGTCCCATAGGACGTGATACCTAAGGACCTGGAAGATGATGAGTTAGTTACAGGAAGAGGAAAAGAAACCACTAGGCTCCAGAGTAAGAAAAGGAACAACACCTTTTGGGAATTAAAGTAGTGCAGTATGGTGAGTACACGTACTAAATTAGTACAGAATGGTTTGGATATGATGCTTCAAAGGCAAGTAGGCAGTGGAGGTTAAAGCGTCTTATAAGGATGACTATATGTTGGTTTGGTATTTCCAGAACAAGCCTAACATAATGTGAATATCACCTTTTGTCCCCAAACAATTACTTAATGGCACCCTTTTCACTCTCAAAAATTTCCTGCCAGATAATGAATTGTATGTATTAGAGGTTCTACGTGTGTGTGTGTGTGTGTGTGTGTGTGTGTGTGTGTAATGGGATGATGCAAGTTCTTTAAACAGAGAATTGGCACAGATTTACATGTCAGAAAAGTCACTAACTGAAAAAACTGAGAATAGTTTGGAGGAAACATATATGGGCAGAGATGGTTATGCTCATCTCTATAGTGTAGAGATTTTGATAGAAACGAGCTGCCCAGTTAAGAACTATTCTCCAAACTTCCTATACAACTCTAGTATTCCTTCTTCCCCCACCTGCTTGCTTTAGTTCAGTGTCCAGGACAACCTTCGAAAATGCTTCGAAGATGCATTTCACATCTTCAGTAACTGAATGAGTCATTAAGCAAAAGACACAGATACTGCCATTCTCACTGGACTTTACATGAGCAAACTGTACTTTAGATGAGCTAAAACAAAAAAAACCTGATTTTTTGAGCCTGAAGACTACAGGGTTTATATGTAATAGCAAGTAGCACTACCCTCCTACAATAAGACTAATGACAAATCATTTATAAGGCTATTGCAGTAACCCAAGTAAGAGGTAATGTTGATGTCAGAACTGAAAAGGACATAAGTGAACAGTTACAGCAAAAATGGTATCACGTTTGCCCCTAACGTTTTTTAGTTTGAGAACCTGAGTAGAGTCTAATGAAATAGGAGGGGGATTTAGGGAATAGGAGAATAAAGGGTTTGAGAAAAGGAAAAACACTGAGTTCAGTTTAAAATAAGTTTAAGTTGCATTGGTTATCCAAACGAAATGTCTGTGAAGCATCTGTAAATTATGTTCTGCAGAATGAGAGACAGAAGGAGTAGAGAAAGGGAGATGACATCCATTTCAGGCATTTTAAGTACTGATTGTTTCTTTTTCTTTTTCAATACATGTCTACAAATTATCTGCATATCAACATATGGTCTCTCTTTCATGCACAAATGGAGACTGATCTATCTTTTGAACACATGAGAAATTTGCTATTTGTGGATCCAAGACTAGGGAGGAAATTTAGTTTTTTGAAATTTAATTTATTTATATTCAATTGAGAATGCTAAAATATCTATTGAGCTAGGATTTTTACTGGGGGCAATGTAAAATATTGAAGGATTCTTAGAATAATCACTCTGGCAACAATGTAGTAAATGGACAGCAAGGAGCTAGCAGTTCAGGATCTCAGCCATAAAGGGCTTAACTAGGATAGTGGAAGCAGAAGAAAAGGGACACACTGGTGAGATGTAGAAAATGGTAAGTATCAATAGGAAACACCGCAAGGCTGCAAGGATATACTTTTGCACCCAGGATTGTCTCCAAGCACTAGAATGTGACCCACTGTCTGAATATGCAGAAGTCTCTTCCCTCCATCCAGGCTCAAGTGCTGTTGGTTAAATGATCCACTCAAGCAGGAAGAGGAGTTCCGGGTCATCTCTGCTACCTTTGTAATCAGTTAGGGGTTTTCAGCTGCCTGATTTAGCCCCCCAAATCCACTCAATTTGGGGCGCCTGGGTGGCTCAGTCAGTTAAGCATCCGACTTCGGCTCAGATCATGATCTCATGATCTCACGGTTCGTATGTTTGAGCCCCATGTCGGGTTCTGTGCTGACAGCTCACAGCCTGGAGCCTGCTTCAGATTCTGTGTCTCCCTTTCTCTCTGCTCCTCCCCCACTTGTGCTCTCTCTCTCTCTCTCTCTCTCTCTCTCTCTCTCAAAAATAAACATGAGAAAAACCCACTTAATTTCAAGGTTTCATTATATTTTCTTTTGCATTTCTGAGCAATAATGTATAGCTAATATTTTAAAATTCTGATTTCTACCCAATTCAGTCCATTACTGAGTACAGAATTATCAATTGCTAAAAAATGGGTTATATTTCTGTGCCACATATTTATGAGCAATTCAAGAATTTCAATTACTAGCCTTTCTGAATGTGTTTTTATGTATGTGCGTGATTTTATTAACTTTTAAGGCATTATTAGTCTTGATATTTACTACATTTTTTTTACTTAGATTTTACTTACCTTCTATTTGCTACAGCACAGTGATTTTTGACATTTTAATTCCATCCTTGGTCCTTCCACAGAGGTTATAGAGCATATGTACCAGCTGCCTCATCAGAACATGCAAGCAAAGGAATATTTGCCTTTTGATGTGGCTACGAGATTATGATAACCTGTCCTGCTGCTTTCATGTTATTTTGTTTTCAGTAGACAGTGCTAACTCTGTATCTTCTATTGTATTTCACAAATTACATGACTGATCATGTATACAGTCCATATTTTTTATCATTGACACACTGTCCAAAGTTATGATTTCTTCTCTCCCTGTTTCTTCAACAAATGTTGTAAGGCCCACTGAATTTTTCCTTTCCTTCTCCTTGCATAAATTCATTACTTGATGCTTACAAACACTATTTGTATGCACATCTAATAAAAAACATGGCTTTAAAGATAGGCTTTTGCAGGCTCACCTTACCTCCGAGATGGTGAAGTTGATTTTGCCACATAAAAACCTGGGCTAATAGGAATTCAATTATCACTTAAGGAGAGTATGCTAGTGCAACAGACCTTTAAACCAGGTTTGCTACCTTAGTATAATTTTACAAGCCATTTGTTTGTTTTACTGTGCTATGGTTACAGTAGTCTAAGTAAAAGTGTCTAGCAATTAGAATCGCAGAAAAGATTTTTGTACTTAAGTGGTTTGGATTCGAATCTCAGCTTGCCTACTCATTAACTGTGTAACTATGGGCAAGATGCCTGACTATCTTTAGGTTCCTTACTTATATAATAGGATTTTTTGATGTTACAGTTTTGTCTATAACTCTGTGGAATTCTTAGAACTATACTTAGCACATGATAAGCCTCAATAAATGTTAGCTAATATGATTTCTTTTTGATTTAGCTACTCAGCTACAGAGTATATTTTCTGACTTGATATTTTGGCATTACTTTGACTAAAGAAATATTTCAAGGCCCAAAGAAATAATTATATTAAAATAAGTTTAGACTTTGTACGCTTCCAGTTTAGACTGTTTACTCCTTTCTTCAACTTAAAAATGAGAAGCAGTTTTCCACTTAGAATTACATCTTTACCTATACTCAGGTATAAAATAGCTCTGCTATTTTTAAATAATTTAATTGAAGGTACATGGCAAAGGTAACTTCATATTATAATAAATGCTACTTTACTCCATTGCCTGGAGGTGAATTGAGTTACAATTTTAGCACCAAGTCCAAAAGTAGCACTGGGTCCATTAGAACAAATGATTTAGAATGTGTGACGTGGTACAGCGACCTCACATCAAGGGTGTGGTTGGATGACTCTGATAGTAGTCATTCCAAAACTCCTTTGAAGCTAAGGTTTAGTTAACTAGGGGGGCTGAAGCATATCCAAAATCAAGCATAGCAAAGAAAAAGCCATTGATGAAATCTTTTAAATTCCTGATTGGTCAATTACCAATTACAGTTGAAAACATTTACTCTGTCCATTGTTGGATATTCACTATCCCCACAGATGGATTTTCATGGGGACAAGCACCATATTTGACTTCACTCACCACTGAATCTTTAGCACACATCAAATTATGTGGCCTCCACTAATATTTCTTAAATGAATTAATGGATGAATTGCAAGAAGTACTACAGGTTAAAATAGGTGTGGAATTGAAAGTGCCTCCCCCCCCCACTTTTTTAAACAAAATATATGGCTGTAATAGTGAAGATACAGAAAGGGAGCTAGAAGAGAGAAATATGGACTTGAGACTTTTTAAGATAGGTGAGATTCACCATGCTTAAATGAAGAGAAGGAGGCCACAGAGTACACAGTATGCAACACACACGCGTGCGCACACACACACACACACACACACACACACACATACTCACACGACTCTTGTTTGGGAAATGTTGCCAAACATAATTTCTAAGCCTCCCTTTTCTTACGTGTATCCTCTAAAAATAGTGGATTTATTTTAATCATTGTTGAATTGAGTACAAATGGTCTCAAACTCTATATGCATAACATCTTTTTACTGTGCTGTCTTTCTCAACTTTTCAGTATAATGGTTTGTTGCTCTTGAGAGAATAGTTTGAAAAATCATGCAAGCTGTTGGAATATCTGCATGGTGATTATATGCTGAATAGCAGCTTGGGTTTTCTATTTTCATCTGCTTCAACTTAGTAAGAGGAAGAGGTATTATTATTATTATCATTGAATTATCTGAATTCCAAATTAGGAAACAGAAAAACTGCAGATAATCTTTAGATGAATAAAAATAACTTTGCTAAAAGGAAATTTTTGTTTTATATAATAAAGTCTTTTGAATTTAATTCCCTTCTCCATTTTAAAAGGGCAAGTTTATTCAAGTGTTAATAATATGCTCATGTCTGTGACTAATGAAACCATTTAAAAATAATAAATTAGTCTGCAAAGCTTTCAGCGTGTATTCTTTTGTAACATTTTGCATCTTAACATTTTAACATTCCAGTCTCCTTGAACAATGAAGGTAACCTGTCTCTGCTTATAATCACTACTTATTTCCAAGAATATGGGATACTTCGCTGATCTGAAACTCCTCCATTTGTTACAGATCTAGAAACCAAGAAACTTAGGTTTCTGAGATCCAAAACGGACTTAATAATACAAGCAACTGGCCTCTTAGATACACTGTGCTTCCTGGTTTTCTGTGGGGTCTGTGTACTCTTTTGTTATCTATTATCTGGTACAATCGGTGCTTATTATTCATTAGATTTTAATGGAACTGTAGAGATTTTAGGTAATTGTTGGCTGATCTATGATTTAAATTTAGTTCAGGAATGTTTCCCTTGCACAGTGTTGCTTCCCCTATCTCTAAAGTATACATAAAAGTTTAGGGGCACCTGGGTAGCTCAGTCCGTTAAGCATCCAACTCTTGATTTTGGCTTAGGTCATGATCTCACAGTTTGTGGGATTGAGCCCCACATCAGGCTCTGTGCTGACAGTGAGGAGCCTGCTTGGGATTCTCTCTCTCCCTCTCTCTCTGCCCCTCCCCTGCTCGTTCCCTCTTTCTCTCTCTCTCTCTCTCAAAATAAATAAACTTTAAAAATATTTAAAAAAAAAGTATACATAAAAGTTTAAATCTTATCATATTGTAATCTCTCATAAAGTGGAGTTTATAATTCATTTTTTCCAAAATTATAAAGCATTTTCAAATAAGTCCTCAGCCCTCCTGAAATCATGGCAAACAAGAAAGAATATGATGCATGGATTTGGTATTAATATTGCCAACTTGAATCTGTACATTTATGTCAAACTTCTGCTGGGATTTAAGGGTAGACCTATGAAGAATAAAATGTGCCTTTCAAAAGCATGGAAGCTTCTAACTACAAGTCCCCATGCACCAAATGCCCCACTGTTGCTCACTACATTCCAGCAATGTTGTTTTCTATCATTTCCTCAACAGGATATCCAGGTGGCAATCTTTCCCTCCCCAGAACTCTTTCCATCTGCCAGGCATGGTTGGCCACCATCTCCACCTGAATCCTATTTACCCTTCAGGTAGCTGCTTAGGTATTGTTTGCTCAGAGGGGACCTCCCAGATTTTATAGTCTAAATTAGGACCCTACGATACTAGCCTATCAACCCTGTAATTTTCCTTCGGATCACTTCAAGCATCTTCTATATCTATTAGCATTATTCAGTGCAGATAGAGTCCAATGTCTTTCTCATTTCTCCTTAAGTTCCACGAGGGTCTCGTCTCTTTTGTTTTCACTGTATCCCCATTGCTGAGGACTGCATTTGTGGCCTGGTAGTTAACATATATTCAATGAAAAAATAAATGATCAAACATGAGGATAGGTGCTTTTCATGGTGGAGATTTCTGTGCAGAATGGACAAATATAATGAGCTTGCCATTTGCAAATATTTCCCTTTTCTTATTTTATCTTGGAAAGCATTAGGAAATTTTTGTCTTCTCTTGGGAATCATGAAACCGTATGTGAATATTAGGATTTATGTTGCATTGGTTTCTGAATTTTATATGCTTTACTTCATTATATTTGCAATTCTTTACTCCTAGCAGGTGCATGCAAATACTTCTCTAGTGAATGCTCAGTGATTTAAGATGTATCAATATAACTTCAGTCTCAGAAACCAGAACTTATCTCACTCATCATGCAGAAAAACTAGAAGCTTTATGTTCTGAAGGATGAACTGACCTAGGCAATCGGCCCATCTCTATAATGACTTTGTATATGATGAAGAAAATATGGAATCACATAATGTGTTCTAAAGAATAGCAATGAAGGAAGAGTAATTTAACTATCTTACCTTGGTGATACTAAAAATATGAACTAATATTGAAAAAAATTCCATGAATATACATAAGCAAAACAGGACAAACATAATCTTTACCACTCCAAAGAGCATTTTAAAAGTGAGATTTGTCATCCAAGTTAAATAAATAGCATAAAAGTATTTAATAATTCATCATTTATATTAATGCCACATAATTACCAAAGGCCATCAGTGATATCCATTATCCTTAGTGAATGTGTCAAAAATGAACTCTTGGCCCCTAAATTGTGCCTGAACAAGACAGATAAAGGTTATTTTCTTCATCTGAAATTGTCACTGTAAAGGTTAAGGGGGACAGATTCTGCAAACCTTTGATAGCAACTTGCTTGTCAAGGAGCAGAATTTCTCATGAGACACTACTCTGATGGCCTTAAATCAGGAATTGAAATCTTTTGAAATATAATTGGTGTGTATTGAAAAATCTGACACCAATACAAATGAACTTGAGTCATTTTGATTACTTTTCTTGAAAGAGCTGTTGGATAATTAAATATTTAATTTTTGCAAAAAGCTCATTTTGAGCAATAATTCTTCAGTGGAACAAACTAAGTGCGTCTGGAAGATGCAGTAATTTTTAAATGTTCTATCACTCAGATTAAGAAATAGACACTCCAAAGCGCCCCTTCTAACAATTAAGCATTTATCCTAAAAGATATCGAAATCTTACGTTTCACACTGGATTTTTTTTCTTTAGTAGTATGATATGAACATAGGAATGTAAAATACCACAAAAATTTTATGTTTTGTTAAAATATTATAAATTAAAACTACAGCAGAGTTCTGGAATCAGTGCCTAAGCATTTTACATGATAAGAGACATAACATCCAGCTGTGTTTAATGATAAAAATATTATATGTTAAAAGATATTATAAATTAAATGTGTATTCGGTTAATATTCTACTTGGTGGTAAGGTACCAATTTTTTAAGGAATTGTCAAACGTTTAATCATTTTTGAGATTTCTTTTAAAAATTTTTTTAATGTTTTTTTCTTTATTTTTGAGACAAAGAGAGACAGAACAGGAGCAGGGGAGGGGCAGAGAGAGAGGGAGACACAGAATCCGAAGCAGGCTCCAGGCTCTGAGCTGTCAGCACAGGGGCTCGAACTCACGGACTGTGAGATCATGACCTGAGCTGAAGAGCGCTGATTAACCGACTGAGCCACCCAGGCACCCCTAGAGATTTATTTTATATAACATAAAATTAACCATTTTAAAGTGAGCAATTCAATGCCCTTTAGTGCATTTGCAGCATTACACAACCACTGTTATCTAGTTCCAAAACAGTTTCAACACCCCAAAAGGAAACCTATACCCATTAAGAACATAATCTCCATTCCTACTGCCACTCCCTCCAACCCCTGGCAACCACTAATCTGTATTCTGTTTCTGTGGATTTACCTATACTGAATATTTCATATAATTGGAATCATATGTGAGCTTTGTATTTGGCTTCCTTCACTAGCATAATGCACTAGAGGTTTATCCACATCATAGCATGCATCAGTACCTCATTTCTTTTTATGAAGAATAATATTCATGGCACATATGTATCACAATTTGTTTATGCATGCATCTGATGATGGCCAGTCAGACTGTTTCCATTTTGGGGCTGTTATGACTAATGCTGTTATGAGTGTGGGTGTATATGTATTTGTTTGAGTGCTCATTTTCAATTCTTTTGGATACACACCCAGGAGTCGAATTGCTGGGCCATATGATAATTCTAAGTTTAACTACTTGCAGGACAGCTGAATTGTTTTCTACAGAGACTGAAGTATATTACATTCCCAACAACACTGTGCAAGAGTTCCATTTCTCTACATCCTTGCTAACACTTGCTATTTTTCATTAAAAAAATTATATCTATCCTTGTGGTTGTGAAGTGTCATGTCCTATGATTTTGATTTGCATTCTCCAAGTGACTAATGATATTGAGAATATATCCATATCTTCTTTGGAAATGTGTGCCAATTTCTTTTTCTTTTTCTTTTCTTAATTTTTTTTTAACATTTATTTATTATTGAGAGACAGAGAGAGACAGAGCATGAGCAGGGGAGGGGCAGAGAGACGAGGAGACACAGAATCCGAAGCAGGCTCCAGGCTCTGAGCCGTCAGCACAAAGCCGGATGCAGGGCTCAAACCCATGAACCATGAGATCATGGCCTGAGCCAAAGTCAGACGTTTAACCGACTGAGCCTCCCAGGCACCCCAAAAGTGGGCCAATTTCTAATTGTTACAAAATTTTTCAAGATAGTCTGCTCTTGCCTTTGTATCAATCAGTAATTTTAATTCTCTAATAGGCCTTCACTTATAACACCTTATGCCATTTAAAAAAATAATATAAGATAAACAAATTATCTTCATTTCATCTTATCAAAGATTCATACAGAATCCCTTCCTCTTTCTGGGAAATTTTAATGTTTACCATGTACTCCCTAGCATTAGTACAGTTGAGATATTTATGTAATTCTGTAGCCAACATGTTAATGGTTTCCTACAATGTTATATTATTTTACTCAAGTAGTAAAATTGTATATCAAGTGCCATATTAATTTTCAACACTCTCAGGAAAATCCTTTGGGGTTAAACTAAAGTCTGTTGGTAGTGAAAAAATAAATGGGGGAGGATATAATTTAGCAGTTACTCTAATTTACTAAAATTGTGAAATTCATTTATTAAGTGGACATCTTTCAGATTTACTAAAATAACATAAAACCTAATAATCTGAACTATGCTTAGGCATTACCATATATACAGTTATAAAAATGCCTTATCAAAAAGATGAGATGTTATCTGTTGCCAATTCAGAGAACTTGAAAGAATTTTGCTATTTCTTTGATGACAGGAAAAAATTTAAAATAATCTTTAGGTATTAACTGAACAAAATTACATACACACATATGATATGTGTTGCAGATATTAAAATAACATGATTGAGGGTTAGGGTATAATAATCTGCATATTTCCTTAAAAGAGGTGTCACTAACTTTGGCTTAAAATACACAGGGTTTTGTCCCACCAGCCATATTCACTGTTATAGTAAAAAAGCCTGAACTGCCATGTTCTTCTCATATAAAATCTTCCTAGATGCCATCATTATTTGAGTGTGCAACTCTTGACTAATACTTGAGTCTTCAAATCCTATTCCATTCTTCTTCTATCTATTGAATAACAGAAGTGTCATCTGAGAACTGGCCTCAGCTCAAGGCCTGGGACTGCTTCTTCTAATTGTAGGCCATTTGTATTGCTGGCAATTGGTTTCAGAACAACACACAACCCAGCTTTATCTAATTTCATGGTAGAAGAAGCATGCTACAATGTTTTCAGAAACTGAGAAGAACTATGAGAGATCTGAGATTTTATTCTACTTAAAAATAAAAAGTTTTCCTGCCACAGGTTTTTCAGATGGTGCCAGAAGGCATGAGACCACTAGCTCAGAGACAAAGGAATGGATTACTCATGACACAGCAGACAGCATAAGCTTCATATTCCTATCTGTTCCTCTTGCCCCCTAAATCCCACAGGCGAGAGGTAGAGGTAGGCTCAGCTGAATGCTGCGCACACAGCCGGTCTGTGTCACAGCTGAGAAATGCTGATTTTAGGAAATCCCTAATCTCATGAAAGAAACCACTAGCAATCTTGAACTATCTTTGCCTTGGTGGAAAATATTATCTTTGTCAGAAGATAAATCACCTTCGCTCAGAGAGAAAGGCACAGTCTCTGTTCTCCAAGAACATACAAACAACACTGAAAAACAATTTTTAACAACAAAATAACTTAACTATATTTTAAAAGAAGATATGCCAAAACCTGAGAGATTCACTAAGAATTGTCTTTCAACTGGTATTTGCTTATGCCCATTAAGTGAGAGGAATGGCCAGTCCCACACTGCCATGGGATTTAACCTAGGGCTCAAGCCACCCTAATGGTCTCAGAAATCATCTTGTGGCAATGAGGCAAACAACGCAGCCAATACTGTTGACCACAGAAGAAGATGGAAATGATCGGAGTCCATGCTTACATTGTGGAAACAGTAATCCACCAATCCTGAAGCCCACCTGTCATTTGGACTCCTGCTCTGTGAATAATAGACTACATATTATTTAACCTGTTTGAGTTAGTCATTCCAAAGAGCAGCTCACTGATAGGTTCTGACAGCTAAATTTACTCTGTTTCCTCTCAGCATCTTTCCCTAGGGTTATCTCTATTCCCGCAAATGATACTTTAGGAGTGGTTGTGGAAAACACAGGGATACCATGGGACTCTAATATTACTCATTACTGCTATCTTGTTGGGTTGGGGGAAGGTGGGCAAATAGAAACGCATGCTTGGGACTGTACAAAGCTGGCCCAATTTTGTTTGACAAATATTTATTGATTGAACAAAAGGGATATTTAGAATATCCTGATACAGGCATTTTGGTTTTCACAAAACAAGCTAAAACAAATGTGTATAAATGGATATTAGATCTTAAAGGACTAGGTTTTACAGCAAATCAGATTGCAATCTATCAATGAGAATCAATAAAAGGACAAGTCTTTTATTTTTTTTTTTTAATTTTTATTTATTTACTTTGAGAGAGAGAGAGAGAAGAGGAAGGGGCAGAGAGAGAGAGGAAGAGACAAAATCCCAAGCAGGCTCTGCACTGTCAGTACCAAGCCCAAAGTGGGGCTTGAATGTGGGGCTCAATGCAGGGCTCCATCTCATGAACCATGAGATCATGACCTGAGGTGAAATCAAGCATCTGATGCTTTACCTACAAAGCCACACAGCTGCCCCAAGGGACCAGTCATTTAGTGTGAATACTTAGGAAACTATATATCCACTTCCCAAAGTGAGGATATTTTCTTTGAATTACAAATAGTCCTGATTAATCTACTTATAAAAATTCATAGAGGGGTACCTGGGTGGCTCAGTCAGTTGAGCGAGTGACTCTTGGTTTCGGCTCAGCTCATGATCTTGAGGGTTGTGGGTTCAAGCCCCACATTGGACTCCACATTAACCTGCAAAGCCTGCTTAGGATTCTCTCTCTCTTTCTCCCTCTCTCTCTGCTTCTCCCCCATTCATGCACTTGTGCTCTCTCTCTCTCAAAATAAATAAATAAACTTAAAAAAAGAGAAATTCATAGAAGAATAAGAAGAGGCCTAATAATATGATTAGGCCTAGTAATATGATACACTGATGATGAATATATTTTTGTGAAAATACGAAGTACAAATTTATACTTTCACAACACAATCTTTGATATTTAAAATAAAAGCATTTTTCAAAAATATATTTATACAGACCCACAGATAGCATATTTTAGGGAACTTGCTCTGTCTTAATTTTGTGAGAAATTGGTTGATCTAGTCTACTGAATAGATATTCTCTTAGGAAATGGAGCATTATGTCTATACAACCAATTCTGTTTATCACCCTGGAATTTTGCAGCTGGGAACTATTTAAATTTTTTTTTTTTACGTTTTATTTATTTTTGAGACAGAGAGAGACAGAGCATGAACGGGGGGAGGGGCAGAGAGAGAGGGAGACACAGAATCGGAAACAGGCTCCAGGCTCTGAGCCATCAGCCCAGAGCCCGACGTGGGGCTCGAACTCACGGACCATGAGATCATGACCTGAGCTGAAGTCGGACGCTTAACCGACTGAGCCACCCAGGCGCCCCTCAGCTGGGAACTATTTAAACGATATATTTTGTCAATATTTATTAGTCCTCTGCGGATGAATTAAAACGGAGTCTTTGGACTTATATATCTGAGGAAGATTACATTCTGTCTGAACCTGAACACATTACTGCACGAAGCAGCTCACATCTCTCTTTACCAGACTGTTTTATAAGACATGGTATGTAAAGCCTTCCCAGCCTTCAAGTACTTCTGAGTCTATGTGATGCAGTGGTTCCCTGGATACATTCAAAGAAAACAGAACTCAAAGAGCAAGCATTTACTTAATGCTTATGATGCATTTGTCAGGCAGTATTCCAATACCTATTATCTTTGGTCCTTATAGCAATTTTGTAAATCCTGCTTTTTGCATTATAGATGAGGAAACCTAGGTGCAGAGTCAAATGCCAGAAAGCTCATAAATCACAGTGCCAGGTTAAGCCTTTAGATCCAAGGTTCATTTACTTTCCTTTACACCAACTAATACCTTAAAAGAAATCTGATTTTTTTTAAATGAGCATTAAGTACCTTTTAGTACTAATGTAGTAATTTGTATCATTTAATGACATAGTTACAATGATTTCAAAGGGCAACCTTGAAGGTCTCTACAAAAGTGATTTGATGGAATAGAAACATTTCTACATGACTCTTATGCAGCCTATTTAGTAGTATCTACACACACACACACACACACACACACACACACACACACGTACATATATATGTTTACTATCAGTTTGAGGATTAAGTGAATATAAAAATATTTGTGTCTAGTTGAGAATATAAAATCATATCTATTTGTACTCTTTCTGTACTCAGTGTAGCTAGTAGACAAAGTAAGTGAATAGTAATCAAATGTGTCATTCAACTAAGGAAGACAGTGAATATTCTCACCCTGTTCAAAATAATATGCTGCCTGTGTGCAAGTAGAGATACAGAAATATCTGTCCTTTTGGAGGCTAAAATACTTATGTAAAATATCTAGACAAATTCTTATAATGCTCCTCCGAGAGGGGCTATTTATTTAATGCCTATAATGCATTTATCAGGCACCACTCAACTAACTGTATCTTTAATCCTCAAAATGCTTTTGCAGGCTAAATTCTGCCTTTCTCAATACGGATGAGGAAACTGAAGCTCAGAGACAGGTGCCCCAAAGCTAATAAGTCAGCTCCAGGTTTAATATTTACATCATTTCATCTGTCTAAAGGTAGTGTCTCTATATTAGCCAAAGAAAAAAATTTAAATGTTCCAATATGATTTTCTTTCATTCACCATTACTCAAATATTTTACACATATTATTACACACTTCAGCTGAATTTTCATTAAATATTCATTTCAACGTAGTATGTCTGCCTAAGAAGTGGCAAAGAAATATAAAGTTGTTCCCTGCCACACAAAAGCGAATTTCTCAATCCATGTGTGCAGCTTGACTCTCAGTCTTTATTAACCCTCTTTGTTACCTCCTTTCCTCCTTTTGACTTAGGGATTATTCCCAAATAATAAAGGTGGGAAGACAGAAATTGAATTCCATCTTGGGGAGTCTAGACCAGGCATGGATCCAGAAGTTGCTAAATGACAGCACATGAGATGTCATCCAGGACTTCCAGAGTGAGGGCAGAAGTGGCAATATCACTCCAAAGACTCACCAGGAAGGTATTAAGAAAAAAATACATAAGAAAATTCATGATCAGTCAGCTGTATAGAAAGGGGAAGCAGGCAAAAACAGTAAAAAAGAAACAAACAAACAGGAGATCTAACTTGACTTCCTAATAACATAAAAATGACTGCATTTTTATACCCGCTCCTCTTTTATAGCATTTGAATTCTTTATTTTTCAGATAATCCATCTGCCAAGTTGACCAACTACGAATATTATTGTCATTTTTAATTATCCAATAAGTATTCTGAATACACACTTGTTTATCCTTTCTAAGTTTGTTGCATGAGATATTAATTCATTTAAGAGTTTTATAGCTGCCAGTTTTAAAGCAAAAGTCAATCCATCATTTATTCATATTGATTTCTATATCATCTGTAATTATTCAGCTATATTGAGTTTTATCTCACCCATCATTTTTTATGGGTGTATGCATAAGAGAAACAGAGAAGAAGAAACGAAGTGAGACAAGAAAAAGAGTACATAAAGTAAAAAAAGACATTATATTACAAGATTGTGGTTAGAACACAGAACACTGGAAGACAGGAAGTGTACTCAAGTGGTGGAAAACAAAGAAATACTCATTTACAATCTGTAAATACTGAAATCATACTTTGAAAATGTTTTAAATTGCTTACAAATCTTCAATGAATTTTTATTCATTAAACACAGAGCCAAAAATCCTTACCATTATGGGAATGTCCCCCACAACTGGACACAAATTTTTCCCTAAAATCACCCTACGATACAGCCAAAATGGTTGTTTATAACCTAAACATAACATTCACTTTTTAAGATTTTGTGTCATCACTCTTCCTGCTCCCTCTGCCTCTCCTTCCCTTATTTCCACCTAGTGACACATCCCTTGTGTTCTCACTCAAATGCTTACCCCTCAATTACAGCATCCAGTCTATCTAACTCTGACCCTTTTTCTATTACTTTGCATACTGATGCTAGTATGTGGGAGGTGCATCTTTCCACATCGCTTGTTCCATATCTGTATGTGTATCTTTCTCCAGATGTGTTGCCTAGAGGACAGGGACTCCCCTGCCTCAGGCTGAGCCTCCTCAGCACAGGCAATACCAGATCCATAATGGTTTAGGAAACTGAGTGGCTTATGATTATGAGATATATGTAAGTCTTTCAAATAAAATCTAAAATAGTAATGTCCTGAATAAGGTTATTTCTTTCATTCTTTTATTAAATTGGAAGAAGCCACCTCTCCACTAAAGTCATTCCTCCATTTTCTATAGATGTCAGTCTGGGTTTTCATATCAACTGCTTTTAGAAAGTGAAGGGAGAACAAAGCAGAGTGTGCCCAGTGGGGCCAGAATCATGTAGAGCATATAAAGGATTTTCACAACCTTTTGTTTTTAACTTTATTTATTTATTTTGAGAGAGAGAGAGAGAATGGAAGGGGGAGGGGCAGAGATCGAGACAGAGACAATTCTAAGCAGGCTCCACATTGTCAGTGCAAAGCCCAGCGTGGGGCTCAAACTCAAACAGTAAGATCATGACCTGAGCCGAAATCAGGAGTTGAATGCTTAACCGACTGAGCCACCCAGGCGCTCCACGGAGTTTCACAACTTCTAAAAAAAAAAACCAAAAAATAAATCTGTATTTCACCAAGGCTGGCCCATTTCAGTACATGACACCAAAATTCACAAAGTGCTCAAGTAAGAAAATTGGGAGTAAACACTTTTTCCTCTTTCTTCCCTGCCCACAGTGTCTTCGCCAAACCTTTACATTAATGTCTAGTTATTCTAATTCCAAATATGTCTCAAATCTATTCACTTTCTCCATCTCCACTGCTGCAGTCAGAGCTCAAGCTACCATGATCTCTCTGTGGATTACTAAGGAGCCTCATTACTGTCTCTCACTTGTCACCACTACAAACTTCCACGCTATTTTTCACGTATCAGGTAGAGTGATGTTTCTAAAGAAAACAACAAAAAAAGATCATGTTGCTTCCCTGCTAAAAGTCCTTCAGTAACTTGCACTTGAAATAAAATCTAAAACAAGGCCTTGCCCATCTTTCCTCCCACCTGACTCTGTACCTTGTTTACTGTGCTCTGGGCACATAGGCTGTGTGCAGTCACTAGGGTGGACCAAGCTTTTCCTTTTCTAGTTCTCCTCTTGTCTCAGATACTCTTTAATGTCTTTTCCTCATCACCCCTAAAAAAAGATAGTCTACACAAGGACTACATCCAACATTTGTTCCTTTCAGTTGAAGAAGTAAAGTGTTTACATTCAAATAATCACCCAATTCACTGTTTAGAAATGATACCTCCATTTCCAATTCGTCAACAAATACCGTGAATACCTCTCTTGTTCTTCTTTATCCTTCCAGGACATTACGATTCCTATTAATTCATCATATAGAGTTGCACAGCTGCTATTGTTAAACTCAGATCTCTCTCAAACGTTTGGGCAGGGAGGCTGGCCCATGCACAGGGTTGCTCAGCTAAATGAGCACGGTTTGTTGAAATCCACTACATGCCCAGCTCAACATGTTGCTCCTCTGGTATAGACTGCGTTCTCCCAGGGGAAGAGGCACCTCAGGGAAAGGTACAGGAAGGGTCTGGATGAACCAGCAGCAGAGATCTCCTCCCTCACGGCGCCTCTGTGAGGATCTACTTCCTATGACCGGACCCATGCCATCCTTTAGAACTCATTTTAAAAGTCAGCTCTTCAGTGAGTTCTGGGGAGGACTCTGAAAATAATAACCATGACATGTGCCGTCACTGGTCACCCACCTTAGCTGCTTACTGGGGTTTGGCAACACTTACAATTTGGGAAATCTCTTAAGATTTACTAAAAATTTAATAACTTCTATCTCAAGAATAGTATCTTCAGAAAGTAGCGAAAATGACAAGAAACTGGTTTAAAATTTCCTCCATCTCCACTCTCACTCACCCTGCCCTATCATAAAAGAAGCTGCTAGGATCCAAGCAAAGGATAAACAAAAACTTTCTTCTTCTGAAACAGAATTTGACCTCCAGTTAACTTTTCAGCTATTTTTCGCTGGAATCCAGATAAAAATTGAAATGTCAAATATGTTAATGGACAACATTGCTTCTTGATTTTATTTTTTTTAAAGACCAGCACCAAGAGTGAACCCTAAGGTAAACTGTAAATTCTGGGTGATTATGCTGTGCCGATATCAGTTCCTCAGTTGTAAGAAATGTAACGCTCTGGCGGAGGATATTGATAAATGAGAGAGGGACCGTGAGGGAATGGGGTATAAAAAAAATCTCTTTCTTCCTCTAAATTTTGCTATGAACCTAAGGCTCCTCTAAAAAATTAAAAATTAAAAATATGGTTTAAAGATCCAGGTTGGTAAGCTGCATTTGAATTCAGAAAGAACTACAAATAAATAGTCGGATTGCTGGGTTTGCCTGAGCATGGGGAGTCTGCTAGTTCATCACATCCTTTGTTGGGATGCTGGGAATCAGATCTATTTGTTTGCCACTGCTGCCATAACAAAGTCCCACACCTTGACTTAGACAACAATATCTTTTCTCACAGTTGTTGAGGCTGGAGGTTGGAGTTCAAGGTGTTGGCAGGGTTGTCATTTCTGGGTGGTAAATGGCCATCTGACCCTCCTCTCTATCTTTACATGGGCTTCCCTCTGTGCATTGTCTGTGTCCTAAGTTCCTCTTCTTATGAGGATACCAGTCGATCCCTATGACTTCATTTTACCTCACCTCTTTAAAGGCCCTATCTTCAAACACAGTGACATTCTGAGGTACTGGGGGGTGGGACTTCAACGTAAGAATTTTGAGGGCACACAGCTCGGCCCATAGCACTAGACTTGTGGGGACATTGGCTCCTTTGAGACACCACCTTCTAAACGAGGGTATCTAACACCACCCAATGTGGGTGCCACCCCGAAGCCATGCTCCATGGATGACTGTCAAGATCTGCTCAGAAGCTTTGGTTCTTGGGCTCCACGAGGAGTTGTCTGGTACCTGGCAGGGACTGCTTGTGATATTTTTTCCATTGGGATTATTACATTCATTAAGTCATTAAGAGAAATTAAATAACCTATATTCATACGCTTGCTTTCCTGAAAATATTTTCCCAACCAATTTATGTCATGTAGAATTGTATTTCTCTTTTATGATGATACTACATACTTCTTGCAACAATCACTAAAATATTACAATATACTAAATATAATTTTATATAACCAATATCTTGCCATAGGATCTTAAAACACAATGAAAAAACATCATTAATTTGAATATTCGGCCATAAACTACACTTTGGAAATTCAAGGTTACACTTCTTCAGTTGTACTTCTAAAAAAATCTGAAGAGGGGCACCTGGGTGGCTCAGTCGGTTAAGCGTCCGACTTGAGCTCAGGTCATGATCTCACAGTCTGTGAGTTCGAGTCCAAAATCAGGCTGTGTGCCAACAGCTCGGAGCCTGGAGCCTGCCTCAGATTCTGTGTCTCCCTCTCTCCTTGCCCCTCCCCTGCTCGCGCTCTGTCTCTCTCTCTCAAACATAAAATAAAAACACAAAAACAATTTAAAAAAATCTAAAGTCCTGAAACTAATTTTAATCTTTTTTGCAACAGCATGTTTTGGTCAAGGGCTTCTGGTGTTATGGTGTTTCATTTAAATAATTTATCTTTGCCACCTGAACATCAAATTAATTGTTCTGTGTTGCTAAATGATCAGAGACAGACTTATCTACTGTGTTGGTAATAGTACTAATGTGTAACGGCACTAAAATTTGCTGGTTTTATATCTTAACTTGGTGATAAGAAAAAGGTAAAAAAAATCTAGAGAATAAGAGAATGGAGAACCTATTTAAGAATCACCATGCATATAGAATACAGTGTAACTGATAGCCAGTGATGCCTCATTTTCAGTGCAGTCATGTTAGGAAGCTAGAGTCACGTGAGGTATGAATGCAGGGGTAGGCGGAGCAGGCTTAGGCAGAAGAAAGTGGTATGAGAGCTGCAGATGATGGGGACGGGACTGCCTGGGCTCAAATTCCTGCTTCTTTATTCACATTAATGTGACTTTGGTTAAGGTACTTACCACATCGAAGTCTCAGTTTCCCTTTCTGTCAAACAAAGGCAATAGCTATAAAGAGCTGTGACAAGCAAATAATGTAATGGTTGCAAAATGCTTTCTCAGACTCAGTCAATAATAGCTATTGTTATTACCATTACTTCTGCAATTAAGCTTCTTTGCGTGATGATCATTATCAAAGAGTGTTGTAGCACAACATTGCCTACCCTATTAAAAAGGGTGACTCTTGGACCCAATTCCACAGTGTGTGTTTTGGTGAGGATTGCTCTACACCAACAAAAAGCAATTCTCCAGACACCAGCCACATGTCTTACAGGTCAACTCAATTCTTGTACTATCAACACGGAGATAGCATCAGATTCCACAGCTTAAGGATTCTATCCTCCAAGACTCCCTTTCTCTGTGACTTCAGACACCAATCACAAGTGTAAATTGTTATCTGTGCATCTGCCTGATCAGCTACAGATTGGAGGTTCCCATGATGCCCTCCTTGGACTTCATACACCAGCTGTAAATCCATGTTGTCACTTATACATCATACCAGCTGCCTATAAATTGGAGGTGCCCATGATCCCCTCCTTGGGTTCAAGTAACTTGCTGGAGAGGCTTACAGAACTCAGAAAAAATTTACTTACTAGATCCCTTGTTAGTGATAAAAGGATATAACTCAGGAACAGCCAGATGAAAGAGATACATAGGACAATGTCTGGAAGTGAAGCAGAACTTCCATGCCCTCTCCAGGCATGCCACTCTCCCCAAATCTCCATGTGTTCTCCAAACCAGAAGCTCTGATAATCCTGTCCTTTTAGGATTTTATGGACGATTCATTGTACAGGCATGACTGATCAAATCATTGGCCACTGGCAATTGATTCAACCTCCAGTCTCTCTAGCTCCCTGGGATTAAAAATTCCAACTTTCTAATCACTGCCGGTTCCCCTGACAAACCGCCTCATCCTTAGGTGCTTTCCAAAAGTTACCTTGTTAACAGAAACTCAGTTGTTGTAGAGAGGGGCTTGTTGTGAATAAAATGGCACCCATTTCACATTTATGGCTCTGAAGTGTCTTCAGGAACTGGAGACAAAAGACCAAATATTATAACAGAAGATGCTCCCAATTGCTCTTATCTCAGGAAATTCCAAGAGTGTGGGGAGCTGTGAACCAGGAACCATGGAAGAAGATCAGATACATATAATACGTAAGTATTATATATACTTATATTTCTTATAAATCGCAATATCACATCTATGTTTTGGTATCTCATAAATTTCTTCTGCACGAAGCGATTGTACTAATTCTAATTTTGAGCCACATCACAATAAATAAAACTATAGTTAGATTTTGGTGATGTGATTTTCATATAAGTTTCACATGCAATAACAAAAAAACAATCTCTAATTTCTGCTTAGTCATCTGTCTATACTGAAATCTTACCAAGGGATTTAAGAAGGAAATCCTGAAAATCTGTTCTATCTTTCAAAAAAAAAAGCATTAAAAAAAAAACAGGAGTAAAACTTATTGTGATGTATTAAAGACAGTGTCACACTATATCACTATATCTACACTGCTATGTAGTTAAGCATCTCACCCAAACCATCTAGCTCCTATCACTTACCATGGAATTCTAGACATGAAAGGGACCTTAGAAGTTGCCTAAAAAAAAACCTTTCAGCTACGTCAGGAATCTCTTTAAGCAGCCCCAACAGGTGAAGCCTCTAGATGAATTTCTCCAATAACAACCCACGTATTTCCTCTGGCTAACTTTAGGTTGGGGGTTTTCTGACTGAGAGAATGTTCTCTTATGATCCATCCCAGTTACTTGTATCCTTTGACTCCAACCTCATTTTTCACTTCTTTAGTTCTATAGGACAAGTCAATCGCTTTTCACTGACAGCCCTTCCAAGTCCTTATGCTCAAGCTGGGGCTAGGAAAAAAGCAAAATTCCTGGTTTTTAACAAAAGAAAATTTTCACTAATGTCTAAAGTTTAGATCAGAAGTTCCATATGCCCAACGGTTATCCTCAAAGAATATTTCAAAAGAAGTTTGACCTCATAGTGTTTTGGAATATGATATATTACCAGTTGCTTAGATAAATACAAATATATAGTTTTGCATACTTTTAGTTACACTAAAGATAAAGAGAAAATAATTGTAAAGCTTAATTACATTTCCTATTGTTGTATCTGATATCCCTTTTATGTTTTGCCCTGTAAGTGACCGGGCTTTCATGGTCCATGTGAAAGATAAGAGTCATGTTCATCTTTTTCATCATAACCATTACCACCATAAGCAGCATCACATGACCATCACCATCATTAACATCACCTGTAAACGGACTCAGAACCAAAGGTCCTACATCAATCAATATATGGAGGGAACAGCTACATAATTTAAAGGAACTTTAGCAAGATTATTTTGGTATTTGAAACTTTTGGGCTTTTTATATATATATTAAATGGTACCTAGACTCTTTCATAGATTTCACCAAATTAAAAATAAGGCACAGTGGCTCTAAATTAATTAGGATTAGTTTGTATATTTGGCAGATATTCTCCAGACAACTGTTAATAGAGTTCTCATCAAATGGAAAAATACGTTTCAGAAAGCAAAATGAGGTATTTACTGGAAGAGCCCCAATGAAACACAGAATCATTAGGTTTGGCCTCAATGTTTCTTGTTTATTTCACATAACATATCATGACAACAATTTGAAAACTCACTTAAAAAAAAAGCAAAGTAATCTTTGCTTCATTTAAAGGCCACATACACTTATTAACAGATTGTTATTTCCATATTTGGTGATGGTTTTATTGCCAAATTAAATCCTTTATATTTTACATGTACTTTATCCTGTATTTTACAATGATTTATCAAAATTATCCTATCCCTTTGCTATATGCAGGTAAGTATCAACTTTTAAGATTTTTTTGATTTAGCCTTATTGGCTCAGTTGGGTAAACTTCGGACTCTTGGTTTTGGCTCAGGTCATCATCTCATGGTACATGAGTTCAAGCCCCACATTGGGCTCTGCACTGACAGTGTGGGACCTGCTTGGGATTCTCTCTCTCCCCTCTCTCTCTGTCCCTACCCTGCTTGTGTGCTCTCTCTCAAAATAAATAAAATTTAAAAAAAAATTTAAAAAGGATTTTAGCAAAGCTTTTTTTTTTAACTGGGTTGTGTTATGCATGTCACAATATTCTTATCAATAGTTATACTTCTAAAAGCGTGGATTGTTGTTGGACACTCATTCAAAAGTCTTATGGTCTTGATTTAGCCTTACTTATGACACTGAAACTAATGAGCTTCTGTCTCTAAAAGTAGTAGGTCTAAATCAACCCTATCCACAGAATCACCCATGATTTTTTCTCTTAATATCACTGCATTGCTCTCCACATTCTGATTTCATACAGCTTGAGTGTGGCAGGCTCTCAGTGTTTTTAAAAATTTCTCAGGTAATTAAAAAAAAGAAAAGAAAAAAAACATTTTCTCAGGTAATATACATTCAGAAGACATACAGACAGGATTGAGAAAGAATATGATCCTTTAAAGTTAATTTCAGAGACAAGGAATCTGAAACACTATAAGATGAAATATCTTTCCCTATGACACAAACTAGTTATTGGTAGAGCCATCTCTAGAACCTGTGAGTACTGGTTCCTATGCTCTTTTCACAATGGTGTGTCACTTCCTGACATTTTCATGAAATAAACATGGAAGCCAAGATCAAATAGCCATATATCTAATTAACCAAAGAACAAGCATAAATATGATAAATTGAGGTAGTCTTATTTGTTAGAATATAAAAATGTAATATTTGATGCAGATAGTATACAAATCCAGATTGAAGTAACTCACCATCTAGGAAATGGAGAGAAATAAACAAAAAAACAATTGGTTTATAAAACCTCACAGATTGTGGAAGATCAAGGTCAACAGTTGCTTTGTTGTAAAATGAGAATCTGATTACATCAAGATAGATACACATCCTTGGTTCAGATCAAAATATTTGGCCTATCCTCTTTGTTCTTTGTCATGCTTTTAGTTCTCAGGTTTCAACTGCTACATTTATTTGATAGAATAATGTTTTTAATAATGTTATACTTAATTTGTAAGTAATTTTCTTTTTTTTTTTTCACAGCTTCTACTCTCATGAATAAGCCAGTGATGTACAAAATATATGTTTACATAGAAAGTGTGTTTTGGACCTTCTATGATGACATGAGACTATTTATTTAATTTTGTATATTAATTCCTAATTGATTTATTAATTTTTAATAGAATGTTTTTTTCCTGCAGTGGAGATTTATTACATATTTTTCTTTATTTCTCTTTTTCTGAAGCTTTACATTGTACTTGGGTCCAGTGATCTAGCTGTGGTTCCGGTAGTTTCTTTCTATAATCCAACACATAGATTTTTCTTATGAAGCAGCATAAGAAAATTAGTGTAACATATCTGTATTGACATTACTTAACGTAATAAGTATTTCCTGAAGACATCCAGAAAAATGTGTACTGTTAGAAGCATGATGTTTCAATCTCTGTTTATTCTTTTATTTCCATGGATATTGAAATTTTTCCTTTTAGATATGAATATCAAAAGTAATACCCTTGGCATATATTCATATATCCATACAATAGAATTCTAAGTTCAATTCATAATACACATCATAAAATAGTGAAACAAAGCGGCAATACCTAAATTATGTTTGCAAAGGAATTATATTTACATTTTTAACTTGTCACATGGGTCATTCTCTCAGTCTCTAAATACAAAGTGAATGTCTTCCAACTCTAAAGATTTTAGGACGCCTTTGAGAATAGCTGTGATGTAGTAGGAAAACAATAGGACTTAGAATGAAAACAACAACAACAACAACAACAAAAACCTTTGTTCCTGTTTCTATGCTACTTCCTGTGAACTATATGGCATTAGACAACTTTCTACCTCTTTGAGCTTCATTTTCACTTACATAAGTTGTATGAGCTATTCCTTGGCCATATGTCCATCATTTCATAATTGGTTGCTGGGGGATTAATTGAGAAAAAGTGTGTGTGTGTGTGTGTGTGTGTGTGTGTGTGTGTGCGTGCATGTGTGTATGCGTATAAGTAAGAACATAAACTATTGTACCTTTAAAAATTAGGATGTTTGGAATTATATTCATAAAGACTTTGAAAAATAGTCCAGATTTTCCTCAACCTTAATTTTGCTTGGAAGCAAGACTTACAGATTACATTGGTGAGTCAGGTGAGCATGTGAATATTAATGAGCTCTCTACATGAAGTATAACACATACCACATTCTTGCTGAACCACAGATCTGTACTACAGCATACATATTTTCATCTTGTCTTGGCAGATGTCTTTTGGAAGAGTCTAACTAATAATAGTGGCTAATATTTGCATAACACTTTGCAGTTTACAGAACACTTACATAGTAATTTTAAAAAGAATGAAAACTCAATCACTTGGAAATCCATAAATATTCTCAGCAATTTCTCCAAGTACTTGAACACAGTTTTACTTGGGGGCCATGTAACTGAAAATAGAAATATTTAATTTATTTATATCACAGATTACTGAGACTCAAAGAAAGAAAGAATTCTTATTACTGTAATAATAATTGTAAGGTAATGCTCCACATTTATAGTAAGTTCTACCTTTGAATCATATAATTTAAAAAACAACATATAAATTAAAAAAAACAATGTGGGGCGCCTCAGTCAGTTGAGTGTCTGACTTTGGCTCAGGTCATGATCTCACGGTTCGTGAGTTCAAGCCCTGCGTCAGGGTCTGTGCTGACAGCTCAGAGCCTGGAGCCTGCTTCAGATTCTGTGTCTCCCTCTCTCTCTGCTCCTCCCCTGCTCACACTCTGTCTCTCTCTCAAAAATAAATAAAGATTAAAAAAAATTAAAAATAACAACTAATGAAATACATTAAAAAGTTTTATGTGAAAACCATAGTTTTCAACTTCAGAAGTCTTAAATTTACTGTCTGGATTATTAACACTTTATAAAATCCATAAATATGTTATGATGATTATAATTAGAATTCATTTATATTTTTATTTTAATTATAATTCATTTAGTATTTGAAGTGAAAGTCTTACAAATATTTTGATTAAATTATATGAAGAGGTAACTTTAGAAAAATTAAATGGGTTGATTACCCAATTTACTTCATTTTTACCATTCAATATGTCTCAAAGCTCTGGGTAACCTGTTTGTTGTTGTTGTTGTTGTTGTTTGAGACAGAAATTCAAAAGCAATGAACATGAGTGAAAATATCTTTTTATTTCTGAAGAGTAGTCACTTAGTCCCATTAGAATAGTTATTCCTTGGCCATATGTTTATCATTTTGTTTTATACCCCAGAATTCCCTGTTCATCCTTCATCATCAATGGATTTTGTCATAAATTTCCATTTCTTGAAGCTCCTTACATTGCAATGAGTAATGTTAAATGCTCTGATTTCAGTGAGTGATATTTTGTCTAATAACTACTATGAAGAGACCAAGTATACATATGTAGTTTTAGCAACTGATTGAAATCACTTCTATATTTTCTAATTTATACCCTATATATATTTGTGTGTGTATGTGTGTTCGTGTAACACAGAGAAAGAGAGAGGGAGGGAAGGAGAGAGGATGTGTGTGTGTGTGTGTGTGTGTGTGTGTGTGTGTGTGTGTTGTTTGCCATTAATCAAAGATCTAGGGAATTTCTGAAAATGCACAATTTCCATTGAGGCTTACATTTCTGAATTATAGCTGCAGATGGCTCTCAACAGATGCTTGTTAACCTGAAAGATTCTGCTCGATTGGTTTACAAAATTTAGTGTAAAAGAACCCCTTCTTTTCTATAATATACATATAAAAATGTCTATATTTTCTCATAAATTTACAAACAATTGATGTTAGGTAAAATAACAAAAACTTAAAGTGAAACAAATAACTTTTGATTACTTTCAAGAAAACCATTTTTCAAGAACAGGAATTGCATTTAAAGCTTAAGTACCATTTGCTTTGCTTATTTTATTAGAACCTAATGTGATATAGATTACTTTTATTTATCTAGTATATATACAGTAATATGAAGTAAACGTTGATTAACCGAGTTATCTATGTTTAAATGGTATATCATGAGGATAATGAAAAGAACTCCAAGATAAAATAAACTGTAGTTGCTCTGCATCTCCAAAATAAGCTACCTAGAATGTAAAAGTCTACTAACTGTTAATCAGCTTGACTGCATTTAAAACTAGAGAGGAAAGTAATTTTTTAAAAAAGATGTATAAAGCATTACTCAAAATTTATATAATGTTATATTTCATTGGCACAGATCTAAATAATCCTGCAATGGACATGAAAGCTACAAATTTAGTAAAGTCAGACCTTGTGCTCACTGGAATAGGGCTTTAAATGGACATAAAATTTTCATCAGGACGGTCCCACAGGAAATGATTTTTGTGACTCTTTGCTGATTGCCAGACATGTCTTCTAAATGACTCAACTACTTTATTCTCCATGGTTACCTAAGGCAGTATTGCGCAGAATATTGTATTTAACATTGATTATCGCTAATGTGTTCTCAGATACAGAATTTTATCTAGTTCCAGGAGAATTAAAAGTGGTCGTATTTAATTATTCAGCATAGCCTAGTCATTTATCTTTGACATCTTAATATTTACTGGTTGTTTTTAAAGGATTATTCTAGAAGGATGAAAAGCCGATGTACTCGGTTACTTTGTTAGCCACTGCTTTTTAATATCGTAAATGAAAAGGGCCAGAAAGTATTCTCAAAAGAAGAATGTAATCTGTGAAAGTATCTATAGCCACAAGATCTCTTCAAACTGATCCCCCTGCCTCCTGATCTTGTTAGAAACTTGACTTTTTTTTCTCAGCAGCTGTTTTCCTTTTTCTCTCACTCAGTGAATGACCATGTTTAGAAGTTTCTCAGTGACACTCGTAGACCACGGCAACCCCTTTATTTTATAAATGAGTGAATAAACAAGCAAAATATATAACCCCTTCTTTTTTATCTGTCTCTTTGAGAGACACTCTGAAGCAATGTTTAGTCTAACACCTTCCTTTTACTAAAGCCCTAGAAGTTATGGGCATCCCGTTCAGACTCAGTGCTGCTGCTTCCCCCATTACAGTGAATTCCATCAATAATATTGATGTTCTTAAGGGCAGTGGGTCTAACACCTCGTTTCTTCAGTTTTGTCATCTCCTTAACTCAAATAATCTCTCTCACTCAGCCTTATCCACCTGTACCCAGAGGGGCATGCTGGATCTTGTCATCTCAGTGAGTCACTCAGATTCAGTCACAGTGCTCTCTAATTATGCTATCTTTTGACAATAGTAATTGTTTTAAAATTCTATGGGGTGCCTGGGTGGCTCAGTCGGTTAAGGATATGACTTCAGCTCAGGTCATGATCTCGTGGTTCGTAAGTTTGAGCCCTGAATTGGACTCTGTGCTGACAGCTCAGAGCCTGGAGCCTGCTTCAGATTCTGTGTCTCCCTCTCTCTCTGCCCCTCCCCAGCTCATGCTCTGTCTCTCTTTCTCTCTCTCTCTCTCAAAAATAAATAGGCATTAAAAAAAATAATAAACTCTTTCTGTAGGTAAGCTGACTCATGTCCATGGCTTGAAATTTCATCTAGTTATTAACAACATTCACTCTTCTATCCCTAGTAAGATCCTTTTCTCAAGGTCCAGACCCATATATACAACTACCTAGTTGATGTAATTTTGGGTACATCTCACTATCTTCTCCCTGGAGAGAACATTTGATATCCAAATTTGTCCCTCTTCCAGAAATTCCTTTCTCCTTACATGGTAACTTGACTTATCCATTTGCTAATAATTCACGCTGGGGCATCAACCTTGATATCTTCCATCCATCACAAAGGTCAATAGGATTTTTTTCTAAAGTCTATTTGGCACCCATGGCAACCTCTTAGACCAAGCATCATCCTCTCTCAACTAGACTATTGCAAAATCCCTTTATTCTCTCCCTTTCTGTATCTTTTCCTTTCTCCAAGCCATTTTACACACCTAAGCCAGAGTGATTTTACTTCAACATATGTATGATCACATTACTTCCTCTGTTAACATCCTTCAGTGTCTGGCCATTAAATTTAGGATAAAAAACTTAAAATTCTGTATATATAGCTCAAAGATTCTGCACAGTCTGGATTTTACTTAACAAAACTCCAGGCTTGCTCCTTAAGCTCCAGGAACAGAAGCTCCCTTTCTCTTCCTGAAGTATGGGGAAGTTCTTTTTCCACCTAAATGTCATAGCAGGCTCCTCCCTCTTCCTAAAACATTCTCCTTGCCACCCTTTACTGATTACTTACTACGCTTCAAATTTAAGCTTAAACATCACTTCCTCAGAGAAGACTCTATTGATCTCTCAATGCAAATGAAGTTTCTCCAGTAATATTCTCCAATTATATTTTCTTTCAAAGCATTTAATATACCTTTGTAATTATGTATTCATTTGTGTAATTAATTCTTTAGTGTCTGTCTTTTTACACATTTGTACTTCTTAGGGCTTAGACAATCCTTGTTTTGTTCACCATCAAAGTCCCCGCTCCTAGGTATTGTAGGTTTCAGGACCATCTCATATCATTGCACAGGTTGTTCAGTGAACAAGGGTAGCAGTAGCAGTCCGAGGAGGTAAATGGTGGTGTGATTACAGCCTATGTACTGCTTGCTAGCACTGCACCCTAGTGCATGACTGTGACTCTCTGGGGCTGTATTTTTTAGAAGCTTGTACAAAGGTGCTGCATAGACTAATTCTGGGTCTCATAAGTACTCAATAAATGGTGGATCCTGAGAAACTTAAGACCGTGGGGGAGGGGAAGGAAAAAAAAAAGAGAGGGAGGGAGCCAAACCATGAGACTCTTAAAAACTGAGAATAAACTGAGGGTTGATGGGGGGTGGGAGGGAGGGGAAAGTGGGTGATGGGCATTGAGGAGGGCATCCATTGGGATGAGCACTGGGTGTTGTATGGAAACCGATTTGAAAATAAATTTCATATAAAAAGTGGTGGATGAAATAAAGAATTGACTTGTACGGCAACTTAGAAAATAACTGCATTTTAATACAGATCACATTAAGAGAACTCTTTCTTATTTTTATTTTTTGTAAGAATTACTTGAATTATCGGCTAAACATGGGCAAATAATTTCACTTTGCATACACTGCATTGACGCTAATTCATTTGTATGCCTTAAAGTTTTTCTTCATAGTTGTAGGACTAGTAGTAACAACATACAAAGCTAAATCCTTTGACTTAGACACATAACTTTTGCAGAGAAACAACTCCCTTTAAAAAAATGTTCATAAAGTAATTAATTGCCCATTTGACATTTTATGCCATCTAATCAAGCTATCTTCTTGGAACAAATTGGACTTCATAAATTCTATTATATAAATGGACCTTGCTTAACTTTGCCACTTGGTCTGGGCATCTGTCTCATAAAATTCTGTTCATGATCATGAGAATATGAAAGTATGACAATAGAGTAGTTCGGTGACTGTAAATTATGAACAGAACTGGTAACATAACTCTCACCACCAGATTGGCAGCACTATCATATATAAATAAACAGACAGCAATATATCATCACTTAGTTTAGTATAAACTATGGCAATGAATGGAAAACTCATGGAAAAGTTGTTCGCTTTTTTTGAAAATGCGAATAATGTCTAAGCATGTACAGAGGTGGGGAAAGGCATATTCCAGGAAAGCAGTGAGGCACAAAGTGAAGGATACTTGATTACTTAAACTTTTACTTAAAAAGTATGGTTTTTAGGGGCACTGGGGTGGCTTAGTCAGTTGAATGCCCATTCTTGATTTTGGCTGAGGTCATGATCTCACAGTTTGTGGGTTCAAGCCCGCATTGGGTTCTGTGCTGAGAGCGCAGAGCCTGCTTGAACTTCTCTCTCTCTCTCTCTCTCTCTCTCTCTCTCTCTCTGCCCCTCTCTGGCTCTCTTGCTCTCTTTCTCTCTCTCCCTTTCTCTCAAAATAAATAAATAAACGTTTTTTAAAAATAAAAATAAACATATGGTGTTTACTTTGTTCAATTTCTCCCAAAAGAAAATAACTGTTTCATAATACAAAAACATGTCTAATAGGTAATCTGGCATGGGGGTATGGGGACCAGATCTTTATTTTGGGGATCACAAATTGATGGGGAGAGCTACCACATAGATATATCAAAATACTTGATAGTTCTATATCCTAGCAACAGACTTTTAATTGCCTGGGAAAGGGAACCCAGAGAGGTCCATCTGCTGGTGCTGATTACTTTCTCAGAAAAACCACACACCTGAGGTGAATCAAATCTGGCCAACAGCATATTGAGGTCAATTTTCAACAAACTTCAGTTTTTCCTGGATGAACCTGAGGTTGCCACAAATGGCCAAGATCATTCTTCCATCTGTTTCTGGTGAAAGTTTGATGTTCACTGTGGTTGGGACGCAACATGAATCATTTACAAGCAAAAGATCACGCTGCAAAGGCCACAGTATGCTCAATTAATTTAATGTACCTGAGGAGAAGTGCTAGCAAACATAGCTTTCTATCTGGTAGCGTGTTGATGTAACAATCTAATCATATGAAACGTTGAAAATCTAAGGAAATGCCTTTTGCAGCGACTGAGAAAGTTATAATGGTGAACTTGATTTAGAAAGCTACAGAGGTCAATTTTTTAAATAATGAAATGTAGGCTCCTAAGCAAAAATAAATCTATCCTATTTTATAAATATTGTGCATAGTAAGTGAACTATTTTGAAAACAAGGCATTGTTATGATAATTCCACTTAAAGACTATGGGAATGAACATATTATCTCCAACCAATTACAGGAAAACACATATGGTGAGGTATATTGACTTCTCTAATCTTGTATTCACAATAGATTACTATCACTGTAAAATGCTAAGCTTAGTAATGGTGCTCATGGTAACACCCACTAACAAATACTCAACCATTAATGTAAGCTGCTTCCCTAACTGAAGAATTAAGATTACGGAAATCATAAAGAAAAGAAAAGGTACAGAAAAGAAAATATATATGTAGAAAAACTGTAAAGAGGTAAGGAGCATAGTTTCAAATGCATTCTATTCTACAATGTCACTCATAGAAACTCTCAAATTCCTAGTTACTACTGAATCTTAGGGGGGCTATATTGCGTCTTTTTCTGAGACTCAATTTAGTATATTACCTATAGACAAGCAGTGAGATTGACACTTTTTATTATCTTTCCACACTGCCAAGTTGAGATTTAGCTGTAATAGCGTTCTAAAGATACTATTGGCTTAGACCTTACGGCTTCTGGAATCAATCTATGAAACCATTTGCATTGAAATTTGGCTTCCAACTGCTTTAGTATGTTGGCATTTTAGCTGTCAACTAAATTCTTAACTCCTTAAAGGAAAGAACAATGTTTAGTGCTTGTCTTTTTAGAGTGCCTGGTATAATTTTATATACAGAATAATATTTCAGGAATGGCTTGTTGGCTTATTGATAAAAAGGACTTTCTGTAGTTCATCTTGATGAGGTGTGCAAATTTGTGAAAAAATAGAGGACGCAGAGGCTGAGACTCAGTATTATATGGAACTTTAGAGCTCGTTCAGTCCCAGATCATGGTCATGATCTTTAATGCTACTTAGAAGAGTTTCCATGCTTTCTTTTCTAGGTATGGTCCTTCCCAAATCAGATCAAAATGATGCTTCCTTCATAAATAATTCAATGACTAACTGAAGCAGATGTAATATTTTTTCTCTTCTCTTCCCTGCCCTTTTCCTCCTCCTCCTCCCCCTCCTCCTTCTCCTTCTTCTTTCCCCTCCACTGTCTCTCTCCTCCCAAAAGTCTCTTTTCTTTTGTATTTTAAGTGTAACATTAACGGTCATGGCTCCCCAATTTGAGTGTATTTTCCTAAAAGATGCAAATAATTGCAAATATCTCACTTTCGCATGCTTTTGCAGTTAATAACCAAGGGTTTTATACAGATAAAGAGAAGTATAATTCTTATCTCATATATATATATATATATATATATATATATATATATAATGTATATACATTTAAAATCAATTTAAATGTCTCTGTGTTGGAGGACATGGCATTTGATTTACACTTCTAGTTTTCTAGACAAAACTCAGTGCAAAATCAAATCAAAATCAAACAAAATACATAAAAATTTTAAGTGTCAACTTTTCCAGATATTTCAAAAGTAAAATAATCTTTTGAAATCTCTAAATATTAACTTTTTAAAAATATATGCTCATTTATTCAGGCTTGTTATTTCATTTCAAAAAAGCTTATTAAATAAGAATAAAGAGGAACTTGAAAGAAAAGGAAGTGAAAATTTGAAAAGTGTGGTCAGGATTCTACGTACCTTTTGTCATGGAAAATTCAACAAAAAAATAAGTGAATAATAAAATATCTCAATAATCTAAATTCTCTGATTAACAGGCCATATTAATATTCTGATCTGGCAGAATTCCATGACAAAGATAATTATTGAATACTATTTAAAGATAAAAATATATTTAGGGGTGCCTGGGTAGCTCAGACAGTTGAGCATCTGACTCTTGATTTTGGCTCAGGTCATAATCCCAGGGTCATGGAATCGAGGCCCATGTGGGGCTCTGTGCTGAGTGTGGAACCTGCTAAAGATTCTCTCTCTTTCTCCCTCTGCCCTTCTTCTCTGCTTGCACTCTCTATCTAAAATAAAAAAAAAATTAAAAATATATATTAAATACATACATATTTTAAAAATTCATTCCATAAACAGAACAGATACTGTCCAACATTTTATTTTAATGCAAATAGTTTGCATCTTTAAGTAGGAGTCATTAAAATATGAGAGACCATATATTATAGATATAAATGATTCTGTATGCAGAATCACAGCAAACATTATTGACTTACAGATAGAAATAATTTTAGGGGAGCCTGGGTGGCTCAGTTGGTTAAGTGTACGACTTCGACTCAGGTCATGATATCGTGGTTTGTGGGTTCGAGCCCCACGTCGGGCTCTGTGATGACAGCTCAGAGCCTGGAGCCTGCTTCACATTTTGTGTCTCCATCCCTCTCTGTCCCACCCCTGCTCGTGCCCTGTCTCTCTTTGTCTCTCAGCAATAAATAAATGTTAAAAAGAAAAAAAAAACAAATAAGTTTAAAAACTCCTTCCTCAAAATGTTCCAGCTTTGGACTAGACAATTCAGGATATGTGACGCTTCATTTCATATGTGCCTGGTGACTGGTACCTGCAGAGACCTGTCCCTCTTAGTTTGTTTTATAAGTAGAAGCATGCTTGTCAATTACCAGGGTAGAATACATACAAAAGGAAGCATATTCATTTCATGTACCATGGCTTTAAGACAGTTGAGAGAGTTCCACTTAGAGAAACAAAACACCTCATGAACAAGCAACTTATCATTTGAAAGACAGCATTAAAATGTAGCCAGTGTTAATTCCCTTTATAGGGTTTCATTTTAGCTATGGTTAATGAATAAATCTCTTAATCTCAGTGGTCTTTAATGAAAAATGAATATGATTTTTACTTAACACACTAGAAGCAGGGAACGGTAATTTCTTGTTGGTAACAAAGTACTCTGAAAAAAAAAAAGAAAAAGAAAAACACTACTCAATTGCTTAGGACTGTATAATAAAGAAATAATTTCATAACATTAGGTTAAGTCTTCTTCAGAATGTCCATTTAAAAGTTAGTTGGCAGCCTCCGCCCCCTTTTTGCTCCTTAAAGGGTTTGGGGCTTGGGTGGTGGAGTTTCTGCTTTGATGCATCTGCAGGCATTGTTTGATGATTATGTTTAATTCCGAGGTCATGTAGTATTCTCAGGAGCTTTTTTGTCAGCATTTGGTACATCTGAATTGAGTAACTTTGAATGTGGGACCATATGCTTTATATTCTTCAAGAATATTAAATTCACAAATATATCCACCTCTACTTTCTAAGAGAACAACATCTAGCAGACAATCTATAGCACTGTGATGAACCACCATAGCAATTTGCATGAAATTAAGAGTAAACATTCCATTGTGAATTGAATAACAGTTTTCATGCAAAATGGTTCTAAAATAATCATGTTAATAATAAATAACTTCATTCTCCTTAGGTAATTAAGTAAAAAAAATAGAGAATTTATAAATACTGACTGAAGGATATCTTAAAAACATAAAAAAGATGGGGCACCTGGGTGGCTCAGTCGGTTAAGCGCCGACTTTGTCTCAGGTCATGATCTCACTGTGAGTTTGAGCCCCATGTCGGGCTCTGTGCTGACAGCTCAGAGCCTGGAGCCTGCTTCGGATTCTGTGTCTCCCTCTCTCTCTGACTCTCCCCCACTCACGCTCTGTGTCTCTCAAAAATAAATAAACATTAAAAGATTTAAAAAAAAATTAAAAAAGATATCTACAATGTTAATGGCTAATAATGAGGCCATTGGTTTAGTAATATAACTGACTCTAATTATTCATTTATAAATACAATTTTGATTCATTCCCAATGATTTGAGCACAGGGTTGCAATATCATAGTTAACGTAAATTCTCATGAAAAGTCTTAAAAGTGATAAGGTAGAAAAATAGTCAAGATTTTTGCTTTTGGCTTCCCCTCCTTCCAGAATTTTTGCAAATGTCAAGTTTTATACTCTTTAAATTTTAAAATAAAACTTCCAAGCAGTGATGGAAACTGTCAGCACAGTGTCTGAGAGCTGCGGTTGATAAAAAGGCCATGAGCTACAACTATACATTGAAGACATTAATTTTCAAATATAACTTTAACAATCCATTTTTCTGTGGCCAGATGATCTTGTTTGAAAACATTTCAATCATTATAATGTCCTAGTTCTTTAATCCCCCCTCTTCTGTAATCCTTATATGACTTGCTTTCCATTACACACTATTACATTACTTTTTGTAACTTCTTTTCTGTGCTATTTTTCCTTAGTTACTAATTCCCATGTAAAGGAAAGTGAACTCAAAATACTTAACACGACTATGCAACTGTCATCTTACTTCTAAATGCAGAAATCTCCATGCACTAGTGTACTTTATGTGGGTACAGCTGCTATGAAATCACTAAAGAGGACACTTAAAAAAAGTTCAGTAAGAGTACAGGAACTATATGGCAGTGATTTTATTATATTAACACTAAATAAAAGCATTTGACTCATATTCCCTGTCCAAAAATCACATATTAATTATACTATTGAATTTAAAAATAGAAGAAGCTTGTAAGCATAAAAGATAGCCTCACAGCCACCCCCATCACATGTTCTTTAGACCCCACTGAAGAATATAGTGAGAACACAGCCTGAACACCACCTGGGACCTTGTTAGAGACACAGAATCTCAGGTCCTTCTCAGACCTATTGAATCACAATTTGCTTTTAACAAGATCTCAAGGTGATTCATGGGGACTTTAAAGTTTGAAAATATTGCTCTAGAAATACAAGCCACATTCCTTGAATTTTTGAAAATACTCTTTCAAAGACTCTTTAATTGCTTTCAATCTCGATCAGCTTCACTTTTCCCTTTTTCTGAAACTGTTAACAAACTCCTGCAACATTCTCAATGATGTTGATAACTAATCCTAAAGGATCTACACTGATAAATGTCTTCATGTATAAATCTAGGCACACATTTTTTTTTTACCTTGGATAGATTGTTAGAAAAATATTTTTGTGATTCATGACATGAATTCTAAACCTGCTGTCTTCTGTCTAAAAAATGGTTTTAAAAATAACAATCCCTCAGTATGTGAGAATTCCTCTTATCCAGACAGCATGGAGAATTACCTTCTTTAAACTTAAAAAAAAAATTAGATCGTGGTTTTAAGTTGCTTTTCTTTCCTAATGAGTTTGAGCTTTTAAAACAGTTATTAGCTATTTACAGGTTTCTTTTTGTGATTGATCTCTTTGCTTAGCCTTCCATTACTTCTATCTTAAAATTTTACATTATTTTGTTTCCAACCTATATCATCTATATTCAGGATGCTAACTAAATGCCCAAATTTTGTCTGTCATAATCACCAAGAATTCATGCTCATTTGACATAGCTATCAATAATAACAATGAATGTATTCTTTACATAGTTTAAAAAAAGTAAATAATGGGTCCAATTAAACAATGGGTAGTAGATTGAGAATAACTAAATACAAATATGATATCAGAACCTTATTCATTTTGTAACATAGCTTAAGTATATATAAAAACTGCAAATTCTTTTCTACACTATTTTGTCTTAGTTATAATACAGCATGTTTCAACATTTGACTCTAATAAATTATGTAAAACTACTTAACTAACAGGACAAAAGACCCAGAATAACTAATGCAATGTTAAAGCAGAAGAACAAAATTGAAGGGCTGACACTACCCTACTTCAAGATTTACTATGAGGCTACAGTAACAGGACAATGTGGGACTGGTGAAAGAATAGACCAATAGATCAGTGGGACAGAATACAGAGCCCAGAATAGATCCACATAAATACAGTCAACTGACTTTTGACAAAGGAATAAAAGCAATGCAATAGAGTAAAGATAGTCCTTTCAAATGGTGCTGGAGCAACTGGACATCCACATGCAAAAAAAAAAAATAGAATGTAGACTTTACACTTTTCACAAAAACGGACTCGAAATAGATCACAAACAAAAGTATAAAATGCAAAACCGTGAAACTCCTAGAAGATAAGAGAGGAGAACACCTAGATGACCTCAGTAAGGCAATTACTTTTTAGGTACAACACCAATGGCACAATCCATAAAAGAAAGAATTCATAAACTGGATTGCATTAAAATTAGAAACTTCTGCTCTGAGAAAGGTAATGTCAAGAGAATGAGAAGACAAGCCACAAACTGGGAGAAAATAATTGCAAAAGACACATTTGATAGAGGACTGTGAAAACTCAACAATAACAAAATAAACAGCCTGATTAAAAAATGGGCCAAAGACCTTAACAGGCACCTCCCAAAAAAAGATACACAGATGGCAAAAAACAAAACAAAACAAACAAACAAACAAAACCAAAAAAACCCAACTTATGAAAAGGTGCTCCTTATCATATGGCATCGTGTCAGGGAAATGCAAATTAAAACAAAACTCAATACCATAACGGACCTATTAGAATGACCAAAGTCCAGAACACTGACAACACCAAATGCTGGTGAGGATGTGGAGCAACAAGCATGCTGATCATGTTGCTGGTGACACTAAAATACTCCTCACATAAGATTCAGCAATCACACTACTTGGTATTTATACAAAGTGAAATGGACATGAAAACATGTCCATACAAAAGCCTGTATATGGTGTTTATAGCAGTTTTATTCGTAAAACTTGACAAAACATGGAAGCAACAAAGGTGTCCTCTAGTAGGTAAATGGATACACTATGGTACACCCAGACAATGGAATATTATTCAGTGCTAAAAAGAAATGAGCTATCAAGCCATGAAGAGACCTGCAAGAAACTTAAATGCATATTACTAAGTGAAAGAAGTCAATCTGAAAAGGCTACATACTGTATGCTTCCAACTGTACGGCATTCTGGAAAAAGCAAAACTGTGAAGACAATACAAAAATCAGTGGTTGCCCAGGGTTAGGGAGCAGGGAAGGATGAATAGGCAGAGCACAGAGGATTTTTAGTGCCGTGAAAATACTCTGTATAATACTATAAGAGATGGATACATCTATTATCCACAGAATATACAACTCTCAGAGAAAACTGTAATGTAAACTATGGACTTTGGATGATTATGATGTGTCAATGTACATTAATCTCTTGTAACAAATGTACTGTTCTCCTGGGGGGATGTTGATAATGGGGGAGGGTATTACATGTGCCAGGGGCAGGGGGTATATGGGAAATGTCTGTGTCTTCCCTTCAATTTTGTTATGAACCTGAAACTGCTTTAAAAATATAAAGCCTTAATAAAAAAATTCTTAGACAATAGAATTAAAATATGTTCTATTTTAATTATATCTTTTTGTATGTTGTACATTTTCATTGACATTCTTTTTTTAAAATTTTAATTAATTTATTTTTTTTTATTTTAGAGAGAGAGAGCACAAGCAGGAGAGAGGGACAGAGGGAAAGAGAATCTTAAGTAGGTTCCAGCCTCAGCATGGAGCCCAATATGGGGCTCAGGCTCATGACTGAGAGATTTGACCTGAGCTGAAATCAAGAGTCAGCTGTTTAACCAACTGAGCTACCCAGGAGCCCCTCATTGACATTCTTCTCTCTAGTGCTCCTGGACCAACCGTGTAATATTCTACTGTGCCCTTTCACTCACCTGCTTTAGTCACTTATCTATTATTTCAATTCTTTGAATGATCTGAAGGTTTTATCACATTCACAGATATTCACATATTATCTCCTTTGCATAGAACATCATTGCTTCACTCTTCACTGACTCAAGGGGACATGGCTCAAAAAACACTTTCCCAAAGAGGTCTTCTCTGCTCCTGTCCCAAATCTCAAGTATCTCCTCCACTATGATCCTTTTCATGGAACTGACATCTTGTCTGCCACATTGCTTATTGGAATTTGTGTTGAAAATCTTTTTACACCCTTGTGATAAGCTTTGTAAGTCAATCTCTGGTAAAAGAACCCATCACTTAAAGAATGTCATGTCCACTACACATGTGTGCCACAATCAGAGCTTTATAAAAATAATTATGTTTATAGCTGTCTTCATACATGCAGGTTGACATGCCTTCTCTTCAGGAGCAGCATCTGCTGATTTATACAAGGACTGAGGAAAAACCTTAACAGAAGCATCCAAAAGCACTGACTAGCTGGAATTTACATATATGAAGACATGTCTAGTAGGCTTTTATTAGTGGTGGGACCCACAAAGGTATGGGGGTGATGTTTATAGGATACCTATGTGAAAATTCACTAGGGCAAAAAAGAATCTGGGGCAATAATCCAATCATGGGACCAGGAGCTGAGAGCCTTACACAAGAAACAGTTCTGTGTGTAGTGTATGGCAATTACTTGTTTTGTCCAGCCCCAATCATAATCATAGCACAGATATGTTAAGAAAAGAAGACTGATATATGTTTTCAATCCCAATGGTGTAACATCTAATGGTCTATGACTACAGTAGGGACCACTGTATTCTTTCAGATTCATGGAAGTTAGCACTGAGTTCTTGGAGCAGAAAAGTGTTTGCTGGTAACCCATGGCAAGCAGCATCCTGTGGTGTGATGCAGAGGTTTTAAGAGGAAGATCTGAGATCCTAGAGTGAATCGTCTGCAAGAAGGAATAGGGGTACCAGAAGTGGTGCTGTGAGGCATCCCTGGGTGACTTGAGTGATATGTGGCACTTGGCAATGGCACTTTTTAAGTTTATTTATTTATTTTGAGAGAGAGCAGGCACACACACAAGGGAGAGACAGAGAGAGAGGGGAGAGAGGGAATCTCAAGCTCAACGTGAGGCTCACGTGGGGCTCAACGTGGTGCTTGACTCCCCAATCATGAGACCATGACCTGAGTCAGTTTAACTGACTGAGCCTTCCAGGTGCCTCAGTGGCATTCGTTTTTATATGACACAGCACAGAAGCCCAAGGATGAGTAATGACAGTGCAAAGAGAAGGCATGAGAAAGGCACACCTAGATGGTTTTTGAGTGCAATGACACGACTTTGAAGGAGTTCCAAGAAACCACAGAAGAAAAGGGATATCTAGAGAAGGAAAAGATACATCCCATCCATCAAGGCTAGAACATTTTGAACTACAGAAAGTTCCATCACACATTATGGTCACATAAACACACACACACACACACACACACACACACACACACACACACACAGGAAAAGTCTGTCACAACTTCTAGCAGGGATGTGTAGCGTGTCCTTCTAGATAATTATTATAAAATAGGTATAAGAAATTATTAAAAAAATAAAATAAGAGTCAGGAAACTACCTTGATGGGATGGAAAAACCAGATAAGTCAGAACAGTCAACATGGTCATATTTCTGTGAGAGGACAGATCTGTGAGATGTTTTGTGTTGGCAGTTAAGGCATTCAAATGATGACAATCTATAGTTTTAGACACTTAGGATTAGTGAGAAGGACAAGGATATATTGTCCAAGACAGGTGAGATATAACATGGATAGGAAATTTGTAAAAAACATGTAAGTAGTTGACAGACTAAGTAATATGGCTTGTAAAATTCTTAGGAACCAAGATTTTTTGCTGTGAGGAATGTCTGTCTTATGCTCTCATTCATTCAATACCTTTTTCAGATTGTCAAACAATTTTTCTTATTAAACTGAAGTGCTAATTTGCGGTTAACATTACCTTTTTGGTTTCTATTAATTTCTTAATCAGATTTCTAAGCTGACGTTTAAGATTCTCTGAGTAAGATCATCTGTCAATTTGAGTGCTGTTTGAAAACAGATGGAGAAAAAAAATCCATAATGAATCTCTAAAGTGTGATACCACATGTGCCTGCAAAACTGAACAAGGAGAAATGACCTTTCTGCATGCCAATATATCAAGAAATTCTTCATAAAATACTTAAGTATTTTATGTTTGAGAAATAGAAATATCTTGTCATTTACTCATGATATAATAAAATTACTAACTTTCAAAAACAATGTAACTTGTCAGCTTGATTTCTATTTTAAAGTATTAATATTATTTTCAAAATGTTCTTTGTGATTCTTTGAGTCATATTGTGCTGTAATTTGAAGAGAATAAATTACGTCATCAGTTACTAACGTGTTTACCATGGAAATCATATTCACACACAGATACAAATAAAATTCATGACTTTTGACACCGATAAAAATCAAAATTTGACCTTCAGCCAGTAGATGGAGAAGTTGATCTTAGAGTAGATTCACAGTGCTATTAAAAGTCTCTCTGTTAAGTTGCAGGAGCATAGAGTGAAATTGTTGCTGATTCAGATATTTGGGGATTGTTTTCATGGTTATTTTCTGGCTGCTCTGCAAAACAGCTCTGGCATCACCCAAGGGATCAGTATTGTTTCTTAGAAATCCATCCTGTACAGTCCTTATGTGCTTTGTTTATAGGCACATTTTTTTTTACTGTCTATTATATTTTCAAACAAGCTGGGAAATGTTTCTTTTCTTCATAAATTATTGCCAAAAGTTTGCATAGTACATATTTTTAGGAACCACAAAATGTTTATGAGTAAAGGCACTGAGTGATGGAATCAGCACCTCTCAGAGCAGGATGAAAATATAGATTCCTTCTAGGGCAAACTGGCTTTCTGAAAAAGGAAACACACATTATGCACTTCAGCATGCTCTCAGAAATTATGCACGGCCACATCCATCAAGGATGAGCTCGTAAATAAATAAATCAATTGACAAATTCTCTTGAACAAATTCCATCATGAAGCCAAAATCATTTGTTTAGTACACTGACAGTTATTCTATACCTTAAAGATGTGGAAAATCCTAAAAATTCTGTACAACCGGTGTTCAGTGCTGTTTCTTTTTGTTGGCATGTTTTGTTGTAAAAATGATCATGTTTAGACAAAGCAAAATACAAAAATGCAGAAACATACGTGAGATGGTGGCTAAGTGTTAAATTCAGAAAATCGGGCTAATATTTTAAGGAAATTCATAGCAAGTAAATATTAAGATAAAGATCAAAATGGAACAATAATGAAACTATTTTCTGTAGACCAGTGACAACTTAAAAATACATGTCCTCTATTGAAGATACCAAAATAGTCATCATCTGTAACTTTTTTGACAGTTCATTTCAATAACTTTTATTTTCTGAAAATACATGATTAATTTTTTTCTATTTAAATGTATTATAACCCCTTATAAGCAAAAGTAAAGATCATTTTCCTGGGGATGGGTGTGGCTAATATGTAATCACCTATTAAAAATATAGTTCTCTTCATTTATACAACTTGGCCAAGTCCCCAATTATCTTAATATATAGTTTATTTTATTCAATTTAACAAATATTTATTAAGAGCCTACAACCTGCCAGCAGCGAAGAGGAAACACTAAGTTCCTGCTTTCATGAAATTTACATTCTTGTGGATGAAATAAACAAAAGACAAAAAAAAGATACAGATCATTACAAAAGGTAACATAGGAGATGTAACAGAAGATATAGTTAAGGTATACAGGAGTAATAATATATAGAAATAGGGGTTAATAAAGCATTGATGCAGAGGTGGGGAATAGTCTTAGGGTATTAAAAAATGTTCTCTGAACAGAACATTCACTGTGCTGCCATTTGAGAAACAATTACACAGAAAAAATATGTATCTCATATACAAATTCACATACATGTATAGCCTTTGTGCAAATAAATGGATACCAATGCAAAGAAAGTAGATGTGGTCCCTCTGGACTTACAGTTTATGGGTGATTTTTGGTTCTTGTCTTCTTTTGGTTTCCTTTTGCTTTCCTGTGGTTCACACCTCTTCTGAGACTGGCATATTTTAAAAGTTTTATGTTGAAAAAGTTAATATCCATAAAGAAGGGCAAAATGGTTGAGTTGGAATAGCTAAAGGGACAGTATTACTCTATTTAGCCACTGGTATATTGTTCATTATTAGGATCTAGGATATAAACTGTTTTAGCAAAAAAGCAATAATGATAAACGCTCTTACTTTTCTTTGTGATTCTAGATAGATATTGGTAAAAAAAAATGTAGCCTTTTAAGGAATCATTGAGACAATATGAGAAGATAGTGGAGCCATATTCAGAAACAGTTACAGAATATACATTTTAAAAAACAAGTATTTCCATAAGATGTAAATTCACTAAAGAAATGACTCAAAGAATATTAGAGTTCCATTTAACACAGATTGGAAATTACATACTCAGTTCTCACAGTGTACAGGAACTTCACTGTATATAATCTTCGTAACAGGTAACTATAAGCATATATTATTTGTAAAACAACTTAGAGATTGCCTAAGCTGGAAAACAATAGTACAAAAGAAAGACCATTATATAAAGATTCAGAGCAGATGGAATCCTAGTCCTGACTTTTTCACTAAAGCCATTTGAAGAGATCATGTAACTTCACAGAAGTTCTTTAGAGTCATCTACTAAAGGAGTGGCACAGACAAGATGACCTCCAGCTCCTTCCATGCAAAATTCTATGACATGATTTTACCATGGAAATACATCAGACTGAGGAAGTATTTCCATTTTTTCCCCTGACTGTTCAGATATAATTTTAATTTCCTAGGATTTTAAAGTTTGCATATGAAAATAAAGATAACTTTTAGTCCAGACTCTTTAATCTTATAGACAAGGATACTGGAGCTCATAAATATTGAGTAACTCAACCAAGTTTTCAGAAGTACATAGTGGTACAAATTAACTACAATGTAGATTTATGCAAATAAATGCGGTGTGCAAATTTTATAGAATTCCACTATAGGGCAACTAAAACCAGACACATTATTTTCTTTCTTCCTATTTACACTAAATTTTTAATTGACAGAAAATTTCTGGCAACCAACATTAGAAAGTCGATAATGCAAACAATATTAAATAACAATAATAACAAAATACTCCTAATAACTGTGGGAGAAGTGGAGCTCCTGATATTTGGGAGAAACCCTTCATCTAAAGTGTGTGTTCCTTGTGTTCCCCTGAAGTCATAAGAGAAATCCTAGCCATCTTAGAGTCATGAGGTATCACACGACTGAGAAAAAGAAACAGTGGAAAGCTGAGAGTCGGCCAGTGCTGCTTTGGTTATTGCCATAAAACAGGGAACTGGAGAAAATTAATTAAAGAAACAAGTATTTATAACAGATAAAATCACAGGTCCTTTAGAAAGAACACAGAATAAACACCCATAGGGGTAAATCCAAACTTAGGCATACGGAACACCCAAGAGCAACTTATGTGGCAAATAACAAAAATAATATACCAATTGAGGAAATAAACTATGAGGAAAATGTGTTGTTAAGTCTTGATAAGTGCTGATTATAAAAGTAAGATGATTCATAGGGTGCCTGGCTGGCTCAGTCAGTTAAGCTACTGACTTCAGCTCAGGTCATGATCTCAGGTTTACAAGTTAGAGCCCTGCATTGGGCTCTGTGCTGACAGCTCAGAGCCTGGAGCCTGCTTCAGATTCTGTGTCTCCCTCTCTCTCTGCTCCTCCCCTGCTTGTACTCTCTCTCTCTCAAAAATAAATAAAACTTTAAAGAAAGTAAAAAAAAAATTAAAAAATAAAAGTAAGATGATTCACGGTGATCCAAACAAAGGAAATTAAAATAGTAGATCAGAACCTCATGAGTGAGGTCAGCCAGTAATAGCAATAGCCAAAGTGTTCAAGGTCTTGCATTGTTTGGAGGCAGGTAAAAATATTGATTACTTTAGACTTTTTAGGTGTGCACTATAAAAATATAATAGCAACCATAATAGAAATGGAACGTTGAACTTGTTTAAAAAAATTAACATTTACTTATTTTTTGAGAGAAAGAGAGAGAGACAGAGTGCGAGCAGGGGAGGGGCACAGAGACGGAGACACAGAATCCAAAGCAAGCTCCAGGGTCTGAGCTGTCAGCACAGAACCCGATGAGGGGCTCAAACTCATGGACAGCAAGATCATGACCTGAGCTGAAGTCAGATGCTTAACCAACTGAGCCACCCAGGGGCCCCATGAACATTGAACTTCTAAGTTAGGATAGTAGCAAAAAGTAAAAAGAAAACACAAACCTACATCAAGCACAGATGAAAAAAAAGGGAAAGAATAGGGTAAAGCCAAATAAAGAAACTAATGAAGATAAGTCAAAAGACAAATACATTAATCAAAACAGCTTAAAATACCATTTTAAAGTCCCATTATTTTAACATAAAAAACATTTAAAACTAGAATTTCATTTTAAAAGAAATAGACTTTTATATAGTTTTCTAACTGTAACAGTTTTCTTTTTTTTATCGAAGTATAATTAACATGCTATATCCCATTAGTTTCAAGATGTACACCATTGTGATTCAGTATCTTTTAATATATATTTTTTAAAATTTTATTTTAGAGACAGTGTGAGTGGGGAAGAGAGAGAATTCCAAGCAGGCGGCATGCTCAGCACAGAGCCCTACACAGGGCTGGATCCCATGACCCTGGGATCATGACCCAAGCAGAAATCAAGAGGTGGACGCTCAATAAACCGAGCCACCTGGGAGCCCCTCAATTCAATATTTTTGTACCAGAGGTAGGGAGGGGTTGGAGAGCAGCCAAAGTAGGTGAAAGAGATATAGAGACAGATTATTTATGTAAACATAAAACCCATACAATGTTTTCAAGAGATACTTAACTTATAATTACCCAGAACAGCTGAAAGTAAAGAAAAAAATATGGTAGGGAACTAGCCAACTATTTAAGTAGATACAGGGCACTTGCTAAAAGCATCCTGAACACAGAGACTTGGTTTTATTTTCTCACCAGGACCCAACACAGAGTAAACAACCAATAGATATTTATTGACTAAATCGATGGATACATATTCACATATCAAATATATAAATATCCAGAATAGATGTGTATACATCTAATTCATGAAAATAGCTGTCTATAAGAAGGTAGAGGAATAGAACAACAGAAGGAAAAGAAAACTCTCCATTATATTCAATTACTTTTATGTTAATAAACATCAAAATCCATTAACTTAGATATCCCATTTCTTGTCCAATCAAATACTTATTATCAAGAATAGTAAAGAATATGAACTCATGGGTACCTCCTTTGTTGTGTTCTTTAATAGCTTAGAATTAAAATTCTAGAAATGTAAGCAGAACAAGTTTTTCAAAAGTATTGCTCATTTTCATGAATGATGCAAGGGATGTTTGGGAAATCATGTCCCTGAAAATAGTTCACCAGACAAGTTATCTTCAAGGGAGTTTTAATTCTGGCATAGTTTAGCATCAACTGTGTAATTCAGATTCAAATTGAACATAAAAAGAATTAAAATTTATGTTCAATGGGCCAGTGACCACAGATGCGGCACAGAGCCATGCTAAAAAAGCAGATGAAACATTTCACGTTTTATAATTAGACTCTGGTTGTAACATGCTGATTGCAATCAAGTGCAATATGGTGGAGGAAGTAGTGACTTTTAGGTTTATTAAATCCTTTATCATACACTATGACATGCTTGTAGACCTCTGCAGTAGTATCAGAAAGTTTGAATGTTTAAGGGCACCTAGGTGGCTCAGCTGGTTGAGCCTCCAACTTCAGCTCAGGTCATGATCTCATGGTTTGGGTTCAAGCACCACATTGGGCTCTGTGTTGACAGCTCAGAGCCTGGAGCCTGCTTCAGTTTCTGTGTCTCCCTCTCTCTACCCCTCTCCTGCTCACTCTGTCTCTCTCTCTCAAAAATAAATAAACATTAAAACATTTTTTGAAAAAGAAAGTTTGAATGTTTGAGTACTGCACAGAACTTCAAGTTATACAGCAAGAAGTGCACTCAGTGTTGTCACACGTATAAGTTGTTCTTCATCATATAAGACATTTTGTATTTTGCAGCTATATATTTAATTAAAATAATCTTCTTTTAAAAAGCACATAAAATATTTTTTTCCTCATTTATCTTTTAATTAAAACTTTATTATTGAAGTGTGGTTGTCATATAATATTAGTTTCACCTGAACAGCAAAAATGATTGTGCAATTTCATGCATTCCACAATGCTCACCACATTAAGTGTATTTGCTATCTGTCATCATACAACATTATTACAATATTGTCTTCTATATCCCCTATATTGTAATTTTCATCCCTGTGACTTATTTATTTTATAATTGGAAGTTTGTATCTCTTTATTCCCTTCACCTATTTTGCCCATCCTCCCTACCCACCCCCCATCTCCTTTGGCAATCATCAGCTTTTTCTCTGTATTTATGAATCCATTTTGGTGTTTTGTTGTTGTTGTTGTTGTTGTTGTTGTTGTTGTTTTTAGATTCCACATATAAGTGAAATCATTTATATGTATTTCCCTACAATCCCCTCCAGGTCCATCCATGTTGTCAAAAATGGCAAGATCCCTTTCTTTTTTTATGGCGAATAATATTCCATTATACATATTCAATATATACCATATATTCTTTATCCATTCATCTTTCAATGGACACGTGGTGTTGTGTCCTATACCAATGTTGCTCCTATACCTTGGCTATTGGAAATAATACTGCAATAAACACGGAGTGCAGGGGCACCTGGGTGGTTCAGTCAATTAAGCGTCTGACTTAAGCTCAGGTCGTGATCTTGTGGTTCATGAGTTTGAGCCCTGCATCAGGCTCCATGCTGACAGCTCAGAGCCTGGAGTCTACTTCAGATTCTGTATCTCCCTCTCTCTTTCTGTCGCTCCCTGCTCATGCTGTCTGTCTGGCTGTCTGTCTCCCTCTCTCAAAAATAAATAAACATTAAAAAAATTTAAACATAGGAGTGCCTATATCTTTTTGGGTTAATGTTTTCTTTTCTTTGGGTAAATGCCCAGTAGTGGAATTACCATATGGTTATTTCTATTTTTAATTTTTTGAGGTGCCTCTACAGTGTTTTCCACAGAGATTGCACCAATTCACAGTCCTAGCGATAGTGCAAGAGGAATAAAGGGATTATTTCTTATTACAATATTCTTTTTTTATTACTTAGCATATAAACAGCAAAGAACAACAACAACAACAATGACTTACTGAGGCCTATAGAAAAATATCCCTCATTATACTTTTTTTTTCTGAGGAATAAATGTAGGAAGTGTATCACTAGAAATCATAAAATAATAGTTTTTTTCTATTTACATGGCTTCTGTAAGAAAGTTGATGCTTCTTTTCTAACAGATTTGCTATGTTTATCCTGCCCTGGCATCAGGTATGTGTGTATTTATGTTTGTGTACCTGTGTGTGTTAGTACTGTCAGTCATGGTTTATTCTCAACTATCAGACTGAAGTGTTAAATAGCAAGATACCTCTTGCTTGCTATGACATTCTTGTCCTAGAGTCTCCATTCACAGATTTTGGCTTCATTTCGCTTCATTTAAGTCATCTTTCTCATTTTTCATTTCTTTACTCCAAAATAAAATGGCTTCTCATTAGGTCTTAGACTTCAATTCCAACATCCTCTAATGTCTTTTTACACTGAAAGACAGTTTTATTCAGCCAAGCAATTTTTTAAAATTGACAATGCCCTTAAAATATTGATGTCAAGATTATTCTTATTTATTTAGTCAATAAATACTTGTTGTATTATATTTACTTGCTTTCAACTAAAATTATCAACTTTAGTAAAATAAAGTACGAATCAAGGTAAACTTTTCATTGAATTTGTACTAATACTACCCAACAAGTGACAAATTGGCCACCCAGAATGTATACCGCATGGTACTGTAAAGGTTTTTATATTTTGTCTGCTTTCCTTACCGGATTGAGACGTACTAGAAAGAAACAGGTTGTGGATAATTTATTTCGGTTTCCCATTAACGAATACAGTGCTTGCTTCAAATTGATGGAAAAACCTGAGAACCAGAATGTGTGGTTTTGCTGACACTTAAGCACTTGCAACTCAGACATATTGGAAAGGCTTTTCTGCTCTCTCTGGTATTTCTACCCCATATCCTGTCTCAGCAGGGAGGAATCAGAGCAACATTCTCTAAAATAGTTTTTTTTTTTTTTTTTTGGTTCCCTAAAGCTAACTTAATTTACATAAGGGGCAAAGATTAATCAAATTAAGGTTATGAATAGTTGTATACTAAAATGGTACATAATTGATATAGAAGCCAGAAGCACTTTCTGCACCTTTATCCTAATTTTAAAAGGAGGTGAGTAGATATCTTTTATGCTTTTTATTCAGACCTAGAATATTTTTAAGTTACTTTTCACTGTTAGCTCCTTTCTTCTAAAACTGAGAGTCAATGATCCCTGTAGAAAACAAGCAGACCAAATTGTTACCCCATATTGCTTGCCCAAGAAATTTTCTGTCATTTCAGAGTCTACTCTCTGATAGTCTTTACTCTTGACTCAATTTCTTGCTGTTACACATTAAATGTCCAATCTACTGAATGAATGTAAAGTTTGAGGGCAGGCTCCTAACACGGCATGAAAGAGTTCTGAAACCCACACAACAGCTGATAGCATAAATTCTAGGAACAGCTTTCCTGGGCTTGAATCCCATAACTGCTGCTTACCAGTTGTAACTTTCAGAAAATCATTTAACCTTTCTTTGGCTCAGCATTCTTATTGTGAAATAGGGGGAAAAAGTGAACTCTATATTATAGGGTTCTGTGAGGATTAAATGAGCTGGTAATTTTAAGTAGGAAAATGGCACAGGGTCAATGCTATATAAATGTCTTTTACAGAAAATAAACAAGACTTTTGTAAACTTGTAGAGTTCCTGATACTATCTTCAAGATTGATTTAATAATATATTACATTTCTGGGCCTTAAAAAATACCATACATCTGTTCCCCAGAGTAGTAAATTTTATAAATATATTATGGTTGAATGAAGCCTGAAGGTAAAACTTGACCTTGTTCATGGCTTCTTTTCTTGTAACATGTGAAACGGTAGGTAACTTTAAGCATAAGAATGTTCAGGGATAAGAAATGTAATCAATTTCCTGAGGTTACTCTTATTGTGACTTAACTAACTGTGAGTGGCTTGCTGAGATTGTAAGTATGGAAATTTGTACTAAATGCCCTCAGAATGCACACAATAGCACTACCTCTGTATTTTCTGAATTTATTATTTGGGTAGAAAGTAAAGGTAATTTTAAAAAGATAATGTTTAAGCAATAATAAGTACTTGCTGAAAACCTAAAAAAGTGGTCATTATAATATGCACCTTTTCAGAAAACTCAACAGAAAAGGCCAGTATTCTCACAAACAAGAAAAGCAATTCTTTTGAGTATTATCAGAATGAAAACAAAATGGCTTTAAAAAACTGAGTCTTGAAAATGGCCTTTGAAAAAATGGCAGAAAATATATTTGTGGAGAGAATGGGGTAGTTGATTCCTATGAGGGGAATATATTCTAATTGTAAAGGAATAGAATTGGATCCTATGAAGGAATATACTTATTGAAATTTTCAAATTTGTCCATAAAGTATCATGTGTCCTCCCTGAGCCTGCTGAAAGAGAGCAGACAGTTCAGTGTTTGCATACACTTTCAACAATTTCACCTCTGAAAAATTATATTCTAGAAAGACAGGATTTAATCCTGGGATTGTGATTATATTAATTACATCTAACGATAGCCAAAGTTATGTGAAGATGCACTGTGTTAGGTTGTAGCCTTTTGTCCCCTTAGCTGTGAGATATCATTCCATCACTGCTCTTCCTGGTTTAAGTTTTGATGTGGCCAAATTACTTTAAGGGATTTACATTTTAAGTATATATGCAATTGTTTGAAGTTTTATTTTTCCATCAATCAATACAAAAGCTTAGTTTTTCAAATGGTCCTTTCCTCTTAAAGGTAAACACCTTAAAGTTTTCCAGGACATAAGCAATGAGCAATCACTGAAAGAATAAAATTCAAATCACCACAGCCTGCAAGGTCCTATATGATCTAGACCCAGTGTGACTTTCCAAAGTTATTATATGTCCTTCTCCACCTATTCAAGAAGTTATAATCACATTGGATTTTTTAATACCTGGAGCACATCAAACTAGTTCTCAGTAAACAATACTTAACTATTTTGTTTTGTCTGCCTATGATATTATTTCTAATTTATTGTTGATGCCCTTTATTATTAATGGAATCAATTTAGTGGACAAGGAAATAATTTCTAAAATTTTCTTATTATAAAAAATTGTAGACAACTTAGAAATTAAGCATTAAAACACAGGATTACTAGGAATAAAGATATCAAAATATTTAGAATGCAGAAAATCAATCTAGTTATTAATAGAGTTAAACACCAAATTTAACTCTGAGATGGTTGGCAAAAAAAAAAAAAGGAAAAGGAAAATTAAGAAGAGCAGTAGACTATGGGGCGCCTGGGTGGCTTAGTCAGTTAAGCATACAACTTCCGTTCAGGTTGTGATCTCACAGCTCAGAGGTTCGAGCCCCATGTGGGGCTCTGTGCTGACAGCTTGGAGCCTGGAGTTTGCTTCAGATTCTGTGTTTTCCTTTCTCTCTGCCCCTCCCCAATTCACACTCTGTCTCTCTCTTTCAAAAAATAAAAATATTTTTAAAAAAGCATTAGACTAATGAAACATAGTAAAATTAAATGCAAACCAACTGAATGCAAAAGGGAATAATATAATAATACTTAACACCCCAAATATCAAGTATGGTAAAGGTATTCAGACATTGGCATTTTCCTGTGGGTCTATGTAATTCACAATAATGTGTACAGTATACTGTTAAGCTTTATTTTAGATCAGATGAAAAGAGAACTGAATTGGAAAAGTCATAACTTTTTCAACCAATCATAATTCAGTTCATTTGGGAGGCTTCAGGATGGTTTGTGCTGCTGAAGCAGATATGTTCAAATGCTTTTAGAACCCATTTCATCAACATAATATTGCAAAATATGTAATCATCTTTATCAGGCCTCTGCAGCAGCTCGCATGCTTGTGGCAACACCCCCAAATCGTTGCAAGTTGGCTTTTTCCCAGTTGCCAAGGCTTTTAGCAATCACGATTCTGTACAGAATGCAGCTGGCTTACTATTTGGTAGCCTAAAGAAAAAACAATCCAAGCTTTTGCACAATCACTGGGTTTCCTATTCTATGGCGTAGTGATTTCAAAGACCAGATTCTTTCATAACTTGCACCTGCCACTCTGCTCTTGCAACGGCACAAAGTTATAAGCAATTCAAAGGGGGAGTAGATTCTCATCCAACTCCAGTGGAAATCAGAGAAAAAGCCCAAATATCTATAATCCTTTGTGCTTTCTCACCTATCCCTCATCTGTTTGCCTAGAGTTGTTGTTTTGCGGTTTTTGCTTTTTTTTTTTTTTTTAATTCTGCAAATCTTTTACCAACATGGCCATCATATTCCTTGCACTCTGTTTAGGTCCATTAAATTTGATTCTTCTGAATTCTTCCCTAAATAAAAGTCAATGTATGGCTCAGGAAAAACCCCTGCGAGGGACTTTTCAGTCACCTTCTCAAGTCAGGGGAGAAAGAAACTATTACTACATTTCAACCATATACACCTTTTTGAGATTAAATTTAATCTCAATGTTACCTATAAATTTAATCTCATGGAGGTGTATATGGTCAAAACATAGAGAAAATTTCCCCTAGATATATTTTGTGTGTAAAGTGTATATATGGTTTCAAAATAGAATTTACAAATACTACACTGACTTTTATTCTCCCAGAGTCAGAATCTTCCTTTTATAAAGTTATAAAGAAGAAAATATAGGGGCGCCTGGGTGGCTCAGTCGGTTAAGCCGCTGACTTTGGCTCAGGTCATGATCTTGCACTCCGAGAGTTTGAGCCCCACGTCGGGTTCTGTGCTCACAGCTCAGAGCCTGGGGCCTGCTTCAGATTCTGTGTCTCCTTCTCTCTCTGCCCCTCTGCCTCTCATGCTCTCTCTCTGTCTCTCTCAAAAATAAATAAACATTTAAAAAATAAAGAAGAAAATATAAATGCAGTCAAAGTTCTCTTGAGGTGATGTAAGAAGTAATTTTTCATAATATACATCAGTAATAAAAATAACATGCAATAATTACATATACGAATTATTATGTCCCAGTTCAATTATCTTGGTTTCTTAGCCTCAGACTATAAGCTCTCTGTGAATGAGAGATCTAAAGGGATCAAATGACGACTCCTATTAATAACATCCAAAACAAAATCCCATGTCCATCAAAATAAAGTGGGAGTCAATCCTAGCCAAATTGGCCAGCCAATTTCTAGCCAATCCTAGAAAGAAAACAGAGACAATTCCATGGCTAATGGGAAAGGCTGGAAGAAAGCAGACTCCATTTTTCAAGAACTGATTATTTACATTTAATTGCTGTGGGGGTCTTTGCTGTTAAATATACTAAAATCTCTAGTTTGACTCTATTTCTTTTCATAGTTGGTATTTTTAGTAAATATTTTGAGTGGATATGACTAAAACTATTATAAAAATGGTTTTACTCATTTTATACTAACTTGTCTTGTACCATCTATCTATTCATACCATACATCATTATATTCAAGTATTTCATAGGATCATAATACATTTTTCCACAATTATGAAATAATTTAAAATAATCTTTTCAATATTTAAAGAGACACATTACTACAAAATCTGATTCAGTGATGCTGGACATATTGCATTTTGAAACAACATTTTAACAATTTTCTGATCTTTAGACCACTTTCAAGATCATGGAAGAAAAACAAATACTGAATTATGAATTTGTGGAGTTGGAGGAGATCACTGAGACTATAAAGTCCAGACCTTATTATTCATTTATTTATTGTGCATATATGAAGAGACTAAGGGCTAGGAAAGTTAATAAAGAAATTGAGCAGAGGCATGTAGCCAATAAATGACTTACATGTAAAAAACAAAGGAGGACAGACGACAAATCCCTTACATTTCTTCTTCTTTTTTTAATGGAAGGAATTTCCAATGCTATCTAGACTTGGATCATTTTTACAAAGCATCATATCTAGTCTGAGTTGTCAAATATTTCAAAATAACCAATTAAAAGTAATAATGAATCAACTGACCTCAAAGATGTGAGATTTGCTTGAATTATGAATGGATGAAGCTAAACGATAATGTGTATCTCCCATTTGCAGTGTTCAATGAAATTGCTTGCATGGAACTTCTGCATAGGTCTGGGTATTAGTCCTGGGAACTGAAATTCCTTCCTGATTAAAAACAGGAACGAGCCTTTGGGAGGCTGAAATCCATTGGAGGTTGCTTTGTAATTTTTACAATATGAATTGGCATGGCATGTTTGTCATGAAAACCTTTTTAATTTTGTTTGTTTGTTTGTTTGTTTGTTTATTTATTTATTTATTTATTTAGAGAGAACGCATGTTAAACAGGGAAAGGGCAGAGAGAAAGGGAGAGACAGAATCCCAAGCAGGCTCCAAGCTGTCAGCACAGAGCTCCATGCAGGGCTCAATCCTATGAACCATGAGATCATGACCTGAACTGAAATCAAGAGTCAGATGTTTAATCGACTGAACCATCCAGAATCAGTGACTTAAACCTACATAATTAAAGTTAGTTTTCAACATCTCTCCTTCTCACACATATACACACGAACACACCCAGAGTCAAAGCATCACATTCTTCCAACTCTCCTAGCACTTGTACTTCAGACGTGTGTGTGGAAGAGAGAATTCAATGGAAGTATTTCTTTTTTAGGCATAGGTTTTATGTATGACGATTTCTAATATTTTTTTAACATAAAAGCTTCATATTTTAAAAAGTACCTATTTATTTAATTATATAGAATCTTCACCCAAGAGTAAGAAACATTAGGTTTAGTCCAATTTTTCATTTGACAATTTTCTCTATGCCTAATTATTCAATTAACTTTTCATTCAGACTGACTTTTATGTGGTCCCACTACTGCAAGTGCAGAGAAAGTCTCACCTGTCATACAATTGGCTTCCTTATTATTATTTATTCATCCCTTTTTATACATACACAAAAAGCTTTGAGGAGATACATGAAACTCTATAGATTGATTTTCAGAACTGTTCAAGTCAAACTCCAAATTATCATTCTTGTCTTAAGAACAACAACAACTAGCTTTTGTGCAATTAATATAAGCACATGTACCATTTCTTATAGTCTTTTCAATGATGCAATAAGGGATATCCCATTGATATCCCTATTTCAGATGTAAGGACACTGATGCCTCAAAGAGTTAGGTTCAGGGATGTCTGGGTGGCTCAGTCGGTTAAGCGTCTGACTCCCGCCTCAGGTCATGATCTGTCAGTTTGTGACCCCTGTGTCGGGCTCTGTGCTGTCAGCTCAGAGCCTGGAGCATGCTTCACATTCTGTGTCTCCCTCTCTGTCTGCCCTCCCCCTGCTCACACTATGCCTCTGTCTCAAAAATGAATAAACATTAAAAAAAATTTAGGTTCAGTTTACAAGATAAAGAAAAATGCCAGAATTAGAAATTTGGTTTGCCTGACTCTAGAGGACATTTTGTTTAATTACTGAATTACCTACTTGAGCAGGCCAGTGATTCACTCTCTTGAAAAGGTAACATTTCTTATCTTTTTATACATTTTCCTACACTGCTCCTAAAATGTCATCCCCTATTCATTGATTGTATAAATTCCTCATAAAGTCTTTGCCAATTGCTGTTCTCCCTTTTCTAAACGTCTTTGATGCTGTGGCCTGCAAGCTGGGCTGTGCACATCTGGGGCAGGTGGGTATGAAAGATGATTCATTGGAAAAAACATGGAACATTTAAAAGTATAATTAGATTCAATTCCCTTTCATCCTTTTAAATTTGTTTTCACAATAAGCATTGCAAGTATATAATACTATATGGATATACTATGTAAATATAAATCCATCTATTGGGAGGCATGGGTAAATACGTTTGCACTCAGTGTACTTGATGAAAACATTTGTAGATCATTGACCAGTATTATTAACTTAAAATTTTCTCACATATTGACTTTTACTGTTTTGTGATATAGTATCTCTCCATGTGAATTATTTGCTTCTAAGGACAGAAATTATGTTTTAAGTTTATTTTAAAATAATCTATGCCATTAGAATGATCTTACGTATGTGACTACAAAGAATTTAACTATGTAAAACAGTGAAATAATTGCAAAAGTCCACTGACATGCTGAGGGATGCAAATAAGTAGGAATTTGTTGACTTCAATTAATGGAGGAGAATTTATTATTGATTTGATTTCAGCTAAGAGCAAAGGTTGTGTGGAATTTTTTGTGTGTTTGTTTGGTTTTTGCTTTTAAGTACAGATTCCTATTATAGCTCCTGGATGTGCTATCAGTGTCTTGATGATGAATCTTATCCAGAATCCTGGGCTGGAGACTATGTGGAATTTAAGGAAGCTCTGTGTTCTGCACAACTAATTTATTTGATTTTTAAGAAGACATAATTGCCTAGGGAGGTTTGTTAATCAGAAAACTGAGTGGCTTAAAAATGAAAACTAATATATTAAAATGATAAGTATGGCCTAAAATATTTGTTATTTTAATTAAATTATTAAAGCTTGTCTGTATTTGTATTTTCTCTTCAGAATGGCTGGTTCTTAGGTGACTATTGAGACAGTGGGTAGCAAATTTGGAAAAGTCTGCAGAGGTCACATCCCTGAAGACCTCACTCTTTAGTAGGGCTCGGGGTACAGCCCGACTACATTTCCCAGCCCCCTCTTGCAGATGGGTGTGGCCATGTAACTGAGTTCTCAACATGGAATGTGAACAAAAGTGATTCTGGTAACTGCTATGTGTTATTTTTTCCCCAACCACTGGCCACATGGAGAAGACTCCAAGAACTCTAGGGGTGACAAGCCACAGACGGGAGAAATCTTTGTCCCATTTCATGCTTTAAGAAGAGCTGAGTAGGAACACCTGTGTTGCACAGCTGTATGAGCAAGAAATATATTGTACTATTTTACATCACTGAAATTACGGGGGCTATTAGTTATAGTAGTTAACCTATCTTGACTAATGCAGTTGTTGAACCTCTGCTTGTAATCACTCCGACTCCATACTACAAATTACAACTTCTCTTGAATATATATTTAAAATTCAACATATAAAAAAATTAATTCATCCTCACTTCCAAATCCCCTTCCAACTGTAGATTTATTTGATGATATAAGATCATCAAATGGGTAGATGATTCTACCCAGTTGTTTAGTATGAAGGTTGAAATCATTTTCAATCTTCTCCTTTCCTCATTTTTTTATCCAATAATTAACTCATCAAAACCACATTGTATATGTCACTATCTTTAATATTGCTGTCTTTATATTTCCTTTCAGAAAAAGATGAATACATTAGTAGAGAATAAGGTCATTTACGATGTTAACAAAGAAGGAGTGGGCATCTTGAACTCAGGTCAGATATTATCTTGCTGTAAAGAGACTTTTACATGCTTTCCCAAAGCCCATACAAATCTGGTTGGAGTAGGTATAACGTTTTTAATTTTACTGACCATCCACTGTATTTTAAACAGGAACTTAAAAGAGTATCTCACAGACATTTGTTTATCTTTTTTATTTTCCACCAGACAGTAGAACACTATTCTTTAGACCAATATTCCTCACTCAATATAGATATTCAATAAATTTGTTGAAATCAATGGACAATGAATAATCTATTACTCCCAAATCTCAACAAGCTAATGTTTAGGTAAATGAAACAACTTGAAATATGTGGCTGTTCAAACTATTTTATACTAATATACATATAACCACTTCTGGGGATCCTTTCATCATAGATCATGACTTCATTACCTTACCTCAACTACCAAGTTACCACATACCTCAAGGAGTAAAACTGGAATTCAAGCAGATTTATACACCATGTGCTCTGCTGTGCTAAATTAATAATCTAGTGGATGGCCCCACATTGCTGAAGATTTAAGAGAATATGCACATTGGTATTCTTTTTACTTTTTTTTTCTTAGTTCATTAGTCACTTGAAAATGCATTTCTCAATTAGGTCATTTGTAATTTTCAGTGGCAAATCATATAAGTAGTTTCTATCGTGCATACATAAAATTAGATGAATTAAAGCATACACTAAGTAGATACTGACATATATATGTTCGTGGCATAAGAAATAAGACAGGAAAGTTTCCGGTTTCTATATCTCAGTGCTGCCAAATGATTTTTGAAACAACACTAAAAATAAAAAGGATACTTAAAGGATCAGATGGCAATATCGCATGAGTGATAGATTTATAACAGTAGGCTTTTCTTTTTACATCTCAAATAGGAACAACCTTTTTAGAGGGTCGGCTGTTTTAACAACTGCATTCCTAACAATACTGAAAAGTTTAAATAAGATTCACCTGAAGAATATGGCTTATATCTAGTAAAAGGACCAATATGGGTTTTTGGCTTTGTTTGTAAGACAAGTTCAGCATGTAATGATTATTTATCTTTTAGCAAATGATATGAGAGAAGGGAAGAGCATGCATGCAACAATACAAACATGCACAATACAAATTTCAAGGTCTCTGAAATTACAAAGAAATAACCCTTTTTGGGGAAATAACAGAGAGCCTAAATTGACAACAATGAAGCTTAAGATATTTCTGATCTCAGAGTTCACCTGCTAATGGCAGAGACGGTTAATTAGTGGTGGAAATAAAATGCCTTCGTAATCACTTTGAAAATTAAATATTCATAGGTTCAAGTGATATGGCCGATAAAGATATTATTTAAGTGGTTGTTTTGGGGACACCTGGGTGGCTCAGTCAGTTAAGCGTCCAACTTCGGCTCAGTCATGATTTCACGCTTTGTGAGTTCGAGCCCCGTGTTGGGCTCTGTGCTGTTAATCCAGAGCCTGGAGCCTGCTTCGGATTCTGTGTCTCCGTCTCTCTCTCTCTGTCCCTCCCCCACTCACACTCTGTCTCTCAAAAAATGAATAAACGTTAAAAATTTTTTTTAATTGGTTGTTTTTTAAACTATATCACTGATAAGGGAAACTTCAATCATAGTCAAGGAAATTAGATATAAGCATTTAGCAATGCCCAGACTGTCAGGGATAAAGCAAATCCTAGATATTTCAAATTTGAACTTAATGAAAACGCTGCTTATAATTTTTTTTCTATAACAGGATGGGCAAGTTAATCTTGTGCACATTAGGATCAAAATAAAATATCTGTTGCAAGATTTCTGGGTTATTCCCCTAAAAGCATCATTCACTTTCCCTTTTCTACCCACCTGAAAAGAAAACTTTAAGTGCTCATTAATATTCTCAAGAATAATATATATTATTTTATAAGAGGTTCTCTTCACAAAACAGGATAGCTATCCTGATCATTGATTCTTTGCCATAATATGAACAGTACTTATCTATAGCATTCATTATGTCTAATGTTGATTTTGCATGATTGATCTGGATTAAAATAAACATTAAATGAAGCTTCTTGTGTGCACAATGAACAGTGTAATAGTCAGTGCTCTTGAGAGACATCAGAATGTACAATTTCTCCTCCTAGGGCGTTTAGCATTTCTTCTGGAAGACAAAATGCTAAAATGAAATAAAAAAAATCTACAACGAAACATAAATTCAGTGCTACATAGAAGAAATCCAAGGTTCTGTGGTAAAAAAAAAAAGAAAAGGAAGAGAAAAGAAAAGAAAAGAAAAGAAAAAAGAAAAGAAAAGGAAAGAAAAAAGAAAAGACTTGTAAAACTCTGTCAGGAAAACTTTGAAGGGAAGAAGTAAGCAACAGATAAGGTATCCTAGTATGAGTAAAAGCAGGGAGTTGAGACGACAAAGACGTGAACAGACCTATTTTGACTTAGTGAGGGCTAGTGCAAATAAAGTGGTCTTTTCTTTTTCTTTATTTAGAGATATGATTAACATATAACATTATGTAAGTTTCAGATGTACAGCATGTTGACTTGATGCACTTCTGCATTGCAAAACGATTACTAGCACAGCATTAACTAACACCTCTACCATACCACACAATTACCATTTCTTTTTGTGGTGAGGACCTTTGAGATATACTCTTTCAGCAACTTTCAGGCATATAATATAGTATTATTAACTATAATCAAAATGCAATACATTTTCACCAGAACATATTCAGCTTATAATTGAAGGTATGAGGTGATATTTAATTGTGGTTTTGATTTGCATTTCCCTGATAATTAGTGATTTAGTAATGTTGAGCACCTTTTCATGTCTACAGTGATATATACGGCCTTAATGTCCAGATGAGTTGCGTATTTAATGCAATTTGATAAGGAACAATGAAACAGGGTAACTAAAGGCATGCAATTCAATAAAAGACAAGGTGATTTAAGTAATTGAAAAATCATCTAAATATATATTATCTTACTAGTTAGAGAATATATTCTTTTGGGCAAGCTTGCTGACTGACCCATAAAAAATAAGAGTACTTTATTTCCCAAAGAATTGTCTTGTGTTGGAGGCAAGAAAATTAACTTCGTGTTGAACTACACTGTAAAAAACCAGAGAGAGATTAAGAGATGTGACATTGGTCACTGAAGGATTCCTGGAATAAGGAAATATTTGCTTTAACGGACTGTCTACTCTGTGCCAGATGCCTTGACTTGATCAGGCCTTGAGTCTAAGAAGTATCACAAGGCAAGAGCTAGTTTATTTGGAAGCTGTGGAGAAGAAACAGATCTCCAAAAGCAGAAATGGACATGCTACAACCGGTACCATGAGTTCTAACACATTCCTTGGACTGTGGTTCTGGAGGCTTGGTGAGAAGTAAAGTCAGACATAAAAAGACTACAAATAGAATACTTGAAATGACAAACGTGGATGAACTCTCCAGACAGCAAGAATAAGAGGAAATGTATTCTCAGGCCTTGGCAAAATTTATTTTGATCAATATATCTCAATTTTGAATAAAATATTCACTTCCCCTTACTCTGAAAAGCAGAATAAGAACCTAAAAACACAGTTCAGTGTTCTAAAGAAACAAACAAAAAAAAACCCCAGTTCCGTTGTAATATAAAAATATATTAAAAATCATATCTCAGAATGAGGGGAAGGGAACAACTATCTGAGCAAAATGAATCATAAGTAAATACCAGTTCTTCTGTTTTAAAGCTGATCTTCATCTTTCTTGTCAATCAGGTGAATCTTTTACTATACCAGACACAATTCTTCACACAAAAAGATTCTTGTTTGTTTTAATTTGATGCCACAGTCCTTAGGCATATTTTCTTAAAATTAAACCATCCTTGGCAAAAGTCCAAAGACTGTTTAAAAATTTGTTTCTTGGAGCACCTGGCTGGCTCAATCAGTTAAGCGTCCGACTTCACCTCAGGTCATGATCTCACAGTTCGTGGGTTTGAGCCCCACATCAGGCTCTGTGCTGACAGCTTGGAGCCTGGATGGAGCCTGCTTCAGATTCTGTCTCCCTCTTTCTCTGCCCCTCTCCTACTCATTCTCTCTCTCTCTCTCTCTCTCTCTCAAAAATGAACAAATATTAAAAAAAATAGTTTCTTTAGTAAAATAGAACATTTGATCGACTCAGCAAATAAAAACAATGTACTTATTTCCAAGATCTCAAGATAAAAATAAGCAGTATAGTTTCAACTTAAAATATTACATAAATCATATCCATGGACCAGAGTAAATAGATACATAGTACATAGATACATAGAGATAGTATCAGAATTTCACATATACTATACTTATACCAAATATATAATGAAACCTTCCTTTATGAATGTCTTAATGTTCAAAATCTTAAATAACTTTCTAAATCTAATTACATTATCCTTCTACTTGGGAATTATTTCTTTTAAACAATGAAAACTAAATGCATTCTTTTTCATATTTTTTATTTTTTTCATATAAATCTGCAATGATTTTGATGTTCATATAGTATGTGATTAAGTGTATTTTTAAAACCACATTTTCTGAGAAGATATAGAACACTTTATATTTTCATTGTCCATTCTTGGTCTCAAATAACAGCCTTTTAATGTTGTATATTAACTTTTTTACAATTATTTTCAGGCACAAATTTTATAGATGAACTATTATGAAAAAAGATAAGCATGTTTAGTTATCTTCCTGAAGATTAACTATTCTAAGAAAAGATTCTTGGCCTAAATCATGGAATAAAATAATGGTATTAAAATTAAATGACAGATGCAAGGCTACCATATGTATAAGCCTATCTGAAATCTTAGGTTATATCAGTATCTGACAGTATGTTTTCTTCTTCCACAAAATCCACTAAATGCAGGTATTAGCATTATTTATCAAACTGAAACACATATTGCTTCCTGAACTTGAATATCATTATCACTTATTATCAGCCATTATCACTTCAAATACAATTTGTCCCCAGTTCTCACAATACTGTCCTTATGAGAAGTATATTAAATATATATTGGATTATACAATGATTATTTTTTAATATCACTTTTACATTTTCCTTTTTTTATCTGCCTAAACTTCAATCTAAGCAACATCTTCAAATTTCTCTTTCAATTCACTAATTCTATCTTCATCTAATTCTTAATGGATGTTAAAAACACCTGTTGGTTTTTGATTTCTAATAGCATTAAAGTTTTTTGTTTAATTCTGCCTCAGATCTAACTGATGATATATGACTTTTTGCTTATAAGTCTACAACTTATATTTATTTTATAATCTATGTCAGAACATTACATTACCCTAAAGTCTTGAGGTTCCTTTCTGCTACATTTCTCTGACAATTTTATTCCATGCTGAAATGTTTTCTTGTGTAATTTTATCATATTGAGTTCATCATAAGAACTACTTGATGCTACTGTAGCTGGATCTTTTTCAAGTTCAAGTTTGAACTCATGTGGAGTGCAGATCTATGATTATGTATACTGAGGGAAGATGACTTTTTTCTGTCCCTCCCAGAACTGAGTCCATAAATAACCCCAAAACATATATTTCTTTCTTGACCCACTTTACTAGTAAGTATTTTGTTTTCCTAGCCCATTTTTTCACTGAAAGTATAGCTCATCAAGGACATGAACTCATTGTTGATGTCACATCTCCAGCTTCACATTTAAGGAACTCCCGGACCTATATTTGTAATGCCATAGCTGGAACTCAGCAAACCACTTCTTTCTTTTGCCAAATGCCTTCTTATTTGGCTCTGCCAAGAGGGGAAGCTAGAGGAGACTGAAAGGTGAGAGAAGGAAGAAATGCCTCCCTCCTTTTTGCCGTTTTTGATTCTGCATCCTGATCTTTTTTCAGTATCTGTTCCTAGTAACGAATTCTTGGGTTACCCTGCCAGAAGCAGTCTGTTCCAGGAGCAGCAGGTGATTCAAGTTTGCAATTTTGTCAGCCTTGTCATGTTCCCTTAGTGATACCCACATGGGAAAGTAAGCTTTCCTCTGCCAGAGGTGTGAGTTGTTATGCCCAGGCTCTTCCTCTGAGCCAGAAGACAATAGCATCGCACCTTCAGAGCTGAGTCCTAGCTCCACAGGACCCTTCTGTCAAGCTTCTGAGTTGTAATAATTCTACTCTCGCCCCTTTGTTCTACCACCACTAGGGACGGTAGCTGTTTCCTGAGGTTTCTACCTTCACGATATCTTAGTGTACTCTTTTTTTTTTCTTTCTTCAATTCTTTCATATCTAGTTAACATTTTTTAATATTAAATTATTTTATTCACTAATCGTGTGGTTTCTGTCTCCTTAGTGGACTTAAGCTGCTATGCTTCCTAAAGAGAAGGATCCTTTGATATGGATGGGTCAAGAACAAGGATATTTTTTAGACCAAATGTTATGAACATTTTATTTTAGTCTCCATTTCATCTCCCTGAAGCTTTTGATGTTCCTTTTTTTCCTCCTAAGAGCTGACATAGTCAGACAGATCCAGAGCAATTCCACATGGGAAAATCTTTTCTCTCTAGAAACATTAAGATTGAACTGAAGCGTCAAACTACTAAAAGCTTAGAAAGCAGCTTAGAATTTCTCCCACTATACCTGGGACCTCTTTGTCTAAAACCTATCTTCCATCATAATCAGAGTACTAAAATACAGATAGCTAAAGTGCAATGTCAGCTTATGGGGAAAAGTGGTAAAATGCTCATTGGCCCATGTTGTGACAGACAACTTAAGTCTGTCTATAGCTGAAGCAAAGAAGTCTCCAATTTAGTTATGCTTATCTCACCATAGTACTCTTTGCTCAGGTTTTGGCAAAGCCTCTTAGCTTCCTCTGTTAGGGGAATCCTAAAAGGGTATTAACTCTGTCAAAGAAAGTGTCAGAATTCTGTGTCCTATTTATTGATCAATCTTTCTCTGCTGGAAACTCAATTCACATTTTGTTACCTTTATTTATTAGGCTGAATAATGGCCCTCAATAATATTCATGTCCTAGTCCCCAGAAACCCATGAATATGTTACTATACATGTTCTAAAGGACTTAACAGATGTGATCAAGTTAAGGATCTTGAGATAAGGAAATGATCCTGGATTATCCAGTTGGACCCAATGGAATTACAAAGTCCTTCTAAGAGAAAGGTGGATGGAGGAAGGACAAAGGATGTGATTCTAGGAGAAGGATAGCCTCTAAATTCAGGAAAAGGCAAGTAATAGATTCTCTCCTAGGGCCTCTAGAAAGACCCAGTCCTGTGGACACCTTGGCTTTAATCCCAGAAGACTCATTTCAGATTTTTGACCTACAAAACTATAAGACAACAAACTCATGTAGTTTGAAGCTACTAAGCTTAAAGTAATTTGTGGCAGCTGCAATAGGAAATAAATGCATTCTAAAGTGCTTGTGAAAACTGTGGAATAAAAATATCTAAAGTAGACCTTGCTGTGGCCCTATTATAACTTTTATAATTAAGATTCTTAGGTCTGAAATTGAGAACAACTAGATCAATAGGTAAACAGAAACCCCTACCAAAATGTTGTCATAATGCTATTTCTGACTGTGTTTACCACATATTAATTTTCACATATATTATTCTCCTTCTTCTTCGTTACAAGTGTGCAAAGTTGGTAGGGAGGATACTCAAGTTCTTTTTATAGCTATAGAAACTAGGAGGCAGAGTTTTTCAGTCTGTATAGCTAACTATCTACATTTATATAGACAGCCAGTTCAAAACTCCAATTCTTGGGCTTTACTTCAGACATACTGAATTGAAATCCCTTTGGACATGTTTATGCACACCGAAGTTTGAGAAATACTAATCTAGAGCAGAAGTTGGCAAACTACAACCTGAAGGTTGATTTAGTAAATAAAGTTTTATTGGGATACAGCCATGCCCTTTCAATTATGTATTATCTGTGAGTGCTTTTGTTGCAATGACAGAGTTGAGTTGATGTAACAGACACCTTATGATCTGCAAAGCCTAAAATATTTACTCTCTGACCCTGAGAGCAAAAACTTGCTGACCTCTGGCAAGAATACAACACAGACCAAAGTTGGGTGCTAAATGGATAATTCTGTGGTTTTTCAGGATGCTGTGATAAATGGACAAAAAAGTGGTTATAAAATAACTAACACATTAGCTAATTACTTGTTTCTAAATACGTCCTTCTCTCCTGAATTTCTGAATGTGCTGGAGCACATTCCACAAAAAAAAAAAAACCCATTGGAATCCAGAATTAGAACTTGATAATAACCAAATAATGAGTTCCATTTAGCTTTCTAAATGTGTTAGAATAAAATCGCATTTCTGTTACTATGATTAGTGCACTGAAATAAATCTGAAATGCAATGTTAGAATGAGATAAACCTTTTTAATGGAGAAAAATACAGCCTTTATAGCTTAAACTGATAGGAGTCACAAATGCACAATAAAAATGACCCTACACATTATTTTAGCCCTTTTATTAATACATTGCAAATTACATTTTCTCAAGCATTATCAAGAAATACAATAGTTTAATACTGAAATCAATATTCATATACTATTTACACAACCCATACAGTGCTTTCATAAGACAATTCTTATTAGGGTCATGTACCTCGCGTGGAAATAACTTCATTGTGAATAGGAGATTTGATGGAATCATTATAAAAACAAAAGTTTATCTATGTATCTCATACATATAGGAAATTGCCATTCATTAAAAGTCAAAAAGTTTGGAGTACAGCTAGAAACATTGTTTCTCATTTCAGAAGTAGGCTCAGTTCAGACAAGGAAAAAAAAATCACTACTTAATGGAAATTTGCAATCAAGGAAAATAACTCCTCCACCAATACTCTCACTTCTCCTAGGATACTTTCCAAAGCTAGTTTTATCTTGGTTTTAATTTCCTTTCCGTATTTCCTACAATAATCTAAGACTTCACATTTGTGATTATTATAAAGACTTATTTCCATTTTATCAAAGTCTGGATAACAATATCTTAAAGCCTTGGGGAAAGAATTTTAAGAACCATATTTTTAGGCTTTATATTATGAAAATGTTCACATATATGTAAATTAACTAGGATAGTCAAATGATCCTCAGTGTACCCATTACTCAACCTCAACAACTATCAACCTTCTCTACTTAATGTATCATCTATACCTCATCCCCAATTACTGCTATAATTACTCTATTTATAGTTCTTTTTATTTAGGTTAAAAAAATACTAAGCATGTGGGTGGCTCAGTCAGTTAAGCATCTGACTTCGGCTGAGGTCATGATCTCATAGCTTCTGAGTTCAAACCACAAGTCGGGCTCTGTGCTGACAGCTCAGCACCTGGAGCCTGCTTTAGATTCTGGGTCTCCCTCTCTCTCTCTGCCCCTCCCTGACTCACATGCTCTGTCTCCCCCCTAAAAGAAATAAAAATAAAAAAAATATTAAAAAATACATTTTAATGCCCAAAATTTAGCCTTACAATTTTAACAAAATGGGCACACCCAGATAACCCATACCTCTATCATGATATCAGATAGTTACTTCTCCCCAGAATGTTCTCACATTCCATTCTAATCAACTTCCACTATTCTATTCCCCCTGCCCACCCTCAACCCTCCAGATTCCTCTGGAGGAAATATATAATATGTATATAAATAATAAATTAAAAATTATATATATATATATATATATACATATATATATATATATATATATATATATATATATATATAGTCTGTTTTAAAATTTTATTAACAAAAACATATAATATGGTCTTTTCTATGCCTGGCTCATTTTGCTCTGCCAAAGTGAAATACATCCATGTTAATGCATTTACCTTGTGCCTTTTTATTTACAAGCAATATTCTAGGCATGAACATAGTGCAGTTTGTGTTTCCATTCTTCTGTTGATGGACACTCAATTTTTTTCAGAATATAATTTTTGAAGCCAAACATTTTACATTAATTAATTCAGGAATTATTCTGAGAGTTGGCAAAATAAACAACAATCAGATAAATTGGTGACAGTCAGAAATAAAATGTATTATAAAATTAACTTGGAAATAATGAGGTTCCTCACCTTACTGGGCTTCTCTCTAATAGAGGAAGAGCAATACTTCTACTCTACAGGCTAGTTATAAGGATTAAGCTGCTACATATATAGCTCTCACATACTAAGGTCTCAATGGATGCTAGCTTTCATTGTCTTATTATCACTAATATAAAAATGTAATGGAAACAATCTAAAACGAGTCAATTACAATAGAGCTTTAGACAGTATGCTATTACTTTGGGGTATAATATTGTGGATTTAATTTTCTATTGGTCTTCAACTGGAAGAGAAAAGATGCCTGAGGAATATGAATAGCAGTTCAGATACCTGCCTGCATATGAGGAGGGGAGGGTTGTGACTACATTGCTGTGATATTATGTTGCACTGCATCTTGTTTTATGAAGTTTGCTTTAAAATTAAAAGTTGACTCCTAAAGTTTTATTATGTTATCTATAATATTGGTTTCATTATAGCACATTAATGCAAATAATTTCTGTAGAACACATGATATAAGAAGTTATACTCACATCCTACTTTATTTTATTTTTTATTTTATTTTTTCGACAGGGAGATGGAGAGCACACTAGTGGGGAAGAAGCAGAGGGAGAGAGAGGGAGAGAATCTTAAGCAGGCTTCATGCCCAGGATAGAGGACAACACAGGCTCAATCCCATGACCATGAGATCATGACCTGAGGCAAAACAAGAATCAGAAACTGCTCAACTGACTGAACCACCCAGGCACCCCCACATGCTACTTTAAATTAAAATAATATAAAACAACCTTCTGGGAAAATAATTGGATTAATTTAATTCTCTTTAAAATAATTTGATACTTGGTTTGATATTAAAAAAACTACTAAAACACTACTTTAAAATTATATTAGGATATGTTTCTCCCCATTGAAATAATTTTTAAAAATACTTGTTTTTTTTAGCAATAACTAAAAAATGTGAAGTAAATATCATTAGATTTTCTTTTTTTGTAAATATTTTTTAATGTTTATTTTTGAGAGAGTGAGTGAGAGAGAGAGAGAGAGAGAGAGACAGACAGAAGTAGAGCGCTAGTTGAGGATGGGTAGAGAGGGAGGGAGACACAGAATCCAAAGCAGGCTCCAGGCTCTGAGCTGTCAGCACAGAGCTTGACATGGGGCTCGAATTCACAAACCATGAGATCATGACATGAGCCAAAGTCAGATGCTTAACTGACTGAGCCACCCAGGTGCCCCATTCTCATTACATTTTGTAGATATTTTCTTTTTTGATTTCATTTAGAATTAAAAACTATAACTTACTTGTTAGTTAAAGAATAAAGTTGTGCTTCTGCACAACAAAGATAATGATCAATAAAACTAAAAGACAATCTACTGAATGGGAGAAGGTATTTGCAAGTGACATGTGAAAAAGGGTTAGTATCCAAAACATATAAATAACTTACACAACTCAATACCCCAAAACAAATAATCCAATTAAAAAATAGAAGACATGAATAGACATTCCTCCAAAGAACACATGCAGATGGACAGCAGACGCATGAAAAGATGCTCATCATCACGTACCATCACGGAAATGCAAATCAAAACCACAATGAGGTATTACCTCACATCTGTCAGAATGGCTAAAATCAAAACCACAAGAAACAAGTGCTGGTGAGGATGAGGAGAAAAAGGAAATCTTGTGCATTGTTGGTAGGAACGCAAACTGGAGCAGCCACTGTAGAAATACAGTATGGAGTTTCCTCAAAAATTAAAAGTAGAAATACCATTCTTTCAGTTGCTTTCTGGTTTTGTTGATTGTTTCCTTCACTGTTCAGAAGCTTTTATCTTAATAAGGTCCCAAGTTCATTTTTGTTATTTCCCTTACCTCTGGAAACATGTCTAGTAAGAAGTTGCTATGGCTGAGGTCAAAAAGGTTGTTGCCTGTTTTCTCCTCTAGGATTTTGATGTTTTCCTTTCTCACATTGAGGTATTTCATCCATTTTGAATTTATTTTTTGTATGGTATAAGAAAGTGGTCCAGGTTCATTCTTCTGCATATTGCTGCCCATTTTCCCAGCACCATTTGCTGAAGAGACTGATTTTTTTCCATTGGATACTCTTTCCTGCTCTGTTAAAGATTAGTTGGTCATAAATATGTGGGTTCATTTCTGGGTTCTCCATTCTGGTCCACTGCTCTATGTGTCGGTTTTTGTGCCAGTACCATACCATCTTGATGATTACAGCTGTGTAATACAGCTTGAAGTCTGGAATTGTGATACTTCCAGCTTTAGTTTTCTTTTTCAACATTACTTTGGCTATTGGAGTCTTTTCTGGCTCCATACAAATTTTAGGACTGTTTTTCTAGCTCTGTGAAGAATGCTGGTGTTATTTTGATAGGGATTACATTGGATGTATAAATTGTCTTGGGTGGTATAGACATTTTAAAAATATTTGTTGTAATCCAGTGAAGAAATTGGCAGAAAACATGAACAGAAACTTTTTCAAAGAAGACCTTCAGATGGCTAAGAGACAAATGAAAAGATGCTCAACATCACTCATCATCAGGGAAATACAAATGAAAAGCACAATGAGATACTACCTCACACCTGTCAGAATGGTTAAAATGAACAACTCAGGAAATAACAGATCCTGGTGAGGATGTGGAGAAAGGAGAACCCTTTTGCACCCTTGGTGGGAATGCAGCCTCTCTGGAAAACAGTATGGAGGCTCCTCAAAAAATTAAAAATAGAATTACCCTACAACCCAGCAATTACACTACTAAGTATTTATCTAAAGGATACAAAAATGCTGAACTGAAGGGGTACATGCATCCCAGTGTTTATAGCAGTGCTATCAACAATAGGCAAATTATAATCATAATAGTAGGGGACTTCAACACCCACTTATAGCAATAGATCATCTAAGCAGAAAATCAGCAAGGAAACAATGGCTTTGAATAACACACTGGACGGGATGGACTTAAAAGATATATTCAGAACATTTCATCTTAAAGCAGCAGAATACACATTCTTCTCAAGTGCACTTGGAACGTTCTCCAGAATAGATCACATGCTGGGACACAAATCATCCCTCAGCAAGTACAAAAAGATCTAGATCACACTGTGCATATTTTCAGACCACAACACTATGAAACTCTAAATCAACCACAAGAAAAAATTTGGAAAGACAATAAATACTTGGAGATTAAAGAACATCCTACTGAAGAATGAATGGGATAACCAAGAAGTTAAAGAGGAAATTAAAAAGTACATGGAAGCCAATGAAAATGATAACACCACAGCCCAAAACCTCTGGGACGCAGCAAAGGCAGTCATAAGAGGGAAATATATAGCAATCCAGGCCTTCCTAAAGAAGGAAGAAAAGTCTTAGATTTACAACCTAACCTTACAACTTAAAGAGCTGGAAAAAGAATAGCAGATAAAACCCAAAACCAGCAGAAGATGGGAAATAATAAAGATTAGAGCAGAAATCAATGGTATCAAAATTAAAAAAAAAAAAACAACAAAGCAAAACAAAACAAAAAAACAATAATAGAACAGATCAAGGAAACCAGAACCTGGTTCTTTGAAAGAATAAACAAAATTGATAAACCACAGGACAGTTTGATGAAAAAGAAAATGGAAAAGACCCAAATAAATAATATCAAGAATGGAAAAGGAGAGATCACAGCCAACACTGAAGAAATACAAATAACAATAGGAGAATATTTGAGCAATTATATGCTAATAAATTGGGCAATCTAGGTAAAATTCACAAATTCCTAGAAACGTAAACAACCAAAACTGAAAAAGGAAAAAATAGAAAATTTGAACAGTCCCATAACCAGTAAAGAGATTGCATTGGTAATCAAAAAATATCCCCCCAAAAAAGAGTCCAGGGCTGGATGGCTTTCCAGGGGAATTCTACCAAACATTTAAAGAAGAGTTAACACCTATTCTCTTGAAGCTGTTCCAAAAAATAGAAATGGAAGGAACACTTACAAACTCATTCTATGAGGCTAGAATTACCTTGATTCTAAAACCAGACAAAAACCACACTAAAAAGGAGAACTAGAGACCAATTTCTCTGATGAACAAGGATGAAAAATTTCTCAACAAGATACTAGCCGACCAGATCCAACCATGTATTAAAAGAATTATTCACCATGATCAAGTGGGATTTATACCTGGGATGCAGGACTGGTTCAATATCTACAAATCAATCAATGTGATACATCACATTAATAAAAGAAGGGACAGGAAACACATGATCTTCTCAATAGATGCAGAGAAAGCATTTGAAAAAATATAGCATCCTTTCTTGATAAAAACCATCAGGAAAGTAGGGATAGAAGGATAATACTTCAAGATCATAAAAGCCATATATGAAAGACCCACTGCTAGTATCATCCTCAATGGGGAAAAACTGAGAGCTTTCGGCCTAAGGTCAAAAACAAGACAGGGATGTCCACTCTCACCACTGTTATTCAACACAGTATTAGAATTCCTAGCCTCAGCAATCAGATAACACAAAGAAATGAAAGGCATCCAAATTGGCCAGAAGGAGGTCAAACTTCCACTTGTCCCAGATGACATGATACTCTATATGGAACACCCAAAAGATCCCACCAAAAACTGCTAGAACGGATATAGGAATTCAGCAGAGTTGCAGGATATAAAATCAATGCACAGAAATTAGTTGCATTCCTAGAGTCCAATAATGAAGCAGCAGAAAGAGAAATCAAGGAATCAACTGATTTACAATTGTACCAAAAATCATAAAATACCTAGGAATAAACCTAACCAGAGAGGTGAACAATCTACACACAGAAAACTATAGAAAGCTCATGTAAGAAACTGAAGAAGACACAATAAAATGGAAAAATATTCCATGGTCATAAATTGGAAGAATACTGTTAAAATATCAATACTGCCCAAAGAAATCTATATATTCATTGCAATCCCTATCAAAATAACACCAGCATTCTTCACAGAACTAGAACAAAATCCTAAAATTTGTAAGGTAATGAAAAAGACCTCAAAGAGCCAAAGCAAACTTGTAAAAGAAAACCAAGGGTAGACGCATCACAATTCCAACTTCAAGATGTATTACAAAACTGTAATCATTAAGACAGTATGGTGCTGGCACAAAAACAGACACTTTGATCAATGGAACAGGATAGAGAACCCAGAAATGGACCCACAAACATATGGCCAACTAATCTTTGACAAAGCAGGGAAGAATATCCAATGGAATAGACAGTCTCTTCAGAAAATGGTGTTGGGAAAACTGGACAGTGACATGCAGAAAAATGAACCTGGACCACTTTCTTACACTATACATAAAATAAACTAAAAATGGATGTAAGACGTAAATATAAGACAGGAAACCATCAAAATCCTAGAGGAGAAAATGGGCAAAAACCTCTCTGACCTCAGCCGCAGCAACTTCTTACTCAACATATTTCTGGAGGCAAGGGAAACAAAAGCAACTATTGGGATCTCATCGAGATAAAAAACTTCTGCACAGAGAAGGAAGCAGTCATCAAAACTAAAAGGCAACTGATAGAATGGGAGAAGATATTTGCAAATGACATAGCAGAAAAAGGGTTATCATTCAAAATGTATAATGAATTATCAAACTCAACACCCAAAAAACAAATAATCCAGTGAAGAAATGGGCAGAAGAGATGAATAGACATTCTTCCAAAGAAGATATCCAATGGTTCAGATACACATGAAAAAAGGCTCCACATCACTCATCACCAGGGAAATATAAATCAAAACCACAATGAGATATGACAGGTGTTGGCAAGGATGCAGAGAAAGAGGAATCCTTTTCTACTGCTGGTGGAAAAGCAAACTGGTGCAGCCACTCTGAAAAAACAGTATGGAGGTTCCTCAAAAAGTTAAAAATAGAACTACCTTACAACCCAGCAATTGCACTACTAGGTGTTTATCCAAGAGACACAGATGTGTTGTTCCAAGGGGTACATGCACCCCAATGTTTATAGTAGCACTATCAACAATAGCCAAAGTATGGAAAGAACTCAAATGTCCACTGACAGATGAATGGATAAAGAAGAATTGGTCTATATATACAATGGAGTATTACTCAGCAATCAAGAAGAATGAAATCTTGCCATTTGCAACAACATACGTGGAACTAGAATGTATCATGCTAAACGAAATTAGTCAGTTAGAGAAAGACAAATATATGACTTCACTCATATGAGGACTTTAAGATATAAAACAGATGAATATAAGGGAAGGGAAGCAAAAATAATATAAAAACAGGGAGGGGGACAAAACTTAAGAGGCACTGAAATACAGAGAACAAACTGAGGGATGCTGGAGAGGCTGTGGGTGGGGCGATGGACTAAATGGCTAAGGGACATTAAAGAAGACACTTGTTGGGATGAGCATTGGATGCTATATGTAAGGAATAAATCACTGGATTCTATTCCTGAAATCATTATTGCACTATATGCTAACCAACTAACTTGGATGTAATTTAAAAAAATAAATTAAAAAAAAAAAAGAAAACAATAGCCAAATTATAGAAAGAGCCCAAATTCCAAATGTCCATCAACTGATGATTGGATATAGAAAAATGGTATGTGTATGTATGTATGTGTATATATATACACACATACACACACATATGCATACAATGGAATATTACTCAGCAATCAAAAAGAATGAAATCTTGCCATTTACAACAATGTGGATGGAATTGGAGTGTATTATGCTAAGTGAAATAAGTCAGTCAGAAAGACAAATATAGGATTTCAATCATATGTGGAATTTAAGAAAAAAAATAGATGATCATAGGGGAAGCGAAGAAAGAATAAGATAATAAACAGGGAGGGAGTCAAACCATAAGAGACTCTGAAATACAGAGGACAAATGGAGGATTGCTGGAGGAGAGGTGGGGGGGATGGGCTAAATAGGTAATGGCATTAAGTAGGACACTTGATGGGATGAGCATTGGGTGTCGTACATAAGTGATGAATCACTGGGTTCTACTCCTGAAACCAATAGTACACTGTATGTTAACTAACAAGTCTAAATAAATCATTAAATAAAATATTAAAATAAACGCTTAAAAAAAGTGATGAAACACCAATTCCCAAAGCCCCTAAAAAAAAACTAGAATTACCCAATGATACAGTAATTTCACTACTGAGTATTTACTCAAAGAATATGAAAGTACTAATTCAAAAAGATAATATGCACCTCTATGGTTATTGCAGCATTACTTACAATAGCCAAATTATGGGAGCAACCCAAGTGTCTATTAAAAGATGAATGGATAAAGAAGATGTGAGATATATATATCAGAATATTAGTCCACCATAAAAAAATAATGAAATCTTGCCATTTGCAGCAACATGGATGGAGCTAGAAGGTATAATGCTAAGTGAAATAAGTCTGTCAGAAAAAGACAAATACCATATTATTTCACTCATATGTGGAATATAAGACACAAAACAAATGAATGAAGAAAAAAGAGACAAACCAAAAAACAGACTCTTTTCTATAGAGAACAAACATATGGCTGCCAGAGGGGTGGTAGATGGGAGGAAGATGGGTGAAATCCATACTTTGGCTATTGTTGATAGTGCTAAAGAATACACTTGTCACAGTGAGCACTGAATAATGTATAGAATTGTTGTATTGGTATATTGTATACCTGAAACTAATATAACACTGTATGTTAACTACACTGGAATTAGAATAAAATTAAAAAGAAAATACTAGTGATTAAAAAAATAAAAATAAATAAATAAATTGTGCTTTGAAAGAGCACTGTAACTGGGGGACATTTCTGAAATAAATTTTGTCTATGATGTATATTTGTATATACTGACCTGAGATCTTGCTCTTAACTTTTCTCCCCATCCTTACCATTCTAACGCTCTCAGAGGAATAATACAAGGATAGACATGTAGTTTAAAATCTCTCTTTACATACCAGTAATACTGAACAAACTCTAAGATATATTTCAGGAGAGAATAAGTTGAAAGAATAAACCGTCATCACAAAACTCCTCACATATACAAGAAAAGTTACCTGATAGATAAAATAAAGCTCCAGGAAGAATCCATGGATAGGTCCAACCCCAAGGGGCTGATAGCTGTGGAAATGTCCTATTTTAAGAATATCTCTGATATAAGAGGATCTCTTTCTTAGCCAACAAGTGTCATGAGTTCATTTGTCTCCCACTGAGAGGCACTAACAGAGCTGGCTCACATCAAAAACAGCTGTGAGAATCCCAAGACAGGCTGCAAATCTATAACACGGAAAGGAAACCACTGCTAGGGTAGTCACTGCATGATTGTTTTGTCCTCCATTCCCCATGATCTGGAAGTTTAAATGTCAGCAGTGACATGAATTGCAATGCAATGCACACATTTTTAGACTGAAACATCACAACTCCCAATATTGGTTGCATATAGATTCCTTTCCCCAACTATAAGGAAAAAATAATACAATTACAAGAAATACTGAAGGCAGCCATATGAAAAACAAGGCATTCACAGGCAGAAAAAGAAAAAAAAAATCTCACATTCTCCTTACTCCACCCTAGAACAGTATTATTGCAAGAAACCTCCCCACCCACAGCACTGCTAAATGTGGAAGGGTGGAGCTTATAAAAATCTCTAACTTGTATCCTCAAGGGAATCAGTTAAACGCTTCATTTCTGTGAAAGGGATCAATCCAAAATCAGAAATGTGTTTATCAGTGCTGTCCAACAGAAATATATGAGCCATATATGCAATTTAAAGCATTTAGCTGCTACATTGAAAAAGTGAATAGTAAAAAGGTGAAATTAATTTTAATTGTATATGTAACCCAATATGTACTTAATATTACCATTTCCAAATGTAATTAATGTTTAAAAATTACTAATATGTTACTATCTTTTTTTACCTTCAAAATCTAATGTGTGTATTTACATTTAAAACAGATCTCAGTTTGGACCAGCCAGGCTTCAAGTGTTCAATAGCTACAGGTGGGGAGAGGTTGCCATACTGGACAATACAGTATTAAGTTATAAATTATATTATGTAGGAGGGAGCCAAGATAGCAGAACATCATGAAAGTTTTTGGTGTGTCTCTCATTCATGAACTACAGCCAGACCAACACTAAACCATCCTGCACAACTAGATAACTGATCTGAGGATTAACACAATAATCTGCACAAGCTGAAACACAGAATTCAGAAGGTACACAGCACGGAGAGGTGAATTTGGGGAAAGAGAAGCCACAGAGGGCAGGGAGCCACTTTTGTGGGTGGACAGAGGATGGAGACGGTGGGGGTGGGGAGGGGTTGAATATGGGAAAAGCACCCTTCCCCAAAAGCGCCTGGAGAGAAAGTGAAAAATTGGAAACAGCTGCAGGGACTAAACTAAAAAGGGATAGCAGAGAGGGTTTAAATTCCATTAAGACTGTAATGGAGCACACAGACAGTCTTCAATTCTGCAGCTCAATACCTGGCGGTGCTCTGGTGGGAAGGGTGAATCCCCAGGAGCTTCTTGGAACACATGGGGAAAAGTGGTTCCACTGCAGGAAGGGCATTTGGTAGAGACTGTGAGGCAACCTGGGCCCAGCAGACGTCAGAGAACAGCAACATTCGCTGGTGCTGAAACAAGGTTGTTAAGGGTGAACCTTGGTGTCAGATGGGTGTTGTGATTTTCCACAATCCATGAAATGCGGCTGCTACACTATCTCGCAAACTTTTTCTGGGGCAGGCTGGCATCTGGCCGCAGTCTCTGTGCATCAGCAGCGGCACGGTCCAGTGAACCTTCCTTGGGTGCAGCCAGCAATCAGCTATAGCTTGGTGAGATCCTCCTGCAGAGGGGCAGAATGGGTCAAAGCCACAGTCATTCAGAAGTAAGGGGCCAGGAAAAAACAGTTGCACCTGAGACAAAACTCAAGAGAGAGGTACTACCTGGGGCTTGGTCACAGACAGTGTAAAAGCAGGGAGTGGATGAAAGCTGAAGACAAAGGATGGGAGCGCGATTGCTGATCCGGGAGAACAAAGTTCAGATACTAGAGACTGGGTAGCTGGGTGACGCCATTTTCACGGCTCCCACACATGCGCATATGCACCTACAAGCACCACAACAATCCACCCCAGCAGTGCCATCTAGTGGAGAATGGAGACGTTACACTGAGCCCTGCTGAACTGGGCCGACCTTGCTCTTCAAGAAAACAAGTCTCACTGCCTGCTTAGTTTATGGACTACAAAGCACTTCATAGTCTGACTTCTTGGGGAAAACGAAGTAATTTCAGTTGTACTTCAATCTGTTAGCAGGTCCATCTATTCAATTTTTTTTCTTCTTTTTCACTTCTTTTGTTTTTCTTGAATACAGAGAGAAAAAATTCATTTTTATTTTCAATTTGTATTAAAATATTTTTCTTTAATATTTTTACTATATTTAATTTCCTGTAATTTTTTTCAAATTCTATCTTACATCCATCATTTTATTTTAGTCTACTACAATAGACTAAACAATTTCATTTTTTTCTCTTTTTCGTTTATTTTCTTTTTCTTGAATTCAGAGAGAAAAATTCATTTTTATTTTCAATTTTTATTAAAAATATTTTTCTTTAATTTTTTTCCTGCTATATTCTTTAATTTTGTGTAAATTTTTCAACTTATATCTTATTTCCATCATTTCATTTTAGTCTACTTCAGTATATTCATTTTTTCAAATTTTCAATTTCCTTTTTTTTCTTTTTTTCCCCCTTTTTTCTCTAATTTATCAAACCACTTTAAACACCCAGACCAAAACACACCTAGGATCTAGCATCATTTATTCGATTTGTGTGTGTGTGTGTGTGTGTGTGTGTGTGTGTGATTTTAGTATTTTTTTAAATTTAACTTTTTCTAATTTTAATTTTTTATACCTCATTAATTCCTTTTCTCCCTTCAAAAATGATGAAATCAAGGAATTCACTCCAGAAGAAAGATCAGGAAGAAAACGACAGCCAGGGATTTAACCAACACAGGTACAAGCAAGATGTCTGAACCAGAATTTAGAATCACTACAATTAGAAAACAAGATGGAGTCAGAAATAGACTAGAATCCCTTTCTGCGGGAAAAAAGAAGTAAAAACTAGTCAGAATGAAAAAAAAAATGCTATAACTGAGCTGGAAAAGCAGATGATGCCGCAGCAGCAAGGATGAATGAGGCAGAACAGAGAATGAGCGATACAGAGGACAAACTGGTGGAGAATAACGTAGCAGAAAAAAAGAGTGAGATTAAGGCAAAAGAGCAAGATTTAAGAATTATAGAAATCAGTGACTCATTAAAAATGAAAAACATCAGAATTATAGGGGTCCCAGAAGAGGAGGAGAGAGAAATAGGGGTAGAAGTGTTATGTGAACAAATCATAGTGGAAAACTTTCCTAACCTGGGGAAAGGCACAGATATCAAAATCCAGGAAGCACAGGGGACTCCCATTAGATTCAACAAAAACTGATCATCAATAAGGCATATTATAGTCAAATTCACAAAATACTCAGGCAAGGAGAGAATCATGAAAGCAGCAAAGAGAAAAAGTCTTTAACTTACAAGGGAAGATAGATTAGGTTTGCCACAGACCTATCCACAGAAAGTTGGCAAGCCAGAAGGGAGTGGCAGGGTATATTCAATATGCTGAATCAAAAACATATGCAGCCAGGAATTCTTTATCCAGCCATGTTGTCATTCAAAATAGAAGGAGAGATGAAAGGTTTCCCAAGCAAACAAAAATTAAAGGAGTTTGTGACCACTAAACCAGCCCTGCAAGAAATTTTAAGGGGGACTCTCTGAGGGGAGAAAAGATGAATATATGTATATATATTCATATTATATATATTGAATACATATATGTATATTATATATATTGAATACATATATATGAATATATGTATACATATTATACATATTATAAATATGTATAATATATTCATATTATACATATTATAAATATGTATAATATATTCATATTATACATATATTCATATTTCATATATATATCAAAAGCAACAAAGATTACAAAGGACAAGAGAATACCACCAGAAACTCCAACTCGACAAGCATCATAATGGTAATAAATTCTTATCTTTCAGTACTCACTCTAAACGTCAATGGACTCAATGTTCCAATCAAAAGACACAGGGTAACAGAATGGACAAAGAAACAAGATCCATCTATATGCTGTTTACCAGAGACCCACTTTAGACCTAAGAAACCTTCAGATTTAAAATAAGGGGATGGAGAACCATCTATCATGCTAATGGTCAACAAAAGAAAGCCAGAGTAGCCATATATATATATCAGACAATCTGGACTTTAAAATAAAGACTGTATCAAGACATGCAGAAGGGCATTATATCATAATCAAGAGGTCTATCCACCAAGAAGACCTAACAATTGTAAACATTTATGCGTCATGTGGAAGAACCCAAATACATAAATCAATGAATCACAAACATAAAGAAACTCATCGATAGTAATACCATAATAATAGGAGACTTCAACACTCCACTCACAGCAATGGACAGATAATCTAATAAAAAATCAACAAAAAACAATGGCTTTGAATGACACACTGGACCAGATGGACTTAACAGATATATTCAGAACATTTCATCCTAAAGCCGCAGAATATACATTCTTCTCCAGTGCACATGGGACATTCTCCAGAATAGACCACACACTGGGACACAAATCAGTCCTCAGCAAGTACAAAAAGATCAAGATCATTCTGTGCATATTTTCAGACCACAATGCTATGAAACTTGAAATCAACCACTAGAAAAAATTTGGAAAGGTAACAAATATTTGGAGACTGAAGAACATCCTACTAAAGAATGAATGGGCTAACCAAGAAGTTAAAGAGGAAATTAAAAAGTATATAGAAGCCAATGAAAACGGTAACACCACAACCCAAAACCTCTGGGACGCAGCAAAGGCAGTCATAAGAGGAAAGTATATACAAATCCAGGCCTTCCTAAAGAAGGAAGAAAGATCTCAGATACACAACCTAACTTTATGCCGTAAAGAGCTGGAAAAAGAAGAGTAAATAAAACCCAAAACCAGCAGAAGACAGGAAATAACAAAGATTAGAGCAGAAATTAAAGCTGTCAAAACAAACAAACAAACAAACAAACAAACAAAAAAAAAACAGTAGAACAGATCAATGAAACCAGAAGCTGGTTCTTTGAAAGAATTAACAAAATTGATAAACCACTAGCCAGTTTGATCAAAAAGAAAAAGGAAAGGACCCAAATACATAAAATCAAGAGTGCAAGAGGAGAGATCACAACCAACACAGCAGAAATGAAAACAATAATAAGGAATATTATGAGCAATTATATGCCAATAAAATGGGCAATCTGGAAGAAATGGACAAATTCCTAGAAACATATACACTACCAAAACTGAAACAGGGAGAAATAGAAAATTTGAACAGACCCATAACCAGTAAACAATTGAGTTAGTAATCAAAAATCTTCCAAAAAAACAAGAGTCCAGGGTCAGATGGCTTTCCAGGGGAATTCTACCAAACATTTAAAGAGTTAACACCTATTCTCTTGAAGGTGTTCCAAAAAATAGAAATGGAAGGAAACTTCCAAACTCATTCTATGAAGCCAACATTACCTTTATTCCAAAACCAGACAAAAAGCACACTAAAAAGGAGAACTATAGACCAATTTCCCTGATGAATATGGATGTAAAAATCCTCAAAAAGATATTAGCCAACCAGATCCAACAATACAGTAAAAAAATTATTCACCACGACCAAGTGGGATTTATACCTGAGATACAGGGCTGGTTCAATATCCACAAAATAATTAACGTGATTCATCGCATCAATAAAGAAAGGACATGAACCATGTGATCCTCTCAATTGATGCAGAGAAAACATTTGACAAAATACAGCATCGTTTCTTGATAAAAACCCTGATAAAAACCCTCAAGAAAGTAGGGACAAAAGGAGCATACCTCAAGATCATAAAAGCCATATATGGACGACCCAATGCTAATATCATCCTCAATGGGGAAAAAATGAGAGCCTTCCCCCTAAGGTCAGGAACAAGACAGGGATATCCACTCTCACCACTATTATTCAACATAATATTGGGAGTCTTAGCCTCTGCAATCAGAAAACACAAAGAAAGAAAAGGCATCCAAATCGGCCAGGAGGAGGTCAAACTTTCACTCTTCATAGATGACATGATACTCTATATGGAAAACCCTAAGGATTCTACCAAAAAACTGCTAGAAGTGATTCATGAATTCAGCAAAGTTGCAGGATATAAAATCAATGCATGAATATCGGTTGCATTTGTATATGCCAACAATGAAGCAACAGAAAGAGAAATCAAGGAATCGATCCCATTTACAATTGGACCCAAAACCATACAATACCTAGGAATAAATTTAACCAAAAGGTGAAAAATCTACACTGAACACTATAGAAAGCTTATGAAAGAAATTGAAGAAGACACAAAAAAATAGAAAAATATTCTACGCTCCTAGACAGGAAGAACAAATGTTGTTAAAATATTGATACTACCCAAAGCAGTTTACATATTCAATGCAATCCCTATCAAAATAACACCAGCATTCTTCACAGAGCTAGAACAAATAATCCTAAAATTTTTTTGGAACCAGAAAAGACCCTAAAGAGCTAAAGCAATCTTGAAAAAGAAAACCAAAGCAGGAGGCACCACAATCCTGGACTTCAAGCTATACTACAAAGCTGTAATCATCAAGACGTTATGGTACTGGCACAGGAACAGGCATTCAGATAAATAGAACAGAACAGAGAACCCAGAAATGGACCCACAAATGTATGGCCAACTAATCTTTGACAAAGCAGGAAAGAATATCCAATGGAATAAAGACAGTCTCTTCAGCAAGTGGTGTTGGGAAAACTGGACAGTGACATGCAGAAGAATGAACCTGGACAACTTTCTTACACCATTCACAAAAATAAACTCAAAATGGATGAAGGACCTCACAGTAAGACTGGAAGCCATCAAAATCCTTGAGGAGAAAGCAGGCAAAAACCTCTTTGATATTGGCCACAGCAACTTCTTACTCAACACGTCCCCGGAGGCAAGGGAAACAAAAGCAAAAATGAACTATGGGACCTCATCAAAATAAAAAGCTTCTGTACAGCGAAGGAAACAATCAGCAAAACTAAAAGGAACTGACAGAATGGGAGAAGATATTTGCAAATGACATATCAGATAAAGGGTTAGTATCCAAAATCTATAAAGAACTTATCCAACTCAACACCCAAAAAACAAATAATCCAGTGAAGAAATGGGCAAAAGACATGAATAGACATTTCTCCAAGGAAGACATCCAGATGGCCAACTGACACATGAAAAAATGCTCAACATCACTCATCATCAGGGAAATACAAATCAAAATCACAATGAGATATCACCTTACACCTGTCAGAATGGCTAACATTAACAACTCAGGCAACAACAGATGTTGGCGAGGATGCGGAGAAAGAGGATCTCTTTTGCATTGTTGGTGTGAATGCAAGCTGGTGCAGCCACTCTGGAAAACAGTATGGAGGTTCCTCAAAAAACTAAAAATAGAACTACTCTAAGACCCAGCAATTGCACTACTAGGCATTTATCCAAGGGATACAGGTGTGCTGGTTCGAAGGGACACATGCACCCCCATGTTTATAGCAGCACTATCAACAATAGCCATAGTATGGAAAGAGCCCAAATGTCCATTGATGGATGAATGGATAAAGAAGATTTGGTATATATATTCAATGGAGTATTACTTGACAGTCAAAAAGAATCAAATCTTACCATTTGCAACTACGTGGATGGAACTGGAGGGTATTATGCTAAGTGAAATTAGTCAGAGAAAGACAAAAATCATATGAATTCACTCATATGAGGACTTTAAGAAACAGAACAGATGAACATAAGGGAAGGGAAACAAAAATAATATAAAAACAGGGAGGGAAACAAAACATAAGAGACTCATAAATATGGAGAACAGAGGGTTACTGGAGGGGGTGTGGGAGGGGGGATAGGGTAATGGGTAAGGGGCATTAAGGAATCTACTCCTGAAATCATTGTTGCACTATATGCTAACTAATTTGAAATTAAAAAAAAATTAAATTAAATAAATTAATTAAAAAGTAAAACATATGTAATATTATAAAGTAAAAAAGAGTTGTCACTTTTGTATATGGCTGTGTGCAGAAATTTTTTCCCCAACTTAAGAAAATTCAATTTTTTTTCTTAGTGATTTTATGTTTACTGTTTTATATAACTTAAATCTTTATTACACCTGTAGTATATCTGGTGTGAGGTTATTAGGCAGAGATAATTGTTTATCAGGTTTCTAACCTTAGTTCATAGACCTATTAGTGATTAAATCAATCATTTCTCTACTAATTGGAAATTACTTTATCACATTCTGAAATATTTATATACATTAGTCTGTTTTCTAGCCATTGCATTCTATTGCATTGACATATCTTTCTACTTTTGTTGCAGAATTAAATTAATGTCTTTCAGAGTGCTCTTAAGCACCGGACACATACTCCACTTGTGTACTGATTGCAGGAGAGAATAATGGTGACACTACTTTCATGGTCTGGAGATATATTTCAACCCTTATGTTTGTCTTAAAGTTGATTTTGGATAATAATAGTCAACTAAAACCCCAGTTTTTCACACATGGGCTGTAGTTTTGCAAATTTTCATTAACTTGTGGCATTAAAAAAAACATATTGCAGGATAATATGTTCTTTGGTACCAAATTACCTTCTTTTAATTCTGGATGATGATTTGATTGTTTGAAAACCTAACATTGAAGTTAAGAGTCCAGTGCATTAGCTATTTGTCTCAGTTTGGTCTCCCCTAAAAATTACTTTTATATGATGATAAAATCATAAGATAATCATGGAATAGCACATGTAAAATCTAAAGAAGAGCCAGTTACATAGCAGTATTAGTTAGCATTTATATTGCTTCTAGGTGCATTTCAACTTATTAAAAGTAGACCCTTTCAACTCTTTTTCAACAAATACTGACATATAATTCATATCCTCTATTTAATTTTATCTGTAAGAGTTGAAAACTTAGAGGATTAGTTGAAATCCTGGACATTCATTGGCTTTGATTGGCTCTGTTTTTCAGGAAAATCTCCCATAAGAAGAAAATGAAAATAATTGGGCATTAACATTCTCTATAATACATTCTTACTCTTCACTATCATTTCCTACTTTATTAGTATTCAAACTTCTTTTATTTAATCGTATATCTTAAATTTTCTAAGATATTTATTTCAAGCTTACTGTTCTGTAGTCCATTTGTCTTTTCTACCATTTTGAAAGTGCCAGATATATTCCATGATATTTCATTATTACTCAATGAGTAATATTATCTGTTACATATATATTTTTTAATTTTTGTTTTATTTATTTTTGACAAAGTGAAAGATGGGGGCAAGGGGGGAGGGGCGGAGAGAGAGGGAGACACAGAATCTGAAACGGGTTCCAGGCTCTGAGCTATCAGTACAAAGTCTGATGCAGGGCTTGAACTCACGAACCATGAGATCATGACCGGAGCTGAAGTTGGACATTTCACTTACGGAGCCACCCAGGTGCCTCATATTATCTGTTCCATTCTTACATTTCAAAGAATATTTTAGAGTTCTAAAATGGAAATAATCTAACATGGAAACTCATTCGTATAGATAACATTAATTTCTTACTATCTGCTCATGCAACCAATTTTTACTAAAGCCATATTTGCATTAGTAGCTTGAGTCTGAGAAAATGGAAGAAAAAAAGTGAATTTTGGTTGCTCTCTATAATTTTTCAATTTTGTGCCATCTTCACTAAGCTCTTTTCTGTGTACTTTGAACTAAAACACTTCCTCAAAGTCCTTTTGATTACTTTTGGCATTTTTATGTCAGTTCTATACCTTCCTGTGCTATTCTAGAAGGTTTTCTTCAGGATGTTTAATAAATCTCTTTAATACTATTACATTAACAGCTGTAATCAGAAAGAGAACTATAATTTCTGGGGGAAAACACTAACCAGGCGATGGTACTGTGTTTGAGACACAGACACAGATCCTGATCTGGGGAAGAAATGATCTATGTAATATAAGGTGATAACTTTGTGACACTCCAGGAAAGGAAGAAAATAAAAGAGATGGTAGAAATAAAGGAGAAGGAGCCCCGAGAACAGTTCATAATGTAACCTCACTGTGTAAAATACATAAATCAGCAAAACATTAATAAAGCTATTACATTCACAAACAGGTTGGTGGGTGTGTTTTCTTGGGGAAAATTGGTGAGCGTGAGCCATGTTAGCAGAGAAGTATGTCATCAGTAAGCGAGAAATCACAGAAATTTTGAGAGTCCCTCAATACTAATATGGCATGAAACTGAGGGATCCAAAGTTTATTCAAGTTTCTATACCAGGCAGGTCCCATATAACATCTAAGTTACATATTGGGTATACAATTAAAAAAAAAAAAGAATCATGTATCTTAACAATGAAGCACCTATGCTTATTATTTCTTTAAACTTCTAAGAGAATATCTGTTAAGTATTCATCATCTTTTCTTTTTAAAACAAATGCCACTAATCCTAGTTAAATTGTTAATTGCTGGGTCTTCACAATGATAAAATGTAACTTGTTCTGACATTTTTCTTCTGACAGGTCAAAATCTCTGAGCTCTTTGTTGTGCCAATAACTGTGTCTCAACAATAAGGAGACTGAGTAGTTGTCATTTTATAGTTTAAAAAAAATAAAAAAGTTAGTCACTCAACAAAAGAAAAATACAGTTAAGTAGCCTAAATCTCAACACACAGGTACCTATTACCATAAAAAGCATTGTGCTAGAACACTTCAAAAAGAGAGGACTCTAAAAGGGTCCCATCTGCATTGGCCATCTGCTAGTCTTAAGAGAATTTTAAGTGTCAGTACATTTCATGAAGAGTTTAGGCATCAACATGTAGTCCATTATGTCTTTGCAAGGGGTTTCATAAGGCAAACTGTTAATACTCAACCTGTGTAAATTTATCTTTGATTTCTATTGAAATATCTAATCCAAAGCAGTATCCGCAGTTCTGGGGGCAGGGGCATGTCAAATGTTTAAGAAGCAAACTAACAGACATTTCTGAACTGAGATTCACATGTACTTCTTAACATTTCATACGTTGTATTTCTATATAAAAAGAGGTTGAAATGAAATGTCTGATTTTAAGAGCTATTTTTCTCTCGCATATTTTCTTCTTGGTACAACATGTATTTCTACTGCACCAAATAACATTAATTAAATAATATAAATGTCACTCATGGATATATATACCAAAAACAAAAACGATGTTTGGATATTTGGAAACCCTGTAGTTCAAGAAAGGAAATTATCTAAGAAAATGTCAAATCAAAATCAGAAGTTCCAGAAAAAATTAGTAAGATATTCAGCAATATTAAATAGAATTATATAATTTTATATACTATATAAAATTATATAGTATATAAAATTATATAATTATATAGTATATAATTATAGTAATATTAATAAAATAATATATATAATGGTACATCATAAATTCATTAAATGAGAAAAATGAGATCAGAATGTGAGACCAATGAAAAAAGCATGCTTACTGAATCCAAAAAACACGTTGGATATAGTGCAGAGCAGAGCCATTCATACTGAACTGAAACAAAACATTCTTAAAATGCTAAGACCTTGAAAAACAAGTCACTTACATATTCTAGGTGAAAGATGAATCAAAATAAAGAATTCAAGAATATATATAAGCAATACTATCCAAGATAGACAATGAGCAGAAACCCTTCAATATAAAATTATACCCAAATTCTTACTGTAGTTATAAAGCTACAATTTCAAAAAATAATTAAAATAAAAATTCAAAATGTATAGTGAATATTTTAGTAGTATTAATCGAAAATCTCAAATTGTAAATTATAGTAAAAATTAGAGCAAGAGAAAAGGAAATACTACATTTCTCACTATTAAACAGAAAAATAAAAGTTTTCCTTAAATTAAGCTCATGCTTTCTTTACTCTTTCCCACTTATTAAAATTCCACAAGAAATTAAAACTGACAATAATCTATCATAAATTTAAAAAATAATATTTTTATTTTTAGAGATACATATTTTACTCACTAGTGTGGTTTAGATATAAACATAGAAGCTGCTTGTATCATTTCTATCTTTGGTAGCGTAAATTTTCAAGACCCAGCTAGTTGGTCTGCTTTGTTTTACTGCCAAAAAGTTCTTTCATAGATGTTTCTAGGAAGATAAAAATGTTGCACACAACAATTTATCTTACTCCAGAATTCTCCAAAGTAGTGTTTTGTGGAAAATTGTTTTTTGGCACTGTATCAAAATTCCTCTGAGTGATCATCTAATGAAGCTTATTACCTGCAAGAAGAAGGCTCTTCAAAGCTTCCAAATGGTATTTCCAACCACAATGGGGGAAACACAGTCCTCGAATTCATGTTGCACATGGTTACATGAGATTACTGCACTAAGAAAAAAGAGTTTTTAAACATATCCTGGATAATGTTGAGGCTGAAAAATAATTTGATTGCCAGCCCCATTTCCTTTTCTCATAGGTGGTTTTCATCCCATACATATTCATCATAATGAAAAGCAGTTCTGTTTTTCTTTGGGAGTTGTGGATGACAGTATAATCAGATCCAAAACTTCTACAGCCATCTCCCAATTTGCAAAGTTTTATTGAAAGTAATAATTTCTGTAGGTATGTAGCAAACAACAAAAAAGGAACATAATCTCTTTTCTCAAATATGGAAGTTAGGTTAGAAAGCATTCAGTGCTCCGAATTCAATTCTGTGTAATCAAAATGCTCTTTAAATTTAAAGCACTGTTTTATAAATAACTGGTTTCTCTGGTAGGGTTGGATTGCTCCTACAGCTCTCTAGGAAGATTTCTGGCAGGGAATACTTGTTGACTAATGTAGCACATCATAAAATAGAAACACTTTTTCTTTTGATTTTTTTTAAAATGCTAGTGACTAAATATTGTGAAAGTACTATCACTGCTTTCTCCAAACATCTTTTCCCACAGTTCATCCCATCTTCTTTGAAGAATTTTGATAACACATCAATTATAATGACAGCTGGATTAATGGACTCCAATAATTTTTCCAACTCTATTATTCCCTTGTCTTAATGTGATCAACTGTTGAGTACAATTCTTCAGTAAATTATTCAAAACAGAAAGAAGGAAATCTTACATTTTTATTTTCATCTTGGTCCTGCCCAATATTGAACAAAACATATAACATAGACCAAAAAAGGATTATATTATTAAAAGACTTGCAATTCAAAATAATCAAGAAAGGGGGAGGGGAGGAACCTCCTGAATATCTGACAATCCAAGACAAGCCATGAAAAAGGAGAAACCATTCTGTTTTACTCTTTCAAAGACAGAAACATCTTACCAATCAATGGTCAAATCTGGGTTATAAATGTGTCAATTTTCTTTTTATTTAATAAGTTCTTTCTTTCATAAGTCTTTAACAAAATCTTTTTTTAATTTATGAAACTAAAATATTTGTGGGTTTAATTTTTCTTTTGACCTTTTTCTTCAAATCCCATAAGGATTTGTATACTTGGTGTCACCCAGTGAAGCCTTTGGACTGACTTCAACCATGTTCCTTGAGAGCTCAGGTCTTCTGCACAGACCTTTCTGTTCAGGCCTCCAGGCCTCAGCTGCCTTTGGCCAGGCCAACCAAGCAGTAAATTGAGACTTTATTCCTTTTGGTTCTCAGCCATTTGATTCATTTCTGCCTCACAGCCGTTTGAATTGCTTCTGTCCGGAGCTACTTATTCTTCACCACCAAGATGCAATTGCTGAGAGGTTGACATTTATCTCCATTAAGTGGTTTGTCTGCAGGATTGCAAAAATTTTCAGTGACAAAGCTACATACTGCTTCACAACTTGGTCACTCCACTACTACTTAGAAGGTTTTAGCCACATTTAAGCTAAATGGTTTACAAGTGGCCCTGAGTCATATCCTAGGCTGCAATACTATCTATCCTAGGCTGCAATACTATCTTGATTAATCTATTGAAGACATCTTCATATTGTTTTCTCTGGATCTGTCCTTCTGTCCTCTAGGGACAAACCAATTCTAGGACCATTCCCTAACCTCTCCACCAAAACTTCTCATTACAACACACACACACACACACACACACACACACACACACACACACATATTCATTTTGATCATAGTATTTGCTGCATTTGGTCAGATGAAATGTCTCCATTCAGAAATGATCCAAAATTATGTTGGCCTATGATTTGCCTTCTTTAGAGGTTATCTCTTTGCTTTTACTTGGAGAGCTCAACCATACACTTAAGTTACAATGCCCCAAAACTTCATAGAGTCTTACTTTCTTTTAGTGTTTAGTATTGACTGAAAGAATTTAAATTTTCTAGGATGTTCAGTACCATCCTGTATATAGATAATTTGCTATTACATTCACTACATTTAGTTAGTTCTCAAGAGGATTCCATATGTCTCTTGACATGTTAGTTCCAATAGGGTATAAAACCCCAAAGACAGACTATAATACTACCGGCGGCTGGGGGGGCTCCTTTATTTAGAAACCCAATTACCATCTAATGGACAGATATGTTTCTTACATGCTCTGAAAAGATTTAGAAATATCTAATATGTGGGTGCCTAGATGGTTCAGTCGGTTAAGCATCTGACTTCGGCTCAGGTTATGATCTCACTGTTGTGGGTTTGAGCCCCATGTCAGGCTCTGTGTTGACAGCTCAGGGCCTACAGCCTGCTTCAGATTCTCTGTCTCCCTCTCTCTTTGCTCCTCCCCTGCTTGCATTCTGTCTCCCTCCCTCTCAACAATTTTAAATAAACAAAAAAATTTTTAAAGAAATATCTAATACCTAATACAAAGATATTTTTAGTGGATTCTTGGGATAACAGGATGTTTTAGGCAAACTCTACATGAAATTACTAAATCCTCCCTTGGAATCTTGAAGCAGATTTTAAACACTTAACCATTAATGCCTTGAGGAAGGTCCCTACTACAGGCATACCAAATTATGCCAAGCTTTATTTTCACTGGTAAATTAAAGACAAGAAAATGAGTTTGGATCCTGCCTCAGAAAACAACTCATAACTAACTAGTGTTTACCTAAGTATTTATCTGAAATCTCGTTTGCTAAGCCATTTCCTCTTATCTGGAATATATAAAGGTTTCTTTTTCATATCTGTTTTTAACACCTGAATAGACCAAGAAATGTCATTGCACCTTTGAAAGGTATCTAAATCTTCAACTTTACTATTGCCAATTGTTCTCCAAGGTATAATTACCAGCTTATATGCTTTAGTTTTTAAATCCTTAGCAATTTTTTTTACAATTGATACTTACTAATGTTTGCCAAATACCAAATTTTCAAAACCTTCTTTCACTTACACTTTTTTTCTTTTTCCACTGTTGAACTGTGTAGATTCAATTACTTGTTGCTTATTTTGAAAAGGGCATGTAATTTGTAAAATAAGTGTTCTTGTTGTCTCAAGAAAATCTTTATTTCATACTTGATCTTGAATGAGCTTTTCTCACATATGTGACAATTGAAAATTACTTAATTCAGTACTTTTAAAGTATTATTCATTATATACTCAAGGATTTTTTGTTTACTAATAAAAATAGATGTCTCTTTGTTAACTTTACATAGATAATCTATTTTTTCTCTGGAAGCATCTAACATTTTCTCATTATTATTGATACTATGCAATTTTACTATGAGGTATCAACATATGACTTTTCTTTATTTTCTTTTGCGACACTGTTTTTTTTGTTTTTCTCTTTTCCTCTAAATGTAAGGTCTTGTTCATTTCTTTAATTAAAAAAAATCATTGCACATTTTTTTAAAGACTTTCCCACTGTCATTTGCTCTACCTCTTCTTCTCAAACACCTACCGAGGTATTTTTTGGAGCAATTATTTTATTCCCTTTTAAATTCCTATCTTTCCTGTTTTTATCACTTTATCCTATATTTCCATAGATCTGTGTTCCAAATCATTAATTATTCCATCTGTGTTCAGTCTAATGTTAAACTCTCCTAATGTTCATTTTTTTTTATTTCAAAGACCATATTTTTATTTCTAGAATTCCTGTTTCATTCTATTTATAATCTGGGTATTCTGTTAAATAATGATTGGATATTGCCATTAAGTTTATTTTCTCTCTTAAAACATTGAAATCTCATTTAATTGGCAGTCTATTTCCATTTTTTATTATATAATCCAAATGGCAATATATGAACTATGTTCCATTTGTTAACTCTCTCAGGACAACTTCTTTTCATATGAGCTTTGCAATTTTTGAAACCATAAGGCAAAAGCTGTCATATATGGAATTCATCAGTTTTGGAGGTATTCTCAGGGATGTTTTTGCATCTACCAGGGTCCTTTGGTTTTCACTATTATGGGTATGTTTATGTTAATCTTTCACCACGGGCTTCCTTCATTTGAAAATAGTGTAAATTTTTATGCCACAAGTATGCAGTGCACAGGTTAATCATTAGGAGTTCTCACAGAGGAGGTTTTCCACTCACTAGTCAGGACTACCAACCCACTTCTATATTAATATTGGTCAACATCTATAGGGCATAGGTAGACTTTCAAACCAGATAAGGTGGAGAATCACAGATGTACATACAATTCAGGTAACAGAAAACAGACTCAGACATGGATAAAGATTATTCAAATTCTACCTATTTGGAGTTGTCTGAACAGTACACATAAAATATAAAACAAAGTCAAGGACACCTGACTTGATTTTTCATAAGATGCATATGAGGAGTGTGTCTTTCTTGACAAATCATGCTGTTTGCTATTTGTTGCTACCTAATTAATAAAGCCCTATTTTTTACTACTTTGTTTCCTAGTCTTCATTTAAAGGAACCTTATTTCCTTATGGATTTCCAGTTCCTGGCTTCTGATTCATGTCTTTATATTTCACAAGAAATTTGTCCTTCAGTTTAGGTCAATTTCTCTTGAACTACTAGGTATTTTTACCTCTCTCTGGTTCAGTAAGCCCTCACATTAAAATCCAGATTCATAAACATTTTCAGGAACTTTCTCCACCAATGGTCCTGGTTGAATTTCCAAAAACCTGGCCCACGCGTCCTTGGACTAGTCCCAGAGTATCTGCTTTTGTTGACTGGAATATGGGGGCCCGTGGGAGGATCAAGCTAAGGCATCTGATGAGGAATGCCAAGAGGTCTTCTCTTCTGGCGGTGGCACCCTAGATTAGCTCAGGATAACTCTGATAACTGCTGCTCTCTCAAAAGGAGATTAATGTTTCTCTTGCAAATATTAAAAAGCTATTGCTAACTCCACAGCGTGAAGAGGAACTCTAAATCTACATGAAGGACATCTGAATCCTGATGGTTATCAAGACAGATGCAAAATTGTATACAGTTCTTCCTTAGTTGGCTGCAGGAAAAGAATAGACTTGTCTATAGGTATATAGTGTATATATTGCAAATAAATGAAAGTAGATTTCTTTGTAATTATAAAATACTATTATATATATATATATATATATATATATATATATATATAGAAAGAGAGAGAGAGAGATCCATTATGATTACATTAACCATAACAGATTTATGATGTATAAATGCCTTTAGACTTGCACAGTAATTTATAGTACCCCATCTTATCTAATACATGCCTAAATAAATCAGGATATATAATCAGGATATCAACAGGATATATAATCTTTAGCCTCAGTAAGAGCAGTCGCTTCATCCTAAGAAGACCAATTTCTGATTAAAGACCTATGTGTGCTTTTTCAAGTCCATCCATAGTCAACTTTAAAGGCTTTACCTGACAGGCCTCACAGGGAAATGCTGCCCTCCCCACACCAGACTCTGTGTACAACCAATGTGTTGCAGTCTCTAAAGGGAGTTGCAGCCAGGCACTCAGGGACCCACAGCTGGCCATCTTTTTATGTGTATTTGTATTCCTAGCCCTGGTGCCTCCATTCCTAGGTGTCTTTATCTAAGTACAAGTACAAGTGTTCAGGTGCCTCTGTTAAGCTCCCTTTTTCAGGAGAGGAGGGAGAAAATCTTAGAGACTTTTCCCCCTTATGACTCAGTGCTCAGTACTTTCCAGCTCCCACCTTGCCCTTTCTCCCTCCTCCTGGCTCCCAGGTCCATAAAACTACTGGAGCCTTTTGTTTGCGGATTCCTGAAGAGTGACATAACCTCCATGTCTATACTGATCCACCAACCCTCCACCAGAGCATCATTCAATGGAGGAAAAATTGAACAGAAAGAGTAGGCGGTTTCTCAGTTTCAGCCTCTTGAATATTATATTGCAGTGAGTGATCAAGGTCCTCACTGTTCCTTTCATCTGGGCTCTTGATGATTTAATTGACTACTCCCAAAGCCAGCCGCTCAGCTCTGTCCACAGCTCAGGCTCCTGATGCACCTTTGGCATTGAACACTTGGTCTTATTATCAGGTTTAGGAGTAACTTTCAACGGTTCCTATTATCCAGCTGCTTCCAGTAGAACACCTGAGATCATCCTTATTTAATCTGAAAGTTATGGCCAGATATTCTTCAGAACTGTAATGGACAATCAGAATAATTTCATTCAGGAGGTCACCACTCTTGGCCTCAAACATCAGCTAAACATTTCTTCCTTTTTAAATGTTTACTTATGTATTTTGAGAGAGAGAGAGAGCGAATGGGAGAGGGGCAGAGAGAGACGGGGAGAGAGAGAATCTCAAGCAGGCTCCGAGCTTTCAGCACAGAGTGATGTGGGCCTCAAACTCACAAACTGTGAGATCATGAACTGAACTGAAATCAAGAGTCAGATGCTTAACTGAGCCGCCTAGATGTCCTCAGCTAAACATTTCTGTTATTTGAACTGTTCTCGTGTATAAAGTCATACCAACTGAATTTTTCATGTCTGGACTATATTACTTTTTGATTAAAACTGTTGTTATCTGGGGATGAAATAAGAGAGTTAATGAGTTTCTGTAGCTTTGAGAAGCTGCAAGTGAAAACATAATCTGGTTTTCTGGTTTTTATAAATTATATTAGAATGGATTCAGTAAATCTCCAATGGGATACATATTCCCCAAGACTAACCAGAAACTCTTATTTAATTATTTTGAAAACCACTGCTTATAGCCAATATTCTCACAAAGATGATATTCCATTAATAGTTTCCAGAGTCAGGATTTTTTTCTACTTCTGAAAAGTAGATATGTTTCCTTTAATTAAACAACAAGAGCTATGTAGTTTATAACACTTCCTCTCTTACCGTGACTTCTCTGAAACTCAGAGACAAGGATTTCTTCAATAAGGTTTATTATTTTTAATTAGATTTTTCATTTTAACCATGGTTTTGATTTTTTGTGTCTTTTTTCAACTCACTTAAAAAAATTTTTTTAACTAAGCAGTGTAAAAAAAAACAATGGATGAAGTGAAGGACTGATATTTAATGAACAGTCAATAAATACTTATTGATTTGATTTAAAACCAGAAAGGGGCACATCTCTCAACTTGCTAGATGAGATACTGGATACTTTCAATTAATGAATCACTTAAAAAAGCCAATTCTATCTTCATACGAAACAAAAAACAGAAAAGATATTCCGGGAACCCTTGCACACTAAAACAAAAGAGTGTAAATGATTCAATAATGATTATAAGAAGATAAATAAATGGTTTTATTAATGGACAGAACTTTATTAATTAAGCTCAAATATCATGTCCACTGTTGATATTGGAGAAGTGTAGTGATTTTTGGATAAATATAGAAGATGATACCAATGGTCATTTATATTCTGCACTTTCTTATAAATCTTTCTTTTCTCTGGTCAAGTCTTCTACGTCTAATATCCTAGGATATTAGAGCAGGAATGCAAAGAAAGGACAGGTGAGTTTTAGTTTTAAACTATGTAATGTTTGGTAATCAAAAAAGTAAGCCGTAAGAAAAGCTGGACCTGTAGTGTACTCAATAGTCGTGGGTGGTAAGAGCATAGAGAAAGATCATAATACACGGGCGGGATGCCTGCAGGTGGATGAAGGTAATCTGCCTGAAAGCTGTGAACAAGGAAAATGAGGAGCCTCCTTGGAGTAGCAGGGGAAAAATGTGAGGAGGAGGGGATTTGCTCTGGAAGCACTGGTCCAAGAAGTTGGTGTGGCCATTCTACTGCTCCAGATTGACCCAGGAATGCAGGCAGGAGGTAGAGACCTCTCTTCTTTTTCCAAGGAGCACATCAATCTGCTTGTAATGAGATGAGGGCTCAAATATTCTCAGCAAAAGTGGGCTGCTCACCTCCCATGGACTGTCCAGCTGAAGGATACTTGAGCTTTTACTTGTACTTGAGATTTTAACGAGTCCCTTCAACTGCCATGAATTTCCACCCACTTACTCCCATTTTATAAGCCAGAACTCTTACAAGTTCCCAGAAAAAGAGGTTGGGGGTCTTTGACTAATTCAGATGGGGCCTATGGAAGAGAAAGCCCAGTTCTTACGTTTCCAAATGACTTAAAGATAAAACTCACTTCCTTTGCACATGAAGTTTAACCTTCTCAACCTGTTTACTCATTTATAGAATGGAGACAGTAATGCCACCCTCAAAGATTACAGGGAGTTTTTCAGTTAGGTAAATCACATTACGCTAAACTTAGAACCCAATAGATACTCTATAGCTAAAAATTATTTTTGTTTAATGAAAATAGAACTTTGCATATGGCCTTATTTTATTTTGACATAATGATTATGTTTTTAATTTAAAAAATTTTAATATTTATTTATTTTTGAGAGAGAGAGAGAATGACAGAGCGCGAGCAGGGGAGGGGCTGAGACAGAGGGAGGCACAGAATCCGAAGCAGGCTCCAGCCTCTGGGCTGTCAGCATAGCACCCAATGCAGGGTTTGAACCCATGCACTGTGAGATCATGACCTGAGCCAGTGTCGGACGCTCAGTGGACTGAGCCACCCAGGCCGCCATTATGTTTTCAATTTTAAAAGTATTCATTATTTTTTAAAATGTTGGCTTAACTTTATATATTCATTTGTTGTGTATCTTGTATCTTCCAGTTTCTCTTCACCGTTATCTATTACTTTAGTCTTAGAATATATTAAGTGCAAAGATCGAGGGGTTCATCTTCTAAAGATTAAAGACAAATGAATTTATATTCTCATTAAAAACTAAACAAATTATAATTGCTTTCATTGAAAATCTGAGAGTTAGTATACTAGGAAAGTCCTGATTACACCAGCCAAAATATGTACAGGGAACATACTCCAACTGATAATAATCTATACTTCACATATTTAAAAAAATCTGTATTGTAGACTATTTTTCCTGACATTCCCCAATTAAATGACAAAATGATAAGCAGACATTGTGCTGTTTAATTCTTTAAAAGTTATGAGTATCAGTAAGAAATTAAAGGTAACATAAATCCAAAATAATTATTATTCCAGAGAATTATTAGCTTCCTCATACAAAAAATCCTATAATAAAGAATACGTTTGTTGGTGGGGGGGTGGGGAAACTGTCTCAAATGAGGAAATACAAAAATATATCTATAGTAATGTAATTGTGGCAAATGTGTATAATTAGATGGTCATTTAGAAACTAAAATAGTAGTTATAACTTATTGAGACAGTATAATGTTAAGAATTGGGTCCTGTAACCAAACTATGAGAATTTTTGTCTACTATAATAATTGCCAATTTGGTGTATTTTCAAAGGTCATTTTTCTCCTCCCCTTGTCTCAGTTTCTATATCTGCAAGTAGCAGATATTTTATGAGGCAAGTTCTTGACACAGTAAATTGATCAATACATATTAGCTATTGTTTTTCATTTGTGTATTCATTTACTTATTCAATAGCCACTTATTAAGTACCTACTATGTGACAGAAACTGAGTTAACAGGCAATAAAGAGGCAGAGACATGCCTTCTGGAGCTTACGTTCAAGTGAGAACTCACATTCTATAATGCTATTGTTATCATTAAGGGGTAGCTATGCATCACGAACCACATTAGACACCTTGCATATGGTAACATATCAAACTAATACCAATATTTGTGATGAAATGAAATGCATTCACGGCAGGAAATGATTTTATTCGTCAATGTAGTTGCATGGTAAAGGAGCCAGGTTAACAAATGTAATTCTTGGTTCTAATATAACCTCTTTTTTAAATACTTTGTAAGAAAGGATACTTAAAAAGGTAGTGGAGAATCAGAGGTTGAATGAGTTAATGTAGTATGTCTTTTGCACAGCCGTAATGTCACTGAGGGGAGGTAAGAATGGCTTATAACATGAACGGCGTCTTCTAGCAGTGATAGTAGTTCTGGCACTATGTTGACACTCTTATGCGCCTCCTGTTACAATAACTGGGATATATCACCGGGCTACTGGCAGCAGAGTACCCAGGAAATGATCACTGGCTCATACAAAGGCCAAACTTAAAACTTGGCACGTTTAAGCATCATGTTCTAACCAACTTAGCTATCAACTGTAAGAGTTTAATTCCCAGGTACATTCAGTAGCAATGGACATTCATGTTCCTCTCATAAATAATTTGGACTCTCCATCAACTAGGGAAGAGCAGTTAGTAGATGAAAAGTCAGAACAAAATTGAATGAGGGCTGAGAATACAAAGGTCATTTTATCCTAGGACTTTTACTCCTGCTGTTTCCTCTCCCTGAAGTGAAGGAAAGCCACATAGTTTGAATATCAAATTATCAGAGACTTCTTCCCTTCTTTCCAGCATTTCTAGCAGCTGCTGCTTTTGTTTCGGTTTTCTTTCCCTCTTCAGTGAAACCTGAGTAAATAGTGCTTGTATTTTTTTAACTCCTCAATCATCCCACTGACCACTGCATTAGGTTTTAATTGTCATCCTCAACTCACTTTTATGCAAAATCATGAAAACCTCAAAGTTCACCCATTTGATGGGAATATGTAGCAAATGTTTGTCATACCTGTATTTGAAGCTGCACCTTTCTGAGTAGTCTACTCTTTTTCATTTCCCATCTTGTCCCCTCCTGATTCTCCTACTGCTCTGGACACAACTTAAACGTGTTGTTCTCTAACACATAATTCTGAGTAGTCTCAGGGACACAATCCTTAACCAAATTCTCATACTGTCTTTGTGATTTTGTATGTGAAAATCACAATGAAAATTTGAAAGAAAAAAAAAAGCCAACAGATGGACACAGGGGAAAGGAAGGAAAAATAAGACACAGACAGAGAGGGAGGCAAATCATAAGAGACTCTTAAATACAGAGAACAAACTGAGGGTTGCTGGAGGGGTATTGGGTGGGGGATGGGCTAAATGGGCGATGAGCATTAAGGAGGGCACTTACTTGTTGGGATGAGCAGTGGGTGTCCTATGTAAGAGATGAATCACTAAATTCTCCTCCTGAAACCATTATTACACTATATGGTAACTAATTTGGATTTAAATAAAATTAAAAAAAAAAGAATATGTGATTTTAATTCCCATAAAATCATCTATTATTTTCTATGATTAGTACATTTCCTATGCCAGCGTTTGCAACAGCAGTACTATTAATATCCCGGGCCAGATAATGCTGTATTGGGGGGCACTGGCCTGTACTTTATAAGATGTTTAGCAGCATCTACCCACTGGACACCAATAACAGTCCCTGCCACCCATACTGTGGTTCAAAAAGTCTCCAGCTTTGTCACATGTTCCCTGGGGGAAAATTGCCCCTGGTTGAGAACCTCTGGCTAAAGCAATGGCAAGAGACATTCATAGTTATAACTGACTCAGAATGATTTCTTTGTCTACAGACTTGCTCACTTCCAATATCGCTTCTTCACTGCTATCACAGCAATCCATACAAAACACAAATAACCACATCCCTCTGTTGCTATGGTGGTTTTCCGATCTGAGCGCATATTGAAAAATCTTGGAGAACTTGTAACAGATAAAAACTCATACCTCATTTTCCTATTAGTCTGATATAACATTATTACTTTACAACTATTTTTCTATGTCCCTAAATTATTCTTCTTTGCCTTATCTTTCTGTGAAATGCAAGACTCACCTCATACATCACCAACTCTGGTAATCCTTTTCTATACCACCCCCTGAACCCACCCTGCCCTGCCCTGCCCCAGCAAACCCTAGACAAAATTAGGCCATATAATATATCTAGTTATATCATGTTATATATATGTATATGGATATATGGATATATCCATATATATATATATATATATATATATATATATATATATATCCATCCCAATCCAGTTTTTTAAACATTTTTAAATATTTTAAATACATAGGTGTGTGTTATAATTTTTATAACTTTGCCTCCTAATACAAATCCTTGTATATAATGTACATAATGTAAATAATAGCTGCTAGTTATTTTTGATTATTATTTTCAACAAGTGGGACTTATTGTTATGCCTATTTCTTTTGGCAAAGTGCACTATTATGAAATTGTAAAGCTTCTGGTTTACTTTTTTTAAGTTTATTTATTTATTTTGAGGGAGACAGAAGGAGTGTGAGCGGGGGAGGGGCAGAGGGAGAGAGAGAATCTTAAGCAGGCTCCATGCTCAGCACTGAGTTGAAGCGGGGCTGGATTCCATGACCCTGGGATCATGACCTGAGCCAAAATCAAGAGTCTGATGCTTAACCTATTGAGCCACACAGGCTCCCCTGAAGCTTCTGGCTTACTAAGGCCGACCAAACACAAGCGTGACTTTCTTCCCTTACAATGCTTCCTTTGAAAAACCAAAGAAAAGTTTTAAACAGAATTACTTCATACCAAAGAAAATATCATGCTGGGGTGGGGAAAGCCTGGGAGCAGGTTGGTAACAAAAATTATGAATGCATTTAACAGATTATAAAAGAAACCAATGTAACTGTAGCTTAATCAAACATGAGTTTGCTTTTCTCACCTAATAAGACTGAGAACAGGCAGTTGTTGGTCAGTATAGTCACTCAACAATGACGTCAAAGACCTAGGTCTCTGTTCTCTGCAATTCTCAGAATTTTTATTTTAATTTTCATGATTATAAGATGACTTCTGTTCTTTTGAAGTTCACGTTCACTTTGGGGACAGAGGGGGATGGCTGGAGGTATTGAATTGCCTGCATCTGCTCTATTTTATCACCTTTCCCACTAGTCCCACTGTCAGACTCCTGCTTTCACCTGATTGGACAGAACTATGTCATGTGTCCATCCATGACTGCCAAGCACAGGAACAAGGGGTTGTGGTTGGAGCCTGGGTGAAGTCTAGCAATGCATTTCTGACATATGAAAAGCCTATAGGAGAATACTGAGACTTTTTCCCCAATATCTCTGCCTAAAGACTCAAAACAGAGAAACAACAGGAACAAAAAATGGGAGTGGGTAATAGGATCAAAACCAGGGAGATTATCTTAAGGAATGTCTTTAAAGAAATACACCATTTGGGATCAGTCCTCCACATACTGCTCTCCCAAACTCACATTTTCAGAGTGACTGAAAGTCTGGCATTTGCATAGAACAAAAAACAGAAGTGTTTCTCTGAAAAAGTGTGATGCTGTGAATGAGGATAGCTGGGTCTTTCAGTTTTGATATTGGGATGCAAGAGTGTTCTTCTCCATAGACTGGCATTGAGTGGGAGGGGATCTTAGCCTACTTTCTATACACAAAATAAAGTGAAATCTACCAATTCCTGATAAATTATTCTTTCATGAGAGACTTTTGGGATATAAACCTAAATTCACAATAGCAGAGGACTTTTATATCAGTTACTTATGTTCACTTAGTTCTTTGTTTTAAAACATAAATGACTACAGAAGGATCAGGCATTTTTGCAACATTAAAAATATAAGAGAAAAGGTCTAAGATGAATAAGTAAAAAACTTAATAAGGAAAAATGCATCATAATTGGAGGAACAAATGAAACATGTAAAATTCCTAAGCATGGGTACCTGGGTGGCACAGTCAATCATGCGTCCAACTCTTGATCTTGGTTCAGAGAATGACCTCATGGTTCCTGAGTGTGAGCCCTGCATCAGGCTCTGCACTGATGGTGTGAGCCTGCTTGGGATTCTGTCTCTCCTTCTCTCTGCCCCTCCCCCACTTGTTCATGCTCTCTCTTTCTCTCTCTCTGAAAATAAGCTTTAAAAAGTCATAATAAAAAATTAAAAATAAATAAAAATGAAAATCCTAAGCAGCCCCTTCAAAGAAATTAAGATAACCAAAAAAATAAATAAATAAACAAGAAACCATAGGAGGGTGCCAGGAAATACTGACAGACAACAAGGAAAAGATCATTTGACTGCGTATAAGTACAATATTCTGAGGAAGGCCTAGAAGATAACATCAAAGAAATTCAGAATATTTAGCTCATATAAAAATGAAGCAAAAAATGTGGCAGGAAAAGTAAACATAAGGCATCAATCCAGGAAGTCCAATATTTGACTCATATAATTCCAGAGAGTTAAAGGGAAAATGGAGAAAAATGAATTATTAATGAAATAAAACAATTCAATTTAAAAATATTAGAATTATCCTACAGTTATCATAAATTTAAATACAAATTTTACCACACTAAGGATAAGAAAAAAAGTGGTATTTCCAGAGAGAAGGGTTTTTTCCTAGGAAGAAAGGAGACTTCACCAGCATCTTTCTTCTCATTGTGATTAACTGCACAAGCCCTTTGCAATCCTGAGAAAACCTAGTTGCATGTGCAGCTATGATGGTTATCCAGTTCGACCCCCCATGGGCAAAGCCACCATTTTATGCTCCGCTTATGATGCTAGGGGCAAGGACTCTGCAAACCACATTTTTCCCATACCCACTAACTTCCTTGTTGAGCTCTACAATCTGGGATGCTAACAAGGAGACTAAAATACCAAAAAGGAAGAAACAAACAATAAAGGGTGCTGCCTTTTCCTGTCTGTTTGGTGTTCTTATCAGCTTTTCTCTAACAATACTTTTTCCCTCTATAGCAGCAGTTGCCTCCCGTTTGCACTTTCCCCACCACCTGCAGAATCTCTTTCATTGCCCCTCTCAGAGATGGCCTCTCTGGCTGGCTGGTCTCTCCCAAATTCCCCACACCTGAGTCCACCCTATGAAGCTCCAATATTAGAGTTACTAGTTGAGGATACTTTGCTTCTGAGAGACCTTCTGACCTTCCCATCTCCATATAACAACTCCATCTCAGAATTACCTTTGCCTCTCTAATTTTCTAATATGTGGTGAATCTACCTTATTATTTGAAACAATAACTCTTGTGATTTTTTTTCCTGCTTAGATCCTCACTGACACAGCCACCACGTTGAGTTTCAAGTATGAGGATAAATTGATAAAATTTTAAATCAGCAAACCTCTGAAAAATTTACTTCCCCATCAGTGATTTTCCTGAAAAAGAAAGAAAGAAAGAAAGAAAGAAAGAAAGAAAGAAAGAAAGAAAGAAAGAAAGAAAGAAAGAAAAAGAAGGAGGAGGAGGAGGAGGAGGAGGAGGAGGAGGAGGAGGAGGAGGAAGAGGAGATGATGAAGAAGGGAAGACTAAGAAAGAAAAACTATAGGATTCAAAACACAGTGGAATTAAACCAGAAATGCAATACAACTGCAAGATATAGCTGTTAGGTAGACATGAAGGACAATAGTTAGAGTTTTAAGCAGGAAGTTGGCTTTAGCCAAATTCTCTCTTTAGGAAAAAAGGAGATAATGTGGAATGGTGAGGAGGTTAATAACCTTAAGGTTATGGTGAAAAAGTATGTTAAAATAATGCCAATAATACTCTTTAAAAGAAATTGGAGACAACTAAGATCTATACCACAAAATCATGGTTCAAACAGGTAGCAAATTCAAAATAGCATGATTTCAAAAATTTCACAGAAATAAAATGTAATAGCCTTTGACTGTCATCACACACTTATTTGGGGGAATAATGGTTAACTTTGTAGGATTATATATCTCCCTCTGTAGTCCCAATATCATTAACCATTTGTTCTACAGTAAACATTACCCATACATTTTTAGTAAGGCAAATTTTATTTCTTCCAGTTTCTGGGATCAATCTATAGTAAGAAAGTTTATAATAAAGTATTTGATTGAACAATAAGTTATTATTACATGTAGAATATAAATGCTTTAACTGTTGCAATTTATTTTTTTCAGAAGTTAATATATGTATATAGTTAAAAATAGGGGCGCCTGGGTGGCTCAGTCGGTTAAGCGTCCGACTTCGGCTCAGGTCATGATCTCGCGGTATGTGAGTTCGAGCCCCGCGTCGGGCTCTGTGCTGACAGCTCAGAGCCTGGAGCCTGTTTCAGATTCTGTGTCTCCCTCTCTCTCTGACCCTCCCCCGTTCATGCTCTGTCTCTCTCTGTCTCAAAAATAAATAAACGTTAAAAAATTTTTTTTTAAATAAAAAAAATAATTATATTAAAATCACTATAAAAAAATCTCACCACTACCTTTGTCTCTTTTGGTTGTCTTTGTCACCTGTGGGTATCCACTTTCTGTATTCCTGAGGGATATCTTTAAGAAAATCTTTGTGAAAAACTAAGCAAATATATACATTATGTTCCGTATCTTCTTCACGATGGTAGCATGATATATCTATTTTTTTCTGCATTTTGTTTTCTTTCACTTGGCAATGTATCACAAAGCTTTTTCACTATCACCATATACATATTTACCTCATTTTAAAAAATGCACTGTGTTTTATTTTGCATACATATCACTTTATTTCATGTTGGAAGGGACACCCTGGTTGCTTCTAATTTTACCATTAAAAAGATGCCACAATGAGTAACTGAATATAAGTCATTCTCCATAATAGAAGGTAAAAGCTGGAAAACAGTACCAGAGAGGAGAGAGACACTGCTCTGATCACTTATGTCCTGGACAGGATGCCAAGCAACACTGGAACATTCAAGACAACAAGGAATCCTCATTTTATTGATATTTAAGATGCAAAGTTTTGGCATTTTATTTTAAATTAAATAAGGTAATCATAATCTGCATAATTATAAAAAATTAGAAGTGGATAAAAATGGGAAATAGGGGTAGTATAAGTGGTATCAGAGTACTATGAGTTCATCAGTTTCTGATATCTCATGGTGGGAATGACCATGGTGGGAGGGTCATTTTGGTAAGTCATGAGACAGAAATAACCCAGACAGACATATAATTTAGAATAATGGAGATCACCATCAGGAGAGCTGAAAACATAAGAAGCTGCCAGATCTAGTCACTTCTGTGGGGTATGATTAGAATGTAAACCATGACTCATCATTTTTTTACCTTAATCTCAACTGTGTGTGTATACATATGAAGAAATATATTTTACTTTTGTTTGAAATACATTTTCTAATAACAAAACAAAACTATTTTAGAATCAAGTTTAGAGGCAAAATAATTAAATCTGTTTAACAAAGATGGCTTGCATGAAAATAAAAATGAAAAATGTAAATGATCCTTGAAAACAGTTATCTTTTGAACATAGGGAAGTTAGCTTTAGTGAAGTGACTAGGAAATTAATGCTTCAGACAAGATATTTCCCTTAACATGTTAAATATGAACATATTGTGAATAGATCTTCAAGTATAATTATATTATTCATTAAAAATACTATAGTGTTAATTTCCAGTTTAATTACATCTAATGTGTGCACCCAATCAGGAAGGTTAATAAATTATTATCTCTACTATTTGACCTTACTAAATCCCTCAGGACAATTCATTGAGGCGATAATACCAGCAGAGAGAATATGAATGTTTCTCTTCATCAGCACTGATAGAATTCTGGTTGATATCAACAAAGACAAACTTTCTGTGGCAGTGTGAGGAATAACAAGCAGAGGAAGACTGAGTTTGGGTAAAAGGTTTGCAGAGTATGTATTAAGTTAGTCTAAAAGTATTTGGTAAGGGCTGCAGCATACAAGCGCTATAATCTAGATCTGTGAGTGTGAGGTCAGTCAGGCTAGAGAAGTCATGAAATGAAAACTGTGACAAAGCACAAAATTAAGGCATTATAAAGCTGAAAGTGACTCTAGAAGGTGCTTTAGACTATTTCCTAGAAGGAATTGAATTTCATCCAAAAGGGCAATGCTTTGTTCAAAATGTTCAATATTATAAAAACATTTAAAAATATATTTAGCTTTAGAAATATATCTAGAATTTAAAATAATTTTAACATATATTTAGAATAATTTATTTTTATGCAAGTAAATACATTTAAATTCAAAATATTATTAATATATTTCTCTATTAAACAAGCAGTCACTTCACTCCCAATGTTTAACTCTTACTAGTTTTCCTTTCATTTTCCCATATATATTAACGTGTATGTACAGATATATAAAAATATATATATTACTTTAGGGAGGTATAATTGGCATGTAAAAGATGTACATAGTTAATTTATGCAACTAAAGGTGTTTGGGGATAAGGAAACACCCAAGAAACCATCACCACTATTAAGGTGATAGACATATTTATCATCTCGCAAAGCTTCCTCTCACCTCTTTCATTATTATTATTATTGTTATTACTATTATTGTGTATGTGTGTGTGTGTGTGTGTGTGTGTGTGTGTGTGTGTTAAGAACACTTGACATAAGATCTAATCTCTAAGCAAATCTTACATACCCAATATAGTATTATTTGTTATAGGTACTATGCTGTATAGTAAATTTCTAGAAATAATTTATTTTGTATAACTAAAACTCTTACAGCTACTATTCTAGTCTCTGCTTCTATGAATTTAACTATTTTAGATTCCACATGTAAGTGAGATAGTATAGTATTTGTATTTCTCTCTGGATCATCTCACTTAGCATAATATCCTCCTGATCCATCCACGTTATTGCAAAAGGTAGGATTCCGTTCTTTTTTCAGGCTGAATAACGTTCCCATGGTTTGTTTACCACATTTTTCTTTATCCATTCCCTGTTGATGGACACTTAGATTGTTTCCATACCTTGTCTATTGTGAATAATGCTGCAGTAAACATTGAGAAGCTGTTATCTCTTTGAAATTCCTTCTGTTATACGTTGTTTAATCACATAACGAAATTCTCTGATTCTTATATGGATTCTTGATCATTTACATCTCTCTAAAATGTTTTGGTGTGATTTTGCTGCCTCTTTATCATTCCCTTTCCTTTATTTATTTATTTATTTATTTATTTATTTATTTATTTATTTATTTATTATTTTGCATGTGCTCCTCCCCAATGTTCTTTTGTTCAGGACCTTCAACAACTTACAGTTACTTTCAATCACTGAACATAAAGTTAAGTAATTCCACAGTTTTTACTGAATCATCTTGGCATTTTTCACTGATTACTATATATTTAGATTTTTTAAATTTTCACTATCTATACTTTTGAATGTTTATTTATTTTTGAGAGACAGACTGAGCATGAGTGGGGGAGGAGCAGAGAGCGAGGAAGACACAGAATTTGAAGTAGGCTTAAGGTTCTGAGCTGTTAGCACAGAGCCCGACGGAGGGCTGGAACCCATAAACTGAGAGATCATGACCTGAGACAAAGTCAGACGTTTAACTGACTGAACCACTCAGGTGGCCCTATGTATATGTATTTCTTATTTGTTTCCAATTTCTTGTATTTAAGTGTGCTACCAGAAAAGATACCCTAACTTTTGTGGTGACACCATCTTCTGCTTCTGCTTTAAAAAAGTCAATTTTCCTTGATAACTGCTTGATATTTAAAGTACAATTCTCAAATTACTGGCTGAGTTTTCAGGAAGGATCCTGGTAAATTATTTTACACGAGAATGAATGTGCTGTACTTTATTTTTTTTTTTATTTTTTTAACTTTTTTTTTTTATTATTTATTTTTGAGACAGAGAGAGACAGAGCGTGAACGGGGGAGGGTCAGTGAGAGGGAGACACAGAATCTGAAACAGGCTCCGGGCTATGAGTGTCAGCACAGAGCCCGATGCGGGGCTCGAACTCACGGACCGCGAAATCATGACCTGAGCCAAAGTCGGCGGCTTAACCGACTGAGCCACCCAGGCGCCCCGAATGTGCTGTACTTTAATATTGCTGCTCTCTGTCTATGCTTATTCAACTGCTCATTCTTATATTTTAGTAGATGCAGATTTCTACCTGACAATCACCACCTGTATTTAATTCAGTATACTGGTAAGATAATATTAAGAGTTACTGATGAAAAAAAATGCAACATATGGTATGCCAAATTGGCTGATCAAATCTTTATTAAATCAGGGTTCAGTGTAACAGGTGAAATTTCTACACGCATCCTGTGCTAAACCATATTGGGTACTGCCTTTCACAAAAATAAAACAAAACACCAAAACTGGCGCTGTTAAATTCATCTCAAAGAACAATCACACTGTAAACCTGGAAGCAGATTTACAAACTGTATACTAGATTGCACAAAAATAATTATACTTTTTGAATAGGGGAAAACCAGGAGAGGGTGCTGGCTGAGATTGTAAAGCACAGCCCACATAGCTCTACTCAATCCTAGAAGTGGATTTGGTTTATGATACTGGAAGTTCTGGTTGTTTACATCTCTGCAAACAGGATCTTCTAAAAGAAGCCAAGAAGAATACTAAAATGTTGGTCAATGGGATTACCAGGTGTCATTGTTTTGACTTCTTTTTTGAAAAATAACACTACTCCTAATCTGTTTCTGGACATAAACTGAGCCAGTACTTACTATTTAAGAAAATCACATCCCTGGATCCCAGAGATTCCAATAATCACCTAGGTATCCTCACAAAAGCAAAAACATAAGAAAGAGAGGCAGTATAACAACAACAGAAGACTCTTGACAAATATGAAGAAGCAAGAGCAAGTCAGCCCATTTGGGTAAAGTTTCCATAGAGTTCATGAAGGTACAAATTCTCATAGATATAGTTTGGTTTTGTTTGTTTGCTTTTAACAGCAGAGTAATGTTTTATTGTATAATTAGTTTTCCTCATTCTCCTTCTGATGAACGTGTAGGCTTTTCCCATTTTTTTGCTATTTATAATTCTGAAATAGATATCATACATCTCCCTAGACAGATGTGCAAGAATTCTTGTAGCACAGGTATACCTACTATTTTCACAGTATGGGCCACATAAAAAATGTTACCATTTGTACTGTGCAATGTTGGAACCATATGAAACTGCTCGTGACCGAAGGGAACTGGTCTGAGCTAAGAGAAATACCTCCTGTGCTGTAATCCATTTGCAGACAGCAGCTGTACCATACATCTGTTTTATGGCACTACAAAAAGTTGGGTTATAATATGGTCATTTTTTTCTTCTTTCAGTTCTATTACTCAGTCCCTACCTATATATATATTCAAACGTTTTCCCTTTGACCGTGATCATGAATTCCCACTTATTAGCACTCTAGTCTTTCTTCCATTCACTTCTTCATTTTCTCATATCCCATTTCCTTCTCACCTATTGTTCCCACACTGACATGTAACCAAACACTCTATAAATAGCTCATTTCAATGTCATCAATCTCTCTCATTAGACAAATCCCTAGATAATTATCAGGAATCATTTTGTTTGATTTTCGACAGCCTTTGGCATCAGTGATCACTCTGTGATCTACTTCAAACTTCTTGTTCCATGACATCATTCTCTGCAACTATTCTTTATATCTTGTGATTACTGACCGATTTCTTTCATTGGACACTGTTCTTCAGCCACCTCTTAAATGATGAGTTTCCATGGGTTCTACACTTAGCCTTACATGTTCACTCTGCATATCCTCTTGAGTATGTCCACCCCCACAGCTTTCTTCATCTCTTTATTAAGTATTGAATGAGTAACTTCAATTTATGAGGCACTATTCTAGTCATTAGAGCTAGAACAGTGATAAAATCAGTCCAATTTCTACCCTAATATAATGGAGAGAGGCATTCTGTAAAAACTCAAATGAATAAATAAAACGTATAATACGTCACATGACAGGCACCATAGGGCAACATAAAGGAAAGAAAAAGGATCAGAAATATTGTGGGGTTGGGAAGAAGGAAATACAGTTTGCTATTTTGAGTAATGCTATCTGGCAATGTGTCACTGATACAATGAGATTTCAACAAACACCAGAAAGATGTAAAAGGGAATGGGTCATGTAAGTATCCGGGGAAAATCTATTTCTGATAGAAAATGCAGCAAGTGTAAAGGCCCTGCACCAAGAATGTCCTTGGAATATGGTTTTGTGTTTGAGAAACAGCAATGAGAACAATGACTGTGGAGCTGAGTCAGCGATCCTGTATGGCTTTGAATGTCATTGTAAAGACTGACTTTTACTCTAAGTGGGCTAGGATGGCAGTACAAAGTTTTGTACATAAGTTACAGAATCTCACATATGCGTTAAAAGGAACAATCTTGCTGTACTGATGAAGTAAAAGCAGAGCAGTGAGGTAAAAGGGAGATCTTGCTATTATTCAGATAAAGCATGAAAATCTTGAGCCAAAGATTTTGCTGTAGGGGTGATGAAAACATTCACATTCTAAATACATTTTGAAGACAGAAGCAACAGGGTTTACTCACAAATTGTACGTGGAGAATGGGATAAAGCGTGAAATTACAGATGACACTAAAGATTTTGCCTTTCCAAATTGATGAGACAGAGAGTCAGAGAGAGAGAGAGAGAGAGAGAGAGAGAGAGAGAGAGAGAGAGGATTCCAGAAGGAGCAAGCTTTGGAGCAAATATTGTAGTTCTAAATATTAAATTTAAACACCAAGAGAGAGAACACAGATGGAGAAGAAATCAGGAGTCATGAGAAAGATTCATCCAATGCAATCACTCCTCCTCTCTCCACTGTGGGTAAAACCACACATTTTTAAAGCACTATCATAACTGTCTTCTCTTCCTCATATTTTGTTCCATCCTCCACCTAAGCTAGTCCAGGATCATCACTCCCTCATGTTCACCTGCCGAAATCACATGTTTACTTGCTGAAATCTTTACATTAACTATAGGAAGATAGATTCTGCTTTTTTTCCTATTTAACTTCTTACTGAAACTCAAGAATGATGTAACTTTCTTGTAACTTTCTTTTTACTTGGCTTTACTGATATAATCTTCTATTTGTTTTCTTCTCCTCTTTGTTTTGGATGTTCATTCTCTTTCTCGCTTGGCAGGTATATCTCCCTCAACACACCCTTTAATGCTTACTTAAGGCTTGAGAATTTGCCCCTTTTCTATCTTACTATTTTCTCTCACCCTTGGTGATCTCATCTACAACCACTAGTTCACAGATTTCATCCTATGCCAGTCATGTGCCCTGTGCTTCGACTGTCTACTTGATCTCGCATTTTGCACATCTGAAAGGCACCTGAAATTTAATCTGTTTTGAACCAAATGACCTTCCCTCTCCAGAACCTGCTATTCAGATACAGAAGAGTGCTTTTAAAAAATGATATTTTCCTTTTATTCTCTACCGTCTCTAATCCCTCATTAATACAATGACTTGACTTTGAAAATATCCCTTGAATCTGGCCACTTCTCTCCACCTACCACCACCTAGTCTAATCTACCATTGCCTGCTGCCAGGGCTCCTGCAGGGTCCCTTTGGCTCTCACACCTGCAATACCTTCTCTTGTATTCACCCTGCATCCTACTTCCCCACTCAAGCAATTTAGCCAAAGATGGAATTTAAAACTTATTTGTGTGATTATTTGATTAATGTATGTTTTCCCCCTAAATTAACGATTTTGTGTAACCACAATCTACTACATGTTAAGTACAAATTAAAATGCATATGCAAACATGTCTTTACATGTCCGAGTGTTAATGTTCTAGTCCACGATCTCCAAATATTAATTTTTTTCCTATTTCATAGAGTTATGCTTTCAATGATATAATTGCATACAAAGACTTTACTCTCTTTGTTTATTAATCTAAATTTATTATGACACTTTAATTTGTAGGATTTGTAATAATAACTACTATTTGTATGGAACCTTACATATTTAGGCTATTTTCTCGGAACTTTAAAATGTAGGTTTCAAGTCCTTAAACTATTTAAATAAGTGGGATTTTCATTCACTGAGAAAACTGAGACTCAAGAAAATTATATTCTCAAGGTCATGTAGTTTCTATGTGGCAAAGTTCAGATCCAAACCCAAGTATTTCTGATTTCGACCTCTGTTTATTTCATTTCAGAGGGCTTCTTTTCATCTTGAAAAGCCATGTAGGTATGTAATGAATAACAAAAGCACAGATATGTGCTATGCTGGATCAAATCCAGGGGTCAATTTAGGAACCTCTCCTCAACAGATACAATAAAGGGAGGGCAGAGCTGGTAGGCTTACATAACGACAACTCAGATACATATGTCCAGTTGTGTCATGATAACAATAAACTCACTTTGCCACCCTTGCTGGTCAACTGCTTTAGCAAAAACATAGGTCACAATACAGAAGACACATAACATGGAAAAAACATAGATATCAAAGGTATAAAAAGCTTACATATTAAAAGTTTAACAGAACATGTTCATATATCGTTGTGTGCCATATGATTTTGCACACTTAGTAACAAGAAATACAAATGAGTGAGACAACACAGTGTGCCAGGAAACACCATGATGGAGTTGGGTCTTGGAAATATCTGATTGATTGGTAAGATTTGGAAAGATACAGGGAATTAGAAGCAGCAGAACCCAGTGAGAGATTGAGGATACAGTACCAGTTACAATATCTCAAACTTTTTTGTAAGACATAGTTTCTGTATTATCTTATTCATACATAAAAGGGGCTTTCTAAAACATTTTGCAAATTGGTAGTATGCCATTTGTGTGTGTGTGTGTGTGCGTGTGTGTGTGTGCATATTTCATGTAGACCATGCTATTAAATACCATTCTCTACATGCAATCATAGTTTTCTGAAAAATTATATTTTTTATGTGAAAGTGACCCCAACACTTTGCTCTTGAGTTTTTTTTTCTTTTTATTTCTCTATTTCTGCCAAAAAAAATGAATGATACAGGGCAGGGAGGGTGGGAAGAGTGGGGGAGTGGAACTACTCACAAGTATAAAGAGAAAATCATCATTTAAGGAATCCTGTTGTGACTCTTTTTGTACCACTGATAATTGAGCTTTAAATTATCTCCTTTTGGAGTTTAAATGGTATTTAAAGCTTTCTCTTTTTTCCTCACATGGAAAATAGGATGTCTACATGTGTCTTATAAAGGACTGAGGCCCAGAAAAAAGCGATGATTATCAGGAAAGAGAACAACAAAAAGTGAGCAAAAGTCAGTAATTCTTTATTTTGCATGCAAGAAGACGTAATTACTTTTCTAAGTGGACTTCTAGCTAATGCGCAGATGATGACAACAATAGCTTAGATCACAGAGGTTGTCAACTTCCAGACACACAGCCTCAGTGGCTTTATAGCTCTTCACTAAGTTCAAATTTATTTCAATTATTTTGGAATTAGTGCAAACATATACCAGATGCAGCTTCTTGTTTCTTAATCTCTCATGAATATAGATTGAAGATAAAGACTAAGGATGATTTTCCATTATATGCTCACTTGAGGGCTCAGTTCCAGCTTCTTCCTGGCCTTCTATACATCTATTCCTTCTGTGTCCTTTTGCCTCTATATATGCATGCACTTGAACATTATATGTTATTTGAACACAGTGCATTCAAAATACACTCCACGGAATTGTTTTAAATAGATTATGCGGATATTGATTTCAATTAATGGTTACCACATGGCAGAGTTTCATAATAGTGATGGCAGCAGGAAATGCTCAAGAGAGGCTGCACTGAGTATGCTCTTGGCACACGGGAATATCAATGCCCAAGGGAGAGTGTACAATACAGCTAACTTGGAAGTATTTGTCCTGTGCAGGGATTTCAGTGGGAAGTACATATTATATACAAGTGGAATAATTGATGCACTATGTAAATGCCCTTTTACCCTATTTTATTAGTGACTCCACATAAATCACTAAATCACAAAGGAGAATTAAGAATCAGACTCAAATTATATGATTTCTCTACTCATATATAACATACAATATATAAAATTGTGTATTAACATTTGAATATATACATATACGCATATATGTCTGTTTATGAATTTTTATTGCAATTCATTTATTGGTATGGAATAATTTATGTAATAGTCATATAAGTATAGGAATATGCTGATACATACCTATAAGTAAACCTAGTAGCATTTGTAAATGCCAAAAATGTTCACATATGTAAACCTAGTACATAAAAATGTAGTATTTCAAAGCTATAGAGAAGCTTACTTAAAAAGTTATGTTGGTACAGGGGGACCTGGGTGGATCAGTCGGTTAAGCGTCCAACTTTGGCTCAGGTCATGATCTCATGGTCTGTGGGTTCGAGCCACGCATTGGGCTCTGTGCTGACAGCTCAGAGCCTGGAACCTGCTTCGGATTCTTTGTCTCCCTCTCTCTCTGCCCTTCCCTTGCTTGCTCTCTGTCTCTCTGTCTCTCTCTTTCAAAAATAAACATTAAAAAAAATTATGTTGGTACTAATGGTGAGTTATTAAAAAAAAAAAACCCAAAACTCTCACACTTAAAATGAAACAAATCCTGTGTTTACTGATATTTATGGTTAAAAATATGTAAAAATTAAGTATTATATAAATTACAATGAATAATCTATATCTTATAGCAAGGATATTTCTAAGAATGAAGCTAAAATCAGAAATCATAAAGAAGAAAATGTTAGATTAAACTGCAGGAACATTAAGATTTTCCTTATAAAAACTACTTCTAACTAAATATCTTAAAAATCATAAAGTGTAAAAAAATAAAATCTGGTAAAAAAAAGTATCTTATATTTATGAGAAATAATAAATATCCCTATTACATTAAAACTTATCGCTATTTAAAAAATTACTAATTATCCAGTAGAATAAGAAATTCTTATTTTAAAAACAATTCAAGACCTTAAAACAGAGAGTGAATGGAAATCCACTGTTCCAATGAAAAGATGAACTAGAACTAGTAAGAAAAAGAAAATGAAAACAACAAAGACCTACCAAGCTTTTACTTACTAGAGTGGCAAAACTTTAATCATAATGATGATGTGTGTTATGATAAAGTAGCAGGGATGTAAGTGGTACATTATTTCTGGAGACAATAGAGTAATGCGTACAAATATTTTAAATGTGCATACTTTATAAATGATCAATAAATTGAAATTAGAGAGAGCTAAGAAAATAATAAGTTAATTAATCAAAGACGTTTATAAAGGCAATGCTTGTAATAGGAAAGTTTCTTTAAAAATTTACACAATCAATAATGCAAGCTTGGTAAAATAAATAGGATATCCATACCATGGAATACTGTGTAGTTAGTAATACGATTTAGATTATCTACTCATGATATATTTTACACACAGATATGTGTACATTGTCAGGATCTGATGACTGAAAAATACCTGGGACATGTTGTTCAGCAAAAAAGATCCTAAACCTTACTAAGAGCCGAATTTCATATTTTTTCATAGGTTTATCCAGTAGATATAGATGGTGATGCACATATTAATATAGATACGAATTTGGATGCAGATAAAGACATATGCAGACTTAAATAGATATGTACAGTTACATAGCTGGGTGCATGTATTTATGTACACATATATTCACAGATAAGAACTCTCAAAACAGTATAATAATGCTGTTGAAATAGCAATATGAACATGCTTCTCTTGTGATCCATGAGTATGTAGCAGTTGTCTTTTCACTGACTTGTGTAATTAAATAAAACCTCTGCATATTTTATAAAGTTTTCTTTTTTTAGAGAGAGAGAGAAGCAATGTTAAGCAAGCTCCACACTCAGTGAGGAGTCCAACGCGGGGCTCAAACTCACAATCGCGTGACCATGACCTGAGCTGAAATCAGGACATTTATCTGACTGAACCACCCAAGCGCCCCTTTCTAATATTTTTAATTTGGGCTTTTTCTACCAAAACATTATAAAGGCTCAGTCTATAGTACACAAAAATGAAACATTTAAGATACAAATAAATGTTTTTCCCTCACAGACAACAAAATGACCATGCATCAACATAGACTCTTCTTGTGGACTATGCCAAGGTAGTACTGAATCTAAAATACTAGTTCCAGATATATCTGGTTCCTCAAGTTTAAGCAACTTGAAACAAGCCAATTCAATTTTGCTTCTCTTTTAAGAGTTAAGATATTTTCATGAATATTACTAATACTTAACCAAGTCTGGTAGAATTTAATGTACTAGGTACCTATGTATATACCATATCAGTAAAATAAATGCTGGCCTCATATTTAATTTAGTAATTCCTCAATATTATCATAGCTAAAACTTGACGTTTTGATAAATAACTGAGGTATCATGTGAAGGCATTTTAGAAATGTATCTTAAAATCTTCTTATGAGCTTTAGTTAAATGGAACATACATGAATAATGGGTAGAATATGAATATAAAATGCACAGCAATACTACAAGTAGTTTGTGGACTAGTTTATAAGAAGCATGCTATTTGTCTCATTTGTCTTGCAATTATTCTTGGTGACAGTACAGATATGGTGATTTCCTGCAGTACTAAATTTTCCCCAAATTTTCCTTGACATCTAAGTTAAATGTGATGTTTTGCCTGTCTTAATAAATTCATATCTTTCCTTTGTTTTATTTGTTCTTTTGTCAAGACAATTCAGTACACCTATTACCATTTTTAAATTAAAAGAATGTTATTATCACATCAATGCTATGAAGGCTGGCATATGAAATGAAAGCAAGAGAACAACATCTTTACCCTCCTGATGGGCTGCATGAAGATGTCATGCTATTTTCTAATTATGTAGATTGTGTTCTGAGAAAAAAGATGCTGAATAGGCCCAGCAGCAATAAAGTGGCTTTAGTTATCAATGTTTAATATGCAGCAGAGGCTAATTAAGCAAATGAAAGCCACAAGAGAAAGATAAATTCTCAATAATAAAGACCTTTTTGGGTATCTAGGTCAATTCCCAAAATAGGGGTGCTATTAGGGAAAAAAACACACAGCCTGGTTCATGTCACTTACAGAGGTCCATTTTCACCCAAAGGAATTTTTTTCCTCTGCCAACATGCCTCCGCAGAAGAGCCTAGACAATTAATTAAGCCAAAGTTAATGATCTGTGTAAACAGACTAGTTTCATACAATATACTATAATTTAAATGTTAGAAATTTAAGAATACCTAATGTATTTTTAAAATATACATGACTCATGAGGATAAAGGATATTTCAGGGATAATTGGCGTGCTCAATCCTGTTACTTCCATATTGTTCTATAATGACTGCTCACCTGTCCAGCACAGTGAGGTCTCCCTCTCTCTCTCTCTGTCTCCCTCACTCCCTCCCTCCCCACTTTCCCTCATATTTCTGGCAGTGTATTGAAGCAGAAGGGAGATGTAAGGGCTATTTTAACTGTTGTAGAAGCTACAGGCAAACTTTACCAGAATATTTTATCTTTTTCTTTCTTAAAGATACAAGTTAGGCTTGAGAAAAGGTCTTTAAAAAAAAGGAAAAAGAAAAATAAAGGAAGAAATAAATATAAATAACTTTAGTGGAGAAAGCATATTCCATAGTATTCTAGGAAAGAGGAAAAATCAGAATTTAGATGGGCAGGCAGCTCTTAAATTATGTGAAATGCTTATATAAAGGTTAGAGTAAAAAATCAGGAAAAGGAGAATAAATACAAGATTTTCTAAACATAAACAGGATAGAAATCAAATATGATGTCTTAAAAATAAGTGTCCTCACATAATACTCCTAAAATGCACAAACTAACTAAAAGTCTTATAAGTGATAGTAAAAAGTAAGATAGAAAAAATGCAGGCTTGCCTATAATATGAACATCACTATTCCATAACATGAACAAAACATTAAAAGTAGTGCATTATTAAATAACCATCAAAATTGAAAAGAAAGTTCCCAAAAGTGACATAGCATATTTGAAAAGTTACCATTTATGCAAAGCAAAACTTCTCCAACATCTCCCAGTTGAGAAATACTCTCCCAGGTTTACCTGAGCATAGGAAAGAGCTTCTCCTTTGGTGCATTTGCCACAATTACAATTACAATTTTTCTAATTTGAAATGTCATTTGCTTAATTTAAGATTTGTCTTCTATGCTGCAATATACACTTTGTGAGTAGAAAGAGTGCCTTTGTTTTGTTTTTTTTTTTTTTTTTTCAGGACATTATCCCCAGAACACTGCATAGTGCCTGGATGATTGACTTAATTTTTCTAAACTTAGATAACATTATAATTATATGACTGCCAGTAAGTAATCTTTATTTAAAACTTCCCAGTTCTTGGGCACCTGGGTGACTCAGCTGGTTAAATGTCTGGCTCCTGATTTCAGCTCAGGTCATGATCTCACAGGTTTGTGAGTTCCAGCCCCTTATCGGGCTCCGTGCTGACAGTGCGGAGCCTGCTTGGGATTCTCTGTCTCCTTCTCTCTCTGCCCCTCCCAAGCTCTCCCCTTCTCTCTCTCAAAATAAATAAATAAACATTAAAAAAAATCCTAGTTCTTAAAGTATGAAGATTACAGTGCCCCAAATTTAAAGCAGACTCCCCAGACAAAGGCAAATATGGATAACAGAAATCCATTTGTGACATTGTGACATGAAATGTCACTGAACAGGCTCAAACTAATCAGCCATATGTTCTGTTTCTTTTGTTTCATTAATTCTCCTCTATCTCTGCCCCAAACACAAGGTTTAATACATTCACAGGTTAATGCAATCACTTTGTGATGCAGGTCTTATATATTTGGTTGCCATAGTCAAGGGCATCTGTTTTTTGTTTGTTTGTTTGTTCTTTTAACTGTAAATTGGGATGGAGAATAGAATGAGGAATGAATGTTTTTAAGGAAGTTAAATATTTATTGATTAGAATGTAATATATAATCAGTTGCCAAAAAAACATCTCCCTTAAAGAAAAAGTGCAAAAATATTTAACATTGATTCCTGAAATGTGAATAGTATTTTATGGCTTAGAAACCATAATAAACTATGAACCTGGCATTACTGTCCCCGTTCGACGGGTGAAAGAGTAGAGGCTAGAAGAAGTGAAGACTCTGAGTCTTCTTTTTTGATGTTAAGATCAATGCTCTTTCAATTACACCCAAATTGAATCTCTAACATTAGGCCTGATGCGGTTGGCAGAACTGCTCCAACTGACACATTCTCCACCTGTCCTCGGTTGTCACTGTCTAATCAAAGAGCTCATCCCTTGGCTAAATTTCACAATTCTTTAAAAGCCCTCTGTAGTTTAGAGTTATGGTGCATCTCACCAATTTCCAGGCCTGCTGCTGTGCTCTAGCTCAGGCAATAGATTATTCGTACTTAAGTTTCAGTTCTTTAATTAATTACTGCTGCTTCAAACTGGCTAGTCAATGGCAGAATCAATCAAAATTCCTTGACCTTTGTTTATTTCCCCAGGTGAAATCCTAGAGGGAAAGACGTATCTATAGTCATCTCTTTTTCCCTGATGACCTATGAATGTTTTATACGCAATCAAAATCATAGCAGCCAGCTGTTATCTCCAGAAGGCACCCTACACTTCCACACTCTGAAGAAACCTGTATACCACATCTCCTTCACTATTTTCATATTTTTAGCCCTATTTGAGCCAAAGTTTCTTTTAATCAGCCAGCAAATATTTATTCAGTGTCTGCTATGAGCCTGTACTGTTCTCGAAACTGTGGCTATGTCAGTAAGTTGGGAAAATGCATGTATTATCTCAAGGAGCTTGCGTGTAGTATAAAAATTGTTTCAAGGGCTTGTAGTGCTAAGACGAAGATGTACGAGAAGGTCGTAGAGACCAGTAACATCCTCTTTGAAACGATGATATTTGAGTAAATAGTATTGTGAAAATCTGGGGAACGAGTGCTTCAAGCAGAAGGAATAGCAAGTGTCATGCTGCTGAGACAGGAGTCACTGGCTATTAGAGAACTGCACTTAGTGAAGGAAAAGGCGAGAGCAGCCTGTGACATCTGAGAGTCAGACAGCGATAAGATTGTTTAGGGCCTCACAGGCCATAGAAAGCGTCATGCTTTACCACATGAAATGGGAAGTAGAGGATTTATAATATTTTACAAGGAAGAAAATAAAATCCTTAATGCTGTGTAAACATCAACCACTAGGGGAAAGAATGGAGAAAAGCATATTAATTAAGAAACTTCTGGTAGTCAATACATTATGGTGTCCTGACTTCAGTGGCAGAAATGTTGAAAGTTGTTTGGGTATGGAACACCTCCTGGAAATAAAGCTGCTCAAACGTACTGATGTACTAGACATGGGCAGTGAAGAAAGAGGAATCAAGGAAACTAGGTATCCAGTTACCTGAACAAATGAGTGAATAGAAAAGTCATTTAGTGGGATGTGGTTATGGACTGAAATGTGTCCTCACCCTCTGCCTCCAAATGAATATGTTAAATCCCTAACCCCCAATGTGATGGCTTTTGCAGACGGAGCCTCTGGGGGATAATTAGGTTTAGATGGTCCTGGGGATGGGATCCACAGGAAGGACTTAGTGCCACTAATAGGAAGAAGAAGGGAGAGAGATCTTTCTTTTTTCCCCACACACATTCACTCGGGAAAGGTCATGTGAGCACACAGCAAAAAGGCAACAGTCTGCAAGCCAGGAAGAATGTTCTCACCAGAAGGTAACACTGCTAATGCTGTGAACTTAGACTTTCAGAATCCAGAACCGTGAGAAGATGAATTTCTGTTGTTTAAGTCACCCACTCTATGGTACTCTGTTACGGCAACCCAAGCTAAGATAGACATACAAGGCTTGGAGGGGGCAGTATATTATGATATGAATCTGAATAGTTCTATGGTGTCCTAGAAGTTTGAGATGCTTTCTAGATATTCAAGTGGAAATGCCAAGTAATCAGTTATATTTTGGAAATATTTATTTCAGGAGGTGTTATTTGAAGACCTAATCTTGAAAGCTGTCAGTGTACAGAATACACGGGAAGTTGTGAAGCTGGATAAATCACTGGAGGAAAAAAGAGGAAGAGAAAGAGAAAAGAAGAAAATCTGTGGCCCAAATCCTTAGTCACTTTGAAGTTTAAAGATTCAGAGAAGATGGACCAAGAGAGCAGAGAAAAAGTAACCAGGTGGACAGGAAGGAAACCAGCCAAGTGTAGTACTGTATAAGACCAGGAGCAACAAGTTGCTTTTTAAGTATGAGGGGGTTGAGGCATTCTTCATTCTGTCACTATGGTGATTTAGATTTCCTGAGCAAACCATCTGCTGCCATAATCAAAAACACTGGTTCAAGGAAAAACGAAAAGGAACAAACGCAGTGATAAACAGATGAGATCCTAAAGATACATAATGGACAATGACTAGAATATAGTCATTATGTAGAATATACGTAAAAGAGAACTCTGATCCACAACCTGCAGTGACTTGCCCGGGACATCCCTTTTCTACAATAACCATGCCAGGAAACCAGCCTTGTAAGTCCGATTTGTAGGAAGCCAGACTGCCATCTCCCGTGATAATCCAGGAAGCCAAACAATAACTTCAGTAACAATCTATCCAAAATCATCACAACCTGATTAATAAATGACAGCTTCCCCAATTTCTGTCCCTGCTTTCAACTTAGGACCCACCAGAGGAAGCCAAATATGTGCCCCTAGCGAATCACATAGCACCTGCTTCTAGTTAGCCCGCCTCCAGCTTCTCCAAGACACAACTTCAAATCAGGGCACACCTAAGCCTTCCTTTTTTTGTAATGTAAAGCCTTCCCACTCCTCTGCCTGCCTCTCAGTCTCTGCCAAAATGCACTGAAGGCAGCTGACTCTCTTGCTATAACAAGCTCTGAATAAACAGTTTTTGCTTGTTCTCAGTTGGCTGGTCTTCATTTATTTCCATAGAGAAAATTCTACTACCTAAATGCATTGATTGGCTGGCCGGAAACAAAGAAAAACAAACAAACAAACAAACAAACAAACAAGCAAATTAAGTTCTGGAACCAATTCATCATCAATATGGAATTGAACTATAATTAAACATCTTTCAGAACACAGCAAAGGTAAAATGCTTGTCTTTAATGTTGATGAGGTCTGGCTGAAAGATACCGAAGAATACAGCAATCCTGGAAAGCCACATGTAGAAGATGACAGAGCTGTCTATCCCCCTGCTCCCACCCATCCATGCCCCCACCCATGTTATCCTTGGTGCCTGCATGCTTTCACGTTACCAAGTCTACCGGTGTCTCGTTACCTTTAAGCCATTGTATTTTGGACCCTCTTTTTAAACTGCATTCATTACCCTTATGAGGCAGTCTCTATCTCATCATATCACATCTGACTCTCATTTCTAATACAATTGTTTTCAAAATGTATTACATGAACCAAACAATCTGTGATTAAGTAAGTCTACAATTTTGGGATCGGTACAGTTGAGTGTCCTGGATACAGGTCTTCTCATATACTCAGACATAATATAAAATAATAATACTCTACAGCCTCCAAGACAAAGCATATATCAAACTTATTTTCCCATTAACTGTTTCTGCAGAGATGTTATCATGGCAATGGTGTCTTGAGTAATAAACTTTTAAAAGTCCATTTTGCGCTTTCTATAAGTCACTGAATTAGGAGATCTTATTTACTATGAAAACATCTTCCACTATTCAGTTGTGCTCTTTTTGGAATATTTGTTTCATCTTTCTTTTACCTTGTGTTTAACCTTTTCCATAATTTCCCATCTTCTTCCAATCAAGTAGCCCGCAATTTCAAAATCTCAGTAAGCAACTATAAATAATATGATCTGAAAATAAAACTGCTATCTCATCTCTTAGTTTTGGCCAAGGAGCCTCCTTTCTGTTTTTAGAATGCACCACTACTAGAATAGTAAGACTGTGCACCTGCTATTTCTACTTCCAGGAACACTCTTCACTGGATGATCTTGTATCCGGCACCTTCAAAACCTTTGTTCCCACGCTACCTTATCTGAGAGGCTAGAGAGTAACCCACTGAGAATATAATTCTCCACTCACCCTTTTCTATTATCTCCTTGCACAGCTGACTTTTCTTCATAAGGCTTATCACTACATAATAAATATATACGTACTTATCTATTTTCTTATTGTCCCTTAACCCACACACAAGAATGCACGCTCAGGAAAACAGATATGTTTTGTGTGTGCTGATGTTATTATATTCCACCACCCGAACTGTGCCTGGTACAGAATCAGTTTTCAACTAATATTTGTGTAATGACTAAATAAGACAAGGCGGATATCAAATCTCTTATGTCGGATTTTGTGGATGAGGTGTCCTAGATATACCACCATTTATAGCTTACTTATTCCTGCTGCGGGTACACATTTGATGGCAGATACTATATATGGGGAAATTTATGAACAAAATATATGTATACACTGTGTATGTTTACAATTAATTTGTTAATTTTGAAGAATCTCTATTATGCTCAATAGCAGCTGAATGAATCTTAGTGACACTATTAACTGTGATTTTTAAGAATTCTCCTTGAACACTGATGGGATGTAGCTGACATTAATCATCTCTGCTGACCTAGATTACAAACTACATAGAAAGAAATTTGCATATTCGGGATATAAGTCCAACTATCTAGAAGTAATATTGGGGGAGATTTCTCCTCATATTTAAGCGTCTTCTTCCATCTCCAGCTGGAGAGGAACATTTCCGCTGAGTCTCTTTAGGAGGCCCATTAGCCCATCTGTGTGTGCTGGCATAAATAAAAAATCTGTGGACGGCAACCAAACCAAAACTGACATTTGTGCAGGAGGAGGCTAGGGAGCCCTTGTCCCTGATTTGTACTGCCAAGTGGGATGAGTGAATGAAGTCAGAACAAGAATGCAGGTGCCAAACTGCTTATACAGCTTTGCTGGAAGATGCTCCTTCCAAAGTATCCATGATGAGGAATGAATTTAAGAAACTTAAATAAGGCCTATATGTTCAATGGTAAAGCAGAAGGATCATTACTAACTGCTGTGAATAGAGCGGCAAGCAGGGTGAACAGAACCGCTGCTCCCACGGAGACTATATTCTAAAGGAAGGCGAAAATGATTAAACATATTCACATATTCACTAATAATGAGAAATGAAAAAGAATAAAACTGGGTGGGGCACCTGGGTGGCTCACCTGGTTAAGTGTCTGACTCCTGATTTCGGCTCAAGTCACGATATCACGGTTCATGAGATTGAGCCCCGTGGAGGGTTCTGTGCTCACAGTGCAGAACCTGCTTGGGATTTTCTCTCACCCTCTTTCTCTCCCCCTCCTGTGCATTCACTTGCTCACTCTCTCTCTCTCTCTCTCTCTCTCTCTCTCTCTCTCTCTCTCTCTCTCAAATAAATAAACATTTTTAAAAACTTTATAAAAAAAGAATAAAACAGGGTGATGATATACAGCATGGCTAGAGGAAGAGAATTAGGCGGGAATGTCCTTTCATAGGACTTGAAGAACACAAAGGAACATTCTAATCTAGAGAGAAAGAGCAGCCAGTGAGGGGTCCAAATGCAGGAACCAATTTATTATGTCCTTTCTAATAACAGAAAAACTACATAACAGTTTAGTATGTTCTCTAAGGCAGAGATTAGAACACAAAACTTGAGAGGGAGGTCACTACAGGATGTCACAAGAGACTGGGCAAGAGGCAGATTATGTAGCAAAGTATGGTGTTTAGATTTCATTCTGAAAGGTATAGAATATGCCTGGAATATATGAATCAGGGAAGCTACTACAGTTATTTAAGAAGCTTTAGGGAATACAAATTGATAGCAGTGGCTTCAGTTGGGGTGGTGATAAAGATAGAGACAAGTAGACTTTCAGAAAAGTTTCAGAGGTGGTGTGGGTAAGAATTCAAACCAGATATTTAAGCAACAGATATGTGAAAGATGGAGATTAAAATTTATTCCCATACTTTTGGTGCCTGGGTGGCTCAGTCGGTTAAACGTCTGACTTCAGCTCAGGTCATGAGCTTACAGTTTAGGAGTTCAAGCCCCACATCAGGCTCTCTGCTGTCAGCACAGAGCCCACTTTGGATCCTCTGTCCCCCTGTCTCTCTGCACCTTCCCTGCTTGCTCTCTCATTCTCAAAAACAAATAAACATTAAAAAAAATTATTCCCATACTTTTGTCCTGAACAAATTTGGTAGGGACAAGGGAAGGGACATTAAGACCTCTGCTTTCGACTGCTTTAAATTTTAAATCCCAATTAGACATCCAAGTGCAGATATCAAGTAGATCACTGGATATACATATCTAGAGTTCTGCTGAGAAATATGAACAAAAATGCAAAATCGAGACTCATTCTGTATAGATGGAATATGTAGAGAAGGAATTAGTGAAAAATCACTCAGGTAACATGCAGAGAGAGGAGAGGAACAGGAAGAAGAAACGTGACGGAAACAGATGAGAAGTGGACCGTGAACAGTCTTGGGGTACTTCAATATTTAGACACCTGACCGAGTAAGGCAGACTGAAGGCAGTACTTGTGGATGCTAGCATTGATTCCTTGTTTTATTCTGCCTTTTAAAGTAGGGAATATTAGAGATGGGGATGGTCTAGGATATAGTCTCTAATGAAGTGGGAGTGAAAAAGAATAATTACAAGAGCAAAATCCTTAAGCAGACAAAGATGGGATAAGAACCATGCATGTGTAAGTAGACTGACCAACGACAAAATCTGAGACTTTATCCTTTGTAATAAAAAGGAAGGCAAGGGGATAGGCACATATTAATTTGCAGGGGTAGTCTGGTAAGGAGAAGGCCAAGGAGTTTTCACCCAACTGCTTCTCTTTTCCCTGTGAAGTATAAGGCAGGTTATTAGCTGAAAATGTAAATGAATACCTGTTAGAAAAAAAATAAGTGGTCTGATTTATGAGAGAGTGCAAGTGGATAGAAGAAAGCAAAAGCAGCGAAATGGCTAATGGGAAAGAAACCACCGAGCAAGGTAAACTGGGCCATTAGGCAATGAGAAGGGCCCAGATGTCATGTTCTGTAGAAATGATCAGGGAAGTCTTCAGGGGCAGCAGAGTCAACTAACAATAAATAAATCCAGAGAAATGAGGCTCTGACACTCTACAGAGGGACCTGAAGGGATCAGTTCACTTATCACTAAAATTCAGAACAGCTCTAGACCAATCCTGGGGCTGAGCAGAAACTCCTCCTTAGCAGGAATTTTTGTAAAGTGTAAGCCAAACATAATTACACTATGAAGGAAAGACATAAGCTACAGCCTCTAAAGCCAAGAAACAGCAAGTTAGCTGCTTTGGGATTTATCTTACTAAGCAGTGCAAGGCACTGGGATATTTCAAAGGCAAAAGCATCCATCCTGTCATGTTTTCATAAATAAAAATACTTTAAAGTGATTAAAATCTGCAAATTACTTTTAGCCAAGGTAAAGACGTCACAGGTCACCATATCAGTTTCTCCTTTTCCTTTGCTGTCACTAATGACGTAGTGGAAAGAGACAGATTTTGAATCCAGAGGGACCTGGGTTCAAGCAAACACGACACTGTACGATCTTTAATAGGATGGTTAACCTTACTGCACAGTCCACTTTGGTTTTGTCACGTACATTTGGGGGGTAATAATATCGACATAGTGGTGCTTAAAAAATTAACGTGTGGAAGCACTTGCCACACTACCAGGCACAGCATGAATAGTTAATAAACTGTGATTAACCTCATACCACCACCATCACTATTATAGTCACGTTTTACAAAATTTTTTTTAACGTTTACTTATTTTTGACAGAGATAGACAGAGCATGAGTGGGGGAGGGGCAGAGAGAGAGGGAGACACAGAATCGGAAGCAGGCTCCAGGCTCCCAGCTGTCAGCACAGAGCCGGATGCGAACCCACAGACCGTGAGACTGTGAACTGAGCCGAAGTTGGACGCTCAACCGACTGAGCCATCCCGGCGCCCCTATTATATTCACTTTTATTCCAATTATTGGAATTCAATAATAATTCAAAAACCAAAATTACTGCAGAAACAGCTTTTAACAAGCAGTAAGTATATGACTGGTGTCTTAATTTCTATAAAAAATAAATCCATATATACACACACCTCCACAACATATGTGCACACGCACATACACACAGACAAAATGTAAAGCTCAACAAAAAATGAAACTGGCCTTTTGTTCAATATAGAACAATCCTGAGCCCATCATTTGTGCACAGATTACATAGTCCAAAAAAGTATACTCTGTAATACACAAAACATACTACACAATAATGGATAAGCAAAAAATAACTTGGCTGCCTGCGTTATATTATTCGTTAATATTCCTGCATTAAATATTCCTGCCTGCATTATACTTCTGTCACTTAATAAAGCTAACCTGGCTTGCACAAAAATAAACAGCTATGTTAGCAAGATAGCTATATCATTTTTTTTAAAGTAAGTACCTTTCCCTAAAGTGTGGAATAACAGGATATTTTTAGTTGAATCATTTTTACAGATTTTGATATTATTTTTATTGTTGAAATATCACTCTAAGAAATGTGTCAAGGAAAAATTCTTCTGTTTATATAAAATAGAATTACAATTGAAATTTTTGTTTAGCCATAGACACAAACCAATTTCCAAAAGGGAAATTTTTTAAAAGTGTATTTATTTTGAGAGACAGAGAGAGCACGCACAGTGGGTAGGGGCAGAGAGAGAGGGAGAGAGAATTCCAAGCAGGCTCTGTGCTGTGAGCACAAAGCCCACCACGGGACTCAAACTCATAAACTGTGATATCATGATCTGAGATTAAGAGTTGGACCCTTCGGGCGCCTGGGTGTCTCGGTGGGTTGAGCGTCTGACTTGGGCTCAGGTCATGATCTCGTGGTTTGTGGGTTCGAGCCCTGCGTTGGGCTCTGTGCTGACAGCTCAGAGCCTGGAACCTGCTCCAGATTCTGTCACTTCCTCTCTCTCTGCCTCTCCCTGCTATCACTCTTCGTGTCTGTCAAAAATGTATAAACATCAAAACGTTAAAAAAAAAAAAAAGAGTTTGACACTTAACCAACTGAGCCTTCCAGGCAACCCCAGCATTCCCTTGTTTAGTTTTACTGCGATGTTCATACTAGGTCACAGAGTATCATTTATCCTGTGTTATGTTAGCCAAATTTTATGGAAAAGCTTCTTTTGCTGTTTATTTCAATATCACTTGATGTTAGTGTCAAATCAAAAACTTAAACTTGCAAAGTAAGATAGTTTTGAGGGAAATATTTAGGGAAATTTAGAGAGAGATGAGCAGAAGTTAAGTGCTTTGTAGCAAACCACAAAACAATAATTTCTTATTTCTTATTGATCTTCTTAACTATGGGAAAGAATAGACTCAAGGATCAGGAAAAAGCCATTTTGTCTCCAAAAGGCCACAAAATTATGTTAACTGTTGGTTTAAAATACATACATACATACATACATACATACATACATACATACATAAAGGTTAGGGGCCCCTGGGTGGCTCAGTCGGTTAAGCATCTGACTTCGGCTCAGGTCATGACCTCACAGTTCGTGGGTTTGAGCCCCATATTGGGCTCTGGGCTGACAGCTCAGAGCCTGGAGCCTGCTTCAGATTCCATGTCTCCTTGTCTCTCTGCCCCTGCCCCACTCACGGTCTGTCTTCCTCTTTCTCTCTCAAAAATAAACATAAAACAAAAATTAAAAAGGTTAGACTCAGAGGTCAAAGACTATAAGTAAAAAAATATTTCCAATATATAGTAACGTGTTTGAATTGGGAGTTTCAAGTTTTTTTCAAGTCATAGTAGTTAGAAATAATACAAATTCTAAAAGGATTTAAATCATATTGACTAATTAGATCTACTGACTAGTGAAACTCAAAATATTGTATTTTTTAATGAAATAGAAATGCTTATGGCTATTTCTAACATATTAACATGAAGATTTTCTAGAGCAGATTTTACAAAACTTTACTAAAATGAATTTTCCATGTCATGTATCACATGAGATATTTCTCTTGAAAAAGGGATTTCTCCCCTGGCCAAGATCAAAAGAAAGGTCAGATTTGGATGCTGATGGAACACCTTCAGGTGAGCAGAATGGCACATACTGTTTGGTTTTTCCCTGGAGTGCTAAAGTAATCAGTGTAGCAAGAAGTGAGAATAACTCCACTTGGTTTCCAATTAGGTCCCAAAGTTGGAGAGAGGTCCAGTCAGTCTCATCCAGAATGCATAATGTGGAGACAGCTCTATATCCATATGTTCTACTTTCCCATTTGAATTTATGTCTTATAAGGTCTATTTTACCCACCTCTTGCTCCACTTTGAACATCATACCCATTCTAGGTCAGAAATTTGCTCTTGGAACTTAAACATATTCAACAGCAACACTAACCATCCCACCCATGCTTTGAAATTATGAAACAGGAAAGGTTAATGCACAGACCATTAAAACTGTTCTTACTGCATGTGACCTAAAATACACTTTAGGAAACCAATTTGTCTCAAAGTTCTAAAATGGTCTGACCTCAAGTTTACCCGAATCAGTCATTAACTATAATGGCTCAGGTCAAAGTTGGTTCAGATGTGAAGGCTGAAGGCACCAAAAGCCAAATAATCATGTTGACGTGGTTGTCACTATCTTTGAACAAGGGAGATGAAAAAAAAAAAAATCTGATTGAGGGCAATGCAATTAGCATAAGATGTTCTTGAATGATTTGACTGCAATGCTTACAAAATATAATATGACTAATATTTGGGTTGAGAGTTAATGTTTAGTACTCCATGTTACTAAAAATCCCAAAATAGGTTTGAATCAAGAATATGTGTTTCAAAAAGAAGTGAGTTCATTGGGAGAGAACAAATCCTGATGTAAATTACTCAGCAAAGAAAAGAAGATAACACTAAAGGAAAAGGATGTGGATGGTGGGCCACTCATTTAACATAAATATGCAAAGCAATATGCAAAAGACAAATGATGAGTCACATTTAGATGTATAATAGAGGTATCACATAAAGAATAAAGAAGATTTTTTCTAGGAAAGCATTATTGTATGCGATTCTCAGCCACATACTTAAGAAATGTTTTCTTGTATTGGAGGGAGGCCAAATAAGGACAATAAAAATGATATAAACTTTAGAAAACCTGACCTGTAAGTAAGACCAAGAAACCTACATTTGTGCGTCCCGTGAAGAACCCTGAGGGGCTGTACAAACTACCTGTAGTTCTGGAAAGAACATGCTAAAATGGGGGCCAGGGACCTGTTTTAAGTAGTCATTGGGTCAATAAACAATTGTGTATAATGACAGAGCAGAAAGAGTGTCTTGTTTAATTGGAACACAGGGGTTTACAAATTGCTTTCTTCAAAGGAATATACGTTTAGAAAACAAAAGAAGTAAAACAGAAAAAAAATGTGGCTGTAAGGAAAAAGTTGAAAATAACTCAACTTTAGGGAAAGCATCTGTGATATTCCATAAACATTTTAAGTATGGACATCTTCACATTAGAAAAAAAAAAGAAATCGACCATAACTTGGCTAATCATGGTCCTCTTTAATTTCATAAAACAGATGAAACATATTATACTGAAAGAGTAAAACGGGAGGTTGTGTCAAGATGCTACTTTCCCTCAGGATTTTGGAAAGCTAATTCAGGAAAGTGAAGGAAAGTTCTGTGCTTGTCCTGTCATCACACACACTCAGCTACCTTGTCTCTTCCCTGTAGCTTCCCCAGAGTGGAAGATGCTAAAGAAGCCAAAAAGGACTTCACAGCAGCATGAAGCAAGATGAAATTCTGGTTGCTGACGTACTTTTTTTTTTTTTTAAGATTGTTTTAATGTTTATTTTATTTTGAGAGAGACTCAAAGCGTGAGTGGGGGAGGGGCAGAGAGAGAGGGAGACTGAAAATCCAAAGCGGGTTTGGGCTTGGAGCTGTCAGCACAGAGCCCGATGCGGGGGTCAAACCCACGAATTGTGAGATCATGACCTGAGCCAAAGCCAGAGGCTCACCTGACTGAGGCACACAGGTGCCTTAGGCTGCTGAGAAGCTTCTTCAACTTAATTTTGGTGCCAACACCTGTTAGGCAGGAGTTTGGTATGACATAGCTCCCAGTAATTGAAAGCACTTTATGAAGCACTCTGCCAGAATCCATACAGACAGGGGGAAAAATAACTTTTATTCGCCTTATTAGATTTTACATTGCTTCTCCCCAATCGCAAAGGAAGCAGAAAAGAGATAGAGTAATGAATTATGACCCCAAGTAGGGAGGAGTTATTCATGGTCTCCGTGATAGTGGGAGATGGCAGGAGAGACAGAAGCCAGAACAGGCTTGTATTTCTTCCGTTGTCTGTACACGTCTCCACTGCCTCGCGAACCACAGGGCAAAAGGCCAAGTGGTTTCAGGCATGTGAAAAATGTGGCTATCTCCTAGAATTGCATTTGTAAAATCTGTGGCATGCTTTGTTGAAATGTATTTTGGAAAGCTGACTTCGGATATAGCCACGATAGGTTATTTATTGCTTTGGAAATTTATCAATAGTCTTTACTTCAACAGCCAACCTTCTTTCATGGTATTTCTCTATGTTTCAGAGATATAACTTTCTACCAAGGGAGGAGATAAATGTGTTTGTTTTGGGACATGGTGGGTTGGAGGTAAGGTAGTAAGAAACAACAGTCATATAAAAATATAAATATGACCATGATTTAACCTTACTTAGTAAGAAAAGAATTCTAGTTGGTGAATCACCATACTGAATGGTTTAGAGGATAGTCTTTACAGACAGACAGACATGAGTATGATTCATGTTTGGGTCACTTATAGGTATGACATTAAGTAAATTGTTAAATTTCTCCCTGCGTCCTTACCTATAAAATGTGGATAAAAAAAACAACTTCAGAAGTTGAGAATGATATTAAATAATAGGCTGCAGAACATTTAGAGTACAATGCTTGGCACCTGGTAAGTGCTTAAGAAATGGTGGCTATCGTTTATATTATTATTATTATTATTATTTACAGATAAGGCTGTTCAAGGTAGACATATTTGGAATCAGGGAGTTTGTAGATTATGGTGTTTAGTCTGAAGTAAATCACGTTATCATTTAAAGAAATTTAACTTAAAACCATAGACTAGGCTTGTTAGAGATTCTAACTTTATATAGAATGTTTAAGAAAAAAAAGTCCAAAGGTTGCACATGGTAAGAAGAAAATTAAATTCTAAACATTCCCTTTTTTATCTTAATTTTTATTTATTTTTGAGAGAGAGAGAGAGAGAGAGAGAGAGAGAGAGAGAGAGACAGAGCAAAGAGTAGGGGAGGGGCAGAGAGAAAGAGGGAGACACAGAATGCGAAGCAGGCTCCAGGCTCTGAGTTGTTAGCACAGAGCCTGATGCTGGGCTTGAACTCACAAACCCGTGAGATCATGACCCGAGCTGAAGTCAGAGGCTTTACTGACTGAGCCACCCAGGAGACCAGAAGAAAATTGAATTCTAACGAGTACTTCCAGACTTTCTGAGAAGCGTAAAATGCCTTTTATCAAGATTTCCAGGCTGCCAAGCAGACTTTTTCACATCACATGATCTAAAATAATCATTCTCTTTTATTTGCCAAATAAAGGGCATTGAGTGGGAACGCCAAAACAAAACTGCACCGTCTGAGCAAAAGGGGCTGCTCAATGGCTCACTGGCCATGTAACAGATAAGGCTGGGAAACTTCAGGGCAAAGTCCCTCGTCTCACTAGCCAGCCACCTCCTCTTCCCAAAGAGGGGAATGAGAACAAAAAATAAATAAATAAATAAAATGTTTAAAATATTATCTACTTAGACTGAAAGACACGCAAGGAAAGCAGAGAGAGAGAGAGAGAGAGAGAGAGAGAGAGAGAGAGAGAGGGAGAGAAAGAGAGAGAGAGGGAGGGAGAGGGAGAGAAAGAAGTTCTGATAACTTTTGTTAAGTATTTAAAATAGCCCTTCAACAAGGGCGCCTTGGTGGCTCAGTCGGTTAAGCCTCAGCTCAGGTCATGATCTCACACTAGTGAGTTCAAGCCCCACATGGGGCTCTGTGCTGACAGCTTGGAGCCTGGAGACTGCTTCAGATTATGTATCTCCCTCTCTCTGCCCCTTCCCTGTTTGCTCTCTCTCTCTCTCTCTCTCTCTCTCTCTGTCTCTCTCTCTCTCTTCAAAACAAATAAACATTAAAAATAAATAAAATAGCCCTCCAACAAAATGGGTGAAGAGGTATGGGGGACATAGGCTTTCAGTAACTGAATGAATAAGTCACAGGGATAAATGGCACAGCACAGGCGATACAGTTCAACGGTATTGCAAGAGTGTTGTGTGGTGACAGATGGTAGCTGCACTTGTGGTGAGCACAGTGTATCATACAGAGTTGTTGAATTACTATGCTGTACACCTGAAATCAAGGTAACGTTGAGTGACAACTATACTTCCATTTTTCAAAAAGCCAGAAAAAAGAGCTCTTTAAAGTAATAAGTTTTTTCTAGTTGCGTGAATGTGTGAAATAAATAATTTCAAATGGCTCTTGGTTTTAATCATTGTCCCCAGCAGATCTGTATATACATGCGTTTCCCTCATGGCTCACTTGGGACAGTTATTGTTTGTTTGTTTGTTTGTTTGTTTCCCACATTGCCACCAAAAATGATCCTAATGAAGGCTAGACATAGCAATTTGCATTGGTCCTTTTCCTTAAAGCCCATGTTTTATGGTGTTAATTTTTATTTACATAATGGAATAAGTCTGCAAAAATTAACCCGAAGATCTTGAAAACCTTTGTACAATAAGTCTGTTCTCTTGTATATATCAAAAACTCATCCAAAGGTTGTGCAAAAAAATGTTTCTTCATAGTCAGACAGAATGGATACTGAGTAGCACGAATCCCTGATGTCTCAAATGCCTGCCTGAAACAGTAGACAGCATGTTTGGAGTGCCTGATACACATGGAAAACTATCAGAATGTGCTAAGTAAATGTGTTTTTATGTCTTTATCCAAAAGACATACACCTATTCTGATTCCCAAATACACACCTTTAGTTGTTTCTTAAAAATTATTTTGTCTTCCTACAGAAATGTAATTTTCAAATCTTCATGAAGGTTCCAATAATTTCGGTAGCACTGAGTAGGATATATTTGAACATATTTTAACTTTTTCAGCTAGATATAGTAACAGAGAGACACAGGAATATATGACAAAATATACAAATGTTTGTAACATATTTTCATTCACCAATATGCATTTATAAATAAATATTTATATTTATTTATAAATAAATAAATTTTATTTGTTACATATATGCATACATGTATATATGCACAGGAATATTTAAATGCATTTTGATTTTACAAACTTGTATCTGTGTTAGTCATTTTTTAAACTTTTATTTTTAGAGAGAGAGAGTGGGGAGGGGCAGAGAGAGGGAGAGAGAATCCCAAGCCGACTCCTCCCTATTGTAAGCATAGATCCTGAGGCAGGACTCAATCTCACAAACCTTGAGATCATGACCTGAACCCAAATCAAGAGGTCAGAGGCTCAAGCGCCCCTGTCTTGGATTTTTACCTGTCTTATTTCTTTGAGGCTTGTCCATGCTTTAGTAATTCAGGTTTACAGACGGCCATCTTTTAGCACATAGCAACATACTTTTTTTTTTTTTTTTTTCTCCTGGAGAATTACCTAGGTTTCCTTAGAAGGAAAAAAATATTTTATTTGCAACTGAGCTTTTACAAATTTAGGAAAAGAGCTCTACTCCTAGCTGGACCAATTTTGCCAAGGACAGTCTGGGTTCCAGTTTCCTAAACTGTCCTCTCAGGAATGTGCTCTTCCTCTGGGCTTCCTGGGAGCCCAGTGCCCTACATACTTCCATCAGAACATGCTCTCACTTTGCTTTTCTATCCCAGGGAGATAATAAAATAGAATGAAAAGAACATGACTTATGACAATGACAAATGTATTTTATAGTTAATTCTACTACTTACTAGTGGCCTGACTTTTGACTAGGGCTTCAAATAAACAATCACAGTAAGAATAAAAAATCACACTATGTTACACAATCTAAAAATAGCCTAAATCCTGATTTTTTAAACAAATCTGTATTTAATTTTTTTTTTTTAAGTTGGGGATCATGGCTTATCTTTTTTATTCAGTTCCAGAAAATCTTTTTGGTTGCTTTAATTTCCTTAAACCTTCTTTCCTATGCTTTCGATTAATCCTTGTTTTAATTTTCTTGTACTGTTGCCCTCACGTATGTGTTTATATTCCAACTGTTCAAGTGATTCAGTTTGGTTCTCATTTGTGCCATAAGCGCCTTCCGAATAGATAATTACTTTCCTCTGCGTCAGCAAGTATGATACCCTTTCTCACCCTTTGGATTATTTTATGAGGTCTACTCTGTGTAGATGACAGTCACTGGTGGACAGAAAAATGGTGTTTTCTTTAGTGACTCATTAGCAATGGAATTGGAAATTAGGGACATCCCTATGAGGTATGTCCCAAGGGGTCTCTCTGCTCCCAGAGGCCAGACAGAAGAGGTGGGCTTCAACCCATACCACAACGGTTCCTTGTTGTTCTACCTGAATCAGTTGGAATAGCCAGCCTCTCACAGGACACCAGGAACAAGTTCCCTCTTTTCTTCAAAGGATGCCTTCTCCGAGGATAGTTGGCCTCTCCTCTAGGCAACCCAGAAATCTGTTTACTTGCATGAATTCTTCTGGATAGAGACATCTCTTTTGAGATGTTTCAGGTTTCTATTACAACCTGATCCTATTACAACTACAAACAAAGATGCAGGGACACCTGCATGTTCTCTCTGAAGAGTCCAATGTAGCAGAAGTCTATACACATGTCAATAGATCTGAATCATGTTGGTGGCTGGGACACACAAAGAGTGAATCAGAAAGGAAAAAAAAAATCAGAAACAAATACTCAAGTCACTGATTTCTATATGTTCTCTCTTCCAGACTTAGAAAATGTAGTCAAAGCACACAGCAGGGATTAAGTGGCTCTAAGAAATCTGAGAGAAGGGAGGGATGTAAGATTGCCAATTGCTCACTAAACTGTAAAAAAAGCAACTACTTAATCAGAGAAAAAAAGTGACTTTAAACAAACAGAATGCCAAAAAGGCAGCAGTAACTATGTGAAAATGATCAAGCTATTGTTACTTGCAAATTATACAAAAAAAAAAAAAAAAAAAAAACTTAGAGAATATACTAGAAAAGGGGACTAGAATAAATAAGATCAGGTAAACACGTATACATGCAAGAGCATTCACACATATACATGCATTCAAAACAATTTCCTTGCATAAAAACAGTAATTTGAAAATAAAATATAACCAAGATAACCTCAAAACTTTATTGAAATAAATGGGAAAAATTGAACAAAAAGAGTCAAGTATTCTGTTGCTAGATGAGAAAGCTGATTTTCAGGGAGCTCTCATTTTTTCTCAATGTTAATCTATATATATATATATTTAATTCTGTCTGAATAAAATGATCTATTATCCTAAATATTTCTGGAACATGTAGAAGGTGCGAGTAAAAAGAAAGAGTTTTCATAAAGTAGTGTAGTTAGAGGAAGTTTATAATGGCCGGATAGTATAACATGGAGTGCCACCACAGTGATGAAGTCAGGTTAGTAGTAATGCTAGCAGCAAAAAATAAGTAAAAAAAAAAAAAAAAAAGTTCTTTGAGATAAGAACAGTGTCTAAATGCGTGCAGGTGCACATAAAGGATGATATAAAAAGTACCACAAATCTCATATCAATGAAGGATCATGCCACAAAAAGCTTGGTTCACATGCTTATCTCCTACATCATTCCACGTGAATAAAAAGTTGATTGTTAAAACATATAATTAATATTTTAAACTTAATAAAGTAATGATAGGCAAAAGTTTATCTGTTTTTTCGAAATAAACATTAAAAAAACAAAAAAACAAGGGCCCAAAACCAAACTATAAAAAACAATTTTCGTTCATAAAAATTAAAAAAATATTTTCATGTAAAAACGTCACAAAAATAAAACGCTACTAACCTGGAAGAACAACTGCAACAATAAGATAAAAATCAAATAAATAGTTTTATAATGAGTTTTATGTAAACTAATAAGAACAGTGTAAAGCAAACAAAAACCAGATAAAGTATTTTAACATAATGACAAACATGTCAAAATGTTTATTTCATTTATAGACAAATTACGATACTTTAAAACCACTGCTTTAACCTTATTCTTAATAAATTAGCATAGCTTAAAAAATTGACAAAAATTTTGGTAGTGTTACATGTTGGAGGGGAAAGGATTAGTGATACAAACTTTCTGGAAACTATTTTGCATTATGTATACTGAATTTTAAATATGTTCATAAACTCTGATCCAAATACTTTTATTTCCCATATGTAGTCTAAGAAATAATATGCACTTAGAAAAAAAAAGATTTATGGCAAATATATTCAGTAGAGAGTTATTTATAGTCGTAAAAATGTGGTAAGGGCTTAAATGATCAACAGACTAAATATTGTAATTGATTGTGGTATTTGCATATATGAAGGAGCACCATACAACTATTTAAATAATAGATGCAAGGCTCTTCTTAAAAAAGAAAATTATGCTTTTGGCATAATGGTAAATGATAAAATACATAATTCAATATTGTATATAAAATATAAGTTCAAGTATATAAACAATGTACAGAGAAAAAATATTACGTGGAAATGACTAATGTTAGCAGCATCTGCCTTTGAATGGCAGAATTTTAAGTTAATCGTTTTATTATTAATTGTGGTTTTTTAAAAATTCATTTTGTTTATACTCGTCTTGGCTCAGCAGTTTTTCTTTAGGTTGAATATTTGCTTTCCCAATTACTGCATTAAGCAGCAAATGCTTGCTTGCTATATATTTCATCATAAAAAAAATAAAACTGTCATTTTTTAATAAAGTCACTGATTCATTCAATTACAAGGGGTCTACTTTCCCCCAAATGGAGTAACTTCTGGTTGGACTAAAATTCAGATTCAGATCCTCTCAGGAAAAATAGAAAACTGTAGACCAATCTGGGGAGAAAGTACCTTGACAACAGACCCACATTCACTCAGAAGCTGTCAAAACCATATTCTATCACTGACTGGTATTACCGTGTCACACCTGCCCCCAGAATTGTTTCGGTAGAGCTTAGTCTAGGGGCTAGCAGCTTTCCTTATCTGTAAAGTCTGGTTAACTGAAAGGACTTTGGCTTTCTGTATAGACCTACTCATCTTGCACCGAGGGGCAGAGTGGAAGGAAAAAAAAAAAAAGAAAATCTCAATTTCTAAAGGAACAAACTACACTCTCCAATCTAGTTTACCATCCTATATATCATTCTATGATTGTATGGCTTGTTACTGATAGATTAAGCTTTCTATTTAATAATTTAAGTAAGAATATCCAAGAGAGACAACTAAAAGGAAAATGTAAAGGAACTGACGATTGTTGTCTTGTGAAAAGCAAAAAGGATAAGCTAATGGCAGCTGGGCAGGAGTTTAATGAAGGTAAGGAATAGGCAAAGGCTGTCTTTTGCTTTGCCTTATTCCTTGCTAATCTTCTCCCACCGTCAAGCATATGTAGGAAAGAAACCAACAAAGGGAGCAACGTTAACCAGAGTGAACTTCTTATGACTTCATTGTTAAAAAGAAATAAGGTCTTGTTTCATTAAGTCCCGGTATTTTAAAAATCAAATTAGGCCCACAAAGAAATACGTAATTTATGGTTATACATAAACGATAAAAGAATGTAACGGTATGCCAGCATTTACAGAAAGGTAGAAAAGATGAGTTCTCCAAAATAATCACTGCAAAGCCCACTGTTATTTTCTGTTGTTGTTCACAAGAAACACTCCCATCCCTTTAAGATACAAATTATGCTACTGCCAGAACTGGTACGATATCAGTGGAAACAACTCTATCAGGCTTCCTATTATAAACTATAATTCTAGGCTTTATAGCTTGGCTCTTTCAAAGTAAAGTATGTTGGGCAGAGACTAAGCATACAAATTGTCAGCCAAAATACATTAAATCTGGTTGAGCTGTCCTTTTTTGGAAAATGTAAATTGGAGTGCTCTGCGCTGCATGCAGTTAGTGTTTGGCATGGGCCTACAAGAATTCCTTCTGGTACTGTGACCAAAAAAAAAAAAAAAAAAAAAAGAATTTTAAGAGGCAAATTTTGAAACAGAATGGTTATTATTTCAAAATGTGCAAATTTGAAGTTGTTACCGTAAAGAAGGGTTTTAGCTCACAAAAAAGTATTTCATCTACCACCATATAGTGGACTACACTCAGTCCAAGCTTATGGGAAAATGTCCACTTGATGGTGTCATGTAATTACAACATTTAAAGGAATCATTGACTCATGGTAGTGCCTATGATTACTGTCTTCTGTGTTAACTAAGGGAAAATGGCTTCAATTAGCAGATGGCTCTTGTATCTAAAAGTTATGTTTATGAATTTTGCTTCAAAGATGCAGGAATAGAATAAAGAACTCAGTCTGAAAGAGTTCTGGTCATACCAGCAACTTGAAGTTTTGTCCTTTGGTTATCCTAGATCTACAAATTCCTTTTTTTTTTTAATTGAAGCATAGTTTACATACAATGTTATATTAGTTTCAGGTGTACAACATATTGATTCAACAATTCCACATATTACTCAGTGCTCACCACAATAAGTGTCCCCGGGGCATCTGTGAACATGCGATATTATTACAATATTATTGACTACGTTCCCTGTGTTGTATTTTTGATTCTCTGTGACTTGTTTATTATATAACTGGAAGTCTGTACCTCTTAATCCCCTTCACTTATTTTGCCTATCCCCCATCCACCTCCCCTCTGGCAACCACCTGTTTTGTCTCTAATTAGAGTCTGGTTTTTTGTTTGTCCGTTTGTTTTTTTAGATTACACATATAAGTAAAATCAAACGGTATTTGTCTTTCTGTCTGACTTCTTTAATTTAGCATAAATTACAAACCACTTTTTAAAAGTTCATGGAGGTTGATTTTTTCTTTTTGCTAGTTTTTCACTGTAGCATCAGCATAGTAATGGTATCTGTGGTAACAAGGTATTTTTCAAAGGTAATAGTCAGTGGACCCAATACTGGTCAGCTGATGACTCACTCAGTCTTTTCAAAATTACATTGTAACTTACTTGCTGGCCTTTCATTCATTCAAGAATATTTATTGAGTTTCTTTTGTATGACAGGTACTGTGGAAATAAGAGAAAGATGAACAAGGTTCCTGTCTTTGTGGAGCTGATACAAGGAGTGCACAATTTTATCAGTAAGACTTCTGTTGTGTTCTTAGCTTCAGGGAACTGAAGAACAATTTTTGAAAATATAAATTGGTAAACTCAGGTGGAAAAATGTTCTACTCATACTTGCCTCACTTCAAAATTGTATTTTAGGGGTGCCTGGGTGGCTCAGTGTCATAATCTTCGGCTCAGGTCATAATCTTACATTTGTGGGCTCAAGCCCTATGTCGGGCTCTGTGCTGACAGCTCAGAGCCTGGAGCCTGCTTCTGATTCTGCGTCTCCCTCTCTCTCTGCCCCTCCCTTGATCATGCTCTGTCTCTCTCAAAATAAAATAAAACGTTAAACAAATGAAATAAAATAAAATTATATTTTAATATATATGCAAAAAAATTTTTAATGAGCATTTCATTTTTTAATACAATCCCTATCTTTTAATAACTGTAGAAAACTTTTTTCTGAAAAAAAAAAGTTGACTCTGGATTCTTTGTTCCTTGATACCTGCTGATGAGTGTAATATTTCCTCAAATATAAAACTCCCTTAACTTTGACCTTCCTTTAACTTCCTATTTGGAAATTTCTTGATAAATTTGTTTCTCTACCAGCTAATAATGATATTGGCTGCTAAAAATCAATAAACATGAAAAGTAATGGCCTCTAACAATTTACTTTTATTAGATCTGCAGCGAGTTTTCATATCATTTACCCTGCAACTCAGTCTCCAATTTTATTTTATTTTACTTTTTCTAACCACTACCTTGTTTTGGTTTTTGTTTTTTTTTTTTTCCTCAGGTAGAAAAGGAAGAGGAAAAGTGAGGCAAAATTCAACTAATGCATCATTCTGACACAACCGTTGTTTGGCCAGTGGTGTGCAGTCTGCTATTTCTGATATAATAAATGTTTATGGTACTTCTAGTTTAATGAATGCCCTGGGCTCCAGGACTTGTCTGTGTATTTCTGTGGCATATATCTTTAGTGAGAAAAAGATGGTGTTGTCTGTTTAAACTAATAGAAAGTAAAGCTGAATGGAAAAATTAGATTCAAGAGCAGTTGCCTCAACGCAGCTTTCTCAGAGAATCGATCCAGAGCTGCGGGGAGCAAGGCAAGGCAGGAGTGGCAGCTGTGGGGTCAGTCCATTAAAGCAAAGGAAGTGAGCAGAAGCATTGGAAGGAACACAGATTTCATTCTGAGTTAGTTAGGGTCATTGTTTCAATAACCAATCATTTTCTCCTTTATTCATCAAGAACTGAATAGGAATTTTCTCAAAGGAAATCTAATGACACATCTCATCCTCTGCGGACCACAGGCGACACGTCTCCAAAAAATTACAAGATTAAGAAAGTGCGACATAATAAGTGTATATAATACAAGAGAGGGTTGTAGTAAAATAATCAAGATGATGTTCTTTTTTTTTTAAGAATTAAAAAAAAAAATTAAGGAATAATCTAGAAGGTATCTCCATCTAAAATAGACACATTATTGTAAACAGCTGCATATACACTATCCCCTGAAATTCTTACTTCAGTTGTTCTGTAAATAGATTGGGAGGTTGTGATCTACTGAGACAGACTTCATGTCCGATTCCTGCTTCCACAAAATATTCCTCTTTTAAACATTTTTAAATGTTTGTAAGTAAATTAAGAGTCTTAAATGGCATAATGTGAGTAAACATGGAAATTAAATCCAAGCGCAGGTCTCAGTGACTCCAGAGGCAGCCTGTCCTTCAAACCACCACTCTGCAAAATGCAGACAGCAGTAGCTGAACATCTCACAAGATCCAACACTCATTCCTAACAACAGTTCTTAAAGATACATACGTGTATCTAAATGCATAAAATAAAATAGAAGTATACCTTAAACTGAAAGCAAATTTCATAATTAAGATAAAAATTCATTCTTATTATACAGGATAAGGGTGCCCCATTATAGCTGTTACTATATTACACAGAAAACCTGTGAAATTCAAACACCCTCCTTATTGAAACATTTTCTTCTTAAGGTCCCAGGACTTCTGCTAGCTGGTCATTTCAAGTTCCTACTCCACTCTTCTATTATTATCATTATTATTATTATTTCCCTGTTAAGGCTCAGTCTTGTGCTTTCTTCTAGTCTCTACAAATACACTCTTGCAGGAAATAACTTATGCAGCCTCAGGCTTTTTAGTACTGTATACATGCTAATGACTCTCAAACAAATAACTCTAGTCCTCATTTCCTCCTGCATTCTAGCCTTTGTTCCAATGTAAATTATCATCTTAGATGTCTAAAGGGAAATCAGAATTGATATAAATTAACATACAAAGATTCTCTTGGTCCCATCACCTCACCAAATAAACAAAAAAGAACAAAACAGTCTAACAAACAAAAACGAACACATGTGAACACAACTCCCAACCAAACTAACTCTCATTTGCTCTTTACCTCCACTAAGGAAACAGACATCATTTTCTGCCCAGAATAGAAGACTGTTTTGACCCCATTCTTGCTTGTTTTCACTCTCCACATCCAATATCTAATTCATCAACAATTATGCCTCCAAGATCTACTTTACCTCTACTTTCAAACTCCACTGATGTAACCCAAATTAAAACTACTTTCATTGCTCATTTGGGTTCCACAATAGCCACTTAAATGGTTCCCTGTTTATATTCTTGTCTTATTACCCATTTCCTCACAGTGCACAGAACAATTATTATATTTATGCTATATGATGTGCATAAGATCACATCTTTTTTTTAATTTCTCTATGAATTGCATATTACATTAGAATTAAACCTAAACCTCTCCAGTGCTATTTATAAAGTAAGGCATGATTGGGGTCCCTGCCTACTGGGTCAGCCCAAAACTTACTCAGATCTAGTTCTATAATCCTTCAATCTGTTTCCAGAAAATATTCCAAACTTTTTTGTGACAACTTTTAGCAGGCCGGACCTTTCTTATCTTTCAATCTGAGCCTGAATATTTTTAAAAAGAGAATGTGTAAGTCAAAGTATATGCAAGTAATGAAATATAAGGTGGCTATAAAACACCATTTAAGGTGGCTATAAACACGTATTTAATAATACCATTTATTTTAATGGTAATAAAATAAACGACATAAAAAATTTTTTTTATTCCCTATTATATGTATATATATTTTATTTTTTAAATGTTTATTCATTTTTGAGAGAGAGAGAGAGAGAGAGAGAGAGAGAGAGAGAGAGAAAACAAGCAGGGGAGGGGCAAAGAGAGAGAGACACACACACAAAATGTGAAGCAGGCTCCAGCTCTGAGCTGTCAGCACAGAGCCCTTTGTGGGGTTTGAACTCACGAACCCAGAAATCATGACCTGAGCCGAGGTCAGACGTTTAAACCACTGAACCACACAGGTGCCCCAATTCTCCATTATATTAATACCACAAATACATTACATTTTATTAATAAATATGTATAATATATACAGAAGGATATGCCAAAAAATTGCAGTGGTTATTTTTCATTTTGGAACAATAATAAAGTATATGAATTTCCTTCTTATATTTTATAATATCTCAAATTTCCTTCACCAATTATGCATATTCAGAATGATGCTAAGGTTGAAGTTTATTTCTTAAAACTATATCATATTTAAATTTTAATATGAATTTACAAATAATTTGCATTTGATTTATTGAGTGCCTATTAATATGGAGCCTTTTTCCTGCTGAGAAAAATGTCAAACATCAAGCACTTGCCTGTAAACAAACAGCAGTTTTATAGCTTTTTATACGGTACTTGTTTTTATATAATTACTAAACTATGGGGTGCTTAGAAAACACTCAGTACTATGTTGCAACATGAAATTTTTAATCATATGCTTTCGTGGTAGAGCCCCTCCCTAAAAAAATGTGGTGAAAACCTCAAGAGAAGGGAAGGTAACCTGGCTACGTGCACATGTGCAACATTCCTCATAACTCTGTAAGACAGACCGCCCATTCTGACTGCATATTACCATATATGGGTTAGCATATGTGGGAGACAGAGCAAAAGTGGTACAAAAGGCACCCCCCCACACACACACCACTACACTCAGAGCTCAACCCTTTGGGTCTTAGCCTGCTAAACCCGTGCCAGCACGAATAAAGTTGCTTCCTGGAAAGAAAAGCTTCAGAGTCCCCACTCCGTGTGTGTGGCTCACCGCTACACTTTGACACCCTGAAATGACCTCAAGAGTGCCAGAATCTGACTCGTAATTTTGACTCATTTCCAAATTAAATTAGAAAAACCCTAGGAACTTTAATCTTAGGGAGATTATGTATTGATTTTTAAACTATAAATTCTCAAACACTGCAATTATCACAGCTTATATTTTTTCCACATAAAATGTGGATTAATTCTGTGGATTACCTATTGCATTAGAATAAAATATATGTCCATCTGTTGCACCCTATAAAGCCATGGCTTGCTTGTTCTAAATATGTTTGCCTCTTAGCCATAGATCAATGGAATAACACAGTACTCTATGATTTATAGTGAAGATAGAAAAAGTAGGGCAGATTAAACATGGTTTCAAATATGTTGCAATAAAATACTGAAGTTGTATGATAATGAAGACAACATATTAAGTGAAGGTAAAATTTAGGCTAATTAGTATATACCATAGACATTAAAATAACCCAAAATTGTGTAGGAACAAAATAATTACATTTAAATGACAGCTGCTGATATATACCAGAGCATTTTATTCAATAAACATTGATGTGTACCCACTGGGAGATATTATGTAAAAGAAATAACGGAAATGATAACTTTATAGATCTTGGTACTTTATCCATGTGAAAGAAACGTATCTAATTCTTCAGCTAGAATAGATTTTCAAAGTCATGCAAAGTTTGCTGAATATGACTAATTTGAAGTTATCAGAATTTCAAAAGCCAGTATCTGAATTTAGAATTGTTTAAACTCTATTACAAAGGATTAATAATAACACTAAAGAGTCTAAGGAATCAATTGCCTTTAAAAAAGGCAAAATTCATCTCGCTAATCTCCCAGTATTGTTACACAATTATGATACTTTTCAGCATTTACCAGGATAAAATTAGCAGAAAATTTGTTGAAATATTAAAAACAATATAATATAAATATAATATTTATAAAACTTTGGATTTTAATGAAAAATTAATTTAGTGAAGCAAAGCTAAGATATAATATTTTTCTAAAAACAATTTCAAAATAAACGACTTGGTGTTAGTTCCTTTTTTTACTTAAGACTCTAAACTCTGTTGAATTTTGTTTATGAGAAAGGCATACATCTGAAAATAAAATCTACATTATGAGGGTAAGTTGGACGTTTGTTCTCTCAATGATTTTCACTCTGTGCTTGAACTGTTAAAACCAAAAATAAAGGTAAGTGATGGTCTAAATACTTCAGTTTGATTCCAGAGTGTCATAGATTATTTTAATGAAATAGCACGATTTTTATCACATAGCAGCTTTACATTAACAGGAAATGTCAAGAAGGAATGTAGACAATAAAGTGATTATAACACTGGAGAGTGTAAGAATTGGAAGAGACTTAGAATCAATCTATTCTTGCCTCTTAATTTTATGCATGAAGGAACCCAGTGTTTTCCTCAAGATCCTAGTGCTAAATGGAAAGTTCAACTTGCATCTTCACCCTTCACCTCCCTTACCCTGCTTCTTAATACAAAGTATCTGACTCTCTCTCTCTTTTTAAAATTTTTTATTAATGTTTATTTATTTTTGAGAGAGAGACAGAGCATGAGTGGGGGAGGGGCAGAGATAGAGAGAGACACACACACACATAGAATCCAAAGCTGACTCCAGGCTCTGAGCTGTCAGCACAGAGACTGACATGGGGCTCGAACTCAGGAACTGTGAGATCATGACCTGAGCCGAAGTCCGACGCTTAACTGACTGAGCCACCCAGGCTCCCCAATGATTCTCTTTTAAACTAGATTAACAAATTTCTTTGAAACTATACCTACACCTATAAAGTTACACTTGCCTAATTTATATATACATGTCCCCAAACTGTAATCTGTAAAACAAAACAAAACAAAACAAAACCGAAAAATGAAATAAGAGCCTCCTTGTAATCACAGATGAAAAGCCATACTGTTCAAAGCTGAAGACATCTTTGCACTTAAAACTTTTCCTCACAAGAGATTTATGAGACTTTCACACAAACAGTAGGTAAAGAGTGATGAGGAAGCATAAGGCAGGCAACTTACAAGGGCAAACTACAAGCTAGTATACCCCCTCCCCCAGGTGGAACATGTATGAAATTCCTTGGACACTCTGGGCTACCCCCAAACAGGAAGGGACAAACAAACAAATGGTTAAACTGAGTCTCCTCCAGTTTACAAGGATAAAGGCAATCCCATCAATAGCCTAAAGTGCAGGAACTTTCTACTGTCTTATTTGTCAATGCTTTGCTAAAGGGAAAAACAACCTTAGCTTGATAATAGCTATGCCTCCAGTAATCTGTGAGTCTTTAGCACATGAAAAATCTCTTTAGAAAGTTCCCTTTTGACTTTACCTCCCCCAAATCCATGGTATATAACCAGTTACCAGTTATTCTCCACAACCCCAGTGCAGCTCTTTCTGCCCACAGATCTAATCCCTGTGCTTTAATGAAATCTCCTTTTTGCACCAAAGACATCTTCAAGGATTCTTTCTTGGCGGTTAGCTCCAAAAACCCACCATCACCCCAAAACTTCATCAGAGAGCACTTTGCATTATAGTATAACTCATAAATCCCCTAATCCCAGAAAACTGCCTGAAAAATTTAGGTAATAATCAAATGCTTGTCGTAGCTAGTTAGCTTCTAATTTCATCAATAAAATTTCTGGAAGAAATCGTGTATCTGGAAGAATCATATATAAGAATTAATATATATATATATATATATATATATATATATATATATATATATATAATATTGTGTTTTATAATAAGGAATATACGTAGTTCCTAAAATCCTTGGAATTTCCTAAATGCTGTGAACTCTAAAGGTGTTTTTGTTATGTAAATGATGTGCCTTTGGAAGACACCTAAGGGTGGGGCTGGTGGCCAAAGGCACCAACCCTGTGATTAGAGGGCTGGAACTTTTTTAGTCCCACCTCCTGACCTCCATGGAGGGGAGAAGGGCTGGAGGTTGAATCAGACACCAATGGCCAATGATCCAATCAGTCATGCTTTGTCATGAAGCCTGCATAAAATCCCAAAAGGACAGTGTTTGGAGAGCTTCAGGGTAGGTGAACACATGGAGATTCAGGGAGAGTGGATGGACTATGAGACTGTATAGAAGCTCTGGGCCCTTTTCCCCATACTTTATCCTATGCATCTGTTCCATCTGGCTGTTCCTAGCTATATCCTTTTATTAAAATCTGGTAATCTAGTGAGAAAACAGGTTTTGCTCTAGCAAATTTATTGAACCCACAGACAGGGTTTTTGGGACCGTTGATTTATAGTCATTTTGTCAGTAGCACAGATAACAACTTCAGCTTTCAACTGGTGTGTGAAGCAGGGGGGTGGGTGTGTGTGTGTGCAGTTCAGTAGGACTGAACCCTTAACCTGCAGAATCTGACACTTACTCTGGGTAGTGTTAGAATTGAATGAATAATAGGACACTTACTTAGTGTCTGAAGAATTGAATTGTTTGATGGTGGGGCAAAATCCTCCAGCCCTAAATTAGTGGGCAGAACACAAAAGAAAAAAAATATATATATATGTATACACACACATTTGCAAATACACACATATATATATGGACTTATACATATAACACACACCACCAGAAATAGAATCCTTTAATAAAGTTATTCCTTACCAATATTGCCATTTGTATCAGATATTACCAGATTTTCTCTCTTTTCATTACTAATTTCTGCTTCTGACCCTCTGTACTGCACAGCTTCAAATAACACAAACGATGAAAATGGTATCTGTTTTATTTGTGTGGATTGAATGAAAAAAATAATGTTTAAAGAGATCAAATTAAAGGGATTTTAATTTAAACTGAGTTTGTCACAGGAAAAGATCCTTCCCTAAAAGCCTAAATGATTGCTAGTTAACTCAGAGTCTATGCAGAGACAACTGGCTATAAAGTCCCTACAAAGAGAAAGAACATACAGTCTTTTAAAAACAGGCCAAAGGCTTGTGTTCAACATTGCTGGTGGCTCATCATCAGCCTGGAAAGATGGCAAAGGCTGGATATTGGAGAGTCCTGTAAACCATGTTTACGATTTTCAACATTTTCCTATTGAATTCACTGCATAGTTTTAAGCACTGCAATAATTATCAAATTTTTATTTTTTTAAAAATTTACTCTGATATGGGTGCCTGGGCGGCTCAGTTGATTGAACATCAGACTCTTGATTTCTGCTCAAGTCATGATCTCACGGTTCATGGTTCGTCTATCAGCTTGGGATTTTCTCTCTGATCCTCCCCCTCTCTCTGCCCCTTCCCTGCTCATGCTTGCTTTCTCTCTCTCTCCCAAAACAAATAAGATCAACATTAAAAAAAAAAATGACTCTGATATAGTAGGGTGAAAGTTTGGAGCAGGACAAAAGTTGATACACTGGGCACAGTATACTGCAGAATGAGTTAGTAGGCTATTGGAATAATGCAGAGAGAAGGATGACATAAGAAAGAGGGTAGTTAGTGGAAGGAGGAGAACAGTGGGGGAAAATCACATTATTTTGTATATAAAAGAAACATTTTTAGATAATGAGAAGAGAAACAGATGACTCTAAGGTTTTTGTTGATGGAAATAAGTAGACAGAATACCATTTGCCAAGATATATAACACAGAAAAGGGAGCCAGTTTGTGAGGAAATATGAAAAGTTTGAATATATGTGTTTGAAGTGCTATAAAAAACTTAGAAGATGCTTAGTGATCATCTGGGTATATGTTTATGTCCAAGTCTTAGAAGCATAGGCTGGAAATACAAGTTATGAAGTCCATCAAGCTTATTTTATGTATCATATATAATTTACAAACATTAGGGTCATTGTCTCATTACTAATAATACTATGATAGACACTATGATTTTCTTTATACACTTGAAGGTTGAAATAGCTCAGGTAGATTTCTCAATATCATATATTAAATTAGTAGCAGCAGCTCCCAAGATCATAATTTCAGTTATCTAACTGCTGCAAAACAAACAATCTAAAATATTTAGTGACTTAAACCAAAATTTTGTTAGCAGTACATTTCATTACCTTGGATTCAAGAATTGGGACAGGACACAATGGGAAAAACTTATCTCAGCCTAAAATTTCTAGGATATCAGATGGGATACATTGAATGGCTAGGAGTCAGAGCAGGTGATAGTTGGCTGAGTTGGTCTTGTCGCCTACACATGGCCTTTCCAAGTGGCTTTTCCAAAAGTTTATAGGTGTTCCATGATAGTTAATTTTTTTTACCATGAGCTTGGGGCTCCAAGACGCATAACACATTAACTACCAGTCCTCTTCAAAGCATCATTTCTACCACATTTTACTGGCCAAAAACAGTCAAAAATAAGATCAAACTCAAGTAGAGGGGACAAACCCCTCACCTTTCTATGGGAAGAGCGTGAATGTATTTGCAGCCATCTTTAAGCCACCACACCTACAACCTTAACACTTGTAGTTACTCTAAGCTAAAATCGATATCTATATGCTCCATTTGCAGCAAAGTTTCATCCACTGAGTGGATGATCAAGAAGTGTTTGTTCAACGATAATGCTAATGTAGAGATTATATTTTGTTAATTATAAATAAAAAATAGCCTTTGAATCATTTCAGATGTTCCACCATCTTGGACAAAGAAATGAAGGTATTTAGAATGCTATCATAGCAATACTTTTGAACTCCTCTAGTTGTAGTTATCTGTGAATTATTCAAGCTGAGACTCCAATGCAAGGTCTTTCATATTCTGTTTGAAGATTCTAATTTTGGATGTGTCCTCTTGCAAATATTCTCATTGACAGAATGTATCAGAGTACTCTGTAGAGCTCTACCTTAGTGTAACTGATAGCTTGTTGCCCACCGATTGTTAAGAAACTCAGCAGTAAGATGACTTCAAAGAAAAGGTCAAAGTCTGCTTTTGGCAAAGAGCAAACTCCATACAGAGAATAATACCATTCTAAGTTAACCACTTTCTCAGAACAATGTTGTCATTCATATGGATGAATAAACCAAATCAAAAAATGTTCCCAACTCACGCAATCACCAACATTATGTAAAATGATGAAATGGCTTTGATTAGCAATCAGAAATATCAAACAATCAGGTATCGAGCTTCAATTTTCTTTTATCCCTCAGAACTTTTAAGAATGACATCTTATGCTGTGTAAGTTCTTCATAGAATTATTTTACAAAGAATGAATATTAATGTTGAATCAGCAATACAGTATGCAATACCACTCAGCCTATTAAGAAAAACAAATGATATTGTAGGAATTGAATTATAACTGTTTCTTACAGAATTACAGCCTACAGTCACAACAGACATCAATAGACACACAACTTGCAAAAGAGATTAACAATTTAGTTATTTTAATGTATCAAATAATTCTGATCAAGGTGAGGAAGTACTAAAAAAAACAGGAATTGTAGCTGGAATCCTGGTTCTTCTGGAAAAGCAAGGTCTGAGGAAGTGAAATAAAAATATGACTGGCAAAAAAGGTGAACAGAATACTTTGGCAAGTTATGAAAGAGTAAAAAATAATAAGAGTAAAAAATAATAAATTAGGACAAATAAATAGATGAGAATACCTTGAGAAAAATCTTCCCAGGGAAATGCCTTTAATATCAATATAACATATTTTCTAGGTGTTTCAATTGTTCATTACTTTTTTTAACGTTTATTTATTTTTGAGACAGAGAGAGACAGCATGAACAGGGGAGGGTCAGAGAGAGGGAGACACAGAATCTGAAACAGGATGCAGGCTCTGAGCTGTCAGCACAGAGCCAACGCGGGGCTCGAACTCACGGACGGCGAGATCATGACCTGAGCCGAAGTCCGACGCTCAACCCACTGAGCCACCCAGGCGCCCCTCAATTGTTTATTATTGATGTTATATAAAATATGTCTTTCATAGACAAGATTCCATAAATGCACTGATTCTTAATGTCCTATTTTTCTTACTCTCCCATTTCATTTCCATTTGCAGCATGCCACTGCTATGGAAAACCAGACATCTCAGGGATTAAGGGATCTTCTCTGTGTTTCTGTTACAATACTGCCCTCATTATAATAGCTAAGTTATTATTTCATAGACATATTTTATCCAAAAGATGAGTATTTTTGTTGATTTAACGAAATTTATTATAGTTTTATTTTTATAATTTTAAACGCAAATTTGAATATTGTTTGTAGCCCTGAAGTTCTCTTTCCTACGGCAAGAATACATACCTAAATTAACATCATCTCAATGAAATTACTTTGGAATAAAATATGTTAAAATTAGAGACAACTAAGTCATTTTTACAGAATGACTGTCCTAAGTTTCATCTCCTTCTGGTACCCCCAATTCCATATTTACCTTAATAAAAAAATGGGGCGCCTGGGTGGCTCAGTCGGTTAAGCTTCTGACTTTTGCTCAGGTCATGATCTCACAGTTCATGGGTTCAAGCCCTGCGTCAGGTTCTGTGCTGACAGCTCAGAGCCTGGAGCCTGCTTTAGATTCTGTGTCTCCCTCTCTCTCTACCCCTCCCCTTCTCATGCTCTGTCTCTCTCTGTCTCTCAAAAATAAATAAATTAAAAAACAAAAAAGCCCTCACCTGCTTAAACAGATCTTCTACTTCCCTTTTCTTCTGCATTTTTATCTGGGAGTCTCCAGGGGCTGTTCTCACTTCCCTGGTCTCACTTATCTCTTTTCAAATTTTGAGCTTACTGTCTTTTATAGAATTCTGTTTTCATCCAACAACTGCCTCATGACTGAGTAGCTGGAGAAGATACTGGTGATAGAAGCCTCCCCATTGTGACAGTTCCTAATCCACCCAAAGCTTCAGGAAAAACACACCAATATGTAACCCAGTTTCCTACCCTCACCACTTGTTTCCTAGATACCAGAGAGTGCTATTTCTGCTTCATGTTTTGAAGACTTCCCCATGAAAAAGCTTCCCAGCTTCTGTCATTTTCTTTTTCTTCCTAGGCCACAGAAACTAAAATTACAATGTTTCAAAATGTAAAATAGATAATACTTTATCCTCCCCACTGAAGATTTCTCCAGGTTAGGTACAAAACTCTTTCTACTTCTTGGGAACCGATTCCTGGTTAGCTCCGTCAAACAGTTCACAGGATGTGCAACTAGTTTTAAATCTTGCCTGGCGCCACTGTAGACTCGCTTATGATCTAGCCTTATAAAAGATTTGTCTTCCAAAAGTATCAATCCCCAAATTCAGAATCTTATCTACCTTCTTAATTTTGTTTACGTTGATTTATTTATTTTAAGAGAGGCAGAAAGCATGAGCTGGGGGGGGGAGGGGGGGCAGAGAGAGAGGGAGAGAGGGAGAATCCCTAGCAGGCTCTGCAGGGTCAGTGCACAGAGCCCAATGTGGGGTGGGGCTCAAAGACAGGAGACCAGTAGATCATAACCTGAGCTGAAATCAAGAGTTGGACACTTAACCGACTGAGCCACCCCAGAGCCCCTACCTTCGTAAGTAAACACCAATAATTATTATAAATTCTATGAATGTTTTGCTTCTGTCTTAAAAGTTGAGGAAAATATAATTAACTTTATGGCAAGTCTATATAAGTGCTATCTTTGAGAAAAAAAGCACCAATTAGCAGTTAAGAGTAACATCGATGTTTTCTATAGGAAATTACAAAAAATCTGTTTCTAAATCAAACAAAACTACATCTTTATGCTAGCCAATTCAATCTTGTTGCAAAATACCACACTACCAGATGATTATCCCTTTAGTTGTTTATTTTCTAAATTAAATGAGAAAAGATGGAATGCATATTAAAAATAAACTATCCACTTGTCCACACAATCTTACAGAACAATTATTACTCTAAATAATTTTATGGTTTTATTTTATTTGTACAAAATGAAGCTTAGCGATCATCTTTATGAAAGTACTTAAAATGTAAAATAATAAAGATAATAATTTAAAAAAATAAAGGTAAAGAGAAGTGCCAGAGTAATGCATTTATAGCCATAGGTATATCTTTACTTAGAAGTAGCAAGCAATATGTATTTAACAGAATAATAAACATATTCAATTTCATGGGGAGCCTGGGTGACTTATTCAGTTGGGCTTCTGTCTCTTGATTTTGGCTCATGCAGGATCTCACTGGTCTTTAGTTCAAGCCCAGTGTTGGCCTCTGCACTGACCTTGTGGGCCTACTTCGGATTCTCTCTCTCTGCCTCTTTCTTCTTTTCTCTCTGCCCCTCCCTCCCTCCCTCTCTATGTAAATAAATAAACATTTAAAAAATATTCATTTTCCTAATTTAATAAAAATCCTATATTTATTAGATGCATGGATGAGCTTTATGTCCTTATGTTAAATTCATGTTTCCCTAAATTGGAGTGAAGATATACTTATGGGATTTATTAATTCGACCAATATTTATTAAACTCTTTCTATGTGCCAGATAATGATGTCTGGTTGAGTGTTAGAAATAAAATATGCTATGGAATTGCTTATATGGGGTAATTGAAAAAGACTTGGGGTATTCAAAAAATATTCCCCCAAAATATTACCCATAAAAGAAGAACTACAGGATAATTAGCAATCAGTCAAGCAAGGCAGAGTTCCAGGCAGAGAACAACCTATAGCAGTATGTTGGGACAAGAAAAAAAATAAAAATAAAAATAACTGAGTATGAGTGAACCACACAGTGTAAGAATAGGAAAGTTTATAGATGAAATTTGACATTTAAAAAAATAAACAGGAGAGGTTCCTGTTTTTGGTAAAGACCAAATAAGACTACTATTGGCAGACAAAAGCCATAAAATCTGTATGAAATACCAAAAAAAAAAAAAAAAACAAAAAAACAATAAAAACTGTTAGGTATTGAGAAGCCTTCAAAGGGAATGACACCTGGTGACTTTTCTTTCATGAAAACTTCTAACCTAAGGGCAAACCCTAGTCTGTACTATGTGGGAAGCTTTAAGACTCTGATAGAAAACCACAGCCATTCTGGCCAGAAGAACCACAGAACAGAGAAACCACAAAGCTGCTCTGGGCAATTAAAGTAACTGGAAATTAAGGAAGTGTTGCCAGAAGAGAGAGAGCAGAAGCTCCAAACTCAATGAATAAAGTGTCCATTAAAGAAGCACAGTTTGCAGGTAAGCCCAACCAGATGAAATGCCAGCTAAAACAGACCAAAAAAAAAAAAAAAATCAAACTCTTGGAAAATATAACATAATCTAAAAACAACATTCCCAATTTCCAGGATATAATAAAAAAATATAAGTGGGTCTATAAAGAACAAAAGAAATATGACCCATATTCAGTAGAAAGGACAATCAGTGGATCCTGACAATGAGATGTTGGTTTTAAAATGAACAGAAAAGAATCATAAAGCAGATTTTATAACCAAGCTCAACAATATCCGGAATATACGCTTGTAACGAAACTTCCAGAGAAATATCTGGAGTCTCTAAGAGAAATATCTGGAGTCTCTAAGATGGTGGCAGTGTCCATATTCCCTCATCAGCTAAACCTCTTCTATCACCCTATCATATGTTCCATTGAAATTTCAATTCAGCATCAGCACTTTCTATTTCTTTACTACTCTTTCATTTTCCTTGACCAGTTCTCTTCTGATAATGTTTGTTTCTTTGTTTGTTTTTGTAAAAATATCACATGGCTCTTTCACTAGGGGGATAAGGAGGCAACATATCTACAGGCTTTGGTATTCTTTCTCTAAGCTATGGTAACTGAAATCCATGTATATATGAACCACTGCCTGTGAGTTAAGGAAACAGAAGGACTCCCCAAAAATCTGGTTTTTGGTCCTTTTCCTGCTTCTATTCTTGCTGGGACCTGCACCTCACTTCACACATGCCTTATAAAGCACCTAGTGTATGTCCTCTTTGGAAGGGACAAGGAGGAAATGACTTCTTTTCTTTTCTTTCTTCTTTTCTGTTCTCTTTTCTTCTTTAAGGAATTTATTTATTTATTTATTTATTTATTTACTTACTTACTTACTTACTTATTTACATTCAAGTTAGTTAGCATACAATGTAGTCTTGGCTTCAGGAGTACAACCCAATGATACATCTCTTACATATGAAACCCAGTGCTCATCCTGAAAAGTGCCCTCCTTAACACCCGTCACCCATTTAACCCACCTCCCCACCCACCACCCTTTCCAGCAACCCTCAGTTTGCTCTCTATATTTAAGTCTCTTATGGTTTGCCTCTCCCTCTGTTTTTAACTTATTTTTCCTTCCCTTCTCCTATGTTCATCTGTTGAGTATTTCAAAGTCCACATGAGTGAAATCATAGGATATCTGCCTCTCTCTGACTGATGTCTTTCACTTAGCATAAATCCCACCAGTTCCATCCACACTCTTGCAAATAGCATGAAAAAGAATGAAATCTTGCCATGTGCAAAAATGTGGAATTAATGATTTCTTTAGAATAGATAACATCTAAGGAAGGACCAGGTGAGAATGACCCACTGAAGCCATCATACGTGTATTCCAGACAACTGGAGCTAGACACCTTGATTCCAACATCTCAACGCCAAGACCCCCTCCACCCCCGGCTCCAAGGAATAACACCTGGACCCTCATTTGACTCCTGGATGCCTGGGTGCACAGGTACACTAGACCACAATCTTCAATATCAACCCCAGACCCTGAGCAAAGATGAGACTCTCTCTCATTTCCTTTCTGAGTCTCCCAGACACTCTGTATCCACACTCTCTCTCTACCTTCAATAAACTGCTTTCACCTCCTGCTGGCTCAAGTTTGATTTCTATCCTGCAAACATCCAGGGACCCTCTTGTCTGGTCGTGTGTGACCCCCTCTCAGTCCCTGGATATGGCCTTCTGGGATCACTTGTATATATTAAGTTGGAAGATACAACATATAAACTCCAGCAAATTGACCACGTGTTAGAGAAAAATGAGACTTTAACTGAGAACAACAAAAAAAAAATACTTAAAATAAATCCTGAAGAATACCAATATTAAGAATTATAAAACAGAGATAAGTCTAAAAGAGACTTATGAGTGTGTACTCCCTTCTCCCCAAAAAAAATGTTTCAAGGGAGACAGCAGAATTTGGAAATAAAGATAAATGATGAGTAAGACAAAGACGGAGGAGCAACTAGCTTTTTTTTTAAAGCAGTAAAGTCATTGGAGCCTTTTAGAATTACTTTCAGAAACTGAAACCAATTCTAAAAATTGAGTGGGGGGTGCCTGGGTGGCTCGTTCAGTTAAGCATCTGACTTCAGCTCAGGTCATGATCTTACACTTCATGGGTCTCTGGTTCATAGTTCAAGCCCCACGTCAGGCTCTGTACTGACAGCTCAGAGCCTGGAGCCTACTTTGGATTTTGTGTCTCCCTCTCTCTGTCCCTCCCCTGTTCGTGCTCTCTCTCTCTCTCATAAACAAATAAATGTTAAAAAATTTTTTTAGAAAAATAAAGAATTGATTGGGAAACAGCAATAGTGGATATAGCAATGTAGCTCATGATTTAAAGACGATCAGAGGTTTATTTCAGCATAGTTTACCTAAATTAAACAATATCTATCTTAAACAATACTGGGGTTGAAAATCTACAAGAGAACAAAAAAGAACTACAAGCATTATAATTTTGAGGTATTAAGGTGAGGGAGCCTTCAGTGCCCACGCAGGATTGTTAAGCTTTTATAGCCTATTTTATCCTATTGGATTTTTAGGCTGTAAAAGTTAAACAAAGGTCCATTGACTGATGAATCATAAAATAGATGTAGTCACACACATATATACACACAATGGAATATTACTTGGCAATCAAAAAGAATGAATTCTTGCTATTTGCACCAACGTGGATGGAGCTAGAGGGTACTATGCAAAGTGAAATAAGGAAGAAAAAGACAAATATCATATGATTTCACTCATATTTGGAATTTAAGAAACAAAACAGATGAACATAAGGGAAGAGAAGGAACCGTAAAATAAAAGCAGAGAGGGAGGCAAACCATAAAAGACTAATACAGAGAACAAACTGAGGGTTGCTGGAGGGGAGGTGGGTGGGGATTTGGGTATGTGGGTGATGGGCATTCAGGAGGGCACTTGCTGGGATGAGCACTGGGTGTCATATGTAAGTGATGAATCACTAAATTCTACTCTTGAAATCATTATTAAAATCAATGTTAACTAACTTGGATTTAAAAAAAAAATAAAACAGGTTTCACAGCCTAACATTAGTGGAAAAGAAAGAGAAATTTTACGTTTTCATGTGAGCTTGTTGAAGGAGGTAGAGCCTCTTTGTTTCTAGCTCTCCTGTAAAGTAGTAGGCACAGACAGCTACGGAAAGTAGTGGGAAGGAAGAGGACCAGTTATTTTTAGGAAAGAGTGTCCAACTAGAGTCTATGGAGAAAGCGAGGGATCGCTGATTTGGAAAATGTAGGAGGATTACTGCAGTCATGAATCTCAGGAGAATTTCTTTTTCTTTCTATTTTTTTTTAATAGTCTGGGAGTGGGTAACCTTTTAACCACCCTGAAAAAAACATATAGAACAAACAAAAAACATATATAAACACACAGCAGATAAACTGTTACCTTGATCCATGTTAAGTCATAGTACAAATACTCAAAAGAAAGTAAGGTGGTCTGGGGTCCATTTTTCAGCAAACCCTCAATAATTAACATTTTAGGCTTTTGTATTTTTAAACATATAGATTCAATAGCCAAATACTGGCTATTAGGAAATTCAAGGCTCTCTAAATTCATTATTGGAACTCAAAACATCATTCTATCTGCTGCATCTATCACTTCTATTGCCTTTTTGAATGCATATAATTTAGAGGATGAGGGAAAAATGAATAAAAAAAGTGACTGAATTTCAAGATTTCATATTAGCCTTAGGATAATTTTCATTGCTGACAGAATAAGATCACAAAAAGATATTACTTCAAGGTTAAATTAAATGAAGTAAAGATGCTAGTCCATAAGAATGTTCCTTGTGTGAAGAAAGAAAAAAAAAATAACACTAGGGTGGGATGTGATAGTGAGTTCTCATTGTAGTTTATATTATGACCCTTTTAGGGTTTTGTTGGAGCCCAGGTTCTGGTGCAAAGACCTCCGTCTGTCTTTTAATCATGGTTCTACTACTGGTCAGCAATGAAATAGGAGACAAGTTACTTAAAATACTGCATCTACAAAATGGGTTAATAATAGTACCTCAATTAATGAAGCTAATACAGATAAAGTGTTTTGCAGACTGCCTGGCATGCAGTGAGTATTCATTCAATAACTTGGAAATTGTTATCAAACCAGTGGTGGTTACATGCTACTCATTCTCCCAACTCATATAAGATTTATTGGATAATATGACATAATGACATAATATAAGTAATAAGTTCTTGTAAAGTTTGTGTGTTTGTTTATAATGTATTCAATGTATTATTAATACCTGACATGTGAAAATTTCATAGAACTTTAAGATTAACAGCAATAAACTCTATTTCATTAATAAATCTTAATTTTTCATGTGTGAAATGCTGAGAGATTAAAAAAAAACCTAAAATCTAAACCCCTGAGACTAAAGAGAAATGCTATGATTTTTCCCTAAACTGAGCTACTTATTTTTTTTTGAAATATACAAGGAAAAAGAGCTATAAATTCTCTACTTATTGTGTGATTTATGCTGTGATAACTTGTGCTCTAGAGAACTTTTAGGATACTTACTGAGCCATGTCCTTTCAAAATAGCTCAATTATTATATGTCTAGGGTTAAAATTTTCTGGAATACTAAGTATATTTCCAAATAAGATTTGAAAATGTCTTACTGTTAAAGGATTTTATATCTATATAATTTTCATAAAATATAGCTATGCAAAAATACCTTTAAAAGAGAATGCATATGTGAATGACTACATGATTTTATATGTGTGCCGGAAATCATAAGTCAGATTCTTTCCTGATGAAGCCATTTCTCTAGTTGACAACTGTCAAAGCCATCTCAAAAACCCATGAATATTAAAGCACTGTTCACTGGCACATTTGGCATTTTGAAGTCAGGCAAATAGAACTCATGAAATATGAAACGAGTGCTCCATGTCGCTTTGTAGAAAATGTTGCCATTAAGATGATGTATGAGGAAATTCACACCTTCATCTGCTGGGCGTGCTCAACTGTATTTTCAATCAACTGTATTACTTTGCTTTGATAGTGTTACCATTGGATTATATCCTCCTTCTTCTTGGCTTTAAGAGATCCCAAAGCCAGGCTTAAGTGGAAATTGTTTAATTATTTTTGTTTTAAACACAAGTGCATTATGTTACTAGTTATTTTATAACAATTAATAGAGTATAAAGTCTTTCTATTTTAGCTCTTAGTATTAGGTCAGGAATGTTCCTAGGTACACACCATTTTCAGTTTTTATTCTTCTATTACTACTTTGTGGAGTTCAAGTTTATTAGAAAATTGTGATATATTCCTTTATATTCTAGCCTCAGAAAAACATGTCCTGACTACATTTTTGCATGCTTAGTGATATTACAGAGTTGTCTATTAACTTTAAAACTATATCCTTTCCAGACATAAAGATTTTTAGTTTGTAATTATTTGGAAAAAGCAATTCATTTTATTTTATCTAGTCTGTACTATTATGAAACACAAAGATGAAAAAAGTTCTCACCCTAATAAAAGGATGTGTGAATATATAACAGACATATTAAGTCTTAAAATTTACTTTTTGTTCAAATGCAAAATTGTATATACATCACAATAAATATCAAGATAGCCAGTTAGTGCAGTAGTTAGGAATTGTACATATTGCAAAGATACATAAGACATTTTAATCAATATTCTATAGAGATTTTGTCTGCAACTCTTTACATTTTACAGCGTGAAGTCTTAAGATTATTTTCCTTTAAAATAGAACATATTCTTGACTGTTGGTGCAACAAAAGATATTTGAGACAGTACACACATGATTATAGAATCTGCATCTTCAGTTCCATACTCTCCTTTTTGCATAATTAAGTATTCATAATTAAGTTATGAATTTCTGAATGTAATATTTCATTGTAATGTTATCTGCGTAGTTTCTTTTTCTTTTTTAGAGAGAGAGCATGAGTGGGGGAGAGGGAGAGAGAATCCCAAGCAGGCTCCACTCTCAGCACGGAGCCCAATTCAGGGCTCTAAGTCAAGTCTGTGACATGATGACTTGAATCAAAATCAAGAGGCAGATGCTCAACCAACTAAACCACCCAGGTGCCCCCATAGTTTCTTTTTTTTTTAATATTAAATTTATTGTCAAATTTGTTTCCATACAACACCCAGTGCTCATCCCAACAGGTGCCCTCCTCAATGCCCATCACCCACCCTCCCTTACCTCCTACTCCCCATCAACCCTCAGTTGATTCTAAGTTTTTAAGAGTCTCTTATGGTTTGGCTCTCTCCCTCTCTTTCTCTCTCTCTCTCTCTCTCTCTCTCTCTCTCTCTCTTTTTCTTCCCCTCCCCCATGGTCTTCTGTTAAGTTTCTCAGGATCCACGTAAGAGTGAAAACATATGGTATCTGTCTTTCTCTGTATGACTTATTTCACTTAGCATAATGCTCTCCAGTTCCATCCATGTTGCTACCAAGGGCCATATTTAATTTTTTCTCCTTGCCACCTAGTATTCCATTGTGTATATAAACCACAACTTCTTTGTCCATTCATTGGTTGATTTAGGCTCTTTCCATAATTTGGCTATTGTTGAAAGTGCTGCTATAAATATTGGGGTATAAGTGCCCCTATGCATCAGCACTCCTGTATCCCTTGGGTAAATTCCTAGCAGTGCTATTGCTGGGTGATAGGGTAGATCTATTTTTGATTTTTTGAGGAACCTCCACACTGTTTTCCAGAGTGGCTGCACCAGTTTTCATTCCCACCAACAGTGCAAGAGGGTTCCTATTTCTCCACATTCTCACCAGCATCTATAGTCTCCGGATTTGTTCATTTTAGCCACTCTGACTGGCGTGAGGTGATATCTCAGTGTGGTTTTGATTTGTATTTCCCTGATGAGGAGTGACGTTGAGGATCTTTTCATGTGCCTGTTGGCCATCTGGATGCCTTCTTCAGAGAAGTGTCTATTCATGTCTTCTGCCCATTTCTTCACTGGATTATTTGTTTTTTTGGGTGTGGGGTTTGGTGAGTTCTTTATAGATTTTGGATACTAGCCCTTTGTCCGATATGCCATTTGCAAATATCTTTTCCCATTCTGTCAGTTGCCTTTTAGTTTTGTTGATTGTTTCCTTTGCAATGCAGAAGCTTTTTATACTGATGAGGTCCCAATAGTTCATTTTTGCTTTTAATTCCCTTGCCTTTGGAGTTGTGTCAAGTAAGAAATTGCTACGGCTGAGGTCAGAGAGGTCTTTTCCTGCTTTCTCCTCCAGAGTTTTGATGCTTTCCTGTCTCATATTCAGGCCCTTTATCCATTTTGAGTTTATTTTTGTGAATGGTGTAAGAAAGTGGCCTAGTTTCATTCTTCTGCATGTTGCTGTCCAGTTCTCCCAGCACCATTTGTTAAAGAGACTGTCTTTTTTCCATTGGATAGTCTTTCCTGCTTTGTCAAAGATTAGTTTCTTAAAATAAAAGTGATTTAGTAACCTTTTGCTTGTTTGTAAATCCAAGAGTCTGTGAAACTTGTATTGATTGGGCATATGTAAGATAGCTTTATTTTTGTGTGTGTATCAAATCACAGAGTCTGGCTTCAAAAGAAAACTAAGTTCAATATACGACCAAAGTACCTGTGCTGAATATTCTAATTTAAAGGTGGAGGGCATGCTCCTATTCATTTCCAAACTGCATGAGTGGGCACACACGCATGCACACACGCAAATGTGAACATGCACACACACACACACACACACACACACACAGAAAATTTCTGTTGGGGAAGAACAGGAATCCAGGTATGTTCTAGAATTATAGTTTATTTGCCTGCTTCTATGTCATATAATAAAACACATAAAAAGGAGATCAAGGCTGTGGCCAATTCTTCAAGGTGCCTTATTAGTAAACAGCTCTGAGAGAACAGCATGATAAAGGGTCCTCTGGAAGCTGTGGCCTCTCAGGCACAAAGAAGGTTAGCTGAGGAGAAAGTCAGGACATGGCTTTATGGAGTAACCTATATAAATTTATTACTTTACACATATAAGGAAATTAGAGGGTTTGAAACAAAATCTCTTAAAAGAACTATGCCTCGATAGGACAGTAAAACATCTTCCTTAGGCCCTGACAATTTATTGGAGACAGTGCTTTGAGCAGCAGTATTAAGGTCGTGCTGAAAAAGTAATTTCAGATCGTCCAACTGATATAATCTACTATGTTTACAGTTATTCATGGAGTTGGCAGGCTGAAGCTGCTTGTAGTAAAATAAGAAGGATCTTAGGATGTAGGTAGAAAACAATTCAGGAGTCTCCAAACAGCTCATTAGTATCCCCTGGAAGACTTATTCTTGACCTATCTAGTGGGTCAGCAAACATTTTCTGTGAAGGACCAGATGATACAGGCTCTGTCACAACTAGTCAGCTCTGCCTTGTAGTAAGAAAATAGTCATAGAAAACACAAGTGAGTATGTGTGGCTCTTTTCTGGTAAACTTTGTTTATGGACAATTTAAATGTCATATGATGTTCTCATGTCACATAATATTAATTATTTAAAATTTTTTCAACTGTTTAAAAATGTAAAAGTCATCCTTATTTCATGGGCCATACAGAAACAGGTGACAGGTCATAGTTTGCCAACCTCTGGACTAATCTAGGGCAAGGTTTTCTGGGAAGGAACAGTTCCTTAGATCCTCTTAATTTATGTAGCAGGTAACTTAGTCTGGTATGGGAACCCAGACATTCTACTTTTTTAGTAATGTAATAAATAAGTCACAGAAACTCTAAATTATAAAATCTCTCCAGATATTTATATAGAAGGTACTCTGATATCCATGTATGTCCTCCAAACTACAGGAAAAATTTTTACATATTTATATTTATAGAATAGCTTGCTGTCATTATGGAACACAAGCATTTTGATAAGTGTTCTCTTGAACGTGACAAAGAATATATGTTCCTTCTAGAAACTAAGAGTTTCTCTCAAAAATCACAGTTGTATACATACACACACATATGTAATAAAGTTGTTTGGAATGACTAGCTCCAAAGGAGATAAGCCATTAGAAGACAACTGACTTTACAGAGGATAGGATTATACATTAAAGGCAGATTGAAGCAACTCTCGTACTAGTTAGAGAAGCTAACCACTTTATAGGAGGTCTAAGAGTTAGTATCTACTTAGTATTTGGTTAGTAGTATTTGGAGTTCTCCACAATTTTGACATAATACAATAATAAAGTGTTTTTCTAATTTCTTTGGTTTCCCCCAATTAGATTTTAAAAAGAAAATCTAAGGACGATTTAAGACCTGAAAAAAAAAAGTCATTCAATGGTGATTAAAGCCCACTATGAAGTTAAAAGACACAAACAAAAAAACTTTTTCTGACAGAGGTAGACATTGTTTTTCCACAGCTGATACCATGCGTGTCATAATTTAATCTATTTCCATTTTCCAGAAAAAAGCCTCAAATACGGCACTTCCAAAAGTTGTGATCTGAGGATAAAGCAGTAATGGCTGTGTCAACATTGTAAAACACTATTAGTATCAAAAGACAGCATGCTGTTTATACCTAAACAGCAGCTAGGGCAGACTTACGAGTCTGGAAAAGATCCAAAAATTGTGCTTTTAGACATGTTTATGTAGGGAAATCTATGCAACAACACAGATAAGAATTAAATATCCATTTAGTACTCACCTTTTATCCCAGTCAAATTATAATTAATGACATCATTCTCATTAGAGCTTAAGTATGACTTTCAAGATCGATCCTTTAGTATTGTGTAACAAAATACAATGGCTCCCCTTCCCTTTATCTTCCCTCCAATAAGGAAACTGACAGGACTTTAAATGATTCTTAATTTATTATGAACAACATTCACATTTTAGATCTTCTGATCACTGATAACTTTGACAATTACAAAACTTATTTTGTCTCTTTAAAATTGTAAATGAGAAGTTTGCATTTTAATATTAATTTCAAATTTCAATCATCAAACTGACTTTCAGATTGCTTCTGCTTAAGTTAATACAATATTCAAAATGTGCATGAACCAAAATGCTTTCTTCTAATTTGCTTTCATTAGTACATTTGTAAAAATATTTTTATACTCAACCAATCTTATCAATTTGTTAAATACTTTGCTCATTTTTTGGCTTTGTGAGAGGAAATTTTTTTTTTCCTTTCCTTTTTGGTCGGTGATTTCATTTGACTAAGGAGCGATACTGACTGAGACATTCCACTGAAGAAAGATGGCGCTTCTATGGCATTGAAAGATGGGAGTATAACCTTAAATGATTTAGCTCTGTATTTTGGCATCAAGAAGCTCTAATTCCATTTTCAGATAAAATAAGTCTTCAAGTTATTATATCCAATATAAACATCCATCTGTGGTACTTTATATATAAATTATTACTTTGAAAAGAACTGAAATTAAGATTTCAACTTGCCTGAACAGAATCTCATTTCCTTGAAATACAGTAGAAACAGTATTTCAAGGAAATGAGATTCATCTTCACACTGAGGCAGAGGACTTGAATGCCAGAGCACGTGGCTGCCCACCAGATGGTGGAGATAGGTTGATATGTACAAAGTATTAAAGGAAGGTGGACATTCCTACAAAAATAATGTTTTTTTTAATACTTTGTTGCCACTCAATAAACATAACCTCAACTAACTCAAGATGTTAGATTTTATCTGTCTAGCCTTAAAGCAGTGACAAAGGACTTCATTAATTTTAAGCAGCACATTCTTTTTTTTTAAGCAGCACATCCTTAAAATTTTATATGGTATACTTTTGCACTATCAAAAGTAACGTTTTTTTTTTTTTAGAACACACATAATTAATCAATGTGTTTTTAGAACACATGATTAATCTAAAACCTTCCCATTTGATACTTTATTTGGAGTTTATTTTCCATTCCTCCCTACAGGCATGTTTAAAGGCTACGGAAATTTATTTCAAGAGCATATTGGTCTTTGGTGAATAAAAAGTAAAAATGTTTCAAATCATCTTTGTTTGACATTTCTCAGATACTTCAGGCACTGAGAACTACATGTGGATCCCTTCCCATCAGATTAAGAGTCCTCGATTTGTCATATTGACACATGGCTGGAAGCATAAAATGAAATCAGAATCATGGAGGTGAATCAGGCATTTGTCTGCTGATCTTGGTCATAACTACAGCTCTTGCCTTCATCAAGCTTGGAAACAGAATGGAGAGTCTAATCCGAGGCTGCTCAGGTAGGTCTTCACCCAAAAATTGCTTTAACAAAGCGATCCTCTGCTTGATATCAACAGGACACTTGGAGACTGTCAGCATTTATTTTACATAAACTTTATTTATATCTACTTTATTTCCAGGTAGTATAAAAATAAAACACATTAAAGTAGATATATTTATACAAATATACATAGAGACACATACATTTTTTTTTCTTTTCCATGTTTTTAAGTTCCTTACAACATTGCTTTAATCCCAGCCTAGAAAGGTACCAGGGTACCCTCATGCCATCCCTGATTGCTTGGCGGGCTTTCACGATTCTATGCCGAGAAAATTTACCTTATTCTTATATTACCTAATTCTTATATTACCTAATATAACATATTAAATATTATATTTATTTCTCAATTAGAATTATTGTCTTTTTCTAAGCTGGAATAGAGTAGGATAGTGAAAGACTTGCATTTTCTAATATTTCCCTGATTTCAGCCAATCCATTTCATCAATTCCTTAAATGCTGAGAGGAAATCTCTTATCAAATTCACTACATATTTGCTGAAGATGGTACTTAATATTGTCCATTTTATAATCTTAAAAAAATTATTACCCAACAAACAGTTTTATATTTTGTACTGCCAAAGTAAATTACTATTCCTCATGGATTTTGTGACATAACTACTTCCAATCTCTTTGTATCTTTCTTACTATGGTAGCTTCAACATCGTCACTCTACTCTGCATCAGTACTAAATGTATTCTTTACAAAAAAATGTGTCCATGTTTATTCTTTCAAACTAGAAAAATAATTTAAATATTATATAATTGAAATAAAATATTTCAATTTACTTACCAATTATGATTTATATAGGTATCAGTAACCTCTGTAGTTTATAGAAAATATTCAAATAAACACATTGCAATGTTACATGGGTACATACAAAATTTATGCAGATTGAGTCAATCCATTGACACCAAATGGATCAAAGATGTGTAAATATGTAATACTGAAATGAAGCATGTGCCCAAACTGTGTATTACATGCAACACAATATCTTGCATGATGTAATAGTTACAGTGAAACAGTCTCATCAAAATAATAGAATACTATAGATTTCTTATGTTTTTTATTTTTTTATTATTATTATTATTTTTTTAATTTTTTTTTCAACGTTTATTTATTTTTGGGACAGACAGAGACAGAGCATGAACGGGGGAGAGGCAGAGAGAGAGGGAGACACAGAATCGGAAACAGGCTCCAGGCTCTGAGCCATCAATCAGCCCAGAGCCTGACACGGGGCTCGAACTCACGGACCACGAGATCGTGACCTGGCTGAAGTCGGAGGCTTAACCGACTGCGCCATCCAGGGGCCCCTTCTTATGTTTTTTAATTTAAATTTAACATAACTTAGAGGAAAAACTCAATTCCTCTGCTGAGCCCAACATATTTTTACTGCTCAGTTCGCTGCATGTGGCTACAGATGATTGTACTGGACAATGCAGATAATTAGAATCTGTATCTTTATGTCTCCCAAACTAGTAATCTTTCTACTATAATGTGCTTAATATCTGTCAATAGAAGATCCAGACATTATTGGTGGCGTCAAAGCAAGAGACTGTGGGAATGTAGAGTTAACCATTCCAAATGAAATTATATACAGTAATTTTTTTTGAGATACAAGCAGGGATTAATTTAAAAATCACAAAATTCCTGAATTTATGAATCCTACTATAAGGGGCTTAATTGTAAAAAGTGCAGCACTGTATATAATAGATAACCATGGGATTCTATTCAGTGAGTGAGCTAATGACCTAACTTAGGTACACTTGATTGAAAAACATACTCTAGAAAAAAGCATTATGTAATTTATTAAAATTTTTAATATTTGCCTTTACTAAAGGCTAAGCAGTTGAATTGTCTGCCTTCTATTTTAATCTCATCTGAATTTAAATCTAACAATGTTCTGACTCCTTTTGTCTGACTGTGATACTCTTGCTCTTGGTCTGAATGACGGTTCCAAGTCAATATTCTACTCTAGAAAAAAGGATTTAATTAACAGAAGGCTAAATATTTGTTTCTTCATCTTACCTATTTTCTCCTGAAAATTTAAATGTCTTCCTGTAAACCTCTGTAATTAGTCTAAAAAACACACACAAGAAAAATCTGCTCACTTATTTAGTATAATTCTACTTTGATTCTGCATAAATCAAGGTTCTGTAGCCCAATAAAACAGCAATATGCTGAACCAATATTTAGCAGTTGGGTTACTGAATTCTTATTGCTTGATTAGTATATTGATTTCAAGCTAACAGGAGATGAAAACACAAAATTTTAAACTCGTGTTAAAAATACAAGTTTTTTTATTTTTTTAAAACCCTCTCATGCCATTTAGGTCTCAATCATTCCCATTTTTTATGATAAAATAGTCCATAATAAATACTTTCACGTTCCTCTATTTTTTAATATTTCCTTTTGAAGCCAATAATAGCTCTAGGCAGTCTTCTGTGATTAATGACGAAGGCAGTGGCCTTTGTGTTACAACGTTGTATTGCTACTGGAAGTTTTCAAGGTCATTATTTCCTTCAGCAGAGTTCAAAGTAAGTTAAATTTTCATAAAACATGACCTGTTTTTTTTTTTGAGAGGTACAATACTTGTTTTATGAGAGCCCATTTTAATGAAAAGAAATGCATAGAAAATTTCCCTCTGAATATCAGATATCTTATTCAACTCGGAATGCTATTGGAAAACTTTTTCATGACTGAAGAAAAAAAGATCAATATTCTTCAGGAGCTCCTTATTATGGAAACATTATTTCCTTTACTAACATTACTTGCAAAAGTCAGAGAAGTATCTTAACCTATCTAAATGATAATCTATTGGTATCCGATGTGCCAATAAAAATCAAGCGGTGAAGAATTGAGGGTCACTTTAATTGAAAGCTTCAGTAGCCACCCAGTCGCCATCATATGATTGATATGAAATTAATTATATTCATTGGAAGGGTTTGTCTTGGATTGAGAATTTTGTTTCCAAACGTTACTTACTTTGCAACAGTCTGATGGATATCAAGTGGATAGGGGTGCCAATGGGGATGGGGTTCCATCAAAGCTGAAACCTGTTCATTTAGATAGAAAGCAAGGAATGAAGGGAGGAAGGAGGAAAGAAGAAAGGAAGGAAAGAAAGAAGGAAGTGAAGGAAAGAAGACAACTAGCATCTCTGTATGGATGTTTTCCCTCCTTATTTAGTACTTTAGCCTACTTCTGATGTACTTCCAAATATTTCCAACACTATATTATCATTTGAAATAACCACAGTTCACTAAACACTTTTGTGGTAAAATGGTCTTCTAAATAATATAATAAAAAGTAATTGGCACTAATTACCCAGAATTTTATTGTAATTCATTCAATGCAAATGGAATTTTCTTTAGAAGTACTATAAGCCAAGTACTTTTCTTTTGTCATACACTGAAATTTGAGAGGTGTTTTATCTGTATATCTAATTCCTCTTTAATATCTACCATAATAGGTTATATTTGTCAGTTTCTCCATCATAAATTTTTCCTTCTACTTCTGTCAATCTGTTACTATTCCATAAAGAATCACTTAGAAGATTTACTAATTAAATTTGGCTGAGAAACAAGCCTTTTAAAACAGTAATAATTTCTACAATCCAAAAGAAATATATGTTTGTCCTGAACAATCTAAGCATAGGAAAGATGAATATAAGAAAAGGCAAGTCCAACAACTAAAATATGTTTTATATTTTTTTTATTTCTTCTTCTCCATTGATTTTTATTGTCTATAAGAGATGATGATGTAGGGGTGCCTGGGTGGCTCAGTGGGTTAAGTGTCCGACTTCGGCTCAGGTCATGATCCCACGGTTTGTGAGTTCGAGCCCCACATTGGGCTCCCAGCTGACAGCTTGGAGCCTGGAGCCTACTTCGGATTCTGTGTCTCCTTCTCTCTCTGCCCCTCCCCAACTTGTGCTCTGTCTCTCTATGTCTCTCAAAAAGTAAATAAATGTAAAAAAAAAAATTTAAGAGATGATGATGTCATCTAAACTTATTATGTGGTAATCATTTCACAATATATGTAGGTCAAACCTTTTCGTGTGTGTGTGTGTGTGTGTGTGTGTGTGTGTATACAAAAGTATTTTCAGTGCTACAATAAATTACAACAAGTTCAATGGAAACATAGAGAAAGAGGAGAACTAATTGTCTAGTGAAATGAAGAATTCGTGCACACCTTGACATTTACTATTGGCATGAGGATCTAAACAGAATGAAACAGGGTACTTAGGATAGTGGCAAAATGACAGGCATATCAGGGATTGAGATTAGCCTGGTAGCTTAATTACAGTTTTTATGATTGGATTGTACTAGAAAAGGGCTATAACAAATTCTTAGAAAAACAAAGGTATTGAAATTTTGACCACTAGTCTCAGGGATTTGATCTCTATAATTTTAAGCATTTGGAAGCCACCAAAAAAATTGAGCAGAGAGTGATGTAAGTATACTTGCATTATAATACAAAACTTGCAGCCATAACAAATGAGGAAATCCTGCCATGTGCCACAATATGGAGGGAACTTGAGGGCATTTTGCTAAGTGAGGAAAGTCAGACAGATACTGTATGATCTCATTTATATGTGAAATCTAAAATAAAAACAATTTGCGGTAATGAGGGGTGAAAGGGGTAGGCAGGATGGAGGAAAGTGGTCAAAGGTACAAACTTCGAGTTATAAGGTAAGTAAGTTCTAGGGATGTAACGTACAACGTGAGGACTATAGTTAATACCTCTGTATGATATATAGGAAAGCTGTTAATAAAGTATCTCCTAAGAGTTCTCACTGTGAGGAGAAAATTTTTTTCTTTCTTCTCCATTTTTTTATTGTGTCTATACAAGATGATGATGTCATCGAAACTTATTGTGTGGTAATCATTTCACAATATATGTAAGTCCAACCTTTATGCTGTACACCTGAAACTCATACTGTGACCTATGTCAATCACATTTAAATAAAACTGGGTGGGGGGGGAAGAAAAATTCCATGGGTTTACATGTTTCTCTAAAGGAGACAGGTTGGGACTATATAAATTACCAAAATGTAAAGATGGCCAAAACTGTATTTAAAACATTCATTGCCCAATATGATACCCAACACTATTTATATACGCACATGGATGAATTAGGATTTTGCCTGTAAAAATACATCGACTGCTATGGGTAAATTTTAAAAACCTGTAGGTAGGCTTCAGTAAGAAAAGAGAAATGTAATTAATGACTGAATGAGACATCTGCAGAGTAAGAAATGAGGCACACAGCATCACACTCAAATGGCAAGAATTTCAATTAAATAAGAAAGAATAAAGAAAGGAGAGGAGAGCAGATTATAGGAGAGCAGAGGAGCAATAAGCCAATCCCAGCAGGGGGCAGTAAAGAAGACAAAGAACTGTCCCTATCCACACCAAAGGCTCAACATTCCAGAGCAAGCAGCCTCCATGTGCTGTGTGCAAACCCCTGGAGAGATTTAGTTGTCAGCTGCTTCCCAAATGTATTGGAAATTTTCACTGAAGGAATTGAGAACTTAGAAGTGTTCTTTTATCACATAATAGAAATTCCTAAGGGTACAAGTGGATGCCATTTAAGGCAGAAAATAGTTAAGAGTGTGAGATTGTAAAAGAAGGTAGAAAACATGGGAGGGGCATGGTTCACCCTAGAAGAACAGTGGTATGGGACTTGTTCTAGACAGCAGAGAGTATAAAGGGAGCTCTCAGGTTGTGGCCAGTGGTTGGATGTTCTTTATTTCTGTGGTGACAGTGTGTAGGTGGCAGCAAATGTACTTTCATTGTATCTCATCTTTGCAGCAGAAGACAGGTGAGCAAGTCCTTATGATGGTCTATGGTGGGCATCAGAGAACAGTAACTCTCATGGCCCTGAATGGGTAGAAGTTTTACAGTTTAGGGATCTTGGAATTACAGAGTTTATGTAACTTGATGAAGGCAATAGTTACCGATGATGCTCTATTTATCTTTATTATCCACCTGCCATTGCATATCAGTAAACAGAGGCTGAAGATACAAAGCCCTTCCATTTTTTCAAGTTACTTAGCAAGGCCTCACTTCACAATTAAATGAGCATGCATCATCTCCTACTCTGTTCCACTGTGGAAAATGCATTTAGTCTTTAAAATCCAGGGGTGCCTGGGTGGCGCAGTTGGTTAAGCGTCCGACTTCAGCCAGGTCACGATTTCGCAGTCCGTGAGTTCGAGCCCCGCGTCGGGCTCTGGGCTGATGGCTCGGAGCCTGGAGCCTGTTTCCGATTCTGTGTCTCCCTCTCTCTCTGCCCCTCCCCCGTTCATGCTCTGTCTCTCTCTGTCCCAAAAATAAATAAACGTTGAAAAAAAAATTCTAAAATCCAATATAAATTTATCTCTCTCCTTGATGCTTTCTCTGTCCCTTAAGAAGACATTTTTTCTTTTCCTTGTATTTTAATTAAGTTTCTTACACTTCTGTTGTTGATTGTATTTTATTCCTTATAATGACCCTACATCCTAAATTCTAATAAAGGCACTGTCAATTACAGGATATAAAATTGATTTTTGTGACTAGATGTTTTGGAGAATAATATATACAGGGAAAGGATTTTATCACATGCATGTTTTCCTAAATTTCAAGAATGACTCGATTTTAAAAATAAAAGTGCCCTATAATCTATGCCCATCCCAAGATAGTAGATCTGAGTCTACTTGAATTTATCCTGTTCAGTATAATACCTAGTCTCAAGGATTCTTGAAATAAAAGCCAAGTCAGACTTTCTCATGGTCCTTCCATTTGAAGGAAATAGAAAACAAATCAAAAAGGCACAGATCTTCAGGACACATCTATACTCCCTTACAAACTCCTTGCCTACCTGTTATCTATTACTAAACCTTGATTATTTCAAGCTAGGGTTTAACGCCCTTCCAGACTTGGTCCCAAACAGCTTGCCTCCTCTACACACTTCGGTTTCCAGACCAACATTTTGGTTTTAATTTCAAGGCAGCACATCATTGTATATAACAGTTTGGAGTCAGAAATTTCTGGTTCAGTGTCTTGAATACTCCATTCTTGCATATGTGACCTTGTCAAGAAGACTATACTATATCTGTGTCTATCTCTAGGCCAGAGATAATAATAGCATATACCCCATGTATGTCTTGTGTTGATTAAAGCACATATTGTGGTATTTATTCAACTAATATTTGAGTTCAGACAAAGTGTCAGGCTCTGGGTTGTAATTTCTCTATTAATCAAAAACTTCCATAATTTTGTTCACAGAATGGGAAATTAATGTCCTCATAAGAACCATCTCAAATCACAGTTCCTCTATGAAAAATGACCAGTATAACCCTTCTAAAATTATCTCTGAACTCCTAGAAGGTGTTACCTGTGTCAACAGTTTACATTAGGCATTTGTCTGACATTGCTAAGTATCATTTCACACGCATGAGATTCACCTCTTTAATTATAATATTGACTAGTAGAAGACACTGTTAATGTTTCCCTTTCCTTGTACACTATACTCTTAAGAACTAACTTGGAGATAGTGTTAGTAAAGATGTGTTGATCAATAGAGGAATTAAGTGATTTGGGAGGTTTTCTTAAAAGAAAAAGTGGCACTTTTTTTTGGTATTTCAGAAATTTTACTACAAAGCAGTTTGTTTTTACAGACAAGAAAGTCATTTGTATAAAATCCATTCCACTGTTTAGTAAATGCCATTTCTTCCAGGACTCTTTTTTTTCATCTATATTAGTTGGAAATTTAACAGAATTTGGACAAGTGAAATAAGAATGTATGTAGCTGCTGAAGACCATGAAGGCATTGTCCCCAAATAACACTTCCTATTCCATTTCTACTCTGTTTTATGTTCTTCTGTTCTATTCATTTTACAGTAGAGGTAGTCAAAAGTACTACCTAATGTGGCTTTCCTCTAACCTGTTTAAGGTAGCTGTCTACAGCTATTTATAGTCCCGGTAGTATTTGGGGTTAGGAAAAAACCTACGTTTAATGAAAACTTTTCTTACAAAATACAACAAATGTACTCAGAGTACTCATTGCCTAGCTTTAGCTGTCTCCAATGGCAGCTGGTGCTTTTATTACTGTATAAAATATCTGACTGCTTTTGTAATAAAGAAGCTAAAGATCCCACTGCTCTCTTCCTAGGCAAAGGGAGCAATAAAAGTGCCATTTAGTAAACTCTATCCTTTCTAGTTAATAAAATACGCCATGTAGGAAGTGAGAGAATCAGAGTTGATTTGGTCCTCAGAGTCTCCTAGAAAAAAAACAAAAACAAAAACAAAACAGAAAAACTGTATTGTCTCCCTAATTATTTGATTGTTCTGTACACCTTCCAGAATAGAAAATGATTCATCCACAGCTCTCTTCTTTAACACTGCAAGACACATGTGGTCCTTTTGCTCTGTACTGGGAGTGACAGCCACACTGCTTTGTGAAGTTGCTCAGGTTATGGGAGGTCTTGAATTGTGAAATATCTGAGTCAATGGAATGGTTATTTAACTTCCTATTTAAATTCTGAAGAATCTGCACCAATAACAAAACAAAACAAAACACAACAAAACAAAAAACAAACAAAAAAAACCACCAAGACTGGGAGAGCAAGCCACATACAACCTGCTCCGGGCTTAAACAAAAAAATGAAAGCAGGAATGTAAAAAAAAAAAAAATAATGTACCACAAAACCACATTTGTCCAGCCACCATCTATTTGAAATTCATGAAAATTTATATAGGACTTAAAGTGAGGTTTATTTGTACTCTCTTTGAAATAAGGTTTTGCTAATAAGTAAAATCAAGGATTCAGATTTGTTTAACAGACATAAAGTGAGCTTTCCCATATGTCAAAGTGTCAGTTTTAACAAAACAAATGCTAACTGCCAGTGACCGACACAAAGGGGGCACCATTTAGAAATCTTGATTACCTAAGTTGTATGTCAGGACTTGGAAATACCTGTCTAGCTCCAGGCCAGGCTTGGAGCAACATTCCATAAGCCATTTGAACTACAGCATATTAGTGATAGAAGTGGTCTTTCTGGCATCAGACTACCTGGGTGCTAATCACAACTACATCTTTACCAGTGAGGTAAGGATGGACAAATTCCTTAACTGCTTCATCTATAAGATGGGCATAATGACAACATCTATGTCATACATTTGAATGGAGATTAAAGAAAAGGAATTAATATATATATATATATATATATATATATATATATATATATATATAATTCAGTTTTATAAGCACTTGGTATTTATGGATACACACACACACGCACAGAGATCTTCCTTGACTTAAAATGAAGTTATCAGACAAAGGGCTAGTATCCAAAATCTATAAAGAGCTCACCAAACCCCACACCCAAAAAACAAATAATCCAGTGAAGAAATGGGCAGAAAACATGAATAGACACTTCTCTAAAGAAGACATCCAGATGGCCAACAGGCACATGAAAAGATGCTCAACGTTGCTCCTCATCAGGGAAATACAAATCAAAACCACACTCAGATAATCACCTCACGCCAGTCAGAGTGGCCAAAATGAACAAATCAGGAGACTACAGATGCTGGAGAGGATGTGGAGAAACAGGAACCCTCTTTACTGTTGGTGGGAATGCAAACTGGTGCAGCCACTCTGGAAAACAGTGTGGAGGTTCCTCAAAAAATCAAAAATAGATCTACCCTATCACCCAGCAGTAGCACTGCTAGGAATTTACCCAAGGGATACAGGAGTATTGATGCATAGGGGCACTTGTACCCCAATGTTTATAGCAGCACTCTCAACAATAGCCAAATTGTGGAAAAAGCCTAAATGTCCATCAACTGATGAATGGATAAAGAAATTGTGGTTTATATTCATAATGGAGTACTACGTGGCAATGAGAAAGAATGAAATATGGCCCTTTGTAGCAACATGGATGGAACTGGAGTGTGATGCTAAGTGAAATAAGCCATACAGAGAAAGACAGATACCATATGTTTTCACTTTTATGTGGATCCTGAGAAACTTAACAGAAACCCATGGGGGAGGGGAAGGAAAAAAAAAGAAAAAAAAAGAGGTTAGAGTGGGAGAGAGAGCCAAAGCATAAGAGACTCTTAAAAACCGAGAACTGAGGGTTGATGGGGGGCGGGAGGGAGGGTAGGGTAGGTGATGGGCATTGAAGAGGGCATCTTTTGGGATGAGCACTGGGTGTTGTATGGAAACTAATTTGACAATAAATTTCATATAATAAAAAAATGAAGTTATTTCCCAATAAACCCATTTTAAGTTGAAAATACCCTAAAGTGAAAATGCATTTAATACACGTAGTTGACTGACCATCGCAGCTTAGTCTAGTCTGCTTTGCCTGTGCTCAGATCACTCACCTTAGTCTCCAGTTGGGCAAAATCATCTAATGCAAAGCCTATTTATCAGGTGTTGACTATCGCATGTAATTTATTAAAAACTGTAAAGAAAGTGAAAAGCAGAATGGCTGTATGGGTACACAATCATTGTGGACAGCTGGTATATTGCTTGTTTATCCTCATGACTGTGGGACTGACTGGGAGCTGCAGCTTGCTACCACTGCCCAGCATTATAAGTGAGTATCATAGTGCTTGTCACTAGCTTGGCAAAAGATACAAGTTCAAAATTCAAAGTAGGGTTTCTACTGAATGCATATCACTTTCACACCATCATAAAGTTGAAAAATTTTTAAGTCAAACCATCATAAGTTGGGGGCCATCTGTATGTGTGTGTGTGTATATATGTGTATGTGCATATGTATATGCATATATATGTATATATGTGTGTATATGCTTGTTTGTTTATTTATTTATTCATTTATTTATTTATGGAAGATATGGGGCCCCTGGTGGCTCAGTCAGTTAAGCATCTGACTCTTGATTTCAGCTTGGGTCATGATCTTGTGATTCATGAGTTTCAGCCCCACATTGGGCTGTAGGCTGACAGTGTGGAGCCTGCTTGGGATTCTCTCTCCCTCTCTCTCTGCCCCTACCTAGTCTGTGCTCTCTCTCTCTCCCTCTCAAAATAAATAAACTTTAAAAATTAAATATATGTATATCTATCTATCTATCTATCTATATAGTATATTGGATTGTTGCTACATTGCAGCCATTCATTTAAAGGTCCTAATACAAAAAGAATATATATATGTACATGTGTGTATGTATACATATACATATATATATATACATACACACATATACATATAAACACACACATATATGCATGTATGTATATATATCTAAATATATATATATATATATAAATACATGTGTGTAGATGTATATATTTTTTCTATTAGGACCTTTAAATGAATGACTGGAATGTAGTAATAATTCAATGGATTTTTTATATATTTAAATAATTATGTCTTTCTTTTAGTGAAAAAATAGTCATGATATTTTGCTACATTTGTCTCTTTTACTTCCTCCCACACGTGGTGCCCAGTATCATTTGGATTCAAAGGAAAAATCAAAGATGGTCTAGTAGATAAAATCTTGTCTTTTTAACACAAATGAAAAGTATCAGAAAATGGAAGGATTTAGTATATACAGGAAACGTAAAAAAATTGTAGAGTCATAAATACTTTAAGAAATATGTATAAAATTGAGTACATCAAATGCGTCTGAACATTTATGGTATTTCATATCTCTAGCGAAGACAGAGATACCAGAAATATGCTCAATTCTTTCTCCTCATCCCTCCTCCCTTTTTCCCTCTTTCTTTCCTTCCTTCCTTTTTTGGTATACAATTAAAGTATTTTATTAATATTCATGCAACTTTTGTTCATTTTGTTGTTTACATTTACCACCTTCTCACCTCTACTGCATTAAGAGACACTGTGCCACTTCCCTCTAAGGGATGGATGGAGATTTGCAAGTTTGGGGGTTAAAGCTGGGAGTAGCCTGAAGTTGCTCTGTATAATGTAGAAAGTTTCCCAAGACTAGTGGAAGGATGGAAGGAAAAATGAAAAGAAGTCTAGAGCCTGAGAAACAAGGCAATGAGAGAAGGAAGAGCTGAGAAAGATTCTTGCCTGTGCCTTATGGGAAGAAGAGACTCTGCAGAAAGAATGTATTCTGAGGATGACTATTGGTTTGCCCTTGATGGTTTGGTGGAAAACCCTCCCACACTTCCCCTCCAAATCATACAAGAGAATCTACAGGGCTTACTAATATTTTTGGAATGAGCAGCTCATTTTCTTTAAATGAAAAGAGGTGACCGTAGCATAACATATAGAGATGGGGAATCACTATGTTGTACACCTGAAACTAACCTAACAATGTGTGTCAACTATACTGAAATATTAACAAACAAAAAAATCAATCAATAAATTTTTAAAAAGAGGGACTGAATTGAGGTAAGGCAAAAGTAAACCTTTAAATTAAAACAAACAACAGAGTGGATACAGAAACAAATCAAACCAATCATTAGAGATTTCATGTGGATGGAGTATCCAGAAATCACGCACTTGGAACAGTTTTTCCTTTACAAATACTGAAACTTTCACGGTCTTTATATTTTAAACATATTGTTGGGAAAGGTTAAAAGAGTTCATAGGAGCTGCTGCTACACAGTCAGGTACAAACACACACAGGTCATTTGAAAACATGGAACTAGTTTAAAATTGTTCAGGAAATGTGATTTTGTTTCAGTTAACATTTTAAATGTAACAGTTTGGATTCCATTAGAAACTTTGAACTGTTTTGTCTGTGATTTGTGTGTGTGTGTAAGACATCACAGCACATTCATCTAGAGTATATTTTAAATCACCAAATCAAAACATACCTTGATTCTTTTTAGTTGAAACAGCTGACAATTGGTCACAAAATGTAATTATTCTGTTTTATAGAGCTAATTTCATGACCGCATGCAAAAGAATGATTAAAAAAGGTCTAGACACAGCAGAAAAAAAAGAAATCTTAGTTCAGATATAAGAAAATGGCAGGAGTCCAAAGCTCTAGCATTCGAAAAGAAGCTAATAAAAAGATCACAAAGTTACAATTTGACCTTACTTTATTAAAAAGCTGATCAACCTGGAAAGGGGTTGGTATTTAATTTAAAGACAGAAAAGGTGAGAGATATCTGAATATGATCAAAGGGATGCCAATGCTTTTGCCAGATGGGCTGTGTGTTCGTTAAGAATATTTAATAGTCTACACTTAAATGCCTGGAATAGAGGTTTTTTAAGGTCGATGTTTCACTGAAATTTTAATTGAATAATTAGTCTAAATTCTAAACTAGGAAATAAAATGATCTTATTTAAACAGAATAACTGAGGGCACTGGATGATTTTTAATTAGATTGCTAATTGATTTTCTCTTTAATTTTTTTCAATGATTGATTATAGTCCATTCAATTGCAATGCATGTTAATTCCTGCTATTACTTGGTTCCATATATTGAAGTTCATGTTTTTTTCTTCTTTTCTACCTTCCTAATTCACTGTCATGGCTGCTGACAGTTTTTAATAGTACTATGTTACTCAGTTGTGTTGGTCCTGATTAACAGTTGCTATATCTAAACTAAATATGTTTCTTTATGTCAGTTATACTTTATGATCTTTTTAAATCCCATATAGCCTTTAATACTCAATTTAACAAATTTCATAAACACATGGAATATTTTTGATTATTCTTGTTAGCAAAGAAAAACAGAGTCTATATGAATATTATGGAAAGAGGGTAATGCAAATCCTAACAGTTAATACCAATGACTTAATTACATGTTCTCAGGCTTTCTCTATGGGGTGCTCTTATCTTCAGCCAAACAGACACAAAATATGATTTTGTTTAAGGAAGTGAAAATAACTATTCTGGCAGTTTTTTTATTCTCTATCATTGGAAAATGAAAGGTTTTCCTTAATAAAGTTTTTTGCACATAGATGGATTTTCTAGAAAACTGAATTTTATGCCTTTAAATACTAACTTCAAAGTTTATAGCTGTTTTTATGGATATTTAAATAACATGTTCCATCTACTTTCTTGCCTTTTTAACCAGGGAATACTGAACATAATTTAAACTTTTCTTGATGACTGAGGGTCAAAAAATGAATACAAATTATTTTAACCTCCTGCAATTAAAGGGCCTCAGAGGCCAGAAAGTCTTGGATGGTTTATGCTGTGCTGAACTTGGCCATAAAGCTAAGGAACTTATGAGCAATGGTTACACTACAGATAAAGAACTAGAGAGTCAGATTTCTTTTTCTCCATGGGCTTTAGTTTTTAACTCAACCACCACAGCAAGTTTTGATTCTGGAAATCTTCAAAGCTCAGAGCTTATCAGAGGAATGGACATTCACATGTAGGGAGAACAATTCTTATCTACCCTAAAGATGTGGATGTTTGCAAAGCCCAGCCTTGAGTGACAACTGCAAGAAATAGGCAGGTCTGCATTTCAGTTGAGCATCCTTTATAGAAGTTCTCACACTGCATGGGTTAGAGAAATAGGAAGAGATAGAACCAACTAGTAGACGGGTTGATGTTGAATTCAAACTGTTAACAGAAAGCTTCTGCATCTTTAAAAAATCTGCAGCCAATAAGACCGAATTCTTTCTTCAATTACAATGTAAGACCTGATGCTAGAAAGCTAACAGGATTTGTGAAAGCAAATCAGTATATTTCAGAGACGTGACTCCTATGACAGACAGAACCATAAGAAGAAAAGTTTTCCAGATCGTTGCGGGCACTTGGCAGTCATTTAAGCCAAAGCTTTCACTAATTCCTTAGTGAAGAGGAATTCAAATGGAACACTAGAGATACAATTTATGTATTTCTGTTTATTATTTATTCATCCTCCTTGTACATCTCCTGGAAGATACAGATTTTATTGATTTTCATTAGGTTTTAGAATCTCAGTTTAGAACATGTTCTTTATTTGAGAATTTTTACAATACTTTCAGATACACATGTGGGTATGCATGCGCATGTATATATCTGAGTATACATACTGTGTGAAGGGGTGTATTATGAGTGGGTGAATGTACCATGCGTTGGTAAATGTTACCTTGTTCATTCTGTAGAAACAGGTTAGCTGATCTCTTCTTATTCATTACTTCTTTTTAATATCTCTACTTAAAAGTATCCCTTGAAAAAATTGTAAGCAAAACTATTTCTTAGAGTATTTCTTTTTTTTTCTTAAAGTATTTCTTAAAGAAAGATTCTGTCCATATTAAATTAAAAGTATAATTTGTAACTGGCATAATTATTTTATAACACACTGATTAATTTTCAGAGAAATTTCTGTTTCAGATGTGAAAATGTCTCTTTTCTTCTTCACTAACTTTCTTTATTAAATGATTTTCTCAGACTTTGTCATCTGCACCAGGCTTTAGGAATCTTTCTGCTTCATCAAATCCTAATTTCTTTCTAAATCCCATTTTAAAGGTGATCATTTCTCCTCTTCTTGGCAATCTGCATTTCTGTCTCCTTTGGTTACTGCTATGGCTAAATGCCTGACATGATTCATTTCAACTCTGAAATATTCCTCTTACTGTAATGTGTCCCAAAAGCAGATGTGTCATTTAAGGAGGCACACTGTGTTGTGAAAAAAAAAAAATATATATATATATATATATAAGAACTTACTTAAGAAATATATCTGATTACAAATATAAACTATCTAGAAATGACTTAAATCCAGAGTTCCAAATTTCTTTTCTTTTTTATTATTGTCATTTTGTTCAAGTAGGTGTAAGTGAATTTGATAATGATGTTTAACTTAAAAAATCCTTAGAGAATGATTTCTAAAGGAAACAATGTTTGCTTTAACACTGTTTTAGATTCTTCTTTTTAAGTTTATTTATTTTGAGAGAAACAGAGATGGCACAAGTGGGGGAGGGACAGAGAGAGAGGGAGGGAGAGAGAATCCCAAGCAGGCTCTGTGCTGCCAGTGCAGAGCTTAAAGCAGAGCTTGAACTCACAAAACTGCAAGATCATGACCTATGCTGAAACCAAGAGTTGGACACTTAACCGACCAAGCCACCCAGGCACCCCGGCTTTAGTAATTTCTTATGGACATAAGAATTCCTTCTCATATGATTGATTATACTTCATTACTTCTAACTTTTAATTAAATATTTTTACTCTAATCTCTAATTATAACATGAAATCAGGGTAAATTTTATATATCAATCTGAATGCATCATTCTTTTGCTTTATTTACTTTCCCCACTCATGTTCTCATGTGTGTTGAATTTCATTAAAAATATTTCCAACATGTTTTTGCTTGAATAGTATAAAAAATTAGTACAACTGAGGAGACCAAATAATTAAATAAAAAGTGCTTCATCCATTGGATCCAGCAGAGGTGATATAGGTGGCCGAATTCAAGAAGACTCAGGAAAGTAAAAACAGATCAGTTCAAAATTCCTCAAGAAAGAGCAATGCCAATGACTAATCGATTTTTAGAATTCCTATCATTTAATGCTATTTACCCAAAACAAATCCAGTGTTTTGCTGTTGATTTCATCTCTGCACCCAACCCATCTTCCCTCTTTCTGAAGGGTTCTCTATAAATTTCTTCCTTTACTATCATCCATTTGAAAAGGAAGAAAGGGACACCTGGGTAGCTCAGTCAGTTAAGCATCGAGCTCCGGATTTTGGCTCAGGTTATGACCTCAGGGCTCCTGAGACAGAGCCCCACTTCTGGCTCTGCACTGACAGCATGGAACCTGCATGGGATTCTCTCTCTCACTCTCTCTCTCTCTCAGCCCCTCCCCTGCATGCATGTATGCTCTCTCTCTCTCTCAAAATAAATAAATAAACTTAAAAAAGAAAACAAAAGGTACATTTACAAAAATCATCCATGATGAAAAATTATTAATTTTAAGAACTTTCTGTATTTAGGAACAAGAGGTTTAAATTGGTAACAAAAAATAAATAATTGTAAATTAGATTAAAACTAGAGCTTGCAATTTGCCTTATGATTATTATTAGTTACTAGGCATACAATTAGCTTTATTCTATTAGTTCTGGAAAGAGTTCCACAAGAGATAACCAATTAATAAATTTTCATTCATGTAGCCATTACCCTCAAAGGCTGGGAAACGACCAAGGATAGTTCTGTAAGTTCAGTGCTAGAGTCATTACCTCCGGACATGCTAATTTACATTATTATTTTTTTAATGTTTATTTATTTTTGAGACAGAGAGAGATAGAGCATGAATGGGGGAGGGGCAGAGAGAGAGGGAGACACAGAATCTGAAGCAGGCTCCAGGCTCCCAGCTGTCAGCACAGAGCCCACACGGGGCTCGAACTCATGGACCGTGAGATAATGACCTGAGCCGAGGTTGGAGGCTTAACCGACTGCCCACCCAGGCGCCCCAATATTTTTCTTTTTTTTCTAATTTTTAAAAATGTTTACTTATTTTTGACAGAGACAGAGTGTAAGCGGGGGAGAGGGAGACAGAGGGAGACACAAAATCCGAAGCAGGTTCCAGGCTCTCAAATGTCAGCACAGAGTCTGCTGGGGTGCTTGAACTTAAGAACCTTAAGATCATGACCTGAGCTGAGGTCGTACACGTAACGGACTGAGCAACCCAGGCACCCCTGTGTTTTTTTTTTTTTTTTCAATGCAGGTATCTATGACACTGAAATTAGTAGGCTGCTTAAATCATCTCTGGGGCCTAACTATATACCCATAACAATATGATGGGAATTGTACAAATCCCCTATGTCCAGAAATGGAGAGAGAGCTGAAGGCACCATGACTAACGATATCAGCTGAGGACATATGTAACCATTTTGGAACTGAATTCATCTTTCAAGGTGGGATAAAATAAAAGCAACCAACTGTAAAATCTTAAAGAATTATCTGACATAGAAAATTGATTAAAGATTGAGTGAGTATAATTTTGGTGACACTGATAGCTTTTGAATATATGAAGCCCTAAAAAATAAAACTGCCCTGACTAAAACCTAGACAATGTCAAATATAGAATATTACTATCAGAAAATATAATTAAGAGGAAGATGTGAGGGATAGTAGTATGAGTTAGAGCAACACTTGAAATGGACAAAAATTATATAGCTATATTTATCAATAAGTCAATATTATCATTCTATTATAACTGTACTTTGAAATTTATTCAAAATAAGCATGTGATGCTCTTTTTTTCTCGAATACCCTAGAGAACTAGATACAGAATGTCCCGAAGAAATAAAACCTTGATAGATGTATGTAATGATTCAATTATGCTAATGATGTCAAATATAAATATTAGGAAAGTTTTCAAACAGATATTTAAAAGAATAAAATTATGTGTATTTTTTATCCAAACAATGAGACACATATAGTTAATAACAATATGAAAGTTGTTAGAAGCCACCAATAAGACAAAAGCTGTGGAACAAGTCTCAAGGGAACCTTTGAAGATAAAGAAGCGAAATACCCCTACTGTCACTTCACCTTTTTGCCCTTTTCTATTTCTTTCTCTTGCCCAAGAAAACAACAATTGGTGGACTAGCCAAATGATACAGATTTTAAGATGCTTTTATTTCTGTTACTTCTAGCCTAACAAGACCTTCAATTGCCTCCCTCACTTCCTAGTTCATGGTGAAAATTTGTAAGATGGAATCTGTTTTTCTTTCTTTCTTTCTTTCTTTCTTTCTTTCTTTTCGGGGTGGGGAGAATCTATTACTTTTGCTACAAGATTTTCCACTGGAAAAACCACTCACTGTCCACATCTCATATCATGTGCTCTATGGGAGCTTTACCTCCCAAACCAGATGTAAAATCAATAAAAGCATAGCATTTTATTAGGGATGGGCACATGACTCAACTAGGATAAATGAGACCTTCTCTGAGACACTGGGGAAAGAATTCTCACTCTTTCTAACTGGATTGGAACTTAACAGCATGTAGGCTTTTTTTAAAAATAGTTTTCTCTGAGATCCCAAGGCAAAATAGATTAGTGACATATAATACTTAGTGAAACTCAAATATAACAAGCATCCTAAATTACTATCTAACTCTAACTGCTCTACCCTCTGGACGCATAAGAAGAGCTGTTTGTTGAAATCTGAAGTATGATTTATGGTGAGGTTTTCTTTCTATAGTTCTGCAAGCGTGCACCTTCCCAGAGAGAGTTAAAAATGTCCACTAGGGAAAGAGGCAAAGCAAGAGGTTTATAGTCTCGAAAAACAAGCACTATCTTAAATTGGTCCCAGTCAAGTAAAGACTGAACTTTGTGTCTTCTTACCTCTCCCATATCTGCATTTTGAACCCTCCCCTCCTTGATTCCAACACGGAGAAGAACCTATCTGGTTGGCTGAGAAGGAGGCCATCCAAATGACAGAATCAAATTTTAGGGTGAAGTAGCAATGTTTGTAATGTGGCATCAAACTATCCCGCTATCTAATCTACTCTGGATTTTTCAGTCCTGGGGGTAGTGCTTAAATTGTTTTGATTGACTCCACTTTTCACTCAAAGCATCCTGATTGGATATAGTTTGGGTGACATTTTTTTCTCCTTAATGTTAAACACTTATATTTAAAAAATGACATATTTTTGAAAAGAGTTCAAAAGTCTCAGTTCCATTTTGAGCAGTTTTCCTATAACATCAAAAATTACAACAATGACTCCAATTAGGACCATGAATTATTACAGCTACTATTACAACTACTAATGCTACCATTACTATTTCTACTAATGATCAGAATGATGAAAGATAACAGACAGCAATATTTACTAGGTATACCATTTGATTCTCAACAGTCCCAGCCTTCTGGAATTAAAGCAGGGATATGTAACTAGTTCTGGATAGTTCTTGACTGTGATGGGATATGCCACTTTCACACGGAGATAGTACATCCCTCCTACCCAATTTTACAGGTTCTCTGCCAAAGCCGTGCTATAGAGAAGACCATGGGCTCTAGGAAACACAGCCATAACATGGTGGCTCCTCCATTACTCTGGATCTCGTATTAATGGTGCAAAGAAGAGTCTCATTCTAATCTGTTTTAGATATGTTTAGAAATAAGTCCTTAGGTATTTCTGGATTTTTTCCTTCCCATTACATAGTCTAGCTTACATTAACAGAAACTGTCAATGTTCTATTTACATCATCTCATTTTTTCCTGGAGTTTATCTGTAGACAACTCCCTTATACACAAAGTTTCCCACTTTCTCTACTTCTGCACGTTCTGAGGCTGCAGGGAGACGAAGCTGGGGGATTGGCCCATGCTGCACGTTCAGGGAAATGAATGAACCACAGGCAATTCTTAATGTGCAGGGGATGAAAACTGATGGATAGACATCCCAGAACATTTTTGATGAAATATGTCTACCATCCTCAGAGGGTCTCCCAAGGGACAGATCTGAGTTGATCATAGTGGTAAGACAGATCTCTTGTCTCACTGCCCTACTCCCTTATCATGCTTCCTGGAAATCGCATCCTAAATAAAATGCTTGTAACAAATCCTTATATCAAGGTCCTCTCTTGGGAGAACCCAAACTAAGAATAATTTTGATGGCCAGAGATGTGGATTGGTAAGGCACAATGCTGCCACTCAAAAATCAGGTCTGTCTTACCCAATTTCTAAATAAGATTCCAATCTGCTTCCTATTTTTAAGTTTATTAATATAGTACATTTATTAATATACATTATTAACTTTTGTGAAGGAGGGATTTTATTTCATTTTTCTTAGTGGGAATTTAGTGTATTAATTTTATTAGAAATGTAAATATACCTTAGAATCATATTGGCATAACAGATGGAAATTTCTGTGAGTTGTGTGAGAACTCCTGGCCCCATGGACAAAAACAGATCCCAGATTCACTCAACGGTCCATGATTTGTTCATATACATTAAAAAATAATAAGTACCCCAGAGCATCAGAAAAAGTGTATTACTCTATAAGCTAAGAGCACTTAAACCTCACAGGGGCACTGCAAATGAGGGGACAAGATAGGAAAGCACATTACTTATCTATGAGGTCACATCCAAGGGCAGGACTTGAAGAATCCAGGGCAGCAGCAAGGTTACTGAACAGAGGAGTGAGGGAAAATGTATCATCTATACTTAAAAGAAAGACTTGGGAATCATATCTTAAGGGATCTGTCAAATTTGGTGTAAGCAAGAATGTGTGAAGGGAGTTTAGTAAGGAGATTGAGAGTGTAATAGAATTTGTTGGTCTTGGAACACAAGTTTCAGTAGACAAAACAGAAGTGTTTGGATGGGAGGGAAGAGATGGGTGGTTGGGTGCTATCAGACAATAGGAAGACTGAAAAGATTTGGATACTGGATATTGACCAAAACAATATAGATATGAGACACAATAGTTACTGTATTGATTGTTCCTTGCATGATGGTACGTACATACTTGTGCTTACAAACAAGAGCACAAAACAAAAAACACTGCTACGCCACACAGCTCTCTGGGTCAGCTAGGATGCAAGGAGGTGGCAAGGTAGTGAAGGTCAATTTATCCATGATTCTCTCTCTGGGCAGGTTGCTGCAACAGAGCACAAACCCCTCTACAAGGGATATATTGAAGACCCTAAGAGTTCAGGTTAAATCACTGAATACTGAATATTTTTTTGGTCCTTATTTTCTGTTTTCTTCCCAAGGTCATAAACAGTCTTGGCTGTAAATGTTCACATTCTATTCATACTGATGCTACCATAGGAGGAGGACCATCATGACATAAATAATTTCCCCAAAGTAAACTTTTTCTTTCTCATCATGTCCCATAAACAAATAGGCAAATTATTTATATTAATGTGAAAATACAAATCTATTACATATTAAAATTTCAACGTTGGGTATATTACTAATTGAACACCTTCGAAGATATATTCAAATGTAAAATTAAGAGTGATAACCTTTTGCTTCAAACTACAAAAACACTTGCAAACTAATAGACAGTTTATAGCACAATAAAAGGGGCCTAAACATTGTTTCTAAGCAATTTTCAGTTTTCTCAGAATCTGTCATGTTTTTATCAAACATGTGAGAACCTGTAAAGTAAAAATAAAGCTAATATAAATGTTGTCAGAAATGGGAGTCAATGTTTTTTGATTTATAATGCTAGTAGGGAGATGAACGTTTTAGATATTTTCAAATCACTGGAAATGAAATTAAACTATCACTGCTCTCAGCTAAAATGCAACACTATTCCCAATAAACAAACACTCTATGTCCAGGGAGCCAATGTTCAACCAACTTGTTTTCTTGTGGCTTAAAGACATTACAGTCACTGGACCATAATCTAATATAGAAGGCAAAACAAATATTAGAGCTTCAATGTCAATCTCTTAACCTCTCCAGAAATAGCACACATTTACAGAAAACAGTTTGCTACTCTCTCCATGCAAAATATTCTTCATTTAAGGCTTCTTGTGTTTAAATTGAAGCTGTGAGTTTTATTTCCTTTCACAGGCAGTTATAGGGGTCATCATGGGGTTATCCCCCAAATCTATCCCACTTCTCCACCACTGTGTTACTACTAATCTTGGGGACTGAACATGGTTGGACCTTAAAACTGATCACTCATGAGTACCTCATTTCTTTTCCCTGTAAATAATGCAGGAATCTAGTTAAGCTTAATGATGGATATGAGGGTTGCTTCAGGAGTGAGAATATGACCTAAGTCAGATAAATGACATACCAAGATATTTCAGGATTCTGGCACAAATTTCCTCATGTTTAAGAGAAAGCCTTAGGGAAATACAATTTCTTTTTCCACTGGACATCAGCACTTGAAGGTCTAAGGCTGTAGCTGTGCTGTCTTAGGAATCAGCCCTAGGACAAAGGCTACACATGATGAAGGGCATTATTGGCACAACCCCTGGAAATGAGCGCCAGGGCCTCTGGATTAAGCCAACCCTAAAAACTCCCTAAGCACTGGTCTTCCGGTTTCTTGAACCTGACCATGATTTTGCTTTAAAATGTTTGTGAGTCTTTTGTTTGTTTGTCTCCATGTTTCTTTTTCTAAATTAAGGTTAAAAGTATCTTAGCAGATAAGTTTTGATTATGTGGCTCAGCATTCTCTTCAAATAATTCATTATTAGATAGTCTTTAATATTATTGAATGTTGAAATAATATACCAATAATGAGTAACTTAAAAGAGGGGTATACATTTTCTACTGGACTGTTAGGGGTTAAATTGTGTCTGCCCTGTAATTCAGAGAACAAACTGATGGTTGTCAGAGGGGGGAGGGGAAGATGGGTGAAATGGGTGAAGGAGAGTGGAAGATACAGGTCCAGTTATGAAATGAATAAGTCACAGGGATGAAAGGCACAGCATAGATAGTCAATGCTGTTAAATAGTGTTGTGTGGTGACAGAAGGTAGCTACAGTTGTGTGCACAGCATAAGAGACAATGTCGTTGAAACACTATGTTGTACACCTGAGACCAATGTAACATTGTGTGTCCACTGTAATTCAGTTAAAAGCAAGTAGTCTGCATGTACACACAACTTTGTTTCTATTTCTGTCCTTCCCTACTCCAACTCTTACACAACCAAATAACTGAAGTTATCTGAAGCCAGCAAAGAGTGACGCTTATTATGTTTCTGTTTAGCAGAAACAAGCTTTTAAATCAAGTTCTAGTTCCACAAGCCTTGCCAATAATCATTCCAGGGAAACATATACAGATGTTCATTAAGCACAACACTATTACGTTGAAGAATAAAATAATAATAAAACAATAACAGTTAATAATACTAGCAGTAACAATAACCTCTCTTAACATTCTTTTCTTGCACACATAAAGTCTTGCTTTTATTCCAATTTTTGTACCTTACTGGAAACCAATTATAAACATAGTGCACATATTAAGAAAACTGAACCGTAGTTGAGTGAAGGCACTAACATAACTAGGTCCTAAATATGTTACGTATCTCGCTTATAAAATAATGGTCCATGCACTATTACACTGATACAAGGCAAAGCAGATCAAGGGCAAACAAAATTGTTATTGCTCAGGTTTAAAACTCTGAAAATGGATCTACTGTTTTAGAAATGCACATTAGATAATAATTTATGTATTTGGAAATTACTTCTACTTTACGGAATTTTCCATATGCCAAATAAAGCATAACATTAAATGATAGATATCTTCTTAATAAAGATATGTATCACTATTGCAAAGAAGCACCCACTTAATGTTAAAGTACTGATTCCAGCATATGGGCTATTAATTTTCTGTTTATGTAAGCAAGCTGGGCAGGGTGACAGCAGGAATGAGCTTGCAGGAGGCCATTTAAAGGACCCAAATAAAATGAATCTTTAAATAGAAATGAAAATTTCATGCCCCAATTGCAGGTAATAAGCCTTTATTGGTTGTATTAGCATTTTCTTTGTACAACAGTCATAAGTGCTATATTATCAATTCCTTTCAACATCATTAAAGGTATTTGAAAAAATATATAATGTGTAATACATGATACATAACCTTTCTAAACTGGTGTCTTCACATTAAATGAGTTCGTGAGGTTCTATTTTTAGATCTCCATTTTTTCCTGATTATAAGTTATTCAATTTTAAAAATTTAAAATCAATTAGGAATTTAAATTCCTTCATAATTACACCTGCCAAAGGAAACTGCTCTAAAATTTACATAGTCTTATATTTCTCCACTTGCACACCAATATAATCTTTCTGTAAATGGGAGAGACTGCACATACTCCTTTTCCACTGACTTGCCACACACTGGAATATATCAGATTATCTTCCTATCAGAATATTTAAAAATATATTACATTGTAAGCATATGTCCATAGATTATGTGACTAATTTTATGCAGATAACCTATTTTAGGTTTTCTTCAGCTTTTCATGAAATAAACAAAGCTGCATTGAACCTAATTAGACATTACCTTTTTCTCACTGGTAGACATGTTTTTAATTCCTAGAAGTGAGAGTGCCAGATCAAAATAAATGAAAATTTATACCTTTACCCTGCAAATTTTCCATCCAGAAGTAGTAAATATTATAATCTGGCTTCAGTACCAAGCAATCTCTCTTCACAGTTGATATTTTGTTACACTCCCTCTCATTACATACATTTTGATCCCTACATACAAGATGCCTTGCAAATAAATTTTCCTGGTTACATTGTTATGAGCACATATGAGATGAAGGATTTTGCCATATCTTTGACAAAAATGGGGAATATCATTTTCTCAAATTTTACTAATTGGGAAAAACATTTCATTCGTCTTTTAATTTTTTTTTAATCTGGATTTTCTAGATGGTGTATTTATTTCTATGTCTTTTTTGGCCATTTGTAATTTTTAATTAAATAATTGGTTAGCTTGTTACTTTTTTTGGCATTTGGTTGTTATTTTTGGTAGTTTCTTACACTTCTATTGTAGATTGTAGTAAATTTTTAGTTACATTGCAGGTGTTATTTTCCCCCAGTGCAATTTTGTTCACTCTAATTCTAACAATTGATTGGCTTCCACTTACTTATTTTGCTTCTCCCTCCAGTCCTGAGTCCTTTGGTTGTGAATGAATCATTTTTATTACTGATTTAAATATCTGTCTCCTTTTCCTTTGTTGTTGTTGTTGTAACATACACATTTCTAGCTCAAATTATCTTTCTTATTTTTCAAACCTCTACCTTGAATTCATTGCGGCATCAACCCTAAATGGATGCTCAACAAACCATGTGACTAGATAAGACAAGGACTGTATGGATAGGATTAATCTATTATTGTCAGGTTATTCCTTTGCTCCGTGGCTGCCCATTTCACACTACTCATGATTCATTAGGACTACACAGTTCCTTTGTACTTGATACACTCATTCCAGCACCTGACAGTTCTGTTTGGAAGTTCTTTGTGCAAATGTACTAAAATTTGCCAACATATTCTAACTCTGTCTCTTGACCAACAGAAAGGGTTAATCTCTTTATCACATGAGACTTGCAGGTGTTGGGAGATCTTTGCTTTCTATACTCTGAGTGAAAACATATGCAGCTATTCTCGTAATATGTACATATACCTATTTTGACTTTCATCAACCCATATGTTTACCCTTACACATTTTGGGTCCTGCAATATAAAGCTAATTATGCCTCCTCAAGTGACAATTAAATATTCTGTAGTAGGAGGTGGTTGGTGGATACAAAAACCACTATTATCTTTTTCGGGGGAATTCAGAGGGAATGTATAATATAAAGAATGAATCAGAGCAATACAAAATAGCAACTAAATAACTGTAATTGAGCACAGTCTTGGAAGGACAATGCGTGTGAGAGAGAAGCTGAAAATTAAAAGAAATGAGTGTATGAAGGCATAGTATGGTACTGTTAGTCTCCCATGATTTTTTAAAGACACTCCTGCAAACACAGATAGTCACCAACATAATCTATTAGGAAAGGTCACTTATATTTACATAAATTAATTTCAACTAGTATGCTATGAAACCTTAGGCTGCTAAATGACACACTTTCTAGTTTCTAAAACAATGAATTATTTTCTCAAAAGTATTTTCTCAAAAGTACTCAAAAAGTACTCCCTTAGAAACTGCTACTTTCTGCAAGATTTTGTTTCAAAAAAAAAAGTCTCTTAAAAAAATAATTCTAGTAGTTTCAAAGAGGCACATACCTGCATTACAAACTGAATCAAAATTCTGTTTCTCCTTCTAACAACTGTCAATTGTAGGGCTGCCTAAATTAGAGTAAGAGGTTGTTCTAAAAGGGGCGATGTAATTACAAGCACAGTTATTCAAATATACTATTGCCTGTTCTGCACTGGTCCCCTAAGAAGCTTATTGAGTTGAAACTTTAAAGGAAAGTGACTTTCATTTATATCAATGTACATTATATGGATAACATGAAGATAATTAACTGGATAGCCTCTGTAATTTGGGACTGAATCGATCTTAATCTATGCCTAGTCAAAAAATCTACCCAGGATTAGGGAACACAATTTAGAATGAATAAAAAGGGGTGGAAAAGCCAACATTATGGATTGGGTTCTTTTGTTAGCAAGCTGGACTGGAGCCTTTTAGGATTATTTCAGGAATATGGGTGCACTTTGAAACAGCATCAATTTAATTGGCAGCCAATTCACTGCTTTCCATTAGGTAGATATCCAAGTCATGAATTGCAATGAGAATTTAATTTGCTTTTGGAGCAAGTTAGATCTGATCTAAAAAGCTATCATAAGAAAAGTATGAATTTTGCCCAAAAAAGAGAAATACTTTGTCATAACTGTTGATTAGTCACACTTCCTCAACTACTGAAGAGGTAACCTTCTATCAGTTGATAATAAGTCTTCATTTTTTTTATGGATAGTTTTTTCTCTCTGCCAATTATGTAGTCGTGTATTAATATAAGATTGCACTACTATTTTCTTGGCTTTTATTCCTTACTGCATCAAACATTTACTAAAAATGCAAACTAGAGTAGGAAGCTTTGCTCAAACAGGAAATAATTAAAAAAATAAGAGATCAAATCCAACTTTTGGTCCAGAAGTAGATTACAAATAACTAGGCATTGATGCCCAATCCCTTCAGATACTAAATCCTTACCTATTCTTTGGTCTCCATCTGGGCTTTTAAATAATGATCCACTGATACAACAGCTTCTTATCATACCAATGCTGTACTCTCTTAATTAGGATAACTTTACAAAGAGTCTTGATATTTTTTAGGTTGAGACACTTCTGTTTCTTGGATCTCCCTTGAAATCTTGAACGCTTTGTGTATTTAGTCTTTGTTTATGAAATTTAAAATGAAACTGAAAATATATCACAAAAGAAAAAAAATCCTGATTTGATTTTGATTGGCACGGTATTGAATAGTATGATCTGGGGATACTTGAAGAGATCATCTGGGAACAAACATTGGGAAATCAACATGTTCAGTTCAATATTTTCTCATTTATACCTCACCTTTATTTTGGTCTTCTTTTAAAATCTCCAGTAATCAACATACTTCTTGCACATTTAGCCTTTTTTTTTTTTTTTCAGAGAGAGTGTGGGAGAAGGACAGATTGTTAAACAGGCTCCATGCTCAGTGCAGAGCCCAATGTGGGGCTCAATCCCATAAACCTGGGATCACAACCTAAGCAGATATCAAGAGTCATTGCTTAACTAACTTAGCCACCCAGGTGCCCCATAGTCATTATTTTTTTAAATTTTTCATTAGTTTATTTATTTTTTGAGAGAGAGAGAGCAGTGGAGGGGCAGAGAGAGAGGGAGAGGGAGACAGAATCCCAAGCAGGTGCCATGCTGTCAGTGTAGACCCCAATGCAGGGTTCCAACTCACAAACCGTGAGATCATGACCTGAGCCGAGATCAAGTGTTGGATGCTTAACCAACTGAGCCACCCAGGTACCCCGTCATTCTAAATGTCTATGAAAATCTACTGGTTTTTGTTACTCTGTTATGAAACAAATCTTTCTTTCTACTATATTTTATACTCTTTTGTGCTTTCTTTAGGAAGTTTATTCATTTTTGCACATGACTCCTAAGAAGCAATGTTGCTAAAGTCTCTTAGTTTCTAACAGTGCAGATGATAATGTGCTGGTTTTCTACACAGGCAATCACATAGGTTGGCAAATAAAAATCGTACTGCTTCCTTTCCAATCTTTATCTCTTATTTCTTTTTATTCTTGTGTTGCATAGGATAAGACAACCAGTGCATTTGAACAGAATCTGTTTTCCTGATCACCCTTTTTGACCTTTACTGGAATATTTACCTTAAAACTTTCAGTAGATACCATTTGTGAAGTTCAGTGAATTCTATTTTTTTTAGTATACCTGACACATAATGTTACATTAGTTTCAAGTGCATAACAGAGTGACTCAACACCTCTATACATTATGCTATGCTCACCACAAGCATAGGTACCATCTGTCACCATATAATGCTATTACTGTGCTTTTTATTCCCATGATTATTCATTCTGTAACCAGAAGCCTGTACCTCCCACTCCCCTTCGCCTATTTTGCCCATCCTCCCACACCCTTTCCCTCTGGCAACCATCAGTTTGTTCTCTGTATTTACAGGTCTGATTCTGATTTTGTTTGTTCAATCTGTTTTGTTTGTTAGTTCTACATATTAGTAAAATCATACGGTATTTGTCTTTCTCAGTCTGATTTAGCAATTTCTATTCTACGCTTCATTCCTCAGGCTTGTGTAATGTTGAATGCCTTATTAAATATATATTGTTTTATCCTTTTAATTGTTACCTCTATGAACTACTGATTTTCAGTGTGTGTGTAATAATTCCAATTCAACCCTTTAACCTGGAATTTTTGTACTCATGTTTGTAATTGAAATAAGTTCTTAATTTTCTTTCCTTTTCACTAAACCTCTATAATACAGGATTCTAGGAAACAAAAAGACAATTATAATGGCTTTTTATTTTCTTCTACTTGCTTAAAAAATTTTAATGTTTATTTTTGAGAGAGAGAGAGAGAGAGAGAGAGAGACAGAGAGACAGAGAGAGACAGAGACAGAGTGTGAGCAGGGGAGCGGCAGAGAGAGAGGGAGACACAGAATCTGAAGCAGGTTCCAGGCTCTGAGATGTAAGCACAGAACCTAACGTGGGGCTTGAATTCACCAACCATGAGATCATGACCTGAGCCAAAGTCAGAGGCTTAGCCAACTAAGCCACCCAGGCACCCCATCTTTTCCTCTATTTTCTAATAAGCATCAAGGTGATTGCAAAGTGGTAGAATAATTGATTCAGAATACAGCTCTGAAACCCATTATTTAAATTCAACTCCTGATTCTGCCTCTTATCGGCTGTATGACTGGGCAGATTACTTAATTTCTCTACAGATTATTTCATCTGTAAAGTTAGGATTATAAAAATTTTGATCTCAGTGTGTTTTGTAATGATTCAAAGGATATATGTAAAGTACTTAGAAGGGCGCCCAGCACATGTTATGTGCTCAATACATTTCAGCTAACTATAAAACGAATAATGGTCAACAAACTGCAAAATTATAAACAAAAGGCAATCAGTGTGTAATCAAGGTACAAGGTTTAAATGCTTTGTAGATACGTTATAAAAATTTAAAGTAATATCAGAGCAAAATAAAAAGTGAGTAATGTTAAAGTTCCCTCTAAAGATAAGAATGGACTGTTCTACTCCTGGTAACCTCGGAAGAGGAGGCAGATGACAGGAATCTGCTATGTGAGGGACAAATATATAAACTGACCCATGCACAGGAGGAACGGAAAGTCCATGAAGACATATATTTTTTAAATTTTAAAATGGGAGCTATTGATATAAATGATGCTGGTAAAAAACAAAAACAAAAACAAAACACCTTTAGACTGAAAGATGGAAAATGAAAGCTAGAGCATGGGTAAAGCAATGACACTGAAAAGGTGGCTAGGCATGTGATCCAGAGAAAAAGAATAATATAATTTATTAAGTAATCTCTCCACCCAACTTGGGGCTCAAACTCAGAACCCTGAGATCAAGAGTCACATGCTCTACCCACTGAGCCAACCAGGTGCCCCTATGAGAATAACTTATAAATAGTAGGAAAGGGAAAAGTGATTAAAGAAGATTAGAGAAGCTTACAGATTTGGTGGCAGGAATTTTATTTACCCTATTATACTGATGCATCCTCCTTTTAAAATTGTGAAGTACCAGATAAGATGAATTTTCAAGGGTGAAGTGAAGGATAGGGATCTACAGGTTTGATGGAAAATGAAGATATATGGAATACTTATTTTTTAAGCACCAACTTGACTTATATTTTTTTTCATTCTGTCAAAATTCATCTAACTTCACATGGTCCCACTGGAAGCTTGGGGCTTGCAACAACTATTTATTAAACATGTTTTGAAAATGGAAGTTCACATTCGCTTGTGACACCAAGGATACAGCAAACACAAATAAGATGCCACATTAAAATGACAAATCAGGTGTGGGTGTTTTTAAGGATTAATCTTAGCATGCTCATTAAAGCTAAGCATATGATATGGCTTCAACTTCTTCATTTCTTCTAAGATAATTATTTTTTTCCCTTAAATCTAGAGCTATAGATGATAAGATGACGGGTTAATTAGAGTGATCAGTTCAAGTTCAGCTAGGAAAACAGAAACCATGAAAAGTACTTTAAAAAGACAATTTAATAGGCAATTGCCATAGAAGAAGATAAAGGATAGTGAAGGCACCCCAGAGATTAGCAGGAAACCACTTTCCCTCAGGTGGGGAAAACAAAGGCCAGGGTCAGTATCAACAGAGCCCAGCCATTGGGACTGTCAAGTAGGAAGTGGGAACACAGAGGGCAAGGGGACTAAAATCAGGGAGAACACACAGTGGCTGATAAAGATGCTGCGCAACACATAGACAGCCAGGAAGAAATACTCTAGCTTTTATTGGCCTTCTCCTTTTTTTCAGTCGCTATGTCCCCAAATGGCCAAAACTAGTCCAAGGCAACTTGCTGCTGATTCTGGAAAGACTGGCTTCTTGAAATACAGAGCCCAACAGAGAAAGGGCCAAGAACCAAGAATGAATCTGACAGCAACTGGGCAAATAGGCCAGCACAATAGGAAGGTATTGTTACGAAGGAAAAGTAGAATGGATTTTTATTGTTTAGCAGTTATTTACATTCCTTCCTAAGTGAAATACTGTTTTACGTCATATAACTTAGGGTGGACTCTTTTTTTTCTCTTGCTCATTGTTTGGCACCTCATAAAATGTTATCAAGAGTACTAACATATCACTAAGTTACTGAAAATTACTTCTTATCACTACATCCTGCTATCAATTTAGTTGATATGTATACAGATTTGATTGTCAAAAGGATAATATAAAGCAATAAGCCAAAACAACACATTTGGACTTATTCATTTAAAAATAATTAGGTGAAAATCTATAATGAATTTAATTTATAATGGATGGATGGACTTAGCATATATATATATATTTTATATATATATATTGTATATATATATTATATATATTTTATATATATATATATTTTATATATATATATTTTATATATATATACACACACACATATATATGTATATATACATATATAGCATATATATATGTGTATATATACACACACATACATGTAAATAGTTACTTTTTTAACCACACATGCAACTTTCTGAATGTATAGGTAAATAGTTACTTAAAATTTTTTTAATGTTTATTCATTTTTGATAGAGAGACAGAGTGTGAGCAGGGGAGGGGCAGAGAGAGAGGGAGACACAGAATCTGAAGCAGGCTCCAGGCTCTGAGCTATCAGCACAGAGCCGGATGCAGGGCTTGATCCCACGAACCATGAGATCATGACTTGAGCTGAAGTCGGATCATGACTTGACTGACTCACCCAAGCACCCTCGTAAATAGTTACTTTTTAAACCACACATACAACTTTCTGAAAAAAACAATCTTCCAGGGTTTTTATGGAAATTATAACATTTAAAAGTAGAATCTATTTTTCTCTTACATTTTATAATACTAGTATATTAAATATAAATAATTAAGATTATTCAGTAGTTATTTGCTGTTAAGAATATTAACTGGTATAAAAATTCAATTCTATTCCTACTGTTTTTTATTTAAATTAAAAACTAATTAAATGAGTTTATATTCTTATTCCAAAAGTAGTTCTAAAACAAGGTAAATTGGGGGAATTATTTCTATATTCCAATACATTATTTCTATACTAGTTCCTCTAAACCTCTCATGACATTACAATCTCAGATACCTTGAATGAACAATTTTTGACTCATTTACAGCTGATGCATTTTGAGTTTACAAAATTAATCTTTCTGATGGCCCTTGTCTGAATGCAGATTAATCCATTATAATCTAGATGAATCATAGAATTGTATGCATTTCATTGTGAAAGTCAGCAAAACAAAAATGTAATCCTTGATGTTAAACAATAATTGCAACTATTGTGTTTGCTGAAATAATTTGATGGCCAGAAATAAATATTTGTAACTATTCTTAATTTGTTTCATATTACGTATTTCAACTTTTGGCTTACAGCTGCTGTAAATATTTTCAAGATTGTAAACCAGACAAAACATAGGATTTTTAAAAAATATTCTTGTTCTTTTTGATCCTTGCTCAAAACAAATAAGCCATTTGTGAATGTTATATGGATGTTTGTCAATTAATATGTAACAAAAGAAAGAAATTTCAGCATATTAATTCATCTTATCTTTATTGTAATAATTTCAATTTTCAGGTACTTAATGTTAAAAAGGAACTTGGTTTATCCAAGTTTAAAATAAGTATACAAGGGGCTCCTGGGTGGGTCAGTTGGTTAAGCAAACAACTCGTGATTTATGCTCAGGTCATGATCTCATGGTTCATGGGATCAAGCTCTCCCTTGGGCTCAGCACAGACAGTGCTGAGCCTGCTTGAGTTTCTTTCTCTCCGTCTCTCTCTGCCTGTCTTGTCCTCACACTCTTTCTTCCTCTCTCTCAAAATAAATAAACATTTAAAAAATAAAGAAGTATACAATACTTTTATATTATATTTCTATAGTAAATTTGGTATCTTGTGGTTCAAAGATTCAGATATAGCCTATTATATGAGGCAAAGACACCAATACCCTACTTTGCCAGCAGCAATTGATGTTTATAACTACCTTTTTAAAAAGTGTATGTACATGTTTGTAGTGTTACCAAATGTTTAATGACAGTCCCAGTTTTTAATAATCTCTTCATTTTTCCCAACATCAAAATGTCTTGGAATTCAAATATGTGGTGTGTTTTATCAAGTCAAACATCTTGTAAATATAATATTCTATCAAAGTGTGGTAGTAAGATAGAGGTGATAACTTATTATCAAAGTTTTAGGGATATCATTGTAAAATAAACTTTGAACAACAATAGAAGGTTTGTTATTAAGTCAGGAACAATATGCTTCATTGGGTGGGGGCCCTCAGAGAAATGGAGCAAAACACATGCTTCAGAATTATCTCACTTAAAGACAAGGAGGTTGGGTTATTTTAAAATGATTCTTTCAGTCACTTCCAGCCAACAAGTGATGTTGTTGTACTCATTGCACACAACGCTAGTTATATAATTTGTAGGGCCCAGGCATAATGAAAAAGTGGAGACCTATTCAAGGACAAGGAAATCAACCTCCCCTTCCCAGGGTCCTACTGCCCTAACCCACAGTGGACAGGTGGTTCCTAAAAGACTGAATCCCCCAGCTGGCTGCAACATGTTCTATACCTGGATGGAGTAGGCAAGATGCCTTGGCTAAATGTGCCACTAAGTTAACAACTCAAGCTGGGATTGGCCACTGTCCCCTCCTTAACATGCTGCTGGGCACACACCCAACTCTCCAGGCACCTATGCTAAGGCCTACACTGGGGTGTTGAAGGTGAAGTTTAAATGCTATGTATGCCTCCCATTTTCCCTCCTTCACCTCTGAAAGAACTGGTTTTCTCCTTGGCAAGGGCAGTCAACAGTTGCTAGGTGGAAGTGAAGAAGGGGCAGCCAAGAATCAATCCAGTAGAAACAGGAGAGTAGGGTCTGATGAGACCATCTGAGCTAAGACTCCAAGCAACCCCATCCCCACCTCCTTCACCACACTCTCCATCATCCCAGTAACTTAATTTACAAATAAAGTAGGGACTGTGGGTGGAATACTTTGAATGAAGTCTTCCTGAAGAGGCATGGGACCTTTCAGAAGTGTTATTATTTATTTTTTTAATCTCATTTTTAGGAACATTCTGAACTTAAAACTGAATTATAGCTTAATAAGATGTTATTAGTCAAGAGTGGGAGAAAAAATTTGAAAATTAAAAATGTTTGAATAGATTTAAGTATCCTCATCACAATACAAATAGTCTAAAAATGAGAACATACATAGTTTCAGAAAATTCAGAAAATATGGAAATTGAAAAATAGCATAAAAGAAATTAGTGATTAGCAGTAGTTTTTACTTCTCAAAAGACTGACTATAAGAGTACACTGTTCCTTTGCAATTTACATGACTTTTCTCTCAGGTAGCTTATCATTATTACTTTGTTTTATTTACCACATTTTTTTTCACAGTGATGTAAGCAGATATGGATTCACTTTTATGTATCTTACTTGGAGACTTTTGTACATTTCACCTCGAAGACCCCAAAGTGACTGCAGTTTTAAAAATTCAGACCGCTTATCAATTCTGGACTGCTTTATTTCTTCACTCGCTCTTTTACACTGTTCTTGATTTTATTTTCAATACATTAAAGTATCATGGGTCTTCACTTCTGTTTCATATCACATCTCTACAAGCTGTTTTCTGAGAAAATTTCTTATTGCTGTACTAACCACACCTACCTCTTAAACTGTCCTCTCTATAGTATTTATCCTATTGGCTAAGGGTTTTTTTTTTCTTTCTTCCTGTTTACTAATTAAATAATTCTAATTTTTTTTTTATTTCTAGTAATTCTTTGAGTTTTTTCCTACACCTAACTGCTTCTGTTTTATAATGCCTGCTTCTTTTTCATGCTTATTATTTTATCTATTTTCAGAAAATAAACACATTAATTTTTAAAACCCATTATTTTTTTAATTACTCGGAATTAATAAGCCAACTAATTATCTACTTGCCTCATTTGTTTTGGAATTTTGTTTTGCAGACTCTTGAGAAGGTGTTTCCCTCTCCTTGTCCCTCTCTCTCTTTCTTTTTCTTTGTTACTCTCTCTAACCTTCCCTATCTGGATGTTCTATAGTCACTTCTAACTAACACATTGTTTTCTTCAAATCTAAAATTAGTATTCATCCTACAGATTGAAGATTCTATCCAAGAATGATTTTAGAAATATGGTTGATCTAGATGCTCTCCAAAGGGAGGTTTGGTCACAAACCTGATCTGGAAGCTCTGTTAGTCCTCCTTCCAGTTCCCCTGTTAGTCCCACCTCTCAGTCCAGGAACATTCTCCACACTGACAGGGTGGTGACCTTTGGACCTTCCTTCAGGTCAGGACAACTCTGCCTCAAGCCTTATTTTCTAGCAGTAAACCTGACTTCATTCTCCAAAATGATAAGAATTGCTTTTAGTTCCTATTACCTTGAATTCCCAAGTGCCTAAAACTTTCTCTTTCCCAGAGCCCAGTAGGCCACCACCATCAACTCTAATTGCTGGGTTGTGTTTTTATCCAATTTCTGGTCCTCAGAGGTGTCTATCGTGTTTTGGGGCTGTGTAAATATTTTTTGTTTCTTCGATATTTGTCTGTCATTGTGATGTATTTTGAAAGAAGCAAGGGGTGATGTAATTATCTCCAAAGTATGAATTTATAATACTTTCTATATCCAAACCTTGATGACTATAAAGTAGGAAGACATTGAAATTGAATTATTTGATAGCATGTTAAAGATCTTAACGATGGTTAAAAATAAATAAATAAATAAATAAAACAACCCTATTTCATGTGGGTGGCCATGGAATAATCCCACTGACCTGGTACAATTCAATTACTCTGACACTTAAATCACAGATAAGCCTAGTAATGTTCTTATAGTTATCTCCATTGTTGAGGAAGCCTATGCAAAGTAAGCATAAATGACCTGCCTGATGTCAGAATGGAGAAATGACAGAGCAGAAATTTAGAGGCTTTCTAAAACTGACACACTTTCTGTCATGCCACCACACCCTTTTCCTAAATGTTAAAAATTAAAAGGTGCATATTATAACTATATATTAATGAAAAATTTCTAATTTTGATTTCATATGTATTCCAAAGGTTGTTTTCTGGACCAGGATAATGCCCATATGAAAATTCAACATGAAATATCTGGGATATACTTTTGGGTTTTATGGTTGTTTTTATTTTAATGTCTATGCTAGAGAAGTCATGATTATTAAAATCAAGTTACAATTAATTCTTGTCTGAATGACTCTGAAGTCTACAGGTTTTTTGTTTTTGTTGTTTCTGTTTTTTTGTTTTCACCCACTTTTGTTTTGCTTTGGTCCTGGTTTGGGATTATTTAGATAACACTGTAACTAATAGTTTGTAGAGTTTGGCTAAAACTCAACTCTAAACCCAAGTAAACACTTATGAAACTTGTCTCCTTCTCTTAGATGCACAGCTGAACTACTATAATCAGCCCTTTACATGAAGATGTGACTCTCTGTCTTGTACTTGGAATGTGAGCTGAGCAGATGTGTTACTACTGAGACAATTTAGAGTGGATGTGCCTTCCCCACATACTCTCTTTTCCTGCTCTCTGAATGCCTGACAGTATCTGGGCTACAGAATGAATGAGCCTACATCTTTGAGCTCATTCCTGCAGAGGAACTACCAGAGACTCATCAACCAGAACACCAGTGGATTTACTTTGATGGATGCAAACTTTTTAACCACTAAGATTTTTAGGGATGTTGTAGCAGTGAATATTAATAATTAGCATATATGACCAGTCACATATTTTTAGAAGCTTTTAAAATGGTAAATACGTAATCAGTTTTCAATGTTTTATGTTAGCTATTTAAGTTTAAATGGAAATTTTCCTATGAAAATAATACATTTCCTTGTAGATTTTATTTGTTGCCACAGATTTGCCAGCACAATGTAGATTACAAATCCTACTAAATATACTGAAATAATCTGTCTTGAGAATATAGATTTTAAAAAATTGTACTAAAATCCAGGAATATATCATAAGAGTCATATTAAATGGTCAATCTGAGTTTATTTCAGGAAATGAAAAGTCATTTAATATCTGAAAATTTACCAATAGGCAACAGATGCACTGAATATGACTTATGATAAAATTGCAACCTTTTCCCTGTTATGGGCTGAGTTGTGTGTCCTCAAAATTCATATGTTCAGGTTCTAACTCCACTACCTCAGAATATGGCTGTATTTAGAGACAGGGTCTTTAAAGAGGTAACTAAGTAAAAATGAGTCTTAGGGTAGGCTCTAATCCAATATGATGGGAGTCTTTATAAGAAAAGAAAATTATGACACAAAAAGGCGCATGCAGAGGAAAGGCTATCTGAAGACACAGTGAGAAGACATTCATCCACATGCCAAAAAGACTTGAATAGAAATCAACCCTGCCGACACCTTGACCTTCAATTTCAAGTTCTAGAATCTGAAAACACAAATTTCCGTTGTTTAATAAGCCATCCAGTCTGTGGCACTTTGTTTTGGCAACCCATGCAACTAATATACTCCCCTCCCTTTGATATTTATACATTCAGCGTAATGATTCCATGAAAAATTGGGCACATAATTAACTTTTCTGTTCATTCTTGGGTAATAAATTGTCCTACAATCACTTTAAGTCATAACACAAAGTCTGGACTAAATAATAAATCCAACATATTAATCAACCTGCTTCAACAGTCAGCTGAAGTTTAGATTTCCTCTCCCTCTTCTGAATGCCCAGAGTTGTGATCGGCAGCTGTCTTAATTAGGGAAAGGAAGTGGAGTTGGCTTCTGCTGTTTCACTTGTTTCCTTAATTTATAACTGTGTTTTTGAGCATTATGGGAAGAGGAGGAAAAAAAAGAGTGGTAAGGTCATCGAGTGCTTCTGATTTGGTTGGGTAGATTTCATGCTCTTTGGGTCTGGGAGATGGTTCAAAGTGATTTTTCTCTCATAAATATTTCTTTGTGTCTGTTCTTTAGAGATTTTCGTTCCTGGGGACCTTTCACTTGTGACTTTCATGTTATGGATGAAACATTCCATTTCCTAAGCCCTTGATTCATCTATGGTCCACATCACATGAACTCATACTGTTGAAGTCTTTCCTAGATGACCCACATCTATTTCACAGATAATACCCACTTATTTCTTGCCCCCCAAAACCCTGAGAGTACAGACTCATCCCAATACAGTCACTATATCCTGCTACCAAAACAGTGTGCAGTACAGTAAGCTTGAGAAATGCTTCATATTATATGCTTTCTTATAAACATTACCAATATTTGTCAGCATATTAAATGTATTAGACTCAACATACAGAAACTACTTAATTTTTAAGCACTTACTCCAAATACATTTTTTCATGAAAGCGATTATGTGCTGATTAGCCTTTATTCACATCCTGTAGAAGTAGCATTCTATGATGTAGCCGAGACAGTATTGATCCCTCAGTAGCCACGTACTCTCTAACTTATCAGATCCCTTCTAGTTAGGTCTAGTTTAGTCACTAGTTACATAACTAATTTTGGTGAGATGGCTTTGAGCGGGTGTGATATGAATCACAGCTAAGTCCTTTAAGTGTGGATTGCACAAATCCTCTTACCCTCCAAGAAACAGTGGAGCCATGTGTAGAAATGGTGGAGCCATAGGATAAAAAACACTGGATCTTTGAGTCATTGCTTGGAAGTGATTTGTGTAAATGAGAAATTAATCTTTATTTCCAAAGAAACTGAGGTTTGACTCCAGCAAAATCTAGCCCTACTGACCAATACATGTAAATTTAGGAAAATATACTTGTTTATAAATTTCGATTCACTACACATGCTCTGGTCTTCTATGGGAAGCCCATAAAAGAGAATTATGTAATGATAGTAATTTTCACCTAAGCCCATTTTACAGGTGTTTGTTAAAAATTTGCTATTTGTAAACCCTAATAAATTTCATGCCTAAGTCAACTGACAATTTATTAACTTCTTTTAGTCTCCAAAGAACTCAAAATTTTGATACTTTGAATTGCTTTCCCAAAACAGCTGAAGCATTATAAGTATAGTTACTCTAATATTTGTTTTCTGTTGTTGGACTTCCTATACTTCAAAATTGAAGAGTCACAAATAGAGTCAATCCTCTTTAAAAGAGCACCTTTTATTCAGTGAAATTTTCAACTGCTTGTCCTCATTCTTTTCAGTTCTGACCTGCCCTTTTGCCCATCCAGAATGTCTTTCTTTTGCTTCTTCTTTTTTTTTTTGTATGTCTTTCTAGTTCCAATTCAATGAAAACCTAACCCTAGTTTAGCCTACTTCCTTAAATACATTTTCAGACCAAAAATATTAACATATTTTCATATAAACTGCTTATATAATTCTAATAGTTTCACTTATACATGTCCTCTTTTCCCTAAAGGAAAGGGCACCAACTTTCACTTCTTTATTAAATCATTTAGTTATAGGCTCAGAGATGAGTGTTTGGTAGCCACATAATAATTATTTGGGAGCAGAACCATTATGATAGTTTACAGGATAGCACAATACTTAAGAGGATATATCCTGGGATCAGATATCCTGGGTGTTATCCCAGCTCCACCACCTACATGTGGTATGACTTAGAAAATTACGTACAGAGTCTCATTGCCTCCAAGAAGGTAACAGTATGGGGCGCTTGGGTGGATTGGTCAGTTGAGCTTCCAACTCTTGGTTTTGGCTCAGGTCATAATCTCACAGTTTCTGAGTTTGAGCTCTGCATCAGGCTAACAATGCAGAGCCTGCTGGGGATTTTCTCTCTCTCCCTCTCTCTCTGCCCCTCTTCTGCTCATGCATGCACTCTACATAGATACATACCTACATACATAAGTTTAAAAAAAGAAGATAATAATAATACCTACAGGCTTATTGAGAAAAAAGTAAATTGAATAGTTTAAGCACATTATTTGTTATTATCACTGCATGTTACAGATAGAATCAGTGATTGCTACTGGAATTTCCCACTCAGTATTCCATTTCCATAGAATATAAACAATCTAGTCACTAAGAAAATGTCATTGGTATTAATAAACTCATATGATATTATAAAGCCTACGAAAATACATACAGCAAGCTTGCAGTAAAAGACTATTAATGACACTATTTAATTATCATTAAGGAAGCATTACTGAGGAAGTCACTATTAAAATAATATTTTGTAGAAATGTATTGATACTGAAAATGATGAATGAATAATTACAAAAATTAATAACTTCTTATCTTTCCTTAGGATGTTACAAAATTCAAAATGTTATTTATCTCTAACACATGGTAAGGAAAATATCTTATTAATTACATTACCTAAAAGTACATTTAAATCATTTCCCACAATTGGGTATTAATACATACTTTTAGTTTTCTGAGTAAAATTGAAAGACTTTTTATAATTCAGTGTTTTAAATTTTTTGTCAAAAGGCAAAAAAATTTTTCAGAAATAACTAGCATGTGTCTAAGATACAGCAAATTATTCTTGATATGTATCTCATTTCTAAACAACCTTATAATTACCTTGGAGTGTATTTTTCACTTTTGTGTTTATGCTACAGTGAATTAGGGGAAATGTGACAAGGGACCAGTTGTGGTAATGTGGTAATTAAGACTTAAACAGATGTCACCATTAATAAGAGACTTAAATGAAGTGTATGTAATAAATGGTTGCCTTCAGCTGCTATGGCAGGCCTAGTTTCATTGGTAATGGTATCTGGAACTGGTTCAATCTCTAATAATGAACAAACAAAAAAAGTTTAAATAAACCTAATGAGAAATTTGTAAACTACCAGTATTTTTTGCAAGCCAAAACTTGTTAGGCATTAAAGATTTTTAGGATGAAGGACATAATTAAAAAAAAAAAAAAAAGGATAAAATTACAAAGGTAAAATGTCTAATTTTAAGAATGTCTCCTGAAACTCTCAAACAGAAATTGCTCATCAATATATTATCAGTTTGGGGTAAGACTCATGGATTCTCATTTAAGTGTAATAAATAAGTTAATATTTATGATGCATTTAAATTTTTTTAAATGTTTATTTTTGAGGGAAAGAGAGATAGAGCATGTGTGTGGGAGGAGCAGAGAGAGAGGGAAACAGAGAATCCAAAGCAGGCTCCAGGCTCCAACTTGTCAGCACAGAGCCTGACACAGGGTTCGGACCCACAAACTGTGAGATCACGACCTGAGCTGAAGTTGGACACTAAACCAACTTAAACTGAGCCACCCAGGCACCCCAATATTTGCAATGCATTTAAACCAGAGCCTGGTACATCATAAGTGCGCTATATGTAACAATATTAGTAATAATAATGTTAGTAATAATAATAGCTATTAGTAATAATAGTAATAATGTTAGTAATATATTAGTAATAATAATAGCTATTATTATTAGTATTTATTGAGCACCTAAAATAACTAATTAAAGCAGAAGCACTAAAATTGTTATAACTGCTTTGCCTTACATCCTGTCCTGGGTTGACCATGCCCTCCCATCACCTGGTTACAAGATATGGTGAAACTCTAACCCCTGCTACCTGTGAATGTGTCCTTATTTGGAAATAGGGTCTTTGCAGATATAATTAGGTTAAGATGAGATCATTCTAGAGGACTAAAGTGGACCTCCATCCAATGTGACTGGTGTCCTCATAAAAGAGGAAAATTTGGACACTGCCACTGGTAATGATGGCCATGTGAGAATGGAGATAAAATTAGAAATATGCTGCCGCAAACCAAGGAAACTCTGGGCCCACCAGAAGCTGGAAGAGTCAGAGAAGGATATTTCTCTACAGGTTTGGCCCTGTCATCATTTTTATTTTAGACATGTAACCTCTAGAACTGTGAGAGGACACATTTCTTTTGTTTTAAGCTTTCCAGTCTTTGGTACTTTATTATGGCAGCCCTCTTCTCTCCTCCAAAGAAAGACATGTCAGGAAATACAAGGAATGTATTTATTCCTTGTACAAAAAATAGAATTTATTGTACACTTTGTGTTCCTTTCTACAATTCTTACTGGATTCAAATTAACCCAACACACATTAAAGTTGTTTTAATACTTCTATTTATAAGCGTATTCCGAACAACTGTCAAATATGTAAAAGCTTGACTAGCTCATTCAAAATATATAGCAATGGACTCAATCAATTTCTTAAGATCAAAACCAGAAAAGCACACATTTTTACCTTCTTTTAACTAAAACAAAATTGTAAATAAAACTTTCATCTTGAATACTGATATAAAATTCACCCAATAAATATTAAAAAACACTATGCTCATAGCACCTAGATCTCTAAAATATGTATTAAGTGAACCCTTAAGTGTATTCAGAGATCCATCATCAGTAGTCCTTTAAATCTCTGTGATGTCATCACTAAAATACAAAGCATGTATTTCTGATATCTCATTAAGGACAACTTTTCACAAAATGCTGGACTGAGCCTAAAATATAAGCATCATCCTGACAGAAAAAGTCAAATTTAAATTTACACTAAGTATCACTCTAACTTAGAATTTCTCTCTAGTTTTTCTCATTTATAGGATCTTCAAATATTCTGGCTATTCCGAGGTTTGATCTGGGGATTTGAGGCGATTCTTTGGAAATAGAAATATTTTGGGTTAAACAAAAACCTGTTTCTAAATTTATATCCAAATCCAAGTTGGATTAGTCAATTTCCACTGCTTCATAAAGGTGGCTGCAAATATAGCTGATGTTTGAAGCTATTTAATTTTATAGGGTTAAAGCTTATTTTAAGCAGGATTAATATTTGTAAGGTAAGGACAATGTTAGTCCATAGTAGGTCTAATTTTTATGGGCAATTCTTGAAGATAGAGTGCTAATTCTGTATAAATAAAATGTTCCCCAAAAAGACATTCCAAATCAATAGTAAAGGCACCAAACAAGTATTTCAATATAGAATTATTACAGCAACTGCTCTTCATAATCATGTACAAATAAATTGGTGAAAACTTTCCATGCCATTTAAGAAGGACAACTAAAACTAATATTAATCAGTTAATTAGCTAATTTGCACAGTACATATGTAATGGTCTATAGACACATGGAGATATATATTTTTGCCATGAATCTTGTGGACTCAAATCCAGTTCATTTGCTGTTATATTCTAGTGTTTGACATATGCCCAGCAATGAGCATGCTATGGGGATATGCACTGTGGAAATATAACAGAGGGACGATTGCTCTAAACAGTCTTACAGAATCATTAAGAAAATGATTTTTACTCTGAGACCTCAGTTCTAGAAGAGGATCACTGTAACTAAAATAAGTCTCACCAGAACTCAGAGTCCACTAAGAGCAGAGATTGGGAAGACAAAAGTCTGGAAAAGCAAAGCAGTTCCTGATCATGTCGGGCCTCCTAAACCATGATGAGAAATGTGGACTTCAACTTAAAAACAGTGTTATAGTTGACTGATGTCTCCCCAAATTAAAGCCCTTCTGGAACTTCAGAATGTGACCTTATTTGAATAGAAGGTCTTTGCAGGTGTAATTAATGTGACGAACAAGATGACAGCATACTGGATTAGGGTGGATACTAAATCTAGTGAGAGTGTCCTTATAAGAGACAGAGAAGAACACAAAGAAACACAGAGAAGGTGTTGTGAAGACAGAGGCAGAGATTGGAGTGATGTGTCTACAAGCCTAGGAGTGCCAAGGATTGTTGTCACTCATGAAAAAGTAGGAGAAAGGCACAGAGCAGTTTTTCCCTTAGAGCGTCCAGAAGGAACTGGCCCTGACAAATCCTCAGTTTTGTATTTCTGGCATCCAGAATTATGAGAGGATTGATTAATATTGTGTTAATCCACCAAGTCTGTGCTAATTTGCTGTAACAGCCCTAGAAAATTCATACAGATACCAGTGAAAGATTTCGAGCACAGGAGCTCTGTCCTTTAAAAGCATTAACTTGTTTAGAACGGTAAGAGTGGAAAGTTGAGGGGAACACAATAAACTGAAGAAACTGCTATACTACCTTTTCTATAACTAGTAATAAAAATTAGAAGCAGAAGCAGAGTAAGAAAATGGGGCAGTGCTATTCCCCTGGGAGGTAACTAGAATTATGTGGAAGACACTTCGAGTTGTCATAATGACTAGGGGATGCTTCAGGCATGTACTGCCTAGGACTCAGGATGCTAACACCCTAGAACTTGTTGAGATATTCTGCACAACTAAGAGTTCACACAACTATAATTCCAACAGCACCTACAATGAGAAACAGTGAAAAAAAAAACAGCAAAGGACCAAGTATCATACACTTGTTTAGAGTACTTAAGGGTCTCATTTTGCTACTGGCATCATGCTTTTATGCTATACTTTTGATACTTACAATAGGAAAAAAAAGCAAATCCAAAAATTTTAGATGCCACAAAAAAGGAATATCACATTAGGAGAGAAGACGTTTTTTTCAAACTTAAATATTATTTTTGTTTTCATATTATAAAATAAATACATGAAAATGTGAGTACAGTCATACAATATCACCAATTAATAAATCAGTATCAAATAATAAAATAGATATAAAATGAACAGGATAATAATTAGATAATAACCATTTCAAATAACTATGACTTTTTTTTCCAAAATGTTTTCTCTAGGGATGACATTTCAAGAGAAAAAAAAATGTGTCTGGAAAAAGAACACTGAGAGGGGAAAAAAAAAAAAAACATACATCAGATTCACAAAGCTGTTTTCTGGATGTTAAGAGCCAATGACTGAAAGACTCAGCTGGGAAAATAGATGATATATAAACTGAAAGATTAAGGTTTCTCTTTAATGGAAGGCCATGATCCATCATTTACTGTGAAACCCAAAAAAGAAATAAGTACACCTGTTGACATTCAACAAACATTCAATATGCCCAAGAGCACACAGTTGTTTATAATCTAGTAGCTTTTTATCAAAGTGAAAACACATTTTACAATATAGCATCAGTTATCTAAAGCTTCCTGGTGCTTGAAAGAGTAATGAGAAAATATCAGTAGGTAGGTGGTGGTTATTGTTGGAATATACTTAGAGTTTTTGCTATGATTAGTTATTTACTGTATTCTTAGCTTATTTTTCAATTCCTACTGGTAAATTATTGCCAAAACATCTGTTTTCTTGGAGCATTTTGGGGTATCTTAGGCTAAGCTATTGTTTTTAAATTTCTTAAAATTCCAAGAGTAATTTTTCAAGATTGCTTTTTAAAAGGAAACTTACACTACTCCTGACCAATAGGAAATATTGGAACCATTCTTATTTCGCTTTATATGTATAAATGCTACCCTCAGTTTTGCTGTTTAAACCATCTCATTCATATAAGTAAAAGTGATGGTGAACAAACATTTTCCCTTCCTTTCTCTGAATTTATTTCTGCATTACCTTCTCTTAATTTATGTTAGACAAGTAAATCTTATTTCCTTTTAGCTAGGAAAGATGAGATTTGTTAGTAATCAGTCAACTTTTTCTAGATGAAATTCAAATGGTACTATCCCTTTGACTCTTCTTTTGAATAATAGGGTTTTTTTGTAATTGATTCTGGATTCTAAAATATATTTATCACCTCATATTCAATACTTGGTTAGGAGGATGCTCCTAGTATAATATTCTACATTTTTTCTTGGATGCTAACAATAAAAATGCAAGGTGAAGTTCTCCACTCCATGAGTTCAATCATGTACTTAGTGAACACCTATTATTGGGATACCTGATATAGGTATAATAACAACAAAACAACAAATAAATAAGGAAGAGACAGGCCCTTTCTCAAGAAGATAACATTCTACACACAATGATAACTGTTGTTGGTTGGACTATCCAGGAAACAGATTTACACTAAGATCTACTTGCAGGAAGTTTATTAATGAGAAGGAGGATGAAAAGGAGGATTGTTATGCAATCACAACAAAACATCACCAAAACTAGTGGCAAAGTCTGAAATTGGGATGGCCTTCAGAGCCGTCCCAATTTTGAGTTGAGCATTAGTATCCCTTCATTAGTCAGTCATTTTATACGAGCTGCCTCTGGGAAGGAGGCAAGATTATTATATATTATTTCTGCTTGTTACTTGAGCCCAAAATCTGACTAGATGATAAGGAAAGTATCAGGTGAAAAAAATACCAGAATACGCGGTGGGTTACATCACAAAAGGGGAAACCCAAGATTAGGAAACCTGACTCTTAGAATGGGCAAAAACTTGCTTACCTTTGCCTTGGAAGGAGATATCATTTTTACTATATTGGAATGGACATCCAAGATATCTCTACCTTCCTAGGCTATTTGCTGTACGTCTTTGCAAAGATAGCCCGGGGCAAGGGCATTCGGTGCCTCTGCTCTCAAGGTGTGCAGAAATACAAGAAATCCATGGAGGACTTTCTCCCAACAAATACTGTTGAATTGCATGTCCTTCTGTGAATATGGACTGTTGCATTTCATTGGTGTTAAAGCTGGCTCATCATGATGAAAACAAATTTCTGTTAAAGTAAGTAATGACTTACAGGAATTTATAGTTAGCTTGCCGTGATTCCTCAGGACTAACTGAGATGGTATCTTTAACCCTATATTTATATAGACAATAAATAATTATTTTAAAAATGACTTCACACTTTAAAGTTAACTGTGTCTAGGTAAACCATTTACCCCGTCCACACCATTTTTTTCTTCAACCTATTTTCCTTTTGGGACTAAGCAAACTGCTGCTATTTAAATTGCCAAGTTTTTGCTGGTACTCTGGAAATGTAAACAAGAAAGGCACCTTGGGGTGCCTGGGTGGCTCAGTCCCTTAAGCTTCTGACTCTTGTTATGGGCTCAGGTCATGATCTCACATTTCATGAGTTTGAACCCACACTGGGCTTTGTGCTGACAGCACAGAACCTCCTTGGGACTCTGTCTTCCCCTCCCACACTCTTTCTTCTCTCTAAAATAAACAGAAAAGGTTCAGATCTTTCGTATAATCTCAGTATAAATATAAATGTACAGATGTGTAAATTACTACTCCATGAACATGAAGTCCTATGACCTGGATGTACACTTAACTACATTATTTACTATGCCTTGGATATACTGCACACTTATATCATGATAAAATGAGAGTTTTAGTTTTTATGATGCCTAAGACCTTTCCCAAAGTTAATATACTATCATTTTGTGAAGACTGGCATAGTATTAAAGTGAGACACATCCTTGATTGTATTTCCCAATTTTCCTTCTCCTAATAATTTCTTTATTGAAAATGGAAGGGACAAAAGCCACTGGATTAGGACTGCCAGTTCAATGCATCTACACTCTAGGTGTCCTGTCTCTCACAAAACTTCAACACATGTCCCAGTTTCTGAGACGCTCTGTTATTTACCTTCTGATGAGGTTCTAAAAATCCTGCTGTTATACAACATTGTCTTTTTCCATCTTAAAATATAAAAAAGATTCATTTCTCTGAGTTTTCAATTTTTAGTAACTGTTTTGTTTGTTTTCAAACAGAAGCAGTTCACTTAAATTTGTTCATTGAAAAGCTCTTCTGGTTTTCCTTCCCATAACCCCCATTTAAATATATATATAGATTGATTCTAATTTTGCTTCTTTGACATTGTAGGCAGTGCTGTAATGAATAACCAAATTCAAAAACAGAGGCTACAGTTTAGAAGGTTCTAACTACGAAAGACAGACACCTACATAAAATCTGTGCTGGTCTCCTTTACATACAAAATGGTTTTCAGTTGAACTTCTCATAAGGAGGGTAAGAAGAAATAAGAGACAAGGAAAAAGATAATGGAATTATTTCACTTTCTTTCTGTTCTTGTACAACTTCAACTAAGAAAAATAGATGAAAACTGAAGGTCTAAAAAAATGACCTTTAGTTTTTCTTTTACGTTCTTAGAGAGGTTTTTGGGAGGACATTGTTTTTATCTTACTTCAGGAAAACAGGTGGCTCATTTCTACTTAAATCCAGGCCTTATCACGTGAGGCATCTGGTTTTTACAGAAAGAGATTTTAACCTCATATTGCTAATCACTCTGTGGGATCCATACATTATCATAAGTAGATATTTAACTAAAAAAATTCTAGGGGCACCTGGGTGGCTCAGTTCGTTGAGTGTCCGACTTCAGCTCAGGTCATGATCTCCTGATTTGTGAATTTCAGCCCTATATCAGGCTTGTTGCTCTTAGCAAGGAGCCTTCTCTGGATCCTCTGTCCCCTTCTCTCTCTGCCCCTCCCCCACTTGTGTGTCTCTCTCAAAAATAAATTAAACATTAAAAATTCTCTTAAAAAAGAAAGAAAAATAAATCTAAAAAAAGATAAAAATATTAATTCTGAAAGTTATACACATTAAATTGGTCTAATGGAACACTAAAACAACACAACAAATTTAAAAATTGTTTTGCAGAACTGTAATTGCTCACAAATCTCTAAGATGGTGGTATTTTTTTTTCAAAATATGTTTGTTTATTTATTTTTGAGAGAGCCCAAGCAGGCTCTGTGCTGCCAGCACAGAGCCCAATATGGGGCTCAATCTCACAAACCACGAGACCATAACCTGAACCAAAATTAAGAGTTGGTCACTTAACTGACAGCCACCCAGGCAACCCAAGTCGGTAGTATTTTTAAAATTTTTTCAAATGGCTGAGGTTTAATTTCTTGTCTATATGGATACTACCTGATGATTAATTCACTAAAATATTTGTATTCATATATGGTAACAATTTCCCAACGGCATTATAATTTTATCCAAAAAAAATTCTTACATATCATACTCTAATTTTCTTAGAATTACGTAGCTTGTGAAAGATGGTACAAGGTGAGGTCCTAATGGTTATACTTAATATGTCATTAGTTATAATGTTTGATCTTGAAATTCTACTTTATTGCAAATAAAATATTTTCTATTTATCGAGTTGAAAAAGAATCTCATATACATCCTAATTATTATATATTTCCTAGGTTAAGGCATATTTTACAATATTCATTTTTCCAAATTTAATTTACGAGCTGTGGGTGAAAGGAGATTACAAGCTTTCCTAATGAGAAAAGAAAGAGACTGTAGTATAAAATACTTTTTTATATATTTCATTTAATTAGCATATTATCCATTCACTAAAATGTTGAAGATAATGAATTTTCTTTCAAAAAGTGAATAAAAAGCCACATTTTTTGAAACAAAAAAATATGGACAATGGGCTACAGAATCCCTGTAAAAAAGTAAAGTTTATTGATGTACCATTTTTCACCCTTGTTCCTAGAATTTATTTTTGTTACAAATTAGTAGGTTAATTGCATTTAACTGATCAATAGAGGTTGAAATGAGACTACTAATACAGGGTTTCTAAATATCAGAATGTATTAATTTTATTCTCTAAAAGACATTTTCATAAACAATGCATTCTGTCGTTAATAGAGTATAAAAACAAATGCAAATCTAGTTTAAAAAATGTTTTTATTTAGCCACTTCAAATACTATGACCATTAAAGCTAAACAAAATTTATCTATACAAAAACACTGTAGAAATGACATTATTTTCAATGTTTTGTGTTTGTTATATGTAGATACAGCCCACACATTTCCTCATTCTTTATTTTATTTATTTCTTTTTGGGGAATTAACTATATTTTGTCTTAGTAATTTTCAAATACACATGGACTCAAAACTCAACCCAAAATATGGTTGACAAAATTTTTATTTAAATTCCAGTTAGTTAACATACAGTATAATATTAGTTTCAGGTGTACAATACACTGATTTAACATTTCCATACAACACCAGTGCTCATCATGGCAAGTGCACTCCTTAATCCCTGTCAACTATTTAACCTCTCCCCCACCCATCTCCTCTCTGTTAACTATCAGTTTGTTATCTATAGTTAAGAGTCTGTTTCATGGTTTGCCTCTCTCCGTTTACCTTTGCTCATTTGTTTTTTCTTAAATTCCAAATATGACTAAAATCAGATGGTATTTATCTTTCTCTGACTGACTTATTTCACTTAGTATAATATTCTCTAGCTCCATCTATGTTGTTATAAATGGCAAGATTTCATTCTTTGTATGGCTGAGTAATATTCCATTGTATACATATACACCACGTCTTCTTTATCCATTCATTAGTAGATGAACACGGGCTATTTCCATAATTTGGTTATTATAGATAAGGCTGCTATAAACATAGGGGTACATGTATCCCTTTGAATTAGTATTTTTGTATTCTCTGAGTAAAGACCTAGTAGGGCAATTGCTGGATTGCAGGGTAGTTCTATTTTTAGCTTTTTGAGGAAACTCCATGTTGTTTGACACAGTGCACTGGTTTGCATTCCAACCAACAGTGCAAGAGAGTTCCCCTTTTCCACATCCTCACCAACACCTGTTGTTTCTTGTATTGTTGATTTTAGCCATTCTGACACGTGTGAAGTGACATCTTATTATAATTTTATTTTGTATTTCCCTGATGATCACAGATGTTGAGCATCTTTTCATGTGTCTGCTCACCATCTGTATGTCTTTTTGGAAAAATGTGTATTCATGTCTTCTGCCCATTTTTTTGTCTTTTATCCATTTTTAACTGGATTGTTCTTTTTTGGGGTGTTGACTTTTATAAGTTCTCTATATACTTTGGATACTAACCCTTTATATCATTTGCAAACATCTTCTCCCATTCCATAGGCTGTCTTCCAGGTATTTTCACTGTGCAGATTTTTTTTTATCAAGTCCCAGTAGTTTATTTTTGCTTTTGTTTCCCTTCCCTCAAAAGACAATCTAGAAAGAAGTTGCTATGGCTGATATCAAAGAGGTTACTGCCTGTGTTCTCCTCTAAGATTTTATGGTTTCAGGTCTCACATTTAGGTCTTTCATCCATTTTGATTGTGTGTGTGTGTGTGTGTGTGTGTGTGTGTGTGTGTGTGTGTGTGTGTGTGTACGGTGTAAGAAAGAAGTCCAGTTTCCTTATTTTGCATGTTGCTGTCCACTTTCTCTAACACTATTTGTTGAAGAGACTGTGTTTTTCCCATTGGATGTTCTTTCTTGCCTTGTCAAAGATTAACTGACTACATAGTGGTAGGTTCACTTCTGGATTTTCTTTTCTGTTTCTTTTCTGTTCTGTATTTTGTGCCAGCACCATACTGTCTTGATCACTACAGCTTTATAATATATCTTGAAATCTGGAATTGTGATGCCTCCAGCTTTGCTTTTCTTTTTCAACGTTGCTTTTGCTATTTGGGGTCTTTTGTGTTTCCATACAAATTTTAGGATTGTTTGTTCTAGCTCAATGACAAATGCAGGTGGTATTTTGAAATGGACTGTGTAGATTGCTTTGGGCAGCATAGACAATTTAATAATATTCACTTTTTTGATCCATTAACATGGAATGCTATTCCATTTCTGTCTTTCATCTTCAATTTCTTTCATTAGTATTTAATAGTTTTCATAGTAAAGGTTTTTTACTTCTTTGGTTAGGTTTATTCCCAGGTGTCTTATTGTTCTTGGTGCAACTGTAAACGGGATTGATATTTTAATTTTTATTTCTGCTGCTTCATTATTGGTGTGTAGAAATGCAACAGATTTCTGTTTGTTGATTTTGTATCCTACAACAGTACTGAATTTATCAATTATGGCAGGTTTTTTTTATGGAATCTTTCAGGTTTTCTATATAGAGTACCATGTCATCTGTAAAGAGTGAAAATTTTACTTCTTCCTTGCTGATTTGGATTCTATCTATTATCTATCTATCTATCTATCTATCTATCTATCTATCTATCATCCATTTTTTCTGTCTGATTGCTGCAGCGAGGACATCCAGTACTATGTTAAATAACGGTGGTAAGCGTAGACACAACCCTGTCTTGTTCCTCACCATAAAGAAAAAGATCTCAGGCTTTCCCTATTGTGCATATTAGCCGTGGGTTTTCACATGTGGCCTTTATTATGCTGAGGTATGTTTCCTCTAAACCCACCTTGTTGAGGATTTTTATCATGAATGGATGTTCTTATTGTCAAATACTTTCCTGCATCTATTGAAATGATCATATGGTTCTTATTCTTACATTTTTTTAAGTAGGCTTCACACCCAGTGTCGAGCACAACTCACAACCCTGAGATCAAGACCTGAGCTGAGGTCAAGAGTTAGACACTTAACCAACTGAGACACCCAGGCACCCCATCCTTGCTTTTATTAATCTGGTGTGTCGTGTTAATTCAATTGCGAATGTTGAACTACCCTTGCAAACTAGGAATAAATCCCACTTGATCGTGGTGAATTTTTTAAAAGTATTGTTGGATTTAGTTTGCTAGTAAAACTTAAAATTTTTTGCATCTACGTTCATCAGGGATATTGGCCTGTAGTTCTCTTTTTTTAGTAGAATTTTTGTCTAGTTTTGGTAGTAGGATGACACTGGCTTCATAGAATAAATTTGGAAGTTTTACTTCCTTTTCTATTTTTTGGAATAGTTTTAGAAGAATAGTTATTAAATTTTCTTTAAATATTTGGTAGAATTTTGCTGTGAAGACATTTGGCTCTGGACTTTTGGTTGTTGGGAGTTTTTGATTACTGATTTAATTTCTTTGCTGGTTATTGGTCTGTTCTAGTTTTCTATTTCTTCTGTCACTGTCTTGGTAGTTTATATGTTTCTAGGAATTTGTCCATGTCTTTTTTGTTGTTGTTGTTTGTTTAAAATTATTGCCCAGGATATTTTTTCCTTGTGTCTTGGTTGATTTTTTTTTCTTTTTTAATAACTATAAATTCAAGCTTATTGAAGCTTGCCTTTGTCTTGAAAAAAAATAAAACAACTAAGCTGTCACATCAACCTGATTTCATTTGAAGAGAAAGATGATAGTTATCTTGCAAGAGTAAAATTTATACCACAAATGATGCAGGTCTAAGTCTAGTGGCACTAAAATCAGATGAGAGCATTGTTGACAAAATTATAATCTGCCGGTGACATTTGTGGAAAAGAAGCCCTTTTCTTTTTAAAAATGTTTTTATAACAGTAAATTCTGTTAGGAATTTTTAAATAACAGTAAATTCTGTTAGGAAATTCTAAAATGTCTTACAGGCCAAAAGGGAATGAGGTGAGTAAAATGCTTCTACAGAGTTTGAATAAAATACTGGATTTGAGAGTTGCTGGAATTTGGATATGCAAAAATAGGGTGGTAGGTGGGGTCATGCTTACAATGGTAACAAGTTCAAATAAACTACTGTGACAATACACCACTTCACAGGTCACACGTTTTTCTAGGGGTTTCTCTTTCCTTCAGTAGGTGCTGGCAGAAGGTGTGCTCAGTCGCTTTCCGATATAGATGTGTAGCCCCAAAGCCAAAACATGAGAGAGGAAGAAAGATGGAATGAACACTTTCAAGAAATTCTGTGGAGAAAATACCCCCTTTCTTCATGGCCCCACTTTTCCTCATGCTTAAAGCAATGGAACATTTGGGGTGTCTGAAGTGGAACTCCTTAGGTGGAATGTTTTCAGGTCTACTGAACCAGCTGGACACCCAGTCTACACTTTTCTTCAAAGGATCAACTTCTTTCTCTTCTTCTGCAACCTCTTCTTCTGAGAGTTATGGGCCCTACTGGCGTATATCTGCACACCAAACATAATCTGCCCATCCTCTTGTGGGGAAGGGCTGTCACAGTGAGAACTGGCTCTTGAACTACTCCGTCCTGATTCATGTTGTGCATGCAAAAGAGCCTTTTCCATGTCTCCACTGCAGACAGAAGATGAGGAAAGTACATGTTCTAGCCCCCTATTTTTCTCATTGCCATTATCATTGCCATTGCTGCTGTTCATAGGGAGTTCTACCCAGGAACTTTTGAGGCCAGCTGTCAGGGGCAAAGGCTGTTCACCTTCCTCACAGTTGTTGTTGTGAGGGAGTGGTGGCCTCTCTACTAAATGAGATGACATTGTCAGGTGGCTGAAAGACCTGTGGTGGCAGCAAGACCATCTCTGGTTCTTGGGCCAGTCCATTTCTTTTTTTTTAAATTATGTTTTTAAATTTTATTTATATTAAAGTTACTTAGCATACAGTGTAGTCTTGGCTTCAGGAGTAGGACCCAATGATTCATGTCTTACACATGATACCCAGTGTTCATCCCTAAAAGTGTCCTCCTTAATTGCCATCACCCATTTTACCTATCCTCCCACCCATACCCTCCCCTGCAGCAACGCTCAATTTGCTCTCTGTCTTACAGGTTACCCAATTTTTTGGTATATGGTTATTCATAATATTCTCTTATAACTATTTCTATTTCTGTGGTGTTTGTTGTTATTTCTCCTTTCTCATTTATAATTTTATTTACGTGGGTACTTTCTTTTTTCTTTTTGATTAGTCTGGCTAGAGGTTTATCAATTTTATGTTTTGGGTTTTGTTTTTTTTTTTTTTTTTCCAAAAAACCAGCTCCTGGTTTCATTGATCTGTTGCACTGTTTTTTAGTCTCTATATCATTTATTTCTGCTCTAATATTTATTGTTTCCTTCCTTCTTCTGGCTTTAGGCTTCAATTTTTAATTTTTTTTTCTAGCTCTTTTAGGTGTAAGGTTAGGTCATTTGAGATTTTTCTTGTTTCATGAGGTAGGCCTATATTGCTGTATACTTCCATCTTGTAACTGCTTTTGCTGCATCCCAAATGTTTTGTACCATTGTTTTTCATTTTCATTTGTTTCCGTGTATTTTTTAAATTTTTCTTTGATTTGGTTGACCCATTCATTGTCTAGTAGTATGTTGTTTAACCACCATGTATTTATAGTCTTTCCAAATTTTTTCTTGTGATTGACTTCTAGTTTCATAGCCTTGTGGTCAGAAACGATGCATGGTATGACTTCAATCTTTTTATATTTGTTGATTTGTGACTTGATATGTGATCTATTCTGGAGAATGTCTCGTGAACACTTGAAAAGACTGTGTACTCTACTATTTTAGGATAGAATGTTCTGAATATATCTGTTAAGTCCATCTGGTCCACTGTGTCATTCAAAGACATTGTTTCCTTGTTTATTTTCTGTTTAGATGACTTGTCCATTGATGTAAACGGGATATTAAAGTCCCCTAATATTATTGTGTTATTATCAATTAGTTATTTTGTGTTTTTTATTAATTGTTTTATATATTTGAGTGCTTCCATGTTGGATGCATAAATATTTATAATTATATCTTCTTGTTGGATTGTCCCACTTATGAGCACATAATGCCATTCTTTGTCTCTTTTTACAGTATTTGTTTTAAAGTCTAATTTGTTTGATGTAAGTATTGCTATTCCATGCCACTGATTTCTGGCTTGCCAAGTTTCTGTTGAAAAACCTCGAGCTGGCCTTATGGATTTTCCCTTGTAAATTAAGGACTACTTTTGTCTTTTTGCTTTTAAGATTTTTTTCTTTATCATTATATTTTGTAAATTTAATTACATTATGTCTGGTGTTACCCTGCTTGTTATGGGAGTTCTCTGTGCCTCCTAGATTTGGATGTCTGTTTCCTCCCCAAATTCGGGATGTTTTCTGCTATTATTTCTTGAAATAAAGTTTCCGACATTTTTCTCTCTTCTGCAGGGACTCCTATGAGTGTTATGACATTTGACAGTCACTGAGTTCTGTAAGTCTATCATTATATCCCATAATTCTTCTTTCTTTTGTTCAGCTTCATTATTTTCCATTATTTTGTCTTCTATGCCAATAATTCATTCCTCTGCTTCTTCCAGTCTGTTATTCATTGCATTAAGCCTGTTTCCAATCCTGTTTTACTGCATTCTTCATCTCTGATTGATTCTTTTGTAACCCTTTTATCTCTGTAGTAAGGGTCTCACTGATGTCTCCTGTTCTTTTCTCAAGACCAGTGAGTAGTATCCTTTTGATTGTTTACATTCTCCACCGGGCATGTTACTTATATCTATTTTGCTTAGATCTTTGACCATACTTAACTAGTTCTTCCATTTGGGATAAATTCTTATATCTTGGCATTTTGTCTAAGTCTCTGACTTTTGTGTGCTAGAAAAGCCTGTTATGTCTTCTGCTCCTGAAAGTAATGTTCTTATAAAGAAGAGGCCATGTATAGCCCCGGGTCTGGCACTTCATGGAGTGTCTCCGGTGTGTACTGTATGCACTCTGCCGTTGCGTTACGGTTGTTAATCCTTCAGGAAAGCCATCCATGGAAGGTTTCCTTGCCTACTGGGGGCAGTGTTTGGTCCCTGTCCTGAACATGGTGGGTTTTAACTAGGTATGCAGTGGTCAGCTTGTTAAATGGGAGCTGAGGTCAACTCCACCAGAACTGAGGCCCTGCAGACTTCTCTGATCAGGAGATGTGGTGTGGGCATGAGCTTTGCTGGTCTTCTAGGGGAGTGGCCTGCTGCACTGGAACTGAGACAAACTTGACTGAGAAGGGCAATCCTGCCAGAGCACAGTGGGGTGGGGCTTGGTTTAAAGAAGTTAGGCAGTGTCCAGTGTCAGTGGTATGCTGTTCCCTGCAGGTGCCTCTGTGTTTATGCTGAGGGGTGGGGAATAGAAAAGGCACTTGCCAGCTCCTTTGTCCTGGAGAGGCATCTCTGTGAATGCTGCCTCTCAGGGAAGCCCTCAAAGAAGAGTGAGTGTGTGCCCTCGGCTTTCTTCAGATCACTGTTTCCACACTGTCAGCCTTGGAGTTGTTTGCCTGCCTTTTCTCCAGGAACAGAGCAGTGCCCTCCAGGCTTTATCCCAGCCAAGCCCACGGACTTTTAAAACTCTAGGCATTAAGCCTCACAGGTTGCAACAACTCATAAAATTCAGCCCCTCTTATCTTCCAAGCCAAGGGCTTTCAGGAAAGGTTCTCTTTGTGCATTCTCCTACATGTTCCTCTCTTTTGCTTTTCTCTGCAACCACGGCGTTTCTCCTCCGAAGTACCCAGGAATCTCTTCTCCCCTAAACCATGTCTCTGCACTTCTTATATTCTTAGATGTGGCCCCTTCTCTCCATTTAGTTGCAGAGTTTGTTCTGTCCATCTTCAGGTTGATTTCTGGGATCCTTAGGATGATGTGATCATTATCTAGCTGTATTCATAGGACCCTAGATGAGCCTAGGGTCCTCCTATTCTGCCACCATCATGAACCCCCCCACCCACACACACACTATTTCCTTATTTTTTTAATGTATTTCTTGATACACATTAAGAAATACAATATCTCTTATGTATAAAAATTAACTTTCAATGTATGTTCTAAAAGGATACCAATCTAAAAGAGTTAGCTTGGTTTTCAGAAGATATTTTCCATGTATTTAAGACAAACTCATGCATCATATTACTTACAGGTGTTTTTTGGATCATAGAACATTCAACTTTTTATACTTCATTTCAATAATCACCTGGTTTGATAAGCATAAACAGTCCAATGCAACTAAGTTCATCCAGCTAAAAACATATCATATGTAAAGATTCCCATTGGAAAATGCCATTGGTTTTTGCCAATTTTGTTAGTATGCTTACAAGGATATCTGACTAAGATACTACTTTCTTTCCCAAAGGCATTTCACCCTCTCTAAAGGAGAGTACTGACTGTGGGCCTGCTATATAACAGTTGACTTTCCATGAGTCAGAAAGTCCACTTCAAGCTCAGCTGATGAAAGAAAAGACAAGGCAGACAGAGATTAAGATAAATTTGCATAATCTCACCTATGTGTGTAATCTAAAATAGTAAAACTCAGGGCATGTGGGTGGCTGTCAGTTAAGCATCCAACTCTTGATTTTGGGTAAGGTCATGATCTCACATTCATGAGACAAAAGCCCATGTTGGGCTCTGTGCTGACAGTATGGAGCCTGCTTGGGATTCTCTCTCTCTCACTCTCTTTCTGACCCTACGCTGCTCACACTCTCTCTCTCAAATAATAAATAAAAACTTAAAAAATATCTTGAAAATAGTAAAACTCATAGAAACAGAGAGTATAATGGTGGTTTCCATGGATTGGGGGGAGGGGTTAACAGGATGATGTAGGTTAAGGATTACAAAGATTCAGTTATGTAAGATGAATACTCTCTGAAGATCAAATGTACAATGATGTGACAATAGTTAGCAATGTTGTATTGTATACTTGAAATTTTCTAAGAGATTAGATCTTGAGTGTTATCACCACAAAAAAGGAAAGAAAGAAACAGATAACTATGTAAGAAGATAGTTGATATGTTAATAAGCTTGCACGTGATATTTTGAAATGTATGTGTATATGAAATTATCAAGTTGTATGTTTTAAATACATCCAATTTTGAGCTGTTAACTACAACTCAATAAAACTGGGGAAAATACAAATTTATAAGTAATAATTCCTAATTAATTTTAAAAGAAATGCAGAGATATTTTGATAATCAGATGAGCTTTCTGGTTAGATTTTAGGAAATTAGAAAAGTAAACACATATTCATCCAAATTTGTAACCAAGTTGACAGCTTCTTTTCATATTTCTGCTTCTTCCTTTTTCACAGTTGTCACCAGCAAGGTTGGAGTCAATAAATTTTAGTTACTAAAATGCAGAGCATAGTCTTCATCATAGACCAGGATGAATCACATTTCCTTAGGTTTTAAACTTTTCCAGATTGGAGTACATAAATTTGATATAAACATTGCAACTGTTTGACCAAAAATGTTTGTGGGAGAACCCACATTGTAAAAACAATAATGTATTTCACTATTCACTCATTTATTAATTCACCTAATGTTCATTGACTTCCTATATGTCTGTGACTACACTAAATCTTGGGATTACAGACATTATAGGGCAGACTTTATCAAGCCAGTGAGGCTTTTATCTACTTTGAGAAGTCTTTCCTGAGGAAACTGTTTTTGGCAATAACCTAAAATATGAGCCAGTGTTGGGTACATACCGAAATAAGAGAGAGAACACTCCAGGCAGTGGACCATCATGTGCAAAGAACCTTGGGCCAAGAGGCAGGAAGATGCCTATTGTATTTAAAGACCTAACAAAAGCCAGGATGATTAAAGCAGAGTGAGTCCTTTAGAGGTTAGAGTTCGTGAAGCTCCGGAGTCAGTAAATTCTACATCTTAGAAGAACTTCAATCCATAGACATGGATTTTCTCCTAATGTCAATGTAAAAGTATTAGAAGGTTTTAAGTGTAACATCTAAATAGAAATAACTGCTGGATTTCACGTGAGTGGATTGTAGGTTCTGTCAGGAAGCATTACTCAATGGCCCATGCAAAAGATTTAACTGTTTTGCAATGAGCGGGGGAAAAAATTTAAGATTTTTCTGGAAAATGTATCCGAAATAGAATTTGATGACAGACTGATTATGGATGTGAGAGAAGATGTCAGAGATGAAGTACAAGATATGTTTTAGTTTCAACTAACGGAAAACAAATCGAGCTGACTTATGCAAAAAATGAAGTATAAAATTATGATGAGAAGCTAACAGAGTCAGTGAGAACTATAGTTCAGGAATTCCACAGCTAGAAACAACATCCCAAGCCAGAACTGTGCTTGGGTAGCCACAGCAACACAACCACAGCAGCTTCTGGAACTGTCTGTTGCTCCAACATCTATCACTGTCACCTATTGCTGCTTATGCTTCTTTACCTACTTCTTTATTAAACATTTAGTATGGTTCAAGCCCGATTCAAGTGCTCACAATTTAGTTGCAAAGGATGCAAACAAAGTGAGTATGTGATTTTGTTAAATTCAGTGAAAGATGGAACTTAACCTTCCACCAAAAAGAAACATTTGCCAAACACTGGAAGGAGGTAAAATGCTGGACAACACCCACTGCTGCCAAAAAATCAAAACAAAAACTGTCTTCCACGGTTGCTGTGGTCAGCATCAACACAGAGATGATGTGTAGTGTGTGAGACAGTGGTGTAATCAACTATTATGATAAAATTTCTGAAAACTGGAGACAAAGGGAAAATTTTTAAGAAGACAAAAAAGACAAAAAGTATTACCTTCACTGGTATAGCAAGAAGACTGAGAGTTGATGTCTCATAAAAATGATGGACAGCAGAAATCAATGAAATAGCATTTAAAACTGAAAGAAAATAACTGCCAACTAAGCTTCAATATCCACTTAAAGAATTTTCAAAAATATTAAAAGATATTATGAGGATGTTATAAATACTAATAAATTTGACAAAAATTGGGATGAAATAGAAAAATTAGTAAAACAAACAAAGCAAAGCAAAAAAAAAAACCCCATCAAGCTGAGGGTAGAAGAGTTATAAACCTGAAACTTTTACATCCAATAAAACAGTTGATCTATTATTATATATCTTTACACACACACACACACATACACACACACACACACACACAAAATATCCCTTCAATCCCATTTGATTTTGTGGTTAATTCCTCCAAATATTTAAGGAAAAAAATAATCTTAAATAAAATTTTTCAGAGAATAAGATAAAAGGGAACATGCAATAGCATATTTTAAGAACTCAAATCCTAACAAAGACATTAAAAGAGAAAAGTACACACCAATCTCTATCATGAACACAGATGCATAAATCATAAAATGATAGCAAAGAGAATCTAACTGTATACAAATCAAGGAATACTGAATGGCTAATAGGACATATTATAGGAATGCAAGGTTGATTCAACATTTAAAAATAAATCAATATATCTTACTACATTAACAGAAAAAAAGGAGAAAAAATTATGTCATATTGTTAGCTGTGGAAAAATAATTTGATAAAATAGAATATATATTAAGATGGAAAGAACTACCAATACACCACAAATAGGAATAAAAATTAGGAATAAGGAGTAATTTCCTCAATATGCTAGAGACTATGGAAGACTAAAAGTAAAAATGCCTTTAAAAAATCCTTCTGAGACTGGCAATGAGATTAGATACCCACTATCACTACTGCTAGTCAACTTTATACTGAAAGTTCACACCAGCACAGTAAAGCAAGGGAAGAAAAGACTGAAGGACTGAAAAGCAGGAAATAAAACTATCATAATTGTGGACAATGCGATTGTTTATGAAAAATCCAAAATATTAGAGATGCTGTATTAGAATTAATGAGTGAATTTACCAAGGTCAATGAATATAAGGTCAATGTACAGATAGTAATTAAAGCAGAAAACAGGTAGAACATAAAATTAAAATATATAATACACACACACACACACACACACACACACACCATTTTCAGTAATATATAATCCTACATGTAATTTGGTGGAATCTGTCAAGCTTAAAATCACACAAAACAAGTCTATGCTGTTAGAAGGGGAAGGGTCACCTTTTGCAGGGGAGGCTGTGCCCAGGAGGGAGAGTGAACAACAAAGTACCATTGGGTTTTAGAGATGTGTTTTGTGATCCAGATGTTCTTCAGATGGTGAAATTTCATTATTTGTACACTTAAACTATGGGCATATTTCTGCACTTCTTCATATTTCAGTGAAAACTTTCAAAAATGATGAGAATTCTGTACAGACTGTTTTTAAATTTTAAATAATTATTTATATTCAAAAGAATGCATATGTAACACATAATGAATAAAAATGAAACAATCAATTCATATCTAACCCCAGTTTAAGGAATCAAACATTGCCTATAATTCTGAAGACCCTGTTTGTCCTTCCACCATTGCATCCCCATTCCTTTCGATCTCCCAGGACACAATTAACGTGGGTTATCTGTTATTTATTCATTGGCTTTTTAACATTCTTCCACATAAACAAACAAACAAACAAACATCCTTCCACATACACATACAAACTTATGCATGATCTATGTCTGTCTGTCTGTCTCTCTGGTATTGCTTAATTTTACATAAATTAAATTTGTAGTATTTGCTCAATAAGACCTCTGTGAACTAAAGTCCATTTGTTTTTGTTGCTACAAAATAGTTTGTTGTGTGAATATATACCACAAATCATTACTCACTTCCTTAACAAGTAGGCATCAGGACCAGTACTCTTTATATATTAGAAAAATGTTTCTGTGAAATTTCTTCTTCACTTTTCCTCTTATACAGTGCAAAAGTTGCTCTAGGAATATATATCTCAACCCACAGATAACAACTTTTTAGTGGCATAGAATTACTTCAGTGAGTCAGGAATAGAATTTTTAAAATACAGTTGAGTGGAAAATGTCAGAACACCATTCATAGAGTCCACATATTTTTCCATTAACTTTATGTTCTTATTTTTTTAATGTGTATGCTATTGTTCACATTATATTTATGAGGGGATTTTCTGGTTCATAAAATTTGCACATCACCAACTTTACTAGTTTTGTGGGGATACCGTTATATCATTTACATATACACCAGAAACCCCTGGTATTGTACGATATATTTTTCCAATTTAATGATTGCTAAAATGTATTTCTGTTTTCTCCTCCATTTGTGTTTTTTTTAATTTATTTTTTTTAATGTTTATTTTTACGAGAGAGAGAGGGGTGGGTAAAGTGAGAGGGAGACAGAGGAGATGGAATGGGCTTTGTGCTGACAGCAGAGATCCAATTCGGTTCTCAAACTCATGAACCGAACCATGAGATCATGACCTGAGCTAAAGTTGAACACTTAACCAACTGAGCCATCCAGGTGCCCCTTCACCATTTGTTAGTGGTGGTGAGTATCTTCTCATGATTATTGTCCATTGTGTGGTCTGCCAGTTAAGACAAATACTTCTAACATATAATTTGGTATTTTTACTTATTTTAAAATGAATGGTTTCCTAGTCTGCCATACTGTTGGAAAACTACTTTCCATATGATTCTGAAATTGAATTTCTTCTCATATGTGACATATGCCAAATGTAGAAATCATTTGCTGGAGATCATTTACTAAAGGAGATTGTATTGAAATAATGTGTATTTTCAGAAACTGTGTTGACATTTTATATCATTATTTCAAAACTAACCAAAGAGAAACAATCACTCATGGAAGAGAAAATACTTAGAATGTTGAAGGTGAGAGAGAAGGATATAATATTATTAATTTAAATAGCATAAACTCCTAACAACAAATTATTATCATTTGATATATTTTATGTTCTATAGATATGTGTATGGCAAAAAATAGTTATTTAAAACATTATTAAAGATGACAGAGTGTATTTACAGACTATCAAAAAATAAGTACATACACACACACATACACACACACACAACTCATATTTCAAAACCTCAAATTAATTTAACTAAAACCCAAGATTATATAGGGTTTCACCACTGGAAAATTTACTCCAGCTTTATTTACTCACATGGTGTGAATTTACACCCAGGGCCACAGCCACTGGTGTATCAAAATTACTTTATATAATACCTATAGCAGTTTAGATTTGAAGTTTTCCATATCAGCAGAGTTAATAAAACCTCAACATCAAGCCCTTTCACTCCTATGACAAGTACCCCAAAGTGGTTTTCTTCACTGACTCTGACAGCTTCAAAAGAAATAAACAGACTCTGTGTCATTCACTGTTATTTTTTCCCAGAAATTGCATTTCTTTTAAAAATGGTTCTCTTTCTAAATCCTTCACAAATGAAACAGGGGAAGGAACTGGTATGCCTTCATTGCTGCTGTGTACACATTACATGATATTACTTTATTCCTTCTGTGTTTCATTATTATACAACTGGAGCCCAGAGCTTCAGTGAAATGGGCAGACAAGTCCCCAAGTGAAAATATATTAACATTAAATGAAAACTTCTCACGAGTCAGTTATTCGAAGCCTCTAATGTGGTTATGCACTTACAGAGTTGAATGTGTAAAATCAGAATTAATCAGTTCAACTGAACTTCATAACCAGCAACATCTGTGGGCTTTTCTCTAGTCATATGCTCATCAGTTTTATCAAACATCTGCCTTCTGACATGATTGGGAACAAGACACAGGCCCTGGCACACATTAGCTGCTACTAAAGGTGAGCTCACAGAGATTACTCTGTGATCACATTAGTGACACATTAGTGACATCTGTTTACTCCTTCCCTACTCCCCAGACTATCACCAAACTGAACCTAGATCACTGGGTTGGAGGCGGTTCATCCTGAATCTCATATTAATCATTCCCTTGCCATGCCAGGTTTTGGGTCTTTGTAGGTAGAACTGAGGGACTAGACAGTGAATCAAATAGCTATTTATCTCCTTATATTCAGTTCACTGTATGTTGTTGTTTAGATCATGTGCACCTCTCAGCACTCTGCTATGAATACAGGTGGTGAAAACACTCAGGTCCTTCAGTGATTGTATCTGAAAGACAAGGAATTGAGGTATTTGATATGAGGAAGCATAAGGTGTCTCTGCTCGGACCTGCATATGTTACTGAGAAATTAACCCTAACCATGCTCAATGCAAAAGTCTCCTTACTTAAAACCTATAATTCACAGGTTCTGTTCCAGAGCAAGTGTAACTCTGTCAGGTGCAAGGAGATGGCAATTGAGGTCAATATGAAGGTTTCCTTCAAAAATTCAATTAGCCCCACGAAGTTAAAAGAAGAGGGAGGGACAGAGCAGTAATGACATAAGTGGTAGTAAAGAAAAGCACAATTTTGATGCACATGGAAATAGAGATAATGGATAAGAATTGAGGACGGTACGGTACCTGTTGGGATGAGCACTGGATGTTGTATAGAAACAAATTTGACAATGAATTTCGTATTAAAAAAAATTTAAAAGGGGAAAGGGGGAGGCAGGTTGCATGTATGTCTGTATAATAAAATATTTAATAATGAGAATAATTCTGAGAAACACTGTGGGGGAGGGCAATAGCCAGGTATTCTCCACCTTTGCCATCTCCCAATATCTTAATCCATTATCGACAGACTAGCCAGAGCATTATTTAAAACATACTTAAAAAATATCTTTTCACTCCTTTGCTTGGGACCTTTCATTTGTTCCCTCTATACTTAATGAAATCCCCTGAGTCCTTACCAACACCCCAGGATCATCCTACACCAGCCCTCCAGACCTCTCTTGTGTCCCTCAAACATGTCAAGCCCTCTTCCTCCCACACTCTGCATAAACTCCTGCCACTGTCAAGAACGTTCTTCTCATGATTCTGCATAGCTGTCTCATCTTACTCCTGGCTTTGAAAAGGCCTTCTGGCCATCCCATCCAAGTAGGTCATCTTTCCCAGTGTTTCTCAGATATCTATCTATCTATCTATCTATCTATCTATCTATCTATCTATCTATCTAGATATAGTGTTTCCCAGTATTTTTTATAACATGTGACATAATCTGCAGAGATATTCTCTCTCCTTTGTCCTACAAGGTTTAAGTCTGTCCCATGAGAATTTGAGTTCCATGAGGTTTCCTGAGTGCCTGCTGTAGAACATGTTAGTGTTAGTAAAGGACAGAAAGATGAATAAGATACACCATAATAGTTGTATCTCCCAATGTACATGTGCAGAGTTGCAAAGCTCTACCCATAAGGTGCTTAAGAGAAAACAAAATGTTGAAATTACAATAAAAGCAACAGACAATGTTGCCACAGGGCACCCAACCCTTTTTGTTTGTTTGCTCTTCTTGTTTTAGTTATTTCCCAGATATTTAACTTTTGTTTTATTTCTTAAACTTTTCTTAGTAAGAAAATAACCAGTATCTCTTGCAACTCTTGACATTTTGGTTTTATAAATAGACATTGTTCAGGTATAGTGAGAATTTTGATTTCTAATGATTAAAGCAAATAGTAGATATTAGGTCAGCCTTGAAATACTCTGAAATTCTATTTGAACTATGCTATTTTGCATTGACATTTCCCAAATTGCTAATGCTATTTTTTAAGTTCCTAGACATATTATAACCTCTTTATACTATTAGGTTAATGCAACAAAGCAAATTTGTTTGTTTTCTTCTCAATAAAGTCTTTATAAACATAATGCAATATTTTTTAATATGCCTTTACTTTCAGCATGATGTCAAATCACTTGTGATTGTCTCAAGATTTATCCCAAGTACTTTAGCTGTTCACTATAGTAAAAAACAAAAGTCCTATAAGATATATATATGCATACAAAATAATTCTGGAAGCAAACTTTGACCCAGATGTAATATCAGTAATATGAGGCTCAGTAACAATTAAATGTGTACTAGTCTTTGTTTTCAGTGTGCCTTTCATTCTGCTTCTAATAGTATACTTATGTATTTTGAATGCTTCCCAAAGATCTAGGAGCAAATATCACTTTATATATTTCCTGCTATTATTTTAAGTTCTTTAAGAACAGAAAAAGTCTCAAGAGAGAAGAAAAGTTTATGCCTGTTACATATGCCAATAAAATATTAACATCAGCATGCATGTACTTTATAGAGACTGCATGGAAATGGATACATGGATCAATAAACATTGATTTTCAACTTTGATATTAGTTGCAAGTTGGGAGTCATATGAAATTTTTATATTTCATAATACTCTTCACTGCATTGCTATTCCTTTTTCTAGCTTCATCTAGCAACTATTTCATCTTCTCTTATACCTTAAAACCTTTAGAGAAAAAAAAATAATTCTGAACAGATCAGAATATCCCCACAAGTAGTTCTTATTGGACACATGAATGCCTGAATGCACACCCAAGAGTCTTCCTTAATGCAACTTCTTAGCCAATTACATATAATCAGAATCTGTTTCAATGATGCTTTCTGATATAAATTTTAGAATCTAAATATCAACACATTAAGTGTCTGGAGAATTGGTTATAAAGGGGAGATTTGATGTTCTTTAAATATTCTGTTCAAATAAACATTTAGAGGAGTTCAGCTGGTTACTGAAATTTAACAGTCTGTATGAGAGAGCTCATTCCAGCCATCTTCTCAGGAGGCATTTATGCAGGTACTGCTTTTGATTCAGTAAACATTGTCTTGCCACTAATATTTTCTAGCTCTCCTTGTACTTCTGATTAAAAGAGTACTTTAGGGTGTAGGAAGAAGGTAATAGAAAACTTTCTAAAGGAACAGATAGCCAGATACTTAGTTGATATCATTTATCTATTAATTTCAGCAAAAGATAAATTATTTTGCACAGGTGATATTGCAATGTGCTCTAAATATCCTTGTATAATACAAGGCTACGTTCCATTTGAACACTAAAATTGATTACAAGTTAGATCTTAGTGGAGAGATGGATAGTTACAAACCCCTATGATGACTCATTTTCCTTCTCACACCCAAAAGGAACCTTAAATATCAATCCTATCTAACAGATATTAGAAATGCATTTTCTGATTTATATTGAATCAATAAATATATTTAAGAGCAGCTCAAGGTCACAAGCTTTTGACCAAGACAAAGGATTAGAGAATAATATTTTTTCTCTGAAAATACCATTAGAAATCACCTTATCCAACACTCTCATTTTACTGTGAAGGATACAGAAACTCATACCAAGTGTGTTAGTATAGATCCTCTAAGAAAACCTAAAATTAATCTTACCAAGAATTTTAGATTTTGTATCTCTGACATAGATCTCTTACCTTTCATATTGTTTAGCAAAGAATCCTAAGTATAGCAAGTACTTAGTATTTTTTGTTGAATATTTTTTTTCTAATTCTAATACAATATTTATCTGAATGCTTTCCCTAAAAAGTTAAAAAGCTAAAATTAACAATGAGGTACAATTACAAATCATAAATGTACATACAAAAAATAAAAATTATACATCCTTGAAATGATGCTTTATGTTTTGACACAGCATACCTTTCATTATTAAAAACACACTTATTTTTACTCATCACTGATTTACAGTACCACTTCCTATATATTACACATAGATTCCAAAAAGCATTTTCACTTTATTAGTGTAAATCCTATTGCAATTCAGTTTAGGTTATGATGAAATGTTACATAATTTCTAGAAAGATTATGTTCAAAGGTGAAGTTAGAGAAGAAAGTTGATTCATTTAACAGATCCATATAAAGAAGAGACAATTGTACCAATTTTACAATTTAGTGATTATAAAAACAACAATGTATCCTCGCAACTTATTCTGAAGAACAGAATCTCCTAACCTCTTAACTTGTCAAAAGCAGTCTATTAAAAAAAGTCTACCTGTATGAAGAAATTTATAGACATCCTGAGGGAACGATAAAATTATATCTATAGGTGTGAACTTCAAGTAAAACATCAACCCAGAAGGGATTCTCTTCTCCGTCATTTTCTGAGAAAGCAGAAAGAACATTAAAGATGAGAGCAAGAAGAACAGGGGACTGAGAAGAAATAAAGAAGAGGTCTATTACAGAGGATTTCAAAAGTTCCTTTTATAATTACATCGCTTTGGGGTAAAGAAACTGAGAATTAGTTGATGTAATGTAAGAAGTAAAATGGCATCTGATTTGGAAATTTTAGAAGTAAATAAGTTCATAAAGTCAGCCCCCACTTCTACATCGCAGAGTAAATGATACAAACAAACTGATCATGCAAAAATGCTTTATGACCAAAGTAAAATAAGGATTATTAGGCTAAGGACAAAAATGGGAAAGTACAAAATGTCATGACCATACAGCATGCCATTCAAGTTTCTGACAGCAAACCCACTATTCTGTAAATATTATAGCTCTTTTGCTCATTTTCTCTCTTTACAGTTATACAAGTTATTTAAAAACTTCTGTGATATTGCTTTATGTGTGTTAAAATTGCTATAGCATAAGCCAAGAAATAAAATGACACTAAACAGTTCAAATATTCTCTGAAAAGCTTTGAGCATGAGAGTTAATAACTACAAAAGATTAGAAGACAGTCTTTATATATTGGGTAATGCATAAGTTGAAATCCACACTAATTTATTTTTTTAATCTATTCCATAGATGTCACTCTTCCCATATTCTCCTTTTTCTTCTCTGCTTAAGTGTCACCTTCCTTCTAAATGTTTACTGAATACTGTCTATGTAAAAGTAAGAATTTTCACGACTTCCTTAAGAACTCACGAAACCACACACATCTCTGGGTTTTTGCTTAAAATGGTCTCCAATGAAAAAAATTATGCCAGCTTGAAGCAAGAATGACAATGAATTCTTTCTAGAGAGTGAAGAGCCATAAAAGCAGCTAAGGAGGTTGTTAAATTGGGATCTTTTCTCAAAGGTACGAAAACCTGCCAAGCTACAAGTAAAGTAGCCTGGCCAGCTGAAGGATCAATGGTGTAAAAAGCTTCTCCTCAAAGCTGTCATGGAGACTCTGGCTGTGGTGACTGTACACTTGGCATTCACCCAAAAAATGAAAATATAAAGGCCACTTGGCTTTAAAGTGCTCCCCTACTGTCAAAGACAAAAAAAGGATTCTTTCCCCTATATCTGGCATCTTGTAGAAAATTAAAACTCACTGAGCATCAAGGGGGAGAATGTATCCTATTTCAAGGGAAGAATGTTTGGAGAGAATTGGCTTTATTGCAGGGTTAATGGTTTTCTAGTATCACATATGCTAAATTTTTCAGACAGAATGATCAAATAGTACTTGTGGGGAAACAAAATGCAGCACCTGTTTGGCCAAGAGTTCTACAGTGAACTCTCTCAACAAAGAGCCATGCTTCATTCATGATACAGATATATTGCTATGCCTGCCAGTTCCATTTAACCACCCATGTCAGTTCTAGCCAAATCCACATTGGTTTATTGGTGTGTGTGTGTGTGTGTATGTGTGTGTGTGTGTGTGTGTGTGTGTGTGTGTGTGTGTGTGAACTCATTAATCCTCTTATTATACTGAAGTGAACACAGATCCCATTTATCTTGAAGTGAGTGTAGATTATTAAGATTCTTGATATTGACTCCATTTTTCTTTAATTTTTAATTTACTGTTCCCATCAATTACTGACAATTTTCTTGATTCTTTAAGTTATTTTTTAAAAACCCATTATATTCTATAAGATCATGTTCTTACAAAGTAATTATAAATTTTCTCATAACACACAGTACTTTGGTTTAGTGCATTTGCACTGTGGTTATTAGATTGGTTTCCTCTCTAGTCTGGAATCTTTTGTCTAAGCCTATCAGATTGTTACTTTTCCTTTTACATGTATAGATGTTCTGTGGCTCTTAAATATTCATATTGCTTTGCCTCTGAAGATTAAAGTATATAGGCAAACTATCTTGTATTTTCCTAATTCATTTATTTTTAAAATTGTTTTTACATTTATTTATTTTTGAGAGACAGAGTGAGACAAAGTGAGAGTGGGGGAGGGGCAGAGAGAGAGGGAGACACAGAATTCGAAACAGGCTCCAGGATCTGAGCTGTCAGCACAGAGCCCGACGCGGGGCTCGAACCCACAGACCGTGAGATCATGACGTGAGTCAAATCAGACGCTCAACCGACTGAGCCACCCAGGTGCCCCATAATTCATTTATTTTTAATAGTCATTCATTCAGTAGCTGAAATATCTCCTATGTGGTAATGTGGGAATCCAGAGATGAGTCAGCATGGAAATTGTTCTCAATGCAACATTCTTATTTCCATCCTCTCTCCATATCCTCCCTCTCTTTGACTATCAGCAATTTTTAAGATTTACCTTAAATGTTCTTTCTTTTCCCTTGCTTTTCCTGAGGATACAATGTTATCTGTTTCCTCTGTTTTCATAGTTGATAATGAAATATGTTTATCAAACACACTGTATGTGACAAACAGTGTGCTTTTCATGAACTTTTTGAATCTGTTCTCATAAAAAACACGTAAGTTAGATGAAAGCAGTCCTATCAAATAGAGAAAGCAACAGCAATTTAGACAAGCAAAGTGACTTGTCTGAGACCAGCTAGGGAAAGAAAGCAAATCCCAGACCTATAGATATGACTGTGCAGCTCTAAAGTTCACAGCTTCTTTACTGTGGGTCTAGCTAGAACTTTACTATATGCTCCCATATTCATCTTCTTAATGGTAAATACGGCATTCACATTTATCTATTTACTGCTTCCTGTAAATTTGCGTCCCATTTACATTTATAGATTCTTAGTAGGTAGGGCATGTGTCTAATAATTACTTATCTGTACTGCCTAACCTAGCTTAGCTCTTGATAAACAATAAGTTTTCCATAAATATTTATGTTTTAATTAAACAAAATTTTCTTTTAAAAAGAAAAAATAAAAATTCTAAATGTATACAGGATGTAGTCCCGACATTCTCCCCTTTCACCTCAGTAAGTCAGTGGTGAAATCTGCATGATGTTGGGCCTTACATACAGAAAAAACATATTCTAATGAATTAATGAGACTGAAAATAGACGATGCCAATGTTTCATGAATTTATCTAAATACTATTATATTTAGAAAATTGTTAGAATATGTAGATAAATAATCAAAGCCACTATGAATTTACATATTTTACTGGTATTCACAGCAAAGAATAATAAAAGTGGAAATGGTACTCCTCTAATATATAAGAATAACAGCTACATTTCCTTAATGGAACAATTTTATTATTACAGAAAAGAAAGTTACTGATGGCTTATCTAAAAAAATCAATAAGTTGATTAGCACTCAGCAAAACCATCATTGAAAGAATCAATAGTTAAGGCAATATAACACCAGATTACTATTTATTATATACATTTGATTATGAGTGAATTTTATGAATCAAGGATGTCAACTAGCCACCCTAAAACTTCTTTTGTTCATTTGGAATAATGGGCTTGGATTGATTTGTTACTAATCCTTTTAGTTCTAAATATCTGATTCCCTGAATGAGGGCAAAGAAAGAAAGTTCATTGTTTATGGCTGCACTATCAGATTATCAAACTTGGAAAAATCTATTTGATTAGCTATACATTATTGTTAATTACTTGGTGATATGACTAGGCGACTGAGGTCAATGTCAAATTAAGATACCCTCCCCATACTGTTGTGAAATAGCAGGTTTGGTAAGAATCATTTATTTACCTCTATAAATAAGTCAACTCTCTTTATTAGCATAAAGTTGTGGAATGATTAAAAATGTTATCAATTCACATTTTAGTTGCTAATCTATAGCCATCATATCCATAAGCCATGGATTTTCAAAGGCATTATAACTTCCATTTCTTCCTTCACTTTCATTACAAAGGATGATAACTCCAGCTTTCCCAGATAGGCAATTCCACTGCTTTCACTGTGATTGGCATAAAAATATTTGTGTTCCTCACTTCACTTCCAGTTCCCAGTTCTTGAATCTAAGCATTGGTCTTAAGAGAAAGAGTGTGTCTTATCTTCAGCTTAGCCACAAATTCAGTTTTCACTTCAGAAATTAAGTTATAATGCAATGTGCAGGTTTTATATATTCAACATTGCTTTTAATTCACACCTACACAGAGGATTTCTTCTGCAAATTCCAAAGCAATATCCTTATGATATCGTACTGGATAAAAACCTGAACTGGTGCTTCCTCGACATTTCATGCAAGCAATATTTACCATAAGTTCATGGGTAGTGGATATTACACATTCTAGGCAAGGAAATGTCAAGCAGGTGCTGTGGGTGGCACCAAATTATAGCATAAAAGCTGGATCAACTGTCAGTACCCCAAGTAATGATGCAGAGGTCATATAAATTCTGCATTCAATGGCTGGTGCCAGAGATGTGGCTGAGAAACATGAGATATTTCACATTCAATGCTGCCCTGAACTGGAGACTGAGGAGTAACTAGGCAGGCATTGAAAAAGACCAAGAAAGTGGTAATATCTTTGTTTTTTAATGCTTATTTATTTGTTTTGAGAGAGAGAGAAAGAACTTGAGCAGGGGCGGGACAGAGAGAGAGAGCGGGAGAGAGAGAATCTCAAGCCGGCTCCACGCTGATGTGAGGTTCAATCTCATGAACCGTGAGATCATGACCTGAGCTGAAATCAAGAGTCAGAGGCTTAACCGATGAACCACCCAGGCGCCCTGCAAGTGGTAAATTTCTAAAGCATGGACCTTCACTAGTTATTGAAAGGAAGTGTGCAGGCTTCAAAAACTTAAACAAATAAGCAAAACCAAAACAGCCTTTACTCAACATCACTGATGTATTTTGAAGTTTCTATATAAAAAAGTGGCTTTTCTTCTGGAAATAATAACCAGGTTTGAAGACACATAACACATGCAGAACAGTGAAAAAAATACAAGTATCTAGAATGAAATCTGTCCGTTATCCATGAAAATTCATCTACTTTAAAGATTCAGAGTCATATTGTTGCATAATAATTACTGAGCCTTTGTGTCACTACAGAAGGATTAAATATTTTCCTATGTTTACTTATCAGGAAACAACTAAAAGACAACACAAAAATTGAACAGAAACTGAATTCCATTTATGTCACTGCTTTTCATTTGCATATACATCCATTCTTTATTTGACCAAATTTTCCTGGAAACCTTTTTCATCAGAAGTACCAACACTGTTGCACCTGAGAGCTGAGCTTGAAATTCTAATTTATTTACCTGGTGATGCCTGAAAAACCCAAGAATGAGACTAAGTAAGAGACCAGGATTTTTTGATTTTCTAGAAAACTCCATTTTTACAATAGGGAATTAGATATGTAAGGAAATTAGTACTATGTAAACACATACACAAACCAAATTTCTGTAACTGCACACCCTTCGTGGTCAAAGGTAGAATATTTTCTAGAAATCAACAGTTTTATGGAATCAGTAGGCCTTTCTTAACACCTTTTCATTTATTAATTAAGTAAATTGTTTCAATAATAAGAAGCTGTGTCATACAGAATCACTAAATTGGAATAGGTGAACAAGAAATTTCTGAGATTGAACTCTAAAATGTTATCAAAAATAGGAATAGGGATTCTTACAAAAATTTAATGTCACTTTATTATATTCATTTTTTTAAATTTATTTATTTTTAGAGAGAGGGAGAGTGCACACAAGTGGAGGAAGAGCAGAGAAGGTGAGAGAATCCTAAGCAGGCTCTGGCTGTCAGCGCAAAGCCTGAGATGGGGCTCAATCTCATGAACCATGAGCTCATGACCTGAGCCAAAATCAAAAGTCGGATGATTAACCAACTGAGCAACCCAGGTGCCCCTATACTCATTTTTTAACAGTGATTTGCTTTCCCTAAAGCCAGACTCTTACTCCAGAAATTAACTTAAATTTTAATAATTTAGCAACTGCTCTTTGAGATAACGTTTTCCAATCCACTTCTCAGTGTTCTTTGAGGTATACTGGAGAAGGGGAAATTCTTCCACCCAACAGTATCTGAAGTGGAGCTTTCACTCCGTAGCTAAGAAAGTGAGGCTAGAAGTTGTTTATTGGACAGTCTTATCAGTTACTCGCACTGTGAAGTTTTGATTGTGCAGGGTCAACTGGAAGGTTTCACCTGACATTGTTAGAGATGCGGTGTTCGCCCTGAGGTGATATCTACTCTATGATAGTGCCATGATAGTTTCTATTATTTTTCTCAGTGTTGTTACCAAATAAAAGCTCAATATTTTATTTTCTATTCATTGAAATGTCCTTTCTTCTCAAGTACAAAAGTGAAGAAATATAGTATCACTGGAAACTGTTTATGCCCTGTTTTGATATATTTTAGTTTTACACCACTATGATAAGTTTTAAAACATTTTTTTTCATTTTTATATAATTGTTCTGAGTTTCTCACAAGTTCAGGTCATAATAAGCCTTTTATGGGTAAGATTATATTGTTAACTCACAGGCATAAATGAATGTTTCATTAAGTGATTTATGACTATACCTGAGAATTCTTTCTTGAGACTATTTGATTTGTATTAAAACACTATAGATTTTTTTCTTCTGGCATTAAAAGAAATGATCCACATCTTACTAAAATGTTCTTGGCCTCACAAAAGTCAGGTTCATACAAATTTTGCATTTTTAATTACAGCAACCTGAGAAGAAAAACAGACCAACTGTTGAAGCAGAAAACAAACAAACAAACAAACAAAAAAAAACCCCAAAACCTAAAATTTAGCATCTGGGCCACCTTCAATTAAGTCAGTGAACCAACGCTTTCTATATGAACAGATGTTCCACACCTTTTCCAAGCACTGAACAGTTTTTTGTACCCACTTGGTCTATTTATATTGTACTTGGCTTGTCTTCAAACTTCTATTAAATGACAGATTTTGAACGAAAAGGGACATCTGATTATGCCAACACCATGAGCCATATTAGTATACACATCACCTTGTTCATCAAAAAGCAAGCCTCTTATTAATCTAAGGAACTGGTATTTGAACCCAGAGATAAGCAAATTTTGTCTGATTATTCTATGCAATAATGCCAGATTATCCATAATTAGAACAATTCTGCAGATTAGTCATGGCAAAACCTACTTTTATTATTATCCCTTCATTTATTCTTGCCTTTGTTGTCAACATGAGGGGAACATTTGGCACAAACATTATCATTTTTTTACTAAATGTTGGTAGAGAAAAAAATCCTTACTTTTCATGTACCAAAACAATAAAGTAGCAAAACTGTTAGTCACAAAATTGATCTATACACTTGACCAGGACATTTTAAGCCAGTATATCTACACATATATGGAGGCACACTTATTCTGGATTCTACTTATGTTTCTCTCCAAAATACTGGTATACAAGATAAATTGTCATCAAAATAAAAGAATCAGTGTGTTCCATCTTATAATCTGGTTACTGGTGTTTTATTATTTCATTTGAAATAACACCGAAGACTCCATTTATTCATCACAAACAGTCCCCTGTGGAGTAGCCTTTCAGTTTTTTTCTGTTGTTACTCCTCTCTATCATTATCAATATATGACCCACCTGTATGCCTACACAGGGTCAACTCTAGACACCTGTTCACATGTTTTAAATTAAATAAAATAACACTGAAAAAACTCTCGCTTTCAAAGTACCTATTCCTACATTCTTTGGCCTTAATAGGATTTCAACACTCAAAGTTGGAGTTAAAAATGGAACCCAGAACCTGTCCTCTAGCACTTTCCACATCACTCCTCAAACAACTTAGTCTCTCTACGACTGGCATCTTGCAACCTAAAGAAAGACATGGAGCTTCTGTTTCTTGCAAGAAAGAACATGACAAACATTTTTTTTAGTATTTGGAGACCAAATGAAACTGCTGGGTTTGGGAAGGTTCACCAGGATTTGGGAGCATTGAGATATAATAAACATTCCCAAGGAATAAATATTAGATGGAGAAAACAAGGGGAAATTAAGTCAAATTTCAAGGTCACAGTTTTGCCTGGATGCCACTGGGCAGATTGGAAGAGTAACTGGATACTAAGAATAGGCTATATGTATATATATATTTATATATTATATATATTATATATATTATATATATTATATATATTATATATATTATATATATTATATATATTATATTATATTATATTATATTATATTATATTATATTATATTATATATTAATATATATATATATATATTTACATAAACTGGTGTCATAGTCTCCTCTGTTTAAGAGCTCCTAAATGAAAAATATTGTAACTGAAACTCTAACATAAGGGTCTTTTTGCCCATAATACCTCCCTGGCTTTATTCAAAAAAAAAAAAAGAGGAAGAAGAAGAAGAAGAAGAAGAAGAAGAAGAAGAAGAAGAAGAAGAAGACGACGACGACGACATAAAAGAAAAGAAAATGTATCATTAGGCTTAACTCTTCTGCAAATGTGTATTCACCATCTAATTAATTTTAGAATTACTTTCTCAATGTCCTCTAAATAACCAAGTTATTAAACTATTAAGTTATTAAGTTATTATACTATTAAGTATAGTTATTATACTATTATAGCATAAGGTACTATTAAGTATATTATATAATACTATTATACTATTAAGTGAAGTTTTAGGCATTTCAATGATAAATCACAGATGGTAGCAATGCTGTAATCTCATTTTCATCCACCCTGTCTCCCCAGTAGGTATTCAAGAAACTGAAGTTATGTCATGTCTTGATTTGAAATGTTCTAGTGTGTTTGTCCCAATGGGTCTCCACCTTCAGCTGTACACAGAAATAAACCGAAGAGACTGACAAAGTACAGATTCTTGGGAAAACTTGATATGAAGACTTAGCAACTTTTAATCTGGGCTGCAGTCCACGCATGTGAACTTTTAAAACTCTCTGGTGATTATGAAATTTGAAAACTCTTACTTTAAAGAGACCAATTTTACCATAATTTTTAAATAATCTTTGAAGTGTTTCAAAACTGCACGACCATGGGCACCTGGGTGGCTCAGTCGGCTGGGCGTCTGACTTTGACTCAGGTCACGATCTCACGGTCTGTGGGTTCGAGCCCCGCGTTGGGCTCTGTGCTGACAGCCTGGAGCCTGTTTCGGATTCTGTGTCTCCCTCTCTCTGACCCTCCCCCGTTCATGCTCTGTCTCTCTCTGTCTCAAAAATAAATAAACGTTAAAAAAAATTAAAAAAAACTGCACGACCAAAACAATATAATTGCATCTTTCAAATAATAATTGGCCGTTTAATCTTGAGTAACTGTTAATAAAAAATTGACTCTAAAATCATGAATTCTGTGTCAAGGAACATGATGGAGAGACAAAAGAGTAAATCTGATATTCATAGGTCACGTGACAGCCATACCCTGGCCTGGAACCAACAGTTATGAGTAGAGGCAAAGTTTCTGCAAAATAATCAAGGTGATGTTTGCATTTCATCTCCAATTATAGTCATTTGTGAGCTATCCTGGGTGAGTAAATAAGCTGATATTCAGTGAAAACTGGATCATTTTGTAGAATACTGTGTAAAATAAAATAGTCTCAATTAACCCCTAATAAAATCACTATCTAGCATAGTGCCTAATCATATTATATACACTATTAATACTTGTTGAATGAGTTCATAAAAATTAATTTGATTTTAACTATTTCTTACTTATGTGCATTACTAATTTCAATCTTCACCTGTTAAAGCAGTAGAAACAAAGAAACAACAATAATTAAAATGTTTCATTAAAAGTTTATTTTGGTGATCAGAAACTAAAAGTTGTGGCAGTGTAAGTCCTTTCTATAAAGTTACAATTATACTTATTGTAAAAAAGGAATACTGTATTTTTATTTACCCAAAAACTGAAATTATTATATTAAAATATGGGATCTGGGCACCTGGGTGGCTCAGTCAGTTGAGTGCCCAACTCTTTTTTTTTTATGTTTATTTATTTTTGAGATAGAGAGAGACAGAGTGTGAGCAGGGGAGGGTCAGAGAGAGAGGGAGACACAGTATCCCAAGCAGGCTCCAGGCTCTGATTTGCCAGCACAGAGCCCAACGTGGGGCTCAAACTCACAAACTGTGAGATCATTACCTGAGCCAAAATCAGCCACCCAACCAACTGAGCCACCCAGGCACACCAAGCATCCAACTCTTGATTTTGGCTCAGGTCATGATCTCATGGTTCACGAGATCGAGAACTGCATTGGGTTCTGTGCTGACAGTGCAGTAGGATTCTCTCTCTCCTCTCTCTGCTTCTCTCTCTCTCTCTCTCTCTCTCTCTCTCTCTCTCTCAAAATAAATAAACATTAAAAAAATAAAAGAGGTGATCTTTTAAAATCAAACAAGTGAATATTTTAACAACAGAATTGGATGAACATTATAATGGATGGATGACCTGAGGTTTATTCTCCACTGTACATATCACACAATTTTCCACCTTTATAACTCATAAATATATCCCTAATGATTTAATACAACCTATACATCACATGGAGAATCTTGCTAAAATGCTAGTTCTAATTCGATGAAGGAGGCTGAGATTCTACATTTTCTAGCAAACTAACAGATGATGCCAATGCTACTGGTCTGCAGACAACATTTTGAGTAGTAAGGATTATTTAATACATCTGGAAAAGGTACTGAACATGGACACTGGAAATCTGGATAGAGTGCAGATCTCTTACGATCTAATTGTATGCTCTGACGCAGTATAGTCACCTCCTCTGGACATCTATGTACTTGGCTACAAAATGAAGGTTTGGGGAATGTCACCATAGTTGCTTACAGTTCTCAACTTAGATGTGTATAGCATTCTACTCCATTCTCCAAACATCCTATTATTCACCTTTGTTTTATTTCTCTTTACTCATTTTTAAAGAAACATGAAGGAAACACGCCTATGAAATTGTGCCAAGAACTCTGGAAGGACTTTCTCTCTATAAAGTCCTGTGCCCATTCCTTGAAGAGCTATGCAGAGATACCTGCTGTCTAGACAAGACACCTCAGCCACCAGCTGCTTCCAACCTGGCTTCAAATGGCTTTAGTCTCAGACAGGTGCTCAGCAGGCCTACTGGCTTTCTGCTTCCCTGTGCAGCTGTTCACAGTTGATAATGAACAGAGTCAATAATGTGTGTGTGTGTGTGTGTGTGTGTGTGTGTGTGCGTGCGTGTGTGTGTGTGTTTACAACACCCGGTTTCCATCATGCACAATTCACCTTTTGCTGGTGACTGTGGAAAAGAGGCATGTGCCATGTTATACACTGCAATTCCAAAATTGTTGTGGTAACCTTGACGAAACAGTACTGACTAGAATACACAGAAAACAAATGCCATAAAAGATACTGTATTAGAGTTCATGTATACTATTTATATTTTAGGAAAGCAGATGTAGTTTTCACACATATGGCCATGTTTTTCCTAAATAGTAATTGAAGTCACCCATAGAAAGCATCTCTGTGTTGAAGAATCATCCTCCATGCACACAACTCTGTGTTCTTCTACAACAAATTTATTAAGGAAAAACCCAGGCTCTATAAAATATTATGAACAAATAATTTATAAAAATAAATCTCATGAGATGCAAACGATATTCTGTTAACAAATGCATTCGATAAAAAAGAGGGTTCTGTCAGCTACATTTTTCATTTGGTAATAATAAAGCTGATAATATTTAGAAAAACAAGGATTTGACTTTTCTAAAATGATGCTTTTTGCAAATAAATTTCATTAACAACATAAAATATGATTTGGATATTTTGATTTTTATTTACTGTATATTTTTTCAGTTTCACCCATAATGGGTATCCTTGTTCTTAATACTTATTCCTATAATGCACTGAACAGATGGTAGCTACAATATGTCCTACACAGTAGGAAAGGTAACGAGGAATGAATAAAGTATGAGTCTCCTCCTCATTCTCCCCCTTTCCAATATTTTATAATGTCCACTTGATGCAAATTTGAAGATCCTCAAACAAAATATCAGAATATCTCTGGCAATTTTTTTTCACACAAGACCACGATGGCTATAATCCTCTATTCTAACACTAATATCTACAATTGAAATTACAGTCAACAATAGTTGGGAATTTTAAATATTTTAAAATCAACATTATAATATCAGTAAACAGGAAAGTGATTATCTACAGTATGTCTATAACTTCACCTATAAATTCCAAAGTGTCCATAAATTCAGAGTAGGATTGTCAACAACATTGCGTCAACAACGCAATACCTTTCTACATTAATGCAATCAAGGATGTTCAATAAGACTCTGCTGTGCTAGACCTATATTAAGAACGAGCACTGGCAGGATGTCCAGACACTGGTAAATGGCAAAGTGTAGCTGAATAACCACCTGCAGGCAGGATGGAGGAAATTCTTTGTGAATGCAATCTACTAGCAATTCTGGCAAATGGCATTGCCGAGGGATCTTGGAAAAAGTAAGTGCTGGCAGGCCCTCTCATGTGTACTTCTCAAGAAATTTTCCACTACAGACACATGCAAAAACATCACCAAAAAATACTGACAAGCATTGAGGAAAAAGCTTCCTTTACCAAATCAAAGGCTGACATCAGACAAAGTTTTGCATTTAATTATGTATTTACTCCACATCTCACTTTTTAAAAAAATGGATCTAATCCACATATATGTCAAAGATATGCATGAAATTATTTATAAACAGAAAGGATGAAAATCAGGGAAGGCTGTACTACAAACTTTTCTAAAGGATATAGCCTAACATTTCAAATCAGTTAACATTTCAATTTTTCATTTTTCATGAAATATTACGTACTTACTTCATTGGGGGCACATATCAATCCATATCTATGTAAGGTATACATTACTTATAGATAAGAAAAATAACAGAGAGAGAGAGAGAGAGGAAGAGAGAGGAAGAGAGAGAGAGGGAGAGCGAGCGGGAAGACACCTGACCACAACTTAAACTCAGATCATCTGCTTCTATCATATTATAAATACTGCCTCTGAACAGAATGATGACGGAGGAGAAATATCCCCTTGAAATCTAGAACAAGAAACAGGCATAAGACCAAATGCTAAAATGATACATACATGTCTTCTGTGAGAAACAGTATCTCACCCACAGACTTGATTTGGGTCCTTAAATGCATGTGTGTGAGTGGCAGAGGGAAGATTGGAGAGAGTCAGAAAAACCTGCAATGCATTGCCCCTGTCCAAGGAAGAAAATGGAGAAGGTTCAGTTGAAAGTAAAAGACAGAAGTTGAAGACTAAATTCCGAAACTACAGTGATCAACCACACAACTTACTGGAATAAAAATTATCTATAAAAGATTTCTCTTTGTATTTCTTTAATTGAAGTATAGTTGGCATACAAAGTTATATAAGTTTCAGGTGTATAGCACAGTGATTGAAAAATTATATAAACTACTCGGTGCTCATCATGATACGTGCAGTCACCCTATGTCACTAGATTGGTGCCACTATTATGGAAAACAACACACAAGTTGCTCAAAAAATGTAAAATAGAAATACTCTGTGAGCTAGTAATTCCACTACAGGGTATGTGCCCAAAGAAAATAAAAACACTAATTCAAAAAGATACAAGCTTTTCTGTTCTAATAAAGCATTTTCACTCTGAATTTTTGGCTAGTATTATTGTTGATGACTTCATTCAATGAGTGATATTAGAAAGTATAGAGAAAGGCCTGCGCACACAAAGCACAGAATGTAAGATGAGTAACCAGTGACAGAGTAAAGGAACCTGTTTGAAATACTGCTGATATTTTGTTACATGCATGTCAGTCCTTCTCTTCGTACCCTGATAAGTGGTAGTATTGCCTTTTTTTTAATTGATATATACTTGACACACATGTGACATTAGTTTCAGGTGTACAGCATAGTAACACTACAAGTCTATATGTTATGCTATGCTCACAAGTGTAGCTACCATCTGTCACCATACAGTGCTATTACAATACCAGTGACTATTTTCTCTAGTGGCATCCCTTTGTCATAAAGATAAAGAGAGATGCCTCCGTGGAAGACATGTAGAATGTGATTGGGTTTTTAAAGGCTGTTAGATTTTAAATCGCTCCAAGGGAGTAAGAATGGAAAAAAAAAAACATTCCAATGAGATAGAAGATTTCAGTGTGGTCACAGAGCTTAAAATGTGAAAGACATGTTTCTGGAACAGTAAACAGAGTGGGTTGAGTACAGACAAGACAATGGGTTTGAAGAATAAATGGGCACAAGGAAGTCCAGGCAAGATGGGCCCAATGAGAGAGGGTTTTAAATCTGCAAGGGAAATGAGATGCCACAGAGAAATGACTGTTCTTGACACAATAGATTATTTGGTGCTGCTAATATATGCAGAAATATAAGATTTTATCTCTAGAGTTGAGACCAGTGAATTGACTACAGTGAATAAGAGTTACTATGCTCCTTAAGAAACATTTGATATCACATATACAGACAAAATCTCAATGCATATTGTATAACATTACAAGTATAAAATAAAATGGCAAATATGTGTCCTATGATAGTGAAGTCTTGGGTAAGAAAAATAGGAGACTATGAATTGTGGGGCACATTAATGATGTATTTTATTGAAGATACAATTTTTCATATTATTTCTCTTTTACAAAATAAATATAAAAGAGATAATTAAAGGGGGTACAGAAAAACAAATTATTAAACATACGCACATCAACATGCATTTGCTTACTCTTTTTAAAATTTTTTTAAAGTTTATTTATTTTGAGAGAAAGAGTGAGCAGAGAAGGGGCAGAGAGAGGAAGAGAGAGAGAATCCCAACAGGCTCCACGCTGTCAGTGTTGAGCCCAATGCAGGGCTTGAACCCATGAACCATGAGATCATGACCGACCCAAATCCAAGAGTTGGATGCTTAATCGACTGAGCCACCCAGGCACCCTTGCATTTGCTTATTCTTAATAGTCTTCTCATTTTAAAATTTTACAGACATTTCCTAATTTTATGTCCCAGATTAAAAACCAGGAATCTTTGTTAAGATCACTCTTTCTGTGTCACGGCCTATAAGCTCTGGATCTAGAATGTAATGGTTCTACTGACTTTAAGTGACCCCATCGTTACTTGCTGAATGACTAAAAACACATTTTTAAAAGTCTCTGACCTCAATGTTTTCATCTGTTAAGAGCAGGTAAGAGTAATACTGGTGTCTATATTATAGACATGTGAGGATTCAAGGAGTTAATAAAAATATAAACTACCTGGAACACCAGCTGGTATAGACTAAATACTTATTAAATATTTATTATTTTTCAGATAATCAATTGTGTTTTTATTTTCCAATAACAATTACAAAATTTAATGTGAGAGAGAACCTAGTTAAAAATAAGAATTTTATGATACCTAAGAACAGATGTCCTCATTCTTGTAGTTATTCAGCTAACATTTATTGAGTGGCTACTCAGTTGGGCATTGTTTTAGATATTGGAAATATTACCATGTACTAAAAACATCCAGTAAGTGGTAACTGCTCTGAAATTAAGAGTCTACAGCCATACCACCCTGAATATGCCCAATCTCATCTGAAATTAAGAAAAATTTGTAGGGGCACCTGGATGACTCAGTCAGTTAAGTGTCCGACTTCAGCTCAGATCATGATCTCCCGGTTCGTGGATTTGAGCCCTGAATTGGGCTCTGTGCTGAATGCTTGCCCTGAGTCTGGAGCCTGCTTCATATTGTATCTCCTTTCTGTGCCCCTCTTCCACTCATGCTCTGTCTCATTCTGTCTCTCAAAAATAAATAAATGTAAATAAAAATTTTTTTAAAGAAAAATACGTAATGAATGGATAGAAGATGAGGGAGGGTATCCTAATTAATAGAAGTACCAAAGAAATATGAAGGAAGACTGTGGCAATTAGACTGAAACCTGAATGATATAAGAGACACTATTATGGAAAGATCAGTCAGGGTAAGAGGATGGTATTCCAAGCAAAGGGGATCACAAATTTTAAAATCCCTGAGACAGGCATATGATTTTCACATTCTCTTAGCAAGAAGACCAATGTAGCTGGAGCAGAATGAGCTAGAGGTCAAAAGGAAGAGTGGTAGGAAATGAAAACAGAGAGGTGATGGGGTGGATTATGCACAGCCCAATAGAATAGGGAAGGACTTTGGTGTAGTGTAAGGCAGGACAGAAGAGAGGAATAGTGTATGATACCAAAATATGATATATGCAAAATGTACCATATAATTGTAAAATACTACTGAAAAACACAAGAAGATATGGTATATTCTCTATAAATCCAGAACAATTCCAATCTAAATCCACAAATACTATCCTTAAAATGTGGCAAGATGTTTCCTTTTTTTAAATGGAAAGTAAATAGCCAAGAACAGCAAAGAAAATCTGAAATAATAGAGTAACATTGAAGGAAACATCTTATCAGATAGAATACCTTGTTTTAAACTTACGATTTTTTTTGAAAAACATGGCATGTACTTAATGTACAGAATGGAAATACTAGATACTCTTCTTGTTTCAGTGGAAAGGTCTTTGTTGTTCCATGAATTGTGCTCAAACAGTTGGCTATTCCTTATGATCAAAGAAATACCAGATGGCTCCCTGACAGTCAATAGAATAAACAGTTACATATAAGTTAAAGCAAAATTCAACCTGCAGAAGGAAATATGGGAGAACGTTTTAATGATATCAGTGGAGGAAGTTCTTAAGAGGAAAAAAAAAGGCAGTGTAAACAAGTTAAAAGAAAATGACACAAAAAGGAGAAACCTATAATCAAAGGATTAGTGCTCAGAAAATAAAAATAACTTGTAAATTAGGAAGAAAAAAAATCACACATCTCAACTAAAATGTACAGAAAGAATACTGACATGAGATTCTCAGAGTAAGAAATCAAAAGGTCAAGAAATACATGACAAGATGTTTGGTCTTCAGATAAGAATAAATTATAATAATAATGAGATGCTATTTCACATTTATAAGATGATAGAAGTTTAATACATCTGATAATAACAAGCACTGGTGAAGATGTGGGAGACCGGAACTCATTTATATTCGTGAAGCTTAAGTAAAGTGTTAATGAATTTCTAGCAAAGCGGAAGATGCGCATATCCTACAACCTAGATATTCTATAACTAGGAATTTAAGCCCCAAAATTCTACACATGTACACAGAGACATGTACAAAGACATCTTAGAATTAACAGTATAAAAGTTTTAACTTTTCTGTGGCTAATGACTCTAATAGCTAATAACTAAATAAATGTGGAGTACATGCACAATGGCATTCTGAATCAGAATCTACATAAAACAAGGCTTTCTTTTATAAAATAAAAATAAAATAACCATCTGCAAAGGTATCAGAATCAGACTGTGCTCTGGTTTCTCATTAAGCAATGAGAGTGATGTTTTCAGTGTTCTGAGAGTAAGTAACCCTGACCCTAGAATTCTACACATGACAAAAGTTTTATTTTTTTAAGTTTATTTATTTATTTTGAGAGAAAAAGAGAGACCATGGAGGGGTGGGCAGAGAAAAAAGGAGAAAGAGAATCCCAAGCAGGCTCTGCACTGTCAGCGTGGAGCCTGATGCGGGGCTCAAACTCACAAACCATGAAATTATGACTTGAGCTGAAGCAGGATGCTTAACCAGCTGAGCCACTCAGGTGCCCCCTAACACAACTTTTTATCTAATGTTATGGTTGAATATTCTAGGGTTCAAAAAAATCTACCTCCTTCATGGAAAGTTTTTGGAAGTTACTTAAAAACATGCAACCAAATGGAAACTAGATAAAGAAAAGCATGGAATAAAAAAAATAATGAAATAAAATAAATAAGATAAAATAATAAAATAAAATTAAAAAAATCTATATATACACAAACACATAATGTTAAGTGAGAAAATTACATTACAAAATTACAACATATCATCATACAAACAAAATATGTAATATTTATGGTTGAGGAAATAACTACATTTATAGATAGATACATAGATAGATAGATAGATAGATAGATAGATAGATGGATGATAGATAGATAGATAGATAGATAGATAGATAGATTTTAGTGTAAAAGTTAACTCTAGGGAATGAGCACTGAAAGAGGGATAAGGGTGTTGAGATGAGGATAATGTTTTATTTCTTTCAATAAAGGAATGATGTGAAGTAAATAAAGCATAATGTTAACATCTGTTTAATCTTAGTTATGGCCCGTGTGAGTCAGTTATGTTAGCTTTGTAAAATTTCAGATGCTTCATAATTAAAAAAAGTTTAAGTGAGTTTTATAGGAAGCATCTTATAAACACTGGAAGTGTATTACACAAGAGCTATATCAAAGTGCCTTTATACTGCTGTTTATCTAACTACTTATTATCAGCACATCTCTATAGGAAATACTTCCTTCTAAGTAAAAGTAGCCCACAGTTTTTGCCCCTTAGTTACCTCCTATATCAATGCAAAGAAAAGTAAGATGTCTCTTCCACGTTAATTTTTAAAACACATGTCTTCTGTGTAGACAACTGTAGTTCCAAATTAAACAGGTTGCTACAAAAGGGATTTTTCCCAACCCTAATCACAGGAGACAGTCCTAAAACAAAGATATAACAACTTAAGCATAAAGAAAATATATTAAAATTAAAAATTCAGCATTCCAAGTCTAAGGCTGTCTCTTCAATTTACCCTATATATAAGCCAGAAACCTAAAGGGAAGCCTTAGACTTAGACCCCTTGTTCTTCCCTGAATTCTAAATGTAATGAATCATCACTCTTTGATCTCCAGTTAGCATTCCCTATAGCTTCTCCACTCTCTTCCTCTTCCGCAATTTCCACTGCCCTTGTCCTAATTCACACCATTACCTCTGACAAGACCACTGAACTCTCTTCCTAAGTGATCCTATTGACTCACACTTTTACAAACCAATCACTTTTGGTCAGTCTTCCTTCCCTGTTCACCAGCACAGCATCCCTGGCTCTGCATTACCTGATCCCTGGCTTCCTCCTGAGCTACTTCTCACCATTCACTTGGACCTCCCTGATACCCTCTTGTTTGCATATCAGTATTTTTGCTCCAGATTTTTTCCTTTGCCAGGGATGCCCTTTCTGCCTTCATTTGCTTGCTATTTTTTTCTCCTGAACATCATTCACATAACTTTCATTTCTTCTAGGAAAACTTCTAAGGTCAGGCTGAGCTAAGAGCCTGTGGAGCTTTCCAAATCCTAAGCTACAATACATACAGGTGACTCCCAGGACTCCCACCTCCTGGTATTCATGCCTCTGTGTAATCCTCTCTACCTGATCCCCAGTGTGGTACAACCTGTGACCTGCTTCTAACCAATGGGATGCAGCAAAGGTGATGGAAGATCACTCCCATAATTATGTTTCATGTACAAGATTCTGTCTTGCTGGCAGATTTACTTTGTCTCCATTACCAGTTTTCAAGAAGCACACCATGGAGTTAGTGGCCATGTTGGAGTAACACACTTGACAAAGAACGCCATGTGTCCGCTAGAGGCTCAGGGCTGTCTGAAGTATGAAACTGAAACCCTCAGTCCTGTGACCTAAGGAAACAAACTTCGCTACTACCTCAGGACTCTTGGAAGTTGATTTTTCCTAATGGAGCCTCTGATGAGACTGCGATCTTAGCCAACATCCAGGGTACAGCCTGGTAAGGCCCTGAAGGAGAAAACCCAGATAAGCAGTTTCCAGATTTCCAAATTAGAGAAACAGTAAAATAATGCAGTTGTACATATGGATGCAGCAATATACATCACTTAAAATGCTGTATGTGTGGCATTTCTTACTGTTAAAAGATAAACTGAGGCTTATTAAAAATTTTAAGAGTTTATTTAAACAAAAGTCAATTCAAATTGGGAAGCAAAGGGGCACCTGGGTTGCTCAGTCAATTAAGTTCTTGATTTCTCTTAGGTCATGATCTCACAGTTCATGGGATCGAGCCCCTCATCAGGCTCTGTGCTGACAGCATGGAGCCTGCTTGGGATTCTCTCTCCCTCTCTCCCTCTCCCTCCCCCCTTTTCCCAATCTCTTTCTCTCAATAATAAATAAATATACATTAAAAAAATTGGAACACGCAAAACTGAAGTGGTTAGGAGTACTCTACAGACTGAAGCCAGGGGAGACATATACGTATATGGTATGTGTAAGACAGACAAAACGCAAAACAAAATGAGGAAATTATTTGATTGGCTATAGCTTAAAGTCTAGTTGGCTGTTTGTGACTGGTTGTCCTTGGGTTTCAATTTTGTAACACTGAAGCACTTACAGGCTTAGGTTTTGGTTTGCTTACATAGACTGCCACAGCATTAGATCCATCTCAGACTAATGGCTTCCTTGTTTAATGAATTTCACATTACATAGTCATAAATAATATACTATATTATGAGGAAGTTACAATTTTGTCTGTCTCCCTAGTTAACTAATCCCATAAACTACTTGAGATGAACTCTGAGCATGGTTCCTGAAACACAGCAGACTTGTAATCATTGATCATTGATTTGAAAAGCAGATTTAATGTGAAAGTTGAAATCCAAATCGTTACAACAAAATTTCAATCTGTGAATATTCTTTAATTTATTCAAGGGTACTAAAGAGAGGCATATTTTTTCAGTCTTCCAGGTCACTATGTGACTTACTCAATTTGAAAGAAATCTCCTCTGGAAAGCCTCTCCTCTATTCTTTCATAACCATCTACTCATGTCTCTCTTTTTTAAAGCTTCCTTATGTATTTTCAGATACAGCACATACACAAGCCAGGGAGGGGCAGAGAGGGAGACGGACACAGAATCCCAAGCAGTCTCCATGCTCAGCAAGGAGCCCAATGCAGGGCTTGATCTCACAAAGTCTGAGATCATGACCTGAGTTGATATCAAGAATTGGACACTTAACTGACTGAGCCACCCAGGTGCCCCTACTCATATCTCTTTCTGTAATGTATATATGAATCTTGGATTTTTTTTGTCTACCTCCCCCAATATACTTTGATGTTTAAAACTAGATTTTTAGTCTTTCTAGCCCCAATTCTTAATTTAGTAAGATGTCCCCAACTTACAATCATTCAGTTTAATGATTTTCCGACTACATAATATTGCAAAAGCAATACACATTCAATAGAAACTGTAGCACAAATCTTGAATTTTGATATTCTTCCTGGGCTAGCAATGTGCCCTATGATACTGCCTTGTGATGCAGGGCAGTGAGCCATATCTGCCAGTCGGCCACAGGATCATGAGGATAAAACAAAACAATATTCACTTAACAACCATTCTGTACTCAGACAACCATTCTGTTCCTCACTTTCAGTGCAGTATTAAATAAGTTACATAATATACTCAGCACTTTGATATTAAATAGGCTTTGTTAGATGGTTTTGCCCAACTGTGGGTTAACATAAATATTTGAGCACATTTACTGTAGGCTAGGCTATGTTGTTATATATGTTAGGTTAGATGCACTAAACTCATTTTTGACGTGTTATTTTCCATCTTACAATATTATGTTTATCAGGATATAATCCTGTAGTAAATTGAGGAAGATCTGAGTTTAGTACATACTTTGAACTTAATGATGCTAAGAAAATAAATGATTATTTAGCAGCTGATTAGATTTCTGGCTCTCTCTGCCAAAAGTTACATTAGTTTCTGGCTTTTCAGGGATACAAAACCACTTTAACTCTCAGGCATGTTCTCAGGGTTCCTGGATTATTCTGGAATCCTCAGAGTACATCCACAGATTCACAAAAGGATATTCTCTGCAATTCATTAAAAATTGTCCTCTAACATGTCTGGAACCGTAAGGATTCTAGTTCTGCACAGTTTCATTTAATGATAACATACAATTATACCCAGTATTCATATTTTGCCACTGACAAAGCCCTTGTAAGGGCTTTGATTAATTGATCCGATGAAAATAATTCATAAGATATGATAATGAATTGCTATTAAGATAGCTCAGCAAAAATACTTTATATTCAAAAAATTCTTCATGTATCTTTATGTGGTGGCCATAATTTCAGGATCATCCCTTTTATCTGATCATTGCAGTAAGATTTTCCACATACCATTAGGAAGATTTGGGAGAGATGATCAGAATCTCTTACTGTAAACTGAAGTAAGCATGGAGTTATCCTGACCTTATTTGACTCTTTAGGTTGATTAAAGCACACTGAAATATGTAACACTTACCCTGTAAATTTGTTACAAACTTGAGAGCATTGTCTTGACATTTTTACACTGAAAATTAAATTGGTAATGTTATGAAACTAATGGTAGTGCTATAAAGGCCACGCAAGATTTCATTCTGTCCAAAATTAGTATAATTAAAAGTACCAACAAATTTACTGACAGAAAAAAACTCCAGTCTTGAAGGATGCCTGCACAAAAAATTAAAAATCCATTTTACAGAGATTTCATATAAAACATAACACTACCAATCAGTTGCAAGCGTGGTAAGACAATTCTCATTAGCAATGAAGCTAATTTTTGAAGGTTTAACAATGAAATTAAAACACGGCAGTATTATGTAGGTCATTCAACTACAATTAAAACAAATGCCATTATAACTTTATTATAGCCCTCATTAAAAAGTTAAACTGCAAAACACCAGACCAACCAAAATCAGAAATTGAGTGGCAGCCATTCTCTCCCAACTCTGCCCCACTCATGGGTACACTTTATTTGAACAACAATATTTAACAACCATAGGAGAAAAAAAGATGACTGCAATTTTTTCAGAGAGCATTCTGTCTCAGACATGTTGTTTTTCCAAGATAAACCACTTAAAATTATAAAACTTCTATAACTGTGTTCCATTGACAAGCTGGTGGTTGAAGATCCTGGCGATCTTCAGCGTCATGCTTTGAAGGTGGCAGAGAATCTCTCCGACTGCGTTCCTAAATAACAGAATGGAGAGAGCACCATTGCCCTCAGTCACACACACTGGACTGCAAGGTGAGTAAGGAATATCATTCCTGTTGTATCAGCCTACTGAGTTTTGGGAGTAGTGTGCTATACCAACGGGCACATCTGTGCATTTCTATTGGTTTCTAACCACAACATTGTTTAGTTTGCACAGACCACATAACAAAACTTCTAACTTCCATCACTCATCTGAGAATCAAGGTTTTCTCTACTCCAATGAAGTTGACCAGTGTCCTATTCTCTCATGTCTGTTCACTTCCCAGGTCCTACTCCACAGGAGGGTATTCTTTCAAGATAGATCCATACTTTAATACAGAGACACCTATCTAGAGACTCTTGTTATCGTGCTTGTAGTGGGTTAAAAGATATGCCCACATTGTAAACCCCAGGACCTGTGATTATTACTTGATGTGGCAAAAAAGTTAAAATTACCTTTTATGTCAAAAGATGTGAATAAGGATCTTAGAAGGAGAAGTTTATCCAGACAGGCTCTAAATGCAATCACAAATATTCTTACAGGAGACAGGCAGAGGAGGTTGGAACACAGAGGCACACAGAGAGTCAGAGAGAGATTGGAGTGATGCGGTCACCTGTCAAGAAATACATGGAGCCACCGGAAGCTGCTTAAGAAGCAAGGAGTGGATTCATCACTAGAGACTTCAGAGGAGGTGCAGCCAGCTAACATCTTAATTTCAGACTTCTGGTGTCCAGAATTGTTAGAGAATAAATTTTGGTTGCTTTTAAGTCACCCAATTTGTGGTAAGTTGTTACCGCAGCCAAGGGGAACTAACACAGTGTCCCCACCTATAAGGGCTGAGTCCTTATAGAAAGGCTTCACCCTGTCTCTACATGCCACTGAACCCTGAGATTTGGGCTTTACACAATCCAAGTCAAACTTCAGGCCGACAAAATATAAATGTCTTTGACATAACAGACACTGTTATCATCCTCTGGTGGTACCACAATGAATACTACTCAATTATGCTTTTCCTGAACTCAGAGTCCAAAGAGGAGATAGCAGATAGTTACATAAATGATTATACTACAATGTGATAAGAGGATAAAATTTTTCTACATGACCTGTATTTATCTAAATTCTCTAAATAGTCCATCATTCCATTTGAGACACCCCAGCTTTCACTACTCTTTCCTGAATGTGCTAAATACTCGAGCTCAGAGATTTTGTATCTGCCATGGAGCTGTCCCACCCACACCTGTCCTAAAGTTTTTGTACAATGTCACTATTTCAGCTAATCTTTCATCGAACACCCTATGTAAAAACCACACTTGTACCTCCTTGGCCCTTTGGAAATGTTTATCTCCTTCTCCTGCTTTATTATTATTTTCTTTTCATAACATTCATCAAACTAACAAACTATATATATATATACATATATATGTATATATGCATAATTTTCTAATATATATAAATAATATATGGTATACATAAACACACACACATACATACACATATATACACACATGTGTGCATATGCATACACATACATATGTACATACAAATTACATATGCATGTATGTGTGTATATGTAGTTTTGTTTTTTTTTTTTCAACTCATTAATGTGTTTCTTTCCTGTATTCTCCAAGGAAGGTCAGGGATCATTTTGCCAGTTTTGTCCACTGTTACATGCCTAGAACTTATAATAATTTCTGGCACAAAGATATTCAATAAGTAGGAGTTATTTTCAACTAACACTTTTGTTGTGTTTATTTTAAAAAAATCCTAGCTAAATGAACTCTTCCAAGTACTGACTAGATTCACATCACCTTACAGTAATATCCTGTTTCTGAGATAGGGTAAAATAGATAAGTACTGCTGAAAATGATTGCGAATAAGCTAATTCTTCAATTATCATTATTTGTGAAACTCTTATACACAAAAATAACCTAAAGAAAAGAATGGATGGAAGACACAATATTGCCATGGTGGCTTAAGGTCAAAAAGTTGCAAATGGCTAGCCAGAAAACTTCTCCTCAGCCTTTTAGAACTAGGGTCAACAGAAACGCAGCTCAGTGGTTATGATATTGAAGTGAAACTCAGCCTTTTCTCATAGTCTGCAACACTGTAACAAGAGTATTTTACTGACATGGTGCCATCATACATTCTTCAGAGCTGCAGATCTGCTCTCACCAGTAGTCAAGAAAAATAATTACTATGAAGCACTGTCCATGAATGGAAAACAAAACAAAACAAAACAAAACAAAGCCTGCTTCAAAGACTGTTTCCATTATCAACATTACTATCTTGGTGTTTCTTCATATGCTAATTGATTTATATTTACTCTACTTTCCTTCCTATATCCTCTCTCTATAAATACTGTTCATATTCTTGTAAATTCTTTACATTCCTCAAGCTATTAAATCTTAAAGATTTTTAAACAATAATTAGTATTTGAATAATGAAATAAGTAATTTGAGGATTTAAACGAGGTACCTTGAGAAGATAAACAATCTTTAAAAAGTTGACTAAGGTTTTTATAAGTCTTCTCTAATATCATTTATCTTGTTAAATGTAATCTGAGATATAATATTGATTTTAATAGTATTCAAAAGAGGTATATTAAATAGTAAGATACAATATCATCAGCAAGTAATAAACTTTAAATTAGGAAAAGTGAAGAGTAAAGCCATACAACCAATGTACAAAGAACTGAACTCTGTTTCTTCTATTGCCATGGTCCTGATCTGAACAAAGCAGAAAGGGATAGTTAGTCCCTCAGTACCCCATCCCCTCACTCCCCTTAATTATTCTGGGGTCCAAGAAAGAGAATTCAGAGACAAAATCAAATTAATAATTAAACATATTTAACTCAAATAATGTATCCATCTAAAAGAAGCAGTGTCCAAAAAAATGGGTTTAAGAACAAATGTGTCACTATTTTAAAAAACACCTTAGCCAACATATTTATCAATAGACACTTTAGTAGCTTTAGTTTGTGCAAGCTGCATTTTTAAAAGGTGAAATGCCCTACTCTCAAGTTTTAGCACCTATGATTTACTTTCTGGGGGTTATTATATGGGATGAATGAATTCTTTTTACAAACACAAAAGAATTGTTAAAAATTAATAGCAATAGGAGGTGTCAATGATGAAATATTTGAAAAATAAATTATTAAAAAGCTGGCTGTAATTGAATTTAAAGTGCATATTATTGTTATTTTAGGCATAGCAGCAGTAAGGGAAGGGCAGCCTATTAACTTAACTATCTTTATTTAGGAATAGTGATTTCTTAAACTAATCAGTCAGAGTTATTGGCCTAGCCCCATGAGAAAGGACAAGGGAAAGCCAGTGTGGATAAATAAGCCACATCCAATTAACCTTCACAACACACACACACACACACACACACACACACACACACACACACACACACACACACTTACACTGTGAAACTGTAACTTAAGTCACTGCTAAATAAATGGCATGGACACTAAATTTTATAGTATTAAAAATATTTTTAAAAAACTTTAAAATACTGTAGCATTATGCAGAATTTTAATCCAGCTTTTCTTTTGAAGAAAAACAAATTTAACAGTCTTGTTTCCCCCTTTTAATTTCTCGCTTGTGTTTTCTAATAAATATATACAGCGTCTGTAAGCTTCAGGAAGATTTGTATTTTAAGAGAGTAGTAATGGGTCATCAGAGTGTTTGTTTTTTATCTTAAAGGATTCCACTAGGTGGATTAAGTAAAAGCAGTTGAAATGCCCTAGAAAAACAGCTGTGACAGGTGGCATTTCAAAGCTCCTTTTGAAACTGAGAGAACCTACCAATTTAAGAATTTAAAAATTAAAGGGCTCAGTGGGTTAAGTGTCCAACTCAGGTCATGATCTCACTGTTCGTAAGTTTGAGCCCCACATAGGGCTCTGCCCTGACAGTGTGGAGCCTGCTAGGGATTCTCTCTCCTCTCTCTGTTCCTCCACCATGGTATCTCTTTCTCTCTCAAAAAACAAAACAAAACAAAAGAAAACAAATAAAATAAAATAAAATAAAATAAAATAAAATAAAATAAAATAAAATAAAATAAAAACTAAAAAAAAAGAAATTAGAAATTTAAGGAATAATTGGCAATAAAGAATCATTTTATGAAATAACTGACAGTGAGCTGATGAATTTTATAGATTAAGGTTGCTCAGGCTGCAAGTTGCTGCAGCTTTTCCCTAAAATATGATTGAGAATTGTCTTTTGACATGTTTTATTAACCAGGGTAATGATGTCACACATGGCACCAAATACCTGTTGCTCTATATAGTCTAAGCTCATGTATGAATATTTGCTAACATATATCATATATACATAGCAGGTAGAAGAAAAGACAGTGTGTCTGAAAATATATGTGTATGTAAACTGATTAATAACTTCATATTTTTATACTAAAAAGAACAGAAACATGATAAATAATCGATATGTATTTAGTTTGAGGCTCTGGTATTGTTCAAATCATAGTAAATCTTTTTTGTCAGCTCAAGCTGAAATACTGGTTTTGATAACTGGTTTATAATTTATTAATTTCAAACTGGTGTCAATTTACACATATAAAAGATCTACCAGAAGTATACACGTCAGTACAAAAGCCTGACTCCTATCACTTTTCACACTCTTTTATTTGGAAATTTACTCCAGATTATCTGTATTCCGTCAATGAATACATTTATTTTTCATATGTGTATGCTGTTTTATAAGGTTCCTGTTATGTGAATGCTATTTTTATAAGAATTATTGCTTTTCAAAACATGTCAGAAAATTAGGGTATATTTAAATATAAAAAAATTAGGTTTATGTCCACACAACATTTGAACTTGGAAAGAAGAATATGGACTCTATTAGCATGTGTTTGCATGTACAGATTTGTATCAACTATTGAAGAATTATACATTGATGCTTACTTTTTATTTTTATTTCTCTTTTCTAGATTTAGTGTACAATATTGTCAAATGCCTTTTAACTATTAATGAAGTTCACCATGATTTACTGGTTAGATGTGTTGCATTCCCGAAATAAACCCTTTTTGGTTATATTATTTTATTCTCTTGATGTATTGCTGAATTAATTCCATTAATACACACTTAGGACTTTTTACACTTACTATGTTGGAGCTATATGCTCAGCATGGTGTTAAACACAGTTCCTTGTCCTCCCTTCTTGAATTCAGTTTCTGGTTCTTATAGATAATATGGAAGAGTGAAAGAACATCCGTGATGCTAAGTGAAGATGACCAGAAGTAATCACTGCTCCTGTGTGTGTGTGTGTGTGTGTGTGTGTGTGTGTGTGAGAGAGAGAGAGAGAGAGAGAGAGAGAGAGAGAGAGAGAGAGAGAAGAGAAGAGGAGAGGAGAGAGAAAGAGAGACAGAGACAGAGAGAGGAACACATTATTACTCTGATTTTCTCTTGGGGATGACTTTCAGCCACATTCTGTTGAGGAAATCTAAATGAATCCTTCTTTCCAGGTGTGCACTTGTAAACCTTCCAACCAGTAAGAGCAAGTGGTTCACAAAGTGTGGTCACTAGTCCCAGCTTCGGCACCACCTGAGAAATTGTTGGAAGTGCAGATTATCAGCCCTAGTCTAGCTCTGGTATTGGAGCTGGACCTGTGTCTTTTAACAAGCCCTCATACTAAACGTGTGAGTGTCCTAAGAAAGAGGGATCATTTTAGAGGAGGTGATGTATCACAAGGGATCACTGAGAATCAACATTGAAAGCTGTGATGGAACTAGAAGAAAAACGACATTCTTTATTTTCCTGTGTGTAAAGCTGCTAAAGGTGGAATTGCTAAGCCCAGAGTTGCTAAGTTGCTATCTTTATCTTCATTTATAAAAAAATGTGCTTCTGAGCAAAGCCACACAGAAGAAATCAGAGGTGAGGGAAAGGGGAAAAGCAAGATTTTTGATAACAGTTTTTAAGCATCTAATTTCACTTGGTGTCTAAAGAATGACTTTTCCATTATGAAGTCGTTTTTTTTTTTTCCCTCAATGTGAGTTGGATTCCTGTCAATCACAATAAAACATCATATTATTGCATCCTTTTAAAATACAAGTTTTTTCATTTAAATGCTATTCAATGTATTTTTCATTTCATTCCATGGGTTCAAGTTAGGGCCCGTGAAGTTGGAAATTAGAGAAACAAGGCTATTGCCTGCGAATTGTCACATGAAATCAGCACAGCAAAACATTACAGGTGAACTGTTCTTAAATGGACCATTAGATCCAGGCCATGGGAACTTTATGATGACTTGACAGAAATTTAAACATTACAGGCGTACTTCATTTTATTGCCCACTTTATTGTGTTTCATATCTATCTCATTTTTTTCCCACAAAGTTAAGATTTGTAACAAGCCTGTGTCAAGCAAGGCTACTGGCACCATTTTTCCAATGGCATGCCCTCACTTTATGTCTCTGTGTCATATTTTCATAATCTCACAATATCTTAAAATCTTTCATTATTATTTTTGTTGTGGTGACATGTGATCTGTGATCTTTGATGTTACTATTGTATTTATTTGGCATATCACAAATTGTGCTCATATAAGATAGTGAACTCAATCAGTAATGTGTGTTCTATTCTACCCCCTGACCCCACCCCCAACTCTCCCCATCTCCTCCAACCTCCCCTATTGTCTAAGACACAGAGTATGAAATTAGGCCAATGAATAACCCTACAATGGTTTCTAAGTATTCAAACAAAAAAAAAAAGTCACAATCTCTGCTTAAATCCAAAGCTAGAAATGATAAAGCTTGGTAAGGAAGGCATGTAGAAAGCTAAGACAGGCTGAAAGCGAGACCCCTTGCACTAAACAATAAACCAAATTGTGAATGCAAAAAAAAAAATCTTGAAGTAAATTAAAAGTGTTACTCCAGGGATGCCAGGGTGGCTCAGTCAGCTCTGACATTAGAAGCATCTGATGTCAGCTCAGGTCATGATCTCATGGCCCATGAGTTCAAGCCCCATGTCAGGCTTTGTGCTGAGGCCTGCTTCACATTCTGTATCTCTCTCTTTCTGTTTCACCCCCAGTCACTCTCTGTATGTCTGTCTGTCTGTCTCTCTCAAAAATAAAGAAACATTAAAAAAATAATAGAAGTGTTACTCCAGTGAACACACAAATGATAAGAGAGCTAATATAGCCTTATTGCTGATACAGAGAAAGTTTTAGTGGTCTAGTTAGAAGATTAAACCAGCCACAGCATTCCCTTAAGCCAAAGCCTGAGCCAAAGCAAAGCCCTAACTCTCTTCAGTTCTATGAAGCCAGGGAGAGGTGAGGAAACCGCAGAAGAAAAGCTGGCTAACAGAGGTTGGTCCATGAGGTTTGGGGTAGAAGGCGACACAGCAAATGCTGACGTAGAAGCCGCAGTAAGGTTTCCAGAAGATCTAGCTAAGATAACTGATGAAGGTGGCTACACTGTACAACAGATTTTCAGTGTAGATGAAATAGCCTTCTATTGGAAGAAGATGCCATCTACAACTTTCATAGCTACAGAAGAGAAGTTAATGCCTGCCTTCAAAACTTCAAAGAACAGGCCAAGTCAAAGGGCCCAGTGCAGCTGAGACTTTAAACTGAAGCCAATGCTCATTAAACATTTCAAAAATCCTAGGACCCTTAAGAATTATGGGAAATCTACTCTGCCTGTGGTCTGTAAGTGGAACAACAAAGCCTGGATGACAGGACATCTGTTTACAATATGGTTTACTGAATATTTTAAGCCCATTGTTGAGCTCTACTGCTCAGAAAAAAAAGATTCCTTTCAAAACATGACTGCTCATTGACAATCAATGCACCTGGTCACCCAAGAGCTCTCATGGAGATGTCCAAGCATATTAATGTTGGTTTCATGCCTACTAACAAAACATCCATTCTGCAGCTCATGGATCAAGGAATGATTTCTACTTTCAAGTCTTATTTTTTTAAGAAATACATTTGGCATGACTATTGCTGCCATAGAAAGTGATTCCTCTGATAGATCTGAGCAAAGTTAATTGAAAACCTTCTAGAAAGGATTTACCATTCTAGACACCATTAAAAATATTTGTGATTCGTGGGAAGAAGCCAAAATAGCAACATTAACAAGAGTTTGGAAGAAGTAGATTCCAACCCTCATCGATGACTTTGAGGGGTTCGAGACTTCAGTGGAGGAAGTAACTACAGATGTGGCTGAAAAAGCAAGAGAACTAGAATTACAAGTGGGGCCTGAAGATATGCCTGAATGGCTGCAATCTCATGATAAAACTTGGGCAGATGAGAAGTTACTTGTTATGGATGAGCAAAAAAAGTGGTTTCTTGAGACAGAAGCTACTGGTAAAGGTGCTGTAAAGACTATTGAAATGACAGAAAAGATTTAGAATATTATGTCAACTTGTTGCTAAAGCAGTGGCAGGGCTTGACAGGATGGACTCCAATTTTGAAAGAATTCTGCTGTGGGTAAAATGTTATCAAACAGCATCTCATGCTACAGAGAAAACATTCATGAAAAGAATCAATCGATGTGGCAAACCTCACTGCTGTCTTATTTTAAGAAATTGGCACAGCCATCCAATCATCAGCAACCATCAATCAGTTAAGCAACCGTCAATATCAAGGCAAGATCTCCATGGGCAAGAAGATTATGGCTTGCTGAAAGCTCAGATGATGGTTAGCATTTTTTAGCAATAACGCATTTTTAAATTAAGGCATGAACATGCTTTTTTAAAACATAATGCTATTGCACACTTAATAGACTATTATATAGTATAAACATAACTCTTGTATGCACTGGGAATTCCTAAAATTCATTTGACCATGATATTTGCTTTTTTGGTGATATGGACCCTGCAATATCTTTGAAGTTTGCCCGTACGTGAGGAAATATTTGTATCATCAAAAAAGGGTTTAGATGCTTTACGGCAGCAAAGAAAAGGTGCTGTAGAAGCAAACATTGACAGGACTTGGGCACGCACTTTATGAAGAACAAAGTGTCAAGTGTGCTGTCAGAAGGCAGGCTTGACTCTATAATGAGCAAGGTGTAGCTGACTGGCTGGATATAATGTCATTAATACATTGAAACTATGCAAGAAATTCCACTTGCAATGATTGTTTCTGTATTTAATCATAGAAGGAGCCTTCTGGTTATAATCTGCCTGACCAAGAGCTGAGTTAATAAACATACTATTTAGCCTAGAAACATGATAGAGAAAGTTTCAAGATTCAAAGACTCTTTATTAATTTTAAAATGAAGAGAGCATGAGTCTGCTCCAGATAGAAAGTTAATTGGTGGGGGTGACAGAGGGGATGATTAGCAATATTTTAGAAGAGAAGTAATTAAATAAATAGTAGCTGTCTCATAATCTCCAAACAGAACTGTTTTTTTATTTGTGTTACTAGACCCACGTGAAATATTAACACTCCCCAAGCTGATAAATGACCCATAGCAAATATGGTACTCATCTAATTTCACACAGTTTCATTGATATAAGGGTTCTATTAAAAGGCCTCTTTATGGAGTCTTAATTATATCTTAAAAGTTCCATTAGCACCCTTGGCAAATTAGCAGGTTGTTTAAGTCAGTAGGGAGCTACCTGCAAAATTCACCTCTTTGCTTTTGGTTAACTTCTGGAGCCACACAGTTTGGTGGGGAGGAGAGGAATATAGGCATGTTTAGAATAAAGGAGAAACATATATGCCCATTGTTATACCTATAGAAATTGCACAGCATTATTCACACAATCTCTTTTAGAAATTTACTTCTGAGGAGGGAACTGTGAGAGATTCAATCTTGAGGATTTGGGCCAGAAATGCAAAGCACAAAAGGATAAGGACCCCCAAGGCTCTAGTGAGATTTTCTGGGTAGAAATTACACTGTTCTAATTTCTCTCATTTCCTGCATTAATCCTATCAATGTTGGTGTGGAATTCCTAAATGCTCCCTGGGTTAAATGTTGTAGAAAGAAGACTTTTTTTTTTTTTTTCCATTTTTTTGCCCACACTCTGTCCAAGGATTCTTTTGGAGATCTGAAAGAGCTGGAATATGGATGGAGTGTTGAGAGTTCCTGGGTCAGTAACAAGGTGCCTTTATATAAGAAAATGGAAAACTGAATTCTTAATCAAGAACAAAGGATGATTTCCTAAAACTGAAAAGAAAAGTAGAACTGTTTACCATAAAGCAATATTCAAGCAAAAAGTTTGGAAATAAAAATAACTTCAAAATACATAGGCACAGGTGCTGAACAGATTAAGTTTCTTACAACTTTGACTTGTGGTTTAAAAAGTAGTCAGTACAATAAAACATAGCAAAGATTTAAGAGGATAAAACTCATAGTTCAAGTCAAGCTCATATCTAAAACACCTATAGCTATGATACTTCCATCATTCAGGGAGAATGATTGATTCCAATGCATTTCCAACAGTTTAGATGAAAGAACATATAAGTCTTTGAGGTGACTATTCTGCACAAATAGCATTTGCAAAAATGAAGTCAAGAGTGTTCCTCCCCTATGTCACAAGGAATATGTTTTTATAATAGAAAAGTATGACAGCTTCATATCTAAAGTAGAGCAACTGAAAAAAAACAAGTATCTATAAATTACTTCTTTTATATCAATATTCCATTGATATTGAAATATTTTTGAAATATTTTAGTCCCCTAAATAAATCTGATAATCTATAATTAATAATCCTTATTCAAAAATAAAATGATATTAAATGTAAAATACGAAGGGAAAATTCTTAGAATACTGCTTCTTAATGCATCTTGGTTTGTGGTTTTTTTCTGGTCCAGTTTATTTTTTATAAGTTTATAAATCCTCTAAGAAGGAAATCTTCATTTCCTTTACCTACCTATTTTTTCCTGTGATTCACTATTTTATTTATCAGTTGTAACAGATGCATCTGGTTTCAGGAATTAAAGAGTTTAAAAATATAAAAATTATGTGAAAACTCGCAAATACATATATCTTGGGAAACAGCAGAAACTGGGGTTCTTAGCACCCATTTTCAATAATCTATGGTACAAGATGCTTTCCGATCTGTAGAATTTAAACAATGGAAAAAGTTAACTTACTATTTTTTTCACTAAACTAACATAAAATGAAATACTACATGCAAATACTTTTTGTTTTGAAAATGCTTTACTCACTTTAACAAATTCTTGTGGCACGGGTGCAGAAATACTAAAATAATGTATCTAGGGAAAGAAAGTGTAATGAAAAATGTCACCTGTTATAAACTGCTGATAGCCCATGGGTATTAGATAAATGATCTAGTTCTCACTGAAATGTTGCTTACAAATTGAGGTGAAAGATAAAAGATAGAAAGCATTTTCTTTAGAATCATTATCCCCCCTTTAATGTTCTCAGCATGACGTGGTTAGAGAAGGGCTAGAACATTCTGAAGTCTCACTCTATGCATAGGTAGATTCAGGGACAATCATTCAAAGAAGACATTCATTAGATGAGGGACCTCTAAAGAGATCAACAATAAACAATTATACACACACACACACACACACACACACACACATTATTTCCTTGATAAACCATGTATGCTTAATTAAAAATTCTAGGTAATGCTAAGGAGGAATAAAGCTAGAGTCTCCATATGCCACTAAATATTTCCAATAATGATTAGGAAATATATGAAAGTAAATTTTAGTGGAAAATAGATTTCCAAACACTTTAATTATAAAGTATCCCTTAAGTTTTTAATTTTTTGATCTTTTAAAATTCATATTGATGTCCTATCAATGTTCTTTGTTCAGCAAGTAACTTACATACAAATGACCAGATAGATTAATATAGGTATATAAATAGATTTTCATTGTACAAAAGTAATAAATATAGCCCCCCCCCAAAAAAAAAACCCTACAAACATGCCCAGACTTCAGATCTTCAGATAATAGGTTTAAAATAAAAGATCCTATCAGTTCATGTAAAAATACTCTGAAATCTTGGATAAAAATTTTGGGGGGAATCTCTAAAAGCACAAGCATAGCTTTTCTTATAAATTTCACTTTTCTAGAATTTAGTGTATTGTTATTTTACTCACATATATGTAAGTTTCCATTTTTAGTATCAAATATCTTTTTGGTATCTTTCAGTTTACCCTGTAAGTGCTCCTTTTTAAAATTGTCACTGGTTATTTGACACTGGTTATTCCACTTGACAGGGGAAATATAGTTGTTTTGTTATTTTTTTTACCCAAAGAGGTAGACATTTCACACAGAATTAACAGAAAATCTCAAGGGGAATTTTTTGTACAATAGTCATCCCTGACAAGCCTCATTAAGTAGAGTTTTTACTGTCTATCTCTACTTAGGCCACATATCTTTAAGTCTCCTACTTTATGGTATTTGGATGATTTTGCTAGTGTTTGGTTTCTTTTCTCATTTATTATTGTTTTTTCTTTGTTTTGTTTTACATACTTTATAAGAATATCAAATAGGGAAATAAACCAGGATTTAGTACTTTGTAAACACTGTAAGAGCTTTAATTACTATATGTGGACTGTTAAAAAAAAGAAAAGAAAAGCTGAGACATTCAATCAGCTGAATAATAATTCCTGAATATTTTGTGGAAAAGAAACTGCTGATGGAGAGGACATGTCACATCATTAGCTTTTTTAATGTGCTAAACCCATACTTTTTCAAACATAATATGCACTATTTAATTAGCTGAATCATAAAACTGGAAATGTGGGATTTTCATTACCACTTAAGGTCTCTGAAAAGATACTGCTTCACTGATACTAATAGTGAATATGTCTGTGGAAAGTTAAGTTCATCTGTCTTTTGACAAAGTTTAAAATTTTCTCCCATTATTTTTATATTGTTTTTGCTATTTATTTTCATTTTTAGGGACTGGTATAAAATTATATTACAAATGGTTTGCTTTGAACATTTCTGAAGAGTTAAGTCTTAGGAATCAAAAGTGTGGAATGCGGTCTTTGTTATTAATTATATAACCATGAATTTGCTGTAAGTGTCTAAATGCATTTGCAAAACAAGGGAAACCTGGTTGTGAGGGGCAATGTTGTTAATATATTTTTGCATTGTAGCCTATAGTCACATCTGCAAGACACATAGACACTTCACATACTGAACTCTGAAAATATTTACAATACACATTTATAATATAATACAATACATATTTATAATACACATTTATAATAATACACATATAATATATATGTTTTTCTGCTGTCTCTGCTGCCCAAATCAGTCCCTGCCATTAGTTTTTTTGTTTTTTGTTTTTCCCAGTGTATTAGCTTGGGATGCTCTAGATAGTTCCACATTTCATATCTTTTCTGTCCGTCCAAGTACAGTTTCAGTTCCATTTAAGAAAATATATCTGGTTCCCCACAGCTACTTCAGTCTACTTCTGAACCTTACCTTGTATGTGCTAATGGCTTCTGATAAGAATATATAAGAATAGGAAAATGTGCATGAGACATAAATGGAAGTCAAATATCATCTCCTACCTTACCAAAAGAAAGATGTTACAACCATTCAAATGAAAAGAAATGGAAAAAAGTCACACTCCTGTTGTAATAAAAATAAGAAAGAAAAATTTAATAAACACTTTTACTTTTAACTCCAGAAGACTTGTAATTCAGAACACTTCTAAGACCTCAGTCTTTTAATACCAAACATTTGTTTCAGCAACATAGCAAAATAAAAAAAAAAAGAGAGAAAAAGTTTATTCTATTAATAAACATTATGTAATGTCTTGTTTTTCATAAATTCATGAAAGAAATGCTTGAGTCTATTATTTTTAAGATTCAGTAGAAGGATCGAAATAGAATAATCTCACCAAGAAATAGATTAATCGAAAACCCATTCTTTGGTGACTAATAAGAATTGATTAAATTAAAATGATACATTCTCTTTCTCAACTACCAATAATTTAAAATATCAAAAGAGTAAAACCTTTTGAAATGCATGGATTTTTATATCAATCATCAAAGTAATTTTTACAAAATCAGTAGATACCCAAATTAAATTGCTTCAAAAATCAATTTTGGGGGTATGAGAATAACTCACATTATCCACGAAAAATAAAATTTAAGTGGGACGTCCCAATTGTTCATTATTCTATACTACCACAAAAGATCTATGCATAGATCTTGTTAATACTGAGAAGAGAGGAGTCTGTTTCAGATGCCTCTCACCTTTTCTTTCCTCATGGTCTCCCTCTCCCAAGATATTCCTGGATGCCAAAACTATTTTCTCCACTGGAATCAGTATATAAATCATACTCTGTGCTCTGAACTTCTTTTGTCCCTTTCTCATAAAATTTTTCCTTCAAGAGTCTAATTTCTTCAGGATAAGGACTGAAGTGAATCTTAGTTCCTGGTGCCCTAGTAAGCCTAGATGGCTTGATATGTTGTTTATGGCTTCTCAGGATCAAAGGCATTTTCTCAAAATGGCATCACTCACTAAATGATAGAATTAAATTAACTGTGATGATTTAATAGAGGTATCAGGGACTCAAACTGTGTCTATACTCTATGAGCATTACTGGAAAATATTTTATAAATGATTTGTTAAGGACCATCAGTGATTAAAGAACTCAAAGAATGATTAAGTACAAATTTTGAATGACTAAAATTGCTTACAGCACTGCCATAAAAGTTAATCACTGGATAAATTTAGTATAAACTTTTCTCTTTAAGAAATTAATATGGCATATAGATATTAAAAATGGATGCCAACCTGGTGGTTAAGAACAAACGATTCAGTCATTCTTGTTAAACATGATTATATTATCTAAACGTTACTTCAAAATGGTTGTAACTCATTAAGAGATCAATTAGACATTTGGTTTTAATTAACTGTGACCTCAACTTGTTAATTTTTCACTGTTTGCAAGTTCCAGCCTTGTTAGTTTACTCAAAATATATTTTAAAAAATGAACATATATACTGTATATGCATTTGGTTTTTTGTTGTTTTGTTTCGTGTATTTTTTTAAGTTGATTTATTTACTTTGAGAGAGAGAGAGAGAGAGAGAGAGAGAGAGCGAGCTGGGGAGGGGTAGAGAGAGAAAGAGAGACAGAGACAGAGACAGAGACAGAGAAAGAATTCCTAGCAGGCTCCACACTACCAGCACGGGGCCCAATGCACGGCTTGGACTTAAGAAACTGTGAGATCATGACCTGAGCCAAAATCTAGAGTTGGACACTTAACCAACTGAGCCACACAGGTGCCCCTAGTTTTTTTGTTTGTTTGTTTTAATGTAGAGTCCTGTTTATAAAAACCTGGATCTTTACCATTTTTGCAATATTGCAAAATGCTTAATGCTAATTATGTGTTCATGTGATCACTGAATGAGTGCTTTTGATAATTAAAAAGGAGACATTTCCAGATAGACACAATTCCAAATTTTAAAATCCACAAATTCACACTGAGAGAATAAAGATAAATTGGTTATTTCTTAGAGAGCTATGCTCATTTTTGTCTTTTTTTAAAATTTGTCACCATATTTTTTTTCTTTCAACCTATTTGTCTACATTTTACTCTACTATTAAGTGAGGGATTTTCAATTGTGGTGTGAAACTACTTGCAAAACACACAGAAAAATCTATGCACTTGGGTCAAAAGTGAGCACAGCTCAGAATATGGAAAAGAAGAAGATAAAAATGGTAACAGGAGAAGAACTGGAAAGACAAATGATATAACAACAACAAAAAGTGATATCTTTCTTTTTTTTTTTTTCTTTTTTGCTTTTTTGTTGAGGTGGGAAAATAAATGACCATAAAGCTTTAGTCTAATTAATTATTTCTAAGGAAGAAATATTTTTTTTTCAAAGGTAAATAATTATTAATTTACAATAGTGTTTCCAGAAGACATCCATGTATTTATATTTCTTAGTTTTCTCTTGATATGTTAAAAACTCATCACAATTATTATCAATATTCCAAAATTCAAAGCCACTGATGATATTTCAAAATCATAACCTTTTTTGTCAAAAAGACAAAACAAACTCTTTGTCTTTGATACTTGACTATTGCTTTAATCTGTAGCAAACAGTAGTCTGCTTCAACGTAAATACTTACAAGATAATGAGTTGGCTTACAATGTAATCAATAGTCATTAAAGATTTAACAAATAGAAAACTATTTTAATGTAATATATAATATTATAAATGCATACATGTTAACACCTTTCTAAAGATATTTATTTCTAATTACTTGCTCTTCCACTCATTTCCATTTAAAAATGTCTAATGCAAACTTTAAGGTCAAATATTTGTAAAATAATATGGGCAAGCTTTCTCTTAATAGATTTCTTTTTGTCTTGGTTACATTAGGGCTTTGGGGCATGCAAAATGCTAAACAATAATTTATTTACTATGTTCCATATCATCACGTGCAAGAGCTTAGCAAGTAAATTCATTATGTTTACTTTTTAAACATGAAGTCATGAAAGTCATGAAAGTAGAAATAAGGTGATGTTTCACAGATCACATTTCAAGGATATTTTATCACAAGACCCTATTGCTGACTTTCTACCTTTTCTAAAACTGAGCCATCAATTATTTAAACAACATACAGTAGTTTCAATGTATGATTTCTACACCTTATGAACTTTTTAAAAACATGATTATAGTCAATACGTACATAAAAGAATTCTACACTTTTGACAAAATTTTGGTCCTTAGTTTTCACTTCTCACTCTCTAGGAGACAACAATCTTAAGGTTTTAACTATTCTTATTTAGTTAGAATATGAACTTCCATCTGATATTAAACTCCAGTTCACCTTTGATTTCATGAGCAGCTTTAATGATTGTAATGCAGAATGACAACATATAGTTCACCTTCCTGAATACTCTCTCTTCCCCACTCTTGGAAAATATATAATTTAGAACAGAAACAATACGTATATATATCTTGATGATGAAGTAACAGAAGCAATTATTGCAAAACTACCCTATTTACTGTATGTTAGGTGTTTTTCTAAGCCTCTTTTTTATTTCCTAAAGTAGTCTAATCCATGTCCTCATCTAGATTAGCCATACTATCTAGTTACGGCTTTTTTGCTCCCATACTACTGAATGATAATGCTACAATGGAGTATATACCCAACAATAAAAGTTCATATCTTGTTGCTACCACTTGGCCCTTGTCAATGACGAGCCTGTCTACTTTCATTCTTTAGTGACTTCTTAACTCACTTGCTATAAACCAATCACCAGCTTATATTTTTCTTTTATCTCTCTCCACACCTGTCCTAATTCTTGTGACCCTTCCAAGCCCCACTTGTTGATTCTCCTTGCTTTAAGACCCAACCTCCTTGATGAAGTTATGGTATGTCCTTACCAGTCAACAAATCATCAGTGTTGCTTCTAGTCTCATTAATATAATGAATCTGCTCTCAAAGATGATGGAATCCAGCAGTCATCATTCTTCCTGACTTTAACTGCACTTCCAAATTCACAGACACCTGAATTTCTAATATCCTACACTTTCTACTGTCTGTGATTATGTGCTCTACCATATCTACCTTTTTTTTTTTTGATATCCTGAATACAAAAGGGCTCTATTAACACTGCGTATCATTCTCTGTATTGGTTACCTTCCATAATTCATCCCTCCTAGAGCTTCAACTCATTTCTTAGACCATGGAAAATAGAACTCCAGCCAAGACCTCTCTCTGGCTTGCATTATTTCTTGCTGCCCAAAATACATTACCCCATGAAGTTCATCCCGTATCTTAAAACTTAAAATCAAACTGATCACATTCTGATTTATCTGTCTACACATTCTGTAGCAGCACAATCTTAAACATCTTTCAGAATGAGGAGCTTGTAAGCATGTGTTAGTTTTGCTTTTTTTTTTTAGTTCCAAAATCCAGTTATTCATCTGGATTCTTTTTTTCCAGAGTAATTAGTTGAAGACTAATTAGTAATTAGTTGAAGGAATTAGTAATTAGTTGAAGACTGTAAACTTTCTGTGGGACAATATTAATTTTTTTCTTCTCAAATGTAACTCCCATACTGTTATGAAGTCTCTCTGTTGTTTAGCAGGTATCTTGAATTATATCTGAGATGAATTCCAGTTTAGGATTGTGAAATAAATTCTAATTCAAAGAGCCCCTTTCTATCATCACTAATCAGGTTTGAATTTCCAAAGATCTGAAGTCTCTTCTGTGCTCCACCCTCTCCAGCAATAAAAACACAGAAGGGAGGTACATGGTTTGGTCCTGAGATGCCTCCAGCTCTTCTCGATTTTCAAAGAATAACTGGGATGATTAAATAAGGAGGGTAGTGGGGGAAGAGGAAAGAAAAATATTTCTTCAAATAATATCCCTCAGTTGCAGTCCTCTCTCTGCTGGTTTTCATGGATTTTTTTTGGACAGCTTCTTGTGGTGTAAATGTTCTCCTGCAACAGCAGTTGCTGGCTCTGGAGAAGTACATGTGCATTCTTCAAAGGGCTCTGCTTGCCATTTTCAATGCCTAGTTCCTGAGTATTCCTACTTCGGTCATTTTCCTTAGCTCTTGCCCCTGTGTTCCTGAACCCTACAGTCTCTTGTCTGCAGGATTTAATTCAATACTCCTCCTTCCCTAGTCTTCCTAAATATAGTCTGGGGGTTAGAGGTTCCAGGAGGACCAGCCAGTTCTTCAAATCTTTGTTGTTCTCTTGGCCCAAATTTAAGGTCCAACTGCCAATCTTAACATGATTCAACACCCTGTGAGAATGGTGTTTCAGATTACTTCTACCTTCCCTTCCTTTTCAATCTTCCTGACCTATTTCAGACACTGTGCTCTGAAATCCTGCTCCATTATCTGACTCCTTATTAAGTTCAATTATTTTCCACTGCCTCCTTAATGAAGTCCCTATTTCCTAAGACATTCAGGTCTTTTAATCATTAGTCTTTTTTTCTGATCCTACAATTAATGAAATTATTATAGGATAATCTAATCCTGAGATATTTTCCCCATATTTTGAAACTTGTACACTTTTTAAAATTTCTAACCAGATTTCAGTCTCGATGAATTATTTTCTCGTTTCACACAAATACGTACCTTTAATAATAATCTAATTATTTTAATATATAGGTGCTATATTATTTTTAATTTTTATTTATTTTGAGAGAGAGAGAGAGACAGTGAGCGTGTACAAGTGGAGGAGGGGCACAGAGAGAGAGAGTGATAGAGGGAATCCCAAGCAGGCTCTACGCTGTCAGCACAGAGCCTAACTTGGGGCTCAATCTCATGAACCATGAGATCATGACCTGAGCCAAGATAAAGAGTTGGACACTTAACTGACTGAGCCACCCAGGCACCCCTAGGTGCTATATTCTTAACCAGACTATGAAATTCTCCAAAAAAGAAATATTCTAAAGCTTTTAATAGCACCAAGCATAGAACTTCGGGAATGACTTTAAGTAAGTGAAAGTTTTAGCATGGATTACATATTCATGAAGTTACTGACCACTGACAATGCATTTCAAATTAAATTCATATGATGAAACCCATTCCTTTCCTTTTTTATTATAGAATTTTGTTTCAGTGAATATGACATGATAGGATTGATTATTTGGTTGGAGAATGAAGATACTCATTTCATTAAATAAATTACTGTTATGGTGATATTTTATTCCATAACCCTCATTTAGCTAGATAAGGTTATAGAAATACTTGATACATTCAGAGTAGAAGCCCAAGAATTAAATGATTCTACAGGTTTTCGTAAGTGTCCATAACACAAGAGCAGACTATGATTTATCAAATAGTGTAACAATAAGAGGGAGGTGGGGTGTGAACGTAAAGAGATTTTGTAACCAAGAATAATAAGAGAAATTGTTGAAGCAATTACATTGAAAATTAATCCATTCTAAACAATTATCTTAATGAAGATGATGCAATAAATGGAAGATTTTTTAGAACAATTTCTCTTTATTTTTATAACGGGTTCTTTTTTGGTTTCTGAATATAAAGAGGTCCAAATATTAGCAGATGTCATTTGAATAATAGAGTTCTAAATTTAAATTCCTAGCATTTAGCTTTTCTTCTTTATTCTGTGTGTATATCATACATAAATATGTGATTTAACAAGATGAATACAGACTGATGTGCTAATTTCTAAATGGTGAATTTCAGGAAAAATGTGTCAGAGCTATATTTTTGCAAAATGGAATTTGTAATCTAAGTTTTGTCATCCATTTTCATATTAGTAATATTAGAGTGTGATCCATCAAATAAAGGATTTCCCTGCTGCTAGGAAAATGGCAAGAGCCCTGACATCTCCACTTTTATTAGTTTTCTAATTTTATTTCCAGATTCATAGCTTATTTGATAGAAAGCTGACTTTCTGGTTCACTGATATAGGAAAACTTGTGTAAATACACAGAGCCTTAATGTAACTAAAAGATTAAAATATTTTGAATGAGAACAGAAATATACTTTTTTTTACTGCTTCCAGTTGTTAAGAATAGCTAACTTTGGAAGCTTTTATCCAATACTGTTGGGGAACACAAAGAGAAACTTTTCACTTCTAATTGTATTTGAATTCAGTTTCAGAACATTTGTGATCTGCTGGAAAACAGTCCATCTCTTAAATGCCTTAGAAAGTGTGTTCATCACATAAATCTTAGTTTTTATAGATAAATACCAGAATCATGAAAAGTTTAATTTCCTTTGCAAAAATATCAGAAAAAATAATAAAAAATTCCTTATATACTGACTACATTTATATTGTTTGTATAAAAAAGTATATTCAAACAACTGCTTGCTTCTTTGTACTAAGACTGGGTTTCTGCACATAAAATAGTTATTCACAAACAATGTGTTAATAAAACTGATATCAGCTACCGAAAAAAACTATACATATATATATGTATACATACATAAATATATATCTATACATCTATATATATGTATATATGTATGTATACATATATACGTGTGTGTGTATGTATACATATATATATATGAATTAGCACAACTAATATAAAATGCACCCTAGTGCTATTTTGACTGCTGCACACAATAGATTCTGAAGGAATACATCTATTTGATGTCTAAGTACATGCTATCTATTGGTCAATTATATTTTTAGTTCAATCATATCTTTATTTTAAAAAAATCTTTAAAATTATCAGGTGAAATATAAAAATATATCAACAAAATGAGATTCTATCTTAAAAAACAAAAGCAAACAAACAAATATCCTCTACGTGGAAACTCTAAATGGTTACATGTACGACATAAGTACCATTCTTTCCTTTATGAATTCCCCTCCCCCATCTCATCATTCCAGTTACTCCAATAAATCATTTTTGTCACTGAAGAAAAAAATCCTGCACCCATTTATTTACTTCCCCTTGCTATGGTTTTGTGTCATTTCTTTCTGTTCCTTTTTTCCCCATAGGTTTATTGTGATATAATTTACGTATAATAACATTTATTCTTTTAAGCAAATGGCTTGATGAGTTTTGGTGATTGCACATTATCATAGAATTACCACCACAATTAACGTATGGAATATTTCCAGCCCCTCCAAAAAACTTCCTTCTGTATTTCGTACTCAATTTTCTCCCCCATTTCCTAGTTTCAGGCAATCATTGATTTGATTTCTGTGCTTATAATTTTGCCTTTTCTAGAATTTCACGTAAGTGAAATCAGTGTTTACTATTTCTTCTGACTTCTTTCCTTAGGATAATGCTTTTGAGATTCCTGCAGGTTGTTTATGTACCAAATTATGTTCTTTTTTTGATATTTAATATTCAATAATATATATACATATCAAAAACTTTTTATCATACAATAGCTGATGAATATTTACATCTTAAGTTGTTAGTTATTATGAATAATGATGCTAGGGACATTTGCATACATATTTTTGTAGACATATGTTTTCATTTCTCTTGAGTAAATACCTGGTTCATATTTGAGTTCATACCTGGTTTCATTTCTCTTGAGTAAATACCTGGTTCTCTTGAGTAAATATGCTGGTTCATACGACAAGGGTATATTTAATTGCTTAACTAAATTTTCCTCCACATCCTCACCAGTATTTGGTATGGTAAGTCTTTTTATTTTCAGCAGTTCTAGTGGGTATGTCACTGTGATTTAAAATTTATTTTTCTTATGAAAACTGATGGTGAGCCACTTTTCAGGTGCTTATTTGCTTTTCCGTATCTTCCTTGGCAAAGCTTCTATTCAAAACATTTTCCCATTTCTTAGTTGGGTTGTTTGCTTTCTTGCTATTGACTTATAAGCCTTGTTTACAAACTTTGGAAAAAAGGTTTTTGTCAGGCATATTTTTGAAAAGACTTCTTCCTAGCCTGTGACTTGCCAATTCATTTTTTTTTTTTGAGCTCTGAATTATCAAAGAACAATCCTTTCAATGATCTCTTTGTTTTTATGTTGTGTGTGTGTGGGTGCATGTGTGTGCACATGTCTATGTTCTGTTCAAAGAAATCTTGCTTAACCCAGCGTCACAAAGATTTTCCATTATGTCCTCTTCGTGAAATTATACAGTTACAGCTCACTGGTTCTCCAATCCATTTCAAGTTAATTTTTGTGAATGAATAAGATAAAGGTGAAGTTCCTTATTTTACCTATAAATATCAACTTTCTATCTCCATTTATTGAAAAGATGGCCCATTCCATACTGAATTGAGTTGGCACTCTTGATGAGCGTTAACTGATCTTATAAATGTTTTCAATATTATTTTCTATTGTTCTCTCAATTTTTTGATTTCTGCTTTTGTCTCTAATATTTTCTTCCTTCTACTTAATTTGTGATTCATTTGTTACTCTTTTTCTGATTTCTTAAAATGTAAAATTAGATTTGTACCTCTAATTAGAGTCTTTAGTTAATTCACATATAATTTAATTTTGATATGGTTGGATCTGGGTCTAATTTTTATAATTTGCTTTATATTTGTCTCCATTTTTAGTTCTTGCTTCACCCTTTCTGCCTCTTTTTTATTTGTATAGATTTTAGAATTGAATTTTAATTTTTCCATGGGCTTTTAATTTATATTTCTCTGCTTCAATTTTCCATTGGTTGTTCTAGACATTACAATATGCATTCCTAATTTTCACAGTCTACTTAGAATTAATATATGAGCATTTCATATAAAATAAATAAATCTTGGCACCATATAGGTCAATTGATCCCCCACCATCCCTGAGCTTAGAGTTGTTGCATGTATTACATATGCATGTGTTATAGATTATTCCAAGCCAGTGGTTATAGCTTTGCCTAAAGAAGTAATATGTACTGTAACAAAATTAAGAAGGAAAACAAAAAATAATTACAATTTTATACTTACCCAGATATTTACTATTTTAAGTATTCCTCATTTTTTTCTAAGGACCAAACAAATGTCCCTAGCTGTAGAATTTTTAATGTTTACTCAGCTTAGGATTTGTTGAACACTCTACATCTGGAAATATACTGTCTTTCTTCAAATTTAAGACAATTTCAACCACAATGTCTTCGTATACTTTTATGCCTTATCCTGCTAGATATCCCAATCATACTAATGTTTTCATTTGATATTATGTAGGAAATACCAGAGGTTATGCTCATTTACTTTCCAACATTTTTTTCTTTGTTCTTCAGCTTGGATAATTTCTATTGATCTATCTTCAAGCTCACTTGATCTTTCCCCTATTGTCTCTATTCTGATGTTAAATCTATCTGTGATCTTTAAAACAAATATCACTATTGCATTTTTTTAATCTAGATTCATTTGGTCTTTTTTATCATTACTATTTATTTGCTAGTATTTCCCATCTTTTCTCTAAGTGAAACAATATTTCTTTCACATAATTGAATATAATTAGAATGGCTACTTTAAATTCCTTTCTACTAATCCCAACATTAATATCATTTTAGAGATGGTCTCATCTGCTTTCCTTTTCTTTTAAGAGTATCTTTAACTCAGGTTAGGACTGCATCTCATAATGGACATCATGCAGGTTAAGTTATGGAGCCTGGAAGTTATATTCTCCATGAGTGATGTTGTTTGTTTTGTTTTGTTTCAGTTAGTCACAATCACAAACTCTGCCTTGGACAACAACTCAATCCAAATACAATCTTTTGTATTAGCTAAGTTGTTTTCATTCTGATCCATAAATACATGATTCAGGGGTCTGTTGGAATATAGGAAGATGAAATCTGGGGATACCTTTTCTAGATATTTCACTTCATAGATTCCTCCTTTTATTCCCCTCTCTCTCTCCAGAAACTACAGTTGCCCTGACTTAGTATTCTGGTTCCTCAGACCAGAAAATCTGTGACTTTTTTCCCCCCAGAAGAGATTCTACCTACTTTCAAGCAAGAAAGAGTGAAAACGTATATAACTCTCCTCTTCTTATGAACATGAGCTACTCAGAAGAATTTATCCTATTGCCTTCACTTTTCAGTAGCTGCTCTGAGGTAATATGTCCAGATTGTGTAGTTATCTATAAAGGGGTCCAATCAGTACCTATTTAGCCATTACCAAAATCCACAAATTCAACACCTTTTATTTTTATTTTTATTTTTTTAGTAATGAAAACTAAGTCAAATGTAACTATGCTTCATCTGAGCATTCCACCACACTGTCACTATTCCAGGTCACTTCCTCCTTCACAACAAAAAATCTTCCCCATCCATACTACTGTGCTGTTATCCAGTCACATGATCTTTCTGGAATATTTATCCTGCTCTCATGTCTTCTACTATGGGCTGTTAATTTATATATCCTACTTTATTCTTAAAATTTGCATGAAAAAGAATCAACCTTTTCCCAATTCACTCAAAATAATCACACAAATCCCTTGGAACTAATCTAGCTCACAGTCTGAGAAAGTGCCCCTTTGCATTTACTATGACTTTATTACATTATTTAATTGACGGTATGCACTTGAAGTTATTTTGGGGTAGTCTGATACCAACTTTGTCAGTCGAATAAGTGAAATTTGGCTTCTTCATTTTTAAAAGAGGAAGTTGAGTTTGAGAATCTCTACACTTACTTCTTCACTCTAATTTCAAACTGTACCATAAATGAGAAACATTTTCTCTGCCTATTGAAAGTAGTTTTGTATGATTACTAAGACGGTTGCTCTATCATTGCTTTACATATTCTAAAAATTAATTATTAACATAATGCTAGAAACATGCACGAGCTATCTCTCACCTCATTCACGCATGAGGAATGAGCACCATCTTAACTAAGACCTCTGTCTTGCTCTACACGGGCTGTTTATCAATTTCTCTAGAGTGACAATAAATCAAATGAGAGCACATGGTAATGTAAATCACAGTCTAATTTAGTTGTCACTGTGTTGTGACACTTGGTTAAAAATGCTTTTTAATTGTGACTATAAATTATACATGAACAATTCTTAGTGACAGTCTTAATACTACATCAGATTATTTCACCCAAGGGGAATAGCAAGCATCATCAACATGAAGCAAGTGCATGTCTGAAACTTTTTAAACAGCAATTTGGGAAAGATAATGATGATGATGTGTTCTGGTTTAGTTTCAATGAAACTCTCTGCGTAGAAAGTGTGAGGGAGGGAGACATCTTTTTGGAAACTTCTAGGCTATATAAATCGTGCAACTGTGGATTTCAATCATAGCATTTTCTCTTTGTTCTCCTACAATATGGCCACGAAAACATGAGGTGAAATTTCTATTTTTCAGTTTATCAATATTCAGAAATAAGCTACTTAATCTTAGCAGAGTATTTTAGTATTAGAGAAAAAGTAAGTGGACTTAGAAGAAAAGTGACTACTCTAAGTAGCTATTTAAACTTATTTCAAAATCTATATTTCCTGTTTTAAAGTTAGTGGGCTTCAAATAAGTAGATTCCCACTGGCTACGGCATGGTTAATATTCTATACTATCACATAAAGAAAAACAAAATTTATATAGGAACATTAACATTTGTTATGCTACTTTCTGTATCTAGGTAAAATGTTAATGACCTAATAAAAACTAACCTGCGGCACCTAGGTGGATCAGTCAGTTAAGCCACCGTCTTTTGCTCAGGTTGTGGTCTTGCGTTTTGTGGGTTGGAGCCTGGCATCAGGCTCTGTGCTCACGGTGTGGAGCCTGACTGGGATTCTCTCACTCTGTATCTGCCCTTTCCCTGCTAGCACTTTCTCTCTCTCAAAATAAATAAATTAAAACATAAAAAAATAATTAAATAAAATAGAATAAAAATAAATAAAATAAAATATAGTAAAATAACTTTATCCTGATCTCCATCTTCTGGAAACACCACCACATGAATGTGCTTCCTTAATAGTCATAGATTTTCCTGAAAGAAGACAGGCTTGTGTTTGAATCTAGGCTTCACAGTCATTATGCCTCAGTTCCTTCTCTAAAATTAGAGTCATGTCCACCTCACATAATCATTTTTAAACTCTAATGGGACAGATTTTAAAAATGAATAGTACATTAGATAGTATGTTATAATATTCAATAAATTTCAGTGCTCCTTCAGCTGAAATTCCTGTCCTTTATGGATGTGGATACATTCTGGAAGCAGTGAGCATGATCCTCCATATGTTGGGTAGTTCTCAGATGCCCTAAGGTCTTTCATAGAATTTCTAGGCAAAAGAACTCTTATCTGAGACTCCACAACCCCATTCCTAGGTAAGTCTGTGAAATCTGGAGAGAAAAAAAAAAGGTATAAACAAGTGGGGGAAAAAAGAAAAAAAATACTCTCTCAGTTCAAGAAGATAACATATAGTATGACCTGTAAAATATAAGATAATGAAAAAAACTTGGGGATGGCCTTGCAGACTAAGGAAGATAAGATTCACAAGCTGGGCTGTTTCTTCTGCCAGGAATAGTGCAACTGATGTGACACCTGCAGAGAATGTGAGCAACGCACACTTGTGGACACATACTGATTGGCTGACCAAACCTTTATGAACACATTTACTGAGCATCTACTGTGTCAGGCACTCTCTTGTACATTGCAAAACAAAGATGAATAATGCTCAGTCCTTGTTTCAGATGAGCTCATGGGGAAGCAAGTGTCTAAGGGAGAGCTAGGCATTATATTCAGTTAGAGTGCCTCATAATAATAAATGCCATTGGGTATGCAGGATGATTAACTATCACTTAACATTTGCAGCTATACTGACAAATATGAATTACAGTCTCCCTTCTTATTTAGGTAGCTATATTTTGCCTATGGCTGGCTAATTATCCTTTGTAGTAAAACATCCTGCTGGTGATTTATAAGAATGTTTACAGGATGATGAATTTGTACCAACATATTGGAGTTCCCAATCAAAGATTTGCCTAAGGTTTTCAGGTCTAGGTCAAGCAAAAACAGATGCAAAATTATGGCATTTTCTGATATTATCTCTAACAGGAGAATTATGTGTTAAGTTTATTTATTTTGAGACAGAGCAGGATCATGTGCAAATGGAGGAGGGGCAGAGAGAGAGGGACAGGGAGAATCCCAAGCAGGCTCCGCCTTGTCAGCACAGAGCCTGACGGGGGGCTCAATCTTTACGTGAGATCATGGCCCAAGCCAAGATCAAGAGCTGGATGCTTCACCAACTGGACCACCAGCGCTCTGGGTTTGTTCTTGTTCTTATGCAAATGATCAATCTCCCCAAAAATACTACGAATTTTTGCATGTTGGGAGGCTCTTTGATGAGAGTAAATGGAATCTATTTAGGTACACTGATACAAGCTACAGAATGAAAAGAAAAGGTCAAATTACCAGGACCAGGTTGTCTGGAAGATGTGCAGTCCCCAACGACGTAGCCCACCACTAGCAATACACTCTTGTTGGGAGGGGGGGGGGGTCAGAAAAAAAGGCACGTGGTGTTTGTCTGCTACATTAGAATATTTACAAATTTATCCACACATGGATATGAAACAAATACTGACAGATATTACTGTTAGTAAAATATTCATACTTTTAGAATTCAATGGTAACATTTTGAAGCAATTCAAAATAGCTAATAAAGCATGGTATATGAAGTGAAACAAATTGTGTTTGTCACTTAGAGTCTGCTTAATTAGGAGGAAATATCCCAACAGCAGTAAACCTCAATTTCTCTATGTATAAAATCAGGATGATAATCCCTATTCCTTTTTTTCATTCACTAAACAAATACTGTCTATAACTGCCATGTGCTGTCTAGGTTTCTGGGAATTGAGTAATGAACAGGACAGACACAGTCCTTCATGAGATACATAGTTCAACAGTGGGTATAAGGATTAAAAGTTGTAACTAGTGGAATATACTTGGCTGGTGGAAAACTTTCAATAAGTGTTATTTTATAATTATGATATTACTCATATTGTTATTGCTATTAGTAAAAAAAGAAGAATTAAGAGAAGAAAGCATGATAACCTGAGTCATAATGTTTATTAGAAGAATATTGGTGTTCACAAGTAAGGGATATTTACTTTTCCTTTCCACTTCTCTTTCATTTAATGGTAACTACTGTGTGCTTATCTAAAGAAAATTAGCATGCAAATAAATGAGTCACTGCTTAAAGTAATCTGAAGATGGGATCTTGAGAAGCCATCAGTGAAACTTTCTTATGTGTGGCCCATCTTTCTTCTTCTATATCTGAGGGATACAATCACATACAGTATGGTTGCCAAATTTAGCAAATAAAAACACAGAATGCTCAATTAAATTTCATATAAATGATGAATAATTTGTATTATGTCCCAAATATTGCACTGGACATAGTTATACTGAAATATATTCACATTTATCTTAAATTCAAATTTAACTGTGTGTTCTATATTTTACCTGGCAACCCTAACCTATAAACTCTCAGGGAAATTGTCTGATATGTTTATTAAACTTTTCTAAGATTTTCTCAATGTCAAAAACATGACAGCACAAAATAAATACAGGTGACCTAGTCATATCTCTGAAGTAATGGTTGACTTTGACATATGCCCCAATAGGACACTACATACATCACTGGATTTTTTTTTTTTCTTAATGACACTAACATAGAAACAACGATTCTTTCAAATTCATTTCCTTTCCTTCTATTTGTTTCTCCAAGAAACAGAAATTAATGTAAATCATAAAAGGACCTTGATCAGGTCTCCTTTCCTCAAGATTCTTCAAGGCTAAGTAACATGTGTGAGAGTTAAACTTGGCAAAGAGACTGAAGAACCCACACTCTGAGAACACCAGCTCTGTCCATCCAGAAAGTAGCTGTCTTGGTCACCTCTAGATGTGTGCTTGCCGTAGTCAGAATGCAATGTTTTTTTTTACACTCCAGTGTTAGTGGAAAACTACTGTGCTTGCTCCACAATGCCCTCACTCCCCAACGTAGAAAAAATAAATTAGGTGAGAGGCATCATGAATCTTTGACTAAAATGTTCCTGTGATATAGAAGGTGAGGTTCGGAGTGGACTGCTTTATGAGAATGAAGACCTTCAGGAGTGGGTTGCTTTAAATCAGCAAATCACTTTTTGTGACAGTTGACAACAGAAGATTAAAAAATTGGCATCAGGTAGGGTAAGGACTTCAGGAATGGGAGCAGCTGGCTAGAGTGAACTGAAGAAAAGGAACCATCATGTGAATTTTACAATAATGATGACACCACCAAGTTAGCAGCAAAAAGAAATAATAAAAGAATTAGGACTAGGTAGCTAGAAAAAAAAATTAAAAAGTCTATTGTAATCACTGTCAATAAATTATATTTGTAGAGATTTGGCATAATTGTGACTTCAAACCTTATTCTTTCTCTACAATCTGGCATTACCTAACAGAATTTTTCTATATATTATTTTGGTTCAATGTTTAAGTTCTTGTGACCAAAGATGTTAACATTCATAAGTAACAGTATCGACTAATTTTAAAAGTACTTGTTAGAAGTAATTACTAAGGCCAAAGAACAATTATAATGCTCATTACCAGAAAAGAAGTTGAAGGTCTTTAAAATTTAGTTTAATAGTGGCATCAGGTTATCATATAGCAATTTTCTCCTTGGCTATTTTTCATTCATCCATCATTATATCGCATATAACACTACAAGAGGGTTAGCATGTAACTACTTCTATAATAACAACAGGAAAAAATGAAAATGGAAAGAATGCATGTCTATAGACTGAAGCAACAGGAACTAAAGTGTGTGTGTGTGTGTGTGTGTGTGTGTGTGAGAGAGAGAGAGAGAGAGAGAGAGAGATATCATAGTGTTAATATTTATAATGTCAAGTTATTTGAATATTACAAATATTACACCTCAGGATTTAAAAAATTAAGGAAATATGGGCGCCTGGGTGGCTTAATCAGTTAAGTGTCTGACCCTTGGTTTTGGGCTCAGGTCATGGTTTGGTGGTTCATGTGGTCAAGCTCCACATCGGGCTCCGTGCTGACAGTTCAGAGCCTACTTGGGATGCTCTGACTCTCCCCTGCTCTCTCTCTCTCTCTTTCTCACTCTCAAAATAAATAAATAAACTTAATAAAAATAAAGGAAATAATATTTTTATTTTCTTCCAGAGCTGGCATATTTAAAAGGAAAATAATTAGAACAACTAAGTGTATGGTCCTGTGAAAACCACTTGACTTTGCAGGCCCTGAAAATTATGATATACAGAGATAGATAAAGGCTGGTTATTAATTGCCCCTAGGTAGGGAACTGGAGCTGGACAAGAGGAAAATAAATACAGAGGCTTTCACTGTTGCTTTCGAACAGTTCTGCCTTTCTGTAATTTTATAAAATAGTAACAATCATACATTACTTTCGAAATTAATTTTAAATGTATCAAAGTCTTTCTTCTGGACTTTCCATTGGCATTAACAGTTGGGTGCTATATGCTAGCTGTCAAAATATTGGAAAGCACTTAGTACATGTATTCTTTTACATTGCCAAGTGTGGTAGAATATTTGCAAAACATACCGTATGTGAGCAACAGAAAACGACTTGACTTTTACATCACACCTGTTCACTGCAACTGCTCTGCTGCAAACTTTCATGATGATAACTTATTTGAAATCATTATTGGCAACACAAGTGTGATTTTTTCCCCTTTCTTAATATGTCAACATTGCACTGATACTAGAAACAGGTTTGTCATTTTTTTCTTCATTGTGACTCATTTTTTCTCACCACTTTAGACAACGAATACAGTGACAGGCAAACCTAAATCATTATAACAGAAAATCAGAATAATGTGATTCTTCAATTTGATGGGCATCCAGACATAGTAATTCAGTAATCTAATCTTCCAAAAAATACATTTCATTCATTGGCATCATTTTCTTCTAGACATAATCTAGATTAATATTATATACTAATATCAATATATTAATAATATGTATTAAATATTAATATATCATTATCTGCACGAAAGTCCAGAACCTTCCAGGTTCTTTGCTACTCTTTTGACTTTGTATAGCTACCATAAATACACAATTCCCTAGAAAATAATGACACAATTCCAAAAATAGAAAATTGATTATTCTACAACTCACTAAGAAACTGAAACAATGCTTACCATAACTTGTCCTTTAGGCAACATACTTTTTATTTAAATTTAAATTAACTTCATGATCTCAAATATTTTTCTGACCTCAACTTATTTTACGCACAAAGAAACTGTCATGAGTTTGTTAGTTATAAAAAATTCATACCTTCTATGATGTAAAGCAAAGTCTATATCTTTTTTTCTCCATGTTTCTTAGATGGCTTTAAAACTGAGTCATCTATTGACATCTATTAAAATTTAACACCTGCTAAATTCTAAAGACCCTATTAAGTTAGGATCTCCTTCCCTACCGCCCCCCCCCCCCAGGATCACATGAAGTAACAAGGCTTTGAAGTACAGATCAAGAAGAAATTTCTTTGTTTTATGCTTTAGAGTGCACATTTATTTCTTGGCAAAGAACTATATAATAAATCTCAGAATTTGTTTGGTCTAAAGAATAAAGCACTGGCATATTGCAGCTCAAATAAACTCCTGGCCAAAGAAGTAAAAAAAAATATATCTGTTGGCATTTTCATACACATGCATGTATTTCTCCCATAGGTATTCAGTTTGTATTCAGAAGTTTTGTTTGTTTTTGTGATTGACACATGCCATCCATGTTTTCCTCTTTCAAAGGCTGGATTTGGATTTCTCTAAGACACTGCATAAATCCTCTTCTCAGCTTTGTTTGGATCTGGGTGGGACTTAACTGATTCGGGTTGGGCTTAATTGCATTAGATCAATCGGCATTCCCTACTCCCCTGCCCAACCTGAGTCCTCATAGACAGACTCAAGGAGGGAACAATTACCCAAATAGTTCTTGAAAGCTGAAATGTTTGCCGAGATTCTAGAAAGAGCAGAACTAAGGAGTCTCTTTCTTTCTCTGGATTAGGTGGTGTGAGGATGTTAATATTAAAACTGCTGCAATCATTTTATGACAAGGAGTTCCTATACAAATGTGCAGAAATGGGGGAGAAACCCAATGTTTAGGAAATGAGTCAGAGAATCAAACTTTACTTGAAGTGACAGCTAAACTTTAAAGTTATGTAAGCCAAATAATTCCCATCGTCATACTATTTTTTTCTTATACTTTTTTTAACTATGAAGTTTTTTTAAAAAGGCAAAGCGGACAAAGGGCTAGTATCCAAAATCTATAAAGAGCTCACCAAACTTCACACCCAAAAAACTAATAATCCAGTGAAGAAATGGGCAGAAAACATAAATAGACACTTCTCTAAAGAAGACATCCGGGTGGCCAACAGGCACATGAAAAGATGCTCAACGTTGCTCCTCATCAGGGAAATACAAATCAAAACCACGCTCAGATATCACCTCATGCCAGTCAGAGTGGCCAAAATGAACAAATCAGGAGACTACAGATGCTGGAGAGGATGTGGAGAAACGGGAACCCTCTTGCACTGTTGGTGGGAATGCAAATTGGTGCAGCCACTCTGGAAAGCAGTGTGGAGGTTCCTCAGAAAATTAAAAATAGACCTACCCTATGACCCAGCAGTAGCACTGCTAGGAATTTACCCAAGGGATACAGGAGTACTGACGCATAGGGGCACTTGTACCCCAATGTTTATAGCAGCACTCTCAACAATAGCCAAATTATGGAAAGAGCCTAAATGTCCATCCACTGATGAATGGATAAAGAAATTGTGGTTTATATACACAATGGAGTACTATGTGGCAATGAGAAAGAATGAAATATGGCCCTTTGTAGCAACGTGGATGGAACTAGAGAGCAACGTGGAGAGTGTTATGCTAAGTGAAATAAGCCATACAGAGAAAGACAGATACCATATGTGTTCACTCTTATGTGGATCCTGAGAAACTTAACAGGAACCCATGGGGGAGGGCAAGGAAAAAAATAAAAGAGTTTAGAGTGGGAGAGAGCCAAAGCATAAGAGACTCTTAAAAACAGAACAAACTGAGGGCTGATGGGGGGTGGGAGGGAGGGGAGGGTGGGTGATGGGTATTGAGGAGGCACCTTTTGGGATGAGCACTGGGTGTTGTATGGAAACCAATTTGACAATAAATTTCATATATTAAAAAAAATAAAATAAAAAGGCAAAGATTCTTAAAGAAGCAACTCACTATAATATAATAAACACACAAAGAAAAAAACACTGATAAATTCTCATTGAAGATAAAGTTCAAAGGACATAATCACAAGAAATTTGCTGCAACACAGTCACCAAACATATTAACAACAAAATCTGCAATAGGTATTCATATGACAAATTTGTATTAGTTTACAAAGTAGGCTAGTTAATGAAAATAAATCTCTAATTTCAATCTGACAGAGAACTATTTGTTAGTGAATCTATTTCCACAGAAATACATGTACTTCACCAATCTACCACCTATGGACATAGTCACAACCTTATTCGTGACTTAGTAAAAAGTAGTTATAATTGTTTTTCTCGGGGGGGCCTGGGTGGCTCAGTGGGTTGGGTGTCCGACTTTGGCTCAGGTCATGATCTCGCAGTCCGTGAGTTCGAGCCCCGCGTCGGGCTCTGTGCTGACAGCTCAGAGCCTGAAGCCTGTTTCAGATTCTGTGTCTCACTCTCTCTCTGACCTTCCCCCATTCATGCTCTGTCTCTCTCTGTCTCAAAATGAATAAACGTTAAAAAAAATGCTTTAAAAAATTGTCTTTCTCGTTTGACAATGAGTAACCTCTAAAGAGAGGAAGAACAAGTAACCTTGCATAAAAGCATTTTATGTTCTTCTCTTTTCAAGTGTTCTTTTGTAATATAAGAAAAAAATTACATAAAATTCAGTATAGCAACATTTCTAGAATACAACTTGTAAGTGGTATTTGAAACAATGTTACTAAAGATCTGTACAGAATAATATTATATTCTAAATTCCATTGACAGTTTCCACAGTTCCTGCCCCAATAAGTCATTTGTCCCTCTGTCCTACTTCTATAAGCATCTTCTCCACTGTTATTATCACAACTCTGACTTTCACCCCAGCCTTCCATTGGAGTCTCTGCAACATACAATCCAATAACCTTATGCCCTCTAAGGAGTTCTCGTTTCAACTTCGTCATCTCTCTGCTGCCAAAGTGACCTTTCTAATCCCCTTGTCAGATTATGTCTCTTCGCCACTGAAAATTTTAATGATTTCCATTGCCTACAACATCAATCTAAAATCATTGTCCTTCATGATCTTATGCCAACCTACTTGTCCAGTTTCATATCTGTCCATCCTCATCTTGAACTGTATGTTTCAACCATGCTCCTTCCACACACCATGATCACATACTTCTATGGCTTTTCCATTTGTCTGGTTTATTATACTGTCTCCACCCCCGCCCCCCGCCCCCGCCCCCTAAATTTCACCAAAGATAGTCTATTTGACAATTTTTTATTCATCTCTCAACTACCAAACTAATGATATTGACAGTTCTCTTACAAAGCCACCCTGACTTCCTTGATAGCCAGTCTTAGGTGTTCCTTCTTCTGCATTCCCATTTCATTTCAGGTATATTTCAGGTTTTTATTGATTGTTTTATTGATTGTTTTCTCTTCACTAGATTATGGAGGTCACTGAGGAGAGAGACCTCTTTACCTTTGTGCTTGTGGCTTTTTGAACTATGCCTAGAATATAGTGATGCTTACTGACTATTTTCTTACTCATCTTAAGTGAAACTGGATATTCTTCAAAAAAAAGTTTATTTATTTATTTTGAGAGAGACAGAGCACGAGCAGAGAAGGGTAAGAGATAGAGAGAGAGAGAGAGAGAGAGAATGAATCCTGAGCAGGTTACACATGCAGTCAGAGGGCAAAGGCTGATGCGGGGCTCAAACCCACATACCTGCAAGATCATGACCTGAGTTGAAATCAAGAGTTGGTCGCTTAACTGACTGAGACACCCAGGTGCCCCAAAGCTAAATATTCTTTGAGGAAATAATACCTCTTATGACTTTACTGTCACAATGCACAGGGAAGAAGCAGGGGATCTTCATTCACCTAGATTTCTTCTAGGACAGTCCACACAACTCTATTGCTTTAGCCTCTTTCCTTTTAGCCCTTTGGTATACTGTAACAATCTTTGTGACACATTAATGGGCCATCTACTTATTCCATCACATTTGTAGACAACTTGGATCTCTGCCTTCTTCACCAAAACAACTTTTTCTCTAGTCCTTCTAGGTCTCAAAAACCACATAATGATGTACCAACTAGTCTAGTTTTACAGTGCCCATATAGCCCCACATTATCATAGACTCTAAGTCTAAGGTTCTCTTTTGGCCAGCAAAAGAGCAGACGCCGGATTAAAGTGAGAGATGGCTAATGTCCGGGAAAAGACAAGAGCTCCAAATAAGGGTCCTTGCCCCATATTTGTTCACATCAGAAGGCTTACAAACATGATGAGCATGTACAAAGAAACAAAGAAACTGTGAACATTAACTTGGGGACGTGAGGGGAAAAAGGGGGTTTTGAAAATATTCAGTGTTTGGGGTTTGGGTCAATATAAAACAAAGTCCTGGTGCTGGGCAGATGGGTAGATAGTTGTTAATGGCAGACAGGAGGTGCCTTGCCTGTTTATCTTAGCTAACCTAGGGGACGAGACAGATAGGGGGAATAACCTCAGGGTTAACAAGGCACCTTTTCTTTTGTTAACCATCTCCACTCTGGGCTGCTTTGCCTGCAGTGCAGCGGTCCATAGTCCAATTCACCAACTTACCTAACCTGGCCCTATCCTCCTGTGAAAGCAGCTTTTCTGCCATAGTATTAAATTGGGGGTGCTTCCACCCTGAACATCTAATCTTGTTTACTTCACATACCTGAGAATTGGGCACCTTTGAGCCATTTCTATTTCAGGGCTTTGTCTCTCCCTCTCTATTCTGGGGGCTCTGCATCCCCTCTCTATTTTGGGGTACCCTCGCACCTCCCTATTTCTGGCACCTTTGTGCCTCCCTATTCTTGGGGCACCTTTGCACCCCTCTATTCTTGGGGTGCCAATCTAGTTTACCCAAACTTGGGTGTGAGCATTGTATGACTTTGTATTTCGTTATGCCTTGTTAACCCATTGGTGTAAGCCCGGGGGATTCCTAAGCTTATCCCCCACAACACATTATAAGGGTAATATATTTCCACAATATAAAGATACTCCAATTACCTATGCATTACCATAAGAAATACAATTATACATTTTCCCAGTCCTTCACCTATAATTTTACATGATGCCAGATTGAAAATGGATGGTGAATTAGATACTCTGTCATTATCAATTTTGACTAAATTGACCAGTTATTTGATGTAATGGGAGCACAGGTAAGTATAATTTGTCATGACCTGGAATTTTTAGAAAGTGTTTTTGTTTGAGTTTATCTTTTTAAAAATTTATTTTGTTCACTACAAATTAAATTATCCAGTTTATTATTTGGTTTGATTTTTTAAGTTTCTTCCACTTTAACATGTCTAAACATGGTAATTAAGGAAAATCATGTAGACTTTCTGTAATTTAACAAACTTATGTGGTTAAAAAAGAGATACTTGAATGAAAAGACATCTATATTCTGTCTGGTTCTGACAGCCTATAATTCTACACATCAACATTTCTATATTATTGTCAATCTACAAACATAAACTCATTTCCATGGAAGTGAACTGAAATCTACAAATATGTATAAGCATTCCAGAAATTTACTAAGGACTACTCAGAAGTATATAAAACAATATCAGGGACCATGTTGGATGGGTCAGTTGCTTAAGCGCCTGAGTCTTGGTTTCGGCTCAGGTCACGATCTCACAGTTATATGAGTTTGAGCCCCACACTGACAGCACGGAGCTGGTGTGGGATTCTCTGTCTCTCCCTCCCTCTGTCTCTGTCCCTCCCCAACTTGTGCTATCTCTCTCTCAAAATAAATAGACTTAAAAAAATATCAAAATCATTCTTCCCATTAAAGAATTTTGAGTAAAGGAAGGAGATCTTTTTATGCTTCAAGAAAAATACTTTGGCAATATATTACAAGAAGTCTTTTTTTAAATTTTTAAATGTTTATTTATTTTTGAGAGAGAGAGAGACAGAGCATGAGCAGGAGAGGCGCAGAGAGAGAGGGAGACACAGAATCTGAAGCAGGCTCCAGGCTCCAAGCTGTCAGCACAGAGCCTGACGTGGGGCTTGAACTCATGAACTCATGAACCACTTAACCGACTGAGCCACCCACGTGTCCCTAGTAGAAGAAGCCTTAGTGAAATGAAAGACAAAGGACAAAAAAAAATAATTGTACTAAGAAAGTCACTTAGAGAGAAGGTTTAGTTGAGACTTAAGGAGAACTCTGTCTGTCAAAGAAATAACTGAAAAAAAAAAGACCAACTATAACTTCTTAAGAAAGGAAATAGTTTGTGAAATATGTTAACATAAACCACAACAACAACAATAAAATCTGACTGTGAATAAAAGGGGATTTATAAATGTTTGGACATTTTTGTGAGGCACTGAACATGGATGGCAATTAAGAAAAGCCCATAAAATATACTAACAATAAGATATCTGAAAGAAAGAAAAAAAATTCCATTCACAATAGCATCAAAGACACAAATACTTAGGAATGAGTAGCCAACAAGGTGAAAGATCTGTACAATGAAAACTATTAAGTCTCTGATGTAATAAACTGAAACAAAAACAAAATATTTGTTCCATGTTCATGGTTTAGAAGACTTAATATTGTTAAAGTATCCATACTACCCAAAACAATCTATAGATTCAATGCAATGCCTATCAAAACTCCAATGGAATTTTTCACAGAAATAGAATAAACAATCCTAAAATTTTCATGAAACACAAAAGACCTCAAATAGCCAAGGCAATCTTGAGAAAGAATTGTTGGCATCACATTTTCTGATTTTAATCTGTACTATAAAGCTACAGTAATAAAAACAGTATGGTGCTGGTATAATAATAAACACACAGACCAATGAAACAGAATCAAGAGCCCAGAAATAAAGCCTCAAGTATACGGTCAAGTAGTTTTTGACAAAGGAGCTAATAACAGTCAACGGGGAAAGGATACTTTTGTTTAATAAATGGTGGTGGGGAAACTGGATAGCTACATACAGAAGAACTTACATTCCTATCATACACCTACAATCACAATGGGTTAAGATTAAACATAATGTCTGAAACCATAAAACCCCTGGAAAAAAATACAGGGGAAGAAAAGCTCCTTGCCATTGGTCTTGGCAACAATTTTTGGATATGACACCAAAAATGCAAGCGAATAAAACAAATATCAACAAGTGGAACTACATCAAACTGGGGCTCCTGGGTGCCTCAGTCAATTGGGCATTCAACTCTTGATTTTGACTCAGGTCATGATCCCAGCCAGGGTCATGGGATCAAGCCCTGCATCGAGCTCCATGCCGAGTATGGTGTGTGTTTAAGGTTATTTTTCTCTCTTTCCATCTGCCCCTCTCCCCTGCTCAAGTTCTCTCTCTCAAATATTTTTTAAAAATTTAACAAAAAATAAGCAGAGGAACTGAATAGACATTTTTCCAAAAAAGACACAAAAATGGCCAACATGAAAAAGGTGCTCCACATCACTAATCATCAGGAAAATGCAAATCAAGACTACAATGAGATATCACCTCACACCTGTTCAAATGGCTATCACTAAGAAGACCAGGGATAACAAGTGTTGGCAAGAATATGGTTCACTGTTGATGGGAATGTAAATTGGTACAGCCAATAAAAAAAATAGAACTACGATATGATCCAAAAATCCCACTTCTGGATATATATGCAAAGGAAATGAAATCAGGGCCTCAAAGAGGTATCTGAGCTCCATGTTTACTGCAGCATTATTCACAATAGTCAGAATATGGAAATAACCCAAGTGTCTGGACAACACACGAACAGATAAAGAAAATGTGGTATGCATAGAAAATGGAATTACTCACCCATGAAATAGAAGAAAATCCTGCAATTTGCAACATGGATGACCTTGAGCAAACTATGTTAAGTGAGATAAGTGAGACAAAGAAAGATTAATACTTAGGATATCACATATATGTGCAATCTAAAAAAGCTGGATCATATAAACAGAGAGTAGAATGGTGTTTATTTGGGGTTGATGGTGGGGGAATTTAGGGAGCTGTTAATTAAAGAGTACAAAGTAGCAGCTATAAGATGGATAAATTCTGGAGATCTAATGCACAGCACAGAGATTATGGTCAATACCTTATTATAGTTGATAATACTGTATTATTATATTTCAAAGTTACTAAGAAACTAGACCTTAATGTTCTCACCACACACACACACACACACACACACAAAATGATAATTATGGGGCATGATGGAGGTGTTAGCTAATGCCATAGTGGTAATCATATTACAATATATAAACATCAAATCAATACTTTGTACACCTTAAACTTACTCAATGTTACATGTCCATTATATCTCAATTTAAAAAGAAAATAAAATAAAAGCACGTAGAAGAGGACAGGAAACTATTAAATCTTCAAACAAACCTGTTATTATTCTTTATTTCAGAAAAAAACAAACTTAGGTCAAAGTGAAAAGAATATACCACCAATAAGTGGAAGAAGAGGATCTAACTCACCATACTCACTATCTTATGGGGCAGTCAGAACACAGAAATAAAATGAAGCAGGCTGGTGGGATGGGCAACAGAAAAGAGTGGGCATTTTAATGAGGTGGGAAAAGCCATGCCCAGTCAGAGGCATTAAGATGTTTTAAAAGTTTGTCAAAGTACAAGACAACTTCAACAAAACATGTCTGTGGTTAAACTCAATCTGTGTGATTGACATTTGGCATTCTAGGACTAATTCCAAAACCAACGCTTTTGCAAATTGGTAAATTAGATTACCAATTTACTCTTAAGATTAATATTGCAGCCCATTCCTAGAAGCTTCTCCTACAACAGACTGACTACCTGAAACACAATTCTATTCCCTGTAGCCTCTCCCATCCACATGTAAGTCCTAGTTTGTTAGTCCCAGTTTGATTAAGAGTATGAGGTCATAGTAAGTATACATAAATAATAATCAAAATGGGAGGACATGAGGAGGTGGCAAAGAGAGATAACTGTAGTCAAAATTCCATTTGCACAGAACTTAAATATATGGAAATAATGTTAAATTTATGTTTTGAGGATCAAGGAAAACACCCAAGGAGATACATGTTTAACCTACTTCCAGTAAAACAGACAAAGAAAAGTCAAAGGGGGAAGAAAAAAAAAGGAATGAAAAAAAACAAAAAACAAACCCAAAACCCAACAGATGGTATCAAGAACATATGAGGGTAAAAGAAAGGAGATTAAGGGAAGTAATTCTCATAGGTCAGATTCCTATTGTTAGGGATTTGTTATCCAGAGAAAGAAAGCAATTACAGAAAGCATTTGCATTTATTACTTCTTGCTCTACATATGGATCTAGTGATGTGATTATATATAATACTAAACAAATACTTTTTTCGTTTTTCTGTTGTTTTGTGTTGACTTAATTTAGGTTTCTTTGCAGCTACTCACTTCTAGGATGGGACCATGAACTTTTTTTGTCTCAGACAAGAAGAAACTGGAACAAAAGAAATCACTGAGAAGTGTGGTGATATGAAGCAAACTTCCTTGACCTCTTTAGCAAGAAAGAAGCCAGGAAAAAAAAAAGATATTGTTCATAGAAGAAAATGTTTTCTAAATTCCTTAAGCATCCATCTAATACATATTGAGTGCGCACTCAACTCACTAGGCTCATTTAACATTTTCCACAGGGTTTGGACATGCCTCCTACACAGATGAATAGTTCTCATTTGATGTGTGCCCAAGAAGAAGAGGAAGGATGTGAAGGAAATAGAGACAGAATCTTACTTTCCCTCAAGGGATATGGATGGGAAGAAGGAGTTAGAGACAGGAAGATTCATGAGGGTGGATCTTGCTCAAACTCACTTTGCAATATGTGGTTTGCATGTGTGTTTAGACTTGTACTTCGAACCTACATTTAAAAATTTTCTTTTTTTTTTTTTAAGATTTTATTTTTAAGTAATCTCTATACCAGTGTAGGTCCTGAACTTATAACCCCTAGATCAAGAGTCACAAAGCCAGTCAGGAGCCCCTCCTCTGTTCAATTTTCATTGTTAATTCTTCCACCTGACTGAAAACTTGTCCTTGTCAAGTACTACCATGCGTTCATGCATGTTTTTACTTTCCCATAACAAAGACATATTCACTCTTGTATCTTTGACTTCATTCATCTTTCTAGACAGCTCCTTCTTACTGCCATCTATCCTAACAGTCTTTTTTTTATGTTTATTTTTGAGAGAGAGAGTGTGCAAGGGTGCAGGAGCAGGGTAGGAGAAGAGAGAGAGGGAGACAGGATCCAAACTAGCTCTGTGATAACAGCAGAAAGCCCGACGCAAGGCTCAAACCCACGTACCACGAAATCATGACCTGAGCCAAATCATGACCTGAACTGAAGGCAGACACTTAACTGACTGAGCCACCCAAATGCCCCTAATTTAACAGTCCTTAATGTATAACTCTCAGTTCAGTATTTTCACCAATTTTGCTCTGATCATTACAATCCCCATTGTATTAAAATAATTTAGTGTGTAAACAAAAATATCTAAGAACCTATTGTCTTGTGTTATTTAAATAACTTTCTAAATCAATTGTAAACTCCTCAAATACAGAAGTCATAGCTTACACCTTTGTATTTGTTCATCTGACTAACTTACAGAAAAGCATTCAATCTGTTGCAATTTATGGATATAACTCATTAAAGTCTTTGACCTCCTTATTAGGGATTTTATGAAAATGAAAATGAGGGCTAGGTACCCATCATCAATATCTATGATAACACTGTATTCCCTTTTTTCTTTAACATTTTTAAATGATTTAAAACAATTACTGGGGCACCTGGGTGGTTCAGTCAGTTAAGCGTCTAACTTCAGCTCAGGTCATGATCTCACAGTTCATTCGTTCAAGCCCCGCATCAGGCTCCGTGCTGACAGCTCAGAGCCTGGAGGCTGCTTCAGATTCTGTATCTCCCTCCCTCTGTCCCCTCCCTGCTCACACTCTGTCTCTCTCTCTCTCTCTCTCTCTCTCTCTCAAAAATAAACATTAAATTTTTTTAAAAAACCACACAATTTCTCATCTTAAAATTGTCTGTATAAAAATTCCAAAGTAAGAAAAAAAATCTTCCTTCTGTTTATAGTTATTGTCTATATCAGTTGTTTAGAGATGGTGTTAATGAGATTAATGTATCACATTCTATCTCTGCGGGCTGATTCCTCTGCAGATAGAATTGAACCATGTCACGGATAGTAGGCCTGTTGGCCTGCAAGGTTGGAAACATCAGTCTGGAGGGAAGCTGTAAAGGAATACAGATTGTTCACCACTGTTAACAACTAAAAACACATTTGAAAAGTCTTAACCCACTTGGTGTGAGTTGTTTGATGCACAGGCTGAACTACCTGGGTTTGTTCATACTGTTTATTTGAGAAAGGAAAACATTCAGAACAAGAGCCTTAATTTTCAGTTTAGTACAGGGCATATTAGACAATCTGGTCCATATGGGCTTAAAAAGTATATTGTAGTAATGCTGTTAATTTTGACAAAGCCACTTTGAAGTATTGTAAGTTTCTTTTTTTAAGTACCAAATGTGGCTATTATTTTTTCCTTTGGGAAAGAGCTCTAATTTTTGTAGTTATTTCTTATGCTAACCCTGCATTGCTCTATATTTGGTTTCTGTAAATAACCTGTTCTGTAGAAACTGACCTTTCATTTCTGCTTTGCCCTTTCCAATTCTACTTTCATCTGAATCTCTTCCCACTCTGTATTTTGTCATCTACTATGTCTTGTTATTTTGCACCTGTTTCAGCATAATTCTGAATTTGAACACACAATAGTTCTCACTATTCCAATTAACTGGCTTGCCCACCCTTTAGATGACCTATTCTCAGGTCTCTTGTGTTAATTAACACCCCTTCCTCCCAAACATTTTTAACAGGGAATGATAGAGTGGGGAACAAAATAAGGAATTACTAACATCTCACTGATAAGGTATGAAGATACTTGTGTGACAATCCTTCTCAGGCTTCATCCACCTAAAGTATGACTGCTCAGGGAAAAACAACAAAGAAAAACTATGATTTAGGTGACACTATTGGCCGTCCTCACAGATTTACTTAGAGGAGTCATTTGGTTATCTGTACAAAGTAACCTTGATTTGCTACAGTAATAAACAAGGTATGAGAGCAAAAAGGCAAGACAGCAGCAGGCTGAGCAACAGAAGTTCATAGTTAGAAACACAAAGTCCAAAGATGTAAGGTAATCAGGGGACGTGTCAATGAGAAGAGTCCTCAGATCTGAACTAAATGAAGAATCCAAGGCTTTTTTTTTTCTTCATGATTTTTGCCCCAGATGTACGGTATCCACAATTTATTGGTGGCTTTGAAAAGGTGTTACTGATTCCTTTCTACAATAGTAAGTTAATATGGCCCATCATACAGACAGAACTCAGTAACTGTTACTAATTATTACTATGGGATAAGTAAGAAGGACACATTCATATTTCTTCAGGATGAAGCAACACTTGTCTGGATTTGTCTGGAAATAAGATGTTCTTCCATGTTAAGCTGAAGTTTCAGGTAAAATTCATCATTGTCTCTTGAGGTGCCAAAAGCTTGTGCGTTTAGTTTCCATTATGCATTGTTATCGACTGAAGTAGATTAAACTGTTTTTAAGATTCTCAAAAAATGCTGAGATTGAAACCAACCATTAAGACAGATAACTTGCCTGAGTTGCTTTATCAACTTATGGGTTCTGTGGTAACAGGAAGTACAGTTCATTGAATTGTGGATATTAGGTGCTTCATTGCCTATTGAATAAATTGATGAATTGTCTAATTGTGTTCAAGTGAGCTATAATAATAACTGGTTCATATTATAGTTTAATGGACATAGTACATAATTATGTTGAAGCCTGTTTTAATACTAATTGAGTTGTTATACCATCACTAATTTTATTTCTTAATGGTAACCTATATATAGGACATATGGACAACCTGTATAAAGATGTAGAAAAAGCATAGTTGTGAGAAACAGAATCTGTTTTTATGTCCCAGTCCTGCTTCTTAAAAGCTCTGCATTCTTGAGGAAATAATTTGTTTTTGTTTTTTTCTCCAGTTTTTCCAAAAGAAGATTAAGTATATATGCATACCTATCTCCAAACATAATTTTGAGAACTACATGAGATAATACACATACAAGCTCTTGGCTTAGTACATGCACACAATAATTCTCAATATTAGATATCTTAATCACTCCCTGTTCTGCAATTCTCTTCATGAGCCATTAGCCATTTCTTTATTTATTTGAATCAACAATATTACAAAAGCAAGCAGAGACATAAGGTAGAGAACATTTTGTTTTACATGGATAAAGGTATCTTGCAATACAAAAGACTTATGTATATGAATAAAAGAAAGTTTTAAAAACATTTTTGGCATCAAAAAGGCAGGACTCCTTAAGACAAAGCTCTTATCCACAAAGAACTTCAAATTCTGAAATTTGATAACAAAAGGTAGAAAAAGCAATGGAACATGTAAAGAGAGTAGAAATTGCAGACTGCAATTCTACTGCAATATATATACTGTATGTGTGTGTGTGTGTGTGTATAAATATATACATACACACACACATACTTACATACATAAATTTTAACAAAATTGTTAAAATTAACTAAATACAACAAAGCGCATTGTATCCTCTTTCACTTGGAAAGTGTCCTGGTTTGGATGGTAAATTATACGGTTACATTCTCAGGCATAATGCAGCTTACAATCATAACCTAGTAGCAAAAACACATGTGGCTGATATTGTACATTTAGTCTATATTACACTTGTTAGTCCTACTCCAAACAGAAGTCAAGAGAGAAATAGTTATGTGGCATATCATTGCTTCACATATAAAATAGCTTACAGTCAGGCTAATGTTTAATGTGATCTATATCATACACCTGCAAAAGGATACAGGCAATGTATCTGGGCATCTCATTTTGCAACTGAGACAGTTAAATCTCATTTTGCTTGTTTATCTTGTCTTACAATGTCTAATTTCCAGGAGTTTTATTAGTGCGCTTCCAACATCAAAAAGTTGTATGCAAAATTAGCTTGGTGTTTAATCATTTTTTTGTTCTCATTTAAAATGAATTTCACCTGATTCATTATCCTTTGCTATTTACAACAGATGAAGAAAGAGGTCAAGCAGTCCTGTTAGTAGAAAAGTACCACCATTATAACACGGTACTTAAAAGGTAGCCAAACTTGGTTAAGATTTAGTGGGTTATCTTGATTGTTTCACTGGAATGACACATTATGTAATTTCAAGAGTGTTTGCTTCTACTCGGTGAAAGAAGGCAGAAAAAAAGCAGTGAAAGAAAAATATGTTTTAATTGCTACAATTCTGAGACGGGACAGAGCAGCAGGCAGAGGCTGCCTGCTACAGCTGGACACTTCCTGTGAAGGTCTGTCACAAGCTCTGATGCATGTTTGACACACCCTGAACTTCATTTATCATGTGGTTGCTGGTAAGTGATGTAAAATGAAATATGTTCTGCTGTCTCAAGTCAATAATCTGCAGTAGCCCATTTCTTCCAATGTCATTTATGACAGGGCTGCTTCTCTGTTTGGAAGGAAGACAGAAAATAAAAACAATTTTTTTTTTCTGTTGATTATCAAAGAAAGATGTAATCTGTGGTCATCCTCAGAGTAATTCCCTGACAGTTACTTGGGTGCACAAGCAATCCATGGATCCCTGGCAGAAATGGTGTGGGGAATCAGAATAAATGGAAAGTAACCTCTATGAACACTGGCATTGAACATTTGAAAGTAGAGAAAGAGGCGTAGCCCCATTTTGAAGGGGCAACCACATTCTAAGCAAATAGAGAATCACAGCCTAAGAAGGTAATGGGGGGTGGGGCTCAGCAGGATTAAGGGAACTAAGGGTGGGAGAGGAGGTAGAAAAAATAATCAAAGGGAGAAAAAGATTAGAACATTCAGAGGAGGAAAGTGAAATGGAAGAAACTGGGGGCTATTCTGAACGCTCATTCCAAATTTGGTCAAAACTTGGAATCAAATCAAATTATAATCATCTCATAAGCTCTTGGTTGCCTCCAAAGGCCATAGAGCCTGAGGAAATTTGTGACTCACAAAAGTAATCCTCAGCTTGCTGAACAAAAATTTGTTTATTGATACCAGATGTTAACAAGGACAGTTCTTATTTACAGCTCAGAAAATAAAAATGCATGCTGGTTTTCATTAAATTTAACAGTCTTTACTAAAATTCCTACCTGAGTGGACTCTGTGAGGCTGATTATCTTTTCAGCCTAAATGGCTTTGCCCATGGTTTCCAGTTAGGCTTTCACTGGCCACGTGACTTTCTTGGGATTTGATTGCTTGTTTCTGTATTTTACTAACTTTATTTGTTGACACATTACTTCAACTATTAAGACTAATCAAACATTTTACCAATATAAAGAAATGTGTGATAATGCCAAGTTAATCATTAAACTGTAGAGTTACTTCAGACTAATATGGATGTACCTTTTATTTCAATTTACAGCATTTTTTAGATTATTTTAATAGGTTTATTTAATTCTATATTTTATTTCGCCTACAGAAACAACTCATATTATCTTACCATTTACTAAGAATTTATATGAAATTTGTTTGGAGACATTTTTCTGCATCATCAAACTGACTAAGAAAATTGAAATAATCAAAATCTGTTCCACAGAACAGGATTTATCAACAAACCTCACTGCCATGTATACTTTTAAAATGATTAACAAGAAGCCTATTATTAATTAGCAAATCAAAGTTCCTTGCCAAGAAGCCCGTTATTAATCATCAAATCAAAAGTGAATTCTGGAACCTAATTTTCCCAATTATGTATCTATATCTATCATCTGTATCCATCTTTCAATAAGAAAATTAGGATAATTATTTTTTCTTATTAAAAATATAAAACATAACTTTAAATTTCTACTTTTTTATTTGTCTCAATATTCAAGCTCATTTAGGTAACTCATTTATTGCCTAAATATACACAGTTCTGAACCCTGATTTTTTTGTCCATAATTTTATCATCTTTATAGCAAGCAAAGAAATACTTTTATACATCCTTAAAGGCTCATATTAAAGGCTACCCTCTTCATAAAACCTTTCTTGTTATCCTATAATCAATATGATTCTCCTTTCTTTTAAATGCACCTTGTATTTTATCTGTAACTCTTCCATATCTTACATACTTAGTCTTTGAATTATATTAGATTCAAGTCTGGTTTCAAATCTAGGTGCACACTTGATTGCTGTATGACATTAGACATTTCATTTAAGCTTTCTGGGTATTGTTTCTTTATAAGACAACTAAACAAATTTTCTGCAAGCCCATGTTAAGGAACCAAGAATAAATGTCTCTGGAGCATTATAGTTGTTTGATAACTATGCCTGCTTTTCTCCTTACTCTAGTCTCAAAAAAGTCTAGATGTTGTTTGAGGTTAGGAGCTGTGATATTTAGTGTTTTATTTCCTAAGGTCTTAATACAATGCCTTATAGTTAATGAGAGATTTTTTAAACATTGGTTTTTGTTTTTGTGAGAGTCACCTATTGTTTTGGTTCTCAATTCCTTTTCTTCCTGTGGAGAAAGAACACAATGACTACTGTTGCAAACTGCTGTTCTACCAATTCCACATGGTTATACCAAGAGTTAACATGACTTCATATGATCCTATTTCCCAACACAGAGAACATCCCAGGAATAAGTTCCTAGCCCAATCCTGGCCAATGAAAATTGTTCCTAGCATGAGAATTTTTTTTTTAATTTTTTTCAACGTTTATTTATTTTTGGGACAGAGAGAGACTGAGCATGAACGGGCGAGGGGCAGAGAGAGAGAGGGAGACACAGAATCGGAAACAGGCTCCAGGCTCCGAGCCATCAGCCCAGAGCCCGACGCGGGGCTCGAACTCACAGACCGTGAGATCCTGACCTGGCTGAAGCCGGACGCTTAACCGACTGCGCCACCCAGGCGCCCCGCATGAGAATTTTTTAAAACAACAAATAAAAAAGAGAGTCAGATCTTGATTTACTTTTGATAAAAACTGTGGAAGGTTAGAAGCAAAGGCTGTTGTTAACCATGTTCCTGTCCTATGAAGAAAAGCAGTCGTCAGTGCAAAAGAATGAAGCTAATGGACTGACAGAAAGAAAAGGTGCAGTCATGAAAGTGAACTAAAGAGTGCTTTTGGCATTTAAGATCTGGTCCAGGTTTTTCCTAAGCCTTGCTGAATACTTACTTGCCTTCCCCATCATTTGTTAGTTCAATTTACTTTTTTTTTTTTTTAAACCTCAAATTGGGAGACGCCGGACTTTTCAGAAACTAACCATAATGTCTTATCCCTATTTCAACCCCACACCACATGAGTTACCAAGAGGGGGTGGGTGTGTGTGTATAAAATACAGTAATAAAATTAAATAAATATATATAAATTACACATACACATAATGTTTTACTAATTGATACTGGTAAAGATATAGTCTCAAATATTAACATACTTATTATTTTGTAACATTGGTAAGTCTTTGGATACATTATAAGTTATACATGGGTAGAACCCCTCTTTTAATTTGCTATGGAAAAATTGGGATGATTAATTATAAAAGGACTGGGTAGATTATTAATCACTATTGTAAAGTATTTGTTGCAGGCACTAAAAATCACAAAAAGAAATATGGCTTTTCAGGATTATGTTGATGGAGGTGGCACACGAAAATCATCAAATCACATCTTGGACTCAAATTATGCAGGAGTCTGAGTGATGGTCATATAGAATTATGTCCTGCTGCTTTGGCTCCATTTTTTTTTCCAATTTAAAGCAAGCCAGGCTCGATTAAAATCTGGAAACACAATTTGATCCATACATTATGGTTAATTTTAATTTTATATGTTAACCTGACTGGGACACCAGGTGACCAGATATTTGGTTAAACATTTTTTCCAGGTATGCCTGGCTGGTTTCAGATGAGATTAGCACCTGAATGTGTAAACTGAGTACAGCAGTTTTCCCTCCCCAGTGTGAGTGAGCATCATGCAATCTGTTGAGGGCCTGAACAGAACATAAGGGGAAAAGAAGGAAGAATTCAGTATTTCTGTCTGATTGAGCTGAATATCATTCTGCCCCGAGACTGGAATTCACAACATTGGCTCTTCTGCGTCTTCAGCCTATCGATGGCAGATTATGGGACTTCTAAACTTCCCTCATCATGTTACACAATCCCTCATAACAGCTCTGCCTTTTTCTTTCTTTCCTTCGTTCTTTTGTTCTTTCTTTTCTTTTTTCTTTTCTTTCTTCCTTCCCTCCTTCCTTTCCTTCTATCTATCTATCTATCTATCTATCTATCTATCATCTATCTACCTATCTATCTATCATCTATCTATTCTTTTTATCTTCCCTTCTGTTTCTCTAGAAGAAACTAATATACCATATCTATTTCATTTACAAAATTTCATAAATTCCACACACAGTGTAGATGAAGACAAAAAAGCTTAAGCATTCAAATGTGTATTAACATTATACACTGAACAATAATACAGTGGACACCAATGAATGCACTTCAATGGAATTTATGCCAATGAATTGGTTCCACCAAGGTCCATTATGGCATTTTTCTGCCATAAAAGAGAAAATACAATAATTCATTTAAAATCTAGGAAAGGAACAAAGTAACAAAGAACAAAGGAAACAAAGGAAAATAAGCAATACGGTATGGTACCCCTGAATTTTTCCAGCATGACTTAAAATTTTTCCTGTTTTCTGTACCCAATCTTTAATCCTGACCATGAATGCACATGCATATACACACAACATTTCTTCCTATGATAGTAATAATAATCACAGGATTCAGTTTTTTCAATATGAGTTTAATTATCTTCCCACTGGTACTTCATTTTTTTTATCTATTAACCAATATTTAACTGAATATCAGGTATGTGTCAATCACCATACCAGATGTAGGGAGTATTACAGATTGAACTGTGTTCTCCAAAACTGTTATTGCAGTAGTCCTAGTCCCAGTACCTCAGAATATAAACTTCTTTGGAAATAGAGTCTTTACAGAGATACTAAAATTAAAATGAGGTTATCAGAGTGGATCCTAATTCAATGCTTGGAGTCCTTATAAAAAGGGTGAAATTTGGATACAGACTGATGCATTAAAAAACAGATGAAGACAAGGAACTATCAGAAGGTAGAAGAAAGGGCGAGAATCGATCTTGCCTTTTAAAAATTTATTAGTACTACTTTTATTGAAGTATATAGGTGGCATACAATGTTGCGTTAGTTTCAGGTATATAGCATAGTGACAAGTCTGTCTGTTATGCTGTGCTCACCACAGGTGTAGCTACCATCTGTCACCATACAACGCTATTGCAAAATCATTGACTATATTCCCTGTCCTATCCCTGTGACTTATTCATTCCATAACTGGAAGCCTCTATCTCCCACTCCCCTTCACTCATTTTGTCCATCCCCCTACCCTCCTCCTATCTGACAATCACAGACTGTTCTTTGCATGTTATGAGTCTATTTCTACTGTTTGTTTATTCATTTGTTTTGTGGGACACGTCCATCTTTAGTGCCTTCATGGAAAGATGGTCCCCTTGTCATCCTAATCTCAGATTTCTAGCTTCCAGAACTATGAGACAATTAATTTCTGTCATTTAAATCACTTAATTTATAATATTTTGTTATAGCAGTTTTAAGATACTATATAGGGAAGAAAGATTATAAAGTGAATCACCTTACTTTATGCAATCAGACATCCATTGAATTTAGGACCTTAAGCATTTCAATTCAAATATTTTCCTTAGGAATGCTTTGCATAGCAATTTCATAAAAACTGCCATTACTCAGGATACTGTTTGTGTGTGTGTGTACGTATACATGTGTATACATTAAGTGTATTTATTCACTTTTGAGAGACAGCAAGAGTGAGTGGGGGAAGGGCAGAGAGAGAGAAGGAGAAAGAGAATCCCAAGCAGGCTCCACACTGTCAGCACAGAGCCCAATGTGGGGCTATAACTCACAAACTGCAAGATCATGACCTGAGCCGAAACCAAGAGTTGAATGCTTAACTGACTGTACCACCCAGGCGCCCCACGTGTGTAAGTTTTTTCAGTTGTAGCATAAATTGTCTCATTTGGAAAGAAATGCAAATATTTCTGCAATACAGTGTAAAGTAACATACTGGCTTTATTCTGGGCATAAAAACAAAGATGTATTTACACACACACACACACAAACACATATATACATACACATATGTTTATATATATACATATATACACACTAATATATATATGTACACACATATATATTGCATATATATGCATGTATTGATTTATGCATATAGGCATATACACATATGTATACAGGTATACGATACACACACACACACACACACACACACATATGCATATATATGGTATATAAAATCAACCTTACAGCCTTATCACTAATGTAAGGCAATACACTTAAATATAAATATGGATACCTGGCTTAGACCACAGTTTGGCTATGGTCTCAAGCATAATCAAAAGAAAAGTTTTTTCAGGTGTAGCATAAATTGCATCATCTGGCAAGAAATGCAGATATTTCTGCTATACAGTATAAAGTAACATATTGGATTTTCTCTGTGCATAAAAACAAGGATGTATTTAATGTATTTAACAAAGTATATTTAAATTTTTTTCAACAAAAACAGATGTAAATATACTTAAGTATAACACACCTGGCTTGAAACTAAATCTGTTTTGCTAGCACAGTAATTTCAAAGTCCACATTCAGAATTTAAGGACATCACTGTGAAGGATGTAACATCAGATTATTTACTGCACACTTAGTTTTTATGACTCTACTTACTTTTCTCCACTACACTTTCAGATCAGTAACACAAAAGGTATCCTATAGGTCTCTCTTGATGGCTCAAGCTGATTATGTTGGTATTAAATTTCAGAGACAATGAGATTTATTATAATATATGATAAAACTAATTATCATTAGAGCATGATATTTTAGCAACCTGAACTAGAGTTCCAGAATCCCAATAGTTCTTTTTTTTTTTTTCTTCTAAACATCCAAACATAACTTTATTTATATATCATTATTTTGTTAGTATACTGCACAGGGTTACTTCTTTCTTACATTTCCTATAAATTTTTATCTAAATTACTATTATTTAGTAACTCCATACAAGGATTCAGGCAAAATAATTATTGTCATGCTTAGGCAATAATGAAGGATGAAGGGAGTGTAGGGCCTTTCCTAGGGGAGGGAATGGCCAAAAGGAGCATTGACGATTGATTACAAATTTAACTTACCCATAACTTTGTTCCCGCAATTTACCTCTATGTATTTTAATGCAATTTTTCACTATTTTATAATTTCATGATTATATAATAATGCTAGAATAAATTAGTTTTATTTTAAATTATGTAACAATGCTTCATGTTGTTCATGTTAAATTACTAGGGAAGAAATGGTTACATTAGTTTGGTAGGGATGCTAAAATAAAGTATCACAAATTTAGGGGTTTAAATGACAGAAGTCTAGTGTCTCATACTTCTGGGACTGGAAATCTGAGATCAGGGTGTTGGAAGCACCATACCTTCTCTGATGGCATTAGGGAGGGATGTGTTCCAGCTTCTCTCCTGGCTTCTGATAGCTCACTGGCTTCTGGTAGCCTAACTCCCGTCTTCACACAGGTGTTCTCCCTGGGTGTGTGTCTGTGCCCAAATTTCTCCTTTTTATAAGGACACCAGTCATACTGGATCAGGGACCCACCCTACTCCTATAAGACCTCTTCGTAAGTTAACTAAGTACATCTTTATTGACACTATTATCAAATCAGCTCTCCATCTGAAGTAGTGGAGGTTAGGACTTCATCACATGAAGTCTTGGGAGATACAACTCAACTCATAACAATAGTCAAGAAAAAAATACTTACAGAAATTATTTTGATATTTTTATCAGTGGTTGAGTTTCATTTCAACTATGAGCAAAATTTATTTACAAAATATATACTATAGATAATATATGTATTTATATAATGTATATATAAATAATAGTAGCTTAAAATAGAAGCTTAGTTTTCCCCATTGTAAATAAATGCAGTCTGTCATCAGGGACACAGGTACATTTGATCCACCGTAGTCAATATTTGAAAGAGGGCTCTTTGTGTTCAAGCCATCATATCCATATTCTAGCCAACAGGAAGAAGAAATGTAAGAATAATTCATGAAACTTCCAGGCATATACCATTAGTCTGTAGTTAGTCATATGACCGCATTCATTGTAAAAGGGACTGAAAAACATCATTTCTTTTTCAGATGGCTATGTCACTAACTACAAAAGACTCATATTCTAGTGAAGAAAGAAAGAAAGATACTGCTTGACAGCTCTCAGTCCATGTCATATCATGTTAAAATGCTAGTAAGAAATAATACTTTATTCAACAAATATTTATTAAATAGTTTTCTTTGCCAGCTAATACAAGGAGCTGGGGTACAAATATGAAAGAGGCTTATGTCAATAAACTCAAAGACAATTAGTAAGACAAATCATCATGCAAATATGTAAATCTGCAATGCAATAAAAAAAACTAGGATCTAGTAAATATGTGATATGGAAGAAGAAAAGGAGAAAAATCAGCAAAGCTGGTAATATTTAAGCTAATGCTAGAAGGATGAAAAGAATGTGCCAACAAAGAGGAGTAACACAGAAAAGCAAGAACAGAGGTACAGATTGACCCCAGGGCTATTCTTAAGAAATAATTAATGGAGGGAGGAGGGGCCAACAGGGTGGAGAAGTAGGGGGATCCATATGTACCGGGGTCTCAAACAAAGAAGTGTAGAAGCCAAAGGACTTTGAATATCAGAGCCTGGGAGGAAAAGAGACTGAATCTCCTAGGAAGAAAATGGGAAAGCTGGAAAAAAGATAGGTGGGTAACTGCGAACTGGGGGAGATAAAGAAAGGCCACGTAGGAACAGAGGGGAGGCACCCCCTCTGCAGAGAGACAAAGGGAAGAGAAAGAGGGGCTATGGAAGTGCAAGACCGTATCTGGACAGGACTGAGAAAGACCTCAGACTGAGACTGAGAGGGATCCTATCTCTAACTGTGGGCCTTTCTTCATATTGGAGCCAGCTCCCTGTTTGCACACCTGGGGAGGCAGGGAGCCAGGCCTGGGTGCAGGTGTAGTCTCCAGGACTGACTCAGGACTGACGACTCAGGAGTCATCAGGACTCAAACTGAGTCCCCCCAGTCTGGCTCGATGGAGAAGAAACTGGGGAATCACCATTCCCCCGCCCCTACCCCCCATCACCACTACCAAGGCGGGGCCTCAGAGATCACTCCCTGGGCCCATAGTGGAGGTGAGTTCAGATTACCCCAAACCACACCCCTTTGCACTGGGTAACTGTGTAACCACTAGAACAGCACAGACCCTGTGGATTAACTCTAGGTCAATTCTGGGTATACAGATATAGTCTCTCCTCCCTCCCTATTTCTCCTCCTTATCTCTTCCCTCCCCTAGGCTAGTTACTCTGGATATTGGTCTGTCTAAACAGACATATTTAATCCATTGTCTTGATACATGTTCTACACCTCCTTCTTTACACTTCTTTCTCTCTCTCTGGAATAATCAAGCCATATAGTTTCTCTGGGTAACTTTATCTTTTCATTTTCCCCACCTCCTTCTTTGTTTTCCTTTCTCTCTCTCTGGATGAAGCCTTTTGGTCGCTCTGCCTAGTCAATTCCCCACCCCACCACTCCTGTCATTTCTCTCTCTGTTTGTGCTCTTCCATTAGCACCACCTCCTTTTGGGGTTTTTGTTTTTAGTCTTTAGGTTTTTGTTTTTGTTTTTATTTATTTGTGTTGTTTGTGTGTTTGCATGTTTTTGTCTCCTATTTGTCTATCTGTTCTCCTTTACAGAACTACTCCAAGGAACAAATCAAAGCACACCTGTTGGAAGGTCCAAAATATTACTACAAGTAGGGTAATAAAATAACCAAAGTCACAATAACAGAGAGCAAGTAACAATCCCTGAAAAAACACCTCCTGAAGGGCCAGGCCCCGGACAATGTATGACCCTCCTTTAATAAAGCAGTGCTCGCAGGTGCAGAGCATACAACAAGCTTTTAAAACACATAAGGGACAGAAAACTAGACAAAATGACAAAACGGAAGAATTCTCTTCAAAAGAAATTCCAGGAAGTAGTAGCAGCTAACAAATTGATCAAAACCAATTTAAGCAATATAAAGGAACAAGAATTTAGAATAACAGTCATAAAATTAATCACTGGGCATGAAAAAACCATAGAGGACAGCAGAGAATCTATTGCTACAGAGATCAAGGGACTAAAAAATAGTCATGATGAATTAAAATATGCTATAAATGAGGTGCAAAACAAATGCGGACAGCCACAGCACGGACTGAAGAGGCAGAAGAGAGAATAGGTGAATTAGAAGATAAAATTATGGAGAAAGAGGAATCTACAAAAAAGAGAGAGAAAAAATCCAGGAGTATGAGGGGAGAATTAGAGAACTAAGTGATGTAATCAAATGGAATAATATCCGTATCATACGAATTCCAACAGAAGAAGAAGAGAGAGAAAGGGGATGAAGGTGTACTTGAAGAAATAATAGCTGAGAACTTCCCTTATCTGGGAAAGGAAAAGGGCACTGAAATCCAAGAGGCACAGAGAACTCCCTTCAAACATAACTTGAATGGATCTTCTGCATGACATATCAAAGTGAAACTGGCAAAATACAAGGATAAAGAGAGAATTCTGAAAGCAGCTAGGGATAAACGGGACTAAACATACAAAGGTAGACACATAAGAGTAGTAGCAGACCTATCTACTGAAATTGGCAGGCCAGAAAGGAATGGCAGGAAATTTTCAATGTGATGAACAGGAAAAATATGTAACTAAGAATCCTTTATCCAGGAGGCCTGTCATTCAGAATAGAAGCAGAGATAAAGGTTTTCCCAAACAAACAAAACCTGAAGGAATTCACCACTAAACCAGCCCTACCAGAAATCCTAAGGGGGACTCTGTGACTGAAATGTTGCAAGGACCACAAAGCACCAGAGACACCACTACAAGCATGAAACCTACAGATATCACAATGACTCTAAACCCACATCTTTCAATAATAACACTGAATGTAAATGGACTAAATGCTCCAACCAAAACACACAGGGTATCAGAATGGATAATGAGGACACCTTCAGATTGAAAGTGAAGGGATGGAGAGCTATCTGTCATGCTACTAGAAGTCAAAAGAAAGCTGGAGCAGCCATACTTATATCAGAAAAACTAGACTTTAAATTAAAGGTTGTAACAAGACATGAAGAAGGGCACTATACAATAATTACAGGGTCTCTCCATCAGGAAGAGCTAACAATTATAAATGTCTATGCACCGAATTCAGAAGCCCCCAAATATATAAAAAAATCTCAAAAACAAGCAACCTTATTAATAAGAATGTGGTAAATTGCAGGAGACTTTAATACCCCACATACAACAATGGATAGATCATCTAGAGAGAGAATAAATAAAGAAACAAGGGCCCTGAATAATATATTGGATCAGATAGACTTTACAGATACATTTAGAACTCTGCATCCCAAAGCAACAAAATTTACTTTCTTATCGAGTGCACATAGAACATTCTCCAAGATAGATCACATACTGGGTCACAAAACAGCCCCTCATAAGTATAAAAATTGATATCATACCATGCACACTTTCAGACCACAATGCTATGAACTTGAAATCAACCACAGGAAAAAGTCTGGAAAATCTCCAAAAGCATGGAGGTTAAAGAACATCCTACTAAAGAATGAATGGGCCAACCAGGCAATTAGAGAAATAATTTAAAAATATACAAAAACAAATGAAAATGAAAACACAACAATCCAATGCTTTGGGATGCAGCGAAGGCAGTCCTGAGAGGAAAATACATTGCAATCGAGGCCTACTTATCTCGAGAAACAAGAAAAATCCCAAATACAAAATCTAACAGCACACCTAAACAAAATAGAAGCAGAACAGCAAAGACACCACAAACCCAGCAGAAGAAGAGAAATAATAAAGATCAGAGCAGAAATAAACAATATAGAATTTAAAAAAAAACAGTAGGGCAGATTAATGAAACCAAGAGTTGGTTTTTTGAAAAAAAATAAATAAAATTATTAAACCTCTAGCCAGGCTTCTCAAAAAGAAAAGGGAGATAACCCAAATAGATAAAATCATGAATTAAAATGGAATTATTACAACCAATCCCTCAGAAATACAAGCAATTATCAGGGATTACTATGAAAAATTATATGCCAACAAACTGGACAACCTGGGAGAAATGGACAAATTCCTAAGCACGCACACACTTCCAAAACTCAAACAGGAAGAAATAGAAAATTTGAAAAGACCCATAACCAGTGAAGAAATTGAATCAGTTATCAAAAATCTCCCAACAAATAAGAGTCCAGGACAGATGGCTTCCCAGGGGAATTCTACCAGACATTTAAAGCAGAGATAATGCCTATCCTTCTGAAGCTGTTACAAAAAATAGAAAGGGAAGGAAAACTTCCAGACTCATTCTATGAAGCCAGTATTACTTTGATTCCTAAACCAGACAGAGACCCAGTAAAAAAGAGAACTACAGGCCAATATCCCTGATGAATATGGATGCAAAAATTCTCAATAAGATACTAACAAATCGAATTCAACAGCATATAAAAAGAATTATTCACCATGATCAACGGGAATTCATTCCTGGGCTGCAGGGCTGGTTCAACGTTTGCAAATCAATCAATGTGATACATCACATTGAAAAAAGAAAAGATAAGAACCATATGATCCTGTCAATCGATGTAGAAAAAGCACTTCACAAAATTCAGCATCATTTCTTAATACAAACCTTTGAGAAAGTGGGGATAGAAGGAACATACTTAAATATCATAAAAGCTATTTATGAAAAACCCACAGCTAATATCATCCTCAATGGGGAAAAACTGAGAGCTTTCCCCCTGAGATCAGGAACATGACAGGGATGTGCACTCTCACCACTGTTGTTTATCATAGTGTTGGAAATTCCAGCATCAGCAATCAGACAACAAAAGGAATCAAAGGCATCAAAATTGGCAAAGATGAAGGCAAGCTTTCACTTTTTGCAGATGACATGACACTATACATGGAAAACCTGATAGACTCCACCAAAACTCTGCTAGAACTGATCCATGAATTCAGCAAAGTTGCAGGATACAAAATCAATGTACAGAAATCAGTTGCATTCTTATACACTACTAATGAAACAACAGAAAGACAAATAAAGAAACTGATCCCATTCACAATTGCACCAAAAAGCATAAAATACCTAGGGATAAACCTAACCAAAGATGTAAAAGATCTGTATGCTGAAAACTATAGAAAGCTTATGAAGGTAACTGAAGAAGATATAAAGAAATGGAAAAACATTCCGTGCTCATGGGTTGGAAGAATAAATATTGTTAAAATGTCAATATTAGCCAAAGCAATCTAGACATTCAATGCAATCCCAATCAAAATTGCACCAGCATTTTTCTCGAAGGTAGAACAAGCAATCCTAAAATTTGGAATGTACCACAAAAGACCCCAAATAGTCAAAGTAATATTGAAGAAGAAAACCAAAGCGGGAGGCATCACAATCCCAGACTTTAGCCTCTACTACAAAGCTGTAATCATCAAGACAGCATGGTGTTAGCACAAAGCAGACACACAGACCAACGGAATAGAATACAGACTCCAGAATTGGACCCACAAATGTATGGCCAAGTAATCTTTGACAAAGCAGGAAAGAATATCCAATGGAAAAAAGGTAGTCTCTTTAACAAATGGTGCTGGGAGAACTGGACAGCAATATACAGAAGAATGAAACTAGACCACTTACACCATTCACAAAAATAAAGTCAAAATGGATGAAGGAGCTGAATGTGAGACAGGAAACCATCAAAACCCTACAGGATAAAGAAGGAAAAAACCTCTCTGACCTCAGCTGCAATAATTTCTTACTTGACATATCTCCAAAGGCAAGGGAATTAAAAGCAAAAATGAACTACTGGGACCTCATCAAGATAAAAACCTTCTGCTTTTTCCTTCTGCAAAGGAAACAATCAACAAACTAAAAGGTAACCAACGGAATGGGAAAAGATATTTGCAAATGGCATATCGGATAAAAAGCTAGTATACAAAATCTATAAAGAACTCACCAAACTCCACACCCAAAAAACAAATAATCCAGTGAAAAAATGGGCAGAAGACATGAGTAGACACTTCTCTAAAGAAGACATCCTGACAGCCAACAGGCACATGAAAAGATGCTCAACGTCACTCCTCATCAGAAAACTACAAATCAAAACCACACTCAGATACCACCTCACGCTGGTCAGAGTGGCTAAAATGAACAAATCAAGAGACTATAGATGTTGGCGAGGATGTGGAGAAACGGGAACCCTCTTGCACTGTTGGTGGGAATGAAAACTGGTGCAGCCACTCTGGAAAACAGTGTGGAGGTTCCTCAAAATATTAAAGATAGATCTACCCTATGACCCAGCAATAGCACTGCTAGGAATTGACCCAAGGGATACAGGAGTGCTGATACATAGGGGCACTTGTACCCCAATGTTTATAGCAGCACTTTCAAAAATAGCCAAATTATGGAAAGAGCCTAAATGTCCATCAACTGACAAATGGATAAAGAAGTTGTCATATATATATATATATATATATATATATATATATATATATATGTATCTCCAATGGAATACTACTTGGCAATGAGAAAGAATGATATCTGGCCTTTTGTAGCAATGTGGATAGAACTGGAGAGTGTCATGCTAAGTGAAATAAGTCAGACAGAGAAAGATAACATATTTTTCACTCATATCTGGATCCTGAGAAACTCAACAGAAGACCAGGGAGGAGATGAAGGGGGGAAAAAGTTACATAGAGGGAAGGAGGCAAACCATAAGAAACGCTTAAATACTGAGAACAGACAGGGTTGATGGAGGGTGGGGAGGAGGGGAAAGTGGGTGATGGGCATTGAGGAGGGCACCTGTTGAGATGAGCACTGGGTGTTGTATGGAAACCAATTCGACAATAAATTTCATATTAAAAAAAGAAACAATGAATTAGTTATTCATTGTTTAATTACTCAATATTACTCTAAGGTTTTTTGTTTTGTGGTTTTTTTTTTCTTTTTTACTTTCTAGTTGAATTAAGTCAGTTTGTCCTCCCTCCCTCTTCTTTCCCTTTCTTTCTTCCTTCTTTCCTTTTTTCAACATGTTGATCATCTAATAGAGGGATAGTGAGGCAAGCACTGAATATTCCATTTAGAATTACAAAAACAGAGCCTGGCCCCACAGATCACAGACTAAAAGAAAAATTAATTAAGTGGAGAAATATTTCAGATATTCCAACTAAGGTCATTTTCCCCAGCACTTCCCAGCACCTTGTGATATTTCCCCATTTACATGAAATTGCTATAGTGGAAGAAGTGGAATGTTTTCCACCTGGAGAAGTTTAGAACAAAATTTTGAGTTACTGATAACTAGATTTGATTCAAAGAACATTGTGTTCCAAGATGACTCATACATGCAAAATATCTGATGAATAATAGCAAAGCTACTTAATTCTCAAATGAAATATAATGTTCTGATGAGAGGAAGATGAAAGGTGAGTTTGATGTTGGTTATTTGAGAACAAGCTCACATTTATCTTTCACCCAGAGCACCAAAATGGTTTAGAGAAAATGATTAGGGACCAGGAGGAAAAAGGACTTTGCCCTCATCCCCAGGTTGTATGGGGTAAAAGGATAAGAGAATATCTCTTTTGTGCAGAAGTGAGCCACAGTCATAGGGCAATAAGTGAATCAACATAAAGAAAATTTATAACAGAGAATGTAGAGGATTCAGCAAACACCTCACTTTAACAAAAACTGAAGAGAGGGAAGGAACAAAGGCATCCTAGCAGAACCCAGCTTAGATAGATTCCTATTCTGAACATCAGGCATTCTTCCTTTCTTCACAATGTGATTCCCAGGTTTTATTCACCTTTTAACCTTTTAAGAATCCGTGGAAACTCTTTGATTACAAACATTTAAAATCAGAACACCTGGTTCAAAATCAAAAGGAAATGACAATTTAAAATAGTAATGCTTTAAGCTTATTTGAAATAATTACACTTTGAACTTAAGTTAATGGGTATTTCCAAATTTACTGATTTTTTCCAACTTTATTGGGATAAAATTGACATATAACATTGTGAAAGTTTACAGTGTGCAACTGTTGATTTGATGCACATATACTGCAAAATGATCATCACTGTAGCATTAGCTAACAGCTCCATCATGTACCATAATTATAATTTTTTTGTGGTGAGAACATTTAAGATTTACTCTCTTAGCAACTTCCAAGGATATAATACAGTATTTTTAACTATGATCACCATGTTGTACATTCGATTCCCAGAACTTATTCATCTTATAACTGTAAGTTTTTACCCTTTGGTCAATATCTCCAGTTCCTCCACCTGTCAGCCCCTGGGAACCACCATTCTAATCTCTTTTTGGATGAGTGCAAATGTTTTTTATTACACATATTAAGTGTTATACAGTACAGTTGACTCTTGAACAACATGGGTTGGAAGTGTGTGGGTCCACATATATGCAGATTGTTTTACTCTAAATGTATTTTCTCTTCCTTATAATTTTCTTAACATTTTTTCTTTAGTTTACTTTATTTCAAGAATAGAGTATATAATACACCTACCATACAAGAAAATGTGTTAATAAATCATTTGTGTTACTGGTAAGGCTTCTGGTCAACAGTAGGTTATTAGTAGTTCAGTTTTAGGGGAATGAAAATTTATCCATAAATGTTCAGTTGTATGGGGGGGGGTGGTCAGCATCTCTAACACTCACACTGTTTAAGGGTCAACTGTATTTGACTTTGTTTGACTTATCTCACTTAGCAGAATTCCTTCAAGATCCATCCATGTTGTCAAAAATGGCAGAATCTTTTTTCTTGTGGTTGAATAATATTCCATTTTGTGTGTATATATTTTTATACTATACCTTCTTAATCCATTCATCCACTGATGGACACTCAGGTTACTTCCATATCTTCATTATTATGAAAAATGCTACATAAACATGGAGTGCAGATAACTCTTAAGACCTGAACTTGACTTCCTTTGACTACGTACCCAGAAATAGGACACTGGATCATATGGTAGTTCTATTTTTAATTTTTAGAGCAACCTCCGTAGTGTTTTCTACAGTTGATACGCCAATGTACATTCTCACCAACAGCACAAAAGGGTCCTTTTTGTCCACAACCTCACTGACACTTGTTACCTCTTGTCATTTTAATGGTAGCCATGCTAACGGGTATGTGGTGATATCTCATTGTGGTTTTGATTTGCTTCTCCCTGATGATCAGCCATATTAAACATCCTTTTATGTACCAGTTGGCCAGTTGGATGTCTTCTTTGAAATAGGTACTTTGAGCTCCTTTGCCTATTTTTTGTTTGCTTTTTTTGCCATTGAGTTGTGCGAATACTTTATAGACTTTGGATATTAACCCTTTATCAGATAAATGTTTTGCAAGTATCTTCTCCCATTATGTAAGTTTTCTTTTCATTTCAAAATTATTTTCCTTCTCAGAAAAATTTTAATTTGATACAGTCTGACTTGAGAGAGAGAGAAGGCAGGGGAGGGGCAGAGAAAGAGTGACAGAATCCCAAGCAGGCTCTGAGATAATGACCTCAGCCAAAATCCAGAGCCGGATGCTTAATCAACTGAGCCACCTGATGCACCTGACTTATTTTTTCTTTTGTTGTTTGCACTTTAGGTGCTATATTTAAAAAATAATAATTGCCGAAACACAGGTCATGGATTTTTTTTTTCCTGGTTCCTTCTAGTTCCTTTATGGTTTCAGGTCTTACATTTATGTCTTCAATCCATTTCAAATTCATTTTTGTTAGTGGTATAAAACAGGGGTCTGATGTTTTTCTATGCATGTGGTTATCCAGTTTTCCCAAAACCATTTATTGAAGAGGCTATCCTTTCCCCAATCAAATGTTCTTGGCTTCCTTGTCAAATATTAGTTGACCATGTGTATAAGGATTTATTTCTGGGCTTTCAATTCTGTTCTTTTGGTCTATATGTATCTATCTTTATGACAATACCATACTGTTTTTATTACTACAGCTTTCTAACATGGACTGAAATCAGAAAGTTTGATGCTTCCAGCTTTGTTCTTTCTCAAGATTAATTTAGCTATTCTGGATCTTTTGTGGTTCCATACAAATTATAGGAATTTTTCCCTATTTCTGTGAAAATGTCATTGGAATTCTGATATTTAATTGAATCTATAGAATGCTTTGAGTGTTATGTACATTTTAACAATATTAATCTAAAAATCCATAAACATAGTATATTGTACCATTTGTGTCTTCAATTTCTTTCATCAAAGTCTTATAGTTTTCATTGTATAGATTTTTCACTTCCTTGGTTAAACACATCCCTAAGTACTTTACTATCTTTTATGGCATTGTGAATGGATTGTTTTATGTCTTTTTCATGTATTTCATTGTGAGCTAATAGAAATGCAACTGGTTTTTATGTTGATTTTATATTCTGCAACTTTATTCAATTCATTGATCAGTTCCAATAGTTCTTTGGCAGAGTCTTTAGGACTTTCTCTCTATAGATCATATCTATGAACAGAAACAATTTTATTTCTTCTTTTCTGACTTGGATGTCTTTTATTTCTTTTTCTTGCCTGACTGTTCTGGCAAGGACTTCCAGAACAATGCTGAACAGGAGTGTTGAAAGTGAGTCCCCTTGTCTTGTTCCTGATCTTAGAAGAAAAGCTTTCAACCTTGCACTACTGAGTATGATGTTGGCTATGAGCTTGTCATATATGACTATTATATTATGGTATGTTTCTTCTATACCAAATTTGTTGAGTGCTTTTATCACGAAATAATTTTATATGTTTTTGTCTTCTGCTTCTTCTGCCTCTCATGAGGTGATTATATAATTATATAATTTTCATTTTTCATTTTATATCATGTATCACATTTATTCATTTGCATATGTTGAACCACCCTTATTTCCCAGGGATAAATTTCACTTGACACTGGTGTATGAATCGTTTTATTGTGCTGTTGAATTTAGTTTGTTAATATTTTGTTGAGAATTTTTGCCTCTACATTAATCAGAGATACTGGTCTGTAGTGTCTTTACCTGGCCTTAGTATTGATAACACTGATCTTGTAAAAATGAGTTTTGAAGTGTTCTTTCCTCTTCCATTTTTTTTTGAAACTTCCAGAAGGATTAATTTTAATTCTTGTTTAAATGTCTGGTAGTATTTACTAGCAAAATAATTTAATCCTGAGCATGTCTTATAGGGAGGTTTTTGATAATTGATTCAATCTCCTTACTTGTTATTGATCTTTTCAAATTTTCTATTTATTCCTGATTCAGTGTTGGTAGTTTATATCTTTCTAGTAGTTGATCCTTTTCTTGTAGGTTACCCAATTTATTGCCATATGTATGTTCACAGTAGTCTCTAGTGATCTTTTCTAATTCTGTGGTATCAGTTGTAATGGCTCCCCTTTCATTTCTGATTTTATGTTTGAGTCATCTTAGCATAGCTAAAAGTTTGTCAATTTCTGTTACTTCTCAAAAATCAGTCTTAGTTTCCTTGATTTTTTTTTGTATTTTTCTAACTTCTCACTCATTTCTTCTTTAACTTTTGTTACTACCTTCCTTCTGCTAATATTGGGCTGAGTTTGTTCTTCTTTTTCTAGTTCCTTAAATATAAAGTTAGGTTGTCTATTTGAGATCTTTCTATTTACTTTATGTAAGCATTTATCACTATAATTTTCCCTCTTAGAACTGCTTTGATTGTGCTATGCCATAGATTGTGCTATGTCGTGTTTTGTTTCAAGATAGTTATTTCCATTCTGATTTACTCTGTGACCCACTGTTGCTCAGTAGTGTGTTAATTTCCAACATAATTGTAAAATCTCTGCTTCCCTGCTGTTATTGATTTCTACTTGTACAGCATGTGTTCACAAAATATACTTGGTGTGATTTCAGTCTTCTTAAATCTGCTAAGACCGGCTTCACCTGTCTGATGATCTAGTCATATGACCTGTCATATGATCTAGTCTAAGGAATGTTCTGTGTGCACTTGAGAAGAATTGTATTCTGCTGCTGTTGGATGAAATGTTCTGTAAATACTGGTTAGGTCTACTTGGTCTAAAATATGATTCAAGTCCATGGTATCCTTTTGATTTTCTGTCTAGATGATTTATTCTCTGCTGAAAGTGGGGTATTAAAGTTCTCTATTACTATTGTATTGTTGTTTATTTCTCCCTTCATATCTGTTAGAATTTGCTCAATATGTTTAGGTACTCCAATGTTGGGTGCATATATACTTATGATTGTTACTCTTTTTTGATTAATTGACACCTTTATCATTATATAGTGCTTTCTTTGTCTCTAGTTCCCATTGTTTACTTAAAATCTATTTTTTCTGATATAAGAAGAGTTACCCCTGATCTCTTTTGGTTTCTACTTGCAAGAAATAGCTCTTTCCATCTCTTCACTTTGAGCCTACATGTGTGCTTAAAGCTATAATGAGTCCCTTGTAGGCAGCATACAGTTGGGTCTTGTTTTTTTTTTTTTTTTTTTTTTTTTTTTTTTTAATACATCCACCACTCCATGTCTTCTGATTGGGAAATTCAATCCAATTACATTTAAAATAATTATTAATAGTAAGGGTTTACTAATGACATTTTTAATTATTTTCTGACTGTTTTATAGTTCCTCTGTACATTTCTTCCTCTATTGCTACTTTCCTTTGTGAACTGATGGCTTTCTGTAATGGTATGCTGTGGTTTCCTTTTTATCTTTGTGAATTTACTTAGGCCTTTGCTGCATGTTTACCATGAGGCTCAAATAAAACATCTCCCAGATTTAATAGTCTATTTCATTCTGATAACTTAACTTTGATTGTATACAAAAACTCCACCATTTTGCTAGCCAAAATTTTAAGTTTTGATGTCACAATTTGCATTGTCTATATTGTATATCCATTATTGCCCTTTAACATTTATGCTAGAGTCAGGTGGTTAATCCATCACCATATTAGAGCATTCTGAATCCACTTATATACTTACTTATACTTGTGTGTTTTAGATTTTCATGTTACCAATTAGATTGTTTTAATTTCAGCTTCAAGAACTTCTTTTAACATTTCTTGTAATGCAGGACTAGTGATGAACTTCTTCAGCTTTTGATTGGGAGTCTTTATTTCACCTTAATTTCTAAAGGACAACTTTGCTGGGTAAATGATTGTTGGTTAGCAGCTTCTTTCTTTCAGCACTTTGAATATATCATTCCACTCTTTCCTGGCCCATGAGATCTCTGCTGAGAAATCCACGGACAGCCTATGGGAGGATCCCTATGTGAGAGATTATTTTATTTATTTATTTATTTATTTATTTATTTATTTATTTAGCTTTCACTTCTTCTAAAATTCTCTTTTTGTCTTTGGTTTTAGATAGTCTTATGTGTTTTAGAGAAAATGTTTAGGATAAAAATTTTAGGGTGACCTATTAGTTTCATAAATTTGGATGTCAAAAATCTCTCCCCAGATTTGGGAAGTTCCCAGCCATTCTTTCTTCCTTCCATTCTTCCTTTCATCCTTTCTTCCTTCCTTCCTTCTTTCCTTCCTTCCTTTTTTCTTTTTTTTAGAAAGAGGGAGTGCAAGCTGGGGAGGGGGCAGAGGGGGAGAGAGAGAGAGAGAGAGAGAGAGAGAGAGAGAGAGAGAGAGAGAGAGAGAGAATCTTAAGGAGGCTCCATGCTGATTCAGGGCTCAATCCCATGACCCTGAGATCATGATCTGAACTGAAATCAAGAGTTGGACACTCAACAGACTGAGCCACCCAGGTGTCCACCATTATTTACTTAAATAAACTTCTGCTTCTGGAACTTCAACACTGTTTCCCTTAATGCTGTACCTTAAGTCCCATAGATTTTCTTTATTCTTTTTCATTTTATTTTTCTTTTTGCTCCTTTGATTGGATAATTTTAATTGGTCTGTCTTAAAGCTCACTAATTCTTTTTTCTGCTTGGTTCAGTCTAATTGAAGCACCATATTTTTTATTATTATTATTATTATTATTATTATTATTTATTTTGAAAGAGGGAGTGGGCAGAGGGAGAGGGAGAGAATCTTAAGCTGGCTCCATGCCTAGGGTAGAGCTTGAGGTGAGGCTAAATCTCACAACCAAGAGATCATGACCTGAGCTGAAATCAGGAGTCAGATGCTTAACCAACTGAGCCACCCAGATTCCCCTGAAACACTCTATTTAATATTTCAGTTCAGCCATTAAATTCTTCAGCTCCAAAATTTCTAGATTTTTATTCATTCTTTTCTCACCTCCAGGGGAATTCTCATTTTGTTCTTGTTTTTCTGAGATCATAAATTGTTTACATGTGTTCTCTTATAGCTCTCAATATCTTTAGAATAATTATTTTGAATTCTTTCTCAGACAATTTATTTATTTCCATTTTTAGAGGGCCAGTTCCTGGAGGATAAAACTCCTTTGGTGGATAAAACTCCCGGTTTTAGATACAAGCCCAGGACCCCCAAATTGACAGAGATATTTCTGTCACTCCTAAGTTCTAAAAATAGATTGTTTCATGAAGGTAACAGAAGTTACCTTTCTTCCATATCTGACATAGCCAATTGGGATTTTCATATGCTAGCAGACAAAGTAACAAGTGAATTACTGTGCACTATGTGCTGTGATCTAGGAAGTACTGGAAACACTCAGAAGGACATTTAATTCAAATTTGTGGAATCAAGAATAAGCACTTTGAAATGAGAAATTTCTAAGATTAAAGCCAAAAGTTAAATTTCTAAGATTAAAGCCAAGGAGATTAAAAAGGTACAAGATTAGCACAGTGAAAACCCTCAATGATAGACTCTGAGGAAATGAAGGAATTTCACTGTGGATAAGAAAAAATTCTGAGAGTCATAATAAGAGATATTTGAAAGAGCCCAAATCATACAGAACATTTTTAGTTCCACTAATATGTATTAGGTGCTAATTTTCTGTTAAGTCATATTAAAGACTGCGGATTGTGTCCAAAGATTTGTGTTGGATCCATAGAGAACTTTAAGCAGACAAGTGACATGATGTGATCTGTTGTTGCTGTTGTTTTTTTAAATCACCATGGCTACTATGTGGAGAAAAGATCAGCGCAGAACATGAATAGCAAGTACATAAATGCAAGTGAAAGATAACAGTGGTCTGACTTACAGTTGGGGCAGTGGAAACGGAAAGACTGGAAATTTTAAGTAATTTTATAAGCAGAATGGAAAATGTGAGTGGAAAGTTGCAGGGAATGAGGTAGTGCAGAATCACTGGACACTTCCAGGTTCCTGATTGACATTTGGGACAATAGTAGTTCTAATTTCCTGAAATAAGAATGACTGTTCTGATTTTTATTTTGCAGATTATTCTAGCATTTTTTAACATATTTATTATAGAGGATGAACTTGAGGGCCCTTTGTCAATTGGATTGGAAACATTTACAAACATGAATTTAGACTGATAGAATCAACACTACTTTGACATTTATGGGATCTTCCCATACAGGAAAATATTGTATCTCTAAATGGTATGCTCTTTTTCCATCTATATTTTATGTCTCTATACAGTTTTATAGTCGCCATCATCTAGGCCTTATATATATTTTCTAAGCTTATTATATCATTTATTATAAAAACACTTTACTAAGATGGATAGGTATTTTCTTAAACATTATAAATAGTAATTATTGGCTTATAAAAAGGCCAAAATATTATTATATTTTTTGTAAATAACAACAAATATAATATTTTTGAAGATAATTTTAGTTGAATATATTTGGTTTTTCTATATAGCATTCATGACCATCAGAAAGAGAAAAACTTTCTTCTGAGATATTTGTATCTCCTCGTTTTGTCTTTCAAACTGCATTGCTTATCTCTTCCAAATAAATGTTAAATAATATAGGTTACAAACAGCTTTTAAATATCCTTTTTTTCTCAGCCCCATCACCTTAGTATAACATTGACTCTCGGGTTATAAAAGATATGCCTGGGGCGCCTGGGTGGCTCAGTCTGTTCAGTGTCCGACTTCAGCTCAGGTCATGATCTCGCGGGCTGTGAGTTCAAGCCTCGCATGAGGCTCTGTGCTGACAGCTCAGAGCCTGGAGCCTGCTTCCGATTCTGTGTCTCCCTCTGTCTCTGCCCCTCCCCTGCTCATGCTCTCTCTCTGTCAAAAATAAACATTTTTAAAAAATTAAAAAAATAAAAGATATCATCCCTAAAAAGTGGCCTTCCATTCCAAAATAAGAAAAAAAAATAATTTCAATGGTTAGCTGATGTTGAATTTTATCAATTACTTTATAAGATCTATTAAACATATCATACAATAAAGTATATTATCCAATTACATGATTCTAAACCACCACAATACTATCTGATACTCTTTTTAATTCAGAGCTGCATTCTATTAGCTAATATTTAGATTATGATGCTTGTCTTTTTATAAAAAGTACTACTTTTTTTTGTTGACGATGTTAGTTTGGTAAGAGGACAACCTTTATTATATTTAACATCAGAATTATGTTAGCTATTCACAATAATTTGATATTAAAATTGTCAAATTATTTAGTGGTTTATTTCTTAAATGAAGGTATATTTGTTACATTTAGGTTTGAACATAATCAGAGAAATGTCTGATTTCAGCAAGAGAGTTAGCTCTAAGACTAACTTTTCAATTTAATTCTGTATATTGAATTTGGGCCTACTCAAAAACATGGACATATTGCTCTTATTTTCTTTGGCATCTAATGTTTAAGAGACAAACTTAGACACAATCCAGATTTGTGTTTTGAAAATTGGATCTCTCCATTTCTGCTGTGGTGCATATAAAAAATCAATTTTTCCTTGAAATGCAATACATTCTCTAAAATATCTAAATATCCAGATAGCTGATAAAATCAAAAGATGCAAGATAGGTTTTAGCCTTAAAAAATGTTACTATCCTCCAGCTTTAACACTGTTCTTTTTACTGTAATTCTGGTTTTCTCTTCAGAAAAGCCAATTGTATAGATGGATGCAATCAGCATTTTGTAAACTTGAAATCTATACTTCTCTCCCTGATCAATTAAGTTTCTATTCTTTCTATCTTTCTTTTCTTTTTCTTTATTTTTACAATCTAAGATAGTCCCTTAAGCCTTTCTCATGAATCCCTTACTGCTCTTTCCGTGTTGCTTTCCCATCTCATCTCATCTCATCTACTTCTGCACACCTTTCAGTTGGCACCTGTTTCTATGAATGCCTTTTATTTACTTTACAATTCATTTCTTGATTCATAAAAACTGGGTTCTTGAATTTATCAGGGTAATAGACTGGCAGCCATCTAACATTTACTCAGATTTCTAAGATTAAATCATTTTCACAATAATGTGTATGCCTACCTTTTAAGTGTTATTTCCCATTCTGTGTGTTTATTATTATTATATTTACTGGCTCCCATTTTATTAATTTTTAAAGCATTTTATTTTACTTAATTCTCTTTGAATAGTTAAAATCTTGTTGCTGTTGAATAGTTAAATCTTGTTGCTTTGAATAGTTAAAATCTTGTTTAGATAAACTTCATATATCTCATCAAGGTACAGTTAGTGGATTTTTGAATCTCCTCTATAGCCATTTGGATTTTCATAGAACAGGAGGAAGCAATACAAATTCCTTCAGTGTCCTGCAGGTAATTTAAACTATGAGGTTTAATTTAGGTCTGGGTGGGAAATGTTATTAAAATATCCTGTTTTAAAAAATAAAGCTGAAACCTAGCTCTATTAGGGCTAATACAAACAAACTATAATCTATGCATCCCAAGTAAACTAGGTTCAATACAATTTAGGTTTTGTATGGTGTGACTATACACAAAGAGTTGATGGGATATATACAGCTTTGAGTGTTATTTTGTTACATTATAACCACATCTTCTTGTTTAATGAATACATAATATGAAATTAAATTATGACTGTGCTAGCATACCTTGATACCTAGTTTCCTTCAATTTCTGAAGAATTTAATCACCTCATATTTGAAAGTATTTATCATATACTCAATAATGTGGCATTTTCTTAATTTCTTTCCCACAAAATAATCATGAGCATATAGATTAGAAGGACTATCAGAGTTTAATGACATTTCAAACTTAAATTTGTGATGTAAACATAGGAAGTATTCAGTAAAATGATTATTTCCTTTAGAGACAACATAAGAGCAATCATTATAAAGAATATTTATAACATTTTATATTTTCACACATAATAATCAACAAAGCACCTGGAAGACATTTAAGGTGTTCTACCCTAGAAATAGAATATTCTTTTTCACAGGTGCATCATCAGTTAAGACATGCACGTTGTCCTGCAAGGAATTTTCACTTTGGAGGACTTAGATGTGTAAATGTAACAATTTCTTTAAACTAATGATGAATATCATGTTCAGTGTTAAGTTTAATAATCTATTAAAGCCTTTGCAGAAACTTTAGAACAACTAATGTAACATATTACTTGGCTACTGAATTACAGAAAGATGAAACATCACCAAGAATGTACTAAGAGCATATCAAAAGTAGATCAAAAAGTTTGAAGGCAAAGACAGAGGCAGAATATCTTAGTTATTTTAAAGAAAACAGGGAGGCAATTACCAAGAATACATGAACTGAAGTTATCTCCTTTCAGAAATTCTAAATCCTTTTTTATTGATAAAAAATACCATTTATCTAGTCTCTATACAAAATGATAGAAAACCGTGAAGTTATCTTAAAATTGAACACAGAGGTCTACAATAAATTCCCAAAAGGCAATTGACATTGATCATAAAAAAAAAAATGCTTATTGATTAGTTATTCTGCAGTCAAGCTAAGTAAAGAAGAATTCTCCATATTTATCACCATTTTCCATTCTAACACTTTACAAGTACTTTCAGGAATGATACTTCATTTGATTTTCAAGTGATTGGTACTTCACTGATCTTCCTGGAACTCAAACTATAACCCAATGATAGGTAGTATTAAGAGAAATAGATGCCTAGCTTTTCTAGTTACAAATTTCTTTCAAGTCAGTTTGTACAGAAAATTTGTGTTCTTTCAGAGGACACATTACTCCATATTTCTATTGTAAAATATATTTCTGGTCTCTACAATATGTATTTTTTCACAATATCACTCTTTTTAAAGTGTTCAGTTATAATCAACAGATTTTAATTCAAAACCCAGTCACAATGGCCCTAAGAAAAACCCAGATAATTTCTGAACCAATGGAACCAAATGACACTCATATGTTTAAGACCTTTTAAGTTATGATATTTGGTTAACTGACTCAATTCATACCACTGATGACCCAATTTAATAAAATAATTAAGAACAAAAAAATTAGTATTACTTACCAAAATCATTTCATTACTGCATAGAATGTGACATTCTTTACAAAATGCTATTGTTCTTTTAATAAGGCATGATTTCAATACATTAAGGCATTTACATTCAGAATTCCTTGGTCTAGTGTATTATTCTCATTTTTTAAGTAGTGTTAATTTCTGCTTATTTATAATCTCAAATATGATAATTAAAATATATTTTCCAAATTCTCAAAAATTATGTTTTAGACATTCTAAATTTAAATTAATTAAAATGTATTGGGGATATTTCAGGCTTTGAATATATATTATTATAACGTAATTAGTCATATGTTCACTTCACACTGAGATTTTGTTTCCAAGTCCCATCCAGAATGGATAGCATGGTAATTCTTTTCCCTATAAAGTGAAAAATTAAGCCCAAAGAAAAATCACCTTCATTTGTATTCTCTTCTTCAATAATTCTACATATGGATATGCTAATAATGGAATATGACATTTCAAAAATTACCTCTCAAATAAAATTCTAATTTGTCCCTGTAGACCTCTGACTGTTAAGTAAATCACCTTGGTATAGTGCCAGTGAATTGCAATGGACAAATCTAGGTTGAGATACCGAGTTATTTGTTGAATTATTACTAACAAGTGTCTTTATCTAGTATTTACTTAGTAGTTCTCAAATCTACAATGGGAATATACCACCTACCACATAATGACATTGGAAAGAATGCAGGAAATAATAAAAACCAAACATTAAGAAAGTTGATCATACCAAATACTCAGCATAGTTAGTGGCCATTACTGACAGTGCTAGTGGCAAAAAATACCATCAGAAATATTGGAAACGCTTTTGAATACTTATTAAACACTAACAAGTGATATTCTCCCCATTAAAAATGTCATAATTGTTTTGGAAGGCAGATTTACACAAATATTCTTCTAAAACCTATGAAGTTCTGTGGATGATGTAACACAGGACTTAACTTCGGTGACAGTTGTCAGCAGCAGCTTCACACAGCAAACAGAACTTCATTTAGTTCTTGAAAACTAAGGAAGTTTTCACTGATAGAAATGAAAAGGCATTCCAAGGAAAGAGAAGGGTTTGCTTAAATGCACTGAGTTTCAAAAGTGTTCGAGAAAATAGAAGACACACTGGGTTGGTGTGAATACAGTAAATCTAATCAGGAAAGCTGACTGATGCTAAATTGTAAAGGGTTGCAAATGTCACCTGAACTATTTTATTCAACTCCTAATTCCAACACTGGCAGAATTACTATTTCTAGACTGGACCTCTCAAACAAAATCACTTCAAAACTGTACAACTTATATGGGTATGATTTCGTAAGCACTGAACAAGAAGCAGTGCCACACTGTGGGAAGAAAAACTGAGAAGATAAATCTACCTACATCCTGGCTTCCTACCTGGGGGTATTTTCTAGAAATGAGGTGTTGATCACTGCTTAGTATTGCAGAGCTGAAGAGCCTTAGACTGGAGTCTGCATCTGTACAAATGAGTGAACTCTGTGGGGCAGGATATTGGAGAGGAGTAGGGTTGGCCAGGTACTCTTCACGGAGGTTCCATGAAATGAGAAATTAACTGAGTATGTGCAGAGCAATACTGTGTGCGATCTACCGGAGAATTATGGCTGAAAGCTGAAAGCTCAATGGAGAATGTACCACAAGTTGCTCCAATGACAGACAATGGAGGTCTGGTTCGGCAGATGGGAGATACCTCACCGCGATGCCTCAGGCACTCACTTGAAATGTCAGAGAAGCCCACAGGTCATTAGAAAAAGACTACATCGTGAATAAAGGGCCACTTCCCAGGACAAAGAACAAAACCAAAATAGATCCACCCTAGTGAAGAATAAGACCAAGTATCAGAGGGAGGACAGTATCTCCTCATAATTTAGCTGATTGGCAGAATAAAATTCAACATTCTGTTGGGACACCTGGGTGGCTCAGTCAGTTAAGCACCCAACTCTTGATTTCAGCTCAAGTCATGTTCTCATGATTTGTGGGACTGAGCTCCACTGTCAGCACAGAGCCTTCTTGGGATCTTCTTTCTCCCTCTCTCTCTCTGCCCCTCCCTTGCTCATGCTATCTCTCAAAACAAATTAAAAAAAAAAACTTTTTTAAAAAATTCAACATTCTGTTAAGGAAAACAAGATTCTGGCTCAGAATAAAGCTATTACCAGAGATAACTTTTATCTGAATGACCTTCCTGTATGACAAGGCAAACATCTAATTACCAAACATCTGCTCTTCTTATTGTCCTGTGAATCACCCTCCTCCCGTTGAAGCCCCAGGCTCCTATCCTATTCCTTAGCTCAGGATGGCATTTAAACCTCAATTACCCAACTTGTCCTTGGGTCCCATGGTCTTTGGGGGCCCCTGCATGTACATAATTTTGTTTTTGTCCTATTAATCTGTCCTGTGTTTGTTTATTAGACCAGTCAAAGAATCTAGAAGGGCAGAGTAAAAATTTCTCCTCCCAAAAACATATATTTTAAAAAATAGTTAAATATGTAAAGAAGCAGCTTCAGTAAAGGGGCTAAGAAATTTTAAAGTAGAGCCTTTTTCTGATAGTCATTTTCTACTTCATATATTGATTATTCCAAATTGAGCAAGTCTAGAGGAATCATTATTAAAGCCAGGTGGCAGGGATGCTTAAACCAAACAATGGCAATATATATTGCATTTCTTGATCATAATTCCTATTATTTTGTAAGATGTTTCTCTTGTAGACTATGAAAGACTAATTTTCTCCCAGAATGTATAATGTATGGATTAGTGGAAACTACAATTCTATAAAATCAGATTAGGATGTTATTTAAATACCAGTTGTAATATTTATTAGCCATGTGATATGGAGAAGTTAAATTAACTCTCTGATTCTCATCTTCCTCATCAGTAAATAGACCTAGTGTTGTTGTCTTTGTCGAGAAAAAAATATGGTAATATTTGAATAGGGATAGACACATTCTATGTGCCTAATAATTGGTGACAATTATTATTGTAGATTATTGAATCAAATAAAAGTGTTATCAAATGGGCAGGAAAGGATTGATTCAGGAGGTCTGAGTTGCTTAAATCCTTCAAAGGCCTATCTTCAGGACTGACCTTTGTCTAGCTCTTTGGATACAATCTTTGAGACCCTGGGATACTATGCCTAATAAAAGCAGTATGTGTTTGTTTGTTTGTGTTTGTTCATTTATGGCTGAAACCCTGGGCCATCCTGAACTAATCTGACCAGATTACTTAACCTAACAATTTGGATGATGCCTCTTTTGGTCAGTGTATGGGTGGGGATGAGGAGGAAGGAGTAGGAAGTAGCTGAAGTCAGTCACACAGTCACCAGATGCGTAGGTGATTGACCCTAAACAGAAACTGTACACAAAGACTTGGGTAGGACTTGATTCAAGTAAGTGATGACACTTCACATGTGTTGTCACACACCATTGCTGGGAGAATTAAGTGAGTCCCTGTGTAGCTTCACTGGAAGGGGACACCTGGGAGCTTGGACCTGGTGTGTCTTTTCTCTTTGCCAATTTTAATTAGTATCCTTTTTTTGTAATAAACTGTTACCATGAGTTTTCTTGAGTCCCAAGTCCCATGAGCTTTCTTGAGTCCCAAGAATCATCCTAGTGGGTTCTCAAGACCAAGTGAAGTCTTAAAGAATCCACAACACAGCATGTTTCTATACCTTCTAGAAAGGACCAAAATGAATACTGCTCAAGACCATCCATTCTAGCCATGGATTACTATTGCTCTTAGAAAATTTGATGAAAGCTCAAAATGTTTTATTGGGGGTATATGAACATTTTATAAAAATTGTCAATGTTCTGTTTTCATTTAGGTTAAAATGTAAGCAATAATTTAAACATATTATAGACTACTTGTATAATCACTGTATAATCAAATAGTGCTCCAGAGTATCAGTCCCTGTGTTTGCATTTACAGTACCATCTGTGAAAGCTACTATTACTCCTGTAATCTTAGAGGATGTAAAAATGAGGCATGTAAAGATATAACTGTGTTGATGACTATTAGATATTGGGATTTACTCTGAAAATAAATGTTTCTGAGTAGAAATGAATTATAAAGAGACATATTAGTATTTACATGAAAAAAATCAAGCCAACAGCTAGTATATTTCACATATGTCACTTGTGAAAAATTCTGTTTTATCCTTAACATTAAATTCTTTTTAGATTTTAATATTGTTTATATTTTATTCAATACTAACTTTATATATTCCTTTGCCTTAATAGTTGTATAAAAGAAGTATAAAGAGTTTTAACAAGTTTTATAGTTATATACATGTAACAAAAATATGGTATATCAGTTTCAGTCAATATTTGGAATCTGTAAGAATTTCTTTCACTCTTTTAAAGAGAGCTGCCTATTTCTGAGTTTAAATAACCTGAAATGGGAAATGCATTTGTGTTTGAGAATTGTGAAGGGAATAGAACTAAAAAAAAGTTTAATTTGTAACTAAATATGTGGATAATTTTTTAGGCATCAAATTATTGTGCATAAAATTGGTTTTAAGTTGATAAGAGTACTTCAGCATTTTTTTAATGCTGGTGGTCTCAAATCCCTCACCTGAAAAATGTGGATATTAACATCATATACTCCACAGGATTTCTGTATAAGATGTTAAATAACTTATGTAATAAGAATGAGAAAGAAAGAAAGAAAGAAAGAAAGAAAGAAAGAAAGAAAGAAAGAAAGAAAGAAAGAAGAAAGAAAGAAAAAGAAAGATCGATCATGGCGCTTGGAATATAATAAGCGCCAGTAATTTTGTTCCCTGATTTCCTCTTCTTTGTAAAAGACCCTAGTATTGGAATTTTCTACTTCAAAGGTAAGTTAACTATCAATAAAAAGACTCTTCAAATCTTTTAATATTGCTTCCTGAACTTAACGTTATACAGTAACATACGATAGATAACACAAGAATACCTTTTTTGCTACTTCAGTGAAAATAACTATCTATACTTTAAAATGGACATAATATTTATTCTAATTCATATATTTTTACATAAGTTTTTGCAATGCAGAATTTGGGAGAAATATAAAATAATGCATGTATTACTTTCTCCTGACCCAAACTGAACATTGAAAACAAAACAAACAAACAAAAACTCCAGTATCTCTAGCAGTTGAAAGAAAACATGGAAATGCCATAAATATGATTGGATTACCCAGAGAACTGGGTTCACATCATTGATGTAAGCACTGATATTATTCAGAGATTGTATTAAGCAGGTTACGGCAATCCTGAACCAGATGAGACACAGACATAGTTCACCAATTTCTGATATGATTCAGTTATAAATGGGGTTTCCCATGTCCACATTCCCTTCCAAAAACATATACATTAGAAATTTCTCCTGGAGTGTCTGGGTGGTTCAGTTGGTTAAACGTCCGACTCTTGGTTTTGGCTCAGGTCACGATCTCACAGTTTGTGAGATGGAGCCCTGCATTGGGCTCCAAACGACATTGTGGAGACTGCTTGGGATTCTTTCTCTCTCCCTCTCTCTCTCTCTCTCTCTCTCTCTCTCTCTGCCCCTCTGCTGTGTGCCTTCTCTCTCTGTCAGAAATAAATAAATAAACTTTGAAAAAAATTTCCTGCTTCATCTCAAATTAAATGAGACAACTACAAAGCAACTCACTTGCAACTTATCGTAACATTACCAAATGAACAGAACTGCCTTATCACCAATTTCCAAAATAACTGTCTCACCAAATTTTGCCATTCTACTTTGATACATCTTACAAAAAGATAATTTCCCTTTATCTCTATAATGACATCATTAATCATTTTTTCTCTCACTTTTATAATATTTATGTTCCAGAACTCGCCAGTGGATTAACCCAACACTAGTTTTCCCTAAATCTTAACATCACTAAAATGATTCTCTTCTTACTGCTGAATCTTATCACCCCAATCCTTATGACTTTTTTGGGATTTAGGGCCACATTCCCTGTGTTAAGTGCATCACTACAACATCTCAAACATCTGTTCTTATCCCTGCCTTCTTATGAACAGCCTTCCTCTATCTTACTTTTTAAAAATCCCTTCTAATCATTCATTCTACAGTAAACATTTTTCTAGGTAATACCCCACAATGGAATGTGTCTCAACATTCTTTCTGAATAAAATACTGAGAAATCAAAAAGAGACTAGAATTGAAAAGAGACAATTATTAATGATCATTATAAAGTTAGGGTTTGTTAAAGTATCCTTTGCCTATTACAGCCACGATACTTAGTTTTTCCACTTTCTAATGCACATGCCTATGTGTACACAAAAATGTTATTATACACTAATATTCAACAAGGAGCTTTATAATATGCAATATGCCTTCACTTATTTATTGCCATGCATGGACTTAACACCAAAGGCTTATAGGTATATGTACACAGAGTATCCCCACTAAAAAGTAATGTCCATAGTGCAGGATTTTTATCTTCAAATCACTGCTATAAACCTAGAAGAATATATGCCAGGCACTCAATAAATGTGTCTTGAAAAATAAAAAAAGGGAATGGCAATAGTGAATGTGATGAATATTAACAGACTTTAAGAACTATTGTGATGATACAATAAACAAGACAATATGTATTAACAAAAGAATAGACCAACCCATCAATGTAACAGAACAGAAACCCCAGACATACACTCCCACAAGTACTGTCTGACAAAGGAGCAAAGTCAATCCAATGGAAAAAGGATACTCTTCTCAACAAATGGTGTTCATTCAAATGGATATCCACATGCAAAAAAAAAAAAAAAAAAAAAAAAGAAAAGAAAAGAAAAGAATCTAGAACACAACCTACACCTTTTGCAAACATCAACCATTAGCTCAAAATGGATTATAGACCTAAATATAAAATGCAAAGCAATAAAGCTCCTATAAAATGACATGAGAGAATCTCGGTAACTCTGGGTTTGGTGATGACTTTTTTTAGATGCCACATCAAAAGCATGATCCATGAAAGGAAGGCTGATGGTTGGATGCCATTAAAACTAAAAACTTATGCTCTACGAAAGACACTGTTAAAGAAATAAAAAGATATGTCACAGACTAGAGAAAATACTTGCAAAACACATACCTAATATCTAAAATATTTAAAGAGCTTTTAAAACTCAAAAATAAGAAAACAACTCAATTAAAAAATGGGCAAATAATCTGAACAGACACCTCACCAGAAAACATTTACAGATAGCAAATTCATTTGAAAAGATGTTCAACATCAGGGTGCCTGGGTGATTCAGTCAGTTAATCATCTGACTCTTGGTTTCATGATTAGTGGGATTGAGGCCCACATCAGGCTCTGCTCTGACAGTGTGGAACCTGCTTGGGATTCTCTCTCTCTCTCTCTGCCCCTCCCCCATTCATGCTCTCGCTCTCCTTCTCAAAATAAACTTAAAAAATGCATATGTGTATATATATATATATGTATATACATATATATATGCATATGTGTATATACATATGTATGTATATATGTATGTATATATATATATATATATATATATATATATACATACATACATATACATATATGTCATTGAAGAATTGCAAACTGAAATAAGATGCCACTATACACTCATTAGACTGGCTAAAATCCAAAACATTGACAACAAATGCTGACAAAGATGTGGAGGAATTCTCATTTATTGCTTATGGGAATGAAAAATGGTAGATACTTTGGAAGATCGTTCAGAAGTATCCTACAAAACTAAACATAACTCTTACTGTAATATCCAGTAATCACTGGTATTTACCAAAATGAGATGAAAACTTATATTCACACCAAAACCTGCACACAGATGTTTATAGCAGCTTTATTCATAATTACCAAAACCTAGAAGCAACCAAGACGTTTTTCAGTAGATGAAAGGATAAAAAACAGCAGTAGATCCAACATTGAAGTTTTATTCAGCAACAAAAAGAAATGAGATATTAACTCACAAAAAGACATGGAGGAACCTCAAATGCAAATTGCCAAGTGAAAGAAGCCAATCCGAAAAGGTACATGTATACTGTATTAATCCAACTATATGACATTCTGAGAAAACCAAAACATGGAGACAGCAATAAGATCAGTGGTTGCCAAGTTTAGAGTGGAGAGTGGAAGGGATGAACAGGTGGAGTACAGAGGATTTTTAGGTCAGTGAAACTATTCTGTATAATACTGTACTGCTAGATATGTGTTATCGCACATTTATCAAAACCCACAGGATGTACAACAAAAAGTGCACCCTTCTGTAAAGTATGGGCTTTAGTTAAGAATAATGTATCCATAGTTGCTTATCAATTATAACAAATGAGCAGCACTAATGCAAGATGCAAATAATAGAAATTTGGGGAGAGGAGAAGAGGTGGAAATATGGGGACTCACTGTACTTTCCAGTATATTTTTTATATCCTAAAGCATATTAATTTTATAAAGGAAAAATATATTGTAGATCTCCTGAAATTGCTTTACTGGCTCAGTTTTTTAATATAGGAGAGAGAAGGAGATAGGAAAACTCATACCCAGTTCAAAGACCTCTACCTATGTAAGACTTTCTCTAACCCTTCTTTTATATCATGTTCCATTCATTCATTAATTCAGTAGTTAATGGGAGGGGTATGGTATGCCTTCAGAGGGGTACTCCAGAAGGAGAACCTGACCCTGAAGCAGAGATTGGGTAGAAGGGAAGCAGAACTCTCAAGAAAAGGAGTGAGGAGAGCAGGGCAGGGGAAGGGGCAAAGATTGGTGTCAGCTGGAGTGGAGCTAATGCCTGCTTCCATACAAAGTTGGATGTCCCATCCAAATATCCCTTACTTTCTTTCTACAGCAACAACTTCCTATCTGAAATTCATGTACAAAGAGAGACAACAAAGAGACAACTGCCAGAGTCCAAAGCAAAGAGCTGATCCCTATCATGAAATCAACTTTGTGAGAACTGATACATAAAAACTGAAAATTAAAATTGATATGGCCATTTCTCCTGTTCAAAACAACTTCATATTTAAACTTGAACTATAGTATCCCCTTCAGACAACTGGGACACACATTATTTGGAAGGCATAACTACCAACAACTGGCCAAGGATGGTCTTCCTGAGAATGAGGCAGGCAACAATCTCCCAAGGAGAGGGATGGGTGCCACAAGCAAGACTCCAGGATCTGGGCATGGCATGGAGAGTGTCTACAGCACTGGGTGGGCACTACAGGAAGCCATTACAGAAATAAATAAGACCCAACCATTACCCTCAAGGAGCTCATCAAAGAGCACATGTTTTGCATTTGGGTTATCATTGTTTATAGTTTTCTTCTCCGTTTCACAGAAAGTTTCCTTAAAAGCAGGAACTATATTATCATTTCTGTATTTCCATTGCTTCATGTATGCTTTCCATATATAAGGAAAAATGAAAAGAAAGAAAGAAAGAAATTTTAAAAATGTGGCCCAAATAGAGAGGAAAAAAGGAAGATAGAAGAAAAGGGAAGAGAAAGAAAGAAAAAGAAGAGATAAAGAAAGAAGAGAAAAAAGAATAAGAAATTAAAGAATGAATACAAAGTAAAAGGGAGAAAAGATGGAAAAGGTAGAAAAAGACATAGAAAGGAAGAAAAAAAAAGGAGAAGGAAAGATGACAACATTAAGGAAGAAAATGTGAGAAGGCAGGTAAATGGGAGGCAGGCAGCCAAGAGAAGTTAAGGGAGAGAATGAGAAGGGCCCAGTTGGCCAGGCCAGCTACACCAGTGGGGAAATGCTCACCTGGGTTTTAAATAAAACCATTTCTGCATTTTAATCAATGAGGTAAGTTCTATCTACCTAAAGGAATGAATACTAACATTTTTGAGAGGAAAGCTATCAAAAAGACACAGCGGAAAAAACAAAAAACAAAAACATTTTACCTCTTACAGCCCTAGATTTCTTCTGTAAGTTACCTGAAAGTTTTTTTTTTCCTTAGTGTGACTCTGGAATTCACAAACTATTAGGTAAATAATGATATGTTTCAGAAGATCACATGATGTGGATATTAATATAATTTTAACATATAATTGACAGTTGGCAATAATTCCCAAAGTCACAATACATGGATTTCCTTAATTTGTAGACTATAACATAAAGAATTGAATTTATCGTTTTCTTCACACAATGCCTCTTTGTTGGAAGTTCAGACGTTATATGCATGGGGAAAAAAGCTGATGTTAAGATTAAACTGGTGATAAATGCTTTGAACCACAAATATTTCTTACCTTCATGGGCATCCCATAGTCTTCCTATTTCCTACAACTGAATATTTAATTTTCAAGTTTCTGTGAGCACTAGGCACATGGATACTGCTTACCCTCCCCTCCCCCCCACATTCTTCGTCTTTTGCCACTTACATGCAAAGAGCATCAACTGCTTTGAATAAAAGCCCAGTACCCATTAAGTAGACAGCAGATCATAGTGGTGAAGTGAGACAAGTGACAGTTGTGCCCAGAAGTGGACAACTGAATGAGAAGCAGGTATTTGTCATCACTGAAAACTTGGAACTTGAACGTTGTTTCCGTATGTATTTAGTTCCAATAATTTCTAATACCTCTTAGATATTTTCTGATACATTACTATTCAATATTTTGAAATTTCTTTTTACTTTGTGTCTGGTCACTGGAAGATAAGCAATATCACACTCTGATTTTGTTATTTCAGCACGAATTTACTTTGAAAAACAAAATGAAAACTGTAGAGTGAAATCCTCTGCTTAATTCTTCTTCCCTAATACATTTTCAAGTGAATCTAGAGGAAATACAGTCAAAAGCTCATACTATAAATTTTTACTTTGCTGGATATTTTAAACTCCTTAGAAATATAAGTCGTAAAGTAGTGGCTGTGATCAATTTTATTGGAAAAATCAAATTGCTATGGTCTTTCTGATACATTAAAAAATGAATAAAACTCAGAGTCAGCTTTGCTTTATTATGACTTGAGTTCACATACATTATTGATTAAAAGAGCAAGTGAATCTATAGGTCCAAAACACACGGTAATTTTTCTCTATGTTAATTCTGAAGAAAATGTGTCCAAAGTAAAGAACAAAAGTTTCCAAAAGAGAGAAACAATTCAGTTCATTCAAACTAAACTTAAGAGCTATCTGAAAATGTTACTGCTTTCTTCATCCTGCAGTCTAAGTTAAAAGAGATTGGTTGGCTCTAAAAATAAACATAATATATAACTCTCTCTTAGGCATTGTCAAAAGCAATATGGAGAGACCGATGAGGGTTTTTCTCCAGAGTTTTAATGAACCTTCTTTCTTGATTCAGTCCTAGTACCATTTATTTTTAAAGCAATCGGTCACATCTTTCTGCTAGGCTGATAGTCTTCTGACTGATTCTGCCACAATATACAACAATAAGAAATGACAAAAATTTCAAGCTGGAAGTCAGTGATGAGCCAAGTTTGTAGTCGGCTAAAAACTGAGATAGAAAAGTGAAGTAGAGTGTGAACTTAGTTCTATAATTTAAAATACTTATTACTTTGAGGATCAAAGAGAAATGGTGAATAAATAAAAATGCTCTTACTTTTAAATTCAAGTTTGTTCCAATGTTTTACTTCAATTATCAGGCAAACCTTGTGAATTATACACAGCCAGAAATGCCTTGAGCCTCTATTAAAAGGCTAATACTCCTCACAAACATAGAATGTGAAATTAAAGTTCTGTGACATCAGCACTCACCTGCATAGCATTGTTGGAGAATAATATCCCATAACTGTCAAGGTGGCTAAGAAACTGAGAACTAACTCATGAATTGCTCCTGGAATAGTTTCTGGCACTTAGGAGGAATGATAAATGTAATTATTATTTTTACTCTCTCAATATAAATTTACCTGTTTAGAATTAAATTTATATATGTAAAATTATGTTTTGGTGACATTTTATTATATTTACAATTTTCTAAATAATTGCTTGTAAGACTTTCTTTGCTTCTATGTTATATACATATGTCTTAAAGCAGTTTAAAAATGAAATTGGAATGCCATGCAAATGGAAACATTTATCCTCTATGAAAGAAGAAGGAATCATCCCCTTGTATCTCTGCTTTCAGGCTTCAGGTAAATAACACATAGCACTGCCTCTTATTAACTATTTATTGTTCTCTCACAAACACGTTATATAGAAATTTTGCGGTATTATTAGCATTTTATCATTCTATAATTGGATTTCACTTAAAAAAATAAAAACTAAATCATCTTAACTTTACATCACAAATAAAAACATCACTGCAATCCAAAAGAAAGTTTTGTTGGTGAGTGTATTTAATTAATTAACACTATACTGAACATCTAAATTTATCCACATACTTAATGTACATTACATCTTGATTTATAAAAGCCAACTGACATTCTAGTGGGCATTTTCTGTTCTTTATAATGTTATTTTATGGGAGTGTAACATCAATTGCCTCCCCATAATGTCACTAGAGTAACCAGAAAACCTTTAAAGATGGGGGCCAGCTTTTTACTTTTTACTTTCACAAACTGTTCCCAGATATCTGAGAGTAGGGTACCAAAAGGCTAAAACTTCACAAAGAAAAATGGTCATAGTTGTAGCACAAAGATGTCTTTAATGACTCTTGATGGGTACATCTGAGTTAATATTTGAAAACAAATGATGGATTTGTTCTGGCTCACCCACACTCACTCTTTTAAACCTTTGTGTATGGATGAAGGTGTAAAACTGCCTAAGAAACTAGCTTACTATAAAGTACCTATCACTGCTTGAAAATGTAATATGGTTTGAAGCAACTCCCATTGTGAAAAATGATATAAGTAGAGCCATTTTTAAAATAGAGCTGGAGTGGCCATTTCAGGCACACTGCCTTGTACATACTGTTTTCTAAATCTTTGAATACAGCCAAACCCCAACATTCTAAGAAGTCAATGAGAAAGAGAAAAGACTGATAAAAGTGACCTTTTGCCTAGTGACCACCATCCCTGACCAATCTGTAAAGTACAAATCTAGACTTGCTTGTCAGCATCAATGAGCTTTTGTTAAAAACAATTTACTTAAGTTTTTTTCTTTTTCATGAAAATCCTGACTTTACGTCTTAATAGTATCTGGGGTTCTACCTGTGTACCCCAAATTGCAATTATTTTATCTCAAATAAACATATTGCTTCTTGACATTTTTAAGAAAAATTTTTAATGTTTATTTATTTTTGAGAGAGAGAGAGAGACAGAGTGGGAGATGGGCAGAGAGAGAGGGAGACACAGAATCTGAAGCAGGCTCCAGGCTCTGAGCTGTCAGCACAGAGTCCAATGTGGGGCTCAAACTCACTAACCGTGAGATCATGACCTGAGCTGAAGTCAGACACTTAACCAACCGAGCCACCCAGGCGCTCCTTGAAATGGTTTCTTATCTGTAGGGTCACACCATCATTTTTTTAACCAAAAGGATTTGAAATTATAGCTTAAAGTCTTTAAGATCAACACAAGAATCATTTGTTGAATTCTATGTGCCACAAACTATGCTAGAAACCAGGAAATTGAAGGGCATAGCCCTAATTTCAATAAATTTTCAGTCAATTAGCAGGTGCTATAATGTTCTTAAAAAAAAATAATGTTTACCCATTTCTGAGAGAGAGAGCACAAGTGGGGGAGGAGCAGAGAGAGAGAGAGAGAGAGAGAGAGAGAGAGAGAAGACAGGGAGACACAGGATCTGAAGAAGGCTTCAGGCTCTGAGCTGTCAGCACAGAGACGGACCTGGGACTCGAATTCACAGATCATGACCTGAGCTGAAGTTGGAAGCTTAACCAACTGAACCACCCAGATGCCCCTATAATGTTTATGTAATATAGGTCTTGATGAACACTCAGTGGAGGGAATGGGGATTTAGAAATATGTCCTGGAGGGAATGAGGCCTGAGATGGCCCCTGAAAAGTAAGTAGAAACTAACCAGGTAAAGGACAAAGAAGGCTCTAAATAAAGACTTTTTTCTAAGATATCTGTACTTTGAAAGCTATAGTTTGTCTTATAAATTGATTACATTATTAGCCCAATAAAAGATCAACAATTATTAGAATTATTACCTAATGACTGTTTCAATAAAGAGTTATATTGAATAATCCAAAAAATAAATCAACATACTAACAGAAAATAAGAAAAGCAAGGTATATTGTTTCCACCAGTTGAGGCAGTTATGGTCTATAAAGGTGCTGTATGAACAGTGCCACACTATTCATATTGATATAGTTGATATTGATACACATTTATCACATAGATTATAATCTCAAATCCTAAAGCAACTCATATAGGAAGATTCTATTTGCATGCTAAAAAAGAGAAAACACAGTTCGGGAGTGTTACCTGACTTGCCTGAGGCCACTCTACTAACAGACTGAGAGCAAGAGCTTCTTTTGCTGCACTGCCCCCTACTGTCTCCATTCCTCTGGTTATCACTGTAGGAGAGCTGAAACACCAAGACTGAGCCTCAAGTTGTTCCACTATAGCTGGGAATGTGTGCACTGGGTGATTCACATTTTTCTCCACTTTGCACATGTCTGAAAATGACCATGAAGCTCCACAGGTACTGATTTTGGGGTCACAAATAAATTTTGATAAATAGCTGAATTCTCAAATATGGGATCAGCAATTAATGAAGGTTGAATGTAATATCAGTGGTTAAGTTATACTGAAATAACGGAGAATATCAGGAAAGAGCCAAAAAATAAGTAACAAATAATTACAAGAAAATTCAAGAACACCACATTTATCATAAAATGAAGGAGAAAGGACTTTGGGGGAGATGGTGTAATAGAAGGACCCTGAGCTCACCTTGTTCCACAAACACAACTAGATACAACTCGTACCAGTATAAACAGCCTAGGAAATAAGAACACAAGGAGAACAAATGCCACAACTAAATGTAGAGAAGAGGTCACATCCAAGAGGGTAGGAAGGGCTGAGATATGGTGAGGAGTTAAAGGAACCCGTGGGACTCTCCACGGGAGGGAAGGACACGGGGGTGTGGAAACAGGAGAGAAACAGACCCTCACATTGGTAAACCCATGTGAGAAGGTGAATCCCCATAATATCTGGCTTTGAAAACCAGAGAGGCCAAATTTTGTGAATTTTTACAACCAATGGGGATTTAAAGCCCGAACGTTAACAATTAGTAGTCTGGAAGAGACTGGAGGGAGTACCAGCGCTTAAAGAGACAACAGGAAAAAGAGCTCATGGAGATCAAGCATAGAACCAGCAATCTGAAAAACTCCTGGGCCTATGAAAGGGAGAGTTATTTACTAATCTCAAAGCATATTCTGGAAGCATAGGGTCCCCTCAGGGAGTTCCCCAAGAACAAAGGAGCTGGCAGGTGTCATTTCCTTCTTCTTCTTCCCGAGCATACACACCAAGACCTGCAGGAACCAGCACAGCACCAAAATTCACTACCTAACTTACTTGCACCAGGCCCTGCCCCTCCAGCTAAGCCTACCTTAGTTCTGGCACTGTGGGACCTCTCCCCTAAAAAACCAGCTCAATCCTTGGAACAGTGCATCACCCAACTGTGCACTTTGCAAGGGGCCTTAGTCTGGTGTCAGTGGCTAGTCACCTCCGATGAAGGACACATTTCTGTCTCAGCAGTGGCAGCATATCTTCGGTAAAAGAGGACCAGCACAACCTTGCTGAAACTGTGTATCCTGCCAACTACTTTCAAGAGCAAGTGACATATTTAACTTTTCTAACACAAAGAAATGGACACAGAGAGTTAGACAAAATGAGGAGACAGAGGATATGTCTCAAATGAAAGAATAGGACAAAACCACAGTAAGAGACCTAAGAGAAACTGAGATAAGAAATTTAAAGTAATGATCATAAAGATATTTACACTGGACTTCAGAAAAGTGAAGGACATCAGTGAGACCCTTAACAAAGAGATAAAAAAGAAAAAAATCAGAGATGAAGAATACAATAATTAAAATTAAAAATATACTTGATGGATTAAATCACAGACCAAAGGAAGCAGAAAAATTAATCAGTGACCTGAAGGACAGAGTAATGGAAAGTAATCAAGCTGAGCAGGTGAAAGAAAGAACTCCAGTGACTCCATAAAGTGTAACAACATTTTCATTATAGGGATCTCAGAAGCAGAAGAGAGGAAAAGGGAACAGAAAAGTTATTTGAAGAAAAAATAGCTGAACACATCCCAAATCTGGAGAAGGAAACAGAAATTCAGATATAGAAACAGAAGGCACAGAGATTCCCCAAAAAGTCATCCAAGGAAGTCTATACCAAGAAACATAGTAATTAAAATGGGGAAAAAATAGTAATAGAGAATTTTAAAAGCAGCAAGAAGAGAGTAACATACAAGGGAAGCCTCATAGGGCTATCAGCAGAAACTTTCTAAAGCAGAAGAGAGTGGCATGCTATATTCAAAGTGCTGAATGGGAAAAATCTGTAGCCAAGAATAACTCCATCCAGCAAGGCTATCATTCAGAATAGAAGGAGAGATAAAGATTTTCCCAGACAAACAAAACGTAAAGGACCATTATTAAACCAGCCCTACAAAAGTGTTAAAGGGGACTCTTTAAGTAGAAAGGGAAGATCATAAATCAGAGTAAGAAATGTAGGAATCACAAATGTAGTAAAGTATATATGTAAAAACCAGTTCAAGTAACAAACAAAATAAAAGGATGAAAAGTATGATATCATATACCTAAAATGTGGGGAGGAGAGGAATGAAGAATGAGTTCCAGCTTAAGCGACCATCCATTTAATATAGACTGCTATATGCAGAAGATGTTACACAAAACCTAAACCTAACTACAACTCAAACACCAGTAATAGGTATTAAAAAGTAAAGAGAAAGGAATTCAAGTATTATCACTAAGGAAAGCCAGCAAACTGTGAAAGAGATCAAGAGAAGAAAGGATCAGAGAAGAACTACACAAAAAAATCACAGAACAAGTAATAAAATGGCAATGAATACATACTTATCAATAATTACTTTGAATGTAAATGGATTAAATGTTCCAATAAAAAGACAAAGACTGATAGATTGGACAACAAAAACAAGATGCATCTATACACTGCCTCTAAGAGACTTATTTCATACCTAAGGACGACATATATAGATTGAAAGTGAGGGGATTGAGATACATTTATCATGCAAATGGATGTCAAAAGAAAGCCTGAGTAGCAATACTTATATCACACAAAACAGACTTTAAAGACTGTAATGATATAAATTGCTATAGAATAATAAAGGGGACAACCCAACAAGAAGATATAACAATTGTAAATACTTAGGTACCCAAAAAAAGAGCACTCAAATACATAAAACAGTTAGTAACAAACATGAAGAAACAAATTGTTATAGCAATAATAATATAATAGTATACTATTATAGTATATTATAGTATACTATTATATACTAGTATATAATATTAGTATACTAGTATATAGTATATTAATAATTAGTATAGTATATAGTATATTAGTGTGTGTGTGTGTATATATATATATATATATATATATATATATATACACATTAGTATACTATTAGTAATACTTTTACATTACTAATAGTAAAAGTGATACAATAAAATTGGGGAATTTAATTCCCTACTTACATCAATGGACATTATCTAAACAGAAAATCAACAAGGAAACAATGGCTTTGAATGACACATTGAACCAGATGGATTTAACGGATATTTTCAGATCATTATATCCTAGAAGAGCAGAATACACATTCATTTCAAGTGTACATTGAAAATTCTTCAGAATAGATCACATATTAGGTGACAAAACAAGCCTCAACAAATTCAAAAAGACCAAAGTCACATCATGCATCTTTTCTGACCATAATCCTATGAAACTGGAAACCAAACACAAGAAAAAAAACCTATGAGTGCAAACACATGGAGGTTAAACAACATGTTACTAAATAATAATGGGTCAAACATAAAATCAAAGAAGAAATTAAAAATACATGTAGACAAATGAAAATGAAAACACAACGATCCAAAATCTTTGGGACGCTGCAAAAGTGGTTCAAAGGGGGAATTTTGTAGCAATATGGGCCCACATCAAAAGCAAGACAAATCTCAAATAAACAACCAAACCTTACACCTAAAGGAGCTGGAAAAATAAGAACAAACAAAACCCCAAACCAGCAAAAGGAACAAAATAATAAAGATTAGAGCGAAAAAGCACTTTTCTTTGAAAAGTTCCAAAAAATTGATGAACCTTTAGCCAGGCTCACATTTTAAAAAAAGGAGAAGAGAAAAAGAAAGGGCTCAAAAAAAAAAAAAAAAAAAAGAAAAGAAAGAGGAGAAATAACGACCAACGCCAAAGAAATACATGAATTGTAAGAGAATATTATTAAAAATTATATGGCAACAAAATGGACAACTTAGAAGAAATGGATAAAGTCCTAGAAACATATAACCTACCAAAACTAGGCATAAAGAGGGGAAAATAGGTGATGAGCATTTAGGAGGGCACTTGTTGGGATGAGCACTGGCTGTTGTATGGAAGCGATGAATCACAGGAATCTACCCCCAAAATCAAGAACACACTGTTTACACTGTATGTTAGCCAAGTTGACAATAAATTATATTAAAAAATACTAAAACTAAACTAAAGTAAAATAAGTCATAGCAAAAAATAAGATAAAAAATAAAATCGTAACTTTGTATTTTGAAAAAAAAGAAAATTTGGGGGCGCCTGCGTGGCTCAGTTGGTTAAGCGTTTGACTTCAGCTCAGGTCACAATCTCAGAGTTCATGGGTTCAAGCCCCACATTGGGCTCTGTGCTGACAGCTCGGAGACTAGAGCTTGCTTCAGATTCTGTGTCTCCCTCTCTCTCTGCCCTTCCCCTGCTCCTGCTCTGCCTCTCTCTCTCTCAAAAATAAATAGAAGGAAGGAAGGAAGGAAGGAAGGAAGGAAGGAAGGAAGGAAGGAAGGAAAGAAAGAAAGAAAGAAAGAAAGAAAGAAAGAAAGAAAGAAAGAAAGAAAGAAATATAAAATTTGGACAAACCAATTACCAGCAATGAAATTGAATCAGTAATCAAAAAAGTCCAGGACCAGAGGATTCAACCAAGCATGTAAAGAATTAATATCTATTTTTCTCAAACTACTACAAAAATTAAGAGGAAGGAAAACTTCCAAATTCATTCTATGAGGCCAGCATTACCCTGATACTAATACCAGATAAAGATACCACAAAAGAAAAACAAAACAAAACAAACAAACAAACAAAAAACAAAGAGAAAGAGAGTACTACAGGTCAATATCTCTGATGAACACAGATGCAAACATCTTCAACAAAATACTAACAAACTGAATCCAGCAATATGTTAAAAAAAATAATTCACTATGATCAAGTGGGATCTATTCCCAGGATGCAAGTGTTGTTCAATATTCACAAATAAATCAACATGATATATCACATCCATAATTGAAAAGACAAAAACCATATGATCATTTCAATAGATGCAGAAAAAAACATGTGACAAAGGACAACATCTATTCATTATGAAAACGCCCAACAAAGCAGGTTTGGAGGGAACATATCTCAACATAATAAAGGCCATATATGGAAAACCCGCAGCAAACTTCATACTCAATGGGAAAAAACTGAGATCTTTTCTTCCGAGATCAGGAACAAGTCAAAGATGTCCAGTCTGACCACTTTTATTCAACATAGTATGGAAGTTTTAGCCACTGCAACCAGACAAGGAATAAAAGGCACCCAAATTGATAAGGAGGAAGTTAAAACTTTCACTATTTGTAGATGCCATGATACTATATATAGAAAACACTATGGACTCCACCAAAAAACTGCTAGAATAAATGAACTCAGTATGGTTGCAGGGTACAAAATTAATGTAAAGAAATCTGTTGCATATCTATACACTAATAATAAAGCAGCAGAAAAAGAAATTAAGAAAACAAACCTAGTTACAATTTCATCAGAAGTAACAAGATACCTAGGAATCATCTTATTCAAAGAGGTGAAAGACCTATAATCTGAAAACTATAAAACACTGATGAAAGAAACTGAAGATGACACAAAGAAATGGAAAGACATTCCATGCTTGGATTGTAAGAACAAGTATTGTTAGAATGTCCATACTACCAAAGCAACCTACAGATTTAATTCAATCCCTATCAAAATACCAAGAGCATTTTTCACAATACGAGAGCAAACACATCCTAAAATGTATAACGAACCACAAAAGACTCCAAATAGCCAAAGCACTCCTAAAAATTAAAACAAAAAAACAAAACAAAAAAAAAAAACCAAAGCTGGAGGTATCACAATTCCAGACTTCAAGTTATATTACAAGGCTGAAGCAATCAAGACAGTATGGTACTGGCACAGTAACAGATATAGACAAGTGGAACAGACTAGAAAGCCCAAAAATAAACCCATGATTATATGGTCAATTAATCTTCAATGAAGCAGAAAAGACTATGCAATGGGAAAAAGATAGTCTCTTCAATAAATGGTGTTGTATAAACTGGATAGCTACGTGCAAAAGATTGAAACAGGGACACTTTCTTATACCATACACAAAAATAAACTCAAAATGGATTTAGGACCTTAATGTGAGACCGCAAGTGATTAAAAATCCTATAAGAGAGTACAAGTAGTAACTTCTCTGACATCAGACATTACAACATTTTTCCAGATCTGTCTTCTGAGACTAGGGAAACAAAACCAAAAATGAACTATTTGAACCACATCAAAATAAAAGTTTCTACAAAGCAAAGGAAACAATCAGTAAAACTAAAAGATAATCTACTGAATGGGAGAAGATATTTGAAAATGACATATGTGATAAAAGGTTAGTATCCAAAACATATAAAGATCTTATACAATTCAACACACATACGCGCGCGCGCACACACACACACTCACCTAATTAAAAATGGGCAGAAGACATGAACAGACATGTTTCTCCAAAGAAGACATCCAGATGGCTAACAGACACATGAAAAGACACACACTCATCATCAGGGAAATGAAAAATCAAAGTATAATGAGATATCAGCTAACACTTGTCAAAATGGCTAAAATCAAAAATACAAGGAGCAGCGAGTGTTGGTGAGGAAGTGGAGAAATGAACCCTCATGCTGTTGATGGGAATGAAAACTGGTGTAGCCACTGTGAAAAAAGGATGAACTGCCTCAAAAAAATTAAAAATAGAATTACCATATGATCTAGCAATCACACTACTGGGTATCTACCCAAAGAATGGAAAAACATGAAGTTAAAGGCTATATATGCACCCCTATGTTTATTGCAGCATTATTTACAATAGCCAGTTTATGGAAGCAGCCAAAGTGTCCATTTAAAGATAAATGAAAAAGAAGATGTGGCATATATACACAATGGAATTTTAATCACCCAAATAAAAATATGAAGTCCTGACATTTACAACAACATGGATGGAACTAGAGTGTACCATGCTAAAGTAAATAAGTATATCAGATACAGACAAATACCATATGATTTCACTCACATGTAGAATTTAAGAAATAAAACAAATGAACAAAGGGGAAAAAATAAAAGAGATAAACCAAAAGACAGACTCTTAACTATAGAGAACAAACCGATTGTTACCAGAGGGGAGGTTAGTGGAGGGATTGGGGAAATAGGTAAAGGGTATTAAGAGAACACTTGTCTTGATGAGCACTGAGTGATATAAGGAATATTTGAATCACTGTATTGTACACCTAAAACTAATATAACATCATGCGTTAACTACACTGGGATTTAAATTTTAAAAAATGGGAAATGTATTATGACGGGCCAATCAGTGTTTGAAAAGAAAGGAAAACTAAAAGTGTACTGAAACCTTAATCTACAAACAGTGACTGTGTGCTTCTATAGAAATGTTTGGTAAAATAATACTATTACCATTCGGCAGCTATAATGATAACTGTCCACAATTTATTGGACATGAATTACACAATGGGATACTCTGCCCGTATTAATGAGGTTATTAAGAGCTGTGGTCACAAATAAAGCTCAAATGCTAGTTGTTTAGTGGACACAAGTTTCTTTTTTTCTTAATAACATAAGAGTTCAGTGCAGGTATATTTCCTTTTTGCAACAATTCAGAGAGTTGGATTCCTCTCTTCTTAAGCCACAATCATCCACGAGGACATTCTGGGCATTGCTATCCTATTTCAGAGAGCACATATACTCTCTGAGTATATGTTGGCTGGGAATAATATATGTGACTTATGTTCATGTTCCATTAGTAGGAAGCAGCCGCATGACCAGACCACACACAAATTCAAGAGAGTTGGGAAATGAAATCCCAGTAAGGGCAGCCAGTTGCCAGTACCAGAATGGAAATATGGAAAAGGAAGCATCCATTTTTAATTGAGTTTGACATTACCACTGACATAAACATACTATCTAATGTAGGTCCCGAGCTCAATATGCTTGACAATATTTTATTTTTTTTTCTTCTGACCCAGAATCCACATACTCTCATCATATTCCTAAAGTCACCTTTAATTTTCTCTCAAAACCAAGAGACTAGCAAGCATTTGTCTTCTAAATGCAAATTAACCAAGCAAACGGTACTTCTGGATGGAAAAATAACACCAATTAAGAAGCATCAGCTTCCTACATAATTGGAAGTTTATCAAATTCCCTCCATTTCATTTAGTAGCTATTGCTAGGCAAGTGGGTTCATTAATACACGAACCAGTTAGTGATCAAATAAGTATGTTGGTAAGTAATTTCAACATTTGGATACTGAAGGTCATCAAGTGTTATTCCTAGAACGGAAAACAGAAGATTAATGTCTACAGCCCGGAGACAAGTGAACCTACAGACATGCTGGTTACACTATTTCATGCTGATTGTTGTAATGGAGCAAGAAAGGCAGTATACTGTGGAGATCTCAATCAGTTGAAAACAAGCAACTCCGAAGAAAATCCTCACCACAGCAACCATTTCTGACTAAATTGCTTGTTATCTTTACAAAGCAACCCTACTGGTGCCATTTATTTATATGTTGCTTATTACCCTGAGTACAATTCTCAGTGTTATATCAGTTCTCAGGGAATCACTCTTCCTAAACAGCAATCAGTACTTCCTCCAATCACACGCTGCCACAACCCCACATCCCCACCCTACAAATGCAAAGTGCTCTGATGATATCTACTGGTCCACTTCTATAATCTGTCATGCCAATGAAGTGCCTCAAGACATTAGCCTAATTAATATAAAACTCCAGACCCTGTACCTGAAAACAAAGCCTAGGGTAGAAATGAATAGTTTAAAAGGGAAGATGAAATTCAAAATACTGCAGAGTTCTATCATCTATTCAGAAACTTGGCAGACATCAAAACAGCCAAGGTTTCCGAAGAAGATAATATAGGTGCCTGTGTTAGTATACATAAGAGTGGCAATGGAGGGGATCTCACTTATCTAGGGAAAAATAAATACACCTCAGATATAAATGGTGAAATGGTAACAAAGTTAAATCAAGATGAAGATGAAGGAAAAGTGAACATTTTTTTAAAGCAATAGTAAACCTGATCTTCATCCTCTGAGTCAAGGAATGACCCAACCATCATAACTGGCAAATGGTTAGAGAAAGAGTGATGTTCCACCTCCAGAATTTAAGAGGTACCGTTAACAAATATTAAAGAACATAAAGCCACCTTATCCACTGAACACCTGCAGTTGTACTGTTTCACTGCACAATAACACACATGCTATCATAAAGGCATTTGTACAAACACAAAGTTTGTTTTTATTTATACATACTTTGAAGTTAGCATTTTTCAATATTCTAGAAGAAATTTAAAGAAAGACATTTTCTTTCCCACTTTTCTCAAATGCACAAATTCTACATCAATATTGAATAAGTACTGTTGTCTTAATCACAAATAGAAATTGACTAATAGAAATAATTATAGCAACCACTAAGAGAAAATTACACATTGGTTTTCAAAGAATCAAGGATTCTGGTAACCACCAGGCATCAATTCACAGTTCTGTGAATTTCTTTTTTTTTTTTTAATTTTTTAATGTTTATTTATTTTTAAGAGAGAGAGACAAAGTGTGAGTGGGGAAGGGACAGAAAGAGAGAGGGAGACACAGAATCTGAAACAGGCTTCAGGCTCTGAGCTGTCAGCACAGAGCCGGATGCGGGGCTCAAACTCACTAACTGTGAGATCATGATCGGAGCTGAAGTCAGACGCTTAACCAATTGAGCCACGCAGGTGCCCCTGTTCTGTGAATTTCTTTAAAAAAAAACCCTAGATTTTTGTTGGCTTGCCTGTTTTACTCAGTATATTTTTGCACTAAATATCTTCATCCTCTGCCAACAAGATATATTGTGTATGCACACATCATGGGCACGACCTAGCCACCCTGGAAAACTCAGTGTCACAGTAAATATCAAGTTTACGCATGTGAGTTTATAAACACAAAATCTGGGTGAACTATGAAAAAACTATAAAGGTCTCTTCTAGGGATGCAGTAATTTGTATTATTAATAAAATGCACATAGAAATATTTATTTTCTAAAATGAGCTATGGATTTTGCATATTTCCTTACCCATTATGAATTGCATAGGACAAATTAATATTTTTCATAAATATTATAAGATATGCTCATAAATTTACTAGGTAAGTCATGATTTCCACCATCTTTAAAAAATAATCCAGTTTCATACAGCATTTCTTAGTTCTATCAAATTCCTCAATGCTGGAATTTTATAAAGAAAATAAAAAAATAACATGCTGATCAATTGGTTTAAAACTCTCTTCAATCAAGACTATTCTTGATCTATAATGGCCAGAAATTAGTCTAAAAAATTAGTTGGTTTATTATCTGTCTATGAATCTTCTTCACAGTCATGTTGATATTTTTATTTTCAGGGTGTCTAAGTGGTTCAGTTGGTTAAGCATCATGATCTTGGCTCAGGTCATGATCACACAGTCCATGAGTCTGAGCCCCATACTGGTCTCTAAGCTGACAGCATGGAGCCTGCTTGGGATTCTCTCTCTGCCTCTCTCTCTGCCTCTCCCCCACTCATGCCCTATCTTTCTTTCTCTCAAAATAAATAAGCATTAATTTTTTCTTGTTCTAATCTCCTTGTATTTTATTGGAATATCACTTTTGTTGTATGTTTGACATTAAGTTGCTTTCTATTTACAAGTATCATTTTTAAAACTAAACATTTTTTAGCCAATCTTAGATCAGTTTGAGATTTTATGTAAATAGTTGTTAGCACTACTGATAGTAAGCTAAAATTCTATAAAATAACGGGCTAAGAGAATTTAAAATTAGTTTACTGTCTGTAAAAAAGAATCATCGTTCATTGTTTATAGCTTATAGTTACTATTCCCAGTACGTGCCTGAGAGTGATTGTTAAATCAAGTCTAATATGTATTTCACCAAGACATTCCATTTTGGGGCACATCAAAAAATGCTGAATGTAAGGTTTGAATTGTTTCAAATAATGTCATTGCCACAGACACAGTTGAGGGCACATCTCCTAGTAATAAATTCAAACTATGTATCACACCTGGCACAAAGAACATGTCTGGACTGGGATAAAAGTCTGGCTTATCCATACTTCTTCTCAACAACACATTTGTGTCATTTCATAAAGGTATCCCTTATAATCTTTTAAACCAATTCATGAAAGTTGTTCTTTTAATAATTGAGCCAATGTTACTTTTTTTTTTTTTTTTTTTTTGGTAAAACAAGGGAAATATTCGTCAGTTTCAACCTCTTTGTTTTCTCTGGTATTTCACCATTTATTAAATTTAATTGTTCCATATAACTTTTGTCACTGACACAAACTGAAATAAGTGTTTACTTTGATAATTTCATTTACACTCTGTTTCCTCACTTTATCAACTACTAATAAACTCATGTTCAATTCTTCATTGTTTCACTGTTGTTTTTCTTTAATTTTCTGCAGACTTCTACATGTTGAAATAAACCAAGAGATCTAGAGAAGGGAAGGCTTTTCTTTATAATTGATACATGGTAAGGAAGCCAGCCAGCAAAGAAACTGCTTTCAGATTCAGCAGGGAAGGAATTTTACAGGAGTTTGGTGGTCACAGCCACTCTGAGGACAGGTAGCAGATTCTTGAAAGGGAATCCACAAAGTTTCAAGGGTTCTGGCAGGAAAGTTTTCACCAGAACAAGAAATGGGTTGCCGTGATCATCAACAAAAGGGCCTTAACATCTTCTTGAGAAAAGTTCTGAAAGTTCTTTCCTAGTAATGTAAGTTTTAAGTCAAGGTCACATAGACTTTGCTGGAGCAAATGGGCCCAGGGGAAAACGTTATGATAAAAGAAGGGTTCAAGACAGTTCAGAAAAATACAGATTTTTTTAGGATGTGAACTGCAACATGATGAGAAATAAGAGAAGAGGCTTGGCTGGAAAATTATACTCTGTCACTCAAAAATCTATTGCATTTATGAAAAGACTCACTTGTGAAAAAAATCAAAGAAAATATTTGAGGAGTCATTTCTCTCATTTAAGTGTTCTTCTACTCGAAAAGCACTCCAGTCTTCTTGGTGTCTACTGCAGAAGTCGTCAGCACCAACCATAGCATGTCCCTGCCTTGAGATCATGGCCATTGGTTGGAAAGACATGGGCCAGGAGATGCGGGAAAGCCTTCTCTAAGGCTCGAAGGATGAGACAAACAAAACTGGAGGTACAGCGCTATGGATCTGGTTGTGCCAGTGCCAAATGGCTGGGTTCCAAGTGGTAAAAGTGCCCATGGTTCCTTCAACACGTATATTTGTGTGTGTGATTGTGAGATCCACAGCCTTTAATTATGGAGCCTAGACAGTGAAACTGGTTATACTTCTCTTCAAACTTCAACCATTAACAGTCAACATAAGTAATTGAATTATAGTGAAAAATAGAATTAGATATTGCCTACAATAAGGTAAAGACTGAGGGGTGCCTAGGTGGCTCAGTCGGTTAAGCGTTCGACTTTGGCTCAGGTCATGATCCACGGTTCGTGGGTTTGAGGCCCACATCAGGCTCTGTGCTGACAGCTCAGAGCCTGGAGCCTGCTTTGGATTCTGTCTCCTTCTCTCTCTACCTATCCCCCACTCGTTCTCTCTGTCTCTCTCTCTCTCAAAAGTGAATAAACATCAAAAAATAAATAAATAAATAAGGTCAGGATTCTAAAGTTATTTCCCTCTTACCAAAGTTTGTTTGTAACTCTTAGAGAATATACTTTGAACCAGCCAGCCAGTTATTTTGTGTGCCATGTGGTTAAGCAAGAGAGTAAAAGCTTACTGCCATCAAAATAAATATCCCTGGTTGGCACTACTTCAGTAATTTACCTAGCCTAAGGTCATTCTAAAGCAGTTTAAATGCATCATTAATCCACAATCCTCTAAAACACTAAAATACTTAAATAAATTACAATGGAGTAGGATGAGCCTGAAGAGAGGAAAAAACTGTCAAGACATGATACATTTAAATGATGCAAAAAAAAGTCTCTAAGACTCATGAATAAATTATCACTAAAATGAAAGGCAGGATGAAAAGCCTAAAGGACATGATACATCCAGTTTTATTTTGTCCAGAAAGATTAAGAAAATGAATCTTGGTTCACCTTTCTACTTGTGCATTTTCATTCACTTGGTTTTAACCTTGGTAACTTAAATTTTCGCATTCATTTTTATCATATTTTTTTCTTACTCCAATCCTTTTTAATTCCCTTGACTACTGTCCTTTTATTACTAGCAATCTGTAGTATACACCCATCATACCTGTGCGTGTGTGCATGTGTGTGTGTGTGTGTGCATGTGTGCGTGTTTTTTAAGTGGGGGACATAAGCGGAGTTACCATGATGGAAGCTGACATACCTATAAAAATTAAGGAAGAAACAGTAAATTAGAGATACAAGTTTATGAAATATAGATCACGAAGGACTTTACTTTTCCTTAAATCAACAGATACCCCCAAAATATCTTATAATGTCTGCTTCCAGATGAACACCTGACCAATAAGTAAGGCTGATAAAACGTCAGAAATGGTAGAATCACATGCAAATTTATGAATAAGCTTAAAGTTCATTAAGGCATGGATTCCAAGAAAGCAGATTTTAAAAGGACTAGAAACATGCAGTATTAAAAGCTCTTCTCCTTACTTATTCCCTATTATGATAATGTCATGACTGTCAGCCTTGTTCCTTTGTTACATGTGCCTCCCCACATCCCCAAATTTCCAAGTCTTTCTATTCTATCTGTAAAAAGAAAAGAAAAAAAAAATCTGAACTTTTATTTCTTATGTTCAAGGTTCATCACTTGTATGGGCTGCTATAGGACAGAATACTCAGTATAGAGCAGGGACACTTGTGTCTGAGGAACAAGAATGGCTTCAAGTGGAAGAGTAGACACTGTTCCACCCCAGCCCAGCAGTTGGTCAAACACACAGAAGCAGAAAGTTGAATGGTGGTTACCAGGGACTGGGGGAAGAGGGGATAGAGAGTTGTGCTCAGCAGGCATAAAATTTCCACTGTGCAAGATGATTACCTTACAGATCTGCTGTATAATATTGTCCTTATAATTAACAACACTGTATCAGACACTTAAAAATTTAAGAGGGTAGATAGATCTCACGTGAAGTATTCTTATAACAACAGTGACAACTATAAGCAACTGTGCCTGTGCTTTCTTTACTATGACCTAGCATATTCCTTACTGTTGACCCCCAAATTCTGGGGTTCCTTATAAAGAACCAGGGGTAAAGGATATGGATCCATTCTATGTATGTACATTTCATGTTTATCATTTACACTGACAATCTTCCAACCTGGATCACCACTTTATTGCCTAGCCTAACCCCTTTATACCTCATGAAATGAAAAAATATGAACCAAAAAAACCAAAAACCAAAAACCAAAAAAACCCACACCTTTAACTGGTGTTAAAAATTCATGTTTTTAACAGAGATTCATTAGCAAAATATTCACGTAATATTATTTCAAGGGAAAATAGGGTATGTTTAACTCAATAGCCATTTGTTCAGTATCTATGATATGCATATCCCTGGGAGAAAGACAAGAAAGAAAAAAGGAAAACAATAATATATGTATTGTCAAATATCTCTTTAGCCTACTTAGCAAAAAAAAAACCATATATATATATATATATATATATATATATATATATATATATATGTACTTGAAGTCAAGACAAGAATGACAAATTTGAAACTTCTCAGCCCACAATAAAAAACAAGGAAACAGATGAAAGAGTAGAGGGCTCGAGTGTACAGAAAAATGTTAATAAAAAAAGTTATTCCAAATGAGCCCAGTATTTATCTTGGAGCTTCAAGGAGAAAAAAATGTTTTCCTAATCTCTGAGAGTAATTTCTCAAGGATGATTTGGTAGGAGAATTGGGTAAACATTTCTAAGTGGGGAATGTAGTACATAATTAATAATATTCTCATGGGCATTTTTTTTCTTGACATTATTCTGTAACAATCTTAAACGTCAAAATAGCTGTAAATACAATTTTTCTCCCTGAACCATTTGCTAATAAGTTTGTGAGATGCTGTCCCACCGCCCCGAATATGGGTATATCCTCCTACACAATCTCTATACAACCATCAGGACACTAACGCTGATTCATTATCATCATTTAAAGCTCAGATGTCATCAAATTTCACCGTCTTCCCAAATATCCTTTATAGAAAAATGATCTAGTTTCAGAGCCATGCATTGCATTTAGTTGTCACCTTTCTTTACTGAAGATTGGAGGCCAGTTATTTTATATGTCACTTTGGGTTTCTCAGCTGTTTCAAATGACTCAATTCAAGTTATGCCTTTTTGGCAGAAACACCACAGAAGTAACACTGTGTTCTTCTCATGGCATCCTATCAGCTGCCCACAATTTCAATTTGCTGGCGACCATTTTAATCACTTACTAATTGTGGTGTCTGCCAATTTTTTCCACTGTAATATTGTTCATTTTTCCTCTTGTAAATATTTCATATTTACATGTGCAGTTACATCTGTATTCATTTTACATTTGTATTACAAAACATGAGTTCACATTGATATTGCCAATTCCAGCTTGACATCTCAGGATTCACCCTGGTTGTTTTACGTTTCCACACGAATTGTTTTAACTTAGCTTCTGTTTTCCTTAATATATCCACTTATTTGATCTATCCCCAGGTATTCAGGAAATCTTCCATCACCATACTTCTTCTTTACCCAACACTCTTGTGCAAATGCCTCCCTCACTTTGCCAATGTCCTGACATGCCAAACCAGGAAGTCCCACCCAAAGATGTCTCCTTCATTTGCTTGAGCTCTGACATCCTGCTGAATCAGGTAGATACCCAATCCACCTGCTTGGGTTGCAACAGCCTGTACTAGACCACACCCCTGACGTGGGAGGGCACATCTCTCATGCTGCTGGGGATCTAACACCCTGTGCCTGGTCTGTACCAGGTGGGTCTGTACTCTTGTGGGTATGGGCATCTTTCTCACCCTATAGGGCTCTAACCACCCACTATGCACCCTGCTCCTTTCCTCCACCTGAATGTGGATGCCTACCACACTAGGTCCTGCCAATGCCTTTAGGCCTAAATTGTTTGGGAAGGGAAACAAAGAAGAAAGGGAGTGCTTATTAAGGTTTTAAAGAAATAGATAATGAAGATGTTCTATTTTTGCTTTTTGTTATGGTTTAACCTCAGGAAATTTTAAGAGTATAATACATAATAAATAATAGGAGTCCCAGAGTGATGTGTTCTAAGTGTGGTGTTTTCTGGTTGTGTAATAATTTAACTTGCCTTTGTTCCCTGTTCCTGAATCTTTGGATTTTCCCAAGTATTAGGAGTGTCTTTGCCATTCACGTTTAGTCTTGAAAGTTTGTCTTAACTGGGTGACTCACGGGGCCCTTAGATAGTTTAAACTAAAAAGATGAAGCACGATGGGTACTGGCCACCAGATAAACCAAAAATAGGATTAGGGATTTGACTCACATAAGATTTGCCTTACATCTGTGGAGGGAAGTGGGACCAGACATTAAGTTCAACCTTATGAACTTGGCCTAATGGCCAATGATTCAATTAGTTGTGCCTGTGTCCAGAACACTCAATAAAACCTCTAGACAGCAAGCTTGGGTGAGGTTCCTTAGTTGACAGTATCTGCACATTGCTGTGACAACAGGATGATCCGTCCTGACCCTATGGGGAGAAGACAACAGAAGTTTCATTTTGGAGACCCTCCTAAACCTTGTACTATGTATATCTGCCTTGAGTAGTTCTGATTTGGATACTTTTGCTACAATAAAACTGCAGTCATATGTATAGCACTTTCCTGAGTTCTGTGAAACATTCTAGTAATTACAGAATTTTAGGGGGTGGTGGTTACCCCTGAAAGTTTTAGTCAGCTGGTCAGAAGTGAGGGGGTCGGGAGACCCCTGATCTCGCAGCTACAAGTGTCTGAGGTGTGACATCAGGTTTGTGGAGGACTATGTCCTTAATTTGTGAAGTTTGGCCTATCTGGGTAGATGGAATTAGAAGTCATTTCAGTGGTAATATGAATAAACTTTATAGAATTTGACGAACACACACACACACACACACACACCACATACATATTTCTTAAAATATGCTTATCTAAGTAGACCACGTGAAAGCAATGTATTAACAAATTTTTAAATTAAAAAATGTCTGCATTCAAGAATAGATTGTAGTAGGTTGTGAAACAATGGGGAAGCACTAACTATACAGTTTTTCTCACACAAATTTCCTAACACTGCCTTGTTGCTATAGTAATTGGCTTTACAGATTAAGGAGAAATGGTGTAAATCTATGACTTCTACCAAACTCGAATGAAAGCCATTTTGGAATTAATATGATTTGCAAGTGTCTTTTGGGAACAAAGCCCAGTACATGCCTTATATACAACGTGCAGAGTTGTCTTATGGAGTTAGGGCAATATCTCTCAATCTTGGGTGTAACTTAGAATTAAAAAAAAAAAAAAGGAAAAGAAAGAAAAGCCATTAATAGTGTCCTACTCCTAGATACTCTAAATTGACGGATTTAAGTGAGAGCCTGGAGACTGCTGTTCGTTAAAAGGTTCCCTAAGTGATTCTGATGGACTCACAGGATTGAGAGGCAATGCTATACTGAAGACTAATTTCTATAATTTGTATTTTATAAATATTACGTTAACAAAATTATACTTTAGAAGGCTCATCACAGCCTATCTGGTGACTAGCAACTTTACTGTCTTATTTTGTAGGCACCAGATTGATGCTCTAAAAGAACATAAATAAACCGGGGGGGGGGGGCGCAGAAAAGGAGCAGAAAGGTAATAAGAACTGGGCATGCAGACCTGTAAGGTGATACTAAAGGTCCAGAATAACATGGACCTAATAAGAGAACGTTTAGAGCAAAATGGAAGGATGATGAGTTAATAATCTGAAAACTATCAAAAAATGTCTTTTGCAAATTTCTCATAAATTAGAAAGCTTTATACTCTAGTCAAGTGACTGTGGCACAATTATCCAAGGTTTTCATTTCAACTCAACTTCTCCATGGAATATTAACATCTTTTATATGGAATTTATATTTAATAAAATACTGGAGAAGTTGCTATCATTATAGGATAACAAATCCTGTCTATAGTGTGGAAAATGCATCATATTGACACTATCATTTATGCTGAAGGCAAATTTTACCTAAACCTCAAATTTTATTTAATGGCTAAAAGCATAACATATTATAAAAGAATAATATATAAATAAACATATATATATTTATATATTATGACACATATAAACATTAAAAGATTTATAAGAGGTCTTCCGAATCTCATAGCTTTATACTGTTTTCATATTTTATATGAAAATATAGTATGTTTCTCCATTTTATTCTTAAAACTTACAGAATTTTATAATATAAAAGTCTGTATCACACTTAATTAAAAGTGTGACACTGCACCAGGAATTAAAGACAGACCATTGAAGTAAAAATAGATCTATATATATTTACTCATCTAATTTATTAATAAGATGCCATTCAATCCATAGGAGGAAATATTTTTCTTTTCAATATAATGGTCTGGATCATTTGCATATATATATATATTTATACATGTAATAAAAAAGAATCTGGTTCCTGTCTCATATCACAAAAATCAATTTGAGAAGCCTCATACTTATTTAAGTGTAAATATTAAAACAATACAACTTACAAAGATAATATAGGACATTTTTAAAATGACTTAGGCAAAGATTTCTTCTAACACAAAAAATACTAACCATAAATAAGATGACTGCTAACTTGAACTTCATTAATGATATCATTTAATTTTATAAGATGACATTTATAGTGATGACAAAAATAAACTAAAAAGGACAAATTTAGCTTAGTTAAATTAAGGTGTAAAATCTGTAAGGTAAATATTATACATCTTTTCAAAATATTATACATCTTTTCAAAGAAACAAGTGAATGAATAAAATAATTAAATTAATGAATAAAATGTAACTAAAAAGATTTAATACTGCAAACACATATTACTAAATAAAAAATAAAGAGAAAGGACATGAAATAGACAGTATTACCTACTTATACACTTAGGCTAGCAAATATGTAAAGTAAATGTATAAATATCTCTATAGGAATGTTGGATACAAATTTAGGATAATAGTTACAGATCTAGAAAAGAGAGAGGCATTTACAAAAGGAGTGCTTTGTGGCGGAGGCTGGGTTTCTTCAATTATATTTGTTCTGTATTATCTCCAAAGATGACAATATTTGTCATGTATATTGTGTTTTCCCTACATTTTTAATGTCTGAAATATTTCTTAATAAATAATCATTTATAAAAACAAAAGGATATTGATTGGCTCTTGAGCAATTGTTAAACTGTCATTGTTACCCCCAATGTTCTTAAGCTCACCTCTATGTTAGTGAGGACCAGACATGACTGACAGTGCAAAATCAGAATAGTGAGTAGTTTCCAAAATATGGGATGTTAAAACCATATGTAAACACAATCAGTAATATTTTCAAATGTATATACATATATATAAATATAAATAAATATATATATATATACACATTATATATTCATACAAATATATATACATATATGAAAAACGCTTGATGGGATATATTTCCATATATTTATATATATTTTTATATTGTATATTGTACATTTATATATTATATCCATATATTCCATATATTTCCATATAATTAAATATACATATATTTCCATCAAGCATTTTTCATCAAGCATTTGTCTCAAGTGAGGGCAAAACTTCAGCTTCTTATGGATATAATACCAAGTTGAGTGTCTCAGGGCCCACATCACTGAGGCATACTAGAAGAGAAACAGTGTCAAAGAAGGAAATTCAATTACTGTTAGTGGTAGTAATATTCTGTGATACTACATGGGGCTAAATAATAACAACACCTTACCATTACCTTCAACTCTAAGTATTACATAGAATCTAATGAGTACATAGATATTGCAGTCAATGTTCCTTCTTCCCCTCCTCTTATTGGCTGAACACAAATTACAAGAACTTTCCAGAAATTCTTTTCGTCAGTATAGTCACTATTATTATTTTAAAATGTGAGGACTAATGCTAAAAGAAATCTGACAGGTTGTCTTTAACATGACAAAATATATCACAAAATTTACTTCACCATTACTAAGTAATTAAAATTTAGGCACTTGCAGACATATAATAGTAACAATATATAAAACTAAATTATTATTTATTAATAAAATGGACATTTATTTTGTGTTCTCAAGATGTCACCGTGAATAATTAGAGACTCCAAATTGCTTTAAAATATAATGCTGAATCCATAAACAATAAAAATACAACATAATAATCTATGCCACCATAGATAGTGAATATTATATATATAGTCTTTCTGCCTAATTAATATATCTGCCACTTAGTAACCTCTAATTCACATTATTAAACTATAAACTATTGGTAAGCTATAAAACCTAAGTAAAAATTAAAATAATCTAGCCTCCAACACATGTTAAATAATAAACAGTAAAACAGAACCACCGCATGTACATGTGCAGAAACGGACACATACACACCCACACACACAACCAGACCAAACAACCTAGATAAAGTAAAGAAGACATTTTCTATTTTTCTACAGTACTCTGTATATTTTTTAAAGTAGAGTAGTGTATTCTACTCTTGCAGTGTCATAAATAGAAAACCAGGGAAAATTAAATAGAAAATGAGCTCGTGAACTCATAAATCCTTTCAAATTTTCTCCTAATCTCTAAGTAATGTATTTGTCAATCTTTTTTTTCCAAAATGTAAACAGAGTGAAGATGCTGAGAGGAACATGCAGAATGTTCTTTAAATGATAAAACTACACATGTGCTGCCTTTAGTTCAGATAATTCCCACCTTTTGCCAACTGTGACACAAATATTGCCGCTTGTGACTAAATATCCTTTCTACAAGATTCTTCAATTGAAATAACATTCCTTCACACTGTGGGAAAAACAAAACAAACAACAAGGCATTCCCTATAGACTCTATAGGTACCAGTCCTGAATCTTTATCTATACATGTCATACCTCCTGCATGAACCAATAATACAGGAGACCGCTTTTCATAATTTTCTAGAGACACATCTTTAAAGGGTGCATCTATACTTTCCAGGCACTAGTATTTCCTCTCTCCTCCTAATATTTATGAACCATCACATATTGTAAATGTGTGTAAAATGTAAAATCCATTAACAAGTTCTTATTGCACGCTCTGAATGAGGGCAATGTAAGAGAAATTCCTGCAGAGGAAGGATCTGGAAGAGTTTATGAGGGTGGTTACTCTAAATTTACCAAGCCAATCAACCCATCAATCTCAAGTTCCAGTGTGACATTTCTGATGGACAGATATACTGGTGACACCTTTGTAAAGCAGGCTGTTATATATATACACACATATACGTACATATACATACACACGCATACATACTTCATTAGCCTCAGGAAGATAAATAGGTGAATTAGGTCCAGGCTTGAATGTTAACTCAATTTGTGTGGTTTTGACAAACCACATCTTTGCTTAGCTTCCTCATCTGACTTAAAAGAAAGTTATCCAAGATTATTTTATTCATCTTGAAATGGCAATCAACCACATTTGGTAGGTGGAAAAACAATACTTGGCTTAAAATATTTATATTCAGAATCACAGAATTCCATGAAACATGAGGTTGGGTTCTGTTGTTGTTGTTTCTTTTATTGTTCTTATTTCTTTTTTCTTTCTTTTTTTCCTACAGCATCTGCTTACAGACTAGTTTCCAAGTGTAGCCAGGAAATATGAAGACTTGGCTGAAAGAAAAGTTTATTTAGTAACTGAAAGGAATCTTTTTTTTTTATTTTTCAAATAAAAACTCATGACAAGAGAATGAAAAGCATCATGCAATGAGATAACATTGCATATTTTGCTTACAATTTTCAAATAATTGAAATAGTTTTGCTAACACAGCGTGTTTCTAGAAGACAATATCAGCATGGGTTAAAGTAACAGCTATTTAATGCAAAAAATCAAAATGTGTATATGCATGTTCTAAAATAATTCATACAATTCAAAATTTTTCTTTTAATAAACTAGACCAAATGTTTAATCAGTGGATCAAAGTCTGCCCTAATATAAATTCATATGCTGACCCTACTTTAACAACATGAAATCTGATGTTATAACTTGGAAAATACTATTCACAAATAGCAGATTAAAGACAAGGGTGACCACACTCATCACTTCCATTCAACATAACACTGAAAGTCCTGGCCACACCATCAGACAACAAAAAGAAATAAAATGTATCAAAACTGGTAAAGAAGAAGTAAAGCTTTCACTATTTGCAGATGACAAAATATATATAGATATATAGGAAACCCTAAAAACTCCACAAAAAATTACTAGAACTGATAAATGAATTCAGTAAGAACACAGCATACAAAATGAATACATAGACACCTGTTGCATTTCTACACATTAATGGTGAAGCAGCAGAAAGAGAAATTAAGAAAACAACTGCATTTACAATTGAACCAAAGTAATAAAGTACCTTGGAATAAACTTTACCAAGGTAAAAGATCTGTACTCTGAAAGCTATAAAACATTGATGAAAAAAAAAAAAATGAAGATGACACAAAGAACTGGAAAGACATTTCATGCTTATGGAGTGGAAGAATATTGTTAAAATGTCCATACTACCCAAAGCAAGCTACAGATTTAATGTAATTCCTATCAACATACCAAAAGCATTTTTCACAGAGCAAGAACAAACAATCTTACAATTTGTATGAAACCACAAAGACCCCAAATAGACAAAGCAATCTTGAAAAAAAAAGAAGCAAAGCTGGAGGCGTTGCAACCTGACTTCAAGTTACATTATGAAGCTATAGTGATCAAGTCGTTACACAAAAATACAAAACAAACATACAGACCAACTGAAAAGAACTGAAATTGCAGAAATGAACCCACGACTATGTGAGCAATTAATCTTTGACAAAGCAGAAAGGAATACCCAAAGGAAAACAGTCTCTTCAACAGATGGTGTTGCGAAAAGTGGACAGCAACATGCAAGAAAATGAAACTGGACCTCTTTCTTACACCACACACAAAAATAAACTCAAAATGGATTAAGGACCTACATGTGAGACCTGAAACCATAAAAATTTTAGGACAGAGCACAGGCAGTAATTTTTCTGACATTAACCATAGCAACATTTTTCCAGATAGGTCTCCTGAGACAAGGGAAACAAAAGCAAAAACAAACTAATGGGACTCCATCAAAATAAAAAGCTTCTGTACAGCTTCTGTACAATCCCCAAACTAAAAGATAACCTATTGAATCGGAGAACATATTTGCAAATGACAATAATGATAAACAGTATCCAAAATATAAAAAGTACTTGTATAACTCAACACACACACACACACACACACACACACACACACACACACACACACCAAGTAACCCAATTAAAAATGGGCAGAAGACATGAACATTTTTCCAAGAAGACATACAGATGACCAACAGACACATGAAAACATGCTCAACATCACTCATCATCAGGGAAATGCAAATCAAAACTACAAGGAGATATCACCTCACACCTGTCAGAATAGCTAAAATCAAAAACAAGAAACAGCAAGTGTTGGCAAGAATGTGGAGAAAACAAAAATTCTGTGCACCATTGTTGGGAGTGCAAACTGGTGCAACCACTGTGTGAAACAGTATGGGGGTTCTTAAAAAATTAAAAACAGAAATACTATATGATCCAGTAAATTTACTACTGGGTATTTGCCCAAAGACAACAAAAACACGAATTCAAAAGGATAGATGAACCCTATGTTTATTGCAGCATTATTTACATTAGTCAAACTATGGAAGAAGCCCAAGAATACATTGATAGATAAAGAAGATATGGGGTGTGTGTGTGTGTGTGTGTGTGTGTACATGTACAAATGTATATACATACACACACTACAATATTACTCAGCCATCAAAAAATGAAATCTTTCCATTTGCAGCAACATGGATGGATCTAAAGATATAATGCTAAGCAAAATAAGCCAATCAGAGAAAGACAAATACCATATGATTTCACTCATATGTGGAATTTAAGAAACAAATGAACAAAGGAGGAAAATACGAGATAAATCAAAAACCACTTTTCATATAAACAACAAAGAGATGGTTAGCATACGGGAGGCGGGTGGGGGGATGGGTGAAATAGGTGATAGGGATTAAGAGTACACTTATCTTGATGAGCTCTGAGTGATGTACAGAATGGTGGTATCATGATATTGTATATTTGGAACCAATATAACACTGTATGTTAGCTACACTGGATTTAAAATAAAACAGAATAATAATTCTTATTGTAAAATATAAAAACCTAATATTTTTTTAAACAGTAGTTGATGAGTGGAAAATAAAATTCCTCCTTACCATTGTATATGCACAAATTTTATCTAACATTTAAAATATGACAATGTGCTTAAAGCAAAAAAAAAAAAAGACTGCAAGTGAAAATATGCAGAAACCACTATAAAAAAAAGAAAGTGATAGGGGCACCTGGGTGGCTCAGTCGGTTAAGCATCCAGCTTCAGCTAAGGTCATGATCTCACAGTTTGTGAGTTCGAGCCCTGCGTCGTGTTCTGTGCTGACAGCTCGGAGCCTGGAGCCTGTTTCGGATTCTGTGGTCTCCCACTCTCTCTGACCCTCCCCCGTTCATGTTCTGTCTCTGTCTCAAACATAAAAAATTAAAAAAAGAAAAGAAAAGAAAAGAAATTGATAAAGTCTCAAAATAGTTAAGATTTTAGCCTGGTATTGAAGTAGTTTATGGCAGAATAGAACTATTTTTCTTCTAAGTCTATTGTGTGCTTAACATTAGGCAGCTCATCAAATTCTAACTAAATGCAATATATATTTAACAAATTAATTAAAATTGGAATAAGATATTTGAAAGCTCCAAGAATTCATTCATGTATAACATTTATTATTAGCAATAAGTACTTTTAATATTTTTTAATAAATGGAACATAAATTCATAAAAAATATCAGTCACCCCTCCATACCAATTTATCATGGATCTGTTGCACCCTGCGATAAATAATTTACACTCTACTTCACATCCATACAAAAAGGAAAATTGTCTTTCATATCACACCCCAGATTTCACATACTGTTTCTGTGCACTCAACTACTCTTAATACTGCTCAACACACTACTCATCAGGCTTTATAGAAAAGGCTTTAGGAGAGAATCATCTAAATCAGATATGAACCACCCCATAGCACTCCAGAGTGATTAAAGTGAAAGTTTAGGGCAACCTTAAAAACTGAAAAGTAAACCCCAAGTCTGTAACTTTGAGGATATGTATTGTAATGAGGATAAAGTGTTCTTAAACATTTTGTTTTGATGGTGGTAGAACTCAGAAATCTTGCCTCATGTTTATGTTTGCCTAGAAGTACTCATATGTCAGCCTCAAATATTCACCACCAGGTAAGGCAGAGGCCTACTTAACTTTCATGCTTTAACTTTATGACACTCTCTCCTGGGCCCATGGTAAAAAAGAAAAAAAAATCATTCTTTTTATTTATTTATTTATTTATTTTTTTAATGTTTATTTATTTTTGAGACAGAGAGAGACAGAGCATGAACGGGGGAGGGTCAGAGAGAGGGAGACACAGAATCTGAAACAGGCTCCAGGCTCCGAGCTGTCAGCACAGAGCCTGACGCGAGGCTCGAACTCACGGACTGTGAGATCATGACCTGAGCTGAAGTCGGATGCTTAACCGACTGAGCCACCCAGGCGCCCCATAAAAAATCATTCTTATTCACTATTCTCAAGTGATGTTTTTGAGAGTCAAGGCTCAAATTTTTATATTTACTCAAACCTAAAAAACCAGGCAACAAAATGACACATGCTAAAATGAGAAATGGAAATATTCAAAACTTTCTCACAAAGTACTCAAATGTCCATCAATCCTGACAATGGCAAAATTCACATACATATAATATATATGTGAAAATACATATACATGCACTTGTCCATATAATCAATATCACACTGGAAAGAAGGGAAAACACTATTAAATATCAGTCATAGGTAAGTAAATGAAAATCAGCAAAGAAAAAGGTAAGAAACTAAATAAATTGATTCATAAGATAAGCATAAATTAAAAGGAATAACCTACCCAACTTAAAGACGGGGTTGCAAAACATAATAAAGAGGATGAGAAGACTCTGGTAAACAAACACAAACTACTATCTTACATTTAAAAAGGCCAGGTATCTATGGCAAATATTTGATTGCCATACTTGGATTAAAATGTTTTTTAAAATTTATTACTTAAGAAAATTTTCACCAGAATCTACACATTGCATCAGTAAAATGAAAATGAAACTTTTCCCATCTAAAAATACCACAAAAAATAATATTTGTATAAATCTACATGAAAGATACTGATGAATCATTTAGAGTAAATACATCACTACAAGATCTCTGACAATGACAGAATGTGTCTCAAATAAGTAGAAATACGTAATTGCAGATACTAACAGAAACAATGTAAAATCATATAAAGTGTTGCAAACAGGAAAAGTACTTCTTTAGTGTTCAAGTCGAACAAGTTGCTTAAAATTGTATGCACATTATTTTCTCATAATGATCAACACAGCATCCGTGGACATATTTTTGTTAGGTGACAGAGCCTAAAAAATTGTTTTATGAGCCTAAAAATCGTTTAAATATTATGACAGAAGTCAATGTGTAATATCATGTGTTATCTTTGTCCAACTATACAACATTTTAAATGGCATTTTAAATAACAGATGCCACTGAACTGATGATATTAAGGGAGAAGACCTGATTTAAACAACTCCCTCTGATATTTCTGCATATATTTTAAAGCTGCATATATTTTTAAAGCTGATTTATATTGAAAATCACTTTAATACACTATTAAGACAAACACAAAAGCATCTGAAATGAAAGAAGGTCAAAGTTAGGTGACTAGTAGATAGAAATGTCAGAATGAAAAGTTCAAAATCCAAAGCTGACCATAATACTAGTGCAAACAAGAGGAAATATAATTAATGTGCTTGAAGCAATTTAGCATCATGAAGAGCTTTTTGGAACCATCTCATCAAACACAATGCTATTTAATTATCAGAACAGTAAGAGATTTCCCCCAAGACACTGCATTAAATATGTCTCTACCAAATAAACCCTGTCATATCTTTTCTAGCTCTTAGATTTTTCCCTAATCTCTTTCATAAGTTTACCCTTTGAATTTCCTCCCTCCCTCTTCCTGCTTCCCCACCCCTGCTAGACAACTGCTAATTAAAATGAACACAGGTAAATCAAGGTAGACATTTTCAAAAGAGGGGGGCTGTAATAATGAGGACCTGTGTTACACAATCACACTAACAGAAGTCTTAAGATCTGAAGCATTCAAATTAAAATAAACTCCTTGAAATATATCAATCTACATTTCCAAAATGACTTTTAAAATGAAGCGTGCTGCTTAGTGCTCCCTTGTAGGTTGTATTAACAAAAGCTTGTATTATTAACAAAAGCTTGTAAGCTTTTGTACAAATTAGTAAAATTTTCTTAAAAAGTCTTTCCTAAATTGTCACAGTAGTTATTTTAATGTAGACATACCTTGTGCTCAAACATTTTATAAGTGTAAGTTATACTGTAGGTGTTACCATAATTGGAGAAAGAGCACACTCAATTATTATATTTTGTTGTTTATCTTACCAGTTCACTCAAAGGTGACCATTCTTTTCATTAAAGTTACTGAAACTATACATGGCTTCTATAGTGTCTCAGATATCTGTATGTTTGATGAAATCTAATTGTGATTTTTCAGCCTCAGGATCAGTCAAGTCTTGACAAAACAGCATATTTATAGCCAGAAAAAGACTGACAGAACAAACACATGCAAATAGAACCTTAATTCCTGATAATGACAACAGTTTACCTTTTTATATTCACAGTTGTTTGATAATACATATGTGATATTTTAGCATACACAATGGGTTGTGCATATTCTAACATGTATTAATATACTTCAGCTCGGGGTGACTGGGTGGCTCAGTTAAGCATCTGACTTCGGCTCAAGTCATGATCTCGCAGGTTGTGAGTTTGAGCCCCATGTCGGGCTTTGTGCTTACAGCTCAGAGCCTGGAGCCTGCGTGGGATTCTGTGTCTCCCCCTCTCTCTGCCTCTCCCCACTCACAATCTCTCTCTCTCTCTCTCTCTCTCTCTCTCTCAAAAATAAACATTAAGAAATGTAAAGAAAATAATATTTCAGCTCATGTAAGTTTAATATGTAGAAAACAACTTGTATCTATCACTCCTAATTCTTTCAAGAAATATTTATTTAATGTCTAATATGTGGCCAGGTAATGCTAGGCACTGGAATTAAAATGTAGAGAAAGACAATTTTTTTTAATTTTTTTAAATTTACATTTATTTATTTTTTGAGAGACAGCACACAAGTTGGGGAGGGGCATACAGAGAAGGAGATACAGAATCCGAAGCAGGTTCCAGGCTCCGAGCTGTCAGCACAGAGCCCAACGCAAGGCTCGAACTCACAGACCATGAGATCCTGAGCTGAAGTAGGACGCTTAACCAACTGAGCCACCCAGGCACCCTCAGACAATTTCTAATTGTATTAGCTTTCTGGGGCTGCCATAACAAATCACTAAAAATGAGGTGACTTACAACAACAGGAATTTATTCTCTCACAGATCTGGAGGCCAGAAATCCCAAATCAAAGTGTTGGCAGGGCCACGTTATCTCTGGAGGCTCATTACTGCTTTGCCTCTTCAAACTGCTTGGCTTACCCTTCATCATTCCAATCTCCGCCTCCATCTTCACATTGCACCTCCTTCTTCTGTCTATATCTTCTCTTCTGTTCATCAAATCCCTCCCTCCCTCCCCCGCCACCACCATCATGTTGTGTGTCTTTTATACAGATGCTTGTCACTGGATTTAGGGCCTAAAAGGAAAATCCAAAATGTAGCTCAAGATCCTTCAATTAATTACATCTACAAAATTCTTCCTCCAAATAAGGTAACATTCACAAGTTCAAGGAATCAGTACATGGACAAACTTTTTGTGGGGAGGAGGGCACCAGATGACCTATTACTAAGCTCAGAAAATTTAATGATTAATGGTGAATAAACGACTTAATCACGTAGTTAACATACAGACTGGTAAGTTTCATTATAAGGGCAGAAAAGGAAAGTTTTTCTTAGGAAACACTCAGGTAAGGTACCCAACTCAAGCTTGAGCGATCAGGGGAAGTTTCCCAGAAAGAATCTGAAGAAAAGTAGAAATTACCCAGGTAAGACTGAAGATAAACTACATGCAAATTCCCACAGGGGAGAGAACATGATATTCTAAGGAATGAGAGAGAAATTCAGAGTGTCTGGAGCACAGGGAATCTTGGCAGTAAAGTAGTGAGCAGTTGGGTTCATCAAGGAGAGTTTAACACAGTAAAGCCATATTAAAGAATTTCAACTTTAACCCAAAGAAATGGGAAACCAATGAATAGACTGACAAATGGCCATGGTCTGTCCAGTTAGGCACTGGGATAAAAAATCTGGCTGCTCTGAGGGTGGACTGGAAGACACGCTGGAGGCAGGAATATCAGGTTGGGGGTCTTTCCCAGAAATCCAGTGAAGTGTTCATGCTGGTTCGTCCCAACCAGTGCGGTGGCAATGGGCATTAAGAGATGTGGATGATTTCAAGAGAGATGTTTTAGGAAGAATTGCTAATGCTTAGATCAACTGAATTTGAGAGGAAACATAATGAAGGTACCAACTGTACTGAAAACCCGAATAGATGATGGTGTACTTCATTTAGATAAGAGACACACAGGGAGAGCCAATTCAGGGAGTGGAAGAGAAAAGATGGATTTCATTGCAGACATTTAAGGCTTAAAACATGTTTCTAGATTTCAGATTGGTGTGTGGAGTGTGGATCATGTGCATAGAGGTAAAGGCAAATTAGACATAGTAATTTGGGAGCCATCCATTTAAATTCAATAGGTGCAATTACGAGGGGCTGGGTGAATTGTCCCTTCCCACACACCCCTCTGCCGAGAATGCAGACAAGATGTAACTGCAGAGAACCTCAAGAAAATAGCATTTTAAGGAAAAGAAGTAGGAGTCTATAAAGACACTGGTCAATGTGACTGTGCACGGGTGATGGCTGGGAGGGACCATGGGGATAGAAGAATTAAAAGGGGAGTTTGCACAGTGAAGCCTAAACTACCAGTATAGAATCAGTGTACGTGTTCCTATTCAGCCTTCTTGCTTGTTTCCCAAAGCTGCTTTTTCCAACCTCTTCTCTCTTTTAAGTCTCCTTACTCTGATTGTATCAGGTAAGAGAGTTTAGTTAAACTCTATCAAGTAGTATGACTAATGAGAAGTGTTTCTGGTATTAACTACCAGTGACAAGGCCGGATAGGAGCTACTGCAGATTAGAGGAGTTGGAATCAGCCTAAGGTACACAGAAGCAGAAAGTCAGGAAGGAGACGCATCAAGTTTTGTGGTTAAGAGGAGACACACAAGGCAGTAGTTAAAGGGGTGTGTGGCAGGGGGGTGATGTCTATGCTTTTCTCTTGCTCCCTGCACTCCTCCAATAGTGAGAGAAATCTGAGAAAGTTTAAATATTGATGTGAAGGATGGATCAGAAAGGAAAAGACTAAAAATCAGTGAATGAGAAAAAAAGAACAAAACAAAAACACAACAAGTCTATGTGAAATTCCTAACAAAATGTTGTGGTCTACAGTCTGGGTAAACAGTCCTTATGTATCCTAAAACAAGGGGCATTTTTCCACAGTGACAGGAGGCAAGTAGAGACCTGGGAAATAACTGCAAGTAATTTTCCTGGTTTTATGGCATAAAGTCTTGGTTCTCCTAGTACGAAAATACTATGCGGTCAGTGAAGAATGAGGCCAGACTATCTACGGAGCATGATAACAGAGGTGGTGGCAAGGGAGATTTGACAACAGACGAGAAGGTTGGGAAAAGCAGCTTTAGAAAATGGGAAAAAGTGCGGAGTGGAAAAGCATAGAGAGATTCACTACTAGTAGTTTTGGCTTCATTGTGCAAGTTTTTATTTTTAACTTACGCAAGATCGTCTCCCTTGAGGTGACACAACTAAGCAATGTTTACCTTCTGATGGCACAGTATGAAATAAGGTGTCAGCTCCCAGGATTACAAACAAAACGACAGCAACACAGATCAACAGCAGAAGCCTTGAGCTAAAAACTATTTCTCACATCATACACATTTCAATAATTGAAAATGCAGTTAGGTTCAATAGAACCTTTTTTTTTTTTAAATATACTGCAAAAGACTCAAGCTTTTCGAGTTTGAAGTCTTTCGTCTATTCATAGGGCCAATAACTGATCAAATCGATTTCCACTTGAAATGTTTCTTTAAGGAAAATGTTAAAGGAAAAAGGGAGGACAATGGGCTCTGAGCAGAAAAAAAGGAGGGAAGAGGGGGGCAACATGATAAAGTAGTTTGTATTTCTACCCGTCCTTGAATAGTATCCCTTTGGCCTCTCTGATGCTTATCTTTCCCTCCATATTTCATATATTAGGACTCAAGATCTCTGCCTAAAAATGCTAAGGATCATGCAGAAAATGTAATTTCCTTCAGTTGGTGAAAGAAAAATTGGAAGTTTCTGTAGAAGTCAAGAGGGGGAAACAATCTCATTACATAGTTGTTAATCTGACACCCTTCTGTTAGGCTACCTAAATAAATGATAAAGTTCACTCAGCTAGGGAATGAGAGCATTTTCACCTCCCCTCACCACGGAGTTTTCTACAGCTTTCTATTCCTCTGTCTTTCAACCAGTTCTTTTCTCTGATGCACTAGGAGTGAGATAGCATTTCCTTTGTCAAGTTCTCTACTCCGGGCTCAAACAGCATCATTCAGAAGCAACCAGAACAATAATGTTAAAATTCAAGTTATATAAAATAATAAAATAAACTATTCAGCCCTGAAGACATTTTTAGATAATCCTTTATGGAAGTTCAGACTTAATGACATAATTTATAAGATAGTTTTTTATCCCTTGAGGGCAAAATACACATTGAGAAATCAACACCATGTGAAGAAAACAGCACAAAAAAAAAAAAAAATATGAGGGGAAAGGTCACCATGACAGCATCGTTGCTGACTGCATATGCGGGAAAGAACTAAATTCTCTGTTGAAATTTAGTTTGCTTCTGACATGTATGACTATGTGAGCCCTTGCTTCAAGTTAGAAAAACTTTTAAACTAAATGCTATATTATTTCCATATGGGCTACTATAAGTAAAACAAACAAACAAACAACACACACACACACACACACACACACAAGAAAAGAAGTTAAAGAAGTTAAAGATACTCTGAACATTTTTTAATGTTCAGACACACACACACACACACACACACACACACACAAGAAAAGAAGTTAAAGAAGTTAAAGATACTCTGAACATTTTTTAATGCAGATTTTTATATACCCTCATGATGGGTCTACAAAAGAAATGGTGTGTAAGAACATACTTTTCCTTCTTTTTTATCTCATCTCAATTCCCTAGAATTCTAAAAGATAATAATAGCTAATACTAAAATGGCTTGCTATGTGCAATCCAGTTTCCCAAACATTTTGAGCACATTAACCTATTTAACCCATATATCGATTTAATCAAATAGGCACTACTTTTTATACCCATCTTAGAAATGGCAAATCTAAGATCCAGAAAAGATAAGCAACTTGTCCCAGGTAGCAAATAACAGAGTTGGAATTGAAACCAGGCAGCCTGGATCTCATATCCAAGCCCTTAGCCGCTGTGTATATTTCCTTACATTGCTGAGTTAATATATACTTTCTTGTGTTGCTATGGTCCAGGATGTGTCCAATGTAGTTACATTACATGGTAAATCCTAGACAGTCCAACACTTCAATATTAATAGAATAATCACTGTAAGATCTTCACAAATTTTGAAAAATCTCTTCACTTTTGCCTATAGGATAGTAATATTCCATGTATCATGAATTTGCTGTGACTATTTAAGAACAGCTTAACATGGTGTCTGGCACATGGTAAGAAATTATAAATAAATGTTGCTTTAACTTTCATTATTAATATGTTGTCTTTTATTCTTGCTTGTACTCTAATGTTTGGATCATAATGATTTCATTACTTTTATTATTCATCTACTATCTTGAAATTCTTGGCAATTGAATACCACTATCTCCTCATCCTTGTTATAAATATTCCTCCACTGCCCCATCCCACTATGTATTCTTAACCAATTGCTTTTTTTTATTTTGCTTTGCACATCTGTTCATTGCCTGCATTTATTTTGACAGGTGCACGGCTGCCTTATTGACCAGGCAGCTACGCGGTTTCTTGACATTCCCATTCAGTATTATAGTCTTCGATCTTTATTATAGGATTACATATACTATGATAAACATCTAATTAACTATCATCTATCTAGATATTATAGATATGTATCTATATTATACCCTTTCACACTTTGCAGAACATTTCACAAATGTTCAATTACTTTTCCAAATTAGCAGGATACTTGTAATAGGAAAAATCTCAGACTTCTCTGCCAAACTATAACAAGCACAGGCTCTATATTTACCTTTCAGATCCTAACAAACTTTTCAGCTTCTCTCCTTCTGCTCTGTTTTCATCTATCTTCATTGTCCTTGGGGACTGGCCCCTCACCCTCCCACGGCATCAGCCTTCTTCTGGCTTCTCTTGTTTGCTGTCAACCAGGACCCTACATTCAGCTGTTTGTATCAATGCTAGCCCCAACAATACTTATTCTCTGTCCTATAAAATATTTTAGTTGTATGCTTAGAGTTCTCATTTAACCATTTACAATTTTGTTCCTACCTCTATCATTGTGTGTAACTACAATGAAGACAGTATCAGGGACTATCAATCCCAGTCACTTCTTCAAAGTCCTCACTTGCCTTAAATTATGTGACTGTTAACACTGTTCATCAGTTTTCTTTTTATGAATCCAGAGTGCACAGACTCAAATTCTGTCTTTGTGCCTTATGTAACTGTGTATTGAGCCATTCAGAAGGACCTATCTCAATGAATTGTTGAAAGATTAAATCAGTAAATGTGCAGGAAACAATCAGGACCACATAAATATCACACAATAACTGACATTTCTCTAATGTCTTCTAAACTATATATAACTGAAACATGTATTTCTTATAAAACAATTTAATCCATCCCTAAATTATGGGTGTGTGCATGCCTTTTCTTAATAGCAGATTGTAAGCGAATTGAAAACAGATTTATCTCTTAATCACTTACTTGCCACAGGGAGTAGCACAGTATCATGCACATAGCCAATAAACATCTATTTTATCAATGATAAATTAACAGGGATATGTTTTTATATTTTATTATATTTTTACTGGGTGTGCCCAATATTAAGCTTACTCACTACTTTCAATGAATATCCTAAAAACTGAGAAAAAGGTAGCAATGCTGTTTGTTTAGCTTCCCTTGAGTATTTACTATGCATCAGACAATTTACATATATTAATCCAATTGGTTTTCTCTGCCATGTTTTTATGAGAGAATATCTGTGTTAACATATGAAGTCCTGAGGTTCAATAATGTTAAGTGACTTGCCCAAGATGATATACTTTGGGAAGTGGTGAGCCCAACATTAGAAACTGAAGTATCTGCCTTTCCCTCAGCCTCATCCCAACCCTGTCTAATTTTGGTAAAAAGATGCAGGTCTGTATTCTCCTCCTACAGGAATGAAGCCCTGTCTAGTGGGTTCAGAGACCAACCATATCATTCTCTCCCTTCTCTACATGCCCGTGAAACATACAGAAAATTCTACCATTTGGTGCTCGTTTCTTTGTTTCATGATTATAAATTTTACCTCACCGATTTTCTATTTAGAAAATTAAAAACAGGCACATACAATATGCTTTCTCTGTGTCTCCTAATTCCACGGAAGGGAATAATAAATTCTGTACAGTGGCTTCATGATTTTGATAGTTTCTATTCTCCTTTTAATTCTTTTTTCTTCAGAATAATTCAATCTCTCTCATGACCAAGATTTAAACAACAAAAGTAGTTCTCTGATTCTTGTTTGTAATTAATGTAGAGAAAACAAAATGTCTCGACGTGAGGCATGGGCTTTATCTGTTATGGGAAATGAAAGGGGTCACTACAAAGAATTATTACTTACAAAAATCTCTTCTATTAAATGCTTCAATTTTTTAATAACTTTGAATGCAATATACCAAAAAATTTAGTCATTTTTTGCAATAAATGATTATATGAAAAATAAAATTTACAACCTGTCCTTAAGCACTGGAACAAAAAAATTACAAAGAAAAAGCCCTTTTATTTTCTAGACCTTATTCATGTGAACAGTCCCTCCTTTCCAGATTTAACACATCAATGACAGTCCTGTACCATATTCATTGTGCTGCTGTGCTCTCTTAACATCACCTTGAGAAGAAAAACCATCTGTAAATATTTGTTGAACAAACACTAATCTCCTTGCTAAAGGCAATGGTTGCTTATAAATGATCACACTATGTATAACAATAATCTATATTCATTAACCCTTATTGCCTGCTGTTCCAGATACTAAGCATTGGTCCTCACTGTAACACTGCAAGAAAAGTACTGTCATTCCCAGTTGACTTCAGAGAAAACTGATTTGGAGAAGATCAGTGACGCTGAACCCCACCGAGGGTGAAGTTCTGGAACCAGAATCTGAACCCTGACAATTCGGTGCCAGAGCCACCGTCCTTACGTATTGAAGGAGAACAAGCCAGTACGGAAATTCTGATATTTCTCCTAAAATTAAGTTCAGTTGGATTCTTTTGCTGAGGAGATATGCCAAAAATATGGGAAAAGGAAAGCCCAACTTACTCAAACTTGGGTGGCGGCCCTGACGATGCGTTCATTTTTATTATGATAAAACAGTTCAAAATGATTTGTAATAAAATTCCCCGTCTCTGGCTTTCTAGACTTCGAGTACTGAAAATAACATTCCATGAGTAATTGAGCAATAAATTTAAAATTAGCCTTCTCAGCCCTCATCGAGACACCAGTACTCCTTGCACCAGACAGCTGAGAGCCACCGCCATCCTCTATGGCACCCATGACAGGGTTGATTCTATTACCAGATACCAAACAGATCACCCTGTTTATAATCCATGCAACTCTAACCAGGCTAAATCCTTGCTATGAGTGTCACACTTGCAAAACAAATGTAAGTACTTCTACACACAGAGGCATTTTCTTTATTTCTCTCCATGCCTTCCTAGCATTATACTGATAATGATTTAAATGATGCTTCCAACTCGGTTGACTAACAGCTTTTTTATGGATTCAAAGCAATGGAAAAAGCATAAAGTTACAAAAGTAAGTGAAAAAACCTGCAGAAAATGAAACAATTGGGGGGATTTTTTTCCTTATAAGTGAGGCGATGTATGTGGATATGTGTTGCTAAATGAATAAGTGAAATGAATACTTTGAAAGTACAGCTACTCCAGCCCACATTTCCCCCCATCACACTAGAAATCGAAGAGTTGGAGAAAACATTCATGTGATTTGCCTTTAGCCCTAAATACACCTTTATTTTTTCACCCTCCTTCTGGCCACCCAAGCTGGAGTTTGATAGTAACAGACATCAGCATATTAGTGAGGAATAGTGGTGGTAAGCATGTTCTTGAACATTCGTGGATGCCCTGTGTCTTCTTTACAACCCTTAAATAAACCCAGTATACATATAAGTATGTGTGTGTCTATATATCCTCGGTGGAACGATAGTTTTTATTTTGTTGTTGTTGTTGTTGCTGTCATCGTCCCTTCAAGAATTACAACTACATTGAGATAACTTACGAATTGTCATCTTCATATGGAGAACAAGTATCCAGTTTATGAGTATGTCTTTACCTTTACTATCATCCTGAGAACCTCCTATTTCGTGGCACATTTGCACCTTTGATTCTGTAAAGGTACTTGTGTAAATACATGTGAACATGAAGTAAAGAGAACAACATGGTCCTGTCAGACAGTTTTAAGAATTAAAAGTATCCAGGGGCGCCAGGATGGCTCAGTCGGTTAAGCGTCCGACTTTGGCTCTGGTCATGATCTCACGGTTTGTGAGTTCCAGCTCCGAGTGAGCCTCTGTGCTGTCAGCCTCGGAGCCTGAAGCCTGCTTCAGATTCTGTCTCCCTCTTTCTGTTCCTCCCCCCCGCTCGTGCTCTCTCTCTCTCTCAAAAATAAATAAAGTTTAAAAAAAATTAAAGAAAAAATAGAATCGAAAGTATCCAGTGCTCACCTCTTCATCATCAGTAAGCCAAGCAAATGAGAAATGAGTAACTGCTGAGACAAAGCACAACCTCGTGGGCTTCCAGACCCTACTTACACCTGCCTGAGGTTTTTTCTGAATTTAATCTGTGTCCGCTCCTTTAGGTTATTCTTGATGTACCTTAGCTGACTTTGATCTGTATACAAATGTTACAAGCAGAGACACAGTTGCAAATTTCCTTAAAGGTGGTGGCCACTCCTGACGAAACTTAAAAAAAACAAAAAACAAAAAACCTCAATTCTCTTCTATATGCTACTTAAGCACCCAAACTTCCTTACCCTTTTCCCTGCATTCCACTCTTGGTTTCTTTTATAGAATTAAAAAAAAATAAAAAAAATAAATTTACAAGAGGCTAATTGATTCTGCACAACTTATCCAACACAGCAATGAACAAGAGAAAAACCTATCTAATTTTTTACCAGATTGTGAACAGAAGACTGTGTTTCACACAGTCTCCCAGGAGGCAAGGTGATGAACTAATCATGTTGCGATCTACGAGGTCACAGCAAATAATTAAGACACTTGTTACAGTGGTCTGTGGGGTGCGATCCTGTAGCGAGTCAGAATGGATTTTCCATAAATTCAAGAAAAGGTCCTTTAAAATCCTAATTTAAAACACTACATTTTTGCTAATTAAGAGCAGTGTGGCTCAAACTAATGCATCATTTTATATCTAGTGTATTGATAATCCTGAGTGCAGGAAGACGGAAAACCTTAAATTTTCTCGCCTGTCCTTAGTTAGCTCTTCCAATATCTGAGGTGTTTGCTGGAAAAGAAACACAGACACACTCTACAGCTTTAGTGATCAGCATGACAAAGGAAAGCAAGGCAGCCTGCATACACTATCAATTATCTGACATCTTCACATCATACAACAGGTTTAAAATGCCACAGGAAAAAAGGATGTTCTTAGCCAAAAGAAAGAATCCCCTCAAAGTGTGGTGCAAATTAACATTAGAAGAGTTGGTCAAAGATGCTGAGCAATATTTCAGGAGAGGTTTTCTTTTGTTTTGTTGTTTGTTTTTTAATGAAGGTGAAGTCCCACATCTGTCATGGACAACTTACATGTGGCTCTGACTACAAACAAAATATTACCACACAGTACTTTCCATGCCCAGGATGTGAGCTCAGGACTTCACATTACCTGAAGTGGCAAGCATGATTAGCCCTATTTCACCACCTGGGATTCTGAAGTACAAGAAATGAGAAGGTTCCATAGTTTAAAAGTGACTTGAGCATCTAGTTTTTGGTTTTGGTTTTATTTGTCAATGTGGTAAAAAAAATCTAGGGCAAACATAAGTTTCTAAAATCATTCTGAATAATTCTGAAAAAAATTCTGCTTTAAAATTCAGGAATTCTGACTCTAGTTGTTTAATTTCAAAAATAATTTACAAAAATATTGCAAGATCTTTTTCATATTCTGAGCATTCTTGTATTATTTTTGCAAGTCATATTATCTGTAACTTTGTTGCTAAATTACAGCTACTTTTTTTAATTAAACTTTTTAATGTATTTGGGGAAAAAAGTGTTTTGGGGGTATTTTTTTTTTTTACTTATTATTGTATAAGCAATTAGGAAGAAAGGCACAATGCTGGATGAAGTAGTTTTGCTCTAAAACATTGTTTTTGTTCTATGTATCACCCTAATGCACAGCTTAATTATGATCTAAATATATAACTTAAATGCAGCTGAAACCAGAGAAGAGTCGCAATTCAAATTTTAAGAAAAAAGTGAAATGAAAAATTACTACACATTAATCATATGACAATCATCCTCAACTAAATATCATATGCATTATCAATAGATTACTGTATGTATTTCTAAAGAAAATAAAGGAAATAATTCTATCATCCCAATAACAGCAAAAAAGTGACAAATTCAACTGAAAATAACACGACAATCATTATTGATAAATATAAACCAAAACCACAATATATTTTTAAATTTTTCTAAAACCTTAAAAAAGTCAAAAGCATAAACATTAATTTCAGTAACTTGATTCCAACTTTGCAGAGCCCACATTTTAATTAAACAATAAAACCCACATTTTAATTATTGCCTTATTGACATTATTTTTTCAATCCCCTTTGGTCATGTGAGAGAAAAGAGAAAAAAAAACTTTTAGAGGAATAATCTGGGAATTTTTATTTCGTATTTTTTCTCTTTTCCACATCATAGATGGAGCCAATGTTCAACTATTACGGGAATTATCGTAAATATTATTCTAAACGTGAAATGACAATAAATACAATTAACTTGTAATAGTATAAAACTGAGAAAAAATGTGGAAAGTATTAAACTTTAGTTTAGCATGAAAATTATATATAGTTTCTATCAGCATTTTCTGTTTACCCTCACTTTGTCTCAGTTTATCTTATAAATACATTTCATACTGCATAGACAGACAAACCATTAGTGATGTGCTCTGATAAAATACAAATTAGAAGAATTTAAAAAGTATTAGCCATCCTATGATTTTCAATTCCCATAAATTATTTCCCTGCAGGTCACTGTAATAATTAAACTATTTAAAACAGTAAAGGTTTTCAGTTCTCGTGACCAGCACATCACAGTTAGAACCAGAACTGCTGTTTTACGCAGAAGTGCTTTAAAAATAGACCGCTCACGTAGGCACGTGACTTGTTTTGAATAGCTTCAGTACTTACTGCTGTCAATGCCTCAATCAGCACATTATCCCTACCCTCATGATTTTACAACTTAGTGATAAATATAGTAAAAGATGGCTTTTGAAGAACATTTTAGCAATTAACCATGAAATAGTCTTTTTAGAACAAATTGCTAAATTTAAATAACACATTACCCAATAGTCAAATTACATGCTTCAGTTGGAAACCTGGGTGTTTGGCGGGCTTAGTAACATTGATTTATAGATACATTAGCAAAATATTATTTCACAATATTAGCCATGTTAATTCATCACTGCAAGTCACTTTTTATTTGGCCGAGTGTGTATATATACATATCACATATACATACATATGACTTAACTCTTACTTATCCAATACTTGTATAATGATGTCAACTATCCTAATTTTCTTTCCAATTATATTTAATAATGGAATAAAACCAAGAAAAGCCTATCTTTTTCTGTTTTACAATGATTTCTTTCAGTAAGTGATAATTTCTACCTTTTAAATTTTGTTTTTATAAGGAAATATTACTTTTTAAAACTCTCAGGTTAAATACTACTAAAGTACGTGACTGACATTCATTTTATGGCATATTACTGTCTATCTTTATTCTCGGTTTCAAAACTTTCACATGGGATGGTTAAACTGGAATGTCACCAGATACGCATCATTTATTTAACCATGCAGTATAGGAAACTTTGAGAAACAGCCCCTTCTCTTGCCACCCTATGCCTTTCACACTCATTAATTTATTACCTAATATTAAGTATCATTACCTAATATTAAGTATTACCTAATATCATTAAGTATCACAGAAGAACCAGAAACAAGGAAACCCCTTTGGAAATTATAAGTCAGAGAGTTGATTTGGCATATTTCATTTTTTAATGCCATTGGACACATTTCTCATTAAGAGTCAAAATCAGTAAGAGCCAGTGTGAAAGTTGTAAAGATCTCATTAATAAGATTAATTAGTGTTTTATGTTAGCTATACAGCAAATACTTCAGCTGGTTATTGTTAATTAAGTTAGCAAAATTTAGGGAAAAATCATTTTGCTTTTGTTAGTTTAACTATTTTGAAATAGAAATCTCACATAATAGGTATTAATTACTAACGTTAATAGAATCTTGTTTCATATCAAGGATTGGAGAAAAAAGCGATCTAAATAGAAAAAAAAAGTTTCACATTCAAAGTGCCCATCTTCTTTTTTTTCACTGCAATAACAAAACAATATACTTCAAATCAAAGTTATATCCGTATAGAAGGGATGATACAGATCGACCACTAAATGAAAACATGTCAACATTTTTCCTCAAAATTCCAATCCACCAAAAGTCCACAGACAACTAGTTACCTTTAAAGTTTAAAGACTGGTAATGAGTATGTGTCAAAATGAAAAATCAGATTACTTCCACGTATTTCACAACTAACCACTCACTGTGCAAAAGATTAAACTTTGTTAAGTATAAGAACCAATATTTAATTACCATTTATATATTGCTATTGTCCACAAATGTACTTTAATTTAAACACACTGTATATGTGGAAGGTACATAGTGTACATGGGTGATGACCCTTGAAATTAAGAATATTAATATTCTGAGGTGATCCATTAAGACTACTTTAAAAAGTGTTGCATCAAAACCACAGAGAAGGCTGCATTCTATTGTTAAAAGTTTAATGACAGAAGCTGTTATATTTGATAAACAAGAGATTCAACAATATTACTTATCAACATTTTGTAAAGGCTATTTTGCATTATTACTCACTGAAAAAGATAGTTATTTTGATCACTGTTAAGTCATGAGTGATGCACATACTAACAGACTGCATTCTGTGTAAAAACAAAGCATACCACCGCTGCGTTTCAGATGTGAAGAAAAGCTTTTATCAACAAAGTGTTATCACCAGGTTGTAAAACTGAACGGACACTTAGTAACTCTGCCTGTATACCCAAACCCACCACCTTAGCAACAGAGGAGAAAAAACAGAGACTTTAAGTTTCCACAGAGTAAAAAGCTGTTGCTAAGCAAAAACTATAACCAAAAATACAGAAAATTGTAGCTTGTTTTTTGAGACCTACTTCACAAGTTTAATGATTTAATTAGCCCGGTTCACTTTAATATAGATACCCGAACCAGATGAAAAGCAGCAACAAACCCCTGTGACTGAACTTGTACCAAACCCACTTTCACATCCCACAAATTAGCAGTTCCCTTTCATCCACCTCAAAATCAACGCAAAGACCAAGTGAGAAAGACTGTCTTCTCTTCCTGTTGACCTCTCTTGGCCTTCTTTTCTAGTTTATTTTACATTTCACCCATGTCATTGGTTGCGATCTTAAGACTACTTACTTGAATCCCAAAGTCTCTAGTCTTGTAATATCAGCTCTGCAAAGACTTGGGAGAAAAGCCAAGGCGACCCCACGCTTGCTTCCTTGTGTCCCCGCGAGTTGCACGCCTTACCAATCCTCCTGTGATCTTTCTCCAGATGGCACTTACCTGCTGCTCCCCGGGTTCTGTAGATTTCACCAGGTGCTTATCCTTGTACAGAGACCAGAGACCAATATTGGGCAGGAAAATTAAAGCCACCATGAATAACAAAGTCATCTGCAGAAATCTCTTCTGTTTTCTCTTCATTGCAAATGATAACAGAGAAGAAAAGTTAAAGGAGATGGCTCCCTGACTGGTTCTTGTGTTTAATGCCAAAGTCCTTTCCTCTCCCCTGCGAAGCACCAGAAACTGAGGAGAAGCTAAAAACTTTTGTTGCGTGCTCAGCACCAGTCTGCACGATTCAGAGGGAGTTGGGCATCTGTAGAACAAACGCACAGTTACTTTCCCCCCAGAAAACTATGACGAAGGCATTATCTATTGGCTTAGAAGTAAATGACTTGACTGAGGAAATCATTAAGCCTCCCTTAATATAAAGCAATGGAGTAAACAGGATGATTGCACACATAATCCTAAATTATGAAAGTCTATATACGGCATGCTAGATACGTAAGAACACGGGAGTTTTGGTGTTTTCCCCTCCCTTAGTGAGGGAGGGTTGGGGAAGAGCGGGTCAGTAGCGGGAACTGCGTGGGAGGAAGCGGCTCAGCCCCAGCAAGCGTCAGGTAGAAAAGTGTCCGCTTTCGACATTGGAACATCACCTTCCTCGTCTTCCCCGAACACCTCCCGCTGTGCTCCCCCTGGGGTAACCCACCTGAACTCGAGTTCAACTCCCTCCGAAGCCAGCGTGCTGGCGGGCTCCACGCGGATCCAGGGACTCCGGAACACAACTCCTGTTCGGATGGAGGTCCACAAACTCCTGGATGCTCACGCGCGGTCTCAACTGTCTCGGCAGGCGGCGGCTGGCGAGCGGGGAGCCCGCTGGAAGGGAGGCTACAGATGTCAGCGGAGTCCAGCCAGGGAGTGGAGGCGCCGTGCCGCTTCGCCTCGCGCAGCCCCGGGAACGTGCTCTTCCGCGAAGTGAGCGCTCTGCCCATCAATCTCTTCCCCTTCCCGCGTGACGCTCTCACGCTCCGCTGTTCATGTTACCATTCTTTTCCGGCAACTGAAAGAACCCAGAGAAACATCACGAGCACCTGAAGGGCGGTGTTTTGCGCGTCCCCTCCCGCGAAGGGGACGGAGGCCGGCGAAGCCGAGTCTGCGCCGGGCCGGGCTGTGGGCGAGGGCGCCGGGGAGGGCGAGCCGCAGGCGAAGCAGCGCCGCGCTAGCTCCGGGCTGGCCGCTCCGCGCTCGCTGGCGCCTGCCTTCCGCCGAGACGCTGCCGGTGCCGACCACGTGCGGGAGCCCGAGCCCGAGCCCGGGAGGGGAGGGCGGGCCGCCGACAGGGGGTGGGCAATTCCGCCCAGCTTCCAGATCCTATATAAACAAACCCTGGCGCGGGCAAGAAGAGGAGGGCGAAGACGCCGCGGGACGCGGACTTGCGGCTCCCAGCCTCCGCGGAGCCGCTCTTGCTCGCCCTGGGCTGCTCGGGCCGACCTCACACCGGCAGAGATACCAGCTCCCCCACTCATCTCACCCCAGAGGTGCCAGGCCAGAGACTCCGGAGGAGAAGTCGCCGGCGCTCGCGGGTTTACCCCGATTCGTCCATGGTGCGGGCGGGAGCGCGGCGAGCCGGGACGCGGCGGCAGCGGCAGGAGGCAGAGGCGAACCCTGGAGGGGCCGGTCCCGCCGAGAGGGGCTTCCTGGGCACGTGTCCCGCCGCTCAGGCCAGGTACGCGGTGGGGAGAGGAGGAAGAGGATCCCGAAGCGACGCGGCGCTGAGGTTCGGGGTTCTCAGGCAGCAGCTTCTGGAGCGACTCCGTGGAGACCCAGGGCGCTATACTTGGGTCTGCAAACAACCGGGGCCCCGTTAAGATTTGGCAGTGCCACCCCGCTCCTGCCCCGCCCTGCTCCTCCGCACTGAGCGCGCTTAATCACTGCAAGGGCTACCTGTCCCTCTGACCTCGCACACTCCTCCCATGATAACCGGAAAATGTGGGGATCGAGGTAAGCCTCTGGCAGAAGGGACTCCTCCCTCTCCCCAACGTATAGATGCACCAACGCCCCTGAGCGCGCACGACGAACCTGGGCAGCCTCTGCAAGACACCTGCGTGCCTAGCAACGTGCACCGGCCACTCTTGGGGTCCAGAGCTCGTAACTCCTGAAGGAATGGGGGCTTAGCTGAGGCGACATGCATGCATGTAGTGCCCCCTGTTATCAGCCTTGTCTCGAACCAAAAAGAAACGCCATGGCCAGCTCTTTGTTACCAGCTAGATGTGATGCCCACATACTTGGGATGGATGAGACTGTGGGCCCTAGAACGGCTTTTTGGTATTTTCTCTCTTCTTTCCTTCCTCTCTTCTTCATCTCTCTCGCGCGCTCCCTCTCTGTTCTCCACCCCCTCCCTCTGCCTCCCACTTCCACTCTCTCTATCCTTTTCTCACTTGAGAAAGACACTGATGTGAGGGTGAAGAGTTATGCCTTCAACTCCTCACATAATTTTAAAATGTATTTGAACAATATATGTTGGCAGTATGACTGCATGAATAAAGCTTTGTGCTGCAATATTTGTCTTTGTGAATCACTTGCATTTCAAAAGAGTACATAAACACATTTAATAAGTGGTTTTAAATATGTCCTTTATGTAAAGACCAATTACCCTTCAGTTTTACACAAATGCAAGAATCCAGAGAGCAAGGGGCTTAATTCTTCACCACCCTTACATGCGCGCGCGTGCGCACACACACACACACACACACACACACACACACACATACACACACTGCCTTTTGTATTCTGCATTATTTTCTAACCTTTTTCTCTCTTAGCAAGTGGAGTTCTGAAGCATATTAATATGAATTCTGAGAAGCCATGTAGCCTGGAGAGATTTTACTGGAGTGCTTGGTCTTCAAGGAAAGATTTTTGGAGATTTAGTTAAGTATATTGGATATTTTCTGCCTTATTTAACAGTTAACAATTAAAGTTAGAGTTATTAACAATTATGAAATAAAAGTACTCAAAAGTAAACTAAAATATAAACTAAATATAAACTAAAAAAAATCCTTCACATTTTAAATAATGTTTTCTTCATACCTAAAAAAAAAAAAAAAAAAAAAAAAAAAAAAAAACCTGGATCACAAATAGACATACTGTCATTCTGTTTGCTAAATCCTAAGATTCTGACTTGAAATGTGCTTTATTTTTGTTGCACTAGCAAATGGTCTTGCAAACTGTACACACTCCCAGAATATTGTTAGTTTCCGTGAATGGGTATAATAACTTCCCACATCAAGTACATGCAGAATACACGGCAAAAACTAGAAGGAGAAAATTATTATGTTCACTCCTTGTACTGTGTAGCTCCAAACAATCACTGTTGCTTTTTCTTCCATTTATTTATTATTTATTTATTTGAAACATTATAATTTCCCTTCAAGCTGGTCTTCTTTTACAATTCCACATACAAATTTCCAACAGAGGACAATGCTTCTAACTAAAATTGATCTTTTAGGTTCAGTTTACAAACAACACACACACACACACACACACACACACACACACACACACAAAATAACAGTTAATGCCTTTGTTCAGGTAATCCAGAGTAATACGTATATATAGAGAGCCATACACTTTACATTAGTTACTAATGTTGGTTTCATCAAAATCCTTATGTTTTTAAAATTTGTCTTATATTCAAAGGCCACTTTTTACCCCTGTTTGTTTCTCCATTTTGTTCTGATTCTACTGGGAATGTCGGGTAATCTGAGTCCCATGTGCCTAGCAATGAGTTAACAGCTACAGGGACACATAGGAAGAAATGAAGCAATATCTGTGACCTTGAATAATTTAGAGTCTAGTTGAAAATGTAATATAAAGGCACTTGGAAGAAATTGGAAAGAGGCAGAAGGCTATTGCTTTAGTTATAGCTCTACTCCAAAATTCGATGGCTTAAAAAAACTATTTCATTCTCTCTCCCGATTCTGTGCATTCGAGTGAGCTCACATAGGTAGTTCTGCTTTGAGTGATATTTGCTGGGTCCTGGGGGTTAGATCTCCCTGGGCTAGGATGGCCCCCTCAGGTGGGTGGCATGTGGCACTGTCAGCCAGAAGATCATCTGGGGCGGTCCTTGGAGCTTAACAGTTCTCCTCTGCATGGCCCCTCTACATAGCCTGAGCTTCTCACAGCATGGTGGCTGGGATCCAAAAAAGAACATCCCAAGAATCTGTGTGCCAAGAGGGAGAACACAAAAACTGCCAAGTCCTCTTGAAGGCCGAGAACTGGCACCTCCTCACTTTTGCAATAGTCCCAGGACCATCCCAGGTTCTCTGGAGGGGGTGTAGTGACAGTATCAGATCAAATTGACATCTCAGTGAGTGATGTGATGAAGAGTGTGCGGCCATCTTTAACCCACTATTGATTTCAAAGGCATAGAGGAAGGAACTCCTAAAAAAGGCCTAACCAGATTAGATAGTGCCACTACACAATAAAAAGAAGTAAAAGCCAACCTCAGTATCAAAATGTTAATACCCAGTTTCTATCCTTGCTGAGAATACTCACCATAAACCCTGGGTCAATTTCTATATATATGCAAGTGCTATTGGGCAAAGGATGCCAAGATGAATATTCCTATGGAATTTTCAGCACTACAAGGGAGTTAAAGTGTTTGCAGTTAAATGTGCAAATTAATAAGGGACAAATGCTAAAAGAAAAGAAGGTTGTTTCTCAGGCAAGATCTTCACTTTACGGCATTTAAACTCTCAGGAATAAAATTTACCTATGAAAATGTTTTTTTTTTCTTTTAATAATAAAATATACCTTAATTTGAATATATATTTCTTTCTCTGTATATTTAGCTATCAAACATTTATTGATCACATACAACATGCCAGACATTTCTGTAAGCATTTCTTAGTAATAAGTCATTTACTTTTATAAATAATCTTATTATATAGGTTCTGTTACTATCTCCATTTAATAGCTTAGAAAACTAAGGCAAGGAAATTATAAGCATCTTACTAATATAAGTTCTAGTAAGTGCTACGGCAGGGATTTAAACCCAGGCATTTTGCTCCAGATTCTACGATCTTAATCACTGTATAATATTCCCTAAAAATTCTTCTGACATAGATGTTAATTCTCTCTCCTCCCTCCCTCCCTCCCTCCCTCTCTCGATAGATAGATAGATAGATAGATAGACATAAATATAGATAGATATCCTAGATAGACACACACACACACACACACACACACACACACACACACACATATATGTATATGTATCTTTTATTTCATTCTTACTTTTGTGAGAAGATTAAAGAAGCTAACCAAAAAAGCTGAGTTTAGGGGAGATGTTAGTCCAGTTTCAGAACCTTAAAACTTCTTTGTTCTTTTCCCTTTCTTTACTTTCTTTTTCTTTCTTTGAGTGTATAAACGAAGGTTATGCTGAAGGTAAAATTACATAATAAACCATTCCTTTATATTTTACATAACATATATATTTTAGTTTGCGTGATTATAATTGTATATAGATCACAGATTTCTAGCTTAGACTTGACCTTGCACCTTTTTTTGTACCTTGCACCTTTTAGGAACAGTGCTTAACACATATTATGTCTTTAAAATATTTGTGGTGAAATATTTGTGGTGAAGTTCATCCAAAGGAGATGGTGTCTATCAAAGTGTTAGCAGTGGAGATGAAGTAAGTAGTTAAACTTCAAAAGTTCTCGCTATGAAACTGCACTGAGTAGTTTTTGGAACTAATATGGGGTGTGAAAGAGAGAGCCCAAGATACTCCAAGTTTTTGGTCCATGCTCTTGTAGGACTGGATTTGTCTTTTACTGAGTTAGGAAGACCTTAGGAGAAACAGGCTTGAGAGAGAAGATCAGGTGTTTGTTTGGACTTACTGACTTGGCATAGTTTTAAATGTAGAAACATCGAATAAGTGTTTGGATGTGAGACTTTGGAATTGACAGGGATAAAGGGATGTGGAATCTAAGTTGAGGATATAAATCATAAATCTAGAAGGTCTTAAGAGTATTTAAAGCCATAAAGGTTATGAGATTATCAAGGGAGTGAGTGTAAATAGATAAAATAACAGTCAAATGTGCTCAAGCAATAAAGACTTGGGGAGATGAAGAGAAACCAGCAAAAGACCTTGAGAGAGTTAGTGGTCAGTGTGGCTTGAGGAAAATCACGAGAGTCAGATGAAGAAACTGTCTGAAAGAGGAGGGATTGATAAGATCCATCAAATGAAGTTGATAAGTCAGAAAAGATGAAGTCAAAGAAATCATCACAAATTTAGCAAATTTGTAAAATTTCCTTATCCCATTAGGAAGTAGGAAGGTAGCAGCATCAAGTGCAGCCAAAAGTAACAGTTGAGATACAAGAAAGGATGATCTCTACGGAAAATCTGATAATAAAGTTTTAATTAGCATAATTATGTTAAGCATTCAATGACCAAAGCAAGGAATGTATTTAATTTTGTGCAATACAAGCACATTTATCTCCAAAAGCAATTATCAACAGAAAATGAAAAGATTCTGAACATCACTAGTTTATGAGAACTTAAATTATTTTCTTCCTTACTGTGAAACTAAGACACAGTGATTTTAAACTCACTGCACATAAGCCTCTCAAACTTTTAATGGAAACATTAAAAAAGACTAAAAGTCACTGGGTTAGCCATCTTGCCTTCTGACCCTGTCTGATCAACTTGAAGGTTGAGAATTGGGTACTTATTAATGTGTTCAGCAAGTTTTATTGAGAAATTACTCTTCCAGAAACCTGTGTTGGACCAATTTCTTATCACCCAAACAAATTCAAGTCTTGTAAGATTTCAGATCTTATGGATTTCTGCCCCTTTATCCTCTGGAATATTTTGAGGATCTAATTTAACCACACACATGCACACACACACACACGATTTCAATGAGCATGAAAATGCAGCAAAAAATTTAATATTCCCTAATGCCATTAACATAACATTTTATTAAATAAAAGAACTATTTTTGCACATGGGCAGATATATTAAAGCATTGGTGAGGAGAGAGAGTGAGGGAGAGAGACACTGGGGACAATTGCAGATTTACATGCAGTTCATCTCAATTCTTTTATATCCTTTATCAAATGATCACTGTATATCACTATCAAATTCTATTCAGTAGACACTCTTTGCTTTTTCCCTGTTTATTATGTGATTCTGTCTGAACCTTTCAATTCCATTCTATAATCTATCTACCAAAAAAAAAAAAAAAGAAAAGAAAAAAGAGACCCTTCAAAGTAAAAGAGGGATTAATTACATCTGATGCACTTACAAATTGTGTCAACAATTTTAGTACCCTAAATTATTTGTAAACACACTAGTTGGAATCTGTGGTTTCACCTCCAGACAAGTAAATATATCTTTTGAGATCTCCTTTTGAGAACCTCTGAGAGATATCCTGGTGGTAGTAAAAAGAGCAAAGAGGATAAGGAAAGTCTGTGTTCAAATCATACTTGCATTACTCACCATCCCCAAATGACCTTTAACCATCCCAGTGTCTTCTTATAAAATTGTGGAATTGGAAAATTGTACCTATTTCAAGAGCTACTATGATGACCCAAACAGATAAAGATGCTTTCTGAAATGTTAAGAGTGTTCCAAATATAAAGAGTCATTTATATAGAATGACTCAAAATAGAATCAAAATAAGAATTGAATCAAATCGAATCGAATCAAAATAAGCATATAGATACTGGGATCTCATTCGTTAGTTAATCCCTTGTCATGCTGTTTCTCTTTCATAGTAAATCATAGTGGAATTGCATATAATTCAATAGTCAGTCTATTCTTCATGATAGAGGAAAAGGATCCTCTCAAATCAAATCTGTTGGTGACATTTGCTTTAGGCTAAACTTCACGGTATCTTGATTGAGATAAAAAAACTTTTTAGTACAATAAGTATATATACCACTAAGTAGTTAAAAATTAAACTTTTAGTAAAAATAGTGTATTCCTAATATGACTAGTAATGTAGCATTAGTTATACTATCTTATGTGTTTGGTAAATGCTTTCTTACGTGTCGGGCGCATTGTTCAGCATATTTTACATTTTTATCTAATTCAATATTTATAAAGCCTTTGTTTCATCTCTATTTTTGGTTGGAATTATCTCCATTTTAAAGATAAGGTAACTAAACAGGAAGGTAAAGGAAGTTAGAAAAAGTCACTCAGCTAACACATGACAGATCTGGAATTGAATGGATGTCTCTCTGATTCTAACATCTGAGCTCACCTTACTAAAACAAAAGCCTAACTATTTTGCTAAAATTACTTGATTGACTTTAACCTTTTGTAAATTTAATTAAATTTAAACATTTTAAATTAAATTAATTAAATTTAAAATCCTAGGTTGCATACTTACTAAAAATAATATCTTCTTTCTAGAATAAGGTGAGCTTTCAAATAAATGTTTTCCCATTCTTTAATGAAAACTTCAAAAGCAGCTTCAGTAGAAAAAACTGTGTACAATATATTGAACAGAGCATATATACATATATATGCTGATATATGCTGGTGAAGGTTTTAAGAACTTTTGTGTGGAACTTCATTGGGAATAACTTGCAAGAACTCAAAGACTGGATTGATTTATCTGTTGCTCTTTTCACTACTAATTGCATTAACCAGTTTTTCACTAGTATCTAAACTTTAAAAAGTTTCATTTTGTATAAAATATCCATCCTTTTATCTCATGTCAAGAAACTGAAATATATATTTAAAATATTAAATTTGTATGTATGCCTGAATGCAAACATGTCTATATGTGAACATTGAAAACAACTAACAAAGTTTTATTGGTGCTTGAAAATATGATGCATTTCCCATATAGTGGATACTTTTCTACCATAGTCATCCAAGGAAAGAAAGCCAAGAAAATATCTCCAACCCAAACATACTGTGAATGCTCAATACACAGTATTTTAGTGAATGAACATATAAATGAATTAATATCTGAACATTATAATCCTGTGGAGAATGTATCAGATTTCGATAACCTCAGTGTTGCCAGTATCCTTGGAAGTCACTTACCCAAAATATTATTCTGCAACTTGCATCACAACTACATGCTCAAAGAGGTTTCCAAATCCTTGTTAAAAGGGACCAGGGAATGTAGTATCAGGGAATGATCTACCTTCCAACTACTCATCTTATCCTATACAACTCAGCTACAAAATTGTTCCTTGTATTGAAAAAAAAAAATCTCCTTGTACACCTTGTGCTCACAAGTTATCAGTCCCATCCCTTTTCCATGACCGCATTTCCCATATTTGATGATATTCTATTCAGTGGAGATCATGCCTATGTAATTTATGTGATGACATTTTCAGTATCTTTTCCCTTCATTTGAGAGGAAATTAGCTTATTTTTATGAATATATCAAAACAATTTTTTAGAGTAGACAAATATGTCCTCAGGTACGTAATATGTGGCCATTAATCTCATGAATAGATTGTTCTATCCTTCTCAGGGAAAAAGGAGCAGTTCACATTTACAAGGGAAGCAGAATGCATTTCCATTCTTCTATCAGGGCTATGTTGTTTCCCATGCTCTATAATAATTTAATCCAAAGCAAACTGTCCCATCCACATTCCCTCAGTACATTCTACTGGCCCACTTGACTGGTGCAATAACTTCATGCTAACTTATATGAATGAGCAAGTGGCTTGCTTGTTGATTACATTATAAAACATATGTGCTTCAGAAGGTGGGAGGGGCATCAGGCTCTGTGCTGACAGCTTAGAGCCTGGAGCCTGCTTTGGATTCTGTGTCACCCTCTCTCTGTTCCTCTCCTGCTCACGCTCGCTCTCTCAAAAAGAAATTAACATTTGAAAAAAAAGGTGGGAGGAAAAAATATCTTATGAAAGTTCAAGGGCCAACCATATTAGTGATATGTATTAGTGATGCACATTAGTGATACATATTAGTCACATGTATTAGTGATACATATTAGTGATACTTTTAAGGATTCAGTTTTCTGGGAATGCCCACTGGTTATTACATCTCACACCCCAAAGTAATAAACAAATTATTAGATCTCATATCTTTCAGGCTAAGGAGGAGGCACACTGTCTTCTAGGCTTTATTGGATTCTAGGGATAATAATATCACTTAGGAATATTGGTCCAGCAATTACTGATTGACAAGGATCGTTGCCAGCTTTTGAGGGACAGCCACAGAAGGAACAGGCTCTGTGGCAGGTCTGGCCAGTGTGCAAGCAGTCTTAACATTCAGACCACATAATCTGGTGGGTGCTATGATATAGGAAGTATCCCTAGTGGGAAAAATGATGTCTGGTATTTGTGACAAGCCCTGCTAGGAGAATCACAACATAGCCCCTACACTTCTAGAGCAAAGCCATGAAATCTGAAGCAGAATATCATATTCCTCTTGAAAAAAATCCCTGTTGGCCAAAGGGTCTTGAGTATAGGACAGCAAGTGATTATGCTGCCAGAGCTTCCCAATGTTGGCTGATGTTTGTCCTATCTAGCCAATCACGGGGTCAGGTGACTTCAGCTGCAATCCTTGCTACATTTGAGATGGGACAAACCTATTCCAGGGCCAAGGGCACAAGGAAACTCCACAAACAAACAGCCAAGACATTCATGCCTCCCACCACTGTTGCAATAGTACCTTTATATTACCTCATACCTATGGCCACAGCTATCTGATGGACAAGGAATAGTTCAAGGTTGGTTTTTGACCCATTTTGGTATGGGAGTGACAGCTAAAAGTTGACTACTGATGCACAACTCAGGGGCAATTCTAAAATCCAGCAATGAGTAGAAATACTTCCATCAGCATAACTTCATGCAATACACACACACACACACACACACACACACACACACACAACATTGTGGAAAATGGCTTGACTGATAGGGGCCCAGACAGAGAAATATCAGAACATGGGGACAGGGTGCTCTAGAGAAGAGATACGTGGATGAAGCAATAAGACTGGGAACAAATTGTGAATATACTTATATAGCATATCAGTGCCCATCAGAAAGCATCCACTATGGAAACTGGCACAACAAATAGATCAAAGATCTGACCAGCTGGCATGAACCAGAGGCTGCCTTTGGTTAACTCAAAACTAGCATAATGTGCTAATAATGGAGTAGCTATGGTGGCAGGTATGGAGTCTTTACATGAGCATAAAAGCCTCGGTTTCCTTCTAATAATCCTGAACTAGCTCCTGTCACTGCCAAATGTCCAACATACCAACAGCAAGAACTTAGAAATAAGTTAATTATATTGGATTCCATTTACCCTGGAAAGAACAGCAGTTCATCTTGACTGGAATCAATCCAAGTATGGGTTTGCCTTTATTGCCCTTAACACCTCAACCAGCACCACTATCAGAGGATATTTGGTCAATCAACACATTATCCCACATAACATCCTGTTGGTCCTAGAGATCCACTTTAAACAGGAGAGTGGCAATGACCACATGACCACACGACCTGCGTAGACTGTTGTCTAGCTATCTGGAAGCTACTGGCCCAGTAGAGCAGTGGAACAACTTTTAGAGAGAAACCTGAGAGATACCGTCTTGGAGATGACATACCCACAGTAAGGACTGGGTATAAATTAAAATAATTAGAATACATTGGTCTGGAAAACAAGTGATAAATTACAAGTGACCCACTTGAGAAATTTGTGATTCTTTATTCTTGTGTTTCCAGTTCCTGCGCTCTAGAAGTCCTGGTTCTCAGAAGGAAACATTTCCACCAGAACATGCATGAAATTCCATTAAATTGCAAACTGTTGCTGCTCTCCAACAATGTTGTACTTCTTGGGCTAAGAAACCAGCAATAAAAGAAATATTTCACTACATTTTAAGTAATTGACCCTGACCATCACAAGCAGGGAAAATATTTTTCACATCTTGATAATCCATAGGAGCATTTCTTAATATTCCTTTCTCTAATCATGAGAAAGAATGGACAAGTGCACAAGCTGTAGTCTGAAGAGGAAACTGCGACCAGGGCTCAGGCTCTTAATGATGAGGTCTATGTAACTCCTCCAAGCTAGTAACTTAGATGAACAGGGGTGCTAGCCAAGGGGGAGGAGAGTCCAGAATAGGTAGTAAAGGAGGGAGGTGATAAGTGCTAAGTTATGGCCTCAAGACTACCAGCAGCATCATGGGGCCCCACTAACTTCTCTCTTGTAAGTTTCCCTGGGAAAGATACCAACCAGATGAATGGGCAAGTTGTGTGAAGATGGACGAACTCCCTGTTTTAAGCAATAAGTGGACTGCAGTGGATGGTACGGTGTGCCTCCCAGATCCCACTTTGGACTGAGATTCTCATCTCCCCACCTTCCAAGAGTGTAACTGCTGGTGACATACAGCTAGCTCCCTCTCTGGGAATTCCCCTTGGGAGGGTGTCTTCTGTAAGGTTATCCAGCCCCATCCACAACACCACCCTACAACCAGTGGGAGGTAACCTACAACCAGTGGTTGAATGTTGAAAGAGTACAAAGACTTGGCTCCCTTGCCTCAATGAGGGCAACTAGGAAGAACACTAAGAGTTCTAGGCCCACTTATAGGATCAGTTGAAATCTCTGTTGCAACCTCATCCAACTTTGCCTTCTGCTCAATCCTCCTTCTCTTATACCTTACTAATGTAGTTTCCTATAACACTTCTATTATTAAAACTCTTGTTTGCAAGATGCTTTTAACTATGATGTATCCTCAACTCAGAATGTATAGAATCATTTCTTCTGTATTCATCTGTTATATTCTACAGAAGCTATGGTATTTTCTTCAGATTACAAGCATATATTAAGTGAAATTATAAAACCACTTGAAGACATTTTCTAAAAATGACTTAAGGACTTTTTATGGTCCCTGTTTAATTAACATTGATAACATACTTTATAGAAAAGATTACTTGGGGAGGAATAAAAACAATATATTCAACAGCTATAATGACTGCTTTTAATGCCAAAACATTGAAATAAAATCCCCTTAATATTAAGTCCGTAGTATTAAAACCTCATATATTACCATTAAATCAGCAGTTGAATGATTGGCCTTTTCCTCAAAATTCATTTGGATAATCTGGCAAAAGTGAGCCAGGAAAGAACAGTCTTTATGATTAAAATAAAATTGTACAGTTCAGATTCACAGTATGTGTGAGTAACATCAAATAAAAATAAAAATATTCTTGTTCTCCTATTTTAGGTTTCCTTTTAACTTGACTTTTTGCTATCTAAGCTCTACCTTGTCAAGATAATGGCCCACTCTCTGTCACTCACCTATCATGTTATAGGGTGGACTTAAGAAAACTGACATTTTCCATGAATAACAATCACACATCCAAATATGTCTCCAGAAAAGGGCATTTTATGGATTTAAAAGGGGCAAGAGCTTTTTACCTTTTCCCCTTGCCTTGTCCACATGCAAAGTGCAGTATAGGTGATTTTATGTTCACCTTCAACTACCTTCCTCACTGTATCAGAAAGTATTAGATCAGACTAGAGATCCTTGAATCCTTGTGTGAATATTTTCTGACACAGATTTTAGATTTTACTATTTCCTCAAAAACAAACATTTTATTAACATTTGTTCACAAAAAGATGTATTTGTGTATAGCAATAATTTATAACTGTAAGTATTATTATTTATTGGTTATATCTTCAGCCTCAGTTTTCCTAATAAAGACATACATTAATTTCAAAATACTTTGTATAAAGGTAAAAGCTCATTTATAAACCATATTCTACTGCTAAAGGTCTCTAAAGGTCAATCAAGATCCTTACATATAATGTGGGAGATTAAATAATGATCTTTTATTCAAATAGCTAAATATGTCTGTTTCAATGAAAATATTCTCTTTTTAAATGTTTTTTATTTGTTTTTGAGAGAGAGCACAAGCAAGGGAGGACCAGAGAGAGAGGGGGACAAAGGATCCAAAGTGGGCTCTATACTGACAGCAGTAGTCTGATATGGGGCTCTAACTCACAAACTGTAAGATCATGACCTGAGCCGTCAGCTCCTCAACTGACTGAGCTACCCAAATGCCCCCCAACTAAAATATTCTTTTATTTCTTTTTCATAAGCCCATCTTTTAGGCAATGTGGATACAGCAGTATCTTACATTCTAGCATAGGGAGAGAGAAAATGATTTACACAATATATAGTAAACTACATAGTATAATAGAAAGTTACTAGTACAGTAGAGGGTAAAAACATGCAGGGGATGGGAGAATGAGCACTAGGAACGTTGCATTCAGAAATAGGGTGGCTGGTCAAGGCCTCATTGAGAAGAAGACAACTAGGTAGACTTGAAGGAAAAGAGATAACCAAGAATATATAGAGAGCAAAGCATTTCAAGCAAAGGAAACAGCAAATGCAAATGCCTTGAGGTAAGATGGTACATAATATGTTATCTAGGAATAATATTATAATCACCCTTCCATTAGATGAGTTATTTTCTCTTTCTCTCACAAATGCATGCTTTAGTTTTAATTAGTTAATTGTTATTAGTTAAATAGTAACTGTGGCAAGTTGTAGAAAAATCAACAATTATTTTCTTTGGTGGCAAAAACAATTTCTTTGCGCAGATACTTTTTTTTACATTTATATATACATATACACATTTATATCTGTGTATGTAAATACCTGTTCTTATATATATGGCGGTGGCAAATATTGTATGAAACACATTTTCCTTGATTTTCTTCTCAAAGTGGTGGATAGCAGAGACTTCTGTAGGTATCATAAAAACATGATAGTAATGATGGTAATAACAGCATATATATATTTTTTAAATCTTGCTATGTATCAGGCAATCCTCTAAGCAATTTACACATATTTACACATTCAGTTTTTACAATGACTTATTATCCTCATTTGACAATGAGAAAACAGTCACAGGAAACTTAAATAACTGCATGGCATAGGAAGTTACTAAGTGACATAACTAGGAAAACAGTGAGTGGGATGTTATCCATTTGCCTAAGTAATGCACAGCATTATTTTAACTCCTAAACTACGTTGTCTAAATAGATACATCCATACATGTTCCATTTGAGGATATTGAGAAGATAGATTCTACTCTGTTGGAACTATTCCTAGATCTACTCTGTATGTGCTGCAAGTCCCCATTTCTACCCCTGTTGCAGACATCACTAATCAATCACTGCACTCTTTCCAGGTAATTTTGGAAACCAGTCTCACAATTAGTTTCCACAGGGCACTCCAGGTTAAGCCTGACTGAAAGCTGGGATGGGCAGTTCCTAAGGAAGTTATCTGCCATCCTGCAAATAGGCAATAGTGAGCCATCTAAAGCACCTAAAAAGGAATTGACACATAAAATAATACATTTTGGAGAATTCCCATGTGGGCATATGGAGTATAGATTGCCTTGTAAAAACCCCAAAATAAGGACTGATCAGGAAGCTATTGAATAATTCAGCTTTAAGATGATGAGATCCTGGGGTAAGATGCCAGCAGTGGGAATGGGGAAGAGGGAACAGAGAATAGACACATAAAGGAGGGTCAAGATTGGTAAGAAGTGGGTGTTATGGAGGGAGAGGAGTTGAGTAAACATGTCCTTGCCTTATCCTTCTGGCTTAGCCTCAGCTTTGGCCCCACAGTATACAAGTTACACTGTATACTGTGCAGTTCAATCAATTTTATCTTTAGAGAGAAGGAAACAATAGCAATGTAGGTAGAAAATAGATTAAATGACAAAAATCATTCCTGACTAAAATCACTCCTTGGGATTGTTAAGTTAAATTCCTACTGTCTAAGTAGGGATTTTTTTGCATTTTATTTTTAGGCCATGGCATGATGAACAAGTAGTTTTCAGAGGGAGTGATGCAGTACCAGGACCAGAATTTCATAAGGCATGTATAAAAAAAAAAAAAAAAAAGAAAGAAAAGGAAACAAGCAAGTCAGTCTGCAGATACCTCTCTTTACTCTGACTAAATAAATACATACAATCTAAACCTAAAATGAAAAAAAAAAAATAAGAATTTCTTTCAATGGGGGCCCCCTGGGTGGCTCATTCAGTGAAGTGCCTGACTTTGGCTCAGGTCATGACCTTATGGTTTTTGAGTTGGAGCCCCGCATCTGGCTCTGTGCTGGCAAGCTTGGAGCCTGGAGCCTGCTTCAGATTCTGTGTCTCCCTCCCTCTCTGCCCCTCTCCCTGCTCACGCTCTGTCTCTGTCTCTCTCAAAAACAAATAAACATTAAAAAAATTTTTTTTAAAGAATTTCTTTCAATGGGTTCCTGGGTGGCTCAGTGGGTTAAGCTCCTGACTTAGGCTCAGGACATGATCTCAGGGTTCATAGGTTCGTGCCCCGGATCAGGCTCTGTACTGACAGCTCGGAGCCTAGAGCCTGCTTCTGATTCCATGTCTCCCTTTCTCTCTGCCCCTCCCCTGCTCATGCTCTGTCTCTCTTTCTTTCAAAAACAAATAAATATTTAAAAAAATCTTTCAATAATATTAGATCGATATTCTCAACTAATAATTTTGAATAACAAAATTATAAGTTTCATATTCAACCATTAATACAGTTGAGCTACCATTTGTGCAGCACATGCTAAATAAGCTGTTATATGTATATCGACAAAAAGAGAAAAAAAACATGATGTCGTATTTATCCATTTTTTATAGTTCCAGAAAGAATTCATGAAGATAAATACCAAATTAAAATTCAATAAAATCATTTGAGCCCAGTTGAATTGAGTATTCTAAGTGGTCAAATCACTGACATCATGTTTTCTGACTCCCAAATTGGAATTTTGTGCTGCTGCAGAATGGAAAGGGCAGCCTGGAAGTTGTGGTTTAAATGATACAGAGACGTTTTATGGCTTTTTTTTGGTAATATATGAATTATTTCAGGCTTACAAAATATAAATAAAGTAACCCCGTAAACACCTGTCTTGCCAGCAGGTAAGTTAGTAACTGGGTTCTCAGTGCTGCCATAGCCCTCTATCTCATGTGTTATTTCTGAAGTTGTTGGCATAATGGGCATGCTTACATTTTTGAAATTGGCATTGCCTATGAAACATTAAGACACATGTTTGTCGTAACCGTAATCGTAAAAATATTTACAATTCTGCCCTTGTCTCATAACACATTGCTATTATGCAAATTTACAGTGCTGAATTACTTATTAACTGGAACTATATGGAAACAATATTCGTATTGATTACAAGTACTACAGACGTAAACAATGCATCTTGTTATTTATTTAGCTAACATATTTTGTACATGTTGAATGTTTGAAGGTGATAATGATGATGATAATGTTGGTGATCATTGCTGGCTTTGATGAATAATTAAGCCTCCTTGCTTCTCTCATTTAAATTCAACAATATTTATTGAGTGTCTCTTACAAGCTGATAGATGCAGAAAAATACAAATCACAGTAATATCAATAATATCAATTTGAAGTCATTTTAATAATACATGTCCCTGTGCCATGCACTATACTAAGTTTTTACATACATTCACCCATTTGATTTTAGTCAAATTCCTATTGCTGATGAAGCCGATGTTATATTTTTGCTCAAAATCACAGAGCTAGTAAGAATAAGAGCCAGCACTCAACCACCAGCTATAGCTAGATAAATAAGCCACTATTCTTTTCTTTGTAGGAAGTCTCAATAGAATGTATACAAAAGTCGTAATAATCTAGGCAAATAATTAGTAGCAGCATCCACAAAATATGGAGCATTTATCTTCTCTGATGAAGCAGCCCACTTTCAGGAGACAGCTGGCATGATGTTAATATATATATTTGGCCATGTCATAGCATTTAAGAAAAAGGTAAAAATTTCTAAGTGTTAGAGATACTTGAAAAGACAAGAAGCAGTTTTGAGTGGAGGGATTATATGATCTGTTTGATATCTATATAGGGCCCATTGGGGCAACCATGTGCACTTATAGGTAGGCAGTGGGTTATAAGCTGTAAACCATGGATGGAAGAGCCAGAAAGTAAATGAAGGTAAGTATGAATTAAGTTAGGATTGATGCAATAGTAACTGAGGTAGTAGATATGAGAAATATCTGGAAGTTAGAGTGAGTGGGGGTAGGTGATCAGTTGAAAATGTGACAAATTGAGAGAACAGACAAGAACTGTATAACTAAGTATATTTTGCATTCTTAATTAAGGAAGGAATTATAGTGAAAGCAATTTGTGAAGGGAAAGTCATTCTGATTTTTGAACACAAAATAAAGAAGATTCTCCACGGTTGGCTAAGTCCCAATTTTGGCTCTTATGATATTGGTCAAGATTTAACTTGTTCTGATGATGATGATCAAACGCTTAAAGGATGCCATTGTATCTCAATTACTGTTTTTCTTTTTGAGTTTTGTAAGATGTAGATATCTATTTCTTTCCTTATATTCTCTAGAGACAGAGAACTGAAGGACTGTCCCTACGTGACGTCAGAATTCAAAATAAAGAGTAAGTAATAAAATCAATTAAGCACCTATTTTTCTAATTTTTTAGACCAAGTATTTGAATAATATGAAATGCCTTGGTAACTGAATTTTCCAAGTTTTAAATCTAAATAGCACCTAAATATGTATGAAGTTAACCATTAAGCATATATGATGCTAACCAAAATAGTACTTTTCAACAATCATAAGCAATGAGGATGAATTGCTACATTGGAGTCGAAGGTACAAGCTTTAGTTATAAGACAAAAAACTTCTGGAGACCTACTGTATAGCATGGTGTTTATAATTAATAATGATGTATACATACTTGAAATTCACTAAGTAAATCTCAAGTGTTCTCACCATACATGCACATGCAAAAAAACACAATGTGAGGTGATGGATGTTTAATTAGCTTGATTGTGGTAATTTTTTCACAATGTATGTATATATAAAAATTTCATGTTATGTACCTTAAATATATACAGTCTTTAATTGTCAATCATCCCTCGATAAAATGGGGGCGGGGAGAATGCTGCAGTTTACTCCCATAAAGTAGGTTGACTTGTTTTAAAGTTACTTTTATACAAGCAAATAGAAAATTTAGCCATATGAAAAACAGTGAAGGTTAAAAAAAAAGTCATTTATATTGAGAATTAACATCAGTTAAAAGCTTCTTTTTCAAGGAATCAAATTTGTAAAATCAGGAATTCATGTATTTTCATCTTTAATCTTTTTTAATTTTTTTAAGGTTTATTTATTTTTGCAAGAGAGAGAGAGAGAGAGAGAGAGAGAGAGAGAGAGAGAGATCATGAGCAGGGGAGGGGCAGAGAGAGGGAGACATAGAATCCAAAGCAGGCTCCAGGCTCTGAGCTATCAGCAGAGCCCAATGCGGGGCTCAAACTCACAGAGCATGAGATCATGACCTGAGCCTAAGTCAGAGGCTTAACCAACTGAGCCACCCAGTCGCCCCTCATCTTTAATCTTTAACATTTAATTGCTTATAATAATACTATAATAAATAATACAATACATGATGGAAAATATAAGAAAAATCAATCTAGTTAATAGTAAATTTTTATTTCACTAAGTCAACATAGAATTATTCATTTTGTTAATTTTGCAGATATAGTCAGAAAATTATTTCTTTTTATATAAGTTGCTTTAAAAAATAAGGGCACTTTACATAGTTTACTAACACCGCTTAGATTCAGTGGTTTTAAACCTCACTGTCCCTTAAGAAGTGTATGTAAGAAATGTTACTTGGTAGAATAAAAACTAAGTATAGAGTAATTGTTTGAAAATTACATGATGTTTTCTATAAACGGAACTGAGTTTACAGAAATGTGTTTTCCAAACAGCTTTTTAGAGTATCCACTTTCAAAACATAGAAATAGATCTGTATTATTCTATCAAGCCATTCCTCCCATGTTTGCCTTTGAAATAAAAATCTGAAGACTAATTAATTTCCAAGTAGCTTGACTTTTGAAGGGATACATGCTTGTTATCCCTCCCTCTTATATTGTTATAAATATTACACTACACACGTAGTGGGAAGAAAAAATTATAAATGAGGTCATTCGTTTTGATTGGATTCATATTCAAGACATCAATTGTAAAGCTTGCAGTTACTAGTCACAGCTCCATGGTGGAGCCAAAAGCATGATCTTCACATTTTCCCTTGCACTGAAAGCAGAATCTGTATACACCTCGAGCATTTACACTGAATTATAATCGCTAATATTTCAAAAATATATTTACAAGTAATGCATTCCTCCTGCAAATCTGTTAGTAATGAAGTGACAGTTGAAAGGGTCACTTTTTTATTCACCACTTTATTAATGCCATCAGTTGTATTACAATGATGCTGTAAATAACATGGATGGAGAAATAGGAAAAATAAGAGGAAAACATAGTTAGAAAAGATGTTTTCATGAACTTTTAGGTTGCACTATTTGTAAAAAAAAGAAGAGTGTTCTGCTGCAAACATTTTAAAAACAGGCTGCAAATGTGCATAAAAGAGATTTCTAAAGAAAAAAAAACAGGACATGTAATTCAGTATTTTGTTTAAAGAGTTGCTAAGAGTGTATAAACTAAAAGAAAATTGCTGAATCTGGCATTCACTGATTAATAGTACTTTGCATTTAAATTGCACCTTTCACATTGAAAGTGCTTTTCAAGTATAAACTAATTAAGTCTCAAAACACTTCAGAGAGGCCTCTTTTCAGGAATAGGGAAACTGAGGCTGGCTAGTTGAACAGATTGTTTTTTCCCCTGCCAGTCAGGGAATTTTACATAATACTCTTTTCAAAATCAGTTATGATTTTCCATGTCCTGGACTCATTTCTCCCTGTCATATTTGATACTTTTAAGGATATTAAAATATTTTGTAAACTTCTTATTACTGAATTTTTCCATTAGCAAGAGTTTGGTCAGTTTAAAGGAGAGTTTAGGGGGCAACTGAGTGGCTCAGTCAGTTAAGCAGCTGAATCTTGGTTTCAGCTCAAGTCATGATTTCACTGATTTTGTGGGTTCAAGCCCCACCATGCGGACCCTGCTTGGGATTCTGGATCCCTCTCTTTCTGCCCCTCCCCCACTTGCACTGTCTCTATCTCAAAATAACTAAACTTAAAAAAAATAAATTAAAAACAAAACAAAACAAAACAAAAAACTAAAGGAGAGTTTAGGTCCTAAATTAGAGAAATAACAAAATAAGAAGAAAATGGAAGATACCATTCATTGAGCTTCATTACCAATTACATAATTTACATAATATGTAAGTACACCTGGTTTTGTTTTGCAAGATAAGACAATATGTGATCATTTACAAAGGCTGGTTTTGAGAGCTATGTTTTATGCATGACTAAAAGCTATTTTATATAACGTAAAGAGTCCCCTCCTCTAGAGAAGTTGAAGAGATAGACTGAAAAGAAGCTAAAAAGGATTATAACGAACTCCCAGTTTCTAAAAGCCATTATGTTAAGTTTGTTTTAGTTACTAAAAGAGGGGATAAAAATGTATTTTCTCTATCCATCCATCTTAGGTTCTCAGGTGGATCTCTGTAACAAAAACATATTAACAGGAGAAAAGCATACATTTATATTTAATATAAGTTTTACATGACACAGAGCCTTCATAAAGAAATGAAGGCCCAAAGAAATGGTTAAATCTGAGTGTTTTTATAGTAGTTTGAAAGAGAGTGGAGAATCAGAAAAATGTGATAGGACCATAGGGAAATGAGCTAAGAGTAGTACCTAGGGTTAACTTGGCAAGGCCTGCTCATTCAGATTCTCCTTGATGTCCTTCCATCTTTGAAAATAAGAATGCTCCTTTCCTCCTGAGGCACCTGGGTGGCTCAGTCTATTGAATGCCCAACTCTTGATTTCAGCTCAGGTCATGATCCTAGGGTCATGGTATCAAGCCCAGCATCAGGCTCTGTGCTGAGCTTGGAGCCTGATTAAGATTTTCCCTCTCTTTCAGTCTCCTGCTGGCGTATGTATGCTCGCTCTCTCTCTCTCTCTCAAATAATAATAATAATAATAATAATAATAATAATAAAAAAAATGCTCCTTTCCTCTGGGTATACAGAGTCTCCCTCCCACATTAGGGTCTTATGACCTGAGTCAGGGAAAGATCAAATGAAGTCCCTCCTGGACTTGCCATTTCTCAAACTCCTTCAGCTTACAATAATCAATATGTCCAGGTGCCGTGTTTTATGGTAATGGCAGTTTTAAACTCCAGCAACATCATGTAAAATAAGTCTTTTTATATATAGTGTGTGTTTGTATGTGTGCATATATACATATACACACACATTCATGTGTATTTGTGGACATCTAGTTTCTAAAAGTCATTGTGTAAAATTTGTTTCAGTTACTGAAAGCCATTATGTAAAATCAGTTTACTTATATATACTGTGTGTGTACAAACACACATGCACATATATACACATAGGTATATGTATACATGTTAATTACTGGTTATTTTGATGTTGAAGATTTTTTTATGTGTTAGGCATAATGCTATGTACTTGGGGTCTAAAAGTTGGAAGTACAAGATTGAATAAAATGCTGGCTGGAGCCTCAAAGAACCTAAGGGGAAACAGACACAATAAGAATTATCTGATGGATATATAATTGATCTGGCATATCATATAATGGAATTTACAGCTATATTTCACTTCTTATAGAAACTAAAAGCAGAAATACAAGTATGTAAACTAAGAAAGGGACACTAAAACAAAAATAATTAATATAGGATTTGGAAAAATTGGAAAAAAAATAAAAGATTATTCACTCTTCCCAGGAATATTTTTTCTTATATATTTTTAAGAATATACCTTCAAATTCTAAGTAATTATTCACCAGTGTTCTTATCTTTTTCTTATACTCTTGTCTTCTTTCTCCATGCTCCCATTTATCCAGCCTATCAAGTGACTTAAGTATTTGAATATATCAAAACAGGTACTGTGATGTATAGCAGCTCTCTTCTCTGGTCAGGAGTGATTTCTAGATGGTTCTGTGCTCACATAACCTGTGCCGCTCATAGATTACAAAAAGAAATGAACTCAGCAGTTCAAGAACATTATTATAGAATATTTAAATAGTTGCCATTGCTAGTGTTTGAACCAGAAAATAAAGCACAGGAGAAAAGAGAGAAATGAAAAAAATGCTTTATCTAAAGCATAATATGTTTAACTTACTTTAAAAGTACCAGTATTCTGGGAAGATCACAGTGATTTTTTAAATTCAGCTTTACACTCTCCTAATGGTCAAAGGTGTTTTTCAACTGAATTTTATCAAAGTGACCTATGTTTATAGGTTGGAAAGTAAATCAATAATAGAATCAGAATTTAAATAAGATGCTTGCAAATTAGTCAAAAATTTATTCTATGTAATCCCTTACAGATAGACAGGTTGGAGATTTTCATTAAATGTGAAACGGTGTTCAATTTTATATCCAATTTTCACTCATGTATTCATTCATTCAACAAAACTATATCTAGTACCCCAGTTTAGCACTGCATAGAGAAATCGTCCACCTTCAAGGAGACTATCTAGGGAAACATACTTTTGCAACTAATGGGATGCAAGTTGCAACACAATGATAGCACATATGCAAAACACCCTATAGGAATAAACTTGAAGAAAACAGCTCTTTTAGAAAGAAACCAGATCTTTTTTATGGGAGAACTAATATGAGCTTTACAGTAAAGAGTGAAAAACACTTTAACAAGCAGGAAATGTGGTTGCTGGGCAATGCATTAAAGCCAGAGGGGCGCATATGCCAGAGGCAAAGTCACAAGAGGGTGAGGATGAATGGCAGATAAAATCTTGTAATTACTATTTTTCTTGTATGTGAAATTTTGCAGTACTAATAAGCGATATTATAAACCATGTTATTTTCCCTCTCAAATGTAATACTGGAAAAGAGCATTAATAAGTAAGGAATTCTTAAGTGGACTCCAGAGCTGTCCTAGAGAGAGCGTTTGTCCCTGGAATTGTTGATCATTTTTGGAGGGACTGAGGCTAGGATCTCCTACTGTGCCATTTGGTGATGTAATAAGTAAGAAATCCCATACATAGTTGCTTTACTTTAGGGAATGAGAATTCCTACCATTACTCCAATAGACTTCATCATGGGTGCTAGTTATTCATAATGAATATAGTGGATTGGTATATCACAGTAGTGGCTTTCATCTGATGAAAATAAAAATATTTTTATACAAAATGTTTTATAAATACATAAAATGCATACACAAATGCACACACACAATAGGTTCATTTAAATAATTCATTCATTATTCTAATGCCTATCTTTGGACTTTAATTCAAGATCTCCTGAATCAGAGCACATTAGGAAATCACTTAGTAAAACATAGGAAAAGGAGAGAAGGAGGAAATGAATACTTATCTCAGGAAATGTGCTGGGGACTTTATATGGTTTAATTTATTTAATCTCTTCAAAATTGGAATGAGAAAACTGAGTGATGATTAGATTAGGTAATATTTTTGGGATCACACAAGAAGTATAAGACAGAGCTCCTATTTGAATCCTATTCTATTTATTCTAAAGCCCATGTTCTTCCCAATGCTACTAGCATGATTATTTTCAGAGGACTTCAGTATATAGTATTTTAAGTATTTTCTGTTTAACAGATTGAAAATTCAGTCACAGAAAAGTTAAGTCCCTAGTATCTGGTTGCAACTTAAAAATTACATGATGGCAAGTTTATTTATGTGGTTTACAACCAACCAGTTGAATTTTAATTATTTAAATGGCCATTTATATTTATTAAAATTAAAATTATAGTTTATTTTATGTATTGGAAACCTTATTATTTTTACAAATTATTAACTTTGTCAACAAAATTAAATAAATATAAAACAGAAAAAAACAAAAAAAATAGGCAAAATATTTTGGCATTATTTCTGTAAAATGTTGCCATATTTTCCAGTCTACATTGTCAATGGATAGTTCTCTAGTTATCTTTAATATAATTATTTAGGTATTTTCTGTGAAGAAAACCATAAATGCAGAGACCCACTATAGAGTCATCTAAGTAGGTTTGTATATGTTTAACATAATTTTAAAAAATACCATTGGTGTTACTTAAAAGTTCTTTCTGGGTAGTTCTTAGAATTAAATCCTCGATTACTATACAAATTTCATCAAAAGTGAAGAGTGGAATTTTATATGTTCTTATGCTGATAGAAGCTTTTATTGTCTTTACAAAAACTTTTTTTTTTTTTCTGGAATGATGTCTCCAAGATGACAAGAGTAGGAGATCCCAGCCTCTGTCCCTCAAGACCAATAATTCCACGAACAAAAACAGCTCCAGGAGAGCTTAAGAAACTTTGGCAATACAGTGGGAAAAAACAAAACAAAACAAAACAAAAACAAAAACCTTGAGAATAACCACACATAGAATACCTTCATTTTGCTGTATCATTCAATCCCTCAAGCTGGCACTGCTCAGCACCAAGAGAGAACTCATCTAGGAAGAGTTTCCCTCATTGAGAAAGGGAGAACAAGGTGAGCAACCAGCTTCCCCAGCATTTCAGTGCAACTGCACGAAGGACCCGGTTTAGTTCCACCCCACCCAGAGACTGTCAAAGCTGAGACGTGTAGAAATAGCTGGGAACAAGAAAAAAAAGCGGGGTCACTTGTATCAGACAGTCATGCAGAGTGACAGCGATTCTTAATGACCTTTTCCGCAGATGACTCCAGCAGCTTTTGCCACTGAAAAAACCAACAGCCAGCTCTGGTGCTGTGGATCCCCTCAAGATTTTTCTCTCTTTCACCTGACAGGTATTAACTTCCCTGACACCAACCACCTGAATTTCTTTCTGTTCTTCTACTCTCCACCCTTGGGACCAGCACCAGCAGCCAAACCAGGCCTCTGAGGCTGTACAAAAGCCAGATGCCAGCCTAGACCATGAAAGTTGTCACTTTGGGCTAAGCCCTCCAACTGTGCACTTGTATGCCATTGGTCTGATGCTTGAAATTGACCTCCGTTGCCTCCTGTGTACCCACAGCAGTATCCTGCAGTCACAGACATGCACAGCAATAGTCAAAGCCACAAAAGTCGCTTATGTGGCTAGATTAGCCCTATCTCCTGTCACTGGCTGATACCGCTAGGCTCATCTGCAACTAGTCCTCCCAACTATCCATCTGTACACCGCTGGCCCTACCCTTATCATTGGCCGTGAACCCAACTGTGGGGAAATTCAACCACAAGAATACACACTGACTGCCAGGGCATCATGGTTGTTTGTAAGCCTGAATCAGGCCCAATCTCCTGTCAGTGGCCTACACCATTGGGCTTACCTGCAGCTCCAACAGTGCATACCCCTACACACACTTGGACTCACTCCCAAAATCAGTCTCCACTGTTGTGCACTTGTGGTGAGAACCAACAGACGTGGTAGTCCATGCCAACAGCCAGAAACCCCATAGTGGCCAGTATGACCACAACTGGCCCCAACTGGTCCCAACCTTTGCCGCTTGCCCTGGCCCTCACTGCTACATGTGTGCATGCATCCACCTCCTGACATTACATAGGAAACTGTAGCTAGCCCCTGTAGTGAAACGTGTGCATACCACTGACTGGTGACCACTGCCAACTGCACTGGTATTTAGCCTCTGGGCTGGAAGGTACCATGGGGAACTCAAATTAAAGAGAAGGAAATCAAGGTATATCATACCATTATGGAAAACCACTAGCAAAACAGAAAGAAAAGAAAAGAAAAAAAGAAACTCTCCATAAGAGCTATAAAACAGTAAGATGGCAATAGTAAGTCCTTACATACCAATAATTACTTTAATATAAATGGATTAAATTATCCAATCAAAAAGCACAGAGTGGTTGAATGGACCCAACCATATGCTGTATATAAGAGATACACTTCAGCTTCAAGACACACACAGGCTCAAAATAAAGGAATAGAGAAAGATAGTTCATACAAGTGGAAAATAAAAGAAGCAGAGGTAGCTACACTTATATCAAACAAAACAGAATATAAGTAAAAAACTGCATTATTACTATTATTGGTCATCATATAATGATAAGGAGGTCATTTTATCAAGAAGATATAACAATTGTAAGTATGTCTGCACCCAACATCGTAGCACCTAAATATATTAAGTAAATACTAGCAGATATGAAGGGTAAATAAAAAATAATAAATAATAGTATTGGGGACCTTAATAGTAGGGGGCTTCAATACCTCACTTTCAACAATGGACAGATAATCCAGACAAAATCAGTAAGGAAATATTGGACTAATACTACACCTTAGACAAAAGAAGTTACCAGAAATTTATAGAATATTCCATTCAATATCCCCAAAATACATAGTCTTCTGAAGCATACATGTAGTATAAGCCATACATTAGGTCAAAACAGTAGTTTTAGCAAAATTAAAAATATTTAAACTCTACAAAGTGTCTTGGTGATATGAAACTACAAATCAGTAGGAGGAAACTAGAAAATTCACTATGCAGTGTTATTAACAATAGCTAAGAGATGAGAACCTAAGTGTCCATCAGTGTATGAATGGATAAAGAAACTGTGATACACACACAGACATGCACACAATTGAATATTAAACATTTAAAAATGTAAATCCTGCCATTTGTGACATTTTGGATAGACTTTGAGGGCATTATTTTAAGTGACATGAGCCAGACAGGAAAAGACAAATACTTTATGATCATACTTATATGTGGAATCTAAAAAACATCCAATTAATAGAAACAGAAGGTAGAAAGATAGTTCCTCTGGGCCTAGGGGTGGGAGAAATGGGAACATATTGGTTAGCAGGTACAGTGTATGAGAAGAATAAATTCCAGGGTTTTCATGTACAGCATGGTGGCTATAGTTAACAATAAAGAATTGTATTTGTGAAAGTTGCTATGAGATTAGGGCTTTAATGTTGTTACCAAAACAACAACAACACGGTAGTTATGTGACATGAAGGATATGTCACTAACTTTATTGTGGCAAACATTTTGTAGTGTATACATTATATACGTGTATCAAATCATCACATTTACATCGTAAACTCACACAATGTCACATGTGAATCGTATCTCAGTAAAGCTGGAAAACATTTTTCTATTACTGGAAATACAGTCTAACTCAGGAAGCTGGAAATGATTCCTATTTTTTCCTCATTTTTGTTTTTTTGTATCTATAGTACATCCTCTTTAATCAGTTATGAGTCCACAGTTGATTTATTGGCTCATCTTCCATATTTACGCATGCACTATAAGAAATATTTTCAGATTAAAACTTGTCTATGTAATAAGCATAACTAACAACATGCTGGCAGCATTTCCACTTCAATTGCCCCATCAGGCAATTTATTTATTTTACACATAGGTAGAAATTTATGTACTTTACAAAATCTATTGACTTATATATATGTGCAATTTATACATATATTTGTAGAAGATACATAGTAAGTAAGATAGAAGATCTATAGTAAATAGGATCTGCATATCTGTTTTCCCACACTTCTCCATTTTTATTTGCAGAAAGGGAAATACAAGGGTGCCTGGGTGGCTCAGTTGGTTCATCATCCAACTTCAGCTCAGGTCATGATGTCGCCATTCTCGAGTTCGAGCCCTATATCAGGCTCTGTGCTGACAGCTCAGAGCCTGGTGTCTGGTTCAGATTCTGTGCCTCCCTCTCTCTCTGCCTCTCCTCCAATGATGCTCTCTCCCTCTCTCTCACTTTTTCTCTCTCTCCCTCAAAAATAAATAAAAATTAAAACAAAAAGGGAAATACAAAATGTGTTAGCAAAATAGGGTTTTGCTCATGTGATGAAGAGCTTAAAAATCTAATCCAAAGCGGCACAAAAGACTTGATTAGGAAATCTAGAATTTAGGAATCTAGAATACCAGAACACAACTACCACTATAACAGCAATCGTTCACAGCTAGGAAACTGAGATAGCAAAGTTTCAGGATTGGCTTTAAGGTCAATTTAAAGAACTATAAAACATGGCTCAGAAATGTTATATTTATTCTCTGAGTATAGAGTTGGGATTGATTTTAGAAATTAGAATCTAAACGTGATTTTAGAGGAGGGCCAAGTAGTCCCAATCTGAATACAGGAGGTGGGAGAGGCAAGGAATACAGCAGTTCATTACAATAGAGACAGTCACGGGGATTCAACAAAGGCATTTCCTTCATTTATTGTATTCTTGCATCATCAAATAATCTGGCCATATTGCTATAGAGTGACAATGTGTTACATAATCAGTCTTCCTAACTTACTCTTGCATTGTAATCATTTAGTGGCAACATTATTTGTAGATATAGACCATATGACATAACTGAGTAGACTCTGGTCAGTTTCTGTAATCATGATTATACTTGTTGCCATGTTCATAAGGAAATACGAGTAAAAATACTAACTTAAATATACATGATTATTCTAAATGTACATAGTTCTGTTTAAAACAGAAAACTCTTATTTAATAAAGAAAATTTTTGTTATTGCCTTTGTTTAAAAGTCTTCATTTAATAGCTTGAACATTCAAGTTAATAGTTCTGTCTAGTTGCTTCCTTTATCCCACATTTTAAACCACCAGACACTAATGGGTTCCTTTGAGCATCTACACTGTGAAGCTGGTAAGGCCAGTTGGATTTCTAAAAAAATAAAAATCATAACATCATATTGATTGAGGTCATTTGAATTAACATTTTATCTTAATAACTATTCCCTATTCCCCATGTAAACCCCAGTCAGGAGGGATGATTCTGAATGCATTTCGTTGATTTGCCCCAAAGCTTAACTGTACGGATTTATACCTCAGTTCAAGGGATTAAGAGTAACACAAGTAAAATTTTTCAAGACAATATTCTGTATACAAGATTCATGAGTTAGTTGGCATACAAAGAATTACAATTTTATTATCAAAGAAACAGTGTTTCACAAAATACAAAAAAATATGCGATTGACACAATACAACTTCTTGTGGCAAAGTGTGTAGAGTAGGAAAAGTCCCACAGTGGTGTATATAGTGTACATTTTGTAGTATTTTAATATGAATGATCTCTTGACCATGTAATAAGGCTAGACTTTTGTAGAGTATGAGGTTTTCTCTGAAGAAGGCAGAGTTTTGAGTTTTGGCATATGTTATACTGAGCATCAGTCATCCTAAGAGAAGGTGAATTTTCAGAGAGAAAATGAGACTTTGGAAAGGAAAGAAAGATCCTGTTTCTTTAGGAGCATGCATTGCTTAACTGTGCATCCCTGAGACAATAGTTGACTGGGTCTGAACTCCAAAAGCAATAATGCACAGAACTTAGAGGGAGGGCAGGAGGTAGGATGAGACCCACTGAGAAAATCACATTATTTGGATCAGATTTCCTAGTTTTATGTTACCTTCTGTGTTTCTATATGCTTATTTTTTGTTATCTTTTTCCTGTAGTTATTGTCTAAATGATCTAGCACTATTCCTCTGTACCTGGAGAATTAATGCAAGAAGCATATCTTTACCTTTGAGTATTGAAAGAAGAACAACCCAACTGTTGGCCATTGTAGTGGTAATAACAGAAATTTGTGAGGGCTGAAAGGAGCCTCTTTTTTCCACATGGAAAGGTCTCCTTTATTACCCATTATTATTCTTACATAATCACACTTGATTTTTATCATGGCAAAGAATAGATTCCTCGGCAGAGCAATTTAAAGGACTGGATGATCTAAAGAGCTTGTCTTGAAAGTCCAACGATGGGTCAGGATAATGATGTGCTGTATTCTGTAACTCATTTCATTAAGGTTTTTTTGTTTGTTTGTTTTGTTATTTGTTGTTGTTTGCTTTTTTTAGACAGAGAGAGAGAGAGAGAGAGAGAGAGAGAGAGAGAGAGAACACCAGCAGGGGAGAGGAGCAGAGGGAGAGTGAGAAAAAATCTTAAGCAGGCTCCACGCTCAGCCCAGATCACAATGTGGTGCTTGATCCCAAGACCTGGACTCCATCCCACAACCCTGGGATCATGACCTGAACCTAAATCAAGAGTCAGACATCCAACCAACTGAGCCACCCAGACACTCCCACTTTATTAGGGTTTTTAATGGACATTGGATATAAATTTGTTCTTGTGTCCACCCAAGCATCAAATCCAAGCACTATCAGAGCCTTGATCTGAAAGAATTGTAGTCTAGCTATACAGGGGATGGGTGAGTGTATGATCTTTGTCTTATCCATGGAAAGATGCAGTTAAGTCTTGAATAAAGAGGCTGAACTAAGATTGGTCAAATCTCCAAGAAATTAGACAATGCATTAATTCCCAAAGGTCTAAGTCCATATGGAAAGAGCTGAAGCCTCCATAAGAGAAGCTCAGACATCTTAGATGTGAGTCAAACTATGTCAGATAAACTTTACAGAATTATTTCAGGGATCTTTGTTTTGACTCTTGTGCTTAGGCCAGGTTTTACTCTTATGAGGCCCTCCTTAACTTAAGAGCCAAACCCTCTCCTCTAAATGATTCCCCTCTTCTCTCATCCACATTTGAAACATCACTCCTTGAGAGTATTGGTGGTTTATGCAGAACTGTGCTTCTGAGTGGCGTGGGTCCAATTTTAATTACCGGGGCCGTGTATGCTCTAGGAATGGGACTGTGGCAGTGCTTGGATGGTCAGGTGGTTTTTATCACAGTATGCCATCATTTGTAACTACAGTGTAAGTACAAGGTAGTTCTTGAGACAGGGCAGAAATGAATTACATTACAACAGCAATAAACATAGAAAGATACTGTGGTTACTTAACTCAGAAAGAAGTTTTTAAGACTACATCACATTAGTTATGAAGAAAAAAAATTAACTGTCTCCATTCAAACCAGAGGTTGTGGTGTGGGAATTAAGGAAAGATAAATAACAATAATAAATAAATAATAAATAATTTATTATTAAAATTTTTTTAATAAATTTAATAATAATTTAATAAAATTAATAAAATAATTTATTATTAAAACAAAAAAATAAATAAATAACAATAAAGACAATACTTTGTCAGCCAATAATGATATCTTTGTAATGAAAGAACCATTACCATGTACAGAGAGATAATCTTTCTAGTATCTACTGTTCTGTGCAATGTGTTCGTCATGAATATTAACTTAGGAAGCATAGGTATGTGGAGCTGAAAGATTTTCCAATTTTAAAGATATTTACTTCTGTCAAAATTGCTTATGGTACAATCTAATTTTCAAGCCAAAGACTAAATGATTATATGCGACCATATATAAAATTCATATGTAGTGAATCTGAATGAAGGAAGTAACTCACAATCATTATTAAATTTTCTGTATGTGAATTTACATCAGAGTTTGGTACATATAAGCTTTTCTCATTTAGAATACATTCAGTAGAAACAAAATAAGCCATGTAAACTGCACAGAGAAATGGATTATCTCTTTTCTTGTATTTTTTCTTTCTCTTATGTTTGCAATCATGACTAACAAGTTAACATAATGTTTCTGAAAATAAGAAAAGATATACAAAGTTGTGTCGGTATATAAAAGTGAAAAAAATGGAAGAGTTTCCATTGAAAAAAATTTTAATTATCATTCTACTTGCCACAAATCTCTGCTAATTTTTTTTTAAAAAATCCTTATTAACTGGATTGTTCCTAAATTTTATTACGCATTATGGACATTATTGGGTTTCCACTGTCTTCCAATGATAAACTTAATTATGATAAAATGTGATGATATATAAAACCAAGTCAAAATAAATCACAGGGGCTCCTGGGTGGCTCAGTCTGTTAGGTGTCCAACTTCGGTTCAGGCCATGATCTTGGGATTCATGGGTTCGAGCCCCACATCAGGCTCTGTGCTAACAGCTCAGAGCCTGGAGCCCGCTTCAGATTCTGTGTCTCCCTCTCTCTCTGCCCCTCACCTACTCAAGCTGTCTCTGTCTCTCAAAAATAAAACGTTAAAAATTTTAAATAAATAACAAAATAAAATAAATGAAAAGCGAGATAATGTTTACAGTGGGTTAGCTAACACAGTATTAAATGTAGGTATGTACTTAAACAAAGAAATAAAATTATAAAATCATAATGAAAGCAAAAAAACACAAAAAAGCACTTAAAACCATTCTTTGTCAACATGCTACTGTTTTTCTAATCTGTTTCCAAAATCAACCCATTTAGTCTTCAACTACATGTATTACTAGGCAACAGACACACAAAACTTAGATTCTATCTCTGCTATGTGATTGAGAATCAGGTGGATCAAATTTGGGGAGCTCAGGCATTGCTTTTAGAATACTTAATAGAAATATATCAATATAGCAAGAAATATAGCAAGAAATATATCAAGATACATATAAATATATCAATATATCAAGTTCTTAATAGAATACGGATGATTTTTGCCTGAATAATATTAGAAGAATAAATCTGACTATAAAGTTATATATACAGCCAAATTTAGGGAGAGACATTAACTTTTGGGGTTATTTTCTTCTTCATGTCTGTTTTGTCCATTTGCCTTGAAAATTTTGTTACCTCACTGAAATATGATTATAACTTTGTTATTATGTGGGGCAATACCAAAGTATTTGACAGATTCCAGACTCCAATAACTTAGAATTTGGGGAGGGTTGCCACATGTAATAAATATAGAATTATACACATATACCTAACATTATGCTGATATCTAAGAGACCAGTATATCAAATACTTACATATTAGAATTATAATTATATCTAAGAGGCTAAAAAAAATCATGGGAAAGAGCTACTTTTAAATAAAAGCTGATTGGGGCGCCCGGGTGGCTCAGTCGGTTAAGCGTCCGACTTCGGCTCAGGTCATGATCTCGCGACCCGTGGGTTCCAGCCCCGCATCGGGCTCTGTGCTGACTGCTCAGAGCCTGGGGCTTGTTTCGGACTCTGTGTCTCCCTCTCTCTCTGACCCTCCCCCGTTCATGCTCTGTCTCTCTCTGTCTCAAAAATAAATAAACGTTAAAAAAATTAAAAATAAATAAATAAATAAATAAATAAATAAATAAAAGCTGATTGCTTCACATATCAGAAACTTCCCAGCGTGTTGATTGCTGATTCATAGAATAAGGTATTATCAGTACATACTACAGGGTAGGCACTGTGCTAAAAGTCACCAGCCTCACTGATCTTACAATTTAATTGAAGTATGATGTTAAATAAGGGGTATTGATGAGTGTCTTAGTGCTCAAAGGAGAGAAAAAGTAGATAAGAGTTGGAATTTTTAGGCTGTTTTAACCTAAAGATGATTGAATGTGAGACAGGCTTTGAAATAGGTCAGAATTTACACAAGAGCCTTGCAGATCACTGATATAAGTCCATCAGAAAGAAAGCATTAATTTCTTTCTGCAATGACTTCTGACAACAATTACCTGGGGGTTAGAACAAAGTTCACAGATAAAAAGCACAGTCCTCCGGAACACTGCCCCTCACTTCAGACACCAGCTCCAAGTTCAGCGGTCCCGACCATCCTCACTTAGACCAGCTGGCTACACACTTGGAGGTTCCCAAGTTCAATAACTTGCTGGAACAATTCACAATACTCAGGAGATCACTATACCTAAAATTACAACTTTATGGTAGGAAGAAGATACAAGTCATAACCAAAGGGAGAGACACAGACAGTGATGTCTGGAATGCAAACACAAAATGTCTACTGTCCTACCCTAGGGGATTCAGGATGCATTACCCTCCTGGTACATTGATAAGTAACCGTATGTAGAGTTCACCAACCTGGGAAGCTCACCTGAACTTTGGTGTCCATACTTTTTTTATTGTGGTTTCTTTATATAGACATGATTGAATCATTGGCCATGGGTCTCAGTATCCAGGCCCCCTCCCATCCCTGGAGTTCAGGCTAATATTACTATCATATTGTTCAAATCTCTACCTCTCTAATTATATATTGGTCTTTCTGACTTGACCAGCCTCATCCTGAGTCATATCCTTAGCTTAACTATCTAAGAGGCCTACCATGAATCACCTGTTAGTATAAACTATCAAGTGTGATGGTAGTGGTAGGAGAAGGGGCACCATAAATAACATGGGTGTGCCTATCACTCAGAAAATTTGAAGAGTTTGGAAATGTACCTTTCAGTAACTGGGGACAAAAGCCAGTCAAAAAAAAAAATTCTTTTAAATACATTCACTCTCTGTACTGTTTTCTGTTTCCTTGGTTCTAGTTTTTTAAAATTCACAATTCCATTAAAAATAGTTAGATTTGGGGGCTCCTGGGTTACTCAGTGGGTTAAGTGTCAGACTTCGGCTCACGTCATGATCTCGGGGTCTCTGAGTTTGAGCCCTGGGTCGAGCTCTGTGCAGACAGCTCAGAGCCTGGAGCCTGTTTCAGATTCTGTGTCTCCCTCTCTCTCTGCCTCTCCCTCACTCATGCTCTTCCTCTCTCTGTCTCTCAAAAATAAATAAATGTTGAAAAAAAAGATAGATTATTGTTTGTTTCTTTTGCTGTTTGGAGCAAGTCCTCAGTTCAGCTATAATAATAGTGGTAGGAATCAGTTCTACCCACATCCCCCTATAAATATCTCTTATGTATCTTTTTGTTTGAAATTTCTTTAATTAGAAATAAAGACTAAAAAAAAGAAAAGAAAAGAAGAACTAAAGCCTTTCAATATAAAATGAAAGATGAAGTTTTCAAAAACCCAAATACCTGAAGTAGTTAAAATAAAATTTAAAAAACAAGATATCACTGTTAGTGAAAACACCTAAGATAGATAAGAAATAAAAATATGCTAAGAACTGAAAGATTTCAGGTAACTTATTGTTTTAAAAAGTGATTAAAAAACAACTCCATTAAGAATGACATATCTGAGATATTACGATTAATACTTTTGAAAATAAAGTCTTCTAAAAAATATTTTGCCTATGAAGCATTGTCAAAAATAAATCTCAGAGGCTTCCTAAACTATGCAACATGCAAGAGTTTACTGAAATCACTGATTATTCTGCAATTATTTGATGGGGGTAGATCTTACATGAGGTGATATTGCAAACTGCAAATAATAAGGACAGAACATATCCAGATGGAAGTCCTACATAACATTTATTCTGTTTGGATAATATATAGATATTTTTAAGTTGAAGGATAAGAAGATATATATATATATATTTTGTGAGAGAGAGAAGAGTGTGAGTGGGGGAGAAGGACAGAGGGAGAGAGAGAAAGAATCCCAAGCTGGCTCCACACTCAGCCCAGAGCCTGATGTGGTGCCTGATCACAGGACCCTGGGATCATGACCTAAGCTGAAATCAGGAGTTGGCTACGCAACTGACTGAGAAACGCAGCAGCCCTGAGGATAATTTTAATTAGATAAAATTATTACTGCCTCACTTTAGTTAAAGATACAGTCAGGCATTGTTCTGCACTGTACTGTGGTAACTGAAACTTCTGAACTTTGGAACTGTATTCTCTCTTTGTACCATTACGATGCACACACATTTCTATTAACATGGTATCATGACAAGTGAGGACTGACTCCATTCTAACCAGTTTTAACAAAATGTATTTGTGTAGTTACTTTTTTACCCCAAAGATCACACAGTTTATAATAACTTCTTTTTCAATTTTCTAAAAATGTTATACCTCTGATTTCTGGTGGATGAAGAAAGAGCTGTGTTTTAATTATAGAAAAATCTGAGTTCCTTCAAAATCTAATGTTTTAGTACTTTTAGTATATATTCTTGGTCAAAGTATTAGTGGGCTTTCTGTTTTATCAAACAAGTAAGAATGTTTTGTCTTTAAGACATTAAAACTTCAAAGTAAATAAATCTAGCCTTTGATTATATTACAAGTATGTTCTTGATAATACAGGGATACCTCCAAACTAATTTTAAACTTTATTTTCTGAAAGCAGAGCACCCTGTATATTGTAAATACATCCAAGTGACAATGAATGAAGTACCTCAGTATATCTTTTTCTGTCTATACTATATGCTTAGAAAATATAATTTTTTCACAAGAAAACTTAGGCATCTAACCTGTAATTAATGGATATTGATTTATTCCAAGATAATAAATCCAAGAGTTTTAAATTTATTAAATATGCCTGACTTTTCAAATATAAGTATTTTTATGATGTTATAAAAATAAATGAAACATTTTCATTGTAAGATATACCAGCACCCAAGTATTATAAATGTATTTATAGCTACTCCTTGTCAGGTTTTAAAATTAATTCTGATTCATTTAAACAATGAAAGGTTATTAGCTTTGTGTTTATATAATAAGGGAATCACCAACAACAACTGTATATGTGCTCCAATAAGGATATATTATACATAATTTTTGTACCTTTCTAATTTAACAATGTCACTTTCTCATGTTTATCTAAGGATTGTATACAAATCAGCATTATTATTTTGTTTGAGAGGATGCAACTTTAAGAAACTTCACTTTAGATTAATAATAGGTACATTATGAAGTATCTATTAGGTTGCCATTATCAGTTTGGGTAGTTTGAGTTGGCACATTCATTGATAATGGCAATGGTGCATTTAATGTAAGTACAGAAAATAGAAGAAGAATCTATAGAAGGCATCAGCTTTATGGTTAGGTATTTATAACTGTCCTAATAACATTATATTTTCTTTTTCTTACAGTACCATCGATAATGTACAAGTGTCCCAGATATGATTAATAACTGACTGATTTTATTCAATGCCATCAACATAGCTAAATGGATAAAATTGAGTATAGATAGATATAAGACATGTAAGTGTTATTTGGGGATGGGTGTGAGACAAACAACTTAGTTGTTAATTTTGTAAGAACATGATTAAATACATGATCAATACAATCATGTTTGTTGGTCTTGGTTACATCCTTTTAAGGCAGACTGAAACATTAATTCAGAGCATATTTGCTGGCCAATAAAGACCAATCAGAATCTGAATTTCTTTATAGCATTTGCTAAGACCATTCTTTCTTCATTCTCATGCTACTCTAATTTAGCTCCAAATTTTCAACTACTGAATTTGTCTTGTCAGCTGATCTTGGTTCCCATGTCTTAGTTCCTGTCATATTCTGCTCCTGGCTGTTTCTGTAAGATGACCAAAGTTCCTGTATTTGTTTAGACTCAGATTATGCAATGGCTTCAGGTAAGATAATGTGCAATAGCAATATTTGGGATAGAGGGCAATCTATCCCTGTTCTTGGTGACTCATGGGATGTATTAAGTATAAGAGAAAGTACAAATGAGTTGTGTTAGGAATCTATCGGGACTCATTATTGGGCCAAAAAATAAGAGAAAATCATGAGCATCAGATACATAGATAGGAAGGCATCCAAGAATTTTGCAAAGAGTGGTTATGTTTTATTTCTGAGAGAAATATATTGAATCTGAATATCTACATTAAAGTCTTCTCAAAAGCAAAACAAACCAATAAAATTAGAAAAACAGAAATAAATACAAAAAGAGCTATTCTAAATTTTTTTATGTGTTTTAATTATTGACAATGATAGCATTAACAATACTCAAGTATTTTGTTTTAAGAATTGGCCATGAGTGTAATAGCAAACAGAAAAGAACAAAGGATATCACAGTGAATGCTGCAAATTGATAGATTCTTGACAGTATCGTTGACAGTTCTAAGTGGTATATATCAATCTTTTGTTTCCTGCAGAGATGATGTAGATCTTAATTAGTGTTTGGAGATTATTTAGCAATCCTTAGTTAAAATGCTCAAGCAATATAGCACTACACCTGCTCAAAACATTTGTTAACAAATGATGTCTGTAGTCCTTGATTTTGCTGATCCCTGTGTCATTCTCTGATTGTTGCTATCTGTTTTTATGTCCACAACTGGTCGACCCTCTTCTCAATTTTGGAGCTGATACAGAATTCCATGCTGCTCTGCATCTTAATAATGTGTTTCAGATTAAATTAAAATTAAATTTTATTTGTTAAAATTTTACCTCTGTCATAAAAAAAATTACCTCTGTCATAAATAACTTATTGATTTATTTTAAAATTAAATTATCAGATAAATACAAGATTTTATATAGCATACAGAAGTAGCATTAGAATGCATTGGAAATGGCAATTTTTTCAGAAAAATGTCATGAAAATAAGGGTAAATAATCAGAGATAAAATAAATAACTACATAAAATTAAAACAGAAATATGGATATACTATTAGAGTCACAGAATTAATTTGGTAAAGATTGTAATGACCTCAATATTTTTGCTTTCTTGTTATATCAATCCTACTAAATCAAAGCTAGTAAGATAATACACATCCCCAAAATATCTGGATTTTGGTCCAGTATCTGTATTGGTCCTCAAACTGGGATACTAATTTCCCTAATAACACAGAAAGATATTCCATGGAAAGCCAGGAGTAATTTTAAGAGAATAAATTTATAGAGCCTTACCTTCTATCTGTACTATTTTCTATAGACTTTCTTAAATTTGTCATTGACCTTTCCAGTTTGCAGTAGAAAGAGCTTTACACCTTACATATGACAAACATTCTTCTGGTGCATTGCCCTAAGGTGTGAAGATCTTTAGAGCACAGGAGAAAGTGGAGCCTTCCTCAGAATTCTATCAATACACCATAAGCCTATAGCTTCCTAGGTTTCCTAGGTTACTATGCATAATTCTGTGAAGGATAAGTGTCCTTGGCTCACGTTGGGACAACCGGGGTTTGTATATATGGAGAACAGTATTGGCTGAATACTGGAGCATCTTTTAATCACTTCTCACTGGAATGATGACACATACTTTACAGGGACAATTGTAGGTCACTTATACTGCTATTTCAATTCACTTTAGACTCAAATAAAACCTGATTATTTCAGAAAGTTATTAAGATTTTTGCCCAGTTTGTAAATTTACAGAAAAGTTCTTTATAACATTGTTATTTCCAGGCAGTAGAGTTTTACCACCATATAAAAACAGAGATTAAAAATTAGTTGACTGCTCAGTGAGGTTATAATTTTAATAATGTAGTGTCTAAGAGCTAATAGAGATGCCTGCTTATAATGAATGAGTGTATTTATGGATCATGTAGGCACCTCTTTCATCAGGGGCATAGCAGAGTAACACTGATGTTTTGCTGTTTAGTGGGCAACAATTGATTTAGCTTTCAAATACTATTATATCTGCCTACAAATATCTGGTATGATTTCCAAAGGATGCATTCATTTCTTCTGGTGGTGTTATATCTATCTATATCTATAGCTTTATCTTCAATTTAAATATAGATATAATATGAGAGTAACTTTTTAAGTCGAAAATTTTTCCAAAAAAGAAGGAAGAAAGCAGCACCAATGCCATCTAAGTTGCATAGTTGCATAACATTTGAATGGATATCATTGTAATTAGAAATACATTGTAAAAGAAGATTAAAGTGGGGCTTATGGATAAGGAGTAGGTACAATATCTGTGATCCTTGGATTGAAAAGGGCCAGTCTTAACTTGCATTCTCATTACCCAGGACAAGAAAAATAAGACTTGGGGGCATATTGTAGTTGAGGACAGTAATAGAAATATAGTCACTAGCTCTTTACTTGTGGAACAAAGCTGTAAGTAGTAATATGGGCAAACATTTTCAAGCTACAATTCTGGATGTCAACTTACCACAACTGCACCATTTCGTTTGTTCATGGACAAGTTAGATGACTTTTCATGTCTTTGTTTGCTCATCTGTAATATATAGGTAATATTCCCTACTTCAAAGACATTAGGCAATCAATGAATAAGTTAATACAGGTCGGATTTGTGAAAGATAAAGCTAGTTTAAGTGGTACAAATAGATTTGACACAGTAATCACTATTACAATTGGCAACAGAGCCCAATGTAAACTAAACTCAACTTCAATTAGTGCAGTGGTAACTGAGCCTTTTAAATGGAGAATGAGGGAATAGAGAGAGCAAATTATAGGGGCACACGCACAGTCAGGGTAGTGGAAATTTACACAAAGTAATATGGAGGTTTGGTTAGTGTGTCTGGCCATCTGGATTTGCTAATTGGCCCTCCAGACCAATTAAGGCCCTATCTTAGTCATCTAAGATAGACTCCTGTGCCTATATGGAAACTAGGAGACAAGGGGCCCTATCTTGTTGACTGGGACAGACAGTACATTCTTTGGTGGCCTTGAGCATTCTTGGACAGAAACTTAAGGGAACTAGAATCCTTGTCCTAAGAATATGACCTTGGGCTGTTAGAAACTATGCTAGTTTTATTCAAGTCTCTTAGTATATGTTGGGGACAGATGTAGGGTGACAGTAGGCAAAAACATTTGTAGTGAGAGTCTGCAATTTTTATATACCAACGTTGAAGCCTAGTCAAGAAGAGGGCTCAGAGGAGACTAGCCAGAGCTTGGTCAGGGGGATAGTCTTTGTCAGACTATTATTGGCACAATATAAGCATTATCATCATTTGTTTTCATTACATTATTTAGTCAAAGACTAAATCAGAACACATGATAGCACAAGTTCAGATGTGTTTGTAGGAAAGTGAAATTTGGAAACCAGACTCTTTTGGAAACCCTGGGACCTGCTTACCTATAGACTATGGATGGTAATTCTCTCCTGAGTTATATTTTATAAAACAGAGTGAATAATGTCTTATTTTACATAGAAATACAGAACACATAAGGTTAAAAAACTTGACTTTGTCTTTTCATCTGTGAATACTGTTTTCAACATAAACCTCAGGGCCTTTATTAGTAAAGAAGGAAAGGTTAACACTTTGGCCTCCAACTAGAATAAGAAAACATATCTTCTGACTTCTGATCCCTCCACACAGACACAGGAATAATTATAATTACAATCAGGGAATTAGAACTACAGAGAAAAAAAGCTAATAATAGCAATTAATGTTACATATGGGTTTCTCAAGTTCCAAATATAATAGCTATTAGAGATTATGAAGAACTCCTTAAAGCAATGTCGGTACTCATAATTTTTGGTATCAAAATTTAATATATATTATTGCCAATAGCAGAAGTTGGCTGAAATCCTAGAGAATGAGTTATAGCATCAATAGTATTGTTTCTTATTTGATTATGAAAAAAAGTTTTAACATACTCTCTGATTGTATATGAAAACATAAAATGAAAACTCACTTAGGATTCTACGAGGAGTTGTTGATTTTGCAGTTTTTTCAATTTTTTTACATATTGTTAGAATTATAATATATGCCATACTGGAAAATGGTAGTCTACGTACCTTTTTATAATAATAAAATTATAATATCCACTTTGCTTGGAAATGTACTTATCAGTCAATAATATATTTTAAACTGTACTGGATTTTGTCCATTTGAACAAGCTAAGATTATGTATTCGGTTGTCCAAAAGTTAATGGATAGCAATGCCATTTAAAATATAAAATATGGCATTTATAGGGGCACCTGAATAGCTCAGTCAGTTAAGCTATGATTCTTGATCTCTGCTCAGGTCATGGTCTCACGGTTGATGAGACTGAGCCCTGTGTTGGGTTCTGTGCTGACAGCATGGAACCTGTTTGAGAATCTCTCCCTCTCTCTCTGCCCCTCTCTTGCTCTTTCTCAAAACAAATAAATAAATTTAAAACAAAATAAAATATGGCATTTCTATTAATTATAAGTAATTGTATATGTGAAAAGTGAGGGTGTGATGATCAGAATGTCTTTCAAATCATTACTGGAGGAGCCCAAAGATATTATGTGAGGCCTGATAGGGATTCCTCATGTTGGGATCTACAAATACACCTTTAGACAAAAGTAAAAGCATCATTTTCATTTTCAGAGCATATATATTTCTGAGTAAAAGTGCAAAAGAATGGCATAACAGGCTTAATAAAATTGATTATGTCTTGCCAACACAAATCTACAACATGACACAAGCAAGACCAACTGCAGAATTATTTGTTTTAACTTCTGATGCTTTTATATCTTGTGTGAATCAGTCATTCTACCAGAACTTTTTGAGATATTGTTTTTAGAGTTCAACATACATCTATTGTCTATGTTTCAAGTGATAAAGCAATACTTTATCATGAATCAAAAAGAATAGTGATTTAAAGGGTTGTGTTTTTTTCAACATTTATAAAGTCAGAAGGTTTTTTGTTGTTTCTCAGAGCTTGGGATAGGCTAAATATAGGCTGTAAATACATAGTGCTATAATTTTTAAACCCCTGCAATTAACTTAAGTCTTTAAGTTTGTTTTGGGGTACAATGAAGGGGAGTTCAAAATCCATTTATTTAGTTTCCATTTATTCAGCTCTAGTTCTAGCCCCGGCCCACACCCCTCTCCTTACTTCTTTGTTATAGCCCCATTCTTCTGCTTTTATATTCAGAAAAAATCACTGGTATTGTTTAATCTCCAGAGAAAATAGAAAGAAGGAAAAGAGAAACAACAACTCAAAATCTTCTTTAGCTCATGGGGGGAGTAGAAAAGCTAAGAAGAAACATTCATTCATTACCACTTCTTATGATGTAGACAATTTAAATAGCAGAACACACATATTAAGCTGCTAGAAATAGAGATGGAAACAGTTTTTTGTAGTTTTATCATGACTTTCTGAAATGAGAATATTCTTTACGTAGTTACTTATAAGTACTCAGTTAACAAATATTGTCTATTTTCAACATATACCATGAACAATTTTATGACTCCAAATAAGAAATGCCCTTGTGTCCTTATTAAAAAAAAATCAGATGCTTAAATGTGGCAAATATCCATCAATCATTGTGAAATGAAATTTCACTTTAATTTGAAATTGGTAAGCCACCCGAAGATTTCACATAGTACATAAACTAGTATATCTCACTTTTAAACAAAAAGAAAGTAAATACATACCTGTCCACTTTTGTTGATGCCTAGGGAATATTTTGAAATGAAAAAACAAGGTTTTCTCCATATTAAGGTTTTATTTAATACCATTGCATTGAACTCCTTTTAGATATTAGCCACTCTTAAAAATGTGTGCTATTCAAAGAAGAATTGGGCATTTTCTTTACAAGAAACACACAATTCAGCGCATGTAATAATCTGAATACATGGTGTAACAGAAAACAACAAAGAATAATTTACATACAGTTTCATTTTTGTTTTCATCACCTGGTATCAATCTTTAGAAAATAATTCCTAATCATGAATCTTATTAATCAGAATTCCAAAAGAAATGTAATTCATGGATAGTTAGGTAATAAAGTGCTACACTTTTTCCATCTTTTGAGGCTATACATCCTGTTAACAATATGACAAAGAGAAATGGACTCCAGGATTATATATAATGAGAGTGTGAATTTCAGATCTGTGATTGACATTTTCAGCCACACAATCTTTTATTACTTTATTTGTATGTGAATAATTTATTTTGCTCATTTTTATGATAATTTTTTGAAAGCAGATATCTGCCAATGGCTCTAATGCTGTGCCTTCTCAGGACACATCTTCAGGACAAAGGAATCATTTCAGGACTATTCATCCCAAAGGCAGTGGTCACGTTGTTTGCACTCGCTTTGCACTTGTCTGCTTCCAAGCCTATTTTCCCAGTCTCATGTCTATTCTGTGAAGGCTCACTATCTTTCAATAAATGCTTTTTACTTAATTAGAATCAGCTTCTGCTGCTGGTAATCAAAGAGCCCTAATTAATGAAGGTCATTAGAAGACCAAATATTGTGAAAAGAAGAGAAATCCTGAAAAAGCAGATTGTTTCAAACTGTTGGAGGAAGCCAATGTATATTTAGATGAGATTGTTATAAAAAGTGAATGAATCCTGGGAAATGCCAAATTCTAAGGCAATAGATAAAAAAGCTGTAGGGAGCTCTAATGACAGCCATCTGGACATTCTTTGAGAAGCTACGTTTGCAGGATGTAATATAATGTAACAATTAAACAGAATAAGTTGATTCCTGAATTTGTGTGTGAAATGGAAAAAGTGCTTTATATATAGGCACACAAAGACATACAAATAGATCAAATAAGGTTAAGAAGGGACTCACAGAAATTATAGCTTTTGTTTATCTTGAAGAAGGGAGGTAGAATGGAGGCCATTGAGATAATAACAGGGGGCTTTTATATTTACATTATATATTTTGTATTATTTGATATTTTACAGTGTGAATGTGCTAATCTTTTTCTTGTATAATTCAAACTCCATCCTTAAAAAAGAAATGATTTTGATTAACTAAAAAATGGATATAATAATTAGTCTAGAGGCTTTTCTAGAAATAAGGTATTTAATAATTACTAGTGGCAATGCATTCTGTGGAGTCTTGATTTTTTTTCTTTCTTTTGTATTTCAATTGGCCAATTCTTAGCTATATGAGTATATTCTTTGTTTTCCTAAAGGATTTTCTTCTGAGGCAGTGATTTTCATATAATTACATATGGAGGAGATGGCAAATCAAGGTTCAAATGCACTTAAGTAATTTTGATTGCCCATCTTTGAGAAATACTTCTTCTAACACTGTTTAGATAGGTGTAGGTTTTGGTTATTCATTCCATGCAGATATCACATGTGACGGGTAAAGTGATTACAGATATTCCAGGCGGCTCTTTCTGTTTAAATTTTTTTTTTAATGTTTATATATTTTTGAGAGAGAGAGAGAGAGAGAGAGAGAGAGAGAGAGAGTGTGTGTGTGTGTGTGTGTGTGTGTGTGTGTGCACTGAGTGGGGGAGGGGCAGAGAGAGGGAGACAGAATTTGAAGCAGGCTCCAAGCTCTGAGCTGTCAGCAGAGAGCACCATGCGGGGCTCAAACTCATGAACCACAAGATCATGACCTGAGCTGAAGTCAGATGCTTAACAACTGAGCTACCCAGGTGCCCCTGGCTCTTGCCATTTAATTGAGTCACAGAAAGATTAAAAATTATATATATAAAAGTACTGACTTCCTTCTCTACTTATTGTATGCTGGAAATATATAATGATATCCTACTAATGTACTTACCCAACCCTGCATTCAGTGATGTCACACTGGTAGCTTGAAATCCTGGTTGAAGGACTTATGCCTCATAAGTTAGCAAATAGTATGTATCAGATCTTTTTACACAGAAAGCCATGTATAAACTCTTACCAGTATACCACTTATCCAGTCTCATCAAAACCCCTTCTTAATATTCCCTAGTCATTTTCCATTTCTCATAGCTACAGACCTGTGGCTCCATCTTTTTGCCCAACATATCCTCTCATTAATTACAAATCATTTGTAGTTCTTTCAATTACATGTCACTTTACTTTGCCACTCAAGCTGGGTTAAGTTCACGTATTAGATCATCTCATAACACTGGATATTCAATACAAATTATGTTGAAATTAAATATGTGTAAATTCATTTCAATAGCATTTGAATTGAGAACATTTTATTTATCATGCACTGTTCTTTTCAAATTTTTTATGTTTATTTAGTTTTTGAGAGACAGACACAGAGCACGAATGACGGAGGGGCAGAGAAAGAGGGAGACACAGTATCTAAAGCAGGTCACAGGCTCTGAGCTGTCAGCACAGACCCTGATGCGGGGCTTGAACTCACGGACCATGCGATCATGACCTGAGCTGAGGTCAGATGCTCAACCGACTGAGCCACCTAGGCGCCCCTATCATGCACTGTTCTTAATTCTGGGAATAGAGTGTGAACAAAATCGACACTGTCTCTATGTCATAAAGATTTCATATTAGTGGAGGAAGTAAGAAAGTTTGTCTCTATCTATCTATCTGCCTATCATCTATTCACAAATACATAAAATGTTAGGTATAATTGAGTGCACTGATGAAAATAAACAAAGTATTGTGATAGAGATGACAAAAGAGTCTTTTGGTAGGAAGTAGCACTAAAAAGAAAATTGAAATAAGGTAAGAACATGAGACAAATAACAATTGTAGACTATTTTGTCAACAGAAAATGGAAATTCTTGAAGCTGTACTATATTGGAAGAAGCTGGAGAGGAGAAAGATAGCAGAAGGAAGGAGATGGAAATGAGACAGAGAGATGGAGAAGGATCACATGATGTGGATTTTGTAAGGTATGCTATGGAATCATTGAATTTCATTCAAAATATGATGGGTAGCCTTTGCAGGGGATTGATTATTAGAGATTCTGGGCTTTCTGAAAGTTTGCTCACTGTTACATTCCCAGTGGATAAAGCAGTGTCCGGCATGTTGCAATTGCTCAAGAGATATTACATAAATATAACTAACACATATATTCATAGAATTTAGAGAGTGCGGAGTTTCCTTTCAGATAATTACCAAATCACCAGATTCCACCAATAAGTTTTTGTTTACATTCTGCTTTGTTCTGCTTTTAGGATTTCATAAGAATTCACTGGGCTGCAATACACATCAATACCCTATTAGCAATAGTAAGAGCTCATATGTTCACTTTTGAGAAACTGTTCTATCTAGAGAACACCTAGTCTAAGTCGTCTTCTTAAACAACATAACAACTTCTACCAGCAAGTGTCAATGCACCAAGACACACAGCAACCCTTGTCCATTGAAACACCAATACATTGGTGCAGTCATTATTAGAAAGCACATGGAAAATAAGTCGGCTCTGTGTTTCTGATCACATCAAGCATCCTACCACGCCATGCTGCCTTTATCCTGTGGAGTTCTACATGAACACACTGTGGTAGGAAATGCCTATTCAGCAGATAGGGACTTGTGGTTGGATTGCAGCATCCTGAGCATCTAATGACCTAGTTAATTAGATTCACATCTACTCTCTATATGGACACCATGCCTATCAGAAGTCACAGAATATGAAAATTCCAACTAGAAAATATTCACACATATACAGTTATTTGCCTCTTTAACATATCTCCAAGTGTTGGTAATATATTTTACATTTAAAAGTATATGTGTGAATATATTTTCTTTTTTGAAAGTGCACCAAAAAAAATAAAAAAATGAGAACTAGAGGCACCTGGGTGGCTCAGTCAGTTAAGCATCAGACTTCAGCTCAGGTCATGATCTTGGGGTTTGTGAGTTTGAGTCTTGCATCGACACTTCGGTCTGTGCTGACAGCTCAGAGCCTGGAGCCTGGAGCCTACTTCACGTTCTGTGTCTACCTCTCTGCCCATCCCCTGCTCATGTTCTGTCTCTCTCTCAAAAATAAATAAACATTAAAAAATGGGAATTACTTTAAGTTTTTTTTAAGTGGTGTCTACACCCAACATGGGACTTGAACTTACAACTTTGAGATCAAGAGTCACAGGCTTTACTGAGTGAGCCAGCCAGGTGCCCCAAGAATAACAATTATTTTAAAATTTGCTTTCTATTTTCAATACACTTCAAGGCATCTGGAGATAATCCTTATAAGCTACAAAGTAATGATTTAGGCAACACATTTCAGCCGTGTTTCTAACAAGGACTTCTCCATTTTCTAAGCCATATAGTAGTACACTTGTTTTATAAACTACCTTCAAATTTACTTTCCAAAAATCTCTGGAATCCACTTAAATAACTTGATTATTTTTCAAGGTCAAGATTCTAGCTATTGCACAGTTTTCCCCCATCTGTTTATGTATAGACATGCAAAATAAATAAGATTCAATATATAATTTGTTCAAAATGTATCCATTCAATAGTACTATCACTAATCTCATGACATGGATAAAACATTTTAAAATCAAACCTTGACTGTACTCAGAACAAACATCTAGACTGAAAATTGACGTTCTTTTGAATTTAATCAATAGCCACAGATGGTTTTCTAAATTACTGTTCTTAACTGATTGCTATTTATATCATCCATGGCTTAAAAAAATAAAATGGGGGAAAACACCTAAGGTATGGTTACTTATATTATTTAAAGCTCTTTTCAAGATTATTCACAATTATGCACGGTTTTATGACATCGTATTTACTGTCATGTCCACTTGGTGGGGATAACATATGAATTAAAAAAGCTTTTATCATGTGCTGCTAAAAGGGCTCAGCCTCCAAGTTAAATTAGATGATAGTCTAACTTCTGAAGATATTTTTACTATAATTTGTATACGGGATAAAAGACATAGTACTTATAAATAACAGGTTGTTAAGAAGCACATCACCCTGGTATAAGAAAAGTTACTTTTGACTCTGACTCTCTGAGACTCTCACTGTCCCCTGACTAGATCAATCTCTCTCTCTGCACATGCACACACGTGCACATACATGCACATGCATGCACACACACTCTCTTTCTCTCTTTTTCTCAGTTTCCCTCTATATCCTCATACCCAATTTTTTCATTCAGATAAAATTGGGACAGTTTTTATGACAAAAATATGAATTTCCAATATAATACATTAAATATATGTAAGTGATACATATGCTTTCACATACCTACTGGGGTTAAATAATAATTACAAATACATGTCTTGTAATATTTACTAATTTAGGCAAATGTAAAAGACCAAAATAGAAAAACACACAAAACACAACTAAAAATATGCAACCTCTATTACAGCTGAGTAAAATAAAGTTTATTAATTCCCATTTTGTCATTATAAGGTAATTTTAACTCACATAGTTTTCAGTCTCCATAGATAAAATATTTTCATGCATTGTGAAAAAAAACCCTTCAGAGAATTAACAACAAAATTCATTCCTCAGTTGTGGCCTGTATTATTTTTGTCTCATCCCAAACTACGGTATCTAACTTTGATTAGCTGCCTCAAATTACTTTGGTCATAAAAGAAAACTGAATGGAAAACTACATTGATCAATACAAACACCTCTGCATCAAAAAATGAGTAACATGATGCTATCAAATGATTCAAATGTTTTTGAAAACATGAATTCCAATTTCATTTCTGCTGAGAAAAGAGCCCTGCAAGAGGTAACCAGCTAGCTGCATAAACTACCTAAAATGTACATAACCTGCATGGTTATAGACAGCTCATTTGTAGAATGAGGGAATGTAATTAGATAATTAAGGGGTCTTTTCAGTTCTATTTGTCTTAAACTTAAACTTCTTTCTCATGTCTTAAAATATATCATTTCCTGTCTAGAAATAATTTTTGGAGTTGCCTTTCCATTCCTACTCTTAAAATAATTTCAAGCTAAATGTAGTCTTCGTAATGACTATGTCAGTTTATTCACTTTCAAATTTCTTCTTTTTAAAAACTGCAACATTATATTGCTTTTCTTATCTGCATTTTCATTAGTATTCAGCAACTGAAAAAAGTGTATTAATTAATTATTTTTTTCATTTTATATGTACCAGTCATACCATGGGTTACTACTATAATAACAGAAACTAAAATACCATTTATCAACATGCTGATTATAATATTCGTGGTAATTATTATCATATTGATGATGAGTCTTCAAGATGGTTACTCGCGTAACCGTTTTTTGAAAAGGAAGGGAAGATGTAATACACTTTAAAATGATACTGCCCAAAGGGGTTAAAATTAAGAAAGTCTCTAAAAAAACAAAGCTGAGTTATGTGAAAATTAATTTGCCTTCACTAACTTATTCACTGATGTCCCCAGATAAATGAAGTATCTTTTGCTATTCATAACTAGTCACGTCATTTATGCTGATGGAGAGTCCCCCAGTATAATTCCTTTTTTTAAAAAACTTTTGTATTCTTAGGATAGAGTTCCCTTCATGGGTTGAAAATAAGAGGAAATACATGGAAAATTTCCATTTGTAAAGTCCCTACATATAAATCTATTAGAAGTTATATCTATGTTCACTTCCTATTTGTCCTCCCAATTAGTTTTAGAGTCATGTGTGAAATTTTTTATTTATTTCTTCTGAAGAGTCTTTCTCTTGGCTAGTTCTTTAAAACTTACTGTAGAGCTTACGTAAGGACATTTAAATAAGTAGTGTATTTTACACTGAAATTTAAGAGATTTTTTATTGCTTAGTTCCCGATATTTACTTTTCTACCAGTGAAGTTCTGTTATTGAACTGAGTGTTTAGGAATCCAGTTTGGGTATGTGTTTATCTCAAAAAATTGATATTAGATGGAAAGTACACCATAGGGAATACAGCCAGTAATATTGTAATAATGCTATAGGGTGACAGGGGGCTACGCTTTCTGTGATGAGCACTGAGTAATGTATGGAATTGTGGAATCACTATGTTGTACACCTGAAACTAACATAACATTGTATGTCAACTATATCTCAAAAAGAAAAAAAAAGTTCTGGGGCGCCTGGGTAGCTCTGTTGGTTAAGCATCTGACTAACTCAGGTCATGATCTCACAGTCTGTGAGTTAGAGCCCTGTGTCAGGCTCTGTGCTGACAGCTCAGAGCCTGGAGCTTGCTTTGAATTCTTTGTCTTCCTCTCTCTCTGCCCCTCCTCCCCTCACACTCTGTCTCTCTCTCTCAAAAATAAAATTAAGAAAAACATTTAAAAAAATTAAAAAAAGAAAAAAGTTCTAAATATTTTTTTAGTGATAAGCATGCCATGTTATGATATTTGACAGTATTTGAAAAATAAATTATTATATTAATGATACATAGGAATCGATAGATATAAATGAAAAAAAAGTCCTTTAAAGGATGACTGCAACTATCATACAAATATAAATGTAATAACATGTAAAAGGTTATCTTTGCTTTTATAGCAATTTAATGGAAATAATATCCAGAGGTATGCAAAGTACAGGGTTTCCTTCTTTAACAAAAAACTGAAAAGTTCAATAACTGCGAAATCATTGTAATAATTTTGATTACCAAGAAAATGTTTCATTTCCAAAATGTGCACTTGAAAATAAGGCAGGGTTGCTGAATAGAAAGAGGGATGACACAGTGTAAAGATTTGAATTAAACGTAGTTAATTTTAAGAGCAACCTCACCTTCACTTTGAATTTGATCTTTGGGACAGTTTCTCCCTGGGTGAATGCTATGGGCTTGGTTAATGGAGGCTGCTGTACACAGAGATCAACATTAAGTTATCACAGACTGGATTTGTAGGTGGACAAGAGATTGAGACCAGGTTTTTAAAGTGACGACTGGCTCCATAAAAGGAGAAAATGCACTCTGATCTCACTGGATATGAGGACTGTCCCCCTCCCAGATCACCTCTGCACCAGGAAGTCAGTGACTGTGGCAACCCGCAGACTTCAGGCTGAGCTGCAAAAGTGCCTCCAGTGTATTGATTCTGGGGACCCTGTACAGCACTATTTTTCTGAAATAGCAAACTGCTTGCCTCATGAAACTTGCCTCTCTAAAAAAGCTTGCAAGACTGTACGTTTCCTGCCGATTATTTGGCAGCACTGAATATCATTTCACCTTTATGGCAAGCCATACAGCGTACTCTAACCCACACTGACACGATGAGGAACTTCCTCACAACACCACTGGTTGGCCTGCCTAGACCTCGCCATCAAGGACCTCTCAGTGCTGTTTGCTGTTCATTGTACCAGATTACAGTTAATGCTCTCCACCTGACAAATCTATGATGGACCCTACTTCCTTTGTTACTTACTCCCAAGCACCATCACATCCTCCATATCTGAAATGCTATCTCCTTTCCTCTTCATATCTAATCTGCAAGCTCCTCCCTATTGCACACCATGACCCTACCCCATATCACCAAGTGGACCAGATCCAACATGACAAATGCATTCATACAAACTTATGAGGTAGCATCCCAGGCCTTTCAAGTAAAATGATGTTTTATCTGTCACAAATGCAGGGCCAGACCTACAGCCTCATGTCACAATGTATCTCTCAGCTCTTTCTAGTGATCAGCCCTTTGTACCAATTCCCTCCAAAGGACTACGAACCTGATTTAGGCTAGACCAAACCTTCAGTCTAGAACCCAAACGGGGCACCCTGTGGGTGAGTATTAAAAAAGTTAACTTCCCACGGTGTACTTCCTGGAGTCTAACAGCTATACCTGTCCTCGCCCTGTAAACTCATTCCCCCTTAATGATGAATAATGTCTCATTCATATTCTATTGTGGATCTGATTCAAAGGACCAGGAGAGGGTCCACTTGATCCAGCTGCGTCTGCAACGTCTTCATGTAGATGACCTCTATTATTGCAACATCGTCTTTAATATTCCAGTCCAACCTTCACCCTCCCAGCACCCCTCTGCAAGAGATGCCTGCTTATGTGCCAAAAGAGCCATTTTGATTCCTCTTGTTGGGACTGGCTATCACCATTGGACTGGCAACCTCTCTGTCTGCACTCTGCCTTGGTCCTACCTTGTGGCCTCTAGTGAGCCTGTAAATAATAAACTCCTCTATTTCAATTCCTCCTGCAATCTGTTGTTGAACGATGGTTCGCCATCTGGCAACCTGTGTTCCATTTAATAAATGTTAATTTAACAAATTCACAACAGAGGGCTTGCACTTACATCCTTTGTCTCTATTTCCAGTGTCATTTTTTCCCCTATCATGGTGCTTATTTTATCCCAACTATTTTTAAGTTTCAAAAGGAAGTTTTTATTTCTTGCATTAGAATAGTATTTATTTCTGATTTCTTTTATTTAGTCTACCATAGTCTGTCATAAATTCAGGTATTTAGAAGGGAGGAAGGCAATTGCCATTTTATAATATTTAGAGGTAGAGTTGATCCAGAGAAAAATATCAATGCCTTCAAACTTGTCAAAGTCTTTTTTTTTTAGTTCCAAACTGTCAAGAGACTTGTGATAACTCATCTGTTCCTTTCAGACATCTTGAAGATCAATACTTATTTCAGGTGCCAGTGATCATGTAGTTATCTGCATCAATCACTAAGATGGTCAGAAGGAACAAATCAAACACCTGGGAGCTATTTCATTTTACCTGTGATTTAGACTGAATTCTGATGCACATCAATCATCACATCCATGCCAAGCACAAGTCGGATTTTAATAATATTAAATATAGTGTTAAATCCTTACCATCATCCTGAAATGTTCAGATTAACCTTAGTTAATAACCCATAAGTAACCATGACAGTAACTAAATAAAATATTTTGCCCAAAGTCAGAGAGAAGCCAGTGATAGAAAAAAGAAATAAAAAATCCTGATACATATTCTCAAATATTATTTACAGGTATATAGAAATATTTACTAAAAAAATACCTAAGGTTCTTACACGCTAAAATGTTAAGTAATGTCATCTATCACAAACACACTCAGGGGAAAGAAGAGGGACACTGTGGTTGAGATCGTGTCCATTCACACATTATCTAGACCATTCTTATTTTGCGTGCTAACCTTATCCTTTCATAAGGTCATTCTGAACATTTTTTCCATACCCATAATATGGATGGCATCCATGTATTCATATGGGACACATATCCATGAGTGTCTGTAAGTTATGTAAAATCTTGAGCTTTCATATGCTCCTCAAATTGCATATCAGAATGAAAGTGGGAGAGAAGGCAGTATTATTTTTCTAAATAAAATCAGTATTTAATTCAGTGTAACAAAAATCCTTATAATTTTTGTCAAAGTTAGATTCCATTAGATGAAATTGAAAAAAAAAATGTTTATTTTTGAGAGAGAGAGAGAGAGCGGGGGAGGGGCAGAGAGAAAGGGAGACAGAGGACCAGAAGCAGGCTCTGTGCTGACAGAGGAGAGTTCCATGTAGGGCTCAAACTCACGAGCCACGAGATCGTAACCTCAGCCAAAGTCCAATGCCCAACCGACTGAGCCACCCAAGCACCCCTGAAATTGAAAATGTTAATTCTGTATTTTAAATGATCTGAATGTAGTGCTCATGTCAGAGTGTCTAATGTTTATTTCTATTTTGGATGTACGCTAGAGCAGGAAAATGCAGGTCAGCAATGAATTAGCATGGATTATCTTGTTAATCACCACAGGTACATAATAACTAGCATGGAAAAGACACTAGAATGTTAAAAGTTATTTCTATGAGATATTTTAAACAGAGAAAGCAAACAGCAGCAACAAATACTACAACTCTGTGACAAGTATAGTCCCAGGAGCTCACTTTAGCATTTATTACAAGATACTGTGGAGAAGGTCCTATAGGTATTGTAGTGACACAACATGAAGGTAGCCCATTTGGAAAAGAGAGAACAACTCAGATGCCTATGAGAACACACCATTAAAGTGATATCAGGCTATTGGATACATTTTCAGCTGCAGCATATTTATAACATATTACCTATTTAGCTTTTTGTAGTGTGAAAATGCAGATCATAACAGTTTAAGGTTTGCTGCTTTTCAATTATTGTTACTGTTTCTTATTTTTAGCACTTCTTCCTCCTGCTTGGGTCATTTGTGCACAATTTGGAAAGTCACACCCACACACAAAAGAATCATTCCTAGTTTCCTCTTCCCCAGATGATATAGACTTCTGACTCATATCTGCAAATGTAATGACCAAAAATAAGGGAGAAGTGTTAACAGAACGTAGGTGTAAGCTTTTCACAAACAAGTTGCTGAGAATCTGGCATGTGTTTTCCCACACTGAAAAATGTACAGGGGTTTCTTTTCATTATGTTAAAAACAACAAGGATATCACACCGTCCTTTTACACATGTTGAAAATAAACTCCACTTCTTCCCAAGGAAATGATCTTCGAAGTTCTGGGGACAGTATCACCAAATTGCAACACAGCGTTTTTATTTAACATGGCCTGAATAAAAGAAGCTGAAGCCATTTCTTTTAGCTTTGCACACAGTGTAATCTGAAAGCATGAACGAATCTCTTATTATCTTTAACATAATTTTATCTCATATTAATAATCTCGTTTTCTGCCTGGACTACCGGGAGCAAATGCCCATGGAGCTCTGCCCTCTACAGGCTTTCTTACCCCCCAGGTAGCTCCTGTCTACCTACTAAGCTGCCCAAGGCTAATGCCACTTAGGACATAATTCACCTTTCAGAATGAAGCTTGAGGTAGGTGGACAGAAATCATTAGATCTGGTTCTTCTCCTTTTCAAAGCCCTGCGCAGCACACACACACACACACACACACACTCCAATCACGAAAAGAAAAATACTTACTGAATAAATGAATAAACGGATAAATGAATAAACAAGACCTATTTTCTCTCATTATCCGTCTGTCTTATATATGGCAACAATTCAGCAGATTTTAACAATCGGGAGGTATGATCCAGTGGAAGGTGAGCAAAGGAGAAGGGAGAACCAAAAGAGAGGGGAAAAGAAAGATAAAAGTGAAATGAAAGAAATGCCCTGAAAACCTGTGTCCCTGTTGTAAACAAAGTTTGAGGAGCTGAGAGAATTTTCCAAGTAAACTCCCTTGGGGTGCTCCTTTAGGTTGGATCACTGTTTAAATTTCTTTTGTAATCATTGAGATACTCAGATATAACCTCGAGGTAATTTTGATGCGGTTTAACGTATTAAAATTCATCCGTTTCATCTATATTTTCAAATGTTTTGACAAAGAGTTTTATTTCATGTTATTGTAATTTGTTCTTTTTTTCTTCATTACATTGTTTAATCCCTGCTCCCATTTCAATAGTTTTATATTTGTATCATACAAATATAATTTTTTCTTGATTAAAATTTGCCAAACAAGGGTTTAGTTTATTGATGTTTTCAGAGAAAATAGCTTTGGTTTCAATAATGAAATCTGAACTTTGTTCTGTTTTCTATCTTTTCCTAATTAATAATTCTTTTATCAGCTTCTTTTTGAACTTTTACATTTATTTTTATCTAGTTCCTTAATTTTAATTCTTAGTTATTTTACTTGAATATCTTGGTTTTATTATGATAGGCATTTGCATTTTCATTTTATCAAAATATTTGCATATTAGTACTTCTGTATTAAACATTTAACAATGAAGAGGAACTTCTCTGTATCTTTCCCAATCCAATTTTGTTGTCTAGGGAAAAAAAAAATTTTTAAGCAGTTTCTTCTCACATTTTTCCATGGACCTATATCTTTATTTTTCCAATTGTACTAGCTAATATTTCATAAGCATAACTAGTGTTTTATAGATGCTAATAATATAACATAATTATATGGCATAATATTATAACAGACATATATAATAATATAATATTATAACAGATAACATAATCTTATGTCTATAATTATGTTTTCTTTTTGTCTCTTGGGTTATAGTTCCTGGAGTTCTGTGTCACCCTGTTTCAACCTGGGCTATTTACCTCCTTTTGTTTTATGGCAGCACATCCACCAGCAGCTTCATCAGAATGGGTTAAAAGGAGATAGAAATAGCCCATGAAATTTCTGAAAATATTTGGATTCTGCCTGAACTTGGATTAATTACTTGAATGCAGAATTATACTTAATACTTTTTCTTCAAAATCTTTAGAACATTGCTTGTTTTAAAGCATTTATTGTTAAAAATGTGATGCCATTTAATTCCTGCCTTTTTGTATGTGATCTGCTTTACTATTCTCTTATCTCCTCCACGGACTTTCAGGATCATTTTATTTTTTTCAAATCCAAACTATTGTGCTGTATTATTTATTTATTTTTTTAATGTTTGTTCACTTTTGAGAGAGAGAGAGACAGAGACAGAGACAGAGACAGAGAGCAGGGGAGGGGCAGAGAGAGAGGGAGACACCAAATCTGAAGCACAGAGCCCAACATGGGACTTGAACCCATGAACTGTGACATCATGACCTGAGCTAACATCGGATGCTTAATGAGTGAGCCACCCAGGCACCCTTCGAATCTACAGCATTTTGAAAGTTGAAAATGTTTGGCCTTATAAGCGAGAGTCTTCCCCCATTGGCATCGTTGGAAATTTTGTGGCAACTTTGAATCAGACAATTCAAACCAGAATTTACCACTTGTATAATTTGTTTTCCCCATTTTCTCTAATATTTTCTATTTTCTCTTCTCTCTTCTATTTTTAATGCTTTAAAAATTTTCATTAGGATTTCCTTGAGCTTATCTTCCAATCTTTATACTTATTTTATCTATATTTTTTTAATTTCCAAGAAACCTTTGTTATCCTTTGACTTTTTCCATCATATCATGTTCTTGTTTTGTGGAAGTTCAGTGTTTCTTATTTGGGGACATTAATAAGGATTTTGTTTTCTTCTAATTTCTAAATTACCTCCAACCCCTCTTTCTTATTTCCTTTTCTGCCTGATGTAATCTACATCTGTTATCTTGATGTCTTTCTTCAATGTACTGGTGAAGTTTATCTATTCATTATTCACAGCTAAGAATGAGACATTGAGGGATGGTCATTACTCTATGATTGTGGAGGCAGCTTGTTGTCTGACAAGCTACTTTTGGCGTAATCATTTGGTTCACAAGCTGTTTAATCAGTGGTGGTGTCCTAAATGCCAGTCTCTGGAAGATTTTTTTTCTCTAGGTTCCTTAAGTATGTTACCAGAAGTTTCTGCCATTATCTCATTGTATATGTACAATGGGGCAGCATGACTGGAAGGAACGGAGAGGGTAAACTGGTAAGCTTATGTTACAGTACTATGTCAGGGAAAGGTCTTGGGGTTTCCGTAAATTCAATACGCAAAACTTACTGAATCACTATTTTAATTCAGACACCTCCTCTTGCCTTCTGCCGAAGCACCTGTATATTCAAGTCCACAGGTGTTACATTCAGGATCTCCAGATGATAAACCTCAAACCTCCTGCCTGGAGATTGGGAGGAGGGTTAAATCTAGAATTTAGGGATAAGTGGGAGAGCTCAATGCACAAACCACTTCTTACACATTTTAAGCCACTCTCCCTTTTCTCAGTCTTAAGCTCTACCCCAATTTTTCATAGTATGTGTGCACCAACACGTGAATATACCAGGGGAACTGTGGGAAAATTCCATTAATTTCTAACTAGCATTTCCCTCACAGGAATTGTAAATTTCTATTTCATTCATTCTGCTAAATGATAATAATCCTCCTTTGAATTTATATTTTCAAAAGAGTAGAGCATACTAATTTTACAGACTAAAAGTTCTTTCTAGTTCCAGGCTTGGAAATATCTCTTATGGTATGGTACAACCAGAATTGTTTGATAATTTTTGTTTACATAGAGGTAAGGCGATCCCAAAGACAAATGAGCAAATGGCCACGTGAGCAATATTCTTGAACGATGCTAACTTGGTTTTGAAGCAGGTATATTATCAGCGAGCAGATAAAACTGTGTAACAAGCCAATTTATCTTCAATGCTCCACTACTTTTCAGACATTTCCTCTCACTTTTAGAAACTTTCTTATTGATCATGTACTCTTAGTTCTTTCCTGGGAAGGATGACCATGCATAAAAGTACCCTGCACAGTTTAAACAGCTCTTCATGACCTAGGATTCTGGCTTCCTGCTTCCTACCCCCCAAAATCTCCACAAAGAAAAATTAAAACAAAACACATGGCAAATAGAAAAAAAGTTACACTCTTTCATAATATGTTAAATGTCTCTGCTAACTAACAAGAGGTGAATTTTCTGATAAATGAGTCCCTTTCACTAATGCTAGATAATGAATCATCTTTTCTCAGGAAAACAAAGAACTAACTTTGTTATTAAAGAATGACATTTCATATTTATATACTGTATCTTGTATAATTTATTTTACTTATTTATTAGTTTACTTTATTATTGTGGTAAGAATACAACATGGTATCTACTCTCTTAACAAACTGTTAAGTACACAATACAGTATTGATAGTTATAGACACTATGTTGTACAGCAGATCTCTAGAACTTAATTCACCTTGCATCACAGAAACTTTATACCTGTTGAACAACAACTCTCCTTTCTCCTCTTCCCCAGTCCCTGGCAACCACCATTCTACACTCTGTTTCCATTACTTTGACTATATTATATACGTCATATAAGTAGAATCATGCAATATTTGCCCTTCTGTGTCTGGCTTATTCCATTTAGCATAATGCCTCTAGGCTCATCCATACTGTCACATGCATCAAAATATTCTTCTTTTTAAAGGGTGATTAATATTCCTTTGTATGTATATACCACATTTACTTTGTCCATTCATCTGTCATTGGTTATTTCCAGATCTTGGCTATTGTGCACATTGCTTCAATGGACATGGAAGAGCATATGTCTCTTTGGGATCCTGGATTGCTGGGGGCACCTGAGTGGCTCAGGTGGTTAAGCATCTGACTCTTGATTTCTACTCATTTTATCCATTTTGTCTAGGCTATCCAATTTGTTGGTGTGCAATTATTCGTAGCAATTTCATGATTTCCCCCCTTGTGTCATGACTTGTAATGTTCCTTCTTTCATTTCTGATTTTACTTATCTTATTTTTTCTCTCTTTTTGCTTAGTCTAGCTGAGGATTTGTTCATTTGTTCATCTTTTGAAAAAAACAAAACAACACTTGATTCCTTTTTTTTTCTATTTTTCTACTTTCTATTTTATTTCTGTTCTAATCTTTGTTATTACCTCTCCTTTGATAAATTTGGACTTAATTTGTTTTGTTTTGTTTTGTTTTTCCTAGCTCTAGAAAAAAAAAAAACTAGGTAGGCTTTTTTTTCTGTTGGAGATCTTTATTCTTTTTTTAATTTAGATGTTTATTGCTATTAACTTTCCAGTTACTACTGCTTTTGCTGCATCCCATAAGTTTTGGTATGTTATGTTTTCATTTTCACTTGCCTTGAGACATTTCCATTTTGAGTTATTCTTGACTCAACAACTATTTAAGAGTGTGTTGTTTAATGTCCACATATTTATGCATTTTCAAGTTTCTTTCTGTTATTGATTTTTCTACTTTCATTCCATTGTGGTCAGAAAAGATACTTGGTATGATTTCAATGTTCTTAAATTTCTTGAAACTTGTTTTGTGACCTAATATGTGATCTATTCTGACGGATGTTTCATATCTGCTTGAAAACAACGTATATTCTGCTGCTGCTGGATGGAATGTTCTATATATGTCCATTAAGTCCATTTGTTCTATAATGTTCAAGTCTGTTTCCTATTGATTTTCTGTCTGCATGTTCCATCCATTATTGAAATTGGGTATTAATAAGGCACTGAAGTCTCCTATTATTATTGTATTGCTGTCTATATCTCCCGTCAGGTCTGTCAATGATAGCTTTACATATTTAAGTGTTCTGATGTTATATCTTTCTTGAGAATTGCCCCTTTAATCATTATATAGTGACTTTCTTTGTCTCTTGTGGTAGTTTGTGTGTGTGTGTGTGTGTGTGTGGTATTTTTTGACTTAAAAGTGTAGTTCATCTGAGTATAGCCACCTCTGCTGTCTTTTGATTATTATTTTCATAAAATATCTTTTTCCATCCCTTCACTTTCCACCTACGTGTGTATTTCATTCTAAAGTGAATCTTTTGTAAACAGCATTTAATTGATCTTGTCCCCCACACTCCCACTGCCATTCAGCTACTGTAACTTTCAATTAGAGATTTTAATCCATTTGCACTTAAAGCTACTATTAATAAGGATTAATAAGTAAGGATTTATTGTTGCCATTTTGTTTTATGTTTCTTTTTAGTTCTTTGCCCATCTTTTCCTTTCTTGCTATCTTATTTTGTGATTATTTCATTGTTATAGCTTTGATTCCTTTCTTTTTCTCTTATGTATCTACTATAGGTATTTTCTTCATGGCTACCTAGAGACTTACATAAAACATCATATAATGTAAGTCTATTTGAAGCTGATAACAATTTATCTTCAATTGCATATAAAACCTCTGCATTTTACTTCCCTTCCCCCACTTTAAGTTATTGTTACCATAATTTACAATCACTCAAATTGTCTTTTAACATTTTTTTAGTTATACTTATTTTTCATACTTTTATCTTTAATATTTTATACTAGAATTAAAAGCAATTTAACCACTACCATCACAGTGTTCTGCATTTGTCTATATATTTACTTCCACTGATGAATTTCATACTTTCATGTGCTTTTGTGTTTCTGTCTCACATCCTTTCTTTTCACCTTGAAGAACTCCCTTTAGCATTTCTTGTAAGGTAGGTCTAGTGGTAATGAACTTCTTCAGCTTTTGTAAGTGTTTATATTTCCTTTATTTCTGAAGGATAATTTTGTCAGTGGTAGTGCTTTTGGTTGGAGGTTTCATTGTTTCCACACCCCGCCTCCCGGGCACTTTAAATATATCATCCTACTCTTTCCTCAATTGCAAAGGGTCTGTTGAGAAATCTGCTGATAGTCTAATGGATGATCACTTGTGCTTGATGGGTCATTTTTCACTTGTTGCTTTCAAAGTTCTCTTTTTCCTTGAATTTTGACAATTTGGTTATAATGTGATGTGGTATAGACGTCTGACATTCAACATATTTGGAATTCTTTGGGCTTCATGGTCTTCATGGTCTGGTCTTCCCAGTTTTAGTAAGTTTTTAACCATTATACTGTAAGCTTTCTGCCTCCTTCTCTCTCTCTTTTCTTTCTGGTACTTCCATAATGTTTATATTGATTCTCTTGATGTGTCTTATAAGTCTTATAGGGTTTCTTCATTTTTTTCTTGTTCTTCTTTCTCAGTATTCCTATGACTAAATAATTTCAAGTGGCTTGTTTTTAACTTAATTACTTCTTCTGCTGGCTTGCTTGTTGTTGAAATCCTTTTAGTTATTATTTTTTTTTTTTTACTTATTTATTCTTCAGGAGCAGAATTTGTTTGATTCTTCTTTATTGTTCTATCTCTTTCATAATATTCTCATTTGTTTTTCATATATTGTCTTTCTAATTTCATTTAGTTATTCTCTTGTATTCTCTTGTAACTCACTGATCTGCTTTAAATAATTTTTTTGAATTATTGGTCTGACAACTTATAAATACATATCTCTTTAGGGTCAGCTATTAAAGGTCTATTTTGTTCTTTTGACTATGTTTCCATGATTTTATGATTTGCGTAATTCTTCATGTTCTTTTTAGCCTTGTAATGATCTGTGCATATCTAAAGGACTAGCACCCTCTCCCAATTTTATGGACTGTCTTTAGCCAGGAAAGAACTTCATCAGTGAGCTTGGTTAAAGATTCCGGGCCTCAGTTCTTTTCTGTCCTGGGTGTCCATTTTTGTTTTATCTTGTTTTGTTTTGTTATTTTGGTATGGCTCTTTCCAGTAGCTCATAATCTCTTGCTCCCTCTGGTGACTGACGATGTCAGTTCTGTCATCACTCTGAAATGAGATAGAAACCAGCTCCTCAGATGGTACACTGAAAGACCACAGACATTGGGGGTGTGCTTTACTCTTCTCCTTCCCTCCTCAGAAATAAACTTCAATTATGTACTTTTTTCTATATCCCAGAGCCATGCTACCTGCTAACCCAGTCATCTGGAGTATTCTGGTTTCTTTAGCTTTCTGTGTGAGGCAGGGCAGAAACCAGCACCTCAAGCTGCCCACTGAAATGCCCAAGACATTGGAGTCACACTAGATCCCTCCCTCCCTCCAGGAGGAGAGGCCTCAGTTCTGGATCTTTTTCACACCTCACAGAGTTGCAGGCCACCCGAGGGTGCATATCCACCTAAATGCCCCAAGCTTCCAGACTATTCAAATTCTTTCAGCACTCGGTGTGAAATGAGACAGAAAGCCACTCTTCAGGTATCTCACTGAAAGGCCAGGGACTTTGGATGCTGACCCATCCTTTTCCTTCTGCTGCAGGGAGGTGTTGAGATGTCACTGTGCTGTGCTAGCTTAGGGGAGGGGCTGATGGAGTAAAAGTTAAATTGTTACGTTCCATTTCAGTATAGCTGATGTCAATTTTGTGCTTAACTGGGGCACTGTCAATTCCTAAATAGATTCTGGTTTTCTCATAAAGGTTTTACTTAAATCATTGTCAACTCTTTTTTTCTGGGGTTAGGATTTCCCATTCTAACAACTTGCTGACATCACTCTCTTTAGTGATTTATTCATAGTGAGAATATATCTATGTACTGCTTGTGCAATTAATTTTTTTTAAAATAAGAACAGGTATCATAGATTTTGTAAAACTAATGTGAATTATCTTCTTCAACAGCTTGATTTAAATATCTATTTTATAAGAGTATTTTTTCATGTACGTGACACATTTGATACATCTTAATATTTTGAGGCTAGGTTAAACATAATCAAGCTCTCCATGAAGGATCATTTATTTCTATTTTCAAAGAAGCCATACAATGAATACTAAATATTATATTAATTAAATGAATCTAATTCTCTGAGGTCTGGAGTAAAGCCAGAGATAGAAAGACATGATTATATTAATCCTATGTTTGGAAAGACTCAAAAGACAAACGATGAATATAAAATGTGTAATCTCCCTTGCATCCCAAACTGTTCTTAATAGAGAGAAGCAAGGACACGGATAGGTAATTCAAAAAGGTTAGGTGATTTCTGGGAAAAATTATGTACTTAAAATGTTTTTTGATGAATATACCGGTACACCTGATGAATGAATTCTTCATTGAATTTCAGAATTTCTTTTGTTTTTTAAATTTTTTTCATGTTTACTTATTTTTGAAAGAGAAAAAGATAGAACATAAGCAGGGGAGGGGCAGAGAGAGAGAGGGAGACACAGAATTGGAATCAGGCTCCAGGCTCTGAGCTGTCAGCACAGAGACAAATACGGGGCTCGAACTCAGGAGCTTTTGAGCTGTGAGATCATGACCTGAGCCGAAGTCAGCTGCTTAACCGACCGAGCCACCTAGGTACCCTAAATTTCAGAATTTCTAGAGTTAGTGTTATGTTCAAGAAGAGGTTGAGCTGTCTAAGACCTAGTTTCATGTTCCTTGTTCATCCATCCTCTAATCAACCTGAACCACTGCTTCCTGAAGCTCAGTCATATTTCAGGCTGAAATTATTCCATCTTTCAATCTCCAATCCATTTATGTCATGTTCAATCCCAAGCTCCTATCCTTCTATCTTAAATAACTATTGCTCTTAAACATCCCTTTGGCTCCTCTACTTGTCCCTATCCCTTTATATTCTGCTATACATATTTCATTTCACAATCATTTTAGAAAAATGGGTCCTGACCTCAATTCATCATTTGCCAAACCTCTGGAAACTCAAACTGAACCAGCCCTGGACAGGTTTGAGTCTCCATATCAGTGCTTGCATCTTGGTCCCTGAGCCAAGTGGAGAAAACAACTCAAAAAGGCAGATTGATTAACCCTTAATTCCCAGTCACTAGGAGATGGCCACAGATCTCAATGCTCAGCCCTGAAATCTAGTATTTCTTAATTCAATAGCCATCTCCTGATGTGACTATTTCGAAGTTTCTTGATTATATCTCATAACTTAGAGTTGCTCACAGTCCACGCTCTTACCCCTGCCTTACACGTTACAGTGACAATAGAAACCACAAAACCAAACTACACCAATTTAAAAAAATCAGCCAAATTTCTTACATTTGCACTCATTCCTTTCCCTATCTCTCTTTTTGAAAAAGAAGAATCCTCCCTCCCAATAACCAGTTCTGTTACTTGTAGCTCTTTTGTCCTGGATTCAGCACTCTCTCACCTTCTCAAGAAACATATTCCAAATCTTGAACCTCTTCTTGTCTTTTGGACCTTCTTTCTTAATATTTAAATATTCTAAATGTTCTTTTGCCTTAGAATATGTTCTGTCTTCCTGAAGTCTCATTGTTGCTCTGAGCTATGAATCACTCTTCTGGTACCTTCCTTTCTCTCTTCACTTCTCAACACCAAACAAAAAAAGTTAACTACACTTGTCTTGATGTAATCATCTCTAAATCTAGTTATTTTAAAAATCTACTTCAAAATGGATTTTGCTCCCATTAGTCTAATTGAAATTCTGCTCCTGTTAAGGTTATAAGAACTCTATGCCACTGACAGACATGTTCTGTTCTTATCCTACTTGATCTCCCAGTAGGATTCGACACAGATTTTCACTTCTTTCTATAAGCTATTCTTCTCTTGGTTTCCTAAATATTCCATTTTATTCTCTTTTTCTTCTTCTTCTATGGTCATCCCATTCTTTGATGGCTTAACCAATCCCAGATAAGTATTTATGGTTTTTAAGGACTTTCTTTAAAGTTTATTTATTTTGAGAGAGAGAGAGAGAGAGAGAGAGAGAGAGAGAGAGAGAGAATGAATGAATTCCAAGCAGGCTCCACATTCAGCACAGAGCCTGATGTGGGGCTCGAAGTCATGACCTTGTGATCATGACCTGAGCCAAAATCAAGAGTTGATCACTTAACTGACTGAGACATCCAGGCATCCCAATGACTTTGTTTAGTACTCTGTCATTTCTCTTCTAGCCTCACTTACATCCAAGGCTCTTTCACGGACTAGATAAATAGATGATAGATAGATAGATAGATAGATAGATAGACAGGAAAAATATTATATACATATTATACATAATACCACATCTGAGCCCCAAACTCATATATCTAATTTCTCCTTCAATAGCTCCCTTAGCAGCTGCATATGCAGAAGGTGAACTCACCATTTTATCTACTCAGATTCCCCCAAAGTCTTTACCTCAGCAAATGGCATCAACATTTTGTAACACTCTCATAGCCATCCAGATGAGCAGGGCCCTCTATAAGTCTGACTGCTGAGGGAGTTCCACATTTTGGATCATCATCTTTAATTTTTCAAAGGGCCGCACATGGCTTGGGACTGTCTCTGGTCAACAGTGCCATTTGGAAAGGATTTCCCAAGCTTGAACCTTGTTGTACTAGATCTCATCATGCATGGATCCTGATCACTTAAAAGTTCCTATCTCAAAAGTTTCAAGACAAGATTCTCCTCTGGTGCCAAGCTATAGGTCATATTTCTTCCCTTTAAGATATTCTCCAACCCTCCCACCTCCAACACTACTTGACCAGATGCCATAAGAAACTCAGTTGCAAGAAGAAAGTCTTGTAAACAAATCACTTGCTGGCCAGTGTAGTATTTCTTTCATGGGGTCAGCTGAAACTGGACTGCCAGAATGGTACTGATATGTTGATCTGAAGGTGACTCTCTTTCATGTTTGATGCCAGCCTAAACAGAGGGCTCAGAGTAACGATGATCTGTCACCTATTCTTGAGTTTAGGCCATGAGTATGTGGACCCAGGTGTTGCTTCTCACCTGGCTTAATTCAACTGTGGTGCTGCCTCTAGTCTACAGCACCTTGATAGCTGCTTGATAGCTAGAGGGATGGCAAGTGTCCTGTACCTTGTGACTCTTAGCCACTCACACTCAGGGTGGTCACTTCCACTTCCTCCACAGGCTCCTTCACATGGGTCAGGCAGCATGCAGGGGGTCAATGCTCTTATCTCCTCTAAGGAATCTGTACCAGTTTGCCACCATACCATCTGGCTGTTTGGATCTATGTGCTAATGAGTCTTCTCCTTTAACTGTCTTACACAGTGCTGGATAAGGGATGGGCATTCTTTGCAAAAATGGGGCATTGCTTTTCTCACTCTTACAACAGATCCTCCTCCACCTTCCTTTCTGCCGGTAGTGTGCAAGGCAAGATTGCAGGCATTGTGGAAGGAGATCACATTCTAAAAATGCAATGATGCCAGGCCAAGGACATCAAGATATGGTTAGAAGCTGTGTTGTTTCTTGTTTATGCTATAAAATATGAGTAGTATAATTAATTTGATCAGAAAGCTAATTATTGCTTACATTTCTCTGGGTAGGACCATCATCTTACTCTGGGTAAGACTTGCTTTCGTAGCCGTCATAGTAGAAGCACAATAAGAACCTTGGAAAGGGTCACAGGAAGTTGTTATTCATAGTCAGGAAGATGAATGATGCAGTGTCATAAATAATGATGTGGATTAAATAATAGTATGAGGAAACTGCAAAAGCAAGAAGTTCTAGGGTGTCTCAATGAAACAAGGTTCCAAAGAGCCATGACATGTAGCAACATGTAATAACAGTGTTGCTACCTTTTCTCCTTCAGTAGGACATATATAATTAACACACTTGGCAGGAAAGAACACAAAATGACTCTTGGAACTGAACAACCAGAGACCATACTATGGAGTCTTTCTGTACACGGACTGGACAATTAAACAAGACAAAAGTACCTCTTCTCTATACATCATTCTAAATCCATTATTCACATGGACTTGTGACTTTCGCATTCAATTTTCAAACCAAATTGTTTATAGAGATGGGATATCCACAGAATTTATTTTCCTGAGGACCACACTACCTGGGATGGGCCTTCCATCCTTCACTTGGTTTGAAGTGAGACTTCCGTTGATTATTCTCAGTATCTCTCTCTCTGCCTCACACTTTTCACTTCATTTCAATAATTCACTATGTTTATTTTTTTAAATAGCCCTCAAAGTCAGCCACTGCCTCCTAAGTTCCCATTATTTTTCCCTCAGTCTATAGTATTAACCAATTACCTGTTCTTCCTCTGGTTTTGTAAGCCTATATTCCATAGTGAAGTGAATAAGGTTGATCTTGTCATCCAACTGATTAAAATATTTTACTTGTTTCATTTACCCTGAAGAAAAGAGTCAGCATTTTAAATGTGGCCGACCAGGGCCTGCATGACCCAGATCTGGCCCATCTCTCCAAGCCTCATGTCATATAATTTTATACATTTGCTTTCCTTTTTTTCCCCTTCTTCACCTGAACAATATTAACAAGAACCTATTATATGCAAAGTACAATACTAAATATTGGATATGTGGTGGTGAATTAAAATAGATCTTGTTCCTACCATGAAGGGGACCAGGATATAGTGAAGAAAACAGTTTTTGATAACAATCATCACATATTGAAGTAAAATTGTATCTGTGGTATGTTGCAAATGAGAAATACTTCTATTTTGAAATAATACTGCATGAAAAATTTTCTAATAATAGATATCAGGAATCAATGGACATTATTAGTAGGCAAAAGGGAGGGAAGGGTGTTTTTTTGGATGTACCGTGCTTTTTGCCTGCTTACTGGTTTTGCACAAGTTACTCACAAGATGCGGAATGGTCTTTTTCGTTTTGACTTGAGTAGCCTCCATGTATATATTGAGGCTCAGTTTAAATGTAATTTCCAACACAAGCAAGTTGCCTATGATTTGCTTACATGGTACCTCACTTTTTAATATTTACTCAATGTCCCTCTAAACTAACAGATTGTTATCTGATTGTTATATGCTTTATGAGCATATGTAATGTCTCCCTTATTCACAGCTGTATTTCTGGTACATAGCACAGAGCCCAAGATATAAGCGCTCAAATTTTTATTGAATACCTGGGTTAGAATTTATGATCCAACAACTATGCTATATTCTGGGTAGTAAAAATAAATTAGATATGATACTTGCCCTCATAGAATATATTCTAGTAAAAGCAATACTTGATAAGACTGAACACAAAGTGTTAAAGAGGCAATGATTTGGGGGCTATCTCGTAAGAAATCATATCACCAGTCACTGAGGTCCCTTAGTAGAGGCCGCTTTTTCAATCAAGTGTTCCAGGGGTTGGTAGAAGAGATTCCTGAATTGGTAGACCTGATTAAATAAAACCATCTCTAAATTTACTTTTAATGTTTGTTACTAACCGTATACATCAACTTGAACTTTTTGCAATTTTTGTGATTGAACAAAATTGAAGTGAGTCAACCCAACTGGTGCATTTTAGATTTAGCTTACTTATTTTGGGGGGATTCAGAGAAAATATATATTCTATGATATTCAATAACAGATTAATAAAAATAATGAGTTCTATATTACTGATCTATTTCATATGATTTCTTAAAATATTAAAATCAATACTGTTTTAAATTGTAAATTATAATATGGTAATTTATATTTAGATAAGATTTTTAAATGACTTAGCTTTCACACATAGTTATTGGTTAGAAGCCACAGAAACATAAAATGTTATTTTATTTGAAAATGATGCTATTTAGTGCTTAGAATAGCTTTGGGAAAACAACAGCATAAGCTCTACTCTAATACTATCTTAGTACTACTATGAGGAATATATTTAATATTTACTTCTCCAGTTCATAACCATCATTTTATGTCATTTGGAAACTTGAGCTATAATATTATATAATATATATGTGTGTACATTATATATAAAATATATATTATATAATATGTTTCTAAAATTGATTTTAGCAAACAAGGAAAATAAATTTCCCTCATTCCCTTCACATATATAACTTTGGAAAATAATTTTATACTATCAGTTCTAAACTAGATAAACTGGTATATTAAGAACCTAAAAAAAAATAAATAAATAACAGACCTGCAGTAAGAAGAGACCTACTGAGCCTGCTAATATTTATTTCTACACAAGATTTAAATCTTTAATGATAAACCAATGTTTAAGCTCAGTGTGGGAAATGCAGGATATAAATGGAGAGCATATTTGAAAATGGGTATCTTTTATGCATACACACACACACACACACACACACACATTTTATGTTCAAATGTGACATGCATTCTAAATAAGACACTACTTCTTCTACACAAACTTTTATAAGTAAAATTTTCAAAAATTTTCATATTTTATAATATATATACATATATATATGTTACACATATATGTATATATATATATATATATATATGTACTTGCTATTAAACACCCAGCATTTTTACATTTCCTTTTCTTTTTATGTAAATATTAACAGTAACTTGTAAGCCCAAAACCTATGGGAGTCTAGCTCACAAAATTAGCTTAGGAAATATAAGGGATAATTATCAGAATTGTTTTTTAGGTATGTTCCTAGGGCCTTTGCTGTGATTGGGGCACATGCAGAGGTTTGGGGGTATTTAAAAATATCCCTCCATCCAGATTTGGACTGGATGAAGTAACTTCCGTATAAGACCTCATAAATTATTTATATCTGTATCTATGTCTGTATCTATATGCATATCTGTATCTATATCTATATAATCTATATCTATCTATCTATCTATCTATCTATCATCTATCTATGTATCTATCTGTCTATCATCTATCTATACATCCACCCTAAATATTTATGCTTACCTCTGGAATAATAATAAAATGCAAGCCAATTGCTGGAAAAAAAAAAGAGTACAGCTAAAAATGTGGCACTGGGAAGTGACAGAATGCCCACTTTCCTACAGCAATCACTTTATTGCAAATGATTTATAGCATTTGACAGAATCTTATTTACTACCCCAGACTCACTGGCTCTTCCTATTATATGTCTTCTAGAATTAGGATAAATAGAGTAACACTAAATTGTCCATCTACTAAATTAATTCAGGATTTAATTGTGAAGGGGAGGAAGAGGGAACTCTACAAGGAACATCCACCAGGAAAAAAAAAAAAAATTTCTGTGAGGAGTCTCTTACCGTAAGAAGGATAGAATTTCTTATCTTTTAATATAATACATCCTTCACTAAAGAAAAAGAACAATTTCCCAAAAGGAAAAACTGATGGCATACTGAGCCGATTCGAGAGATTTGAATTTCACTTCAATATTCCTATCTTAACATGAAGCTGGAAAACAAGGTAGTGCATGTAATAAATTTGCTTAAAATTATATAAAAATATTATACAATAGGATAAAGATAAATTTACAATCATAATTACAGCTTTTAATTTTTATTTTTTGTTTCTTTTCCCCCCAAGTTTTTATTTAAATTCTAGTTAGTTAACATACAGTGTAATATGAGTTTCAGCTGTAGAACTCAGTGATTCCTCACTCACCTGCAACAATGAGCTCATCACAAGTGCCCTCTGTAATACCCATCACCCATCTAACCCATCTCCCAACCACTTTCCTCCATCAACCCTGTTTGTCCTCTGTCTTATGAGGCACTTGTGATTTGCTTCCCTCTCTTCTCTTCCCTCCCCCGCTTCCCATGTGTTCACCTGTTATTGTTTCTTAAGTTCCACATATGAGTAAGATAATATGTATACCACCTCTTATTTAACCATTCATCAGTCAATGGACGTTTGGGCTTTTTCATAAAATGGCTATTGTTGATAATGCTGCTATAATAATTGGGGTGTATGTGTCCCTTCGAATCAGTATTTTGGTAACCTTTAGGTAAATCTAGTAGTTCAGTTACTGGATCATGGTAAATATGATCCACTATTTTTAACTTTTTGAGGAATCTCCATACTGTTTTCCAGAGTGGCTGCACCAGTTTGCATTCTTACCAACAGTGTAAGAGGGTTCCCCTTTCTCTGTATCCTCATCAGCACCTATTGTTTCCTGTATTGTTAGTTTTAGTCATTCTACCTTGTGTGAAGTAATATCTCATTGTAGTTTTGATTTGTATTTCCCAGATGATGGGTGATGTTGAGCATCTTTCCATGTGTCTATTAGCCATCTGGATGTCTTCTTTGGAAAAATGTCTATTCGTGTCCTCTGCCCATTTCTTAATTGGATTATCTGTTTTTTGGGTGTTGAGTTTGATAAGTTTGTTATGTATTTTGGATACTAACCCTTTATCAGATATATCATTTGCAAATATCTTCTTTCATTCTGTAGTCAGCCTTTTAGTTTTGTTGATTGTTTCCTTCACTGTGCAGAAGCTTTTTATCTTGATGAAGTCCCAATAGTTAATTTTTGCTTTTGTTACTCTTATCTCTGGAGACATATCTAGTAAGAAGTTGCTATGACTGATGTCAAAGACATTACTGCCTTTGTTCTCTAGGGTTTTAGTTTCCTGTCTTACATTTAGGTCTTTAATCAATTTTGAATTTATTTTTGTGTATGTTGTAAGAAAGTGGTCCAGTTTCATTCTTTTGCAGGTAGCTATCCAGTTTTCCCAACACCATTTGTTGAAGACTGTCTTTTGCCATTGGATATTCTTTCCTGCTTTGTTGAAGATTAATTAACTATATAGTTGTGGGTTCATTTCTGGGTTTTCTGTTTTGTTCCATTGATCAATGTGTCTATTTTTGTGTCATTACCATACTGACTTGATACTAGAGCTTTATAATATAACTTGAAGTCCAGAATTATGATGCCTCCAGCTTTGTTTTACTTTTTCAAGATTGCTTTGGCTTTGGAATCTTTAGAGATTTCATACAAATTTTAGGACTGTTAGTTCTAGCTCTGTCAAAAATGCTGGTGGCATTTTCATAGGGATTGTATTAAATGTGTAGATTGCTTTGGGAAATAGAGATGTTTTAATAGTGTTTGTTGTTCCAAACCATGAGCATGGAATGTTCTTCCGTTTCTTTGAGTCATCTTCAATTTCCTTCATCAGTGTTTTATAGTTTTCAGAGTACAGATCTTTTACTTCTTTGGTTAGCTTGATTCCTAGATATCTTAGAGAACTACAGGACAATATCCCTGTCAACATGGATACACATATTCTCAATAAAATACTAGCAAATAGAATCCAACAGTACATTAAAAGAATCATTTACGAAGATCAAGTGGAATTTACTCCTGGGCTTCAAGGGTGGTTCAATATTTGCAAATCAATCCATGTGGTACACCACATTAATAAAAGAAAGGGTAAGAACTATATGATCCTTTCAATAAAAACAGAAAAATCATTTGACAAAGTACAACATCCATTCATGATAAAAACCTTCAACAAAATAGGGTTAGAAGGAACATGCTCAACATAATAAAGGCCATATGTGAAAAACTCACAGCTAATATCATCTTTAATGGAGAGAAACTGAAAGCTTTTCTTGTATGGTCAGGAACAAGGCAGGGATGTCCACTCTCATCCTTGTTGTTTACCATACTACTTAAAGTCCTAGCCTCCACAATCAGACAATAAAAAGAAATATAGGACATCCAAATCAGCAAGGAAGAAATCAAACTTTCACTATTTGCAAATGACATGATACTCTATATAGAAAACCTGAAAGACTCCACCAAAAAAAAAAAAAAAGGCTAATACTGGTATACAAATTCAGTAAAGTCACAGGATACAAAATCAACATACATAAATCTGTTGCATTGCTATACACCAATAGTGAAGCAGCAGAAAGAGAAATCAAGGAATCTATCCCATTTACATTGCACCAAAAAACCTAATATGCTTAGTAATAAACATAACCAAAAAAGTAAAAGATCTCTCTTCTTATATAAAATAAATAAGTGGTTGTCTAAGGCTGATGGTGGGGAGAATTAACTGCAAAGAGGTAATAGGGAGTTATTTGGGGGTGATGGAATTGTTTCATAATTGTGACAATGTCAATATTTCTAAAAACTTATTGGTCGGCATAACTAAACTGGGTATATTTTATTACACATACATTACACTTCAATAAAACTGACCAAAACAGTAAGAGAGGTAAAATTATTCACCATTTGAGGAATTATTTTCTTTATTTTAAAAGGGAACATGATCTTCTGGTGATGTATTTCAAGGATCAGTTGTTGTGGTTCTATTACCAATATCCAATTAACTTGGGTTGTGACCTGTACAAAATCACTTAACTGCTTTGTTTCTAAAGACAAAATAACTTTGGTCTTAAAAATAGACTGATAATTTTGTAGTAATTGAAGTCACAATATGCACTGTAACGTCAGCTTATTCCTTATTGCACCCCAAACATATTTGGGAAATGCATTTGATAAAATGCGTTTCCACGTACGGCCTTAAGGGAGCCAAAGTGTACATTTAAAGTATAGATTAGTAGGAGGAACTTAAAATAGACATTTCGGCTTCATCACATTTCTCTTTTTGTCCCTTAAACTATATTCTCAATGATGATCCCTTCTTGCTTCGTGTGTTTTGTTTGCAGATAGAACAAATGTCATTGCTAACCTTTAACACACTCAACAACCCTTAAAACGTATTCTCTACATCCTAAATTTGGGTTCATTTAATGTGTACAACTGTTTTGTACAGTGTTAATAAGTTAATAATTTGTAAGTGTTAATAAGCCAGGGACTTTGGGTAAATCATTGGCATTTGAAAGAAGGGAAGGTAGAAAGTAGCCATTCAATTTTAATTTCCTCTTAAATGGAAAGGTAGCACATTCATAAATTTTTGAAATTATGAAGATAACTGAATCCAATCAACCAATGACATTTTAGAATTTTAATATCTGACATTCTTTTGAGAGATATTAACTGTATTTTCTGATTAAAGTGAAATAATGTTTTACACAGTCTACCTACACCATCCTTGCTACTGTCATATACAAAGCTCTCTTCCTCACCAGCTTAGTCTACTGCAATTACTGCCTACCTTCTTTGCCTGGTTTCACATTTGCTCCTCTTTGCAAGCCATTTTCCAGGAAGCTGCAAGAAGGATAATTTGTACATGTGAATCAGATCATGAAAAAAAAATACTGATTATGACGTCTCTACTAGTAGAGTGCTTAGAATAAAATCCAAACATAAAACTTTTGATCAAATGGTCTGTTCCTTGCTTGCATTGTGGAACTTATCTTGTAACTATGTCTTGTAGGTTCACTGCTCAAATCACATTTCCTTGTTCCCACCTCAGGACCCGTTTTCTTTCTGTCCTATCTACCCAGACAACTCTTTCCTCAAGTATTGTTTTGAGGATTTACATGTCAGCTTGTATGTCACTTGCATCCATTATCCACTTTATCTCCTATAGAGTTTTTGTCACCATCTGAAATTACAGTTTTCTTCTTATGTATTGTTTATGGCACATAACTTTTCCAGAACAAAGTCTATATTACCTTTATTGCGGCTGCCTCCTTCTGAATTCTTTATTTTTACACTAGTTCTCCAATCTTTTCACAAAAGCTTACATTGTTTTATTATTTTTGGTCTTTTTTTTTGAAATTGACTAATGTAAATGCAAACAACTTTTAAAAAATATTCATGAAATTTTAGGGAAATCTGACATACATTTGGAAGATCATTCAGAGAGTTTAATATTCTCCATCTAAAACTGAGAAATTCCATACAGACCATATACAAAACTTTCATTGTGATTCAGTTAATTATATATACAATTCAGAGCTTGATTTTGCATGTTTAACATAGTGTTTTCAGAACAATTTGAAATATTTAAATGACCACCTTCATAATTTTTGATGGTGGTATTATCTGAATTTAAATTTTAGTTAGCTATCGATGTGATAATATTGTGTAGAGCATCTTACAAAGAGCAAACAGCTGGCAAAAAATGGAAACTAAAAAATTAAAATTATGAGATGATTCAACTATATTTTCCACTTGTTTAATTTAATTCAATTTACTCATAGCATATTGCAGTTTATTGCCTAAAGAAGATAAAGCCAACCAGATGAATTTTATATTACAATTTAAATCACAGCATATGTTATAATTAAAATGTAAATGTAGAAATGTAATTTTTTCAAGAACTTAGTGCCAAAAGGATTTAATATATACTCCATCAGTACAACATTTAGTTAAATAAAGTTTTAAAATTACTATATAGCTTACTTAGTTGTAGGAAGATACATAGGCATAGTGCTTAGGGACACAGACAAAAAACATGCCCTAATGTTTACACAAATCTTTTTTTAAACTATGCTGCCCCTTGTCCTTAAACTACATAAGATTTATAGTATGAAATTCAAGTCCACTATTTTTTGTTAATTCCAGCAATCTGGAAAATAAAAACAAGTAAAAAATATAAAAGATCTTTTTAATTTTTACCTTCTACTAAATTATATAAAAAAACTTATATCACTCTATTTTCAGTAAACATTTCTCAGGGAATTATTTTCATGGAATATTTCCAAGTATATACCAGAATTTTGAGGACTATGTGAAATGTTGGAGAAATGCTTCATATTATATCAAACAGTAAGTTACAGGTCATATCTGAATACTGAAAATCCTTGGTGAAATTATCTGATTAACAAATCTATTCACTTAACTCTCAACTGTCACCAAAGAAGGCTTCTGTGTACTGACATTGGTGCCTAGCTTCAGGTTACATGGCCTTCCAGCTATCTCTGAACTCCACACGATGTATCATGTGTTGACTATGATATTCTTTTGAAAACCATAAAGTATAATGTGTTTGGTAGAGGACAGAGGGTACTGGCAAGACATAAAGAGAGGGAGCTAGCCTGGTCTAGGAATCAAGTGCAGGCTCCTAACAACAATGGAAATTTATGCTGGCCCCTGAACAACAGGAATGAGTATGACAAATGAAATGAGTTTTTCACAATTTATCTACTCATTAGTCTTTTAATATTCTTGGGGCAAGTTGTAATGGTCCAGCTCTGCCTGTTAATAACAGTAATTTGTGTTCTCTCCCTCTCTCTCTCTCTGATTAGCCTGGACCTAGAGTTTTTTTTTTAGTTTCATTATTTTATTGATCTTTACAGAGAATTAGTTTTAGGTTCCATTGATTCTTTCCCTTTATTTTTTACATATATGCTTATAAATTATAATCAGGTAATTTACATACAATAAAATGTACCCATTTCAAACACTTAGATGACTTTTAACATAGTGTACACATGGGTAACCATCACCACAAAGTAGAGGACATTTCCATCCTTCAAAAAGTTTTCTCTTGTCCCTTTGTAATTAATCCTTCCCACTACCCTCAGGCCTAGACCACCAATGATTTTTTTCTGTTGTTATGGTTAGACTTGTCTATTCTAAAATTTCATGTAAATGAAATCATTCATTATATACTATTTGGAATCTGACTCCTTTCCCTTGGCATTTTTTTTATTTAGATATTTATTCATGGTTTTACGTGTATTGGTAGTTTATCCATTTTCTTTGTTAAATAATAATTCAGAGTATATACCTACATTTTTATCCCTTTAAGTGATGATGAATATTTTTAATTTTTCCAGTTGTGGGATATTATGAATAATGCTACCTGGACATTTTTCTGTAACTCTTTATGTAGACATTTGCTTTCATATTTTTGAACAAATATCTAGAAGTGAAATGACCATGTTAGCTTGTATTTTTAGTTTTCATGACTGGCATTGCATTATATATTTCTTTCTGTTTCTTGATTTTTCTTCATTCAGCACTAAGCATGTAAAATGCAGGTTGTTGTGTGTATATCTGGTCTAATGCTTATAATTCTTGCCTAGTACTCCATGTTATATATCCAGCAGATATTATCAAGGCACTCTATGTGTTGAAAATTGCCTCCAACTCATACCACCACATATTTTTACCAGCTTACAATTTTGTAACAACTTTTCTATTCTGTGGTGTACATTCTATATTAAGAGAAGATATTAGTGTTTTCACTATTCTAAGATTTTTATCCACCTTAGTTTAAAGAGTGAGAGTGGACCTTCTACTAGACAACCTATGCAAACATCGACCTAAAATTAAGACTGATCAGCTAATGCTATGTGAAAATGTAAACGTGGCCATTTATTTGTGGGCAAAAAGTTTCAGAGAGTGAGACATCAAATAATATTGTAAGATAAATTATAGGACAACTTGTAATTAATAACAACGCAAGACAAACAACGAAAATTATCAGATAATCGATTATGTTCATACATGGTGGTGAAGTGATTATGGGTATAATCAATGTATTCAATTATCTAAGTAATATAATGTAGCTTACAGGGTAATTTATATATATATTTTTTAAATTCAGATATAACTGACATAACATTGTATAAATATAAGGTATACAGTGTGATGATTTAAAAAAAATTAACGTTTATTTATTATTGAGCGACAGAGAGACACAGAGTGTGAGTGGGGGAAGGGTAGAGAGAGGGGGAGACACAGATCTGATGATGGCTCCAGGCTCTGAGCTGTCAGCACAGAGCCGGAGGTGGGGCTTGAACTCACAAACTGCGAGATCATGACCTGAGCTGAAGTGGTTGCCTAACCAACTGAGTCACCCAGGCGCCCCAGGGAATACAGCGTGATGATTTGATACGCATATATATTGTGGAATGATTACCACAATTAGACTAATTAACATATCCATCACCTCACATAATTATTTGTGTGTGTGTGTGTGTGTGTGTTGTGAGGACTTGTAAGGTCTACTCTCTTAGCAACTGTCAAATATAGCAAAGTATTCAATGTAGTCACCATGCTCTACATTTGACCCCAGAATTTATTCATTTTATATCTGGGACTTTGTATCTTTTGACAAATGTCTCCCTATTTCCCCTAACACCCAGCCCCTGACAACTACCAGTCTACTTTGTTTCTTTGAGATCAACCTTTTTAGATTCTACATACAAATGAGATCGTACAGTATTTGATTTGCATTTCCCTGATGATTAGTGACGTTGAGTACCTTTTCATGTAACTGTTGGACATAATATGTCTTCTTTGGAAAAATGTCGATTCAGTTACTTTGCCCATGTTTTAATAAGATCATTTGCTTTTTTTCTATTGAATTATATGGATTCCTTATATATTTTGAATATGAAACTTTTATCACATACATGGTGTGCAAATATTTCTCTCATTTTCTCTCATGGTTGCCTTTCATTTTGTTTATTGTTTCTTTTGCTGTGCAGTATTTTAGCTTAATGTAGTCCTACTTGTTATTTATTTTTGACTTTGTTGCTTCTCTTTTGGCGTCATATCCAAAAAATAATCTCTGAGACCACTGTCAAGGAATTTTTTTCCTAGAAATTTTACAATTCGAGGTCTTAAATTTAAGTCCTTAATACATTTCAGATTAATATCTGCGAGTTTTGTAAGATAAGGGTCCAATTTATTCTTTTGCATGGCAATATCCAATTTTTAAAATCCTGTTTATTGAAGAAGCTATCCTTTTCCCATTGAGTATTTTTGGTTCCTTTGTTAATTACTGGTTGATGCTATAGTTGTGGCTTTATTTCTGGGCTCCTGATTTGTGTCTCTGCAATTTACTTGCCCTTTGATCTCAGTTCTCAAATGGAATTAGGAAGATTCATCTTCTTCTATTCTTTGAATTTTTTTTCTTGTTATGGAGATGGGAGTGATGGCATCTAAACTCTTTATGTGTTGGACTGGAAACAAAGCCATATATACATATAAATATATACATTAAAAGTTTATTTACTTATTTTGAGAGAGAGAGAGAGAGAGAACATGAGCAGGGGTGGGGCAGAAAGAGAGGGAGAGAGAGAGAGAATCCCAAACAGGCTCTGCAGTATCAGGATGGAGCCTGACACAGAGCTTGAACCCACAAACCACGAAGTCATGACCTGAGTCAAAAATCAAGAGTTGGACACTAAACTCAATGAGACACCCTGGTTCCCCAAAGCCATATTTCTAATAAAGAGATCTTTTTAAACAAAATATTTCCTGACTATATTAGTAACTTTTCAGTATAAAAGTTTTGGCATTCAGAAAAATGAAAAGTGAAAGTAAAATCTTTCACCATCACCATATTGTATGGATAGAAAACACAGTTACTACTTGTGTGCAGTTTCTTTTTCTTTATGTACTTTTCTGACCACATGGTTATCAGCTTTTGTAAATGCTGATTTTCATTTAACCTCATTAAGTATACTTTGTACTTCTAAAACATGACTATGAATGACTACATGTTAATCTCTCATTTTTCTATCACAAAATTTGCTAACAAAAACCTATCATTGAGCATTTGCATTGCTCTGGGTTTTGTTTTGTTTTTTTACCAATGATTGGTAATCAATATATTTGTAGATGCTTTGACAGTCTGATTAATTCCTCACAATAAATTTCCAGTAAAAAACTCCTGGGTTAAAGAAAATAATACTTTTTTTTAAGCTTCTTTTGATTTAATGTTAGTTAAACATGGAATTCTTTTTTTCTTTAAAATTTAATACCAGTATAGTCAATATACAGTGTTATACTAGTTTCAGGTGCACAATATAAGATTCAACAATTCTATACGTTATTCAGTGCTCATCATGCTAAGGAAAGAATACTCTTAAAGCTTTTGATTCTCTTTGCTAAATCATTTGCACTTACATTTTGTTATTTATATGCTCTCACTATCAATTTGAAAAGAAGGGATCCATATTGTGACTGCAAATATCAATTTGGTTGCAAATAGACCTGAAGCTAGTCAAGGAGGCCAAATGTACTGAACTTCCAGATGGTGAATCTGGTTAGAGAAAACAGATTGGATATCTTCTTCTCCAGCATGCCCTAGTTAATTGTCCATCAAATACCTTTTGATGAAAAATATGATGAAAATTTGATGAAATACTGAAATGCTTTATGTATGTGCCTGCCCCATGAAGTACAGAACCATGTCTTATTGATACAGTTTATTTAAATCAATGAGTGACTAAAAAAGTAATCAAATCCATGGGAAAGTGGCTATAATTGAACACCTCCCTTCTCCTCCCCCTCCTTCTTGCATACACAGTCTCCAAACAAGGCATATCCTGGAGATTTTCCAGGCTACTCCCACTGCTACGTTTGGTGTCATACACTAACCAACCTACATCAGCATAAACAGCAAGGACATGCGTTATCACATGGATCAAAAAGCCCAGCAGGGAGGCAGCCACAGAATTTAGTTACAGAATTAGTTAAATGATGCCTTTAAGGATCCGAGGTCTCTACATCTTTCTGGTGTTACAGTCCTCAGTGTGTCAGCTTTTCCCCTAGGCTTGCTCATCCAAAGAATATGGACATAGAAGTTCTAGACTAAATATCTGTACAGGAAAACAGGAAAAATATCAAGCTCCAAGAAACAGTCTTTTTCTTAGAGTATCCCTTCAAGGATGAAGAATCTTTCTTTAGAGGCTTGGCAGCATACATCCACATATATTTCGTTAGCCATACTTGTGATAAAGCCCCTGACCAAACTGAGTTTCAGAAAGGGTGTAAGATCAATGTGACTTGTTTAGATCATCTTAGATCTTCCTTCGAGGATATGCATGAAGTCGGCTTCCTCTAAAGCATATGGACATGCAAAGGAAGATGAATGGCTACACAGGACTAGCATTTGAAATGAACAAGAAAGGGTGTGTGTGAAGTGGCAACATTTACCCGCTTTATCCTATTCATCAATTTTGCCAGTTAGTTCTTTGTTAGCTCAAAGTAGAGAACGGTTTCTTGCTGTTCTTATCCTCCAGTAGTGGTGAAATTGACCACTGATAATGAGTGCAGCTTTTATTCTTTTGAGCAGGAATCCACCCCCAAGTTGATGAGTTGTGAAATATATTTAGGATTTACAAATTTGTTTTACATATAAATAAGAAAGGATTCAAAGTAACCCACATAATACCATCATTCCTTTATATTTTAGTTGTGGAAGCATGGTTGGTAGACCATTAAGTTGGGCCACCAGCCCACAACAAACTTACCTACAATGAATGTCTATTGTACAATCATTGTTGCAAATACACATACTTGTAGCATTTATGAATTGTTTGTAAGATAACTTACTTTTATTTTATCACCTATTTTTAATAAAAAAACATGGTTGTTTCTATGAAAAGATGTCTTATAAGTTTGACAGATTCCATCCTGTGTTATAAAGAAAACTGAGACCCACAACTGGAGAGAAACAGCAATTACTGCAATTGTGAGCAATGGAATCAAAGTCAGCTTCTCTTTGCAACTTCTCTTTTTTTTTCATTGCTCTGTTTCCTTAATTTTGATTCACATTTTACTGAGTCTAGGGGATTTTAAAAACTTCTGGAAAAACACTGTGTCAACTTAAATTTGAGCTGCTATAAAACTTTCATGGTTCTGACCCTTTTATTTCATCTCTAAAAAAATAAAGCCAAACAAAAAAATAGTGCAATGAAATGACACTTTACTTAGCATACACTTTTATCTCATTTAATTTTATGGCGATTTTTTAAACCCTCTACAGTTTATGGAGCAATTAAACGATGTTCTCAGTCAGGAAAACACACACACACACACACACACACACACACACACGCACATGCACACACACACACACACACACACACACACAAAAGCGATAAGCTAAATGGTAATTTCCAGATACCAGGCTCATTTTCACCGCTACTTATTCAAGTTGAATGAGTATTTGTTATGTAAAATGAGTAGTTTCTCCTGCAAATAGAAATTTATTTTTGTTTCTCAAAGACGTGCTCATATTTTCATTATAATAGAGAATCATAGTGCAGCTTTATCAGATCAATCAGTGAATTAAATTAATTGCAAATTTAAATGATCTTTTTCTAGTGTTCCTCATTTAAGTCACTGCTGATTTTGCAACATGGAACGCTGAATTAGACAGAATAAACTACACTGATATTAACACGATCTTTAATGATAATATAGCATTACCTAGGGAATCTAATCAAATATTGAATGTGTTGAAATTGGTTTTGTTTGGGGATGTACTTGAGAACATCCTTAGAGATTACTAAGTGGGTGAAAATATTTGAAAATTGTTTCAATCTCTCAGTTGAGCATAAAAGTATAGAGTACAAATATACAGGTAGACATTTATATGAAACCTGCACATTCTCTGCAACCTTTATCAAAAACTCAGCAAAACTGTAGAAATTATAAATAAAAATATATGTATATGTTTATAGAAATAGATAAAACAAGGTTAAAATTATGATCTACATTAAAATTCAAATCTCCCTGAAAGTCAATGAGAGTTGTATCATTATGGATATTCCTTGGAAATACATTTTCAAAGTGTGTGTTTGCAGCTGGATGAAAGGAAACTAGTGAAGTTTTTCTATATACATAAAGGATAACTATATAAGGACCTATTTTGTGGGCCTTTTCCCAAAATATCAGTTTTACACATGAAGTACAATGAACAGAGTATGAGGATTTTTTAAAAAAGATTTTTAAACATTTAGTTATTATTGAGAGACAGAGCATGAGCATGGGAGGGGCAGAGACAGGAGGAGATACAGAATCTGAAGCAGGCTCCAGCTTCAGTGCTGGAGCAGTGCTAACAGCTCAGAGCCTGAGGCGGGGCTCGAACTCACAAGCCATGAGATCACGACCTGAGCCGAAGTCGGATGCTTAACTGACTGAGCCACCCAGGGGCCCTGAGAATGTGAGGATTTTATTATGATCAACACCAAATACCGTAACTTCTATAAGCAGGTTGATATAATTATGTGTAATGTGCAATAAAGATTAAATGTACTTTCTCTCAAACAAGTTGTACTGGGAAAATACCTAATACAAGTTTTCTTGAAAGATCTTGATCTATTTTCCAAGATAACAGAGAAAGAATTGTTGTGTGATACTCGACTGAAATTTCTAATCTTATTTTAAAAGACATTTCTGACATTATTATTGTAATAAAAAACATTAACAAAGATTTAATAAGTGTCAAAGTGACAAATGAAATATATTTTTCTTTGAAAACCTTAATTGTGTCACTCTACAAGCCTCACTCTTCAAGTTCTCTGTACCTGAGTCTTTCCATTTACATTCCTGTGGATGATTAACTCCATAATTATAAATAATACATGTATACTATTTGGCTTACCAACTTAAATATTTATTTGCTCTCTGCTAAAAAAGAAAAAAGTAGCTCAGTATCTTTTTAAAATTTTTTTAATGTTTATTTATTTTTGAGAGAGAGAGAGAGCATGAGTCAGGGAGGGGCAGAGAGAGAGTGAGACACAGAGTCTGAAGTAGGCTCCGGGCTTTGAGCTGTCAGCACAGAGCTCCACACAGGGCTTGAACCCATGATCCGTGAGATCATGACCTGAGCCAAAGTCATATGCTTAGCTGACTGAGACACCCAGGCACCCCCAAAATAGATCACTATCTTGACCTTTTTTCCCCTTTTCAACTATATGTTTTTTTTTAAGTGTTCTACTAGTTCTAGACATAAACATCTGTTTCTATTCCACAAAATCCCCCTAAATTCAATCCCCCTAACTTCTTTAGATGGAATAGTTCACACTTGCTTTTTTCTCCCTCTCTACTTCTAATGGATGCCGGCAACTATAGAATTTTTACATGTTAATGTCTATACTATTTGTAATCCCATACTTCTTCCTATTTTTTCTAGTTGTTTTTAGGAATATCTTAAAAACATAAAGTATCCAAAAGTATCGGAAAGACAAGCTTAACAAGTGTTGGCAAGGATGTGGTGAGAAAGGAACTCTTGTGCATTGTTGGTAAGAATGTAAACTGGTACAGTCATTGTAGAAAACAGGGTGAAGTTTCCTCAAAATATTAAAATTAGAAATGCCATATGACCCAGTAATTCACTACTGGGTATTTACCCAAAGAAAATAAAAACACTTTTTTGAAAAGATGCACTCTTGTGTTTATCACGACATTATTTATAATTGTCAATACATGGAAGCAACCCAAGTGTCCATTGACAGATGAATGGATAAAGAAGAGGTGGTATCCAATGGAATGGAATATCCAATGGTATCCAATGGAATGGAATATCCAATGGAATATTATTACTCAGCCACAAAAAAGAATGAGACCTTGCTATTTGTGATAACATGGATAGGCCTAGAGAGTATTATGCTAAGTGAAATAAATCAAAGAAAGATAATACCATACGATTTACTTATTTATGGAATCTAAAAAACAAAGCAAATAAACAAGTAAAAAAAGCAGAAACAGCCTCACAAAAACAGAGATCAACCTAGTGGTTGCCAGAGGAGCAGGGGCAAGGGGAAGATACAAAAGGGGTGAAGGGGAGTGGAAGATACAGCCTTCCAGTTGTGGAATGAATACGTCACAGGGATAAAAGATACAGCACAGGGAATACAGTCAACAATATCATGATAATGTTACATGGTGCCATACGGTAGCTACACTTCCAGTGAGCACAATGTAATGCTGTGAATAGAGCTGTTGAGTCATAATGTACCCTTGGAACTAATGGAAAATTGATGTCAATTATATTTCAATACAAAAAGTATACAATAAAATATACTATAATAAAATATATAATATAATTTCATTTCATTTAATAAAGTTTATAATATAAATGTATTAGGGGCAGCTTTCCAATTCCAAAAATATGGGCTTAGAGTGCATGTTTTCTACCACTCTCTGTGTGGTCTTTCAGCCTTTCTGTACACTCAACCTCTTTAAGCTTTTTAAAGCTCAAAGATAGTTTAATATTAGTATCAAATAATTTTAATTTGTACATACTTAGGAATTATTCAGTCCTTAAGTGGTCTCAGATTCACAACCCTGTGTTTGAGAAGCTGAGGTAATACATATTTTTTGCCCCAAAGGCCAGACATTAGTAGGTTATAAAATTTACCTATTAAAAGCTATTTATTACAATCTACTAAAATACACATATGAAGACAGTATGTGACTTTTAAGCAGCTGTAAGTTTTTATTTGTTGATTTTACCAAGGTTTTGTTTTCATTTTCATTACCTACAAGTTCTTATGAGACACATGAAATACATTTTTTATGTTCCATAAAATCAACATGGAATGGCAACAGAAGGTTATTTCTTGGGGGGAGGAAATTTTATCGTGAAGAAAGATATAAAGCACAAATGTGGAAGAAAATTCACATATTACCTTAATCTCTGATTATTTTATCAAAAAAAAAACAACAAAACAAAACAAAACATAAAGAAAATTTATAATTTTACTTAGGTAAATATTATCCTTTGCAGTATCAGTTAGTCTTATTATACCTATATGGAAGGAAACATAATTATGACATTTATTCCTCCAAATCAAAACCGAATTCAAAGAGGAAGACTAATCATTCAATAAATAGTGCTAAGAACCCTGCAAAACATTGGAAAGACATCTCGAGATTACCAGTAAGCAGCATTACTCACTTGATTAAATTGTTGTTTTTAATAATGGACCTATTTTTTCTGTCAACATGAATGACTAAAACATTTTAGAAAAATCACTTTTAAGAAAAACAAGAATTTGTATAATAAAGGCATTGTCCAAAGGTGAGCAAGTATAATGCACTATTTACAAACAATTTGGAGACTCTAAGAAATTCACATAAGATGTAACAACCTTTTCTTAAATAGTTACTACATTCTAAAGAAAAGATTATTCACTTTTCCAAAGACTCTTTCATGACTTATCAGTAATTTTGTTCTCTGTAAACCTGATTTCTGCAGTGTAAACCCAATGTGATATAACATCTTTCTGTAGGTCTTTGCTCATGTTTCTCCTACCCACTCATTAAATTTATTTATAAAATGCAAACAAGAGATTTCCTTATAAAAATATATTGTTTTACAAATAATCTTTAACATATTTTAGTTAAAATATACCATAAATTTTCTTAAACTTTAAAATTTCCCTCAAATGCAATTTAAGTCAAAAGTATGTGGGGAAATTTCATTTGAAGTCTATCATTCTGTTTGAGTTAATTAACATTCTTTATAAATATATAACGTTTTCTATGCTAAATAATGTCCTGTTTCATTGGTTAAATTGAAGAGTTATATTTGAGAAGAGAACACAATTGCCAATTAGTATCTCTAGCTTGCTCAGATTAAACTTTGCTATTATACGAGTATGAGTAAACACAAATAAAAAAATATTTGGTGGGCTTTATGTACAACATATGTGTACTCAACTCTTGGGCATTTGGTTTACCATCAATATTAGGGTAGAATGTGGACAATATAACCGAGAAATGACAGTTTCAAATGTATTATAACACTGTGGAGGAGATAACATATAGTTTGAAATATACAGATTGCAAATACATAAAACTACTCAATTGATAGAAGCTACATTTTATACATTCAGCAACTGGCTTTGTTATCACACATCTCATTTTGAAAAGCCAAAGGGGAAAAAAATCTTAAAATAAATACATACAATTTATTAAAGTCTTCTTAGCTTGTTCAATTAACTTTGCTCATCAAAGAAAAAAATAAGCCATGACTTTTAGTTCATATTGGATCTTGATTGTTTTGAATTTTTAAGTTTTCCACGAAAACCAATTTGTGTTCTAAGTTAATCAAGTGTATAATGTGAAAATTGGTTTAAGATGACTCACAACTTGCCCCCAATCAGTGTGATCTATCTATATCTATCTATCTATCTATCTATCTATCTATCTATCTCATCTATATCACTATGCTATATATGTCCACAAGCCCCATCTCTATCTCTATTTTTTATAGTAGTTTATTTTCCCCTAGACATAGTTACTTGAAGAAATACATCAGGTCAATTAATGATGACAAATCAAATCTGTATTTCCCTGGCTTTAACTGTATGCACCCTACAAAAACTCTAACTTCCTCAAATTTCTCTCAGGGAGTATATTCTATTTATATAAGGAATGCATCTTTGATGACAGTGTCATTTGTGATTTTCTTCATCTTGCAGAGCTACAGAAAAATATATCTCTTATGCCTGGTGGCACTATTTTACATTTATTTATTTTTGAGAGACCGAGAGAGACAGAGCACAAGTGGGGGATGGGCAGAGAGAGAAGGAGACACAGAATCTGAAGCAGGTTCCAGGGTCCCAGCTGTCAGCACAGAGTCGGACGCGGGGCTGGGACTCACAAACCGGGAGATCATGACCTGAGCCATAGTCGGACACTCAGCCGACTGAGCCACACAGGACCCCTTTTTTAAAAATTTTTAATGTTTATTTATTTATTTTGTGAGAGAGAGAGTGTGTGCACGCACAAATGGAGGAGGGGCAGAGAGAAGGAGAGACAGAATCCCAAGCAGGCTCTGCACCATCAGTACAGAGCCTGATGTGGGGCTCAAACTCATGAACCATGAGATCGTGACCTCAGCTGAGATCAAGAGTTGGACGCTTAACCAACTGGGCCACCCAGGCACTCCATAGCTGACATTTTAAAGCTGAAGACACAACCATTTAAAAACCTAATGTTTTTGCTCAACCTTATTTTTCCATTCTGAATATATGGTATATAAGCCATTGTGAGATCACTATCTTTTTTAGCATTTGTAGTTGTCCTATACAAATCATAAGTAGGGAACAAATGTTCTGTTTCCCATTCAGGAAATGCTGATTAATGTATAAATCATTCGGCCTAGTGTTCTTTTTGCAACACTTAAAAAATATAAATCAACTTTATTAAGGTATAATATGCATTCAATAAAATCTTCCCATCTTAAATGTGGTTTGATGAGTTCTGGCAGATGGATAAATCCATGTGTTTTAGTCTGCTAAGGCTGCCATTAGAAAATACCACAGACTGGGTGGTTTAAACAACAGAAATGTACTTCTCCTAGTTCCGGAGCCTAGAAGTCCAAGATCAAGGTGTCTACAGGCTTTATTTCTCCTAAAGCCTCTCTCCTTGGTTTGCTATGGCCATCTTCTCTTTGTGTCATCATGTAGCCTTTGTTGTGTTCTTACATGACCTCGGTCTCCAAATGTACCTGTGGAATCTCTTCTTTTTCACATAAGCGCACTAGTCCTGCCCAATAACACCATATAACAGCCCTCATAATATACATAACAGTCCCATCAATGTAAAAAGTTTTCTTACTTAGATTTATAATTTCAACCAAGCACCCACTCGACCCTAGTCCCCGACAATCACTGCCATTTCTAGAATTTCATATGAAGAAATCACTGAGTGTATACTCTTGTGGTCTCATTTCATGAACTTAATATTCATTTATGTTTTTGCAATTTATCCATGTTTTTGCTTGTATCAAAACTTTATTGCTTTTTGAGGCTGATTAGTATTACAATGTATATAACACTATTTATCTATTGACCTTTTGATAGATATTTGGGTATTACCTAGTTTTTGGCTAATATGAATACAGCTTCTCTGAATATTTATGCATAAGTCTTTAAATGTTTATAGGCTTTTATGTATATTGCATAAATACCTGGGATTTGTGGGAAATATTGTCAGCATATGTTTAATGTGTAGTTGATGTGTATCGAGTATATGATTAATACAGGCTTAGATTTATAAATAAAAAAGATTGTCAAAATGTATTTCAAAGCAGTTGTACTACTTTGTCCTTTAAAAAACATAGTATCAATTTCAAAAAAATAAACTTTGCACATTTGTTAAAAATCATTTGACTATAGATGTATATATGTGTCGATTTATTTATGACTTCTTTATGTTTTAGATTGATCTATCTATTTTTATGTCAATACTACAATAGCTTATTCTTTTTTATAGAACATATTTTATGATAATGTGATAATCTACAATTTTTTTTACCCAAAACTTTTTTGACTATTATACATCATTTATATTACCATGGAAAAGCTAGACTGAGATTGTCAATTTCTATTTACAAAATCTAATGACAATTTCAATTGAAATCATATTAAACATTTGGATGAGTTTGGGGGAGGGGACTCATATCTAAAGAATATTGGGTCTTCCAACCCAGGAAATGGCAATTTTTCATTTATTTAGGTCTTTTAAAATTTCTCTCACAAGAGGTAGTTGGAAATGAGAGGATTATTTTAATGCCCTTATTAGGTAATTATGGTTATGTTTCTTTGATACTATACTAAAAGTGGGCATGGAGTAGTTAATTAATGTTTAGTTGCGGTGTGTAACATGAAGACACATAAATAAACATTTTATATCTTGTTACATTAAAATCCACTCATGTACTTCGTCCTTTGTAGAGTTTTTAAATCCTCTAACATCATGCATTGGTCATTGGGAAAATGTTGGTTCACTGTATAATGAAGATTTTCCAAATTTTGACACATTTTACCACATGATATCTTTAAGAAGCAATATGCCACAGACCTCTTGCACTTGTACACACTATGCTGAGTATGCAAAAAAATTCAAGGCTTTGACCTCAAGTTCTACTTTGCAAGCCACTTCTCATGATTACTTATGCACGTGGAAATGGAGGGAAGGTAATTAATAACAAAAATGCATCTCATAATAGCACATAATATTTATGGAATGTATTACAGTGAATTCTATAGCTCAGAATTCCTTTTTTTTTGTGATGGATTTACACATCCTGTGGGAGTTGGAACACAAGAAACAAGTGTGACCATGTAGCTCTTTCTACTATTCTTCTATTGTGTCTGAACCAACAGTCTCATGTATTGTCAACATTCATGAAGCGTGTGAGGCTAACTTACTAGCTTATGTAGCTATTTTAGGAGGAAATTTCCTGTTTCTACCTCTCCTTTTTATTATCAAGGTTACTAAAATAGGGTAAAATACAAATAGTCCTAGCAATAAGGATAAGATGCTGACATAAACATGGCTTTTTGGTAGAAGCTGGCATAGGGTACTACAGGCTGATCAGTAGAATTTGAAGGAAATACCTGGGAATCAGAAGTAGACACGGTGATCAAACTCTGTGGTCAAACTCTATGACCAAACTTCCTGGTTAAAAATATTCATCCTTTTTGGTTGTTTTGTTTTGTTTTGTTCGTTTGTTTGTTTTTATTTTGTTTTGTTTTTTGGCTTGTTGAGAAATACCTGGAGACATGGATATGGGACAAGTACCACGAGATAGGCTCAAAGACAGCTGCCCACGTTTGGACTACTGAAACAAAGAAAATACTCTAAATTATTTTCTGTAAATTTTCTTGATTACAAGGCATATTAATCTGGGGTCAGTGGATTGAAAGAAAATTTATGGATGAGCTTCATGCACTACGAATCCTTAAAATCATAAGCAAAATTGTTTAATGTTCCATTTCTGATAAAATACAATCCATAAATTTTATGAGAATAGCAAAAGGATCCATGCTCCCAAGAAGATTCAATAGATGAGTTGGAATTGACTATATGAAACGTTAAAATAATTTGCAGCATTTTTATAGATTTACTTCAAACTTGTTTAATTTTATTGAAGAGTATTGCCTTAACATCTAAAAACAAAGATATACAAGACACACAAAAAACCCTCTTCCTTTACTACATCAATTTCATGCTCTTTATGTGAATAATGTGGTAATCGTTTCTGGCTTTAGTCATTTTAATGAGTGGTGATGTATCAAAACTATTAAGAGGTTTGTTTATATATGGTTTTTAGTAAGTGTATGGACATCACTAAAAGACATTACTTTTGACTTAAAATTTTTTTGAAACCAACTTTTCAAAATGATTGTCAACTTAAAAATGGCAGAAGTGGGACAGCAAAGGAAACAACCAACAAAACTAAAAGGCAACCAACGGAATGGGAAAAGATATTTGCAAATGACATATTGGACAAAGGGCTAGGATCCAAAATCTATAAAGAGCTCACCAAACTCCACACCTGAAAAACAAATAACCCAGTGAAGAAATGGGCAGAAAACATGAATAGACACTTCTCTAAAGAAGACATCCAGATGGCCAACAGGCACATGAAAAGATGTTCAACGTCGCTCCTCATCATGGAAATACAAATCAAAACCACACTCAGATATCACCTCACGCCAGTCAGAGTGGCCAAAATGAACAAATCAGGAGACTACAGATGCTGGAGAGGATGTGGAGAAACGGGAACCCTCTTGCACTGTTGGTGGGAATGCAAATTGGTGCAGCCACTCGGGAAAACAGTGTGGAGGTTCCTCAGAAAATTAAAAATAGACCTACCCTATGACCCAGCAATAGCACTGCTAGGAATTTACCCAAGGGATACAGGAGTACTGATGCATAGGGGCACTTGTACCCCAATGTTTATAGCAGCACTCTCAACAATAGCCAAATTATGGAAAGAGCCTAAATGTCCATCAACTGATGAATGGATAAAGAAATTGTGGTTTATATACACAATGGAGTACTACAATGGCAATGAGAAAGAACGAAATAGGGCCCTTTGTAGCAACGTGGATGGAACTGGAGAGTGTGATGCTAAGTGAAATAAGCCATACAGAGAAAGACAGATACCATATGTTTTCACTCTTATGTGGATCCTGAGAAACTTAACAGAAACCCATGTAGGAGGGGAAGGAAAAAAAAAAAAAGAGGTTAGAGTGGGAGAGAGCCAAAGCATAAGAGACTCTTAAAAACTGAGAACAAACTGAGGGTTGATGGGGGGTGGGAGGGAGAGGAGGGTGGGTGATGGGTATTGAGGAGGGCACCTTTTGGGATGAGCACTGGCTGTTGTATGGAAACCAATTTGACAATAAATTTCATATATTGAAAAAAATGGCAGAAGTGGGGTGAAGGTTCCACAGCACATACACCTTCTATGGCTGCTATGGGGACGCCCAGCAGATTTACAGGTCTGCTTCCTAAACAGTGTGAAAACCTCTGCATGATGGCAGTACAAAATGGAAAGCTGAAATAAATTTTAAAACTTGCAAACAAGAAAAAATATTAGCATGATGAAGAATCCTAGAGTCTTCAATTCTTACAGTAACCATTCATTCCTCTCTTTCTCTATCAACCCTTCTAAATCTCATTTTTACTACTAGCATTCACTGTTTTTGTCTCGTATCACCCAATTAAGGCACAGTGATAATAATCCAACATTAGGCTTAATGTTGATGAATACCGGGTAATCAGACGATTGTTATTTCTGGTCAGCAAAAGGGACTTACAGTGTGAATACGAAAAGGGCTGAGAACAACAAAATATGCTTTAGCTTTAAAAAAGAGGGAAATATGTCCGTTTTCAACAATATAGTTGGACCTGGAAGACATTTGCTAAGTGAAATAAACCAGACACAGAAAGATATATATTATGTGATTTCACTTATATGTGGAACCTAAAAAGGATGAAGTCATAGAAACAGAGAGAAGATAAGAATGATTAGTAGGGGCTATGAGGTTGGGGAAGGGAAGAGAGATATTGATCAAAGTGTACAAACTTTCAGTTATAATATGAATAAGTTCTGGAGACCAAATGTATGACATGGTGACTATAGATAATAGTAACGATAATACCTGGAATAATAATAATTAATAATAATAATAATATCTGAAAGTTGCTAAGAGAGTAGATCTTAGTGTTAATTTTTTTTTTTATTTTAGAGAGACAGAGAGAGAGAGAGAGAGCACAAGTGGAGGAGAGGGACAGAGGTAGAGAGAGAGTATCTTAAGCATACTCCATGCTCAGTGCAGAGAGGGACCCCACAACCCCAGGATCATAACCTGAGCCACCGAGATGCCCCTCAAGTGTTCTTAACACACATACAAAAACATAAACACACACACACACACACACACACACACACACACACACACTATATGAGGTGATGGATATGTTAACTTGATAATGGTAATCATTTCACAATGTATATACATATCAAAACATCACATTATACACGTTAAATGTATATAATTTTTATTTGTTAATTATACCTCTACAAAGCTGGGAAAAAGGAAATGCTACCTTTTTGTTTCATAAAAAACATTGAAAAATAAAAATTAAAAAGGACAGAGATCAAATGTACTAAATGGAAAATAGTAGGAAGAGGAGATAGGTGTACAACTTCAGGTGTGCTTACAGTGACACATAAGCAGCAGCTTAGATTGAAAATAACTTGAGATGTCTAAGTTGATTTTTTGAGACAAAAATACTGCATACATTTCCATATGTTCCAAATGAAATTTCTCTGTGTTTGTGGGTATTTGAATATGTGAGGAAAATATTCTAAGTACATTTTCATCAAGATTGTTAAGTACCAATTTTGGTCACTTTCCCCACAGTTTGTGACTGAGCTCTGTGGATGTCATTTGGATCCCATCCAATTGTGTTTGTGGATCCAGTTGGTAGACCATTTCCTCCCTGGATTTAGAGTGCTAATGCAATTGAACAAAGAATTAGCCCCTGTGCAAGGGAGAAGCCTAGTTTTTAAGTGAAAGATGAGAAAGCCATGTGAAATCTTTGTAGTGAGAGAACAATTAGTTGCCTGCTGCCCTATGTGCTGTCATGGCAACCTCTCACCCAAGGTGTCCTATTTTGAGAAATAGGAATTTCCCACGGCGTATTGTAGCATCCCACAAGGCATATGAAAGAGGGCCTTTAATTTTATCCATGTGTATTATAGTGTCTGTACTAAAGTATTTTTGTTGTTTTTCTTTTGATTTTGTCATGTGCAATTTTAGAAAACGCAGCATAATTTTAAATGCTGGTTCCCATGTTCTACCATTAGAATTACCATCATTATTATCCCTCAAACCATTGGACTCAGGGTTTTTTTTTCCAGGTCTTAAAGAAATTCCCCTCAATATATCAATAAAATGTATAGCATTTTTATAGATTAAAACTGCCTTTGCATGCATAATACATTTATCCATCAAAATAAGCTGGCATGTGTATTAATCTAACAGAATATGTTACTTTGGCCTTAGTAAAGCATGTTAATGTTAAATTAGAATTGTGCACATTGAAAATGACATCTTCTTGGCAGCTTCTTCAGACTCTCCACTAAAATACCTATAAAGATGTCAAATGTTCAAAATTCATAATGATATAGAAAACTGAGATTTAGGGGGAAAAATCAGCACCAGAATTGTGAGGATCTTTCAGTAATATCAGGTTGATGAAATCGAATTAGGAAGAACAATCTGGAAACCATCATATTATGGCTATAAATAAGCCCAACTTCCTGAAAGTGAGAAGAAAGGTCCAGCTGGATCAGTGGAGAATCAGGGCAAGGCAGAATGCTGTCCTCTACTTACCCACCCCACCGTACCCCAATCAGTGATTTTAAAAAATGTTTTTCTTGCCATTTTGAGAACTAAACTCTTAGGCATCATTTGGCAAAATTATCACCTTCTAAGTGGCAGGCACTGTGGGAATAAGTTATGTTCAGGAGAAAAAGCTTTTTTGCAATGTATTCAGGAGCATGTAGCAACTCCAAGGAAAGTGGTGTGAGTAGTATGAAGTACTGGGAGTCCTGCCTGCGTGTACTATGTGGATGAGAGATTTTCAGTCCACCTATGGTTCAGATCCACCTAAGGAAATAGCAATGATTTAAATAACAATGGATTGAACTAGATGAAAGTTATTTTCCACTGGGCTTGGCTGGGAGCTGGGAATTTCACCCGGTATTTGAAATGATCTGAATAGGCAATTGTACTAGTGTCTAAACTGGTAGGGGGGAAACTGTGTTGGGAGGAACTAAAATGATCTATCCTAAACTGAGAAACACCATAGAAAAAAATGAAAGCATGTAAAATATAAATTTATCAAAATACTAAGATTTCAGAGGAAAGTAGATTTTAAAATGAGAGAGAGAGAGAGAGAGAGTGTTTGAAACTTAAACCATAATTAAAGTAGCCATATTGCTAAATATAGTTATTCTGGTTAATGTAATTTCTTTGGTTTTAAACTCCTTCCTCATGATTATCTCTATTTATCTGCATTTTAAGGTTTTAAAAATGTTAGTCTTGACTGAATTTTAGTTCTTTTACTTCTTGGCTGTGTAATCTTGAAAAAATTTATTTTATTTCATAGAAAATTAATAAAGTTAGCTATATGTGTGGCTTTAGAAGCACTAACTAATATAATCTATATAATCTTCATAAGAACCATTTGAAGTATTTTTCTATTTTTCTATGAAGAAATTGAGGCACAGAAATTTAGATATCTTGCCGAAAGTCACATAGATGGTGAATAAAAGGGTGGAGTCCGGCTCTAGGCTCCAGGTTCTTGGCCATGATATTACATTGCCTCTGATGTCAGTTATACTGACCTGTCTCACAGAGGACATGTAAGGATTGAAAGAGAAAGAAGTTCGGGGTGTCTGGGTGGTTCAGTCAGTTAAGTGTCTGATTCTTGGTTTTGGCTCAGGTCATGATCACAGTTCGTGGGTTCAAGCCCTGCATTGGGCTCTGCGCTGATAGCACAGAGCCTGCTTGAGATTCTCTCTCTTTCACTCCCTCTGCCCCTCCCCCCTCTCCCTTTCTCTCAAATTAAATAAATAAACATTAAGAAAGAGAAAAATTCAAACGTTCTTAGCAATATATCTTGTGTAATGTAAATATGTGATAAACATTAGCCTTAAAATGAGCATATTTTAAAATAAAAACTAATACAATTAAAATGTCAGTGTAATATTATATAAGTCATAGAGTCGAATTTATTAACTCCCATCTACAGCAAAAATAGTTGAGTGAGATATGTCATAATTTATGTGTGGTAGGACTTTAGGTGATACATGTGGATATGCATGTGGTGTATATGTAATTTGTTTTCCTTCTAGGTCTCTAACAATTTGAACACCGAGATCTGGATTATTATATAAAAGTAGCCAATGAATAATGCACTTAACACTCAGTGTCTGTATATACTTTTCTGTGTATAATTAATTGATACTACCTCAGGAATTATTGTTCAGAATACATAAAATACAAAGGAGCTAAAACTTCTGCTCTGTTCTCTGATTGGTTGATGCACTGATTGATAAAATAACAAATCTGAAGATCTTTGTTGAAGACAAATTTAAAAAATAGAAAAATAGAAAATAGATAGATAGAATTATAAATTATAAAGTTGTGGGCCATGCCCTAAGGAACACCTAAATAAAGTGAAAGACTTTCAAAAAACCAATTGCATTTCTTAAAATATAAAAATTATTTCATAAGAGTAGTGCTTAAAGGAGGGGATATTTAACTTTGAAAGAGATCTTTTGAAGGACTTGGCAACTATATTTAAATATTTGGAAATATTCATGGACTATTTATGCAAAAGAATAAAAGGATGTTTGCAAGAGAAGTCAATCAGATGGAAACTGGTGGCAGTGAGATTCTACCCGTTATTTGGAAGATATTTGATTTCCTAATTACTAGGGACTTGGGCATTCATTCAACAAATGACTTCTTGTCAGCAATGTGGCAGAAGAGATTCAAACAACTGACAGAGACTTGTTCTGGATGAACTTTAAATTTCATTCAAATATCATTCTCTGGTCTGCAATGAAATGGAGAGAGTGAGAAAGCGAAAGTGTGTTCTGGTGACTCCTGGATCCAGTGTTTGTATTATTTCATTCATTATCCTTTACTACCGTACTTAGGCAGCAATTCTAAAGTTACTTAGCTACAGACTTTTCCCAAACCCTACTTGGAATATGACTTATTATTCAATCTATCCACTTGATGCCAAAAAAAAAAAAGCTTAAAGAAGGTAAATTTTATTGTTCAAGATCAACTAGTTAGTGACCAACTCATGATGGAAAACACATTTTCTATTTTGTGGTGGTTATTTTTATTCTGCTGTGCTTCTGGAAGAAAAAAAAAATGAGCCCTGTTTGTGACTCTGTTCATACATCATCATGTGATGCCAAAGCTACTTGGGAACTTGACAGGTTAACCTAAGAAGGCAAACCAACTTTTTGAGGTTGTCAGAGTGGAATACGGGAGGAATGTACAACCTTCTTAATAGTATAGAAACCATGATTTAACCAACATCTGACCTACCTGCTTGTCAGGTAAGAAAGGGCTCAATGTTAAATCACTTTTAAAGAGATTTTCTTTCATCTAAAACCATCCTGACTCAGAGATAAGAAGATAAATATAAGAAAATAGGAAAATAGGTAGAAGGTATTCGGCAGTCTGTGAAAATATGCTACACATTTAGGTTTCATACTATGTAATAGGGAAAAAAATCTAAGAAGGAAGTGAAATGTTTACATCTATATTTTATCTATTGCTCCACTCCAGGGAAACATGAAGGACTCTTTTATAGAGTGTGGGAAGTTGGGGAAGTGAAATTCAAGATTGGGGGACAAAGAGTAGGAGGAGTTAGAAGGAGATCAAATAAATATTTTAAGGATGGATGAGGATAGTCATTCTGAAAGTGTTTAGTTTGAGATATCCATGGAAAAATGCAAGCAAAGTTATCATACTGCCATTTAAATAAATGAATTTGAAACTCATAGTGGAAAGCCAATCATGAGAGCAATAATTTAAGAACTATAAACATATAGATAATAGGCAAAACCATGGGTCTAAGTGTGAGTATTTCACAAAGTAGTATGGAGGGAAGAGAAGAATGCATTACTGTCTTTAGGGTCAGGAGGAAGAATTCCCCCCACTGCTTTTCCCCATAGAGGGAGATCATCTAGCTTAGCACGCCTGCCCTTTCTGTCTTCTAAACCCTTCTTCCATCAAATTGGTGCCTTTGGAAGGAGAAGTGAGCATGCAAATCTTGGTTATGTTGGTCACTTCCTTTCTTCCTTTTGGATGCTAGCCTATCTGAAGGACATATGCATGGGATGATAGAACCCTGACTCTACAGTGTAGTAATAACAGCTGCATCCCCCATTCTTAAATTTAACAGAAATAAGTAAATAAATAAGTGCATTTTTTCTTACATCTTTATATTTAATTTTTTTCCAATAGTGTTATAACTTAGAGAACTTATAGAAGTGTTACTTTATTGGGCTCCTGCAAACCTTCGATAAACACCATATCAGGACCAGACCGATGCAGCACCCATGAAGCACATCAGAAAATTGTTCTAGGGGAGAGAGCTGAAGAATACTCTTGCAGTAGCAGAATCTCTAGGAATTAGGAAGCAAGGATACATAGAGCAAACTCCCGCTCTTACTCTCTAACAATCCTCTACTAAGAATGCTCTATTCTCAATAAAGTCTGTTCAGGACTTATATGGTATGGCAATGGGAATGTTTTCTTTTTCTTTTTCTTTTCTTTTCTTTTCTTTTCTTTTCTTTTCTTTTCTTTTCTTTTCTTCTCTTCTCTTCTCTTCTCTTCTCTTTTCTTCTTTCTTTCTTTCTTTCTTTCTTTCTTTCTTTCTTTCTTTCTTCTTTTTGGTTGGGATTACATTTCCTTAAAATAAATAGCTAATGATTTCCGAATGGCATATAAAGAATCCTGTTTAGTTCTGCAAATTACTAAGGAAGAGACCTATTAATTTTGTGTCACTGTGCTTGGACAAATGCATCATAATTAACTGATTTAATAAAAAGCCGATGCAGTGTACATAGCCAGGGTTCCAGGTATTAGATGCACCACTATAGATGCTCCTTCTTTCCAGTTTCCCAAGGTATGTGGAATGGCAAGTAGCTATTTGATGTACTTATATCTATTCTTTCTGTTAGATCAATAAATACTCTGTTACAATCTGTACTCCCAGGTGAAAAGAGAATGAGCTAGCAATTGACATCTTATATTGGATAGTCATTTATAAGCTTAAGACAGCTATTATTTTTCTTTTCTGAAACTATTACATTACTAATATAGAAAAAGGTCAGAGTCCCATAATACACCTGAAATTATAATTCATTTTTATCTTAATATAATAATCTAAATGCCACTGTGCATACCCAAAGGTCAGTTTTAACACCTTTTCCCATTAGGGTAAAGACACAGAACTCTAATATATATATATATATATATATATATATATATATATATATATATATATATTTTCCTACCTGAAACTGAGGACAATGTGTTTTGATGAAGTAAATCCTACTTCAGAGCTTATTTATTTCAGTTAACAGTGCAGTCCGTGCATAGGAAAATACACAAGGTATATGCCACAACACTAAACCCTAGAAATGACTACAGTATCTTTTTTCAGATGAGTTAATGTAGAAGAAAATAATTGTATTAAGGAAAATAATATGCCCGAAATGGAAAAATCATATTGATTATTTAATGTCTATATTAACAGCTCTCTTTTCAAGATTCCAGAATTTCACATCATCTTCCAGGGTATTGCTTTTCTCAGAAAAGATATATTTATCTCTTCATAGATGATAGATAGATAGATAGATAGATAGATAGATAGATAGATATAAGCACACTTAAAACAGAAAAATATTTGTTTAGATGTGATTATCCCAGAAAAATCATATGGATGAAAGAAAACAGTGGACTGGAAATCTAACGTAAGCTCAGTGTGTGTGTGTGTGTGTGTGTGTGTGTGTGTGTATAATTGACAAATACTAAACTGTACTGAGGTTATAGGTATTTGTAAAATATTAAAATTAGAAGGGCTATTATACTATGCCCTTTCAATTTCATGTCTTTTCATATTAGGGCAAATAATAGATTTTCCTTCTCTTCCGGTATCAATTCTAATGAATTTTGTCACAGTCTACGGAATACATGACTGCCAGACATGTGGTTGAAAAGATAATTCTCTTTCACAGAATTCTTATTCATATTCTGCATTAGACTATTCTACTCTGCCTCACTGGCCTCTACTACATTAGCTCAAATTGACAAACATTCTTTTGAATTGGCATATGGCAACATATGCCTATACTTAAAAGGTTGAAATTGTTTAGTATTTCTTCAGTCTGAATTCTCTTAATTTTATTCATTTTTGAGTGTGTGTGTATACACACTGTGTCATATCTTTAATTGTTAATTCCATAGTTATGTTGGCTTTTATGACAAGAAAACTGATGGGTTTTCACACTGGATTTTCTATATTAAAGAAGGAAAAAATGACATGTGAGCTGGTTAAATAGACATTTTATTGAATCACTGCTCCAAAAGATATACATTAATATATCTAAAGCCTAAGAGTACACTGGTGGCCAAAATGTTACAAATATTATGGCATTTAGTATAGTACTTTTGGTATAGAGAAAGAACATAATATTTGATACAACTAGTGAAAGATTGATCATGGCATTTTTATTATTTTCCTTAGCAAAATGACAATTAATACTCAAGAAAAATACCCATGATTTGCCCTTCAGATACAAAGTAGCTTTTTTTTTTTTAATATGGAGATACTCTCATCATTTAAGTTTTCAAAGGCTAGATACATAGCTGTATTTAGGTAACTGAATGTTGATATTTGCATCTTTAGACTAAGAGAAAGATCAGATCATTATAAAAGAGGAGCTATATAATTTCGCCTTCAATATATGTTTGGCTTTCAGTTTTGAAGAAGAAAGCATTTATAAAAAAACTTTTTGGTATTTAAATGTGAACAACTATTAATATTTCAGAGTAATTCTATAAGTTTAACTTGTTAAAATGTACTGTCTATATTTTAATTATTCTTTCATAAATATATTTCTACAGTTTATAGATTATTCTATTTTTAAAAATTGAAATTTTACCAAAAATATTGTTTAGAAAATACTATGAAGTATTATAAATATCCTGTATGAGTACAGGTATGTCCAGTTAATATTTACTGGTTTTGTATGTTCAACAAACAAAATATTTTCCTATTTTTTCCCATTTTACTTTCTTATTTCTATCCTACTATGGTTTATTGTCTTTCCTTGGAACATAAAGTTGGGTGCGAGACTAAAACTGTGATGCTTGTAATATTTCATCTCCCTTATGAAGGTGATTCATCCAATAAGTAAGACTTAAATACAAATTAGATTGATGAGCATTCTGCCTTGAAACTTTTCACACTCAATCCAGAATTTAAAAAGTCTGATTTTGTTCTCATTGTAAAATTTTAGTTGTGTGAAACAAAGAGTTTGTAACCATGGCTGCAACCGCTGTGAAAGAACAAAGCCATTATCCAGGGGAGAAAATAGACAGGAGATATAATAAAAAGAGTATTAAAGGCATCAGAATCTGGTTCCAGTTATTTGTGATAATGTATTTAATCTCACCTTTCATATAATTTGTCCAATTGAGTCAATAAACTCAGCTATTTCCAGAGTTTTGGTTACTTTCAATTGAATGGATCTTGAACAAAACATGGCTAAAGACGGGGAAGATGGGGAGGGAGTGATCAGGGGGCATGGAGGGGAAAAAATCTGTTCCAGAAAGCCATACTTATTCCTTTTATATTCAGGAAGCTTGGAACCACCATTCATGGCTTAATCAAATGGATTTCTTGTGTTTTTGGTTTGCCCAAAGCCCTAGATTACCTTTGGTTACTCCTTGACCTCTCTTGCTCCTATTGGAGAAGAGTGAGCAGCATCTGAACATCATTCCCACAGCTTGTTTTGGTCCTATCTCTTGCCCCTCAGCCTCTACACACTCCTTGACAGGTAGGACAGTAAGGTTCCCTTTGTCCTTTCCCTTGTCCATCACTTGGATAAAGATTTTGCTAGAGAGTTCTAGGAAGTCTTCTCTCATCCCCTAGCCAAGCCCACAAATGGTGCTTGTCCATCTATTCCAAAAAGCCACATGTCGAACAGCATCCCATCTTTGTTACCAAAATCTGTCGAGAATTATAAGGGTTTGAAATTTTATTTGTTTACAACCTAATACATTAGGCTGCTGGCAGAACACACAAGATTCGTGGGTCAGAGGAAAGGGACTTTTATGTGTGCATTGGTTCCCCTGTCCTCAAGTCCCAGGAGGATGATGCTAAGAATGGTCCAGGGGGATGCTGCAAGCAGTGAGGCTCATCACAGCTGAGAAACCCCAGTCGCGAAGTCTGTGTGTGCTTGATATGGTACCAAGGGTAAACAGATACACTTCCAGCTTTGAACTGGATATGGGGATAAAGCTTTATATTGCCCAGATGAGTCTGAACGCACTGGAAAGTTGTGAAATCTGCTGGACATTTCATGAAGGGATGGAAAACAGAGGGTTTGTTCTATGACAAATAAGAGTAGTGCTTAGCAGTATTAAAAAGAAACTTTCATATTTATACCTCAATACATGGAGATATTAACCAACTGATAATTTTTGATGGGAAAAAACAGAAACCTTACTGTAAACATGGATAAATATAATGGGGTATATTCAAAAATTATTTACAATAGTTAGAAACAAATGAGGTATATTTCTGTAAATCAATATTAATGATACTTGAAAACGTAAACTCACAGAAAAGAAGCAAACAGAGGGATAAATGAAATATGATGAAATTTGTACTTGCTTACCAATACAAGGACATTTTAGAAGAGAAATGGAAATCTATTAAATTTTTTTGGGCATAGTATGGCATTATCTGATTTATATTCTAAAAAGATCACTACAGTGTGGAGAATTCATGGTAGGAGGACAGGGGAGAGTAATCAGTAAAGTACCCAATGATCCAGTCAAGTGACCACAGTGGTTTGGTCCATGGTGGTAGCGGTGGAGGGGAAGAGATGTGCTTTAAACTGAATAGACTGTGAAGGTGGAGATGACACAATATGTTCCTGCTTGGAATATGAGAAGTGAGAGAATGAGAAGAATAAGTGAATATCCCACATATTTTGGTCTGGGCAATGGAAAGGGTAGAATTATCATTCATTGTGGTTGGGAAGACTAAAGGAGCACTCAGTAGGAGAATCTGTCATCTCATAACTCACTGGAGTTAGGTATCTTTGATTTATCCCTAATGGCACCTTGACTGATAAAGCAGTCATCAGTAGATAGTTGATATTTAAAGCAAAGATGTTAAATGACATCAGCAAGGATGCAAGTTTAGAGGGAGAAGAGTCCAAGTACTGAGGCCAGGGAGGGCAACTGAAGCTTGTTAATCACTGAGATGAGAAGGAGTCAACAAAGAAAACTGAGAAGTAGTAGCCAGTACGGTAGAAGTAAAGCCAAAATGCAGGAGTGCCCTGAAAGGCAAGCTAAGAAATGCTTCTGGAAGAATGGAATGATCAAAACTGTCAAATATTATGGATAGGGCACATAAGATTCAATTTAGCAAAATGATTTTCAGTGATGAGCTTGTTCTGGTGCATTGGTGGGGACAATAGCTTGTTTTGAATATGTTAATGAGACAAGGGAAAGAAAATTATTTCAAACAGTGAGTATAGAAAATTAATTTAAATAATGCTGCTGTTAACGATAAAGGAGAGACTAGCTGGAGGGGGATATTGAATCTATTTTTTTAATAAATGAGCTATTACAACATATTTATATTATGATAAGAAAAATCATGAATAAAGGAAGAGACTGATAAGAAAGGAGAGAATGCAGAACTATAGAAGCAACAAAATTGATGATATGTGGTTCACAAGGGAAAAGAGAGGCTGCACCTGTGTGTGGTCTACAGCCTGTTCATCCACAATAACAAAGAGAAAGACAAAGTAGTCATGGATGGAGTTAGGTGAATCTATGTGCTACTGGGAGTCTTTGAAAATTCTTTTTCTTTTGTCAACAAAACAAGAATATAGGGCATTGACTGAGAGTAAGGAAGGGAGATGGGGGGAGCTGGGTGTTCGTAAAAACAAGACATGAAAAAGTCACCTAGGAAAGTTGGGAGGTAAAATAACTAAGGAAATGAAGTAGGATGGTGAGGTAGCATTAAAAGCCTAATTAAGGTAAGTAACCATGAAGTTGAAATGAGACCTCTCAGTATCATTCTGTTTTTTCTTGTTTGTTTGTTTGTTTGTTTGTTTGTTTTTTCACTGTAGCTACATCAAGCAGTTCAGGTGAGGTATAAAGTAACTACAAAGTTGGATCTACCCCAAGGTGGGATGACATTGTCAGCTATTATTTAAAAAGGCGAAGGAAGCAAAGGAGTGGGTTGTGGAAGGTAAAGTGGGAGAAAATAAATGAGGGCATGAGAGACCAAGAAAAACCATGGTAGGATTAATTTCACTGTAGGACCTAAGAGACTGAAGCTATCTTGGAATTGTGCTCAAAGGATACAAAGTGGAAGACAGAGAGCAGAGACAAACATGAGTCCAATGTGGATTTCAGTAATGATAGGGCTCTAAGACGAATGTGAATGTGGGTTAAACAGTTGGTGAAGTAAGGAGCAGGAAAAGATATTAAGGGAAAGGAAGTCAAGAAGCTCAAAAGCTAGGATAGTGCAAGGATTACCAGAATCTCACTGTAGCTCTGACAGAAGGGTCTGGGGTAACTTGCATCTTGGTTTAACTGGTACAGTCTTATGTCAAAGACTCATTTTCCAACCACAGGGATAATTCTTTCAAATTATATTATCCTAAATATTACAGTGACCTTAAAGGTAACCCTAAAAAGTACTTTTTTCCAACAATCACAAAGGGAGGTCTGGTTTGCCTTTTTAATAGAACATCTTGAACTTGGGATGTAACAGTTACAATAAACATAGTTCAAACTCTTATTATCATTTCAGTCATAATATGGGAAGTAAATTGTATCTGCTTTGTAGTCACTATGATCTGTAAAGGAGATGAAATATTTTTATGCATTATGAAAAGTGATTTTTCTGAATTCAAAGATACTGAAGCCTGATGAAGTTTGTGCCAAAAATAAAACTAAAGGCCAATTTCCTTCATAAATATTTTTGTGATAATGTTAAAATATTATCAAACAGAATCCAAGAGCACATTTAAAAAATGTGCTTTATACGGAGGGGAATATATTTTAGAAATGTAAAAGTGCTTCTATATTAGGAAATAACTCAATATAATTTATTATGTTGATTGTTCTAATTTACTGGAATTTATTATTAATGCCATAAATACTGAAAAGGTAACTAGCATAATTCAATACACATTCCTAGCAAAAACATTCAAGAAAATGGATAATTCCATCATATCATTAATTTGCGTGTATCAACATACGAGTTAACATTATATTTAATGAGGCACTCTAACTAAAAGTAGTGAAATAAAATTTTCTCTGCTACAACCAGTATTTAAGACTGTATTGATGTATTAGCTATTGAGTCTGATATTTGATTTTATGCTACTTACAAGCTAATAATTAGTCTGCCAAGACACACAGCTTCCGCATCAAAGACAAAGGACTTTATTACCACAGCACAGCAGACTGCATGATATTATGTTTGCATCCATTCCCCTTTCCTGCGGTGGGAGGGCAGTGTGCAGCCTGGCTCACAGAGACGCTTTTCATGTAGTGGGCATGCTTAGGGAATCTACTGCTTTATCGTAAATGGTAAGCAAGCAATGCTTTTCCTGGAGAAAGGCATTATTATCTTATCCTCAAGGTTGCTTGCTGCAACATAACCCTAAGGAAAGGCTCAAGTAGTAATGAGTCAGGGCTCTCTACCTGTGCTATAACCAGTAAGATGTATAGGAACCTGAGAGAGGGAGAGAGAGGGAGAGAGAGAGAGAGAGAGAGAGAGAGAGAGCGAGCGAGCAATAGAGGAGCATTTCCCAACATTAGCCTATGGAATTAGAAGAAGCAATTATTTGAAGAAGATTTTGAAAGATGGAAATAAAATATCTATTTATGAATGATATATTCGTGTCACAAAACACCAGGTAAATGAACAAACTCCTGCTGAAATAAAAAATGCACTTAATAGAAATTTATAAAATTAATTTGAAAGACGAAAGGTCTCATACATGGAGACAATAGCTGGTTAGAAAATATACTGGAGGAGAATAGCTCATTTATAACAGAAATAAAAGCATTAAACACCCACAATCCTTAACAAGATATTTCTAAAATCTACATAAAGAAAATATTAAGATTGTCAAAGACACAAAAGTGTTTTTGATTTGTATTTCCTTGATGATTAGTGGTATCAAACACTTTTTCTTCTGTCCATTGGCCATCTTAATTTCCTCTATGGAGAAATTGCACTTTACATCAGTTAGAATGGTTATCATTAAATAGACAAGGAACAACAGGTGCTGGAGAGGATGTGGTACAAAGGGAATCCTTATACATTGTTGGTAGGAATGTAAATTGGTCCAACCAGTGTGCAAAACAATATGGAGTTTCCTCAAAATTTTCTTAAAAAAATAGATCTACCACATGATCAAGCAATTTCACTCCTGCATACGTATCCAAAGGGAATGAAAACAGGATTTCAATAAGATATATCCACACCCATGTCCATGGCAATATTGTTCACAATAGCCATGATATGGAAACAACCCATAAGTTCATCAACAAATGAATGGATAAAAAGGGGCACCTGGGTGGCTCAGTCAGTTAATTATCTGACTTCGGCTCACATCATGATCTCACATTTTGTGAGTTCAAGCCCCACGTCAGGCTTTGTGCTGACAGCTCAGAAACTGGAGCCTGCTTCAGATCTGTGTCTCCCTCTCTCTCTGCCCCTCCCCCACTCACACTCTGGCTCTCTCAAAAATAAATCAACAGTAAAAAATTTAAATAAAGATGCAGTACAAATACACAATGGAATCTTATTCAGCCACAACAAAGGAAAATATCTTCCCATTTGAGTCAACAGTGATGCAGCTTAAACACATGATGCTATGTGAAATAAGTCAGATAGAGAAAGCCAAGTACTGTATGATTCACTTATATGTGGAATCTACGAAGTTAAACCTATAAAATAGAGTAAAATGGTGGTTCCAGGGGATGCAGAGGGGAGGACAAGAGTGGTGGTGTCTAAGGATATAAACTTGAAATAAATAGTAAAAAAGCCATAGAGATCTAATATACGCTATAATGAGTATAGACAATTATACTAAAATTAGATAATGTGATCGATACTGCTACACAGGCAATCATTTTACAACATGTAAATGTATCAAAATAACATGCTGTATACCTTAAACTTAAACAATGTTACATGCCAAATTTACTCAACTAAAAATAAGACATAAAAGTGAACTTGAAAAAATGGAAAGCCGTACCATGTTCTATTCTATGAAGTTTCAATAATATACAGATTTCCCCCACTATCCAAAAGTGGAGGGTTCTTATGAAACTTCATAAGTTGATATGGCATAAAGTGAAGAAACAATTACCATCCATTTATATGGAAATTTTTTGAACATTCCCACAGCAAAAAATTAATGTCTCTTAGAATTTTCTGATACCTTAAGACACATATTGCAAACAGATGCACAAAATAAACTGAGATAAAGCACAGATGTTCTCAGACACAGTTCAAAGCCATGGCGGCTTAATGCTGAGATGCTGAGTGTAGCTCCAAGGGAAGGAGCTTAGCAGGGCCACTGTCGCTGGCAGCGTGCCCACTACCATTACAATGGCTCCTGCAAAACAAACACTGAACACTATTTTTGCTTCCCCCATCCCCACCTCCGTTTTTGTAAAAGCAAAATCCTTTTCACATTTCTTTTGGTTAGCAAAAACAGGTACTAATGTTAAGTCTTCTGTAAAAGCAAATAGCCAAGCATAACATGAACTTTTGAAAAGCAAGGGATACCTGTATAGATGACAATGCCCTGGAAGTAATTTACAAATCTAATTTTACTTCAATAAAAATACCAACATGTTTTCCTTAAAGCTATATACCACTTGATTCTAAAAGCAGATGTCATGGAAGTCAGGTAGTAAACTAGGAAAACATTAAAGAGCCTTTATAACTAAAACACAATTAAGTGTTGGTTCATAAATATATAATGCAATGGAATAGAAAATAAAAAGAGAATCCACATGTATATTAATGGTTATAATAAAAGCAACATCTCACATCAGTAGGAAAAAATGAACTGTAATATCCTACTAGGGAAAACTAGACATCCATTTTTGGATAAAAATAGAATTGTATTCAATCCTCATATCATATACAAGACTAAATGAAAAGTGTATAAGAAATATAAATATAAAAAATAAAATAATAAATTGTAAAAAAGCATATATTATTTTTTATAGCCAGGAAGTTGAAAAATACTTTATAAAATGAGGTATTAAAATATAAGCTAAAATAAAGTTAATGATAAGCCAAAATTTTCATAAATTCCACTGAAAACAAGTTAATAAAAGTGAAGGTAATGAGAAAAAAAACAAACCGATTGTAGACAGTAGAAGGTCATGTCACAGAAAATGGAGCACATGTCATATGAGGAAATGAGAGGAAAAAAGACACAAACCTGGTGTAAAAATGGGGCAAAAAGAAATTACAAGAATCACAGAAAAAGACAACAAATGACTCTTCAATATAAGAAAATGAGCCCAAATTAACTTTATTATTAACTAATAATTTATTATTAACTAATAATAGGAGACATGCACCTTCAACTGAGAAATACCAAGTCTCATCATATTTAAGCAAAACACAGCTGTAGTTTAAGTACATGTTACGTTTGTAAGATACTTCCTGGGATATTATTACCAAAGTAGTCGCAATAATCATTCGCCCATAAAAGTTCATGAAGTTTCCTTCATCTCCTGCTCCTTCACCTTCTTTTTATCAGACTTATTTAAACTGTTGAAAACTGTTCTGATTCTCCGCCCCCCCCCAAACAGTACTTAGGTTTAACTTGCTTTTAAAAGTAACCTAGCATAAAACTGGTGTTTTTTTTTTTAAGCCCTTTAAAAAATGTTTATTTACTTATTTTGAGAGATTGAGAGAGAGGGAGGGAGGGAGAGAGAGAATCCCAAGCGGGCTTGGCACTGTCAGCACAGAGCCTCACCTGGGACTTCATCTCACCAACCGGGAGATCATGACTTGAGCTGAAATCAAGAGTTGGATGCTGAACTGGTGGAGCCACCTAGGTGACCCAGGTTTCTATTTTTTATTTACTTATTTTTCAGTTTGAAATATCAGTCTATGGGTGCCATATTTTCAAGGCCAAGAGCAAACTAGTCTAAGAAATTCCCAAACCTCCAAGTAAGTTTATCCCTTGCACTGAATGTGAAGTCAGACTCTGCTGATTTCACAGGTGTAGCTACTGGAGAGAAATTTAAGAAAATCAGTCTTGAGAAAAACAAATATCTTCACTTTCATAGAAGGTGTTTAAATAGATAGTGAAGAGCTCTTCAAGACACACTTGTTTTCTACTTAGAAAGTGACTTGATTGTTTGCAAATATGGGTGTTTGATTCTTTCAGCAACCCGAGATTTCTGGATAATACGACTGCGTTTTGCATAATAAAAGTCAAAATACTTGTCTACAATTTATTCAAGTGAGTAAATCTAAGTTGTATTGTATATAGATAAATAAGCACTGTTATGAGATAAATTCCTACCCTAAAACTTTGAAGAAGCATATGGAGCAAATAAGGGAAAAAGCAATGATTGGAAAGTTTGAAAAATAATATATAAGGCACATGTAATTAGGCCAAAGATGAGCCACTTAGCTTTTTATCATAGTTCCCTCACATGTGATCCATATATTTTGTGTTTTGATGTCTCATTTTTATATTTTTTGGCTTTTTCTGACAAATTTAGAGTCAACCTTTTTATAAAATAAAAATATTTAATAAACATAAATATTAATGTTCCTTCAAAACTTGTTTGAGAAATGGATTAAGTTAAATAAAATTTAAAACTACTGCACCTTTGAGAATTCCTCATACCTACCTCCTAAGGTGTTACAAAGTTCAAGTAGTTTCTCTCTCTACCTCTCTCTCTCTCTCTCTAGATAGATAGATATCCTGTTTAAAATAGTGCTGAGGTACAATAAGCTCTTTATAAATATTACCTACTATTAGCTTCAGTGTCAAAGTAATCAATTTCTACATTTCGTGTTAGTTTATCCCCTCTGCAAATACAAATATTCTAGCTGTCTGTCTCAGTAGCTTATAGTATAGCTGTCCTCTCTGGGTTCCTGTAAGTATCCTATACAGAATGGATTCTCAAAACCTGAAAGTATAAACAATGTTGAAAGACAAAGAAGGTAATTTATAGACACTAATGTTCAAAGATTTTGGCACTAAATGAAGTCACTTTTTTTTAAAATAAACTTTATTTTTTTAGATCAGTTTTAGGTTTATTGCAATATGGAATAGACAGTACAGGTAATTCCCATCTACTCCTTGTCCCTAAACATGTAAAACCTTCCTTGTTATCATCTTCCACTGGAAGGTGTATTTGTTATAATTGAACTTACATTGACACATCATTATGATCTAAAATCCTAGTTTACATTAGAGTTTACTTTTGGTATGGTACATTCTACGGATTTGAAATAATGTATAACAACCTGTATCCACAGTTATTATATCATACAGATTATTTTCAATGCCCTAAAAATCTCTACGCTCCACTCCTTCATCCCTTCCTCCCTTCAATCCATGTCAACACTTATCTTTTTACTGTCTCCATTGTTTTGTTTTTTCCAGATTGTCATATAGTTATACTCATTATAGTATATAGTTTTTTTTCAGATTGGTTTCCATCACTTGATAACATAAATTTAAGTTTCCTCCATGTTTTTTCATGCTTTGATAGCTCACTTCCTTTTAGTACTAACTAATATCACATTGTTTGGATGTACCACAGCTGATTTATTCATTTATCTGCTGAAGAACATCTTGGTTGCTTCCAAGTTTTGCCAATTATGAAAAACATCTGCTATAAATTTCCATGTGCAGATTTTATGTGAACTTAAGTTTTCATTGCCTTTGGGTAAACACCAGAGAATGTAATTGCTTTCAGGGTGCCTGGGTGGCTCAATCAGTTGAGCATCTGATTGATGATTTTGACTCAGGTCATGATCTCCTGGTCATGGGATCAAGTACTGCTTTGGGCTCTGGGTTAGTGCATGGAGTCTGCTTGGGATTCTCTCTCTCTCTCTCTCTCTCTCTCTCTCTCTCTCTCTCCCTCTCCCATTCACACTGTCTCATTCTTTCTATCAAAATAAATAAATAAACTTAAAAAAAGAAAGCAATTGTTTTCCATTGGGCTGTAACAATTTACATTTCCACCAACAGTACACAAATGTTCCTTTCTCTTCACATCCTCACTAATATTTGTTCCCTTGTCTTTTTGATAATAGCCATTCTAACAGATGTGAGGCAGTTGTCTCATTGTGGTTTTGATTTATATTTCTTAATGATTAGTGATATTGAACATCTATTTTTTAAGGTTTCCTTTAATTCCAGTTAGTTAACATACAGTGTAATGTTAGTTTCAGGTGTACAATATAGTGATTCAACACTTCCATACAACACCTTGTGATGTCAACCATCTTTTGATGTACTTGTTGGCCATTGTATATCTTCTATGAAAAGATGCTATTCAGTTCTTCTATTTTGTTTAAAGTTTATTTATTTATTTTGAGAGAGAGCCCGCACAAATGGGGTAGGGGGAAGAGAAAGAAAGGGAGAGAGAAAATTCCAAGCAGGCTATGGGCCGTTGGTGCCGAACCTGATGTAGGGCTGGAACTCACAAACCGTGAGATCATGACCTAAGCCCAAGTCAGACACTTAACTGGCTGAGCCATCCAGGCAATCCCCCTTCTATTCATCTATTTTTTTAATTGAACAAGTCAAAGAAGAAATCAAAAGATAAATAAAAATATATTGAAACAAATGAAATGGAAACACAACATATCAAAATCTATGAGATGCCATAAAAATAGTTACAAGACAACCACTTATAGTGATAAATGCTTACATTAAGAAAAATAATGATCTTAAATAAGGAACAGAGCTTTATACTTCAAGCAACTAGGAAAAAAAGAGAACAAGCTAAGTCCAAAAGTTAGCAGAAGGAAAGAAATGACAAAGATCTGAGAGGAAACAAATGAAATGGAGACTAGCAAAAGAATATAAAAGATCAAGAAGATTAATAACTATTTTGGGGGGAAAGACAAATAAACTTGACAAACCTTTAGCTTACCTAAGAAAAAGAGAGAAGACTCAAATAAATAAAATCATAAATGAAAGAGGAGGTATTAAACTGATGTCCTAGAAATATAAAAGATCATTATTATGAACAGTTAGGCACCAATAAATTGGATAACCTAAAAGACATGGATAAATTTCTAGAAATATACAACCTACTAAGACTGAATCATGAAGACACAGGAAAACTTAATGAGTGAACAACTGAACTAGTAATCAAAATTTCTCATCAAAGAAAAGCCAGGACCAGGGGGATTCACTGATGAATTATTTCAAATACTTAAACAAGAATTAATGCCAATCTTCCTCAAACTCTTCCAAAAAATTGAAGAGGAGGAAATAGTCCCAAATTCATTTTACAAAGTCAGGATTACCCTGGTATCAAAACCGGTAAGGGCACTACAAAAAAGAAAACTATAGGCTGATATCCTTGACGCATATAGACACAAAAGTTCTCAATAAAATATTAACACACCAAATTGAACAGCACATTAAACAGATTCACATACCACAATCATGTTGGATTTATACCTGGGATGAAATTATCGTTCAACATATGCAAATCAATAAATATGACACACCACATTAATTGGATAAAAGACTAAAATCATAAGATTATCTCAATAGATGCAGGAAAATCACTTGACAAAATGCAACATCTTTTCATGGTAAAAACTCTCAATAAATTTGGTATAGAGAGAACATACTTTAAGGACCATATGTGACAATCCCACAGTTCACAGCATACTCAAGGGTAAATGGTGCAAGCTTTTCCTCTATGATCAGGAAAAAGACAAGTGTACCCACTTTACCACTGCTATTCAACATAGTAGTGGAAGCCCTAGACAGAGCAATTGGGCAAGAAAAAGAAATTAAAAGCATCCAAGTTGGAAAAGAAGTAAAATTGTCTTTACAGATGATATTTTCTTATATGTAGAATATCCTAACCCCCCACCACAAAACTGTTAGAGAGAATCAATGAATTCAATAAAGTTTCAGGATATAAAATCAACATACAGAAATCTTTGTAGGTTTTATCAAATTGAAGAATTTCTTCTCTTTGCCTAGTTTACTGAGAGGTTTTTTTTTTCTTTCATGAATGTATGTAGGATTTGTCACATGCTTTTTCTGCATCTATTGATACATTCTTTTATTTTCTTTAGCATATTGATGTATTGGATTACATTAACTGATTTCTGAATGATAACTCAGCCTTGAATACCTGGGATAAATCCTATCTGGTTGTGGTCTATAGTCTTTTATTTTTTTTTTTTAATGTTTATTTATTTATTTATTTATTTTTGAGGGAGAGAAAGAGAGAGAAAGAGCGAGCGAGAAAGAGAGAGAGAGAGAGAGAGAGAGAGAGAGAGAGAGACATAGAGAGATTGAGCGCACAAACGGGGAAGGAGCAGAGAGAGAGAGGGAGACACAGAATCTGAAGCAGACTCTAGGCTCTGAGCTGTCAGCACTGAGCCCAATACGGGGTTCAAACCCTTGAATGGAGGGTTATTAATTATTGATTCAATTTATTTAATAGATATAGGCCTATTCACATTGTCTATTTCTTCTTGTATGAATTTTGGCAGACTGTATTTTCCAAGGAATTCATCCATAACATCTAGGTCATCAAATTTGTGGGCACAGAGTTATTCCAGATATTCCTTTACTATCATTTTAATGCCCATAATCTCAGTAGTGATGTTTCCCTTTTCATTCCTGATATTAATAATTTTTGTCCTTTTCCTTTTTTTAATAATTAGCCCAACTAGAGGCTTATTCATTTTTTAAAATCTCTTTTCAGAGAAACAGCTTTTGGTGTCATTGATTTTTCTATTTATTCTCTGTTTTCAATTTCATTAACTTCTGCCCTTATTATTTATTTTACTGTGCTTACTTTGTATTTTATTTGTCTTCTTTTTCTAGTTTCCTAAGATGGAAACTAGAAAATTGATTTTAAATCATTTTCTTTTTTTTTTTAAGTTTATTTATTTAAGATAGACCTTGCAAATGGGGGAGGGGCAGAAAGAGGGAGAGAGAGCATCCCAAACAGTCTCCATGCTGTCAGCACAGAGTCCAACACAGGGCTTAATCTCATGAGCTGTGAGATCATGACCTAAGCCAAAAATCAAAATTCCACCATTTAACAGACTTAGCCACGGGCATCCCTCTTTTTTTTTTTTTTTTCTTTCCTAATATAATCATTCAATGATCTAAATTTCTCACTATGCCCTTTTGCTTCATTGCACAGATTTTGATTTTCTCATTTCATTTAGTTCAAAATATTTTTTTCTCTTAAAATTCCTTCTTTGACCCATGTGTTATTTTATTTTTGTTTTTTTAATTTAAGTATTAGTTATTTAACATACAATGCGATATTGGTTTCAGAAATAGAATATACTGTTTCATCACTTACATTGGCCACCTAGTGCTCATCCCAACAAGTGCCCTCCTTAATACCCATCACCCATTTGGCCCATCTCCCACCCATATCCCTCCATCAGCCCTCAGTTTGTTGTCTATCATTAAGTGTCTCTTGTGCTTTTTTCCCTTTGTCTTCTGTTTCCCTCCCTTCCCATATGTTCATCTGTTTTGTTTCTTAAATTCCACATATGAGTGAAATCATATGATATTTGTCTTCCTCTGATTGAATTATTTTGCTCAGCGTAATACATTCTAGCTCCATCCATGTCGTTGAAAATGACAAGATTTCATTTTACATATATATATATATATGTATATGTATATATATATATACATACATATATATGTATGTATGTATCTATATGTATATATATACATACATACATATATATATATTTATTCATTCGTTAAACTAAAAATAGAACTACCCTACTATCCAGAAATTGCACTATTTGATATTTACCCAAAGGATACAAAAATACAGTTTTGAAGGGGTACATGCACACCAATGTTTATAGCAATATTATCAACAATAGCCAAACTATGGAGAGGACCCATGTGTTATGTTACAGTATGTTGTGTAATTTCTATGTCTGCTGGAATTTTCAATCTATATTTCTGTTATTGATTTCTAGTTTAATGCCACTGTGGGTCTAAGAGCAGTCAATATTAGGTTTCTATTGTTTTAAAAAATTTAAGATGTATTTTATGGCTCAAAATGTGGTCTATCTTGGCAAATATTCCATGTGAACTTTAGAAGAATATCTATTCTGCTGTTGTATGGATTATTTTATAGATGTCCATTTCATCCAGTTGACTGATGGTGTTGTTGAGTTTAGTCATCTTCTTACAGAGTTTTTGCCTGCTTGATCTGCCCATTTCTGAGAGAGGGATGATTAAATTCCCAACTACACTTGTGGATTCATCTATTACTCCTTGTAATTCTATCAGTTTTTCCTCACATAGTTGGATGCTCTGTGGTTAGCCACATACACATTAAGAATCATTGTTTTCTTGGAGAACTGACCACTTTATTATTATGTAATCACAATGCCTTGTTATCCTGATAATTTTACTTCCTCTAAAGTTTTGCCCTGTCTGAAATTATCATAGCTATTTCTGCTTACTGTAATGAGTTTTAGCATGGTATATCTCTCTTCATCCCTTTACCCATAATCCATACTTGTCTTTATATTTAAAGTGGGTTTCGTATAAACAACATGTGGCTTGGTCATATTTTTAATTCATTCCGGAAATCTCTTTCAATTTGTACATTTAGACCACCAACATTTAAAGTAATTATTGAAGTAGTGGATAGATATCTACCATATTTATTATTGTTTTCTATTTGTTGCCCTTGTTCCTTGTTTCATTTTTGTCTTCCACTTTTTCTGCCTCTAGTGGTTTTAACTGAACATTTTATATGATTTTATTTTCTCTTCTTTCTTAGTGTATAACATTATGTTTTTAAGTTTTCTCAGTAGTTTCCTAGAGTTTGTAGTATTCTTCTTGATACAAGTCCACATTCAAATACCATTATACCACTTCAGGTAGTGTGAATACCTTATAATAACAAATTATCCTAATCCCTCCTTCTGTACCTTGTATCTTTGCTGCCTTTCATTTTATTTATACATAAGCATGCATAAGCATAAATATATACATACATCTATCTACATAAGTCTACAGAATCAAATACATGTTGCTATTATTATTTTGAACAAATTGTTATTTGTTAGATCAATTAAGAATAATAGAAGTAGAAGTTTTGTTTTACCTTTTCTTTTTCTTTATCTAATGCTCTTCCTTTTTTTATGGAGATCTGAATTTCTGACCTGTCATTTATCTTCTCTAAGAACTCCTTTTAAAATTTATTGCAAGTGTGGCCTACTGGAAAAAGTTTTCCTCAATTTTTATTTGTCTGAGAAAAATCTTGTTTTTCCTACACTTTCAAAGTATAATTTTGCAGAATAAGGAATTCTAGGTTAGTTGGTATTTTTTTCCTCTCAATACTTTAAATATTTCACCCTACTCTACTTGTTTGCACAGTTTCTGAGAATTCAGATGTAATTCTTACCTTAATTCCTCTGTAGTTAAAGTGTTCTTTCTGTCTGGCTACTTTCAGGATTTTATCTTTCTACATGATTCCCTGCAGTTTTAAAATAGCATGTATACATGTATCCCTTTTCACATTTATCCTGCTTGGTGTTCTCTGAGCTACTTGTATCCAAGGTTTGCCATCTGACATTAATTTGAGGAAATTCTCAGTAATTATTTTTTTTCAAATATTTATCTGGCAAGATTCAAAACTATAGAACTCCAAACAATAACACAGAGGAAAACTTAGATGACCTTGGATATCGTGATGCCTTATTAGGTGTGATACCAAAGTCACCATCCTTGAAAGAAATAATTGATATACTGGACTTTTTTTTTCTTTTTTCTTTTTTTAGTGCCTTTTTACAATTTTTTGATGAGATCGGGCGCGTTTAGGGTGGTATGGCTGTAGACTAATTTTTTGAGAGAGAGAGAGAGAGAGAGAGAGAGGCAATGTGAGTGGAGGAGGGACAGAGAGAGAAAGGGAGACACAGAATTTGAAGCAGACTCAAGGCTCTGAACTGTCAGCATAGAGCCCAATGTGGGGCATGAACTCCCGGACCATGAGATCATAACCTAAGCTGAAGTTGGATGCTTAACCACCCAGCGCCCTGATATACTGAACTTTCTTAAAATTAAAAACTTCTGCTCTGTGAAAGACAATATCAAGAAAATGAAGACAAGACACAGATTGGGAGAAAATATTTTCAAAAGACACATTTGATAAAACACTATAATTCCAAATGTACAAAGGACTCTTAAAATGCAATGGTAGATAAAATTAACAACACAGGAAACAACAGATGTTGGCGAAGATGTGGAGAAACGGGAACCCTCTTGCACTGTTGGTGAGAATTCAAATCAGTTCAGCCACTCTGGAAAACAGTGTGGAGGTTCCTCAAAAAATAAAAAATAGAATTACCCTGTCACCCAACAATAGCATTACGAGGATTTTATCCAAAGGATACAAGAGTGTTGATACATAGGGGCACATGCACCTCAATGTTTATAGCAGAACTATCAATAATAGCCAAATTACGAAAAGAGCCCAAAATCCATCAACTGATAAACAGATAAAGATGTGGTTTATTTATACAATGGATACCACTTGGCAATGAGAAAGAATGAAATCTTGCCATTTGCAACAATGCAGATGGAACTGGAGGGTATTGTGCTAAGTGAAATAAATCAAAGAAAGACAGTTATCATATGCTTTCACTCATATGTAGAATTTGAGAAACTTAACAGAAGACCATGGGGAAAGGGAAGGGGAAAAATCGTTTTAAACAAAGAGGGAAGCAAACCATAAGAGACTCTTAAATACAAAAAACAAACTGAGGGTTGATGAGGGGAGGGGAGAGTTGGGGTGAGGAGAAATGGTGATGGGCATTGAGGAGGGCACTTGTTGGGATGAGCACTGGGTGTTCTATGTAAGTGATGAATCATGGGAATCTACTCCTGAAGCCAAGAGCACACTGTATGTTAGCACACTTGATAATATTTTAAAACATTACAAAATAAAATGCATTTTAGTTGCAAGTTAATAAAAAAGAACTCTTAAAATGCAGCAGTAAGGAAAAAACCTGATTTAAAAAATAGGCCAAAGACCCGAACGGCAGACTCACCAAAAAAAAATACAGATGTCATACAGGGTGTGAAAAGATGACTTACATCTGACAACAACAGGGAAATGTAAATTAAAATGAGATACTACTGCACACCTATTAGGATGGCCAAAACCCACAACACTGACAAAATCAAATGGTGAAGGGGACGTGGAGTAACAAGAATTCTCATTCATCGCTGGAAGGAAGGAAATATAGTACTTAGGAAGATATTTTGGTGGTTTATTAAAAGAACTAAACATAATAATTCTATAAAACCCAGTAATTGCACTTGTTGGTATGTACTTGAAGGACTTGAAAACTTGTGCTTATACAAACCTGAGCATGAATATTTTAGCATTTTATTTATAACTTCCAAAAATTGGAAGCAATAAGATGCCCTTCAATAAATAAATGGATATATCACATTTTTTAAAAAACACGGATATAAATAAACCTTAGTCCATCCCGACAGTGGAATATTATTCATAGCTAAAAGAAAACTAGCTATAAATCTATGAAATTACATGAGGAATCTTAAATGCATATTAATAAGTGGAAGAAGCTAATATAAAAAGACTGCATAGTTACTATATGATTCCAACTATGTGACATTATAGAAAGGCAAATTATAGAGAGAAAAAGATCAATGAGTGCCTGCTTGGGGTGGGGGGGGGGCGGGGATGAACAGTCAGAACACAGAGGATTTTCAGGGCAGTGAACATTCTCTACATGACTTAATAATGATGGATAGATGTTCTTTAGACATTTGTCCACACTTACAGAATATACCACACCAAGAATAAACTGTAATATGAACTTTGGATGACTATGATCTTTCAATGCAGGTTCATCCCTTGGTAGAAGTGTACCATTCCAGTGAGTGGTGTGGATAATGGGGAAGGTTGTTCTTGTGGGGCTCAGAGTATACATGGGATATCATTATACATTTCTCTCAACTTTGTTGTAAACACTAAAACTTCTCTAAAAATAAATCTTTAAACAAAAATAGCGACAAGACATTATGTATTCCTTTTTCTCTTCTCCGTTTGTTTGTGTTACACCTTTTGTAGTTCCACAGTTTCTGCATATTGTTTTCCCCCCTTTTTTAATCTTTTGTTTTGTTTTGTTCTTTTTGATTTCCAATTGTGGAGATTTCTATTGAGATATCTTTAAGCTCAGAGGTTCTTTCCTCAGCCACATGAAGTGAACTATCAAGTCCATCAAAGCCATTCTGTATTTCTATTAGAGTGTTTCTGATCTCTAGCATTTATTCTTTAACTCTTTTTAGAATCCCATCTCTCTATGCCTACCTTGCTTATCTGTTTTTACATGCTGTCTACTTTACCCATTAGATCCCTTAGCATATTAATCATAATTATTTTAAATTCTAGATCTGGTAATTCTAATTTTTCTGTTGTATCTGAATCTGGTTCTGATGCATTCTCTGCCTCTTCAAACCATGTTTTATGCAAATTGTTTATTTTTTCTTCTTGATAAGTAGGCATAATGTAGTGGGTAAAATGAACTCGTGTAAATAAGCCTTTAGGAATTTGTTGGTAAGGTTTCAGGGAGGGGAAGCACAGTATATTCTTATGATTAGATCTAAACCTCTTAGTGAACCTGTGCCTCTAGACTTGAACTTCAACAGTACTTGTCCTCCCCCAACATCCCCTGCAATTCCCTTATGTGAGACAGGATGGCCAGTGTGGGTCCTAGGTGGGTGTTTCCCTTCTTCCAGGTCAGTTAGGTTCTAGTAAAACCCCAGCAGGTTTGGCTCTAGTTAAGTCACTTCACCTAGGACAAGCCTTTTTAAGACCAGAGTACTCAGGAATATTTTAAAATGGCTCCTTTTCTCCTCCCCCGGAAAGAAACATGAGGGATTTTTCTCCAGTATTTACTATTAGAACTTGGTAATCCCCAGAATGTGAAACCCCCAAAAGTGTGGAGCCGAACATCCTCCCGTGGAGTTTTATCTCTCAAATGTGCCCACACCAAGCTTCCAGCAATTTGTCACCTGTTGTTCAGTTTTCCTTACCCCCAATGTTTCCCTCCAAGGTTTCAGTTATTGGGTTTCTATTCCCTTAAACTGTGATTTTCTGTATTCTCTTGTAGGTCTCCTCCAATTTCAGGGGGATTGGTTTGCTCTGTGACCCTGCTTCTCTTAAGAACATAACAAGAGTTGTTGAATTTTCATTTTGTTTAGTTTTTTACTTGTTAAGATGACTAGAGACTTCCACCTTCTTATAGATTGACCCAAACAATGCTATTTTCTTGAGAAAAGACTAATACTTAAGTAATGTATTCTTCCATGCTGCCATCTTTTTCTTATTTCCTTCCTTCTGCTTCTTCTCTCTCTTCTTCTTTCTTCTCCATATCCTTTTGCTCCCCCTTCAAGAAATTCTCATTCTTTAAAATTTTATCTCCAAATAATATTTTCCTTGAGGTAAAGAAGAGGCAGAGACTTCTTTATAATTGCTCCAGGATTTAGGAACGACCTATACAAGAGGCGTATTAATCCAAGGGTTCATTTCCTTAAGAGAGGACATGAGAATAATTTCAACAGCAAGAACAAATAGCTTCCTGAATGTCTGAGCTTTCAGGTAACATCTAATACATACACAGATATCACAAATCAAAGCAGAAAGATATTTGAATATAACCTGTTAGCTCTTACACAAACATTGTTTTTTATTCCTTTGCTCTAGAAAAGGTAGAAGTCTCTTGTATAATTCTGAAGCCCTCTTCCCACTTTGGACTCCTACAATTATGTACATCAGAGTTTTCATTATATTTTAACAACGTCAACATTAAATTTAGTTCTGACGTGGAAAATTAATCATTACTACAAGTAGGGAGACCATAATTAAAAACAAATTATCATCTTTGTTTCTCTTTGTAAAACAGTATAAATTGGGTGATGAAAGAATAAAGGATTAACTTGTAAGAAGGCTTAGTACTCATCTACCCTACTAATTTCAAGTTAGAAGCTTCTGAATAATTTTGAGTAAGGAATTTGAAAGTGGGCAATTTAAAAGAAAATTACTCTTACATTAATTAATGATGGAGTTAAACATTATTCCATTTTCCATCATACTGAGATGATTAAAATCATAGGGGAATGGAATTAAATGTATATTTATTTTGATTATTTTGGATTCAAAATTACTAATTGAAAAGTCTAAGGGAAACTTGTAACTTCAGTTCCTAGTTGAATCTAAGTTTATGTTTGTCTTGTGTATTCAAATAGAAATCTGTTAATGTTTTAGCTAAGCAATTGTATGTGGAAAATAAACAATTCAAAGTCAAGAAGGAGAAAACAATGAAAAAAATCCATTGTTATTTATTTATTTAATAATTTACGTTTTAGAGCTGTTTTAGGTTCACAGCAAAATTAAGAGAGAGATACTAAAAGAGAAATTTCCTAATCCCCCTGCTCCCACACATGCATAGTCTCCTCCATTTCCAACATCCCTCACCACAGTGGTACCTTTGTTACAGTTAATGAACTTACATTAATATATCGCAGTCACCCAAAGTCCACAATTTGCATTACAGTTCACTCTTGGTATTATATATTCTATGGGTTTGAATAAATGTATAGTATATCTATCTTTACAGAATCATACAGAGCACTTAACTATCCTGCCCTCAAAATCCGCTGTTTATCTATTCATATTTCTCCCAAACCCCATCCTCTATAAACATTGATCTTTTTACTATCTCTACAGTTTTGCTATTTCCATAATGGCATAGAGTTGGAATTATAGTTTGTAGTCTTTTCAGATTGGTTTCTTTTAGTAATATACATTTAAGTTTCCTCCATGTTTTTTCATGGCTTGAAAGCTCATTTCTTATTAGTGCTGAATACTATTTTCATTGTTTCGATCTACCACAGTTAATGTATCCATTTGTTTACTGAAGTACATTTGATTGCTTCAAAGATGTGACAATTGTAAGTAAAGCTACTATAAATATCCATGTGCAGGGTTTTATGTGAACATAAGTTTTCCATTCTTTTCATTAAATACTAAGGAAATCGCTGGCTTGAATGGTAAGGGTATATTTAGTTTGGGGAGAAACTGCCAAACTGTCTTCCAAAGTGGATGTACCGTTTTGCATTCCCTCCAGCAAAGAATGGAAGTTCCTCTTACTCTACATCCTTGTCCACATTTGGTGTTGTCAGTGTTGTGGATTTTGGCATCTCACTGTTGTTTTAATTTGAATTTCCCTGACGGCAGAGATGTGGAGCATCTTTACTTATACTTACTTGCCGTCTGTATAATTTCTTTGGTGAGGTTCAGGTTTTGGCTCATTTTTATTTATTTATTTAAAAAAACTTTTTAACATTTATTTATTTTTGAGACAGAGAGAGACAGAGCATGAACGGGGGAGGGTCAGAGAGAGAGGGAGACACAGAATTTGAAACACGCCCCAGGCTCTGAGCTGTCAGCACAGAGCCCGACACGGGGCTCGAACTCACAGACCGCAAGATCATGACATGAGCTGAAGCCAGATGCCCAAGCGACTGAGTCACCTAGGCACCCTGGTTTTGGCTCATTTTTAAATCAAGTTGTTTGTTTTCTTACTGTTCAGTATTACGAGTTTTTGTATATTTTGGAAAACAGTCCTTTATCAGATGTGTCTTTTGTAAACATTTTCTCCTAGTCTGTACCTTGTCTTCTCCTTCTCTTGACATTGTCTTTTACAAAACAGAGGTTTTATGTCTAAAAAGTGCAGCTTATCAATAATTTTTTCATGGAACATTCCTTTGGTAAAGCATCTAAAAGGTCATCCCCATATCCAAGGTCATCTAGGATTTCTTCTATGTTATCTTCTGGTTTTTTATAATTTTATAGTTTTGGATTTTACCTTTGGGTCTTTGATTCATTTTGAGTTAATTTTTGTGAAGGATGTAAGGTCTGTATAGATTCTTTTTTTTTTTTTCTGTATGTTCAGTTGTTCTAGCACCATTTGTTGGAGAGACTATCTTTCCTCTATTGTATCACCCTTGCTCTTTGTCAAACAACAATTGACTATAATTTATGTGAATCTATTTCTGGACTATATTCTGTTCCATTGATCATATGTCTATTCTTTCACCAATAGCACACTGTTCTGATTATTGTAGCTTTGTAATAAGTCTTGAATTTTGGTAGTGTCAGTCCTCTGACTTTATTCTTATTTACTGTTGTGTTGGCTATTCTTGGTCCTTTACCTGGTCTTTAGTTTTTTAAAAGCACTCCTTACATAAATTCCTGACTTATTGCTTTTAGTTTTTGAGTAAAGTACAATTAATATCAAAAGTCTTTGTGAGTATGTAATGGTTTTGATCAATTGTCTTAACATAATCATGTAAATATAAGTATTTTGTCATCATCTTAGAAATACATGCAAAAAAACCCTTGTTTACTTTTCCTGTTCATTTTTAATTAATTTTGATTTTATTTTTTGTAATATATAAGATGTAGACAATCTTTTTTTTTACCGTATATTTTTTTAATTATATGAAATTTATTGCCAAATTAGTTTCCATACAACACCCAGTGCTCATCCCAAAAGATGCCCTCTTCAATGCCCATCACCTACCCTCCTTCCCTCCCACCCCCCATCAACCCTCAGTTTGTTCTCAGTTTGTAAGAGTCTCTTATGCTTTGGCTCTCTCTCCCACTCTAACTTCTTTTTTTTCTTTTTTTTCTTTCCCCTCCCCCATGGGTTTCTGTTAAGTTTCTCAGGATCCACATAAGAGTGAAAACATATGGTATCTGTCTTTCTCTGTATGGCTTATTTTGCTTAGCATCACACTCTCCAGTTCCATCCACATTGCTACAAAGGGCCATATTTCATTCTTTTTCATTGCCACGTAGTACTCCATTGTGTATATAAACCACAATTTCTTTATCCATTCATCAGTTGATGGACATTTAGGCTTTTTCCACAATTTGGCTATTGTTGAGAGTGCTGCTATAAACATTGGGGTACAAGTGCCCCTATGTATCAGTACTCCTGTATCCCTTGGGTAAATTCCTAGCAGTGCTACTGCTGGGTCATAGGGTAGGTCTATTTTTAATAAAATGTAGACAATCTTAAATGGAGGTTAGATAACCCCTTCATGTAATTTCCTACAATTTTCTATTTATTTGTATGTATATTTTATAATTAGATTTAAATTCCAGTGAGTTTCTTTGAAAGCAAAGACATATATATGAGTTATTGAGGAGAACAATGACTAAATTTTTTTCTAATATTACAATTAAGAACTCCAAAAGTCACCAGATCCTACTTTTTATTTTACCATAACATTTCCCCCAATAAATGAAAAGAATATTATGTGCTAAATTTACAATAAATTTTCTAGTATTAAACTTTAGTATATAAGACACTATAAAGAAATAACAGATACTTGAGTAGTTGGGATGACCTGAGATTATTGATAATTTTTAATACTGTCTTACTCTGGAGTCTGAAGGTCATGTGGCTGAAAATTCTTTTCTTTTTTAAATATATATTTTTAATGTTTTATTTATTTTTGAGACAAAGAAAAAAAAATGAGCAGGGGAGGGGTAAAGAAGATCCAAACCAGTGCTCTGCACTGACAGCAGAAAGCCCAATGTGGGGCTCGAACTCACCATGAGATCATGACCTGAGCCAAAATTGGACGCTTAACCAACTGAGCCACCCAGGTGCCCCTATGTATGGCTGAAAATTCTAAATTATGTGACAGTGAAAATCTAGAATCTTAACTTTGTATTTCCTTGTACAACTCCATTGATGATTTTCTTCACTATTTCAAATCTGGAACTTAAATTACAGTGTATGCCCATTACATTTACCTCTCTGAAATACAAGTTTGGAGTAGTGTTTTAAAGTAACCTGGATCTGGATCTGAAAAAATCTCAGGTCTCTGTTGTTGGGCATGGAGCAGTCCTCAATGCAATGAATGCATCATGTGCCATAAGTTTATACCCATTTGTGCTTCTATTGATGAATCTAAGTTTTCAAAAATTTGAACTACTTTTGTGAGCATATATTTTATTTCTTGATGTTAAAAAAATAATAAAAGACCATTTTGAATTTCAAACAAACTGATACAATGAGTAGACTGGAATGATATGTCAGTGGTTACATTTGTAAACCTCTTAAAAATTATTTGGGTGATCTTTCAAAAAATTCCAAGATTTGGGCTCTCTTGAAAATATTCTATATTGATTATTGGTAACTGTATTTTATTTTAATTTTTTAATGTTTATTTATTTCTGAGAGAGAGAGAGACAGCGAGAGAGAGAGACAGAGAGAGAGAGAGAGAGAGAGAGAGAGAGAGAGTGAGTGGCAGAGGGGCAGAGAGTAGAAGACACAGAAACTGAAGCGGGCTCCAGGCTCTGTGCTGTCAGCACAGGGCCCCACACGGGGCTCAAACTCACGAACCGCGAGATCATGACCTGAGCAAAAGTTGGCCACTTAGCCGACTGAGCCACCCAGGTGCCCCTGATTATTGGTAGTTTTAAAAGATTATTTCCCTCAGATAATTTTTAATTGGACTTTATTTCTGCTGACATAAATTGATAATACTTCACTTAGAAAATCCATCTTGTTCTCATTAGAATTTTTGAAATTGGTTATTGATGTTTTAAACGTGGCAAATGACCCTTAGGAAAAAAAAAAAAAGACCTTTGTAAGTTTTCAAATGACTCCCATCTTCTCAAGCCATTGGATATTACTTCATATACTATAGTCTCCAGAGAGATCTAGTTCTGGAGATTATGAGTATGATATACTTTTGTTATTCAATTCTATATGCAGAATGAAGGTATTTATTGATTCTCCCTCTTTCTGTGTGTTTGTGTTACTGTGCTTCCAACAGACAGAAAGTCACATCCTTGCTAGATGCCAATTTATCCCATATAATCTTCATTCCATGTCTGTGGATGTTCAAATACAGAACCTAAACAAACTACGTTAGGTCTGAAATGATATGTAGATTTTATGAGGTGTCTCTTCTGTGTTCTGCCCACCTCATTAATGTTGTTTGCCTTCCTAATGTGGAAAACATCTTTAAAGGATGTGCTTCTTTGTTTTCTGAGTCACATAACGATGTGTTCTTATATCCTAGGGCATTCCTCAGAACTAACTAAATTATTAAATGTGTTTCAGTTAAAAGGAACTATTTGATGTTTTCCTAAGAGACTCACTACATATAAGTGCTGATCTATCATTCTAATATCATGTATACTGAAACAAAAGAATTCAAGATAACCCATTGCATTTCCTAAAACATACATTTTCTCTGGTACATGAAGTAATTTTTATCTAGTACCTGGGTGAATCTTTAATTGTTTTAAAGAGAAGTAAGCCTTGATTTCTAACTCACAGATTAATTTGGCTGAGTTGGTTGCTTTAGAATCTTTTTAATTTTAATAATTACTTATTATATTAATAGTTAATACTAATTTTATTTTACATGGAAAATATAGAAGAGGCTATTATTATCTTGATCTTAATGTTTAGAACAAATTGGAAAGAAATATAGTTTGATTTAAGATTACTTCCAAGAAAAACATCAGATAAACTAGTAGCGCCCGTTGAAACTGTATATAGAAAAAACTTTGAAAGAAGTATGTGAATGCCTGCAATTTGATAACCAGCAAACTAAATAAAGAGAGGATCCTGGAAGATAAAATAAATATTCCGATGCATGCAATTGATTGGCCTCACCAGATTTTTGATAAGCTTCCAAATGATTGGTCTTAGATGAAACCTACTTAAAGATAAACCTTACTGAGTATACTCTATTATTTAGAAAAGCAAACTCATCCAGGAAGGATTTTACACATAATCACAACAATTATACATACACACATACATTCTTCAGTGTATGTATGTTAGGTACTAGTGTCAGGATAAAGATTTTTATACAGATTACAATTGTTCTACTTTCATCATTTTAATGAGACCCCATTTTCTTCACCAAGTTGATGTTATTTTGGAAGATGTGGTTTTAACAACGGCTTCATATGATATAGGAATAACACATTTTTATTTTTCATCTTATCAACAGAGTTACCAAAAGTCATAAAGAAAATGAGCTTCCTGAGATTGAACAGGCATTTCCTAAAATAAATACTATTAAAACCTTGGGTTTTTTTTCTGTATTTTTATTTTGATAGAACAATTTCTTAGAAAGGAACTAAATTGCTCTAGAATAGGAGATTTAATGATTTGCAGTAAAGGTTTCATAAAGATAATATAATCAAACACATTTGTCAATGTCTTCATTGGTACCCACAAAAAGTAATCAACCAGTCACTCAAAGACATCGAAAACATGAGATGAGAAGTTGAAAGCGGTAAATGAACTACACACCTGCAGTAGTTCATTTACACAAATGAATCCTTGGATTCACTTGGATTATACAAGTGAATTCTCCCAAGGACACAGACATCTAATCAAGTGGGTAATATGTGGCAGCCAAGAAAGGACTGCATAGCCTCACATCTGGTTGTCGCAATTAAAGGAGTACTTCCTCATGTGATTCATATGTGAGAAAGTAAATATCATTTTGAACAGAGTGACAAGTGGTTGTGGACTCTACTTTGGGAGACAGACTGTAGTAGAACTGGGGAGTGTTTGAGAAGATGGCAATAAATGAACTTGTATCACTTCGTGTGTATGAGTAGTACATACAAAGTCCTACGGTCCTATGTTTTGAGTTTGTGATTACCGTGCACACTGATTAACTGGGACTCCATTAGGTTTTTCTTCCACTTTTGCAAACCGGCACCGGTAAATAAAGTGTTCATAAAGTTACCACCTCATCTGTTTTGTTTGTGACAATAAATTCATAGGAAGAACATTAGATAAAAGATAAAAGCACAGCTCAATTTCTGGATAGGTTTATTATAAGTTCAACCATTTCTGATTCATCCCCAAATATAGTACAACAAATGTTCCCTTTGTTTCTTGAAGCTGCCAAATGCAGTCCAGATTTCCCAGCAGCATAGAAGTTTAGGTGGGGGAGTAGTTCAATATACAGTAGACACTTTTCCAAAACACATGAACTGATTATACACTTCTCTTTTCTTCTTCTTCTTCTTCTTCTTCTTCTTCTTCTTCTTCTTCTTCTTTTAATGATACAAAAGACTGTTCAGTGGTCAAACACTGTAAGTCATTAGCCAAATTCTAATTGGCTTTGAATGATTTCATATGAGGAAACTGTAATGGTTAGTGCAGCCATGTAATATTTGTACAAACTTGAGACATTTCTGAGGGCAAAAGAGACCACTACTAATAATTATGGTGGTGGGGTGCCTGGGTGGCTCAGTCAGTTAAGCATCAGACTTCAGCTCAGGTCATGATCTCAAGGTTTGTTGAGTTTGAGCCCCTCATGGGGCTCTCTGCTATCAGCACAGAGCTTCTTCCGATCCTCTGTCCTCTTCTCCCTGCCCCTCCCCCACTCATTCTCTCTCTCTTTCTCTCTCAAAATAAATAAATAAACTTTTTAAAAAAATCAGTAAAAAATTGTTGTGGTACAGTATGCATAAAATGAAACTATTCACAGAAAATTGAAAGTCACTCTATGTGTGGCCAATGCAGTTCTACAATGCACACATTGAATCTGAAGGAACTTCCTATTACATTTGATCATATCATATCTTTACAAAACTTTTACTCCAAACAATGAATTCTCTTACTTTAGCACATTACACTTCCTTTCTAATCAACTGTACTACCAAAAATTACAAGGGCACCTGGGTGGCTCAGCTGGTTAAGCGTCTGACTCTTGATTTCAGCTCAGGCCATGATCTTACCAGCATGAGATCAAGCCCCGTGTGGGGCTCTGTGCTGAAAGCACAGAGTCTGCTTGGGATTCTCTTTCTCCCTCTCTCTTCCAGCCCCTCCCTCACTCGCTCTCTCTCTTCTCTCTTTCTCAAAAGAAATAAATAAACCTTTAAAAATTACAGAACTAAAATTTAATAATTAGTAATTACACTGCCTGCCTCTTTGCACTGCTTGTTCCCTTACCCTGGAATGCCTTTCCTTCCAATATATACATAGTTCCATCTATTACTGTTCAATCATCTGTTATTAGTGAGGCTATCTCTGATCACCATACCTAAAATATCAACATTTTCCAAAACTCCTTATCCCTCTTTCATGATTTACTTTTTCCTAAGAATTTAGCACAGTTTAAACATAAACATAAGGTATACAGTTAGTTATCCTATAGTGTGACATATATGTTTCTAAAAATCTTCACATTATACAAAATTGTATAATAAAACCCACAGATCTATGTGAAAAGTGTGATTAGGATACAATATTCAAAAAGTGTCAGCACATCGAAAAAAAATATCAGAAACTAATGAAAAGTATAGCACAGTTTTAAATATTGTAAAAAGCAGGGTGCCTGGGTGGCTCAGTCAGTTTAGCGTCCAACCTCAGCTCAGGTCATGATCTCACAGTTAGTGGGTTTGAGCCCCACGTCAGGGTCTGTGCTACCAGCTCAGAGCCTGGAGCCTGCTTCAGATTCTGTCTTCCTCTCTCTCTCTGCCCCTTCCCTGCTTGTACTCTATCTCTCTCTCTCTCTCTCAAAAATAAACCTTAAAAAATTTTTAAAAATTATAAAAAGCTAATAAATACATAAATTCTACAATAAATATGGCATGTACCCTTGGAAAAAACCTGGAGACATCTATTTTATATAAATGTATATACATATACCATACATGTATACTTATATATACACATATACATGTATTTATTACCTATACACATATGTGTATTATATATGCCATAACATTTATTACATATATTGCATACATATATATATAACCTTAGAACAAATACACATCAAAAATGTTACAGTAGGACTGACTCAACTTCACTTTTTTTCTTTTTATTTCTCCTTCTCTCACACATTAGAATGTATGCTTCAGGAAGGCAAGCACTTTTAAATTAATTTTTGTGCTGCTGCATCCCCACCACATATCATAATTGATACTTACAAGGCAAATCATATTCGTTGAATGAACGGGTGTGCTTAAAATCTCTTTAATGACCTGAGGCCTTCTTACCTCTTGAACCTTAATTCTCATCACCCTCCTTTGCGCTATATTTGAGATAGGATTAATTAATTCTAGTTGTTTCAGTGACAAGACATGGGTTTACCTGAAATATGGGAGTCATCATTGACTCCGGTGACTATTCCCTTACTTCTAGGTCTTAAAACATGATGTCTCCCTTGCTTATAATATGTATCATCATTCTTATCAAATCTCTAAATCCTAGGTGTTCTATAACTAGTATTTTAAAAATAAAGGTCTTCTGAGACACCCTGAATTCAAATTAGGTGCTCTTCATTCCTGTCCACTTTTCCTCTGGGTTTTCTTCCTAGCAAAATATATAAAAATTGCTAATTCAATGATGTCTGCTTTGTTAGACAGTTGTGGAGACAGGAATACCCTTTCTTTCTCAGTCCTGCATCTTCAGCATTTAATATTGTGCCTGCTACAAGGTAGATTGTCAATTACTACTTCCTAAATAATTGAAGGAGAGTTTCCCTGCTATAAGCCAGACTACAGACACTGGGGTCAGGGATAATGGATCAAATAATCAGTCTGTAATGAGAAAAAAAAAAAAGGTTTTGAGCAGTGCTGCCCACTCCATTACTTTCACGTTATCCAAGAAAATAACACCCGCTTCCCAAACATCACGAGGAGTGCTAAGCATTATTTCCCTGTTACTGGTAAATTCCTGTTTCTTTTGAAAGTGTACAACATTCCATTTTCATTGGCTCTGGTACTCACTAGCTACATATCTTTGGACTTTAATGATTAGTTTATTGCTCCATAAAACAGGAAATTTTTACAATGTACAGACGTTGTAAAAATCAAATAGATAAGCAGTTTACAAATCAAATGGATAGTCTGTGCACAAAGCACAGATGCCAGTAGATGATAAATACACAATAGGTGTTAGATGTTATCAGATGTAACTGTAATATTTATTTTAAAATATTAAATTAGGAATTGAACATACAGAACTCCCAAACCCTTCAGTATGATTTCTCAGAGCTGTCACCAAGAAATCTTATAGTTGGCATTCAAAAAGTCCTACATATAAAATCCTAACGTTCACAGGTCATGCACTTAAACCTCATTCAATAGGAAACTAAGTAAACGAGCGGGAATATTCTAATTCTAATTTCAAACTTCCCAGAAAAGAGATTTCAAAGCCCATCCTTGACCAGATGTTTACTTTTGTTCCAATCATCTGTGCTTCAAGATGGAGTCATGCTTCACAGTCATAACATTTAGAAACTAGCTATATAACCTACAGGATCATGAGCCAGAAGCCACAAAGATAATGCCTGCACTGTAAGTATTGATACATAAGTGCAGGCAATTTATAAAGGCATAAAGACAGTTTACTGATATAAACAAACTAAGGGATTTCCAAGACTTGGGCAATGTACCATATAGCATAAATATGAATGAGTTACCCTTGGTTCATATTAATAATTTTTCTGTTATTTTGTCTCTTGACTTTGTTTCTTTTTCATCTCTTAATTTACACTTCAACTATAATACTTTGGCAAAATAAGTCAAAGAATATTTACCGTATGAAGCTTTTAAAACTACAAACTACAGGTGCCAGAGATAAGTCAAACAACTATGGTGGGCTTTTTGAATGCCCAGTAAGTTCTTTAGGGACCAAATAAATTCTTTGGAATCGTACTAGGCAGAAATTTTCAAAGACTGCTAAGGAGACTTTATCAAAATATGAGTCTTTCCTCTGCCGCTATCAAACGCAGACTACTATTGCTTTCTAGGAAAGTTTGTCCTTGAGGTTGATGTTTGGTTGTCCTGTTGAAATGTGCCACTACTGTTGCTGATGGGAGCATATTATATGCTTCAGATGTGTTGGGATTAAAGAAAAAGAAAACAGACTTGAGAACTTTGGAGCTAAGAATGATAGGGATTACCACAGGGTATGCTTGCTGTGGTGATATGGTTTCTAAACTTAACTGAAAAAAATTCAGAATTGAGAGAGAGAGAAAGATAGAGAGATAGAGATAGAGAGACAGAGAGGGAGAGAATGAGTATAGGAGGGGCAGAGAGAGAGGAAGAGAGAGAATCTTCAGTGAAGTTGTGGCTCCATCTTATGACAGTGAGATCATGACCTGAGCCAAAATCAAGAGTTGGTTGCTGAAAGGACTGAGCCTCTTGGTAGTTCTTGATTAGAAAAACCAACCAACCAATCAACCAACCAACCAACCAACCAACCAACTAGCCAACCAAACAGTAAATAAGTCATTTTAAGGAGGATTTTATAAGATCAAAACCTTACCTGGTCATATAATGTGTCCGGAAGGGGATAAACCAGGGTTAATAACATCTGTTAAAAAGAAATATTGGGCAAGATGAGCAAAATAAACTTTCACGAATACTGGGAAATATCCATAAGTTTCAATACTTGATAACCTTAGTGATCAATTTATCTCATGGTAAAATAAAATTATTTGAAGCCCCAACATACTATGCTAAAAGGCATTACTTGTCTCTGCTCCCTGCTGGAAAAGATCCAGTATTTAAATGCACAGATTAAACAAGTTCGGCAAATAAGTGTATTAAGCCAAGTGATATTAAATGGTAGAAAAGAGTGAGAAGTGACCAGAATGTAAAACTGGGCAACATGCCATTTCTTGAGTAAAGTAAAACTCAAGCATGTAGACACCCAGAGTGATATGCTTTTATATTCAATTGAGAGAGAAATTTGGGAAATTATATTTATTCATTTCTCAGCTCCACTCCCTAGTGCCCGGGGAGCACAATTTAGTATTTATCCTTGTTTTAAATACTTAAAAATAATAATTGCAGAGGATGCCTAGTTTTTCTAACACATTTATTTCTTACCTGCTAATGTCATAGCATTGGTTGCTGGATGAAAGTTAAGCATATAAAACAAAGGCTCTATTTGAGACAAATGAAAGGTAAAACCCTTGGTCCCTTTCCTCATCTCTCATTAGAGAAATAGATTTTGTTAGTGGATAACAGCCAGGCAGGGAGCCTGTACTACCTAAGAGTTTTGTTTGTCTTCCTTTGACTGTTTTAAGATGTTTATTGAAAAGAAATATTTTTCTTGATTTTGCCATATATACTATAAATTATAGCTCTGTTGTTGGGGAAAATATTTAGCTATCTTGTTTTATTTCAGAATGGAATGTTTTTCACAATTTACTTTCATAATGTTTTTCAGTATCTTATTCTGAAATGTTCATGTAAAACTTCAAAATTCAGATACGTTCTATGGTAAAGGAGTTCATAATATTCAGTGACATTCTATTATTAATCACTCTACTTTGGTATTCTAGTGGGCAGGTTTCTGTGTATAAATAATAGAACAAATAGCTATTAACTTTGCTTTACTCCTCAACGAGATTTAACATCAAGATCCTTCAAAATTAGTAGTGAATTGTTGAATGATTTATAAAATGGTCCTTAAGAAGAAGCAAAAAAAAATATTTTGTGAGAAGCATTGTCTGATATGGTTCAATCCATAAGACTATATCACATACACACACAGAAACATCCCCACACACAGACAGAGAGACAGAAGGAGACAGAAAAATAAACATCTCCAGTATAATATTGACGGACGAACAAAAGGACAAAATTTGGCAAGAAATCTACTACACAAAGCAAATACGATCATTTGTCAAAAATTACAGAATTGTTGCTAAAAGAAATAATAGTCATAGACTCTATTTTAAGGTTTAGCAAATTGTTTGAAAACACATAACTAGACAAATGAATTCAATTTAACCTGGATTTATACACTGTAATAAGTGATGCGCGTAGAGATACAAATAATTTAAATTTTTAAATGAAACACGTAAGATATAATAGGGATGTTGCACTGAATCACAAGTAATCTCTCCTAGCTCACTCTTTCTCTCTTTTTAACATGTGTATTAGAAGAGAACATTCCAAGGATTTTAGGTTTGTATGAGTTTTAAACAAGTGTCTCAAATAGAAGCAGTTTAAAGTTTGCTTCACTCCCTGAGGTACTGATAGAAATCATGACTTCTCAGAAGGGAAACTAAATTCTCTGCCTCAGCTCAGCTCAGTTTGGGAATTGAGAATAACTCTGTCCATACTTGCTTATTACCATTGGCCCTGACTTTCTAGATTGTTGCTTACGGAAAGTGGGAGAGCAAGTCCACAGTAGTACAAATGAAGTAAATTTGTCAAGCAATAAACTTTTTTTCTCATTTTCTATTTTGTAACTTCTAATTCTAGCACATAAAGGGGCATTATAGCTAAGTTGTACAGAGAGAAATCCTTGGTTTACTTTAAGATTATTCAGTTGGTAAAAGTAAGTGCTTTGCTTTGCAGAAGCAGAAATAGAGAAATAGTCTTAGAGTTTATAAGATTTTAGAGTTTATTCTGGTCATAAGTACTATCAACTGTTGATAAAATGGATGTGGGTTTCATGGACAGAATTTACAATAACGTTTACGTTAGTGTTTTAAAAATGTAAAGATTAAATAAATTCTGGGTTTTTTGCTGAATTTCATTATCATTAGTTATTAATGAAAGAAATACACTTAGGAAATACACTTCCTCATGCTAATACATTTGCAGCATTTTAAAAACTTTAGACATTCAAAGAGGAGATAATATACTTTTAAGAGGAGTGACTAGGTATCATTAAATAAATGCTCTCAGTGTGTTGAATGGTCCCTAACTCGTGTCTCTGTGAAGGGGTCCACTACAGGAATAACTTTCCTAATTTTCTGACTTCGTGTTTCCCAGGTCTTCTTTACTTCTTTCACAGAGAAAAAAAAAATGGGTCATCTGATTGGTGGGTGATATCCACTTGCCCCCACTTTTATTGAGAAGAAAAAACCCTACGAAATCTTTAGTTGCTGGGGCTTTGTTCTTCTCTATTTTTCTCTAGACATTGTAAGGAAGATATACTTAATACATGTGTCTGTTGAGAAGAACCAAACCTTTTCATAGGTGGGCTGCACCAACCTCAGCCCTGGAGGGACAGAGCTAAGGACAATGTTTACCACTTTTGACTACAGATTAAAGTTACTTTCTTCAGTTGGCTTCAGTGAAAATATATGATATTTTAAGCTTGATTTTTCTTTCTTCTGTATTTTCACTATCAATTGGCCCTAAGTTTTCAAGAGAAAGAAATGAATGCTATTTATTAAGTCTCAATATACCAAAATATAAAAGAGATTCCTCAAAACTCATATTGTTTTTTAGTATGAAAAAAAGTTACTACTATAGAAATGTTGATATATTCAGCAAATATATTAGTCAGAAAATTCCTCATGGGCTCTGTGCAATGTTAATCTATTTATATTGCTAACTATAATCAAATGTGCCATCTGATTAGAATCCTTGTATATGAAGAATAACACATGCTTAATTAATTCCTTGTTATGGAATGATAGTGTAAGAACTGGAGTGTGCATACACCAAGAGTTGAATAAATACTAGTTATATAGTTAAGGAAGAATATAGAACTGATTTTTATCTTAAAGGGAAAATAAGTGGTGGTTTAGTAATACATGAACTGACCTGGGTGTTCTCAGTTATTCCATTTGTCAGATCTTGTGATTGTTCATGTGAAGAAGGAGTGAGAGATCCAAAACCTTGGAGGGATTACAGAGATGTCTTTATTACTCATTTTTGGCCTATGGTTAGAAATGAGATTTTTCTGGTTGCAGTATATATTTTAAAATCAAATAAATTGACATAAATAGATAAGTGAAAAGAAAGTATGGATTGAAAATAATACTAATAACATGGTGAAAAGTAAAAACAAAGATAAATAACATTTAATATTTCTACCTCTGGAATTTTTATCAGAATAATTTTATTAAATTCAGCTGAATGAAATCTTTACTTAACAAAGAATCTGGTATCTTGTAGTGGGGTGCTGCAAGCAATAAAAAAAGTATATGATATTGATATAATGAAGGAATTGGACTATGGGCCATGAGGATGTGAAAATTGGGAGTTAAAAAGCTATTGACCTTTGTGATTCTGTAACAGAGCATTTGATCTATGTGTTTAATTCTGTACCTTGGGATATGACTGACCAAGAACAATAGGACTAATTAGTACAAATGGGAAGAAAATAACAAAGTGTTTGGCAGATATTTGCATGTTTGGCTTTCAGTATAGGCCTGAATAAGAGAAATGAACATAGGGCTGAATTAGGTAGTGTACAGGCAGGATTTGAAGAAAATATTTTGTTGAGCAAGGCACCTCTGTTGTCTTCAATTTCATTTGACTGAGGGTCAGCTGGAAAGGCTGAAAAAATAATGTTCTTGCACTCCAACGAAATGTTTCCTAACTGATATCTGTGAAACTATAGCCTTAAGCAGGGGGAAAGGTTCCTGCCATTGATGTTTTCAGGAACCTCCCCGTAAGATGTACCTGCTAGTCAGAGCCCAGGATCCTGCTTACTGTTGAAATTCTTGTGTTTTCATCACCTAAAACTCACTTAAATTGCTTTCAAGCACAGGCAATTAAGCTAAAACCTTTGGGGTTTTGCAGAGTGTAGAGACCATTAGATAAAATAGGAGGCTTTAAAACTATGTCTATGATATTTGGTTGTAGTTGTTCCTAAAAGGAATTGACTGAAAGCAAATAAACTGGAAGTCCATGAAGTTTCTAAGGCAATCATATCACCAGAGAAATACATAGCCCGCCTGGCAACACCTGTACCCTTTCCGCAGAAGACCATCTCCAGATGTGTAAACTCATGTCAATAAAAATTGGCCTGTGAAAGCTGCATAGCTACAGGGAGTGTACCTTCACTGTTCCAAAGAACCCCCACCTAGGAAGAAACAGTAATTGTGGAAAATGAGAGATAAGGCGATATCTCCAAAAATCAGCATCAGGAATGTACTCTTTTGATGTGGCAAGAGGTCCTTACTACTCCACCCAGTGGGATTAAATAATTGCTTTGAACCAGTGACTGTCGTGTCTTTCCTATTCTCTTTTTGCATGGTTTACAGCTTTTATTGTCCCTATTTGCTATGATTCTATTTTTTTCCCTTAAGGTTACCATATTTAGGAAAAGAAACTTGTGTTTTAGATTATTTGTTTCTAGCCCCCCAAAAGATACATGTAGTCCCAATGGAAAGAAAAATTCATCATCTGGAAAATCTAGAGTTTGAAAGTCATGCAGTCACTACTTGGGTCTGTGGATTGTCTGTCTAGGGAAAGCAATGATTGTTCTCTACATTGGAAGAAGTATGCAAATTTGGTGTATTTTTGAAAGTCCAAAGTCCCTGAAGTGTTATGCATTCCTATAAGTGAGACACTTACGAAGTATTTACAGATGTCCAATCTTCTTTACTCAGCTTAAACAAAGGGTACAATTTGTAATGTAGCTTGAACAAAGAGTAAATGTAATTTCAAAGCAAAATGACATAAAGCATTAGGGACTATGTCCCATAGGCCTTCATGAATTTCCCTGAGAGAGTAAATTTACAGCCCAATAATAGGTGGACTCCTGTCACATGAAAAAAAAAAGCCCAAAACATGTCTGAGATTAACCCATTACATATTTAAAATTTGATGTTCTATACCACCACTATATATTAATTATAACACAGCATTGTGTTTTAAATCTATACACTCCAATAACCACATCATCTGCCACCTTCCACTAGTAGTTGTTTCAGGTACCATTAATTCTCAGCCAAACGGAAGGGGCAATGATTTGTAATATACATTTCAAGGTCCAGGGTCCTTCCAGAACTCAGCAGCACATAGATTTTGACTTAATCTAACTTCAGAATTTTAAAACAATTCATAGAAGATTTTGCCTGGAATTTGACTACAGAAGTCTTGGCATGCCATACAAAGTGGATCAAATGTGTATTATAGCAGATGTTTTTCATTGCCTACCCAATGTGTATGTTCCATTTTTTCCTTCTGACATGAATATTTCTTCAGAGCATCAGTTCTTGTCCGCTTTTACATCTAGGGGAATTATGCCACAGTTTTTATTATTTATGGTTAAGACTACTGGCACTATCTGGAAGAGGTTGGTGTATGGGATGAATCATGTCCCTTCTCAAAATTCATATATTGAAGTCTTAATTGACCTCTACCTCAGAATATGATGTATTTGGAGATAGAGTATTTAAAGAGTTACTTAAGGTACAGAGAGGTTATATGGGTGGTCCCTACTGCAGTATAATGTGTATCTTTATAAAAAGAGATTAGGATTCAGACACATCTAGGTAAGACCATGTGAAGACAAAGAAAGAAGACTGCCATCTACAAGCCAAGGAAAGAAGCCTCCAGAACAAACTGATCCTGCTGACACCATTCTCTTGGACTTCTATCTTCCAAAAATCGGAAAAAATAAATTTCTATTGTTTAAGCCACACAGTGTGAGGGATTTTGTTATGGCAACCCAAGAGTAATGTATTTGGCTTTGTTTACAGTACCACCTTTGTTCCTTGTCACTTCATTGTTCTTCTACCTGCAATGCACATAGACAGAAGAATGGAAGTATCAATCATCTTGTCCTTTCAGGATAGCAGAATGGAAATGTAAAAATCAGCCTTTGATGACACTGAGGGGCTAAAACCTAGTACTAAAGCTAATGGACACTGGAGTAAGAGTGCCTGAGTATGAATCCTTTACTTAACTTTTTCCTGTATCTCTATTTCCTCATATATAAAATACAAATAATAAAAATATAGACCTTACAGGGTTGAATAAAGGTTATATAAAGTAATATGTGGAGACTGTTTAGGGCAATGGCTTTTATGGAATAAGTTCTATAATGGTTATTAGCTGTTACTCCTATTCTTGTTATCTTTACCTTTCTCTCTGTAATTGACTCCTTATTCATGTTGTTTTATGCAATCCCTGAATACTAAACACATTAAACACAATAAAAATCTAATCGGGGCAAAGATAATACAATGGAGCAAAGACAACCTTTTCAACAAATGGTGCTGGACAACTGGACATCCACATGCAAACAAATGAATCCGGACACAGACTTAGACCCTTCACAAAATTAATTCAAAATATTTTACAGATCGAAGCACAAAATGAAAAACTATAAAACTAGAAGGCAACATAGGAGAAAAACTTAGATGACGTTTGGTGTGGTGATGACATTATAGATACAATGCCAAAGACATGGTCCATGAGAGAAAGAACTGATAAGCTGGACTTCATTAAAATAAAAACATCTGTCTTGTGAAAGGAAAAGTCAAGATAAGGAGAAGAGAAGCCACACACTGGGAGAAAATGTTTACAAAACCTCATCTGATAATGGACTGTTATGCAAAACATACAAAGAGCTCTTACAACTCACAAATGTAAGAAAATAACCAACCCAATTGAGGGCCAAAGACCTTAATAGACACCTCACCCAACAAGATATACATATGACAAGGTGGCATAGGAAAACATGCTCCACATCCTATGTCATCAGGGAAATGCAAACTAAAGCAACAGGAGATACCACTCCACAACTATTCGAATGGCCAAAATCTGGGACACTGACAAAATCCAATGCCGCCGCCAGTATGCAGCAGCAGGACCTCTCATTCATTGCTGGTGAGAATGCAAAATGATGCAGCCACTTTGGAAGACAGTTGGACAGTTTCTTATAAAACTAAACATACTCTTCCCATGTAATCCACCAATCATGCTTTTTGGTATTTACACAAAGGAATCGAAAACTACGTTTATGCAAAAACTCACACACGGGTGTTTATAGCAGCTTTATTCATTATTGCCATGACTAGGAAGCAACCAAGATGTCCTTCAGTAGGTGAACACACAGATAAATGGTGGTTCATCCAGAGAATGGAATATTATTCCGCGCTGAAAACAATGAGCTCTCAGGCCATGGAAAGACCTGAACGAACCTTAACTGTGTATTACCTAGTGAAAGAAGACAATATGGAAAGTCTACATATTGTATGGTTCTAACTATGTGAAATCCTGGAAAAAGGCAAAACTATACATACAGTAAAAAGATCAGTGGTAAACCGGGGGTCATTGAGGGGAAAATGTGGACCACAGAGGATTTTTATGGCGTTGAAAATACTTTGCATGATAATGATGATATGTCATTATACACTTGACCAATCCCATAAAAAGTACACCGAGAGTGAACTATAATGTAAAATATGGAATTTGCGTGATAATGATATGTCAATGTAGGTTTATCAATAGTAACTCTGGTTGGGGATGTTGACAATAGAGGAAGGAGGTTTTGCATGTGTGGAATCAAGGAGTATATAGAAAATCTCTATACCTTCCTCTTAATTTTGCTGTAACCCTAAAACTGCTCCAAAGGAATAAAATCTTTTATAAAATCTAATCACATATGATCAGGAGAAAGAAATATTGAAATTATTGAGAACAGTCTTGAAATATGGATATATTCCAAAATATTATTTATAAATGTTGAACATATTTTAATATGATTTATTTTGTAAAAATTGTGGTAGCATAATGCTTATATACCATATGTTATATGCTATATATTATAACATCAAAATATATTTAAATGAATATAAAAACATTATGTTTAAAATATTTAAAGAATTTCTTCTTTTTCTGGTAGGCATGCGGTATGTATTACTGATTACTAAGTTGAACTATCACTGGTCTGAACAGTGTAATATTATTATGATAAAATTTTTAGGGACATGAAAATTTGAGTCATTTCTGCTATTTACTCAGTAACTGATATTTCTCCTTTATAACAATTTGAAACTCTCTGTTAAGTTGTATTGCTACTTTCAGTATAACCACACTGTAGACAAATATGTTCAAACTAAATAATTTAGTCTATTTCAAGCTAAAAAAATATTTTCAGCAATCATCATGATACTACATATTAGCAAAATAATTTAAATTTACATTATAACTTCTCTAATGTTTAATATATGTTTATATGATGGACAAAATGTATACTTGAAAGATGACATGTATCTATATATTGAACTTTTTATTTTTAAATTAGTGCATAAAGTATACTACTTTCTTTTAGGCAATTCGTAATCATGTACTTCTACTGCAGAAAAATCTTTTCTGTATAATATATAAAGAAAACATTATCTGCTATGCTTTTTTGAAGTGTGTTCAAGAATAGGCCATGAAAATGAAATGAGTTATTTTCTTGAAGAGGAGCATTATTCACAAAAGAAAACATGTGAATTAAGTTACACTTCTAGTAAATTGTTAAGATTTGTCCTTCAAACCGTAAGATTCTTTGTAAGAGATTTTTTCTTTAATATTTTATTTTAAAATGTCAGTGCTTATGATTTCAGTGCCTATATGAAGCACTCCCTATTTCATATTTAATTCAACATTATTTGAGAGGTAAAGAAAGTTGTTATGGCAACTGAAGCTCAAAAATAATTTCAGTTAGAAGACTTTTTAAACACTCATTTCAACATGGCTTTCAGCTGCAATATGCAATACAAAAATGTTCGATTTGAAAAAAGATATTTGGAGGAAAATGTGCATGATATCAAATGTTTAACCTCTGACACCTTTTCAGATTGTCTTCTTTCACTAGGTAATACACAGTTAAGGTTCGTTCAGGTCTTTCCATGGCCTGAGAGCTCATTGTTTTCAGCGCGGAATAATATTCCATTCTCTGGATGAACCACCATTTATCTGTGTGTTCACCTACTGAAGGACATCTTGGTTGCTTCCTAGTCATGGCAATAATGAATAAAGCTGCTATAAACACCCGTGTGTGAGTTTTTGCATAAACGTAGTTTTCGATTCCTTTGTGTAAATACCAAAAAGCATGATTGGTGGATTACATGGGAAGAGTATGTTTAGTTTTATAAGAAACTGTCCAACTGTCTTCCAAAGTGGCTGCATCATTTTGCATTCTCACCAGCAATGAATGAGAGGTCCTGCTGCTGCATACTGGCGGCGGCATTGGATTTTGTCAGTGTCCCAGATTTTGGCCATTCGAATAGTTGTGGAGTGGTATCTCCTGTTGCTTTAGTTTGCATTTCCCTGATGACATAGGATGTGGAGCATGTTTTCCTATGCCACCTTGTCATATGTATATCTTGTTGGGTGAGGTGTCTATTAAGGTCTTTGGCCCTCAATTGGGTTGGTTATTTTCTTACATTTGTGAGTTGTAAGAGCTCTTTGTATGTTTTGCATAACAGTCCATTATCAGATGAGGTTTTGTAAACATTTTCTCCCAGTGTGTGGCTTCTCTTCTCCTTATCTTGACTTTTCCTTTCACAAGACAGATTGTTTTTTAATTTTAATAAGTATTCCAAATAAAGGATAGATACTGTCTTAGTGAATAAGAATGTAAGACCCAACATATGTTATATACAAGATACTCTAATTATAAAGGCACAGATCAAAAATAAAAGATGTGTCCAGTTTGTCAACTTTTCTTTCATTGCCTGTGCCTTTTGTGTTATATCCAAAAATAATTACTATACCCAATGTCATGAAGCTTTCCCCTTATGGTTTGTTCTAAGAGTTTTTTAGTTTTAGTTAGGTTTAGTTATTCAATCCATTCTGAGGTAAGTTTTCTCTACAGTGTTGGAGGGCCCATTTTGTTTTTGTTTTTGTTTTTGTTTTCTTTTGTAAGTGGCTATCTAATTTCCCAGTATCATTTGTTGAAAAGACTGTCTTTTCCAAATTCAGTGATCTTAGCACTCTCTGAAAATCATATAAACACATATATGAGGATTTTTTCTAGACTCTACTGTATTTGGAAGTTAAAATACCTTTGTTATCAAACGATATTATCAGCAAAGTAAAAAGGGAAACCACAGAATAGGAGAAAATATTTGCAACTAATATATATAAGGGATTTATACCTAGAATATCTTTTTAAAAAATTCCTAAAACTCTACAGGAGTGATGATGCATAGGGGCTCTTGTACCCCAATGTTTATAGCAACACTTTCAACAATAGCCAAATTATGGAAAGAGCCTAAATGTCCATCAACTGATGAATGGATAAAGAAGTTGTGGTTTATATACACAATGGAATACTACGTGACAATGAGAAAGAATGAAATACGGCCTTTTGTAGCAGCATGGATGGAACTGGAGAGTGTTATGCTAAGTGAAATAAGTCATACAGAGAAAGACAGATACCATATGTTTTCACTCTTATGTGGATACTGAGACACTTAACAGAAGACCATGGGGGAGGGGGAGGGAAAAAATGGTTAGAGACCGGGGCGGGGGGGGAGCCAAAACATAAGAGACTCTTAAAAACTGAGAACAAACTGAGGGTTGATGGGGGTAGGAGGGAGGGGATGGTGGGTGATGGGTATTGAGGAGGGCACCTGTTGGGATGAGCACTGGATGTTGTATGGAAACTAATTTGACAATAAATTTCATATTTAAAAAAATTCCTAAAACTCAACAACAAGAAAACAACCGAATTTAAAAATGGGCAAAGGGCTCTAATAGATATTTTTCCAGCCAAGTTATATCAATGGCCAATAAGCAGGTGAAAAGATGCTCACATCACTAATCATTAGGGAAATGCAAACCAAAACCACAATGAGATATCACTTCACACTCATTACCCTGATACTGTAAAAAAAAAATAAGAAGTTGAACAGAAAACAACTGTTGGTGTTTTGTGGAGACATTGTGGATGAACTGGGATCCTTATGCATTGCTGGTGGAATGTAAAATGGTACACTTGCTATGGAAAATGGTATTGCAATTCCTCAAATAATTAAACATAGAATTACCATATGGCCCAGCAATTCCATCTCTGGGTATATATCTAATACAATTGAAAGCAATTGTATTTGTACACTAATGTTCATAACAGCATTATTTATAACAGCCTAAAGGTGGAAACAGCCCAAATGACCATTGATAGATAAATGGATAAACACAATGTGGCATATACATATAATAGAATACTATTCAGCATTAATAAAGAATGAAGTTCTGGTACATAGATGAGACATTGTACTAAGTAAAATAAACCAGACTCAAAAGTAGAGATATGGTACAATACTTCTTATATGAGGTACCTGGAATAGTCAAGTCCACATGGATAAAAAGTAGAATAATGGTTATCAGGGGCTGAGGGCAGAGGAGAATGGAGATTTATTGGATAATGGATGCAGAGTTTCAGTTGGGATGATGAAAAAGTTCTGGAGGTGAATAGCGGTAGTGGTATTATAACAAAGTGATTATTCTTAATGTCACTATACTGTAAATTTAAAAACAGTTAAAATAATACATTTACATAATGTATATTTTGCCATAATAAAAAAAACCTACACACTTACATTCTAGTAAAAGGATGAAGAGAGATATATAATTTTTCATTTTCCATTTTGATTTATGAAATAGTTTGAATTAATTTTGTGTCTATATTCATATATGACATGTGAATACATAAACCAGACACTGGATATGAGATGGCTAATCAAGAATCATTTCCTTGGGTAGGTGCATCTGGACAGATGAAGAAATTTCTGAAGGGGCTAACAGCTGAGAACTGTCTAACACTAATACTCCCAGTGACTGAGCTAACAGATGAACATTGAAGGTAGATGTCAGTTTCCTTAAAAACTAGACTTCAGACACAATCTTCTATGCCCCATTGTATAGCAGCAATTACATTTCTCCTTGGTAGTCATGATCAATCATCCCTACCAGTATAGTGTTGCCATTATTTGCCCATTTATTTAAGTTTCAGGAAAAACACTAAAGCCAGGTGACAGATATAGTTTCCAATTTAATGGAATCATGACTGTGCTGCTAGAAAGAAACATTCTTCTCTTGGTGACTAGGTCCTAAGAAACCACTTCATATTTGGTTAAAGAAATAGGATGAAAAAGTAATTGTGATTAACTATAATCATGAGTAGATATACTTCCATCTCTACCTCTTGTCTCCCAAACAAAATCATCAACTATTAGCCACTAGGGTTAAGATCTATATCACATCTTGAAGAATGATAGGTCAACTTCTTGGGATGTTGCCTCCCAACTGACCTGCAACTGAGTATTCCACAGATCATCTCAGTGTTCTAGCAAACCTGTTGCTCTGAGCAATATAGTGCAAGGTAATACTAGTGAATCTCATGGGTAGTTAGCCCATTACCACACCTCTTTTGCTATAAAAAGCATTCCCTATGAGAGAAGATCTTATATAGGATTGTATGGTCATGAACAAGTCAAGATTTATATCCAAATACAGCGGCATTGGTATAAGAGTTTAAGGAAAGGGGGCGCCTGTGGGGTTCAGCCATTTAAGTGACCAACTCTTGATATTGACTCCGGTCATGATCTTGTGGTCGGGAGATAAAGCTCTGTGTTTCGTTGAAACCATGCATTGTCTTTAACCTTGCCATTCATGGCCATTTGGTTCATGGCTCCATAGATTTTAATTAGATCAGCTGCTCTGAGAATGATGCTGAATGATACCAACGGGTTACCTTCTTGACCACTTGATTACTGAAAGCCTCCCTTTCTGTGGATGCTTTGTAATGTACATTTACATAAAATGTGAATATGTTAATAATTTTATAGAGTTCACAGATATGTAGCTTATTCAGTAAGACAACTTATATATTATTTCTGTACTTTTCTGTCACCAATTTTTAAATTATTTTCTTGTAAGGTCTGTTATAATTCAAACACCTTATTAGCCAGTCTATTAATCACTATAAATTTATACATTAGGCAATCTCTTTTGTCCATAAAATAGAATATATTTACACACATGCATATATACATATATGCACACACATACATACATACATGTATCTATACGTAGATATATATATATATATATATATATATATATATATATATATATATATACACACACACACCATAATCAGATCTATTCTTAGGAGTTATATCCACTGAGATAATTTCTCTTAAACAGTGTTACTCTGAATGGGGTTGTAATGGTATCTTCAAGCTGATGCCAGCACATTATACAGATCATTATATAAATCACATCTGAACTTTCTCCAATTTTGTGAACCACATACAGAAAATTTCATATGTGGCTACAGATATTAGCTAAGGGAAACACATCCAAGAACTGAGAGCAGGTACTATGGGCTCATCTAGTTTGCTTGTGACTTCTGATCTCAAGTCCAGTATACCTTCTGGACCTGCTTAGGCCCAGTCTTGGTACACCATATTCATTTAATAATATAATGTTGCTACACATGTCCATCTTTATGATTCACTAGATCTGATGACAACCTTTTCTTGATATGTGCTAAGTCTGCATAAAAATGTAGTATCCCATGGTGAGCATTTTTCCTATAAAAGGCTTCAAAAGCTATCATGATCTATCTGCTTTCCAAAGGGAGAAGAGCTGTCAGTAAAGGAAGACATGACAGTATGCTAAAACCTGAGTTATCTGAATTGTGCTTCAAATCTCTGAGTGAGCCCAAAACTCCGTGAAACATTACTATCTGTCACAGATGTTATTGGTACCTTTCAGTCCATAGCTATTAAAGTAACTGGGCAAGTTACCTGCATTTGTATCTGCTGCACAGCCTTCTCTTAACTCCATTCCACACTGATATTTGGCAGCCTTACAGGATACCATATAGGTTGGAATGGTACTCTAAATGTGACATATGTTGGCCCCCAAATCCAAAGACATTAACCTAGATTTGCATCTACTTTTTTGGTAGATAGGGCACAATGCCCCAGTTTGTCTGATTTTAGAGGACAAATGCCAGTAAGTTCTATATTCTTGAACCTAGAACTTCACACATGTGTTTCTCATAAAGAAATGTAAAGTGCTCACTACTTTTTACTCATAATTAGCATAATGTCTTTAAACAAACTAGTTTTCATAAAATGTCTTCAGTATAATCAATCAAGGTGATATTTTGTGAGGAAGAAGAAAGTAAAGTCTCATGAACTATATCTCTAACAGAACAATAGAGTTGATATAATCGTAATGTAGGTTAATGTCAGTGTAATGCTACACTTCTTATATGAAAATACTTTTGATCATCTTTTTGATGGAAATGGAAGAGAAACAATTGCTACAGCAACAGTTGAGTCCTCTCTTATTAATGATTTTCTCCAATTAAAGACACCAAGACCAACCATTTTAATTAGCATCACTACCTAGTAAGGCACATGATAATCCCAGTTAGTCCTCAATACTGAGCTATTTTGGGGGCACCTGGGTGGCTCAGTTGGTTAAGCGTCCGACTTTGGCTTGGGTCATGATCTCACGGTTTGTGAGTTTGACCCCTGCATCGGGCTCTGTGCTGACAGCTCAGAGCCTGGAACCTGCTTTGGATTCTGTGTCTCCCTCTCTCTCTGACCCTCCCTTGCTTGTGCTCTCTCTCTCTCTGTCTCTCTCTCTCTCAAAAAATAAATTAAAAAAAAATACTGAGCTAGTTTGGCATTGAGGAATAAGACCAATGAAACACAGGAGGTAAATAAGGATTTCATAGGCATTAACACCCCTGTATTTTAAAAATCCTTGATGGAGGCAACAATATTTGATTCACCATTGATTTAAAACTTCCTTCTCGGCAGATAGATTGGAACAGTCTCATGAATTTCCACTAAGCCTTGTCTACAACAATATACCTTAATCTCATCACAGAACCCATGTGAGGATTATTCAAGTAACTCCATATATTTTTACTGTATATTCTGGGCCTGAGGAAACGGCCATTAAATTTGTACCCAGACTACAATGACTATGACACAGGCTCAGGCCAAGACTCTGTATGTAATTTGACCACTATAATCACCAACTCTGACCTCAGTGGTGATTTGTGTGTCTAGGGACTTGTTGATTTCATTGACAGTATCAAAAAACGCTCAGAAGATTCGGGTATTTCCTTTCTTTAGTCCTGTGGGGTGAGTTGTGAGGACTATTCATAGTGTATTCTTATTATTATTGGTTGAGAAATCACATTAGATTAACTCAAATCGAGTTTCCGCCAACAGACTTAGATGTTTTCCAGTTACATACACTGAACAGTCTCACTGAAGGCTGCCTAGCCATCTACTTCATAGGGACCTTGTCATCATTTAGCCATGGATCACAGCATTCCAGAATAATCTGGTTACTCTGTCTTTCTGTGGCATATCTTGCTAATTGTGTCAGATTTATTTCTGTTGGGATCTCATCATCCCCACTAATTCAAGAAATTCATTCCATTAAGGTTTCTTCCACCATTACCACAGGTCTACAGAAAATAGTCACTAAGTCATTGTTTTTTTTTTTTTTTAAGAATATATGTGCTCCCCCCACTAATGCATTTCAAAAATGTTCCTTATAGGGGTTCCTGGGTGGCTCAGTCATGTGAACTTCTAACTCTTGATTTCAGCTTAGGTCATGATTCCAGGATCGTGGGATCGAGTCCCAGTGTCAGCTCTGCATTGAACATAAAGCCTGCTTAAGATTCTCTCTCTCTCCCTCTGCCCCACTCCTTCACTCTCTGTCTCTAAAATAAAAAAAAAAAAAGAAAAGAAAAAATGTAAAAAAAAGTCCTTATAAATTTTTTTATATTTTATTTATGCAAATAGATAAGTGGATAAACCATAAGTGAACATCTTGTTGAATTATCAGCAGATGAACATACCAATGTGATTAACTGGATCAATAAATAGACATATTTGTGCTTCTCCCACAGGCTACCCTCTCCCTGCTTCTCAATATCTTAAGAAATAGAATGTCTTCTGGGTCTCTCCAATTAGTATGGGAAATCGTTTTGAGAGGTTTGCGAATAACAGAGCTATTCACTGTGCCCACCTCACTGAACTTTTATATACTTTCTTCAAGTGTGCTAAGCAGGTTGGAGAATTTTACTTCATTAATTATAGGTTACAATTCGGTTACGGCCTTAATTAGCCATCATAGTGCCATCTCTAGGTTCCCTCACTACATATTAAACCTCATATTCTGAGAGAAAGCACATACGTCCATAAATTCCACTTGATCCAATCCTCATGGTTTAACCTTCTTCCTGATTTAACACTCTTACATATCCATCTATACATATTTCCCATAAACCATGTGCTGCAGACTGGCAAAATATAGCGATTCCTTTTATGTAAAAGCATTTCCTCTTGGAACAAATTTTTGACTTCTCAATATGAGCAGCATTTGTATCTAACTTTTATCGTAGGCTTGGAGAGAAAGAGAGATGGTGATGGTATGTCTGGGGAGTATCCCACTGTATGGCACCTGTCCCAAGTGAAGGCTTTGGTAGTTTGCATACCAGAGAAATAGTGTGGATTGGGAGTTGCTGCTACTGCTGTCAAGGAAGCTTCTGGGGAACATAAAGGCCCAAATTTTCGGTCTCTTTTCCCTTTATTCAGATGAGCCTTGCTCATTCTTAAGAGTATGTATCCTAGCGTAAGAGGTCTTTTAATGCTCCCATTGTAAAGCTCTTAAGCAGGCATAGGGCTAGATTTAAGAAGAAAGCCTATTTCTTTAAAGTCAAAATGGAGGATTACCAATTCTCCATCTGTACCTGTTAATAGTTAAAATTTTGATTATTATTTGTTCATTTTTGAAAATTATATCTAGAGCACCAGAATTAGCCAGCCTACCACACATGGCTATAACTGACAAGTTCCACAAGTCACATGATACCTTGACATGGCTACCTCAACCTGTCCTCTGGCCTTGCCACCACTGAGCATTGTGATGCTGATGAATGCTGTAGATAACCAGTGGCTCATTTTCCCCTGTACTTAGGAAGTTACACATGATTATTAGGAGGATATATATGACTCAGAGGGTGTTTGTACGCTCAACCTACATGTGAATAACCCATCACCAGAATGTCAGTTCAAGGGCATGTTTCCTAAGATCACTTCTGGTACCGGTTACTGTATCTTTCAGGATTTCAGCTTGAAACAGCACATTTTAAGAAGTAAATTTAAAAAAAAAAAGTTTAATGAAAAGACTATTCCCAGAGGTGTGAGCAGAGTTAGGGGAAACAACAAATGATGGTGACATATCTGGGGTTTAGTAACAGTGGAATCAGTACAGCTATTATAAGAATCTGGCGAGAGCTACAATTTTGTGGATTTGCTACAAAATGTGGATCTGCATCCACAGTTAAGAAATGAAACTTTCTCTGATCTCTAACCAGTGCTTTCCATTGGCCAAACTGCATGAAAAGCCACATGCAAGGAAGCCTGGATGGTACAACATACAGATAGCAGCCTCTGGGACAAAAGACAGAGCAGAGCAAAGTACACAATGAATCTGGAGAAGCAAATAGAATAATGTCTCCCTAAAGCACAACAGCCCCCACCCTTCACCACCAGCACTGCGTGAGATGCAATTTACAAGTCCATAATCACAACAGTGGTGCTCTGCTCTTTCAGCTCATCCCCCACAATCACTATGTTCTGCCTTACACAAGGGAAATGATCGATATATTGAAATTTCCAGCGAGGAGTGAAATGTAGAGATCTCAATGGTGTTTTATTCCAAAATAAGAAATTATTCCAAAATAATAAAAAAATACAAAAAAATGACTCTAAAATTGACCAAATTACATAAAAATTATCATTTTCACTTTTTCTTCCTCTTCTTCTTCACAGTATTGGAATGGTGTTTACAGATCGAAAGATTTAAAAAGTGGGGACGCCTGGGTGGCTCAGTTGGTTAAGCGTCTAACTCTTGGTTTTGGCTCATGTTGTGAGCTTACAGTTTTGTGAGTCTGAGCTCCACATTGAACTCTGCGCTGGAGTGCAGAGCCTGCTTCAGATTCTCTCTCTTTCCCTCTCTCTCTGCCCCTCCCCTATTTGTGCTGTGACTATCTCTCTCAAAATACATAAATAAACATAAAAAATATATTTAAAGAGGGGCACCTGGGTGGCTCAGTTGGTTAAGTCTTTGACTTCAGCTCAAGTCGTGATCTAGCAGTTCGTGAGTTTGAGGCTCACGTCCAGCTCTGCACTGATGGCTCAGAGCCAGGAGCCTGCTTTGGATTCTGCATCTCCCTATCTCCCTCTCTCTCTTTGTCCCTTCCCCTGTTCTTACTCTATCTCTTTCTCTTTCAAAAATAAACGTCAAATAAATATACATATATATATATATATACACACACACATATATAAAGAAAAATATTAATAAAATATATGAAAAATGTGTGTGTAGGTGGTAATCAGGGGTTTGAAGGATCAAAAGTAATGTTATCCTGAATCACCAATATCCTCTAGAGTATATTTGCTTATTTTGACATCATTTTATGATAAAGAAAAAAGTTATCTTAAAATAACAATTACAGTAAGAATATAAAATGATTGAAGTACGTAAGAAACAGTGTGTTTTAAACAAAGCAGTTTTACACTGCCAGCAGGTCCAAGCCCACAGTCAAGAACAGCGCCTGATACAGATTATGAGGTAGTAAGCAGCATAATTGTGTGCATTATACCAAAGGGTTCATATTTTGAAATTTCAATTTTGTATCTTGTAACACTCTGCTGTGTTATACAACTGCAGAACAAGGAACCAAAACATGTGGTTTATACTCTTCCAAGAGAGCCTATTTGTGTATTTTTAAAAAGGTTCTTATGATTTTGACAATCAGCAAGTCTCCAAATATATTTGGTGATGAATGTCCACCTGTCCTTCAGATGATCTGTGAGCAAGACACTGTTAGGATACCACTAATGACAAGATGTATGAACACCTATTCCTACTGACATACATGCTGATTTGTATTGGTGTTTGTAAACTGCAATTCAAACTGAGAAGCCAGATTAATTTTGCTTGTAAATATTTGCAATCTGTTACTTAGATAATTGCTACATCCACATTTGGGTATATTTTTAGGCTTCTAACAACATACACATGCTCACTTGCCATTTGCCATACTGCAATGAAAGAAATTTATTTAAAGCCAACATTCAATGTAACAAAACATTCATTACATTACTTCTTTCAAAGGATAATTTCATGTGCTCATAATAACACTTTTTGTGACTTTGAACATGATGGATATTGGTTTGATGATTTTATTTCTTATGGTGTATTTTTCCAGGTTTCTGGGAAATTCAGGCCTTAAAAATGAGATGGGAGAATTCCTCCCTACTTTATTAGCTGGGAGAATTTTGTAAAATGAGAACTCTTTAGTTCTTTAATTTTTTTTTAATGTTTATTTATTATTGAGACAGAGAGAGACAGGGCATGAGCTTGGAAGGGACAGAAAGAGGAGGAGACACAGAATCTGAATCAGGCTCCAGACACAGAACCCGACACGGGGCTCCAACTCATGAACCCGGAGATCATGACATGAGTGGAAGTCAGATGCTTAGCCAACTAAGCCACCCAGGTGCCCCAGAACTCTTTAGCTCTTAAATATTTCCTTGTTACATTTCTAACTACAAATACATCTTGTAAATAAATACATAGATTTTCTTCAACTATTTCTTCTATAGTCAGCTTTGCAGTTTGCATTATTTAAGGATTTTCCCATTTCACCTGAGTACAATTCAATGTATGAGTATATAATTGTTTGTAATATTCCTTTATTATTTTGTCATATTCCTTTATTATCCTTTAGGAGTCTTTAAAATAGATAGTCTTGTTCATGCTTTTCTTCCTGATATTAATAAATGGAATCTCCTTTCTCAGTCTCTCTCTCTCTCTGTCTCTCTCTCTCTCACATATATGTATTATATACATATACATACATATATATACATATATACATATATATACATATATATTATATAATATATACAATACACACAAATAATGTCACTTAGTTGTCCAGCTTAAAGAGCTAATTAATTTTCTCTAAAAAATTTTTAATAGAAATTTAAATTTTAAAATGTAAGTAAAAGGTAATTTAACTTAATACATATGGTTTGTAAGGTTGAATGGTTAAACTACAGTTTATATTTTGCTTCTTCACATTGTATAAAGAAAGGACATTTTGACTAGGTAAGCATGCATAGTGGCATCATTTATCTGAAAATAACTTTGTGTGCATTTGACTCCTGTTTTTTAAAAATTTTTTTTTACATTTATTTATTTTTGAGAAACAGAGTGAGACAAAGTGTGAGCGGGGGAAGGGCAGAAAGAGAAGGAGACACAGAATCTGAAGCAGGCTGCAGGCTCTGAGCAAGCGGTCAGCACAGAGCCTGACACGGGCTCAAATCCACAAACTGTGAGATCATGAACTGAGCCGAAGTCAGACGCTCAACCAACTGAGCCACCCGGGTGCCCCGACCCCTGTTTTTAAGTCTACTCCTGGGGATCCATCCTTATAAGAATAACAATCTTTGAAATTTCCTTCGTTTAAATTTCTAGCTGATGACACATTTTGAATTTATGAGAACTTTTATTAATAATTTAATAATATCATTCCATATTTAAAACAAGTCAAGATTTAGAGTTCACAAGCTCTGATTTTCACAGTTGTAACAGAATATTGGACTCTTATTGACTATGTTGCCATAGATTAATTATGGCATTAGGAAGCTACTTGTCAGGTATAATAATGAATGTGTACAACTACTGAGTTGAAACTAAGCATTCTGAAGAAATGTTGGCAATGTACATTTCCCCCACATACTATAAAGTAACTACTTTAAGTATATTAAATAGAGGATACAGGTTTGGGTTCAACCAAGGCAAGTATAAGGAGATCCTGTCTGGAAACAAAGATCCTATTAAAAGAAAGGAAGCCATGACAACATGATACAAGTTTAGTCACTTATACAAATGATCCTAATTTTATACTCCTAGTTCAGAGTCTTCAATGAGCATTATTTAAAAACTGGAAAGAGATAGTAAAGGTAACTTCTTTCCACCAAAAATTTGTTTAACTTTTTTACCATTCTATTCATTGCATATTGAGAATTTTTTCTCTCTCTGAAGTTTGGTAAAAGTATATGGCATCTAAGTAACGTTAAACAACTTTAAACCTTTTTGCACGACAATTCAATTTCGATAGAGATGTAGGTGGCCTGAGTTGTTCAGCGACTTTCTAATCTCTTCTAAAGAAAATATATGGGACTTTTAGCTGGATAAGCCTCCAGAGACATTCTTAATGCATGGGGTGTTCTCTGAAGAATTTTTGGAATTGTCTTACTTTTATTTCATTTTGAAAAATCATTCTTTCAGGAGGCTGTTTGGGGACCCTATGATCCTGATTCTCCCTGTCATAAATCAATTTTCAGTAGCACTATTGAGAAACCTTTGAGCATATGATGTTCCCCAATGTGTAGAATACCTTCTCAGAAAAGAAAATTAATTGAGAAATATCCTACATGCTGTCAGAGTTGCACTGCTTAATAAGATGAGACCCTCTCTCTGGAGAATCGGCAGCTTTCTGACATTCCCTAGCTTTAGATTACTGAGTTAAATCTATTGCTAGAAATGAAGCATAGCAATTTCATCAGGAAAATTAGTTCTCAGATAAAAAAATATATTGCATTACATGTTGTTTTTGCTCTGTGCTACTTGATTTATATATAATTCTAACACAATATATACCACATTTGTGCTTAAGCAGTGTTAGTTGATCTTTATAAGAAATCAACTTACATGAAGCTTAGAGGTTCCTGGCAATATGAGTTTTCCATGGAACAAATTTCTACTGTCAACATCACAAACTGAATGATACATTTTGTGTATTAAATTAAAATTTCCAATTCTGGATATGAACTGTGCACTCAACAATCAGTTATGTATGAATATCAAACCTCCCTACCTTTTAGTCACTGCAGCACTTTCTTTGACAAAAAAAAAAAAAAAAAAAAAACAGCAACAAAAAAAAAACAAAAAACACAACAAACAAAAAAACATTCTTTCATATCAGAGGTTGAAAGTAAATTTAAAATAATCAGGAGAGTTAGGTCTCTTCTATTTTTTCCTAGCCTGAATCAAATTATTGTAAGCATACTCATTGTTTCAAAATCACTTTCTCGGAGCTTCCCTTCTCTTTCCAACTTTGTTTATTCTTCTCTTCTTCCACATCCTAAATTTAATTGCACTGGCCTGCCAGCTTTCTTCACATGGCATGACAGGTAAGGGTAGGGATTATGTGTATATGAGTGAAACCAGATCATTTCCTTTCTATGAGACAAGCATGGTGTGGTTCTTGATAGTAGTGGTGGGTAAATCTTAGCTGTTTTCTCTTCACAGGACAGTTAAGACTCCGTTACTCAGCTGGACTCCCAAGTGGTCTTCTGGTGCCTGCTATCATACAGCTACCTGATTATTCCAACTCCTTTACCTCATAAGAGGGACCAATTCACAAACTATATTATAATCCCTGGGATCACCGGACAATCTTTCAGAAAGTCTGGCAAGTTGGCCCTTCCTCAGCTATTGTTTGTAGACTATACTTTAACTATTGTTGAACTAGGAATCCCTGCTTCACCAATGTAATATCAAGAGAATTTCGGTAAATCTCTGAACTCTTGTTTTCTATACTACCCAACTAAACATAGCTATTGTTATTGTTAGTTTATTTCTTTTCTGAAAGAGACATAGATTATTTCAGAATATTATGGATGTCTAACACCATGGAACCAGAGTAAATTACAAATTACTCAAATATTTCTTTTTAATTTTATTTTTTATTTTTTAAGTTTACATTCAAATTAATTAGCATATAGTGCAACAATGATTTCAGAGTAGATTCCTTTATGCCCCTTACCCATTTAGCCCATCCCCACTCCCACAACCCCTCCAGCAACCCTCAGTTTGTTCTCCATATTTATGAGTCTCTTCCGTTTTGTCCCCCTCCCTGTTGTTATATTATTTTTGTTTCCCTTCCCTTATGTTCATCTGTTTTATCTCTTAAAGTCCTCATATGAGTGAACTCATATGATTTTTGTCTTTCTCTGACTGACTAATTTCACTTAGAATAATATCCTCCAGTGCCATCCACATAGTTGCAAATGGCAAGATTTCATTCTTTTTGATTGCTGAGTAATACTCCATTGTATATATATACACATCTTCTTTATCCATTCATCCATTGATGGACATTTGGGTTCTTTCCAAACTTGGCTATTGATGATAGTGCTGCTATAAACATGGGGGTACATGTGTCCCTTCGAAACAGCACACCTGTATCCAGTGGATAAATACCTAGTGCTGGGTCATAGGGTAGATCTATTTTTAGTTTTTTGAGGAAACTCCATACTGTTTTCCAGAGTGGCTGCACCAGCTTGCATTCCCCCCAACAATGCAAAAGAGATCCTCTTTCTCTGCATCCTTGACAACATCTGTTGTTGCCTGAGTTGTTAATGTTAGCCATTCTGACAGGTGTAAGGTGGCATCTCATTGTGGTTTTGATTTGTATTTCCCTCATGATGAGTGATGTTGAGCATTTTTTCATGTGTCGGTTGGTCATCTGGAAGTCTTCCTTGGAGAAGTGTCTATTCATGTCTTTTGCCCGTTTCTTCACTGGATTATTTGTTTTTTGGGTGTTGAGTTGGGTAAGTTCTTTATGGATTTTGGATACTAACCTTTTATCTGATATGTCATTTGCAAATATCGTCTCCCATTCTGTCGGTTGCCTTTTAGGTTTGCTGATTGTTTCCTTTGCTGTGCAGAAGTTTTTATTTTGATGAGGTCCCATTAGTTCATTTTTGCTTTTGTTTTCCTTGCCTGTGGAGATGTATTCAGTAAGAAGTTGCTGTGGCCAACATCAAAGAGGTTTTTGCCTGCTTTCTCCTCGAGGATTTTGATGGCTTCCTGTCTTACATTTAGGTCCTTCATCCATTTTGAGTTTATTTTTGTGTATGGTGTAAGAAAGTGGTCCAGGTTCATTCTTCTGCATGTCACTGTCCAGTTTTCCCAGCACCACTTGCTGAAGAGACTGTCTTTATTTCATTGGATATTCTTTCCTGCTTTGTCAAAGATTAGTAAACCATATGTTTGTGGGTCCATTTCTGGGTTCTCTTCTGTTCCATTGATCTGAGTGTCTGTTCTTGTGCCAGTACCATACTGTCTTGATGATTATAGCTTTGTAGTATAGATTGAAGTCTGGGATGGTGATGCCTCCTGCTTTGGTTTTCTTTTTCAAGATTGCTTTGGCTATTCGGGGTCTTTTCTGGTTCCATACAAATTGTAGGATTATTTGTTCTAGTTCTGTGAAGAATGCTGGTGTTACTTTGATAGGGACTGCATTGAATATGTAGATTGCTTTGAGTAGTATTGACATTTTAACAAAATTTGTTCTTCCTATCCAGAAGTATGGAATCTTTTTCCATTTTTTTGTGTCTTCTTCAATTTCTCTCATAAGCTTTCTATAGTTTTCAGTGTATAGATTTTTCATCTCTTTGGTTAGATTTATTCCTAGGTATTTTATGTTCTTTTGTGCAACTGTAAATGGGATCAATTTCTCTTTCTGTCACTTCATTGCTGATGTATAGGAAAGCAACTGATTTCTGCGCACTGATTTCATATCCTGATACTTTGCTGAATTCATGAATAAATCCAGGCAGTTTTTTGATGGGATCTTTTGGGTTTTCCATATAGAATAACATGTCATCTGCGAAGAGTGAAAATTTGACTTCCTCCTGGCCAATTTGGATGTCTTTTCCTTGTGTTGTCTGATTGCAGAGGCTAAGACTTCCAATACTATGTTGAATAACAGTGTCGACAGGGGACATCCCTGTTTTGTTCCTGACCTTAGGGGGAAAGCTCTCAGTTTTTCCCCATTGAGGATGATATTAACATTGGGTCATTCATATATGGCTTTTATGATCTCGAGGTATGCTCCTTCTATCCCTACTTTCTTGAGGGTTTTTATCAAGAAAGGATGCTGTATTTTGTCAAATGTTTCTCTGCATCTATTGAGAGGATCATATGGTTCTTGTCCTGTCTTTTATTGATGTGATGAATCACATTAATTGTTTTGTGGATATTGAACCAGCCCTGCATCCCAGGTATAAATCCAACTTGGTCATGGTGAATAATTATTTTAATGTATTGTTGGATCTGGTTGCCTAATATCTTGTTGAGGATTTTTGCATCCATGTTCATCAGGGAAATTGGTCCATAGTTCTTTTTAGTATGGTCTCTGTCTGGTTTTGGAATCAAGGTATTGCTGGCTTCATAGAAAGTGTTTAGAAGTTTTCTTTCCATTTCTATTTTTTGGAACACCTTCAAGAGAATAGGTGTTAACTCTTCCTTAAATGTTTGGCAGAATTCCCCTGGAAAGCCATCTGGCCCTGGTCTCTTGTTTTTTTTTTGGAGATTTTTGATTACTAATTCAATTTCCTTACTGGTTATGGGTCTGTTCAAATTTTCTATTTCTTCCTGTTTCAGTTTTGGTAGTGTATATGTTTCTAGGAATTTGTCCATTTCTTCCAGATTACCCATTTTATTGGCATGTAACTACTCATAATATTCTCTTATTATTGTTTTTATTTCTGTTGTGTTGGTTGTGATGTCTCCTTTTGCATTCTTGATTTTATTTATTTGGGTCCTTTCCTTTTTCTTTTTGATCAAACTGGCTAGTGGTTTTTCAATTTTGTTAATTCTTTCAAAGAACCAGCTCTGTTTTCAGTGATCTGTTCTGTTTTTGTTGTTTTTTTTTGGGGGGGGGGTTTTGATAGCATTAATTTCTGCTCTAATCTTTATTATTTCCTGTCTTCTGCTGGTTTTGGGTTTATTTGCTGTTCTTTTTTCCAGGTCCTTAAGGTGTAAGGTTAGGTTGTGTATCTGATATATTTCTTCCTTCTTTAGGAAGGCCTGGATTGCTATACTTTCCTCTTATGACTGCCTTTGCTGCGTCCCAGACCGCCTCTGCTGCATCCCAGAAGTTTTGGGTTGTGGTGTTTTCATTTTCATTGGTTTCGATATACTTTTTAATTTCCTCTTTAACTTCTTGGTTAGCCCATTCATTCTTTAGTAGGATGTTCTTCAGTCTCCAAGTATTCGAGTTTCATAGCATTGTGGTCTGAAAATATGCACAGTATGATAGCAATCTTTTTGTACTTACTTAGAGCTGATTTGTGTCCCAGTATGTGGTCTATTCTGGAGAACGTTCCACGTGCACTGGAGAAGAATGTATATCCTGCTGCTTTAGGATGAAATGTTCTGTATATATCTAAGTCCATCTGGTCCAGTGTGTCATCCAAAGCCATTGTTTCCTTGTTGATTTTTTGATTAGATGATCTGTCCTTTGCTGTGAGTGGGGTGTTGAAGTCTCTTACCATTATGGTATTAGTATCAATGAGTTTCTTTATGTTTGTGATTAATTTATTTATATCTTTGGATGCACCACATTTGGTGCATAAATGTTTACAGTTGTTAGGTCTTGGTCTATAGACCCCTTGATTATCATATAATGCCCTTCTGCATCTCTTGATACAGTCTTTATTTTAAAGTCTAGATTGTCTGATAGAAGTATGGCTACTGGCTTTTTTTTTGTTGACCATTAGCATGATACATGGCTCTCCATCCCCTTATTTTCAATCTGAAGGTGACTTTGGGTCTAAAGTGCATCTCTTGTAAACAGCATATAGATGGATCTTGTTTTCTTATCCATTCTGTTACCCTATGTCTTTTGATTGGAGAATTGAGTCCTTTGATGTTTAGAGTGTACTGAAAGATATGAATTTATTGCCATTATGATGCTTGTAGAGTTGGAGTTTCCAGTGGTGTTCTCTGGTCCTTTCTAATCTTCTGTGCTTTATATTCATCTTTTCTCCCCTCAGAAAATCCCCCTTAAAATTTCTTGCAGGGCTGGTTTAGTGGTCAGAAACTCCTTTAATTTTTGTTTGTCTGGGAAAATTTTTATCTCTCCTTCTATTTTGAATGACAGACTTGCTGGATAAAGAATTCTTGGCTGCATATTTTTCCGATTCAGCACACTGAATATAGCCCGCTACTCCTTTCTGGCCTGCCAAGTTTCTCTGGATCGGTCTGCTGCAAACCTGATCTGTCTTCGCTTGCAGGTTAGGGACTTTTTTTCCCTTGCTGCTTTCATGTTTCTCTCCTTGCCTGACTATTTTGTGAATTTGACTATGATATGCCTTGTTGATGGTCAGTTTTTGTTGAATCTAATGGGGGGTCCTCTGTGCTTCCTAGATTTTGATGTCTGTGTATTTTCCCTGGTTTGGAAAGTTTCCGCTATCATTTGCTCACATAATCTCTCTACTCCTATTTCTCTCTCTTCCTCTTCGGAGACCCCTATGATTCTGATGTTGTTCCTTTTTAATGAGTCACTCGTTTCTCTAATTCTTAAATCGTACTCTTTTGCCTTCATCTCCCTCTTTTTTCCTGCTTCGTTATCCTCTATAAGTTTGTCCTCTGTATCGCTGATTCTCTGTTCTGCCTCATCCATCCCTGCTGTTGCTACATGCATTGGTGATTGCAGCTCAGTTATAGCATTTTTAATTTCATTCTGGTTATTTTTTTACTTCTTTTATCTCTGCAGAAAGAGATTCTAATCTATTTTCAACTACAGCTAGTATTCTTATTATCATGATTCTAAATTCTGGTTCAGACATCTTGTTTGTGTCTGTGTTGGTTAACTCCCTGGCTGTCATTTCTTTGTGCTCTTTCTTTTGGGGTGAATGCCTTCATTTTGTCATTTTGAAGGGAGAAAAGGAATTAATGAGGTAGAAAAGCTGAAATTATAAAAAATTAAAATTAAAAAAATATTAAAATTAAAACCACACACACACAAAAATCAAATGGATGATGCTAGATCCTAGATGTGTTTTAGTCTGGGTGTTGAAAGTGGTTTGACAGATTAGAGAAAAATAAAAGGGGGGGGAAGAAAAAAAAGGAAATCTTTTGAGAATTTGAAAAAATGAATACACTGAAGTAGACTAAAATGAGATGATGGGGGTAAAATAGAATTTGAAAAAAAATACACAAGAGGAAAGAAAATAGAAAAAATTAAAGAAACATATTTTAATAAAAATTAAAAATAAATATGAATTTTTTCATTTTGTGTATTTAAGAAAAAAGAAAAGAAATGAAAAAGAGGAAAAAGATAAAAAAATTAAAAAAGAGAAGAAAAAAGACACCATTTGAAAATTTGAAAAAGTGAATATACTGTAGTAGACTAAAATAAAATGATGGAAGTCAAATAGTTTTTGAAAAACATTACATAAAATCAAAAAAATATACAAGAATATTTTTAATAGAAATTGAAAGTAAAAATGAAGTTTTTCTTTTTGCATTCAAGAAAAAGAAAGGAAACAAAAAAGAAAAAAAGAAAAAGAAAAAAAAGGAAATTGTTTGAAAATTTGAAAAGGTGAATACACTGAAGTAGACTAAAATAAAATGATGGAAGTAAAGTAGAATTTGAAAAAATTTACCCAAAAGTAAAAAATACAGTAATAAAAATTAAAGAAAGATAGTTTTAATAAAAACTGAAAATAAAGATGAATTTTTTCTCTTTCTGTATTGAAGAAAAAGGAAAGAATTGTAAAAAAGAAAAAGAGAAAAGAAAAAAAAGAAAGAAAATTGAGTAGATGAACCTGCTAACAGATTGAAGTAGGACTGAAATTGCTTTTTTTCCCCTAGAAGTCAGTCTATGTAGCTTTTTATAGTCCATATATTAAACCGGTGGTGAGACTTGTGTTCTTGAAGAGTGAAGTTGGCCCAGTTGGGCAGGGCTCAGTGTAACAGCTCTGCTCTCCACTAGAAGGTGCTTCTAGCCTACTGGGGTGGATTGTGCGGTGCTCGTAGGTGCATATACACATGTGCGGGAGCGGTGAAAATGGCGCCACCCTGCTACCAAGTCTGTTCTCCTGGATCAGCAGTCGTGCACCCATCCTCTGTCTTCAGCTCTGGTCCACTCCCCAATTTTCCAATCTCCATAACCAGGCCCGAGGCAGTACCTCTCTCCCAACTTTTGTCTCAGATGCGGCTGTTTTCCCTGGCCCCATACTTCTGAAGGACTGCGGCTTTGACCCGTTCTGCCCCTCTGCAGGAGGGTCTCACCGAACAATGGCTGAATGAGCAATGGCCGAATATCAGCTGCACCCACAAACGCCCGCTGGACCCTGTTGTTGCCAGTGCCCCGAGACTGCGGCCAGGTGCCAGCCCACCCCAGAAAAATTTCACAAGATAGTGTGGCAACAGCGTTTCATGGATTATGGAAAATCACAACACACATCTGGCACCAGCCTTCACCCTTAACAACCTTGCCCCAGCACCAGCGAATGTGGCCGTTCTCTGGGGTCTGCTGGGACCAGGTGACTTCAACATTCTCTACCAAATGTCCTTCCAGCAGTGTAACCCTTTTCCCCATGTGGCCTGAGAACCTCCCGGACCCCACTCTGCTCCTGGGGATTCACCCTGCCCACCAGAGCACTGCCAGGTGTAGAGCTGCGGAGTTGCAAACTTTGCGCTCCCCTTGTTTCCAATCTTGATGGAACTTAAACCCTCTCCTTTCTCCTTTCTCCCTTTTCAGTTTAATCTCTGTGACTGTCTCCAATTTCCACTTTCTCTCCAGTTGCTTTTGGGGAGGGGTGCTTTTCCCATATGCTCTCCCCCTCCCCAGTCTCTGTCCTCTCTTTGCCCATAAAAGCGGTTCCCTACCTTTTGTGCCTTCTTGCTCCCCAAATTCAGCTCTCAACACCACGTATTTGCTGAATTCTGTGCTTCAGGTTGTGCAGATTGTTGTGTTAATCCTCCAATCAGTTTTCTAGGTGTGTAGGATGGTTTAGTGTTGGTTTGGCTGTACTTCATGGACGTGAGACACACAAAAAGCTTCCATACTGTTCTGCCATCTTGGCTCCTCCCTCAAAATTACACAAATATTTGATATTGGTCTCTTACTGAAGAAATACCTTAACAACTCTTACTTGGGAGATCATATAAATTAATTTTTTTCCAGCAGAATGGAATACTAAACACAACATCATGTAAATAAGACATATTTTAAGGCATTATTGTTCACCAAAAAATAATAAAAGTATACAAACTACCCACACAAGGCTCACACAAAGTAGATGGAAATAGGAGCAAAAAAGTAGAGCCAATAGGAGATATTGGCTAAGAGAAGTAAGCAGACTGGGAAACCATAGTATTTTGATGGTAGACTTCATCAGCATTGTAGTTGTTCAGGAGATTTTCACAAAAAGCAAGGTGGGGGAAATTAACCATAGTCTCTCACTTTAATCCAACAACGTTTGTTGGGTGACAAAAGGTCACAAGGAAGTACTCTGTCTTCCCAATGGAAGATCTCAAGTTTTTCTTTTGGAAATTAACTTCACAGAATCCCCATAGATTAAAATCAACTAAGTATGAATCCATTATTAAAAATTACCAAATACATAATTTAACAAGTCATTAAGACTGAGAGTCACAGAAAAAAAAATACATATATTTAGAACTCTAAGGCCTTTATATTCTAAGATGTATTAATTATATTTAAAATAAGTATACTTAAATGTTTATCGAGCACAAAGTTGGGAATCACTAAAATGATTAAACAACAAGGGACTATTGAGATGTTTAAGCCAATGTGAAAAATACAATCACTTTTAGAAATGACAAATATACATATTAAAATTAAATTAATGGGGGGTCATCTGGGTAGCTTAGTCAGTTAAGTGTCCAACTCTCGACTTCAGCTCAGATCGTGATTTCACAGTCTGTGGGTTTGAGCCCCATGCCAGGCTCTGCATTGACAGTGTGGAGCCAGCTTGGGATTCTCTCTCTCCCGCTGCCCCTCCCCCCTCTCAGTCTCAAAATAAATAAATAAATTTTAAAAGATTAAATTAATAGTGAAAATAGTATATTAGGTATAGCTGAAGAGAGAATTCTTGACCTGGAAGGTATAACTGGAAAATCACTTGGTATATAACTGAAGTGATTAGATGTGTGACCTGGTTCAACTTGTAATTTTATGGTGTTAGTAGTATATGCCATGAAGGAACACTAGTAACAATATATGATAAAAATGGAAAATGTATTTTTCAAAATAAATAATTTAAAAATAAGTGTGAAAGCTGTTATAACATTAATTTTTAGTAATACACAGGGGGATGCTATTTAATAAAACCAAGGTTCCCAGGAGTGTCCCTTCCCCATGCTAACTGTACTTGTGACAATTAAGGACATTTCCTTCTGGGAGGATAAAAGAAACAGTTTTTATTTTAATTTTTTTAATGTTGATTAATTTTTGAGAGAGATAGAGTACGAGCAGGGGAGGGGCAGAGAGAGAGAGAGAGAGAGAGAGACAGAATCTGAAACAGGATCCAGGCTCTGAGCTGTCAGCATAGAGCCCCTTGCAGGGCTCAAACCCACGAACTGTGAGATCATGACCTGAGTTGAAGTCGGATGCTCAACCAACTGAGCTATTGAGGCACCCCAAAAGAAACAGTTTTTTAATGGGAACCTGCAGTTAAGTCATAATTCTAATTTTCCTCAATCTTTCTTTTTTTAAACAGAGAGAGAGAGAGAGAGAGAAATACTGAGAGTGTGAGCAGGGGAGAGACGGAGAGAGAGAAAGAGAATCTCAGGCAGGCTCCACCCCAGCATTAAGCTCAATGAGGGGCTCAATCTCTTGACCAATCATGACCTGAGCTGAAATCAATAGTTAGATGCCCAACCAACCAAGCCACCCAGGTGCCCCCCTCAATCTTCTATCCTTTCATGTCAATGAAACAACTGTTACAGAGATAATTGTAATTGTGCTAATATCACTGCAACAACATTACAGAGACTATGAGATAAAAGTGTGAGATTAAAAACTATTAAAGATACATAATAATTTGATGGTAAACACATTTAAGTAAATTTCAAGAGGGAAAATAGCATATTGAAAATGATAGAATATTTGAAGACATAGCAGGTGAAAAGAATCCAGACCTATAAAACAAACGGAGGCTCAGGTAGAGAAAGATTCTCCCCTCTCCCCATCCCATTGTGTACTCAAGTTATTCAAACACTAATTTAGGTGTGCTGAGAAAGGATTTTAGGTATAACTAAGGTTCCAATATAGTTGACCCTAAAATAGGATGATAATCCTGGGTGAATATAACCTAATCAGGTAAGCCTAAAATAGAGACTGGAATTTTCCTAGCAACACAGATTTAGAGAGTGAGAAGAATTTGATGAGAAGAAAACTCATTGCTGGCTTTAATGATGGGGGAGGCCCTTGCCAAAAAATATGAGGGCACCTCAATCCTACAACTTCAAAGAACTGAATTCTGTCAACAACCTGTATGAGTTTGGAAACAAATTCTTCCCCATAGTTTTTAGATCTTTCTGCTCAGACTGAGCAACATCTTGACTTCAGTTTAGTGAGACCTCAGCAGAAAGCCTACTCATGTAGTACCTGAACTTGTGACTCAGAAACTGTGAGATAATACATTTGTGTTGTTTTAAGCCAAGTTTGTGGTAATTTGCTATGTATGGGTAGAAAATGAATACATTGAGCATCTTTTCATGTGCCTGTTGGCCATCCGGGTGTCTTCTTTAGAGAAGTGTCTATTCATGTTTTCTGCCCATTTCTTCACTGGGTTATTTGTTTTTCGGGTGTGGAGTTTGGTGAGCTCTTTATAGATTTTGGATACTAGCCTATGTCATTTGCAAATATCTTTTCCCATTCCGTTGGTTGCCTTTTAGTTTTGCATGAAAAGATGCTCAACGTCGCTCCTCATCAGGGAAATACAAATCAAAACCACACTCAGATATCACCTCACGCCAGGCAGAGTGGCCAAAATGAACAAATCAGGAGACTATAGATGGCTGGAGAGGATGTGGAGAAACGGAAACCCTCTTGCACTGTTGGTGGGAATGCAAATTGGTGCAGCCACTCTGGAAAACAGTGTGGAGGTTCCTCAAAACATTAAAAATAGACCTACCCTATGACCCAGCAATAGCACTGCTAGGAATTGACCCAAGGGATACAGGAGTACTGATGCATAGGGGCACTTGTACCCCGATGTTTATAGCAGCACTCTCAACAATAGCCAAATTATGGAAAGAGCCTAAATGTCCATCAACTGATGAATGGATAAAAATGTTGTGGTTTATATACACAATGGAGTACTACGTGGCAATGAGAAAGAATGAAATATGGCCCTTTGTAGCAACACGGATGGAACTGGAGAGTTATGCTAAGTGAAATAAGCCATACACAGAAAGACAGATACCATATGGTTTCACTCTTATGTGGATCCTGAGAAACTTAACAGAAACCCATGGGGGAAGGGAAGGAAAAAAAAAGAGGTTAGAGTGGAAGAGAGCCAAAGCATAAGAGACTCTTAAAAACTGAGAACAAACTGAGGGTTGATGGGGAGTGGGGGGGTGGGTGATGGGTATTGAGGAGGACACCTTTTGGGATGAGCACTGGGTGTTGTATGGAAACCAATTTGACAATAAACTTCATATATTGAAAAAAAAAAAGAAAATGAATACATTGTATTATATTTTAGTTACCCATAAATGTAAAATATCAAAGAAAGAAACTACCTTAAAAATTGGCAGAGAGAAAAAACTGTTCATTCATTGATAACATCCATGTCAAATGTTTTATGAGCAATAAATGGAATTCTGAAGAAATCTTCAAATTGCAACCTACAGTTGTATACATAACATGACTTTCTTACAAGAATAGAAGCAGAAAAAAGACATCTTCAGTTAAACTAGAATACAAGAGCATTTTTAACCAACAGATTTTCACATATGCAATTTTAAAGAATACATTACGGGAAAAAACTAAATGGTTCCAGCTGTACTAATTGAAGTATGAAAAGAAAATGTTGAATAAACGGTTAAACATAATGATAAATCAAAACAAACATGTATGAACAATATTACCTTAATAAAAACAAAGTCTAATTTATAGGATAAGAAAAAACGACAAACAGAGCTAAATTGAACTGGACATGTCTCCCTGCTAAGGATAAAGCTCATATTAAGGCAGAGGTGTGTGTGTGTGTGTGTGTGTGTGTGTGTGTGTGTGTGCGCATGCGTGTGTGTGAAAGTGAGAAAGAGGGGGAGAGAGACAGAGGGAAAGGAGGCAATGTTTACTGAATGTCTAATACATACAAGACACTAAGCATACCTCTTACAAGTCTTAATTAAATGCTCAAAATTGACACTATTTTTATTTTCATTTTAAAGCAGAATAAAGCAAAGCACAGAAAGATGATGCAATTTGCCAATTTACCCAGCAAGTGAGTGGCAGAACTGGAGTTAAGAACTGGGCAGAGAGATCACGTTGACTGTGCCTCTGACCCCTAACAGTGCATCATCTCAGATAAATGTTTTAAGATGAAACTCAAAACATTATGTAAAGACATTTCTTATTAAGGGAAAGAAAAACCTCTTACTGGAGAACTAAAAGAAGAAAAAAATACATTTCTTAAAAATCATCAACTTAAACTAAAACATTCATTTAATTTTAAATAAGTTGGATTTTTAAATATTTACCAATACTAGACCAAACCAAATACCTAATGAGAATTACAAGTCACTATGATATTATTTAAAAAGCATAGTCATGGTCAATATGGGAATGAATTTCAGCTTTATCAGTTTCTATTTTAATAACTCTGAGTATTCCTGAGTCTTTGATTTTTGTTTCTAATGATATAAAGTAGATGGATTAAATGTACAACTCCACCTATTAGCCACCCAATACAAGACCAAAATGGGAAAATAACATTAAAAAACAAGGGTTCAAATCATGATGAATACTGTGGGTAAGTTGATCATGTAAACTTCTTTAAAAAGATAGTGTTCTTTAACAGATGCAAAAATAATAATAAGACACTTTTCTTTTTTGGCTTTTCACCATTATATAAAATCCCCAAGGAAAATATAAATATAAGCATAAAGTTCATTATAATGTTCCCAATTAAGAATGGATTTTCCAGGGGGCACCTGGATGGTTCAGTTGTTCACCATCTGACTTTGGCTCAGGTCAGGATCTCACAGTTCATGATTTTGAGTCCCACATCAGGTGAGCTCGAGCCCTGCTTCAGGGAAGCATGAACCCTGCTCCAGGTGAGCCCTGCCTCTCTCTCTCTCTCTCTCTCTCTCTCTCTCTCTCTCTCTGTCTGCTTCTCACTTACTTGTGGACCCCCCTCTCAAAAATAAATAAAATAGATTAAAGAATGGATTTCTAGACATCTAATACAATGAAAGAAAAATTAGTAGCTTGTATTCATTGTCTATAATCAAGTCTCTTCTTCAGAATCAGAAGTATTAGCTATTTTTAGGGGCATCTGGGTGGCTTGGTTAAGCGTCTGACTTCAGCTCAGGTCATAATCTCACGGTTTGTGGGTTCGAGCCCTGCATCGGGCTCTGTGCTGATGCTCAAAGCATGGATCTTGCTTCAGATTCTGTGTCTCTCTATTGCTCTGCCCTGCCCCTGCTCGTGCTCTCTCTCTCTCTCGCTCTCTCTCATAAGTAGACATTAAAAAAAAAGAAGTAAGAGCTATTTTTATGTCAATCTTAACAATTTAAAATATTTATTTTAAACAATATAATATGGCGTTTATTAAATGTCTTAATTTTAGACATATTCTTAAGTTCTTATTTTTGGAAAAGAATGCCTAACTATTCCTACATAACATTAAAGGAGGAATCTTGTGGACATATGGATTTCTTCACTGAAAATATGTTTCCTGTATAAGGGAAATTTTTTAAAAGCATGTGCATTTCCCATTTTGGATTCAGAATGAAGAGATATTTTTTCCGATATATGCAAACTTGGAGGGAACACTTTCAAACTAATTTTATAAAATCAGTATTACCCTGATAACAAAACCAGACAAGGATACAATAAGAAAAGAAAGTTATAGCTAGTATCTTTTATGAACATAGATGCAAAAATCATCAATTAAATATCAGCAAGCTGAATTTAACAATACATTAAAGATCATACAACATAATTAAATGTATTTATTCCAGGGATACAAGGATGGTTCAACATCCACAAACCAATCAATGTGATATACCACATTAACAAAATGAAGAAAAATATTATATGATCATCTCAGTAGATACAGAAAAAGTATTTGACAAAATTTCACATTTGTTTTTCATTAAAAAAAAAACCTTTTGGGGAGTCTGGGTAGCTCAGTCGGTTGAGCATCAACTCTTGATTTCAGGCCAGGTAGTGATCCCAGGGTTGTGGGATTGAGCCCTGTATTAGGCTCAGCATGGAGTCTGCATGGGATTCTCACTCTCTCTCTATCTCTTCCCCTCTGCTCCTTTTTCCCAGCTCACACTCTCTCTCTCTCTCAAAATAAAACAAATGGAAGGGAAAAAATACAAAAAAACTCTCAACAAAATGGGTATAGAGAGAACATAGCTAAATATAATAGAGTCCATATATGGCAAGACCACAGCTAACATCATACATAATTGTGAAAAACTGAAAGCTTTTCCTCTAAGATCAGGAACAAGACAAGTATGCTTACACTTTGCCACTTGTATTCAACATACTATTGGAAGTTCTAGCTACAACAATTAGGCAAGAAAAAGAAATAAAAGGCATCTACATTGGAAAGAAAGAAGTACAACTGTTATATCTGCAGATGATATGGTATTATGTATAGAAAACCCTAAAGATGCAAACACAAAACTGTTAGAACTAATACATGAATTCAGTAAAGTTGAAAGATACAAAATCAATATATAGAAATTTATTATTTTTCTATAATGACAAACTACCAGAGAAATTAGAGAAATTAAGAAAACAATCACATTTACACTGTGCCAAAAGGAATAAAATACCTAAGAGTAAATTTCATCAAGTATGTGAAATACCAATGCACTGAAATCTGTGGCAATGAAAAAAGAAATTGATAAAGACACAAATAAAAGATATTCCATGCTCATGGACTGGAAGAATTCATACTACTGAAATGTCTCTACTACCCACAGTAATCTATAGATCAGTGCAATCCCTACCTAAACTCCAATGGCATTTTTCACAGAAAAAAAAGGCAAACAATTTTGAAATTTGTATGGACCCATAAGAGACCTCAAATAGCGAAACCAATCTTGAGAAAGAACAAAGCTGGAGGCATCATGGTTCCTGATTTCAAACAATATTACAAAGTTATCATAATCAAAACAGTATGATGTTGGCACAAAAATGGACACATAGATCAATGGAACAGAGTAGAGAGCCCATAAATAAATCCATGTGTAGGTGGTCAACCAATTTATGATAAAGGAGACAAGAATATACAACGAGGAAAGGACAGTCTTTTCAATAAATGATGTTAGGGAAACTGGACAGCCACATGCAAAGGAATAAGACTGGACCACTTTCTTACACCATACATCAAAATTAACTCAAACTGGATGAAAGACTTGAATGTTAAGATCCGAAACCATAAACCCATAGGAGAAAACATAGGCATAAGCTCCCTGACAAGTCTTGGCAATGAGTTTTTAAAAATTTAATACATAAAGCAAAGGCAACAAAAGCAAAAATAAACAAGTGGAACTACATCAAACTAAAAAGTTCCTACACAGCAAAGTAAACCATCAACAAAATAGAAACATAACCTACTGAAAGGAGAAAATATTTTCAAACCATATATCTGATGAAGGATTAATATGCAAAATATATAATTGAACTCATATAAATCAATGGCAAAAAGATCTGACTAAAAAATGGGCAGAGGATCTAAATAGACCTATTTCCAAAGAAGACATACAGAAAACTATCAGGTACATGAAAAGATACCCAACATCACTGATTATCAGGGAAATACAAATCAAAACTACAATGAGCCCTCACTTTACACCTCTTACAATAGCTATCATAAAACAAACAAACAAACAAACAAACAAACAAGAAATAGTAAGAGTTGGGGAGGATGTGGAGGAAAGGTAATTCTTGTGCACTGTTGGTGAGAAGGTAAATTGGTGCAGCCACTATGAAAAACAGTATAGAGGTTCCTAAAAAATTGAAAATATAACTGCCGTATGATCCAGTAGCTCCACCTCTGGTTATTTTTTGAAGTAAATGAAAATACGTACTCAAAAATATATATATGCACCCCTATGTCCATTTCAGCATTATTTACAATTGCTAAGGTATTATATACTATATTTCTATACTTATGAAACAACCTAAGTGTCCATCACTAATGAATCAACAAAGAATATGTCAAACACACACACACATACACACACACACGAAGATTAATCAGCCACAAAAAAAAATCTTGCCATTTTCAGCAACATATATAGAATTTGAAGGCATTATCCTAAGTGAGGTAAGTCAAAGAGAAATATCATATGATATTACTTGTTTATGGAATCTAAAAGAAAAAAAACCAGACCCATAAATATACAGAATAGATTGGTAGTTGCCAGACACACAGGGTGGGGGATAGGAAAAATGGGTGAAGTGAGTTAAAAGGTACACAATTTCAGTTATAAAATAAAAAAGTTATGGAGAGGTAATGTAAAGCATGACAACTATAGTAAATGATAATATATTGCATATTGGAAAGTTGCTAAGTGAGCAATGTTAAAAATTCTCATCATAAGAAAACAAATTGTTACCCGTGAATGATGCAGATGTTAACTAGACTTCTTGTTGTGATCAATTCCAAGTATAGGCATACTTTGTCTTCTCGAGCTTCACTTTACTGCACTTCTCAGGTATTGTGTTTTTTACAGCGTGAAGTTTTTTGGCAACCCTGTACTGAGCAAGCCTTTCGGAACCATCTTTACAACAGTGTTTGGTAACTTCATGTCTGTGTTACATTTTGCAATTCCTGCCATATTTCACACTTTCTTCATTATTATTTTTGAATTGCTGAAATCTCATGATAAAATTTCAACAGGTGAGTTGCTTCTTATGGATGAGCAAAGAAAAGTGATCTCCTGGGATGGAATCTATCTTTGGTGAAGATTCTGTGGATTGTTGAAATGACAACAAAGGATTTAGGGTATTACATAAACTTAACTGAGAGCAGTGGCAGGGTATGAGAGGACTGACTGCAATTTTGAAAGAAGTTCTGTGGGTAAAATGCTATCCAACAACATCACATACTACAGAGAAACCATTTGTGAAATGAAGAGCCAACCAAAGCTATCATTTTCATTGTCTTATTTTACAAGAATGCCACAACCACCACACCCCAACCTTCAACAACTACCACCTTGATCAATCAGTGGTGGTAATTGAGGCAAAACTCACCACCAGTTTTCTTATTGAAAATTCAAGATTATGACTAAGATTTCTTACAAACAAGCAAACAAACAAACAAAATTAAGTAAATTCTAGGCCCAACAGGGGGTTTGAACCCATGACCTCAAGAACAAGTTGCACGCTCCAAAGACTAAGCCAGCCAGGCATCCCAGCAATAAAATATTTTTAATTAAGGTATGTATGTGCATTGATTTTTTTTAGACATCATGCAATTGAACACTTAATAGACTACTGTATAGTGTAAACTTATATATGCTAGGGGAAAACAAAGATTTCATTTGACTCACTTTACTGTGATATTTGCTTTACTTTGGTGGTCTGGAACAGAACCCATAATATCTCTGAAATATGTCTGTATGTACAAATATAACCCATTATGTTGTATATCTGACTCTAATATCATGTTGTATGTCATTTATACTTCAATGATCAAAAAATATTTGCAAATGTTTCCTTCCTTCCTTCCTTCCTTCCTTCCTTCCTTCCTTCCTTCCTTCCTTCCTTATCTATCTATCTATCTATCTATCTATCTATCTATCTATCTATCTATATTGTTTTTGTTTTTACTGACAGTATAACACCAAAGAGGGCAGTGGGTATAAAGAAAATAAGAGAAGCACTATTTGTAGAAACTTTGGAATGAATGATAAAACAGAATAAAAGTTGATCTGTTCTCATGATTACCATGAGTTAGTTTCTCACAACAATACTAGCGATAAAATACTTATAACTGTCAAGACAGGTCACTGTCATGGACCCCACTCTCCACCCTGTATTACACTGTACACTAATTAAAGCCATGTTACTGCAAATGTACTTGGATTTGGCTATTTTCTTGTTGTTTCAACACAACTGCAGCAGATGAAAATCTGTAATAAAATACAAGTCCATTAGAACTAAAATTACGATGTATCTAATTTACACTGTGAATAAATAAAAGCATACTTTTTTTTAGAAAAAAATTCTAGGCCTAAAAAGAAAATTATAGTTAATGCCCTATTGAATAAAACAGCCTACTAGTGACGATGGCTTCTTATATTAAGTGTGCTATAAAATAGCTAAATATTCAGATGGCTCAAAATTTGTATTATTCATTTGCTGTTCTATTTTTATATGTTTGCAGTGACTACTTCATTTCAAAAATGCAAATATATGCATTGCCGTTTTACCAATCTGCAAATGGCTGTTTATATTTTCTAGCTACTTTGAATATTTTCAAGAACTTTTATTATCTTACACTTTGAGAATATTTTGAAAGCTGGAATAACCCACTGAAAGCCTAGGGCATCTAGGCCCTGTCTGAAATGGGATTCCAAGATGAAAAACTTGCATGGGTATTTTAAATTAATTACCATACACAATGTAATTAAAAGGCACCAGTTATCATTTGAAGAACAGTGAACAGAAAATATGCATGGCCTTAATGTAGCTAGTCTCAACTAGAAAAGAGAATTCCAGAAGCTGATGTTAGAAACTATCAGCACTTTTGAATTGGCTATTTCTAAATACCTGGCAGGCTCCTGGGTGGTTAACTTCTTAACAGAAACAGAATTTATAACTATCATAATTTATTATTGTTTAGAATGACATCTATCTTATTAAAATCTGTGCAGAAAGATAATTTTTAATAGTTTTTATATTAAAAAAATACAACTGTACTTGCAGAAAAATTAATATGGACACATAGTGGTTTCAATCCAAACCAGAGAAAACTTCTTTGCTTTAAAGTCAGTGTAGTGACTTTGGTGACATTAAGTATTTTAGTAGAACAGCAGAATGATAAAACATAGTTATTTAGTGTTTATAATCACCTCACTGTTCTTACTTCTAGACCTATATATTCTCCCTGAAAGTGTATCTTTTTAATCTGCATTTATTTTTTAAAAATCTTCATCCAGTTGCATTTCTTTTGGCTTTTTTGTGCTTTATTCCTTTTTTTATCTTTTAGTGGTACAACTTTAAAGATTTTTTTTGCATGCAAGTATCTACTTCCTCATTTTTTAATGAAGAAAATGCAATGAGACAATATGCATTTATTTTACAGCCTCTTTTAAATATATCAGGTGCCACTGATTTCATGCCAGCAAATATAGATGTTTATAATATTTATGATTTTAGCATATTCTATATTTTAACAATTAATTTAAATAATTTTCTACTTCTGAACATTTATAGTGTTTGAAAATTTTTCTTTTTTTTAAACTTGTTTTATTTTTTATTTTTTTAAATTTACATCCGAATTAGTTAGCATATAGTGCAACGATGATTTCAGGGAGTAGATTCCTTTATGCACCTTACCCATTTAGCCCATTCCCCCCAAAACACAACCCCTCCAGTAACCCTCAGTTTGTTCTCCATATTTATGAGTCTCTTCTGTTTTGTCCCCCTCCCTGTTTTTATATTATTTTTGTTTCCCTTCCCTTATGTTCATCTGTTTTGTCTCTTAAAGTCCTCATATGAGTGAACTCATATGATGTTTGTCTTTCTCTGACTAATTTCACTTAGCATAATAACCTCCAGTTCCATCCACGTAGTTGCAAATGGCAAGATTTCATTCCTTTTGATTGCCAAGTAATACTCCATTGTGTATATATACACCACATCTTCTTTATCCATTCATCCATCGATGGACATTTGGGCTCTTTCCATACTTTGGCTATTGTTGATAGTGCTGCTATAAACATGGGGGTGCATGTGTCCCTTTGAAACAGCACACCTCTATCCTGTGGATAAATGCCTAGTAGTGCAATTGCTAGGTTGTAGGGTAGTTCTATTTTTAGTTTTTTGAGGAAACTCCATACTGTTTTCCAGAGTGGCTGTACCAGCTTACATCCCCATGCTTTATTCTTATATTAAGCTTTTTATCTCTCTTCCTGAGATGTTGCTGGATCAGAAAATAGACATAGGATGAATGTTTTTTAAACAAGTTTAATTAATTTCCTCCCCCCCCAACACACAAATGTGCTATAAATAACAATGAAGCAACAGTAAAAGATACTCAACATCTAGTTGAGTTTCTAGTAGTCAGGAACAAATTTTATTTTTAGTATTTACAAATGTTGAAATATTTTAAATTTAGATAATCACATTTCTAATTTTTAAGAACTATAATTGATTTAATTTTCTATAGACTTTTTTCTTTTAGCTAAGTTTTATATTTAAAGCTAAATTGAGATAAGGTACAAAGATTTCCTACATATCCACTATATGTGCATAGTTTCCCCCATTATCAACATCCTCCACCAGAATGGTACATTTATAACAATTGATGAACCTATGATGATACATCAAATTCACCCACAGTCTATAGTTTATCTCCATGATTCACTCTTGACCTACATTCTATGCATTTTGATGAATATATAATGATATGTATCCATCACTATAGCATCATACAGATTGCTTTTGCTGCCCTAAAAATCATCTGTGCTCTGCATATTCATACCATTACTACTTGTCCACCCAACTCCTGGCAACCAATGATCTTTTTACTGTATCTGTAAGTTTTGTCTTTTCCATAAGCTCACATAGTTGGGATAATATAATCTGTCACCTTTTCAGATGGATTTCTTTCTTTTAGTAATAATGCATCTAAGTTTCCTCCATGTGTTTCCATGGCTTATTAGCTCATTTCTTTTTAGTATTGTATAACATTTTATTGTATGGGTATACCACAGTTTATTTATTCATTCACCTGAAATATTGATTGCTCTCAATTTTTGGCAATTATGAATAAAGCTGTTATAAATATTCCTGTGTAGGTTTTTGTGTGGACTTAAGTTTTGAACTCCTCTGAGTAAACACCAAGGAGTACAACTACTGGATCATGTGGTAACAGCATGTTTAGTTTTGTAAGAAACCACCAAACTATCTTCCAAAGTAGCTGTACCATTTTGCCTTTCCACAGTAATGAACAAGAGTTCCTGTTTATCCACATATTCACCAGCATTTGGTGTCAACTGTGGATTTTGTTATGGTGATTCTAATAGATTTATAGGGTTATCTCCTTGTTTTATTTTTTAAATATATTTTTTCAAATATTTATTTAAATTCTACTTAGTTACCACATAGTACAATATTGGTTTATGGAGAATTTAGTGAGTCATCGCTTACATATAACACCCAGTGCTCATCACAAAAAGTGCCCTCTTTAATACCCATCATGCATTTAGCCCATCTCCCCCCACCCCCGCCAACCTCCATCCATCAGCCTCTCAGTTTATCCTCTACTGTTAAGAGTCGCTTATGGTTTGCTTCCCTCTCTCTCTCTTTTTTCCTTCACATATATTCATCTGTTTTGTTTCTTAAATTCCACATAGGAGTGAAATAATATACTATTTGTCTTTCTCTGACTGACTTATTTCACTCAGTATAATACATTCCAGTTCCATGCACATCATTTCAAATGGCAAGATTTCATTCTTTTTGATGGCTGATTAAAAGTCATATTAAAAGTCACATCTCCTTTATCTATTCATCAGTCAGTGGACATTTGGGCTCTTTCCATAATTTGGATAGTGTTGATAACAGTGCTATAAACATCAGGATGCATATGTCCCTTTGAATCAGTATTTTTGTATCCTTTGGGTAAATACCTGGTAGTTCAATTACTGGATCATATGGTGGTTCTTTTTTTTAAACTTTTTGAAGAAGCTCCATACTATTTTCCACAGTGGCTGCACCAGTTTGCATTCCCACCAACAGTGTAAGAGGGTTCCCCTTTCTATGCATCCTCACCAACATCTGTTGTTTCCTGTGTTGTTAATTTTAATTTTAGTCATTGTTACAGGTAATGAGGTAGTATCCCATCGTGGTTTTGAATTGCATTTCTCTGAAGATGAATGATGTTGACCCTGAGTAGCCAAAACAACCTGAAAAATAAAAGCAAAGCTCAAGGCATCATGATTCCAGACCTTAAGATATATTACAAAGCTGTAGTTATCAAGACAGTATGGTACTGACACAAAAATAGACACATAGATCAATGGAACAGAATAGAAAACCCAGAAATGGACCTACAACTATATGATCAACTAATCTTTGACAAAGCAAGAAAGAATATCCAATGGGAAAAAGACAGTCTCTTCACCAAATTGTGTTGGGAAAACTGGACAGGAACATGTAGAAGAATGAAATGGGACCACTTTCTTACACCAGACATAAAAAGAAATTGAAAATGGATGAATGACCATGAATGTGAGACAGAAAATCATGAAACTCCTAGAGGAGAACACAGGCAGCTACCTCTTTTACCTAGAATGTAGCAACCTCTTACTAGACACGTCTCTGGAGGTAAGGGAAACAAAAGCAAAACTTAACTATTGGGACTTCATCAAGATAAAAAGCTTTTGCACAGTGAAGGAAACAACCAAAAGAACTAAAAGGTAGACTAAGGAATGAGTGAAGATATTTGCAAATGAATATTGTTATTTTAACTTGCATTTCACTTATAATAAGGCATGTAGAGTATCTTTTCATATGTTAATTTTCCATCTGTATATTTTATTTAGTGGGATATTTGTTAAAATCCTTTGTCCATTTTTAAATCTGGTTGTTTTCTTATTGTTGAATTTTAAGAGTTCTTTATTTATTATGAATAACAGTCCTTAAGTAGATGTGTATTTCACACATATTTTCTCTCAGTTTGTAAACTGTTTTTCTCATTCTCTTGACAGTGTCTCTTGCAGAACAAATATTTATACTTTTAAGAAAGTCTAGCTTGTTAATTATTTCTTTAATGGATTGTGCCTTTGGTATTGCATCTAAAACGTTACTGTCATACACAAGATCATCTAAATTTTCTCTTATGCTGTCCTCCAGGAGTTTTGTGCTTTTGTTTCACATTAATCTGTGATTCATTTTTAATTTTTGTGAAGGGCATAAGGTCTGTGTCTAGATTTATTTATTTTTACATGTGAATGTCCAGTTATTCTAGGACCATTTGTTGAGTAAACTATCTTGGTTGTATTTTATCAAATTTACTCATTTGTCAAAGATCAGTTGACTATATTCATGTGGGTCTATTTCTGGATTCTTTATGCTATTCCATTGATCTTTTTGTCTATTATTTTACCAATACTAACTGTCTGATTACTGTAGCTTTATTGTAAGTCTTCAAGTCAAGTAGTATCACTCCATTAACTTTGTTCTTCTTCAATACTGTGTTGGTTATTCTGGTCTTTTTGCCTCTCCATATCTACTTTAGAATGAGTTTGCTGACATCCACAAAATAACCTCCTGAGATTTTGATTAGGATTGCCTTGAATCTCTAAGTCAATTTGGGAAGAACTGACGTCTTCACAATGCTGAGTATTCCTATTGATGAACATGGGATACCTCTCTGTTTATTCTTTGATTTCACTTATCAGAATTTTGTATTTTTCTCATATGGATGTACAGATTTTATTACGTATGTATCTAGCCATTTCATTTTTAAGAAGTGTAATGTAAATTGAATTATGTTTTTAATTTCAGATTCTACTTGTTCACTGCTAGCAAATGAGAAAGTGATTGACCTTTTAATATTAACCATGTATCCTGAAACTTTGCTATAATCACTTATTAATTATAGTAGTTTTGTTGTTGTTGATACTTTCAGATTTTCTACATAGATGATTTTATTGTCTGCCAACAATGACAGCAATAACAATGGTTTTTCTTTTCTAATTTGTATGCCTTTTATTTCCTTTTCTTATTGCATTATTTAGAACTTTCTGCATTATGTTGAATAGGTCTGGTAGTAGGAGCATCCATTGCCTTGTTCCTGATCTTAATGGATAATCTTCTGGTTTCTCATATTAAATATAATGTTAGCTGTAGGTTTTTATAGATTTTATCAATTTCAATAAGTTCCCTTGAACTTCTATCTTAGTTTTACTAATTGCATTACTTCTTAATCAAAGGAAAACCATGGATATCCTCAAAATACTTTTATAGTATAAAATCATTAAATCTATTAATAATCATAAACTTAACAAGTAAATATGCAATATTTGTTTCTTGTAATACACATCAGGTTTTTCCTTTTGAGTCTAACAACTATATTATATAGTAGTGAGTATCCCAGGTATGCAGTTTGTTGCATCCAATGTATTCAGTTTGTCTGTTTCAGGTTCCCACCAGAATGCAGTCTCTTCTTAGTCTCATGTCTGTAACTATAACTATTATTCTTTGCTATGCCCAGTTTTTGCCTCTCATAATAATTTTCATCCTATTGATGTTTCTGTAATTCTGACAATGGTTTGTGATGGTTATCATGTAATATCATTTTCTTATTCAAGTAGTACAAATGCAAGCCAAAAATTTTTAATTCCTTGTAAACAATAGACGTAAATAGAAGCATATTAGTTAATTAGTTACACATCCAACTTTCTAATAGAAATTTCTGTTCTTGTTTGATGTTTCATTTTTATATTAAGACTTGAAAATCATATTACCAAGTAGCTATTTTTACATTTTCCACATGTTAAATTGATTGATGCAGGAATATTATTTTATTTTGCCAAGTTTTTTTTAGTTCACTTATTTATTCTGAGAGAGAGAGAAACTTAGTGCATGAGCAGAGAGTAGGGGAGGGGTGGAGAGAGAGGGAGAGAGAGAATCCCAAACAGGCTCTGCACTGTCAGCACGGAGCTTGACACAGGGCCCAAACCCAAGAATCGTGAGATCATGACCTGAGCTGAAATCAAGAGTCTGACACTTAACTGATTGAGCCACCCAGGAACTCCTTTTTAAAGTTTATTTATTTATTTATTTATTTATTTATTTATTTATTTATTTATAGATGGGTGGAGTAGGGGGAGGGGCAGAGAGAGAAGGAGAGAGAGAATCCCAAGGGAGCTCCATGCTGTCAGTGCAGAGCCTGATGGGGAGGAGGGGGGAAAACCCACAAATGATGAGATTATCACCTGAATTGAAATGAAGAGTTGGTTGCTTACTGACTGATGCAGGCGCATCAGATGCAGACACATTATTTTAAAAAATCGTAACACATAATGGTCATAAAACTACTGTTTAATCAATTATAGATAATGAACAATAAATTTTTACAGTTTAGTGGGATGTATAGCTTTCAAATGATATCATGTACATACAGTATGGCAGTAAAACTAGCCTCTGAGGTGCAATATAATCTCAAGGAATCATATTCCCTGGCTTGTTAAATCATTCTCAGTTAATTTCATATTTGATTAAAATTAGAGATAGATTACTATTTCAGAATTGCAATAGTCAAACATCTATAAAACCTAAAAGTTTATTTGAAAACTTTAATAAATATAAGTTGGGGTAGGAGGAATGGAGTGAGATAATAGGCATTTGTTGAAGCTTACATTGTACTATATCCTATGCTAGATGTTCTCTTGCATTATCTAATGTAATTTAAAAATACCTTTTGGTAAGGAACACACACTCTATCCTATTTAAAAGCAAAGTAATGAGGTAAGTTTTAGAAACCTCACTCCTACCTTACTATTTGCTATAGTGCTAAGGAAGAAAATTAAATTCATTTTATCATGTTTCTATTGTCTCGTTTGATGATTATATCTACATATTTTGTCACTTGTTAAGTAATGCAAATATTTTAAAAATTGCCCTAATTTTCAAATATCATAATGGAACAACTATTGTAGTATATGGGAAATTGCCTGGTTGGCCCTTTAAAGATTGTGAAGTCTTCTGGATATGGAAGTGTCCTACACACAGTTTAGATTATCTGGATGAATATAATTGATTAATCACACCCAACTGTTTTCTTTCTCTTTTAAAATTATAATAAGATAGCAATAAGTCACTAAAAGTTATAAACTTATAATGAACAAAACTAATACAAGAACCACAAGAACAATTTCAGTTTAACTGGACTATGGTAACTGGACATAGGTAGTGAATAACATACCAGGCAGTGGAAGATGTAGTCTAGAATGTTTACAAAGCATGATGCAGCTCAGATAGAAGCTGATTTTCCCTGCACTAACCCAGATTGTCTAAACACTCAAGAATGCCAAGTATAAGAATGCCAAGAATAAAACACAGAACTAAATTCAAAAGGATTAACAGAATTTTTATAGGAGTTTTCTTTCCTATCTCTAAAATCCACACACTGTATCCTGTATGGGCATTAATGACCAAGCAAGGTAATTTATAGTACCCCTGGAGAAAAGTGAAAGTTCCCAGGAAAAGTGGTGAGTGTTGGCATTTGTCCTCCCTTCTTTGACCTCTGATTTTAGTCCTACCCCCTAAAACAAAGATGAACAAGGAACAGGCACACTTAGATACTTACAGGTGCCAACCAGCTTTTTATTTCCTTATTCGTACATTTGAATGGAGACCAAAATGACTCAACATCTGAATTTAAGTTATCACTATGAAAAGTTGCCCCAGAACACACAGATTATAAAAGTGATAAAAAAGAATGCAGAAAACTAAAACAAATAAAGATATCTAATGTGTATGCTCAGAAAAATTTAAGAAATATTGCATCCATAAAAATAACAAAAGACTAATCATACAATAAACCAAAGATGATATCAAAAACTATAATCCAGAAAACTATAAATAAACTTTCAAAATAAATTTAAAAGATATTCAGGGAGTATGGAAAACATAATCTATTGAAGCTCTCCAAAACTTAAGTAAAAATCAGAGAAACAAGAAAATATGAAAGGTAAGAGACAAAAATACTAATATATGATGCTACATATATGAACAACATGGGTTCTAGAGAGAATAAAAGTCAGAGAATTTTCCACCTTTTTTACCACCAAAAATCAATAAACTTCTCAAGAGTTGCCATTCACAAGGGCCCACTAAGCACCTAGTAAATGAAAGAAAAATAAACCTACCAAAGTATATGACTGCAAATTTTGAAGACCTTGACCCTAAAGGAAAGAACCTAAATCTTTCAGGGAAGAAAAATAATTAAGAAAGTTAACAGTGTAATAAAAAAAAAAATCAAGGCTATTTAAAATGTCTGCTACCCACAGCTAACTGTCTGGAAATTATCCAAATATGTTTTCTTATAAGCCATTGGAGAACATTTCAGCCCCTACAAAAAAATAAAAGACAACGCAGCTATTACAAAGACAGATGTGGGCTCTGAACTCTGACAACTAGCTCCAGAGCCTATGGGCTATGGTGCCTCTTACAGAAATGGCTGGCAATTATTGAGTGCTAAAATATTCCAGGCACTGTGCAAAAAGCTCTGGATACATCATCAACTCAATTATCTTCACAGTAACACTGGAGGTGGGTATAATCATCATTCAATTTATAGTTGAGGTAACTGAGGTCCAGGGAGCTCAAGTAACCTTCCAAACATTACACAGCTGATAAATGGTAGAGCTGGGATTTAAAGCCTGGCTGGCTGGCTCCAGAGCTTTGGTCCATTGTTTTCTAAGTCCCATGTGCTTGGAAATTTGGCAGAATTTGGACTGAGACAAACTTACACTGTGGTTTGGACCATTTGGAAGAGTTTTTGTTTTTGTTTTCTGTCAAATGCTAAGGTCATTTCATTTTGTAGGACAAAAAGGAGGAAGAAGATATTATTTTCTGGTCAAGTCAGAATGACTGGAATCTCTATTTAGGTGAAACAGAAGAATGACTTCATGATTTCTTCAAAAGTAAGCAAGGAAGTGAAAAAGAGAAGGGAAAACAATGGTGAAAAGAGAGAGTGAAAGATTTTAGATAGACTACAAAAAGTATTGCAAGTGTGCCCACTCCAGAGATTTAGAAAAGAGCACACCCAAGGTATATGAACACCGACAGACAAATTTCTGTGACAAAACCACTTGTCCTCTTTTCCAGCCACACTGATAGAGATACACAGTGTCTTACTGTGTTTTTTAAAGGTTCAAGTAGTGTTACATGGGTCACTTTATGTACAACTGGCAAGTAGGATTTCAATGACGGTGGACTAGATAATCATGCTCCCTCACTTTCTCTCCACATGCTCTCTGAGAAAACCTGTAAAGTTAGGTGAAATATATCTGTAAATCTACCAGAAAGTATCAAAGAGCTAATAAGACAGTGACCGGTTATGGACCAAGATCCAGAATGTGTGCTTTGTGGTCATAAACAATATGGTAATATATTAATATGTACCTAAATAAATTTGATGGGGTTAGAAACTGCAACTTTATTTTCTATTTAAGGTCAACAATTTCTACTTTAAGCCCTTTTGGGATTTTTGTTTCCCCCATATCACTTAGAAGATCTCTAAGCTATTGACTTCCAGTCAATCTCTGTACGTTTAAAAGCTGTTTCTTAGGCTGAGAGAAGCTCAATTGATTAGAAAATTATTTAGGCATATTTGGAGGTTTCAGTTTTCTTTCTTTAAATATGTCCACCTTTATAATTTTCCCTCCTTAATTCTTCGCATATCAGACAATCTTGAATCATAGGAAAGTTTATTCCTAGACAAAGAAGAAATGAAAAAGAAACAGTGTACACAGCATACTCAGTACCCTCCAACCCATTTTCAGAGAATCATCTCCACTATTATTTCGTGAAATACTCCCACCCATCCACTCCCAACACCAGGACACGGCCCTTGGGCCACAGTTAGCTGGTTCATGTGCGGACACTCTTCAAATTGAGCCAATCAGAACCTTTCCTCGTTTGGATTATGGTAAGATTCTAGTGCAGCGTGTTTGCTGTTTTTCAGGAGCAAAATATAAACATGGGCACTCTTGACAGCCATATTCTGATTTGTGGCTTGGAAAAAAATAAATCTGGCTGACTTCATGAAAGAAGAATGAGGCAAGTACTCAGAAAGAAGTCGAATTGGAAAAAAGAGAGAGAGCTCCGATGGTGATGTACTCCTTGATTACAATTTTTACAGAAGCTTAAGTGTCCCCTTGTGCTTTGACTATGCGACTTTTTTGGTATGTTACTAATATCTTTGCTTTCTTCATAAGCTAAATTTACTTAGCTTATTTACATGCAGTCGTAAAACAGAGTTACGTATTTAAAAGTTTTAGATATGGGTGGCTCAGTCAGTTAAACATCCGACTTCATCTCAGGTTATGATCTCAAGGTTTGTGGGTTCAAACCCCACATCAGGCTCTGTGCTGACAGCTTGGAGCCTGGAGCCGGCTTTGGATTCTATGTGTGTGTGTGTCTCTCTCTGCCCCTTCCCAACTTGTACTCTGTCTCTCAGTCTCTTAAAAAATAAGAAAATATAAAAATTAAAAAAATAAAAATTTTAGGGGCTCCTGGGGTGGCTCAGAAGGTTGAGTGTCCGACTTCGGTTCAGGTTATGATCTCACAATTCATGAGTTCGAGCCCTGTGTCAGGCCCTGTGCTGACAGCTCATAGCCTGGAGCCTGTTTCAGACTCTGTGCCTCTTTTGGTCTCTCTGCCCCTCCCCCACTCACATTCTGTCCCTCTCTCTCTCTCTCTCTCTCAAAAATAAATAAACATTAAAAAATAAAATAAAAATAAAAAATTTAGATAAGGAAGCACTATCCCACTATGACGTAGACCATAATCATAAGCAGCAATTAATGTTACATATATTTTATGTAATGAAAGTTCCTCAGGAATGGACAAAGTTTTCTCCCTAAGCCTCAGAAGCACAATATCATGTATTAAGTTTAATTAGCTTAAAAAGGAAATTAGTTATTAATATTATTATTTTTTCCTTTTGCATCTTTGTAGAGCAAGTATTCTTGCCTTAACTTGCATTGTTTCTCTATTCATGGTTTGCCTTATTATATTTAAAGAAATGAGCAAAAGATACACTTTCATAAAGTAATTAAAAATAGCTAGTCCTGAGATTTCAGTCCTTGTGTATTGGCTTCAGCTGTTTTAAATTACAAAACTGATTCACCAAACCTGAGATGAAATGTCAGAGGTACATGACCAATTATCTATGACATTTCATTTGTAGTTAAGGCTATAAATTGTTCATGATGAAGTCTTGAGAAAAATGTTCAAATGTCAAACACTAGAGTTCTGGGTTGTATATTAATTGTACTTTTCTAATTCTTATTTTTTCCCATTTGTTATCTTTCTACCATTTAACGTTATGTAAGTACATTTGACTCTTTATACTTTTAATTCAGATTTGGATATAGAACTGAGTAAAGAAGAGAGCATACAGTGATAACTGACAAAAAAAGGTAAGGTCAATACATTATTCGATAGTACTGACCATAATTCAATTCATTCAAACTCATTGTCAAAAAAAAAAAAAAAAAAAACAAGATCAAATAAGTTTAGAAATACATAATGAAAAGAACTGTAGACTTCTATTGATAGTTGCATTTGATTTCAACTTGTCCCTGTAATTTTAAGCATCCATTATGGGAGTCTGACATTTCAGTTAATAACAGATAAAATTTGGTAAAATTAACTGCTATTCAAACATTAAATATTTTGAAACTGCCATCTGATGTGTGTTCCAAGCAAGTTGGCATGCCTTGTTAATTTTTGGACAATGAAAAGGTTTTTTATTATTTATCAAGAGTAGGGTTTTTGAGAATTTCCTACATTAAAGAATGGGGGTGTTTATATGTTCTAAAATGGAAAAACTCAATTTTATGTTTTCACATCTTGCTAAATTTATTGTAAATATTTAATTCAAAGTCACTCAAAACCCCATTTGGGGGGATATTAAACAAAATTAATTGTAAGTTTATACGGGAGAATAAAGAATATGGGGAACATAATATATGTTAAAAGAATAATTCAATTTGCTGGTTAAAATTGTTTTTGAAATTAATAGTTTGCATAGGCTTTCCACTTGATAAGATTAAAGCTTATTTTATTACCCATACCAAATGATTTCCAAGTAATGTTTTAAAAACAAAAATAAGAATATGAGAAGCATCTTCGGAACTGAGGAGACTATTTTAAGCAATACAGGAAAAAAATAAGTTGGTTTTTTTTAATATAATTTATTGTCAAAATGGCTTCCATACAACACTCAGTGCTCATCCCAATAAGTGCCCTCCTCGATGCCCATGAAAGACTCTTAAATACAGAGAACAAAATGGGGGTTGATGGAGGGTGGGGGAGAGGGGAAAGTGGGTGATGGGCCTTGAGGACAGCAAAAACAGAAGTTCTAAAGGAAAAGACAGACAGAATAGACTACATAAATATTAGAAATTTTAGCACTTTACAGTCCTTCAAATTAATAAGAAAACGTCCAATAAAAAAAGAAAGAAAAATCTAGAAATCTGATACTATCATGGCACAAGATCTTTATTTTTCAATTTCAAAATGAACATTTAATGCCCTGTACTATTATATGCAGCTATAAAGTGTATTTGGTCATATATATTTCTTCGTATATTTTATAATTTTCTATAAAATAGGAAGTCTCAGATTTCACTATCTTCAGTTTCTTTTTTTAAATATATGTCCCTTTTGGTCTTATCGTTCTCTTCTGTATTCTGTTTCAGCATTGGTATTTCCTTTGTTTAAGCAGCAGAGCAGAATATATTAACTAACCTATGTTGATTCTTCTATAGTATCTCATTATTATAAAGAACAAATTATGCTCTTGATACATTAAATTACATCATCCATTGAAACTGAGATTATTTATTTAGATGCTAGCATGAGTCTGCATTATAACACTTCATATGATGCTAAATTATTATTTTTAATGGAGTATCAAGTTACTGGCACTAAAGTACTTGCTAGGGCTTTGAGTTTATGGAAGCCTCAGTCCTCTATTATTGCCCTACCTGAAACTGTATGTATGTGGCCATATCAGCATCACCCTTTTGCTAGTAGGAACTTGGTCAAATGAAAAGGATCCTTTAAGTTTCCCTTATCCTTATTTCCATAACTTCTTTTATCAGGTCTGCTCAACCGGGATGAGGGATGGCGCGATTAGGGACAAGGTAATATGAACTTGTTTCAGCTCAACACACACATACACACAAACACACACACACACACACGCACACACACAATTTTCCTCAGATGAGGTCCTTGTTATCTTGTTATTTTGTCCTAGATTCTCTTCATGAACATGTTTAATATATTTGGAAATATTTAAATAAATATTATTGACATATTTTTTCCTCTTGAATATCTTTGGGAACTTTTAGCATTGGTTATAGTAGCAAGTTTCTTTAAATTAAGAATTTACATAGCTTTATGGAATTCCTTAGGAATTTGAAAAAGCATGTACAAGCAGCAAAAAAAAATTTTTTTGTGGCACCTTACTGTAGGAAATGTGCAGAAGATATATTAGTACTTCTTGTAACTTACTGTTATTTCCTTACAATCATATAATCAGTTCTACTTTAGGAAGATAACTTTTAAAAATAATTTCCCAAAAGTATCATAAACCACACTAGCAACTTCAAATATATACTTAAAATTTGGCCTAATATTCTTGTATCATTTGAATTACTTGTATAATTTTAGCTTTATCATTCTTGTTTCTTTCTTTCTTTTATTTCCTTTTTTGTATCTCTGAGGCATCTGTAAAAATGTTAGATAGGATTGGGGTGCCTGGGTGGCTCAGTCGCTTAAGCGTCTGAGTCTTGATTTTGGCTCAGGTCATGATCTTATGGTTTGTGAGTCTGAGCTCCACATTGGGCTCTGAGCTGATAGTGGGGAGCCTGCTTGGGATTCGCTCTCTCCCCTCTCTCTCTCTGCCCCTCCCAGCTCATGTGTGCTCTCATTCTCTCTCTCTCTCTCTCTCTCTCTCTCTCTCTCTCTCTCTCTCAAAATAAATAAAAATAAATTTAAAAAATGTTAGATACTATTTGTGTCAGAGACAAGAAAAGAAAAAGAGAAAAAGAAATATTTTAGAGGTTGAGTAAGATGTACATTAAATTATTTAGTTTCAGAAGTACTTGGAGGGAGGAGTTAAAATAGGGGAATAATAGAAGGACTTTAATAATGGCTCATGATCCACTCAAACGGGTGTATAGTTTGGGGTAGTAAAACCATCCCTTTTACCCTCTGAACACACACATGTATTCTAATTTTTAATCATTGATGAAGTTTCATATGTGATTCTTTTTTATTTTCATATTTCATGATATGTTCCTGAGCTGAATGACATAATTTCAGATATAGTTGTTCCTGTCATTCATCCAGAAAACAAAACTGATAAGGAAAAAGGAGGAATGGGTTCCAGATGAATGTCACTGAGCTACTGACCTGTAAAGCAAAGCTATGCGGAGACAAATATGAAACCAGAACTTACAGGTAAATATGAAGTGTTTGAAAAAAGCCGATGGGTTTTAAAGGAGAGGGATATAGTCGGCAAGATTAAGGCTAAAGGGGGGCTGAGGGAAGTCTGCAGTTATGAAAGCAAAGCAGTTTCATGAGATAAAGTTTTTCAGGCTGAGGCAACGCTATGCATCTTAGAAGGCAAATGTGAGATGCCACTCCAGAACAAGACCCTGGCAACAGACCAAAAAGGCTCAAACATTCATTTCTAATCTTCACAGCTCCAGCTCTGGATTCACACAAGACATGATTTGAGGCTCAGGAAATATAGGCAAATTTACTCATCATTCTATCATCGGATATTAATTCCCTGAGGAAGAAGTATTTCTAACTATAATGTGGGCATGTTATGAAAGAATTACTCATTAAGATCTAATCAGCTATTAACATCCTAGTGCGGTTACATTACTTTAGAGCTAAATTCCTAAAGGGCTTTAGGGAAAGGCAAAGCATGAGTCTGTATCATCATATGAGCCAGTCTGGAACAATTCAGCTTTAGATATATTTCTAAGATTCTTTGAGCCTGATCTGCCACAGATTTTTTTTTTCACTCACTATCCCTTAGATAAGAGGTAAAATTGGGCAGCTGTAACTTTCTGGTCCAGAAGGAGACAAATGAACCTTTTTATTTTAAGCTGCTTCCGTGGCACATCTTTTTTAATGTAGCTAGATTAAACTAACAGGGAATGAAATTTTAAACGCTTTCATGTACATCAACTGCCCTGGTGGTCACTGGGATCTTCTCCACCATTAGTTTGAATGCATTAATCTGTTTTAGTTCCTGCCTGATGCTCTTGAAATCCCACTCTAACTCCAGTGTACTCTTATGCTTCATGAGTGGGGCAGTGTGCCTGCAAAGACATGCAACCACACTACTCAATTCACACTTAAAAATGACTCACACATTTAAATTTTTGGAGGTTTTGAGATAACACTTTCTAACATACAATAGTTTGATTCTTTGTAAACACATTTAACAGATATCAAGAGAAGGAATTATTTTATTTCCCTGTGTCTAAATTTATAGCTCAAAAATTCGTACTCTTTTAAAAGGGGGAAGTTTTGATCTAAAAGTAGGTCAGAAGTAATTTATATACACTCATGTAAAGTACACAGAAAAATATTTCTCTGAGTATTTTTACAAATTAAAAGATAGCTTTAAAAATTAATAGAGTGGATTAAAAATAACTTTGGTGTTCTTCAATTCATTATCTCTTTAAAAGTCCTAAATAAGTGTACAAATTTGAATTAACAGAATTAATTCTAGCTAGCTTTATGACTTTTATATTTGAAAGTATTTGGGTTACTTAAATTAACTCTTATGTCTAAGTAAGGTTTTGAGTTACTGTCAACCATATTTACCCTTAATTTAATAACTCATTAGAGTAATCTAGAAATGGGAAGAAAATAGGTTGTATGGTTGAGTCAATTAATTTAAGTTATTTTATCTTCAGCAGTTATTAACACAAATGTGAAGCGCAAAATACCTTGGAAAAGTATTAATTTTCTTCACACACCTCTGCCACGGTACTTCAAGCCTCTGTGCTATGAGGTAGCCATTTTCTATCTCATTCTAATTACGTTAGTGGGTTTTGACAGGTAGAACAGGTAGTGCTATATTGGAAAACATTTGCTTTAGTGTGGGGAAAAAAGCCATAAAAATAAAACTAGACTGCACCAATGCATCAGCAAGAACCAACAAGTATAAAACATGAGAAACTGTAGAAAGCACTATTACATTGTCATGTTGCTCTTAAAGTTTTTCTAAATAGGGTAAGGTTTCTGGGGTTGGAAGAGGAAATTAGTTCTCTACTGAGCTTGGTGACTTGTATGAGTATTATTAATTTGTTAAATCCATTTGCTTTGAAATAAAACATATATTCATAAAACTACACAAATAAATTGTAGTTTAATTAATTACAAGACAAAAACACTCTTTTAATGACCTCTCTCTGCTCCAGCCAATCCCAATTAAGAAAGAGAACACCGAAAGCAATTCTTCCATGTTGGTGTCCAAATCATAAACCCCTCCTTCTCAAAAGGTAACCACCACCCCCACTTTTACAGTGATCATTTCTTTGTGTTTCTTTACAGTTTTACCAAAGGTACATCTCCAGGCACAATAGCTTAGCGTTGCGCTTTTGTAAACTTTAATATTTCTTTTAGGTTAATTACTAATTTATCATTTCTTCTTTTTCTCTTTCTTTTCAATATAATTATTTGTTTAATTTGGCAGCTTAGTCTGTGCCAAGCAGCACTGCTGGTTTTTTTAAGAAAAGCCACTCTAAAAATAGGAAAACATTTAACTTATTTAAACATCCCAAAAGATTTACACAAAGACACATACATAGTTTGATGTTTTGCTTTCAACCTGTGCTATTTTTACTAACTCGTGTTTTGTTTTGCTTTAAACATTAGCATCATTTTAGGGGCACCTGGCTTCGTCAGATGCTTGGGCACCTGACTTGTGATTTTGACTCAAGTCATGATCTTACAGTTCATGAGTTAGAGCCCTGCGTTGGGCTCTGTGCTGATAGAGTGGAGTCTGCTTGGGATTCTCTCTTTTCCTCTCTCTCTGCCCTTCCCCCATTTGTGCTCTCTCTCTCTCTCAAAATAAATAAATAAACTTAAAAAAATAAAAATTAGCAACATTTTAGAATATAGATAATTAAATTACTGATTAGTGATTAGATTACTCATCTATAATTCATTATTGATAGTATTTTATCATATTAGCATTTCAGTTTTAAATTTAGTAATAAAAATATTATGAATAAAATTGTAAATTGATATCATTTTCTCTACTACCCTCATCCTCATTCTGCTTCATTTTTTCAGAAGCAGCAGCTTAAATAACTGTTGTACTTCCTTTCAAATTAATATATCTATACAGATATCTCAGTCAGATGCATGAGAAGTTTATGCCCACAAAAATTAATTTTATTTACACTATAAGAATTTTAATCAACTAAATAAAATATAGTATCAACTAAATTTTTAGTGAATACTAGTTTAGTTGTTCAGTTTTTAAGGTTTGGGGATTAAGAAACAAACTTCTGAAGTTAGATTAGTTTTATATATATCCCACATCAGGCATATAGTGGCTATATATTGCTTGGAAAATTTTACAACTTCTTTTCCATATATATATATAATGAGGACAGACATACTGGGTTAGACAGGATTCAGTTAGGTTACCCGTTACCAAAAACCCTGAAATAATGATGGCGTAAAAGCCACATTTGTCATAAAAGGAGTTGGAGATAAATACCGCAGACCCCTTTGATCTTACTCCTTTCCGTTTCTAGACTTGTCACATTATGGTTCAAGAACACTCAATCTCTAGCAATTACATCTGCAATTCAGGTAGCAGGAGTTATAAGGACAAAGGGCATTTCTTCCCCCTTTAAAAAGAATTTCCACAGACTTCTGTTTATGACTTATTGGCTAGAACTTACTCACAATTCCACACTTAACAGCAAAGTGATCTGGATGATGTAATTTGTATTTAAGGGAGACCATATATGGTTATAAAATTGGGAATCCTATTACAAAGGGCTGCTTGAATTCTCGAATGCAGACTGTACCTTGGCTTACATGCATACATTTTCTTCCACATACAGAATGCCTTACTGAAGCAAATCAACCAACAATTTTATCAAGTAACTCCACCTAAAACGGAGTATGTCCAAGGTAGTTAGTCCTGTCCATCACATTCTAGAGAAGCTGTCTGCTACAAAATGTCAATACGCAATGTACAAGTAAGGATAAGAAGTTAGTGAAACAAAATATTTTCCATTCAGAGATGAAAGAATGGAAAGCAGACAGCCTTCACAGGTCAAGAGCTAATGAAATATGCAGAGATAGAACAGTGAGGGACATCTTTCCTGATGATGCTGTTCCTTGATCCTGTGTTTGTCGATGTGCAGGGCCCTGGTTCTTTTTTCAGGGTGAAAAAATCTCTGGTCTGTCTTTCTTACTGGACTTTTGGAGTCTCTTCCTTTTTCAAAATTCTTCATAACCACATAATAAGTTAGCATTGGAAAATAAGCCATTATTGGGGATTCCAAACATTTCAGAGGCCATTTCCTTCTTGCGCACTTATAGGGTCCCAGAAATTGCTTAAAAACATTGAGAGACCAAACTAAGAGTTTTCTTTCAAAAGTTAATCCCCGCACAAGCTTAGTAGGCTTCCAATCTATTTCTGTCTGTTGAATTTCATGTCTATGTGGAATTAAATTTTTTAAGCTTGACAATTCTTGTGTTTCACTTACTAGACCGTTATAAGACCATCTTCATCTCTCAGCTTAGTGACCATGAATCATGGTCATTATAATGGATTTTAGATATTTCCCTCAATCCAACTTCAGAAGTTAATTCTATTATACAGAAGACACTTAGAATTGAATTTGGAGGTGAGCAGTGAGAATGGAGTAATATTTTGACTATCCCATGGATAGACTACCTAGGAATGGTGGTTAAATTTCCCTAATTGGAGTTAAGCGACAGACAGATACAGGATTGGTTTGTATATGACTGTAGAGTCCATATGGTGAGGTTTTGATATAATTACAGATGGGTGTAATTCCAATGGAGATGCTAAATTTAGGGTTTTTAAAAATCATCTTTTGTGGAGACTTTTTGGGTGGCAGCTCAAGAAGCGAACTGAGAAAAATTGTTCTGCATCAATTACAAAATACAGAGTGAAAGAAATATTCTCTCTCTAATGTCCACAAAGACATAGGTCTCATCTAGGACCTGAAGACAACTTAGAAGCCAAGGAAGTAAGTTATCTAATTATTATATAAAATGTAGTTTATCATAGGAAATATTAAAAATAAAATATAATATGAATTTTCTATTGCTTCCAAAAAATTAAGCCTAGAACAAGTAAATTTGAAAACATATTTCCTCCCAGCACAAGTTTTAGAAATATAGGTTGTGGAAATATAGACCTTATCCTATCAACTGATGTATTTTTCCTACATAATTATCATTCTAGGAAAATTGTCTCAAATTTTATAAGCTTTATGTAGACTATGTTCCTCTCAAACTGGGATCTGATCATTATGTAACATAATTAAATGTCTTTTGTGTAATAAAGTAATGGAGAATATATTTTATTAACCATAATTGTTTGAAGTCTTCTATGGGTACATGATATAACATAACAACTTAAAGTAACACCTTAGATCCATTACCTTTAAAAGGATTTAAGCTTTTGAAAGTTCTATGCTTTTCCTCCTCATAATTCTAGCTGTACAGGACTAGTTCAAACCCTTTCTAAACTTTATAATGCTTTTATCTGAAAGAAACTTCAGGTTTTGATCACTTGGCTAGTATTTAAACAAAAATAAAAGCAACTTTGGGGCACCTGGGTGGCTCAGTCAGTTGAGCATCCGACTTTGGCTCAGGTCATGGTCTCACGGTTCATGAGTTCGAGCCCTGTGCTGGGCTCTGTGCTGACAGCTCCAAGACTAGAGCCTGCTTCAGCTTCTATGTCTCCCTCTCTCTCTCTCCCCCTCCCCTGCTTGTGCTCTATCTCTCTGACTCTCAAAAAATAAATACACATTTAAAACAATTTTAAAAAATAAAACCAACTTTGACTTAGTTGGGAGAAGTAAAGACCAAAAGAAACAATGATACCTGATTTTTAATAAGAAGGTATCTCACACACACACACACACACACACACACACACACACCATAAATTATCAAGTTTTTCTATGTAACCTTAAAGGGTTACAATAGCCTAGGATGACCAAGGTGACTAGATGATAAAACAGGGTGTGAATACAAAAGGCAGATGTATTCAATACAATAAAGGACTCAAACAGCAAACAGATATTATTTCTTCCATTTGAAAAGTAAAATAAGCTGAAAAAAAACCCACTTATGTCAACCCTATAACGTAGTTCTATATTATATTATAACTTGTATATATATTTTATAGCATTTATCTTATAACCATATAGCCTTTTATATATTCATTTGTATGATATATTCAGTGGTATGTAATTTTATAATTATATTCATAGCCTACATTTAGCATGTTATTAATTTTGATAGCTATCATTTTAATATCTACTGTTACAACTTGGACATACAGGTTATCTTACTCAAGCATTCTCCTTCCATTATTTAATGACATCATGATAATTTAGTGTATGTGTAAAGTTGATTTAATGAAGAAATCTGCCTTACAGCAACTAGCGCAAAATAGAACACTCTCATGCAATGGTTCAGAAGGTGTGTAGGTATTACAGGGAAGTTAAAGAGTTCTACTCCACATAGCCATCTGCCAACCCAAATTCTTCTTATCTTATTGTTCAGCCATCCCATATGTTTTTGTATTTATCTGCATGATTGGAGTTGGCTCCATTCCATAAATAAAGAATTGGGGGTGGAGGAAAGCAAGTGAATGGCATAAAATTCCCATCTAAACAAGTACCCCTAGGGGTGCCTGGGTGGCTCAGTCGGCTAAGTGTCTGACTTTGTCTTAGGTCATGATCTTGTGGTTCCTGAGTTCAAGCCCTATGTCAGACTCTGTGCTGATAGCTCAGACCCTGGAGCCTGCTTTGGATTCTGTGTCTCCCTCTTTCTCTGCCCCTCCAGGCCTCATGCTTTGTGTCTCTTTGCCTCTCAGAAATAAATGTTACAAAAAATTTTAAACAAGTAACCCCACCTTTCTGTTGACATTCTATTTGTAAGATCTTTATTAACAGGGCTACATTTAGTTGTGTAGGAGACTGGGTAATCTCTGTAGCTTTCCTGTCATGGAATGAACTATAGCTATCATCATGGATGAAGGAATAAACTAATTTTGAGGGCCACTAATTAGTTCTCTGCCATAGTTGGCAACTCTTTCATCAAATTATCTGTGCACACTCTTCTTCTCTTACATAGAACACATTCATACACTCTCTAATGGCAAGAACCCATTGTTTCATCCATTAGGTTCATACAGCTTAGACTTCAGTGTCTCTGACTGACAAATAAATCCAGTCTCTCCATAAACTACAGACTGAGTCCCCATGAGTTATCATTTAATGAAAAGACAAGACATCTGCTCATCATACACACACAGTAGGTAAAATGATGGGTAAGAAAAAGACAACTGCAACAATAATTTCCATTTATTAAAAGGAAGAACAGGAAACAACAGTAGGAGCCAATGAAATCCCTGACCAAACAATGAAGTAAGTTCCTTGGTTATACCTTTTCAACACTTCTGGTTCTTCTCTTTGGATAAAACTTTGGATAAAACTTTCTTGTTCTTTCTATGTCCCAATCTTTCCCCACCTGTTGATTTTTCACTGTGGCATTTCCCTCATAGTCATATCTGAAATGGGTGACTTTAACATTTATCTTTTCAGAAAAAAATGTCTCTTTATTTATTTGGGGTGGGGAGAGGGAGAGTGAGTGGGGAGAGGGCCAGAGAGAGAGGGAGAGAGAAAGAATCCCAAGCAGGCTCCATGCTGTCAGCCCAGAGCCTCACACAGGGCTCGATCTCACAAACTGTGAATTGTAATGCTTAATCTGACCGTAAGTCAGATGGTTAAACAACTGAGTCACCCAGGCACCCTGATATTTGTCCTTTTGAACTCACAAGTTTTGTAAACATTGGTAATGTGGGTGAGTGGTTTAGGTGGTCTAGTCATGTAGTTTACTTGATACTATTTTTTCTTTTAAACACTTGGGAGCCTAATTTCACATTTTTCTTACTCATTTTCTTAACCTTTCTGACTCTATTTTGGTTCATAATTTCTATCTTTACCTGTCTTTATTTTCTCTTCACCTATCTTTATCTTTTCTGGTTTACTATGGTAACCTTAAGGCCATCTGAAACAAAAGGCCCAACAAAGAAAATAACACTCAAATTTCTTTTTTTTTTATTTGTTAAAAGTTTATTTATTTTGAGAGAGAGAGAGTGAGCGAGCAAGAGAGGGACAAAGAACAAGGGAGAGAGAGAATCTCAGAATAGGTAAAACAGCTCAGAGCCTGATGTGGGGCTAGAACTCATGAAATGTGAATCGAATCACATCCTGAGCCGAAGCCAAGAGTCAGACACTTAACTGACTGAGCCACCTAGATGCCTCCCACGTCTGATTTCTTTATATCCACAAGATCATCCACACACCCAAGGTTGCATGACTATGCCCTGATTTTCAAACCAGCATAGCTCCTCACTCCCACAGAGGGGAAAAGAAAAGAAACAATAATAAATAATTTCTTTTTAGGCAAGTGATGTGGAATATGTACATATTTTGTTCATAGTCTATTAGAGAGAAGCTAGTCATACAGCATGTGCCCAGAAAAAACTGCTTTTGCAACAAAGCACATCAACATTTTGGAATTTTTAATATATATTTTGAACTGTATTTTAATGGTTTTACAATTATCTTTGGCTGGCAATATATCAATATTTCATATAATACAGAGAAATATAATATCTATAAATTATAAAATATGTCTCTTTGCTAATGATTTAATTTGCATATGCTATCTTAATATTGAGATTATACATTTTTCCTGCTTGTTTACTGGTTGACTCTAATGTGTTATTGGTATTTTTCTTATGGGTTTGTATGGGATATTCATATAGGATAGTGAGGCTATCAATAGACACCATTGCCTATTATATGTTATTGGTTGTATTTTATTTCCAATTGTCAAATTTGTTAGTCTTCATTTTTTCCATAATATCTAAATTAAGGAAAAAGTCTTTCCCTCATTAAAAGTCTTTTCCTATTTAAGTTGCAATAATAATACAAAAGTCTGCTATGTATTATATTTTGCTTTGACAGATTTATTGAATAAAGAACTAAACAGATTTTGCCTACAAATTGTCAGTCAATGCAATATTAAGTTAATCCATATTTGGTCAGAGACATAGTGCCTATGGTTTTATATTTCATTATCCAGGTAAGAATTGATATCTCATTACGCCTCAGGTTGGATCTTAGCATACGTTGCCACCTTCGGCTTCTACACAGCTATCTTCTAAGTGTGTGTAGATATTAAAAAAAACAACAGCAGCAATAACTTATTTTACATACAAAATTGGAGAATAGGGGTACCTGGGTGGCTCAGTCAGTTAAGCAACCAACTCTTGATTTCGGTTTAGGTCATGAACTCACAGTTCCTGCGATTGAGCCCCACATAGGGCTCTGTGCTGATAGCGTGGAGCCTGCTTGGGATTCTTTCTTCCTATCTCTCTGCCCCTTCCCCACTTTTGTATACACTCATGTGTGCACTGTCTCTTTCTCTCTCAAAATAAATAAATAAACTTTAAACAATTGAGGGGTAGAATTACATAAACCACGCTGAGAAAATTCCTACCACTGTTTGACTTTCAACAGATTCATCACGAAGATTCCAAGATTCATGATTAGAGTGAGGATACAAGTTTGCCCTAGTTTAGTTTACCTTAAAAATTAGTGATATGCGAGTTAAGCAGTAATAATTAACAAGCATTGGTTTTAATACTAAAACGTGAAAAGTCTCTATTTTTAAGTATGTGTCATTTTACTTTTGCCACTGTGCATTAGTTTACTTTATCAGCCCCAACTTGATTAGTTCAGAGAACATTATCCAATTGTTTTTTACCTTGTTAAGACATTTTTAAATGTCATCAAAGCACTGATAATCTTCTGGCCCATTTTAAAACTGAAACCTGTGTGTGTGTGTGTGTGTGTGTGTGTGTGTGTGTGTGTGTGTGTGTTATAATTTCCTTCTTTTCCTTTTTGAATGCATATAGCTAAAAAGTAAAAAGTAGTGATAGGAAATAATGTTCTCATACTTTAAGATCAAATCATATCATAACCCATAAGTTTGTGAAGCAGGATTATTTTCTCTGTCAATGATAAGAAACAGCATACCAATGATTATATCTCCCTACAACATAAAGATATACATGAGAAATCTCAAGAATGGAAAAAGTAAAAACATAAAAAAAAATGTTCCCCCAAATACAACTAAAGTCTCACAACTAAAAAGGCTTAAAACATCAATCCCTTAAAGTGCAAACTCTTTAGAGTCAAAGACCCTATTATTTCTACATATCTGTTAAGTACTTTGACTTTCAAAATAAATAAATTACCTTGTAATAATGATAAACAGTTCTTCAAAATGAAATGTGTCTTCATAAGATAAAGAAATTTTATCTTTTTTCTTTGTTGATAAGTTGGCATAACCTTTCAAGGTAACTGTAGACAATGTTTTGTTTTAGAATTATTTTGCAAATAATTAGTGAAATGTCAACAAATCAGTTCAGGAAGAAAGGTTTATTTCCAATGTAATAATTTTATGCAGGAATGGATAAAAGGAATGGATGAAGGGCTACATGAAAGATGAGATTATTGGAAGATGGTACACAGAGATAAAGAAATATTGAACCCAGGAAGGAAGGCACATAGGACAGTTTGGCCAACATCCCAAATCTTTCCTTCCTATACTTTCTCTCTGAAAATATAAATACAATATGCTAAATATTGATCATTTAAGGCATTTTCTACCTGCTTTGGCAAATTTCAACCATTAGTTCTACTACAAGGTACTGAAAGTCTCATCACTACCTCTCATACACTGAAGACAATGCTTCCTGCGTCTCAGTGTGAGCCTCCTCGGTACTCCTCTAGTCACAAACCTGGATGACATGACAAATAGCCACATTCTCTTTTCTTCCTAGTAATTACTTGTAATGATATCTATTGCCACAGCCATCACAGTCGCATCTTAAGCTTTACTTCTAAAAATTTCATATCTAATATTTCATCCTCATCTTCAAAATTCCCCTCAATTTGTTCCCACTAAGTCTGATGATGATACTAATAGTGATGATGATGATCATCATCAATGAAATCTCATCTGCCCCTGAGCTCTGATCTCTTTACCATGGCCTTATATATCAACTGCATCCTGATTTCACTTCTGTAGAGGATTTATCTCACACTCCTCCTTCCAGATCCCTAGCATCCCTTCCCAGGCTTATCCTCCAGATTTTGTGGAGTTTACAAAAGATAACGCTGGGGCTACTACAGCAGCTTTACATGAAGAGCTGGAAGTGCCTGGGCCATGACTAACTGCTGAAGGGACATGGCATCCCAGCTCCCTTGCTTCAAGGCATGACAAAACCTATGATGGGATTTATGCCCCAGAGTTTCCTATACAGCGAGGTACAGTGCAGGATTTCACTTAAAATCATAGTCTTGCTGGGCTATCATTCTTCTTCTACTTCTTTACCATTTTCTCCTCAGTGCATTTAATTAATAAATCATTTGCAGAGAATTCTTGTCTTAAAATCTGTATTTAGGGAGGTTTTATGTGAAAAATTATGAATTACGTATGCCTTTTAAACTACTGATTTTCCCTTTAAAGGGGTTATCACTACTTGATACACATATACATACATACACATACTCATACATTTGCACATGTGCGCACCTGTGTTAGTTTTTATTTATTTTCTGGCTGCATGAGTAGTATTTCCCTTAAACCCAATAACTGGGTTTTCTCTAAAAGAGTACCATATTCTCACCTGTCTCTGGCAACATCCTTCTTCAGGAGATGATAAATCTTTGGGGTCAAGGTCATTTTCCCAACCATAGCTGCCCCCCACTTATATATCATGTTCCAGATGCATGAAATCTTGAAATTTCCTAATGAGATGGCCAGTCACCCAGTTCTAGTCCAGAGTGTACATGGGCTTTTTACCTGGGTCTATTTTCCCAAGGGCAGACATCTACATGTTTTCTGCCCCCTTCTCTAGTCAGAGGAAGGGCATAGCTGGATCTGTTGGTAAAGGAGGTAATACGTATATAGAAACTGATCACATGCCTGTGAGGCTCCTCTTAGAAAGAGGCAGCAGCAGAGAGCAGAAAGTACAGGTGGAGGAGAATGGAAGACTTCATTTTAACTCTCATGCAGGACCTGAAGATATAATAAGTTACTAAAAAGGAAAAAAAAATACCTGTGAAATATAAATTAAAAAAAATTTATAAAGGTCAGACCGACTCTCATCTTCTCTGCTTCAGTGTAATACTCAGTTGAGCATCAAGTATGAAATTTCATTTTCAATATTTATCGTGGTCAGTCAGTAATTCAAATTGAGATGATTTTGCCTCAGTCATCCTTCTTTTACTATCTTCACTACAGAGTGAGTGAACATGTGTGTGTGTGCCCATGCACATCCTTTTTTGAGAGCACCCATCCTTCAGAAACTATACTTTGTTGTTAAAAGTCCTGACACTAAATCTATTCCACCTCAATCTGCCAACATGGGATGTTTAAAGAGACCAAAAAAGGCCAAAAACCAAATCAAAACCCACAAATAAATACTATCAAAAAGGTATCGACTTCACTACCTGTCTTAAGAGAAGGTACAAGTTAATCCTCAAATATAGTCTCATTATGTTAATAGTAGTTGCCATTCATAGTTCCTCCTATAGGCATTTAAATGGGATGATAACCCATTGATATCCAGGAAGCACTTTTTCTAGCTCTCCCCAAATTCTAGCTAGCATGATGGAATGGCTAGGTATTCTATTTAGGGAAAGGGAAATTTGCTTTGAATTCATATTTCCCTTTGTCCTCAAAATTATCCCATCCTTTGGCAAGAGAAAAAGGTCCTACAATCTGACTCTGGAAATGAACATGTCTGCCAGGGTAGTATAGAGGGTGGCTATATTTAGTTTTAATAGGTCTAAATATATAGCATTGTTTATGAAATCCAAGACATTGAAACGACCTATGTGTCCATAGATGTATAAAGGCATAAAGAAAATGCTAGTTACTAGACCAAGCTTCTGCTAAAGTGAACTAAAGTTTATAGTAATCAGAATCATTTCCCAGAAAATCTGAGTGTTAAATTGTCAAGTGCACATAATCTCCACACTGGAGAAAAAAAAATGCATAAGTCAAATATTATGCAGCCATAAAAAAGAAGAAAATCCTGACATTTGCAACAACATGGATGGGCCTGAAAACATTATGGTAAGTGAAATAAGTCAGAGAAGACAAATACTGTATGATCTCACAACTATGGAATCTAAAAAAACCCAAACAATATCATAGATACAAAGAAAAAACTGGTGGTTGTCAGACGCAGGGGTTGGGGGAATGGGCAAAATGGGTGAAGGTGGCAAATGATAGAAATTCCCAGTTATAAGATAATACATCCCAGGGATGTACAGCTTGGTGAATATAGTGAACAATACTGTATTATATATTTGAAAGTTGCAAAGAAAACATCTTAAAATTTCTCATCACAAGAAAAAAAATGTAACTATATGTAGTAATGACTGTTAAACATATTGTAATAACCATATATACACACACTTATGACTGTATATATATATATATATATATATAGTGATTATGTTATAACCTAAAACAGATACAATGTTATATATCAATTATATCTTAATAAAGAAAATACTCCTAAACATTCTTTCTAATGAAAAGTCTGCTCTTATATACTCTTCAATTAGGGCCTTCGTTAAATTCCTGAATGAATGTACAAATATCTTGACTTTATCTGGTAAAGTGGTAACTCTCAGCCCACCTCTACTATGTGTACAAGAGTAGATAATCTTATCATTGTTTTAATCATATAAATTTTGGCCAGTAGGATGTCAATTGACTTTTTAAAGTTTAAAATTAAATTAAATCGGCCTATGGTATCTACGGTTTTTCTGTTATGGTACAATAACAGAACGGATGTGATTATAAGAGAGAGAGAAAAAAATGGCAAATTGAAAAGAAGAAAAAATACCAAAGAAGAAAAAGATAAACATTTTTAAAAATTTTCTTTTTCCAAAGTATAAACTGTTAAGGTATAGTAACATACACATGATACAGTATGGTTTTATCCCCTAAAAATGTTGGTCAGAAATTCTGTTCATAGCACCATGTATGTATAGAGTACAAGTATGTCATTATAAACATGTAGATAGTTTGTGAAAAAGGGCTACATTCAGTTAAATATTTTTGGAACAACAATCTAGAATATTCTCTAACAGATCAATTTCTTAATAGGCAATATTTTATGCCATACTTCAACAGATTTCTGGTGAAAACTGGTTAATATATAAAGTGCTACCACCACTTTTGTAGAAGGATGCACTTATACAAGTAAAGAAAAATTACACTGCTTTAAGTGCATGAAACCAACTCTTTCCAGAAAAAAGATTTGAGATGCTTTTTAATAATATGAAATATGCCCTCCCCTTAATGTAAGAATTTTCACTTTTTACAGCTCATATGTAATTAACTCTCAAACATTTTAATAGCTAATAAAACTATGAAGAAGCTGTAGCAATATTTTGGAATATTCTGTATCAGTACATAAAGAATTTGAAATAGTGTTAAGGCTTAATATTATTCAAATAATAAAAAGTAAGTCATCCATAATTATAAAGAGGCTTTTTTATCACAGTAATGAAAATCTACAAAATATTACTGCTGTGCAATTATGATAATGGTAATAAAAGACAATTTTCTTCAACAAGGTCACTGTTTGAAATTTAGCTACAAAAATCTAGTCATTATCTTAGAGAAGTAGTTTCCAAAATTTTATCAACTGTATAAATATTTTTCTTAGCTCTTTCTTTATAGTTATTTGAAGAAATATATATTCACCAAGAAGAAGCAAAGACATGCTACTCAGTTTTAAAATTGGTAATGTTTCTTTTTAGAGTGGATACAAACGTATGTGTGTTTTAACTTTATGGATTTATCTGAGTTTTGCCATATAAAAAATTAACCAAAACCTAACATGGGAAGCTGTGCTTCCCTTATATCTGTTTTTATCAAAATCACACAAAACATATCATGACTTTAAATTTTTGAACCAAGCCGATTTACCCATGTACAAAATAACATACAGACATTTATATGATTCTTTGTGAGGAAAATGTCGTAAGTTCAGCTTCTCTAGCTTTGCTTTTTGCTATATTTAGGCACTTAGTTGCAGGGATCCTGAATCTTTTCCAATAATTTCCATCCAGGATATCAACCAGACCAGTCTACCCAATTGGTACTTCTAATAGGATTGCCCGAACCACCGAAGAGAGGGAAACTCACAAGCTCACTTATCCTTTCTCAAGCCTTGATCATCTCAAAGGAGTTGCTGTTAATTCTGTAGTTTTAAAAACTTACTATTATACACACTATCAGATCCTTTTTAAAATGAGATGATAATATCAATTAAAAGTAACTCAGTAGATGAAGGGAAGATTGATGAGAAGAGTTCTCAGTAACATAATCATTATGTTTTGCCTGGGAATATTGCATGTTTTAGGTAAATTACAGTATCAACAACCTCTTAATTATATTTATACGTGGTTAAAATAAGGTATAGGTAACAAAGACTATACTAAATGAAACTTTTGGTAAAGTGAACTAAAGTTCACTTGTTACTAAAGTAACAAGAGTTATTTCCCAGAAATGCTTAGTGTTAAATTGCCAAATACAAATGATTTCCTTTAAAATTTCTTGTCAATATTTCTAGCATTAATCATTCTAAATTCTATTCTGATTTGCTCAAATTTCAAGCCTGTATCAATTTTTATTTATTATTCTGTAATGCTTTATTTATTTTTAGACAGAGACAGAGAGAATGTGCAGGGGAGGGACAGAGAGAGGGAGAGAGAATCACAAGCTGGCTTTGCACTGTCAGCACAGAGCCTGATGTGGGGCTCTATCCGAGGAACCATGAGATCATGACCTGAGACAAAATCAAGAATCTGACGCTTAACCAACTGAGCCACCAGGCAGCCCATCACTTTTTATATACGTAATCCACTAATGTATATTAAAGTAAACAGTATAACAAATCCAAATAAAATTTGGAATTTTTAATATGTCTTAAGGGGAAAAGTTCTCTTTTGAGCTCCAATTCCAATATTATGTTGTAAATAGTCATAAACACAAAGAAACAAGCAGCTCCCCAACAATATCTTATAACTCTTTTGTAACGATATATTCTAATGATCCTAAAGACCTTTTAAAGCTTTGTACAGATCCATGGATAGATCTATAACATCACAGTGTAATCTAGTTCACATAAAAACATCTAGAGTAATTTTAGGTTTTTCTCCACCTTGCAATTACTGATTTATTTCTATCTGAGGTGGTGAGTCTACCATTTACTAGATGCTCTTACATTTTTTTGATCATTTTGGTTTTTGTACTTGATGTTTTCATATAATTCAATTATCTTAATGGATATCTTATCAGTTATATAGTATTGTAGATTATCTATGACCTATGGTGGATGTTTGATTGATTGGAAATATCTTATAACCTTATAATATTTACATGTGATATAATACTTCTAATAAATAAAGTATGCATTTATAATAAGGGTTGCCAGGTGGTTCAGTTGGTTGAGCATCTGATTCTTGATTTCAGCTCACGTCATGATCTCAAGATCATGAGATCAAGTCCTGCATTAGTCTCTGTGCTGATAGTGAGGACCCTGCTTGGGATTATCTCTTCCTCTTTCTGTCTCTCTCTGCCCCTTCCCTGCTCATGTGAGTGTGTCCTGTCTCTCAAAAGAAATACACATTAAAAAAATATGTATTTATAATAAAATCTATATCGATGTTGGTCTTTGGCTAAAACAACACGATTTTGCTTGACAATCTTAAAACTGCTTTTCACCCCCATCAGTACAACTACAGGCACATACATTTAACCACAGAGAGGCAGTGCAGTAAATAATTGATAGATTGAATTTCGAAGCCAAACTACATAGGCTACTATTTATTAGCTGATTTAATTTTTGTTGATCCTAATGTTTTTCATATCTCAGTTCCTTACATGAACAGGAAAAATACTAACAGGTAGGAAGCTTTTGGTTAATTTTAAGGGCATATGTGTCTTTTTTAAAACAATGAATACAATTATTATTTTCTTTCTTTTAATTTCTTTTTAACAAGTCCTTAATGGAAAAATCTTACAATAATCACATAGGTACCTCAACAGTTCATTTTATATAACCTTTCTACATCCTGTAAGGTTATATTTTAGTTCAATAAACTTGTTGTATTTTTTAATATCCATATAGTTTAGTTGAATTAGCAATTCACTAACCATCTGGCTATACTGTCATCAAACATTTTGATCAACACATTAACCATTTTAGTTTTTATTTGATTTTCAGTCTCATAAATGATTCTCAAAAGAGAGAGGATACTTCCTGGAGAAGTCTAGCAAAATCTCTTGAGTTATTATTTTTTTTTATTGTCATTGTTGCTGTTTGTTTCTTTTATTTTCCTATTATCCCATACTCCCAACTTACCTCCAACTACTGATACTCTGATATGGATAAGCTCCATCATTATCACAAATCACACTCTTGGAGATTCATTATTGCTATTTAAAAAGCAGTTTTAAGTGGCACCTAGGTGGCTCATTCAGTTGAGTGTCCATCTTCAGCTCAGGTCATGACCTCACGGTTCCTGAGTTACACCCCTACATTGAGCTTGCTGCTCTCAGTGAAGAGCTTGCTTCAGATCTTCTGTTCCCCCCTTTCTCTGACCCTTCCCACTTGTGCTCTCTTTCTCAAAAAATAAAATAAACATTAAAAAAAGCAGTTTTATTTTTACTTTTATTTAAAAAAATTTCTTATCTAGGAATCTTTTGAAAATGCTATGCTTGAATAGTCCATATCTTACCTTCATTTGACCTAATATCAGCTGTCTATCAATTTTAATTCCATGATGATTTTCTTGCAAATATGGGACATTTAAAGATTAAGATTATAGTGTGAATGATAAACAAATGTTTCAGACAAAATGGAGTGCATCCCATTTTATTCCTCCAGCCAATCTCAACAAAAATTTAGGGTGAAATACAAAATTAGCCAACAGAGAACTATGAAAAGAATAAGAAAATGAAACAGACTGGCTAGTGACCTTGAGGCTTAAGGGACAACCTGAAGGTGAGTTCCCTTGGTTTTTGTTTGTCTGTCTTACAGCCTCATATATACATCCTGATCTGTGTAGACCCACATTTTATGAATGCCAATGGATACAGACAAAAAAAAGAGTCCCACCCCCCAAATCTCTCTCTAACCAAAGACTGGGAAATTGGCAGCCTAGCATGGCAGAAGACTTTTACCCATGTCTATTCCAGTCAACACCATGGAAAAAACCATGAACCTCCTCCACCCCAATATGGGCTACAGCAGCAGAGTCAGTCCATTGGCAGAGCTCTGACTTTCATCTCAACCCTTCGGTAAGGAAGTGACAGTCCTTTCTGAGTTTCCCGTGAAGACAGTCCTTTCCTCTTTCTGTACCTGAAGTAATGTAATGAGGTGGTGATTCTCCCAGACTAGGTCAGTGGTAGGAACGAAAGGGTGTTAAGATATTTACATTCCACTTACAATGATAAAATGATGATGCTGGCAGAAGGACACAAATTATAATTCCTAGAACAACAATTAAAAGCCTTTAAAATGTGATACTCAATGGCACTATGTCTAGATAAATGTAGAATTGTAAAACCCACAGAAAAAAGGGAAAGAAGATTCAGAAACAAAGAGAAGAAACAGAAAGAAAACAATAAAATGGCAGACTTAAGTTGAAAGATATTAATAATTACATTAATTTTACTTATTAAAAATATAATTTACTTTTAAAATATATATATAATTTTATATTTATATATTTATAAATTTATATTTAAAATATATAATTTACTTTTTAAAAATATATATATAATTTTTATATGCCTGGAGTATTTTCAGAGAAAATACAAAAGACATTGGAAACAATGATTTCTCTGGGGAGGGGTCTGGGGGAACTGAGGGTCACAGATAAGAGGGCTTTGTTTTTACTGGGTACTCTTCTGTACCATTTGACTTTTTACTGTGTGCAAAGATTACTTAGAAAGGGGGGGCACCATTTGATATTTGTTGAGTACTGGCTACGTTTCAGTCACTATTAACTGGTGTTTTACTATAAAATCTCCTTTACTCTTTACAACAGCCTTAAGTAAAACCTTATTTTACAAAGGGGAAATGGACTCAGGTAATATTGTCACTTGGTTTACACTGCTGATAATGGCAGTGTGAGGCATGTACCTCAGCTCTTTCTGATTTCCAAAACCATGCTCAGTCCCACAGGTTATACTGCCTTGACTTCAGGTCTTTTGGAAGGAGCTAGATTTATAAGATAGTAACATTGAGACTACTTTTGAAAACATGAGGATATTGTGAAGCACCATAACATGGGTCACACCAGCTTCTGAATGAGCCTTCATTAACCTGGGACTCCTTGTTGAAAACTATAAGGCCTAGCAACACAGTGAGGTTGGGCCTCCCTGAAGACTGTCTCCTGCCCCACCACCACCACCCAGACCTTTGCTGGCATGTAGCCTGCTCACGCCAATGGTGGAGAAAGTGCCTGCTCTCATTCTCTCTTCAGTAAACCACTCTGTCTATATGGGAGAGTTTCAGATAGGAGTTAAATGGCTGGTCAATACTAACTCTCCTAAGCATACAGATCCTTCATTATTTGACAGGTATCTTTTGATGGAAACTCTGAGCCAGGCACTTTTCTTAAGTGTTAAGAATTATAGAGGTGAATAAGATATTGCTCCCAGGAAGTGTCTGTCCTGGTGTGAAGAGACAGGCAATGAACAATTTGGCAAATAAGGAAACCATCAGAGAAAAATGGATAAATATATCTATCTATATATAGATATAGATATAGATATAGATATAGAGATATACAGATATAGAGATATATAGAGAGATAGATATATAGATATTAGATATACATATATATATACATCACATCTTCTTTATCCATATACACATATATACATATATTTATACATATATATATATATACACATACACACACACACACACACACACACAAACACATATATATATATATCTCTCACATATATAATGAAATACTACTTGGTGGTGAAAAAGAATGAAATCTTGCCATTTGCAACAACATGGATGAAACTAGAGTGTATTATGCTAAGTGAACTAAGTCAGTCATAAAAAGACAGATATCATATGATTTCATTCATATGTGGAATTTGAGAAACACAATAGATGAACATAGGGGAAGGGAAGGAAAAATAAGATGAAAGAACAGAGGGAGGCAAACAATAAGAGACCCTTAAATACAGAGACTAAACTGAGGATTTCTAGAGGGTAGGTATGTGGGAGGATGGGTTAAATGGGTGATGGGTATCGAGGAAAGCACCTTTTGGTATGAGCACTGGGTGTCATATGAAAGAGATGAATCTCTGGGTTCTACTCCTGAAGCCAAGACTACACTGTATGTTAACTTGAATTTTAAAAAAAAGTGTACTGAAGAAAATTTAAATTAACTGTTTTGATAGAGTGACTGGGTGACTACTTTAGTTTGAGTCACCAAGGAAGGCCTTCTGAGGAGATTATATTTATCTAAATGACAAGAATGACAAATATTCCCTGGGAACTACTGTACTTAGAAACAAATTCAGGTTCTTTTTGTATGCTTCACCTCCCACCCCAATCCCATTCCAAGCATTTATTTACACCATGAAATTTGTAATCCCAGAAGCTAGAGCCAAAAAGGAACCTAGAAGTCTTCTTACTCTTATGCCATGATTTTAGACATGAGGAAAGAAAGAGCCAGAAAAGTGAAAAGAGCAGGTCATATAGCTAGTTAGGGGTGTGACTGGAAACTGTGGGCCCTGTCTTTCAGCCCACATTTTCCCCAGAATTCCAATTCCTTCCCCATTTATCTTAGTGTCCATCTCCTCATTGTAGAATATTTGCCCTGGTACCTGCCTCTCTGGAGTCCACATACACTAAATCTTCCCTGGACCACATGGGCCCTTTTAGAGTGGAATTAGAAATCCTGAGAAGACAGAAGGGTCTTGGGGGCTGGGGTAACAGTGGGAAAAAAAAGTATAACTTCCCACAACACAATTTCAGCACATCCTAGACATACTTTCGAGCTGTGCCTAGCTGCTGCCACCCCTCCCTGCTCACAAGTGAGCGCTAAGTGGTTCTACACCGGAGAGCCTCCTGGATGTGTGAACTCAATGGAGAATAAAGACATCTCTTCAGCAATGTTCCATGATTGAACCAAGCCAGTATGGAAATGTTATATTCTATGATCCCTGTCCCTCCCAAAATGCTTTACAAAACCATTAACCACAGAATTTCTTTAAATAGCAACCCCCTTTATACATTTACAGTATGATCTATGAAAAATCAATCTAGGTAAAGATTTTATCTCCCCTCTGCCCCCCAAACAGAGGTATTACACCAAAGGCAATAACATAAACTTGGATTCTTAATGATAGATTTTAGACTCGTGTATTATGTAATGGTTTTCATTCATTCAACACATACTTTTTGAAGTGCTGTACACAACACACTCTTCCAGGTTGCTCGGAGGACACGACAATATAAAGACAGCCTCTGCTCTTTAGAAGCATGCATACACACAACTTTAGCACAGGCTGTGCTATAACAGAGGTAGGGACAGATGCTACCCAGGACAGGGAATGTGAAAGATTATATGTCAAAGATCAGGGAAGAAGACTGTGACACAGTAACATTTTCATTGTGTTTCAAAGGGTGGTTAGGACTTGTGTAATTGGACAATCCATTCCAGAAAAAAAGCACACATCATGGCATGCTATACAGGAAGCAAGATGTACAGGGGAACATCTTAGAACAGAGAGAGCCCAATGTAGCTTGATTCTGAGATAGGAAACAGCAAAGGAGAGAAGACGGGTCTAAGAAGGCAGATGAGAGCCTTGAATGCAAGAATAAAGTTTGGACCCAATGCATAAACCACAGAAGTTTTGAGCAATATTTGGGCAGAAATAGAACATAATCAAAGTTGTCCCTTAGAAAGCTCATTCTCACAGCCATGTCCAGGGCTGATCTGAATGGATAAAGGAGTCCACCAAGAACAGGGAAGCCCATTAAAAAATATAAATATTGTGTGGTTCCTGGATCATATAAGGAGGAATAAATTCAATAGCTACAGTAAAGGTAGTATTGATAAGAAGGGAAGGTATCAAAATCCCAAAGAGGGTGTCTAGTTTTAGAAAGGGGTGGGGGTGGGGGTGGGGGTCACAGGACTCAGATTCAAGCCTCGAAAGGAGAAGTCAGAATGAATGTTAGTAAGGGGTATCTCTTTAAGGAAGAAGAGTTGTGAGATGCCCCATACTACAGGCAGTAATCATGAGTTAAAACTTACCCCTGCTGGACATCTCTGATTCATATGTGAAGCTTCAGTTATTAATAACTCCTTTTCTGGAGGTATACAGATGTGCCTGTTATACATGCGGTCCCAGAACACTTCTGAAATGATTATGTCTCTATAGCAGCAGTGAAAAGCAGCTTGATTGGGGTGAAGAAGCAGGAGTGCAGAAGAAAACTATTTTGAACAAATGATAACTCAGTACAGGGAAGGCAACTTTAATCAAGAACACAAGGAATAATCTAAGTCTGATGGCTGTGCCCTGATATAAGGAACTACATGATGGATTGAGGTCTTTCGATTTTAAGAATAAGGCCCTGGGTTTCCACTATCTGAGCCACATATGCTGTGTCACAGGTAAGCATTCACAAAACTACGTGTCCAGGGTTCTCTGACAAGATTGTGACTTTCAAGAAACTTATCTCTGGTCTCTTTTCCTGGTTCTTCTTTCTAGAAATATACAGTTTGGTTCCATTCCAGTCAGAGCCATGCTGACATCTAGAAGCTTGTTCTCAGCCACCTGGCTCAGAGAGTCTATAGAAATTGCCATAAATCAGTGTTTCCCAACATGTTTTACAGAATATGAATTTCACGAACAAAGGGGTCTCATAATAAAATAAATTTGGGAACTACTAGATTGAATCAAATTAAAGATGATCCTTTGCTATAGATACGACCTATCTAAACTTTCAAATGTTAATATGTTCTGGGAATCTCTCAGAATGAGAAATAGGAGGTAGCACCCCTCCAACCTTATTTACCTACAGAACCATTTTCAGCAGTGTCTCAAGGAACAAATGACCTGAAGAACATACAAGGGAAACACGAGTGCTAACAGCTCGTTATTACAAAAGCTGACATTATTCTCAGGAACATCTGTATTTAAGTGGGACTCAGGGATGACAATAAAAGTAAATACCTATTAAGTGTTTACTAAGTGCCAGGCACCTTCTTAAGTCCTTTACAAATATTAATATATTTAGTCCTCATAACACCCCTGTGATTGTGGTACTATTATTTTTTTCCCATTTTATAGATGAGGAAATTTGAGGCATAGAGTAGTTAAGAAACTTGTCCAGGGTCCTAAGTAGACAAGTTTGTGAGCAGAGGAGCTAAGAATTGAATGTAGGTAGTCAGGTACCCACAGAAATTAGTTTCTAATGATAGAGTCAGACACTGTGATCAGCCAGCAGTCGGACAGATCCTGAGAAGAGCCTTGCATGGCTAGCTTCTAATCATGGTACATTCAAACCTGTGTGCTTGTAAATTAGGTTTCATAGATCTCCCCAGTATACTGTGTTGGATACAACTTCTGAATTGTACCACTGATTTGATTTCTTCACCAAGTTATGTTATATTACACATGTATACTCTTCCATTAGAACAAAGTCATGATTCAGACAGCACCATAACCAATAAAAATGGTAATGCATAAAGAAGATAATCTGGTGGTTAAACCAAAGTAACAAGCAGATGAAGGTGCAAATTTGAAAAATGGTTTCTCGTGTGTTCTCAATGTATTAGCACTCTTACGTCCCAGCTCAGAGACCAAAACCAAGGTTTTGTTTTGATTTCCTTTAACATGTTGCAAGATTTTATATCCCTAATCCATCTATTTTGCTTGACAACTGCCAAATGCCCTCCCACTTCCTCTCCTTGTTCAGAAGGATCATCACCAGTTTTAGGAGCATCTGGTAGCCAACTTCACTGAAGAACAGATTTCTTCCCTCAAAAGTGACATTGATCACATACCTATTTAGCATGTTGGACTAGTAGGTTCTCTTCTCATACATTTTGTAACAACTGTTTTTTGGGCTCAGGGATGAAGCTGTGTTCAGATAGTATGTTGGAAGCAGCAGTGGTGAGAAAGGTAATAATCATCCATCCCTCCCTCCGGCAGGGAGGCCTAGTCCCATTCATCATAGGACACAGAGCTGAGCCCAGTGGGTAACTCCAAGGGCACTGTGTCTGTATCCCTGGTCACCAGACTAGGCACAATCCATGTGTAGCCATAGCCAGTCAGCACTGTTGGGTTAGCTACTTCAAAGATGTAGGTGGTTTCTTCTTTAGTTCAATAAAGAAGACTGATGGGATTTTGAAGTTTCCTGAGATGGCTCTAGATCTTAGAATTTTTATCATCCAGGGACATGTCCAGCAGGAGGACTTTCTCTAACTCTCAGCCTATTAAGCTGTTCTTCATGGTGCTACAAGTCTTGTTTACAAAACCCTGGTAGCCAGAGAAGTAGGTGGTGACGATAGAAAAGATGTATCAGTCATACTCTTCCATGATGTTGAGCATTACAGAAGCATGCTGTTCAACTGATGGGGCAAACAGGAAGAATATGAAGGATTCAGCTGAAAGGAGAGGGCAGATGGGCAGATAGATGATCCACAACACTGCACAGCTATCCTCCATCAATAATTACGTTGACTTTAAATAGTCTCAGCACAATGATGAAAATATAGACATTAGCAGAATAGAGTAAAAACCTTGATTTACTTATATGATGGCTATAGGAGCTTGACTTCAGGTCATTAAAGTTAAAAGTCCAGGGGCACCCTAGGTGGCTCAGTTGGTTAAGCCTCCAATTTCAGCTCAGGTCATGATCTCATAGTTCGTGAATTTGAGCCCCACATCGGGTACTGTGCTAAAATCTTGGAGCCTGGAGCCTGCTTTGGTTCTGTGTCTCTCTCTTTCTCTGCCCCTCCCCTGCTTGCACCCTGTCCCTCTCTCTCTCTCTCTCTCTGTCTCAAAAATAAGTGAACGTTAAAAAAATTAAGGTAAAAGGATAAACTATTAAAAATATATGCAATGAAAATACTAATAAAAAAGTAGGAGTGGCTATATTGATATTAGATAATGTATACTTCAAAGGAAATTACTGACAATAAAGGACATGGGATATTAATAAAAGATTCAGCTCACCAGAAAGATATAACAATCTTTAACGTTATGCAGCAAACTATAGTAATTTAAGCAAAAACATGAAGTAAAAACTGAGACTAGGAAGAAAAAGCAGATATATCCATAGTTATAGTTAGGGTCTTCCACTCCCTTTATTTATTAATAATAAAACCACTAGACAAATATTCCACAAAGATACAGAAAAGCTGAAAAATATCATCAGCCCCTGGATTATAAGTGACATTTATAAAAACACTCCATTGAACATCAGGATAGTATGCATTCTTTTCAAGACTGCATGGGACATATACCAAGATAGACTATATAATGAGCCATAATATTAATTAGTCAACTAATTATAAATAACTGACACCACACCAATATGTTTCTGAAAATAAATGACAGAAACATAATGGGAAAATCTTCAAACTCTTAGATATTAAACAACACACTTATAAATATTCATAGGTCAAAAGGAAGTCTCAAGGATAATAAAATATGTACATATTGAACTAAATATTAATGAAAACACAAAATATCAATACCTGGGGGACTAAGTGAAAGCAAGAATTAGAGGGAAATTTATAGCACTACATGCTTATATTAGAAAAACAAGGTCTCAACTCAATAATCTAAGCTTCCACTTTAATAAACTAGAAAAAGAACAAAATAAATCAAAAGTAAGCAGAGGAAAGGATATTATCTTATTTTAGAACAGAAATCAATGAAACTAAAAACAGATTATCAATGGAGAAAGTCCATCAAACTGAAAGCTGGTTCTTTGAAGTGATCAATAAAATTGATACTGATAAAAGAGAAAAAGCGAATTCCCAATACCAAGGATGAAAGAGGAGTATCTCTATAGACCATGCAGACATTGAAAGGGTAATAAGGGAATGCTATACAAAGCTACACACAAAAACTAGACAACATTGCAAGCAATTTTTTTAAACCATAAACTAATACAACTTATCCAACATAAATCTGAAGAGTCTTAAATTCATTAAAGTATTTGGATTAGTAACTAAATCCTTCCATAAAGGAAATCTCTAGTATCAGATGGTTTTACTGGTGAATTCTAACAAATATTTACAGAAAAGTTATCACCAATTCTACAATTTTTTCCATAAAATAGAAAAATAGGCTACATTTCACAACGCATTTTATGACACCAGCATTATCCTGATACAAAAACCAGATAGATACAGTACAAATAACAACAACAGAACTACTCACCTATGTCCTTTATGATCAAATCACAGCTTTAAAAATCTTCAGCAAAATATTATAAAACCAATTCCAACATTATACAAAAAAGAAAAATAATTGGGAGCCAATTTGACTTTGTTCCAGAATTCAAAGCTTGATCAGTATCCACAACTAATCAGAATAATCCACTATATCAATAGAATAGGAAGAAAAGTCAATGATCACATAGCAATTAAAAAAGAAAAAGCATTTGGCAAAATTTGATGCTTGTTCATGATAAAAACTCTGAAAATACAAAATCATCAAATCAATTCAGTAAAGGAAGAACAGTATTTTCAAGAAAATATGTTAGAGCAACTAAAATTAAAAGGACAAACGAAACCAAAACCAATCAAACAAACAAAAAAATCTTGAATGACATCTTAAGCCTCATATAAGAGTTACATAAAAAAGAATATAGATCTAAATGTAAAATGTAAAACTATACATTTTTTAAAAAATAGAAAATCTTTGTGATTTATGTTTTTTGGAATAAGCATTAGTACATAAAGAAAATATCTTTCCCTCTTCCTCAATATTTTCAAAGCACTTGTTTCCTTCCTGAAGTTTTACTACTATTATAATCTACAATAGTATGTTCACTGCTCTCACTCACAGGTGGGTGTTGTTTCCAGGGAAATCCTGTATTGGTTATCGCAACATTTCTGTCTTAGTCTGTTCTGTGTATTATGGCTGGGACTAGTGTGCTGTATGTATGTATATGTATGTACTCTGTGTGTGCGTGTGTGTGTGTGTGTGTGTGCATGCAAGTGCGTATGTTTTGTGGTGATACCAAACATAAGGAATGGAAACCAGAAGACTGAGGGTAAATAACCAAAAGAAGAGATTTGTGTGTTTTCTTCTCACTTTCACAATTATTCATTTCTGGAAAAAAACATCATTGCTGTTTGTTTTTTTTTTATTAGTCTAAATTTGTGTTTTACTTTTTCTTAAGTCCCAACCTTCCTTATGGAAAAGAAACAGTCTCTTCCAATCTTGAAAATCTCTGTACTGTAACATTTTACAAACACTAGACAATTTCACCACAAGGACATTGTCCTTTTTAAGTCAGGTAACTCACCATCCTGAGAAGCTCAGTAACTCTGGAAATAAATTTATGGCATAACAAATGTCCCTTACATTCCCAGTTGTAGAAATTCAAATTGAAACTCAAACTGTAAGGAATTTTTGACAATACCACCAAATAACATTGTGATGATATGTTTGTTGAAGACATAATTTTATTTTCTATTTTACTGAAAAAAGGTTAATATTTGTCCCTGAGAGGACTAATACATTAAATAGCCCCATGGTTTTTATATTCCTTCTTCTATACTCTTTAACAGGGAATAAAAAGAAATCAATTGATTGACAGATACACCAAATAAAAATATAAATATATAACAAACCATATATAGCATAGTGTAAACATGTATAATTTGTTATATATATTATATATATATGGAGAGAAAGAGAGAGGACTTTTATTGCTGCTCTTAAGCTTTTAGCTGAATGTAGCTTTATAAGCACAATAGCAGAGAGGGAACTACTCTGAATGATTCTTAGATAGTTATTATACAGAATGACCCCCATGTCGGGTCAGTGCAAATAAGAAAAAGCTTGGCTAGTCTTAACCTAGAAAGCTATAAAATATGTCAGATGGATGCCTCTCAAGTGTGCGATAAAAATGCATCTTCACTGCCGCTAGCAATATTGTCCCTGACCTCAGAGTATTATTGAAGAGAGACCCATTGAATGCTTTAATTTCCACATAAACTGCTGATCATGATGGTTCAGACATGCCAGATGGCAGTAGGAGTGATAAATGATATTGATGCCTCAGGAGAAATGAGCTAGTAAAATTATATTATATTCAGCTGGGATTTTAAAACATGCAATATAATTAAAATTGTTATTCCATAGCAAAATGTTACACCTCTTTATTTAATAGAGTGCTAGATAAGGAGACTAATGTGTGCATTTGTTTTGTAGAAGATGTTCTTTTCTAGTTTTAGATAGAAAGTTTCCAATGGAAAACTTCAGTGCAAAGGAAAGATCCCCTCTGTAAACTCTCAAATATGTTTGTCACAGAGCCTGGAGTTCGGAGCAAGGAGGGAAATTTGGGTGCATTCTGTCGCCTCAAATATAATAGAAGGAGGAATTATAACAAAGTCATTTAATAAGCCAAGAATCATTCTTTGAGAAATGCTGAGATGATTTTTTTTTTCCTGAATTAGTAGTGTGAGACTGTGATGTTCACATTAATTAAGGATCCGGTTGCTGTGCTAAAAGATTCTATCTAACAAGCAGATACTCATTTTTAAGTGAATGAAATAATGTATTTCGTACGTTTACTTTTGCTTAAATAGAGGCATCTATTTGAAAGCTTGTGGTAGCTGGAGTTGCCATTTTATTTTAGTTTCTCATTCAAGGAATGACTACAGAATTGCTTTCTTTAGTTCTTTCCCTAATTTCCCTCCCAACCTACTCTCCTACCCCCATCACAAATAAAAGTGAATGTAGGGGCACCTGGGTGGCTCAGTCAGTTAAGTGTCTGAGTCTTGGTTATGACTCAGGTCATAATCTCCTGGTTCATGGGTTCGAGCCCCACGTGGGGGTCTGTGCTGACAGTGTGGAGTCCTGCTTGGAATTCTCTCTCTTCCTCTCTCTCTGCCCTTCCCCTGTTCTCTGTCTCTGTCTCTGTCTCTCTCTCTCTCAAAAATAAATACACTTAAAAAAAGAATGTATCTAAAAATAAATAAGTGATTATATATTATGCAAATGTATATGGTACAGTTTTGTTTCCTATTAGGATTACATGAATAAAGTCTAGCAAATCAATAGCTGGCAGTTTGGAAAGCAGCTTTTTTTTTTTTTTTTTTTTTTTTACCTTCATAAAAAGTGTCAACCAAATACTGTCTACATAATTTTCACGGCCCAATGCAAAAGGAAAATGCATGCCTCTTGTTCAAAAAGTATAAAAAAATATGCCATTAAAAAATGTACTTAAAAAATACAAGTTTTTCCTGCCTTCTTTTTTCCGGTCTGTTTCTGACATTGTGTGTGTGTGTGTGTGTGTGTGTGTGTGTGTGCGCGCGCGCGCGCGCGCGCGTGTGTGTGTGCGTGCGTGTGTGTGTGCGCGCGCGCAATGCTATTTAATACTATCTCCCTTGGACAAAGGAATACTTGCAGAGTGAGTGTAGGCCCACAGAGATATGATGGACAGGGAACCACTCGGAACAGGCATGTGGCTCACCAACTGCCAAGTTCCCCTTCCCACGAGCCTCCAGACCCAGACTGTCATGTCCAGAGGGCAGGGAGGTCACTGCAGGTTTTGCCTCGTTTCCTCTGGTCTGTTGCCCAACTCACTGTGGCCAGATGAACCCAGAGATCGCAGCTTCCCATCTGGACTTAATGGCTTACAGGTGAGCAAGAGGGACTCTTCTGCTGAGTTGCCCACTGAATGCTGCATGGTGCTGATAGTCTCTACGTGTGGACAACCAGTGCTGGGCACCTGCAATTCAAGCCCATCCCTCCCATTCGTACACCTGTGCTTAGATCCCCAATATAGACACAGGCAACAACAGTTGTGAGAAAAAATCTTGGGGAAGAATCCAAGGGAGGCAGATAGCTAGGAGAGGGGTAAGTGCGCATCTGAAACCCTTCGCAAGGAGTCAATGAGGAAGCTCAGGCTTGATGTTCTAAGTGTTGCTCCATTGGGCTTCATTCACAGGACAAAATAAAACAAAATCATCAAAGGTAGAATTATTAAAATTTCCAAGGTGAAGATCACTGAGCATGAAACCCAAAGCAGACAGCCCTTCTAGCTTCGGACTCTGTGTGACTGCTCCAGTCCGTTGTTCATGCAGCCATCTTGGTCAATACTTCTTAAGATACTTAAAGAAGTGTAATGGCTTATGTGAATTTACCAGATTGAAAACATTATACCATGAAATGTAATTGCATAACCCTCCAACTTTCAATTTAGTAACAAGAATGATTTCAGGCTTTAAGATGTAATTTTTATATTTTCAGTGTATTCAACAAAATAAAAATTTCAGACTCTGGAAAAAATATATTCATTCACATAGCAGATGTTAATAGCCAAGACCCTACAACTCAGACCTTTTTTTTGGGGGGGGGAGGATGGCAATAATAATAATTAGCATTTAATCTCTAGTAAATATCAAATCTCACAATCAGACCTAACACTGTGGTTTGATTGTACTTAGGAATTTTGTAAGATATCCTGAGTGTAGCCATCCAAGAAATAAGCACATCATGAAGCAAAGACATCATTACTGCATTGTTTAAAGAATGACAAAGGCTTCAATTTATTCAGTCTTGAAGTTGTTCTGCTCTTTGTTCATCTGGCTGTGACTGAACCTTAATGCACATCCTAGGATGGGTAGGCGCTGTTGTAAATGAAAATTCCTCCTGACTACCTATCTTCACCTTCACTGCACCACTACCCAGATCAAATGAATCATGTGAATGAGAGCAATGCAGTGTAATTGAAATGTGATCAAATTATATGAAATGCAAATCACCGACTCCAAACAAATGTTCCTTAATCCTAGGATGATCACTCCAAATTGTTGAGACAGCTAATTAGAGAATCCCTTAAACTGGAGACCAGTTAATTCTAGGATCTGGAAAACTTCAGCAAGAGTAAAGAACAGTATTTTAACTTTTAATGCATACGGTGTCATGTTCCTGGAGGGGTCTTTAGGTCATTATGCATTTCAGTAAGCAATTAAAAAGAAAAGAAAAGAAAAAAACATTGAGGAACAGATAGAATTAACTTTAGTAATATACTGTTTCTTATATATTGAAATTCGTTTAGTTTGTAGCAAACCATCACTTAATAAAATAGTTCTTGAAATAAGGAGTAATGTGAAAACAATCTTTGCTTTGATAGGAAACTTTAAATTTAGAGCTACACTTTTAGAGAACAAGCACATCTTTTACTGACCAACTGCCTTCACTGCCTTCTAGTTTGAAAAAAAAAAAACAAACCTAGTAGATATTTCGGGAAAATTATGAGAATTTGGTATGATAACTCCATTTTTCTGCTTCAGGAAAGCATTATCCCATTAATGAAAGAAATACTTCTATGCTCAGAACTTATGAGACTTTTAAGAACTATGTTTCAGATAGAATTACAAAATTTTTCACATTTTAGCTTTATAATAGTTGCAAAGGGTAGATATGGCCAATAAGTACAAATTTGATTCACCATATAGAACATACTTAGAAGAAAGATATGATTACCCATATAGAACATATTTAAAATTTGTGAAAATATTAATCATTCTCAATTCTAGAATCAGGTCTTTGAAGCCACAGTTATTCACAAATATTGTCACTAAAAATGAACATATTTATAATTCAGATTTGAGGTATTTTATTAACTTTGAGGTTTTTCACTTGCAATTCTTACAGTTTTATTGTGGTTCTACAAAAAACATTTTATTCTTTGAATCAAGGTAATTAACCACATATGAAGAAATAAGTTACATTTGAACCCATTTCTTCTCTTAAAAATAAAGTGATTTATTCTGGCAATCACCATTACAAAAATATCCATTCTATACATATTTGACAGTAATAATTATATTATTAAACACACAGTTTTACAAAAATATACATGGCTGCATAAGGTATAGTAGGATTTTCTTTGAGCACTCTGGAATCGGTATGTTTATTACAATAGCATATATAAGACTCAATACAGGTGCTTAAGTCAATGCACCAAGCTGCCACATCTAGACTGAGTTGCAGTCTAGATATATGGAATATTTTATTTCTTATATTTATTGTAAGTTTCAGGTGCACAACATTATAATTTGACATTTGCATACACAGCACAGTGATCACCCCTCAAAATCTAGTTACCATCAATCACCCTACAATTGAACCCCTTCACCCATCTTGCTCAACCCCCAATCCCCTTCCTTCTGGTTAACCACCAATCTATTCTCTGTATGTATGCTTTGTTTTTGTTTTTTTAGATTCCACATATGAGTGAAATCATACATTATTTGTCTTTCTCCTTCTGAATGATTTCATTTAGCATAATATCCTCAAGTTCCAACCATATTGTTGCAAATAGCAAGACTTCATTATTTGTTATAGCTAGTAATATTCATGAATCATACAAATATGATTCATGAATCATGAATTATAAATATGTGTAATTTTAGTGACAATATTTGTGAATAGCTCTGTGGCTTCAAAGATCTGATTCTAGAATTGAGAATGATTAATATTTTCACAAATTACAAATATGTTCTTTATATCATATAGAACATATATATATACATATATATACATATATATACACACATATGTATGTATGTATGTGTGTGTATATATATATATATATATATATATATATATATATATATATATATATATCTTCTGTATCCATTCATCCATTGATGGGCACTTAGATTGCTTCCATATCTTGGCTTTATTTTATTTTATTTTATTTTATTTTATTTTATTTTATTTTATTTTATTTATTTTGGAAAGACAGAGAGCATGAGCCAGGGAGAGGGGCTCAGGGAGAGGGAGAGAGAGAATATTAAGCAGGCTTCATGTTCATCATGGAGTCTGATGAGGGGCTTGATCCCACAACCCTGGGATCATGGCCTGAGGCAAAATCAAGAGTTGAGGGACACCAGAGTGGCTCAGTCAGTTAAGTGTCCAACTTCAGCTCAGGTCATGATTTCAGGGTTCATGAGCTCAAGCCCCACATCGGGCTCTGTGAGGACAGTGTGGAGCCAGAAGTCTGCTTTGGATTCTGTGTGTCTCTCTGTCCCTCCCCTGCTCTTTCTCTGTCTCTCTGTCTCTCACTCAAAAATAAACAAACATTAAAAATTAAAAAAAAAAAAGAGTCAAATACTCAACTGACTGAACCACTCAGGTACCTCTATATCACATCTTTTTTATCCATTCATTTACTGATGGACACTTAGGTTGCTTCCATGTCTTGGCTTTGTAAAAAATATTGCAATAAACATGAAGGTTTATATCTTTTTTTTAATGTTTATTTCTTTATTTTGAGAGAGAGAGAGTGAGGGAGAGGCAGAGAGACAGTTAGAGAGAGAATCCCAAGCAGTCTCCATACTGTCAGTGTCAGCCTGATGCAGGGCTCAGTCTCATAATTGTGAGACCATGACCTGAGCTGAAATCAAGAGTTAGATGCTTAACCAACTAAGCCACCAAAGCACTCCTATATATCTTTTTAAATTAGTGTTTTCATATTCTTTAGATAATACCAGCAACTATATCATATGGTAGTTCTATTAATATTTTCTTTGAGTAAGCTCTAGACCCAACATGGGGCTTGAACTCATGACCCCAAAATCAAGGGTTACATGCTCTACTGACTGAGCCAACCAGGCACCCCTCTATTTTCAATTTTTTGAGGAACATCCATACTGGTTTTCATAGTAGTTACACCAATGTACATTCCCACCAACAGTATAGGAGGGTTCCCTTTTCTCCAAATCCTCTCCAAGACTTGTTAACTCCTGTCTTTTTGATAATAGCCATTCTAACAGGTGTGAGGTAATGTCTCACTGTAATTTTGATTTGCATTTCCCTAATAATTCCCTTAATAACTGAACAGTTCATTTTTATTCTCAATGCTTGTCACATTTTAGCATTTCTTTTTTTATTTTTTATTTATTTGAGAGAGAGAGAGAAAGAGGGGGAAAGACAGAGAAAGACCGAATGTTAGGCAGGCTCCATGCTTAGTGTGGACTCAATGTGTGTGCGCTTAACGCAGGGCTCAATCTCACAAACCAGGGATCATGACCTGAGTCAAAATCAAGAGTCAGATGCTCAACCAAGCCACCCAGACACCCAAGTTTTAGCATTTATTTATTTTTTATTTTTTAATAGATATTCAATTTTTTAACATTTATTTATTTTTGGAGAGACAGAGCATGAGTGGGGGAGAGGCAGAGAGAGAGAGGGAGACACAGAATCTGAAGCAGGCTCCAGTCTCTGAGCTGTTGGCACAGAGCCTGATGTGGGGCTTGAATCCACGAACCATGAGATCATGACCTGAGCCAAAGTTGGATGCTCAACCGACTGAGTTACCCAGGTGCCCCCAAGTTTTAGCATTTTAAAGGAGAAACTATCTCTTGAGATGAATGTGAAATGGTTTTCCTTAAAATATATTGATGGAAATATACTGAACAGAGAGATCAAGCAAATGATCCATCCCTTAATATTAGCTTCCCCTTTACTATACCCTAATGATAAATTTACTGAAATAATATGAAGTTATTGAATATCACATCTGTGGGATATGCATTAATATTGCTGAAATGAATATTTAATTAAATACAAGTGTGCTATATAATATTTTATGAATAAGTGGTTGTATTTCTATGTATGAGATCTCCAATTATTTCACAGATTATTTCTTTATTGTTTTCATTTTATAAACATTTAAGAATCATCAAAATGTTAAATATTTTTATATTCCATTACTTCCATGCCATCAACCTGGAAAGTATAGTTTGATTTCTATAAATGATAACATGTTAGGTTGAGTTGTATTTTGTAACAATAAGAAGAGGCTGTATCTTCTGATATCCTTCTTTTCTGCCAAGTTATCATGATGATCTTTTTATACTCTTACTATGGGGGGACAGTTCTCCATAGGACTCTCATGTCTTTGCACACCTCAGCAAAGGCATTAACAACTTTTATTATTACTACTATTGACTGTATTTTCAAGAATATTTGTATAATATATCTCTTGGAAGACAGAGATAGCTTTTCCTTATTTGTTTCAGAATAATAGATAATAAATATAATGTTTCTTTTGGGAGAAATTTTGGACAGGTTTGCTACCAGCCTCCTCATTAAGTTTAGAGGGTTGCTGAGCACAAGGTCCTTAGCTGTGACACATTCTCTGTGCATAGCATTCACCTTGGCCCACCTGCATAGTTCCATGGGACCTGAGGAGCAAGAGCAACTAATATGAATATGAAGCTTATGCTGCCGGCTGTACCATTACTGAATAAGTCTTTTGTCTCTGACCCAGAATTCTCTTGTCTTCTACCTATGAAACTGAGAACTGAAAACTCATTAGTTTTCAAGCAAGGTAAAATTCCAAACCCTTAACAATTCTTGAAACTTTTAAGATTCTACTTGTCTCCTAGAATAATTGTAGATTAAATTATAATAAACCATATTGAGATTGTGAAAAAGTGAGAATTAAAAATCTATAAATTTATTTTATTAAATGAAAATAATGTGAGTTAATGATACATTATTAAAATTACAAAGATATCTTACAAATACCTAATCCAGACATTTCATTATATAGAGAAAAATATTCAAAATTGTATGTCATAAAGCCAATGAATTAAAAAGATCAGAATAAACAATCATGATGTCTGATCTGATGTTATTTAAAATTATATTGATAAAATAAAAGGTCTCTGTTGAAGATTAAAGATGGCCAAAATTATTTGCTATTCCTCTGATATAGACCAGTCTAATATTCTTTCCCTGAATAGACTGGCCTTTGTGACTTGCCTGACCAAGAGAATATGTGAGTGTGAGTTTATGAACTTCCAAGGCTGGGTCAAAAGGGAGTCTTGAATCCTTTCCCTGGGCCCCTTGAAATGTTTATTCAAAGAGCCCTGATCTGCCTTCAAAGTTGTGTGGCTACCATATTACAGAGATCACAAGGAGATGCTAGAGACTGCATGGAAAGAGAGGGGTTTTGGCTGAGTTCATGCTTCCAGCCAGCCCTGCCAAGGCACCAGATATGTGAATGAAGCTACCTGGACCCTTCAGATTAGTATAAGAACCTGCTGAAGGCCATGAAGGGAACTTATTCACTATCATAGCACTCTAAATATCTACCACAGGAACTGAATCATATCAGCTGAGTCATACCAGTGTTCCTGTCCCCTAATATTGCGATATAATAAAATTTTGTTGTTTGAGATAATATTTTAGCATAGTTTGTTGCACAATAATAGATATCTGGAGCAGCCTCTAAATTTCCTTAAAAATACTATGCTTACCAGTACACCACTTTTGTTTAAAATGTTAAACATATAAAATAATATTGCTTTCCTTCTTTCCATCACTCTTTATCTCTTGGAAGCTTCCTGCTCTCTTTTTAAAAATAATCACATTATATATCAGAATAATATGTAGAAATAATAACTTCCCTTAAGGCTAAACTCTGCCTTAAGTGAATTTTTATGATTATAAATTTCTGAATAATAGGGCTTATTATACAATTGCTAATAAATTCTTAAATTTATCAGGCCTCCTTGGAAGTATTTTTTTTAATTTATAAATAGACCTTTATTAATTAAAATTCGAAACGTGTGAAATTTGTTTTTTTATCTTATGTATGAGTAAGAATAAAACATTTTTTAATTGAGTCATTTTGATTTTTAAGCTAAATACATTACCTATGCATTAGTAGTCAAAGGTCAAATGCCTTGGCATTTGCTTCTTTTTTTTTTTTTTTTTTTTTTTTTTTTTGGACACAGGCTAACATCCACTTGTGATCTTCATAAGACAATGGACAAAAGTGAGTTTACACAGTATATCTAATTTTGTTTAATGTTTATTTACTTTTGATAGAGAGAGAGAGAATGGGGGAAGTGCAGAGAGAGAGGGAGACACAGAACTCGAAGCAGGCTCCAGGCTCTGAGCAGTCAGTGCAGAGCGTGACGCGGTGCTTGAACTCACAGACTCACGGATCAGGAGATCATGACCTGAGCTGAAGTCGGCCACTCAACTGAATGAGCCACCCAGGCACCCCCTACACAGCATATCTAGACTGAGGTACTGTCTTCATGAGGGCAGTTTAAAGTAGGAAATAATTTTCTTTAATTCATCTTTTTTTAACAGATCATATCTAATAAATGAAATACTCTTTTAAATGTGAATATTTGTAAAAAATTTAGCAAGAGAGCTCATTGACCTATATTTCCTTTAGATGCAGAGGTTCTTATAATGATAAAAGAATGCATTTTTGGTGAACTGAAGGATTAACAGATCTAATATATGGCTTTGTGACTTTCTTGTAGCTTCTGGTATACCAGGAGGATTTGCTCCTTGGTCAATTCTCTTGGAGATATGAATTCAAAAGAAATCGTAGGATTTTTCTTTTACCAGGTCCAATATAAATGCTAATATAGCTGAGGACTATTACTGAAACAAACACTACCTTCTTATTGAGGTTTATAAAAAAATGAGTAACCAGCATTGATGATTTGCAACTACCCCCAAGAATGGTCGTAAGTCCTGTATACCCAAGTAAGCTATGTAACTAGTGAGTGATGTCTATCTGAGAGGTCATGGGTCTAGCTGTTTATAAGGCCTGAGAGGATTTAGTGAAGGCTTCCCTGAACTGGCTCATGTCCACTCTGATTCTTCTCTATTGGTTATGCATCGTAAGTGTAGAATTTCTACAAAATCAAAAGATGTACCTGTGAGTCATGAAATTTCTGCCGTGTAGATGCTGTGCATGCTGTTGTTTCCAGTAAACAGGTACCTAAATTTAGTGTTGAGTCAGATCTTCTGTGTCTTGTGTGTTTCATTTTTAATCTACGCGTAAAATCATTGGTGCTATTTGGGGTGCCTGGGTGGCTCAGTCGGTTAAGTGTCCATTTTGGCTCAGGTCATGATCCCCCGGTTTGTGAGTTTGAGCCCCTTGTTGGGCTCTGTGCTGACAGCTCGGAGCCTGGAGCCTGCTTTGGATTCTGTGTCTCCTTCTCTCTCTCCCCCTCCCCCACTTGTGCTCTATCAAAAATATATAAATGTAAAAATTATTTTTTTAAATCATTGGTGCTATTTAAACAATATTAGACAAAAATGTTGTCTAATTATTGTATTGCATAGGTAATTTAAGATCATTCTGGTTCTAGAATCACAAAGGAAGATAACAGAAGTAGGAAAAAAACAAATAAAATTAAAGAGAAATTGGGTATCTAATGTCTAATGATGCAGTTTTTCTATTTACTTTATCGATATACCAGATTTTGCCCTTTGAATGTCAAATCAATCTTTAATTCCTGGGATAATCTTCTTGGTCATAAAGTAGTGTCTACATAGTGCTAAATGTGTTTTGCTAATTTTAGTTTAAGCTTCTGCATCTAGGTTTATGAATGTTATTGATCTGTACTTTCTTTTCTTGTAATGCTCTTATCAAGTTTTAGAATCATAATTAAAATATGCTGAAAACTGTTTCCACTTACTAATGATAGGACATAATTAGTGTAAGCTTGGAATTAGTTCTTCCTTAAATATTTAGTAATAATCACTAGTGGAGTCCCACAATCCCAGAGTTTCTTTTGGGAAAATTTTAATTCATGAATAATTCCTTTAACAGACAGAGGAGTACTCATTTTATTCATTTTTCTTCTATCAGTCTCAATAAATTGTTTTTTCTAGGAATTGTTGCACTTTTTACATTTTAAAATTTAAATCCTTTCATTATATTTTAATATATGCTGAATTTCTGATGATATCACATTGTTAATTTTGATAATTTGAAGATGCTATTGTCTTGCTTTGATTGGTATTTCTAGGAGTTTATCAATTTTATTACTTTTTAAAATAATTAACTTTTATCCATTTTGATTTTCTCTAATACAAAGTGATTCCGAATGCCATTAACTTTTCCTTTTTTTTCCTACTTTATTCTCTCCTATTTCCTTTAGGCTTAAATATTTTTTTCTCTCTTAAATTCTTGACTTGTATACTTAGATCTTTCATTTTGAATTTTTATTCTTTTTAAGTTACATATTTAACATACAAATTTCATTCCAAGATCAGCTTCAGCTGATGATGATCTTAATGATAAGATATTAATCTTTTTTAAACTAGAATTCATTCCAAGCACAAGGCTTGAACTCAGGACACTGAGATCTAGGCCCAGAATTGAGACTAAGAATCAGACCCTTACTTGACTGACTCACCCAAGCACACTAATATGTTTAATTTTAATACACTAACAATATTTTCATTGTAATTTCTTCTCTAATCCATGTGTTATCTAGATATATGTTGATTTGATTTAGGACTCAGCATATGGTTAATTTTCATAAAACTAAGTACATTTAAGATTGCAAAGAATATGTAACCTGTTCTATACATGTCAATTAGGCCAGATGTACTTGGAGTTTAATTCAAGTATTTTCTTTTTCTCTCTCATTTTTTCTTATGATTCTATAAGTTACTAAAAATGCACGTTAAGAAGTTCCCACTGTTAATGCAGTAATTTAATCAATCATTGTTTAGATGAATACAGACTTAGGATTATTTTATTTTCCTGGTGGATTGATCATTTTATCATTATGCAACATCTTTCTTTATATCTAGCAAAGTTGCTCCCTTAAAGGTTAGCAGTAGTATAGATTCAATAATTTGGGGAAGTAATTTTAGCATTATATATTTTCTATACTTTAATTTGTTTTACCCATATTTTTGTTTCAGTTTTGTACTTAACAAGGAGCATATATTTTGGCTGGTTTTTTTTTTTAAGTAATTGTATCTGAAAGTCTTTGCACTTATGCTACTTATTCCATTTATAGTAAATTTAATTAAGAACTTATTTTTGGCTTAGATCTACCATAAAAATCCTTCTCTTTGCTCCTTTTTCTCTTTTCCTTATTATTTTACTTTATTTCACTTTTTATTTACATTATTTAACTTAGAGTTATTTTTTATCCCATTTTTCATCTCAATACATTTGTAAAATATAAATTATTTATTATTTTATACGTATCCTAGAAATTACAATAGGCATCCTTGGCTTATTAAAATCTAATACATCTTTTTATTTTTTCCATGCTAAAGACAATGAAAGGATCTTGTATTTTAATCTGATTTATCCTCCATTGCCATTTTTCTATTGAAGTTATATATTTTAAAAAGGCAAGTAATATTATTATTATTATTATTATTATATGTAACCCACATTTTTTTCATTACTATCTTTTCCTTCAAACATCTCTGTGCTTCCATATGGAACAATTTTCCTTTTTCATGAAGAGCTTGCTTTAATGATTCCTTTAACATAATTTTCCTGATGTCAAATTTTCTCAATTTCTGTTTGAAATATTTGCACTTTCATATTTGGAGAATATGGCAGATTTTTATTTTAGTGCCTTGAAAATGTTATTCATTTTTTTTCTTTTCTCTCTCTCTCTCCCTGCATACACACACACACACACACACACACACACACACACACACCACACCACACCACATACACATATATATATACATACATATTTTTTTTCTGTTAAAAAGGATGCTGCTGTACTTTTGTTTGTTTGTCTTCTCCCAAGATCTGCTCATCATCTTTTGTTTCCTGCAGTTTTAGTATGATGCTCTAGATATGTTTGATTTAGTATTTATCTTGCTCTGGGTTCATACTGGTTCCCTTTTTGGTAGCTTGAGATCTTTTAGCAGCTTTGGTTGTCTATTGATGATTATCACTTAATTTATCACTCTGCTTCATCTTCTGTAATTTCTCCTCTTTGAGTCCTAGTTATATATATTCAATAACTTTTCACTATCCTACATTTCTCTTAAGCACTTTATTTTCTCTTTTCTTGGTGCTTCTCTCTGAATGTTTTATATTATTTTCAAATTTTCTAATCCTTCATCTGTGGTATTGAATACATAAACTCAGTTTTATATTGAAGCTATTTTAATTTACAGTTTGGAGATACACACACACACACATATATATACACGTACATATATATGTATACATACACATATACACACATATATACATACATATATTATTTAGGTATAATTGACATATAACAACATTATATCAGTTTCCAGTCTATAACATAATGATTTAATATTTGTGTATATTACAAGTGATCACCACAATAAGTTTGGTTAATCTGATTATTTTTTATAGATTTTTACTCTCTGCTGAAATTCTCCATTTTGCCTATTGTAGTTAAGGCAATGACTTCTTTAAGGCTGATATATAGACGTTTTTAGCCTACATTCCTTGGAATTGAGAATTCTAGGCTTTAAATTTATTTTATTTATTTTCTTCATTGAGTACTTTTTCCAGGGCAATCAGAGACAGATATCTTAATTTCCATTGTTGCTATAGTAATTAAGTGCCACAGGCAAGTATCTTTCTAATGTTTTGTCATCAGTGAGCATGCCATTTTATAACAGTATAGGTTATGATTTAAGTAACCATGATGCCACTCCATGCAATGAATTATGAGCATCTCATCTCTCCCCTGCAAGAAAACTTAGTGCCAGAATCTCAATTTGAGGGACTATTTCCTGGGGCTACTCTCATTTCCAATTAGTTAAGCTTAACAGGACACAAATGGCCCACATAAGGGTTTACTTGAAGAAAGTTTAATAAACGAAATGTTCTCAGAGGTGTGGACACTGTTAAGGAAACAAATAGTGACACAGGACATAGGTATCAAGCAACTGTGAGGAACCATTATCACTACCAATAGGATCATTCATTGTCCAAATAGTCCGGGGTCACATACCAGCTCAGTGAGTCAGAAATTGAGGTGCAAACATGGGTGGTTCCCTGTAAACTTCAGGTGAGCCTTAGCAAGCATGATCATACAGACATCTCTGTTGAAGTTATCCACCTTATCTTGATAAAGATAGAAAGACAATACTCACAGCCATTTAACTTTGTAGGTCTACCATGAGAAATCAAAATCCCAAAACGTGGAGTAATTGAGCTAGGTTATGTCATTACACATGTGCACACACACACACACACACACACACACACACACACACACTCACACATTTACTGCATGCCTCTTTGGGCAAGTCACTGCATTAGGTGTGTACTAGTGTACGTATTTACTTTTGTCATTTTCATATTTTCTACAATGAATACATATTAACTTTGCAATTCAAAAATTTTTTCTCATTGTCCAAAAAAATTTAAATGAGTGTTACTTTGATTATCATATGATAGGTCATTGAAAAGAGAGGCTCCAAGAATGAGAAGGTGTTTTAGATTAATCTCAAAGAGTATGCAAGATTTGAAAATGAAAAGTAGAAGGAAGGTCATCATATATAGACAGAAAACCTGAAGAAAATACATGCAAATAATAGAGCACACAGAAATATATATATTTCCTGTCATATATATATGACAGGTTACTGCAATCAATCAAAAAACAAAGAACAAAGCACGGCTGTGATGTCATGTGGTTTGCTAAAGTTTTGTCTATTTTTAAACATTTGAATTAGCTCTTTACATTGAATTTACATCTTTTCATCATTGTGCCATATGAGGCTTGTGTGGTGTCTAGCATACCATAAATGTGCAGTCATTATTTATTTCATGAAGGGATTTGAGTCCTGATCCCTTTGTCTATCTAGAGACCTGCAGTACCAAATGATCTGCTTATATCCTGTTACATCTCCATACTTGGCACCTCCCTGAGCCTCAGCTGTTTTTTTGATGTTCTATTGCCTGCCTGACTTAGTTATAGGAGTGTTCTTGCCAACTTCACTCACTGAGACAACAAAAGTTCCCTGCGGTGAACAGTTTAATCAATAATCTGGCTTTTATTTTTACCAATGTCAAGCATCCCTTAATTTTTAATATATGGGCATTGTCTTGGAAACAGAGACTAAAGATGTCATCTTTTCCCACTGAGTTATGTTTAAACTATGTAAGTTCCCTTAGATAGAGGTCTCCCAGAAAAAAATGAAACCAATTCTACATGAATCCACTGACAATGGACAAAACTAGATTGAATCTACTATTAGTGAAAGTGTGCAAATTAGTAGACTACTTGATAATACAAATGAAAGAAGGCAATTGTGGAGAATAGAATAAGCTAAAAATTAAACTGTACTGCCATTTTTCGCCATTTCTCATTATAGTTATCCAGTTTCTTATAAAAATGCCTGTTTTCAAAATTACAGTATGGTTGCTATGGTAATATGCACTTTATAAAGCCTGTACAAAGGCTGTCTTCATTTCCACTGTGCCCTGAAATAATAAAGGCCATTATTAAAGTGGAGTTGCAAGAGTCTGAAAAAAAGAGTCTGGTGAGAGGGAAACAACGAAGGCGTTAAGCATTAAAAGCAAAATTTCAAAGATCTCATTAAGTATTTGTGGGTGCCTTGGGGTCATTCAATGATATTTTGGACAACTTACAGAGTCTTCCTGAGAGATTAAGTGTCGATGACTGATGATGAATTGTTCATTGATATTTGACAGCACTGACAGTTTACCTGTGTGATTTGGTAGTATTTTCTTTCACAAGAGATGAGTAAGTTAGAATCTCTGAGTTAAAATTTCAAACACAGCATATCCCTAAGGGCCTGAGTACTTTTCACACCCCCCCCCCATCTTTACCATTTTAGAGCTATACTTACTCTATAGCTATTTCTTTAAAATTAAAAAGAAATGATTTCTACTCTGCTTTACAGTAAAAATTATTCTGATGGACACAGACTGGAGATGAGGCACTCAGAGCATTATAAAACATGTCATGGCCTCAAAAGTCATTATCCCTTGTATGCACATTTGCCTCAAGATAACTTTGTTTTTCACTGATATTTGGGAAAGCAAGGTTTCAGATTGTAGCTGTTAGATTCATTCTGCTTAAGAGAGGCTGAAGAGCCTTTTGGAAGAGACCCTGAAAAATTTATAGCAGGATTGTCCTCTATCAAGAGCTTTCCTCAGAGGGAGCCCCACTGCAATTAAAATTGCTTCAGCTAGGATAGAGGCTCTCTCTCAATAGGCATTTTTAATTGGATAGATCTACTATGGCTCTATTTTCTATCATCTATCTGTCTACCCCATAAAGTAAGAGCTGCGAATACATTTGCAGAAAACAACAGAATTGACCAAAACATAAATTAGGATTCCACAGGCAATGCAGGGATAAGGGGATTATAGAAAACCTATGATTAACTGTTGTTTAAATTGAGGACATTTGGCATTCTTTATTTCAGTAATGATATAATCTATGCACGAAAAATTGTAAGTAGGAGAAAATAGAAGGTACTTTCAACATTTTTACTACATGCCCTCAAAAATTCATATTCGCTAACGTACTGGAATGTTGTAAGATTAATCTATAGCTTATATTTAGGTAAAATACTTTTGTATTCATATGTATGTTATAAATAAGTAATTTAGTTGGTTATTTAAACCTTCCCTATCATTTAAGAAACAGTGAGCTGTCCTTAGTAGACTAGTTGTATCAGACATTTCATGTCTTTATGAATTATGTGACTACACAAGTGTGTTTATTTTGAATCATGGTACAAATTCATATATAATTATTTGAGGTAAAAATATGTGGTAATCTACGCAGTTCCTTTCTGTATATGTATTCTCATAGATATCAAATATGGATAGGGACCTGAGGCTCTTTTTTGATTAAATTGAGTTAAATTGAGTCAAAATTTTCCTGGAGAAGTTCTCAAATAATTGATATTAAGTACAAACCATAGGAGATTGTCCACTTACAGATTATTATTATACAAGTATGTTGTATTTATGGCCCAATGCATCTTTAAGTCTATTTTCCTTTCTTCTCTTCTTTGTATTCAGTAATTCCTAATACTGAAGTACAGTTGGGACCCCGGGTGGCTCAGTCCGTTAAGCATCAGACTTTGGGTCAGATCATGATCTCACAGTTTCTGGTTTCAAGCCCGGCGTCTGGCTGTGCTGACAGCCCAGAGCTTGGAGCTTGCTTCAGATTCTGCTTCTTTTCTACCCCTTCCCTGCCTGTGCTCTCTCTCTCTCTGTCTCTCAAAAATAAAAAATTAAAAAAAAAGTTTTTTCAATGAGTTATAAGCAAGTCCTACTGGTAGAATACATTGCTTGTGCTGAGTATCGCATCCAGAGCAATTGTTATATTTTATTATAAGAACTAATTTCTGTTGATTTGTTTCTACCCTTTTGTTCATCAGAGTTGTGGAATTCTAAGCTTCTGAGTTCATTAAATAATATATTTGGAAGTGTTTTTTTATATTGTAAAAATGTTTACAGATATAAAGTAATGTGTATGTTCCATTGCTGATGAGGAGTGCATGTCTCATAGAGTGACAATTCTATGGTACCTGTAACTGCATTGTTGCTGTTTATATCATCTTAGGTGAACTATTAGGTCACCTAATGAAGTTTGATATATAAATTCAGATTTTGTTCAGTAGTGTTCACCAATAGGAGAATTTTTAGATGATCAGAAATTATTCTGATGCTGATATTCCTGACCACATCCAGGTCTATTATATTACATTTTTCTACTCTTATGACTGGTCAGGAATACCTATTACACAAAAATTTTCAGGGGTTGGTTATTCTCTCCTATAAACTGAATACGTTGATAGCTGCCAGAGAAAATATTTGCTGGGATCCAACACTTTCTCATTTGATAGCTATTCCCTATATTCCTCCATTATGACATGCATCGTCAAGGTTAACTCCACTTCATAAGCTGAAACATTAAATCACATTGTACTAAACAACTGATAACACCATTCTAAACTTATACTAATCAGAACTAATTTTTCTTATGTTGTCTGTTTTTCTCTCTTGGTCTAGCTTAGTGCTTTCCCTTGCATTTAATTAAGTCACCTGCATGTGATCCTAACATGAATTTATATTTGATTATTAAGAAAAGAATCTTGCTCTTTTGTGCTCTGTACAGAGAGATGTGAGTCTTGGGTCCTATCTTCAGCCTTCACTCTACCTTGATGAATTTGTTTGGAAGGCTTATGCTACCTCTGTGAACTTCCCTTTTTTCTTTCATTAAAACCTATCCTGACTGCATATTTTAATCTCAGAGCTCTTAAAAATTCATTATTTATGAAAGGCTTTGAGGTATTTGGGAGAAAGATTTACTATTTGTAGTGATGCTGAAAATAATATGTACTGTGTTATTTAGTACACATTAAGCTCTCTGACTTTTATGTATTATATAAAACATATCAAAGTATGTATTACCTTGGGCAGATTCGAGTGGTTTTAGGAAGTGTTGGGTTATCAGGCAAAGGAATAGTAGTGATCCAGCAAAGTGTTCCACTTTGGAAATACCTGAACCATTCATTTTCTTATCCTTTAAGGAGTTTATATATCAAGATGACATATTTCAAGGATACTTATAACATCTAATGGAAAATTTGCAGGTATTGCAAGTATGATAAAAACAGAAGGAAGTACATTTATTTCTCATTCTACCAACTAAAAGTTACACGCAGACTTTAACAGATTTATCAAATTTTCATAATTTAATATCCATGTGATATTATCTGTGCACTCATATCATCAAATACATTTTCCATTGAATTTAGGGTCAGTATAACTTCTATTAACAGGTCTGATCAACCTCATTGTTGCTGTGAAAAAGTCTGATGATAATCTATTTTTCCCTTTATAAGTTGCATGCTCTTTTTTTCTAAGTGTTCCCAAAACATAGTCTCTCTCCTTTTATTATTATTTTTTTTAAGGTTCAACAATTTTTTTAGAATATGCTTTGGTGCTGACTAAAGCCAATCTTCTCATGGCACACACACACATTTTTCTCAATATGTAGTTTCAATTTTTTTTAATTGTTCTAGCTTCAGGATTTTTTTATCTTATAGCTTTTAGTATATATTCTATTTTCTTGCTTTGGTTTTTATGATTTTTCTTATCTATATTTTAATTTCTTATGTATGTTTTCAATATCTTGCCCATTTTCCTTTTAAATCTTTTTTTCTCTTCCTTCAATTTTTATGGATATTTTAATTTTTCTTATTTTTTATTTTGTCTGAAGGCATTAATTAATTGTTGCTCCTGTTTCTGTATTCTTTCTTTAGTATTCATTTCTGAAACATTTTTCTATTGTTTCTAATTCTTTCTTGAGTTCTGTGATCTCAATTCTCAGTCTAGTTCTAATTTATGTTGCTCTTTCATGTTTATATTATTTTATTAATGTCTTTTAGTTTTTTTAATATAGTAGGTTATGGTTTTGATATATTTTGGGGACTTGTCTTTCTGGCATGCTTTCCTTGCCTGTAGGGATATTATTTTGTACTTTATTCTCTTTATTCTTATAATAACTTTTCATGGGATTTGATATCTATGCTTCTATTTATTTTTTTTCTTTTTTCTTTTTTTTTTCATTTTTAGGTGAAATTAGTATTCCTGAGCTTTATAATACAGCCAAGTTAAGGAAAGCTTTTCTATCTTCCCAGAGGTTATGCTTCTGATGTTTTGTACAGTGTTCAGCAATATGATGATGCCTTGCTTTTCTGTAAAATCCTGGTTCTCTTTGTCTCCCCAATTTTGACATGGACATCTTCTTTTATTCATCTCTGTCTTGTACAATTTTGACTTTACTTTATGCATTACTCCTCAGAGTGGGGCCTTGTCCCAGAAGAAAACCTTTGCAGGTCAGTTTTGAGAGTGACTGCATGACTCCATGTCCTTCAGGCCTTCTTACTGCCAGTACCTCCATTGACTCTGACCTGGAGAGAGCAAGCCTCCAATTTCAGTTGCTCTTCTGCAGTCAGGCATCTGTGGTTTTCACAGAATCCATGTTGTCTCTTCTGAGGTCTGCTGATCTTTCGTCAGATACTGTTCACATGACTTCTTCCCACACATACAGGACTGTAACCAACTGACTGAATTTGGGGGTTGGTGGGGATGCCTTTTTACCTAGTTTGGCTGTAAATGTCATCTGTAGATATTTGGTTTTGCAATCTATTTGACCCTCAGTTGTTTTTGGAGAGTTGGAAAATACATACTATTGTCATTGCCATCTTCCCAGAATCCCAGTTATTTAAAATACATATATATGTATTTATATATATATATATATATATATATATATATGCATATGTGTATATATATACACACATATACATATAAATACATATATATGTATACATATATACATATATATACACATATTATACACATATATACATATATATGTATTTATATAATTTCCAGAGGGAAAAAATGCACATGATATTTAGCTTTATGCATAGATTTACAAAGTAAATACACATGTGTTATCCGTACCCAGAAAAATAAATACTTTATTAGTTGAGGACTGTTAGCATATTCTCCATTTTTTTCCTTAGAAATCTTAATTGTTAACAATCTGAAAACAATAATCTGAGAACAGAACATTGATTGAGGTAATTATGATAGAGTTACATAGTAACTATATGTTTTTATGTTATTATTACTTTATTAAAATATGTATATATTTGTACTCCTCTCTCCCCAACTATATCACACTTACACACGGAAATACATGTGCTTGAGCTCATAAATGATGTCGTAAATTAAATTACTGGTCCCAATTCTTCATCCTTCCATTATTCACATCCTTAGCTAGTAACTTTGCAGTCCATCCTGCTAAAGGTACAAGAAACATATCGCTGCATCTTGACTTTCCACTTAGCTATTTGACTTACTTTGACCAATGAGGATGTTAGTTCATGGGCCACAAGAAAGAATTTAAAATGCACTTTTACACTTATATGTTTGTTCTTACACGCCACCATTCCCATCCTACCTGCCTAGCTAATTTGCTAGGCTCAGGAAAAATGCAAAAGACATGGAACAGAAACACCCCAAGTGACCTCCAGTGTGAAACCAGCCAAACCAGCTGACCTGTGAATTCAGGAGGAGAAAGAACTGCTTAATGTATATTTCAATGAGGATTTGAGATTATCAGTACTGTAACCTTATTATAGGAAATATAATAATATAGGAAATATAGGAAATATAATATATATTGCATAAATAATGCATAAATAAATATATATATAATTATATATATAATATATATTATATAATTAATATAATAATTATAGGAAATTCACATGTCAATGTGTTGGAGTTCTCAAATACAGTTTATGGTTTTTGCCTGATATGATTGGTTGTTTTTAATAATTACTGAAATATGTGCTGCTCTTTATATTTTTATGGTTTCTTCATAATTGCTTTAGGTGGTTTTCTCTTTTTGATTTAGCTGGATATTATTTAGCTAATTTCTTTTTTTCTTCTAATGCGTGTATTTAAGGCCATAGATTTCATTTTGAATATTTTTTGGTTGCATATCACATATATACCTTCAGCTTTTATTTTCTTATTTCTAAGTAGTCTGTAACTTAAAATTTTCCTTAACACGAGCATTAGTTAAGGAACTATATGTTTAATTTGCAAGTGTTATTTTATCTTTTATTTTTTTATTTTTAAATTTTTGGGGGGAATATTTTCCTTTAATAAATTCTTCTCTGCATTCGTTCTTTTTCTCATTTTTACCTCAAAAAGAGATATATTTTCAAAATTCTTTGTTCTTTCCTTCCTGGGTGGTTGATAAAATATTTATCAATGGTCTACTCAAAAGGAAATACTAATTTGGGTATGTATAAGCTCAGAGTTCTGAAATTTTTAAATTATTTACATTCTACTAGGGAAAACTTTTATGTACCTATTTTAAATGTGAAATAAAATAGAGTTAATACATTACTATCATCTCCCCAGTTTATACCTTTTGATTCACTTTTTGTGTGATGATTAAATTTAATCTTTAGCTTCTTCCTTTCCCAATGTCTTCTTGGAGATGAGTACAACCTTGTAACTTCATTTTTCCTTCTTTTATTGAGTAGGCTATTTACTTTATTCTTTCTTTATTATTACAGTAAAGCTTCTTTCTTATGTTTTCGGAGGTGACATAATACACAGCATCAGTGGCAAAGCAGAACTCATACATTTGCTTGATAAAAATAACAAGTATCAGCTTAATTATGATTTCAATGACACAAGGAATCATAATGCACATCACACAGGCAAAGCAGGAAAAAAAACCCTTCAACACGCCTCCAGGTCTTTCTTCCTCCTGTCTCTTGCATTACATGTGTTTTCACTCAGGTTTTCAGATGAGGTTTCTAATTGTTCTGGACGAGCAATTTCTATCATGGGACATCTCCATATTATATGCAGATGGTTACATAGGTTAGGGAATATTTTCAGAAGTCATGTCTCAAAAACCCACAGATTTTTAGTATGCAATTATAAATCACTGGAATACTGTGATAAAACATTTCATAGATAAAGAAATATTGGTATGCTCTCTAGTTGGTATTTCCCTAGCATGTTTATAAGGAGATTAGACTGGATGCCATACCTTTTTTTTTTTTTTCCAGAGATCTCACTCCAATAGAAAAAGTGAATGAATGGCAGACTATTTGCTTCCCAAGAGACTGTGACTAAAACAGTCAAGTAAAGAACCACTGTTGAACACATTTAATATTCAAAAAAGTCCTTGCCACACTCTGTGTCTAAGATCTGTTGCTTGTATTCATTGACACATTATAAGTTAATGAAGCACATGACTCATGAGAATAGTTTTACTTCAACATCAGGTCCCAGTATTAAGGCACAGTTTGACACATAATAGTTCCAATATACTCTTTGATTGATGAATAAATGAAGAAGAGGGGAATGGCCAGTTGATGTTAAATTGCATAAAATGAACAATTTGGAGAGGGTGACTGGGGAAGTTTTATCAAAAGAAATTTTAATTGTTAGAGCTTATCATGATTAGGTTTCTTGGATCTGTTAAAAATAACCTGTGCACTGTTCAAAGTTTGAATGAACAGATTTAAAAGTATAAAGTTGTGAATTAACTTGGAATTTAATAACTACAAATAATAAAATCTAGGAAATATAATTTTTTTATTACACTTGGTAGGAGGTTTGATGTCAGCGGCACATAAAATCAATCAAATTCATCAAGCCAACAAACTAATCGAAACATGCACAAACATATGCACAGAGGTTTTAGATGGAGACAGCCTGTGTTTAAATTCTGACAATGCTGCTTCCATGGATGTGACATTTGACAAGTTATCTAATCATTCTGTGCCCCTATTTCCTCATCTGTAAAGTGGGTATTATAATAGTGCATACATCATGGAAACACTGTGAAAATATGACTGAATAATACACATGAAACGTGTTTGGTAGCAGTACCCAACACGCAGATAATGCTCAACAAAAGTTAGATAGTTATTTTTATAATTTCTTTGGACAATTACAAAGATTACCATAATGTCTCTCAATTTTTTAATGTTTCCAATAATATCCTCAAATCACCCTTCTCAAACCAAAAACCTTGTCATTAAGGAAGTGACTTGAGAAAAATAAGCAGTTGAAACATTCAGGACATAATATTTTCTCTACTTAAATGTATTCTATATAATTTACTAATATAGAGTACACTTAGGTGGATAAAATATATTTCTAGCAGCATCCATTACTCTCCTAATATACTGATAAGTTGCTCTGATGTACTGAGCACAAGAGAGATACTGTAGGTAAGAGGGCAAAAAACCATAAATCAAAAGAAACAGACTACTCTAATAGCTCTCTCATCCTGTGAATACAGAAATAGAACAAAGGTACTCAACTTCTGATGAAGTTTGGTTTATATGTCAGGTGAAAAGCCAATAGAAACATTCAGAAAAAGTTGACGGTAATTAGTTTTAACACCTCTATTCTTTGTTTTTCTCACCTGATAAATGAGAGCACTGAACATGATCATCTCTCAAGTCCTTACAGTTGTAAATCAGGTCTTGATAATCAAAAGCTACAACTAACTGAAGTCGTTGTGTTAGTTTCCCATTGTTGTAAACAATCATCACAGACTTGGTGGCTTAAACAATCCAAATGTATTACCTTACAGGTCTGAAGGTCAATAGTCCTAAAATGTTATCTGGGGGGACTGTGTTCCTTCTTAAAGCTCCATGGGGGAATCATTCCCTTGCCTTTTCCAGATTCTAGAGGCAGCCTGAATTCCTGGTTTATGGCCCATTTCTGCCTTCAAAACCAGCAATGTAGATAGAATCTTATACATAAACTGAATTATTTTCCTCTGCTTCCCTCTTCCACATTTAAGAATCTTTGTAGATTCACCTGAATAATCCAGGATAACCTCCCTAAGGTAAGATTAGCTGATAAGAAAATTTAATTCCATCTGTTACCTTAATTCCCTTTGCTATGTAATATAACAAATTCACAGGTCCCAGAGATTAGTATACAGACTTCTTTGGGAGTCATTATTCTGGCTACCACACGTTTGGGCATCAGAAATTTTTCCAAAGCAAGATTTTTCAATTACTCATTTTTTTAAAAATTGGATACATTAATTACTATGATACTTAGTTTTTTTTTTAAGTTTATTTATTTATTTTGAGAGAGACAGAGACAGCACAAATAAGGGACGAGCAGAGATAGAGGGAAACAGAGAATCCTAAGCAGGCTCTGCACTGTCAGACTCAGGGTTTGACTCAGGAAACTCACATCACAACCTGAGCTGAAACCAGGAGTGGAACACTTAACCAACTGAGCCACCAATGCTTAACCAACTGAACCAACCAGCTGCCCCTCTGATAGTTAGTTTCTTAATTTGTAATATAATGATACTAACTTTATCATAGTTTTAGCATTGTAAAAAATAAGTGAAAGTACATTTCTAAAATAGCAAATTGCGAGGCACTCAATGTTCAATACTCAAGTAAGTACTCAAAGAACTACAGATGGTATAATAATAATAATTAGTAGTAGTAGTATTTTCATTTGTATACTTAATTTTCAGAGCACAAAAAAAGACAATATGACATCCTGACAAGTACGTAAAAAAGAAAACCATGCCCTAATGGTCTTGAAAAATAAATGCATTACAGCATTCATCTTAAAGATGGTGTGAGAAGTAGGGGGACTGTGATGTCCCTTGTCCCTCACACACAGCTATGTTGAGGTCAGAACACTTAGAACACCTATAGAGTGTTCTGTAGAATGATAGGAAAATCTCAGACAGCATGGTGGGACAGAGGTGCATGTATATGAATTGGGACAGATAAAATGGCAGGCAGCGTAGGCATAGAAGGGAGCCGACCCCTTCTGTAGAGAGACAAAAGGAAGAGAAAGAGAGGCTGTGGAAGTGTGGTATTGTGTTTGGACAAGATGGACAGAGCAACAAAAAATATGGAGAGAGCTAGTTTCTACTTTGCAAACATCCTTAGGAGGTAAAGATCAGCATTTTCAGGGGTGTGCAACTTTCTACGGACCAGAGACTCCACTGTGTGTGTGTGTGTGTGTGTGTGTGCGCGCGCGCGCGCGCGCGTGCCTTGGGGGGAATGGGGAGGAGAGTCAGACTTGGCTCAGTAGTGATCTTAGGGGCTGACTAGGAGACAACAGTCCTTTCCTTCATGTACTGTGGTAAGAGGGTATATTGTGCTGCTCCCCACCCTCCCCGCAAGGACAAAAGACCCAGAAGGCACCAGCCAGAGTCCCTTTGTTGGCTGGTGGACTGGTGCTATACTAGAACTGGGCAGTGCAAAGCAGGATCCTTTAAGACATTGGGTTTTGAATCCCAGCCAATCGCCTTGGAGGCACAGGAGACTGGAGCAGGACAAGCCAGCTGCCTGCACTGCTCTGTGAGGGCTGCCTGAACAGTGTGTTGGATATATCTGGTCCAGGGAGGAGAGGTTGGGGTGTCACCAGTTTTCTCCCCATTTGGTGGAGCATCAAAGAACTGGACAGTGGCCCCCAGTGGAGGCAGGACCACTTGCACCAAACCCACGCCTCCGGGCCTGGTAACTTCTTATCTACCGAAGTGAAAGTGACACTGACCAACCCAGACTGCCTCTCCTCCAGACCAGTATAGCCACTGGTCCCAGGAACCAACAGAAAACTGTCCTGCAGTTTTGTATGTTAGTCTCTTTTATATTATTATTATTATTATTATTATTATTATTATTATTTTCTCTTTTCTTTCCTTCTCTTCTCTCTTCTCTTTTCTCTTCTTCTTAATACCCTGTTTTTTTCCTTCTCTTTGGAATCAGGGTCACAGTTTCTGATTTGATTTTTGGTCAATTTTTGCCATATATATAAATATATTTTTCATATATATATTTCATCTATATAATTCTTATTATATAGTTACATATACATTTTACAATAAATATAATTCCTATTATATATAATAACTCATATATACAATTCTTATTATATGTGTATAGAATATATATATATATTCTATGTGTCTAGAATATATATTTATATACATATATATATATTTTTTTCTTTCTCTGTTCTGGTTGTTTGTTTAATCAGAATTTTTACTCTATTCTTTGTACAACTTTTCGGTGTCTTCTTTATTTTTCTCTCTCTGTTTCTCTGGATTCAGCGTTATAGTTTCTTTGATTCTCTGCCTGGTCATTTTTGTTTTGTTTTGTTTTGTTTCCCCTTTCATTTTTAATTTGTATGGGATAAGGTTTCCCCTCTTTTTTTTAAATTTTCCCAGGGTTACTTCAACAATTCAAAGCACACCTGGTAGAAGGTCTAAACAATCGACTACTATAAGCAGCAGGACAGACAGCCAAAGACTCAACAACAGAGTGCACGTAAACACGCCAAAAACACTTCCTCAAGTGCTAGGCCCTGGACAGTGCATGACATCTTTTTGAATATAGTAGTACTCACAGGTGCAGGAGACATAAGCTATTAAAACAGGTAAAAGACAGAAACATAGCCAAAATGATGAAACAGAAGAATTCTCCTCAAAAGATTTTAGGAAGAAATGACAACCAGAGAATTGCTCAAAACATACATAAACAATATATCTGAACAAAAATTTAGAATAGTCATAAGACTAATAGCTGGGCTTGAAAAAAGCAAAGAAGACAGCAGAGAATCTATTGCTGCAGAGATCACAGACCTAAGAAATAGTCATGATGAATTAAGAAATGTTGTAAATGAGATGCAATAAACTGCACAAAGTGATGGCAACGATGGAAGAAGCAGAGGAAGTAATAAGTGAAATACAAGTTAAAATTATGGAAAATGATGAAGCTGAAAAAAAGAGGGGAAAGAAATTACTAAACCAGGAGGGAAGAATTAGAAACCTAAGTGATTCAATGAAACAAAATATCCATATCACAGGAGTTCTGAAAGAAGAGAGAAAGAGAAAGAAGTTTTATTTGAACAAATTATAGCTGAGAACTTCCCTAATCTGGGGGAGGAAACAGATATCCAATTCCAGGAGGTACAGAGAAATACCTTCAAAATTAACAATAATAGGTCAACACCATGACATATAGTGAAACTGGCAAAATACAAATATAAAATAAGTATTCTGAAGCCAGCTAGGGACAAATGTGTAGCCACATAATGATGGTAGCAGACCTGTCCACTGAATTTGGCAGACCAGAAGGGGAGGGCAGAAAATATTCAATGTGCTGAATATGAAAAATATGCAACCAGGAATCCTTTATCCAGCAAGACTGTCATTCAGAATAGAAGGAGAGATAAAGGCTTTCCCACACAAACAAAAACTAAAGGAGTTCATGACCACTAAACTAGCCCTACAGGAGATCCTAAGAGGCACTCTGTGAGTGGAAAGCAGCAAAGACTAACTAAAAAGGACCAGAGATATCACCATAAGCATGAAACCTATAGATAACACAATGATGCTAAATCGATATCTTTCAATAATAACTCTGAATGTAAATGGACTAAATGCCCCAATCAAAAGACATAGGGTATCAGAATGGATAAAAAACAAAACAAAACAGAACAAAAAACAAACAAACAAACAAACAAACAAAAAGAAACCCATAAGATCATTCTATATGCTGCCTACAAGAATCTCATTTTAGACCTGAGAACACCTGCAGATTGAAATTGACGGGATGGAGAACCATCTATTATGTTTCTGGATGTCAAAAGAAAGCCAGAGTAGCCATACTTATACTAGACAAACTAGATTTCAAAACAAAGACTATAACAAGAGATGAAGAGTATTATGTAATAATTAAGGGGTTTATCCATCAAGAAGAGCTAACAATTGTAAATATTTATGCCCCCACGGGAAACGCCCAAATATGTATCAATTAATCACAAACATAAATAAATGTATAGATATGTATACATATATAATGTATAGATAATAATATCATGATTGTAAGGGACTTTAATACTCCACATACAACAATGGACAGATCATTTAAGTAGAAAATCAATAAAGAAACAATGCCTCTGAATGACATATTGGACCAAATTGGACCAGATGGACTTAACAGATATATTCGAGCTTTTCATCCAAAAGCAGCAGAATACACATTCTTCTTGAGTGCACATGGAACATTCCCCAGAATAGATTACATACTGGGTCATAAAACACCCTTCAACAAATATAAATGGATGGGCATCATACCATGCATATTTTTCAGATCACAACACTATGAAATTTGAAGTCAACCACAGGAAAATTTTGGAAAGCCCCCAAACGCATGGAGGTTAAAGAACATTGTACTAAAGAATGAATGAGTCAACCAGAAAGTTAAAGAAGAAATTAATAAATATATGGAAGAAAATGAAAATGAAAATGTGACAGTTCAAAACCTTTGGGATGCTGCCAAGGCAGTTCTAAGAGGAAAATACATTGGAATCCAGACCTCTCTCTAGAAGCAAGAAAGGTCCTAAATATAGCACTTAAGTTTACACCTAAATGAACTAGAAAGATAGCAGCAGAGAAAGCCCAAAGCCAGCAGAAGAGAAATAATAAAGATTAGAGCAGAAGTAACAATATAAAATCCAATTTCCAAAAACAAAAAACAAAAAACAAAACAGTAGAGCAGAGCAATGGATATAAGAGCTGGTTTTTGAAAGAATAAATAAAATTGATAAACCCCTAGCCAGACTTCTCAAAAAGACAGATGAACCAAGTAGATAAAGTGAATGAACGAGGAGAGATCACAACCAACACCCCAGAAATACAAACAATTAGTAGGGAATACTATGAAAAATTTTATGCCAACAAACTGGACAATCTGGAAGAAATGGGAAAATTCCCAGACACCCACACACTACCAAAACTCAAAGGGAAGAGAGAGAAATTTGAAAAGACCCATAATCAGCCAAAAAATTGAATTGGTTCTCAAAAATTTCACAACAAATAAGAAGCCTGGGCCAGATGGCTTCCCAGAGGAATTTTACCAGACATTTAAAGCACAGTTCATACCTATTCTTCACAAGCTGTTCCAAAAGATAGAAATGGAAGGAAACCTTCCAGACTCATTTGATGAAGCCAGCATTACCTTGACTCCCAAAACAGACAGAGACCTGACTAAAAAGGAGAATTACTGGCCAATATCCTTGATAAACATGGATAAAAAAATTCTCAACAAGATACTAGTAAATTGAATTCAATAGTATATTAAAAGAATTATTCATCATGATCAAGTAGGATTCATTCCTGAGCTGCAGGGCTGGTTCAATATTTGCAAATCAATCAACGTAATACATCACATTAATAGAAGAAATGATAAGTACCATATTATACTGTCAATAGATGCAGAAAAAGCATTTGACAAAATACAGCATCCTTTCTTAATAAAATCCTCAAGAAAGTCAGTATAGAAGGAACATACCTTAACATTGTAAAAGCCACATATGAAAGGCCCACAGCTAATATCATCCTCAATGGAGAAAAACTGAGAGCTTTCCCCCTGAGATCAGGAACACAACAAGGATGTCTACTCTTACCTGTTGTTTAACGTAGTGTTGGAAGTCCTAGCCTCAGCAATCAGACAACATAAAGAAATAAAAGGCATCCAAACTGGCAAAGAAGAAGTCGAACTTTCACTTTTCACACATGACATGATACTCTGCATGGAAAACCCAAAGACTCTAACCCAAAAACTGCTAGAACTGATCCATGAATTCAGCAAAGTCACAGGATATAAAATAAATGTACAGAAATTGGTTGCATTTCTATACACCAATAATGAAGCAACAGAAAGAGATATCAAGGAATCGATCCCATTTACAACTGCACAAAAAACCATAAATTAACCCAGGAAAAAACTTAACCAAAAGATTTGTATGATGAAAACTATAGAAAACTCATGAAAGAAATTGAAGACACAAAAAAATGGAAAAATTTTCCATGATCATGGAATGAAAAAATATTGTTAAAATGTCAATACTACCCAAAGCAATCTATACATTCAATGCAATCCCAATCAAAATAGCACCAGCATTCTTCACAGAGCTAGAATAAACAATCCTAAAATGTGTATGGAACCACAAAAGACACCGAGTAGCCACAGTAATGTTGAAAAAAAAATAGGCAAAGCAAGAGGCATCACAATCCTGGACTTCAGCCTGTATTACAAAGCTGTAATCATCAAGACAGTATGGTATTTACACTAAACAGACACATAGACCAATGGAATAGAATAGAGAACCTAGAAATGGACCTACAAATATATGGCCAACAAATCGTCAACAAAGCAGGAAAGAAGTTCCAATGGATAAAAAACAGTCTATTTAGCAAATGGTGCTGGGAGAACTGGACAACAACGTGCAGAAGAATGAAACTGGACCACTTTCTTTTTTATTTTTTTTAAATTTTTTTAATGTTTATTCATCTTTGAGAGACAGAGAGAGACACAGCATGAGCGGGGAAGGGGCATAGAGAGGGAGACACAGAATCGGAAGCAAGCTCCAGGCTCTGAGCTGTCAGCACAGAGCCTGACGTGGGGCTTGAACTCACAAACTGCGAGATCATGACCTGAGCCGAAGTCAGTCGCTTAACTGACTGAGCCACCCAGGCGCCCCAACTTTCTTACACCATATACAAAAATAAACTCAAAATGGATGGAAGACCTAAATGTGAGACAGGAAACCATCACAATCCTAGAGGAGAAAACAGGCATCAAACTCTTTTACCCTCACCATAGTAACTTTTTACTTGACATGTCTCCAAGCAAGGGAAACAAAAGCAAAAATGAACTGTTCAGACCTCATCAAGATAAACTGCTGGAATGGGAGAAGATATTTGCAAACGACATATCAGATGAAGGGTTAGTACCCAAAATCTATAATGAACTTACCAAACTCAACACCCAAAAAACAATCCAGTGAAGAAATTGGCAGAAAACATGAATAGACAGTTTTCCGAAGAAGACATCCAGATGGCAAACACACATGAAAAAAATCTCAACATTGCTCCTCGTCAGGGAAATACAAATTCAAACCACACTAGATACCTCACGCCGGTCAGAATGGTTAAAATTAACAACTCAGGAAACAACAGATGTTGGTGAGGATGTGGAGAAAAGGGAACCCTCTTGCAATGTTGGTGGGAATGCAAACTGGTGCAGCCACTCTGGAAAACAGTGTGGAGGTTCTTCAAAAAATTAAAAATAGAATTACCTTACAACCCAGCAATAGCAGTACTGGTAATTTATTTGAAGGATACAGGAGTGTTGATTCATAGGGGCACATGAAAACCAATGTTTATAGCAGCAGTTTCAAAAGTAGCCAAATTATGGGAAGAGCCCAAACATCCATCCACTGATGAATGGATAAAGAAGATGAGGTTTATATCTACACAATGGAATGCTACTTGGCGATGAAAGAGAATGAAATCTTGCCATTTGCAACAATGTGGATGGAACTGGAGGGAGTTATACTAAGTGAAATAAGTCAGTTAGAGAAAGACAGGTATCATATGATTTCATTAATATGTGGAATTTGAGAAACTTATCAGAAGACCATAGGAGAAAGAAAGGAAAAATAAGTTAGAGAGAGGGAAGCAAACAATAAGTGACTCTTAAATATAGAGAACAACCTGAGGATTGATGGATGTGGGGAGTTGGGCAAGTGGTGGAGGTGGGTGATGGGCATTGAGGAGGGCACTTGTTGGGATGAGCACTGGGCATTGTATATAAATGATGAATCTTGGGAATCTATTCCTGAAGCCAAGACTACACGTATGTTAGTTAACTTGATAATAAATTTTTAAAAAAAGGGAAAAGAAGTGCATTACATACTGTCTACAGATATTGTATGCAAAACAGATGCCCTTTATGCCCTTTGCATTATCTACTCTAGTAATAATCTTCTGTTTATTAGTAAATGTTGAATATACTCTCAAAATTTGGTTTACAAATAGATCTGAAAGATGTTTTGTGTCAATTAAAAATTACATTTCAATTTGAATACATTCCTATTATATAGATATGATCTGAAAGTTAACTGTAGTTATAAAAACTAAAGAGGACCAAGAAATTGGGGGAAGTGTTAATTTCAGTATTCTAGACTTAACAGAAAAGGTGGGTGTAAGAAAATGATTTGAAAGAGTGCATTAGCAGATGCTGATTAAGATGCCATTTTTAATAGAGGGTGAAGCCTGGAAGTGTAAGGAGTGGGAGAGAAAGACAAAACTACTTGTCAGGATGGACACCGGCTGGCATTCAAGGTCTGTGTGTGGGATGAACTTGGCCTAGTAATGTAGGCAGTTCACAGCCAGCAGATTAATGCAAGTTTAGAACCCTGGGCTATAATTTTATAAGATATTTTCAGACTAAATGGGAGATTTTAAAATGAGTTGACATGATTAAGGTCCTGAAACAGTAAAGAGATTTAAGTAGTAGAGATTTCAAAGTGCTGAAAGGACCAGAGACATTTTGCTGAGCCAAACAATGACATTCTGAAAAAGAATAAAATAAAGTCATAATTCACTTTTGCAATCTCACTGCAAAAAGTGTTAGCAAAAAACTTGACGATCCTGTGCTGGGAAAAAAGAAAACTTAAATCATTTTCATGACCTGAAAAACTTTTTAATAGAGAAAAAAGAAGAGAAAGTATAGTAAAAGTATAGATAGCAAATGAAAAGCTTTCGTAAGAGTTTAGAACATCAATATTTTTAGAGAAACACTTCTGAATATTTGTTAAAGTAAGCAAAAATAATTCATAATTAAAATAAGAGTCAAGGTTCATTGAATGGTCAGTGTATATATGTATTATGCACTGTACCTTAAACATATATGCATTCACTGTGTTCTTAATACAGCCTCTCAGATCTTGTCATCTGTATTTTAAAAGTGAGGAAACAAAGACAGAAATGCAAAGTAATTTCCTCACAAATGCAGTTAAAATTAGCAACGGCAAAATTAGCAAAGCTGATCAGACAAGTTTGAATCCATTCTTTAACGCTTCTAAAATAATTGCCTTTATTCTTAAAAAGTGGATGTCTTGGCATAGAAGAGATACTCATAAGCAAACATAATTTCATAAAGTCTTATGACGTAATAGCTTTGCTAAACATTTAAATATACCCTCTTATCTAATTTTTACTCAGTGAATCAACTATGATTTTCTCAACTTCCAATGTCAGAAAATTGTACATGCACCAGAACAGAAAACCCCTGCACCGATATCCTAAGGCCAAGACAATTTCACGGGGAGGTTGATATTCCATAATTGGACCCACGCAGAAGTACAGTATGATAAACTTTATGAAGGGAAAGCCAAAATACTGAGGTACAGAGTAACAGAAAATACCTAAGATTACAGAGTCAGCAAAATTTTCTGTAGGGAAATAATATTTTTGCTGAGACTTGAAAGATACATAGGAAATTACAGGCAAGGAGAGCAGAAAAGAGCTTGTTGATTTGGATGAAGTAAAAGAACAAGTGGCTAGAGGGCAATGAGAATGTGGAGAAAGATGAGTAGTTGAGTAAGAACTAAATAATTAGGACAACTTGACAAATGAAGGGATTTGGATTTTATTATAAACTCAATGGTAAGCAAAGAGAAGTGTTGCAGGTCTCATCTGCGATCTGTTCAATTTAATCTTTTCACTATAGGAGGAGACTTTGGCAGTAGTCCTTGAAGATGAAAAATGGATGGGTTTGTTAGGTTGAGGAAAGTTGGTAGGAAAGAAATGAGCAGATTTCGAGGCAAGGTGGACATATGATTGATTGTGTGCTGGCTGTAATAAGTAATTAAATATCAAGAATGAGCTTCAAGATTCTGGTTCATATATTTGTACTGACTTTCAGTCTTGGGCATACACTGAACATATAAACCTGAAAATCACAGGAGAGGTAAGAGTCAAATATAGAATTAGGGAATTTTCTGCAGAGGAATTAAAGCCCTAGGAAAGAATGAGGTCATTTACATAGAGAAGGTAGAACGAGAAATAAAGACCTGGACTGAGCACTGACATAGTCTAAAAATAAGATGTCAGTTAAAAAGGAAGAAAGAGGAAATGAGACTGAAAAGGAAAAATCCAAGGTATAGGAAGAATATAAGAAGAATGTGGTATCAGAAGAGAAATATAATTTTATGGTGGAGGGAAGAATTGACATCTCTAATGATGAATCAGATCCAGCAGGCAAAAAAAAAAAAAAAAAAAAAAAGGAATCATAATGACATTTATTGCATTTCTGAAGTTAGATCGCAGTGGTGGCCACAGCAAAAACAATTTGGGAAAGAAGAAATAGGAACAAAAACCATATTGTAGGGGGTTAAAGAATGAATTTGAAGTGTAATTTTGTGATAATACATATAGTCTATTGTTCTGATAAATCTGACTATGAAAGCAGCAAAGATATGGCTTGATAAAAGATGTGAAAAACAAGAGAACATTTTAATTCATTTGTTTGCTTTTATTACATTGGGGAGGAAAGGATAAATAGCAGACTTGTAACTTCTTCCTCCTCATACCAGAGCTGGAGGAAGACTGGAAAAGCAGTGTGTTAATCCAAAAGGAATCTCAATGAAGGAGAAAGAGACAATTAGAAATCTTGTGCTTGAAGGAGTCAGGCTTCTCCAAAAATGAAAACTTAATCTGTGCTCCTGTCTCCTTTGTATCCTTTGAATCTTAGCGCATTAGGTAAGACCCAGGGTTTCTGTAAGCATTCCTCAACCATTCAGCCTCTGTGTTAACACATAAATGGTAATTAAGGCCCAGAGAAGTTAATTATGGGATTTAAGGTAGAGTAGGTCATAGTGTGTTTGGATTATATTGAAATCTAAGATTTTCTAATCCAAAGCAATCCATTTTAACAAATATTCTGTAGTTTTTTTCTGATAGCCCAGAATGAATGAATGAATGAATGAATGAATGAAGAGTATGGCCTAATAACGACATATTTATTCACTTGAATATTTAGGTAGCCCACTTAGAAAAGGATTTGTGAGGAGTTACATTTATTTCTTACACTTTTTAAATGTTATTTTTTTTTTGAGAGAGAGACAGAGACAGAGACAGACAGAGAGGGAGCAGGGGAGGGGAAGAGAGAGAGACATGTAATCCTAAGTAGACTTCAGGCTCCAGGCTGTCAGCACAGAGCCCAACAGGGAACTGGAACTCACCAACTGTCAGATCACGACCTGAGTCGAAGCCTGACGCTTAGCCAGCTGTGCCATCTAGGTGCCCCGAGGAGGTACATTTTAAATAAATATCCAAAATATGAAAGACAGAGCATATTACCCAAAATATAAATGAAATTGGAATTAGATAAAATAATATAAACTTTTATAACTGAAAAATATTTTGGAATAGGAATTTTGATCACATGGTATTTTAGCTTAGTTAGAAAAAAAAAATGAAAAATGACTGTATTTCAGATACCTGACTCAGTACATATTACCAAAAGTGTTAACTTGGAAAAAAAAAAAGAGTGGTATATACTGAACTTGAATAATTTGAAATAAATCCATATTCTGAACAGGAGAAGAGGGTGTAGACAATACACAAATCAAACTTTGTTGCATTTCTCATACTACCTGATAAGGATCTATACATTATAAATACCTGATATCTGCTTGTCAAATATAAGACTCCAAGTGAAAAACAAAAATGATAAAAGATGTGAAAGACAAATTGGAGTTCGAAGGTTATGTTATAAACCCTCTTAATTGCCTGAAGAAATTAAAAGTTATTTGAATAAATATAATCATAATTATTATTTGTTAGAATATGTCTTAAATCTGCATGACTAAATAGATCAATGAAAAAAAATCTGGCAACAATTGAGGGAAAATTACTAAGTTACACAGAATAAATGGTGAATTTGATATAAAGATACAAGTAGTTATTACATTAAAACTAATATATGCTTAATGACCATTACTTTTCAAAAACAGGTAGAAAAATGTAATTTAACTGTATCTTGTTGACTGAAGTAGAGTGTGCTGTTACTATCTAACTTATACAGACATGAACACCAACTGTAATTCAAATATGAATCCATGCACAGATTATATTGAGAAATAACAGTTTTCATCACAAATTTCTTATTGAACTGAAGTGAGATAAGTGTATCACTGGTGATGAATTTAAAACATAATAATTTGCTAACTTTTAGAGTTTAAAATAACATTATGTCATTTTGTGAATTCATATGAATAAAAATATCAAAAATGAAAGAGCTGCATAAATGTGTGGAAAATATAAAATAATTATTTATTTTATTAAAATGATGAGGTATTGGGTCACCTGGGTGGCTGAGTCTGTTAAGGGTCTGACTCTTGATTTTTCGGCTCAGATCATGATCTCACAGTTCATGAGATGGAGCTCCATGTAAGGTTTCGTGCTGACAGCAGTGGCCAGCTTGGGATTCTCTCTCTCTCTCTTTCTCTCTCTCTCTCTGCCCCTTCCCTGCTCTCTTTCTCTCTCAAAATAAATAAATAAGCTTAAAAAAATGATGAGGCACTGATTAGTAAGAGCTGATGGAATTCCTGGAGAAAGATATGGAGATGGAGAAAAGTAAGGGTAAGGAAGTCTTAGAGTAAATTCCTGAATGTTTCAATATTTTGTGAAATTATCTTCTTCCTAAACTGCACCAAGCAGTGATTAAGAAATGTGACACTGATATCCTTGGAGTAAGGAAGAGCTTTCTCTCCTCAAAGGAGGGAACAGCAATACAATCATAAAGTCTCCCATAGTGCCTTTGTCCATAATGGGTACTTTGTCATTTTTGTTTTTGTCTGGTTACCTCAATTATTTTATTTTTCAGCTACTTCATTAATTCTACATAAACATGGATTTAAATTGTTATAAATTGAAAATAATTAGAACCTCCTATTAAAGTCTTAATAAATAGAATTTATCATATTGTTATAATCATCTATGGTACTTTATCAATGTCTTGATTTTTTTTATATTAGTGTAGTTCTTCATAATATATATTTGGAACAAAGCTATCATTAATTTTTTGTTGTTGTTGTTGTTTTTCACAACCTTTTTATTCTTCTTTCCTCACACTTAGGAAATCTGATTACCAATTTTTACTACCAATGAAAAATTACTGATTTGATTTGTGTATAAGTACTTTGTGTCAAATAAAATGCATGTATACAGTATCAGCTGTCATCTTCATCGTTTTTAAAAACATGATACTCTCAGAAAAAAAACTATTAAAAACACCCTCTCAAACTTATTTTAACTAATGAGGTATAAAAGAATAAATGATTATTCCTTTCCTTCATTTTTATTTTTATATTACATAAAAGTTATCATAGACACATTTACTTTCCACTCAATTTTTAGTTGACACATAATTCTTATTTTAAGTCAGTGCATCCAAACCCAATACTTCAAAAACCATGACTGCAAATTAGCTTTGCCTCAGAAGCCACACGATGAGAATCAACAAAACAGAACACCAGGGTATCAAGGTAAATGCTTTCCAAAAAGCTGAATAAGGGAGAACAGAACAGAAGGTGGGCTTAAGAAATGTTTCAAGAGCTTACAAGATCCCTTTGGGGGTAATGAGATGTAGTCATAGGCAGAAGAAACCTACAAAACATCACAGTGTGCAAACAATTAGAGACAGATTCTGTGCAAAGAGAAGCAAGGTGTTATCCATAAGGCCACAGAGCTGTAGATAATGGGATTCCCACCAGGAATGGCTACGGCAAAACACCACAGAGTCATGTAATAGCACTTTCAGATACATACACATCCTTTCGGAAAATAATACTATTAGCTAACATTTTCAGCTAACAGGCTCAAAAATCACATAAAAATATAAGGTTCTGAAGTAAAACTCAAATTTAGTAGGTGGGCAAAAAACTCACCTACTTTCTAATGATTTATAATTAGCTGTTGAGAAATGAAGGCTACACATTTACTGATTATGACTTATGTCCACTCTATGTAAAACAACTCAGAGTTCCTATTCTTGGATTATGTTTCCAATGCATTAACAGTAAATCATACTTACAGACTTTAAATATTTTTGCACACAATCCACTAAAATATGTATTTTGAGGCTCTGATTTCACTCAAAAAATACATGCATTCTTTTTATCTATAGGAATAATTAGAAGCAATGTGAACTCAAAAGACTATGCATAATATTCTGTAATGCAAAGATGGACAAAAAGTTAACTTTGAAAAATGAAATGACCAACATACAATATCAAAACATTGTAATGCAAACCCTAGATCAATATGGCCAATAAAGAAATGGTAGAAACAAACACTAGGTAGACAGCCTGTCACATAGAGCTTAAATTCCAACAAACTCCTTTGTAATAGCAAATAATAAAGTTATTTTTGTAGAATTCTAGTTATTCAAATGAATCTCAATAATCATTTATTTAGCTTGTCATCTTATATAATGAGTATGACAGTGATAATTATTCAAAATTCAATTTTTAGAATGTATATGTTCCTATTACTGCTGGACGTTGATTCTAAGTATTTCGAAATATTTGATCACGTATTTCACAAAACTCAAGTACACATTTTAATTATACTACAATGATATATGTATTAGTATGAAATCTTCCTGATACACACATAAACTAAAACCCAAATACATAATTTTTTGAAAAGCACTTAAATAATTACTTTGATAAAATTATGTAAAGGACTGCTGTCCCTACTTCCTATCATTACTTATGTCTGTGTAGAAGCGAATCACAACAGTTTTAATGAATACAACTGTATAGTCACTTATCCATACTTCTAAAAATAGTGACTCCCCAAAACACTGAAACATAGTTTTTAATCTTCAGCTTAACCTAACCCAGTATGTGTCCCAATTCATGATTATTTAATACTTCATGTTAATAGTATGAATTTAGCTGCCAGGATGCTTGCACTCTTGTTTTTACTCCTATTTAACTAGTCACTCCTTCCTGTTTTCTTTACTTGTTTTTGTTGTTGTTGTTTTGTTTTGTTTTCCTTTCCTTTCTTTCCTTTTTCTCCTTTTACCACTGGAATGTACCAGGGCTCAATCTTTGGTCCTCGGTCCCTTTAATCCACACTCACTTTTTGCTGGTGTCTTTTATTCTCATGCTTCATATTCTGGCTTTATGACAAATGATTCTCAAACTCATTTCTCCAGACCAGATGGATCTCCCTCAAAATTAGATTTTATAGCTCCATTTGTAGTCATGTCTACTTTGACTTTCTTACCTGTTCTAATTTTTTTCGAAGCTTTTATCACCTATTCTTATAAAACAATTTATTCATTTATTGTATGTATTAGTTTTTGTGTGCCAGCCACAGTGATTCCAAGTTGCATTAGGTAAGGAATCATTGTTTTGTTCACTGATAAGCATCAAAAGCCAAGAAGGGTGCCTAACACATCTTGAATGCTTAATAAATATGTGTTAAATGTATACAAAATAAATGATTGAATATAATTGCTATATATTCTTTTCCATTCATTCAAAAAATATTTATTAAGGAGCCACTATAAACTGGACATCATATTACACTTTGGAGATACAGTCATAAACAATATCAACCTGTACTATGCAGATTGTTTCTTAATGGTTCAAGCAGACATTAATCAAACGATCACACCAATCAGTACAAAGGTACAATGTATAATTTTTAAGTAGAGGTATACAGTGCTTTAAAAATATGGGGAACATTTGTTAAGGCAAATGGGGACCAATCTATGTACAGGCATACTTTGTTTATTGCACTTCACTTTATTGCACTTCGCAGATACTGTGTTTTTTACAAACTGAAGGGTTGTGGAAACCTGCTTGAATCAAGTCTATGGGCACCATTTTTCCAAGTACATTTCCGCATTTCATGGCTCTGTGTCACTTTTTGTTAAATCTCACAATATTTCAAACTTTTTCATTATTTTGATATTTGAAATATTATTTCAAACTATTTCATTACATTTTTAGGTGATCTGTGATAAATGATTTTTAATGTGATCATTGTAAATATTTTAGGGTGCCATGAATTACATACATACAAGATGGTGAAATGAATTGATAGATGTTATGTGTGTTCTGACTGTTCCACCAACTGGCTATTTCCCTGTCTCTTTCCCTATTCTCAAGCATGCTTATTCCTTAAGATACAACAATATTGAAATTAGGTCAATTAACAACCCTAATCCTAAAAGGCCTTGAAGTGTTCAGGTGAAAGGAAAAGTCACACATCTCTCACTTTAACCAAAAACTAAAAATGATTAAGCTTAGGGGCACTTGGGTGGCTCAGTCAGTTGGGCATCTGACTTCGGCTCAGGTCATATATCTCATAGTTCCTGGGTTCTGGCCCTGCATTGGGCTCCATGCTCACAGCTTAGAGCCTGGATCCTGCTTCGGATTCTGTGTCTCCCTGTCTCTCTGCCCCTCCCCAATCAGATTCCGTCTGTCTGTCTGTCTCTCTCTCAAAAATAAATAAGAATAAAAATAAATGATTAAGCTTAGTGAGGAAGTTATGCCGAAAGATAAGATAGGCTGAAAGCTAGGTCTCTTACACCTAACAGTTTATGAATGTAAAGAAAAGGTTTTGATGGAAAGTAAAACTGATAGTCCAGTGAACACATGAATGATAAGAAACTGAAACAGCGTTATTGCTGATCTGGAGAAAGTTTTAGGGGCCTTGATGGAAGGTCAAGCCAGTCACAATTTTCCCTTAGGCCAAAGCTTGATCCAGATCAAGTCCCTAACTCTCTTCAATCCTAGGAAGCTGAGAAAGGTGAGGAAGCTGCAAAAGAAAAGTTTGAACATAGCAGAGGTTGGTTCATGAGGTTTAAGGAAAGATGTCTCTGTAACACAGAACTGCAATGTGAAGCAGCAAGTGCTGATGTAGAAGCTGCAGCAAGTTTTCCAGAAGACCTGGCTCAGAAGATTAATGAAGGTGGTTACACTAACCAACAGATTTTCAATGCACACAAAATAACCTTATATTGGAAGAAGATGCCATCTAGGACATTCATAGCTAGAGAGGACAAGTCAATGCCTGGCTTCAAAGTTTCAATGGAGAAGCTAATTCTGTCATTAGGGGCCAATGCAGGTGGTGACTTTAAGTTCGAGCCAATATTCATTTGCCATTCTACAAATTCTAGGGCCCTTAAGAATTATGAGAAATATGCTTTACCTGTGCTCTACAAATGGAATAAAAAGACCTGAACAACAGCACATCTATTTACAGCGTTTACTGAATATTTTAAGTCCACCATTAAGATAAACTGCTCAGAAAAAAAGGAGTCCTTTAAAAATATGACTGCTTGACAATGTATCTGGTCATCTGAGAGCTCTGATGGAGATGGACAATAATACTGATGTTTTCATGCTTACTAACACAATATCCATTCCGTAGTCCATGGATCAGGAAGTCATTTTGATTCTTAAGTCTTATTATTTAAGACATACATTTGGTAAGGCTATAGCTGTTGTAGATAGTAATTCTTCTGATGAACCTAGGAAAAATAAATGAAAAATCTTCTGGAAAGCACTCTCCAAGGTAGATATCATTAAAACATTCATGATTCTTCATTTATGAATCAAGATATCAACATGAACAGGAATCTGCAAGAAGTTGACTCCAACACTCATGAATGATTTTGAGGGGTTCAAGATTCAGTGGAAAAAATAATGAAGATTTGATGGAAACAGCAAGAGAACTAGAAGTAGAAGTGGATGCTGAAGATAGGACTGAGTTGCTCATCAGAAAATTTTAATGGAAGAGGAGAAGTTCCTTATTATGGATGAGCTAAGAAGTGGTTTCTTGAGGTGGAGTGTACTCCTAGTAAAGATGCTGTGAAGACTGTTGAAAAGACAACAAAGTACAGTAAAACCTCAGTTTGTGAGCATAATTTGTTCTAGGAACATGCTTGTAATCCAAAGCACTTCTATATCAAAGTGGCTCAGTTGTGATCATGTGACATTTCGCTTCACATACTACTCATATTGCAAGACATTGCTCGTTTATCAAGTTAAAATTTATAAGAAATGTTTACTCATCTTGAGGAACACTCACAGAACAAGTTACTCACAATCCAAGTTTTTACAGTATTCAAATATTATATATACTTAGCTGATAAAACAGTGGCAAGGTTTGGAAGGATTGACTCCAATTTGGAGAAAAAGATCTGCTGTGGGTAAAATACTATCAAACAACATTGCATGCTACAGAAAAAAAAAATGTTATTGGAAGAGAGTTAACCAAAGTAGAATTAAGAAATTGCCACAGACACCCCAACCTTCAGCAACCACCACTCTGATCAATCAGCACCCATCAACATTGAGGCAAGACCCTCCAACAGCAAAAAGATTATATCTTGCTGAAAGCTCACTCAGATTATAGTTAGCATTCTTTAGCAAGGAAGTATTTTTAAATTAGGGTATATACATTGGTGTTTTAGACATAAATGTTATCGTAGTTCAATACACTACAGTATGGTATAAACATAACATATAGCATTGGGAAAACAAAAAATTAATTTGGGTCACTTTTTTCTTTTTTTGTGATAGTTGCTTTATTGTGGTGGTCTGAAACCAAACCTGCAATATCTCTGAGGTGCATCTGCACAAAATAAAATATTTCAGAATGTAACTCATTTCACATTATGTTCATGTAATGATTTTAAAATTAAGAAAGAGATGTAAACAAGGTTTCAGAATTTGCTATTTCCTGATGTGGATTCTGAGGCCAACTGAAATACCTCTGTCATTTATTAAATACATAACTTTACACACCTTGTGAATTTTATAGCTGTATAATTTTATAAACATAAAACACATATGTATATATATCACACATAACACGGCCGCTTTCTCTCTTTCATTCTTTTTTCTCTTCTCCAAATAACAATATATATACACACTATTAACATGAATTAACATTTAATGAAGGTTTAGTTTCCATGATGTAGCCCTCTATGATTTTTAAAAATATTATCTTGGGGCGCCTGGGTGGCTCAGTCGGTTAAGCCTCCGACTTCAGCTCAGGTCATGATCTCGCGGTCCGTGAGTTCGAGCCCCGCGTCAGGCTCTGGGCTGATGGCTCAGAGCCTGGAGCCTGCTTCCGATTCTGTGTCTCCCTCTCTCTCTGCCCCTCCCCTGTTCATGCTCTGTCTCTCTCTGTCTCAAAAATAAATAAACGTTAAAAAAAATTAAAAAAAATATTATCTTAATTGGTTTTCATACTAATCCTCTGATTTGGGTACTACAATAATACTTGAGTTTCTAAATGAGAAAACTAAGGCTCAGAGAAGTTAAGTAGTATGACTGCCAAAAATTACATAGCTAATAAATAAAACAACATTTCAATGGACTTCAGAGTCCAGCACTATATGTATCTATTGTCATTTAAAGGAAAATACCAAATTCATAAATCTAGTTTTCATCTTTTATCTAATTCTCTATATGTTAACATATATATATACATTATACATTTATAATATTATATATATTAACTATATCATGTATACAATTATATATAAATATTTATCTATGTATAGCACATAGATTTTACTCAAAACATATTTTCATTTAAATACAAATATAATTTATTGTTTTGTATTTATCTACATTATATATGTGAATCATGTAAAGTGCTCTCTGCAGATATCTATATAACCACTAATAGAAACAAGCTCTTCAACAGTTTACCTAAGAATTTATTGTTACACAAAAAAGGAATTAGAACTTTTCAAGTAGTATCTTACATTCCTCTACATTGAGCACAATTATCTGAAATTGCCGTATATAAACCTGTAAGCTATTTCTCAATAGTTCAAGGTTATTATATAATTAAATGCTTTTTGTTGAGATCTACACTAGTGAGGGATGTTGGAGAAGATTAAAAATAATGTCCATGAAACTGACATATTTCTGCATCTTGGCACAATTTCATGAAGTAAAGGTAGTAAGTCATACATCTTGCCCTGAGAGTCTTAATTGTTTATCCTTGTCCATCCTTTTGGGTGTCCATCAGATTCTTGTTACTTTTTAGTCATCTACATGCTTTGATATCTCCTTTTAAAATACCAAACACTGTATATTCATCTATACAAATGGGAAACTATAACAAGCACAGGAAAGTGTATGTGGGTGCATGTCTATGTATATAAATATGTATACACAGACAAATACAAATACATGTATGCATGTTGTGTCTGTGGGTATACAAACATTCATACACACACACATACATGCCTATGTACACATATTTGGGCAAGTGACTTGGCTGATAGGGTACCTAAAGATGTGAGAAGCTGCAAACCATAATTCTTGAGGATCCAGTGATTATAACTCTGTAGCTATCTAGTAACATTCACTTGGGAGAGAATTAAAATCCTAAATGACATTAGTGAATGGGCATAATATCTTGCAATGATAAAAGCATGGCTTTAGTGAGAGTCAAAACTGACAAGTATCTAGGTTTGATGACACAAATCAATTCAAGTAGCTTGCATCTGACCAGAAGAAATGATGTCCTTAAGCAAGAAGGTAGTAAGACAATACCTTCAACACAGATAGTACAGTGTCTGTCTTGCTATGTAATTATAGGGTACACTTTGAGATACTGAGCACAAGGACTGTGGCACATGGTTGTCTGGGGTCAAATCAGTGTTGTATGGGGCCATTCACTGACTGTGTAACTTCAGGCACAGATTTTAGCCCCATGTTCCTCACTTTCATCATGAGGATAATAATAGTAAATATGCTTGTTGTGAAATCTAAATTAGCTAATACATGAAACAGGGTTATAATAGTGCCTGGTAACCACTCTACCAATGATTGTCACTAATATTTTTTACTATATTATTTGGTTGATATAAAAATATATTTTTGGTAAGTATTTTGTGATGCCTAGCTAGTCTTAAATAAAAGCCTATAATTAGTGAAGTTTATCAAAAGAGGTACCCATCACACCTTAGGTAATGCAAGGAGTTACATGAAAAGCTCAATTTTCAATTTTAATTTACATTTCTGCTATTTGAAAAGAGTCATAAGGATCTCTTTTCCTGGTGTAGTTGTGGCTCCTTTTGTTTATGGATTGGACTAAGGTAAATTTTAGTAGAGTTTGGCATTAGTAGAAAACATTTATGTGTTCCCAGTCACCTCCATGTATAGTTAGTTTACTCTATGTATCCCACTGTAGGGTTAGTTTTCAGGAACAATTCTGCGTTTCACTGAAGAAACTCAATTGAATCATAACACAGAGCTGCAGGGGCAGAAGATGCCTCATTATGTGAATCTGATATCTGGCATTAGAAGCAAAAATGAATTATTGGGACCTTATGAAGATAAAAAGCTTCTGCACAGCAAAGGAAACAACCAACAAAACTAAAAGGCAACCAACGGAATGGGAAAAGATTTTTGCCAATGACATATTGGACAAAGGGCCAGTATCCAAAATCTATAAAGAGTTCACCAAACTCCACACCCGAAAAACAAATAACCCAGTGAAGAAATGAGCAGAAAACATGAATAGACACTTCTCTAAAGAAGACATCCAGATGGCCAACAGGAACATGAAAAGATGCTCAACGTCGCTCCTCATCAGGGAAATACAAATCAAAACCACACTCAGATATCACCTCACGCCAGTAGAGTGGCCAAAATGAACAAATCAGGAGATTATAGATACTGGCGAGGATGTGGAGAAACGGGAAACCTCTTGCACTGTTGGTGAGAATGCAAACTGGTGCAGCCACTCGGGAAAACAGTGTGGAGGTTCCTCAAAACATTAAAAATAGACCTACCCTATGACCCAGCAATAGCACTGCTAGGAATTTACCCAAGGGATACAGGAGTACTGATGCATAGGGGCACTTGTACCCCAATGTTTATAGCAGCACTCTCAACAATAGCCAAATTATGGAAAGAGCCTAAATGTCCATCAACTGATGAATGGATAAAGAAATTGTGGTTTATATACACAATGGAGTACTACAATGGCAATGAGAAAGAACGAAATATGGCCCTTTGTAGCAACGTGGATGGAACTGGAGAGTGTGATGCTAAGTGAAATAAGCCATATAGAGAAAGACAGATACCATATGGTTTCACTCTTATGTGGATCCTGAGAAACTTAACAGAAACCCATGGGGCAGGGGAAGGAAAAAAAAAAAAAAAGAGGTTGGAGTGGGAGAGAGCCAAAGCATAAGAGACTCTTAAAAACTGAGAACAAACTGAGGGTTGATGGGGGGTGGGAGGGAGGGGAGGGTGGGTGATGGGTATTGAGGAGGGCACCTTTTGGGATGAGCACTGCGTGTTGTATGGAAATCAATTTGACAATAAATTTCATATATTGAAAAAAAAAGAAGTATGTGAGTCATGGAACTCACGCATGATAATTTTTTTTTAAATTTTTTAAATTGCATTTATTTATTTTTGAAAGTCAGAGAGAGACACAGCATGAGTGGGGGAAGGGCAGAGAGAAAGGGAGACACAGAATTCAAGTAGGCTCCAGGCTTTGAGCTATCAGAACAGAGCCTGATGTAGGGCTCAAACTCACGAGCTGTGAGATCATGACCTGAGCTGAAGTTGGATGCTTAAACAACTGAGCCACGCAGGTGCCTCAAAGTGTTTTTTAATTAACATACTCATTGTTTTTTTAAAGACATAATAGTATTGCACAAATTTCATTTGACTCTATTGAGATATTTGCTTTATTGAGGTGGTCTGGAATCAAACCCACAATATCTTTAAGGTATGCATGTACAGAACTGGGACAGAGCCCAACTTCCTTGAAAAACCTAATGTATTTCTTATCTTCCTGTTTGCAGTAACAGTTAGTTGACTCCTGCTTTATTGATTGATTGATTGATTGATTGATTTATTAGTTGATGCTTGCTTTAAAGATAAATAGTAAAGTTCTTATACTTGAGCCTGGTGTATAAATTCAAAATGATTTTAGACTTAAATATTAATTTACAACAGAGAAATGATATTCAAATCAGTTTATTTTTAATATTTGATCAATGGATGATTTATCTTTGTATCACTTTTACTGATTATAATTGTTAAGCTGACAAATGGTTGTAAAATACCCAAAGGAATCATGGCCAGTATAAACTAACTGAAGTAAAAGAAGTAAAAGAGTTTAGGAGGAATGGAAATCATATTGTGCAAAGTGAATGAGTTCTCTCTACAGGAAATCAGCTATTTTTCAGAAATGTCCACTGGTTGAAAAGCACATAACAGGCCAGCCTCTGATGTCCATCTCAAATTAAAATAATGATCTTCATAAATATTTAAAAAAAAATTAAAAAAGTGGTTCCTGGATGGCTCAGTTGGTTGAGCAGCTGACTTCGGCTCAGGTCATGATCTCCTGGTTCATGGGTTTGAGCCCTGCATTGGGCTCTGTAGTGACAGTTCGGAGACTGGAGCCTGCTTTGGATTCTGTGTCTCCCTCTCTCTCTGCCCCTCCCCTGCTTGTGCTGTCCCTGTCTAAGCTAAATAAACATTTAAAAAAAATTTAATGATGATCTTCACATTCTTTATTGACACAAGAACCCTGTAAACAAACTGAAGAATCTGAGTGGAAAGATGTTACAATATGGTAATGTATACTTAGTATGCTAAATAATTCTATATTTTGATGTATATTTAACTTCGTTATTTGTATTTTAAGTTGGGAATAGAGGAATTTTCATTTCTAAAATTATAATGAAAAATATCCCCTTCCCTGTATTTTGTAGGTTTAGTTTCAGCTACGATGGAAAAAAAAAAAGTCACAAAGTATCAGTGGCTTAAACTTAATAGGAATTAATTTATCCCCCACACAGCTGTCAAGACCGATGTATAAGTCAGTATTTTTTCAGTGAGACAGAACAATTCACTGACTGTCCACAGGTACTTTTTGCCATTTATCCTAAACTCAAGTGCTTGTTGTTACTGCTGCTGCTGCTGCTGTTGTTCTATTCAGGCCTTCAACTGACTGGACAAGGCCCACCTACATTAGGTAAGGCAATCTGCTTCCCTAAGTCTACATTATTAAATGTTAAAGTCATCCCCAAATACCCTCTTAGAAATACCCAGAATACTGTTTGACCAAATATCTGGACACCCTGTGGCCCAGCCAACTTGACACATAAAATCAACCATCACAACTGGTAAGGCAACTCTGTTCCATGAAATTGTCAGTGAACATGCTCCTTATACCTTACCACACCATCATCTATAGGATAAGGTTCTTATTCTGGAGCCCAAAGACGTGGTTGGATCTCCAGACATTGCATCTGCATTCTTGTCATGATGGTGCAAAAGGAAAGAAGAGTAGCAAATAAACCGTGCCATGACCTTTTAGGAAAAGCTTTAGGTAACTGTTATAAGGATTTCCCACACAAATCTTTTTTGGGAAACAAGGAAATTCTGCTCCTGTCTCAACAGCTGTCTTCCATACTCACATTGAAGAAATTACTCTTTTTCTTCTTTCAACCACTAAATGTTTGTGAAATGCATACAATGTGCAGCAGGCATAGATTTAAGAATTTAAGAACTAAATATTCAGCATCAAAATGGAGACAAAACAAAACAAAATCAGAGAAGAAGGCCTTCCTTTCTTGAGTTTACAGTTTTTAAGTTTATTTATTTATTTTGAGGGGTGGGGGAAGGGAAGAGAGAGAGGAAGAAAGAGAATCCCAAGGAGGCTCCATATTGTAAGGGTGGAGCCCGATGCAGACCTCAATCCCACAACCTTGGGATCATGGCCTGAGCCAAAATCAGGAGTTGGATGCTTAACCAACTAAGACACCCAGGCACCCCTTGACTTAATAGTTTTAATGGAGGAAGGCAAACAATATGGAAAGTACATAAATAAAATTGTGTTCATACTTGTCATGATCATAAATGCTCTCTAAGTTCACAGAAGGTTCCAAATACATTGAAGTCATCAGGTTAGGCCTCATTTAGAAAGTGACATTTGTGTAAAATCTGAAGGAAATGAAAAAAAGTATTTAGATTCTCTTGGGGAGGAAGAAAAAAAAAAACAAATGCAAATGTAGGTGCAAATGCTCTGAGTCAGGAGAAGGCCTAGCATGTTCTGTAAAGAGAAAAGACTGGTATGATTACATAAAGAGAACAACCTGAAGCCAGATAATGTATGGCCTGGTGGGAAACATAGCTTTTATGCTGAGTGATATTAGAAGCTACTGGAGAACTTTGAGGAGTGACTTTATCTGACTCATTTCTTAACAGTAATACTCTGGCTGCTCTTTTGAGAAGACATTAGAAACAAGTAAAGGTAGAAACAAGGAAAATGGTAGTCATTCCTTTTACTCACTTAATATCCAACTTCATTGGTTTTTCATACATTGAACAATCTCACATTTCCCAAGAGACATGACTAAGAGTGCCATCTAGTTACTTCACTCAAGAAACAGCCCAGAAAGTCTGGTTTATGCACAGCTCTGCAAATTCCAGGAAACTATAAATGTTATCAGCCTACAATATACTCAACACACAAAGGTGGAGGGAGTGTAAAGAGGTTGAACCCTTCAGAATCAGGAAGAAGGGGAAATAGATAGCACTCTTTAATCCAGTGAATTACTCTTTTTTCCCTCTTTGTATAAGAATATGTAAGTTTTCCCCTCTGACAACATATTTTTCAGTTAGTAATTATGGCCGCCTCTGATTCTGCTCTCTGAGAAGAACTCAATATCCTCCTTGGGCCCAGTCTTTGCCTTAACCTTCAAAAGCTAATCTCAGGAAGATATTACTTGGAGACTTTATCACACCTTTCTACGCCTGCTTTCTGTTGGCACAGTGTGGGAAGCCTGAAGTTGCATTAGGAGTAGGAAAATTGCAGGTGTTCACAGACCAAATTTGAATTTGTAGTTTTTGGCATATAATTCCCTGAAAAATTACATTTTGATTATTTTTGTTTCTCATCATTATCACATGCAAGTAGCCACAGCTAAACTTCTTGTCTAGACACAGATTTTCAATGTAAAGACTCTTGTCTTTGAATTACAGGTCAGCTGTGCTCTTACCATTCCCCCTTTCTCCAATTTTAGTATTTAAAGCACTTAGTACATAAACCACTCTTGGTCCACAGCTCTGCCTGCAAAGGCTTTTGTGTGGCATGATATTGTACTTATCTTCTGCTATGTTAATTGCTTTGAAGGTACTGCTGGTGAATGACTGCAAGTCTCCAAATTCCTGTCATTTCCATTTCCTGACTTAGGGAATCCAGACATGGTTAAAAGAAGAAATTTTTTAGAAGAAAGAAAGAAAGAAAGAAAGAAAGAAAGAAAGAAAGAAAGAAAGAAAGGAAGGAAGGAAGGAAGGAAGAAAGAAAGAGTAAAAGAGAGAGGGAGGGGAAGAAAGAAAGAAAGAGAGAAAGAGAAAGAAAAATAGAGAGGGAGGGGGAGAAAGAAAGAAAGAAAGAAAGAAAGAAAGAAAGACAGAAAGAAATCCCACAAACAAACAAACAAGAAGTATTTTAAGATAATCATACTGTACTGAGACCACGCAGCTCCATTTTTGCATTGAACTCAGAGAATACTGGCAGGTAGATTTGAAATCTCCAGAGAGACTAAATGACTCTTGTAACTAAACTAAGAGAGAAGGCCATAAGATACTGCTCTATTGGGTCTCTTAACAAAATGGAGTAACCACCTCAAAACTACAGCAAAACCCAGTGCCAACTGGCATCATCTATGTACATAAATGTTCAATCCATTTCAGTATCTTTCTCTTAATCATGAAGGAAGAGGCAAATATCTTCAGATATTTGAAAAAACTTTTTGTTGATAAAAGACAAAGTCAAAATCAAGCAAAAGAATCTAGATAAATAATCAATGGTATGGTTGTCAGATAAAATACATGAGGCCCAGTCACATTCAAATTTCAGATGAGCAGTAAATACTATTTTAGTACAAGTAATATTTGAGATATACTTGTACTACAAAAAAAAATTGTTTACCTGGAATTAGAACTTGACTGAATATCCTGCATTTTTATTTGCTATATCTAGTACACTAACCCATGGGAATATTAAGAACTCTATAATCAGTATCTGAGAAAGACAGAAAATATGTGGCAATCAGGAAGAGGAGTCAGGTGGAGGCATGACCCCTTAGAAGACAGCAAAATCTCCATAGTGTATTTGAGGTTTAAAATTAAAAAAGAAATCATAGTAGAGGATGGAAAGAAGTTTCCATGCTCCCCATGTCTCCTTCTTATTGTTATTTTGTCTCATTGATGTAAACTTTGTTTCCAAAATCACAAATGAAATAATAACATTCAATATAGATGGATCTAAAATCAAACATACCGAATAGCCAAAGTAATTTTGAAGAAGACCAAAGCAGGAGGCATCACAATCCCAGACTTTAGCCTCTACTACAAAGCTGTAATCATCAAGACAGCATGGTATTGGCACAAAAACAGACACATAGACCAATGGAATAGAATAGAAACCCCGGAACTAGACCCACAAACGTATGGCCAACTCATCTTTGACAAAACAGGAAAGAACATCCAATGGAAAAAAGACAGTCTCTTTAACAAATGGTGCTGGGCGAACTGGACAGCAACAGGCAGAAGGTTGAAACTAGACCACTTTCTCACACCATTCCCAAAAATAAATTCAAAATGGATAAAGGACCTGAATGTGATACAGGAAACCATCAAAACCCTAGAGGAGAAAGCAGGAAAAGACCTCTCTGACCTCAGCCGTAGCAATTTCTTACTTGACACATCCCCAAAGGCAAGGGGATTAAAAGCAAAAATGAACTACTGGGAACTCATGAAGATAAAAAACTTCTGCACAGCAAAGGAAACAACCAACAAAACTAAAAGGCAACCAACGGAATGGGAAAAGATTTTTGCCAATGACATATCGGACAAAGGGCTAGGATCCAAAATCTATAAAGAACTCACGAAACTCCACACCCGAAAAACAAATAACCCAGTGAAGAAATGGGCAGAAAACATGAATAGACACTTCTCTAAAGAAGACATCCAGATGGCCAACAGGCACATGAAAAGATGTTCAGCGTCGCTCCTTATCAGGGAAATACAAATCAAAACCACACTCAGGTATCACCTCACGCCAGTCAGAGTGGCCAAAATGAACAAATCAGGAGACTATAGATGCTGGAGAGGATGTGGAGAAACGGGAAACCTCTTGCACTGTTGGTGAGAATGCAAACTGGTGCAGCCACTCTGGAAAACAGTGTGGAGGTTCCTCAGAAAATTAAAAATAGACCTACCCTATGACCCAGCAATAGCACTGCTAGGAATTTATCCAAGGGATACAGGAGTACTGATGCATAGGGGCACTTGTACCCCAATGTTCATAGCAGCACTCTCAACAATAGCCAAATTATGGAAAGAACCTAAATGTCCATTCAACTGATGAATGGATAAATAAATTGTGGTTTATATACACAATGGAATACTACGTGGCAATGAGAAAAAATGAAATATGGCCTTTTGTAGCAACGTGGATGGAACTAGAGAGTGTGATGCTAAGGGAAATAAGCCATACAGAGAAAGACAGATACCATATGGTTTCACTCTTATGTGGATCCTGAGAAACTTAACAGGAGCCCATGGGGGAGGGGAAGGAAAAAAAAAAAAGAGGTTAGAGTGGAGAGAGCCAAAGCATAAGAGACTGTTAAAAACTGAGAACAAACTGAGGGTTGATGGGGGGTGGGAGGGAGGGGAGGGTGGGTGATGGGTATTGAGGAGGGCACCTTTTGGGATGAGCACTGGGTGTTGTATGGAAACCAATTTAACAATAAATTTCATATATAAAAATAAATAAATAAATAAATAAATAAATAAATAAATAAATAAATAAAATCAAACATACCAAAATTGTATTGCCTGGAAGAACTGACAGTAGTTCATAAACTATAATATGAAAAAAAAATCCCTGGATTTCCCTTTTTAAAGTTTATTTATTTATTTTGAGAGAGAGAGAGAGAGAGAGAGAGAGAACGAGCAAGCAGGGGAGAGGGCAGTGAGAATACTAAGCAGGCTTGGCATTATCAGTGCATGTGGGGCACTATCTTACGAACTGTGAGATCATGACCTGAGCAGAAATCAAGAGCCAGCAGCTTAACTGACTGAGCCACCCAGGCACCCCTCCCTGGATTTCTTAATAAAATACAAGTCACAGTGTCTCATAGCTATATATGCTGACTGAGTATATCTGGATTGGGCCCTAAGAATTTGCATTTTAGCCAACAACTGAGGCAATATTTTTGTCACATTTTGAGAAACAGTGACTTAGCTATTGCTAAATCTGCTTTAGCATCATAAGATACACATGTATCTATAATACATATGCATAGGACTTGATGGAATCTTGTTTTTTTCCCCCAAATAACATGTAGTCTTTATTAATAACTGTGAAAGAGGGCATGAAAACTGTGGCAAGCTTTCCTCTTTGCATTTAGAAGACTAAAGACCTCATAATAAACACTGAAAGCAAACCTTCATGCAGAACAGGAAAGCTCATCTAGTGTAGACTAGGTCTGGAACCTGAAACGTACATAGCTTCACTTAATGACCCAATGGCTACTATTCTCTGTCTTTTGAAATGTACCCATAATAGCTGGAGACTAAACAACACTGATTTTAGATTAAGCAATTCTGATTCTCAACTCCTGATAGCATAAATATTTTAAGAATGCATATTCTGAGTAGGAAGTGAAGGAAAAATATTCTGAAAGTGCTCCTATCATTGGGAAGGAAGAAACATTACATCATTAAACAACATGAAGAATGGCAAGAAGATGGGGCAGTGTCTCTGGTGCCCACACTGAATGTCACAGAAACTTGATTCATGTGTGACAAATAGAGAAACCCCAACAGTAATATCAATGTGCACTTACCACATGCCAGCCCTTTTGTCAGTGTTTTATGTATACACCCATTTATCCTCACATCACCTCTAAGAAGGAGATACCATCACGATCTTCATTTCTAGATAAGAACACTGAGGCAGTGAGAGATCTAATAGCTGGTGAAGTATTTATTAGTAAGTGAATTAGCCATAGAGATAGTAAGTGGCTTTAGTTAGGCTTTTAATCTGTGGTGATTGACTTTTATGAGTAATGTAAGGAAAGTTTAAGCAGTATTCAAAATATTATTGAATAAAATATTACTGAGATTATCCCTAAGAGAACATCCATCTTTAGTTAACTCAATTTCTGGTTACCTGCAATTTTATTCACTTTAAAGCAAATTATGACCAACTGTTTCCATTTAGAATTGTGTTTTCCATGTAGCACAAGGTTCTTGTTGTTTAAACCAGACGATTAATGCTTTTTTTTTTCTGGATCTTAATCTATTTGAGTATGACCAGTGGAAGGTAATATCTAGACCATTTCTCCCCAAATTTGTCTCAGAGCTCACATCAGGATTTTTAGAAACTTTTTCATTGATCAGGTTTTTATCACCATGTTCTCTGTGGGTGAGTTTCTCATTTAGATTTCTCTCTTTTTCTGAAAGAAACAGGAGTTAATCTCTTATAAGTCCCATATATCAGACATGTCTTTTCATCATGTCTGTAAATCTACTCTCCTAGTATTTAAAATGCAATTTAAGTTCAATAAGTCCCCAAAACTAAACTAAATGAGCACTGTTAAGTGATATATTCTAGTTGCTTCTGGAATAGCACCAAGAGAAGCCATACTGGAATAGTAAATGACAGCTTTCATATCACCTTCCAAACCACTGGGCTGTAGCTCATCCCCCTCTGGAGAATGTTAAAGGTGAAGAGAAGGACACTTGTAATAAAATAATCATAAACTTGGAATAGCAGAATTCATGTGCATGTGTATGCATGTGCGTGTACATGGATGTGTATGGGTGTGTGTGTGTGTGTGTGTGTGTGTGTGTGTGTGTAATAACAGGTACAGTCTACACACTTCTTAGGAGCAGAAAGCAAACTTCCTCCTCTATTCTAAAGACTCGAAACTTCTATCAGGTACATTAGAGGAAATGCTTTCCAGGTACTATACCTACACTCCTGGCTATGAGATCAACTGAGGAAAAAAAATAAGGGAAAACATGCATATACGATCATATCAAAGCACAGATTAGCCAACAAACAGAGAAAATGCTCAAAATGAGTCATGATATTGCTGAAATGCCTAGACTGGGGAATGTGCTGAACCAACCAAGATTACATTTAGCAAGGGCAAAAGTAAACTCTTCAGGTACTAAAATTCAAAGCTCCCAATGTGCAAATAAATGTAAGGAGGAAACCGACTAAGAAGTCAAACATTAAAAAAGAAAATCTTAAAGATTTAGTCTATAGTAAGCTTGTTATAAGAAGAATTTGATATGGTTGCCAAAGTAAGTGTGATAGCAGACATTTTCTAGAAACAAGCATGTTCAAAAGTAAACCCTCTCTTAAAGCTTGTATTTGTCTGTATTTTCTACCTTGATTAGTGGAATAAGTATTTAACTTCTTAGTTAATAAAGAAACCTAAGGTAATCTCCCTAAAAAATATTTGTGATTCGAATAATTTTACTAATGCTTTTTAACCTGGCTATAATTCTAAATCACCTATAGTGCTTTATAAAAATACAGACATTTGAACCCAAGAGCATTGAGTTTTATGGGCCTTGAATTTTTTTTTAATAATTTGGAGGTAAGATCGTATTTATATTCTTTAAGGAAAATAATACAGAATTGTATGTGCAATGCTGTTGTGAAAGTGAATATTATTTAGAATAAGAGAACACAGCCAATAACAAATATGAAAAAACTGTCAAATATAAAAAATTTAAAAATAGCATAATACTAATTTCCCTATTTTGGAACATACATTATCTTATTATCTACAATAATAATTTTACACAATATGTTTTCCAGAGGAAATGGAATTAAAACTCAGTATTTTCCCAGCATATTTAATTGAAATTCTTTTGTCTTTCGTTGATGAAAAACAAAATCATGCTTTACATGCATCATTGATAATGTCATGTCCACTTTTAGTATGGTTGACAAATTTGGGGGGAAAATATCAAGTTTATTTTACATATGAACTGTAAAATGTCAGAATGTGTTAAATTTTCTTGTGCCTTAACTGAATTTTAAAACTCTTTGAATTGATGAATTTGTTAACCAATTTGTTCTCTACATCTATTTGGAGTGGCACATTATGAGTTTATGTGTTCTTGATCCACATCAACCAGAATTTTGTGGTTCATCACTAATTCTAATCTTTTTCTAAGTAGTCATGCGACTTAGTACCTTTTGTCAATTGTATTATCAACAGTTGAAGAACTTATTCTTGTCAAATTTACTTGAGGGGAAATGATCTGAAAATGGTAAAATCAAAATTGTATGTCATAAATTATTCCTCAGTGTCATCATAAATTTTCTTAGTTTCACATTCAGCTTGTGGATGCTTTTATAATGTGTATGATGCCTTTTCCAGTATATTCCTAAGAGGTGAATGGTTCCATTTTGATTAGATTTCAATGGGAAATAGAATTCTCTACTTGCAATTTTACAATTCTTAGAACTGGGACAATTTTTCCACAAACTAGCTTCTGGCTCCATACATATCAACTTGTGCCTCTTCATTATTCATGTATGTTTAATGTGAGAAATTTAATTCAAATAATGAAACATCCTCTGGACCTCCAGCCTTGTGGTATGATTCAATCGAGTTGCTGCAGTGAAATACATGGAAGTTGTTCCTGAAACCTAATTCTACAGTAGGATACATAGAATAAACTAACTATACATGGAAGTTACTGGGATAATATAAATATTTCCTACTAAAATGAAACTCTACTAAAATTTTCCGTAGTCCAATCCATAGGCAAAAGGAGCCACAAAAAGGCAGGATTAGGAGACCCTTACAACTCTTTTCAAACAGCATAAATATACATTAAAATTAAAAATTAAATTTTGCACATAATTCCTTACATTACCTAAGGTGTGATGGTTACCTCTTTTGATAAATTTCACTAATTATAGGCTTTCATTCAAGACTATGAGTTTCAATGTACTCGCCAAATGTACTTACTTTTTATATCAACCAAATACTACAGTTAGAGTAAAAGATAATAGTAGCAATCTTGGTAGAGTGGTTACCAGGTACTATTCTAACCTTGTTTCATGTATTAACTAATTACACTTCACAACAACCGTATCTACTATTATTATCCTCATGATGAAAGTGAGGCACATGAGGCTAAAATCTGTGCCCAAAGTTACACAGCCAGTGAAGGGCACAGCCCTAATTTGGCCCCAGACAACTATGTGCCACAGTCCTTGTGCCTCAGTATCTCAAAGTGTACCCTACAATTACATAGCAACACAGACACTGTACTATCTGTGTTGAAGGTGTTGTCTTACTACCTTCTTGCTTAAGGACATCATCTCTTCTGGCCAGATGCAAGCTACTTGAATTGATTTGTGTCATCAATATCTAAATACCTTTCTATTTTTTAAGAAATGTTTGTTTATGTTTGAGAAAACACAAGTGGGGGAGGGACAGACAGAGAGGGAGACAGAGGATCCAGAGCAGGTTCTGTCCTGACAGCAGTGAGCCCAATGTGGGACTTGAACTCACAAACTGTGAGATCATGACCTGAGCTAAAAACAAGACTTGGATGTGAGACCATGACCTGAACCAAAGTCAGATGCTCAGCCGACTGAACCGCCCAGGTGCCCCTCAATTTTAAACATTTATTTATTCATTTTTGGGAGAGAAAGAGAGAGAGAGAGAGAGCGCAAAAGTAGGGAGGGGCAGAGAGAGAGGGAGACAGAGATCCTAAGCAGGCTCTGCGATGTCAGCACAGAGCCCAAAGTGGGGCTCAAACTCAGGAAATGCAAGATCATGACCTGAGCTGAAACCAAGAGTTAGATGCTTAACTGAGTTGCCCAGGCGCCCCAACACTTTTCAGTTTTGATTCTCACTAAAGCCACGCTTTTGCCATTGCAAATATTAAGCCCATTCACTAATGTCATTTAGGATTTTAATCCTCTCCCAAGTGAATGTTACTAGATAGCTACAGAGCTATAGTTACTAGATATTACAGTATTATTGTTTGCAGCTTCTCACATCTTTAGGTACACCATCAGCCTAGCCACTTGCCTAAATATATATACTTATGAAATGTGTATATGTATGAATGTTTGTATACACACATACACACACATACATGTATTTATATGTGTCTGTAAATATATAATAATTTATATACACAGACACATTACACCCACATACACTTTTTTATGCTTGTTTTATTTTCAGATTTGTACAGCAGAATGCATGGGATTTGATTTTTAAAGGGAGATAGTAAAGCATTTAGATGACTTAAAAACTAACAAGAATCTGGTGGACACTCAAAAGGATGGCGTATGATAAACAACGAAGAATCTCAGGGCAAGATGTATGACTTGTAGTTATTTTTACTTCACGAAATTGTGCCAAGACACAGAAATACGTCATTTTCGTGGACATTATTTTTATTCTTCCCCAACATCCCTCACTAGTGTAGATCACCATGGAAAACATTTAATTAATAACCTTGAACTACTGAAAAAGAGCCTACAGGTTTATAAAAGGCAATTTCAGATAATTATGCTCAATGTAGAGGAATGTATGATACCACTTGAAAAGTTCTAATTGCTTTTTTGCATAACAATAAACTCTGAACTGTTGAAGAAGTTGTTTCCAATACTGGTTATATAGCTATCTGCAGAGAGCACTCACATGTTTCACATACATACTGTAGAGAAATGCAACACAGTAAGTTATATACGTATTTAAAAGAAAATATGTTCTGAATAAAATCTATGAACTATACATAGATAAATATTTCTTTATATAATTTTATACATGTATACATGTATAAATTATAATATTATACACACACATATATATGTGTTCAAGTATTTAGAGTAAGTTAAAAGTTTAAACCAGGTTTCAGAATTTGGCATTTACCACAGCTATACATACACACACACACACACACACACACACACACACACACACACACACACACAATGTTGAATTCTGAAATCCTAAAATGGTTCTTTTATTTATTAGCTATGTAACTTGGGGAAGTCGTAGCATTTACCCTCTCTGGCCTCAGTTTTCTCATTAAAAAATTCAGGTACCATAGGGTGCCTGGGGTGGCACAGCCAGTTGTGTTTGACTATTGGTTTTGGTTCAGGTTATGATCGCAGTTTGTGGGATCGATCCCTAATAGGGCTCCTACACTGACAGCATGGAGTCTGCTTGAAATTCTCTCTCCTCTTCTCTCTCTGCCCCTCCCCCGTATGTATGCAAGCTCTCTCTCACTTTCTCTCTCTCAAAATAAACTTAAACAAATTAAAAAACAAAAAACCTCAAGTATCATGGTAGCACCCAAAACCAAGGATCAGTATGAGAACCAATTAAGATAATATTTTAAAACACATAGAAGGCTATTTCATGGAAACTAAACCTGCATTAAATGCAAACTCTTAATAGTATATGTATATGTGCTGGGAGAGGGGAAACAGAGTGAGAGCAAGAGAAAGACCATATTATATGTAGTACATACATGTATGTGTTATGTGTTTGTAAGGTTAAAAAGCTATATAAAGTTCATAAAGTTTATAAAGTTATAGATCTAATAAATGATAAGAGTGTTTTAGTTGGCTTCAAAGTCTACCAGTATATATGTTGTCACTTTTAGGAAATATATTCTGAAACCTTGTTTCCATCTTTTTCTTACTTTTGAAACCATTACACGCACATACTAAATGTGGTATGAGTAACACTGAGAAATATTTTATTTTATATTTTATTTGAAAACTAATATTTTAAAAAGTGTATTAAATTATAATATTAAATGTATATTTAAAATTTCTTTTTAAATTTAAACATTATGTTTCTTTAAACATTAAAGACTTTTTTTTAATGTTTATTTGTGAGACAGAGAGAGCATGAGTGGGGGAGGGACAGAGTGAGAGGGAGACACAGAATCTGAAGCATGCTCCAGGCTCTGAGGTGTCAGCACAGAGCCCAACACCGGGCTCGAACTCACAAACCATGAGATGATGACCTGAGCCCAAGTCAGACGCTTAACTGACTGAGCCACCCAGGTGCCCCAAACACTAAAGACTGTTTAAAATATATAGTTTTAATGTTAATTTATTTTTGAGAGAGAGAGAGAGAGAAAGAGAGGGAGAGAGAGACAGAGGGTGAGTGGGGGCAGGGCAGAGAGAGAGTTAGACACAGAATCTGAAGCAGGCTCCAGGCTCTGAGCTGTCAGTACATAGCCCGACGTGGGGCTCGAACTCATGAACTGCAAGATCATGACCTGAGCCAAAGTCTGACACTTAACCGACTGAGCCACCCAGGCACTCCTACAATTAAAGACTTCTTAAAACATTATATTCTTCTGTTAGAAACATGCATCTAATATTTTAGTTCAATTATTATGACTAAAAAATAGAAGTGGCGGAACAGAACTAGCAAATACTATATATAATACATAGTGCACAGACACTATTTCCTTGGCATAATTAAAACTTACATATAAACATAAATGATTTTTATTGTTTTTATTTTACCCAATGGGTAGCTCATCACAACTGTACTCCTTAATCCCCATTACCTATTTCACCCATCCCCATCCACCTCCCCTCTGGTAACCGTCAGTTTGTTCTCTATAGGTAAGAGTCCATTTCTTCATTTACCTGTCTCTTTTTATCCTTTGCTCATTTGTTTTGTTTCTTAAATTCTACATGTGAATGACATCATATGGTATTTGTCTTTCTCTGAATGACTTATTTCATTTAGCATTATACTCTCTAGCTTCATCCCTGTCATTGCAAATAGCAAGATTTCATTATTTTTATGGCTAAATAATATTTCACTGTGGTGTGTGTGTGCACGCATATGTGTGTATGCATATATATATGTGTGTATATATATATATATATACACACACACACATGTGTGTGTGTGTATATACATATCTATCTATATATCTATATACACACACACACATGTGTGTGTGTGTATATACATATCTATCTATATATCTATATCTATATATCTCTATATATATAAAACTTTTTTAATCCATTCATGTATGGATGGACACTTGGGCTGCTCCCACAGCTTGGCTATTGTAAATAATGCTGCCATAAACATAGGGGTGCCTATATCCCTTTGAATTAGTAATTTTTGTATCCCTAGGATAAATACCCAGTAGTGCAATTGCTGGATCATAGGGCAGTTCTGGTTTTAACTAACTGAGGGAACTTCATACTGTTTTCCAAAGTGGCTGCACCAGTTTGCATTCCCACCAACAGTTCAAGAGGGCTCCCCTTTCTCCACAACTTCTCCAACACCTGCTGTTTCGTATGTTGTTGATTTTAGTTATTCTGAAGATGTGAGGTGATATCTCATTGTGGTTTTGATCTGCATTTCCCTGATAATAAGGAATGATGAGCACCTTTTTTATGTGTCTGTTGGCCATCTGTATGGATGCTTTGGAGAAATGTCTGTTCATGTCTTCTGCCAATTTTTAAATTGCATTATTTGATTTTTGGGTGTTAAGTTGTATAAGTTCTTTATATATTTTGGATACTAACTATCAGATATGTAACTTGCAAATATCTTCTCTCATTTAGTAGGCTGTCTATTAGTTTGGCTGATTATTTTCTGAAACATAAATGTTTTGAATTTTCAGGTCCCTTCTATTATAAAAACACACAGATGTGTAAGTGAAGTGTTAGTAGTCAAATAACCATAATAAATTATGTATACATCAGGCAAGTTTTTGTTGTTGTTGATAGAAAATTATTCATTTGAGGATTAAACACATGAAAATAATTTTTAAAAATCACAAAAAAATCCTATCTTAGTTGTGGTTCTTAATTATAATTTAAGGACATGTTAAAATATTAATATTTAATAAAATTAATAATTAAAATTAATTTAATATTATTAATTAAATTAATTTAATAATTTAATATTAATTAAAATTAATGTTTCTATTTAACAATATATCTCGACTATTTTTATTGATGTATAGTTGATACCCAATATTACACTACTTTCAAGTGTACAGCATAGTGATTCAAGAACTCTATACCTTATGATACCTTATGACACCTTATGATATCTCACCGTAAGTGTAGCTACCACCTGATATCTCTACTATTTCTGAAGTAAAATTTGCCATGATTCATTTGTTATAGGATTCAATATGCTCCCTTAAACAAAGTTATGGTTTATTATCATTCAGTCTGTATATGTAACATGAGTAATTATTTGAATACATCCATATCACAATATATTTTTAAACTGTGTAACAGTCTAGGAATAGTCTAGCGGCCTTCAGTTAGTCAATGACATTGCTACCTATGTAATAATGAAAATGAATGGACAAGGCATTTAATTATTAAATGCATGTTTAACATTACTTTTATGGAATGTTGATTTATTTGGAATTGATGAAAACATCTATTTTATTTAATTTTTGCCCTCGTTAAATTTAAGAATACATGATGAATAATTTCCAACAAGATGTCTTTCAGTAAGAATGGGTAAACAAGTTGTGGTACAATCACACAGAAGAATACTATTCAGAAATATGGAAAATACGTTACTGATTCATGCATTCATACAATACGGATAAATCTTTTAAAAAATTAATTCCAGTGTAGTTAACAGTGTTATATCAGTTTCAGGTGTAGAATGTAGTAACTAAATAGTTCCATATATTACTCAGTGATCATCATGATAAGTGTGCTCCTCATCTTCGCTTATCGCACCCATCCCCGCACCCACCTGCCCTCTGGTAACCATTAGTTTGTTCCTTATAGTTAAGAGCCTATTTTTTGGTTTGTCTCTCTTTCGCTTTTCTTTTGTTCATTTGGTTTTTTTTTCTTTTTTAAAAAATTGTTTTCAGTGTTTATTTTTGAGAGAGAGAGAGAGAGAGAGAGAGAAAGAGAGAGAGAGAGAGAGAGAGAGAGAGAGAGAAGGGGAGGGGCAGAAAGAGGGAGACACAGAATCCAAAGCAGGCTCCAGGCTCTGAGCTGTCAGCACAGAACCTGATGTGGAACCTGAACACACAAACTGTGAGATTATGACCTGAGCCAAAGTCAGACGCTTAACCGACTAAGCCACTCAGTCGTCCCCATTTGTTTTGTTTCTTAAATGCCATATATGAGTGAAATCTTAAGTGCATTTTGTTAAGTAAAGAAAGGGAGATCCAGAAGGTTGTGTATTATATCTTTCCATTCAAATGACAACCTGGAAAGTAAAATTTTAGTGACAGAAAACAGATCAATAGTTGCTTAAGTGTTTGGGAAAGGGAATGAATGGTTGACTATAAGGGGCTACACAGTGGAAATTACAGGGTGATGGACTTGTTCTGTATAGTAATGGGGATGGTCGATGCATGGCCCTACACATTTGTTAAAACTATACACCATAAGTGTTTTAATGTGCCAAACCGAAAAATCAACCAGAATTGCAGGGATCTAAGGATAGAATGCAGACTGTGAAAAATGAATCTGACAGTACTATAAATGTATGGTACAACTGCACAGAAAAGATAGGTATAAGAAGCTGGTCTAACAGGAAAATTGCTGTTTTGATGGGAAATTATAAAGGTAAAGGCAAAAGGAACTACACATAAACACTGTACTCATTTTTTTTCATGGGGTACACGTTAATAACTTTAATTCTGCTTTACATGCAGCAGTGGCATTTACATGGACAGTGGATATTGGGAGCCAGTTTTCTCAATGTGGAGGAGGAAATTTATAGATAAGTGGAATGGAAGACTAGAAAAAACCCTATACTAGACTAGAATCAATGGCAGAAACTCAGGTTTAGGTAATGTATGTATAGAGATATATTACACAATATCACTAACAAGATAATTATAGAAGCACTGTGGTAACCCAGACTGAATCCCAGAACAAAAAGAGCATTAATGAAAAACCTGGTGAGATTCAAATAAAGTATGAGTTTGGTTAATAGTAAGGTACCAATATCGGTTTCTTAGTCTTGACACATGCACTATGGTAATATAATTGTGATGAAACCTTTATGGAAAACTGAACACGGAGAGAATTTAAGAAAATATGCTGCGCTATCTTTGTAAATTTTCTATAAACCTTGAAAAATAATTCCAAAACAAGTGCTTAATAAAAAAAGCATGGTACCTACAAGGGTGAGTTTTATAAGAATTTACTTATATTTCTACTTATTAAATCTAGTTTTCCAAACTCAAAGATTACATATTTGAAAATGTGTTTGTCTTCCTAGAACTGAACTGGCTTAATAGCAGGCTATGCGCTTTCATATGGAAGCTACTTGACAGCCCGGATCTGTAGGTGGTGTGTCAATATACAGAGGTGACTTTGGGTTTTAAGAACTCATAGAGTGCTTGCTGTTGTAAAATCACAGGACCAACTGCCAAAATCTGACAGTAAGAGGCCCCAGAAAGGATCGGAATAATGTGAAAATGTAAGAAATTCAGAGAATACCAACATAAAAAAATATATGCACTGCATCATCTTGTCCGATTTAGAAAGACATTTTTATTCCTACACATAAGTTACTCATTTTGTTCCTAGTACCATATGCTGTTTATTGTACTGTATATATTGTGCCGACTGACACTTTACGAATTGTTTTGAATGTCTATATTAGAAAAGTATTCATCCCATTAAAAATAAAGGTTTGCTGGCACAAAAACAGACACATAGACCAAGGGAATAGAATAGAAACCCCAGAACTAGACCCACAAACGTATGGCCAACTCATCTTTGACAAAGCAGGAAAGAACATCCAATGGAAAAAAGACAGTCTCTTTAACAAATGGTGCTGGGAGAACTGGACAGCAACATGCAGAAGACTGAAACTAGACCACTTTCTCACACCATTCACAAAAATAAACTCAAAGTGGATAAAGGACCTGAATGTGAGACAGGAAACCATCAAAACCTTAGAGGAGAAAGCAGGAAAAGACCTCTCTGACCTCAGCCATAGCAATCTCTTACTCGACACATCCCCAAAGGCAAGGGAATTAAAAGCAAAAATTAACTACTGGGACCTTATGAAGATAAAAAGCTTCTGCACAGCAAAGGAAACAACCAACAAAACTAAAAGGCAACCAACGGAATGGGAAAAGATTTTTGTAAATGACATATCGGACAAAGGGCTAGGATCCAAAATCTATAAAGAACTCACCAAACTCCACACCCGAAAAACAGATAACCCAGTGAAGAAATGGGCAGAAAACATGAAAAGACACTTCTCTAAAGAAGACATCCGGATGGCCAACAGACACATGAAAAGATGCTCAACGTCGCTCCTCATCAGGGAAATACAAATCAAAACCACACTCAGGTATCACCTCACGCCAGTCAGAGTGGCCAAAATGAACAAATCAGGAGACTATAGATGCTGGCGAGGATGTGGAGAAACGGGAACCCTCTTGCACTGTTGGTGGGAATGCAAATTGGTGCAGCCACTCGGGAAAACAGTGTGGAGGTTCCTCAAAACATTAAAAATAGACCTACCCTATGTGACCCAGCAATAGCACTGCTAGGAATTTACCCAAGGGATACAGGAGTACTGATGCACAGGGGCACTTGTACCCCAATGTTTATAGCAGCACTCTCAACAATAGCCAAATTATGGAAAGAGCCTAAATGTCCATCAACTGATGAATGGATAAAAAAAAATTGTGGTTTATACACACAATGGAGCATTACGTGGCAATGAGAAAGAATGAAATATGGCCCTTTGTAGCGACATGGATGGAACTGGAGAGTGTGATGCTAAGTGAAATAAGCCATACAGAGAAAGACAGATACCATATGGTTTCACTCTTATGTGGATCCTGAGAAACTTAACAGAAACCCATGGGGCAGGGGAAGGAAAAAAAAGGGGGTTAGAGTGGGAGAGAGCCAAAGCATAAGAGACTCTTAAAAACTGAGAACAAACTGAGGGTTGATGGGGGGTGGGAGGGAGGGAAGGGTGGGTGATGGGTATTGAGGAGGGCACCTTTTGGGATGAGCACTGGGTGTTGTATGGAAACCAATTTGACAATAAACTTCATATATTTAAAAAAATTTAAAAATAAAAAAAATAAAAATAAAGGTTTGCAAGATATAAATTCCCAAAGGGATTATGAAACTAGAGTGTTGCCATACCTCCCTTGCAGTGGAGACCTGGTGGCCTCCACTTCCAGAACAGGTGCCAAATAATAGCACTTCTGCTCTCTGTGCCCTAACCATCAGTGAAAGGCATACTTTCTCTAAATGATGCCCTTTCTTTTTAAGAGTTTTGCCTTCCTTTTAAACCAGTAATAAAAAGGGGTAATTAGTAAATAAAATAACATAAGAGGATAATTAAGGAAGGAATAAATAGGTTTACAATTTCTTAAATGAGACATTTGAGATCAGATGTTTTTCAGAATTCTGAATTTTCTGAATTTGATAAAGATACCTCATTATTTATGCCATATACAGTGTGACATCTCGCTGGGCAGGAAATAACATTCATGTGCAGTAATATTTTTGCAGCAAATTTATGAACATTCACAGTAAGTGAAATAAAGATTTTAAAGGTTTTGGAAATAAGTGAGTTCAGGTTTCTTCAGGTTTTGTCACTATACAGGCTCAAAATCCCACCGGTTTTCATATTTTTTTTTTAATTTTACTTCAGAATTGCAAATAAAGGATTTGAATCCGTGTAAATGTTTTTCTATTTTTTCTCAGTAGAAACTACCTTTTTGAATCCTATGCTCAACTTTAAGTACAAATTATCCCAGAATCTCCTGCAGGTGATAAAAAGGATGGCCTTGCATTTGGTTTTGCATGGCAGAGACCCCATTTTGTCTATCACCTGTGAGCACCATCCATTTAGCAGTTAGAGCTCTGTGAAGATCCTGGTTTGGATGATAAATTATGTAACCACCACAGTTAAAGCCTTTCTTAGAAAAGACTGCTCTACTTTGGCAAAACTTCTACAAGAGGGCTAAAAGTCGACAAGGCAAGCCTGGAGAATTAGCATATATGAAATACAATACATGTCCTAATTTTAAACAATATTAGGTCATCATTACTTGATTGAAAAGGTTTTTTTTTTTTGTATAGAACAGAATAATAATGTGTATAATTCAAACATTAAATGAGTCTCCAAATACTTATACATTTAGTATAGTATCTTCCTTTTCTTTTCTGTCCCCAATTCCTGTTCCCCAGAGGCAATTAAATATGACATTTCAGGTGGATTTTCTTTTTTTGGTAATTGATTTTCTTCATTATTTTAATAGATATTTCTGAAGCATCTACCATGCAACCATCCTTATGGACCATATAGACTAGTAGAGTAATAGATAAGAAATTGTATGAATAGTTAATAGGCACATTAGATAACAGGGTAGAGGATAATGGTCTTAGGGTAAAAACTAAACAGGTACAGTCATTGGAAGTGCCAGGAGATAGAGTACTGAGTTCAATTTAAAATAAGATATTCAGGATTAAGAAAATTTTTGAAAATGAAAGAGTTAGCCATGAGATATCTATAAGAGTATTCCACCAAGATAATTGCCTGTTATATTGTATTGCATATGGCACTAAAATGCCTAAAAGCTTAGCGATCAATGAGCTTTTACAAAAATTTCTTGTGCTTTTGGTGTGGTATCTAACGTAACTTTACCTTTATCAATTTTTTATTAGATTCCAGTTAGTTAACATACAGTGTACTATTAGTTTCAGGTGTAGAATTTCGTGATTCAGCACCCACACACTACACCCTGTGCTCATCAGAAGTGCCCTCCCTAATCGCCATCACCTATTTAACCCATCTCCCTGCCCACCTCCCCTCCAGTACCTTTCCCTCAGCCAATTTCATGTGGATTTTTCTCTTAAGTTTTCTTCTAGAAGTTTTATAGCTTTAGGCTTTTATATTTAGGTCTATTACCTATTATGAATTAATTTTTGTACACAGTACAAACTGTAAAACTTTTTTTTGGTATATATATATCCAATTGTCCTAGTACAATTTGTTGAAAAGGCTATATAATTTATTTACTGCATTGTCTATGTAAAATATCAGTTGGCCTTTTTACATGTGGTTTATTTCTGGACTTGCTATTATGTTCTTATCTGTCTATCTTCATATCAATACACGTTTTAATTACTATGGTGCACACATGCATTTTACCTTTATATATTTTATAAACCTGTGATACATTGTTGTTATTTTGGGAAAACTTCCACTTTCAAAGAGATTTACATAATAAGGAAATAAAGCCTTTACACTTACCCACACTAACCATTTCCAGTATTCTTCATATCTTTGGGTAGATGAGATATTTATCCGGTATTATTTTCCTTTTATGAGAAGATTTCCATCAACATTTCTTGTTCCTTGAGACTGTTGGCGACAAAGTCTTTTTTTTTTCAGACTTTTTTTTTGCATGTCTGAAAATGTCTTTCTTTACTTCACCATTTTTGAGAGATTTCTATGGGGTTTCAATGAGCTTCTTGTATCTATGGGTTTATAGTTCCCATCAAGTTTGAACATTCCCAGTCACAATTTCTTCTATTTTTATTTATTTTTATTCCTCTTTCCTATTCTTCAGGGACCCAATTACTTATAAATTAGTCTGCATGAGATTGTCCTACAACTCATAATCTTTTCATTATTGAAAGTTTTATTTTCCCCTCTGTGTACTTTTTGATAGTTTCTATTGTTACTGCCTTCATTTTCTCTAACACTTTCTTTTCCAAAATCTAATCTGCTATTGATCCCATCCAGGACACACTGCATCCCTGACATTATAGTTTTATTCTCTGTAACTTCAGTTTGGTTCTCCTTTATATATTCTATGTCTCTAATTTTTAAAATTCAGTTAAAATAACTTTTAATATAATTCTCTGCTAATTCTAACATCTGTGTCAATTCTTAATCAGTTTTTATAGATTGACTATTTTCCTCATTATGAATTGTTTCAAACTTTCCTCTTTGCATGCTAATTTTTTACTGGATGCCAGATTTTGTCAATTTCACTTCGCAGTCCTAGACACTTCTGTATTCCTGTAAATTGTCTTGAGTTTTGTTTTGAGATGTGATTTGCAAACAGTTTAAACTTTTCAGGGATTTCTTTTATGAATTGTTAGGTGGGTCTCAAAAAGTGCTCAGTGGTAGGACTAATTATTTCTCACTACTGAGAAAAAAACCTTCCAAAGTACTCTACCCAGTGTCTTTTGAATTAATGTTTTTCCAATCTGGCGGAGAAGTTACTCTTCTTGGCCCTATGTGAGTGCCAAGCACTATTTATTCTAATCTTTTTGATTAGTTCTTTCCCATCTTAGGGTAGTTTCCTTACATATGCTCATCAGTACTCTGCTAAACACTCAAGGAAGCTCTACAGATCTCTGGGATTCTGCTTCTATGCAGCACTCTCTTTTCTGATATACTGTTTTATGAGATCAAACTGCCTTGATTGTCCTGGACTCTCAGCTCCACCTTCTCAATGTAAAGAGATGATTAGTTTTCCCCTCAGTTTCCTCTTCTGCACTTAAGGCTGGGGATTCTCTCAATGTTATATGTTGGAGCAATTGTAGGGTCATCATGTTTTTGCCCCAACTCTTAGGAATCACTACTCTTTACCGTCTGGTGTCCAGTGTTTTCAAATTTGTTGTTCCATGTATTTTGTTTGAAATCAGTAATGTTGCACACACATACACACACACACAGAAATTATTTCATTCTCTGTACTCCATTTCGGCTTTCACTACTGTATCGTCACAAAACCAAAATCAAACCAAACCAAACCAAACACTGTATTAATGTTAATGGGGAAAACTTTTTAGAATTGAGAGTGATTGCTTCAGCTGGTGGGAGCTTTATGGCTGAGAGAAGTACACTTGCAATGGTGTCCATAGTTATGGGCTACAATATAACTTAATTTAAAAATACTCATGTCACAAGGAGTCATTTCCAGATGGTAAAAAAAATAGGAGTGCTGTAATGACATTTTCACAGCAAATCTGTGACTCTGTGTTGTTTTTTATATACTTTCTGTATAGGTATTTTATGGTGCTTATCTGTCTTACGTAGATGCTAAGATCTTAATCTTATCTAGCATTATTATTTTTCATTATGAAAGAAGGTTTAATGTTTATTTTTCTTCATTAATCATGAGAGTTTAGCTACTTTTTAAAAAGAAATCCTGTATCTTCCATGGCCACACTTTTTATTCAAAACTATTTAATGTATTTTAAAGATACATTCATGAATTTATTTGTAGACTAAGCACTTTTATCTGTGTACTTTCATAACAAGAGGTTGGGGAACTGTGGTGAATAGTGAACTCTGAAGTTGGAAGGCTTATTCTCGTTTTCCTCTTTTACATAAACAAAAGCTCAAGAACTAAAATCATGGGGGCAAAAACCAAAACTGATAGATAGGCAGCTGGATATGAACAGAGAACAAGTGCTTTCCACTGATAAAATGGCAGAAATCAAGTTCCAAACAGCCAGGACAAACCCCAGGGTATACACATGTGTTCTTCCCTATGACTACTGCCCTCTAGTAACTAAAATCCTTTATCATACCCTTACACTGTGGTTTGACCCCTGCAGGGTAAAGCCACCATGACAGTTCTGACAAGGGCCATGTAGGACCAAGAGCTCCCCTTCCCAACCGATAGGAGGAGTCCCTTAGATAACTGGAAGCAACCTCAGTCAGAGACCACTCTACCTAAGACCCACAACCCATACAGATATAAAAAGAAAAGACAACGCGGACCTCCGGTACAGCTGCCACCTCTGGGCCTGCGTTCTCACATGTTGAGAGTGTACTTTGACTTAAACCGGTCATTAAGCGCTTAAGAGTTTGGCCCTGGATTCTTTCTTGGCCGAACTCAAGCACCCAGGCCTGGGACTGAACTCGCTACTGACAAAGCTATTATTTTCTATTATAAATAGCACATCAAAGTAAATCATGTTTTCCAAATAGTGTTTTTAAAATTCGATGTAGTGAATAAGAGGAAGAACTTATTGTTATGAGGTAAATCTAAATTTTCATAACTATTTTAACAACGTTGAAGATTAAGAGGCAACTTTTTTGGTGGAACCAGAAAACATTTACACAGATAAGCAATAATCTAGCATCAGAGTTAAACAGAAATGTACAAATGATCACAGAGAAGCCCAACATAAGGTGTCCTCCACCCTGAATCGCCACAGGCACATTCTTATTTATTCTCTCTGTTGCTGATAACTCTAGGCAAATGTAGATTTTCAGAGAGAAGCAGAATAAATTGAGAATACAAAGTATACTCCTGTCTTCATCCCACTTGAGGCTTGCATTATTGTTAAAAATCACCTTTTTAGAACTGCATTATACAACCGTATCAACCATATACTGTTAGTCTCTAAGAGAATAAATAGACCTATGCTAGCTACTAGGTAAAAAGAAATTTGCAAAGTTCATTGTTTTGTAAAGAACATTTATTGTCCCCATCAATCAAACCTTGAAGGACCAACACTTCCATTACACTTGGCAAACAAATGCAAGAGCTAGTAGAGACATAAGGAAACATAAAATTGAATGTATTTCCCGTAGCAGGCTGAATAAAGATTTTTTCTTTTAATTTTTATGAAGTTGTTAATATGCTCATAACATAGTACACAAAATGAAAAACATACTATTTACTTAGTAAGAAAACCCAAAGAGAATAATGGATTAAAAAAATGCTCACAAAATTCTTTTCTGTGAAGATGCCCTCTTTCATAAAATTTATGAGAAAGGCATTTTTCTTGGTAAAATGAAAAAGGATTTTTTTTACATTTTTGTTATTATTCTTAAGTTTAAACCAAATTCCTAAAATTGGGAAATTCTATTATACCTACACCTGAAAGAAAACTAACAAGGATTAATGACTTGCTATGCTTGACTTACAGCTGATTTGTTGAAACACAATGAAAAGAAATCCACTGTACAGTAGTTATTAAGTCTTTTTGGAACAATGATAACATATTGTTCTTAATTTGTTTGTGGATTAGAAAATACAGAAGGTAGAATTAGTGAAGATATATACATACACTGTGAAAGAAACTTATTTCATACCTAAATCAATGCAGAAACCTGACAAACTTTATTTCTATGATCTAGGAATGAATTAAAATATTCCCCGGGTCCTAATCAGGTCTGCAAGGCTGGGCACTTTAGCATAAGAACAATCCATAGAGAGAGTGGTTGAAGAGAAAAAAAAAATGAGTATTTTCAAAGAGTACATGAAAGTCCTAAACTGTCACTTACAATTTACAGTAGGGGTATGGATATTATTTCTGAATTGGGTATACAGAAACACGGATCTAAAACCAACAGATATTATATCAATGAAAAAACTTGTACGGTGAGTAAATCTTATATAATCACTGATATTTTTTAAAAAGTCCTTTGAGTGTGGATCTCAGAGCGTATCAAGTAAAATAATTAAATAGTTGGAGCTCACTGGTCAAAATACTACCTAAATAATTATTGGGGACAGGAGAAATTTTTCCTTGGCCTTTCAAGTTTCTAGTGACGGAACAAAAGCTGTAAATTTACTAGAATTGAACAAGAAGGTACCTTACAATTTGGAAAATAAAGATACTGTTATGAGATTCAAGAGCCGAGTAAAATTATTGGTGCCATTATCTGCTTAGATGTTACAGAAATTATGGTTTTTACATACAAATTATTAATTTATTATTTCCCTGTATATGTAGTAAAAATATTTTATCACATGCTGATTAAACTATTATGTAGTATTTGATTTATAAGAAAATATATAATATTATATGTAAACATAATAAAACGAAACACCCATGACCACATTGCCATATTTAAAGTGAATGCAACCAGGGGCGCCTGGGTGGTTCAGTAGGTTGGGAGACTGACTTCAGCTCAGGTCATGATCTCGCAGTCCGTGAGTTCTAGCCCCGCATCGGGCTCTGTGCTGACAGCTCAGAGCCTGGAGCCTGTTTCAGACTCTGTGTCTCCCTCTCTCTCTGACCTTCCCCCATTCATGCTCTGTCTCTTTCTGTCTCTAAAATGAATGAACATTAAAAAAAATTAAAAAATAAAATAAAAATAAATTGAATGCAACCAGTAACATTGAATGTATACGTATACCTCAAATTCTGTAATCCTACCCCATTGCTAAAGAACTATATTGACTTTTAGCCTAATGGTATGCATTCAATAATTTCCAATATATTTTTATTCTAAGATTTTGGTTGGTTTGGGACCTTATGTAGGTGTAATTATTCTAAGACTTGCTTTGGGGGGGTCAATTAATTTTCCTAAGGTTCATGCATGTCACTGAGTGTGGTTTTAGTTCATTCAATGTCATATCTATAAAATATTTTTTTAATTCACTATACATATTCTGTTTTGTCAATGAATTGCATTCATTCCACGCATTCAAGAACAGCATTGCAATCAATAATCTCCTAAAAGTCCCTTACTTCATTTTTGTGTAGGGGACGAAATACAATTTTACCTCTAGACTCCTGAGTTCTTCGCTGAGTCCCCCATAAAAAAAAAGATTAACAAGAGAAAAGCAAACGGGATTTTATTAACTCGTATACCTCATGTATACAATGGGGAATACCCAGGGGAAAATGTGTAAATCCCTGAGGTGGCTTAGAATTCAGGCTTAAATACCACCATAATAGAAAAAGGGTAGGGAAAATGTAAGAAATTTCATGAAGAGGAAATTATTTTTAGGAGAGCATATTATATTTAGGAGAGGAAATTATTTTTAGGAATGAGCCCTTAGAACAAGAAATGGGAGATATGATAGCTTGTTACAAAGTTTGTCTGGCTGTGGGCGGTGCTGATATCTATTGTCCTCTCCTGTGATAAAAGTCAATATTCCCTGTTGAGGAAACTTCCAGGAAGGAGATTTATGGCAACTGAGTTCCTTTTGGAGGAGTTGTCTTTAGGCAGATACGGAGAGTTCATATAAAGCTTTGCTCTTCACTAGCTGTTTTTCAAGTGTCTTCAGCTCAAAATAATCAATATACAAAAAGGTCGTATTTGGGGATGGCATATTCTGCTAACCTTTACTAGCAAAATAATACTACTTCAGAATTAGAGTACTGAATGCTATTCCATTCCAAAGTAGTTTTTACCCATATACACTCACAATGACAAATTATAAAATTTCCCATTATTCCATATCCTGTCCAAAATTGCATGTCACACATCTTATTTGTGGCCAAACCAGTGCGTATAAAATTCTATCTTATTATGATCTCATTTACCATTTCACAGATTACAAATGAAGCTAAGAATGTATTTTCATATATTTATTCAGTATTTTTCCTCCTATTTCAAATGACCAGACCTGTCTTATGCCTGTTTTTATTTTGTTGCTTTTAATTTTCTTATTGATTCAAAGGAATTCTTTATATATATTAGAATATATACAGAAATTCTTTATATATTTTGGATATACATATATATGTGTGTGTGTATATATATATACATATATATATATATATGTATATATATATATATATTAGAATTAAGTGCTTGATGGTTCTAGGTATAACAAATAGCTTCTTTAAGTTGATGATTGTCAAGAACAGTGAAGGGTCTGAGATTGTACCTTGAAATTGTACTTGCAAATTCATATGTTACCTTGCCATAGTACCATGGGTGCTAAAAAGACAAAAAAAAAACCCCTCCTGAATGAGAGAGAAGAGACTACTACCCAAAGCACAGCAAACAGCGTGAGTATTGGCATATTTACATCAGTCGCCTTGCCCTCAAGCTCACCCCCTTCTCTATTCCGTCCTGTTCCATTTATTTATTTATTTACTTATTTATTTATTTATTTATTTATTTATTTATTTATTTATTTATCTGTCTATCTATCTATCTATCTATCTATTCATTCATTCATTCATTCATTCATTGATTCACTTCTCTCTTTAAAATGCTGAGTCACCTCTGTAAAATTGAAATTGAGTTTAGTTCACTTTGGGCTCGTTTGTGTATTGCAATCATATATAATGATTATATATTCTAATGTAATATATAATGATTAAAATCCATCCTTACCACTTCAGGTGGCATTCAGCTTTACCTTTCACAAAGTACACACTACTTGTAAGGTAGGATTCCCAGCTGAGGTCCCCAGAGCTAAGGGCCTAGCACACACTGACCAAAGAGCAAGCACTGTGCCAAGGCAGAAACATGCCAACCTGCCTCACCTGCTCTCCACATCTAGTGAAGCAATCAAGTTCCACAGTAGCCCACACTGAATTCCTTGACCTACATATCTGCCTGCGTGGTCAGCTACAGAAACCACTCAGCACCTGGAGAGCTTTCGTTCTGCCACACTCAGCAAGTACATACAGGGAATGCTCAAGACCAGTAGCAAACAGTTTGTCCAACTGACTTATTTTTCCACAACCTTTAAAAAGATTTTTGATAAAGGGAATAGTTGGTTTTAATAGCCCATGTAAATGACATTATGTTTTATGGTTTACACATTTAGTAACAACTCCTCTTATTATCATAAAGATTTCTTACCATACTGTATTTTTTTTTTTATATATATTTTTAAACTGGTATACTACCATGTTTTGACATCTGAAAAAAAAAAATCTGGCTTCGGGGAAACTACCTCTCCAGTTGGCCGATTCTTTGAGGCAGCCTAGGACCCCGCTGGGAGCATACCTCTGATATGCAAACTAAGCAATTCAGAGCCATCCCTCCTCTACAGGCCTATACCCTCCAACAGGCAAATTCCCTTGGCCCTAATTCCCCAGGGCCAGGCAAAAAAGGACATCCCCTGTGTCCCAAGACCCAAGCAAATTATTTAAACTAGCCAATCCTAAACTCTTTATTCTGTCCTGCCTTGCATTTCCCACAGAAACTCCAATAAAGCCTCTGGTCTAATGGTTTCTCCTCCCTCTTAACTTCTGCCTCCTGATCCCTTGGTGTCCTTATTGTGGCCCTGCAAGACACGTCCTGTCTCCTCAAGAACCCGTGATCATAATAAACTTTGTTTTCCTGAGCTTTTCCTCTATTTCCTCTTGTGGCATTATCTTTTTTTCTAAAAAAACATTTTAAACATTCTGTATATTTACTTTAGCTTTACCTTGTTGGTGATTTAGGAAAACTTCAAGGGTAATTCTGACCCTGAGTTTTCTAAAACACTGTTTTGCATCTAACTGTATTAATGTTCATGTGAATAATTACATCCTGATTGATTCAGGAAGGGCTCTTCTACTGACTGGTTTTGCTGTTTCTTATTTATGTAATTTTGACATCTCCTAACAGAAGTTTTTCCAAATAGGTCTGTTTAGAACCCTTGAAGCTTTCTTCATATTATATTGTATTATAAAACTTATATGTGTATGATGGGATGACCCCTAAAAACAAGTCAAAATATTCTAGGTTAGAACCAGACACAATGATGTGCTTTCCTTGAGATTTGGGGGAAATTTTTTTACAATTTCTGAATCTTATTTTTTTAATCTGTCTTAGCTTTTTCTTTCTGCTTTAACAAACTACCACAAACTAAGCTACTTAAAACAACTGAAGTTTATTAGTTCTGGAGGTCAAAAGTGGTAAAATCAAGGTGTCGCCAAGACTTCATTCCTTCTGGAAGTTATATGTATATATAACTCCAGGGAAGTATCAGTTTCCTTGCCTTTTTTGGCTTCCAGAGTCTTTCTGCATTCTCCAGCTTGTGGTTTCACTCCACCCTCCACTCACATAATCACATCTCCTTCCTGGATTCTGACCCTCTTGCTTCCCTCTCAAAATGGCATTGTGATTACATCAGACCTAATCAGAATCTGTAATTTAAAGACCTATGAATTTAAAGTCTATGAAGGTCCTAGTCGCAAATTCTAGGAATTAAGACTTGGTTATCTTTGTCAGGCAGGGGAATTTTTCTGTCTACCACATTATCTTCTAGAATTAGGAAAAGAACACCTTCCTTACTTATTTCCATGGTTTGTCATTCATTAAGCTTTAAGGAGGTAACTTTGGGGGAAGTTTTATGCAACCCATCCCGTTGCTCTCACTTCATGAATTTCTCTTTATTTTATAATCTTTCTCTCTCTATCCTTGCATTATTGTAATAATTTCAGTGCTGTGGTTCATATACCTAAAAGAACACACACACACACACAAATACTTTCTTTTGAATGATTAAAAATGTTGCATCTCATTTAGGGGATTAATCCATCAGCAATTATTCTCTAGCATACAGGGAAACTTAATATCTAACATCAATATTCCTCTAAAAGTAACAAATTATTCTAGCATCATTTTCCTAATGTTAGACAAAGGCAAGTCTGCAACATTCAAGTTTTCATATAAATGTGTCTGTTTCAGAGTTCTGGGTTTTTTCCCTCATTTTATTGTTCCATTTGATTTTCCCTGCCATATATCTGAGGCTCAATTTCTTTATTCTGTCTTCCATTCATATAAATATTAGAAAGAATTTGTCAAGTGTAACTGAAATCTTGCTGGGATTTTAATTGAAATAGTATTGTGTCTAAAAAACAATTAAGAAAGAAATGAAGAAATTATATTTTCTGTAACATGGTAATGGTATTATTTATTGAAATCTTATTTAATGCAATAAATATTATAGTTTCTATATGCTTCCTGTTATTGAATAAAATTTTTATACTGATTTTCAAGCAGTTGTTTTGCTACATTTATCTATTTTTTTAAATTATATGTCCATAACTATTTAGGATTCTTAGTGCAGATAATAACATCTTCCACAATATTCACAGATTTGTTTTTCTTTATTATTCTTATAATATTTATTTTATTTTCTTTACTCACAATGATAGGTGGGGCTAGAAAGCAAGGAAAGTGTACATTTTATTTTGTTCTTTATTTGATTTGAATCCTTCCAAAATTTCACAATTGAGAACTACAACTGCTGAAAGCTTTGAGTAGATACGTATTATCAGGCTCAGTACTTTTACTGAATTGATCTCAAACATAAATGCTGAGATTTGTCAATGCTTTTCCTACATTTACTGAGATGCTCATATGGTTTTCTGTTTTAATCTGTGAATATGGTAAAATATCTTGTTAAACTGCTTCAATATCCCTACATTAACTACAATATCTCATAATATATTGGATTTCTGCACATGGTTGAATTTGATTTGTTAACATTTGTTTAAGATTTTTAAAATCCATATCCATGAATGAATGCAATCATTTAGAATATCTTTCTTTTCTTGTACTTGTCCAATTTTGTTAGAGAAGTTTCACTGACCTCATAAATAGAGTTGGGTGTATTTTCAATCTCGTTCTCTCTCATATTCTATGACAAAGACATTTAAATAAAAAATAATTTGTTTACTGATATTATGACAAAGTTTACCTGTAATACCATATCGATTAACAAACTGATCAAAAAATATGTTTAGAATTGATTCATTTATTACTGGTTATAGCATTATTCAAGCATTTTTTTCTTGAACTTATTTTAATTACTATACAGATGACCCTTGTACAATGCAGGGGTTTGGGGCATCTATTGCAGAGAAGTTGAAAATCTGCCTATAAACTCTGATTCCCCCAAAACATAACTATTAATAGCCTGCAGTTGACCCGAATCCTTACTGATAATGTAAATAACACATATATTGTAAGGTACATGTATTATATACTGTATTCTTACAATTAAGTAAGCTAGAGAAAAAATGATTATTAGAAATAATAAGGAAGAGAGAATACATTTACAATACTGTACTATAAACACTTTGTGCGTAAGTGGACTTGCAAAGTTCAAACCTATGTGATTGAAGGGTCAACTGTATTTTCTTAGAAACTTGTTCATTTCATCTAAGTTACAAATATACTACCATACAGCTTTCCATAGTATTCTCTTATATTTTTAGATATTTGATAAAATTTTACTAATATCCAAAACTTTAAATTCTTATTTCACTTAAGATTTCTCATATTATTTTCTTGACTACACCCAACAAAATATTTTTAATTTAATTAGTTAAAACAGAGTTAACTTTTAGCATTGCCAAATTTTTTTATTATAACTTTGTCTTCTATACCATTGATTTCTTCTCTAATACAATCTTTTTCCTTTTTATTTTAGTAATGTCTTAAGTTAGAATAATAAGCTCATTATTGTCTACATATTTTATTGTAAGCATTAATAATAACTTCCCCCTAAGTACTGTTGTAACTGTACCTCATATTTATTGACATCTGTAAAACATAAGTAGTTAAGAGAAATATGAGGCAGTTTCATAATGTAATGGAGAATCTCATTTTTCTACAATTGTATCTATTAAAGATTTATATAATCTTAGACTATTTTATTGCTTGTTGAATTAGTTAATTGAATGTTTTGTCAGGTAATAGCCTTGAGTTTTTTTTTTTATTTTGCTTTGTTTTGTTGTTTTCTTCATGTTTTATTGTCTTTTCCATGCCTTTACTTTTAAACTTTCTATATTATTATGATTTTAGTGCACATCTTATAAGCAGCGTGTAATTTCCTTTTAATATACAATTTGGTAATACTGTGTTTTACTTGGCACAAATAGTCCATTTAAATTTACTTCCATAAAAGAAATATTTATGTTCTTTTTAAATGTCATTGCTCCTTTTAAGTTTCCTACATTTTTCCTCTTCTATTTATCTTTTATGTGATAGTAGCTATATTATACAATCCTTTATATTATTTGTTATTTTAGATTTTATCATGAGTACTTAATTTTTCAAAGGCAATATATCAGTCCATATCCTGAATGATATATAAAAGAATAAAACTGTATCATTTTTATCTCTTTATGTATAATTTTTTCCTTTATTGAGTCTTTTTTTTTTTACTTCACAAATCAGGTGTAATGAATTAGAAAACAACAATAATGGCATAAAACTGTTTGATTATTCTAAGTCTATAAAGGATTCCTGCTCACCAATATTTCCAATATATTTAAATAATTTTTAGACAGCTTATTAAATTTAATTTTATATTCCAGAAAATACACTCTTTTAAGCATACAATTCAAAGGCTATAGACAAATATATACAGTTAGATATCAATAACCCTGTAGCCATGATCAGTAAATCCATGCACTCTACCCACCTGGAAATGAGTAATCTGCTTTTTGGCACTATAATTATTCTCAAATTTCGTATAAATGGAACCATATGCTATATATTCATCTAAGTGCCTTGCTCTTTTCACAAAATAAAATGCTTTTGAGTTTCATCCATGCTATTTTGTGTATCAGTAGTTTTTTTTAGTTGTTTATGATCAGCATTCAATTGTATAGATACACCACATATTTTATACATTCATGAGTTGATGGACATTTGTTTTCATTTTGGGGTGAATATCAATGGGATGCTATAAAAATTTCATAAGTGTTTATGTAGATATAGGTTTTAATTAATCTTGGGTAAATACCAAGAAGTAGGGTTGTTGAGTAAGTGGTGACTGTATGTTTAACTGTGAAATGTACTGCTAAACTGTTGTCTAAATTGGTTGTACCATATTTTCATCCCCACCAGCAATATAAAAGAGTATGCGTTGCTTGCTACAGCCATGATTTTTAATTTGAGCCACTCTAATGGGTGTATAGTGACATTTAATTGTCGCTTTAATTTGCATTTAATTTGTATTTTAATTTAACTTGTATTCAATGACTAATGATGTTGAGCATGTTTCATGTGCTTTACCCATCATTTATCCACTTTACCGATGTATTTGTTCAGATCTTTCATCCATTTAATATTGAGTCATTTGTCTTATTATTAAGTTGGAAATATACATCATGTATTCTGGATATAAGTCCTTTAACATATACATGTTTTGCAAATATTTTCTCCCAGTGTGTGGGTTGCTTGTCATTGTATTTTGAAAAGTGATACTTGCTAATCTTGATTTAATTAATCAGTTTTTCTTTTATACTTTGTGATTTTGTGTCCTAAGAAATGTTTGTTGACCCAGTAGGTATAAATGTTTGCTTACTCCAATAGGAAAAAAAATTCTCCTAAATTTTCCTCTATAAGTGTTATAGGTTGAGGCTTATATTTAGGTCTACGATCAGCTCAACAACCTTGAAACATAGGCTTGAATCCTCTCTGGTTTGTGAAACACATTCAATGTTTGAATAATGTTCAAGCAAAAACTAGGACAAATTTTAAAAGTGTGTAAATATAAGTGTCTTAAACATAGAGAGATATATTTCCTAAATCCCAAATGATTTGCATTTTGGGATTTTAGTTATGTGGCTCCACATGTATGGGGTTAATAATTTATCAAACTTGGTATGTCTGGTTAATAGATTCCCCAAATCCTACAAAGAACAGATTTTCCATAGAATGAAAATTTATTGGTTTCTCAGTACTATAGTTCCATAAGAATCTAGATGTATAAATAAAAACTTTTTTGCTATCGTTGGGGAAAGCAATAGTAGTTGAGAAAGAGATCTGATGCCTTAAGATTGCACATCCACAACAAACTAACTTTGACGAAAAAAAATTATGGTGAAAGATACAATGCTTATTCCAAATTCTAAATAAGAATATAGAGTTAAATCAGATTTGTAATTTCTCAAATGGTGAAATTTTTAAAGTAGAATTGTTAAAAGCGCACAAACCACAAAACAAAAAATATATTTTCTCTTCTTGCTTCCCAATCAAGTTATTAAGATATTTGTCTCCTTCTTTTTCACTCCAAGCTGCTAACAACAACACATCATCGCTCACAGGTTACACATCCTCAGTTAATTGACTGCTTCTTTTTTTAAAGAAAAACTATTTTTAATGTTTATTTATTTTCGAGAGAGACAGACAGATAGAGACACAGCAGAGAGACAGAGTATGACCAGGGGAGGGGCAGAAAGAGAAGGAGACAGAATCCAAAGCAGGTCCCAGGCTCCTAGCCATCAGCACAGAGCCCAAAGTGGAGCTACAACTTACAAACCATGAAATCGTGACCTGAGCCAAAGTCAGACACTTAACCAACTGAGCCACCCAGGTGCCCTGTGAACTGCTTACTTCTAAACACATTTGAACCTGGTAGCTCTTTTTATAGCAAGACGATAGCCAGACTAAAGAACCAATGACTTTTTTTTTTCAATTCAATTTACATTAAAAATTAAAACAGACTCTCATGCAATTGACGTGAATTTTTTTGTTCCTATTCATGACCTCAATAGATATTTTAACATTATTTTGACAGACATAATGTTCGTAGGCACTGGAAGTGAGCTTTATTGAGTAAAACTTGGTTCCTACAATTCAGGAAGTAATAATTCAGTGAGAGTGAGAAATATAAGCCCTTATCCCACAATATGATAAGGTCTACACTAGAGGTTTATACCAATATACTTCAAGACTGCCAAAAGGGGTTAGCAAAGAAGCAATACTTGATTAGAGACTGACCAAGAAAACTTTACTACCAGTGGGGAGAGTAAACAGTAAATGGATTGGAGAATTCCTGAGAAGTGGAAAAAAATCAATAAACCTGGAAAGTGATGAAACATGGACAATAAAGTACATTTTTAAGGGAAGAATTATTCCTAGGTTTTTGCTGTGGACAAATATGTAATGATAATGACATTAACATAAACAATTGTTAAGAAGAAGCAAATATATTTACACATTAATTTGTGTGATAAACACATAACTGTAAAAGCCAGAATAATTTATAAAATATTTCAGGATATTGTTTAAAATATTTCATCAAATTTTAGGGCACTTTTACAGCCTTTGATTTCAAATTATTTTTATATAACTCAACCAATTCTAGTGATTTAAGTGGTAATCCAACATCATTTTCATCTCACTCATAAAATGCTGTATTTTATTCAAGACCTTTAATATTAATTTGTTTTAAAATTTTGCATGACCACTGCATCTATTAAAGAACAGTCAACAAGAGTAAAATATACAGTGATGTTTTAGAAGGAATGATTCTGTAATTGCCACTGCATTAGTGAATATTATTTTTTTATTGTGATGATTCAATGAGGCTGCTTTGTTGTGTCAGGAACTCAAAGTATAAACAGATAATAACTTATAGTTGGAACAAAGTCCAAGTTGGCTCCATAACAATGCATTCTAGTTGGGGGAAATACCACTAAGTTATTTTCCTTGGGCGGTGGGGGTTGGGGTGGGGAATAATTCTCCAACACTATTTTCCACAAGAGAGGGCCCAGAGTGGGGAGCAGTTGAAAAACTCATCCATGAATACGATCTAGCCCTAAACATACATACCGAATAAGAATGGATCCAAAATTAACAAATTCATATTAATCTTAGTAAAAATCACTTCATAGTATTAGTAAAATGCAGTATTATTGAAATATCAATAACACGTGGAGTGGGGGTAGGATATACTGAACATAAGCAACTCAAACAATACACTTGCAGAATAGAGACTTTTTGAAAGTTCATAAAAGATACAAATACTCATAAATTATTCCAAAGGAGTTTCTCCACTAGATGCCAAAGAGTTTAAGAGTGATCAATAGTGAATTAACAGTGTTTAAAGTAATCTGCTCCTCATGTGGAACATTGACCTAGGAATCCAAGCTTTGCAATTAATCAGGAAATACATTTGCATATGTTTTAAATTGAAGACCTAATAATAGAATATAGATATAGTGTTAATTTTTTAGATAGGATAGATTACACTCTAAATACACTAGATGGAACCATATCTGTAGATTTGAGAAGTCAAATACTTCATCTGTTGTTTTACTTAAAATTGAATTTTAATATGTTGCATTTATTTGAACATATGAGGAAATATTCTTAATTCCTGCCAGAATTCTTAGGTCCAATGTGGTACCAAAAATTGAGCAGTTTATTATAAATAATAAAAGTAGAAAGATTACAACACTCATTTGTGCATCAAAATCTTAACTTCCCTAAATAAATATAGCAAATTCTTAACTTTGGAACTATATTTCCATGTATTCTCTCATTTTAGATTTAATTACCAAATTTATCAAATGATGATTTTGGGTGTTTTGGGACCATGAAATTCAGAAAATGTAAGTCAGTCAAAATTCTGCACACTAAGGTTGTTACTTGTTTAAGCAAAATGTATCTTTTAGGGTGATATAGCTCCAAAGAGAGACCATATTTTTCCTAACAGCTTTGCCCCACATATCAGCACACTTTATTTTCTCCTAAGCCTTTGACCTAATTTCAACACTTGTTTTTGTCTGTTAAATGAAAAGTTCATTTATATCTGAAGGAGTCAAACCCACCAAGGCTGTACATGTAATGCAATTCCAGATTATGGGGAAATTCAAAAGTTTAGCACCCAGTGTGAGCATATCCCAGGAAACAGTATTCTGCAGTTTGAGCCCTCTTGAATACAGACAGTATCCAGGGTCCCAATTCTATGTTCAGTCTGTGGTTAATGGGCTCATCTAAAGACTGATGGGGCATTCTTACTTGAAATCTTGGTGAAATATGTTTTCCATATCATTTTCCAGAAGATGCTTAACCTGTCTACCTGACAAGATCCCTTCCTGATGCCCTGTAGTCATCCTGCCTAGATTTTGAAAGTCAAGATTTGTTTCCTCTGCAATCTAAGTCACTCCTTTACTTCTACCCCCATTTCTTACATCCAGACCATATCTTAGTTTTCAGTGTGTAAATACTCACTTTACATGAGCGGCATTTTCATCTTTCATTTAAGCAACCTGCTTCACTGTCTTTGTTACTACATAAACTGGAGAAATGGCAAAGAGAAGAAGGATAAGGAGATATATCCACATAGTACACAGAATAAAATTAAATGTGTAGGGGCGCCTGGGTGGTTCAGTTGGTTAAGTGCCCAACTTCAGCTCAGGTCATGATCTCATGGTTTGTGAGTTCAAGCCCTGCATCGGGTTCTGTGCTGACAGCTGGGAGCCTGGAACCTGGTTCAGATTCTGGGTCTCCCTCTTTCTCTGACCCTACCCTGCTCAAATTCTGTCTTTCTCTCTCTTAAAAATACATAAACATTTAAAAAATATTTTAAAAATTAAATGTGTAACCTAAATATTATATTGGAGAGATCCTTTGCAAAGAGTGAAAACAGATCTCTACAGTGTGTCACGGCCAATATCTTGATATTCACTCATCTTCATTGGCATCCCTAGTCCTTGTACCTATGAAATATTCTGAACAACTACAAAAGGCTTATAGTGGCTCATCCCCCCTTCCATCTGGTGCCCTCCTACATCACTACATGCTCCTCTCTAGCACCAAAGCTGCTTTGTTTTCCTTGGTTCTTATCAAAGTCAAGTTCCCTTTTGTGAAAAGGGAGAGAAATACTGCAACAGGAGCAGGTATTATTTTGAAATCTGAAAGTAGAAATACAGCATACAAAGAAGGCTAAAGTCAATGAAGAGTCAGAAGTATAAGTTTGGGGTAACCTACTGGCAGATACCTAGTCACATAGGTTCTTGGTACTTCACATCTCCAAAAATGGGTTTCTGGAGTCTAGTGAGAGAAGCAGGTGCAGCCAGATCTGAACTGGCTGACAAATTGTTTATATCAGCATGTACCATCACCCACACAGCAAAATCCACTCTGGGCTTCTGCGTCCAGAATCCCAAGACAATGTACACCTACCACAGAGCCATAAAAACCATTACACAATAATATACATTTTTTCCTGAAATGTACCATTCTCTTTTCATTTATTAGAACTCCTTATTTCTGGAAAAGAAATTCAGAATTATTCTGCTCATCTTCAGGTACTGTCAGAGAAAAGCCATCCACAAACTTTGCTGTCAAAGAGAAGTAAATTACCAGTGTCTGCTTTGAATTAAAGCCTGTTATACACAGCCCAACATGTAAAACATATAAAGGGAAATCTATTCTGTTTGAAACAAAGGTGAAAAGCTAAGAATCATGCTACCAAGCCCTGTACATTCTCACCCTCCACTCCCACTGTGGCCCATCAGGGAACTCCAGCAAACATAAATTAAACACCCTATCTACTGCAAAGTCATCTCTCATATAAAAGGACGCATGTGGCTTCCAATAAGTAAAAGTTTGCAGACTTCCTAACAATCCTGAAACGGAAATCCAGCGCTCTTTGAGTTCTAGTTCAGTGTCTATTAAACTATCAAAATAGTTGCATTTTAAGTTGTTCAGGTAATTAAGAAATATATATTTAAAAAGGAATTTATGTAAAAGGGAAAATAACTTGAATAGGAAAAATAATTGTCCTCATTTTTTATTCCTGCATTTTGTTATCTATAACTTACTTCAAAGTCAAACACTGCAAAGTTAAAAATTATTAATCATTAGGTTCACAGGTCTCTTTGTCTGAGGATAATTTCCCTATTTAGAAGCCTTTGTCTTCATTGTCTTGCTTTTTCTATAGCATCTTCTGACAGGAAGTTGATCTTGGGAATATCATTAAAGTTAACTAGAGCTGGGAAACGAGATGCTCAGCATTTTCCTAGTGGCAGCTAAGAACTGATGTTTACAATGGGATTTTACTCAATGATTTCTATCTCACTGGCGTGAAAACATTACTACTAAGTGCCATCTTTATTTCTCCAAACTTTGAAACTATGTATCTATGAGCTTTTGAATTACTCATAAATAATTCTTGATGTGTTCTCTGGTTCCTCTTGTATCTCTTTAGTGATTCATTGATTGTATTAGAATTCAGGGACTCATTTCCAGATTAATTTAAAAGCCAAAGAAAAATTCTATTCCTCCCAAAGGTCAAATATTGCCATAGAGGGGAGTTAGTACAAAACTTTAAAAAGTGTTTTGTATAAGAGCAACTCTTATACAGATGTTACCATATAAGATGTTACCATAGTAAATTTTAATAGCAAAAATACAAATAACATTTTTGTTAAATGAGATGTAAAATTCTATAGAAAAAAGAGAAATAAAAGAATGAAAAAATATTAACATTCTTAATGAACATTCTGTTAAAAAACTAACTTCTCCTTTTGTTATAATTTAAATATTTTATGACCTATCAATGTACTTTGTTTTGTATAGCTAAAATGCATGGAGAAATCCACATTTTACACAAAAATTTGGTAAACTTGACCTTGACATAGTCTCACTTTTAGGATTTTAGAGAAAAGTAATCTCTAGAGAATTCTGAAATTTAAAAAAAAATTCTGTGAAACTATTTGAGATTAATTGCTTTGAAATTTTGAATTTCTATGCTTTGATCACAAGCTTAAATAAAATGCAAAATAAGAAAGAATATTAAGTTGCTTTATCAATCCCAAAGGCCTTTTGTCTAGAGCTTTGTGACTTGGAAGAGCAGAAATGTGAGACCAAAAATAACTTACATAAGAAATAGGTCTGTAAACTAGATCAACATTTAATAACAAAATGCCGGGGATGTTGTTATTTGCAAAAAAAAAAAAAAAAAAAAAAAAAACCAACAGTATCTAGTCTCAAAATACCACATCTCTGCTAAGCTTTGAATGCCCTGAATGTAGACATTTCTAAGAAAACATAGAGCAGCTACCAATTCAGTATGCAGTGCTGGTTTACATGCCTGTGTATTTATTTGACTTGCTCCAGTTCATACTTATCCCCTATTCTTCATCTGCCCTACAAACAAGGTTTGTGATGTTAATATGATATAAATAGGAAATTTGCAATATTTTATCCCACACTTCCATTTTCATTAAAATGTAAAGCAATAGTGTCAACAGGAAAAATAATCCAAACTTTCGGCATTTTGTAAATTCTTGGTTGTGTTTTTGGTATTACAAGTATAGTAGGTGTAGGATGGAATGTGTCACATGAATGACGTCCATGGGCAGTTAGCTGGTCCTGGTCCTGCAATGTAAAATGGTCAGTTTTGTCCTGCATTCTCTATAAATGTTGATTGTCCCACAACAAATGTATGAAAGAAAAATTTATAATTAATTATAAGATTGGAGTCTAACTGTATGCACATAAATAAAAAGTATTTAAGAACCCAATAAAGGGTATTGATTAAGAAAAAAAAAAAAAACTCCTGGGCTGCCTGGGTGCCTCAGTAGGTTGAGCTTTGGACTTCAGCTCAGGTCATGATCTTGCAGCCCCGTGTCTGGCTCTGTACTGATAGCTTGGAGCCTGGAGCCTGCTGCAGATTTTGTCTCCATCTCTCTCATTCTGCCCCTCTCCTGTTGGCTCTCTCTCTCTATCTCGGATATAAATAAACATTAAAAATTTTTAAAAGAAAAAGAAAAAGAACAAGAACTCCAGAACTGGATTACGAGGGTTTAAATTCTGGATTTTTAACTAGCTGTGTGACCTTAGATGAGTTAATTACCCTCAAGTGCTTTGGTTTCTCTTTTTGTAAAACTGTAATGATAATAGCAGAGGGTTGCTGTGAAGAGGAAATATAAAAACCTACCGCACTGTTTGACAGTCAATGCTGTGTAAGTCTTAGCTATTTTTAATATTTTCTAAGAGAGAATAGATAAATCAGGGGAAGATTGAGGTTTTTTCTTCAAACTTTATTACCTTTCCAAAAAAATCCATACATACAATGGTAAAATGGCAGCTTTTATTATTTAAATCACCAACAATGCACAACTATATCTTTTTTACTTTTTCCTTTTTTTTAAGCACCTGGCATCCCTGCCTGGCTACAGGGAATAAGTCCCTTAGATCCCTACTTTCAAATTTATAACTGTTTGGTCTTATGACATACAGGTGCCCTTGGATGTAAATTAAAGTTTATTGGTCACATAGCAAACAGGAAGTGGATTTCCCCAAGGAGAAGGGCTTAGGTATGTCTGGAAGGAAACAGGATATGGGTGGTTGGAGGTTTTGTTTTGTTGTTGTTGTTGTTGTTGTTGTTGTTTAATGACTACAGGATGGAGTGGGTATGATGCTACACTGTGATCTGAATTGCCATCTGTGATGTGGGACTTGGGGGGCTGCGGGGGGAGTGAGTGGGTGAACTTCTGATCTCATTACTCAGATATGGAAGAGCAAGTCAGATATAGAAGACTGTCATCTTACTAACATCAAAAAGTGGAATCTTTCTGCTATAGTATCTTTCTGTATCATTGCATCACTTATAGTGATTGTATGTCAAACCATAAGCATCTAACTTTGTCAGTATGACTTCTAATGTAATTATGTCTTATAAGTTTACATTGAACACTATTAATTATTATTGTTTAATATTGTAAATATCCCTTACATTTATGGCATTGTCTTGGTTTATGTTCTTTATGTAGGAAAGCTGTAAAATATGTCCATTTCATTTTAATATAATTTTTTTAATGTTTATTCATTTTTGAGAGACAGAGAGAGAGAGAGTGTGAGTCAGGGAGGGACAGAGAGAGAGAAACACAGAATCTGAAGCAGGCTGCAGGCCTTGAGCTGTTAGCACAGAGCCCAGTGTGGGGCTCGAACTCATAAGCTGTGAGATCATGACCTGAGCCGAAGTTGGACGCTCAACCAACTGAGCCACCCAGGTGCTCCTTGTACATTTCAGTTCAATGTAGGAAATGCATAAAACTTTTTTTCTTAAAAGGTGTCATTGGGTCTTATAGGTTTGAGAATTTGTGATTAAAATGTGGACTTTTCTGTGACTTAGAAAAATGAGTAAGGAAAACTTAAAGAGGCATTCACAACATGGCATTTTTTTCCAAATATAACATCTAATATTTTTCCCCAAGTGAGATTTATTATCCTAACTTTGTACACATATCCACACTTAGCTTCTGCATTCAGTTGGATTTTGGACCAAGATGTCATGTCCTGAATCTTTCAAGGAAAGACCTTGATTGAACAATTGATGCTGCAAGTTTTAAAAAGAAAGAAGAAAAATCAGTTTATGCCAGATGGCTTCCATAAACCCAGCTGGTGATCCATGAGTTTGGAGGCCTTAGGCAGGATTAACTGCCTTAAATTTTTTAATTAATTGCTTTAAGGAATTGATTTATAACCGCTCAGAACTGCTGTGTAGCAACCAAGAAGTTATTTCATAAATAACTACAGAAAATATACACTTGGAATTAACAAACTGCAAAACACAGGTGAGGGAAAAACATTGATAAGATATTCTATTTACTCAGGGATTTACAGTAATAGAATTAAATGGTCTCCACAGTGAAAGAAAAAGTCTATATACTGGAGTTTTTAAAAAGAGTTCTGTTGCTCTGCAGTCATTCTAAATCCACATGCAGACTTCAATCTGGTGAGGTGGTAGGCAAAGATGATACTTTTCCAGCTTCCAATTTTATGCTTATTGGGCATGGGTTCTAATAAAGTGTATCATGAACAATACACTATTCACATTTTAACATGTTGCTTTAAAGGGCTGTCATCATTTTGGTATGAATGCTAAACAGGGATAGGGTTGTTTTTCACTGACCCCATTGTTTATATTTCTGTTCAATTTCATCTCTCCAGGAGATGAAGATTACTTAGCAATAAATCTGATTGAGCCCAAGGGTGGAGACCCCATAAGTTGATATTCAGCTATATGTCATTTTTTTAACAATCAGGAAGTTGTTAATAAAAAGATCTAGGTATTTTATTGCATCTCATTATTTTAAAGAAAAACATGGTGGGGCACCTGTGTGGCTCAGTTGGTTAAGCGTCTGACTTCAGCTCAGGTCATGATCTCATGGTTTGTGGATATGAGCCCTACATAGAGCTGACACCTCAGAGCCTGGAGGCTGCTTCAGATCCTGTGTCTCCCTCTCTTTGCCCACACCCCCCCACCCCACTCACGCTCTGTCTCTTTCTCTCTCTCAAAAATGAATAAAAGTTAAAAGAAAAAAATGGCAATTGCTTCTTAAAAACATCTCCCTACCACTGATGTATTCACACCAAAGACCAAGGAGTTTGCAAATAATAAAAATGACCAAATATCTCCCTTTTGTGGCTAATATGATTTCTCATTCTCTTCCTAGTACAGATTTGGCCCTGTTTCCTTCTTTCTTCTTTCTAGACATAATATAGACACCTAATAATAATAGAATTTCCCCCATTTCATACAATCCAAGAAACATACCTCCTTGAAGCCTTCATAAGCTCAAGTTTTGTATTAGTTTCTTTCTAACAGCTCCCATGGAAATAAATAAGGCCAATCAAATGAGAATAAACAAAGACTATTCATTTAGAGTTTGCTATCGCAAGGGAGTCAGTTACCACTACTGACATTTTGGCAGAGACAAAAAAGCAGTCAGAGGAGTGGGAAAATTTTTATAGTGGAAGAAAAGTAAGGCTTCAAAAACATCCTGATAGGGGAAGTTGGTATGGCAAAGTTGTAGGCTGGCTAACTAAAAGTGGGCATCCTAGTGGTTGATCAGATGCCCAAATGTGGCTTTCTCTAGTTGGCCCTACAATGGAAGCAGAGACAGAAATTACAAAAGCTTGGAGTTATTAACAAATATTAGCCATTTGGGACCAATGGTTACAGGGGTGTTGGTTCCTAAACTGGTCCCTGTACACGGAGAACAAAGAGAAACTGAAGAAAGAGTCAGTCCACTCCAGATTGGCAGGTGGCAATTCTAATAAGCAAGGGAGCTTACACATGAGGCTTGTCTAGGGTGAATTCAAGACAAATACATCTTTGCACCCACCCACTGGAATTTATATAGAGGCTTTAACTGGGTTAAGTCACATATACTGTCCAGATGTTCTCAACAACATATTACTCTCTTAAGGACGTCTTCCTGAAATAGGTCCTACTGAGAAAGGATTAGCAGAACATACATTTCAAGGACTGTGGGTTGTGGGAGTTGAGGAGGGGTGAGGAGGATCCTATTTCCTGGATTCAGCTCACAGGTCAACCTGCAGTCACATCCTCTTGATGGCCTCCTCCAACAAGGGTCACTGTTTGGTTTCCTAGATTGTTGCTAGAGATAGTGTTTTGACTTCCTATCTTTTGATTTACAATAGGCTGGCTTCCTGGATTGGTTATTATGGATAACGGGTTGTTTTTCTGGGATAATTCCTGCAATTGTGGGTCAGAGTTCTATTTTTGTATATTTATATATTCCATTTATATATTCAGTGCCTCATTTCTTTCTAATGGTATTTTACTGAGACACCTCACAATTCCCTATGGTGTATTTAGACCACATTTGCTAGATATGTTAAGGAAAAAAGACAATATACAGTAACCTGCTAGGCCTCCAAATGCTCTAGAATAGTGACACATAAAATAGGCTGACACTACTACTACTGGATATGCCAATGCTGGCCACCTTTGGGTTTATGCCACTTGCTCAAGTTCACACTTAACATACATTAATCATATGTTCTAAATATAGGTCTTTGATGCCTATATGATAGAAATGGGCAATCTGCAATATTTTACTTTCCACATTTGTATTTTCACATAAAATGCACAGCAACATCTCAAAGGAAGAACTATTCCCACCTTGGGGAATTTTGCAAATTCATGGTGGTGTTTTGGTTTTACAAAGACTGTAAAGTTAGAGGAAGGGCTAGGAAATGGAGCCACAGTTCTATATGTTGCACATCTTCTCTGGCTGTAATGAGGGAATAGAGGTGTGTTCCTGGTGGCCTCTGGCTGACAGAAGTGGAGGTTCACTGAGATTCATCCAAGAACCTTGCTGCTTTGGACTGGGACCCTCAAGTCAGTAAAAGTAAGCACATCAGAAACTCCTTAAGTCTACACCTATTCAACACATCACCCTGCTTATGGCTGGGAAGTTAGTTTGTGCTGAATTGTGCACCAATATTTCATACAAGTCTTTTAGTTTGGGGTTAATTTTGTTTGATATTATAGATGACAACTGGCCTTGGGCTAAGTTCTAGAGATAGGAGATTACATATCTTTATAGATTCTTGTGGTTCTTCTGGGTCTTCTCAAAATAAAATTGTGCCTCTCCCAGGAAAAACACCTGCTGCTCCCTTTACGATTTCTCATTAAGACATTAAGTTTTATGCATATTTTCCTAACTGGCAAAATTTCTATAGTAACTATTTAGAATTATAGTGGCTACTTTGGTAACATTGTTCTTTCCAAAACAATTTTCATTTGGGAGATGTCTTCAAACAAAAAAGGTAAAAGCACCCTCCAAAGAAGAATATCTTGCATGATGAAAGAAAAGACATCATTGGTTAAACATAGAGACACCCCATCTTTGTTTCTGTACTTTAGGAATTAAGCAGTGATTTTTTAAATCACAAAACTTGGTAATTTTCAAGAGATGAAGTTATTATTTAAAACATCTATTGAGGCACTTTTGTGGCTCACGTGGTTAAGACTCTGATTTCGACTCAGGTCATGATCTCACAGTTGGTGGGATTGAGCTCCATGTTGGGCTCCTTGTTGACAGTGCATGTAGCCTGCTTGGGATATTCTCTCTCTCTCTCTCTCTCTCTCTCTCTCTCTCTCTCTCTCTCTCTGCCTCTCCTCCTCTATTTCTCAAAATAAGTAAATAAACTTAAAAAACAATCTGTAATGCCTCTAATTGTAGGTATGTATGTCCAAATTCATTTGCTTGACTCTAAAGAGTCTTCCCTCAATTTTGAGAAGGGAAATAATTTGTCTTTTACAATAACTTCATATTTATTTGATGCTGACTCTCACTTCATTTCTTTTTTTTATTCCTCTATTTCTCTTTTTCCATCTCATTAAACTATAAAGATTAATTAGAAAAAAAACTTCTGTTATTATGTAAGTACTCTAAAGATATTTAGTACAGATAAGCATTCATAATGTCTAAATTAAAAGAAAAAATATATATTCAAGAGTTTATGTTGGTTGTGGATAGTGAAAATATTACATATATAAGAGCCTTTGTTACTATAGTTACAAGATATAGAGGAAAAGCCTTAGTAACAAGACAAAAATATAACAACAACAAAAAAGAATGGGATTTTTTTTTTAATTTTGGCATAAGTTAAGGTCTTTATTTAAAATTTAACTTACCATGTAAAAATAATGCAATCACAATGTTTTGGTTTGTGCAAGACCATTGTAAATTATGAATTCTTACAATGCTACTAATAATAGGAATATAATGTGTTAGCCAAAATTTTAATTTCCCAGATTCTTAACTAGCTTTAAGAACTTAAGAACTTTGATGTGTTTAAGAATTTAAACACATTATTTAGTTAATTAATAAATAATTTTTGTATGTTTGGATGATTTATATATATGATATTAATGTAAAACACTGGTCACTACACATAATTTTAATTTACTAATTCACTCTTATGTTTTTAATTTTATTTTAGAGAGAGAGAGCATGTGAGCAGGGGAGAGGGATAGAGGGGAAGAGAGAGTATCTTAAGCGTGGAGCTCAATGCAGGGCTCAATCACACGACCCTGGGATCATGACCTGAGCTGAAATCAAGAGTCGGATGTTCAACTGAGCCACCCATGCACCCCTTATTTTTTATAATAAAATAAAACATGCAAATTATTTCTCAAATTATACATGTACGTATACATACATAATTTATATTTGTTTTGTTACCTAAATTTGTTAAAATAATATATGGGTCAATGAATAGAAAAGGGAAGAAAAAACTATACTTTCATTTTCTCTTATGTCTAGAGAGAAAATAAATTAGCATTTGCTTAAATATGATAATTAATACAAATGGTTGATTGTACTAGGTACAATACTTAAGGAAAATACAAATATACACACAAAGACAACTTTCCAGTTTGTTTCTTCCAAAACTTATTGTAGTTTTTCAAGATGAAAATTTTAGATAATTTTTCTGGAAACAGTGGTAAAAGAAGACCAAAGATCAAAATTATTAGAAATTAGCCTAGAAATCTCATATATCTATCCAACTTCAGAAGAACAGTCAAGAAATAGTTGTGTAAAATGAAATCAGCTAATAAACGGGACCAAATCCATATTCCCTTCAAGTGGTAAATGGTTAGATCTCTACTGATTCCAATGGAACTTAACAGAAAAGAAGTAACTCTCTTCTCTATGAAACAGAAATCCTGATGATACAGATGCAAGACATGTGGTAAAAAATTATTCATAAAAGGAACTATACATACATTTTGAAAAACTATGACACATTCAACATTATGTGACAAGACCTGGTTTCTATCGATGGGTGAAATAAAAATAAATAACATAAAGAGAAAATACACTTAGATAAAATTATCAAATGATAAACTAAAACTAATGACTAAAATATGGAGGAACTAGGAGGAAATTGAAAAAAGCATAAAACTAAAATCAGTTTGAAATCAGAAATTTTGTTGTTTATTTTCTTTTTGTAAACAATCTCCAAGATGGTAAGGGTGTGGTGAATCAAATACTTGCATACACTGCTGGTAGATGAGTCTATTGATATGACTATCTTCCTGGAAAAGAATTTGGCAATAATATCAAATACACAAAATATATACATTTTAAGCATGGGAATTAATCAGGAAAGAATAGTGAATACAAATGTTCTTGGTACTTTGTGATGGGTTTCTGAATATTTAACTTTTGAAAATGCTGAAGTAAAAAATGATAGAATAAGAAAAATAAGGTCAAAAACAACTTTATTTAAAATAAGATCTTTATGTGTTTTAGGTCTGAAATTTGGAAAAGTATGAAGCTGAAGTCTTTAGATATATTGATGATATGATAAAATCCCGACTCTATTATGTTATGTGTACATTTCAAAATATGATACTCTACTTATAAAACATGCTGATTTTGCAGTTAAAATTATATAATGATATGTACCCATGTAAATATTCATTTTTAGAAACTAGAAAAGATGTCAGTGGATGATGTTTTTATGGAGTGTTGTAATTTGGGAGATTTTCTTTTCAGTATTTTCCAACTATATTCTTGCATATACTCTTCAATATTTTCCAAATTTTCTGCAATAAGATAATGGTTATTTTATCTTTATTAAGTACATCCAATTTTTATTGAAAAATCTAAGTTTTTCTTATTATATTTTTTCTCATTTTCAAAACTAATTAGAAAGTATGCCATATCCCTTTGTGTTGTATCAGACGGATAAGTAAAATGGAATTCAGAAGACAGTACGTGGTCTAATACCACTGAAATTTTGGCACATTAGTTTTAGGTTGAAGGGCTATTTTTCAAAAAAGGCAAAAAAAAGTACAAGGAACAAATAATAAAGCTCCATGACACTATAAGCAAAATGCCAGGCTATGACTCAGCAGAACAGGGTTCCAGCTCCACTAGCTTTGCATCTGGGAGTTAAAAAAATATTTCTGCTTTTATCTTCATTCTGAAAAATATAGTACTCATTATTAGAAGTTACCTCATGTCCTGAACTTTATGAGATTCTTTTTAAGTTTATAAAGCTAAATACTGAAGTTTATGACCATGAAGATTAAATATTGGCCGCTTTAGAAGGATGGATTATGTTGCCTACATATTTTCTTCATAGTTTTATTATCTTTCCCACTATGTAAGCAATTCAAACTATTCATTGTTTGCATTACATTTATATACTTATACTCTTACATATGTTTAAAATTTAACCATTAATGCATAATTATGTCTGGAATCTAACCAGTTATAAAATGGTCTGATTTTAAAATATTTAAAAAGAGTATGGGCTACTTTGTATATCACATATATTTTTCAAGAAAATAAGACTGACATACATATCCCTATGTTATCCCTTCTGTGTGTGAAAAATTTGCAATTCTAAATCTTTTTTTAAATTTATTATTTATTTACAGAGAGAGAGAGAGAGAGAGAGAGAGAGAGAGAGGGAGAGGGAGAGAGAGAGAATGAGATTCCCAAGCAGAACTGGCACTGTCATCATAGAGACCTATGCAGGGCTCAAACTCTCAAACCTTGAGATCATGACCTGAGCTGAAATCAACAGTCAGACACTGAACCGACTGAGCCACCAAGGCTCCCCAAGAAGTTGTAATTCTAAACTCAGAATTATTCTTCCCATTTTCAGGAATTGTCACAGAAAACTCATTCACAAACTTGTAGAAAAGAGAAGTCAATTACCAATGCCTATTTAGATACCTTACACATCTTTAAAAAACTGGAACTGATTGTCTTGATATTTATTTATGTGGAGATTTCATTTAAATTCTGATATGAAATTTTGCAGAAGAATGAGAAAGCTGAGCTAAAACAAGGACAGGAACAGAGTTGTCATCATACTTTACAAACCCTGTGCTCTCCTTCAACCACATTTCCAGGTTCCCTGCCTCACAGGTTAGTGGTTCCAAACTTGCATCTTCAGATATGTAAATTTTGGACAGCTTTTCTAAACTAACCACTACTTCAACCATTTTAGCTCCAGAATATATCAGGACAAATTCCATGCTTGCATAAGTGTCACTTTACTTTAAAAGATTATTGACTCGGGGCGCTTGGGTGGCTCAGTCGGTCGGGCGTCTGACTTCGGCCCCGCGTCAGGCTCTATGCTGGCAGCTCAGAGCCTGGAGCCTGCTTTGGATTCTGTGTCTCCCTCTCTCTGCCCCTCCCCTGCTCATGCTCTGTCTCTCTCTGTCTCAAAAATACATAAAAACAATAAAATTTTTTTAAAGATTATCGACTCTGTGATTTTTTAAGGATTAAGGTTATACACATGGACATACATTTTAATGAACAGAAAACATACATCTGTATTATAAATGGACAATACATTATAAACAAGGTATTTTCTATTCCAAAAGTCTAACACATTAAACAAGTATTTGAACTGAATTATGCTAAATCTCTGAAAGATCATATTTCACAAAATGGACAGATATATTACTTAATTTAGGTTTAGTTCTTTCAGTTATTTTAGGTAATTCTAACATTACTTATTTTTGTGATTGTAAATTGTTTCATAGTCAATGAATTTTAATGTTCTAGTCTAAATGCTTATTTCTTTTTTAAAGCATTTTAAAAGAATTAAGATTTTTTTGTCATATTACTCATTTTTAAATGCTAATTTTTCTCTCACTTCTATGTCTGCCATCATCAATTTCTTTTATATTTATACTTTGATGGAAATAGGTTTTTCTTTTTTGCCTGGCTTATTATGTCTTGCTTAAAATTCTTCTTAGATTTGATTTTATTTTGTTTAACTCATTTTCTCTTTTATTTTTCTGGATTACATTGACAAAAATCCCCTTACCTTTACCCTAAATTATATGTCATATAACAAAAGCTTTGCCAAGTTTTTCTTTACATGCATCCCACTTTGATATATTTTAAATTATTCTGCTTCAGAATAATTTTCTGTTTAAGTTTTTATACTTCAGGCTAAAATTAATGAACAGTAGTGACAAGTGAGAGCATTTCTCTTTGTAAGACATTAATGATAAGTAAATACATTACTTACATATGAAGACTGAGTAAAAACAATTAATTTTAAGTACTCCATTCTAATTTTCCTATTCAGATCCTAGGAAATGAAATAATATGTTCTAAAGGAATAAATGGAGCCACCCTTTTCACATTGACATATCATATATATATGATGTGTATGCGTATGTATTATACATACATATATATATCGTATCGTGCATATGTATTTTTTTTATTTTCAACATTTCTGTTAATATTAATTCCAAAATCTCATAGTTAATAGGATGACTGCATGATGACTAAGTTTCCAGGCACATTTTTGTTTGCTTCTTCATTCATAAACATGTTACTTCCAGATCATGATTCAACATCTGCTTCAACTTTATCCAGTCACATTAAACACATTCAGTCACTAAGAGCAGGAATAAGAATATTCTTATTATCAGTATCCTCACTGATAACCATTTCATTCATCATGGACACATCATGTCTCCTTATAGACAATGGCAAAAACCTAGTATCACGTCCATCACTAGCTGCAAGCTGAACAAGTAATTCTGTTGTTGGTACTTTACTAGGTTATAACAGAAGTTCTTAAATTTTTCATGGCCATTTCAAGTATACAGATTATTTTGTAATAATTTTTTTGCTTTCTTTTGATTATTTCATGTATGTATTAGAAATAGCAAGAAATTTCTACACTAGTTTCTTGCATATGACATCCATTGTGCTTTGTAATACTTTCCCGAATACCTCCTCATAAATTGAACATCATGCTCAAGAAAATAAGTTGTTTTTTTTTTTTTTGTATTGAATGGAGTATTCTAGGCCTTTTAGTATCAGCTACCATCTCCATTGGTTTTTCTACTACCTTAAAAGAAATTTTCACTTAATTATGTGCTAAAGATAACAGACATGATGCCCAAAGCATTTAAACAAATAAAGCTACAGAAAAGTCTTTTTGAAATACAGTAATAGCTAACATATGACTCTGTAATCTCTCACCCACACTGTTGTGCAATGTAAATGCTTTTTTTCTAATGCCCAGAGGCAAATTAATCATAACAGGTTGTCAGGATATTAAATTTGGGGTAAAATATTTGCAAGTCATTACAGTGAATATGCAAATAATGACTTCACACAGCAAATGATATTACAAACAGTATTTTAGCTGGCTGAAAGTAGTCAAAAACGATATAAAAACAGAGTAAATGTATTTTTCCTTAAGATAATACATACATTTTTAAAGGTTTAGACAAGCAATTAGAGCAAATGAATATGAAAATCATAAAAGTGTTCTAAGCTAAGAGCAACTATAAGAAAAGTAAATGTATAAATTTAAAAAGAAATAAGGTAGAAAAGGAAAAGAGTAAAATACATACAAGTAAATGGAAAATACAAAACATGTCTGATATAATACTCAGAATATACACTTTATTATTCATTAATTAAAATAACTGAAGGAATAAAAATTAATGTAGGAGTCTAGATATATTAAGCACATTGGACTCTAGCTCTCCTGCAAATTACAACTAAACCACCTGAGTCATAATAAAAAACAGAAAAAAAGGCAAATGGCTAGAAATTTAGGTACTCCAGGTAAGCCCCAATATTGTGTACCCTGTGATTTATATTTGCATTCTATAAATCCCACTTTGGGTGCAAATGCATTATGCAACCCAGATCACCAACCGACATAGAGGGGAAAAGAAAAATAAAAGCTCCAGAAAAACCTGCCATCTTTTAATCATAGAACCAGGAAGAGAAGTCTTGTTGGACACAACACTCACCCTTTGGTTTAACAGTTTTATTGAAGTATAATTTATATTTATATACTGTAAACTTCATCATCTTCAAGTCTACAAATAAATTATTTTTAGTAAATTTCCCAAGTGGTACAACCATAAATATAAATCAGTTTCAGAACATTTAATCATTCCAATAAGATACCTCATGCCCCTTTATATTTAATGTCTGTTCCTACCCCCAGCCCCAGGCAACCAAGCCCTATTTTCCATCTTTATAAATTTACCTTTTCTGGGCATTCCATGTAAGTGGAATCATAAAATACGTGGTCACTTATGTTAGACTTCTATCTGTTTTGTTATTATTTTCTGATAGTTTGTTGTTTATAATTTAATTACCATACTGGTGTGTTTTGAAGTACAGAAGTTTTGAATTTTGGTGAAGTCTATTTATCCTTTTCTTTCTTTTCATTTTTAAACTGACTATAGCTTGATATTATAGCCAATAAATCTTTGCCTAACTCAAGGTCTCAAAGATTTTTTTCTATGTTATCTTCTAAAAGTTTTATTGTTTTAGTTCTTACATTTAAGTTCTTACCACATTTTGAGTTAATTTATCTGTATGCTGTGTGATAGGGGTTTAAGTTACTTTTTATGTGGTTATATAATTGTCCCAGTACCACCTGTTGAGCAAATCAAAGACTATTTTTCCCCAATTAATTCCCTTGACACCGTTTTTTGAAAATCAACTGACCACATACATAAGGAATTATGTTAGGACTCTTACGTATTTACATTATCTATATGATTTTTTCCTTATGCCCATCTTGTAGCTATAGCTTCACAGTAATTTTCAAGGCTAGAAAGAAAAATCCTCCAATTTTGCTTTTTAAAAAAAATATTCTGGCTATTATACTGTTGTGCATTTCCATATAAATTTTAGAATCAGATTTTTTTTTTTAATTTTGCAAAGAGCCTGCTGGAATTTGGAGAGAAACTGTGATCAATTTGAAGAGAATGGCCATCTTTGTTAATCCATAGACATGGGATACAATTGCATTTATTTAGGTTTTCCTTAGTTTTCTGTGTCAGTGTTTTGTTATTTTCAGTGTATACATGTTGCACTTCTTTTATTAAATTATCCTAATCATTTTATTCTTTTTGAAGCTGTTGTGAATGGAATTTTTTCTTAATATTAATTTTGGACTGCTCATATGTCATATGTAGGATTTAAAATGCTTTTTGTATATTGATTTATTCTGAAACCTTGTTGCCTTGGCTAGAGCACTTGTGATTATACTCAACTTATTATGGTTACTAACAAAGAAGTGCCTCTTCCCTCCACGCATGGGTGCCTGTTGCACAGGCATAATCCTTTTCTTAACTCAGTACTATTACCAGTGAGACTGTGGGCAGTTTTAACTACCCCCAACCAGCCCTAAGCAAATTGTAGCAAACAGGCACTTTGCCTCTCTGGCCTACTAATGGGATACTGTGGGCCACTGTCCTCATGATTTACTCTACCTAGTACACAAGTAAAAGATGGTGTCTATCCACCTCCCCATTAGGTGCTGTTGCTGTGAAGACTATGGGACCAGAGCAGTGTAGACTAGCGATACCTGGTACCAAGCAGCAAACATCAGCAAGAAGAAAGCACTCCTACCCATTTCCACTGAGAACTCTCAATGAAGAGATTAATATGGGGTGCCCTGTCAACTTTCCTATTCTGGGCGAAACCCAGCAAAGACGTGGTGACTTTCTTCCTCCATACCAGGATGCCTGCTACGGACAGAGCAAGGCAGAGATCCATCTAGTAGCTACAATCGATATTATGCCAACACAAGTAGAGGCAGCACCGCTACCCTCCCTACTGGAGTATGGAGGCAAAACAATAGGAAAGAGTTGGATAAAAGAATGATTTAATACTGATATGAAATCTTAGCACACCTCAAATGGCCTATTTGTGAAACTAACCAGTCAATACAGCAGAAGCTTTGACAATTTTGCTATTGTGTAAAATACCTTCAAAGTGTCAGAAAAGTCTTAAATTAGTGCATAAGCCCAGTAGATCAACACAGCATTGTCAAGATTTTCAAAATTAAATGGACATTCAAACCACAGCCCATAAAAGTGGGCCAACATTCACACTCTAAATAAAAGTGGCTTGATTTCCTTCTAAAATGGAAGATTTAAATAGGAACATGAATCTCAAAACATAATATTCAAAATGTCTAGGATACAAATTAAAATTTCTTGGCATACCAAGAAGTATGAAAATCTCAACTTAAATGAAAAATTATATTCAATAATTGCCAATGCCCAGATGATAGGACACAGATATTAGAAACGTAGAAAAAGAGGAGCTCCCCTGGGTGGCTCAGTCAGTTAGGCATCCAACTTTTGATTTTGACTCAAATCATTATCTCTCAGTTTGTGGGTTTGAGACCCACCCCAGGCTCTGTGCAGATAGGGCAAAGCCTGCTTGCGATTCTCTCTCTCCCTTTCTCCCTGCCCCTCCCCCACTCACACTCTATCATACTCTCAAAATAAATAAAACAACATTGAAAAAAAGAAATGTAGGAAAATATTTTTTCTTAGGTTTTAATTTATTATTTTGAGAGAAACAGAGAGATGTACATGGGAGAAGGGTAGAGAGACACAGGGAGAAAAAGAATCCCACGCAGGATCTGTACTGTCAGCATGAAGTCCCATGTGGAGCTCAAACCCACTAACCATGAGGTCATGACCTATTAAGCCGAAACCAAGAGCCGGATGCTCAACTGAATGAACCACCTGAGCACCCCAGGAAAAGAATTTTAAACCACTTTTTAAAATTACACTGCAACACATGAACAGTCTTGAAAAAAATCAAGAATATAATTATCAAACAAATAGAAAATATAAAGAAGAATCAAATGGAAATTTTAAAATTGAGAAATACAATAACAAAAAAAAATACTGATAGACTCAGTAGCAGAACAGTGATGGAAAGAGAAGAGACAGTGAACTTGAAAACAGACTGATGGAAGTTATCCCCTCTAAACCACAGAAAGGGAACAAACTGGAAAAAATATAAATGGTCCCTTAGGGATTTGTGAATCAATAATAAAAGATCTAATGTTCATTTCCTTGAAGTCCCTGAGGAAGAGGAGAAAGAACATGGATCTGGAAAAATATCTGAAGAAATACTGGCTGAAAACATCTGAAATTATATAAAAGACAAATCTCTATCTTAAAAAAGAACTCAGAAAAACTCAAACAGAAAAATATTAAAGAAATTCCTTCCCATACACTTCATAAACAATTTTTAAATGTTTTTATTTATTTTTGAGAGAGAGAGTATGAGCAGGGGTGGGGCAGAGACAGAGGGGGCCAGAGGATCCAAAGTGGGCTCTGTGCTGACAGCAGTGAGCTCCATGCAGTGCTCCAACTCACAAACCAACCATGATATCAAACCAGAGCCAAAGACGGATGCTCATCCGACTGAGCCACCCAGGTGCCCCCATCGTAATGAAATTTTTAAGAACCAAAGACAAAAGCATATCTTGACAGAGCCAGACATAAAACAAAACAAAACAAAACAAAAACAAACAAACAAAACAAACAAACAAAAAAACACACACAACACTTTGTATAAGCTGACAACAAGTCAAATAACTGCAGATTGCTCATCAGAAATCATGGAGACCAAGCAAAGTGATAAAAAGTGTTGAAGTGCTGAAATTAAAGAATTATCAATATAGAATTCTATACCCAGTAAAAAATGAAGTTGAAATAATGGCAATCTCAGATGAAGAAACATGAAAAAAAATATTGTTACCAGCAGAACCACTCTATACAGAACTACTAAAAGAAGTACTTCAGAGATAAAGGGAATGATTGCAGAAGGGAGCATGGAGCATCAGGAAAGAAAAAAGGGCAGGAGAAAGGGTAAATATCAGTGAAAATACTCTAAGTTATTTTTATCCCAAGTTTTTAAATTATCACTGTTTTTAAAAGCGAAAGTGGTATTTTTTGTCTGATGGGGTTCCAAATGTGTGTAGAGAGAATAGTTAAAAAAATAGTGTGAGTGATATTTACATAAGTGTTCACTTTATACCATTTATCCACTTTGAATTCATTAAATTGGACATTTTCTCTTATGCTTAATACTAAAAATGCTAAAAAAACAGAAATTTGGGGGAAAAACTCTATATGATGTTACAAAGTCCAGAATAACTGTTATTTTTACAAAAAATGATGTAAAAATAATCTAGGAGAAAACAGATACTTTGCATCCTATACAACTCTAAGTATACATCAAAGTGATATTTTAAGAAATAAGACAAATGTTAAGACCATTAATAGAGATTCAGAGGCAAGCAGGTATATTTAGGAACATAATATATCAGGTTGCAACTTGGATTGTTTAATATTATTTCAGGAAAACCGATAACTATCTGAAGGGAAATAAAACTATTTCTACCAAATAATTCCACTTAAAAAGTTACTCCAGGTGGATAAAAAGCTAAAGTTAAAGTTATAAAATAAATATTACCAATACATATTTGTAACCTATGGTGTGAACAAAATTTGTAAACAAAGTTTCATAATGACAATACAGAAGGTTAAAGAAAGGTAAATTTTATTTCATCAAAGATAAGACTTTTGATCAACTAAATAGATATGTCCAGAACTTCTAAATTATCAGTCTCTGGAATATGTTAAGTACTCCAACAAATCATTTCAACTGGCAAGTTTAGAAAGCCTAGTAAGGGAGGTCTTAGTGTAGATGCGGTGATAAAGCAAGCTTAACATGCTCTAGGGAGAAAAAATGCCTTTTTAAAAATATAAATGTTTGTTTAAGAGAGGAGAGAGTGCGGGCATGGGAGGGGCAGAGAGAGAGGGAGAGAGAATCCCAAGCAGGCTCTGTGCTGACAGAGCAGTGCTGAACACGGGGGGTCTCAATCTAATGAACAGTGAGATCGTGACCTGAGACAAAATCAGGAGTCCGAAGCTTAACTGACTGAGCCACCAGGAGCCCACCAAAAAACCGCCTTTTAAGACAGCAACATGTCATTGTTTAGTCAAATTATTGAGTGGCAACTGATATGTCATCATGGGGAACACTATGACATAGAAGGGGAAAAGCAGCTGATGGTATCAGCCACTCCTCTCCAATATTATTCTCAACCTCCTCTTACATATCACTGATCTACTTCCCGGACTGAACAAGCTCTACTCTTGTAGTAGGAAACTAGGGAGAAATTTTCATTTTCAGAAGAATTTGTTTATGCAAAATAACCCCGCTGTGTACCTGTTGTTTTGCTGCTGGAAGAGACATTTGAAAACTTGAATCCTATAAGAAGTGAATTGTGAAAGTTTTGTCTGTAAAATTTTTTCTCATTTAACATTTGTTTCCCTCTCTGTTGCATGTTTTATCAGAATTTGTGATTTTAACATGACTGACAATGCACTGTGGCTATATTTAAAGAGAGGTGTCAAACAGAATAGTATTCTAGACATAGGAGTATGGATAATTCTGATAAATATAGAGGGTTTTATGCTAAGTGAAATAAGTCAGGCCGAGAAAGACAAATACCATATGCTTTCAATTATTTGTGCAATCTAAAACATGAACAAAGAAATAGAAATAGACTCATAAATGCAGAGAACAAACAGGTGGTTGCCAGAGGGGAGAGGGTTTAGGAATGGGGTGAAATAGAAGGGGCTTAGGAGGTACAAACTTCCAGTTATAAAACAAATAAGTCACAGAGATGAAAAATACAGCATGGGGCCTATAGTCAATAATATTGTAATAATCCTGTAGGGTGAGAGATGGTGATTACATTTATGGTGATGAGCACTGAGTAATGTATAGAGTTGTCCAATCACCATGTCAAGCACCTGAAAGTAATCTAACACTGTGTGTCAATGCTACTTCAATAATACCTTTTAAAAAATATGATCCTCTGAGTCATTTATTACACTAGTGCAACAAGGATCACAAACAAGTTGTTCATAACAATGAAAGCTACTATAATGCAGAATAGCTTTTTGTTACTCCATTCCATTTTGTGTCATCTGCAGCCAAAAACCTATAGATATGTCAATGGTCCCAACAGAACTGGAAATAGCACAAGCACAATTGACTGCCACTTGCCAAGGTGTTGATGATTTCAGATGGCAACTGAAGTCTAAAAACAGAATAAAATCTATAGTTTGTTTTAATTCAGAGTCAGTGAAAAGTCTCTGGAATGTGAAAGCAAGTTATTCATGTATTAAATGATACTTCAAAAGTGGTGAATTTTATATTTCAAAACTTGTTTAATCAAGAATGTTTTAAGAACTGAAAACCTAGACAAAGTACATATGCATCTTCCATGGTACAAAACAACACAATAGCTTAACAAAGGAATATTTCATTTTTTATAATTTTTAATGTTTATTCATTTTTGAGAGAGAGACATACACACAGTGTGAGTGGGAGAGGGACAGAGAGAGTGGGAGACACAGAGACCTAAACAGGCTCCAAGCTCTGAGCTGTCAGCACAGAGCCCAATGCAGGGCTTGAAACCATGAATAGAGAGATCATGACCTGAGCCAAAGTTGGATGCTTAACCAACTGGGCCACGCAGGCACCCTGCAGATTTCTTAATAAGGTGTTTGATCTGAAAGGTGAATTGTAGGAATACTTAAAAAAATAGTCGGCCAGATTTCATTTCTGAGTATTGTGAAAATGAGGACTCTTGCAGAAACTACTTAAGAGACATTTTTTAATTAGCTGAGCACATATCTGCAGTGTAATAGTGAAAACATTTTGATTTTAAATGACAAAATTCTTGGATTTAGAAGAAAACTGAACCTTTGGGAAAATTTTGCAAAATAAAATACTGAAATGTTTCCAGTGCCTCTTTGGTTTGGAAGTAATGAAAGATATCAGAAAGGCTCATTTCATTAAAAACCTTCTGGAAGAAATGTAGAACACAATAGAGCAGCATTTCTCACACTTTCTCACACTTGCATGAAGGGGTTAGGCCCTTTCTCTGAACCCTCTGCTCAAGCTGAGAACTTGACAGGAGAGACAAAATGTAGACTGATCGCTTAATGAAAGTAGGATGAATTAGATCTGTCCAGGTCAGGTTATATAAAAGAAGAGTATACTGCCATTCACAAAAAAGCAGTGAGCATTTTGATGCAATTTCCAATATCTTCAGTGTGTGAGGAAATTTCCTTTTTTGAAAGGAGTCAAGAACAAAGACTGAAATCATCTGAACTTGGTGGATATGAAATCCCTGTGTACTTATTTTCACAGTTAACTAGTTAGGTATTTGTGTGATAAAACACAAAATAAGAGGTAAATTCATTCCTTATTTTTAGAGTTGAAAAATATCTCCACTTTTACATACATAAAGCTGTAAAAACATAAAAATACGAACACCAGTGTAAACTACAATTGTAACATCTAGTGCTCTACATGGACTGGATCATGTCACTTAGCAAGAAATGTTTTTATATCAGTGTTGTATAAAATTATTCTTAAACCATGTTTTTATTCATTTTTAAAATGTTTTATTCATATATTAAATAATTATTGTACTAGTATACTTTCTTTTCAACAGTCATAAATTTTCATGTTATAAATAACCTTTTTTTTAATTTTTTTAATATTTATTTATTTTTGAGAGAGACAAAGACAGAATGCGAGTGGGTTAGGGGCAGAGAGAGAGGGAGACACAGAATCCGAAGCAGGCTCCAGGCTCTGAGCCGTCAGTGCAGAGCCCGATGTGGGGCTTGAACTCACAGAGCTGTGAGATCATGACCTGAGCCAAAGTCAGACGCTCAACCGACTGAGCCACCCACGTGCCCCATGTTATAATAATCTTAATGAAAATCAATTTATATTCACTAACTCCACCAAGCTTATTGTGAGACAATTAAACCTTACTTGAACTGCAGAATTTTTTTAATCTGAAAATGTTTGCCTGATCTTTAAAAAAATTATGAAAGGGAAGGAAGAGATGAATTTCAAGAATAATAAGCTATGTGTCATCTGGTTTTTGTTGTTATTTTGTTTGCTTTAGTTAATAACTTTAGTTAAATCACTTTAATTTAAACAGGAAAAAACAAAACTCTTTCCTACATGATATTTCATATACCATACAGCTCATTGACTCCTTAGCATTTTGTACAGTAGAAATTTGTGATGAGGATTTTTAGGACATTTAAGTAAATTAAAACAAATAAAGTAGGAGATTTTAAAAAACAGAAAGAAACTTCCTGTACATAGATCATTGACTTGATTAGAGTTAATATTCTTCATAGGGAGAAGAATCCACACAAAGAGGAAGTAAGCTGGCCAAAAATAAGCAAATGTACAGAAAATGTCTTTTTCCTCTCAAAATATCATTAACAATTTATATTCAGATTGTGGTAAAGAACTTTTTAAACTGTGAATCTACCTTACCACGTAGTTACTGTAATTTTTATTTAGGGCTTCCCTGAAACCTGAACATGAATTCAAGAGTTCATCTAGTATAATATGCTTGAGGAATACTTTCACCTGGTAGTGAGGGGCACCTAACTATAACCTGACAAAACAACATAGATAAGTAGTAAAAATCATGTTGGGCATAAGACATCAAAAACAAAAAACACAGAGTGTGTGATCTCATTTATAGAAAGCTTAACAACAAGAGAAGTTATTTATCTTTTCTTTTTTTGAGAGAGAGGGAGCACACATATACATGAGTGTGAGTGGGGGAGGGGCAGAGGAACAGGGAGAGAGAGAATCTTAAGCTGGCTCCATGCCTAGTGTGGAGCTCCATGCAGGGCTCCATCCCATGACTGTGAGATCATGACCTGAGCTGAAATCAAGAGTCTGATGCTTGGGGCACCTGGGTGGCTCAGTCGGTTAAGCATCCGACTTCAGCTCAGGTCACGATCTCGTGGTCCATGAGTTCGAGCCCCACGTCGGGCTCTGGGCTGATGGCTCAGAGCCTGGAGCCTGCTTCCGGTTCTGTGTCTCCCTCTCTCTCTGCCCCTCCCCAGTTCATACTCTGTCTCTCTCTGTCTCAAAAATAAATAAACGTTAAAAAAAATTTTTTTAAGAGTCTGACGCTTAACCAACTGAGCCACCCAGGCCTCCCCATTCATTATTAGCCTTTTAGGGTGAGGGTTACATTATTCCCCTCCCCTTCCCTTCCCTCCCCTTCCCTTCCTTTTTTCCTTTCTTTCCTTCCTTCCTTCCTTCCTTCCTTCCTTCCTTCCTTCCTTCCTCCCTTTCTTCCTTCCTTTTATTTTTATATTTATTTATCCATTTATTTTTACTCTTGAAGGGTATGTGAGTCATCTTTCAACATCTATACATTAATCAGACATGTTAATTTGATGAAAATTCATTCAGCTGTACACACTTATGATTTGTATAATTGTTAGTGTTCACATTGACAAAACTTAAGAAAACAAACACACCAAAAAGAAACATATATTTGCAATAACACATTCCAGTAAAAATATATTCGTTAAACATATTAAAATGCTTATCTTTCTGGAGGGAGTTATAGGAATTATATGAAGGTATAAGGGAATCAATTAAGGGAGAACTATTGACCTACCAATGATTTTACTATATTATACATAGACTATGAGTATGATAAACTGAACTCTCCAATGAAAACAAAACAAAATAAAAATACTTCAGGATTTAGCAGTTCAACCAAAAGTGACCAATATTTAATTTAAAATTGAACATGTTTAGTCCAAAAAGTTAATGGAATATGTTTACATTTTGGTTCATATGTAGAAAAACCAATGACTATCCTAGATCACCCGCAGAGATTCCTAAAACATTGTCTTATAAATCACCTTAGAAATAATTGTGTACAATGAATTCATTTTACAGATGAAAACACCATATATAAATTACATAAATGTGTTCATAGTCTAATAAGATTATAATACTTTCATATTCACATAATTCACATTAAGTTCTTTCTGTCACCCTGAAATATCTATATGAATTAGTGTGTGTGTATGTGTGTGTGTGTGTGTGTGCGCGCGCGCGTGCGTGTAAGTTTTAGGTGGTCACATTTAGCTAATCAAACTCTGAATGAAATCCACATTCCAAATTCTTATTTTTCAACTGCTTTCTCTGCTTACTAGGCTTAAGCTCCCTATGGAAGTTAGAGCCTTTACTGTATTCTGCAATGCGCAGAATGACTACTGATTTACCTATTATAAATTAACTCTAAAATAGCTATGTTGTATGTATATGGTTGTACATAAAAATGAGAGAAGCCATATAGAATCATGAATTCTACTACATGTAAGAAGGAATTATCGTATACAAAAATATCCTCCTGAAAGCCAAGAGCCATCAACGCCAGCATTGGCAGTCAATCAATGTACACCATATTATACAGAGGCAGCTCCCAAACTAAGAGTTCAAAAAATCCCTGGGGATAATTTATGAGCAAACACTTTTTTATGACTGTTTCAGATATCAGATCCTCACACAGCCAGAAACAAATATAAACAAATACTGTATTTTGTTCCATGCTACTGCAAAGAAATACTGTAAAATTACAGATACTACTGCTAGAAGAAACTTGTAATGGTCAGCTCATCATTTGATACAGATTTCAGGAAGTGGCCATTCAGATAATCCAGCAAATTTTTTCATGAAACTGGAAAAAATAGTGAGGTTTAGAATTCAACTGACTTTCCAAGGACAGATTTAAGGTAAATCTAGGACCTAGATATCCCTATCTTAGCCATGTTCTTTTAATTTTTTTTTAATGTTCATTTAATTTTGGGAGAGAGAGAGCACAAGTGGTGGAGCAGCAGAGAGAGAGAGGGAGACAAAGAATCTGAAGCAGGCTCCAGGCTCCGAGCTGTCAGCACAGTGTCCAACGCAAGGCTCCAACTCATGAACCGTGGGATATGACCTGACCCAAAGTTGGACTGAGCCACCAAGGTGCCCCTGACCATGCTCTTTATCTTATTTATAACTGCCTCTATAACCATGATTTCAGGAAAATCTACCTTCGAAAAAATGATAGCCTAGATTCAGTTTTAGTTTATACTCTAAAGATTTTGTTTTCAAAAAGCAGTCTTCTATCTAAATGAATTTCCCAAGGTACATTTTTAAAAACACATATAATAATTTAATTGCTTATTGCCATGAAAATACCTTACAGCTTTTCAAAGCTTTTAAGTATTCTTTAATGAATGTTATTCCCTCACCTTTTATTGTATCTTAGAGGTCTAAGTACTTAAATACTTTTCTGAGTTCAGTGTCCTGGACTTCATCTGCTTTTACTACTGAAAAATTTGGGCACTTCCTTCTTCGAACCTTCAAATTATGACTTCCCACTGGCTACTAACTTTATTATATTGACATACTCAGTATTTTCAAAGTATCTGTCTCTAACTCAATCTCTATCTATATAACTATATCTATAGCATCTTTCTGTAACTATCTCTACCTTAATTAACTTTCTACTCTTTCTTTCATTGACTACAAAAAAAAAAAACTCAAAAGGAAAATTTGGCTCGCTTGTCCAGTACTTCAGTAAGCTATATGTCCCTACATATATAGAGAAATGCAAAGTCCATCCTATGATTCACAGAGTTCAAAATTTTATGAAAAAAAATAAGAGAAATAACAACTAAAATGGAGTGTGTTACATGGAATAAAAATGTTTGTGCCCAATCCCATTCATCAAGGATGTTAAATAATTGCATCTACACCTAAGCTAAAACAGAGACTCCAAATGATGGGCTCCTATATTGTACCTTGAACCATCTACAGTCTGGAAAATTCTTTACCCAATGTGAACCTAGAAGTCATCATTTTTTCTCTCAATTTTCTTAACCACAAGCTTTTTTGCTTTATTTTCAAATAACACTTGACTCTACTCTTGGACTATGATATAATAATTCTTATTTTTGGTTATAATCTACCTATATCACAATGATGATATTGTCCCTACAATCTTAGACCAATTTAGGTAATTTCCTTATTGATTTCATTAACCTCTCCTCCTTTACCTTTGCCCTTCTTGCACTCTCTGCATGGTAAAATGTATGATATTCTTCATAGTCTGGCCCCCTTCAATGTTCAAACTAGCACTATAGCATATACATCAAAATGTGGGTACTGTAATTCATTCAGCAGCCAAGAAAAAGGCATGGAACAAGTGTCCAAAATAAATAATACTTGACCTGATTTGTTAATAAAAAAGATTTGAGGGGTGCCTGACTGGCTCAGGTGGTTGAGGGTCCTACTCTTGATTTCAGCTCAGGTCATGATCCCAGGGTCATGGGATCAAGCCTGTGTTAGGCTCCATGCTAAGCATAGAGACTGCTTAAGATTCTGTCTCTCTCACTCTCTCTCTCTGCTCCTCTCCCCTGCTCACACATGCTCTCTCTCTCTCTCTCTCTCTCAAAAATAAAATAAATAAATAAATAAAAATATTTTATAATGCAGCTTATGTATGAAAGGACATTCCAAAAGGAAGAGCAACATACGTTACATAAGTTTTCTATTAATTTTTAAATATATAAACCCAATAATATGATACAGAAAGTGGAAAAGATTATATTTCTCTTTCCTGTACTAGTCTCTTAGGACAATCTTCCCACTTCAGAGGTAGGACATCATGCATCCTTCCTGAGACATATGACATGTTTCAACTGTATTTTATATAAAATTGTATATATGTGTATTAATATATATTTTAAACACATTTTATAAATTTTATATATGTGCTGTCAGTTTAGTTAAACTACCGTACAATAACATTGCTGTCTCAAGCATCCATTTTTGTGGCCTTGCAGCCTGCCAGGGCCTTGAACTGACGCTAGCCCTTCCTGTGAATTTATGCCCTGGACAACAGTCCACAGAGTCACATGCAAATATAAGTTCCTGATAGGACTTCCACAGACGCTTTGTGAACAAGAGCATCCCCTGCTTCCCAGGCCTTCTCTGTGTGCTCCCCTTCGATAAGACCACTGCAGAGCTTACCAAAACCCCGCTCTTTTTGGTTTGAAATGATCAATCTGGTCTTAGCCCAGGAACTCTAAAGCACTCCTCCCTTGTACTGCCTCTCTCTCTTTCTGCATTCTACCTTGACATCCCAAAGTGGTTTCTCAAGGTGTGCTGTGTACCTCCAGGACCTGTAAGTATTAACCTTCTCTAGTTCAGTCCTCCTGCAATCTTTGGTTAAACCATGGTTCACTGTCCAAACACCCTAGGGCTCTACCTTGCAACTGTTAATTTAACAAAATCACAACATATATAAATGCATATATATGGCCAAGCATATCTCTTAGATAAATCCCTAAGGTTTGGTTTTACTAGATCAAACATTTATATATATTAATTTGTGTAGATATTATAAAACTGGCCACAACAGAGGGTTATACTTCAAACGTACCATCTTGTATGAGAACTTGTACCACCAATGTATGATAGCATTTTCCTCAAATACTCATTAAAATACTGTTACCAAATCTTTTTGTGGTTTTTATAAAATAATTTTAAAAGCAGCATTTCAAAGTAGTTTTGATTTGCATTTCTCTTAACAGGACTGCAACTGAGTCTTTTTAAATATAAATTTCAGAGTAGTTTTCATTTGTTTTTTTTCAATTTATACTGTCCACTCCTATCACTGCATTTTAAAATGATTCTTAAGAAATCCTTAGAAATTAAGAAAATTAATCGTGTATCTAATATGTGAGTTTTATTTTCTTAACCCAATTGGTCATTTATCTTGACTTTTTCTAACGTATTACAATGTGACTTCTGTGTCATTATAGAAATTCTTCCAATGTTCCTTTTCTAAAGTTCAATAGCTTTATTCTTACATATTTGATGTGCCTGAAATAATTCTACTATTAGATAAGACATAAGATCCAAATGTCTTTTTTTTTTCAGGGGCCATTCGGTATTTACAACTACCTGTATTATACATTCTCTTGCATTGTCTTTGAAATATTCTCTCTTGGGGCACTTGGGTGATTCAGTCCCTTAAGTGCCCAATTCCTGATTTGCCTCAGGTCATGAACTCACAGTTCATAAGATCAAAATCCACACCAGGCTCTGTGCTGTACTTGGGATTCTCTCTCTCCTCTCTTGCCCTTCTTCCACTCATGCGTACATATGCCCTTTCTCTCTTGCTCGCTCTCGCTCTCTCTCTCTCAAAATAAATTAACCTAAAAAATACTCTCTCTGAAATATAATCACATATTATCTTGATTTTGTTGTACTAATTATTTCTTCTCTTTGAAATGGAAAGACACATTTTTTACTCTATTTCTAACAATGGAATTACTTCATTTCTTACACATTTTCTTGTCCATGCGTCAATGTTTTTCTTTTTTGAGATTTATTGTTAGCACTAGAGTAAAAAAATTTTTTTCAACTGATAGTTTAAAATTTTAATCCACTATATACTTTGCATTTAAATAAATTTATTTTAACTTTAAGGGCAAATTCCTCTGTAATCACACTAGACGATGGATGACTTATTTACCCAGACTCTCTGCCATGACTTACCTACGTTCTTAGAGAGCCAGCATAGCAAAGAATATAACAATCTCTCCCTTAAAACTTGTTGTGTTAGCTTGGATATGTCACATATTCTATAAAACAGACTTACAATCTCCTGAATTTAACGTTTGTTAAAAAGAATGAGGAAGCTAAAGAACTTGCATCCGTTTATCATTTATTTTGTGAAAGTAGTTCTTAAGGCATTACACATAGTTTCTTCCTTTAATACTTAAATTATTTTATGATTTATGTAAATTTTATGGTTTTAGTAAATTGCTAAATTGCTTGGGGGCTAAACAGCATATGTCCACTTTCTTGTTGCCAAACCTTCTTGTCTGAGGAATTCATATTCCATGCAACAGAGACAGGATTAATAATAACAGCTCTCCCCTCCAGGACACGGGGGCTGAATATGACCAAGACCTGGACAATTATACTGTCTCAGCCTCTGGCCAAAATAAAAGTTTTTAGAGTGTGCATGTAACCATGTGATCTTCCCAACCTTTTAAATCACAGATCTCTAAACTTAAAAAGAAAAGCTTTTAAAAAATGTCTCTCAAGAGTGCCTGAGTGGCTCGGTTGGTTAAATGTCTGACTTCAGCTCAGGTTATGATCTAGCAGTTTGTGGGTTTGTACAGCACGTTGGGCTCTGTGCTGATAGCTCAGAGCCTGGAACCTGCTTCGGAATCTGTGTCTCCCTCTCTCTCTGCCCCTCCCCTGCTCACACTCTGTCTCTCAAAAGTAAACATTAAAGATAAAAAGGAAAACTGGGTTTTTTTGTTTGCTTATCCATTTGTTTCCTTTATTATTATTTTTTTAGGTTCCACATATAAGTGAAATCATATGGCATTTGTCTTTCTCTGTCTGACTTATTTCCTCTAGTATAGTACCCTCTAGTATGTTGTTGCAAATGGCAAGATTTCATTCTTTATGATGGAGTAATATTCTATTTTATATGTATGTATATGTAAATACACATATCTATATACCACATCTTAAACCACATCTTCTTTATCCATTCATGTATTGATGGATAGTTGGGTGGCTTCTATATCCTGGCTATTGTAAACAATGCTGCAATAAACATAGGAGTGTCTACTTCTTTTCAAATTAGTGTTTTTATTTTCTTCGATTAAATCCTTTGAGTAGTAGGATTATTAGATCATATGATAATTCCATTTTCAATTTTTTTGGAATCTCCATACTACTTTTCATAGTGGTTGCATCAGTTTATATTGCCCCCCAACAGTGCACAAGGATTCCCTGATCTCCACATCCTTGCCAACACTTGTTATTTCTTGTCTTTTTGATACTAGCCATTCTGACTGGTGTGAGGTGGTATATCATTATGGTTTTCATTTGCATTTCCCTGATAGATAGTGATGTTGACCATCTCCTCATGCATCTGTTGGCCATCTTTAAGTCTTCTTTGGAAAAAATATCTATTCAGTTCCTCTGCCCATTTTTTAATTGGATTTTTGTTTTGGTGTTGAATTGTATAAGTTCCTTATATATTTTGGATATTAACCCTAATTAGATATATCATATGCAAATATCCTCTCCCATTCAGTGGGTTGCAAAGATACTTTATTTTCAATGGGTTTTCCCAGTTGACAAGATATAAATATGGAGTTGTCAGATGCAGTGACACTTAATTAACAGAAGCCCTCCAATGTAGTAGGGAGAGCAAAATATGTCTTACTGATTTCACTATTTGAATCCCTAGATTGAGCAATGCCAGTAGCTAGCCTTTTTCTGAACAGTTCAATTGTAGGCTAATATACTCCTTCCCTTTGTAACTCAAGATAGTTTAATTTAGCTAGACTTTTGTTCCTTATATCTCAAAAAGGTTGTGACCAAAACAGGAATTTATAGCTACAAATAGGATATTATAAAAATGACAATTGAATCAGAAGTTGGATTATGGCCATGTAGTAGCAAAGCAACTTATAAATATGTGCCTTTTAATGTATCTTATATAGTTTCACCATTTTATGACGTTCAAGCAATCATGAACCTGGTAATGTCAGAATATTATATTTTGCTGTTACTTCTTGTGATTTTCTGTAAAAATCTACAAACTACAAAACAAATTTTAAAAAATATGATTAACAGCACCACTAACAATATCAACTTTAGTGAAAACTGGCCCAATGGAAAGCACGTAGGCAAGAGGTTACAACCTGCGAAGAACACCCTTTCACTTTTTTACCTATAAAATCATGTGCCATGAATTTACACAATTATCTCCTTTGTGAGATTACACAATTTGAAATTGTGTGTACAAAACTTATGTGAAAGAGAGGTGTTCCTCATGAAACTGTAGAATTAGCGTATTGTCACAATGAGGAACTCTGAAAGCCTAATTCCCCTGAAATTTGGGAATAACTCTTTCGTGAAACCCATGCCTAATATGAGTAACACTTAGATAAACTCATGCACACTGGTGCAAGTGAAAAATTGTCTCTGTCTCAATCACTGTATATTTTTAATTTATTTTTTAATGTTTATTTATTTTGAGAGAGATAGAGAGTGCGCAGGGGAGAGGCAGAGAGAGACAGAGAGACACAGAGAGAGAGACAGAGAGAGAGATGGAGAATCCCAAGCAGGCTCTGCAGCTGTCAGCGCAGAGCCTAATGCAGCACTTGATCTCACAAACAATGAGATCATAACCTGAGCGGAAACCAAGAGTTGGACACTTAACAGACTGAACCACACAGATGCCCCCCTAACCCTTTGATCTAGAAGTGAAAAACAGAATGGGATTTATTAACTAATTGCATAGCTGGAGTTTGTTTTGATGAGAGTCAGGTTTATTTCAAGGAATTTAGAATTATCAACGCATGGTACATACTTAAGGGCATATATATGTTGGTAACTAATGCAGAAGACTCTCAGAAATCAAATATTGTCAGGTTACTGAACTTTTCGGGTAATGCATTGCTAAAGATATCATAAGTCTAAAAGTCTTTCACATGTATCTTTTTTCAAAGTTTTTTCATATTCTGGTAATATATGTATAACAAAATTTGCCATTTTAACCATTTTAAGAGTGGCATTCCTTTTATGTGCAACCATCACGTTTTAATTACTTCTGTTACAAAACGTTTTAATTACTTCTACAAACTGATATCATTAACCCATAATTCCCCACCACCCCCCTTATAAAAATGTTAGAAATTCAATCCATCAATATTTGAAAAGAATAACATACCATGATCAAATTAGGTTCATCCTAAGAATAACATGTTGGTTTAATGCTCCAAAAAAAAAAAAAAGTAATTTACATATCAAAAGGAGAAAGTCATACAATGATAACAAATGAAGAAAACACATTTGACAAAACTGAACACTTCAAAAACAAACAAAAAACATAAACAAAAACAAAAAAAGAAAACCTCTCACCAAACTAGGAATAGAAAGAAATTTTCACAATCTGATAAAGGACAATTACAGAAAATGTAGAGTGTTGTGCATACTTAATAATGGAAAATTGGGCACAGTTTTCTTAAGACTGGGAACAAAGCAAGACTTCCCACATGAACAACTTTATTCAAAAATGCACTAAAAATCCTGGCTAATACAATAAGATAATAAAATGGGGAAGTAAATGAATCTCTAGAGACTGAAAGTAGATCAGAGTTTGCCAGTTTCCAGGGTTAGAGAGAACTGGCTGCAAAGAGCCTTGATGGAATTTCTCAAATCATGAAAATATTCAATTCTTTATTGGTTGGCAATTATACTAAAATACATCTATTAAAGTTCATCAAACTGTATGGTAATAACATATACATTAAAATTTTATGTAAATTTTTTTAAATTAACCTTTAAAGTCCTGAATTTTTGGGGCACCAGGGTGGCTCAGTCGGTTAAGCACCAACTTCAGCTCAGGTCATGATCACATGGTTTGTGAATTTGAGCCCTGTTTGGGGCTCTGTGCTGACAGCTCAGAACCTAGAGTCTGCTTCAGATTCTCTGTCTCCCCTTCTCTCTGCCCCTCCCCCACCAGGCTCCTCTCTCTCTTTCTCTCTCTCTCAAAAAATAGACAAACATTAAAAAATATAAATACATATAATTCTAAATTTTTGTCTGAATTCTATTACATCATTTAAGAATTTTGTTTATCAGGGACAGAGTTATTGTGAATATTTTATTTGTCTTACAAGTATACTAATATTCTTAAGACTACAGAGCTCAAATTTGTCCTGATGCATTCACATTTGTCCTAATGCATTCAGGCTTGTTACACCTGCCTTTGGTGTTCACTAAATCCCAGCTGTGTTCCATTAGAAGGATCTGTGCAATAGTTAGTGGAATAAAGCAGTGAATTATCTAAAAATCAGTTGAGAAAATTTCTTCTTTAGTCTATGTTTTGCTGTAGTGGGTTTATTTGAACAGTTTATATTATTGGTCTAATTTTATTTATCAAATAACAAACAACTTCAAAGTACACTGCCACATTAATCCTACTGCCCTTTCAAATGATTTGTGTTTATACCATTACAATAAAAAAATTAAAGAAACTGAGAGAATCAAGGATTTTTCATTCTTAATAAGATTTTTTAAATTTCATCAAGGTGGAACTCATTTGAAGTTTATTTTTCAGTCAATATAGAAGAATCTGTTTGTGGTGATAAGATAGGAACTTACTTTGCTGCTTGGATTCAAAGCAGCGGAGAGCAGAAGTCAGAGGTTGAAGTGTAATCAAAATTATCTTCCACTTTTTTCTTTTCTTTTTCTTTTTTTTTTTTCTTTTGACTTAAATACAGTTTTAGTCAATAGTCTGGAGGCTCCAGATTATCTATCAAACTGAGGAAACCTGTCTTAGGTAACTAGATCCTCTAATCAAATATTGGCAGATGAGATCCTGTGGGTGATAAAAACAGACTTAAAATCCACAGTGACATTATTTGATGAGAATCATAGTATACTTATTCAAGTCAAGGTGAAACATACATAGAATACACTTAGTTGTCAAGTTATTACTATTCCACATAATATAATTACACGTCATCTTTACTGTTTTCATTAATATGTATTTAAAAGCTAAGGTCAAACCTTTTCCTGTTTCTGTAACTAAGATATTTAATCTGTATTGACAACCTGATCTAAATCCAAAATACATTGTAAGAGTAGAAATGTTCTGATTGTGGTAGTAATACTGTATCAGAGTTTTAATATATGAAAATAATTATTAAAATATTTATAAATCTTATTTTCTTATTCAGGTCTTGTGAAATCACTCCCTGAAACTCTAAATTACTTCACAAATTAGGAAGGATAAAATTAGGTACCTAAATGTATGCTATCTAATAATAGAGATTTCAGAGAAGCAAGAGAACTTCATTCATTTTAGAAATATTTAGTGTGCTAATATGCTATTTATAGTGTTGCATGGCAATTCCGGACATTTTTAGTGTGTCCTTGTGTTTGTGAATTAATGAATAGATATTAAAGGGTGAAATAACCACTATGCATAGGGTTCAGAATAAAAAAATGATTTTTATACCCAAGAATATAAATCTATGTAGGATTTGAGTGTAGTCATTTTCCTATAAAATACTGCCTGTAGACTGCCTTGAAAGAGCTGAATCACATTGTATTCATTGTTTAACAATGAAAAATTCATAAATTATTTAACTGTGTAATACACTACAGGAAGGGATACCATAAAATACCAGTCTATTAATCATGCTTGATGACAGCATGCCAACAAGCCAGAACCCTTGGAAGATGAAGACTTGGAGTAAGCCCGAGTTTTAAATCAGTTTTGTAATATGTAAGAGACCCAAATCACATCTTGATCTGCCATTTTATTGTTGGAAATGTCAGACAGTATCAGTACCACTTACTACTATCAAACTCTTAGCACTTCAATAATATTGACATTTCTTTCTCCTTTTCTATTACTAGCTTTCCAAAAGCGAGAGAAGTTTGAGAAAAGTTTATTCTGGGGCTGCAACAGATGGGTTCAACAGCAGCTCTTCACTGGGAATAAGATTCCTTGATTAGTTCCACCCAATAACACTATACTTTCTGATTCCAGAGATTCCAAGAAAGTGAAAATATTAGAAATGAATCTCAGGATTTTTTTCGCATAGTTAACAATACTCACCAAAACACCTAAATAATAGAAAGAATAGAGGGCTAATTTGTGAAATATCAGGAAGAGTAGAAATATGAGAAGGTTTTATTTCAGCAGTTGTAGTGTCTAGAAAAAAAATACTGCCTTCACTTTGTGGTACTGATAATTGCTTAAGAAAGAGAGCTCAGTATTGTAACTAGATTATTTTATGACATTTCTAATATTTAAAATTCTGATTACCATGAAAGACAAACCCATATATGGCACTGTTACAATTTGTGCATTACCTTTAGGTCTCTGTATTCTATGAGATGCAAGCCTTAAGTAACAAAAAACAGTCTTCTTCTAACAGCATTAATCTTAGCCATGAATTAACTCAGGAAACAAAAATGATCAGAAACTAGATCCAATCAGAGGAACATCTTGATTATGTAGTAGTATGTTAGACAAATCATAACCCAAATAAGGATGGAAATGCTCTATGCAGCCCATAGAAAATATCCTCTTCTAATACACCCTACTTTTAAATATGGTAGGATATATTGACTAAAGAAGAACTTGACAAATCTTACCCAGCAATTGACTTAGAGGACTTGTGTCTATTCTATACCATCTTTCTCATCTCATAATCTACTGGAAGGTGATAAAACAACACACTGAAAGCTTACTACTGAAAAAAGTAACTAAGTATTTCAACACATAATATGCTACAGATATTCTGCTACAAATCTTTATGTAATTATCACAGAAAATCATCACAACTGTCCTACAAAACAAGTACCATTATCACTCTCATTTTACAGATGTCACTGTGCTATGGGTTGCTGAAGGTCAAATAATCAGTGGGGTAGGATTGAGCCCAGGCAAGTGGGCTCCACACACAGAGACTGCTACCCTGTGATTGACTCTGAGTTTTATAATGTACAATGCTAAACTTTCTTAACCACAGAAGTAGTAGAGGTAGATTATCTGCCAGGTTAAACACTATGTGGCATTGTTATGTTTGCGATAGCAGTGATCATATTGCCAGGGTCACAAAATGTTTAACCCTGAAAATTATTAACAGGTTGAAATTTTTTATAAAAACAGAAGACAACAAAATTTATCAACATGAAGTATTAATATAATGCTCAATCATCTTTTATTGAAGAGATTCATGTAATGTGAAGCAGGCTATCAAATAGTACATTTTTATATTTTCCCAAATTAAAAATATTTCAATTAACTTATGCTGATATATAACCAAAGGTAGCCAAAGATGGGTGCATTTAATGCGGCTGACATGATTTAATATCTACATTCAGGTATAAAAGTGGGGTTTTCTTAAATATGGGACTCTTTAAGGGAAATAAAGTTCACATGTGAAAATCATTTCTATTCTAGGAAATGTATTAGATAAAAATGTTACTTTAATAAATTGGAAAGAGAGTCCAATCGGAGATACAATTATTTAATAATGCAATTTAATCATTCTAAGTATCTTATTTTAAAAGGGCTTAAATTTTCTGTGTAAGTGCTATAATATACTATATAAGTGAATATGAGTAAATTTTATATTATGACACACTATTATTAGTGTATTCTTCAGGTGGCTCTTGAAGAAACTGTTTTTTTTTTAATAGTTCATGCCGTGACATATTCCCTTCTATAAACAACTCTGGGTATTCCTTTACTAAGAACAACCATAGCCTATCCAAATTCCTTGATAATACACTTAATCACAAATTTACTTGACAAAAAAATATCAGATCAAAAAATTAATAAAAAATATATGTAAAACAAAACTCAAGGCAGTAGATGGCATATGGAAGATGAAATCCCCCATGTCCGGGTTTTTGATGAACTATGGGGAGCAGGAGACAGTATCATAAAATATCATAATAAGACTTAGACAAGCCTTCAACACCAGTCTTTTATTAGCTTTAATCCAACAGAAATCATTACATGATTATGAAAATTGATTAATAGCTGTGGTAGATATGAAATAAGCCCCAACCTCCTTCAGTCTTGCAGTTCAGTCGGAACAATAAGAATATTGATCCCTTGGTGGTATTGACAGGGGTGCCAACCCTCTACTTTTTCATATGTGACAACTAAATCAAAAATCTGCAGACTAAAAAGATTACATACATAAAGCTAAAACTTTTGAACATCATGAGCAAAATATTTCATGTATCATAATATTTGAAATAAATATCATTCCTTAAGCTGAACATAACTAGGTAGTTAGAATTATTTAAATCAGAAATGTAATGCTTTGCCATGATTAACATTTTGAATCACTGTGAAGTTCTCAATTCATTCTTTGCCATGCTATGAAGATGTCTTAAGCCTGGATAAAAGGTATCACTGAAGGACAGAGAATGTACCATGTTCAAATTTTCAAATATTTTTTTAACATGGAAGAAATATATTCTTTTATCATCCATTTGTCCCTACTTTGGCAAGGCCTTACGTCCTGTAAAGAAGGTGATTTCAACTGTCGTTTAGAAGAAAACGCTAGAATTAGCTATGGACATGTTAGAGATCACATCTTCTCCATTGCCCCCACTGAAATTGAGTTTATATCTGGGTTTATAAAACAGGCTATTTAAAACAACCATAAATCGAAAGTTAGGAAGATCCGTCTCTCCTTTGGATGCACAAAGATGTGTTGCTTTATATGTTTTTGATTCACATGCAAAATAGAGAAAATAAGAGGCTGAAAAAAATCAGGTTCACAAAGTCCATTGCACTATATGATTTTGGAGCAAGAGGAATGTGATGAAATAGAGAAAGGTATTTTAAAAATTAGTTGTATTATTAATACCATGGTTATATGATCTTTCAAGAATTTTTCTTTGGTCAAAGTGGACATGATGTGTAAACGTTTGTGCATAGAATACGGTGTATGGACTGTGACTGTAAGGATATTATACCAATTCCATAAGCTCTCCACAAAAATCAATGTTATTAAATCATATATGCAGACATATATGCAAATAAGCATGTGTAAACATATTAGAATTATCTTCAAAAATTCTAGAAATGGTTTCGATTAAATTTTATGAAAATAGTAGGGCGCCTGGGTGGCTCAGTCGGTTAAGCATCTGACTTCAGCTCAGGCATGATCTCACGGTTCGTGAGTTTGTGCCCATATTGGGCTCTCTGCTGTCAGTGCAGAGCCTGCTTCAGATCCTCTGGCTCCTTCTCTCTCTTCCCCTTCCACATCCTTTCTCTCTCTTTCTCTGTCTCTCAAAAATAAACATAAAAAATTTTAAGGAAATAGTTTTCACCTTTGTCTAATAAACATATTTCTGAATAAATCATTACTAGTAAAATAATGTAATATTTCTCATTTTTCAACACTGTTTCATGATTATTTTCATAAATAGTAGAGATGTACTCATGAAGAATACTTTTTCCATGAGTTTTAGCTTTTTTGTATTTTATCTTTTTCATCTTCAGAAAAAATATTGAATTTGGTAAGGCTTTTTCCTAAAGGATTTGTTTCTTCTAATCTTCACTGCAAAAATAACTTTTATAAACACCTAGAAATTCTATTTCTATTGAAAACTAAGAATTAAAAATTTTAAACATAATGCAATGATGAACCAGTAGTATATTTATAGCATGTGCACATTTAAATTGGATTAATAAACTGATAAAAGAGTAAACTTTTTTAAAAAAGTTTTAATTTCATTATAGTTAACATACAGTGTTATACTAGTTTCGGGTGTACAACATAGTGATTCCATGATTTATTCATCATGGAATGATGCTCATGATGATAAGTGTCCTCTTAATCACCTTCACTTATTTCATCCACCCACTACCTTCCCTCTGGTAACCTTCAGTTTGTTCTCTATAGTTAAGAGTCTGATTTTTGGCTTGTCTCTTTTTTTGTTTGTTTTGTTTCTTAAATTTCACATATGAGTGAAATAATGTGGTATTTGTCTTCCACTGATGGACTTATTTCATTTAGCATTCTCCTCTCTGGATCCATCCATGTTTTTGTAAATGGCAGAATTTCATTATTTTTACAAATATTCCACTGTGTATGTATCACGTTATTACTAAATTTAAAGGTTATTTAAAAGTTTGAGAGTTAACCCAGATCGAAGAAAATAGGAAATTTAACAAGGTCTCTGAAATAAAACTTCCAAAGGAAGTTAGAAAACAGAAGCTGTAGTCTAATCTCTGTTATATAATGGGTGCTAGAAAGGGAGATACTCTAGCTTTGAGTCTGTGCATGGAACAGCATATCAAAGATTCCCTGGATATTCATCTTTCATGGTGGTGGGTTTGTGTTCTTTGGGGAACACTTACTTGTATAAAATCAAAGTGCTTTCATGGTGGTGGGTTTGTGTTCTTTGGGCAACACTTACTTGTATAAAATCAAAATACAGAGGGCAAAAGACAACATTGACAAGATTCATTTATGGGCCTAAGCGATAGAAGGAATAGAGGAAATAGAAGATTTGCCTTTGCCACTTCAATTTCATCATGATACCTGGTAATTCTGCATTCCAATCCTAGAAATGAAGGTAGAGGCAAGCTTCTAGCTTTGTCAACATGAACAATACACCTACTCCTGGCAGATCAACCCTTTCCAGCGGCAGTGATGAAAACCTTTGCCAAGCAGAGGACTCAAAAAAAGTAGTGTGTTCTTTGGCTTAAGTACCAACATAAGAACCTAAGGATTTGACTGTTTGTAATTACTATACACCTGGGAGAGACCCAACTTGGAGAAGGAAAGCTGGGGGAAACGAGGAGAGATTTGGTTACATACTAATAGATACAGGTGGCAACTCATGTGCTGTGCTTTGGGGCACTACCGTGGATGAATATTTACTTCCTAATGGTAAAGTAAGATACCAAAGATTTTATACCATATTTCTGATGAGACATGATTTTAAAATGTATTTCTTCATCACATCCCTCTCACTTTTCAAATTTTTAGAATCAATTTCATTTCTAAAAAGGAAAATAATAATAAAAAGATGTTTATAAATACATCATTTAAATTCTATCTTATCTCTTCAATATTAAGCTGGCTTTGAATTGACCATGCAGTTCGATAGTCCAGGGATATTTACACAGGAATTTGTAAGGAGATGTTTAGAAGAAATAGGTTCATTAATTTTCAAGAAAATAGTTCTAGAAACAGTTTTGCAACTTGAAATATTTACTGTGTTTGCAATTGCATGCAACACAGGCAATACAGATCATATCATTGATGATTCAGCTGCCTTCAAACAGATTCTTGATGTTTTTTTGACCTAGTAGGCTGCCAAATCACAGCATTAATGTATTTACTCTGTGAAACATCAGGCTTTAATATATATAATTTAATTATTATTTACACATCTATTACTTAACACTTGTCAAAAATCTTCAATATTTGACTCACACAATGCATAAAATTGATTATTTAACTTGGCCTCAGTATGGTGTTATGATATATCATCTTTAAAAAAACAATGGGGACATCTGGTTCCCAGCTCATCATGTAAGGAGCTTACAAGTCCCCACTCTGTCCAAACAACAAGTAAAAAATTGAACAAACTGAAAAATCAAAAACTCTTTTTTGATCCATTAGAGAAGTGAGGTCACAGCAAAAAAAAAAAAAAAAAAAAAATACTGCACCCAAATTGGAGACACAGCCAAGCAGATACAGAGAATCACAACTTACTGGAGGAGATACCCATCCACAGAAACCACTGCAGGAACCATAACAAGGTAGGAGCACCTAAGCCGTAACTGATGAATTGCTAGAGACTCAGTGTGGATAAACATGACAGAACAACTCCAAGAGGACTCAGTCATAGAAGGCCCTTATAGTTTTGTGAGTTTCACCTCTAGGGGTTCTACCAGTCCCTCACAGCAAATATCAGAAAAATTCCCTAGGATCTGCAAAAGGAAGGGGAAAATGAACCATTTTGCAATATACCAGAGCATTTTGTTCTCAATAAGACCTCCTCTCAGAGAAACATTGTACCAGAGTCTAACCTGTTAGGGATATATCACAGTTTAACTGACCTGGGGGAAGAGAAATACCCAACTCCAGCTTCTTTAGTTTTCCATGTGGTAGAAGGAAAATACATCAGCCCCCCCCCACCCCCCGCACCCCCTCCCAGCCTAACCTAAGGCCTAGGGACGGATAAGATGAAGTAAAGTTCACAATTTAGAGGCATAAACTCATGAAAAGAATGAGATCAAATTGTAATACTATATAACATTATCTCTTAAACACCCCCTCACACACTTTACAATTATATTACTAACAGCCTATTTACCACAGTTATTTCTAACCAATACATCATATCCATCTTTCAATTTAAAAAAATCCAACACATACTAATCAAAGAAATCTACAAATTCAATGCAATCTTCCTCAAAATACCAAAGGTGTTTTTCACAACACTAGAACAAATAATCCTAAAATTTGTATGAAACCATAAAAGACCTCAAACAGTCAAAACAATCGTGATAAAGAAGAACAAAGCTGGAGGTATCACAATTCCAGATTTCAAGATCTACTACAAAGCTAAAGTCATCAAAACACAGTATGGTACTGGCACAAAAACAGACATATAGATCAGTGGAACAAGATCAAGATCCCAGAAATAAACCTCCACTTAAATGTTAAATTATTCTATGGCAAATATACAGTGAAGAAAGGACAGTCTTTTCAATAAGTGGTATTAGAAAAACTGGACAGCTACATGCAAAAGAAGGAAACTGGACCACTTTCTCACATCAGACACAAAAATAAACTCAAAATGGATTAAAGACCTAAGTGTGAGACCTGAAATTATAAAAGTCCTAAAAGAAAACATAAGGCGGTAATCTCTTATATTTATGTCTAGCAACATATTTATGGATATGTCTCCTCAAGCAAGACAAACAAAAGCAAAAATAAACCATTATGACTATGCCAAAATGAAAAGTATTTGCACAGCAAAGGAAACCACCAACAAAACAAACAAGGCAATCTACTGAATGGAAGAAGATACTTGCAAATGATATATCTGATAAGGGGTTAACATATAAAAATATATAAAGAACTTATACAACTGAATACCAAAAAAACAATCTGATTAAAAATTGGGCAGAAAAATTGAACAGATATTTTTTTTCCAAAGAAGACATACAGATGGTGAACAGACACAAGAAAAAGATGCTCAACATCACTAGTTATCAGGGAATGTAAATCAAAATCACAATGAAATACTACCTCACACCAGTCAAAATGGCTAGTATCAAAAAGATAAGGAATAACAAGTGTTGGCAAGAGTGTAGAGAAAAGGGAATCCTTGTGAACTGTTGGTGAGAATGTAAATTTGTGCAAACACTATGTAAAACAAAATGGAAGTTTCTTACAAACTGAAAAAAACAAATAACTTAAAAGCAGAATTATCATATGATCCAGTAATTCCACTACTGGGTATTTATCCAAACAAAATGAATACATTAATTAAAAAAAGATGTGGACACCCTGATATTTATTGCAGCATTATTTACAATAATGTAAATAATACAAGATAAAGAAGCAACTCACCTATCCATTAATAGACGAATGGATAAAGAAGATACGGTTTATTATAATGGAATATTACTAAGCCATAAAAAAAGAATGAGATCATGGCATTTTTGACAACATGAATGGACCTAGAGTGTGTTAAGCTAAGTGAAATAAGTCAGAGAAAGACAAATACCATATGATTTCAGTTATATGTGGAATCTAATAAACAAAACAAATGAACAAACAAAAACCAAACTGACTCTTAAATATAGAGAACAAACTGATGGTTGCCAGAGGGGAGGTGAGCAGAGTGAATGGGGAAAATAGAAGGGGATTAAAAGGTGCAAACTTTCACTTATAAAATAAATAAGTCACAGAGATGAAAGGTACAGCATAGAGAATATAGTCAATAATAGTCTAATAACATTGAATCATGACAGATGGTGACTTCACTTATTGTAGTGAACACTATTAATGTATAGAATATCTGAATCATTATGCTGTACACCTGAAACTAATATAACATTGTATGTCAGCTAAACTTCAATTTAAAAATAAAACAGATGACACAATTTATAGCATGTGGAAAAAGTGGCACATCAATACGACAGCTGACTTCTGAAAGGGCTAAATTCAGTGAAGTGATTACAAAGGAAAAGGTAAGAGATAGCAAAATGTCGCAAATAAAAGAGTGCATTTCTACACCAAGTTCATTAGGTCAATTAGGTTGCCTCAGGGACCCTGCCATTCTCCCAGGAGCCAAATGCATTCAAACCTGCAAAGCAGGCCTGAAATTCTTTTGTCCAGCCCATGCAACTGCATCAAAACATTTGCAGATTCCAGGGGCACCTGGGTGACTCAGTCGGTTGAGCATCCGACTTCAGCTCAGGTCATGATCTCATGGTCCGTGAGCTCGAGCCCCGTGTCGGGCTCTGTGCTGACAGTTCAGAGCCTGGGGCCTGCTTCAGATTCTGTGTCTCCCTCTCTCTCTGACCCTCCCCCGTTCATGCTCTGTCTCTCTCTGTCTCAAAAATAAATAATCTCTCTCTGACCCTCCCCCGTTCATGCTCTGTCTCTCTCTGTCTCAAAAATAAATAATCTCTCTCTGACCCTCCCCCGTTCATGCTCTGTCTCTCTCTGTCTCAAAAATAAATAAACATTAAAAAAAAAAAAAAAAAACATTTGCAGATTCCAAGAAATGTGCTATTTTCCTGTCTGCCCTGGATCAATTGGACCAATTCCTTTGTGATAAACTACTTTCTGTTTCTCTTCCCTCAGCAAGACAACCATATGTTGGAGATCCTTTGTGGCTCCCTCTACTTCAACAGTGACGACAGACATGGGGATTACCTCTACCTATACATTCACCATGTGCACAATCGGGCTGAGGGCAGGAAAATCAGCCATAGCCTGAAGTGGGAATCAGTAGATTTCTCCTGAAGTTAACTCTTGAGGATGGCTACAAATGTCTTGAGAGTTTTATACATACTGAAAGAGGACTTCACCTACCTCCATTTTGACCTCAGTCTGTATTTTCTAATTGATTAAGCTCTTTTCAGTTTATCGTTAAACTCAGGCAAAAGACCCATCGGGCAAAGTATCCTGTGGTGGGAACTGAAACTACCCCCTTAAGTAATAGGGACTTCCCCACACCAGAAGGACCCTGCATGACCAACCCCGAGATAATGATCAACCTGACCTTTACTGCCCACTTGCATGTACCCACTGACTTTGTCCCATATTTTCCTTATGTAAAGTTGGAAGTATTTTCAGCACTTGGTAGACGGTCTTTGAGATGCTAGTCCACTGTCTTCCCAGTGTGGGCTTCATTGAAATAAATTCCCTTCTTATTTCACCACCATTCATATCTCTGCCTTTGGATTTTGCCAAGTGGGGAGTGGCCAAACTTGGTCTATTTGGGACTCCCTATAGCCAGGTGCTCTTGCACTTTTATGTCCCAGTTATAACATCAATGCTGAAATATCCTACTGTCTGATTTAAGAACAGATTATTCTTTTTTGGACTGGCTATGGTAAGTCCTCCACTATGGACTGAATATTTATGTCCCCTCCAAGATTCATATATAGAAGCACTGATGTGGTGGACTTTAGACGTGGGGTCTTTGGGAGGTAAATAGTCATGAGGGTGGAAAGCCATGATGGGATTTGTGTTCTTATAAAAAAAACGGAAGAGAGCTATTCCTTTCTCTTTGCTTTATTCTACTGGAGGACACAGGAAGAAGGCAGAAGTTTACACAGCAAGAAGTAGGTCCTCCCCAGAACCCAATCATACCCGATCTCAGACTTCCCAGACTCCAAACTATGAGAAATAAATGCCCGTTGTTTAAAAAAGAAAAGCCACAGACTGGGAGATTGTATTTGCAAAAGATACATCTAATTAAGGAATGTTATGCAAAATATACAAAGAACTCTTAATATTCAACAATAAGAAAATGACCAGTCTGATTAGAAAATGTGTTAAGGACATGAATCAACACTTTTCTGAACAAGATATGCAGATGGCAGAAAGCATATAAAAATATGTTCAACATCATAGGTCATTAGCAAATTAAACAAATGAACTAACACTGCACAACTACTAGAACATCTAAAATCTGAAAACAAAAAACGCTAAATTCAGTGAAGATGTGGAGTAACTGGAACTCTCATTCATTGCTGATAGGAATGCTAAATGGTACAGGTATTTTGGAAGACAAATCTGGTTGTTTCTTACAAAACTAAATATACTTTTTTTTTAAACTTTTTTTAATGTTTATTTATTATTATAGAGACAGAGAGACACAGAGCATGAGCAGGGGAGGGGTTGGGAGAGGGGGAGACACAGAATCTGAAGTAGCCTCCAGGCTCTGAGCTGTCAGCACAAAGCCTGACATGGGGCTCGAACTCACAAACTGTGAGATCATGACCTGAGCTGAAGTCAGTTGCCTAACCAACTGAGCCAACCAGGCACCCCATTCTTTTTTTTAACTAAATATACTTTTATCATAAGACTCAACAATCTCACTCCCAAAGGAGTTGAACACTCTGCACAGGAAAATTATATGGTAACATTACTTATAATTGCCCACATTTGGAAGCAGTCATCAAGATGTTCTTCAGTAGGTAAATGGATAAACTGTGGTATATCAAGATCATCAAATATTATTTAGTACCTAAAAGAAATGTGCTATCAAGCAATGAAAAGACATGGAGGAAGCTAAAAACCATTGTTACTAAGTGAAAGAAGCCAATCTATAAAGGCTCCATATTGTATGATTCAAATTTAAGACATTCTGGAAAAGGCAAACTGTGAAGAAAGATCAGTGATTGCCATGGGTTAGTGGGAAGGAAAGAAAGTCTTCCGCATGATACTACTACAGTAAATACATGTCACTACACATTTGTCAGAACCCGTAGAATGAACCAAGAGTGAACCCTTACATAAACTATGAACTTTGTATAACATTGATGCGTCAATGTAGGTTCATTAATTGTAGCATATGTGCCACTCTGATGTGGGATGTTGATGTTCCAGGACATTGTGTGGGGGGCAATGGGCTGGGTGTATATGTGATAAACCTAAACTTCTCTAAAAATAAAGTTTATTCATTTTAAAAGTTAGTAATTATAACAGTGGGATAATATTATTATTCCATTCATATGTCATTCATATAAATAAAATAATCATATAATGTATAATGCAGTGACTAGCACATAATAATCTCTCAAAAAGTGTGAACTATTGGGGCACCTCCGTGTCTCAGTCAATCATCTGACTTCAGCTCAGGTCATGATCCCAGGTCTGAGTTGAACCTGACTTTGGGCTCTGTGCTGACAGCTCAGAGTCTGGAGCCTGCTTGGAAGCTGTGTCTCCCTCTCTCTCTGCCCCTCCCCTGCTCTCTCTCTCAAACATAAACATTAAAAAATTTTTTTAATTAAAAAATTTAAAAACAATTGTGAACTATTTATTTATAATGAATGTGTTGGTTTTTTTCCTATATATGCAATATTTGGGAAATGTTCAGGAAGTGAGCATGCTGTTTAAACACAAAACAGAACCTGAAATCAAAAAGAGGAATAATCTTTAGATGAGTTTTTTCAATCAAAATATTGAAATTAGTTAAATATAATTAGAAAAATTTCAGCCACTGAATAGTCGTAAAATCATTAATTCATAGTCACAAAGCACTATTCCTTGGCTTTGATATTGTTGTCTTTCATTCTTTTTTTTTTCTTTGATTAGCCAAACATTTTTATAATCCAATCCCCAATCACTTTTTTTAAGTTTGTTTGTTTGTTTGTTTAGCCTGAGTAGGGGAGGGGCAGAGAGAGAGGGAGAGAGAGAGAATCCCAAGCAGGCTTTTGAGTGTCAGCCAGGAGCCCAATGTGGGGCTCGAACTCACAAACCACGAGATTCTGACCTGAGCTGAAACCAGGAGCCAGATTGCTTAATGAACTGAGCCACCGAGGTGCCCCTCTACCTTTCTTTCTTAATCAGTTGAAATATATGTGGTGAATTAATTAAGGTTAGTTTGGAAGGGAAGGGCATGTCATGGTACAGTGAGGCCAGATAGTGGCTGGATGTAATAGGTTATTCCATATAACAGGAAAGAGAAAAAGAACAATTTACGTTCCATTCTCTTTGCCATCTGCTAATAAGGGCTATAATTTCAAAATAAGGGTACAAAAAATGACTTAAATATAGATCTCAAGAAGTCAAATGAACTCAATGTCCAGAATTTTACATGTTATATTATATTTCACTGTAATAGGAGTTTTATACTCAAAAAAAGCCTTTTATATTCAAAGAACCTTCAACCATTGGAAAAAAGTTAATGTGCAATGTATATGTATCTATACCACATGCAAAAAACAAGTAAGTATACAGAGACATATGTTTGAAAAATAGGAATGGAAATAATGGAATTTATGTAAGAAATCTTTGTCTCAAAATAACTGAATAAATTGTCAGACCAACCGTCTTCACACTAGATATAACAACTAGCATCAATTTGACAGTTGAGAATGATATAGAAAAATTGCAGCATGCTTCAAATTTGAAGATTAAGTCTCGATGTTACAGCTAATTTAATCTAAGGATGACACAAATGTCATATAAGGATAACACTTGTGTCATCCTTAGATTGGACTATAATATTTTTACTTATTATTCATTGAATTGTTATATTTAAAGGAATTTTACCTTTTTTTATAAGTTACATAGTTCTATGGTACATTGATCAATACTACATTTCCAGTGGAAAAAATGCAGGGAGATAATTTTGTAATAAATATAATGACTATTTGTTAGGGCTCAACTTGTGCTAAGGACTGTAGGTAACTTTTAACTTTATTAGCATAAATTCTATTTTAATCATGAGAGCATTTCTGAGTGGCAACAGAGACTTAAAAATGTAATTTTTGTAAAATCAAAGAACTAGCAAGGAGTAGATGAAGAGGCTCAACTTCTGCTCTTTTTCACTCTAGAGCATCTACTCTTAACCACTACACTATACATTTTATAATCAAATATGCTTATCATATCCAGCAGATGACCGTAAGAGTTCCTGGATATCCACAGCACAGTGCGAGGCACTAGAAGTTACCCAATATTTTAGTTTCATCACACACCAGACAGCCCTGTGTTTATTTTACTCAAAAATATTTGAGCAGCTAAAGCATATTTTTCTTTTAGATAGAGGAGAACCCATCAAATTCAAATTATATTTTAAACCCTCAGTAAATATGAGGCGGTAGTAGATCTGCTTAAATAAATTCCAAGGCTTTCTTAAATTTTCAAAATAAATATTGAGGAAATTAGAATAAATAAAAATGGTTTGCTCTGCTGACAGAATATCAATGAACCATTTTTAAGACATTTAAAAATATATTGCTTATGGTAGTTCAACCCTGAAAAGAATCGGTGATACTATATGAAATTGTTTGGTTGATAACAATTTCATCTCTTAATAGGCATTCTTCTATACCAAAACTAAAAGCACTCTTTTGTTGTTTCTAGTTTATATTTAGTCTTAAAAATACTTACAAACCACTAGAATAATAAGGAAAGGTCAAAATTGGGAAAAACAAGAGGAGTGGCTAAATCCTTCATTTTTGTTATATTATTCTTTGTCCTTAGAAAATATGATGGCATAACATCACTGAACACACAGAATCCTTTAATTTTTGAATATTCTTTATACAGTCCTTATAAAAATATAAATTCTCAATGATGCCTAGATAAATCTTAGTAGTATATTTAATATTCTCCTGAAGGACTCCTTGTTCACCTCAAGTATTTAATACTACCAAATACAAATGATGCTTTGAAGTGCAGTTGAAATGAAGGAAGAAAAACCAACTGAAACTTTTAGAATTAAAATGATCACAAGGGGCACCTGGTTGGCTCAGTCAGTTGAGCGTCCGACTTAGGCTCAGGTCATGATCTGACAGCTGATGAGTTCGAGCCCAGCGTTGGAGCCTGGAGCCTGCTTCAGATTCTGTGTCTCCCTCTCTCTCTACCCCTCCCCCACTCATGCTCTGTCTCTCTCTCTCTCTCTCTCTCTCTCTCTCTCTCAAAAATAAATAAACATTCAAAAAAATTAGAAAAAAAAAAGATCACAAGTAAAATGTTTGCTAAGTTGAAGTATCATAGACCCTAAAAGTCTCCCATGTCTTCTGAAGAAAACATATTCTATTTATGTACTAAAACCGAAACTCTTTCAGTGTTCATTAAAAGTTTATATAAAGTTTATATTCATTTGCATTGTTATAATCATTATCTATAAACCATGTTTTTTGTCTTTTCATGAAGTTTTATAGTGCAAATTTCAAGAAATCTCTAAAAACATTTAACAGCTCTATCTTTTTTGAAATATTCCCTAATTGCAAACTAGGTGGTTAGTGGTTCAAAAGAGTTAATGTGCCTCTAACACCTCTCTTATTATCTGGGAATAATTGTAGGCATTGGGCTCATTAAGCAATACATTGACCCTCCTCTACTAATACAAAAGCTTCACATTTATGTTTTCTTTTTATTTGACATGTATTTCACTTCCTTTTCATTCTTTTTAAATTGGCTAGATTCAGCCCGGTGATATCAACTTACATTTTAGAAAGGAACTCTCTTTTAACATTAATGTTTTATGTACACATGTAACTTTGATCAAAGCTTTTTTTAAATATCTTTGTTGAATGACATAATTTTTATGAATTTATTTTTCTGTCATCAATGGTCTCACCAAATGCTGAGTACAAACAAATCATATCCCCAGCAATACTCCAAAGGTCAGGATTGTAACTGCATCCTTATCAAGATGCCCAATCATTGTATCTTGATCCTCTACTGTAATTATTCCCAGTTGGATTTATAAAATAACTGATGTAGTTCTCATACATCCTTAGAGGTCGGTAAGTTTTAACTCTATATGCCTTGGTGCTTACTGCTTATATCATTCTGTCAAATCATGTTGTATTGTCAACTGGACTCTTCTACTCTTCATGAAGGATCCTTCCTAGCAAAGTCATATAAAAATTTTCTTTCTACCACATCTCATAGGAATTCAAAAGCAGGATCAACACAGAATCATGCCCTATTTTGTGTCTGTATTATCTCCAAATATAGGCTTTGCTGCTCATCCTGATGCAATTCCTCTGGCTCTCACTCGCTTTTGCCACTTGTAGATCTTGAGTCCACATGATGGACTTGTGTGTATCTGAACCACCACCGAGACCAGGGGTGAAATTTTTGTTAATAAAAATATTGTGTCCTATGTTAATTAAGCAATACATGGTACAATTCTTTCCAGATATTTTGTGTTCTATCCTTTGAGAATTCTAGGCATTACCTGTAGGGTTCAGTGTACTCATCTACAAGAACAGTTTCAAACTCAGCCTAAAATTGTCTAAATCAAAACACACACTTTTAAAAAGATATTATTTTCAAGAAAGTAGCACCTACATTTTCCTGGCTGATGTCAAATGCTTTATGCAAAGAAATGTTAATTCTTTATCTTCTCTATAAAACTATATATGGTATAATTCCTTTTTCACCATATCCCAAAAGTCAAATTGTAATCAATGTAACTTTGTTTATATTAAAACACTTAAAAGGTCACCAAATCTGAAAATATTTCAAAGAAATTAGATGTCACAATGAATAAACAGAAAAAATAAGTTGAAAACTTGTTTCCAAAAATAGCAGTTTTAGACCATATATTCTCTTGAAAGAATACTATAAAACCTGGAGACTTTATATATGTTAACAAATGTCTTCTTAAACCACCCACTTACAGGTGTTTGCAGGCTAAAACTAAAGGAAAAATATAACTGAAAGAAACAAAAAGACTAGTAGATGCTTTTCTCTGAGTGTTTGCAAGTAAGAAAAAATTAATTTCTGCTTCTAATAATTCCATACCTCAAGATGAACACAGGATTCTAAAAGGAAACTCTTCCCTACAATAGGAACATATAAGAAGGGCTTACATCTCTACATCCTTTTAAACTGAGATTCAAAGAACTGGAGACGTACCAACCCTGAAGCACCATAACCCTTTTCATTGTCTGAGTAATTCAGAGAATTTTAAGGTACAGAAAAGTTTTGTCTTTATTCCAGAACATAACTGGTATACTGGCAGACATTCAGAATCTCTCTGGAATAATATACCGTAATTAATATCTCTATATATATTTAATTCTTTAATGTTTATTTTTGAGAGACTGAGATGGGGGGGGGGAAGGGGCAAAGACAGAGGGAGACACAGATTCTGAAGCAGGCTCCAGGTTCTGAGTTGTCAGCACAGGGCCCAACATGGGGCTCAAACCCACCAACCATGAGATCATTACCTGAGCCAGAGTCAGAAACAACCAACTGAGCCACCCAGGCGCCCCATCCTATTTTTATTAAAAATAATATTTTAAGAAATAACCAAATATCAAAAGACAAAAAAGTTATACAAAGAATCTCTTCTTCATGAGCAAGGCTACCAAAAATAATGGGCCACAGAAAAAACCTCACATGGTTCTTTCGTCCTTTGGTTGTTGAATATCAAACACAAACTATAAAGTGAACATATTTACAATGTTTTAAGAAAGATGAGCTGAAAATGAATTACAAAAAGTCACAGGGTTAATTAGAAAAAAAATGATTGGGTAATTTTCTAAATACAAATTCAATAGCCAACACTGAAAAACTCAATAGATGGTATAACAGCAGAAAAGAACCAGCTAAAAATGGAATTTGTAAACCTAAAGGTAAGTTAACATAATACAATGTCCACCAAAAATTATCATACATGAAAAGAAGCTGATCAAAGTCTTTCATAATGAAGAGAAAAAACAATCAATAGAAACAGAGCCAAGACAACAGAGATGATGGAATTGGCAAATAACAATGTTAAATGTTAAAATGAACTTATACTACATGTTCAAGATATTAGAGGAAAGCATAAACAGGATGAAAAAAAATAAAAGTTATAGAAAAGACAAAAACATCAAGATTGGATGAAAAGACCAACATGAATTATTCTGTATGTGGAGATTACTATAAGTCATGCAGAAATCTTGGAGTATGAGGTCATATTGAAACTAAATTGTACTTTTCAGCTCTCTCTCTTTGGAGGTATATGATTGTATTTTGCCTATAGGAAAAATTACACACACACACACACACACACACACACATATACACATATATATGTAAAATTACATACATAATTATATATTTTAAGTTTTAATTTTATTTTAGCATATGGTAGGAATATATAAGTGTGTGTGTGTGTGTGTGTGTGCATATATATATATATATATTTTTTTTTTTTTAAGTTTATTTTATAGAGAAACTGTGAGCAGGGAAAAGGGCACAGGGAGAGAAAGAGAGAATCTTAAGTAGATTCCACTTGCAGTGTGAAGCCCCACACAATGCTTGATCTTACGTCCCTAGGATCATAGCCTGAGCCAAAATCAAGAGTCAGCTGCTTAACTGACTGAGCCACTGCTTAACTGACTGAGCCAGCCAGGCATCCCAGTAGGAACATATTTATTGGCTTTCCCGCGATGAGATAGGGCTACCTGGTTAGTGCTAGTAATAAAAGTGGTGAGCAGAAATGACATATGCTTTTCTTAGGTGAAATTTTTGATTCAAGACTCTTCAGAACTATCTTTCTGCCTGAAACAATGATCAGTATTATTACAGAAAATGGCTATGGCTACTTTCTCAGTCTAGGAGCCTGAGAAAAGATGACTCCAGTCTAGGGACACATGGAATGAGTGATAAGTAGTCATCTGATCATATGGATTTTTATTTAACCTTATCATGGCCTACCTTAGGTTATCTGAACTTCAGAATTAATTGTATTTGAGTTTGTTGTGGGGAGCTGTACTATGCTAGTCCATGTTTGGCAGCCTCCCTGGCCTCTACTCACTGAATATCAGTAAAAAACTCCCCCACCCCGACCCAGTTGTTAAAACGAACAAAAAAATGTCTTCAGATATAAAAATGTCTCCAGATATTTCTACATGTCTCCTGGGGAACAAAATCACCCCTGGTTGAGACCAGTGCCTACCCTGACTTCAAGAATTAATAACGTGAGATGAGCATAACTGTTTAAAATAATATTATTTTCTTAGAACCTAACATAATTATAATTTATGAACAGTCATCAGGAGAAGAAAAATGAGATTTAATCTGCTCTAAACTCTTGTATTTTCTTACACACACAAATAGTACATTCAATCTCTAAATCTACTGGGGTTATATTAAAATTTAAATCCTCATGCTAAAAAATTATCATCTTATATGAAAGAAAAAGCCCAATTATATATACAGGCTATGAATGTACTAAGTGAGACATAAATGAAAACCTGGTGATGTAAAAAGGTCAAATTACGGTCAATAAAAACTAAAAATATGTGTTTGTTTTCATTAATATCAAACAAAATACATGTCAAGTCAAAAAGTACTAACTGAAGTCAATGTGTTCCATGTCTATCTATCATGTATCTTCCTTACATGTATATATAAGGCCCTAGTATCAGGACACATACAAACATTTTAAATTTCTACATCACTTAAAGTAATCCCTCTCTCTCTCTACACACACTCACATGCACACACACACACACACACACACACACACACACACATTCATACACACACAGAGGAAAATGTTGGAAAATTACAAAGAAAAAAAAACAATTCCAAATCCACAGAGTGAGGAGTTTTACACTCCTTTCATACTAACTAATATAACAAATAGCATATATGCATGTGTATATATATCAGACATATAGATGATTTGAACAAGATTAACAAACATGGCCTAAAGATAACCAAACATGACATATAGAACACTACACTGAATAAACATGGTACACACACTCTTTTTTTAAAGTCTAACCAGAATACTTATGAAATTCAACATATACTGAGATACACAATTTTAAGAAAATCTCAACAAATTTCAGATCACTGAAAACATATAACTTATGTTCTCTGGCCAAATGCATTTATATTAGAGATCAATAAAGCAGTAACACTCAAATTATTCCAAATAACACATTTGGATATTTCAAATACACTGATAAGTTATAAATAAAAAAAAACTCACTATCCAAAGAAGAAATTAGAAGATGTTTTGAATTGGATATTAATGAACGTGCTACACAGAAATATTTATGCCATCCTAATATAATAGTATTTAATGGGAAATTTATAGCACTAAATGCTTTTATTGTAGAAAAAGTAAAGCTAAATATATGATCAAGAATTCATCCTTAGAAGTCTACAAAATAGCAAAATAAACTCTCAAATAGAAGTCTATAAAATAATACCAAAATAACAGCTCAAACAGAATTAAGAATTAATATAGATGAGATAAGTCTTTTTAGATGAGATAAACTTTTAAAGACAAATATATATTGGAGGAAAATAAAAATATATATTATTTATAAAAAACAATAAAAGGCTGGAAGGATTAAAAAGATTAAAAAAGAGAGTCATAAAAATAATAAAAATTTAGACAGATACAATAAATATAAGCAGGAAAAGTATAAGTAAATGAAGATCATAAAATTCTGACAGGTTATACCTATCAAGGAGGATAGGGTTTTTTTAATAAGAAGGAACTCACTAGACTGGAGTAGTGATTACATAGCCTTTGCAATTAATGCTACACTCTACAAACATATTTGATGCAATTTTCATCTTGTCTATTATATTTTCCAATCAGAATATAGATAAAATAGGTTCATTATAGATCTGTAGTTAAAATCAAAATATATATTAATAAATATTACTTTGAGATTTTTTAAAAGGCATTTTAACTCTATACCCAGAAGAGCCCCATCTCCTATGAGAATTCTGAATTCAATTTTATTCAGTTAAATTACTCATAATTAATAAGATAAAGAGTTTCATTACAAAAGTTGAAATGTTAAAAATAATTATATGGGTTTAAGTGCAGAAATTTACACACCATGCCAGTGGTCAAAGATAATTTAAGGAATTATTAAAAAGCCCTATCAACATAGTTATCAGAGGGGATATCACTTATCCATTACAGTCACCCAAATGTTAGGATAAGAGGTATATTATTATCCACATAATATAGACAATATAACTTAGAATTAAAACTTCAGTAACATACTCACTTTCATTAGTAAGTAGGAAACCATGGCTTTCACAGTTTATTTTTTCCAAAGCCCAGGTTACTTAGCATTTCATGAAATATGCTGTTTACAGATCAGTTTTAATAAATTACTTAACAGGTTATACTCCCAAATCATTTTTCTTTAAAGTAGTATAGCCTTGATAATGAACCAACGAAGACAGTAACTAAAAGAATATATTGTCTTTTGAATTTCCTAAATAAGGTTTGTAAAGTTAACTTTCTGTATCAATTAATTGCTATGACTCAAAAGCCAAAAGATACCTGCAGTAAATATTGGAGTTAAAAGGTGTACATTAAAGTCCTTTTTCTACCCACCCTTCTTTTGCTTTCAGGAAATACTTCTGTAGTATTTTTGTGAAGGTGTGATCATGAAGTTCAGAACCAAGATAAATATAAATGAATGTAATGTAAACATAAATATGCAAAGTGATTTATAAATTGCATGAGGCGGATACTTCCTATATTGTCAGGAATTCCAGGCAGTTTCAAATTCAATGCAGTTACAAAATGTTATGCAATATTACTTAGGTTACACTTTGGTTAGAAGGATGCATTATACATGTGTAATTTCTGCTTTTATACTTTTATGTTTTGTGTGTTGCTCATAAACAATTACTATGTATGAAGCAAATAAGAATTGAGGCAGACTGAGGAAAGCAAATAATTATATTTAGCATATAAATAATTTCTGAAAATATGACTGACCATGCTAAATTTGCTTTATGTCCTTGCATCAACTTCACCACCTACATTCTTAGTGGGCCCTGTATAGAAATTCATGATCCCTTATTTGTAGGACCATAATTAGTAAAATAGCAGACAGTTGCATATCGAATAGAAATAAAAATTTTCTCTAAATAAAAATTATAAAAGGCAAATGGTATGGTTTTTGAAATTCAAAAAGATGTCCATGCTTTTTAAGGAAAGTAGCATTTATTTTTTTCTTTCCACTATATCACTATATCCACACTATATCACCACTCCTTTAAAAAGGAGTATAAGGTTATAATATAATCTTAGTGTTCCAGGATATGCATATTCAAAGACCTTCTGAGAAGTTGAACAGCCACTTTTTCTTGGTTCCAAATCTCACAGAAACATTTTTTCAGAGATTAAATTATTTTGCCTTTCTTGATACATAAAAATACTTTTGCTACTACCTAAATCTGGAAATGAGAGAGAAAACAAGAAGCAAAGGATTAGAATTAAGGAAGCTCCTTTTCTGGAGTTCTGAAAGATTCTCAGAGAAAATTAGCTACTATGGATAAGGATGTGTTTTGAAAGAAAGATAAATGATTAATAGTGATAGAAATCTCTTTTATGTTTTTTTTTTGTTTTGTTTTTTTGTCAAGGGCTAAGAGAGACAAATCAATTAGATTCATGAGATGATAAGGTTAATGTTCAAACCAATGTACTTAATGCCACTAGCTTGTATGAATAGCATTCATTTTATGTTCCTGATTGCCCTTTTTTAATGAATGCCAGAGAATGGATCTCTAATATGCCAAGGTTTTGCCCTATACTTCAGGGACTAAAAATCTGCTTTAATTCAAGAACCAAGCAATTCCATTAAAATTCTATACTTGCCAAAAGATTTTTATTAACATTTGACATCAATTCTGAGCTCTGAAGCATTTTAGTAGAGGTTACACAGGATTTAACATCTTGGAACATACACTTAAGTGTATTACCTTAGAAGGCATGGGGACCTTGTAGTAGGAAGTTATGTTCTGAAATATTAATTTGATTTACTGCCTTGGAAGCAGTGTTAGAAAGGCTTACTAATAAGAGAGGAATAGGAGGGTCAAATAAGATGCATCTGCTCTCCTACCATATTATTTAATTACTATCATTGAGTTGCCTAACTCACTGGATAACAATCAAATCCATACATCTAATTGTAACTATTTGATGTGATTTGTGGTTTGGCAATGAAATTCAAAATTAGGCAATATATTCTCATCTGTATCTGTCTCTATAAAAACATATTACCTATTAAAGATTCTAGATGCAATTTTTACTTGTTGCCATATTTCTAAATAAACAGAATCATTTTCACTAACAATTCATTGAGCTGATGTTCATTTTTATTTGTAAGAGCCACTGAATGACCTCATAAAAATAATTCTGGTAAAAACAAACTGTAAGTTTAATAAAATGCATCTAAATTGTTTCAGGTCACAAAATGCCTGAGTTTCTATTCATTCAGTGATTATCAGAATTAATGTGATTTATCCCTTCATTTCAAAGTTATAATTCTCTGACACATCAAAGGCATTTAAAATTGGGGTGGGAAGAAGCAAGATAATCCTTGCTCCATAAAAAAAATCAAAGATATAAGAAAATAAAATCACTTATGAGAAAGGGAAATATTTTGCATTTAATTTACCATTAAAAATTTTATTTTTATATGTAGAATCTACAAAAAGTATACTGTCCATATAAGTCTTTCTTATGTTTCTGTGTTTACCAGTCACTTACCTCTCTTCCTCTGAAAGTAAATTAATAATATATTACCATTTATTTTCTCTTCCCTCCCAATGAAATTGTTATGATTCTAACAAAACAAATGAAAGATCTATATAAGGAAAACTACAAAACTCCAACATAAGAAATCAAAGAACTAAATAAAGGTAGACATATTCCATGTTCATGGATATGGAGACTCGGTATGTCAAGATGATAGTCCTTCCCTAAAGAATCTACAGATTCAAGTCAATATCCAGCAAATTTGCAGCAAGCTATTTTATAGGCATTGGCAAAGTGACTCTAGAATTTACATAGAGAAGCCAAAGACCTCAATAGCCAACACAATATTGAAGGGAACAAACAATGTTGGAAGACCAACACTAACCAACTTTGACTTACTATCAAGCTATGGCAATCAAGACTGTGTATTAGCAAAAGAAGAAAAGGATCAGTGGAAAAAAAATAGAGTGCCCAGAATAGACCCATGTAAATATATTCAATTGATTACTGACAAAGGAGTAAAAACAAAACAAAACAAAAAAACATAGTGGAGCAAAGAATCTTCTCAACAAATGGTGCTAGAAAAAAAGTAATGCAGAAAAGTGAATCTAGACAAGACCTTACACTTTCCAAAAACATTCAAAACGATCAAGACACTAAACAATAAAAGTGCTAGAAAATAACATAGGAAAAAACCTAGATGACATTGGATACGATGATGACTTTTTAGATACAACACCAAAGGCACAATCCATGAGTGAAATAATTGATAAAGTAAACATCATTAAAATTAAAAACATTTGTGCTGTGAGTTAGAATGTAAGGAGACTGAAGTGACAAGTCACAGACTAGAAGAAAATATCTGTCAAACACATATGATAATGGACCGTTATCCAAAATTTACAAAGAACTCTTAAAATGTAAATGATAAGAAAATGAGCAACCCAATTAAAAGAAATGGTTAAAAATCCTGAACAAACACCTCACCAAAGAAGATATTTAGATGACAAATAATCATATGAAAAGATGCTAAATATATGTTATTAGGAATTGAAAATTAAAACAACAATGAGATACCTCTACATGTCTTTTAGAATGGCTAAAATCTAAAATACTGACAACACAAAATGTTAGTGAGGATGTGGAGCAATTGAAACTCTCATTCATTGCTAGTAGGAATGCAAAATGGCATAGCCACTTTGGAATACAGTTTAGTAGTTTCTCAGAAAATTAATTATACCATACATTCAAGGAGTTATGCTCCTTGGTATCTATCCGAAGGACTTGAAAATTATGTCTACACAAAAACCTGCATGTGGATATGTATAGCAGCTTTATTCATAACTGGCAGCAATGAAGACATCTTCTGTAGGAAAATAAATAAGCTGTGGTACATCCATGAAGTATTATTCCGCACTAAAAAATGAGAGTGATCAAGCCATGAAAAGACATGGAGGAACTTAAATTCATATTACTAAGTAAAATAAGCTAATATGAAAGGGCTACATACTATATAATTTGAAGTATTTGACATTCACAAAAGGCAAAACTATGGAGACTGGAAACGGGGTTAGGATGAGTAAGGTCACTAGGATAAATAGAAAACAGAGGCTTTTTATGTCAGTGACAGTATTCCGTATGAGACTAAAATTTTAGACACATATTATACATACATTTGTCAAGATCTATATTATGTACAACACTAAGGGTAAACCTTAATACAAACTATGAACTTTGGGTGATTATGATGTGTCAATGTAGGTTCACTGACTATAACAAAGGAACTACTGCAGTTCAGGATGTCAATAGCGGGGGAGTTTGTGCCTGTGTGGGGACAGTGAGTATATACAGAAACTTTCTTACATTCTGCTCAATTTTGCTGTGAAATTTAGATTGCTCTAAAAAATGTGTATTTAAAAAAGAAAACCTTTATGTGCCAAAGGACACAATCAACAGAGTGAAAAGGGAAACCAGAGAATGGGAGAAGATATGTTTATTATATCACATATCTTACAAGTGGTTAACTTACAGAATATGTAAACAATATATAAACTCTTCTGACTCAAAAAAAAACCCACCACTAAATAACTTCTTTTAAAAATGTACAAAGTATCTGAACAGACATTTCTCCAAAGAGAGTATACAAATAGTCAACAAACATAAGAAGATGCTTAACATCACTAAACTTTAGAGAAATGCAGGTCAAAACCACAGTAAGAGATCACCTCACACTCTACAAAACAAAGGAACAGAAAATAATGTGTTGGTGAGGATTTGGCGAAATTTGAAACATTGGGTACTGTTAATGGGATTGTAGAATGGTGCAACCACTACAGAAAATAGTATGGTGGTTACTCAAAAATTAAAAGCAGAGCTACCAATTGATCCAGCAATCCCACTTCTGTGTATACATCTGAAATAACTGAAAGCATGGCTTTGAAGAGATATTTGGTCACTCATGTTCACAGCAGAATTATTCACAATAGTCAACAGATGTAAGCAATCCAGATGTCCGTTGATAGATGAAGGGATAAAGATGATGTAGTAAATACATACAATGAAATAATATTCAATATATCTCTGTTCATACCAGCACTAGCATCAATAGACAAGTAACCCCAATATCCATCAACAAATGAATGGATGTACAAAATGTGGTATGTACATACAATGGGATAATTTCAGCCTTAAAAAGTGGAGGGGAAATAATGTCACATGTTACAACATGAACGAACCTTGAGAACATTATGCTAAGTGAAATAAACCAGTCACATAAAAACAAATACTGTTTTATTCCACTTATATGATGTATCTAATGTCAAATTCTTAAGAACAGTAAGTAGAATGGTGGTTACCAGGGGCTTGTTGGAGGGAGAAATGGGGAATTATTATTTTTTATTAAAAAATTTTTAATGTTTATTTATTTTGGAGAGAGACAGAGCACGAGTCCGGGAGGGGCAGAGAGAGGGAGACACAGAATCTGAAGCAGGCTCCAGGCTCTGAGCTGTCAGCACACAGCCCAACACAAAGCTTGAACTCACAAACTGTGAGATCGTGACCTGAGCTGAAGTCAGATGCTTAACCGACTGAACCACCCAGGTGCCCTGGGAAATGGGGAATTAGTAAATGGGTACAGAGTTTCAGTTTTACAAGATTAAAATGTTCTAGAGATCTGTCACATAACAATGTGGATGCACTTAAACTCTACTGAATTGTATACTTCAAAGATGGTTGAGATGGTAAAAATTAAAAGGTATCCTTTATTTCATGTATAATTTAGGATATTACATCATATAGATATACCATAACATATTTAACCAATGCTTTATTTGCGAATATTTACGTTAATTTAAAAAAAAATAACGTTTATTTATTATTGAGAGACAGAGACATAGCATGAACGTGGGAGGGGCCAAGAGATGGAGAAACACAGAATCTGAAGCAGGCTCCAGGCTCTGAGCTATAAGCACAGAGCCCGACGCAGGGCTTGAACTCACAAACCAAGAGATCTCATGACCTGAGTCAAAGTTGGACGCTTAACCAACTGAGCCACACAGGTGCCCCAACATTTAAGTTTATTTTTAGGAAATATTCCAGTAAAATCTGTGATATGATGTACATGCTCTTGGGTATTCCCATATTTGGAAAGGAGAAATCTGTAAAAAGACTTGAGTAGCAGGAACCATGAAGTAAATGGAGAACACAAGAGATTATGTCACTGAGCAAAGTATATACAATATACTTTGTAGGAGAAACTGAATAGTTGTGTAAATTTCTGCTTTTTAGTTTGAATTAAATGAGAAACTACAATTGATCACTGAATTTGGCAAGACTGAATCTTTAATGCTACTATATTTGAAGGGTAGAGAGAATGAAAACCTTATTAGAGAGAGATCAATGTTGATGAGAAAAGGGGATGCATAAACCAGAACTATAATTATAAATAAGTCTTTAAAATTATTATGATGGAGACAGAGAAATAAAACAGTAGCTGGAGGAAAATTGGAGATCAAGTAAGAGTTTTGTTTGTTGTGGTTTTACTTTTTGTTTATTTTTTAAAATTTTTATTGTGAAATAACTAGAATCACATATGATTGTAGGAAACAATATTAAGAAATACTATGTATACTTTAGCAAGTCTCCTCCAATGAGTATATCACGTGAAACTATACTTTAATACCTAACGTGACACAGTAAAAATAAAAGACATGCTAATCTCCACAAGGATTCTTTATGTTGCCCATTTATAGTTACTCCACTTTCCTCCAGCCTCCCTCCCTAACTCTTGGCAGCCGATAATCTGTTCTCCATTTCTGTCTTCTTGTCATTTCAAGAATGTTACATAAATAGAATTGTACAGTATGTAGTCTTTGGCAGTTGGATTTTTAATTCAAAATAATTTCCTAGAGATAATCTATGTTGTGTCTATCAATAGCCTGTTTCTTTTTATTGATGAATAGCATTCTATGGTATGGATAGACCACAACTCGCTTAATTATCTATTGACATACATCTTGGATGTTTCCAGTTTAGGCTATTACAAGAAAGATACTATGAACATTCTTTTCTAGATTTTTAGGTGAAAATACATTTCTCTGGGATAAATACTCAGAGATAAATGGCTGGGTCATATGGCAATTACATGGCTAGTTTTGTAAGAAACTTCCAAAATGGTTTTCAGAGTGGCTATGCCATTTTACATTTGCCCCCCATCACCCTGTGCCAATAAGTGTAAGTGATCCAGTTTCTCCACATCCTCACCAATATTTGGTGTTGTCACTAGTTGGTAGTTTAATCAGTCTGTTAGATGTACAGTAATATCTAGTGGTTTTAATTTGCATTTCCCTGATGACTAATATGTTGAACATATTTTCATGTGCTTATTTACCACCTGTATATCTTCTTCAGTAAAGTGTCTGTTCATGTCTTTTGCCCACTTTCTGATTTTTTAGGTTTGTGCTTTTGACTTGCAAAATTTCTTTGTATATTCTACATACTAGTTCTTTGTCTGATACATGTTTTGCAACTATTTTCTCCTAGGCTCTAACTTGTCTTCCTATTAACAGTGTATTTTTTATTGCTTTTATTTTGGCAGTAAATTAAGCAATATTATCATCTGAGAATGAAAATAAATTTTGGAAGTTTAGTATGAAAGGGTATGAAATAATCTTTTATAAGAGTGCTAAAGTATGTAGAAACTTATTTTAGGATTATCATGGCCATACTGAAAGTCTATCTGTGGAGACAGGCATAAAATGCAGTAATCTAACATGCCTTGTGATTCAACCTTCCAAAGATAAAGTAGAAAACTGAATTAACTGGGGTTGTGGCTTTACCAAGAAAAGTTGGTATGTGCGAGACTGAGGAAATCGTGTTGATGGGATATAGAAAGCATTGGTTGTTCTGATGGACCATCTATTATTATCACAGAAATGAGGGATACTAATCTAACAGTTTTTAAGATCAGTATTAGTGATGATAATGGGAATCAAAGAACTGCTACCATTGAGGAACTAGGGAGTGAAAGGAGAAGACAAATGCCTAAAAATGCAATGAAGAACAAGGACAGCACCAGTTTCACCTCCTTGTCATCCCCGTGGCACTCAAGACTAATCCCCAGGGAAAAGCAAAATTTCAGTTACAAACAAGAAAATGATGGCGATTGCTAAAGGGGTGTTTAGAAATTTGGAAATATGCTGATGACAAGGGTATGAAATTCACACAGCACCATGGAAGGTGAGAACTCAGGAGAAAGGGTAGACGATTGGTCATACTAAGAAAATAGGAAGTGGTATGGCGCAGAAGTCTCGCTGATGAGCAGGGTTCTGTGAAGCTTGATTTCTTACGGAAAGGGAGGTACACAAGACATGGTACATGAAGGAATCAGTCTTGATGTTCTCTGAGGGGTAGGTGAGTGATTAGCTTTAATTTGAGCCACCTTACTGGGTATAATTGGGCATCTTTAGTACTGAGAAAGCCAGTCATTCTAGGAAACTGAGTGGGCTGTTTGATTTAAAAAAAAGTGTGAAGAGCAGGCTGCTGCTGATACCTACCTATGTAATGTTCACATATATGTCACATCCTTGATTTGAAGGTATTCAAGTGTGAAGTTGGGAGTATTTGTAAATGTAAATGGTCAAAAACAAAACGTGTAATACATATTCTCTCTTATTCTAGATTCTCAGTCTCCATATCTGCTTTGAATTCTATTTCCACCTCTATAAACAGTGGGTCAGTTAGGACAAAATAAGATAATTCTATAGACATTTGAAAGGAGAGATAAATGGTATGGATGGACTAATGAAGTTAGTCCTTTCAGTTAAAGTTTTTTTCTGCTTTGATTTTGATTTTGTTTTTGTTTTTGTTTTTTTGGATCAACACCTGAATGACTTAGCCAGCCATGTGAATGTTTGCAAACAAAGTGCTCCAGAAAGTGAAGACAACATCTGCAGTTGCTTTGAGGTGGTAAAAGTGTGGCTTAGAAAAGGAAAAGAAAGAATGCCAGGGTTCATTGATTTTAGTGAGCAGGAGTGATTATTAACACTTTTATTGTCAGTCCAATTCAGAGAATATCAATTCTGGAGTCAAATAGCTTTGAGATTGAGTCCCAGCATTGTCGCTTATTTTATGCAAAAGTTATCACTTATTTTATGCAAACTCCGCAGTGTCAGATACTTTATTGATTATGTAGAGATAATGATATCATCCCTCATATACAACCTTGGCAATACTCAGTGAAATATCTCACATAAAGTACTTAGCACAATATATGATCAGTATGTGTTTAGATAATACTATTAAGATTTTAAAAGTTCAGTCTTTGTTTATCATGTTGAGTAATCAGTGCATAATTTCTAAATTTAAACTTTTAGAATGCAAACACCTTTGACAAGCAAGATGTATTATGCAGAGCACAAACATATTACACTTTCAAAATGCTTATTTATAATGTTACTAAATTTCTACACCCATTAAAAATGTCTGGGCTTTGAGTCTAATTTCTAAAACTTTAATTTTTCTTCCTGGACTTAGATAACAAACTCTGACGTTGTTACCTCAGAGATTCTTTTGAGGGTGGAATAGTCCCATTACCAGTTTGTATAAGAGAGATACCGGGCCAGAAACTACATATCTACTTCATTACTTTGAGAATCCAGGTTTGGAAAAAGGTGGAAATCTATCCTTTTTAAATTAACAGAATTCCTAACCGCATGCACAAAATAGAAGATGAGTTTACTAAGCTTTATCATTATTATTACTTTTTTTTATGAACATTCTCTTTCAAATGAGTCAGAGGAAATAGTTCATCTTGGAACAAGCAAATAGTTACCTTATTTTCAGCCAAATAGCATTTCCCAGTGCAGCTTAGTTGCAGATAGCTTATGATTATGTTGTTTCTGATTGGCTGGAGGAGGTAATGCTGCAATTAGCAATGTGTTTGCATTTTTTAGCTGTTGCCAGGTAGTGCTCTGTTGGAGGCTCACTCTTCAGTACTTAACCACTGAAATTAATAGAGCAGCAACACATGCTGCTGTGAAGAGCTGTAGTATTTTGCTTATAAGCTCATTTTCCCTCAAAGAGTGCTTATTTATTTCTGTTACTTGTCAAAAATATCACATAAAGGAAAATGGTACAGAGAATGTGAAGTTAATGAAAACAGGTCATCTTTGTTATAATCCCTAGAAAAAGGACCCAGAGACAAAAGACTTTCTTGTTAATGTCTTATTGAGGAGGAAAAAGGGAGTTTCCCAGGGAAGAAGATGTGAGGGAAAAAATAAAGTGGAGAAAAAGTGAAGAAAAGAAAGTATAGAAGATGCATGACCAGGCTACATGATAATGTTACTACGTGCTCTGTCTCACTGGTATATATTCAGACAGGACTTTTGAAAGCACTGAATCTCAGAACATTTAGTTGGAATAGTTGGAACAGATGTGAAAGGTGTCCAACCAATTACATTTGCCTCCTTCTTACTGCCATATCCTATAGCAGTAAGTTCAACCAATACCACACCAACTTCCCTGAATTCTGGAGTTGTGTCATGTAGAATCCTGAGTGAGGCCCAGAGAAGTCAAAGCTTCTAGGGGGTTGGGTTTAGCTAGGGTGTATGCACGCCAGTCTCTCCTTGTGAGAGTAGGCACACATGGGGGTTTTAGGGGCAACTTTGGTGGCAGGTGCAGCAGCACAGGCTTTATAGCAACAGAAATAATACAAACTGTCACTGGGAAGAGCAGGACAGGTTGCCAAATCCTCGAGGGGAAGTAGGCAAGACTGTGACAATCTGCAATGACACATGAGCTAAATCCAGTATAATCCTTGCATCATTTTGATTCACTCACCCCTTTCATGATATCCTGATCTCAATAATGTGCCTTCTCTTCTTCATAAAGAGATAAAGAGAAGGAAAGCTGCATTGTGTTAAGAAACTTGATTCAACAGCTGATCCCAGGATCATAGCAGGTTTTCATTTATGGTTCCACCAACTTTTTAGATTTTTGTTCATCCACATCCAACACTTTGACTAGGCTAATCGGTGGTAGAAGAATGATCCAAACGTAAAAGCCTGACTAAGGTAAGGAACTAAAGTCCAGTAAGATAGGGAAAGATGTTTTGCCTCTAATGGGAAGAACTGCAAAGATATAAAGCAAAGGAAATGGATCGAGGTAGAGTGAAGAACTGAAACCACTAATTCAGTCTACAACAGTGAGAAATCACCTTTTGCGGTGGTGGTATCAGTGGCGAATCTGGGACGAGCTTCATTAAATGCCTTTTCCATCTGCTCTTTCTTCTTCTCTCCCTTACTTCCCTTTCCCTTCACTGATGCTTCTCTAGAACTGCATTCAACAAAACTGTAGTAGAAGTTTTTGCTTTTGACTCTGTCTTCTGGGGATTATGGACTAGAAGGGTAGATAGATCTGTAATTAAAAACAACTCAGAATGGAATTTTGGAATGAGGTTGTCTGCAGTCTTAGGACAGCAGGTATCACATTATGATTGATGAGGAAAGTGTAGTAGGTAGTGATAGCACATTTAGTAAAACTTTCATTTGTGTTTAACACAGATAAAATAGAAGTAGAAAATAACCATACTCAGATATTAAGTACTTACTGTATTTGAAGGAAATGATCACAAAAAGTATGACATTTGCTGATAACACTTCACGTCTCTTAGTAAAAGAAGTTATTTGTCTGTTTACTCCATCCTGTCTCCCAAATCCCACTTTGAAAGTCTGTTTCATGGAACTTCAACTCACCTGTATTACAGGGCCTTAGAGAAAATTCTGGCGAAGCCAGGGCCTTTCTCTATGCAGTCCACCAATGTGCAGGAGCTGGGCTTTACAACTAGAAGAATACTGTGAGCTTTCACTCCAGCCTCTTTGTCTTGGAAGTGAGAAAACTAGCTAAGACCAAGAAAGAGTAGGTTACTCCAAGATGATTTGGGATAATATGTAAACCATGTAGGGAAGGATAAGATTGGTCCATTAAAGACTGAATGAAGCTAAGTTTTTTCAAGTTTGCTGTCTTTTATAGAATAACTTCTTTCTCCAAATTAATTTATATAATCCTAAAAAATTTAAATCATTCTAAGTTACCTTAGATATTTACCTTATCTACATATAACAACTGATTTCTGAGTATAGTTAATAAAAATTAATGAAAAAAATCATTTACCAAACCTTAAGTATGAATCTGAAGGTTCAATTCCATGGAACACTATAGGAAATTATAAAGTACTCAAAATATGCAGGCACACATAACACCTCAACATATGATATATGTAATATATAACATATATACACACCCACACACACACACATATACATATATACATATATATACCCACCCACACACAAAGAGAATTGGAAGAATTGGAAGGGCAATAATATAATAAGAGATGTGAACAGAATTTGAGTTTGGACATACATAGACAAAATTCTGATGTTCTGTTTTCTAGTTATGGGAAAATCGACAAATTACTTTTCTTGTCTAAGTCTTAGGGTCATGAATGTACAATGGGAATAATATTACACTTCTCATAAGAATGCTCTAACAATGTTTTCTCTTGAGTACATTCCATTATGTAATGGAGAAAAGAAAATAAGAATGCCCTCAAGGATCCCATATTTTAGTGGAAGGGCTAGAAAATAAGCAAATATGTACAATTTATAACATCAAAATGCTTTGGTATGTGACAGCTCAGGACATTACTAGATAAAAAAGACAAACCTAACAGCCTGTGGACAGGAAAGGAAGGAAAAATTATGCAGTAAATTAATATGTGAAAGCAAAGCATCAGTAATATTGAAACAATTTTAATCCACCACACTAGAAACATGTTCCTTAGGATGTTGCATCACACATACACATTCCTCAAAATTTTGAGCAATATATAAACACATGCACACACTGAAGAGCACAATTTTGACCCCTTTTATAGATTATCACTCTGAAAATATCACCTAAGAACTGATTCTTGCAGATTGGCTTAACTAATATATGAAACTGAAAGAAGCAGTATGTAGTTTGTTGTTTTTCAAACCTCAAAAAGTAAATTAAGTTTCTATTCTTTCCTTCATCAATAATTCTACATTTTGACTGCTAACAAGTACATTTAATTCAATGCAGCCATCATATGAGACTGGGAGGGTAGGAATTAGCTAATTGGTTTTTTTAATTATTTTTTTAACGTTTGTTTATTTTGGGGATAGAGAGAGACAGAGCATGAATGGGGGCAGGGTCAGAGAGAGAGGGAAACACAGAATCTGAAAAAGGATCCAGGCTCTGAGCTGTCAGCACTGAGCCCAATGCGGGGCTCGAATTCACAGACTGCGAGATCATGACCTGAGCCAAAGTCGGACACCTAACCGACTGAGCCACCCAGGCGCCCCTTAGCTAACTGATTTAATCATTGTTACAATGTATATCAATTGATGCTAAACGGTGCCTTACCCACCAAATTACTGCATATCAACCAACTGTATACAGCACGAAGAGAGCACATTTTCTTAAAGAACAACCCTTGCTAATGTATTATGTTTCAATTTTTCACTTATTGGTTTATCACTCAGTACTTTGAATTCAATGACTTTATTTTGTGTTCCAGTTGTAAAAGCACAAGATCATTGGAGAAAGACATGAACGATAACAAATACATTTGCAATATATTTCTTCTATGGTTAAAAACAATTGTTTTAAAAATGTGTTCACAAAGAAAGACAAATACTTTCAAATACTTACAAACAAGTAAGTTTGTTCTTACTTACGTGTGTAATCTAAAACAACAACACAACAATAAAACTTGAACCCATAGATACAGAGAACAGATTGGTGGTTGCCAGAAACTGGAGGTGGGGTATGGGTGAAATATGTAAAGTCAAAAGGCACAAACTTCCAGTTATAAAATAAGTCTTGAAGGTGTAATGTACAGTCTGGGGACTACAGTTAACAATACTGAATTATAAATTTGCAACTTGCTAGGAGAGTAGCTCTTAAAAGTTCTCATCACAAGAACAAAATGTCTATGTGTGGCCATGGTTGTTGAATAGACATACTGTGGACTGTTTCACAATATATACAAACACTGAACCATTATGCTTCACAAATGAAACTAATATAAAGTAGTATGTCAATGATATTTCATTTTTAAAAAGTGTTCCAATTGGGACTTGTTTTGTATTTCAGGTTTGCATTAGTTTAAAAGACTTATCAGATAGATAATTCCATGTTCCTGGTCAAACTACCATTTTGCTTGTTGATTTTCTTTTTATATTCAGTTAATATCATTTTGGGGATGAATGTAGTTAAATGTTTGTATGTTTGTGCATGAGTATGTAGATATATATTTCTTTAGAACCATGAGAATTAATATCTTTATCTATTTTTTTGGCAAATGGTTTCCTTATCTCAAGTCTTTAAATAGAAGCTTGTATTCAAGATGGGTAACACTGAGTACGTTTTTTATTGTTTCTTGGCCTCATTCCCCTTGTAAATAAAACTGAAATATACTGGTTTTTTTTCCTAAGACAATTTTTCAGGTTTAGATGAACAAACTGTCACAAAGTAAAAGCTGATTTGCCACATCTTTCTCTTTTTTTTTTCCTAGGACAGTCTACTACAATAACCTCTTTTCCATTTTTCTGTTTAATCCACTTTATCAGAATGCCCAGCCTCTTTACATAAGGAGAATAGAAGCAAGAAATGTAAACACTAACAATATAATATTCTTCTAATGTTTATTATTAATAAATACATCAAACTTTTTCTACAAGCACAAATGGTTATGCTAGAAACAGTGAATGAAATTACGTCATCAATATGTCTTTTTCCTTTGATGTGGTGACAGTGATAGGTACAGAAAGAATATAATTTCTTAGGCAGCACTGTTGACATGACTTATGATGTAGCAAAACCAGTGGACAAGTGTCCTCTAGCTGTCAGTTTTTGGCTAGAATCCCAAGTGAAAATGAACAGAACAAAGAATTTTGAGGCAGCCAGTTACAGAATACAAATTGCATAGTCATGTGGTTGACAATTTTTCCTTGTAATGACCCAATGAATCAGATGTAGGAAAGTCATTTCAAAGCTTACTAGAGAATCAATATTGACTTATTTCTGAAAAGTTTTCAAAGTCAAGTTATTAGACTTAATTGGGAAGAATGCTGTCTAATGATTTTGTTTTCTCTAACATTCCATTTTTAGCAGCTCAGTAATATCATTATTTATAAATAATTGTATGCTTTGGCTTTATAAAAAAGTTAAGATGCATTTTTTATTTTAATCAATTAGTGAGACATATACAATTATGTCATATACATATACGATATATTTGTATTCCACTAAAAATCACAATCTTATAATCTAAAGCAAATAGGACATTTCTAAGCTATATTCATTTGGGATAGAAATTTTGATTTTTTTTTCCTTTGCACATTTTGTATGTACTAGAACCTAAGGATTTAATTCAAACATCTCCCAAAGATGGTTTTGACAGAGGTGATACACTAAAACAGCAAGTAAATGTAGAGAGGATAATGGAAGTTTTTTTGGTTTTTTTGTTTGTTTTATAACAATTAAACATGACTAAGTATTCACATATCACACTTTGAACCAAATTGAAGCAGAAATATGACATTGCATTATCTATTTTATGCTGGAAGACTTAAGTCAATAAGTGTTTAAAAAAAGACTGTTTATTGCTTATTCTTTTAAAATGAGATAAAAGATTATACTTGTATATATTTCACTCTTTACAATTAAGGAACTTCTTGTTCATACAAAAAGAGTGGGTAATTTTGACTTTCTTTAAAAAGTTTTATTTATTTAAAGTGAACTTTTTTTTCTAAAAAATAATGGCTAAGAATCTTCTTTGTAATTTTAAATCATTTTTAAAATTTTTAAAAGTTTATTTATTTTGAGAGAGAGAGGAGGGGAGACAGACACAGAGAGAGGGAGAGAGAATCCCAAACAGGCTCTGAGCTGTCAGCACAGAGCTAGATGCAGGGATCAATCCCACAAACTGTGGGATCATGACTGAGCCATAATCAAGAGTTGGATGCTTAATTAACTGAGCCACTCAGGTGCCTCTGTAATTTTAAATCATTTTGAAATGAGAAATATATTCTTGTATAACCTATTGCATTGAAATTAAACTATAAATTCATTGCATTTAAAGTTATTATGGCTTGTCCAAATCTGAAAATTACTAAAAGTATAGAAAGTTGTAAAATTACTATTTAAAAAATTAAAAAACAATTAGTATATTTTAATTTTATTAACAGATTCAATGATATAGACTTGAACTATAGAAAACTTCCTAAAATTCTGTTTTGTGTTACATATGTCTGTTTCCTTAACATAACTGTAGGGTCCCTAAGGCCAGAGATGTTTCTAGCATGTGCTTATATCTTTTGCACTTACTGCAATTCTGGTCACATAAGAAGTACATGATAACTTGTGGGTAAATGAGAAAATGAGTAGAAAAATAGGCAGATAAGTAAGTAATAGGAATAAAAACGTAGATAAGATGTATAAATCAGATAAGGGGCGCCGGGGTGGGTCAGTCGGTTAACCCTCCAACTTTGGCTCAGGTCATGATCTCATGGTCTATGAGATCTCATGGTTCATGTGCTGACAGCTCAGAGCCTGGAGCCTGCTTCAGATTCCGTGTCTCCCTCTCTCTCTGCCCCTCCCCTACTTGTGCTCTCTCTCTCAAAAATAAATGAATTTTAAGCAAAATTTAAAAAAGAAAGTCAGATAAATATATCCTGTGTAAATAGATGACACAGATATGTGCAATAATTTGGTTGTTTCATACAGCTGCTTCTCTAAATCAGCCCATTGAATTAATAAGTACTGACATAATATTGAATAACTAATATTTCAGATTGTTGTATAAGTTTGTAAATTAAAATTGACCCCTGAAAATAGTTTAAAGCTTTATCTAGTCCTTTTAGATTACAAAGATCCTCTCACAAACTGGTTTTTGGAATCATGAGAAAATACACATACTTCCTGAAACTTACCTGCTTAGGTCATGAAGACAGTAACAAAATTATAACTGGAAGACATAATTTATACATGCTTTATACAGAATCTTCCTTAAATATGTAAATATGCAGAGACTTTGTTAGCAAAACAAAAATAACCAGCCAACCAGTTATACAAAAAGGATCTGTATATTTTAATCAGAGGAAGTGGATAAGTTGTAATTACTTTAAGGTTTCAGTATATCTTATGAAATGTGATTTATCAGACTTGACAATTATAAACTGTAATTTTCTAATGTAAGAAATTCATCCATCTTAGCTAGTAGTCTGTCTCTCAGCTAAATTCGATTCAACATTTGTTAACAAACTGATGCACTGTTGTGTAATGGTCTTTTGCTGGCCATTTGTGAAGTTACAGAATTTAAGAAGTAAATTCTGATCTGGCATGGGTCCCAGAAAATGGCCACAGGACTGAGTTCTATGGATGCTCTATCCTATATTATTTATAATATTTTTTGGTATTTTGTGAAACTGTAACAAGTTTTTTTTTTGGGGGGGGGGATAGATTTTGAGTGCTTCCTATTGTCACAACTTCACACTATCTCAAAAATTTTAGAAATATCTCAGACTCAACATCAACTCTCCAGAATATCAAGTCTATTTTTTTTAAGTAAGCTTCACACCCAGTGTGGAATCCCCAACTTGGGGTTTAAAGTCACGACCAGAGCTGAGATCAAGAGTCCTATGCTCAACCTACTAAGCCACCCAGGCACTCTGAACTTCAAGTGAATTTTAATAGAAAATAATAAAGAAATACAAAAAAGCAATATCCAAGGAATGAATAACTATACATACATACTATGTGAGTGTCTAATTTTAAGTGCATTCTGAAACTTTAAAAATATCTGGTTATAAAAGTTACTGCTGGAATGGAAGTTCTAGAGGATCCATTCACTAATAGCATTAGAAATCTTTTGATTTAGCAAAACCCCATCCTTAGGATCTGCTGACACCTTCATCCAAGAAGGGTACAAGGTCTTTTGGCAAATCTCCCACATAAGAACAATTCAACTGCCTACACACGACAAGCATTACCTCTATATGCATGTATTTATGTATATATCTATATACCCTTATTTATTGTTCCTCAACAAAGTAAGACATGGGTGAAAACAGTAACAGTGTCAAGGAGTAGTTTGTTGTTATTTAAGTGCTTTATCCTGTAATCTCCAACAGCTTTCCAAATCATTTTAATGATAACACTTCTCCTATTAATACTGGCAATAATGATGCTGGCATTTAAATTTTCTTAATATTACAAAAAGTATATTTCAAAAACCTCAATTATTCTAATGATCTACAATAAATCTGAATACACAAGCATCATGCTCTGAAAATACAACTGTAAAGTAAGTGGCCTAAGCTGATCTCCATTTTATACCAGGCTACTTAGATTTTTAACCCACTTTAAATAGCATTCTAGAGATACAGCTCTAGAAATTAAACTGAAGCTATTTTCAAAGAGATCAATACAGTAATACAAATCAGGAATTGTACACATCATTTGTAGCTTATATACTCTGACATTTACGTTAATTATGGTATATCTACATAACTTAATGTTGACTCTTATGATTGCATGCTATTTAAGGGCATGCTATATTCATAACTGATGGAATTTATTTAACCCATATTGTATTTTTTAATGTGGTGGACAAAAAAGAAAATAAATAAACATCTGATTGACTGTAAATGTATATATGTTGCTTAAGGGAAAGGCATGGCTGATGGCACAGAATAAACTTAGCAGGTGCTATTGCCAGAGGAAAGCCCATTGCCAGAGGAAAGGGCTATTTGATTATCCAAATATTAATATCAATTTCTGACTTAGATGCACCAGTGTTAACATCCATTTAAGTTATTTTCAGAATATTACATCACTAAGATGGTTTAAAACAAATAAATTAGAACTCTTGCCAATTAATATAAACCTCTACCTACTCCATCCAGAAAATTGCTAATCCTCACTTTATTAAAAGTCTCTTGTATTGTCTTGATTTTAATTTCCTCAGAAGTAATTTTAAGGGACTGATCTAATATCCCAAGATTCTTTAATTCTGTAACCTTTGAATTGCTAACCTTTGCCACTCAGCAAAAATAACTATATTCAGCACTTATGGAGAAAATGAACAGGTGACAAAACAAAGATTGAGTTTCCTGATATTACTTTGAGGTAACCTGAAATCTCCAAGGAATATTCATACAGGCAATGTGAAATTGCCTTTTCTTTTTCCACTAATCTTTACTGCTTATTTTATTGATTCAATGCATTCTGATGAAACAGTGTTTAGATAATTTTTAAAGTTTTATTTTTTTTATAAAATTGTAACTCATTTTACCTTCCATTAAAAAATGATAAAAATCTTCAAATATCTTGCAAATGAAAAAATATATATTATATTGTATTATATAATATTATGTATTAATAAATAACTCATCTGTCTTATCATTTTTAGTTCATAGCTAAAGCAATATTATAGTTTATAATGTCATTTAATTCTTGATCAAATTTAAGGACATTTTATGGTACACGTTTTTATTCAGCAGGGAAGACTTTGGTGTACCATTTCATTTAAAGGTTATGGAAATTTTCATCTCTCATACAGAATCCTAAAATTTAGAATTGATGTGGGGTGCCTGGGCAGCACAGTCAGTTGGGCGCCTGATTTCCGCTCAAGTCATGATCTCACCCTTCCCGGTTTCGAAGTTCGAGCTCTGCATTGGGCTCAGTACTGACAGCTCTGAGCCTCCCACTCTGTCTCTGCCCCTCCCCCGCTAGTGCTCTGTCTCTGTCTCTCAAAAATAAATAAACATTAAATTTTCTCTTTTAATTAGAATTTTTGTTGGAAATAATGCAAATAATTTATTCACAAAGAAGTAGACATAACGTTCACCTGTGTTTCAAAGGTAAAATAATGTTTCAAAGAATAACAATGTTGATATTTTAATCATTATTTAATTCTATATTTTAGCAATACTACTTTTTTTCTTTGACAATATTATGCAAATGATAACAACCTGCATCATTTTCTTAACATCATTTTTGTATTATGGAAAGCAATCACATCAATTTGAACATGAAAATGATAGCCAATTTTAAAGTTATTTTTAATTTATTTTGTAACAAGAAAGAAATATAATGTAGATACCATTCTAATTATAATCTTTAATCACAAAATTTATATATGCCTAACCTAAGAGTTAAAAAAGTTTTTTTTTTACTACATGAAGTTTCATCTTTCTCTTAATCTGTATAATCTTTTCATTTGGTGGGGATACTACGTTTCAAATCTTTTAAACCAGATTTATCAATTCTGAAAGCTATTCCTTTTTGTAGAAGCCATTTTCAATCTTTCAGATCAACTGGAGAACCACTTAGGGAAGTAAATCAAACCTATTTTTCACTCTACTAAAGTTCCTAAGTTTCAAAACTATGTTGGCATTCTATGAGGTACCATCAAAATCACCCCCCTGACCACTGGTTACTTTTTACTCCTATAATTGTGCTGGGGTTAGGAGAAACAACAATGTGCTGATCTCTTCCCTCGCCTCTAACTCTGGTAGTTCCAAGAGTTTAATCTCAATATTAAGAAAAACGGCCACAGCCCTTCCATGTAAGTCACTGAGACAGAATTAGGAATAATAAAACGAATGGTTCGGAAAGGGAGCAGTCAAGTACAAGCCTGATTTAACCAGGCAAGGATCCGACTCCCTTTAATTAAGACCTGTGTTATAGAGCTTAGAGGCTAAACATGATTTTATTTGAAGAAATGCATTAATAGCAATACCCAACGTTTTTGATTCAGAGTACATCTTAGCTCTGAATTTCATCCCTAAGGTCGCCTGTCAGTCAATCTTACACCTACTGTTCACTAAGCATAATCATTGTTTCATTTTAGTTTGTTGCTAAGTTTATTCTTAGAACACAGCTTATTTCTATAATATATTAAAGAGAGTAAATAAATACAAAAATGAGCAATCACCATTTTTTGGAATAATAAGAGGCAAAACTAAATTTAGAATATTAATAAAGATACGTATTTCTTACTAGTTTTGAAAGATTTACATGTACCAATGTGAAAAATAAATTGTTCCACACTTTTCCCCCATAATATAGCTCTTGAATACTTTTATATTGATATGAATTTCCAATATTTCAATCATTTTTGTGATGCCTTTCATTTCTTTCTTAAGTTATTCGATCTTTTTATTTATGAAACCCAGAAAAATTTTTGTCCTGCTGGGTGTATGCTCATTAGATGCATTAAAGTTTCATTTCTCAGGTCTAAAGAACAGGGTTCCAGCCTTGGATCCACTGAATTATTATGTAAAATTGAGGGCTTCTCAGGTATTATTAGTTTCCTTCACAGCAAATGCAGGTATAATATTGGCTTTATAAAGTTCACAAAGTTGTTATAAGTGCTGTATGAAATAATATATTCAAAGACGTTCTTTAAAAAATTAACTTGTCAGTTATCGAGTCTGCAAGTCAGTTTCTAAATATTGCCATTTTTATCAATGTCATTTTCATGATTTTTAATGTTTATTTATTTATTTATTTATTTATTTATTTAGAGCCTGAATGGGGGAGGGGCAGAGAGAGAAGGGGACAGAGGATCCAAAGAGGGCTCTGCACTGACAGCAGCAAGCCCTTTGTGGGGCTCAAGCTCATGTATGATATCATGACCTGAGCCAAAGTCAGAGGCTCAAATGACTGAGTCACCCAGGTGCCCCCCACCATGACTTTTAAATGGGGAACTCATTCAATAAGCTATCGACTCCGTTCATAAATCCTCTTGTTCTTATTTTTTTCAACCGATAACTCCAGATTTTAATGCATGATGTTATATTTCTGCAGTTTATAATTTTCTGCTCTGGTAGGATATCTTGTTCATGGTCTTATTAATTTTAATTGTTCTGTTTTTGAATATAAAATTAAGGTCACTTGAATTTGAAATTAATACCGGCTGTGACTCAGTCTGGATTCAATGTCATTAGCAAATTCCCTAAGTGCATTCTAAAGGATATTGTTAGAAATTTGAAATAAAGATGAATAAATAAAACTTTTTTTTGCCTCCCCTGAATGACCGTGATATATTAATAAGAACTTCCTAGTTTCCTAATCTGATTTTGCAAATATTGAGATAAATTTTGTATATTTTTTATAAATATTTACATGTCAGAATATTAAGAAATGGCATAATAGGGGCACCTGGATGTCTCAGTTGGTTGAGTGTCAACTCTTGATTTCCGTTCAGGTCATGATCCCAGGGTCATGGGATCAAGCCCTACGTCAGGCTCTGCACTGAGCATGAGGCCTCCTTAAGATTCTCTCTCTCTCCCCTTCACCACTCTTCCTCTGTCATGTTCTCTCCCTTTCTAAATACATACATACATACATACATACATACATACATACATACATAAATGGCAAAATATATTAAGCTACTTTATCAAAGAGGAATTTCACTCTATATGATTTTGGTGTTATATGATGTGATGTTGTGTGAAATTTATTTAAATAAGAAAATAATCAATCATAGAAACAACTTAACTGTTTAAATATTTGGGTTATTTACTTTTTTCTTTATTTCATCCCAGGTGTCTTCATATCATTTTAATAGTACCTATTAGAGACATATTTTGCATACAATTTATTTCATTTGTAGTTTTGCCAATAGCTGTTTTATTTAACACAAATTACCTGACAAGTATTGAAATACACTCTTCAAGAAATTAAGGTATATACCTAACAGACTTCATAACACAGAAACTACAAGTGTATTTCAGTGTGTACATTTGGCCATCAAACAAATTAACCAGATGGATTATCTAATATCCCCATAATTGTGGGTTTTGCTTTAAGAACACACTCAAAGGGAAAAAATGCAAGTTATTTATAATGTGAAACAAATATTTCTAAGATGTCTAATATATTTTAGAAATTATCTGACTCACAAATTAGACCTGACTAGTTGACCAGACAGACCCTAGAGCTGGGATACTACCCATCAATAAAGAAATGTAGAGCCTCTTTATATTTTCAGATACCTGTGGTTGAAGGAAATTTTAAGAAACTGATTCAGCATCTATTACATTAAAGTAATCCTGAATTGCAGGCAAATTTATAGTGTACTTTTATGAAAACAGTTGGCACTGATGACAGACAAGGCTGAAGAAATCCACACTGAGTGGCTAAATTGAAAGAGTTTTAGAATACAAAAATTGTTCAAACCCAAAGAACTTCACTTAATTTCTGCACAATAATTGTCATAGACTATACTGAGCTAATCCAATTTTCTAGTCAATCAGAGTCCAATTATATTTAGATGAGCTATAAGCTATTAAAAATAACTAAAGTTATATCTAAATATACGCTTCTGAAATTTGCACAGACATTAAGACCTAGTTCAAAACCTTCAAACTGGCAGGTTATAAAGTACAAAGTCAAAGTATTCTGAAAATGAATGTAGGCAACTTTGAAAGCACGATGAAATCAATTTTATTATGTCAAATACGTATACATGTTGCAGAGAATTTCTAATTAAGTCCTTTAAAGTTTTTTGCTCTGTTTCATTTTTCTACACCTTTGAAGAATATCTTTGAACATTATTAAAAGTGAAATGTGAATGTTATTTCTTTAGAATAAATGTAGCTATTTTGACTAAGCACTAAATTGTATAAATGATTTATGGGGATCAGATCTGCAACTCAATTTCTATACTTTTATTCCTCTCCTTTCAACATATTGTCCTTGATTGTTATTGCAAGGTCTGAACATACTATTTCTTCATAAAATCAGAAGGTTATTAGGGAGACTGCTATGTTATTTTATGCTGAGTTGTACCTGATGAGAATATGACAATGCTCAAATATAGCCATTTATATGCCGTAAGTTGTGTACCATCGTTTTCCGTAAGTATTATTTCCAGAACCTGTTTGTTCTGCATAATTGGAAACAAATTCAAATACAAAATAGTCTTGAAATAATTGCCAGCTCAATATGATAATATTAACTCATCCTGTATTTATAACTTTTCCATATGAAAAATTTATCATCGAGAAAACTAATAGTAAGTATCTAGCTATACACAACGATTTGAGCTTATTTATATAAGCTTATATGAAACCCTTGGCTTCTAATTTTTGGCTTCTAATTTTTCTATTTTCTAAGGTATTTGACTACCTAAATAAGTATATTATTTTATTTAAAATCAAAGCAATTATAAATATTTTTTAAAGATAAAACTTAATTAGAAAATTAGTTTTATCTGATAATTTAATAATTTTTAAAAATTTTTTAATGTTTACTTATTCTTGAGAGATAGAGAGAGACAGAGTGGAGCGGGAGAGGGGCAGAGAGAGAGGGAGACACCGAATCCAAAGCAGGCTCCAGGCTTTGAGCTATCAGCACAGAGCCCCACACGGGGCTTGAACTCACAAACCGGGAGATCATGACCTGAGCTGAAGTTGGACGCTTAACCAATTGAGCCACCCAGGTGCCCCTAATATAATGAATTTCTGATAACAGATAAGCTATGTTTTACATTTATATTATTAGCAACATAGTAATTAGTATATTTTATATCCAGTAACACATTACTTTAATTAATCTCTGAATTGAGCATTCTATTTTAGCCATTTTATGTGTTAAAGGCTATTTAGTGGAGTCCTGGGTAATTATAATCCAGCAGTTATTTAAATCACAATTATGTGAATAATATTGCAGAGTAATTTAACTATGGCAGTAAAGGGATGCCTAATATTTTTGTGTTGTTCTCTGGTCCAACATTACTAAGAAATGTCACTTAAATTTTTTTGCATTTGCCATGTATTCTCAAGTGAACAGCGCAAAAGACATTTTCACTTAACTCATTAAGAAATAAGAAAAGTGAGGAGCCTGGTTGGCTCAGTCAGTTAAGTGCCAACTTTGGCTCAGGTCATGATGTCACAATGGCTCATGAGTTTGAGCCCCACATGGGGCTCTGTGCTGACAGCTCAGAGCCTGGAGCTTTCTTCAGATTCTGTGTCTCCCTCTCTTTCTGCCCCCTTCCCAAAAATAAACATTAAAAAAAAAGAAATCAGCAAAGTTTAAAATACAAAGAAAATTCCTTTTGGAAATGACCGCCAAACAATTTTCCAGTGGAAAGACAACTTAATGTTCATTGTAATCTTGGGTTACCATGGAAGAAAACCACCTTTTAGTATTTAAAAAAATCTTTATAATTTACTCTGTGATAAGCTTCATATCCTTTTTACCCAGATATATGTTCATTTTTTGCCTTAGCAATGGCATGCAAGAGTGAGGTAGTGAGAGTGGTTTGCCACAGTGTAGGAAATTAGGGTAATGCATTATTTGCAGGGAATTTAAAAAGAATAATACAACTGACTAAAACTTGGTCTACCTTTTATTATCGCCATGTGATGGTAATTTTCAGCATCTCCCATGGTCATGTCCCTGGACTACCACCTTTGATATCCATTCCTACACATAGCCTCAGGATTCTACCAACATAAATTAGCAAAATCTTTGAATTATTTTGTTATATAAAACATCTCTTCTCTTATCAGACATGTTTTGCTCTGCTGGAAAATACTAGGATATAACTTTACTAATGAGTCTAATGCGAACAAGGAATATTTGGGGTAGATTTTAAGAAGAATGGGGATTTTTTGAAAGGAAAATCTCTAGGTACAATTATCAGTAAAGGAAGTGTGAATACGCATGTACATGCGAAGGAAAGTTGCTTACAACCAAATATTTTCAATCAAAATTTTCAGATCACACTTCTTACTAAAAAAAGTGCACATTTTATGAGACTTGATGAGACATTAGATTAAAATTATGTTTTAATTCTGCAAGAAATTACATTTTAAAACATGTTCAGTATGATCAGGCCTAGTAGCTACAAGAAATAAAGGAATCTTTTAGAATAGCACAGATGTACTCTGTATCATGACTGTGATCCAGGGTGATAATTTAAAGACCTTAAGCCTGACATGTTCTTTCTGTAAGTACTTTAGTGCACTAAAAGGATACACCCCACATGACAGTGTCTGTCCCTGTTACCACCTTAACAGTCAAACACAGTAGGTGCCTGGTTCCTCACAGCACTGAGTTCGGTACAGACTTCATCACAATCAACAATAGGTGAAAATTGTACCACTTTATGCCATTACTAGATTCCCATCTTCAATTTGCAAGGGTATTGATTGACCCTCTGTTCAAGCATGAAGATAAAACCAAACCCATTTCAACACTTTATATTTTGGAGTCTGGTTCCTGGCCTGACTCCTGGTGCCAATTTCTGTCACCACCAAGGTCCTATCATGAGACAAAACAGACACCAGCTCCTTGAACAACCACCACAACAAAATTAATGTAAGGAATTGCTAGACAGGGATAAAACTGTTAACCAGATAACGTAAGAGAGACAGAAAAAAACAAGAACCTAAGTTATCACTAAGAATTCCAGGAGAGCAGCTACCACCTCTAGCTGTGGGGGAACAAAGGAAAGAGCACAGTATCATTTAGATATTCGGCAAAGGGGCCCACAGAGCTGAAACTCAGACATCTGAGGAGGAGATGCTACCTGGCTGTTGTGTGTGACTATGACCTTGGAGGAGGAGGGGTCTCAGGAGCAAACTGGTGTCTCAGAGAGGGTTCCGTGGTTTGAGATGTGATAGGAAAAAAAATATATGGGAATGAACTGGTGTTGCCAGGATGAAGAAACATGTGATTCTAACAGTAAAGAAAGAAGGAAGAAGCATATAGCAAACACACAGGAAACCAAACAGGAAAGAATAAGTTCATTCTTTCTGCAGTCTTGGAATCTCCCTCTAGCACACACTTATGGCAGAATTCAACAGCGAGCCAGATGACAAAGAAGAAATGTTAACAGTCTCAGTACAAAGTAAACATAGAAAGGCTAATTTGGAAATGAGAGAGAATTTCTTAACTGCCACATCAAACGTACAATTTTTACATATATCAGACAAACCCGCCAAAGAATGAAAAACTTCACTGAAATCTCAACATGTTTTGAAGGTATCATCCTCCATTCTCATTCTAAACTATTATTTTAAAGTAGCTGTTTCTGGGGCACCTGGCTGGCTCAGTTAAGTGCCTGACTCTTGATTTCAGCTCAGCTCATGATCTCAGCAAGGGATCGAGCCTTGCGTTGGGCTCTGTGCTGACTGTGGAGTCAGCTTGGGATTCTCCCTCTCCCTCTGCCCCTCCCTCCTCATGCTCTTGCATGGTCTCTCTCACTCTCTCTCTCAAAATAAATAAATAAACTTTTTTTTCAAATAAGTAAAATAAAATAGTTGTTCCTAAACTCGGCTTGGTCTATTCATTCTTCCTTCTTTTCATGTTCACAAGAGTCTGAACTAGGAGGCTCACTGGTGAAACAAAAGAAAAGAGCTTATCCGTAAAGAAATAAAAAAAAGCTTTCCTTTAAATGTATCCAAGATATATCAGGTTCCAGTCAGGAGCTTAACTACTGCAGTTAACTGAAGAGGGAAATTTAGTAAGATATGAATTGTTAACTAATGAAACAGATTATTTGCTAGTAAGAGTGGTAAAAGAAACTTCTAAGAGGGCCAGAAGAAGCAAGTACTATAAAGCTAATAATAGTCTAGGCTGAGGAACATGTGGACACAAGAGGTATTATCCACTGAGGAGAGCACCCAGGTCAGGCTGGTATTTAGAGCTCTTCAGTGAAGGAGCCGCCATGGAGGCACAAAGTCCGCCAGTGGCCCAGGAACTTGCCAAATAGTTTGGGCAAGCAGAAGTTAGCCCACAGAAGATATTCAGTAGGAGTGCCCTACAATGAGGAGACAGCTCCCTAGACTGTGGCTGGAACTACAGTGTAAGTAGCTGCTAGATATAGAGGGAAGCCCAAGAGTGCTGCAAGCGTTCGCTGAAGGCCCTGGGTGATGCCCCCAGGATCTCAGCATACTCATCCATGGGTTATTGCCTTAAAAGAAGGAAAACTAGAAGATTTACTGGGTCCTGCTGTAGTATCAGAAAACAAAGCAAAAAACGGTGGATGTAGAGCTGAAAGACAATAAATTGATCACTGTCCTATCTGTTCATGTTTTATCTTCCCTGCCAAAAAAACCAGGGAAATAGGTCCAGGAAATTTTACTGACACATCACTGCATTAGTTCAAAAATGTCTTCATGTGTAATTAATTGCATTTCCTAGTTCATGAAGTAGTCAGAGCTAGAGTACGATACTATACTTGTTTTACACTAATTCTCAAATCATTTTCCCCCATCTAGCAACATCAACGTCAACAAGCAAATTCTTGGACCCCACCTCTGACCTCCTTCAGTAACTGCTCAGAAGTCTGTGTTTAAACAACTCTTAGAGATGACTCTGATGAATGCTAAGGTTTGAGAACCTTTATATATTCAAGACTGATTTTCATGAACCTTTGACTGTCTTTCCATTCCCTGAAATGTCTTATGAACTTGAACAGATATAATTCACAAGAAATATAAGGATTAAATAAAATCTTAATTTTAATTTTTATTTTTAATTGACAAACTATTTACCATAGCAAAATATCATATTACCTTTGTACTACGTGTACCAGACCAGGAGAGACAGAAAGAGAGAGAACAAGAAAACAGAATAAGAGTGTTAAACCTCACAATGGTTACCTAAGAAGTGATAAATATCTCTTTGGTAAAATTGTAGAAATAAATTCTAAAATTAATGAAATGTCCAGATCAGAAATTAAGTAAATTTTTGAGAAAAGATAGCTGTCCTATTAGCTGTTTAAAAAAAACTGTCTCTTTGCAACTATCATTAATAAGAAAATTAATACACAGTCAAATTAATACCACTATTATCTGTCTAATATCAAAACCCTAGTGCATTTCCACATTACTCTTTATATATCAATATGCTTCACTCAGTGGTACATTTTGGTGATGGTCAAGACAGTATGTATGGTTGAGTTGTGATCACTGTTTCCAATTAATTTTTATATGCCAGAAATACTAACAGCTTTTTTTATTTTGGAAAATCTAATTTTATTAAATTCCAATTTAATGTTTTAAAATAGATTTAATGATGCACTATTATTTGCACATCAGTGTTAATATCAAATTTGGCATTTTAGTTGTATTATTCAGGTACATTCTTTATATAGAAATTTTCTTCTAAGACATTAAATGGGCATCGTTTTTTATAGACTTCAACTAAAAGCACAGGAAGCTAAATTAGTATTATTTCTGAATAGCATATAATCAGTGAAACTTGTATGGTCTTGACTTAGCATGTGAGGGTCACATCAAGTACATTATAACCTCCAGGCAGTTAAAAGTTAACGGCTTCATAAATATGTCACAGTGACAAAAGACCTATAAAGTTAATATAAATTTAATACAAATGGTCACCATTCCCAAATTTTCTTCTTGGATGGATGAAATTACTTTTTTATTATTACCATAATTTTAGATAACCTTAATGCAGTAGCCAGCTTATATTACAATGTCTATTATGATATATTATAAATATATATGTCTAAACAGAAGTGCACAATAGAATTATAAAATATTTTCTAAAAAAAGTCAAACTTTTCGACATCAATGGACTTACACTACCATAACTAGAGCTAAATATTTCTTTAGAAGTTACCTCACTAGAATCCTGTTACCTTTAATGTAAGGATAATCAAACCTGTAGGAAGAAATATCAAATGAGTTTTTATTTTATTTTATTATTTTATTTTATTTATTTTATTATTTTATTTTTAAAGGTGGGGGGGGCAGAAGAAAAGGGAGAGGGAGAATCTTAACCAGGCTCCACACTCATCCTGGAGCCTGAGAAGGGACTTGATCTCACAACCATGAGATCATTAACTGAGCTGAAATCAAGAGTCAGATGCTTAACCAACTGAGCCACCCAGGTGCCCCTACTTTTGTTATTCTAACAACTCTCAAAAGATTTTTATAGAACTGTAAGTAATAGAATATAAAAAAAAATTAACCATATAAAGAGGTGCCCCAAATCACCTTTAACTACAGTTAAAGGTGTAGATGGCTACAGTTAGCTGAAAGTCACAGGAGTTCAATTCCTTTCCATTTTATTCCATCCTTTAAAAGATAATATATTTGGCAGTAGGGACAGCTTGCCAATAATTTCAAAAACCTGATTTATTTCAATTAATGATCATCTTTATGGAACTGAGAAATTCAATGAAAATAAATCTAAATTAAATAAAGAAATTTAGAAAGATAGGTTACTTTTAATCTAGGTTGAAGACATTTAAAATAAAAATGACCATGCTGATATCCAAATAAAATATACTTTGGCATATTTTGAGAAGATTATGATATGATTAATATTAATGTCCCAAAATTTAATTCCACTTTGATGAAGAGTAATAATTTCTTTTCACTCAGATACTCATGAATTGAAGACCAAGAGTTGTGTCATAAAACCTAAAATTAAACCTCTGCTTATTTTTTGAGCCTTTTTTAAAAATACCTATTTATTTTGAGAGAGAGAGCTTGAGTGGGGGTGGGGAAGAGGGAGGGAATCCCAAGCCGACTCCATGCTCAGTGCAGAGTCCAACACGGGGGTTGATCTCATGACTGTGAGATCACATCCTGAACTGATATCAAGAGTCAGATGCTTAATCAACTGAGACACCCAGAAGTCCCTGCTTATTTTAAATTACACACTATTTTTTTTTATTTTAGAGAAAGGGAGGACAAGTGGGGGAGAAAGGCAGAGAGGGGTGGGGGGAGGGAGAGAGAGAGAGAAGGGGGCAGAATATTAAGCAGGCTCCACACTCTGGGTGGAGCCCATCGTGGGGCTCAATCCCATGATCTTGGGATCATGACCTGAGCCAGAATCAAGAGTCAGATGCTCAATGAACTGAGCCACGCACGCACCCCTAAAATACATATTTTTAAAAGTTCCAGATAATATCATCACAGACTCCTAAAGTGATTTATTAGAATTATTAGAGCATATCAATAATCAGTTTACCACCCTTATGAAAGATAATTTTATGACATAAATGAGGCAGATGTTAAAGAAGCTGCAGGGAAAGAAAATTGGAAGCTGGAACAATGCTGAAAGCATTAGGAGTGTAAAATATGTCCTGAGTCAGACATCAACTTTATTAACATTGGAGAATTAAAAAAAAATACCCAAAGGAAACAAAAATATGAATTCAAAGGGATACATGCACCCCGATGTTTATAGCAGCATTATCTACAACAGCCAAATTATGGAACCAGCCCAAGTGTCCATCAACTGATGAATGGACAAAGAAGATGTGGTATAATGGAATATTACTTAGGTATAAAAAGAATTAAATCTTTCCATTTGCAATGACATGGATGGAGATACAGAGTATAATGTTAAGTGAAATAAGTCAGTCAGAGAAAGACAAATACCATATAATTTCATTCATATGTGGAATTTAAGAGACAAAAAAATGAGCAAAGGGAAAAACTAAAGAGAAGGAGGCAAACCAAGAAAGACTTTTAACTATAGAGAATATACTGATGGCTACCAGAGGGGAGGGAGGTGGAGGGATGGTTAAAATAAGTGATGGGGATTAAGAGGACACTTGCCATGATGAGCACCAGGTGATGTATGGAATTTTTGAATCACTATATTGTACACCTGAAACTAATACTACACTGTTAACTAAATGGAATTTAAATAAAAAACTTAAAACAAACAAACAAATCATTCTTATTTCAAAGTGATTAATAATTGACTTAAAATGATTATTCCATCAGGTCCATTGAGGCCAGATATTTCCTTCATTTTCCAAGTGCAAATATTGACCAACTTGTTTGGACTTGATGTCAATGAGAGTTTCCTTGAGAGTATTCACCACAACCAGAATGGTTAAGCAGTTCATGGAACAGAGTTGACTTTTAAAAAGGGACTCCATTCTACTTTGGGATGACTGTATTTGAGAGATATATGTTCTTTGATGAAATTTAGTTTTAATGAATTCAAATTCTGACTAGTTTATTGAATATAAATCATTTTATTTCCATTGAATCACTTAACTATGTTTCCTTGTAACTTTATTTCCCTGTTTTCTGCATCTCACTATATTAATAAATAATTAAAATATATTTAATAAGCAAAGACAACAATAAATTACCATAGAATAAGAACTGCTTTTAACACGGTCCAGATATTAGCTACAAGGAAGTCTTTTCAAGCTTCTTGTGAGGCAGTTTTAAAATTAAACTTACAATAAATAATAAATTTACAATAAAATTACTAAGGCAAGTGATCAAATAAACCAATAAAAAATAATTTAAAAAATGATCCCAAATCAGGAAAGGAGAGGAAAAGGAAGATAACATAAGTAGAAAAATGGTCAAGAAGAAAATAAGGCTGTAGATTTAAACCTGAATTTATCAAAAATCATACAAAATATAAATAGAATAAATATTTCTACTGAAAAAGCAACATTGAGCTAAACTAAAAAGTAAAACTGACAATAATCTGCTAATAAGAAGCAAAGCTAAAACAAAAACAAATAAAAACAATTCACAATAAAAAATTAGCAAAAATATATCATAGAAACACTACCAAGATGCAATCGGTATATGTGTATTGATATTAAATAGTAGTTATGGGTCACTACTTGATGATACATTTTTCAGTTTTCCAATGCAACTTCATTATATAAAACCATAAAAGTTGAGGGGCGCCTGGGTGGCGCAGTCGGTTAAGCGTCCGACTTCAGCCAGGTTACGATCTCGCGGTCCGTGAGTTCAAGCCCCGCGTCGGGCTCTGGGCTGATAGCTCAGAGCCTGGAGCCTGTTTCCGATTCTGTGTCTCCCTCTCTCTCTGCCCCTCCCCCGTTCATGCTCTGTCTCTCTCTGTCCCAAAAATAAATAAACGTTGAAAAAAAAAAATTAAACCATAAAAGTTGATAGATTCTAATGTGAAAAGGCAAATCCACAATGATGTGAACATTTTTAATACATTCTTGCCAGTGACTGATCAGATAGTAAAAACAAATCACTAAAGTATAGAAAAGTTGGTAGCATAATTATAAACTTTTCCTAATAGACATATATAAATACTATCAGCAGGAACCACACACACACACACACACACACAAATTGCATTCTTTTCAAGCATATATGGGTTTGTGTCATACCTGAGAAACCCCACTCTTAAATGGGACTAGTAGCACACTTATGCAACATTTGCTTTGTAAGGAATCATTAGTTTTATTATCCGAGATAGCAAAGCATTTATCCTATGTCCAAGCTGAAGACACTTACTGTGTCTTACGAGTCTGATCAATATTCTTAACATCCTTAAGAAGATAGTTCAGAACAAAATCAACCAATGTCTCTGTTAAGAAGATGTACAGCCATGGAAAGAGACCTATAGAGAAGTGTCTCCCAACATCAGCAAGGTAGCTAGGTTCAGATCCATGTATGAAAAATGATTGCATGTTTTATAAGAGAAACCAATTGTTAAAACATATTTTCATAAAAATAAATGATCTGAAGGCATCCAAAAACAAATATATGTGGGAACATAAATATTTGAAAGACATTAATGAAGACATGCCCTCTGTTTCGGGATAAAAAAGATTAAATGCTATAATTCTTTTTCAGTTTTTATTCTGTCAATTTAATGAAACTCAATCAAGGTTTTAATGAAACATAATAACATTATTTCTAAACTATTACAGACTAGAAATGGCCCACGAATAATCAAGATACTTCTATCAAACAGAAAGAGCCCTACTAGATATTAAAATTTACCATAAAGATATAATATTTGTGATGGTTTGGATTTCACAGTGGATAAAGAAATATATCAATGGTATAGAATATCAGTCTTGCAAATCAATACATACTAGTGAACTGTAACATAAAAATATCTTCATTAATAATAATAAGTAATAATAAACGATGCTAAATGGATTAGACATATAAAATTGAATATTACACTGAGTGTGATGAAAATTGAGCCCAACACAAATAAGCCTGCACAGCATAAATGCAGAACTTGTTTTATTAGAGTGAAACTCATACACAGAGAAGTGCTGAGCACATTCTATTCCCATGCTTGTATTATCCACAAAGGTGTATGCTTTGGTCAGAAATCTCTGATTGGTGTCCATGGATAGAGGTGTTTTCACCATGGATAGGTAGGACTCCAAAATAGAAGCTAGGCCCATATAATGTGGCACAGTTTTAGGGCCAAGGGAAGAGGTCACCTAAGACACCTAAGGCACAGGCTTTGTTAGAAAATGGAAGGCTGCAGAATGTAGTCTGCAAATGCAACACTAAACCTTAAGTAAATACCACTGTGTAATGAATACTCCAACACTTAGCAGGTTAAAATAATAGCATTTATTATTCCACAGTTTCTGTAGGTCAAGAACTAAAGTATACATTAGTTAGGTTCTCTGATTCAAGGCCTCTCATAGGACTTAAACAAGGGGTCCACTGAGCTGCTGTCATCTCAGGTTCAAATGAAGAAAGATCACCTTCCAGGCTTACTCACTCATGTGATTGTCAGCAGGATTGTTGCTCACAGTGTGTTGAAACTCAGTTAACTCCCTAGTTTATGACCATAGGCTTCCCTGAGATTCTTGATACCCGGGGATCTCCAATATACAACTCTCAAAACAACATCTTCCTCATTAGAGTAAGGAAGGAATTGCTGTACCAAGAAGTAGTCAAAGAGAGAGAAGGGAGATTATTTTGCCCAGATCCTGCTTCTTATTTGTTAAAGTCCATCCTATAAGGGACTGAGTTGCTCACACTTCCAGAAGAATCAAGTGGCCCATCAGTAACCTCTCAGGCAAGCACTTGAGTATTTCATCCAAATCTGAAAGTTATCGGCAACCCACACAAAAGGCAGGTCGAACAGGAGACAAAGAGAAGGGAAGAGCAAAGAGAAGTAAAAAGAAACACATAAACTTTGCGTCCCAACATAAATGCTCAAATGCTTTATCATCCTAACACATACTTTTTCAGTTAAGTTAGTACTAGGTAAGTGGAAAATAAATTATATACTTCTATTCATAGCTCATGAAACATAAAATCATAGAACTATATCATGATTACATTTGGTTTACTCCGTCACTTCAGGCTCTGACAAACATAGAAGTTCACTGCCTACAAAATCTACAAAAGAATATGAGACTGGCCTTAAAAATGGAATCATAATGGCCTCGTAAATGACATTATGGTAATGTAAATAAACATTATGCAAAACAGCTGCTGCCCTTGCAAAACAGCTGCTTTGTATAATTAAGTAAGTGTGCTGCTTCAATGAACAGAATAAGGCAAGAATGTAGCAACAATACAAGTTGGCATTAAGGACACTATGGTACATCTACATATTCAGTTTTGAATATGTAAGCATTCATTAATAACTTCCAACAATCTGTTAATATTCTCATCCTGTGTGATTGCGACCTAAATTCACACTTTAAGTGAAAATCAAAAAAGAAAGTACAAAATGGATACTGAAAAATCAGATCAAATACAACAGCACTTGATTTTATTGGGATAATATAATACCCTCTTTCTGCTGCAATGAGAGGCATTAAGACATAATTCCTCAAATGTATATAGGCCTCAGTGTGACCAAAGATGTAAGTCTGTGACTGTTGGAAGAAACAGGAAAAATTTAAACACAGGAGGGTGCTTGAGTTCTCTTTTATGTTTTCTACTTGAATGTCTACGTTTTACTCAACGTTTTGGTCACTGTCATCTTCACTCTGAAGAGTTTCTCAATGAACAACAGATACTTTCTGCTGCTTTCTTAATTTTTAATTAGGAAAATTGCCAATATATACCAGAGGGGAGCAAGGAAACATCAGGGAATGTTTCTTGTGCCATAAGTTCAATTTCAGCGAGTACCATGTGGTTTAAATGATATAGTTAGCTATATATCTACCTGAATGTTATTAAAAGGGAGAACTGAACTTGGATAACCATAGGGTCTTGATATGATAAAGGTTATTTCTATTTTGACTTCACTTGTTATATTGTTTATTTTTCTTCACTCAAGTTAATCAATGGAATTGATTATTTTTTTCAGTTATAATTGACATACGACATTGTATAAGTTTAAGTATATAATTTGTTGATTTGATTTATATATTGCATTATGATTACCAATGCAGCATTAGCTAACACCTGTATCACACCACATAAATTACGGTTTCTTTTATGTGGTGAGAACATTTAAAATCTAGTTTCTTAGCAACCTTGAAGTATATAATACAGTATCATTGACTAATCACTATGCTATATATTAGATCTCCAGAACTTACTCATCTTTTAGTTGAAAATTTATATCCTTTAACAATATCTCCCCAATTCCCCCCACCACTCAGCCCCTGCAAATGCCATTCTATTCTGTTTCTAGGAGTTTGACTTTCTCATATTGCTCTTATAAGTGATATGATACAGTATTTATCTTTCTCTGTCTGACTTATTTCACTTAGCATAATGCCCTCAAGATCCATCCATGCTGTTACAAATGGCAGCATTTCCTTTTTTCTCACAGCTGAACGATATTCCATTGTGTGTGGATATAGATAGATGATATAGATATAGATATACATATAGATATAGATATATAGATACAGATATAGATTTAGATACAGATACAGATATATAGATGTAGATATAGATCGTATCTTTATCATTCACTGACAGACACTTAGGTTGTTTCTATATCTTGATTATTGTGAATAATAATGCAATAAAGACGGAAGTTTGGATATCTTTTAAGTATCCTGTTATCATTTGCTTCAAGTATATGCCCAGAAGTGGGATTGCTGGAACATATGGTAGTTCTATTTTTAATTTTTCGAGGAACCTCCATAATATTTTCTATAGGAACTGAGTTAATTTACATTTCTACCAACAGTGCACAAGGGTTTCCTTTTCTCTACATCCTCGGCAACACTTGTTATCTCCTAACAGAAAACAAAAGATGAATCTCCGTGGCCTTGGTCTCAGCAATGACTTTTGACTAGGACACCAAAAGCAAAAATAAACAACTGGGGCTACATCAAACTTCACAGCCAAAGAAATAATCAACAAAATGAAAAGAGAACCTACAGAATGAGAAGCAATATTGCAAATCATATACTGCATAAAGGAATAATATCCAAAATATATAAAGAACTTGTACAACTCAATAACAAAAAATAAACAATCCAATTGAAAAATGAGCAGAGGAACTGAATAGATATTTTTTTTCCAATGAAGGCATCCAACTGTCAAAAAGGTACATAAAAATATGATCAACATCACCTATAATCAGGGCAATGCAAATCAAAACCACAAAGAGATATTACTTCATACTTGTTACAATAGCTATCATTAAGGAAGATGATTATTTTTCATGTGAACATATTTAAAAAGGAATTGTTTAATCAAGTATAGGAATATTTAAATCTTTTTGGAAATTTTTCAGCTCATTACTAATCTTTATAGGTTTCCTAATTTAAAATTAAGAGAAAGTAATTTGTAGAAATATGCCTGCCTCTGAATTTTCACCTATGTATATGTGAAAATATAGGTTTCATCAAAGTGGAGTTTGTTTCAAAGAATAACAGGACCAGTTTACAGATTTGCATTAAATACTTTAGCACACAAAATTGCCATTTTCATTAACCGCATTAATCTTTGAAAGTGTAAAAGAAACAACTGCATTTATAGTCTACAATTTAGACTACATTCAGGAAATTTACACAATTTCCAAAATACAGCTCTTAACAAAAAAAATAAAATGACTCTAAGGTACTAAGGTTTTCAAATATAAAGCCATTTTAGTTTAATATGTATGCAGTTATGTTTTTTCTTCATCTAACCCAAGAATATACTTTCGTTCAAAATGTACATAAAATGACAGGTGTTTTAAGAACCCTTGCTAGAGTAAAGGGCTTACTTTTAGCAATCCAAGACTGAACAATTTAAGACTCTGAGCTCGGATAAATAAATCCATTAAAATGGAATAAAAGGGAACACAACAAATCCTCTTGATGCTACCTCAATTCACTTTATCAAAATAATATTACTATTCTTTACTAATAACCACTAATAAAAATGATGTGATGGAAAGCATTGATTTATACTTTCTATGTGGGTTCAGTTCTGCTAAATGCTTTAGAACTTTATCTCAGTTCATATCCATAACATCTCTGTGAGGTAAGTAATCTTATTTTCCCCACCTTACAAATCAAAATCTGACGCTTACTTTTTCAGTCTTATACACTAAGAAGTGGGAAAGGCTGGATTTAAATCAGTGACCAGTGGCTAGAGAGCCTCATTTAATCATTATCCTGCAGTGGCCACAGGTAGTACACATATGTATGTGTGTGTGTTTGTGCATGTGCACACAGGCACAGTGCAAGATATTGAGAAGCATTGCTGTATTTTTTTTCCAAGTTGCTAATTTAAGCATTTAAGCATGTTAATTATAACTGAAAGGCCTCAATTCTAGGCCCCTATCTGCCTCTAAGCTTCTGGGTAAAAGATAAATACTTTCGATTCTCAAAACCTTTTTTTCACTTACTTGCACAGAAAGTGTGTTATCAGTGTCCTGAGAAGAAAAAAATACGTGTCACTCAAATTGGGATAATTTGACAAAAGGGTTACATACAAGGTCAGAGTGGGGTTTAAGAAAACCACATGGCATAGGGCAGTATCCTGAGGCGAATATAAGGGGAGAGCAGTTACCTCCCCCTAGGCTGAAGAGGAGAGTGCAGGGAACATTAACTTGAACTTGAAGAAAGAAAAAGCTATGTATAGGCAGGTAACAGTATCAATGACTTCATATTAAGGGTTGAAATCATCCAGTGACACCTTACAGAGGAATATATACTGCAAACCTCCCTCTTACCTTTTCCTGTGATCTGCTGTTCAGTAATTGCCTGTGGATAAGAGATCCAGTTAATGTAGTCCACACTGGCCATCTGTGGTAAGACACAGTAGGAGGGGTGGGGGTGGGGGGCAGAGGGTAGGTGAATCATTTGGTGCAGAAAAGAACCTATCCAGAGAAAAGTGTTTTGTAGAAGATGATATAAGGCCTCTTTTTCTCCATAGTTTATGATTAAATAGAAAATTTAAATCTATTTCAGTAACACAACAAATGCATATAATATATGGATAAATCCAACATTCCCTTATAATTTTATTTTTTTATTTTTTAAATTTTTTTAACGTTTATTTATTTTTGAGACAGAGAGAGCATGAACAGGGGAGGGGCAGAGAGAGAGGGAGACACAGAATCTGAAACAGGCTACAGGCTCTGAGCAGTCAGCACAGAGCCCGACGCGGGGCTTGAACTCACGGACGTGAGATCATGACCTGAGCCGAAGTCGGACGCTTAGCCGACCGAGCCACCCCGGCGCCCCATATAATTTTAAACTAATAGATTGAATTTCCCATTAAAAGGCTATGAGACTATATTTATTATAGGTCTTATCTTTCATTGTATGTATTATTTTGAATAAGATAATAGTAATTAAAAACTATTTAAGTGGAACTTTAAGGCTATTACAGTATCACAGTAAATGATTTGAGGAGAAAAAAAAAAGCTAGTATTTAATACTGAAAAGGAAAAGATCCAGGATTCCTTTATAATTCTCATCAATAGAAATAAATTTATCATTAACACATTAAGAGCCAAAATGTGCTGTTGTTTTCTTAATTTTAGATTGTATCATATATATAAAGTAATAAAAACACCATGAGAAATACTTCACATTAATTAGTATTTGCCTACAAATATAATTGTAGCTTGTTAATAGTGAGTAACTCCTACTGAATGGATAGAATAGGCACTACTACTTTAAATATTTTTAATTTTTTTTAAATTTTTATTCATTTTGAGAGAGAGAGAGCATGGGAGAGGGAGGGGTAAAGAGAGAAGGGGAGAGAGACAATCTATGCTGATAGCACTGAGCCTGACACAAGGCTTGATCTCACAAACTGTGAGATTATGACCTGAGCTAAAATAAACACTCGGATGCTTAGCCTACTGAGCCACCCAGGCACCCCTACTGTAAATGCTTCATAAGTATTATCTCATTCAATCCTCACAACAACCCTATGAAATAAGTTATTTATGATGACCATTGTTACCAATGAACAAAGACACGGAGACTCACAGAAGCCCCATCTGCTTGTTCATTTTTTCTTTTTCATTTGGCTGAGAACTCTAGCAAAGAAGAGGTGCACTATGCGACCCCGAACCCATCACCAGAAATCCAAACCTTCTGCAACAGTGAGTGAGGATACAACAGTAAACCAAATAAAGTGCCTGCCCTCAATGAGTTGACATCATAGAGGTGATATAAAACAACACTGATAAAAAAAATTAAAAGTAGGGGCACCTGGGTGGCTCGGTTAAACGTCTGACTTCGTCTCAGGTCATGATCTTGCAGTTTGCGGGTTCGAGCCCCACGTTGGGCTCTGTGCTGACAGCTCAGGCCTGGAGCCTGCTTCGAATTCTGTGTCTCCCTCTCTCTCTGCCCCTCTCTCAAAACTAAACAGACATTAAAAAAAGTTAAAAAAAAAAAGTGTCTCCCTCTCTCTCTGCCCCTCTCTCAAAACTAAACAGACATTAAAAAAAGTTAAAAAAAAAGTAAATCTCAGATACACTCAAAACATAGTGACAAGTACTCATGAAATTTATCACTTCAAAAGGGTAACATAAACACATACAAGTACCCTCTCACTTGTATGCTTCTTAAATCCTATTTCAAAACAAGCAAAATGTATTTACCTTACTTCAGCTTGTTGTACCCCATAGACTTAATTGGCTTCATGATTTTTCTTTTCTGGGATCCCTCGCTATGGAGGGACAGCATATATGTCTGCATGTCTCTCCCATCACATTTGCTATTCTTAGTGAAGTATATTTTTATATCCTTGACATTGAGATCATCGACTGTCACACTGTGCACCAGGGCAGTGCCTGGCACACAGTATGCATTCAACTCACCTTCTAAAATAGCAAGAATACTAAAAATGGCAATGACTATCATTAAGCCAAGTACTTCTTAAATATCGGTTTGTGTCAGGGACCTAGTGATAAGCTATTTCATCTTTCTAGTGTTTGGTTTGGGAAACTACAACCTCCTGGGCCAAATCAGCCTACTGACTATAAATACAAATGTATTGGAACACAGTCTCACATATTCATTTATTTCTTGTCTTTGGCTGTTTTCACACTGAAACAAAGGTGAGTAGTAGTTGCAACACAGACTGGCCCACAGAGCCAAACAAGTTTCCAATTGACATTTTATAGAAAAAGTTTGCTGATCCCTGTTCTAGAGTCAAATAAAGAAGTGATTTATTTATTTCACTCCTGTTTTATATTGGTGGACCTGTACAGACTTTTATGATCACAAGGCAGATTATACAAACCTGCAATCCATTTGCCTGAACAATCCTGGATCTAAATCCTTAGGCTTTCTACCAACTCATCTATATTATTTAAATGATAATAATATTCAAAAATTTAAAAATTAATTATATCGCAATGTCATTACACTTCATTCACATCCAAAGAAGCTAACTAACTCAAACTTATTTATTTTTCAGACATGACTGACAAATTTTATACCAATATTTTATTTTTATTCTAAAATAATTGGTCCATGAGAATACTGGGGAAAAAAGAAGATAATTTTTTGAGAACTCTTTTAAAGTCAATGCATATTTTCATTTGAATCAATTTAACAACAACAAATACGTGAATGGTTTTGATATTTAAAACAAAGTATAGCTAAATTAATGAGAAATTAAAGTCTTAACTAGTGGGAATATTGACTTAGTTTTAAAATAATTCTTATGAACTGCTCATTTTCATTACATACTCAATATATATTTACAATTTTTACAGAAGGCATCCATATGCTTGTGATTGTAATAAACATAAAACTAAACACATAAACACCCACTCACACATTTGCAAATAAATTTACAGTGACTGAAAATTAAATAAAGTATAATTATGTGAGCAGTTAACCAACCACTAGACATTTTATAATTATATATATAATTATATGAATATGCATTATAAAATAGCTTCAGTTATATGTATTTCGCTGATATGCATGCATCTTTTCCTGATTTTATATATATATATATATATATATATATATGTATGTATGTATATATATATAATTGTGTGAGTCAACACAAATACAAAATTGCCTAAAGACTAATATTTTACTAAGTCAACACATACTTCAAAGATTTTAGTAAGGAGCAGAGAAGTAGTATATGAATTAATACTTTTATTTTATAAATTATAGTCCTCAAAATGAAAATGCATCATATAAAAACATACTGAAACTTCAAATTATGTATTTTTGATGCTATACCAAATATCTTGACAAATGGTACCTTTAAAAAATATTATTTGCAATTTGGAATCTAAAACCCTATCAACAAACTTTTTGTATTTTGTTACACTAAAATCCATTGGTTCTTCTTGCTTGTGGAAAGCTCTTTTACCACGTATAATTTTCTAATATCATGCATTGGTCATTTGGAAAATATTGGCTTGGTGTATTAGTCATATCTTCCAAATGTTGACAGATTTCATTATACAATATTTTTTTTCAACGTTTATTTATTTTTGGGACAGAGAGAGACAGAGCATGAACGGGAGAGGGGCAGAGAGAGAGGGAGACACAGAATCGGAAACAGGCTCCAGGCTCTGAGCCATCAGCCCAGAGCCCGACTCGGGGCTCGAACTCACGGACCGCGAGATCGTGACCTGGCTGAAGTCGGATGCTTAACCGACTGCGCCACCCAGGCGCCCCTATAATATTTTTAAATACCACCACTCTTCCCCTCAGAAAAGTGTTAGGTACAAGTAAGCTGTCAAACTCACAGTGGCAAATTCGTTTTTTCCAAAATCTGACTATCTTTAAAAGTTAAAATTCTACCATTGGCAACAAATATTGTCAGTTATTGCCTTGACATGACTCACTTCATTCAATTCCAGAAAAATGTCTGCCATATAGCTAAATCAGAAAAATCAGTTTGTCATTCATTTAACTTAGACTGTGTTCTACAAAAATAGCAACTGGTTTTGCAAACAAACCGAACAACTGCACAAGTGCTCTTCCTTGAGACAAACATTATGTTTTATGAAGCAGAAAAAGAAAGAGGATACTTCCTCTTTCATCATACAGAGTACCAAAAAGACATGTACTTGAGGTCAAGATACATTAAAATATAATTTGAGCTACTTCATCATGGACATTTTTTTCAATGAAACTAGCATCATTTTTACTGTGAGCACATGGTGGTCAAGAATACAATGACTCACACAGTTGATGCCATTATGTAGATTCATGCTAAGAAGCTGTTGACCTATTGCTTTTGCACCATTGTACAAATGTCAGTGCAATGGAAAAAGCAAATGACATCTGAGTTGTTTAAAAGACATTTCTATGGCAAAATCGTCTCGGTTACCATGAAAGTAACTTTGACGTCAGGTCTCAGAATCCTCACTGTTCCACATACTACGCTTTGAGAGCAACTGCTTAAGAGGATTTAAAGCATTAAATCTATGCAGATTAGCAAAGATTATGATGTATGCATGTATGTACTATTTTGCTGCTTTGAAAAATAAAATGCTAATGCATTTGGAAGTATGGCTTAATTGGAAAGCAGGTAAGTACATTATACTATTAATTAGCAAATATAAAAATTAGAAATGTTGTCATGTAGTGACCTTGGCATGCATTTTAAATGTTATAAATAGTTCATCATATTAAAAAAAAATCCAGAAATGGGGAATCTGTTGCTTGTTTGCAACAATATTTTCATCTTTGCTTCCCAAAATAGGTGCCCTGTACCATAATTATTGGCATCACTTAGGTTATAAATAAGAAATGGCAGGCCCTACCTCAGGGCTACCAATGCAATAATGCATTCTATCCAGATACCCAGGTGATTCATATGAACATTCAACTTTCAGAAGTCATGTGGTAAGCTACTCTGTGACACAGAGAAAAAAAAATAACTCCCCTCCTATTCATTCATTCATTCATTCACTCATCAATTCTAATAACTATTCTGTGACCCCTTCTTGTGGTAGGCACTTTGACTGACATTAAATATATCATAATGAAAAAATTTAGCCCTTGTCCTTAAACTGAAATGACAAGAAAGCAAGCGTTCTCAATAAGTATATGAAAAGTTATATCCTTTTCTATATGGGAGAGCAGAGTATCTCCCTCAAAAACCTCTACATGCAAAAGGTACACTTTATTTATTATCAAGCTGATAATAACCCCAAACTCATTCTTTCCAGGGTAGGACATTTATAAACAGGTAAAGTATCACTGGGCATAAGGGAAAGTAAAATAATAATGCTCAGCTATGGGCCATCATGTAACCAAGCTAATAATAGTCTTCTCTCTCACATAGTGTACAGAAGAATTGAACACTGTGCTCTGGAATCACAGCTCAGTTTTACAGAATTTAATACATAAGGCATTTATATGCAGGCTTTTGTGAAAATCATTCTTTTTTTTTTGTAGCTTTTATTTAGAAATATTCCCAAATTGTAAAAGACAGCCAGAGACCAAGTAGGAAATTATAGGCTCAGAAAATATATGCTAACTATGCAAACATTTCTTATTGTGACTTTAGTTGCCATTTGACAGAAGCTTCCTATTTAATGGAGAAAACTGGCAATCGGCTACATAGTTGCCAAGTAAGGTTTCCAAAGAGCCTGGTGTGATAGCATCCTGAGTCACTCATCTAAACCACAGGGAATGCTGAAAAAACTTGCCATTTACAACCAAAAATATCCAACACAGAAGGCTAAATAATATTATTAATACATCTGCTGCTACTAACATATCACTATATCTTAACACTGTTGTAAAGGATTATTTTCTATAGAATAAGCTGCCTAGGTGGGAAGCATCATCTATAACAATGAAGAAATACCCAACTCCTTTCCTCCCTCACCCTTCACTCTCTCAATCTTTCTCATTCTTTCCCTGTTTCCTTTCATAGGTAAACATAAACCAAATACATTCTAAGTGCATAACCTTCCCCCAGTTCACCCCAACAAAGAAAGCAGTCAAAGTAACCTTCTTTAATATTTTCTGGTAATAAGTTCTCTGCTGGCGTTATTACCATCTCTAGCTACCTCAGACTTTTAGGCAAAGGAAACAGAACACAAGGAAGGCCTAAGCCCTGGAGTGGTCTGGCAGAGATATCTTTCCATTCACTGATTTTTATATTGACTAAAACAAATTGATCCATCGGACCTATTTCAGTAAGATTCAGGTATAAATGGTTCAAGTATAAATGATTCAGGAATTAATGAGGTGCCTATAAAATGTGGGGTAGCAACAGAAACAGAGACAGAAACAGATAAAACAGACTTAGAGAGTGAAATGAAAGAGTATACTTAAATCTCTAGATTTAACAGGTGTTTCCAACTGTGGGTCAGTAGCTTCGTAATAGTGGGTAAACTAATGAAAATTGAAACCCAAAAGCTGTTGTTTGGTTACAAGAGTTGCTGGTACAAATGAAATGTTTTATCTAGAAAGATGAGGACGATTGTTCTAATTTCATGAGGTATGGCTGAATGGCTAATAAAAGTTTCCTATGTTTCTTCTTACCTGTATGGTTTTATATATCTATATATAAATTCCAACAATGTGCAGTTCTCTGTTCCTTTCAAACTAGAAGCCAAGGTATAACCAAATAACCAAGAGGAGCCAATTAAGTTTGAACCTTACAAAATTGGATTGGACCCATATCTTCCAAATAGAACTGCTATAGCCCTCTGTGCTTCCCTTTATTCGGTAGTAAATACAATACCTGAACAGGAGAGGAAAGGCCTGACTACTATTTCTTTTCATAGCAAAATCACAATCACTTTAATAATAGAAAAGATTTTATTTTACTTTAGGTTAGGCCTGTACATTGATATTTCTGTTAAGCAACAGTGTAACTAAACTCTTTTCTATAGGTGACCATCTGCCCTTTGTCCTGAAAATAATGGTTCTCAAATTTACTGGGTCTTAAGAGCCACTCAGTATGCTTAAATATAAAGAATTTTGGAATCTCATCTATTAACTTGTATTCAATACTCAAGAGATTATGGTTCTCTAGGTCTGGGATGGGCCTAGGAATCTTCAATTTAATAAGCCTTCAAGATTATGATGCCATAAGTAATCAAGGGGACACTCTACTGAATCATCATACTGAATTATTTCAGGTTCATCTTTATCCAAATAAAACAAGAAGCTAGGGTTTGAGTTTCACCATATACAGAGACTTTGTATCCTTGAGAAGATGATTTGCAATGCACTGGCTGGTATCAGAAGAGATAATTATAGCTTTGCACTCTTTTAAATAATTCCCTCCTTTTTAACATATGGACTCAATATGCCATTAAACAACTTGCTAGCTTGGGGCGATTCAATATGTTTAGAAGAAACATCTTCAGCAGCAGCACGCTTTAGTGGTACATGTCTGCAATATGTAGCAATGGTATCTTCAGGTTATGCCAAGCAGTGAGAGCAGGCTGCTAGCAAATGTGTTACTTTCTAGTGAAACATATTTTCTTCTTTTATCCTGAGGTAGTCTGGTCTTTGAAAATGTGCATTAAAATGTTAACATCCTCTTTCTTAGGGAACTCCAGGGATATGTGCGTGTGGCCCTCGGGTGTGTGTGTGTAAAAATATGCAGCATAAATGTGATGTAGTGCTACTTGTATGTAATGCTCTTATTTTTTGCAAATTAATCCTCCTTAATGCTAATATTAATTAAAACATTTTTCTCAAGGAGTTTTCTTCTTAATTTTATTTTTTAAAAAATGAGACGCTTTTAACTGTTATGGAAGTCTGTTTTGCTAAGTTCAACCACCAGCCCCATTTTTAACATGAATTTCATTACCTTTAATATCTGAAGCATAAAACGGGGGGGGGGGTGTTTGGTGACCATCTCACAGAAAAATCTATAAATTGACCAGGCCAGTAAGGCTGAGGATGACCCTAACTATAAAATGTCATTAAACATTTGAGGAGAGGGATGGTAAATAAGGATCATTTACTAACTATAACTTTTCATTGTCAAAGTTATGGATAGGAGATGACAATGTTTATTGAACAAGTTTCTAAACTGCCTATCAGAACTCAACCAATTTTGGTAGTGGAGAAATGCTGAAATTTTGGCTATTAAGTTTTTCAGGTTGTGATACTGTACCCAGGTACTCTGAGAGTTACAACCGTAAGAAAAATGCCCTGACCTAACATCAAGGAACTCACAGGTATAGAGGATGATAAGCCACATGAGGGACTCAGTATGAGCAAAGCTCAGACGTAGAGCTTCTCAGGGATTTAGATCAGTTAGGATTCTTGTATGCAAGCTAAGAAACTAGTGTCAGTGCATTTAATCAGAGGAGGAATTAGTTGACCCAGTGTTGGGTATCTTTGCCAAGGAAGAACAGTGCTCTGGATTGATCAGGTTAAGGGTACTTCTGGCTACTGAACTAGTGAAGGAATCATAATATCTCCAAGGTATGCCTGTATATAAGATGTCTTTTAGATTATCCGATAGGACAGGAAGATGAGCTAGGGCTGCCATAAGACTTGTTTTTACATTGTTACAATTGATTTAGGTTAGACAATGAAATCATCCACTGGGTCCATTCTAACTCACTTTTGTTTTTCACTAGGGTCTATTATTATGGCTGTAGATCATAATAAATTTTATTTCCTTTATTTTTCTTCCTTTTTGCTTATAAAACCCTCATAGATTTGGAAGGGATGAGATACCTAGAGAGAGAATTAGTTTATGTCTTTTTTCACCTAATCCATATCTGCTTAACAACAGATTATTTTATTACTAAGAGAAATTGCCTTAAAATAATTTCCCAGAAAAAGTTTTCTCTCTGTTTTCTATGATATAAGCATCTAAAGAACAGAACTTTGGTTATGCAATGCTTATCTGTTCATTCACAGTGAGAGGCTTACTCAATACAGTGTAATAATATAATGAAAATATAATAACAGCAACATGTCAACATGTTCTGATATCAAGGATTTCAAAGTTACGTCTACTGTTTAATTCAAGAATGCAGAGTCAGTAGAAACAATCTATGAAAACTCTTCCCCAGTTTAGTAGGCATATTATATGTTGTAAAAAGGTATTGAAATATTGACTTTCGTTGATTTATTTTTCTTTACAGAATTACTTCCAAACATTTTTAAAATATAATTTAATGGGTATTTTTCTCTTTTAGATGGGTCATTTAGATAATAATGATGCTTACATATCTTTGTTTTTCCATGCTATACAAAACTTATCTTACAAATTAACTTTATGCAAAATGCTTAAATTATACTTTCTACTATTGGAGAAACCCTCTATGACAGAGAAGAATAGAATGTATCATTAATACATATGTTAATTTTACTTTCCTAACAACTCTCCATTATTCTAGTGAACAAACAAAACATCCTACTGAAAGTGGGGTAATTCTATAATTACGATTCAGTTCTAGATGATTACATGTAAAAATATGAGGCATGTAGCTTCCAATCATAGAAATATATTTTCCCTTGGGTTTCTTCATTATAAATGTATAACCGATGTGTAATAGAAGTTAGATTACATTAATTTAACATTTGCAAGTTAGTTTTGAAGACAATGCAAAATAAGAATAGAATAAATACTTGGGTTACAAAATTCTCAAAAGGCTTTTAGTATCTATAGTTTCTAATATGCAAGTCCAGTATCACTTATCAAATGTGTGAGGAATTATCAACAACCTATATAGATTGTGAGTTCACATGAAACAGATTTATTTTGATTTGTTTCACGGACTTAGGGCATGCGGTTTCATTAACAGGAAACCTAATATTTGCCCTCCCATATTATATACACTTCCATGTGGTAGTCAGGAATACGTAAAAGCTTGAGCTGCTATAACGTTAGCACTATCTGATTCATAAATTACTATGGTAGGTAAATTCAGGGCAGGCATTTATGAATTTCAGTTTCACAAGAATTACCACTACTGACAACATAAAGGGACTCCAGACTTCCCTGTAGTACTTTTAATTTGGATGCTAACACGACTGGAGGCAAATGTGTCCAGTGATATTTTCTTATTATCCTCAAGACATCTTTTTATTACTCCTATTCCTTAACCTATATGGGTTTTAATAAAGCGAAGTGATAACAGCCACCCAGTGTACTACAATACAGCTCAGTGAGGGCTGGTTCTTTGTGGCATTTTACCAATAGCATTACCACGTCATTTCATATCATTAGCTTTCTAATAAAACTACTTTTTAGTTGAGAAGTAGGTCAGAGGAAGGCTATTAAAAGGGCAGAAGAAAGAAGAGACAAAAACATGAAAATGTCTGTGAATATACTAAAAATTGCTGAATTGCACACTTTAAGTGGGTGAACTGCATAGTGCATGAACTATATCTCAATAAAGCTGTTAAAAAACATAAAAGGGGCAGGAACGACTGTAGTGGGAAAGAGGAACTTGTAGAGCCATGATAATTTAAATAAATGTTTAATGTGAACATCTTAAGCTCAGTTAACGTTGCTTTTGTCCAAATTTTTAACTCTATTGATTACAATAAGTGTAATCACCTATAAAATATATATTTCATATATCACCACTCTAACTTTTCACTTCTCTAATATTTAGTTGCTTATATAGAGTAAGCATAGAATGAAATGAACAAATATTAATCACTACAAGTATATTTTATACGATCTATGAGAAGAACGAAAAAAGTAAGAAAATCAGGCAGATTTGTTTTCTTTTCCCTCTTTTTCAGTCAGAGAGTTCCATTGGTTCACAAGGATATTCTTCCATTCATGACTGCATTTTTTCCAAACATTTTCAAAGTATTTTCAAAGATCTATTACTTTATAGACTTACCCATTACTTTTAAATGAGTAGGAATGAAATAACATGCAATTCACTTAGGATATAGTTAGAAATTAAAATGTGAATTAAATAAAACTATTCTAAATACTTTAAGGATGAAAAGCAATGCCAAGAATTTGTCATTTTTGGCATTCTGTGTTTTACATTGCCCAATATTTTTGACTTTTTTGTTTGTTGTTTTTCTGTAACAATCTTAACTGATAAATCAGTTCAATAAGACTGGAACTAATAAAGATAACTCAAATCCGTATCTTTATAATTAAGATCACTGGCAGTGGCAAACAGAAAAAGTCTGAATCTGGACTTCAAATCATTTCTTCTAATTACTAGTGACCTTAGAAACTCCTAACACGTCCACAGTTTGGAAAATCACTACAGATGTGACATTTGTCCTATATATCTTTCACAGTGGACTGGAGCACTTGGAAATTCTAGAGTTACCCTGCAGAACAATATAGTAGGCCTCAAAATCTTAAAATAATACTTAGCATTGCCTTAGAGCGTATGATATTTTAGATACTGGATTAAACTGAAATTCCAGGCTTAAAATTTCATTTCAACTTTTCAGATATTTGGGGAATGTTAAAATATTCTATTGCTTATAAACCTTGTCTAGAGTGCATAAATGCTTTAACATTCATGTGTCTTTTTCCTGAAAAAAAAAAAATGCTTGGCAAATACAAAGCCAGTGGTGATTTCATGTTTGAATGAGTTAAAAAAATAAAAATTTCCTTACCAGATACTGAAATATATGCCATGGAGAATATGGAAAGTGTCCATGAGACCCTTTTTGTTCTATAATCACATGTAATAAATTCCAAGTTTTAACTCAAAATCAAGGAATTTGCCTGAATTATATAAAAGACTACTCTGGGTACTTCAAGTTAGGGTATGAGTTAACAAAGGAAACAGTTCCAACCTATGATTGGTTTGGGTGGTTGCAACCATAAATCTGGGTCTTCATTTTATGACTTATTTTTTGCCCTGGTCCATCACCAAGCTCCATATTAATAGATAATTTATAAGTATAAACATCTGCTTACAAGGTTGTTTAGTGGAAGTTAGTACTCATGTATTAATGCATATTCATTAAGAGTTGACTAAAAACAGATTAGGATGAGTATTCCACAATTATCTAGTTAGAGTTATCTTGTTATAAGTAGGAGAAAGTTTTAAAGTAAGCTTATTTAAAATAATGTTCTTTTGGAAGTGGTTTATACTCTTAAAAATTCCTGTAATAATTGTTTACTTGATAAAAACATAATACAACTAACACTGCAGAGGACACAGAATGTGTGTATTTATTGGCATTATTATGCCACTTTAAATATAATCAAAGTGAATATCTGGCATTAGGATAAACTGTTCTAAATATCAAAATGTAGAAAGTATGAGCTTTGCAACTTAATTACTTTCATTACAGGAGTCAAAAACAATAATGCAATCAAGCATTTAAAGGAAAATAAGATACAGTGTGATTTTCTGTCAAGAGAATTAGAAGTAAATTACTGACAGACTAAAAAAAAATTGATAGTGCGGTGCCTGGGTAGCTCAGTCCATTGAGCATCTGAATTAAGCTCAGGTCATGATCTCACAGTTCGTGGGTTTGAGCCCTATGCCAGGCTCTGTGCTTACAGCTGGGAGCCTGGAGCCTGCTTCAGATTCTGTATCTCTCTCTCTCTCTCTGCCCCTCCTCTGCTCATGCTCTGTCTCTCTCTGCCTCTCAAAAATAAATAAACATTAAAAAAATAGATTGGTAGTAACATGAACTAGAGATCAAGAGAAATACCCTGAAAGTGACATTTGAACTAGTCCTTGCTGAATGTATAATAATTTGACAATGAAAGGTATTTCTGGTTGAGGGAAAAGACAACACCACTGTAGGGCATCAAAAAATATGATTAAGAATCAGGAAGTACAAATGTTTTCAATTGTAATTTCAGCAATGGCAGACTAGATAGTTCTTGTCAACCTCACAATGATAATAATTCTAAACTGGACAAAATGTAATTTAAAAAAACGATTACTGAACAAGGCACTGAGAAATCGTAGGACCAATGTCATAGAAGCATAAAAGAAAAATAGAAAAAAAAATTAAAAAGCCCAGAGAGCTGTTCCCAAAAGTTTGGCTAAGATGTTTGGAGGCTGTACAAGTCTTTTGCCAACTTCACAGAACTGGCAAGACAAAAGGTGACATTCACAACCTGCCAAAGAGGAGAGGTCCTGGCAAAGCATACAGGCTTCACGATTAGAACACAAAAGACTAAACCAAATGGGTAAGTTTAAACCTGAAGTAAATCAGACTTCACATGAACTGAAGCTGGCTTTGAATGATCACAGTCTCCATTTAAAATAAGTGAATTTGGATTTACCTTTTTTTATGCTTATTTATTTATTTTGAGAGCGAGAGAGACAGAGACAGAAAGAGAGCATGTTTATGCACGAGCGGGGGAAGGGCAGAAAGAGGGGGAGACAGAATCCCTACCAGGCTCTGTGCTGTCAGCACAGAATCTGATGTGGGGCTGGATCTCATGAACCATGAGATCATGACCTGAGCCAAAATAAAGAGTCAGAGACTTCACTGAATGAGCCCCCTAAATGCCCTGCCTGTGTCTTTATCATAGTATTTCTTAGAAATAAAATAAAATCTTTTCTGGAGTAAGATAATATCCAGTAAGCAACGCTCATGTTCGAGCAATGAGCAAAATACTCTTTCTTTTCACATATGCTACACATTCTGTATCTAACATGTAGGCAAGAGTGACAGAAAGGTGGATGGATGGATAGATAAGTGGATGGACATGATGGAGACACAAATAGATACAGACAAAAGCTTCAAATGACTGCAATCAGTACTGTGGAGGAAGAAAGATTCTTAGAGATTTTACATGCAATTTTTACATGTATGATGTGAGTGTGCAGTACATGTGAAAGGAAAGAGTATTTCTCTTTATAACTTTGTTCATTTGTTTCTTGGGCCACCATACTCTACTTAGAAGGTATAAAGAGAAGATAAGCAAACATGGACTACAGGCTTCATGGAAAGTTGCTTATTGCCCAAATATGTAGAACTGTGAAAGCTGGAGAGAATGGAACATTCTGACAAGTGTGCCCAGAACATGATTCCCTGATTCTCTGGTTCCCAGAGGTTTTAGAATGTGCAGCCATTCCTTACTTTATCTCCATGCCATAAAATGCTTCCTTCTTCACTATAATTGCTATAATTAACCAAAAATTATTTGAAAAGCATAAAAAAATCATTATTACTAGTTAACAAAATTGGGGACCATTAAATTTAGAACTTAATTAAGTTACACGTTCCATTTTATATCCTATATTCACTTATATATTCAGTTTGTTTACAGTGTTGGCTCATATATCTTATTTTAAATTTAAACTTTCTCTCCTTAAGACCATATCTTGGGATTTTTTTTCCTCTTGCCTATGCCATCCTTCCTGTGCCTTACTACCTCATACAGACTTCACATTATATTTTCAGCTACCTGCTCCTTTATGGATTATGACAAACTTAAAGACATTACTGAACCAAGATAAAAAGCATGAAACAATGTTAGGCAATAAAGAGAAAACATAGTAATGTAAGTAACAGTACTGTATTAGGTAAGCTAGTAGAATTAGCATAAGCATATAATTTTAAAGTGGAATAATTCTGAAAGTGAAGGAGACTTTTAAAAACACTTAAAATTATATAATTAACAAATATTTGTTATTGACTGAAGTAACAGTTTTATTTATTGGACTTATAAAATAGGTTGAATAGCTATTTACAAAGTAAAATTATCTATGAAATATAAAAATTATAAAGATATAAATATTAAAATTATATATCCAAATACATTACACAAGAAGTATAAAAAACAGACTTATTTCACAATGGATCATAGACCTAAATGTAAAATGCAAAATTATGAAATCCCTCAGATAACATAACCATCACCATACCCATGATCATGTAGGTTTTCCCCTATGTTTTGTTGAAAACTTCTGCTCTGCAAATTACAGTGTCACAAAGGACAATGTCAAAAGAATGAGAAGACCAGACACAGACCGGGAGAAAATATCTGCAAAGATATATCTTATAAAAGACTGTTATCCAAAATATGCAAAAAAAGCCTCTTAAAACTTAACAGTAAGAAAACAACCCAATTAAAAAATAGGTCAGAGACTTTAACACACACCTCACCAAAGAGGATACACAGATGGCAAATAAGTATATGAAATGATACTCCACATTGTATGTCATTAGGGAAATGAATATTAACAACAATGAAATATCATTACACACTCATTAGACGGCCAAAATCTGAAACACTGGCAACATCAAATGTTGGTAACAATGTAGACCTACAGGAACTCTCATTCAGTGCTGGTGAGAATGCAAAATCATTCAGCCCCTTTGCTGGTGAGAATGCAAAATCATTCAGCCCCTTTGAAAGACAGTTTTGCAGTATCTTAATAAAGCACTCCTGTTATTTACCCACAGGAATTGAAAACATGACTACACAAAAGTCTGTACACAGCTCTTTATAGCAGTTTTATTCATAATTGCCAAAAACTTGTAAGCAACCAAGATATCCTTCAATAGGTGAATGGATAAACAAACTGGTACAACACACAATGTAATATTATTCAGCGCTAAAAAGAAATGAGCTATCAAGCCATGAAAGGACATGGAAAACCACAAAGGTATATTACTAAGTGAAAGAAACCAATCTGAAAATGTTTTATACTGTATTATTCCAACTACATGATATGACATTCTAGAAAGGGCCAAACTATGGAGACAATAAGAACATCACTGGTTTCCAGGGGTTGGGACTGGGGAAGGGATGAATAAGCACAGAAGAGAGGATTGTTAGGGCAGTGAAAATACTCTGTATGGTACTATAATGAGTGACACATGCCAACCTGTAAAATGCACCACAAAGCATGAACTGTCATGTAACCTATGGACTTTGGTGAGTGATTATAGGCTCATCAATTGTAACAAATATACTATGCCAGTAGGGCAACTGATGATGGGAGAGGCTAGGGAGGTGGCATATGAGAAATCTCTGTACCTCTTTCTCAATTTTCCAACAACTTAAAATTGTTCTTCAAAAATTAAGTCTTAAAATCAAACAAACAAAAGCAACCTTTTTTATAATGACCATTGAGCATTTAATAATAGAAGCAGAATTATTTTTTTTGATTCAGATATACACATACTTCACTTATTCCTTAACTATATTAATCTCTAAAACTATTCTTCTAAATACTGTATTTTCTTTGTCTTTTTTACATTTAATTTTCATAAAATTTATATATGGTTTTCAAAATTCTATTTTTAGGGCACTTAATGGGATTAATGGCTTTTCAACTGGACTCTTCTTTGTAGACCTCAGTATTTTATTTTATATATAAAACATATATATATATATGATATGCATTGGCCAAATATATATATATATATATATATATATATATATATATATATATATATATATATATACAGAGAGAGAGAGAGAGAGAGAGAGCGCGTGCGCGAGTAGGGCAGAGGGAGAGATAATCTTAAGCAGGCTCCACATTCAGTGTGAGGCCTGATGCAGGGCTCGATCCCACGACCCTGGGATCATGACCTGAACCAAAATCAAGAGTCAGACACTCAACCCACTGAGCCACCCAGATGGCCCTGTCTCAGTATTTTACATGACGAATGCTCTCACTTAAGATGCTAACCTACAAGGTGAACTCAGGACATTCAGGTAAAGGAAGAAAGTCTCAATTCTGTTTTGTTTTGTTTTTAATAACTGAAATGTGCAAATATTTCAGACCACTGTTTTTTTAACACACTTTCTTTCTTTCTCATTAAAAAAAATTTATGCAAATCAGTATCTACAAAAGGTTGTCCTCAAAAATCTTTTGAGTATTTCACTAAAGTTAGATGCTACAAATTTGAAAACTTTTTCATCTTCATTCATATATTAGTTAGGTACTGCCATGTTACAAGCACTCTCAATATTCAATAGATTAATAATGATTGATCCCTGAGGTGGTTAGGTTATTACCCTTATCCTGTCTGGGCCTCAGCTTCTGCTGACTATGCTTACTCAGCCAGTCATTTGAAGGTCTTAGAGGTCTTCTGCAGGCAGGGACAATTCACCTCAACTACATATGTTCTCTTACCCTCTAATTAGTTTGGTCTAATAATGTGGAAAGTGTCTGAGAGAGTAGAAATATGCCAAATCTCTTGAGACCTAGCCGCACACAGGCAAAACAATACTTTTGCCATGATGCATTGTCCCAAGTAAGTCATAAAGTCAGACTCTACCTTTTGATAGAAGAAGCTACTGAATCACAGTGCGAAGTCCATGGATATTTGGAGAAGAATGAGGGTCATTTTTGCAACTAATCTACCAAAATTTCATTCTCGTAAAGAATATACATTTATTTACTTAAAATAGCTCCATTATAATACCACAACAAAGATTCTCCCCAAAATTTTAAGTAATTCAAAGCCTGACTGTAGAAATTCAAAATTAATGATTAACACTATAAAGTCTGGTTTACTTTTTCAGTTTCTCCATTGATTTTGAGAAATGACTTTTAACACCTTTGTATTTCCAGAATGATTTTCAATAATTACAATACACTAAACTTCAAAAAATGAAATATTTTTGTGTTCCATATTTGGAATAATTTGATTAAAAATTTCAATGATTTTGTACAAAATACAACAAAAATTTGAGTACTACTTAAAAAAATATGTCCTATACTTTTATAGGTGACTATGGTTGACTTAAAAGCAGTTATTAGAATGTTCAAATCTTTATTAAGTTGATAATAGCAAGAGAAAGAACACAACCTTGCATACTTAAATATAATTTTATATCATAAAATAAGAGTATAATAATTCTTGACATGTGTATACATAAATTTTGAAAACCCTATCTTGTATTAGTAAAATTTTATAATTTTTTTGTATACAACTGTGCAAAGATATTTCTGCTTCATAGATTCTTACTTTGTATTCCACAACTGTACTCAACAAAAATTTGTATTCATACAATCAACACCAAAGCAATTAATTTCCTCTTTAATATTGAACTTTAAATCTATATTTACAAGAACATTCACAATAATATATCAATAATCAAAAATGGCATGGATGGTATCAATCAAAGCATATTTGGAATTAACTTACTAATTTTCAATTTGAATCATCTGATAAGATCTATTGAATCTAACATATTTGCAATATTGGCAAAGTTTAAATACTAACGGAGGCAACATATTAACTAATCTTGCCATTTTAATATGGTCACAAGAAAACAAATGTAAACTAAGTGAAATTAATATGAAGAAAAATTATCTGATCTACATAAAAAATTCATATTTCATAGAGTAATGAACTCAGTAAGACTTCTACACCAATTAGTGTTAAATCATTATCTATAGCACAGTCTTTAAGTTATAGAAAAATCTACTAAATTTTAAAGTAGATACTGATGCTTTGCCAGCAGATTTGTGTCTTCTAATTTTCATCTAATCAGTAATACCACAATAGCCCTCAGGGTTGATAATAAATGTCAAGGTTTAGGTCAGTTCCACATTTATTAATCAACTTTCTTTAGAAACTGAAACCCAGTACATAATATTTAATATATCTTTTTTTTTGTTTTGAAATATAAAATAATTTTATTTATTTTTGTGAGAGAGAGGAAGAAAGTAAGCGAGCAGGGGAGGGGCAGAGAGAGAAGGACACAGAGAATCTGAAGCTCAACAATTCCAGCACAGAGCCAGACATGGGGCCTGAACTCACAAACCTGAAGATCATGACCTAAGCTGAAGTTGTACACTTAACCAACTGAGCCACCCAGGTGTCCTATGAAATATAAAATGGTTTTAAAACAGTAAAATAGCTATACATTTATTTTACAGAATAAAATTTAAAATCCCCATAGCAAAAACATTCAAACTATTCTCTATATGCTCTATAGAAGGACTGTTCAGTGTCTATTTAATGTATTTATTTCATTTTCCACACATTGGTCACTTTCACTTTCTACAGATTCAATATCATGTAAGTATCACTATGGAAGGTCAAAGAAATGGGAAAACACTGATACTATCCCTAGAAATATATTTACTCTGTTAGCAGATATACTTTCCTCAATAATATTCTAAAGTGAATTTTAAAAGTGCGTATCAGGGTCTGTGTAGATGTTTCCATTTTTAGGATCATCAATCTAAAATATGCAGTGCCACTGGATATAGAGATTCTCCATAATAAACAAATCATTCTCAACTATCAAATTCCATAAGTCAAGAGGGCACTTTAAATTTATGTTTCTAACTAGAATATTTTCTGTTTTGGAAGAAAAAACTGCCATACCATTAATCATTTAATGTTTTGTCCTCTTTTCCTTGACAGTAGTACTTCATGGAAACATGATCTAGTTGGAAACACAAATGAAATTATCAGAGAAAACATCTTACTCCTTATCATTTGGAAAAGTTTACAAAAATGCCTTTTAAATAAATAATTCTTGTTTAGGTTTTGTAAATTTTAATATATCATTTCAATCAGTATTTTATAACTTTTCATATGGTAAAATTGTCAGTTTGATGTTTAAATATTTAAATTTATTTTTAGCTGAAAAGTATTCATAAAAAATTCACAAAACAGATTCTTGAAACTATGCTTTAAATTGTAAAAATCTTTTTTGTATGTATTTTAAATAGATGATTATAAGTTAAAATTTGGTGCATAATAACAATTGAATCAGAACTAAAACATAGTGGTATATTACACTATATAACATACATTTTCTCTTATAGGAGCTCACCATTAATTTATGTATGAAAAAATTTTAATATCAAGGCACCACTGTAATATAGAGTATACCTATGACATAAGTAAACAAAAGGTAATTTTAATATACTCTAATGTTTTATATTTACCAACCATCAGATACATGTTTCATACATAAGTAACGCAGCTTATGTAACACAGCTTAAAGACTACTTCTGAATATAGTTTATAAAATTTAAGTAAAATAAGCTGAATGGGCATTATAAGGTTCTCATTATGTATGACAAACTATACTAAAACCACAAGATGAGTAACGTAAGATTCTGGGCTTCAAGGAGCCTAAAATTTATGTGAATGAACATTAACATATATGTACTCTAATTAATGCATAAGGAAAATCTGTGGTTACATCAAAAAAGAGAAACCCATTTTTCTGATTCAAGAAGGCTTCATCCAATACATAACCTCTGAACTAGTGGAAAGGTAAAGAAGAAAAGGAAGAGTATTTCAAGTCATGAGTTAATGCATAGAAATAAGGAAACACTAGATTTTTTTTTAAAGGAATATGTGATATTTTTGTGTTTGCTTATTTGGAAACATGTGGGAGCAAAGGACACAAGATGCACTAAGGAGGGTTGGAAAGATGTTACAAATTTTATTCAGCATGCATGGGTTAGTACCCCGCTTTTTTTTGAGTATGTGGAATGCATGATCATAACTATGTTTTTGTTTTTAAGTTTATTTATTTATTTTGAGGGAGGGAGGGGCAGAGAAAGAGAGGGAGAGAGAGAATCCTAAGCAGGCTTGGTGCTCTCAGTGCAGAGCCTGATGTGGGGCCCAATCCCATGAACCGTGAGATCATTACCTGAGCTGAAATCAAGAGTTGGAGGTTTATTTGACAGCCACCCAGGTGCCCCCATAACTATTTTTAATGCAGTTTTGATATAAAAATTATTAGAGGCAGAGATTGTGTATGACAATCAGGTAGAAAGATAATCTTTAAGTAAAGCTGTAACACTCAGGAATATTAATATATATTTTGCATTTTTGTAAACCCATAACATAGAAGTGAGGAAGATCAAGCAAAATTGCAAATAATCTTTTATACTGCTAAGACTCCAAAAATGCCAAGAACAGAATAGTGCAGTTCTTATTGATTTTGCATGCAATGAACCTTATAAATTGTGTACACAAATTATAAGCAAAAGCAGGAGAGGAACCAATGGTGTTATCATGACAATGTACCATGTAGTTACCAACAATGAGAGTAAATTAAAGAAAATCTAGAAGCAAATTATATTCCCTCCCACCCCCCCCCAAAAAAAATACACAAAGACTTAAGAACTGGGCCTATTTCTAGAAATAAACAGGGCTAAAGGAAGAATGAAGATAAACTCTCAAATAGGGACTGAGATAATCTAACAGAATTAAAGTTTTTGATAAGGTTTTTGCTGTTTTTAACCTGTTTAAAAAGATTGACCTTCTTTTTAACCTATTTATTTTATTTTTAATTTTACACCCACATATTCTCTGTATAATTACACTTTGTTTTTATTTTATTTGGAAAGTAAAACTGAATACATGCCTAAAAAGTAATTACCTGTAAGAACTGACAGGCTGCAATCTTCTTAATAACTAAAAGGTTTAATAGCCAGTGATTTCCTTTATATTTTTAGGTAAAAAAAAGAGTTTTCCCTTTTAAACTCCAAGGTAGTTAACAGTAAAGCCTTTGAAAGCTTGTAAATGTGTTAATTAAACTAATTATAACTTGATTCACTCATCTTCGTACACAAACACTTCAAAGAACTGATTATGTAACACTCTGAATCTCCATACAATCACTTATATATTTTGTCAGTCTATTTCACAAGTCATTGTCAGATACATGACTTGTTAAGAAGAGCAAGAGTTTTCAATGCCATACTGATTCATATTATAATAACCAGAGGGCTTTAAAAAATACAAGTATCAGACCTATCCTAAATTAATTATATCAGAAATCAAGGGGATGAGGATTGACGACTGAGCTGTTTTAGAACTTTCTCCATATGGTAGTAATGTGCAGTCACAGTTTAGAACAGCTGAGAGAGAGGCAGTACACAGAGCATTTAAAAGCATGGGCAAGCTTTAGAATTAGACTGCATGAATTCAAAGCCAAATATTGGTACCTATTACTCTATAATCTTGAGAACATTACTTAAACTTTCTATGCTTCAGGTTTGTTCATTGTTTTGTTTTCAAATAGAATAAAGATACTTGTGAAGATCAGACAAATTAATACATAGAAGGCATTTAAAAAATCGTCAGCACATAGTAAATTCTTAGTAAATTGAGCAGTTATGGTCATCCATAAGCAGATGATGTGACAAAAAGATACTGCAGAAATCAAACTGAGAAGCATTCCTTCCCATAACCATTATTGCTCTCCAACCAATATTACTGGTTTATTGCAAAAAAAGGCTCTAATTTAATGGCAACAAAAAAAAATAGATTGGTAAGATGATATAACACAAGTCAATTTTAGTGTCTACATTTTTATATATTTTACATTCAGAGAGGGGGGGGAGAGAGAGAGAGAGATCAAAAATGTTAAACTTTAAACTTTATCTAAACTTTTAGATAAAGTAGAATAAAAGTTATTGACTTAACCATTCTACTTGAAACAACTAAAAAATTAGATAAAATATATTTAACAATGACTCTCAAGACACTGGACATAAGGTAATAAAGGACAGTAATCCCTGAGAGACTGGAAACAAATGAAGTGAATCCTATAAATGCTTCAGTTTACTTCCCAGAAAAGTTTTCAGAATAAAGTGCAGGGAGTTAATACCCAGTCATAAACTCATAGGATGATATATTGATAGAAAGTCCAGGGAGAGTAGAGTTTACTAGAATTTGTGGGGAAGAGTACCAGAGAGAATAACTGCACATAGAAACTCCAAGTATATTCAGGAGGCCCCCCTCAAATATAGAAGCAGGTACTTGGCAGAAAATGTATGAAGAAATTTTTCCTGTGATGGGAAAAAGAAAGATCCAAAATTTATATGAAACACTAATCAGAGTTATGCAGGATCCAAAAAGGAAAAATTCATAATGTCTATAATCCAATAAAAAATTACCAGGCTTAAAAAAAAAAAGAAAAAGAAAAAAATGCTTAGTAAGAAAAATCAATCAGTTGAAACTGACCAAGAATTATTTCAGAATTAAATAAGTAGAATAAAACAGTAATTATAACTGGATTCCATTTGAAGAAGCTAGAAGAAAATTTTATCATGTGAAGTAGGGGCATAAAAGATATATTTTAAAAGATACAAATTAGGGGCTCCTGAGTGGCTAAATCGGTTAAGCTTCCTACATTTGATTTCCACTCAGGTCAAAATCTCACAGTTCGTTAGATCGAGGCCCACTATGGGCTCTGCACTGATGGCAGGAACCTGCTTGGGATTCTCTCTCTCTCTCTCTCTCTCTCTCCCTCTCTCTCTCTCTCTCTCTCTCTCTCTGTCCCCCCCCCCAATTCACACACACACACACACTCTCTATCTCCCTGAAAATAAATAAACATTAAAAAAATTTGAACTCCTATAAAGCAGACATACACAACCTCCACCCCCCAAATACAGGATTGTCAGAAACAAATTTGAAACAGAATATGGCCTGTGTTCAATAAAAATGTACTTTAAATTCAATCTAAGCAAAAATATGATTACCTTTAAAAAATCTGTTAGATTAGGTATGCAGATTTCAATTATGATTAAAATTCGTTCTAATTCACAATTTAATATAGAATTTCATAAAACCAAAGACTCTTGAAGTTATAACATGTTTTAAATTTGATTTCATTGTCAATATGACCTTTTGTAAGTGTTATAATTAAATTTTATTCTTAAATGCATATCGTTTTAAATAGAATTTTAACACTTTGAGTTTTCTAATTGTAGTAACCATTGATAAAAAGTATTTCTTAAATCCTAGCTAATTTTACATTTTTCATATTTAGTAAGTGTCAATTAAAAATATAGGTTTGGATCACTTGTTCTAGCTTCGAGAAGAATGCTGGTGCAATTTTGATTGGGATTGAATTGAATGCGTAGATTGCTTTTGGTAGTACTGACATTTTAACAACATTTATTCTTCCAATCCATGAGCATGGAATGTTTTTCCATTTCTTTGTATCTTCTTCAATTTCCTTCATAAGCTTTCCATAGTTTTCAGCATACAGATCTTTTACATCTTTGGTTAGGTTTATTCCTAGGTATTTTATGCTTCTTGGTGCAATTGTGAATGGGATCAGTTTCTTTCTTTGTCTTTCTGTTGCTTCATTGTTAGTGTATAAGAATGCAACTGATTTCTGTACATTGATATTGTATCCTGCAACTTTGCTGAATTCATGTATCAGTTCTATCCTAAAATTTGTATGTAACCACAAAATACCCCGAATAGCCAAAGTAATATAGAAGAAGAAGACCAAAATGGGAGGCATCACAATCCCAGACTTTAGCCTCTACCACAAAGCTGTAATCATCAAGACAGCATGGTATTGGTACAAAAATAGACACATAGGCCAATGGTATAGAATACAGACTCCAGAACTGGACCCACAAAAGTATGCCCAACTAATCTTTGACGAAGCAGGAAGGAACATCCAATGGAAAAAAGACAGTCTCTTTAACAAATGGTGCTGGGAGAACTGGACAGCAACATGCAGAAGAATGAAACTAGACCACTTTCTTACACCATTCACAAAAATAAACTCAAAATGGACAAAGGACCTGAATGTGAGACAGGAAACCATCAAAACCCTAGAGGAGAAAGCAGGAAAACACCTCTCTGACCTCAGCGGCAACAATTTCTTACTTGACATATCCCCAAAGGCAAGGTAATTAAAAGCAAAAATGAACTATTGGGACCTCATCAATATAAAAAGCTGCACTGCAAAGAGAACAATCAACAAAACTAAAAGGCAACTGACAGAATGGGAAAAGATATTTGCAAATGACATATCGGACAAAGGGCTAGTATCTAAAATCTATAAAGAACTCACCAAACTCCACATCCAAAAAATAAATAATCCAGTGAAGAAATGGACAGAAGACATGAATAGACACTTCTGTAAAGAAGACATCCAGATGGCAAACAGGCACATGAAAAGATACTCAACATCACTCCTCATCAGGGAAATACAAATCAAAACTACACTCAGATACCACCTCATGCCAGTCAGAGTGGCCAAAATGAACAAATCAGGAGACTATAGATGATGGTGAGGATGTGGAGAAATGGGAACCCTCTTGCACTGTTGGTGGGAATGCAAACTGGTGCAGCCACTATGGAAAACAGTGTGGAGGTTCCTGAAAAAATTAAAAATAGATCTACCCTATGGCCCAGCAATAGCACTGGAGGGATATTACTCAAGGGATACTGAAGTGTTGATGCACAGGGGCACGTGTACCCCAATGTTTATAGCAGTACTTTCAACAATAGCCAAATTATGGAAAGAGCCTAAATGTCCACCAACTGACCAATAGATAAAGAAGTTGTGGTTTACATATACAATGGAATATTACTTGGCAATGAGAAAGAATGAAACAGTCCTTTTGTAGCAATGTGGATGGAACTGGAGAGTGTTATGCTAAGTGAAATAAGTCATACAGAGAAAGACAGATACCATATGTTTTCACTCTTATGTGGATCCTGAGAAACTTAACAGAAGACCATGGGGAAGGGAAGGAAAAGAAAAGTTAGGGAGAGAGTCAAACCATAAGAGACTCTTAAAAACTGAGAATAAACTGAGGGTTGATGCAGGGTGGAAGGGAGGGGAAAATGGATGATGGGCATTGAGGAAGGCACCTGTTGGGATGAGCACTGGGTGTCATATGGAAATAAATTTGACAATAAATTTCATATTAAAATATATATATATATATATATATATATATATATATATATATATGTATAGGTTTAGGAATTGAGAGTCCTGTATCCTGTTATAACTATTCACATACATTTAAACACATGATATTTTATGTCTTGGTTCTTACTCACTGGATGAACAAGCAGTAATACCTGACAGATGAACATCGATGTCTCTATGATGCTATGGACTGTCTCATTGCAACCAGTGTTTGTTGGTAAACAACAAAAACTTATTACACACATACATACATATGTGTACTTGTGACTATACTTCTAGTTTATATCCCCATATACATATACTTAATTGAATATGCATATATAAAATATTTCATATCTTAACTAATATATGTGAGTACTTCTTTTACTTTACAGTGACCATTGACTTTCTTGGATGTTCTGCTTTAAATAAATCAACATATTAGATCTAATAAACAAATTAACTTCCATGTATTTCCCAATTATCTTAGTAAACAGGTATGTTTCTAACATTCTGAGTTTCACAGACATTTTAAAATTTATTTACCATTACTATCTACCTAATATTTATATATTATAATTATATTTCAATACCTTATAGTATTATAAAATATGCTATGAGTTACACAGAATCCTATCTGACACCTCTTCAGTGTTTTCACACTTTTATTTACAGATATTATAGTTTTCTCAAGAAACTTTATTTTGTGCATATTAAATTTTATATCGATCAATTGTTTTTATTAAGAGTAAAATAATGAAGTCTGTTGCCACTGACAGGAATTTAGAGCTTATATTCATACATAATATGGAGCTGCAGAGGAAAGTAAATGTCACTTGTTAGATTCTTTTTTCTCTCTACTTAAAAGGATAGAATGAGCTTAAGAAATATGTTTTGTTTGCATAGTTGTTGTCATTGTTGTTTTTAACTTAATACCTTTCTTTAAGATTTCTTTCTAAACCTATTAGAACATTTTAAATTAAAAAAGCTCAAGAAGAAATTAATGTTTTGTTTAACCACATATAAACTCTTGGTTTCAATCTCTCCATAACTGTCCAATGCATGATTCCTCCTCTTAGAAATAGCATTTTGCCTTACCTGTTACCTAGGAGAGGAGTTTCATTTTTGGAAATATATCATCCACTTAAAGTATTTTGTCCTTCTTGAGGGTTATTTTTTCTAATCTTCATGTTTTTTCTAGTTTTTTTTTAACTATTAAGTTTTTACACTATGGTAAAAAAGGAAAGTATTTAAGTTTCAGTGTAAATTTTAAGATCATAAAATAATCCAAAATTCTATTAAATGAAATGAGCACATACCTACACTTATTGCCCATTTATCCTCTTACTTTGGTTCTGAAGGCCTCAACAAAACAAAAAGGAGCTGTACATTTTAGCTGAGTGACAGTTCATGGACCAATGTTTATTTTGGTATTTAACTCATGGGAATTAATATTTTTGTTTTAGGTTAGTTGGATTCAGCATCTCAGTAGAGGACTAGTCATTTATTAAACCATACTAATAACTAATTTAAATTAATTTAAATTAGGTCAAATTAGTTAATTAGTTTAAAATTAAATCAAAATAGTTTAAAACCATACGAATAAACTAATTTAAATTAAGTATGTAATTACTAATTACATAATTCATTAATTTGTTTTTCCTGAAGTTGCTACAATTTATATATGAAAACTTTATTCTTCTCGTTGACAACTGCATTATGGTAGCCAAAGATAAAATTATTACTCAAAACAGAACAGGAACATTTTAAACACCAAGTCACTAAGAAAAACTTCTCATAAGAAGAGGATGACAGATTAAAGATGTCTACATGAGGAGCACCTGGGTGGCTCTGTCGGTTAGGCATCTGACTTAAGCCCAGGTCATGATCTCACAGTTCCTGGGTTTGAGTCCCTCACTGGGCTCTCTGCTGTCAGCATGGAGCACACTTTGGGTCCTCTGTCTCCCTCTTTCTCTGTCCCTCACCTGCGCAGCTCACACACTCTCTCTCAAAAATAAACATTAAAAGAAAAGATGTCTAGATGAGTTTCATAAGAATGATAACTTGTGTGGTATCTCCATGGACTGATTTAAGAAAATCAAAGTAAACAGGAGAGTATTTTAACAGTGCTGATGTCCAGTACATAGATATTACACATTTAAACAGGGTGAGTTATGAAATCAAAAGACTAAGTCCGAGCTCCCCTTAACCACTCTGCAATCTTTGGTATGTGACTTAATTTTCTTAAGCCTATTCATTTGTAAAAACAAGAATGACAATTCCTGTTCTGGTCCACCTCCTATAATTGCTATAAGAAACTAATTAAAGGAGACTAAGGAATTTGAAAACTCGCCGAAAGCACTAAACAAGTCAAATGTATTCTAGGAATCTCTTTTTTTTTTTTAATGGAACGCAACACCACTTTTTTTTGGGACGCCCATGTTAAACAGTTTACTGTTACACTGTGATGTTTATTACCAAACTACCACCTGTTAAGTTTTTCATTTAGTCATCTTTTGTGTTCACTCAAACCCATGCATCAGTTGGTTTCACTCTGATTTTTCATAGGGGACAAGTGAAGTTCAGTGAGGTTATGAAAATTGTTCAGAGCTACATAGCCGATAAGCAAGAATATGAGATTAAAACTCTCCTTTATCTAATTAGAAAGACTGAAGTCTTTCTATTATTGTATCTTTGTGGGATGGTCTAGGCATTAAGACACATTCTCAATGTTAATTTCCTTTTTATTCTCTCTCTTTTTTTTATATTCAAGAATAATTGACATATAATAACCTATTAGTTTCAGGTTGTGCATCATAGTGCTTTGATATGTTCATACATTACAAAATGATCCCCATGATAAATCTAGTGACCATCTGTAACCATACAAAGTTACTTACTATATGTAATGGTATACCTTACATCCCATGACTTACTGATTTTATGACTGTGAGATTGTAGCTGTTAATCCTCGTCACTTATATTGCCCATCCTCTATATCTCCCCCTTCTCCGATCCTTTTTTAAGTGTTCCTTCTATCATCTGTTGTAGGGAAGCTGTTCAATCAGTTCTCAGTTCTTATGGTTTTTTTTTTAATGTTTATTTGTTTATTTTGAGAGAGACAGAGAGAAAGAGAGAGAGCACGTGTGACCAGGGGAGGGACAGAGAGAAAGGGAGAGAGAGGTTATTGTATGTCAATTATTCTTACTTATTGGCTATGGACCATGCATCAGTAGGTTAAGCATAGACTTTGGCTCAGGTCTGGTCATGATCTCCCAGTTGCATTTCCTAGTTCCAGCCCTGAGTCCTTGGGCTCTGTGCTGACAGCTTGTAGGCTGGAGTCAGCTTGGGATTCTGTGTCTCCCTCTCTTTCTGCCCCTCCACCACTCGCACTCTCTCTCTGTCTCAAAAATAAATAAAAACATTTAAAAAACAAAAAAGAACAAGAAAAGGAGATAACACATTAAAGAAAAAAAAAAAAAAGTAAAGAAAGGCAGAGAGAGAATCCCAAGCAAGGCCGAAATCAAAAGTGGGATGTTTAACCAACTGAGCTACCCAGGACCCTCCTCACTTCTTTAGAAGGAGCTGCCCTGTATGTATGTGTAGATTTGATTTGTCTGTGGGAGAAGGTGAGTTCAGTGTGTTCCTACACTACCATCCTGGACCAGCTCCCTTGCCCTCTCCTTTTTCTTTCCTCTGATCTACACTATAAACTAAACAATTTTCTTTGAGTCAAAAAGAAAAGGAAATTACCTTTTTTGTCGTTGTTGTTTCACTATGGAGTTTGATTTATTTCAGCCCAATACTTCATTTGCCTGATCCTAGTGACTGCATTCTCTGGCCTGGCTTAATTTTCATGCCATTTATAAGCTTAGCCTCTCCTGTCTCTGTAGGAAAATTACTTACTGTTTACAATTTTTAAAATGATCAGTTTTGGGTGGCTCAATCAGTTAAGCATCCAACTTCAGCTCAGGTCATGATCTCACAGTTTGTGAGTTTGAGCCCCGTGTCGGGCTCTGTGCTGACAGCTGGGAGCCTGGAGCCTGCTTTGGATTCTGTCTCCTCCTCTCTCTGCCCCTCCCCTGATCATGTTCTGTCTCTCTTTGTCTCTCAATAATAAATAAACGTTAAAAAATTTTTTTAAAAAGATCAGTTTTGAAGGTAAAATAGAAAAATCTTGACATTAAACAGGCAAAATATGTGTAGGAGCCAAAATTGTAAATCAAGTTTCTGGGAAGTGAAGACTGGAAGCTCACTTACATTAAATTCAGATAGACTTCTATACTCTTTGTATCAGTACTTTACGTTTTTAAACTCTGAATCAGAATACTCATATTTGCAACACTTCCTGTTGGTCAATAATTTTAGATAGTTATAATTTGGTTCTAAGCCTAGAGTGGGCTTGATTTTGGAAAATAAATCTTTTCACAACTGCCTTGATGCACAGAAACCTTATTAAAAATAGACATTCTAACATCTTTTGTACACACTGATGCTTAGACATTCCAGTATCTACCATGGCCACAGTAGTCTTGATAACCAAAGTCATCTTTTCCATCTTTAGGAACCTACACCGGAACAACGACATCCAACAGACAAGCAACTGTGTGTGTGAATGAATATTCCATTTGGTTTCACACCTGGATGCTATGCATCTACTTTGGATTGTGTACTATGTTTGTATATTTAGGTTTTGATTCATAGTGGCTTCTCATGTTATGGCATTGATTTGCATTGAGCCCAAACTGTAAAGAAAAATAAATGGCTGAAAGAAATAAAAAGACAATTGTATGACATATGAAAAACATATTCCTTTGAATGGATTTTAAATTTCTTCTATCAAACTTTCTAATGCTCTAGATTTGAGAATAAATTTGATGAATAAATATAGATGTGTCTGTCCCTTTATTTTCTGACTTTTTTTTATTAGGGGAAGGCATGTCTATTAAAGTATATGTAGAGCAATCTTGATTTATCTAGACCTAAGAGTCTAAATTTTGTAGGCACTCTTTAAATGGCAGCCCCTACTCCCTACAAAAAAATTGACTAGTTAATTCATGAACTTTCTTTCACTTAGTTCTCCCCCACCTCATTTCTTCTTTCCTTCCTTCTTTTCCTTTCCTCCCTTCACTTCCCTGACCCTCCATTTCCTTCCCCTTCCCTTTTCCTTCTTTCCTTCCTTGCCTTTCTCTTCTTTCCTCTTTTCTTTCCTTCTTTTTCTTTCTTTCTCTTTCCTTTCTTTCCTTTCTTTCTTCTTTCTCCCTTCCTTCCTTCCTCTTCCTTCCTTCATTCTTTCTTTTTTCTTTTCTTCTTTTTCTTTTTTTTCTTTTCATTCCTTCCTTCCTTTCTGTAAAAATACAACAATGAAACAACACAACTTACCTCTTGTGTGAGCTACAATTATTTCTAATAGCTACACTTATATGAATATTTGTATGTGTTTTTAGTTTCAAATAGTCTTCTTTTTTTATGTACTAAAATAGTATCAAATATTATAAATAGAAAATTCTTTAGTAAATTATATTCTCACCTTTGTACAATGGTAAGGAGTTCTTTCAAGCCACATGTGTTCTCCTTATATGGGCCTTTGAAATTTTATATCCTTTTGTTTATATCACTTTGTATAACTGTTTCACTAATTATTTTCTAGGCTTCTGACCATTTAAAAAAAATTTTTTTTTAATGTTTATTTATTTTTGAGACAGAGAGAGAGCATGAACGGAGGAGGGTCAGATAGAGAGGGAGACACAGAATCTGAAACAGGCCCAGGCTTTGAGCCATCAGCACAGCCCAACACAGGGCTTGTACTCACGGACCGCAAGATCATGACCTGAGCTAAAGTCAGACATGTAACCGACTGAGCCACCCAGGCGCCCTGGCTTCTGCACATTTTAAATTGGTTTATTTATTTTTTGGGGTGTTGAGTTTGGTAAGTTCCTTATAGATTTTGTATACTAACCCTTTATTGGATATGTCATTTGCAAATACCTTCTCCCAGTCAGTAGCTTGCCTTTTAGTTTTGTTTACTATTTCCTTTACTATACAGGGTTTTTATTTTGATGTAGTCCCAATAGTTTATTTTTGCTTTTGTTTCCCTCACCTCATATCTAGAAGACATATCTGGAAGACATATCTAGAAAAAAAGTTGCTATGGCTAATGTCAAAGAGGTTACTGCCTGTGTTCTCTTCTAGAAGTTTTATGGTTTCAGATCTCACATTCAGGTCCTGAATCCATTTTGAATTCATTTTTGTGTATGGTATAAGAAAGTGGTCCAGTGTCATTCTTTTGCATGTTGCTGTATAGTTTTCTCAACACCATTTGTTGAGGAGACTATCTTTTTCCCATTGAATACTCTGTTCTGCTTTGTAAAAGATATATTGACTGTATAGTTTATTACTGGGTTTTCTATTCTGTTCTATTGATCTGTGTCAATATTTGTACTAGTACCATAATGTTTTAATTACAACTTAATAATGTTATTTTATCTGCTTCTTAATTATCTCCTATGAATTTATATTTTGCATAGGTTTTATCTTCTACTAAAATTTTCTACTAATTATTATCTATATATATGAAGGCAACTATTTTTTTTTAAATAAAATGTTACCTAATTGGACTCTCTTATTGTTTACAGTACATTTTAATGTTTCTTTTTCAGGCATATCATCTTGGATAGTGGCAGGTTTTAGTATTCTTTTACCAGTAGTTTATTTAATTTTTTCTTCTCTTCTATAATTATCTTGGAAAATTCTCCCCAAACAATAGTGTAAATTTTTGCCTTTTCCTCTATTTAGAGAGAATGTCTCATTTTCTCCAATAAGGTGCTGCTTTTTAGGAACAACATACACGACACACAAACACTCTCACATACATATATGTGTCAAATTAAGAAAGTATCTACCTAGAAGTGCCCAGGTGGTTCAGTCAGTTAAGCTCCTGAGGCTCAGGTCATGATCTCATGGTCCTGAGATCAAGCCCCACACGTTGGGCTCTGTTTTGGGTATGTAGCCTGCTTAAGATTCTCTCTCTCCATCTGCCCCTCCCGTTTCTTCTCTCTCGCTCTCTCAAAGAAAAAAAAAAAGGAAAGTATCTATTTAATCTTACTGAGTGTTTTAGCATGAATACATATTATTTGAAATAATTTTTAGTATTAATGGGAAAGAGTGTTTTTAATGTGTTAATATAATAGGTTTTAAAATGCATTTTTATATATCAAACAATTTAAATAGATTGGGATTACCTGAACTTCTGTGTAATTTTCCACTGAACCTATGTAGGACTGATCTTATTTAAGGAGATTTTCTTCTGAAAACTTTCTCTTTTTTGGAAGCACTCAAGGGATACAATATTTTCTACATTCTTACATGGATAATGTTTAGTTGCCTTATTATAGCGAAGGCTGGGCAGCTAGACAGTCAATCCTTGGCACATATTTTCTTTCCTTGAGTATTTTTGAGATATGGTTCCTCTGTTTTATATCACTGAACCTTATGAAAAGCATATCAACATGACTGTATTTTTATGTGGGCTCTTTTGTAAGTTTGTCTTTTTGTTTATTTGTTTGCCTGGAGGCTCAGAGGGTTTTGTTTTGTTTTCTAATTTAAACTGTTAAAGTGTAATAATTTTTCAGATTATGATTTGGGTGTAAATCTTTTGGGTGAATTTTCCCACTCCAGGTTGTGTTTTTATAGGACTTCTTTTATTTCAAGATGTGTGTACTGTGAGGGTTACTATCTCCTCAGCTCCATACTCTGAAAGATGTACTGATAAGATGCTTGCTTATTCAGCAAGCAATGCACCACCAGTGATGTGTGCTACTTGGCTATCTATTTTGTCTCCAGACACAAATGGACTTTGGGATATCTAATGTTGCAGTGCTCCAGGCCACAACAGAGTCACAAATTCTAATCAAGTCAAAGGAAGAAGTATACTGAAAAAGGCAGGAGTTAAGAGTGGAGTAGAATGTGTGACGGGACCCTGATACTAGAGGCACTTGAAAACATCAGAAAGAGAACAGCCTTAAGAATAAAAAACATCTGGAATACTAAGAAAAAACATCTCACATGATACCTGATATACTGGAATCCACCATGGCTCAGACCTATACACAAATTCTGGTCTGCTCCAGTTTTCTAGGCAGCTTAAATGTCCCTGCATATGAAGGCAATGGGAAACTTTGCTAGACCAATTCAATCTCTCAAATAGAAATAAGAGACATACTGGAATAGGTCTCTTCTAGATGGCTATCCATGACATGATGACTCTGCACAAACTGACCATTTTCCACATTTCATACTGCAAATGTGCCTGTGTTTTTGCCAGTTTATACACAAGTTCTCAGAGAGTAGCCAGCGGGGTCTCTCTAGCCTTCTGAGTTTCTTCAGAATATCTGGAGTGGTCTGTGAAAGATGCTGGCTGGTTGGATGCTAGTACTTATATTTATAATTTCTCTCCTTTTGATTATTAGTAAAACATTTAGCCCATAAATTAACTTAGACTAGCTTAAATGATAATTCAAAATCAATTATCCCATTAATATGTTTAATGTTCCCAAAATGAATTCTCTGCACCTTCCGACCCTGGCCCACATATACATTTTGCCAATAGAAGCACTTCAGCAAACTTGGTCTCTAGGTTATCTCAACTCCTTCCCCACTGAGGTAAGGCTCAGTGAAATGCTCCTTATTTACCTGCCCTGGGCATTGTTAAATGTGTTTTCAAAATTAATTGATATAGAGGTCCAGAGGGAAAAGAGAAGATCATACAAGTGACATTCATTAAATCTATATTTATCCTGTTTTATCACTAAATATGCCACTAATTGAATATTTATGAATCAACTACATATAAAAATAAAATAGAAAAATTAATGACACCAGATAATCTAAAATCAATAATGCTTAACTTAAAATCAATGGTAAGTTCTTGTGGTAGGCAGAATTATGGTCCTTAAAGATGTCCACACCCTAATCCTTGGACACTCTGTATATCTTACTGGCAAAGGAGAATTAAGATAGGAAACAGAAATAAATTTGCTTATCAGCTGGCCTTAAAATAGAGAGATTATCCTGTACTATCTACGTCTGCACTGTATAATCACAAGTTTCCTTTAGTGTAAGAATGGGACAGAAGGGGAATCAGGATAGGACTATAAAAATAAATCACAGATAGATGTAACATTGCTGGTTTCAAAGATGGAAGAAAGGGCCATGAGCTCAGGAATATGAGCCACTTCTATAAGCCGGAAAGGGAAAGGAAACAATTTTAGTCCAAGAGTCCAAACAACTTTAGTTCCTGCATAAAGGAACAAACCTTGCTAATACCTTGATGTGGATCAGTAAGGCAAGTGTTAGACTTCTAAACTACAGCATTGTAAAATAATAAATGTGTTGACCTAAGCAATAAGTATATGGTATTTTGTTACAATAGCAATAGAGAATACTGCAATTATAAATACATAATTAACATTAAATAAAACCATGGACTTTAGCAATGAGATTATCCTCTAGATTTAAATTAATTTTACCCAGAAATATTTTCTGCATGGAAAGCCATGTTTTGAGTTTTATTTTTAGATATCTTCAATCTTATCTACAATTATATGAAAGGTAAAGCCGATAAAATTATCACAAATTTCTCTTTAGTATTTTGCTTGCTCAAGTTAAAAGTGCTATTTTAGGTAAATTAAAATTTTACTTCCAATTTAAATGATATAAAAATAGACTTTTATTTTTCAAAAAACTTGCAAAACAGATAAACATATAGCATCCAGCTATACATGTGAGAAAATGTAAAACGCACTTTAAAACCCAAAGTTGAAATTTCATTTAGGCCGGTCACTAACAATTAGATAACAGAAACTATGTAAGGAATTTAAATTATACTCTATTCTCAAATGTTGCTAAAAGCACTGAGGTGAAAATAACTTACAAGTGTAACTGCTTTTTCTCACTTACTAGAACAAGATCAAAGGGGGAAGGAACAAGGTATATTTTTCATTACCTAATCTTCTCGTAGGATCAGGATCTTTAATTAGTACTAGGATAATGCTGAATGCAATGATTACTTCATTAAAATTAGATGAAATTTAAGTAAATTGGACAATTTACTTTTCATAAAGTTCTACCTTAAAAATACATATCATGGAGGCTGTGTAGCTCAGTCAGTAAAGCATCTGACTCTTGATTTCAGCTCAGGTTGTGATCTCGCTGTTGTGGTATCGAGCTCTCTCTCCCTGTCTCTGTCCCTCCCCTGCTCTCTCTCTGTCTCTCAAAATAAATAACCTTTTTTGAAAAAAATTTTAATGTTTTCATTCATTTTTAAGAGAGTGCGTGGGGGAGGGGCACAGAGAGAGGGAGATACAGAATCTGAAGCAGACTCCAGGCTCTGAGCTGTCAGCACATAGCCCAAAGTGGGGCTCAAATTCACAAACCATGAGATCATGACCTGAGCCAAAGTCAGATGCTGAATCCACTGAGCAACCCAGGTGCCCTCAAAATAAATAAATAACCTTTTAAATAAATAAAATAAAAATACAAAAGAATAAAGAATAATAAGAGTATACTGACTACTCATAATTCTGTGATATTCTTTTCTTTTAACTTCCACTAAGTTAAAATTTGACATCAACAATGTAGAATCAAGACATATCTATTGTGTGTTTGTAGTCACAGAGCATGGTGATTAGGATTACAAGCTTTGGAGTCTCTTAGCCTTATTTTGAAGCCTGTCTTATCCACTTTGTGAGTGACCAACATTTTTATAAAACATCTCCAATCCTTAGTTTTCTTATGTGAATACTTCAGAATGGTGACGACCATGTGAGATGACACATGTTAAACACTGAAACAGGTGCTAGGCATATTGTAAGCACACATAAATAAATAATTACTACATTAGTATATTTTAATAATACCATTGCTTTGTGCTAGCATGCAAGTATACATCCACACACATTTAGAAAAACACAAAGGTGTGCTATTAACTATACTCATGGGAAATGATTAACCTTCTTATAATAACTTATACAAGGCTGCATGGAAGATATCTCTGAAATGAAGCTGTAAAACATTTTCAGTGTTTTGTAAGTATACAGTTCTCTGTCACCCTGATTTTTTACTACTTGGAATTTCTGAAGGCTGTGTGCTTCATCAGTGCAAATTCTTCAGGTGTAAACCATATCCCTCTTTTATTTACAGAGTTAGTCAATCTCTCTTCAAAATGACTGTTAGTTCATATCATTCTTGCTTTTCCGTTGAAATATTTTATTTTGCTCCCATTTCAGTACTTATTCTCCACTGTAATTTTAGTCCATGGAAACCTGGAATTTACCCTATCTACCCCAAATGGCAATGACTATGATTCTCCAATAATGACATGGGGATAATAAGAATCAGATAGAGGGGGTCTATCATATTTAAAAAAGATACTACCCTAAAATTGTCAATATGTGAAAACATTGGAAATCACTAAAAATCTAGTCAAAATAATTGTGTTCACGGGACACCTGGGTGGTTCAGTTCATCAAGCATCCATCTCTTGATATCAGCTCAGGTCATGATCTCATGGTTCCGGAAACTGAGCTCTGCATCAGGCTCTGCACTGACAGCACAGAGCCTGCTTGGGATTCTCTCTCCCTCTCTCTCCCCCTCTCCCTCCCCCTCTCCAGGCCATGTGCTCTCTTCTATCTCTTTCTAAATAAATAAATAAATAAATAAATAAATAAATAAACAAACTAACTAACTAACTAACTTAAGAAAAATAAACTGTGTCAGGACATTTGGTACTTATGCAAGAAAAATAATGTATCTGGATTCTTCTTTTATCCACTCAATTAGGTGATAATATTGATGAACATTCTAAAAGTGCTTAAACTTAGGGAAAATAATTACTCGTTGGATAGAGGGATGAAGGAAGGTTATAGCAACAGCCTTTAACTCTTTTTTACTATACCTCAGGTGTAAGAATGGTATATTTGGGGCTTCCCTGTGGTGGGTGGACATGCTTGAAAGCAGGCATGACGTTAGTGACTTTTGTTTGATCATAATTTTTCTACCTTGGAAACTCTTCATTGCTCCCATTAGAAGTTCTCTTGAACTTCTAGGAAGATCGCAGAATGGGTTGATCCTAAACTCACCTGGTCCCATGAAAATACCTAGATAATAGCTGTATCAGTGTATTCAACACAGAAAACAACCAAGAGAAAAGCAGAACAGACCTTTCACAGTTAACCATACAGATGAGGTTACATTAAAAATTGTAGGAAGGGCAGAGTCCCAATTGGCAACCAAACTCCCAGTGAGACTAACGACAAATAGGAGGAACACCACAAGCACAGAGAAGGGAGAAGAGCAGACCCCATACCAGGCACCCCAGACAGGGGATAAGTCCCATGATATTTGACTTTGAAAGCCATCAGGGCTTAATTCTGAGTACTTTAAAAATCAGTGGAGACCTAGGGAAGATGGCGGCATAGAAGGACACAGGGCTCACGTATACTGCTCATCACTTAGATTCCACCTACACCTGCCTAAATAACCCAAAAAACCACCAGAAGACTAGCAGAACGGAGTCTCTGGAGCCAAGCGCAGACGAGAGGCCCATGGAAGAGGGTAGGAAGTGCAGAGAGGCTGTGCGTGCTACACGGACTGGCGGGTGGGAGTCAGGGCAGAGGGGCAGCCCACTGGCCAAGCAGAGCCCCCAAGTCTGGCTTGCAAAAGCAAAGGGGCCGGAGGGAGTGTGTTCTGACAGGAAGCGGGACTTAACATCTGGAAGGTTATAAGCTAACAGCTCTGCTCGGAGAACTGGAGGGCTAGAAGACAACGGGAGGGAGAGTTGGTGGGCACCAGAAGACAGAGCTCAGCTTGGGGGGGGAACAAAGGCGCTCGCCAGTGCCATCTCCCTCACCCATCTCCCTCGCCCAACCCCAGCCAAAATCCCAAAGGGAACCAGTTCCTGCCAGGGAGCTTGCTTGCACCACGCAAACACCCAACGCTGTGCTTCTGTGGATCCATCACTCCAGTGGGTCTGACTCCCTCCCAGTGCCGCAGGGCCCCTCCTGAAGCAGATCTCCCAAGGAAAAGCAAGCTGAGCCTGCCCCTCCCGCCCCTGTGCACCTTGCCAATCCACCCAGCTAATATGCCAGATCCCCAGCACCACAAGCCTGGCAGTGTGCAAGTAGCCCAGACGGGGCACGCCACCCCACAGTGAATCCCGCCTCTAGGAGAGGGAAAGAGAGGGCACACACCAGTCTGACTGTGGCCCCAGCGGTGGGCTGGGGGCAGACATCTGGTCTGACAGCAGCCCCGCCCACCAACACAAGTTATTCAAGACAGCACAAGGGAAGTGCCCCGCAGTCCCGCACCACTCCAGGGTGGGACTATCCAAAATGAAGAAACCAAAGAATTACCCTCAAAAAAACCTCCAGGAAATAACGACAGCTAACGAACTGATTAAAAATGATTTAAACAATATAACAGAAAGTGAATTTAGAATAATAGTCATAAAATTAATTGCTGGGCTTGAAAACAGTATAAAGGACAGCAGAGGGGGCGCCTGGGTGGCGCAGTCGGTTAAGCGTCCGACTTCAGCCAGGTCACGATCTCGCGGTCCGTGAGTTCGAGCCCCGCGTCAGGCTCTGGGCTGATGGCTCAGAGCCTGGAGCCTGTTTCCCATTCTGTGTCTCCCTCTCTCTCTGCCCCTCCCCCATTCATGCTCTGTCTCTCTCTGTCCCAAAAATAAACAAATGTTGAAAAAAAAATTAAAAAAAAAAAAAAAAGGACAGCAGAGAATCTCTTGCTACTGAGATCAAGGGATGAAAAACAGCCAGGAGGAGCTAAAAAATGATATCAACGAGTTGCAAAGTAAAATGGAGACAACTATGGCTCGAATTGAAGTGGCAGAGGAGAGAATAGGTGAACTAGAAGATAAAATTATGAGAAAAGAAGAAGCTGAGAAAAAGAGAGATAAAAAAATCCAGGAGTATGAGGGGAAAATTAGAGAACTAAGTGATACACTAAAGAGAAATAATCTACGCATAATTGGTATTCCAGAGGAGGAAGAGAGAGGAAAGGTGCTGAAGGTGTACTTGAAGAAATCATAGCTGAGAACTTCCCGGATCTGGGGAAGGAAAAAGGCATTGAAATCCAAGAGGCACAGAGAACTCCCTTAAGACGTAGTTTGAATCGATCTTCTGCATGACATATCATAGTGAAACTGGCAAAATACAAGGATAAAGAGAAAATTCTGAAAGCAGCTAGACATAAATGTGCTCTAACATATAAAGGGGGACCTATAAGACTCGTGACCGATCTCTCTACTGAAACTTGGCAGGCCAGAAAGGAATGGCAGGAGATCTTCAATGTGATGAACAGAAAAAATATGCAGCCGAGAATCCTTTATCCAGCAAGTCTGTCATTTAGAATAGAAGGAGAGATAAAGGTCTTCCCAAACAAACAAAAACTGAAGGAATTCAGCACCACTAAAGCAGCCCTACAAGAGATCCTAAGGGGGATCCTGTGAGACAAAGTACCAGAGACATCGCTACAAGCATGAAACCTACGGACATCATAATGACTCTAAACCCATATCTCTCTATAATAACACTGTATGTAAATGGACTAAATGCGCCAACCAAAAGACATAGGGTATCAGAAAAAAACAAGACCCATCTATTTGCTGTCTACAAGAGACTCATTTTAGACCTGAGGACACCTTCAGATTGAGAGTGAGGGGATGGAGAACTATTTATCGTGCCACTGGAAGTCAAAAGAAAGCTGGAGTAGCCATACTTATATCAGACAAACTAGACTTTAAATTAAAGGCTGTAACAAGAGATGAAGAAGGGCATTATATAATAATCACAGGGTCTATCCATCAGGAAGAGCTAACAATTATAAATGTCTATGTGCCGAACACAGAAGCCCCCAAATATATAAAACAATTACTCACAAACATAAGCAACCTTATTGATAAGAATGTGGTAATTGCAGGGGACTTTAACACTCCACTTACAGAAATGGATAGATCATCTAGACACACGGTCAGTAAAGAAACAAGGGCCCTGAATGATACACTGGATCAGATGGACTTGACAGACATATTTAGAACTCTGCATCCCAAAGCAACAGAGTATACATCCTTCTCAAGTGCACATGGAACCTTCTCCAGGATAGATCACATACTGGGTCACAAAACAGCCCTTCATAAGTATACAAGAATTGAAATTATACCATGCATACTTTCAGACCACAATGCTATGAAGCTTGACATCAACCACAGGAAAACGTCTGGAAAACCTCCAAAAGCATGGAGGTTAAAGAACACCCTACTAGGGGCACCTGGGTGGCTTAGTCGGTTGAGCATCCGACTTCGGCTCAGGTCATGATCTCACGGTCCGTGAGTTCGAGCCCCGCGTCGGGTTCTGTGCTGACCGCTCACAGCATGGAGCCTGCTTCCGATTCTGTGTCTCCCTCTCTCTCTGTCCCTCCCCTGTTCATGCTCTGTCTCTCTCTGTCTGAAAAATAAATAAACGTTAAAAAAAAATTAAAAAAAAAAGAACACCCTACTAAAGAATGAGTGGGTCACCCAGACAATTAGAGAAGAAATTAAAAAATATATGGAAACAAACGAAAATGAAAATGCAATAATCCAAATGCTTTGGGATGCAGCAAAGGCAGTCCTGAGAGGAAAATACATTGCAATCCAGGCCTATCTCAAGAAACACGAAAAATCCCAAATACAAAATCTAACAATACACCTAATGGAAATAGAAGCAGAACAGCAAAGGCAGCCTAAACCCAGCAGAAGAAGAGAAATAATAAAGATCAGAGCAGAAATAAACAATCTAAATCTAAATTTAAATCTAGAATCTAAAAAAACTGTAGAGCAGATCAACGAAACCAAGAGTTCGTTTTTTGAAAAAATGAACAAAATTGATAAACCTCTAGCCAGGCTTCTCAAAAAGAAAAGGGAGATGACCCAAATAGATAAGATCATGAAAGAAAATGGAATTATTACAACCAATCCCTCAGAGATACAAACAATTATCAGGGAATACTATTAAAAATTATATGCCAACAAACTGGACAACCTGGAAGAAATGGACAAATTCCTAAACACCCACAAGCTTCCAAAACTCAATCAGGAGGAATTAGAAAGCTTGAACAGACCTATAACCAGCGAAGAAATTGAATCAGTCATCAAAAATCAAAAATTTTTTTTTCAACATTTATTTTTGGGACAGAGAGAGACAGAGCATGAACGGGGGAGGGGCAGAGAGAGAGGGAGACACAGAATGGGAAACAGGCTCCAGGCTCTGAGCCATCAGCCCAGAGCCTGACGCGGGGCTCGAACTCACGGACCGCGAGATCGTGACCTGGCTGAAGTCGGACGCTTAACCGACTGCGCCACCCAGGCGCCCCAGCAACCTTTCTTAATAAAAGCCCTCGTGAAAGTCGGGATAGAAGGGACATACTTAAATATCATGAAAGCCATTTATGAGAAGCCCACAGCTAACATCATCCTCAATGAGGAAATACTGAGAGCTTTTTCCCTGAGATCAGGAACACAACAGGGATGTCCACTCCCACCGCTTTTGTTTAACATATTGTTGGAAGATCTAGCATCAGCAATCAGACAACAAAAGGAAATCAAAGGCATCAACACTGGCAAAGATGAAGTTAAGCTTTCACTTTTTGCAGATGACATGATATTATACATGGAAAATATGACAGACACCACCAAAAGTCTGCTCGAACTGATAAATGAATTTAGTAAAGTTGCAGGATACAAAAGCAATGTACAGAAATCAGTTGCATTCTTATATACTAATAATGAAGCAACAGAAAGACAAATAAAGAAATGGATCCCATTCACAATTGCAACAAGAAGCATAAAATACCTAGGGATAAACCTAACCAAAGATGTAAAAGATCTGTATGCTGAAAAGTATAGAAAGCTTATGAACGAACTTGAGGAAGATATAAAGAAATGGAAAACATTCCATGCTCATGGGTTGGAAGAATAAATATTGTCAAAATGTCAATACTACCCAAAGCTATCTACACATTCAATGCAATCCCAATCAAAATTGCACCAGCACTCTTCTTGAAACTAGAACAAACAATCCTAAAATTCATATGGAACCACCAAAGGTCCCGAATAGCCAAAATAATTTTGAAGAAGAAGACCAAGCAGGAGGCATCACAATCCCAGACTTTAGCCTCTACTACAAAGCTGTCATCATCAAGACAGCATGGTATTGGCACAAAAACAGACACATAGACCAAGGGAATAGAATAGAAACCCCAGAACTAGACCCACAAACATATGGCCAACTAATAATCTTTGACAAAGCAGGAAAGAACATCCAATGGAATAAAGACAGTCTCTTTAACAAATGGTGCTGGGAGAACTGGACAGCAACATGCAGACGATTGAAACTAGACCGCTTTCTCACACCATTCACAAAAATAAACTCAAAATGGATGAAGGACCTGAATGTGAGACAGGAAACCATCAAATCCCTAGAGGAGAAAGCAGGAAAAGAACTCTCTGACCTCAGCCGTAGCAATTTCTTACTTGACACATCCCCAAAGGCAAGGGAATTAAAAGCAAAAATTAACTACTGGGACCTTATGAAGATAAAAAGCTTCTGCACAGCAAAGGAAACAACCAACAAAATTAAAAGGCAACCAACGGAATGGGAAAAGATTTTTGCAAATGACATTTCGGACAAAGGGCTAGTATCCGAAATCTATAAAGAGCTCACCAAACTCCACACCCGAAATAACCCAGTGAAGAAATGGGCAGAAAACATGAATAGACACTTCTCTAAAGAAGACATCCAGATAGCCAACAGGCACATGAAAAGATGCTCAACGTCACTCCTCATCAGGGAAATACAAATCAAAACAACACTCAGATATCACCTCATGCCAGTAGAGTGGCCAAAATGAACAAATCAGGAGACTACAGATACTGGCAAGGATGTGGAGAAACGGGAACCCTCTTGCATTGTTGGTGGGAATGCAAACTGGTGCAGCCACTCTGGAAAACAGTGTGGAGGTTCCTCAGAAAATTAAAAATAGACCTACCCTATGACCCAGCAATAGCACTGCTAGGAATTTACCCAAGGGATACAGGAGTACTGAGGCATAGGGGCACTTGTACCCCAATGTGTATAGCAGCACTCTCAACAATAGCTAAATTATGGAAAGAGCCTAAATGTCCATCAACTGATGAATGGATAAAGAAATTGTGGTTTATATACACAATGGAGTACTATGTGGCAATGAGAAAGAATGAAATATGGCCCTTTGTAGCAACATGGATGGAACTGGAGAGTGTGATGCTAAGTGAAATAAGCCATACAGAGAAAGACAGATAATATATTTTCACTCTCATGTGGATCCTGAGAAACTTAACAGAAACCCATGGGGGAGTGGAAGGAAAAAAAAAAAAAGAGGTTGGAGTGGGAAAGAGCCAAAGCATAAGAGACTCTTAAAAGCTGAGAACAAACTGAGGGTTGATGGGGGGTGGGAGGGAGGGGGGGTGGGTGATGGGTATTGAGGAAGGCACCTTTTGGGATGAGCACTGGGGGTTTTATGGAAACCAATTTGATAATAAATTTCATATATTGAAAAAAAAATCAGGGGGTTTAGGCTCTGAGAAAGCCAAAGGGCAATAAGAAATAGTCCCTGCCCTTAAAGAGACAGTATGTGACAAACAACCCCTGGACATACAGCAGAGAAGTGGCAGTTTGAAAAGCACCTGGGATGTATGTAAAAGAGCTTTCTTTACTAATCCCAGAACATGCTGGAAGGGCAGGGATCTTTAATAGACTACCTCAAGAACAAAAGGGTTCTCCTCCCACCCAAGGCTAGACGATCTGCACAACACTTGCAGGAAACAGCTAGAACACTTTCCACCTACCTTGCTAACACAGCTTACACTCTGCCCCACATTCTCCCATAAGTCGATCCCATCCAGCATACTCCATCCAGTCTGCTCCACTATAGGAGTCCTTCCAAAGTGATTCCTGCATTGTTTCCTAGCAAGGACCAGTGCCACTCCAAAGTGACTTCTGCCCTGAGGAAAAGAGAAGATAACCACATACTCACAGTCCCAGAATCTGAAGCATTTTACTGGCAGTGCAGAGAGAGTATCCTGATTAGTGCATCTACAGTCCTGGTAGGCATCTGGCCAGCCTGCCAGTCCTGCCCACCAACAAAAGCCACCAAGGGTATAAGGCCGGGAGAGTGCTCTGCAGTTTGGTGCCACCACAGCCATAGTAAATGGGCTGAGGGTAGGCATCTGGTCTGTTAATACCACCTAATCCTAAGCCCACAATGACCCCACACTGCCCTCTGAACAAGACAGAGACCAAACCAAGACCACAACAGACAAAGCAGGCCATTACAGCTGACTGGACAGAAGGCCAATGCAACCCACAAAGAAGATACTTCTGCCTGGTTCTGGTGAACAGAAGACATTACACTACGGGACACTGCAGGACCTCTTCTTCATAAGGCCACTACATTTAAGATCAGGAGACATAACCGACCTTCCTAACACATAGAAACAAACACAAATAATTAGACAAAATGAGACACAGGAATACGTCCCAAATGAAATAACAAGACAAAACCACAGTAAAAGAGCTAAAAGAGGGGCATCTGGGTGGCTTAGTTGGTTGAGCATCCAACCTTGGCTCAGGTCATGATCTCATGGTTCAAGAGTTTGAGCTCCATGTTGGGCTCTGTGATGACAGCTCAGAGCCTGGAGCCTGCTTCAGATTCTGTCTCCCTCTCTGTGCCCCTTCCCTGCTTGCATCCTCTCTCTCTCTCTCTCTCTCTCTCTCTCTCTCTCTCTCTGTCTCTCCCTCTCTCTCAAAATTAAATAAATATTAAAAAATTAAAACCAAACATTTAAAGAGCTAAAAGAAATGGAAACAAACAATATGCTTGATAAATAATTCAAAGTAATGGTAATAAAGATACTTACTTGACTGGAGGATCTTAGTGAGACTTTCAACAAATAGATAAAAAATATTTTAAAAAAAGAACAAATAAGAAATGAAGAACTCAATAACTAAAATTTAAAATACACAGAGGGAATAAGTAGTAGGTTAGTGGAAACAGAACAGACCAGCAAGCTAGAAGACAGAGTAATGGGAAGTAACCAAGCTGAGCAGTAAAAACAAAACAGAATAATAAAAAAAAGAGAAAGAGAAAGGCAACTGAGTGACATCATCAAGCATAGTAAAAGTTGCATTATGGGGATCCCAGAAGGAGAAGAAAGAGAAGAGGGTGCATAAAACTTATTTGAAAAATTAATAGCTGAAAACTTCCTGAATCTAGGAAGGAAAACAAATCCATATCCAGGAGGCACAGAGCCTCCAAGAAAACCAACCTGAGGAGGTCCATGCCAAGACATAAGACATATAATAATTAAAATGGCAAAAAGTAGTGATAAAGAGATACTTTTACAAGGAGAGAGAGAGAGAGAGAGAGAGAGAGAGAGAGAGAGAGAGAGAGAACAAGCATATTATATTATATACAAGGGAAACACCATAAGGCTATCAGCTGATTTTTCAGTAGAAACTTTGCTGGCCAGAAGAGAGTAGCATGATATATTCAAAGTGCTAAAAGGAAAAAATCTGCAACCAAGGTTACTCTACCCAGCAAGAATATAATTCAAAATATAGAAGGAGAGACAGTTTCACAGACAAAGGAATATTAAAAGAGCTCATCACCACTAAACCAACCTAAAAAAAAACATTAAAGGGAATTCTTGAGTGAAAAGAAAAGGCCATAGTCAGAAGTAAGAACATTAGGAAAGGAAAAAAAAATTCACAATAAATATAAACATAATAAAAGTAGTAAATTATCACTTATAAAACCAGCATGGAATTTAAAGCACAAAAGTAGTTAAATCACTTTTATCTACACAAATCAATCAAACTCATGAAATAAAATGATGTAAAGTGTGACACAATACACATAAAGCATGGGTGGAACAAGTACAAATCTAGTGCTTTCCGAATGGGTTCAAAATGAAATGACCACCTATTTAATATAGACTGATTTATGCATAAGGTGTTAAATATGAGACCAATGGTAACCACAAATCAAAAGCTTGTAATATATATTCCAAAAATCATGAGAAAAGAATCTAAGCACATCACTAAATAAAGCCATCAAACCACAGGGAAGACAGCAAGAGAAGAAAGGAACAAAGAAGAATTATACAAATAACTATAACAAAATGGCAATTGGTATGTACCTACCAATAGTAATTACTCTGAATGTAAATGGACTGAATTCCAATCAAAAGACATAGGGTGACTGAATGAATAAAAAAGCAAACCCATCTACATACTGTCTATAAGGGATTCACTTCTGACTTAAAGACACATGTAGATTGAAAGTGAAATAATGGAAAAAGATGTACCATGCAAATGGAAGCAAAAAGAAAGCTGGGGTGGGTAGCAATATTTATATCAGACAAAATAGACTTTAAAACAAAGAGTATAACAAGAGTCAAAGGACACTACATAATTATAAAGGGACAATTCAACAAAAGAATAAAATAATAGTAAAGAGTTGTGTACCCAATATGAAAGCATAAAAAATACATAAAATAACTATTAATAGACATAAAGAAAGGAACTGACAGTAATACAATAATAATAGTGGACTTTAACAGCTCACTTTTATCAGTGGATAGATCATCTAGACAGAAAATCAGCAAGGAAACAGTGGCTTTGAATAATACATTGGACCAGATGCAACTAATAGATATATTCAGACATTCCAACCAAAGATAGTGGAATATACAGTCTTCTCAAGTGCACATGGAACATTCTCCAAAACAGATCTCATGTTAAGCCACAAAACAAATCTCAGTGAACTCAGAGAGACTGAAATCATATCATGCATCTTTCTCAACCACAATGGTATGAAATTCAATCACAAGAAAAAATTCTTGAAAGGACACAAATAAACGGAAGCTAAATAACATGGTACTAAACAATGAGTGGATCAACCAAGAAATCAAAGAGGAATTCAAAAAATACATGGAAATGATCAGCATAAGGTGTTGTATGTAAGTGATGAATCACAAAATTCTACACCTGAAACTAATATTGTACTGTATGTTACTTAACTGGAATTTAAATAAAAACTTGAAAAAAGAAAAAAAAAAATACATGGAGATAAATGAAAATAAAAACACAATGGTCTAAAATCATTGGGATGCAATAAAAGTTGTTTTAAGAGAAAAGATTAAAGCCATACAAGCCTACTTCAAGAAGAAAGAAAAATCTCAAATAAACAACTTAACCTTACAACTAAAGGAGCTAGAAAATGGAGAAAAAGCGCAAAACCAGTGGAAGGTAGGAAATAACAAACAACAGAGCAGGGGCACCAGGGTGGCTCAGTCAGCTAAGGATCCAATTCTTGATTTCGGCTCAGGTCATGATCTGACAGCTGGTGAGTTCGAGCCCCACATTGGGCTCTGTGCTAACAGTGAAAATCCTGCTTGGGATTCTCTTTCTCTCTCTGCTCCTCCATTAATCATTCTCTCTCTCTCTCTCTCTCTCTCTCTCTCTCTCTCTCTCAAAAAATAAAAAAAAAATTAGAGCATAAATAAATGAAATAGAGACAAAAAAAATAGAACATATCAATGAAATCAGGAGCTAGGTCTTTGAAAAGATCAACAAATTAATAAACCTTTAATTACCCAGATTCACTGAAAAAAGGAGAGGACACAAATAAATAAAATCACAAATGAAGGAAGAGAAATAACAAATGATAGCACAGAAATACACAAGATATAAGAGAAAACTATGGAAAATTATATGGCAAAAAATTGGACAACTTAGAAGAGATAGATAAATCCCTAAACCACATAACCTTCTAATACTGAATCAGGAAAAAATAGAAAATTTGAAAAGACTGATTATTAGCAATGAAATTGACTCAACAATTTAAAAAAACAAAAACTTGCCAACAAATAAAAGTACAGAACCAGAGAGATTCAAAGGTAAATTCTACCAAACATTTAAAGAAGATTTAATCCCTATTTTTGTCAAACTAATCTAAAAAGTAGAAGAGGGAGAAAATTTCAAATTTATTTTATGAGACCAGCATTACCCAGATACCAAAAACCGATACTTTATAAAAAAAAAAGGCACTACAGGCTAATATTTCTGATAAACATAAACGCAAAAATCTTCAATAAAATATTAGCAAACTGAAGCCAACATTTAAAAAATCATTTACTGTGATTAAATGGGATTTATTCCATGGATGCACAGGTAATTCAACATTCACAATTCAAACATGATACATCACATTAGCCAGATAAAGGATACAACCATATAATCGTCTCAATAGATGTAGAAAAAAGCATTTGCCAAATAACCACATTCATTCATGATAAAATATCTCAACAAAGTAGGGTTACAGGAAATATACTTCAACATAATAAAAGCTGGAGGGGGGATGGGTGAGGAATGCATGAAAGAAGAGGATTTGGAGTACACTCATTACGATGAGCACTGAGAAATGTATAGAATTGCTGAATCACTATATTATACACCTGAAAATAATATAACACTGTATGTTTATACTTGAATTAAAAAAAAAATCTTAGTGAGCCTTTGGAGACATCCAAACAGCAAACTGTCATGAACTTACTGGATTTGGACACAGCATATTTAAATCCTCTAATAATGCTATTTGCCCTTATCTCTAATCACTAGAAGCTTTTAAAGGGTAATGATTACTGAGGACCATCATAATAATGAGTTTTAGTTATCTTTGATGCATACAGATACCAACATCTTTTTAAAGATCCCAATGTGCAGCCAGAGTTTAGAGCCACTCTTCTAGAATTTTACTTCCACAAACATCATAGTTTCATAGACATGTAGAATTTCAGACTCTTCCTCAGGCTGAGTGAATCTGAAGCTGCATTTTTAAGAGACTCTCAGATAATTTATAAGCCAAATAACATTTGAAAATCTGTCTCTAGAGCAGATGTTTGTTAATTCTTTCTTTAAAGGGCCAGAGAATGAATACGTCTTAGGCTCTGTGAGTTATGCTTTATGGGTTATCTGTCAGAACCTCTCCACTCTGTCATTTTATCTCTGTCAGAACCTCTCAACTCCATCATTGTAGAAAAAGCAGCCATAGACAATATGTAAGTGACATCTGTGGCTGTATTCCCATAAAAGTTTATTCATGGAAGGGTGCTTGGGTGGCTCGCAGGTTGGCCGACTGGAATCTGCCAAGAACTGTATCTGCTATTCCCAAAAGGTATTCTTGTCTGTGACAACAATAATACTATTTTGAAATATGCTACATTTTTAATGTACTTGTATTCACACAAAGTATCTCTCTACCTGAAAATATAGTTTCTCTTTTCTTTTTGATTATCAAATACAGAAAAACATTGATTTTTTTCTAAATTTAATCTCAAATGTAAGTGAAAACTTTTGTTGAATTACTTTCATAAAATGTGTGGTAACCAAAGAGTTTAAGTCTATTCCACACAAAATAATCAAAAAGATTAATTAAAGCATTAAGCAGATGAGATTTGAGATTTCTAAGAAGTGGATAAATGAAATTCTGGGAAGTCAAAACAGAAAAAAAATACATTTAATATGAAATAATATCCTGATTGAGAGCAATAAAATACATTTATATAATATGAATTAAAGATTCATGAAAAGCCAAGTCCTCTAAAAATAGAACTTGATTAAATAGAATATAGTGTTGAAAGAGATTAAAATAATAGCTACATAGTAAGTTTATTCATTTATTCTAGAAATAGTTATTTAATACCTAGTAAGTGCCAAGAATTATGCCGGATTTAGAGGATACAATGCCCCTATTCTTTTGAAGCTGTAATTTAGTAGGAAATACAGATTAGAAGAACAGCTATGAGGAGACAGTGTAATCTACATTATGATAGATGGATGTTCTATACATGGAAGGGCACATAGGAATGGTAAATAGCACACACTGGCAATATAACATATTTTTACTGAATATATCTCATGTTACTAGTTGTTCTTCCTTAATATTAGAGGTTTACTACTCAAATTAACAATTCTGAAATGCAGAAAATACTTTTTTATAGAATCAAGAAATATTATCAATAATTAGTGCAATGTCACAACTTCTTCCTCTGTCATCTGTAACCTGAATGGTTAAATGCTTTAACATTCCCATATACTTAAGGTTCTCTTTGTTAAAATTCTGGTTGGTTAAATTCAAAAATAACGTTGCCAAAACATTTGCTGATAAAATTGACAGGGCTGATTTATTTACTGAAAATATAACGGGCAGTAAAGAAATTCCATTTTCAGTTCACCATTGATTGATTTGCTTTCTAACTTTGTTGAGTCCATATATCATGACCCTATCCCATGTCAAAATAGTGACCTATTTTTTAATGTTACTTTCGCATTCATGTGTAGATGTTTTATATTCCATTATTATGCAGTTTGGTTGTATAACGACATTAGCAATAGGGTTTAAGAAGGCATGGCCATTACTTTAAACATACAGTGCTAAAGACAGAATGATTTAAAACTATTCAGGTGATAAAAATGGAGGTTGCTTAAGATGTAAAATGTTGGGAATTTTACATAATCTGTTGTAAAGACCCTCAGCTCCAAAATAAAGTGTTCATCAAATATTTAGTAAAAATGCTAAAATATAAAACCTTCCAGCATAAAATTAATCCCACTAGAGTATAATTTTATTTATTTGCTTGTTATTTTGGTATGTATTAGCCTCCTCAGTTATCTTAATATGATTTCTCATCTAATGCTTAGCTTTGGATTATTCTTGTCACTGAAGAGAAGCCTTGTAGGGAAACTGTTAGGGATTCCATTTGCTTTTTTAAAAGGTAAAGAATCCTTTGGCTTTGTCTTGTCCACAACTCAATCTCTAGCATGCTAACTTTCCCAAACCTGTGATAAGATTTTGGTTATTTGTTTAGATTTGTAAACAGAGGTCCAGATTGGATAGTAATGGCAATTGGTGTGTGTGTCTGTGTCTTTTCTGTGTGTGTGTGTGTGTGTGTGTGTGTGTGTGTGTGTGTGTGTGTTTTCAACACAAATTGGGACTCTTCTTCACAGTGAAGAATATAACAGTTGAATATAAATTATGATTATAAGAGCCTGAAGTATGTATGGTTTGTATGAAGAAGGTTTGGGGAGTAGGCAATCTGTTCAGTCTTCCTCAGAATGTTGTTTCTCTGTCCTGCCTGAAGGCCACTGGTAGTTGTATTATCCAATTTCTCATGGCCCATCTGCAACTGTGAAAGTCTTCTATGACATAATTTCCACTTCAGAGAACAGCACTCCTGGCTTTCCTCTTAAAGAAAAATTCTGGTGGCTCCCATGAAGAGGAAGTTCTATGATCTATGGGTGGGGTGATGGTGGAACAGCCTATGGAGGAAATATGGGGAGAAGTGGAACACCCTGAACTTCTGTAGTTGTCACAGAATTTTTTAGAACCACAAAAAAATAAATAAATAAAGCTATGAATTTCCTTTATTTGGTAGTTTATTAAATACATTCTAATGAATTCAACTTGTGTCCCAATACCTCTTTAAGACAGAGTTTAGATTTGTTATTAAACAAACGCAATTACTGGAAACACAAGATTAGGATTAACAACACTCAAATGTCAAAAGGGTGAAAACAAGTGGTGTAATTTCCTTATAAATCCCCTGGTCTATTTAGAGATCAGTATGAACACTGAAAATTAGAAGAAAGGATAAAACTCTCATTCTTTGCAACATTTTAATGGCAAAATATGGGAGATTAAAATTCTCATTAAAAACTAATTTTACATTTCTTAGTTTAAGCTACTCTGTGGGCATGGCAGGGAGGACACAGTCAACCCAATTTAAATATTGCTCAATTTTGTGTGATACTGCAATCTAAAGTGATTACAGGTTTGAAGTACAATAGAAATATGGATTAATTCTCCCTGCCTTATGATTGGCCAAATGATATTAAAACATTACTTCATTAAATTATATTAAACCATTACTTCCAGTATTTCCTAAGTGTTCAATCCATGTGTACTATTCTGAAATTGAATAGGGATGAACTCCGCTAATTATAAGTCTTTATAAAAACAGGGAGGTGGATTTTCTACATAGATAATCCAAGTTTCTATTAAAGAAACATATATTCTGTAGCCAAGGAATTTACATCAATAACCAAGGGAGTGAGACTCATTAGTGTGTTCTTATTAGAACAATTTGACTAAAACTTAACCAGGACCTTAGATTTCCATAACAAAGTGTTCCCTGATGTAGGTTGCTTAGGAGTGCAATAAAAATTATCTTGCAGATACAAGATAGATTGGAACCATTAAAACCTCATAAAACTTTGCAACTTTTTTGAAAAGCTAGGGAAATGAAGCCCAAAACAGTACCCATTTCTAGATGACACATAGATTTTTACTTAAACAACCTTTACAGTGTTCAAATGGTTAGTAAGGGACATGGCAGGTTGTAAGGTGACAATTTGAATAGTACACACTTTGCAAACTAGAAACCAAGTCCTCATAGCACCCACACCATATGGTCATAAATGAGAATGGGAAACTGTGTTTATAATGTTACCTTGAAATTATAGTACTTTGTATTTTCAGAGTGCAACCCTATCTAAATCATACAACACTGCTGTGAGACAGGTAAGTATTATTGTCTCTTTGCAGAGAAAAAAAGATGTTCCACAGATGTTCAGTGACTTGCCAGAAGCCATACTGCATTACAGCTGCCAAGCTGGGATCAGGCCCATGGAAGCCTTTGATTATCAGAATGTGCTCAGTAGAATCAAGAGAGCAGTTGAGCAACTATAACATCCTCCTTTTTGGCGTTTACATTTAAAGGTAGTTTTTTAGGCAGTTTCTATTAGGCAATAATACTAAGAAGGAAAGAAATGTAGGAAGAGTGGGGATATTTCTCAAATAAAAAAATTCCCTGCAACATATAAAGTATCCAAGGAACACTTGGAGGGCACAGCTTGATACTAAATGTTATACAATAATTATTTTCTAGTCATCTAATGCTGCATTACAGAGCATGCCAAAACGTATTGGCTTAAGACAATTGTTTTATTATATTAACAGTTTCTTTCTGTTAGCAATTGAGGATGGATTGGGCTGAACAGTTTTGGTTCAGGGTCTCACGTGCAGTTTTATTCTCACAGTGGTTGGAGCTGGAGTAGCTGAGAACTAGCCAGGCATTTGTCTCCCTTTATGTGGTCGCAGGGCTTTTCCATGGGTCTTTCCACATGGAATCTTTGGCATGGTAGCCTCAGAATAGTCAAAATCCTTATATGATGGCTTGGGGCTCCAAAAACAGTGTTCCAGCAAGTAAGGCATAAGTTGCATTGCTTCCTCTAACCTATCTTCAGAAGTCATGAAGTGTCACTTCTGCTGCTTAATGGTGGTTACAAGTGAGTCACAACCCATTTCCCAGCCCTCACCCCTGTTCAAGTAGAGGCATATATATAAGAGTTGATGGGAGCAATGCCAAGGCTGAAGAGTCTGTAGAATGAATGATATATGGCAGCCATATTTGTAAAATAAACTCCACTACATCTTACAGAAAAACAAGAGTCTTTTATAAGTGATGACAGAAAAGATTGAAGATGTTTCATGGGTCCATGGCTTTCATGTTCCACTGACAATGACAAATATATAACTGGAGGATCTTGCTCTTCAGGAAGTCTACGAGGATTCCTATTCCTGAACTATTCCTATGCCTATTCCTAAACTTCTTAGTTTATATGACTGTCCCAACATGAATGGGATGCTACATTACTTTGTGAAGATGATGATTCAAAGTGGATTATAGTGTGGGGGAGGGGGCAAGAGTTGAAAACAGGAAATAGTGTATTGGTTTAGGCTTGGCATTGATATTTACTTTGCAATAAAAGATAAGTTTAAAATGCAGAGAGAAAAAAGAAAACCAAAATTAGCCCTCTCTCCCCCATGGAAGTGTTACAATATGTATTTATATGGCATTCCACTGGATGTGAATTTCTGAATGTAATCTGCTATATACCAAATTTTACTTGGTCTCTATAACTTTGTCATAAATGGTAAAACTCAACTGACTAGTCCTCCTATTCCTTACAATTATCAGTTATTTAAAAGGTATGCAAAATTTTATAACAGTACATAGCAATTAGTAAGCACAAAGGAAGTGTTAGTTTCTATTTCTACATCATCATCACCATCACCCATGCTCTTTGGAAACGTCATTGATCCTTCAGTCCAATACAGGTCTTCCCATCACGTGCACTAGTTGTCCTCCACATGTTGCTGCTTATTAAAATTGTTTGCTTTTTTCTTCTGCTACATTAGACCCTTTGTGAAAATAAGGCCAGTATCTGCCTTATCTTCATTTTATTCCTAATGGATATATGGCACTTTTTAAACATCTTAGTGAAAATACACACCTTTTTTTTCTATTCCTCAAAGCATTAACAATCATGCTTTAAAATAATATTAAGAATCATAGTATATTAATGTAGTTTTCCACATTAATAAGATAAAAGGCATTATGTATACATGATCAGGTTGCACATAAATTGCAGAGGCTGACTCTAGAGGAATGATCTATGATAAATGTGATTTATGAAGCATCTCACTTGATGCTGGTAAAATATGAATGTCCAATGTTTTAGTTACCTGCACTCTACAGAGAATTTTATATGACTACTAAAATGGCTTAAATAACCTTTTAGTTTTTCAAGTCATAAAAACACATTCTGTCCCTGCAAATATAAATTATACAAATTTACTGTGATTCTGTGGGACAACAATCTTTTCAGGTCACTCCACTCATAATTACAACTAATTAAAATGTGCCAAAGAAAGGATAGAAATTTATCACTGCTCATTAAACCTGTAAAGACTGTGTTAATTAGATGTCAGGCTCAGTAACTCACACAAATGTTTGCTGCCAGTCTAATTTTAGAGAAAAAGGAAAGTGAAATGCAGAATATTCTAGATGGGAGTCTAAAGTTTTCAAAAATCAGTAGCTTTAGGAAGACAACAAGTTCGTAGCTTGTTTATGGATATCATTAACATCTGCCAGTAGCCTAAACAAAGAAAAAAAGTTAGTGTGATGTTTGTTGACTTTTAACTGATTTAAGGTTACAGTAACCCATAGGCAGGGCAATGAACAACCATGGCTCATTTGCCAGGATTTTAAGACTTTATGACTATTAAATATATTATGCTCCCTTAAATGCAGCAAGCTATTTTTAGGGTAATTAGAAAAATAGATGTTTTAATTAAAAATGTTTTTAATGCAACACATAGGTTACATTTTATATAGGACTCCATGCCAAATTCTTCTATAAAGAGTATGCTTTTTATGAATATCAAAGAATTGCATGAGAAAAGTAGAGCAAACTTGTTGGAGAACCAGGATTTGACTGTGAACAATGTGGCTATCATATAATATGCAAAATATAAAAGCATCCTTCCTGTTACCTAAAGAAGCAGGTGTAAGCTGTGTACCATTATGTGCAGGTCATGGAAGGATTCTAGAACTATGGATGTTTCAGGATTGAGATGGAGAGAACTGCCAAATTTTAGAATGTGATTAAGCACTGACGTATCTCTGCCTTCTTAGAGTCAAATTCCTTATATATTCCATCATAATTCTCTGACTTTTGTCTCATGCCTTATCAACTTATATCTTAAAGAATTTTTTTAAAAAACCCTCTTTTGATGTTACGTCAATAGAAATCTTAATGACAAGCTGTTTACGTGATAATTTTATTGACTTTCTGTTTTAAAAGGGTTTTTGTGCATGCTATTGCTGGCAAGAAAATCAAGGGCATCATACCACATCTACCAAAAATTTCTTTAAATCTCCTCTGAAAATATTCTGTCATCAAGAAGACTGGATTTGGGAATTCCAGGATTATCATACCCTTAAACTTGATAGAAGTGAATACTAAACCTTTCACATTTTAAACGAGTGTAAGACCTATGGGTGCAATTTTGTACTAAAAGATAGCAGAATACACCACCCTCAAGTATGTTGGCTTGTGAATATGTAAGATCGAGTTTATATACTTGTGGAACCCCATGTCACTCAACAGGATACTTATTTATTGCAGTATGGCCCTTACAGTTGAATTTTATAACCTAACTATGTTTAGTATATTTTTCACCAATTTGAGTGATACAGATATAGATATTATGAAGATTTTATCTTCTGTTTTTTCTTATGTGTTTGTCTAATTTTAATATGCCTACTTTCAAAATGACTTTAGTTCATGTTTCTCACATAATAATTACCTTTTAAAAATGTCTCAAGTATATATTAAGAACCAGTTAGTTCCCCTTTGTTTTAAAACCCTTTATCCTTTGAAATGATAGTTTCTTAAAGAAAAAAACGAAAAAGCAAAAGAGGTGTTAAACTGACAGTCATGGTATTTTTTTTAACTTAGTAATTTCTAGAAACTGTAAATAATTAGTCATCTAAATTTTCCTTTATTCCAGAAGTATAGCCATGTTTGTGGTTTTCTGATCTGATATGGTCTTTGTAAAGGTCACAGTGATACTCCTGATGATATATTCAATGGACCCTTAAATAATGAGAAACTTTATGTCCCTTTACTTGTCAGCATTATTCAATGTTGGAAATAGTATTTTCTTCATAAAATATTCTTTTATCTTAGCTAAATAATATCACCTTCTCTGTATGCTCTTCCTTGACCATTTTCTCCCAGTCTCAATTGCAGATTTCTCATATACACCTCCTATTTTTAGATGTCTCAAGACTCAGTACTGAGCATTTCTCCCTTAAAGTCTCTCCCTGGCAGTCCCATTATTCCCCATGGTTTTAACACTGTATCTTCCTTGTGAATTTCAAATGTAAACCTCATTAACAGCCCAGATTAATCTGAATATATCAAAACAACATATTCCAAGTGAAACCCATGCTCCAACACACCCTGCCTTTCCCTATTTCTGTAGGTGGTATAATTCACCCAGTTGCTTAAGCTCAAACCTTGGGATTCTGCTTAGATTGGTATTCCCTTGTTATCCATATATGAAACTTACCCCCAGAATATATACTAAATAGTCAATACATTACTCTCCATACAGTCTTCCATCACTCTAACAGAAACATCATTATTTCCCTAGATTACAGGAATATTTACAACTTTTAATCATTTGTTCATATAGTAAAAACTGACCAAAAATATTTTTAAAACATAATTTATTCTGGAAAGACCAAAACTAAGGAGGCAGAAAAATGATCAGTGTTTGCCAGGGGTTAATAGGGAGAGAGAGATGGATAAGCAAAGCATAGAGGAAATTATGTCACTTTGTCAAAATCCATACCACATAAACCAAGAATGAGCCTTAATGTAAACTATGGACTTTGGGTGATAATGACGTATCAATCAATGTAGGTTCATCAATTGAAACAATATACAACTCTAGCAGGAGATTTTGATACCTGGAGAGTCTCTATCTCTGTGGAGATAGAGCATATATGGGAACTCTATTTTCTGCTCACTTTTTCTGTGATTCTAAAAGTGATCTATAAAAATAAAAGTAATTAAAAAATCATACATAAAATCCTATTAACCACCGTTCTCACACACATCCCTATGTAAAAAAAAGTTTAATGGCTTTTAGCTATACTTAAAATAAAACCCAAACTCTATAGAATGGTGCAAGAGACTACAGGATCTGGCCCTGGTTAATCTCTTCAATTCAACTGATATTATACAGTTTTCATTGTTGCTTGCCTATACATTTTTTTTAACTTTTTGGAATGTTATTTCCCAAAGAGTTTGCAAGAGGTTTGTTAAGAGAATGTGTACACCTGCATGACATGCATTCTTGTCAAGAAATGAAGCATTTCTATCACAACAGAAAGTTCTCCTTTGTCCCTTCCCAGTCAATGTTTTAAATTGCCTTCACCAAATATATGTTTTTGACTGCTTTTGGCCTTAGTATAAGTGGTATACCCTCAAGTTTGGTTTCTTGTCTACAATATTCTATCTGTGAGAATTTTCTATGATGTTATGTGTATTTGGGCCCTAGATAAGTGTATTCATTGTACAAATACTGTGTTTTGTTTGTTTATTCATTCTCCCAATAAGGGAAATACGGATTGTATCCAGCTTGGGGCTATTACACATTAAATTGCCATAAACAGTTTTGTACAAGATTTCCATGGACATGCTATTCATTCCTCTTGAATAAATATGTGGGAGTGAAATATTATAATTATATACTATTTTTGTTTTTAATAAATATTGCCAATATATATAGGCCATTTGTATATGTGTGAAAAGCGTCTATTCAAGTCTTTTATATATGTTTAATGTATTGAGGTGTGTGTGTGTGTGTGTGTGTGTGTGTGTGTGTGTGAAAGAGAGAGAGAGAGAGAGAACAGACTGAAAAAAAATATTTTCCAAAGTGATTATCTCATTTTATATACTCATGAGCAACAGATGAGAATTCAGATTGCTCTACATCCTGACCAACATAATTGTTATTTAGTCATTGTTTATGTGTGTCAAATACAGGTTTTGTGAGTATTTTCGCATAGTATGTAGTCTCTTCATTTTCTTAATGGTGTCTTTTGATAAATATAAACTTTTAATTTGATAAAATCTAACTCTTATTTTTCTCTTTGATGATTGTTGCTGTCAGTGACCTGTCTCAGGTGACGAAAATATTTACCTTAGTTTATTCTAGACATTTTATTGTTTTATCATCTATATTTAGTTCTGTCATTTTTTTTACAAATAATATTTGCATGTAGATTGAAGTGGGTTCGAGTTTCTCAGTTAAATCTGTATGTGTATCCAATTTACCACTTTAAATTTAATTTACTGTTGCTCATTTCATCACTGAATTTACCATTAACAATGATATTACCTGTAAGTTTTTGTGGGTGCTCTTGATAAAACTGAAACAGTTCTTTTGTTTTCCTAATTTGCTTAGAACTTTTTTCTAATTGAAAGAGTATTAAATTTTTATAAAATGCCTTTTCCATACCAACAGAAATGATCAATCATTTAATATGGTGGATTATCTTAATAGATTTCTGAAGCTAACTCTGTGTTACTGGAACAATCCCATAGTCACTACATACATATATTTATATAAGCTATGTGTATGTGTGCACATATGTGAGCACATGCACGCACACATTCTTTTTACGTGTTCTTGCTTCAAATTACTAACATATCTAATTTGATTTGTTATGTATATTTATGTTCATATTCATAAGTATTATAGGTCTATAATTTTTTCAGATAATGACCTATCTGCTTCCATTATGAGAGTTACATTGGATTCATAAAATAAATAGAAAGTGTTCCCTTCTCTTAAAACTTTTGTGCAACATGGTATTATGTCCTCATCAAGTGTTTGAGAAAATTCATTGTGAAGCCATTTAGGCCTGGAGTTGCCTTTGTAAATTTTTATTATGATTTCAATTAAAATATATAATCATATATTCAGATTCTCTATTTGCTTTGAAATCTTAAAATATATATATATATATCTTATATATTTTTATATATTTTTATATTATATAGTTTATATATATATATGTATTTTATATTATATATTTTATTTTAGGGGTACCTGGGTGGCTCAGCGTCTGACCCTTGATTTTGGCTCAGGTCAGGATCTCACAGTTGTGAGACTGAGCCCCATGTCAGGCACTGCCTGCTTAAGATTGTTTCTCCCTCTTCCTGTGCTCCTCCCTCTCTCTCTCTCAAAAAAAAATAATAATTAAAATATTTTTTAATTTCAAATACTTTGTCCATTTCATGTAAGCTGTAAACTTATTTGTATAATGTGCATAATGTTCTTTTATTGTGCTTTTAATGTCTATAGGCTCTGTGGTGATGTCCTTTAAATATTTCTTGATATTGGCAATTTGTATTCTCACTCGTTTCTTCTTGATTAGAGCTGTTAGAGAGTCATAATTTATTTTCCAAGAAACATCTTTGCATTTATCTACAAATATCCTTATTTCATGTTAATTTATGAATGTTATTTTCATCAAATCCATAATTCTAGAAAGGCAGGGTGTTTATACCTATTTTTTTTACTTTTGTATTCATTATTTCTGATAATGTATTATTCACATCTTTGTTTCTATCTTTTTCAAAGATTTAACTTTGATTTTTACCCTTTTTAACTAGTATATAATACTCAAGAGTGGTTTGCTTTGTATTTTTGTTTGGTATTTAATTTTTCAGCATAAAATATGTATTTTTGTCTTCATATTTAGAAAATTTTAAGTCATTATTTCTTCAAATATTTATTTTTTCTGCCCAATTATCTCTCTTTTCCTTCCAGGAATTAAATTATATAGATGTTAGGATGCTTAATACCTCTCCACAGGTCAAAAGAGTTCTGCTAGCTTTTTTCAGTGTATTTCCTCTCCCATTGTTAAGATGGTTTTTATTCATAACTATTCAGGTTTACTGCTCTGCTCTTCTAACATCTCCAATCCTCCCTTAAGGTCATTTACATTTTTAAAAATGCTGCTCTGTTCAGTTTTAGAATTTTGATTTGGTCCCTTTTCATATCTGCCATTTCTCTGAGTTTTGATTTGTTCATTTGTTCATTCCTTGAATGTATTTTTAAAAGCTTCTCTAAAATCTTCAAATGCTAATTCCAAATTCTTTACTATATTTTAGTAGGTTTAAATTGATTTTTCTCTTGAATATGGGACACATGTTAATATTTCCATGAATATTTAGTAATTTATTGTTATATTATTAAATATTTTGAATGATACATTTTTTAAGACATTGAGTTCTGTGTTTTCCCTCTGAAATTCTGTCTCCCCTGTGGTAGGCAGCAGCTGATACATCTAAAAATTTTTACAGTTTACTAGTTATTGATTGTCACAGGATCCTCAGTCTCTTCTGTGCATATGTAGTTCATTTGATGGCCAAAGATTTGGAGTAGAATTTAAAAACAGATTTAGGGATTTGCCCCTTTGCAGTTCCTTGCTTTCCAATATTTGGTACCTTACTGTTCAGTTTCCATGACAAATCTAAACTCCATCCTCTGATCCTTTAAACTAGTAAGACTGCACTTTAATGTTTAAATTCCTGTCACCTTGCTGTATGCAAACTGGAACATTTCAAATGGAAAGCATTATAGTCACCTAGTCCACTTCCTCTGACTCAAGGATCAACTCTTAACTTTTTGCCTCCTTCTGGCCATTTTTAGTTCTCCTTCAAAAGTAAGCTTTTAATATTTTTCCAGAATTTTAAAACTTATGAGAGTTTCAAAAGAGCTGTTTACCATTCTATAATTTGTAAGTTCGTTATATTGATTTGTCTCATACAACAAAAATGTAAGCTACATAAGGACATGAACTCCATTTTCCTTTTCTACACTGAATCTTTAGTAGTTACTGTATGTGTGTGATTCTTAACTTTTATGCATTATCATACTTTATCCTTTCAAAAATATCAGGAGACAGGTATTATATTTATGACCACTTTAATATGGTAAAAATGAAGTATGATTAACATCAGAGATCACAGTTCCCCTAATAACAGACTGGGAAAAATTACAGTCTATCATTGATTGTTTCTGATTATTATCATATGACGTTTGATATGTTATTGCTCATTGTGGGGAATATTTAATAAAGGCTTATAAATCTCAATAGCTTTTATCATTATTTATTAATTGGAACTTATTAGCAATGTCATAAAAACGAAAAAGGAAAGATTGCTGCATTGGATATGTTGAAGAAAATTCGTATCTTATATGATCCTTGGATGTTTTCTAAACAATGTTAGAGAAACACTTGAAATGCATCTTACCAAACACAATTATCTTAACTTGAAAAATATAACTACTGTATTGCTTATTCTTTTGTTTTTCTGAATGATGCTTCACGTGAGAGACCTTGGAAGATGGTGAAATGTTATGAGGATTTAAATTATATACTGAATTTCTTGCTATGCTGCCTACAGAGCAAAAAAAAAAAAAAACATAAAAACTATTTACTCAGTCCATGCATACTATCTACTAAAGTTAGCTCTTATCACGGTACATGGGGCATATAAAATTATGTGGCAAATTGAGAGAAACAAAAAATAAGCAAAAAGAAACAGAGATAAATAGGACAAAGATATCATAAACTGATTTACTAATAAAGAAAAAAGAGAGTGAAATAGATACTTCCAGACCAAGTCTGTTTTTTGGCTCATGAATGTTAGATTCTCTTGGACATGCATATCTATTCTTCAGTATGTGTGTGTTACATGGTTTGTGTATTAGTGTTTCTCTGAGAGGATGAATTTCTTTCCAAACACCAACTGTTATCAGTTAATACTGCTGTCTAATAAACCACAAAAACTTATTGTCCAAAACTTATTGTCTTAGAATATCTATAGTTAATTATTCCTCACAATATTATTTTCAGCTGTTTGCCCATTCCTGTGCTGATTTCACCCAGGTCCACTTTTTGTGGCTATAACTAGCCCAAGATTCAGCTAGATTGGAGGGCCAAGATGGCTTAATTTGTAGGTCTGGTTCTAGGTGTTGGCTACAGGCTAGAGAGGCTCAGTTATTCTCCACATGGCTTCTCATCCTCAAGTAGGGTTGCCTGCTTCTCTAAATAGGTATGTCAGGGAGCAAACATCAATGATGTAAGAGCCTTTGAGGCTTAGAAACTAGAAGTTGTAAAATGTCACTTCTGCCACATATTGTCAAAGTAAGTTAGAAAATAACCCCATATGAAACAAGAAGTGGAATTAAAGATGGGAAGAGCCGAAAATAAAATACTTTATGGCTATATTTAATCTATCACAAATCATCATTTAGCCGCAATTACATCCATTGTTCCCAATGGAAAATATATCCACTCCACCAAACTGAATCTTATTTGACATCAAGTCAAATTCCAGTATCTTGTTATCTGCATATGGGCCAAATACAGAAGAAGCTCCTTGGGTACAGGTACACAGATCCAGAGAACTGTAAATATAAAAGAACTCCCCACTCCAAACACAGAGGGGGGGGCAAACATTTGGGAGGCCTGGGTAGGATGACAGCAATAAGCAATCCCATTTAAAAATGGAAGAAGGAGAAGCATACAGCAGTCATTAGGTTATAATTCCAAAAATGTGTTCAAGAACATGTCAACCCTCCTCCAGGGGCAGGGAATGTTTCTTGAGGAGGGTATGACTTCTGTTCCAAGTTATGGCTTCCTAATCCATATTCATCCTCAGCTCTTGGCTCTGTATTCTGAGCTTTTGGCTCCACCCTTTGAAGTCACATTTCCTTTGCAGGAAGAAGGACTAAACCACTGTAAATGTCCAAGATTTAGAGATATAAAGAATTTTCATCTTGCTTTCTGCTTTTAAAAAGCTGAGATCCCCTTTGGTTTTCACCTTTTTCTTTTTTAACCCAATCTAGTGGTGTTTTTTATTGGTATAACTCCCTTAAAAATGTTGTAACATATTTTCTGACCACAGTTATGGTCTCTTACCCAAAAGCAAAATCCCTAACTTTTCTGGAGACACCAAGTGAGGTTTTGAAATGTATGAGAGGCCGTGGGCATAAATTTCCTAAAATTCCTTAAGCCCCCATTTTTTTCTTGCTGAATTTAACAGGCACCATCTTACATCTCTCAGAGACATTACCAAAGGGTATTAAAGTCATACTTTTGATCTAATCTTTAGGTCTGGTTTCAAAATAAGAATTGTTTTCTCTAATCAGAGACTATAAGTAAGTAATGTTTCTGTTTTTAATCCTGTAAATTCTCTCAATTCCCCCCTAAATTTTGCTTTCAACTGAACACTCTTTAGGTCATCTCTCTTTTGTTTCAACACACGTTGTTCTAAAACTGTATGGTGACATTTTTATTAATTTGCATGAAAATCTCCTAAACCAGATCTACAAGGGGATTCCCTTAACTTTCTGTCTTCCTAATTACTTATGGTAAATGTTTTGCCAATTGTTCTTCAGTTATATAACATGAGTCCCCCCTTCTTCAACTTGTAAGAGCAGTTATAACTCTGCTTTTTGAGGCTCTGCTTGTGGACTCATCACCCTTCGAACTCTGGTCACCACAGTGCTTGAAAGCCAAGGAGGCACGTTTAGCTTTTTGTTTAGAAATACCTACTTCCAGACACCAATTCTTCTTTTAAAATAATGGAAAATTATTATTTCCCATAATTTTCAGGGTTAGCTAGATAGTTCCTACACTGGTTTCATCTGGGCTCCCTCATAAAGCCACATTTAACTGAACAATCACCTGGACTAGATTTCAGAATCTTAGAATTTCATTTCTACTAAAACCTCAGAAACAAAATCACAACCATAAAATGTTATGTACAAAAGATACCATAAATTTAACATTAAAATATTCATCCTGAAAATGAGGAAAAAGAGGTCTGGAAGGCAATTTTATGTATATTGTTAAATGAAATATTCTTGAAAACATAAAGTCTCTGAAGTGAGAAAAATTGACCAAGAAAAAAAGAATCATAGTGTGAAGTTATGTGCATTAAAAACAAAAAAACAGGGCTCCTGGGTGTCCTAGTCAGTTTAGTGGCCAATTCTTAATTTCAGCTTAGGTCATTATCCCAGGGTCTTGGGATCAAGACCCACATCAGGCTCTGCACTGAGCATCGAGCCTGTTTGAGATTCTCTCTCATTCTCTCTCTCTGCCCCTCTCCCCAACTTGTGTGTGCTCTCTGTCTCTCAAATGACAAAACAAAACAAAACAAAAACAAAGGACAGTAAAATGTATAAAAGTATATATTATGAAAATATTCAGAAATAACTTACTTGTAACCTAATATGTACTAAAATTTACCTAACCATTGGGAAAGAAGAAAGTATTAGGAATGTATGAAGGAAAGTTGTAATAGCAGTCTTTTATATTCCAAGTCAAATCTAATAAAAATGCCTAATTGAAAGGTTGGTAATGTGTGATCACTGAGATACATATGATATTAATTCAGTGAAACCTAGCATTTAGCTTCAGGGATTTTCAGCTACAGATTGATTATTGATAACCTATACATAATAGTCCATGTGGGATCATAGACTTCATAGTTTCATTTCCCAAAATGGTGATATGGTTGGAGTGGTATTTTCCCATTTAATTCATTACAGCTAAAGAATTAGAGTGTATGTATTCAGCTACTTAATGAGGCATTTTAAATACATTTTCTCATTTCTGTTTATTTTTAACCTTCTCTGAGAAAATAAATGGTCAAGCAGAGATTCCTTTGCAAATATACACATTTAAGGGAAGCAGATTTGTGAGTATATGCTTACTATTTTCCCATGCTCCAAATCCATCAAAGAGAAAGGAAAAAAAAAGTAGCATAATGAAGTTTTCCTGAGTGACTTTATCAGGCACTGCATTGGGATGGGGAAGTGATGATGTTCCACTCATTCTAAAGCCATAAATTATTTATTTGTTTTGGATGTCTTTAAAGGAAAATTTCCAAAGGGAAGAAACCAGATGCAGACTTAAAGAAAAGACATACCAATGTCCATGTCCTCCAGGCATATATAATGGAGTCTTTTCTATTAGGAAGTAACACTACAAAAAGTTGGCAATTATGAAGGCATATCAGGCCTAATTTCTTATCCCTCAGGTTTATGTAGCAGTTTTTCTCTCAATACCTGTGAAAATTTAGACAGTTTCTAGGACTAAGACTTTATTCAAGACTATGTAATAGAGGTCAATATTATTGTAATAGGAGAGATAAATTGAACTCAACACAAAAGGCAACAAAAAGGCAGGAGAGTTTTCAATCATGGAGTGAGATAGTGGAAAAGTACTAGAAAACCCTGGGGTCAGGGGCGTGGGTACTGGCCAAGGTGATCAGGCCATCTATACTTGCTAATTGGTGCTTTCTGAAGTTAGGCTCCTGCTCTCCCACAGATTGGGAGATGGTGTCCCTGTGGTTCTTAATAATAGTTCAAAAGGATGGCTCCCAGGTTCTTGAGAAAGACAGTCTGGGTTACAAAACTGGCAAGAAGATGGGAGAAGATTTACATCTCAAAGGGGGCAGATCTGAAATAATTTACACTTTCAAGTTTTGTTTTGTTTTTTTAATTTTTTTTCAACGTTTTTTATTTATTTTTGGGACAGAGAGAGACAGAGCATGAACAGGGGAGGGGCAGAGAGAGAGGGAGACACAGAATGGGAAACAGGCTCCAGGCTCTGAGCCATCAGCCCAGAGCCTGACGCGGGGCTCGAACTCACGGACCACGAGATCGTGACCTGGCTGAAGTCGGACGCTTAACAGACTGCGCCACCCAGGCGTCCCTCAAGTTTTGTTTGTTTTAAACAAATGCTCTAAGAAAATGGGAAGTCAGGGGCTTACACTTGGAAAGAAATGTGTCTAAAACTCAGTTTAGTCAAGCTGAGGGAAATGTTAAGGCCATTGTGGTCAGTACGTATGTTAGACATATTCTTTATATTTGCTTTTCTGAAAAGAAAATATATTTAGATATTTCATCAGATTACTGAGAATTTCAAATGATGCACGTATCTTCAACTTAAATCCCTTCTCTGTTCAAACAGCTTCCTTATGAATGTTTTACCAAAATTCTAAATTTGTGATTACAATTTAACTTATATCTCACCTCTAATGTCTTCTCTAGATTTCTTTAACTAGGTAAACATCAATACTATTTTCTTGACTTTTTGGAGTCAAAAGCTCAAAGTCAGTTTTGATTTCTTTTCTCAAACCTATCACTATCTCAACTTTTTCCCCTTAATTATTTTACAATTCACATAATTGTAAAGATCACAGTGCTTCACTGATCTAGTGCCCCTTTTTTTCTATTTTGATGTCATTACCTTAATTCAGATTCTATTACCCCTACAGGATCTAGAAAACAGGTTTCTTTCATTCTTGATGTCTCAATCTATTTTACCAACATTATATGTTAAATTTGTTAAATGTCATATCTGATATTATCACTTTCTTATTCAAAGCATTTGATGTTTTTTTTAATATAATCATTTACTAATTTATATATACCATGTAGCTTTAAAAAATGTTATTTTCTATTATTGTGATTTTTTTCTCCCTCTTTCCTTCTTTTCTTTCCAGAACTGTTATCACTGCCTTTTGTACCTGTCTCACATAGTGTATTCTGGGAAACAAATCTGATAAAAGAGATGAGATCTGGTCCTGTCACCTTATGGTTTAGCTGAGAAGGCAATTAAAATAAGGCTTAAAACAAAGTGTAAGTGCTGAGACAGTGAAAGCACAGGTGTCAAAGTAGTATTTTGCCTAGTTAAATATGGAGTTTAAGGCAAACCTCCCTGAGAACTGATTCTGAATTAGACCTGAAGAATGATTAATGATTATTCAAATAATGAGGAAAAGGAATGAGGAAGAGGATTCCAGTAGAAAAGCCTATGGATCATAAGTGACAGGTCATAGGGAAAAAAGAGAATAAAGTATTAACCCAGAAATATTTGTGTAACTCTCTCTCACTGGAAGGGAGAGAAGTGAGAGAAGAGGCTTAAGTGATATACAGGAACCAGATAACAGAGGACTTACTAAGCCATTATCTAGACTTTTGGGTTTTACGTTTAAGTGAAATGAGGAATAAATGAAATATTTTAAATAAATGAGTCACATGATCACATCTGTATCTATGACAGAACCCAATGATGAATGGGTTTTGTATCAATCATACAAAAGGTACAAAATCCAGCTAGCAGTCCATACTCCCCCACAAAAGATGCTGGTCACCCATATTTGGGTGGAAGTTACAAGGATCCAGTGAAGTAGACCATATGTGGAAAATGTATTAAAGGTGGAATGGATAAAACTTGCTAATAGTTTGATCACCTGGAAGATGGAGAAGAAAGAGTATTAGGATTGCCTGTAGAGCAGCTATGAGTCTCTGTGGTCTCATTTACTTAGAAGGCAATAATTAGAGAACAACTAGATAATGACAATGATAATAATTCAGTTTTAGGCATGTTGATTTTGAGGTACTTATTTGACATTCTAATATTTTCTTATGACTGTGTCTCAGGAGAGTTTTCAATTAAAAATATAAATTAGGGAAAATGTACATAAATAATCCTTTTAGAGTATATATATATAGAAGGAATACTGGGCCCATGGATATTTAAAAGTTAAAGAAAGTAACCTTTATAGAGAAATATGCAGAATGGCCAGATATGCATATAGAAAAATAAGAGAAGGGTATGTTGTCAAAGACAAAGAAGGGAGTGATCAAAAAATGTCAAGGTTGATAAAGGAACAATGAGGGCAGGTTATGGCAGAGGACAATTGGATTTAGGGGCACAAAGGAACTTATTGCTGTAGTAGAAATGTCTTATATCTTAACTGTGGTGACGGCTGGTACATGAGTTTCTAAATTTATCAAAACTCATCAGCTTTTATACTTAACATCTATACATTTTATGTAAATCTTAGCTCAATGAAAAAATTTAAATAGTTCTTAAAAGAATTTTTGTATCCATTTTCTGTACTGTGTAGTTCTGGCATGTTCAAAACATAGCATTTTCCCCCCAAATTTGCAATTACACTATGCAGCCCTTCCTTTCTTGCTCTTCCTTAATGCTTTCTTCATGTTTCCTACTCCTCTATTTTTGCAAAGTCAATCTAGGGAGAGATTTTTTTATTAGTCAATTGGGAAAAAAAGCTCTTCTTGCCAAATAATTGGGGAAAAAATCCTTGAAAAGAAAGAAAAAAGTAACCCCAATCTAAGAAATTTCCTGGTTTCATTACTCTGACGTATTTCCTAAACATATCACAAGAAATTACACTTCAAAGTATCCTATGTTAGTTTTTACTTTTAATTCTCCAAGATCCAGTTGGTGTAGTTAGGGCATAGTTGAAGAAATATTGACTCAATTGACCTTGTTAAAAACTTAATTTTAATTTATCAATTATATTCAGGAAAACTTAAACATGGAATCTGTTTTCTGAAATAATATTTTTCATCATTAGTTGCTTTGTCTTTAGTTATATATATCACTCTGAGCCCTTTAAAAACACACATTATCTAATTACCCATAATGATCAAATGATGCATTCTTTCAAAAAGTGAATATTACAATTACTTCCATATAATTTTCTGCTTCCTTTAGAATGCATATGCCACATTTTTGAGTAACAATAGTTATTTTTAAGAATAATATCTATATCTGTGTGTACTAACTTGTCTCTTCTCAAAGTGTGCATTTTCCATAAAGCCTATCTACCTAAATTAGTCAAGTTCTATATGAAAAAAAAAAAGAAAAACTTGAAGAATAATACCAAGTAATTTAAATCATTCTGTCTTTCATAGTTTATCTATATTCATACAGTGGCATTAACAGAGATCCATAAATACTAGGAAATCCTACCGAACAGCTGGGGTTTTAAAGTACAGTGTCTTTTTCATAGGAATGAAAATGCCTCCCTAAATCCTTAAATGGGCTTTAATTATGCTTTTATTCTAAACTCTTTGTGCAAAAAAGGGGGCAATGAATCCTTTCCAGCCAACTCAAATTAACACTTTCCAAGATTCATACTAACGTTTATGTGATCAAAGAAAGAGCATAAAGGAATTACCATTGTAAGGAGAAAATGGCAGACATGAGAGATGTGAGAGATGAGTATTTCAAAGACTATCTTTTAAGTGTTTTGGAGGAGATGTTAAGATAGCAGAGTAGTAAGTAGGAGGACCTTATGCTTGCCTCATCTCTTGAACACAGCTGGATAAATACCACATGATTCTGAACATCCAGGAAATCAATCTAAGGACTGAAAGAACAAGTGCACAACTAGAGGAAGGAAAAAAAAAGTCACATCATGGAAGGTAGAAAGTGCAGAGATGTGATTTGGGGGAGAAAAGAATAGCCAGTGCTGCAGAGGAGAGGAGCCCTCATCAGGGGGAGAGGAGAGAGAGAGCGAGCAAGTGAGCGAGTGAGTAGGGTGCAGGGCATTGCACAAGAAAAACACTTCCCCAAAACCAATGATGGGGAAAATGAAAGGGGCTGGTAATCACAAATTTTCACAAAAATCAGAGCTCAACGTCTGAAGATTTAGAAGTCTGCACCATTTCAAGGGAAGTCTGGTGGGCACAGAGGTGCTCCTATGGAGGAGGAGGACAGAGGCCTAGAAGTGGAAAGCATGGTCTGAGGATACCCTGGGTCACACTGAGAAAGACAGCTCCTCTTCTTGGAGTGCATTTGGGAGAGGTGGCACTGCCTCTCCAGGGATCAATGAGTCAGTGGGCACCAATAAGCTGCTCTGTTCATTAGCATAGGAGCAGAGGCAGCTTCTAAGGGTAGCTAATCTGGATACAAGCTTTATGCTATACTTTGCCATAAACTCCAAGCCTCTGCACTCTTCTTGGACAAACCAGAACCAGACACAGGATGGCAAGACCACCCCCCCTCCCCAGAGGATCCGTGCAGGTATGTGCTACGCCAAGTGCCTAAATTCTGGAGTTCTGAAACACCACCAGCACACCTGAGATGAGACACAGGAGCACAGACAGCTCAGACATAGACAGGTTGAAGGCAGGGATCGGAGAGAAGCCTAGAACACATGAAGGGAAATTGTCCGCTCTTCTTTGAGGGCATAAAGCAGTGGGCACAAACTTCTCCCAGCCGGAGAAGAAAGGCAGCTGATGCCATTTTCTCCCCACCCTGTAGCATGGACAGACTTCAGTGAGCAGCACAACACCCACAGTGGAGGTTTAAGCCCCTTATACCAAGCCCACCTCCTTGCCCTCTGTAGGCAGGGGTTTTTTCACTAGGGCAAGTGAGACTGAAAGAGCAGCAGCATGCTCCTCCCCCAGATGACAAACACACACACACACACACACACACACACACACACACACACACCACAGCCTCCAAGTCCATGGACCATAGAGTCCTGCAAAGCTTCATCACTAGGGAAAACAGGATCTAATCTCTTTTAAAAAAGCAGACCAAAACACACCTACTTAACACTCACCATACAGTGGACAAGGTCCAAATACTCCCCACTGCAGGCAAGGAAAAACTCTGCAGAGGACGGACCTGAGGAGTAAAGCAGTCAAAACATAATATCAGAGTGCACACAGCATATTCCAAAAACACTTTCTGAAGTGTCAGGCCCTGGACTATATACTATATATGACTTTTTTTTTTTAAGTACATGATCTCTTCTTAACATAGCAGGAAACATAACAGGCTTTCCTAATACACACAAGACACAGACTTAGACTAAATGCCAAGGTGGAGGAATTCATCAGAAAAGAAGGAACAAGAGGAGGTCAAGACCAGTGAGCTAACAAAAACAGATATAAGCAATATGCTTAAACCATAATTTAAAACAACATAAGGATACTAGGTGGGCTTAAGAAAAGCATGGAAGAAACCAGAGGGACCATTACCACAGAGATAAAAGACCTAAAACTTAGTTAGGCTGAAATAAAAAATGCTATAGCAAAGATGCACAACCAAATGGATGTAATGACCTCAAGGATGTTAGAAATAGGAGAATGAATCAAAAAAAAAAAAAAAGGAAATGAACCAAATAAATAAAATCACAAACGAAACACAAGCAATCACAACCTACACCACAGAAACACAAACAATTATAAGCAATATTATGAGCAATTATATGCCAGAAATTGGGCAATCTGGAAGAACTAGAAAAATTCTTGGAAACATATAAACTACCACAACTGAAAAAAAGGAAGAAATACAATTTGAACAGACCCATAGCCATTAAAGATTGAATCAGTAATCAAAAATATCCTAACAGAGTGGAATTCTACCAAACATTTAAAGAAGAGTTAACACCTATTCTTTTTGAAGCTGCTCCAAAAAATAGAAATGGAAAGAAAACTCCCAAAATCATTCTACAAGGCAGCATCACCTTGATTCTAAAACTAGACAAACACCCCCTAAAAAGGTGCAGGGGGGTGGCAAATATATACAGCCCAATTTCCTGTTGAATATGGATGCAAAATTCTCAACAAGATACTAGCAAACCAAATTCAATAATACATTAGAAGAATTATTCACTATGACAATGGGGATTTATTCCTGGGCTGCAGGGCTGGCTCAATATCCACAAATCAATCAACATGATACATTACATTAATTAAAGGATAAGAATCACATGATCCTCTCAATGGATTCAGAAAAAGCATTTGACAAAATACAGCATCATTTCTTGTTAAAAATCCTCAAGAAAGTAGGGATAGAAAGAAAATACTTCAACATCATAAAGGTCATATATGAAAGACCCACAGATAATATCATCCTCAATGGGGAAAAACTGAGAGTTCTTCCCCTAAGGTTAGGAACAGGACAGAGATGTCCACTTGCACCACTGTTGTTTAACATACTGTTGGAAGTCCTAGCCTCAGAAATCAGAAAATGAAAGGAAATAAAAGACATTCAAATTGGAAGGAAAAAGTCAAACCTTCACTCTTCACAGAAGACATGGTACTCTACATGGAAAACCCAAAAGATTCCACCAAAAAACTGTTAGAACTAAAACATGAATTCAGCGAAGTCACAGGATATAAAACCAATGTACAGAAATCTGTGTACACCAATAATGAAGCAGCAAAAAGAGAAATCAAGGAATCAATCCCATTTACAATTGCACTGAAAATCATAAAAAAACTTTACCAAATAAACAAAGAGGTAAAAGATATATATATGCTGAAAACTATACATAGCTTATTAAAGAAATTGAAGAAGACACAAAGAAATGGAAAAACATTCCATACTCATGGATTGGAAGAACTCATATTGTTAAAATGTTGACACTACCCCAAACAATCTACACATTCAATGCAATCCCTTGTCAAAATAACACCAGTATTCTTCACAGAGCTAGAACAATTTTAAAATTTTTATAGAACCAGAAAAGACCTAGAATAGCCAAAAGAAAACCAAAGCTGTAGGCATCATGATTCCACACTTCAAGCTGTATTACAAAGCTGTAATCACCAAGACAATATAGTACTGGCAGAAAAAAAGACACATAGGTCAATGGAACAAAATAGAGAACTCAGAAATGGACTCACAAATGTATGGCCAACTAATCTTTGACAAATTAGGAAAGAATACCCAAAGTAAAAAAGTCGCTTCAGCAAATGGTGATGAGAACTGGACAACAACATGTAGAAGATGAACCCAGACCACTTTCTTACACCATAGACAAAACAACCTCAAACTGGATGAAAGACCTAAATGTAAGAAAGGAAACCACCAAAATCCTAGAGGAGAAAACAGGCAACAACCTCTTAGATCTCAGCCATAGCAACTTCTTACTAGACATATCTCTGGACATAATGGAGACAAAAGCAAAAATGAACTTTTGGGATTTCATCAAGATAAAAAGTGTATGCACAGTGAAGGAAACAATAAAACTAAAAGACAATCTATGGAATGGGAGAAGATATGTGCAAATGATATATCAGTTAAAGGGTTAGTATCAAAAGTGCATAAAAATTTAGCAAACTCAACACCCAGTAAAACAAATAATCCAGTGAAGAAATGGGCAAAAGACATGAACAGGCACTTTTCAAAAGACGACATCCAGATGGCTAACAGACACATGAAAAAATGCTCAACATCACTCTTCGTCAGGGGAATACAGCTCAAAACCACAATGAGACACCACCTCACCCCTGTCAGAAGGGTTAAAATTAATAACTCAGGAAACAGATGTTGGCAAGGATGCAGAGAAAGGGGAACAGTCTTGCACTGATGGTGGAAATGCAAACTGGTGCAGCCACTCTGGAAAACAGGATGGAGATTCCTCAAAAAATTAAAAATAGAACCACCCTATGACCTAGCAATTGCACTACTAGGTATTTATCCAAAGAATACAAAAATGTTGATTTGAAGGGGCACATGACCCCAATGTTTAGAACAACACAATCAACAATAGCCAAAATATGGAAAGGGTCCAACTGTCCATCAACTGATAAAGGAACAAAGAAGAAGTGATAGATATATATACAATGGAATATTACTCAATGATCAAAAAGAATGAAAACTTGCCATTTCCAATAATGTGGATGGAACTAGAGTATATTACACTAAGCATAATAAGACAATCAGAGAAAGGCAAATAGTCAGATGTGGAATTTAAGAAACAAAATAGATGGACATAGGGGAATGAGGGGAAAAAAAAGAGACGGAAGAAAACCATAAGGGACTATGAACTACAGAGAACAAACTGTGGGTTGCTATAAGGGAGGTGGGCAGGGGATGGGCTAAATACGGGATGGGTATTAAAGAGGGAACTTGTGATGAACATTGGGTGTTATCTGTAAATGATAAATGAACAGATTGTACTCCTGAAACCAATATTACACTATATTAACTAATTAGAATTTAAATAAAAACTTGAAAAAGAAAAAACAGTATGTCACAGAAGACACTGAATAATAGTAGATACTTATTAAGTCCACACTTATGTGTATAATTAACTTGCATTTTTATATTTTATTTACATCAATTAAATTTTAGTTTTGATACCTGTTCACTTTATACTCAGTAATTCCTGAGAGTTCCAAATCTGTAATGGTTGTACAGACTGTCCCAGGGCTCATTTATCATCAAATTGATGACTAAACCACCTTTTACTTCATCTATAATTTACGATAAATATAAAGTATCTTCTCATGAAGAAGCATATCTGAAATCCAGGTTTATGTAAACTACAGCTCCAATTCCTTGGATTTCTCACCCCTCTCTGTGCTTTTTTCATGTGAAATCTGGCCATTTCCAGGATTATCCCTGTATATTGGAACTTGAGTCCTTTATTAGGATTTTTTTAGGTAGCATAATTTCAAGATCTTGTTCTTTGTTAGGTCTCTGCTCTCATTCTTGTCCCTTTTCTTCAAAACAATTATGAAAAACACATCAATGGCCCTATGCTCTAAAAATGTGCAGTAAAAGGTATCACCCACAATTTGATGGGACACAATGCCCAAACTACCTAACATTGCAGTAGTAGATTCTATCATAAAATGTATGCTATTAGGGTACCTGGGTGTCTCAGTTGGTTAAGAGTCGGACTCCTGACTTAAACTCAGGTCATCATTTCATGGTTCCTGAGTTCAAGCCCCACATTGGGCTCTGCACTGAAAGCATGAAGCCTGCTTGGGATTCTATCTCCCTCTCTCTCTCTCTCTGCCCCTCCCCCACTTGCTCTCCATCTCTCTCTCTCAAAATAAACAAAAATAAACTGAAAAAATAAAGTGTATGCTATTAAAAGTTAAGTTCTCTGAAATGAGGATTCAAAATTTTAAATTCCCTCTGAATTTTCTGATTTGAAATCATAGCTTGTATTCCTTATATCTTTCATAGATAAAATAACGGCTTTATGGAATGATACTCTAGGAGCTGTAAACAACCCCTAGACTACAGCCAGCAAAATAAAACAAAACAAAAACAACAGTACTATATTTTCAAGGAATCGAATTCTGACTTTCAAATTTGATAGCCATCCTAACTGATGGATGAATTTCAGCATGGAGGACCTTGAGCAGAGGACCTAGTTAACCCATGGCTGAAATCCTGCCTCATGAAAACCCTGAGATAATAAATTTTTGTTGTGTTAAGGCCCTAAGTCTGGGGTAATCTGTTACAATGCAATAGAAAACTAACACAGATACTAAAAAACAGTTGCTCCCAATCAAGGAATAGTAGTTGGTGAATGCCAAAATTTAATGTTCTACATAATTTCTTTGGAGAATCTGAGTGGATTAATAAAAAAAAAATGACAGCATTGTCAAGTAAATGAAGAATATATCAGCACCAATTAAGTTTAACCTTGTTTTAAAAAAACTTTTTTTTTTTTTTCCTTTCTGGCACAAATCCTGCTGACTGGCATCCTTGCATGATGTTGAGTAGTCAGCACGGTCCATTCTATTGAGAGATCACTAACTATAATGAAATTGCAGCATCACTGCTTTCAAACAGGTACATGCTTGGAGCGCCTGGGTGGCTCAGTCGGTTGAGCATCCGACTCAGGTCGCTCAACCTGAGCTTCGGCTCAGGTCATGATCTCGTGGTTTGTAAGTTCAAGCCCCGCGTCGGGCTCTGTGCTGACAGTTCAGTGCCTGGAGCCTGCTTCGGATTCTGTGTTTCCCTCTCTCTCTGCCTCTCCCCTGCTCGTGCTCTGTCTCTCTCTCTCTGTCGAAAATCAATAAACATTCAAATAAGTGCATACTTACAGCCCAGATGGACAAACTATCCACTCTAAGTCTAATTTATATCCTCAATGAGAAAGTGGGAGATTTTTTTCATCACTTTTAACATTATTCTGAAGATTCAGGGCTCATCATATCAACGAGATGACTAAGCAGCTTCATTTATCTTAATTAAAGCTCATCTTAATCAAGATACTTTCTGTTAGAGAGAATATTTCTTAAAAGACAGTTCTCAATCTCATCATCCTAATATCAGTCACAAGGGAAACACCATCAGGGATACATATTTGAATATACAGCTTAAAATTCTTAAAATGAATAGTCAGTTGTAAAATCTTAAATAATGAACCCTCACTTCTTGAATAAAACATGATAGGCATTTAACTCAAATATTTGTAGCTGGGTGCCTTGGCTCTTTGTTCAGAATCTGCACAAGTGATTATATATGAAAATACCATATTGACTTAATATTTCTGGAAACCTTAGTTGTAGTTATGACAGTACTTTCCTATCTCTTAAAAGAAAACATGTTGAGAAAAAATAGCATATAAATAATATGTTTGTGACCACACAAACTAGTAAAAAATGCCAATTTACATCTTGAATTTGTAAACTGCATCATTATCCAACTTTTCACTCATTCCCTAGTAATAGGAATAGACAGCAAATTATTTGCCATGTGACATTTTTCGGTATCCTCCCACTTAGACTTTCAACTAACTTTGAAAACTGGGATGTTCACGTTAGTAATAGAAGTAGAGACTTGGGGAAGTCTTGTACATTTGGACTTGTTCTCCTATGTTTCTGCAATGATGATGAAAAATGCATGCTCAGCCATCTCACTGGTCCTGAGAAGGGGAGACCTCAGCCTAGATCTATGAATCCCCATTCATTCAGAGTTATGATCACCAGACACATTCATATAGACTCAGAATACATTAGCAATCTGTCAGCCAATTTGCAGATTTGTGAGCTAGTAAGTGCTTTATTTTAAATGCCACTGTGATTTTAAGGTAGTTTATTATATAGAAATTTTATCATAGTAGCTATTTGATAAATTTTCCAAATCCCATTCAATATATAAAACGTAAGAAGTAGAAAAGGTTAAGAACCATTATTGAGGGTAAGTAACTGAAATTTTTAAACGTGTTTAAGGATTTCAAATATATTAACAATGATTCTAGTAGTGCTTTAAAGTCAATAATCCAAACTTAGTAGGTACATATATAATGTGGTTCAAAGCAAAATAAAATCCATTGCACATGTCATTAAATAAATGGAAATGTAGGCTGGTGGTAATGTAAATTTTTAAATTGATCTTTGAAAATTATTATTTTCTTTTTTTTTTAATTTTTTCATGTTTATTTATGTTTGAGAGAGAGAGAGAGACAGAACATGAGGAGGGGAGGGGCAGAGAGAGAGAGGCAGACACAGAATCCGAAGCAGGCTCCAGGCTCCAAGCTGTCAGCACAGAGCCCTATGTGGGGCGTGAACCCACAAACCATGAGATCATGACCTGAGCCAAAGTCGGGCTCTCAACCGACTGAGCCACCCAGGTGTCCCATGAAAATTATTATTATTTTCTAACTGAATATATGCATATTATAGGTCTCATTGAATCCATTTCTTAGTATATATCCAAAGAAATATGTACATATTTGCAAGATTAAATTATGTTCATAACACGTTAATCTTATAAATAATTTGTTGCACTTCAATAAGAGAGAACATAAGAATATTAATCAGCAATTACAAATATCAAACTACAGCTAATAAAATGAGTAGATCTCACAGGCACAGGGTTGGGGAAAAAATGTAGACAAAAAAGAATATGATTCTATTCATACTAAGTTCATAATAGGGACTGAAGTCAAAAAAGTGATTATATCTGGGGGTAATATTTACAACAGGTTTTAAAGGGTGAGTTGCTGGTTTTGTGCCAGTACCATACTATTTTAATTACTACAGATTTGTAACATAACTTGAAATCTTATATATTTTTAGTTGGATGGTGGTTACAAATTTAAATTCATTTCACAAAAATGTCCAAATGGTACAGTCATGATTATGTATGTAAAATAAATCAAAAACCATATGTAAAATAAACAATTTTAAAAAGGCCAGTGTAAAGGTAAAAGTGGAGTTGTGTAAAATTCTTTAATGTTGAGACATAGGAAAATATTACAAATACCATAAGAATTACTATAACCAGAGGGCTTCTGCTGGCCACCTGTTTCTGCCTTTCCCAGATACCCATTCAAACAAGTCTCCCGAACTGTTTTTCTTCAAAGGCCAATCTGACCCAATCTGACTATCTCTAATAGAATATTAAAATATTTATTCCTTCTAGTGAATGGAATTCACATTTAAACTTATGATTGTAATTCTAGTTAGCATTGCTTTCTTCTGGAATTCCTACCCATCCAGGTGATATTAGGTTTGTACTGAAAGTACCAAGTGTGGCTATGATGCAGTCAGGTGGAAGTTGGAGTTCAATATTAGAGTTGTAATTTGGGGATTATCAGTCTACAAATAGTAAAGCCATATGCCTAGATGAGATTACCTAAAAAGGTAATATAAAGAGAGAAGAAATCCCATTACCATGTTTGGTCTGTCTAATGTTCCCACATCTATACTGTTTCTTTATTCAGAAGAAGATCCTCTGACAACAAGGTTTTGTACAACAATAGCCTTCATAAATTATATTTGGTTTTCAGACAAAGAATTATTTATTTTTTTGTTTTCTCTAACAATGTATTTTGACCTCAGCTTCAGATTCCAATTTTTATTACATCTATTTTCTTTTTAAATTCTAAAAATAACACAATACTAAGCTTATATATAAGTAGTCTTATGGTCATATGTCTCATTCAAATTTTGTTCAGAAGAGGAGTGTAAAGCTACAATTTTGATGAGTTTTTAGATGCAGCACTAAAAGCATGAAAAGTTGACAAGCTGGAACTTATTAGAATTAAAAATTTTTAAGAAAAAGGAATTGAAAATGTCTACCTTGAGAAAGACACTATTAAGAGAATGAAAAAATAAGTCAATGTATTAGGAGAAAATACGTGTAAAAAACTATATCTAATAGAGGACACTAAATCAAAACATAAAAAGACTAAAATTCAACAATAATAAAACAAACAATTTAATTAAATATCCGAACAGACATCTCACCAAAGAAGATTTAGAGGTGTCAAATAAGCATAGGAAAAAGATGCTCAACATCATTTATCATCAGGGAATTACAAATGAAAACACTGAGATCCACTGCAAATCTATTTGATGAATAAAATTTTATTGTATCTATAAAATAGAAAATAGAATCTATTTCATTTATAGATAAGACAAAATTTTATTTTTTAACAAACTGACAACACCAAATGTTGGAGAGGACATGGAGCAACAGAGCTTGCATGCTTACTGGTAGGAATGAACAATACTACAGCCACTTTGGAAGACAGTGGAGCAACTTTTTGCAAAGCTGAAGACAGTCTCACATTATGATTGAGCAATCATGCTCCTATAGGTTTACCTGATTTAAAAACGTAGGTCCATGCAAAATCCTGCATGAGAATATTTCTGGAAGCTTTATTTATAATCCCCCAAAATGGAAACAACCAAGATGACCTTCAACAGATAAGTGGATAAAAAAATTTGTACAATCATACAATGGAATACTATTCAGCAATAAAAAGAAATGAGTAATTGAGCCACAAAAAGAGATGCAGATGAATCTTAAATGCATACTGCCTGCTTAAAGTATTCTGAAAAGGCTACATACAGGACAATTCTAATTAGATGACATTCTAGAAGAAGCAAAACTATATAAATAATGAAAATACCAGTGGTTGACAAGCGTTCAGGGAAAGGGTGGTAGGGCTGAAATGGTGAAGCACAAAGATTGTTAGGGCAATAAAACTATTCTGTGTGATACTGTAACAGTTGATACATGACACCATAAATGTGTGAAAACCAACTGAACTTTATAGCGCAAAGAGTGAATCTGAATGTATGTGACTTTTTAAAAAACCATTTGTGAGGCTGAAGTATCCCAGGAAGGAATGGAAACTAGTAAAAGAATCCAAGTGTATCATACATGCATGAAATGTTCTCATTGGCAGGGCTGGGGATAAATGATGGGGACCAAATAACTTTGGATGTAAGACTAAATGTAAAACTAAAACGTACATAAGCATATATTCTAGTTGACCTACTTGGAAATTTTTATTTTGTTTTATTTGTCTTTTTTTTTTTCTGTAGGCATATGGGTTAACAAGTCTAAGATTGCAAACATAGATCCTGGAATTGAAATAGTGAATGGATATTGAAGGCTGGGAGCCTCTTTTTCCCTATGGGAGTTAGGTGGATACAGATAAGCAAGAGGTAGACACTAAAATGATTCCTATGATAACTGATCTGAGCTAGAGATATCAGTATGAATGTGTAGCTCAATACAGATACAGATGGTTACATATAGAAATAGAGAGAGTTATAGGCACATGTGGTACCCAGCTTTTGATTTCCAATACCATTCTCCAAAAAAATTAACCAGGGCTCCTTGAAGAAATGTCTAATACCAGGACTTGGTCAGGAAATATACAAGATGAGTCTGGAATGTATTATAGTTCCAGAAAGTAATAAGTGCTGAAAAAAAATCAATGGGGATATGTCAAAGGGATACAAGAACTAACTGAAATTGTCAAAGCTGCAATTTGACAAAAAAAATAGATATAGATATAGATATATATATATATATAGAGAGAGAGAGAGAGAGAGAGACATAGATATATAGATATAGATACTGGATTTTAAACCAAAGTATCAAATAAATGCCTATGTATCCTTACTGATAAAAGTTAATGATTGAATAAATAAATGGGTGAGAAGCAACAAATCTGGCAAGCAGAAGAATTTCAAGTAATTTACATACACACTCCACCCTCAAGGTGAGCCATAAATCCCACTCTAAACATAGGCTGCACATTGTAGTATCCTCTCAAAGAGTGCGTAGAGAGTGGATAGGTGTAATTTTATAGTGTGGAATGCTGACAAACACTAAGTCAGCCAAGTGATCGAGATCAATACCAGTAGTCATAAACTATATTAACAATATGTACCCTTGATACGATATAAGGGAAATGATATTTTACCTGTGTTATATTCCTGCTAAAAACCCACAGGCACAGTATAATTATGAGAAGATTATCAGACAAATTCCACTAGAGGAGCATGCTACAAAAATATCATACCAGTACTCCTTAAAATTGTCAATGTCATCAAAACAAGCAAAGTCTAAGAAATTGTCACAGCCAGGAAGAGCCTAAGGAGACCAGACAATTAAGTATAAAGTAGTATTCACAATGGCAATCTTTGGTCATAGAAGGATAAACTAGAAATCAGAATGAACTATGGAAATCAGGCACGGTGCATTAGGAACTGTAATATCTTCTTTCTCCCGTAAATACCAAACTGTTTAAAAAATTAATTTTAAAAACTTCCTCTGAAGGAAATGACAGGAATTTGAGAGGATAATTTATATTAAGAAATTTCCTCCTGGAAACAGTTAATTTCATGATATGCTTTAAAAATAAACTCTTGTAAACAAAAAGGTGTTCCCCTGTGTATAGTGTACTGTATTCTACTTCATTACAAGGTTATAATGTATCAAGATAAATCCTTAAGATTGAAAGTATACATAAATTACCATAGCAACAACTTAAGTTTACTTCAGCTGCCATAAATGAAGCTCTAATAAGTACCAAAGCACACTGTGTCACTACACAAATTCCAGTATTCTGCTCCCTACTTGTAAAATGGTTGGTGCTATTTCATCTGCTTATTTTGAATAAAAACTCTAAGAGATCCACTGTGATCAACAATCAGAATGCACTGCTGAATATAACAGATAAAATCTCTTTCCTTTTAAACCTCAGACAGTTTTGGTTCTAATAATGTAATTCTTTCAGGTTGTATTTTCTAATATAATAAAAATAACTACTTTTGATATTAAGAATTATAGATTTGGGGCGCCTGGGTGGCGCAGTCGGTTAAGCGTCCGACTTCAGCCAGGTCACGATCTCACGGTCCGTGAGTTCGAGCCCCGCGTCGGGCTCTGGGCTGATGGCTCAGAGCCTGGAGCCTGTTTCTGATTCTGTGTCTCCCTCTCTCTCTGCCCCTCCCCCGTTCATGCTCTGTCTCTCTCTGTCCCAAAAATAAATAAACGTTGAAAGAATTATAGATTTATGTATTACACAGTATTTTGGAAACATAATATTAGCTTAAATTTATTCTTTATAGTATATGTTTTGGAGTCCAAAATACAGTATTGTAGCAGAACCATGAAAATTTTTCTTCAGAGAAATCAAAAATGTGCAAGAATCAGTATGTGTAACCAGATTTAATTAGCTCATAAAAATCAGCTTAAACTTTCTAACTGATTTAAAATTATTTCTTAAATGTCCTGCTAAGTTATAAACCATTTAATTGGTATTTCATTCGTGTATTCATTAATTAAACGATAGTATTTGCCAAGAGCCCAGGATTCAAGGAGTGGTAAGCAGAGGAAAGGTCATGACGCTGTAAGTAGCTTAGATTTTTCCTCAGGTTTTGGGGTGGAGGGTATTAAAAGGATCACTTGTGGAGCAAGCAGGCATCAAGGTAATCAATTAGGACAATGAGCCCAAATGAAAATAACAATCAAGTATTTATTTCCTTACTGCAAGAGGACAAGGAAGGGTAAACAGAGGCATCAGCTCTCCAGTACCCCATTTTCCCCTGCTGAATGGCACCAGGTTACAGTGAAGTGGGTGCTGCACAGACACTGTCAAAGACACTCCAAAAATGTCCTATCTCTTTATGAACCTGCAAAGAATGAAGGAAGAAGAAAATGAGGGAAGAGCTACGAGTGGAAAGATTCTGAATGAAAGTAGAGAAAAATGTTTCAGCCCAAGCCCCCAAATAATAAGATCTCAGAGAAGATGTCTAGAAATAACACATGTCCACAAAAGGACTTGCATATATGTGTTTATAGAAGCGGTACTCATAACATCCAAAAAGCAGAAAGGATTTGTCTATTTATTTATAACATTTATTTATTTATTTTCGAGAGAGAAAGAGAGAGGGAGAGAGAGAGGGAGAGAGAGATCACGAGCAGAGGAGGGGCAGAGAGAGAGGCAGAGAGAGAGAGAGAGAGAGAGAGAGAGAGAGAGAATTCTAAGCAGGCTCCACACTGTCAGTACAGAGCCCAATGCGGGGCTCGAACGCACAAACCATGAGATCATGATCTAAGCTAAAACCAAGAGTCAGACTCTTAACCAACGGAGTCACCCAGGTACCCCACAATTTAAATTGTACATATTTGGTGAATGAATGAACATGATACAATGTATTCATACAATGGAGTATTACTCAGTATTAAAATAAGGATCAAACTAGTGATACATGTTACAATGTGAATGTACTGCAAAAAAAAACCATGAAGTGAAAAAAATATGCAAAATAAAATTATATCATTCCAGTTATGTGAAATGTGCAGAAATGTTAAATTTACAGAGAGATTAATTAGATGGTGTTTGCAGCAGAAAGTAGGGTGGGGATTGACTGCAAATGACCCAACAGAATGCTTGTGACAATAGTAATGCTTTAAAACTGGAATGTGGTAATGGCTGAATTTCTCTATACATTTACTAAAAATCATTGAATGTAAACCATTAAAAACAATGGTTGAATTCATAACACTATGTTTAAAAAAGCAAAATATAGGTGTGTAGCTGTGTGTATATATGCACATACACAAGTATATAGTAGCATAAATTTTAGATGAGGAAAGATGGGATTGTAAATAGACAATTTTTAAAAGATATCTGTGACAGAAAAAGTAGAAATGAGACGTATGGCAGCATGATTCTGATGTGCTCTCTCTGTTCATATTTTCCCGTGCATTTTATCCTTTTCTCTTTTTCAATTCTTCTTCTTTTGTTTCCCCCTTTGGAGAGAGAAAGAGAGAAAGCACCAGCCAGGGAGAGGGACAGAGGGATGGAGAGAGAATCTTAAGCAGGCTCCACGCTCATTACAGAGCCCTACGCAGGGCTCAATCCCACAACCCTGGGATCATGACCTGCGCTGAAATCAAGAGTCGATGTTCAACTGACTGAGCCACCCAGGTGCCACTTTCTTCTTTAATTCTACGGCTTCTGTATTCTAGCTGCTTTGTTCACCCTGAATTCACAACTCTGTCTCCTCAACTAAAGAGACTGCAGGGTTCTGTTTGTGTTCATCCTCCCAGTGCTATGTCCTATAAACTCTCTAGACAGTAAAACAGACAATTGTAATACTTTTTTTACTTCTCTTATTTAAGGAATCACTGTTGTGTTGTTTATTGCCCAATGTCTAAAAATGCTTGTTGCATGTATTTTATCCCACATTTTAATTGTTTAGAGCAGAAGGATACATCAGGACACAGTTACTCCATGATGGTGACAAGGAGAAGTCTTATCTTTCCAACTCAGTGAGGGTTTTTTTATGTATTATTTTTAGTACACAATTAATTCTGAACAGACTTGGAATAACAACACATTTCACTGAATCTAAAATGCCACTGATTTTTAAATGCACTATTATCTTATGTACCACTAAGAAAAAATAACACTTGCAATTTATTTTTCACATGCCATCACTATATCCAGATTTAAGAGATACTAAATGTGAAAAAATGAGCACCATGAGGTTAATGAAATGTGATAATATTGACAATCTGTACTAAATAATCATATTACAATAAGATTAAAATTCATTTGTAATAATTTTTAACTAGTTTTACCTTTTCTAGTTTGTGAAAATGTGACATAAATAAGTATTTAATCTCTGTTTATAATTATTCTAGTAATAACACTCTTTTCCATAGGTGGGGCAGAGCCTTTCAAAAACATGGCCTTTCAAAAGTTTCTGCCATTGATTTATCTCTTAAAGGTTTTAAATCTATCTTTCTTCAACTATGATAAATTTACTAAGAAATTCTATAAACTTCTTACACAATTAGAGCCTTCAAATAGCACTGTGGAGTTTCTTTAATCAAATTTTATTGAAAGAATATATGAAGGGGAATAAAGATTATAGTAAGACATCATTTTTAAAATCTTTAAAGTAAATGCTTATCACATTACTACTTTGAAAATGAATGTTCACATTATTGTAGTTCCATCTCAGCAACCCCTTAAGTAAACAACACCATTCCAAACTGCAATTCAAATTTGAAATGTAGAGGCAAGTCCACAGAATTTTTAATACATTAAAGTAAATCTCACAATTCTTAAAAGCCTGGCTGGCTGAGAACATATAGTCTGCAACAAAAAATTATCTAGTACTACATAAATATAACCAAAAAAATGGATGCCTAAAGCCAGATATAGAAAATTTTTGTAAAGTTAACAAGATATCATAAAATATAATCTGCCTCCATGACGATTATTAATTAATAACTTCTTAAGTTCAGTGCAAATGAAAGATCTGAGTTACCACCTCATATTTCCACTATCTATGAATTCATAAAGGACAGGGAACACATTGTTCTTTTTATAGTTTTAAGTTATATTATGATATTTATAATATTATATACTCAAAATTTTGTAGAATTAAATTTTAAATGTACTATGGGAAAAGTAAACCTCTAATAGTTCATAGCCACAGTCAAATTCAATGTTCACTTAGTAAATGGAGACAAAAAGATCTTGACTCAACTTATTTGGAGTCCTCGACCATGATAAATGTTGAAGTGAACAAATGGGCCATTATTATGGAGATAATTTTTGAAAAGATGAGATATTTTATATGATTTGAGATTTCATTACTAAGTATTCTTGTTAATGAGGTAGCTTAGGCAATTTTAACTATAGTTTAGAGAAAGGTCACCATGCACACATTTTGTATGTATCATAAAGTAAGGATTACAAAGTAATTAGTTTTATGGTCCATAGCTATACAATTAAAGATGTTTAGTCATCAAATTATTTGAAATTATTTGAAAGCATGTATCCCTGGTGAGCATTTAAATTAGCCACATTAATGTATATTTCTTCTGTAGGGCTGGGTGACAGTTTGTGGTTACACTTTATGTACAGTGCCAAGTCTATTGTTTTAGGTCTTGACTCTGTACATCAAAGTCTCCTTTTTATGAAGGGTGGAGAATGAAATAGGTTCAGAAAGCAGATTATCCGTATCACTAATGGGGATCCAGGAGATAGCACACAGAATCTATCTATTTATGTCACATGAACCAAAATCTATGACACATGGTTAGGAGGGAAGACAAATACTCTTACTACTTCTGTAAAGAGCCAAAATATTTGAAAATCAGTTACCCATTCATATAACAATACTGAACAAGTATTTATTAAGAATCCACCATTACTGTTGTCATTAGTTGTACAAGAGGTTACAAAATATATGGTCCTTTGCCAAAGGGAAGAGGAGTGGGCTTTGGACAAAACAGGTGAAATGGACAGGGAGATATAGGTGTCCAGTTATAGAACGAGTAAGTCATGGGAATAAAAACCAGTGCATAAGGAATACAATGATATTGTAATAGTGATGGGACAGATGGTAGCTGTACTTGTAGTGAACATAGCACAGAGTGCAAAATTGTCAAATCACTAATTGCACATCTGAAATTAATGTAACATTGTATGTCAACTATATTCAACTTAAAAAAAATGAAAAAAACGTATGGTACTTTGCTTTCAGGCTGGAAGATAACTATGACTATAACTTATGTCATCCTTTTTATCTGTCACTAAAGGAAATAAAATTTCCATCTTATTTGATATTCTAGTATGTTTCAATAATAGTGAAGCAAACATCTGAAGTCAACAACCAACCATAACAATATATATTGAGGGAGAAATTATACCAGAAGAACAAAATCAGTGAGGATTCTCTAGTAAAACATCCCCAAAGTTACCAAAACGTGATAAAATATAGAATGCCTGAAACGGTCCTTTAAAAGCTGAGGATAATATGTCCATCAATCACCTCAGGAAAGTGAAAGTGCAGCAGATTTTAATTCACTAATGGTTATCTTATCCTAGGTATCTATACATTTAGTAATAGTTACTGAATTCTCAGTACAACCAAGTATTGTATTATTTTTAAACTTCCTATAAAAGTAAGGTATATAACTGTCTATCGAATAACATCTTTGGATATCTAAAAATAAAGAATTACAGATGTTCTGACTTTTACAAACTAATGTTTCTGAAGATGCATAATGACACCTTGCAATTTAATAAACCAACTTTGAAGTATATTTGTCAATAACTAGGTTCAATTTTCTTTCAGTTCAAACTCATGGAGAAACATTAAATATAATTTAAAAAGTAAGCTGTTACAGGGCATCAAAGGCAATTGCAGAAAACTAGATTGTGAAAATAAGACAAATCTGGAAATTGAAAAGTTAGTAAATACCTCATGTAAAAAATAGAAACTGGTTTTACTTTAGCTAAATTTTCTGTACTTCTTCGGGAAAACTGTATTAAAAGGCACAATCATGATAGAGGGAAAAAATCTAAAACATTTCTAATTATTGGAGTACAAACACTTTTTAACCTCATCTAAACAATAAATGTATTTCTGAAACTTAGAGCTTTTTTATTCATTAAAGATAGCAATACCACCATATATATTACATATGTAATATATGTTACATATATAATATATATTACATGGACTGTGGACTGTGATGAGGAGGACTCTCCTGCTAGGGAAGTTGGGGAAATGAAGTTTTCAGGCCTTACAAATCCATGGGGGTAAGCTCTGAAAAGCAGATGGCACTGTGTATGAAAAAACATCCTTCCACCTAGCCTATTCTTCCACCATGCTTTCACATATGCTTTATTGAAAGGGAATTTTATATTTTTTAAACTAATAAATGTTTATTATAAACCAAGTAATTATATCTTGATATGTTGGTTTGGCTCCTTATTTAGGGGGAAAAAACCCAGTTGTTTCTGCTTAATCTATTTACGATTCATTCACCCATTCAAACAGCTCCATACAACCATTCTACTGATATTCTTCCAATTAATGTCAACAAAGACTAGCTGCCAATGACAATGGCCCTTTTAAAATTCCTGTTACATTTTACTTCTTTGTATCATCAGTAAGACTGCACATTCTTGACATCTTATTCACTTGACGTTTCTTATATACTTGTTCTTATTCAGCATCTATTTCTATTACAGTTCCTTCTTGCCTTTTTTTCTCACGCCTCTTCCTTTATCAATACTATTATTTTTTTCCTTGAGTCCTCTGTTTCTCTGTCTCACCTCTGTAAATTCTCTCTTTGTATTAGCAATCTACCTCATGCCTTCAACAATAGGCCAATAATTCATAAAGATTTACATATAATTCTCTGGCCTGAATTCCAGACTCATAAATTTAGCTATACACTGAAAAACTCTATTTAAATATCTCACAAAAATTGTAACTTTTCTTTATACAATAATAAAGATAGAAGTAACATCAAATAAAAAAAAAACCTGTGAAGACCTTATACCCTTCAAAAACATTAACTCAACATGAATCACAGAACTAATTATAAATTGAGATCTATAAAATTTCTAGAAAATAACACAGGAAAAATTCTAGCCTGGGTTTAATTGAACCTGGGTTTGGCTATGAGTTTTTAGATACAACACCAAAGGCATGATCCTTAAAAGAATTCATAAGGTAGACTTTAATAAAATTAATTTTTTCTGCTCTGAGAAAGACAAGCTACAGACTGGGAGAAAATATTTGCAAAAGATACATCTGTGTACAAAGTGTACAAAGAACTTCCTAAAATTCAACAAAAGAAAAAAAAAAAACAACTAATTTAAAAAATGGGCAGAAGTCCTGAACCAATACCTCACCAAGTAAGATATACAGATGGCAAATAAACATGAAAAGATGCTCAATCATATCGGTAGGGAAATTAAAATTAAAACAACAATGAAATACCACTATACACTTATTAGAATGGCCAAAATTCATTACACTGACAACACCAAACGCTGATGAGGCTGTGGACCAACAAGAACTCTCATTCATTGCTGGTGGGAACACAATATGTAAGGCCACTTTGGAAGACAGTTTGGCAATTTTTCACAAAATTAAACATACTCTACCATAATCACATTCCTTAGTATTTACCCAAAGTAGTTCAAAATTTATGTCCACACAAAAACCTGAACTCAGATATGTTAGCAGGTTTATTCATAACTGCCAAAATTTAGAAGCAACCAAGATATCTTTCATTAGGTGAGTAGTTAACTATGGTACAATTCAGACAATGGAACATTATTTAGTGCTGAAAGAAACGAGTTATCAAGCCATGAAAACACATGAAATAACCTTAAAGCGTATTATTATATGAAAGAAGCCAGTCTGAGAAGGCGATATGACATTCTCGAAAAGGCAAAACTGCAGAGGAAATAAAAAGACCAATGATTGCCAGAGGCAGGGGTAGGGTGGGGAGGATAGGTATAGCATAGAGGATTTTTGTGAAAATACTCTGTGTGATATTATAATGGTGGATACATGTCATTATATATTTGTTCAAACTCCTAGAGGATGCAAAACCTACAGTGAACCCTTATATAAACTATAGATTCTGTGTGATAATGATGTGTCAATGCAGGTTCATAGATGGTTAACAAATGTACCAGTATGGTGGAGATATGCATGTGTGGGGGTAGGAAGTAATGGGAAATTTCTATAACTCTGCCTCAGTTGTGCTGTGAACATAGAACTTCTGAAAATGAAGTCTATGTTTTTTAAAAAAAAGAAAACTTCACTTCCTCTACCCGCTGTTTTGGTTAACATTACTACTTATTTAGTGAACTAAATCACAAACTTGATAACTTGCAGTCAAAACTCCCACCCCCCAAACTCTCAAATTAGGAAAATTACAGATTTTTGGATGCTTTCATCTGTTACTTTCTAACAGTTCACTTCTAAATTCTCATTAGTATTGATCGGATTAAGACACAAAATTAGTACTGGGAAATAATATTGTTTGCCTTTCAATCATAAGTGTTTCTTTATTGGATGCATTAACTATGTTAATGCTAGAAACATGTTTTAAAATACAAAGTAGCCTACGTTTTATTTATGTTTAAAATTGGACTTTGTATCTAGAAGTTTAGAGATAAAGACCAAATTCCTTAAAATGGAATAACTATCTGTCATATCCTGGCATACGGCCACCTTATCATTTTCATTCCCTGCCACCTTCTGAAATGCAATATAAACACCCTTCATATCTCCTCAGTGTATAGTTTCCTCCTTCTCTCTTCTTCCTTTCTCTCTCTTTCTTTCCACATGATTTTGTATGTTTCTGTCTAGAATTTAGGCCTTCCTTTGTTCAACTTAAATCATCTATAAACCTTTTAATGTATAGATCAAAGTAATTTTTAAGGTCTCCCTGAAGTCCTTACAGTTGCTTATACCATCCCAACCTGTGCACACACAGCACATTATGAATTACTACAACATAAACATCATCATATTAAGATGTGATATTTTCATATCTGTCTTCTCTATTAAACTGTGAGTTCTCTGAAGACAGATACTATGTATTACTTGATCTAGCACACATTACCATAAATGGTGGCCGAATAAATGAAATATTTCTCTAAAGAAGACCAAAAAGTACTGTTCAAAAGAATTTGAAAAAAATAAAGTGGCAGCAAAAATGTTCAAAATATCATTTGACAGCATTCATTCCCCAAACCAGACCAACTCATTCTGACAGAACCATGACATGGTGAGAAAGCACTATGTGGTCAAGACAGAAATAAAAAGGAACTCAAATAAATGAATGCACTTTTTGGTATACTGATGAGCAAAATGTATTATTTAAGGAGATGCACTAGACTCCAAAGTGTTTATGTTAGTGAAAGATATTGACAGGCTATCAAAAGCTACCAGCAATGACATAGAAGAGACAACATAATTCACAAAACAGCTGTCCGAGGAACAGTCTCCTTTCCTGATTGAAAAGTAAACAAGCAAACTGCCATTTTGGTTTTCAGGAGCCACAAGAATTGTATTTAATTCAGGCATGCATATTATAAACAGTGCTGCATCTATTCTAATGACCTGAACTGTGTCTTCTTTAGCATACAGTTCAGTGCTCACCTTTGTTGACATACCAAAAGTAGACTGCCTCAATTCACCCTCTTTTCTTAGATACCTGTAGCTTTTTCAGATGTTTCAGATATTTCTAGCAACTTTAATAGCAATGGTATCACTATGCATTGTAATTACCTGGTTACCTGGATGCCTTTATGAGTGCCCAATTTGGGGGGAATGACAATTTGTTTCTTGTCTTTGTATCACATCACATGGCTATTTATAGTTTTCAATGCTTGCTGAATACTGATGAATGCATTATATATGAGAATTCATTGATAATGACTGCAATAAACTCAAGTCACTGTAATAAAGCAGACTATATCGCTTGAGAAATGCCTTTCAGTAAATCAATTTGACGAAGGAGATGTAAAACTTTAGAAACAGTGAAAGAAATAAAATCCAGATTTGGAATGTTGGTGGGATATGCTGAGCAATTGATCAGTATATATAATAAAAATATTAATGTAATTCTGGGGTAAGATTTATTAAATACAATTTATATAGAGCAAAAATCACTCTTTTCAATGCATAACTCTACTCATACAGACATATTCACACAGCCTTGTAATCATCACCATAATTAAGATATAAAATTTTCTAACATCCCCCCAAAATTCCACATGCTCTTCTATAGATAGCTTCTCCCATTCTTGGAGACTTTAAAGTAATAGACAATGGCTTTAAAGAAGTGACAAAAGCAAGTGGCATATCAGACAAAGGGGTAGTATCCAAAATCTATAAAGAACTTATCACACTCAACACCCAAATAAACAAATAGTCCAGTGAAGAAATGGGCAAGGCATTAATAGACACTTTTCCAAAGAAGACATCAAGGTGGCTAACAGACACATGAAAAAATGCTCAATATCACTCATTGTCAGGGAAATATAAATCAAAACCACAATGAGATACCACCTCACACCTGTCAAAATGACTAAAATTAACAACTCAGGCAACAGATGTTGGCGAGGATGTGGAGAAAGAGGGACTCTTTTGCACTGCTGGTGGGAATGCAAACTGGTGCAGCCACTGTGGAAAACAGTTTGGAGTTTCCTCAAAAAAATAAAAATAGAACTACCCTATGACCCAGCAATTACACTACTAGGTATTTATCCATAGGACAGAGGTATGCTGTTTTGAAGGGGCACATGCACCCCAGTGTTTATAGGAGACCTATTGACAATAGCCAAAGTATGGAAAGAGTCCAAATGTCCACCGATAGATGAATGGATAAAGAAGATGTGAGAAGGAAATCTTGCCATTTGCAACAATGTGGATGGAACAAGAGTATATTATGTTAAATGAACTTAGAGAAAGACAAACATATGACTTCACTCATCTGTCGAATTTAAGATACAAAACAGATGAACATAAGGGAAAGGAAGCAAAAATAATATAGAAACAGGGAGGGGGACAAAATGTAGGAGTCTCTTAAATACAGAGAGCAAACTGAGGGTTGTTGGAGGGGTTCTGGTGAGGGAGATGGGCTAAATGGGCAAGGAGCTAAAGGAAGACACTTGTTGGAATGAGCACTCGGTGTTGTATGCAGGGGATGAGTCACTGGATTCTACTCCTGAAATCATTACTGCACTACATGCTAACTTGGATGTAAATTAAAATTAAAATTAATTAATTACAAAAGAAAATAATTAACAAACTCTGAAGCCCGTAGTGTTAGACCCAGGTTTCTTAAAAATTCAAATTCTCATTTATAAACTTGAATTTTATAACTGCCACCAAATACTGCCAGTTGTTTTTTTATTGAAGTAATAGGTTAACTTCAGTTACTTCTGAGAAAATATCCAACAAAGTACATAAATATGGATGACCATATTTTGTTTGTTAGTAGTTCTTCACAGAAATAGTAATGTTCCATAAAATAAGTGACTAATTTAGCTCATAACACAAAAATTTTTCATTGAGACGACGATTATACTGTTCTTTGTAGCAGAGATGCTTTATACATACTTCCATTCTCTCATATAGAATATAAAACCCATGTGTACTCAATGGTCAAGATTTAATAAAATGAGTAACTTTCACTACCTCATCAATGTGTCAGGTCATTAGAGAAGTAGATATCAAGATGAGATCGGATTTGCAAGAAATTCATTGGAAAAAATAGCTGTGAAAGAAGTGAGCCACAAAGGTCAGACCACAGTGCAGATCTGGCCCTGAGTCATGGAGAGATGAAAGAAGAGAGTTAGTGCAGATACACTAGACTGCAATTCAGTTGTACAGAATGTTTGTTTGACAAGGGCACTGATGAATTTTCCAGCCACAGTTTCCTGATAGAGGAGACCCACTCTCCCAGAACAAGCATGGTTTAGTGTCCCTGCTACCTTCAGCCATTATAGTTAGATGCAACCAAAGGATTTACTAGTTCAGACAATAGGGCTTTGCAGTTAGAGATCTGAGAGGCACATTCTTATAGCTGCTACAATCAAGGAAATTTGTAAGGAAAACCAAAGTATTTTTTTTCTTTTTAATATGAGTGTGTAGTGGTCATGAATATAATGTCTATTAAGTACGGACTGTTACTACTACCTTGATTTGTGCCAACACACCATTGCTTTTGCAACATCCGTGAAAATGTCAACACAATGAAAACAGCAAATAATGTCTTAACATTATTATAAAAAGAGTTTGGCCTTTTAGAGGCCCTGAAAAAGTTTTGGACTCGCCACAGAAATGTTAAGAACCACTGTGCTAGATCAAGTTAGGAAATACACCACTGTTTTAAACATTATTCCTTTTTATTTCTGAGTTGTATTCCATTTATGGCTATACCATTTTGTTTTTCTTTTCTCCTGCTGAATAATACATGTTCTTTTTTTTTCCAGTTTGGGGCAATTATTTAAACTGTCGCTATAATTATTTTGTGGGAACATAAGTTTTTTTTTTTTTTTTCTCTAGAGTAAATACCTAGGAGTCAGATTGGTGGAGACCTGTTAAACGCATGTTCATTGATATAAAAAACTACCAAACTGTTTTACATTTTGAATTTCCATAAGGAGTGAAGACTATGATGAAAAAAGAAGAGGTTAACTGTTGTAAGAGGTTGGGGAATGTTAAATATAACAGAGTAGCAGGTGAGAGGTTTTGGGTGATGAATTGACCTACATTCTGTTGGTGGAGGGTGGCTACACAAAGCTATAAAGGTGTTAAAATTCATCAAACTGTGTACCAATAAAAGAGTCAGTTTTACTGTATATTGATTTATAAGGTAAAATTCAAACAAAAATAAATGAACATGGTTTAGAAAAGAATGGAAAATCAAAACTGAATCTCTCTTTGACACCTTTTAGTAGCTATTGCCTTGTTATTTCATTGTGTAGGAGCCTTACAAAAATAAAGACATAATTAATTTTATGACTGTATCTATAGCCAATGCCAAATGTTTCAAGAGTATTGCCTCAAAGAGCAATGTGAAGGCAATCAATGAAAATATCACACTTTCCTTTTATGTGTTTCTTTGAACTTAAACACAACTGGAAATAGGCACAATGCCATCTAAACAGATGGACTTGAACCTCTACCAGGCAGTTAGAAATGTATGTATGTATATCAAACAGACAAGCATCTCTGCTCTTAAAATAAGAATTTATGTCACTCTAAACTTGTCCACATATTTTCAGTGCATGAGTTGTTGATGTAGTTATGAAAAATACAAAAAAAATTAATACTGTGAAGGTAGTAATGGCTAGCCTATCTAGCAAAAAATCTCAATATTTTCTTTTTTTCTTTCCTGATTTCAGTCGCTGCATCAACACTTTCTGTTTTAACACAGTGTACAGCAGTACTGTATTTCATATTTTGTGACTTGCAAGTATCCTTTGTCAATATGTTCATAATAGAGTTTTCTGGGAACAAAAAAAACCCTGTAATTCTGTGATAAAATGCATGGTACTATAAAAAGTTGCATGAAACAGCATTCACAGAATTTAAATCAATTCACATAATGATCCAAGTATAAAGAGAAAAATATTTTATATAATAAAGAGAAATAGATGAAATGGGAGCAACAGGATGAGTTCTTCTATAGTAAATGATACTTTACTGATTGTATAACTCTCTCCCCAAAATTATCTCATTTGAGCTTAATGCAAACCATGGAAATAAGTATGGTGTTCTTTACCCAATTCTAGAAGATGTTGTGGTAGAAGGAAAAAATGCCTCTGCCCCGACGAAGATAGTTAACTCCTAATTCCTAGAATTTGTGACTGTGACCTTGCATATCAAAAAGGACTCTGCAGACGTCATTAAGTTACAGATACTGATTGGGCCCAATATAATCACAGTGTCATTATGAGAAGGAGGCAAGAGGGTCAGAATCCTGGAAGGAGATGTGAGCAGATGATGTGAGCAGAGGTTAGAGTGAGACAGAAAAGGGACACAAGCTGAAGAATGTAGGCAACTTCTAGAAGCCAAAAAAGGCAAGGAAACTGATTCTTCCTTGGAACTTCCAGAAGGAATGAAGTTTTGTTGACACCTTGATTTTAGAACTTCTGACCTCTGGAACTTATAAATATGAGTTATTTTAAGCCACTATTTCATGGTTAATTTGTTAAGTCAGAAATAGAAAGTGAATGCAGATGAGACAACTAAGATTCAGAAATTGTAAATAATTTTACCCAAAATCTCAAAGCAAATACACTTACTTAGCCTAGTTCTAACCCAGAATATTTGACTTGTTTTTAGAACGCATCCCATCATCCACACAGAGCTGTTATAACACAATCTAATGTAAAGAAAAGCCTCAAGAGATATTAACAGACGTATATTAAATACTTGGGTTAGGAAAAGTCAAAAACACATAAATAAGAGACACCAAAACAAGACGTTAGAAGAACCCCTCCTGAATCAACCTAACACTAATAAAGTTAGAGGCACAGAAGAGTGTTTTAGGAAACTGATGGAGTCAAAATTATTCTCGGTTTCCTTAAATCACAAACAAGGTAAAGCCAAAGTAAATATGAAGACAGTTTTGTTTTTGTTTTTGTTTTAATGTGATGGCCAGTTAGGTGACACCACAAAAGAAGACAGAAGGGAGGCTAGGAAAACAAAATTTAGTATGCTCACAGGTCCCAGAGACAGGAGACATGCCAAGCCATATAGGACCACAGGAGAACAACACGAGGGGTTCAGAAGGCAGAAGACAGAAAGGAGATGAAAGCATTAGACCAGAGCCTTTACTAGGGTTCCGTCAGGAGACGCAAACCAGGACAGGGCAAACTATTTAGGAATAGCTACTTTGTATAATTTTAGCTTGGTGGGCTTTGGGACACATGGGTTGTCCCTAGTTGCCTGGCACTAGGCCCTGGGATGATTAACGCAAGGGAAAGCTGCCTCCTGTGGTGCAAGGGCCAGAAAGAGAAAGTATGTCTCTGGATTGCTTACTTCACATATCAGACGCATGCTCCCAGCTGGGCCCTTTGCTAGCCCTAAGAATTAATTAGTCCAGAAAAGCAGCAGTGTCTCCTCTGCCAAGAAGGTGTTTCAGGATGTCAAAATATCATAATAGATGGAAAATGAAAAATATATACAATACACAGACACATTTAATTTTAAAGAACTTTTTTAACAATTATCTTCATATTAGCAGAGATAGTTGAGGACTGGAAATTGATTGACATTTTATAACTCACTTTCAATCCAGAACAAATGCTGGAGTAGTTGCCTATACAACAGATTGGCCTCCCAGTTTAAAATCAATCTCATGTTGGGGTGCCTGGGTGGCTCAGTCGGTTAAGCCTCCGACTTTGGCTCAGGTCATGATCTCAAGGTTTGTGGGTTTAAGCCCACGCTGGACTCTGCGCTGATAGCTTGGAGCCTGCTTCAGATTCTGTGTATCCCTCTCTTTCTGCCCCTCCCCACTCATGATCTGTCTCTCTCTCTCTCCCTCTTTCTCAAAAATACACGAACATTAGAAAAATTCTTAAAAATCAATCTCATGTTCTCATTCTCTCTGCATATAGAAGTGAATTAAGATACGTTGACTGTATCCTTGATGGACTCCTCCCTACTACTAAATGGAACTGAATGGCAGATTCAGGAAAGCGCCTTTCCAGGCTTTGCTGAACAAAGGGCATCTAAATCGATGGCTTAGAATTTGCTCAGAATGGAAAATATAAATATAATGGCTTCTGTGAACACAATCTTAACTCATTTTTGTTCATAATTTAACTTCACTAGAATTAATTAATTAATTAATTAATTTATTTATTTATTTAATTTTGTTTATGACTTGAATGTCCTAAGATGATCCTGGTTAGCCATATTTTAATTATCTAATTTCATAAATGTTGAATTTCCAGATTTTTGTTAAAGCCAACATTAGAATTCTGAGGTCATTCAATGTTGACGAATCTAAGGTACACTTCATTTTAGCAAAAAGACCAAATAACAATCAGCTAATCCAATGTTCACTGTCCATAACCAGTTACATCTTGCTGATAGAAATGTCTTCTCGCTGTTCTTTCTGTTTCACTGCATCTACACTTCCATTCTGCTACTGTCCATGCTCAATCTTCCTCCCAGAGGGGCCAATTTATATGGTAAGGAGATTCTTTCACTTCTCTGCATAAAATCTTTAAATGTTTATGTAAAGTATCCAAACAATACCTCAGCACTATAAATCTTAGAAAAATCTATTTCCTTCCTCCATATAATGCACACTTGCACAGTAGGTACTGGAGACATTAGACTATGTTTTAAAACAAGTAAATGACCTTCTCCCACATCTGCTTGGTGAACCACCATTCATCCCTCAAACATCAGCTCAAGATTTTTCAAATGTCTTTTTTTGAACTCCCAACATCAATATTAGAGCTTCTTATTTTGTGCTACCAGTGTAGTTTGTAAATGTTCTGATTATACCAATAATAACAACTAACTGTCTTTACTTATCTCTTTCTATGAGATTATGAGTTATTTCAGTTCAGAGACCAGCTCTTGATGACATTATGCCTCTATGCCTAGTGTAGCATGGGGATTGTCTGTCACATAATAGGGATTTATTAACTTTTGTATTTTTCACTGAACTACTTCTACCTTACACTCAGGGAAGTATTATCAAATATAAATTGGCTGAAGTAACTAAACTCAGCCTGTCAATTTACTAAAATATTTCAAAATACGTACGCTCATATGCTTAAACAGTCTAATTTCACTATTGTTCTACATCCTTTTCAAGGTGCACATATTTTAGAAGCAAACAACCTTGCTTATTAACTCACGTGTATTTCTGGAAGAAACTGGTTTGTTTGCCCAGCAACATCTACTTTCACTTTAGTTGAAATTGGCAAAACTGCCACAGGGAAGAATTGACATTTTCCATCAATTTCTGGAAAGTGCAGTAGTACCAAATGTCATCAGACTTGAGTTATATTGGGAATTATTTTGAACTGCTCATGTACATGCTTGCAAAGTTTAATGTCAATCTTAGTGGCATAACAAGTAGGGCAATCTAGTGTCTAGAGCAGCAGACTGGCTCTAAGGTTAGTGAGTACTGCATTCGGTTCAATCAATCAAATACTTCTGGACACTTTTTATGGTGTTAGTGTTAGGCTCAAACTCTGGGTCTCAACAAGAGGTAAAAGATATAGTCTTTACTCAAAATAAGCATTCAATGTAGATGAAGGAGAAAACTAAACATATAAAAATATTGAACAGGAAGTCAGAAGGGTAATTCTATTGTACAGGTAAAGAAAATGTATTTTAGTTCAAAGCCATATATCTTGAATAGTAAAATCCTAAATTAAGTGACAAATTTTAAGGATAGATGGATTTTACAAATTGCTTCCTGGGAAGGGAAGTTTAGGTAGTAAGAGCAAAGGATCTGGGAAAGTTTGAGATCCTAGCAGTTTGGAATGATCTTGGAGGTTTTATCTCAGAGAAGATGTCTTAGAAGAAATAAAGGGCAGGTATTACATGAAGAGGCTGAGACTGGAGATGGAAAAGGGCAACAGCATAAACAAAGGCACAGAAACAGTAAGGGGTAGAAACAACGTAAAGTTAGACAAAGAGGATGCTCAGATTTTCTTCTTCCATTAATGATCATCATGTTAAGGTAAATTAGAAAATGCCCCGGTGCCAGCCATTTCTTCAGGTGCTGTGGAGGGAGAGCTCGCCAGCAAACAGACAGCCAAGTTGTGGACTTGCTTCTAGAATTCTGGCTTGGTTATTTTACTCTACCTTATACCAACTACCTAATCTTTCTATCCCCATCGTTTTAATCTATAAAACAGATATAATGTGTACTGGGAACTAATTGTGTTCCAGGAACTCACAGGGTTATTTGGAGAATAAAATAAAAGAATATATGTAAAAGTCCTTAGCACAGTTCCTAGCACATATTATGTAGCCATTAGCTTCCTTTCCTGCCATGCAAGCAAAAACAAACAAAACAAACAGTCAAATAGGGAATGCCACCATTGAATTCATTGGTAACTTCTACAAAAACAGAAACATATTTTCTAAATTCTTTCATGAGTACAGAAAACAACATAAGAGTATCTGGACAAAAAGGATGGCATAAAAATTATGTAAAGACCCACATGTAACAACATAGGCTTCAACTCATAGTTTAAGTAATCCAAAATATTATACAGATTTCTTGCCTAGAACTGATATTTCAATTTCATCTATGTGCTGACATTTACCAAAAAAAATTAGGTACTCCTAGAAAATTTGTTTTTTAGTTTTGAAATGATATCAAATATATGTAATTAGTCATAAGTGTCTTTCCTAGGAACAACTATTTTCCAGTGGAAATCTAGGACTCCCACGTCTCAGGGCAAGTACTGCATAAGTGCCCTCCTTACCTGTAATTGGGGCACTACACAGGAATCACAGCACCTAATTTGCTTTGGCAGCAGCATGACAGCAGGTTACCACTTAGTATTCTCTGGACAAAAGAAAGAATGATGAAGCACAGCTGTTTTTAAAGGTAGCCCAAACTGGAAACTGAATAGGATGAAGCTACAACATGTCAAAGCACAACTTAGCAAATACATTGTGAAACTGTGTCAAGCATAAAGGTTAGCAGAAACTCACAAAAAAGTCACAGAAAATCTCTTGAAAGTTTTTATTTAAAAGGTTACATGAGAAAGCCTTTAGGTTGCTTGGAACCTGCTTCTCATTTAGCAACACATTTGGTTTGCTGTTACAAAGTAACCATAGGGCAGGTGTTTTGTAAAGCTCCCCAATACACAGACACAGTAAAACTTTGCTTTAAGCTATGCAAATGCACTAAATAAAGTTCATAACCACCAAGGATCACTTTTCAAATATTTAAAAAATATTACATACTTATTAGATGATATCAGCTCTACTAATAATCACAAATGACTTGTATCTTAAGTTCTATCAATGATTAATTGGTACCAACTGACTAGAATACTGTGCTGAAGATTTTGAACCCACATCAAGTTCAGTAAGAGAGGTAAGATATACTGTGTTTGAGTTGAGATAAAGTAAAAGACTGCCTACATACTATACATTTGGTAGCTCTCATTTAACTACAATATATGACCATCAGCTCACTTCAAGAATTAAAAAAAAAAAAGATTTCATTTATTTAATAAAGTTTTAATGCTGCTCTACAAATACCAAGAATAACCAAACAGTGTGTATCGTTATATATTAGAACAAAAGAATCACAGCAATAAATAATCAATAAATGCATACTTTATCAGTAGTCCTACCATATTGGTTTAGGTATTTATATTAGAATTCATCATACTGTACTTTCTTCTCACACAAGACTGAATTCTTTGAGCCTAGGATCATATTCCTTTTTACACCTAAGCTAACCTACAGTCTATAATATAATCGGTTCTCCCTTTTGTTGAAGGAACCATCAAGGGAAGGAAGGATGAAATATTCAGTGGAAAAGATAATAAAGAGATTTCAGAGACTGGACTAAGTGCTGAGAGTTTTGCAGGATTTTGAAAGTGGAGGCAATGCATTTTTAAGTTTATTTTGAGAGAGAGTGGAAGCAGGGGTGGGGCAGAGAGAAAGGGAGATAGAGAATCCCAAGCAGGCTCCATGCTGTCACTATAGATCCTGAGGCAGGGCTCCATCTCACAAACCATGAGATCATGACCTAGCCAAAATAACGTGTCAAATGCTTAACTGACCAAGCCACCGAGGCACCCAGTCTAAAAAAGACTTTTTTTAATGTTTATTTATTTTTGAGAGGGGGAGAGAGATAGAATCTGAGTGAGGGAAGGGCAGAGAGAGAAGGAGACACAGAATCCGAAGCAAGCTCCAGGCTCTGATCTGTCAGCACAGAGCCTGATGCAGGGTTTGAACTCCAACAGTGAGATCATGACCTGGGCCAAAGTCAGACATTTAACCTACTGAGCCACCCAGGTGCCTCACAAATTTTTGAATGAATAAATGATTAACCATCCTGAATCATTTAGAGGTGCATAAATATTCAAAAGTAAAAGCCATCCGGCTGATAACCAGACTGTGATGTTCCTAACAGAACATAAAACAATGTTAACGGTGGGATATTGACAAAGCCATAAAAACAGTGCTTCTCCAATGGCCACACCATGGATGTAAAATGAATAACACCCTCCTTTTGAGTTATGGCTGTTTTGTTTTTGTTTTGTCTTGTTTTGTTTTGTTTTGTTTTGTTTTTTAACCAATGATATTTTAGTCCAATACCATTCCTCTCAACACTTCGACAAATATTACTGAGATATCCAATCACTACATATTCTTGCTACTTGATAGCAAGCAGTCCTGTGCTGGTCCTTATTTTCCTCTCCCTTTCTTATAATCACAAGGCCAAATTCTATAAAAACTCCCCACTCCTATTAATGAGACATTTCTCAGATTCCCTCTGAAGCGTTTTTTTCTCTTACTGCAGCAAGCTCAATAGACATACTTTATTTGACTATGGCTGTGCCCATAGTGGTCTTTTGCTGGTGGGCTTACAGTAATACTTAATCTAACAAAATATACATGGCTCTAATCTCTCAGAATTGTGTTTTTATTAATTACATAGATCACATAAACAACTATATTGAATATTACATTATTCTTGTTTACAAATATCCACCTTTTATCTGTAATTATTTTAATGTTTTCTTAGTTCAAAATCTTTAGATTCTTCTATATCTGTGACTTTTCAGCTTTAATCTTTCACTGTGTGGCTGTATTACCAGCTACACAATGATAAGCTCCATTGTGATAATTACATATTTCATGCAATAGCCTTTCATAGTTTATGCACATATATTGCTTTACTATATTAGAAGCATATTAAATGGAGGTTAAGGGAAAAGAATGCTGGCCCTCCTTATCTTGAAAATTAATAATATAAAGAGATATGATACAGTTATCTATGATTCTCCTCTAATCATAAACAGGTTAGTGAGAGAACTCTATGAGAATTAGACCAGGCCCATGATATGGAAAATCATGTAACTTAAAGCTTCTGCTAGGAGTGATTACTTGACATTTAAAAGACCCCCCCAAAAGAGAAATTGATAGAAACACAATAGAAGACTTTAATACCCCACATTGAATAAGAATAGAAAATCCAAAAAGAAAATCAATAAAGAAACAGCTGACCTGAATAACGCTTTAGACCAAATACACAGACATAGATAGAATTCTCTACCCACCAGCAAATAAACACATTTTTTAAAGTACACACAGAACATTCTCCAGGATAGGTCACATCTTATTCATGAAATAAATTTTATTAAGTTTAAGATGAAAATCATTCTAGGTATCTTTTCTGACCACAAATGGAATGAAACTAGAAATCACTAAAAGTAAAGAAGCTAGAAAATTCAAAGCACACGAACACTTAACAACACACTTGATCATTACATCAAAGAGGAAATCAAAAGGAAATTTTTAAAATATCTTGATACAAAAATAAAAACACAGTATGCCAAAATTTATAGAATGCAGCAAAGACAATGTTACTATGGAAGCTTATAATGATAAATGCCTATAATAAAAAATAAGAAAGACTGTTTAGCAATATTTAATCACCAAATTATTATGTTGTGCATGTAAAATTAATATGAAATATAAAAATAATATAAAAAGTCGATTATATCTCATTTATAAAAGAAGATCTCAAAAAAGCCTTACATTAAATGTCAAGAAACTAGAAAAAAAATCTAAACTCAAATTAGCAGAAAGAAGAAATAATACAGATTAAAGCAGAGATAAAAAGAAAATAGAAAAACAACAAAGAAAATAGATAAAACTAGGTTGGTGCTTTGAAAAAATATAATCAACAAACTCAGCTAGACTAACTAGCAAAAAGGGAGAGAAGATTCAAATAAATAAAATAAAAAATGGAAAAGAGATATTAAACTGGATGCCTCAGAAATAAAATGGATTATAAAGAATTAAGATGAATAATTATATACCAACAAACCAAAAAACATGGATAAATTCCTAGAAACACAGAACCTAGTAGAACTGAATCAAGAAGAGACATGAAGAATGAACAGACCAATAATGAGGAGATTGAATCAGGAATCAAAAGTATCCTAACAAAGAAAAGCCCAGACTAGATGGCTTCACTGGTATATTCTATTAAACACTGAAAGAAAAATCAATACCAGTCCTTCTTAAAATCTTCAAAATATAGAAGAGGGAATAATTCCAAACTCTTTATGAGGCCAGCATCACTCTGACATCTAAGCCAGACACAGACACTACAAAAGAGCAAACAAAAGAATCCTAACAGCCAATACCCCTGATGAACCCAGATATAAAAATTCTATATTAAATACTAGCAAAACCAAATTCAACAGCATATTAAAAGAATTATAAACCATGACCAAGTGGGTTTATCCCTGGAATGCAAAGTGGGTTTAGTATATGTAAATCAGGGGCACCTGAGTAGCTCAGTCAAACTTCTGACTTGGTTCAGGTCATGATCTCATGGTTCATGAGTTCAAGCCCCACACAGGAATCTCTGCTGTCAGCACAAAGCCTGCTTTGGGTCCTGTCTCCCTCTCTCTGCCCTTCCAGTCTCAAAAATAAAATAAACTTTAAATTTTTTAAAAAAAACTTGTAAATCACTGTGATACATGACTTTAACAGAATGAAAGATAAAAACAGTATGATTATCTCAACAAACGCAGAAAGCACTTGACAAAATTCAACATCTATTTATGACAAAACCTCTCAACAAATTACGTATAGAAGGGAATTACTTCAACACAATAAAGGCCATATATAAAAAGCCTATAGCTATGGGGCCCCTAGGTGGCTCAGTCAGTTAAGCATCTGACTTCAGCTCAGGTCATGATCTCGAGGTTCATGGGTTTGAACCCCTGCATCTGGCTCTGTGCTAACAGCCTAACAGCTCAGAGCCTGGAGCCTGCTTCAGATTCTGTGTCTTCCTCTCTTTCTATGCCTCCCCCCTGACACTCTCTCAAAAATAAATAAACGTTAAAAAAATTTTATAAATAAGTAAAAGGAAAAAAAAGGCTACAGCCAATCATAATCAATGGGGAAAAACTGAAAGCTTTCCCTCCAGTATCTGGTACAAGGCAAGGATGTCCACTCTTGCTATTTCTAGTCAACACGTCCTAGATAAAGCAATTAGGTAAGAAAAGGAAATAAAATACATTCAAATAAAAAATTAAGTTAAAACATCTCTGCAGATGACTCATGTAGGTAGAAAACCCTAAAGACAACATAAAGTGTTGGACTAAATAAAATAAATTCAGAATATTTGCAGCATACCAAGTCAACATACAAATATCAGTGGCTTTCCTATATAGAAACAAATAAATTATGAAAACAATCCCACTTACAACCACAACTAAAAGAATAAAATACTTAGGAATAAACATAACCAGAGTTGTGAGAGACTTGTATGTACACTGAAAGTAATAAAACACTGATGAAGAAAATTAAAGAAGACAGAGTTACATGGAAAGACATACCATTTTCATGGATTAATATTGTTAAAATATCAGTAGCACACAAAGTGATCTATAGATTCAATACAATTAGCTGTCAAAATCCTAATGATATTCTTCACAGAAATGAAAAAAAATTAAATTCATATAAAACCACAAAAGACCCCAAGTAACCGAAGAAATTTTGAGCAAAAATATGAAACTGGAGGCAAGTATTACACTTTCTGACTTTAAAATATATTACAAAGCTACAGTATGAATCAAAATGGTCTGATACTGGCATAAAAAGAGACCTACACACCAATAAAACAGAATAGAGAAACCAGAAATAAATCCATGCATTTATAGGCAATTGATATTTGACAAGGGTGTAAAAAATGTGTAATAAAGAAAGAACAGTATCTTCAATAAATTGTGTTGGGAAAACTGGATGTCCACCTGAAGAAGAATTAAATTAGACCCTTATCTCACACCTTAAACAAAAAATTAACTCGAAATGTATTAAAGACTTAAACATTAAACCTGAAACCATAAAATTCCTAGAAGGAAAACATAGAGAAAAGGCTCCTTGACATTGATCTGGGGAATAATTTTTTTTGAAATAACACCAAAAATATAGCCAACAAAAGCTAAAATAGAAAAGTGGGATTGTATCAATCTAAAAAGTTTCTTCAAGGTAAAGGAAACAACAGAATGAAAAGGGAACCAATGGAAAAGAAAAAAAAAAATATATATATGCAAACTATATACCTTATGTGGGGTTACTACCTAAATTATATAAGGAAATCATATAACTCAATAGCAAGAAAACAAATCACGTAATTAAAAAATGAGTGAAGAATCTGAATAAACATTTCTTAAATGAAGACATACAAATAGTCAATAGGTCTATGAAAAAATGCTCAATGTCACCAATCATCAGTGAAGTGCAAATCAAAACCACAAGATATGTCACTTCACATCGTTAGAATGAAAGATAAATTATAAATGCTGATAAGAATGTGGAGAAAATGGTTACACTTTTGCATTGTTGGGAATGGAAACTACTACAGCCACTATGGACACATGTATGGAGGTTTCTCAAAAATATTAGAAATACAACTACCATAAGATCCAGAATCCCACTTCTGGGTATATATCCAAAAAACAGAGTCAGTATCTCTAAGAGATATCTGCACTGCCATGTTCATTGTAGCATTACTAACAGTAGCAAAGATATGGAAACAACTGTATATCCATTGACAGGTGAATGGATAACGAAGATGTGCTATATACACAATGGAATATTGTTCAGCCTTTTAAAGAATGAAATCCTGCCATTTGTGACAACATGGATGTGCCTAGACAGCATTGTGCTGAGTAAAACAGGCCAGGCACAGAAAGACAAATACTACATGACCTCATTTATATGTGGAATCTAACAATGTGAAATCATAGAAACTAAAAGTAGAATGATAGTTCCCAGGTGCAGGATGAATAAGCTCTGGAAATCTAATGGACATCATGGTGACAACAGTTAATAATGTTGCTTTATACAGTTGAAATCCTCCCCTACCCCACCACCACACAAAAAAATGACTAAGTGTTAATGACTATGTTAATTAGCTTGAGTGTAGTAATAAATTCATAATGTATACATATATCAAAACAATGTCTTGTGTACCTAAAATACATACAACATTTATTTGACAAAAAAATTAAAAACAAAGGGCCCCAAAAAAGGATTCTTATTCCAATGGCAACTACTTACAGCTACATTAATTCCATTTGTGTACAGAAGGGTTAATTAGCAAAAATATGTTAGAAGTTATTTTTGGATGGGGAAATGAATAACGCTCACTGGTGTTTCAAATGCTTAAAAATATATCCAGTTATTGTCTCATAGAATAAAATATGTGAGACAGAAGGTACTTTAAAAATCATGTGATCCCAATCTCTATATTACAGAAAAAAATTCTGAAGCAAAGAAGATAAATGGATCAATACCATGCCAATTAAAAGTAGAAGCAGGACTATCATGGAGTATTTAGCTGAGAGTATATGTTGTGGATTCAGATCTGTATTTACATCCCATTTTGGCCACTCAAAATTTGTGACCTTAGGGTCAAGTTACTTAATTTATTGTGCTTCAGTTTTCTCATGTGTAAAAGCAAAATAATGATACTGACTTATTTCGGATGCTGTAAGGATGAAATATAATTTAAAATTATTTAATTATATGCTATTATTTTTAAATATTCTGACAAATTGAATTAATTAAATACAAAGTCAATTTCTTATTTTATTTTAACCAAACATCAAAAACAATAAATCAATTTAGGTTCAGCAAATTTTTATTAAGAGGCATCTGAAATAAACAGGGCTCTAAAATATGTGTCTATTTTATGTATCTTTTGTATTTTACTTTAATAAAATAACTCAGGTAAATTTATTATGAAGAAATGGAACTTTATAGTTAATAAATTATTCTTCCAGTCTTACATCTAATACTTGGAGGAATGGGTTAGGATCCTGTATTACCAGATTCTCAAATGTGGCCTAATATATTACATAGCCACTGTATTGGAATGAAGACAGGCAAAAGATATCAAGGTGATTATAGATACCTAGCTGTAATTTAATCAAAGAGAAATCCACTAAAAAGCGATGACGTTTAGAGCTAACACATTTCACCTGCTGCTTTGGATGGACTATAGATATCTACACTCTGCTACCCAAAAAAACAGTCACCAAAGATAAAAAGAAAATTCAATTCTTCTATATGACATAATTCTTATTATGCAGTGCCTAAGGAGATTCAAGTTTTTCCTATATAAATAATAAAACTGTCACAGAATTTAAAAAATCATAAAGGCCACTGGTTTTGAAGTATAAATACTGACTTTTATACTGAACATAAAAGCAAATACCATTTAATCATTAATCTGAAAAGTATTTCAAAAGAACATTTAATCTACCTCTTGCCTCGAGAAAGAACTTCACCAAAACTCTATGAGATGCTAAACACCTCCAGAGAAATATTTAATAAAGTTTCCAAATATTTCAAAATTTTATGCAACCTGAGAGAAGGCTACACAACATCTATTGTATATGGAGCCTGGTCTACCAAGTAAGTGTACAATTATGGTAACTGTGTTGTTTTTTTTCTTTAACTTAATGTTTATATCCCCACTAAACCCACTACTATCAGTATATTTTCCTAGAGTTGTAGTGCAAAAGCAAAGTTTGGGTTGAAATCTGATCCTGGTCTATCAGTCTGAGCAGGAATTTGCTGACATTTTACTGATTATCATGACATATTGGCTCCATGTTTCTCTCTGTTATTGCACTTAGCTACTTCACTTTCTGATCCTGTCAGAATAGAGACTGCACAGTCATCTTCTATCTGGGTCCTGCCTCCTCTCTGCTGCCAGTGTCAAAAGTGAGTATCTCCTTTGTAGGCACGAGTGGATCAGACAATATTACTAGGATTGAACACCTTTCCTTTCATATCCCAGATCTGTTTTTCTCTAATTTGTATTCATCCATAGGCAAATTCTTTCCTCATTATCTTCCCTGATGTTATTTTGATAGAGAAATCCTCTTTCACAACTGGTTTTTCTTCCCCAAGCTTTACTGAGGTAACACTGACAAATAAAAATTATATATTTATGATATACAATGTGATGTTCTGATTTATGTATACATTGTAAAGTCATTACCACAATCAAGCTAATTAATATAGCCATTAGTTCACATAGGTGTTTTGTTTTGTTTTGTTTTGTTTTGTTTTGTTTTGTTTTGGTGATAGCATTTAAGATCTGCTCTTGTAGCAAATTTCAAGTATACAATATAGTATTATTAACTGCAGTAAACATTCTATACATTAGATCTCCAGAATTTACTCATCCTACATAACTGAATATTTGTACCCTTGACCAGTGTCTCCCCATTTTCCTCACACTCCTCAGCCCATGGCAACCATCATTCCACTCTTTGTTCACTTATAAGTGAAGTCATGTAGTACTCGCCTTTCTGAACCTTGGTTATTTCACTTAGCATATGTCACCCACGCTCATCCATGTTGTTACAAATGGCATAACTTAATTATTTTTAGGGCTGAATAATATTCCATTATTATGTATATGTGTGTGTGTGTGTGTGTGTGTGTGTATTCCTAAAAAAAATCAGCATCATATAACTGCCATATGATCCAGCAATCCCATTTTTAGGCATATACCCAAAGAAAATGAAACCATGATCTCAAGAAATATCTGCACCCCATGTTCTTTGCAACATTATTCACAATAGATAAGATATCGATCAGTCTAGTTTCTACTGGTGGATGGATAAAGAAAACTTGAAATGGGATAAAACATGTAAAGAAAATAAATAAAGAATATCGATATATGTTGATGTGAATACGAATATTCACCCATAAAAAAGAAGGCATTCTGCCATATGCAACAACATGATGGACCTTGAAGGGATTAAGTGAAATAAGTCAGACAAATACTATAGATCTCACTTATATGTAGAATGAAAATAAACCAAAAAGTACAAACAAACAAACAAAAAACAACAAATAAACACCACCTCAGCTGAGGTGTATGTGCTTCTTTCTCTCCAGCTTTTCGGTTCTGAAAGTCATTTGTCTGTTGGAATACTACTACTTATTTGTTAAATAAAATTTTAATTCAATAGTATATATTAAATAGGCCATTTTTAGTTAAATTTTCCTCAAATTTTATCATTTTTTCTTGAAAGCTTATTTATTTTAGCATCAACTATATTTATTTTCATTTTATCATTTTAAGGTTGGATTTTATAAATACAACTATGATAAATAGATAAAATATTTTAAATGTAACATCTGAACTGGAAAATACAAACATTTATAGTGGGAAAAGAAAACCTAAAAGTGACAAGTAAAGTAAGTATCTACTTTCTAACTGGGTTCAAACTTCTTGATTCTGAAGAATTTTTCCCATGGTTTCAAAGAAAATTGAAACTAACACAATTAATCAAATACCAGTAATCTCAATGAATTTTGGAAACAGAAGATAAATCAAGATATTAAATATATAAAAATAAATGAGGGGCACCTGGGTGGCTCAGTCGGTTGGGTGTCCGACTTCAGCTCAGGTCATGATCTCGCGGTCCGTGAGTTCGAGCCCCGCATCCGGCTCTGTGCTGACAGCTCAGAGCCTGGAGCCTGTTTCATATTCTGTGTCTCCCTTGCTCTCTGACCTTCCCCCATTCATGCTCTCTCTCTGTCTCAAAAATGAATAAACGTTAAAAAAATTTTTTTAATAAGTAAATAAATGAGAAATTGTGGGAAAAAGGGCCATATCCTATAGCAAGGGGAAAAAGGAACATCAAACCTACCTTAGGTCACAGACATCCCTTTCTATGAGAATCTCTTGGAAGATACAAGCACAAAAGATTTGCTAAGTTAAAATTATTTTATTGCTAAGTGTAGGTTTTGTTTGACTTCTCATTGCAGAAAACTCTTGCACACTGGGTTGGAACAAGACCTTCTCTATTTCTCCATCCTACCTTCCCTATGCTGAAATCTGAGTCCAGAATTGTTTTGTGCTCAAACTGCTTGAATGAGATACAACAGTTAAGACCAAAAGAACAGCAAGTAAAATGCAAGGTAATGGGCACACTGGGAAGACATTCTCTCATTCCCTGTCAACAGAAGGAAAGGAATGATGAGAAAGAGAAATTATCGTGTTTTTACCCTATAGGAAATATTTAAGAAATCTTCAGGGGGAGGACAGAGAAGCAGTGGTGGCTTTTATATACATTGTAACATACATTTATGAAAACACTGCAATATTTCAAGAAATATAGAAGTAACAAGAAAATATCAAGGCATAGGAATTGTATGAGATTACAAGAGCTTGGATCTTAATAAAAATATAATAAAAAAAAACTAAAAATATTGAGAACTTACTCTGTATAGGGCTTGTCCTAAATTTGCATTTTATAGGTTGTATCTCATTTAATCCTCAGAGCAACCTGAAGGCACTGACACTATTACTATATGCTTTTATAGATGGAAACCTGAGGTAACAGAGCATTTAAGCAACAAGTATAGTAATAAACAGTTACCAAGTTAAAGATCAGAGAATTCACTTCAATAAATCTGACTCCATCAGTTAACTACTAGTTATATTGACTCCAAGTTAAAATAATTTCCTGATGTAGATAAGGGAACCATGCATGGCTCACAGTAAAGTAGAGGATCTTCAAGACAGAAGTCACATTTGTTTTAGCATTATGGTCCCAGGAATAAAGGGACAAAAGAAAAGGAAATTAATACATATAAAGAGGAAAAGGAAGTGTTAGTAATTAAGCAATCATCCTACTTCCACAAGTGGACTTCTACTTTTGATCACTGAATGAATCCATCTACAATGTATTTTCCCATAGTCTATCATCTAAATTTGCCCTGGACTCTGTGGTATGATCTGGACTGGCTCGTCTTCTGTGTATCTTGTCTTCTTACACTATCTCAGTCTTAACTTTTCCCATTCCCTGGGCATTTCCTTTTCTTCACAAGACATGTTTTTCCTCTTTCCATACCTATGTTCTCTATGCTATGCAGATCTCCTAAACTTCTACTTTCAGATCTGCCTACGTTTCTGCTGCCTTCTTGTTTAGTTTTATTTATTTCTGCTCCTTCTTTAGAAGTGACTTACCAAAAGTGAAATTCACCCATTTCATAAATATAAGCTCTCTTCTGGGAGATTATTTTCAATTATGATATCTGAATTTGGGTGAAGATAAGATCTTGCTAAGACATTCAAAAATATTAAGTCCTTTTTACTGAGCTGTTATGTTAAACCTTTTGGGACCATTGATCATCCCCCTTGACACAACAAGTGAAAATCCCCTCACTAAATCCTTATCATGGGCTTGGCATCTAAGATTTTGATATTTTTCCTACTATAGAACTTTTATTAGATTCCTTAATTTCTATCATTTCTAAAGATACATTCAGTTCTTTTTAACGTTTTATTTATTTTTGAGACAGGGAGAGACAGAGCATGAACAGGGGAGGGGCAGAGAGAAAGGGAGACACAGAATCTGAAACGGGCTCCAGGCTCTGAGCTGTCAGCACAGAGCCCGACACAGGGCTTGAACGCACGGACCGCGAGATCATGACCCGAGCCAAAGTCGGCCGCTCAACAGACTGAGCCACCCAGGCGCCCCAAGATACATTCAGTTCTAAAGGTACATTCAGCTCCATGTTCACTGCACATATCCTACAGTGTGGTCAGTCAAAGTCCTCCCATTGCTCAGTGCCAACATCTTTCTCACAGGCACAGACTCCTGATGGTGATTTGCATTTTGGTGTTGTAATATTCTAGTTTATGTTTGTCTTCATATTCATCTCATAAGAATCTACAGTTCCTATGTAATGAACATGTCACTTCTTTCATATATACTCTAAAATATAAATTCTTTCTTTCCTGGTTGTGCTAATATTTTGGGGTTTTGTTTTGTTTTGTTTCACTCAGCATTTACTACAGTTTCATGGGGCAGCACACCTTACATTTTACTCCAGAGAAATGAATTTTCTCCCACACTCAGCCCAGATGTGTTTGTTGGTCTAGCACCTGCCTTTGACCAAAGTGGTAGGTACCTTAGGGTCCACGTGTTACACATACTGCTTCTGGAATGGAAGAATGACTTGTCTTTGTTCATCATTTTAGGAACTTATTTAATTTATTAAGGAATTGTCCAAATCTTCTTCTCCTGGAATAAATGATGAGATTTGAGTGTCAATGTAACCATATGTGATTTCATGATGGACATGGAGACTGTAGACACAATTTAAGCCATAAATAAAGATGCACCTGGAATCTGACTTAACCTTGGACTATAGAGATATTTCAATTAAAAATTTCATTTTAATTGCTTTTCTTTTTATTAAGAAACACTAAGTTTAAGAAAAATTTAACATTTATTTATTTTTGCGATACAGAGATAGAGCACGAGTGGGGGAGGGGCAGAAAAAGAGAGAGACATAGAATCCAAAGCAGGTTCCAGGCTCTGAGCTGTTAGCACAGAGCCTGATGTGGGGCTCAAACCCATGAACTGTGAGATCATGACCTGAGATGAAGTGAGATGCTTAACTGACTGAGCCACCCAGGCATCCCAGGAAACACTCAATTTTAATTAGCTTCTATTAGTGTCCTAACAGTTACACTTACTAGCCTAAAAACATCTTGGGGCGCCTGGGTGGCTTGGTCAGTTGAGCGTCCAACTTTGGCTCAGGTCATGATCCTGCGGTCTGAGAGTTCGAGCCCCGCGTCAGGCTCTGTGCTGACAGCTCAGAGCCTGGAGCCAGTTTCAGATTCTGTGTCTCCCTCTCTCTCTGCCTCTCCCCTACTCATGCTCTGTCTCTCTCTCTGTCAAATATAAATAAACATTAAAAAATTTTTAAATAAATAAAATAAAAACATTTTATAACATTTGCTTTTGATTTTCTTCTAAATTTATACTCCTCTAAATACTGACAATAAACTATATGTGTGTGTGTGTATATATATATATGTATATATGTATATACATATATATATAAATATATACATGTGTATATACATATACATCCATTTTTTAACAAATAAATATACAAGCTTATTTTTTTTCTAGTCATATTTTTTATAAGGAACATATCCCTGTTTTCCTGTTTTAAGATAAAGTATTTTACCACAAGATACTATCCAATGCTTTTATTTTAAAAATGGAAATATTTTCATTTCATGAATGGTGTTATAATTTTTTCTATGTCTGTCTCTGCCTTTCTTTCTCTTTCAATTAATCAATCTTTCTTTCTCTCTCTCCCGTTCTCTCTCACTCTACCACACTCACACATTCACAACCAAAGAAAGTTGCTTGATTATTTAAAATGAAATGACTGTCTTCTAATTGTGAATCATTTTTAGTCTGAATAATGTATTATTCAAAACTGTTCAACATGTACGTTAATTTAGATAGGACCAAAAATACAAGCGGAATAAAATTAAAAATTCCTTATTTCACATTTGGATGCAGAAAAATGTTACGTTTTAGAAATAACTACTTTATAATTGATGTCAAATATAAGAATGAATCCTCAAAAGACAAATAAGATGAAATCAAACAACTCTTTTCAATGTGATTTATACTTGTTCCTGTTGCTGTAAAAAGGGAGAGAAAATGCTAACCAATAGTTCAGCAAGTATCCTGGAGTATATTTGTAACAAGTATGTCTCACTCAAGGCTGGGACCTAGGAAAATAGGGCAAGTTTTATGTCTTTTATTAAAATTCATCAATTGCTTTGTTAATCTCATTTCTAAAGTAACCATGTGTCAAATAACCAAAACTTAAAGGTGAAAATGAATCGTTTGCATGGAAAAACTTGTGACTTTATAATAATAATGTGCAATTATCTTCAAATAATCTCAAAAACTTCTTTATAAAGAGATTTAAATATTTATTTGCAATTGTATTTCTAACTTTTGGATGTTTTATAAAGCTAATATCTGAAAATGGTAGACCAAGAATAAGCTGTAAAGATATTCTTAGAAGCACTGAATAAAATAACAAGATTTTTATCAAACAATACATTCCATTTCAGGAGCTTGGTAAGGTTAATTAAGGTTCATCCAAATAATAAAATGCACTAATTCAATGAAACATATGGCTTATTGACCTAAAAGATGTCTATTATTATCTTGTTAAATGTACAATGTTTAGATGTACTATTTACCAACTTAAAGCCAATTTTGACATAAGCAATGTGTATCTGAGTGTGTGTCTGTATGTGGAGGAAAAAAATATTTACACCCCAAATTATCAACAACAGTTTTCCCTAGATGAAGGTACTAAAGGTTATGTTTATTTCCTTCATTTTATTGACACCTATCCTTTATTTCCTCCTCCAATCCACTTGTTTAAGGTGTAATAAAGGCTAAATAAATCACATACCAGGTTTGGCCTCAACTGAACACCAAAAGCAGGACCTCAGAGTCTTATTTTGAAGGCACAAGAACCCCACTCAAGAATAAAATGTCCTTTACCTAGATGGGTTGTTGGTGCTTAAAATTATATCATTGAGTTTTCATTCTTTTGAGCATGTGAAATCCCACATTAAACCTCAGAAGGGCTTTGCTATTAATGATGTAGAATATAGCATGAAGATACAGGAATTAGAGTCTCAGGAAATAGGCATGAAGTATGGAAATGAGATAGAAGGAGAAAAAGATAAATTCATTTTCTTCCAATTTTGCTTAGGCCTTGCAATGACAAAATCACCACTAAAATTTACCTAGGGTCTATTTGTCAGAAAGCATCATAAAATAGGCATTATATCCATACAGATAACTTTTCAACTCAAGTTAGAATGAATAATTTATATTTCTAAGCAAAGTTTAGATGTACTTTTCAATTGGAAGCTTCAATTTGAAGTTATGATTCTTAAAGCTTTAAAAAGTGAATAAGACACTTCACTGGGCAAATATCAAACCAATCAACTTTTCTTTGCTGAAGACACAGTGAGATTGAAAGAGAAGACATTTCCTTATTGTAAGATAAGTGCATATGTTCATCAAGGAAGGCCTGTAAGACAGACTGATTTGCAAAACATCAATCTTCATATCTATCAAATACACACACACACACACACACACACACACACACACACACACACAAATTCCATTAAAATCAATTTACATTATCTAGAAGCAGATTGACTACTGTAGACATTCTACAGTATTTCTTGCAGATAGCATTCAAGTTTTTATAATAAAATGAACTGTTTATTTTTATTTTAGTTTTCCAACCATTTTTATATGGTTAATTAGGTTTTTCCACTCAGTTCTAAAAAGTTCATTCAAATTGATTGTCTCTACACCATCTATATTGGCTGTATCTTTATATTATATTTAGATATGGACAGAGATTAAGGGGTTTTTTCAGCAAACTCCATACTAAATAAAACCAAGTTTGAAATGTAAAAAAGCAATGGTGTGCGTAATTGTCCCAAAGGGTCTCATTCACAAAGAAGACATATAATTAGTGGACTGGAATGCCTGAGTTAAAGTGGGATTTATAAGCTACATATTTGAAAACTTATGCCAGAATAGAGTCAACAATTAAAGAAATTCTCCATTTATATGGCAATAACTACAGGTACAATTTAAATGTAACATTAAACATTAAATTTAATAACTATATGTCTATATGCAGGTATAATACACCAGCTTGATTATTTTTAAGAAGGTAATTCCATTTGGAATAGAATTTCACATTTTTAGCAATGGGTATATAATTAATAAATTAATAAATGTTGTGGTAGAATTGCTTATTTACTACTCCAGGAAAAACGAAGGAAGGAAGGAAAGAAGGAAGGAAGGAAGGGAGGGAGGAAGGGAGGGAAAGCGGGGGGGTGGGTAACAAGGGAGGAAGAAACAAAAGAAAAAGGAGGGAGCAAGGGAGAGAGAGAGGACTCCCAAATATCACACTATTTAAGGAAACACTTAATTTAAATAATTGAAATGTCCTTTTGCATAAAGTAAGTGGATTAATCAACTGCTTTAAAAAAATAGGAAAAATAAGGACTATACCAAATTAAAAAGCTTTCACACAGCAAAGGAATCTACATATGTGAACTATTACAAAACAAAAAGGCAACCTGCTAAATGAGTTAATATCCAAAAAATATAAATAACTCATACTATAACTTAACACCAAAAAAGCCTAAATAGTTCAGTTAAAATGGGCAGAGGACCTGAATAAACATTTTTCCAAAGAAGACATATAGTTGGGAAACAGACACATGAAAAGATGCTCAACATTACTAATCATCAGGGAAATGCAAATTGAAACCATAATGAGATATCACCAGACACCTATCAGAATGGCTACAATCAAAAAGACAGGAAATAACAAGTGTTGGTGAGGATGTGGAGAAAAAGAAACCCTTGTGCACTATTGGAGGGAATGTGAACTGGTGCAGCCACCATGGAAAACAGTATAGAGTTTCCTCGAAAAGATTCAAAATAGAATTATCATATGATCCATTAATTTTCTACTGGATATTTATCCAAAGAATACAAAAACACTAATTCAAAAAAGATATACTTACCCCTATATGTACTGCAGTGTTATTTACAACAGCCAAGACACAGAGAGAATTCAAGTGTCCATCAAAAGATGAATGGATAAAGTAGATGTGTGTGAGGGTACACACACACACACGTGTGTGTGTGTGTGTATATATCTATCTATATATATGTATACATATGTATACATATATATATGATGGGATATCATTCAGCCCTAAAAAAACAATGAGATCTTGCCACTTGTGACAACATGGATGACCTAAAGGGTATTATCGTAAGTGAAATAAGTGAGGCAGAGAAAGACAAATACATATGATTTTACTTGTATGTGGAATCTAAAAAACAAAATAAGTGAATAAACAAACTAAAAAGCAGAAACACTCCCATAAATACAGAAAATAAACTGATGGTTACAAGAGGGGAGGAGGAGGAGAGATGGGCAAAATGGGCGAAGGAGAATGGGAGATACAGGTTTCTACTTTTTGAATAAGTCACAGGGATAAAAGGTACAGCTCACAAGTGTAGCTACCATCTGTCACCATTGACTGTATACTATTGACTATACAGTGACAGGTGGTAGCTACACTTGAGGTGAGCATAGTATAATATATAGAGTTGTTGAATCATTATGTGGTACACCTGAAACTAACGTAACATTGTGTGTCAACTATACTCCCATTAAAAAATTGGGAAAAAATGAGTAAGAATTCTACAGAAAAATGATTGTAATTTCCATTCATTAATTTAACTTAATTTTATTTAAATAAACCAACTTAAATCCATTTGATTTCAATAAGTCTTCAAAAGTTAAAATATATTCATACTACTCATTAGGTTAGGAAAATTTCCCCTCAACCAAACTTTAGACTTTCCTGAGCTCCTTTTCAACTAGCCCTTGACTTGGGGCTTCTGTATTTGTCTCTTCATTGTCCAATTTTTCCCAGAATCCTGCTAAGATGTTTTAGCCAGAATCCCCAGTCCTTGGTATTTGATCATCCTTAGTATCAGGTTCCTTATTCTCCAGCATCCCCCTGATGCTGTCTGATCACCTTGCTTGTTCTGACTATAGCAGGAATCCTGTTTGGCTTGTTTAGCCAGAGTTTTCCCTTACTCCTGATGCTTCTTAGTAATTGTCTATCCACTCACTCCCACTCTGTTTTTTGGTTATAAATTTCCACTTGTCCTGGTTGTGTTTGGAGAAAAGCTTTATCCTTCCCTCCCACTATAAAACTTCACCAGAGTAGTCCCTGTATCTATTGTGATGGTCCTGAATAGATTCTGCCTTACCACTTTTCCCCAAGTAGCAGAACAAATATTTTCTTCTTTAATAGTTAAGGTGCCATAACTCAGAATACTATTCATCACTGAATCCCTAGACCTCTTATCCAAGATCTTCAGCATGTGCCTTTGAAGCCTCTGTCTTCATTCCTGACTAACTGATCAAGAATCTATTAGTGAATCTTACTCTGGAGCCATTTTTATGTACAAATGTCTATTAAAGCTAGTAAGGACAGACTTTAAATCTTAAGATCTACCTATACTCTAGAAGCTGAGTTAGAGTTCCAGACAAAAAGAAATTGGTTAGAATCCTAGGTTTTCCTGTTTGTAAGAAACTTGGTTAGAGTCCCATGGAGGTAGCTCTTTGTAAGAAGTTGAGTTAGAGGCCCAGGCTTCTTTGTTTGAAAGGTACCTGTGGGGTTAGAGGTTCTAACTGACTCTCTGCCTCAAGCGAGGATTATTCCCTGACTCCTGGACTGCAAGTTCTTCTCCCAGCACTAATGAGCATATACTTGTAAATGTGAAATGTTCTAAATGCAGATCCACTCCTGGGCTGTAAAATGTTTGCTGTTTATACAGCCTCTCTATTCTCTCCTTGATCCTATTTCTTCCATGGGAACTTTTCAATCACGAACACCCCCTTCCCAAACCCCTTCTGACTATATGTCCCATGAATCCTGTCCACCTTTCTTATTGGCACGATTTACTAAGGATAATATGAAACTTCAGTAGCCTCTTTGGGAAACTTAAAATCTCCTCAGACAGGCTCCTCTAAGACCTCTCCCTTTCTGTCACCCCCTCTCTTCCTTTGTAGTTGTACCACCTTCAATTTTCCCTCCAGTTTCCCTGAATCCTTTGATACGTCCCTTTCACAACCCTACCTCTTCACCACCTCTCTTCATGCCTGCCAGACCTTTCCTTTCTCATTCCAGCAACTTATCTCCAAGTGTCACAGGAACTTTGGGCCTTGTGCTGCCATCAGGGCTCCCAACAAACTCAGGGTCCTCTCAAAGCAACTACTTGAGGCTGAAAGCAAAAAAGCCTAATTGGAAATAGAATGAGGATTTTATCCACTCAGATGGCTCAGGAGACCTTCCTATAGTCACTTTATTTTTCCTCAGTCACACATTTAAAAGGTAGCAAATAGCCTCCATGAGATTTCACACCAGGACAAAGTCTTCTAAAATACTGGTTAAAAAGTATGTATATATACATACAGCTTCATACTTATCAACTAGGTAATTTCAACTTGTTCCATATTTGTCAGAAACAAAATTCAGATAAAAAGATAAAGAAACCAGTGAGTTCTGCATTATTTTACTGACTGATTCTATGGCTAAAATTTTAGAATGGAAATCTAGATGTCTGTTTACATCTATATGTATATTTATGCATATATGTTTATGTATATATGTTATGCATAGGTGATGTTTTTCTACTTCTGTATGGTATTTTCAGATTAATTTATAACATCCCTTAAAGGAGTTCTATTCATATTGGCTTAGAGATAAGTGAGTGAATATATAAAGTAAATATTCCTAAAACTCTCAGAAAAATAGATGTGTTGTGTAAAGTTCATGAGATTGGGTTAAATCTTTGAAAAATATAATTATTTAAAGATTTTTGGTTTGGCAAAAGCATCTGTGTCTTCTACATACCAGCATTAAGTATAACAGGAACATATATTTTTACTCTACTTGGGTTTAGTAATCAAATAAGTTTAAAAATAGTTATCAGGGAAATAACTTGAGATGCTGGCTAGCTTCAGTTGGTGTTATAGTATGTCTTTTTAAAAGAATATTCCAAAATCTTTTTGGTATCTTGCAACCTAAGTTAAGCAACCTAAGTAGTAAATACCCATTCACATCTAAATCATTCCTCAAGAGATATAATACTGAAACATTCAGTTATGAAGATAAATTTGATATATTTATGAATCTTGTTTTTATATGGTACTGAGCAGCTAAATATATTTGGGTCTGTTAATAAGCATGAGAAATTGTACTATGAGGAAACTATACTATGAGCATATACTTGTAAATGTGAAATGACATATCCATAAAATTAGCTACTCTGCTCATATAGATCCTGGTATGTAATGAACAAGTCACCATTGTCTTATAATTAAAAATCATAATATATGTTAATAAAACTACCGGAAATCATAAAACTGAAGAGAATGATGCATGAAAAGTATGTATGTAGGATGTGGTTTTAACAGCAAAAAAAGAGATTAATTTTATTCTAAAGTTCAATGTCTGGTTGGTACTGAATTAGAAAGGGGGAAGTATAGGGAAAAAATCTGAATGTATGTAAAAAAGTTGTAAAAGCTTTAATAAAAAGCCATTTTATCTCACTCAGCTAAGCTGGCTAAGATCTGAATGAATTATTGTTTTAGTTTTAACAAATGCACCTTGAGGGGCGTCTCGGTGGCTCAGTCAATTAAGCGTCCAACCCTTAATTTTGGCTCAGGTCATGATCTCACTGTTCATGGGTTCGAGCTCCACATTATCTGGCTCTGTGCTGACAGCAAGGAAATTTCTCTGTCTCCCTCTCACTCTCTGCCCTCTCCCGCTCATGTTCTTCCCCTCTCAAAACAAATAAACATTGTTAAAAATGTATCTTCATATAAAAAAATGTACTCCTACAAAATTACAACAAAGTTTCATTGGATTATTGGTCTGCTCTTAGACTGTAAAAGGTTTTTATCTTTTGAGTAATCTCCTAGAAAACCATGATTCTGCATTTTATCATAATGGTTTCCTGAAATTTATGTTAACTTTTATCATGTTCTTTATTATTTAAGATAACCTAAGTATTGTTTCATAATAATCAGTAAGCCTATTTAATCAAATGTTAAAATCTTTTTATATTTTTGACAATTTTGCCTTCCCAAAATCTAATATTAAATGAAATCTTCTTGTCCTCAAACTGACTTTGAGATCACCCAGAGGGCTCCTGGAAAAGTTTATAGGATATGTTCTTTCACCTTGTAAGAAGAGGGATGAGAAACTAGTTCAGTTCATTTGATATATTAAATTGCATTAAAAGTATTGTCCAATAATAACACTTAAACTTCCCTGGGTTACATATACATGGGTTAATGTTATTAATATAAATATTTCATAAGATGTATGAGGTTCATAGAAATTTCCCAAACTCTCATTGTCCATGATATGTCTAGTATCCCATTATCAGTTATATATATGGTTTTTATCTTAAAGTATTGTAAGTCATGGAAATAACCAAATTTCCTTGTAAGATGCATTATAATAAACCTCCATCAGTTCTTCAACAATGGCAATTTTCATGTTTGCTGTTGTTGTTGATATTATTGCTACTGTCCTCCAGAGAAAGTTCTTATTTTGTTTATAATGCTTTCCTGAAAGTGTTTGAAAAAAAAAATAAAACATTTACCTTTTTTCCCATCCAAATCCTTTTAGAATTCAGACACTTATTGAGTATTATTATTTTCATGGCAATATAATTATTTACATAAGTTCAATACAAATCTTATTGTAATAGGTCATAATTAGTAATACTGGTTATATTACCAAGGCTTTGACTGGAATGTTATATTTGAGAATGATACACAGAATCAGATGTAAAAAGCTGACCAACAGTTTTAATGAAGAAAGGTTGACTCATGGAGCCAATGCTTATGAAGTCCTCTTGAAAAAACAAACAAAAAAAAGAAAAACTCTGGTATTTGGCTTACAGGTTCTTTGTCTCAAAGGTGACTAAAAAGGGTCATTTCCTGGAACCTCAGGATATCTTGGAAACTTGAGAAGACAGTATATCACACAAATAAAACCACAAATGAAAACCACAAATGAAATTTGGTGGTGAGGTCTTCACTTGGCTTTCTAGACTTGAGAGCCTTTTAAAAGTCTAATCTTAAGATTGCTAATGAAAACTTCCAGCAAAACTAACTTTAAAAAGGCCTATGTAGTCAATAACCACTATTGCTGCACATATGTAGATAATCAGAACAAGACTAATGAGACAAGATTTATTTTGTAAACAAGAATAGCCTTACTTTGGTTACCTTTAATCAAAAGGGGTGTGACTGTAGACAGAAGTTTTATGTTTCAGGAAAACTACAATGCATCCTTGAAGGTTCTCAAATCTAGTTTCTTGCAATATTTGTCTATAATTCTCCAAACTAATGTTTCCAATTTTTCTCCCACCTTCCTCACTTGGAGTCACTGATAACTAAAACTACCATTTTCCCAAAATCTGATAACCCGAAGGTGGACAACTTGATATAAACTTCAAAGAAATAACCACAAAAGATCTTATATAGACAACCTCCATGCCCATGACTGTGTAGGCCATTCAAAAAGTTTACTGAAATATCTGATGTCATCACCAAAGATATTCACTGAAAACAAGGAAACATGTCAGATTGCCGTTTTCATCCTCACTCTACTATCTAAAGATTGCTTCAAATTCCAGTCTAGAAATCCTAACTGGCTGCTCTCTGGCAGAAGCTATTCTAACTATTAATCTTTGTGTTTCTCTTATTTTAATACAACCTCTCCTCATTAATTGCTTGAGTGATGTACCATAAAACAAATATCCTATTTTACCAAGTCCCAGCAAAAGGTTCAGGTGGTTCTTGGTGAACAAAAAGGCAACTGAGCAGGAAAATGGGCTTATATGTCTATTTTTTCCTAGAACAAGAGGAATGACGGGCCAAACTTGACCAAAGTGTAGGCAGACTCTTTTAAGCAATTTTTCAACTGATTATTGGACCTTGATTTTTGTCTTTTTACTGTCCAGTTAAAAAAAAATCCTGCTAAATTAGTTTAGACAGAATCACCCACACTCTAGGTGATTGTCTAATCATGCTGGTCTGCCTTCAGTAAGAATCCTTTAAAGTTACTTTACCAAGAATCCCTTCCTTAATTCCTGATGTTTCTTCTTCGTAATTTTCCATCTACTGACTCTCATCTTGCTCCTTGGCTATCAATTCCCACTTGTACTCATATTCAGAATTGAGCCCACTCTCTCTCCTCTACTATAATACCCATCTGCAGTGCTCTCTACACTTATCACAATGGTCTTGAATAAAGACTGTCTTACCTTTCTTTCTTTAATAATTATTTAACACTAGTATGCCAAAATAAGTAGAGAGATTATAATTTCAACAAATACACTTCTTTGAAGTATAATCTGGAAAAATTTTGTTTTGTTTTTGTTTTTTATATTTTTACTTGCTCAAACATACCAAATGAATGTTTTAGCATGACTACTCTTTCTTGTCCCATAATATTTTTGTTTTACATTTTTATATTAAGTGTGGTGGATCTCATGTGAGTAGAGATACAGTAAATATTTTAATGCCAATAAGTATGATTTTATGATTTTTAAAACTATATTCTGAACATTGTCTCTAGCTCATGAACATGGTTCAAGGAGAAGATAAGATTCCTGATGGATCCTATCTCACCAAATTGTGAAAGGCAGCTTGAGTCTAGGAGGTTAATACTTATACTTTCCAAATATTATTAAAAGAATAAAGTTAACTTCAAAGTGCTCTGTTATAATTAATATACTGTAAAAATCATTCTTTTTTCCTATTTTAAGAAGTAGTGAGGAATTTAAACTTAAGTAAAGGTGCAAGGTAAGAGTTGTAGAAAAGAATAACCTTTATTTGATAAAACTTTTGGCATGTTTTACTTTGTAATTATTTAAATGTAGACAGAATTCTCTGTAATACTCTAGCCATCTCTAATATAAGAGAAGAGACAGTTGGACAGCAAATTAGCTGTTCTGTTGCAATATGGTCTCAGCAACCATGTAAACAAAGAAACCTGCTAATCAAAAGCAATTTCTCATGAAACAAAGACAGCAGCTAATTGAGAGCATCTGAGTCGAAAATAAGATTAACTTCAAAATGAAAACCTTTGCAGCTACTTGCAATAAAGCTATTGGATAATATGAAAGCTTACAGCCACGTATAAGTGGAAATGTTAGTAGAAATGTTATTTTTCATTTTGGCAAAATATTTTTACAAAACCTATAATTAACTTTTTCTCTAGTAAAAATGCTTGATGCTTAACAACATATAAGAAAATTATAAAAATGGATTCCTCAGGGTCCATAATAGAAGAGCAGATTAGAGCCAAATGCACCATAGGGTGAGGCCTCCATGGTCTGCTTGGTGTGCCTTGCTTATCTGCTATCTGTGCCTCAAAGGCAAAGGGGGAATGTGCTCAAGCCATCTGAACCTCTTTTCCTTCAGTTTAGGGTAAAAACAACACTAGCAGCAGAATGTCAGATGAGAAAAGGTAGAGGGTGGAAGACAGGCCTGAGTGTGTGGGAGAATGAGAATGAGAATAGATGAAGGGGTGAGTGGCATAAAACTGTGGGCATATATTGTGCTAAGTAAAGATTACACATTATAGGGTTCCCCAGAGCCACATTTTACTAGGTAAAAGTTACATCAACTGCTTTTAAAGGTATTTATGTGTGTGTGTCTGTGTGTATAAAGTGTATAGGAACATATATAATAAAATGTACATACATAAAATACAGTGTATAGGGACATATATGATGTATATTCCCTATTATATAATTGCTATTATTAATCACTTATTAATAACAAAATAAAATATATATTATATCCACAATTATGCATGTAATTATATGTATAACAGAACACAATTCTGAGCTACATTATGTACCTACGTGTATAATAGATATGAATGCATGCTGTAAAAACAGAGTGAAAGATAGGTAGGTAGGTAGGTAGGAAGGAAGGAAGGGCCGTTTTTCATAATAAGGACATTTTCATATATAGAACAAAAGATGAATAAATAAATGACAGCCCAAAGTTCATTCTTACTATTCAAGGCATTTTAGTTTTAAACTCAGTCATGGGGCGCCTAGGTGGCGCAGTCGGTTAAGCGTCCGACTTCAGCCAGGTCATGATCTCGCGGTCTGTGAGTTCGAGCCCTGTGTCAGGCTTTGGGCTGATGGCTCGGAGCCTGGAGCCTGTTTCCGATTCTGTGTCTCCCTCTCTCTCTGACCCTCCCCCGTTCATGCTCTGTCTCTCTCTGTCCCAAAAAAATAAAAATAAACGTTGAAAAAAGAAAAAATAAACTCAGTCTCTTATGTTTAACCCCCTAATTAAGTATCCTCTCACCTCCGCAAAACATTCTTGTGCCTACACCATTCCTTTCCTCTCTTATCAGAGAGCATATAAATCTTGAAGGACCTTATATACAATTCTAATATTATGGGAAAGGTATCAGTTCTAAGGTTTTTTGCCCCTGGCCCTTGGGTGTTGTTGGTCTTTCTCATCATCTGTTCCTTTAGTGCAAGTGATGCAGAGTGGGTCCCTCAAGGGAGGCTGGTGGTCTCCTCCTGCTGACTCAGCCTTGCAAAAGATCTCATTGTACCACTTATCTTTAGAGACTCAGATTCTTCCTCCAGTTCTTCCTAACCTGATCTGTTCACAGTGCAGCCTCTGGCCAAGATTTCCCTGCTTGTACCCCCATAACCATGGAAAAGACATACAGGTTCTTAATTCTTTACTACTTTTGGAATCTCTAGATACATTTCCTATAGGTGAATCTTCTCTTTTTCTTACTTTATTGGTCTGAGGACAACCATGATGAAGACAACATAAAATCTCCATCTACATAGACCTGCTATGCAGTTACTCCTACTCGAATGCAGCTATCTGTCCCATGATGGCAAAGGGCATTCATCTAAGTTGCCTTCTCTATGAGTTTCTAGTAAGTAGTGAAAAAATCTCTTTACTGAGATTCCCAGTCTTAACTAGCTAGAGCTTTTAATCATCTCCAACATACATTTCACCCATAAAAGAGGAAGGTGCAGTCAGGACCTTCATGTCTGCCACAATTCTCAATTCTCTGTTTACAAATATCCCAACTCATTGTCCCTGTCAAGTAAAGGGCATTAGCTCCTGTTTCTGTGTTAAGCACCTGTGTTATCACTAAGCAGGTTTTCCACTTGTATAATATTGTGATAAACAGTATACCTAGACACCACTGAGAAGTAACTCTTAGTTTGCAAAGCCTTTTTTTTCCAAAACAAAAATAAACTAAAACAAAAACAAGTAAGGCTGGAGAAAACATTCTGGGAAGATGGTAGCATAGAAAGTACCAGGAATCACACTCCCCACTTAGGCAACAACTGACTAGCAGAATCCATATGATTTAATTATTTTGGAGCTTGTGAGTCTATTGAGGGTTTGCAACTTCCAGGAGAAAGTCTAGATGATAAATGGTGGTTAATTTGGTCAATCTCAGGTCCTAGTTCAGCAGCAGCTATCTAGCTCCTAGGCCACATCATAGGAAGCCTACAAGCTTCCATAGAGCAAATTTTAGGCTGTTTATGGGATGCAGAGTAGACAATAAGGGTGCTGTTCTCCAAATCTGGTGGATCTTATTGTGATGATTGAGATGATTTTGATGGTGGAGATATAGACAAAGAAGTGAGCAGCCATAGTTGCACCACCTTCCTTGCACATTATAGCAAGACCCTCCTTTCTGGCAACATCTATGAGGTTTAAATTGCCAGTGCTCTTCCTAACCTTCATTTTTATTTTTTCCCTTCTGGGAGTCAGATATTAAAGATGAGTATATTCAAAAGAACCTGATATACAGGAGAAATTGTACATGCCCAGGCTTGCAAAAAGTCTGAGAACTTTACATTTACATCTCAGGCTGATCTTCAGCAGGCAGACAGCCTACAACAATCAAAAGCAAAAAAAATATATATATATATATAAATAAAATTTTAAAAATTCAAACAATTTTAAATTGGAAGTGGGGCAGAACCTGATTTCCAGTTACCACAGTATTAGATTCAAATATTCAATTTTCAATAAAAAGTTATAAAGTACACAAAGAAACAAGGAAGTATGGTTCATTCAAAGGGGAAAAAATCAAAACAAAAACAGCAACTGTCCCAGACAAGATAGACCTACTAGATATAAATTGTAAAGCAATTATTCTTAAAGATGCTCAAAGAAAAAGAACTAAAGGAATATGTAGACAAAGTCAAGAGAGCTACGTATGAACAAAATGTAAATTTCAACACAGAGACGGATAATCTAAAAAAGAAATATAAAAGAAATTATAGAGCTGAAAAGTATAATAACTGAAATGAAAACTTTATTAGAAAGATTCAAAGGCAGATTTGAGCAGACAGAAGATAGGGCAATTGAATCTGAGGAACAGAAAAAAATAAATTAAAGAAAAATTAACAGAATTTAATGGACCTGTCAGATACCATCAAGCAGACCAACATACACATCCATGGTAAAAATCCCAAACGTAGAGGAGAAAAAGAGTTGGAAGATTTTTTGAAAAAACAGTGGCTGATACGTCATTTGCAAATATCTTTTCCCACTCCATTCGTTGCCTTTTCGTTTTGTTGATTGTTTCCTTTGCAATGCAGAAGCTTTTTATCTTCATGATGTCCCAATAGTTCATTTTTCCTTTTAATTCCCTTGCCTTTGGGGATGTGTCAAGCAAGAAATTGCTGCGGCTGAGGTCAAAGAGGTTTTTTTTTTCCTGCTTTCTCCTCAAGGGTTTTGATGATTTCCTGTCTCACATTCAGGTCCTTTATCCATTTTGAGCTTATTTTTGTGAATGGTGTAAGAAAGAGGTCTAGTTTCATTCTTCTGTATGTTGCTGTCCAGTTCTCCCAGCACCATTTATTAAAGAGACTGTCTTTTTTCCATTGGATATTCTTTCCTGCTTTGTCAAAGATTAGTTGGCCATACTTTTGTGGGTCCAATTCTGGAGTCTCTATTCTATTCCATTGCTCTATGTGTCTGTTTTTGTGCCAATACCATGCTGTCTTGATGATGACAGCTTTGTAGTAGAGGCTAAAGTCTGGGAATGTGATGCCTCCCACTTTGGTCTTCTTCTTCAATATAACTTTGGCTATTCTGGGTCTTTTGTGGTTCCATACAAATTTGAGGAACTTAACAGAAGACCATGGGGGAGGGGAAGGGAAAAAAAAGTTAGAGAGGGAGAGAGCCAAACCATAAGAGACTCTTAACAACTGAGAATAAACTGAGGGTTGATGGGGGGCAGGGGCCTGTCTGGTGATGGGCTTTGAGGAGGGCACCTGTTGGGATGAGCACTGGGTGTTGTATTGTCAAACCAATTTGACAATAAATTTCATATTTTAAATAAATAAATAAATAAATAAATAAATAAAATTAAAAAAGAAAAAGAAAAAACAATGGCTGAAAATGGCCCAACTCTGATGAAAGACATGAATATAAACATCTAAGAAGCTCAACAAAATCCAACTAGAATGAGTCTGAGACCCACACCAAGCCACGTTAAACCAACAAAAGACAAAGATTAAGAGAATCTTCAAAGCAACGAGAGAAGTAACTTGTCACATATTTGGGCTCATCAATAGGATTATCAGTAGATTTCTCATCAAACATTTTGAAGGACAGACAGCAGAAGTGATAAAAGAAAAAAACTGTCACCCAAGAATCCTGTACCCCCTAAAATTTTTCTTCAAAAGCAAAGGAGAAATTAAGACATTCCCAAATAAACAAAAGCTGAAGGAGTTCATTATCATAAGACCTACCCTGCAAGAAATCCTAGAGGAAGTCCTATATGTTGAAACTGAAGGATACTAGACAGCAACTTGAGGCTACATGAAAAAATAAAGATCTCAGTAAAGATAAATACATGGGCAATTATAAAAGTCAGCATTATTGTAACTTTGGCTTACAACACTATGTTTTTATTTCTACATATTTTAAGACATAATTGTGCTAAAAAACAATTATTAGTTTAACTTTTTGGACATGTATTATACAATTATGTAATTTTATTACATCAATAAATGAAAAGATTGGGGATAGAGCTGTAAATGGGTGTTTTTTTAAATATATTTTCAAAGTTAAGTTGATACAAACTTAAATTGGAGCAGTATAATTTTAGGATGAAAAAAACATAATCCCCATGATAACCACAAAGAAAATTATTATAGAATATATATCAGGGGCGCTTGGGTGGCTCAGTCGGTTGAGCGTCCGACTTCGACTCAGGTCACGATCTCACGGTCTGTGAGTTTGAGCCCCGCGTCAAGCTCTGGGCTGATGGCTCTGAGCCTGGAGCCTGCTTCCGATTCTGTGTCTCCCTCTCTCTCTGCCCCTCCCCCGTTCATGCTCTGTCTCTCTCTGTCTTAAAAATAAATAAATGTTAAAAAAAAAGAATATATACCAAAAAAAGATGAGAAGGTAACCAAAATGTCTCATTACCAAAAAATAAGACACAAAACAGATAGTAACACAAAACACAAAAGAGATAGTAATACAGGAAATGAATGACACAAAAAGCTAAATGGCACTGTCTTAGTCAGCTGGCCTGTTATAACAAAGTACTATAAACTGGCTGGTTTATATACAACAGAAATTTATTTTTTACAATTCTAAATAATGGAAGTTTTAGGTCCTGGTGTCATCATAGTCAGATTCTACTGAGAGCCCTCTTCCAGCTTGCAGACTACCAACTTCTCCTTGTATCTTCACATACCAAAAAGAAGGAGAAGAGGCAAGCTCTCCCATGACTTGTAAGAGCATGAATCTGATTCATAATGGTTCCATTCTCATGACTTCATCTAATCCTAAATACTTCCCAAAGACTCCCACCTTCAAATACTATCACACTGGGGCATAGGATTTCAATGTATAATTTTTCAAAGACCCATTCATTCAGTAAGAGACATACAGAAAAACAAAATAGTGAAATGAAAGAGATTGGTCCCTCCTTATCAGTAATTGCTTTAAGTGCAATGGATCAAATTCTCCATTCAAAAGACAAAGACTGGCAGAATGGATTTAAAAACATAGCCCAACTATATGCTGTTTACAAGAGACTCATTTTACATACAAAGACACAGAGTTTGAAAGTGAAAAGATGGAAAGGATGGAAAAAAATAGTAACAAAAAGAGAGGAGTGTGACTCTACATTACTAACCATTAAGGAAATGCAAATCAAAGTGACAATAAGATACCACATCATATCCATTAGAGTTGCTAGTATAAAAAAAAAAACAAATAGAAAATAAGTGTTTGTGAGGATGTGAAGACACTGGAATCCCTAAACACTATTGATGAGAATGCAAAGTAGTATATCACTGTGGAAAACGGTATGGCACCTCCCCCCAAAATTAAAAAATAAAAATAGAATTACCATATGATCCAGGATTCTGCTTCTGGGTATGTACATAAAAGAATTCAAACAGGGTCTCAACAAGATATTTGTACACCCATATTCACAGCATCATTATTCACAACAGCTAAAATATGGAAGTGATTTGAGTGCCCACTTAGAGATGAATGGATAAGTAAAATGAAGTATATACATAACATGGATAGTATTCAGCCTTAATAAGGAAGGAAATTCTGAAATATGCTACAATATGAGGATATTTTGCTAAGTGAAATAAACCATTCACCAAAAGACAACTACTGTATTCCACTCAGATGTGATATATAGAGTAGCCAAAATCATAGAGACAGAAAGAAAATAGTTTCCAGAGGCAGAGGTCAGAGGCACTGGGGAGTTACTGTTTAGTAAGTATAAAGTTTCAATTTTGCAAGATGAAAAGAGTTCTAGAGATGGTTAGTGGTGACAGCTGTACAACAATGTGGATGTAGTTAATGTCACTGAACTGTTCCCCTACCAGAGGTTAAGATGGTATATTTTTTGTTATGTTTATTTTACCATAATTAAAAAATGGACAAAAAAATAATTAAATCTGATACACCTGCTTCTTGTTGACTTGACTCAATCCATGTAAAAGAATTTTACATCCACACTTTTCATCCTGTGAGATGAAAAGTGCCATCCTACTTTGATTCTGGGCTCAGCATCATGACAGGCTTTGTCCATTGGGATGCTTGTAGATATAATGCAAGTAAAGTTCTGACAAGTGCTTCAGCAACTAAGCTTGTTCCTATGCTATTGTCATCACCGTAAGAACATGGATGGATAAGCCAGGTGGTCCTGGGGGATATGAGAGAAACATGGACCAAACGAAACATACACCATAAAAGTGCCCCCAACTATGCCCAGCCTAGTCTGTTGGCCCCCATTTAATAATGAAAATATTTAGAAGTATGAACTACATAAATGCTTTTTGTTACACATCACTGAAATTGTGTGGGTGTGTGTGGGTGTGCGCGCATGTGTGTGTGCGTGTGTGTGTGTGTGTGTGTGTGTGTGTGTGTGTGTGTACTTACTGTGGTCAGCCTGGAAGAGCTGATCCCCATCTAATTTGAAGATGTGTGGGTGAGTTTAGCTGAGTATAGCAAAGCCATCAAGCCCCAAAACATTTTCAATCTGCCAGTTTCCAGCAAATCTGTTGATGTCTGAGCAAACTAATACTTATTGTTTTATGCCACTGATTAGTAGTTGTTTGCACACAGAATTATTGTACCAAAACAGATTCACAAATATAAAAGAAAAATAAATTTCTTCTCCCTCTAAAGTATCCAGCTCTTAAAAGTTAAAGTTACATGAATTTTAGATTACATTGTTTTTACTATGGTTGAAAATATCAAGTAAAAACAACTCTACTGTGAAACCTAAAATAAGTCATGCCTTCTCTCCTTTTGATGTCACATGTTTTCTCTCCTATTGGACATCACAGGCTGAATGGTGGAAGGTAACAGGGCATAAACAAAAAAAATGTAGGATCCAAAATTCTTGGTTTAATTAACTCACATTACTTTAGGTCCACACTAAACATAATGGCAGATGGGTATAAGATAATGATTCCACAAGACCCACATTAAAGAAATGTGAAAATAAGTAGGCATGGAGAATAAATAAAATGAATAAATACAGATAGATTTAAGGAGTCTGTTAAGAGTTGTATAGACCACTGATAAGTCTTAAGAACCAATGAAATTTGGAGATCTGAAATCACTAGATTTTGTTATATTTCTATCTGCAAACTACCACAGGCCATGGGCAGTAAAGCCTGCATGTGTGCTTTGTGCTTCAGCTGCCTTTACCTAGGAAAATCCTACTTGATCTTTAGTACAAATATAACCTAAGGAAACCTGTACAGTAATTTTGATAAATACTATTATTATAGCATTATTTTACCTTTATAGTATTATTCTCAATTACATTAAATCTGTAGTCTTTTGCTTAATGTCTGCTTCTCTTGTTAGAAAATAAACTCCATGGGGAGCCTGGGTGGCTCAGTCAGCTAAGCATCTGACTTTGGCTCTCACAGTTCATGAGTTCAAGCCCCACATTGGGTTCTGTGCTGACAGCTTGGAGCCTGGAGCCTGCTTCGGATTCTGTGTCTCCCTCTCTCTGTCCCTCCCCACTCATGCTCTGTTTCTCTCTCTCTCTCTCTCAAAAATAAACTTAAGAAAAAAAAATTTTTAAAGAAAGAAAATAAAGTCTATGAATGCAGGAACAATTTTTTTTTTTGATTACCTAATTCAGTGCCTTGAACAGTAATCTTTTTTGCTGTTGCCCTTGTTGTATACATTAATGAATGAACGAGTGAATGAAAGTTTAAAAATTTCAGGACTCAGGAAAAGTTATGATACTCAGTTATACCCAAATGCTCACTAGTTTCTGTTGGTAATTATTTTCAGAGATATATTCTGGTCTCAGAAGATGAACTGACTCTCCACTTCTACTAACACTATTTTAATGTGCTTATGAAGGGGGCCCATCTGAACTACTAAGTTGCCAATATTACTTAATACCAAATTTTATTCAAACTTGAAAAAAACCTTTTAGGTCAGATGAATAGATGTAAGTCATGCACATTACCAAGTCTCTGTATCTTTCCCTAACTCAACATCATAGTTTTGGGGATTTCTTTCATGCCATGTTTTACTCTTTTCTTATTATAAATAACCCAACTGGTCACTAGAACTTAGAATGATAACTTGGTGACATTAATCTTTGGTCACTACATGATGTCATTGTTAAAACACAAATATCCTTTAATGATTGACCTTTAAAACTCTACTACTTGTCTTGTTTATGCCTAATTTGTTGCATAGTTTAATCCATTATTCTTAAAGAAAAACATGAAGAAAAGTGTTATTCATTTTATATGTCAAAGTTATCACGAGCTAATGAATACTGCCTATGGCTGCTTGAATTCTGATAGTTCTCTAAGAACACGTTTTCAGATGGAGGCAAAGAGGGAGATCATGAATGCACAGGCGTCTAGAAGGTAACAAGGATTCCTCCAAGGTGATTGCTCAGGGGAATAAGTACGCAGAAAGAAAAGGGCTGAAAGCATGAAACTTTGGTTGTAATTTTACACTCCAGCTCTACTCATAAACTTCCCTTCAAGTCCGAGTCAGAAAGCACTTAAAGTTAGAAGGTTTCATATGCTCAGTCTAGGGGTTCCATTAAAATGTAACACTGAATATAGCAGTAACATGAGATAAAGAGAGGCCCAGTTTCCTGTGGAATGAAGAATAATACTGGAAATTCTCTGGCAAGGAATTGCCTATGAAGCCCCCAGATATGCTCTGTGAACCAGAAGGGCAAACCAATATACTTAGATGACTTTTTAAAATAGAGAAAATGTATTCTAAGTGCTTAAAACCAACTAGAAACAAGTGAGAAAAAATGGGAACAACTAATATTAATCCATCCTCTTACCAGAAATTGATTAACAATCATATTACTGGAAAAGAGATTCTTTCAGTATCTTACATGATTTTAATAACATAGACTTATTTTCTACAGTGAGAAATTGTTTCCTTAAATGACTATTTCTTAGTACTATACTTCATTATATGTTGAAACTTCTTAGGGTACAAAGAAAATGCCCTCACCGCAATCCATTATTGCAATCAATAAGAAACTCATCACTTTTAAAATAACAGTAATTATTTTAATGCTTCATACTGCTGGTACTTCTGTGGTTTCTGCAAGCCACCAAAGTAATATTTTTCAACTTTAGTTGGTATGAAATAAGTTACTTTTTTTTCTGAATTCAATTTCATAAATTTTTAATATGGATAAGATATGCTATTCAGATAAAACATAAGAATTTTAAAAATCATAATTAATTTTCTTTCAGCTCATCAGTGGCCCAAAAGACATATACTGGGAGCAAACTAGGAGGAGTGGAAGAATGTAAATGAGAACTTTAAGAAAATTCCAACTTGGATTTAACAATGATGCTTATTTTAACTGTATCAGGCTGAAATTAAAGGATAATTTTATCATTCACTCTAATGGGTACTACATAATCAGGATATATTATTTTCCTCTGACAATTAATATGCCAAAGACATATTTATATAATAAAGATTTACCTGAACAACAGGAATGTAGCTGCTGCATTGAATCCAACAGCATATTAAAAGAATCATTCACAACAACCAAGTGGAATTTATTTATTCCCAGGCTGCAAGGTGGTTCAATATTGCAAATCAATCATGATATGCCACATTAATAAAAGAAAGGAAAAGAACCATAAAATCCTCTCAATAGATGCAGAAGAAGAATCTGACAAAGTACAACACCCATTCTTGATAAAAATCCTCAACAAAGTAGAGACAGAGGAAACATAGCTCAACATTATAAATACCATATACAAAAGACCCACAGATAATATCATTTTCACTGGGGGAAAAATGAGGTCTTTTCCTCTGAGGTCAGGCAAAAAAGACGGGGATGTCCATTGTATTTAACATAGTAGTGGATCCCAGCCTCGGCAATCAGATAAAAAAGAAATAAAAAGCAACCAAATCAGCAAGGAAGAAGTCAAACTTTCACTATTCACAGACAACATGATACTCTATGTAGAAAACCTGAAAGACTCCACCAAAAATTAAGTTGCCAGATATAAAATCAACGTACTGAAATCTGTTGCATTTCTATATACTGATAATGAAGCAGCAGAAGGAGAAACTGAGGAATCAATCTTATTTACAACTGCACACAAAACTGTAAGATACCTAGGCATAATCCTAACTAAACAGGTAAAAGATCTAGGAGCTCCTGGGTGGCTCATTTGGTTAAGCGTGCTACTTCAGCTCAGGTCATGGTCTCACAGTCTGTGAGTTCAAGCCCCGTGTTGGGCTCTGTGCTGATAGCTCAGAGCCTGGAGCCTGCTTCGGATTCTGTGTCTCCCTTTATCTCTGTCCCTCCCCTGCTCATGCTCTGTCTCTCTCTGTCTCAAAAATAAATAAAAACATTGAAAAAAATTTTTAAAAACATTAAAAAAAAAGATCTATACTCTGAAACTATAAGACACTGATGAAAGAAATTAAACAGGACACAAAGAAATGGAAGTCCATGCTCATGGGCTAGAAGAACAAATATCGTTAAAATGTCAATACTACCCAAAGTAATCTACACATTCAATGCAATCCCTATCAAAGACCACCAGAAGACCTTGAATAGCCAAAACAATCTTGAAAAAACAAAGCAAAGCTGGAAGCATCACAATTCCAGACTTAAAGCTATATTACAAAGCTGTGGGCATCAAGATAGTATAGTACTAGCACAAAAACAGACACATAGATCAATGGACCAAAACAGAAAACCCAGAAATGGACCCCCAACTATTTGGCCAACTAATACTCAGCAAAACAATAAAGAATATCTAATGGAAAAAAGACAGCCTTTTCACAAAATTGTGTTAGGAAAACTGTACAGAAACATACAAAAGGATGAAACTGGACCACTTTCTTACACCAAAAACAAAAATAAATTCAAAAGGATGAAAGATTTAATTGGAGACAGGAAACCATCAAAATCCTAGAGAAAAACACAGGCAACAACTTTTTGACATCAGCCATAGCAACTTCTTAATCAGACATGTCTCTGGAGGCAAGAGAAATAAAACCAAAAATGAACTACTGGGACTTCACCAAGATAATAAGTTTCTACATAGCAAAGGAAACAATCAATAAAACTAAAAGGCAATGATGGAATGGGAGAAGATGTTTGCAAATTACATATCTGATAAAGAGTTAGTATTCAAAGTCTATAAAGAATTTATCAAATTCAACACCCAAAAAAACCAAATAATCCAGGGGCGCCTGGGTGGCTCAGTCAGTTAGGCATCTGACTTCAGCTCAGGTCATTGTCTCGCAGTTTGTGGGATCGAGTCCCGTGTCAGGCTTTGTGCTGACAGCTCGGAGCCTGGAGCCTGCTATGGATTCTATGTCTCCTCCTCTCTCTGCCCCTCCCATGCACATGCTTTGTCTCTTTATGTCTCTCAATAATAAATAAATGTTTAAGAAAATTATTAAAACATAAACAATCCAGTGAAGAAATGGCAGAAGACATGAATAAACAATTTTCCAAAGGAGACATCCAGATGGCTAACAGACACATGAAAAGATGCTCAACATTACCCATCATCAGGGAAATACAAATCAAAGCCATGATGAGATACTACCTCACACCTGTCAAAATGCCTAAAATTAACAACAAAAGGAAATAGATGTTGACAAGGATACAGAGAAAGAGGAACCCTTGTCCACTGTTGGTGGGAATGCAAACTGGTGCAGCCACCCTGGACCACAGTATGCAGGTTTCTCCAAAAGTTAGAAAGAGAACTACCCTATGACACAGCAATTGCACTAATACGTATTTCCCCAAAGTATACAAAAATACTGACTAGAGGAGGCACATTCACCCCGACGTTTATAGCAGCACTGTCACTAATAGCCCAACTATGGAATGAGCCCATATCTTTTGAATGAAGAATGGATAAAGATGATAATGTGTGTGCGTGTGTGTGTGTATTTTTTCATTCTTTTTGATGGCTGAGTAATATTCCATTGTATATATTCCATATACACAAAGACACAGATGGAGCTAGAATATATTATGCTAAGCAAATTCAGTCAGTCAGAGAAAATAAATAGCATATGAGTTCACTCGTGTGGAATTTAAGAAACAAAACAGATGGACATAGGGGAAAGAAAGAAAAAGAGAGGGAAGCAAATTATTAGAGACTCTTAACTACAGAGAACTGAGGGTTGCTGGAGGGGAGGTGGATGGGAGGATGGACTAAATGGGGTGATGGTCTTGAGGGCAACTGTTATCATGAGCAGAGGTGTTATATATAAGTGATGAACCACTAAATTATACTCCTGAAACCAATGTCACACTATATGTTACCCAGCTAGAATTTAAATAAAAACTTGAAACATTCAAAAAAAAATACAAAGGAATGTAGGTGCTACAAAGTCAATGCAAACAAAGGTTAGACTGCATATTCCATCTTCAACTAAATTAGGAACTTTCAAAATTTATAATTGACTGTATACTCCTGCCTGTGTCTATCATAATGCCATGCTCATAGTAAATGAGACAATGATTATTTAATTTTAGAAGAGATGCTATAGCCAGCTTTCATAGCCACAGAAATACAGTATTGACAATTAGATTTGCCCAACTCTAATTTAATCTCACTCGAATAGATGGAAGAAAAAGTTCAGCTAAGAGATTAAAAGTGGGGAATAAAAGAATACTCAGGAGAGAAATCAATCCCTCAGGGAAGCCATTACAAAACCATATTATATACATACTTTTTCTGTTGAATCTAATGATTTTCATTCTTTTTCTTCTAATTCTTCCCTAGCCTATCACAAAAATTTAATGGATGTTATATGTACAATTAAGCATGTGCAAGAATTCTGAGATGTCACTGGCCTTTCATGATGGCAGGTGGAACAGAAATCAAAACCCTGAAGCTCAAACTCTTAAGAGTATCTTTGAGAATTCTTCTGCCTGGGAAGCACACAACAGGGAGCCATTCTCTCTCCCTACATGCTTATTCTCTACTTCTCCTGCCAATAATGTTTCCATTCCTCCTCTAAAATCCTCAGAGAAGCCAAATTTACAAATTATCTTTTTTGCATAATATTCTTGGCTCCCTCAAACTATAGTTTCCTGAATTTGGACTTTACTATGCATGCCCTTTTATATGTTTGGATCCTCGTGTGTGTCTTTATCACACACATGTGCACATACACAAATACGCGCGCACACGCACACACACACACACACACACCCATATTCTTGGCTTTGACCAAAGAATTATCTGGCTTTGATTTTGCTCATTCATCTCTGACCCAAAGCTTCCCCTGTTGTCATTGTTTCCTTTCTTTTGTTTCTTCTTGTGCTATTACTAGATGGCTTTTACTTCAAATTACATTTAATTCCCAGGTATGGCATACACTGTGACATGTACTGTTTAATGATCTTCATTGTTATGCGAAGTAGAACAGGTTTTGGGGGGTGGTCTTTTTGTTGTTTGTTTTATTATTTTTTTTAATGAAAAGAAAGCTTAATGACCAGCTTGTATTATACTCTGATCAAGTTAATTGTCTCCCACACAAGGGAAGGGGAGCAGGAGGTGCTGGGATGGCCAACCATATGACAATAAAATTTAATGGTCATCACCGCCTAAACATACTGTGATGTTTTAGCCATTTGGCTGAGGACTAAGAAGCAGCTCTTTTACTGTGAGCTGAAGTGGGTCAACCAGGTGTAGTATGAGGAAGAAAAAAAGGGACACCCTGAAGCACAGCTTCCAATAATGTGTCCCTGCTGGAAAATCAGAACATTAACTATAGGGCCCTGGCTACTGCAATCAGAGATAAAGTGGATATTTTTGATCTATGGCTACAGGCTGATTGTGAGGAACAAAAGCAGGATTTCAAAGACTGTCAGGTTCTACGAATACAGACTGCAGTTTCAAATCTAAGAAAAATCTGTAGAGCTAATACTATAATTGTGTTAGTAATTTCTGCACACAAAGGACAATATAATATTAAAAATCAGAATCATAAAACAAAAAATTAATATACATTTCTCAGAAATATTCACTTGCTGATTGTTCAAATTAAGGAAAATAATTCAAAAAAATTAAGTAAAAAATTAAATACATTTCTACTGCAATTTCTGCTATAAATAAGCAATAATTCTATCAATTTGGCTGTACACCATTTGTAAAGATAGATACAGATACAGATATAGATATAGATATAGATATATAGAATGCATGATTAAAATTTAAAAATGTTTAATAAAAATTAAAAAAAAACCTTTTAGCACTTAATATATGATGTATCTGATAATTGACAGAGTTTAAAATGACCAGTATATCTTCATTGATTCAACTTTATCTGATTTTATCGATTTTGCCATTAAACTTTTCTTCCTCAATCCAACCATTTCCGAAAAATAAATCCTCAATGTACCACAAAACCACAAGTTCAAAGCATACAGTATAATATGGAACACTTAAGTAGGAAAATTCTCATCTATAAAAAAAATTTGTGGCAAGTGCTTCCTATTTAACATTTTTCCCAAATGACACACTAATTTCCAAAGAGGCACAGAAGCAGCACCCACCTCAAGCCATACTGCAAGATGCCTTTAGGGCCATTAAGCACAAATACTTTGCCTGGATGAACTAGAATGCTATTTTGCTTCTTCTGAATATTGAGCACCACTGGTTGACTTGAATCTCACATAAATAAGGACATGCACGTTATAAGGGGAACAAAATCAAACATAAAATCTCCATTCATTTTACTAATTTTCAGAAATGTCAACATGCCAATGTGAAAAGTAGTTAATATATTTTTCTTTCAAACTTAATTACAAATAACCGGCACACAAGAGTATATTTTAGTGGAAGATACAGATAATGTGAATCGAATTAGGCTTTAACTGATTTTGTTTTCTACTGATAGACAAAAAATGAAACAGGCTTATGGATACCAAAGTTCTGGACCTCAGAACTAACATTATTCAAAAAAAAAAATTTAAGGCACTTGGACTCCAAGAGACGTCATAAAAACATCAGAATCAAGTAAATCTTTTCTAGAAAATTTTAACTAAAGTATAACATATCTACATAAAAATACTCACTGAATTATCATGAAGTATAGCAACTCATGTAACCAGGAACTACATCTAGGAAAAGAATATTTGCATATTTATACAGAGACGTCTCCCAGTAATCAACTGTTTTTTCCAAGACAAATACTCTCCAGACTTATAATTCATATATTAGTAGGACCTTCTTTTTCCATTTATGTACACTGAATTATACAGTCTGAATTGGCTACATAATTTGAGAGACTCAGTGCAAAATGAGAAGGCTGGGTCACTTGTTCAAAATGCATTAAGAATTTCAAGGTGGTGACAGTAGAACATTAAGCCAAGCGTGGGCCCTGTGTAACTACACTGGTTACACACTCCTGAAGCCAACTCTGTATAAATCGTATATTTTTTATATACGTACAGTTTTTTCACCTCTCATTTAACTTGTGAAATTCACCATTGTTCTAAATTCTATGCTGTTTTCTCCCCCCACTGGCATTAGAGCACAGTTTGCCATCCTGTGAAAATATTTATCTATCATCTCTTTATAGAAATTTGTTTTCTCCAAAATGAGTAATTATGAATATACTGATATTGTTCAATAATTAAAAGTTTAAACAATTTGGGGGTGCCTGGGTGGCTCAGTCAGTTGAGTGTAGGACTCTTGATCCTAGGGTTGTGGGAATGAGACCCTGTCAGTCTCTGCGCTGAGTATGGAGCCTGCTTAAGATTCTCTCTCTCCCTCTCTCTTTCTCTTTCTCTCTCTCTGCCCCTCCCTGACTCATGTGCACATGTTCTCTCTCTCACTCCAAAATAAAATTTAAAAAATTAAACAATTTAAACACTGTCAAGGTATTTAAACAAAGAAGCTTAGAAGCTTAGATTGAGGTCTCTCTAATGCCTTAGCAACCTAAGTAAGCAAACAAAAACCTAAGCATGTAAATATGTCAAGGTTAAGAAATTGGAACCTAAGACAACCAGTCACAAACAGCCAACGAGGCTTTCTAAAATGAAGAAACTACCTAAGCTACCGCCAATGAAATAAGTTCCTTGCTTCACTTCCACATCTTCTCTATAAATGTCTTTCCCCTATTGCCTATGGGTGGACTTCTCGTAGCCATTTCTAGTTTGGTGTTGTCAAATTCAAATCTATGTTTGGTCAAATAAATTCAAAAAATTAGCATTTCTCAACTTACCTTTAACAATATTATTTTGCAAAGCTTTTGGTGGATATCTGCACTCATTTCCATTGAACTTTTACTAAAAGAGTAAAATTTCTGTACCACATTGTGGAATAAGCTTAAACTCTCATTAAAGCAGTTCTCTTCTATTCTTAATTTGGCAACTGATTTAATTTTTTAATTTTTTTTCAACGTTTATTTATTTTTGGGACAGAGAGAGACAGAGCATGAACGGGGGAGGGGCAGAGAGAGAGGGAGACACAGAATCGGAAACAGGCTCCAGGCTCTGAGCCATCAGCCCAGAGCCCGACGCGGGGCTCGAACTCACGGACCGCGACATCGTGACCTGGCTGAAGTCGGACGCTTAAACGACTGCGCCACCCAGGCGCCCCTGGCAACTGATTTTAAAATAAATATTTTTATTTTTAGAGATAGAGACCAAGCGGGGAGGGGCAGAGAGAGAGAGAGGTAGACAGAATCCCAAGCAGGCTCTGCACCTTCAGCACAAAGCCCAATGAGGGGCTCAAACTCACAAACTGAGATCATGACCTGAACTGAAATCAAGAGTCAGGCTTAATGCAAGTGTCCCTACTTTAATTTTATTAATTCATGCTCTTATTGCTACTATTTTTTCCCTTTTACTTTATGAAATTAATTTGTTCTACTTTACCATATATTTCCAGATGTAGGATGAGGTCATTGAATGTTATGTATTTTTAATATATTCATGAAAATACAACTCTACCAATAGCCCACAAGGTTTGATTATCATTTATAATCACTCAGTTACAAAAATTTTATAATTTCTTTAATGGCTCATTGATCTGTGGATTATTTAGAATCTTGACTAATATAGAATCTTGACTATTTTTTTTTTAAGTTTAGTTATTTTGAGAGACAAAGTGAGCACACCCATGTGAGCTGGGGAGGGGCAGAGAGAGAGGGAGACAGAGAATCCCAAGAAGGCCCTGCACTGTCAGTACAGAGCTGGACATGGGGCTCAAACCCATGAACCATGAGATCATGACTTGATCCAAAATCAAGAATAAGACTCTTAACCAACTAAGCCACTCAGGCACCCTGAATCTTGACTAATTTCTAAACAACTGAGGATTTCACCTTTTATTTTACTCTCATCTAAGAACATACTCTAAGTGTTCATTGAAATTCTTGAAGCTTTATTTACAGTGCAGTGTATAATTAGTTTAGGTAAAAAACTGGTAGCATTTGAACACAATGTTCACCCTTGTAATTTGGCTGAATGTCTGCTGTTTAACTATTTATCAGGCTTGCTAATTTTGTCCTTCATATTTTCTATATTCTTATTGATTTTTTATATTTCATTGCTCTATGAGCTTTGACGAAAACTTGTGGGCGAAAAATAGGTGTTCCACTACTAGTAGCTTATATTATCTTCTAAATGATAGAATATTTAATTATTAATTATAGGTTAAATATATGTTAAAACTATTTAAAACAATTGGAGAGGACCGAAGATAAGGGAGAAACTAGAGAGGATTCAATTTTGATGATGGAAATTTGTTGGATTCAATCCAACTTTATATAACCTTTTCCCCTTCAGTCTTCATAGTACAGACCACCTAGAAATCCAGAAGAAAGATGAGCTTATTGATTTGATGTATCAAATAACAAAATTCAGTGGTCCCAAAGAAGATATAAATTGAGAAAGTCCTGGAATATGAAGAGCTACAGAGGATTGTGCCCGACATCTGGATATAAACACATCTGAAACTATGACTGCCCCATGAACAGTGCTTAGTGCTTGGCCTGGTAAGACTCCCAGTATCCCAATGGAAAGCAAGTAGTAGAAGGTTTAAAGAGCTGAGATGCTATTTCTCCTGACCCCCCGTGGAGAAGCAAGAGTTTGGAGTGTGACTTTCACAAGTTAGAGAAACAAAGTACACACTGTGCGCTTTCATTTAAAATTCCAAAAGGTCCATGCTTATAGGAAAGACTGTGGTCCCAGAATTAAAGCACTCATTGAGAACAAAGAGCAAAACTGAAACAGACTTACCTGACAAATCTCCACACAAAAAGGATCAGTTCTTAATTTAGCTGCCTTCTGGAACAAAACTAAACACTGCTAAAAGACAGATAACAAAATCTAGAGTCTTTATAATGTATAATCACCAATGAGATAAATAAGTTATTTTTTTAAATTTATTTGTTTATTTTTGAGAAAGGGAGAGAGAGAGCACAAGCAGGGAGGGGCAGAGAGAGAGAGGGAGACACAGAAACTGAAGCAGGCTCCAGGCTCTGAGCTGTCAGCACAAAGCCTGATGTGGGGTTCAAACTCATGAACCACGAGATCATGACCTGAGCCAAAGTCAGATGCTTACCTGAATGAGCCCACCCAGGCAACTCTAAATCAAAAGTTGTTTTTTTTTTTTTTTTTTTTTTTTTTAACACATGAAGTCACAGGAAAATGAGAGCCATTGCTCAAGGTCAAAGGAAGTAAAAAACATAAAAGTAAAAATAAAAAAATAAGCTCAGAGAAAACTCCAATATTGAAATTAACATAGACACTGTATATTAGTTGTTGCAAATACAATCAATGACATAAGTGAAACCAAGATTAAAATAATTGATTTGGAATCTTAGCATTGATATAAGTGTAAAAAATAATTACACTAAAATTTAGAAGGGAATACTACAATGTTTGAAATGAAAGTCATCAGATAGGCTTAACAGAAGATGAAAGAGGAAGGCAAATTGGTCAGTGAAACTGCAGATTAATAGAAATTTCTCCAATTTGAATCACAGCAGAAATATTTTTTTAAAGTGGTTCCGGTTTTTTGTTTTTTTTTTTTTTTGCTCACTGCAGCAGCTCATACACTAAAACTCTAAGGATACAGAGATGATTAGCGTGGCCACAAGGATGACATGCAAATTCATGAACCCTTCCATATTATTAAAGAAGAAAAGTAAATGAATAAAGAAACAAAGTAGTTCTGTGTTGACACTGAGGCAACATTAAGTGGTCTAACATGCATGTAACAGAAACCAAGAAGTAACTCTTTGTAAACAGATTGATGATTTTTACTACAGAAATTTAATGGAGAGTCCTTGCTTTGAAATTGCTTTTTAGGGAAAAAATCTGGTTTGTCTTCGTTTCTTATGGAAAAAAAAACAAAATAATAAAATAAGAACAGCAACAAAACATTTGATTCATGGATTAAGTGGATTTGGAAGAATGGAAAGTAGTCACATAGACCTCTTCTTTCTGGGTAGCTTTTAACAAAGTATAAAATTTAAGAGAATCAAAATGGAAATGGCTTGGCTTCCTTTGAGAATATTTCTTTATTCATCATGACAATTCATAAGTTACCAAAACCAGTTTTACGGTGAATGAAGGAATAGTTCTAACCTCTTTCAAAAAGAAATGCAATGTCTTTGCTTTGTTCTTTCTGTCATCTTTTGGATTATTAACAAAATTTGGTGACTGATAAGATCCATGATTCATGAAAATCTGTTTTGAGAGTTCAATCCTTGTGTTAACACAGTTACTTACCTTAAACATGAGTGATTATGAAAGTCTAATATGATTCATATGGTGATTAGCAGAAGAGAAATTAGAGGCTGAAGAAGTTAAAGATACATGTTGCAATTTCACATTTGGGATTTTTTTCTATTGAAGAGACCAACAACATAATACACAGTACTTCAACCAGAGTGAGCTTTAAGAGTTTATTTTCTAATATAAAATAAAAAAAAATGGCTGTTGCAACATGTATTTCAAAGCTTTCTTTCCTCAATCATACCTGAATTGTCTTGCAGGTTTATACAACCTGACAGTCAGAATCCCGAAGGTAAATAATTTCTATTCCCAACAATGCATCTTACTTACATGTATTTCTTCTAAGGATATCAAAATAGTTTATGAACATAATGTTCACAGCATCCTTGAGAGGCAAACAAACTTAAGTTGAGTATCATAATTAGAACTGAAATTCAAAGATATGCATTGCAGTTCTGTATTTAAAAAGCCATCCCAAAGGAATACAGTATTTACACACGGGAAAAAAATTATTGTTCTCTTTTTATTGTTTGGAGTTTTAAAAATCAGTTGCCAGGCAACTGGATTTTTTGTACATATAAATTGCTCTTATGATAGTTGCTTTTAAAAATCAATGATTATATTGATTACAGCTCTACTATACAAATATCATCTGATATGCAGTTTTGTATATAAATAAATATAAATATAAACGTATATATTTCTCTTTGCTAATCACCATAGTAATAGTCATTGGAAGTTATAAATGAGCATTTTATTTCCAGTCATATAATTTTACATGTAAATTGAAAGACTGAGCAGAGTAAATGTGAGTATGAAATTTAATCTTTGCATTTGGAGAGTTGTTAAAGTTTTTTTTTTTCTTACTTGACATCAACTGTGAAGGTTGGCATTTCCCATTTTATAAACTAACATGAATATTAAGAAACCTAATAACTAAGGTGAACACATAGTTTAATATCTAAGCCAAGACAGTTTTTAGAGTAAAGTAGGTGCTATTAACATACACCTCAGAGCAACACACAGAAAACCAGGACAGAAACCAAATGTAAATTGGGGTATATGGTCATCCTACTATAGTACTCATAGTATAACTAATGTATTTTTGTTCTCAAAAAGAAGTTCTTAAAGTCACATTCATCTATCACCACAATTCTAAAGATTTTAAAAAGTAGTCTTCTTCATTAGAGTCATAGTGAGTTTTCACATCCAGTTAGTAATTGCTTATAAATTTTCCTGTTAGTCAACTAGACATGTATCTCATATACACTGCCAATTAATATATACAGGTAGCACTCACTCTATACCAGGCACTATTTTAAGTGCTTTATATTAATTAATTTAATCTTTACAGCAATACAACAGTTAAGTATTATTACTATATCATTTTCCAGATGAGCAAACTAAGGTATTGAGTGACTGTTTGTTCAAGTTTCTACAAGACTAATCCATAATTTGAGCCCAGGCTTCTTATTTGCCCCAAGGTCTTGCCTCTTCATTACCAGTAAAATACTCCCCCCGCCCCATCTACCCATCCATCCATCAATGATACAGCAAGAGCTCTGACATTTTATTTTTCTCTAACAGTTTTTTTTTCAATTTTTTTAAAGATTTTATTTTTAAGTAATCTCTACACCAAACATGGGGCTCTAATTCACAACCTTGAGATCAAGAGTCACATACTTCACCAACTGATCCACCCAGGCACCCTTCAATTTTGTTTTTAGAAATAATAAGCCATAATACAAGTTTCAATCCATGGCCTACAGCAGAAACATTTCATTTCATTAGAGTCAATGGCTATGTAACTATTTTAGTATACGGAAGGCAATTTAAGGTATGTTTTAAAAGTGTGTCTTCTAGAGTCTAACTTCCTGCTTTGATTTTTTTGCCTCTGCCACTTGTTAACTGCACACTTTTGAAAAAAAAATCACTTAACATTTCTATGTATTGGTTTGTTTTTCTGTAAAACAGGCATATTCTCTCTACCTCATTGTGTTGTAATACGGCTTAACTGCATTAGTAAAACACTGAGAATAATGGTTAATTAACAAATAATTTTCAATAAATGTTAACTATTAGTATTAGAAAATATTTTTGAAGTTTAATGTGATTTTACAAATATTTAAACTATGTTTATTAGATGTTAGAGATACTAGACACAAGCCATTTAAAAAGATTTGTAAGATGTAATCGTTGTTTTAAAGGAAGTCATAGTTGTAGTATTAAATATCTAATGTTTTAGAATTAATGATTTTATAAATGTATAGTTTTTATTGCTAAGCCATCCAAAATGTCATTTTAATTGCCAATATCCAGATCCTAAATTGTCTACTAACTGTTGGTGAAAAATATTTTGCCAAATAAAATTATAAAATGTTTGCCAAAATTCTAAAATGGTGGGAAAGGGAGTTAACTTGCAATAATTTTGTTTCAAAAAAATCTTTGAAAATATACACAAGCACAAAAACCCAATTTTTGCTCAAGTCAAATTGTTTGACCACTGTTAAAATATTTTTATATAGTATTTTCCCTCATCGTTATAGTAGAGTCTGGATACAAATATAGAAAAAGATATTATATATATACATGTATATATATATATGTATATATATATACATGTATATATATATGTATATATATATATACACACACATATATGATATTCATATTAAACATACAGTTCTTTTATTCTGCTTGTATTTAATACTGCATCATGAAATTTACCTATTAAATATTAGAATGTTGTATAATATCTATCAAACTGACATACTGTAATTTATTTAATCTTGTCTAACTTTAAATTTTCCTTATTTGTATCTACGACAAATAAGGCCAGTGTTACAATACCCTCATTTTGCATAGAACCCTGGTAAATTTCATAAAATTTATTTCTAGACTGAAAGTAAGATTTAAATAATTTTAAAATTACACTAGGTATATATTGCCAAAATAGTTTTTCCATATTGTCATTCCAATTTATAGTTTTTCTTAAGTGAACAAGGTGATTTTGAATTTGAGACACTTAAAATTTGTCACATACTATATATTCACAAATGATACAGAGAAATTAGAAAGCAAATGTGGGAAAATATTAAAAATTATTGGATCTGACAAAGTTTTAATAGACCTTCATATATTCCTTGCAACTTTTCTGATAAAACCCAACAAATATGCAAGAAAAACAACAGCATATATATACGCTGGTGTTAAAAATGTATGTACAAATGTTATATATGACAAAAATAGCACAAAATATGAAAGGTGCAAATAGAATTATACTACTGCAATTTCTGTAACAACTATTAAAAGTAATTCAAAGATACATAGATGAAAAGCCAACAAAGGAGTAAGAACTGATTATAAAATAATAACAATAATAATACTCAATACTAAAGGAGGCAAAAATACATATATAAAGAAATAAAAAATGGAATAGCTTAACAGAAAGTATAGAGTAAAACGCCAGAGCTAAACCCAACTGTTTTAAAAAATAGATTAACTGTAAAGATCTAATACTTCTGATTTAAGACAGAGATTTGGAGACTGGATACAAATACAGGAACCAATTGTATGCTTGCAAAAGAGAAGCACCCTAATTACTAATGTAAATAAATAAATAAATAAATAAATAAATAAATAAATAAATATTATAAAAGGAGAGGATGAAAGAACTTTACAGTGCAAAAGCAATCATGTGAAAGCTGATGTGGATATTACCATTAGGGAAAATTAACAAGATGTATTTCGTTATCTTGAAAGGTTTAATTCATAAATAAGGTTGTGTGTACGGGGTGTCTGGGTGGCTCAGTGGGCTGAGTGCCTGACTCTTGATTTTGACTTAGGTCATGATCCCAGGGTTCTGGGATCAGGCCTCGCATGGGGCTCTGCACTGAGTGTGGAGTTTGCTTACGATTCTTTCTCCCTTTCCCTCTACCTCCCTCCCTCCTTCCCTCTCTCTCTCCCCCAATAAAAAAAAAAAAGAAGTTTGTGTATGAATGTCTTTCAAATATATGAAATAAAAACGAAACAGAAAATTAAGATAAATCTGCAGTCACAGTGGGACAATTTTTCATCTCTGAGTAATTGATAGAACAACTAAAAGTCAACTGGTTATGGTATAGATCTAAACTACACTATGAACAAAACTCTTTTAAAGATCTCTACATCTAACACTTATGGAATACACATTTAAAAAAAAAAATATATATATATATGGCCTATTCATCAAGATAGAACATATGGTGGGAAATGAAAACATATTACACTGCAGAAGATCAAACTTGTAAGAGTATAATCAAAGCATTAAATTAGAAATCAATAAATACAATATGAGGAAAAGTAACATATTTCACAAAACATAACAAGTAACACTAGAAAATATTGCCAATTGAAAAAAGATGAAAATACCATATGAACATTTGTGTGACTTAGCAAAAGCAATGTTCAGAAAGAAAAGCTTTAACATCTTGGAAGAGGAAAAAGGTTAAAATATTGATGGTCTGAAACCAATATTGATTGGTTTCAGTCCCAATATGTAAAGGGATTGAAAGTTACCATATCCAGTGTATCAACAAGAAAAAGGTACTCAAACTGAAACCATTTTATCATTTGACCCATGAGAACTAAAGTTGCAGAAGAAGCCATAATTCTAAAATCTGAAGGCACAGGCACATCAAAAGAGCCATAGACAAGATATGCTTACCCAGAGCAAAATGGTCATTTTGACACACTTCTGGAGCTTGAGTGTGTACTAGTTTGAATGAGAAACTCCTGGGAGCAGAAGTCTTTCACACTTTCACAGACTTTATCTCCAGGAATTCCACCAGGTCTCATGATAAAAATCTGAGAAAGATACCCACCAGACTCTGGCAGGGGAAGGAGAAAAATCATTATTGTAAACTTCTTCCAGAGTATTCTGAATAGCAAAGCATAGCCTTCAAGGGCATTTATTTTATTAGAGCCTGATCCCAGTGTGGAAGAGTAGTCCTTCCAATCCATCCCCTTCTAGCATATTTTGTATCAGCAGGGTACAGGGTGGGTGGGAAGAAATCTATACCAATGGAAAAATAGTTTGAATGTCATAGTCTTGATGCACAGGACAACTAAGAGAATTATTTTAATCATAAAACTATAGAAAGCATTCCCTATTCCACACCTGACCACAACATAAAAATAGACCTCTATATAAAAACAATGGTACCTAGCTGAAAGTGGCGCAACATGTAGTCTCTCTTAGGAGGAGTACTTACAAAAGCTCAAAGTTGAAGGAGAAGACACAAACAAGGACATTAAAGAAATGTGAAGCCTCTGAAACCTGCAATGACAGGAAATACTAAACAGTACTCAACTTCTATCCAGGTTAACATAAATCGTCACACTGATGGCCTGCCATCTCAGTTTTTGTTACCTGATACATCATGTTCAGCATTACCTGAAAATTGAGACATTCCAAAAAGTGAGAAAACACAGTCTGAAGCGACAAAACAAGAAAAAGAATCAGATTCAGCTATGACAAAGATTTTGGAATAATAAGACATGGAATTTGAAACAACTATGATTGGTATGTTAAGGATTTTAATGGAAAAAATAGGCAGCACATAAGAATAAACAGCATGCAAGCAGAGAGACAAAAACTCTAAAAAATAATCTAAAATATATGCTAGAAATCAAAACACTGTAGCAGAAATGAATGTCTCTGATAGACTCATCTGTAGAATAGTTATGACCAAGGGAAGAATCAATGAGCTTGAAAATGTCAGTAAAACTTCTCTAACAAAATTGAAAAAATAAAAATAAAAATAATCCCAGAAAATCCAAGAACTGTGTAGCAATTTTAAAAGGCATTATATAAGTATATTTTGAATATCAGAAAGAGAAAAAAGTAACAAAAGACATATTTAAATTACTAATGGCCAAGAACTTCCCAAATGAATGAGATAGCCAACCACAGACCCAAAGAGCTCAGAGAACAACAGGATAAATAGCAACGAGAACAAAAACCTGTACCTAGAGATGTATTCAAATTGTAGAAAAACAAACACAAAAGAATATCCCAACAGAAGCCAGAGGAAAAATACACCTTTAACTTTAAAGGAAGAAGATAAGATTTACAGCAGACTGCTTATTAGAAAGTATACAAGGAAGAAGATACTGGAATGAAATATTTTAAAATGTTGAAATTAAAAACACCAATCTAGAATTCTATAGAAGATAAAATTATCTTTCAAAAATGAGAAAAATAATCATTTTATCAGAAAAACTAAAAATGGGGGAATTCATGAATACTAGACCTGCTGTGGAAGAAGTATTAAAAGAAGTTCTTCAGGGGGGAAAAATGATGTAGGAAGAAATGGGGAAATGAAAGATATAAAGAAGTACTTCAGGGGGGAAAAATGATGTAGGAAGAAATGGGGAAATGAAAGATATAAAGATTGGAAATGAATAACTGTCTTTATATTCAGAGAACATGATTGCCTATTTAGACATACTAACACAGGATAAATAAACACAGTCCTACCATAGAAGCCAGCAATCATACTCCTATGTATTTACCTAACAGATTTAAAACTTATGTCCACACAAAATACTGTAGGTTAATAGTTATAGTAGTTTATTCATAACTGCAAAAATGAAAACCAAAAACATACTCTCAAATAGGTGAATGAATACACAAACTGTGGTACATCCACACAATAGAATATTGTTCATTAATAAAAAGAAAGGACCATTAAGATGCAAAAAGACATACTTGCATCTTTTTTTTGTTTTAAATTTTTTTTTTAACGTTTATTGATTTTTGACACAGAGAGAGGCAGAGCATGAATGGGGGAGGGTCAGAGAGAGGGAGACACAGAATGTGAAACAGGCTCCAGGCTCTGAGCTGTCAGCACAGGGCCCGACGCGGGGCCCGATGCGGGGCTCAAACTCACGCACCACGAGATCATGACCTGAGCCGAAGTCGGACGCTTAACCAACTGAGCCACCCAGGCGCCCCAAGACATACTTGAATCTTAAAGGTATATTCCTAAGCAAAATAAGTCAGTCTGAAAAATTTACATACTGGATGATTCTAATTACATGATATTCTGTTTAAAAAACTGCAGAGATGATACAAATGTTCAGTGGTTGTAAGATGTTCAGAAAGAAGGGTCGATAGGGAAACATAGTTTTTTTTTTCAGTCTAATAGAACTTTTTGTATGATGTGGTGATAGTATATACCTTATACTATATATTTGTAAAAATAATAATAACTTTACTGCACAAAAAGTGAAGATTAATGTATACAAATTTGAAAATAATTTCACAGGTTGGGGAATCCTCTTATGGAATGAAAAATGTGCAAAAATAATCTAACTTAATTGTATTAAGCAACTTCACTAAAGGGGCAGGATAAAAATGCTCTGGAAATGAGAAGAGTCTGTAAGACTAAGGCATAAGCAAGTGTACATAAGTACTGTACTTTAGTTGATAAAATTATTTCCCATGGAAATGCAAATTAAATTAACAATTCTAATAGTGCTATACTTGTATACCGGAGTTGAAAATTTAAGGAAATGTGTAATGGCTGGTAGAAGTCAGGTTTCTCACTTTTAGACAGATAATAGATAAATAAATAAGCAAGGTGAAGAGGACAGAATGATCCATATGGTAAGAGATTAGGGTTGGAGACAGAATAAACTCATGTGTAGCTCTGTATTGATACAAAGTTACATATAGAAATATTTATAGATATGTATATATACATAGGTATGGATATGCACAAATTTACTTACTGTAAACTGGGATGAAATACAGAAGAAATAACACCTCAGTAGTAACAAACATGCCTAGCATCCAGATCTTAAAGTCTAACTTTCCAATTTAAAAAAAACCATAAGGACAATTAATAAATGGCTGATTATAAGACTGATATAGGAAATGAATAAAATAAGCCTGAGAACTTGTAGCACAAGAAAGGAAGGGAATACTTTAAAAAAATTATGGACAGGGGTGCCTGTGTGGCTCAGTTGGTTGAGCATCCCACTCTTGGTTTCATCTTGAGTCATGGTGTCATGGTTCATGGGTTCGAGCCCCATGTCAGACTCTGTGATGATAGTCTAGAGCCTACTTGGGACTCTCTCTCTCCCCCCCCCCTTTCTCTGCTTCTCTGCATCTCTATCTCTCTCAAAATAAATAAACATTATTTTTTAAATGTTAAATTATGGATAAATGTCAAAGGGCACAGGAGCCAACTAAAAGATCTCACGATGACCAACAATGAAACCCCTGAGAAACAAAATAAAATAGCATTGAATTAAAAGCATAAAATAAATATCCATGAGCCCATACTGATATAAATAAATGATTAAAATGAACAAATGGAGGACAGAAGCTAAATCTCCCATGCAGAAGAATTCCTAATAACTTATGCAGATATTCCTTCTTCAAGTAGGTCCAGCATAACTCTCCATTCCTTAAGTGTAAGATTCTCATGAGTCCATTCCAAATAATGTATTATGTAAGGAGAGAAAAGAGAATAACTTCACAGTGGAGAAGTCTACCTAACCTGACAAAAGGTAGGTGTTAAGCTAAGCTTAACATCAAGAGTGATAAGTCATGTTAGGATAGTGTGTATCCTTGATGTGATGATAATGGTACTTTAGCTCTATGGTCTTCCTTCCAAAAGACATAATTCCCATCTAACTATGAGAAAGACATGAGACAAATCCATATATAGAGATAATACACAAAATACCTGATTAGTACTCCTAAAACCTGTCATGAACATCAAAAGCAAGAAAAGTCTATGAAAGGGGCACAACAAAGAAAAGACCAATGACATATGGTACCTAAATTCAATGTAGTATCTAAATGGGATCCTGGAACATAAAAAGAACAGTTAAAAAAATAAGTAAATTTGAATAAGGTTATGTGAGATATTAGAAAATATAGATATTAGTGTCTAACCTGGGTTCCTAGCACAGAACTCTTAAATTCTTTGGAATTTCCTAAGTGGTAAGACCATAAAGAGCATTTTTCTTTAACCTCTTTGAATTTCCTGGGTGGTAGTGTCCTCTGTTCTGATGAGGTGACTTTCCATGGGCTCCTGAGTAGAGCTAGTCTGTAGAAAGAGAAAACCATGAATGGAAGCTTGGAATTTTCAGCCCCACCCCCCATTCTCTACAGAGGGGACAGAGGATAGAAATGGAGTTAATAATTTATCATGCTTCTGTGATGAGGTCTCCATATGAATCTTAACAGTATGGTGTTCAGAAAGTTTCCAGGTTGGAACATGAGGCGGTGCTGGGAGAGACACCTGGAGATGGCATGGAAGCTCTACGCTCTTATCTACATACGTTGACCTATGTATCTTCTCCATCTGGATTTTTATCTGTATCCTTTTTCATGTCCTTTTATAATAAGCTGATGAAAAGTAACCTGTGTTCCTGAGTTGTGTGAGCCCTTCTAGAAAATAAATGGAGCCCAAGGAGAGAGTCCTGGGAGCCTCCAATCTATAGCCTGCAGGTCAGCTGCACAGTTAACAAGTTGGATTAGGATTGGCATTTGGAGGGTGGGAAGCAGCTTTGTGAGACTAAGCCCTTTATCTGGTGGGATCTGATGCAGTTTCTAGGTAGGCAGCATCAAAATTGAGTCACACTGTAGGACACCCAGTGGTGGTGCAGAATTGCTTGAGATGGGAAAAAAAACAAAAAACAAAAAAACCTCACACATCCCATGTCAGAAGTGTTGTAAGTATGATAGTAGTGTGAGAGTAAAGATGAACCATGAGAGGAAAAGTGAGTTTCCTGAGTCAGATTAGTTAATAATAATATACAAATAAAAACATCAGTGACAGAAGGTTCCATTTTCAGAGGTGGAAAAATAACTGATTAAAATCAAATTAAGTAAGAGAAAGAAAACAATGAAGAATAGAAAACACTAAGACAGAAAATCAAAACATTATAGAGATAATAGAATAAAAAAACCCTAATATTTGATATCTCTAAGAGTTGACTGTTGGGGGCTTTTAAATACAATTCACAACAAAATCAAGAAAAAACAATTCACCAATGTGAGGAATGATAAAGTAGACATTATAGATCCTCACATTTATAATGATAAAATGTGATTATATGAACAACGTTTTGGCAAGTAAGGAGAAGAAATAAGGTGACAGAAAAATACAACTTACCAATGCTGACCCCCAAAAGAAACAGAAAATCCCAACAGTCATAAATGTCTAAAGAAACAATTAATATTTAAAATTTTCTCATATACTTCTTTTTCCTTGTATTATCCACTACCATTTCACTGACCCTATTGTCCTAAGGATTTCTCTAAGCATCTAATATTTTGTAAATTTTATATTATTATTATATATATTGACTTCTCATTCTTTCTTATAACTAAAGATACATTTAAACACTAAGTCAATGAGAAGTGGCAAGCAACAAATATTCTCCTGTAAAACAAATTACTTTTTCCATTCCTCCCCAAAGTTACTCTATTAGGACTTATTTCTTTCATAGAAAAGGAAAAAGAAAAAAAAAGTAATCCCCAAACTCTATGGAGTACTTAATATCACACTATTCTGGTAACATCTTTAGAGTGTAACAGAATCTTATTACCCTGTCATTCCAATACTAGTTAATTTTAGATTCACAGGATTTCCTTTGTAGATATTCCTAATTACAGATTTTCTTGTTTATAAAATTTCACTCTTTAAATTACCATTTTCATATTTTTAATTCAAGAATGTTCATCTTTCCCTGAGAACTCTTCTGTATTCTAATTTCTGTGTTCCATTTCAGTGGAAAAAAGTGATAATCCTGAAAAAAGACAAGATGTACTAAGTAAATATGGAACTGCTAAATAAGTTACCTCTCAAATTATACAAGTACAGAAAAAGACACTCTCTGAAATGAAATTAAAAAAAAATAATAAAGACATGACTAGAGGTGCTTGGTTATTGGTTGGAACCACTAAAAATCATTAATAATATATAAATATGTTACTTATGTTACCATAATATTATCTGTAAAAGCTCACGAAGATGAGACTCTCAAAAATTTAATGAAAAGTTTGATGCCTGTTCTCAGAAACACTTCTCTTGAATCTGACTATTAAAACAAATCTGTATTCTCCTCAGATGCATTGCATTATGACTGTCTGTAGCTGTGCCAAGAATCAACGTGGCTTCAGAAGGACAGGGATGCTGACAGGATTTAAAGGTAGAATAAAGTATAATTTTTTTTCACTTTATGTCCTTCTTTAAGGAAAAATAAAACATTTGATTCTTCCAAAATAGCTATTAGTTTTTCTTTCAGGCAGAAAGAAAACCAGGCAGAATAAACATCTTATTTGAAATAGCTCTTGGTATATTAACCTTTTCCCCCTGCATCACACCTACAAAATGTTCTATTTCAAATGAGATGGGAGCTTGAGAACAAACTGTAACTAAAAACATACTAATTGGCACTGATGGCTAAAATTATTAGTAAAACTATCTTATTTTAGTCTTTACCACAGTACTATTCGGTATTTTTTTTCATTTTCTACATTTCAAGAAGTAAAGTAACAGTGATTTTACATAACCTGTCTTCCCAGGTTTATAAGGAATTAATGAGGACTTTGAATCCAATATTGTCTTTCTCTAAAACATGCCCTCTTTACCTCTAAATTCATGTTGCTTCTCTATTTCTAAGTGAAAAGTCTAGTTCTTCCTTTCTGTATACGTACATTCCTTTTAAAAATGTTTTAAAAATATGTGCACTGTCTGGTAAAATGAGGGACAGCGAAGCTTAGTTTGAACCACCAGAGATTTTTGGAAATGCTAAGAAAAAAAAAAAGTAGACAATAAACACAAACTGTGAAATGTCCTAAGATGACTACAAGTTCTCCTTGTCACTCAGAATGTGGCTGAACTGAAATTCTTAGTAACTAAAAAGGGGGTTTAGTGTCCTCAACAGTAGATGACCAGTGGTCAGAGCACTGGTAGTTGTATAAAAGAAAAAAAAAAAAAATAGAAGAATACGTGATTCTATAGAGATTTTCAAAAGTACCACACAATTAGCAAGTATTTCAACTTAAATGACAAAACCAAATGAAATATTTTATTTGTCCCTCTGTTCTTACAAAAGAATTCCTCTCTCTCCTTTCCTCATGGCAAGTTCCTTTATCCACTGATGAGCTGGTGTGGAGAAAAGGGAAACCCAATGAAAGTCAAACAGAAGTTGAATGCCATATTTACATAATGAAAATTACCATAACAGACTCTTATTGTACATTTTCCTAAACTCCATGTGCTCTACTGCTTTCCATCCTATTTCCACTCTACTGCTCCATGACTGCAAACTCTGAGTTTCCCCTCCCCTTTTTTAAACCTTGATCTCCAGAAAGAGGATTTTAGGGGCAGAAGAGAGTCCCTTCAATACCAATTGACTACAGACCTCAGTTATTCTAAACAGAATATCAAATCTGATATGAAGTATTTTAAAAGGAAATGAAATTTATTTAGAAAACATCCATTGGCTATTTCATTTAATGTATCTGAATCATTTAAAAACTGTCCATAAATGATCTAAATAACCCAGAAAATGCCCAAATGATTATTAGAAGAATAATTTTAATTTTGAAAATGTAGTGAAATAGTACATAGGAAATATAAGGATTAAATTCTGATATTTGCCCCTAAACAAAAGTCTGTTTATGGCAATTACATGGTTAACAGAAAACAGCAATTAAAAAAGAAAAAAGCGAAAGTACAGAGAAAGCAGACTGGCTTCAAGGTGGTTGTAGGCTACTGAATCAGACTGACCTTAATAAGAGACCCAGGGAGCAGTTCACCTACTGATAATGAAAATGAAATCTGCACTTAGCAAGGCTGGCAGCTATCCCCTCACTTCGAGCTTTAACAAGTCAGTTGACATACGTGTGACCCACACTATGAAGAGGAGAGTCTGACTTCACAGAGGGATACCTCGTCTAGAAAAACTGCTAGGAGAGACAGCAGTCAAGTAGCCAACATACTTACTATTTAAAGGAGATTTAGACAAAGTCTACTGAACCCATGAATATATATTACAACAGCTCATTATTCACATTTCAAATTATCTATGAGGGAATGTCTTTACAGCTCTGATGAAACTTTCAGCTACTTTTCATTTCTGAACTAACTTTGGGATGAAATAGAACTACTTAAAAAAAACAATTAAAAGCCTAGGTATAAGGGAAATAATTCATATGAAGTCACTTCTTCTAAATGACTACATTTTTGCAAGATATTTCTGGGAACAGTTAAGAAAGGATTACAGCTTGAACATGAACTTAATCTGATACTAGCACAGAAAAACTGCTTTCTTAATTTCTTTTCCAACCTGAAAAACTCTTTATTCTAAAGGAAATCAAAGTGGGCCAGATTTTCTTTTTTATAGTTCTATCATTTTAGTAATCACGAAAAATGCTTCTACAGCAATGTTTTTGAAGTAACCTAAAGGTCATTTTAAACAAAATGCCATAATTCAAGTGGTTTTGAAGCAAAGTAACTTACACACACAAACATGCAGCTTATTTCTAAGTCCGTCATTTCTTCAGTTGTTAAATAAATTGAGAAAAGCAGCTCAGATACTTTGTTCCAAAGCTATGCTACCAAAAACTTGAAGTCTCAGAAGGTAACAACACAAAAAAAATCAATTTCTGAAAACATGTCCTCTTAAAAAAATTTAAATACAGGATATAGAAATCATTTATATTGAATTTTCCTTAGTTGAATAAATTAAAATCATTTATGTTTTGTGTAACAGCTTTACTGAGGTTTAATTGACATGCAATACTGCTATTTTTCAAATCTATAGTTTGATAGGTTTTGACATATATGAAACCTTCAGCACAATCAAGATAATGAATCACCACCAAAAGTTTCTTTGTACCCTTTGTAATCTCTTACTCTGTTCTTTACCCCTTTCAACTAACAGCCCCCCAGTACTTACATACCTAATCCTCAGGAAATCATGATATGCTTTCTTTAATTATGCATTAGTTTTTATTTTCTAGTACTTTATTTAAATAGTATCAAGTAAATACTCTTTGTGTGGGAGTGGGGGGTAGAGTCTGGCTTATTTTATTCAGCATTTAACTGCTGAGCAGTACTCAATTGCATGGCTGATAAAACAGTTTGTATATCCATTCACCTGGTAAGAGATATTTGGGTTGTTTCCTATTTTCGACTCTTAAAAATAAGTCTGTATTTATGTCCAAGTCTTTGTATAGGCTATATACTTTTGTTTCTTTGGGATAAATACCTAAAAGTGAAATGGCTGAGTCAAACAGAAGGTAAATATTTAACTACTTAAGAAATTTCTAAACTGTTTTCCTAGGTATTTGTACCATTTTACACTCCTCAGCAGTGTATGATAAACTTCCACTTGGTCAGTATCTTTATAAATACTTGGTATGCTTAATATTTTTTTAAATTTTACCCATTCTTATAAGTGAGGTGGTATCTCTTATACGTGAGGTTCAATTTGCATTTCCCTACTGAACAATCATGTTAAATATATTTTCATGTGTTTATTTGTCATTCACATATCTTCTTCAGTCAAGTGCCTGTTCAAATTTTTTGCCCATTTTTAATTTTATTTTTTTCCAGCTTTATTGAAATATAATTGACATGAGATTGTGGAAGTTTAAAGAGTTCAATGTGATGATTTGATACACATATACATTACTGCAAAATATTTACCACAACAAGGGTTAGTTAACAGTCTTCACCTCACATAATTATGATTTTGTTTTTGTTGTTTTGGTGAGAACATTAAAAAGTTCTATTCTTGGGGTGCCTGGGTGGCTCAGTCAGTTAAGCGTCTGACTTCAGCTCAGGTCACGATCTTGCAGTTTGTGAGTCTGAGCCCACATCAGGCTCTCTGTTGTCAGTACAGAGCATGCTCTGATTCTCTGTCCCTCACTCTCTCTGCCCCTCTCCTGCTGGTTCCCATTCTCTCCCGCCCTCCCTCCTTCCCTCTCCCTCTCTCTGTCTCTCTGTCTCTCTCTCTCTCACTCTCTCTCTCTATAAATAAACTAAAAAAAGAAGTTCTCTCTCATAGCAACTATCAACTATATAATACAAAATTGTTAACTATGGCTTCCATGTGTACCTTAGCCCCTGGTACTTACTCATTATATAACTATAAATTTGTATTCTTTACCAACATTTCCCCATTCCTTCTATACCTCATCTCCTGGCAACTACTCTGTTTCTAAGAGTTCCATGTTTTTGATTCCACACAAAAATGAGATCATACAGTATTTGTCTTTCTCTAACTGACTTACTTCACTTAGTATATAATGATAATGCCTTATGGGTCCATAAATGCTGTTGCAAATAGCAGGGTTTCCTTTTTATGGCTGAATAATATCCACTGTGTATGTGTGTATCACATTCTATTTATCTATTCATCTATCAATGCACATTTAAGATGCTTCCATGTCTTGTTTGCCTACTTTTTAAAACTGCATAGTTTGTTTTCAAATTACTGAGTTTTAAGAGTATTTTATATATAAATCCTAGATAGAAGTCCTTTATCAGATATGTGATTTGTCATTATTTTCTTCCAGTCATTTTGTCTTTTTATTCTCTTAAAATGTCTTTCAACGAGAAGTTTCTTGATTTTTATAAAGTCCAATTTATGATGTTTTTTAGTGAATTGTACTTTTGGTGTTATATGCAAAGAAATTTCACTTAGCCCAAGGTCACAAAGATTTTTTTTCTTTATGTTTTCATCTAGAATTTTACAGTTTTAAGTTTCACATTTATTTTTTTTAACGTTTTATTTATTTTGAGACAGAGAGAGACAGAGCATGAACGGGGGAGGGGCAGAGAGAGAGAGGGAGACACAGAATCAGAAGCAGGCTCCAGGCTCTGAGCCATCAGCCCAGAGCCCGACGCGGGGCTCGAACTCATGGACCGCGAGATCGTGACCTGAGCCGAAGTCGGCCGCCCAAACGAATGAGCCACCCAGGCACCCCTAAGTTTCACATTTAGAGCTATGACCCATTTTTGACTTGAATACTGTGAAGTATGATTCACAGTTTATTTTTTGCATGCAGGTATCTAATTTTTCTAAATCCATATACTGAAGACTATCCTTTCTCCACTGAATTACTGCTGTAGTTTGGTTGAATATCAATTGGCCATATGTGTGTGGGCCTATTTTTAAACTCTTGTATTTTGTTTACTCTATTTGTATATTCTTAATTGTCTTAACTTCTGTGGTATTATAATTTTAAAATTAGGCGCTTCAAAACCTCCAAACTAGTTATCTTTCAAAATTGTTTTGGCTATTCTAGTTCATTTGCATTTCTGTGTGAATTATAAAATCAGTTTGCCAATTATACAAGAAAAAAGAAAAGAAGAAGAAGAAGCAGCAGCAGCAGCAGCCACCGCCACCGCCGCCTGCCAAAATTGTGACTGGAATTCCACTGAATCTATACACAAATCTGGGGAGCAACATCATAATAGTATTGAGCCGTTAACCCTCCATTTATTTAGGTCTTCTTTAATGTCTCTTAGCAATATTTGTAGTGCTTGGTGCATAGAGGTTGCACATTTTTTATTCAAGTCATCCCTATTTCACATTTTTAAAATTATTGTAAATTGTATTATTTTTAATTTCAAATTATTTGTTGCTAGAATATAGAAATAATTTTTTTGCATTGATCTTGTATCCTGTTAGTTTTAACAGTTTTTTGTTTTGTTTTTTTTACGTAAGATTTTCTGTGCACAGAATGATGCTGGTTACAAATAAGGACAGGTTTACTTCTTCCTTTTCAATCTGTCCTTAAACTTGAAAAAATGAAAGTGTGAAAAGATTTAGTGTAGGAGATGCTTAAGAAACGTGTATTATTTTCACTCTCTCTCTCTTTTTCTCATACACACACACACACACACACGTATATATATTGCTATGGACTGAAATTCAGATGTTGAAGCCTAAACCCCTAGTGTGATGATTTTGGAGATGGGGCCTTTAGGTGAGGTCATGAGGGGTAGGGCCCTCATGATGGGATTAGTACATTTGAAAAGACTAGAGAGCTTGTTTCTCTCTTTTGCTATATGAGAACACAGTAAGTAGGCGGTTGACCACAAGCTAGACAGAGAGCTCTCACCTGACCATCCTGGCACCCTGATCTTAGACTTTCCAGCCTCTAGAACTGTGAGAAATCAATTTCTGTTGCTTAAGCTACACAAACATTTAGTCCATTTGCAAAAGGGATAGTTTTACACACACACGGCCTGATTAGATTAATACACATACACATGTGTGTAAAACTATCCCTTTTGCAAATGGATTAAATGTTTGTGTTCCCCTGAAATTCCTATATTGAAACCTTTTTTGGCATTCCCTAATTCCAACAATGTGGGGGAGGGAGGGGGTGTTCTCCATACACATTACAAAGCATTTCTCAGGTACTAGCTGGATGTCTGCGAATTTAACTCAATTCTGACACCATGTATCTGGAGATAGCATCAGATTCCACAGGGCTCCTCCGACAAGCCTACCTCCTAACCCCCACTTCAGATGCCAGTCTCAAGGCCCAGGCTGTTATCTATGCTTCTGACCAACCTGCTACAAACTGGAGGTTCTAACCACCTTTTGCTTAGGTTCTTTTAATTTGCCTGAGCAGCTCACAGAACTCAGGGAGACACATTTACCAGCTGATTAGAGAATATGATAAAGGATATGAATCAACAGCCAGATGAAGAGATACATATGATATGCTGAAGCCCTAAGTATGAATAAAGAACAGATATATCTGAGAAATATACATTTCAAGGACCAAACTATTATTTATATAAATACAATAATCTGAATGTCCAAATATATCTTTCTTATAAATCATTACATCATAGAATATAATTCCCAATGTTCTGATATTGGGAGGTGGAGCCTTTGGGAGGTGATTACGTCATTAAGGGAAAGTCCTCATGAACAGGATCAGCGCCTTATAAAGAGACCCAGAGTGCTCCCTCATGCCTCCAAGATGCAAGGACACAGGGAAGAGACAGACGGTTGAAGAAGCAGGAAATAAGTTCTCATGGGACACTGCATCTCCTGGGGCTTTGATCTTCCCAGCCTCCAGAACTTTGTGGAATGAATTTCTGTTGTTTATAAGCCACCCAGTCCTTGGCATTTTGTTATAGCAATGTAAATGGACCAAGACATCCTCCTACTTATCTCAAAATAGCACCCTGAAATTTGAGACATTATGATCTAGTGTAATCAAGGAAGTACATTTCCAGGCTAAATAGAGCTGTTTCAGTATACTAAGAAGGTTAATATGATAATTAACAACTGGAGCTATACCAAATCATCAACTTTTGTTTGGTGATTGTCACAATCAAGCACACAGTACATAATTTCCAAAATCTTGGTAATTTCAGACTTATAGTTACTTCTTTAGCAAAGGAGTACTGACAGGATCCTACAACTGATCTCTAAAAAAACTTTCATATTCTATTCAAAAGTATCAAAATCTAAACATACACATACTGAATGATTAATTCTAAACACCAAATACAATATAATCAAATGCAGTTTAGAACAATTCTAAATAAAAAGTATTCAGAATTTACAGCATACATGTCATTTAAAGCTGTATTTTAAAACTAACTAGGCTCATAAAACATAACCATTCGGCAATACAACTCCCTTCTGCATTTTTGATAAATTATGTCCATAACAGAGGTAATTGTGGGAAAAAGAACATGATTTACATTGGTAAATCAACTCCAGCTATATTGTGAAAGGGAATTTAAGCCAGAAAATATTTCTTCTGTCAGTACTTCCATTTCACTTCCATGTTTATTTAGCTGAAGAAACACATACATACATACATACATACACACACACACACACACAAAGCTGAAATGGGGATCTTATTATTTCATGTGTTAACTCTTATTAGTAAGTACTTAAAATAAAAATCCTGATTTATCATATTAATAATTATTAACAATTAAGGTTAAATTTAACCCTCAATTTAATTACTGTCACCATTCCAAATTTTCAGTCATTTAATAATAGCTTTTATTAAAGCACTATTCTAACTTTAAAGCTTATCAATTTTATTATTGTTTGAAAATTAATACGTTTCCAAACTGAATGAATGAACCCAGAAAATGAAAAAGCAAGAGAATACATTGTAAACACATTTTTGTCAATACCAATATTATCAATTCCTTTAGATTTCTAAGAAACGTAGATTCCTAATTGAGGAATTCAGTTAGAGATACTGGCCCAAGAGAATTCTACTCCTAACTACCAAAGAAATACACTATGACATTATTGTTCATTTAAATAGTCTCTAAACAAATAAAAATCTACTTTTATTATATACTTTCTTAAACAATGGATTAATTTAATTAAATTATGATACTTAATCCTCTAAAATTGATGCTAATGAATAATTTAAAAAATAAAAATCACTCTATTTGTGAAATTCATTTTCTAGATAAATTTTTGACTCATGCTTTTCTCTGCTTATAGGGGATATGTCATGACTAATAATGTACATTGTTAAGATGTCAAATTTTGTTCAAAATGTAACTGAACTCACACAAATGTATAGTATAATGAGATTTTTTCAAGATCACTCTAACTACAGGATAGAAAATCACAGATTGGCATGGGAAGAGACTAGAGTTAAGAGGCTGTTATAGTAAATTAGGTAAGAGATGAACAAAAGAAAAGAAAGGGAAGACGTAGCACTTTTAATTATCTATAAGTATTTCTATATGACTTGTGATTTATTTATTTTGGTCGAAAAACAGTGAAACATTAAGCATGTAACTGGTTTTCTGACTTGAGCACTGCAGAATAAATTAGTGGTAATGATGGATTCTGAAACCAGACTGCCTTGGTGTATGGGTCAAGGACTGACTACTTACCAGATGTGTGACTTTGATCTAATGTTACCTGTACATCAATTCTGTCATTTGGAAATGGAGTATAATAACTGCACTTATTTCAAAAATTAAAGGATTAAATATGCTAATGTGTTTATAGCCCTTTATGTTCACATGTTCACAAACTGTTAGCTATTGTGGTACACTGTTCACTGCAACAGGAAGAACAGATTTTAATAACACCTGTCTATAATTTTGCTTGTAAATATGCATTGGGGATGCCTCTAAGATATCCTAGTGGGTATGTTCTAAAGGCAGTTGCATATGCTACTTTATATTCCTGAAGTGGGATCTTAATTAGAGTTTGAGTTATGAAATCAACAGTAAGGAGATAGTAACTATAGTCATAGAAGTGTAAGAATATTTTTATAAAATATATGAAAGGTAAGGGGGGAAAGAAGGAAGCCTGGGTCAGAACATCAAGTAAAACAAAAATATAAGTGAAAGATGAAGACAGTGGTCATGTTAAGTATAATGTAGCAAGCCAAAGAGTGATACTAAAGGATGAGAAACTTGTGAAACATGGTGAAATCATAATTTAAAATGTTGGGAAAAGTCTGTAAAAGGTGAGGAGAAATGGGTATTAAACTTGTTTGAAAATTAAGAAAATGAAAATTTTGGTGACTTTGCGAAGAGCAGCTTGTATCAGGTAGGGGTGTGGGATAGAAGGCAGATAGATTTAGGTTGAGAAATGTATGGAAAATGAGAAAACCAAGACTCCAAGTCTAGGTAATTCCTTTTGAGAAGTTTTGATAAGCAAATTAGTGTGGAAGCAGGAATGGGAGTAATGGAAAGAGATGATTTTTTTCTATGTTTATTTAATATATTTTAAAGATTTAACAGGTTTGTATACATTTTTTAATGGGGATAATATATATAGCTTATAAAGAGGTGGAAGATGAATACACAGAAAGAAGAAAGAGGAGTGGAGAAAAATCTTTAAAGATGGAAGAGTGTTCTGCACAAAGCACAAATAAAAAGGTCAGTCTTAGGTAGAAAACAGACTACATCTGTTGTAACTGGAAGAGGAGAAAAGGATCATTATGAATCAGTGTCAAGTGAGTTCAAATCTGGAGTCTTCTGCTTTCCCTGTGAGAGGGAAGGAAGGAAGGAAGGAAGGAAGGAAGGAAGGAAGGAAGGAAGGAAGGAAGGAAGGAAGGAAGGACACTTAGAATGAGGTCTAAGAAGTAGAATTGAAGGTTTGAGGTTTCAAATTGAGAATTTGAAGGTTTGGGAAAGACATGGCATTTTTATATCAAGAAAAACAATAATCTGTTCTAGTGATGGAACTTTACTTGGAACATGCCTTTCTTGCTTATAAATGACGTGGGACATTTGGTCACAAATGTCAGCATCTTCTAGGCAAACTAATTAATAATGGCCATATCTCTGAATAAAAAGGTCACAAAAGAGCCTTTCTCTAAACAGAATAATACCAAAAGGATCTATTCCCTCCACTGACAGATGGATGAACCCAGGCTTAGGAACTGGCTGCTTGCGCCTTGGATGAGTAGCAGTGATTTCAGCACTTCAGTCTCCTCCTTGCCCCAATAGCTGGCTATCATTGTGCACTGATCAAACCGCACAATAAAAATCCTCAATGGTCTCCATACTTCATTTTCTCTAGCTGGCTAAACAGTCTCAGTTTCTAGAACCAGGCTTCAGCCTAGGTGACAATTTACTCTATTGACTGACTCATTTTTTATCCAGGTGGTTTTCTGTCAAAATCAATCTATTTTACTGGTCATCTGGTCACCAACTTCAATCTATTTTATGTGATAAATAATTCCTGGAATGGAGAGGTAGATTTCATGTTAACATAAGATTTTTCACTACTGACAGGAAACCAGTGTTAAAGATTTTCAATATGTCATCTACCTTGTAATATAGCTAATAAAACAGTGCTTGGCCTAATATATTTAATCATAGTTTAGTGGCTGACAGTTTTTGGTATCAACTTTAGATTATTTCTCAGGGATACTCTCTCAATATTTCTTAATATTAGCCTTCATTTTTTTTAAAGGAATGATGAAAGGTTAGGTCGTCTAGCATAACTTGTGGATAAACTGTCATTTCACATCTTTTCCTTTACTTTTATATACTCCTCAATGAGTACACCATAACGTATAGAAAATAATAAATTTGTAGTCCAATTTCCTTTGCTAGTCTTCACTAAATGTTAATGTATTCTTATTTTCTTTCTTTAGTAATTTTTGTATTTAAGAGGTCTTATTTTGATTTTGATTTTGGCAATAAGGTATGAAGGTAGGAGAAAAATATGTTATCTTTAAATATAATAAATCTAAAAATACAGAAAACAACTTTCAAAGGACATACTTTTTAAAGAACGTTAGAGGAATTTTTTTTTGGCCAAATTGAAAAATGCCATAAAGGACAATGTTAAATAAGTAAGCATACTTATAAATAAATACAAATTTAAGGGGTTTCAGCATATACTGAGATGCTGATGGACTTTGGGGATGATTTTAGGCATATTCGAGATGAAAGACACTAGAAGCTGTGAGAAACAGAAGATTTAGAGCAATTCAAGATTTTGGGAAACATGAACTATTTGGCTAATGATAGGATAATCAAGAAATTCACTGGAATACTTAACAATGCAGTGCAGAGTGGGCCATGAGAGGCTAGGAGAAGGCATTTTCCTGAACAGAATTCTCTTAGAGCTTAAATACGGTCCACTTTATTTCATAAGGCAAGGAACATCCTTTAATTTATTAAAGAAGGAATGGAAATTGGCTTTAAGATTATTCCTAATAGGTTCTGTGCCCAGAATATGGGCAAACTGAGTTCAAAGTTCAGTAGATTTAGGAAGGCATGAGAAGGAAAGTAAGCAGCAGGGATATTAGCTAGTAAATTAAGGAAAATAATCAAATTTGTAGGCACTGTTTTCTTTCTTTAATGTTTCTTTATGTGTTGTTTTGTTTTGTTTTGTTCTTACAGTGGGAGAAACATATGCAATCTATGGTCTTAATGCAGTAAATACTTTGGAGAAGTAACCTGTTATTAGCCAGGATGAGGCAGGGCCTAAATGATTAGGTTTTTTCACAAAGACTGAAGATATCAACTAAAGACATTTTTAGAATTTTCATTACAAATAAATCTAGGCCAGCTTGCCCAACTGTGTAGGTAATCTGTATAATTAACTCTAACTGATATGTTTTTAAATGGTGTTTCTATTGTACCTTACTATATTTAATCAAACATGCTATTCTGAATGCTTCACCTTTATTTTCTATAATAAGAGTGTTGATTTGTGAATTCAGAAATAAACCTATACATTTTTGGTCGATTGATTTTTGACAGAAATGTCAGGAAAATTTAAAGGAGAAAGGATAGTCTTTTCAAGAAATGTTGCTGAGACAACTGTGTACCAACATGCCAAATAAAGGGTCCCCCTTCGTTACACCATACACAAAACTAATTCAAAATAAAGTATAGACCATATGTAAGAGTTAGAACTAGAAAATTTTTAGGAGAAAATATAGAAATAAATCTTTGTGATCTTGGGTTAGGCAAAACCTTAAATAAAGTAAGGAAAGGACAAATGACACAATAAAATAGATAAAATGGACTACATCAAATTTTTCAAAATTTTGTTCTGCCAATAACACTGTCAAGAAAGTGAAGGGCCATCTGGGTGGCTCAGTCAGTTAAGCGTCCGACTTCAGCTCTGGTCGTGATTGAGATAGGGTTCTGTGGGGACAGTGCAGAGCTTGGAGCCTGTAGCCTGCCTGCTTTGACTTCTGTGTCTCTTTCTCTGCCCCGCTTCCACCCCTACTCACACTGTCTCAGTCTCTGTTTCTCAAAATAAATAAACATTAAAAAAAAAGGGGGGGGGGTGCCTGGGTGGCTCATTCGGTTAAGCATCTGACTTCGGCTCAGGTCATGATCTCGCAGTTTGTGAGTTCGAGCCCCACTTCGGGCTCTGTGCTGACAGCTCAGAGCCTGGAGCCTGCTTAGGATTCTGTGTCTCCCTCTCTCTCTGCCCCTTCCCTGCTCATGCTCTGTCTCTCTCTGTCTCAAAAATAAATAAAACATTTTTTTAAAATTTAAAAAAACATTAGGAAAAAACCATTTTTTTTAAGAAAATGAAAATACAAGCCATGGAACAGAAGAAAATATTTGTAAACCATTAAAGACTTTTATAAAAACTGACTTCTATCTCGGATATAAAAACACAATACCCCTATAACTGAAAAATAAAAAGAAAATCTAATTTAAAATAGGCAAAAAATATGAATAGACATTTCTCTAAAGATGATATATGAAGAGACAACAACCATGTGAAATACACTTAATATCTGTCATCAGGGAAATACAAGTGAAACAAGAAAGATACACCACTTCCCACCCAGTAGGGTAACTATAACCAAAAAGGCAAGAACAAGTATTAATGATGATGTGTGGAAATTGAGACCCTCATACAATGTTGGTGGGGATATATGATTGTGTAGCCACTTACAAACAATTTGACAGTTTCTTAAGATGTTAAACAGAATTTCCATATTAACCAACAAACTCACTCTGTGAAATAAATTAAAACATATATCCACACAGGGGCGCCTGGGTGGCTCAGTTGGTTAAGCATCTGACTTCGGCGCAGGTCATGCATAATCACACAATCAGTGAGTTTGAGCTGCTGTGGGCTCTGTGCTGACAGCTCAGAGCCTGGAGCCTGCTTCATATTCTCTGTCTCCCTCTCTCTCTGCCCCTCCCCTGCTCATGCTCACTCTCTCTCTCTCAAAAAATAAACATTAAAAAAATTAAACACATATATCCACACAAAAATTGGTACATAAATGCGTGCTGCAACACTGTTCACAATGGCTAAAAAGTGGAAACAATCCAAATATTCATCAACTGATAAATGGATAAATAAAATGTAGTAGATCTTCATGACATATGAAGTTGCAACCAAATAAACTTACGCTGTAGATATTCCCATACAATGATTTCATATGTAACCAACTAATATTCTTTTCATTTCAGGATAAAAAATTTCCAATGAAGCTGAATTACTCTGCTAACTTGTTTGGGCTTTTCTAATTTTTTAAATTATATAAATCAATGAGATCAAGTATTGTGGCCTCTAGCTGTTCTGCTCACATATATGCATAAATTATTGCTAACTGCTTCCCTCAAATGTAGATACTTTCAAGTGCAGCTGAGCAAGGCAAAGATTTAAACTGTCTTCAGTGAAGGTAAAATTGCTTTGGTTACATGGCAGGTTAGTACAAGAGGACACAAAAACTTGGGCAACTGAAAGTGATAAAAGTGTTCTTTGATACAAAGTTAGTTAAAATATAAAATTTACTTAATATATCTTGTGTCCTCTGTGCCTGTTAAATACTGAGGCAAGATGCAAAGCAAATTCATAATTGAACTTAAGTAATTTAGCTAGAAATAAAGCCCATAGTTAAAACATTTTGCCTATTTGACAAACAATAAATCTATATTTTGCAAAAATTAACTATTTCCATGTTCTTCTTCAAATAGCAAACACTAAGTCAACATGACATTAAGATTTAATCTCATATGCAAGCAAGAGAAAGAAAGCATAAATTCCACTAATAGTCTATAAAGTAAATAATAGGTTGAGGGAATTTTGATATTTAAATGAAGAAAAATATAAATCTGACTCTATAAATATCTCTTTTCATTCAACCTTAATTACAAAAGAGGTAAATAATAATGTTATATAACAACTGGATATATCTGCTGCTTATAGTTTATCATACTAATTAAAATCAGAACGATAGTTGTTTAGAAAAGTTATAATCACAATAAATTTTTCTTTTCTGATGTTCACCAGTATCAAAGCAAGTTACATAATGAAAATATTAATAAATTTACATTTTTTAAAACATTTACAGTTTAAATCTTATTTAACCAACATGATTAAGCAAATATATTTACTGAGCAATTGTTAAACATAGGATATAATAGTAGGGAGAAAAAAATGCATAAAACTAAGACCTTAAGGGACTTTTAATCTAATTGTGAGATGAGAGGATTACACCCATATATATAAATGCAAAGAAATTTAATTGCCAAAGAAGTAGTCCAAATATTAGCCTGGTAAAAAGATGGAAAAATCTATCCTGTTTAAGAATGATAAAAAATAAATAATACATGTAAGGTAGTATTTGAAGAGGTTCTGTCCATTTATTTGCTTATTTAAAATACAGAGGCAAAAAAACTCAAGAAAACATACTTTCATAGATAATGGTATGTCCACTGTCATTTGAATCACAATGCTATCTAATGCTCTCTCTAAAGTCAAAGAAAGCCATAATATGTATCTCTCTGATGTCACAGGATTGAAACGCTTCTACTGGAAGTTGAAAGATCCTGAGTTATTTAGAGGAAAGAAAACATGCTAACTGACAAAAGACATTAACAGTTCCCATTTCACAGCCTCCTTATGTTCTGCTTTTACCTATTTCCCCAGAGTGTGATCCCTGAATGAGGTTTTATGCCTTGATTGCTTTGTTCTCTTTTGACCTCTCTTCATATCCAAATTTCAATCTTTCTTTTTTTTTGGTGTTTTAAGCATTTTATTTCAAAAGCATGCATTATGAATGATATGTGTGACTTGCTTATTAATGAATAGTGTGTGACTTGTTCATAATAAATCATTGATTTGGATGTTAAATAATTTTAGCGTTTTATAGAATTCCAACTTCATAAAATGTATTTTGCCTATAAAAACACTCCTAAAGAAATTGGATTTGAACAATTATATTAAAATGTAAGAGGGTCTGTTTTCCTATCACAGTCTTTATTTCTTCATTTCTAACCTCACTCGTATTTTATATATTTTGAAAAAAATTTCCAGTCCTGGTAGGATTTATGTTGAATCAACAACACTCCATCCCTTATGTGAACAAAGTTATACACTCAAGGGTAAGATGCTATGGTTAGGTAGCAATCTATGCTGAAAAACAGAATACAATTAAAGTCTTAATGTGGTTGAAAATACATAAGATAAAATATATATATTAATACCTTATGTAAGCATCATATATGTATATTATATATATATATGATAATATCTTATATACAATTCTAAAACCAATATTAATTTTCCTTCATCTTCAAGTTATTCTTCCCAACAATTTAATTCTTTTTATGAATTTTTAGAATACTTACCATCATCCTGATGAAAACAGGGCCAGGCAAGTGATATCTTTTTTGCTACTGAGAGAAAATTCAGTCTTTCATTGTCTATGGTCATATATTATATGAGATCAGATTTTTGTCTGAATTAGAAAAAAAACTGGTAAATATTATTATAAATCTACATCAATACAGATTTGAATTAAAATTTTAACCTTCGTGTATCAATTATGAATTGGAATTTTATGGATACAGACATGTATTTGAATTAGTGGCAGCTTAAATGGCTCATGGATCTTGTAAGACAATTGTGCCTTCTGCATCTCAAAAAACTAGTTTCATTTCTCAGGGGTGTAAATGAATGGAAGTAGTGCTAACTAGTAGTGTTTTGATCATCTTTATTAAACTAGAATAACAGATTTTATTTATTTTTTATTTTAAAGTTTATTCCTTTATTTTGAGAGAGAGAGAAAATGGGGTAGGGGCAGACAGAGACAGAGAGAGAGAATCCCAAGCAGACTCTGAGATGTCAGCGCAGAGCCCGATGCAGGGCTCCAACTCATGAACCCATGAGATCATGAACTGAGCCAAGACCAAGAGTCAGACACTTAACCTGTTGAGCCACCCAGGCAACCCTAGAGTAACAGATTTAAATTTAATTAACTAAAAAACCAAAAATTTATTCTGTCCTTCAATATCCTGAGCATCATTTTGAGTACTAGAAATACACAGAAATTTACTATCTCTTAATAAAGTTTTCCAAATTGTGACATATAATAAAAGTACTTTATATTCCACGAAGTAGTTTAATTAGGATAAAAGCAATATAAAAATGTATTCATAAATTCAATCTACAAATATTTGTACACACAAATTACAAATTAGGTATACAGTGGTATATAATACAAACAAATGTCCTTTCTCAGGGTGCTTCCTTAAAGAATAAAATAGGTATGTCAGATCAGGCCAAAAAATTGGAATGATAAATCATAAAGTATTTTTCCTAGATTTATTGATATATAATTGATTCTGTCAGCCAAAGGTGTACATGTTGATTAGATATACTTACATATTGCTAAATAATTACCACCATAACATTCGCTGACATCTCCAACACATCACAAAATTTTAATTTATTTTTTGTGGTGAGAACATTTAAGATCTACTCTCTTTAACAACTTTCAAGTACAGAATATAGTTTTGTTAATTATAATTATCATGTTTTACATTAGATCCCAGAATTAATTAAACTGTACCTTAAACTGGAAGTCTGTGCTCTTTGACCAACATCTCCCCATGCCCCTCATTCCCTAAACCCTGGTAACTACCATTCTAGTCTCCATTTCAGCTTTTTTAGATTTCACATAGAAGTGATATCATACTGTATTTGGTTTTCTATGTCTGGCTTATTTTATTTAGCAAAATGCCCTCAAGGTTTATCCATATCAGAAATGGCTGGATTTCCTTTGTTCTTAATGAGGGAGCAAAAGGCAAGCTGAGGGCAAAGCACAGGCTAACACCCTGAAACCTCCCTCCCCAGGTGGCCTATGTGTGACATTCCTCAGGCACTCCTGGCTGCCCAAGAACGAAGGAAAGGGAAAAATAAGTGGTTACTGATATAGATCACACTCATGCAGGACATGAGTTTGCAACTGTCTTAATGATTTACAAGAAAAAAAGCAGTTTCATCAATAAATAGACCCCCAAGAAACCTATAGACTCATTCCTGGATCCCTAACATCACTCTCCTGTCCATAGGAGAGAAAAACTTTTACCATCAGTCACACCTCAGAACCCCAGTACAGTTCTTTCTGCCCACAGTTCTTGTCCCTGTGCTATAATAAAAACACTTTTTGGCACCAAAAACATCTCAAGAATTTTTTCTTGGCCGTTGGCTCAGAACTCCAACTACTTCAAATTACTTCATGGCTGAATAATATTCCATTGTGTATACATATATACAATGTGTATCCACATCGTCTTTATGCATTCATCCACTGATGGACATGGAAGTTGTTTCTGTACCTTGGTATTGTGAATAATGCTGCAATGAACACGAGAGTGCAAATATCTCTCTGAAATCTTGTTTCCATTTCCTTTGGATTCTACCCAGAAGTGGCATTGCTAGATCATATGGTTATTCTACTTTTAAGGTTTTGAGGAATCTGTATACTGTCCCATAAAAGCTTCCGCAATTTATATTCCCACCAAGTGTGCTTAAGGGTGCCCTCTTCTCCACACCCTCACTAACTGGTTATCTCCTGTCTTTTTTGATAGCCATTCTAACAGATGTGAGGTACCTCACTGTGGTTTTGGCTTGCATTTCTCTGATGATTGGTGATACTGAGAACCTTTCCTTGTAACTGTTGGCCATTTGTACATCTTCTTAAGAAAATTCATTCCTCTTCTGCATTTTTTAATCAGATTTTTTTGCTACTGACGTAACATGAGTGCCTTATGCATTTTGGATATTAATCCCTTATTGGACATATGGTTTGCAAATCTTTTCTCCCATTCTTTAGGTTTCCTTTTCATTTAGTTGATAGCTTCCTTCTCTGTGCAGAAGCTTGTCAGTTTACCATAGTCCTTCTTGTTTATTTTTGCTTTTGTTGCCTTTGCTTTTGGTATCAAATCCAAAAACATCATTTCTAAGATTGATGTCTAAGAGATTACCCACTGTTTTCTTCTACAAGTTTTATCATTTCAGGTCTTACGTTCAAGCCTTTATCGACTTTGGATGTATTTTTGTGTTTAATGTATAACAGGGTCCAGTTTCATTTATTCCCATGTGGTTGTTCAGTTTTCTCAACACCATTTGTTGAAGAGATTGTCCATTCTCCATTGTAGGTTTCTGGCTTATCATAAATTAATTCACCATATATTTGTGGGTTTATTTCTGGGCTCTTTATTCTGTTCCACTGATCTGTGTATTTGTTTTCATAACAACACTAGATTTTTTTTGATTACTACAACTTTACAGTATATTTGGAAATCAGAGAGCATGATGCTCCTGGCTTTGTTCTTTCTCAGGACCATTTTTGCTATTTGGGTACTTTTATGGACCCATTCAAATTTTAGGATTATTTGTTCTATTTCTCTGAAAAATGCCATCTGGAATTTTCGTAAACATTGCACTGAATCTGCAGACTGCTTTGGGTAGTATGGGTATTGTAAAAACATTAATTCTTTCATCTATGAACGTGAAATACCCTTCCATTTATTTTTGTCTTCTTCAGTACTTTCGTAAATATCATAATGTTCAGTGTACAGGTCTTCTACCTCATTAAAATTTTTAATTATTGGTTATTTTAATTTTTGATGCTATTGTAAATGGGATTGTTTTCTTAAGCTCTCTTTCTGATAGATCATTGTTAGTACATCAAAAAACAAGAGACTTTTGTATATTGATTTAGTATCCTGCAACTTTACTGAATTTATTACTTCTGACAGTTTTTGGTGGAGACTTTAGGGTTTTCCATATATAATACCCTGTCATCTGCCAACAGAGACAATTTAACTTCTTCCTTTCTGATTTGAATGCCTTTTATATCTTTTTCTTGCCTAATTACTCTGGTTAGGATTTCCAGTACTATGTTGGAACGAAAGTAGCAAGAATGGACATCCTTGTCTTGTTCCTGATCTTAGAGGAAAAGCTGTCAGCTTTTCACCACAGAGTATGAGGTCACCTGTGGATTTATCATATATGGCCTTTACTATGTTGTGATACATTCCTTCTATGCCCAGTTTTTGAGAGTTACAATCATGAAAGGTTGAAGATACGTTGAATATTGGCTAATAAAAGAATTTAATTAGAGATAACTAATCTGTTATTGATTTAGAAGACTTGCCAGTGGCACTGTTTACTAATGTGGAGTGACTATGGGACTGGTAGGTTAGGGAGTAATTAAGTTCTGTTTTGGCAATGTTAATTTGAAGATGCATATTATACATCAAATTAGAAATGGCAAAAAAACAGACAAATTCTTCAGAGTTCTTAATAAAAATGAGGATAGAATACACACACTGGAAATAATTTCTTCTCTAATGCTGGTATGAAATTATCCACAGTGGTATTTCTTCTGAATATATTTCAATATAAAATGTTAGACAAATGTATTTTTGAAAGACCTAGCTGGAGAACCACTTTTTTTCTCTTTTATTTTAAACTGTATTTTTGCCATTTCAGTGGCTTTGAGCATAATATAACTCAACATAGAAAAACATTCTAGATTTCTCCCCAAATACACTTATTACCTATTAAATAACACACATGATTCTTAAAATTATTTTATGTAAGAATGTGAGGACATAAAAAATGATGACACAATGGATACATAAACCTTAATATTTTCAGGGGATCCTGGGAAGATGGTGGCATAGGAGGACGCTGGGCTCACCGCGCGTCCTGCTGATCACTTAGATTCCACCTACACCTGCCTAAATAACCCAGAAAACTGCCAGAAGACTAGCAGAACGGAGTCTCCGGAACCAAGCGCAGACAAGAGGCCCACGGAAGAGGGTAGGAAGGGCAGAAAAGCGGTGCTCGCTCCTCAGACTGGCAGGAGGGAGCCAGGGAGGAGGGGCGGCCCACTGCCCAGAGTCTGGCTTGCAAAAGCGGAGGGGCCAGACGGAGAGTGTTCCGACAGCAAGCGGGACTTGACATCTGGAAGGTTATAAGCTAACAGCTCTGCTCGGAGAACGGGAGGGCTGGAGGACAAATGGAGGAAGAGGAAGAGTTGTTGAGCCCCGGATGACAGAGATCAGCTTGGCTGGGGGGGGGGGGGGGGAGGGGGGGGGAAGGCGCTCACCAGCGCCAACTCCCTTGACCATCCAGCAGCCAAAATCCCAAAGGGAACCAGTTCCTGCTAGGGAACTTGCTTGCACTGGGCAAACACCCAATGCTGTGCTTCTGCGGATCCATCCCTCCCGTGGGTCTGACTCCCTCCTGGTGCGGCAGGGCACCTCCCGATGCAGATCTCCGAAGGAAACGCTAGGAGCCTGTCCATCCCGCCCTCATGCACCTTGCCAATCCACACCAACTAATACGCCAGATCCCCAGCACCACAAGCCTGACAGTGTGCAAGTAGCCCTGACGGGCCACGCCACCCCACAGTGAATCCTGCCCCTAGGAGAGGGAAAGAGAAGGCACACACCAGTCTGACTATGGCCCCAGCGGTGGGTTGCAGGCAGACATCAGGTCTGACTGCGGCCCCGCCCACCAACTCAACTTATTCAAGACAGCACAGGGGAAGTGCCCCGCAGTCCCGCACCACTCCAGGGATTATCCAAAAGGATGAAACGGAAGAATTCCCCTCAGAAAAACGTCCAGGAAATAACAACAGCTAACGAACTGATCAAAAATGATTTAAACAATATAACAGAAAGTGAATTTAGAATAATAGTCATAAAATTAATCGCTGGGCTTGAAAAGAGTATAAAGGACAGCAGAGAATCTCTTGCTACAGAGATCAAGGGACGAAGGAACAGCCAGGAGGAGCTAAAAATGCTATCAACGAGTTGCAAAAATAAAATGGAGACAACTATGGCTCAGATTGAAGAGGCAGAGGAGAGAATAGGTGAACTAGAAGATAAAATTATGGAAAAAGAAGAAGCTGAGAAAAAGAGAGATAAAAAAATCCAGCAGTATGAGGGGAAAATTAGAGAACTAAGTGATGCACTAAAGAGAAATAATCTACGCATAATTCATATTCCAGAGGAGGAAGAGAGAGGGAAAGGTGGTGAAGGTGTACTTGAAGAAATCATAGCTGAGAACTTCCCGGATCTGGGGAAGGAAAAAGGCATTGAAATCCAAGAGGCACAGAGAACTCCCTTCAGACGTAGCTTGAATTGATCTTCTGCATGACATATCATAGTGAAACTGGCAAAATACAAGGATAAAGAGAAAATTCTGAAAGCAGCTAGAGATAAACGTGCTCTAACATATAAAGGGAGACCTATAAGACTCATGACCGATCTCTCTACTGAAACTTGGCAGGCCAGAAAGGAATGGCAGAAGATCTTCAATGTGATGAACAGAAAAAATATGCAGCCGAGAATCCTCTATCCAGCAAGTCTGTCATTTAGAATAGAAGGAGAGATAAAGGTCTTCCCAAACAAATAAAACCTGAAGGAATTCGTCACCACTAAAGCAGCCCTACAAGAGATCCTAAGGGGGATTCTGTGAGACAAAGTACCAGAGACATCGCTACAAGCATGAAACCTATTGACATCACAATGACTCTAAACCCATATCTTTCTATAATAACACTGAATGTAAATGGACTAAATGCACCAACCAAAAGACATAGGGTATCAGAATGGATAAAAAAACAAGACCCATCTATTTGCTGTCTACAAGACACTCATTTTAGACCTGAGGACACCTTCAGATTGAGAGTGAGGGGCTGGAGAACTATTTATCGTGCCACTGGAAGTCAAAAGAAAGCTGGAGTAATCATACTTATATCAGACAAACTAGACTTTAAATTAAAGGCTGTAACAAGAGATGAAGAAGGGCATTATATAATAATCACATGGTTTATCCATCAGGAAGAGCTAACAATTATAAATGTCTATACGCCGAATACAGGAGCCCCCAAATATATAAAACAATTACTCACAAACATAAGCAGCCTTATTGATAAGAATGTGGTAATTGCAGGGGACTTTAACACTCCACTTACAGAAATGGATAGATCATCTAGACACACAGGTAGTAAAGAAACAAGAGCCTTGAATGATACATTGGATCAGATGGACTTGACAGATATATTTAGAACTCTGCATTCCAAAGCAACAGAATATACTTTCTTCTTGAGTGCACATGGAACATTCTCCAAGATAGATCACATACTGGGTCACAAAACAGCCCTTCATAAGTATACAAGAATTGAGATCATACCATGCATACTTTCAGACCACAATGCTATGAAGCTTGAAATCAAACACAGGAAAAAGTCTGGAAAACCTCCAAAAGCATGGAGGTTAAAGAACACCCTACTAAAGAATGAGTGGGTCAACCAGGCAATTAGAGAAGAAATTTAAAAATATATGAAAACAACTGAAAATGAAAATACAACAATCCAAATGCTTTGGGATGCAGCAAAGGCAGTCCTGAGAGGAAAATACATTGCAATCCAGGCCTATCTCAAGAAACAAGAAAAATCCCAAATACAAAATCTAACAACACACCTAAAATAAATAGAAGAAGAACAGCAAAGACAGACTAAACCCAGCAGAAGAAGAGAAATAATAAAGATCAGAGCAGAAACAAACAATATAGAATCGAAAAAAAAACTGTAGAGCAGATCAACAAAACCAAGAGTTGGTTTTTTGAAAAAATAAACAAAATTGACAAACCTCTAGCCAGGCTTCTCAAAAAGAAAAGGGAGATGACCCAAATAGATAAAATCATGAATGAAAATGGCATTATTACAACCAATCCCTCAGAAATAAAAGCAATTATCAGGGAATACTATGAAAAATTATATGGCAACAAACTGGACAACCTAGAAGAAATGGACAAATTCCTAAACACCCACACTCTTCCAAAACTCAATCAGGAGGAATTAGAAAGCTTGAACAGACCCATAACCAGTGAAGAAATTGAATCAGTCATCAAAAATCTCCCAACAAATAAGAGTCCAGGACCAGATGGCTTCCCAGGGGAGTTCTACCAGATGTTTAAACCTGAGATAATACCTATCCTTCTCAAGCTATTCCAAGAAATAGAAAGGGAAGGACAACTTCCAGACTCATTCTATGAAGCCTGTATTACTTTGACTCCTAAACCAGACAGAGACCTAGTAAAAAAAAGAGAACTACAGGCCAATATCCCTGATGAATAGGGATGCAAAAATTCTCAATAAGATACTAGCAAATCGAATTCAACAGCATATAAAAAGAATTATTCACCATGATCAAGTGGGATTCATTCCTGGGATGCAGGGCTGGTTCAACGTTCATAAATCAATCAATGTGATACATCACATTAATAAAAGAAAAGATAAGAACCATATGATTCTGTCAATCGATGCAGAAAAGGCCTTTGACAGAATTCAGCAACGTTTCTTAATAAAAACCCTCAAGAAAGTCAGGATAGAAGGAACATACTTAAAGATCATGAAAGCCATTTATGAAAAGCCCACAGCCAACATCATCCTCAATGGGGAAAAACTGAGAGCTTTTTCCCTGAGATCAGGAACAAGACAGGGATGTCCACTCTCACCGCTGTTGTTTAACATAGTGTTGGAAGTTCTAGCATCAGCAATCAGACAACAAAAGGAAATCAAAGGCATCAAAATTGGCAAAGATGAAGTTAAGCTTTCACTTTTTGCAGATGACATGATATTATACATGGAAAATCCGACAGACTCCACCAGAAGACTGCTAGAACTGATACATGAATTTGGCAAAGTTGCAGGATACAAAATCAATGTAGAGAAATCAGTTGCATTCTTATACACTAATAATGAAGGAACAGGGGGCGCCTGGGTGACTCAGTTGGTTAAGCGTCCGACTTCAGCCAGGTCACGATCTCGCGGTCCATGAGTTCGAGCCCCGCGCTGGGCTCTGGGCTGATGGCTCAGAGCCTCGAGCCTGTCTCCGATTCTGTGTCTCCCTCTCTCTCTGCCCCTACCCTGTTCATGCTCTGTCTCTCTCTGTCCCAAAAAAAAGATAAACGTTGAAAAAAAAATTTTAAAAAAAAATGAAGCAACAGAAAGACAAATAAACTGATCCCATTCACAATTACACCAAGAAGCATAAAATATCTAGGAATAAATCTAACCAAAGATGTAAAGGATCTGTATGCTGAAACTATAGAAAGCTTATGAAGGAAACTGAAGAAGATATAAAGACAGGGAAAAACATTCCGTGCTCATGGATTGGAAGAATAAATATTGTCAAAATGTCAATACTACCCAAAGCTATCTACACATTCAATGCAATCCCAATCAAAATTGCACCAGCATTCTTCTCGAAACTAGAACAAACAATCCTAAAATTCATATGGAACCACAAAAGGCCCCGAATAGCCAAAGTAATTTTGAAGAAGAAGACCAAAGCAGGAGGCATCACAATCCCAGACTTTAGCCTCTACTACAAAGCTGTCATCATCAAGACAGCATGGTATTGGCACAAAAACAGACACATAGACCAATGGAATAGAATAGAAACCCCAGAACTAGACCCACAAACGTATGGCCAACTCATCTTTGACAAAGCAGGAAAGAATATCCAATGGAAAAAAGGCAGTCTCTTGAACAAATGGTGCTGGGAGAACTGGACAGCAACATGCAGAAGACTGAAACTAGACCACTTTCTCACACCATTCACAAAAATAAACTCAAAATGGATAAAGGACCTGAATGTGAGACAGGAAACCATCAAAACCCTAGAGGAGAAATCAGGAAAAGACCTCTCTGACCTCAGCCATAGCAATTTCTTACTTGACACATCCCCAAAAGCAAGGGAATTAAAAGCAAAAATGAACTACTGGGACCTTATGAAGATAAAAAGCTTCTGCACAGCAAAGGAAACAACCAACAAAACTAAAAGGCAACCAACAGAATGGGAAAAGATATTTGCAAATGACATCAGAGAAAGGGCTAGTATCCAAAATCTATAAAGAGTTCACCAAAGTCCACACCCAAAAAACAAATAACCCAGTGAAGAAATGGGCAGAAGACATGAATAGACACTTCTCTAAAGAACACATCTGGATGGCCAACAGGCACATGAAAAGATGCTCAATGTCGCTCATCAGGGAAATACAAATCAAAACCACACTCAGTTATCACCTCATGCCAGTCAGAGTGGCCAAAATGAACAAATCAGGAGACTATAGATGCTGGAGAGGATGTGGAGAAACGGGAACCCTCTTGCACTGTTGGTGGGAATGCAAATTGGTGCAGCCGCTCTGGAAAACAGTGTGGAGGTTCCTCAAAAAATTAAAAATAGACCTACCCTATGACCCAGCAATAGCACTGCTAGGAATTTACCCAAGAGATACAGGAGTACTGAGGCATAGGGGCACTTGTACCCCAATGTTTATAGCAGCACTCTCAACAATAGCCAAATTATGGAAAGAGCCTAAATGTCCATCAACTGATAGATGGATAAAGAAATTGTGGTTTATATACACAATGGAGTACTACGTGGCAATGAGAAAGAATGAAATATGGCCCTTTGTAGCAACGTGGATGGAACTGGAGAGTGTGATGCTAAGTGAAATAAGCCATACAGAGAAAGACAGATACCATATGGTTTCACTCTTATGTGGATCTTGAGAAACTTAACAGAAACCCATGGGGGAGGGGAAGGAAAGAAAAAAGAGGTTAGAGTGGGAGAGAGCCAAAGCATAAGAGACTCTTAAAAACTGAGAACAAACTGAGGGTTGATAGGGGGTGGGAGGGAGGGGAGGGTGGGTGGTGAGTATTGAGAAGGGAACCTTTGGGATGAGCACTGGGTGTTGTATGGAAACCAATTTGACAATAAACTTCATATATTGAAAAAAAATAAAATAAATTGCTCCTTTATGTAATAAAAAAAACCTTAATATTTTCATACCAATCAAATCCATATATATTTTTAATGCTTTCTTAGATTTTAATTCTATTTGAAATGACAGAATTTTGACTCTACAATTGGCATAGATTTTAGTACTGTAAATTCTACTGGAAGTAATAATTATTGGTATAAAATACAGTCATGTTCCTTTAAATAGGACCAGAAATCTAATGTTTAAATTGTATAAAGTTCTTTTACTGCTTCCAAATATTGTATCTCATTTCTGCTCTGCATTTTAAGTGTGGCTTCCAAAGCATGATGGAATATGCATGGTATGAAAATAATGTGGATATGATGATTGCCTTGCTTGCTAAATATGATCCATTTATAGTCTCATAATTCAATGCATTTTCCATGGAATTTGCTGTGTTATAACTCAGCATTAAGCTCTCAAATCTTATCAAGTATCACTATAAAAATCATCCATATGAAAATCATTTTTCATGGTCTGTAATACTATTATTATCTTCAATAACAGAAAATGTGTGAAAATATCAATTTTCTTTTCTTCTTCTAATCTCTGAAATACTCAGAAAGAAAAAGCAAACAAATGCCATCCAATAATTTAAAATTTGCTGAGTAGCTTTCATATTTGCATTCTGAATTTCACTATACTATGTTTTATTCATTTGTTTACTCTTGATGCTATAGGCTTATCAAGGACACCAAATATGTGGAGATATATATCTCAATACTTTTTGATACTCATACTTCTTGAAAAGTTCCAAAGGAAAGTCCATATCTGGAAAATTCTCTATAAAGTTGTGGTCATGTAATTCAAGGTGGGAAAAAACTTACTGTCAATGTCACCTTTTTGACCACAAAACTGCTTTTTCCAGTACAAGTTGGAAATATAGTCCAAAGTCATAAGAAAATGACTTACAAATGGAAGTCATTTAAATAATTTAAGTGTAGAATCTTTATTTGTAGCAGAGAAAATTTTTGATGATATTAAGAATAGAGTTAAACTGGAAGCATAAACATTCTAAGTTGGAATGTGTCCAGAGATAAATCCATCTGAGCAGTCTGCTCTGGGCACCAAAACAATTAGCAACTGCATATACTCAGTATTAGCTTATATTGCTTATAAAATCCCCTCTTTCCAATATTGGCTATAGCCTTTGTAGGATTTTGGAGTTCAACATAAATATTGCTTTTTGTACTTGGTGTTTTTAGGGATCCATATCAAAGCAGAGCCTGAGAATAAATAAAGGAGAAAAAAATAAGATAAAGAATGAAAAGCTATATGAGAGTGATTTATTGAAGTTAACTCTGAAGCCAACTGAAGCTTAATTTCTGTTTGAGAGCTTCAGAGAGTAAAATGCTTCATAGAATTATCAACCTAAGCATTGCCCTTGACAAGTATTTGTCCTCCACAGCTTCTTCTCTCTTAAGACTTTCCTCCAGAGGTGTTAACTCAAGCATACATTACAAAACAAAAGTGCAGGAGAAAGGCATGTCACAGTCTCTTTAAAAGACTTAGTAATGAAGGATTCTTGAAATAATCTAGCTGCAACTGGCCCTAAGGCTTTAATATTCATCATCTCCATGTTCTACCATTTATTCTAGATTTTCCTCACCTTCACCCATGCATATCTGATAAGAGGACTTCTGCATGTTTCTGTACCATATGAGAAACATCAGCAGAAAAGGTGAAGTTACAAGTGGCATATGCTTGAAGTGAGATACTTAAAAACTATCCCCTGCAGCCACATCTGAAATTAGACATAAGGTCTAATGGTGTATGTGAGAGTAGTAGAGGCATTGAATTAATTAGGAATGGCCTTTTGTGGTTGCATTTATAATTTATCAAGGCTTTCCAGGTTGCTTGGTTAATAGAGTAGTACTATTTCTTATTCAGCATTTTACGCTTAGTGTCTTATAGTTTGGGGACTTAGTAGACAGTAAATTAAGTCTCGAAAGAACACACAAGTGATGATAGCTTCATAAATACCTAAAATATCCTTCTTTCATATCCTATGTCCTCCCATTCCTGGCCATTTTACTTAAGAAATAGCTTCCCAGTCAATCCTCTTCCTTTTATTACCTTGTTGTACACTCCTGGCCATGCTGTTTGCATTTGCCACCAAATCTAAATACCAGGTTTCAGGGAAAAAAATAGGACATAGAATCATATACACAGAATTGGATCACGTCCATCCTTCAGTAAAATAATCTGTATCCTCCTTATTCTTTACAGTATGAAATATCAACAACTCTGCATGATAAATTCATACACAATCTAGAGATAATCTATAACATCCCCTCATATGTCAAATCATATTCCAATACCCTATGTTCCAGCACCACAAAACAAGCACACTCTTTTTGAAAACATCATATACTTTTGCACTTCTCTTGCTGTTCACTGCCTAGAATGTTTTTCTCTCCCTTCTAAGTGTGAAAAACACTACTAAAGAATCTAGGTTAAAAGTTATTTTGTGAAGTGTTCTCTTATTTCCTTAGGAACAATCATTCATGCCACTGGCATTACATTATCTAAGCCTCATTATATATAATTACACAAGTCTCATTATATAAGTTTCTTCTGTGGAATACACATGCCATTTTTCCACAAGTCTGAGAACTTCTTGAGGCCAGGAAACACTTTTCCTGATATCCTTAATATTATGCTAACTCAGAGGAAAAATATATTTCTTGGTTAAAAAGTAAGGAAAGGAGGAAGGAAGTAGGTAAGGAAGGAAGGCAGGGAGGGAAGATGGAAGGAGAGAGAAAATGAAAAACTAAACTCCATAAACTTCTCCATAAATATCCCTTGGTCACAGATGCAATCTATGTATGTGGCTACCTCATTCACACACATTTTTAAATCTTTTGATCTTTTCATACAAGAGGGTCATACAGAACATTCTTCTGGCCTCAAAGGTAAAGAAAGTCATCCTCTGCATTTTCCAAATTCTCCACACAGTATGAACACAAACAGATGGTTAGCACTGGAAACTGTAGCCTACATCCCAGAACAGGGATTAACGGAACAGCAGACAGCTGGGAACTAAGGCTCATTGTGCACACTGAAGGAATGCCCTGGCCAGAATTTTTTCTTTTAATCTTCTGAGCATTGCTCTGAGCACTACACCACTGTGGACATCTGGTATAAAAATGACAAGAACACTTTAGATGGTTTAGCCTTTTGTCTGTGCTGTAATCATCACACACACACACACACACACACACACACACACACACACACACACACACACACACCTAAACCCCTAAACACATCAGCTCTTATCCATTTTGTTAAGAAAGGATGCTTAAAGAGAAAGCTGTGTTCTACCATATGGTGGTCCTGTGGCACCTGGATTCAAACATGCTCTTTCTTAACTTACTCTCTGCTCTGATCTCTAAATGGCCCTTTATCCTAGACTGAATGTTAAAGTACTTCTTTTATCATATAGTAGGAATTCTGGCTCAATTAGGACTGATCCCAGACTGAAAACTGAGACCATATATTTTTCTGACTGAATTTCCTGGTTGTGTTCTTTACCTGTATATCTCTGCTTATCTACTCAGAATGTACCAGTGTCCTCTTTCTCTGAACTAACCTAAGATTTCAGGTGACATCATCTAAATCTCACCATGACCACTACCACCATCCTAACTAGTCAGTCTCAGACCTCTGAAATTTTGATCTTCCTCCTACAAAACCTCATACACAAGTGATGATGGAGTCTTATTAATTCAACCTTCTAAATATTCAGCAGCTCTGTGACCCACTGTAACTGCCTTTACTAAAGGCCTTTTTAAAAAAGAAATTCAGCTTACCTGATGGCTGGCATAATGTAAGCAATCAAATGTGGGGAATAAGTGTAGGAATTCCCTGTGCTTGCACCAATGGGTTAACAAGGCTTTGAGCAGAAAGTGGCCACAGGACAAAGCATCCAACAATAGGTAAACAGCTAAACAGAGCGAGAATAGGTAAACAGGTAAACTAAACGGCTAAAGACAGGTGCAGCAGGGTGAAATTGCCCAGAGCTAATTAGCAAAACAGAAGTGCCTTGTTGACCTTGTGGTAGCATGCTCTGTCTGTCTTAGCCCCTAGGCAAGTTAAGATAAACAGACATAGTGCCTCACACCTGCCATAAACAGCCATCAGTTCGGTGCCAGGATTTTGTATTGACCGAAACACCTAACACTGCATATCTTCAAAACCCCCTTTCTCTCATACACTTAAATTAATGGCCACTGTTACATTGTCTCTTTCTGCATGTCCATCATGTTTGTAAGCCTTCTGATCTTAATAAATACGGAGCAAGGACCCTTACTTGGGACTCTGCTCTCCTCCCAGACACTAGCCTCTCTCGCATTCAATTCTGTGCCCTCTCCCTTGCTGGACAAGAGAGAACTCCAGACTCAAAGTCTGTGACATTCAATAAGTGTTTGACAAAGGAATTGATTAATAACACTAAAGCAGAGTAGTTTATCTTCATGACTCCAGAATTACCACACTCAAATCCACACACAACTTTTTTGCCAGTGTTAGTTCCAAAAGGAAAAAGAACATAATAATTTTTCCATGATCCTGTTTTCAATAAATTGAAATCCAAACTCCTCTGAATGGCATCTGGGGTTACTTGTCACCTGAGTGCTGCTTATATTTCTTGCTTTGTCTTTTGTAGCCTCCACATAGTTGCAATTGCTCTTCCTTCCAGGGATTCTTGTTACCCAGGGAAATTGTATTTCATTCTTTAAGACTAAGTTCCTCAAATACAACTTATTTTAAAACATATTATCTACAGAAGCACTGATTATAATGCATTGTCCCCCAATTGAATGTAAGCTCATTGAATTAATGATTGCCTTTTTGTCTAATAATCAGCATAGCACCTGGCACACTGCAAGTATTCAAAATGCTTAAAATAAGTTGTATCCATATTTCTCATCTTTATGTTATGCTTTTAATTTGTCCTCAGAGACAACCCTACCGAACCTTACAAATATGCCATATTCTCCACCATGTCTCTTGGCCTTTGCTTGCTTCTAGCTTAGTATATCATAGTTCAGGGTTACAACAACATAGCCTTCAAAGGCTAATATTTGAGATTTCTCAAGTTTGCACAAACCTTTCCTTCATTCCTATTATCTAATTCTGCATTGGCATGAGTTTGGACACTGGAAGGGAGACTAGTTTCCTTTCACAGATCTTCAAAACCATGACTTTGAATATCCTCTCAGTGCAATATCATTTTATATGTATACAACATAAAAAGTCAAGAGAAAAGAATATATCCCTTGTTACTTGTTCATAATTGAGATAATCTCCAGTTTACAAACAGCATCATAGCTTTTTTAAACAACCTAGGACAATGCTTGTAAATCCTTATTTTTACTCCTTCATACAAAGAATAAAATCTAAAGGGTTTCTCAGGCTTGGCCACAAAGGGTAATATAATTTTTAGAAGTAAACCAGAGTAAACTACCCATTAGCCTTTTCATAGATAATTCTCGAATGAAAGGAGAGCATATTTTTTATAGAACCTCCAACTTGTGCCAGACAACACACGTATATATCACAAGCATGATCACTCAGTTAAAGGGAAAAGTCATTTGTTGAGTTACCTAGTAGGAGTGAGGTCTCATGGTAGGTGCAGGAACAAAAATAATAAAAATAAAAAGAGACTACATATGAGCCTTTAGGAAGAACACAGTCTTCACAATACTCATTTGGGACAGGTAATATTATATCCTCACAGAAAATAAATGAGAACTGAAGCCAGAAAGGTCATGATGGAAACCCACATCTGTTGGTGTCAACAATCCTCTGTTTTGCAAGTCATTTTCCTGCACCCTAGGGAAACATGCAAACATGACCCGCTCTGGTTTATCCAATAGGAATCTCCTGAGAGAAAACAAGACAAAGTTTAACTTAACACGTAGGTAATAGGAAGTAGTGAAAGTTTTGTTCAAATATGCAGTGTGGGCTTCTGAAAAATAGCTAATAGATTAATTAGCAGTGAAGATTCTGAAGAAAATATGTGAGGTTTATTTAGATTTAAAAGTACAGCAATTTTCTTTGTCTGAGAATGATATTGGGGACAGTGAGTTTTACTTTGAAAGAAGGAAATCACAAGACATGCAATAGCAGATTCTTTTAGTACTTCTGGATAAAAAAAAAAGAGGGTAAAAGATGGTTTCCTCAAGGTAAGTGATAAGAGAAAGGATATACAAAACATCCAGTCTTTCTGAGTATCACAAAATGAAGAGATTCTGCAGGAAAATTGAAAAGCTGAACCTCAAGGGAACCCTCTTTCTTATAACCAAAATATGAAGCCTTTTCAGGAACACTAAAGATCCAAGAATTTAGGGTAAAAGAGAGCATAAACTTTCCCTTGGAAAAGTTCTCTCTTCACCTACAATCTTTTATCTTCCTCCTATAATATGCAGGCATTATCTGTCCTCCTTAGTTTCTCCCAAGTGTTTCGTCCTCAAATGATTTCAGTGAGAGCCTTCTCCCCAGGAGTCAGAACAATCTCTTTGAACTACTTTTCTCTTTCATATTCACCCTACACACTGCATTTAGATTTGTCTTCTAAATCTTTTACACACATCAAATGATACTCCGGGATCTTATAACTATTTTCACTTCAACAAGTAACTTATCTTTTGCAGATATAGAATAGTACTACATTTAAACCCAATGGCATGCTTTAGGTTACTGTTTACAAAGTGGAATGGAAAAAAAGAAAAAGGAGGGTGGCAGATTTTTCTTTACTGCTATTAAACAATAGTTGAAGAAAACAAAGAGAACTGATTAAGAGTATGCATATTATAGTCTTAAATGCTTTCTAGGGGAGGTGTTCAATCAAATAGGATTCTTTCTTCTATCTTATTATTTCCAACACAACTGTTTCCTTTCCCTGTCTCCACTTATGCCCTGATATTCAAATCCTAAATATATTTAAAAGTAACTTGTAAACATTTCAAGCTATTTTTCTCCATTTCTGATCCTTCACTGCTACGTCTTTCAGAATGACAGTTAAAATGTAAGCCCGTCTGTTCTTTACTTTAAAATTTGTTGATTTTTCATTTTTATCATTGAAATACATAGTTCAAAAAGTCCTAAAATTTAAAAATCATCGATACCTTACCCACTCCTTCAACCTGCAAAGTACACTATCTATAGTCAACCACTTTGCATTGTCTGGATGTTTCTCCTGTTATTTAGTTCTTAATGCTACATAATAAATACTACTTGGTTTTCTAATATTATACAGTATTTAATATCTTCTAAATATAAAAGAAGGAAATTTGGTTCTTTTATATCATTGTCCCCTTTTCCCCAAAACACATGACCCCTCTGTTCTCCTCCTCGTGTTAGGTTAAAATTTATGGTTAAATCAAATTTTAAGATTTTAATTATTTTACCAGTACATGTTATTCAATAACAACTTATATCGTGTAACACAATTTCATTTTCCTTCTTGTCCATCATCTTTTCTCTGAAGTTACCAACTGCTTCAACTTTAACTCAGTTTTTTTGTTGTTTTCTTTGTTTTATTCAAATACCAATCAATAATCACAGGACTCACCTAACATGGTCAGGCACAGAAGGTAATTGATCCATTGCTTTTTTTTCTCCTTAGAGCAATCTTGAGGAACACTTTACCTTCCTACTCCAATTGTATGACTTGCCTTTCTCTCATTTTGTACCTTCTCTTCACCGTTAAGAGTAGAAATCTCTTTACTTCTCTCTTTATCATCTCTCCTTTTCCTAGATATTATGTCTGTCTTCTTTCTTCCACTCCTCTCTCTTCCCTTCTCTTCCCCTCTTCCTTCCTTTCTTACTATTATTATCTCTCATTTTTGGATCACATTCTATGGTAGCTTCCCTATACATGAAGGGTAATTTTTCAAGTATTCCAGTTTTGAAATACCATGTTCCTACCCAAAAACCATAAGTGAAATTTTAGCTTGGTATGTAATTTTCCCAGAAATTTAATGGAATTCCCTGATTTTCTTCTATATTTTAATAGTTTTGTTCTGAAACCTAATGCCATTTGATTTCTGATCCCTTTCTTCATGAGCCTGAATTATCAAAATAGACTTTATCTTTCCTTCTTTTATTTTGGACTTTTCAATCAGTGATTTTGCTAAAGTACAAATTTAATCACGTCACTCTCTAGTTGTCAGAATCATCTGTTCTTAGAAGAAAGCATACACTCCTTGGCATTTCTGACATAATTATTTATATTCTACCTCACCAGCCTCATTTCTTCCCACTCAAATTGTATACTTCACGCCCTGAAATACTATCTATCTTATTTCAGCTAGCTGAATATATGTTTTCTTTCACATTTTGGTTTTTGTATATGTAATCCCTCATCCTAAAATACTTTCTGATTCACTCTTACCTTTAACTTCTATTCACCCTTCAGGTTGTAATCAATATTTGGTACCTCAACCTTGTGATAGCTTACCACATACATCTCTAAACTAGAAATTAGCACACTGAATTGTATTTTTCTGTTTATGTCTGTTTTTTCCCCCAGTAAGTTAACAATTTCTTTAGACAAAGACTGTGACTCATTTGTCATTTTCTTCCAAGTTCCAAGAAATGCCTGGATGTGAAAATATTTTTTCTTTTTTAAAACATTTTCTTTTAATTAAATGGATTCATACCTTTTTTCCAAGAGCCACCTCTACCCCCAGCCTGGCATGGTGTCATTTCCTTAAATTTTTTATCACTTTCTTATTAAATGCACACTCACAACTTACAACTATTTGAGATAAATATACATGTATCATATTTTGCCTTGTACTAAACTTACTATAGAGTACACATAATTAATTATCAAACATGAATTTTTTAGCATAAAATCTTGCACCTACTAGTCACAGATTGAGTTGATCTTTAAAAATTAATAGAAAGGAGTAAATAAGATATTCCCTCTTTTTTGCTACCAAATTTCACCATTCACTTGGGAAAACTGGTGTAGATAGATGTAAAAAGCTTTTGAGTAGCAGTGGCACTCTGCAGTTGTCTACACATATATAGGACATTAATAAGTCAGGTGTGTGAAACTCAATGAAAGCCAATATTAGCAAATATGTCTGTTAAATATATTTCATTTAAAAGTTTCTTCAGATAATTTCTCATCAAACTACAAAGATAAGCACAGAAGCTTATTATCCATTTTGGAAAAACAGATGCCATAAAAAGCAAGAACAGAGGAGTACAGCAATTTTGTTAAATAAGACATCTAGCAAAGAATATTCCATCTGGGATCTAATTATCAAAAGATTATGAGATATAAGACTTCTAGAGCACTCTGCCAGAGTGTTTCTTAATAAGTGAGAACAAGAAAAAAAAAAGAACAAATTCTCCCCATTTTAAAAAACACTAGTTATTTCTTAACTATTAAGAAAAGGAAGAAAAATAGATGAATTATAATTTGATTTAGATTTTATGTTCTAACACTGAACTTCTCTTGTTGAAAAATGTTAAGACTCTCTTTAAAACTTACAATGTTTTTACTAAAAAACAGACAAAAAACTCTTTCTCAACATGCCAATAATGTATCTCTGTGAGTTCTCTAAGGCCTGTCACACCTAAAACAATCAGTGGAAACTTGTAACACTTCAATATAAGTTTATTATCCTTGAAAGTAGCCTAGAATGTGAGTTGAAAATAATAAGCTTCTTGGAAAAATGTATTTTCTTTTACTGATACAGGGTTGAAAACATGAGAAGACCCTTGAGAAACTTCATATCATGCTAATAGAGGCAATGAAGGGCAGAGGTTACAGGTGTAGACACTAGATCCCCACTAAGAAGGTTCTTATCTGAGATTGATAGACACCAGAGTTAGTCATGAACCTCCCTGTATCACATCCTCTATATCCTATAAAATAAGAATACCACTACCTCACGGGACTTTTTGCAGAGTTAGACGGGTAGGAGACACAGTTCAGATGGTAGCAATGACCCTTTTAGTACATGGCCATGCTTTGGAATAGAGGCCATCAGGTGAACTGTGGACCTCAGCAGCATGGTTTAAACCCAACGTTTAAGCTGTTTATTCAGACAGTTAATCATTTCAGAGGAAACAGTGATCAAGATGCATCGCATATTCTGATGTTTTGGTTTTAATGACAAAATGACAAACTTTTATACAACCTCTGGAGAGGTCTCTAAGAAATGCATACTGACCTTATCAGTGTATCTTTGCAGGTTAAGAATTACTAAGACAAGACTCTCTCCTCATCTCAGAACCAACATAACAAGAGCAAAGACATTTATATTTTCTTAATACCAGTGGATCTATCACAGGGAAAAGTGCTACTTGCATGCTCTGTTGGTAGGTTAAAAACAATTAATACTTTCTTCCTAAAAACATATTATACTGCTCAGGTTTCCAGATGAGTATATAAGAACATGTTTAATCCATAAAAAATGGAACTATTATATACCATCAATAATATTACGTGTTTCTATTTTATAGCTTTTTTTAAGTACCTTATATTTTATACACATTGACCAGTAAGCCATTATTTAATATTTTATATGAAAATTTATGAGGCAAAATTATAATAAAATAAAAATGATTAGTATTTTATTCTAAAGGATAATATATATATACACTATAATTTCATTCTATTTGCTTATTTATCTTTTTCTTATAAAAGTTCTTTTAAGAGATACAACAAAGATACATAGAATACAGCAAGAGAACTAATTGGTTGACAGAAAATTTTACTTAAAATTTTGACTTTGTACATATGTTTCCCTCATCCTGGTAAATTCTTTGCCTTACTTTTACCTTTACCTTCAGGTTCTAGTTGAGGCTGAGTAACTTGCATTATAACAGGCACCACATACATATCTAAACTAGAAATTAACTTTCTTGATGGAAGCTCTACCACCTGACAGTTAACAACAAATAAATAAATAAATAAACAACACTCACAACACAATGGAAAACTAAATTTCTAATAAAATATCCTTTCAGAATTTGGAAGGAGTTTCCAGTAATTATAATTATCAACACAGTAGGGCTGAGTTGGAAATTGAGAAATATATCAATACCTTCCTTATGGCATGCCCAATTTTTAGGTCAAAATGAAGGCTCCATGCTTGGTCTGCATGAAATAGAAAAATAACAGCCATCTCCCTTTCAGGATAATGCCACTGTTTAAGGTAGACAGATGCACTGCTGCTTCAACCCTCATTTTCATCATGGTAACACACTGAGTTACACATTATAAAGGCATATTATTTCTAATAAACACCACTCTTTTTGGCAGAAACAAGAAGAAATCTGTTGGCAAAGCATGCTAGGAGTTTTAATTTTGAAGACACTTCATTAGTTAAAAGTGATGGAGAACGAGTCTGTTGGCGAAGAAGCCTTATACCTTCGTCTACTAGAATAAAAGCGCAACGCTGTATTACATAAGACAAAAGTCTACTGGACTTAGGGGTTTTCTGCTGCATTTTAGCCACCACTGTAGCTATAAATCTCAGAAAAAGATTCAATCGTCATCCCAGTGTCATTCAGAAAAGCTACTAAATTATTAAGTAATCATACCATAGATGCCAAAATTACAGCCAATATACTAATCAATTTAATTCCTATATACTAGTTGCAAACAATCTTAAATTTAAAAATGCAATTTATAGCAACCTCAAAACCATGATATACTTGTCAATAAATTAACACAATATTTTTAAGACCTGCACGCTGAAAATAGCAAATTATTGTGACGAGGAATTGAAAACCTAAAAAAAAGAAAAAAATATATGAGCTATCTTTCCTGTATTGAAAGACAATACTTTAAAGACATTTACTTTTGGGGCACCTGGGTGCCTCAGATGGTTAAGCCTCTGACTTCTTAGGCTTAGGTCATGATCTCAGGGTTTGTGAGTTCCAGCCCCCCCATCAGGCTCTCTGCTGTCAGCACAGAGCCCGCCTCATATCTTCTGTCCCTCTCTATCTCTCTGCCTATCCTCCACTCATGCTACGTCTCTGTAAAATATTTTTTAAAAAATTAATTTAAAAAATAGACATTTACTCTTTAAATTGCTCTATATTTTCAATACAATCATATTTTTATCTGAATATTCTGTGGAGACTGGCCAGCTGATTCTACAATTTACATGGAAATCCAAAGGACTGAGAGCAGCTAATAAAATTTTGAAAATAAAGAGCAAATATTGAGTACTTAAACTAATTTCAAGACTTTAAAATCTACAATAGTCAAAACAATATGGTATGGATATGGACAGACATTTACATCAAAGGAGTAGAAGAGGGTCCAGAAATATATCCACACACATCTGTGGTCAACTGATTTTCAACAGAATAAAGGTAATCAATACAGAAAAAATATTCTTTTCAATGAAGAGTTTTGGAGTGTCTGGGTGCTCAGTTTAGGATGGCCTGCAGTTTTTCCCAGTTCGGATAGGGTTATGCATATTGGCAGCAATGCCACAGAAATGGAGCTGTGCTCTTCTCATGGCATCCTATGAGTATAGTGTCAGTACATCTTCCCACCTTGATCACTTGGTGTGAATAGTGTCTGCCTGAATTTATTCACTATAAAGTTGTACATGTTTGCCTTTAACAAGTATCTTTCAGGGAGATACTTTAAGGCTATGTGAATATTCCATTTCTCATCACACTTCTTCCAATTAATTTTAACATCCATCCATCTTGCCTGTAACATATTACTGCAGGGTTTTCCTTATGGTGATTTTCTTATTAACCTCATTACTACCATATTTAATAATTAGAGTTTACTTTAGGGAAAAGAGATTCTTCCCCATTTTTTTATTTATATAAGGATAACTAAATGGTGTTTATCTTATAAGAGTCTAATATTATAATTATTAATTTTTTGATCCTATTATTCCAGCTTCCACCATTGGAAACTTCAATGGTATCTTTTCAACATGCCCCCATCATTTCTGAGCACTTTCTTACTTGCTGGCCCCATAAGATGTTTCAGGTTCATGGTGGACTTGCCCTGCCCTAGGACTGAAACTAAGTATTTCTTCAAAGAATCATGGCACTTAACAGGATTATGGTGTTAACAAATACAACCAGGGTCCTACATTTATTTATTGCTTCTGAGGTATCACTGCATTTAGTCTCAGCAGGTAAAACTAGGGCATATATGTATGTATGCTAACACATATTTATACATCTATTTTATCTTGGTAATTAATATTTATATATTAAAAAACAGACAAACCTGTATTCATACCAGTACTGCCAATACCAATGTAACTCCACAAGGTTTATTCTACTCTTCCATCTTTCCACTTGTTCCCTGGCAGTGGGAAAAATGGCTCTAATTAGCCATAATACATTTTCTTAATAACTTAATCATAGTTGGGGCGCCTGGGTGGCTCAGTCGGTTAAGCACACGACTTCAGCTCAGGTCATGATCTCACAGTCCGTGAGTTCGAGCCCCTGTGCTGACAGCTCGGAGCCTGGAGCCTGCTTCAGATTCTGTGTCTCCCTCTCTCTCTGCCCCTCCCCTGCTCATGATCTGTCTCTCTCTGTCTCAAAAATAAATAAAAACATTAAAAAATTTAAAAAATAATTTAATCATAGTATACACATAAACTGGTTTCAGATATGCTCATATCCCTGTGAGAATCATATTTACTAACTACAGTACATATTGTTTTGGGTTCATTTTCCTCTGACTTTACAAAATACAGTAAAAATATTTTCCAACATCACTTTTTCCTCCCCAACCCTCTGAATATAATGATGTTATTCATTTACAAGATTGACTTGTGTGTTACAGAGTTCATTCCATTTGGGCTTCCTCCATAAACTGGTTAATTTTCATTATTTACTTTGGGATATATGACACAATACCATGGTTGTAACAACCAGAGATATAAAGAAGAAACTCCAAGAAGTGTCTCCACCTTCTCACGTCTGTTATCTCATTCTTGTTTCTCCACTATTTCCATCCATCCCTGACAACTCTCTGTAGGTAATTAATATTTAAAGTTTCTGATATTTTTCTTGCATTCTTCTGAACAATATCACTCATACTACTTTGTAGTTTTCAGTGTATAGATTTTGTGTTTCGTGTGTCAAATTTTTATTTCTAAGTTCTTTTATGCTATTATAAATAGAACATTTAAAAATTTGTCTTTAGATTTTTTGTTTATAATAAAGACAATTGATATTTTGTATATCAATCTGTATTTTTATAAATATACATGACCTTAAAACCATCTAAAATTCTAGTAGCTATTTTATAGATGCCTTAGTAGTGTCTACTTTCATAATTATATCACCTGCAAATATAGTTTTATTTCTCCTTTCCAACCTGTCTTTTCCTTTTTTGCCTTACCATACCACCTAAGATTTCTAGTAAATCATGGCACAGAATTGGTATAGGTGCAAACACTTGTTTTATGAAATCTCTGGATTGTGTTTTTTTCTTTTAAATATTACTGGTATTAGTAAATAATTATCTTGCCTGGATTTCAAATATGAAATATCTTCCCCAATAATGTGAAACTACAGATCCTTACTCTGTTTTTTGTTTATTTGTTTAAGACTAGCCCTCCTAGATGTCTCTCCTGTGTCTATATTGTTTACCAGTCAGTAATTTCGGCAGTGATTATGCAAAACATTAATGCCAATAAGGCTTCCAACATACATCCTCTGAGTTGATTGTGGGTTGAGGGTCACATTCAATAGTTCAACAAGTTTGCAAATTTCCTCAAGCTTCCAATTTTCTCTATGTTATCTGGGGTCTCCACCCTATATCCAGTTACTAGTTAGCCAGAGATATATAGAGAATTTATTAACTCACTTTCTATGGCCCTTCCAAAATAATGTTTTAGCTGCTCTATCAGACACACTGAAATGAGTCTATCCCCTCCAGCCAGAAAGAGGGCATGTTTCTGAACCCGAGCTGGGAGTAAGGTAGCAAACTGAGAAATCATCAAGACAAGAAAGCCACAAACATCTCACCAGAAGTTTTCATATGTAATTGCTTCTCAACTTCTTGTCACCTTTGGTTGATTTCTAGTGCACTGATTTTTTTTTAATTGTGTCCAGTTTTACACTTCTTTTGAGGGATTTGCTCCACTTCCTCACACTTCCACTATTTTTAAATCAAAGAATTGTGTTCATTAATAGATAACAATAAGAGAATAAAGAGAAGATATGTGCAACATATCCAACCAAGGACTTACTCAAATGTAGTTCTGCCTAATATGGTGGGACCACAAGAAAGAGAATAGTTGTAACACTACAGCCCCACTCATGATGTCCCTGAAGGATAATGGAGAAGACAAATCTTTTCTGTGTGCAGATATCTGACAAATAATCTGGTGTTGATGTTAAATTTGCCTTTAAGACAAAATGACTAGAAGTACAGATTTATATTGGTTCATTTTCTAGGTGGTAACTATATTATTCAGGGTGAAACATACAGATACATATATGGAGAGAAAGAGAGAGATTTATTTAAGGAATTGGCTCACTAGATTATGAAAGTTGACAAGTCCAACATATGTAGGGAGAGTGGACAGGTTGGATTCCCAGAAAGAGTTAATTTTTCAAAATTGAGAGAAGGTCAGTTTTTGTTCTTTAAAGGCCTTCAATTCATTGGATAAGGCCCACCCATGTTACAAAGGGAACTACTTCCCTCAAAATCATATTTAACCTATTTAATGTTAATCTTATCCAAAAAAACTCCCTCACAGAAATATCCAAAATAATGTTTTTTCCAAATATCTGGGTACTATGGCCTAGCCAAATAGATGCACAAAAATTAACTCTTACAATAAGAGACATGTAAGTGACATAACTGAAAATTTGGTAACAAGTAGGTCTGAGGAAGAGATATTTTGATAGATTTTTAAGAATGAGTAGCAAGGTATTTACACCCATATAAATACACTCAAACTGGCAACCCTGCAGAGGTAGATGTTGATAATCTTATAAACAAGATGAGCCCGAAGACAGCAGCATAGGCAAACAGCAGTCAAAAGTGGCAAGTTTATTAAATTGAAATTCTTCATAGCAGAAGAAGGAATGTTTATCCTCAGTGGACTAAACATTTTCTGTAGTTTTAGGGGGTTTCCAGATTGCTCTTGAGAACCACCTTCTTTAATGCTTCTGACTGACTTCATTGGTCACTTGCAAAGTGTTGTGTAAACCTCTCCTTTCCTGTATTGAAGTCCTTATACTTAAAATAAATAGCCCTGCCTTTAATTTTTTTTCTCTTATGTGTCCTTTTCCTGTACTTTTCTTTTTTATATAGTATTTATTTATTTAGAGAGAGATAGCACATGTGCGCAAGGAGGGGGAGGAACAGAGAGAGAGAGAGAGAGAAGGAGAGAGAATCCCAAGCAGGCTCCTCGCTGTCAGTACAGAGCCTGACTCAGAGTTTGATCTCACAAACTGCAAGATCATGACCTGAGCTGAAATCAAGAGTCCGATGCTTAACCATCTGACCACCCAGGTGCCCTTCTGTACTTTTCTTAAACTTTCTGCATTGGAGGCATCTCTGCCAAATGAGGAGAATGTGAAAGGAAGGTGACATAGCTGGTCCTGTCTGTAAGCCATCAGTATCCATAGTCTTCTAAAGAATTTTGGTCAAGACCTCAAATGTTTTCTAAATAATTTTCTAATTTTATTGAAAATTTTAGGCCTTTCTCTTAATTACAGAAGATTTAGAAGAACTTTAATCAAAAAAAAAAAAAAAAGCTTCAGTGGGGCTATATTCAACTGTATGACTTCTTTTGTAATCATTGTTCTTTTCACCAGACACAAATATTTGTTTTTGCCATACAGCTAGATAGATACAGTTTGCAACTAGGGGTAATTTTGCCCTCCAGAGGAAAATTTAGCAATGTCTAGAGATAGTTTTAATTGTCAGAATTAAGGGTAAAAGGGTTGTGCTACTGGCATACAGTAGGTGGAGGACACAGATGCTGGTAAACATCATACAGTGCAAAGGACAGCCCCAAGACAAAGCATTCTCCCGTCCAAAATGTCCATAGTACTTAGGTTGAGAAATCATAACCTAGATTCTTACAAGGATGATATAATTATTCCTAATTTAGGGATAATTAAACTAAGGTTCAGTGAAGATAACTTATGATCTACAGTTATACAACTACTAAGTAAAATAATCAGACTTTTGTTCTTTTCACTACATGGATTACATCTAAACCAACTATTAAGGAAGGTTGCTTTTGCCAGCTGCTAAGTGAGAAAATTTTAGAAATGCCAGACTTCACACTATATTTAAAGTGCAAAGGATAAGAGACAACTTGTGCTGCAACCTTTGAAAACTACATGTAGTCTTGCCCATAAAAATGCTTTCTTGCCAGTGATACAGAATAATTTTCACTTTCAGACCTATTTTTCTGAACAGAATTATCTGGTTCAGTGTAGAAATACCCTGCATAAGTAAATGAATGTATTTTGTGACACAATTTTATCCTTGGAAACTAAACTTTATATCATTCTCATGTGTCCTACAAATTAATGATAATCATTTTGTAATGATCACTCTAAAATTAGTAACATGTCTATACATATTTTTTAGATATTCCATATATATTATTGTAATGAGCTGAATTGTGTCTCCCCAAATTTCATATGGTACAGTCTTTAATCCCTAGTACCTCAGATTATGACTGCATTTGGAGGTGGGCCATTAAAGAGGTAATTAACTTATACTGAGGTCATTAGGGTGGGCCCTCATCCAATTCAACTTATGTCATGGTAAGAGGAGGCTGGGACATAGAGACACAGGGGAAAGGCCCTGTGAGGAGACAGAAAGAAGAGGGCTGTCTATTGGAGGAGAGAAGCATCAGAAGAAACCAACCCTGCTGAAGCCTTGATCTAGGACCTCTAGCCTCCAGAACTATGAGAAATAAATTTCTGTTGCTTAAGCCACCTATTTGGTGACTTTATTATGGCAAACCTAGCAAATTAATCCAGTCCCCAACAACACTTTACAGATCCATTTATACTTTAGATGCAATACGTGACTATTAGCACATTCCCAAATAATCCTACATAACTTTCCTCACTCTCATAATCATTGTCTCCCATTCACAAAACCCCAGCATGTTGTCTGTTGCCAACTAACATCAGCAACATTGGAAAATGGCAAAATCGGTAACCATCAGACATGTTTCTGTGCTAGTTGACCCTGAGGTCAAAGAAAAGCAGATGTTTAAATGAAGGTGGAAAGAGTAATTTTTCCTAATAATTAGCAATAATCAGTATAAAACCTCAAAGAAAAATGACTCTGTGACTCAAGACAGGCTCTGGAATTAATATACCACCCTCTAAGTGGCAAATGATCACTAATACTTGTTCTACCAAAAATATCTTTTCTTCATCAGTATCTTTGTCTTTTAAGATTTATTAAAAGAGTGAAATGGACTTTTGAACTATTACAGACAAAGGATAACCTCTAGGCTATTAAAACTAAAGAGTATCTTTTTGTTTTACAAAAGTGGTTTTTTTTTTGAAAACTTTAATTCTAATAGGATTTTCTTTTTGTTTCCTAAAATTTAATTAGTAAGACAGCATTTTATGACTGATACATTTACTGTATCTAGTACTTTTTGAAAACAAATTAAAAAGTTTAGACAAAGTAACTTCTAGTCACATAGAATGTTTAAAATAAACCAAGGGATAACTTTAGAATGACAATTAAATACTAGTTGCATGAATTTTCTTGGTATGTTTTAGGTTAGAGCTTATGTGCTTTCTATACAAAAAAAAAAGAAATTACTTCCTGAGTTTGAGTAATATACCAGCTCATGATTGTGAAATGAGTCAAATTGTTGCTAAACCAAAATTAGAAAGCTATCAAATGTACTTTCGAATAATATGACAAACCATCACTTAATCTGGCATAAGCAAAAACTGGTATAAGAAAACAAATTAATACTGGACAAAACTCATAGTATATCTAAAAACTAATTTTATTCAGAGACTTACATATGTCCAAAGTCTTTATGTGACACCGTCCAAAAAACTGCCTAAGTTTTCCACAAAATCTTGCTATTTCCACAAGCTCATTTTAAACTCTCGAATTCAGTACATATTCAGTATCTGCCAACAATTTCTCCTCTCTGTAAGAGGGTAATTGCATGTGATTTTAGATGGTATTAACATTCAACACCCTCCTGTATTCTTTTTACTCATTTCCTTCTCCTAAGATACAGTATTCAGGCCTCCCAAGTGTCAACACTTGACCTCGTCCAAGTCAGATTTAAAACATGTCTTCCACACAAACAAACATACCCACCCCTATTTTTACAATTTCAGTCACTTTTTGCCTGGTTATATTTTCTACTTCTGTAACTTCTCTATTGCCTCTCAAATTTCTTCTCATTTTTGTAACTGATACCACAAGACACTTAAGGCCAAGTTTTCTCTCATAAGTCAAATACAGTCTAACATTTTTTTTTGAGAGAGAAAGAGAAAGAGAAAGAGAAAGAGAAAGAGAAAGAGAAAGAGAAAGAATCGTAAGCAAGCGCAACATCCAGCATGGAGCCCAATTCAGGATTCGATCTCACCACCATGAGATCATGACCTGAGCTGAAATCAAGAGTCAGACACTCAATCAAGTCAGCAGTCCATTTGCCCCATCTAACACTAAATTTCATACATTTGTGGTATCAGAAATAATTTTAAACTCAAAACATTCATGCCATGAAAAGAATTAAAATGGCATAAATTCTCCTCCATTACAAATACTAACTAAAGACTATAAAAATATAACCATGCCAACCACCATAATTATAACGTTTATAGTATAAGTATTTCAGAATTTCACTAATCTGATTATACAATATTTGGTACCTAAAAATACTTTAAACCTTATTAAAAACAAATGAAAAGGCTGCTTGTTTCCGCTTATACGGTATTAATTAAGTAGGAATGAGCATTGTTTCCATCTCAACAGAAGGAAAAAGCTAGAGAAACAAAAAGTAACGATTTTCATTTAACCAGTCAAGGAACTGGAGTTACAGGGAAAATAATAAAGAATCCAACATGTACAGCCATGATGACTGGTGATTTCCAAGTATTAAGTCCGTTTGCATAAGGAATCAACCTGAAAGTGAGCCCTTCTTCAGAGCAGTCCAGAGAACAAATCCAAACTGGAGGGGCTTCTTGCCCAAAACTCAGTGACTGGTGAGTACAATCATGTGGCCTCCTAGGAGTCTACCTGCAGCCACATGAACACCCTCCACCAAAGGCCATAGGCCAGCCTGCCACTTCTCCCTGGCCTTACTCCATGCCATCGATGAGGCTGTCTTCAAGTATATCTGTGAGACCTGCACGATCCAGGCAGGTTGGAACTGTGTCAGCATGGAGCTAGCCCTTCCCAAGGGACCTGTCAGCTATCCAAGCATATCTCTTTCCTATTTCAGGGAACAGATCTAGCTTATCAATCCCTACATGGGCAAAGAGATAGTCCAGAACTTCATGGTGCTGTTTGCCACCAGGATCTTTGGCCCCATTTGGAAGTAGAGTAACATAACTCTTACCTGCAAGGTGTCTTTCAGCATTGAAGGCCACAGGGGGCTACTTCGATGCACTTGGCATCATCCTACCCGTGACGCAGAACCACCTCCTGCGGATGCTGTATGTGGCAGCCATGAAGAAGCCTGGCTCCACCAACTCCGAGGACCTCCGCAATGAGAAAGTCAAAGTGTGGAAACGTATCTCAGAAGTACTGGAGAACAATGCGGTCCTGTACACGTGTGTGGGGAACCCCACGGAGAGATGAGGCCATCAAAGGGTACTTGGACGACTCCACAATGCACCGTGGGTTCACCATCTCCACCTTCGCCATGTAGAGAACAAAGAGGTAGGACGGGGTGTCGTTTTCCCACCCTGTGGCAGACTCCCCAGTGAGCACAAGGCTGAAGGGTGGCAGCAGTTCCGAAAGGTAGCCTACAACAGCTTCTAGCAGCACTACAAGCCCAGGGAGGCCACACACATCAATACGATGAAGAAAAAAGCCGAGCAGGTTGTTTCAAACCCGAGGAGTAGGAGCTGGACCTGACTTTCAGCAGGAACCGGAAGGGCCCGAATGCGCCTGAGCCCTCCTCCTGAACGGCGTCTGTGGGCCCCTCCTGGCCCCCCCGTGATGTACTTTACGTGCAGTGAATCGCTCCGGAGGCCGGCGAGTCTTCACGCCACTGCCGCACAAGGTCGCAAAAGCAGCCCCGGCCCCTCGCCTACATTTTTGGCAGCCGAGGCCTGCAAACAGAGGCGGGTGGACGGCTGGGCTTTCAGTACTCGGACACCTCCTGGTAAGTTCATGTGCACAAGTTTCCCTGCCCCCTCGTTGTATTTGTCTGTCTGTGTCCTTCTTACTTTCCTACCTCCAAACCCCACTTTGAGAAGACTTCAGGACCATGGGTCTCAGCCTCATATTCTCAGCCCCTAGCCAACCCTGCCTGCCCCTTGCAGCTGCTGCCCAAGTCCAATTACATTCCTCAACTACTGAGCACTGAGATTGGTGCCAAGACTGCCCCTGCCGGCTCAGCCTGAGCCAGTCTTTGCCCACGGGACTAAGCCCCAATGGAAGGAAAAAGAAAAGAAGCCCCTCTGTCTATCCCAGGCATCTCGGCCTAGAACAGGATGAAAGAAGCAACAGGCAGGGATAGTGGGTGGGGCTCAGTGGGGCAGTGGCCAGCTCACATCCCTGTTGGCTATGGGCAAGCTCCTCAGAAGACGAGGGAAGAGGTGAGAGCATCCATGTGAAGGCGCTTACCAAAGGTCCTGAGAGGACTCCTGGAGCCACCGCAGCCTCAGTACCACACAGTATTCCTGATGACTAGTTGGAAAAGATCTTCATGCTGTCCAGCAATCCCTGTGTCTGGGGCTCCCTGGATATCTCTCTGCCCCAGCAGCTCCCTGCCACCACTCCAGCCTTCCACTCAGTCGCCACCCCCACCTCATCCCAGATATAGGTGGCCCCCTTGCTGCTGGAAAAGCAGAAGCAGTCGCTGGGATGCCGCATCTCAATCCTTGACGTTAAATCCACACACTGAAAAAAAAGCAAAACAAAAAGAAAAGCAAAAACAAAAAAAAACTTTTTTTCTTAAAAGAAACATAGTTTCAAATAAGACCTATGCGACTGAAAAATATAACTTTTAGATGGAAATCTGTGTTGGTTGTAACAGGACCTCCCCAGGTGTAATCTGAAACCAGCCCCTGTACTCAGAGGGCAGGGAGAGACCTAAGAAGCAGGAAGGTCGGTTCCTAGTTAGTAGATGGCAGTTTTAATAAGCAAAGGGAAGTTACATAGGAGGCTTGTCTTGGGTGGCAGCAAGCAGATCCTTTCACCTGTTCACCAATCTTAATTTATATAAAGGCCTTAACTGGATTCAGTTATGTATGTCATGCAGCCATTCACACCACATCTCTCTCTCAAGGCTATGTCCTTGGAGCAACCTCTGGGAGTGGGAAAGGCAAGGAGAACTCACATCCCAAGGACAGGAGAGAAAGTGAGGAGCCTTGGAGTGCCTGGGTCCAGCTCATGAGTCAACTGGAGGTCGCATTTTTTCAATGACCTTCCCCAACAGTCTGCAGGAAAGAATAGAACCTGAGCATTTGCTTACCTTGGGCGTGTGTCACCAGATACCATATTCATCCATAAGAAGTTTTGGTTAGAAAATTTTTAACAAATTGCTAAGGATGAATGTGGAGTAGCATAAAGGTATAAAACCCTTAAGGGCATGAAGATACAGGGCAGTAAACACCCTCTTGCTTTTTCTCCAGGACCCCTATCACTCACTCATGGGGAAGATGGAAAGAATCAGAGACAGTTCCCTATGGTGCTGGCTGGGAGAGGAGGACAGAAGGCCCTGCAGAAACTTCACAAAGAACACCTTTATAGAACACAAACCTTAATCTGCAGGGAGTAAACAAAACAAAATACATAAAAACTGTAAACATAGAGTACTCATGGAAACCCATTGCTGCTGGGAGAGAGCCTTGCATTAGTTTGGAGTAGGGACAAAAAGACAGGGGGGGAGAGGGGTGCTCCTAGACTTTTACCTATTTTCACAGGACCTACTCAAGACTGAGGTTTTTCATATGAGAGTGTCCTCACTGCCACACTAATAAGAATCAAGTAAAAATAAGAATGAAAACAACTAAAAATTTCTGCAAGACCTTCTTTTGCAAAGAAACACAAAGGGCAGACCTAACATGTAGGGGAGAGACCCAAAGGAATGCAGAGAGCATTAACTGAGATAAATCCTCTGATATATTATCCCACATCATACATACAAGATGCCACTATAGAAATGTAAGGTATCACTGTGGGGCACTGAGAGTGACCACAGAAACAAATATTTAAAGCTCAGTCAATTCCTGACTAGATTAACACAAATCCCCACATTAAAGACAGCTGAAGAAAGAATGAGCTCATCTAGAAGTAGAAAAGTATTTATCTCAGTATTTACCATTTTGCAAAAAATGTTGAATTTCAACAAGAACAACGTTATAAGACATACAAAAAGCAAAAACACAATGTAAACAAGAACCAATTACAACACCGATGTTTAAACACTTAAGGAATGTAAAATAACTATGGTTAATATATTTAAGGCTCCAATTTCAAAGGTAAGCACATGCATGGGGAGATAGTTAATTTCATCTACTGGAAGGAAACTATATGAAAGAAGCAAATGGAAATGCTAGAAATCAAAAACATTGATGTGGGGATGAAGAAGAGATTTCTGATGGGTTCATCAGAAGACATGATATAGATGAGAAAACCATAGAATTGAAGACACACCACTGGAAATTATCCAAACTGAAATCAAAGAAAAATAAGTCAGTAAGACAGAAAAAATTATCTACAGTTCTAAGACAATTAACAAATTAGCATGGGTGTGATCAGAATCCTAAAAAGAGAAATGAGAAGAGATGGGGTAGAAGATATTTTTGAGGAAATAATGGTCAGATTTTTCCAAAATCAAGACCACAAACTACTGATACAAGAAGACTGAAGACACAGAAATGGGGGGAAACAAAAGTACCATATAGGCATAACATATTCAGACTTCTAAAAATGAAGACATAAAAGGAGACAAAAATGATTCATTATGTACAGAAGAATAAAGATCATAATACGGTAAACTTATCACAAACCACACAAGTAAGAATACAATGGAGTGACATGTTTAGATTACCAGGGTAAGAAAAAAAATCTGTTCACCCCAGAATTCTGTATCTAGCAAAAATATCCTTCAAAACAAAGTAGGAAAAAAAACAGGAATTCACTGTCAGCAAATAAGCTCTAAAATAAAAACTAAAGAGAATTCTTTAGTCAGGAAAAATATAAAGATCTGTATTTGTAACATTTAAAGAACTCTTAAAATCATAAAACAACTCCAAAAATGAGTGGTCAAAGATCATAACACAATCTTTAATAAAATATGGGTGACAAACATATGAAAAGATGTCCAACATCAGTCATTAAGGAAACAGAGTTAAAAGCACAAAATACTACTCTAAATCTATTAATATAGCTAAAATAAAAATAAAAACAATGCAAATGGGGAAAAATCTGAGAATACCAAATATTACAGAAGATGCAGGGCAAGTGGAACTCTTATTCACTGCTGCTTAGAATGCAAAATGTTATGGTGACTTTGAAAAACAGTTGGACAGTTTTTTAAAAAGTTGAAAAGTCATTTACCATTTGAACCAATTATATCACTTCTAGCTATTTACCCAAGCAAATCGAATACTTATGTTCAAACAAAAGCCTGTATATTGAAGTTTGTAGATTGCTAGAAACTGGAAACAACTCATTTCCCCTTCAGCAGGGAAACAGTCTTTGTCTATTCATACAATATAATACTGCACAGGAATAGAAAGAAGTGAACTGTTGTTTCATGCATCAACATCGATGAATTTTAAAAGCATTTTCAAAGATCTAAAAGCATGCATATTATATGATTCCATCAATATGTGATTATGGAAAACAAAACCATTGAAACAAAATACCTATCAGGGATTAGAGAAGGAGAAACAATGTGACTAAAAAGGGGTAGCCCAATGGATATTTAGGCCAATGGAACTGTTTAGTGGTACAAATAGCATATGTATATGCTAAAACCCATAAGATTGTACATCTCAAAGAATAAAATTTAAAAACAAGCAAACAGCCATAATAACAGTAAAAACATCAGATACCAAGATATTAGGAAAACCCAGGATGAAATCTTGCAGTCCCCAACAAACTAATTTAACTGTATTACAATTAATTGTTACATACCTCACTTAAAGACATGAAGAGGAAAAGAGTAGAACTAAGTAACTTTGGAAAACAGTGTTTTGATCAGATTATCTTATGATACTATAATGATGGATCCATATCATTATATATTTGTCCAGACCCATAGAATGTGAACTTTAAGGTTCCAAGAGTGAAACCTAAGGCAAACTATAGACTTTGATGATTACAGTGTGTCAGTGTATATTCACAATTGTAATAAAGGTATCACTCTTAGGGGATGTTATTAACGTGGGAGGTTATGCATGTGTGGAGAAGGGGGTATTTGAGAAATCTCTATACCTTCTCAATTTTGCTATGAACCTGAAATTGCTCTAAAAACATGAAGTCTTTAAAAACATTAAAAAGATAAATGTAAAAATTTAGTGAATGCTTTAAACATTTCTAAATGATATACAGATTATCCTTAAAAACTTTATGTCACAATTTTACAAGCTTTTTTTTTTAATCGATAGGTTATATTTGTTTGTGTCTCCTGAGGAAAAAAAAATAGAATAGCAGGGTCATTCTTATGTGTAATTATTTGATTCTCATCTCTAATACTATGAGGTACCAAATTTTTTTACACCCTGTCACTGACATTCTTTCCAGACACTTTGAGACTGCTGGTCATGAGAAGCATATGTGTTCCAAACTTCCCCCAACACGACTGAATGCTATCATTGACAATTATCTTTTATCTTCCCAAGAGATGACCCCCATGCCTATGTAACCTAGAGCACACAAAAGACCCAGAAGTTAGAGCCCTATTGAGGTTTATATTTGATACAGCATTAAAAATTTATATATGAATAAATATCATTTAGATATTAAAATATTCATCTACATTAGGTATTTATTTAATCATTATTAAGTGATATGAGATTGATTTTTACTGTTTCTCAAACTTTAATGTTAAACATATAAAATGGAAAGCATATTAAAACAATTTTCTAGACCCCCATTCCCAGAGATTCTAATTCAGTCCTTTGGGATGTGAACCATGGGTTTGTATTTCTAATAAGCTCATGGGCTATGCCAATACTGCTGGCTCAAATACCACAATTTGAACTTTTAATCCAAAACATCTCATCTACTTCAGTTAAGCTCTTTTATATTATATAATCTAGCATAAGAGATTTCTATATTTCTTATGTCTTACTCTTAGGAATAGGTTGTATACACAGGAATAGGTTGTCTAGATCTACTTCTAGGCCAGGTGTAGCTAAAACTTGTTTATGTGAGAATGCAAAAAAAAAAATGATCACCATGATACTAAAATTAATTTCAAACATTTAAAAATTGTGTATCTATGAGGGCAATATAAATAAGATACCTACATGGTATATAAATCTACATACAGAGCTTCATTTTCATTAATATTTCATTGCCATTTTGAAGCAAAACTTCCACGAACAGCATTTATTACTTCAGAAAGGAAAAGGTAAATTCAAAACAATATACTTGAGAAGCAGAAGTAAAGGCGATGTTCAAATTGAGAATCCGGTGATATGTAGAAAGTGAAATATCATATATTTATATAAACTTCTATTTATGGATAGCCTATGTATATAGAATACAAATTACTGTATACTACCTTACTATAAATATTATCATGTTCTCTGCGCATATTTGAAAAATTGCATGGAAACAGATATCCTGCTGTTACAACAGGGCCTATTAGAACAATTTATAATCTAGGTTGTGAAAAAAAATAATTCCTTTGAGATATAAGTTAAAAAAATGGCAAAATTCCTTTCTTGATCATGAAGGAAGTGTAGTTACTTGAGAAAATATTTGAGGCCGTCTGGCCATCCATACAGATCACCAATGTAGTCCATTGTTATTTTGGAATATTTTTTACTGACTGCCAGCTGGTACTCTCTTCTTGAATCTGAGAAGCAAAGGGCAAGTTAATTGTTCTGGAGTGAACACAGATTTAATGCAGCAGGATGTCATTTTTGTGTGCATTAATAATTCAACTTTACATTACAATTTATCACATACCATGGACTATTTTGTATTCAACAGTGCACAAAAACTGATTTACCCACAGGCTTGATTTCACTCTCTAATCTGGTAGTCCAAAAAGAGGAACTAAGGTCCTCAGACAGAGTATGTGTGTCAAAATGCTAAGATGAAAGGGAACAGGACATTCACTCTTTGTAGCTAATCATAATCTAAACTATATCAATAATACTTATTTCGGAGCAAACATTTTCTTCTGATTGCTAATATGAATTCTTATAGAATGACCATTCTATTGTATGCATTTAGAAATTGTGTCCTTCCAAAAATTAAACCCATTCAATAAATATTTAAGAGTTCAATGTCAGAGCCTAGATGGGCTCTGACATCCAGGAGAGCAGAGGAGGCCAGGCTAGGGAAGTTACAACGAAAGCAAGGAACAGCAGAGCATATAGATACAGAGGAGTAGGCTGGCATTGGATGCCAGAGTCTGATCAGTGGAGGTCATGACATTTAGAGTCAGAGCCAAAAAAGGTAAGCTGGGCAACCATGCAATAGGCTGAATCAGTAAGGGATGCTCAGTAAGAGAGAGTAAGTAGAGTGAGGAGGGCATTCACATAGGAGGCAAACAGAGCCAATTGCAATGAGGAAAGTAACTGTGAACATGGGCTACCAGGGCATAAATGTGCTCATCCATGCATGGGGGCGTCTCTGTATGGGGTGTTGGAGACCAAGCAAATCTCAGGGTGCTTTTCACAGAGAGAGGCACTCCGTTGTGGGATGACAGAGCTCTAAAGGGCTGAGGACATCCTAGCATGGAGAGCTGAAAACCATATGCAGTGAGGAAAACTGCTTTGGGAGGAGAAACTCAGAAAGAGGAAAAACTAGAATGAACCTTGTACTTTGTATCTAAATGGAGTATTTCAGTGTAAATTCATGGCTTTTAATATACAGAGATAGATGTAGAAATAAATATAGATGTTAACATAGATGTATATAGGTGTGTATGAATGCATACATGTACAGCCTAATTATGTTCACTGAGATGGCTTAGGCCATGGAATAAAAATCAGCACATCTAGTACTTGTACCTTGGTTTCTACTTTTTTTCCTCAAAACAAAAACAAAACAGCTACTCATTGAAATTGTTGATACATGGACTGAGGCAAAGAAAGTAAAAAAGAACATAGAATATCTTCTGCCAGAAAGAATGGTAATGCTTAACAAAGGAGAATAGTATAAAAGAACACAAAATAATAGAATTTCCCTGTCCAAAAATGTGAAACAGTTTGAGCATCAAAATAAATTAAGATTGTAACACAAAATAATGCATTAAATAAATTGGGAAATCATAACCACATATAGATATAAATTGTTGAAAGAATTGAAATTTTTAATTAAGTGTGGAGAATTACATAATTTCAAAGCATCTCCCAGAAAAATGGTTATTGTGATGGGGTGGCATAACTGTATACTGGAGAAGTCTAACAGACAATCAGTACCTTAATAATGTTAGCAAGATGAAGTTCATCAGTAACAGGCAAATTGAAATATTGTGCAAACCCATAGGATGCAATGAGGATACAGCAACATTTGGAATACTGTTCCTCTCATATTCCTATCTAAACTACATAACTTTGACTTAGTCATGATGAAACATCAGGCAAATGTGATTTGAAGAGCATCGTAAAAAATAGCCTGTAATCTTCAAAATACCGAGGTCATAAAAACTGAGAAAAGCCTGAAGAATCCACCCAGACTGAATTAAAGTGAAGAGACAAGCCAGCAATGTGTGCTATAATCCTCAGTTGGAACCTTTTCCTCTCAAAGGCATTACTGAGACATAAGTTCATTCTAGGATCAGATGGTATTTATGTTAATTAGCTGATTTTGACATTGTATTTAGTTACACAAGAAAATGTCCCTGTTTGTAAGAAATACATACTGAAGTAAGGAAAAAGATAAGACATTAGATCAGCAAATACTTTTAAGTACTTCAAAAGAGACTTATTTTACTGGACTTAGATTTTTTCTGTAAGTTTGAGATTGTTTAAAATAAGAAAAATGGAAAGAATATGGACACCAAACAAGTTCCCTTTACTTCTTAAGTAAAACTATTATTTTTACAATTGACTTTGTGGAGATTCAAATGGAAGTATGAACAAAATGTACAAATGGAATATGTACAAAAGTACAATTTTATTTATACATATTTTTTCAATCTTTTTCTATCTTGATCAGGTCAGGCCAACCAACATAAAATAGTCAAGTAGTTGATAAATTGATGCCGTCTTTTCTTTGCTCTGATTTTCCTAAACAGACTTCATATTCAAGTCAGTTTTTTTTTAAAGTATTTCCTTTATAATCGGGTTTTTTTTTGTAAAAATAACCTACATGCATATCTTTCCTCATTCAATTTCCAGGTAACAGCTTTCTAAGAGCACCTGTGTAGATAAAAACACGAAAATATATATATGTTCATATATATGCACACATATCTTACACATTCATCTGTATCCACACACATTTATATATAAAGTATGAATATATACATATACATGTGCATGTACTTTTTATGCACGTACACTTATATTTTCCCAAAAAGGATTATAATACATATATTTTTCTGAAACTTTATTTTTACTTTCCAGGTAACCACACACATATTTCCCACACTGTTTTCTCCTAGACGTTTAATACTTTGTTATAGGTATGTAATGAATAAAGTTGAAATTACTGGTTTTGTTACCAATTTTAATGTAACATATGTGTTGTGATCAACATCTTACTGTATATACGTGTATACACACACACACACACACACACACACACGTATATACATATATACACACATATATATATAAAGTTACTATGAAACATATTCAGAAAGTTGTACTCATTAAATTCATAACTACAGGCAAAGAGAAAACCGGTTTACTCACATCCTCACCATTATTATTATTAATATTTTAAGTATTTGCCAAACTAAAATTTGAGAAGTATTATCCATTATTGTAGTTTTCATTTCTTTACTTATGATAAGCCTGGACCTCAGAAGCTTTCATTTTTTTATAGTTTTGGCATTATTTAGGGATCCTTTTAACTCTTGGTTCTGAGAGTTTGAAAAAAATGCTTATTTAGCTATTTAGCATAAGGGCACATTTCTATGTCACCTTTGTCAGATGCCATGGCTATTGAGCAGTGTTATTATCAACCAAACTGAAATATTAATGAAAGTATATCAGTGTATTGTCTCCTTGTAAAAACAATCAACCACCCTTGACATATGTATGGAACTCTTTCTTCAATCAGTCAACAGTCAACACATATCCACTGAGAGCATAATGGAGGTCAGACTCTAGTCTTGACACAGAATATAGCAGTTAACAAAACAGGCAAAAATATTGCACTCACAGATTGTATTCTACTGAACAGACTGTAAACTGGTTGTCTCAAAATTTAGTAATACATTATACATTATAATGCTTATAAATGCAGTTTGCATAAAAGGGAAACAAGGCTGTCCAGGATTTTGAATCTGGAAGTTTGTAGGCATTGGAATTCTCTCTGTTGGAGGGTGCTTAGGTGAACACTGTTCAGTTAAGACACTGTCAATTTGATTCAGATAGTTTCTTAAAATATGATACCATCATTTATTTTACAGCCTACTATTGCCTAGTTAGAAGCTGCTATTTCATTCTTTGTCACTTGATAAACTTGTAACAAGATGTATTATGTGCTGGCTTTGATTCTGCAGTTTCTAGGCAGAAAGTCAGAAAGGAATTGCACTTCCAGGTGCTAGGAAGACGTCCCTGTTTCCTCTATGTATCAGGTTTGGAAATACATTAACTACTATATTATATTAAATAGTAATATGTATTAATTTAATACTAAATGTAATTTTTCAGAAATTTTAAATTTTTTCCTGATGCTGATTATATAATTTTTCTGCACATCAAATATTTCCATTTTAGTGCATTCACGTTTTACAATGAACAGTCATCCTCTACAAATTGATTTTTAAAGATGGCATGAAGTCAATAAATAAAATGCCACTAAATTTAATAATTTTCCATTTCTTGTTACCTAGAATAACTGTCAGTTAAAACATTGTATTGCCACAATTATAATGGCTATAACTAAAGTTTATTGTCCAACTGTAAGTTTTTAGTGGATTCTATTTCATAGCGTTTGACCACACCAATATTTTTCCTTCCAACAATAGAATAAGAAGGATTAAATGATTTTTAATTTAGAAAATAACTTAGAGTTTACAGATATTTTCATATTAAAAAATGTTTATTTATTTTGAGAGTGGGGGGAGAGACAGAGATAGGGAGAGACAGAGAATCCCAAGCAAGTTCTGCACTGTCAGGGCAGAGCCCCACACGGAACTCAAACTCACAAACCGTGAGACCACGACCTGAGCTGAAATCAAGAATCGGATGCTTAACTGACTGAGCCACCCAGGAGCTCCAAGATATTTTCATATTTTTAACAAAATCTATGAAATGTAAATTTTTTGAGAAGTATAATAATCACAATAAATGAAGTTTGCAGATTTGAAGTTTGGAGATTACTTAATTACATGGAGAAGGTTACCTATACATAAAATTAATAGGATACATAAAATAATTTTGTTATTACATATTTTTAAATCCATAGTTAATTTTATGATTTCCTCAAAATAAGCACTGAATTTAAATGCATTAAGCTACGAAGAAAAAATATCAAAGGATAATGGGGATGCAAAAAGTTTTAATATTCTTCTAAAGATGTTTTTATACTTTTCAAAATATTTAGTGTCACCAAAACCAATAGTAACTATTTCTTGAATCCTAAATCTGGGCTAGATACTTTCCATGAATTTTAGAGACAATATATAATTTAAATTTAACCATATAACTGCTTAAAATATTAAATTACATAGCATCCTATGAATAATCTATTGTTTAAAAACAACCCTATAGACACTTGTACCCCAATGATTATAGCAGCACTCTCAACAATAGCTAAATTATGGAAAGAGCCTAAATGTCCATCCACTGATGAATGGATAAAAAATGTGTGGTTTATATACACAATGGAGTACTACGTGGCAATGAGAAAGAATGAAATATGGCCCTTTGCAGCAACACGGATGGAACTGGAGAGTGTTATGTTAAGTGAAATAAGCCATACAGAGAAAGACAGATACCATATGTTTTCACTCTTATGTGGATCCTGAGAAACTTAACAGAAACCCAAGGGCGGGGGGGAAGGAATAAAAAAAAAAAAGAGGTTAGAGTGGGAGAGAGCCAAAGCATAAGAGACTCTTAAAAACTGAGAACAAACTGAGGGTTGATAGGGGGTGGGAGGGTGGGGGGGGGGTGGGTGATGGGTATTGAGGAGGGCACCTTTTGGAATGAGCACTGGGTGTTGTATGGAAACCAATTTGACAGTAAACTTCATATATTGAAAAAAAATAAAAACAACCCTATGAAGTAGTATTTCTCTATAACTAGAAATTGTAGAGTGAGGATTTTTACTAATAAAGTCTTTCTTCTGAGTCTACCCTAGTATCTACTACTTAGTATTCACCCTGTTGCTTATTTATTAGTTTTACAAATGGAAAACTTTAGTACTAAAATGAAGTTTACCAATTAATTAGAAGTAGCACATTTTAGGGGGGCCTGGGTGGCTCAGTCACTTAAGCGTTGGATTCTTGGTTTCAGCTCAGGTCATGATCTTGCAGTTTCATGAGTTTGAGCCCTGCTTCAGGCTCCATGCTGGCAGCTCAAAGCCTGCTTGAGATTCTCTCTCCCACTCTCTCTGTTTTCTGTCCCTCCCCCACTTGTGCTGTCTCTGTCTCTCCCAAAATAAATAAATAAACTTAAAAAATGTGACATATTTTCACTTGAATAATTGACAATCATGCAGCAAGAAATTGAGTCAGTTCATGACACTGTATCAATAGAAATAATAGAAAATTCAGATGAGTTTTAGTCAAAAGTTAATTCAGTGAATATCATCCTGTCAAAATGTAAGACAAATACAGAAAAGTTTATTTTATTGACTAGAAACAGTGAGGAAAAAGCAAATAATCAATAGTGCCTGAAAAACTGAACTGTTCTGAGAATTCAGTTGTTCAATACATGTTAATTAATTTTTAAAAATATTTTTTTGTACAATGATTTTTATCCACTCTAATGTGTGATTTATACACACTCCCACACATGCATACGCCAGATCATTGTGAAAAGAGAAATCTCCAAATAATTATAAATAAGGCAATAAATATTAGTATCTTAATGGAGGTACATATAGAAATGCACAGTGAATTAAAAGAGATTACTGGAGCTGTGCAAAGGTAAATGAAGGGTGCTTCGAGGTTGATAGAGTCAATCTTTGATATTTGAACATCTGTGAAGAGTACAGAATAGCAGTTACTGAACAGTGAGTTAACAGGGCACATTTAGAGGATCCAAATATATATATACAAATATATACATGTGTGCACACACAAAATCAAAACAGCTTAATTTCAAAAGAGGGAGCATGAAAGATAAAGTTTGAAAAATAGATGTAGATAATATTGTGATGGACCTACAACAGACTAAGCATTTATACTTTATTTATTGGATAATAGGCAGCCATTGAAGGTACCTGAGAACAATAATACTCTTAGGATTGAATTTATCTGTGATTAGCAGACAATTCTACAATAAGAGTTTTGATAGGTTAATTCTCTCTCAGTAAAGGATTCTTGACATGGTCAATTCAGGGAAGATTTGGTGTTATGTGATGTAAAGGTCCCAGACCTTTTCTATCTTCTTGCACTGTCATGCTTGGATTCCATTTCCAAGGTGACCTCATGATCTTATAGGTCTTCTGCCAGTCTGTAGTCCAGTCAGAAGGGAGCAGGAAGTAGGATATGTCATCTCACTAGATTTATGCATACCACTTTCACTTATGTTCCATTAGCCAGAATGTAGTCAGTGAGCCACATGTGCATGCAAAGGAGGCTTGGAAATGTATTCATTTTTCTAGGTGGCCCTGTGCCAAGCTAAATATCAAGTAAGGGTTTTATTACTAAGTAGAAAAGGAAGAGCACAATATTGAGAGCAGTTAATGTACTTTCCAACAGTAGATCTATGATCTGAATTCAAAATTATTGGGAGTATATATTTTTTTAGTTGGATAGGAAAGAATCTACATTTGGGAGAATTGTTTGAGAGACCTCACATATTCAAAATGAGAGGAAATATAAAGCTGGATATAAATGTGATAACACAATATTTTAAAAGAGTTAATGATAGAGGAGAAAAATTTGATGGTAGAAAGTAACATCCATAGTCAACATAGCAGAAATCAGCCTTTAAAAAAGAAGTTGAAGAGAAACCAGAATAGTGCTATGTTTCAAAACCGAGAAAAAATTTTTGAAAAAGAGTGGTCAATTGTATCTAGTAAAGCAGTGATTACCAAATGCATGTGGCTTAGATAAAAATACTAGAATTGACAGTTAAGAATACTGGTAACATTCAAGAGTCTTCATAGCAAATGACAAGAATTTCATTAAATTTTATACTGTAAATTTTTAGAAAAGAAGGTAGGATAATTTTTTTTATTATTCTTAAGAAGGGAAGAAACACTTCCCTTCCCTTCTCCCACCCTCTCTTTGTAAGAATGTTCTTACCTTTTAATATGAGTGTTAATTTCTCTACAGTTTTCTCTAAGCCCTGCCTTAGCTACATGCCACAAATTTTATATTTTATTCAGTTCAAAATATTTTTCAATTTTACCTTTGATAGATGTCTCACATTGGAAATTTTATATTGTTGAGTGCTGCATTTTGTTGAATTGTATAAAATATTTTTGAATTTTGATTGGTATATCATTATGCAGTTTGAGGATCATTTTGTCCCCTTAGAGGCTTTTGAAAGACTTTTTCTATGGCAGATCCAGAATAGTCTTTAGTCTAGGGCCATTTTGTTCTCTCTACAAAGGTATGACCTTTATGAGGACTCTACCGAATCCCTGTGTGACACAGGTCTCCAGTTTGGGGAAGCTAATTTCCAGCCCCTTTTGGCCCACAACTTTTCAGTGGTTCTATCCTGTGATTTCACATATGCACTGGTCAGCACCCAGAGACTCAGGAAGGCCTCTACAAATCTCCAGTGCGTTTTCTTTCTCTTCCTCCCTCTCTGTGTAGCTTTCTTCTCTCTAGTCATCATGTTGGGAATTCTGACAGGTCCAGCCTCTCCAAATTAATTTCTATCTGTTTCATTCAACAAGCCCCCTCACCCCCACCCCCACCCAGGCTGTCATAATTTTCTATCCCTGAATTCTAATTTGTAGACTGATACTGATGAAATAACAGGGCATACTTCATTGTCTCCTTTCTGTCAGGGATTCTAGCCCCTCACTGCCTACTGTCCAATGTCTAAAAACCTTTGCTTAAGTTTCTTTTGGTTTGTTTTATTTTCTCCATTTCCTTGTAGCCAAATGGCAGATTTTATAGAAGTAAATCGTTAATGGGCAGAAGTAGAAGTCATTCTCTCACTCTCTCTGCCATTCTGTCTCTTTCCCTTACTTTCTTCTCATTGTCATTTGAGAAGCAAGTGGACATTGATAGGGAGAGGAAAAAAGGTTCAGTTGATCATAGCCCTAATATGAGAGTGCATAATGTAATTGGTACAGTGATATCATAGGAGAATTGGGAGAGGATGAGATAGTAAATTATAACTGTAATTTCTTTAGAACTAAATATGTGAAAGGTCAGCTAATGTAATACACATTAACTAGTTTTCAAACAGGTCATTGAGGAAAGGACACACTTATTTGTAAGCCTCTAGAAAATTCTTCATACATAAAAGCATAACTTTACGTTACATATAGATAGGTAGATAGATAGATAGAGATAGATAGATAGATAGATAGATAGATAGATAGATAGATATTTAAATTAAGAGAAAAAAAGTATTGTTAAAGCAGGGATATCAGCAAGTGATTATGATGAATCTTTTGCATCTCCTTCCAATAATTAGTGTTTAATCCTTCTAATTTCAATGAGTTTCTCAAGCCAATTCCACTGGCATCAGCAGCCTCTGTCTCAATCTAAAATGCGAAAGGCTATGTTGCAATAAATAGATTTGTACATTACTGCATAATGCCAACTTTATTAGCAGTTTGGCTTTCATGGAGTGTGCTGTATTAATCACATTCCACAAGTGTACAAGGCTTTCAGTTGTTTCCCTGTGCTGATTGGTAAGCCTTTAGTGCCAAAGTCACAGGCTGAGTAAGCTGAACAATAAATCATGAGGGTTTATTATTATTAAAGGCTCAAAATAAAGAAGCAACACAAAGACAATTAGTAGCAGAAAGTGGTGGAGATTCACAGATGTCATATAGATGTCATATAAAACATTAAAATTTCATTGATTAGTCAAATATTAATATATTTTATTGTAGACTCATGAAAAAAATGGACTTTCCTTGAGAAATACAGAGTTTTATAACTCAAGAAATTTTTTAATTTGTGTTGGGACAATTAAAGCAAACTCATGATTAAAAATTATTTAAGATGCAAAATCAAAAATCAAACATGGGTGAGTCAGAATGAGTCTGCCAACTAGAGAATGGACTAGATTAGCTTATTGAATCTTTTAGAAGTATGACAAAGAAGCAGAAACTTGTGGATAGAAGATAAATTTTTTAAATCTTTTTGTTCACACACTCTCCTGATCCTCTGAAAGATTTGGAGCTGTATATTGATAACCACTTTGCATTAATAATAAAAAAAAGAAAGACAAAAATGCAGAGGCCGCTTTTAGACAACAGGCTTGAGCAATGGAGACTTGATCAAGGCAAAAGGGCCCACTGCGACTAGCTGGCAGAATACAGACAGGCCCATCAGGCAAGCCACCTCAAATATTCCATAAGCCCTAACTAAGCAATAGGCTACTTACAACCAGGCACAGTTACTAAAAAAGGGAAAATTTCATAAGTAACCATACCTCTTCATCTTTCCCCTTTAAAATTAGCCCCCACCCACTGCCTCCTTGCACACAGTATCTCCTTTGCTGCCCTGCCTTCTGCTCCCTTAGGTGTATTCAGTAAACTTCTATCTCCTTTGTTCTGCCTCTGGTGAATACTTTCACTGTTCCTGACACTGGCTTCCACTGAACAGTCACCCCACATTTGGGGGCCCCTATCCTATCAGAAGAGACACCACAAAAAAGTAAGAAAATGGTCCTGTGGTAAGCAGAATAATGATCCTTCAAATATGTCCACATTCTAATCACTGGAACCTGTGATTATGTTACCTTACATGGCAAAGGGAATTTGTGGATATGATTAAGTTAATGACATTTAGATGGGGTGATTATCATGAGTTACTCTGGAAGGTGCAATTTAATCACAAGGGCCCTTAAAAGTAGAAGAAGGAAGTAGAAGAGAAGAGAAAATCAGGGATGTGGCAGCATGAGAATTGCTCAACATGATATCGTTGACTTTGAGTAGGGAGAAATGAGACCATGAACCAAGGAAAGTAAGAAAATGCAAGAACATCAATTTTTCTTTAAGTTTCCGGAGAGGAATGCAATCTACTGATATCTGGATCTAAGCCCAAGGAAATCTCTTTTGCACTTCTGATCTGCAGCACTGTAAGATAATAAATTTGTGCTTTATTAAGTCACCAAGTTTATGATTATTTGTTACAGCAGAAATAGAACATTTAGCATCACCATAGCCAAGGAAGGTAAGACACATGGTCCATCAATGCAGCTGATACATCAGTATAATTCAAGAAAACTTTTAGTTCCTAAGAAATTTAATCTTTTGTTATTTATATCCTTTGAAATTTACATAGGAACGGTATGTTAGTCAGTACTACTATAGTAACAAATGATCCCAATATCTCAGGTAGTTTTCAATAGAAAGTTATATGTGCTGTTCAGCTTAAATGTAGAATGTTGGTGAGCTATGGCTCTACACCAGGTTGCAGCTCTGTGTCTTCTTATTCATGAAAGCAGGCAAAATGCAGGTCTGTGAATGGGAATGCCCATCCCCCATGGCCAATATGAAAAGCAAGAGAGCTGGCAGAAAATTAAGATGCTACTTTTAGTGCTTCTGCTCAAGTGTGGTATTCATAGAATCAACTCAAATTCAATTGATCAATGCATATCATGCATCCTAGCCAAAGATCAGTAAGGCAGGAAATTACTTTCTTCCCACAGGAGATAAGAAAGTCACATGACAATTGGCAGGGAAACACATAATCATAATAGGGGAAGAGTAGGTGAAATAGCTAACATAGTAAAATCTACCTTGCACTGCTTTATTGTAGCTTTGTGTGTTCTTCTTATAATAAAGATGCCAAAGGGAGGTAAAGTATTTGGGTTTTTCGATTAAAAAAATGATTATATGCCATGACCACACACACACATACACGCACATGCACACACACTTTAATTTTTGCATATATACATATGTATATATATGTATATATATGTATATATTTATGTATATGTATATGTACATATATATACATATATATGTGTATGTTTCTAAATTTATATTTTCCTGTCCATTGATGGGTTGAACATAGTATTTTGTACTCTTTATTTCCTGTATTTCCCGGTTTTAGAAAACTGCTATATAGTTTTCTGGGTATGGTAGAAATCAGATTAAAACTGCTCAGTATGTCTCAGTTTACTAGGATCCTTTAACTAAGTCAAATGTGAATTTGCATAGAATTTATCTAAAGACAATGCAAATGAAAGTTAGACATACTCAAAGATGTTAGGTATGGATGTGATTATATAGTCTGACAGAATAGCTATCTCCTCTCAGAAGTACACAAAATACTTTGATGGGAAGCCTTTTTTTTTTTCAAGATTTTGTTTTTTTAAGTAATATCTACACTCAACATAGGGCTCAAACTTACAACCCCAAGATCAAGAGTCACATGCTGTACTGACAAAGCCAGCCAGGCACCCCACCTAGGAAGACTTTTAGTATACCCAGATTAAGCTATATTTAGAGGCAGAAGATACCCAATTGACAGTTTTGTTGGGTACTCAATATTTGATTTTTCATTTTCCCAACATTTACAATTTCGTAAATGTATAATTGCACAAAATATGTGATAGCTTGATCACCATTTGATCCAAACAGACCAAATGTTTGGTAGAGATATTAGGAACTGGTCATGGTATACTAAGTGAGGCTGGAAAAATAATTATGAATAAAAGAGAATAAACATTAATTCCCTGATTAAAGAACATCAGTACACCTATGAAGAGATATAAGTAACAATTCACATTTTTTGTAGAGGAAATTCGTGTACTCCATTGGAAAACAAATATTGGTAGTCACCTACCAGGGTATTAATGGTCTTATGCTATTATTTACTGCCACTGTAGGAACAACAGTGCTCCCAAAGGAGCAAAAGGAGGAAAATCATCCATTCTGATCTTATTGACATTGTAAATGAATCTAAGGATTTTATGATATCCTTATTTATGGAAAGCTTTTAATGGAGTATTTCTGATTAAAGATTATGGAAAGTAAATAAATCCAGAATCTATTGTTTTGTTTTTAATTTTTTTAGTTTTTTATTTACTTTTGACAGAGAGAGAGACAGAGCATGATCAGGGAAGGGGCAGAGAGAGAGGGAGACACAGAATCTGAAACAGGCTCCAGGCTCTGAGCTGTCAGCACAGAGCCCGATGCAGCGCTTGAGATCACAGACCACAAGATCATGACCTGAGCCAAAGTCAGACACTCAACCGACTGAGCCACTCAGGTGCCCCATCAGAATCTATAGTTTTATTAGGCTTAACTTGAAAAATGTCATATACACAGCTGTATAAATTGAAGATAGCTATAAGATAGTCATTCTACACTAGGTGAGGTGAAGTTATATGCCATGTATGTTATTAGAAGTATTGTGTATTATGGAAAAGAAAGGCCTTTCTGATGTGGGAATGAAGAATTTGAAACCTATGTGTAATATCTCAGATCACTTTTTGCTTTATGTGAGCTATCCCATTGCCTGTATCCTGGAAATTAGTTGTAAAATTGGAGTAATGAAGATCTCTCATCACTTGAATCTAACTTGACAATCTTATTGCTATGGATTGAATTGTGTCTCCCCTCCAAATTCATATATTTAAACCCTACCCCACTATGTGATAGTATTTGGAGATGGGGTCTTTGAGAAGTAATAAGGGTTAGATGAGGTCTTGAGGGTAAGGGTCCCTTAATGGGATTAGTGCTTTTATATGAAAATAGACCATAGAGTGTATTTTCTCTTTTCCTGCCATCTGAGGGTATAGCAGCAGGAAAGTGGCTTTCTGCAAGCATGAAAGAGAGCTCTCACCAGAAAACAAATCTGCTGGCATCTTGATATTGGACTTCCTAGTCTTCAGAACTGTGAGGAAATAAATTTCTGTTGTTTAAAATACTCACTCTGTGGTATTTTGTTATGGCAGCTGGAGCTATCTAAGACATATCTTCTGTTAGCTCAGGAGCATCAGATTTGTAAATTCTTTATCAGTTTATGAAGATTCTTAGCCTTTATGTATCTTTTACACTCTTTTTCTGGTTTTCTCGTTTGTTTGTTTGTTTGCATCTTGTTAATCTCTCCTATACTGCAGTATGGAGACAGCATCTGACCTATCATTAAGTTCACTGTTTTGTTTTTTTTTCAGCTATACCTAATCTGCTGTTAACTATATCTACTGATTATTAATTTAGTTTTAATTTTCACTTCAGAATTTTTATTTGCTCTTTTTTATTATATCTGTTTTTTCTGTTGGAATTTTGAATCTTGTTATTTAATTCCTTCAATATTTTAATTATAGTTTCACAAAATTTCATGTGTGATAAAACCAATACCCATATATCCTGTATTTATTTTTCTTTTCTATTTTTCTCTTGGTTTTCACTAAATTATTATCTTTTTATATGTTTGGTTACATTTAATTGAGTGCTAGCATTGCATTTAAAGAAATGGGAATAATTTGAGGTCTTGGATGTGGTTTTCTTTTGCATTTGGCAGAAACAAATGTTCTTAATTGATCAAGAAATGGAATTATTTAAATTTGTGTTCTTTGAGGCCATATGATTCCTTGGAAGACTTATTCTACATAGGCTGCTCTACCAAAGTAACACAGACTGGGTGGTTTCAACAACAGACATTTATTTCTCCATTATGGAGGCTGAGAAGTCTGCAATAAAGTGCCAGCAAATTTGTTTTTTTTGTAAGGGCTCTCTTTCTGGCTTGAAGACAATTGCCATTTCACTGTGTGCTTACATGACCTCTTACGTGCATACAGAGAGAGAGCCCTGGTGTCTCTTTCTCTTATTATACGGCACTGATTCCATCATGAGGGCCCCATCGTCATTACTTCATTTAAACCTAATTATTCCCTGAAAGGCCCATCTCCAAATACCATCACATTAGGAGTTAAGGCTTTAACATGAATTTCAGGGGACATAATTCAGTTCATAGTAAAGGATGCTGTTGTGTTCCAGTCAAAATCCTGGGCTGTTTACAAAGCTTCCTAACTTTTTACAGTTTCTAAAAGCTCGTTTTTGTCCCTTCAGCTTAGTCTCTCATTCTCCTAATTGCGTCTTTTGCTTTAACAAATTTTGACTCAAGGGCAAAATTAGGAAATGTCAGGTTCATATTTCTTAGCTTCTCTTATCTTTATCTCTTTCCTAAAAAGTTCTCTAAGCATTGGATTCCTTTTCACTCAGAAGTGTGATAAGGAGCATGGTGGGAGTGAACTGCAATTTGATGCAGTGTAATCACGTTAGATTATCACACAACATCTGCCAGGAATTACTTTGTTTTCCTCCCCATGTACTATGTCATTATTTCACTTTTAACAATATTTGCCACAACTCTATTTGGTGGAACAGTTATTATTCTCATATTGCAGTTGATGAGACTGCATAAAAAATTTTAAGTAATTTTCCCAAAGTTGCATATTATTAGACAACAAATTTAGTGCAGACTTCCCTACTATAAAAAGCCTCATGTTGAACTAAAACTTAAAGATCCAATGAATTAATGACATAAAATCAATATGCTGAGTACTTACTTATTCTATAGAGGTTTTTCTAATTTCAACAATAATCTTCAAAGCCCAACAATAAGAAAAACAATGTATTGAAATTCACATCTTATATATGTGACTTTCAAATTATAAGCTTAAAATTTTTCTTTATCTTAGCAATAGAATTACCTTTTGATTTTTTTTATCACATGCTACTTTCAGTACCAATAATGAAAAATGAGGAACTTTACTTAGAAAAAATAAAAGCTACTGAAATATTAGTCTTATAAATGCCTAATTCTGCTTTTTCTCATTTTCATTTCTTTTGAGGCTTTTTTTAAATTTCTTTTATTCTTGTTCCCACTTCCCTTCTTTTTAACTTAAACTTTAAAAAATACTTCTGTAATCAATTAAAATCCTCTTTAATCTCACACTTACTATGACAAGAAAGTGAAGTGTTTTACAAACTAATTAAATGATTGAGACATGACTAAAAGACTGTTGCTCCAAAGCATAATATGGCTAGAAGCAAACCTTAGGTGTGAATTAATAAATGATGATATGTATGATAAGGATAAATACCTATTTTTTTCTTTGAAAAGTTTTTCTCCACTTAATATGTCTGAAATAGTATATTACACTCTGAAAATTCTCCATTTGTTATCACTGTACTAAAATATTAAAACTTCTATAAATAGAATTCTGTAAATTCATATAGAACAGAAACTTTTGGCTGTAGCTTTCAATGTACATAAGAGTTAATTTTTCCCTAACAAAATACAAATCTACTTGTTACCCAACTGAAAGAAATAGTTCATTTCATAGTAGGAGTGAAGTGCATTAATTGTATTTCCATTAATTTGGAATTAATTTTCTCATTTGGCCCAAGAAACTTACTGTTAATAATGTCTATTCTTAAATACCAAAGAACCTATATTTACTGTACGTACCATGCAAAGCACACACAAAAAGTATCTCAGGAATGTCAGATGATGATAATACGATAGTATCATGAGGAAGTTACCAAAAAAGAAAAATTTAAATGTAAAGTAAATAGGTAATTTTCAATGCCTAGGAATGATTAAACCATGCCCAACTGCTGTTGGTCTAATGTAAGTGTTCAGTCCTTGATATCATTTCATGTCATGTCTTTCTATGGCAAGGATAAATGCCAGACCTCCCTCCCCTCAAAAGTCACTTATTTTCCTAACTCTGCACATTACAGACATCGTCAAATGTATTTTTAATATTTCCTTTAGCAAAAATGTATATTATTTGAATTTTCTCCCAATGCTTTGTTTCTATTTTTAAAAAACAAATATCTTACATTTTGATGCTGTAATTTCTGTGTCATGTCTAATCTTGTTGAGAAAATAAAATAAAGCCTGATGCTTGCTCCCTTATAGTGAATACTTTTTTATAACAGGACACAGAAACAAAATTTCTAAGCATGATTAAAAGTAAAATTTTATTATATGGCAGAGACATTAAGTAAAAGAAATACATTTCATCAATAATTGAACTCCCACTATCATTAATCAATTAATGTTCTCGAATACAGCTGATTTTGACTCTTTAGTAACTTATATTTTCAATATGTTAGTAATATATTTATATTATATGAGGTAGGAAGGGAAAGCAGAATCATATATCTTCACATCCAGTTATAGTGATTATTAATAATTCCTTATCTTGATTCATGTTCATCATGAATCAAAATACAGATTTTAAAGCTAAAGTCAAAACTTTCAAACTTGCCATTGTTACTTAATGTTCTTGATTCAAATACAAAGTAAAACTGGAAATCACCTCAGGATCAACTAATTAAGATCTAAGAGCACTGTGGAAAACATGAGGTTCACTACAAACTTATCTCAAACATTTAAAATATTTTATTTGGGGCATCTTAGATAAATACAAACATGAGGGATACTAAGGAAGAATGATATTCTCCAACTTCACAATAAATGTTATTTTATAGGAATAACATGAATTTTGTTTTGTTTTAATATTGTATCTCAATATTAACTAGAAGATCACATAAAGAATTACATTTTATTTGTGATAAATTCATAGCTTCAACTGAATCTAATATGGATTATAAATTATTTCATAAATATTATCTGTGAGATGTATAATAATATTTTAATGATTTGTAATAAATATGAATCAATAGGATATGTGAGCCAGGAAACTTCAAAAAATGACCAAAAATGATATTAAGTTTATAGGTAATGTATAGAGAGATATGAGAGACAATATGTAATATGGCTGTTTCTTAAAATACGAGAGATGGTTTGTGAATGTAGGTTAATATACTTTCTGTTTAAATTTTACAAAGTCAAAATAAACCACATGCAAAAAAAAAATATAGTGGAATGAAATGTAATAGCCTATGGACTGGGTTGACTAGTTCCCCTCAAAAATTCATGTGTACCTGGAACCTGTGAATGTAAACTTACTTGGAAATACTCTTTAGCAATGTGATTAGTTAAAATGAGGTTATACTGCATTAGGATGGGCCCCAAATTCAATATGACTGGCATTTCTATAAGAAGATGAGAGGAGCAGACATAGAGACATACACAGGGTAAATGTCATGTGTAGACGGAGGCACAGATTAGCATGATGTATCTAGAAGACAACACCAAGGATTGCCAGCACCCCCATAAGCTAGGGGAGAGGCGTGGGATAAATTATTTTTTTGACACCTTGATTTAAGATTTCTAGCCTCCAAAACTGTGAGACAATAAATATCTCTTTTAACAAACCCAGTTTATGTCCATTTGTTATGACAGCACTAAGAAACTAATACAACCCATATACATAGAGAACCAGATTTTAGTTGAATCATACTCAGTTGCAACAAGGCCCATAGAAGTAGAGTTTTATTTTCAAGAAAATGGTAACCAGAACTTCTCAGCTAATATCAGCATTATAGTTAGCAAACGAAGAAAAGAGTGAAAGAACCCTTCTTAATAGGACAAGATAAAAAGGATTGGGATAAAGAACATTTGTCTAACTCAGTTCAGATGCACTTAAAATAGTCAAGATAGCCAAAAGATTAAGAATTTTAATTCATGGGGCACCTTGGTGACTCAGTCAGTTAAGTGTCAAACTCTTGGTTTTGGCGCAGGTCATGATCTCCTGGTTCGTGAGTTCGAGCTCTGCATTGGGTTCCACGCTGACAGTGTAGAACCTGCTTGGGATTCTCTCTCTCCCACTCTCTCTCTCTGCCCCTCCCCTGCTCACTGTCTCTGTGTCTTTCTCTCAAAATAAATAAATAAACTTTAAAAAAGTTTTTAAAAATTTAATTGAAAAATCCTGAGGCATATATTAAATTCTATAGACTGGGGCCACATTGGAGGAAAAGAGGTTATTGCACTTAATGAAGTTATGTAGAGTCGAATCCCCTTCTAAAAAATTAGCAGATATTCTCACTAGAAAAATACCTGACTCTCTGATATTGTATAGGAAATTTTACAATGAAATGGAATTAGTGAAACACTAATTATTTATATTCATTTGAACAGTTGAAAAGAGCTGCAGAGAATTATTAATTTCCTATTAAGTAAACTAAAGCATGCCCTCATAATAAGATAATTCATTTCAGTTCCTGTAAAAAACTAGGGAAATTTACAGTTAAAAAGAAATCATGGGAAGAGTGCTGAAAACTCATTCCACTTTTTCTTATCTGATATTTATGTACTGAGAAATCTTCCATATATTCTGCAGAACACTTTTCCTAACTAATCTATGCAGAAACATTTCCACCATCCTTGTTTAAATGAAGGGTCACAAATTTAAATCACAAAAAAAGCAACTGAAATGAATGTAATATACTTAAAATGTTCTTTGAATATTAGAGGCAAAAACACATATATACACATACATGCATAAAAATATGGTCAGCATGGGCGCCTGGGTGGCTCAGTCGGTTAAGCGTCCGACTTCAGCCAGGTCACGATCTCGCGGTCCGTGAGTTCGAGCCCCACGTCAGGCTCTGGGCTGATGGCTCAGAGCCTGGAGCCTGCTTCTGATTCTGTGTCTCCCTCTCTCTCTGCCCCTCGCCCGTTCATGTTCTGTCTCTCTATGTCTCAAAAATAAATAAAACGTTAAAAAAAAATATGGTCAGCACTTGTAACTTTTAAAGGAAACAAATACACAAAAATTTTGCTGGAAATTTCCCACTTTTAAATGTTTAGAGATAATTCTAATAGATAATTCTTGCAGATATTTCAAAGTTTTCCCTTTTTCTATCATTTTACAAATTCTGATCTGTGTTTATAAATTGTATTTTTTTCTTATTTGTAATATATTCCTGTGTATATATTTAAACTACAATCTAGTGAAGCATAAATAAATGTGTATGTGTATATACAAATAAATGACAAGGATATATTAATTTTTGTATAAATGTATATAATTACCTGGATAAATGAGTAATCAATAACCTCATTTATTTTTTCACCAAGTAAAATGCCTTGATCACTTTTGGTTAATGGGAGGAAAATTTTTCAGCTTAATTTCAAAAGGTAGATCAGTGATAAGTATAAGATGACGTTAGTGAGAACACTTCAGCGTCTAAGGTGGGAGTAGGGAGAGAATAAGAATGTCAAGAATAAATCTACCTGAGAAAAAGGACTAGTGGGCTTGAAAAAAACAAAACAAAATCAAACTGAGAATACATAGCCAGGTGTAGGGTCTTAAAAGGGGCGTATTGATTTTGGTTCTATTCCAAAGAACATTTGGAACTCTGCTGTGTGCATTAAGAGAAGGGTGTGAATGTTATGCTAAAACTATGTGTGAAGAATAGAACATAAGGAAACAATGCAATTTCTAGAAACAGGACTGTTTCAAAATGATAGAGAATGTTTTCTATGATCAACATACTTCCATCCTGCAGATGTGAGTGCCCAAAGGGATTTCTGTTTACACTGCACTGAAACCCTTTTATATGCACCAGTTTCATGTCTTGGATTTATAATTTCCTTGACAAAGACAATTAAATTTATGTTAAATGAACTCTCATCACTCCAGTAACAGTGGTATGTTAATACCACTTTAAGCCTTGCTGGGTTTTTAAACAGAACCAATTTGTCAAAAGCATAAAATCCTTACAGCTGACCATGAAGTTTACTTAGGAAAAAGAAACTTTGGAAACAGCTATTGATATTATCAATATTATGCATTGTAACAACTCTACAATTCTCTTACAATCTTTTATCAAAAATTATTTTGGTGTAATATTTCAAACCTATTTTTGGAAGACCTTTTAAACTTCAAATGAGAAAGAAATCCAACTGTTGCCTACCTAATTTCTTTTCCCTAACCTTTTTATCCTTTTGCTTACCATCTCTTCCAAATGTTGCCATTAAAACACAGGCACATTTATCCACAGTATAAAGTTTTCCTCACTAGGATACTCTGCTAAAATGGAGAAGCACATTCATGTACATCAGTAACTAAATCAAGTGTGTTTCTGTATGAAGAGAGGAAAAGCTGTGCCTATGATCATACCTGAGTAATTTCTCATGTAGTAAAACAGAGAAAGGACTCAGAGTTCCATTATGTACCAAACAGTATGATACTGGGGTAGGAAATAATTTATAGAAATAACCAATGAAAAATTTAGGGCCCAAGCTCCATAAGCTATGGTTAGGATAAAGTAACCTAAAGTTACAACATATAACACTTCTCCTACACATTTAAAAATAGCAAAATTGTTAGCAAATATCTGTTTACTTTCTCATTACCACAGTACTGCTGTGGTGTGATTTGTTTTTGTTTTTTTTTTTTTCCTCCCTTTCTCTTCAAAATTTTTTTGACTCAAATATTTACAAAATGTTTACAGCAAATACAGGAAATGTGAAAAACATGATAGTCTTATTTTTCTAAGACTCTAAACCCTATTGGGAAGGATTGCTTTACTTAAAAAAAAAAGGATATTAATTACATGAATATATTTGCTTCTTAAGAGCCTTTTCAACAATTTTTTTCTTTTCCAGTACTATAAATGTTTATAATATTAAAATTGCTCTTCGTTTCTTGAACTAAATAAACATTGAATAGCCATGATCTTCATGGCTAAGAAGAATGGCGTTGGCGTTAAATAGTGTAACAATGAATTAAATATTGTAATAAGATAATGTTAAAAGGGTTTAAAAATAGAAAACAATCAAGATTTGAAGGGAACACCTAAAATTTTAGCCTAAAAAGACTATCACAATTCTTATATTATCTATTTCATTCTTTATTTGCCAAGTGTTTGATATTTGCAATCATAGCAGAGAGCATAAACAAGCCAGTAGTTATACCCAGAAAATAGCACCCTCTCAGATATTTACAATTTGAGAATTTTTTTGAAAAATAAAATAACTTTTTAGATTTAGTAGTATTTCAAATCTACAATTACGCTTAGTGAATTCTGAGCTACAATTGTCTATATAGTTGAGCTGGTCTGTTAATAATATAAATACATTAGATTAAGTATATTTTAAACATATGCAAGTATTTTTCAAGATTCTAAATGAATCATAGATCAAAGAAAAATTATATGAGATACTATAGCAATATTAATGACATTTAAACATTGACAATATGTAAGACTAGGATATGTCTTATGATAATTCCAGAGACCAAAGTTATGTTCCCTTCTTTTAGTATCATTTCTTATTTCTCTTTTTAAAAAGTAAAACATTATGAAAAACTAAAGGCTCTCCTGTTTAATATGAAGAGTTTATAACCCATTTAAATATGAAATCTATAGCCTAAAAATACTACTTTTGTTGATTTGGATGCTTATAGATTTATCTGAAATGTTTGGAATGAGCCATTAATTCATTAACACACATAAATAAGTACATATTTAAACAGGTATTTAAGTTCTAGTAATAAGTTAAGAATCCTAACATAATTATAATACAGTAATTATGTCTCCTTCAACTGAAATAAGAACAGAGTTGCCTAAATTGAGGAATATATTTTATTAAGGGAAATTAATTTGATTTAATATTGTAAATACATGAAGTTAATTCCCAGTCTTTATGGAGAAAATCTTGTTGTTAGTATGATTTAATGTTTGCCATTAATGTTAGCTTATGTCTTGGTATTCAACTTGAAACTGTTAGGATAAAAATATACTGAATCAAAGTCACTTTGATGTGAGCTCAGATAACAGCAGCAAAAATGTTTACTAATGTCAATAAATGTTCCACAATGCTTATTAAATTAGTTCCTAAAATACTAATGGCTTATATTTTAATTTGTGTCATTCTGCTTATCCCACAGATTCACAGTTTGTTTGTTGAAGGCAGTTATTCTCAACCTGGGAGAATAAATTGCCCCCTAGGGTCTCCTCTGAAACTTGAATATTTGTACTATTTTTAAAAACCAAAGATGCTTTGGAGGAATATTTAAAAATCAAATAAAGCAGTGTAGGAACAGTTTAATGAAATGTCAATTAAGTCAAAGATTCCATTACATGGTGTGATTCTCAAATAATTGAAATTTAGTGCCAAAACATTTATTGAATAATACTGTGTATCAGGGACTATTCTTACTTCTGGTGATACAGACTTAAAAATTCCATGGAAGGCCTTGATATTTATTAAATTTTTACCCACAATAGCAGAATAGCACACAATAAACAATTATATAAATAAATTTAAAAACATGTAAAATAGGGTTAAGTGCTATTATAATAGTGATGCAGTGATTAAAGAGCATCTTTACTTTGGTGGTTAATAACGACCTTTCACTAAATTTAACCAAAGGCAAGGAGTCAGCCTCAAAAATAGACAAACAAGAACAAAGATAAAAAAAGAAAACAGTCTGGTATAAAATAAAGAAATATTGAACAGTCTCTAACCTGGATATGCCTTGGTAGTTTTGGGAAACACAGAGACATGTGTGGCTTGATCAAAGGGAGCAAGTAAATACATAAGGTTGGAGCCCTGGCCATACTCCCAGATCATATCATATGTGCTGCGAAGCGTAGATACTGATTTTGGATTTTAAGCAAGAGAGCAGTATGTTTACACTAATATATATAAATTTTTTTAAGTTCATTTATTTTGAGAGAGAGTGCAAGCTTGAGCCAGGTAGAGGTAGAGAGCGGGGGGAGAAGAAAATCCCAAGCAGGCTCCACATTGTCAGTGCAGGGCTTGATGTGGGGCTCAAACATCACCTGAGCTGAAATCCAGAGTCAGATGCTTAAACAAATTGAAGTAGTGAGACCAGTTTTATTACTTCATCTCTCCAGGTGAACGTGATAGTGAAACAGAGAGAAGTGAATTGCACTATGGTTAGAGTTGAAGTCTAGAAGATATTCTGATGGATGAAATAAGAATAGTATAGTGATAAGAGTTAGGGATAAATCCTGTGGCTTTGACTTTATGGCTAGATAGAAAGTAATGCTATTTACTGAGGTAAAAAAAAAAAAAAAAAAAAATGAGGGAAATAGCAAATTAAAGAGCTATTAAAGTGAAAACTATTTTAGATTTGATAATACTGAGGTCTCCTAGATTAAGTAGGGATTCTGAATAAGCAATTAGATATATAAGACTGGAGTACAAAAGCAATGCCAGGACTAGAGATAAAAACTTGGAAGTCATAAACATGTAGATGAAGTTAAAAGTCCCATGGCTGTATGAGATTACCCAGCCAGATTATGTTGAAGTAGTTCCCAAAGATGACTGAGAAGGAGAAAATAGCAAATTCCTTGTACACATTGCTCTAGATTCAACTAGTCCAAGACTTCAAGATTGGTTATGATAAAAATGATGCAAAAGACTTTCACTCTTATGTTCTCAATAGTATAAAACCTGATAAAATAAAAGTCAGAATTTCCTATGGTGTTATCAAAGAGCCATGGATAAAGGAAGGCTTAATAAAGGGTAAAACTTTGCAGGCACAAATTCTTCCATTCACATGTTGTCCACATTTTTCATTAGATCTTTTTATATATTATGCATAGTTATTTCAGTATCTCAGTTTGTTAATTTCAACACCCAGACCATGTCTACTTCTCTTGACTTCTTTATCATTTAACAATAGGCTTTTTTTCCTGTGTCTTATAGGTTTTGTTTGAATTTTAGAGATTGTATGTAAAACAAAAATAGATATTGAGGTAAATCACTTTTTAACTGGATACAGGTATGCTTCTTTTTCTGCCAGGCTCTTAGTATGGGGAATTAAGTTGAGCTGGATTTGGGTATTTGTTGTCATGGTTTCCTTCAGTATTAAAATGTTCAGATCAGTCCAGGAGAGTGATGTTACCAACATGGTAGAGTAGGAGACCCCACCTTCTATCTCCCTATAAAAATCAACATTTAGACAGCTATCCATGAATAAAATTAGCTCTGGGAGAGCTCAGGAGTCCGCTTAAGAAGCTTCAGCAAATCAGTGGAATGAAAAACGTAAGAACAACCTCATAAAAAAAGAGATCGAGAAACAGTTTAATTTAGCCTGCAACATCCCATCCCCAGGCCAGCACTGCCAAGAAGAAAATCCCAGCTTGACAGAATTCCCGTCATCAAGAAAGGAAGAATGGGGTAAACAACCAGCTTCCCCAGTCTTTTGGGGCATTGAACAAAGGACCCACTTAGGTTTTAGCCCACTCAGACTGCCAAGCCAACATGTCTAGAGAAGTCTAGGAGACAGAAATAAGAGGGCAGAGGATATCAATATCAACAATGTAGGAGTGACTGTGGTTCTTATTGGCCTGCTCTGCAAAGGACCCCAATAGCTTCCACCACTAAACAAACCAGCAGCCAACACAGTTGCCATGAACCTCTTCACATCTCATCAGTGAAATTTTTGGCTTACAGGTTTTTGTGTTTGCAGATGTCAGCTGCCTGAGCCATATCCTGCTCTGTTCCTCTCTCTAGTCTGGATCCACACTGGCAGCCAGCCCCTGTCTCTGCAGCTGCATATATGCAAAATGTTAGCCTAGACCCTTGTGGCTGACTCCCACAGCTATGTGAGCTTTCAGGGCTAGCTCCTCCAGCTGTGTGCCTCCCATGTATGCCTATGTTTAGATTCTGTAGTCACAAGAATGCACACTGACAGCCAAGGTCCCTACAGCTGCTGGTGGGCCTGGGCCTGGCCCTGTCTCCTGTCACCAGACTCCACTGCTATTTGTACAACCATGGCAAGACCCTGAGGCCATAAGAGTACACACCTACAACCAAGGACCTCACAATTGCTAAAACAACTGCAATTGGTCCTAGCCTCTGCTGCTGGCCATGACCCTTGCTACTATGTATATATGCAACCAACCTTTGCCTATACATAGGCATGTGGAAATGGTCCTTATGTATGTATGTATCTGGCCACCAACATTTCCTGCCTTGGTCCCTAACTGCTGGACCAGGAATCACCACTTAGAACTCCTAAAGCACTTGCAACCACTGTGTCCCACCTGCAACACTCATGAGGAATTACTCAGTTGTAGGTGTTGTGGACCTCAGTGGCTTGATCCAACAATACAATATGCCTACCTGGATCACAGATGCCACATGCCTCCTTACTTGTCACCCTGCATCAATCACTAGACCTGGGAGCACTGCACTCCAGTGTGCCTCCACCTACAGGTGAAGGACTTTTCTTACCAAAATAGTCTATAAAATCTGGAAGAGGTGACTGCTTCTTCAAAGTGCAGACACCAAAGTTTACAGGGATCATGGAGAATCAGGGAAGCATGACACCACCAAAGGAACACAGTGAAATTCCAGTAACTTACTTCAAAGAAATAGAGATACATGAATTACCTGACAAAGAATTCAAAATAACTGTTATAAAGTTGCTCAGAGAGCTCTGGGAATATAGATAAACATTTTTTTTTTAAAAATCAGGAAAACAAAGAACAAAATAAGACGTTCAACTAAAGGTAGAAAACATAAAGAGAAACCAAACAAATATTGGAGTTGAAGAATACAATGACTGAATTGAAGGATTCATTAGAGAGCTTCAATAGAAGATTTGGCCAAGCAAAAGAAACCATCAATGACTGAAATACACATTAGCTGAGATTATACAATCAGAGAAGCAAAAAGAAAAATAATGAAGAAAAGCAATGGGGCTTATGGGTATCATTAAGGAAAATAATTAATGCATTATTGTAGTCCCAGAATAAGAAGAAAAAGGGAGTATAAAGCTTATTTAATGAAATAATAGCTGAGAATTTGCAAAAACTGGGGAAAGATTTGGACGTCTAAGTTCATGAATCTCATAAGTCCCCAAACAAGTTCAACTCAAAGAGATATTCTTCAATACACATAATAACAAAACTGTCAAAAAATCAAAGACAAAGAGTAAATTATGAAAACAGAAAGAGGAAAGAAGCTTGTCTCTTATAAGGAGACTCCCACAAGGCTATCAGCAGATTTCTTAGCATAAACTTATAGGCCAGTGGAGAGTTGGATGTATATTCAAAGTGCTGAAAGAGAGAAAAAAAAAAAAAAGCCAACAAAGGATACTTTATCCAGCAAAGCTGTCTTTCAGAAATGGAGACATACATACTTTCCCAAACAAACAAAGGCTGAGAGAGTTTATCACCACTAGACATGCTTTATAAGAAATGATGAAAGGAGTTATTTAAGCTAAAATGAAAGTAATATTTAGTAACTATTTAGTAACATGAAAACATGTGAAAATGCCTGGTAGAGGAAAGTATATAGCAAATTCAGAATACTCCTACTATAATATGGTGATAATAATTATTAACACTATAATTAATAATAATTAACAATAATTAACTCTAGTATAAAGCTTAAAGGACTGAAGTAATAAAAATAGCTATAGTTGTGCTAATTTATAAGGAATACACAATATAAAAAGATGTACATTGGGGCATCTGGATGGCTCAGTCAGTTGAGTGTCCAACTTCGGCTCAGGTCACGATCTCATGGTTTGTGAGTTTGAGCCCCACATCTGGCTTTGTGCTTACAGCTCAGAGCCTAGAACCTGCTTCGGATTCTGTGTCCCCCTCTCTCTCTGCCCCACTCTTGCTTGTGCTCTGTCTCTGTCTTTCAAAAATGAATAAACAATTTTTTTTAAAAAGATGTTCATTGTGGCGTCAAGAAATTAAAAGGCAGGGGAAGTAAAAATATAGACTTTTTGTATGCAAGAAAATTAAGTTATTATCAGCTTAAAATAGACTAGTATCTATAATATATTTCATGTAAGCCTCATGGTAACCACAAAGCAAACACCTTAAGAGACACACACAAGAAAAGGAGAAGGGAATCAAAGTATACTACAACATAAAATTATCAATTCACAAACAAAGACAGCAAGAGAGGAAGAAAGAAGGAAAGGAATTACAAAACATCCAGAAAATAATTAACAAGATGACATTAGTCAGTCCTTGCCTATCAATAATTACTTTAAATTTAACTGGATTAAATATCCCAATTGAAAGGCATAGAGTGGTATGCAGATAAGAAAAAAAGGCCCAACTATATGTATCACATAGACTCACTCTAGGTTTAAAGGCACACATAAGTTAAAAGTGAAGGGATGGAAAAAGATATTCTATGCAAATGGAAACCAAATGAGAGCAGGAGTAACTAATATCACACAAAATACTTAGTCAAAAACTGTAACAAGAGATAAAGAAGATAATTATATAGGGATAAAGGAATTGATTCATTATGAGGATATAACAATTGTAAATATATATTCACTTAAGTCAGAGAACCTAAATATATTAAGCAAATTCTAAAAGATCTAAAGGGAGAACTAGAGAACAGTACAATAATAGTAAGGACTCCCAACTTTCCATTTTCACAATGGATAGTTCGTTCAGACAGAAAATCAATAAAGAAACATTGAACTTGAACTACACCTTAGACCAATGGACTAAACAGACATATACAAAACATTCCATCCAACAGCAGCATAATACACGTTTCTAAAGTACACACAAGAACATTCTTCAGAATAGGGTCATATGTTAGATCACAAAACAAGTTTTAGCAAATTTAAAAGATTAAAATCATACCAAATATCTTTCCTGACCACTATGGTAAAAACTTGAAATCAATAACAGGAGAAAAACTAGAAAATTTATAAATGTGGAAATTTAAACAACATACTTCATATGAAAAAAAAATCTTACACATGAAAATAGAACACAACAAAATATACAGTATGCAGCAAAAGCAGTTCTAAGAGGGGAGTGAGTAGTGATAAGTTTCTACATAAAAAAAGAAAAAGAGAAAGATCTTAAACAAGCAGTCTAACTTTATATATCAAGGAACTAGGTAAAGAATTTCAAATTAATCCCAAAATTAGCAGAAGAAAGGAACTAACAAAGATCAGAGCAGAAATAAAAAAAATAAAATGGTGACTAGAAAAACATGAAAAAAGTTCAATGAAACTAAGAGTTGGCTTTTTGGAAAGATCAACAAAACTGACAAACTCTTAAGAAGTTTCAAGAAAGAGAGAAGACAAAATTAAAAGTGAAGGAGGAGACATTACAACAATTGCCACAGAAATATGATCATAATCATTAAAAACCACTATGAGCAATAATTCTCCAACAAATTGGACAACCTGGAAAAAACTGATAAATTCCTAAAACATACGACATACTAAGACTGAATTATGAAGAAATAGAAAATCTCAACAAGCCAATAACAAATTAGCAGACTAAATCAGTTTTCAAAAATCTCCCAGTGAAGAAAAATTCAGGGCCAGAAGGCTTCACAGGTGAATTCTAACATACATCTACAGAAGAATTAATACCAATCTTTCTCAGACTCCAAAAAAATTGAAGAGACTCTCAAACTCACATAATGAGTCCAGACTTCCTCTTGTAGCAAAGCCAGACAGGCTACTGTAAGAAAAGTAAAGCATACCCAGCATATTTCACAATTTGATTGAATCGTTTTGGAATCCCCCTCTATTAGGTACTGATTTATGTCCCACCAAAATTCATATGTCGAAGTCATAATCCCTAGTACCTCAGAATGTAACTGTATTTGGAGATAAGGCCTTTAAAAAAGTAAATTAAATAAAATGTGGTCAAATGCATGGGCCCTAATTCAATGTCTAGAGCCCTTATAAGGGGAGTTCTGGACATAGGCACAAAAGATCAAGGGGTGATTATGCAAAGAAACAGTGAGAATGCAGTTATCTGCCAGCCATGGAGAGAGAACCTCAGAAGAAACCAAACCTTCCAATACCTTGATCTTGGACTCTGAGCTTCCAGAACTGTGAGAAAATTAATTTCTGTTGTTTAAGCCAAAAAACAAAAAAACCAAAAAAAAACAAAAAAAAAAAGAAAAGAAAAATCCCTCCAGTTGTTGGTTGTTATTATCTTGTTCTTAATGTTAGTCTTGGAATGTTGGTGACTTGTTATTCAATTTTCCCGCTCCACCCCTAGCTTTCAGCACAGCCTGTATTCCTGTGACATGGAGTTTCTCCACACTCTTGTGTCTCCCTCAACATTAGACTGCTGCTGTTGTTTCTCCATCCATGGCTTATGGGGAAGGAGAATTCTCCTTATTATACTCTTTAACCTGTTCCAGACTCGATTTTAAGCAGTCCCTGAATGCTGACCCTCAGAGATGAGAATTTCTGTTTTTCTGCACTTTGTTCCTACTCAGAGTGTAGAGCACAAGCAGTTATCCAGCCCTTCCTGCAATGGTAGCTGATCTTTCCTGTGTATTGGTAAAGGATCCTGATCAGGAGTAGGTTTACTGCCCGTCTTCCAATGGCATACTTTTTTAAAAAATGACTTCTGCCAGTGCCAGTGTAACCAGCAATCAAGACTAAAACCAGAAAGGGAAAATTTCCTACACTTTTTCTTGGGGCAGATAGCTTGCCTATCAAAAGCAAGTCCATTTCCTAGGAGTGAGCAAGTTTCCTGCCCTTCCTGCAGTGACAGACACTTCCTTCTGTAAATCAGATGAAGTTTGAGGTATGAGTAGGTTTCAGGTCTGCCTTCTAGCAGCCACCAATCTCTGCCTTTTATTCATCCAGAGCTCAGAGTACAAATAAAATTCTCTACCCTTAAATCTTGCCACGTCCTTTGTACCTGCATCACTAAGGTAGACTAATAAACTAAAGATGCATGTTTCAATCCCTAGATCAACTACTACTGGGGAAAAATAAGTAAGAGTGATAGCTAGAAAGCCAATAGAGAGATTACAATAGAATAGTAAAAAAAATAATAATAATTTCATCCATTCTGCCTCAGTCTATCTCCTTGGCCTAGGCTGCTCACCATGTTTCTGGCACTATTCTGGTACTAAGAATGTAAACACTGTCCACTGCCACCATGCCTTACCTCACATTGTTCCATCTTTTCCTAGAGGCAAATGTTTCAGCAGGGCTTCCATTGTACTTGATAAGCTTGGGACTTCAGCAACTCCAGAGTCCCTGTAAGACTTGATTATACCCATAGAAGCTCTGTCTTTTCCTAGAAATGCCCAGAGAATAACACATATATAAGTATAGAGGTGGGGGTGATTTCCCTTGGGACAAGCTTCAAACAATAAGAGACAGGATAGTGGATAAACTGATAGATAAATTGCTCTTTTTCCTTGGCAGTGCACTGACCTCAGATAAAATTCTCTGTAACGTTCTTCTTTGGGGGAAAAAAAGAAGCTGTGTTTCTTAAAAAACTGTTCAGCTTAGTAATTCACCTTTTTGTATTTGCTTTTCTCTTTTTCTCTGTCTCACTTTCAATTTCCTTTATTTTTGCTTTCTTGGAATGTATCTTCTAATAAAACATTAGCACAGAATCTTTGCTTCAGGTTCTGTTTTCTAGGGAAATTGGGCCGAGACATAGAACCTAATAGAGTAATAGGGAAAGAATGAAAGCATGAGGTTAAAAAGTTCAAGGGAAAAAAGTGATTTTAGGGAGTGGTCTGTCATAGACTCTGGGTCTGGAATTCTCTCTTGTCTAGCAAGAGAAGGGACACAGGATTGAAATGCAAGAGAGGCTAATGTCTGGGAGGAGACAAGAGCCCCAGTAAGGGTCCTTGCTCCGTTTTTATTAGAAGGCTTACAAGTGTGATGGACGTGCACAAAGAGACAATGAAATCATGAACATTAATTCATGGGCGTGGGGAAAAGGGGGTTTTGAAGATATGCGGTGTTAGGGGTTTGGGTCAACACAAAACAAAATCCTAGCGCTGGGCAGATGGTTGTCTACAGCAGACCTGAGGTGCCACCTCTGCCACCTCTGTTTACCTAAACTGGCCTAAGGGACAAGACAGACAGAGCATGCTAGGGTACAGTCAACAAGGCACCTTTCTTTTGCTAATTAGCTCCACTCTGGGCAACTTCAACCTGCTGTGATCTATAGCTCTGTTTATGTGTTTACCTGTTTTGCTCCTTCCTTCCTGTGAAAGCAGCTTTCTCCTATTTTACTAAATTGGGCGCATTTCTGCCCTGAATACCTACTCTTGTTTACCTCGTTTTGTATGCTTCCATCCTGAGATTTCCTATTCCTATACTTTTGTCCTATACTGGGGGCCTTTGCCCTGGTTACCTAATCTTGTTTACCTAATCTTGGATGGGTACATCTTGTGGCTTTCTATTTCTTTACGCCTTGTTAACCCATTGGTGCAAGCTCAGGGAATTCCTAAGGTTATTCCCCATAGTGGTCAACTAAGTCAAATTTGCCTATTAAGAATTTGTATAAAGATAAGATGTAACATTAGATTTGTCAATGTGAAAGTCATTTATGATCTTAGTCAATTCAATTCAGGAAGATTATAATCATTTGTGGCTGTAAAATAAAACCAACTATCACTATAGCCTTCAGTACATACTTAAAAAAATTTTTTTAATGTTTATTTATTTATTTATTTTTTGAGAGAGAGAGAGAGAGAGAGAGAGAGAGAACACGGGGGAGGGTCAGAGAGAGAGGGAGACACAGAATCTGAAGCAGGCTCCAGGCTCCAAGCTGTCAGCACAGAGCCTGATGCGGGGCTCGAACCCACAAACCCTGAGATCATGACCTGAGCTAAAGTCAGATGCTTAACCAACTGAGCCACCCAGGTGCCCCCAGTACATACTTTTTTGTTTTCAATTAGCTCCATTCATATACAGGATTAAATTGTTAGAGTGCCTTCCTGTTAAATGATCCCTTTAGTGTTAAATGTTCTTACCTTTTAAGTGAATAACAATGCTTCATTGAATTTTATTGTTTTGGCAAAAACCAAGTAGTGTTATTAGATATACCTAATTTATGTATGCCTAAGAAATGTTGCCTTAACTTGCTTTGAAGTTATTTCTACAACATCAGAACTTTGTATGACATAGACCAAATATTTTTAGCTTAAATAGAATCTTCCAAAGGAAAAAAAAAAAGCAGCTGTTGACTAGATTGCTGACCAGAATTAAAAATTTAGCATATTGCATTCTCAAATTCGTACCGAGAAACCAGTTATTGATTGGGTTTTTAAAAGTAAGACCATTTTAATTGGCTACCAAAAAAATGTTCACATTCCAGCCAACATATACTTTTGGTTAGCTATCTCTATGTAATCAGAAAGACAGAAAGATGGGAGGCCTGAGTGGCTTACTAGGTTAAGTATGTGACTCTTGGTTTCAGCTCAGGTCATGATCTCATGTTTCATGAGTTCAAGTCCCGCATTGGGCTCTGCACTGACAGTGCAGAGCCTACTTGGGATTCTTTCTTTCCCTCTCTCTCTGCCCCTCCACCACCTCTCTCTCAAAGTAAACAACCTTAAAAAAATACAGAAAGTGGTAGTGGCTTTATTACACAGAACAAACAATTCAGTTCTGCACTTTAATTAAGAAAATAAAGTGTAAGTAAGGCTAAGTTATGAGAGTTATGCAAAAGCTTGTACATTTATCTCTAGGATCCAAAAATAACCAACTAAATATTACAGCTCTGTATAATGGAGTGAAGTATTTACCCAGGGGATTTGCAGTCAAGTACACGTGATGAGGCCTTTCCTTTTCCAACCACTGCTACTCCTTAGAGTGTACACCCATTCTTTCTGTTTTGGAGGTTAGGAAGATTATGAATTTCTAAGCCAGTGAAAGATAGAGACATATAGACATATAAATGGTATAAGAACATGTAAAACTAATCAATGGTGCTAACAGCAAGTTGTTCCTTTGGATAGGATGGAGGGTGTTTACTAGAAAGAAGTGTGTGGGAATTTTTTGGAGTGATGGAAATATTCTTTATCTTATTTTAGATAATGGCTACTTGGGTATATACAATTGTCAAAACTCATTGAACTCATCACTTGACAGCTATACATTTTTTCTGTGTTAACTAGACCAGTTAAAAGGGATCTTTTTTGTCTTTGAATTTCTGATACATCAATGTTGTTTTGTTTTGTTTTGTTTTGTTTTGGAATGTGTCAAATGCTTTTACTGATGATTATGCCTCTTCTTTCTTTCTGCAATATTTAAGTGGTTATTTTTGTTACAGTCTATTTCATTAACTTTTAAAGCCTTATTATTCTCACTGGGCTTCCTACCATACTCCCCATTTTCTCCCCACCATGCTGAAAATAAGGGTGCTCTCTTACCTAGAAACAATTCGTCAGAGCAGTAGCTTCCATGTACCATACAGCCTGTGACTGTCAATAATTTACAAGCTCTTCAAATGTACTGGAACTGAACCTACATACTGGCTCTTTCTTGACTCCTCTATCTGTGGCGAGGCCTCTTCATGGGTTTCTAAAATCTTAATTCTTTTGGGACCCCATAAACCTCTTGCTTATCATTAGGTGTATATCTTGCCTCAAACTATTTAGATCTAGCTGTGAGCCTGAACTGAGCTTCCTCTCCAGTTTAGCAAAACATCACCTTCATTTTTACCAAAGTAACTTATTGTTCAATCTTCCCCCTCATTCCTGAAGCACTAGCATATAAAGCATATATTTTCTCTTTGAGAAACTGACCCCTCCCTTGGATACATCTTCTCTGCACAGAATGAAATAAATGAGTATGGAGAGAACATTACCCTTTGAATTTACCTGTGAGAGTTAGATTTTTCTGTAGGTAACAAACTAGCTTGTCTCAGTCTTTATCATTTTGTATACAAGTAATACAATAAAGAGACTAAATACTTTTTCTTTCTTTTATCTGGAAGTCTACACTATTATAACTGAAAGTAGTCCTTTTCTATGGTAATCATGAGAGCTGTTTAAAGTATTCCAGTTCTCCTTGTAGGCATGAGGCAGAAATGTACTTGCATGCTGTGTTGAAGTTGGTCACAGCTGTGTAACTTTCTTTGGCCAATGAAATGTGAGCTGAAGTAATATGAAATGTTTTTAGCTATAGTGTTCTCTTTCCCTTTACCATGGTGACAGGCAGTATTCCCCATAGTGACCATTTCATCAGTCTCTGTAACAGGAGGAGAAAGTGAACAGGTGGCATGATGTACATATAGAGTCAGAAATATTATTGCTTTAAGCTCTAAGGTTTTTGAGTTTATTGCTTACCACAACATTATCTAGAGTCATCCTAACCAATCAGATTTCTTTTAGTGATTTTATATCAGTCTTATACCATTCCATTTTTCTCATACCATTCCATTTTCTCATACCATTGCTTTTTTTTCATTCTGATATTGCTCTGGATAATTTCAGTCATTGATGAGAATTACTCCTGCACCTTTCCCCTCTGATTAACTACATACTGAGTAACATTTCTCAGTGCATTCTCTCAGTCACCTCAAAGCAATGATCAATATATGCCCTAATTCCTGCCTAACATTAAGAAACAAGAATGAAAATCAATAATTGCATTCATAATATCATCACAGGTATGCAGTGGGAATTCTGCATATTAGCTCCATTGTCCTTCCTCCTCTGGGAAAAAAAAGTTTCTCTAGCATATTAAGTAGCATTCACTTAAATTCCCAGGTCCTTTTGGGTGTCTTCTTTGGAGATGGCTGATACATTATTGAAGTTCTTCACCTCAGAGGGCTGAAACTCATATTTCCAAATTCTCTGAATTCTGGATGTGTAGTAAAATGATCACTTCCAAAGTACCTGAGAAATGGTGTGTGTCTTATGATCCCATATTGTATAAACCTGTTCCTTACCAGTGAAGTTATTAGACATGACTAATATTTTCTGTAGATTTTGGGCATAAATTTCTAAAGGCAGGAAGCTAACACAGAATATTCCATAAAGCTATGACTCTGAATTCTTTTGCAGGAATCTGCCCTATTTCATTCAATGCAGTGGGCACAGGTTCACACTGGGTCAAACCTTTAGGCTGTTTTTTTCTAAAGTTCTTTAACTTCCCGTAGAGCTAAAAGTCCCATTTTGCTCTCAAAACTGCTCTTCAAGTGGGAGCAGTGAAATGTTCAGCCCACAATTTTTAATAAGTTCTAGTGAGTTCTTTAGAGAATAACTGGCCCCTGGGAACCCTTAATCTTCCCATTTATTGCCTCTCTTTATCAGCTTCCCATAGCCCATCATATAATGGCTATTTGCTTAATGTAGAACACATGACAAGTGTTAGAAGCGATGCTTTGGAGTCAGCTCAAAAAGCAATTAAAATATCCTCTTACAAGTTTTACCCACCTTTGGAGTCCCAAATTTCCTTGACCTCTCCCATCAGAGTAGTTATATTTTCCTACACATGAGAAGAGTGGAATAAGTCATTTTCATCTTTGTTCTTGATCTATAAATAATTTTAAACTACTTATGAAATAGATTATTGTCATTGCCAACTTTAAAATGTAATTAGGGGGCGCCTGGGTGGCGCAGTCGGTTAAGCGTCCGACTTCAGCCAGGTCACGATGTCGCGGTCCGTGAGTTGGAGCCCCGCGTCGGGCTCTGGGCTGATGGCTCAGAGCCTGGAGCCTGTTTCCGATTCTGTGTCTCCCTCTCTCTCTGCCCCTCGCCCGTTCATGCTCTGTCTCTCTCTGTCCCAAAAATAAATAAACGTTGAAAAAAAATTAAAAAAAAAATGTAATTAGTATGTTTTGTCCTTGTCAAAAATGGCCTATTGTAGAGCCATAAATTGTTTCTCTTTACAGTGAAAAGAATTTCCTTCAAATTCTGATTAAGTACTACCTATTTCTTATAAATGATTTAGCACTATAGACAAATACACTGAAGAAAGATGAAATTCTACCACTTACAGATACAATCTATTAACATTTTGAAACATCTATTATATGCTTATTTTCAAATATGTAGTTTTATACACATATATATGTATATATACATGCAAGTAGATGAATAGATATAAACAACTATTTTTGTTTCACTGTTTTATGAGAAGGTAAGACATTTTAGTAATGATTGTGACATAGTCTGAGGTCATGAAGCAGTCAAAATTAGCATTGACAATATGTGCCAAAAATGGTATCCTCAGCAAATTCTTCTTACCATTTGCTTTGATTGTCCATTGACAAGACTTTCTTGGTTCTGTTTTATGGCACTAACTTTTTAGTCTCCCAGAGGATTCTATGAGCCTTAAATCTCTTTCCAATAATTATGTATTTTTCTATTTAAACTAATCACAGCAAGTTTTTCTTGTAACCAATAAAACTTATTTATAATTATTTACTTTGCTTGTACTTTCTAAGTTTGCTTCTGTTCTGTTCTGGCTTCTCAGTTTGTTAGAATGGGAAAACCTGGAAAGAACAGGTAAATACTTAAGAACTCTTTTTTCTCACACATATTGCATTTTTCTAATTTTATTTGCTGTCACTAACACAGCACATAGTTAGCAATATCCCAAAACTCTATTTCATGTTCAGCTCCTACTAACTAGTTCATGTTCTTTTAATTACCCAGAACATCCAAACCACAAAACATTTTCTATTATAAAAAGACCAAAAAATGAAACAAGAAAAGTCAGATAGCTACTACCTAAGAGAGTACCATTAAAGATACTTTACATATGATGTCTTCTAATAACTTTGTGAGATAGAAATTATGTTATTTATTTCACAAATGAGAATATGAAACAGGGATGATTTGCTGAGACTCACAGATATATGACAACGCCAGAATGTAAACTAGAGTTTTCTGACCCTACTTCATTGTAATTTAAACTATGTAACCTTTTTCTTTTAAATTTTGCAAACATATTTAATTTTGCTTCCCCTTAACAAGGCACAAGTCAAAAATTAAAGAGTGTGCATATAAATATATAACAAAGGGAAATCCTATAACCCCTTTTCTAATTCACTGTTATTATTAGCAATAAAATCATCAGTACATCTTACAGGACTAAGTATTACTTTAGGACCAGTTTTATGCTCTAAAATGGCCAAGAAATTTCAGATCAGAGTTAATAGGGGTCAAGACTGGCTGCAGGCCTGCTCCTTTGAAAACTATTACAATTTTTAAGACAGTGATATCAAACCATCAAACCAAGCATGGGTCCCTTCAAAGCCCGAGAACTTGTATGACTAGTTGTACACTCATGAAGCCCTGATAAATTTGCTCCCAAATAATATAATTTGGGTTACTAATTGAATGAATACATTATACACACACACACACACACACACACACACACACACACACACACATATGTATATGTTACAAATTGATAATTGTTAAAGCTCAATGAAAAAATGGGGGTATTATACTATCCTTTCTACTTTGTATATGATTAGAATTTCTATAGAAAAAAGATAAAAAAGGGTGTATTGAAAATATTGAACCCAGAAACACTCAGGTATATGGAAGACTAAAAATGTACACATAAGCAATACAGAAAATAACAAAAAAATAAGTAATTAGAAGATGATAAATGTGAAAGATAGATAAAAAATATCTTGATACACATAAATGTTCACAGGAATAGAACAAAACAGAATTATTCAAAAAAATAATTATTATTCTTCCATAGGAATATAAAAGAATATGTCCTGAAACGGAAATATTTGAAAATGTGGATCAAGAGAAGACCCTCTGTATGAAGACAAAAAATGACAGCAAGATTGGCATGTAAGTATATATAGGTAAATTTGCTGAAATATAATAAATAAGAAATCCTAAAGAAATCCAAGTTGAAAAACCACTAACGTAATCTATAAATGAGAAAAACTGAGACTGGCCTCAGATTTCTCCTTAATAAGATTTTATGAAAGAAGATTATATAAAACACATCTTCAACATTCTGGATCAAAGAGAATATGGTGCAAAAATTTCTTTCAAGTAAAAAATAGCAAACAAGTATTTAGGCCTTTAAAAATCCAAGGAATACAACACATTTAAGTGCTTCTTGAAAACAAACAAAACCTTTCTTGATAATAAAAACTAGCCAATCAAGAAATGGCAAACTAGGAAATAGGAAAACTATGGTAAAAGCATGGATTATGAATATTGAATGTTAAAATGCAGAATAAAGATTAAAAAAAGACTTATAGTTACAAAAAATTGACAAAATCTTGCTAACACTGAAAAGAGTTTCTAATAAACCTCCAGTATTTATAGTTTAGGTGAGCTGGACAAAGTGCATATAACCTCATATTTCATTGTAGGAAGTGAATACCCTAAGTGTCTAAAGCTAAAATTTGTAACCAGGAAGAAAAAAAAACACATATGTTTCCTTATTTCTTCATGTCTTTATATTAAAGATGTCTTTTCTAAGGTAAATTTTTGTTTCGTTTTTAAGAAGAAATATAAATAATAGATACATCTTTTAAAAGAGTCAAAGATACTGAAAATAAACTAGCAACAACATTCAATATTCCACCTTCTGCAACTAGCCTTTGACAACATTTGGTGAATATCACCCCAATCAACCCTTCATAGGTATGCAGAGCATGGTCACAATGACAGAGAAGTGAAGAGATAGCAAGTTTGGCAGGATTCATTGTTCTCAACTGGATTATTTCTCAATATTCCCATTGCAACTAAACTAGAAAAGATAAATGTTATAAACTTTCACTGTTGGTGGGAATGAAAACTGGTGCAGCCACTCTGGAAAACACTATGGAGTTTCCTCAGAAAATTAAAAATAGAACTACTCTCTAATTCAGTGATTGCACTACTAGGTATTTACCCAAAAGATACAAAAATACTAATTTGAAAGGATACATGCACCTCAATGTTTATAGCAGCATTACCAACAATAGACAAACTATGGAAAGAGGCCAAATGTCCATCAACTGTTGAATGGAATGAAGATGTGGTATATATGTACAATGGAATATTACTCAGCCATTAAGAAGAATGAAATCTTGGCATTTGATTGTTGTTTGAGCCTTTGCTTTCTCTCCTTCCTTGATAGATGTAGGTTGTCAATTGTGACTTGGAATCTGCCCCTTTTTCTAACCCTAACATACATCTTTAACTCTAAAAGGTATGGAATAAAAAATCCATCAATCACAAAATAAAAATTTAAATAGATATAATTGTGAGTTTGTAGTGATACCACAGTCATATTATCACATCTGCTTCTGCTCTGAGAGACAGTAAGATCTTCAAATTTTCTTTTTTTTTAAATCTTCAAATTTTCACAGGCATTTTTCTTCTAATGGATATATTCTCAAGAAACATTATCATTAAACATATTATAAAAAGACTGTCAAAATCTGCCAGTATTTCCCACCCCAAACTAACATTTTATCACATATCTTTTATTTGCAAGACCTAGGAAATACATGTTTTCTGGTCATTCTCCATGCCAGGAGAAAAATACATATTTCAAAATATGATCAGAGTGTGATAATATAGTATAGCAAAAACATCAGAAACTAAAAACTAAAAGAGCAGACATTAAGTGCAAGCTTTACTACTTTCTAGTTTTTGGAGTCACCTGGAATTGATTCAAGTGTTCTGTTAATGGTCAGGCAATCTGTTGGGGAAAGAGGGACTGTCATATTTAAACTAGCCTTGAAGCCCATCTCCTGCTTCTCTCCTTTTCTTCTGATCTTCTTATCATGTATGCAGGAATTGATACTCAGGTCCTTGAACACATTCCTTAGCTGTGCGATCTGGACACATCATCCCTATATGCTTCCTTGTTCTTTTTCTGTTCTAATTTAAGACACTTGAATGTGACTTTTATCCTATTCCCAATTCACAGGCAGTCATTCCTGATGCACTTGCAGGATTTGGTGTCATCTTTGGTCACTTCCTAATTTCTACTTTTGGCCATGATTCGTGTTCTTAGTTACTCCATTATCTGTATCAATTATGGCCAATATGGAAGTCTATCAAAAGAAAACTAACTTGCAAATTTTAATTAATATATTCTTGGGTTGGAAGAAAAAAGGTTTTATTCCCCTGTATATCCTATTACACCTCTTTACTGATGATGATATTTAATATAAGTTTGATATCTTTGATATATTAAAAATGAATTAAACATATAGTTAATCAAAAAAGCCAGTAGACCATAGACAGGGAGTACTGCAAATGCTTCTGTGTCCATTAATATTCAGGAAAGCAAAATGAGGACAGAGTCAACGTAAAGCCATATGCTGCTGATGAGACAACCACCCTGAATCCCTCACACAGACAAAAGTGTATTGGTGTCAGATAAAATCTCTTTGCATTTATTCTCCCAGAGCACCGAGCTGAGAGAAATGAAAGGATTCTAATCCAAGGGCTCTACCAGGAATGAATTATTCATTGTACATACTGATTAATTTATGTTTATTATAAATCATGGATACGTGGTCTCACAGTAACATTGATTTGTGTGATGATCTGCAAGATGGAGCTCCTGTAATTCATGTGTTTAATAACTGTCCTTGATTAGCTGAAGATTCGTTTTTATGAGGTAAAGGAAGTAAATATGATCAAAGCAAACTCCCAAAACACTAAGGTTTTATTTCTAAAAAGAAACTTGAAGGTATTTGGAGCACTGAGACTAAACTCAACCATATATGTTCATTCAAACATTGGTACTCAATATAGATGAGGTTGTCTAAATTTTAAAGTCACAACAAAAGTATGTCACACAAATTTTACAGATAATTGTAATGGGCAGCTTGTTTTACAAAACATATTTGTTTATTCCAATTAAACGTAATGGAATGTTAGGTTTCCATGCAGGATTGGGTGGGAGAATTCGTATGCAAAAATCTATATGGTTTAAATGGCTAAAGCAAAACTGATAAAGGGAAGTACACACCTTTAAGTTTATGGATAATTTTTCACTGCTAACTATTGACAAAATGGACAAAATCTATCATTTTATTGGTGACCTATCATAGAACTTTAATGCATTAATTTTCTAGGGCTGTCTTTTTTTTTTTTAATTTTTTTTCAACGTTTATTTATTTTTGGGACAGAGAGAGACAGAGCATGAATGGGGGAGGGGCAGAGAGAGAGGGAGACACAGAATCGGAAACAGGCTGCAGGCTCTGAGCCATCAGCCCAGAGCCTGACGCGGGGCTCGAACTCAGGGACCGCGAGATCGTGACCTGGCTGAAGTTGGACGCTTAACCAACTGCGCCACCCAGGTGCCCCTAGGGCTGTCTTAACAAAGTATCACACACTTAACAACAGAAACTTATTTGTGCACAATTCTAGAGGCTCAAAATTTGAAATCAGCCTATCAGTAGGGTCTGTGAACTTTTTCATTGGTTTGTCAGTGAATGTCTTCCCCCTAGGTCTTCACATGGTCTTTCCTCTTATGTTTGTCTGTGTACAAATGTTTTCTTCTTTCAAGGACACCTGTCATATTAGATTGGAGTCCACTCTAAGACCTCATTTTAACTTAATTACCTCTTTAAAAACTTGGTATTTACAAATAGTCACATTCTGAGGTACTGGGGATAAGAACTTCAACATATTAATTTTGAGAAACACAATTCAGTCCATTACATTCTTTTTACAAAAAGCTTTATTTCCTTTGAGAATAGCCTATTTAATTTGAAAGGATCTGGGTTTACTTGTATGAAAATAACTAAACTCTGAGATTGGAAAAGTGAAAAATCATTTGGAATCTGCCTTCAATAGGATTACTTTGTAGTAAGAAAAATAGGTTTGTGGATTACTAAGTCATATTAATTTAATTTAATTTAATTGTTTAATTTTGTTAATGTATATTTATTTTTGAGAGGAAAAGAGACAGAGCATGAGTGGTGGAGGGGCAGAGAGAGAGTGGCAGACACAGAATCCGAAGCAGGCTTCAGGCTCTGAGCTGTCAGCACAGAACCTGACTCAGGGATCGAACCCACGAATGGTGAGATCATGACTGGGGCCGAAGTCGGACACTTAACCGACTGAGCCACCCAGGTGCCCCCAAATCATATTAATTTTAAAATAGAAGATCATAAGAGGTAGAGACATTTTGATAAGGGTTTATTATTTTAAGAACAAGCTTTTATAGGAATGCATCACATGTAATTAATATTTACTAGCTTTCTAAGAAATTTAGTATTTCTGGGTAGCTAAGGAAGAACTTTGAAGATGAGGGAAACTGCAAAAGAAGAATAGTAGAAAGAAGTTTTAACAACTTGCAATATGCTTAGGTATAACTGCATTCCATTATGCAATTGGAGAAATATCAATAAATGAGGCAAAGGGGTATAGGAAGCCTTCCATGGAAAACATTTCAAAATAATTATGCTGCGTGAAAGATAAAAGTCAAACAATGACAAGAAAGAACTCTATTCTATTATTTGATTTTATAAAATTCTACAAAATGGAAATTGATTTATAAGGAATGAGGAAATTGGTGGGAGAGGTCACACACACATAATCAGTTCCTTGGTTATGATGAAGTTTCACAGATATCTGCATATGTCAAAACTCATTAAACTTTCTACGTTAAATAAGGATAGTTTTGGGGCGCCTAGGTGGTTCAGTCGGTTAAGCGACTTGGGCTCAGGTCACGATCACGGTTTGTGAGTTTGAGCACCGCATTGGGTTCTGTGCTGACAGCTCAGAGCCTGGAGCCTGCTTCAGATTCTGTGTCTCCCTCTCTCTCTGCTGTTGCCCCACTCATGCTTTGTCTCTATCTTTCAAAAATAAATAAATATAAAAAATAAATAAATAAGTACAGTTTTGCATATGTACATTATACACCAATAAAACTGTTGAAAGAAAAACAATTAAAGAGGAAAAGGAATTATGTTGTTGCCATTTAAAATGATAACATTTGAGGGCACCTGGGTGGCTCAGTCAGTTAAATGTTCAACTCTTGGTCTGGGCTCAGGTCCTGATCTCACGGTTAATGGGATCAAACCTCGCATTGGGCTCTGTGCTGACAGTGCAGAGCCTGCTTGAATTTCCTCTCTCCCTGTCTCTCTAACCCTCTTCTGCCTGTGCTCTCTCTCTCTCTCTCTAAAAATAAATGAATAAACATTAAAAAAAGATATCGGGGCACCTGGATGGCTCAGTCGGTTAAGCGACCGACTTCAGCTTAGGCCATGATCTCAGTTTGTGAGTTTGAGCCCCGCATCATGCTCTGTGTTGACTCCTCAAAGCCTGGAGCCTGCTTCAGATTCTGTGTCTTCCTCTCTCTCTGCCCCGCTCACCCTCTCCGTCTCTCAAAACTGAGTAAATGTTAAAAAAAAAAAAAGATATCATTTGTATGATATTCATAAGATGTGTCATTATTCTTGAAAATGTCTCTACTATTTTAACTTTGCTAAACTTTTAGCGGGAACTGATGTTAGATTTTTTAAAATTATTTTTCTGCATGGATTGGATGATAATATTTTTATTATTTAGTATATTAATATGGGAATACACTTTAATTAATATTTTACTTTTATAGCAGTTTTATGTTCACAGTAAAATTGAGGGGAAGGTATACCCAAATACCTGCTACCTCCACACAGGCAGAGCCTCCCCCATTATCAATACCCGCATCAGAGTGCTACATCTGTTGCAGTTGATGAGTGTACATTAACACATCATAATCACCCAATGTCCATAGTTCACATTATGGTTCACTCTTGGTTTTTATATTATATGGGTGTGGAGAAACATATAATGACATGTATTTATCATCATGGTATTAGAGTATTTTCATTGTCCTAAAATTCCTCTGCTCTCCACCTACTAATTTCTCTGTCCCAACTCCCAATCCTTGACAACTATGATCCTTTTTATTACCTCCATTGTTTTGCCTTTTCTAGAATGTCATTTAGTTGGAATCATACAGTGTATATACTCTTAAAATTGACTTCTTTCAATTAGTAACATGCATTTAAGATTCCTCCATGTCTTTCCATAATTTGATAATTCACTTCTTTTTAGTGCTGAGTAATATTCCATTGTTTGGATATACCACATTTATATACCAGTTCACCTACTGAAAGGACATCTTGGTTGCTACCAAATTTGGCAGTTATGAATAAAGCTGCTATACATATCTATATGAGGTTTTGTGTGAGCAGAAGGTTTCAACTGTTTCAGGTAAATACCAAAAAGTGTGATTGCCAAGCCATATGGTAAAAGTATGTTTTGTTTTGTAAGAAACTACAAAACTGCCTTTCAAACTTGCTATAACATTTTGTATTCCTATCATAAATAAATGAGAGTTCAAGTTGTACATTCTTGCTAGCATTTGGTGTTGTCCATGTTTCAAATTTTGGCTCTTCTGATAGATGCGTAGTGGTGTTTATAGTTTTCATTTGCATTTCCCTGATCTGATGACATATGATGTGGAACATCTTTTCATATGCTTTTTTGTCTTCTTTTTTTTTCTTTTTTGTGAGATGTCTTTTAAGAACCTTGGTTCATATTTAAATTGGGTTTTTTATATTTTTTGTTGTTGAGCTCTATGAAAGCTTTTTAAAAATTATTTTGGGTAATGGTCCTCTATCAGATATGTCTTTTGTAAATATTTTCTGTCAGTCTATGACAGAAGTGGAAGTTCTTAATTTTAATGAAGTCAATTTATGCATTATTTCTTGCATGTATCGTGCTCTTGGTATTTTATCTGGAAAATCATCACCTTGCTCATGGTCATCTAGGTTTTTTCTTATGTTGTTTTCTAAGAGTTTTATGGTTTCACATTTTTATTTAGGTCTACAACCCATTTGAAGTTAATTTTTGTGAAGAGTTTAAACTCTAGATTCATTTTTGGGGGGAGTGGATGTCCAGTTGTTTCAGCACCATTTGTTGAAAGGACTATCAATATCGAGGACTTATTAAAAATATTTACTTATATGCAATGTTTTTCTTATACAAGATTTACTGTATATTTAATATTTCAATTTACTCCCTACCTGGGGTTGATTTTTATGTATAGCACAATTTTCAGAATAAGACTTAGTTTTTCATTATGGTTTTTATTGACTGGCACCAGTTTTTCCCAAGATAAAGTAAAATTGAAATCATTGTTAATATTGTTATTGTTGAAATAGACAACTTTATTTTATATTATTTTTTAAAATTTATTTATTTATTTTGAGAGAGACAGAGCATGATTAGGGGAGGGGCAGAGAGAAAGGGGGGAGAGAGAGAGAGGGAGGGAGAGAGAGAGACAGAGACAGAGACAGAGAATCCTAAGCAAGCTCAACACTATCAGCGAGAAGCCCAGTGCGGGGCTCGAACTCACAAACTGCGAGATCATTACCTGAGCCAAAACAATGAGTTGGATGCTTAACCAACCGAGACACCCAGGTGCCCCTGGATACATTGATTTTAATTTTTATGTGGAAATACAAAGCAAAAAAAAAATAGCCAAGATACTCTTGAAAATGAAAATTTTCTTGTACTTATATTATGGAATATAAAGTCTTATTAAAAAGCAATACCATTAAAGACAACACTGTCCTGGCATAAAGACAGACAATAGATGATTGAAACAGAATAGAGAACTTAGGTACAGACAACACAGACATACATATGAACACTTGATTTTATGACAAAGTGGCACTGCAGATCAACAGTTTATAAGCATGCTTCATAAAACTGGAAGAAAGTCCTTATAGCTCCAGTTTGTTTTGTAAAACACTAGATCTCTATAGAATGTAGCATAATTATCACATCTTTACCACTACATTTTGACTGTAGTGAACAATCACAGGGCAGCACTGAAGATTTAGTATTTTTTTAATGTTTATTTATTTATTTTTGAGAGAGAGAGAGCATGTGTATATGCACGCAAAGAGGGAAGAGGCAGAGAAAGAAAGAGAATCTTAAGCAGGCTCCTCACTGTCAGAGCAGAGCCTGCCACGAGGCTCAAACTCATGAACCGGGAAATCATGAACTGAGCAGAAATCAAGATTCGGAAGCTTAACTGACTGAGCCACCCAGGAGACCCTAAAGATGTAACATTTTGATTAAGTTGTCTAGGATATGAGAGAGTTGAATATGTTTATGGGCTATTTTTCAACAAGTAGATTTATAGAAAATGGTTCATGGATCAGGAAATTCAGAGACAATAAGTGGATTTTATGATTTATGAGATTGCAACATATTTCTGGTCAGAGAAGAAGACTAAGAACGATACAAAGAATAAAAATGCATAATGAGCACTTTAAAAAATGTATTTGAGAATACAGTTTCAAAATTATCACTAAGGAGGAGGCATGTAACATCAGAGAGGTTTAATATTAAGATTATGTTCACTTCAGCTAATAAAACAGAAGAAGAATCTTTATACCACATGGAATACAACAGTATATAAATGCTAAATTACATGTTTTTGTATGGTAGTTCTTTAGTATTTTTATTAAAGTACTGTAAAGTTAATTTAACAGAAAAAAATAGTGTGCTTGTAATATTCACCACAAAATGCAATGCTATGGTCTTTTGAAGGAAACCACAAGTGACCACAAAGGAAATCACAAGTGAAAAAATGAACATAAATACTTTAAAATATAAAATTAGCCTTTTGAGGGGCTCCTGGGTGGCTTAGTCAGTTGGGTGACTGACCTCGGCTTGGGTCATGATCTCACGGTTCGTGGGTTCAAGCCCCGCATCGGGCTCTGTGCTGACAGCTCAAAGCCTGGAGCCTGCTTCCAATTCTGTGTCTCCCTTTCTCTGCACCTCCCCTGCTTATGCTCTGTTTCTCTCTGACTCTCAAAAAATGAATAAATGTTAATGAAAAAATTTTGAATATAAAATTAGCCTTTTGATAATAATTTCTATATGAAAATATTCATCAAATTAATTTGAATGTATTCATGTATTTAGAAATCTTCAAAGATTTTCATTATAAATTATTAAAATACACAGAAAATAATAATGTAGACATTCATGTACCATGACCCAGATATAGCAGAAAAATCTTCTTTAAATACTTTAATTGTAGTATTTTAATTAATCGTTTGTTATCTTTATTAGGGTGCTAGTTTATAAGTGGTCATTGAAAGACTGCATATTATAGATAGGTTGCATTTATAAATGTAAACCATGCCCTTGATAAAACGACATAATTGTTCTCCAATAAATGAAAGTAACCTAAAATTGATTAAAAACTTAGAGGATAATGATGACAAATGAGCACTAAATACAGGGTGGTCTATGTGACAAAGGGGGGAAGGTGATCAGAGCGAGTTTAATATTAAGATTATATTCACTTTCAAAGCATAATTGGAGGTTATAAAGAGAGCTTAATTTGCAGAATTTGGTACATGCTGAGACATTCAGAAATTGTTTATCATGGCATTTCTGTATATTCATCCCATTATTTCTTCATTCAGTAGTATCTCTATCCAGATACTCTTCAGTGTTTCACTCTGTGCTCTAAAAGAGTTGGGAAGTAATGCTTAACCCTCTCACTAAAGCTACTTGTGATGCAAACACACAACGATAGGGCTGCAATTATTGAACAAATGAATAATCAAGCTGAAATTTCAAAACTATTGATTGTGTGAGATGAAAGACTTAGAGGGAGAACAGAAAAATGACAAGCATGGATTAATAATAAAGATCATGTCAGTGCCTGGGTTAAAAACAATAAAGTGACATCCTAAAAGCCAATGATTTTTACCAATGATTTTCCCCACTTATGTTTGATTATACATATGAAGCTATTTAAGATAGCTTTAATTATAGGCTATAGAATTTTGGCATCATATTCCTTTACAATTTTATTCTTTGTGCCTTTTCTTCTTTCTGCCTTTCTAAACCATCATCTATGTTACATAATTCATATGTATTAAAATAAAGTATGTAATGGCTAAATTATTTCATTGGTTCAAAGAATTTCTAAGATAATGTCTTTGTTTTCAAAATGAGATTAATAAATTATTTATATCAGATAATGCCTCTAAAATTATAACTCAGGTTTTGCTTCTATTTTTAAAATAATATATGTATGAATTTTATTACATTTTTAATATAACTGGCACAGGAACAAAATCTCATTAAACAGGTTTTGGAATCTAGAAGTATAAGAGTATAGTAAGAGAATATGGTGCATATGCAGTATACTTTCTAAGGTGATCAGGAGGGTTAGGGGTAACAGCCCATAGCAAAACATTTCCGTAGGAAAATATGTGAACATTCTAACCAACTAGCATAAATACAGACTATAAATAATTTCATACTTCTTTAGGTCAGGGTTTATAACAAATGAGATCAGGTCAGGTCACATTTTGCTGCCAGATGTTACCAAAAATGATATTTAGAGCAGTTTGGACTCCATAAATTAAATAATGTTTTGTGTCAAAACAAAACAACAATAAACCTTGTTATCTTTGTGTAAATCTGAGTTCATTATCCCCTTCCTCCTTCATTCATTCTTTTCTTCCCATCATCCTTGGTAACACCTTTGCTGGTCTAGGTTGCTTACCTGTTTGGGTGATACAAATCTAATCCCTGAGAAGCTGGGGTACCATTGCACCATGCTCTTCTCAAGCTGTACCTGTTGGGCTTGTGCATTTATGGTCAAAGAGCAGGTGAATATCAGGGGACACACCAAAAAATGCACTTGTTACTAAAAGCATTCTTCCCTGTCTTCATTGTATAAAGGAACTCTACCTGTTTCTGGTTATTGTTCTCCAGAGGACAGAGGACAGCTTTAATTATCCTTGCTGGGATTCTGACTTATGTCTGTTTGTCTTTTAGCATCAGGAATCTGACATGACCAGATGGTAGCTTATCTAATGGTTTAATGGGACTCTTGCTCTGCTCCTTGTTAGAAACATCTTAACTATAAGGAACAGCAACTGTAAACCCACAGGGCTCAGAGTTATAGTGATGAAGAGGACAAATTCTCTAAGAGACTCACTGGAATTGATGGCCAAGGATTTACTCCTGTTCTTATCCTTCTACCTTTCGGCAAAAGGTCCATTCTGTTATTGTAGGAGGTCAGCAGCATCTGGATCATGTGATATAAGACCAGAAGATCACATACCAGGTGCCCACTGTCATACCTCCTCTTCTGAAAAGTAGGTTCCATACTTTAGTGTAACTTATGTGGAATCCCATACTTGTAGAAAACAACAAAATGGAACTCTTAACCTCTTGGATAGTAGTACAGTGGTCAAGATGCTGGAGGCATAAAAGCAAACTCATGCCTACAATACATGTAGCTTCCAGTCACTGTTAATCACCACCCTTTCCAGGGTTGATGGAGTGTAAAATAGTTTTCTATCAAGTAGCTGGTTGGTCTTTGAACTGGATGTTTTGTACTGGAAAATGAACACTGGTCTCTGTTGCTGGCAGGTTGGGCTATCAGCAATGGTAGTAACAAGGTCAGCCTTAGTGAATGAGAGACTGGACCATTAAACCCCTGCTTAGCTTCAGTTTCTGACATCATGGCTGAATCATTCCATCTACATAAGTATTTAGTGCTTTTTCTGTAGTGAGTGCTTTCTGGGGAGCATTAGTCAGATACATAAAGATTTTCACACTTAAAATCCTTCCCCAAAGATCCTTTCACATGCCATTTTCCTTAATCTCCTTGCTCCAATATTCCAATCTTTTCTTTTCCAGGATGCTGGTAAGTTAGTAGTCAACCAGTCAAGTTATTTGCCACTCCTCATGAGTACTATATATTATAACCTATGACCATTTTTTGTCCAGACTCAGGGATATCCTGTGTGCCCATTCTGAGAGTTTCCTTTGCACTATTGCTCAGGGCCACTGCTGAATGGAGCTAACATTTGCAGTCATATACAGAGCTTAGTTGAGGGTGAGATGCCAGTAAAATAGGAGTTGAAAGGATAGGAGTCCAGACCACCTGCTTATACAGCTTCTATTTTTTGGGCTTGTTCACATGTGTTTCAAAATATAGTACTTCCATTTTATAATGCATTGCTACTGGTCAAATCTGACCTCATGATTTGGTTGATATGATAGAACTTGGCTTATGAAAGGTAATTCTGACTACAAGTTCACTTCATGTTCCTGGGTCCAGTTATAAAACAGGACAGGTTTCTCAAAAAGTGTAGGGGCACCTGGGTGGCTCAGTCAATTAAGTGTCTGACTTTGGCTCAGGTCATGATCTCACAGTTCGTGAGTTCAAGTCCCACGTCAGGCTCTGTGCTGACAGCTCAGAGCCTGGAGCCTGTTTTGGATTCTGTGTCTCTGTCTCTTTCTACCCCAATCCTGCTTGTGCTCTGTCTCTCTCTGTCTCTCAAAAATAAATAAACGTTAAAAAATTTTCTTTTAGTGTATAAATATTTATTGTATATGACAAGATCTTGACCTATTAACTTACGAGTCTATCTTATAATTCTTCTATTGGGGCTTTCCATAAACTCCACATGGTATCTTTTCACTTCACAGGTACCTATAATACCACTTAATCTGCTAGGTCATGTGGCCCATGTGGCAGAGCCACTTCTATCTTAATTTAGACCTCCTTAGAGCCCTTTTCTGCTCTAGGTTCCACTTAAAGCTAGTAGTATTTTGTGCCATTTGACATATAGGTCAGAATAATATTCTTAAGTGTGGACTATGTAATTTCCAAAATCTGGAGAGTCCTCTTCCTTCTTAGTGGTGGGAAATACAAGATGCAATAATATGATCCTTACTTTCAGAAGATAGTCTGGAATACCTCAAACCTTGGGAGCTCTAAAATCTACAATGATGTGTTAATATCCTGATCTTGATCTATCTTGCACTCTCTGAAGTCTATGTGTCTCACTAAGGACTCCAATAGATTTGTCACTTCTTGTTTATCAATCCTCTTAACATGATTTTATTTTCAGAGTATGCCATTGTGTTGTTCTTGCATATGTCCAGATGTTCCAGGTCCCTTTGGATTGCATTATGACAGAGGACAGAGGAGATAACATAGCCTTGGGGCAAGACCATGGAACCGTGTAAGGACAGACTGTCTCAAGAAAATGCAAATTGTTTATGATCCTGCTTTCAAGTAGTAATGAAAATAAATAGATTTACCACATTAGTGGCCATATATCATGTGTCTAAAGTTTTGTTGATGTGTTTAAGCAAAGATAGCACCTTTTGGCATGCCACCCATAATAGAGACCACTGGTGGTTTGTATTTGCAATTGTCAATTATCCTCCAGAATCTGTCTTTTGATGGGCCGCACTGGTAGATTTAATGCTGTTTACCGGTATTTAAGGTTGACACTAGTCTCTGCTCCTCCTTCAGAATATGGCATGGTTTCATCTTCTTTGTGCATAGGAGAGGAAGTAGTTTCAGAGACTTCCCACTGAACTTCACCTCTGATAGCTCCTATCCCAGAGACCAAAAAAAAAAAAAAAAAAAAAAAAAAAAAGTTAGGGGGTGGCCCTTTTATTGAGTATATCCATTTCAATTGTGCATTTGACAATCAGAAAATATCACCAGGGACTCTTTAGACCTATTGAATATACTGTGAAACAAACTCGATCACAGACTCCATTTATTATCTAGTTCTCATGTACACCCACTCAACAGAAATCCATAAGATACTGTGGATCCTCCAGCATCAATGTTAATGTGGATTCTGGGTATTCCTCTTTCCTAGGATATGAGTACTAAATTAAAAGGCGGGGTGTCTGGGTGGCTCAGTTGGTTAAGTGCTAAGTGTCAGATTTTGGCTCAAGTCATGATCTTGCAGTTTGTGAGTTTGAGCCTTGCGTCCAGCTCTGTGCTAACAGCTCAGACCCTGGAGCCTGCTTCGGATTCTGTGTCTCCCTCTCTCTCTGCCCCTCCCCTGCTCACACTCTGTCTCTCTCTGTCTTTTAAAAATAAATAAACGTTAAAAAAATTTTAAGGCAATATATCTCTTTGGAAAGGATTCAGAACTCACTATCAAATGTCCTTGCCATGGTGTTGCATGATCCTTGCATCTTGGTACCAGGATTTTCCTACTCTCAATAGGTTCCAGGTCTGAAAACTAGCTCAGATCCAGAAATTGACAAAAGATAGGTTTTTATTTGGAATGGTTGTCCATGGCATCCTGATTATTCATTTTAAAAATTTATTTTGAATCATATTCTAGCCAACTATTTATCCATTTGCCCTTGGGAATGCTGTTTTATTAACTATCTCCTTTTGTCTTTATAGGTAATGATACTGTGATTGAAACTAAGCCTTCCTTGTTCATTATAAAAATCCTGCCCAACTTTTATTTCTGATGGTGAAGCACCTTCCCTTTATTTTTCAAGGTTCTGTCAATCCTACTGTTACCAGGGAGCAGTTATTTTTTTTATTTTTTAATGTTTTTTTTTTTATTTTTGAGAAAGAGAATGAGAGAGAGACAGCAAGGAAGGAGCAGAATGAGGGGTACAGAGGATCCCAAGCAGGCCTTGTGCTGACAGCAGAGAACTCAGTGTGGTGCTCAAACCCACAAACAATGAGATCATGACCTAGGGCAAAGTCAGACACTCATCTGACTAAGCTACCCAGGTGCCCCAAAAGCTCAGTTCTATAACAGCATATCATACTATTAATGGCAGCCTATGGAGAGCATCCACCTCTGATCTTTTCAGTGTCCATATCACCAGTATATTCTTTATTTCTTTGATAAAGTGAAGTGTCTTCTAAGACCACTTATCATTATATTCATCTGGTGGATTTTCTGGCCTTATACAGTATACCTACTTCATCACAACTACTTCTTTGAGTCTTTCTATTTCTTCTTTCAACATCTCTCATGGTAGATTTGGCTTTACTACCCTATATACTGTGGGCTGTAACTTTTCCCCAAGCTGCTAAGAGCCACCCTAACAGTTTGTTATAGTTTGTTAGAGTTTCCTTGAGTTTCTTGCTAGGATGTTACTTTCTCTATCATGGGAGAAGGTTTTCATATTGATAAAATCTCCTTTGCCAAGTTTTATGTTCTGCCTCTTTAGTCCCATATGTTTTCTCTTGGCTCCTACTGGGACATTTTGGCAACATCACACAGATCTGTCAGTGTATATCCTTTTTTCTCTTAGCAAACCCAGAGTTTACCTGGCTGTTTTATGTTGTAAATTGGTCCTAGTTGTTGGTCTGGTAGATAAGAGGAAGGCTACAAAAAGATTGTAGGGAAATATTCTTCCCTTGAAAGGCAGAGGTATCTGCATTATCTTCAAGGAAGCTGGAATCATGCTTTTAAAAGGGAGGAAGCCTAGATTTTTTTTTTAATGCAATGACCCAGTTTTCCCTATCTCATGCCTAATAATTCCATCCTTTCCCATTCAAGATCCTCACTTTGGTATAGCATAACTGTTAGTCTCGAGAGTTCAACTTTCTCTGGAGCAACATTACACTTGCAATAAAGTGCTGGCCCTGATCTGAAGCTTTTTTCTGACCTCTGAGAGCAGGATATACTATTCTCTTCTTGCTATCAAGGAGACTCACTGGTTTTCACATTTTGCAATAAATCGATGATTGATCATTCTCTTCCTTTCATGGCCTGTCATGGTCTTTTCCTCCCTAATTAATCATTAATACCCAGTAAAGTTCACTGGACTCTATAGTCTTTATAATTATTGTTTCTGCAGTATTTCTCAAATGTCTGATATACTGCCTGCATCAGGACATTCTCTTCTACCAGTGGTTCACTTCCAAAAATTTTTTTAACAATTGCTGCACTGAATGCACATGGTACAGACTATGTGTTCTCTAATGACCAGGAATGATAGGGTTTTTATTACCAGGCAGCTGGTGGATGATACAGCTCCAAAATCCTATTTAATAGTCTGCTTTCTTAAAACACTTCTGGTGCTAAATGTTGCAGTGTAGGTCTCCTGAGAAGCACTCTGAGAGGGAGATTTGTGTGCAACACTTATTGGGGAGTGATCTCAGGATCAATATCAGCAGGGAAAAAATGAGTGCGATTCTGTAGAGGGATAAATTGAACTATAATCTTGAATGAGGTAGCTCTTTAATGTTGTCTTCAATTGAGTTTAGTCCCACATTCACCAGTCATTGGAATGGAAGATATCCTTGAATGAGAAAGCTTTCTTCACAACATGGGAAGTCTCAGAGAAGGACTCTGGGTGAAAATGGTTAACCACCTGCACTCCTGGGAGATCAGGGACTGAGTGCCTCTGTTCTGAGTAAAGGAAAATTTGGTGAAGCATTGTTTATAAATTGGATATCTGGAAACAACATAAATGCACATTAATAAGGAACTATATAAACATTATAGAGCAAGAGACAATGATATGCAACGGTTAAAAAAACAATGAAAGTAAATCTTCAGATCTTAATATGGATGGTTCTCAAAAAAGATAAAATTGAATACTAAAAATAACATACAGAATAAGGAATGTATGTATTATTTACCTAAATAAAAAATGCACAGACTAGTTATGTGTGCTTTTCATATATAGTCAAGTGGTCATGAAAATAATAAATTCACTAAAATGATCAAAATAAAATGATTGGCAGCACTTTTCATTGGGGAGAAAAAGAAGGAAACTAACCTGGAGAGGAACACACAGAGAACTGCAAGTTTCTCTGTATATTTTCATTCCATTTCTATGAAAATATGAAGCTAGATCTTGAAATTACAAACATTTAAACTCTGATTGCAAGGTGAATATACTTTCCATAACAATGTTAAATAGCCTCTTGAAACTTGTTTCTTGATGCATCCCAAGACCTCCCATTCTAATTTTCTCTTCATCCCCATGACTACCACCTGAATTCACATTTTACCATGTTTGCTTAAATGATATAATGGTATCCCTGCCTACTGTTACCTCCTCCAATCTATCTTACATCATTATTACAAAAAGTAATATTTCATAAATATACCACTAATAATATCACTACCCTGTTCAAACCTATCAATTTTTCCTTGTTTCCCACTAAATTATGACCCCCCAAAAAAACCCCACAAAGATTTAAAAAAAATAATGAAATAGATGATAAGAAACAATCTGAGGTAGCAAGCACCTAACTAAAGGACCCTAGAACAGGCATAAAGAGAAAAGAGAGAATTTTTTTTCACATAAAAAGCATCTTTAATCTTAAATTATGCCTATTTATTCATTTTTTAACAAGAAATTTTCAAATATGAATAGATAACATCCGTAGTTCTTGTAATCAGGGTAAACATATATTTTGCTTTGCTTAGGACAGTCCTGGTTGACCTAGTTATCTTGCATAATTATTAAGAGTTCTTTGTACTCTCTGAAATGTCTCAATTTGCACTAAAATTAATATATCCACTGTATATCAAACCTTGGTATTTTGAAACCAAGCATACTTGTAGCCCTTAATTATGTTAAACTATTATATTTAAGCTCCAACAACTCCAACTGTAGTAAAAATTATTGTAAAATGTCATACTAAGTTAAAGAACATTCTCAAAGTATTCAGAGGAAAAAATGGATACACTGCAGAATAATGAGAATAAGACAGACATCAATATCTCATCAGTAACCTCTAATACTAAAAAATAGAGCAAGGTATTCACAGTTCATATAGAAATTTATTTCGAGACTAGTATTACATTTCAATAGTCAAGTGTAAAAACAGAATAAAAACATCTTCAGAAGTGTAACAAGACAAAGTTTATCTTCTATATACTACTTTTTGGGGATAATTTAAGAGCATTTAAAAAAAAAATTTGTGTAAACCAAGGATTACACATGAGAGTCCAGAACTGTGGATCCACAAGGGGATAGATAGAAGTATTCAATGCCACCTAGATGAAAGGACTAAAGAACAACCTTCACAGTTTGAAACATAGGGACAAAACTTCAAAAGACTTTAAGGTTAGATAGGGGATTTGCGAGAATAAACAGTAAGATTGATGATTTAGAAAACCATAGGAATATGCTTTATCTTAGACAATCACAGATGGAATAAGAAACAGAAATATAAATATGTGGTTTGAAATTTTAGTGATGGTTGATGAAACAACTGAGAGTAATGTAATTATTTGGGGAAAAAAGAAGAGAGATACAGAGTTATGTAAATGAGGTAAATCTCACCTATCAAAGTAGAAAATAATAGATAATAGATTAGATCAAAAGTGCAAAAATTAACATATAGAAGTGAAGGTATGTTATTCACAGATATGGGGATAAAGAATAGAATAATTACACTAAGTAAACCATAAAGTAGTTGGCTCTGGAAAAATACATTAAAGGTGGAAAGATTTGGGGAATAAAATGTTTCTCAATCTAGAATTTTCTAAGTTATGTATGTATATTTCCTTGATCTAGAAAATAAAAATGAGCAAACAAAATTATGCATGATGAGAGATATTATTAACACGGCTTATACTAATATGTAATATAGCTTGGCTTTCTGGTTTTTGCAATCTCAAAATGCAGTCACATGGTCCATAAATAATATCTACTCTTCTCAGAGGAGAATTTTACTAGATTAGTATTTATTCACACATGCATTCATTCATCTGACAAATATATATGAGGCATCTTTCATATGCTCAGTATTCTACTACATGAGAATTAAAATGTAAAACAAACAAAAAAAGCAAAATAATTTTTTCTAATTTCAAGTATTTTATACTAGTGAGAGCGTTATACAATGAAATAGATTATGGAGAGCATGATTGATGAATGTTAGTGTATTAGAGGGTACTAAAGGAAAAATATATATAAAACTGAATTCAGGATAATGTACTATTTCTATGGAAATGATAATTGCATTGACTCAAATATCACAGTGATATCAGAAAACTAAATATTAATTTCCCAGAATATGCTATGATAGTGAAAATCCAGCATTATGCAGATGTACATGTACATTTTACTCTATTGAATGCTAGTCAGGGAGTAAACCCAAGTTTTCCTTTTATAATAAGATAAATGACTATTAAATGACTATTAAAATATAGTCCTTTTATAATAAGATATATATAATAAGATATATAATATATAATAAGATAATATAGTCCTTTTATAATAAGATAAATGACTATTAAGTGACTATTTATAATAAGATAAATGACTATAAATGACTATTAAAAGACTATTTAATTCACTTAACTTTTCAGATTAAGGACTGTCTAAATATTCAGAAACAAAAATTGATTGAATATAGTTTGGCTTTATAACATGATACTTTAAAGAAAAGCTACTTATACTAGACAGAGAATGAAGAAGTCTTAGATGTATTTAAAGAGTCATTGGTAAAAGAGAAAAAAAAAAGACATGCACAGTTGCACAGTAAAGTACAGAGTGCATTTGAACCAGATAACAACAACCCTCAAGATAGAACATAAAAACAAAACAAAATTGCTGCCGGTTGGTGAGAAAGGAATTATTCAGTTGCTGCAGCTACACTGATTATTGAGTGATATTCGAGATCAGGTATGCAGTGCTGTTTGGATGTTCATTCAAACGTATGTATACAAAGATGGCTGGAAAGAGGAGGAAGTCAAGTAGTCATGGTGTGAAAGACTTTGGAAACCGGCATAGGCACTGAAAAAAAATTCTGACAAAGACAATAGGCAAAATGGTTTGAGAGTTGGTAGGGGAGGATAAAATATAAATGGAATTGTTAAAGACTTTAATAATCTAGATTTGAGCAATATTCAGCCAGCTCCTCTCTTGTTAACAAAATTACTAGCCATGGAAGTTAAAAGAACAGGAATATTTAAGAATTATGTTGAAAGACGTAAGAACAAGCCTGGTGGCTGAGTGAATGCTGGCTGGGAGTGAAGGAAGCTGGAGGGATTACAGTGATTTAGTTTTCCACCTGGGTGGCATTACAGTGATGTTACCTATAACAGAAATAAGGAGGATGGAAAAGGAACTCATTTAAAAGAACATCATGGAACCAAGCAAAGGAAAAATAGAAAGTAGGATGAATTTTAAAATGAATCAGCATGACTGTTAAATCATTTTAAGCTTAATAAATTGACCAATTAATACAAGTTCTCCAAATATAAGAAAATTTTCTCAGAACTGGATTAATTTTCTTTTTTCTTTTTTTTTAATGTTTATTTTTGAGAGAGAGAGAGAGAGAGAGAGAGAGAGCAGGAGAGGGGCAAAGAGAGGGGACAGAGGATCCAAAGTGGGCGTTGTGCTGATAGCAATGAGTCCGATGGCACTCAAACTCACAGACCAGGAGATCATGACCTGAGTCAAAGTCGGATGCTCAATCAGTTGAGCCGCCCAGGCGCCCCAATTTTATTTTTTCTTAAGGAAGAATTGAGTTTTAAAGACATTCTATAAACATAAGACATTATATGACAAGATATTCACATATGACAATATATGTCATAATTCTCTGTCTTAATATTTTTACAAGTTTAATTTTAAGTACTTAATAAAACTTTGTTACTTTTCCTCTAGTATTACATTTTCAATGGCTGAAATTTACACTACTCTGATGTTTTTCCAGGAAAAGTTTTCCTTTTTCTCTGGTGACATCTGAATTATTGAAAGATTGCATCTTGACTATAAAATTAACAGAATGTTGAAAGGCATGTAAATCTTTTTGATGTGATATATAATTCATGTTTATTTCCTTTCTCTGTTATGGAAATGATCCTAGTTATTTACAGTTTATGTAAGGAAGAAGTAAGAAAACCAAAATTTGCTCTTATTAAAAGTTTGTTGCTAGGAAAAAGCAAGTTATTGCTAACCTTGTCCCATTCCCAAACTATGGTAACACACATGGAATTTTAACAAAAAGAACTACCAGTGTGGCATTTTGTTTTTAATTTCAAAAGTCTTGATTTGGTTTTTCAGATTTTCTATCTTTAATTGTAAGCTTTTTTAAAATACAGCACACACACACATAATATATTAGAGATAATGTTAGAAAAATCCAAGAAAAACTGTTAAGTTCCTTTTATCATATCTAGAAAAATTATGCATATCTGCCAAATATTATACCTAAATCTTTGAGGACAAAGCAAAAGTTTCAGGATAAGACTTGCATATAAACTGAAGTAAACATAATAATCAAATTGCGTTTATACCTGTTTTGCAGGGTAAATATGAAGGAAACATAAATGTGAGAAAAAAATACACATTCTTAATATATATATACAACATATATATGGTGTTTATATATGTAAATATTACTTTAACTGGTGAAATAAAAGGATATTGAAAGGCCACAAGACATTTTTTAGTAATAAATGATTGAAATGTAAGAGTTTATAAATGTGCTTATTAATATGCTGGTACATGAAAATTCAAGTTCAAGGGAAATAACTGAATTGGGCTTTTAAGGTTTAACTTCAGTGAGCAAATAGAAAAACATTGCATTTCAGGGGCACCTGGGTGGCTCAGTTGGTTAAGCATCCAACTTAGGCTCAGGTCATGATCTCACGGTTTGTGAGTTCAAGCCCCTTGTCAGGCTCTGTGCTGACAGCTCAGAGCCTGGAGCCTGTCTTTGGATTCTGTGTCTCCCTCTCTTTCTGCCCCTCCCCTACTCACACTGTCTCTCTCTCTCTCTTTCTCTCAACAATAAATAAAACATTTAAAAAAAATTAAAAAAAAGAAAAACATTGCAATTCAGCACAAATATCTTATTGTTCCAACATAAAAAAGAAGACCTTTTTAACTGAATAATGCCTGTCTTCTCTGCCTGTGTTCACTTGTTTTCTTCTCCTTAACATATATTAAAAACATATAGACTTGTTATTTTTATAATTTTTATATAAAAAAGCTATATTATTGAATTGTAAATCAAATAAGCATTTGTAAAATCACCTGTCCACTCAGGTTTGTTGTTTTTATGACTGTTTCTTATGTTCTCATGCTAAACTGTTATAATTTGTGTAGGAGTAACTTTTAAAACTTTGTATGACAGAAATATTCAAGCACATACACAACTACAGAAAACAGGTAATGTACTTCTTTGAATCCATCTTGAGCCACAATAATTGCTGCAATTGAACTAATACTGTATTGACTCCTTATTGCTTGAGGATGTTAAAGCAAGTTCAAGAAAACAACTTATTTTACACTTAAATAATATATGTGTCTCTCACCAAGATGTGATTCTTCTTTAATATAACCATACCAAAGAAAGTGTATTTTTATCCCTTCAAAATTAAAAAAATAAATTACTCAGTATGAACTAATATCCAGTACATGTGCAGATTTTTTCAAGAATCGAAAATGTAATTTTTACTGTTGGGTATCTGAATTATTATGCGTTTTTAATCTTTATCTTTCTTACTATAGTTAATGTAAATTATAGATATACATATGTGAATGTACATAAATCTATATATTTCTACCACAAATAATTTGCCCAAGTGTTTGAAAACTACATTATTTAACTCATATATATTGGATTTTTAAATTTTTTGAATTTTTTTAATGTTTACTTATTTTTGAGAGAGAGAGTGTGAGCAAGGGAGGGGTAAAGAGAGAGGGAGACACAGATCTGAAACAGTCTCCAGGCACTGAGATGTCAGCACAGAGCCTGAAGCAGGGCTCAAACCCACAAAACGAGAGATCATGACCTGAGCAAAATTGGATGCTTAACTGATTCAGCCACCCAGGTGCCCCTGGAGTTTTAAATTTTATTAAATGAAAAATATGTGGGTATATGTGTTTGTGTTTGTATGTATACAATTTTTACTCTAATCATATCTAGTAGGATAGATTTCATGCTATAACCTCAGATACATAACATGAGTTTGATGGCTCAAAATGCACTTTCAAAATTAATTAATTAAAACATTCCATAAGTATTTACTGAATATTAAGGACTTATTGCTGTGCTTCCATTTGTGTCTGAAAAAAAAATCAAAACAACAAAAAAAAGAATTTGTAATTTCCTTGAATTTTGTTGTGCTAGAGCAATGTGGAAAATCCATTAAATATTATATAAAATGGAAAGATGTATTTGATAACATGTCAAGACAACTAATATGCCAAAAGTAGTAGAATTTTGAGGAAAGAGATGTCATCATTGACTGGAAACAACTTTTCCAAAGTAGGTTGTAGTTTCATTGGTTTTGGTGGTAACAACTTTCACAGACTAACCCAACTTAAGTACTCTTAAGATCTGTTTAGTGAAAAGAATAAAAAGCGACTAAAAATTTAGTATTTATTTGAAGGAGTAATTAAAATGAGAAAATGGTGCATTTGTATTGTAAAAGTTCTTTAATTAAAAATTTAAATATCTCAATTATGCTATAATGATGGGAACAATCCACCCTAGGTATTTTAAACAGAAAGGATTTTATGTGAGACAGTTCATAATTACGAAATGTTTGGAAGAACTGGAGAAGAATGATGGAGCATCTGCTAGCACTACTGAGTTAACAAGTAAACTCTTTAGCTAGGATGCCAAGTCAAAAATATCAGAGCGTCTATATCAAGAAAAAATGTTTGTTTTAGTAATTAAAATAATTCATTTGTTCAACATGCCAACTAGATATGCCAGGTTGGTACATTCCAGGGTGTGGTGCCATATAAGGGACCCAGCATTTGTCTGCTCTGGTGGAAAATTAAGCACCAAGCAGGAATAGGTTTGATGAAGAGGAATCCATGTTGTTGAGTTCATACATAACCTCCATCTCTGCCACCATGGCCATTCTATTCATGAGCTCTTTGAGCTGACGCTGCTATGGTCAAAAACTGGCTGATGTAAATCCATGGCATAAGTTGCCTATTCTATACTTTTGGGGAGAGTTTTCTCTAAAGGGGGAGCCCTTTTGTGCACCCAGAAGACTTAGAAATATTGCCAGAGTCTGGATGCATTCTGAGAAGGCTTTTTTCTTAACTCCATTTAAGGGCTTTTGTGACCACACTGCAAATCTTGTTTCTTCAAGCTCCTCACCATTTTGCAACCGGACTTATAAGTGTTCATGAGAAACTATAAATATACCTCGTTTATACACCATTCTAGGCAAAGTAAATAACTTGATAGGTTAGCTGAGGTTCTCCCTGCCAGGATGATTTTCCTTCCCTACTGTTCTTCAGGGCTTCTCCTAGGTAGAAATGTTATGTTATGATAGTCCACTTCTGACAAGTAGTAGGATATACTGCATAACTATCTATAAATCAGACATGATTATTTTCTTTTTGGACAACAACCACGTAAAACACCATTTGAGACTATAAGCAGTAATAGATATGAGTGGCTAATGAATTTTTCTTGTACTGTTACACTGCTGTCAGGACATGCTGTGGAGCCTGTTCTTAAATATATCACTTTCACTTAATAATAGAATTCTGCTTCATGCACATAGCTGTGTGACTTGAGACATAAGATAATATCTTGAGATGGTTTGGGGATAGTCGGCTCAATCATCACTTGATGTCCCATGGTCAGGTCTTTCTTGCTTGCTTATGGGACTCAACAAGGACTGTTTCTCAAAGCTTGAATGATTATTTGCCAAAAGGAACATTGCTTTGCAACAAAACACTGAATGATGTTTCTTCCATGGGGGCATATCACAGGCACTATTATACTTACAAATGTTCCACTGATAGTCTGAACTCCATCATGTCTACTGAGACATGAAACTGAAGTTCAAGTGACAGTTCAGCTTCCCCTGCAGTATGAGAAAGCCAGCATTCTTTTCTCCTGGGAAACACTTGAGCGGACAGCCTGACAGGTTCTTCATTAGATAAAGAGGAGCAACACAACCAAAATGGTAAACGTTGCATCAAAATCTAAAAATGCTCCGCAGTTTATGTGACTATTTCTTAGTGGTAGTCAGTGCAAGATGCAGAACCTCACCTTTCACTTCTGAAATAATAGCCTGACCTTGGACCTCCAGAAAATTCACTGAGATGGCAACCTCTTCAATGTCTCTGACCTTAATTTCCCACTTTCTGGTATTCGTATTTCTTACCAAGGAAGGTAGAATACCTGCTACTTCTTGGGTCACTAAAGCTTCTGAGCAAACTGTCATCAACACTGTGAAACCTCATGATGATTGTGGGATTGCAAAGTGTCTTTGGAAGTAAATTATAAAGAATTGCGAATTTTGACTTACCCTTCAAACTACTGTGAAAATTTACATCTATAGCCTATTAAAGTAATCATAATGGTCTTGCCTCTTTTAAGTGCTGTCTTTGGCCTCTGCCATTTCTGAATGCTTTTTGTGGTTTGTTATTATGGTAATAGACACCAGTAAATAACACCTCCGGTATCCAAACCTTTGTGTTGTTCCTTTCCACAGTGACTCTGGGTTTGATCATGACTCTTTTTTGGGGCATTGGGATATTTACATATATGACAAGCAGAGACCTGAACATCCTTTGTGCTGTAGGTCTTGCTCACTTATTTCTGGAAAATCTTCTGACCGGGTAAGAAAGTGAGGTTAGGCTCCTGGGAGAAATGAGAGCATATGGATAAAAGTACTAGTACTTCTAACCAACTCACTATTCCAGTGGAAGCTCAAACACATGAAGAGCCCAGCTAACACCATGTGGAAAAGAGGAAGCATCTTGGCTGCACATGGTCCAAAGTTTAAACCTTCAGAATTATAATTAAGTAAAAGATTGTTTAAGGCCCCTGAGTTTAGTGTAATTTATTAAGGAGAAATATATAACTAATAAAAACTTGGTGGCTAGAATAAGGAATATAGCAAACATCTAAAACATATGGCAGAGTCTGTGGAACTGGGTGGTAGGTAGAGGCTGGAGAGGAACAAGGAAATAGTTGATGAAGGCAGGAAAAATGTCAAATAAAGAGTCTATGTTGAATAAACAGGGGGGAAACAATTTTTGGAGACTGGAAAATGATGACTCGTAGTTTGAAAATAATTGTCAATCCACATAAATATAGCCAACTGACCTTTGACAGAGGAGCAAAGGCAACATAATGGTACAAATACAGCAAAGAGAGTTTCTTTTTCTTTTTAAGTTTATTTTTTTTATTTTGAGAGAGACAGACAGACAGACGGATAGTTGGGGAAGGGCAGAAAGAGAAGCAGAGAGAATCTCAGGCAGACTCCTCGTTGTCAGCATGGAGCTCTATGCAGGACTTGAACCCACGAACCGTGAGATCATGATGTGAGCCCACAACGAAGACACTTAACTAACTGAGCCACCCAGGAACCCCCAAAGAGAGTTTTTACAGCAAATTATGCTAGAACAAGTAGACATCCACATGCTGAAAAATGACTGTAGACACAAGTCTTATACTCTTTGCAAAAGTTTACTCAAAGTATATCATAGACCTAAATCAAAATACAAAACTATAAAATTCCTAGAAGACAAACATAAGATAAAACATTGATGACCTTGAGTACAGCAATGATCTTTTAGCTACAACACCAAACACAGTCAATTAAGGAAATGATAGATAAACTAGACTTCATTTAAATTCAAAAATTCTGCTCTGCAAAAGATAATGAGAAGAGAATGAGAAAACAATTCATAGACTGGGAAGAAAAATTTGTAGAGGACAAATTTGATAAAGGACCCTTATTGAAATATGCAAAGAACTTTTAAAACTCAACAGTAAGAAAGACAATCCAATTAAAATATAGTCCAAATCCCTTAACAGATCAATAAAGACATACAAATGACAAATAAGCAGATGAAAAGTTTCACATCATGTGTCATAAAGATCAGGGAAATGTAAACTGAAACAATGGTATACCACTACATACCTATTCAAATGGCCAAAATCTGAACATTCACAATATCAGATGTTGGCATCAGGAACTCTCTCTCATACATGACGGTAGGAATGCAAATGGTACAGTTTGATGATTTCTTATAAAACTAAACATACTTTCCTCATATAATCAGCAATTGCACTCCAGGGTGTTTAACCAAAGGAGTTCAAAATTTATGTCCACACAAAATCCTGCATACAGGTGTTTATAGCAGCTTTATTCATAATTGCCAAAACTTGGAAGCAATCAAGATGTCCCTGAGTAGTTGAATGGATACAAAATCTGTGGTATACCAAGACAATGGAATATTATTCAACATTAAAAAAAAGAGCTACCAGGTCCTGAAAAGACATGGAGGAATCTTAAAAACATCTTGCCAAGTGAAAGAAGCCAATATGAAAAGGCTACATGTTATATGATTCCAACTATATGGCATTCTGGAAAAGGCAAACCAATGGAGACAATAAAAAGTTCAGTGACTGCCAAGGGGAAGGAGCAGATAGGGAGAGCACAGAGGATTTTTGACTAGTGAAAGGAAAATGCACTATATGATACTATAATGATGGATACATGTCATTATACATTTGTTAAATCTATAGAATGTATAACACCAAGAGCTAACCCAAAGGTAAATTATGAACTCTGGGTGATTATGATTTGTCAATGTAAGTCATTCAACTGTTAACTAGTGTACCATACTGATGGGGAATATTAATAATGGGAGGGTCTATGAATGGGGGCAAGCAGGGATTATATGGGAAATCTCTTTACCATCCCCTCAATTTTGTTTCAAACCTAAAACTGCTCTAAAAATTAAAGTCTTAAAAAGCATTGTCAAAAGTGGCCTGCAATAACTGGGGGATATAAACATACCTAATAAACACATGGACCTTTATTTCCGGGGAGAATTTCTCTAAGTTGCTTCAAGCCATATAATAATGTTTAGGGAATCCAGAGTTTTTTTTCCCCCTCCTAAGATACATATCATTGTTAGTTAATATTTCTGAAAATGTTGAACTACTTTGAATTGTATTTCTGAGGTTCAGGAATTATTGTTCTATTATTTGGAGAATTTCTCTCCCAGAGTTATTTTGCAAGTTGAAAAATATTATTCTTTTATTTGTAAAATTTACGGATTTCAGTGGCCATCCTCATTACTGCTGCCATTTTGGTTATCTGGTCAATACGAATATGTACGTCATTCTACTTTCCCAGCTGCCTCCCTTCCAGGTCACATTTAGTTATTTTAATAACTTCAGAGATGCAGGAAAATCCCTCAGAGGTATTTTCCTGATAAAATTTCAACCTTGAAATCTTGCTTCTTAAACTCTATTATTAGTATTACTGTTTTTGCTAAGCATTAACCATCTAAAATTCAATCTCCTTGTTTGTCCATTTTAAGTTTTAACACACGTGTGTGTGCATTTGTCAAAGCTTAGTAAATAACCAGTATTTGTTCACTTTATTGTATGTAAATTTTATATGAAAACTATAAACAAATATTAAACTATGAATGACATGCAGGACAAAATATTCAGGGGGAAATATACTGACATCTGAGATTTGAAATGCAACAGAAAATAAGGTGGAGTAATGGATGGATAGAGTATTCGATAATAGGTAGGTATTTGATAAGCAAGCATAATAAAATGTAATGGTAGAATCTGGTTGATGGGAATATAAAGTCTTCATTGTAAAAAATTTCAAAACTTTCCTCTATGTTTGAAAATATTCAGAATAAAATGTTGGAGGGAAAGTTCCAGGACAGATTTATTACCCTCCAGAAGGTATGGAAATTATTCTTTTAAAGACATTCTCTGATAAGTCTCTTTTCTTGTTTAAAGCTGTTACTAATGCAAATGGTGTCTAGTGTTTTGAGACTTCATAAGTTACCTAAGTTACTGCTTAAAAATACTTCCTTGTTTTCAACGTTTGTGTTTGTTTTGTTTGGGTTGATGTTTGAGATGTGATTTGCTCAATGAAAGATTCTGATTCATTGTCATGTTCTCTAAAACATCCATTAGAACTTTATCAGCAGCAACAGCAGCAGCAGCAGCAGCAGCAGCAGCAGCAGCATTACAATTACACAAGTGGTTTTCCTTCTCCTGTAGTAATTGGGATTTAGGCAATCTTTATCTTAGGGGATTTGCAAGTTTAGTTAAAGGGAAGCAATGTGACAAGTGATCTAGCCCAGAGTGTCAGGTGACCCGAGATAGAGACAGAGGTAGGGGAAGTTGCTAGGGCAAAGCCCCGGAACCTACTGTCTTCAGATGGAACAGCCCTCACAATCCTCCTTTCTGAGCAAATAGTAGCAAAAATCCTTTATTTCACCCTGCTTGTTTACCCAATGAGAACACTGAGACTTTATTATGAGGATAGAGTTCATATGGTTAATTATGACAAGATGGAAATAGAACAAAATTCTCCAGTTTCCTTTACAATGAAAATTACACTGAACCCATTGAATATTTAAAGGTGTAAATTTAGCCAGTACCTCTATTCGTTTGCTTGCTTTTGCATTCATTAAACAAATAAAATTTTAATAAAGTGGGATAATATAAGTTTATTTTGTTATAAAAATGAGAAGTAAAATTAAAAATTAAAAACTAAAAACTAACAAATGAGAAAGGCAGCCAACAAAGAAAATGCTAATGTATCTTTACTAAATAACATATACTTTTATAACGACAAGAAAAACATATAAAAAACAAAGCAGAATTTTTGGCAACTTGTATCCTTAAAATACAATGGAAATTTTCCATTTTTACATTGATACCAATGAATTCATTCCCAAAATTTGTAACAATCTCTACAGTTGGTGCCACATGGATTCTGGTTATCTTTGTACCATTCATATTTTGGGGTCAGTCTTCGTTCAGAGATTGTTTTAAAAGCCCAGTTTGATAGTTTATGGTTAATGAAGTGACCTGGGATTATCTGAACTTGAACTATAGATGCTATTGTCCACATTAAAGTTAGGAGTCACCTAATGCTCTCTCAATATTGCTGTTTCATAAATGCCATGGATTTTCATTATCCCTATAACTACTGACTCTAAAAATGGAAATTATGGCATATAATTTCAAAGGTGATGAACTAAAGATAATCACAAACATTTGTTGAGCTCTAAGTGCAAGGAACTATTTTAAATGCTTTGTATGCCTTAAGTGAACTATTATTATTCTCATTTTATAGATAAGAAATATGCTCACAACATTAAAAATGTTCTGAAACTTTAAAATGCTAATAAGAATCAGAGTTGGGTTTTTTTTTAATTCAGGTGGTTTGGTTCCAAATTTATGTTTTTATCATTGCAATGAAGTTTAAATTAGAGGTTCAAGAGTCTGGCCTTAATGATTTGTAAGTTACCCACTGTTTTATTCCTTGTGTTTAAATCTCGAGAAATCAGTTCTAGCAACAAGGTCACTATCTCAGTATTGGTCACTATATGCCATTTCCTTTCAAATTGCACAGTCCAATACTATGAACACTATAGACCTTTATCCCAACAATTTTTTATGGTAATAATAAAATATTAATATTTATTATTTATCGTGGGCCTCACATATAGATTTTACATTTACATTCAAGATCTCTTGATCCTCACAACAACCTCAAGAACTTCTTACTATTATAACATACATAGAAATCATGTACATGAACTTATGGAAGTTCACTTGCTTCACTAAGATATACAGAAATTGTTTACAAATATATGTGTAATATCCATGTAGATGTCTACCAATTGCAAAATTTGTCAAGGAAAGGAAATGAGGTCACATAGATTTAATTCAGTTATTATACTATGATTAGTTGTTGAGTATAGTTGACCCACAATTTTACATTAGTTTCAGTTTTGGTGATTTGACAAGTTTATACATTATGTTATGTTGACCACAAGTATAGCTACCATCTGTCTGATTACATCGCTATTATAATATCACTGACTATATTTCTTCAACTCTGCATTTTATTCTCTTGACTTACTCATTACAGAACTGGAGACCTGTATATCCCTCTCCCCTTCGCTCATTTTACCTAATCCCCAACCCCTTCCCCTCTGGCAACCATTAGTTTGTTCTCTGAATTTATAATTCTGATTCTTTTCGTTTATTTTTCAGATTCCATTTATGAGTAGAATCATATGGTGTTTGTCTTCTATAGTCTGACATATTTCACTTAGCATAACACTCCCTCCAGGTTCATCCATGTTGTCTCAAATGGCACAATCTCATCCTTTTTCTATTGCTTTGTAATATTCCATTGTGTATATATGCCACATTTCCTTATTCATTCATCTATTGATGGACTTCCATGTCTTGGCTACTATAAATAATGTTGCAGTAAACATAGGGGTGCCCGTATCTTTAAAATTAGTGTTTTTGTTTCTCCTATGTAAATATCCAGTTGTGAAATTATTGGATCATATGGTGTTTATATTTTTAAAGTTTTGAGGAAACTCCATGCTGTTTTCCACAGTGACGTCACGAGTTTCCATTCCCACCAGCAGTGTATGAGAGTTCCTGTACCTCCACATCCTTGCCAACACCTGTTGTTCCTTGTGTTGTTAATTTTAGCCATTCTGACAGGTGTGAAGTGATAGCTCATTGTGGTTTTGATTTGCATTTCCCTGTCTATTATTGAGCATCTTTTCATTTGTCTATTGGACATTCATATGTTCTCATTGGAAAAATGTCTGTTGAGGTCCTCTGCCCAGTTTATATCAGTTTTTTTTTTTCTATTTGTTTTGTTTTGTTTTTGTTTTTGTTTTGGTGTTGAGTTGAATGAGTTCTTTATGTATATTAACCCCTTATTGGATATATCATTTGCAATTATCTTCTCATATTTAGTAGGTTGTATTTTTGTTTTGTTGGTGGTTTCCTTTGCTGTGCAAAAGCTTTTTATTTTGATGTAATCTCAATAGTTTATTTTTGTTTTTGTTTTCCTTGCTTTAAGAGATACATCCAAAAAAATGTTGCTATGGCTGATATCAAAGAAATTACTGCCTGTGTTCTCTTCTAGGATTTTTATGGTTTCACGTCTTTATTCATTTTGGGTTTATTTTTTGTGTATGGTTTAGAAAGTAGTCTAGTCTCATTCTTTTACATTTAGCTGCCCAGTTTTCCTAGAACCACTTATTGAAAAAGACTGTCTTTTCCCCATTGTATATTCTTCCTTCCTTTGTCATAAATTAATTGACCATATATATGTGGGTTTATTCCTGGAGTCTATCTTGTTCTGTTGATCTATGTGTCTTTTTTGTGCCAGTACCATACTATTTTGATTACTACAGCTTCATAGTATCCTGAAATTTGGAATTGTGATACCTCCGGCTTTGTTCTTCTTTCTCAGGGTTGCTTTAGCTATTCAGGGTCTTGTGTGGTTCCATACGAATTTTAGTATTATTTGCTCTAGTTTTGCCAAAAAAAAATGCTTTTGGTATTTTGATAGGGATCGGATTGAATCTATGACTGCTTTGGGTAATATGGGCATTTTGACAATATTAATTGTTCTAATCCATGGGCATAGAATATCTTTTGTTTGTGTCATCTTAAATTTCTTTCATCAATGTTTTATAGTTTTCAGGGTACAGGTCTTTCACCTCTTTGGTTAAGTTTATTAGTAGGTATTTTATTCTTTTTGGTGCAATTGCAAGTGGTGCTGTGTTTTTAAATTCCTCTTTCTGCACCTTTGTCGTTAGTGTATAGAAACACTACCAATTTCTGGGTATTGATTTTTTATCATGCCACTTTACTGAATTTGTTTATGATTTTCTATATATAGTATCATGTCATCTGTGAATAGTGAGAATTTAACTTCTTGTTAAATTCTGACTGCTTTGGCTAGGACCTCTAGTACTCTGTTGAATAAAAGTGACAGTGACACTTTTATTCACACTCTGTTGAATAAAAGTGACAGTGGACATTCTTGTCTTGTTTCTGACCTTAGAGGGAAAGCTCTCAGTTTTGCACCATTGAGGATGATGTTAGATGTGGGTTTTTCATATATGGATTTTGTTATGTTGAGGTATGTTCCCTCTAACCCCTTTTTGTTGAAAGTTTTTATTATGAATGCATGTTCAATCTTGTCAAATGCTTTTTCTGCATCTATTTAAATGATCATATAATTTTTATACTTTGTTTTGTTTATGTGGTGTATGACACTGATTGATTTGTGCCTATTGAAGCATCCTTGCATCCCAGGAATAAATCCCACATAATTGTGGTGAATGATCATTTTAGTGTATTGCTACATGCTGTTTGCTAATATTTTGTTGAGGATTTTTGCAACTCTGTTTATCAGGGATTGTGGTCTGTAGTTTTGTGGGGTTTTTTTTGTTTGTTTGTTTGTTTTTTTTTTTTTTTGTGTGTGTGTGTGTGATATCTTTGTCTGGTTTGGGTATCAGTGGAATCCTGGCCTCAGAGAATGTATTTGGAGGCTTTCTTTCATCTTCTTTTTTTTAAGAATAGTTTGAGTAGAATAGGTATTAACTCTTCTTTAAATGTCTGGTGGAATTCAGTTGTGAATCCATCTGGTATTTTTGGTATTTTTTTGATTACTGATTCAGTTTCGTTACTTGTCGTCAGTCTATTCAGATTTTTTCCCCCTAGTTCAGTTTTGGGAGATTATATGTTTCTAGGAATGTATCCATTTCTTCTAAGTTGTTCATCTTGTTGGCATGTTATTTTTCATAGTATTCTCTTATGAAATCCTTTGTATTTGTGGTATCAGTTGTTACTTCTTTAATTTCTCATTTTACTTATTTGGGTCCTTTCTCCTTTTTTCTTGATGAGTCTGGCTAAGGGTTTGTCAACTTGCTTTATCTTTTCAAAGAACCAGATCTGGGTTTCATGAACTTTTTTCTATTGTTATTTTAATCTCTACATCATTTATTTCTGTTCTGAACTTTATTATTTCCTTTACTCTACTTACTTTGGGCTTTGTTCTTTTTTTTTTTTTTTTTTTAGTACCTTTAGGCATGGGCTTAGATCATTTATTTGAGTATTTTCTTATTTCCTGAGGTAGTCCTGTATTGCTATATACTTCTCTCTTACAACTGCTTTTGCTGTATCCCAGAGATGTTTGACTATTGTGTTTTCATTTTCACTTGTCTCCATGTATTTTTTAATTTCTTCTTTGATAGCTTGACTGACCCACTAGTTGTTTAGTATTATATTGTTTAGTCTACATATGTTTGAGATTTTTCCAGTTATTTTTTCTTGTAATTTATTTCTATTTTCATACCATTGTGGTCAGAAAAGATGCATAGTATGATTTTAATTTTCTTTAAATATACTGAGGCTTGTTTTATGACCTAACATGTGATCTATTCTGGAGAATGTTCCATGTGCACTTGAAAAGAATGTGTATTCTATTGTTTTTGTATGGAATGTCTGTATATATCTGTTATGTCCATCTGGTCCAATGTGTCATTCAGACATTGTTTCCTTAATGATTTTCTCTCTGGATGATCCATTTATGTAAGTGGAGTATTAAAGTCCCCTCCTATTATTGTATTACCATCAATTTCTCTCCTTATGTCTGCTAATATTTGCTTTATGCATTTAGGTGCTTCAGTGTTGGGTGCATAGATATTTGTAATTATTATATCCTTTTGTTGGATTGATCCCTTTATCATTATGTAATGCCCTTCTTTGTCTCTTGTTACAGTCTTTCTTTTAAAGTCTATTTTGCCTGAAATAAGTATTGTTACCTTGGCTTTTTTCTTCTTCCATTTGAATGGTGAATGTTTTTCATTACTTCTCTTTCAGCCTGTATGCATCTTTAGGTTTGAGATCTTTTGAAGGTAGCGTATAGATGAGTCTTATTTTTTTTTTATCCATTCTATGTCTTTTTATTTTCATCACTCTATGTCTTTTGATTGGAACACTTAAGCCATTTGTATTTAAAGTAATTGTTTATAGGTATGTACTTATTTCCATTTTAAAAATTTGTTTTCTGATTGTTCTTATAGTTTTTTTTTCTTTCTTCTTTTGCTTTCTTTCTTTGTGATCGATGAGTATCTTTAGGTTTTGTTTTACTTTTTTAGTTTGTGTTTACCAAGGTTTATATATAACATCTTAAGTGAATAGCAGTACATATTAATTTAATGGTCATTGGCATTCAAACACATTCTTAAAAAAACAGAAAAATAAAAAATAATTTTTCAATTTCTCTTTTCCCCTTCTCTTTTTACTCCCTTCTTCATATTTTATTTATATGTGTCATATTTTACATCTTTCTATTCCTATTTTTCTTATGTCTAATTTTGGTTGTTTCTTTTTCATTTAAAGAAATCCCTTTAATATTTCTTGTAAGGCTGGTCTAGTGGTGATAAACTCCTTTATCCTTTGTTGTCTGGGAAACTTTTATCTCTCCTTCAAATTTGAATGATAACCTTACTAGGTAGAGCATTCTTAGTTGTAGGTTGTCTCCTTTCAGCACTTTCAATATACCATACCACTCTTTTCTCACTTGTAAAGTTTCTGCTCACAAATCAACCTTACATGTTTTCCCTTATAGGTAACTTTTTGTTTCTCACTTGCTGTTTTTAGGATTCTATCTTTAACTATTGACATTTTTATTGTTATGTGCACAGTGTGGACCTCCTTGGTTTCATCTTGTTTAGAACTCTTTGTACTCCTTGGACTTAGGTTAAGGAAGTTTTCAGTTATTATTTCTTCAAATACGTTTTTTTTACACTCTTTCTCTCTCTTCTGGGACCCCTATAAGACAAACATTTGTTGACTTGATGTTGTCCAAGAGATCTTTTAATCTATTTTCATTTTTTAAAAATTCTTTTTTCTTTTTGTTGTTCAGCTTGTGTGCTTTCCATTGCTGTCTTCCAGATTTCTGATATGTTCTTTTGCATCCTCTAATCTACTGTTGATTCCCTCTTTGTGTTTTTTATTTCAGTTATTATATTCTTCAGATCTGATTGGTTCTCTTTAATATTTTCCTTTTCTTTATTGAAGACCTCACCGAGTTATCTTATTTTTTCTCCAGCTGAGTGAGTATCTTTACAATCATTACTTTAAGATCTTTATTAGGCAGATAACATACCTCTGTTTCTTTTCATTCTTTTGATGTTTTTGTTTGTTGTTTGTTCTTGTTTTGTTTTTTGTTTTTGTTTTGTTCTTTCTTCTGGAGCATATTCCCCTGCCTCCCTATTTTGTTTGAATTTTTGTGTTTGTTTCTATGGATTAGGTGATATAGCTACTTTTAAAGTTGAAGGAGTGGTCTTGTGTTTAGTGACCCCTATGCAGGCTATGTGTGCTTGGTGATTTTTGCTGGCTGTCTGGAGATATGCCTGTATATGCTGTTTACTCTTTTAAAACTGTGGCATGTCTCCATTTCTTTTGATGTTTTCTTTGTCTTTGGTTGTTCAGTAGTCATTCAGTCAGCCCTCAGTTCTTCTTCAGGAGGAATTGTTCTATTATTATGTGTAATTTTGTGTGTTCCACAGAGGAGGTGAGTTCAGACTCTTCCTATTCACCATCTTGAACTGGAACTGAGGTCACATAGATTTTATTTTTTTTTTAATTTTTTTCAACGTTTTTATTTATTTTTGGGACAGAGAGAGACAGAGCATGAACGGGGGAGGGGCAGAGAGAGAGAGGGAGACACAGAATCGGAAACAGGCTCCAGGCTCCGAGCCATCAGCCCAGAGCCTGACACGGGGCTCGAACTCACGGACCGCGAGATCGTGACCTGGCTGAAATCGGACGCTTAACCGACTACGCCACCCAGGCGCCCCGAGGTCACATAGATTTTAACTGGTTAGGTCAGCAACTTTAACTATATGTTCTTTCTCTTCTGTTCTATATATCATACTTGCATTTTGTTGCCTCCTTGTATTAACTTCTGCTTGAATCTGAATTATCTGGCCTGACTTGTGTTGTCTGCTTATTCTTTACATCTCAGGTGACTCTCTATGAATCATTATAGTCCAGGGATGGTTATCTCCCATTATGTGTTAATGGAAAAAAAGTGAGGATTTGTGTTTTTTCAAATAAGAGATTCAATATACATGTCAAAATATGAAAAGAGAGGGAAGCATGAATCAGGTTTGTCTTGGGCTCTCCAACTTTATTTTCCATTCATATAATAATAATCTCACCATGTTTTAATTTTGTAGAGGAAGTGAATAACGAAAACAACCTTTCCTCTAAACTCATATTTCATAACTGGGTCCTGCAAATCAAACTGATAAAAAACATATTAAGGAAAGAAAATTTTATATTACGTGAATACAGGAAGCCTCACTGAAAAGAACTGAAAACTCCAAAGTAGTGGTTAAACCTGGAGTTTATATATCATTTTAACAAAGGGCAGTAAATTGTGGAGAAGTAATAGATAAAGAAAGTGAAGGTTGTTCTTCTAGTAGTAAATTGTGAAAAGTAAATATATGAAGAGAAATGAATTAAAGATAGGGATAATTTAGGAAACTTTGTTATGTAGACTCAACATTATGCCTTCTCCATTGATGAGCATTGTTTCTTGTGTTCAAGATTCATTCTCCTCTCTGGTATTGTAGAGGGAGACAACTTTATAAATGGAAATTTATGTTACCTTTACAAAGGGAAATTTATGCCCTGCTTTAAGACAGAAAGGGAGAGGGGAGAGAGATAATTACTTTCAGTTCAAAACAATCCTTATGCCAAAGTCGAATATTTTGGGGTAACATATTCTTATCCCCTTTAATATTTAATAAATGTCATAAAGTTTTTTTTTTTTACCTCAGACATGCCTATCCAAATTTAAGGCATATGAAATTAATATGCTGATGGCATTATTTGAATCACTAAGCCAAAATTTTAAAACATCTAATACTAACATATATTTATTTCTTTATTATAATTCCATGGTAAGTCACTCAGAGAAGTACCAGAAAAGAATAGGATATACATTGAAGAAAGTGAGTTATGTGATTTATAAACAACTTCTCTAGAAGATAATTTTTGTACTGTTATTTAAAAGTAACTCAAATATTTTAAAGTTAAAAATATCTAATCTAAATTAATTTCCAATATAAATATTAAAACCATGCATTTGAGAGACTGTGGTATACCTTTTAATTACAGATGACATTCTTAGAGTGCATTTTCTGTTTATAATTGGTGCTATCTTATTTAATATATTATTCAGTTACATATTTTAAAACTCATTAAAAAACTATAGAGGAAAGTAGTATATTATTATATAGTTAAAACTCCAAGCCTACTTATACATCCATTGGGTAATAAAAAATTATTAAATTTATTTATTTATTTTTTAAAGTTTATTTACTTATTTTGAGTGAGAGAAAGAGAGAGAGCTGGAGGGGCAGAAAGAGAGAGGGAGAGAGAATCCTAAGCAGTCTCCACACTGTAAGCACAAAGCCTGACACAGGGCTTCATCTCATGAACCCTGAGATCATGACCTGAGCCAAAATCAAAAGTCTTATGATTAAGCAACTGAGCCACCCAGCCCCCCCCCAACACAAATTATTAAATTGAAAAGGAAACATTATTTAGTATGTTACATTATATAAAAGTGTCTAGTTTCCCCTAACTTTAATTCATAATATTATAAAACAATAATATTATATACCTTTAAGATAAATGCAGAAGGATTGCAAACTTTCAAATTTAAAGATAAAGACAGATTCAACTACTTTTTGTTCCAATATTTCTCTTTTACAGTCTTATCATGTTTGTTACAGTGAAATTCCTCAACAACCATCTGCTATAAAGATTTTCTCTTGGGTTGTAGTTCTTTTCATATTGTATTCTAATTAGAGACTTTTAATCTTTAAGAAAAATTCTTATAACTAAATACAAAATGGAGTAAAACTATTCAGTGCTCTTGGAAATTCCCACAACATCTGTTCTATAGTAGCTATCCCATTCCTTCGGTTTTTCCTATTCCCTCCAAAAAGTATGTTGAGATATTGACATTCATAGCAATTATTTATAATAATCATCCAAGAATATTCTGAATACTTCCTAAGATTTTTATGTTTTCTTTGTATTGTAATCACATTTTAATTCTCAATCAAAATTATAAAGTTCTTATCTTTTAATGTAGTTTTTCTTTTCTTTTATATTTAATTATGAACTTCATATAAGATATACGTATAAAATATAAGGTATATATGCATGTGAGATATATCTGGTAATCTATCCTTCATAAGTTTGAACCATCAGTTAGCCGACTTTGTATTTATTCTCTTTTCACACAGTCTTAGATACAATATACCTCTTTTTACTCAAAACTTTTAATTATAGATGCACCCATAAAGGGCATATTTGTTATTTTTGCCTAAAGCACCAACATAGAGTGATAAGAACTATCATGCATAAGTGTTTTTATATCAACTAGTCATTCTTTTTTGAATTCTAGAGTGATTACCAGTTGCCCCCCTGAAAATTCTGAATCCATAACTTCAATATTTCTTCTTAGTCAACTTCCTTTTTTTTAAGACATTTATTGCCCTAATAGTTCAATTTACTTTTGACTTTTAAGCAGAAAAAATTCTCTTTGTCCTCTACTATAAATGATTATCATTATTTTTCCCAAGTGGACAATTTGGTTTCAAATAATTTCCCTGCCTTTTGAAATGGCTCTATATTGCCATGTAACCATTTCAGATAAGTTACAGCAGAAAATAGTTTCTTTGATTGACACAGAAATATTTCTGCCCAATTATTATTTTCTTCTAAATTGTATTACATTTAAATCTACAGACTAATTTAAGTTTGCTTTCATTTGTCTGTACTTGGTGTTTGCATGTAGGCTTATTTCTAGATAGCAAGGTTCTCAAGTGGAGAGATGTATCATCTCATTATACAGAAGCTTCTGTAAGAATGAGCAGTGAAAGAAATAATTTTTTTATCAAACATTAATTTCTTATTAGAGAATAGTTAACAACTTAAATTATTTACTCATTAAATATTTGGAATTATACTAAGGCAGCTTTTGAATTCTAACCCACCAGAGAGTGATCAGCTCTTTTTATTTACATTTTTATCTTTCCACATACAATTATTTTTTTTCTTAAAATGCTTCTGTCTACTCAGTTAAAATTTACATCTTTTCATACTCCTTGATGAGTTTTGTTACTTCTCTCTTTGGAGCAAACTAAAGATTTCCATGTGAGCACTAGAAGATGATCTTGGAGGTCTAGTTCCAGTAATTATTATACAGCATATTCGAAAAATAAAATAAAAAGCTTAAATTTTAAATCATTTTTTTGTCTGACATGCTGGAGTTTATAAAGACATCTGGCTGCAAACCTAAATATAAGAAACTTAAGATTTAGTGGTAAATCCACCACTAACACAGTTATAAGACAACTCTTTTTCCTAAACTGTAGTCTATCTGGTCTAAGTAAAATAAGTATTATTAGAATGGAGTGAAGAAAAGAAAGAGGGGTTAGGTTAATTTGCTAGATCATGGCACTTTCCATTTAAAACCCTCTTCATATATTGTCTAATAAAAATATGTAAATTAAAACTTCTCTTTCCCCAGGGAGACATAAGCTAATCATATTGCTTTGAATTCCTTTTTCCCAAAAAAGTAAATATTTTTATATTTCATATTGGCTTGACAATGTTCAAGAAATAAAAATATTATCATGAATTATGGTAGTCTTATGCTAAATTAACTTTGAATTGTACTTAGAAATGGAAGAATCTGAGGACTTCAGAATTTTCTCAAGGATATAGCTAATTAGATTAAAAAAAAAAAAAAACCCTGGCATGAATTAGAAATATTCCAAAAGGCAGCTCAATGTAGTGATAGAATGTAATAATTCAGCGTTACCTTAATGCCTCAGTGACAATGGCAAATGCCTAACTGCTGTGAAATTATCACTGCTTTTGTACGATAAATTTTGATGTTTCAATCATATCTAAGATTAATATGTAGTCTGGTCCAAAGCACACAACTTTTTATATTCCAATAACCTCAATATGCCTGGTATAAGAAAAACAGATATAAATAGATAGTCAAAGACATTTTGGCAATATAAATACTAAATTATATCAGATTTTTGTTCCTTTTCAAAAGTAAATGTTTAAATAATAGACTGTTAATGCCCTTTACTACAAACAAAATTTGTCTAGCACTTGTATATTTAGAAGTATCAGGGGGCACCTGGGTGGCTTAGTTGGTTGAACTTCCCATTTGGGCTCAGGTCAACATCTCACAGTTCCTTAGTTGGAGCCCCACATAGGGCTCCAGGCTCAGGTTCCCTGCTGTCAACCTGTCAGTGCAGAGCCTGGTTCAGATCCTCTGTCCCCCTCTCTCTGCCCCTCCCATGCTTGCTCTCTCTCAAAAATAAATAAACATTAAAAAAAAAAAGAAATATCAAGTTAATGAAAACTTGATTTGGCGTTACAATGTAATCCAATTTCAGTATAGTATAAGTATAAATGACCCCGGGTTAGAGATTTAGGTATGAGAATGGTATACTGTAGGGCTTTCACACTCCTCCCCTTCTTCTTTCCTTTCTCTCTTTCAAACCCCCTGAGCTGAGAGATTTGGATATTTGAAAAACTGAGTCTCCCTATATAGAGCTAAAGTTCCTAGGTGAGTTTAGTAGTGCTTCCTTTCACAGTGAATATCCTGTGGTTTTATTTGTGCATGGCAGGGACAGTTCCAGATTGTCCTACCTTTTTCTTCTCATTTTTCATCCATTTTTTCATCTTTTTATTCAAGGTCAGTAAATGCCAGGTAGATCAACAGTAGAAAGAGGATAGATTATAATGTACTTTTAAATTCTTAACCTGAATGGTTGGCACTAGCTGGGATTGTTACAGAGCTCTACATTAAAGCTCTTCTCTTTCCATTGTTGTGTCTGTAATATCATCCCATAACCTTGCTCAAAGTTGCCCTTCAGTAATTACTGAAACTTTACCCCCTGTATTGGTGTCTGCAGGGACATGTGAAAATTTTACATGCAGACCATCTCCAATACAGAACTCAATTTTCTTTTGTTAGAGACTCTCCTTGGGTGGTCCTAATCATGAAGCCTTGCTCCTCAGGGCTTTCTTCTTTGTTTTTTCTGTGTAAGAACATTTTTACAAGGGTCATGATGGCAATGGTCTGTAAAATTTCTTTCAGATTTCCCTGCTCTGTAGTGCTAATTTGGCACTTTTTCCCCTTTCATAACAGACTACTGTGGTCCTGTTTTTCAATTAGAATTTTCTGATTAATTCTTCATGATTTAGAGCATCTTTATCTCTTCAAAGAATCTGATTCAGTTAACCTAGAGTAACCTCAATTTTGTACACAACATAAGTAATGTTTTATTTACTTCTACCTTTTAATACAGTCATGCTTAGATGATCTTTTTCTAGTAACCTTAAGGGAACTTTAAAGGAAGATTTAGGTAAAACATTGTAAGAGCAGAAAGCTAATTGGAATCTCAATAAAAAAATTAATTGCCATATCCTACAACAATAAAGAGGTCAAACAAATCTCCAATGTATTTTGCTAGCGATACATTTGCATTAGAATAGATCAATGAAAGGTAATACAACAAATTAATTTAGAAAGGTTAAATTGATTTGTTAACCCTTATATTACCATTAGGACTGATGCTACTGGCAGAAATAAAACTGATTTTACCATAAAATTGGTCTTATTCCTGCTTTGTACTGAAGTTTTGCAGACCACAAACAGCCTTTATCACATATTCTTTGTTTCATTTATATGTTTATATTAGTTCAAAACCCCAGGAGCTTCTCAGAAGAAATATGAAACTGGTTCTGATACACAGAGGGCAGGCAGAGGGGGCAGGCCACTGCAGATTGGTAGGTGACAGGTTTAATAAGCCAGGGAACTCCATATGGGTTTGTCTAGGTGCTGCAAGATTAGTAGAGTTTAGTACCAGAACCTTTTTTTAAGTTTATATTTAAATTCTAGTTACTTAACATATAGTGTTAATATTAGTTCCAGGTGTACAATACAGTAATTCAACACTTCCATACATCTCCCAATGCTCACCACAAGTGCACTCCTTAATTCCCATCACCTATTCCACCCATACCCCCACTCACCTCCCCTCCGATAACCATCAAGTTACTCTCTATAGTTAAAAGTCTATTTCTTTTGCTTCCCTCTTTTTTTTTTGCCCTTTGCTCATTTTTTCTTAAATTTTTGTTTTGTTTCTTAAATTCCACATATGAGTGAAATCATATGGTATTTGTCTTTCGCTGACTGACTTATTTCACTTAGCACCAGACTCTTAAAAGTTTAGATTGAGACTTTAACTGGGTTCAGTCTCAATGGTCACAACACCTTACTCTCTCAAGGCGATTTCCTTGAAGCATCTCCTAGTGTTGGAATTATGGGTTGAATGTACATTCCAAGGACAAGGAAGGGAGGAGCCTATGATGGCCTGGGTCCAGCTTGCATTTCAACCAATGGTCACATCATCTGAATGGCCAACTCCAACAGTTTAAAACCCTCTAAAAATGTTAAAACCGGGGCGCCTGGGTAACTCAGTCGGTTAAGCAAATGACTTCAGCTCAGGTCATGATCTCCCGGTTTGAGTTCGATCAGCTCTGCGCTGACAACTCCGAGCCTGGAGCCCGTTTCAGATTCTGTGACTCCCTCTCTCTCTGCCCCTCCCTGTATTTCTTTCCTTTAAAAATAAATAAACGTTATTGCTCATGCTTTGTATCTCTTTCCTTCAAAAATAAACGTTAAAATTTTTTTAAAAAATAAAAATGTTAAAACAGTGTTTAGCTAAACTGGATTATTTGTTTTTGTGGTTTATATACACAATGGAGTACTACATGGCAATGAGAAAGAATGAAATATGGCCCTTTGTAGCAACGTGGATGGAACTGGAGAGTGTGATGCTAAGCGAAATAAGCCATACAGAGAAAGACAGATACCATATGGTTTCACTCTTATGTGGATCCTGAGAAACTTAACAGAAGACCATGGGGGAAGGGAAGGAAAAAAAAAGAAAAAAAAGAGGTTAGAGTGGGAGAGAGAGCCAAAGCATAAGAGACTCTTAAAAACTGAGAACAATCTGAGGGTTGATGGGGGGAGGGAGGGAGGGTAGGGTAGGTGATGGGCATTGAAGAGGGCATCTTTTGGGATGAGCACTGGGTGTTGTATGGAAACTAATTTGACAATAAATTTCATATAATAAAAAAAAAAACAGTGTTTAGCTAATGGGTCCGTGTGATATGCCACACATCAAATATGACCTAAAGGCAGTAGTTTATTGGCTTAAGGCTAAGATAAATCTGACTTTTATTTAATTCTATTGATAAATGTGAAAATCTTTTGTTACACTATATAACTGTATCAGAGATATTAAAATAACATTTGCTACACCATACATCAGTATAATTTGTGTCATTTTCCAATCCTTTCCAATAGAAGCAACTTTTTCCCACATACCACACATTCCTAGTGACTACACCGGTGACAAGATGTTATTATTTTGTCAGTTCTATATTCCATCTGGTTTGTGGATATAATAACCATACTTTATAAAATAAGTTTTTACAACCAGCAACCTTCAGTTGTCATTATGTAGTAACACCAACCATTTACCTCCTTTAGTATCTCTAAGGGATGTGTTTTTTTTTTCTTTCATCCAATCACAACCAGTTATGACATAGATAAAGCAAATTATATTTTCATCCAGAGGACAAAAAATAAATGCACTGTCTTAGCGACAATCTGCCATAATGTCAGATTTACCACTGACTTCCTATGGTTGGTCTTCCTTAGCTTGACTTTCTAAAACTCCCAGCCACTTTAAATACATTCCATGCCATGGTGGTAAGAATACCCAGTAGTCTTTCCAAGGTGAGATTACAAGCCTGCTTTCAGCATGGTTGAGGGATGGGATGTTTCATTAGAATCACTATCCTATTTATCCATTCAATTAGATCTGTGTTGTACTTCCACATCAATTTCTAGCTGTGGTCTGTCTCCTAAAAGAGACTTCCCTCTTGTGTCATTATGAGAATTTGAAAATATTTTTCATCATGATGAAAAGCCTGAAATAACTGATTAGTACCCTGAGACCAGCTTCTATTACACTTGTGTCAAAGTGGGACCAGTGGTGACAAAGCCATCACACATGCACATATTGCACACTAATGGATTTCAAACTACTTGAAATAATAGTGTACATGTAAAAATATTTTATGTCCCATATGAATATCATTTGGGTGTACTTTAACTCCTATAACAGCTCTGGTGGGGAGGGTCATAAATCTTTCCATAAATGCTTTTTGCATCCTTATGGAGTGGAGTTATCTGTAACTTTGAGCCACCAAATCATACCCAAAGAGATGTCTTTTAAAACTGTCTACATTTCATTTCCACTGTCTTTAAATACATTTTTTTCACTTCTTTAACAGAATAGTGGTGACACACTGGTCAGGTAGCTTCATTCTACTTTCCATCCTATTGATATTACTGTCTCAGTAATGTTTCATCTTTATTTATGGCCACCCAGAGTGCAGAATCTCTGTTATTCTGTCTCTTATTCTCTGTTCAATTTATTGGCAGTATTCCTTCAAATCATCTGATAATTAACCAGACTAATAAGTATGGCTTATAAGCTGAATGAATCAGTTGATAGCTATTTTTGACTTCTGGAAGTTGCATCATTCGAGGGTGCTTTGTCATCCCTTTATTAAAACTTATTAGGATGAACTCCTTTAGGCAGAACGTGAAATTCAGCAGTAGTCTATTTTCCCCACTCCAGAAAGGACAGTTCCAGAAGTTTTACCCACCATTGGTCATTAGTCAGTACCAGATCTGAGACAGGTAGGAGTATTATTATAGTGCTTCATGCACTTGGTGAAAATGGAATGATTGCCTCCCCTGTGATTGTAATAGACTTGTAACAGCCTCTTTTCCCTATGCTATGATCTCATACTTTTTCCACTTATTACCTCTTTTAACCTTCACCCTTATGATAGTTGGGCTTTCTAGCTCAGCAGAAATACTATTTATGCACAAAAATTACAATAACAGCAGACCAGCTCATACTTTTTCCCAGACCAACTTAAAGGCAGTATCATAAGTTTTGACATGAAAGGAATTAGGGTTTTCCTTTGCACTGAGTAATGGAGCCACATCCTGAGCTAACTAAATTTAGCTAGAAAGGAAGAAATCAGAATTACTCCTGAGGAACCCTTACAAATACACTATTTCAATTGTTTAAATGTGGTTTATTGAGCATTTGTATCAGATCTCTTGCATACATGTAAATTTGAACCTTGGTCTAGCACAACAGACCAAGCATAATCAAAGAAGAATTGTATGAGATGATGAAGGAAGGATTTAAAGCCACTGGCCTGTGATCTATTCACTTAGTTTATTGAAGGATATGCCTCTGGTAAAAAGAAAAGAGAAAAAGTGTTGCAGCTGATCACTGACCTGGAAGATCACCTGGTCTTCCAGGTATGTAGACTAGTGGTAGTCTCAGGTCGAAGAGGTCTTATCTACTGAATGTATTTAGCAGGGTGTCCTTCGTTAAAGATTACTTTCAGCAAATAAGCAAAGAATCTATGCAGCATGTCTCTCTAGAAAGTAACATATGAGTAAATAAATATCTGGAAGAGAAAATATTAAGATGTTTCATAACTAACATATGTCTGAGGAATTCATAAAATCCCAATATTCAGATCCCATGTATTGCTCTGATTCAGGCCACACAGGTCTGATGTGACAAGGAAAACAACTACAAGATGTCTTAGACCACTTTGCTTGGTTTCATTTACTTGACTGCTTATATCCTTGAAATTATTAGTAACACTTGTAACATTGTAACATTTTATATTAGGCAAATTACTAATTTTTGTGAGTCTGATTTGGCAATCTGATTTTTAAAAATTTCCTATATTTACAAAATTATATAATTGCACATATTTAAAGTGTACAATATGATGTTTTGATACATACATAGTAAAACAATTAATGCAGTTCAGTTAACTAACATTTCCATTTCTTAGGTACCTTTTGTGTGTGTGTGTGTGTGTGTGTGTGTGTGTGTGTGCTGACAGCACTTGAAATGTACTCATTTAAGTGTTACCTCTGTTAGGAAAAATAGAAACTGTGTAATTGCATCCTCTCCAACATCAAACAGGGGTGTTTTTAATTATCTAGTTTATCTGAGGCCCATGTGCATGACCACATAGCAAAGTCATTGGCTTCAGCTCCAGGGACCTCTGAATGTCTGAACACTTTCCTGAGGGTTGATACCTAACTCATCATCAATTCAAGCAACCCATACTCCACTCACTCTTCATATTTTCCCTTGTCTTGTAAGTCAAGATTTTAGCATTTGCATCATCTGTTGCTGATTTCTAAATGACATAGACCTCAATCCTTGGATTCTATCTGTGAACCAGGCAACTTATTTTGGCACAGCTGGAAGAGATTTATAGGGTTCTGATGGCCTATACATCAATGTGAGTGGAGAAGAAAGTCCTCAGAGTGCTCTAGTGTTGGTCCAATGTGCAATGAAACAACCACCTTTATATATAAGATGAAAATGCTCCCCACAGCTTATGCCGTACTGCTTTCTTTAACATACTACTTCCAATTCACAATTAAACTCTGTCACACTGCCCCTTCCATATTTTAATGATTTTCTGGCATCATCTAAGACATGATGGCATTTTCCAAGCCAGAATTATCTGATGCCCTTTCAGAATGAAAAGAATCTTGACTAAGGCCAAGTAATATGCCAACAATTTCCTTTCAAATGAGGTATATTGAATAGCTTTCTGATGTAGCTTAGAGTCTCTACTTGGTAGCATTTTTCAATTTAAGCCAAAGGCTCCCATATGCATATATTGTCTCTTATCATCTTAGCAGTTAGAGCATAAGTACCTAGATGGACTGCCTGTACCTTTTTCCTCTGTAAAATATTGTTTCTGCTCAGGATGATGTATAAATTCAGATGTCTTTATGTTGATTTTAGGAAGAGAGGACAATAAGATTCCTAGGTGAGGGGGATAATTTTGCCAAAAGCAACTAGATTAGCCACTCTCTTAATTTCTTGATTAGCAGGATCTTGAGAAATAATAATTAACTTATCATAATTTGATTGTTATATTTAGTTGATCTGGCCCATCTAATTCCCCAGAATTTTACAGATTCACTTGTTATCCCTAGAATTCTATATGACTTTATGTTTACTACTGAGAAAAATTCAGGAAGTTCTATAGATTTCCATTTAACATGATCAATTAAAAATGAGGTGTGAAGTGTGATCTTAATAATATGCCCTATAAGAAGGGTAAAGGCAGCATCCCTATTCACCTATCTAGACCATGTATGCATCAGCATGCAGGTGAAGGTGACTTAACCATCAAATGGTGTCTCCAGTTACACTTTGTGAATAACTTCATCCCTATATGAGTGTTTTTACCCAGTAGTGTATCTATATTAATTCTAATTTTATCCTTTAAAGTGCATTTCCTATCGCTTCTAAAGATTACTGTATATTGAATTACCATATGTAACAGTAAAGGAGTTTTATATACCCTCATCAAAGACGTTTCAACCAAATTTTTCATTTAGCCTCGGATCACCACCAGAGTTAAGTGAGCAGATCTCAAAATCAAACCCAACTTTACAGAGTCTGTGGCTTTAACTGAGGGTATAAATTCAGCCCCCTCTTCAAGAGTTCTTAAATCAAGTCCTAATACTTGGATTTGAATTCCCCAAAACTAGGATAGATATAAAATATTTGACCTGCTACTTTAAGAGCTTAGTATGGATGGGGTTGGAACTGTTTCCCAATTTCCAAATATTGATAATGCAGTAGCAATTACTTAATGAATATCCCACCAATTCTCCATTTTTTATCCCTTTCTTTAAAAGGCACTTCTACAGGGGTGCCTGGGTGGCTCAGCCAGTTAAGCCTCCATCTTCAGCTCAGGTCATGATCTCACAGTTCATGGGTTTAAGCCCCGTGTCAGGCTCTGTGCTGACAGCTCAGAGCCTGGGGCCCACTTCCAATTCTGTGTCTCCCATTCTGTCCCTCCCCTACTTGTGCTCCATCTCTCTCTGTCTCTCAAAAATAAATAAACATTAAAAACAATTTTAAAGGCACTTCTGTTCAACCAAGTCAATCTGGTTATTATTTCCTCATATAATTTCCCCCCAATTTTTTTATTTCTCCCTTTTGTACCAAATTTTTTTGGCTGCAAAGAAATTTTTGTCTTTCAGGCAGCTCATATATGATAACTGATTTAGCAAGCCAGTTATTGCCTTGCTAGTACTTTCTTTACTTGCTCATAGCAAGGTACCCAAGACTGAGAGGTCCCTAAACCGGTGTATACACACACACACACACACACACACACCCTCATCTAAGTCAGTAGCTCTGACTTAGGTATATCTCTCTAATCATCACAGAGCTTATCTAAGCCCACTTGTACTTATAGTATTTCAACCATATTGAAGGAGTGCTCTTTTTTTTTTTTTTTTTTTTTTTTTTTGGTTAGGGACAAGTTACCTTTCTCACAGTAGGACTGCTGACTATGGCTTCTCCACCACAGAAAGTTGTGTCATACCATTCTGAAGCATCTGCTCACAGAAGTTTCGAGGCTAGTCAAGGACCAACTGGTAGCCCAAAGAAACCCACATATTTAGTAAGATCTAAAATTTGTGAGAAAGTGCCAATTATTAACTCTAAGAATCCAAGATAGTAATGATTTATTAGGCTTCTGCTGGCCTTTCTCAGTAAAATGTCCTAATTTTTCAACAGAATACACATGAGATTCTAAGTCACCCACACTTGGTCTCAGTTTTTAGTTTATAGTTTTACTGTGTGGTTTTATAGTTCATTTCAGAGTTTATAGTCCATAGTTATGTTTTTAGTTCACAGACTAGAGTTTCAGTCTATAGTTTTTCAGATAATCCACTACCTTAATGGAGTTGCTTTGCCAGGGAAAATGCTATCTCTCCCCTTAGTGCCAGAGGCATGAGAAGGTCTTCCAGTGTCCAGAAAAAAATATTGGACTGATTTTTTTCCTCTTGCTAACCCTCCAGATTTAGGGTTCTGGCTCTTACCAGAGTTGTTAATAACAGCAAAAAAAAATGTAACTATTTTTTAAAAATAATTTCCATTTTGTACTGGTATTCTCACTCTACTCATTTAGATAGAGCTGTTGGGTCTAAGTCTGTCTTCAGATTTTATTAGTAAGGCTACTTTAAAAATTTAGCCACTTCATACCACAGATGGATAAGCAGAAATTCTAGCATCTCATTCTGATGTTGTTTTCCATCCCCTCCTTTTTCTCTTATGATAACATGTCTTAGCTACTATGCTTTAAAAGTCTGAAAGACAATTCTTACAGTTTCAAACTGCTATAACACAAAAGATCCAGATGTCAAATCATATTCATACCAACTGTATGATATTTTATAATATCAAGCTCTGTTAAGAATTTCAAGGGCACTAGTAACCAAGATGCATATATGAAACAGTTTAGCATCCAAGCTTCTTTTCCTCTCATACATCTTCTAGGCAAGTACACAGAAGGTGCTGTATCGATTATAAAGCATCTCAATACTTTTAGAGATAGTAACATAGTCATATGGCATTGTACAGTGAATACTGTAACTCATAGATTTCTATTATTTAGATTATTATATAGATTTCTATTATTTAGATAGATAGATAGATAGATAGATAGATAGATAGATAGATGATAGATGTTTACCATAAGATAAACATAGTCCGCTATAAGCACTTCATAGAAAATTACTCTTCTGCTAACAGAAACCATTTAGTTTGTTTCCAAAGAAGCCTACCTAAATTAGTAAGGTCACAGGAAGGGTAAACCCAATCACTTGCCCTATTTTTCCTCCAGAGCATCTTCTGCCCATTCCCCCATTCCCAAGCCAGGAAAAGTGAGAGCAGAATTTAAGGATTATAGCTATGTAAACTTTTCTAATGCTTCTTTTTCCTCTGCTAGGAGCAACTTCTGTTTTTATAGTGATTCTGGGAACTAGAAGAATGGAAAAGCCTTTGATATCTTCCTAAAATAGTGACCTGTTTTTAATATAATTTTTGCTTTTTGGAGTTGATTATCATGTTATATTCTTATGCCAAACCTAAGAGATATCCCAATCAATCTATTCTTTTGAAAGTGGGTTTTAATAAAAGTATTAGTTATTTTAGGAGAATAACATCGATTCTCAACATATTTTCAAACTTTTAACCCACAGTGCTTGTGAGTTCTTATTTAAAATAATATTATCAGTGTTGGCAAAATTTTGACTTTGAAGTTTGACTACATTTTTCAAAACAACCAAAATATTTTTAAATCATTTTATGATTTTGGCTAATCACATTGATTTTTAGAGTGTTGAGTCTAAATCAAGAGAGTAATATGATAAAGGAAATTTTCCCATAGTCTTGGGAAATGTATATTCAAGTTCAATTCAAGAAATTAGTTAAAAACATTTGAGATACAAATACCTGAAGTGCAATATGTTCTTACTTGATATAATTTTTTAATGTTTATTTATTTTTGAGAGAGAGTGAGAGAGCATGAGCAGTGGAGGGACAGATAGAGGGGGAGAGAGAGAGTCCCAGAGGCAGACTCTGCATCTGCAGGGCTTGATCCCACTGATAATTATGACCTGAACTGAAATCAAGAGTCAGGTGCTTAGCCAACTGAGCCACCCAGGCGCCTGCTTTTATTTTAAATACTCTTCTAACATATAACTATTATATCCTGTGACCCCCATTGATGAAATCACAGTTTAAAGAGAGAAGTAATTTATCAATCTTCCAACTAGAATAGAATAGAATAGAATAGAATAAATAGAATAACACACATGCACACACACAAACTTTATTGCTTAGGTAAATTAAGTTTATACTGTTAAGTATATTGTTTTGGGCGACTGCTTTTTTCTTATAAAAATTTGCTGAATATCTCAGAATAATGAAATATAATTTTACTTATTTAATTTATAAATGAATAAAAGTATTCTATCTCTATGGGAAAGAAGGGTCAAAATCAATATTAGAATAAATTCAGAGAAGATGATCTTCAGTAACTTGTATATAATAATTATTACTTAATCTTTGGCCTATTAGAAAACGCATACATAATACTGTCTTATGTATGTTTTGAGTTACATGTTTCTGCAATGAAAATCTAAGGATAACAATTTTTTTAAAAATCAGGTTAATTTAAGAATATTGCTACATGTTTTAAAATAGAACTGGACATTTCAATTAAAAATATTTATATTAGGGATAAATAGTTCACTTGAAAAATATTCCATGTTATGTTAAAAGTGAACTACCTATACATCTTCCTTTGGGTAAAGTTGGCAAGGATATTTCAGAAACAAATGAAGTGACAGTGGATTGTAAATTGCCCTCAGTTCAAATTTTCACTCCCAAGTGGAAAGACATAAATGACAAAGAAACCAATTTACTTTCATTTATTTGCTCTCTAAAATGTCTTACTGCTCAAAAATCTTAATTTAGTTCTCAGTAAAATAGTACTAAAATTACTAGACATGAATAGCATTCATTTTTTTTAGTATAATTTATTGTTAAGTTGGCTATCATATAGTGTGTGATGAGTGCTCTTGGTTTTGGGGGTAGATTCCTGAAGTTCATTGCTTACATACAACACCTAGAGCTCATCCCAACAAGTGCCCTCCTCAATGCCCATCACCCATTTTCCCTTCTCTCCCACCCCCATCAACCCTCAGTTTGTTTTCTGTAAAGAAATAAATCACAAAATAGCTACCTGTATATTCTTCAGATGAGTGTTATAGAAAAGCAAAGTAAGCCTAGTCCCTAGAAAATAAACTTTTTTTTAATTTAGAAATATATTTCAAAAAAAAAAAAACAACCAAGGGGTGCCTGGGTGATTCAGTCAATTGGGGCAACTGACTCTTGATTTTGGCTCAGGTCGTGATTCCAGGGGCTTTGGATTGAGCTCCATGTTGGGCTCTGTGCTGAGCGTGGAACCTGTTTAAAATTTTCTCTCTCTCAGTCTCTCTCTCTCTCTCTCTCTCTCTCTTTTTCTCCCTCTCTCCCTCTCTGTTCCTCTCCCCCACTTGCTCTCTCTAAAATTAAGATAAATCTTTTATAAAAAAAAACCCACTAAATTGAATCCTGTCTAGAGTAATGTCTTAGAAATTTGATAAATGTGGTGTACCTGGGTGGCTCAGTTGGTTAAGCATCTGACTCTTGGTCTTGGCTTAGGTCATGATCTCCCAGTTTCATGAGGTGAATCTCTGCATCAGGCTCTGCAGTAATGGTGCAGAGCCTGCTTGAGATTCTCCCACAATCTGCCCCTCCCCTGCTCTCACCCTCTCTAAATAAATAAAGTTAAAAAAAAAAGAAATTTGATAAATGTTTATATAAAATGTCAATGACTTCTATTAAGATCTTATTTTCTGAAGAAAAAAAATTAGTCTTTTCATTATGTGGAAAATGAGTGGGGTAGAAGTAATTGACCCTTTGACTCATTTCCAATTTACCAGATCCTGTTTGAACTGTTTTAGATCCATACAACTCATCTTCAACTGCTAATTTTATGTAATATTTAGACATCAGTGAATAATACTTACTTTTCCAATTTCTGAAAATACTACAAATAAAATGAATTTGCTGTGCAAATTCAATGGTGATTGAAACAAACATCATTCATCCTAAAATTAATCTTTCTAATTCTTTACTAAATGAGTGCTTTCTTTTTGAGAGCTTCATAAAGCACAAAAAAGGCTCTGAAATATGGCAAGCACATAAAGGTGAGAGAAATAATTCTCTAATATTTTTTTAACAGCAATATTTGTAAGGTGATTACATGCTCAAAAAAGGTTCTCAGAATTTCTGGGAAAAACCTTCCTTTCAACTGGAATTATCTCTTACAGGTATATCAACCTGGATTTTTTTTTCACATTACAAAATTTAATAAATAGATTTGAGTACAAATAAAAGTAGTATTCTTTACCATTAGTGTGGTGTTTTGCTCATGTGTATATACTAAAATTTATGTTGAAAATCTCTTATTTTAAAAAGTGATTGGAGAAGTAGAACTTCACCCCATTTAGCCCATTTATTAAATTATCCAATAAATTTAGCCCTTTTATAACATTATCCAGCCAATAAGCTTGTACTGACAGCCTTCTGGTTACATCATTTTGAACAAGAATGAAAAAATGAAAAATATATGCATGACAGCATCTGAGTATTTGCAATCAAACAATAAAATATGCCTTTTTTAAATCTAGAATTATTGTGAAAAATCAGGCTATAGAATGTCATCCTAAAGGAAAGGGGTACCTATCTGTTTATATTCTAAAGTGTTTATTATTCCATTGATTAAATGAGTAACATGCACTAGAATATCAAGTTACATAATTTTACTCTGAAGAAATTAGCAAATGCTTCTTTGAGTAATCTTAGAATAATGAGTTGCACTAAAGTTGCTTCAGGATCACTTGAGCTACATAGAAAACAGTGATGAAGAAAACAATGATGAACATAGATTACCAAAGGGAAGGCAAATTGTCAAATATTAGATTAATAAACACACATCTTCATTTTTTTCAATTTTTCAAAATTTTTCTCTTATATAAATATACAGCAACAATGTATTTCATATATGAAATATTCAGTCTCTGTTTTGGGTTTAATATGCTAATATAAGTACATAATAATAAAGCACATTTAAATATCATTACTTTAGAAAATATGTTGTACTCACTCCATAGCAGTCTCCAAAATAGATCTGGAAGAATTGCTATGTGATACTTCTCTTCAGATATGATTTAAGTTTAAAACTTATCCCTGGAATCCTCTTCTCCCAGTTTCATCTAACAACCTCTAAATAGGACTGTACAATCCCATGCTAATTTTTGGATCATATTGTGTATCCTGCCATAATCCTCATATGTATTGTTCAAAATTTAGTGAATGTTAAGCTTGACAGCCAGAACTGTCTAGAAATAAGTTGGTTCTTTGAATGAGCATTTTAATTATTGGTTTTACTCTGTACATATCCATGAAGTTCATAAAGTACTCCACTTGTCATCAAGTCTGTTATAAGAGAGACTCAATGAGAAAGATATTTCGTTTTTGCAATTAACTAACAGCACACTTCCCTATGTCCCAAAGATATATTTTAATTTTGTTATATACCAATTAAAGTATGTCAGAGATGAGAATAAAATTAGTAAGACAGTATCCCAATTAGGAATGTGATTTTGCAGATTTAAAAATCAGGGTTTCATTTATGTTTAATTGACAGCAACTAAAATAATGCAATGCATTTTTCATAATCAAGCAAGGCAAAAATGTTCCCTTTTCTCTATAACACTGTCGTAGTAATTTAAAGTTCTGAACACTTAAGAGGAAAAAAACTTAGAAGATGCCATCATTAATTGAGGTATAAGTACTTAACAGCCACCTGCTCTATAGCTCAGGTTACAGAACATTAATGAAGATAGTCCACGATAACTCATGTATGTCTGGATTTTCCACAGTGGTGTACCCCACCTGACTTGATAAGTAGTGTATTCTGATGGTTTTTTACTATTTGTAATTTTATAGGATTTTAATGAGGATGAGGGTATCAGAAAGTCTTCACTTGAGGTTCAGTCCTGTTTCAAACTACCTATGTGACAGTGGGTAATTTATAAAACCATTGTGAGACTCAGTTTCCTCACTTTAAACATGGGGTACAATAATAGTACCCACCTCATAAATTTATTTGTGAATTAGATAATGAACATCAAACACTTTGCCTAGTGTTTGGCATATAATGGTTGCTCAGCAGTGTTTTCTTTCCCTGGTTTAATTTCCCTCCTTTCACTGACTGGAGTGAGAACCATCATTCCACCATGGCATCTCTTTTGCAGATTCCTAAATGATGATAGTTTTAACAAGTTGGCCATAAAGTAGTTACAACTCAAATATTTACAACGTGAAAGAGAAATCAGGTGATAATCTATCTTTTATCACACAAAACACACCCCTACAAAATCCTACCTGTATCTGAGTCAGTTGACCATCTTTCTATTCCATCACGGTGTCTTATGCAGCAGGCAGTGTGCTAAGTATAACATGGGTTTAACCTAAATTTCTAAGAATAGCTTGGAAAAATGACACATTATATAAAAGAGACTTTAGTGTCATTGCTGTTTCACTGTTCTAACCTTCCAATCTATTAATAGCATCTAATAGTCTTTAAATATTTTTACACTAGTCACTTGCTTGCCTTTTCCCTTCCATCTAGATCAATGTGTGACTTATCTTACTAAAATAAAAGCTCTCCCAGCATTTAGAGCTACTGATTTTACTGAAAAAGTAAACTATAAGACAAAACTTAAATATTTTTCTTCCTTCATCACCCATCATCACTCTGTTTTGCACCTATGCTTCTCTTCTCTTTTATTCTGATAGAAAACACTTATCTCCTGTTCATGTCCAGCCACTTTGGTAAGACTTTATATCAGTAGTCTACAAAAGAGTATCTTGTGTTCCTGATAATTTTTTTAGTTCTTTATGAAAAACATTGCACACATTTTTAAGTTTAAATAAAAATATTTTATGTATTTAAATGGTTAAAATAGACTTAATTTCAATGTAGTGCAAATGTTGACGGTTTAAAACATATATGTTACATTAGTCTTTTAATCATATTTAACAAAATTAATATAAGTGAATCCAGTCAACAAGCTGGTTTTTAGACACAGAAAGTTGATGATTTCTCTTTTATCATCATGAACTTGTATTTACATTATATTGTGCTCAAAGAAGTTTACCTTAAGGTAATTTATTTTGTTCTTAAATTATTAATTGGAAATAAATACATACTCATATACACAACAAAAACTTTGTTACTGTTGGTTTCTTAAAGGTTTCCTATTACCGGGGTGCCTGGCTGGCTCAGGCAGTTAAGTATCTGACTCTTGATTTCCGCTCAGGTCATGATCTCATAGTTTGTGAGTTTGAGCTCCCACCTCACAGTGTGGAGCCCACTTGAGATTTTCTCTCTCCTTCTCTCTCCTGTTGCTCTCCTAATTGTGCATGTTCTCTCTCTCAAAATAAATATATAAACTTAAGAAAATAGTAATACAACTGATGATGGAATGACTCATTCTAACATGTCAATTAATGAATCTATTTTAATCTCCACTTTTCCAATTACATGGTAAATTTCCAATTAAATTTTTCAGCCTAGTTTTTTATATTTAATTTTGACTTTGTCAGTTAGATTAATTTGTGGTAATAATAATAGCAATGACAATTAAAATTAGAAGAAAAATTTTACACCGATATAATTATGGTAATAGGAAACTTTTAGACAAATACAAAATCTGAGGCCCTCTTTCCAAGTACTATGCAAAACAATCACTGTGGGTAAATTATTATATTTGTTTTCATATTATATCGATTGATAATTCTATTAGGTAATGCTAACGCTTTTTGAAAGTGAAGAATTGGAAAACTTCTGTTTCCACAGTAATTTACTACCATGTCATAAGAATCATTCATCATTTTCAGCACTACCACCAATATTGAGAATGTCTCTTCATTTGGGCGTGCATATTCCCTGGAACAATGTCCCTTGTTATAATAGGAGGAGAATGATTATGAGAAAACTCAGGGCAAAATTGATCAGGTAGATCAACTTAAGGAACAGGTACACGTAGAAGGTGAGGATCTAAAACTGAATTGCTAAAACCATCTCTGTCTCAGTCCCTGTAGAATGTGCTCCTGAGTGTGTACAGACTTCAGTGACAAGACTGCAGTTATGTATCCCATCCCTTTTGTATTCCTCACGCTCTTCTCTGTCTTTAGTCCTCTGTACTCTACTGTTTTTTGTTTTTGGATTTTGTTTTTTGTTTTGGAAGCATAGTTGACACTCAATGTTACATTAGTTTCACGTATACAACACAGTGATTCCTCAAGTCTGCATGCTATGCTATGCTATGCTCACCACAAATATAGCTCATCTGTCATTGACTATGTACCATTGACTATATTCCCTATGCTGTACATTTATTACCAAGACTTATTCATTCCATAACTGGAAACCTGTGTCTCTCACTGCCCTACATCCATTTTTTCCATCTCCCCACCCCTATTATCTCTGGCAACCTTCAGTTTGTTCTCTGTATTTATAGCTCAGTTACTACTTTTTGTTTATTAATTCATTTGCTTTGCTTTTTAGATTCCATATGTAAGAAAATCATATGGTATTTGTCTTTCTCTGATTTATTTCACTTAGCATAATGCCCTCCAGTTCCACCCATGTTGTCACAAATGTCCAGACCTCATCCTTTTTTATGGCTAAGTAACCATTCCATTATATGTTTATACCACATCCCCTTTATCTCTTCATCCATTGATGGACATGTGTGTTGCTCTCATATCTTAGATATTCTAAATAATGCTGCAATATTCATGGGGTGAATATATCTTTTTGAATTAGTGTTTTTATTTTTGGAGGGGCAGAATAACCAAGACTGGAATTAATTGGATCTTATGATATTCCTCTTTTTAAAAAAATTTTACAATATTTTTGTTTATTTTTGTGAGAGAGAGAAAGACAAAGTGTGAGCAGGGGAGGGGCAGAGAGAGAGGAAGGCACAGAATCTGAATCAGGCTCCAGGCTCTGAGCTGTCAGCACAGAGCTTAATGAGGGGCTCAAACTTGTGGATCACGAGATCATGACCTGAGCGAAGTCAGATATTTAACCGACTGAGCCACCCAGGCACCCTGGAATTTCTCTTCTTAATTATTTTTTATTTAAAATAATTTTAATGTTTATTTATTACTTTGAGAAAGAGAGAGACAAAGTGTGAGCAGGGGAGGGGCAGAGAGATGGGGGAGACAGAATCTGAAGCAGGCTCCAGGCTCTGAGCTATCAGCACAGAGCCCTGACGCAGGGCTCGAATTCACCAACCATGATATCATGACCTAAACTAAATCTGGATGTTTGACTCATTGAGTCACCCAGGTGCTCTTCTTTTTAATTATTTGAATAACCTCCACAGTGTTTTCCACAGTAGCTGCACCAGTTTACGTCCTCACCAATAGTGCCTTAGGGTTCTTTTTTCTTTTTTGTTTCCTACATTCTTGCCAACACTTGTTATTTCTTTTTGTTGTTGTTGTTTGTTTTTTTGTTGTTGTTGTTGTTGTTCTAGCCATTCTCACAGTTGTAAGGTGATATTTCATTGTAGTTTTGATTTGCTTTTGATGTTGAGCATCTTTTCATGTGTCTACATGTCTTCTTTGGTAAAATGCCTATTAAGGTCCTTTGCCCATTTTTTTCTTCTCTGCCATTAGTCTTGTCTACTCTACTGATTTTTGAACATATAAAATGTCCTGACTTCTCCTTTATTAAGCATAAATAGAGGTCCTTCTGACCTCTATTTTCCACCCCAGTTACTTTCCTGTTTTAACAAATTTCAAAGAAAAGTTACTACAAATTTGATTTTATCACCTGATATCCAGTTGACATTTTTTTCTTTTAGTTTGTGGTCTCCCTAGGACACTGCCATTATGCTTATTATCATTATTAATGACCTTCATATGAATATATTTAATAAATGTCTTTTTCTTTACAGAATTCTTTTCATTTCTTCAGCCATCAATATAATAGATATTTACTCTGTATATACTCTGTGCCTAGGGTTACATTTGGTGGTAGAGATATGGCAATGAGGAAGTCAAAATATCCAATAAAGTGACACCGTTAACCATTTTCTCCCTTTGGTACAATTGACATCACATTCAATTTATAGTAAAGAGAGATTGGGCACAGAGAGTCTAGTTGAAATGCCAAAAGTCATGTGGCCAATAAATGGTGGAGCTGGGATGCACACCCAGACATTACAGTTAAGTGTTCGACTTCAGCTCAGTCATGATCTTGCCGTCTGTGGGTTCAAGCCCTGCGTCAGGTTCTGGGCTGACAGCTCAGAGCCTGAAGCCTGTTTCACATTCTGTGTCTCCCACTCTCTCTCTGCCTCTCCCTCACTCACGCTCTGTCTCTTAAGTCTCTCAAAAATGAATAAATGTTAAAAAAATAAAAAAAATTAATTATAAAGAAACCAGAGATCTTGTAAAATTCTAAAAAACTATTTTTCCTATCCTGGTGACATTTATCTCACTGAATGTGAAGGTATAGCATCCACCATTTGCTTATTGAGCACACTGATTTCACAGATAACTTTAAAACTAGCTCTCAATTCTGGAAAGATGAATGGGGCCATGGAATCATTACTCACTTCTCTCACAGTGGTAACTTCTCCTCCAGGGTTTGCAGTGCCCAGAAAGAGAATGTCTACGTTTGCATTTGGCTATTGCTTGAAATGCTGGACTCAAGGGCTAAGATTTTTCTTTCTGTGTAATTTCCTGAATGAATTGGTATAAACATCAATAGCGAATGCTTGAAATTTGTCAGTGAAGGAGGACTATGCAATTCTCCTACTATTGTGGTACAAGAGAATGAGCAAGTTAGCCTCCTACCCTGTGTTACTCTGTGAGAGCTTTCAGGTCTTTCAGTAAAAACAAACAAACAAACAATAAAACCACAACCAAACAAACCAAAACATCATTCTCAGAATATGGTATGCTAGGTTGGAGCAAACTAACCTGGCAAAGCAGGAGATACAGTTGCATTTTATCAGATATGATGGACCTATGGCTCAGTAGCTCTGATTATTCTTACTGCTAACTCCATAGTTTAGCAAGGCATGCTTCCAGAAGGGAAGGTAAATTACTTGAGAGGTAAATTAGTGGCTAAATAAATAGATAAGGGACTGATCAAGGAGTATACTTACCAAAATATGAAAAATGATTATATGTGGGTGATGGACTATTTTTTAATGTTTATTTGTTTATTTTGAGAGAGAGAGAGGGGGGTGCAGGGGAGGAGAAGAGAGAGATGGAGAGAGAGAATTTCAAGCAGGCTCCATGTGGTCAGCATAGAGCCAGATGCGGGGCTCGATTCCATGAACCGTGAGATCATGACCTGAGCCAAAATCAAGAGTTAGTCGTTTAACCAACTGAGCCACCTATGTGCCCCTGGGCTGTTTTTATTCAGTTGTTTTTAATCTATTATATGTTGCTTTGTGTTAAAAATACTTTTAAATGTATATCAATAATATATACAAGCTATATATTATAAATAATGTATAATTTTGGTGGACTATTTTATTATGTTAAATTTCTGTTTTCTACATGCCCAAAAACGCTTCTTAAAAAGCTATGGAGAGGGAAATGTTTTCCCATAGTTTTCAAGTTCCTGCATTATTTTGTAAAATAAGAATTTCCATGTTAGGAGAAATTTGGAAAGAAATACTGTACTGTGCTTTCTACCATGTTCATTGGCTCTTCTACATGAAGTCATTTAAGATTGCAAAACTTCAATATCCTTTGGTCTCCATTTCTTCATCAGTTTAATTTAAAATATTTTATTTAACATGTAATAGTCCCTGCACATAGAAGGACTATATCTTTCTCCCTTCTGATCTTTGCACACCTTGAAAATGTGGTGCATGCCATGGGCAACATGCAGCTGGTTCGATAAATGCTTTCTATTTGGAACACATTATATACACACTTGCAAATCCCAAAGTCTTGACAGAGGGTGAATCAGAATGAAGAAGGAGATATAATAAGCTACCCCACCTGCAAAATATATAAAACATACTTAAATTGGTCAATACAACTGCTAATGATCTCCTGCAAAGTCATGTGATATAAAGTTCAGTGAGCCATGAATTCCATACACATTCAATTTATAGTTTTATGGCACCAGCAAAGCAGAAACAAAGAAACAAAAATAGTAGGAAAGATAGAGTGAATTAAAAAAGAAAGACTCATTTTTCATTTTAAATTCAATGTAATTATTCTGTCATTTGAAACTTACCCTTCACTTCAGATTTTAATACACCCTAAGTTTATAAATACACAAGGGCAGCGCCTAATCTAAAAAATGGTCTTACCAACATTATGCTCTTGCTTTAATTTCTCTTTCTACCCCTTTAATATCCTTTGGAATACTTTTCTGTAATCATTTTTTCCTAATCTTAGTTTTCATCCGTTATTTTGAAATTATAATGGGACAAGGGTCAGAGAGAACCTCCCTAGATGTTGCACTGAAGCAGCAGGTGAGAAGGACAGTACATTGATCTTCTGTGCATCTTTGTGTCAGTGACGATTAATCCTTTGACAAGTGACATGCAATTGTGGAGGAGGGAGAAGTTAAATAGAATGAGGTGTATCAAGCAGTGAAGCTGCTGATCACTAATGGGCCTAATGCTTTAAAAATTTTATAAAAACCATTCTTATTTTTATCCTTGTATTTTGGCCCTTCTCAGAAGCTACTTATTATTTTCAGCATAAAGCTAGGGTTCTTTGGCACTCTCTTTAATGTTTATCACCTTGTGAATACAAACATATCACCTTATGAATACACATATCATTTCTTATTTGCCTTTTTTCCAGCTGATTGTGATCGCTCTAAAACTGACCCCCTCCATGTCATATGTAGGAAAAATTCCAAATTTTACATAATGTTTCTGATTCATTTTTTTAATATATGTATATGTGCGTATACATACCCAGTTTTAAAATATCGTTACCTGTTCACACTATTAACTATTAATAGGAAGGAAAAACATGCCACCCAAAGCATGAGGTAATAAAATATAACAATAGCAATATGACAAGATAGATAAATTTTCATATGTCAGATTGAAACTAAGTTGTGATTATCCAAATGTTAGAACTATATCAGATCACATTTTGTTTTTGTCTGTTGCAACGTATATAAACACTTTCAGTCCTAAACTCAGAAATTTAACTGCTGGTGGATTGAATGTTCACTCTTCAGAGCATAGTTTAATCAATCTTTATGCAGGCTTAATTTCTGGGTATGAGAGCATTTCAATGAAAGGTAGTTATTTAAAAAATTGCTTTGAGCAGAAAATGAACTAATTAATACTCCTAGAAGTGGGATGGAATGTTTAATTCATTCCTGAGCATGTAAGAAAGCAGTCCTTGACATGGTTTTTGGAACTATGACATATATAAAGCCATATCAGCATGGATATTCTGAGAATAAAAAAATGTGCCAGTTTGTCTACAACAAATAAGTAAAGGTACAGCTATTCTATGTGTCATTTATCTTCTGCAGTCACAGCACTAATACATGGTTTTTCCTTTTTTATTCTGAAACAGACTTATTGCTTGATGATAGTTTACATGGTCAAAGATAATTCAATCTGACAACAGTAAACACCAAAAGAATTAATTCAGAAATATTCAAAGATGATTTAAATAGAAATCAGAAGCTGTCATAAAACTTTTTGACAGGCAGGAATTTGGATGTCCAGGAAAGGTATGTGCTTCAACTGTAGATACATTTGGTATATAGAAGTGTTCTTGGTGAAACTATAGGGAGCATGAAGGTGAGTTCAATATGGAGAAAGGCTGGGGTATTGGAGAAGGAGGCCCTTCAGGCTACATTAATCAAAAAATATAAATTTAGCACTTACCTTTGTTCAGCAAATCTTAACAAATATCCAGCAATCAGCATTTTAGGTACTGGTAATAGAACAGTGAACAAAACAGACATAATTCCTGCTCTCAAAAAGCCCACTTTTTACTAGGGGAAAGTAACAGTATATACATAATCAAAACATTTCATATAGTGGCAAGTGCTATTCATGTAATTAACGGAGTAATGAGGCTTAAAGCTACTTGAGACCCACTTCAGATATGGTAGTTTAGAAATTGTGCTCACCAGGATGCTGGAAAGAGATAAGTGGCCCACTCAAACAAGGCAGTTGAGCAAAATGTAATAGAAGGAGTGTTTATAAAGGAAGATGTGGGTAGGGGTAAGAAAAAGTAACAGAATTGGCTAAGTTCCTTGGGGCTAAGAGTGAAGGAGCCATTACAGCCCCAAGTTTGAAGAGGTATGTAGAAAGAAAAGAGAGCCCCAGATAAAGTAGTGGTAGGAGATGACTGTCAGAGAGGAGCTGAAGGTCAATGGGAAAGAAAATATCTGAGGATAGGCAGGGAGGGAGATAGGAGATGAATAACTCAAGGTCAGTCTTTTGTTATTTTCCCAAATCTCCCATTGAGAAAAAGTTAAAAAGGAATGAATCCAATTGAGGCAATCCACAAAAGTCAGTCTCCTAGGGACATAGCAAGGTAAAGAATGGTATAAAGTTGCACATGGAAAATGTACAGCAGAGAAGGCCTTTCTGAAGGGTGACATTTAATCTAAAACTTAATGGCTAACAGAAAATATGGTTGTAAGTTCTGGGATTTGGAAAGTGCCGTGAATCGGTGACTCCAAAACTAATTAAAACACTCTTCTTCCTGCTTTTACTATTGCAAAAGCTAAAAAGTCCAACTTCTTTTCATCTAGAGGTGTCAATGTAACATATTTATGGTCAATGTCATGAAGAAGAACATATGAAAGTGGGGTTTTCCTACCAGAATATATGGAGAAATACTTACAAGGAAAATACTTTAGGCCTTTTTTACCTTATTCCTGCCTGTACATGGATGTGATGCCTGAAAGCAAAGAAACTATGTTTCTTTCATTATGATAAAAGAAAAAATATGGCCGTGCAGAAGTACAAGAATCCTGAATCTTTTAGGACATGATTGAGCCACCAGATCATTCCTAAGACACCCTTAAATTTTTGTTGCATAAGACAAATAAACCATTTTTTTCCTTTAAACCATTATGAGGGAAGTTCTGGTTACTCATTGTTGAACATAATTATAACACTTATAACAATTATAACTGATGGATGGAGAAAACCTTGCAATGGGAACCAACTAGGTTAGTACAGGCATAGAGGGAAGGCCAATGTCATTGGAGCATAATGTAATGGGGGTTGGTTAAGATTGATCTATGACCTTATAATATGTATGTCTTGCCAATACCTACTCTGTAACTATCGACCTTTGTCCTCATGTGTCTTACCCCATGCTTGTTCCCTCCTCTGGCTACCTGTGATAGTAATGCACAAGGGGTCCCTGGAACTTATATACTGAGGCTGACAGAGCCACTTTTGGCCTGGGGTAAATGAAGGAGAGTAGCAGAACTCTTCCCCATAAACTAGGAATCAAGAAACAAACAAAAACCACACTTCTATTTTTGTTGAGCCTAGTCTTAGTCCATTTGTTAAGCTGCTTTAAAATACTATCAGCTAGGTACAATATTAGATATCATAGGAAGCTCATTCATGATGAAAGATGTTAATAGTGTTTTACATTGATTGAGTTTAAACAACTTGATCAGCTTACTGTAATGATTTGATTGTCAAGTCCAGATTTTCAGAGAAGTTCGTTTCACTTGAATAAAGATTTGCAAGTATACATTAAAAGATGCAAATAGAGGATCAACTGGGGAAAAATGTAAGAGAGTGTCTCAGGAAGTATTTTTCTGATAATAAGGACTAGGGATTAGGAGTTAGTAAATGGGAACAAGATGGTTATGCAAATTGCATTAAGTTGGCTGAGGAACATGCCAAGCTAACTATTTCTGTCAATCCAACTGGGGTTTTGCTTCCTCTTGTGGCTAATTAATTCTAATGTGGCCATATTATTTCTCTTCCATACTGGGACACTTTAAAGAGTAAATAGGGTTTAACTAAGATATCATGAAAATATACATAATTGGGACAATCTTGGCCAAACGGAAATAAAATATAAAAATGTCCACTGTAGTTAATGCATAATTGATTCAGAGAGCCCTGCCTCAGCAAACCTCCCTTCTAGATGGCTAACTGCCTGAATAAGGGGCTGTCAAAGCTAAAACACTAATAGAATATTAATGTTCTTATACAATTTTATGTTATCTCTGTTGAGATATGATTTATATATATATATATATATATATATATATATATATATATATAGTTATTTACGGATCATAAATCTAATAAGTTTTGACAAACACAAACATTCTTGTAACCCACACTTCTCTCAAGCTGTAGAGCAATTTGATCTCCCCAGAAATCTACCTCATGCCTCTTTTCAGTCTTCCTTCCCAAATAACCTCTTTTCTAGTATCAATCACCATAATTTAGTTTACTCATTGTATGCTTCATATAAATTATTTAATATAGTTTTACTTATTCCACGTTTGATTTCCCTCATAGAGTACTGTGTCTGTGAAACCCAACCTTGTTGTTTTATATGTCAATAGTATGTTCCTTTTTATTGCTGAATTGGGGTATACCCAATGTTGTTAATTTTCTCAAAACAAATTTTATTCTTACAGATTGATTTCTTATGCTTAAATATAGTATCTAAAAATAAGAGAAACTTAAGAGATACGGAGAACAACCAGATTTCAAACTCTTTGCAATTATTATATCTATATCTGATTATCTTTAAATTTGTATGAGTAATTCCTAGATTCTTTATCAAAAAGTTGAAGAGATTTATCAAGGATAAATTTAAGCAGGACCCAAGGAATAGTTACTCCTTTTATTAGTGAGTTTCATGCCATCTCAAGCCTACTTATAACCTTATTCTTTAGGAAAATCTTTAGAGAGAAACAGTAGAAGTAGATACTACAATGTATTTACATTTATTTGATGAGGGAAATAAGATAATCTTAGCAGCCTATTTCAAAGAGGCCAAATATATTAATATCTGGTTTCTATCATCTTATTATTGATTTAACTTTCATGCTTATGTTTTTATTCTCTTAGAGAGGATCTACAAATGGAACATAGGTCAATGACAAATGTATGATTATTCTTTAAATATACAAGATGTGCTGAATTAACAAATGCTTATTGGACTTACTTTCATATATATTTTACTTTTAGTAGTTCTATTTAATTAAACAATAAAGCTAGAAACTTAAATGAACATCAAGCTTCCATGAATCCTGGTTTTTCCTCCATTCATTAAGCTCGCTCTATTATTTTTGAACTTGCAATCAGCCTTCTTGTAATTAAATAAATGAATTTCTCTGATGGTTAGCAATCATACTATGACATTCATTTTGTTTGAGGAGAATTGAAAAGAAACAAATTATTACTCTCCCTTGAGATAGATTTTCCAGTATTCATTCTTTGTGTAGATAATTGTCAAGAGACTTGAAGAACTAGAAGTAGTTGGGTTTGCAATGAACTGGGGCATAGAAGTTCAGGCAGAATAAGGAGCACATGCAATATCCCTAATTTAGAAATGAACTGGTAAATAATAATAAACTCATCTTTAGTAAACAGGAGAAAAGTGGCATAAAATGAATTCAGAAATATAGGTAAAAATTATTATTGTTATAGTGAGGAGGTCATTATAAAAACATGCACATAAGGACAGCAGGATTCTCCCCAGCACTAAAGAAATCTAGGCCCTTCTACACAGCTACATCCCTTACATTATTAAAGGTCGATCTAGAAAACTTTAAACAACTTTCTCTAATTCTAAAGTACATTAGTAATGTTTACCTGAGATGAAAAGGTTAAATGACAAATGTATGATAAATATGTTAGTACCTTAGCCAAGAATTGCAATATGCCAAAGTAGAGATATTTTGTATAGGGTGTATAGTTAGATATCTGTTGTTGAATTAAAAATATTTAAAGTGCTCCTTCATACTGTGACAGACAGTACTAATACTGGAAGGATAAATACTGGGTTGGACATAAATGAATAGATTAGATGAAGAGTTAAAGAACAGATAAACATAACTTCTGGGCAAAATAGTAAATTTCTGTCTCTGTTCTCATTTTTAAAACAGGTAAAAAATACTTATGGGATTATTATGAGGATAAAAATCACTAATACATGCAAAAACTTAGGAAAATGCATAGAATACATAGAAACTTGTTAAGACATGTTAATTGTTGTCATTGCTGTTGTACAAATAGTGTGTCAAGTATTGTGAAAAGCCGTGTTACCAGCAAACACCTTAACTACCAACCACTAAAGTGATGAGAATACTTGTCTCTTGTTTAGTAGAAAGGGAGGATGGGTCTAGATAGACTATGAGTGTGGCATGTGAAGAGCTTTCTTTATCCTGTATTGTATGAGAATGAACAGTTTTCAGAGTGAAGAGATAATTAAAGATAACCGATCTTAAATTTCAGTTATAGAGTTTATATACTGCCCTTAAATAATATTAAGTGCCTTTTACTTTTTGGAAAATAAAGAGCTAAGAAAAACACTTGACATTACATTTCTGAAGTATAAAATCCCCAACAGAGATCATTCCATTGACATGAGTTTCTAGTATCACTGAAATAATTCATTCTTGCTTGGTTTAAAAAAAAAAACAGACAAAAAAACTTCAGATGATAAATATGCACGTAATATAAAATAGACCTAGGATAAATGATATAAGAAACCATGTAATTCTAATCAACACCATCCCCAAACACACACACACAAAACACACACACACACACACACACACACACACACACACACAAAGATCTCCACTGTGTTACTCTTAAATTGCTGTTATTTCAAACTAGTGGTTCCTCCAATTTTCTGTTAAACCCTATAGCACATTTCTTACTGCCACTAATCTTCCTATTTCAGAAAATGTTGCATTGTTATACTTCCTTTAAACACTGTTTTGTTTTTGTTTTTGTTTTTGTAATTTTCTCTGTGTAACTAAATGATTATTGCAATTGTGTTATCTTTATACAGGTTTCAGGATAATGGGAGAAAAAATAGTTAAAAAGTTTCAACAAACACTGTTGAAATACTTACTATTTTTAGCAGATAAGACATATTTGAGGTTAATTTTTGTACTGATCAATTTCAGTTATATCACTGCATGCTATTGGCTACTCAAATCCCATTTCCTCTAAAGGGAGAGAGATTAAGAGAGAAAGAGAGGGAAAGAATCTCAGAGCTTTTTGAATAGAGGAGTAATACAAATACCATACGATAAACAACTGAAGTAATAGCCTCAATTTGACCATGTTCTGTGTGCCCTTCTGATTCTGCACTGGCTATATGACTGGCTTTGGTCAGTGGAATAATATTAAAGGTAATGCAAATAGACTCTTGAAAAATATTTAGACCTTGGTTCTTTTTACAGCTGTTGCACTCAGGACTACTTTTAACCTATCTTAGTCAGTTTAGGATTATGTAAAAGAAAACCATAGACTGAGTGGTTTAAACAGCAAACATTTATTTCCTCACAGTTCTGGAGGCTATGATGTCCAATATCAAGGTGCTGACAGATCTGATTTCAGGTGAGGTCCCACTTCCTGATTTGCAAATGGGGATCTTCTCAATATATCTTCATATGCAGGAGTAGAGTGAAGAGGGAGAGAAGTTAGTCTCTGCTCCTTTTATTTGCTTATAAGGGCACTAATTTCATTATGAGGGATCTACTTCCATAAGCTAATCTAACACCAATTACCTCCCAAAGGCCCTACCTTCTAATACTATCTTGTTGGGGGTTAGGGTTTCAACCTATGAATTTGGGTGGAGGGGTATACAAATATAAAGTCCATAACACACTCCTTTTCACATAAAGAAGTTTGAGTTAGTTAGACTGCTAGTTAATGAAAGATGAGTGGCTCGGTTCCATTTATCGTCCAACTTAATAGGCATTTGCACTTCAAAAATAGAGACCCAGAGTTACCAGCAGCTCCCCAAACATGCATGTGTGAGCCCAGTCAAAACCAATGGAAGACATGCTCACCTGAACCAAGCCCAAGTTACCAATCCACAGAAGCCTGAGTTAAATAAATAGTGGTTTCTCTAAAACACTAAGTTCTGGAGTGTTTTGTATCAAAAATTAAATGGTGTACCCATAATCTCATTTTTAGCATATGCTTTTTGAGTATCCAACTGATACCAATTACTGCAACTTGAATTTACCATCAGATAAAATATAGTACACTCAAATGGAGATGGTTTATAAAAGGATTAATGAAAAACTATACCTATGTAAAATATAGGAGTAAATCAAATACAAAGAAAACACAAAGATTGGTATAGGATTTATAATAGTAGAACCATTTTATCACCCAAAAGGTTGAAAGGATGATGCTAGCAAGTTGGTCCTCAAAATCAGTGATTGAAGGAGATGAGAAGTTTTGTTTGAGAAATGCAACCAATTTATGGGAAATCTACACAGTGTCCTATTCTAACATCACTTTCCTCTATAATTCTAATTACGTAATGTAATTGCTACTGGGTCACACAGTGTATTCATTTGACAGAACTCATGACTTAGAAATGTTAGGAAAACATAATGGGATAGAGAAAGATAGCTACACCAATAGGAAGTAGAAAATAATTCTAATATCGAAGAAAGTAAATTGCTAATATCAGAGATATGCTAATATCCAATAAAGTAAACTTTTAAAGCAAGAAGAATTCCAGGAAATAAAGAGAGACATTGTTTAACAATGATAGTTCTCTTCACTAGGAAAATATTGCAGTTAATTTATATGCACAAACTAATTTAGCTTCAGAGTATATAAAGCAAATATTGCCAGACCTAAATGGAGAGACAGATAACTCCCCAAGCAAGGTGAAAGATTTTAATGCATATATTTCTGTAAACATTAGAAAAAGCAGACAAAAGTCACCAAGAATGAATTGCAACCTCAAACTTGACTTTGTTGAGATGCTCATGCATGTGTACACAAACACAATAATATGGATAAAATACCTTATAAAACGGAAACAAAGTACACATAATCTAAGTGAATATAGACTATTTAAAATGTCTATATTCTGGGTCAATAGTATAAGCTTTGATAAATTTTAAATAATTGAATTCATTCAATTTACATTCTTGAACAAAGGCAGAATTAACTAGAAATTAATAAAAAGGTAATTAGAATATCTTAAATGTGGGGAAATCATTTTGGCCAAAATAAATCCCATGTAAATTGAAAATAAGTTATTTTTAGCTTAATGATAATAATACAGTAATTTTATACTTATGAGATGCTGCTAAGATATGTTTAAAGAAAAATAATATTAAATGCATACATTTGAAAAAGAAAGTGTGGAAATAGTGATCTAAATGAGTATCTCAAATGAGTAAAATAGAGGAATATAAACTGGAAAAAATAAAGTGAAAGAAATAATAAAACTGCAGATATTAGTGAAGTGGAAATACACTTACAATAGAAAAATATTAATAAAGCAAAATTTTGTTTTTTTTATAAAGTTATATACTATTGGTAGATCCCTAGCAAGGCTTATTATGAATAAAAGGGAAAAGGCATAAATTATTAATATCTGAAATGAGTAAGAGAAAAACACCATATTCTATAAATATAATATCATATTATAGGGATATCATTATAGATATTATAAAGATAATGGAAAAATTTATACCAATAGTTTAAAAAACTATCATAAAGTGGTGCCTGGGTGGTTCCGCTGGTTAAGCATCTGACTTTTGATTTCTGCTCAGGTCATGATCTCACACTTTGTGAGTTTGAACCTGTATCTGGCTCTGTGCTGACAGTGTGGAGTCTGCTTGGGATTCTCTCCCTCTCTCTCTGCTCCTTGTCCACTTCCCTCTCTCTCTTTCTCACTTGCTTTCTTGATCTCTCAAAATAAATAAATAAAGTTAAAAAAATAAAATACTATATAAGTGGACAATTTTCTGGAAACAAGCAATTTAACAAAATTGTTAAAAGAAGGAATATAGAATCTGAATATATATTACAGAATTTTAAATACTTAAAAGAAACAGAAGTGAGATAACAGAAGCAGACATTCACGTACACTGTGATTTTATTACAAAGTAGACAGTGGTACTGCACTGAGGATGGATAGTAATTTTTAATAAATGGTATTGGATAATCTAGATATCCATATGGAAAAAAATGAACCTTAACCATACATCATATACATAAAAAGTTTTCAGGATACATCCATGTTTATCCATGAATATGGAATCATTATGGAATCTGATTTCCTCACATAATTTACAACTATAGAAATGGATATGCATATGAAGAAACTCTTTTCAGACATTGGGCAAAATGCAGCAGAGGACCGTGACCCAAGAGAAAAGAGAAAGCAAGCCCTGTGATCATTCTGGCTTTCTGTTTGAAGACATTCTCTGAATTTTAGTAAAGTAAGAGGCAAACAAAGCCGACCTTGATGATTTCATTGAATTGAGGAAAGAGAGATCAGTATTTGAGGAATGTACTAGAGAAAAAAGAATAACACAGAAAAAGAAGTCCCAAACTATGCATCAGAGCACTTTTAAGTCTCTGTAGGGAGAAACTCTATGAGACCCAGCAAAGAATAACTGTGAGGGAATGAAAAATTACTGGGGTTCTCTAAACCAAATAATTCCTAGGAGCTCACAGAGATATGAAATCATTCACATCCCAGGAGTTAGACTGGAGAATCTCACAGAGTATTTAATAGAGACTTCAGAATGTTTACACCTGAATAGTAGGCTTAAACTAGCTCTACAGTAGGGCTTCCTTAGATTTGCCATGGAAATATTTAAAGGAGACAGAAAGAGAGGAGAGAGAGGCTGTGGGAGAAAGGATGAGTAAAGGTGGGAAAGCGGGAAAAAAGGAAGCAGAGAAAAAAAAGAGGAAAAAAGAAAAAGGGAAAGAAAGAAAGAAAGAAAGAAAGAAAGAAAGAAAGAAAGGGAGAAAGAAAGGAAAAAAAATCAGGCTAATCCACAAATCTATTATTTTACTGAAGAACAAAATCTAACACTCTAAAGGAATACAATACATTGTAGTTCTCATCAACATAAATATCATAGTATCCAGTGAACAACAGTTAAAAAAAGGTAGATGAGGTATTTGGAAATTCCAGAAAATATGACCCATAACTAGGAAAATAATGTTACTAAAATTATATACAAAAGTAAAATAGATGATAGAAATAGAGGTGATAATCATTAAAATAATAAATTGTAATATTTTAAGTATTTGAAGAAAAACTTGAATCTAATAAGAAGGGAAGCTAAAAATACAAAATGATCCAAATGGAATGAAATATACAATGAAAAGTATAATGACCTGAAATGAAATATCCAGTGTATATAATTAAGAGTAGTATAAACACAGAAAAAGAAAAGATGATTGAACCTGAAGACATAGAAATTAACAAAAATTATCCAAATTGAAGCAGCAGAGAAAAAATAAAAATAAGGAAAAATAGACCAAGAAAATTAAGACTCAGAAATAAATGGACTAGTATCTAGTGGTCTAATATAGGTATAATTGGATTCTGAGAAGGACAGGAGAAGAGCAAAAATCCATAAAGAAAAAAATGACTGAAACATTTCTAGAGTTTATGAAAACTATAAGAATGCAGATTTAAAAATTCAAACTATTCCAAATCAGAAAAATATTAAGAAAACTACACCAAGCAATAGTATAATCAAATTAATGAAAACTAGTGTTAAGAAAAAAGTTCATAGGGGTGCCTGGTTGGCTCAGTTGGTGAAGCATCCAACTTCAGCTCAGGTCATGATCTCACAGTTTGTGGGTTCAAGCCCCACATCAAGCTCTGTGCTGACAGCTCAGAGCGTGGAGCCTGCTTCGGATTCTGTGTCCCCTCTCTGCCCCTCTCCCACTCATGCTCTGTTTCTCTGTGTTTCAAAAAAAAATAAAATGTTAAAAAATTATTTTAAAAAAATCATAAAAAGCAGCATAGACAAAATATACATTAGGTAAAATTAGAGGGAAAACTACAAGAATGATAGCAGATCTCATCAGAAACTAGGCAAACCAAGAAAAACAGGTTTAAAAACTATTATAACCCAGAATTTTATACATGGTAAAAATATCTTGCAATAACAAAGGCAAAATAAAAACTTTTTAAAAACAAATTGAAGTTAAGAATTTCTCTGTGAATGATTTGAACTGCAAGATGGGAAGTTGGAAACATATAAAGGAATTGAGATTGCTGTAATTGAGTCTTTACTTAACACATAGAATCAGAATGTCAAATAAGACTCACAAAACCAGAGATCTTGCCAAGTGTCACGTTTTACTAAATAATTTTAAACATAAAAGCAATTTAAAGAAAGCTCAGATGAATAAGAGTGATCTGAGATGAGGGTATGGTGTTCTTTGTTAGCATGTCAGACATGCCTCTTTGGCCAAGAAAATCGGAGGGCTTTAAATGAGGTTCATGGGATTCCTCACAAAGTGGGGAATAGTGAAGTTGTGAAACAGCTCAGAGGGTTGTATAGCCTAAGTGACATTTTGGGGGACTATTTTCATATAAATTAGGCTCTATTTACTATGGGATCTCTAGCTGGGGATATTTTAGACATCAGGTCCCTTATTCCTGATTATACCATTAATCCTTTTGAGGTCCACTTATCAAAGAGACTTTTCAGGCATTTGACATTCTTTTCTTCATACCAGAGATTTTTCCCAAGTAAAAGGAATAAATGGATGACAGTCCAGCCACTTTAACTCCTTTCTTCCAATTTTTTAAAGAAAAATTAATAACTATTTTGAACGTATATGTGGTAGTATAGGTATATGTGTATGTGTGTGTATATATATATGTATATATATATATATATATGATGTTTTATATATATATATATATATAGGTATAGGTATACGTATATATATATATATGTATATATATATAAATGTATATATAACAAATACAGCAGAAAATTTAGTTTTGGGGAAATGGTGTACACTATTATAGATTCTTATATTATACTTGAAGTAGTATACTCTAATTTGAAATTTGACTGTAATAATGTAAGGATAATACATATTTCAAGCCCAAGCAACAATTGAAATAATAAAAAAGGATATGCCTAAGAAACCAATAGTAAAGAGGGGCACCTGGGTGGCTCAGTTGGTAAAGCGTCCCACTTTGGCTCAGGTCATGATCTCGCAGTCTGACTCCCATGTCGGGCTCTGTGCTGACAGCTCAGAGTCCGGAGCCTGTTTCAGATTCTGTGTCTCCCTCTCTCTCTGACCCTCCCCCGTTTATGCTCTGTCTCTATCTGTCTCAAACAATAAACAAATAAATAAATAAACGTTAAAAAAAAAAAGAAACCAATAGCAAAGATAAAATGGAATCTAAAAGTACACATGAATCCAAAATGAGGCAGGAAAAGAGAAATGGAAAAAAATAAAGAAAATGACATAAACTCAATAAAATCAATAATTATAATAAATGTAAATGATTAAATAGCTCTCTTAAAAGGCAGAGATTTTCACATGGGATAGAAAACCAGGGTCCAGCTATATATGTCTCTAGGAAACACAAATACGAAGACACATGGGTTGAAGGTAAAGTGTGACAAAAGATACACTATGCATATTCTAAGCATAAGAAATGTTCATGGTTATATTAAATCAGAAAAAGTAGACTTCAGAACAAGAAATGTTTCCAGGGATATAGAAAGGCATTTATAAGATAAGGGAGTCAATTTGCAAAAAGACCTAAAAATCCTGTAAATGCATGTAATGTCAGAAATCAAAGTAAGAAGCAAAAGATGAAAGAACTGAAAATTTGGAGAGGACAATCAGTTACTATTGGAAATTTAGCACTCTTCTTTTATTAGATGATAGAACAGTTAACTTTCAAGATAGCAAGAATCAAAATTAATGTGTGCTGCAAAATGTACTACTAAACAGAATGTTAATTTTATACAATCACATTGGAAAACTGACAGCATCTAGTAAAACTCAACACTGGCTCCATAACCCAGAAATCTTATTCGTTGGAACATACTGAGTAAAAATACATGTGGAAAAGTATGTATAACAAGAGGCAGAAACAAAAATACTCAGCACTAATTTTACAATCAAACACTAGAATCAACTTAAATGCCTGTCAAGAATAGAGTAGGTAAATAAATTGTGATATTTTCTTAAAATACTGTATAGCAATTAAAATGAATTATCTATAATTACACCCCATAATATTCATGAATCTCACCGACATTATGTTGTGTTAAAGAAGCTGGATACAAAAGAGCACATACTAAGTTATACCATTTACATAAAATTCAAAAACAAGAAAAAATAATGTATGTTGTTAGTACTGAGGTCAGTGATTTACTATAGGAGTTTAGTGACTAGCAGACAAAAACAAGTGTCTTCTCAAATGCTAGTAGTATTTAATTTTTTAATGTGGCTGCTGGTTAACAGGTGTATTCACTTCATGAAAATGTTTTGTTATGTACACTTTTAATTTCTCTATGCACGTTAAACTTCAGTAATCTCTATTACAGGAAAAAAAGAAAAGTAGGATGCTGGAATATATAAAAATGCTAATGAGAAAACAATATTGATGTATGCATATATTGTTTTTTACAAAAAGCAACATTGTGATGGCAGATAGAAACCTGGTTTTGAGTTGTAGCTATGCCTTAATTGACTTTGACACTTTGAAGTAATCACATACTTTCTCTTGGTTTAAACTTTCCTCTTATCAGACTGAGTCTGGCTAGTTAATATGTAAAGTATTATTTAATTTATTTGCTATGTACTGTATTGCAATATGTGATATCACCATGGAATAAATATTGTGACAAACTATTGGCATGATATCGAATTAGAAATGTATAGAACAATTGGATTGGATACCTATTTAAGTAAAAGTTTGAAATAAAGGAAAAACAAAATGCCAGAAATGCCTTTAACTTTTCTCTATCCATCCATATGTAATTTAAAAACTTTAACACATTTCTTTTTCTGGATTAAAAATGTGTTTGCAGACAGATTGGCAATGTATCTGGCTTGAAGAATTAAAATCACATATGTTATACAATATGTATAAAATTATCCTTCTGTTTTTCAAACAGATATGATACAAATGCCAGGAACAGAAGTTCTGTTTCCTCTATTATTTTAATTTGCATTATTTTCTTTACAGAAATAAGAGCATATTCTTTTAATCTGTTTTTAACTAGTCATCTATTGAAGTATTAAAAAATTAAATTGATATATAAACAATAAAGAATGTTTTTATTTAAAAATATTTCCATTTCAATAATTTGATATTTACATTATAATAACTCTACTGCCTTCAGGATTTGATGCTGAAAAACTTATGCAATTTCTTCGGCATGTCACACATGTGTAATTAAGCTTTATCTTTAATAAATCTGATGGATATTCTATTTGTTTACCCTAAATATGTATAACTCCATGAATGAAGGAGAATTATCCAGTTTCCTTTCTATTTCGCTGAATCTTGATATACCCAAGAAGAATGTCTTCTATCTCCCTCTCCTTCTTCATTTTTGAAGGAAAAATTTGTTAGTCTTTTCCTTTAATTCAGAAATGCAAAGTAGGAAAATATTCGCCAAAGTGACTACAATTACCTCATCCTTTTAACCCTTGAAAAACTTGCACATACACACTTATATGTGCTCACATACACATACGCACCATATGTATATATAGTATGCACATACACAAAAATGTATATGCATAATATGTATAATATACAAATATAGTATGCATATATATAGAAACATAGTAAAAAAAATCATGTTACAAAATTAAGCAAAACAACTCCATACTCCCTCAAAGCAACAGATTTGGGAAAAGTTTTTTGTGATTACTGCAGAAAAAAAAATTTACATACCTATTTATATGTTTTTAAATATGTATATATGAATGTATCATATCTGGATCATATATATAAAATAGTATATATAACACATCTTTTAAATGAGAGAGTAAAGAAGTAGCAATCATGCTTGCAAGGAGTCTTCTAGTAACTACCAGTCCCCAAACAGTTTCATTTCAATAATACTTTATTCTAATTGAAAACCACTCTTTTCCCATGGGTTGGGCTAGCTACAGATTGGTTGCTAACAATGGAAAACGGAATAGTCATCCTCTTTGTGTTTTTATCTTTTCACCTTGTCCTTTTTCTCTTTCTCTTCCAGCTTAAATGTGGTTTCTGAACCCCACATGGTCAGAATGGTATAGAAAATGGGAAGACTTTAAGAAGGATGGAAAGGTCTTACTTAACTGACACTTTCATAAATTAGCATCTGTGTTCTGTGAACTTAGCAGATGTTGAAATTAACTCAGGCAAAAGTGCTTCTGTTCTACAAAGGTTTCCACATGGCTAGATATTTCTTCTCTGCAATCTCTTGAATTGCATGGATTTCTCTAGCTAGTTGCTGTCTATTTATAGCTATCTACCTACAAATCTCCAGTCTCTTTTATCTGAGTCCTCTTTCCAGGTGAAACTCTCAAGTCAAAAATCCCTTGCCAACACTCAAGTGGCAGATGTGATTTGTCTTTGATCTGTTGACTTTCAGAGCCCTCTATTCTGCTCTTCAGAGCCTCAGGCAACTTCAGGCTTTACTCTGTATAATGTAAGTCATCAGTCTATTCATTTCAATATCTGATAGTAGCCCATAATTTATTATTCGCTATTTGTTGGTATCACCAACAATTAATTTTATTTCTCATAACATTTGCTACATTTTCAATTTTCAGAAACATTGGTAACCAGGCTTTTGAGATTTTATATCCTGTTAACTGATGATAAGAACACCTATTTGTCTATACTCTGATACTGGTGTGGCAGATACTGTTGTTTGCCTTGTTGTTCTAAAGGTGTTTCCTCATTTCTCTTTACTTTATAGAATTCCAATGTGCCCAGGTCAAGGTGATGAATTACATCTAGCCTACACTGATATTTGCAATTCTATTCTCTTTTGCCATTTACTGGATTCATGACTGCTATCCAAAAGGAGATGTCTGCTAGAAAGTCCCAGGGAAAGAGTTTACTCTCTTCATCAGATATAAAAATGTGATCAATAAATATGAAGCAGTCATGTTGGTACTGTATGTTGACCAGCCTAAGAATGAAAATCCAACAACTTGGAGGTGGCACAGCAGAGATTGGAAAAAATGTGGGTTCTACATGACATTGCTAGACTGTCGTATTAATCATATATCTAAGTACAATAGATTCTTATTATATGATTTAATGCAAAAAAAACATTATTGCTTAAGCCACTTCAGACAGATAATCTTTTACTTGCAGTCAAAAGTATCTTAGTTGACTAAACTTAGTATCATCAAACTTTACTTTTTAGAAACTGATTGGACAAAAATACTCTCATTCCTTATACAAGTCAGAAATGGAAGATTAAATACAAAGATTTATTTTCTTATATTTAAAAATGAATCTAATTGGTCTGTCTTCTAAACTAACATATTATTGTTATTATATAAAAATATAGCCACAAAATATCTAATTATTCCTTTAGGTTGTGGAAAATTAAAGGTGCTGTTTGTTTTTGAGTTGGCACTAGATTAAGTTTCATTCTGGGTAAACTCACTGAATTCAAATCCCCACAATGTGGAGAAATAGAATCCCCCTGGATAGTTTAGTACTTCTTAGACATGGGCAATTGTACCACACACTGATAGGGAATTTTTGCTTTCACTTCCCCTAGAAACATCTCAGTATTCATATTCAGTGAAAATTAGATCTTTATTCATTTGTCTAATAGACTACTATGACATGAAAGGATAATAAAATTTCTCTTAATTTCCAATAAGGCTAAATCATTACAGCCAGAGTAATTCCCTAGTGGTAAAAGCTCTCCTTAACCAGATTTTAGTCAGCCTCCTCTGAGCCCTCTTCTTTATTTTTAATGTTTATTTATTTTTGAGAGAGAGAGACAGAGACAGAGAAAGAGAGAATGAGCAGGCCAGGGGCAGAGAGAGAGAAAGGAAGAGAAGATCTGAAGCAGACTCCATGCTGACAGCAGAGAGCCTGATGTGGGGCTCCAACTCATGAGATGTGAGATCATGACCTGAGCCAAAGTCGGACACTTAAGGGGCTGAGCCACCCAGACATCCCTGAGCCTTCTTCTTGATGAGCCTGCATCTTGACCTGCTGTCCTGCACGTGGTCTGTCCAGTTTTTAGCAAAGAATTCTGCTGATCTGGATTAGTAAAAACATCCCCACGTTTGATATCAGGTCAAATTCCATATCCCCTACCCTTGATATATAAATTCTTAGACTACCTTTAGCAAGAAACCTGTTATTTTAGTGAAAATTTCCCTACCCTTGATATCTGATCAAGTTCCTATTAGTAACTTTCCATCCACTGACCTCCTCGCTCTGCTTGTTGTCATGCTGTCTTAAGTCAGAGTTGAGCTCAGTTATATAAAGTTTCTTTTACCTAATGCAGTATTTTTAAATAAATCTGCTTTGGAATTTTTAAAAAATAAACTGCTTAACATTTTATTTTATTATTGTTTTTATTTTAGAGAGGGGGGGGAGGGAGACAGAGAGAGAATGTATGCATGTGTGCACTGGGAAGGGACAGAGAGAAAGACAGAAAGAGAGAGGGAGGGAGAGAGAGAGAGAGAGAAAATGAATCTTAAGCAGGCTCCAAGCTAAGTGTGGAGCCCAATGTAGGGCTCTATCCCACGACTCTGGGATCTTGACCTGAGCTGAAATCGAGTCTGATGCTCAACCGACTGAGCCACCCAGGTGCCCTCATTTTGGTATTTTTAACAAATATCTGCTGCAAAAAAATGTATTACACTAGGTTAATCTACTGAGGTACTAGGAAGAGTAGAGTGCTATCCCCCTTGGGATTTATATTTCAAAAGAGATAAAGTCCAGACTTGGATACATCTTTAGCTTAAAAAAGTGGAAGACACCTAGAGTTTATTTATGTAGGCCTTAAAATGCATATTTGTATCCCAAAATGTTAGGTGAGAACCCAGAATTCTTTCCATCCCATGTCAAAGGAGCAGAGTTTTTTCACTTTTCTCTCCAGAAGAAAAGGGAGACAGTGGCTTCACTCCTGTATATAAATGGTGGTTGGTACTTTTGAAAAGACTAGAGAGCATAATTCTACCCCTTTAGGCTGTATCTTATTGAAATAGATGAGGAGCATGATCAACCAACCCCTTGGCTATTCAGAACCTAATTAAGCTGATCAGCTAATTTTCTTAATAATTTGGCCAGATAGTAAGAATTAAATTAGAGGTAGGTCCTATTCAAGAAAAGGGATAGTCAAGACAGGATGGAGCAGAGAGGGACAGAGAGACACTGAGAGGGAATGGAAGGGGTAGAGTAGACATGAGAAGCAAAGAGTAACACAGAGACTATATATATATATATATATATATATATATATATATATATATATGACACATGAACTGTGAGATCATGACTGGAGCTGCAATCAAGAGTCAGGCACTTAACCAACTGAGCCACCTGGACACCCCATTTGAAAGAAAATTCTTAAAACTTTCCCCAACCTAAATTAGCTTCTTCACTTGCTTTTACCTTTAGAAAACTGATCTCTGCACTTATAAAATGGTAAGTGGAAGAGATGCCTTTGATTAAGAATATGTTTCTTTTAGCAGAGTTTTCCCTCCCTTTGCTATAAATTCTGTTTTTGCCTTTTCAGGATAATGGATTCCAAGGATTTTATTGATAATGTTTAATACTGGGTCCATTTTTCAGATCATTGATTCATAAATCTTCCTCGGTAACAAAATCACCAAGACAACTTTTTTTAAAATATAATTTATTATCAAATTGGCTAACATACAGTGTGTACAATGTGGTCTTGGTTTTAGGGGTAGATTCCCATGGTTCATCACTTACATGCAACACCCAGTTCTTATCCCAACAAGTACCCTCCTCAATGCCCATTACCCATTTTCCCCTCTCCACCAGCCCCCATCAACCGTGCTTGTTCTCTGTATTTAAGAGCCTCTTATGGTTTGCCTCCCTCCCTTTCTGTTTGTAACTATTTTTCCCCTTCCCTTCCCCCATGGTCTTCTGTTAAGTTTCTCAAGTTCCACACATGAATGAATACATATATTATCTTTCTCTGGCTGACTTATTTCACTTAGGATACTACCTTCCAGTTCCATCCACGTTGCTGCAAATGGATGGAACTTTCATGCTGCAAATTTCATTCTTTCTCATTGCCAAGTAGTATTCCATTATATATATAAACCACATCTTCTTTATCCATTCATCAGTTGATGGATAGGCTCTTTCCATAATTGGGCTATTGTTGAAAGTGCTGCTCTAAACATTGGGGTACATGTGCCCCTATGAATCAGCACTCCTGTATCCTTTGGATAAACTTCTAGTAATACTATTGCTGGGTTGTTAGGGTAGTTCTATTTTTAATTTTTTGAGGAAATTTCATTGTTTTCCAGAGTGGCTGCACCAGTTTGTGTTCCCACCCACAGTGCAAGAGGGTTCTGTTTCTCCACATCCTCTCCAGCATCTCCTGTTTCCTGAGTTGTTAATTTCAGCCACTCTGACTGGTATGAGGTGGTATCTCAGTGTGGTTTTGAGTTGTATTTCCCTGTTGAGGAGTGGCGTGAGCATCTTTTCATGTGTCTGTTGGCCATCTGGTTGTCTTCTTTGGAAAAGTATCTTTCATGTCTTCTGCCCATTTCTTCACTGGATTATTTGATTTTCAGGCATTGAGTTTGGTAAGTTCTTTATAGATTTTGGATACTAACCCTTTATCCCATATGTCACTTGCAAATATCTTTTCCCATTCCATTGGTTGCCTTTTAGTTTTGTTGATTGTTTCATTTGCAGTGCAGAAGCTTTTTATCGTGATGAGGTCCCAATAGTTTATTTTTGCTTTTAATTCCCTTGCCTTTGGAGATGTGTCATGCAAGAAATTGCTGCGGCTGAGGTCAAAGACATTGTTGCCTACTTTCTTCTCTAGGGTTTTGATGGTTTCCTGTCTCACATTCAGGTCCTTCATCCATTTTGAGTTTATTTTTGTGTATGATGTAAGAAAGTGGTCTGGTTTCATTCTTCTGCATGTTGCTGTCCAGTTTTCCACCACCATTTGCTAAAGAGAGTACCTTTTTTTCCATTGGATACTCTTTCCTGCTTTGTCAAAGATTAGTTGGCCATACATTTGTGGGTCCAGTTCTGGGTTCTCTATTCTCTTCCATTGGTCTATGTGCCTGTTTTTGTGCCAGTACCATACTGTCTCGATGATTACAGCTTTGTAGTAGAGGCTAAAGTCTGGGATTCTGATGCCTCTGCTTTGGTTTTCCTTATCAATATTACTTTGGCTATTCAGGCTCTCTTGTGGTTACATACAAATTTTAGGTTTATTTGTTCTAGCTTTGAGAAGAATGCCAGTACAATTTTGACTGAAGAAATTGAATCAGTTATCAAAAATCTCTGAACAAATAAGAGACGTGGGACAGATGGCTTCCCAGGGGAATTCTACCAGACATTTAAATCAGAGTTAATATCTATCCTTCTCAAGCTGTTCCAAAAAATAGAAACAGAAGGAAAGCTTCCGGACTCATTCTATGAAGCCAGCATGACCTTGATTCCCAAACCAGACAGTGGCCCCACAAAAAAAGAGAAGTACAGGCCAATTCCCTGATGAACATGGATGCAAAAATCTCAACAAGATACTAGGAAATGGAATTCAACAGCATATAAAAAAATTATTCATCATGATCAAGTGGGATTCATTCCTGGGCTGTGGAGCTGGTTCAATATTCACCAATCAATGTGATACATCACATTAATAAAAGAAAGGGTAAGAACCTATGATCCTGTCATTAGATGCAGCAAAAGCATTTGGCAAAATATGGCATCATTTCTTAATAAAAACTCTAAGAAAGTTGGGATAGAGGGAACATACCTAAACATAAAAGCCATATATGAAAAGCTTAGAGATATTATCCTCAGTATGGAAAAACTGAGAGCTTTCCCCCTGAGATCAGGAACACAATAGGGATGTCCACTCTCACCACTGTTGTTTAACATAGTGTTGGAAGTCCTAGCATCAGCAATCAGACAACAAAATGAAATAAAAAGCATCAAAATTGGCAAAGAAGAAGTCAAACTTTTACTTTTTACACGATGCTCTCCAAGGATAGCTTTTAAAATACATATTATTGAGTCTCATTCCAGTCCAACTAAATCAGTAACTCTGGGGATGGGTTTGGCAATTTTCTATTTTATTTAAATGACTCCAGAATATTCTAGTGAAAAGTTATGTTTCCGGCCACTGTTATACTTTTCATAATAAGATACGTAGTGGTAATACTTGAAAACATTAAAGGCAGCAAACAAAACCTGATGGCCAAATCCTACCTCCAGGTATTTTGAGTTAAATGGTCTGGAGTAGAGCCAGGGTACTGGTATTTTTTTCAAAGCTCCCCAGGTGATTCTAATGTGCAGCCAGATTTAAGAATCTGTACTCAGGTATGCCGCGGGAGCTCTCATGCTTAGAATGAGCCTTTCTTTGAACTGTCCCTGGAGGATTTTGTTACGTTATTATCATCAGAGCTCTATCTGTGTTGTAATCTTTGCACCATTCAGAAGCTTCTTGGCACAGGGAAATATCTCAATCAAAATCTCACAGCATCCAGTTACAGAGGCACTCAACTTGGCCCTTGAAAAACGGTGAAGGCTTGTGTGGTGTAGGAATAAATGAATCTTTTTATCAACATATTGTTAAAGGTTCAATATTGTTGAAGGTTCAACATGTGCCTAGTGAATTTATTTATTTGTTCATCAATTAATTCATCCCATAACTATTTATTGAGCGTCTCTTATATATCATATACTATAATAGATAGTGGGGATATCTATTTGAAACCGGTTAGAAAAAAGAGTCATTAAACAATCCAATAAAAGCTACAAATGAAGAAGGGCAGGTTGACATGAGAGTCTATGTTGAGGATAAATAGCCAAAATTAGGGAATTGATGACAATTTTCTTGAGTAACTTACATATAAGGATTTGAAGAATGAATTTTCCAGGTGTAGGTAGAAAAACTGTTTTTGATGGCCCAGAGCCAAGGAAAAGAGAATTTATCTTTAGGGTTGAATTGAAACCAGTATGATTCAACATAGTGAGCAAAGGAGAAAAATATATGATTAGGGAAGAGAGATGGGCAGAGTCAAATTTCAGAGCTGGATAGGTCTTTTTAAGATTTTTTTTTTTACTTCATTCTAAGTTTATTTTGAGTTAATTGAGTAGTATAAAACAAGGATGTGAGAACCTATGGTAATTTGGGCCAGGATCATGTCAGTTAAAATGGAAATAGCTGACAAGTTCAAGATAAATTTGATAGGATTGGAAGAACTAGATGATTTGATGGGATGTAGAGAAAATAAGAGATAGAGGTGTCAGCTGTGAATTCTGGCTGTTGTATGTAGCTAATGGGGCATCACTGTTGACTTGCAGAGGAATTTAAGGTTTGGGAAGGCTCATTAGTTCCATTATGGTTAAGTTTCTATATACATGCATGTGAGAAATTCAGATGGAGATGTTTAGTAGGCCATTTGATGTGTTACCCTAGAGATCAGAAGAGTAACAGTAGCCTAGATACATTTTAAGAAGAGACATTGAATCCCTGGAAGTAGATGACCTATCAAAGGTAGAAGAGATTATAATAAAAGACAAACCTCAGAAACTTCAACACTGAAAGGTCAAGGAAAAGAGAGACCTCTGGAGACATACAAAGAAAACATCAAACTGTGGAATTATGGCACTCAAAGGAACAAAGTGTTCTAAGAAGGAAGAATACTCTATATATAAGAGGGAAGACAGTTATGAAACAGTGGGTTGAACATAATATCCAGTTTGTTACAGTTGGTCATTTTCATACTCTTTACCAGCTGGTGTAACTTGGGAAATTATCAATCACTAAGCTACTATACAACATTGTGCCTATAACTAAGAATATTGTATTGTACAATTAAAATCTGTTAAGGGGCACCTGGGTGGCTCAGTCCGTTAAGCGTTAGACTCTTGATTTCAGCTCCGGTCATGATCTCCCACTTCCGGGCTTGAGCTGTCAGTGTGAAGTTCACTTAGGATTTTCTTTCCCTCTCTGTCCTTCCCCTGCTCATGTGCATGCACATGTGTGCTCTCTCTCACTCTCTCTCTCTCTCAAAAATAAATAAACATTTAAAAAATCTGTTCAGAGGATAGATCTCTTACTGTATTCATAACACAAGAAAACAAAAATAAAATAAAATAAAAATATTTTTTGATCATTGCAATCATATTCTATAGGCCTCATTGTCCTAGGCCTTATATATAAATATGGCTATCATTAATTAAAAAAATATATTACACAGTGGTATGAAAGATAGAACAAGGCAAAATTCCTTGATGACATTATCAAATTACTTTAAACATTGCTAAATGAAACGGAAAATGATTAGTTCTGAGATGGACTGTTAAGTGTCCTATGAGGAGATAAATTTTAAGTTGAATTTTAAAGGAAACGATGGATATTTTTTATGTTTTTAAAAATATTTTGAATGAAAAATCTAACTGCTGCATATAAATTATGTCTAAAAGATTAACTGTGTAGTTACTAATGAATTCACTGATTCAGTGAATTAAGTCACTAGACATCCTAAAATAAAAATAAACTTAATGATTTACAGTTCCAAGATACTATGTGAGTTAAATTATAAGTATCCAAAATAATTGTGTTGATACAAACAACTAAATGTATACAGTCAAGTGTTTATCCTTTCATAGTTTTCCATGTTTAAAAAGAAAAACATAATCTTAAAATGTTTATTATTTTCATTCCTAGTACCACCAACAAATACTTTGTCAAATTCAAATGAAGCTTTATTAAAAGTGTTATATTCTTTATAGATAATTAAAGTAGTAGGTTATAGACTATATTGTATTTTTTTCCTGTAAAAGACATGAAGAATAACATAAATGTTATGGATATTTACCATTGCTTTTTCTTGAATGAATTTGGGATGTTGTGGTTTCTCTCAATTTTACTGGCCACCTGCAAATACATTGTTTTCTATTGTACCATGCTTTAGAATTATGTATTAAAACTGAACATTTTTACTACCACTGGTTCAGCATTTTCTAAGAAAAAAAAAGATAATTAATCCAGAAACTACATTTGATCTCAGTGAAGTATAAGTATTAGCTGGGTTTTATTTTTACTATTTTCATAGCATTTTCCTCTTTTTTTACAAAAAAGTTTATTTGTTTATTTTGAGAGAGCGAGAGCATGTGTGCAGGAGAGGGAATCCCAAGCAGACTCAGGGCACAGTGCAGAGCCAGAGATGGGGCTCGGACTCAATAATTCAACCACCAGAAATAAAAAAAATCCATCATGCAACTGATTGAGCCACCCAGGCAACCCTGGGTTTTATTTTAATAGAGATTTTTAAAAAATCCTATTCCATTTCTTATAATTGGATATACCGCATTAACTTATTTGAGTAACTCCTTTGTTTTTAATAATTGAGTCCATTCTTTAGATTTCATTTGAAATTTACCACTATTTACTTGAATTTAATAGCAGTTGCCCTTTTTCTTTTCCTGATAGTGTAGTTATTTTCCCTGAGAAATTCCTGATTTTTACTAAATTCCATTTCCTTCCTAATGAATGTAGTTATCAAATGTGAGTTTTAATGCCATCTTGTGACTAAAATGCAGAAATGTTCGTCATATTGCAGGAAGCCAAGGAAAGTCAGAGAAAGAATAACTTGAAAAATGGAAGGGAATATTCACCTAAGTAAAAGCCTATGATTCTATCACCCACTTAATGGTATATTCCTTAAAAAATCAAGATATTATTATTGAAAAATGTCTGTCCTTCATACAACATACTCTCTAAAATATGCTGTATCAGTTGTCAGAAATTACAAAGAATTCCTACATTGCTCTAGCTTTGCCCAGAGTTAAAAATTAATGAACTATAGGGCACGTGGGTGGCTCTGTCAGTTGAGTGTGGGACTCATGATTTCGGCTTAGGCCACTATCTCTCTCAAAATAAATAAACTTAAAAAAAGGATCATTGTGTTAAAAAAAAAAAAAGCTAATGAACTATAAAAATGCTATCATATACATTAAGACGGCCATGGAGAATTACTTTATATTTAGACAATCTTTATGTCCTATGATAAGTTTAATCTTACAAAACCAATTCCATGAAAACCTGCATTGAACTTTAATTTTACTGAGAAAGGTTTGTGGCAGAGATTGACTTATTGGTCATCTATTTCATTGACACAGAAGTAGACAACATTTGTTTCCTACCTTTCAGATAGATTTTGCCTAACTACATGTACTTAGTTAAAATGTGTACAGAAGTGATAGGTTTTAGACCTGGTTCTGACCAGTAAAATTCACCCATGTGTAAACTTTCTTATCTTTCCTCCTCTGCTGGCCTGATATAGATAGGGATGGCAAACTTGAGAGTCACATTCTGGAAATGACAGTTCTATAAGATGAAAAAAGGAGTCTGGGTTCATGAAATCTTTCCTAGAGAAAAGACTTGCCTAGTTTCAGGATATCTTATTTAGTTAGATTTTTCTACTAAATTAAAATTTTTGATTTAATAATAATTTCATAATGAATTGATCTGTAATGAATAAAAATCACTGAATTTTCTATTAAGAATAAAATTTTTGTTAAGCCATTGAAACTTTTGGTTTTATTTGTTAAGGGTAGTCAGTATTATCTTTTAAAACATTTCTTTATTTGGAATTATTGAGTGGCTCAGTCAGTTAAGCACCCGACTTCAGCTCAGGTTATGATCTCACCGCTCATGAGTTCAAGCCCTGCGTTGGGCCCTGTGCTGAGCCTGGAGCTTGCTTCAGATTCTGCGTCTCCCCTCTCTCTGCCCCTCTCCCACTTACAGCTGTCTCTTTCTCTAAAAAATAAATAAACACTAAAAAAGCTTTTTAAACATTTCTTCATTTTATAAAGTAAGAAAATTTAACATGAGATCTACTCTCTTAATATATTTTAAGTGTATGTAACAGTGGGCACCATATTGTACATGAGATCTTTAGATCTTGTGTGTTTTATCAGCTAACTTGACTAGACTAGGGGATGCATAGATAGCTGGCGATATTACTTTTGGGTATATCTGTGAGGGTGTCTCTAATAAAGAATAGCATCTGAATTAGTAGACTGATGAGCCTCAGCAATGCAGGTGGGCATCTCCAATCTGATGAGGGCCTGAATAGCCCAAAAGGTGAAGGAAGGGAGAATTCACTCTCTGCTTCAACTGAGGAATCAAACTTATGCCCTCAGACATCGATTCTCCTGCTTCTTCGACTTTTGGTCTCAGACCAGGACTTACTGGATTGGCCCCCAGATTCTCAGGCCTTTGCAATGAAGCTGAATTTCACCTCCAGCTTTTATAGCTCTCCAGCTTCAAGATTGCAGACTGTGGGACGTCTGGGCCTCCATAACCGTGGGAGCCAATTCCTGTAATAAATCTGTTATCACTATACCTATATCAAAATCAATTGTCTATATATCCATATCCCTTTTTATATATCTATATTTATCTATCTATTCATCCACACTATTGGTTCTATTTCTCTGGAGAACCCTAACACATCTTATATAACTAAAATTTTATGCCCATTAATTAGCAATTTACCGTTTCTTCCTCCTCTTATAACCTCCTTTCTATTCACTGAATCTATGAGTTTGACTACTTTAAGTATCTTATATAAGTAGAATCAGGCAGTATTTGTACTTCTGGAACTGGTTTATTTTATTTAGCATAATGTACTCAGGTACATTCATGTTGTGGCATATTGCAGAATCTCCTTCTTTTTAAAGGATGAGTAAAATTTCATTGTATGTATATACCATGTTTTGTTTATCCCTTCCTCTATCAAAGGATATTTGGGTATTTCCATATCTTGGCATTGTGACTAGTGTTGTAATGAATATAGGCATGCTAATATTTCTTTGAGATTCTGATTTAAATTCTTTTGGATAAATGCCTGCAAGTGGGATTGCTGGATCATATGGTACTTGTATTTCTAATTTTTTAAAGAAACCTCTATACTATTTTCTATAGTAACTGTACCATTTTGCATTCCTACCCACAGTGTACAAGGGTTCCATTTTCTCCAGATCCTTGACAACATTTTTTGTCTTTTTTTTTAAGTAATAGCCTTCCTAGATTTTTTAAACTTTCATTGTAAATCTTGGTCTTTTTAAAGAACATTGTGATTTTCTTGAATTATAGAACAGAATTTAATATGACTAAAAGCGTATAAATGTCCAAATAATGTACAAAAATACCAGATAAAATGCTGTATCATACTTTGTATGTAATTAATTTCAAATAATGTTTATTTCAAAATTTGAAAATGTTCTCAAAAAGCAGACAATTAATTTGTGCTTTTATTACATATTTTTATTATGTTGGTAAAGCCATTAACAACTCACCTCTTTGGTTACTGACCAATTCTCTGATTTGCTAAAATTATAATCATGGTGAATTTGACTTCTTAGTTTCCAAGCTTATAACTCTTATAGATTGGCATTTTATAAAAGTAAATAATACTATTCATAAATATTTTTTAATTGATGTTTATATTTTTTAGAAGTGGTATTCTACTCATCATACTCTATTGCCTCATTATTTAGCCTGTAAACTCACTGAAGATAGTGAAGCCTGATCATCCTTATTACCAGCATCTAGTATATTAAATGAATGAATGAATTCCACTATCCAATGATTTTTGGTGAAAAATGTGAAATAGGCTTTATATAAAAATTCTCAAAAGGCGATATTACGCTCTTTTAATCCTCATGTTTTATAGTGAATGTAATAAGAACATGCTGAAATAATAACATTAAGCTTTAAAGACTTGATTTTCCAATGTGGCAATATTTCTGGGTAGACTATGTTTCATCTACAGATTGCTACTTCATTGTTTGGATAAGCCCATTGCAGTTTTTCCTTCCCTGTGGCCGCTGGATTCTTTATTTTTTACTTTTGCAAAAGTCCATTCCCAGAAAGAAGACCATATACATGATAATAGAAACTCAGAAAAGACTTTGGAGTAAACAACTAACAGGTATCTACAACATTTTGTAATTCTCAGCTATTCCCAGCTTATTGGTCTCCAAATCTTTTTAATAGTACTCCATCAGGAAACAATATACACTGCCACATAAGATGTTTTAATTTATAAACTATGTTCATACATTAGTATATTAATATAACACTTAATGTTGACTACCTCAAAATGTAAGTTTAAATGACACAAGACATTTACTACTTTTTTCTTTGTGCACCCACAAATGAACTTTATGGTGCACTTTTTGGAGTGTGCAAACCTCACTTTAAACTTCACCACACAACTGCTTTTATGTTAGTTTTACTTTTAGGTGAATCCTAGGTAGCTGGGGGAAAGGGTGAGAGAGAGAGACAGACTGAGAGACTGATTTTCAGTGTGGGGTGATTCCTCTAAAGCATTAGGTAACTTTTCTTTTATTAGGCAAACTTTTAGCCCTATAATTCTGCAGAATAGATAATATATTGTTTACTGCCTGATGAGTTATTATTAGTAAGGAAAAAGAATGTGTCAAACATATTATGATGTTTATATTATCCAAATTTGTTGTGTTGGGCTTTGGACTTTTATGTACTGCTTATTCATTAATTCTATTATGTTTTAATGACATCAAATGCACTCAGTCAGGACCAGCTCCAGCTTCCTGCAATGGCAGCCATAAAAAATGCATTAAGAAATAAATTGGTATGTCTGTATGCACCATCTTCAAGATTCATTATGATGTCTGGTTGTTAAAATATAGAGAAACCATTTAATTATATGATATGCTGGTAGCCTGGTGTTAGCCCACAGTAAGATAGCAATATAAAGATTTACCAGCTCATCTAACTAAAGCCAGGAGCCATCATCTAAGAATACCCAAAGGTCTTAAGTTTAGGAAGACCTCAATTATCTAGAGACTGACTTTTTGGCAATATGCTGCATTCAGAGTGCACAGGACTGACATATAATAGTGATAAAATATCAGGAAGAGAGACAAATGAGAAGCAAAGGAAGACAGCAAAGCATAGGAGATCGAGAGGAATGCAGTGCAGAAGAGTAGAAAAACTGTTCAGAGCTAGGCCAGTTAGCAAGAAGGACCATGAAAGTAGAATATAGAAAGGGCCAAAGTGAGTGTAAAGAAGATAAATATCGCCATAGGATCATGATGCTAACAACCGTCTAACATCTACCCATGATAAACATTCCCCAAAGTACATTAGCAGTAGAAGGGTAATGAATTCTGCTTTCTGCTGGGGCATTTGGGAGAACAACCTAAGCTATTCAATAATAATGAATACGGTATTTAATACTTTTAACGCTTCCTATCTGCAACATGTTATTCTAATGTATGAATGTGTAAAGCAATAATTCCTCTCAACTCTATGAGATAGAAACTACTATGATCATCACTTTAGTGATGAGGAAATGGATACATAGAGAGGTTAAATACCTGACCCATAGATACTGATACTGCAAAACAGCAGAGCAAATTTTGAACATAAAAGCTAAGCTCCAGAGAACATTGGTCCCAAAAAATATTTGATCAACTTTAATCATGTGCTAGGCACTATTCTATGCATTTTAATACATAAGTGAACAAAAAAGATCCCTGCCATCATGGAGTTCTCTATACTATACTGCCTCAACAGCGTAGAAGTCACTACAGTATTCTAGAATGACATCGATAGTCTCACTAAAATTAGTGCCTAGCAGAAATTAACAATGTGCAATTTTTGTCTCTAATTCAATAGTATATTCCTATATTTTTAGACAAGTATTATTACACTAATGTGTAATTAGTAATTATTAGTAATTTGTAATTATTATTACATTAATGTAATGTATAATGAGCAAAGTCTTAATATCTCACAAATAATTTTTTAGTCCAAGGACTAAAAAATGCATTTCGGATCACCTCCTCTAACTAGATAACATTCACCTCTATATCATAGCATAAATAATAACTGTTAAAGTGAGCAAAATACTAACCTGATTTTCAAACTTATGACCTTGAGGACTGCAATTTTAGTTGATTTCAGTTATATTTTATTTTTTTCAGTTATATTTTATTAAGAAACTTCAGAACTCATTATATTTAATAACATCTAGATGCAGTGAAATGTTAGACTTCAGTTAACAGGAAAAACTAATTATCTGGGAAAGGTCATTCTCCAGTGATATTAAGAGAAACCAGAAATAAGTCCCATTTCCTGAGAGAGGTAAGCATTTTTCTTGACTTCACATATTCACATTGAAGGAAATAAGAAAATCAATCTTTAGAATTAAAATTTTGTCTGACACATAGGTCTTAAATAACTGGGTTTAATGGATCTATACATTAGAACTGAACTTTGAATCTTCCCATTTGTTGCTTTCCCTCTAAGCTTACTACCTTAGTCATTATTCATTGAAAAGAAGCACCTTCCTAATTTAACATGTGCTTTCTTCAGATTCTTCCTAAAACCTGCAGTTGGGGGAAGTGTTGGCAATACTTGCATTGAGGTTTTCTTGCTAAATGAGCTTCAATTCCTTGTGTTTTATGGCACTTTATTAAATGAAGTTGTAATTTTCCATATATAACCTAAATAATTTATTAGTAAAATAATAAATAGGCATTTAGAGAAGTAGTCCTCAGATTAATGGATATTTTGCTTTCATTCCTTCTTTGCAAAAATATTTCGGAAACATAACTTGGCAAAAACAGAGACACACAGCAAATTTTATGACATGAAAATAATTTTAAAATAGTCAAGGAGAGCAAACAACAGATGAAGTGAACTTTGGAATATTTGTTTGGTTTACAGTAGGATTATCATGGTTCTAAAGAGCTTCTAGTCAACTTTTCTATGAAGTGAAATATCTTGCTTTGTTTCAAAGTATATTAATGTATCAATAACAAAAAAGGCACTAACAATTTTACAGCATATAGCAACAAAAAGTCAGTTCATGTTGATTTGAGGATCACACTTCATTAGAGCTAAGAAAATACAACGTGCTCCATCCCTACATTCCAGCTTTCAAGCATAGATACAGATAATACAGATATGATTTAAAAAAAAAGAAAACAACTCCTAATAACTCAAAGCAATAAAAAAAATGACAGTAATAAGAAACTTTTAATCCCTTTGTATCAAGCAGAAATATTTGCATCCCTTTGAACAGTTTCCAAAGAGTTATCAATTTCCAACACTTAAATAATTCAACCAAGTAATAAAAGTCAGGATACAATCCAGGTGTTTCTAACTCCTGGCCCAGTATTCTTTACTGTCAGCCACGCACTGAATCTGATGAGTGATGTAAAAAGTGAACTCTTGGGGCGCCTGGGTGGCGCAGTCGGTTAAGCATCCGACTTCAGCCAGGTCACGATCTCGCGGTCCGTGAGTTCGAGCCCCGCGTCGGGCTCTGGGCTGATGGCTCAGAGCCTGGAGCCTGTTTCCGATTCTGTGTCTCCCTCTCTCTCTCTGCCCCTCCCCTGTTCATGCTCTGTCTCTCTGTGTCCCAAAAATAAATAAACGTTGAAAAAAAATTAAAAAAAAAAAAAGACTTCAACAGATTCTAACATAGTTTCTAACAGCTCAAGGCCACATTCATAGGATGTTCCTTCCTCACCTTAAAGTGCCTGCCTGAGAAAACTCAAGGCTTCCAGAGAAATTTACTGTTTGTTGCAGCCAACACCTGAAGGTAGGGCCCTGTCTCCCATTCTCTGTGAGAGGGTAGGAGGAGCCTAACTTTGATAAGTACCACTTAGCAAACTCAAATGGATTTTACTTGGACCAACACTTCCTTTCCATTTTTATAAATTTCCCGACTCTGCTTAAGCCCCCACAGTTCCCATCCTCTCTTTAAAATACCTAGTCACTTTTGTACAAATCCAAGCTGAGTTCAGTCCACATTGGACCCTCTCACCTATTGCAATAGTATATTACTATATATTACTTTACTACTAAAATCACTTCTGTTTTAACTAGTGTCCACTTTTTATTTTTGACACCATGTTCAGTCTTTCCTCCAGCTTCATGAACATATGGAGTACATTTAAATCACTCTTTTATTGTCCTCTGTACTAATTCTTGCTTAAGTATTTACTGTGTGAGTCAGAACAGTCTTAAGATAGGGCTAACTTTTGCACCACTACTTAGGCAATGACATTCTGTTTAATCTAGGCCATTAATTCAAATGGACCTAATTCAAGGTGTTTCCACTCTATTTGATGGGAACACAAACTATTCCCAGTTGTGTCTTAGCCCAAAGGCTTTTTGCCTCTGCTTGTTTTCCCAAGTGATGCTCTCCCCAGCCTTGGATGGTTTCCTCACAGAGATACACTGATTCCTTATTCACCTGGAGCTTTGGCAAAAGACCATGGGCAAAACGAGAGCTCCCTCTCTTCAGCTTTGTCCTACCTGACACCTTGCCTAGTGAGTTCTAGTATCTGCAGAATCCAGTTTTATCACCTTATCTCTGGGAGAACTTCAGGCTCCACCTGGATTTCACCTACCTGTGACACCACAGAGATACTAGCTCGAGAAGGTAAGAGGGGGGCTATTATATGCTTCCCTTCATTTGTTTCCCTATTTCATGATTCAAGGTCCTGCACTGTATTTTTTCTAAGTCTGGTAAACTATTATATCAATTTTGTGCAATTCTTTTTTATATGCCAGAAGGTAAACATGGTACTTTTTTTTTCTATCTTACCTAGAAGCAAAAGTACCCCTCAACCCAATTTGAATTGAAATTGAAGCTTGTAATTTCCTTTTATTATATCCCCAACCCCCAAAATATTTGACAATAAGCCCTCTAAAATACTTACTGAATCAATTAATAAATGAATCAACGAATAAATAAATGTCCCATATGGAGAAAGATGAGATCATATTTCCCCCAAGTTTGTACACATGTAAATGTGCTGCTCTGCTGAAATCTTCAGTCTCCAAAGATGCTCCCATTGTCACACATACACATACAATTTGTTTCTAATTCATACACATTGTTCTTTTCCCTTACTGAGGGAGTTTTGTGATCATAAATTACATTAACCCTCTCATAACTTACACAATCTACTGTGGACTGGATTCTGGTTGTTTTCTATCCCCAATCATTTGGCCGATATTATTCTATTTTATGTCAGACATGACTTCCTAATTGTTGAATCAAATACCTATTTTAATGCTTGTTCATGCTGATGTTGTTTGAGAAATCTGACACTGTGAATCACCCCTCGCCCCCCTTTTTTAGGTTTTTATTTTAATCACCTGGTGCTCATCACAGCACGTGCTCTCCTTAATCCCCTTCACCTCTTTCACCTATTCCCAGCTGCCCTCCCTTCAGGTAACCATCAGTCCTCTATAATTAAGAGTCTGTTTTTTTGTTTCTCTCTTTTTCCCTTTGCTTGTTTGTTTTGTTGCTTAAATGTCACATACTGGTGAAGTCATGTGGTATTTGTCTTTCTCTGACTTATTTAATTTAGCATTATACTCTCTAGCTCCCTCCATGAATCATTACCTGCTTGATAAAAAAATTCTGTTTCTTTGGCTCTTAATTTTCAGTGCTACCCTTTGTACAATGCTGAGACACCACTCATTGGAATTGACTTTGCATCCTAATATGCTAAAAAAGCTAAAGCATGATTTTACTTCTCAATTTTCTTATTCTGTCCTCTTACCAATCTTTGTAGTGCTCTAAGATATAGTTCGCAGACCTTATTTTCCAAGTTTTTTCTATCTATAATTACTCGTTCTAGGTAACTCCATATAAATCTAATGGCTTTTAGGAATCTGTGTACAATGATAATTCTGAAATTCAGATCTACATATTCCACCTTCTCAGTGAGTTCTGGAATTTTTTTATCTGATTGCCCACTAGACATTAAGAATTGGCCATCTAGTACACATTAAAAAATACAGTATGTCAATTCTTCTCCAGTGCACATGGAATGTTCTCCAGAATAGACCACATACTGCGGCACATATCAGCCCTCAGCAAATACAAAAATATCGAGATCATACCATGCATATTTTCAGACCACAATGCTATGAAACTCTAAATCAACCACAAGAAAAAATTTGGAAAGTTAAAAAATACTTGGAGACTAAAGAACCTCCTACTGAAGAATGAATGGGCCAACCAAGAAGTTAAAGAGGAAATTACAAAGTATATGGAAGTCAATGAAGATGATAATACCACAACCCAAAACCTCTGGGATGCAGCAAAGGCAGTCATAAGAGGAAAGTATATAGCAATCCGGGCCTTCCTAAAGAAGGAAGAAAGATCTCAGATACAAACCTAATCTTATGCCTTAAAGAGCTGGAAAAAGAATAGCAAATAAAACCCAAAACCAGCAGAAGACAGGAAATAATAAAGATTAGAGCAAGAATCAATTCTATCGAAAGCAAACAGTAGAACAGATCAATGAAACCAGAAGCTAGTTCTTTGAAAGAATTAACAAATTTGATAAACCACTATCCAGTTTGATCAAAAAGAAAAAAGAAAGGACCCAAATAAATCAAGAATGAAAGAGGAGAGATCACAATCAACACAGCTGAAACAAAAACAATAAGAGAATATTATGAGCAATTATATGCCAATAAAATGGGCAATCTGGAAGAAATGGACAAATTCCTAGAAACATATACACTACCAAAACTGAAATGGGAAGAAATAGAAAATTTGAACAGACCCATAAACAGTAAAGAAACTGAAATAGTAATCAAAAATCTTCCAAAAAGCCAGAGTCCAGGGCCAGATGGCTTTCCAGGGGGAATTCTACCAAACATTTAAGGAAGAGTTAACACCTATTCCTTTGAAGCTGTTCCAAAAAATAGAAATGGAAGGAAAATTTCCAAACTTTCCTCAACTTTCTATGAGGACAGCATTACTTTGATTCCAAAACCAGAGACCCCACTAAAAAGGAGAACTATAGCCCAATTTCCCTGATGAACATGGATGCAAAAATCCTCAACAAGATATTAGCCAATCAGATCCAACAATACGTTAAAAAAATTATTCACCACGACCAAGTGGGATTTATACCTGGCATGCAGGGCTGGTTCAATATCCGCAAAACAATTAACGTGATTCATCAAATCAATAAAAGAAAGGACAAGAACCGTATGATCCTCTCAATAGATGCAGAGAAAGCATTTGACAAAATACAGCATCCTTTCATGATAAAAACCCTCAAGAAAGTAGGGATAGAAGGATCATACCTCGACATCATAAAAGCCATATATGAATGGCCCAATGCTAATATCATCCTCAATGGGAAAAAAACTCAGAGCTTTTCCCCTAAGGTCGGGAGCAAGACAGGAATGTCCACTCTCGCTGCTGTTATTCAACATAGTATTGGAAGTCTTAGCCTCTGCAATCACACAACACAAAGAAATAAAAGGCATCCAAATCATCCAGGAGAGGGTCAAACACTCACTCTTCGCAGATGGCATGATACTCTATATGGAATACCCAAAAGATCCCACCAAAAAAACTGCTAGAGCTGATTCATGAGTTCAGCAAAGTTGTAGGATATAAAATGAATGCATAGAAATCGGTTGCATTCCTATTCACCAACAATGAAGCAACAGAAGGAGAAATCAAGGAATTTATCCCATTTACAATTGCATAAAAAACTATAAAATACCTAGGAATAAATCTAACTAATGAGGTAAAATATCTATACACTGAAAACTATAGAAAGATTATGAAAGAAATTGAAGAAGACACTAAAAAATGGAAAAAGATTCCATGCTCCTGGATAGGAAGAACAAATATTGTTAAAATGTCAATACTACCCAAAGCAATCTACATATTCAATGCAATCCCTATCAAAATAACACCAGCATTCTTCACAGAGATAGAACAAATAATCCTACAATTTGTATGGAACCAGAAAAGACCGCAAATAGCCAAAGCAATCCTGAAAAAGAAAAACAAAGCAGGAGGCATCACAATCCCAGACTTCAAGCTATAGTACAAAGCTGCAATCATCTAGACAGTGTGGTACTGGCACAAGAACAGACACTCAGATCAATGGAACAGAATAGAGAACCCAGAAATGGACCCAATAATATATGGCCAACTAAACTTTGACAAAGCCGGAAAGAATATCCAGTGCAATAAAGACAGTCTTTTCAGCAAGTGGTGCTGGGAAACCTGGAAAGCTACATGAAGAATGAAACTGGACCACTTTCTTACACCATACACAAAATAAACTCAAAATGGATGAAGGACCTAAATGTAAGACAGGAAGCCATCAAAATCCTCGAGGAGAAAGCAGGCAAAAAGCTCTTTGATCTTGGCCACAGCAACTTCTTACTCAACACGTCTCCAGAGGCAAGGGAAACAAAAGTAAAAATGAACTACTGGGACCTCATCAAAATAAAAAGCTTCTGCACAGTAAAGGAAACAATCAGCAAAACTAAAAGGCAACCATCAGAATGGGGAAGATATTTGCAAACGACATATCAGATAAAGGGTTAGTATCCAAAATCTATAAAGAACTTATCAAACTCAACACCCAAAAAACAAATAATCCAGTGAAGAAATGGGCAAAAGACAGGAATAGACACTTCTCCAAAGAAGACATCCAGATGGCCAACCGACACATGAAAAAATGCTCAACATCACTCATCATCAGGGAAATACAAATCAAAACCACAATCAGATACCACCTTACAACTCTCAGAATGGCTAACACTAACAACTCAGACAACAGATGTTGGTGAGGATGTGGAGAAAGAGGATCTCTTTTGCATTGTTGGTGGGAATGCAAGCTGGTGCAGCCACTCTGGAAAACAGTATGGAGGTTCCTCAAAAAATGAAGACTAGAACTGCCCAATGACCCAGCAATTGCAGTACTAGGTATTTATCCATGGGATACCGGTGTGCTGTATTGAAGGGACCCATGCACCCCCATGTTTATAGCAGCACTATCAACAATAGCCAAAGTATGGAAAGAGCCCAAACGTCCATCGATGGATGAATGGATAAAGAAGATGTGGTATATACATACGATGGAGTATTATTGGCAATCAAAAAGAATGAAATCTTGCCATTTGCAACTACGTGGATGGAAATGGAGGTTATTATGCTAAGCAAAATTAGTCCAAGAAAGACAAATATCATATGACTTCAGTCATATGAGGAATTTAAGATACTAAACAGATGAATGTAAGGGAAGGGAAACAAAAAGAATATAAAAACACGGAGGGGAACAAAACAAATAGACTCTTGAATTTGGAGAACAAACAGAGGGTTACTAGAAGGGTTGTTGGAGGGGGGGATCGGCTAAATGGGTAAGGGACAGTAAGGAATCTACTCCTGAAATCATTTTTGCACTCTATGCTAGCTAATTTGGATGTAAATTTAAAAAAAAATGTAAAAAGAATCAAAAAATATTGGAAAACAAAAAGACAGTATCAGAAAAAAAATACAGTATATCAAAAATCACTTTGTGTCCCATCCATCTGTAAATTTAAAAAATTTACTAACAGTAAAATTTTTGAACAAAGTATAGCTTTTATTTTTATGAATCCTTTTATTTCATATCCCATATTCTATTAATCAACAAGGTTTAAAAATAAATTTCAGGGGCACTTGGGTGGCTTAGTGAGGTTAAGCGTCTAACTTCAGCTCAGGTCATGATCTCTTGGTTCATGGATTCGAGCCCTGCATCTGGCTCTGTTCTGACAGCTCAGAGTCTGGAGCCTGCTTTGGCTCCTCTGTCTCCTCTCTCTGCCCCTTCGCTGCTCATGCCTTCTCTCTCTCTCTCTCTCTCTCTCTCTCTGTCCCCAAAAAAAACCATTAAAAAGTAATAAAATAAATAAATTTCAAATCTGTCCACTTCTCAGAATCTCAACTCTAACACTATTCCAGGAAATCATTTTCCACCTAGATTATCACAACTCCTCTCTAATGATTCCTTTCCTTTTATTCCTAATTTATGCTTCTTAAAAATATCCTCTACATAGCAAAGAGAAATGAACCTTGTATTTAACTTCTAAATTGGGGGCACTTGCGTGGTTCAATCTGTTAAGCGTCCAACTTCAGCTCACGTCATGATCTCATGGTTAATGGGTTCAAGCCCCACATCAAGCTCAGTGCTGACAGCTAAGAGCCTGAAGCCTGCTTCAGATTCTGTGTCTCCCTCTCTGCTCCTCCCCCGCTCAGTCTGTCTCTCTCTCAAAAATAAAATAAACATTAAAAAAATTAACTTGTAAATTGGATTATATTATTCTCCTTCTCAAAATCACCCAATAGTTTTCTTATTGCATATTTGATATAGAAGTTTTTGTAAAGTTTATTAGTTTTCTAGCACTTTGGTAAGAAATTACCACAAACTCCATAGCTTAAATAACAGAAATGCATCGCCTCACATTTCTGGAAGCTAGAAGACTGAAATTAAGGTGTTAGCAGGGTTGGTTCCTTCTGAAAGCTCTGAGGGAAGAATAGGTTCCAGGCCTCTTTCCTTGGCTTATTTATTGATGGCCATTTTCTCCCTGTATCCATTCACATCATCTTCCTTGGATGTATCCAAATTCCTTTTTTATAAGGACAACAGTCATGTTAAAATAATTAGGGCCCACCTTAATGAATCAACTTCAACTTGATTACCTTTGTAATGACCCTATCTCCAAATAAGGTCACCTTCTGAGGTGACCATATATATATATATATATGGTATTACACAACCTTCTCCTTGCCTATCTCACTAAATTCTTGTCCTTCCTTTCTCTCCCTTGTTGCTGCTGCCTCTATTGTTTTTTATACCAGGGAGTTCATTTTCATCTCATTATCTTACACACAATATTTACTTTTCCAGGAATACTTGATTCCCATATCTTCACTTTGTTATTGAAGTTAGGTTCCTGACCAAACATCTCTTCTTCAGGTATACCTCTCATGATGCTGTAACCTAAGGAGTTCCCTCATCATTTTCTATCTCGCTTCACTACTTTATTCATTGTTACGGTTGTTATGTCTGTCTGATGTGACATGTGTTATTTATTTATGTTTCTCTTAACCCACTAAAACTCCATGGTAAAAGTTCTGTACATTTTATGTGTTTTGTATTATACTTTTTATAACCCCAGAGATGAAAACAGCTCCTGGTACATGTATGTGGCATTCGTTCATTCACTTATTTATTCTCAAGAAATTCAAAACACAAAAAACTCTGTTCTCAGTTTTAATAATAAGTTGGCTTCAGATCTGAAATTGAGATACCATTTTTATTCCACCAAATTGGCAATATTAATGGTAATTCTCAGTGCTGGCGATAGTTTTGTAGATGGGAACTCTAATGGACTTTATGCTAAGGTAGACATTTTGGTGATATAGTCCCTCCCCACCGTATTCATGAGGGATATATTCCAAGACCCCCAGTGGATATCTGAAACTACACAGATTACCAAACCCTATTTATAGTATGTTTTTCCTATATATACATACCTATGATAAAGTTAAATTTATAAATTAGGTATAGTGAGATATTAATAATAGTTAATAATAAAATAGAACAGGATAGCAACATTCTATAATAAAAGTTACATATATGTGAGGGATCTCTCTCTCTCTTGGTTGGCGCATTTAGTCCATTTACATTCAGTGTTATTATAGAAAGATATGGGTTTAGAGTCATTGTGATGTCCATAGGTTTCATACTTGTAGCGATGTCTCTGGTACTTTGTCTCACAGGTTCCCCCTTAGGATCTCTTGTAGGGCTGGTTTAGTGGTGATGAATTCCTTCAGTTTTTGTTTGTTTGGGAAGACCTTTATCTCTCCTTCTATTCTAAATGACAGACTTGCTGGATAAAGGATTCTCGGCTGCATATTTTTTCTGTTCATCACATTGAAGATCTCCTGCCATTCCTTTCTGGCCTGCCAAGTTTCAGTAGAGAGATCGGTCACGAGTCTTATAGGTCTCCCTTTATATGTGAGGGCACATTTACCCCTTGCTGCTTTCAGAATTTTCTCTTTATCCTTGTATTTTGCCAGTTTCACTATGGTATGTTATGCAGAAGATCGATTCAAGTTACATCTGAAGGGAGTTCTCTGTGCCTCTTGGATTTCAATGCTTATTTCCTTCCCCAGATCAGGGAAGTTCTCAGCTATTATTTCTTCAAGTACACCTTCAGCACCTTTCCTTCTCTCTTCTCCTCTGGAATACCAATTATGTGTAGATTATTTCTCTTTACTGCATCACTTAGTTCTCTAATTTTCCCCTCATACTCCCAGATTTTTTTATCTCTCTTTTTCTCAGCTTCTTCTTTTTCCATAATTTTATCTTCCAGTTCACCTATTCTCTCCTCTGCCTCTTCAATCCGAGCTGTAGTTGTTTTCATTTTATTTTGCAACTCATTGATAGCATTTTTTAGCACCTCCTGGCTGTTCCTTAGTCCCTTGATCTCTGTAGCAAGAGATTCTCTGCTGTCCTTTATACTGTTTTCAAGCCCAGCAATTAATTTTATGACTATTATTCTAAATTCACTTTCTGTTATATTGTTTAAATCATTTTTGATCAGTTCGTTAGCTGTTGTTATTTCCTGGACGTTTTTTTGAGGAGAATTCTTCCGTTTCGTCATTTTGGATAGTCCCTGGAGTGGTGGGGGACTGGGGGGTACTTCCCCTGTGCTGTGGTGTGTAACTGGAGTTGGTGGGCGGGGCCGCAGTCAGACCTGATGTCTGCCCCCAGCCCACCGCTGGGGCCATAGTCAGACTGGTGTGTGCCTTCTCTTCCCCTCTCCTAGGGGCGGGATTCACTGTGGGGTGGCATGGCCCGTCTGGGCTACTTGCACACTGCCAGGCTTGTGGTGCTGGGGATCTGGCATATTAGCTGTGGTGGATCAGCAAGGTGCACAGGGGCAGAAGGGACAGGCTCAGCTCCCTTTTCCTTCGGAGATCCGCTTTGGGAGGGGCCCTGTGGCACCAGGAGGGAGTCAGACCCGCTGGAGGGACAGATCCACAGAAGCACAGCGTTGCATGTTTGCGTGGTGCAAGCAAGTTCCCTGGCAGGAACCTGTTCCCTTTGGGATTTTGGCTGGGGGATGGTCAAGGGAGATGGCGCTGGAGAGCTCCTTTGTTCCCCGCCAAGCTGAGCTCTGTCGTCCAGGGCTCAACAACTCTCCCTCCCGTTGTCCTCCAGCCCTCCTGTTCTCTGAGCAGCGCTGTTTGCTTATAACCTTCCAGATGTCAAGTCCCGCTTGCTCTCTGAACACACTCCGTCCGGCCCCTCCGCTTTTGCAAGCCAGACTGGGGGCTCTGCTTGGCCGCGGGCCGCCCCTCCGCCCCGGCTCCCTCCCGCCAGTCCATGGAGCGCGCACCGCCTCTCTGCCCTTCCTACCCTCTTCTGTGGGCCTCTCGTCTGTGCTTGGCTCCTGAGACTCCATTCTCCTAGTCTTCTGGCGGTTTTCTGGGTTATTTAGGCAGGTGTAGGTAGAATCTAAGTGATCAGTAGGACCTGCGGTGAGCCCAGCATCCTCCAACACTGCCATCTTCCCAGGATCCGATCTCTCTCTTAACATTCCTCATTACACTGTGGCCACCCTCCTTGTGATGATGTGAGATGACAAAATGTCTTCATGATGAGATAAAGTGAGGTGAATGACATAGCACTGTGACATAATGTTAGGCTACTACTGATCTTTTGACCTTACATCAGAAAGAGGATCATTTGCTTCTGGACTGTAGGTGACTGTGGGTAACTGAAACTGCAGATAAGGACGGACCACTGTGCCCATTTAGAAACATGAGAATGTTTACAGCTTTGCACTTAGTCATTTTATAGTTAATCATATATCATGAGGAAATAACAAAGTCTGAAGAAGCAGATGTAGGTCCACAATTAATTCAACACTTTTAATTCTAGTCATAACAAAGCTTGAAACAAATCTAAAAGACTAAAGGGTTTCAATTATAACTGTATACAGTTGTATACAATAAACACCCCTTCTGCATTGCCATAAGCAAGTGGAAACTTAATTTTTCTAACTTAACTAGACGTTCAAAGGGAAGCACTTCAACAATCTCATAAGGGACCAAAGCTACTTGTGTATTCCTGCTATCCCATCCTTAGTACCTTGACTATCATTATTATGTTAGTTACAACATGTTTGCTAATGGCTGTCTCCCCCAGGAGTTGAATCATTGTTATAGGGAAGAAAAGAAAGCAAGAAAGGAAAGCTTTTTCCATCAAGAAAGCAAAGATTTCTCAGAAACCTTCAGTTTACTCAGTATTTTGTCATATATCCACACCTAGAATGTCTGGGAAACACTAGAGGCACACAACTTTGAGAAATTCATAGGGTACATGCATATTTGGTTGCCACCTCTCAATGGATTCTTTATGGGCAATGATCATTTTTTTGGTTGACACTGAGAAACAGATTTTGAAAAGTGGAATTGTGTACAAGAAATAGTGATACTGCCTTCAGGTTTGATATCTGTATGGATAGAGTGGTGAGAAAGCAGAACTGAGAGGGTTTTATTTTTTGAACTGTGGTGCAGTCATAACAGAGGTATGAGTTTGTTCTGTACTCAGTTCTGGAGCTGGCATAATCCCTTTGAATTGTGCCATATCAAGGGGGTGGTACTTATACTCCATATTAAACAGTTATTAGATGAAAACTGCCCCCAGGAAAATTGAATTTTGATGAAGCAAGTCTCTTGAGTTGAAGGTACCATCCAGACAGGAACACAGCTAAGAGCATTCAGTCATTAACATGGGCAGATATGGGGAACTAAGTGCTTAGTCATGAGAGAGTGATCTGTTTGGGACACCACAGATCTACTTTGCTAAACAAGTTATGAATATTCAAATAGGAAAATGCAGACTTCAATACAATATTTTTGAAGAATTTTAAATGGCATAGAGAAATGCACAAAAAAGTAAAGACACTCTTATAAAACTATATGTGGTATGATTACCAATGTGCATTATGTTTGTGTATCTGTGTGCTTGAGAATAAGAAATTGAACACTGCCAATATCCATGCTCTGAAATCTTTACCTATATGCATGTTTATCCACATTTAACAACAGTGATTTGAAATTCACACATATAAGTACTTTGGTTGCCATAAAATGGAATTTCATTGGCTCCAGAAGAGACTTGTATATATTTGATATACTTTATTATCTCCCTGCTCTTTGGCCTTTTTTAAATATTTATTTATTTTTGAGAGAGAGAGAGAGAGACAGAGAGAGAGAGAATGAGCAGGGGGAGGGCAGAGAGAGAGGGGGACAGAGGATCCTAACCAGGCTCCATGCTGACAGCAGAGAGCCCAATGTGGGGCTCAAATTCACAAACCGTGAGATCATGAACTGAGCCAAAGTCAGACACTTAACCAACGGAGCCACCCAGGCACCCCTGGATTCAGTGTCTTTATAATTGCAATGACATATGAATGATTCCTGGTTTAAAAATCATTATCTTTCACAGAGAAGAACCAAAATAAATATCTAATTTTCATTGTACTATTATATAATATATAATATCATTTGACTGTTTTAACCTGTTCCTTTTTACTATATACTTCTAGTTGAGAATACTTAAAAAATATTTCTGTGATATAGAATTTTGTAATCCTCAATTATGTACTTATTTTAGCAGCCTGGCCCTACATGCCTGTTTAACTCTTCATTGTTTGTTCATGGTGGTGAGATCCTTTTTATCTCCTGTAAGCATTTAATAAACAAACAAAAGCCCATTGCAGAACTTTCTGGAGTATCCATATTGATTTATTCTTCTCATTGGGACCAATTATGACTGCATTGCCAGAATATATTTCGAAGTCTTCCTAGCTCTACTAAACTGTTTTATGTATTTATTTTTGTAATCTCTGATCATATATATGTTCCAAATGTTGGTACATGCCTATATTGTTATCATTGCTGCATATCTTTTCTTTTCTCTGGAGCAAAAGACCTTTCTCCATGGTTCTACTTTCAAAGACATTCATTTTGAATAATGGATTTTCCTTCTGTTATGTGAGGTTATCTTCCTATATTCCCTATTCTATTGATCAAACTGTATCGCTTCTTTAAGTTATGTATTTCTAATACCCTTTCTACCAAACATTGGTGCGAGATCTATTATATTAAACCATGTGATTTATTGCTCACTAACCCATACTTGTGCATTACAGGTAGATAGGAAGACTTTAAAGAGGTCTCACACTCTTCCCACTAATTTTATAAACTACAAGAAACTTCAATTATTTAGTTTTGTCAAAGAAATTGAATTAGTTGGGATTCAGTTTGCCTTCAATGACTACTAGAAAGCTATGGAGTAACAGTGGCTCAGACAAGATACAAGTTTAATTCTTTCCATTCTAAAAGAACCATAAGGTAGGCAGTAAGGAATGTGATTATCTTGCCATTGTTCTAGTCTTGGTACCATGCTGTTGTCCTATGTGAGAGCTCAAGTAAGTCATCTCCACTTTCCATGGAGGTGACATAAAGGTAGAAGGATGAAAAAAAATCTCTCTTTCTATTAAATTATAGTTTAAATCAGTATGGTACAGATCCAGAAAGCTGCATGGATCAAATATATTATTAGTGGGGGCACCTGGGTGGCTCAGTCGGGTGAGCGTCCAACTTTGTCTCAGGTCATGATCTCAGGGCTCATGGGTTCAAGCCCCATGTCAGGCTCTGTGCTGACAGCTCAGAGCCTGGAGCCTTCTTCGGATTTTGTGTCTCCCTGTCTCTCTGCCCCTCTCCTGCTCACTCTGTCTCTCTCTCTCAAAAATAAATAAACATTAAAAAATATATATAGGGGCACCTGGGTGGTTCAGTTGGTTAAGCGTCCAACTTCAGCTCAGGGCATGATCTCACAGTTGGTGGGTTTGAGCCCGGCGTCAGGCTCTGTGCTGACAGCTCAGAGCCTGGAGCCTGCTTCGAATTCTGTGTCTCCTCCTCTCTCTGCCCCTCCCATACTCATGCTCTGTCTCTCTCTGTCTCTCAATAATAAATAGACGTTAACAATTAAAAATATACATATATATACATACATACATATATACATATATATATATATCATTAATGAACTGCCATAAGACATTGTAACTACAAGCTAAATTAAGAGATGTAATCTTGCCACCACAGAAGCCCTTTCCTTGAAAACTCTAAATCATAACTCTCCCTTTCTAAGAGTGATCACATCTGAATTTTATTGTAAAACTTCCTTATTTTTCCATAGAGGTTTATCACTTAAATGAATACTGCTAAGCTCATCATAATTTACTTTTTCCTAATGTCATATTAGTTTCTTTTAACCTGTGTAATTTATTCCACTCTTATTTTTAAGTTTCGCTTGCAATGTGTTTGTTGAAGAGCCCTGATGACATCTTATAATGTGTCTTATACATATAATTTTGCCAATTGCATTTAACTTATATAGTTTAACATGTTTATCTGTCCTGAGTTACATATAAATTGTTATTTTAATCTAGAGATTGAGTCTGATTCAGAAATGATGGTTTGCCACAATTGGCAAGGTGGTGATGTGTTCCTTAGGAAGCACACAATGGTCATTGATGCTTGAAGCATATGGTTAAATTAACTTATTAGGAGTTGCAAATGGTGATATTACAATTCCATTATTTTACCTTTATTTATTTTCTGGAATACTTTTATAAAGAGAAATTGTATCTCATCCACTATTTGATTATTCAGAGGTAAAATCCGAATCGAAGAGACAAGATAAATGCTAAATAATTTTATTTACTAGTCTTAAAAAATGTTTGTTTATGTAGCATAATACAGAGGTGAACAATTTGGTATTATTTTGAGGGTTGAGTGGGTATCAATGTTAACTAATGAATTAATACATATTTGACTTGTTTTTGATGCTCACATTTTCTACCCTTTGGCCAATGGGAACACTTACAGTTGCTTCTCAAATCCTGTGGGCCTTTAGCAAATGTTACATGATAGTTTCCATTCTTTTTTTTTTTTTTAATTGTTTACATTTATTTATTTTTGAGGGAGAGAGAGAGACACAGCACAAGTGGGGGAGGGGAACAGAGAGAAGGAGACAGAATCCAAAGCAGGCTCCAGGCCCAAGCTGTCAGCACAGAGCCCAATGCAGCGCTTGAACTCACAAACTGTGAGATCATGACCTGAGCCGAAGTCGGACGCTTAACTGACTGAGCCACCCAGGCACCACTAGTTTCCATCCTATTCCCAAATGATTCAGATTGTCTTGTATATCCCTTGCTTTATTCTTAAAATCAGTCATTTTCCCCCAAGAAACCCTGATTTCCTTTAGTGGGAACTTTGAATTTCAATATCGGTGTAAGGCTTCTATGGATTGATGTCTATTGGATTGTTTAGAATTCTAGGCCTTTGTACTGGAATCTCATGAAAACAAAATTTTATGTTCATTTAAAGTTCATTACTATAGGGTATTTCCTTAATTTCTTCAATCTTCAATCTGTATATATATTGTTTAAATTCCAAACAGAGTATCTGGTTTTGAAAGAACATTATAAAGGTAATTGGAATACCACATAATTACCCTTAGGTTTTATATCATATTGCAGGCAAATGATTTTCAGATAGCATTACTTTCATAAACCCCAATAATTTGATTACTGACCTATGTTCTTCTCATTCTCACTTCATTTTCTTAGTTCTACATTGTCAGGGGAGATAGCTAAATATACCCTTCCTAGTATAACTCAGGTAATCTTAGTTCTATATGTAAATGTATATATTTGATGTTCACCACCAGTCTTTTTTTTTTAGGTTTACTCATTTATTTTGAGAGGGAGGGCAGAAAGAGAGGAAAGAGAGCATCCCAAGCAGGCTTCATGCTCTCAGCACAGAGCCAGATGTGGGGCTCAGTTCCACAAACCGTGAGATCATGACCTGAGCTGAAATCAAGGGTCAGTCTCTTAACCAACTGAGCAACCCAGGCGCCCCTACCACCAGTCTTTATGTTAATGTATTTTCAGTTGTTCTGAATGTCTGATATCCAGTATGAAAACATTTGTATTATAAAACTAAATTCATAGACACAATATATCCTGGGTTCTTGCCCAATGAAAATTGACCTTTAGACTTTAGACTTCAAAATCTGTTTGACTGTTTTAAATCCTTGATTTTTAAATCTTTCCTTGATTATCTTAAATGTGTTATGTCATATTCTTCTGACCAAAAGCTTTGTTTACAAAGGGATTAAAGGCAAACTGATTTTATGTCCTTTATTAGTGACTTGGTTTTCCTATCTGTATGATGAAAGGATTTAGGATTTATTCTTATATTCTTCAATACTAAACAATTTTGCCAGAATTAATTTCAGTATTGAGTACTTCAGGAAGATTTCCCCCTTTAACATAGTGCACCCTTTCAAAATGTGGTATATGTAATATGTATGCATGTATGTATGTATCTATTTATTTATGTGTAAGCTATCCCTGAATTGTAGTTTATAGTGTTCCTTTTCATTTGCTTCATTATTTAAAAAATAATCTGGTTATATATCTATTAAAACTTTTTTGTTTATCATCTTCTGTCACTCTTGAAGCTTCTATTTAAAATTCATCTACTGGGGGTCCTGGGTGGCTCAGTTGGTTAAGCATCTGACTCTTGATCTCAGCTCAGGTCACGATGTTATAGTTCATGAGATGGAGCCCTGCATCAGGCTCTGCACTGATGTGGAGCCTGCTTGGGATTTTCTCCCTCCCCCTCTCTCTCTGCCCCTTCTCCCAGCCCCCTCTTTCAAAATAAATATATAAACTTTAGAAAATAAAATAAAATTCACCTACTTTTCACCTTCTGTTAATCTGCATAATTATCATTTCTGAAATGATTTTTTCCCCTGTATTTATAATTGTTTCCTGAAATTTAATAAAACATTTTTGGTGTTTCTTTTCATTTTATTTTTTGTAATATTTTCTTAATACTTTAAATCTCACTTTGAGGTACTAGATTATTATTTCCATCTATTTTATGCACATATTTTTCTGGAATTATTTAATTTTATTTTTTTAAGTTTTATTTTATTATTTATTTTTGAAAGAGAGGGGGAGAGAGAGAGATAGAGAGAGAATGAACTTGCAGGGGAGGGGCAGAGAGAAAGGTGCATAGAAAGAGGATCCCAAGCAGGTTCTACACTCTCAGCACAGAGCCAAAAGTGGGGTTTGAGGTCATTAGCCATGAGATCATGACCTGAGCCAAAATCCAGAGTCAGACACTTAACTGACTGAACCACCCAGGCACCCTTGGAATGATTTCATTTTATATAGGAATTCTATTATAATGTTTTCTTATGAGTACTTTGTGTGGGAGTTTCACTTGATAGTTTTGTTTCTTCATTGTTTTTGAACTAAGTTTTTCTGAATAAGGACTTTCATCCCTCCCTCCCTCCCTCCCTCCCTCCCTTTCTTTCATTTCCCCTTCCTTCCTTCCTTCCTTCCTTCCTTCCTTCCTTCCTTCCTTCCTTCCTTCCTCCCTTCTTTCTTTCCTTCTTTCCTCCAGAACTCCTTCTTATGTGGCTTTTGTAAAGTCCAAAAGTATGGTGGTGACTTCTAATTTCAGTTTGAACATGTAAAGTATTTGGGTGCCATTATTCCTGATACTCCCATTTTTGCCATAAGAAAAAGTGAACAAACTAAATTTCAGTGACTTTTCTTGGATATGTCAAAGTACTGAGGTCATAGGGCAAAATTTCAGCATGAAATCTGGGGAAACAGGTGCATCCAGAAATCTGCTAACCTAGATCAGGAGTCACTAGAGCCATAAAATGGTAGAAACATTTATATTGTTTATCAACAATAACAAAATTATGGAAAGAGCCATCAACTGGACAATATCTACTGGATAAATATCCATTGTCCATCAACTGATGAATGGATAAAGAAGAGGTGGAATACTACTTAGTGATCAAAAAGAATGAAATCTTGCCACTTGCAACAACATGGATGGAACTAGGGTATTATGCTAAAGCGAAGTAAAGTCAGACAGAGAAAAAAATACCATATGGTTTCACTCATCTGTGGAATTTAAGAAACAAAATGGATGAACATAGGGGAAGGGAAGCAAGATAAAAGACAGAGAGGGAGGCAAACCATACGAGACTCTTAAATACAGAGAACAAATGAAGGTTGCTGGAGGTGAGATAGGTTGGGGGATGGGTTTAATGGGTGATGGGCATTGAGGAAAGTACTTTTGGCATGAGCACTGGGTGTCATATGTAAGAGATGAATCACTGGAGTCTACACCTGAAACGAAGACTACTCTGTATATTAACTAACTTGAATTTAAATTTAAAAAAAATGGTAGAAACTTAAGTACTCATGTTGGTGAATTGATGAAGGCTGAGTGAACCTAGCATGGTAACTAGGATGAGAACAAGAGACCCTTGGGAGCTGCAATGTTAGCTACAGACCCTATAGTTTCACGAACTTTCCCTCCAAGACATTCATCAAGTTTTCATGATGGGGATCTGAGAAAGATTCCCTCCTGTCTCTGGCGTGGGGAAAGAGTAGCCATAATACAATACTCCTGGAGTATTCTCCATTAAAAAAAAAAAAAAAAAAAAAAAAAAAGCCTTATTGTGGAGAGTAAAGGATTTGACAGAGCCTTATCTATTGATAAGTGAAACCCTCCCCACTGTAGCCCTCCTCAGCCTGTCTGACTTACCTAAGAGAAAAATTGAAAAACAACACCACAGTCACCAGAGGTCAAGGCTTTAAGGTTTGGAAATGCTATAGCCAGGGAAGCGAATAGGAGGCAGGAAGAAAAACTGGTTGCTTGGTTTAGATCTTCTATATCCTTTCTCCAGAAAATTTTCCTGCTTCAATCAGCTTTCTCTACTGTGAGTTGGCCAACTCTAGGCTGGTATTGCTAAAGGGTCAAACCTTTCTTCCTCTTTTGAAAGCTGGTTGGTCAGAACAAAGCATGACATCTCCATTGCTCTCCTCTAAGCAGTAAATTTGACACAACATGCTCAGATCCTTAGAGTAAGGCAGGTGGACTGCAGTTTTTTGGCTCTAACATTAAAGTTCCCAATGTCTAGTTATTTGTATTAATCCATAAAACATAAATAAAGAATAAAACTTGGAGAAGCAAGTTAGAAGCAGGATAAAGAAGCTTCTTACATGGTCAGGATGAGAAACATTAAATTTTTTGTCCCTTTGCTGCATATTATGTAATACAAACATATATAAAACATCCATGTATACCACTTGATTTTTAAAAATTTTTTTCAATGTTTATTTATTTGTGAGAGACACAGAGACAGAGCTTGAGCAGGGGAGGGGCAGAGAGAGAGGGAGACACAGAATCTGAAGCAGGCTCCAGACTGAGCTGTCAGCACAGAGCTTGACGCGGGGCTCGAACCCACGAACTGTAAGATCATGACCTGAGCTGAAGTTGGACTCCCAACCAACTAAGCCACCCAGGCACCCCTATACCACTTGATTTTTAACTTTAATGGCCTTGTGACTCAAAAAAATTGAGGTCCTAAAGTCCACGATAAGGAGCCATAACAAAGCCAGGATTCAAATATAGGAAAAAGACTTCCTGTATCCAAGAATTTTAGACATTACAAAGTTGAACATTGTTTGCTACTATTATTGAATTTCTCACTACACTTGCCAGAGGGGTCTTTAAATTGATAAATTATATACCATATATCATATGCTTAAATACCATACATACGATAGAGCATAAGTATGTATGGTACAAGGTTCTAATTTGACATTTAAATATATGTAGTATTACTAGGGTGCCCTAATTATGTTTTTTTTCTTTTTTAATGTTGTTTTGAGTAGTCATCAGAGAACACTAGGGACTAGTGGAGGGAATAACCTTGAATTCATGTGGTTTTCCAAATTTATACTGAATTTAACACTCAGTGCAAGAAAAATGATTTTCAGTTGAAACAGAAATTGAAAGTTTTTTGTATAACAACAACAAAAACAACAAAAACACTTTTTCTAGGATTTTTCTCCTTATTTTTTCCTAATTTCTCTATTTCCCTTTATTTATAATACTGGATTCAATGCTAGACAACTAGCATTGAATGGCACCCTAGTGAAAATAAACAAAATATTTTGCCCTCATTTATCTTTGAAGTTTTGCAAAAGCCTTTGGTGGCATTAACAACTAAGTTTATAAAAACATAACTTCACTGAATGAAAATTCTAAGGTTTGGGGTTTGCTTATTTTCTAAAGTTCGTCACTGAGGGTTTCTAGTATTTGATATTGTATGTACCCTAATAATTACTTGGAATCTTTAAAATTGAAGTCTATTTGAGACTTAACATTAAATTAATGCAAAGTTAGCTATCCATAAAGAACAACAGGCAAACCCATGGTAGTCCTCACTGCAGTAATCCTAATTCTAACCATATATTCAGAATTTCTCCAACTAAAAAACTGAGTAAAACAAGGAAATGGGAGCAAAAGAGACCAAGGTCTTTTTTACTCACAAAGGAAAAGTTTTTATCTCAGAATTTACTTTCTTTGTTAGTGAGACTTTAACTTGCAAAGGATTTTGCTTCTTAGGTTTTTTTTTTCTTTTTTTTCAATTTTTTAAATGTGTATTCAATGTTGAGAAAGAATGAGACAGAGCATGAGCAGGGGAGAGGAAGAGAGAGAGAGGGAGACAGAATCTGAAGCAGGTTCCAGGCTCTGAGCTGTCAGCACAGAGCCCAAAGCAGGGCTGGAACTCATGAACTGTGAGATCATGACCTGAGTTGAAGTTAGCCTCTTAACCCACTGAGCCACCCAGGCACCCTTGCTTCATAGGTTTTAATCTTATTCTAGGATCTGGGGGCATTTTGTAGCTGCTGTAGTAGTTCTACAGTGTCAATGTGCATTTTCATTAGATGGTCCTTATTGTAGCATTTGATATTGTAAAACCTATCATGAACATATTGTATCATATGGCATATCATAATATGAACTAAAAAATATAACAGGAAATGAAGTTACAGGTTTGGAAATGGTGTAGTCTTCAGGTTAATAGGATTAATATTTTGTCCAGATGCATTTCAGAGATTTTTAAGACAAAATCTAATGCGGTTGATGGAATCTCAGTACTATATAAAAACAAGTTATTGTTTTAGCAGTGTGGATTTAAAAGGGTAGGACTAGGACTAATGCCTCTGCTTCCAAACAGAACCATAACCCTGGTTAATCACAGGTTTCATGTTTAATCTCAATAGATAATTGAGACAAACAAAAAGTAGGGAACTTAGAAAAATAATTTTTCTTCATTCCTAATGTTATTTTTTATGTTGAACAAACTCAATAATGCCTGGCCTCTCTTTACCCTTTTACTAAATTGGACCAATTTATTTGATTGATAAGTTTGGGAAAAATAAGCAGTACATGACTTGTATCTCTTCCAAGTAGACTGACCATAAGGTCAAGGACCTTTTCCAAGGAACTTCTCTGTAGGCATTCCTGCCCTAGTCCATAAAATATTTAAATTGGTAAATAAGAAATAATTCTGGAAATAAATAAATTCTGGAAATGAATAAATAAATAAAATAATTCCATAATTTTATGGAGAGAATCCCAAGTCTTTGCAAATTCTACATTTCATTCCAAAACTATGACTGCCGTGTCCAAGTTATGAGTTGTATGTGTGTATGTGTGTTTCTTGAGAAACGACTAAAAATCGCCAAGATCAGAAAATTAGAAAATCATAATTAGGGCAAGGAAGATCAGCAGTATAATTATTATAAAAGTGACATTAGGAAAAGCAAGAGGAGTTGGGCCATTACCCTATTGCCTATGTAAATAGAACTGTGAGCAACAGATTTTCTTCCCAGTTTGATTCCTAAGAATTTTTATTTAAATGAAGTCATTGAACTTCTTACTCTGGTAGGATGAAGCTATGGTAGTACTTAGATGGAAAATTTTAGCACTAAGGATTAGGTAGAAAAAAGAAGCAGCCAATGGCCTCAATTCTCAGCTTAATTTCTTTAGAACAAATTAAATGCAAAGCATAAAGATATGAGAAAAAAAATGAAATAGAAAACATAGGAGAAAATCAATTGTGGATTAGGTTGTTAGTTAGGTTCTAACAGGCTACCTGGAAGCCAGCAAAGAGGAAGTCATGGCCAGTTATCAGGAAAGTTGGAGGCCTGTCCTGGCAGCCGGATCTAACCAGACAGACCTGACCAATTAAGAAAGAAAGGAATGTTTCACCCCCTTGTTAATAACTGCCTACAAAAGACAGAAACCCAAACCCCAGGGTGTGAAGCTCTCTCTTTTTCTCTTGACCTTGCCAGCTCTCACATCTCCAGAGTATACTTTTGCTTGAGTAAACTTTGCCACTTGTGTTGCTATTGTCCACTGTGTTGTATCTGTTCCTGAATTCTTTCTCCGGATGAGACCAAGAACCTTTGGTGATATCTTTGGGATGGGCTGAATCAAGATCTCAGGGCCCAGGGTCTCCCCAGTCACCAGCAACACAATGAAATCAAAAGCTCGTTCTTAATGTAACCATGTAACCAAATATTAATAAACAAATAATGTATAGTTAAAAAACTACTCAGAAAGAATCCTCCAGATCATGATGGCTTTATTGATGAACTTTCCAAAAACAAAACAAAACAAAACAAAAACCCCCAAAAAACAAACAAAAAAAAAACAAAAAAAACTGGATTAAATAAAATATTATCAAACTCTTCAGAAAAATTTAAGCAGAGTAAATCTGCCCAACTCATCTCTGAGAAAACAAAAGCAGACAAAAATATTAATGAAAAAAAACAGTATAGACCAATATCCCTCATGAACATAAATAAAAACACTCTTTGTAACATCTCATAATATTTAAAATACTTAGAATATCCAAAAATATGTGAAAAATACTGTATTCTGACCAAATGGAGTTGACATCAGCAAATGCAAGAATGACTTAAATTTTATAAAAACAATAGATAGGGAAGCCTGGGTGGCTCAGTCAGTTAAGCCTCTGACTTCAGAAGGTTTGTGAGTTTAAGGTCTGCATCAGGCTCTCTGCTGTCAATACAGAGCCTGCTTAGTGTCCTCTGTCCCCCTCTCTCTTTGCCTCTGCCCTAGCTTGTGCTTTCTCTCAAACACAAATAAACATTAAAACAAAAACAAAAGCAAAAACACACAATAAATATATTTCATCATGTTAACAGACTGAAAAAATAAAATTATGGGATTATTTCAAAGATGATGATGAAAACACTGTTTCACAAAATCCAACAACTATTCCTGATTAAAACTCTTTTCAAACTAAAAATAGAATGAACCATCTTCAACCTGATAAAGGCATACACACAAAATCTACAGCTGACACATTTAGTGGCAAAATACTGTATGCTTTTTCCCTGAGATCAGAAACAAGGCAAAAATGTCTGCTCTCCCCACTTCGATTCAACATTATGCCAGGGTTGTATTCAGTGCACTAGGCAAGAATAAGAAATAAAGGATATCCAGACTATAGTTTTATTGTATCTTAATATATCTTTATTTTGCATTACTTCTTGAAGAATATGTGCTTGATACAGAGTATTATGTTGACAGATTTACTTTTAGCACCTCAGAAAGTAGTTCTGTTGATTTCTGGCTTCTAAAGTTCTTGATAAGAAATTAGCAAATACCGGAATTATTGTTTTCCTGTTGTGTTCTATTTCTGCTTTTTAAGATCTTATCCTTTGTTTTCATTAGTTTGAGTATTATGACACAAAGCATGGATGTCTTCATATGTTTTTTGTTCTGGGAATTTGATGACCTTCATAAATATGTAAATTTCTTTTTTCATTAAATTAGGAAAATTCTGACACTGTTCTTCCAAGTTTTCTTCTGTGGTGTTCTCACTCTAGAATTCAAAGTGTGTGCGTGTTCACTGTTTTGATACTGTTTAATAATTCCCTGTATGGTTGTTTACTTTTCTAGATTCCTTAAATAGTATAATTTCTATTGGTCTTTCATCAAATTTATTAAGTCTCTCCTCTGTTATCACCATTCATTTATTGTACATCCCAATGCTATTTTTTTTTGCTATTTTTTAAATTTGAAAAATTTGCTATTTTTTAAAATTTGCTATTTTTTAAATTATCTCTAGAATTTCCACTGGATTCTTTTTCATAGTTACTATTTCTCCCCTGAGACTTCCTACTCTTTAAGAACTGAGAACATATTTTTCTTTACTTCATCAAAAATACATATTATAGTTGCTTTAAAATACTTGTATGCTAATTGCTAATTTCAATATTGAGCTTTTGATTTTATTTTCTGTTGACAATGGGTTCCTTTCTTTAGTTCTTGAAATGTTGATTAATTTGGGATTTTTATCTTCCCTCCAGTTAAAAGGAAGAAACTAGTTTCTGTATTTTGTTCAGAATAGTTATTAACTGCATGAGGATTACTCTGAAGCTTACCCCAGCATACTAGAAGAAAAATGACCATATATTTGTATTTACTCACTCTATTTTTATTATTATTATTTCTTTAAATATGCAAAGTATTTACCATTACATGCACATTTAACTTTGTTATTTTTCATTCCTTCTCGAATCTACAAGTTCTCTTCTGGAAATATTTTTCTTCTGAATATAATATTATGATATTTTCTTTAATGTAAATTTGCTGGTAACAATTTCTCTCCATTTTTCCTTTTCTGAACATGTCTCTTTTTTTCATCTTAATGCTTGTTGGTTGTTTTAGCTAGCTATACATTCTATGTTAGAACTTAGTTTTTTGAGTACATTAGCAATAATATTTCATTGTCTTCAGACATAACATTGTTTTAGTTGAGAAAAACATTGTCAGTCTTATTGACCCTTTGAAAATAAATTTTCTGTCAAAGTTTTACTCTTGCATATATATATTTAAATATATTGTTTAACTCTGATATGTTTAGGTATGCTTTTCTTTGTTTCTATTTTTCTTTTACCTGCTTCGTGTATGTAGGAGTGTCTTAAATCTGTGCTTTGTTATCTTTTGCAACTTTGGAAGCCATGGCCTTTTTAATTATTTTAATCCATCTCTCCAGTCCTCCTCTGTGATTTCCTTTACACATCGCTTTGACTTTTACGTTATAATCCTTATGTCCCTTAGGTTATTTTCTATATTTTATATTTTTCTCTATATCTGGACTTTTAAATATTTTTTCCTTATCTGTCTTCCATCTTATTACTTTTGTTTTTTTGCCATGGCTAGGCCCTATCTCCATCCTTTGATTTTACAACTTTTTAATTTTTTAGTTCTAGAGTTCCGGTTTTTTATATATTCTGTTTATTTGCCAATGTTATTGTGGGATCCAAGGAATTTAACAAAAATCCCCTACCCCTGGACAAGCAGAGCAAGACTGACTCCATTTTGTGCTACACCCACCATCTCATGTATAACCCCCACATGACCTACTTATTGCTTAAGACACTCCCCCACCCTAGTCAAGCCGCTGAGCGCACCCTTACTAGAAACCGGCTCAAATAGGAATGCAGAACCCCTAACCGCCAAAGAATGTAAACCCCGCTGTTTGCCCGCCAAACTTGCACGCCAATTCTGACCAGAGTGATAGGCTAGTTCAAACAGTTACTATAGGGTAAACTGTAATTCAATTGGCCACCTGCGTGTGGACTGACATGAATGTGCAACTTTCTGTGTGTGTTACAATCTCATTGGCCACTGGCCCCCATAAAACTGCTACGCCTCTTAACCTAGGTGTCCAAGTCCCTGCTCGGCTGTGTCGGGTATACTTGGGCCCAAGCTCGAGCTTGCAAATAAACTCTCATGCGTGTGCATTGGTATCGGCTCCTTGGTGGTCTCTCAGATTCGAAATCGGGGGCATTACATTATCAGACTTGTTTTATAGGTCCATGCATATTTTAAGGTCTATTCTAAATACCTCAATTTACTGGGTACACTTTGTGTCTGTTTTTGATTATTTTTATCTCTTTTGATCATGTTTTCATGTTTCCTCATATGCCTGTTTTTGTTTTTTTGTTTTTTGTAAAGCAACCTTAATATTATAAGTGAAAAAATATACATAGACATAATTCAGGGGCTAATATAGTATTATTTATCATTTAAAGAATTTATCTTTGCTATACATAGGGAGCTGGAGCTAGTAACAATTCCAGAATGCTTTAATCCAGTCAGGCCTTCTGTCTTTACAAGGGCTGATTTATTTATTGTTCATTCTTACTCCTCTTTTATAGCCTTTCTGGGTCACAAAACAAACTCGGAGGGTGGGAATGCTTTCCAAGTGTTTTTTGAAGGTTGGCCCTGGATTTCAATTTACCTTCTTGGTCCTGTGAGTTTTTGTTTTTGTTTTTGTTTTTTAATGTTTATTTATTTTTGAGACAGAGGCAAAGAGAAAGGGAGACAGAGGGTCTAAAGGGAGCTCTGTGCTGACAACAGAAAGCCACATTTGGGGCTGGAACTCGTACTGTGAGATCATGTCCTGAGCTGAAGTCAGACCTTACCTGACTAAGCCACCCAGACACTCTAATCCTGTGAGATTTTTTTTTAACGTTTATTTATTTTTGAGAGAGAAAGAGAGAGAGAGAGAGACCAGGGGAGGGGCAGAGAGAGAGGGAGACACAGAATCTGAAGCAGGCTCCAGGCTCTGAGCTGTCAGCACAGAGCCCCATGCAGGGCTCGAACTCACGAACTGCAAGATTATGACCTCAGCCGAAGTTGGACACCTAACTGACTGAGCCACCCAGGCTCCCCCCAGTCCTGTGGTATTTTGGATATGTGTTTTAAGTTTTTCAATTCTTTGGCCACCTCTGGAGGAATATGCCTTTGGCTTTAGCACATATGACACCAAATGTGAGATTTACCATTTTATGCTTCCTTCTTTCTTTTGGTTCTTGCTTCATACATTTTCACTGCTTTATCAGTTCTCCAGTGCCTCAGACATATTTTTTTTTTAATATTGAAAACAGCTTTTCCAATTATTTTCAATAGTACAGATTTTGAATCGCCTTGCCTGCAGATACCAGAGGCAGGACATATAGTAAGTTGAGAAAAAAAAAAAAAAGTTGAATTTACTGTTTGACACATGATTCATTGATACATTTCTTGCCACCAAATTCCTGTTCTTTTTTATAATTATTTTTAAGTTTATTTGTTTTGAGAAAGGGAAAGAGAGCAAGTGGGAGAGGGAGAGAGAATCCCAAGCAGGCTCCACACTGTCAGCATGGGAGCTGGATCTCACAAACCAGGAGATCATGACCTGAGCTGAAATCAAGACATGCTTAACCAACTGAGCCATGTAGGTGCCCCCCAAATTCATGTTCTCATACTTTCAGTTATCTTCAATTAGGAACATTTTCTATGACAATTACCTACTGATTAGCTTCAACTCAGCCTCTGGGACATATGGAGTGTTTAGGAAAATGCTTAATATATTGCTCTCTCTCTCCCCATATATATTATATATACATGTATATATGTGCATTTATTATATATATGTATATATATATATTTATACATATATATATATTATTTTCCCATATACACATACGTAAATTTAGGTTGCTAATCCAGACTTCAAATTGGCCAGACTGAGTTTATCACCTGCTAATTTTTTGACATTGAACAATTTACTTAATATCTCTATGCCTTAGATTTTTCAGCTGTTGAATGCCAAAAATAATATATTCTTAGAAAGTTTCAGTGAGTTAAATATGAAAGCAATAACAACCTTGAGTATTAATATGGTCCAAATATTCCTTCATCAGTTTAAGGTCATTTCATTTATTTTTTAGCCTTATATATTCTGTCCTTTCCAGTGATTTTCTTAAATAACAGTAGCCTTTATCACTGTCAGTCAAGAATTTCACATACATATATATATTTTTTTAAATTTTTGCCAATAGTCTCATGCCAGATGTGAATAAATTGACCATCAGATAGGTTTTGGGATATAAAGTTATATAGTCAGTGTTTTTTATTTTTTCTTCTCTTCAATAAGTGCCTATGAAAATAGGGCACAGGATGTGCACAGATAAAACCCAAACATAGGCCAAAATCATAGGCAAAAATCAGCAGCTTTGACTAAATACAATAAATATCTCAGAGGATAAATAAAAACAGACCACAGATGTCACCAATAAAAGGTAGAAAGAATACTAAGAGAGGAAGAAGTATAAGAATACAGAGCCAATTTAGTTAATAAAGTTGACCTTTTTCACCAGTCTGTGAAATAGTAATTATCTATCTGTAATAATAGTAATAAGTACATATAAACCACTTACTATGTCCAGATGTTCTGTGTACTCTGATATAATGATTCATAACTTTCTCAATTCCCTCCTTTGGAGGAAAGAGAACTACATTTCCTCCTCAAAGAATTTTTTTTTTCTTCAGGAACTTATCCCCACTAGCATCATCCAGAAAGTATATTAAGTAGCATGAAAATACATGCTCCTTAGTATTCACCAGCCACATTTGGATAACTGCTATATACAGCCTAAATTTTCTTAGTCTTTGGCTGTAAAACAAGTTCAATGAGGACCCCTCATTGGCAAATCAATCACAGTGCTTTGTCCTTTCTCCCCCTGAAATATCTCCCATAAACACACATCACCATTCATCATTTCTCTGTGGATTATAAGCATCACTCACAAGGAATAAAGCAACAGAATTGTGTATGCTCTCCTTGCCTTCAATCTTGTTTTTTAAAATACATCTTCACAAAGAAGCCAGAGTGAAATATTTAATAAGGATTAATAACTTCATTCTCTTGCTTAAAAGAAATCAATGCCTTTTCATAAGTATCAGAATAGATACAAACTCATGCCATAACTTGTGAGAATCCCTTCTAAGAGACTTCCATTACCAGTATTTCTAGCTTCAGTTTAGGCTATTCTTGACCTCACCCTTTTTATTCCTGAGATATTTGACTTTTGCCAGGCCATTTTATGTCTCAGGCTTATACTTAGATGAGGCATATGCTAATTCTTCTGCCTGAAATACCCTTCACCAACATTCCTACCTCCCTCTGACCATGTCTGTCTTCTAACCAGCTACAGGTTTCATTTTACACATGAGGCCTTTCCTGGATAATTTCTCAGGAAATAAGTGACTTCTGCATCTGTATTTACTTTCCTGTTGTAACACAATGTTGCATAACATAATCTGTCTTTCTGATTCACTTTCATACCAGCAAGTGTTGCAGTGGTTAGCATACAGATGATAATTAAAATTAGATTATTGGTGGGGTGCCTGGGTGGCTCAGTCGGTTAAGCATCTGACTTCAGCTCAGGTCATGATCTCACAGTTTGTGAGTTTGAGCCCCATGTCAGGCTCTGTGCTGTCAACTCAGAGCCTGGAGCCTGCTTCAGGTTCTGTGTCTCCCTCTCTCTCTTCCCCTCCTCGGCTTGCACTCTGTCTCTCTCTCCCTCAAAATAAATAAATTAAAAAAAATTTTAATTTGATTATTGTTGAAATGATTTTTCATATAGACTCTGAAGTCACTCATAAACTCCATGTATTTGACCTGCAACTAAGAGGATACTTACTTCTGGTGTTCAGTTACACCAGAACATGTTGCCATTGTAATTATAAATATATCTTAATATATTTTAATATAAGTAAATTTAATATAAATGTATTTAACATAAACAAATAAATAATATAAATTTAATATAAATTTATTTTATATTTATAATTATATAAATATTATATTTCTTCCTTTCTTTGGTAGTTGGTTAACAATATCAGGCATTAGTGCAATCAGGGAGTTTGGGGACCTCAATTTGAGGAGAAGAATGAGATACCAGGAATTTCCCTCACTTCAACTTATACTGTGCAATATCAAGATAACATTCATAGGGCATTCTAAGAACCAGTGTATTGTATCTGGAAATAAAGAGCAAGGGAAAAATAGATATGGTACCTCTGTTCAAGGAGCTCACCTAATAGACAGAGAAATTGACATTAAACCAATAACTACACTAATGAATCTATACATACAAACTGAGATGTCCTGAAAATATGAATCATGGTCTTATGGGAGCTTAGGACAAGGGCTATGATGTAAACTACTGTTAGGAAATAAAGCTTAGGATAAAATTAGAAGGACATAAAATATAATTGAAGAATAGGTGGATAGTATTCCAGATGGAGTAACAGAATATGCAAAGACTCTGAATCAGGGAAAATCACTGCACAGTAGTGGTGCTAAAAGAACATCAATGAGGGGAAATGCAGAATCAAAGAGCTTATCAGCATTGGGAGAGATTTTATTTAATCTTTATCCTAAGAGCATATGAAACCCATTGGTACATTAAAAAAGTTTTTTAATGTTTACTTATTATTTTTGAGAGAGAGACAGACAGAGCATGAGTGGGGGAGGAGCAAAGAGAGAAGGCGACAAAGAATCCAAAGCAGACTCCAGGCTCTGAACTGTCAGCACAGAGCCTGACATGGGGCTTGAACTCACAAACTGTGAGATCATGACCTGAGTCAAAGTCGGACACTGAACAGACTGAGTCACCTAGGTGCCCCCATTAGTATATTTTAAAGATAAATATGACATAATCAGATTTGCATTTTGAGGCAAATCATTTATTTTTATGTGTGACTTGATATCTCAAAAAAAAAATCACTTTTTCTTTTAGCTCCTTACCCCTTCTCATTCTAGTTTGGGGAGACAAATTAAATTACTGGAAGAACAAATAGAAGCATCATATTCTATTAAATCGTCCAGTGCTAACTGAGTTGACTGGAAAGAAACATTAAAAAATTAAAATAAATTCTCCCCTCATAGGCTTCACACACTGTCCCTTTGACACTCACTTTTGTTTTGTTGTTGTTGTTTTAAGTTATGAATCTTTTGAGAATAGAATAGAATCTTTACAACTAGGCATACACACAAGTATAATATTTGAAGGAGAAAATCCCAATTTAATATAATAGGAAGAAACAAGTTTCAAGACATCTTTAATTAAAAAAAAAAAAAGAGTCAGAGGTCAGTGTTTTGTGTCAGAATTCAAAACAACTGTAATAACCAGAAACTAGATAGCAGTATAAACACTATTCCTTGGGGAAAGTATACACACTCAAAATAGAAATGCTTGGATATAAACATAACATTTAAACAGGCTTACAGAAACAATATGATCAACTGTATACAGTGTTTTAGTTTAAAGCAAAATCTTTTAGCATTTGCATTTCACCTTCTATACTTCAAAGTACTGTCATGATATTACCAGTCTCTTAAGATTTTAAATCACACAAAATCATCTGGATGTTTAAAAAGCAAATACAGAAAAACAAATTTAATATTCCGTATCTCAAATAAATGAGTCCGACCTAAAAAAGAATGTAATTTATGGATTTTCTGAGAATAAAAAACAAAGAGCTTAAGTATAGTCTAATGTTTGTAAAGTTTAGTAATTATTTCCTACATGTTATATTTTGTAGTTTATTTATAATTGTGAAATTTTATAAGTCATGTATTTCAGAGCAATAATAAGGTAAAGTCTAAATGTAATGATAACATGATATACTTCATGTTGCTGGTAAGGAAGAAAATCTATTGTTTCATCACACTTGTTAAATAGGAAGAATACAGGCTATAGAATTAGAATTAGAATTAACACTGAGTTCAATTTCTGTTACTTTGGAAATGTTTTTTAACCTCTCTAGTTCTAAGTTCCTTCAGTGCTAATCATACTTCCTCTAAAGTTTTACAATGAATATTAAATTATATATATAGATGAATAAAATATGTTTTACTCATAGGAAGAGTATGAGTACTCCCAACTTGGGTAACTTGAAGAGAGGTTTTATGAAGAATTATTGGCAAATAATTGGCTAGGATTTAGGAAAACCACATGACATAGGGCAGTAATCTACTGCTAGCACCCACAAGAGAAAGAAAGAATAGGTTAAAAGGCCCATGTAATAGGAGATTTGACCTTCAGTGGAGGATGTAGCCCACTGGAGGAATCTTGCATGAAGGGAGTCATCTATTAATATACTGACTTCGCTCTCCTATTTTTTTCTTCCTCTCTGGATCTTCTGTCAAGGCTTTCCTTTGACTTTAAAGCTTCTTCCTTTGACACATTGTTGGAAGCAGGAAGACAAAGAATTCACTGATACAACCTTTGTAGTTTAGCCTTCTGGGACACAGAGTAAGGTTGGGTACAGAAAACAATGGAAGCATATGAAAGAAATCAGCTTAGTAAATATAATAGATTTTTTAAAGGAAATTTTCTGGTTACTAGAAATAAGTCATAAAAGCATATATTTGATAAGTTTTCACAGAGTGAATATCAATTAATTCAAGAAACAAAGGGGCACCTGAGTGGCTCAGTCGGTTGAGGGTCCAACTTTTGGTTTTGGCTCAGGTCATGATCTCACAGTTCGTGAGTTTGAGCCCCACACTGGGCTTTTTCTTTTAGCTCCTTACCCCTTCTCATTCTAGTTTGAGGACACAAATTAAATTACTGGAAGAACAAATAGAAAGATCATATTCTATGAAATCCTCCAGTGCTAACTGAGTTGACTGGAAAGAGACATTAAAAAATTAAAATAAATTCTCCCTCAAAGGGGGAGAACATTGCAGTGACAGTGTGGAGCCTGCTGGAGACTCTCTCTCTCCTCTCTCTCTGTACCAACCTCACTTGTGATTGCTCTCTCTCAAAATAAATAACATTTTAAAAATTAAAAAAAAAAGAAATAAATGTAGAAAACAAATGTATCAGCAATGAGAATATTGGGCAATGTGTAGACCAAAAACATTGGAAGTTATTTTTCTTGAGCTGTGGCCAGCCATCGAGCGTCTCAAAACTGAAAGTAATTGCACCTTGCTTACTGATGTGGAGCCCCCTTTCTCCTTCAGTGCCTCCTTATGCCTTTGAGCACTTACCTTGAATTCAGCTGCTTTAAGGAGAAAGGTCATTAGGAATGGGGCTGAGGTCTATCCATGTTCAAGGATAATTAAAGGACGTATGTACTTGTCCAAATATACAGGAATTTGTGAGAGAGAAGAAATTCAAACTTTTGTGATTCCATTGGATATAGGGACTCAAATTGCTATTGTATCCAGTCTCAGGAGGGAGGTCATCTGAATTCAACCTATGGGGCTTGCCCAAGGTTCACAATGAGGAAAGTAGTTAAGATAACTTAATGGGTGGAGTTCTTTGGGCCAGTTCAATGTACTTCTGTTATTACTTCTATGTGTAAATATATAATAGAAATTAATGCCTTACAAGCTTGTTCTTGATCCCAAAAGGCACAGATAGGATATGCTGAATTGGTTAGATTCACAGGTTGAGAAGTACTACTAGGGTGTGTAAATCAATACTAATGCTTCCTCCTATTCCCTCCCAGAGAGTCTAACAGGAACAATTTGGGAAGATGGGGAATCACAGTCTAATTAAAAACTTAAATACAGAAGAGTCAAGAAGAGATACAATATCTCCATGCAATAGCCACGTATGCCATTTTAAAAGAGCAACAGGAGCTGTAGGTTTGCAGAGATTATCACCAACTAAATCCGCTGTCCCAGCTGTTCCAGATATTGAGTGTAACTGAATGCACTATGCAGACTACTGATACTTGGTATGCTATCTTAGACATTGCTCCGGCCTTATTTTCTATACCACTGGTATCCAAGAACCAAGACTAATATATATTTCTGTGGCATGGAATTCCAATGTTTTTAGTCCTCTCCAAGAGGTATCTAAACATCCCTGCCATTTGCCACCAGTGCATTGGTCAGAATATAGGACACCTCTGATGTCCAATGTTTTTACTATATAGATAATGTCCTGACTGACAAGCCAGAACTTCAGTCTGAAGGTCGTGATGTGATATTAGCACACATCTACTAGCAGGAGTGGCTTATAAACCCTGACAAAATTCAGGAGTTTGCTTGCCAAATAAAATATCTTGGGACTGTGTCTGTGGATTCCAAATGTTAGGGCCTTTCAGCAGTCCAGGAAAAAAACTGTGACCCCCACCACCAAAAAGGAGACCTACCTGATTGAACTATTTGAGAATTGGAGGCAGTACTGCTTCATTCAGCATTCTTCTTAGTCTTCTCTATTGGCTAACCTGTAAATTAGCATTCTTTGAGCGGACCCAGACCTAGAGCCTTCATTGGAAGCTGCCCAGCAAGCCGTGGCAAGCACACTCTACCTTTGTAGCCCCTGTAAATTAAGTAACACTTTGGGCTAACAGTCTGTAGCTTTCTCTTCAATCTAGGATTACTCCACTGAAAATGTGGCTGCAATCCCAGCCCGTTATTTACTAATACACCAATTCCAAAAGGCTCTGACTTTGTTGTATCAACTAAGTACTATGGAGTACCCTCTGGCAAAAAGCTACAAGGTTGCCGGAGGGAAGTTAACTAAATCAAGTTAGTTAACATACAATGTAGTGCTGATTTTAGGGGTAGAACCCAGTGGTTCATCACTTACTTATAACACTCAGTGCTCATCCAACAAGTGCCCTCCTTAATGCCCATCACCCATTTACCCCATCCCCCTACTCACCTCCCCTCTAGCAATCTCAGTTTGTTCTCTGTATTTAAGAGTCTCTTATGGTTTGCCTCACTCTCTGATTTTATCTTATTTTTCTTTCCCTTACCCTATGTTCATCTGTTGAGTTTCTTAAATTCCACATGTGAGTGAAATATAGTATTTGTCTTTCTCTGCATGACTTATTTCACTTAGCAAAATGCATTCTAGCTCCATCTAAGTTGTTGCAAATGGCAAGATTGCATTCTTTTTGATCGCCCATTTGTATTCCTATATATATATCACATCTAGTTTATCCATTCACCAGTCTATGGCAATACCTCCCTGAAAGCACTTGATCTCATCTGATCTTTATAAAGTATTTTTTAAAGACAAATGGGTAAAATATCAATTAAGAAAAAAATAGCAGTTGGGCACCTGGGTGGCTCAGTCTAAGCATTCAATTTCACTCAGGTCATGATCTCACAGTTCATGGGTTCAGGCCCCGTGTCAGGCTCTGTGCTGACAGCCCGGAGCCTGGAGCCTGCTTCAGATTCTGTGCCTCCCTCTCTCTCTGCCTCTTCCCTGCTCACACTCTGTGTCTCACTCTCTCAAAAATAAACAAACATTTAAAAACATTAGAAAGAAAGAAAGAAAGAAAGAAAGAAAGAAAGAAAGAAAGAAAGAAAGAAAGAAAGAAAACAGTAGATAATTCCCCAACCATGTCTTAAAATGTTTTTGGGAGCAATAGTAAGTAAATAAAGTAGTTTATAGTACAAAATGAGAGTCAGATTAATCACATAGATTTTAAGGTATTTGATATGTAGTGACATTTCAAGTGAAAAAAAGGAATCAAAATATAATTAATTTTTTTCTTAATTAGAAAAATGTAAATTTCAACAAACTCTTTTTATCTATTGGTCAACTAAAATAGTTAAATCCCTGTATACTTTAGCATGTGAAAAAATATATTCTCATACGTTACTTACAGGTTTTAAAAATATTTAAAATTTTACATTTATTTAAATATATCTCTAGAAAAATTCTTGATTATAGGTATGAATATTACAACCCCAAAAGAGATTAGTGTTATTACAGCTAATTCTACTACTTCCAAGAACTGATAAAAGAAAATTACTAGTTATAATATAAATAGATATGCACAAAAAGTGATCATACGAATATTGCTTATTATATTAAAAGTCTCCTTTTTAGGGGCCCCTGGGTGGCTCAGTTGGTGAAGTGTCCGACTCTTGGTTTTTGCTCAGGTAATAATCTCACAGTTCATGTGTTTGATCCCTGCATTGGGCTCCACACTGACAGTGTGGTACCTGCTTGGGATTCTCTCTCTCCCCCTCTCCCTCTGTTTCTCCTTTGCTTGCTCTGTATTTCTCAAAATAAATAAATAAACTTTAAAAAAAAGTCTCCTTTTTAAAGGAGTTTGATTATTATTTTTTATTAAAAATGGAATAAGTCAAAATATTTATTTAGTTGTATCTTTGATATTTTAGGAATTTCTTAATGCTGTATAAAGAAAAATGTTTCAATTACATGAATATAACTTTTTATAAAAATTTATACATATAGACATACATGTGAGATATAATATACAAAAAAGTTTTAATTGGTTTTCCCTAGAAGAATTATGGGTGATATATTTCTTATATAATTCATTACCTCACATAATTTTTTTATATAATTTTTAAACTTAGGGGTGCCTGGGTGGCTCAGTTGGTTAAGCATCCAACTTTGGCTCAGGTCATGATCTCACAACTTGTGAATTTGAGCCCCTCATCTGGCTCTGTGCTGACAGCTCACATCCTGGAACCTGCTTCAGATTCTCTCTCTTGCTCTCTCTCTGTCCCTCCTCTACTCATGCTCTGTCTCCTGCTTTCTCTCTCTCTAAAAAATAAACATTTAAAAAATTAAAAAAAAAACAAAATCTTAGAGCATGAATTAAAATTTAGGAATCTAAAAAATTTGTTCATAATATTTAAAAAAAAATTTTAATGTTTACTCATTTTTGATAGATAGAGAGAGACAGAGCATGAATGGGGGAGGGGAGAGAGAGAGGGAGACACAGAATCTGAAGCAGGCTCCAGGCTCTGAGCTATCATGATGTGGGGCTCGAACTCACGAACTGTGAGATCATGACCTGAGCCGAAGTCGGATGCTCAACTGACTGAGCCACCCAGGCGCCCCCATAATATTTTTAAAATAACTTTGAAATACTTTTTCCCAGGTGATTATGAGTTAATTATAAGCCAAAAGATATTTTCAAGAAGCTGTTTATGACTTCTCCTTTAGATGATAAACTGTGTTCCATAAAAGTTGAAGTAAGACTATCCATATGGACTCATTCAATTTTAAATTTTAAATGTTAAATTCTGAGTCTGTAGTTAATTTTGATATATATACGGTATGTGTGATACATACATATATGTTTATATATGATTATATAAACACAAAATTATATTTAGTACAGATGTATTTGTTTAGATAGTGCCAGGATTCTTGTTAGTCATTCACCTTCATTTGCTTCCTTGACAAAATTTATGTGTATTAAATCATTGAAAGTATGAAACAGCTTCTTGAATTTAAATTTATCTTTCCATGTTTCCAATCCTAATATATTCAGTTACTTTTCAAAAGATAGAACGTAAACTTCATTAAGTCAGATGATTTGTTTTCTTTACTTTTTTGTTAGCTCCAGTACCTAGAATGTATTGGCATATAGTAGGTCCTCAGTAAATATTTGTGAAATAACAAACATTTGATAATGCAGATTAGGCTACCAGGCATAAAAATAAAAATAAGGTAATTGATGATATTTCACATATCTGCATTATACTATTTTACATTTCTAATTTGAAATCATAATTTATCAAGAACTTTGTTATTTTTAACTATATTTTCATTAGAAATGCCTTACAGCATTTGAACAGTGCTCTGATTGGTTTATATGTAACATCAGCTTCAAAATTCTACATTAAAGCACAATATTGTTTCAACTTCTTGGCCTTTGGTAAAATGCCAAGTTTGACTCCACTAAGAATATGATCAATAGTTGTCATACACATAGATTATAAAGCTAGGAAAAAAGAAACAAGAAAATCAGTGATACTGTGGTGAATCATAGCTTATTGACTGCAGCTGAGTCACATCATAAAACTGTCATTCAGTCCAGGAAAGAAAAACTCATGTATTGCTTGTAATTTTTCTCTGAGCATAGTTTGTGGTACAAAACCCTGTGACAACGTTCTGTTATTTGCCATTTGATGTCAAATGGTCCTTTTGTGTTTGTACTGCTTGAGAAATTTTCATTGAGCTTTTTAAAGTAAATACACATTTAAAACTCGTGAACACTTTTTGTGTTTATAAAAAATGAAATATATTAATATGTTAACCATCATTAAAATGCATATCAAATTTCTAGGGATAAAGAATTCTTGTTATTCTTGACTTATTACCCTCTGTATTAGGCTCTGTATTTAGAGACAGAGCCTTTAAGAAGGTATTTAAGGTTAAATGAGGTCATAAGGGTGGGGCACTAATCCATAGGACTGGTGTTCTTTTAAGAAGAGGAAGAAGTACTAAAGGTCCCTTTCTCTTCATGCATGCACAGATAAGAAAGATACTATGTGAGAACATGGAGAGAAAATGGCCATCTGTAAGCCAAGGAGAAAGACCTCACCAGAAACCAGCCCTGCTGGTAGCTTGATCTTGGACTTCCAACCTCCAGAACTGTAAGAAAATACATTCCTGTTGTATAAGTTACCCAGTCTGTAGTATTCTGTTTTGGCAACCCTCACAGCAGTACTATGGGACATATATTCAAATCAATAATATTATCTTATTGCTCTTTTATTATTCTAATGTAATGAGGGGTGGAATTTCACTAATGTCAAGTTCTAGTCAAGTGTGTATTCTCAGACTTTTTATTATCCCCAAATACCACTAACTCCAGGTGTCAAAAACTCACAAACCACTGTTTCTGTCTGGTCTTGTTCACAAGTGCACCCTGTTCATGGTGGAGTATGCCAACTGAAACTCATTACATTTTCTGGATGGAGGCATGCTTCCTTCTGCTAGGCTCTCCACTACAAGTGACTAATTAAAATCGCATAGCTAAGAGTGTGTCTCCAGATCACAGGAGGCATCATTGGCCTCCCATGTGGTTCCCTTAGCAGGCCATGTGAAGTATTCAGGCATCTCTTCATGTTAACACTTTGATCTTTCCCAAGTCCCCTGGGTCTGTTTCTTCCACTATGCATTTACTTTATATTAATATCACTTGAATGCCAATAAGCAATTTTCTCATGCAAAGTTGCTGTCATTCTGGCTGGGTAGAAACAAGTGTTATAAGTAAAAAGAACACAATAGAGGGAGAAATCCTTTCAGGATAGCAGAGAAAAATTAATGTTGACACCTACTCATTCACAGAGCCAAAAGATTTCAAGATGAAGGACAGAAAACTCTAATGACAAGATCTATTAAACTTGCACAGTGATGGTGTAAAGTCAGTAAGTCACAGCTAAAAGGACCTGCTCCCACCAATGGAATAAAAATACTGGTATTTGGCAGTGTAGTCACTCAAGGAAAAGAAACAAAGGTAAACAGGAAATGTTTACTAGGAGAGCAGAGCTTTTGACATCCTATTATAGAAAAAGATTCCTTTAGGACACATGCAAAGGTTCAGTCAACGTTATTTAAATAACCTTGAAATGAATCAGATCAAAAAGGGAGTAAATTTATACGTGTGTGTATATATATATATAATATATAATATTATATATATACATACATAAATATATGTATATACATGTATATATATATATATATATATATATATATATATATATATATATATATAATTGCTTCACAGATGGAGAACCAACACTTACTAGAAGGCATGTAACTTTCTGAATGTTAAGAGGGGTTTATTTTATGAGTTGCAAGATTCCATTGAGATGTGACATTCTATAATTAGAAACCAAACCTCCACTGTGATTTAAATTCAGTTTCATTAATACAGGACATGGCTGGCTCCCCAACTATTTTTGTTTTCCTTTATATCATAATATATGGCATATATAAAAATGTATACCCAATAAAACATTATGTACAATCAACAGCTTAGTTCAACTATAACATAATCACCAACAGTGTAAAAAAAGAAAAAAACAGTTACCTCTATGCTAGAGGCATCTCTGTATTTCCCTCATGATCATACTCTCTTTTCTTTCCCCTTAAAGAAAACATCCATTCTGATTTTCATTCTTCTTACTTTCTTGCTGATTTTTACATCTTTTTTTTTCCTTAAAAATGTGTCTGAAATGAATAGAATACTACAATATGGGCATCTTATGGCTGGTTTTAGCATGATATTACACTTTAGAGAATCACCCGTGTTGTTCTGGGCACATGTACAAGTAAGTACCTCTAATGGGTACATAATTAGAAGTGGATTTTTCTGTGTCATAAGATAAGAGTATCACCAAATATGGGAAATACACATTTCCACTGTTTACCAAAATGGTCAGTCCAAATTTTATACCCAGTAAAATTGTAGATGGGTCTCTGTTGTATTACATCTCCCCTGTTTTAGTAATTGTGTTTGGTGTGTAGTGGTATTGCTTTGTGTATTTATTTTTCATTTCCTTTATTATTACTGAAACTGTACATCTCTCTTTGACTAAGTAGGTCAAGCATATTTCCATTTTTCCATCTGGAAATCCTCCTTCATGAAGAACCTGTATATGTTTCTTACTCATGATTCTTTTGGGTACGTTGATTTGAATGAGTCCTTAATAATTTATTTCCTTAGATGGTGTTTGTTGATTACATGTGTGAGAATTATTAATTTTTACTTTTGGCTTGCTTTTCACTTATTTTTTTAAAGTCTTTTTTATTTATTTTGAGAGAGAGAGTGAGTTGGGAAGGGGCAGAAGGAGAGGGAGAGAGAGAGAGAATCCCAACCAGGGTCCACAGTGCCAGCGCAAAGCCATATGTAGGACTTGAACTCATGAACCATGAGATGGTGACCAGAACCCAAATTGGACAGTTAACCAACTGAGCCACCCCTTGCCTTTTCACTTATTTAATGGTATCTTTTGATAAAGAGAAATTCTCATTTTTAATACAATATAATTAATCATATTTTCCTTTATGGTTGATCATTGCATGTCTGGTTTAAAAATATTTTTTAACCCTGGAAAGATATTATTCTATATTATATTGTAGAATCTTTGTGTTGACTTCATAGTCAATCTCTACTCACCTAAATTTTGTGATTGTTGAGATAGGGGTCAAGTTTATTTATTGTCTTTCTTTCTTTTTTTTGGGGGGGGGTAGGGGAATAGGAGTATCTTTCGTCAGTACATTTAAAGATTTGTCTTCCCTCACTGTTGTGTAATGCTACCTTATGTTTATGTATCCATTTGTATAAACCTGGGCTCTGTTTTATTTCAACTTTACTTATCAATTCTTGGGCCAATACGTATTGCCTCAATTGCTCAAATTCTAAAATAAATCTCAATATCATTTATTGCCAATTATCCCTCTTATTTTTCCTCCAAAATATTTTGGCTACTCTTCATCTTTTCTATTTCTATAATTGTATTAAAACCAATTGGCACTCAAAACAAACAATAAACTCCACTTAGTGTTGTGATTGAATTGGAATTCCTGCAGATCAGGGAGAACTGACAACATTAAATATTGAATAGTTCAATCAATGACTATTATATATAGTATATGTCTCCACATTAATTTCTCTCAATTATAAAAGATATATCTTTGTTACCATTTTAGAAATATAGCTGATTTTCCTAAGTAAACTTTTAATATTTTCCACATTAATATTTTCTTTAGGATTTAAAAACCTATATCTATAAAGCGATTTGTCTAAGAGTCTCTTTCTTTTTATATCTTAAAAAGATTTTTATATCAAAATTTTCCTTGTTTTATAAAATGGATAAAAAAGTGTTTCTACTTTTTATATTATCTTTAATAAATACCAAATAGGCAATATGTCTTTCTGAGATGTGTGATAGGATTAGCTGTTGAAGCCACATGAGCCTGAAATTATCTTTGAGGAAAGGCTTATAATTGTGAAATTTAATATATTTAATAAGTATAAGATATATAATTTTTCTTTTTGTGTGTCCTTGAGCAATGCCTTTAATTTGTCAAATTTACTGGCTTAAAATTTTTAATAATATCCTTATTTTATATTTAAAATATCTGTAGAAACTATCACTCCCCCTAATTTTACTGCTGAAGTTTATTGTTTGTGTGTCTTTTTATTTCTGTTCAATCTCATTAAGAATTTATTGAATTTCCTTTAAGAATCAACATTAGGCTCTGTTAATATTCTTTATTTCATATTTATTTTCTATCTTATTTATTTTCTTATCTTTATAAATTTCCTTCAGTCTTTTTTTAATAAAAATGGATTTGGCTAATATAAAGGGAAATCAACCTCATATCAGAAGTCATACACAATATTAGGCTTTACTTGTCTATGTTTGTTGAAGATGGTATATAGTCATCAGTTTTGTAGTTCTTTGTAGTGTTTTAAAATCTGGATTGGCAGTTTTACTGGCTTCCATTTCTGTGTGTGTACTCATTATTATTGTTGCCCCTCTAAATGTAAATCTCTTTCATATCCTTTTACAATTTTCTCTTCACTCATAATGTGCTGTGCCTCCAAATGGTTTTCCTTCTCTTTCCTTTGCTTGGGATTAAGAGTAGTACCTTGATGCCTTCCCTCAGTTTGGAAAATTCCCAGACACCATGTCTTCAAATACTGCTTCTCTTTCCTCTTTGTATAGGAATCTATTTAAATGTTTGTGATACTCTCTGCCTTATGCCATGTGAACATAATTCACATTTCTATCCATTTATCTTTCTATAATTTCACATAGATATTTTCTTCTAAAAACAATTCCCTGTTCAGTTGTTGTGGCAGTACAAACAGCCCCCAAATGTCCCTGGAACCCCTGAATACATGATATTACATGGCGAAAGGGACTTTGCAGATGGAAATAAAGTAATGGACCTCAACATAAGGACATTATCTTGGATCATCTCGGTGGGTTAAATCTAATCCCTTAAAGCAGAAAATTTTCTCTGGCCAAGATAGGAGAGACTACGTAGAAGAGAGATGTTGTTAAGGAAGTCAAGGGATTGAAAGTATAAGAAGGATTCGATCCTCCATTGCAGGCTCTGAAAGGTAGGGAACCACATGGGCCAGACAGAGGTCTCTAGTACGTGAGGGCAGCACCCCTCTGACAGCCAGCAAGGAAACAGTGTCCTCAGTTCTGTGACCGTAAGGAATGGAATTGGACCAACAACCTAAAATTAGTTTGGAAGTGAATTCACCCCAGAGCTTCAAAAAAAGAAGGCATCCCAGCCATGCTCTGATTTTGTCTCACAAAACTAAGCAGAAGACCCATTTGAATCATGCTGTACCCAGACCTCTGCTCTATCGAGCTCTGAAATCATAACTGGGTGTTATTTTAAAGTAAAAAAATGGGGGTGCCTGGGTGGCTCAGTCAGTTGAGTGTCCGACTTGGGCTCAGGTCATGATCTCATAGTTTGTGGGTTTGCGCCCTTCCTTGGGCTCTGTGCTCACAGCTTGCTCAGAGCCTGAAGCCTGCTTCAGATTCTGTGTCTCTCCTCTCTGCCCCTATCCCACTCACGCTGTGTCTCTCTCTGTCTCTCAAAAATAAATGAATGTAAAACAAAATTTTTTTTGAAGAAAATTTTTTTAAAAAGTCACAAAAATGGCGGTAATTTGTTATGAATGCCTGAAAAATTGATACATTTGTATTAGTCTGCCGTTAAACCTGTCTACTGTCTTCCTAATATCAGTGACTATTTTCTTCCCTGTGTGTCAGTTTCTGTTATCTGTGGTTTCTGCTCCTTCTGTTTCAGGTTGGCTTACTCCTTTTTTTTTTTTTTTTAACCTGTTTATTTGTGCATATTTTGCTAAACATTGTATTTTCAAAATTATTGTAGAAATAATTTGACTTTATGTTTAAATGGAATGATGCTATTTTCTTCCAAAGTTTTTCTTTTGCTTGTATGGGTGCCTTGTGACATTGCTCTTTAGGGTTTCTCTCATCTAATTTTGGGAGTTGATGTTACTTGCAGCTAAAATGCAATCTCTGTGACTTTTTGTGCAATTTCTTGTTTAACTAAACTCCTAAGGTGCAGTCTTTCTGATGTCACTAGAGTCACACAGGCCTTGGATATCCATCCTTACCCCTTTTTGTTCACTGAGGCTTTCAAATGGGCCCCTTGGCTCCTCAGCCTCAAAGCCATTCACTCTGGGGTCGATATATACCCTACAAGGAATAAAGTTTGTAGATGCCAGACTTCTTCTCTAGGATTTCTTCTGGATCCTAGATCAGTAATTCTTCATTATCTTGCTATGTCTCTAATGACTTCTAGAAAACTTTTCTTATATTTTGTACAGATTTTTTGAATTTGGAAGCAAAAATATTAGTCCACAATAAGTCTTATGTCAAAATTTGAAAGCAAAAGGATTTTATTTTCCCAACCATTTAATTTGAAATCCTACATGAACTATAATTTAAGTAAATGAATATATTTATATGCTATTTGATATGTGACAGTCAGTTTTAAAGTTTTGACTCCAGAGCCAAAGTATCTGAGTACAAATCCCGGTTCTGTATTTATTTATGTGCAAGTTTGAGCAACTTATTTAGCTCTTCTGTGAGTCAGGTATCTCCTTGGTAAAATAGCAATAACAGTGGTACTCCTTTCATAAGGTAATGATGAGGTTTAAATCAGTTAATGCAGGAATAACAATTATAGCATTTCCTGTTACCTAGTAAGAATTTAGTTAAAAGTTTCTCTAAGTTTTATTAGTTGCTTTTAGCAAGAAGAAAGGTATTATTTTTCAGCCACCAAATTGCCCAGATTTCCTAATTATAAACAACTACTTAGCCAGCGTTGATGTTTTTTGATGTCATAACTCTCTCTTCCTCCTCTCTAGTACAAAAGTAAAATTTTAATGAATGTATCTTCTGTACAATTTGATGGAGAATGACTTATAGTAAATATAATTGTATTTTCCTTGCCATTGATTGACTTATATGTGGGCTTGCAATGCAGTTCTGCCCCATATATAGCTGTGAGTACTTGAAAGCCTTCTTGGAAATGAAGGACTCCAAAAGGAGTAGATACTCTTCTGTTGTTGTAAGAAGCACCTGACTGTGGAGGTGCCTGAGTGTCTCTGTGGGTTAAGCGTCCTCGGACTCTTGATTTCAGCTCAGGTCGTGATATCATGGGTTTGTGAGTTCAAGCCCCACATCGGGCTCTGTACTGGTGGTACAGAGTGTGATAGGATTCTCTCTCTCTCTCTCTCTCCCTCTCCCTCTCTCTGTTCCTCCCCCACTTGTGCATGTGTGTTCTCTCTATATATATCAAAATAAATAAACTTAAAAAGAAATTAAAAAAAAAAAAGAAGCATCTGACTGTGATGCTTGGAAAACACAGCAGCCATCTGGTAATCTTTAAAGAAGCTAAACTGAATTCAGAGAACAGAACATAGAGACAGGAGGAAACTGGGGCCTTGATGATATCTCTGTGCTACATAATTCAACAATTTTATAGCCACTCTATGCTGGCTATGTGAGAAAATATCATAATCAGATATACCAAGTTAATCTGAGGTGCAGCCAAAGTTATCCTCCCTGATAACATCACATCCTCAGTCCTTTCCTCTGCATGAACACCCTGTTAATCCATCTCCTGTAGTGCCGAGAAGGGTCAACATTACCATGTTTTCTGTTTATAAAGCATGCTAAAATCGGGGGTGAGGGCATTGAAAGGTAAATTTTCCTTTATAGCATATTTTTATACTAAAACAGGGAACCACTATAGAAATATATCTATTGATGTCAGATAATCAGCATTCACATAATAACTGCTGCATACTTGAAAACAATTATTCCCTTTCTCTCAGCCTTCCCTTGCTGGACTAACTTCAGTTTCTTTAATCTTTGTTCATAAATCATCCTGCTTTAATCTTTTTTTTTTTCTGTCTTTATATTGGACACTTTCCATCTTGTCTACATTCATCTTAAAAGGTGAGCATAGGAGTGCCTGGGTGGCTCAGTCGGTTGAGTGTCTGACTTCAGCTGAGGTCATGATCTTGTGGTCTGTGAGTCTGAGCCCTGCACAGGGCTCTGTGCTGACAGCTCAGAGCCTGAAGCCTGCTTTGGATTCTGTGTCTCCCTCTCTCTCTGCCCCTCCCCGACTTGTGCTCTGTCTGTTTCTGTCTCTGTCTCTGTCTCTCTCTCTCTGTCAAAAATAAATAAACTTAAAAAAAAAAAAGGTGAGCATCAGAAGAGAGGAACAAAAAATAATCAAAATAATATCTGTGACCAATTTCACAGTAATCCCAGCTTGCCAAGAGAAAACAAAAGTGCATTGCCCATTTTCAGTATATGTTGAGGAAGAAAGAGTGATCAGGCTTTCTATGAATTAAAGTATCCACTTACCTGTGACAGAGGAAACTGGAGTTGAGTTTCAGTCAAGAATTTTGGCATGAGGTCTGAGGTTATTCAGGTGAATGGCCTTTAAAACAGAACATTGGAATTAAGGAGGGACCTCTTTGAAGTGAGATTAAACAAGGGTTAAATGGCTTTAGGTCTATTATCAAATATCTTTTGTTCTGCATTACTAGGCACAGTTTAAACATTTGCTATCAAGGTAATCAGTGATAAACAGATCAAGGCATTCATTTGCTTATTTTATTATATTTGGAGAAAGTAAGAGGAGATTAAAATTTAATTGAAAAGCTATCTAAGAAAATTTCCATCTCCCAAATTTCAATAATATTGTCATTCTGATGTGGAATGTGTTATTTATTTTATCTCTGATATGGACATAACTTATTAGTATGTATCTTCTTAATATGTTTACAATTCCCAATGGACAATGATAAATTGTATTTATTAATATGGGAGGAATGAGTCTGAGGAGTTTTTTTTTAACATGTATTTTGTCAGATATGTATTTATCAGTTTTTTATAAGTGCATGATAACAGTGAAAGGGTAATTTGTATACACATAATTGAATACTCAATGCAAAACAAAAATTGTCCAAATAGAACTAAGACAACATTTGAGAATGGTTTAAATGGAAATATTTTTATTTTGTAATATGATGAACCAAGTAACAAAAAGTATTCTAATATTTTGTAATGTAACACCTTCATAATAATCAGCTAACATGCTGGAAAGACAGTTTGGTGAGTTTGGGCTCCTAATCATTTTATGTTTTTGCAGTGGATACATTTGACACCCTGATGAGGCCAAGTGACCACTCTCAGAATAGTGATAATAATAACTAATAATAATAATAATATCAGCAACATATGTATAAATATATATATATATATAAACATACAAAATTATGAAGGCAACTAAATTTATTGAAATAAGTGTCAAAGACAACTGTGTGATATTAGAGCATATATGTATCTTTAATAAGGCATTAAATAGTGAGGTACAGCTATGGTTCTGATAATTTTGTTAGTGGTAAAGATATATAATATTTGATATTTCTGCAGTATTGTGAAGTCATATGAAATTATCTATGATTTCTATTGGTGACAAAATTATAGACACTCGTAATATTTATGTGATATGTTGTCTTGATTCACTAATAGAAAAATACTAAATTTTAATGAGACACTAGTAAAAATAAAGATATAATGTATCATTCAAATTCCCAGGCCTAAAATGTCTGTAGACATTTTAGGAATCCATAATTTCAATAATTAGACTCCCATGGATAAACTAGAACTTTTGGCAAACCTGGACTTAAAACCTGGCTTTCCCAGTTAATTATGTAAAACTTTGAAAGAGGACTTCCATATAACTAAACTTAATTTTATAACCTAAAAAAAAATAGAAAGCAGAACAATATCTATCTTTCCAGGATTTTGTGTTTGTTTGTTTTGTTTTGTAGCTGAGCTCTCTCATAATAATACATTTTGTATACTCTATAAACCCTGCTAGACTTCTTGGATTCAAAACTATACATTTTAGACTTTTTGGACTTTTAAAATGCATAGCTAGTTTAATCAATGTATTTAAAAACCTGGTGGGAAGTGGCCGGTTGGCTCAGTTGGTTAGAGCGTAGTGCTAATAAAAACCTGGTGAGTATATGTGTCTGTTTCTATCTAAGTGTATCTAAGTTCTATCTCCAGTAACACTGTATAGTAAGTATAATTTTATTATTTTACATTTTTAACTCATTTAGTCATTCTTCTTACCCTTTTAGAACAGCCTTTTCTTCTCTTTGTTCATCTTCCTAGCAGTACTACCCAGAGCCAAATCCTTTCTGAGTTTGGCCTTGATGGCAGGCAACAGTTCAGACCTTTTCTTAGGTTTCTGCCAATGCTACTGACCCTTTCACATACCTCCATCCATTGTTACCTGAACTTTGAACTACCCGCCCAGGCTTTTCTGCCCTTCCCCATGTGTATGAGATTTATATAGCTGCTGTAACTACCACAGTCCTAGTGGCTTAAAACAAAACAAAAATGTATCGTCTCGCAATTCTGGAGGTAGAATTCCAAGATGAATCTTTCAGGACTAAACTCATGGTGCTGGCAGAGCTGCGTTCCTTTCTGGAGGCTCTCAGGGAGAATCGATATTCTTGTCTTTGCCATCTACTAGAGTATTCCTGGATTCCTTGGTTCATAGCCAGCAGTGACTGCCTGAATCTTTTTCATATTGAATTGCTCTGAGTCTGATTCTTCTGCTCTCCTTTCCCATGTTTAAGGAGCTTCTTAAAAAAAAATTTCTTAAAAAAAAAAAATTTCTTAATGTTTGCTTAGTTTTGAGAGAGACAGAGGCAGAGTGCAAACGGGAGAGGGGCAGAGAGAGAGGGAGACACAGAATCCAAAGCAGCCTCCAGGCTCTGAGCTGTCAGCACAGAGCCCTATGCGGGGCTTGGACTCACGGACCACGAGATCCTTACCTGAGCCTAAGTCGGACACTTAAACGACTGAGCCACCCAGATGCCCCACGGATGTTTTCGGTTATATTGGGCTCATCATCCAGGTAAACTAGGATAGTCTCCCTCTCTTGAAGTCAGCTGATTAGCAACCTTAATGCCATCTGCTACCTTAATTCCCCTTTGCCATATAACAGAATATTCCCAGGTTCTAGTCATGAGAATGTAGACATCTTTGGGAGGCTATTACTGTTTACCATACCAGGTAATAAGGGATGCTTGTTAATGGGTAAACAGAGGTCAAGGAGTTCATATGTTTCTTTTTTGCAGAAATATTTTTAAGGAATTTTCAAAGAACAGTGCTCTCACCCAAAACAGTGACTTGCATAGGTGTAATTTCAAGCTTTACAATAAGACAATGGAGGAAGTGTTCAAGAGCAGTCTGGCATTGTCAGGTTTCTAAATCACACTTGAAAGGTGGCCTTCTATTCTACATGCATGATATGCTCTGCATAAATAATAATAAAATGCTGTGTTTTAAGTTTAATGTAGTATGGGAAGATGTCTGTGTGTCCTTGATAAAGCACTAGAGGAAGACACATATGGAAATCTATAATCATGATTTACATGTAGGGAGTAAAATTGCAGTTGTATGTTGCAGTGTTTTATTCATTCTAATCATAATACTTTTATTTTTACACATTTCATGTGTGAAATTTGAATGTAAGTCTAATATTTGTGTTAATTTCAAAATAGAGAAATAATATCAGCTATGTTATAATAGAATATATAGGTTAAAAACCATTTTGTAAGGGCACCTGGGTGGCTCAATCGGTTAAGTGTCTGACTTCAGCTCAGGTCATGATCTCACTGTTTGTGAGTTCAAGCCCTGCATCAGCTCTCTGCTGCCAGCTCAGAGCCTGGAGCCTGTTTCAGATTCTATGTCTCCCTGTCTCTCTGCCCCTCCCCCACTCATGCTCTTTGTCTTTCTCTCTCAAAAATAAATAAAAACTTAAAAAAAATAGAAAAAAACCACTTTGTGTTGGTATCCACAACTTCCAAACTTTTGCTGCTTGAATCTAATACTGAACTTTGCAATACACAGATGTCAGTCATTGGAATAATCTTTCTTTCTAAAAATACAAATCTTTGCAGAGTTTTGTACCCTTTTCCTCATGTATCAATAAGCTTATGTGACTCTTCATATTCTATGGGTCAGTTTAGAGTATTGATGTTATAAGACTATTTGACTGAGTGCCTGGGTAGCTCAGTTGGTTCAGCCTCATGATCTCACTTGTCATGAATTTGAGCCCCACATAGGGCTCTGCACTGACAGTGTGGAGCCTGCTTGGGATTCTCTTTCTCTCCCTCTCTCTCTGCCCCTCCACCACTTGTGCTGTCTCAAAGTAATAAATAAGCTTTAAAAAATTAAAATTATTTGACTGAAAAATATTATTTGACTATAATATATATATCAGTTAGATGTAACCATGAATGCTATAAAACTAACCATCACAAAATCTCAGTGACATACAATACAGTTACATGGCTAGCTAGCTGAGGGTTGGATAGGCAACTACCACGCAAAAGGCTGGGGATGGGCTGTTTGTCCACTCACCTGGCCGCCTTCAGTGTGGGTGATGGAAAGACTCAGCTCTGCTTCACTTACCTCTCCAGACAGATAAAGCTTTGTGGAGATAGCAGAGTCCCAGAGGGCAAGGCCCAGTACACAAACCTATTTCAAGCCTCTGTTTGCATAGTGTCTAATCACAAACCAGTGACCAAAGCAAACAAGCCATAAGGCTGAGCCCAGTGTGAAAAGGTGGAGAATGTTATTCTGCCCATGATGAAAAGACACTAAAAAGTTACAGTTGAGCATCATAGACAGAGGAAAGACTAAAGAACTAAGCCCTTCAGTGAACTCTTATTTAGCTTGGAGAACTTATGACTCACAATTGGTTCTTCAGATAAAAATTCTAAGTATGTAATTTAATCAGCTCAACAGCTTTCTATGAACATACTGCATGAGTTGTCAGGTACTTCTAAACATATTTTGACAAATTAGAGTTGGTTTATCTCTTAACTGAAACCTAGGAAACCCATTTTAAAGAGACAGAGGAGAAGTAAATTCATGATATGTTATGTGGAACAATCAATCAGTGTCTCAGACATCTCAGAATTAAGCCATTTCAGGAAACAGTTTTTGTGGTTATATGGTTATATTATTATTAGAGAATGACTTTAGAAGTAGTGAAAAGATAATCCACCCAAATAAGATTACTCCTTATTACTCAAATTGGGAAAACTTGAGTGTGTTCAAGAAGCTTTGGTTCATTTCATTATATTCTAATTGTAACATGAACTATTTTAATTGCAGTAATTCATATATAGCACAGATTTTGGAATAGAAAAACCATAAATAAAATCTATTTAGAATGTCACAATCAACTCAAAAAGCAAATGCTAGAGCCATTTCTTTGTTTTTTTTCTTTTAGCATTTATTCACTATTGAGAGAGAGAGAGAGAGAGAGAGAGAGAGAGAGAGAGAACAAGCATGAGAGGGGCAGAGAGAGGAGACACACAATCTGAAGCAGGCTCCAGGCTCTGAGCAAGCTGTCAGCACAGAGCCTGACACGGGCCCAAACTCACAAACTGCGAGATCATGACCTGAGCCAAAGTCGGAGACTCAACCAATTGAGCCACCCAGGTGTCCCTTGGGCAATTTCTAATAGGAATGTTAAGTTATAGATCAGTGAGATAGCCGAGTTTCTTAATTTCAATAAGAATATAGCTAAATGGACCTTAAATAAGGAAAACCGAGCGAAGGGAGTTGTATTATTGTTTATGGTACCCTAAATTTGTGGGGTTAGGACAATCATTTTGTACTTATAGATACCTCTTGTGTATCTAGCGTATATCTCATATTTACTGAGCACTTGTTATAAGCCAGGCACTGTCAAAATAAAATAATAAGCAATAGCGAAGCTATGAAGTAGGTGTTCTTTTTATTATACTGTTGAAGAAACTTGGTACAGGTTAACCACCTGCCCATGATCAAATTGGGAATGCAAGGCCAGGATTCCAACCCAGAGGTCTAGCTCCAGATTTAGCATTCTTTACCACTGTGTGACACTGAATTCCACATATGCTTTCTAGCAGTGCCAAGGAGCATTTATAGCATGTGCAGGCTGGGTGCCAGAGAATTCTACCTAATATTAACCCTTCACTTTTTTAGCACCACTCCTTTGTGCCTCCATCAAAACCAACAACCGGAGCCTAAACCTAAGACACTTTTCTGTAAAGCCAATGTAGATTATTCTTTTATATTAATGAGAAAAGGTCAAAGAAGGGGAAGAATTTAGGATTCTATAAAAAGTTGTCTCGGGGTATTTCGGTGGCTCAGTCAGTTAAGCATTCTTAATTTCAGCTCAGGTCACGATCTCATGGTTTGTGGGTTTGATCCCCAAATTGAGCTCTGTGTTGACAGTATGGAGTCTGCTTGGGTTTCTCTCTCTCTGCCTCTCCTGCACACACTCTCTCTCAAAATAAATAAATAAACTTTAAATAAATAAATAAATAAATAAATGGTCTTTATATATAGTGCTTTATATAAAGAACTATATGTATCTTTATATCTATATCTATATATCTTAAGATATATATATATAGTCTTCATTCTTAAACAAAAGTGCTATTCATTTGCTCCTAGATCTAAGCAGAAAACATGATATGAAAATTTGTTCAAATTAAACTTTTGGATTTTAGAAATAAAAAACATTTTATTGTTGACATACAAATAAAAAACTTACTATCTCAATTGACCATGAGTGGGGCTCAAAGACAAGCAATTAACTTAAGTATAATTAATTACCTTCACAGTGCAAAAGTAGGGTAACATTTAACATTCATAGTTTCAAACCAAGACAATACTTCTATAAAAATTTAAATGCAAGAATTTTTTCCAAAGCATAAATGAAGTTAATTATTAAAATTGTAAAGTTATGTACATTTGTCATTGGAACCTTCAGTCTCTCTTTACTGTATCCATTTTCCTCTCTTCACACACTAGTCCCATCCCTCTGTTTCAGATATATCAGCCCCGTGATCTTTTCTTTTTTCAATATGCCTCCTTATGAATCTATTAATTTAGAAATTTTCAGTTTATAGAATGGCAGATTAGGCAATTCAAGTCATTTTTATCAACTACAAATTACTGAAAAACAAATCAATGATCAAAATATTTGATACATTAATTTTAAAAAATCTTAAAGGCATGGAAGTAATGACAAGGGAATAAAAGTTTACTTATTTAAAAGTGAAAATTTAAGGGAACACTAAAGTAAGCACTAATACCACTTTTTGCCCCAATGGCATTTACAGATTAAGGAAAAATAAAACCTTTAGTTTAATGTCCTTGGAAGATAAATGGAACTGAAATGATATCCTAAGGCTTCTTCAGGGCAGGAATCTGGCAGGAAACCCTCTACACGATGATCTTGCACAGCTAAGGGCTGAAACTTCAATGCAAGAGTGAATGATAAAAAATGCACAAAATATTATAGCTCTGGGATGAATTTCTGACATTAAGTTAAAATTTGATGAGTCACTAGACTTTTAGAAGACTTTGGAACTTTTAGAAACAAATGCAAAATCTCCCTGGAGCAATGTATCTTCATTGATTGCTTCAAATTATTCTTGCAAATAATTTTTGAGATGCAATATCCAACACAAAGTCAAAGATATTCAGACACACAAAAAAACCTGTGCTCTATGATAAAGAATTAGCAAAAACAACTGGATAACAGAAAAAGGATCTATAAATTTATGAGGTATTAAGTGTAACAGGTAAGGATGAAATAGCAAGGCTATGTTTAAAAACATAAAGGATAAAATTGAAGATATATTTAGGGATACAGAGTTGAAAAAATAATTATAGATATTATAAATAAAAAATTAAATTTAGTGATTATATATAGTGTATTACACACTAGGCACAACTAATAAGACAATAAACTGGAAATTAGGTTGTCATAGAGTCTCTTGTCCAGCAAGAGAGTGGACACTGGATTAAAATGTGAGAGAGGCTAATGTCCAGGAGGAGACAAGAGCCCTGTGTAAGTGTCCTTGCTCCATTTTTATTAGGATCAGAAGGCTTACAAACATATGGACATGCACAAAGAGACAATGAAATCATGAACATTAACTCATGGGATTGGGGAAAAGGGGGTTTTGAAGATATGTGGTGCTAGGGGTTTGGGTCAATACAAAACAAAATCCTGGCGTGGGGTGGAAGGTTGTTTACAGCAGACATGAGGGCCACCTCTGTTTACCTAAACTGGCCTAGGGGACAAGAATGACAGAGAATGCTACCTCAGGGTTGACAAGTCACCTTTCTTTTGCTAATTGGCTCTGCTCTGGGCAACTATGCCCTGCTGTGGACCATAGCCCTGTTTACCTGTTTACCTATTTTGGTCATTCCTTCCTGTGAAAGCAGCTTTCTGCTATTGTACCAAGTTGGATGGCATTTCAGCCCTGAATATCTAATCTTGTTTACCTCATTTTGGATGCTTCCATCCTATTTCCTATTCCTATACCTTTGTCCTATACTGGGAACCTTTGTCCTATTTACCTAATCTGTTTTACCTAATCTTGTATGTGTTCATCCTGTGGCTTTCTATTTCTTTATGACTTGTTAACCCATTGGTGCAAGCTCAGGGAATGCCTAAGCTTATTCCCCACAGTAGGTCAGAGAACAAAGGATGCCAAATGCAGCATATAGGCACAAGACATGAAGAAGAAAAGAAGGGGAGAGGGAAGTCATGGTTCAAAGATAATGTCAAATTGCCTTCAGAATGTACTCACGTACCCGCCTACTCAGGATACAGGTAACAATTGTGGGTACACTAGGTTTTGTCATGTTAATCATTTATTTTAACCAAATTTAAATTTCTACAAACCTAAACCAAAATATCAGAAAATTAAATAGTATACCTCAGTATTATTCTGTAGCCCTCAGAAGAAGTTATGTAACTGTTAACAACACAGTTTCAGGAGTCGGGTTGCTAAAATTTGTATCTTGGCATTACCAGTTAGTCTCATGTGATCTTTCCCAGAAAAGAAAAAAACAAAACAAAACAAAAAACCAAAAAAACCCAGTTTTCTGAGGCTTGATTTACTTTTACATAAAATGTGAATAAAAATATTCTCCACCCAAAAAGTGGTTTTGTGAGCATATGAGTTGTCGCCATGTCTAGCACAAAGTACTTGTCCTTTTTAGTAAAATTGTAAGTCACCTGTGAAATGTTTAATAATATTTAATACATAAAACATGTAGTATTGATCCAATTAATTGCCTACAATTCCATTGCTTGTGCTTCTTGGTGAAGAAAACTCCCTAAGAAAAGAATAGCACTTCTTCCTTACTTTCAAACACATATTCACTCTTTAATATCGCATTCCTGGTCATGATTTTAACTTATAGAGTAGGTATACCTCTCACCTTGGCAAAACTTAATTTTGTCTGTATTGGGTTGAAAAGTAATATAACACTGTATGAACATTATAATGTAACGTTAACATTGTAAGTTTCTATGTCATTAAATCCCTTTAAAAATTTATGGATTGCTAGTTTAGATCTATATTATATAGCCTTGTTATTTATAAAATTATTATGCTTTTACAAATATTCAGTTTTTTCCCATATAGTTAAACTATAAGAGAAATGGCATTTTCATCACTGTTTTCCCACTCAAATGTTGAGTTAATCTGTGATTTTAAAAATGAATTTACATAATGCCAGGATATATTAGTTTTATAACCTGTAACATTCCTCCATTTTATAAATAAGATGAGTAATTTTGAAATTTCAGAGTTGACTATAATCTATAGCCTCTTTATTTCAATATAGTTTGCAGAATGTACAAGTAACATAAGCATTTAATAGCATAAAATGGTATATTGCTTGAAAAAAATGGCAGAAATAATTTCCTTCCCTGCAATCATTCATATTTGCAATGGGAATTTTTGAGTTTCCTACCAAGAAATGAACTCCGTAGGATCCTGCCACTTCTTGAATCCAGTCTGGCTTTTTTACTTCTTTTGACAAATAGCATGCAGTGGAAGAGACATATGTCTCAAGAGGCCTTTCATGCTTGGGCTCATTAGCTTGGAATGCTGCCCAGTCACTATGAGAATAGGCCTAGGCTAGCTTGCTAGATGATGAGAGACATTTGGCCCTGAGACTCCCATTGTCCCAAGTGGACAGCTAGCCAAACACCAGACATGTGAGGCTACCCTACAGGAGCCAGCCCTCAGCCAAACTTCCATCTGACTATGGATGCATGAAGGAACCAAGCCGAGATCAACCAAGCCTGGCATAGATCCGAAGAACTGCTAAGTACCCAGTTAACCCACAAACTTGTGAACAATGTGAAAATTTTTTGTGTCATTAATCCACTAAGTTTTGGTATAATAAAAAAACCAATCTTCTAAAAAAAATAATTTGATTCACTGTGAATTCATACCTAGTAAATAATGTGCATCTTACTATTAACAGTCATTTTAGCACACGTCTTAGTTACGCTTTTTTAAAAACTTATACTCTAAAAATTTTATAAAGCAAATTATTTCCATATTAGAGTTTTACTTAACCATAGTCTTGTAAGATAGTCATTTTTATTCTTCAATAGGTTTATCTTCCAAGTTCAATAGTTTCTAGATTGATACTTTTATAAGTCTGCCTGTTGGCTCTTTCTTTCCAAGAGAGATTTCAGAAAACTTAATTCTTCTTTTAATTTTAGAACTCTTACAGTAACAAAAATAATCTGATTTCTCAGCAATTCATATAAATAAACCCAAATTATCTACATAGAATATATAGTTTAGATAGTATGCCTGAATTTCATACTCTTTCAGAAGACAATTATGTTTCCTTTATTCAGTCAATTTATAGTACAGATTGACCTATATTCTTTAAAATTAAAGCCCAAGTGAGTTCATTAATTTTAGGCATCTTAAAGTTGATGAAACCTTTTGAGTGAATTTTCTCTTGAAATTCAATATTTTAAAATATTTAATGCTTATTTAATATTAATTCAATGGCTAAATTATAGGCATTAGTATTTAATAAAATGAATGTTAAATAACATAATTAAGGTATTTTCTAACTTTATAAATATGTGTATTTTTTAATATATGGAAAACTGTATCTACAGAACATAAAATTAGATATCCAAGAATCTTACCAGTAGACCACAGTGAAGAAATTTGATTTCTAGTTCAAGAAAAAATACTCTAATAAGTTTTGCCTAAGTGGCAAACTTTTTCATGCTCTAAGTTACAGAAAAAAAAATTAATATCTTCTAAAAAGTTCTTGCCAGTTCTCTCAAGCAGAATTAGTGTGCTAATGTCTGTGCTCATAGACAAATTTTCTTTTTACATATTTTCACTTGTCTCCCCAAGTAATCTCTTACATTCCTCAAGGTGACATCATCTTCATACTAAAGACTTTACATAATTGCACATTCTAAGGGCTCTTGAAGGGTTGAATGTATGAATTCAGTCTGTATTAAATATATTTTTTACTGTCCATACATGTTCCTGTTACTCATTTACTACAGCATGAAACAAATGCCTGATATTTTCCCCCCAATTGTAAAGATGAGGAAGCATTTTATGTATTTACTAGATGACAGAGTTGAAAGAGTCGTATTTTACTACTTCTTAGAGTAAATAAATTATAATGTTATATTCTAGATACTCTTATTTGAATTATTTCCCCTGCGCCTGGCCGTGGGAATACCTAGACAATAAGACCAATAAGACAACACGGTGATGACATTTTTTCAGACTTGGCTAGTCTGCAGAAGTAACATGGTGGATAATTTTTCACTAAATGTTTGAAGCCTGATAAAACAAATGTACAAAGGTAAAATGTATTGGAAAGAGAACTTTGAAGATTTCTACATCTAAAATTTCCATATTCTCAAACATACAGAGAAGATAGATTCTGGTATACATTCCCCACTCAATTTTTTTTAACTGATAGGTAAAAGTGATTAAATGAATTTTTTGTTTCTCTACAACATTAATGACTTGAAGCCCAAAGTATCATTTAGAAACACAGGTATTTCCTTTTTTCAACACTTCTCCATATTAATTTTTTCTGTGCTAAAGATCGATAGAGATTGCACAATTTTTAAGTGCATATGTTTGCTTTGCTTCTTGAAGTTTACTTCGGAAATCCCCCTTAGGATACTTTCCAGTTTCACTAGTGTTCTCCTTATTTTGTCAAATGTACTCACATATATATGTGTTCACAGAGGCCCTCAGTTTACTGAAGGTTCATTCCTCAAAATATATTCTTTAATATGGTAGTGCATTCCTGTTCCCACTGAAGTTTTATCAATTATTTCCTCACTTTTAAGTCTTCAAGCAAAAGAACAAAACATTGTTTTGGCATGAAATGTCTTAGAAACTAAGACAATTGAAAAATTAATGTAGCAGAAATATTGTTCAGTCTATAAGGCATTGATTCTTTTTGTATGCCTTTTAATGAATATTCTATTAGAGCCCATGAATGATTGGGGTATATATGTCCCTTTAATCTGATATGTTAACTTTTAGATCTTTGTATTCTACTAAGAGTAATTTATTCTTAACCTCTCCTTTCCCTTATTTGGTTCCATAATTTATTAATAGTTTCTAAAGAATGCTCTAACATTAATGAAAATAGATTATATAAAAAATTACAAGGTTTTAGCCTAATTTCAGGGATTACAAAAAATATCTTTTATTTATTAGTAGAACCTTCATTATGTATGAGTACTTAAGATGAGTCTGATTTTTGTCATGGCCCTGAATTATAAAAGCTTTATATCTATAGATGTAAAAAGGACATTAGCTACAGAAGAGTCATCTTGTCCATTTAAGCAAGACTCATATTGTAGGATTATTCAATCATTTGTGTATAAAAATCTTGTGTATAAGTCATCCTGGTAGTTTAAGTATAATTTGGAATACCATGTTTTGGAAAAGGGTAAATTTTCAGTAACATTATTAAACCTATGCACAAATCTTTTGGAGAAAGCCTGAAGGAAGAATTGACTTTCTATACAGATTATTAAAAGTTAGCATTTGTTACATGTTCTAAAGTAATGGCTGGATACAATGCAGCCTCCATTCATTTGATTGTAGACTGACAATAATGAATGATATGGATACAAGTTGTCAGGAGGGGTGCACATGGACAGGGTCCTCATTAAATAAAGTAATGGTGATACTGATAGCTCCCTGCAGTGACTCATCATGGAGACAAATGTCCATACATGGAGACTGACAGATGGTGAATGACAGTTTTATAATTGGATAGCAAGTTGGAAGCTAGCAGATAATGCTCATATGCTGGATTTATATTTTACCCACTTTGTGGGCCTTTGGAAATCTTACTCTCTATTAAAATTGAATGTGTCTTTGTATTTTTCATCCTTTCTTAACTGCCATGTATCCATTGCATTTTTTTTCTATTCTAATGCACTGAAAAATATTCCTGATGATAATATTTTCCAGAACATTTCACCATGACCCTGATAAAATGATCTGAATTAGTTGAAACAAAACTTTAGACAAATGAAAATGAACTAGAAATTACTTTAAAAGATCTCTAAATACTGTCATAACTTCATTCTGAAACATGTATAAAGCATTTGAATATTGAGTCAGAATAGTTCCAAATCAAGTATATATAATAAAACAAGTGTATTCATTTCCTGTTGGGCAGTAGAATAAATCAACATTAGTGTGATTATAGACTCACTTCAATTTCCTATCACAAATCTATGTTAAATATTAACTTTTATATTTTTATAGTTAAAATATCAATAGAAACATCTTACAGCAATTTCTAGTAGAAGCATAATTATAGAAAAAAAAAGACCTTTTTTGAGTGATTTTACTACTAAACTGATGACTGCTTGTAAGAAAAATTGTTAGTTTGGTATCACAAAATTCTAAGAAATGATATGAAAATGCTTATAATGGTACTATATGGTTCATTTCCTAGTTGTCCCCAATTAGGTGTATCAGGTCCAAACATGACATTAAATAGCCTCTCTGTACTTTACATTTTACATGAGTATTTTAGTAAATATTTTCCCATTATGGTCAACTAAGAGTTAGTACTTCTTTTTCATCTTATCCTCCAATAATGAAAAGAATGAAAAGGAAGGAAAACTCACTGAGTGGGATTCTAGAGCTGTTTGCCTATGGGAAATACAGTATTTACAGTCAGAGTCAGATCTGCTTTGTAGGTGTGGTGGACAGACCCTTGATTGGCTAACATTATTGTTACACCTTGGTTCATGCCTTGTATGACCCCCTAACTTTAAGTGCAGGTAGCATTTATGATTTGCTTCTAGATTAGAGAAAGTGGCAAAAGTAAAGGAATTCTTCAGATGTAATTAAGTGTGTAGGTCACTTAATTTTGAGCTAATCAAAAAGGAGATTAGTTTGGGTGGGTCTGACTTAAGTAAATACATTAAAGAGGACTGTAACCTACCTGAAGTGAAAGCCTCTCTTAAATAAGTAAACTACCATGTTATAGATATTCTCAAGAGGGTCATACCTTGGGTTAAATGCTCTTCTATATGTGTCTTGAAATTCTTGATAATTACATCATTGAGCTTTTGCTTTATAAGTGAAATCCAGTGAGGCAGTGGAACATATGTATTAACAGAGGAAATACACTCACAATGTGGAGTATTGTCTTTAGCCATTCCTTGTCCCCTCACCCACCTTTCACATATAACACAGGTGCACAGAATTTTGGTGGACCCATGATTTTGACAGTTAAGTGTGTGGCTCAAAATGAGTGCAAGGTAAGTATGTTATGGAAGCTGCCAGACTTATACTGAAAATGATGACATACAAGGAAAATAAAATATTGGGATAGTTATGATAACTTTTCCTTTCAGTTGTTCTTACTCATCAGGCAAGGTAGAGTAAGTGAAATAAAAACACTTGAATTAACTTTTGTGTAATGTTTCTACTGTGCTGGTAAAAATAAAATACATATAAATTTATGAAATATAAATTATGCAATTTAAAGAAATCTATAAACCAGTTAAATGCTCTTATATTTACATTTAAAACTGCCATTACACAGAAATCTGAAGAAAAAAGAATAAAGCTGGAGGCATTATGTTCTTTGATTTCAAACTACATTACAAAGGTATAGTAATCAAAACAGTATAGTATTGACATAAAAACAGATCCATAGATTAGTGGAGCAGAATAGAGAACTCAGAAACAAACCCATGCATATATTGTCAAATAATTTGTGGCAAAGGAGGCAACAATATGAAGTGAATAAAGAACAGTCTCTTCAATAAATGATATGTGAACTGGGCAGCCACATACAACAGAATGAAGCTAGACTAGTATCTCACACGATACATAAAATCTAACTCAAAATGGATTAAAGACTTGAAAGTAAGACCTTGAACTATAAAACTCCTAGCAGGAAAATAAAAAAATACAGGCAGTGATGTCCTCAGTGATGTTTTTTTTAGATCTAACTCCAAAAACAAAGGCAACAAAAGCAAAAATCAACCAGTGGGACTACATCAAATTAAAAAGCCTCTGCACAGCAAAGGAAATCATCAACAAAATGAAAGACAATGGGAAAAAATATTTGCAAATCATTCTGATAAAGGCTCAATATTCAAAAGTACAAAGAAATCATGCAACTTAATAGCAAAAAAAAAAAAAAAACCCACACAAAAAAACCCCAATTCAATTAAAAATGGGCAGAGGTTCTGAATAGACATTTTTCCAAGAAGACATACAGATGGCCAATAGGCACATGTAAAGATGCCACTAATCATCAGGAAAGTGCAAATCAAAACCACAATGACATATCACATCATATCTGTTAGAATGACTATTATCAAAAAGACAAGAAATAAATAGTGTTGGTGAGGATGTGGAGAAAAAAAAAACCTTGTACACTGTTGGAAATATAAATTGGTACAGCCACCATGGAAAATAGTATGGAGAGTAGAGTTTTGGTAAGCTCTATGGGGATCTTATCTAAGGTATGCACAGAGAGAAGGCCTTTGGGGCTGAGAGAGACTGCATATCATAAGGGTCAATGGTAAATCATATCAGGAACTTATATTTACTTGTGACTGCAGGCTTTTATGCATGAGGGCTAGTGTCAGCATAAGGTCCTGCAGATCATTTAGCTAAAAAAATTGATGCTGAGGCATGAGTACCATGGAGTAGCTTAGCTAAACTCTTGATAGGAAGGGGAAAAGAAGGGAATGCATGTCCAGCATTTCAGTTCTTGGGGGGACTTCCCAAGACATCGCTTTCTGTCTTGGCTCTCTCAAAGCACTGATTGGGAACAGCATACTTTCTATGTTTGGTCACCATAGAAAGCAAAGAGCTCAGCAGCTTGTGGCAACACCAAAGAAACTGCTATACTGCATAGACACCAGAAGGGCAAGAAATAAAGAGCTTTTGAAAAGGAAACCTTCAAATTTCTAATTGAGAAATTGCATGCATACCCTGAGAGAAGATACACTTCCAAAAATATTTGAGAGGCTCCATGAATCTCTAGCCAGGATGACTAATGGAGGTCTTCTGTACAAAGCCAGTCCATAGCAACAGGGAAAGGTGGTGGGTTTTCAAATGCCCATATCTGAGCAAAGCAAGCAAGCAAACAGAGAAACAGAGAAACATGGCACACTCAAAGGAATACAATAATCTCTAGAAACCAATCTTAAATAATTGGAGAACTATGAATTACCTGAAAAAGAATTAAAAAATAATCATCTTAGAAAAGTTCAATGAGCTGCAAAAACACAGATAGACAACTAAATGTAATAATGGAAAACAATGCATGAACAAAATGAGAATATCAACTAAGAAAAAATCATATATAAAAAAAGAAATTCTAGAGGTAAATACTAGAATAACCGAATCAAAAAATTTGCTAGAGGGGTTCAACAACACTTCATTAACCAGAAGAGAGTCCATGCACTGGAAGTCAATTAAGTTGAAATTATCAAGTCAGAAAAACAATAAGAAAAAATAATTAACAAAAGTGAAGAAAGCCTGAGAGACTTATGGACCAATATAAACACTATGGGAATTCCAGAAGGAGAAGAGAATGCAGAGAATGCAGTTGTTATGGACTGAATGTTTGTGTCCCACCGAAATTTGCATATTGAAGTTTTAACCTCAAATGAGATGGTTTTAAGAAGTAGGACCTTGGTGTGATTAGATCATGAAGGTGGAGCCCTTATGAATGGAATTAGTGCTCTTTTTTTTTTTTTAAGTTTATTTATTTTGATAGAGAGAGAGTGCCTGGGAGTGGAAGGAGGGTCAGAGAGAGAGGGAGAGGGAGACTCCCAAGCAGTCTCCATGCTTATAGTGCAGGGCTTAATGAGAAGCTTGAGCACATGAACTCAGGCTCAAATCATGATCTAAGCCAAAACCAAGATTCTGACCCTTAACCAACTGAGTCACCCAAATCCCCCAACAGGAAATACACACTTTACTCAGGTGCACATGGAATGTTCTCCAGAATAGATCATATGACAAAGGAAAACTATGGAAAATTTACAAATATATGGAAGTTAAACAGCATACCCTTGAACAACCAATATGTCAAAGAAGAAATAAAAAATATTGAGATTAAAAAAAAAAAAAAACACTTAAAACACAATATACCGGGGCACCTGGATGGCTCACGCGGTTAAGCGTCCAATTTCGGCTCAGGTAATGATCTTAGGGTTTGTGGGTTCAAGCCCCACGTTGGGCTCTGTGCTGACAGCTCAGAGCCTGGAGCCTGCTTCAGATTCTGTGTCTCCCTCTCTCTGCCCCTCCCCCACTCTCACTTTGTCTCACTCTGTCTCTCAAAAATAAATAAATGTAAAAAAAAAATTAAAAAAACAAAACGCAATACACCAAAGTGTATGGGATAGAGCAAAAGCAGTACTAAAGGAAGAAGTTTATATCAATAAACATATACATTAAAAACAATTATCTGAAATCAATAATCTAACTCTACACCTCAAGTAAATACAAAAAGTAGTACAAACTAAGTCCAAAGTTAGCAGAAGGAAAGAAATAATAAAGATGAGGGAATAAAGATATGAAATAGATTATAGAAAAAATATAGAAAATATAAATGAAATTAAGAGTTTATTGAAAAGAGCAACAAAATTGACAAACTGTTATATAGACTAGAAAAAAGAGAAAAGACTAATAAAAATATTAAATGAATGAGGTTACAACTGATGCCAGAAAAATAAAAAATAATAAAAATATTTGTGAGAATACTATTGAAGACATTACTCTACACAACACATAAGAGACTACCACACACCAAAAAACTAATTTAGAAGAGATGGAAAAAATCCTAGAAAACACAAATTGCACAGACTAAATCACTAAGAAATAGAAAATCTGAACAAATCAATAAAAAGCAAGGAGAATCAGTAGTGAAAATCTTGCACTGGTAGTCAAAAATGTTCCAACAATAAGGTATCACCTCACACCTGTCAGAATGGCTAAAACACAAGAAACAATAGGTGTTGGTAAAGGATGTGGAGAAAAGAGAACCCTCTTCCACTGTTGGAGGGAATTCAAACTGGTGCAGCCACCCTGGAAAACAGTATGCAGGTTCCTCTAAAAGAACCTGTTAAAAATAGAACTACCCTATGACCCAGCAATTGCATTAGGTATTTACCCAAAGAATACAAAAATACTAATTCAAAGGGATACATGCACCCCAATGTTTATACTAGCATTATCTACAATAGCCAAATTAAGGAAACAGCCCAAGTGTCCAACAACTGATGAATGGATAAGGAAAAAATGGCATAAATAAACAATGGAATATTATTCTTCCATAAAAAAATATAATCTTGCTATTTGCAATGGCATGGTTGGAGCTAGAAAGTATTATGCTAAGTGAAATAAATCAGTCAGACAAAGACAAATACCATCTGATTTCACTCACACGTGAAATTTTAGAAACAAACAAATGCGCAAAGGGAAAAAAGAGAGAGACAAACCAAGAAATGGAGTCTTAACTATAGAGAACAAACTAATGGCTATCAGTGGGGAGTTGGGTAGGCGGATGGGTTAAAGAACTGATGGGGATTTAGGACTGCACTGGTTGTGATGAGCACTTGGTATTGTATGTAACTGTTGAATCACTATATTGTACACCTGAAATTAATATTACACTGTATATTAACTAACTGGAATTTACATAAAAAAATAAAAACTCCCAACAAATAAAAGCCTAGGACCAGATCCTTCACCAGTGAATTCTACCAAACATTTAAAAAGGAATTAATATCAATCTTCTCAAACTCTTCCAAATAATTAAAGAGGAAGAAACACTGACAAATTCACTTTACACTATAGTTAGTGTGTATATATAGTGCGTGTATATATAGTATATATAGTATATAAATACAGTACATATATAGTATATATGTATACAGTATACTGTGTGTGTGTATATATATGTATGTATATATATGGTATATATATACAGTATATATACTGTATATATGGTATATATATACTGTATATATACTGTATATATAGTATATATATAGTATATATATAGTATATAGTATATATATGTACTATATATATATATATATATAGTATATATAGTGCCTGATATATAGCTGTTGATTGCTGAGACATCCATTTCAAAGACATCCTTCTTGAATAAACATATTTCCATCTATATGTCACAGCTAGTAGGAAACCAACTAAATCAGGAACAAGGCCACCCTACTTATGAAGTTCCCCTTTTAGAAATCCCTGGGTAATCTAGCCACTTTAGTGACCCTTTTCTGATCCTGTTCTTTAGTTCCCACTCTTATGGTTTAAATTTTCCAGTAAGGAGTAAACCCATGAGACCCTAGACACTTCTAATAAAGGCAGAACCCTGGATCCACACTAATTTTCTCCTCTTATAAGCAGGAGTATTATTGGACTAGGGCCCACCCTACACTACCCTATGACCCAGCAATAGCACTGCTAGGAATTTACACAAGGGATACAGGAGTGATGATGCATAGGGGCACTTGTACCCCAATGTTTGTAGCAGCACTTTCAACAGTAGCCAAATTATGGAAAGAGCCTAAATGTCCATCCACTGATGAATCGATAAAGAAATTGTGGTTTATATACACAATGGAGTACTACGTGGCAATGAGAAAGAATGAAATATGGCCTTTTGTAGCAATGTGGATGGAACTGGAGAGTGTGATGCTAAGTGAAATAAGTCATACAGAGAAAGACAGATACCATATGTTTTCACTCTTATGTGGATCCTGAGAAACTTAACAGAAGACCATGGGGGAGGGGAGGAAAAAAAAAAAAAGGTTAGAGAGGGAGGAAGCCAAAACATAAGAGACTCTTAAAAACTGAGAACAAACTGAGGGTTGATGGGGGGTGGGAGGGAGGGGAGGGTGGGTGATGGGTACTGAGGAGGGCACCTGTTGGGATGAGCACTGGGTGTTGTATGGAAACCAATTTGACAATAAATTTCATATTAAAAAAAATCCTGTCTCCAAACACAGTAACATTCTGAGGTGCTGGGAGTCAGGATTTCAACATATTAATTGGTGAGCAGGGTACACAATTCATTACATAACTATTCCTAAATCACATATACTCGCCTTAAGCCGACTAAAGCCATCATTATTTATGTACTCTCTTTATTTACACATAACCGTCATTTCTATATAAGTAACACCTTTACTATGGTTAACTAAATTATGTAGCACCCTTACACAGGCCAAGTATTGATCTGAAGTATTTATTACATGACTTGTGCATATTTTCACAACTTTATAATACAATTAGCCAATGCCTTATGAAAAACATATATGTTTTTCAAATATATAGCACAGGATAGGAATATAAAAATCTTAAATATTAGTATTTTATCTCAATGAAACGCTCAACTTTAAAGTAGCAAGAAAAGATTGATTTTTGCTTTCATCAGCTAAAATGGTCTTTTTGATTTCTAGAATTGTTATTAATTTACTTACGATAGAAAACTGATGGTGAGAAATCTTACAAGAGGGAAAAAAGAACATTGAAAAGCTGATGAGTACAAGATGGAAAATGTTCAGAATTGTTAAATGCATTCACAGAGGATTTTATATATATCTTTCCAATATAGATAACATGGCACTATATCAAATAAAAGACTACAACTTTAATTGTCATCCTGATATTAAGCTTTCTAGAAAAATGGAAATGCTTGGGACAATTTAATTTCATAAAGCAATTGCTTTCTAAGTTATCAAAATTTAAAGAATAAAATAAACATTTTAGAGTGATTTCATTAATGTTATGGAAACCACTCTTATTTATTATATGAAGTTTATTTCAGACAAATGGATTAATATACTGTAACTGTTACCAGCATCCAACATTCCATCAGGGAATTATACATCTTTTTAGTTAAAAATAACCTTACTGCCAGATACATGAAAAGAAAAAACAATGCTTTGAAAGAAGAAACCGCATTTATTGCAATTGTTCTGAAGTGGTGAACCAGAGTAAATATACAATAAACATCACAGTAAAATGATAAATTTTATTTTTTATTTTGAATTTGATAATACATTTTAAACAACCACTTATTTTCAAACTGTTAGCACAACATTGAAAAATATTCTGTTCTCATGAGCTCAGAACTATCAGATACACTAAATCATAAAGTCAGATAGGTAATGCATCAATTCATCACACTATGAAATTTACATTTGGGGTTCATACCAAGCAATTTATATTTCGGGCCACAATTAATTTATATAAATAGCTGGGCAGTACCTATGTCACCTCTCACTTTTGCATTGGTTCTTCTCTCTTATCTCACTATCTAGTGGCCTGGTGAACGTTGTTCATGAACAGCTGACAAAGGAAGAGTAAAACTTGGACCAGGCTTATAGATTTAGAGATGTTTCAACTTGATATGATGGTGGGACCAAGAAATACTGGAGATACACTAAAGTTCCATTCAGGGTTAACTGAAAAGGAAAATAACGAGGGAACAAATCCCCCAACTAGGTAGAATTTTAAGTAGTGTACATGGGCATCTGTGTCGCACAGAAGGAGATATGGTCTGAGATAAGAATACACATAGACTCCTGCTTAGTGGTAAATGATAAATGGTTGCCGATTGACATAGATTAGGACATTAGAGATAGGCAGTTTTAGGGAAGAAATATGTGGGCACAGAGTGCTAAGATATTGTTCCTTTTGTGGATTTCCACCAGAGAGTTCATTACAGAGGACATATTCATTTAGAGTCTGTCAGCCACCCTCTATTTGTAGCCATCCCAGTATTGCACAATAGGCCCATGAGTAAGAAAGCTGTGGTGGCACCTTTTACTCCCTCTCTCCAAATATGTTTTTAGCAACTGCTGGTACTAAATTTGAGACTTGGTAGCTCTATGCACCAGGAGAGAGCCTTGTTTATGGTTCAGATCATCAATGGAAAGAAACAGTCACTTAGAGGCAAAATTGATTATAACAAACATCTTCCAAGCATAAAATCCAAGTATATCAGACATAATAGAATAAATGATTCTATATAATAGCAGAAGGAAACCTTAGTGAATTCTTCTACACATTGGGAACATAGGAAGTGTTCTTAACTCTCAAAATCCTGCAAAAATAAAGAGTGATGAGTTTTACAGAACTAAAATTAAAAGGGGAAGGGAGAGTCAGAGAGAGAATCAGAAAGTCAGAGGGAGAGAGAGAGAGAGAAATAGAAGAACCCCACCTCCCTAAAAACCACAACTTTTAGATGGCAAAATTAGTTCATAAGCTTTATAGAAAAGATAAATAAAAGGATAAATGGTAATTGCAACTTATATCAAAGTTGTTCTTTATATATAAAAACTTTATAAAAAGAGAATACAAAGGCCAACCACTGTATGAAAAAAAGACACAGTGTTCTAAGAAAAATAAATGAAATGAATATGATAAATATTCATTTATCATATTCTTAAAGGAGGTTATGCATACAGAAGGAATTAAGTGGAAAAACAGGTATAGTAATGCAACATCTTTGAATCTACATTTTTTATTGAAACTGAATAAATGATTATACACAACATAGAATGGACATTAAAAAAAAGTGATTCCTAAAAACCAAAAGCAAACTAAAACAAATGCATTTAACTGAGTAATGAGTTAATAACCACAGAGAGTAATTGTTCTAAGATATTTTAAAGCAGAGTCATTTGACTGCACATCCCTAGTGGAATTAAGCTAACAACACAATGAAGTGTAGGAAAGACTTAAAGATTTTTAGATAGCGATGTTTTAGTATTAATATTGATGTTACCCTGACTTATTAGATATTTATTAATCTATATGTGAATATACACCTCTGAGACATATTTATGTGTGTATAAATGCATATTAATATATACATATAGATAAATTTGAGAAAAAACAAGTAATTATAATTATATCATTGACCAATGAGAACTTTACTATAAGAGAAAACATATATAATAAATTATATTAATTTAAACTCTGCAATAGATAAAATATTGTAATCCTAAATTTGAATCAGCCATATAAGTATGAACTCATGTATTTTTATTAAAAAATAAACATATATGTTGAAATTATATATGATATACATAGTCAACATATATATGCATATGTGCATATTTCTTCTACTCCCCACTGTGAAGATCTGGAAATCAATGATAACTCAGTAGTAATGATTATTCCAAATGTCTATATTGTGGTTTCTAATGACTGTTTCTCATTCAAAGTAACCAGTTCCTTAGATAGGTGGCGGATTTCAGATGTGGAGCAAGATATATACAATTGAGACTGAATGATATTATTCCGAAATCAAGGATTCTCTGAAAGACAAATTCATCTTAAAAGGGCATAAAAATTGACTTGAAGAGGCTTCTGTTCACCAAATATGGAATGATACAATGAAGGAAAATAAATATGCATTTTTCCTAATATTTCTATGTGAACTATACCTAGGGCAACAGAAAGTTGAGAGGATCTTTTTTTTTTCATATACAAAAGTTCAGCCAGTAAATGAAGAAGAAATGGTACAATTAGAATATAGCAATTGCAGGGATGCCCGGGTGGCTCAGTCGGTTAAGAGTCTGACTCTTGGATTCAGCTCAGGTCATGATCTCATGGTTTGTGACTGCAAGCCCCACATTGGGCTCTAGGCTTACAGCTCCGAGCCTGCTTGGGATTCTTTCTCTTCCTCTCTCTCTGTCCCTCCCCCTCTTTCTCTCTCTCAAAAACAAATAAACAAAAAAATAAAAATAAAGAATATAGCATTTGCAGATCCCTGAGTAAAATAATAGGTCTAGACCATATCAACAAGTGAAAAATTGGGGGTTATTATACTAAATAAACTGAAGCACCTGAACCCACTGATGAAGATTGCCATTAAAAAAGAGCTACAACTCTTTGTCTAAGAGGCCCCCAAACCTCAAGATATGAAATTAACTAGATTTCAGATAGAACAGATGCTGAACATAAACACTGAAAATTTTCCTTAAAACAGGGGTTCTCAAACATGAGCAGGCAGCAGGATCACATGAGGGCTATTAAAACAGATTGCTGGGGTTGCCTGGGTGGCTCAGTTTGTTAAGCATCCGACTTCAGCTCAATTCATAATCTCACAGTTCCTGCCTTTGAGCCCCCATTAGGCTCTGTGCTGATAGCTTGGAGCCTGGAGCCTACTTGGGATTCTGTGTCTCCCTCTCTTTCTCTCTCTGTCCCTTCTCTGCTTGTGCAATCTCTCTTTCTCTAAAATAAATAAACTTTAAAAGAAAATAAAAAAGAGCTACAGCCATACATTATGTACCTTATGATGTGATGCAAGAGGAAGTACTTATTCTTGGCCAAAGTGAAATCTAATTCCCATCAAGTCTCTTCATCTAATACCAGTTTATTAGGGGATAGATATTGTATGAATGATGGGAATCCAGTCAGCCAAATAAATGGTAGAATATCCTACAGGGAAAATGCACTTGTTTCTTTCACAACAAGTGGCAAAAAGAAAATAAATGAGGATCTAAAATAACAATGATCTAAGATAACTGTCAAGCAAATTCAGTAAATGGATTGTGGATCCTGATTTGAACAAACTAACCTTTATTTATTTATTTATTTATTTACTTATTTATTTATTTATTTATTTAATGTACATTTATTTTTGAAAGAGCTCAATTAGGGAGGGGCAGAAAGAGGGAGAACGAGGATCCAAAGTGGGCTCTGTGCTGACGGCATTGTGGGTCTCAAACTCATGAACCGTGAGACCATGACCTGAGGTGAAGTCAGATGCTCAACCGACTGAGCCACCCAAGGCATCCCTGAACAAACTAACTTTTAAAACATGATAATGAAGGAAATGTTAATAATGACTGGGTAATTGATAATATTATATAATTAGTGTTAATATTTTTAGAAGTTTGTGTAGTTATTTGATGTTGTGTAATATACATGAGAAATATATTTATTACATTCTTGAAAAATAATTATATTTGCTTTTTAACTTTGAGATTAAATCCATGAATAAAAAAAGATATACATTATAATATCATTGAATATACAAGCCCTAGAGCTCTAATGTGCGGTGACAATGCATTTCTTAAAAGAATATGGTATTCAGAGGCATTAATGGCTTATTGTTATTTACATGTCTATATGAGGTGACCATTACCCTATTGGTCAACAACAACAAAAACACCTTGCAGATATTTGATTTTCTCATTTTGTAATTTCTTATAATAATTTTTAGCTTATAGTCTTTTCCATGACAGTGTCTCTTAAATAATAAATAGCTGGTCAAAAATACTATATTTCCATAGGTAGTGTTTATCCTTGTGATTATACAGGACACACCCAGATAATCTAGAATTATCTCCATATTTTAACATCTTTAATTCACTCACACCTGCAAAGTTCCTTTTTCCATGTAAGGTAACATATTCTCAGGGGGCATTAGGACATGGCCATCATTAGATGAGAACATCTATAATATAGAATTATAATTTCTTTGCAGAATACAAATGTTTGAGCTATTGAATATATTTTCGGTAATCATCAACTTATCTTTATATATTAGGAGAATTTTAGTCTGAAACATCATTCCTATTTTAGTCTCTTCCTAATTTAATTTTTCATTACATGCCAACAAGTTAGAAAAGTGAGAACAAACAACAACAATGACAAGATGATTACCAGATGGCCTTTAAAAAGAGTGTTACCACAAGGCTGGGGCTTATCTAGTTATTTGTGTGCTGTCATGTGAGACATGAGAAAAATTACTGTTAAAACTTAATAATTTTGATTTAAAAATAAAAAAATGTCATTTTCTGTAATTTTAACCTTGGCTTTTATTAATTTAACAGATATCTATGGCATGTCCCACGTGCCAGATGCTATCCTGAGTACTTTATAAATGTCACCATGGTTAGTCTTCAAGTATTTTTACCAGCCACATTAGATGGGAAGAAACTGAGGAAAAGAGAGTTCAGGTATCTTGCTTAAGATGACACAACTTGCACGTGATGTATCAAAGATTCCTACCCAATAGACTGATTCCACCAGAAGAGCCTACAGATTTAACCACTATACTAGGGTTGCTTAGCCAGCACAGTTTGATATTAACGTGATGAGTTTTGTATTTTACTGCTGATAAATCAGGAGTTTCTCCACTGATAACCCTCAAGTGATAGAGTTCTTTCTATTTATACAGAGATGTTTGTCCCAAGTCAAAGTCAAAGTACAAGTTAGTTTGGATTTGGGTAGCAGTGTCCATGCCTTCCACAACCACTGTTTATAACCTCAACATATATCTTGAGTGATCTATGCCCTGTTATTGAATTTAGATCACTAATTCAGATCCCCCCTCGTTTGGTTTAGTTTCCTACAAACATGTCAAATCTTTGGTATATCAAAATCAAAAATAGTTACAAGATTTGAAAGGGAAAGATTCAAAGTAACCTCTCTGTTGATGAAAGTGATTTAAAGAAGCTTGAGTTACCTAATGGAAGATCCTATATACACATATACATACATTTATATATCTTGTATATTATGTAACAAAAACATATTTACATGTGTGTATATATACATATGTATGTATATATACACACATATATATAGCTTATGTCATGAACAATAATTTCAGAAGAATAATTAATGTCTTTACAATATAAAGCATTTGCCCCACTTAACCAAAAATGAATGTAAAATGATTTTTTTCCTTAAAATCTTTTTATACTAAGATGAATATAACTGCATCACTTAACATGGCTTATATAATATCTGTGTCTTTATATCTAATATACTAATTTAAAATGATTTGTTGGAATGTAAGTTTATTTTAAGGCAAAAAATGAATATTACGTTCTAAAAAGCAATTATAAAACAGATAATTTCATATTATTTCTATAATTGCAGAATATTTTAAAGATGAAGTAGCACCCCTGAAATTTAAAAATTCATACTTAAAAAAATCAATTCTAGTATAGTTAACATACACTGTTATATTGGTTTCAGATGTACAATATAGTTACTCAACAATTCTATGTATCACTCAGTGCCCAAGATAAGTAATTGTACTCTTAATCCCCTTCACCCATTTCACCCATTCCCCAACCCACCTCCCCTCTGGTAACCATCTGTTCGCTTTAGTTAAGAGTCTGTTTTTTGGCTTGCCTCTTTATTTTTCCTTTGTTTTGTTTCTTCTTCTTCTTTTTAATGCTTATTTATTTTTGAGAGAGAGAGAGAGCACGAGTGCAGAAGGGGCAGAGAGAGAAGAGGACAGGATCTGAAGTGGGCTCTGTGCTGACAACTGCAAGCCCGATGCGGGGCTTGAACTCACAGACCGTGAAATTTTGACCTGAGCTGAGGTCTGACATTCAACCGACTCAGACGCCCCTGTTTGTTTTGTTTCTTAAATTCCACATATTAGTGAAATCATATACTTTCGAGAACTGACATAAATGATGCTAAGAACTTTAATTCCATTTTTATTCTTAGGTAGCCATAAGACATTTTAAATTTATGCCAAATATCATATATTTCTATAATTATATATTTATGTTTGTTTTCAACTTAATTTTTCCCAAAATCTTATTTATAAAAATGAGGTAATTAAGAAATTTAGTTTTAGGGAAGAAAACTATAAAGTTATGAAGTGTAATATTTTTAGAGGATTTTGTGAATTTCTGCTACTGAATTTCTTGTTTGCTTTATATAGTGGCATATAATTAATAATTCAATGAGATTTTAAAGCTTTCAAGGCAAATAGATCTTATAAAAATGTAGGAAAAACGCAACAACAAAAAGCTCAAAAGAATGGGCAAAAAACTTGACTAGACATTTTTTCCAAAGAAGATATATAAGTGGCCAATAAGTACATGAAGAAATGCTCAACATCACAAATCATTAGGGAAATGCAAATCAAAACATAATGAGATAACACTTTATGTCCATTAGGGTGGTTATTATCAAGAAAACAGAAAATGTAAGTGTTTACAAAGATTTGGGGAAATTGGAAACTTTGTGTATTACTGGGGTAAATGCAATGCTGTGAAAAACAATGTAATGGTTCTTGAAAAAAAAAAAAAACAACTTGTAATTACTACCTGATGTAGAAATTTCACTTCTGGGTACATATTGAAAATAATTGAAGGCAGGGACTTGAATACATATTAGTACACCAATGGATTAAAAAATGTGGTGTATACATAGAATGGAATATTATTCAATCTTAAAAAGAGTTAAAATTCTGATATATTCTACAACATGGATGAACTTTGAAGACATTATACTGAGTGAAATAAGCCAAACAAAAGGATGAATCCTGTATGATTTCACTTATATTAGCTCCCTAGAATGGTAAAACTCACAGAACCAGAAAATAGGATAGCAGTTACCAGGGGCTAAAAGGAGGGGCGAAATGGGAGTTTATTGTGTAATGGGTACAGAGATTCAGTTTGGGAGTATGAAAAATTCTGAAGATGTATAATGGTGATAGTTACACAACAGTATGAGTATACTTAATGACACTGAACTGTACATATAAAGATGGTTTAAATGGTCAATTTTGTTATGTATATTTTTACATAATAAAAATCTGGAAATATCATGAGTTAAAAATCAAAATAATTCTGTGCTCTAAGAGATAGGCAGGAATTAAGTCAAGAAACTTTTCTTTGTAGCTTTAAAAGATAATAAGCAATATTTTTGTGTAATTTTTAATTATTTGATCATTTGACTTTGCCCCTATATACACTTGAGTATAAGACATATATTTTATATTAATAAAACCACTTTAACTGAAAGTTTTTAAGAAACAAACACGAATTCTATTTTTTTTCCTAAAAGTTAAAATGATTCATATGCATCGTAAATATTAAAAAGCAAGTAAAAAAGCAAATAAATTTAAAAATTGAACAAATTATCCCTCTCAATAGAAATCATGTCTAATATTTGGTAGCTATTATTCCAAACATTTCTTTCTTTTAATGTTTATTTATTTTTGAGAGAGAGACAGAGTGCAAGCAGGGGAAGGGCAGAGAGAAAGGGAGACACAGAATCTGAAGTATGCTCCAGTCTCTGAGCTGTCAGTACAGAGCCCGAAGTAGGGCTTGAACACACAAGCTGTGAGATCGTGACCTGAGCTGAAGTTGGGTGCTTAACCGATTGAGCCACCCAGGTGCCCACAAACATTTCTGTATTAATAAAAAATGATAATTTATTTTTCTTTATTTTATTTTTTTATTTTTGTATTCAAGAATAACTAACAGGCAGTGTTATATTGTTTCAGGTGTATAATATAGTGATTCAACCATTCAGTGCATTTCTCAGTGCTCATCAAGATAAGTGTACTCTTAATACCTTTTTATCCAGTTCACTCCCCACCCCATTTACCTCTTCCCTGTCAACCATCTGTGTTTAAGTCTATTTTTGTTGTCATTGTGTTTTTTTTTGTTTGTTTCATTTCTTAAATTACCATGGTAGATTTCAAGTGAAATATGGTATTTTTCTTTCTTTGACTAACTTATATCACTTCATTATACCCTGTAGTTCCATCCATGATGTTGCAAATGACATGATTCCATCCTTTTTTATGGCTGAGTAATATTCCAGTGTGTGTGAGTGTGTGTGTGTGCGTGTGTGTGTGTGTATGTGCACATGCGCATGTACCACACCTTCTGTATACATTCACCTATTCATGGACTTGGATTGCTTCCATATCTTGGCTATTGAAAATAATGCTGCAATAAATATAGGGACCCATATATCTTCAAATTGATGTTTTTATTTTCTTTGGACAAATACTCAGCAATGGAATTGCTAGATGATGTGGTATTTCTATTTTTAACTTTTTGAGAACTTCCATACTGTTTTCCACAGTGGCTGCACTAATTTATATTCATACCAATAGTGCACAAATATTTCTTTTTCACCACATTCTCACCAACACTTATTATTTCTTGTGTTCTTTTTTTTTAAATTTTAGCCATTTTCCTTATCCCCATCACCTATTACCCATCCCCTCACCCACCTCCCTTCTGGTAACCATCAGTTTGTTCTCTATAATGAGGAGTCTGTTTCTTGGTTTGTCTCTCTCTTTTTCCCTTTGCTTGTTGGTTTTGTTTAGAAATTCCAAATATGAGTGAAATTATATGGTATTATATTTCTCTGATTGACCTATTTTACTTAGCTCCTTTTAAAATGGGATTATTTTAGTTTTTTTGTGTGTTTTGTTGTATAAATTCTTTATATATTTTGGATTTTGACTCCTTGTAGAATATATAATTTGCACGTATCTTCTCCCATTCAGTAGATTGCCTTTTTGTTAGGTTGATGGTTTTCCTTGCTTTTCAGTTAACTGTAATTGACACACAATGTTATGTTAATTTCAGTGTACAACATAGTTATTTGACCAGTTTATACACTATACCATGCTCACCACAAGTGTAGCTACCATCTGTCACCATATAATGCTATTACAATATCATTGACTATATTCCTTATGCTGTGCCTTTTATTTCCATAGCTTATTCATTCCATAATTGGAAGCCTGTAACTCCCACTTCCCTTAATCCGTTTTGCACACCCTGTCCCATCTGGCAACCATCAGTTTGTTCTTTGTATTTACATGTCTGATTCTGCTTTTTGTTTTTTGTTTGTTTGTTTGTTTGTTTGTTTTTAGATTCTCATATGAGTGAAATTGTACGGTATTTATCTTTTTCAGTCTGATTTATTTCATTCAACATAATATCCTCTAGGTCTATCCATGTTGTCACAAATGGCACCACCTAATCTGTTTTTTAAATTGAAAACATGGTATTAATAGTTATGTGCTAGTTTCAAGCAAAGAAAATGTTTAGTTGTACTGGAATTTAACTTAAAAAAGAATCCAGGATGAAGGAATTGCTAAGTTTCATGTAAATGTTTTTTAACACAAACATATAACTACTGAAAATCAGTAAATGTGTGCAAGCTTATGTGTGTGTGTGTCTGTGCGTGTGGACATTAGTTGTACATACCCACACATGCACAGCTGGCGGAGATGGAAATGTTAAGTGCTTACAAACTATGTTTCTTTTTAACCGTGTTTCCATTTTAGGTTTACTCTGACTCCATTGCATTATTAGATGAGAAAATAGGCAAAAACACAATGATGTATGTTCCCACATCATTTTGTTTTTATCTTTTTGCCTTTTTTTACATAGATTATAAATTTTACCATGTCAAATTTCAAATGTTATATTCTGTTACTATAAATCCCATCTGTCAGTGAGCCTTAGTTCTATATTTAAAAGACTTAGATATTCACTATTAGTTTAGCTTTTGCATTTCTAGGACATACAGTTTCATTTAGCTTGTAGTTGTGTGCATTTCACTATCAAATAGTTTAACTCAGATTGTTGTGTGTGCTTCATATCCCCTGACCTCTCATGTGTTTGAGAATATTAGTCTATTACCTTCATATAGAAGGACATTTTGGACAATCAATTTATTTTTCACACACCTGTGTAGACACTTTGTTCCATGCACTTTGTTGTTTCATGCTGCTGTGAAGACATTTGGCTCCAACATTCATAGATTATTTGTTTTTTTATGTTTGGATGTTCAAAGAACTTTCTTTAGCCATGGAGTTCAGCAATATCATCAGTATGAGCTTTGAAATGGATTCTTTAAAAAATTTCTCTTCTTCATCCCTTGAAATTCTGTGTAATAATGGGAAGGTTTCATTCTTTTTTATGGCTGAAAAATATTCTATTATTCTATTTTCTTTATTCATTTATCCTCTGGTAGACACTTAGGTTGCTTCCACGTCTTAACTATTATAAAAAATGCTGCAGTAAACAAGGGGATGCATAGATCTTTTTGAGGTAGTGGCTTTGTTTTCTTCAGATAAATATCCTCATGGAATTATTGGATCATATGATTAAAGATATTATCTATTTTTAATTTTTTTGAGGAATCTTAATACTGTTTTCCATAGTGACTGCACCAATTTATATTTCCACCAACAGTGCTTAGGGAATTCTTTTCTTCACAGTCTTTCTAAACCTTTTTATTTCTTGTCTTTTTGATAATAACCATTCTAACAGGTATAAGGTGATATCTCATTGTGGTTTTGATTTGCCTGGTAATTAGTAATGTTGAGCATCTTTTCATGAACCTGTTGGCCATTTCTATGTCTTTATGTCTGTTCAGATGTGCTGCCAGTTTTTTAATTGGAGTGTTTGATTTTTTGCTATTGAGTTTTTTGTGTTCTTTATACATTTGGATATTAACCCCTTATCAGATTTTGATTTGCAAATACTTTCTCCCATTCAGTAGGTTGCCTTTTCACTTTGTCAGTGGTTTCCTTTGCTGTGCAGAAGCATTTTTGTTTTATGTGATCTCACTTGTTTATTTTTGCTTTTGGTGCCAAGTACAAAAATTCATTGCCAAGATCAATGTCAGGAGTTTAGTGCTTATGCTTTCTTACAGTATTTTTATACTTTCAGGTATTACATTCAAGTCTTTAATTCGGTTTGAGTTAATTTTTGTGTATGTTTTAAGATAGTGGTCCAGTTTCATATTTTTGCATGTGGCTGTCCAATTTCCCAAACAGCATTTATTGAATAGACTATCTTTCTCCATTGTGTATGCTGGGCTCCTTTGTCATAAATTAATTGGCCATATATATGTGCATTTATTTCTGGCTTCTAGGTTCTGTTCTATTTATCTGTCTGTCTATCTTTATGCCAAGAAGTTGATCATTTAACAAAAATTTAATGTTTATTTATTTTTGAGAGAGAGAGAGACAAAATGCGAATGAGGGAGGGACAGAGAGAGAGGGAAACACAGAATCCAAAGCAGGCTCCAGGCTCTGAGCTGTCAGCACAGAGCCTGACATGGGGCTTGAACCCACTAGCCATGAGATCATAACCTGAGTGGAGGTTGGACGCTTAACCAAGTAAGCCACCCAGGTGCCCCTGATCATTTTTTATATCAATATTTTCCTGGGATAGTATACAGATTTTACCCACAACTGTAATTTTTTCTTTTATTTCAGGAAATTTACCTGTATTTATCATAGTATAATTTATTGCCCTGCTCTTTCGTTTAGGACATTTGTTTAGGAACACCAGCATATGTGCACATCATTTTTTTCTGTCTTCCTTATTGATCATCTTTTACCAAATTATTTTTATACAATAGGTTTTTCCGTTTTGTTTCCTGGAGATTTTCAAGTTTGGCTATGTTGCCCCTATTTTCAGTCATGTTTACTAATATTTAATTTTTAAAATTTTCTTCTCTGCAATCTTTTATAATTTTTCATCTATCCTGAGTGAGACAAGCTCTGTTTTAATCTCCATCTGTTGTATCATAACCTCTTCTCTGAACCATTGCACTTCAGTTTTGCACTTTTTACTTTTCAACATTTTTTAAGTTCATTGAAGTCAGAGTATCTGCAGTTTTCTTTGATGCTGAAATAAACTATGCATCTTTTCTTTTTTTAAACAAATAAAGTTTATGTATTTATTTTGGGAGAGAGAGAGAGAGAGCACAAGCCAGGGAAGAACAGAGAGAAAGAGAGAATCTCAAGCAGGCTCCACATTGTTGGCACAGAGCCCGATGTGGGGCTTGGTTAGCCTCAGGAACCGTGAGATTATGATCTGAGCTGAAATCAAGAGTCAGTGGCTTAACTGAGCCGCCCAGGTGCCCCAACTATATATAGTTTTTGGAGATCTTGCATTTCATTAATTACTTATTTTTAAGATATTTTCTTTATTTAACTTTTGTGTATGCCTCTTTTTCTCTCTCTTTTCTTCTGCAATTATTTGAGCCTAGATCAGGGTGAATTCCTTTGTGATTATCATGTTTGAGTGGGACAAATTGTACATGTGTGATATGGGGGTGTATTTGTGTCACGTTCTAGTAGAAAAGAAGCAGCTGGTGTGGTCTGCAGGCTTTTAGAGGTTGTATCATCTCTAGCACCATGTAGTCAAGTTGTTTACTTTGGAAGTTTATGACTTTTTATCGTTCATATTACACACTAGTGCACAGATGAGTTATTATAATTACTGAGTTGTAGTTGTGTCCCATTTTTCCTTTGAGAAAAAAAGTAATATTTCTTAATTGTGTTAATTTTTTTTTCAGGGCAACTAAAAATAGAGTAGTGAAGTACAAATGCCTTTACTTGGTCATCTGGCCTGGAGTTTGAAAATTTTAATAATTGCTACAAAATCTTTAATAGGCATATCTAAAAATTCTTCTTTTATTTTTTATTTTTATTTTTAAAAAATTGTTAATGTTTATTTATTTTGGAGAGAGAAAGAGAGATAGAGAGAGAGGGAGAGGGAGAAGGAGAGGGAGACACAGAATCCTAAACAGGCTCCAGGCTCTGAGCTGTCAGCACAGAGCCCAACTTGGGGCTTGAACTCACAAACTGTGAGATCATGACCTGAGTTGAAGTCGGACACTTAACTGACTAAGCCACCCAGGTACCCTAAAAATTCTTCTTTTAAAAATGATTCACACACTTACTTCTTTTCTAAAATCTGTGTGAAAGAATGACCCAAAGAATAACTGTGCAAAGCATAATTACATGTAGTGAGGTAGGAGACATTTGGAAACGTTGAGATATTCAAAGCAATAAGTTAGTAAAAATTCCATTTTCTTGTAAATTGTTATTTCAAGGAAACATTATTGATGTAATTGCTATGGCTAACAAAGCACTACAGCATTATAAGCAATCTCATCCAGTTTTAAGTTTGGCACTAGAAATAGTGTATATATCTTAAAACAGTAGAAGAACTTGCATATCTAAATGTAATCAGTTGAAAGTTTTCTAGTAGTAATTATTTTTTACTTTGCTATGCTGTTCACATCAAATTTACAAAATCAGCTACCGTCCTCAAATACAATTATAATAAGCTTTCATATATACTCTTATATATCTTAATAGTATCATTTGCAACAAACAAATTTGGTCTGACTAAAGGTTCTGATTACATTATTACAGCTACAGTGTAAATTGTAAAAAACCTAGATATACAGCCTGGCTTAGTAAGCATAATTTTAGGCTTCTAAGAAACATGAAAATGTGAGATTTATAATTTTAATTAAAATAGATGGAAACAGAGTATAACTTATAAAGCTTTTCAGTGATAGTTTTGCTGTATAAGTTTTCCCTCAGAATCTTATAACTTTATCTCTATGGTACTTGCTTTGTATTTAATAAGCTCTATTGCTTTTCTAAAACTGGTTTTGTGAGTCAGTTTTATTTTGGCTTATACAGCATGAATAACAATATAGAAAATTTTAAACATCAGATATTAATAAAGTAGTAAGAATATATCTCACTTTGAAAATCCCTCTAGTATTTTAATTTTTTTGTGATTTGCAATTTCAGGTCTTATACTTTATACTTTTTTACATTATACTTTTTATACATTGTAGAGTACAGTGGAGATTACCACTGAGCCAAGAAATCTTTGTAGCAGGAATACTAGATTGAGGAAGATCACATTTCAATGACATCCAGTAGTGTTTATTATGGATATTTTATCTTTCAGTTTGAAAATTAATTGGAATTATCCAACATACAGTATCTGGGACTAAACTCTACATTTGATTATGCATTTACATTAATTCCAAACCTAGACAACTCCCTCTCAAATATGTTAAGATGACAAAATCATTAGAAATACTGGCATCATAATTTTAATCATAGCATTTTCATTAGAATGCTTTGTAGATATGTTCAACACATAATTTTTAAAAAAATTTTTTAATTTTTATTATTTTTGAGAGAGAGAGAGACATAGACAGAGACAGCGAGCGGGAGAGGGGCAGCAAGAGAGGGAGACACAGAATCCTAGGCAAGCTCCAGGCTCATATCTGTCAGCACAGAGCCTGACGTGGGGCTTGAACCCACAAACTGTGAAATCATGACCTGAGCCAAAATCGGACGCTTAACCAACTGAGCCACCCAAGCGCCCCAGCGCATAAGTTTGTAATAAATATTCTGGGTTATTGATGACTTATTGTTGTCTGAATTTCTCCTTGCCTTTCATTAATACCAAATATCAGTTACTAACAATTAAAGTTGCTTCAAGATGATAATCACCAGAGGGTAATGTAGTGTGTGTTAAACCTGTCACACACTGGCTTCCCAAGTCTGCATTTAATTATGTAACTTTGGTAGCTTGAAATCAGCCATTCGGGGAGTATCTGCACTATGGAAATCAGCAAATACTACATAGGATAACTTTTAAAGAAAAACAAAAAGTTCAGCGAACTGGTTATTAGCCATTTGCCAGCACAACATCACTTAATCATCTCAAGGAAAAATGAATGTTCACATTAATTCAGGTTTTACCTGAGGTGTGGTAGTAATAGGCTGTTGATTCTATGGATATGTCAATGTATCACCCAACACTTTACAATCAGATTTATGAAAGAATTAAGTAATTATAAAATATCACCTAGGAAAACAAGCCATAGTTCAGTCAGTAAGTTTCCATCTTACTGATCAATTGTCCTTTAGGTTATATATAGAACTTGAACTGTAGAGATCTGTATAGAGCTTGAAAAAATTGATGTGAACCCTGAAGTTACCAATTCCTAGCTATGGTATTTTGAGATAGTTACTTTCTATTTTCAGTCCTATTTCCCAATTGATAAAATATTTAAATGAGAATAATTCCTCATTAACTGCATTGTTTTAAAGACTGACAAATAAAATTCACGTACCATGAAGGTTCCAAAGTAGCTATACTCTAAATTTTAGTTTCTATTATTGGGCTATTTTAAGCTGCTTTGAGTTTATAAAATGCCTTTAATTTATTTTTTTAAATAGTTACATGTTATCAGGTTTCCTCATTTCTAGTAATCTCCCCAAATCCTCAAGATTGAGCTTTACTTCTGCAGTGATAAAATCCTGGAAAACTTTAATATGACCAAAGGATTTCTATAATTCATATGTACATAATGCATTTTATTAAAAAATGAATAAATAATAATAGTGATTCCTTTGGGATTATCTTATTCCCCTTCATCTATATTTATTTTGATACATTTGATTTATGCTCTTTGTGTGCGTGTATGTGTGTGTGTGTGAAACAAGAGGCAATGTTAGGCAAGGGCACATATCATTTGAAAAGAAAACATATCTTCAAATTTATATCTTCAAGTTTTTACAATATTTAGTTTTCTTGAGATTGTTAAATATGATTAAGTAAGGATGTGAGATTTCGTGTTTATCAAAATGATGCATAGATTAAAGCAAATTAAAAAATAGTATGAAGTTAAAGATGGTTGCATCAAATGGGCTTTAAAGAAAGTGAAACTTCCTTAAATATCATTAAATTCTGCTTCTCTTTTACTTTGCTCACCTTAATTGTAAATTTTAAATTGATAGGCCTTAAATTTTATACTGTTTATATCCTCATGTATTATTATATATTTCATGTATTATTAATCTGATCTTTATGACTATACTATGAATATATCCTGCCTCTCCTTAGGTTTTACTTTATTATTTTCTTTGTATTGTGCACTGTGTGATTTTAAAATGTCATTTCATAAAAAGGAAAATATGGGCATTTTGATTGAGATGTTTAAGATTTTGAGGAGGGCTGTAGGTGGGAAGCAAGAAATAATTTGATGCAAAGGTCCACTGACACCTGCAGTCCTTACTATGCCATAACAAACAACATCAGGAAAACTGAAATGTAAGTTTTCCATTTTGAAGTAAAAAATATTTAAAGGAAAAAAAAAACCAAACTCTTAGCTGGCTCGGTGCCATGCACGCTTTCAGCATGGAATGTTTCTCATACAAACTCACACAAAAATAAAGACAATAATCAAACTTTCATTAATCCCCTAAATCCCAAAGATAGTTTTCTAGACCTCCCCAAAACAAATAAACAAAGCAAGCACTCCCTAAAGCCATTCTAACTGAAGCTCTGGCAAGGATAAGACAAGGAAGGCGGAATCAGTCCTTTCAGCCCCAACATCTATACCTGAAGAGGTGCGTCTCAGCTGAGCAGGATGAAATATAGTGTGTGATGCTTATGCTGCATTTTCTTGTTATTGGAATTGGTATGGAGAGGGCAAACAGAGTCAAATGTAATGAATTTAAAGTAAAAACCCAGTTTTAGAGGCCATAATGACTATCTATGTAAAGGTGAGCTTAGGTTTGGGAAGTAGCATGAATTCTTTCAGGCCACGGGGCTTAAATTTATACCAAGCAGGAAACAATATATGATAGAAAAATGGTATCCAGGGGCGCCTGGGTGGCTCAGTTGGTTAAACGGCTGACTTCAGTTCAGGTCATAATCTCACGGTTCCTGAGTTCGAGTCCCTCAGGCTCAGGTCATAATCTCAGTTTCTGAGTTTGAGCCCTGCATCAGGTTCTGTTCTGACAGCTCAGAGCCTGGAGCCTGCTTCAGATTCTGTGTCTCCCTCTCTCTCTGCCCCTCCCCTGCTCATGCTCTGTCTCTCTTTCTCAAAAATAAACATTTAAAAAATAAAAATAAAAATAAAAATGGTATCCATACCTAGTAGGAATGATGAGGAGTATTTTTATGATCTATGAGAAAATAGCAATTAACAGTTTCATGAGCAGATTGTTGTATAAGAAATCAAACTTCTTATCACAAAGCTTATACATTACATAATACACAAGAAAGTTTTATGATAATTGAAACTTTCCACACTAATAATATTCTCCATCAGAATAGACTTAAGTCTAATAGACCTGTAAACACAAGTCTAAGTTTTTAAAAACATTTTTTAATGTTTATTTTTGAGAGAGACAAAGACAGAGTATGAGCGGGGGAAGGGCAGAGAGAAAGGGAGACAGAATCCTGAGCAGCCTCCAGGCTCTGAGCAAGCTGTCAGCACAGAGCCTGACTCAGGGCTTGAACTCACAAACTGCGAGATCATGACCTGAGCTGAAGTCGGACACTTAACCAACTGAGCCACCAGGTGCCACAATACAAGTCTAATTTTTAAATAAAATTATACTTTATAGAATTTATTTTAAAATAGCTTAAATATTTTTAAGTTTTGTTTATCTTCCAAGCTTCAGTATTTTGCAAACTAATGCCAAATTGGAATTGGTTGAAACTGTTGCTATTTTCATTTCCCATACCTATAATACATTTTTCCTTAAAGTTGGCCTATTTATTTTTGAGAGGGAGAGAAGGGCAGAGACAGAGGGGACCAGAAGATCCACCCAGGTGCCCCTTCCATACCTATAATACATTTTTAATATTTAATGGATTTTTTTAATTCTACACTTGATCTTAGCCAAAAGGATGAGAAGCGATGGATTTTTTTAATTCTAAAACATTGGTCTTTACTCACTTTGGATATTAGAACTTCTTTGAAATGGCCTATGAATGCATTCACATGCAATTCTCTATACAGATGGAATATTATCAACAATATTTCAACAATGATTAATCACAAATTATCAATCATATTATTAATCAAAATATTGTTAAATTTTTTGAAAATGGATTTAATAGAAATTTTACTTTATTTTTTTATTTTTATTTTTTATATGAAATTATTGTCAAAGTGGTTTCCATACAACACCCAGTGCTCATCCCAACAGGTGCCTTCTTCAATACCCATCACCACCCCTCCCTCCCACCCCCCATAAACCCTCAGTTTGTTCTCAGTTTTTAGTAGTCTCTTATGTTTTGGCTCCCTCCCTCTCTAACCATTTTTTTTCCTTCCCCTCCCCCCATGGTCTTCTGTTAAGTTTCTCAGGATCCACATAGGAGTGAAAACATATGGAATCTCTCCTTCTCTGTATGACTTATTTCACTTAGCATCACACTCTCCAGTTCCATACACGTTGCTACAAAAGGCCATATTTCATTCTTTATCATTGCCATGTAGTACTCCATTGTGTATATAAACCACAATTTCTTTATCCATTCATCACTTGACATTTAGGCTCTTTCCATAATTTAGCTATTGTTGAGAGTGCTGCTATAAACATTGGGGTACAAGTGCCCCTATGCATCAGTACTCCTGTATCCCTTGCGTAAATTCCTAGCAGTGCTACTGCTGGGTCATAGGGTAGGTCTATTTTTAATGTTTTGAGGAACCTCCACACTGTTTCCCAGAGTGGCTGCACCAGTTTGTGTTCCCACCAACAGTGCAAGAGGGTTCCCATTTCTCCACATCCTCTCCAGCATCTATTGTCTCCTGTTATGTTCATTTTAGCCACTCTGACTGGAGTTAGTTGATATCTGAGTGTGGTTTTGATTTGTATTTCCCTGATGAGTAGCGACGTTGAGCATCTTTTCATGTGCTTGTTGGCCATCTGGATGTCTTCTTCAGAGAAGTGTCTATTCATGTCTTCTGCCCATTTCTTCACTGGATTATTTGTTTTTTGGGTGTGGAGTTTGGTGAGTTCTTTATAGATTTTGGATACTAGCCCTTTGTCCGATATGTCATTTGCAAATATCTTTTCCCACTCCGTTGGTTGCCTTTTAGTTTTGTTGGTTGTTTCCTTTGCTGTGCAGAAGTTTTTTATCTTCATGAGGTCCCAATAGTTCATTTTTGCTTTTAATTCCCTTGCCTTTGGGGATGTGTCAAGTAAGAAATTGCTGTGGCTGAGGTCAGAGAGGTTTTTCCCTGCTTTCTCCTCTAGAGTTTTGATGGTTTCCTGTCTCACATTCAAGTCCTTTATCCATTTTGAGTTTGTTTTTGTGAATGGTGTCAGAAAGTAGTCTAGTTTCATCCTTCTGCATGTTGCTGTCCAGTTCTCCCAGCACCATTTGTTAAAGAGACTGTCATTTTTCCATTGGATATTCTTTCCTGCTTTGTCAAAGATTAGTTGGCCATACTTTTGTGGGTCTAGTTCTATATAGCAATTTTAGTTTAATATCTATTCACTGAAGATGATATATATCAACAAAAAACTGCATTTATTTCAGTATATCTTTCAAATCCCTTTGCATTTTTTAATTTTTTTAATTTAATTTTTTTAATGTTTATTGATTTTTGAAAGATAGAGAGAGACAGAGCATGAGCAGCGGAGGGGCTGAGAGATGGAGAGACACAGAATCTGAAGCAGGCTTCAGGCTTTGAGCTGTCAGCACAGACCCCAATGCAGGGCTCGAACTCACGAACCACGAGATCATGACCTGAGCCGAAGTTGGACGCTCAACCTACTGAGCCACCCAGGCACCCCATATAGCTAATAGTTTTTAACTAATGTTCTATCTGTGTAGAGAATTGTGTGGAAGTGCATTCATAGGCCATTTCTAATTACTTGGCAACTCTTCAGGAACTCATGGCCCAGGTATGGTAACAAATATGTTAAAATGAATCCTATGAAACAGATATTGAAATGGTGGGAGAATGTGCAAATATAAAGGATTCAAATATATGATAGCTATATTATTCTTGTCAATAGCAAATTTTCATTTTTAATTTCTTGTATATTCCAAAGCTGTGACACCAAATGAAAAACTGATTTATTTAGTTTTGTTGCTGATATATAGGTTCTATTTAGATTAACATATTTGTGATATATAAAAAACCTAACTTGTGTAAAAATAATATCAATTATCCCCTCTTTTATTTGCTTCAATTTAATTTTGAGTGCTAGATTTTTCTTCAGTATGTAAAGTATTTCTTAGAAAATTATGGAATATTTTGATTGAAATGACACTTTTAAGATAAGAAATCCAGAAAGAATTTTTTAATTTGTTTTTTAATGTTTATTTATTTTAGACACAGAGCGCAAGTGGGGGAGGGGCAGAGAGAGGGGGAGACACAGAATCCAAAGCAGGCTCCAGGCTCTGAGCTGTCAGCACAGAGCCTGACGTGGAGCTCAAACCCGTGAACCATGAGAACATGACCTGAGCCGAAGTCGGACACTCAACCGACTGAGCCACCAAAGAGCCCTGTAGAAAGAAATTTTAAATAAAACTTTGTTATACTTTAGTAAACCTGAAAACTGGCATTGATTTTATACTGTTTTTTTTTTTTTTTTTAGGTATCAATTCACACTACTTTGTATGTAACACAACCCTTAAATGAGATAATTAAACTAATTTACACATTTGAGCTAAGTGTGAATTAATTATCAGGCTATAGCCGTTCGATTATTAACTAGACCTGAAGTAAAATTGTTATATTTTCATGCATCTTTTCCTCACATGTTCATTTATACATGGTTTAAAATGTACACTTACAAATTTAGGATTAACATAATCTTGAAAGGCTAACTGATTTAAAAGGGGTCTATGAATTTTTTCTGTTTTGTTGGTGTTGCTGTCATTACATACCCTCAGTCACTTTTTTCAGAGTTTTCTAGAATTCAATAAGAATATTTTGAAGCTTTCTACTCAAGTCACTTAATTCCTTATCAGGCTTAATTCCTTTTCTGCATGGCTATGCTAAATTACATGCTAATTGAATAATAAAATTTAAAATATTCACAAAAGCATACACTCTTGGATTATTTTATATTCACCTGTAAAAACAGAAGTTATTCTTTAAAGAAATTTTATAACAAAATATACTTTACTTTAAAAAATTTTTTTGAATATAGTTGAACCACAATATTACATTACTTTCAGGTGTACAACATAGTGATTTGACAAGTTTATACATTATGCCATTTACGTCATTTATTTAAACTTCTATGACATTTATTATTTATCATAGTTATATTCTATCTTATATACTGTTTGGCTTTTTATTCCAATGGCTTCACATTTTCTCATGTTCTTTCTTTAATAAAATAATAAATTCTTTTAAGGTCATACGTCACATTTACCTTCCATGTTTCACAGCCCAACACCACACAGGATGCTTAATTATCACATTCAACAAATTCAGTTGACAATTGAGACACTAAATAATGCATTCTGAAAGCTTGCAGACATGTATTTTCATGCACACAAAAATGTTTCAGTAATTGAGAATTTTATCATTCATCAATAATTATGGTAAAGCAAAAATCAATTTCTTATGCAAATTTCTGACATGACCATTTTCCATCAACAAAATCATGTATTCAGTAGTTACAATCTGAAGAACGACCTGTCTATGCTTTTTCTACCCTTGTAATCCAAGTCATGGCTTCTTTAACTAGATCTCTGACTTTTGTTCCAGAAGCTTCCTTAGATACATCATTCAGTTTCATTTTACTGAATTGGAATTTTAATACACCCTAACTGTACACCTAATTAGATAAGCTGAAGTAGGAAACTAGTTGAAATATTTTAGTGAGTTTGATAATTCAAATTTCATGAATGCAGTTTACTCAATAGAAGTATTACTGTTAATTATTTTGAAAACTGTCTTAACTCCAGTCATTTTATATTCTTAATATTGTTATTCTTATTAGTCTTTTAGAAGGGAGCTATAGTAAAATTCACATAAAATTTTTAAAAACATATTTTGAATAGTAACATTTTGAAATAATCAAAAGTATTTATTATAAGAATAAAAATCTTAACTGTAGAGTTGATAAGGCATATATTTCAAATACATTGACTTATTTAAATTCATGATGGTCATGTTTTCAATTACATTGCATCATTTACATTAATTTGCTTCTGATAATTTGTCACATAAGTAATTAATTGTATTTATTTGTTTTGCAGTAGATATATCATCAAACTTGGGTATAGATTTTTAAATAAAGTTTTTTTTATTCAAAGAAAAGAGGCAGTTTATCACATCTCACAAAATTAAGAAGACTAAAACTTTCACATAGCCTGGGTATAACTTTCAGCATAGGCATATTAACCATGACTTCTGTTGACACGTGTGTGCTGGTTAAGTCAGATATTAAGTCTTTAAATTCTATTATTTATTATTTTAAAAAAATTTTTAAATGTTTTTATTTATTTTTGAGAGAGAGAGAGAGAGTGTGTGAGCATGAGCAGGGGAGGGGCATAGAGAGAGGGAGACACAGAATCTGATGCAGGCTCCTCGCTCTGAGCTGTCAGCACAGAGCCTCACACAGGGCTCAATCTCACCAACCGCGAGATCAGACTGAGCCACCTGGGGCGCCCCTCTATTAATTTTTCCTAAAATATTTTCAGTAAACATAAAAATCATAATCTATTTAATGCCTACCATATTATTATGTTTTCCCAGGAAAACAATGGAATTATTTTCATCTGTCAAATAGTACAATTGAAAGAAAGAGAGTGATTAATGTTTAAATTGATTCAATAAGCTGTAATTAAAAATGAGATAAGTATCTACTCTCAGCAGAGCATGATGCTCCTTTGCTTATTATCATGCTATTTTAGTCTAATATTTGCATGACTTTGTAAACAAAATTATTAGTGACTCTGAGACACAACAAAATGCATTACTGTCAAAATTAGAAGCGAGCATGTGTTCTTTCTTCACTAGTGAGGCCAACATATTTTAATTGTGAAATAATAACTCACCCTCCAGTAATTGCCTGTAATTTTCCAAAGATATATTAACAAATTATTTTCAATAAAATGCATAAAAGAAGTTAAAAAGTTATTTTCCCTAGATGGCATATAAATAGATGGAAACAATCCTCTTTATCTTTTATTAATTCACCTGGTTAAGTAAAAGTGGACCTTTGCCAGACGGTTCATTTTATTCCAATATGAAATATAATTTCAGTGTCTCTCTGAAGAACGTGTTTCCCCCAAGATTTTTATTAGAGGAGATGACATATTTAGTTTTTAAGCTTAGTAACTTTCAAGCCTCATGTTTTATGAGGATTTTTATTTCTATATATCACTATTTTGCTTTTTAAAAACTTTAATGTATTTGGAAGATAAAATAAAGAAATTTTTAAAGAATCAAATAAAATCTAAATACTCCTTTAGGAAGTTGGATTGTGAGTATCAGAGCAAATTAATGAATTGTAAAGTGACTTTCAACAACTCATCATTCCACCTATAAATCCATAATTAAAATTGTTATTTGTTACTTATTAATTGAGGCAGTAAGTCAGATTTTATTTTTTAAAGTTTTTTTCTTTCCAGATAATATCAAAGTTTTTTTCAGAAGTAATATAGAGTTGCTATATTATATTTTATAATAAATATAACAAAGAAAGTAAAATTCCTCTAATAAACTAAGGTCAGATATCTTTTCCATATTTTATAAAACCCTCTAATTCATCCAAATCTGAAATTCTGTACAGTACTCTCTCTTTTTCTTTATGGAGCTCTCTATAGTTATTCCCTTGGCCACAGGATTTACAATCTTATTATATACTACATACTATACTTATTTTTGTGTTTATTGTTTATTAACTGCTTCCTCTATAATGTAAGCTTCTTAAGGAGAGGCGTTTTCTTAACTTGTTCAATGATTTTGAAACAATTTGTCATCTATATATAAAAAGAAGGAGAAATGCTTCATCCTTTATATCACACAGAAAAATTAACTCAAAATGAGTCATAACTCTACATGAAAACCTAAAACTATAAAATTTGTATAGAAGAAAATAAGAGAAAAATCATTGTGGATTCAGGTTGGGCAAAAATTCCTGGATTCAAAAGCATGATCTACAAGGAAAAAAAAAGGTAAAACATCATAATTAAGCAGTTATATTATTAAGAATACACTCTTGAAAGAAAAGACACAGAGGAGAGAGTATATTTGCAAAGTATGTGTCAGATACAGAACTGATATCCAGAATCAATATAGAAATCATGAGGGGGCTTCTGGGAAGATGGAGGCGTAGGAGGACACTGTGCTCACCGCATCCTGCGGATCACTTAGATTCCACCCACACCTGCCTAAATAACCCAGAAAATCGCCAGAAGACTAGCAGAACAGATTCTCCAGAGCCAAGAGCAGGAGAGGCCCACAGAAGAGGGTGGGAAGGGCGGAGATGCAGTGCATACTACACTAACTGGCGGGAGGGAGCCTGGGTGGAGGGGCAGCCCGCTGGCCAAGCAGAGGCCCCGAGTCTGGCTTCCAAAAGCGGAGGGGCCAGACAGAGTGTGTTTAGACAGCAAGCAGGACTTAACATCTGGAAGGTAATGAGTTAACAGATCTGCTCAGAGAGCGGGAGGGCTGGAGGACAATAGGAGGTAGAGTTGTTGAGCCCCGGAGGACAGAGTGCAGCTTGGCGGGTAACAAAGGCACTCACCAGCGCCATCTCCCTCACCCATCCCCCAGCCAAAATCCCATAGGGAACCAGTTCCCATCATGGAACTTGCTTGCACACGCAAACACCCAATGCTGGGCTTCTGCGGATCAATCCCTCCTGCGGGTCTGACTCCCTCCAGGTGCCACAGGGCCCCTCCCAAAGCAGATCTCCAAAGGAAAAGTGAGCTGAGCTGCCCCTCCTGCCCCTGTGCACCTTGCCCATCCACCCCAGCTAATTAACCAGATCCCTAGCACCACAGCCTGGCAGTGTGCAAGTAGCCTAGACAGGCCATGCCACCCCACAGTGAATCCCACCCCTAGGAGAGGGGAGGAGAAGGTGCACACCAGTCTGATTGTAGACCCAGGGTAGGCTGGGGGCAGACATCAGGTCTGACTGAGGCGTGCCTACCAATGCAACTTATTCAAGACAGCACAGGGGAAGTGCCCTGCAGTTCCGCACCACTCCAGGGACTATCCACAATGACCAAACGGAAGAATTCCCCTCAAAAAAACCTCCAGGAAATAACGACAGCTAACGAACTGATCAAAAACGATTTAAACAATATAACAGAAAGTGAATTAAGAATAATAGTCATAAAATTAATCGCTGGGCTTGAAAACAGTATACAGGACAGCGGAGAATCTCTTGCTACAGAGATCAAGGGACGAAGGAACAGCCAGGAGGAGCTAAAAAATGCTATCAATGAGCTGCAAAATAAAATGGAGACGACCACAGCTCGGACTGAAGAGGCAGAGGAGAGAATAGGTGAAGTAGAAGATAAAATTATGGAAAAAGAGGAAGCTGAGAAAAAGATAAAAAAATCCAGGAGTATCAGGGGAAAATTAGAGACCTAAGTGATGCACTAAAGAGAAATAATCTACGCATAATTGGTATTCCAGAGGGGGAAGAGAGAGGGAAAGGTGCTGAAGGTGTACTTGAAGAAATAATAACTGAGAACTTCCCTGATCTGGGGAAGGAAACAGGCATTGAAATCCAAGATGCACAGAGAACTCCCTTCAGACGTAACTTGAATCGATCTTCTGCACTACATATCATAGTGAAACTGGCAAAATACAAGCATAAAGAGAAAATTCTGAAAGCAGCTAGGGATAAATGTGCTCTAACATACACAGGGAGACCGATAAGACTCCTAATGGATCTCTATTGAAACTTGGCAGGCCAGAAAGGAATGGCAGGAAATCTTCAGTGTGATGAACAGAAAAAATATGCAGCCGAGAATCCTCTATCCAGCAAGTCTGTCATTTGGAATAGAAGGAGAGATAAAGGTCTTCCCAAATGAACAAAAACTGAAGGAATTCATCACCACTAAACCAGCCCTACAAGAGATCCTAAGGGGGATCCTGTGAGACAAAGTACCAGAGACATCGCTACAAGCATGAAACCTATGGACATCACAATGACTCTAAACCCATATCTTTCTATAATAACACTGAATGTAAATGGACTAAATGTGCCAACCAAAAGACATAGGGTATCAGAATGGATAAAAAAACAAGACCCATCTATTTGCTGTCTACAAGAAACTCATTTTAGATCTGAGGACACTTTCATATTGAAAGTGAGGGGATAGAGAACTATTTATCATGCTACTGGAAGTCAAAAGAGAGCTGGAGTAGCCATACTTATATCAGACAAACTGGACTTCAAATTAAAGGCTGTAACAAGAGATAAAGAAGGGCATTATATAATAATTACAGGGTTTATCCATCAAGAAGAACTAATAATTATAAATGTCTATGCACCGAATACAGGAGCCCCCAAATATATAAAACAATTATTCACAAACATAAGCAACCTTATTGACAAGAATGTGGTAATTGCAGATACTTTAATACCCCACTTACTACAATAGATAGATCATCTAGACACGTGGTCAATAAAGAAACAAGGGCCGTGAATGATAAATTGGATCAGATGGACTTGACAGATATATTTAGAACTCTGCATCCCAAAGCAAGAGAATATACTTTCTTCTCGAGTGCACATGGAACATTCTCCAAGATAGATCACATACTGGGTCACAAAACAGCCCTTCATAAGTATACAAGAATTGAGATCATACCATGCATACTTTCAGACCACAATGTGATGAAACTTGAAATCAACCACAGGAAAAAGTCTGGAAAACCTCCAAAAGCATGGAGGTTAAAGAACACCCTACTAAAGAATGAATGGGTCAACCAGGCAATTAGAGAAGAAATTAAAAAATATATGGAAACAAACGAAAATGAAAATACAGCAATCCAACGCTTTGGCATGCAGCAAAAGCAGTCCTGAGAGGAAAATACATTGCAATCCAGGCCTATCTCAAGAAACAAGAAAAATCCCAAATACAAAATCTAACAGCACACCTAAAGGAAATAGAATCAGACCAGCAAAGACACCCTAAACCCAGCAGAAGAAGAGAAATAATAAAGATCAGAGCACAAATAAACAATATAGAATCTAAAAAAACTGTAGAGCAGATCAATGAAACCAAGAGTTGGTTTTTTGAAAAAATAAACAAAATTGATACACCTCTAGCCAACCTTCTCAAAAAGAAAAGGGAGATGACCCAAATAGATAAAATCATGAATGAAAATGGAATTATTACAACCAATCCCTCAGAAATAAAAGCAATTATCAGGGAATACTATGAAAAATTATATGGCAACAAACTGGACAACCTAGAAGAAATGGACAAATTCCTAAACACCCACACACTTCCAAAACTCAAACAGTAAGAAATAGAAAGCTTGAACAGACCCATAGCCAGTGAAGAAATTGAATCAGTCATCAAAATTCTCTCAACAAATAAGAGTCCAGGACCAGATGGCTTCCCAGGGGAATTCTACCAGATGTTTAAAGCAGAGATAATACCTATCCTTCTCAAGCTATTCCAAGAAATAGAAAGGGAAGGACAACTTCCAGACTCATTCTATGAAGCCAGTATTACTTTGATTCCTAAACCAGACAGAGACCCAGTAAAAAAAGAGAACTACAGGCCAATATCCCTGATGAATATAGATGCAAAAATTCTCAGTAAGATACTAGCAAATCGAATTCAACCGCTTATAAGAAGAATTATCCACCATTATCAAGTGGGATTCATTCCTGGGATGCAGGGCTGGTTCAACATTTGCAAATCAATCAAGGTGATACATCACATTAATAAAAGAAAAGATAAGAACCATATGATCCTGTCAATCAATGCAGAAAAAGCATTTGACAAAATTCAGCAACTTTCTTAATAAAAACCCTCGAGAAAGTCGGGATAGAAGGAACATACTTAAAGATCATAAAAGCCATTTATGAAAAGCCCACAGCTAATATCTTCCTTAATGGGGAAAAACTGAGAGCTTTCTCCCTGAGATCAGGAACAAGACAGGGATGTGCACTCTCACCGCTGTTCTTAGCATAGTGTTGGAAGTTCTAGCATCAGCAATCAGACAACAAAAGGAAATCGCAGGCATCAACATTGGCAAAGATGAAGTCAAGCTTTCACTTTTTTGCAGATGACATGATAATATACATGGAGTACCCGAAAGACTCCACCAAAAGTCTTCTAGAACTGATACATGAATTCAGCAAAGTCGTAGGATACAAAATCAATGTACAGAAATCAGTTGCATTCTTATACAGTAATAATGAAGCAACAGAAAGACAAATAAAGAAACTGATCCCATTCACAATTGCACCAAGAAGCATAAAATACCTAGGAATAAACCTAACCAAAGATGTAAAAGATCTGTATTATGAAAACTATAGGAAGCTTATGAAAGAAATTGAAGAAGATATAAAGAAATGGAAAAACATTCCGTGCTCAAGGGTTGGAAGAATAAATATTGTTAAAATGTCAATACTACCGAAAGCTATCTACACATTCAATGCAATCCCAATCAAAATTGCACCAGCATTCTTCTCGAAGCTAGAACAAGCAATCCTAAAATTTATATGGAACCACAAAAGGCCTCAAATAGCCAAAGTAATTTTGAAGAAGACCAAAGCAGGAGGCATCACAATCCCAGACTTTAGCCTCTACTACAAAGCTGTCATCATCAAGACAGCATGGTATTGACACAAAAACAGACACATAGACCAATGCAATAGAATAGAAACCCCAGAACTAGACCCACAAAAGGATAGCCAACTCATCTTTGACAAAGCAGGAAAGAATATCTAATGGAAAAATGACAGTCTCTTTAACAAATGGTGCTGGGAGAGCTGGACAGCAACATGCAGAAGGTTGAAACTAGACCACTTTCTTACACCATTCACAAAAATACACTCAAAATGGATAAAGGATCTGAATGTGAGACAGGAAACCATGAAAACACTAGAGGAGAAATCAGGAAAAGACCTCTCTGACCTCAGCCGCAGCAATTTCTTACTTGACACATCCCCAAAGGCAAGGGAATTAAAAGCAAAAATGAACTATTGGGACCTCATGAAGATAAAAAGCTTTTGCACAGCAAAGGAAACAATCAACAAAACTAAAAGGCAAACAACAGAATGGGAAAAGATATTTGCAAATGACATATCGGACAAAGGGCTAGTATCCAAAATCTATAAAGAGCTCACCAAACTCCACACCCAAAAAACAAATAACCCAGTGAAGAAATGGGCAGAAAACATGAATAAACACTTCTCTAAAGAAGACATCCAGATGACCAATAGGCTCATGAAAAGATACTCAACATCGCTCCTCATCAGGGAAATACAAATCAAAACCACACTCAGATATCACCTCACGCCAGTCAGAGTGGCCAAATGAACAAATCAGGAGACTATAGATGCTGGAGAGGATGTGGAGAAACGGGAACCCTCTTGCACTGTTGGTGGGAATGCAAATTGGTGCAGCCACTCTTGAAAACAGTGTGGATGTTCTTCAAAACATTAGAAATGGACCTACCCTATGACCCAGCAGTAGCACTTCTAGGAATTGACCCAAGGGATACAGGAATATTGATGCATAGGGGCACTTGTACCCCAATGTTTATAGCAGCACTCTCAACAATAGCCAAATTGTGGAAAAGCCTAAATGTCCATCAAGTGATGAATGGATAAAGAAATTGTGGTTTATATACACAATGGACTACTACGTGGCTATGAGAAAGAATGAAATATGGCCCTTTGTAGCTACGTGGATGGAACTGGAGTGTGTGATGCTAAGTGAAATAAGCCATATAGAGAAAGACAGATACCATATGGTTTCACTCTTATGTGGATCCTGAGAAACTTAACAGAAACCCATGGGTTAGGGGAAGGGAAAAAAAAGAGGTTAGAGTGGGAGAGAGCCAAAGCATAAGAGACTCTTAAAAACTGAGAAAAAACCGAGGGTTGATGGGGGGGGGGGGTGGGAGGGTGGGAAGTGTAGGTGATGGGCATTGAAGAGGACATCTTTTGGGATGAGCACTGGGTGTTGTATGGAAACCAATTTGACACTAAATTTCATATATTAAAAAAAAATAAAATTCATATGTATTCCTAAAAAATAAAAGAAATCATGGAACTCAATTTGAGTAAAATTGAGTAAAACTCAATTTTGAGTATACAAAATTAGCAAAAGATTTGGTACTCCACAAATAAGCACATGAAAAGATGTTTAACATCATAGGTAAGTAGGAAATGAAAATAGAAGCAACAGTAAGGTACCATTTCATACCATCACGATGGGATGTAAAGAAAATGGCAAATGCCATGTCCTAGCGAGGTCATAGAGCAAGTAGAACTCCAATACAATGGCATAGATTTAAAATGGTATAGCCATTTGTGCCAACAATTTGCAGACTCTTACAAATGTAAACACACTCAGGGAAAAGCAGTTAAAGCCAGAATGAGAAGCAGGACACACCTACCAAAATGGTAAAAATGAAATAAGAAAAAAAATATCAAATGTTGGTAAAGACTTCAAGCAACTGGATTTTTCAAACATTCCTGATGAAAGTATATATAAATAAAACCATACTGAGAAATTGTGGCAGTATCTGCTATGAAAGAACATATGCATATTCTATGACCCAGTAATTTCAATTCCAGGTTTATGACCAATAGAGAAGTATAAAAATATTCACCAAAACCACATACAAGTATATTCATAGAAACTCCATATACAATATCCCCAAACTAGAAACTACCCAAAT